>NC_064820.1:87970000-92970000 GCF_024166365.1 Elephas maximus indicus
TTTAGTTTGTTTGTGTCTCTAAGTCTAAGGTGTGTCTCTTGTAGGCAGCATATAGATGGATCGTGTTTTTTTATCCAGTCCGTGACTCTCTGTCTCTTTATTGGTGCATTTAGTCCATTTACATTCAGCGTAATTATAGATAAGTAAGTTTTTAGTGCTGTCATTTTGATGCCTTTTCATGTGTGTTGTTGGCCATTTCATTTTTCCACATACTTTTTTGTGCTGAGACGTTTTTCTTAGTAGCTTGTGAGATCCTCATTTTCATAATGTTTAACTTTGTGTTTATTGAGTCGTTACGTTTTTCTTGGCTTTTTTCTTGAGTTATGGAATTGATATTCCTTTTTGTGGTTACCTTTTTATCTACCCCTATTTTTCTAAGTAAAAACCTAACTTGTATCCTTCTATTTCGCCTTGTATCACTCTCCATCTGGCAGTTCAATGCCTCCTATATTTAGTCCCTCTTTTTGATTATTTTGATCGTTTATCTATTGATTTCCATGATTTCCTGTTGTGTGTATTATTTTGTTTATTTATTTATTTTTTAGAATTAGTCTTAATTTGTTTGTTTTTGTGCTTTCCCTGTTTGAGTTGCGTTGATATCAGGACGTTCTGTTTTGTGACCTTGTATTGTGCTGGTACCTGATATTATTGGTCATCCGGCCAAACAATCTCCTTTAGCATTTCTTGCAGTCTTGGTTTAGTTTTTGCAAATTCTCTAAACTTGTGTTTATCTGTAAATATCTTAATTTCTCCTTCATATTTCAGAGAGAGTTTTGCTGGATATATGATCCTTGGTTGGCAGTTTTTCTCGTTTAGTGCTCTGTATATGTCGTCCCATTCCCTTCTTGCCTGCATGGTTTCTGCTGAGTAGTCTGAACTTATTCTTATTGATTCTCCCTTGAAGGAAACCTTTCTTTTCTCCCTGGCTGCTTTTAAAATTTTCTGTTTGTCTTTGGTTTTGGCAAGTTTGATGATGATATGTCTTGGTGTTTTTCTTTTTGGATCAATTTTAAATGGGGTTCGATGAGCATCTTGGATAGATATCCTTTCTTCTTTCATGATGTCAGGGAAGTTTTGTGTCAGGAGTTCTTCAACTATTTTCTCTGTGTTTTCTGTCCCCCCTCCCTGTTCTGGGACTCCAATCACCCGCAGGTTATCCTTCTTGATAGAGTCCCACATGATTCTTAGGGTTTCTTCATTTTTTTTAATTCTTTTATCTGATTTTTTTTCAGCTATGTTGGTGTTGTTTCCCTGGTCCTCCAGAAGTCCCAGTCTACATTCTAATTGCTCGAGTCTGCTCCTCTGACTTTCTATTGCGTTGTCAAATTCTGTAATTTTATTGTTAATCTTTTGGATTTCTACATGCTGTCTCTCTATGGATTCTTGCAACTTGTTAATTTTTCCACTATGTTCTTGAATAATCTTTTTGAGTTCTTCAACAGTTTTATCAGTGTGTTCCTTGGCTTTTTCTGCATTTATCCTAATTTCATTTGTGATATCTTTAAGCATTCTGTAAATTAGTTTTTTATATTCCATATCTGATAATTCCAGGATTGTATCTTCATTTGGGAAAGATTTTGATTCTTTTGTTTGGGGGGTTGGAGAAGCTGTCATGGTCTGTTTCTTTATGTGGTTTGATATGGACTGCTGTCTCCGAGCCATCACTGGGAAACTAGATTTTCCAAGTAGTCAGCTGGTGCGCTGGCTCCTAGTTCTGAAAACAGTCGCTGTCTGCCCGTATTTGTTCGTTTTCCGTCTCTAAGTCTGTGCTTGTTGTTCAGAGTTCGTAGATTGTTATGTATGTGATCGATTCCCTTGTTTTTCCGAGTCTTTGTTGCAAGAGGGATCCGCGGTAGCGTCCACCTAGTCCGCCATCTTGGCCCCCGCCTCCCCCCCATCTTTTAAAAGAAATAAAATGTTACAAAAAATTTTAAGATTCCATGTACCCTTCCCTGATCCCCCTCTCCCCAGAGGTAATACCAAAAAAAACCAAACCCGTTGCTGTCGAGTCAATTGTGATTCGTAGTGACCCTATAGGACAGAGTAGAACTGCCCCATAGGGTTTCCAAGGAGCAGCTAGTAGATTTGAACTGCTGACCTTTTGGTTAGCAGCTGTTGGTCTTAACCACTGTGCTACTAGGGCTTCCTAGAGGTAATAAAAAAAAAAAAGAGGTAATAGTTATTCTAAATTTGGTTTTATATATATATATACACGTTATAAGTATACATGACATATACCTGTAAATAATTTGTTGTTTTGCATAATTTCAGGCTTTACATAAATGTTATCACACCTAAGTGTCGTGCTGCAACTGTTGTCTTCAATCACCATTGCAGAGATTTAAAAATATTAATACTTGAGATTTAAGTTCATTCATTTTTATTGCTATACAATATTGCATTGTGTAACATACCACATTCTTATGTTTATTAGACTACGGCAAACATTCCTGTTATAAGCATCTTCTCCAATATTTCTAGCATATATATTCAGAAGAGAAATTGCTAGGAATTACTCATCTGTGAAGAGTATTCATATTATCAACTATTCTAGGTAATGCTGAATGATCCTGCTAAGTTGAACCAATGTGTGACTCCCCTAGTAGCAGTTTATGAGCATACTCATGGGTCCACATCCTCACCTACACTTACTGCTGTCAAATAACAGACAAATCCAGACTTTGATAGGGAGTAGCTTTATTCAGAAAGATAAGGAGGGAAGGAAAAGGGATTATTGTAATAGTGGGGGATGAGGGCTACTACAATAGGGAGAACATTCCAACCATAGTATCAGCAAGCCTCTCAAAGAGTTAGGCAAGAAGCTTTTTCTTTTATCCCTGAAGGAGCAGGAGACTGGTGGGATGCAGACCCCAAATTCTCATAAAAAGACCAGACTTAATGGTCTGACTGAGACTAGAGGGCCCCCAGAGGTCATGGTCCCCAGACCTTCTGTTAGCCCAAGATAGGAACCATTCCTGAAGCCAACTCTTCAGACAGGGATTGGACTGAACTATAAGACAGAAAATGATGGTGGTGAGAAGTGGGGTCCTTGGATCAAGTAGACACATGAGACTATGTGTGCATCTCCTTGTCTGGAGGAGAGATGTAAAGGGCGAGGGGGACAGAAGCTGGCTGAATGGACACCGGAACACAGGGTGGAGAGAAGGAATGTGCTGTCTCACTAGGGGGAGAGCAACTAGGAGTATATAGCAATGCGTATGTAAGGTTTTGTATGAGAGACTGACTTGATTTGTAAACTTTCACTTAAAGCACAGTAAAAATATAAAAAGAAAAAAAAAGGAATAAAAGATACTGAGGAAAAAAAAAATAGAAGCTTTTTCTTTTATATTGACTGAGGGTAAACAAGGCTAGAAAAAACCCAGGTGTGGGGGAAGTCAAATGAAAGGGTAAAAACATCAGGCAGTAGATCAGAATGTTTTATGCTAAGGTCAGGCTATTTTCTAGGACCAAAACAAAACCAGTTGCTGTGGGAAGCAGAGCTCCAGGCTTTTCTTCTGTGGTGCATCTGGGTGAGTTCCAACCACCAACCTTTTAGTTAGTAGCATTTAACAATTTGCACCACCCAGGGACTCCTGCAGTGGCTCTTATAGAGTGATAGTATATTGGCTAGGCTGAGGGTGCCAAAATTCAGGGACTTAGGGGAAGGAAAGAAATTTGGTTAACAAGTACTTTGTTTCTCATTGATCAGTGGGACAAGCAATTTAGTTACTCATTCATGAGGCAAGGAATGGGAATTTGGGGGGCTTGTGTCTGGCCTTGTCACAGTTAATGGGGTGGGGGAGCACTGGTGAGTCTTATGGGAAGGGTGGTTATTTGTAGCAAGCCGTTTTCCTGAACACAAAGGGTGAAAGGATTTCTTCAACCATCACTGTTTTCTAATATCACAGGGTTCAGGTAAATTTTAACCTTAACACTACTATCAGAATTTTACATAATTTTTATTTGATGAATTTGAATTGCACCTCATTTTTGGTTGTATTTAAGTGTTCCTGATATTCTGGCATTAAACATCTTATCATATGTTTATTGGTTGTTCAAGTTTTCTCTTCTGTGGATAGATATATTAAAACAAATATGTATATAGATAGACAAATCAATAATAAAAATTAAGTAATCCAATCAATTGGATAAAAAAAAAAAAGGATACTTGGTCAAAATTGGGATATTGTTGAAAGACGGGGGAATGGAAATTGTTAGATATCCGCAGCCTCTGCTAGAATCACTGGAGCATGTCAGTTACTGGAGATCCCTTTGTGTTGGTGGTGTCTGCAGATCTTCCATGTTTTGCTAGTTTCTCTGTTCTGGACGTGCAGAGGAAGAAGAGATAAAAATGGATTAATTTTTATAAACTGAGGTTTTTTTAGTTAATAAAAAAGTAAGCCTAATGTGTAGAAGCCCCAAAAATCTAGGTGCTTGGCATAAGCAGAGGCTTCTGCCCAAGATGTAAGTTGGACTCCATTTTGTGTTTCTTGCTCATCCCGAGCTAACTCTCAAAACTTAGCTAGCCAGAATGTTTCAGGAAGCCTACAGGCTCCCCTCCCTTCCCATCTCTTTCTCTTACAGCTTGCTCTCAGGAAGAGCACTTACTCGGGCTGGCCCCAAAATAAGGTGATTGATGAAAACTTTATGATTAACAAAACAATGCTTAAGGGATCTCATAATTGTCTTGTGACTATTAAAGCATGATTTTGTAAATGTCAACCAATGAGAATTTTCCCTTGTAAGTTCCTGAATTTTCTGTACTTACTTAAACCCTGTGAAAAATTCCTCTCATGGGAGCATTTTGGTGAATGCTCACTAGATGTTGCCGGTTCCGGACCATTTATACCTTCAATTAAATTCTTTGGTTTAATTTTAACAGAGACTCCAGTTTGCTGTTTGACATCTAATAAGGGAGAGAAGAAACTAGATAACAAAATAAAAAACAAAAACAACTTGATTTTTGCTTGATTTAATAATGCAGTCAGAGAAACAAAGAAATGCAAACACATTTTGGCATGGATATATACATCTTCAGGCATGATGCTAAATTTCTTCCCTTCCAATTTGCCTCCCCCTTCCTTCCATTTCCGGTCTTACCCTACAAGCTTAATCTTGGGTTCTGGGTTTTGCAATGAGGAATAGTAATTCTTAAAAGTCTAGTACAGTCAGCAAAATATCTAAGTCAGCACATCTAAACCAGAAATGCAATGTGAGCCACATGTGTGATTTTAAATTTTCCAATAGCCACAAAGTAAAAAGAGTACAAGGAAACAAGTAAAATTAGTATTTAATCTGGTATACCCAGAATATAATAATTTTGATGTATAAGCAATATAAAAATTATTAATGAAATATTTTACATGTTTTTTTCTTTTTCATACAAAGTTTTAATAAAACAGTATGTACTTTATACTAACAGCTCATCATAATTCATACTAGCTAGATTGATACTTTTGAATCATGGTGTTCACGAAGGATATTGAATATAGCATAGACTGCTGCTATGAGTCGGAACTGACTCAATGGCAGGGGGTTTGGTTTCTGTTTTTTTTTTTTTTTTTTCCGGTGAGGAGAATGAACAAATCTGTCTTGGTAGAAATGTGGCCAGGATGCTCCTTAGAAGTGAGGATGGTGAGACTTCGTCTCAGATATTTTGGACATATTATCCAGAGGGACCAGCCCCTGGAGAAGAATATCATGCTTGGTAAAGTAGAGGGTCGGTGAAAAACAGGAAGATCCTCATTGAGATGATGGACACAGTGGCTACAGTGGGCTCAAACATAGCAATGATTGTAAGGATGGAGCAGTGTTTCATTTTGTGGTACATGGGGTAGCTATGAGTCGGAACCAACTCAATAGCACCTGACAACAGCAACATATTTCAAGTGCTAAAAAGCCACATGTGGTTAGTGGCCACCATGTTAGACAGCACAGGTCTAAATTATTTGTAGCACATTGCAAGTTGACGCAAAATAAATGCCTGGTCCTCACATCTATTTTCTCCTCTCTCCGTAACCTATTGACAATGTGTTCTGCATTCTGTGTATTTTTTTCAAATCAAGACTGAAGCTAGGGGAATACAAGACTGCAGTTTTCCCCCTAGAGGTGGATAGAGCACTATTTCTTCTTTCTCTTCAACAAAATGTTGCCTGAATTCATTGCCCATAGTCACTTATTTTAGCAATTCTAAGACTCCCAAGAGAATGGAAGTCTAGGTTAACTATTCTAATTTCAGATGCCTTCAGGACAAACATATTCCAAAGGTCCCACATATTTCCATTCATTCACTGAGAGGCTTAAAAAGTTTTGTGTACAGAAGATATTCCTTGTAAGAATCCTAGAATGTTAGAAAAGATCATGACTATTATCTAATCCAACTCTGAGTGGTTAGATGATTTGCTGAAGGAGACAGAGTCCAATAGTAGCAGATACATGTCTAGAATTTAGGTTTCTGGACTCCTAGACCAGTGTTTATTCTGTCTGTTACTCAACATTGAATACTTTACCCGTTGCCGTCAAGTCAATTCCAACTGATAGCGACCCTATAAGACAGAGTAGAATTGCCCCATAGGGTTTCCAAGGAGCAGCTGGTAGATTCAAACTGCTGACCTTTTGGTTAATAGCCATAGCTCTTAACAACTGTGCCACCAGGGCTCCTCATGAATACTAATGATCCACAATCAGGACTCTGGGTCCCATTTACCATTCTCCCCTCACATCTCGGGTTTCCACCCAGGGCCATGCAACTTGATTTCCAGTCAGCACATGCACATGACTGGAGAATGTGAATACAACTTGTGCCAAATAGAAAGGCCACAGGCAGCAGAGCATTAGGCAAGACTATGCCAAAGAACAACATTTCTTTTAGGATAGCTGTCTTAGTCATCTAGTGCTGCTATAACAGACATACCACAAGTAGATAGTTTTAACAAAGAGAAATTTATTTCTTCACAGTAAAGTAGGCTAAAAGTCCAAATTTAGGGCTTCAGCTCCAGGGGAAGCCTTTCTCTCTCTGTCTTACCTTGGACCAGGAGCTTCTCTGCACCAGGACTACAGGTCCAAAGAAAATACTCTGCTCCTGGCACTGCTTTCTTGGTGGTATGAGGTCCCCTACTCTTTGCTTGCTTCCCTTTCCTTTTATCTCTTGTAAGATAAAAGGTGGTGCAGGCCACACTACAGAGAAACTCCCTTTACATTGGATTAGGGATTCGACCTTAGTAAGGGTGTTACAATCCCACCCTCATCCTCTTTAACATAAAATTAGAATCACAAAATGGAGGACAACCACACAATACTGGGAATCGTGGCCTCACTCAGCTATTGTCATGGATTGAATTGTGTCTCCCATATTTTTGGAAGACTCAATTCAATCCATGACAATAGCTGAGTTAGGAATATAGCCAAAATTTAATCAAAATATAACCTAAAAACTGTTGCTTTCCTCAGGATAAGAAGCATTTGCCATCAAGTCAACTTCCTCTCATGGCAAACCCATGTGTATCAGAGTAGAACTCTGCTCCATAGGCTTTTCAATGGCTGATTTTCTCTCAGTAGGTTGCCAGGCCTTTCTTCTGATGTGCTTCTGGGTAGACTCAACCACCAACCCTTCAGTTAGCAGCTGTTAACTGTTTGCATACCCAGGGACTCCTTTTCTCAGGATAAAGATGCTTTTTACAGTCTCTCTTCCCATTTAGTTATCAGCAAAGAGTCTTTATACACAAATAGTAGTATTCCTCCTGGTGATACTAGCTGCTACTCAACTCACAGCCATACTCAATATCCTGGTTAGAGAGTGAGAACCATCCAGCTACTTACATTGAATTTTTGCTTTTGTTTCAAATTTCTTTTCTTTGTTTGAAAAGCAACAGACTTATTTCTTCTACTTTCCAGTAATGTGTGTAAAATGTCATCGTCGCTGGCAATACCCTCCCTAGAGCTTTTTTTATCCTGGTTCAGCAGTTGCATGTTAACTAATCTGAAAATCACTTCCATGTTATGTTCTCGCCTTTATGTTAAAAATAAGAAAAAAATAAGCTTGCCAAGGAACTATTTATTTATTGTTAAGTAGGCTTAGGGACACAGCATCTTGAAAAGATGTGAATTATGCTCCATCTATTCTTGACTTAACTTGAAATCATGAAGTGGGCCTAGTGCAGTTTGAGAATTCATACCTGAGCTTCGATTACACACCCAACACACACGCACATGTGCACATGCACACATACGAATTATGATTGTGGATTCTGAAAGATGGAGAATGTCTTTGTGGAAATACCTTGAAGAATTATTGGGGAGGTTTTTGTAGCAGTATTCTTCCATTTAGTGTGCCAAGGAGTCCTGGTACATTAAATCATAAAAGAGTCCTTAGCCATGTCCTTGAGGCCAAATATGTTTCCAAGATTGCTATGAAAATTATCCCAAAGAAGATTGTCTGATGATTGACTGTTTGGCCACCTGAGTAATCGGAAACACATTTCTTTGTGGGCATCGTTTTATTTTGGGTTGGCACACATAGAATTCTAGAATGTTAGAATCTCCTCATTGCAGATAGAGGCTGGGGACAGAGAAGTTTGGAGACTGGTAAAATGTCACTCATTGAGAGAGTAGTAGAGCTGAGACTAAAATCCAACTCTATTGATAACAGTTCCTCAAAGCCAGAAGGTCTTTCATTTGCAACATCTGGTTTTACTAGTTCATCGAGAGAGAAATTTTATGATGAAAGTGTCAAGAATGTATCATATTCTTCTCATTGGAAAACTACAGCTCAGTGCTTACTAGGCATTACTTCTATCCACAGTCTTCAATGAACAAGAGAAAATAACCATTTAGAGTTTATGGTATTATTTCTGGCTTTATTGCCTTTCCATCCTAGATGCTCATTCATAGGTGAGTTCTTGGAACCATTGATGAGGAAACACTTTTGTCCTAGTCCAGCCAATCCAACCTGGGAATGTATTAGATCTGAATAACAGCAAAAGGGCAGTATTTCCTAGTTCAGCTCAAGCCCTTTAAATCTCTCCCAATTAAAAAATCAGGAAATCTCTAGACCTTGTAACATGTGCTCATCTTAAATAGTCCTCCTGGCCACTAGGTGGAGTCCTCCATTTTCTCCAGCCTGTGCTTTAGGATACTGTTCTCCAGAGTACCATTTTTTTTTTTTTTTCATTTTTGTCTTCTCTTATCTGCCTTTTATGATGATGTTAAAACCTTTCCACTCCGTCTGATCCTTCATGATGCAGTATGACCTCTGGGACTTCTAATCAGCTACAGATATAGGCTAGTCAGACTAGTCAGGCTGTGGTAACTTCTGCTCTGCATCTTGTGTTGGGCTTCTTAAGTCTCAGATCAGCCTCCTGTGAGGTGAAGAGAAATTCCCTACCCTAAGCCATGCCACAATATTCCACGGACCACAAAGCTAGGCTGCTTCCTGCTGTCAATATCATATAGTGATCTTAGTGAATTCAAGTTTGTTTCTGCTACTGTTTTCTTTTAAAGGCCTCATCATGCAGGGCACTGACACAAATCTGAGGTGAGAGAAACAAAACCTCTTCCTTCTCACACCGTTGCCCTTGGACCACACTTGTGTGCATCAGGTTTTTCTCTCCTCAGGATGAGATACGGTAGGGAGAGGTCCTTCATTTTCTCATGCAGACATTGTCTTTAAGGCACCACCCACTGTGCTCAGACAGATGTGTATCTGTATGGTTCACAGAGCTTAGGTTCCCAAGTTGAGTAGATTTGACAATAATGAAAGGAAATATTTAACTTAAAGTTTTTTGTTTTTTGTTTTCTATCAGTGTTCGGCACACAGAAAGACTTTTTGTCATTTAGGTAATGTTTTTTTGGTTCACAGTTACCCACAAAACTTATAGTCAATGTGGCATCATTTGTAGTACAACCTAGGAGCTGTGGAAAAGGGTAGTCACTGGAGGGCTGGGTGACCAACTCTTTGAGGGGTAAAAACCCTGATTTGTAGCGTTTATTGATTTCTGTAGTGTAAATTCTCCCACCGGTGCTGATTTTCAGCCACAAACGTAACATCAAGTAGCACAGCAGGTAAGCATTCAGATGCCAACTAAAATGCCAGCAGTTTGAATCCATCAGCTGCTCCTTGGAAACCCTGTGGGGCAGTTCTACTCTGTCCTATAGGGTCGTTGTGAGTTGGAATCAACTTGACGGCAATGAGTATGAAATGGAACATCTTCCAAAAGTTCAAGCTGATTCAGAAGAGGACGTGGAACTAGGGCTATCACTGCTGATGGAGGATGGATCTTGGCTGAAAGCAGACAATATCAAAAAGATGTTTGTCTGTGTTTTATTGACTATGCAAAGGTATTTGACTGCATGGATCATAACAAATTGTGGATAACATTGTGAAAAATGGGAATTTCAGAATACTTAATTGTTCTCATGAGGAACCTGTACATACACCAAGAGGCAGTTGTTCCAACAGAACAGGATACCCGTGGTTTAAAGTCAGGAAAGGTGTGCATCGGGGTCGTATCATTTCACCATGCCTATTCAATCTGTATGATAAGCAAATAATTCAAGGAGTTGGACTATACGAAGAAGGACATGGCATCAGAACTGGAGGAAGACTCATTAACAACCTTCAATATACATATGACAGAGACTTGCTTGCTGAAAGTGAAGAGGTCTTGAAGCACTTACTGATGAAGACCAAAGACTGTAGCCTTCAGTATGGATTACACCTCAACATAAAGAAAACAAAAATTCTCACAACTGGACCAATAAGCAATATCATGATAAACGGAGAAAAGATTTTACTTGGATCCACAATCAATGCCCATGTGAATAGCAGTCAAGAAATCAAACAACTCTTTGCATTGGGCAAATCTGCTGCAAAAGACCTCTTTAAAGTGTTAAAAAAAGAAAGATGTCACTTTGAAGACTAAGGTGCACCTGACCCAAGCGGTGGTATTTTAAATCTCCTCATATGCATGTGAAAGCTAGACAATGAATAAGGAAGACTGAAGAAGAATTGACACCCTCGAGTTATAGTGTTGACGAAGAACATTGAATATGTCATGGACTGCCAGAAGAATGAACAAATCTGTCTTGGAAGAAGTACAGTCAGAATGCTCCTTAGAAGCAAGGATGTTGAGACTTCATCTCATGTACTTTGGACATGTTATCAGGAGGAACCAGTCCGTGGAGAAGAACATCATGCTTGGCAAAGTAGAGGGTCAGCGAAAGAGAGGAAAACCCTCAACGGGATGGATTGACACAGTGGCTGAAACGATGGACTCAAGCATAGCAAGGATTACAAGGATAGCTCAGGAGCAGGCAGTGTTTCTTTCATTGTACATAGAGGGTTGCTGTGAGTCAGAAGCAACTCGACAGCACCTAACAACAACAACAACAATGTAAAATCACTGAAAGTGGAACTGGGAAGAAAAGCTCAGTAGTACATCATTAACTAATTTCCACCTTATAGATACAATAGGTGTAAATAACCTTAAGAGGATAAAAAAAAGATACTGGTAAAATGTAATAAAATAAATAGAAAGTGATGGGTTTTGAGTATTTATTACTTAAAAACAAACAAAAAAACAAACCCCTTGCCACTGAGTCCATTGACTCATAGTGATTCCATAGGACAGTGTAGAACTTCCCCATAGGGTTTCCAAGGAGCAGCCGGTAGATACCAACTGCTGACCTTTTGGTTAACAGCTGATCTCTTAACCACTGCACCACCAAGGTTCCATTTATTACCTTAGCTTTTTATATAATTTATTTAACTGTATGTTTATATAATTTAATCTTCAATAATAGCTGTATTCATTTCCTAGGGAGGGTGTAACAAAATAAAATGGACTGGGTGGCTTATAAGAACAAAAATGTATTGTCTTACAGTTCTGGAGGCTGGATGTACAAATTAATAGTGTTGACTGGGCCATACTTCCTCCGAAGCCCCTAGGGGAAGATCCTTTCTCGTCTCACTCAGCTTTCGGAGGCTCCAGGTGTTCCTTGGTGTGTAGATGCATCTTCACATGGCCGTCCTTCCTCTGTCTGGGTCTCCATGCCTTTTCTTTTACAAGGACACCGTTCATATTGGGTTAGGACCCACTCTTCTCCAGTTATGACCTCATGTTAAGTTAATTGATAACCTTTCAAAGACCTTGTTTCCAAACAAGATCATATTCACAGATAACAGGAATTAGAACTTCAGCATATCTTTCTGAGGGATACAATTCAATTTGTGACAATGAGTGTGTTGAATAAGCACTCACAAAATTCCTGAATATTTAACAGTCAACACTTGCAAGCCAGTCTGCACAGGCCCCAGCACTCCGCTGGGTGTAATATAATGAGGAAAGTATAATACTTTTCTTCCACAGCTGTGTAAGCTAGTATTGCAACTTATTGTAAGGGTAAAATGAGATTGTATGATATGAAAATGTATAGCATAATACCTGGCACAATACTCCATAAAATCTGGGTGAATTCCGAAGGATAGTTTTAGATAGTAGAAGGGGCCAGAATTAGTTGACAAAAATGTGTAAGTACTTGGTACTTTGAAGCAAGTCAGAACTTTCAGGTTAACAATTCTAAGGCGACTGTGTGCATAACTTTTGTCCTGCTCAGGGTGGACCATATTCTGTAGTTAGAGGGAAAGTGAGAGAGAACGAGAAAGAGACCAAATGACATCATTTCACTTATGTTCCTCAAATGGTCCTCATTAAGCTGACTGCACAGACTATAAAGAGAGGTTTTAAAAGCCTGGAAAAGTTGAAGGCAGAGAACCCTTTGTTCAGAGGATGAAATGGGGTAAACCGTAACATATGTACCAAATAATATAGTCTTTGTTTTATGTAATAATTTATTTTCCTCCCTCCCCTTCCTCTACATGGAAGAGATCTAACTTTGAGGTCAATTCTCAGTACCCCTGAAAGTTGAAGAAAGAGCAGTACTAACTTTATGGCTTCTCTGGCAGGCGCACGGCTTGAACCCAACATACAGTGGCTGACTCTTCAGTTAAATTATGACGGCTGCTTTGATGAGAAGAAGCTTCATGCTTTATGAGGCTGATAGCATTCAGGATTTAAACCATTAAATTTGCATCTGGGAAAATCCTGGTCAGGAAAAGGTAAAAAGGTCAAATTTTCATAATGGTTCTCAGATCCAAAATGGTATCTTTCCTGAGGGGCTGGCTGGAATACATTCAGCTTTTTGTTATAATAGAGGCCTTGCTTAATTGAGAATCAGTGAGATAAAAAAGATCTTTTAACAAGGGTACTTAAACTCATTGACAGATCTTTTCCTACAAATGATTGGGGCTAGTGGCTGACTATAGCCTACTACTACGAACTGAATGAATTTTCACATTCAGGCTTGTAGGATTATTTTCCCTTGACTCCCATCTATATTGTCAAAGTAAATGTCAAACCTCCAGTTGAACTGGTACAGTGCATACCAGACTAAAATTCAGTTCTTCAAACTTGTTCTAAAAAGAACCCTAGAATTTAATTGGGTTTCGATAGTTTTAGGGAGCTGATGATAGTTTATTTGAAGATAATATATTTGTTTCACTAATGGTTCTTAGTTCTATTTTTCCCCATGTCCTGTCAATTCTGCTGTAATGTGACACACGTGAGCCATCAAATTGTGAAAATTGTGCAATGAAAATCACAGGGCTTTGCCACCAAAGACACAATCCATAAGAGAGAGAGAGGGAGAAGAAAAGATAAATCAAGCCTCATCAAACTTTTGATCCGTAAAACATCTTGTTAAGAAGATGAAAGGACAAGTTACAGACTGGGAGAAAATATTTCATACCTATGACTCACAAAGGACTAGTGTCTAGAATATATAATGAACTCTCAAACTCAACAGTAAAAAATATATAGATTAATAATTAAATACAAAAATCCAGTTAGGAAATGAGTAAAAGAAATGAATAGACAGTTCTTCAAAGAGGATATACGAATGGGGATATACAAAAAGATGGTTAGCATCATTAGCCAGTACAGAAATGCAAATTAAACCACAAGAGATATCATTACTCACCTATTATAATTACTAAAAAAAATAATGAACACACCAAATGCTAGCACAGATGTGGAGGAGCTAAATCACTCACATTCCTGGTGGGACTGTAAAATGGCATAGTCACTCTGGAAAACAGTTTGGCAATTTCTTAATAAACTAAACACACAACTACCACACACCCAGCAATTGCGCTCTTAGGCATTTATTTCAAGGAGATAAAGACATGTTTATGCAAAAGACTGCACAAAGGGGTTCAGACCAACTTTGGACATAATAGCTCAAAATTGGAAACAACTCAAATGTCCTTCAATGGATGAAGGATTAAACAAACTGTGGTATATCCATACCATGGAATAGTGCTGAGAAATAAAAAAAAAAAAAAAAAGTAACAAACTATTAGTACATGTAACAATCTGAACGAATCTCCATAGAATTATGCTGAGTGAAAATGGTCAATTCCCAAAGCTACATATTGTATGATTCCATTTATATAACATCCTTAAAATGACAAAACAATAGAAATATAGGACAGATTAGTGGTTGCCAGGAGTTAGGGTCAGGGAAGGGGCAAGGTGCAAGAAGAAAGTGAGTGTGGCTATAAGAGAGCAATAGGAGGGAGCCCAATGGTGATGAAATTATTCTGTATTTTGACTGTATGAATGTCAATATTCTGATTGTAATAGTGTGCGTTAGTTTTGCATGTTACCTTTGGGGGAAACTGGGTAAAGAAACACAGATTCTCTCTCTATTATTTCTTTCTTTTTTATTTTTAAAAATTATTTTTTTTATTACTGTACTTTAGATGACAGTTTACCAAACAGACTAGCTTCTCATTAAACAATTAGTACACACATTGTTTTGTGATATTGGTTGCCAACGCCATGGCATGTCCACACTCTCCACTTCTGGACCTTGGGTTCCCTATTACCAGCTTTTCTGTCCCCTCCTGTCTTCTAGTCCTTGTCCCTGGGCTGGTGTGGCCCATTTGTCTCATTTTGTTTTATGGGCCTGTCTAATCTTTGGCTGAAGGGTGAACCTCAGGAGTGACTTCATTACTGAGCTAAAAGGGTTCCTGGGGGCCATACTCTCGGGGTTTCTCCCGTGTCTGTCAGGTAACGCTGGTCTTTTTTTGTGAGTTAGAATTTTGTTCTACATTTTCTTCCACCTCTGTCCAGAACCCTCTATTGTGATCCCTGTCAGAGCAGTCAGTAGTGGTAGCCGGGCACTCTCCTGTTGTACTGGACTCAGTCTGGTGGAGGCTGTGGTAGATGTGGTCCGTTAGTCCTTTGGACTAATCTTTCCCATGTATCTTTAGTTTTCTTCATTATTCCTTGCTCCGGAAGGGGTAAGACCAGTACAGTGTCCTAGATGGCTGCTCACAGACTTTTAAGACCCCAGGCGCTACTAACCAAAGTAGAATGTAGAACATTTTCTTTATAAACTCTATTAGGCCAATTGAGCTAGATGTTTCCTGACACCATGGTCCCCACAGCCCTCAGCCCACCAATTCAGTCCCCCAGGGAGTTTGGATATGTCTGTGGAGCTACCATGGCCCTGCTTCGTACAGGTTGTGCTGGGTTCCCCAGTATTGTGTACTGTCTTACCCTTCACTAAAGTTACCGCTTACCTATTGTCTGTTTAGTGTTTTCCATCTCCGGCCCTCCCTTCCCTTTTAACCATCAAAGACTGTTTCTTTTTGTGTGGAAACCTCTTCATGAATTTTTATAGTAATTCTCTCATGCAATATTCGTCCTGTTGTGATTGACTTATTTCACCCACCGTAATGCCCTCCAGCTTCATCCATGTTTTGAGATGCTTTGCAGATTTGCCATTGTTCTTTATCTTTGTGTGGCACTTCATCGTGTGTAGGCACCATAGTTTGTTTATCCATTCATCTGTTGATGGGCCCTAAGGTTGTTTCCATCTTTTTGCTATTGTGAACAATGCTGCAATGAACATGGTTGTGCATATGTCTATTAATTAGTATGATAGCTCTTATTTCTCTAGGATATATTCCCAGGAGTGGGATTGCTGGATCATATGGCATTTCCATTACTAGTTTTCTAAGGAAGTGTCATATCGTTTTCCAAAATTGTTGTACCATTTTGCATTCCCACCAGCAGTGCATAAGAGATCCATTCTCCCCGCAGCCTCTTCAACATTTGTTATTTTCTGGGGTTTTTTTTTGATTTGTACTAGTAGTGCCAGGGTGAGATGGTATCTCATTGTGGTTTTGATTTGCATTTCTCTACTGGCTTTTTTTTTTTTTTTTTAGTGATCTCGAGCATTCCCTCATGTGTTTGTTAATCACTTGAATGCCTTCTTTGGTGAAGTGTCCATTTCCTTTGCCCACGTTTTAAATTGGATTATTATTATTATTTGTTGTTGCAGATGTGTTGAATTTTCCTATAGATTTTAGAGATTAGAACTTTGTTGGATTTGTCATAGCTAAAAATTTTTTCCCAGTCTGTAGGTTCCCTTTTTACTCTTTTGGTGAAGTCTTTTGATGAGCATAAGCATTTAATTTTTAAAAGATTCCAGTTACAAGCTTATCTTCTAGAGTTTGTGTGTTGTTAGTTACAGTTTGTATCCTGTTAACGCCATGTATTAGGGTCTCAGCATTGATCCTATTTTTTCTTCTATGATCTTTATAGTTTTTCATTTTCTATTTAGGTCTTTGATCCATTTTGACCTAGTTTTAGTGTATGCACATTCAGTTTTGCCAGCAAAATTTGTTAAAAAGGCGATCTTTTCCCCATTTGATGGACTTCGGGCCCTTGTTGAAGAGCAGGTGATCATAGGTAGATGGATTTACATCTGGGTTCTCAATTCTGTTCCATTGGTCAATATATCTGTTATACACATACCAGGCTGTTTTGACTACTGTAGCTGTGTAGTAGGTTTTGGGGTCAGTTGGTGAGAGTCCTCCTACTTTATTCTTCTTCTTCAATACTGCTTTTCTTATCCAGGGCCTCTTCCCTTTCCACATGAAGTTAAGGATTAGTTTTTTCATCTGTTAAAAGAATGTTGTCAGTATTTGGTTCAGGATTGCATTGTATTTGTGAATTGCTTTGGGTAGAATTGACATTTTTACAATATTGAGTCTACCTACGCATGAGCATGGTATATTTTTCCATTTATGTAGATCTCTTTTGGTTTCTTGCACTAGTATTTTGTAGTTTTATTTGCATAGGTCTTTTACATCCCCTGTTAGATTTATTCCTAAGTATTTTATTTTGTTAGAGGCTGTCATGGATTGAATTGTGTCCCCCCCAAAATATGTGTCAACTTCATTAGGCCATCTGCGGTTGTCCTCCATTTTGTAATCTTTCATTGTATTATAAATTATAATCTCTGCCTGTGGTTAAAGAGGATTAGGGTGGGATGTAGCACCCTTATTCAGGCCACATTCCTGATCCAATGTAAAAGAATTTTTCCTGTGGTGTGACCTGAACCACCATTTATCTCTCAAGAGATAAAAATAAAGGGAAGCAAGCAGAGTGTGGGGGACCTCAAACCACCAAGAAAGCAGCACCAGGAGCAGAGCACCTCCTTTGGACCTGGGGTCCCTGTGCCTGACAAACTCCTTGACCATGGGAAGATTGAAGACAAGGACCTTCCTCCAGCACTGACAGAGAGAAAGAGCCTTCTCCTGGAGCTGATGCCCTGAATTTTGACTTTTAGCTTATTTTACTGTGAGGGACTAAATTTCTCTTTGTTAAGGCCATCCACTTATGGTATTTCTGTTATAGTAGCACTAGAAGACTTAGACAGGGGCTATTATAAATGGTATTTTCCTGGTTTCCTTTTCATTGTTCTTTTTATTGGTGTATAGGAATCCAACTGATTGCTGTATATTTATCCTGTATCCTGCTATTTTGCTGAATCTTTCCATTAGTTCCAATAGTTTTCTCATGGAGTCTTTTTGGCTTTCTATATATAGTATCATATCACCCACAAATAGGGACAGTTTTACTTCTTCATTACCAATTTGGATGCCCTTTATTTCTTTTTCTTGCCTTATTGCTCTAGCTGGGACTTCTAGCATAATGTTAAATAGGAATGGTGAGAAAGGGCATCCTTGTCTTGTTCCTGCTCTCAAGAGGAATGTTTTCAGCCTCTCTCCATTAAGAATGTTGTTGGCGAGGTGGGGCCAAGATGGTGGACGAGGTAGACGCTACCTCGGATCCCTCTTGCAACAAAGACTCGGAAAAACAAGTGAATTGATCACATACATAACAATCTACGAACCCTGAACAACAAACACAGATTTAGAGACGGAGAACGAACAAATACGGGGAAGCAGGAATTGTTTTCAGAGCCTGGAGCCAGCGTACCAGTCAGGTAACCTTTGGTGCCCGATTTGGGGCAGAGCCCAGGGGAGCAGATGGCACAAACAAGGGGCCCTCTGGGAGGGAGCCCAGCCGGTTCGCGGGGGCGGCGTGGCAACGCAGCCGGTGGGAGAAGTCCCCGGGAGGCAGTGACTGATCTTGGAGCGGGGAGAGCAGCATCCCAGCCCGGGAACCGTCCCGCCGGGATTTTGGCTGGGTGCAGGTATGGTACAAGGACAGAGAGCTGCTCCACTCCCCTGAACTAACCCCGGGAGGGGGCCCAGCCAGTTCACGCAGGCGGCGTGGCGACGCAGCCGGTGGGAGAAGTCCCCAGGAGGCAGCGAATGGTCTTGGAGCGGGGAGAGCAGCGTCCCAGCCGGGACACGCGGTCATGGCACAAACACGGAGAGCTGCTCCACTCACTTGAACTAACCCCGGGAGGGGGCCCAGCCGGTTCGCGGGAGCGGCACGGCGACGAGGCTGGCAGGACGAGAAGTCCCCGGGAGGCAGCGACTGATTTTGGAGTCGAGAGTGCACCGTCCCAGCAGGGGAACCTTAACGTTGGGCGTGGGGCTGGCAGTGGAGGATCTGACCCTGACTTCAGTGGGCCAGACCCCCCGGGGGCAATCTCCACACAGCCAGCACACATAGGCGACGCGCCCCACGGAAATCTCAGATATAATAGTCATTCCAAGCAAGACAAGCAACTCTGGCTATATTCTGAGGTGCTACTCTCCTATCTCTCTGGTCCCTCCCCCACCCTCCCCAGGCGGCTTCATTAACATCCGAATAGCCTGAGCCAGAGGGAGAACTCTGATAGGGATCTGACTGCATTTTTTTTTTTTAGCGGATTTTCTGGAAAAACTAGTTTCCCAGTGATGGCTCGGAGACAGCAGTCCATATCAAACCACATAAAGAAGCAGACCATGACAGCTTCTCCAACCCCCCAAACAAAAGAATCAAAATCTTTCCCAAATGAAGATACAATCCTGGAATTATCAGATACAGAATATAAAAAACTAATTTACAGAATGCTTCAAGACATCACAAACGAAATAAGGCAAACTGCAGAAAAAGCCAAGGAACACACTGATAAAACTGTTGAAGAACTCAAAGAGATTATTCAAGAACATAGTGAAAAAATTAATAAGTTGCAAGAATCCATAGAGAGACAACATGTAGAAATCCAAAAGATTAACAATAAAATTACAGAATTAGACAATGCAATAGGAAGTCAGAGGAGCAGACTCGAGCAATTAGAATGCAGACTGGGACATCTGGAGGACCAGGGAATCAACACCAACATAGCTGAAAAAAAATCAGAGAAAAGAATTTAAAAAAATGAAGAAACCCTAAGAATCATGTGGGACTCTATCAAGAAGGATAACCTGCGAGTGATTGGAGTCCCAGAACAGGGAGGGGGGACAGAAAACACAGAGAAAATAGTTGAGGAACTCCTGACACAAAACTTCCCTGACATTATGAAAGAAGAAAGGATATCTATCCAAGATGCTCATCGAACCCCATTTAAGATTGATCCAAAAAGAAAAACTCCAAGACATATTATCATCAAACTCGCCAAAACCAAAGATAAAGAGAAAATTTTAAAAGCAGCCAGGGAGAAAAGAAAGGTTTCCTTCAAGGGAGAATCAATAAGAATAAGTTCAGACTACTCAGCAGAAACCATGCAGGCAAGAAGGGAATGGGACTACGTATACAGAGCACTGAAGGAGAAAAACTGCCAGCCAAGGATCATATATCCAGCAAAACTCTCTCTGAAATATGAAGGCGAAATTAAGATATTTACAGATAAACACAAGTTTAGAGAATTTGCAAAAACCAAACCAAAGCTACAAGAAATACTAAAGGATATTGTTTGGTCAGAAAACCAATAATATCAGATACCAGCACAACACAAGGTCACAAAACAGAACGTCCCGATATCAACTCAAATAGGGAAACCACAAAAACAAACAAATTAAGATTAATTAAAAAATAAAATACACATAACAGGGAATCATGGAAGTCAATAGGTAAAAGATCACAATAATCAAAAAGAGGGACTAAATACAGGAGGCATTGAACTGCCAGATGGAGAGTGATACAAGGCGATACAGAAAGAGACAAGTAAGGTTTTTACTTAGAAAAATAGGGGTAAATAATAAGGTAACCACAAAAAGGTATAACAACTCCATAACTCAAGATAAAAGCCAAGAAAAACATAATGACTCAACTAACACAAAGTCAAACACTATGAAAATGAGGATCTCACAATTTACTAAGAAAAACATCTCAGCACAAAAAAGTATGTGGAAAAATGAAATTGCCAACAACACACATAAAAAGGCATCAAAATGACAGCACTATAAACTTATTTATCTATAATTACGCTGAATGTAAATGGACTAAATGTACCAATAAAGAGACAGAGAGTCACGGACTGGATAAAGAAACACGATCCATCTATATGCTGCCTACAAGAGACACACCTTAGACTTAGAGACACAAACAAACTAAAACTCAAAGGATGGAAAAAAATATATCAAGCAAACAATAAGCAAAAAAGAAGAGGAGTAGCAATATTAATTTCTGACAAAATAGACTTTAGACTTAAATCCACCACAAAGGATAAAGAAGGACACTATATAATGATAAAAGGGACAATTGATCAGGAAGACTTAACCATATTAAATATTTATGCACCCAATAACAGGGCTCCAATATACATAAATCAAATTTTAACAGAATTGAAAAGTGAGATAGACACCTCCACAATTATAGTAGGAGACTTCAACACACCACTTTCGGAGAAGGACAGGACATCCAGTAAGAAGCTCAATAGAGACACGGAAGACCTACTTACAACAATCAACCAACTTGACCTCATTGACTTATACAGAACTCTCCACCCAACTGCTGCAAAATATACTTTTTTTTCTAGTGCACATGGAACATTCTCTAGAATAGACCACATATTAGGTCATAAAACAAACCTTTGCAGAGTCCAAAACATCGAAATATTACAAAGCATCTTCTCAGACCATAAGGCCATAACAGTAGAAATCAATAACAGAAAAACTAGGGAAAAGAAATCAAATACTTGGAAAATGAACAATACCCTGCTCAAAAAAGACTGGGTTATAGAAGACATTAAGGAGGGAATAAGGAAATTCATAGAATGCAACGAGAATGAAAACACTTCCTATCAAAACCTCTGGGACACAGCAAAAGCAGTGCTCAGAGGCCAATTTATATCAATAAATGCACACATACAAAAAGAAGAAAGAGCCAAAAGCAGAGAACTGTCCCTACAACTTGAACAAATAGAAAGTGAGCAACAAAAGAATCCATCAGGCACCAGAAGAAAACAAATGATAAAAATTAGAGCTGAACTAAATGAATTAGAGAACCGAAAAACAATTGAAAGAATTAACAAAGCCAAAAGCTGATTCTTTGAAAAATTAACAAAATTGATAAACCATTGGCTAGACTGAATAAAGAAATACAGGAAAGGAAACAAATAACCCGAATAAGAAACGAGGAGGACCACATCACAACAGAACCAAATGAAATTAAAAGAATCATTTCAGATTACTACGAAAAATTGTACTCTAACAAATTTGAAAACCTAGAAGAAATGGATGAATTCCTGGAAAAACACTGCCTACCTAAACTAACACATTCAGAAGTAGAACAACTAAATAGACCCATAACAAAAAAAGAGATTGAAACGGTAATCAAAAAACTCCCAACAAAAAAAAGCCCTGGCCCGGACGGCTTCACTGCAGAGTTCTACCAAACGTTCAGAGAACAGTTAACACCACTACTACTGAAGGTATTTCAAAGCATAGAAAATGACGGAATACTACCCAACTCATTCCATGAAGCCACCATCTCCCTGATACCAAAACCAGGTAAAGACATTACAAAAAAAAGAAAATTATAGACCTATATCCCTCATGAACATAGATGCAAAAATCCTCAACAAAATTCTAGCCAATAGAATCCAACAACACATCAAAAAAATAATTCACCCTGATCAAGTGGGATTTATACCAGGTATGCAAGGCTGGTTTAATATCAGAAAAACCATTAATGTAATCCATCACATAAATAAAACAAAAGACAAAAACCACATGATCTTATCAATTGATGCAGAAAAGACATTTGACAAAGTCCAACACCCATTTATGATAAAAACTCTCACCAAAATAGGAATTGAAGGAAAATTCCTCAACATAATAAAGGGCATCTATGCAAAGCCAACAGCCAATATCACTCTAAATGGAGAGAACCTGAAAGCATTTCCCTTGAGAACGGGAAAAAGACAAGGATGCCCTTTATCACCGCTCTTATTCAACATCGTGCTAGAAGTCCTAGCCAGGGCAATTAGGCTAGACAAAGAAATAAAAAGTATCCGGATAGGCAAGGAGGAAGTGAAGTTATCACTATTTGCAGATGACATGATCTTATACACAGAAAACCCTAAGGAATCCTCCAGAAAACTACTGAAACTAAGAGAAGAGTTTGGCACAGTCTCAGGTTATAAAATAAACATACAAAAATCACTTGGATTCCTCTACATCAACAAAAAGAACATGGAAGAGGAAATCACCAAATCAATACCATTCACAGTAGCCCCCAAGAAGATAAAATACTTAGGAATAAATCTTGCCAAGGATGTAAAAGACCTATACAAAGAAAACTACAAAGTACTTCCACAAGAAACTAAAAAGGACCTACTTAAGTGGAAAAACATACCTTGCTCATGGATAGGAAGACTTAACATAGTAAAAATGTCTATTCTACCAAAAGCCATCTATACATATAACGCACTTCCGATCCAAATTCCAATGTCATATTTTAAGGGGATAGAGAAACAAATCACCAATTTCATATGGAAGGGAAAGAAGCCTCGGATAAGCAAAGCATTACTGAAAAAGAAGAAGAAAGTGGGAGGCCTCACTCTACCTGATTTCAGAAGCTATTATACAGCCACAGTAGTCAAAACAGCCTGGTACTGGTACGACAACAGACACATAGACCAATGGAACAGAATTGAGAACCCAGATATAAATCCATCCACGTATGAGCAGCTGATATTTGACAAAGGCCCAGTGTCAGTTAACTGGGGAAAAGATAGTCTTTTTAACAAATGGTGCTGGCATAACTGGATATCCATTTGCAAAAAAATGAAACAGGACCCATACCTCACACCATGCACCAAAACTAACTCCAAGTGGATCAAAGACCTAAACATAAAGACTGAAACGATAAAGATCATGGAAGAAAAAATAGGGACAACCCTAGTAGCCCTAATACAAGGCATAAACAGAATACAAAACATTACCAAAAATGATGAAGAGAAACCCGATAACTGGGAGCTCCTAAAAATCAAACACCTATGCTCATCTAAAGACTTCACCAAAAGAGTAAAAAGACCACCTACAGACTGGGAAAGAATATTCAGCTATGACATCTCAGACCAGCACCTCATCTCTAAAATCTACATGATTCTGTCAAAACTCAAACACAAAAAGACAAACAACCCAATCAAGAAGTGGGCAAAGGATATGAACACACATTTCACTAAAGAAGATATTCAGGCAGCCAACAGATACATGAGAAAATGCTCTCGATCATTAGCCATTAGAGAAATGCAAATTATAACTACGATGAGATTCCATCTCACAGCAACTAGACTGGCATTAATCCAAAAAACACAAAATAGTAAATGTTGGAGAGTCTGTGGAGAGATTGGAACTCTTATACACTGCTGGTGGGAATGTAAAATGGTACAACCACTTTGGAAATCTATCTGGCATTATCCTAAATAGTTAGAAATAGAACTACCATACAACCCAGAAATCCCACTCCTCGGAATATACCCTAGAGATACAAGAGCCTTCACACAAACAGATATATGCACACCCATGTTTATTGTAGCTCTGTTTACAATAGCAAAAAGCTGGAAGCAACCAAAGTGTCCATCAACGGATGAATGGGTAAATCAATTGTGGTATATTCACACAATGGAATACTACGCATCGATAAAGAACAGTGAGGAATCTGTGAAACATTTCATAACATGGAGGAACCTGGAAGGCATTATGCTGAGCGAAATGAGTCAGAGGCAAAAGGACAAATATTATATAAGACCACTATTATAAGATCTTCAGAAATAGTAAAAACTGAGAAGAACACATACTTTTGTGGTTACAAAGGGGGGAGGGAGGGAGGGAGGGAGAGGGTTTTTTATTGATTAATCAGTAGATAAGAACTGCTTTATGTGAAGGGAAAGACAACACTCAATACATGGAAGGTCAGCTCAATTGGACTGGACCAAAAGCAAATTAGTTTCCGGGATAAAATGAATGCTTCAAAGGTCAGTGGAGCAAGGGCGGGGGTCTGGGGAACATGGTTTGAGGGGACTTCTAAGTCAATTGGCAAAATAATTCTAGTAGGAAATCATTCTGCATCCCACTTTGAAATGTGGCATCTGGGGTCTTAAATGCTAACAAGCGGCCATCTAAGATGCATCAATTGGTCTCAACCCACCTGGAACAAAGGAAAATGAAGAACACCAAGGTCACACGACAACTAAGAGCCCAAGAGACAGAAAGGGCCACATGAACCAGAGACCTACATCATCCTGAGACCAGAAGAACTAGTTGGTGCCCGGCCACAATCGATGACTGCCCTGACAGGGAGCGCAACAGAGAACCCCTGAGGGAGCAGGAGATCAGTGGGATGCAGACCCCAAATTCTCATAAAAAGACCAGACTTAATGGTCTGACTGAGACTAGAGGAATCCCGGTGGCCATGGTCCCCAGACCTTCTGTTGGCACAGGACAGGAACCATCCCCGAAGACAACTCATCAGACATGAAAGGGACTGGTCAGCGGGTGGGAGAGAGATGCTGATGAAGAGTGAGCTAATTATATCAGGTGGACACTTGAGATTGTGTTGGCAACTCTTGTCTGGAGGGGGGATGGGAGGATAGAGAGAGTTGGAAGCTGGCAAAATTGTCACGAAAGGAGAGACTGAAAGGGCTGACACTGAATGGGGGAGAGCAAGGGGGAGTACGGAGTAAGATGTATGTAAACTTATATGTGACAGACTGATTGGATTTGTAAACGTTCACTTGAAGCTTAATAAAAGTTAATAAAAAAAAAAAAAAAGAATGTTGTTGGCTGTTGGTTTTGTATAGATACCCCTTCTTATGTTCAGGAATTTCCCTTCTCTATTTTTTTTACCTACTTTTTTTTTTTTTTTACCTACTTTATTGAGAGCTTTTATCAGGAATGGGTGTTGGACTTTTGTCAAATGCCTTTTCTGCATTAATTGAAATGATCTTATGATTCTTTTATTTATGTGGTGGATTACATTGATTAATTTTCTGATGTTGAACTATCCTTGCATACCTGGTATGAATCCTACTTGGTTGTGGCATATTATTTTTTGATATGATGCAGAATTCTATTGGCTAGAATTTTGTTGAGAACTTTTACATCTATATTCATGAGAGACACTGGTCTGTAATTTTCTTTTTTTGTGGTGTCTCTGCCTAGTTTTGGTATCAGGGTTATGCTGTCTTCATAGAATGAATTCAGTAGTATCCTTTCCTTTTCTATGTACTGAAATAGTGTGAGTAGTACTGGTGTAAGCTCATCTCCGAATGTTTGGTAGAATTTTCCAGTGAAGCCATCTGGGCCAGGGTTTTTTGTTATTGGGAGGTTTTTTTTTTTTCCTATTACTTTTTCAGTCTCTTCTCTTGTTATGGGTCTGTTCAGATTTTCAGTGTCATTTTGTGTTAGTTTAGGTAGATGGTGTGTTTCTAGAAATTTCTCCATTTCCTCTAGGTTTTTGAATTTCTTGGAGTATAGTTTTTCATAATACTCTGTTATGATTCTTTTTATTTCAGTTGGGTCTGTTGTAATGTCCCCCATTTCACTACTTATTTGGGTTATTTGTGTCCTCTCCTGTTTTTCTTTTGTCAGTTTGGCCAGTGGTTTGTTGATTTTGTTGATCCTTTAGGAGAACCAAATTTTGGTTTTGTTAATTCTTTCTAATTGTTTTTCTATTTTTCATTTATTTCTGCTCTGATCTTTATTCTTTCCTTTCTTCTGGTGGCTGTGGCTTCTTTTGCTTTTCTCTTTCTATTTGTTGGTGTTTTGTAGCTAATGTTTTGATTTTGTCCCTTTTTTTTTGTTGATGTGTGCATCTATTGCTGTAAATTGACCTCTGAGCACTGCCTTTGTTGTGTCCCAAAGGTTTTGGTATGATAAGTTTTCATTCTCGTTTGATTCTAGGGATTTTTTTATTCCGTCTTTGATTTCTTCTATTATCCTGTGCTTTTTATGCACAGTGCTATTCAGTTTCCAAGTTATTGTTTTTTTTTTTTTTTCCCTTGCTCTTCCTGTTGTTAATTTCTACTTTGATGGCATTGTGATCAGTGAAGATACTTTGTATTATCTCAGTGTTTTGGATTTTGCTGAAGGTTGCTTTGTGGCCTAAGATGTGGCCTATTCTGGAGAACATTACATGCGTTTTGGAAAAGAATGTGTACTTTGCAGCTGTTGGGTGGGGTGTTCTGTATATGTCTATGAGTTCAAATTGACTGATTGAAGCTTTTTGCTTTTCTGTATCTTTGCTGAGTTTCTTTCTAGATGTTCCGTCCTTCACTGAAAGTGGTATGTTGAAGTCTCCTACTATTATTGTGGAACCATCAATTTCTCTTTTCAGTGCTATTAGAGTTTGTTTTATGTTTTGGAGCTCTGTCATTGGGTGTGTAGATATTTATTATAGTTATATCTTCATGATGGATTGTCCCTTTAATCATTATATAATGCCCTTCTTTGTCTTTTATGGTGGGTTTGGTTTTAAAGTCTATTTTATCTGAGATTACTATTGCCACTCCTGCTCTTTCTTGGTTGCTGTTTGCTTGATATGTTTTTTTCCATCCTTTGATTTTTAAAAATTTTACGTCCTTGTTTCTAAAGTGTGTCTCTCGTAGACAGCATATTGATGGATTCTGGTTTCTTTTTTTATCCATTCTGTCCTTGTCTCTTTATTGGTGCATTTAGGCCATTTACGTTCAGTATAATTATTGATAGGTGCATTTATTGCTGCCATTTCATAGTGCTTTTTTTTTTTTTTTTGGTGCTGATGTTTTCATTATTCCTCTTACTCTCCCATGCTTAATTCCTTTTGTTTATGGATTTTTCTTTATTCCTTTCATTTTGTAGATTTGGCGTTTACTGAGACTTTATGTTTCTCTTCTTTATTTTGATAAGTCGGTTTGTTAACTTTCTTTGTGATTACCTTGACATTTACCCCTGTCATCTGCAGTTTGAACTGTTCTTTTATCTTTTGGTATCACCTTGCCTTCCTCTCCATTAGAAAGTAAACCTACACCATTTATTTCCTCTTTTATTGTTCTGACACTCTTGTCATTTACAGATTAACCTCTCCTGATTAATCTATTGCAAATCTTTTAGTTTTGAATAGTCCTTGAGAGTTCATTTCCTGGGTTGGTATCTGTCTGCGATCTTGTATCCTAGATTCAGGTTGTGGTCTGAGGTTGTCTATTTTCAAACTGAAGGACTCCCTTTAATAATTCTTGTAAGTTTGTTTTGGTTTTTACATATTCCCTTAATTTCTGTTTATCTGGAAATGCCCTGATTTTACCACCATATTTGAATGAGAGTTTTGCAGGATATATTATTCTCAATGGCAAGGTTTTATATATGTCATCCCATTGCCTTCTTACCTGCATGGTTTCTGCTGAGTAATCAGGGCTTAGTCTTATTGTTTCCCCTCTGTGTGTGACTTTTTGTTTTTCCTGAGCTGTTCTCAGGATTCTTTCTTTATCTTTGGTTTTAGCAGGTGTGATTATGATATGCCTTGGTGATTTTCCTTTGATGTCTGCCCTGTATGAGGTTCGTTGAGCTTCTTGGATGGTCAGTTTTTCATTTTTCATGATATTAGGGAAGTTTTCTGTCAGCAATTCTTCAATGATCTTCTCTGTATTTTCTGTTTTCTTTCCCTATTCTGGAACTCTGATCACTCTTAAATATTTGCTTTTGATTGTTTCCCACATCATCCTCAGGGTTTCTTCATTCTTTTTTCTGGTTTTTCCTCAAAGTGGGATCCAAGTGTTTGTCTTCAATTTCACTGATCCCGTCTTCCGTTATTTCAAACCTACTCCTCAGCCCTTCTATGACACTGTCCACTTCTGAAGTCTTGTTGCTTATCTTTTTGATTTCTAATTGTTGTTTTTGTGTGATTTCTAGTTGTGAATTTATTTTGACATTTTTTCATGTATTATTTTCCTGAATTTTTCCATTGTTTTTTCCATAATTTTGTCTGCCTTTTCTATGAATTTGTCTACATTTTCCTCATTTTCATCTGCTTTTTCTTCAACTCTTCGATAGCTCTGTATATTGGAGATTTGATTTCCCTATCAGGTTGTTCCAGTGACTTTCTTGCTCTGGAAAGTCATCTGGTGTTTTATTTTGGATGCCTACTGGAACCCTCCTGTCCTGTTATTTTATATGTTTTGATATCATCTGTTGTCTTTGGGACATTCAGTAGTTATTTTCATTGTTTATTGATTGTAGTTTTGTTTGTTTTGTCCTGCTTTTTTGTTTTATTTGGTAATGTCTAAGTAGGCAGGCTGTGTGTCCTTTGTTATTTGCTTGTCTATGGGTATGATACTCTTCACCTGCTTGTCCAATGGGCAGGGCCAGTCCCTCAGCTATGGTGCCGTAGGGCAAGTCCAGCTGAAGGGAAGTGGCTAGATGAGTTATTTGTGGCACATACTGGGGCCGACAGGGTGTGTCAGTTGTTAGCACAGGGTAGGTTCCAGTAGGCCATGCCTGTGCTGCTCGGGGGTGTGATGTTCAGCACATGGTGATAATAGGCAGGAGGGAGGGAGAAATTTGCAATATGAGGAGCTAAATGAGTATGGGAAAGAAACAGAGGAGAGAAACAGGAACCCAAAAAAAAAAGTGCTGAGGGAGTCTGTCATTGGAGTGGAGAGATGAGAAACCAAAAAATGAAGAAAAAATAAATAAAAATTAAAAAAAAAAATGTCCCCAGGGATCCCACTAGTGACTGTGGAAGTGGCTCCCAGGCCTTGGGGCACACCCTGTCCAGAAGGGGCAGAAATTGCACACATCACCAGCTATTCAGGAGACAGGAAAAGAAGGAAAGTAGACAGGGATGAGAAACTGAGAAATGAAGAAAAACCAAAAGAATAAATAAATAAATAATGAAAAAGAAATGTCCCCAGAAATCCTTCCTGCATGGCTGCACAGATGGGGGAAGTGACTCCCAAGCCGTGCAGTACAGCCTGCTAGAAAGGACAGAGACGGCATACAGTGCCAGGTATTCAGAAGATGGGAAAAGAAGGTAAGTAGAGAAAGATGAGAAACAGAGAAATGAAGAAAAAGGAAAAAAGAAAAAAAAAACAAAAGTCCCCAGGGATCCCATTGGAATTGAGGCACAAACCAGAGAAGCAGTTCCCCAGTTGAGTGGTGCTTCACAGCCTGCCAAGAAGAAGCAGAGATGGCACACGGAGCTAGGTGTTTGAGAGAAAGGTGGGAGAGGAAGTGAGAGAGAAGGAAGAATGCAAAAGAAGTCAAAAAAAGCAACACCAGCAACAAAGAAATGGCACTGAAGGAGCCGGCTTTTGTGGGCAGGGTGAATCCAAGCAGCACAGAGCTAACATCTCCCAGCCAAGAGATCATAGCCCACTGTTAAGTGGCAAAGGCCAAGAGCAGGGGGAGGAATGGTAGGGTCTGGGAAAGTGTATATTGCTGTTTATCAGGTACTTTGTCTCCTGCTGGGACCTCCATGAATCTGCTTTCCCATACTGCCTGCCCACCTATCTCTGACAGGAGACCAAGATGGCGAATCCGTGCTGTGTTAGCTGACAGGGGACCTCTGCTCTGTCAGTTTCTTATTGCATTCAGTGCTTGGTTGAGTTCTTTATCTTTTCATTTGACGCTTAAGGTTTGAGGATTGATGTTTGTTTTACTTAATTTTCTGGGTCTTTGCTGTGGAGGGATGGTATGGTTCTTCTGTCTTAGTGCCATTTTGGCTCTGCCTCACTGTATTATTTCTTACAACTGCAAGTGATGTATAACAACTCAAAATAAAAAGTTTAGTTAAAAAAAAAAACTATAGGGCTCTGGCGAAAAGTGGAGCTAGAGGTACAACACTCAAAAACATTGACAATGATGCATTAAAAAATGTAGTAACCTAATAAAAATGCTATCACAGTTTTACACATGCTAAATTGACAAGAAATACATAAATACTATGCTAAATTTGATACTTTACTTTGAGAAAGACCTGCAGTTTGCTTGTGCAAGTGGCTGTCACAAGGATTACAGTTTGTGAGTTATTGTGAAGGAGGGGGTTTAAGTGAAATGGGGTGGAACATTGTAAAACCAGATGTGGATGGGTGTAACTCATCACACATGCAGTGAACTGAGGTAGCTGGTAGATATCTGAGGTGTGTGCATGTGTGCATTTTACATATTATGTATTATTGATGCTTGTTTTTTCTTTTTTGTTGGCTATCTTACCTATATTCTAATAACAAATATATAGTAGAGAAAAAGTATATAAGGTGGAAAATAATAATACATTGCCTTTTTAAAGGAACTAAAAGTTTATTCCAAATCCACTGCTGTCGAGTCCATTTCCACTTATAGCAACCCTACGGAAGAGAGTAGAAATGCCCCATAGAGGTTCCAAGGAGCATCTGGTAGATTTGAACTGCTGCCCTCTTGGTTAGCAGCCATAGCACTTAACCACTACGCCACCAGGGTTTCTGAAAGTTTATTACCCACCCCACTGCCGTTGATACACATGTATTATACCTATTGGTATAGATGAGGTATAAATAGATTGACTATTAGAGAATGTTACTTACAGAATAGGAAATTGAGCCCATAGTTGATTGGTTCATTTAGGTACAAACACAGTGTTAAAAAAGAAAAGGTCTTAAGTTTGATTCCTATGTTAAACCCATTTTAACTATGTTTGTTTCTGTTGATACAAATGGCTTACCTAACCAAACCTATGATTTTTCACGTCATTCTACTGGCCACAAAGGAAATTGATAAAATTATTCATTAGTTCAAATTTATTACCACTCTGAGAAGCCTCAAAGTGTAAACCCCATTGACTGTAGATCAATAGTGTAAAGGAATTTAAGTCAGACATTCAGGCAACCAGGCTGTCCATTAGATATCACTGTAATTACAGATTCATTTTTATATTATTGGTCCCAGACAGAAGCACTGAAATATTATGTGATGATAAAATTTATGGGGAGAAAATCCCAGATGATTTTATTGTTCCAATTTAAATAAAATAATCCCTAGGGATAGTAGGTTGGGAAGCAGTGGTTAAGAAAAATTCTGAGTCCTTAAAAAAGGTAGGAATGTTTTCTTGAATGATAAGATGATAGCAACAGGACAAAAAGATCATGTATGTGGGCAGACTAAACTCCAGAAGTTGAAGGACACTATAGGTTAAAAATCTCACTCTTTATCAAACCCAATTGAGCAATACAAATTCAGAAAAAAGAGAAGGGAAAATAAGTCCATCTTCAAGGAAATAGCCACAACAACAAGCCAGAAATTACAAAGCAAACTTTCCAAATACTGAGAAACCTGTACCGGTGAAAATGGGAGGAAGCTGCGTACCCATGCAAGCTTCTTCAGACATCAAGCAGGATACATATTTCCTTAAGAGTCAGTGTCACAGTCTTGAAAGGCTTAGCTGAAGATTTTTTCATTAAACAGGCAAGATCTCTACGGTGTGTGTAGACCCTAGAGAGGTACAACTTTCCCTTGTAAATACCTAGTTCAAAAGCTTAGAATGGGCAGGGAGGTGATTACCTATGATCTACCCTCTGAGCCCAGGTAAATGACAGTTAAAGCGGAAAACAATATGGCTTACAAGGGATTTCACTATGAGGAATGCTGGATTTCCAAATGCCAAATTTGGAGAAGGGATATTCACAAAGATAAGAGGAAGAAACAAAATAATGAAAAAGTGGTTAAGATAACAACCCCAGATTATAGAGTTATCCATCCATCCATTCATTCATTCAAAAAATATTTATTGAGAACCTACTTTGTGCCAGAACAGCAGCTATGTGTTGGTGATAAAGGAACAAACAAGAAAAACATCTGTGTCTTCATAGAGTTACTTTCTAGAGATACAGATTCTGTTTATATCCCCACTTCAAAAACATCCCCCCTGGTACTTTCCTTCAGGAAAAAAAAAGATAGTACCATTTAAAGATGAGTAATGTTTTTTAAAAAAATGAAAATGGATCACATAAATGAAAAGTAAAAAAAAAAAAAAAAAGGCAGGAAAGAAACTTAACCAATAGGCAGGTAAAGAGTATATATTTTTTACTTATATTTTCATAAATAAGGTGAATTAGATGTCTGAAAAATTCTCCAGCTACAAATAAATTGAAGTACTGGATAATCTACAACAAAAATAAGTTTTAATAAATAGGAGATGATTGACATGGAAGACAGGCTAAGAGAAGGTTGTGGTCCTGGAGAATGGAGGAAACTCTCAGCCAAAATGACATAGGGAGCTTAGGCTTTGATATACACCCTCTGCTTTAAAAGCCTACTAATGAATGGTAAACTATAAGAAATAAACAACAACAAAATGACAGGCTTAAAAACCAGATACATGTCTCGTTGGACCAGAAATAAAAAAAGAAATGCAAAAATGTGAGGTAGGTCAAAGCAGTGGTACGTGAGGGGTAAAAGTGACTGAAAGTACTCCACTGGAGATAGGGACTTTCTAGCTCCTGGAAGGAGGCAAAAAAAAAAAAAAAAAAAAAAACTGCTGAGGACCTCCACATTGAGCTATGGCTTTCAGTTAAGGGTCTAGAGAGGCAGAGTTGTGGGGGAGGAATAACTTCACAACAAAGAACTAAAGCAAACCACACTCTAATTTGGGCCTTTGATATCCCTCATTTCATCACAGCACCAACATGCTATTATAAGACCTGATTCCAGATGGGTTCTGGGGACCTGGGTGGATGCAAACACAAATCACTTGCTCAAAATGAGTCTGCCAGAATTCCAAAACACGTATTAAGAAGCACTGTCAAGGGGAATATGGAAGATGAGATAACTTGAAAACCCTCCAACTAAAAAGCACCTGGGAATGTCAAATGTAACAAAACAAATGTATAAAATAAGGGCCATTTTAAGGGTATATTCTGTAGGGGGTTGGTTCAGACGCTGAAAACTGCTCCCGATAGATCAGCTGCCGGTGGTACGGCTCAGATGGTAGTGGGTTATAAATGTAGCAGGAAAGTTCTCTTGGAAAACATAGGCTATTGGTCTATACTACTATCTCTACCTATTGTCCTCCAGTCAATTCCTATTCACAGCAACACTATAGGACAGAGTAGAACTGCTCCATAAGGTTTTCAAGGTGCAGCTGGTGGATTTGAACTGCTGACCTTTTGGTTAGCAGCCGAGCTCTTAACCACAGAGCCACCCAGGCTCCATTTGTTCATAGGGGCTGAGATACATAGGTTGGGAAGTGCACAGATGCTGCAAAGTCATAGGTGGCAGATCTACTTCTTCTTGAAATAGTTGCTGAAGATTGGTAAGAAAACAAATTATCAGGAAACCAGGATGCCTGGGGTATTAGTGAGGAAACAGATTATACTCAATTGGAATAATACAAAGAAGATTTTATAAAGGAGCTGATGGCACAGGTGAGAGGCTGAGGACCCACAGAGCTAGTTCGCTGACCTGCGATTAGTGAAAATGGAGCTATAACTATCCTTAAGTTTGAAGAGAGGAGGGAAGCCTGAAGAAAAGAGTTGTGTAGAGAAGGCCATCCTAAGAAGAATGATGACCTTGGTGGAGGGAGGCATCAGCTCGAGAGGTTCCCACAGGGAAAGAATCAGGAGGTAACTTCTTTGATCTCCTTCTCCCTGTGTTTCTTCCTCTCTTAGCCAAATTCAGGTGGAAACCAGAGTTCAAGAGAACCCAGTGATGTAGTCCATACTGATCAGCTACCCAGGGCACCGAGCAAGGTGGAGAAAGATGGAGAAGGAGACAGGATTAGGAGGAGCAAAGGGAAGATATCCATGCTCTGAAAATGTATGTTTTCCTAGGCTGGCCTCCCTAAAAAAAAAGTGCAATTAAATGGATTTCCATTCCATATATAATTTTCACCTTTTGTCTAAACTACTTTTGTTGGTATAACGGTGGTTTTCTTTACATTAGCCTTCTAATTGGAATTTTGTACACACAGATAAAACACCTTCTCCCCACTAGTCTTTAGAAAATAGCAAAAAGTCATTGGAAACAAGCCTCATTGATATTATTTTTTCTACTGTCTTCTCCCTGGTGGCAAAGTGGTTAAGAGCTCAGGGTGCTAACCAAAAGGCCGGCAGTTGGACTCCACCAGCCAACCCTTGGAAAATCTATGGGGTTGCTATGAGTCGGAATTGACTTGATGGCACACAACAACAACAGCAACATTATAGTTACATTTTTTTCTCTTCATCAAACAACTTCCTCTGAAATTTCAAAGTATTTCTTGGGATTATAATCATGTGTCTTCCACTAAAGATTAAGTAGGCCAAAGGCAATGTGAGCAGATGTACCCACAAAAATGTCTTTTATCAAAACCCTCTAGTGAGCTTGCTTTAGGGACAGAAGGTGAGGCCAATCAGATGATGACTGAATGAACATCCTTGTGTTCTGTGTTCCTTCAGGAAGAGAAGTGTGCTGAGCATACATAAAAATATTTTTGGAAACTCTGATCAAAATACAACCAACCAACTTCTACTTCTGGGAAGAGGGAATAGACATAAATTTCCAGATCACTCTCCACTAAGTCCTCCCCCTCTCTACTAGGGTGGTGTCAGAGGAGGATTTTCACCGCTGCTTAGTGTAACAAGGCTGCTCCCTCATGGTGTCAGAGGAAACCCTGAGGAACCTGTAAAGGTGCAATGATGCAACACTCCTCCTCTTGTCAGCCAGGGTAGTTTCAGCAGAAGTCTGGTGGGGAGGATGAACTGCCATCCCGACTCAGCAGTAAAAAGAAGCTCGTCTTTTCCCACCTCACAGGTGTCAATGGAGGCTGAGTAGAGAACTTAGACTTCCACTCTCACGTGGCGGTAATGAGATGGTGTGTGATGGTTAAGGTTGTGTGTCAACTTGGCTGGGCCATGACTCTCAGTGATTTGGCAGTTATGATGTGGTTTGGCAGCCATATAATGATGTGATCACCTCCATGAAGATATTTGATATAATGTGATCACCTCCATGATGGGATCTGCTGTGAGTAGCCAGTTGAAATGGCATTTCCTTGGGGGTGTGGCCTGCATTGAACATAAGTGGACTTTCTGGCAAGGCTCCAAGGCTTGAGGGCTTTTGCTCACAATGGATCCTGCAGCTAGCTCCTGTTCCTCTGATCTCCGATTCTTGGAACTTGAGCTAGCAGCTCACTTGCCATTTTGCCTACCGATCTTGGGATTTGTTAATCTTCAAATCCTGTGGGCAAGAGCCCTGCTGCCTGACTTACTGATCTTGGGTCCGCCAGCCCCTGTGGCTATGTGAATCAGGAGAAGCCTCCAGCCTGACCTGTGTTCTAGCCTCTACAACCACACGAGTCATTTCCTTAATATAAATTGCTCTTTCTCTATATATATGTTTATGTGTTTACTAGTTTTGTTTTCTCTAGAGAACCCATCCTAAGACAAGGTGCTTCCCCTGTACCACCAGAGCAATGTCAGAGGAAGATTGCTAAAACACGAAGTTTAAATATGTAATATTTTATAATATTACCTCTTTTATAATGTAATATCTGAAATTTTCAAGTTTCAATTGAAAACTTCATGCATACTAAGAACCAGGAAGATCTCAAACTGAATGAAAAACTATGATTAACAGATGTCTACGCCATGAGCTGCAATCGACTTGATGGCAACAGTTTTGGTTATTGTTTTACACTGAGATGTTAGAATTATCTGACAAAAATTATCTGACAAAAATTTTAAAGCAGCTATCATAAAAACGTGCTTGAAACAAATAAAAAAAAAGAATCTTAATAAAAAAGTAAACAAGTTATGGAAATTTAGAAAATTAGTTATGGAAATTTGTATTCTGAATAGAAAAAATATTTACTTTTTCTGGGACAAAACATTTGTTTTTTACATGAAAAATTTAGTATCGACTAGATACTAGAAAAGATACAAAAGTAATAAAATATTGGCTAAATCATTTCTTTACTCATGGAGTCATGCCACTAAAATTTAATGAGATTTACCAAGAGCCCCTCAAATTCAGATACCTTTCCAAGAGGCAATATCTGATAGCAGGAGGTGAGTACTGTGGATAACACTGTGAAGTGTTGTGTAGCTGGGAAAGACATGTGCACAATTACAGACAGGACACAAAGAAGGAAGTGATTTCTTTTACCTGAAAGAACCAGGAAGAGCTTCATACAGAAGATAATCTTAAATCATGTACACATAGTTATTATTGCTGTTGTTATTGTTACCCTTATTAAATCACACAACTCAGAAATTTCTCAACATGGCAAAAGTTACAAACTTACAGTTATAAAGCTAGCATTTTTGACCTGTACAGCAGCTTCATATAATGGTGAACACGAAGAAAGAAAGTCAAGCGCTCAGAAGGAAAGGAATGGGTGATTTTGGGGGCAGAATCTCCTAATCGTGACTTTTTAGCCTTGAGTTTGTGTTTGTTTACTATGACCCCACAGTTCCGACTAGGCACTGAAGCCAAACAGTTCAGTTCTGCAAGACCCCTGCTCCTTGTCAAAGCATGAGCAGACCCAGTGTGCACACCTGTGAGATCAGCTTTCCAGTCTAAATATTTTATATAAAATCTTTTGAAAGTAACAGGGTGCACTCACTTAAAGCTTCAGGAGTAAGAGCCAATTTTTAATTTGTTCCTCCTGTTTGCTGAAAATATAGTATTTCCCTTTCAAAGACTTTATTAGAAACCTGGCTTTCTTAAGGGAACACAGACAAGCAATTTATGGTGATGCCTTAGTGATGATGGTTAGGAGTCAGGAGTTTCTTCAGTTACTAGGGTCTTGTACTTTTGAAAAAAAAAAATGCATTCAAGTTGCACATGGATTTCAGATTTTAAAGGAACAAGCACCAAAAAAGAGAAAGAAGAGCTATAAATAATGATGACCATGGTGACAATGAGGACCATGATGACTAGCACCATTACTTAATGGTGTGCTGGGCACCATACAAAGTATTTCACATACAGCTTCTTCTTTAAGGATAAACACAAGTGGATGGCGTAGTCTTGTTAGAATTATGTCCAGAAATCTATTGCAAAAACGTTGAGTGAGGAAAAGAACAACAACAAAACCCACACATACAAAAAATCCCTTGCTTGAGTTATTTTTTGAAGCCATAAAAGCAGAGGAAAAATAGGCCTGTTGCTCAAGAACAATGGCACAATAAATCTAAGACAGACCCTAACAACTATAAAGTAGTCTACATAATAGCTGGAATGAATTCAACCACAAGTTACAGAGAAAACTTTCGAAGGGAGCTGGACAATCTTGGAATCTTGGGGTACGGTGGATTGATGAAAGATGGGGGCTATGGATATGGTACATAGCTATTTTACATAGGGGGAAGAGTATATTTCACAAACTACTTTGAGGGGCAAGGTTCTAATACAGATTATTGTATTTTCTTGATTTTAAATCATATTATTCTTTTTAACATATTAACATTTAGGGATATGGGACGTGTCTAACAGTCAATGACAAAATATACACTCTAGCTCCTGGACCCGATATCAATTGTTATTACCCTCAGATGCACTAGTGATGATTAACTATCACATGTCCTTTTGTTAACTTATTTGCATTTAATACAAGTGGTTGGGTTTGAAATCAAATTTGGATCCTTTCTTTGTCATTTAAAATATCTTAAAAACCAAGAGGGTGCAACATTGGAATAAAAAGCTCTGGACATGTAGAACACGCATTTGAGGGCAGTGCAATTATAAGTGGTAGGAATGGTCACATTTTCTGGAGTACTTCATAGAATTCTCAAAGCTTGAAGAGGTTAGGGATAACCATGTGATGTCCTGTACCTGTCAAAAATATAAGACAGACTGCTAGGGACATGAAAGTAAGTTTGAGGAAATAGGGAAAAGAGTTTAACCAAAGAGAAACTTCGATGAAGCTCTGATGTTCTCTAATATATTTTGAAAGTATATTTATAAACAATTCTAAAAGTAACAAAAAGGTTATGAAAATGAACATGGGTTTTGTAAAGAAGAATATAGCAGCAAAGCTAAAAATGATTCAAAAGGATTTTTAGGCTCTTAACATAAAGAAGTATGAGATTTTTTAAATTAGTATGAAATTGAAGGATAACTATGCTTTTTCAATTAAAAAAATTAATACCCCAATATTATTAAATTGATGTCACTTATTTCCATTATATTACTTTAGAATTAGATGAATATGGTATGATGGTTAATGTCATGTGTCAACTTGGCTAGGCTGTAATTCTCAGTGGCTTGGCAGACACTGTGTCGGCTCCCATTTTGTGATCTGATGTGAACAGCCAGTCAGTTGGAAGAGGCACTTCCTTGGAGGTGTGGCCAGCATCCATGATATAAACCAATGTTCTAGCAAAGCTAGTTCTCTTTCTCGTTCTGCAATCTTCTCAGCGTCTAAGCCCAGTTCCTGGATGTGAGCCAGCATGGGCCTCCAGCCTGGGGCCTAACTTGCAGGTTTTGGAATCCTTAGGCTCTGCTACCATGTGAGCCAGCAGAGGTTGTCAGCCTATTGTCTGACGCATGGATTTTGGAAATTCCAGCACTTGTAACTGTGTGAACAGTTTCCTTGGAGTAAATCTCTCTATATATCTATTTAGGTTCCACTGGTTTTGGTCCTCTAGAGAACCCAGACTAAGATATGTGGCATTAAAAATAAACTCTAACATTTATTGTCAAATGGTCTTAGAAAAAAGGCGCCAAGAAAATTAAATAGAGAAAAAATAATCTTTCTTTCTCTGGATATCTATACACAAAAGAATGAATTTGGACTCCCACATCACTCCAAAACAAAAACAAAAACAAAAACAAAAACACATCACTCCTACATACACAAATATTAACTCAATCTAGACCATAGATGCAAATCTGATAGTTAAAATTATAAACTGTTAGATGAAAACACAGGAGTAAATCTTTGTGATCATGAGTTAGGGAATGATGTCTTAGATATGACATCGAAAGCACAACCAATAAAAGGCTGACAAGTTGGAATTCATCAAAAATTTAAAATTTTGTTTCAAAGCGACATCATCAAGAAAATGAAAAGACAACCTACAGATTGAGGGAAAATATTTGCAAATCATATATCTGTTAAGGGCTTGCAGTTTAGAATGTATAAAGAATTCTTACAACTCAGGAATAAAAAGACAGCCCAATTAAAAAATTGGCAAATGATTTTAATTTCTTTCTAAAGAAGACATACCGATGGCTAATAAATACATGAAAAAATGTTCAACATCATTAGTCATTAGAGAAAAGCCAATCAAAACCACAATTAAATACATGAACATGCTCTCGCACACACACACACACACACACACACACACACAAAATGAGGGATCACTTCACACCCACTAGAATGGCTATAATAAAAACACAGACAATAACAATGTTGATGAAGATTCAGAGAAATTGGAACCGTCGTATATCGCTGGTGGGAATGTAAAATGAAGCCACCACTTTAGGAAAAGAGTTTGGCAGTTACTCAAAACGTTAAATATATTGATTTACCATATGGCCTAGCAAATCCGCTCCTAAGTCTCTAACCAAGAAAAATTAAAACACATGTACACACAGAAAAACTTGTACATGAATGTTCATTTCAGCATTCATAACAGCTGAAAGTGGAAACAACACAAATGTCCATCATCTGATGAATGGATAAATAAAAGTGAAATATCCATACAATGCCAACACCATTCAGTCATTAAAAAAAAAAGAAGTATTGATACCTGCTACAATATGGATGGACCTCAAAAACATTATACTACCTAAAAGAACACGTTATATGATCCCATTTATAAGAAATGTCCAGAACAGGTAAGTTCACGGATGTGAAAAGTGGATTAGTCATTGTTTGATACTGAGGGGAGGGGACACGGAGTCAGCAGCGGGGCGATGAAAAGTGATTGCTGACGGCTACAAATCTTCTTTCTGGTTTGACGAAAGTGTCCTAAAATTAGATTGTGGCAATGGTCGCATTACTCTGTAACTAAACCATCACTGAATTGTACATTTTAAACAGATGAACTTTATGGTATGCAAATTATGTCTTAGTAATGCTGTTTTTAAAAAGGCATTAAAAGGGGATAGTTCTTGAGCAGCTGCAAGAAAAAGCAGGGTTCACAGGGACCCAGACTGAGTTGAATAAATTTAAGTCAAATTAGACTGACTTCCTTTTTTTTTTCTTTCACCAAATTACTCATCTACTAGGTCAGAAATTCCCTAAACTGAGTGTATCTGGCTTTCATTAAGATATATGATAAAGTCTTTAATAATGTCCCTTCAGACAATTGCACAATTTTGTAAAATATGACTTGAAATCATAGTTTGGTAGACTCATAAATGAACAAATGTACTAAAAAGTAGATGATTAATAAATACACATAATTGATAAGAGGAGTGCTTCATCATGAGATGTACCATCATGTATCAACTATTCTGATCAGTGTTTTTACCATTTGTGGCAGCAAAACAAATTATGGATAACATTTCAAAGAATGGGAATTCTAACACACTTAATTGTGCTCATGAGGAACCTGTCTGTAGATCAAGAGGCAGTAGTTTCAACAGAACAAGAGGGTACTGTGTGATTTAAAGTCAGAAAAGGTGTGCATCAGGGTTGTATCCTTTCACCACACTTATTCAATCTGTACGCTGAGCAAATAATCAGAGAAACAGGACTATATGAAGCAGAATTTGGCATCAGGATTGGAGGAAAACTCATTAGCTTGCAACATGCAGATGACACAGCCTTCCTGGCTGAAAAGTGAAGAGAACAGGAAGCACTTACTCGTGAAGTTCAAAGGCTACAGCCTTCAGTATGGATTACACCTCGATGTAAAGGAAACAAAAATCCTCACAAATGGACCAATGAGCAACATCATGATAAACAGAGAAAAGATTGAAGTTATGTATTTCATTTTACTTGGATCAAAAATCAACACTCATGGAAGCAGCAGTCAAGAAATTAAAGGACACATTGCATTGGGCACATCTGCTGCTAAAGATTTTAAAGTGGTGAAAACCAAAAGATGTCACTTTGAGGACTAAGGTGCAGCCTGACCCAAGCCATGGTGTTTTCAATTGCCTCATATGCATGTGAAAGCTGGACAATGACCAAAGAAGACTGAAGAAGAATTGATGCCTTTGAATTATGGTGCTGGTGAAGAATACTGAATATACCATAGACTGCCAAAAGAATGAACAAATCTGTCTTGGAAGAAGTACAGCCAGAAATCTCCTTAGAAGCAGGAATGGTGAGACTAAGTCTCACATACCTTGAATGTACTATCAGAAGGAATCAGTTCCTGGAGAAGGATATCATGCTTGGTAAAGGAGAAGGTCAGTGAAAAAGAGGAAGACCCTTAATGAGATGGATCAACACAGCGTCTGCAAGAATGGCCCCAAACATAATAACAATTATAAGGAGGACTCAGGACTGGGTAACATTTCCTTCTGTTGTACGGAGGGTCACTATGAGTTGGAAGCAACTTGACGGCACCTAAGAACAACAGCCACAGCAACGAAATGCTAAATATGAATTGACAGAAAAAATCTCAATACATTGGTGCATATTCATCTTAGTATACCTAGTGAAAGAAGCAAGAAATATTTTCTGGAATTCAGTTTTTGCAACTGGTTGTGTATTCACATGGTCCAAATAACTTTATGGCTGTGAAAAACTAGAGAAATGGAGTCTCGAACTCTAGTCTTTTTTTCCTCAAATATGCGCCCAAATTTCAATCCTGAATTGAGTAACTGAAGTAACTGGAAGATCCACGCATATGGAGTAATAGTATTAGTCCTCGCCAGGCACAACGAGCCCCTGAGGACTGGAGCTGTGCACTGGCCATAACAAGCCCTGGATTTTGTTTTCAGACTGAGAATTAACTTCCCAAGTGAGGAAAGGGTAAGAGCCTCCCGGGGAGCTAGCATTCTAGAAGAACTCATCAAGTCAAACTTCTGCTCTTCCAGACAGTTTGATGCAAAAGTGACAGTTCCACGCACATGTCGTCCTTCACCTGGATTGCATGCTGGCTGTTCCATGATATTTATTAAAGGTGGAGAAGCCAAGTACAGCTTGTTTTGGAAACTACCTGGTGTTCTGACACACACTCTCGGGATGAGCCATGAGTTAATAAGTTCTTCACAAATACTGGTTTGTTCATTTAGTGTTTTCTGGAAAAGTTGTTTTCACCTTTTTGTTTTGTTTCGTTCAAACATATATTTTTGTTTACAGTTTTAAATGAAGCTGGAAGTTATAGTTTTACCAAAACACAGGTTGCAAAACACCTCTAAGTGCCCTACACCACTATGCCAGACATGAATCACTAAAGTCCATGCTTTCAACTTTAGCAGAGGTCTTCCAAATACAGTGACAGTATTTTTTCCTATGAAACAGATTCTCTGTGCTTTTCTCCCAGGGCTTCTCTCAGCAACCTATTCCACAAACAATGCAAAGCAGAAGGTGGTAGCATTTAACAGGATAAATGCTGAAAATTATATTTCTTCTCAAAAGAACATATACTATGTGAGGGGTTTAATAATTAATTTAAAGTGTTCCAGAATATTGTAATGTTTAGCTAGAGTTCTCTGTCAAAATTTCTTTCTTTAGTCACAATAACATAATTTAGGCCAAGCCACATGATTGCTTTGGTTTTTGTACGGGATTACTTTGCCTTGATCCTGTAGTTTTCAATGACTCTACAAATCATAGCGATATTTATCATTTATTGAGAAAAGTGCCAACCACATTACATGTAGCATTTCCAAACCTGTAACATTCCTGTGAGATAGATATTGCTGTTCCCATTTCTGTGTGAAGACATTGGAAATCACAGGGATTAAGTAACTTGCCCAAAGGCTCACAGCCGGTAATTGACAGAGCCAGGATTTGAACCCACGCTTGTCTGACTCTAGTTTGCCTACCCTATTGAGCAGTAAACCAGTCCCATATGCTTTTTCTTTCAAGTTTGCAAAGATTTGTCATCTCTTAAGTGGGAAGATGTAGATATCCTGAACAGGTTGTGCTGCATATTAAAAGAACAATAACTTCTAGGTGAGAAAAAAATATTCTACTCAATTGTGTTTACTTACATGATTTTAAGTTTTCATTTCATAAAAGTTATGGCTGTGTGATCCTTTTTTTTTTTTAATTTTTATCGTGCTTTAAGTGAAAGTTTACAAATCAGGTCAGTAAGATTTACACACACCTTGCTATACACTCCTAATTGCTCTCCCTCTAATGAGATAGCACAGTACTTCCCTCCACTCTCTCTCCTCATGTCCATTCGGGTAGCTTCTGGCCCCCTCTGCCCTCTCACATCCCCTCCAGACAGGAGATGCCAACATAGTCTCATGTGTTCACTTGATCCAAGAACCTTGTTCTTCACCAGTATAATTTTCCATCCCCTATTCCAGTCTAATCCCTGTCTGAAGAGTTGGCTTTGGGAATGGTTCCTGCCCTGGGCTAACAGAAGGTCTGGGGTCAATGGCCTCCGGGGTCCCTCCGGTCCTACTCTGACCATTAAGTCTGGCCTTTTTACAAGAATTGGGGTCTGCATCCCACTGCTCTCCTGCTCCCTTAGAGTTTCTCTATTGAGTTCCCTGTCAGGTCAGTCATTGGTTGTGGCCGGGCACCATCTAGCTCTTCTGGTCTCAGGCTGATGTAGTCTCTGGTTTATGTGGTCCCTTCTGTCCCTTAGGCTCATAATTACTTTGTGTCTTTGGTGTTCTTCATTCTTCCTTGTTCCAGGTAGGTTGAGACCAATTGAAGCATCTTAAATGGCCTCTTGCTAGAGTTTAAGACCCCAGGTGCCACTCTCCAAAGTGGGATGCATAATGTTATCTTAATAGATTTTATTATGCCTATTGACTTAGATGTCCCCTGAAACCATGGTCCTCGAAGCCCTGCCCCTGCTATGCTGGCCTTTGAAGTGTTCAATTTATTAAGGAAACTTCTTTGTTTTTGGTTTAGTCCATTTGTGTTGACCTCTCCTGTATTGTGTATTGTCTTTCCCTTCACCTAAAATGAAAGTTATGTAATATCTAATTAGTGAATGAATATCCCTCTCCCTCCCTTCTTCCCTCCCTCCCCCTTCTCGTAACCATCAAAGAATATTTTCTTCTCTGATCAAACCGTTTCTCCAGTTCTTACAATAGTGGTCTTATACAATCTTTGTCCTTTTGCAATTGACTGATTTCACTTAGCATAATGTCTTCCAGATTTCTCCATGTTTTGAAATGTTTCATGGATTCAACATTGTTCTTTATCAATGCATAGTATTCCATTGTATGAATATACCATAGTTTGTCCATTCATCTGTTGATGGGCACCTTGGTTGCTTCCAACTTTTTGCTATTATAAACAGTGCTGCAATGAACATGGGTATGCATATACCTGTTCGTGTAAAGGCTCTTATTTCTCTAGGATATATTCCAAGGAGTGGGATTGCTGGCTGGTATGGTAGTTCTATTTCTAGCTTTTTAAGGAAGTGCCAAATCAATTTCCATTTTGCATTTCTACCTGCAATGTATAAGTGTTCCAATCTCTCCACAATCTCTCCAACATTTATTATTTTGTGTTTTTTGGGTTAATGTCAGCGTTGTTGGAGTGATATAGAATCTCATTGTAGTTTTGATTTTCATTTTTCTAATGGCTAATGATCGTAAGCATTTCCTCATGTATCTGTTAGCCGCCTGAATGTCTTCTTTAGTGAAGTGCCTGTTCATATCCTTTGCCCATTTTTTAATTGGGTTATTTCTCTTTTTGTGGTTGAGTTTTAGCAGAATCGTAGATTTTAGAGATCAGGCGCTGGTTGGAAATGTCATAGCTGAAAACTTTTTCCCAGTCCATAGGTAGCCTTTTTACTCTTTTGGTGAAGTCTTTGGATGAGCATAGGTGTTTGATTTTTAGGAGCTCCCAGTTATCTGGTTTCTCTTTGGCATTTTTAGTAATGTTTTGTATTCTGTTTATTCCTTGTATTAGGGCTCCTAATGTTGTCCCTATTTTTTCTTCCATGATCTTTATCGTTTTAAACTTTATGTTTGGGCCTTTGATCCATTTTGAGTTAGTTTTTGTGCATGGTGTGAGGTATGGGTCTTGTTTCATTTTTTTGCAGATGGATATCCAGTTATGCCAGCACCATTTGTAAAAAAGACTATCTTTTCCCCAATTAACTGATATTGGGCTTTTGTCAAATATCAGTTGCTCATATGTGGATGGATTTATGTCTGGATTCTCAATTCTGTTCCATGTGTCTGTTGTTGTACCAGTACCAGTGCCAGCACCAGGCTGTTTTGACTACTGTGGCAGTACAATAGCTTCAAAAATCCGGCAGAGTGAGGCCTCCCACTTTGTTCTTCTGTGTGATCTGTTTTTGCCTAGCATAGATTATTTTCTTAGTCTAAAACCCCACCATAGTTCTACCTATATCAAATCCTAGCTCTCCTGTCTTACTTTTTAATTTAATTTCTTGTTATCTATGAAATTCATTTAATTTCTTGATTATTCTGAAGTGTATATTTTGCCCGTTATTTTATCATTTCTTACTTCACATGTTTTTCAGATAATTAAAACACAGGAAGAATATTGTGGACCAAGAATATCAGAAAAGACAAGGGTCCAAAAAAAAATCTACATTTGTTCTGCCTCTTTTATAATTAAATAGAAATAATAGTAACAGAAATGTTGCTTCTGTTTTATCTGTGTTTTATAATCAAATGTTTAAGAAGTGCAAGTGTTGCACTGTTTTCTAATACAAAGGAAAAAAAAACTTTCTCTAAAGCAGGGCAATAACAAGACCAGATTTGTGTTTCGGGAGGTACTTTCTGAAGGTAGGGAGTATTTTTAGGAGATTATTGCAATAGCCCAGGCAAGAACCCATGAGGTCTAAGCAAAAATAGAATATAGAGCGGTGTCATTGCAGACCTATTAAGCAGATAACATTTATTGAACTGGAGTGCCAATTGGATGGGGGATATGAGAAAGAAGGAATATTCTAGTATGTCTCCCAAACATAGTATGTCTCCTGGGTAACTTCCTGGGCAGAGGGTAAAGTTATCTCTGAGATGGGTAATACATGAAGAAAAGGAGGCTTGGGAGGAAAAATGTCACAGGTAGATTTTCTCATTAGGCTCTAAAAGCCAGAGGGCAAGAACTTAGCCTTGCTTAATATAATGCTTGCCATGTAGTAGCCACTCAATATAGAGTAAGTTCAATTTTGGCTAGGTTGAATTTGAGGTGCTTATGGGTCATATCATCGGGTTACCATGAGTCAGAATCAACTTAATGGCAATGAGGGTTTTTTTTTTTTTTTAAGTGGGTTGTGTAGTTAAAGATGTACAAATAACTAAAAGGAATAACTAAAATACTAATTGGAATTATCAATGGTTGTTAGAATTTTGCTTATTTTTATTGGTGGCACAAATGGTTGTGTTCGACAACTAGCAAAAATGTTGGCAGTTTGAACCCACACAGAGGCATCTATGTAGGCAAACCTGGTGATCTGCTCTTGAAAGGTCATAGCCTTGAAAATTCTACAGAGCAGTTCTATTCCACATACCTGGGGTCACCATGAGTCAAAATTGTCTAGACGGCAACTAACAATAACAACAAGAATTCCTAATACATTGCAAATGCACCAGATTTCTGCAATGAACATATATGACCTTTATGTAAGAAGAGGTTAAAATTTACTTATATTTAAATAAAGAAATAAAGCTAGGAGAGACAGATTTGGACTCATTTATGGCCTATAGGGACAAATAATATGTATAAAGAAATTGTTAGAAGTTTGATTAGAAAGTTTATACTAATTATTGTTGCTGTTAGGTGCCATTGAGTTGGTTCCAACTCATGGCAACAACAAAATGAAACACTGTTTACTACACTGTGTACAATAGAATGAAATGCTGCCTAGTCCTGCATCATCTTCACAATCATTGTTATGTTTGAGCACATTGTTCCAGACACTGTGTCAATCCATCTCATTAGGGGTCTTCTCTTTCACCAACCCTCTACTTTACCAAGCACAATATCCTTCTCTAGGAATTGGTCCCTCGTGATAACATATCTAAAGTATGTAAGACTAAGTCTCACCATACTCACTCCTAAGGAACATTCTGACTGTACGTCTTCCAAGACAGATTTATTCATTCTTCTAGCAGTCTATGTCACATTCAGTATTCTTCACCAACACCAAAATTCAAATGCATCAATTCTTCTTCGATCTTCCTTATTCGCTGTCCATCTTTTGCATGCATACGAAGCAATTGAAAATACCGTGGCTTGGATCAGGTGTACATTAGTCCTCAAAGTGACATTGTTGCTTTTGGACACTTTAAAGAGGTCTCTTGCAGCAAATTTGCACGATGCAATACATCATTTGATTTCTTCACTGTTGCTTCCATGGATGTTGGCTGTGAAACCAAATAAAATGAAACCCTTGACAAATTCAATACTTTCTCCTTTTATCGTTACGTTACTTATTGATCCAGTTGTGAGGATTTTTGTTTTCTTTCTATTGAGGTATAACGTGTGAGGCTGTGGTCTTTGATCTTTATCAGTAAGTGCTTCAAGTCTTCTTGCCTTCAGAAAGCAAGGTGGTGTCATTTGCCTATCACCAGTTGTTAAATAATCTTCCTCTAATCTTGATACTGCTTTCTTCTTTGTATAGTCCAGCTTGTGGGTTTATTTGCTCAGCATGCAGATTGAATAAGTACAGTGAAGGAATACAGCCCTGACACACACTTTTCCTGATTTTAAGCCACACAGTATCTCCTTGTTCTGTTCAAATGACTGCCTCTTTATCTAAGTGTATTTCACACAAGAGCACAATTAAGTGTTCTGGAATTTCCATTCTTCACAATGCTATCCATAATTTGTTAGGATCCACATAGTCAAATGCCTTTGCATAGTCAATTCTCAACCATTTCAGGAGGTAGTAATGGTCAAGAAGTGATGGTACTAAAGAAAGAAGTCCAAGTCAAACTAAAGGCATTAGTGAAAAACAATGCTCCAGGAATTGACAGAATACAAATTAAGATCTTTCAACAAATGGATGCAAGGCTGGAAGCGTGCACTTATCTATGCCAAGATATTTAGAAGACAGCTACCTGGTCAAGTGAATGGAAGAGATCTACATTTGTGCTCATTCTAAAGAAAGGTGATCCAACCAAATGTGGAAATTATCGAATGGCATCATGAATATCACATGCAAGTAAAATTTTGCTGAAGATCATTCAAAAAATGGTTGCAGCAGTACATTGATGGTGAACTGCCAGAAATTCAAGCTGAATTCAGAAGAGGTTGTGGAAGGAAGGATATCATTGCTGATGTCAGATGGATCTTGACTGAAAGCACAGAATACCAAAAAGATGTCTACCCGAGTTTTATTGAGTATGTAAAGGCATTCAATTGTGTGGATCATATACTAATTTATACTCTCCTCCAACTTTTGATGTTACTGCATGGGTGTCAGAGCTTATTTTATAATTTAATATACTCCCTTATTATTTATTAAGGTGTCTCCATTTGCTAGTGCTGCCATAACAAAAAATATCACGGTGGGTGGCTTTAGAGAACAGAAATTTATTTTCTCACAGTTCTGGAGGCTGGATAGAAGTCCAAATCAGAATTTTGGCTGTGACAATTCTTTCTACGGGCCTCTCTTTTACTTTCTGGTGTCTGCTGGTGATCTTTGGTGTTTCTTTGCTTGTAGACAATCCTCACATAGCACCCTTTTCCCCCTGTTTGTGTCTCTGTGTCTATTCTGCTCTTTTTATGACACCTGTCAAAATCAATTAGCTTTAGGACCTTCCCTATTGTGACACGGCCTCATTAAGATAACAAAGGAAAACTCCCATTCTCAAACAGGACCACATTCACAAGTACAAGGGTTAGGGCTTCAACATAACTCTTTGGGGGACACAACTGAATCCATAACATATAGGAATCAGAGGTGTGGACTACATTACTTAGTGCTTCAGACTAAATAAATAAATAAAAGCAATTAGCTGGTATCACTCCTTAGGTGTCAGCTTCGTTCCTACTGTTTCTTGCTTTTCCTTTTGTTTTAAGCCTCTGAACAGTCTTCCATGTAAAGACAAAAGAGGTTACTGAATCTGCCTGTAACTGTCCCTAGCTGTCTTTCAAAATGACGTTTTATAACAAAATTTCTTACAGCATTCAGGCCATTCTACAACAAAACTAAGAGGAAGAAAATTAAATGAATGCCACACATATAACTTAGGTATGCTTAAGACACTTTTTATGTGTTTGATTTGTCTGTCCAAACTAGAAATTTAGAATTAAGTTTTTCTGATACAGAAAGTATAAGACCAAATTATATGTAAATCAATATGGCTGCTTCCCATGTTAGTCTAAAAACAAAACAAAACAAAAAGAGGACAAAGAGAACTCTTAGAAGAATCATAGGATGTGGAGAACTGAAAAATGTACAGTAGTACAGGAGTGGAGGAATTGGTCGCCACATGAAGAAATAGAACAAGAAAATGGTGTGGCAGGGAAGAGAGTAGGTACACATCACAGATGTCTTTTCTCCCGGCATGAACGCTGAACTATTAAGTACTCATTGCAGAAAGCAAAGTAGAAAAGATGGAAAAGGCATTAAAGAACAAAAGTTGTAAAATGTATTATTTTATTTCCTGTCATCAGCTTGTAGCATTTTAAACTCTAACCAGGTGTGTGACACTGCCATTTTTTTTTTTTTTGGCTATAGAGTACTATTTCTGGAAAACTTAGTTTTTACTATCAGCATCCTTCCTTTGCAAGATCTTCCTTGGACGCAGATATCAGATTTTTTTTAGTGAGATCTAATGGATCAATGAAGTACCCAGGATTCAAAATAAAACATCTAAATGATTCCTAATGTTCCAGAAAGAGGAGAGGAAAAAATGGGTTATTTGAGGGAGTAAAAACTAATTACAAAACCTTCCTTATATTTAATTCAGCATTGGAATGAAGTTCAAAGTTAGCTAGTACCTTCTTAAGGACTTTACGATGGGGATCTTCACTATAAAGTCACCAGGAATATCACAAACGCAAGTATAAAAGAACACGAAAAAAAAAAAAAGGTTTAGAGAACAGGGAAATTCATAATTCACTTTAGAAAACCCATGCAGAGGGAAATAGTAAAAACTGCTATGTGGAACAAGCCATTAAGACAAGGTATGTGTCATTCATGCATTATTTATAAGTGACCATGTTGCTAGCAATGTCCTCATTGCAAAAGAAACATGGTGATATTAAAGAAGTCTGCTACGAACCAGGTTCTAGGCAGATTTGAGGTGTTTATGGAAGAATATAAATATGAGGGAAAATAGGGACTAGGGAGAGATTAGTACAAATCGTCAAGTGTTGTTCTTTTTCATGACAACAGTGAAAATCCACAGAAGATATATTTCCCCTTCAGATATCCACCATAGATTTGGGCTTTCAGGTGTATTTAAATTTGACGTGTAAAATTTAAATATTTTTGCACAGTCAATAGAGACATATTAGAATGTAGAGAAAAATATATTAAATTATTTACTTGGCAATGAAGTTTATATTTATTCTGTTGTTGTTAGGTACTGTTGAGTCAGTTCTGACGCATAGCAACCCTATAGGAGAAAGTAGAAGTGTCCCACAGAGTTTCCAAGTAGTGGCTGGTGTATTTGAACCGCTAACATTTTGGTTAGCAGCCGAACTCTTAACCACTACGCCACCAGCGCTCCACTATATTTATTCTAGAAGAAGAAAAGGAAAGGTTGAAAATAGTAATTTGAGTAATACAACTTGTGAGAGAAATTGAAAAACACAAGAAAGGGAAAAGGTGGTACAAAGTGGCATTCAAAGGGCAAAACATGTATATATAAATATATTACAATGCATGAACGTTACTTGTCCAAGTTGTGAATTACATTAGTCTGATAGACTCTTGGTAATGCTACGTGAACATGGTAGTGGTAGACTAATAGTATTAATGTATCAGTTCTTTACCCATTCCTGTCCTGTATCCATGACTTTTACCATGTGACTTTGCAACTCTTACCATCAGGAAATGAAGTACCCTACCCCTTGATTCTAAGCTTGACCCTGTGGCTTGCTTTCACCAATAGGATTTAGAAGATGTGACCAAGCAGGGGCTTGGAAAAAGGTGTTTGCACATTTCTGCTTGTGCTTTTGCTTTCTGCCACTACCATGACAACAACACATCTGGGGTAACCTGGATGATAAGATTAATGAGGAGTATAGCAGTCATCCAAGTGTACCTTGTTGTTAGTTGCTACCAAGTCGAATACAACTCATGGCAACCCCATGTGTGCAGAGTAGATCTGTATTCCATAAGGTTTTCAAGGCTGTGAACTTTTGGAAGCAGATCACCAGGCCTGTTTTCCAAGGTACATCTGGGTAGGTTTGAATCTCCAACCTTTCAGCTAGTAGTCAAGCACTTAACAATTTGTGCCATATTCCAGAAATTTCCGTCATGCCCCTTCCTAAGCATGTAGTACCTCCTACCCCTAAGGTAACCACTATTCTGACTTGAACTCCATAGGTTAGTTTTGCTTGTTTTTGAACTTCACGTAATGAATTATACAGTATGTAAGCTTTTGTGTCTGTCTTCTTTGCTCTGTATGATGTCTATGAGATTCATTCATTATAAAGCATGTTAACTCATTGTTTTTATTGCTGCGTAGAGTCCCGTTCCCTTTTAGTGTGGGTTTCATCTTGCTCAGAAACCTATTAATTTAGTTAATAGTCTGCATCTCCACTTTTCAGAGGTGGTACAAATATGATGACTTATTACCTTCTTCAAAGAAGTAAAGTTTTCAAAGAGAGCTCACAATTTCCCTGTCTTTCCAATTCAGGAGGAAGGCACTTCCATTTCTTGTGAGTATCCTTTCTTTCTCCAGGCCTGGAATACATGAAAATGTAAATGTGTTGGAATAAGATAATACCAGCATTTTTATGGTGCTTTCTGCCACCATCTATGAGCAATTTCCCAATAGACCAAATCAGCATTGAATCAATAATGGCCATTGTAACAAATTAAAGAAAAAAAAATCCAGATCTAACATTGACAATAAAAATGCAGAAAATCATCTGAGAATCTAATATGAACCTCTTTGGGAATTTGTGACTACAACCATGGTTCCACCATATTAACGACTGTTATGCTTGTACAAAAGCTGAGAGACTGGAATCTGTTTGCAATTACCAAATCAAAATGCAATTAACTAGTCACTGGGAACAAACAATGATGTCTTTAAGTGCCCTTTTGGAAATGTAGGATTGGTAATGGGAATCGGGTTCCCAAAGTTCGGATGTTTTCACTTATGAGCCTTCCTATGAAATATCGCTCTGAGGACTCTGCAATAATTTGTCTTAGGAGAGAGAAAGAGAAGGAGACAGAGATATGGAGAAAGCAAAGCAAATGGCACTCCCATCTGGGTATTGGGGCTTCTCTTATTCTTAGAACTTCAAAGGAAGTTCTCCTCCATTTCTGGAGTCATTTTGTTCTGACCTCACTTGTAATGTATAAATATGTTTCAAACACAGATTGAATTCTGCTGGCAGATAGTCTTTTTCCTTACAAAAGTATTACAAGAAGTGTCTCTGATATGGTTGAGATGTATAATTCTGTTTTTTTTTTTTAAAAAAAAGCAACTTAGCTGCTTATGAAAGTAAGAATATCTCATTTCTCTTTCAATAAAAATATAGCTGAAAGGATAGAAATTTCATTTCCCCCCTCTCCTTTGCAAAAAAAAAAAAATTCTCTGGCATGTGATTTCCCAAATATTGTTCTGATTTGTATTAGCTATTTTTGTTTCTTTTAAACTTAGCTTTTGATGGAGAACAAAAGCATTGAAATATATTGGTAATAGTGGCAAAAATAATAACTTTACTTACTCATCAAAACAGTCATTAACTCAGTGAATTGAATGGCTGATTTCTTTATATTTCACCTGATACAGTACTGATAGAGGAAGGAAAGAGCAGTGAAATGGTCAAAAATTAAGCAGAAAGAGAAGCAGTAAGGGAGTTTGGATAATGGATCAATTGTTTCTCAGACTCAAGTTTGATTCACTAATGGCCCTATAGCAATTGTATCAGAGAGGAACATGGGATCTCTGAAAGATTCCTCTGAGTTTGGTTGACTTCTGAAACTCATGTTCTACACACTTAGGAACAATGGGCTTTAGAGATAGGCTACCACCATCACCACCAGTTGTCGTCAAGTCGATCTCAACTCATGTGTGTGTTAGAGTAGAAATGTGTTACATAGGGTTTTCAATGGCTGATTTTTTGGAAGTAGAATGCCAGGCCTTTCTTCTGAGGTGCCTCTGGGTAGACTTGAAACTTCAGCCTTGCAGTTACCAGCCAAGCATGTTAACCATATGCTGTCCTCAGGGACTCCCTAGAAGATTAAAAAAAAAAAAAATTCCATGAAATTGATTCTGACTCATAGTGACCCTATATGACAGAGTAGAACTGCCCATAGGGTTCCCAAGGAGTGACGGGTGGATTTGAACTACTGACGTTTTGGTTAGCAGCCTGACCTCTTAACCACTGCTCTACCAGGGCTCTAGAAGTAGATAAGCTGGCTCTAAACAGTCTATGCAAAAACATAATAAAAAGCAGAAAGAACTAACTTTTTTCTAAGAAGTGCTTTTCTCAACAATATGAAGTTATGTACTCACCCTTAATGATTGCATGGCCTGGGGCAAGAGAATAAACGGAGGCTCTATACCATTTGTCTGGAGTCTCTGTGTGGTGTAAATGGTTAAACTGTTTGCCTGCTAACTGAGAGGCTGGAGGTTCAAGTCCACCCAAAGGGACCTCGGAAGAAAGACCTAGTAATCTACTTCCAAAAAATCAGCCACTGAAAACCCTATGGAGCACAGTTCTACTCTGACCTGTGTAGTGTTTGCTATAAGTTGGAGTTAGTTGACTCAATGGCAACTTGCTTATGCCAGTTGTCTAAATACTTAAACATTATAAGTCAAGCAGAGACACTATTATGTAAAATGTCCTCCCTCCTGTTTTGACAAATGTACCTTGATAAAAAGCTTGAAGGTCAAGTTCAAATTTAGAACTGTTAGACTTTTCAGTCGGGATTGGAGATTCATTAACAGCCTGCATTATGCAGATGACACAATCTTTCTTGCTTAAAGTGAAGAGGACTTGAAGCACTTACTGAAGAAGATCAAAGACCACAGCCTTCAGTATGGATTACACCTCAACATAAAGAAAACAAAAATCCTCACAGCTGGACCAATGAGCAACATCATGATAACAGAGAAAACATTGAGCTTGTCAAGGATTTCATTTTACTTGGATCCACAATCAACAGCCATGAAAGCAGCAGTCAAGAAATCAAAAGACACATGACATTGGGCAAATTGGCTGCAAAAGACCTCTTTAAAAGTGTGGAAAAGCAAAGGAGTCACCTTGAGGACTAAGGTGTTCCTGACCCAAGGCATGGTATTTTCAATTGCCTTATATGCATATGAAAGCTGGACAATGAATAAAGAAGACTGAAGAAAAATTGATGCCTTTGAATTGTGGTGTTGGAGAAGAATATTGAATATACTATGAACTGCCAAAAGAACAAACAAATCTGTCTTAGAAGAAGTACAGCCAGAATGCTCCTTGAAAGCAATGTTGGCGATACTGCATCTTACATACTTTGCACATTTGTCAGATAGGATCAGTCCCTGGAGAATGACATCATGCCTGGTAAAGTAGAGGGTCAGTGAAAAAGAGGAAGACCCTCAAGGAGATGGACTGACACAGTGGCTGTAACAGTGGGCTCAAGCATAGCAACAATTGTGAGGATGGTGCCAGACCGGGCAGTGTTTCATTCTTGTGCATAGCATCGCTATGAGTTGGAACTGAGTTGAAGGCACCTAACAGCAACAACAAGACTCTTCAGAATTCCCAGCTAGAATGTGGTAGCGTAGGAGAGCTGGCCTAGCCTCTGGCACTGGCCTGCCTCCTGCCTCAATTCTCCTTCCACCCCCGCCCCCGCCAGCTCCAACCCAAATCTCAAGGTGTCTCACAGTTTCACATGTGGATACCCTAGTCCTCTAGTCTGAATTCCATTGACCCCCTGCAAACAGCCACCCTGTGGTCAGGCTCCAAGCATAAGGGTGCACACACTGGTGGCTCAGGGGGAGCCCCTAGGAGGCCAAGCCTGCAGAGAAGTTTGCTCAGGCCCTTCAAGGGGGGTTGCGGCCATTTGGGCAGCAAATTTCAGGGTTCATGTATCTACAGCACAGTCTAGAAGCGAGGTTAGGGTCTTGGTGGGCACTACCCCCTGACCCAGAGAATCTTCACTCCTTTGGGAGGGGTGTGGCCAGAGAAGGATCAGAGCAGAGCCCTTTAAAGAAGGGGTCCCTCTTGCTTGGACCTAAGATGTACTAGCTGCCCATGATTATGTCAGGGATATCAGACACCTGAAAATATCTTCCCTTTAATTGTGCCGGGGACTGTGCCAGATACTGCAGGTTCAGAGATGAGTAAATTACCAGCCTTGAATGAATTGTCCACCTTTGAAAAGGCCACTCTAAAATGCAAACATTAACACAGGCAGGGAGGGAGTTCCTCCCTTTCCCAGGAGCATGGTATTGTGAATGTTTGGGCTGATTGTTTCCATTTCAAGGGTCATGCAGAAAGCCAGGCCCTGATCATCACAGCCACTGATTCATGTTTTCAAAGAGACATGCAGTCTCCAGTAAACAGCTCTCCGCCTAGCTCCTTCTTCAGTCCTGGCTCATTGCCTGCTCTCCACGCCTTTCTTCTGACGGCAATTTCCTAATTACAAACTCCTGAGAGGGGACCTCGCCTGCTAGCCGGTGCCCAGCCTTACCCATCTGGGATTTGCAGTCCTCCGCTGCTCCACCTGCCAGAAGCCTCTTTGTTCAGTAGCACACACACGAGTGCTCTCTCCCTGGCTTAGATCCAGGACCCACAGGAGATGGACCATCTGACTCAGATGGCATCTGGATCCCTTGATTTCCCATTCCCCATGACTAAATTATCTCAACAACCAGACAAATCTGGAAGGCGGGACACTCTGTAGGACTAGTTGCCCTGTCCATCCAATAAGTCAAGGTCGTAATAAAAAGACTGTACTTTATTAAAAGAGAACTAAACAAGCTCATAACCAGATGCAATGAATCGTCTTGAACTGGAGCCTGGCTTGGACAAAACAGCTGTGTGTGTTTTACGGACAATTGGGTGAATTTGAATATGGTCTGAGTATTAGATAAGATAAAAATTTATTGAAATGAAAAGATAGAAATTGTTGGCTGGAAAAAAGCAAGCAAGTAACCCCCCCCCCCCACAAGCAAAAATTAATACTGGCAGAAAGGATATGCCTAAGGATTTATCACAGTGATCACGGATGGTGGCAATGTAAAGTTTTTGTTTTTTTCTAAGTTTCTACAATGTTTATGTATTGCTTCTTTAATAAAAGGGTTGTATAAAAATAATCACACTTAAAAATAATTGAAAGACGTAATATAATATTTCTGTAGGTATTAAAAAAATGACTACATACCCTGTACCTCTCCAGACCAGCTGGGGCCTAGAGAAGTCCCCTGATGTTGTTAATAGAAAAATCAGGAGTTCCCAGAGATATTATCAGGCAGAATCACATTCATTTTTTACTCACGTAAGTGTGATGAGTTAAAATTGTATGTTATTCCTTCTGCTTTCACAGAAAGGTGAAATAGAAACACCCATTTGAAGAATGCTTTGCCAAACTATAATAGAAGCCATTTTCTATTATTTTGTGATATTTCTTAAATAAGCATCTGCTTTATGAATTCCTTCTACAGTTCTGTGCCTGGAAAAAATATTCTTTCCTTTCATCAATTCCTCCTGTTCCAGACAAGAGAACTCTATAATCGATCAGGATTTTCCTGGTATCTTGACTGCTGGGGAACTCAGATGTAATTCAGCATGAAATTTCACTAATAAAAGCATTACCTAGAAGCTCGAAAGTGTAATCTCTTTTCTCTTTATTATTTTATTTTATCTCATAAAAAATTTTAAAAGAAAAACACCATTCTACTTGCCCTTTTTTCCTCATATGTTCATGTTTTACACCATTTTAAATTCTTTTGGTAAGAAAGTAGAGTATAAATAATAAAACAAACAAACAAAATCTCATGGCTGTGGAGTCTATTCTGACTCATAGCGACCCTATAGGATAGAGTAGACCTGCCCCATAGGGCCTCCAAGGAGCAGTTGGTCCATTCAAACTGCCAACCTTTTGGTTCGTAATCAAGCTCTTAACCACTGTGGTATTAGGGCTGCAGAGTATAAATAATAGGGGTGCCCCATACATCTCTGAAAGGAGCCTTGGTGGCACAGTGGTTAAGAGCTGGGCTGCTAAGAGAATGGTCAGCAGTTTAAACACACCAGCAGCTCAGTGTGAGAAAGATGTGGCAGCCTGCTTCTGTGAAGATTTACAGCCTTGGAAACTCTATGGGGCAGTTCTACTACGTCCTATAGGGTCACTAAGTTGGAATCAACTCAGAGCAGTGGGTTTGGTTTGGGTTCATACATCTTTGTAAAGCCTGTGCAGGCAATTTAGCAAGCAGCTGACAGTTGTTAGAGTATCCGCCCAGCCCACAACTCTTCTCACTTTCTCTGAGTAGCGAGGCCCACCTGGCCAAATCTCTGCTGCTTCCAATTGCCATTGGATTAGATGGATACACGCCAAATTCAGGTGTGAGAGTCTCTCTTTGGAGCATGTGGAATTGATAAAGTGATTCTATTTGGCCTGGACTGCTCACTTGGGAGACTGTGGGACAGAAATAAGCCAACAATTAAAACAACCAATGTGTGGTAGTTCCCTTTCATCTATTAAAAAGAAATTCAACTTAGAACAAGTTATTTTGAGTCATCACATTTTGCTTTTATGTTCAAAAGATGGTTCCAGAATCAAAGAAAAGAATGCTTGCACGGTGGTGTAAATCCTCGCTCTGCAGTGTTCAATGAAGCTGTCTTACTGAGGTGGGAGGGTGGGAGTAAGGTGGCCATCATCATCACATCTGTGTTTTAGGCCAAACACATTTTTCAAATACATCCCCTACTTACCTAAAGAAGAGGCAGGGTTCAGGAAGATTTGTGTTTTAAAGGCTACAGATAATTCTGATGTCTACCTGCTTTCCTACTTGTTCCACAAGTGAGTAAAAGAATGATTTGTGTCCTTTTAATGGCTATTCCATGGGATATTGTTGCAAAGACAATGCTGTGAAGATAGCGAAGTCCCTTCCAAGGAAGGGTGCTTATTTCCCTACATGTTATTAGCATTCTCAATTGATTCTGCCTCTGTAGTTTCATACTGCAATTTTTGTTGTTGGTGTACACTGTGGCACTTAGAGCGTGCCATTTCCCAAATTTAGGCTTATTCTGATCCCTGGAGTTGTTTCCTGGAAACTATTCATTACACCAAATCTATGTCTGTAGTGTCAATCTAGCCTCTCTAACTAAGCAAGTGGGTTGGAGTAAGAATTCTCTCTTCTTTCAAGCGTAACTAATAAGGTAAGCCTTCAATAAACGGTCAGTGATTTTAATTGAATTAGAATTTTAAAAGACCACAGTGTTTTAGAGACTTGCGATGTCGTTATTAGTTGCTGTTGAGTTGATTTTTACTCGGCGACTCTATGTGTGCAGGGTAGAACTGCTGCATACACAGGGTTTTCAAAGCTGTGATCTTTTGGCATAGCAACTTGTTAAACAAGTTCCTTCTGGTTTGGGACAGTCAATGAATTTCCCAGCCGGAAAAGGCATAGAAGTTTTATAACTGAAATGTCCCGACTGGGGCAGTGAGAGGTGGCTGGAATTGGCTACACTTTTACTAGATCCAGGACCTACTGCAAATCCACTACATTTCCCATCCCCACTCCCAACCCACAGACTCTCATTCCCTGCACAGATCCCTTTACTTTCTGATTTTCACATGTCTGTGGAAAAAAGTGATGTATGCTCAAAACAGAGACAGATGTAACAGCTAATTCCTTATTGGGAGTGACAAAATATGTAAAGATTTGGCAAGATATGTGTTTCACATATTTCAAGATTTCAAAAATAGTCATCAAACAAATAAGAGCTAGATAGTAGGGTGGTCTTCCTCTATTTCTGCATTCCTTTTTGGAAAATTCCCATCGTGGTCTATTTTGACTAAAATGTAGAAAATACAGAAATATAATATATATGCCCCCCCCCAAAAAAACAAACCAAACTCATTGCCATCAAGTCAATTCCAACTCATAGCAACCCTATAGGGCAAAGTAGAACTGCCCCATAGTTTCCACAGAGCGTCTCGTGAGTTCGAACTGCCAACCTTTTGGACAGCAGCCATAGCACTTAACCACTACGCCACCAGGGTTTCCATAATACACGTACATATATGCAAAAATATGTAACTATCATATATATGACTATGTGAGAAATAATAGCAAATGTTCCTCTGAGTTTAAAAAAAAGGCCAAATTGGATAATTTCTACATTTTAATCTGATTGTCAGTTTTCATTAACTCAGTTTTGACCAAATGAACTTTCATTAACTAAAAAAAAGAAAAAAACTGAGAAATAGGTTATTTTACTCATAAAATTCTGAGAGCAGTTGCTATATAGAACAAAGAAATAGAGGTAATAGCTCTTAAGGAAGAGAGATGTGAGGAGGCATATACCGATGAGTACAAGTGATTGTCAAGAGTGACTGAATTTGCATTTATATAGCACTATTTTTCAGGTGAGACAATTGGTAATATATTTTCTACAGTGCAGGGCTGTGATGCAAAATCCATACTAACGAGAAATGGTGTAGCTCTTTATAAAATAAAAGCACTCAGATCCGATGCACAATTATCAAGTGCCTACAGCACGCCAGGTTTTGGGCTAGGTAGGGATGGCTTGGTGTCTTTTAACTTTCACAATAAGCCTATGTGGTATTACTCTCTCTGTTTTTGAAAATGGAGACTGAGGGTTCAGGAAAGTGAAATGACTTAGTCAAGGTCAACTATATGGTAAATCGCAGAGTCAAGATTGGAATGCAGACTTTTCTGAGTTTAAAAAATATTTTCACTAGACCCCAATTAAATCCAGGACAATACTACAGATTTTGAGATGCCTTTAAATTTGAATAATGCTTAAAATTTACAAATCAGTTTTTCTGTATATATACATATTTTTTTTGTTGTTGTTATTCCATAAAACAAATTGTAAGACACCTAGCACGGATCCTAGACCCCATTTTAGAGAGGAAGAATGGTTCAAAAAATTTCAGGGACATGCCAAAGCTTTGTGCAGGGTTTGTGACAGAGCAGGAACTAGGCAGTATTTGGGGGCCTAGTTTAGTGCCTGACATTCCATTCTAAGCAAGCTCAACCAAAAAAGAGTTATTGCGTGTGCTCCATGATAAACCTATTCTCCTCAGAATAGTGGACTCCCGGCTGTGTCGGAGGAACACTAGGGGTTCTGTGACAGAAACTTAGGTAGGAGGTTGAGAGAGAGGCGGAGAGGGGAAGGAAAGATCACCTAGGGAAGTGGGGTAGAATCTGTGCAAATGGGTCTTTAACTCACCTTTTCCCTTTTAAACAGAGGAGTTCTTTAATTGCTTTGTATGTTTATCCCATGTGATTTTCTCAGAGAAAGGGGTTTAGTGGCTTTAAAATGTTTGAAAACTGTATCGCTTTAAAAATTAATTTATTTTTTACTGTGTGGAAACTACACCTTTATCCCACAAAGGTATTGAATCATTTTGGAGTTTCTATACATTTACACCCTGGCATTTGAGGAACCCAGTTAAATCAGTGGGTAAGAAATAGAAAAGAAAGGAAAGCGAAGCAGAGTTTTTCAGAATACAAAAGGATGTACGCTATTTTTCACATATGTCACGGTCAAGATTCACCAGCTGGTTAATGTTTTACCAGTAATCAGAAAATTAACGAAGTATGTCTATGTTGACACTTTCTGGAATCAAGCCTAATAGCTGTTCCTAACAGGAGCTTGTTAGCACATTATACAGCTGTCTGTGAAGCCAGACAAAGCTGTACATCATGCTGGCCATTAGATTTTCATTTTTTAGAGCAACTGTGGGTCTTAAAACAAAAGCAGAGTGTGCTAAGATTTCTTAAGGAAGAGGGCATTTAAATAAATAGGTCTCATTGCAGGCATTCTCTTCCAATTTGTTACTCTTTTGTGGGTATTCACACACTCATACATTCACACACACGTGCACATATACTTTGTTACTTCCTTTTCTTCTTTTGTCGCTTCTGACTCTATGCTTCTAAAGAACTGTACACATACCTTCAGTATTGCCCCTACTACTACATGGTTTAGTCTGTTTCTCTGACTGGCCTGTGAGTTTCTCATAAGGATCAAATCTTACTCATCCTTGTGATCCCAACATTTAGTACTGGGCCTGGCATACAGACGCTCAATAAAACAACAGTTAAATAGCAAATGACTATATTTTAAAAACAAACCATATATTTCTGTCAGAAATATATCAGCTTTCACCTACCCTTGTTATTGCAATGCAAATACAAAGATATAAAGGCTTTTTTATCAGATCTTGAAAAAAAGAATGCCACATTAAAATTTGATTATTATTTATAGTTATTCCAATTTCAGAAGTATTTAGAGTTAGGAAAATGCATCATGGAGTTAGGAAAATGCCAAGTTTCTTATTGGCAAGACATTTTTGATACATTTGTGTGTGGCTTATTGTCCATGACACATATTGTGAAGTGGGACATTATGTGACCTGGACGTTCTGCAAAAACCATAATACCTATTCATGATTACACAGAATGTAAATGGATTAAATGCATCAATAAAGAGACAGAGAGTTGCAGAATGAGTAAAAAAACATGATCCGTCTATATGCTGCCTACAAGAGATACACCTTAGACTTAAAAACACAAACAAACTGAAACTCAAGGGATGGAAAAAAATATATCAAGCATACAACAATCAAAAAAGAGCAGCAGTGACAATATTAATTTCTGACAAAAATAGACTTTAAAGTTTAAATCTACCACAGAGGATATAAGGACACTATATAATGATTAAAGGGACAATATACCAGGAGGCTATAACCATATTAAATATTTATGCATCCAATGACAGGACTTCAAGACACATGAAACAAACTCTAACAGCATTGAAAAGTGAGATAGCTCCACAATAATAGTAGAAGACTTCAACACACCACTTTCCGGGAAGGACAGAACATTCAGAAAGAAACTCAATAAAGACACGGAACGTCAAAATGCTGAAATCAACAAACTAGACCTTATAGACATATATAGACACTCCACCCAACAGCAGACAAGTATACTTTCTTTTCCAATGCATATGGAACATTCTCTAGAGTAGACCACATATTAGGTAATAAAGCAAGCCTTAACAGAATCAAAACATCAAAATACTACAAAGCATCTTCTTTGACAAAAGGCCATAAAAGTAGAAATCAATAACAGAAAAAGCACGGAAAAGAAATCAAACACACGGAAACTGAACAACACCTTGCTCAAAAACTACTGGGTAATAGAAGAAATTAAGGACAGAATAAAGAAATTCATTGAATCTAATGAGAATGAAAACACTTCCTATCAGAGCCTTTGGAACACGGCAAAAGCAGCGCTCGAAAGTCAATTTATAGCAATAAATGAACACATGCTAAAAAAAAGGGCCAAAATCAAAGAATTATCCCTACAATTGGAACAAATAGAAAGAGAACAACAAAGAAAGTGTCAGACAGCAGAAGAAAGCAAATAATAAAAATTAGAACAGACTTAAATGAAATAGAGAACAGAAAAACAATCGAAAGAGTTAACGAGACCAAAACTGGTTCTTTGAAAACATTAACGAAATTGATAAGCCATTGGCCAAACTGACAAAAGAAAAACAGGTGTGGAAGTAAATAACGCAAATAAGAAATGAAATGGGCGATATCATAACAGACCCAACTGAAATTAAAAGAATCATAGCAGATTACTATGAAAAATAGTACTCTAACAAACTTGAAAACCTAGAAGAAATGGACAAATTTCTAGAAACACACTATTTACCTAAGCTAACACAGAGGTAGAACAACTAAATAAACCCATAACAAAAGAAGATATTGAAAAGATAATTAAAAAGATCCCAACAACAACAAAAAAGCCCTGGCCCTGATGGCTTCTCTGAATTCTACCAAACTTTCAGAGAAGAATTAACATCACTACCACTAAAGGTATTTGAGACCATAGAAAAGGATAGAACACTTCCAAGCTCATTGTATGAAGCCACATAACTCTGATACTAAAACCAGGTGAACATGCCACAAAAAAAGAAAATTACAGACCAATATCCCTCATGAACTTAGACTCAAAAATCCTCAACAAAATTCTAGCCAGTAGAATTCAACTACATATCAAAAAAATAATTCACCTTGAACAAGTGGATTCATACCAGGTATGCAGGGATGGTTCAACATCAGAAAAACAGTCAATGTAATCCATCATATAAATAACACAAAAGACAAGAACCACATGATCTTATCAATTGATGCAAAAAAGGCATTTGACAAAGTGCAACACACATTCATGATAAAAACTCTCAGAAAAATAGGAATAGAAGGGAGATTCCTCAACATAATAAAGCCAATAGCCAATATCATCCTAAATGGAGAGAGTCTGAAAGCATTGCCCTTGAGAATGGGAAAAAGGCAAGGATGCCCTTCATCATCACTCTTATTCAACATTGTGCTAGAGGTCCTGGCCAGAGCAATTAGGCTGGATGAAGAAATAAAGGGCATCCAAATTGGTAAGGAAGAAGTAAAAGTATTTCTATTTGCAGACGACATAGCCTTATACAGAAAATCCTAAAGGATCTTCAACAAAACTACTGACACTAATGGAAGAGTTCAGCAGATTATCAGGATAAAAGATAAACATACAAAAATCCGTTGGTTTCCTCTACACCAACAAAGAGAACGTCAAAAAGAAAGTCAACAAACCAATACCATTTATAATAGCCCGAGAAGATAAAACACTTAAGAATAAATCTAATAAAAGACATAACTATACAAAGAAAACTACAGGACACTACTGCAAGAAACCAAAAGAAACCTACATAAGTGGAAAAACATACCTTGCTCATGGATAGGAAGACTTAACATGAGGAAATGCTCACGATCATTAGTCATTACAGAAATGCAAATCAAAACTACAATGAGATACCATCTAACCCCAACAAAAAAAAAAGGCTGGCTTTAATCCAAAAAACACAAAATAATAAATGTTGGAGAGATTGTGGAGACACTGGAACACTTATACACTGCTGGTGGGAATGGCAAATGGTACAACCACTTTGGAAATTGATTTGGTGCTTCCTTAAAAAGCTAGAAACAGAACTACCATACCAACCAGCAATCCCACTCCTTGGAATACATCCTAGAGAAATAAGAGTTTTTACACGAACAGATATACCCACACCCATTTCATTGCAGCACTGTTTACTATAGCAAAAAGTTCGAAGCAACCAAGGTGCACATTGGTGGATGAATGGATAGATAAATCATGGTATATCCACATAATGGAATACTATGCAACAATTAAGAACAATGATGAATCGTGTGAAACATCTCATAACATGGATAAATCTGGAAGGCATTATGCTGAGTGAAATCAGTTAGTTGCAAAAAGACAAATGTTGTATGAGACCACTATTATAAGAACTCAAGAAAAAGTTTAAACAAGGAAGAAAATATTCTTTGATGGTTACAAGGTTGGGGAGGGAGGGAGAGTGGTACTCACTAATTAGATAGTAGAAAAGAACTGTTTTAGGTCAAGGGAAAGACAATATGCAATACAGGGGAGGTCAGCTCAACTGGACTAAACCAAAAGCAAAAATGTTTCCTGAATACAATTGAATGCTTTGAAGGCCAGAGTAGCAGGGAGAGGGGTCTGGGGACCACGGATTCAGGGGACATCTAGGTCAATTGCCATAACAAAATGTATTAAGAAAAAGTTCTGCATCTCACTTTGGTAAGTGGGATCTGGGGTCTTAAAGGCTAACAAGAGGCCATCTAAGATGCATCAATTGGTCTCAATCTACCTGGAGCAAAGGAGAATGAAGAACACCAAAGACACAGGGTAAATATGAGCCCAATAAATGGAAAGGGCTACAAAACCAGAGACTACATCAGCCTGAGCCCAGAAGAACTAGATGGTGCCCGGCTACCACTGATGACTGCCTTGACAGGAAACACAACAGAGAATCCCTGATGGAGTGGGAAAACAGTGGGATGCAGACCTCAAGTTCTTGTCAAAAGACCAGACTTAATGCTCTGACTGAGACTAGAGGGACCCCAGAGTTCATGGTCCCCAGACCCTCTGTTATCCCAAGACTGGAACCATTCCTGAAGCCAACTCTTCAAACTAGGATTGGAGTAGACTATAAGACAGAAAATGATACTGGTGAGGAATGAGCTTCTTGGCTCAAGTAGACACATGAGACTATGTGGGCAGCTCCTGTCTGGAGGGGAGATGAGAAGGCAGAGGGGGACAGGAGTTCATTGAATGGACACAGGGAATACAGGGTGGAGAGGAGGAGTATGCTGTCCTCATTAGGGGGAGAACAGCTAGGAGTACATAACAAGACGGGTATAAGTTTTTGTATGAGACTGACTTGATTTGTAAACTCTCACATGAAGCACTATTAAAAAAAGAAAAGTAAGATTGAAAAGATAGTATTCAGACCAAAAAATATTAAAAGAATAAAATAAGGACACTTTATAATGCTAAACACTACAGCGTTACAATTCAAAATGAAGATATAAGTTATTAGTATTTGTGTACCCAATAATACATCAATGACTACAGGAAATGCAAGATAGAGGGTCATCGAAAAAGAAGACCCTCAGTGAGATGGACTGACACAGTGCCTGCAACAATGGGCTCAAACATAGCAGTGACTGTGAGGATGGTGCATGACCAGGCAGTGTTTCGTTCTGTTGTACATGGAGTCACTATGAGTCAGGGCTGACTCAACAGCCCCTAAAAACAACTAACAACAAAAAATAAAACCAATAAGATAGGTCTTTTAGATATATCAAATCCTGTATCCCATATTAAAGAATATCGTACATCTCATTTTCAGAGAACATTTATAAAAGCTGACCATATCTTAGGCCATTAAAAATAAAATCTCAATAAAGACCAAAGAATAGAATTAATATGAACAGCACTTTCCAAACATAGGCAATAAAATTAGAAATTAATAACAACCTTAAAGGCCCTTAAACATGCAAATTTTTAAGACATGTACTTTATTAAACAAAACTCTTAGATCAAAGAAAAAATCAACTGAAATTATTGTCTTCTGCACAATAATAAAATATGTAAACTCTTCTTTTTTAAATTGTTTATCTATGCTAAAGAAAACCAGTTCTTCTATATAATACGTAAATATGCTGAACGTGTTGTTTCTTCCTCATATTTAAGCTGTTGATTAATGTATAATTTTTTTAATGTTTATAAAAACGTGGCCTTAACAAAAGCAGTTTAACTATTATCTTACTGTACATCTTAGAATGCAAGAAGAAATAAAATCAAACACTAACCAAAGGTCCAAAATAATGTTCCCCAGATCAAAACAGAAAAGTAGTGGTCATAGCTTGATTTAAATTGTTATCCTAAGATGGCTTTCTTCATATTGGTTAGCACTCAACCAGTGAACTTACAATGTTTGAAAACACTTATTTCCAAAACTTGACAAATCATAAAAATTAGCTGATTGTGATTGTTAAAAATGCAGATTCCCAGTCTCTCCTCTGGAAAGTCTGATTCAATTGAGTTGTAACCTAGGTATTTGAATTTTCAACCAACTAACCAGGTGACTCTTGTAATTAGCCAAGTTTGGGAACATCAAAACAAAGGGTGCTCCTGTCAGCCATGTGACTTGACAGCTTGCGTTATGGTTCCCAGGGGATGGAGAGAAGGAAGGATAACTGTAGAGAAGGGAGCTTTTACCTCCACTCAGTCTCAACATCTGCACAGGAACTACAGTGGGAGTGTAGAAGGTAAAGTCAGATCATTAAGTTTTGACTGAAAGGAATGTCTTTTCTAAAAATTAGAAAAGTATAGTATACCACTGGTGTAGCAGAATCACCTAGTGTAAGACTTAGTGAGTCAGAGTTGAGGCTTGGCCATGAATATTTTTTAACAATCACCCCAGGTGATTCTGACACAGGTGGTCCAAAGACCTCACTTTGAGAAAGACTTCTATAAATTGTTTTTGAGACACACAATAGCATTCGGCATTCTCAAGCCTTCCCTGATGAATTCTCTTCTCTTTCTTTTACTCTCCTGACTTGTTCACCAGTATTTTGTATGTATGTGTTCTTTCACTCCAAAGAGAGTAATAAGCTAGTCTAGCAGTGACGATGTGTTTAATCTATTAGAACCCACACAGAGCAGATGTTAATGACAATTTGCTGATTGATTCCTTCAACCAACATTGACCAAGCGCTTACTATGTGTGAGGAAGGCACTGAGCTAAGTGCTCAGCAATTGATATTTGATGATGGATGCTCTTTTGCTCTTCAGGTGTGTTTGCAGAGTACTAGCCAAGAACTATACCCGATCCCTGGACCTTTGTTGAGTTGACATTGAGAGGCAAGCCTTGAGCAGAGAGTTGGAGGAATTCAAGCTCAGAGGCTAGAGAAGATAGTGGGTGACATAATCAGAGGTTAGTGTCAGTTTCGGGTATGAAATGACTTTCCCAACAAGTGAAGTACACCAGCCAACTCACTTGGTGCAGGGATCATGGGAGCAATTACATATGATATCTTTTCTTTCTCTTTGTGAAGAACAAAACCACAGCAAAATTGTCTTTTTCTGAAGTTATTTTATTAGACTTTGAGAAGAGTGGGGAAACTAATGCCTGCTTTTTGTAATAATTCAAACAATATGGAGATACTGTATAAATACAATTTTAATAGCTCACTTTCCTGCCCAACACACTCCTTTCCAGTAAGTAATGTTACCAGTCTGGTGTGATGTGTTACCCACAAATCCTGTGTTCCTTATAACCATAATACAAATATATACTCACATAGGATTTTCCCTATTACTTTTTATAAGCATAGGGCTATAACATATGCATTGCTTTGCAACATTCTTTTTAGTGAGTGCATAATAAACTGTAGTTCAAATATTCCATAATTGAGTCAACCAGTCCTTTTACTACACTGAACATATATATAGATATATGTATATACGTAGGGGTGGAGGGGATAGTGCTTTTTATTTTCTTGTAGGATATGTTCAGAGAAATTGAATTACTGGCTCAAAAGATATACACGCCGGCGAGTTTAATAGATACTTTTCCTAATACGATTTTATATGAATTAGACATGTGAAAATTAAAGTAAAACAGACTTTCTCCATTCTGCCTTCAACAAGGTAAAAGAGTGCATGTAACATGTTAAGTCCTCAAGGTCTTTATCTCCACCAAAACCCTCGATTTGTGTGTGGACAAGCAATCTCTTACTTTTTCCTATGGAGCTGGCTATTTTGACTTGAGCAATTGTTCACGGATAGTTGGGATTGAAGGCCCAGAAGATAGAAGAATGTATAGGCATGATCTTTACTTCATGTTAGAGGAAGCATTCCTGCATGAAATTTATCACCATTCAACCAAAACCGTATTTTTTCCCAACTTAGAAGAGATCTGTCACTTCCTCCTGGCCATCAGACACTGCCTCCTTCTGGAGACCTTCACTTGAATATTCTTAGGAATCCTCCAAAGCTACTGACCTCAGAAGCTGACTCAAGGTGAATGAATAAGATTAATTTTCCGATTCTTCGACACTGATTTTTGTCCCTTTACTACTAATCTTGCCTAATATTCCACTTTACCTTAAGGGTAAAAATGGTGTGGGGGCAGTGTCTGACCTCCTTTAACTTCATAAGGGAGGAAGGAGAATCAAGATCAATAGCCCGAGGCTGATCCCCGTAAGGCGGAGGTCAGACATGCCTTCTCTCTCTGCCATATTTACCAATCCTGACACTAACTGTCCCTCCCACAGCCCTCTCTACTTTTCTGCTGGGTTTGACAATTCGTTGCAGTGGCCACACAGAATTCACAGACTATACTCATGTTTACGGGGCTTATTAAGAAAGTAATAGGTTACAATTCAGGTTCAGAAATGCTCAGGATACAGTTCTTCCATTAGGACCACCTCTTCGCAGTTGTGCTCAAGGGCACAACTCTCTAGACCTCAGCCTTTGCCCTGCTGGGGCAGGTCTTACAAAGCTCTTTCAGCTCTGCCGATAAGTGTCCAGAGGCACCCTACTCCGCCAGCAAGTCTCTTGCCTAAAGGCACTCAGCTTTCTCACTCCATGGGCCGGGAAGCCCACCATCCAGGCCATCTCCTGCAGTAATTTCTCTGGCACTGCTTATTGAGGTCTCTCTTTCTCTCTACCTTCTGGTTCCAGGAGCTTTCCAGCACAGGGATCCCAGGTCCAAAGGACATGTTCTTCGCTCCTGGCTGTTATTGGTGGTGGTAGAATTCTCTCTCTCTTGCCTCTGGGGTGGCTCATTTCAAAACTGACCAATCCCCTTCGTAGGCCACAGTTACCCTATTTTCACGGTTTTTACCCAGTCACTTGAGTGGGAGTTACAAGACCATCGTGAGAAAGCCCACACAAAAGTGCTCCATCGCACAGCATCACGCTAGAGGAAACATTCCAGGATGAAGTTTGTTAACATCCAACTAAGAGTATATTTTAAAGACTGGAGCTACCTTTTCTTTTTATATTTGAGAAGGAAATGTGAGAAAGGAATTGCCCTCTGCCATATGGGTAACTCTTCCACTGATGTTGGACTCTTCTGTCCTGATGTGGTTGTTGTGATCACAAGCCACACTCCTATAGTTATAGGGATGGGTCCCCCCTGAAGGAAGTAAACATTCACATCTGTCAGTCATTCTGAGAAGAAATGGATCCTAGAACAATAAATCAAGACATGGAAGGCAGACTTTAATCTTGTGGGAATTTGAGGATGAGAAGGTTCGCTGGATCTCTCTTGGGGCTAGACAATGCTCGAGGGAGTTCCCAGGTGGTGAGGAAATGAGGACCTCAGCCAAATAGAGACACGCCAAGAACTAGGCAGGGAGGCAAGCTTGTAACTGGAGTGGGACAGGCCTATGACCTAGCATGGAGGCACCATTCAGGGGTTTTCCTTCGGATGAGCCAGGGTCTGTGCTGCCAGAATCAGTCCTATAGGTGTAGATCCAGCGTTAAGTGTCTTTGTGTTGTCACTTTCATTAAATTGGAACCTTCAGTAAAGTCTTGTTAACTTTATAGTCTAGTCTTAGATATGCAGGAGGAAAAAGCCTTTCATTATCCAAGACTTCCTGGATGCAAGTGACAGAAAACAATTCTAATTCACATAAGTGATAAGCAAACAAACAAAAAAAACAGTTGTCATCAAGTTGACTCAGGGTGATCTCGTGTATTGCAGAGTAGAACTGTGCTTCATCAGGTTTCCAAGGCTGCGAACTTTTGGGAGCAAGTGATTAGGCCCTTCTTCTGAAACACCTCTGGGTGGGTTTGAACTTCCAACCTTTTAGTTAGTAGTCAAATGCTTAATTGTTTGCAGCGCCCAGGGATTCCACATAAGTAAAACAGATCATTTACTTGCTCACTAAAAAGTCAATTCACTTAATTCATGGGTAGGCCTAGAAGTGAAGACGACATTGCTGGGCCACTATCTATCCCTTGGCTCTGCTTCTCTTTCCCAAAATGGTGCGTCCTCCCTCTCCTGCTGTAGTCTCTTCCATGGTGGTTAGGTGGTAGGACACCCATTGCCAGCCCCAAGCCCATCTCTTACCAATCCTTGTTTGACCTGGTGTGGTATAATGGATTGCTTTTTGTGTGGCCTTTACTCCCGCCCAGGTGATTGGGCATAACTGTGTGACAGGGTAATTGTGGCCCACCAAGGGGACTGATCAGTTCTGCCATTCCACTGGGCTTGAAATGAGCCACCCCAGAGGCCAGAAAGAGAAGAACCCACCACCCCAAGGAAGGAGAGACTGGCAGGGGAGACCAGTAGGAGAGACCTGCACAGTGGGCTTCCTGGGCCACAGAGCAAGAAAGCTGAGTGCCTTTGGGCAGAGACTGAGGGCCAGGGAGAAGTCTACCCACCATCCACAAATATGGGACTTGCCAGCCTTCACAACTGTGTGAGCCATTTCCTTTAAATGGATTTGTGAGTTCTGTGAGACTTTGCAGCAAGTTAAGGAACCCAAAGATGGGAGAGAGAGTACTAAGGGGAGTGGCAGTAGTTGATGTGAGAGACAGCGAGTGGTACAGCAGCTTGGAAAAGCTGGACGTTTGGGACATCTTTAGCATCCACCTCATAGGAACCAGCTTTGTGCTGATCCTGATAAAAGAAATTATTCATTTACCTGGCCTATTGAGAATCAAGCATTTGAATTCCAGTTCCAGAAAAAAAAAAAAAAAAAGACTTCCACATTCTAGGTTCTTTATTTTTCAGATGGGAAGGATGCTAAAAGGATGCTCTGAGTTTCAAAAGGGGAGAACATCATAAATATAACAAGCTGCCTTTTTTTTGGGAATAAGACAAAATCAAATCTCTCTGTTCCACAATCTCGGTAAGACAGCAATTTTATCTAATATATTATCACTGAAAATTGCAGTATCAACTTCTGAAAATAAACTTAGAAATTATTCTTATTAAATTTAGGGTAATTACAGCAACAAAGGAAATGGTTAGTTAGTACCTAAGACAAGAATTTTAAAACCAACATTTCTCAGAAAAAAAAAAAAATAGTGAGAGGAAAATAGGATACATTTTGGCCTTGAAAACAGGTGCATCTAGCATATATCTACAAAGTACTGTTTCCGTTTTTTTCTCAGAACTCAGTCTTTTTCAACTGCTAAGACCCTCTTTCTTTTGCGAACTGTGATTATAAGTAGGAATATGAAATCACTATGGAAATAGGATTATTATGACCATTGCAGACCCCCTCTCCTCCAGGCCTCTTAGTTCTATGTGGAGGAATTTAGGATTAACACTGCTGGCCTCTCTCCACCCATCCCTCACTCCTGCCCAGGGGAGAAGGAAAGACTAGGCACACATGGCCAGTGCTCCACCATGCTCTTCAGAGCCTGCCCTTTCTTTACAGACCTGCAGATGCCCTGCTTTGTCAGAACTGGTTGGGTTGTCCGTTAATACTAGGGTGTGAAGTTACAAGCCCTTGTGACTACAGATCTAAAGGCACGATCCCCATTTCATCAGTAATGAAAGTGATATTTTGACCTCCCAGTTGGATCAGAATTCAAGTAGCCAAGAAAGGGATGTTAGGTATTGACTCCCTAACGACCAGTGTTATTATTATAGTAAACCGCAATAATATTCATAAAATGAAGGACCATGTCTTCTAATGTTTCTCACGGTAGTAAATAGATGACACATACCAATGGTGTTTGAAGGTGCAATTTCCAACAATGAATTGGAACAGATTCCAAACAGCATTTCTCTCTATGGAGCCAAAATGGGGGAGTAATTCAGGCCAAAATCTCACATACATTTCCTGCCTCATGTGGAACCATGAAGTGACTGTGAGACAACTAACTACCTTGCCACCAATGTTCTGCTTTGATAATTCTCATCCTGTGTGGTTTTGTCTAAGTAATTAGCTTTTAATTTGACCAAAATGATATCTACAAACAGCCCGGAAGCAGTTTTCTTTATTTTATTCTAAATGCCTACTTCAATCTATAAACACCAATTTTGTCCTTATGAGGAGAAATTATGTATTCTGTTTTAAAAATTACACCTCTCACTCAACACTTACCTATCTCCCTTCTCAGCTCCATGTAATTAACGTTTGCTTTTGCAACTGAGTGCCAGATTGACTACAGTTTTGGAAGTGATTCAAATGGCTTTCAGGGATCCCACTGGTCTTTTGGCAAAAGGAAATCCCAGTAGATTAGGTGATTGAAATAACACGACTCCAAGAGAGGTGGACACTAAGCAGGGAGCATGCTTAGCTGCTGAAGTGAATTTGGTTAGTCACTTAGGAAACAATGCAAAATTACAAAGGAATAATTGTGCACAAGAGCCAATCCTCCAACTCCTCTTAGATTTCTTTACGGTTCCAAGTGGCTTATATTCATTCCACTTCCAAGCCAACTTAGAATTCTGTACTCTGGTGGAGGAAAAGCCTCTTAATTCATATCCTATATCCCTTGCCAGTCTCCTTGTGGTTCAGAACAAATCAGCTACACAACTAACACAGCATCACACGCAAGGGGATGAGCCTTGTTCTTGCTGCTTCTTGATTTTCCCGCTAACATGTAGCTATGCGAATTTTCAAAAGAACTTTAAAGTTGGAAGATTTCTTTATTTTTATTTTTTGGTGAAAGACAAGTACAGTAAGCACAGAATCTGGGTAATTCTCCCTCTTCCCATTTTTAAGATTCATAACGCTTGGGGTAAAACTCATACATGTTTACTTCTGGAAAGAACTCGAAAAGCACGGTCAGTTTTACCAAAGAAAGATCTTTTAATATGCAAGCTTTCCCTGCACCGTTTCAAGCATCCCCCTCTCTTCACGACCTTTAATTCTTTGCCTCCTTATGTTTTTTTTCTTTGACAAGAGTTTCTGGCAACTGAAGGATGGGAAGAAGGGAAAGTTCCCTCATCTAGTCTTCTTGGGAATTGAAGAGCTACTGGTACCTCTTGAGTGCCTTCAGAATTTGCCCTTCTTGTTGTCAGCTGCTGTCAAGTTGGCACCTGACTCATGGAGACTCCATCCGCAGTGGAACAAAACACTGTCGGGTCTTGTTCTACCCGCATGATCGGTTGTAAATTGGACTGGTGTCATCCACAGGGTTTTTGTTGGCTGTGTTCAGATGTGGACCAGCAGGGCTTTCTTCCTAGTCCGTCTTAGTCTAGATGCTTTGCTGAAGCCTGTTCAGCATCACAGCAGGATACAAGCCTTCACTGACAGGCAGGTGGTAGCTGTGCGGGAGGTGCCATTGGCCGGGAATTAAACCCAGGTCTCCCACATGGAAGTCTAGAGTTCTACCACAGAACCACCAATGCCCTCATCTTCAGAACTTAAAAAAAAAACACCCAGCAGCTATCAAGTTGATTCTGACTCATGGTGAACGCATGTGTGTCAAAGTAGAACTCTCCTCCAAAGAGTTTTCAATGGTTGGTTTTTTGGAAGTAGATCACCAGGCCTTTCTTCTGAGGTGCCTCTCAGTGGACTTGAACCTCCAACCTTTGGCTTAGCAGGTGAACACATTTACCATTTATAACACCCAGGAACTCCAAGTGGCCTCATTTAGCCTACTCTTTATAACTGATGTGCTATTTATTCCTACTTATCTCATGTACTTTTTTGGCGATTTTTTGGTGTCTGCCTTTCTTTTGTGGTGTTAAACACACCGCACTACACAAGCATGGGTATAGATATTTACTAGATTTTTATTAGACAGACACAGTTGATGACGACGGTAATGAAAAAGCAGCAACTGCTAATTCCAATCTCGGATCAGGCTCCAAAATCCAGTAGTGGTCGCTTCTTTGGTGACATTGCTACCGTAAATCGGTATTGCAAAGGGACTTAACCAGCCATTGTTATCCTAGAACAGTGATTATTAAACATAATTCACTTCGTTTTTAAAATTCTAGATTTCTGGGACTCAGGTTCTGGGGTGGAACCTCTGAGATGTGATCAAAGAGCATCTGCTGTCAGCTGGAATTGTCCCTCCAAACAACACAAACCTCCTCCAAACAAATATTTTATATATAAATTCCTGGCCAAACCCACCAAACCAAACCCACTGCCGTGGAATTGATTCTGGCTCCCAGTCATCCTATAGGACAGAGTAGAACTGCCCCATCCAGTTCCCAGGGCTGTGATAATCTTTCTCCCATACGGTGGCTGGTGGATTCCAACCACCAGCCTTTTGGATAGTTTCCAAGCTAACCACTGCGTCATCAGGGCTCCTCAAATTCCTGGCCAGAAGGTAATAATAGCAAGCAAACGTAGCCTTTACCCTCTGAAACTGAGGAGTTTGCCTCCTGCTCTAAAACCAGTTTTCTGTTCTGCGTGCACCTCCTCCCTTCTCCCACTTCTCGTGGTTAACACCTCACACACACAAACACGTGCACACCTCCTGAGAAACACAATCGGGCCATGTTCTTTTCTCTCAGGCAAGTCAGTGATAAGAACCATATTTAAAAGCTAAATAGAACAAAGCTAACCTTCCTTATAGCTAACGCACAAGACGCCGTTTCTAAAAACGTTGATCCAGTCACCACTGGCTCGGTTAAATAAGGGATTGCTAATGTGCTCCGTGATCAAACTCTCTTCCTTGTTAAGAGCAGCAGCATAAGGAAAGACAGAGCCTCCTTTGTTTAAAGGAGGCTGTGTGAACTCTGCCACGGGTCCCCAGACACCCCTAAGTCCTCTGTTCTGAATGTGTAATTAATTCGTAAGAAACCAGGTACCACAGCAACCGTGGTTTGACAGTAGATTCATTCAGCACCAGCCAGATGTGAAAGGCTTTCAAAGAGTCCAAATGCTTTGCCTATTGCCCAGTGAGCGGGGGACGGTAACCTCTGGTTTGCAGCCTCATGTCATCCGGTAATGCCATTTCTAATGTATTTCAATTCACTCTTAACAGTCACAGATGTTTTTGCAAAATCAAAGGTTATTGATTAACCCAAAGCAGGTAGAACGTCCCTATTTGAGTTACTTTTTTTTTTTTCCAGCTTAAGATAACTTAAAAACCACCCTGTAGGAAATGCTCACACCAATCGTATATTACTACACTTTATGCTCCTTTTGAAGGATGGATGAAGAATCATTTTCACGGATTAAAGGAAAAACATTTTCTTCAAAAAATTGTAGATTAGTTTCAGAGGTTAGCTCTATGGAAAGGAGTGGTAAAAAATTTTCTTTGGAAAAACTCTTGCCTAAATATCACTAGATTCAGTTCTATTCAACATTTATCAACTAGTTGGAATACATAAAAGCTGTCTTTCTTAACTTTTTGAATGACATAAAATTGAGAGGCATAGTTAATGCAGAAGTTAATTCAAGATGAAAAAATTGTCTTGACATCAAAATCATTAATATAGAATTTATCAGCAATATATATGAAGACTTACTTTTAGTATTTCAAAATCAGTTATGCCGGAACAGTATAAAGGACACTGGGTTTCTTTGAATTCATATGAGAAAAGATCCGGGGGTTTTACTTGATCACAAGCTCATTACATGTTCACAATATGGTTTGGCCCGTTGATAGTTCAAACCCATTCAGATGTACCCGGGAAGAAAGGCCTGGTGATCTGCTTCTAAAAGGTCACAGCCTTGGAAATCCTATGAAGCACAGTTCTACTCTGTATACACGGGGTTGCCATGAGTCAGAATCGACTTGATGGCAACTAACAGTAATAAACAATGTAATTTTGGACTACGTTTATAAAATAACAAAAAGCCAAATCAGTTGCTGTTGAGTCGATTCCAACTCATGGAGACTCCACGTGTGTCAGAGTAGAACTATGCTCTGAAGGGTTTTCAATGGCTGATTTTTGGATGTGGATCACTAGGACCTCCTTCCTAGATCAGTCTTAGCCTAGAAGGTCTGTTGAAACCTCTTCAGCATCACAACAACACTCAAACTTCCACTGACAGTTGGCCAGGAATTGAGTTCAAGTGTCCCACATGGAAAGCAAGAATTCTACCACTGAGTCACCACGGCTCTGTGTTCTCCCTAGTCAGACCGTATTTACAAATTTATATTAAACTTTGTACAGTGTATTTTAAGAGGGACCTGGCTTGTCCAAAAGTTTCAAATGGCAAAGAATCTGAAAACTTTGTCAGATAAAGTAATAAACTGAGTCAACATCTTCTAATACAGCTTCCCAACTAGTGTGGGAATATATTGTGTAGCGTCCATGTCTGGCGGTCATTTAGCTTCTGCTAGAAAAGTTTTCATTATATGGAGCTCATTACTCTGGATTTTTAAAGTCTTATCTCACTCTGCCCTCTATTTTTGCCACTGTTTAGTCCTAGATTATTAGTAATCTATGCTGGGGAAATATAATTAAAAACAAAATCTCCCAACTCAGAAACATCTCCATAAAGTAGAGAGAAAAAATACAATCTTATTAGGGAATAAGCATTTAACCAGAATATGATGCCTCACAGGCAATCCACTAAAGAGGCTGCAAGGACAGAAAGTCATCTTTCATATAGATAAGTGGGTACGACCAGTTGCATTCCTATTTTCAAGGTAAAATTGCTAATTTTCTAGTCTCTCTCTGACTGGAGGTAGGTTTGCAATTTGGACCTGATGCCACCTGAAGTTACACTCATCTCCTCCCAGGACACTGGGAAATAGGGTGTAGGGGCCTATCTATGGAAAATAGCTGCTATGGCAATTAGTTTTAATGTGCTGGATGATCTCTGATAGCTGGCAATGGAAACTACAATGGCCAGTTGAAACTGGTTCGTTAGTGTCTTTCTTCAAGCGGTGCCAAGGCATGCGCCCTACTTGCCATACCTTTGTTACATCTCTGTACGGGGTGCACTCCTCCTTGATTGTATTTAAAAAGAGTTGGCTTCTAAATCCTTGAGGAAACATCCTAGATTTACACATTTTTCAAAGAGACAGAGAGATAACTTGAAAGAACTTACAATGACAAGTTTTCTAAAGTAAATGCTGAAAGAAAAGGAAGGAGGTCAAGTCTCTTCCTTATTTTTAATTTGTGTTTGCCCTTACACCTATTTCTCTGACTGCTTCCTCTTGACAAGCCATTTGTAGATTTGTAAACTTACCATGACTTCTTCAGAGGACATAAAGAGATTATTTCTTTCCCTCAGAAAAATCAACTTGTGAGAAAAACTTACCAACACAATTATAAACAAAGATATCTATCTGTCAAGTATTTAAAACCCAGTGGTAGGTACAGGTTATAATTCCAGGAGTTTATTGTAATTTTGATAATTAAATTTTTAAAAAACTTCCTCACCAATTCTTATGTTTTTGTCATTTGAGAATTTGGACTAATCTTTACACATGGTTAGCAAATTGATCTGAAGGAACAAACTGGAATTACTACTGGAATTATTACCCCTCAGGGTTCATCTTCTCTCTAGTCAATTCTGTGACTCAAGGGAGCTAAAGCTAATGGTTTGGAAGTGAGTTTCTTTTTGTCTTGAGGGAAGTTTAGGAATAAATTATGTCCTGGCAGAGGAAAGTAATAATTTACTTTAATTCTTTAGTCCATTAAAGACTTACCACAAAGAGTGAAGAAAAAATCTGAGTTAATCGTTTCATAGTACACTATTTCTTAATTAATTATTTAAAGCCTATTCAGAGAGAAAAGGAGAGAGAGACATGATTCAAACAGAATGAGAGCAAGACATATTGTATTAGCTTGTGATTATAATGAGCAGGAACAGGCAAGAGGTGGTAAGTAAAGAATTCAGATCTTGAGCTAGCACTAATGCCCATATCCATACCAAGCTTGTTTGCAAAACCTCACCTATCAGTCCCTATCTGTTAAATTTTACATCTTCCTCTGAAAAAGGTGATGTGGAAGACAGTCCCAAATCCTTGGAAATAGCTCTCCAAAGGTAATTTACTATGCAACCCCCCCCCCCCCGCCCACATTCTTAAGACGGTAACTGCCTGTTCCTAGTCAGATTCTCTTCAGGTTATCTATAGCAATCCAAAAACCAAACCCATTGTCTTTGTGTCAATTCTGATTCATAGAGACCCTGTAGACAGAGTAGAACGGCCCAGTAGGGTTTTCAAGGAGCGGCTAGTGGATTCAAACGTTGACCTTTTGGTTAGCAGCCAAAGTCTTAGCCACTTTGCCACCAGGGCCCCATGAAATAGAATTTGTATGAACAGGTCTCTTTGAATTTGGAGACCCAGGAAATATTTTCTGATGTTGCAGTAGATCAGCCGAAAATATATTCTTCGTCTTCAAATTCAAAGAGACCTGTGCATAGAAATTCTGTTTCCTTTCATTTTTGCTAGTTCTTAGTGGAAAGAAGCAAATTGCAGGGTCCCCTGAGATCCATTTAAGAACCATGGATGTCCCCATGTAGGAACAGGGCTCTGGGTGATAAAAGGACAAGGAAAGGAAAGAAAAGGAACCACACGGAGGCTGAACGTCTCCCACCATTGGGTGGGAGTGCTGACAGGCAGTAGCTGAGGTGGAGCTGTGATTATTGCCCTGTTAACAGGTTCCTCTGAAGCAAGGTGTGGGAATTGAGAAAAGGAAAAACAGGAAATACACAACGATATTTTTTTATTGTTATTCCTAATATTGTTCTCATGAAAAACATATCGATAGAGTCCAAAGTTTCAGCAACTGAGAGGTGTAAAATTCATGGAAACATTTCCTAGAGAGATGAGTTAGCCACAGGTTAGAGTCTTTACAATGACCTCTCTCCCCTCTTTGAAGGAGAAAATATATGGGAAGAACATTTTTATTCATAAATATATAATATATGAAGCATATTTCAAAGCGCTGCCCAGAATTAATATCCTTGCTACTTACAACGCTGCAGTTAATTAGCCTGGCCTATGTGAAAAAATAAAAAATGAGACAACAATGAAATGAAGCAGATGCCACAGGATCCTGGAATGAGAACAAAGACAAGGAAATGAAAGACAATTAACAGTCACAGAGCAGTGATCCTTAGGCAAATTTTCAGAAGTTTGTTGTTGTTGTATGCAGTCCAGTCAATTCTGACTCATAGCAACCCTGTAGGACAGAATAGAACTGCTCCATAGGGTTTCCTAGGCTGTAATCTTTACAGGAGCAGATCGTCAAGTCTTTCTTCCACAGTTCCACTGGTAGATTCCAACCGGCAACCTTTCGGTTAACACACAAGCGCTTAACCATTGCGCCAGCAGGGCTCCTAGGAGAAGTTTATAGATAATAACTGAGAAATATTTATTCAGCATTTACTTTGTTTAGGACTATCCTAAGTGCTTAAAAAAAAAAAAAAAAAACTATCTAAAATGTTTGCATTTAGGCAAAAAGCTAAGGAACAAAATGAAGTCGTTTGTCTCCAAAAATAAATGTGCAGGTATATAAAAAGAATCATTGCGGATGAATTAGGTATAGGCAGAGAGAAAACTAGAAACGACATAATCTTTCAAGGCTTTGAATTGCATTTCAGAGAATCTGAAGTATTAGAAATCATTAAAAAATTATAGAAATGATTCCCTTCCACTTTCATTTCAATCTCCATCTCAAGAACAGGGGTCTTTGTTCCACACCCCTCTTATACTCATAAATGTGTGGGAGTATCTTGTGCAAACTCAGATGAAATAAAAAGAACAATCCACTCATCCACAAAACGAAACTAAGAATACTGAGTCATTTTTAACATGACCTTGGGGATCAATTGGCTATTAAAGTTGCTATAACACAGTTTAATGTTTATATAAACATTAAATAACAATTACTGAGCAATAATTAATTTAATTTCAGAGCTCGAGACCACAGGGTGTTTCCCTCCCCTCCCCCCTGCCCCATTTATATCTCACAAGTTTAAAGAAAAGCAACAAAAAAAATCTCCCCATATTGGAAGACTAAAGTGACTGGAGGAAATGAGTCATCAAGATAATTTACGATCTTTGCCATAACTTGCAATACACGAACATAATAACCCTTTGTTATCCGATCTACTCACTGACCAAACTCCAGGGCCTGGATGGACCATAATTAAAATGGGATTTCTGTAGGCTCAGGTCTCTGCTTCACATCCCCAAATAATTTTACCTCATTGCAATATATGAATTTAATAATGTTTATTTCCTTTCCTTTTGTATTATATGACCGTACCAAGATAATCTGTGTAAGAAATTATTTTTAAAATGAATAAAATAAAGTTCCTGGCTTTTGGAAGTTTATAATCTGTAGAAGAAAAAAGAGAAAACCCCACATAGCTGGAATACGTAGTAAAGCATATTAAGAGTCATGGGAGAAATTCAAAGTATTAGAGGAGGAAGAGATAATTTGCATTTAAACCAGGGGTTTCCTTGCTTCTTCCCTTCCTTTCTCCCTTTCTTCCTTCCTTCTAGATTTCTAACCTTCTAGATCAATGTGGAAAAACTTCCCATTAGGTATAATTTTCAAAACTCTGATTATTTTTGAGAATCTTTTGACAGGAAGACAAAAGGATGTTCTTCAACTTATATCCGGTGGGGCAGGGAGGGGGGAGCGCAGGGGCGGGTAATGTTTAACAATTTTAAAGGTCTGAGAAGTGAGTCGAGCCTTATTTTGTTAAAATACTCTTGTGTTTTCCACAGGTTTGTAAAATCACAGTTTCTAAATTCATTTCCAGGTATAATATGTATTACCTTAAATATCCCCCCACCCCTGAAATGTGGTTTAGACTAACTGGGGGCTGAGAGGTGTCCTGCAGGCCCAGAGCAAGGATAGCCTTTCACATCCTGTCTTCTCCTAAACATCCTTTTTAAAGCACTTCTCCTTCACACCTTGGAAAATTAGGCAAGGTCTGGCCTTTTGTCCACCACATTATTTATCATGGAGATGCAGTCCACTGACAATTCCAGATCCCACACATGGCAGGAGGAGTTTCTAAATCAACCAGTCAGCCTCCCTCGTGAGCAGCAGGAAACTATCCTGTGTGGTAGTATTTGCTGAGTCAAAGTCTGATTTGGTGCAAAGATTTTGTAGGGAGAATCCAATTCAACTCTTAAAAAAGACATCTTATTCACTCCATGAAGAGCACTTATTTGACATTGTTTAGATCAGTGCCTGAAGTCCTGGATATGCTAGCCTGCTTACCCTCCCTCCTTGGGACACTGGGTCACCTCTCTGCACATGGGCATATACATGGGGACATCACACATGCACCTTAAGGTAGATAAAGTTAGTTCCCATTGCTTGTCTGAAATGCTAAGTGCATTTTCCTAAAGGTTCAGTGTTTACCAAATTATGCAAATCCATGAAGATTTAAAATATTTTCCTTCAATTTTAGACCATAGGCCCCAATTTTTAGTTTAGAAAATATAGTGACCATGTATATACAATGATGCTATTGATACACCATCGGTAGCACATACATAGTTTTAGTAATTTCCTATCCAACTGAATCATCTGGGGATAATAAAACGTATTGGGTAAGACCTTTGGCTAGATCTTGAGACATTGTCTATGGCAAAGGATTGGGGAATATGGGGGCAAAAGGGAGTGAGACATTGTCTATGGCAAAGGATTGGGGAATAATGGGGGCAAAAGGGAGTAATGGGGCAAAAGGGATCAGAAATAGGGAGATGCACTAGGTCCAAAGACTGTAAAAGAAATCAGTGAGATTGTAATAGTACACCTTCATTTCTCCATCTCTCAGATATTTCCATCTCTTTTCTAGGAAAGCTTTCCAAAAATCTGATTCTTTTAAGGCACACAACTTGTGCTTCCGGGTACTGCTTCCCCAGTTGGCCACTTCTATTTAGGAAGATTTCAGAGCATGTGGGACTAATCCCTAAGTTGTATTTAGGTAGAAAAAAAGAATTGTTAATCAACCAGGGCATTTAATAATCATAAAAACACCTAAACCTTATAACTTAGATGCTAAACTTACCGTCCCATTAGTAAATTTAACAAAAAATTACTATCTCCTTACTTAAACGGTGAGGTGGAGTGGAGGAAGTAGAACAACATTTTACTGTCTACTATGAATTAAATGTACAGACTCTTACTTCTGCTTTATAGCATGTTATTCTTCTCCCTCTTTTACTAAGGAGAAGGAAACGGAGACCCAAAGAAATTAATAACTTGCTAGAGTTCACACAGTTAGTAGTCAGCAGAGCTGGAATTTCAATTTCAGTTATCTGAAAAGTTTAGACTCTTTTCAAAACACAATGCTGTCTCCCTATTATCCTACTCGAGCTGATATCATCCAAATGGAGAACAGTAAACCAAAAACATAAAACCAACCAAAGGGGGAGGGCGTCCCTGTATGTTTCAAATTGATTGAGTTCTTTCCTGGCAGTTCAAATAATTATAGAATCCCTGGTGATCCTAAGCATCTGAAGACGAATATATAAGTTATGAAAACTACTTGCCCTGAAGAACTGAATGATTAACTAATCATTCCACCATGTAATACACTGCAACTCCACTTCACTCTGTGCCTGGGAAAATGAGATATAAAAGAAAGCTCCACAGCTCCTTTTACGGGAGCAGAAACATAAAAGAGGAGGTTAATCAATAACACGTATGAACACTCAGTAGCAATTACTTCTCTTCTAACTCAGTACAAGGCCTGGGGTCATAGAATAAACTAGAAGTTTGAGTGCTTCAAGGTATAATACACTTCTCTCTATTCATAGATCAGAACCATGGAGTAACTCTCCCAAGTCATACATTCCTCTAAGTCCTTACAGTTAGCCTTTTGGCACTAACGAGTCTGGTGTTTGGAGCATTCAAAGTGACTTTCTAAAAATTTTCTTCAAAAACTCCTGCCTGTGGTTTGCTAAATCTTCCACAGATATTTTCCTTAGGAATTGCTTTTCTTTTCTTTATTTTGCATTTCTCCCTCCATGAGTGGTAGTACTAAATTTACCAGTTGAGAATCTTCTTACAGATGACATGTAAATCAGACACTTGGGATTTGAAATGAATTTCCAAGGTAGTTAAATATCCAAATGAATCTAGAAAGTGCAATTAATAAATGATCTCTCTGATGAAGAAATAAAAAAGCCATTCTACCAATCTCTCACCATTATTTATAACAGTTCTTATTTTTTCTAAAAAGCATTCCAAGTTCTTTATTTATTTATTCAACAGATATTAGTGAATGTCCACTGGTGTACAGATTAAAAAAGAAAAAACCCAAACCCATTGCCATTGAATTGATTCCAACTCATAGTGCCCCTAAAAGACAGAGTAGTACTGCCCCCATATGGTTTCCAAGGAGCACCTGGTGGATTCTAACTGCTGACCTAGCAGCCATAGCTCTTAACAACTACACACCACCAAGGTTTCTAGAGAGTGTGGATAAAATGATAAGTAAAAACCATGTGGCTCATAATCTCATTGAGCTGTTTAGTCTAGAGGTTAAGACACATCTAAGCAAAGAGGTACCAGAAGGAAAAGTGTAGGACGCTACTGAATACACTGCAGGGCATCTAACAAACTAAAGGATAAGCAGGAGTAAGCCAGGTAAAGGGAGGGACAAGCAGGAGGGGTGATGTCACAGGAAAAAAGAACATGTGTGAACGATAAGAGAGGAGAGAACACAGTACACTGAAATCATCTATAAAGGTTCAGGAAACTGGAGCTCAAGTGAATAGGGGGTTGAGCGACAGGCAGTGAAGCTGGGCAGGTGGACATGGGTTGAGACTCACAAAGTCTAAGAAACCAAGTATCATGGATTGAATTGTGTCCCCCCAAAATGTGTGTATCAATTTGGCTGGGCCATGATTCCTGATATTGTGTGATTGTTCACCATTTTTCATCTTATGTGATTTTCCTATGTGTTGTAAATTCCGCCTCTATGATGTTAATGAGGTGCGGATGGGTGGCAGTTGTGTTGATGAGGTAGGACTCAATCTACGGGATTGGATTGTGTCTTGAGCCGGTTTCTTTTGGCATACAAAAGAAAGAAGTGAACACAGAGACAGGGGGACCTCATACCACCAAGAAAGCAGTGAAGGGAGCAGAGTGTGTCCTTTGCACCTGGGGCTCCTGCTCAGAGAAGTTCCTAATGCAGGAGAAGATTGATGAGAAGGACCTTCCTCCAGAGCCAATAGAGAGAAAAAATCTTCCCCGGTAGCTGATGCCCTGAATTTGGACTTTTAGCCTACTTTACTGTGAGAAAATAAATTTCTCCTCACTGGATAACTAAGACACCAAGTTAAAGATTTTAGACTTTGTCCTAAGGGAAAATGGAAAATCAACAAAAGATTTAAAACAATTCAATAACATGGTCATATCTTCCTTTTAGGACGTGTTTTTCAAACTTAGGTGTGCATGAAAAGCATGTGCAGGGTTTTTTAAAATATAGTTTCTTAGCCCCTACCTCCAAAGAGTATGAATGGTAGTCCTGGAGCAAGGCTTGAGACTTTGCATTTCTAACAAGGTGATGCTGCTGCTGCTCCTCTGTCGCCCACACTTTGAGCAATACCGTTTTATAAAATTCACTCTGGTGCTCTGCAGAATATGTTGTGGGGGAGTGAGAATAAAAACTGAGAGAGCAGTTCATTCATTCATTCATTGAACAGATGTTTATTTAGGAGCAGCAAAAAAGAGGAAGACACTCAATGAGATGGTTTGACACAGTGGCTGTAAATAATGGGCTCAAGCATAACAATGATTGTGAGGAAGGTGCAGGACCGTGGTGTATCTCGTTCTGTGGTACACAGGGTTGCTATGAGTCAGAAATGACTCCACAGCACCTAACAACAACAACAATGTACGAAAAAATATTGTAAACAGTGGGGATACAGAAATGAATGAAGCAAAATCGCTTTCCTCATAGAGCTTACATTCGAACCAGAGAAACAGACAAAAAGCAAACCAATAAATCAACTGCATCAGTTAGTAATAAGTGCTATGAAGAAAACTACAGCAGGGTAAAGAGACTAGAGAATAGGGGTAGAGGGGTAGAATGGTGCTCTTTTAAATAGAGTGGTCAAAAAAGTTCTCCCCAACAATGTGACATCTGAGTGGTCTAAGTGAAGTTAGGAAGCAAGCCATGGGAATATCTGAGGTAAAAGCTTTCAGGACGAATTTTTTAAATAAAAGTCCTAAAGTGGTGTCTTAGTCGTCTAGTGCTGCTATAACAGAAATACCACAAGTGGCTGGCTTTAACAAAGGGAAATTTATTTTCTCACAGTCTAGTAGGCTAGGGGTCCAAATTTAGGGCATCTGCTCCATGAGAGGGATTTCTCTCTCTGTCGGCTCTCAGGGAAGGTCCTTGTCATCAATCTGCCCGTGGAGTAGGAGCTTCTCTGCACAGGAACCCTGGGTGCAAAGGATACACTCTGCTTCTGGCACTGCTTACTTGGTGATACGAGGTCCCCACTGTCTCTCTGCTCACTTCTCTCTTTTATATCTCAAAAGAGATTGGCTTAAAACACTAATCTTGCAGATCTCATCAATATAACTGTCACTAATCCATCTCATTACATCATAGTGATAGAATTTACAACAAATAGGAAAATCGAATCAGATGACAAAATGGTAGACAATCATACAATACTGGGAATCATGACCTAGCCAAGTTGACAGGTATTTCTAGGGGACGCAATTCAATCCATGACAAGTGGAAACATGCTTGGTGGCTTTATTTGGAAAAATAACAAGAACATCAATAAGGGTGATAAAGTGAGGAGGGTATAAAAGGAGACCAGCCAGGCATGGGAGGGAGGTAAAGATTTTGGATTTTATTTTGAGTAAGTTTAGAGGTGATTAAAGGGAGATATGCATAAAAGGGTGGTGATTTGATGTTTGGCAGAGGGAAAACTGTTATAAAACTTAAAAGGAGAAACTACAAAAATAAATAAACTGAGCCAGTCTCAACATGGAATATGATTTAATTTGTGAGCCAGGTACATTATACATATATTTTTTTAGATGAATATGTCTTCTAATTCACTAAATGCTGATATGAACAGTTAAAGGTTTTTCCTAAATGGTAGTTCATCCAAATGTGACTTATTTTTGATATCACTAAAGTTGTAGTTTTGTTGACATTTGAGTGTGGCATCTCTGTACTAAGCCCACACACCAAGCAAAATAATGAAAGTATCCCTTGAGGGTCTTACTGTGTAGGAGATGGAAAGAATAGTGTCCTCACTCTTTCCTCCTGCCTAGTTAATCCTTTAGCCCCCATAACATTAGAAAAAAACTAATGGATAAAGCTTGCTGTTAAATACCATCTAGACAGCAGGGAGATACTTGTTTTGATTTAAAAGAGAGTAGAATCCAGTACCAAGGAGCTCTGGTGGTACAGTGGTTAAGCACTCAGCTGCTAACCGAAAGGTCAGTGATTTGAACCCACCAGCTGCTCTGTGGTAGAAAACATCTGGAGATCTGCTGCCATAAAGATTACAGCTTTGGAAACCCTGTGGGGGAGTTCTACTCTGTCATATAGTGTTACTAAGAGATGAGATTGAACTGATGGCACGCAACAATAACAACAACAACAACAGCATCCAATTTCAAAAATTCTGGAGTTAACTCTAAGCTTAACTTCCCAATACTGAGAGCCCTGTGCTGAGTACACTGTGCTGAGAAGCAGGGTGGGACAGTGCAGATGTGGTAGCTAAGAGATTAGGCTCTGAAATCACACAGTCGAACTGTAGCTTCTCTGCTGAAGTCTGTTTCACTTTGAGCAAGTCACAGACACTTCTCAAAATCAATTTTCTCATCTGTTAAAATAATGGTAGTAGTGCCTAGATTGTAGTTGGGTAAAAAATCCAAAACAAACCCATTGTGGTCAAGTGGATTCCAACTCATAGAGGCCTGAGTAGAACTGCCCCATAGGGTTTCCAAAGCTGTAATCTTGGCGGAAGTAGACTGTCACATCTTTCTTTCTTGGAATGGCTGGCAGGTTTGAACCACTGACCTTTCAGTTAGGAACCAAGCACTTAGCCACTGTGCCACCAGGGTTCTGCATGGTTAAGAAGTAGTAACACTAACCTAGCACAGTGCCTAGTTCATTTTAAATGCAGTGTACATTTTTGCTACTATTATTGTTGCTGTTTTGATTAGCAAAGAGCTTAAAATTAACGAAGAAATTATAACAGGAACCTGAATGGAAGATTTTTGGAACTAGCCTATAATAAAGATAATTGAATGAAGAATGGAATGAGGACATTTATACTCTCAAAATACTGAAAAAAAATTTGAAACTTACATGGTTAAATGTTGAAACATAGTCAATGAATACTGATTTTAGTGGAAAATAGACATACGATGTAATTTTAAATAAAACTTTTAAATTAAAAATTAGTCCATAATTAATAAATATTTGCAGTAGAAATTTTGATAACTTTGTAGAAATACAATAAAAGAAAGTCACTCAGAATGCCAACACCCAGGGAAAGTGGTGAAAATTTTGGTGTATATCTTTTAATCCTTTTATAAAACAAATTAAAGGTGCATAAATATATGGCTTAACAATAATGTAACATGGTTTTAACATTAATCATTGTGATAATGATGGTTTTACAAACAGCTTATATGGAGAGATTTGCTATTGTATTCAATTTTTTGCCCTTGGTGGATGAATGGTTCAATTATATGTCCAGTTGATTTCTTTTCTTAGGACCTAGAGGACAGTCCATTATCAAAGAGATAAGGAATGGGCTGGTAAGATGAGAAGAGCACCAGCATTGTTGAGAAGCTCAATGGTAACTATTCCTAGGACACTCAATAGGAGATACTGTTAGATAGGGTAAGCTCCTTAATAGCCATATGGATAGCAGAATCCTAAAAAAATAGAAGTCAGGTGGAGGCTTTTAACTATCAAAAACAAGATAGATGCAAGGATAGTAATAAAAGGCAAGGTTGGAGGAAGCTATGGAGATAGTTAATAGACATGACATCCCTAGAAGCAAGATGAATGGGCAACTAACAAGATTATTACTCAATGTAGACAATAAAAAGAAATCAAGGAGAGATAATCAGGAATCTGAGGGCAACTGTCCTAATAAAGTCAGGGTCCCCTTCCCAGTTTTAGGAACCAACCCTGCTTTCCAGCCCAGGGTTCACTGACTGGAGGAGGAGTCAGGTTGCCAGAAGGAAGGTCCCTTCAACATTATGGTAAATAAAATGAGTAGTAATTCCTCTGGTCCTTCCCTGATAGGGCCTAAGGTCATTTACTCATGTAAGTGTATTCTTTGGAAGGGAAAATACTCAGATATTTTGAGGACAGGACTGCTGGACACAAAGTCCAAGCTGACATTGATAACAGGAGACTTGAAGCATCAAGATTTTAAGTTGTACATTGGGCACCTTCTACCTTTGAAGGAAGAGTAATTTATCTTGGTTTGAATTGGCATATTTTCTGAGTCAGGGTTCATCTTTTCTACCCACTGGTCTTCAGCCAGCATCACTATTCAAGGGCTTACACAGTATTTAACCCTTGACATGACATCCTATGTTATCACCCATTAGACCAAGGAAACGTCCTCAAAGTAAAAAAGGGGAGCCACAGGATTTGTTGATTGTGTCACATACTATAACACTCTGAGGCTGCCAGCCTGATAAAGCACCAGCGTATCCTTATGTCGTTGCAGCTAAGATGCTAATTTGGAGATGATGCCCTACTAGGATGAGGTGTCATCATCCAGGACAGAGTATACCACAAATCAATGACTATTATACGATGCTCTGTTCCCAGTAGGTACTGTACATGGTTCCAGAAATCCAGGGGCAAAAGCAAGGGTGATCCCACTTATATTATGCCCAGTTACCCACTTCCTGGTTTTTTTTTTTTTTGCAAGACCAATGACTTATTCATTGCAAATATGTTTTTTAGCAACTCATGGCTGTCTCCGGATGGAACACACAGGAATCAAATAGGTTACTTCTGTGGAAAGAGATGATGGAAAAGCTCAATATCATCAGTCAGAAAAAGGTCAGGGGCCAACTGCAGAACAGATCATCAACTGTTCATGTGTAAGTTCAAGTTGAAGCTGAAGAAAATCAGAACAAGCAAGAAATTTGGAAGACAGCTACCAGGCCAACCAATTGGAAGAGATAGATATTTATACCTATTCCTAAGAAAGGTTGTCCAACTGAATACAGAAATTATCAAACAATATCGTTAATATCACATGCAAGTAAAATTTTGCTGAAGATTGTTCAAAAACAGTTGCAGCAGTACATTGACAAGGAACTGCCAGAAATTCAAGCCGGATTCAGAAGAAAATGTAGAACAAGGGATATCATCAGTGATGTCAGATGGATCCTGGCTGAAAGCAGAGAATACCAGAAAGATGTTTACCTGTGTTTTATGGACTATGCAAACACATTTGACTGTGTGGATCATAAGAAATTATGAATAACATTCAGAAGAATGGTAATTCCAGAGCACTTAATTGTGTTCATATGGAACCTGTACACAGACCAAGAAGCAGCAGTTCAAACAGAACAAGGGGATACTGGGTGGTTTTAAGTCAAGAAAGGTGTGTGTCAGGGTTATATCCTTTTACCATACTTAATCAATCTGTATGCTGAGCAAATAATCTGAGAAGCTGGACTATATGAAGAATGGGGCATCCGGATTGGAGGAAGACTCATTAACAACTTGCTATAAGCAGATGACACAACCTTGCTTGCTGAAAGCGAAGGTGACTTGAAGCACTTGCTGATGAAAACCAAAGACCACAGCCTTCAGTATGGATTACACCTCAACATAAAGAAAACAAAAATCCTCACAACTGGACCAAGAAGCAACATCATGATAAATGGAGAAAAGATTGATGTTGTCAAGGATTTTATTTTACTTGGATCCACAATCAGCACCCATGGAAGCCACCGTCGATAAATCAAAGGACACATTGCGTTGGATAAATCTGCTGCAAAAGATTTCTTTCAAGTATTAAAAAGCAAATATATCACTTTAAGGGCTAAGGTGTGCCCAAGTCAAGCCATGGTGTTTTCAATCACCTCATATGAAAAAAAAAAAATTTTTTTTTTCATATGCATGTGAAAGCTGGACAATGAATAAGTAAGACCGAAGACGAATTGATGCCTTTTAATTATGGTGTCAGCAAAGAATATTGAATATACCATGAGCTGCCAGAAGAACGAACAAATCTGTTTTGGAAGAAATATAGCCAGAATGCTCCTTAGAAGCAAGGATGGCGAGACTTAGTCTCACATACTTTGGACATGTTATCAGGAGGGACCAGTCCCCAGAGAAGGATATCATGCTTGGTAAAGTAGAGGGTCAGCAAAAAAAAGGAAGACTATATAGGTATAGTGGCTGCAACAATGGGACCAAGGGTAATAACAATTGTGAGGATGGCGCAGGACTGGGTAGTGTTTCATTCTGTTGTACGTAGGGTCACTATGAGTCAGAACCAACTTGATAGCGCCTGACAACAATAACAACAACAACCCACTTCCTACATAGCTTAGAGTTTCCAAGAGTGCAAAAATCAGAAGCTGCCAAGCCTTCTTAGGGTCTAGGTCCAGAACTGACCACTGTCACTTCTGCTACATTTCTTTGGTTAAAGTGAGCCCCAGTGCTAGCCATACTCAAGAGGAGTGGGCAACAAAAGGGTGTGAATACCAGTAGGTGTAACCTATTACGGCTTGGGAGCTACTAATAAGGCAGACAATAATACTGAGTTCATTATTTCCCTAGTATTATTGATTGGAAGCCAGTTTCTGCCCAATTCCATTGGTGGTACCTTAAATCATCTTCTAACCCTCTCTAGAAAAGCTCTTCCAGTGTGGAAGTGAAGGCAACTCTATGAGCACAGAAGGCTCTTTGAGGTAAGGTTGCAGACTTGGAGTAAACTAATACAAATTTTCTAGGTCTATTCTTGTGTAACCCTGAGTTTTTGCCTTGGGTTTTATTAGTGTTCTCGTCAGACAATTTTTTTCCTGCAGCTCATCTAAGTATTCCTAATTTCTAGCTCCTTTGAAATTTTACTTTTCTCTCCCGTTTTTATTTGTTAGTGTTTTAAGAGCCAGTAGAGGAGGGAGAATCAAGAGTAAATAGTTTTTTATCTTCATAGTTAAGAATGTGGGAGTTTAGTTCAGCAATTCTACGGTTGGTGAGAGGAGTCAGTGGGGAAAGGACAGAAAAAAACAATACAATCTAGGGAATTTTTCAAATTTTACACTTAGCTCTCTTGTGACTGGAAAAGGGAAAGTGTGAGGACTATCATTATCTTTTGATGGAGAACATATTGCAAATACAATGCTTTCTTTTCCCAAAATTTATTATTGGTGAATATTTATCCTTAATTTTTATCTATATGCTAGTCTATCATTTATAGATTTAAAATTATTTTACCTACAAAGTGTATTACAGAGTCTGACTCTTAGCAGTTAATATGAGTTATCATTGCTTTTTGTTTAGACTTTTCTTGTGTATATACCTACCTAATAGGTAAGACAGAGCCCTGGTGGTGTGGGGGTTAAGAGCTTGGCTGCTAACCAGAAGGCTGGCAATTCAAATCCACCAGGTGCTCCTTGGAAACCCTATGGGGCAATTTTACTCTGTCCTTTAGGGTTGCTCTGTGTTAAAACTGACTCGATGGCAATGGGTTTGTTTGTTTGTTTAATAGGGAAGACATACAATAACAGTTACAATTTCTGGAAATCTTAAAGACATAAAATATTCTTTAGAAAAAACCTTGAAATTTGAGGAAAAATAGAAGTATCTTCAGTACTCTTGATAGATCTCTTTAGATATCTAAAATCAATTTTTTAGTTTCTGAAAAGATAGTTGGCTCTGATTTAGGCAGTTTTCCTTGAAAATACGACTTTAGTGCAAATGGCTAATGTGCTCAACTGTTAACTGAAGACTTGGAGGTTCGAATCCACTCAGATGCACCTCAGAGGAAAGGCTTGGCAATCTACTTCCAAAAAATCAGCCACTGAAAACCCTATGGAACACAGTTGTATTCTGATGCACGTGGGGTTGCCATGAGTCAGAATTGACTCGATGGCAACTGGTTTTGATTTTTTAAAGAACATATAAGTTTCTCTCTCTGACACATAATAGAATCTAAGTTGACAGGGCCACTCTGTTCCACTTAGCCATTTGGGGACTCACAGTAAGTCTTCTTGCTCCTCCAGACCATATTCAGGCCTGTGAATAAGGGAAGAGAGAGACACCAAGGCATGGATGCCCAGTTATTTCAAGGCCTAGACTGCCACTGGAGAGAGTCCAGGAGCATAGAAAATATGGTCTCTGCCTGGGCTTCATGTGCCCAACAACTACTTTTCTTACGCAAGAAGGGGAGAATGGATTCTCTACCATAAAACTATAGACCAAATGCAGCCATTATTCAGTAATTTAAATTTTTTATTTTCCTTCTCATCAGAGGAAGCTCTCACAAATGAGGACTCAATATTTGTTTAAAAGCTTGATGAAGAGTGATAGTTACCTCCTAGAAAAATGCCCAACCCCCTAGGCCTGGTTCCATTCAAAGTGCTAGTGTTTCTTGACGACTTAGTTTTTGGTGCACTATCAGATTCTATTGTGGTTTGCTCCAGGGTTTCTTTATTGTGGGGCTGTCCTGTACATTGCAGGGTATTCAGCAGCATTGTTGGCCTCTACCTACCAGATGCCAGGAGCCTTCCTACCCCAGTTGTGACAATTAAAATGTCTCTACACATTGCAAATGTCCCCAGGGGAAACCTCTCCCCACCCCCCCACCACTGACTTAACTATAAATCAAAACTGCAGAAAATATGGCAGTTTTGATTTTTTAGAAAAATGCTTCTCAATTGATCTCTTCTTATAGAGACACGGTTACCTTCTGTTTAGTATTTAAAGCTTTCAGCACAACTGCATCACGAAAGTGATTTCTGTTAGCATCAATAGTCTCTTTGCTTACTTTATATTAGATTCTGATGCTTCAGATGTTTCTAGTCATGGTTTATGAATCATGCCTGACATCAAGGTTTGCATTATTAGGCTAAAGGAAAAGCAATTTGAAAATAGTTCAGGGGCAGCAAAATTAAGACATTTATGCAGGAATGTAAATTATACAGGATCATAAGGTTGTAAAAAGAGTCAGTAGGCAACAGCTGTTTTAGGAGAAATTGACTGCATGTCAGTTGGGCTTTAGTTCATTAGATGGATTTCCATATCAGCACCTGAAGTGTGGAATGTGCCTAATTCTGTTTAAATCATTATTCATCTCTGACAAGATCAAAAGCTTACTAAAGGGAGAAGGTAAATAATTTTTTTTTGCTACTTAATCTTTCTGCCATTAAATTTAAACAATTCTTTGATTGTCAAAGCACTGAGTCAGGTACTGTGGAGACTTTGAGGTTCCTCCTTGCCAGGGGTTCGTAGTGGGGGCAAAGTCTCCTTCCTACCTACTCTTCTGAAGGAACTTAAGAAGAGAGAAATTGCCACCTGACATTGAATCGTTTTCCCCTGTGGCCAGTGTCTGCCATGCACCCTCATAAGAAAACGTTCCATACCCACAACCTTTTAATGCCTGGGTAGCCATGTTTCTAGCATTTCCTGAATCCTCTCCAGCTTCAGAAGCTGACTAGATCAGGGGTGAACACGTGGCCTGACAATACCCAGTTTCTGGCAGTGACTCAACATTATCTGTTCCCAAAAGACGAGCTAAACAAATGTAGTTCCCCTTGAAAATTTAATCTAGGAAATATGCAGAGGAAGTTGAATTTAATAAACTGCACAGAGAAATAGGCTCTGAGGTATTATGCCAAAATAAAGTTTAGAAGAAGAAAGACATCTATGAGAATAAAAATAGAGAAACTAAATATTAGATAAAATATATATATATTTATATTCAGGATAGAGGAAAAGAAAAAGTCACGTGCTGACCAGATGTTCAGGGTGGGGGCGGGGGGACAATTTTGAATTTCTACCTCTCTCTTTTCACTAGGGAGCCCGGGTGGTGCAGTGGTTAAGAGCTTGACTGCTAACCAAAAAGACTGCAGTTCAAATCTACCAGCCCGTTCCTTGGAAACCCTATGGGGCAGTTCAGCTCTGTCCTTTAGGGTCTCTGTGAATCAGAATCAACTTGACAGCAACAAGTTTACTTGCTTTTTTTTTTTCATTATTGCCTTTTACTTTTTATTTTTTTATACTGCTTTAAGTGAAAGTTTACAATTCAAGTCAGCTTCTTATACAAAAACTTATACACACACTTTATGAGACCCTAGTTGGTTTCCCCGTATGTGATAGCACACGCCTCCTCTCCACCCTGTATTCCCCGATTCCATTCAACCAGCCCCTGTCGCCCTCTGCCCTCTCATCTCGCCTCCGAGCAGGAGCTGCCCACTTAGTCTCATGTGTCTACTTAAGCTAAGAAGCTCACTCCTCACCAGTATCATTTTGTCTCTTATATTCCAGTCTAATCTTTGTCTGAAGAGTTGGCTTCAAAAATAGTTTTTGTTTTGGGCTAACAGAGGGTCGGGGGGCCATGTCCTCTGTGTTCCCTCCAGTCTTAGTCCGACCATTAAGTCTGGTCTTTTTACTAGAATTTGAGTTTTACACCCCACTTTTCTCCTGCTCTACCAGGGACTCTCTGTTGTGTTCCTTGTCAGGGTAGTCATTGGTGGCAGCCAGGCATCATCTAGTTCTTCCGGTCTCAGACTGATGGAGTCTCTGGTTTATGTGGCCCATTCTGTCCTTTGGGCTCATATTTTCCTTGTGCCCTTGGTGTCCTTCATTCTCCTTTGCCCCAGGTGGTTTGGGACAAATTGATGTATCTTAGAGGGCTGCTTGCCAGCTTTTAAGACCCCAGACTCCACTTACCAAATGCAGAACATTTTCTTAATAAACTTTGTTATGCCAATAGACCTAGACATCCCGGGAAAGCATGGTTCCCAGACTCCCATCCCTGCTACTCTGCCTCTTGAAGTGTTTGGTTGTATTCAGGAAACTTCTTAGCTTTTGGTTTAGTCCAGTTGTGCTGACTTCTTCCCCTGTATTATGTGTTGTCCTTCCTTTCACCTAAAATAATTCTTGTCAAGTATCTATTTAGTGAATACCACTCTCCCTCCCACCCCACCCCTGTAACCATTAGGGACTTTTTTCTTCTATGTTTAAACCTTACTTGAGCTCATGTAAGAGTGGTCTCATATAATATTTGCCCTTTTGCAACTGACTAATTTCACTCAGCATAATGCCTTCCAGATTCCCCCATGTTATGGGCTTTTTCACGGATCCATCCTTGTTCTTTCTTGTTGCCTAGTATTCCATTGTGTGAATATATCATAATTTGTTTATCCACTCATCCACTGATGGGCACTTTGGTTGTTTCCATCATCTTGCTACTGTAAACAGTGCTTCAGTGAACATGGGAGTGCATACATCTATTTGTGTGAGGGCTCTTCTTTCTCTAGGTTATATCCCAAAGAGCGGAATTGCTGGATTGTATGGCTGTTCTATTTCTAGCTTTTTAAGGAAGTCCCAAATCTATTTCCAAAGTGGTTGTACCACTTGACACTCCCACCAGCAGTGTACAAGTGTTCCAGTCTCTCCACAGCCTCTCCAACATTTATTATTTTGTGTTTTTTGTTGGGGTTAGATGGTATCTTATTGTAGTTTTGACCTTCATTTCTCTAACAGCTAATGACTGTGAGCATTTCCTCATGTATCTGTTAGCCGCCTGAATGTCTTGTTTGGTCAACGTCTCTTCATATCCTTTGCCCATATTTTAATTGGGTTGTTTTTCTTTTTGTTGTTGAGGCTTTCCATACCTTATAGACTTTAGAGATTAGATGCTAACTGGATTTGTCATAGCCAAATTTTTTTTTCCAGTCTGTAGGTTGTCTTTTTACCCTTTTGGTGAAGTCTTTGGATGAGCATAAGTGTTTGACTTTTAGGAGTTCCCAGTTACCGAGTTTCTCTTCTGGTGCTTGTGCATTGTTAGTAATGTTTTGTATATTGTGTATGCCATGTATATATGCCATGATCTTTATCATTTTAGATTTTATACTTACATCTTTGGTCCATTTTGAGTTTGTTTTTGTGCATGGTGTGAAGTATGGGCCTTGTTTCATTCTTCTACAGATGGATATCCAGTTATACCAGCACCATTTGTTAAAGAGACTGTCTTTTTCCCAATTAACGGACTTTAGGTCTCTGTCAAATATCAGGTGCTCATAGGTGAATAAATATACATCCAGATTCTCAATTCTGTTCCATTGGTCTGTATATCTGTTGTTGTACCACTACAAGCTGTTTTGACTACAGTGGCGGTATAATAGGTCTTAAAATCAGGTAGTGTGAGGCCTTCCACTTTGTTCTTCCTTCTTCTTCAGTAATGCTTTACTTATCCGGGCCTTTTTCCCTTTCCATATGAAGCTGGTGATTTTTTTCCCCCATCTCATTAAAAAATGCCATTGGAATTTGAATTGGGGTTGCAGCATATCTATAGATAGCTTTGAGTAGAATGGACATTTTCACAATGTGGAGCCTTCCTATCCATGAGCAAGGTATGTTTTCCCACTTATGTAGGTCTCTTTTGGTTTCCTGCAGTAGTGTCTTGTAGTTTCCTTGTATATGTCTTTTATGTCTCTGGTTAGATTTATTCCTAAGTATTTTATCTTCTTGGGGGCTACTGTAAACGGCATTATTTTGATGCTTTCCTGTTTGACGTTCTCTTTGTTGGTGTAGAGGAATCCAAATGATTTTTGTATGTTTATCTTGTATCCCGATACTTTCCTGAACTCTGCTACTAGTTCTAGTAGTTTTCTTGTAGATTCTTTAGATACACAGATTCTTTGCTGTGTATATGATCATATCATCTGCAAATTGAGATACTTTTACTTCTTTCTTACCAATTTGCATGAACTTTATTTCTTTTTCTAGCCTCTGGCTAGGACCTCCAGCACAATGTTGAATAAGAGTGGTGATAAAGGGCATCCTTGGCTGGTTTCTGTTCTCAAGGAGAATGCTTTCAGACTTTCTCCATTTAGGATGATGTTGGCTGTTAGCTTTCTATAAATGCCCTTTATTATGTTGAGAAATTTCACTTCTATTCCTATTTTGCTGAGAGTTTTTATCATGAATGTGTGTTGGACTTTGTCAAATGCCTTTTCTGCATCAATTAATAAGATCTTGTCTTTTATTTTATTTATGTGATGGATTATATTGACTGTTTTTCTAATGTTGAATCATACCTGCATATCTGCTATGAATCCCACTTGTCAAGGTGAATTTTTTTTTTTTTTTTTGATATGTTGTTAAATTCTATTGGCTAGAATTTTGTTGAGGACTTTTGCATCTAATGTTTTGATTTTGGCCCTTTCTTCTTTTTGAAAGTGTGCATCTATTGCTATAAATTGACCCCTGAGCACTGCTTTTGGTGTGTCCCAAATGTTCTGCTAGGTTGTGTTTTCATTCTTATTTGATTCTATGAATTTCATTATTCCATCCTTAATTTCTCCTATAACCCAGTAGTTTTTGAGCAAGGTGTTATTCAGTTTCCATAGGTTTGATTTTTTTTCCTTGCTTTTTCTGTTATTGATTTCTGCTTTTAAGACTTTATGGTCAGAAAAGGTGCTTTGTAATATTTTGTTGTTTTGTATTCTGTTGAGGCTTTCTTTATGGCCTAATATATGGTCTGTTCTGGAGAATGATCCATGTGCATTGGAAAAGAAAGTATACTTGGCTGCTGTTGAGTGATGTGTTCTGTATATGTCTATGAGGTCAAGATGGTTGATTGCGGCATTTAGGTCTTCTGTGTCTTTATTGAGCTTCTTTCTGGTGGTTCTGTCCTTCACTGAAAATGATGTGTTGAAGTCTACTACTATTATTGTGGAGCTGTCTATCTTGCTTTTCAACAGTGTTAGAGTTTGTTTTATGTATTTTGGAGCACTGCCATTGGGTACATAAATATTTATTATGGTTATGTCCTCCTGGTGTATTGACCCTTTAATCATTATATAGTGTCCTTCCTTATCCTTTGTTGTAAATTTTGCTTTAATGTCTATTTTGTCAGAAATGAATATTGCTACTTCTGCAGTTTTTTGATTGTTGTTTTCTTGATATATTTTTTTTCCATCCTTTGAGTTTTAGTTTGTTTGTGTCTTTAAGTCTAAGGTGTTGCAGCATATAGACAGATAGTGTTTTTTTAATCCACTCTGTTTACTGGTGCATTTACTCTGTTTATGTTCAGTATAATTATTGATAGGTATAAGTTTAGTCCTGTCAGTTTGATTTTGTGTGTGTGTGTGTTGTTGATAGTTTCTTTTTTTACACTTACTTTTCTGTGCTGAGTCATTTTTCTTTATATATTTTCCTTTCCTCTTTTTCATTGTTGTTCATTTTGTACTTGCTAAGTCTTTATGTTTTCCATGTTTTTTTTTTTAATTTTGATATGTGGTTACCTTAATATTTACCACTATTTTTCTAAATTTGAACCAGTCTTTTATTTCTTTATATATCCTTGACTTCTTCTCCATATGAAAGACCTATTTTTTTTTTTTTTAGTTCCTCTTTCTTTGTTTTAATGTTGTCATCTTTTACATAATGACATCTCTGTTTCCCTGTTTGGAGCGTTTTAGCTTGGATTTATTTTTGTGATTTCCCTATCTGGGTTGATAACTGGTTGCTCTGTCCTGTGTTGTTATCTGATGTTACTGATTTTCTAACTGAAGGACTCCTTTTATTTTGATTTGGTTTTTGCAAATTCTCTATACTTCTGTTTATCTGGAAATTCCTAATTTCACCATCATATTTAAGAGACAGTTTTGCTGGATATATAATTCTTGATTGGCAACTTTTTTCCTTCAAGGCTTTATATATGTCATCTCATTGTCTTCTTGCCTGCATGGCTTCTGCTGAGTAGTCCAAACTTAGTCTTATTGACTCTCCTTTGTGGGTGACTTTTCATTTATCCCTAGCTACCCTTAAAATTCTCTATCTTTGATTTTGGCAAGTTTGATTATAATATGTCTTGGTGACTTTCTTTTGGGATCTACCTTGTCTGGGCTTTGATGAGCATCTTAGATAGATATCTTCTCATCTTTCACAATATCAGGGAAGTTTCCTGCCAACAAATCTTCAACAATTCTCTCTGTATTTTCTGTTATTCTCCACTCTTCTGGTACTCCAATCACTCATAGGTTATTCCTCTTGATAGAGTCCCACGTAATTCTTAGGCTTTCTTCATTTTTTTAAGTTCCTTTATCCAATTTTTCCTCAAATATGTTGGTGTCAAGTCCTTTATCTTCAGTTTCGCTAATTCTGACTTCCATTGCCTCAATTCTGCTCCTGTACTTTCTATTGAGTTCTCTAATTCTGAATTTCTGTTTGCTGTTTCTCTATGGATTCTAGCAGCCTATTAAATTTGTCATTATGCTCTTCTCTAATCTTCTTAAGTTTCTCTATTGCATTATCTGTGTGCTCCTTGGCTTGGTCTGCATTTTGCCTGATCTCTTGATCAGCTCTGTATATTAATCTTTTGTGTTCTACCTCCAGTAATTCCAGGAAGTTCTCTTCATCTGGAAGATTTTCTTGGTTTTTGTTTTGGGAACTTGTTGAAGCCATCATGGTCTGCCTCTTCATGTGATTTGATATTGACTGTTGTCTCTGAGCCATCGATAAGATATTGTATTTATTTATTTTATATTTGCTTGTGTCCTAGTTTCTTGTTTTGTTTTGTTTTGATATACCCAAATAGGCTGCTCGAGGGAGCTAGTTTGATTATCGATGCCTTTGAAGGTCTCACATCCTGTCACCAGGTAGTCAGAGCTTTTACTAGGTGTGTGATCCCAGGAGTCTGTTTATTTTTCTTGTATGGATTCTGCTTGGGTGTCCAGTTAGTCCGTTATCACTTGTGTGGTACAAGCCCTCACCTACAGTCCTTGATGTGCAGGGTTGATTGGTGTAGGCATAGGTACCTGGCTGCAGTAGGGGTTCATGAGCCAAACAAGGCAGGGTGCTGACAATCACCTCTGAGTGACTGTGAGGAAACTGTGTCCCCATTCCCTAGAGTGCTAGGTGGGTGGGTTTTGTAACCAGACTATGGGCACCCAAAGCTGTTGGGTCTAAGGACTGGGAATCACCACTTATTCTTGGATCCCTGTCATGGGTGCCTAGGTGGCATGGGTGAATCCACCAGTCCTCAGGCCCCTGATGTGAGTAGGTGAGGATCCTTCTTAATAGGCAGAGTGGTGTCGAATATCATGAACTTTCCACCATATAGCTGAAACAGTTGAAATTAGACTTCAGATATATACACTGTCGTACTGTGTGAATGAGGCCTATTCTGTTGAAATGGGCCTACACAGTTCTATGCAGGGGTGAAAGGCATTTAAAGCCCATGGATCCCTTATCCCTGTGTCTAGGGAAAAGGGCTGTTTCAGCCCTCAGTTCCCAGCTTAGAAGAGCTAGCAGATTATTTTGTCACTGTTTGTTAATTTGTTCCCTCTCCAAGGCCAGGAGAACGGCTCAGAACTTGTGACAGGTCCTACTTCTGGTCCAGGGGACACAGCAATCTCTGAAGCCTGCTTGGATCCAGTGTAGAGCAGGAAGGAGGCAGACAAGTGGGAGAGAGGTTTTTTCCAAAGGGGTGTTTTTTGATCTGCATGGTAGGTTAGATGCATGGGTTTATCTTTTGATGACTAAGCACTGCTTTTCACTGATTCTGGAGGCTTGAGTAGACTCTCCACCACTTGGTATCTTCTGATGTGGAAAACACGTCCTCAACGCAACTGCTTGCCTCACTGCTGGCACCAGCTGATCCTGGCCTGCAGGGTGCTGGTTCCTGCCAGGTCAGATCTGGCAATCCCTCACTGTTTCTGGACTGTCTCTCCCTCCCCCTGCTGCTCAGTCCGATTCCTCGACTTTGCCTTCAATGTTCAGAGCTCCTAGACTGTTATATATAACTCATTCACTTGTTTTTTTCTGATCTTTGTTGTAAGAGGTACCACAGGAAGCATCTGACTACTCTACCATCTTAGCCCCACCCCCACTTTTTTTCCCTAGAATTATTGTAAGGGCTCCAACAAAAGGCAATATTGCATAATAGTTAAGTATATTGGCTTATGGAGTTCAAATCACAGCTTTACTACCAAACAGCTGAAGGTTCATAAAAAAAAAAAAAAAAATTTGTTGAGTCGAATCCAACTCATAGTGACCCTAAAAGACGGAGTAGAATTCCCCCATAGGGTTTCCAAGGAGTGCCTGGTGAATTTGAACTGCCGAACTTTTGGTTTGCAGTCATAACTCAACCACTATGCCACCAAAGTTTCTGAAGGTTCATAGTTAAGCAAATTAAAAATTAAAAACAATCTATGCTGCAGCTTCCCGCTTCCTCAGAATCTGGAGAGGACAAAGCTGAGAGGAGTCTTTTTCAAAATCATTTTCTTCTTAATAGGTGGGTCTCTGGGAAGGGTCTCCTTTTGTTTTCAAGCTCCTTTTCTTTGTTTCTGGGGCCTCTGGTGTCTCCATTAACTTCCCAGTGCCTGGGAGTATGTTAAGAAAAATACCCACCAGGTGGAAGCTAGTCACTAGTTAAGGATACTGCACTGTCCTGGGAGGTTTTGGGACTAGACATCACTTTTTAGGACAAATCTCCCAAGCCCCTGCATAATACAGCTCTACCTTTTCTAATCTTTAAAAAAACACTGCTTACTTCTTTATTATTAATATTTCTCCCTACATAATCTTTCTAGTCTAGACCTGACAGATTTATTGATTTTAAAGATATCTTTCAAGGACACGGTTCCCAGTTCTGCTCACTATATATCTCTTAATTGTAAGTCCCCTTATGTTCCTCCTTGTGGCCCCCCAGGACCCTCATGTCCTATAGGGTCTTCCCTGAAGTCTTCCTTGATCATTCTACTCTATTCTTCTTGGCTTTTTCTATCTCACTGTCTGAACAGCTCATTGCAGCCAGTGTATGCTACTTGTTGTGCTATTCCTTTGCCTCAGGATCTGCCCCAAATAGGTCCATATCGTAGTACAGGTGCCTCAAACACTGTGCTTAATACATGGCTGTTAATTTTTCTAGGCATGAACATCACTCTTTCAATTTGCTGCAAGTTTAAGCAATATGGTGGCTGAAAACCCTTAAAAAACATACCTGAAATCTTTGCCAGTGATGTTTAGAAACAGGGGAAAACCACCCTGCATCAGGTTGGGTTGTCTAGGAAGCAGATTCTGAGATTGAGATTAGCATGCAGGAGGTTTATTGGCAGTACTCCTGGGATTAACATCTGTTGAAGGGGAGGGAAGGAAGCAGGAGTCGGTAGAGATTGAAGTTGGGCTGCAGAACAGTTACCACAAGGCCTCAACAGAGCCTGTGGGGGACTCTGAAGCAAGGATAACCCTTCAGAGATTTGTTAAAATGAAGCAAGGAGGTGAGATCTTTATACTCACCCCACTCCACTGACCAGATTTTAGATGTGGGCTGCCTCGGGAAAAGGAGCCCTGGTGGCACAGTGGTGAAGTGCTCGGCTGCTAACTGAAAGGTCCATGGTTTGAGCCCAGCTGCTTCATGGGAGAAAGATGTTGCAGTCTGCTTCTGTAAAGATCTAGAGCCTTGGAAACCCTATGGGGCAGTTCTACTTTATCCTACAGGGTTGCTATAAGTTGGAATCGACTCAATGGCAGTGGGCTTGGGTTTTTTGTTTTTTTTTTTTTTTGAGTGAAGGGGCAGTTCTCTTCAGCTGAGGTAATTCCCAGAGAGGGCTGACAACTGAGGCCTATTGGTTGGCAGCATTCCCTGCAGGTAGGGAAACACGACCTTCAGTCATGAAAGGGATAGAGATGGAACAGCACAGGACCAAAACAGACCACTGCAAAGCTTATGGACCTTGACACTAGAAGATCTACTCTAGCCTATAATAGAAAAGGTCCATACCTGTGTAGACAACCTGCTTATGACTCTTCAGCAGACTCTCTCCTGCCCATGTAATAGAATACATACCCTGGCATTCACAAATCCAGAAACATCAGAATTATTTCTCTTTTACTTATTTTTTTTTTATGAAAGCGCTCAGATGCTAATCAAAATATCGGTGGTTCGAACCCACCAGCCTCTCCACAGGGGAAAGGTGTGGCAGTCTGTTTCTCAATGATTTATAGCCTTGGAAACCCTATGGGGCAATTCTACTCTGTCGCATAGGGTTGCTATGAGTCTGAATTGACTGGACTCAGTGGGTTTTTTTTTTTTTTTTTATTTATTACTCATATTTTTGTCTGCATAGAATTACCAGTTGCCATTTGCTGTGAATTAATTCTGATTCATGGCAATTTCATGTGTGCAATGGCTGATTTGGGGGAAGTTGATTGCCAGGCACTTCTGGGTGGATTGGAATCTTCAACCTATTGGTTAGCAACCAAGTACATTAACTTCTTGCACCATTCAGGGATTCCCTTCGTGGAATGCCTTCTGGCAATCCAAGCCGTGTCTACCCTGAAAGCCAACACTTTTCTTCCTATCGCCTCCTTCACTGGCCCCTCACTCTAGCTGTTATGCCAGTTTTTTCTGTGGCACACATAACTTGTTCCATCTGGTGCATTCATTCAGGCCCTTTAATATGCCTTCTGCTGTAGGCTGTATATCTGGTAGATGAGTCTAGCTTGCTCCCCCTGTGAGGTACTAAACTCCTAAACGGTAAGAACTGTGTTTATGACACCTAGTGTTATGTATCGAATGTGCCCACCAAAAAATACATGTTGGAGCCCTAACCCCTATATCTGTGGATGTAATCCCAGGTAAGAATGGGATTTTCTTTATTATGTTAACTAAGCCATAACAGTGTAGTCCGTGTCTTAAACCTAACAATTTCTAAAAAATAAAAAAGAGCAGCTTAGGTGCAGAAACAAGCAAACACAAATGGAGGAAAGATAGATACCACTTGGAGATCTTCAAGGAACTCTGAGAAAAACACTAGGGAAGCTGAGACAAGGATTGTCTCCCAGAATGGAGAGAGTGCCTTCCCCTACTGCCAGCACCCTGAATTTGGACTTTCAGTCTCCTAAACTGTGACAAAATAAATTTCTATCCCTTTTAAAGCCACCCACTTTACATGCCAGTCTTTTTGGAAAGTGTTCAGATTTTTTTCCCCATTAAATAGTCATAATTCATGGAACAAGTTAGAGACACAGATTTCTTTTTTCAACTGACTTCGTGTGTTTCTATTACAGTAGCACTAAATAACTAAGACACCAGCATAGGGCCTGATGCAGAAGAACCATCCAAAACATATTTACTTCTCAAACCCTGACCTACCTCATGTCAGCTGTCTAGAAAAGAAAAAAAGCCTCTGCTTCTGAAAAATGCTCATGAATGATCCTAGCTCAGCTCTCTTCACACTTGGGTGCTTCTGCTTTGGTGAAAACTCATAAAGCACTGCTCAGTAGACAAAAGGAAAAAGGATAAAGGATGGAGCCCCTGCTCAGATGCTCTCCTTATTCCCAACATACTTAAGGACAGGAAATAGAGACTTCCTGCCAATTCCAGTGGCATTATTTTTGTGGAAACATATCCACAGGCACGTATAAAGGCACATGACCAAGATGAGTTAATCACTATAGTATGAATTGGTTAAAATTGAGTTGAAGTAAATCAGAATGTTTTGAAGAGTGAACAAACTTTCAGAATTCACAGTCATTTCCATTGAGTAGAGTCTGGTAAAATTGGCTTATCACCTCATTTTAATGCACATATGTGATTTCCTGCTTATAACATTTCCCAAAGGGAGAAGGAAAAAAATATATTACAAGCTAGGGAAGTTTTATAAGAGGGATTATCCGTAGTTCCTGCGTAAGAAGCCTTCTCCCTATCCAAGCACACCTGCAGTGCCTAATAACTGACTTACACAATTTTTCTCTCTCCTTGAATCAAAATTGGCAATAGATGTCTCAAAAAGTGAATTTTCAAATTTTGTATTTGCTGGTTCATGAAACTGGTTCCCTCTATTTTGCCAGCATGGAGGGGTGGGTTTTCAGAGAGTAATTAGGGATAAGATAGCCAAAGAAACACAAAGTCAGTTGAAAAAAGAAATCTGTGTGTCTGGCTCTCTCTATGAATTATGACTATTCAAAGGGGGGAAAAAAACCTGAACGCTTGCCAGCAAGACTGGCGTGTAAAGGGACAGCTGGAGTTTTCTGTTAGCAGTTACAATGCATTACTTGTTCCATAAGGAAAGAACGGGATCGCTTACCACAGCGACTCATGCGTTGTATGGGACACTGGCCCATCTCTACCTCTGGAAGCGTTTTCTTCAAAGGGAAAGAACTAGATATTTATGGAAGGTCATTGAAGATGCTTTGGGTACAGACATGCTGACCTTCCTGATAGAGATTTGCAGCCTTTGTGGTGTGTGGATTTAGTCTCTGTTGGTGCCTTCATTGTGCTATAACTTTTATACATGGTTCATTGTTTAAACAACCAACCCTAATTTGAATTCCCTTGGAAACTCAGGAAATCCTAAGTAAAGAAAATAAAACCCCATTGTATTTTTCTTTGGTTGAGATGCAAATAACAGTTTTAATAAGAACGTGAACAAATACATAAACATGGCACATGGTTGGAACTTTCAATGGGACTCTAAAATTTAAATGCTTTTAACAGCAAAGTACAAATGAGAGAAGACAGGGACTAGAACCATAACCACATTTTAAAATCTATCCTAGGAACCAGAGACTCTGCCACTGCTGGGTTATATCCCTGAATCTGTGCTCACAGGCAGTTTGTTCAGCCATCTGCCCTGAGTACAGTGCCAACCAGTGTGGGTAAAACCTCAAGGACAACCTTCCCACCAGGGACAAATGGTGAGAGTCACCTCTTTAACTTCAAATTAAAAAAATAAATAAACAAAAGTCTTTTTACAGCCTGATGGGGAAGATAAGGTTCAATGAGCTATCATCTGTTTATTGAATGCCACTGGGGTTAATTTTCTAGATTTCAGGGTTAGACTCCATTTTGCTGATTTAGTGTATCGGGATATGTTAATTATGATTTGCCTTAGAAAATCACACATTTACATGCTGTTGTTGTTAGTTGCTACCCAGTCAGGTCCATCTTCATGATCATTGATATGTTTGATCCATTGTGGCAGCCATTCTGTCAGTCCATCTCATTGAGGGCATTTCCTGTTTTCCCTGACCCTCTACTTTACCAAAAATGATGTCCTTTTCTAATGATTGGTCTTTCCTGATGACATGTCCAAAGTAAGCAAGGGAAGTCTCGTCATCCTCACTTCTAAGGAACACACATTTAAAGAGATATCAATAGTGCCTATAAAGGAAAAAAAAAAATTTGCTAACTAGGTTATGAAAGGTATGGCAGGTATTGCAAAGGTTCTGGGCCCATGGTGCCACTGAGCAGTTTCTATTAGCCAAGTATGGCTAGCAACCTATCTAGGAAAAATGACACCTAGGAAAAGTGCTAAAATTGCATCCCTGTCCAAACATCTGACACCCCTCTTTTAGATGACTTTACCATAATATTAGCTCAAAAGTACTAGTCAAGCTTGTTAAGCTTTTCATTAAAACATTGCTGTGTTTGAGAAAGGATGTTGGGCTGTACCTGATTGATAGAAACTGCTCAGTGGTGCCACATGCGCAGGGCAGGGGCAGTACTCTAGACAAGCCACTGGAGCAGGTAAACCAGCCTTAAGGTATTTGGGGTCTCAAGCAAAGGAGAACAGTTTCCGTAATCCACAACGAGAGTGCTGCTGGAGGACAGCTAGCTGGAGAGTCATTCCGTTTCCTTAAGGGTGGAGCATATACTAATGCTCGTGTCTTTTTAGAAAATGTCCTCAGCACTGAAGGTGCACTAATGGCATAGGAGTTGTTCAAATTCAAGGGCAACTCTGAACCACAGTAGCAGACAGCAGGCCACTCATTTTCCGTTAGACAACCACCACTCCACCCCACCACCCCATACTTTTTAGATCTTTAGCATTTATGATGAAACTTGAATAGGAAGAAGTAACTATAGAATTGACATAGTGTTTTCACAAGGGTCCCAGCTCCAAGAAGGATTTCCTATCATTTAAAATGTCTGTTGACAGGTGTACTGAATAAAAAATATATATGTATACGTATTAAAAAACCCAGTGCCGTCGAGTCAATTCTGACTCATAGCGACCCTATAGGACAGAGTAGAACTGCCCCATAGAGTTTCCAAGGAGCGCCTGGCGGATTCAAACTGCTGACCCTTTGGTTAGCAGCCGTAGCACTTAACCACTATGCCACAAGGGTTTCATATGTGTATATATATATAAATTGTTCTCACCAGGATTTTAAGAAATTGTTGAATCTTTTTACTAATGACAAAAGATCTGAAAGAAAATAAGAAGAGCCCACATTGTACTTTATGCTTTGCTCAGATCCCATATTAATGTTCCAGAAAATAGCTTATTATCATTTCTAGTGAATAGGTCACTTTCTACTTCATTTATTAGATTTGCTTTCTTTATGATTCCACAGACTAAAGGAGCCTGTTTAGCGTTTTTATCATTGGCTTTTATCTTTACTCACATTTTACTCTATAACATCTTATGTGAGAGTACAGATTTCTTAGAATGGGTAATGTCTGTGATCTTTTTTTATTATCACACAAAGAATAAAAGTCGCAAGTCCTTAGTAGTTGATTGAAGAAACTACAGTGTGCAACCACAGTTCTTGAGTTGAGATTTGTACATTGTCCATAACTTAATCAAAATTCTGCATTCATAGTTGAATTTGGGGGCTCCTGGTGGCAAAAGGAGTCCTGGTGGCACAGTGGTTAAGCAGTCACCTGCTAACCAAAAGGTTGCTAGTTTGAAACTATCAGCCACTCCACGGGAGAAAGATGTGGCAGTCTGCGTCCTTAAATATTTACTATCTTGGAAACCCTATGGGGCAATTCTATTCTGTCCTATAGGGTCACTATGACTTGGAATTTACTTGACAGCAATGGCTTTGTTTTTGGTTTAAATTTTATGAAGACCACTCTTTGTACGTTACACATTCTATCTTATAATTGAAAGTTGTGTCATTGCACTCTGTATTAATAGTGCCCCTGGAGCTATACAACATAAGGGAACTGCTACAGAGGCCCTGGAAAAGGAATCAGATCACTTAGGTATAGCCCCTGCCACTAAGACAAAGTGCCACTGTAGGCAAATCTCTTCACTTTCCTAGGCTTCAATCTCCTCATCAGACGAAAGGGTATTACAGGTGACTCCAAAGTCTTTTCTAGGTCTAAGAATAAATCTTGAGAATACATCCTCAGTCAGGCTCCCAGATAACTCCCCACATGCTCAGTCCTAGTGCATTTCCCCCAGAGCAGTATTTGACTGAGTAGACCTCATCAGCATCCAGTTTTCACCACAACAGTCAACCTGGTGGACCAGCTGAGCTTTGGAAAACTTTGCTGCTTTAATCATTTTAAGGCAAGCAGAGTCACACTCTTCTCTACGGCTGCAACACCCAAGTACATATTCCTGATCTGGCCAAAGTTGCTGAATGGCTTGAAAGGGGATTTTTTTTTTTTTTTTAAATTCTCAGCACAGAACAGAGCAAAGGGTATTAGGCGCTGTACATAGTCCTAGAGAGAACAAGTCTTTCTTCACCAGTCCTGAAAATCCCAAAAGCAAACAAATTTGTACTCTATGAAGACAACTCCGTTGCACTGTGACAAGAACCTTGAAAACAGATTTGGTTTCTTGAAGAACAAAAGAATGTAAACAGTTGTAAGGCTTTTGTAAACAGTAGAAAATGATTTACAGATGGATGGATGGATTGCCACAGGAGCTCATATACTTGTAACTAAGTAGGGAGAGGATACATCCTGTTTTGCCTGAGACAGACCTGATTATTCCTGTTACTCCAGTGTAACTAGTAGAACCTCCTTTCTCTACAAAAGTGTTCCAATTGGGACATTAAGTAACACATTCACCCCTCTAATAAGCCACACTGAGAGGAAGTCTTCTCCATACCAGGAATGGAGGGGGCAGCTCTCTCCAAGTCTCCCTTTCAGGGTCTTTATCTTGATTCCCAAGTTCAAGAACATTGGCAACCTATATACCCACCATACCAAAAAACCAAACCTGTTGCTGTTGGGTTGATTCCAACTCATAGTGACCCGATAGAACAGAGTGGAACTGCTCCATATGATTTCCAACGAGCAGCTGGTAGATTTGAACTGCTGACCCTTTGGTTTGTAGCCGAGTTCTTAACTGCTACACCACCAGGGCTCCATATACCCACTATAACCAAGCTTTATTGTCCCACCTCAGTTTCCTATCAACCCACCCATGAAAAAACTATTTGATCATACATATGGCTGATCACGCCCCCACCTAAGCCCACATGACAGCTGGTTCCCAACGACAACATATTCTGGGTCATGTGTTCCAACACTGGAAGGAAAGACCTTCTTTACAGAGAGACATTGACTCTCCCCAGCTTAAGAACAACCTAGCCCTTATCCTCCCCTTTGTTGGAAGAAAACTAGCTCCTCAAATATATGCCAACACTGACAAGAACGAAAAGTTCTGTAGGAATAAAAGAAGTTAAAAAGTGTGGTTATGGACAAGAGAAGTAGACTGTTGATCCATTGTGTGTTTTCATAAACTTGAGCCAAAATAAATTCTCATATGTTTTTTATGGGTCTTATGATTGAAGAGAGGGGTCGTTGTTGCCAGGCAAGACATGACTTGCAGTATCATCACTCATATGGAAAGTCAGATCATCACATCTGGGGTTTCTCCAGGAAGTGCTGAATGTCCCACATCACAGACAAACACATGTGGATGAGAGTGGTGTCTGTTCTTCCCTGTGAACCCAGACACATCCTGGGGGGGGAGAAATCAAAAGACGTTGAACCATCCACAGGAGGTATGTTTATTCTGCTGCTCCCCTTTTTTTTAATGCTGGTTGGTTTTATTTTGAAAATTTTGGAAGGAAAAGATAAATAAACTTGGTAGGTTCATTTTTGCATAGTAACAAATGGGGCTTCTCTAAATAAGCATATATCCTTGCATTAGATAGTAATCATACATATCAAGTACATTCTGTGAGAACAGCAAGAAGGATAAAATATATATGGTCAGTGATTACATTCGCAAGAGAAAATTGGCTTTTGTTTTGTTTTGTTTTCTGCAGAAAATAATAAGTAGAAATTTGAAGGGACCATATTGTACTCAAAAAGATTTTGTGTGTGTGTGTGTGTGTGTGAGTACTTCTTATTGTCTTTATTTACCTTGGTCAAGTTGTGATGACTTCATCCATATCTGGGATTACCTTTCCCATCACCAAAAGTAACAAGTGTCTACTATCTAGAAAGTGATTCCCAGTCTTTCTCACTCCCCCCCCGGTAACCATCAAAGAACTTTGTTTTCTGTGTGTATAGCTATTCTTGACTTTTTATAATAGTGGGACCATACAATATCTGTCTTTTTGCGATTGGCTTATTTCATTCAGCGTAATGTCTCCCAGATTCATCTGTATTATAAAATGTTCAGGAGGGGGGCCAAGATAGCTGATTAGGTAGATGCTACCTCAGATCCCTCTTGCAACAAAGACTCGGAAAAACAAGTGAATCGATCACATACATGACAATCTACGAACCCTGACCAACAAACACAGATTTAAAGAGTTGACCTGAGTGACAAAGATGGAGAACGAACAACTACGGGGAAGCAGAGACTGATTTCGGAGCCTGAAGCCAGCGTCCCAGCCAGGTAACCTTGGTGCCGGGCTTAAGACTAGGTGCAGGGGAGCTGAACACAACATCCTGTGATGGCCCAAACACAGGGCTCAGCCCTACCACCTGATCTGACCTTGGAAGGGGGCCAAGCCAGTCAGTGCGGGTGGCGCAGCGACGTGGCTGGCGGGAGGAGAAGTCGCCGGGAGGCAGCGACTGGTTTTGGAGCCAGGAGTGCAGCGTCCCAGCTGGGGAACCTTGGCGTGGGGCTTTGGACTGGGTGCAGGGGCGCTGAGCACCACATCCTGTGACGGTGCAAACACGGGGCGCAGCCCTACCCTGCTGAACTGACCCCGGGAGGGGGCCCAGCCGGCCCGTGCGGGTGGCGCGGGCGACGCAGCTGGCGGGAGGAGAACTCCCCAGGAGACAGCGACTGTTTTGGAGCCGGGAATGCAGCGTCCCAGCCGGGGAACCTTGACCCTGGGCTTTGGACTGGCAGCGGAGGAACTGACCACGGCTTCTGTGGGCCTGACCCTCGGGGGCAATCTCTACCCAGCCAGCACACATAGGCAACACGCCTCTCGGGAATCTCAGATAAAATAGTCATTCCAAGCAAGATAACTAACTTTGTCTATATTCTGGGGTGCTACTCTCTCCTGTTTTTCTGAACCCTCCCCTCCCCTTCCTACACGGCTTCATTAACATTGGAATTTCCTGAGCCAGAGGGAGAACTGCTCCGTGCTTTTTCTTTTCCCTTTTTTTTTTTGGTCTTTTCCTAACCCATTCTTCCGGCCTGAGAGAACAAACCACAAAAAACCCAGGGACCAAAAATCCTTCCCTAATTGGACTAAAAACACAGAACCAGCTCCAGCCAAGCATAAGTGATCCACAGTCTCGGGCTTTCATCCCTACAGGGAACAAGGTGGCTATTATAATGCAAAGGCATTTCTGATAGGGATCTGACTGCATTTTTTTTAAGCAGATTTACTGGAAAGACAAGTTTCCCAGGTCTGATATCTCTGCTTATTCAACAGAGCCCTCACTGACCCACAACAGGGAACTGAGGGCTGAAGCTCCCCCCAGACCACCTAGCCTCCTGCCTTAGGGGTTGAAGGAGGGTGACACCTACCAATGTGTAGAGGTACTTGCATTGGGGGCCTAAGGTACAGCTGCAGAGCCCACCCACCAAGGTGCTTTAGGAATAGAGACACACCTACCTCACTGATACTTGGGGGAAGCCTGTCAGCATTCTGCCCCCCCTGGAGTGTGAACCCCAGCTGCTACTAGAATCTGGTGCACAAAACTATCACCACTGCTTCTCAAGGTGGATAGGTGATAGGGTGCATCACACACTTGATGACCCAAAATCAGATTCTACTCAAGAATAGTGAATGGACTCAGGCATATATATCTGGTAACAGCCCAAACCAGCTGGTAATAGGTCATAAGTAAGCCAAGGGCTACAACAATCAAGACAGCACAATCTAGTAGCCCATCCACGTATACTGAAAGAAAACAAAACAAGATAAGACTCAGTGAGCAAATATAGGATAAATCACTACAATATCTTAGTGATGGCTCGGAGACAGCAGTCGATATCAAACCACATAAAGAAGCAGACCATGACTGCTTCTACAACCCCCCAAACAAAAGAATCAAAATCTTTCCCAAATAAAGAGACAATCCTGGAATTATCAGATACAGAATATAAAAAACTAATTTACAGAATGTTTCAAGACATCAGGGATGACCTCAGAAATGAAAGAAGGCAAGCTACAGAAAAAGCCAAGGAACACACTGATAAAGCAGTTGAAGAACTCAAAAAGATTATTCAAGAACATAGTGGAAAAATTAATAAGTTGCAAGAATCCATAGAGAGACAGCATTCAGAAATCCAAAAGGTTAACAATAAAATCACAGAATTAAACAATGCAATAGGAAGTCAGAGGAGCAGACTTGAGCAATTAGAATGCAGACTGGGAAATCTGGAGGACCAGGGAATTAACACCAACATAGATGGAAAAAAATCAGATAAAAGAATTTAAAAAAATGAAGAAACCCTTAGAATCGTGTGGGACTCTATCAAGAAGGATAACTTGCATGTGATTGGAGTCCCAGAACAGGGAGGGAGGACTGAAAACACAGAAAGAATAGTTGAAGGTCTGCTGACAGAAAACTTCCCTGACATCATGAAAGATGAAAGGATATCTATCCAAGATGCTCATCGAACCCCATTTAAGATTGATCCAAAAAGAAAAACTCCAAGACATATTATCATCAAACTTGCCAAAACCAAAGGTAAACAGAAAATTTTAAAAGCAGCCAGAGATAAAAGAAAGGTCTCCTACAAGGGAGAATCAATAAGAATAAGTTCAGACTACTCAGCAGAAACCATGCAGGCAAGAAGGCAATGGGATGACATATACAGAGCACTGAAGGAGAAAAACTGCCAGCCAAGGATCATATATCCAGCAAAACTCTCTCTGAAATATGAAAGCAAAATTAAGATATTTACAGATAAACACAAGCTTAGAGAATTTGCAAAAACCAAATCAAAGCTACAAGAAATACTAAAGGAAATTGTTTGGTCAGAAAACCAATAATATCAGATACCAGCACAACACAAGGTCACAGAACAGAACATCCTGATATCAACTCAAATAAGGAAATCACAAAAACAAATTAAGATTAATTAAAAAAAAAAATGCTCAAAACAGGGAATCATTGAAGTCAGTATGTAAAAGATCACAATAATCAAAAAGAGGGACTAAATACAGGAGGCATTGACCTGCCATATGGAGAGGGATACAAGGCGATATAGGACAATACAAGTTAGGTTTTTACTTAGAAAAATAGGGGTAAATATTAAGGTAACCACAAAGAGGTATAACAACTCCATAACTCAAAATAAAAACCAAGAAAAATGTAACGACTCAGAAAACATAAAGTCAAATACTATGAAAATGAGGAACACACAATTTACAAAGAAAAACGTCTCAGCACAAAAAAGTGGAAAAATGAAATTGTCAACAACACACGTAAAAAGGCATCAAAATGACAACACTAAACACATACTTATCTATAATTACGCTGAGTGTAAATGGACTAAATGCACCAGTAAGGAGACAGAGAGTCTCAGACTGGATAAAGAAACACTATCCATCTATATGCTGCCTACAAGAGACACACCTTAGAGAGACACAAACAAACTAAAACTCAAAGGACGGAAAAAAATATATCAAGCAAACAGTAAGCAAAAAAGAGCAGGAGCAGCATTAATTTCTGACAAAATAGACTTTAAACTTAAATCCACCACAAAGGATAAAGAAGGACACTACATAATGATAAAAGGGACAGTTGACCAGGAAGATATAACCATATTAAATATTTGTGCACCCAATGACAGGGCTGCAAGATACATAAATCAAATTTTAACAGAACTGAAAAGTGAGATAGACACCTCCACAATTATAGTAGGAGACTTCAACACACCACTTTCAGAGAAGGACAGGACATCCAGTAAGAAGCTCAATAGAGACACGGAAGACCTAATTAAAACAATCAACCAACTTGACCTCATTGACTTCTATGGAACTCTCCACCCAACTGCTGCAAAATATACTTTTTTTTCTAGTGCACATGGAACATTCTCTAGAATAGACCACATATTAGGTCATAAAACAAACCTTTGCAGAATCCAAAACATTGAAATATTACAAAGCATCTTCTCAGACCACAAGGCCATAAAAGTGGAAATCAATAACAGAAAAATTAGGGAAAAGAAATCAAATACTTGGAAACTGAACAATACCCTGCTGAAAAAAGACTGGGTTATAGAAGACATTAAGGAGGGAATAAGGAAATTCATAGAATGCAACGAGAATGAAAATACTTCCTATCAAAACCTCTGGGACACAGCAAAAGCAGTGCTCAGAGGCCAATTTATATCGATAACCATGCACACATACAAAAATAAGAAAGAGCCCAAATCAGAGAACTGTCCCCACAACTTGAACAAATAGAAAGTGAGCAACAAAAGAATCCATCAGGCACCAGAAGAAAACAAATAATAAAAATTAGAGCTGAACTAAATGAATTAGAGAACAGAAAAACAATTGAAAGAATTAACAAAGCCAAAAGCTGGTTCTTCGAAAAAATTAACAAAATTGATAAACCATTGGCCGGACTGACTAAAGAAATACAGGAAAGGAAACAAATAACCCAAATAAGAAACAAGATGGGCCACACCACAACAGACCCGACTGAAATTAAAAGAATCATATCAGATTATTACGAAAAATTGTACTCTAACAAATTTGCAAACCTAGAAGAAATGGATGAATTCCTGGAAAAACACCACCTACCTAAACTAACACAAACAGAGGTAGAACAACTAAATAGACCCATAACAAAAAAACAGATTGAAAAGGTAATCAAAAAACTACCAACAACAAAAAAAAAGCCCTGGCCCGGATGGCTTTACTGCGGAGTTCTACCAAACTTTCAGAGAAGAGTTAACACCACTACTACTAAAGGTATTTCAAAGCATAGAAAGTGACAGAATACTACCTAACTCATTCTATGAAACCACCATTTCCCTGATACCAAAACCAGGTAAAGACATCACAAAAAAAGAAAATTACAGACCTATATCCCTCATGAACATAGATGCAAAAATCCTCAACAAAATTCTAGCCAATAGAATTCAACAACACATCAAAAAAATAATCCATCATGACCAAGTTGGATTTATACCAGGTATGCAAGGCTGGTTTAATATTAGAAAAAACATTAATGTAATCCACCATATAAATAAAACAAAAGACAAAAACCACATGATCTTATCAATTGATGCAGAAAAGGCATTTGACAAAGTCCAACACCCATTTATGACAAAAACTCTCACCAAAATAGGAATTGAAGGAAAATTCCTCAACATAATAAAAGGCATCTATACAAAGCCAACAGCCAACATCACTCTAAATGGAGAGAGCCTGAAAGCATTTCCCTTGAGAATGGGAATCAGACAAGGATGCCCTTTATCACCGCTCTTCTTCAAGATTGTGCTAGAGGTCCTAGCCAGAGCAATTAGGCTAGACAAAGAACTAAGGCATCAGGATTGGCAAGAAGGAAGTAAAATTATCTCTATTTGCAGATGACATGATCTTATACACAGAAAACCCTAAGGAATCCTCCAGAAAACTACTGAAACTAATAGAAGAGTTTGGCACAGTCTCAGGTTATAAGATAAACATACAAAAATCACTTGGATTCCTCTACATCAACAAAAAGAACATCGAAGAGGAAATAACCAAATCAATACCATTCACAGTAGCCCCCAAGAAGATAAAATACTTAGGAATAAATCTTACCAAAGATGTAAAAGACCTATACAAAGAAAACTACAAAGTACTTCCACAAGAAACTAAAAAGGACCTACTTAAGTGGAAAAACATACCCTGCTTATGGATAGGAAGACTTAACATAATAAAAATGTCTATTCTACCAAAAGCCATCTATACATACAATGCACTTCCGATCCAAATTCCAATGTCATTTTTTAATGTGATGGAGAAACAAATCACCAACTTCATATGGAAGGGAAAGAAGCCTCGGATAAGCAAAGCATTACTGAAAAAGAAGAAGAAAGTGGGAGGCCTCACTCTACCTGATTTCAGAAGCTATTACACAGCCACAGTAGTCAAAACAGCCTGGTACTGGTACAACAACAGACACATAGACCAATGGAACAGAATTGAGAACCCAGATATAAATCCATCCACATATGAGCAGCTGATATTTGACAAAGGCCCAGTGTCAGTTAATTGGGGAAAAGATAGTCTTTTTAACAAATGGTGCTGGCATAACTGGATATCCATTTGCAAAAAAATGAAACAGGACCCATACCTCACACCATGCACAAAAACTAACTCCAAGTGGATCAAAGACCTAAACATAAAGACTAAAACGATAAAGATCATGGAAGAAAAAATAGGGACAACCTTAGGAGCCCTAATACAAGGCATAAACAGAATACAAAACATTACCAAAAATGACGAAGAGAAACCAGATAACTGGGAGCTCCTAAAAATCAAACACCTATGCTCATCTAAAGACTTCACCAAAAGAGTAAAAAGACCACCTACAGACTGGGAAAGAATTTTCAGCTATGACATCTCTGACCAGTGCCTGATCTCTAAAATCTATATGATTCTGTCAAAACTCAACCACAAAAAGAAAAACAACCCAATCAAGAAGTGGGCAAAGGATATGAACACGCACTTCACTAAAGAAGGTATTCAGGCAGCTAACAGATACATGAGAAAATGCTCTCGATCATTAGCCATTACAGAAATGCAAATTAAAACTACAATGAGATTCCATCTCACTCCAACAAGGCTGGCATTAATCCAAAAAACACAAAATAATAAATGTTGGAGAGGCTGCGGAGAGATTGGAACTCTTATACACTGCTGGTGGGAATGTAAAATGGTACAACCACTTTGGAAATCTATCTGGCATTATCCTAAACAGTTAGAAATAGAACTACCATACAACCCAGAAATCCCACCCCTCGGAATATACCCTAGAGAAATAAGAGCCTTCACACAAACATATATGCACACCCATGTTTATTGCAGCTCTGTTTACAATAGCAAAAAGCTGGAAGCAACCAAGGTGTCCATCAACGGATGAATGGATAAATACATTGTGGTATATTCACACAATGGAATACTACGCATCGATAAAGAACAGTGAGGAATCTGTGAAACATTTCATAACATGGAGGAACCTGGAAGGCATTATGCTGAGCAAAATTAGTCAGAGGCAACAGGACAAATATTGTATAAGACCACTATAAGATCTTGAGAAATAGTAGAAACTGAGAAGAACACACACTTTTGAGGTTACGACGGGGGGAGGGAGGGAGGATGGGAGAGGGTTTTTTACTGATTAGTTAGTAGATAAGAACTGCTTTAGGTGAAGGGAAGGACAATACTCAATACATGGAAGGTCAACTCAAATGGACTGGAGCAAAAGAAAAGAAGTTTCCGGGATAAACTGAATGCTTCAAAGGTCAGCGGAGCAAGGGTGGGGGTTTGGGGACCATGGTTTAAGGGGACTTCTAAGTCAATTGGCAAAATAATTCTATTATGAAAACATTCTGCATCCCACTTTGCAATGTGGCGTCTGGGGTCTTAAATGCTAACAAGCGGCCATCTAAGATGCATCAATTGGTCTCAAGCAACCTGGATCAAAGGAGAATGAAGAACACCAAGGTCACACGACAACTAAGAGCCCAAGAGACAGAAAGGGCCACATGAACCAGAGACCTACATCATCCTGAGACCAGAAGAACTAGTTGGTGCCCGGCCACAATCGATGACTGCCCTGACAGGGAACGCAACAGAGAACCCCTGAGGGAGCAGGAGATCAGTGGGATGCAGACCCCAAATTCTCATAAAAAAGACCATACTTAATGGTCTGACTGAGACTAGAGGAATCCCGGTGGTCTTGGTCCCCAAACCTTCTGTTGGCACAGGACAGGAACCATCCCCGAAGACAACTCATCAGACATGAAAGGGACTGGACAGTGGGTAGGTGAGAGATGCTGATGAAGAGTGAGCTAATTATATCTAGTGGTCACTTGAGACTGTGTTGGCATCTCCTGTCTGGAGGGGGGATGGGAGGATAGAGAGAGTTGGAAGCTGGCAAAATTGTCACGAAAGGAGAGACTGGAAGGGCTGACTCATTAGGGGGAGAGCAAGTGGGAGCACGGAGTAAGGTGTATATAAACTTACATGTGACAGTCTGACTTGATTTGTAAACTTTCACTTGAAGCTCAGTAAAAGTTAAAAAAAAAAAAAAAAGAACTGCCTTAGGTGAAGGGAAGGACAATACTCAATACATGGAAGGTCAACTCAACTGGACTAGACCAAGAGCAAAGAAGTTTCTGGGATAAACTGAATGCTTCAAAGGTCAGTGGAGCAAGGGTGGGGGTTTGGGGACCATGGTTTAAGGGGACTTCTAAGTCAATTGGCAAAATAATTCTATTATGAAAACATTCTGCATCCCACTTTGCAATGTGGCGTCTGGGGTCTTAAATGCTAACAAGCGGCCATCTAAGATGCATCAATTGGTCTCAACCCACCTGGAGCAAAGGAGAATGAAGACACCAAGGTCACACGACAACTAAGAGCCCAAGAGACAGAAAGGGCCACATGAACCAGAGACCTACATCATCCTGAGACCAGAAGAACTAGTTGGTGCCCGGCCACAACCGATGACTGCCCTGACAGGGAGCACAACAGAGAACTCCTGAGGGAACAGGAGATCAGTGGGATGCAGACCCCAAATTCTCATAAAAAGACCAGACTTAATGGTCTGACTGAGACTAGAGGAATCCCGGCGGTCATGGTCCCCAAACCTTCTGTTGGCCCAGGACAGGAACCATTCCTGAAGACAACTCATCAGACATGAAAGGGACTGGACAGTGGGTAGGAGAGAGATGCTGATGAAGAGTGAGCTATTTGTATCAGGTGGACACTTGAGACTGTGTTGGCATCTCCTGTCTGGAGGGGGGATGGGAGGATAGAGAGAGTTGGAAGCTGGCAAAATTGTCACGAAAGGAGAGACTGGAAGGGCTGACTCATTAGGGGGAGGGCAAGTGGGAGTACAGAGTAAGGTGTATATAAACATATATGACAGTTTGACTTGATTTGTAAACGTTCACTTGAAGCTCAATAAAAGTTAATAAAAAAAAGTGTTTAGCAGGCTCCTCATTATTCTTTATAGTTTTGTAGTATCCCATTGTATGTATGTACACAATTTGTTCATCCATTCATCCTTTGATGGGCACTTAGGTTGCTTCCATCTTTTTCCAATTGTGAATAATGCTGCATCGAACATGGGTGTGCATATGTTTATTCATGTCACTGCTCTTATATCGCTAGGATGTGTACCTAGGAGTGGGATTGCTGCATCATAAGGTATTTCTATTTCTAGCTTTTTGAGGAAGCAGCATACTGTTTTCCATAGTGGTTGTACCATTTTACAACCCCACGAGCAAAGTATAAGAGCTCCAATCTCCCCACAACTTCAGCAGTCTTTGTTGTTTTGTTTTTTTTAATCGTTGCCATTTTTGCAGGGATGAGATGGTATCTCATGGTAGTTTCGATTCGCGTCTCTTTAATGGCTAATGATTGAGAGTATCTTTTAATGTATTTGTTGGTTGCCTGAATGTTCTCTTCGTTGACGTGTCTATTCCTGTCCTTTGACCATTTTTTGATTGGATTGTTTGTCTTTTTGTTCTTCAGTTGTTTAAGTTTTCTGTATATGAGAGATTAGACCCTTATCAGATATATCATAGCCAAAGATTTTTTCCCAGTCTGTAGGTTCTGTTTTTACTTTCTTGACCATGTCTTTTGATGAGCATAAGTATTTAATTTTTAGGAGGTCCCAGTTATCTAATTTACCTTCTGTCATTCATGCATTTTTAGTTTTGTTTGATAGGCTATGCCAAAAATTAGGCCCCCTAGTTTTGACCCTATGTTACCTGCCAGGAACTTTATAGTTTTAGCTTTAGCTTCAGCTTCTAGGTTTTTGATCCATTTTGAATTAGTTTTTGTGCATAGCGTGAAGTATGGTTCCTGATTCGTTTTATACATATGGATATCCAGCTTTGCCACACCACTTGTTAAAGAGACTGTTTTTTCCCCATTGAATACCGTCCATTGACAGATGAACTTCCTTCTGGGTTCTCAATTCTGTTCCATTGATCTACATATCTGTATTAGGCTGTTTTGATTAGTGTGGCTGTGTAGCAAATTTTGGGATTGGGAAGTGCGAGGCCTCCTACTTTGTTCTTCTTCCATATTGATTTAGCTAATCGGAGCCTCCTTCCTTTCCATATAGAGATTGGTTTTTCCATTACTTTAAAGAATGTTGTTGGGATTTGGATTGGGATTGCATTACATCTATAGAATGCTTTTGGTAGTATTGATACTTTCACAATGTTAAATTTTCCAATCCATGAAGATGGAATGTTTTTCCATAGTTTCCCTCATATAAGTCTTTTACATCTCCTATTAGGTTTTTTATTATTATTATTATTAGGTTTATTCCTAGGTATTTTATCCTTTTGGGAGTTATTGTAAATGGTATTGCTTATTTGATTTCCTTTTTAAAGTCCTCCTTGTTAGAGTCCCATGAGTAGAGGAACCCAAATGATTTTTGTGTTTTGATTTTGTACCCTGCCACTTCGCTGAATATTAGTTCCAGTAACTTTCTTTGGAACCTCTGGAATTTTCTATGTGTAGAATCATGTCATCTGCAAATAAGTATAGTTTTACTTCTTCCTTTCCAATATGAATACTTTTATTTCCATTTCTTGCCCTATTGCTCTAGCTAGGACTTCCAGTACAATATTGAATAAGAGTGGTGATAAAGGGCACCCTTGTCTAGTTTCCATTTTCAAGTAGAATGCTCTCAATCTTTCTCTGTTGAAAATAGTGTTGGCTGTTAATTTTGCATATATGCCCTTAATTATCTTGAGGAATATCCCCTGTATTCCTATTTTGCTGAGAGTTTTTAGCAGGAATGGGTGTTTGATTTTATCAAATGCCTTTTCTGCATCAATTGAGATGATCATGTGATTCTATTTCTTCATTTTATTGATTTTCTAATGTTGAACCCTGGTATGAATCGTACTTGATCATGAAGTATTAGGTTTTTGATATGCTGTTGAATTTTGTTGGCTAGAATTTTGTTGAGAATTTTTACATCTGTATTCACAAAGGATATTGGTCTGTAATTTCCTTTTTTAGTGATGTCTTTGCTTGGCTTTGGTATCAGGGTAATGCTGGCTTCATAGAAAGAATTAGGGAGTATTCCTTCCTTTTCTATGTTCTGGAATAGTTTGAAAAGAATTGGCAACAGCTCTTCTCTGAAAGCTTGGTAGAGTTCTCCAGTGAAGCCATCTGGACCAGAGATTTTTTTTGGTTGGGAGTTTTTTTTTTTTAATGACATCTTCAATTTCTTCTTTTGTCATGGTTCTATTTAGATTTTCTACCTCTGTTTGTGTTAGTTTAGATAGGTAGTGTGTGTTACAGGAAATTCGTCCATTTCGTCTAGGTTTTCAAATTTGTTGGAATACAGTTTTTCATAATATTCTATTATGATCCTTTTTATCAGTTGGTTGTGTTGTAATGTCACCCATCTCATTTCTTATTTTGGTTATTTACATCTTCTCATTTTTTTCCTTTGTCAGTTTGGCTAGTGGCTTGTCAATTTTATTGATCTTCTCAAAGAACTAACTTCTAGCCTTGTTGATTCTTCCTACTGTTTTTCTGTTTTCTATTTCATTTATTTCCACTCTGATCTTTATTATTTCCTTTCTTCTGGTGAGTGTGGACATCTTTTGCTGCTCCTTTTCTATTTGTTCGAGTTGTAGGTTTAAGCTATTGATTTTGGCCCTTTCTTCTTTATTGATGTGTGCATTTATTGCTATAAATTCTCCTCTGAGTGCTGCTTTTGCCATGTCCCAAAGGTTTTGGTATGTTGTGTTTTTGTTCTCATTTGATTCTAGGAATTCTTTGATTTTATTTTTAGTTTCTTCTATTATTCATTGGTTTTTAAAAAAGATATTATTCAGTTTCCATGTATTTGATTTTTTCCCATGTTTTCTCTGTTATTGATTTCTAGTTTTATAGCCTTGTGATCAGAGAAGATGCTTTGTATTATTTCAATGTTTTTAATTTATTGAGGCTTGCTCTGTGGCCTAAAATATGGTCGGTTCTGGAGAATAGACTATATGTGTGTTGGAGAAGAATGTGTACTGTTCTGCTGTTGGGTGGTATGTTCTGTATATAAGGTCAGGTTGGCTGATTGTGTTGTTTAGATCTGCTGTATCTTTGTTGAGTTTCTGTCCATCATCAAAAGTGGTGTGCTAAAGTCTCCTACTCTAGGAGATTTTTTAAAAATTGAAACAATGAAATGTTTCAAGACCTTTCAGACTAACATAACCAGAGTTAAATAAACTATTTACCTTCTCGTTTTGGGGGGGAGGACAACAAATATTAGTGTCACTATGAACTGCATTAATATTTATGTAGAAGATTTTTTTAAAAAGCCATTTACTATGAAAATGTGTTAATAAACTCAAACTTAGTTTTCTTGAGGTAACACCACTCCATGTCTGGCTTAATCATCCTATCTAAATTTGCTGTTTTAAGAAAATTGTTATTAGCCATAATCTCTAAATCTAAGTCTCTATATAATGTTCATTTAATGACTTTCAAGCAAGCTTTCCTTTCTGTGTATGGGAGCTATTTTGGCCAAACTGATGCATAGCATTGACGCTCCATGTCCGTGAAACAACCTCTCTTAGAACACACATCAGCATTGTTACAACTACTCTTTTGCATAACCCTTCCCTCTAATGTTTTAACAGTTTTATTGCTTTGGAAAAGATGTTCCCCACCAACAATATAAATGGAAGGAACTTGAAGTCCCATTCCTCAAGATATACCATCCTTACTAGAATTTATAACAGGTTTTTCAGAAATTGAAAAAATAAAAACTGCAGAGTCAGGCCATGTCATTGTCTTTTTTGCTTACAACAGAAACTAGGAATATTTGATGCCTCATTCTTACTGCACCATCATACTTGTGTAAGTATGGCTGTTCCAACCATCTATAAAAAAGATTCCTTCTTTGTCTTTTAGGCCTAAATATCAGTCTTACTTTTCACCTCTCTTCTGGGTTTAGGCTTACTTGAAGTTAAATAAAAATCATGTCCAATTGTCTCACATATCAGGCTTCATATATGAAGGCATTTGCTTTTTTACTTCAAGCAATGACCTGACAATTGTCTCTAAAAAATAATATCTTGGAGGGCTTAGAGATCACCAATATTTGTGCTACATTTTTTTTTTTTTTTTTGGATTTTGGATTTTATTGGAGCCCTGGTGGTGTAGTGGTTAAGAGCTGGCTGCTAACCAAAAGGTTGGCAATTCAGATCCACCAGCTGCTCCTTGTAAACTCTGTGAGGCAGTTCTACTCTGTTCTTTAGGGTTGCTATTAGTCAGCATCAACTCAACGGCAATGGTTTATTTTATTTTATTCAATCCATTTGAGAAAATAGCAAATCCTTTCAGTAGGCCAGCAGGAGAGGGGCTGTGTTTATATACAAAGGCAGAAAAACTTTAGTGTTTAACAAGTAATTTTTTTCATCAGGGTCAAATGCTGATTTCTGTACAATCATCAGTTCATTCTACCACACAATACAGCTAACTCATTTTTCCAATTAATAGGAAACTGAATTGACTGGACTTTTTTTTTTTTTTAAAGAATAAATGCTCAGCCTCATTGGATGCCACTTTATAACTCAAGGTTTAATTCCTTTCCAAAATTACAACTACCTGATTCTCTCTCAGAGCCTTGTTCTTTTTTACTTTATAGTTTTTATAGCATCTGTTATTTTCCAGCTATTATGTAGCTTCACTAAGCACTTTATTAGCCATAATATATAGCAGTGAAGAGCTATTCATAAATACTAATCAATATGGAGCAACCTAATGCTTTAATATTTATGCAGAGTTTTATTTACCAAAGAAATTGTTATTACCTGGTTTGACTAGTCTTTTTGTGTATTAAATACACAATATTCAAATAGCAGCACTTTCCTTGATTCAATTCTGTATTCACTTGCTGTGTTTAAAGAAGTTCTGAACAAATAAATCCTAGTAGAAAATGACAGATACTAAGCAGAGAGATATTTTTCTGGAGACATTGTAAATTTTGTTGTTTATATGCTTTAAATTGCTAGAAAAGAAGGGAAACTCTTTCTATAGCTGAAGAGAAAATTGTTTTTATTTTTGACAAAAATTTATAAAAACAATCATAGTTTCTTGTAATATCAGAATTACTGAATTGTTTATCAGATTTACAAATAGAAGCAGGTGACCATTTCTGCTTTTTTTTTTTTTTTTTTTAATTACAAATAACCTTAAGCTGAAAAAAAGCTGGTATGGAATTAAATAGGTCAGGTATGCTCAGAGCATGTAGCGTGAAAAAGCACATTACACTTGAAATTAAAAAATCTTTCTGGCCTGTGACTTTGGAAAGGTCTCTTCATTTTCCTGTGTTTTAGTTTCTTCATCAGCAAAATGAAGAAATGAACTAAATGACTTTTTAGGCATAAGTTTCTATGAATCTGTCTTATTAATTATAAAATCCACATTAAAAAAAAAGTTATCATTAAGCCGATTTCTACTCATGGCAACCTCATGTGTTACAGAATAGAATTGCCCCATAGGGATTTCTTGGCTGAAATCTTTACAGAAGCAAAAGGCCAGACCTTTCTTCCATGGTGCTGCTGAACGGGTTCAAATTGCCATCCTTTAGGTTCAAGCGCAAACCATTTGCACCACCCAGAGACCTTTGAAAATCCATATCACTAAGGATAATATTCTATCTTAATCATTTTCTTAAAAATAACAATGGCAATAGACACCATGCTAAACATTTTATTTTCATTATCTTATTTTATTTCACAAAAACAACGTATGGAATATATTTAACTCCACTATATACATCTAGAGAAATGGAGGTTCAGATTAGAATATAATAAAATGTCACAACATTCTCCCTATGTGGAAGGCTTTAGGGAACTAATTGTGGATCAGGGTTAGTGTGATGTCTCTCGAACTCTAACGTGCAATTCAAATTTCCTGAGTGTTATGCTAAAATGCCATAATTCCCTGACTCAGCAGGTTTAGGGTTGGTCTGAGATTCTGCATAACAAACTTCCGGGTTATGCCAGTGCTGCCCATGTGCAGTCCACAGAGGGAGTAGTAAAGGCTTAGATCAGCCCTCTAAGGGCACTAATTTGATAATATTCTTCTTTTCTGGTATAGGCTACTTTAGTGGCATTCCAAAGATTTTTATATTTTGTGTTTTCATTTTGACTCAGCTCAAGATGCATTCTAATTTTCCTCTTGAGTTCTCCTTTGAAGAATTTCTTTGGATTATTTAGAAGTGTATTACTTAACTTGCAAATATCTAGGGATTTTATAAGTATCATTTGTTATTTTTTAATTCCACTGTGGTTAGAGAATATACTTTGTATGACTTATTTAAATTTATCAAAGCAAGTTTTATAGTTAAGGTGTATAGTTACTTTTCTTAATCCGTTCCAACAATCTCTGCTTTTTAATTGGTGTGTTTAGACAATTTAATGTGATTATGACATGGTTGGGTTTAAATCTACCATCTTGCTTTTGTTTTTATTTATTCCATCTGTTTTGTTTTTTCCTATTTTCTGTTTTTTTTTTTTTGGATTAATAGAGTAATTTTATGATTCAATTTTATCTTCTTGCTGGCTTATTTGCTATAAAACACTGTATTGCTTTTTAGTGGTGATTTGAGTATTTATAGTATCTCACTAATATACATGCAGATTTTATAGTATACGGATTTTATTTATCACAGTCTACCTTCAAGTGATACTATTCCACTTCTACCCTCAAGTGATACTATTCCACTTCACATTTAGTATTACAACCTTCAACAGTATTCTTCCATTTCTCTCTTAGCCTTTGTGGTAGAGGCCATACTGTTCCAGATATGTTATCAATTCTGCATTGCTATTATGTTAGCTTTAAATGAGTGATTGTTTTTTTTAAAAAGGTTAAATATTAAGATAGGAAGAAAGACCTGGCAATCTACTTCCAGAAATTAGCCAACGGAAATGTCATGGACCACAGCAGAACATTGTCCCACTCACTTGCTATGGATGCTAACAAATATTAAGAAAAAACATCTTTAAATATACCCATGTAGTTGCCATTTCTGGAGCACTGATGGTGCAGTGGTTAAAGCACTCAACTGCTAACCAAAAGTCAGCAGTTCAAATCCACCAGCTGGTCCAAGGGAGAAAGATGTGGCAGTCTGTGTACATAAAGATTTAACCAAAAATTCACTGCTGCTGAATCGATTCCGACTCGTAGTGACCTTATATGGCATAGTACAACTGTCCCACGGGGTTTCCAAGGCTGTAAATCTTTATGGAAGCAGACTGCCACATCTATCTCCCACAAAGCAGCTGGAGGGTTGGAGCTGCCGGCCTTTCTGTTAGCAGCTGAGCGCTTTAACCACAGTGACACGAGGGCTCCTCCCTTAAAGGTCTATAGCCTTGAAAACCCTATGGGGCAGTTCTACTCTGTCCTACAGGGTCGTTATGAGTCAGTATCAACTCCACAGCAATAGGTTTGGTTTTGGGTTTTAGTTGCCATTTCTGTTGCTTTTCATTCCTTTGCACAGATTAATATTTCTATCTGGGAACACTTTCCTTTACTATTTCATGCACGTTTGCTGATGTAAAAACCTTCAGCTTTTGTACACCTGAAAGACTCTTCGTATTGCTTTCCTTTCAAAGCATATTTTCATGGGTTGAAGAATTCTAGGTTAACAAGTTTTGTTTTTTTTTTTTAAGGTACTGTCCACTCTTTTTTATTTTTTTTTTTCCTTTTGCATTGTTTCTGATGCAAAATCTATCATCCTTATCCCAGGTCTTGCTTTTCTCTAATGTGTCTTTTTTTCTCTGGCTACTAAAAAAATTTTCTCTTTATCACTGGCTTTCTGCAATTTGATTAGGATGTGTCTTGATGTAGTTTTCTTCATGTTTCTTGTGCTTGTTGGTTAAGCTTCTTGGATCTATGGATTTATAATTTTTGTTAAATTTAGAAAATTTTCCTTAAAATATTTTTCTGTACTATCCCTCTCTCTCTTCTCCTTCTGTGACTCTAATTACATGTTTATTTGGTCATTTGAGTTGTTCCACAGATCACTGATGCTCTTTCTTTTTTGTTGTTATTTAGTCTTTTTTCTCACTTTTTCATTTTACTGGTTCTACTGCTGTGTCTTCAAGTTTACTATTTTTTTCTTCTGCAGTGGCTAATCTGCTGTTAATCATCCAGTACGCTTTTCTTAATCAGACATCAAAGATTTCATTCCTCCTTCCATAAAGATTTAAGCAAAAACTCATTGTTGCCAACCTGATCCCCACTCATAGCGACCCTATCGGACAGAGCAGAACTGTCCCATAGGGTTTCTAGAAGTTGAATTCAGATTGTTTTTATATATTTCATGTCTTTATTTATCCAGTTTTACCTCTGACTACTTGATCTTATGGGGTACAATTATGCTAACTGTTTTAACATCCTAGTCTATTAATCCCATCATCTCTATCAACTATAGGTCATTTCAGTTGATTGATTTATCTCATTATTTTCTTGCTTCTTTGCATACGTCTTAATTTTTGGTTGAACACCAGGTATTGTGAATTTTACCTTGTTGAGATCTGGATATTTTTTGTATTTCTGTAAATATATTTGAGGTTTAATCTTGTACACAGTTAAATCACTTGGAAATTGTTTGTACCTTTTGAGTCTTGCTTTTAAACATTGTTAACAAAACATGCTAGTAAGGTCAGCGTTTAGTGTAGGGTTAGTTTTCTCCCATGATTGTTTCAAGACTCTTATTATTGCTCTGCTGTTGTTAAAAAAAAAAAAAAAAATTGCTGTCAAATCATTTTGAATCATAGTGACCCCACGTGACATAGTAGAACTGCCCATAGTGTAGTGTTTACAGAAACAAATTGACAGATCTTTCCCTCTTGGAGCTAATGAGTGGGTTGGAACAACCAACCATTCAGTTAGCCTTAGCACTTAACCATTTGTACCACCAGGTCTCCTTCTTATTCCTCTAAATAGATGCCTTTTGAATTAGAAGGCTTTCCACTCTGGCTATTTAGAACAAGCAGTATTCCTTGCCCTATGTGAGTTCTTGTTACTGTTTACTCTAATCTTTTTAGGAGGTTTTTTCCCTCCAGCTTTGGGTAGTTTCTTCACATGCATGCACTGATCAATTCTCAGCTGAATAGTTGAGGGGATTCTCTGCATATCTCTGGAGCTCTATCTGTGCAGTTTTCTCCTCTCTGGCACTCTGTCCCGCTATCTCTAGCTATTTTAGCTTCCCCGGACTCTCAGTTCTGTCTCCTCAACTTATGGAATTACTGAGGTCTGCCTGGGTTCTCCCTCCCTGTCTTAGTCACCTAGTGCTGCTATAACAGAAATACCACAAGTAGATAGCTTTAACAAAGGGAGGTTTATTTCCTCTGGTAAAGTAGGCTAAAAGTCCAAATCCAGGGCGTCAGCTCCAAAAGATGGCTTTCTCTCTCAGTCAGCTCTGAAAGAAGTTTCCTTGTCATCCATCTTCCCCTGGTCGAGAAGCTTCTCAGGCGCAGGGATCCCAGGTCCAAAGGATGCACTCTGCTCCCAGTGCTGCTTTCTTGATGGTACAAGGTCCCCATATCTCTGCTTGCTTTCCTTTTATCTCTTGTAAGATAAAAGGTTGCACAGGCCACACCCCAGGGAAACTCTCTTTATTGGATCGGTGATGTGACCTTAGTAAGGGTGTTACAATCTCGCCCTAATCCTCTTTAACAGAAAATTACAATCACAAAATAGAGGACAACCACACAATACTGGAAATCATGGCCCAGCCAAATGGATACACACATTTTTGGGGGGACATAATTCAGTCCATGACACATCCTGTGCTATGGCCTGGAAACTCTCCAGGCAGTAAGTTGGGGCAATCCTGGGGGTCACCTAGTTTGTTTTTCATCTCTCAGAGATCACTGTTCTTCTTACCCAATGTCCAATGTCTTAAGAGTCATTTCATATATTTTAGCTGGCTTTTTATTTGTTTCAGGCAGAACGATAAATTAAATCCCTACCAAAAGTAAGTTTTCCAGAAGTCAGTTCCTTCCTTCACACCTTCTAATAGTTTCCCTTCAAACAGTTCTTACCAAGGTCCATTAAGACTCTACATGCTCTTGGCCCTGCTTACCTCATTACCATTTTCATTCCACTTTACTCTCAATGGTTGTCTTGCTTTTCTTTTGATAAACCAAGGTTGTTTCTGCCTCAGAGTCTTTGCTCTAGCAAATCCTTCCACCTGAAACTTTCTTTTCCCAAATTTTCCAATAGTTGACTCCTTTTCTTCACTCAAGACTCTCCTGAAATGACTCCTTCTCAACACTGTCATCCTATCTAAACCAGCTCTGTGACTCCCCTTCACTCTGTTTCTTTTCACAGCTGTATCTTTTTAAATAGCTCTTAGCCTGATATAATTATATCATATTACACAGAATTTGGTCACTATATATTTTCTTATATTTGCCTATGATATACTATTTGCTTGTAGTTCCCCCTATAATATATATATATATATTTCCATGAGAACAATGGCTTTATCTTATTCACTGTTGTATCCTTAGAGCTTACAGCATCACTCTGATTTAATAGGTGCTCATTACATATTCATTGACTAGATGGATGATATAACCTCAAAATGAAAGGACAACGGAGGATCTGATACAAGGAGTTAGATACTGACTCACATTTCAGACAGCACTTGAGTCATCAGCAGACAGCTGGTGGCTAGAGAAAGGAATATGTGTTCTTGTAGAAAGTAGAAATTAAAAAGTTGCTGTCATCTTCTTGCTCCTTCTGAATTAAAAGTAAATCCACAGCCCAACAGTCAGAGCTGGGAGTGTTGAAGATTTCCTCCGATGACCTCCCACCCCTAATTCTGGCTTCTTTTCTTGTTGCTTCAGCTGTTGTTTCTCTTTCCTTTCATCTGACAAAGTTCTCTATCTGCCTTGAAAAGCAGGTTCCCCACCCCACGGATGGCTACATTCATGGTTCTTTTGTCTCAAGTCCTATAAGGCTCCTTAGCTTTGCTCTTTGTGGCTCAACAGCCTCACTCCTTTTTGGAGCTTGATGCAAACTTACTCGTCTTATAAGGCATAAAAGTAAGTCTTCAACTGCAGAGGATGTGTTCTCCCAAAAATCCTACGCATTCCTTCAAAGTCATCTTTAGGAACAAATTTCACGTCCCTATCATATGTTTCAATCTATCGTGTTTCTACAGTTTGGCTGAAGTCACTGTCACTAGGATTTGTTACTGAAATGCCAAGCATCTGCAGAGATAGTATGCCCTACACCATGGTTTTAAGACACTAAATTGCTAAGTTGATTTGGATATGGTTAGACCTGATGCACTGGGTATTCTTGACTGAATTAAAAGAATAAAAAAATTAATTATTTTCCTAAATGAAATTAATTCTACGAAATGAAATTAATTCTACGAGGAAGTGAATATGTGGATTTTATCTGTGTCCCTAATTTATGAATATATGCAACTGTAATACATAAGCCAGGAAGGAAGTTTTTCCCAATGCCCACCACAAGCTCTTAAGAATAAACTAAAATTTAGTGATTTATCAAGTTGTACACTGATATATGGACTATTTGACCCAATGGCACTGGGTTTTTTGGGTTGTACCCTGATTGCTTTACCCTAAAATCTTGCTTAGGTAGGACTGGTGGGGCAGAGGGACATTTGAGGAGAGGAAGGGGTTTTCCTGATTTGACAACTCCTAATTTTTTTTTACAGGGTCACTGGAAACCCTAGTGGCCTAGAGGTTAAGTGCTATGGCTACTAACCAAAAGGTAGGCAGTTCAAATCCACCAGGTGCTCTTTGGAAATTCTATGGGACATTTCTACTCTGTCCTTTAGGGTAGGTCTGAGTTGGAATTGACTCAACAGTAACAGGATAGGGTCTCTATGAGTGGGAATCAACTCAACAGCAGTGGGTTTGGTTTGCTTGGCATTTCCTTGACAGTCATAGAAGATGATATGATTTCAGATATATTTAAGAATAAATTTTTTCATGAATTGACCTAGGAAGCTAGCCTCCATATAAAGTGTTGTTTCTGTGAGAAAATATACCCTGAATTGCAAATAACTACTTCAAATATAAACTTTTGGAACACAATCTTTTTATAATTTGGGAGTCATCTGTATTCAGGGGAAAAAAAGGCATAATTACTAGTAAGTGCCTTACAATGGATTGAAATGTATTACTCGAAAATTTTAATTGAAGTCAGAGAACTCTGGTAGAGCAATGGTTAAGTGCCTGGCTGCTAACTGAAAGGTCAGCAGTTGAAACCTACCAGAGGCTCCACAGGAGACAAGACCTGGTGATTTGCTGCTGTAAAGACCACAGCCTAGAAAGCCCTATGGGGCAGTTCTACTCTGTCCTACAGGGTTGCTGTGAGTGGGAATTTAAACTTGTTTGGAAATAAGATCTTTGAAGATGTTATCAGTTAACATGAGGTCATCCAGAGCAGGGTAGGTCCTAATGCAATCAGAATGGTATCCTATAAAAGAGGAGAAGACGCACAGAGAGACTGAGGAAAAATGGCTATATGAAGATGTATCTACATGCCAAGGAATGCCTGAGGCTACCAGAAGCTGAGAAAGACAAGGATCTTCCTCTAGAGCCTTCAAGAGAACATGGCCCTGATGATAGTGGCATCACTAGTGGGGATGCGAGGGGGTGGACCACACCTCCTGACACTGTCAAAGGGGGTGGCACCAAAATGATCCCAGAGTCAGTGGTGGCAGCAGCAGTGAGTGAGCTGATACTGCCGAGGGAGAAGACACCAAAGCTGTAGCATCACTAGGGTTGGTGTTACCAGTCACCCACTGCAGTAACTTGTCACACCCCCATCACCAGGACTGGTGTCACCAAGTCCTGTAACTTGTCATCTCCCCCCCTTTACCCCCACCCCCTCCTCTTCACCTGCTAGTCAGGGGAGTTCATTGGCCGGCTGCACTCACCCTGAGGGGAGGTGTATGATACCGTGAGTTACCACACTGGGTGACACAAACCCTAATGATGCCACTGCCTGCTGACACCCTGAATTTGGACTTCTAGCCTCCAGAGCTGTGAGGCAATAAATTTCTGTTATTTAAAACTTTTTTCACTTTGTGGTAAATTTTTTTCTGGAAGCCTTGGAAAACTAATGACCCTAAGGAGAAAAGAAAGTATCCTCTCCCATAGAACAAAGTAAATCCAAAGAAAGAGGGATCAATCCTCTTTAGAAAGACAGCCTGGTGATATAGGGGACAGAGTGATGGATTAGATCGGGGGTCCTGACTTCTAGTTCCATCTCTGTCACTCCTCTCTCCTAGCCTCAGTTTCTTCACCTATCAGTTTGTGACATTGACCTTGATCTACTCTCTGATTCTCAATAATTGGAAGATCAGAAGAGTGGCTGTGTGGGACCCTAGTGCTACTACCATGGGATCACTGAATCTTAAGTCTTTCCCAGTTTTAGAAATGCGGGTCCCAAACTACAAGTCCTCTGAAGCCAGCAGTCTTCAGAGTTCATATTAACCTCAGTCATCCCCTGGAACCAGTTCCAGGCAAAACTGAAACCAGTTACCATGGACTAAACTCTAACTCACCACAATCCCATGTGTATCAGAATAGAACTGCACTCCATAGGGTTTTCAATCATTGATTTTTCTGAAGTAGATCACCAAACCTTTCTTTCAAGGTGCCTCTGGGCACCTTTCAGTTAGCAGCTGAGCACCGCTTGCACCACCCAGGGACTCCAGGCCAAACCAAGAACGAGGCTAATTTAGTCTTCAGTACCCTTTTCCTGACCTTAACCCACTGCTGCCCAGTGAGTGCTTCTGTCTAGCAGTCCCACGATGGAGTGGGAACACTTCCCTGACTCGGAAGGGAGTTTCTCAGGTAGATGGGTATGTAAGCGGAGCAGCCCAAAGTGCCGTCTCTGTGGGCCTGGGCAGGATTGAGCCAACTGGGTAGAATAACATGCTCCTTATTCTATAAGAATGTTCTTCTAGTAGATGGACTCACTAGGGCAATTTTCTGAACAATTTGACTCAAATTAAAATCCACTTCTGACCCTGTAAGTACCACAAATCAATATGGAAGCTTCTACTGTAAGTGAGGTGAGACTGAACACTGGTATTAATGTTTTATGTGCTGACAAATCCATACATTTTCTCAGCAAAACTCCATCGGATCCCTGTTTGTAAGTTCCTGAGAAAGTCATGCATAACTGACCTACTCCAAAAACCAATGGCCATTGAGTTGATGCTGACTCATAGCAACCCAAGTATGTCAGAATGCAGCTATGCTGCATGTGGTTTTCAATGGTGGATTTTTGGGAAGCATATTGCCAGGACTTTCTACTGAGGTGCTTCTGGGCGGGCTCAAACTTCCAACCTTTAGGTTAGCAGCTGAGTATATTAACTGCTTGCACCACCCAAGGACTCCTTACCCACTCCAGCTGTTCTCAATTATAACTACACATTGGAATCACCTGGAGAGGTATAAAGACAAGAAATATCTGGGTCCCAACCCAGAGGGAAAAAATTTATGGGGGTAGAGCTGAGGCGTTTGCACTTCTGAACTGTGGAGATTTTACTGCAGAGCCAGGGATGAAAATCCCTAATCTTAACAAGTTCAGCAGGTGTGTTGGGGGTGATTGTACCACTTCAGGAGTCCACCCAAATTTATTTTACATAGAGTAAGTTCTTTTCTCATGAGCCATATTTTGCTGTGTTTGGTTTGGTTTGGTAAAACCCGTAACACTAAATTTTGAAGAACATTGTTGACCAGAAGCAAATGTTAGCAAACCTTTTGAGAATTACCTATGCATTTTTGAGGACCTGTTTTATATTTAATGTGATAAATGTTACTGGCATTTTTATGTCTCCTGCCCAGTAACTCAACATGAAACTTTGTAAGAAAAAAGCTGGCCCATGGTGAAGATGGGACATTTTTTAGCACTTCTAACACACAAGAATCCTGAAGTGACACAATAATCTCCTTGACTGCAGCCACAGAGGGAGAAACTTGGGCCAGGAATGACATTAGAAGAGAATATCAGATGAAACTTTCTTGTATCAGAGATTATTTCTAGGACAAGGAGTTTTTTTTTTGTTGTTGTTCATTCTGTTTTTTCTTTTCTTTTTTTTAGTAAAAATACACAAGGATTATCCTTTTCCTCTGGTTTTGTTTTCATACATATCTAGGAGAATATTTTAGCTCCTATACTAAAACTTTGGACAATAAGATATGAATGCTCTTTTTATCAGCCTTACCATAAATGTCCTGCATTATCAAAATGGAGATTTCTGATGGGGAGAAGAAAAGAACATAACTGATCATTCCTGATTCCACTGAGGCAGCAAAAAAAAAAAAAAAAGGTCAGAGCTCATAATCTGCTTACTGAAGGCGTTGTACAAAGGCAGATGTGAAATTTAATATTCTAGTTTATATGGACTTCTAAAAATGACAGTCAGTAATCACTATTAGTTGGAACCTCATTCTGACTACATAACTGTAAAAATAAAAAAGAAAACCTCATTCTTATTAGGTAATTGTAAAAAAAGAAAAAAACAGTATATACATATACCAAAAAAACAAAAAAAATCCCTGTTCCTGTCAAGTTTATATATAACTTGTGATTAAGACCCACAGCTGCTAATCAAAAGGTAAGCAGTTCGAATCCACCAGGCACTCCTTAGAAACCATATGGGGCAGTTCTACTCTGTCCTATAGGGTCACTATGAGTTGGAATCAACTCAATGGCAGTGGGTGTTTATATATATAAAACCAAAACACCAAACCTGTTGCCTTTTTCCATAACATAAATGGTGACTGTACACGCAGACCTCACCGGATGGAGTATACAGGAATCAAATCAACTGTATCTGTGGAAAAAGGCCATGGAGAAGCTCATCATCATCAGTTAGAACAAGGCCGGAGGCCGACTGTGGAATAGACAATCAATTGCTCTATGCAAGTCTAAGTTGAAGCTGAAGAAAATTAGAACAAGTCCATGAGAGCCAAAGTATGACCTTGAATATAGGCAATTGAATTTAGAGACTATTTCAAGAATAGTTTTAACACATTGAACACTAATAACGGAAGACCAGATGAATCGTGGAATGACATCAAGGACATCATACAAGAAAAAAGCAAGAGGTCATTAAAAAGACAGGAAAGAAAGAAAAAAAACAAAATGGATGTCAGAAGAGACTCTGAACTTGCTTTTGAATGTCAAATAGCTAAAGGGAACCTAAAGAATAGAACACACTCAGCATTTCTCAAGCTAAAAGAACTGAAGAAAAAATCCAAGCCTTGAATTGTAATATTGAAGGAATCTACAGGAAAAATATTAAACAAAGGAAGCATCAAAAGAAGATGGAACCCAATCAAGAAGTGGGCAAAGGATATGAACACACATTTCACTAAAGAAGATATTCAGGCAGCCAACAGATACATGAGAAAATGCTCCCGATCATTAGCCATTAGAGAAATGCAAATTAAAACTACGATGAGATTCCATCTCACACCAACTAGACTGGCATTAATCCAAAAAACACAAAATAATAAATGTTGGAGAGGCTGCGGAGAGATTGGAACTCTCATACACTGCTGGTGGGAATGTAAAATGGTACAACCACTTTGGAAATCCATCTGGCGTTATCTTAAACAGTTAGAAATAGAACTACCATACGACCCAGAAATCCCACTCCTCGGAATATACCCTAGAGATACAAGAGCCTTCACACAAACAGATATATGCACACCCATGTTTATTGCGGCTCCGTTTACAATAGCAAAAAGCTGGAAGCAACCAAGGTGTCCATCAACAGATGAATGGGTAAATAAATTGTGGTATATTCACACAATGGAATACTACGCATCGATAAAGAACAGTGACGAATCTCTGAAACATTTCATAACATGGAGGAATCTGGAAGGCATTATGCTGAGCGAAATGAGTCAGAGGCAAAAGGACAAATATTGTATAAAACCACTATTATAAGATCTTGAGAAATAGAAAGAACTGAGAAGAACACATACTTTTGTGGTTACGAGGGGGGGAGGGAGGGAGGGAGGGAGAGGGTTTTTTATTGATCAATCAGTAGATAAGAACTGCTTTGGGTGAGGGGAAAGACAACACTCAATACAAGGAAGGTCAGCCCAATTGGACTGGACTAAAAGCAAAGAGGTTTCTGGGATAAAATGAATGCTTCAAAGGTCAGCAGAGCAGGGGCTGGGGTCTGGGGAACAAGGTTTGAGGGGACTTCTAAGTCAATTGGCAAAATAATTCTATTATGAAAACATTCTGCATCCCACTTTGAAATGTGGTGTCTGGGGTCCTAAATGCTAACAAGCGGCCATCTAAGATACATCAATTGGTCTCAATCCACCTGGAGCAAAGGAAAATGAAGAACACCAAGGTCACGCAACAATTAAGAACCCAAGAGACAGAAAGGGCCACAGGAACCAGAGACCTACATCATCCTGAGACCAGAAGAACTAGTTGGTGTCCGGCCACAATCGATGACTGCCCTGTCAGGGAGCACAACAGAGAACTCCTGAGGGAACAGGAGATCAGTGGGATGCAGACCCCAAATTCTCATAAAAAGACCAGACTTAATGGTCTGACTGCGACTAGAGGAATCCCGGCGGCAATGCTCCCCAGACCTTCTGTTGGCACAGGACAGGAACCATCCCCGAAGACAACTCATCAGACATGAAAGGGACTGGTCAGCGGCGGGGAGAGAGATGCTGATGAAGAGTGAGCTAATTAAATCAGGTGGACACTGGAGAGTGTGTTGGCAACTCTTGACTGGAGGGGGGATGGGAAGATAGAGAGAGAGGGAAGATGGCAAAATTGGCACGAAACGAGAGACTGAAAGGGCTGACTCAATAGAGGGAGAGCAAGTGGGAGAAGGGAGTAAGATGTATGTAAACTTACATGTGACAGACTGATTGGAATTGTAAATGTTCACTTGAAGCTTAACAAAAGTTAATTAAAAAAAAAAAAAGAAGATGGAAGGAATACACAATGTCACTATACCAAAAAGAATTGATCAACATTGAACCATTTCAGAAGGTAGCATATGATCGGGAACCAATGGTACTGAAGGAAGAGGTCCAAGCTGCCCTGAAAGTATTGGTGAAAAACATGGCTTCAGGAACTAATGGAATACCAATTGAGATGTTTCAACAAATGGATGCAGTGCTGGAAGTGTTCACTTATCCAAGAAATTTGGAAGACAGCTACCTGGCTAACTGACTGGAAGTGATCCATATTCATGCCTATTCCAAAGGAAGATGATCCAACTGAAGGTGCAAATTATCAAATGATATCATTAATACCATACCCAAGTAAAATTGTGCTGAAGATCATTGAAAGGTAGTTGCAGTGGTACATCAAAAGGGAACTGCAAAAAAATTAAGCTGGGTTCAGAAGAGAACATGGAACCAAGAATAGCATTACTAATGTCAGATGGAGCCTGGCTAAAAGCAGAGAATATCAGAAAGATGTTTAACTCTGTTTTATTGACTATGCAAAGGCATTCCACTAGGTGGATCATAACAAATTATGGATAACATTGCAAAGAATGAGAATTCCAGAACTCCTAATTGTTCTCATGAGGAACCTGTACATAGATCAAGAGGCAGTTGTTCAAACAGAACAAGGGGATACTGCGTGGTTTAAAATCAGGAAAGATGTGCGTCAGTTTTGTATCCTTTCACCATATTTATTCAGTCTCTATGCTGAGAAAATAATCTGAGAAGCTGGGCTATCTGAAGAACTGGGCGTCGGGATTGGAGGAGGAGTCATTAGTAACCTACAATATGCAGATGACACAACCCTGCTTACTGAAAGTGAAGAAGACTTCAAGCACTTACTGATGAAGATCAGACTACAGCCTTCAGTATTACACCTCAACATAAAACAAAAATCTTCACAACTGGCCCAAAAAGCCACATCATGATAAGCAGAGAAAAAGTTGAAGTTGTTAAGGGTTTCATTTTACTTGGATCCCCAATCAATACCGATGGAAGCAGCAGTCAAGAAATCAAATGACACATTGCGTTGGGCAAATCTGCCACAAAGACCTCTTTAAAATGTTGAAAAGCAAAGATGTCACCTTGAAGACTAAGGTGCAACTGACCCAAGCCAGGGTGTTTTCAATTGCCTTGTATGCATGCAAAAGCTGAACAATAAATAAGGAAGACCAAAGGAGAACTGATGCCTTTGAATTATGATGTTGGTGAAGAACATTGACTATACCACGGACTGCCAAAAGAATGAACAAATCTGTCTTGGAAGAAGTACGGCCAGAGTGCTCCTTAGAAGCAAGGGTGATGAGACTTCATCTCACATACTTTGGACATGATGTCACTGGAGAAGGACATCATGCTTGGTAAACTGGAGGGTCAGCGGAAAAGAGGAAGACCCTCAGTGGGATAGACTGACACAGTGGCTACAACAAAGGGCTCAAATATAACAAGAATTGTGAGTATGGGGCAGGGCAGGACAGTGTTTTGTTCTGTTGTACATAGGGACAGTGTTTTGTTCTGTTGTACATAGGGTCAGAACTGACTCAATGGCAACTAACAACAACAACTATATATATATTCAAAAAACATATATATATTTTTTAAAAACTCACTGCAGTGAAGTTTTATATATACAAAAAAAAATTTTTTTTAATATATATATCAAAAAAAAGAAAACAAGCCTATTTCCTTCAAGTCGATTCAGACTCATGACGACCGTATAGGACAGAGTAGAACTGCCCCATAGGATTTCCAAGGTGTGGCTGATGAATTCAAACCACTGACCTTTTGGTTAGCAGTTGAGTGCCTTAACGACTGCACCACCAGGGCTCCTATACATCTACCCTTTAAAAACCGGTTGTGGTCAAGTTGGTTCTGACTCATAGTGACCCTGTACTGTGAAACCTGTGAGAGCCAGAATTTGGTGGGCCTGCCTTGTTTTTCCAGATCTCTCAAGTTTTCTGCCTATGACAAGGTGCAGTCTTACCACTTTTCTATCACTCATTTTAGTGGAAAATATTTGAGTTTTCTTTCTCTGACAGGTTTCTTCCTTACAGAAGTTCTAGCTTTCCCAGGTTTTACTGTATATGCCTGTATGTATGCCTTTCTGACAAAGAATAAGAAAGCACATTTAATAGGAATTATGCTTAAAATGTCAAAAGAATCTATTAATTGGAAATATAAAATAATCAACTCTTTTCTAATTTTAAATGGTACATTCATTTACTCATTCCTTAAATATTTAGTTTTACTCCATGCCAGGCAATTTGCCTGGAGCTGGTGATTAAAGGAAAGAAGAGAAAGGATGGAAGGAAGGAAGGAAAAAAGGAAGGAAGGAAGGGACAGAGGGAGGGAGGGAAGAAGATGAGTGAGTCTCAGACTTCAAAAAACTCTTTTTAGACCCTAGCCCTATCCATCCAAGTACTGTAAGATACTTTGATTGCTAAGTACCTGCACCATAACATAAGAGAATGAGGGCACCTCTGGGAGTGCTGGGCTCACCCTAATCATCTGTAAGACCTAGGGTGGGTTACATTTCCTTTGAGTTCTGAGATTTTCCAGGAACAGAAATGAGGAAAAGAGCCTCACCCGGAAGACGAAAGAAGAAATTTGCTGACAAAAAGAAAATGCCAGTTAAGTTCAAAACAAGCAAAAGCAAGTAGCATATTCTTGGAATGTACGTAGTTGAGTTTCGCTCATCCCTGATATATTGACATGAGCAGTTCTGGGGTATTTGAGGTTTATTTAAATAGCAGTCACACTGCTGATCAGCAACCCATGGCTCCCCAGGAAAGGAGCGGCCTAAATATATGGAAATGACGTTGCAGGAGCACAGCCTAGCTTATTGACCCTGAAACTAGATTCATCTGTGTTCTCTGGTCATTTTTAGGAATTTGACTATGTTCATAAATAGAAGTCACATACACCTTTTGCTTCCTCCTGCTACCTAAAACCTTCTTGATGAGATTCTGTAGTGCTTAGGAATTTTGTCAGCATTTGAAGAATGGCTATAAATCTAATCTTTATTTTAAAACCTTCTGTTCTGGTTAGCTCTGTGCTCTGGGAAAACACGTACAAACCTGGGCACATCCTTCCCCCACCAAGAAGGTGCTGTTATTTAAGATGAAGTGCTAAGCTTTCTCTCTTTAGCAAGGGTGAAAAACTAAATGCAACCCAATCTTTTCATTTGAGAAGTAGAAGGCTCTTGCAGTAATTAACAGGAGAGCCACTTGACTTAGCGAGATCCATCCTCTTGGGAAATTTTGGAAGCTGCCCACAAAGAGATGGAGCTTGTTGCCCAAGGAGGGGATTATATCCTGATCCTTTGGGAGAGACCCTTGGTTTGTCCTTTCAAGTGACTGCTTCTCTGCAGGTGTCAAGTAGCTCCACTCTGGGGACAGGCATGCAGATTTGGAGCTCTCTGCTAAACACTCTCAGTGACCTTTCTTCGTGGGTCTTTGGGAAATTCATGTGGTAATCCCTTAAAAGCATTACAGAGATGAGGAACAGTGCTTAATGTAAAATTAAAGAAAGCTGCCCAGCACTCTACTCCTGGCTTCAGTTTTCCTGAAAGGTGGGGTCACCCCAGGAAAAGCCCTTTTAACATTCTCCTTCTCCCTATTCAGAGTCCTTGGACATTGCAAATGGTTAATGTATTCATCTGCTAACCAAAAGATGCCTTGGTAGAAAGACCTGGTGATCTACTTCTGAAAAATCAGCCATTGCAAACGTTACGGAGCACAGTTCTACTGTGACACACATGGGGTCGCCAGGTGTCAGAATCAACTCGATAGCAACAGGTGGTTTTCTCTCTGTTCAGATGTCAATGTCCTGCCTGGCCATTGCCAGACAAGCATCTGAGGCATTCATGCAGTGTTTCCCAGAGTTGCTCGTTCTTTGTTAAAAGTTCCATGCCAAGACTGACTCCATGAAGAAGGAAGCGGTAGAAGAGTGTCCCATTCCTGTGGCTGTCTTCAGGGATTTCCCTAGCTCAGCCTGGGGCTCTGGGGCCTAACATTCCTCCAGAGTCAGCCCCAGGTATTCACTTGCCATGATTTACCTCTCTCTCCTCGACAGCTCTTCCAATGGCCTCTCGGTCAAGAAAGAGAAAAAAATAGCCTCATTTCCTTCTCTCCATGCTTGAGACATGATTATTTTCCATACTTGCTGATGATGCCCAGTAGTGTCTCTGGTGGGCCAAGTAAGGGAGGGAACCATGGAAGGCCACACCAGCATAGACTCTTTTGCTTCTTTCCCTGGCTGACATGTTTTAAGTTAATATCATTGTACTCCTTTGTTTAGTTGTTTCTAGCAAATAAAAACTTGTTCTTACCGCTCTTTTAATTTTATTCATTTCACGTCATAATAGGGAAGGTAGAGTTTCGGTGATTCTTCATTTCACCATCTTTAGTCCAAATAATTGTAAAATATTCTAAAACTGATTTAATCCAACAATAGAGGGCTTTGTTTTAAAATTAGACTTTTTTTGTGCTCACGTCCTTGCTGTTTGACTTTGACCAAGTTGTTTTACCTCTCTAAGCCTTAGGTTCCTCTTTTTTAAAAATTGAGATAATAATAATACTGACAACCCAGAAATGATCAGCTAAAGTAATAGCGTTCAGTTCTCAGCACAATGCCTGACATGTGGTTGGAAATGCATAAACGATAATGATAATGAGGATGAGAAGTAAATGTTTTTTGGGTGGAGGAATGAACAGAGTTGATGACAGAAGGAAAAAAAAAAGAACAATCAGCCTGTGTGGAGTGTGCAAGTTTGAAGCAGATGTGGAAGCAACAAAAAGAAACACTTTATTTAAAGATTATAGTAACAAGCAACAGAAAAGAACTCAAACAGCATCTACCCACCCACATGTACATACATGTCACACACGCATTTACTCCCACCCACATGCATGCACGCAAATATACAGACTCACATATGCATACACCATACACCCTCACCCTACATGCAAACACATGCTACACTCATGTACACACTCATCCACATATGCTCAGTTACAAATACATATATGCACACGTAGGACACGGGCTGGAAAGCTAGTGATACTGAGGCCTTTTAAACTACCAGTGTTTAGCTTAAGCACTCAACCTGCCTCTTTCTTACTGTCAGAAGTGTCCCTGGCTCTTTCTGGCATAATTCTATCCTAGATACAGGTCACTGGCTTGACTACACTTTGAGTTGACCTTGTAAACAAGCTTCTTCCACGTCTGTGGTCCATGTGGTTTCTGTGGTGTCTTATTTTTTAATCTGTTAAAACACTTTTAAGTTCAGCTTTGTGGGTTTGACATCCATCTCCCCCTGGAACCTGGTAGTGGTTTCCAATTTCTGGTTTATGGCTAAGGAATGATCGGAAAGAGAAAACATTAGAGCAAGGTCACCGCAACGCACTAAATAAGAAATATTTCCATGGTGAACATTTCCAAAGCAAAATAAAGACAGCTTCTCAGGGTGATTTTCTCTGTCTTTGTCCTGTCTTGGACAATGAGCTATAATTCTCTGAATTATTTGCCACATTACCTACTTTATCAACCATGATATTTCAATCTTCACATCTGCTTGTAATTAAAGAGAAGTGTCTCTGAATGTCACTAGGACGCTGGAGTACATTCAGTGGGACTGTAGGCTGCCGCAGAAAGGTTTTGGTCAAATTTCCCCCAAGTTCTTTTTAAAACTCTGGTACTCAAAACAAACAAACTACTAGCACTCTTTCTCCCTAAGTACTACTAGGCCTACAGGTCTGGGCCGAACTCCTAACATGGGTCTACTAGCTGTTATTCATTCAAGATGTCAGGAATAAAGCCTACCTCCAGAGATTCTCAGTGCAATATAGCAGAAGGTGAGTGAGTAAACCTTATTGCTATGTGCAGAAATGCTGAAAATTTAAGATAAGCGTAAGTAAAACACATCCAAATACAGGATGAGAGTGTAACCAATGGAGGTGTCATTTAAAGACTGCTTATGCTCACAAATTCCCTAAGTCCAGCATGAAAGTTCATCTGCCAAATGTTCTGTGACACATTGTACCGTCCTGTTGAAGGCCTGCACTACTTAGCAGGGTTGGCATGGATAAGATCTCTGAAGGTCAAGAGGAGGCAAACAGAGATAAGTACAATGCAGAATGCAGCGAAGTTCATTTTAGAGCCTGTGCATGGTATTTAGATGCAGACCCCACCAGAGCTATCCCTGGAAACAAACTTTGGGAGACAATTAAAGGAGCTGTAGATGGAGGCACGCTCATTCCTCATAGCACCAGTTCCCAGGCCATCATTCAGAAAGCAATGAATTCATTGCAGAAGCACACCGTAAGCACATCATGGGCCAGGAGTGTACAGATTATATGTGTTACCTAAGGGAAGAAGATGAAGGGCTTACAAGAAACACATTTTCCTATACATTAAGTACAGTGGAACTCCAGACACGATACAGAAGACACACAGAAACACCTGTGCTGCCATATGAGATCCAGTGTAAGAGAAGTCTAACAAAAAAGTTTTAAAAAAAAAAGTGGAACCATTCCAAAATGCCTCTTATCCAGAAGAAATTAGGGTAGTTCAGAAGACACAGCTCAGAAGCAGGCTTCTAACAGTTAAGACAAGCCATCACAATCTGTAACTTTCTAAGAAAATTCTTCAGATTAAGACAATAAATTTATTGACTAAGAAATAAAATCCCACTAACATGCCAGCTATATTCTTCCCCATGAGGACACTGTCCAATACATGAAGAAACTCTTGCTACATGGCGTAACAGGAAATATTTTCAAGCCCACAAAATAACCAGAAAAAAATTAAAAGCAGAAGGAAATAATATTAAGAATTTGGCCTATGGAATCATACTGTTGCTCTTCTAACGTAGTCTTCTTCTTCCCAGCAGGCAGGGCACCAAAACCATGTAATTATGTGGGAAGCAAATGCCATAACATCTTTTGACACAGCCTGCTTCTATTTAGCATAAAATGCCTATAAATAACTTTCATGTCTCCTGTTCTGTTCTTTTGTTGCCTTTAATCCTAGAGTATCACCAAGTTTCGTTTTCAAGGGCCTGTTCTTCCTTCTTTTCTCCAGATACCATATTGGTTGGTAAATTCATTCATTTATTCAACAAACTTTAGACATATACTATGTGGCAGAACTTGCTGCCCTGAATGTCCCCATTCTCCACCAAGTAACTCCATTTCCTGTCTTCAGCTATAGCTGATTGGACCAGCTGTGACACTTGACCTAAAGGTGGTACCTCTGTATAGTTTTAGAAATTTATGCCTTGTGAGATCTCATGGCCTGATTACAGAGTGGGAAATTCTGAAATCCAAAAGTTTTTGGATTTCTAGGAGCCTACCTGTATCTTTCCAATAAACTAATTTCTTAAGCCATTTTGGGCAGGTCTCTGCTTCTTGTGATGAAAGAGCCCAGACTGGCACAATGTCCTAAAGAATATGGCTGAGTCCATGAACATCCGAGACATTTTGGTGCAAGTCATTTGCATGACTGGATTCATGCTATATCAGCTAGCCATTGTCATGTTTATAGAGATTGCTATTCTGATCCATAATAGAAGAGAATGCACTTTACTTTTTTTTTTGAGTTTGTTAGTCCGTAATGCTACGTACAGTTTTGAATGCATTGAAAATACAACTATAGCATCTAATTTAAGGTTGAAGCCTTTCTCACTGGTAACCATGAAGCATGAAGAATTAGATAAGAAACCAAATTTATAGTCCCTATGACTGTTAATGATTGTAGCACTATACATTTAAAACCTCTTCTACACTATTCTCTTTCCAAAATATAAACCTAGAACTCCTGCTATGCATATATGAGGTTATTGTCTTGAACCTCTGCTTCATCCCACTGTGAAATACTTTTACTCCTGCAGCTTACTCTCATCTTTTTTGAATCTACCATTATTATATCTATTTTGAAGTAAACCTGGAACAATAAAAATTGTTAGAATGAGGTAACTCTTTTAAGGTTCTAATGTTATTTTTCAACTCAAAGAGAAATACCTGGAAGTTTTTTGTATTTTGTTTTTTTTTTTTAAGAATTAAGTGTGTTCTTCCTCTTTCTGTAAAATAACTGGTAGTCATTTAATTACTTGGATGTATCAGTAGAGTTTCTGTTTCCCTGGAATCAGAAAAAAATCAGTTGTCATACTAATGTTTGCCTATGGGCTTTCATGGTGAAAATGGAATTAATGTGGATTTAAAAAATCATGAGTTAACTATAACTCATGAAATACTTTGAGATATATTTATAAAAGTAAGAGTCTTCTGAAATATAAAACAAAACAGACTATTTAATTGGAAAATGCAGCCAATTAAATATTTGCCAAGTAGGAAAAAGTCTTCGTGGTCAAGGAAAATACAGGAAAAAAACGGCTAATAAAATGTTGAGTAAGACAAAGACAGATGAATTCATGATTTCTGTGACTACTATAATATAATATGTAAATGGAAATATAAAGGATATAGAATAATCAAAGCAATCTTGAAGAAAAAATTGGAAGACTTATACTACCTAATTTCAAGAATTACTATAAAACTATTGTAATCGAGACAGCATGGTGTTGGCGTACAACTCAGTGGAATAATATAGAGAATTCAAAAATAGACCCACAAATAGTTGATCAACTGATTTTGACAAAAGAGCTAAAGTAATTCAATGAGAAGAGTCTGTTCAGCAGATTGTTGTCTGTTCCCCTCCACAGCTAAACTGAAACTACCTGAAGTTAGGGTTTCATTTGTTTTATACAATGGTGTGTTCCAAACATCTAAAGCAGTGCCCAGCACATAGTAGGCGCTCAATACATATTTACTGCTTTGCAGTTGTGCAGTTTTAGAGATCCAGAGAAGAATCACATGTCATATGTTCCCTGTCTTAATGACCCAACGACTCTCATGACTCAGCTTCTCTCTCTGCCTCAGCCTCTACCCTGACTCTCTACTTTATCTCTTTAACAAATTACTAACAGAAGAATCCTCTCATTAGCTCTGTTAGTTACCACCTGATTTGGAGCTTCTCTTTGGGGCATGCTTTTCAAGATAGGTCACTACCGACCTGCTGTATGTCTGACCTAGGCAAGGCTTCCTAGGTTATAGATCCAAGATCCAATCAACTATTGCCACCACAGCAGGATTATAGGACTTGTGATATGGCAACTTCTGCAGCAGAAACGTCTTGTGGCCATCTGTCTCAGGACAGGGCTGTGGGTGTAGAATGGAGTGGCTGTGTGGACTTCATTTGTTTTCATTTGTTTTATACAATGAAACTCAAGCTGTCCCTGAGCTCTTTTCCACTGTGCTGCATTTTAGCAACAATGCATTTTCTCCTCTTTCTAAATGAGATCAGTGGGAAAAGCTGATACTGGTGCTATGCCTCCAACACTCATTTCAATAAAAATGTATATGTACATACATATGGATGTTAGCTGGTAACCTCAGGGTTTTGGCGCTCTGTCAATTGGCTCCCAAAATCACCTCTTTCGGGAACCCTTGAGAGAAATCTTATCTCACAACAGGCCTGCTGGCAAGGAAAAACATTGTAGAACAGAGGCCTGGAATTTAGAAGAAAACTGTAATCATATTTAAGTAAACGTGTTTATGGATTGTAGTCTGGATGTGGGATTAAAGAGTGATGGGGAGATAGTGATTCCTTTGACTTCCTCCAGTCCATGAAAATTAGAAAGAAACACATAAAATAAAATTTCATGTTGCTGAAAGTACTGGACACCGGTGTTCTCATCTAACCTCTGCCTCTATGAAATTATGTGACACTCGCTAAGTAATGCAGTCTTTCCAGAACCCAGTCTTCACACTTATGGAACAATGAGAGAGAGGGCCCCCAAGTCTTACCAGCTTGAAGTCACAGTCACAAGTCTGGATTAAAAGCATATGAAAAAACATGCTGCTAAACTCCCTTGAATACATTGCCTATTTAGTATATTTTCACCAGATACATTTTAAGATAAAAAAAAAAAAAGTGCTATTCAGGGAGAAACTAAAGAATAAAGAAATATACGCAGATTTATTTTTCTGTTCATTATATGGCACTGTTTTATGCCATATGGGATAACTTTAACCACTTAAGTATGATGTTTTTACTTCATTCAATATTAAGTAGTATTGTTCCATTGTAATACTGAGTGCCAAGGGTCAGAGATAACCCTGCTAGTACAAGCTTTCTGCATTATGGTGACAGAGATGGATTACACAGCACAGTGCACTGGGGATATGATTAGGACACAGAATTAGCACTAGTGTTTGTATCAGTTTGCAACCAGGCCTTTTGATCTTTTAAAAAGAATCTTGCCATAAGCGCCCGTTAACACTAACAGATTTTATTCAGTGTGGCTATTATTCAATTGCATTTTGCCCACCATATCAGTAAAACATACAAAAATTATCTAATTTTTTGTCTGTAAAATTTTCTATTCTTTTGAGTTTCTCCCTGGAATTGGATTGAATGCGCAGTCAGAAAACTCATCATAACTCTTGTGTTCTGAAAATACAATGGTGTGTCTTCAACCCTAAATGAATTGTACAATACTAGAACAGAAGCTTGGTACCCATCTTATCTAAATCCATTATTTAACATATGGAAAACCTTTTAAGTGAAGTGACATGTTATAACGCCATTTCTTAAAAAAATCTATAACAATAATAATAACAAATACTGATATAGCTCTTATCAATGCCAGGCACTTTTTCAAGGGTTTTACATGTATTAACACATTTAATCCTTCCTACAACCCAACCTATAACTACCCTACAGGTTGCATACTATTTATACACCGTTTTTCATAGAAGGAGACAGAAGAAAGTGAGGCTAAGCAACCTGATCAAGATCACACAACTAGTAAGTGAAAGGGCCAGTATTTGAGCCCAAGAAATCTGGTGCTTTCTCTGTCTCTCTCTCTCTCTGACTCTATGTATATATAAACCAAAAAACCCAGTGCCGTCGAGTCCATTCGGACTCATAGTGACCCTATAGGACAGAGTAGAACTGCCCCATAGAGTTTCACAGTTCGAATCCACCAGGTGCTCTTCAGAAACGTGGAAACTATGTATATATAAAAAAACAACAACAAAAAAAATGTATGTATAATTCTAATACGAGAAATTAGACTCCAACAAATAAAAGGCTTTCTGCAAGAATTTAAGCACATGAATGTATACATTTCAGTCATTCACATTTCTATACCAAAGATAACAATCTGCTTTCATGAATGACTTTTCTTTTAGATCACAAAAGTCATGCTGGAGGATTACATGGTGAATCTGAATTCAATGTCAGCATGGCACACTGGAAACTCAGTTGGATTTGCAATATACTCATCACATTTTATGTTAAATAGAGGCACAGTTAACTTTTCTCTTTCAGTAAAGATTAATTATATAGGTTTATTATGCTATAGAATTCACTAAATGAATTTAACAGAAGCAGGATACTATTTGGCACAAAGTCAAAGGATTTAATTTTCTGCATGGTTTAAAGGAATGAGGGGAAAGAGAGCAAATCCTGCATCTCCTTATAAAACTATGAGAACAATACTACTATCAAGGCAATGATGATATTGAGAAGGGAAAGAATGGAGGAGAAACCTTTCTTGGTAAAAGGTAGAAGTTTGAACTGACTTTATTCTACAGGTCCCCTTTGTATACAAGAGATTTTACTGGCTTGATTATAGCTCTCTGATAAGGTTTTCATTAAAATGTGATGTGATATTCACTCCAGCTATGATTATGGCAACACTTCTTAAGCATTGTCAGAATGTTTTATTTCTGTTTTTCAATTATATAAAATGTATAATGCTTAAGCACCCACTAGGGAGTCCTGGTAGTTAAGTGCTCAACTGCTAACTGGAAGGTCAGCAGTTTGAACCCATCAGCCACTCTGCAAGAGAAAGATGTGGCAGTCAGCTCCCATAAAGATTATAGCCTCGGAGAGATGGGGCCAAGGAGGTGGAGTCGTCAGATGCTTCCTGTGGTCCCTCTTACAATAAACCGCCCCCTCAAAAAAGTGAATAAGTTATATATGACAAGCTAGGAGCCCTGGACATCAAAGGCAAAGTTCAGAAATCGGACTGAGCGGCAGGGGTAGAAATGGTTCAGGGGCAGCAAGGAGTTGCCAGACCTGACTTGGTGGGGACTGGCACCCCACAAGCTGATTCCCACCACGGCTGTGAGTGTGGTGAGGCAAGCAGAGGGGCTCAGGATGTGTTTTCTACATCATGGGAGGCCAAATGGTGGTGAGTCTTCTCAACCCTCCAGAACAAGTGAGATGTGGCCCACAATCGGCAAATGATATGCACCTGCATTTAACCTACCCCAATCCAAGAATACCCCTTCAGGAAAAACCTCTCACCCACTTACCTGCTCCCTTCCCACTCTGCTCTGGGTCCCAGCCAGCTGCATCCCCTGGACTGGAAGAAGGACCCTACACTTACCCTGAGCCTATCTTCCAGCCTTGGAGAGGGAACAAATTAACAAAGAGGGAAAAAATAATCTGCAGGCTCTGCTAAGCTGAGAATTCAGGGTAGAAACAGGTCCTTTGCCTAGGCACAAGCATAAGGAGTCCATGGAGTTTGAATGCCTCCAAATCCGTATAGCCAAAGCACTGGGTGTCCATAGTCTGGATACAAAACCCACCCACCTATGCACTCTAGGGAACAGGAACACACTTTCCTCACAGACACTTGGGGCAGGCATCAGCTCCCTCCCTTGCTCAGCACATTACAGCTTACTGCACCCAGATATCTGTTCCTACACCAATCCACCCTGCTCGTCTAGGACTGTAGGTGAAAGCCTGCACCACACACATGGTGACTATCTGGACACCTGAACTGATCCATACAAGAAAAGTGAATGGACTCCTGGGCTCACATATCTAGTAACAGCTGTACCACCTGGTAACAGGAGGTAAGAGCTTCAAAGGCTCCAATAATTCAACTAGCTCATTCAAGCAGCCTATTGGACATATCAAAACAAAACAAAACAAGAAGCTAGGACACAGTAAGCAAACATAAAATAAATAAATACAATAACTTACTGATGGCTCAGAGACAATAGTCAATATCACATCACATAAAGAGGCAGACAACAATGGCTCCAGTAAACAACCAAAACAAAGAATCAAGAAATCTTCTAGACTAAGATAACTTCCTGGAATTACCAGAGGTAGAATACAAAAGATTAATATACAGAACTCTTCAAGAGATCAGGAAGGAGACCAGGCAAAACCCAGAACGAGACAAGTAATGCACAGAAAAAGCATTAGAGGAACTTAGGCAGATTAGACAAGAGCACAATGACAAATTTAATAGGCTGCAAGAATCCATAGAGAGACATAAAACAGAAATTCAGAAGATTAACAATAAAATTTCAGAATTAGACAATTTAACAGAAAGTCATAAGAGCGGAATTCAGGTAACAGAAATCAGAATTAGTGAAATTGAAAGTAGAAATCAGTAACAGAAAAAGCAAGGGAAAAAAAAGTCAAACACATCCAACTGAACAACACCTTGCTCAAAAACTATTGGGTTATAGAAGAAATTAAGCAGGGAATAAAGAAATTGACAGAATCAAATGAGAAGGAAAACATATCCTTCCAGAACATTTGGGACACAGCAAAAGCAGAGCTCAAAGGTCAATTTATAGCAATAAATGCACACATCCAAAAAGAAGAAAGGGCCAAAATCAAAGAATTAACCCAAGAACTCAAACAAATGGAAAGAGAGCAGCAAAAGAAATCCTCTGGCACCAGAAGAAAACAGATAATAAAAATTAGAGCAGAATTAAATGAAATAGAGAATAGAAAAACAATTGAAAGAGTTAACAAGACCAAAACCTTGTTCTTTGAAGAGCTCAATAAAAGCAATAAACCACCGGCCAAACTGACAAAACACAGGAGAGGAAGCAAATAAACCAAATAAGAAATGAGAAGTCTGATATCACAACAGACCAAACTGAAATTAAAAGAATCATAAGAGAATGCTATGAAAATTTGTACTCTAACAAGTTTGAAAACCTAGAGGAAATGGACAAATTTCTAGAAACACTACCTGCTTAAACCAACATAAACAGAGGTAGAACAACTAAATAAACCTATTAAAAAAAAGAGATTCAAAAGGTAATTTAAAAAAACTTCCAAGAAAAAAAAAGCCCTGGCCCTGAAGGCTTCATTGGAGAATTCTACCAAACTTTCACAGAAGACTTAACACCACTACTAGCAAAAGTATTTCAGAGCATAGAAAAGGATAGAATACTCCCAAACTTATTCTATGAAGCCAGCATAACCCTGATACGAAAACCAGGTAATGACATTACAGAAAAAGAAAATTTCAAGCCAGTTTCCCTCATGAACTTAGACGCAAAAATTCTCAACAAAACTCTAGCCAATAGAACCCAACAACATACCCAAAATAATAATAATAATAATCCACCACGACCAAGTGGGATTCATACCAGGTACGCAGGGGTGATTCAACACTAAAAAAACAATCGGTGTAATCTACCACATAAATAAAAGACAAGAACCACATGATCCTATCAATTGATGCAGAAAGGGCTTTTGATAAAGTCCAACACTCATTCTTGATAAAAACTCTCAGCAAAATAGGAATATATGAAAAATTCCTCAACATAATAAAGGGCATTTAATCAAAGCCAAGAGCCAAAATCATCCTAAATGGAAAGAGTCTGAAAGCATTCCACTTGAGAACAAGAACCAGACAAGGATGCCCTTTATCACCACTCTTATTCAACATTGTGCTGGAGGTCCTAGCCAGAGCAATTAAGCTAGGTAAATAAAGGACATCCAGATTGGCAAGGAAGAAGTAAAAGTATATCTATTTGCAGATGATATGATCTTATATACAGATAATGCTAAAGAATCCACAAGAAAACTACTGGAACTAATAGAAGATTTCAGCAAAGCATCAGGATAAAAGATAAACATACAAAAATCAGTTAAATTCCTCCACATCGACAAAGAGAACGTCGAAAAGGAAATCATCAAATCAATACCATTTATAATAGACCCCAAGAAGATAAAATACTTAGGAATAAATCTAACCAGAGACGTAAGAGAAATATACAAAGAAAACTACACACTACTGCAAGAAACCAAAAGAGACATACATAAGCGGAAAAACATACCTTGCTCACGAATAGGAAGACTCAACACTGTGAAAATGTGTATTCTACCTAAAGCAATCCACAGATAGAATGCAATCTTGATTCAAATTCCAATGGCATTTTTTTAATGAGATGGAGAAACAAGCCACCAACTTCATATGGAAAGGGAAGAGGCCCTGGATAATTAAAGCATTACTGAAAAAGAAGAACACGGTGGGAGGCCTCACTCACACTGCTGGATTTTAGAACCTATTATACTGCCACAGTAGTCAAAACAGTCTGGTACTGGTACAACAAATACACAGACCAATGAGCAGCTCATATTTGAGAAAGGCCCAAAGTCCATTAAATGGGGAAAAGGCAGTCTCTTTAAAAAATGGTGCTGGCATAACTGGATATCTGTCTACAAAAAAATGAAATAAGACCCATACCTCACACCATGCACAAAAACTAACTCAAAATGGATCAAAGACCTAAATATAAAATCTAAAATGATAAAAATCATGGAAGAAAAAATAGGGACAATGCTAGGAACCCTAATATATATATGGCATAACAGTATACAAAATATTATTAACAATGCACAAACAGCTGAAAAGAACTAGATAACCGGGAGCTCCTAAAAATCAAACACCTATGCTCATTCAAAGACTTCACCAGAAGAGTAAAAAGACAACATACAGACTGGGAAAAAAAAAATTGGCTATGACAAATCCCATCAAGGCCTAATCTCTAAAACCTGTGTGATACTACAAAATCTCAACAACAAAAAGACAAATAACCCAAATAAAAAAATGGGCATAGGATATGAACAGGCATTTCACCAAAGAAGACAGCCAGGTGGCTAACAGATACGTGAGGAAATGGTCATGATCATTAGCCATTGAAAAACGCAAATCAAAACTACAACGAGATGCCGTCTTACCCCAACAAGTCTGGCATTAATCCAAAAAACACAAAGTAATAAATGTTGGAGAGGTTGTAAAGAGACTGGAACACTTATACACTGCTGGAGGGAATGTAAAATGGTACAACCACTTTGGGTATCAATTTGGCACTTCCTTAGAAAGCTAGAAATAGTACTACCGTATGCTCTAGCAATCCCACTCCTTGGAATACATCCTAGAGAAATAAGAAGCTTCACAGGAATAGATACGTGCACACCCATGTTCATTGTAGCTCTGTTTACAATAGCAAAAAGATGAAAACAACCAAGGTGCCCATTAGTGGATGAATGGATAAACAAATTATGGTATATTCACACAATGGAATACTAGGCAACAAATCTGTGAAATATCACGGAAGAATCTGGAAGGTATTATGCTGAGTGAAATTAGTCAGTGGCAAAAGGACAAATATTGTATGAGACCACTATTATAAGAACTCAAGAAAAAGTTTAAACACAGAAGAAAACATTCTTTGATGATTACCAGGGTAGGGAGGGAGAAGGGGAGAGGAGTATTCACTAATTAGATAGTAGACAAGAATTATTTTAGGTGAAGGAAAGGACAACACACAATATAGGGGAAGTCAGCACAACTGGACTAATCCAAAAGCTAAGACGTTTCCTGAATACAACCAAACACTTCGAGGGACAGGGTAGCAGAGGTGGGGGCCTGGGAACCATGGTTTCGGGGGACATCTAGGTCAACTGGCATAACAAAGTGTATTAAGAAAACCTTCTGTACCCACTTTGGTGAGTGGTGTCTGGGCTTTAAGAGCTAGCAAGCGACCATCTAACATGCATCAAATGGTCTCCACCCACCTAGAGCAAAGGAGAATGAACACCAAAGACACAAGGAAAATAAGGACCCAAGAGACAGAAAGGGCCACATAAATCTCCATCAGCCTGAGACCAAAAGAACTAGATGGTGCCCGGCTACCACCAATGACTGCCCTGACAGGTAACACAACAGAGACTCCCTGATGGAGCAGGAGAAGAGTGGGATGCAGAACTCAAATTCTAGTAAAAAGACCACACTTAATCGTTTCACTGAGACTGGAGGGTCCCCAGAGGTTATGGCTCCCAGACTCTCTGTTAGCCCAAAACTAAACCCATTCCTGAAGCCAACTCTTCAAAGACTGGTCTATAAGACCTAAAATGATACTGATGAGGAGTGTGCTTCTTACCTCAAATAAATACATGACACTAAGTGGACAGCTCCTGTCTGCAGGCCAGATGAAAAGGCAGAGGGGGACCGGAGCTGGTTGAATGGACACGGGAAATACAGGGTAGAGAGGAGGAGTATGCTGTCACATTACAGGGAGAGCAACTAGAGTCACATAACAATATGTGTATAAATTTTTGCATGAGAAACTGACTTGAATTGTAAACTTTCACTTAAAGCACAATTAAAAAAAAGTTTACAGCCTTGGAAACTCTGTGGGGCCATTCTACGTTCTCCTTCAGAGTCACTGTGAGTCAGAATCTACTTGACAGCGAGAGGTTTTGTTTAATTTAAGTAGCCCCTAGCTGGAAGACTAGAATATGAAAATAGTCAAAACTTTTGCCAAATCTCAGCCATACAAAAATCAGAACAGAAAATAAATTACTTCCCTGTGGAAACCTTTTTTCCAGAAATAAATGCTTGAATTAAACAGAAAAATATCTGGTTAGTAAAATAAACATAATTTGATATTATAATAATGGTAAATTTTCATCTAACCTTGAGAGTTGTTGTTAGGTAGCTGTCAAGTTGGTTCTGACCCATAGCAACACTATGTACAACAAAACCGAGCACTGCCAGCTCCTGCATTATCCTCACAATCATTGCTATGTTTGAGCCCATTATTGTAGCCACTGTGTCAATCCATCTCATAGAGGGTCTTCCTCTTTTTGGCTGACCCTCTGCTGTACCAAGCACGATGTCTTTCTCCGGGGAGTGGTCCTCCTGATAACATGTCCAAAGTACGTGAGATGAAGTCTCACCATCTTTGCTTCCACAGGGTACTCCAGCATATTTCTTTCAAGACGGACTTGTTCATTCTTGTGGCAGTCCATGGTATATTTGATATTCTTTGCCAAAAATCACAAGTCGAATGCATCAATTCTTCTTCAGCTTCCTTTATTCGTTGTCCAGTTTTCCCATGCATATGATGCAATTGAAAATATCATGGTTTGAGTCAGTTGCACCTTAGTCCTTAAAGTGACATCTTTACTTTTTAACATTTTGAAGAGGTCTTTTGCAGCAGACTTGTCCAATGCAATACATCATTTGATCTCTTGACCACTGCTTCCACAGGCATTGATTGTGGATCAAAGTAAAATGAAATTCTTAACAACTTCAATCTTTATCATTGTCATGGATTGAATTGTGTCCCCCCAAAATATCTGTCAACTTAGCTGAGTCATGATTTTGAGTATTATGTGACTGTCCACCATTTTATGTGATTTTTCTATCATAAGATGGATTCCCAACAAAACCCCTTAGTGGCAGTTATATTGATGATGTCTACAAGATTAGGTAGTGTCTTAAGCCAATCTCTTTTGAGATATAAAAGAGAGAAGTGAGTAGAGAGACCAGGGGAACGCCTACCACCAAGAAAGCAGCACTGAGAACAAAGCGCTTCCGTTGGACCTGAGGTTCCTGTGCTGAGATTCTCCCAAACCAAGGGCAGATTGATGACAAGGACTTTCCTCCAGAGCCGACTGAGAGAAAAAGGCTTCCCCTGGAGCTGACAACCTGAATTTGGACTCGTAGCCTACTAGACAGTGAGAGAATAAATTTCTCTTTGTTAAAGCCATCCACTTGTGGCATTTCTGTTATAGCAGCACTAGATAACTAAGACAATCATGGTCTTGCTTTTTGGTCCAGTTGTGAGGATTTCTGTTTTCTTTATGTTGAGGTGCAATCCATACTGAAGGCTGTGGTCTTTGATCTTCATCAGTAAGTCCTTCAAGTCTTCTTCACTTTCAGGAACCAAAATTGTGTCATCTGCATATCACGGGTTGTTAATGAGTCTTCCTTCAATCCCGATGCCACATTCTTCCAGCTTCTCTGATTATTTGCTCAACATACAGTTTGAATAAACATGGTTAAAGGATACAACCCTGACACACACATTTCCTGGCTTTAAACCACACAGTATCCCCTTGTTCTGTTAAAACGATTGCTTCTTGTTCTATGTAGATTCCTCAGAAGCACAATTAATTGTTCTGGAATTCCCATTCTTGGCAATATTATCCACAATTTGTTATGATCTGCACAGCCGAATGTTTCGCATACTAAATAAAACACAGGTAAACATCTTTCTGGTGTTCTCTGCTTTCAGCCAAAATCCATCTGACATAAGTAATGATATCCTTTGTTCCACATCCTCTTCTGAATCTGGTTTGAATTTCTGGCAGTTCACTGTCGATGTACTGCTACAACTGCTTTTCAATGACCTTCAGCAAAATTTTACTTGCATGTGATATTAATTATATTGTTCAGTAATGTCCACATTCTGTTAAATCACCTTTGAAATGAGCACAAATATGAATTTTTCAGTTGGTTGACCAGGTAGCTTCTTCCAATTTTCTTGGCATAAATGAGTGAGCACCTCCAGTGTTATATCTGTTTGTTGAAACACCTCAATTGTTATTCTGTCAATTCCTAGAGCCTTGTTTTTCACCAACGCCTTCAGTGCAGCTTGGACTTCTTCCTTCAATAACATCAGTTCTAGATCATATGCTATCTACTCATATGGCTGAATATTAACCAATTCTATTCAGTACAGTGACTCTGTGTACTCCTTCCATCTTTTTTTCATGTTTCCTGAATTGTTCAATATTTTGCCTATAAAAAAAAAATCCTTCAAAATTGCAACATGAGGCTTGAATTTTTTCTTCAGTTCTTTTAGTTTGAGAAATGCTGAGTCTGTTATTTCCTTTTGGTTTTCTAACTCCAGATCCTTGCACATGTCATTATAATACTTTACTTTGTCTTCTTGAGCTACCCTTTGTAATCTTCTGCTCAGCTCTTTTACTTCTTCATTTCTTCCATTTGCTTTAGCTATTCTATGTTCAGGAGCAAATTTCAGAGTCTTTTCTCACATCGATTTTGGTCATTCCTTTCTTTTCTGTGTTTTTAATGATCTTTTGTTTTTTACATGTATAATTCCCTTGATGTCTTCCCACAACTCGTCTGGTCTTCAGTCATTAGTGTTCTATGTCTCAAATCTATTCTCGAGATGGTCTCCAAATTTAGGTGGGACATATTCAAGGTCATATTTTGGTTCTTGTGGACTTGTTTTATTTTTCTTCAGCTTCAACTTGAAATTGAATATGAGCAATTGATGGTCCGTTCCACAGTCTGTGCCTGGCCTTGTTCTGACTTACGATATTGAGCTTCTCCATGGTCTCTTTCCACAGATGTAGTCGATTTGATTCCTCTGTATCCCATTTGATGAGGCCTACATTTATAGCACTGCTTATTTCATTGAAAAAAGGTATTTGCAATGAAAAAGTCATTGATCTTGCAAAATTCTATCATGTGATCTTCAGCATCATTTCTGTCACCAAGTCCATATTTTTCAACTATAGATCCTTCTTCTTTGTTTCCAACTTTCACATTCCAATCTCTAATAATTATCAATGCATCCTGATTTCATGTTTGATCAATTTCAGACTGCAGAAGTTGGTTAAATTCTTCAATTTCTTCATCTTTGGCATTAGTGGTTGGTGCTTAAATTTGAATAATAGTCATAGGCATATGGATATTATCCTATCACTGACAGCATTGTACTTCAGGATAGATCTTGAAATGTTCTTTTTGACGATAAATGCAATGCCATTCCTCTTCAAGTTGTCATTCCTGGCATAGCAGACTATATGATTATCTGATTCAAAATGGCCAATACCAGTCAATTTCAGCTCACTAATGCCTAAGGATATCTATTTTCAATTGTTTTATTTCATTTTGTAAACCTCTATTTTTCCTAGATTCATACTTCATACATTCCACGTTCTGATTATTAATGGATGTTTGCAGCTGTTTCTTCTCATTTTGAATCCTGCCACATCAGCAAATGAAGATCCTTAAAGCCTAACTCCATCCATGTGATTAAGGTTAGTTTGAGGAAGCAGCTGTTCTCCAGCTGTATTTTGAGTGCCTCCCAACCTGAGGGGCTCATCTTCCACCACTATATCAGGCAAGATTCTGCTATGATTCATAAGGTTTTCACTGGCCAATGTTTTTAGAAGTTGATCAGCACGTCCTTCTTTCTAGCCTGCCTTAGTCTAAAAGCTGTGCTGAAACCTGTTCTCCATGACTGGCCCTACTGATTTTTGAAAAACCTGTGTCGTAGCTTCCACACATCAGCAACACTGAAGCCCCCACAGTACAACAAACTGATAGACAAGTGGTGGTTTATGCTCCCTACTCCGAGCATATCCTCCTCACCCACCTTGTACACCTAGAAAATACCTATTCAAGGGCTACCTCTTTATTAAAGAGTATTCTAAACTCTCCCCTTATTTATGATGAGTTCTCTCTCCTCCTTTGTGTCCTGCTGTGTCACAATGACTCTGTTCACATAAACCCCTCATTGCATTTCTTTATACCCATGAGGCCATAAAAAAGAGTCATAAACTCAAATGCCTTCATTACCAGGAGAAAAGTGAATGAAGCAGCTAGAATTAATATAATAGGGAATGGCAGAGAATGCAGCAAATTACAAAGAATGTAGCAAATAAATTTATTAAGAAGAAAACAATCTATATCGACAAAAAATCATGACACTATTCCTTTCATGTACAAGCCATTGAAATGGGTGTGGACTCTTCAAGATGGAAAGGAGCAAATATCTGTGAGTGGTGAAGATTTAAAGGAGTTTGTGTGTCAAGAAACTTCTTAGTTCAATTCCAGCCTAGCAATCTGCTCCATTGCTTGGGAGAGTAAACCGTGACTAATTACCCCTTATCTAAATTTCTAAGAATTATCTGAGAAAAGAGAAAGCAATTTTCATCTAAATACCTAATTGCTCACAGGTTATTTTTACCTCCATAGAAAAAGTCAAGCAAAGATATGATTTCTCATAAATACTATATTACTCTGTTTGACCTCATATAACAGCTCTTTCTCATTAAGCAACATGCTTAAAGCTGGGATTTTAAAATATCTGTAGCATGTTCATATTTTACGGGCAACTATTACACATCATGTGTTTAATTAGGATCTAAATTTATGGCACATTGTCAGATAATCTCCTCACTAATGCTTACAAGTCTTTTACAAGATTTATTCCTTTTGACAGCATTACTTTGTTAGGTCTTTTCACTTTCTTTGTAAGAGGTCTAACTTCAAACTACATTTTATGGAGTATGTGCTAAGAAAGAAATATAAGCCAAAAGTTTGAGCAACGCCACCAGTCAGATGTTGCTTTGAGGATATCAAGTTTAGAACGTCCAAGAGAAATGTGGAGGGAAGTACAAACAGTTCTGGTAAACTCTTTAATCCCTTGGAAGACGATGATGAGTGGTCATTGTTAGAATTCCAAATGATGCTAATGTCATTTGAAGCATCTGCTTAGGTAGGCAGTGCAATGCAGAGATTAATAGTGCAGACTCTGAAGTCTGAGGCCTCAGGTCAAATCCAAGGTCACTTAATCACTTAAGCCTCTGATTCCTCATCTGAAAACAGGAATACTAGTCACCAAATAGGCTCCTTAAAAAATCAAGTAGGATAATTTGTAAAGTACTTAGCATCATTTCTGACACATAGTAAAGACTCAATAAATGATAGCATGTACGATCATTATTATTTGCCTGAAATTAAATTAAGAAATGACATTTAATTATTTCTGGTCACAGAGAAACTTACTTTCTACTATTCTTTATATTGATTGTTTTGAAGCTTTAACATCTTTCTATTTTATACACACATACACAAGATCACATATAAACACAACAGCACTTAGTTTAAAATTACTTTTTTAAAAAAAAAGTTTTACCTACAGCTTCAGTGATGACAGAATTATCTCTTATGCAAACTACATGAGTACTGCTGGAAACTATAGCAGGAAAAACAGTGCAATTATGACACACAAAAGGACTGTGAATATTTACTCAATTGCTAACTTCACTTCGCCTCAAGTACTTAGCACATGTTATCAGGTGCGACCAACCCCTGGAGAAGGACATCATGTTAGGTAAAGTAGAGGGTCAACAAAAAAGAGGAAGAGCCTCCATGAGATGGATTGACAAAGTGGCTGCAAAAATGGCCTCAAACATAGCAACTATTGTGAGGATGGTGCAGGGCCAGGCAGTGTTTCATTCTGTTGCACACAGGGTTGCTATGAGTCAGAACCAATTCGATGGCACCTGAAAAAAAAACTACCTTTCAATTTTTTTATCCAAGACTGGTGAAGAGAATATGGTATGTTCGTTCACTCTCAAGTTGAGTAACTAAAAACAATCAAATTCAATTAAACCTTAATCATGCTTTGATAAAAAGCCTAAGGTTTCCTCAGGCCACAGGATGTCCATGGAGTCTCATACTAATTTGGCTGGCTGTGCACTACAGCACACACACACACAGAAACCAAGCCAAGCCCGTTGCTGTCAAGTGGATTCCAAATCTTAGTGACTTATAGGACAGAGTAGAACTGCCCAATGGGGTTTCCAGTGAGCTGCTGGTGGATTCAAACTGTCGACCTTTTGGTTAGCAGCCAAATGCTTAACAATGTGCCACCTTAGGAATTAATAAAAAACCTAAAAAAATCAAATTAAAAAAGATCAAATGAGATTTCACTCATTTAACATGTACCCCAGGACAAGTTTTTTGACCTCTGCAAACCTTAGCTTCCTCACCTAACTCAGCCCGAGATGGGGCCAGTCTCTTCCAAGAGATTTTTAAGCCTTTGAAGTCTATGCTTATGTGATCACCTGGTCCAGTGATTTTCCACATTTCTTCCATCTCAGAACAATTCAGGAGCACATTCCCATCATCAGCAGTGGCAAATGTAGTGATAAAGGCCCCCTACCGGAAAGCGTCAGAATTGCTACGCGGTGGAAAAGGAATTTGCAGGTTGAAGAAACCCCTTCTTTAACCCAAGGTAACCCTGCTATGCCCTACAAGGAGACCGTACCTCCCTCTTCTCCGTTGACTGAATTAGTTCAACCATCCAAACGTTAAATTAAAAAAAATCATCATACACCTACTCCACTCTTATTAACTATCTTGTTATCTGACATTCCACATTTATGACAATAGGAAAAAATCTTCTATCCAACTATTATTCACATTAACAATGTATGTCTGGCAGTAAAAACACCGAGGTGTGAGGCAAGAGTAACTCTGGCTGTGATGGTTAAGGTTATATATCAACTTGGCTGGTCCACGGTTCTCAGTGGTTTGGCAGTTATGTAAATCAAATTAAAAAAGCTCAAATGAGATTTCACTCATTTAACATTTAACATAACGGTAGTTATATAAAGATGTAATTTGGAAGTTATGTAATGATGTAGTCATACTACATTTTATTATCTGATATGATATCCTCCATTTTGAAGTAACACCAGTTGTTGCATAATGCCCTGGTATTTGTAACCTAACCATGTTGTTAAGTGAAGAGGGGGTGTATTGTTTAGAAACCTTCAATCCAGCAGTCATAAAATGGTGGTGTTCAAACAGTAAACAACCTGCATATGTGTTTTGTTGTCAAGTGTCAGAGGAAACTCTGAAATTTGCTCTTAAATATAGACTAGTTAAAACAAAAGGAAGAAATGATGAAGTAAAAGAGTTGAACAGAAGATTTCAAAGGGCAGCTCAAGAAGACATAGTAAAATATCATAATGAAATGTGAAAAGAAATAGAGTTAGAAAACCAAAAGGGAAGAACACACTCAGCATCTCTCAAGCTGAAAGAACTGAAGAGAAAATTCAAGACTTGAGTTGCAATACTGAAGGATTCTATGGGGAAAAAAATTGAATGAGGCAGGAAGCATGAAAAGAAGGTGGAAGGAAAACACAAAGTCACCATGCCAAAAGGAATTGGTTGACATTCAACCCTTTTATGGGATAGCATATGATCAAGAACCAAGGGTATTGAAGTAATAAGTCCAAACTGCATTGAAGGCATTGGGGAAAAACAAATCTCCAGGAATTAACAGAATATTCAGTATGCAAAGGCATTCAACTGTGTGGATCATAAATTATGGATAACATTGTGAAGAATGGAAATTACAGAATACTTAATTTTGTTCATGATGAACCTGTGCATAGACCAAGAAGCAGTTGTTCTAACAGAACAAGGGGATACTGCATGGTTTAAAATCAAGAAAGTGTGTGTCAGCGTTGTATCTTTTTACCATGTTTATTCTATCTGTGTGCTGAGCAAATAATCTGAGAAACTGGGCTGTATGAAGAACGGTGTATCGAGATTGGAGGAGGACTAATTAACAACTTGCATTATGCAGATGACACATCCTTACTTGCTGTAAGTGACGAGGACTTGAAGCACTTACCAATGAAGATCAAAGACTACAGCCTTCAGTATGGATTACACTTTAACATAAAGAAAACAAAATCCTCACAACAGGACCAATAAGCAACATCACAATAAACAGAGAAAAGATTGAAGTTGTCAAGGATTTCATTTTACTTGGATCCACAATCAGCACCCATGGAAGCACCAGTCAAGAAAGCGAACAACACATTGCATTGGGCAAATCTGCTGCAAAAGACCTCTTCGAAGTGTTAAAAAGCAAAGATGTCACTTTGAGGACTAAAGAGCACCTAATGCAAGGCATGGTATCTCCAATTGTCTTATAGGCATGTGAAAGTGGACAATGAACAAGGAAGACTGAAGAATTGATGCATTTGAATTGTGGTGTTGGCAAAGAATGTTGAATATACCATGGACTGCCAAAAGAATGAACAAATCTGTGTTGGAAGAAGTACAGCCAGAATGCTCCTTAGAATCAAGAATGGTGAGACTTCATCTCACCTACTTTGGACATGTTATCCGGAGTGACCAATTCCTGGAGAAGGACATCATGCTTGGTAGAGAGTCAGTGAAAAAAAAAGGAAGGCCCTCAATGAGATGAATTGACACAATGACTGCAATAATGGGCTCAAACATAGCAATGATTGTGAGGATGGCACAGGACCTGGCAGTGTTTTGTCCTGTTGTACATAGGTTTGCTATGAGTTGGATCCAACTTGATGGCATTTAACAACAACACAGCAATATGTGTCATCTATAGTCAAACAGTGTTTTTAAGACATTTCAAATAGTTTCCAAATCTTACAACTCAGGTGAATTCACAAAAATTGAAAATGTTTGTTTCCTTTGAAAATTCAGAACATCAGACTACACTAGACTCACATGCCTACAGAGCAAAAGTTGGCTTTAGCTGCATCTCCCTGCCCTCCAGTTGTCGACAGACTTACCACTCCCAATTATCTCCCTACCATTTATCACTCTGCATTTCTCTGTTGTTTTTCTTCTAATAGAGAAATATTTCTCTACCTCTTAGCTCTATTAAAAGTAGGAAAGTTAAAGATAGGCTGAGTGTGTCATCCTATTTTACCTTTCGCACTGCTCAGCCTGTTTCCCATGGTCTTGCCAGTTTATCTTAAAAAAAAAAAAAAAAAAGGGCTTTTGCTCTGCCCCTTTGAGGAAAATTTATTTGACCAATATTTATTCTTATCTTCTTCTTCATACATCTTCAGATTGATTATCAGAAAATATTTCCTCTGAAGCACATTTTTCTTAATGAAGTATGAAAATCATACAGAAGAGCACACATATCATACATATATAATAGAAAAAAAAATTTCATAAGAGATAAATGCTATAAAGTAAACACAAGAAAGTATGATCAAGAACTTCATATAATGTTTCTTAAGAAATATATGTATATAATCTAATTTTAAGGAGCAAGATGCTGTATTTAAGGAGCCCTGGAGGTACAGTGGTTAACCACTTGGCTGCTAATGGAAAAGTTGGCAGTTTGAACCCACCAGTGGCAACGGGGGAGAAAGATGTGGCAGTCTGCTTCCAATAATATTTACAACCTTGGAAACCCTGTGGGACAGTTCTACTCTCTTCTCTAGGGTCTCTATGAGTCTGAATCAACCAGATGGAAATGGATACACCACATTCGTGAACAGGAATATGCAATAATACAAAGATGTCCTTTATACAAAATTAATCCATAAAGTCAGTAAAATTCCAAACAAAATTTTGATATTTTTTTCATTAAGGTTAATATACTAATCCTAAAATTTATATATAACCCCACAGAGCCATGTGTATCCAAGAGAATTTTCAAGAAGAAACATGTGGAAGAACTTACACTAAAGATTTTATGACTTTAGGCTATAAAAATGAAGATGGTAAGATATTAAAAGAAGAATGAAAAGAGTGTATAAGTTTTTGAATGAGAAACTAATTTGCATTGTAAACTTTCACCTAAAATTCAATAAAGTTAAAAAAAGAATGAAAAGAAAATCCACACATCCATACTTGTATATCTATATTGTGGTCTCTAAATATAATTTCTTACTAAAATGAGCAGGGTTCCTTGAAGAAATAACTCATTCCAGGTCTGGAATGAGTGCATAAGAGAGTCTGGAATGTTATCATGAGAAGCAAGGAAGTTCTCAAAGACTACTAGGGACGTAGCAAAAAGACTTAGGAGCCAACTTAATTAGACTCCCACTGGCCAAAGATAAAGTAATCTGAGCATCAACAACAATACTAATAAAAATGGATTGAGATACACATGTATGTATCATTGGGGTCACAATGATACTAAACAACAACGACCACAAGAAAACCTCTTCAATCTCTCTTAGGGTATGCTAGAGAACTAACTTATTTTAATAAATAGCAAAAAAAAAAAAAAAATCAAATATTTATTCTGCTATTCCAATAAAAAACTACGACTCAGAGAAACCAAATAGGTTATGAGAAGTTTCTCTTTATAAAAGCTTTCCAGCTAATAAACGCAGAAGAAATGACAGAATTAGAATATTCTAATTTTGTGATTTATTTGTAATACTTAACATTTTGCAATTGTTAATGACATAATGAAATTAGGCAATAATTGCTACCACCACCAAAAGCAAAAAACAAAACAAAAAGACACTGGGTGCCTCCTAACAGAAGTACATGCTGCCATGTATGAAATATTATTGCCCCATAATGGAACCTAAACTATATACACCAAAACATGTGAAGAATTATTACCAAAAAGAATAAACTTGATCAAGACTCTCAACCTAACAGTCAATTTAAAGGAACTATAAGGAAACCCTGGAGGCGTAGTGGTTAAGTGCTACAGCTGCTAACCAAAGGGTCAGCAGTTCGAATCCACCAGGCGCTCCTTGGAAGCTCTATGGGGCAGTTCTATTCTGTCCCGTAGGGCAGCTATGAGTCGTAATCAACTCAACGACACTGAGTTTGTTTTTTTGGTTTTTTTTTATAGGGTAAAAAGGAAATTGTTAAATGACACCCTAAGGATACATTCAGGGACAGATTACCCAATAAGCAAGGTAAGCTTACGCATAGGGCATCAACAAAGCAGCGGCACCAGTTGTCTAAAGCAAAACCCCATAGATGCCAAGCAGACAGGACATAAGGAAAAGCAAGCTCCACAGTGGACAAGAACTGGCAAGGCACTAAATAAAATTGATACCAGCTCCAGTGCATGAGAATGTGCCAGCCAGAAATAAAGTTCACCCAGGGTCACAAGGGCGAACAGGCACAAGGTTGTTTAAGCTATGAAGTCCCTACCACATCAACACCTTCATTGACATTTGTCTCCTATGGTTCCCTACCGTGTAATTGAACCTCCTTATCTTAATGGGTCTCTTGGGAGTATATTATTTCTTTCTAATAAACAAGAGATTGGGGGGAGAGGGGAGGCTGTGGAGTCTAACTTTTGCTATATTGACCCAATATGCAACTGGATCTAACATGAGCAGTTACTGGGCAAGACCAGATTATATTAATAGATAACATGTCTCTGATCAATTTTGAGAGAACTGTCTTGTACATCCACGTCTGCTGAACTGGCAACCCCAGCCAGGAGGGCCAGCAATGTTCTTTGCCATGGTAAAAATATAAGGGTATGCTCTTGCACACATCCTGGTAAACAATCAATGGGAACTCCAGTCCCAGATGATGCACAGAAATGAGGGAACTCAAATAAGTCCACCATTGCAATGAGAGGCAACCACTTATCTGCTCTCTGTCACCATAAATTAAAGACATAACTGTGTGGCATCTGTCAGGTAAAAAGAAAACCTCATATTTTTTGGCAATCAGATTTTTTTTTTCTTAAGAAGAGCCATTTACCCAGGACAGGAACCATTCCCAAAGACAACTCAACAGACATGGAAGGGACTGGACAGTGGGTAGGAGAGAGATGCTGATGAAGAGTGAGCTACTTGTATCAGGTGGACACTTGAGACTGTGTTGGCATCTTCTATCTGGAGAGGGGATGGGAGGGTAGAGAGGGTTGGAAGCTGGCAAAATTGTCACGAAAGGAGAGACTGGAAGGGCTGACTCATTAGGGGGAGAGCAAGTGGGAGTATGGAGTAAGGTGTATATAAACTTATATGTGACAGACTGACTTGATTTGTAAACGTTCACTTGAAGCTCAATAAAAATTAAAAAAAAAAGAAGAGCCATTTAAGGCAAAATTGGTGAAAGTCAATTTTTCGTTGTGGGAGAACAACAGAATTTTACATTGGTTGCTGAAACAACTGCATAGACAAAGAGTCAGTCATTGGAACAGAACAAGAGGATACTACGTGGTTTAAAATCAGGAAAGGTATGCATCAGATTTGTGTCCTTTCCCCATACTTATTCAAACTGTAAGCTGAGCAAATAATCTGAGAAGCTGTACTGTACGAAGAAGAATGGGGCATCAGGATTGGAGAAAGACTCATTAAGAACCTGCAATATGCAGACAACACAACTTTGCTTGCTGAAAGTAAGAGGACTTGAAGCACTTACTGATGAAGATCAAAGACCATAGCCTTCAGTATGGATTACTCCTCAACATAAAGAAAACAAAAATTCTCACAACTGGATCAATTAACAACATCATGATAAACGCAGACAATACTGAAGTTGTAAAGAATTTCATTTTACTTGGCTCTTCTATCAACACCCATGGATAGTAGCAGTCAAGAAATCAAATGATGTATTGCATTGGGCAAATTTGCTGCAAAAGACCACTTTGAATTGTTAATAAGCAAAGATATCAGTTTGAGGATGAAGGTACAACTGACTCAGGCTATGGTATTTTCATTGTCTCATATGTATGTGAAAGGTGGACAATGAATAAGGAAGACCAAAGAAGAATTGATGCCTTTGTATTATGGTGTTGGGGAAGAATATCGAATATACCATAGACTGCCAGAAGAACAGTCAAATCTGTCTTGGAAGAAATACAGCCAGAATGTTCCTTAGAAGCAAGGATGGCAAGACTCCATCTTACATACTTTGGACGTGTTACCAAGAGGGATCAGTGCCTGGAGGCAGACATCCTGCTTCGTAAAGTAGAGGGTCAGTGAAAGAGAGGAAGACTCTCAAGGAAATGAATTGATACAATGGGCTCAAACATAGCAACGATTGTGTGAGGCTGGCGCAGGACCTGGTAGTGTTTCATTCTGTTGTACACGGGGTTGCTATGAGTCAAAACTGACTCAGTGGCACCTAACAACAACAACAACACTTTAGAGAATAATTTGGCAATATCTGGTAGATCTGAAGACAGTGATACTCCATAACAGAGCAATTCTATATCTAGTTATATACCTCAGAGAAACTTTTGCACTTACACAAGTATATACGCACAAGATTACTGTTGTTCTCTGTAAAAAAAAAAAAAACCTAAATGTCCAATGAATCTATTTTAACAAAAGTTAAAAGAAACAAATTAGAACTGTAATCATCACATAGATAAATCCCAAAACTACATTTTGAGCTAAAAGAAAGCTGTAGGCATAATATTATTTATAGGTAACTTCATAGAAAGCCTAAAAAAGGAAAAATTACACAGTGGAGTATTTATAAATACGTAATTACATATATATATATTTTTTATGTGTAAAATATATGTGGTTATAATAAATCCTTAATTCGGGAGAGTAGTTACACCTCTGGGAAGAAAGACAATGGCATGAGATCTAAGAGAAGACTCCTGGGGACTAATATATAAGTAAGGCTTTGTTGTTAAAACAAAGATTAAGGCAAAACTGAAGCAAATATAGCAAATCATTAAAATTTGTTCAATCTGATTGGTGGCTACTTTGTCTCTGTTACAGTATCTATTGTAATTTTAAGCATGTTTAAAATAGTGCATTATTCAAAAATAAAAATGGTGGTATGTTCTGAGTCAATAACGCAAGAAAGGCATGTTGCAGCCATTTCAAAATTGCCTTAAAATAAATAAATAATTTAAACCAGTGTTAACAGAATAATCAGTCAAGGGAATTGAGGGTTTGAATCTCAATATTATTAAATGGGTGTTATGACCTCTTAGCAACTGGCCTCTTAACGAAGGTTTATCTTCAACTGCTATTACCAGGGGAAAAACATATTATCATCATTTTAGCTTCTATTTTTAGTGCACACAATGAAGATAAGCTGTTTGTTCCTTCCCTTGATGTTTGGAAATCATAGTTTCCACTTGTAAAGTAGAACTTTTTTTAGTACTCGCTTGACTCTGTAGGGTGACTACATTTTTAGCTGCCTTGCATATACAAACGCTCGCTTCTAATACATTTTAAAGAGCCCAGATGAGTCCTTTACTTCTTTTGTATATTACATTTGAAATTAGACTGTAGAAAACAAACTTTAGTGATAATTATAACCAAATACTGAAGGCAATAAGGATCTGCAAGACCATCTTTCCTTGCTGGTTACAATGGTTCTTTCCAAATTAAAAGAATATTTTAAATGCCCTGGGTTTGTTTGTTTGTTTTTTTTTTTTGCTTTGTTTTGTTTTTCTTTCTCAGTCTCATTTTCCATTTTTCCTTTTTGTTATTAGATGTTGCCCTAGAAAGGATGACTTTTGAGATATCCTAAATTCTGAGAAAGTTTCTTATAATACTGTAGCCATATTTTAAGTCCACAGTTGGCACTTAGCATCTTCTTTCCCACAGAGCACAACGTGTGAAATGTGCTATAAAACTGTCCCATATGGACGACTCCACAAAGATGCCTTCTGTTGCACAGTCAAAGCCTGTCAGCAGTATCTTTGGGGTGCAGCGATGGTAAGTAGTGGTAAATGGTCGAAGAAGGCTAGCCTCTGAGTGCACTGCCAGTGCTCAGCCTCTGTAGGGACTATTATCTATATCTTGCTAAGGAAGCATTAGACAGACTCCAGATATGCTTGGGAAAACCTCTGAAAGAAAGTTCAGTCAAATCTCTAGAATCCTTATTTCCGCCTTCTAATTTCCGGCTGTTAAAACAGGAAAGACCTACCTTTCCATTCTGTGAGTGACGAGGTGGTACGACCACCGTGGGGAACATGTTTGTAGTAGCTATGGTTTTTATTATTTTGGAAAATGTATGTTGTCTTCAGAAGCAAGACTCTACATAGATATATGTGTGTGTATATGTGTGTGTGTGCGTGTGTGTGTGCGCGCGCGCGAGACTTTCTGGGGACAACATTAGCCCAGTGTTTTCCTATTCAGACAATGATGCGAAACAAAGACAAAACAGAAAACCAACTTCAGTTTTGGCATGAATCATCAGATTTTATCCTCCTTCCTTTTCCTAGGAGCCCTGGCTGGTCAGTGGTTAAGTGCTATACCTGTTAACCAAAAGTTGCCAGTTTGAATCCACAAGCTGCTCCTTGGAAACCCTATGGGGCAGTTCTACTCTGTTCTATAGGGCCGCTATGAGTCAGAATGACTCGACAGCAATGGGTTTGGTTTTTGTTTGTTTGTTTCCTTTTCATAAGCTGGAAAACACTGGAAAATGGCCTCGGTTTTATAGGGAGGCAGAGTATGTGAGTGTAGAGCTTAAGCAGAGGAAGGACAACATTTTCCTGCCCTCATCTGCTGTCCTTTGCCAGTTTTCCTTTCTGTAGAGGGAGTGGAATGGCAGCAGATACATGAACTCTTTAATAATCTTTTTATATTAATCTAAATTTCTGCCTCCCACTTTACCTTTCTTGTTTTTTTCTCATTGCTTCCTTAATTTTCCTTCTTCTGCTTTATACCGACATTCATAAAAACTTTTCATCTGGTTTCTACCCCAAACCACATGTTTGCATATCTTGTTCTTATGACTGCTGGTTATTGCAATTGTCATAATTTTTTGCAAGCTAGTTTTACATCTTATAACAACTTCATCATAGCTTGGATGCTTTTAAGAAAAAAATATCATACTAAACTGCAATATCTCAAATTAATTTAAAAAATCATAATTTTTTATGAAGTCCTGAGAGTTAGTGGGTCAGTAAATAATTACAGGGTTTTCTCTAAAAAAAAGAACACAAGAAACAAAAAGTATTTTTACCACCAAAGGGAACAGAAATGCATATTTATCCCCCCGAGACTTTGAAAAATATGTAAATAATTAATTCCTGCAAATACGATTCTCATCCCATGGTTGTAATTAGTTAGACTGAAATCTTAGATTTATTCCTCTGTTTTCCTTGGGTCTACAGATCACAGTCTAGTCTTAGAGGTCACCGTTTGTAACAGCTCTTGGAATAACAAGAAAATCACTACACATCTTTAGCTTCTCTTTGTCTCTGCTATGAACTTTCATTGGTCTAATATTTGGTCAACAGTTCATCAAGGTAATTAACGAGCAGCCTGACAGTTTTATCTCATGAGGCCACAATTTCCATCTGTGAGGTCTTCAAGTTATCTCTCCAGGGAAAAGTGAACATGTAGGATTGTTTTAGGAGCTGGATCGGAGGGCACGCTTCTTTCATCTTCAGGAGTCTAATCTAATGCTGATAACAGGCCAAGTCATTTATTCTTTCTCAAAATGTGTTTACAGTAGAATTTTTGTTTGTTTGCGTAAGCTGTGTTATTTATGTAATGTTATGGTGCATTTAGCAGCCAATTTCTGTTTCTGAAGAGCCTGTTTAGTGAGCTGTCCAAGATTGAAACCACATCTTTCTTATTGTTATACCACCAATGCCAGCACAGAATTTATCTAATTTAGCGGCATTATGTATGTAGCACTTTATAAGTATTAACTAATTTAATCCCCGGCCCTTTAAAATAAGTTTGACTTTAATATCCATTTTAAGGATGAGGAAACTAAAACACAGAGATGTTTAATGTCCTTACTCAAAGTCACCAGACAGCGAGTGGTAGAGTCTGGCTCAAAAGTCTCCACTACTACTGTGCTATTTCAGGTAACTCTGCTACACTGCTTCGGGTGCTTGTACACATCCAAACTCAGCATGTGGGTGAATATACAAGCAGAAAAGAGAAAAGGGGGCGGGGGGGGAGGAAAGATGAGATGGAGACAATTTTAACGTGTAAAACGTGAAATATCATTAGCGATTTAGAGACAAAACTGAGATCTGAATTTTCTTATTTTTATATAGCACCACTCATGTAGAATAAGAGCTTTTATTATCTTTTTAATATAACTTTGATTAACTCTAAAATATATGTCATATTTATTTAACTTTTAGAGGGATAATGACATAATGAACCTACCACCTACCCTGAAGCTAGTCTGTGACTCTACCAGTGTGTTCTTACCCTGTCTCATCTTCATGTCTTCCCCTGGGGAGGAACGGCTACCCTGAATTCTGCGCTCAGCCTTTCTTTCCTTTCTTTATATAGTTTTATCACATATGTTGGTGTTAGTTGCTGTTGAGTTGGCTCTGGCTCATGGTGATTTCATGTACAACAGAATGAAATGTCGCCCGGTCCTGCACCATATTCACAATTGTTGGTATGCTCGAGTCCATCATTGTGGCCACTATATATTTCAAGTGCCTTCCAACCTAGGGGGCTCATCTTCCAGCACTGTATTTTAGGCAATATTCTGTTGCGATCCATAGAATTTTCATTGGTTAATTTTCAGATGTGGAATGCCAGGCCTTTCTTCCTAGTCTGTCTTAGTCTAGGAGCTCTTCTGAAGCCTGTCCACTCTGGGTGACCCCACTGGTATTTGAAATATGGATGGCATAACTTCCAGCATCACAGCAACATGCAAGTAAGTCACCACAGTGCAACAAATTGACAGATGGGTGGATCACATATGTAGTAACCTAAACAATATTTTGTTAAGTTTCTCTTGTTTTTTTTAGATTTATCAAAATGGTATGATACTATATAAAATCCTCTGTGATTTTCTCTTTTCGCTTAACCTTATGTTTCTAAGATTCATATATACTGTGTTGAATAAACTCTTTTTTATAAAGTGTCTTACAGTTTTCAAAACACTTCGTATGAATTATATCATTTGTTTCACATAAAAATCCACTGGCGATCTAATTTTTTCTGTTCTTTTTGTAACAATAGTACAAAGAGTATACTGGTAAAAAGCTACTAATAAATCAAATTTTAGCTGGGCCACCACATACATCAAGACCTGCATGTTGATATGGGCTCTAGGTCTTGCTACAAACACGGTATAAACTTTCCATACCAGAGAATCCATTTGAATGCTTGTAACTATAGATGCATTTCCCATGTGGTATGAGTATGCCACGTTATACTGAGGAAAAAAAGTAAAATAAAAATGAGTTAATGCATTTTCCTTAAAACATCTTGGAAATCCATCTTATTTCCATATGTATGGCACATAAATAGAGCTTTTTGTCCATTCCAAATGTGACTGTCACGTCTATTTCACCATATCCAATAGGATGTGGTAAACAATAGCATATGTAAATTCCCACAAAAATGTATCTGAGGGAAGTTTTGTCTTTTATTACCTTCTGAATGTCTTTTTAATTGTTCTTTCAGCTGCCTGAGGAGCATGAGAGGCAAGAAGAGACCCAATATTCCTGTGGTTGGTATGAGTTTTATGTTATTCATTAGTCAGTGACATGCTAATATCTACCTTAGAAAGTAGTACCAGTTTTCAGAGAAATTCGAATTCTGCCTTCCACGTGAAATGCTCAAAACATATGTCCATGAACACGAGGCCGATGAGAAGAAGACTGAGAATCCAGAAAGCTTCTGTTGACTAACTGAATGAGTGTTGAATTCTCTGGTGTTTCCTTTCAGAGCACTGAACTAACTGATAGCTTCTTGTCAAATACTACATACATATTTGTGTATGTGTGTGTGTATGTATACACACACACACCCCCCTTTTTAGAGCAGTTCAGGTTTACAGAAGAATTGTGCAGAAAATATGTCAAGTTCCCATATACTCCCTCTCCTTGCACATAGTTTCTCCTATGATTAACCTCTTGTATCTGTGTGGTACATCTGTTGCAATTGATATTAGACATTATAATTAACTAAAGTCCACGGTTTACATTAGAGTTCACTGTTTATGTTATACACTTCTCTGGGTTTTGACAAATGCGTAATATCATATGTCTACCATTATAATATCATACAGAATAGTTTCACTGCCCTAAAAATGCTTTGTGCTTCACCTATTCATCTCTCTTTCCCTTTCCCTAAACCCACTGATCTTTTTACTGTCTCTATAGTTTTGCCTTCTCTAGGATGTCAGATAGTTGTAATCATATAGGATGTAGCTTTTTCAGATTAGCCTCTTTCACTTAAGAAGTATGCACTTAAGTTTCCTCCGTGTCTTTTTGTAGCTTGATAGTGCATTTCTTTTTATCACTGGATAATACTCCATTGCATGGATGTACCACAATTCGTTTACCCCTTCTCCTATGGAAGGGCAACTTGTTTGCTCCCAATTTTGACAATTAGGATTTTAGTTGCTGTAAACATTCGTGTGCAGGTTTTCGTGTAGACACAGGTTTTTAACTCATTTGAAACATGCTGTAATGCACCACTGGATGCTTCTTCTCGTGTCTTTTCACTAAGGTTGTGTCTGCGTAAGGGAATAAATTAATGAACTGAAGAAACTAACAGGGCAGCTTAGAGCACCCTTCCCTGACTGTTGAGAAATGGGTGAGGGGTGAATTTTCCACTTGAACTTTTCAAGTTTATTTTTGTTCATGGATTAACTGATTTAACTGCCTAGCTAAATATATTAGTCATTACCATCCAATGAATAAAACATGTATACAGCAGCATTAGTGTTTTCTGTAAACTTCAGTGAGAGCTATCTTATGCTAAACAATCAGACTAAAGCCTTTACCATCTTAAAGACAAGTACAAATTGTCCAACATCCTTTAAGTAGCCAAAAGATTTGCTCCTCTTTGAGTTTACATGACTTAAGACAAAAATGCAGACCAAAAGTTAGTTCCTTTCACCTCATTAGTTCGCAATATAGTAAACCTATTGACAGCAGAAGATTTGGAGTCAACTAGATTTGGGTTCCAATCCCATCTTTGTCACTTACTTAATTTGGAGCTACAGAAAGTTACTTAACCTCTTTGGACCTCAGGTTAAAAAAGGGATTTGTTATAGTCTTTATCTCCTAAGGCTGTTGTGGGTATTAAAGGAGATAAATTTTTTTTTTTTTTAAAGCATATAAATCACCTTGAAGTGTTGGTCATGTAGTAGCAGCTCATTGTAATAGAGGGCCTCATTGGGTGATCTCCCCATCTTGCTGATTTAAAGAGCTCTCTCATGCTTGCCATTCTAGGACCATGTCTTCCTGTGGACAGAAAATTGGGGGTTGTATTCACAGACATCATTGTGCCTTTGGTCTCCATGTGGGCCCCAGCTGGAGCAGAGGGACAGGAGTCAGGGCTCAGCGGCACATGGGGAACAGCTAGCGTGCACTAGGGCTGTACTTTTTTTGCTCAGCCGTCTGACCGCCAGGAAGAGGCCCAGCAGCCTCCTCTCTCCCCAGTGTAATCCCTGTGGAGAGTCGGAATCCACAACCCACTCTCATTTTGCCTCCACATGGCAATTGTTGTTCTTTTCTAGAGCTTCATGTTTTCTTTTTCACCAGGTTCTTTTCATGTTAAAGTTGGGCAAAAAAAAAAAAAAAAAAATACCTGCACAACAGGAGTGCTCTCTCCTCCTGTGGAGGATCTATTTCTTGTTTCCACCCAGCAAAGTTAAAGCTGCTTGTTTTGTGAAACAAACAGGCCAGGCCAAAGTAAGGGCAAACAGGATGTGTTACCACTCAGGGGGTATGTCTATAAAGGGAAGCCCTGCCTAAGGTACGCTCTCTGACCCAATTGCTCTGAAATGTTTAAGAAGAGCAAAGAAAATCTGGACAAGCGAGGCTTGCTGGTTTGGATCAGAGCCCATTTTGCCTCAAAAACAAAAATGGGCATGGCGTTTGAAATATAGAATTCACTTGGAAACTATAATCAAGTAGCATAAATGTACTTATGATACAACACTGAAGTTAGGAGTTCTATTCTCAAAACTGAATGATTCCAAGGGGCTTCCAATGACTGGTATTTAACTAAAGCATGGTGATTTTTGCTCACCACGGAATAATATGTATCACAGAGAGGCAGAAAGAAAAAAAAAGAAGGAGGGGAAGACTTTTTGATTCCCTTCAGGAATAAACTTAAAAAGAACAAGAGGAAGATGGAGAAAGGAAAAATTATAGGCTCAGTTGCAAGAACTGCGTTTCTAATGAGAAATGGCTATTCCTTGAATTTCGCATTCTTTGAGGTTTTGTCCCCAGGACTGAACTCTCAGGGTTATTTCTTTCTTTCTTTCTTTGTTTTTTTCTTTTGTTATTGTGGTACATATATATACAACAAAACATTTGCCAATTCAACATTTTTTACATGTATAATTCAGAGATTGCATTCATCATGTCGTGGAACATCACCACTCTCCTTTTCTTGACTACTGCACCACCATTAACGGAAACTCAGTGTCCCCTAAGCAATGACTCCCCTTTACCCCCATCCTCCCACTGCTGATAACCACTGATGAGTTTTGGTATCCATACATCTGCCCATTTTGTATAAATAAGATCATATAATATTTGTCTTTTTTTTGACTGACTTCTTCCACTCAGCATAATGGTTTCATGTTCATCCATGCTGTTGCATGTATCAGGACTTCTTTTCTCTTTTATGGCTGAGTAATATTCCATTGTATATATGTACTGCATTTGGTTTACCCATTCACCTAAGAATGGACATTTCGGTTGTTTCTACCTTTTGGCTATTGTGTATAGCGCTGCAGTGAACGCTGATGTACTCAAGGTTATTTCTTGCTCTCCTATTTTCCTCCCCTTCAGATGTTTATGCGCAGCCCGTTGGTTAGGAGGGAGAGTCCAGTTTATAATTCCTTAGATTGCGTGATCTTTGTGTAGGACAACTTTACCCTTGGCTATTTGGCTTGTCATTTCTTTTTCGCAATTTAATGCTTTTACCTACTGCGGTTCTTGAAGTTTATATAGTCAACTACCTTGATTGAAATGGTCTAGAACGCTCAAGCAGATTGTAAACTCCTATAAACATACTGTCTTTGTTTCTTAGTGCTACTGTAACAGGAATACCACAAGTGGGTGACTTTAATGAGCAGAAATTTATCTTCTCACAGTTTAGGAAGCTAGAAGTCCAAATTCAGGGTGCTAGCTCTAGGGGAGGGCTCTCTCTCTGTCAGCTCTGGAGAAAGCCCCTTGTCTCTTTCAGCTTCTGTTCCTCAGTTCCTTGGAGATCTCCACTTGGCATCTACCTTTCCCTTATTCTTGCTCGTTTGCTTCCTTCCCTAATCTGTTCCTTTTATGTCTAAAAATGTTGGGTTTAACACACACCCTACACTAATATGGCCTCCTTAACTAACAGAGAAAACTCTATTCCCAATTGGGATGACATCTACAGATATTAAAACCAAACAAAACCAAACCTGTTGCTGTCAAGTCGATTCCAATTCATAGACAGCTGTAGGGGTTAGGATTTACAACACATACTGTGGAGGGGGACATAATTCAATACATAACATATATATCTATTGAAATTTTCTTAATGTATTTGAGCACACATTTTAAAAATTTAAGTTTTAAAGAAATGAATGGAACTATTGATTGTAGTGGTTGTTTTAAAACTCATAGAACTGTACCTTAAAAAGGGTAAAATTTATTTAAATTACACCTCAATTTTTGGAAAGCTTTAAAAAAAAGTAGTAAGTTTTGCCAAATTATCTGCTGAATTTGGGCACTGTAGATAAATAAAACAAGTTAACACATCATGAGTCCTAGAGTTTAGGCTCAGCTCAGCCACGAATTAACTGGGATTTTGGGAACGCAACTTATTCTCCATGGACTCAGTTTCAGCATCTGCAAAATGAGGGATTTATTCAGATTAGCATTTCTCAAAGTATGTTTAGTGAAATGCTAGTTCTTCACAATGTTTATAGTTTTTATGTGGAAAAAAATTTCCCTTGTCAAATAAATTTAATAATGGTTATGTCAGACAAAATCAAAGGGGTTTATCTAGCGTAGGATTTATCGTAGTGGTTTTGCAAATGTGTAAAGGTCTTTAACATTTCTTGTTGTTGTTGTTGTTAGGTGCTGTCGAGTTGGTTCTGACTCATAGCGACCCTATGCACAACAGAACAAAACACTGCCCGGTCCTGCGCCTTAACAATCGTTGTTATGCTTGAGCTCATTGCTGCAGCCACTGTGTCAATCCACCTCGTTCAGGGTCTTCCCCTTTTCTGCTGACCCTGTACTCTGCCAAGCATGATGTCCTTCTCCAGGGACTCATCCCTCCTGATAGCATGTCCAAAGTATGTAAGATGCAGTCTCGCCATCCTTGCTTCTAAGGAGCATTCTGGTTGTACTTCTTCTAAGACAGATTTGTTCGTTCTTTTAGCAGTCCATGGTATATTCAATATTCTTCACCAACACTACAATTCAAAGGCGTCAACTCTTCTTCGGTCTTCCTTATTCATTGTCCAGCTTTCACATGCATATGATGGGATTGAAAATACCATGGCTTGGGTCAGGCGCACCTTAGTCTTCAGCGTGACATCTTTACTCTTCAACACTTTGAAGAGGTCCTTTGCAGCAGATTTACCCAATGCAATACGTCTTTTCATTTCTTGACTGCTGCTTCCATGGGTGTTGATTGTGGATCCAAGTAAAATGAAATCCTTGACAACTTCAATCTTTTCTCCGTTTATCATGATGTTGCTCATTCGTCCAGTTGTGAGGATTTTTGTTTTCTTTATGTTGAGGTGCAATCCATACTGAAGTCTGTGGTCTTTGATCTTCATTAGTAAGTGCTTCAAGTCCTCTTCACTTTCAGCAAGCAAGGTTGTGTCATCTGCATAACACAGACTGTTAATGAGTCTTCCTCCAATCCTGATGCCCTGTTCTTCTTCATGTAATCCAGCTTCTCATATTATTTGCTCAACATACAGACTGAATAGGTATGGTGAAGAATACAGTCCTGATGCACACCTTTCCTGACTTCAAACCAATCAGTATCCCCTTGTTCTGTCTGAACAACTGCCTCTTGATCTATGTAAAGGTTCCTCATGAGCACAATTAAGTGTTCTGGATTTCCCATTCTTTCCAATGTTATCCATAGTTTATTATGATCCACACAGTCGAATGCCTTTGCATAGTCCATAGGACACAAGTAGACATCCTTCTGGGATTCTCTGCTTTCAGCCAGGATCCATCTGACATCAGCAATGATATCCCTGGTTCCACATCCTCTTCTGAAACCGGCCTGAATTTCTGGCAGTTCCCTGTCGATATAGTGCTGCAGCTGTTTTTGAATGATCTTCAGCAAAATTTTGCTTGCATGGGATATTAATGACACTGTTCTGTAATTTCCACATTTGGTTGGATCGCCTTTCTTGGGAATAGGCATACATATGGATCTCTTCCAGTCAGTTGGCCAGAAAGCTGTCTTCCATGTTTCTTGGCACAGACAAGTGAGCACCTCCAGCGCTGCATCTGTTTGTTGAAACATCTCAATTGATATTCCATCAATTCCTGGACGCTTGTTTTTCCCCAATGCCTTCAGAGCAGCCTGGACTTCTTCCTTCAGTACCCACGCTTCCTAATCATATGCCACCTCTTGGAATGGTTGAACATCAACTAATTCTTTTTGTATAATGACTCTGTGTATTCCTTCCATATTCTTTTGATGCTTCCCGTGTCATTTAATATTTTCCTACACTTATTTAACTTCCTATATTTCCTACACTTATTTAATTTTCATACCCTCTATCCACTCCACCCCAGCCTACAGCATCTGTGGTTTTAGTGTACAAAGTTTGGGAAGTACTTAACAAATCCCATTGTCTTCTTGACAATCACCTCCTTCAAAATTGTCCAGATAATTTTCTCAGCCAGCAATTTAATTTGAATTCTTAAATTCATACAAACATGCAAAATAAAGTTACTAACTAGTTAGCCCAACACAGTATTTGCCACAAGGAGTGTGAATAATAGGAATAATTCTTCACTTCATATTACATGTGTAGACAGAGATACAGTTAATGTATTCATTGTATAAATACATTTTAGGTTTGCCCCCAACATCTTTTGAATGCGGAAGCCAGGGGTGAGGATGGGTAGAAGTGGTTGAAGCTAGGAGAAATAAGAGATAACAGAAGTATGGGTAAAGTCACACCAAATTCTTTTGGATAATGGAAACATTGATGGGTCTGAAAATGATTGAACTCTGTGACAAAGTTTTATTAACTAGTTTTTCTTTCCCTTACAACAGCTCTAAGAGCAAAGTTAAGGTATAAAAGTTAAGATATTCAAAAGAGGCCCCATTTTTAGGCCCATGTACTTGGGGTACAAACCTGGGAATAGGGGATCTTTTTCAACCAGTGAAACTAGAAAAAGCAGTAGACTGTTTTTCCACACTATATTCAACAGCTCAGCTTAAAGCAGTCAGGTCTCTAAGGGAAAGCTCATCTTAGCTTTTCTAAAGCTCCTTTGGTGTACATCAAATTATTTATATGCTGTCAAAAAATTGGCTGAAACCCAGCTACCCACAGCTCTCCACAATTCCTAGAAAATTTAGCATAAAATGTTCCCGTAGACTTCTCTGCTTTTCTACAAGGAACTTATCTAGCTATATTAATGGTTATTGGCCTCTGTTACCATGCTTTTGCAACAAAATCCTCCTGGACAACACAAATATTGAAGATATAAATACGGGAATGTGTAATAAATGACTGCTTTTGTAACAGCTTGACTATATGCTATATATGATGAATCCCAGCAGTCTTCTCTCTTTCCTAGTTATATTTATTAGCAACAGGGGTTGTTTTACTTAAGTTACCAGAAATAATACTCTATTACACAATTCCCAAAATATATTTTTATAAGTTAAATACAAATAAAGAATCCCAGTAATTAAATTAATGATGTAATTTTCTTGGAAAGAGTTGAACGAATGCACTGAGGACAATATGAAGCACCCAGTCAAAACTGCAGAAAATAAAATTAGAGTGCACACAATTAGGAACAGAGGATAATAGAAATGTGTGGCTCCTCCCAGGTAAAATTTCAGGAATGGCCTCACTAGCCCTTTTCTTGAAAATACACTGATTTAGGTGTCTTCATCATCAGAATACAAGAGCTACTTAGGTTTCACTTAAGTCTCAGTAGAGAGGGGAAAAAACACATCCAATCTAATATTTTTCTCCTGTTTGTTCAAGCAGTGTTTAACTATCAGCCTGATGAATAACTCATCTTTAACAATTGAATGCTTCCTTTGATTAATGCTTATACTTACACTGTTGTTGTTAGTTGTCAAGTCTATGCCAACTCATGGTGGCCCCATATGTTACATAGTATAACTGCTCCAGAGGGTTTTCTTGGCTGTAATCTTAGCAGGAAGAGATCACTAAGCCTTTTCTTTCACTGTGCCACTGGGTGGTTTCAAGCTGCCAACTTTTAGGTTAGCAGTTGAGCTCAAACCATTTCCACCACCTAGGAACATTCATACTTACACTGCTATCCTCCAATTAATCTGCAAGTAAATAAAGTGGACCAGTTGCCATTAAGTTAACTTTAACTCATAGCGACCCCATGTATATCAGAGTAGAACTGTGCTCCGTCGGGTTTTCAATGACTGATTTTTAAAAATAGATCACCTGGCCTCTCTTCTGAGGCACCTCTAGGTGGACTCTAACCTCCAACCTTTCAGTTAGCTGTGAAGCGTGTTAATCATTTGTACCACCCAGGAACTCCAGTGTCACTAATAAACCTCTCTAAATACTTTGTGTTGACTTAACGTTCAATTAGTGAACTCAAAGGCTAAGCTTCAATCTTTAACCTATAACCTTTAACCTTTTCATGTTCTGCCGGGTCTCAAATGTTCCTCTGACTGCTTGAGGGAAAACTGTACCTATAACTGTAATATTTCTTTGTTGAGTTTTGTATCACAAACATGGAATTAGAGTTAGAGAATTAATACAGCTAGCATCTAACATGAAGGCATCAGTTCTTGTGAAATAATAAAATCCTACTGGTCTTTTGATTTTTTTTTAAATCTTCTTCAGATATTTAAAAAAGAGTTTATAAATAATATATTTGTACTTCTCCAGAGATAAAATAACTTGCCAATTATCTGTATCTTGTTCCTATTTCATAGGGAAAAAAAAAGGATACTGAAAAATATTGTTTTCAAGTTTCCAGTAAACATATTCAAGCCACATATTAAAATTTAAAATGTTTATTGAATGAAAAAAATCAGCTAATGCATAATGACTAAGACAAATTACACCTACAAATTCCCCATCACTTTAAAGTTGCCAACACTATGCTATGCAGTGAAAATCTTTGAAAAGCTCTAGAACAAAAGAGTATATTGGACTCTCCCAGCAGAGCAGAATAGCTACTGAATATTCCCCAGGCACAAGAACATAATTTCACTGTCCTATGCATCCTCTCCATTACCTGCCTGTCAGTTTGTCATATTGAGGGGGTTTGTGAGTTGCTATGATGCTGGAAGCTATGCCACTAGTATTTCAAATACCTGCAGGGTCATCCGTGGTGGGCAGGTTTCACTGGAGCTTCCAGACTAAGACAGGCTTGAAAGACAGGCCTGATGATCTGCTTCCAAAAATCAGCCTATGAAAACCCTATGTATCACAACAGTCTGATCCTCAACCAATCATGGGATGACACAGGACCTGGCAGCGTTTTGTTCCACCGTGCGTGAGGGCCTTTCTACGGAAGCTAACAACAATGTGTCTTCTCCTTGCTATTCTCTTTAAATTTCAGCAAAGTGTTCCCAGAGGGGAAATCACCAGCCATTTTCAATATTCTTAGGTTAGAGCAAGGAGGGTCTGTGCTCTTCACACACCTGCCCGTAAAACCCTACTATGTGTAAATGGAGGGCTGTTGCACTGGGCTTCTGATGATCTAGATTTGAGGACCAAGAGAAAAGATGCTCGCTGTCTCAAATATCTCCTTCATTTTTCTTAAATCGGTGCCTCCAACTTCCACATTAACGCTTCAAGTTAAGACTTTGAAGACTGTTAAAATGCAAACATTTGCGTGAGCAATACTCTTTAAGTCTATTGTGGCAAACAGATTTGATCCCATATGACATCTCTAACAAAGTGGCAGAGGCTGCCTGTAATACTGTGCTGAAAAGAACTCTAAGGCCACCTCCAAGTTCAGTGGAGAAGAATACTGTTTTCTATTAGTAATGTCTGCCATGAGCACAGGAGGGGAGATATGCAACATGTGAGCTATTTCCTGATCCTGTTGTTTTTGCATGCCCAGCATCTATTTATCTTTCTTTAAGATTCACCCCTTTCTTGATACATCTATTTGCATTCCAAAATTTTTATGTCTCTGTTCTTTTTACACATCCAAAATTCAGGTCACTTTGATTTATCAAACATGTAGGTGGGATTATGGGTTAGGGTAGATAAGGGAGATTTGCTCTCGCTGCACCTTATAATAAATGGATTGAAGATAAAGTAAAAAAATTTCCCCCAAATCATCATCATGATTTGTGAGGATATCAGGTACTTACAGAAGCTTTTGCTGTAAAAAACTAAATAAAAAGAATAAAAATCAAGATATATTGCATTTCAAATCAGTACAGACTTGTTCAAAATATTTTTAAAGTGGTACAGAGTTATATAACAAAGCCTGACTGAGCTCATCTGTAGTAGCATTTTTTTTTTTTTAAAAAAATGAAAGAGAAGGGTTATCTGGCAGAGCAAGTTTTTAACATTGATGCACCTAGGTTTTCCAATAAGAGAATACCTTCTTTTACTTAATGTGCTCTAAAAATACATTTACTTGCATGCTTGATACTTATCTTCTAAACATTTGTTTCCCATGAGAGTTTGATCTTGCTATCCACACTTGTGAAGAAGCCCAGGGTTTGCCAACAGAGTGTTCTATTTATTTTCTATAAGACAGTCTTTAAGACTTCCTTAATAGAGCTTGCTCTTGGTACATGTGCTTTAAAAAATAAGCTTAAAGGTGGGTGGAGCCAACAAGGCACTATAGTCAGAAGCACCACACCGCCCCTTCAAAGCAAATACCCAAAAAACTAAAGAAAGCAGAGACAAACATTAATCCTGGAACCTTAAGCATGAAATGAAGAGATAAAGAACTCAACCATGCAATGAAAGGAGTAAGAAACTGACAGAGAACAGAGAACGAGAAGAGGTATGGAGTGGAGGTCCCTTATCAGCTGGCACGGCATGGATTTGCCATCTTGGATCCCTGCCAGAGATTGGCAGACAGGGAGTATGGGAAAGCACCTTCACAGAGCTCCCAGCAGGAGACAGAGCACCTGGTAACCATCAGTACACACTTTCCCACCCTCTATCTTCTTCCCCCTGCCCAGCCCCACTAAGCTCCACACTTCAAAACCTCCACCTCCCCACTGACTATCTGCCACTTGGATTCACCCCACCCACACCAACTGGCTCCTTCAGTGCCATTTCATTGTTGCTGGTGTTGCTTTTTTTTTTTTTTTCTTTGGTTTCTTCCCTCTCTCTCACCTCCTCCCCTTCCTTTCTCTCGAACACCTGGCTCCATGTGCCATCTCCACTTCTTCTTGACAGGCTGTGACACACAGCTCAGCTGGGGAACTGCTTCCCTGATTCACACCACCATGCTGGTGAGATCCCTGGGGACATTTTATTTCTTTTTCCTTTCTGCTTTTCTTCATTTCTCAGTTTCTCGTCTCTCTCTACTTACCTTCTTTTCCTGTCTCCTGAATACCAGGTGCTGTGTGCCCTCTCTGCCCCTTTTAGTCAGGCTGTACTGCACAGCTGGGGAGCCACTTCCCTGGTCTGCACAGCTGCACTGGTGGGATCCCTGGGGGTGTATCTTATTTTTATTATTTTTTATCATTATTATTATTTTCTTTTTTCCTTTTTGTTTTTCATTTCTCAATTTCTCATCTCTCTTGACTTTCCTTCTTTTCCTGTTTAATGATTGCTTGAGGCAATGTGCCATCTCTTCCCCTTTTACACAGGTTGTGCCTCAAGACCTGGGAGCTAATTCCCCAGTCACTATGGGATCCCTAGGGGCATATCTTTATTTTTTTTAATTAATTATATTTTCTGTTTTTTATTTTTATTTTTCTTCATTTCTCAGTTTCTCATCTCTCTCTACTTTTCTTCTTTTCCCGTCGCCTGAATACCTGATGTTAGGTGCCATTTTCCACCTCTTCTAGATGGGATGTGCCCTGAGGCCTGGGAGCCACTTCCGCAGTCACTTCTGGATCCCTGGGGGCATTTCTTTTCTTTCTATTTACTTATTTTTCACTTTCCTTTTTGTTTTTCTTCATTTCTCAGTTTCTCTTCTCTTGACTCCTGCCTATCAGCACCGTGTGGTGAACATTGCACTGCCAAGCAGCACAGGCACAGCCTACCAGAACCTGCCCTGAACTGACCCCCAATCCTCCCTGTTGGCTCAAATACATGCCACAAACAGCCCATCCCAGCCCCTCTTCTTCAGCTGGATCTGATCACTAGACCAAAGATGAGGGACAGGCCCTGCCCATAGGACAAGTAGGTGAAAATATCTTACCCACAGATAAGCAAGCAAAAAAGAATGCACAGGCCACCTGCTCAGACATAACAAAAAAGCAGGATGAAACAAATGAATCTACACTCAATAAATGAAGAAAATAACTGCTGAACATCCCAAAGACAGCAGACAATATCAAACATATACATATATATAAAAAGAATGATTCCAGTTGGCATCCAAAATAAAACACCAGATGCCTTTCCAGTAGAAGAAAAGGCACAAGAACTTCATGATAGGAAATTCAGATCTCTAATACTCAGAGCTATCCATGAATTGAAGCAAAAAACAGACAAAAATGAGGGAAAAATAGACAAATTCGTGAAAAAGGGAGACAAAATCATGGAAAATAGACAAAACAATGGAAGAGTTAAGGAAAATAATACAAGAACAAAATGTTAAAATAAGTTTACAACTAGAAATCATACCAAAACATAAGAAATCCAAGATAAAAAGTAAGATTTCAGAAACGGACAGTGTCCTACAGGGTCTGAGGAGCAGGTTTGAAACAATGGAAGACAGAATTAGTGAAACTGAAGACAGATACTTAGATATGCCTTTGTTTGAGGAAAAATCAGAAAAAAAGAATGAAGAAAAATGAAGAAACCCTGAGAATGCTGTGTGATACAATCGAAAGTAAAAATTTGCGAGAGATCACAGTTCCAGAACACAGAGTAGATCGCTGAAGAATTGCTGGCAAAAAACTTCCCTAATATCATAAAAGAAACAAAGCTGACCACCTGAGAAGCTCAATGAACCACTTATAGGATTAAAAAAAACCTGGTGCCATTGACCTGATTCCAACTCATAGCGACACTATAGGAGAGATTAGAACTGCCCCATAGAATCTCCAAGGAGCATCTGGTGGAACCGAACTGACAACCTTTTGGTTAGTAGCTGTAGCTCTTAACCACTATGCCACCAAGGTTTCCACTTACAGGATAGACCCCCAAACGAAAATTACCAAGGGTTATCATAATTATATTCACTAAAATCAAAGACAAAGAAAGAATCCTGAGAGCAGCTCGAGAAAAATGAAAAGTCACATACAAAGGGGAAACAATAAGGCTAAACTCTGATTACTTCACAGAAACCATGCAGTCAGGAAGGCAATGGAATGATATATATAAAACCTTGAAAGAAAAAAAATTGCCAACCAAGAATAATATATCCTGCAAAACTCTTGTTCAAATATGGTGGTGAAATTACAACTTTTCCAGATAAAAAGAAATTAAGGGAATATGTAAAAACCAAACCAAACTTACAAGAATTATTAAAGAGAGTCCTTTGGTTTGAGAACAAAAAACACTGGACCACAGCCTAAATCTAGGATGTAAGATCACACCAGCCAGATACCAGCCCAGGAAACGAATGCTCAAGGATTATTCAAAACTAAAAGATTTACAACAGGGAGCCAGAGAGATCAATCTATAAATGACAACAATGTCAGAACAATAAAACAGGGAATAAACCATGTAGACATAGAACTTTCTAATGGAGAGGAAGGCCATGTAGACATAGAACTTTCTAATGGAGAGGAAGGCAAGGGGATACCAAATAATAAAAGACTCGTTCAAACCTAGGTAGATCAGGGTAAATTTCAAGGTAAACACAAAGAAAGTTAACAAGCCTACTGATCAAAATAAAGAAAAACATAAAGTCTCAGTAAACACAAAATCTACAAAAATGAAAGACACACACAAAAAAATCCACAAACAAAAGAAATTCAGCACAGTAGAGTAAGAGAAACAAAGAAAACATCACCATCACACACACAAAAAAAAACACTACAAAATGATAGCAATAAACTCACACCTATCAATAATTACACTGAAAATAAATGGCCTAAATGCACTCATAAAGACACAGAGACTGACAGAGTGGATTAAAAAAAAAAAGGATTCACCAACATGCTGTCTACAAGAAACACACCTTAGATACAAAGACATAAATTTATTAAAAATCAAAGGATGGAAAACATATATCAAGGAAACATCTACCAAAAAAGAGCAGGATTGGCAATACTAATCTCAGATAAACTAGACTTTAAAACAAAATCTACCATTAAAAAACAAAGAAGGGCATTATATAATAAAGGAAGGGAAGATTCATCATGAAAATATAACCATAATAAATGGCTATGCACCCAATGACAGCGCTCCAAAATACATAAAACAAACTCTAACAACACTGAAAGAAAAATTGACAGTTCTACAATAATAGTAGGAGACTTCAATACACTACTCTTGGCAAAGAACAGAACATCTAGAAAGAAACTTAACAAAGGTACAGAAGATTTAAGGCCACAATTAGCCAAACTGAACTATAGATGCGTACAGAATACTCCACCAACAGCTAAAAGGTACACATTCTTTTCCAAAGCACGTGGAACTTTCTCCAGAATAGACCACATCTTAGGCCACAAAGCAACCCCCCCAAAAAACACAACTTTGCAATAACACAAAGTATATTCTCTAATCACAATGCCATCAAAGTAGAAATTAACAACAGGAAGAGCAAGAAAAAAAAATCAATTACATGGAAACTGAATAACACCTTGTTTAGAAAACATTGGGTACTATTTTTGATTGTTGTTGTTAGGTGTCTTTGAGTCAGTTCCAACTCATAGCTACCCTATATACCACAGAATGAAACACTGCCCTGTCCTGCACCATGCTCATAATCATTGTTATGCTTGAGCCCATTGCTGCAGCCGCTGTGTCAATCCACCTCGTTCAGGGTCTTCCTCTCTTTCTCTGACCCTCTACTTTACCAAGCATAATATCCTTCTCCAGGGACTGATCCTTCCTGACAACACGTCCAAAGTATGTAAGATGCAGTCTCGCCATCCTTGCTTCTAGGGAGCATTCTGGTTGTACTTCTTCCAAGAAAGATTTGTTCATTCTCTTGGCAGTCCGCTGCTATTCAGTATTCTTCATCAACATCACAATTCGAAGACGTCAATTCTTTTTCTGTCTTCCTTATTCATTGTCCAGCTTTCACATGCATACGATGAGATTGAAAATACCATGGCTTGGGTCAGGTGCACCTTAATCTTCAAGGTGACATCTTTACTTTTCAACACTTTAAAGAGGTCTTTTGCAACAGATTTACCCAATGCAATGTATCTTTTGATTTCCTCACTGCTGCTTCCATGGGTGTTGATTGAGGATCCAAGTAAAATGAAATCCTTGACAACTTTAATCTTTTTCTCATTTATCATGATGTTGCTTTTAGTTGTGAGAGTTTTTGTTTTCTTTATGTTGAGGTGTAATCCATACTGAAGGCTATGGTCTTTGATCTTCATCCATAAGAACTTCAAATCCTCTTCACTTTCAGCAAACAAGTTTGTGTCATCTGTGTAAGGCAGGTTGTTAATGAGTCTTCCTCCAATCCTGATGCCTCATTCTTCGTCATATAGTCCAGCTTCTCAGATTATTTGCTCACCATACAAGACAATGTTCCACTGCTATTCATAAGGTTTTCACTCACTAATTCTTTTCAGAAGTAGATTGCCGAGTCCATCTTCCTAGTCTGTCTTAATCTGTAAGCTCAGCTGAAACCCGTCCGCCATGGGTGACCCTGCTGGTATTTGAATACCAGTGGCATAACTTCCAGCAACACGCAAGCCCCCACAGTACGACAAATTGACAGGCACATGAGGGCACTGAGTAATAGAAGTAATCAAATATGGAATTAAAAAATTCCTAGAATTCAACAAGAATGAAAACACATAATACCATAACCTTTAAGACACAGCAAACACGTTGCACAGAAGTCAATTTATAGCAATAGATGCACACATCAAAAAAGAAGAAAGGGACAAAATCAAAACATTAGCTACACAACTCCAACAAATACAAAGAGAACAGCAAAAGAAGCCCACAGCCACAAGAAGGCAAGAAATAACAAAGATCAGGGTAGAAATAAATGAAATAGAGAATAGAAAAACAGTAGAAAGAATCATTGAAAGTATCAACAAAATCAACAAACCACTGGCCAAAATGACAAAAGAAAAACAGGAGAGGGCACAAATAACCCAAATAAGAAATAAAAAGGATCATAACAGAGTATTATGAAAAACTATACTCCAACAAATTTGAAAACCTAGAGGAAATGGACAAATTGAGATGGAGAATCTGAACAGACCCATAACGAGAGATTAAGAGATTAAAAAGGCAATAAAAAGAACTCCCAAGAAAAAAGTCCTTGCCCAGATGGCTTCACTGGAGAATTCTAACATTCAGAGAAAAGCTCACACCAATACTACTCAAACTGTTTCAGAACATAGAAAAGGAAGGAATACTTCAGAATCCATTCCATGAAACAGGCACGTTCCTGATACCAAAACCAGGCAAAGACACCACCAAAAAAGAAAATTAAAAACACCAATATCTCTTATGAATATAGATGCAAAAATTCTCAACAAAATTCTAGCCAATAGAATTCAACATTGCATCAAAAAAATAATACACCACAACCAAGTACGATTCATACTAGTTATTCAAGGATGGTTTAACATTAGAAAATCAATCAACGTCATCCACCTCATAAATGAAAGAATCACATGATCATCTCAGTCAACACAGAAAAGACATTGGACAAAGTCCAACACACATTCCAGATAAAAACTCTCAATAAAATAGTTGTAGAAGGGAAATGCCTCAACAAGAAAAAGGGCATCTATATAAAGCCAACACTCAACATCATTCTTTTTTTTTTCTTTCTAATTGTGCTTTAAGTGAAAGTTTACAATTCAAGTAAGTTTCCCGTATGAAACTTATACACACATTGGCCTCTGACCCTAGCTGCTCTCTCTACAATGTGACAGCACACTCCTTCTCTCCACCCTGTATTTCCCATGTCCTTTCAACCAGCTCCTGTCCCTCTCTGCCTTCTCATTTTGCCTCCAGATAGGAGCTGCCCACATAGTCTCATTTGCCTACTTCAGCCAAGAAACTCACTCCTCACCAGTATCATTTTATGTCTTATAGTCCAGTCTAATCTCTGTTTGAAGAGTAGGCTTTGAGAAGGGTTTTAGTTTTCAGCTAACAGACAGTCCAGGGGCCATGTCCTCTGGGGTCCCTCCAGTCTCAGTCAGACCATTAAGTCTGGTCTTTTTATTAGAATTTGAAGTCTGCATCCCACTTTTATCCTGCTCCATCAGGGATTCTCTATTGTGTTTCCTGTCAGAACAGTCATTTGTGTTAGCCGGGCACCATCTAGTTCTTCCAGTCTCAGGCTGATAGAGTCTCTGGTTTATGTGGCCCTTTCTTTCTCTTGCACTCATATTTCTGTTGTGTCTTTGGTGTTCTTCATTCTCCTTTGCTCCAGGTGGGTGGAGGCCATTTGATGCATGTTAGATGGTTGCTTGCTGGCTTTTAAACCTCAGACATCACTCACCAGAGTGGGATGCAGAACGTTTTCTTACTACATTTTGTTATGCCGATTGACCTAGATGTCCCCTGAAACCATAGTCCTCAGGCCCCTGACACTGCAACTCTGTCCCTTGAAGGTTTGGTTGTATTCAGGAGACTTCTTAGATTTTGGTTTAGTCCAGTCGTGCTGACCTCCCCTGCACTGTGTGTTGTCCTTCCTTTCACCTAAAATAAAAAAAAAATAAATAAGTCTAGGTGAAATAAGTCTAAGTCCTTTCACCTAAAATAACCTTTTCTTGAGTTCTTATAATAGTGGTCTCATGCAATATTTGTCCTTTTGTGACTGACTAATTTCACTCAGCATAATCCCTTCCAGATTCATCCATGCTTTGAGATGTTTCAGATTCACCCTTGTTCTTTATTGGTGCATAGTATTCCACTGTGTGAATATACCATATTTCTTTATCCATTCATCCATTGATGTGCACCTTGGTTGTTTCCATCTTTTTGCTGTTGTAAACAGTGCTACAATGAACATGACTGTGATATACCTATTCGTGTGACAGCTCTTCTTTCTCGAGGATATATTCCAAGAGGTAAGATTGCTCGATCGTATGGTAGTTCTATTTCTAGCTTTTTAAGGAAGTGCCAAATTGATTTCCAAAGTGGTTATACCATTTTACGTACCCACCAGCAGTTCCATTCTCTCCAAAACCTCTCCAACATTTATTATTTTGTGTCTTTTGGATTAATACCAGCCCTGTTGGGGTGAGATGGTATCTCACTGTAGTTTTGATTTGCATTTCTCTCATGCCTGATGATGGTGAGCATTACCTCATGTAACTGTTAGCTGCCTGAATGTCTTCTTTAGTGAAGTGCCTTTTCATATCCTTTGCCCATTTTTTAATTGGGTTATTTCTCTTCTTGTTGTTGAGTTTTTTGCAGTATCCTGTAGATTTTAGAGATCAGACACTGATCGGGTTTGTCGTAGCCAAAACATTTTCCCAGTCTGTAGGTAATCTTTTAACTCTTTTGGTGAAGTCTTTGGATGAGCATAAGTGTTTGATTTTTCAGAGCTCCCAGTTATCTAGTTTCTCTTCTGGTGTTTGTGCATTGTCAGTAATGTTTTGTATACTGTTTATGCCATATATTAGGGCTCCTAGCGTTACCCTTATTTTTTTCTTTCATGAGCTTCATCATTTTAGATTTTATGTTTATGTATTTAATCCATTTGGAGTTAGTTTTTGTGCATAGTGTGAGGTATGGGCCTTGTTTCATTTTTTTGCAGATGGATATCCAGTTTTACCAGTACCTTTTGTTAAAGAGACTGTCTTTTCCCCATTTAACAGACTTTGGGCCTTTGTCAAATATCAGCTGCTCATAGCTGGATACATTTATGTCTGGATTCCCAACTCTATTTCATTGGTCTATGTATCTGTTGTTATACAAGTACCAGGCTGTTTTGACTACAGTGGCAGAATAATAGGTTCTAAAATCAGGTAGTGTGGGGCCTACCACTTTGTTTTTGTTTTTCAGTAATGATACACTTATCAAGGGCCTCTTTGCTTTGCATATGAAGTTGATGATTTGTTTCTCCATCTCATTAAAAAATGCCATTGGAATTTGTATTGTGTCTATAGATCACTTTGTGTAGAATAGATATTTTCACAATGTTGAGTCTTCCTATCCATGAGCAAGGTATGTTTTTCCACTTATGTTGGTCTCTTTTGGTTTCTTGCAGTAGTGTCTTGTAGTTTTCTTTGTATAGGTCTTTTACATTTCTGGTTAGATTTATTCCTATGTATCTTATTTCCTTGGGGGCTATTGTAAATGGTATTGATTTGGTGATTTCCTCTGACATTCTCTTTGTTGACGTAGAGAAATCCAGCTGATTTTTGTACGTTTATCTTGTATCCTGATATTTGCTGACCTCTTCTATTAGTTCCAGTAGTTTTCTTGTGGCTTCTTTAGGGTTTTCTGTGTGTAAGTACATGTCATCTGCAAATAGAGATACTTTTACTTCTTCCTTACCAATTTGGATGGGCTTTATTTCTTTTTCTAGCCTAATTGTTCTGGCTAGGACACCCAGAACAACATTAAATAAGAGTGGTGATAAAGGGTATCCTTATCTGGTTCCCATTCTCAGTGGGAATGCTTTCAGAAGCTCTCCATTTAGGATGATGTTGGCTGTTGGCTATTGGCTTTGTATACATGCCCTTTATTATGTTGAGGAATTCCCCTTCTACTCCTATTTTGCTGAGAGTTTTTATCATGAATGGGATTTGGACTTTGTCAAATGCCTTTTCTGCATCAATTGATAACATCATGTGGTTCTTATTTTTTGTTTTATTTATGTGACGGATTATATTGTTTTTCTAATGCTGCACCATCCCTGCATACCTGGTATGAATCCAACTTGGCCATGGTGAATTATTTTTTTGATAAGTTGTTGAATTCTATTGGCTAGAATTTTGTTCAGGACTTTTGCGTCTCAGCTGAAAAGGGATAAAAAAAATTGGTCTGTAATTACTTTTTTTGTGATGTCTTTACCTGGTTTTGGTATCAGTGTTATAGAATGAGTTTAGGAGTATTCCCTTCTTTTCTATGCTGTGAAATACCTTTAGTATTAGCGGTGTTAACTCTTCTCTGAATGTTTGGAAGAATTCTCCAGTGAAGCTGTCAGGAACAGGGCTTTTTTTATTGTTGTTGGGATTTTTTTAAATTACCTTCTGAATCTCTTCTTTTATTATAGGTTTATTTAGTTCTTCTACCTCTGTTTGTGTTAGTGTAGGTAGGCAGTGTGTTTCTAGAAATTTGCCCATTTTCTCTAGGCTTTCAAATTTTTGGAGTACAATTTTCATAATGTTCTGTTATGATTCTTTTAATTTCAGTTGGGTCTGTTGTGATATCACCCATCTCATTTCTTATTTGGGTTACTTGCTTCCTGTTCTGTTTTTCTTTTGTCATTTTGGTCAATGGTTTATCGTTTTGTTGATCTTTTCAAAGAACTAGCTTTTGGTCTTGCTAACACTTCCAATTGTTTTTCTGTTCTCTATTTCATTTAATTCTGCTCTAATTTTTATTATTTCCCTTTCTTCTTTTTGGACGTGTGTGTTTATTGCTATAAATTGACCTCTGAGCACTGCTTTTACTGTGCTCCAAAGGTCCTGGTAGGAAGTGTTTTCATTCTCATTTGAATCTATGCATTTCTTTATTTTTTCCTTAATTTCTTCTATAGCTCAGTAGTTTTTGAGCAAGGTGTTGTTCATTTTCCAAGTGATTGATTTTTTTTTTCCCTTGCTTTTTCTGTTATCGATTTCTACTTTTATGGCTTTATGGTCAGAAAAGATGCTTTGTAATATTTCAATCTTTTGGATTCTGTTAAGGCTTGCTTTGTGACCCAATATGTGGAATATTCTGGAGAATGTTCCACGTGTGTTGGAAAAGAGAGTATACTTGGCTGCTGTTTGGTGGAGTGTTCTGTATATGTCTATGAGGTCAAGTTGGTTGATTGTGGGATTTAGATCTTCTGTGTCTTTATTGAGCTTCTTTCTGGATGTTCTGTCCTTCACCGAAAGTGGTATGTTGAAGTCTCCTGCTATTATTGTGGAGCTGTCTATCTCTCTTTTCAGTGCTGTTAGAGTTTGTTTTATGTATTTTGGAGCCCTGTTGTTGGGTGCATAAATATTTATTTTGTTCGTATCATGCTGGTATATTGACCTTTTAATCATTATATAGTGTCTTTCCTTATACTTTGTGGTGGATTTTAATTAAAGTCTATTTTGTCAGAAATTAATATTGCCACTCCTGCTCCTTTTTGGGTTTTGTTTCCTTAATTTATTTTTTCATTCTTTGAGTTTTTGTTTGTGTCTTTAAGTATAATGTGTGCTCTTATAGACAGCATATAGAAGATCAGGCTTTTTTATCTATTCTGACTCTGTCTCTTCACTGGTGCATTTAGTTCCATTTACATTCAGTGTTAATTATTGATAGGTATGAGTTTAGTGCAGTCATTTTGACAATTTTTTGTGTGTTGTTGACGGTTTCTTTTTTCCACTTAATTTTCTGTGCTAAGTAGCTTTTCTTCATATATTGTCTTTTCCTTTTTTGCATTTTTGTTGTTTTTGTATTTGCTGAGTCTTTATGTTTTTCTTGTTTTTAATTTTGTTGTGTAGGATAGTTAGTTACCTTTGTGGTTACCTTAATATTTACCCCTATTTTTCGAAGTGTAAACCAAATGTTTATTTCTTTATATCTCCTAGACTTCCATTCCACATGAAAGACCTAGTGCCTCCTTTTTGATTTAGTGTTCTGATCTTTTACATAAAGACATCTCTGTTTTCCTGTTTTGAGCATTTTAGCTTTGATTTATTTTTGTGTTTTCCCCATCTGAGTTGATATCTGGTTGCTCTGTCCTGTATTCTAGTCTTGGGTCATTATCTGATGTTATTCATTTTGTAACGATAGGACTTCCTTTAGTATTTCTTGTAATTTTGGTTCAGTTTTTGCAAATTCCCTAAACCTCTGTTTATCTGGAAATGTCCCAATTTTGCCTTCATATTTGAGAGACAGTTTTGCTGGATATATAATTCTTGGCTGGAATTTTTTTTCCTTCAAAGCTTTATATATGTCATCCCCTTGTCTTCTTGCCTGCATGGTTTTCACTGAGTAATCCAAGCTTAGTCTTATTGACTCTCCATTGTAGGTGACTTTTCACTTATCCCTAGCAGCTCTTAAAATTCTCTCTTTATCTTTGGTTTTGGCAAGTTTGATTATATGTCTTGGCGACTTTCTTTTGGGATCTACCTAGTGTGGGGTTCGATGAGCATCTTGGATAGATATCTTCTCATCGTTCATGATATCAGGGAAGTTTTGTGCCAACAAATCAACAATTCTCTGTATTTTTTTGTCTCTCCCCCTCCCGCCCCATCCTGTTACTCTAATCACTTGTCGGTTATTCCTCTTGATAGAGTCCCATATAATTCTTAGGCTTTCTTCATTTTTTAAATTCTTTTATCTGATTCTTTTATCTTCAGTCTCACTAATTCTGATTTCCTGTTCCTCAATTCTTCTCCTGTGACTTTCTATTGGGTTGTCTAATTCTGAGCTTTTATTGTTAATCTTCTGAATTTCTGTTTGTTGTCTCTATATGAACTCTTGCAGCCTATTAAATTTGTCATTATGCTCCTCTCTAATTTTCTTAAGTTCCTCTAATTCTTTGTCTGTGCATTCTTTGGCTTGTTCTGTGTTTTATCTGATCCCCTTTCTGATCTCTTGAGGAGTTCTGTATATCAATCTTTTGTATTCTACCTCTGGTAGTTCCAGGAAGTTTTCTTCCTTGGGAAGGTTTCTTGATTCTTTGCTTTGGGAGCTTGCTGAAGCCATTGTGGTCTGCATCTTTGTGTGATGTGATATTGACTGTTGTCTATCTTTGCTTACTGTGTCCTAGCTTCCTGTTTTGTTTTGTTTTGATGTGCCCAAATAGGCTGCTCATTTGAGCTAGTTTGATTATTGGTGCTTTTGAAACTCTACCTTCCTGTCACGAGGTGGTTAGAGCTGTCACTAGATATATAAGCCCAGGGGGTCCATTTACTTTTCTTGTATGGATTCAGTTCAGGTGTACAGGTAGATGGTCACCAAGTGTGTGGTTCAGGCTCTCACCTACAGTTTCATTTTATTTTATTGGCCTATCTAATCTTTGGCTGAAGGGTGAACCTCAGGAGGGACTTCACTACTGAGTTAAAACAGTATCCAGGGACCATCCTGTCAGGATTTCTCCAGTCTCTTTCAGGCCAGTAGATCTGGTCTTTTTTTGTGAGTTAGAATTTCATTCTACATTTTTTCCAGCTGTGACCTGGACCCTCTATTGTTATCCCTGTCACAGCAGTCAATGGTGGTAGCCAGGCGCCATCTAGTTGTGCTGGACTCAGTCTGGTGGAGACTGTGGTAGTTGTGGTCCATTAGCCCTTTGGATTAATCTTTCCCTTGTGTCTTTGGTTTTCTACATACTCCCTTGCTCCAGACAGACTGAGACTAGTGGAGTATCTTAGATGGCTGCTCACAAGCTTTTAAGAACCCCAGATCCTACTCAGCGAAGTAGGATGTAGAACATTTTTCTTTATAAACGATGTTATGCCAGTTGAGCTAGATGTTTCCAGAGATCATGGTACCCAGCCCTCAGCCCAGTAATTGAGTCCATCAGGAAGTTTCTATGTGTCTTTGAAGCTTCCATGACCTTGTCTTGGTCACTTTGTGCTGGCTTCCCCAGTATTGTGCACTGTCTTACCCTTCACCAAAGTTACAACTTACCTACTGCTATTCAGTGTTTTCCCATACTCACCCACCCTTCACTTCCCTCATAACTATCCAAGACTGTTACTTTTTGTGTGTAAATCTTTTTATAAGTGTTTATAATAGTGGTCTCCTACAGTATTTGTCCTTTTGTGACTGACTTCTTTCACTCAGCATAATGTCCTCCCAATCCATACATATCATGAGATGTTTCGTTGTTCTTTATTGTTGTGTAGTATTCCACCATGTTTATGTATCATAATTTGTTTTTCCATTCATCTGCTGATGGACACTTAGGTTGTTTCCATCTTTTTGCTATTGTGAATAATGCTGCAATGAACATGGGTGTGTATATGTCTATTCATGCGATGGCTTTTTTTTTCTTTAGGATATTTTCATAGGAGTGGGATTGCTGGATCATATGGTATTTCTATTTCAAACTTTTTAAAGAAGCAGCATATTGTTTTCCAAAATGGTTGTACCATTTTGCATTCCCACCAGAAGTGCATAAGAGTTGCAATGTCCCAGCAAACTCTCCAACATTTGTTATTTTGTTTTTTTTAGTTTTGATTTGCATTTCTCTAACGTCTAGTGATCACAAGCATTTCCTCATGTGTCTGTTAGCCACGTGAATGTCTCCTTTAGTGAGGTTTCTGTTCATATCTTTTGCCAATTTTTTAATTGTGTTATTTTTCTTTTTGTTGTAAACGTGTTGGATTTTCCTAGAGATTTTAGAGATTAGAACTTTGTTGGATTTGTCATGCCAAATTTTTTTTCCCAGTCTGTAATTTCTCTTTTTACTCCTTTGGCAAAGTGTTTGGATGAGCCTAAGTGTTTAATTTTTAGAAGACACAAGTTATCTAGCTTATGTTCTGGTGTTTGTGTATTGTCGGTTATGGCTTTAGCCTGTTTATGCTGTGTATTAGGGCCTCTAGAGTTGACTCTATTTTTTCTTCTATGAACTTTATCATTTGGTTTTATATTTAGGTTTTAGATTCATTTTCAATTAGTTTTTGTGTCTAGGTCCTGTTTCTTTTTTTTTTTTTTTTTTTTTTTGCAGATGGACTTCCAGTTTTGTGAGCACCATTGTTTAAAAACACTGTCTTTTCCACATTTAATGGACTTTGGGCCTTTGTCCATAATACTATACATAAAGATCAAGTGATCATACATGGATGGATTTACATTTGGGTTCTCAGTTCTGTTCCATCTGTCAATGTGTCAGTCATTGTACCAGTACCAGGCTGTTTTCACTACCACAGCTGTATAGTAGGTCCTGAGATCAGCTAGTGTGAGTCCTCCTACTTTATTCTTTTTCTTCAGTAGCGCTGTATTTATCCAGGACATCTCTCCTTTCCATATAAAGTTAATGATTAGTTTTTCCATCTTGTTAAAGAATGCTGTTGGTATCCGGATTGAATTTGCATTCAATTTGTAGATTACTTTGGGTAGAATTGACATTTTCACAATATGGAGTCTACCTATCCATGAGCATGGTGTGTTTTTCCATTACCAGATCTCTTCTAGTTTCTTGCAATAGTGTTTTTTTGTTTCCTTTATATAGATCTTTTATGTCCCTGGTTAGATTTATTCCTAAGTTTTTCATGTTTTTTAAGGGCTATTGTAAATGGTCTTGCTTTCCTGATTTCTTTTTCACAGTACTCTTTATTGGCATATAGGAATCCAACTGATTTTTTTTATCTTGTATCTTGCTACTCCTGCTGAATCTTTCTATTAGTTCCAGTAGTTTTCTCGTGGAGTCCATTGGGCTCTTTATGTATAGTATCCTATCATCCGAAAATAGGAACAGGTTTTTTTCTTCCTTACTAATTTGGATGCCCTTTATTTCTTTTTCTTGCCTTATTTCTCTAGCTAGAACTTCCAGCACAATGTTAAATAGGAGTGGTGATAATGGGCATCCTTGTCTTTTTCCTGTTCCCAGGGGGAATGATTTCAACCCCTCTCTGTTATGAATGACGTTGGCTGTTTGTTTTTTATGGATGCCCTTTCTTATGTTGAGGAATTTCCCTCCTATACCTATTGTATTGAGAGTTTTTATCAGGAATGGTTGTTGGACTTTGTCAAATGCCTTTTCTTCATCAGTTGAGGTGATCATGTGATCCTTTTGTTTTATTTATGTGCTGGATTACATTGATTAGTTTTCTAATGTTGAACCATCCTTGCATTCCTGGTATGAATCCCACCTGATCATGGTGTAGTATTTTTTTGATATGATGCTGAACTCTATTGGCTAGAATTTTGTTGAGAATTTTTGCTTCTATATTCATGAAAGATATTAGTTGGTAATTTTCTTTTTTTGTGGTGTCTTTGCCTGGTTTTGGTATCAAGGTTAGGCTGGCTTCATAGAATAAATTTGAAAGTATCCTTTTCTATTCTATGCTTTGAAATAGTTTGTGTAGTGCTCATGTGAGCTCTTCTGTGAATGTTAAGTAGAATTCTCCAGTGAAGGCATCTGGGCCAGGGCTTTTGTTGTTGTTGTTGAGATTTCATTTATTACATTTTCAGTCTCTTCTCTTGTTATGAGCCTGTTCGGATTTTCGATCTTCATTTGAAATATCTATATCTACACTGTTTATTCCCTGTTTTATTGTTCTGACATTGTTGTCATTTACAGATTTCATCTCTCTGGTTCCCTGCTGTAAATCTTTTAGCTTGGATTTTATCCTTGAGAGTTCATTACCTAATCTGGTATCTGGCTGATGAGGTCTTGCACCTTAGATTCAAGTTGTTGTCTTATGTTGTTGGTTTTCTAGCCAAAAGACTCCCTTTAATATTTCTTGTAAGTTTAGTTTGGTTTTCACATATTCCCTTAATTTCTCTTTACCTGGAAATGTCCTAATTTCACCATCACATTTGAGTAAGAGTTTTGCAGGACATACTACTCTTGGTTCACAGTTTTTTTCTTTCAAGATTTTATAAATATCATCCCATTGCCTTCTTGTCTGCATGGTTTCTGTCAAGTAATAAGAGCTTTGTCTTAGTTTTTCCCCTTTGTATTGACTTTTCATTTTTCTCAAACTGCTGTCGGGATTCTTTGTCTGTCATTTTAGTGAGTGTGATTATGGTATGTCTTGGTATTTTTCTTTTGGGGTCTATCCCATGTGAGGCTCATTGTACTTCTCAGATGGTTGGCTTTTCATCCTTCATGATATTAGTGAAGTTTTCTGTCAGCAGCACTTCAATGATTCTCTTCATGTTTTCCATTTTCTCCCCCGTTCAGGAGTCCTGATAACAGGCAAATTTTTGCTTTTTATTGTATCTCACATCGTTTTCAGGGTTTCTTCATTTTTCTTTGTTCTTTTCTCTGATTTTTCCTCCAACAAAGTGGTATCCAAGGATTTGTCTTCAATTTCCTGGGTCCTGTCTTCCACTGTTTCAAATTTGCTCTTAAAACCTTCTATTGCACTGTCCATTTCTGAAATCTTGTTGTTTATCTTTTGGACTTCTAATTCCTGCTTTGGTATGATTTCCAGTTGTTTATTTTGAAATTTTGTTCCTGTATTATTTTCTTGAATTCTTCCATTGTTTTGTCTGTGTTTTTCCTGATTTTGTCTGTATTTTCCACGATTTTGTCTATTTTTTCCTTATTTTTGTCTGCATTTTCCTTCATCTCTTCGAGAGCCTTTAATATTAGAGTTTTGAATTCCCTACCAGGTAGTTCCAGTGCCTTTTCTTCTATCAGAAGGTCAACTTGTGTTTTATTTAGTATTCTTTCTGGAACCATTCTGTCCTTTTTTCTGTTTGTTTTTTGTTCATTTGTTTTGTTTTTTAATATGTTTTGGTATTGTCTGCTGTCTTTGGGACATTCATGAATTTTGTTTGTTTGTTTATTGATAGTAGATTTGTTTGTTTCAACCTGCTTTTTTGTTTTATTTGGTTATGTTTGGGCAGGCAGTCTGGACTTTCTTTGTTGCTTGATACTTCTCTGTGGGCATGATACTTCTCACAACCTTGTCCTGGTGGACAGGGCCAGTTACTCAGCTATGGTGCAGCAGGGCAGTTTCAGCAGAAGGGTGGGGTGGTGATGCGTAGTTTGCAGCGGGTACTGGGACCAACAGGGCAGGGCCAGGAGACAATGCATGGTGGGGTCTAGTGGTCCATGCCTGTGTCACTTGGGGGTGCTAGGCTCAGAATATGATGCATATAAGCAGGAGGGAAAAGAGAGGATGTGATGTGTGTAGCTAAGTGGGTGAGAAAAGGAAGAGAAATGAGAGAGGAACAGAAGCAAAAGAAAAGAAAAAACTGAAAGAATAAAGCAAAAAAAGTAAATAAAATGGCCGTGCAATAGGATTTGGTGGGTAGGTGCAGGTCAGACCTGGCAAGGCCATGTGCCAGTGGCTCACTAGCTAAGTGGTGCAGCTCTGCCTGTCAAGAGGGGGTGTGGGTGGCACAGGGGGTAGGTGGGCAGGAGAATGGAAAGGAAAGAAGGGAAAGAGAGAAGAAAAAAAAAATAAGTAAATAAACACAGTCTGGAGGAGCCAGCCATTGGAGGCGTGGCAGAACTGGGGTGGCAATGAGCTGATGTCTCCCTCATTGAGCAGCATGGCACAGCTCATTAGTAAGGGGCAGAGATGGCACACTCAGCTAGGTGGATGGGAGAAAGGATGGGAAGGAAGGGAGGCAGAGATAAAAACTGAAAAAAAAAAAGTGGTGCTAAGGGAGCCTACCAGTGGGGTGATGCAGACCTAGGAAAGCTGTGTACCTGCGGCTCTCTAGCTGAGTGGTATGACACAGCCCATCAAGAAGGGGCAGAGACAGCACATGGTCCTAGCTAGGCAGAAGAAAGGAAAGGAAGGAAGTGAAAGAGAGAGAAGAAACAAAAAAAAGCCAAAAAAAAAAAAAAAAAACACGCTGAAGGAGTTAGCCAGCGGGGATGGGGAAAATCCTGGCTTCAGTGCGCTGGTGTCTCTCCAGCCAAGCAACCGTGGTGCTTTGGAAAGCAGCAGAGGCTGCATAGAGAGAAGGGTGGGTGGTGGGAAAGTGTGTATCCCTGGTTACCAGGTGCTCTGTTTCCTGTTAGGAGCTCCATGATATTGCCTTCCTGTACTTCCTGTCTGCAGTCCTTGGTGGCTGAGGTCCAAGGTGGTGATTCTGGGCGGCACTAAGCTGGTGTCTCTCCAGACGAATGACTGAGGCCCACTGGAAAACAGCAGAGGCCTCATACAGGGAAGAAGGGTGGGGGCTAGGAAAGCATGTATCCCTGACTACCGGATGTTCTGTCCGCTGTTGGGAGTTCTGTGAAGTTGCTAATCCACACTCCCTGTCTGAGTTCTTTGGTGCTGAGGTCCGAGATGGTGAATCCATGCCGCGTTAGCTAGTAGAGGACCTCCACTTCGTAGCTCTTCTTGTTCTCTGTTCTCTGTCTGTTTCTTATTCTGTTTGGTGTTTGATCGAGTTCTTTATCCCTTCATTTAATACTTAGGGTTCCAGAATTGACATTTGTATCTGTTTTACTTAGTTTTGGGGATCTTTACTGTAGAGGGAGAGCATGGTGCTTCTTTCTATAGTGCCAGTTTGGCTTCTCCTCCTCTTCTAGATATTTCTCTATGCACCTATGTGTGATACATTTTTCTTACAATATTATTTCATATTTTCATGTTCTTTTAAAACTTCTGTTAATAAACAATAATTTGCTCAAACTATCTCTTATTTTGGATTTTGGCTTAACTTGTTTCACTATTATGAACAAAACTTTGATAGCTTATTTATAGATAAATCTTGCACATTCAAGATTATTTTCTTAGAATAAGTTTCTAGCACTTAGAATTTAAGGTTTTGAAGCATATTGCCAAACCTGCCTTCTTAAAAATGGTATTAATTTGCAATTTCACCAGAAATGTAAGAGAGCGACAATTTTCCTACAACTTCTTTAATGAGTATCAACTTTTTGCTTTCATGCCAAGGACTTGCCCCTCTCAGGGCTTTGCACTTGCTGTTGTCCCTACCTTCAAACGCTCTTCCCATGGCTCTTCAGGCAGCTTCTCCTTCCCATTCTTCAGGACTCAGAAGGCTGTTAGTTCCACTTTGAAGTTTTCCTCAATTGTAGGTACTCCCTATCCCATTGCCATGTTTATTTCCTTTATGGCACTCGCAGAGTCTGTGATTATTCTATTTGTTTCCTGTTCATTGTCTCTGCCATACAAGCTCCAGGAGGACAGAGACCTTGTCTGCCTTGTTCCCTGTGTATCTCCAACACCAAGTAGAGTGCCTGTCTCAATAGCTATGTGTAGAAAAGATGATGAAGGAATCTGATGGTAATTGTATGGATTGAATTATGTCCTCCCAAAATACAGGTTGGAATCCAAACCCCTATACCTGTGGATGGAGTTCATGGATGGCACAAATAGTTAAGTACTCAACTACTAGCCAAAAGTTTGATGTTTCAAATTCACCCAGAGTTGCTTCAAAAGACAGGTGTGGTGATCTTCCAAAAGGTGACAGCCTTGAAAACCCTATGGAGCAGTTCTACTCTGCACACAAGGGGTCATCATGAATTGAAAACAAGTCAGTGGAAACTAACAACATACCTGTGGATGTAATGTAATGTAACATAACCACTTTTCATAATGTAATGTGTTGTTTGTTGTGTTCAAGTCATGAAATGCAATTTAATGGATGTTAATGAGGCCATAGGAGAGTAGAATGTATCCTACTTCTTAGTTTAAAAAAAAAAAAAAAAACCAGATTAGACACATAGGCAAACACACACTGGGTTAGACAGATGCCATGCGAGGATCCCCGAGAAAGAAAGAAGACCTGGAGCTACAGACAAGGGGGGAATGGACATGGCTGAGACCTTGATTTGGGCTATTAGCATCAAGAACTGTGAGAAATTAAGTTTATGTTGTTTTAAAACCACCCACTTGTATATCTGTTACAGTAACACTAGGAAACAGACAATAATAAAAAAGAGTGGATGTGTTTTTATTTTGTAAGTAACTTTTGTTCATAAATTCATGAGAGTTAATACGTGGAAAGCACATAAGTAGAGAAGCTTCTGTAGTCCTTCCTGCTTATCTTGGGCACGGCCTCAATACCCATTTCACGTAGATCCCTAGGCATGGCAATCACTTCCAATGGGTCCCTGCCATCCCTAAACTAAGTCATTGTGAATCCAAACCAGGTCCTCATGCTTCTGTTGGACTTGACCCTCCCTGGAGTCTTTATTCAGCAAAGGCAGATATGATATATGTTCTTCTCATCATCTTGCCATCTTTGTCTTTACAAAAGTTTGGACATTTCAGAGCGCTGCCAAGAACCACTCCCTACACCATTCATAACATCTGGCCCACAGCTTCTAATAATCCACAGAATGCTTTGACATAAGCAACAACTAATTTAGTACAAAGCAAGACTTGGGTTATATTCTCAAGTGAGATAATGTATATGAAAGTGCTTTGTAAACTATAAAATCCTATACAAATAAAATAGATAATAATCATGATTATTACTGGCACTTTTGTTGCCTTAGTAAAACTAAGACAAGAACCTCTTTGAAAAGCCTTTTTACATTCTGTTCTTTTGATTTTTAAGAAATATAGATCTACATGCTTTCAAGGAAGAAATTGTTTCTTGGCATTAATATAGAAATTTTAAGAAAATTATATTAATTCCTCCAAGCATTACGTTAAAGAATAGGGAAAACAAGGAAAAGAACAAAGTCAGTTCCTGTAGACCCAGATTCACCATTTATCCAAAATGTGGGGGACAGGCATTTCTTAGTAGTTTACATTATCAGGAATATAGCATAAGCTTTAAAACATATGAAGAATTAGCTCGATTCCTCTTTACACAAATTGTGTCCATGGGGAGAAGACACTACACTGCCAATCGACCCAGGCAATATTTCAGATTACATCAGACTCATTATAACAGAAGTAGGTGTTGCCTTACAGTGTTACTTGAAGTATGTCAAAAACGTCCCCACATTTCTCAAAATACAGGTTGAGCCCTGGGGATTAACTACATTGAATCTTAGTCTCCTTGAGTACTTTCAACTAACAAGCAAAAACCTTGCTAAACAAATGAGATGAATAACATACAAACATGCTTCTTTAAAATACAAAATTTCCTAACAGCTATCTCAATTGCATGATAGCAAGAGAGCTAGCTCAGGAAAGGGGAGCCTCAGAAAGTGGCATAAGCAAATTCCTTTGTTTCACAATTTTAGCTTTTGCCATTTGTTTTAGGCTGGGTTCTCCAGAGATGCAAACCAGTAAAGAGTATATATATGTATACACACACACACACACACACACACACACACAGTGAGAGAGAGAGAGAGATTTGTATCAAGGAAATGGATCATGCAGTTGTAGAGGCTAGAGCATCCCAAGTCTGTTGATCAGGATAGAGGCTTCTCCTGATACATGTAGCTACAGGGGCTGGTGAACCCAATATCAGTAAGTCAGACAGTAGGGCTCTTGCTCATAGGCTGTAAAGGTTGATGAATTCCAAGTTTGGCAGGCACGACCACAAGGCTTCTCCTGATTCATGTAGCTGCAGGGGCTGGTGAACTTAAGATTGGCAAGTTGAAGAGCAGGAGCCAGCTGCAGGATCCAGAGTTAGCAAAAATCCAGAACGGCTGATTACATCTGGATGCAGGCCAAATGCCTAAGGAAACTCGCTTCCAATTGATTGTCTACTCACAGCAGATCCCATCATGGGAGTGATCACATATAAACACTGAGAATCGTGGCCCAGCCAAGTTGACACACAATCTTAACCCTCATAGTCCACTCTTTGTCAACTTGGCACATGTACACTTCTCTTTAAACTATACATAATCTCTGAATAAGATAATTATAAAGTCATACTTGTACCTAACATGATACAATGAACTCACATATAACCGAAAACTCACTAACCCTGCTTACATTTTACATTTTATGGGTGAAGAAAACAAAAATATTTGATGCATACATACAAAGCAGAAATAGTCATAACAATTACAGTTCTCCTGTCTGCAATTGGTCACGTGGCCATAACTGGTATTTAGAACTATCTTCTTCCACCACCCATTCCATATTCCCTTTGCCCTCAGCAAGCACCTTAGTTGGTCATGGTTGTTTGCATGGTGGGGTGACCCAAACCCTGATTCTTGTAGGGTCTGGGGCATTAGTAGTCATGTCAGAATTGGGTTGCTATGGTTTTCCATTGACCTTAATCACAGGGCATGGTTGTGCTAAGGGACACCCTAAGGGACCTCTTGCATTTCAGATGTATTCTTCTTTACCTCCATTATGTAATATCAAGCCAATTTCGTCTTGGTAATTAGGATCAATCACACCAGCCAGTATGGTAACTCTCTTTTTTGCCTGTGGATCCAGATGCATAAGGAGCCCAAAGTGGCCAGATGGCAATCTTAGCTTCCAGTTCAATGTAATCTGTTATATGTCTCAAAGTTGGAGCATTCCTCTCTTTGGAACTAAGACCTCTAGACCTGCAGAGCATAAGGTCACTGGGACAGGAAGCAAAAATCTTGTGAACAGGTCACTAGGGGTAATAGTGAGTGGTGCAACTCTCGCTTCCACTGTTTGATTCCTGGACCCAACAATTATGGCTATGAGAGAAATAGCACCATATATTGGATGCTGGTTTAGAGCATATACAGCCTCCTGGAGAACATTGCCCCAACCCTGCAAGGCATTGCCACCTAGCTGGCACCGTAATTGTGTCTTTAGAAGGCTATTCCATCGTTCTATCAAGCCAGGTCCTTTAGGAAGGTGGGGAACATGGTAAGACCAGTGAATTCCATAAGCATGGGCCCACTGTCCCACTTCACTTGCTGTGAAGTTAGTCCCTTGATCTGACGCAATGCTGTGTGGGATACCCTGATGGTGGATAAGGCATTCTGTACATTCACAGACGGTAGTTTTGGCAGAAGCACTGCGTGCAAGGAAGGCAAATCCATATCCAGACTGTCTATTCCAGAAAGGATGAAACACTGCCGTTTCCATGGTGGAAGTGGTCCAATGAAATCAACTTGCCACCAGGTTGCTGGCTGATCACCTCAAGGGGTGGTGCCATATTGGGGACTCAGTGTTGGTCTCTGCTACTGGCAGATTGGGGACTCAGCATTGGCTGTAGCCAGGTCGGCCTTGGTGAGTGGAAGTTCATGTTGCTGGGCCCATACATAACCTCCATCCCTGTCACTATGGCTAGTTTGTTAATGAGTCCACTGAGTAATGACAGTACTAGCTGGGGAAAGAGGATGACTGGTTTCCACAGAACACATCATCCTGTCCAGCTGATTATTAAAATCATCCTCTGCTGAGGTCACTCTTTGGTGCGTATTCATATGAGAAACAAATATCTTCATTTCTTTGGCCCTTTCAGAGAGGTCTAGCCACATACTTCTTCCCAATAAATCCTTGTCTCCATTTTTCCAATAATGTTCCTTCCAAGTCCCTGACCATCCAGCCAAACCATTGGCCATAGCCCATGAATCAGTACACAATTGCACATCTGGCCATTTCTCGTTCCAATCAAAAGGAACAACCAGGTGCACTGCTCAAAGTTCTCTGCCCATTGACAGGATTTCTCTTCACCATTGTCCTTCAGGGAGCTCCCAGAAAGGGACTGTAGTGCTGCCACTGTCCACTTTCGAGTGGTTCCTGCATATCACAGAGAACCATCTGTAAACCAGGCATGAGTTTTCTCTTCTTAAGTCATAAGGAACTCCCCAAGAGGCCATAGGTGCAGACTGGTAGGTGGAAGGTAATGTGACAGAAGTGGAGGCCATAGGCATGTGGGCTGCTTCCTCATGCAACTCACTTTTGCCTTGAGGTCCTGCCTGGGCCTGATCTCATGTATACCACTTCCATTTAGTGATGGAGTGCTGCTGTGCATCTCCAACTTTATGACTCTGTGGGTCAGATAACACCCAGCTCATGATGGGCAGCTCAGGCTGCACAGTTACTTGGTGCCCCATGGCTAAGCATTCAACCTATATGAAGGCCCAGTAACAAGCCAAAAGCTGTTTCTCAAAAGGAGAGTAATTATCTGCAGAGGATGGTGGGGCTTTGCTTCAAAATCCTAAGGGTCTTCACTGTGATTCATCAATAGGGGCTTGCCAAAGGCTCCAAACAGCATCTCTGTCTACCCCTGACACTTCAAGCACCATTGAATCCGCTGGATCATATGGCCCAAACGGCAGAGCAGCCTGAACCTGTTGCAGAGCCTTCTCTTGTTCTGGGCCCACTCAAAAGTAGCAGCTTTTCAAGTCACTTGACAAATAGGCCAAAGTAGCACACCCAAATGAGGAATATGTTGCCTCTAAAATCCAAAGAGGCTCAATAGGTGCTGTGCCACCTTTTTAGTTGTGGGAACAGGCAGATGCAATAGTTTATCCTTCACTTTAGAAGGAGTACCTCGACATGCCCCACACTACTGGACCCCTGGAAATTTCACTGAGGTAGAAGGTCCCTGAAATTTTGTGGGATTAATTTCACACCCTCTAGCATGCAAATGTTTTAGCAATAAGTCCAGAGTCATTGAAGCTTCTTCCTTACTAGGTCCAGTCAGCATAATGTCGTCAATGTAATGGGCCAGTGTGACGTCTTGTGAAAGGGAAAGGCAATCAAGGTCCCTGTGGACTAAATTATGACATAGGCCTGGGGAGTTGTTGTAGCCCTGAGGTAGGCAACTGAAGGTGTATTACTGGCCACAAGCTGAAGGCAAATTGCTTCTGAAGGTCCTTTGAAACTGATACAGAAAAAAAGGCATTAGCCAGACCAATAGCTGCATACCAGGTACCAAGAGATGTATTAATTTGCTGAAGCAATGAAACTACATCTGGAGCAGTAGCTGCAATTGGAATCACCACCTGGTTAAGTTTTCCATAATCCACTGTCATTCTCCAAGATCTGTCTGTTTTTGGCACAGGCCAAATAGGCAAGTTGAATGGGGATGTGGTGGCAATCACCACCTCTGCATCCTTCAAGTCCTTGATGGTGGCAGTAATCTCTGCAATCCCTCCAGGAATGTGGTATTGCTTTTTGTTTACTATTTTCCTAGGTAGGGGCAGTTCCAATGGCTTCCACTTGGCTTTTCCTGCAATAATAGCCCTTACTCCATTTGTCAGGAGTTCAGTGTGGGGGTTCTGCCAGTTGCTTAGTATATCTATTCCAATTACGCATTCTGAAACTGGGGAAATCACTACAGGATGGGTTCAAGGACCCACTGAGACTACTGTGAGATGGACATGAGCAAAGATTACATTAATAACCTGACCTTCATGTGCCTCCACTCTGCCTGGTAGACCATAGTGACGTTTTCAGTCTCCTGGAATTAGTGCAGTTCAGAGCTAGTATCCAGTAATCCACCAAAAGTCCAATTATTTCCTTTTCTCCATTGAACAGTCACTTTCCTAAAAGGCTGTGGATACCTTTGGGGGAAGGCTTGTAGAAAGACTAAGAGTAGAAATTTTGGGCAGTGTATTGGAGTCCTTCCTTAAGCGGACCTGACCACCCCTTCATTCAAGGGGTTGTGGGTTTTTAAACTCACTCAAGTCTGGAAATTGACTGAGGGACCATGACTCTAAATTCTGACGATTCAAATTAGACTGCTGTTCACCTGACCTAGAATTCATTCATTTGTACAGATCGAGCAAATATTTCGTAGATTTCCTGTCTATTTCACTCCTAGGGACACCATGACTAAGTAGCCAATGGCATAAGTCCATGCTAGTCAGGCTATTCTGATTACTGCTTCGACTTTGCTGTCCATTACTGTAACCATGCCCACCTTGTCTTTGTAGATTGAGTGCAGCCACTTGGCCCCTACTACCATGAGGTCAAATCAGCCCCATTGTAATTGGGTGTCTTAATTCAGTTAGGGCAGTTCCCGCTGTCAAATCTGATTTACATAAAATAGCAGTCATAGCAGTCTTCAAGGATTCTGGAGCTCCCTTCACAAATTTGTTCCTCACAGTTGTAGTAACCTGATAAATCCACTCTGGCATGACAATTTCTCTAAGCCTTTGGATACTTTCTTCTACCGTATGCCAAGGCAGGTCTGATACTTCAGCTTGATTTGGTGTAGGCCACCTCATAATCCATGCTTCAGCAACCCAACCAAATAAACTATTAGATCCTTTCCTAACTTCTCAAGCTGAAACATTGAATAAAGAATCTGTGCTTAGTGGACCCATATCAATAAACTCAGACTGATCCATCTTTACGTTCCTTGCACTATTATCCCACACCCATTATCCCACACCCTTAATACCCGTCCGCACACATACTCCCATGGCTTCTGTTTGCACATATTTGAAAAGTCAAGCAGTTCTTTTGGAGTGTAGCATACCTCCTCCTGCGTCACTTTGTACTTCACCTTTGGGGCTTGCTGGAACTTAAATCTAGTTATAAGTCTAGAAGCCGGAATTGGTAGTTATGGAATTGCTTTGAGAACATTCAGCATAGTCTTGTAAAGCATCTGTCTCAGGCCATGCCCCAGGCATTGACTCAGGCAAGGACTCTTTAGAGGCAGCTGATCTAGGGCTAATCTCATTAGATGTGAGTGGAGGAGCTAATGGTTTTTCTGGACAGGGTGGTTTAGCAGACAAACATGAAATAACCTCTTCAAATGGGAGTGGCTCTGTTGGCAGGAGTGACTTAATGGAATTTAGGGGTTCAGTGTCTCCAGCTTCCTGATTACATGGCCATATGTCTCCATGCCAAGGTTCAGGATCCATTTCTTCCCAGTCAAGGCCCTTACTTTAACTTCAGACTTTCTTTGAAATAAGGCTTTTTTTTTTTTAAAGCACAAGTGGAAAATTTGAGGTCATATATGCAGCACTTGAGTTTTGACTCTGAAGCCCTGAGCACATCTCTTTCTTTCATCAGTTTGTCTAGCAAAAGTAGGACCAAGCAACCAGCTTCCTTACACTTCTAATTCTGACAAAGCTGTAGAAAGATATCACACATGTGTTCACCTGGAGCCTCACCTTTCACCAATACCTGATCTATTGGTGGTGATATTTTGCATATTTGTATCGCCACTTCATGCCATGGATTAGCAGTGCCCTCTTTACTGCTGGAAGCAGAGTCATCAACATCTTTAAGACTAACCAGACTTGAGAAACAATTTAGAAAACTCATCCTTACAATTTTGTTTCTCTAGAACTACTCTTGGTGCCAAATGTCTTAGGCTGGGTTCTCTAGAGAAACAAAACCAGTAAATATACATATATAGAGAGATTTATAACAAGGAAATGGCTCATGCAGTTGTAGAGGCTGGAACGTCCCAGGTCTGTAGATCAGGATAGAAGCTTCTCCTGATTCACTTAGCTGCACGGGCTGGCGAACCCAAGATCGGCAAGTTGGAGAGCAGGAGCCAGCTGCAGGATCCAGAGAGAGCAAAAAGTTAGAACGCCTACTTATATTCAGATGCAGGCCACACACCCAAGGAAATTCCGTTTTAATTGATTGGCTACTCACAGCAGATCCCATCATGGGAGTGGTCATGTGTAAACACTGAGAATCATGGCCCAGCCAAGTTGACACACAATCTTAACCATCACACCATTCAAAAACAGTCAGCTCTCTTACATTACCTTGAGTAATATTACCATTTCCTCTTAATCCAGGTAAAAAGAAAATGTATGCCAAGAATCCCTGAAAGCTATACCTTTTTAAACAATACCACAGGAGCCTGAATAACTTAATAAAACCTACTGCAGTCAAGTTGATTCCGACTCACAGCGACCCTATAGGACAGAGTAGAACTGCCCAGTAGAGTCTCTAAGGAACACCTGGCAGATTCAAACTGCCGACCTTTTGATTAGCAGCCGTAGCACTAAACCACTATGCCACCAGGGTTTCCGAATAACTTAATACAGATTTCAAATGTACAAGGGGTTGTACTCACAGAAAGAACCTAGCTCATCAAATTTTGGAAGAGCCAAAGCACTTTTCAGGCCTTATTTTTGCAACATCAGACTGTCTTTCAGCTTCCTTCTAGTTATGAAGGAACAGAGGGGAATATAATGAAACCAATCCAGGGTAATAGGCATCTTACTGAAGAACTTCAGTATTATTTGCTGGCATTTGACACTGAGTTGAGGTTTCATTTATGATTGGACTGGAAATTGGCATTTGTAAATAAGCCTTTGCATGGCATTCAGCATGTTCTTAAAAATGTGTATAATTTAGCTTTTGTAGTTTCCATAAAGTAGAGGTTAGAGTCCTCCAATGACCTTTCATGAACTCCGAGGAGTGTATAGTCTTATGGTGAAAAGGTAAAAAATAATGACTCTATTTTCCTACTAAGGTGGTAATTACAATTATGTTTATGTAGTCCTGATGTTCGTGGGAGATCTTATAATTTACCCCTGGGTAGACTCTTTGTGAAGCTTTTTTGTTTCTTGAGATTTTTTTTTAACTAACATCCTTGCAAATTAGATAAGTGTTGCATTACAGCGGTTTGCAACCCATTGATGGAGACTTATATGCTTTGAGCTTAGTAATACCATTTAAAGAAGAGATTAAAATCTCTGTAACCAGTAAGCATTCACTTTCGAAAAGTTCCTATTTCCAAGGCATGAAAGCACTGAGTTTTGAAAGCCACGTAAGTCCAAGTAAAGCAAAATGTACCTCTATGCAAACTAGTTCAACGGTGGTCAGCCCTCTAAAAAATGACTTCATTAGAGGGTGTCTGCAAATTGCCAAAGAAGCTCTTCTTTCATATATCACAGAGTTTCTCTGCCACTGTGTTAATTACGCATGTTGCCAGCCCAATTAAGACTTCATGGGGAAAAATGATTATTCATTTTAGCAATTGCACTTTAAAGTCAGTGGTAAATTCTGTGAGAAAACTTCCTCCTGCAACTTTCCCATCCTCTTGGAAGAGGGGCTCTTGGTGGTCAGCCAGAAACATGCAAACCTATCAATATAATTCATGCTGCTTATGGGTTCAACAAAACAGGCATTTCCCAAGCCAGGGAAAATTAGCCTTTGGCATTGGAACTCTAGATTATTTATCCACCCAGGAACATCTATACAATGAGAAACAACTGCCCTGAAAGGCAATAAAATGCTGCATACAGTTCCCAGGGGCCTATCTGCACGATGAAGCATTTAATCAAACTAGGCCGTAGAGCCATTTGTGTTCTATGTATCTAGGGGAGGTAGTCAGCGAAACCAATCCAGTAATCATGCTTAAAAAGCACCAGAAACCATCTAGCCCAGGGCTTGATTATCTCCACAAGGCTGTTCAGACAAAATCCCATGATGTCAGAATTTTGGGAGGGTATTTCCAGGCACAAGAGGTCAGCTCTGCTTTCTCAGAAAACTTAGGTCACAAAGGTGTTTGTCCTCTCAAATTCTTCCAACTTTCGAATTTATGGTCAGCCCCTCCAGCTAATCATTCAAATGCTTTAGTTTCTTCCCCACTAATAATACCGCCTACATGAAGGCAGGATGATGATATGATTTTATTTTATTTTTTAAATCCACAGCATCAAAAACAGTGCTTGATGAGCAATTTTTTCTACTAATATGTGTTCACCAGTCTAGTAATAGTTCCTCATCTAAAGAAAATTTCCATCTGGAAACTGGACTAACACTCTCACACAAATGCTGCTTTTCCTTCCTTTTGACTTAGGCCTTTCCTTCAGCCCTGAAGCCTCTCCATCTACCTTTGTATACAAGATGCTTCCTGACTCTGAAGTCTCATAAATCGAAAGTTTGCTGCTTTAAAAGTTTCCAGTTTCTAAGCATTCATAGATGTAAACTATAGAAAGCCAGTTGTTGTCAAGTTGATTCTGACTCATAGCAACCTCGTGTGTGTCAAAGTAGAACTGTGCTCCATACAGTTTTCATGGCTAATTTTTCAGTAGAATGCTAGGCTTTTACTACAGGGTGCCTCTGGGTGGACTTGAACCTCCAACCTTTTGTTTAGTAGCCCAGTAAGTTAACTGTTTGCATCATCCAAGGAAATAAAGTAACTATACATCAGAGCAAAAATACAAGTACTCATTTATATAATGGTACATTGCACTTAAGAATTAAAGAGAAAAGACCTTTTGGAAACTTATCTGGTTTTCAGTAGAGAAAATCCATACATATTATCTGGTCTCCTTATTGTCAGAAAGCACACACAACCTTCCTTTATGTATTTGAGTATTAAGGATACATTTTTTCGAATAAAACTAGAAGGCTGTTCAATGAGTTCTAATACTAATCCCCAGTTCCTCCTTACTGCAGAAGTGTTGATGGCCCTTTTTTGGGTCTAGGCACACATAGATATCCCGACGGATTATTCCAGTTCTACTGCTTATTAAGGAGCCCTGATGGTGCAGTGTTAAGACCTCGGCTGCTCACCAAAAAGTCAGCAGTTCGAATCTACCAGCTGCTCCTTGGAAACCCTATGGGGCAGTTCTACTCTGTCCTATAGGGTCGCTATGAGTTGGAATTGATTCAACAGCGAAGGGGTTGGTTTTGGGGTTTGGTACTGCTTATTAGTATAACTTTGGCCCTATTATGTAAATTCAGTGCTGCAGCTTCCACATCTTTGAAATGCAAATAGCAATAGCACCCAGCTCATAAGGTTATGGTAAAGATTAAATTAGTCAATACATGTAAAGTGCTCAGTGTATACTCAACAATGTTAGTTATTATTCTTTTTGTCTTCTAGACTTGGGGATGTTCTCACATGCCCCATGTTGTTTTGTTCCATATCACCTCAAAGGAGTGGGAGAATGCCACTTCTTAATTCAGGGTTCTTAGGTCTGAGTCCTTGGCCTTTCATTACATACTTACTCAAAATATAGGTTTCAAATGATGACTCTGTATTTCTAATCTCTCCACTTAGGTTGAGAGATTCCTAAGGACAGGAACTCTACCCTAAGCTTTTTTGTTGCCCACCAAGGTTAAAATGGTATCTCACACAAAGTAGAAGCTTCCTATTTATTTATGTTAATAATTTCTGTTGTTCCTTCTTTTCCAGTTACCCAGGGTTAATTATGGCAGCATTCCACCCTTTATCCTCATCCACACCATGTGTGTTTTGGTCTAAGAGGGATTACAGAGCATGCTAAGCATAAAGCAATAGTAGATTTCACATCAATAACAAAATACGTCATCCTTACCAGAATCATTACTGTTTATTTTGAAGAAAGTGCAGACACTTATTGGACAGATTTGTGTCCTGGGTTATTTTGGGCTGCTTGTGGGTTACTTGTGGGCTGGCATGTTGATAAAATTGCAAGGCAATGAAGCAATTCTCAGAAGCAGTAGATTGAAGTTGACAAAAGAATCACTGATTTTGAGCAACTTTGGCTACATCATTGGGGAAGAAAGTCCATAAACATCTTTGGATAGAAATGAAGATAATTGATGAATTATTCAGATTGACTGGACCAGAACCTTTCCCACACATTCTTATGTGATCCGAATACAAAACACTATTTTCCCACCTGCTCATTGCACCTTTGAAGGCAATTCAACGAGAAGTGACTCAACTCTTTCCAGATGGAACTATTTCCAATGCTTGAAAATACAGCCACAAAAGAAAAACCTCACAGAGGAACTTCACTCCAGTGGAAAGAATAAAACTCCCACCCTACCAGAGAGATTTTTCACTACCTCTGTGGAAATTCCCTCCTCTGTTTAGTCCCCTAACTCCACATTTGGCCTTATCTCCTACTGTAGTTTTCGAAGTTATCTTGTGATTATTATTAGTGATATTAACTTTTTAATTCAGAGATCTTAGGCCCACGTCCATAAGAGTGAAACCAACCCTTTTTGTGTGGTTTAGAATCAGAAAAGGAGAGCATTACGGTTATATCCTTTCACCATACTTATTCAATCTGTATGCTAATCAAAGGATCCAAGAAGCTGGACTATATGAAGAAGAACAGGGCATCAGGATTGAGGGAAGACTCATTATCAACCTGTGTTATACAGATGACACAACCTTGCTTGCTGAAACTGAAGAGGACTTGAAGCACTTACTAATGACAATCAAAAACTACAGCCTCCAACTATATTACACCTAAACATCAAGAAAATGAAAATCCTCACAACTGGATCAATAAACAATCTCATGATAAAGAGAGAAAAGATTGAAGTTGTCAAGGATTTCATTTTACTTGGATCCATGATCAGCACCCATGGAAGCAGCAATCAAGAAATCAAACGATGTATTGCGTTGGGCAAATCTGCTGCAAGAGACCTTTTTAAAGTGTTAAAAGCAAAGATGTCACTTTGAGGACTAAGGTCCACCTGACCCAAGCCATGGTATTTTTTAAAAATATTTTATTGTGTTTTAGGTGAGAGTTTACACAGCAAATTAAATTCCCATTTAACAATTTCCACACAAATTATTCAATGATATTGGTTACATTTTTCACAACATGTCATTATTCTTATTCATTCCATTCCGGTTGTGCCATTTCCAGTACTCTATTTCCCTGCCCCTTTACCTTCTCATCTTTGCTGTAGAGTAATTTTTGACTATTTGGTCTCCTATAGTAGATTTACTTTTAAAAGAAGCTAATTACTCACAAGTGATATTCTTTATGATCCAATCTGCTAACAGGTTGACCTCAAGGAATAATTTCATTTTAAAGTATATGTCAGGACAATATTCTCAGGGAGACCTCTAGTTCTCAGCTGGTCCAGTAAATCTAGACTTTTTAAGAATTTGAGTTCTGTTCCACATTTTTCACCTGTTCTATTAGAATCCATCTTATGTGACCCAGATGAGAATGGTCAGTAGTGGTAGCATCATCTAGCTCTTCTGGTCCCAGGGTAGAAGAGGCCGTGGTTCTTGTTGACTATTAGTCCTATAAACTACTTTCTTCTTTGAGTGTTTGGTTCCCTTCTTTCTCTTTTGTTCCAGACGAGTAGAGATCAATAGCTGTATCTCAAATGGCTGCTCACAAGCTCTTAATACCCCAGACACTACTCACCACAGTGGGGTGTAGAACATATATTTTATGAACTCTGTTATGCCAATTAACTGAGTTGTCCCACAAGACTATGGTCCTAAGTCTTGAAAACCAGAAAACCAATTTCATGAGGTATTTGGTTATGTCTAAGAAGTTTCCTTACCTGTGTCTTCTATGTGGTTTATTATCAAGCCATGGTGTTTTCAATCGCCTCATATGCATGCGAAAGCTGGACAATGTGTAAGAAAGACTGAAAAAGAATTGGTGCGTTTGAATTATTGTGTTGGCGAAGAATAGTTAATATACCATGGACTGCCAGAAAAACAAACAAATCTGTCTTGGAAGAAGTATAGCCAGAATGCTCCTTAGAAGCAAGAATGGCGAGACTGTCTCATGTACTTTGGACATGTTATCAGGAGGGACCAGTCCCTGGAAAAGGACATCATGCTTGGTAAAGTAGAGGGTCAGTGAAAAAGAGGGAGACTCTCGATGGGATAGATTGATACAGCAGCTGCAACAGTGGGCTCAAACATAGCAATGATTGTGAGAATGGCACAGGACTGGGAAGCATTTCATTCTGTTGTACTTGAGGTCACTATTAGTCAAAACTGACTCGATAGCACCTAACAACAACAAGCCAAAGTCTTAACCCTTTTTTATCGATCTGCTTCCAAAAGTCTCTCCTGGACACATTTTTCTTTTAAATTGTGGCTTCCCTTGGTACTTTCTTTGGTTTGGTCTGATGTGTTCTGTGACCTGTGTACAAGCATGTTTTCTTAGTTGGAAACAGGCTATTTCTTTGGAGATCACTTACACGTGCTGCTGTTTTCCCTTTCTTTGCTTACTCTGTTCCAAAACTCCACACATGATGTAGTGAACTCAATTGATTGTAAACCAGGTAAGAATTGAACTTTGGACTTGTTTTTAAAAATGGACAGGATTTCCTAGTGAAGGGTTTTGATGCTGGTTTCTTTCAATTTTTTTCTCTTTTAAATGCTTTCTAAAACCTAGATATTGTATAAAATTAGTAGAGAGCACTTGAACTTTATGACTAAAAAGACATTAACTATTATCGACCAAACAAGGAGATACTGTGTGGTTTACAATCAGAAAAGTTGTGTGCCAGGGTTGTATCCTTTCACTATACTTATTCAATCTGTATGCTGAGAAATTAATCTGAGAAGCTGGACTGTAGGAAGGAGAACATGGCATCGGGATTGGAGGAGTATATGCAGATGACACAACTTTACTTGCTGAAAGCAAAGAGGATTTGAAGCACTTATTTATGAAGATCAAAGACCTCAGACTTCAGTATGAATTACACCTCAACATAAAGAAAATAAAAATCCTTATACCTGGACCAATAAAAAACATCATGATAAATGGGTAAGACAATGAAGTTGTCAAGGATTTCATTCTTCTTGGATTAAAAATCAACGCCCGTGGAAGCAGCAGTCAAGAAATCAAATGATGCATTGCGTTGGGGAAACCTGCTGCAAAAGACCTCTTTAAAGTGTTAAAAAACAAAGATGTCACTTTGATGACTAAGGTGTGCCTGACCCAATCCATGTATTTTCAATCACCTCATATGCATGGGAAAGTTGGACAATGAAAAAGGAAGACAGAAACAGAATTAGCACATTAAAATTGTGGTGTTGGCGAAGACTATTGACTATACCATGGACTGCTAGAGGAATGAGCAAATCTGTCTTGGAAGGAGTACAGCCAGAATGCTCATTAGAAACAAGAATAGCTAGACTTCATCTTATATACTTTGGGGTTGTTATCAGGCAGGATCAATGTCTGGAGAAGGATGTTATTCTTGGCAGAGGAACAGCGAAAAAGAGGAAGACCCTCAATGAGATTGGCTGACATAATGGCTGGAACAAGGGGCTCAAGCATGACAACAATTGTGAGGATGGTGCAGTACCAGGCAGTGTTTTCTTCTATTGCACGTAGGCTTGTTATGTACAACGATAGCCAATACCAGTCCATTTCAGCTCTCTAATGCCTAGAGAATGGATTGCCATATATATATTTTCCCTGTCAGTTTCTGTGGTAGCTACCCCAGAGATCAAGAAGATCCCTGATCATGTGAGACTAGGGCAAAAGTAATTGGAGAAAACAGAGACTCCTCAACTTCCTGAGCCTAAAAGAAACCAGGAAAGAAGGTTTCTGAAGGCAGGGACGAGGTCTTTTTTACTCGTTTCCTGAATTCTCTCTTCCCCACGAGAATCAACAAGAGTAACTTAAGGTCTAGCATTAAATTCTGAATTGAATTTTTAGTTTCAGTAAGAATGAAAGCCTTCCAAATCTCTTGGAGATAATCACTAATTGATTGTCCCCCCATAGAAAGTTACTTGACCCCTCTGTGTCTCAGTTTCCTCATCTTTTAACTCTCACATACATGAGCAACAATTCCTGCTTGTTATTCAAACTATACCACTTTGTTTCTTTATCATAGGCTATTTCTTCTACACAAAGTGAAATGGAAGATTGAAGCTAATAACCAGAACTGAAGTCTCGTGTTCAGTTTTACTCTTGCAATATTCAGAGAATGAATATCTTTTAAATACCTATTTAAGTGCAAGATACCGGAACCAGGTCCTGCAGTAAATAAAGAAATGGGTGAAATATAGATGATACCCAAAAGCTTATTTGTCTCAAAATTCCACTGTTTTGAGTTCACTGAAATGACTTGTACTAATATCAATAGTATCCTCCTAATTATTCAATCGAATGGACACTTTTCATTCATTATCTTAATAGTCCTTTCTGGAGCATCTGGGATTGTGAAAATGTGAGCCACCTTTTCCATCTTAACACTCTTTTTTCTTTTTATTTTGGTGAGGTATTATAGAAGAGACAAGGGTATGGACTCTGGAGTCAGATAGGTTTGAATCCCAATTCACCACCTACTAGCTGGTACTCTTAGGCAAGTTTCTCTGCCTCTCTGTGAGTCTGTTTCCTCATCTTAAAAATCTAGGTAATAGAACTTAATAAGGTTGTTTTAAGTATTGAGTTAATGGATGTACAATGCTTAAATAGGGTCATCCTACATAGATAGTGGAAACCCTGGTGGAGTACTGGTGAAGTAGTACAGCCGCCAACCAAACAGTAGACAGTTCAAATCCACTAGGTGCTCCTTGGAAACTCTGTGGGGCATTTCTGCTCTGTCCTATAGGGTTGCTATGAGTCAGAATCAACTCAGTGGCAACAGGTTTGGTTTTCTGGACATAAATAGTATTCAGTAAATATTAGCTTTATTGTTCAAACACTATTTTCCTCTAGTTTTCTTCCTATTCTGTTGAGCTCCTTTTATTCTATTCCCATGGTCTCTTTCACTGGTACTAATTCCTCTACCCATCCCATAAAAGTTGATGTCCTTGTCTCTTTTTATTCTACACACTTAGATGATTTTATCCACCCCTGTATCTTCACACATAATCAAGAGGTATAAAACTTCTCAAACACCAATCTCCAGCCAGACCTCTTGAGCTCCAAACCATCTCCAAAACTCATTACTACACAAAAATTCTTCTTGATTGTACCATCAGTACCTTGAATCTAATATGTCCAAAGAGAGACACATCAGCTCTTTTACTAGAACTTTTATCAGCAGAGATGAGGGCATTTCAACGGAAAGCAACATGGTAGGGATACCAAAGCTAAGGTTCTTAGTGAATGATGACTAGTCTCCAGCTCTATTCCACCACAGAGTGTCTGTAGGTGGGAAAAGGAACCTTAAGTATAGAAAGTAGGTTTTTACAAGCCTTGCTTATAATTCTTAACTCCATGCTGTAGGGAATGGAAAATTATTGAAAATTTTTTATTTGAGCAGCTCCTAAAAAATATTATCATATATTTCTAGCTCTCATGTCAGTTAACTATTAAAGGCTTTAGTGACACCATGGATTACCTCAGCCTCTTCTTTTGTATCCTATGTGTTTCTGTCAAGAATAATCAAATAGTGCACTACACTCAGTGTGTCTATGAGTGGGCTGAAAAGCTCTAATATGTGAACATGAGTCTTTTCCAACTTGAAAATCTGAAGACCAGCCGATCTGGCTTGCTGCCTCTTTCTGAAATCTCTGCTGAAATGAGAAAATCTGGTTCCAGTTGCAGGACATCAGGCCAATCTGACAGCTGTTGTTCCATGGCCAGTTAGGCTACGTTATTTTAACTTGAACCTGGAAGTGTGTCTTTTTCACAGATCTCCTGACACATGGTCAAAACAAAAAACAGTTGCCATTGAGCTCACCCTGACTCATGATGACCCCGACACATGGCGAACTCATGTGTGTCAGGGTAGAACTATGCTCCATAGGGTTTTCAATGGCTGATTTTTGGAAGTAGACCATCAGGCCTTTCTTCCAGGCACCTCGGGGTAGACTTGAGCCTCCAACATTTAATATGTCCAGAGAAAACATATATCAGCAGCTGAACACATTAACCATTTGAACAACCAAGGGACAACTCTGAGTTATAGTAGCAGTTTGATGTTAGTCTTCTCAATAGACTAATATGTCCCAATGTTTTAGATCATATATACACTGATGTAGTAAAAGTGCTGATGTCAGGACCCAAGTTGTACCCTTGATAACTTAGGCAACTCTCAAGGGTTGCCAGGGAAGCCTCACAACTTGTGGAAGATGGCCACAAGGTATCTTTACTTTGTCCTCTGGTAAGAAAATATAACACAGAGGACGCATCCTCACACAGGACCTCGCCCCTAGCATAGTGTCCTAGCAGAAGATGGTCACAGGAGGATGTGAGTAACAGGGCTTTCAACTGGTTCTTTTTGGTTCAGTCATGGCTGAAGAAGTGAAACCAGAACGACCCAAATTTTTAAAATGCCTGTGAGCCAGAATGATACCTGAAATGGGTAAAATTACTGGTTGAAGCCCTCCTAGAAACATAAATCTCCCTTTTAGAAAACAAGGGCAGCAGGCATATTGCGTAGCAACAAAACCTTTTGACTGGGAGAGTCTGAAGTTGTAGTGTCCTGCTCAAAAACGGTGGCCAGCCAGAGGACTTTGAATGTTTGTTGGTCTCCACCATCCTGCAAATGATCCAATCTCCCGCATCAGGCTCCTGAAAGGGTTCACTACACATTTTCCAAGTCTCCCATTGTAGGACTTCGACCTGTAATTTTTCCCAATCCAGCTATTGTTCTGGTTCACCCAGATTTTAAAAATTTGGGTCTGTTCCAGTTTTGCTTCATCAGCCATGAAAGAACCAGCTTGAACCGGTTCGAAAGCCTGGTGAGTGATGATTGGAGCAGCGGCAGCCAGTAAAAGTAATTTCTGACGGTTGCATGCAAAGCACAAAAAATACTCAGGAGGAACACTGATATTCACAGCACTTTCCATTCAACAATTATTTTGCACCCACTATGTTTTTTTTATGTTCCAGGCACTCTTCTAGATGCCAGGAATATACCAGTGAACAGACAAAAATCCCCACGCTCATGAAGTTTACATCCTATTGAACCTAGAAAGAATTTGAGACTTGAGAGAAGTTGGAGTGGGAATTTTTGCTTACATTTCTTACTGAGGCCAAATACCTTAATTGTACATCTAGGCTGTAGTATAAGCAAACCAACAGAAAAGTACAGACACATGTATGCACACATAGATATATAGCTATGTATGTACATATTCATACATAATCATATATATAATTAACAACACCGTTCTCCTCACCCCAGATGTATTTCAACGAGGGAGAAGGTATTCTCTCAGATGGTTTCGCAGTTGAAAAGCAAAGCAGATGGCGCTTCTAGAGGAGGCAGCTTGCTTGCTGAAATGTCATGGATATACAGAAATAAAACCAAAAATGAAAGGCAAGAAAATATTCTCATTTGAATAATGAACTATCTGATGTTTCCTCAGTGCCACACATGACGGATAATGAAAAGGAATACTCTAAGACCCTTTGTTCTGCGCTTACAGAAAACTCAAACCAAATGTCTGCCATGTAACAAGCCGCTCTGGATAATTTCTTGAAGAATAATAATCACTGTTTGATGGAACCACTTGTAAAATCCAGAAGGTACCCCAGAGAAGCTGGCACTTGTAGTGAGCCAACCAAGGGGTAATTTGTGGTGACAAATGATACACTGAATATTGCATTTAAACTTTCAAACAATTGCTCACACACAAAAGAAAACAAATGGCTGAGCCCACGCTCCAATCCAGCTTCCTGCCACTGTTCATTTCTTAGTGTTCCCTGTAGTTGACGGAGGCCCTCAGGACTCATGGCAGTGGATAGCTCAAAACCACGCCTATAAAGCTTTTGTAATTATTGTTATGCTAAACACATAATTTAGTTGCTTTGTTCTGTGAGTGTAAGTGCTTATTTCAGCCTCCTAATAGTTGCCAGATTCGGCTGCACGATTTGTATTCTGAAGTGAAAGGCACAGACCACAAGTTTGCTTTTCTGCATCCACTGTTCCACCAGCACTACACACACAAATGATGCACTTCACTGTCTCGTGGGACAATGAAGTGACAAAAGGGAGTAACTTCAGACAAATCAACAGAATGTAATTACAGGTAAGGAGTTTGGCTTTGCTCCCTGTAAAGATCTTTGATGCCTAGGATACATTTTGTCTCAACACCAATTGTATTGGTTATACGATCTGTTGTTTACTTAAATCTATTACATCCAGATTTGACATGAGTCAAGAGTCCCACCTGCAAAGCCTGCCCAAGTTTACTGTGTTTCTAGCTACCTCCTGGGACAGAAAAAATCCCTAGAGAAAGATTAAGAGAAAGATATTAGAGATGTTTTGCCTCTAGCGTTGTCAGGACGGACAAAGGGCCAAGTGGTTAAGGCCCTTGAGGCCTGAGTGATGTGTCAAATAAACCAACCATTGTTTAAACACTTCTTTGGAGCCCTGGTGGCATGGTGGTTAACAGCTCAGCTGCTAACCAAAAGGTCAACAGTTCGAATCCACCAGCCTCTCCTTGGAAACTCTGTGGGGCAGTTCTACTCTGTCCTATAGGGTTGCTATGATTCAGAAACAACTCAACCACAACGGAGTTTGATTTTTGGGTTTATTGCCATCCCAGCCCTGACCCGCTCCTCCCCAAGCTGTTTATGGGAACAAAACAATCTGCCTGCTCCTTGGAAACAAATTATCCCAGGTCTGAGCAGAGAGAGCAGACTCGTCTTTTACAAAAGAGAAGGTGAGGCATTCTAAAAGCAATGCAAGCCAGAAAGGGAAGAGTTGGAAAATTCAATTGTTTTCCCTTAAGAGTTATTTAATTGAGTAGCAAGGGGCCAGTTGTTAGGATTTGAAAAGAATTCAGAAGCTATACGAATACTTTGTAAACCTCGGTTGCCCAGACCCTGGTCTCAAGAGAAGGAAAATTCTCTTAAATTAGAGTAATAGCAAATAACGGCTCTATTAAGGTTACCAATGAGGACAAATGAATCAAACAATCAACATGAGGCAGCCAGCCGCAGTACTTTGCAGTTTGACAAATTCCAGCTTTAAAAACCACGCTTCTCTACACACAGTGGAGAAATTGGAGAACATGTTGACCAGATGGTCAAAATTAAAGTGATCGTGGAGGGGCAGATGGATATTGGGTGTCTCTGGGTGTGATAGCCTGAGAAAGACACATCATATAGGTAGTAATGTGACAGAGGATGCATGAACTGAATATAATCATGAGGAAACATCAGGAAAAAAATCGGGAGCATTTTATTTAAAAAGGTGGGGTCTGAATGCTTCAAAAATGCCAATGTGACTAAAGACAATGAAAGGCTGCGGAACTCCTCCAGGTTAAAGAAAACTAAAGACACATGAAAATGAAATGCAATATGTGATCTTAGACTGTAGCCTATATGGAGGGGGGAATGCTATAAAGAATGCTATTGGGTCAATTGTAAAAATTGGAATATTAATTATAGATTAGATGAACGTATTCAATGTTAAATTCTCTGAAGCTGATAACTGTAATATATTTATGTAAGGGAATGTCCTTATGCTTGGAAATATTCACTGAAGCATTTAGAAGTAAAAGGGCATGATATGTACAACATCTTCTCAAATGGTTCAGAAAACAATGTGTGCGTGTGTGCATGCGTGTGTGTATGTGTGCGTGTATGTACTCTCCAACCTCATCAAGCTCTTTGGTCTCTGGTTTCCTTACTACACAATGGAGATAATAATACTAACTTAACTTCTTATAAGGTTTATATGAGATAACATATCTATCAGTAGGATACTTTCTACTGTAACTGAAAGCATAACTCAAACTAATTTAAATATTAAGGAAAGCTATTACCTAACAAGTGTTCCATAACAAAACAATATGTCAGAATAAACATGCTGACTTTACTCTTCATCCTCCTTTCCATCCCCTGCCAGTGTTTCCTATTGGTTGAAGACAATCAGAAGGCAGAAGGCAAGGGGAACTATTGACAGTCCATTTAATTGGCCTTCCAAGCCACAGAGTGGGTTGAGGAAGTTAGATAATAAATATGGGGAGCTATATCCATTAGATGCTACAAAGAGGTTTAGGTTTGGCTGATTGATTTAGTAACTCAACAACATCAAGGATCATTATCTTACCCTTAATCTGCTGGTCATAGCTTTGGCTCAATGCTAAAATCTTTCCCCAAAATGGAAAAAAATCTTTCCTTTCAGTTAGATTGTCCAATTTAGGTTGAATGCCGAGCCCTTCTCCAATAACTCACTGATTGGCTTAGGCATAGGTTCCAGAATCCATCACACAAAAGAGAATGTGGTTACCAGGATGTGATTCAACTATTTGGAAAGCATTACTTTATTGTTGCACAAAGAAAGGGGCTCAGATGGAGGTTGTAGAATCAACCTCAATGTCCTCTATAAATGTAAAGCTCCTGTCACAATTCCTGGACAGAAAACCAAAACAAATGTGTTGCCATTGAGTCAATTCTGATTCATAGCAACCCCATAGGAAAACCTACAGGGTTTCCAAGGATTTGAACTGCTGACCTTTTTGATTAGCAGCTGAGCTCTTAATCACTGCACCACCAGGGGCTGCTTAGTAAATTTTTTTCCCTCCCTATTTAGCAAGGAAGGAGCCCGGTGGTACAATACTTAAGCAATCAGCTGCTAACCCAAAGGTTGGCTGTTCGAACCCACCAGCTGCTCCTCAGGAGAAAGATGTGGCAGTCCGCTTCTGTAAAGGCTTTGAAACCCTATGGGGCAGCTCTACTCTGTCCTACAGAGTCACCATGAATTGGAATCAACTCCACCTCCATGGCAATGGGTTTGGTTTTTTTGGTTTTATTGAGCAAGGCTCTCAGTAAACCCTGTTCTTGATCCCGTAAGCATTAAAATATAACACATGATCTCTCTTTTCAGAGAATTTACATTCCAAATTTCAAGATCTAATCTGAAGTAAAACGCTGTCAGTGATAGGAAAATATTCATAACCCTATAAGAAAGACAGGTTGATACGACTAGTATTCAAATTTATTCACCAACCACTAAGGACAAAGATGAAGAAATTGAAGATTTTTAACAACTTCTGGAGTCTGAAATTGATCAAACATGCAATCAAGATGCATTGATAATTACTGGCAATTGGAATGCAAAAGTTGGAAACAAAGAAGAAAGATGGGTAGTTGGAAAATATGGCCTTGGTGATAAAAACAACGCTGGACGTCTCATGATAGAATTTTGCAAGACCAACGACTTCTTCACTGCAAATACCTTTTTTCAACAACATAAAAGTTTACTATACACTTGGACCTCACTGGATGGAATACACAGGAATCAAATCGACTACATCTGTGGAAAGAAACCATGGAAAAGCTCAATATTATCAGTCAGAACAAGGCCAGGGGCTGGCTATGGAACAGACCATCAGTTGCTCAGATGCAAGTTCAAGCTGAAGCTGAAGAAAAATTAGAACAGGTCCAGAAGAGCCAAAGAATGACCTTGAGTATATCCCACCTGAATTTAGAAACTATCTCAAGAGTAGATTTGATGCATTGAACACTAATGACCAAAGACCAGATGAGTTGTGGGATGACATCAAGGACATCATACATAAAGAAAGCAAGAGGTCATTAAAAAGACAGGAAAGAAAGAAAAGACCAAAACAGATGTCAGAAGAGACACTGAAATTTGCTCTTGAACATAGAATAGCTAATGCTAAAGGAAAAAATAAAAGAGCTGAACAAGAAGATTTCAAAAGTCAGCTCGAGAAGACAAAGTAAAGTATTATAATGAAAAGTTAAGATACGAGTTAATTTAAGTATTACTAAATTCATTGTAGCTTTTTGCTATTATGTATTTCCCTCATAGCTGATACTACAAGAATAATCATTACAACAGAATCTGTGAAACATTTTCGGTGTTTATAAAATATTGCCAAACTGAAGGGGAAGCTAAGATTCCCTGATTTAGAAGCTCTTAAGCTGGAAACCCGGTGGCATAATGGTTAAGAGCTATGACTGCTAACCAAAAGGTCAGTAGTTCAAATCCACCAGGTGCTCCTTGGAAACCCTGTGGGGCAGTTCTTTTCTGTCCTATAGGATCACTAGTAAAAAATAAAAATAAATAGGATCGCTAGTAGTAGGAATCAATTCAATGGAAATGGATTTTTTGGTTTTAAGCTGGAAATAATTGCTACCTCTTTAACTCTCCAGTGGTTGCAAATAGTTCATGTGCTAGGTTGCTATGGGAAAGGTTGGAGGTTTGAGTCCACCCAGAGGCTTATAGGAAAAAAGGGCTGGTAAAAAATAAGCCATTGAAAAGCTTATGGTGCATAGTTCTACTCTGACACTCATGGGCTTACCGTGAATCAGAATCAACTTGCCAGGAGCTGGTGGTGGTGAATCCCAGTATGCATTCCTATAGGAGTCATCTGGGCTTCTTCATTCCCATGAGGCTGCCTAGTGCCCTGTACGCCTTATGTTTGTTGGAGCTTCTATTAAAGAAAGTATGTCCATGGGGGGAGTAAAGGAGTAGGGATAGATGGTGCCTTAAAGCAGAGCCTTCCCCTTTTGTAGGCTTCTGCTGCCAGGTCCTTCCTGCTCATTCTCAGCCCAGAACACTGACCTGTGCCATAGAGCATCCAGTCTTCTCTCTGGGACACAAAGGTACTGGGTAAGAACTCTTGAGATGAAGGCTTGTCAAAGAATTCTTTTCCATCAACAAATGAAGAACCATAAGTGTGATTTTTTTTTTTTTTTTTTTGAGACAGACTTCTATTTTCCCTCATTTCCCATTCTCAAGAGAACAAGGTAATGTTTTTCCTGTGGAAACAATATTCTCCCTATTTTATTCTTCTAGGGGACTTGGAATTGGCTAGATTTTGTTTCAAATTCTGACTCTGTCGCTTACCAGTTGCATGAACTCAAGCCTTATTTTCCTCATCTGTAAAAATTTCCTCTTAGGGTTATGGTGGAGGGTGACAATGTCTGAAAACCACAGCTCTAGGACAGTGTTTCTCAGAATGCGGTCTGAGAATCACCTGCATCAGAGATGCTGGGTCTCTGGTTTAAAATGCAGGCTAACAAGCCCCATCCCAAACCTGGTGAATCGTAACCTTTGGAAGCGGGGCCTGGGAATGTGTATTTTGATAAGTTCCCTAGTGATTCTCTCTCACCTGAAGCCTGAGGACCACTTGTGTAGGAGGTACATCTCTTTAATCTACTTAAACAGGGCCAAGCTTTTTCTTGCACTGAGTTCAGATACATTTTTATAAATAGATTTTGAGTTCCTTGAGCATAAGTCTGTGAGGCATCCAAGTGAGTAGTCAGAAATCATCCATCCCCTATCAGTTTTGTATTCATGTCTTTGGCAGGCAAGGTGCAAAAACAGAAAACTCAGTTTAATTAATCAGATGTTACAAAAACATTTTAACATTCCTTTACACACAAAAGTAAAAACAAGATTAAAAAAAAAACTTTTTGTTTCTACTCGTATTTCTTGGGTACTTCAAATCACTTGATATTGGCAATAAAATGTTAATTGAGCTGATATCTGTTATAATTACATATATTGTATGTTATTTCTTCTTTCATAGGACATATGGCAACTCTGCAGAAAACAACTTGGTTATTATACTGTAATATTATTTAATACAGAGAAAGGGTATTTCCCCCCTTACCTTTGATATTATTTCCCTTGCCTTTCATGGACTTTGGTAATGTTCCAAAATTTTTCTAATCGATACTAACATTGTAAGCTGTCAAAATGGATTTTCATCGCTAGAATTTATATGATACTATACATTTAATGGGAACACTGGTGGTGTAGTAGTTAAGAGCTACAGCTGCTAACCAAAAGGTCGGCAGTTCGAATCCACCAGGCGCTCCTTGGAAACTCTTACGGGGCTGTTCTACTCTGTTCTATATGGTTGCTATGAGTTGGAATTGACTTGACGACAGTGGGTTCAGTTTTGTTTTTGGTGTACATTTAATATCTATTCTACATTAATCCTTCTTTTTTGGTATTATTTCCTTTGTTTCTTGAGAGAGTCTTTGTTGTTGTTTTCAGACCTATTGAGTTCTCTCCAATTTTAAAGGCTTTATTAAAGTAGCTCTAGAATCACATTTCCAGGAAAACTGAATCAGCAAAGTCTTGTGGACAATTTTCTATCCAGTTACTTGCAGATTGTAGCTCACTTCATTTGCAAAGCTCTTAAAAGGGAAGTGTTGGAGGAGGAGGAACTGTCTGAATTGAACTGGTTAGTAAATTCAGTCACATAACCTGTGAATTCTGATAGTAAGTTGGATGATATGGAATTGTTTTTTGGTTCCTTTAAAACGTTGAGTGGTTGTCTTAATGAATTTATCAAAACACTGAGTTTGTGTTTGTTTTGTTTTGTTATTGCCTCATTCTAGTCCATTATCATTTTGACTACATGAGATTTTTGTCTCATATATGCATTTAAAACCTAATTTCTCTATATAATGGGCCTGTACTGTATTTTTTAAAACTTATATAACTGAAGATCACAGAAATGTTCCTATCATGTCATTAAAGATTCAGTCACTAGATTATTGTGGCATCGATTTTTCCATTTTTAATACTATATGTTATATTATGTAGGTAAAACAACCAATAATTCAGGTAAAAGTTCTAATGTCCAAATAATTGCCTGCGTGGGATAAAAAAGAAAACATTATAAAACAAAAATTAAAAAAAGAAAAGCTGAATCAGATATCTATCAGTTAAAATAATATTCTTCTTTATATAATGTCACCTTAGCTTCACAATTACAATTCAAGCTCCATATTTCATTCAGCATTATATTAACTATTAACTTTATATACTACCGGTCATTCTTTCAAGAAACATACATTAGGGAATATATTCAGAATTCTGTTATATTATTTGCATTTATTAAAGACCTACCAGCCAGTGCACAAATGTGGGAATGGATATGTACTGAACCTTGAAGCATTTATCTTTGTGCTATTCCTGTATCATAATATGGAAAAAAAAAAGACAAAAGGCGTAAACATTAAAGAGCACGTGACTGCCTAAGAATTATACAGATCAGCCCAATCAGAGCTCAGGGGTTAGGAAAAATGTTGGTTATTTTGAAAAATGATCCTTTCTGTTAATTTGGGTTTAAGGCTAAATAAACATTATATAATGTTAGACTGCTGACAGAGTGGAAACATTTTGTTTTCTGAAAATACTACAGACGATTTCTGAAACATTTAGACTTTGGCATTAACCAAATATATTTTCCAAGCACCTCTCCCCCATTTAAAAATATGAATAGGTATAGTCCACATGTTTCTGATTCACTTGCAACTAATTTATCAAAATTGGCAAGACCTATTTGTTAACCATATGTTTGAGAAATCAAGTTTAAAAAAAAAAAAAGCCTTCTTAATTTTTTTTTGATTGCTCAGTTTATTCAGAAGGGATTAAAACCTCTGATTATGAGAGTTTATTAAACACTGAGCATCACTGAGAGTTTCCTTGCACTCTGTTTTTTCTGTTTGATCGCCTTTGCCAATCTGAGAGGTTCCTAATTCTCCTTTCTTCTCAAGACACTTGGACCATGTTAATCCACAGTATCAGCAATAACAAATTCCATCAAAAATGATTGCTTAGTATATTAATGTTGGCATCCCCTTGGGGTCTTATTTTCCAGCAAAAACAAAATTATTAGAAGTTAATTGTATAATAAATTCAGCACATTTACTTTTAGTTTCTTCTATACTTAACCGATGGTGCATTTCAGTACAGACGTCCTCTGCCTAAACTTTCCCTGAAGACTGAATACAGAGGCTGAGACTGTATATTAGTAATTAAAGAGTTGAATATCTGCACATCGATCTGTTAATTAATCAGCTAACACATATTCTGGGAGTTTTTCCCATATGATCCAGTCTCCCAAATATACGTAAACAAAAGACTTGCTTGGATTTCATCAAAATTAAACCTTTTTGTGCTTCCTAGTGGCGGCCCACTTTAAAATTGCTTAAAATTTCATCATTTGATTATGTCAATTGCTAGAAACCTGGTGGTGGAAGACGGAAGAGACTCTTGAGTCAACCTAGTTTCAGTTCAGACTTTGTTGTTATATTAAGAATGTCACCATGAGCAAGACATTTAGCGACTCTGAATCTTGCTACTGTCTATTAAAAAAAAAAAAAAAAAACCATTGCCATCGAGTCAATTCTAACTCATAGCAACCCTATAGGACCGAGTAGAACTGCCCCACATGGTTTCCAAGGAGAACCTGGTGGATTTGAACTGCGACCTTTTAGTTAGCAGCTGCAGCTATAGCTCTTTACCACTACGCCACCAGGGTTTCCAAAAGGGAACATCCATAGCCCGTACAGGATCAAACCTGTGACCGTGGCATTATTAGCACCACGCTCTAACCAACTGAGGTAACCGGCCACCCACTGTCTATAAAATCAGGATATTTCTCCTCCTTTACAAGGTTGTTGCGAATATTGAGTGAAATCATATGTGTAGTTATTAAAATGGTATAACTGCAAAGTGATAATATTTCAAAAGGTTCTAAGTTTCAATATCTTAACTGAGAAGAGATTATTATCACCCATAATCACATTTATAGATGATTAACTCATCGGCTTCCTCTCAGGGATGGGACATGTGCTTTGAAGATCTCAGGAGATAACCACATCATGAAACGCAAAGGTGGATATCAGAAGGACACTGAGAAGAGGAAGGATAACAGAGGACAGGGGATGTTGAAAAGAAAACTTGTCCAGGGCCCGAATTTCTGGGAATAGAGTAGGCCGTGAATTAACAGAGTTCCAAAGTCCTTGTAGTTTAGTGAAAGGAGAGGTGGTATTTTGAACTCAAGTTTTAAAGAGTTTAAAAGGTACGTGCAGTAGAATAGGCCCTATAAACGAAGCAATAGCTTAAGTGCTGGCACAACTACTGGCAAGTTTTCTAGAGAAAGTGTTAAATATACATTCTGAAAATAGAAAGGAAATTTAATAAAACTTTCTCTCTAGCCAAATAATCAAGAAGCAAGTGGTCCAGCACTCAGACCTTTGGATGACAGAATTACTGAATTTAGGGAGAAGAAATATTTCTTTCCTTGGGACCTCTAAAGTTACTGGTAACCTGACTATAGAAAACGTGTCAAATAAACAAAATCACCAACTTCAGAAACCTCAAGTCACCAATTTCCCTGTGAAAATATCAGATGTTTTACAGTTACTTGGCCAAATATATGCTCAAGTTTTAGGTAAAGAGAGCTTATTGTAATATTTTTCATTTCTCTTGCTCTGAATTTATTAATATATTACAAAGAAAATGAAGGTGGTAAGTAGGACAAAATACAGACTAAATTTTTTTTTAGCTAAATTGGTTCTGATTAAGGCAGCTGGTTTTAGAGAATTTTCTACAAAAGGATTTAAGCCTTCTGGCTTTAGACATAAGGGACAGAAGGAATTCTTGGTTTAGAAGTAAATGAAACAATAATAACAATAAAAAGAAGAAAAATAGGGAGATGCTCTGCCAAATGAAGGAATCTAAAGAAACCCAAGTTTATTTTCAATCTGTGTATTCATTTACTCATTCATAAACTAATCAATGCAGTATTTTGTGTGCCAATGTTGGTAGGGAGCAGAATGAGTTGTATGGGTCCCTTACTCTTACAGAGCTCACAGTCCAGGTGGGAAGATTTATATCAAACAAGTAACCAAGCAAAGCATGTGACCATTTGGACAGAAAATGAGGTGTTGAGTAGAGACGAATGCAAACTCAACAAAGGCCTTGAACACTATGTGAATGTCTTTTCCTCAGGTTGCTATCTGCTTCAAACACTGTGGTTCTCTCTTCTTTCTTTCCCTTCTAGCCTTTCTTTGACTTTAACCAAAAATCGTACTTTTTGACAAGCAAGGTTTGGGTTGCGTGTCAGAAGCTGAAGAAATTCCCTGGCTCGGGATCAAATCAAGTATTAGTTTCTGCGTTAGCCAAAGGCAATCTGTCAAAGTAATGACATGAACAATCTATACTGTGCTTCACTGAATTAACCTTAAACGGTTCTGGTAAATCACTTTAATTTGTATCATGTTGACAAAATCGAACCACCATTTCTCTCTCTCTCAATCAGCCTTTTAGTTTTCTCTTGTCCATTATTGACATCGGAAACCCTGGTGGCATAGTGATTAAGTGCTATGGCCGCTAACCAAAAGGTCTGCAGTTCAAATCCACCAGGCACTCCTTGGAAACTCTACGGGGCAGTTCTACTCTGTTCTATAGGGTTGCTATGAGTTGGAATCGGCTTGACGGCAATGGGTTTGGTTTGGGGTTTTTTTTGGTATTATTGACATCACAGCTAAGGAAACTATCTTAGTTTTTCCTTTGCTACTGTCTGAAATTTCTTCAAAAATGGGAAGAAAAGGGAGTGGTGCCTTGTTTCCCTCATGGCAGCAGAAACGGATGAAGCTAAAGCTTCAGGACACCATTTGCATGGGCCCTTTCCAAGTACCTCATTTTGTGTTTGTAATTACATTTCTTTTTTTCTTGAAGAAGGTCCCCAAGTCCTAGATCCACTCTCAAAGGGAGATTCAAGATTAAAAAAGTATATACCCATGAGAATAAATTGCTGACTAAATTATACTCATATCACTTCAGTCAGAGTAAAAGATACACTTCATTTTCAGGAAGGACAAGATTGTCAAAGAGGGTAATGTGTGGGAATGAATTTAGCCGGTCTATTTCACTGTTGCTTGGCACTGGCACTGTTGAAACATTCAATAATTCAACAAATATTTATTGTGTGCTTACTATCTGCCAAACGCTATTCTAGAAAAGTTGAATATATCAGGACACAAAAGAACCAGTAATTCCTACCTTGTGGAGCTTACCTTCTAGCAGAAGACAGACAATAAATAATATGCCTAATAAATCAGTAAACATATATTATATTAGAGGTGACACATACTGTAGGGGAAAAAGCAGAGCAGGATAAAGGGAATTAAGAATTTGGGGTAAAAAAAAAATTTCTGAGCAGCTAGAAAAAAGCTGGTTGTTTTATAGGCATGGTAACAAAACAACTTTGAATAAAACAAGACAACTCGCCTCAGTGAACGCTTTTTTTTTTTTTTTTTAAACAAGTCAGCCAGTCAGCGTTAGCCTCTTGCTCCTGAAAGTCAGCCAATCAGGAGAGGGCTCAATCCAAAAAACAGTCTCCAAGTGCCAACCCACTAGTCAACAGCAGCCTTACTCCAGTACTCTTGCTTCTACAGATGATGTCAACTGACTTATGCCTGAGAAATTCTGCCAATCCCTGAGCATTATGCTTGCCAAAAATCTATTTAAGATCAACAATCTGCTGTCTGCTCTGCCTGGAGATGCTGGGTGTGACTATCGCAGCTCTCTCTTTAGTAAAGCAAAACAATTCAGCTTTGTGGGTTTTTTTTTTTTTTTAGGTATTGACGGGTGGGCAACTGGGCAGAGCAGAGCTCACTGAGAAGGTGACATCAGAGCAAAGAATTGAAGAACATGAGAGAGTTGGCCAAGCAAATAGTCTGGAGAAGGAGTTCTAAGAAAAGGGAACAGTTATTACAAAGGCTTTAACATGGGATCATACCTGGCATGTTCAGAAACAGAAAAGAATCCAGTGAGGCTGGAATAGAGTGAGCAAGAGGCAGTGTAGAAGATGAAAACAGAAAAATAATGTGGAATAGATCATATAAAACCTGTAGCCCACTAAAAAGACTTTAGACTTTCAGTTTGGGCAAGATGGCATAGTTTGGCTTCTCCCTGCTCCTCTAGGCTAAGTAGAACTATATCAGTTGTCATCTAGTTGATTCTGACTCATGGCAACCTCATGTGTGTCAGAGTAGAACTCTGCTCCACAGGGTTTTTGAGGGTTGATTTTTCCGAAGTAGGTCACCAGGTGTTTCGTCCGAGGTGCCTCTGAGTGGACTCAAACCTCCAACTTTTCAGTTAGAAGCTGAGTGTGTTAACCATTTGCACCCCCCAGGGACGCCTAAGCAGCAATGTAACCCATTTGTTATGTAATCAATTCCAACCTGAGTGGAAGGCACTCAAAATATGACTGGGGTAGAGCTGCCTCCTCAAAGTACAGTCAACCTTAATGACGTGGACGGAGGCAACTCCACAGGTTTCGGAGTAGAACTGTACACCATAGGGTCTTCAATGGCTGTAATCTTGCAGAAGTAGATCGCCAGGCCTCTTTTTCTATGGGTTCTGGGTAGATTCAGACTGCCAACCTTTCTGTTAGTAGTCCAGCACAACCTGCTGGTACCACCCAGTTTTGCAACTCTGGAAATAACGCAAGAAACAATCAAAGGGACCCCAGGACTGGAAGAACAACATAGCGGTGGGGCATGGTACGGAAGAAGGTAACCCAGTCCAGCATTTGCACAGTGGCTAAGAGCTTGGCTGCTAACCAAAAGGTCAACAGTTCAAATCGACCAGCCACTCCTTGGAAACCCTACGTGGCAGTTCTATTCTGTCCTATAGGGTCTTGATGAGTGGTAATCAACTCAAAGGCAACAGGTAACCTAGCAACTGAAGGTACCCAGGTAGGCTCATTTCTCATCCGAATCAAACAGCAGTCTCAGCAGCAACACCAGGTAAGCCCAACAGACCTGCAAGGAGAGTGGATCAGAAGCTCCACGGATAGCAAGTGGCCAGGGAAGGCGTTCTCCTTCCCTGCCTGCCCACTCGGAGACATCGCGTGGCCAGGGGACACCCCAAGACAACTCAACTTGGAAAGCCTCTTTGCCCCTGAGAGTTCCCTAGAGTCACCATGTGGTGGTGATGGGGAGGGCGGTGGGAAAATGTGGACGAGGGATTCATGCCACAAAAAATGGTTCCATTCCAGGAAGCACTCTCCTTCCCACTGGGTTTAATTATGCTGTCCTGAACCTACCCCTTAAGGGCCTTCTGCAAAATCTTTAGATGTTTATCTTCAGGGACATGTAGCTCTAAATAGCCTAAAGCAATTTTTGAAAGCAGTGGAACCCATGGCCCTCAAGTCGATTTTGACTCATAATGACCCTATAGGACAGAGTAGAACTGCCCCCATAGTTTCCAAGGCTGTAAATCTCTATGGAAGTAGACTGCCACATTTTTCTCCCAAGCAGCCGCTGGTGGTTTCGAACTGCCAACATTTGATTAGCAGTCAAGCACTTCAACCACTGCACCACCAGGACTTCTGGGAAGCAGTGGAACTGCTATTAAAACTACGAAAAAGTGTCCATACCCTTTTATGTTCGTTGTCTTTATTATCACCTTCATAATAAGACAAAGTATGCATTTTCCACTGAAGAAGGGAGGTAATGAAATGTTGAGAGAGAGGCCAAATTCTATGCTGACTTCTAATGATTAACAATAAAGACAGCAAAGTTCAAGGGTGCTCCCTCTGTGACAGGGTTTTTCGCCTCATGGCAAGCCTTGCTTCTTTGTGAGCCCCAACCTGCTAATTGGTGCCTCCCTCTAACAATGCCCACTCAGGTCCCAAGAGCACAGCAAGAAGTATGCAGGGCTCCCAGTGATCTAGCAATAATGGGGACAATAGGGAAATAAATTATCATTAAAGGCTCACTGTCCTCTAAAGCTGGGAGTTTGGGCATTTGAAAACATCAAAATCCACTAGGTCATTTAATATTTCACTTCCTAAAGTACATTGTAAGACTAATTAGAATGTATGTTCTAATTAGCACTATGTGGGAAGCTTGAAATAGAACCACGCTTCTAAAGGTATCTCTTTGGGAACTGCTGGCTTTAGTTTTACTGAACAGCTTTCCCTTCATCTTCATAACTTTGTAGTTTGTATAGATTTTGTGACGATAACTATTCTCCTAAATCTGGTATGAGGTTGGTTTCTTCCCTGCAGGCTTTGCTCTCTCTCAAAATTCAGGTGCCTGACTCTGGAACAGAAAGTGTACATGCGTGCTTTGCAGATGATTCTTACTTAAATTAAACATATGGCTATTATGTTGTACTTTTTTTTTTTTTTACTTATATTTAAGGCAGTGAATTCAAGTGATTTCCATATGAGTTATTTTTTTCTCCAACTCTATATGGGTTAATTCTTCCTCTATACTCCATAACCCAATGAAGTGTAATATAATGAGGGTCAAAGAATGACCACATATCAGCTTCCAAAGTGGTTGCAAATAGTCAAGCGAGCTTAAATAATTAGGGCAATCATTGTCTCACTAAATAGAAATTCCAGAGTCAGCTTTTGGAAGCTTCATCCAAATGCTGCTTTCTCACTTAGTCCCAAAAAAGCTGACAGTGTTAATGGAGCCTTTACCCTTTCTTGTTCTTGTCCTGAAGGAGAAAGAAACCTTGCCCACAGCCATGGAAGTCATTGTTCTCAGCATGTCTGGGCTGTCCTAGGCCCTAGACTCCTTACAGTGCTAGGGGAATTGCTGATTAGCTTAGATCTTCATTGTCCAATATGATGGCCATTAGCTACACACATAGGGGTATTGAGCACTTAAAATGTGACTAGTTCAAAATGACCTGTGCTGTAAGTATAAAATATATATGCCAAATGTTAAAGACCTAAGATGAAGAAAAAATAATGTAAGCTCACTCACTAATAATTTCTATATTGATTATGGAACCCTGGTGGTGCAGTCATTAAGAGCTACTGCTGCTCTTTTGGCTGCTACCCAAAAGTTTGGCAGTTCAAATTCACCAGCTGCTCCTTGGAAACCCTATGGGGCAGTTCTGCTCTGTCCTACAGGGTTGCTGTCAGTCAGAATCGACTGGATGGCAACAGGTTTGGTTTTGGTTGGTGGCTCTACTACTGATTCTCAGAATTGTTCCTAACTAGCAGCGTTTAGCAGTGTTAAGATTGCCTGGCCTGGGAAGTTGTTAGACAGGGTTTCAAACCTGAAAAAACCAAATAAAAATATTTGTCCTTTGAATGGTTGAGGAAAAAGACTAGCCAAATGAAATTAATTAGGAGACTTTGTGACATAGTCTAAGTCAATGGAGTATCAGAATCACCTGGAAGGCTTGTTAATACACGGATCACTGGGCTCCACCCCTAGAGTGTTTGATTTAGCAAGTCTGGGATGATACCTGAGAATTCATGTTTCTAGCAAATCCCCAGGTGATGCTCTTGTTGCTGGGCTGGGGACCACACTTTGAGAACTGTAGGCCTGAGCCAATGGTTCTGAACCCTCAGGATACATTGGATTCACATGGAGAGTGTTTTACAAATATCTATGCCCACTGCCCATCTCTGCAAAAAAAAGAGATTTGGATTCAATTAGACTGGGATAAAGGCAAGGCACTGATTCTGTTTTGTAGCCAAATTTGAGAACTACTTGTCTAGATAACGATTCTAAACTGTGGCTGTTTATCAGAATTACCCAGGGAGCTTGTTAATCAGATCCCTGGGCACCCCAGGAAATTCTGATAAAAAAGATCTGGGGTGGGTGGGGCACTGGAAATTATATGTTTAATCTTCACAAACTGTTACTTCTTTTTGTGTGTATGTGTGCTTTAAGTGAAAGTTTAAAATTCATGTCAGTTTCTCATACAAAAATGTGTACACACATGGTTATATGACCCTAGGTGCTCTCCCTATAATATGACAGCACATTCCCCCTCTCCACCGTGTATTTCCCAAGTCTATTCAGCCAGCTCCGGTCCCCCTCTGCCTTCTCATCTCACCTCCAGACAGGAGCTGCCCACGTAGTCTCATGTGTCTACTTGAGCTAAGAAGCACACTCCTCACCAGTGTCATTTTGTGTCTTGTAGTCCAGTCTAATCTATGTCTAAAGAGTTGGCTTTGGAAATGGTTTTAGTTCAGGCTAACAGAGAGTCCGGGAGCCATGTTCTCTGGGGTCTCTTCAGTCTCAGTCAGACCATTAAGTCTGGTCTTTTTACCAGAACTTGAGTTCTGCACCCCACTTTTCTCCTGCTCCATCAGGGACTCTCTGTTGTGTTCCCTGTCAGAGCGGTCATTGGTGGTAGCTGGGCACCACCTAGTTCTTCCAGTCTCAGGCTGATGGAGTCACTTTTTTATGTGGCCCTTTCTGTCTCTTGGGCTCATATTTTCTTTGTATCTTTAGTGTTCTTCATTCTCCTTTGCTCCAGGTGGATTAGGACCAATTGATGCATCTCAGATGCTAGCTTTTAAGACCTCAGACACCACTCGCCAAAGTGGGATGCAGAACGTTTTCCTAATAAACTTTTATGCCAATTGACCTAGATGTCCCCTGAAACCGTGGTACCCAGAACCCCAACCCTGCAACTCTGTCCCTTGAAGTGTTTGGTTCCATTCAGGAAACTTCTTAGCTCTTGGTTTAGTCCAGTTGTGCCCACTTCCCAGTATTGTGTATTGTCCTCCCCTTCACGTAAAATAATTCTTGACTACTATCTAGTTAGTGAATACCACAACCTGTTACTTCTGATGCAGTTGGTTCCCATACTGACTTTTGGGGACTGCTGGTCTGGAAAGTGCAATGGAGGCAAAAATTCTGGAAAGGAGGTATAAAGAGTGGCAATAGACCAGAAAGAAGGGCCCATAGGATTTACTGATTTGTTAGATGGGCAAATCAGAGAGAGCAAAGGGATTGACAGGAAAAAAACAGAAAACTCAAATTCATTGCCACAGAGTGAATTCCAATTCATGGCGACCCTATGGGTTACAGAGTAAAACTCCATAGGGTTTTCTTGGCTGTAACCTTTACAGAAGCAAATCACCAGGACTTTCTTCTCTGGATCTGCTGGGTGGGTTCAAACTGCCAACCTTGAGGTTAGAATTAACCCCAAACAGTTGCATCACACCAGAGGGTATGAAATCTGCCTAAAGAATCACAAGAAAACCTTGTGTGGTAGTCAAGGTGTTGCTGTGAAAACTGCTGATGGCACAAAGTAACCAGAATGATTCTCTTCTTGTCATCACCCTGGAATATCCAGGCACCTCATCTTGTCAAAAGCTGATAATCAGTGGAGGCTAACTCATGCTAACTAAGCCCCCCAGGGGCCAAATTCTCTATCACAGGATAGCAATTGTTAATTTTCAATGAGAAGCAATAATGGCCAAGGCTGCCAGTCACTTGTGTCCCTGGGCAGGCAGCAGCTTCTCCCCATGGACAAATCATACAAAAAAGTCAAATTGTAATCAGAAAGCTTCTGGGTAGATGTGGAATCAAAGCACAGAGTAGTAAATTGTGTGATTAAAATGTTTAGAGGCATCAGGTTGTGATAACTGGGTGAATATTAGAGTGATACTAAAAAGACATACTCTCTGATGGACAATTCCTAATGGGCATTACCAATATTTGCCCCAATGACTCTGCCATGTTTATGCTCCACGAGCAACAGACTACTGAGCCCACTATTTCTTTAGAGATATGAGTACCCTAAATCAGAGGAGAGTCTCATCTCGTTCGTCCATGAGACATTGTATTTCTTAAAGTCATTTTGTATGCGTCTCATTTGATGACGATGTATTTCATAGTTCAGTTCTCAGAGGATAGCTCCATTTTCCTCATTTCTACATTTCTGAGTAGTTCGTCTACCTCATTGTTGCCACTTACAGTTCAATTTCATTCTTTGACAATGATTAGTGTCTTTTTATATATTGGTACTGGAGGCTAATTTTTTTTTTTTTAATTGTACTTTAGGTGAAACTTTACAGCTTAAGTTAATCTCTCATATGAAATTTTCATACAAATATTGTCATGTGACACTAGCTGTAAACTCAGCAATGTGATGGCATACTTCCCCTTTCCACCCCAGGGTTCCCATGTCCATTTAACCAGCTCCTGTTCCTTTCTGCCTTCTCATCCTGCCTCCGAACAGGAGGTGCCCATTCAGTCCCATGTATCTACTTGAACTAAGAAGTACAGTCTTCATGAGTATTATTTTATGTTTTATAGTCCAGTCTAATCTTTGTCTGAAGAGAAGTCTTTGGGAATGGTTTTAGTTCTGGGTTAACAGAGTGCCTTGGGGCCATGGCCTCAGGGGTTCCTCCAGTCTCAGCCAGACCATTAAGTCTGGTCTTTTTATGTGAGTTTGAGATTTGCTCCATACTTTTCTCCTGATCCCTTAGGAACTCTCTGCTGTGTTCCCTGTCAGGGCGGTCATTGGTAGTAGCTGGGCACCTTCTAGTTCTTCTGGTCTCAGGCTGATGGAGTCTCTGGTTTATGTGGCCTTTTTGACTGTTGGGCTAATATTTTCTATGTGTCTTTTGTGTTCTTCATTCTCCTTTGCTCCAAGGGGGTTGGGATCAATTGATGTACCTTAGATGGCCACTCCCAAACTTTTAAGGCCCCAGATGCCACTCACCAAAGTGGGATGCAGAATAGTTTTTTAAACTTTATTATGCCAATTGACCTGGATGTACCCCAAAACCACAGTCCCAAGACCCCAGCCTCAGCTGCTCTGTCCCTCAAAATGTTTGGTTGTGTTCAGGAAACTTTTTAGCTTTTGGTTTAACCCAGTTGTGCTGACTTCCCCTGTATTGTGTATTGTCCTTTCCTTCACCCAAGATGATTCTTGTCTACTATCTAGTTAATGAATTCCCCTCTCCCTCCTTCCCACCCTTGTAACCATCAAAGAATGTTTTCTTCTGTGTTTAAACATTTTCTTGAGTTCTTATAATAGTGGTGTCATACAATGTTTGTCCTGAATGACTAATTTCATTCAGCATAATGCCCCAGATTCATTCATGTTGTGAGATGTTTCACAGATTCATTGTTCTTTATCTTGCTTAATATTCCATTGTGTGTATGTACCATAATGTGTTTATCCATTCATCTGTTGATTGGCACTTCGGTTGTTTCCACCTTTTGTGCTATTGTGAAAGGTGCTGCAATAAACATGGGTGTTCATATATCTATTTGTGTGATGGCTCTTATTTCTCTAGGATATATTCCAAGGAATGGGATTGCTAGATCATATGATACTTCTATTTCTAGCTTTTTAAGGAAGTGCCAAATTGATGTCCAAAGTGGTTGCACCATTTTGCATTTCCACCAACAGTGCATAAGTGTTCCAATCTCTCCACAACCTCTTCAACATTTATTATTTTGTGTTTTTTGGATTAGTGTCCTCCTTGTTGGGGTCAGATAGTATCTCATGGTAGTTTTGATTTGTATTTCTCTAATGGATAATAGTTGTGAGCATTTCCTCATGTATCCGTTAGCCCCTGACTGTCTTCTCTGGTGAAGTGTCTGTTCATATCCTTTGTCCATTATTTAATTGGGTGATTTTTTGTTGTTGAGGTGTTAACAATATCTTGTAGATTTTAGACATTAGACCCTTGTTGGGTATCTCGTCAAAAAAATTTTTCCCAGTCTGAGGGAAGTCTTTTTACTCTTCTGATGAAGTCTTTTGATGAGGATAAGTGTTTGATTTTTAGAAGCTCCCAGTTATCTAGTTTCTCTTCTAGTATTTGTGCATTGTTAGTTATGGTTTCTATTCTGTTATGCCATGTATTAGGGCTCCTAGCATTTTCCTTATTTTTTCTTCCATGATCTTTATCATTTGAGATTTTATGCTTAGGTCTTTGATCCATTTGAGTTACTTTTTGTACATGGTGTAAGGTACGGGTCTTGTTTCATTTTTTTCAAGATAGATATACAGTTATGCCAGCACAATTTGTTAAAGAGACTGTCTTTTCCCCATTTAACAGACTTTGGGCCTTTGTCAAGTATTAGCTGTTCATAGGTGGATGAATTTATATCTGGATTCTCAATTCTGTTTCATTGGTCAATGTACCTGTTGTTGTACCAGTTTCAGGTTGTTTTGACTACTGTGGCGGTATAATACGTTCTAAAATCAGGTAGCCTGAGGCCTCCCACTTTGTTCTTCTTCTTCAGTAATGCTTTACTTATCCGGGACCTCTTCTCTTTCCATATGAAGCTGGTGATTTGTTTCTCCATCTCGTTAGAACATGTCCTTGTAATTTGGATCAGGATTGCATTCTATCTGTAGATCACTTTGGGTAGAGTAGACATTTTCACGATGTTAAGTCTTCCTATCCATGATCTGTTTAGGTTTCTTACAGTAGTGTCTTGTAGTCTTCTTTGTATAAGACTTTTACATATCTGGCTAGATTTATTCCTAAGCATTTTATCTTCTTGAGGGGTATTGTAAATGGTATGGATTTAGTGATTGCCTCTTTGAAGTTCTCTTTGTTGGTGTAGAGGATTCTAACTGATTTTTGTATGTTTATCTTGTATTCTGACCCTTTGCTGAAATCTTCTATTAGTTCCTATAGTACTCTTACAGACTGGGGTTTTCTGTGTTTAAGATATCATCTGGAAATAAGGATACTTTCACTTCTTCCTTACCAATGTGGATGTCCTTTATTTCTTTTTCTTGCCTTATTGTTCTGGCTAGGACCTCCAGCACAATGTTGAATAAGAGTGGTGATAAAAGTTATCCTGTCTGTTTCCTGTTCTCAAAGGGAATGCTTTCAGACTCTTTCAATTTAGGATGATATTACCTTTGTATAAATGCCCTTTATTATGTTGAGGAATTTCCCTTCTATTCCTATTTTATTGAGAGTTTGTATAATGAATGGGTGTTGGACTTTGTCAAATGCCTTTTCTGCACCAATTGGTAAGATCATGTGGTTCTTATCTTTTGTTTTATTTATGTGTTGGATTACATTGATTGTTTTGTTAATGTTGAACCATCCCTGCATACCTGGTATGAGTCCCACTTGGTCATGATGAATCTTTTCCTTTTTTTTTTTGAAGTGTTATTGAATTCGATTGGCTAGAATTTTGTTGAGGATTTTTCCACCTATGTTCATAAGGGATATTAGTCTGTACTTTCCTTTTTTTGTGGTGTCTTTTTACCTAGTTTTAGTATCAGGGTTATGCTGGCTTCATAGAATGATTTCAGGAGTATCTCATCCTTTTCTATGCCCTGAAATACTTTTAGTAGTACTGGTGTTAACTTTCCTCTGAATGTTTGGTAGAATTCTCCAGTGAAGCAGTCAGGGCCAGGGCTTTTTGTTGTTCAGAATTTTTTAATTCCTTCTTCAACCTCTTCTTTTCTTATAGGTTTATTTACTTTTTCTACCTCTGTTTGTGTTAGTTTAGGTAGGTAGTGTGTTTCTAGAAATTTATGTTTCCTCTAGGTTTTCACATTTGTTGGAATACAATTTTTCATAGTATTCTGTTATGATTCCTTCAATTTCAGTTGGGTCTGTTGTGATATTACCCATCTCATTTCTTATTCAGGTTATTTTCTTCCTCTCCTGTGTCTTTTGTCAGTTTGGCCAATGGGTTATCGATTTTGTTGATCTTTTCAAAGATCAAGCTTTTGGTCTTGTTGACTCTTTTGATTGTTTTTCTATTCTCTATTTCATTTATTTCTGCTCTAAATTTTTATTATTTCCTTTCTTCTGGTGCCTGGGGGCTTCTTTTGTTGCTCTCTATTTGTTCTAGTTGTAGGGTTAGTGTTTTGATTTTGGCCCTTCTTTTTGGATGTGTGCATTTATTGTTATGAATTGACCTCTGAGCACTGCTTTTGCTGTGTCCCAAAGGTTCTGGGAGGAATATTCTCATTTGAGTCTGTGAATTTCTTTATTCCATTCTTGATTTCTTCTATAACGCAATAGTTTTTGAGCAAGATGTTCAGTTTCCATGTATTTGATTTTTTTTTCCTTCCTTCTTCTGTTATGGATTTCTGCTTTTATGGCTTTTATTTATTTTATGATTTATTATTATTTATTTTATTTTTTATTATTATTTATTTTATTTCTACTTTTATGGTCAGAAAAGATGCTTTGTAATTTTCTATAATTTGGATTCCATTAAGGCTTGCTTTATGGCCTAATATGTGGTCTAGTCTGGCGAATGTTCCATGTGGGTTGGAAAAGAAAGTATACTTGACTGTTGTTGGGTTGAGTGTTCTGTGTTTGTCTATGAGATCAAGTTGGCTGATTATGGCATCACAATCATTAGATCTTCTGTGTCTTTACTGAGTTTCTTTCTAGATGCCCTGTCCTTCACCAAAAGTGGTGTGTTGAAGTCCCTTACTATTATTGTGGAGCTGTCTATTTGTCTTTTCAGTGCTGTTAGAGTTTATGTATTTTGGAGCCCTGTCATTGGATGCGTGAATATTTAACATGGTTATGTCCTCCTGGTGTATTGAACCTTTAATCATTACGTAGTGTCCTTCTTTATCCTTTGTGGTGGATTTTGCTTTAAAGACTATTTTGTCAGAGATTACTGTTGCCACTCCTGTTCTTTTTGATTGTTTTTTGCTTAATATATTTTTTTCCATCCTTTGAGTTTTAGTTTGTTTGTGTCTTTGAGTCTAATGTGTGTCTCTTGTAGGCAGCATATAGAGGGACCATGTTTTTAATACATTCTGCCACTCTCTGTCTCTTTATTGGTGCACTTTGTCCATTCACGTTCAGCGTAATTATTGACAGGGATGAGTTTAGAGCTGTCATTTTGATGTATATTTGTATGTTGTTGACAGTTTCTTTTTTCCACTTAATTTTCTGTGCTGAGTAATTTTTTTTATATATTTTCTTTTCATCTTTTTCATTGTTGTTGATTTTGTATTTGGTGAGTCTATGGTTTTCTTCTTTTTTTATGTGTAGTTTGTTAGTTTTCTTTGTGGTTACATTGAAATTTACCTGTATTTTTCTAAGTTTAAATCAGTCTTTTATTTCTTTATATCACCTTAACTGTCTTTTTGAAAGCTCTATGACTACACTGGTTAGTCCCTCTTTTTTGTTTTAATGGTGTCATCTTTTACATATTGATGTCTCTGTTTCCCTATTTGCAGTGTTTTAGCTTTGACTTGTTTTTGTGACTTCCCTATCTGCATTGATATCTGGTTGTTCTGTCCTGTGTTCTAGCCTTGAGTTGTCATCTGATATTATTGGTTCTCTAACCAGAGTACTCCTTTTAGTACCTCTTATAATTTTGGCTTTTACAAATTCCCTTAACTTCTGTTTATCTGGAAATACCCTAATTTCACTTTCACGTTTGAGAGACACTTTTACTGAATGTATAATTCTTGGCTGGCAATTTTTTCTCCTTCAAGGCTTTATATATTTCATCCCATTGTCTTCTTGCCTGCATGTTTTCTGCTGAGTAGTTAGAGCTTAGTCTATTGACTCTCTGTAGGTGACTTTTTGTTTATCCCTAGCTGCTCTTAAAATTCTCTTTATCTTTGGTTTTGGCAAGTTTGTTTATAATACATCTTGATAAATTTCTTTTGTTATCTACCTTGTGTGGTGTTTGATGAGCTTCTTGGATAGACATCTTCTCGTCTTTCATAATATCGGGGAAGTTTTCTACCAACAAATCTTCAACAATTCTCTCTGTATTTTCTGCTATACCCCCGTTCTGGTACTCCATCACTCAAAGGTATTCCTCTTGATAGAGTCCCACATAATCCTTAGGTTTTCTTCATTTTTTTTTTAATTATTTTCTCTGATTTTTTTCTCAAATAAGTTGGTGTCAAGTGCTTCATCTTCAATCTCACTAATTCTGACTCCCATTGCCTCAGTTATGCTCCTATGACTTTCTATTGAGTTGTCTAATTCTGAAATTTTATTGTTAATCTTTTGGATTTCTATTTGCTATCTCTCTATGGATTCTAGCAGCTTGTTAAATTGTCATTTTGCTTTTGTATAGCCTTCCTAAATTCCTCTATTGCTTTGTCTGTGCATTCCTCGGCTTGTTCTGTGTTTTGCCTGATCTCTTGAAGAGCCCTGTATAGTAATCTTTGGAATTCTACTTCCAGTAATTCCAACACCTTCCCTTCCTCCGGAAGGTTTCCTCATTCTTTGTTTTGGTTGCTTGCTGGAGCCATCATGGTCTTCCTCTTTATGTGATTTGATATTGACTATTGTCTCCAAGCCATCAATAAGTTATATTTTTTATTGTATGTTTGCTTACTGTGTTCTAGTTCCCTGTTTTGTTTTGTTTTGATATGTCCAAATAGACTTGGCGTGTGAGCTATTTTGATTATTGGCATCTTTGATGTGCTCACATCCATTTACTTTTCTTTGTGGATTCAACTCAGGTGTCCAGGTTATCAGTCACCAAGTGTATGGTTTAGGTCCTCACCTGCCATCCTATATGGGCATGGCTACATAGGGGTGATTAGAGCAGGCACAGTTATCTGGCTGCAGTAAGAGGTTATATGCTGACCAAAGTAGGGGACTGATGGCCGCATCCCATTGCCTCAGTAGAAAGTGTGTCCCTGTCCCCTACAGTGCTTAGGTGGGTGGGTTTTGCAGCTGGGCTTTGGGCACTCAGTACTGTTGGCTGTAAGGACTAGGAGACATCACTTATTCTTGGACCCCTGTCATGGGTGGCTAGGTAGCACGGGTGAAGCCACCAGTCCTCGTGCCCCTGATGCGGGTCGGTGAGAACCCTGCTTAATGGGCATGGTGGTGTCAAACATCACAAATCTGCCACTCCCTCTTAGCTGTTGCATTTGAGAATAAGCTTCAGGTATATACTTGCTGTACTATACTAACGAGGACCTACACTGTTGAATGGGCCCACACAGGTCTAGGCAGTGGTGCAAGGCATTTGATGTCCATGGTTTCCTTATCCTTGTGCTAAGGCAAAGGGGCAGTGCCTGCCCTGAGTTCCCGGCTTAGGGGGATTGGTGATTTTTTAAAGCCAAGAGACTGGTTTGGGAGTGGTTAGCCCTGAGGGCCCAGCTTGGGGAGCTGGTAGTTTCCATTTTTTTTTTTGTTGTTGTTCATTTGTTTATTTGTTCCCTCCTCAAAACCGGGAGACTGGCTCAGCATGAGGGGCTCCACTTCTGGTCCAGGTGACGTGGCAACTGCTGTGCTCTGCTGCAGCTGCCCAGAGCAGAGCAGTGAGGGTGTGGGTGAGGGGAAGAGAGGCACTTCCCAGGGGGGAATGGTTATTTTTATCCCACAGTAGGTTAGACACATGCACTTAACTTTCACAGATCCAGCACAGCTTTCCCCTGGTTCTGGAAGCTTGTGCAGACTCTTTGCTGCTTGGTTTCTCCCAACATGGTAAAAACACATCCCAAGCACTACTGCTTGTCTCCGACTGTGTGCACCAAATGTTTTAGCCTGCAGAGTTCCAGCTAGGTCAAGCCTGGCACTTCTTTACTGCTTCTGAGCTGTATCTCTCTCTCCCTGCTGCTCAGTCCAATTCCTCAACTTGGTCTTTGATATTCAGGACTCCTAGATGGTTGTATATAATCAATTCATTTTTTTTCCCAGTCTTTGTTGTAAGAGGGACCACAGGAAGCATCTGACTATTCCCCCATCTTCGCCCCACCTCCCCAGGGGCTAATTTTTAATTTTGAAGTATATTTTTGTTTTTATTTCAAAAGCATAACTTGCTTCCTTGACTAGAAGAGACCTACTTAACCACAGTGGGAGGCATTGGTGATTCAGTGGTAAAATTCTTACTTGTCATGCAGGAGACCTTGGTTTGACTCCTGACCAATCACCTCATGCACAAGCTTATGTGTTGCTAGGATGCTGAACAGCAGAACTTTCAGAAGAAAGCCCTGGCAATGTACTTCCAAAAATTAGCCAGGAAGAACAGGATAACAACAGTCCAATCATGGGGATGGTGTAGGACCAGGCAGCATTTTGTTCTGTTGTACATGGGGTAACCTATGTCAGGGCCTTATTGATTGCTGCTAACAACAACAATTAACCATGAGCATATCAAGCCTTATACTCAGATCTCAAGGCCATAATACCTGGTCACTCCTCACTTACTAAGAGCTTCTTCAAAAAGGAGTCAGGGAACTGTAATTAAAAAGAAAAGAATCAAAGCTCTATGAGCGTCTATGCCAACTAAAGCCTGCAAAGCAATGGCAAATACTACAACCACATTTTAGCTTTACAGTTAACATTGAGAATGAAACAGGCTCTTTTTGAGGACCAAAAGTAGAACAAAGCATTTTTATCAAGCTTGATATAGACAAGAGAAATAAATCCAAATTACAGCATTTGGTTGAAGCTTTTTAGGGGAAAGGTATATGGGGTTGAACGTAGACTCTCTAAATGCATAATTATTGCTTAGCAGTATAAGGAGCAGCTTTTTACTGGGGGGGAAGATGCAGGTGGGGAAGGCTTGAATCTGCTTTCAATAGGAACAGACAGGATATATCTTCTCTGACCTCTTGGTACTCTCCTATTTATGTCAGGCCTTCTGGTTGATTGTGCTCAGATTCTCATTTAAATCCAATTAAATCTGGGATTTTGAGTAAACACACATGTATATCATCCGGAAGATAGTATTAAAGGATTCTGCGTTTAGGCCAAAGCAGCTGCATCTTTTCTGCTATTTGAGATGTGTTCTTTTTTTTTTTTTTTCTTAGTATCTTTAGGGGGAAAATTGGCACTAAATAGAGGTGGTTTTAATTTCATACAAAACCAGAGTGTCCCTCTTCTCATATCTCTTCTCCTTTTTGGTTCATTCCCATACTGAGGCCAGACTGATTGTCTTAAAACACAATCTAATGAATCTTTCTCTGTCCAGGGAGTCCCCATTGCCTAAGAAATAAACTCCAGCCCCCTAGGGGGACATCAGATTTCCTTTATGATCTGGTCCCTCTTTGCCTGTTTAGCCTAATATCCTGCCATTTCTCCTTTAGCCTAGACTATTACAGCAAGTCCAGGTTTCTGAACTTAACACTATAGCAGAGCTATTTCACACCTTCATGCTTTACCCAAATTGTCTTCCTTGCCAACTGGAAAAACCAAACCAGCCCGATCACTTTAGTTGACCACAGTCAATTTTGACTCATAGGGACCCCATGTAACAGAGTAGAACTGCTCCAGAAAGTTGTCTTGGCTGTAATCATTATAGAAGCAGATGCTCAGGTCTGTCTCCTGGGTAGGTTCAAACCACCAACCTCTCTGTTAGCAGCCAAGTGCTTCATTGTTTGCATCAAGGTTACTTCTCCCGAGGCATGTTGTTGTTGTGTGCCCTCGAGTTGATTCTGACTCATACTAACTCTATAGGACACAGTAGAACTGCCCCATAAGATTTGTCATGGGTTGAATTGTGTCCCCCCAAAACACGTGTCAACTTGGCTAGGCCATGATTCCCAATATTGTGTGATTATCCACCATTTTGTCATTTGATGTGATTTTTCTGTGTGTTGTAAATCCTGTCTGTATGATGTTGATGAGGTAAGATTAGCAGCAGTTATGTTAATGAGGCAGGACTCAGTCTACAAGATTAAGTTTTGTCTCAAATCAATCTCTTTTGAGATATAAAAGAGAGAAGCAAACAGAGAGACATGGGGGCACCTCATACTATCAAGAAAGGAGTACCAGGAGCAGAGCGTGTCCTTTGGACCTGGAATCCCTGTGATGAGAAGTTCCTAGTCTAGGGAAAGATTCATGACAAGCAACTTCCCCCATAGTCCACAGACAGAGAAAGCCTTCCCTTGGAGGTGACACCCTGAGTTTGGACTTCTAGCCTATTAGACCATGAGAGAATAAATTTCTCTTTGTTAAAGCCATCCACTTGTGGTATTTCTTTTATAACAGCACTAGATAACTAAGAAAGGGTTTCCTAGGCTGTAATCTTTATGGGAGCAGATCTCCAGGTCTTTTCTCCCACGGAGCCACTGGTCAGTTCAAACTACTGACCTATCGGTTAGCAGCTGAGCACTTAACCATTGTGCCATCAGGGTTTCTTTTTCTGAGGTATAAAATACATTGCTGTCGAGCCAATTCCAACTCACAGCAACCCTTTAGGACAGAGTAGAACCGGACCATAGGGTTTTCAAGTCGGTAATCTTTTTGGAAGCAGACTGCCATATCTTTCTTCCTCAGAGCAGCTAGCGGGTTTGAACCATTGACCTTTTGGTTAGCAGCTGAGCCCATAACCACTTCGCCACCAAGGCACCTTTCCTGAGGTATAGGAACAAGTATATATATTTTCTAATTATTGTTGCACAAATTCTAGAAAGAAACTGATTGAGAGTTACCCTTTGAAGGGCAAAACATTAAATTTATAATGCTCGCATACTTATTTTTTGCCAAAGTAAACTAATAAAACATCATCTGACTTCACAAGACTTCATTTTGCATACATCGACATTTTAGCACTTCATGGATATAGATGTGGAGTGTATCAGTCAAGAAATGAAGTTGCAGCATAAACATGCTGGGAACTAGTTAGGTGGCCTTGGATAAGCCATTTAAACTCAGTGTCATCTAATTTGTAAACTGAAGCAAAGGTAGAATATTTGCTCTGTCTGCCTGAGAGGGCTGTTAGAAAATAAGAGAAAATATTTTTTAAATGCTTTTCTGAATCTGTAAACTGACAGATATAAGGCAATTCTCATCCAGGGGTGTTTTTTGCCCCTCACCAGGGGACATTTGGCAGTGTCTGGAGGTATTTTTGTTGTCTCAACTGGGGGATTGCTATTGGTAGAGCCCAAGGATGCTGGTAAACAATCTACAATACACAGGATGGTCCCCATAACAAACAATTATCAGGCTCGAAATGCCAATAGTCATGAGGTCGTAAATCTGACGTAAAGTGCGCTGTGATAAATTCTTTACATTCAGTTCCCTTGCTAGCTGTGCTTACGTCGTTATCAAAGACAACAAAGGACGACAATAATGCTTGAGTTTTATAAACTATACTCTGTGACTCATTTGGATTTGTTTAATTGTAGCTTTTTAACTTGCTGTTCTCAGCAATCTCTGTTAACTAGCGGATGTTATTGAGCCAAGTGCTGTTCAAAGCAACTTTGCCTGTATCAACTCATTTAACCCTAACAACAACCTTATTTTACAGGTGGGGGGAGTGGTGAGTCAGTGGTGGAATTCTCACCTTTCATAGGGGAGACCAGGAACTTTTGAATGTTGTTATTATGCCAAACAGGTTTCAGCAAATTTCCAGGCTAAGATGGTCTAAGAAGAAAGGCCTGGCAATCTACATCCAAAAATCAGCCAGTGGAAACCTTGTGGATCTCAAAAGTCTGATCCTCAACTGATCGTGAAGATGGTACAGGACTAGGCAGCATTTCAACGAATTGTGCATGGGGTCATCATGAGTCAGAGATGACTGGATGTCAGCTAACAATAACATTTTATAGATGAGGAAACTGAGGCTAAGTGAGGAAGCTGGTTTTGAACTCAGGCAGTCTTGCTTCAGGCACTATATAAAGAGCCAGGTAAGATTAAGCTCCTTCATAGTAGGTCTTCCACTAGGAGTCCTCTAATTCTTGCCTTAAAATTTTTTTAAAGTGGTTTTATGCTTCTTTCCTTGTCAACTTTGATAGAGAAGCAGACTCTGGTTTATTAGGTCTTCTTTACAAAGGACCTACTGATTTTGAGGTGTTGGACTGATTGGTGAGGAAAACCACAACAGCACAGAAAAGGGCATATGAAAATAAGTCTCATGAGAATTTGGGTAATGTAGGTAAAAGCACTTTGCAAGCTGCAACTCTGTGGCTTTCAAACTCCAGTATATTTAAAAATTACCAAGCAAGCTTGTTAAAAAGCTGATTTCCCAGCACCACCCTCAGAGACTCTGATTCAGTGAGTCCGGAGTGTTGCCCGTGAAACTCCTTTTTTTAACAAGCACTCCAGGTGACCCTGATGCAGGTGGTGCAAGGTGCACACCTTGAGAAACATTGTTGTCAATGTACGGCTTAGACAGGAGAGCTAGCTAATCCCAGAAAGCCTGGGTTTTGCCTGTGTGTTAATTCAAACCACCTGGGTGAGAGCTTATTAGTGCTTTTCTGGCTCCCTGGTAACTCACTAGCTTTAGGCCAAGGAGCTTGATTGAGAGGGCAGTAATGGAAAGGAGACTAGTGGAAGGGGAAAAAAAAAGAAAGTAGAAAGGGCAATTAAAACCACCTCCCAACAGAGCCGATCATTTCTCTGTGGAGGATGAAGGAGCTATGGAGCACCTTCTTCTTTCAGTGTCTCCCTAATTGGCTGTTGTGGCTATCACTCTGCCCCGAGGGAGGTTAATAGAAATAAGGAGAGAGAAAAAAAGAATGCCAAATAGCTTAAAGCAGGAACAAAAGCAACACTGAGCTCATTTCCATCAGGACAAAGAGAAACCCTGATTGGTCTCTTTCCCTAAGGTCCTCTTTACACCATCTCTACGACCTTTCCCCTCCTTCTTCTTTTCTGCCTCAGAGGGACCAATAAACATGGGTTTCTGGACAAAAAGTGCTTTATAATTATGCAGGGGGAATTCCAATGGCCCAGAATTCTGTCATAAGGAAGATTGTGCTTTTGCAAAGTGACAGTGTTCTCAACCTTCTGGATGAATCGCATTCTCTCAGAGATGAACACCAGGCAATGGCTCTTCTATTCTAAGCATTAAAAAAAAAAAAAAAAAAAAAGCATGGGTCCAGGAAACCAAATGACTTTTTTTTTTTTTAATTTAAATACCTGGGCATTACATCACGTGCATTAACATTGTACGCTATAGACAACTTACCTTTCACTGAACTAGATAATTTAAAGCAGTTTCAGCAGTAGAGTGTAGCATAGTGAATAAGGCTGCCTAGCTTCAATTCTACTGCAAATCACTAGCTGTGAATATAAAGTGACCTTCAAGGTTAGTTTACATCTCTAAACTTCAGGTGCTAATCTATAAAACAGGTAATAATAAGGACCTCTCCTCCCAACTCTCTCTCTGTCCCTCACATACACACATTCACACACACACACGCACACACACACGACTTCAGTGGGTCATTGTGAAGGTTAAATGAGTCATTATATGGAAAACATAGTGCCTCACTCACTCTAAAAAAACTCTAAGCCTGCAATAATGTTTACTTCCATTATTCCAGTCTTTTGTTTTTCCCCTTGGATTATTAATATTTGATATTTTTAACCTAATACCTGCACCAAATCTTGCAGAAAAATACAAGGAAAACAGGAACAATGAAAAAAAGGGCTTCCTTTCTGTTAGCATTGAATTTCAAAAGCTTGTAACACACACTGCCAGCAGAACGACAGATGATTTCCATCCAAAGGGAAGCACACATAACTTGGGAACCAAAACAGACATTGGAGAGTGAGATAAATCACTCAGTTGCTTACCACACACATCGTGAGATATTGAATATGGACTAGAAGTTTTTTACCAATAGTTTGGCCTCCATTTCTTGAGTGGTTTTATATTTCCAGACTGCCAACAAATGATTCTATGTGTGAAAAAATATGTAATAGGCTGGAGGACATATTCAAGTGAGCCAGAATACCAGGGGCTCTGGAGTTCTGGTATTTTCGCTGGGATCTCTCTGCACGGGAAAATCCTCTGAGTACAGTGCTGCTGACAGCTGTCTCATTCACATGCAGGTTCCTTGGGGGTATAACACAGAGAACAACAACCCCCAGTCAGTTCAAGGTTACTAAGCAACTAAACTCCCGCTGAGATATGCAAGGAGAAAAAGTCTTGATTTTTAAAACAAAAGAAAACCAAAAAGTCCTGCTATGCAGAGCTGATAATACAACCAGCTCGGTTTTTTTCTGGGTTCTTCTCCCTGAAGTAAATTAACCCTCAAGCTAGCTTACCTTTACCAGATAACAAGCTGATGGAAATTAAGTTATAGAGCATGTTCAAATTTCATAAAGTAACTTCAAGCAATGTCTTAAACTACCCCTAAAAATTTTTATTTTAAAGTGGAGTCTCATATAGTGAATCATATTGTGTGCATCATCCATTAATTGGGTGCATGAATGGCAGGCGATTTGAATAATAGTTTTAGCAACTAATTTAGCCAATTTTTAGTTTGGGTCTTAAAATAGCTGTACTGTTTTTCCATATTGTCTAAGTCATACATGTTAATGGTAAGAAAATATTTTTGAGGTAGCTAATACAAAGGAGATAAAAAAAAGAGTAGACTGGATTATTAGAGGTTAAGAATTCCAAATAAGTCTGTACATGTTTGTATGTTCCCTACACGTTCCCTTAGCAGGACACAGTGAAATTTTCCTTGTTCTAATTTAGCTTTGCTGAACACTTATGAAGCACTTGATTTGTGCAGAGCACTGTTCTAGACAGGAGGGCTGAAGGGAGAGGAGGAAGAAGGCACACCAAGAAATAAGACAAGATGAAAGGTTTTTAGTGGAAGAGATGGGCTTGTGCATAGATAATACAAGAGGTGATGAAAGGAAGAAGCTCTTAAGTATGTAATAACTATGGAAATCACTAGCTTCAAGCTGCCAGATTAGAACATCACTATTCCCGGCTTTACTGGGATAGGGGAGGAGAGCAGTACAGGGGGAGTATTGGAGAATTAGAACTTCCAAATAGAAATGAGCTTGGGTCTGACGGTGTTCCAACCTATATGACCTTATGGTATATAAAGAACATGATCATTTCAATTTTTCCAGTGCATCGAGGTGAAAGGACTTGTGCTGGAGTCCGGGGCCTTCTCTAGCTGCTTTCAAGACTAACAGGATTGACACACCTATAGCCTGACATTCGAGGGATGCTGCTTACATGGTTTTGTGCACGTGGGAGCCAGAATCTGAAGCATAATATGAAAAACTATTGCCCCCAAGTAGTTAATTAACTATAGTATGTTTTATGTGTAATGTGTTATCCTTAGCAGAGGAATGGAGGCACACCCATGTGGGATGGAACCCTAGCCTGAACATTCACTAGCTTATGTAACCGTGGGCAAGTTAATTCACCTCTCTGAGCTTCAGGAAAATGTCAGGAATAAGTTTCAGGACCCTGACAATCCGTGTTGGAGTCTGAGACAAAAGAAAGAATATGTGCTCTTATATACACTTATGAAAATCTTCTCCCATATTTGGAGTCAAGTAGAAAAAGTTAAGAAATGTTCTCCAGTTTAAAAAATATATACATATATACATAAAGCCTTACACTGCCTAATCTGTCTGTATGCCATTATCAACCCTCATATGCCTGCCTGCTGTAGACGCTGCGGGTCAGGAATGATGATTCCCCTTGTACAATAGCACAAGGTTGTAAAACGTAACAGGCCATTTTTATTTAAAATTTTGATATTTTGTTTACCATGAAGTATTTGCATGTATTTTGATTTTTTAAAAATAGTGGGTTGAAATATTATTTATCTTGATTATCAAGTTTTTGATTCCCCCTTAAATACCATACCTCACTTGCCTCTCTCTAATCCTGGTCCTAAAAATATGCACTTTGAAGGATTATTATAATTAGGAATAAACTTGTCAAGTATGGTCATAAAATTTGTGCTTAAAAATTGTAGCTGTTGCTCTATTATTTTACAATACCTACAGAGATTCGTTTGGAAACTCTGGTGGTGTAGTGGTTAAGTGGTACGGCTGCTAACCAAAGGATCAGCAGTTCAAATCTGCCAGGCGCTTCCTGGAAACTCTATGGGGCAGTTCTACTCTGTTATAGGGTCTCTATGAGTCGAAATCGACTCGACAGCAGCGGGTTTGGTTTGGTTTTTTTGGACAGAGATTCGTAGGTATTATAGAAGATATTTGCTGAGAATCACTGGAGCAGCACTATGGAATAAATCAGTAGTTTATTGGACAGGCTTGAAAGGATATACAGTGAGTTCTGAGATTAGCCTTCAGATTCTGCTCACCAAAGAATTGCTGATGACAATCAGAATGTCCAGAGAAGGGTGCTGGCCCAGTTGGGATTTCTCTTCTTCTAAGTTCTAGGGGCCTTCTTATGTATCCCAAACCAGTCTCCACTCTGATGTCCATCTACCACTTTAGCTTTTAGACTTTGCTTCATCAAAAATATACTAACATAAACTAATATAAACCAGTTGCCAGTGAGCCGATTACAACTTACGGCAACCCCATGTGCGTCAGAGTAGAACCTTGCTCTGTAAGGTTTCGATGGCTAATTTTCTGAAGTAGATTGCCAGACCTTTCTTCAAGACCACCCCTGAGTGGACTCCAACCTCCAACCTTTCAGTTAGCAGCCAAGGCATCAGCCTTTTGCACCACCAATAGACTTGCATAAAAATATCTGATTCCTTCCTTTATGTTCAGTGAAATGCTGATGGTCTGCCCAATCAGGTGTACTATAGTCCCCTCTGCGTCCCCATCTAGGTAATACTCAGTGGACAGTCCTGAGGATTTCAAGTGCCCCATTTGTCAACAATAAATTATTGCTAGGACTTTGGCCAAAAAGCGTTTCCCTGTTGCAAGTGCCGACTCATCGGAATCTTCTCCATGGCAATCGGTTTGGTTTGGGGATCTCAAGTGCCATGATGGTACCTGTAGCCTCTTCCTTTAGGAGCAGCAGCAGCAGCAGCTCAAAAGCATTCCCTTTGAATCACTTCACACCACTTCCCGTGCACGGCTCCGAGAGCTACAGAAAATAAACCAATGCCTGCCTTTGTCTCCACGAGAATCATATCCCAGGGTAATTTGACAGCAAGCATAATGAAAGCACCAGTGTACAGTTGAATTCAGCCAACACTGAAAACTTAGCCCACCGACTGTTTCTAACTACCTCCATTTACTCTGTGACATGGTGTCTAGAAGAAACAGTTTCATGGTGATTTTGCAATATGTTGCTTTCAGCATAGGAAGGCAAATAAATAGGTGCTGCTTTAGTTTTTCATTCCCTTGGTTCTTGTGGGGGGCGGGGGGAGCCTGTTAAATATTGAAAAAAAAATTAGTCATCAAAAGAGAAAGTGCTTACAAGAGGAAAGGCTTGACAACAAGTAATAGCCAGACACAGCACAGGGCCTTCTCACTCTGATGAATTTGCAGCCTAAATACTAAAACATGCTATTTCCCATTTCACCTTGTTTCCACAGAGACCAAGGCTGACAAACAGCCCGTCACTAACAGTTACCGCCCTTCGTCTGCCCTGGATGCTGAAGGCTGTGTGAGCAGAGAAAGAGCAAATGCAGGATAAATGTTAGCTGCTGATTTTGTTCTCACTTGGAACCTTCTCTCTCTCACTTCTGAGTCACTAAGGAGTTCTCAGATTTGCCTCAGTTGGACTCATTTTACACTCAGGTTTTTCTTTTACCCACTTTTTCTTCCTTGAGTGTAATAAAAATGAAACGCAATACAAGATGCTGCTGTGTTCTTCACTTGCTTGCTTAGCTTTTAATTCACATTCTTCTATTATTTATTCTACTTACAAAAGTAGTATGCATTATAAGCTATTTCAGACATATAGGAACATAGAAAGCAAAAAGTTAAAAAGCCCTGGTGGTCTCATCATTGAGAAACAACCAGAAGTAACATTTTGATGTAAGGAGCCCTGGTGGTACAGTGGTTAAGAGCTCAGCTGCCAATCAAAAGGTCAGTGGTTCAAACCCCCCAGCCACTTCACTGGAGAAAGATGTGGCAGTCTGCTCCCATAAAGACTACAGCCTAGGAAACCCTATGGGGCAGTTCTACTCTGTCTTACAAGGTTGCTACGAGTTGGAATCAACTCAATGGCAATGGGTTTAACATTTTGATGTAGTCTCCCCTCCTTGTGATAATTAAAATATTGACTTTTTAACATAAAAAATTATTGTGAACTTCTTCACATATCAATAAACATAGTCTGCATTCATTCATTTTTTCATGCAACGAATATTTATTGAGCTCCTGTTTTATGCTGACTACTCTTCCAAATAGACAAAGGTCCCTGCCCTAGAAGCTTAGATTTTAGTGTAGAGGCTCAGACAACAAGGAAGATTTGTAACTAAGTAGCATATAATATGATGGGAGTGGATAAGAGCTGTGAGGGTATATAAGGTGGGGTAAGAAGAATCAGGAATACAGAATGAGGGAGTAGATACCACTTAAAACACTATGATCACGGTTGGCCTCATTGAGAAGATGACATTGAAGCAGAGACTTCAAACAGGTGAAGAAAGAGGCAAGCAGATAGCAGGGGAAGAGCATTTCAGGGAGAGGGAACAGCTAATAAAAAGTTTTGAAGCTAGAGTGAATGGAGCACAGTGAGCGAGGGGGAAATTGTAGAGAAAAAGCCAGAGATTAAGAATGCAACAGATCACATGTAAATGGCTACATTGTATTCCAACATTTGAATACATCAATTTATTTAAGCAGCTCTGCTTGGTAGATATTTTCCTGTAGTACCTAGGGTCACTATGAGCTGGAACTGACTCGACATCACCGAACAACAACAACAGCAGCTTGGTAGACACTTGACAGGCAGATGGACGGATGGATGAATAGCTGCTGTCTTGTTGACTCCAGCTCATGGTGACTTTATATACAACAGAAAAATGTTGGCCAGTCCTACTTCATCCACACGGTCAGCAGTTTCAAGTCCATTGTTGTAGCTATTGTGCCAATCCACCCTGCATGGGTCTCCTTAGCTCTCATTGGCCTCCTACTTCATCAAACATGATATCCTCCTCCAGTCATTGACCCCACGAGTTGGACAGTGTTCTCTTGTGATCCATAGGTTTTTATTGGATGATTTTTTATCTTTCTTCCAAGAAAGCTCCACTGAAACCTATTCGCCATGGGTAATTCTGATGGTATTTGAAACTCCAGTTGCATATCTTCCGGCATCGCAGCAAAGTGCAAGCCGCCACAGTACAACAAACAGGCAGACAGGCGGTAAGCACTTAGGTTTCAAATTTCTACTCCTACTTCAACCATTACCACTGCCGTATTGGTAAGGTGTTGGGAAGAGCATTTATGAAAATATCAACTACTTGTGAACTTACCCAGTTCACTTCTTAGGATAAATACCAGCATTTCCTTAATAGGCCTGAACACTTACTACTTAGTGACAACTTGTCCTTTAGAAAAGTTACACACATTTCGTAAGTTTACATTCCCACCCACAGTGTCTGTGAATAGTATAATGGTCAAGAGTGTGAGCTTCAGTTTCAAACTGCTAGAACCAAGTTGTGGCTCTGCCATGCATAGCAACATGACCCTCGGCAAGTTATTTAACTTTTGCAGGCCCCAGTGACCTCAGCTCTGATATGTGAATAATATTACCTACCTCATTGGGGGGGGGGTTGTGGGAATTAATGAGAAAAAGAAAAGTCCATGTAAAAACAGAACAGAACTTTGTGCTGAGTAAGCCCTCAATAAACGTAAGCTGTGATGATGATTGTATCAAGAAATTGCTAACGCTGGGCATTCTCAATCTCTTTTTTTTAAAAAAAAATATTTTCCCGTGTTATAGGAGAAAATTCAAATCTCATTTTTAGTTTAATTTTCAGACGTTTGATTATTCGATAGGTTGGAAGCCTTTGCCTAACTTCACTGACCATTCAGACTTCTCCGACGGTGCATTGTCTTTTCATAATCTTCCCCCATTTTTGTATCAGGATAGTTGTCTTTTTTCTTATTGAGTTGTACAGTTTATTAACATTTTGTGTTGCAAGTATGTTTCCTCAGTTTGTGTTCTCTCTCTTACTTTCTACATGGTGCTTTTTATGTTTTATTTTCCACATACGAATTTTAAATGTTGATATGGATCAAATTCAATCTTTTCTCTCTAAGTTCCTGGCTTTGTGTATATGCTTAAAAAGCCTGTTTGCCCTCTAAGAGTATAAACATATTTAATACGGACTTTTCAATTTTTTTATTTACTTTTACATTTTATTTTGGTGTAACTGCATGGTAAGGGTCTATATTTGTCCCTCCTTCTAATCCAGTTATTCCCAAAATGTTTATTTTATTTATTTGAACCTCTAATAAATTTCTAACATTTATTCAATACTCAATAACATATGTTAATTATATTAAAATTACAGTCATGGTTAGTGAGGGCAGGATAAATATATTCTTGGATGTTAACTTATAGCAGGCTTTCTAAATATTTTATTGATTTATATGATTGTGAAAGTAATATGTATATGGTAGAAAATCGCAGCAGTATAGAACCGAATAAAGTAAAAGTTGCTCGTCATTGCAAAAGGGTTAGAAATAGACGAAGGGTCTAGGATATCTTTGGTACACATTTCTTGGTAATAAATCATGTATTTTATGCTTTCGCAGGGTCATTTTGGCATCATTATGCCAAAATATCTCAAGGTGGAAGTCTACATGAAAATCACACAATTTTAATTGCTATAGCTTTATAAATACAGTTGAACATCTAGTGGAGCAAAACTCTAATAATTGCTCTCTCTCTCTTTTTTTTTTTTTTTCTTTCAGGGTTTTATTGACTATTTTCACTTGTTTATTCTTCCAGATGTGCTTTGGAATCATTCGGTTAAGGACTGAATTAAACTTTGACTTTATAGAAACAGTATTAGTTGGCTACTAAGAGAAATGACAACATCTAAAGGTACGATCTTTAAATGCTATAAGCACGTGCTTCACTGAGGACCACCAGAAGCTATTTTGACCTATAAAGCCTAACATTTGTCCTCATTGTAGAATTTGCAAACACAGTTGGTGGTTCATTCTATTTTTTACATTCCGTTTTTCCTGAGGGAACGTCTAAAAGGTGTGAGCATGTTGTCCTAATCCATCAGCACCTCATGAAGGTGAGGTGTTATTGAATCATAAGTTGACTGTTGCTCTCTTAATAGGAATCATATGGTGTAAGCTGTTGTTAGGGAAAACGTTAGCCAAGTAGATGTGGGAAAGAGGAAGAAAATTTTTTTGCAACCTCTTTATTTTTATTTTTTGGAAGAAACTTTAAATTATAAATTGTGAGATAGGCTATTGAAGACTAATCTTATTTTTCCTGCATGGTGTTCATTGTTATTTCAGAAAACGTATTCAAACATGTCTATACAAAAATTTGCTAGTTGGCAGCATGCAGTTCCACCTGTTTCCCTACCTCCTTCTCCTTTTCCTTATGTTGTTTTAGTTGCAGTGAATAGAGGCACGCTCAAGTTAGTTTACGTGCTAGGATTTTATGTTAAAGATATGTGATGAAATGAAGAGTCGTTAAGCTCTTTCAGATTGCAAGGAGCAGAGAAACGTGTGATGTGTGGGTTAAATGTAAGGATGCCCATTGAAATACAACTGACAGTAGGGCCACTCAGCAGATGCCCATTCAGGCCTCAAAGGACTAGAAGAGGAATTGAAATAGCGTTCAGAATGCAACACTTCCTATTCTAATACATCGTTCTAGTAGTGACTCAAGTTATCTCTGCTTTCACTTCTTCTGTGACTACTGGCCGCTCCTGACTAATTCTGTTTATACGCTTTGCTTCTTCTTATCCTCTTTGCTTCCATGCTTCTTCTTACTTGAGACACACGACTTCCCTCTATTACACTTTTCTCTCTGTCTCCGTCACTCTATGCCACTGCACACTTCCAGATTTCTCTGGATGTTTGGCATTCAAATTCACCAAGACACAACATCTAATCTTACTGAAAAGCTTTGGTACTAGCCTCTCAATGGGCCACCTTTGCATCAGGTGTCAGTCCTTGGTCCATGAACTGACCAGGACAGAGTCAGCTGCAGAAAGCATGGATAACTATGCTCAGGGAATCCCTTGCAGTTGCCTTTCTCAGAAAGAGGCCATGCAAATGGCAGATCTTCAAAGAGGAATGGACTGTCTGGCACGGAAAAGCTTTAAACTTTTTATTCACGCTCACCACAGAGGTCAACCCTGTTCTGCCGTGAACACTGATCTTGGCATTGGTCATTGAAGTGACAGAGCATCACTGAATGCAACCCAAAGCAGCATGTGTAGGCACCAGACATTTCTTAGCCTTCACTACCCAAGCAGCATCAAGGAATGATTCTAGTTCTGAAGGTATAGTTGCTAGTGAGTATGGCACATATGTGACCTGTGTTTCCCAAGTCACACCAGTCTGAGGATAGGATATGAACATCAGCCACTGAATAGTATTTTTCAAGGTCCACCCTCTTGCACTCTGAAGGAACTGTTCCCTCTCTCAAATTTGTCACCAATAGAGCTTAGAGCTCCCAGAGGGAACTTCTTGACTCTACGGGGTGACTGAACTTTATATCCTTCTTTTGTGTTGAATCTTTCTGGTGAATACCCTAGCTGCAGCTGATGCCAAGAGTAACAGCTGCACCTCCTGCCAAAAACACCACTGCAGCTGCTTCTGCTGCTGCCACTGCCTTCCAGACTGAGATTGTTCTTGCCTGCAAGCAAAGATACCACTAGATTGACACCAAGTGTAATTATGCCCATTGTCAAGGGCACTGACATCCAGGCACAACTGCAGCAAACTCTGTTTCGACTGAGTTGCTGCTTTCCTTGCCAATACTGCCGTCATCACCATCAGTGCCACTCCTGGTGCCATGAGCCTGACGCCTTTCACTCTTAATACCCCAGAGAGATTTAAAGAGAGACAGCTTTTACACTTCTATTGGTTCTTTCATTAAAATCTCATCCTCTACAAACTCAGTCATGAATTCATAGGAGCTGGGCCAAGACATAATCAAGGAGACAAATGTTGTTCAGAACCACTCCTCCCTTCCAATACAGCCCACTGCCCTGAAAACTTCTCTACGTCTCTTCATTCCTTTGGGACAAGCTCTTTTCCAGAAACTTCTTTGTCTCTCATGTGTATAGGAATAAAATATTCCTCAGCAACCCCACGCACCCACCCACAGCTGCTGAATAATTAGCCATGTCAGGGTAATTAGCTGCATCTTATTATATGATTACTTAATTTAGAGGTTACCCAGGACAAAAAATAGTCTATAAGTACGTGTTCAAGGAGATTTAGAGATATCCTTAATACATATATTGTTAACGTGAAGAGGAATTAGAATGCCACCAACTGTATTCATCCTAGTCTCAAAAAAGAAAGGAGTAGCAGAAAGTGGGTGGTCTGTCTGGATTATAGAGATGGGAAGACCAAGGCACAGGAACTTTTCATATTTATTCAACATTACCCACAGAAAGAAGACACTGAATCTGGTAAACAAAAGTATTTCATTCACTACAATGTATAGGTTATTTTAGCACAATACCTTATTATACTTCAACATGGCCTCAGTAAAATATTTCCTCAAGATTATTCAAGTGTTTTTTTCTATTTCTTTGTTCACCAAAACATTCTTATGGATCATTAAATATGTTCAGTTTGGGCATTAGTGAATCTGGAGTGGTGTGAGTAACCCAAATGGACACGTTGAGTAGACATCTGTATATAAAAAAAAAACCAAATCCATTGCCATCGAGTCAATTCTGACTCATAGTGACCCTACAGGACAGAGTAGAACTGCCCCATAGAGTTTCCAAGGAGCACCTGGTGGATTCAAACTGCCAATCTTTTGGTTAGCAGCCGTAGCATTTATCCACTACGCCACCAGGATTTCCAGACATCTGTATAAAAAAAAAAAAAAAGAGTGACCTAGAAATAAAAATTGATGAGTTGTAGCATAAACATGAAGGCAGGAGAATGAATGAAATTGCCTGGAGAGTATAGAAAACTGAGTAAGGCAGGAACCAGGCATCTAGAAATTCCAATATCTAAATACTAAATAGAAAGGAAGGATCTGGAAAAGAAGACAAAGGAGCAGTGGCCCAGAGAAGTAGAAGACTAAAAGAATGGGGGTCATGGAAAACAATAGTGGAGACAGTTTCAAACTGGAGAGAGTGGGCAGTGCTGTTCCAAGTGATCCAAAATTATAATTTTTAGAAGTTAAAAACATGGCTTTTATAAATATATAAAATTGATACAAGTCAAGGAAATTATTTAACTTATTATTTAAGGATGAAACAAGACAACGTTAAGACTGATTAAGAGGAGTTTTGAAGAACTGAGGCTAAATAGTTAAAGGCACACAGAGATTAATTTACTAACAAATGGAAAGTTGGTTAATATCCTATAGGGCAATAAACTGCTTTGGGTTATATTTGCTTTCTGATGAAATCAATTCCATCTATGCTAAATTAAGTTAATTTGTATTGCAGTGGGCAGAAAGCATTTGCATTTCTCTCAAAAAAGAATCATTTGCATTGCTATCAGCTTCTTTTCCACAAATTAATCTCTACTCCTATAGCCTTTGTTGCTGTTGTTAGGTGCCTTGAGTCCCTTTCGACTCAGAGTGATCCCGTGTACAACAGAACAAAACACTGCCTGGTCCTATGCCATCCTCACAATCGTTATTCTTAAGTCCATCGTTGAAGCCACTGTGTCAATCCCTCTCCCTGAGGGTCTTCCTCTTTTTCATTGACTCTCTGCTTTACCAAGCATGCTGTCCTTCTCCAAGGACTGGTCTCTCTTGCTATGTCCAAAGTATGTGAGACAAAGTCTCTCCATCTTTGCTTCTAAGGAGCATTCTGGCTGTACTTCTTCTAAGACAGATTTGTTTGTTCTTCTGATAAGCATGGTATATTCAATATTCTTCACCAACATCATAATTCAAATGCATCAACTCTTCTTTGGTCTTCCTTATCAATTTTCCAGCTTTAGCATGCATGCTTTTGCTAGGTGCTGTCGAGTTAGTTCCAACTCATAGCAACCCCATGTACAATAGAATGAAACACTGCCTGGTCCTGTGCCATCCTCACAATCGTTGTTATGTTTGCGCCATTGTTGCAGCCGCTAAGTCAGTCCATCTTCCTCTTTTTTGCTGACTATCTACTTTACCAAGCATGATGTTCTACTCCAGGGACTGATTCCTTCTGATAACATGTCCAAAGTATGTGAGACGTACTCTCCCCATCCTTGCTTCTAAGGAGCATTCTATTGGACTTCTTCTAAGATAGATTTGTTCATTACTTTGGCAACCCGTAGTATATTCAATATCTTTACCAACACCATAATTCAAAGGCGTCAGTTATTCTTCTGTCTTCCTTTTTTCACTGTCCAGCTTTCCCATGCACAAGAGCTGATTAAAAACACCATGGCTTGGGTCATGCACACCTTATTTTTCAAGGTGACATCTTTGCTTTTCTACACTTTAAAGTGGTCTTTTGTAGCAGATTTGTCCAATACAATGCATCATTAGATTTCTTGTCTGCTGCTTCCATGGGCATTGATTGTGTAAAATGAAATTCTTAACAACTTCAATCTTTTATCCGTTTATCATGATGTTGTTGCTTATTGGTCCAGTTGTGAGGATTTTTGTTTTGTTTATGTTGAGGTGTAGTCCATGCTGAAGGCTGTGGTCTTTGATTTCATCTGTAAGTGCTTCAAGTCCTCTTCACTTTCAGCAAGCAAGTCTGTGTCATCTGCATATAGAAGTTTATTAATGAGTCTTCTTTCAACCCTGATACCCCATTCTTCTTCATATAGTCCAGCTTCTCAGATTATTTGCTAAGCATACAGATTGAACAAGTATGGTGAAAGGATACAACCCTAATGCACCTTTCCTGACTTTAAACCACGTGGAATCCCCTTGTTCTGTTCAAACCACTGCCTTTTGTTCTATGTACAGGTTCCTCATGAGCACAACTAAGTGTTCTGGAATTCCCATTCTTCGAAATGGTATCCATAATTTATTATGATCCACATAGTCGAATGCCTTAGCATAATCAATAAAACTCAGGTAAACATCCTTCTGGCATTCTCTGCTTCTAGCCAGGATCCATCTGACATCAGTAATGATATCTCTGGCTCCACATCCTCTTCTGAATTGGGCTTAAATTTCCGGTAGGTCTCTGTCAATGTACTACTGCAGCCACTTTAGAATGATCTTCAGCAAAATTTTACTACTGTTTGATATTAATGGCATTGTTCAATGATTTCTGCATTCGGTTGAATCACCTTTCTTTAGAATAGGCATAAATAGGGATCTCTTCCATTCAGTTGGCTAGATAGGTGTCTTCCAAATTCCTTGGCAAAGAAACATCTCAATTGGTATTCTGTCAATTCCTGGAGCCTTGTTTTCCCCCAATTCCTTAAGTACGGGTTTGACCTCTTCTTTCAGTACCATTGGTTCCTGATCAAATGCTACCACCTGAAATAGTTGAATGTTGACCAGTTCTTTTTGGTATAGAGACTATGTGCATTCCTTCCATCTTTTTGTGATGCTTCCTGCTTCATTTAATATTTTTTCTGTAGAATCCTTCAATATTGCAACTCAAGGCTTGAATTTTTTCTTCAGTTTGAGAAATGCTGGGTGTTTTCTACCCTTTTGGTTTTGTAACTCCAGGTCTTTGTGAATGTCATTATAATACTTTACTTTGTTTTCTCAAGCCTTCCTTTGGAATCTTCTGTTCAGCTATTTTACTTTATCATTTCTTCCATTTACTTTAGCTGTTCAACATTCAATGGCAAGTTTCAGAGTCTCTTATGACATCCATTTAGGTCTTTTCTTTCTTTCCTGTCTCTTTAATGACCTCTTGCATTCTTCCTGTATGATGTCCTTGATGCCATTCCACAACTCTTCTGGTCTTCAGTTTTTAGTTCTCAATGCATCAAATCTATTCTTGAGATAGTCTCTAAACTCAGGTGGGATATACTCAAGGTCATACTTTGGCTCTTGTGAACTTCTAATTTCCTTCAGCTTCAACTTGAACTTGCATATGTGCAATTGATGGTATGGCCTGTTAGCTTGTTGTAATGTGGGGCTTGCATGTTGCTGTGATGCTGGAAGCTATGCAACGGGTATTCAAATACTATGAGGGTTACACATGGCAGACAGGTTTCAGCTGAGCTTCCAGACTAAGACAGACTAGGAAGAAGGACCTGATGATCTACTTCTGAAAAGAATTAGCCTATGAAAATGTTATGAATAGCAGCAGAACATTGTTTGATATAGTACTGAAAGCTGAGCCCCTCAGGTTGGAAGGCACTCAAAAGACGACTGGGGAAGAGCTGCCTCCTCAAAGTAGAGTTGACAATGATGTGAGTGGAGTCAAGTTTTTGAGTCCTTCATTTGCTAATGTGGCACTACTCAAAATGAGAAGAAACAGCTGCAAACACCCATTAATAATTGAAATGTAAAATGTATGAAGTATGAATTTAGGAAAATTGGAAATCATCAAAAATGAAATGGAATGCATGAACGTCAATATCCTACGTATTAGTGAGCTGAAATGGACTAGTGTTGGCCATTTTGAATTAGACAATCATATGGTCAACTATGCTGGGAATGACAACTTGAAGAGGAATGGTGCTGCATGCACTGTCAAAAAGAACACTTCAATATCTATCCTAAAATACAACACTGTCATTGATAGGATAATATCCATATGCCTACAAGGCAGATCAGTTAATACAACTATTTTTCAAATTTATGCACCAACCATTAAGGCCAAAGATGAAGAAATTGAAGACTTTACCAACTTCTGCAGTCTGAAATTGATCCAACATGCAATCAGAATGCATTGATAATTACTGGTGATTGGAATGTTGAAGTTGGAAACCGAGAAGGACTGGTAGTTGGAAAATATGGCCTTAGTGATGGAAATGATGCTGGCAATTGCATGATAGAATTTTACAAGACCAAAGACTTCTTCACTGTAAATACCTTTTTGCATGCATACGAGGCCATGAAAAACACCACGGCTTGGGTCAGGCACACCTTAGTCCTTAAAGTGACATCTTTGCTTTTTAACATTTTGAAGAATTCTTTTGCCCAGTGCAATGTGTCATTTGATTTCTCAACTGCTGCTTCCATGGGCAGTGATTGTGGATCCAAGTAAAATGAAATCCTTCATAACTTCAATATTTTCTCCATTCATCATGATGTTGTTTATTGGTCCAGTTTGAGGATTTTTGTTTTCTTCATGTTGAGGTGTAATCCATACTGAAGGCTGTAGTCTTTGATCTTCATCAGTAAGTGCTTCATGTCCTCTTCACAGAATAACGTAGTCAATAAAAATTCAATCAAAGTGCAAACCTGACAGAATTAGATAATACTCATGTGAACTACAAGGAGCCCTGGCGGTGCAATGGTTAACTGATCGGCTGCTAACTGAAAGATTGGAGGTTCAAACTGACTCAGCTGTGTTTCATCCTTCAGGAGAAAGACTTGGTGATCTGTTTCCATAAGTCTACAGCCAAGAAAATCTTATGGGACTGTTCTCCTCTGTCACAGTGGGTCACTATGAGTGGGAATCGATGAGATGGCACTCAACAACATGTGAACTACACAATGGCCAGCATTCCACTGAAAGGATACTCAGTAATCTTTTTTGCCTATTACTAAATTTTGGATAATTTTTCCTAACAGTGGTCAGGTAATATAAGAACTCAAGGTATCCATTGCGTTTAGCAATATGGCGGTCATTGGTGACCTGAGCAAGAATAGTTGTGGTTGAATGGGTGGGGAGGAGGTGGGATGAAAGGAAAACTAGAGTAAGTTGAAGAACAAATGGAAGATAGTAAACACAATAAGTGTAGGTGATTCTTTCAAGGCTGTGAAGGAGAGGAAATAGGGCAGTAATTGGGAGACATGAGGGTCAGGGATTTTTTTTTTTTTTTTGGAGAGCTAGGATGACTAAACAAACAAACAAAAAGAACCAAACCCATTGCTGTCGAGTCGACATAGACTCAACTAGAGCATGTTAAATGCCGAAAAGAGAAAGATTCAGTAAAGAGGAAAATGTGAAAATTCAGAAGATGATATAATTGATGGCATAAGATTCCTGAGACAGCAGAAAGAGTGGGGATCCAGAATAACACAGAAATGGCTTCTGAAAGGAGAAAGAGGCATCTCTCCTTGGGTGTAGGTGAATTTATATAACTGAGGGCAGAAAATTGAAGCAGTCACCATACAATTGTTTCCATTTTCTTTGTGTAGTGGTTTGGAAAGTGCTTTCAGGCAAGAAAATTTGGGGTGAATGTGGAGCTCAACATATGTGTTTTCTTTCTTGCAAAAATCACAGCTTTGTGCTATCTCTTGTCCAGTGCCTTAAAAACTATTGCATCATATATTTTCTCCAGTTTTATTGTTTATATTAGTAGGTATTATGGATTGAATTGTGTCCCCCCAAAATGTATGTCAACTTGGCTAGGCCACGATTCCCAGTATTGTGTGATTGTCCACCATTTTCTCATCTGATGTGATTTTCCTATGTGTTGTAAGTCTTGCCTCTATGATGTTAATGAGGCAGGATTACAGGCAGTTATGTTAATGAGGCAGGACTCAATCTACAAGATTAGGTTGTGTCTTGAGTCAATCTCTTTTGAGATATAGAAGAGAAGAGAGATGGGGGACATCATACCATCAAGAAAGTAATGCCAGAAGCAGAGTGTCCTTTGGACCCAGGGTTCCTGTCCTGAGAAGCTCCTAGGCCAGGGGAAGATTGATAACAAGGATATTTCTCCAGAGCCAACAGAAACAGAAAGCCTTTCCCTGGAGCTGGCACCCTGAATTCAAACTTCTAGCCTCTTAGACTGTGAAAGAATAAATTTCTGTTTATTAAAGCCATCCACTTGTATTTCTGTTACAGCAGCACTAGATAACTAAGAGAGTAGAGTAAAAAATGGTATTTTACTCCCTTATGGTTCAGGCTTTTTTTTTTTTTAATTCAGACTTCTCCTTCAATGTTACCTTCTTGGAAAGCCCTGCCTTGTTCATTAAATGTGAAATAGTCATATAGTCAGTCTCTATTACATCACTCTGTTTGAATTCTCCCCAAAACACTTGTCTCAATTTGATTTTTTTCATTTGCTTGTGTATTTATTTATACATTATTCCTATCTTTGCTCAAAAGAAAGTAGGCTCTATGAGAACCCATGTGTCTCACATAAAACAGTTGCTCAATATATTTTTGTTGAATGAAAAGTATACCATCCAAGTGGTGCTGCTTGGTGGGCAATAGGATCTGAAGCTCACAAGAGAGATCTGAGCAAAGGGATTTTTATAGATCTAGCAATCATCAGCGTATTGATGATAACACATGAGAAATTTTCTTGGTTTATATAAAATAGTTATTTTATTCGCTTGGTTGTTTCCTGTAATTTTTGTTCCCCAAGCTTGTCTTGGGAAGCTATTACTGTTTACTCTAGAGACAAACATGGAATGAAGAGTAGGGGAATCTGTGAAAACCCTAAAGACATATAGGAATTTTTTAGATAAACAAGTTCCTCTAAAATATGAGCTGCTACATATAACTGCTTCTTTTTAGGTACTTCCAAAATAATATGTTAGATTTTAATATTGTGTATTTTTTTAAATTCTATTAAAATACAAGTACACTCATACACGCATGCACACACAGTTACATGTGTGTGCTTATGTGCGCAGACCACTGAGCAATTCAGTCAGTCCTAGTTAATGTTCGAATTGACCAGTTTGAAGATTATTTGTGAAGCCTCCCACCCTCTTTTCCACATCTTTCTTATTCTACCAAATAGGAGCCTGATTTCTAACTCACTCTCCCCTGACTAAAGAATTTATATTCACTAAAATGTCCCCTACCAAGCATGATGTCCTTCTCCAGGGACTGATCCCTCCTGACAAGTCCAAAGTACGTAAGAGGCAGTCTCGCCTACCCAATAAGCAAGGTACACATGGTTTTAATTGTGCTTATGTACTACTCTGTAGTGCAAAATTTCATCTGTTTTTCACTCATGTGAAATTGTGCACTACAAATGAGTAAGTAAACACAATTAGGCCCGTGCATACCTTGCTTACTATAAACTGGTGCATACCTCGCTTACTGGTTAATCTGCCCTTGCCATGGAGGCAGAGATTGGAATGATGTGGACCCAAGCCACTGGAAGCTGGAAGAGTCAAGGAACAAATCCTTTCCTAGAGACTCCTGAAGTTCTAGTCTGCTGACACCTTGATTTTAGCCCAGTAAACCTGATATTGGACTTCAGCATTCGGAACTGAGAAAGAAGAAATTTCTGTTGTTATATGACACAAAATTTGTGGTAATTTGTTATAGCAGTTACAAGAAATTAATACATACTCCTCTTGCATGATCCTAATGAAGTAATTATCATCTGAACATTCTAATTCATAATAAGGTATAAATGACTAAATTATCACTTTTCCTCAACTAACCATCCTAATACTATTCACATTTTTTTAAAAAAAGGATACACTACCCATTTTCATTAAATTTGTAAACAGTGGAAGTTAAGGCTGTATAGTTAAGCTTCCAGAAAATTTAGAAGAGGCAGATTTTGGATACAATAGCTGATATATAGGCAAATGAGTTTTGTCTATTCCTCAATCTATGTGAACATTTCACAATTCCCTCTTTTACATCATTTCAGAGGCTTCAGATGCTCTATAAAGTTCTGTGGGTTTTTTGTTTTGTTTTTCACAACTCCCATAACAGCTATGGTAGAGGAATTGTCAATGGAATATGAGCTTATATTTCTCCAAGTGACTGTACTTTAGCAACAGCTAACTGGACCATGAGTGAGTTTCTGCCTCAGAAGGAGACAATCTATAGGCTGGCCACTAACCAATGAAGCATCAGGGCATAAGAGCCCTTCTCAGCAAGGTTAATACCAACTGCCAAAACCAAGGGGGCAGTGGTGGTTCAGTGGTAGAATTCTTGCCTTCATGCGGGAGACCTGGATTTAATTCCTGGCCAATGTACCTCATGTACAGCCATCCCTCGTCTGTGGGTGTAGGCTTGTCTGTTGCTGTGTGATACCGAACAGGCTTCAGTGACGCTTCCACACTAAGACAGACTAGGAAGAATGGCCTGGCGATCTACTTCTGAAAATCAGCTAGTTGTACATTGGATTGTGCATGGCAGCTAATAACAACGACAACCAGAACTAAAAGATCTTCTCTTCTGGATAGATTAAAAATGAATTATGCAGGAGACTGAGCAGTTGGGAATAGGAGAAGAAACTGAAAGACATAAAGATAGGAGAAAAGAAGCCGCCACGAGGAAATGGAAGTCTAGAGACAGAAAGAAGAGTTTGGGGAGTGGGGAAAGTAGTGGCAGAGAAACTGGTGGGAAAGAAAAAGATAAGCTGCATTGTAAGTATGGCGAAGATGCTAGAGTGGGTAACAATACCCACAAACTTCTGGCCACTGTGAAAATTTCCCTTATCTGAGTTGCCAGAGTTGCTATTGCAAGTACTATTGTTAGAGATTACATGGTATAATAATTTTTAACAGGAAGATATCTTAAACCACTCTTTGACCGATCATCTTTTCTGAACCAAGAATTCTATCTACAAGGTCAAACAATAAAAATCTGCTTTTGGACTGGAATATATGAAGAGAGGATTATCCTGGGAAAGCCACCTTCATGCTTAGTTTTAGACACAGAGCTAGCTTTCAGCATGATACTGAGTAGTGCACACTATGTTTACTGTTTATTTCCTACTTTAAAGTTTTAGAAAATAACTCTAACTAAACTCTTTACTGGTAATTATGGACACTCTTGATTCATAAACATCTTTATTTCCCTAAATCCATGCCCTTGTTTATGATACTTACTTTAAATGGGCAATTAGATAGACATGACTTAGTTTCTTTAAAAATAACAGTTTTTCTGAAACTATAGAGAATTTTTTTGTGTGTGTGTGAAAAAATATATTTAGTCTTTTTTTCTCCCCTCCGGCTGTTAAACACTGTGTGGTAGCTGCTTTATCGGCAGTGTTTATGTTGCGTGATTTTGTCTATTTAGATGCCTGTAGAGTGTAAAATTACGGGTTTGGTGGTTTGTAGTCAGAGTTTGCTTCCCCGCTTCCAGTCCTGGCTTTTAACCAGTGAATCTGGAAGGTTTTGCTGTTGTTGTTTTGTTTTTTCTCTATGTGTTTCTGTTTTCTTCTGTAAAGCAGATGAAGACTATGTAAACGCCCCAAGAAATGCTCCATGGATTGATAACTGGGAAGAATTCTTTCCCATTTGGGAACTGCGCAATTTTCAACTCAAGTCATATAAAAGGACCACAGCTTGGGTTAGCTTTTCCCTACCAAGGCAGTTCATTTCCTGCTCTTCGCCCATCCCACATGGGATTCTGTACTTTTTAAGATGACTAGGAAGGCTGATTGGCTCAAGGCTGCAGAGAATATCAACTACAGTTCACTTTTTCTCTGGATGAGCCAAATATAAACCTACATTGAAAGAAGACTCTTGACCTGAATTGTTTACCTCTGTTCCCCTAAATGTCCGTGTTGTTCTGCACTCTTGGAGTGGGGACACCAGCCTTTGTCAGCCTTTTAGACTGCTCTTAGCTCTTTCTGATTTCGTGATTTCTACACCCTTAAAACTCATGGGCCCTTGGGAGTTAAAATCAATTTGCCTTTTATAAATCTGCCTGGAATGTATAATTGTTGAATCTCTCCAACCATGTATAGCTATACAACACCAATTTTATTTGTTTTTATGTTATTTTCTGTTTAATTTTGATTTGTTTTGGAGGACTGGGGAGATCTGTATTTTTTTTTTTTTTTCGAGTTACATAAAATCAATTCAGGCAACAAAAAAACGCAAGGGGATTTATTGACTCATGAAAACTAAGGGCAGACTGAAGAAAAGGGAAGGATAAGAATACAGGAATGCCTCTGAGCCTTAGTCAGCTAGAAACCTTGGCCTGAATTTTGCAAGATCTTGGTCTCTCTCTCTCTCTTTCCTTCCCTCTCCCTTTCTCTCCCTCTGCCTCTCTCTCTCATACCCTGACTAATTTCTCCTCTTCTCTGGAGGTTGGCTTCATTCCCCTTTGCTAAAACTTAACTTCTCCATGGGACGAAAAATATGGCCACTAGGACCTTCTCGATTTTTGTAACTCCTGTGTACCAGGGAGGTACTGAGTCTGTTTTTCGACTGAGGGTTAAAATCACTGAGAAGAGCTCTGAATGGCTCAGCAGTCTGGGGAGGTGCCCACTCCTGGACTAATCAACAGACTATCAACTGTTCTGTCTTGTAAGAATTTAGTGGCTTCCCTAGGAATTGTAGGTTGGATTAGGCGGCAAGGAGTGAGTGCTGGAAAGGTGCCAGGAGAAGGGGAGGAGCAGAAGTGCTTTGATATTCACCGAAAGAGGAACTATTATATGCTACTACAAAAATGTAACATAACTATACAGATATAAGGATATTCTTTATCTTTCTTACAGTGAGTGAGGTGACATACTTATTTGTCAGTGCTCCATATCTACTCCCAAGATTATTTCTCTCCCTTTAAAGCATCTATGATGTATGAATAAATAAGCTTATTTGCATATAGGTGGTTCAAGGGAGTCCCTGGATGGCACAAATAAGTTAAGCGCTGAACTACTAACCAGAACGTTGGCAGTTCAAACCCACCCAGAGGCTCCTGAGAAGTGAGGCCTGGCAATCTGCTTCTGAAATGTCATGTCCTTGAAAACATCATGAAGCAGCTCTATGCTGCCCACATGGGGTCATCATGAGTTGGAATCTATTCAAAGGCAACTAAAAACAACAGGTGGTTCAAGACAGCACTCACTAATGGTTCAGTGGTAGAATTCTCACCTTTCCTGCAGAGGCCTAGGCTGGATTCCCTACCAGTGTATGTGCAGCCACCACCCATCTATCACTGGTAACTTACATGTTGCTGTGTTGCTGAACAGGTTTCAGTGGAGCTTCTAGACTAAGACAGATGTGGAAGAAAGTCCTGGCAGTCTACTTTGGAAAATTAACCACAGCCAGTGAAAACCCTATGGATCACAATAATCCAGTCTGCAAATGATCACGGTGCGGGAGGAGGCAGCATTTCACTTTGTGGCGCTTGGGGTTGCCGTGAGCCACTGTTAGCAACTCCATGGCAGCTAACAGCAACGATAATTAAGTTTTTTTTTTTTAGATTATGAGATATGTTATCCTATACAATGCAACCTTTTCCTTCATTTATGTGTTTGTCAACTGGTTGATACTCCCACCCGGCTTCAAAAAGAAGTTGGAAATGTTTTAAAGGAAACACAGACTCTTTTGTGCGATGTCCTGAAAGTAAAGCACTTCCTCCACATAGCCAGCACTGAAAATAAACTATGATTCCAATCACAGAGTCAAAGCATCGTCCTGAAACCCACCCTGCAGAAGTCTCAGAAAACTGCCATTTGAGTCACTTTTTATTTTTTTGTGACTTTAAAGGTTAAGTAAGCATTGTGCAGCCTGTGGCTCATCCCAATAATGGATAAAGGAAAACTTCAAAAATCTTCTGGGAATTTCCTCTGGTTATAAATGAATAGAAACAGTGGAATTTTTGACAGTCAATGGATAAATTTGACAAAAGATTACTCATTAAAAATACAAACAAAAATGAAACCAAAGACACCCTCATTTTGAGAATTGACTTCAAAAAGGGATAATTTTTTCCCTTTTCCTCCCTTTTAAATAATTCTAAAGCCAAACGCACTGTTGCAAAGTGGAGCAAACCAGTTATCTCAGCACACCCTTCTTGCTTTCTTTTTCCTGCACCTATCTTTCAATGGCAGAGGAACATTGCCCACTGTGGATCTATTTGGCAAAACTTCATTCATGACATCTGCATATATTTATTGAGAACCTACGAGATTTCAAATGGTGGCTTGACAAGACAAAGTAGAGTATTATGATGACATCTGCAAAGAACTGGAGATAGAAAACCAGAAGGGAAGAACATGATCAGCATTTCTCAAGCTGAAAGAACTGAAGGAAAAATTCAAGCCTCGAGTTGCAATAGTAAAGGATTCTACGGGGAAAGTATTAAACAACTCAGGAAGCATCGAAGAAGATGGAAGGAACACAGAGTCATTACACCGAAAAGAATTAGTCAACATTCAATCATTTCAGGAGGTAACATATGATCAGGAACAGATGGTACTGAAGGAAGAAGTCCAAGCTGCCCTGAAGGCATTGGCAAAAAACAAGGCTCTGGGAATTGACGGAATACCAATTAAGATGTTTCAACAAACAAATGCAGCGGTGAAAGTGCTCACTCGTCTATGCCAAGAAATTTGGAAGACAGCTACCTGGCCAATCAACTGGAAGATCCATATTTATGCCTATTCCCCAGAAAGGTGATCCAACCAAATACAGTAATTATCAAACAGTATCATTAATATCACATGCATACAAAATTTTGCTGAAGGTCATTTAAAAGTGGCTGCAGTATATCGACAGGACTGCCACAAATTCAATCCAGATTTAGAAGAGGACATGGAATCAGGGATATCACAGGTGATATCAGATGGATCCTGGCTGAAAGCAGAGAATACCAGAAAGATGTTTACCTGTGTTTTATTGACTATGCAAAAGTATTTGACTGTGTGGATCAAAACAAATTATGTATAACATTGTGGAGAATGGGAATTTCAGAACACTTAGTTGTGCTCACAAGGAATCGGTACATGGATAAAGAGACAGTTGTTCGAACAGAACAGCGGGATACCGCATGGTTTAAAGTCAGGAAAAGTGTGTGCCAGGGTTGTATCCTTTTACCATACTTATTCAATCTGTATGCTGAGCAAATAATCTGAAAATCTAGACTGTACGAAGAAGAGTGGGGCATCAAGATTGGAGGAAGACTCATTAACAACCACCGTTATGCAGATGACACAACTTTGCTTGCTGAAAGTAAAGAGGACTTTAAGCACTTACTGAAGAAGATCAAAGGCCTCAGCCTTTAGTATGGATTACGCCTCAACATAAAGAAAACAAAAATCCTCACAACTGGACCAATCAGCAACATCCTGATAAACAGAGAGGAGATTGGGGTTGTCAAAGATTTCATTTTACTTGGATCCACAATCAACAGCCATGGCAGCAGCAGTCGAGAAATCAAAAGATGCATTTCATTGGGCAAATAGGCTGCAAAAGACCTCTTTAATGCGTCAAAAAGCAAGGATGTCACCTTGAGGACTAAAGTGCACCTGACCCAAGCCATGGTGTTTTCAATTACCTCATATGCATGCGAGAGCTGGACAGTGAATAAGGAAAACCAAAAAAGAATTGACGCCTTTGAATTGTGGTGTTGAAGAAGAATACTGAATATAGCACGGACTGCCAAAAGAATGAAGAAATCTGTCTTGGAAAAAGTACAACCAGAATGCTCCTTAGAAGCAAGGATGATGAGACTACATCTCACATACTATGGACATGTTGCAGGAGGGATCAGTCCCTGGAGAAGGACACTGTGCTTGGTAAAGTAGAGGGTCAGTGAAAAAGAGGAAGAACCTCAATGAGATGGATTGATGCAATGGCTGCAACAACGGGTTCAAGCATAGCAACAATTGTGAGGATGGCGCAGGACTGAGCAGTGCTTCGTTCTGTTGTGCATTGGGTCACTATGAGTTGGAACCAACTCGAAAGCATCTAACAACAATAACAACAACACTAGGTGCCAGGTGCAGTAATGGGTGCTGGGGTTACAGTACTGAACAAATACCTATTCTCATGAAGTTCACACTATTCTCTGGCTTCTCTTCCTCCTCCCATCAATGTTCTGTCCTTGGTCTTCTCTTTTAAGTTGATCTCCTTTGGTCATCACATATAGCTTTTTAGGTGTATAATTTCCAAGCCTTGTGTGTCAAACTGAGTTCCACAGATACAATGGCATATATGACATGTCTGGATTTCTGGTTACCACCTCAAATTGAATGTCTTTAAGAGCAATCACCGTCTGCCTTTAGTGTCTTTCTCTTCCCACATTCCCTACTTTTTCTATCATTATGACCCCACTATTCCCCTAGTCAAGGGCCTTGGGTGGCCCAGATGGTTAACCACTCGACTACTAACCAAACATTTGGTGATCCAAACCCACCCAGAGGCACATCAGAAGAAAGGTCTGGTGATCTGCTTCCAAAAAGTCACAGCCTTGGGGAGTACAGTTCTACTCTGACACAAACAAGGTCACCAAGAGTTGGAAACAACTCGACAGCAATTGGTATTCCCCCAGTCACTCAGACTTAAAATCCCAGACCTCATTGCAATGACTTCAAACTGGAGGTCTTTCTGGCCTCCTGTATCTCCATTCTCTGATTCATATTAAATACTGGTGCCAGAGCAAAATTCATGAAGAATAACTGATAGCTAAAAAAGCACACATATAAAAAAAAAAAAAAAAAAAGGAATATATAAATCTATATATTATAGAAATTATGTATATAATGGACATCTATATATTATAGGCTTTATAAAAGAGTGTCTCTTTTTTTTTTTTTTTTTTTTTTAGTATTAGTTATTATGTCACTACTCAGCTTAGGAGTTTTTAATGACTACCTACTACTTCCCCAATAAATTCCAAATTCTTGGTCTGGACATTTGAATCCCTATAGGATCTGCTACTTGTCTACTTTTTCACATTCATTTGCCTTCAAATCTTCTATTCACTGGACAATCTGAATTATTCACTTATTTCCTTCCCCAAATGTAAGAGACTCTTCATTTCAATTAGGTTTTTCCTTTGTTCTGGAATGCACATCTCCTGATTCATCTCTTCATGTCTTTCACCTATTTCTACCAACAATTTAACTCTGCCAGGAGGAGAGGCCATATAGTGGGAGTAACAAAATTCCACAAGGCACAGGATAACTGTGGCTTCCTCCGCTAGTTAGCATAAGCCTTTATTCGGAAAATGCTTAGAAGGCTACTAAGGAGTGTTCTAACTTGGAGAAGGCCGGTGGAATGTTTTATGGGGCTCTAGCAGTAGGTCATCCAACATCCAGATAGTGTCAGAAATGGGAATAGAGGTATTGTTTTTGCAGTGTGGTATATGGTGGGGAGAAGAGTTAGAGGCTAAAGGCATTTGTAAGAGGGGGTGGGAAGGAACAGCTGTACACGTGAAGACTTCAGTGGAAATTTCTCAAGTCCTTCAGGACAGCCCCGTACCTCCACTGTAAATTTGTCCTGGATGAGAGAGCTAATAAGGCTTCTCCAGAATCACATAAGCTGGCTACAAAGATTTCAGTACAGAGAAAAATGAACACATTAAAGCCAGTCCCTTTTTTTTTTTTTTTTTTTTTTGTGGTTCATTCAACTTGCACAGACAAAGAATAACTGAAATCTGGAAATTTCCCAAGAATTTATTGTTTGTGCTTGTCAGCACACCTGAGTAAAATCAAACCCTTAAGAATTATCTAACCTAACTTTACAGGTGGCTTCAGGGAGAAATAAATATCTAAATGCTTAGGGAGAAGTCAAGTGTAAAATATGCTTTGTGAAAATGCCTGATGAATTTTGACATGACATGCTTTCTTTTAACAATGGATGATCTGATCTTAAGAGGCCTCAGGCTTTTGAGATTCATTTGGTGTCAATTTTGGAAACAAGGGTAAAAGATTTTATCTTCAAGCTGTGCTATTATGTTTTATTTTGGAAATCTTTTTAGAAATGTTCTTATCTGTTTTTCAACAAAAAGAACAAAAAACCAGAAGATCTGGCTTAGCATTTTCTTTGAGTATGTCAGATCCAAGATTACCATCAGGCTTAAATTTATCTTGTAATATTTAGTCTGTGTGAATTCAGTGTTTGGAATGAATATCAAAATGTAGAAGTTTATTTTTTGGTTATTCATATCGACTTCCATTTGCATGTGTAACAGATTTCTCAAATCTGGCATGTTTTACACTGAACTCCTAATCTCCCTCTACCAACCTTCTGTATCTGAGGACATTTCCATCTTAGTAAATGACAACTCCATCCTTCCAGTTGCTCAGGCCATAACCTTGGGGTCATCCTTGACTACTCTTCCTCTTACGTGCCAGCATTCAAATGATCAGCATATCCTACTGGCTCTGCTTTGAAAATAATTCCAGAATTCAATCCCTTCTCATTTTCTTCATCACCAACTTCCTGGTCCAAGGTACCATCATCTATGGCCTGGTTTGTTGCAGGTTTACACCCTCCTTTTGGTCTGTCTGCTTCCACTATTACCAGTACTAGTTACGTCAATTCCAACTCTTGGCGACCCCATGTGCGTCAGAGTAGAACTGTGCACCTTAGGGTTTTCAATGGCTGATTTTTCAGGAGTGAATTGTCAGGCCTTTCTTCTGAGGCAACTCTGGGTGGACTTGAACTTCCATCCTTTGGGTTAGCAGCCAGCACATTAACCATTTGCACCACCCAGTTACTCCACTTCTGCTCTTGCTCTCATAAAATCTCCTATTAATAGAGCAGCCAGAGTAATCCTTTAAAAACTTCATATTCTTCTGTTTAAAACTGTCCAGTAACCTCCCATTTCTACCAGAGTAAAGGTCAAAGTTCTTCAAAGCCCTCCAAGAACCTACAAAATCCACTGCCCCTCCCCCACCACCCCTAACCTCTCTAACTGAGCTTCTGGTACTCTCTCCCTTGCCAGGCTTCAGTCACATTGCTTTCTTTGCTTTTTTTCCATTTTGAAGGTGCTCGTGGCAGCCTTTCCATGATTTCTCATCGATTCCTTCATCCAATCTGGCTTTTCTACTTCTGATCCCATAGTAGCTACTTCCCCAGCATAAGAACTACCAGCCTTGAAACTAGCAATGGATTGTCATCAGAAGAGAACAGTTCCTACCAAAGTCCTTTAAAGTCTCCTTTTGAAGTCACGTATTTCCTCTAAGCATGAAGATCAGCTAAATAATGTTTGATGAAGAGAAAAAAAGGGAAGATGGGGAGACGTAATTTAACCATAAAATAATGAGAATGGAGCCATGAGACACTGATGAGGTTGTTCCCAAAAGTACTTCTTATTATTTTATATTTCCACCTTTCATAAAAGTTAGGAATTCATGTGACCCTTCCTGTACCATTTAGAAGAGAAGCAGAAATTTGCGGTTCTTAGTAGGCAGCACTTTATTTGTTTATTTTTTTTTATTGTGCTTTAAGTGGAAGGTTACAAATCAGGTCAGTGTCTCATATAAAAACTTATAAACACCTTGCTATGTATTCCTGGAAACCCTGGTGGCGTAGTGGTTAAGTGCTACGGCTGTTAACCAAGAAGTCAACAGTTCAAATCCACAAGGCGCTCCTTGGAAACTCTGTGGGGGCAGTTCTACTCTGTCCTATAGGGTCGCTATGAGTCGGAATCTACTCGACGACCTTGGGTTTTTAGTGGTTATGTACTCCTAGCTGCTCTCCTCCTAATGAGACAGCACACTCCTCCTCTCCACCCTGTATTCCCTGTGTCCACTCAACCAGCTCTCATCTCACCTCCAGAAAGGAGCTGCCCACATAGTCTCATGCATCTCCTTGAGCCAAGAAGCTCACTCCTCACCAGTATCGTTTCTATCTCATAGTCCCTGTCTGAAGAATTAGTTTTGGGAATGGTTCCAGTCTTGGGCTAACAGAAGGTCTGAGGTATGGGGTCCTTCTAGTCTCAGTCAGACAATTAAGTCTGGTCTTTTTATGAGAATTTGAGCTCTGCATCCCACTGTTCTCCTGCTCCATCAGGGTTTCTCTGTTGTATTCCTTTCAGGGCAGTCATCGGTTGTAGCCACATACCATCCAGTTCTTCCACTCTCAGGCTGATGTAGTGTCTGGTTTACGTGGCCCTTTCTGTCTCTCAGGCTCATATTGACCTGTGTCTTTGGTGTTCTTCATTCTCCTTTTAGACAGCACTTTTTAACCAACCTCTTGAAATACATACAAATCAAAAGCATGATTCCCAGACTTTCAACTAAAGCTGCCAGGGTCAGGTGTCCTTTCAGGTCAGCTTTGGAAATAGAAGTATTTCTATCACTGACACCTCTAGAGCAAAATTGTTTTTACCTGAATAAAACAACTGAATAGGAATAGGAATTTTGGATCTTAGAATTGATCAAATAATTAAATAAATAGCAAAAAAGAAACGAAAAAAAAAAAGCTACACATGTTCTGAGAGGCCCAGACTAAGAGGCATTGATGAAACTCACAAAGCAAGCATTGCTATTTTAAGGACATCTTACACATTTTCTTAATAAAACCATAGTGTCTACATGATCCAGCTCTCCTCGCTTTTGAGCAGGGACATAGGATAAAGATCACTTTTCCAGGATAACTGCATATCTGCTATTCCTTTGGGAGCCCAGGAAGAAAAATGTAATGACGCAGGAAGATTCATGGAGCGCAGCCAGGCAAGAGCAGACTGGTCAGTAAGAGCTACCTGAACGAACTTGAACTCCATAGGAACACCAAGCTACCTTGATTTCAAGAGATGCGGGAGGTTGCAGAGTGATTGACATTAAGCCTCACTTTTTTGTCAGATGCACTGTGGCTGTTGCTTGACTTCATCGATGAAAGTAATCATTATTGCTGAGTCTTATGGTCAATTGATAGATTATTTTTAAACGGTCACTTTTTTAGGTCCAGAAATTGGCACTTTTAAATGTTATGTTGCTTCTAAATTTTATGTAAGGAGAAATTTATATCTCTTGTATTGAATATATATCTGACAGTGCCTAGTTCAAGTAATTCTGCTGATAAATGTCCAATATGATAAATTCCCCTACATCCCTATTGAAAATATCCATCTTAGTGTGTAAGTTTACAAAGCTTCTATTTGAAGCATGATTGCATTCCCTTGAAAGTCTTGAGGGCTCCACATTTTCATATTTGGCTAGAAAGTTGAGTTTTCTGCCCATGACCAATTTTTAAATTAAAGCTGTCTCTCTCTAAAAGGCAATCCTTCCCATTATGGCAATATTCTGAAACTCTACTATGCATCACCTAGTAAATTTATTAAAAAGACAAAATTCTGAGCCTCAACCCCAGAAAGTTTGATTCAGGAGATCTGAGCTGGGACCCTGGAATGTGCATTGTAATAAATTGTCCAAATTATTCTGATGCAGAGGGTACTTGGCCCTTCCTTTTAGAAATCTCACTCTAAGGCATTGAAGAGAAAAGAGGCAGATTAATTAGCAAGAGAGTGCCTTCTGATAAATACTTTAAGAGGAAATGGAACAGGCTGTAAAGGTCTTTAAAGTACCTGAATCCCATCACGGCTAAATAGATGGTAATTCTTCACATTATGCATGTAAATGAACCAAGAGGATATGGATGTCATTATCAAGTTAATTTCTTTTTCTTTTTTTTTTTTTTTAAGAAAAACTCATTTACTTAGGTAAGGAACTTTTAACTATCAAACTCCCAAACTTTGAAAAGATAATATTTTCATTTGATTTTTAAAATACTAATACTGCAGGATAATCTAGCTTCTGCAGACTGGATTGACCTGTCTCTCTCAAACACAAAAGGTATATAACCTCAACCTGCCCTTCTTAAATAGATAGCAGTTTTATTACTTGTCTTTTCCAACATTATTTCTTATTCTATGGACCTTTATGTGTTAGTTCATTGTGTCAGGGCAAACCACAGACTCAACAGATAGCAGGTGAGCATGTTGAAACTGGAAGACTTTCTTTGCTGTCAACTATTTCACTCAGAGGAAAGATTACCAAAGGGAGTTTTTGGTTGAAAATAGATATTCAGATAAAGCAAGGTTACATTCAAGCTATATAGATATATATATTTTTTTTTTTTCATTTAAGAAAGCTTGCTACTTTTCACAGTGTTATAATAAACACAGACAAGTAGAAACCTGCAAACTCAAACTGTGAGGGAAATAAAGGTGACAGAAGTCTTTGTTACACACTTGAAGTAGACTGGCCTGTCTTCCTCCAGTGTACATCCAACAGACAAGTAGTTGTGATTTATTTCCAGATAATAAGTTCTACAGGGAAGTTACTCACTCTGATTGAAAAGTCTAGCATGATTGGGCCCAAAATAATGATGGCCAGATGCCATGTGAAATCTCACTAAACATAAGTATCTTGCCTATTTTCACATCTCAGACAAGGGTTGTTTCAAGTCTGTTCACTACCCACCCCACCCCTCTTGCTGCTAAAACTAAAGCCCATTGCCATGAAGTCGATTCCAACTTATAACGACCCTACAGGACAGCGTAGAACTGCCCCACAGGGTTTCCAAGGAGGGGCTTGGTGGATTTGAACCTCTGACCTTTCAGTTAGCAGATAAGATCTTAACCACTGAGCCACCAGGGCTCCCTTCTTGCTGCTAGTTACAACAAAAGTCCTTGACTTAACAACCCTTAAGTTGTTTCTTCTAGCCTGTGTTTCTTATCTGGTCATAAGTTTGTGGTAAATATTTAACAGCTAAAATGTGAACTGATTTATCAGTGCTTAAATCTGCACAGCTTGCAGTTTTCAAGATTTTTGGTAAAAAATGATTAACTTCTTTGTATACATAGAAATTGCCTCACTTTTTGATTAGCCAACCAGCAGAGATGAGGAAAGAGAGGGGGCAAAAGAAAAAAGAAAGGGATACTTGGAAGATGTTCACTGTGAGGCCAGCACTCCTATCTTTTGCTCTTTACCTGCTTCTAACCTAATGGCACTTTCATTCTGAGCTTAGAAATGGATTTAGGTCTTCTCTCTCCATTATTTATTGTGTGATGCAGTTTTTACGAAAAAAAAAAGAAAAGGAATCAGTTTACCTACAATATGTTGTGACCAAAAATCAGACTAAAATCAAGAGAAGAAAAACTTGATAATTTATTTACATAGTTTAAGTGATGACAATATGCTAAGCCATAAGCCAAGCCCAAAGTCCATATCAGTATGGCGTATCAGCATGCCCATCATCTTTACCATTAAAAATTCATTTACTGATGGCCCAGCCTTTGCCAGGCATTGAGTTAAAATGCAGTCCCACTGAATATTACATTCATCTCAAACACAGAAAAATATAGTCTTAATTTCTACCTGCCACTTGCATTTACGTGTTTTTCTTAATCATAAAAATAACTTTTCAATTCTTGCCCTTTACTATCACAACAGAATATTTCCTATGTTTTCCAGTCTTCTATTATGGTTCTATAATGGATCCTGGCTGAAAGCAGAGAATACCAGAAGGATGTTTACCTGTGTTTTATTGACTTTGCAAAGGCATTCAACTGTGTGGATCATAACAAATTATGGATAATATTGCAAAGAATGGGAATTCCAGAACACTTAATTGTACTCATGAGGAACCTGTGCATAGATCAAGAGGCAGTCGTTTGAACAGAATAAGGAGCTACTGTGTAGTTTAAAGTCAGGAAAGGTGTGCGTGTGTCAGGGTTGTATCCTTTCACCACATTTATTCAATCTGTATGATGAGCAAATAATCCGAGAAGCTGGACTATATGAAGAAGAATTCAGCATCGGGATTGGAGGAAGACTCACTAACGACCTACATTATGTAGATGACACGACCTTGCTTGCTGAAAGTGAAGAGGACTTAAAGCACTTACTGATGAAAATCAAAGACCACAGTCTTCAGTTTGGATTACACCTCAACATAAAGAAAAGAAAAATCCTCACAACTGGACCAATAAGCAACATCATGATAAATGGAGAAAATATTGAAGTTGTCAATCTTCTTTTTACTTGGATCCACAATCAACAGCCATGGAAGCAGCAGTCAAGAAATCAAAAGACGCATTTCATTGGGCAAATCTGCTGCAAAAGACCTCTTCAGAATGTTAAAAATAGCAAAGATGTCACCTTGAAGACTAAGGTGCGCCTGACCCAAGCCATAGTGTTTTCAATTGCCTCATATGCATGCGAAAGCTGGACAATGAATAAGGAGGATCAAAGAAGAATTGATGCCTTTGAACTGTGATGTTGGAGTAGAATACTGAATATACCATGGACTGCCAAAAGAACGAACAAATCTGTCTTAGAAGAAGTGCAGCCAGAATGCTCCTTAGAAGCAAGGGTGGCAAGACTGCATCTTACATACTTTGGACATGTTGTCTGGAGGGATCAGTCCCTGGAGAAGGACATCATGCTTGGCAGAGTACAGGGTCAGCAGAAAGAGGGAGACCCTCAATGAGGTGGCTTGACACCGTGGCTACAACAATGGGCTCAAGCATAACAAGGATTGTGAGGATGGCACAGGATCAGGCAGTGTTTCATTCTGTTGTACATAGGGTCGCTATGAACCAGAATCGGCTCCACAGCACCTCACAAAAACATAATGGTCCAGTATTTCAGGCAATCCTCAGACTGGTGCATGGTGGGATGGGACCACTGTCTAAGGACCACTGTTATATTCTAGTTGGGGAGATAGGCTAGTCAAAATACAATGAGATAACATTGTAATGAGGTTTGTGTTTTAAAATTGAATGTTTTACTTAAGAAGTAATAATTTTTTACTACTTAGTAATTTTCATTAATAAACAACCTCAATTATTTCCAAACTTTTCCAGAGTACTAAATGGCCAACATTAGAGAGATGTATTCTTAGTACAGATAACACAAAATTACTGATAATCAAAATATTTCCATTTTTTTCTCTTAATTACAATACGATATGAATGTAGCTATCTTTGTTATAAAATTAAAATACTCCAAATCAATGAAAACAGGGGGTTCTCCCTGTGCCCTTTGGTAAAGTTCTCTGGACCTAGGAGTAGCAACAATCTGCCTGGTCACAGGTTGATGAAAACTCCACAAGCAAGCAATTCTGAGGGGACAAGTGTGGATAAGGTAATTAGGCCTCAGAGAGCAGACCAAACAGTGTCAAATAAATACTTGAATTCTAGTCTTTTCTGTTCACATTACAAAGCTAGGGGCTGAGGAGTTTTGCCAGTCTTCTTCTGGTACTCATATATTACATTAAGTAGTATTCAAAATTTCTGTTGTCAGCCTAAGTTTAAAAAGTAGTTTAGGGCTTAGATTAGGAGCAAGACTAATATTAGGATTTTGACTCCTAATCAAATGTTCTTTCCACTACAATACAATATTCAGATCTTCATCAAGAAATATTTTCCTGAAAGAAAATTTCCTCCTGTAGTGGTTAAGAGCTACAGCTGCTAGCCAAAAGGTTGGCAGTTTAAATCCACCAGGCACTCCTTGGAAACCACATGGGGCAGCTCTACTCTATCCTATAGGGATCGACTCGATGGCAACAGGTTTGGTTTTTTGGTATTATGGCATCTCCAAAAAAAATCCTTTACCTTTTTTCTTCACAATCGAAGTGTGAGCAGCCATGACAAACAGTAAATTCTCAGCAGAGACAAATGTGTAGACATGGGTAAAACAGAGGTGGAAGGAGTAAGAAAGAGTATCTCTCTTCTCCTCTGTTCCATCCTAGGCTAAAATGTACCCTTGAAACTCTCATTTCAGAATCAGTTTTGAATGTAGGGACAGCACTTGCAGAACGGCCGAATGTTCACAAAGTGCTGCTTTTCTCTTTGGAACGGACCCAACCTGAAGTCCAGAGCAGTTGGAATCCTTGAGTGCTGGATTAAACCCAGAGTTGAGAAGCAGTTTCATGTGAAGAAAGAGACTAAGTTGATCAATTATTTTTCTAAGCCATTTCCTAACCTATTTCCAATCCTGTAACAAAACCTGGCACAACTTAAAAACAATTTTAAGACCTTGCTTTCAGATACTATTATTAAAAATATCAATGATTAATTGCTGAAGCTAATACTTTCATAGAGATTAGAAATTGAGCTTTTGTAATTAATAATAGAAATCACAGACTATCCTCCACTCAATTAAAGTAAATGATTTAACACATTTTGATGGATGATGGTATCAGAACAAGAAGCATAGGTAATTCTGAAAAAAACAGTCAGTTTGAGAGGTCAAGTTATGTCATCAGTCATTTATATCCAGCTATTTCTACAATCCAATAAAAGTTAGGGCTTCTTATCTGGTCCCCATAAATTACATTCACAACACCTCAAATTTTGTACAGTGTTCAGCCTCAATTTAAAGTAATTTGAAATTACATTGGCAAGGGTTTGGTGGGTGACAATAAAAATGCAAAGCAATACTAGCCAAAGGATAAAGCTAAAATTGAACTAGAACCATATCTTCTTGTTATAAACACAGGTAAAAAGTCTTTGTGTTTGCTATTACATGGTGAACTGAGGAAATTCTATGAGGATAATTCAAACAAAGTAAAAAGAAATCCAAAAATGTTCTTTGATGTGAGGTATCCATGCAATTTTTGCAAAGGTTTTTTGTTTTTATTTGGCTTGGATTACCTAAGTATGATTGCTGTAGATTCACCACCTTACTTGGGATGCAGCTGTGGTTTTGATAGCCTTTAGAATAAGAGATAAAAGGACACTTTAGAAGGATGTCTGTTGAACAACAGCTGGAGTGAATTAACAAGTATAATCTACACAAACAAACCAATACCCAGCACATTTCCTTCCTTCTCTTCACTCTCTTTTGAGAATATCTAGAATTTTAATTGCAGATTGCTACTTTTTGAAATTATCAAAACAATTTAGACCAAACTCTAAGTTTTACAGGTGTCCTTGTTCAATTAATATTATTTTTTTAATACATAGATTTTTTTTCTTATATTTATTTTTCATTTTCCTGGAGCATATCCTCTAGTAATTCTTTCTGAGAAATTCCGTGGGTAATAAACTTCATGAATCATTGCATGCCTTGATATTAGTCTGCATTCTAGGTTCAAAATTATTTCCTCACAGAAATTTTGAAAAGTTATTTCATTTTCTTGCCTGCAGTGTTGTTGACAGGAAGTCAACAGAATATATTGACACAGCAAAAAGTAGGTAGATCCTGGAGTTTACAGAGTAAGAAAGATAAAGGAGTTCAGGATGTTTGCAGTGAGTGTTTAATTTGGGCAAGGAGGGAAGAGTAGAAAAAGGAGAATAATTGGGAGTTTAAAACTAGTAGAATCAATGGATTAGATGTTCAATGAGGGCAAAGAATAGCTGGAGCGGGGATATAGTTAGGTGAGCTGGAATCAAGGAGATCACGGGTAGAAGAGAAAATCGAGGACTTCAGATTGAAATATCTGAATGAATCTATGTCATCTCTGGTGGTCTGAAATCATTAGTGATAATTTTCTAAAACAGTTAACCTTTTCACAGGGGATAATAAGGCACAGCGAGAATGTAACCACATAGAGTAGCCCTGTTCTTAAGGTTATACTTAAACTCTGTTTTTAAGGTTATACTTCAGATGATAATAAGAATATATAATAGTAATAGGAACAACAGCACTGATAATGACATTAGTAGAGTGGTATTAAAAGCTAAAAACAACAAGTGCTTTTTGTCAGGCTCTGTGGTAAGCACTCCACGTACATTACCTTATTTAAGCTTCACGATAAGTCTCTAAGTATACTACCTATATATACTCATTGCTGTCGAGTTGATACCAGCTCAAAGCAATCCTACAGGACAGAGTAGAACTGCCTCATAGGGTTTCCTGGGCTGTAATCTTTATGGGAGCAGATCAACACATCTTACTCCCAAAGAGCAGCTGGTGGTTTTGAACCATCAACCTTTCCGCTAGCAGCTGAGAACTTAACCACTGCACCACCACTCTATGAGAAAAGCACAATAGTTATCTCCATTTTAGACATGAGGAAATTGAAACTTATAAAGGTTAACCAAATTGTCAAAAAACATACAAAAATAAAGTAGTTCTTGAATCAAGATCTGCTATATTACTCCACTTACCTCTTAGGATTTTTTCCCCTTAGGCACTAATGTAGAATAAGGAGTCTCTGGGTGGTGCAAACTGTTAAGCACTTGGCTACTAGCCAAAATGTTGGTAGTTTGAATCCACCAGAGGCACCTTGGAAGAAAAACCTGGCCATCCACTCCCAAAAGATTACAGCCATTGAAAATCCTATGGAGCACAGTTCTACTTGACACAGTGTCACCATGAGTCAGGACTGATTTAATAACAACTGGTTAATGTGGAGTATTTGATATCACTACGTCATTCTTCCTTCCCACATCTTCTAACAATATCCTGCTCATGTGCTAATCTGCTCCTCAGCCTTTTTCCTGGACTCTAAGGTCCCATTGTTTTTTTTCAGTTTTTTGCTGGCTATAAGCTGGGGTTGCTCTTAGTTACTAAAGGCCACCTGTATTTCTCTGCTGTGTGCCTTTTCCACAGCATACCAGTTTGCAACTTCAAGGCCAGCAGAAGAATCCCTATAACTTCTTCTCTCTCTGTCTTCTAGAACCTCCTTAGCAGGATTCACTTGATTAAATTGGGCCCACCCTCACTCACAAGGAGAAGATTATACGGGAGAGGGGAGGAATCTTGGGAGCCATCTTAGAATTCTGTCTACCACCGTAGTATTCAAACTTAAACAGCCAGTGTTATCCTTAATTTAAAATAATAGATAAAATACTCATCTTGCATAAATGTTCATCAAAGATACTCAAAATGTAGGTAGAATTCAGGTTTTAGATTTTTTTCACCCTAGTACTGAGACATTTAACTAACTCTTCTTGTTTTGAACAATCACATTCCTTTGGCTCTCTTTAATCATTTGTGTCTTGTTAACTTAATTTTTTAGATCAGCAACCTCAAGTGCAAATGCTGAGAGTAAGGCAAATTAGTGATGTAAGCTGGATATAAGAAAATTAGTCAGCTATTTCAGTCTATTTTATGCTTTTTCACTTTTAATAGAGAAACAGGTGCTGAGAACTAGTTATCTTCTACCAGAGAAAAAGGGAGTGATAATACCTAGGAGACAATATGAAGTGGTGGAGATAAATGACAAAGCAGAGCTTGCATGTATGTAAAAAAGGTGATGGCCACACGAAGTTCTAGCCGTTTGCATGAGCTGCAGCGTTGCCGAATTTTCATTTTTTTTTTAATTCCAGTTTCGCATTGATGGATCTTAGTATTAATTTTTTTTAATATTTTGTTTTCAAACATGCAAACAGAGGATGAGACGCCAAATATCTGTATATCAGCCACCCAACTCTATTGATGACTAGAAACTTAAGCCATGCATGGTTCCAGTTTCTGTTTTTAAAAAATGAAGTATTACATAAAATTTGAAGCCAGTAGTATACTCTAATTGCTACCCCAAATTTTATTATCTTTCTCATTTCTGTTTTTATAATATTAAAGTATATGTGTTTTCATATACAATATGCAGCCTTGTTTTATATATTTTCAAACATTATAGAAATGGTTGTTACCGTTGTATATCTCTATATTAGCCAGCTATTGCCACAATAATACAACACGACAAATCTCCTCAAACCTGGGTGGTTTACAACAAGCATGTATTCTCACACTCGCAGGTCTGCATGTCAACAGCAGCTCGACTAATCCAGGATGGGCTCAGCTGGTAGCTCTGCTGTGAGTCATCTGAGCTTAGATCCAGGCAGTGGGTTGTGTTCATGTGTGTGTTGGATCTAGGGTCCAGAATAAAGAGGTAGTGGCTTCCTGGGCCTTGTTTATCTCACAAAGGATCACCAGAACACAAGAGATTGGGTAGAAACATGAAATGCCCTTGAGGCCTTGCCTGGAACTGACACAGGCCACTTTGCATGGGCCGAAACCAATCATACAGCCAAGCCCAACTTCAATGAGGAGGAGAAATATACTCTGCTAATTCTAGTGGGGGGTACTACAAAGTCACATGAAAAAAAGCACGTGTGTATATTCCAGTACAGGGCATATGCTGAAAAGTGCAAAAATGGTTCAATATATCACAGTATCCTTTTACAACTAGTTTTTTTTTTTTCCCCAAAATATTATGATTTAGAGGGCCATCCATTCTGATACATGTTGTTCTTGTTCCTTTTTTTTTTTTTGATAAATTGAATTCCCCCCATGCATCTGTCATTTTGTCACACTGTGGGGGCTTGCATGTTGCTGTGATCCTGGAAGCTATGCCATCAGTATTCAAATACCAGCAGGATCACCCATGGTGGACAGGTTTCTAATGAGCTTCCAAATTAAGACAGACTAGGAAGAAGAACCTGGAGGTCTACTTCTGAAAAAAAAAAAAAAAAACAGCCATTGAAAACCTTCTGAGCAGCACTGGAACATTGTCTGATACGGTGCTGGAAGATAAGCCCCTCAGGTTGGAAGGCACTCAAAAGACAAATAGGGAAGAGCTGCCTCTGAAAGAAGAGTTGGCGTTAATGAAGTAGATGAAGTCAAACTTTCAAGACCTTCATATGCTGATGTGGCATGACTTAAAATGAGAAAAAACAGTGCAAATATCCATTAATTATCAGAACATGGAGTGTACGAAGTATGAATCTAGGAAAACTGGAAATCGTCAAAAATTAAATGGAACACATAAACATTGATATCCTAGGCATTAGTGAGCTGAGATGGACTGGTATTGGCCCTTCTGAATCAGTCAATCATATGGTCTACTTTATCAGGAATGAAAATGGGAAGAGGAATGGCTTTGCATTCATCCTCAAAAGGAACTTTTCAAGGTCTATCCTGAAATACAACACTGTCAATGGTAGGATAATATCCATATACCTACAAGGGAAGCCAGTTAATATAACTATTATTCCAGTTCATGCACCAACCACCCACTAAGGCCAAAGATGAAGAAACTGAAGATTTTTACCAACTTCTGCTGTCTGAAATTGATCAAACATGCCATCAAGATGCATTGATAATTACCGGTGCCTGGAATGTGAAAGTTGTTAACAAAGAAGAATCGGTAGTTGGAAAATATGGCCTTGGTGACAGAAACGATGCTAGAGATTGCATGATAGAATTTTGCAAGACCAATGACTTCTTCAATGCAAATATCTCTTTTTGACAACGTAAACAGCAACTATACACATGGACCTCAGGAGATGGAATACACAGTAATCAAATCGACTACATCTGTGGAAAGAGATGATGGAAAAGGTTAATACCATCAGTCAGAACAAGGCCAGGTGCTGACTGAGGAATAGACCATCAACTGCTCATATGCAAGTTCAGGTTTAAGCTGAAGAAAATTAGAACAAGTCCACGAGAGCCAAAGTACGACCTTGAATATATCCCACCAGAATTTAAAGACCATCCCAAAAATACATTTGATGCATTGGACACTACTAACCGAAGACCAGATGAATTGTGGAATGACATCAAGCACATCATATATGAAGAAAGCAAGAGGTCATTAAAAAGGCAGAAAAGAAAGAAAAGTCCAAAATGAATGTCAGGAGGGACTCTGAAAGTCTCTCTTCAAGGTAGAGTAGCTAAAGTGAACAGAAGAATGATGAAGTAAAAGCTGAGCAGAAGATTTCAAAGGTCAGCTTGAGAAGGTGAAATAAAGTATTATGATGACATGTGCAAAGACCTGGAGTTAGAAAACCAAAAGGGAAGAACACAATTGGTGTCTTAGTCATCTAGTGCTGCTATAACAGAAATGCCACAAGTGGATCGCTTTAACAAAGACAAATTTATTCTCTCACAGTCTAGTAGGTTACAAGTCCAAATTCAGGGTACCAGCTCCAGGGGAAAGCCTTCGCCTTCTGTCAGCTCTGAAGGAAGGTCCTTGTCCTCAACCTTCCCCTACTCAAGGAGCTTCTCAGGTACAGGGACGCGGTGTCCCAAGGATGCACTCTGTTCCTGGTGCTGCTTTCTTGGTGGTATGAGGTCCCCAAACTCTGCTTGCTTCCCTTTCCTTTTATCTCTTGAGAGATAAAAGGTGGTGCAGGCCACACCTCAGGGAAACTCCCTCCACATTGGATCAGGGAGGTGACCTGAGAAACGGTGGTGTTACAGTCCCACCCTAATCCTCTTAACATAAAATTATAATCACAAAATGGAGGACAACACAGAATACTGGGAATCATGGCTTAACCAAGTTAATACACACATTTTGGGGGGAACATAATTCAATCCATGACATTCCACTCTTTGACCCCCCAAAAAATCACATCCTTGCAACATGCAAAACATATTCACCCCATCATATCATATCAAAAGTCTTAACTCCAAATCCAAAAATTCCTCTTCATCTGTGAAATCTAGAATATAAGTTATCTGCTTCCAAAGGTACAATGGCAGAACAGGCACAAGCTAGACATTTTCATTACAAATGGAAAAACTGGAAGAAAAGAAGGGATAACAGGCACCAAGCAAGTCAGCAGAACACATTACATTAGCTCTCAAAGCTTTGAAAATAATTCTGTTCTCTGAGACAATTTACACAATGGCACTGCCCTCCAAACTCTAGGTACTGGCCACACTCTCCTGACACTGAGTGGAGGCCCCTCGACCCTGGGCTTCAACTCCAACTTCCAAGCCCACTGGGACAGCAAATCTGCTCCCTCAGCTTAGGCGCACTGTTCTCTTCTTCCATCTGAGTAGCAACTCTACCCTTAGAAACACCAGAGGCCATGGCTCCACCCTTTGAAACTCCTGAGGTTATGGCCATACTTTTTGAGACTGAGGCAGCTCAGCTTCTTGTGTTCCTTGTCTCTTCAGCTTCTGCTTCATGGTTTCTTGGCCTCTCAGCTCCTAGGGCCTTGTGCCTGCATCTGCCCTGCTGGGGCAAGTATTCCAAAGCTCAGTAGCTCCACCGATAAGTGCCTGGAGGCACACTACTCCTCCAGTAAGCCTCCTGCGCACAGACACTCAGCTCTCTCTCTGTGGGTTGGCTCCAGCGCCGTCTCATGCGGTCTCCTGGTTCTGCGCTGTTGCTGCTTCTCTGCCGATGCAGGTTCTCTGCTGTGTTGGTCATCTGCTGCTGTCGCAACTCTGTCCACTCACAGTTTCAAAACTTCTTCCACATTTTAGGTATCTGTTAGAGCAGCACCCCACTCTCTCAGTACCAAATTTTGTCTTAGTCATCTAGCGCTGCTATAACACAAATACCACAAGTGGATCGCTTCAACAAAGACAAGTTTTATTCTCTCACAGTCTAGTAGGTTATAAATCCAAATTCAGGGTGTCGGCTCCAGGGGAAGGCCTTCTCCCTTTGTCAGCTCTGAAGGAAGGTCCTTGTCCTCAATTTTCCCCAGTCGAGGAGCTTCTCAGGTGCAGGGACCCTGTGTCCAAAGGACGTGATTTGCTCCTGGTGCTGATTCTTGGTAGTATGAGGTCCCCAATTCTCTGCTTGCTTCCCTTTCCTTTTATCTCTTGGGAGATAAAAGGTGGTGCAGGCCACACCTCAGGGAAACTCCCTCCACATTGGATCAGGGAGGTGACCTGAGTAATGGTGGTGTTACAATCCCACCCTAATCCTCTCAACATAAAATTGTAATCACAAAATGAAGGACAACACAGAATACTGGGAATCATGGCCTAACCAAGTTAATGTACACATTTGGCGGGGGCGGGGGGGGGGGGGACATAATTCAATCCATGACACTTGGCATTTCTCAAGCCGAAAGAACTAAAGAAAAAAATTCAAACTTCAAGTTGCAACATTGAAGGGTTCTATTGGCAAAATACTGAACAATGCAATAAGCATCAAAAGAAGATGCAAGGGATACACTGAGTCACTATACCAAAAAGAACTGGTCGATGTTCAGCCATTTCAGGAGGTAGCACATGATCAAGAACCAATGGCACTGAAGGAAGGGGTCCAAGCTGCACTGAAATATTTTGTGAAAAATACGGCTCCAGGAATTGATGGAATACCAACTGAGATGTTTCAACAAATGGATGCAGCCCTGGGAGTGCTCACTTATCTATGCTTAGAAATTTTGAAGACAGCTACCTGGTCAACCAACTAGGAGAGATCCATATTTGTATTCATCCCAAGGAAAGGTGATCAAACAGAATGTGGAAATTGTTGAATAATATCATTAATATCACACACAACTAAAATTTTTCTGAAGATCATTCAAAAGTGGTTGCAGCAATACATTGATAGGGAACTGCCAGAAATTCAAGCCAGGTTCAGAAGACGGCATGGAACAAGGACTTCATTGCTGAGGTCAGATGGATCCTGGCTGAAAGCAGAGAATACCAGAGAGATGTTTACTTATGTTTACTGACTACATAAAGACATTTGACTGTGTGGATCATAAGAAATTATGAATAACATTGCAAAGGATGGCAATTCCAGAACGCTTAATTGTTCTCATGAGGATTCTGTACTTAGACCAGGAGGCAGTTGTTAGAACAAAACAAGGGGGTAATTCATTGTTTAAAGTCAGGAAAAGAGTGCATCAGGGTTGTATCCTTTCACCATATTAGTCCCTGTGCTAAGAAATCAAGTGGCACGTTGCATTGGGCAAATCCACTCACTGCAAAAGATCTCTTTAAAGTATTAAAAAGCAAATATGTCACCTTGAAGACTAAGGTATGCCTGACCCAATCCATGAGGTTTTCAGTTGCCTCATATGCCTGTGAAAGCTGGACAATGAATAAGAAGGCCTAAGAAGAATTGATGACTTTGAATTATGGTGTTGGCAAAGAATATTGAACATACCATGGATTGCTAGAAGAACAAATAAATCTGTCTTGGAAGAATTAGAGCCAGAATGCTCATTAGAAGCAAGGATGGAGAGACTTGTCTCACATACTTTGGTCATGTTATCAGGAGGGGCCAGTCCCTGGAAACAGACATCATGCTTTGTAAAGTAGAGGGTCGGTGAAAAAGAGAAAGACGCTCAACAAGATGGATTGATACAGTGGCTGCAACAATGGTGTCAACCATAACAAGGATTGTGAGGAAGGCAATGGACCAGGCAGTGTTTCATTCTGTTGTACGTGGGGTCGCTAGGAGTCGGAACCGACTAAACAGCACCTAACAACAACAATAACGTATTGAATGCCATCATATGAACACACCAGTTATGCTTCAAATTTTAGTTCAGCTATCATTTCCTCAGGAAATGATCTGACAACTCCTCCCAACACCTTCTTGCCCTGTACAAGTCAGGTCCCTTCACTAGGTATTCTTATAGGATCCGTGTTTTTCTTTCTGATGCTTTTTACCATTGTAATGATATACTACTTTAATTATTTGTCTAATAACTGTCTTCCTCATAGGATTATAAGCCCCACAAAGGAATCGACAATGTTTGTTTGGCTCAGTGTTTTGTCCTCAGTGCCCAGCACAAACTAGATCAGAACATATTGGTTAACTAAAGAAGGTGCCTGTGCCAACACTCCTAACAACAGCATCCTTTTGATGGGATCATATGGCTGCGTGCATCGGGTGCAGTTTGTGGGGAGGCAGGGTTTTAAAGTCAAATCCCCTTTTAATAAAAACAGGAAACTGGAGGGTGGTCCGTAAGGGGCATCTGATTTTGGAGCTCCATTTCTGCTGGAGTCCCTGCAATCAGATGGCAACTCTTGCTTCTCTTTTCTCCATCAATGACGAATTGAGTTGTGTGTGTTTATGAGGCTCAAGGTTATTTTCCTTTAAGATAGTTAATTGATGGAGGGTTAAATAAAACCACAAGTTTTCACTTAATGAAAACAGAGGAAATGAAGGATTACTTTAATTATGAGCAATGTGTCAAAAGAAAAGTTTCCCAAATTAATCTTTCCTGGGAGTGAAACAAATCTTCCTGTAATTCATTTTAACTCCTCTAAAAAAAAAGGGGAGGAGGGGGCATTCTACCCACTCCTCCTACACGCACAGAGTATTCAGTCAGGGTCCGCTTAAATTACAATAAACAACATGAATTAATTACAGGCATTAAAGTAAGGTGTTTGCTTTCTACAGACTAGTTTTCCTATGTTAACTGTGGGAGGCACTCCTTTAAAGAAGAAGCTCATTCTGGTGTGTGACTGAAAAAGCCTTCCCTTTGTGATTGAGTCAACGATCCTACAGGACAAGAGCAGAACTTCCCCCTAGGGTTTCCAAGATTGGCTAGTGGATTTGAACTGCTGACCTTTTAGTTAACAGTCAAGTTCTTAATCACTGGGCCTATAAAGGAAACCTTGGTGGTGGAATGGTTAGGAATTCAGCTGCTAACCAAAAGGTCAGCAGTTTGAATCCACCTGGTGCTCCTTGTAAACCTTATGGGACAGTTCTACTCTGTCCTGTAGGGTCGCTGTGAGTCAGAATCGACTCAATGACAATGGGTTTGATTTTGTGTGTGTGTGTGTGTGTGCCTGTAAAATTCCATTGCTCTCGAGTCAATTCTGACTTATAATGACCCTATAGGACGAACTAGAACTCCCCCAAAAGGTTTACAAAGCTGTAATCTTTATGGAAGCAGACTGCCACATCTTTTTCCCATGTAGCAGCTGGTGGTTTAGAACTACCAACCTTTCAGTTAGCAGCTGAGCATTTTAACCACACCAGGGCTCCTTATCCTAAGCACTTGCCAAAAAATACCCAACATCTCAAGAGGTCAAGGGTTAGAAATGTTACACATCCAATTGTGTCTTTTAAAGGCAGCCTAACTGAAATCCTCCTGGAGAAAGAAAGCAGAACATTCATGGAATGGCTTGACTGTTAATATTTGTTCTTAATCTATCAAAATTCTCCTACTCATGTTCACAGGGTTTCCGAGTATTCTCTGAGGTCTTTTCAGAATTGGAAATCAATCTAGTCCCAGTAGTAGGGTAGGATTTAAAAGGATAGAGAAGATGTCTTGTTGATTTCTCTTTTTTCTTCAATGTCAACAAGTAAGAAAGCTCCAGAGCCTCCTTTCTTAGCTGTTAGTGGTTTGTTTTCTGTCCTACTCCCCCTTGCTCTCCCTAAGGGGAATGTATTGGGGGGATAGAAAAATAAGGAGAGGGGAAAGTGGGAAGAAGGAGGCACGGGCCTAAGATTGAGAACCATAAATGCGGGATGAGTTTGTCAGGAGCTGAGTAGCTTTCTCTAACTAAGCTGCCATGATCACTCTGTGGTGACACTGTGATTGTCCTGCAAGCTGAAACCCCGGGAGAAAGGCGGAAAACAGTGAGTTGGGGAAATCTGAGGTTATGCATACAGTAAGCTTCCATGGCCAAAACCCAGAATCAGAGTTTTACAGTCATTTTCAGACTGGTTATATTACTTGTTTGTTTGTTTTGCTTTCCTTTTATACACTTATGCAGATTTTCTGGAAGTTTGAGGAGCCAGTTCTTGATGTGTTGGCATAGCCTGGTGTGATTTATGATAAATGGTAACCATCTGATACCTGCGGAGTTTAATGACACTCGGACAAGCACACTCATAAAATATACAGGACAACTTTGTACAGCACCGAGGAGGCAGCAACTTAGAAGTCCAAGAAATGTTAGATCTGTGAGCAATGCCAGAGAAGAGTAGAGGAAAAAACAGTGTTTGAGTAAACCCAAAGCTGGGTGTAAGGTGGGCACCAGGGGATAAAATGCCCAAAGAAGCAGGACATAACATCTCTACTCCTGTCTCACTTGAGAAGAACAAACAGATACATGAAGAAAACTGATCACGAGTCTGGAAAGAGAACACTGGGTTCTTTCTTCCTCCCCACATACAAGGGGAACGGATAGAGTCTTAGAAATAAATGAGGAATAAACATTCCCTACTCAGCACATGAAGTCCTGGTGGTGCAGTGGTTTACAGGCTCAGCTGCTGACCTAAAGGTCCGCAGTTCGAATCTACCAGCCACTCATCAGAAACCCCATTGGGCAGTTCTACTCTGTCCTATAGGGTCCCAATGAGTCAGAATTGACTCAGCAGCAACAGGTTTGGTTTTGTGGTTTATTCTCCACATACCACCACATAATATTGACAGAGGGCACTGTTTTGTTTTGTTTTGTTTTGTTTGGTGATTTCTCCATGATCCAATTAATACCTTTAGAGGCTGTTAGAATGGAAAAGATTAAGAAAGCCTCCCCACAGGTAAGGTGTTTGAGTGGCACAAATGGTTTGTGATTACCTGTTAACCCAAAGGAAGACAGGCCTGGCAAACTGCTTTCCTAAAGATTATAGCCAAGAAAATTCTATGGAGCAGTAATATATGGGATTGCCATGAATCAGGGACAACTCCATAAGTGATTTAGAAAAATGACAAATGAGTGAAACACAACTTTCAGCAATGCTGAAATTAAAATAGCTTCTTTCAAGATGTTTTGATTTCCAAATCCTGAATGAGTTTGTTGGAGCTTAGTTTTTTTCTTATTGGGGTTGGAGTTGGTGGCTTTGTTTTGCTGATACCTTATTGCCATAATGAGTCAGCCAAACAGAGGCTAGAGAGGGCAAAGGAAGAGAGCCAGGGCACAGATACAGAGCTAGCACTGGATCGCTGTGGCAAGCCTTTCAGAACTGTCTTCCCTTGGAGTGGCAAGCCGTCAGAGGCTTCAGCACTCCTGGACAGTGAGGAGGGCACACAGGGGCACTCTTCCTTACCTCAGGCCTCTGCATCTGAGCAGGGTGGGCAAAGGTGAAGCCCTGACAGTGCTGTGGTGGTCACTTGGCAGTTTAACTTCCAGGCTGCACAGTATTGCCAGAGAAAGGAAAATGTCTATACTAGACATAATCATAAGCTTCTCCTCTAATACCAGCCTGCCCCACCAAAGTGTCAGCAGCACAAAGGGCCCCATATTCTTCTCACCATCACAAAGTGGCGCATCCCCCTGTCTCTTGGCTCCCATCTCTCTGTCTGGACAGGAACACAGCTGGGCTTTCACTGAAGAAGGGGTGGGTTCAAGTGGATTACTTTTGTTTGTCCTTCACTGAAAACAAAGGAGCAGGAGTCATTTTACATTTGTCTTGTGTTTAAAGCCCCAATGTTGGATGACTCAAGGAAGATTTTCTTCTCAGAGTAAATTAAGGCTAAAGGCTAATGAGAAATGATTTAAAAAATTTAAAAATTACCCGGAATTTCATATGGAAAATGTGTGTTACTTGAATTATCAGAAAAATAAAACAGCACATATTTAAAATAGGAAAAAATAGAAAATCACCTAAATATCTTAAAGATAAATTGTTTTCTTCTCTTCACTCTCTCCTTGGAAATTTCCTTCATGCCCATGGTTCCAGTTTTCACCTATAGACTGAAGGTTTGCAAGATCTATATCTTCAGCCCTGTGTTTCATATGAGTCTCAACTCATATATCCAACAGACTACTTGATATCTTAATTTGTATATATCATAGCCTCTTCAAATTCAACACCTCAAAAACTGAAATTCTTATTTCTTAAATGATATTCTCCAAATATTCACCTTCTTCTGGATTCTTTCCTCATTAGTCATGCAGTCATCATCATTCAATTCCCTTCATCCAATCAATTCCCATATCCTATCGATTTCATCTTTCCAGTAAAATAATAGCTAACACTTATTGTTCAGATACTATTCTAATTACTTTATATGTATTATTTTACTTAATTCTCACAATAATTCTAAGAACTATTATTCTAACCTCCATTTTACAGATGAGGAAACTGAGATACGAAGAAGCTTCATATAAGTTGCCATATCCTGTCATACAACAGGTAAGTACGGGAGCGAGAATTCAGATACGTGCTGATCAGCTCGAGACTGAGCTCTTAACCTCAGTGCTATACTGCCTTATAAAATCTATCCATATATACATATATTTCCCTCCATCCTCATCAAAACTTATATAAAGCTCTGAACATAATGTATTTAGATAATTATAATAACCTTTTAATCCGTACTCCAGAATTAAGTCCCTAAAACCCAAATGTTTCCTTATCACCTTCCTGCTTAATTCCAGTGGATTCTTAGAAATGATTCTCAATTGCCCATTTTCACATACACATTGTCAAATTTTGAGCAATGTGCACGTTTGGTTTTGTTTTCTCAAGCCAGAGATAATACTATGAGGGTAACATCCATCACACGAAACACTGAATTAAGGGGATGGGCCAGGGTTGTGGGTTGCTGCAGGTAAGCTAAGTGGCATAGAGAAACGTCAAACTTGGCCAAGATCCACATGTCTTTATGGAACGTGAAGAAATTTTCCTTCTCCTTCTTAGTGTAATTGGGGCCTTATGCAGTTCTATTCAAACTGTGAAAGAAAAAGCTCCTTGGTAACTGCAGTTGTAAGTTTATTCCTTTAGTGTGCCACCAGAAATTCTAGTATGCAAAAGTACATAACAAACTTACACATGTTAGGAAGGTCTGGTTTAAAGTATAAAGTTCAAAGTCCTCTCATCAACAAAGCCACTTGTCTATTCTTATGTCTTATCACTGTCTTCCCACTCCTCCCTTTACCCACACCCTGCTCCAGCTGTGATTACTTCAAGTTCTGAGCTCGCTTTCCTCTTCCGCTCCACACTATCTAAATATTCTTCGCTCTCTCTCTAAAATGCTCTTTCTTTTCTTTCTAGAAAGTCTGTCTTATTTTTCAGGGTTCAGCTCAAAGATCATCTCCTGTGCCACCCCTCCCTTTGTTGGTAAGATACACTACTATCCTTTGTTATATGATTTTCATGTTTTAGTTAGCTGCCTTCAATTTGCCCTGACTCATGAGGACACTCTGCACAGTGGGATCAGACCATTGTAATCCATAGGATTTCCTTTGGTTGACTTTTCAGAAGTAGATCTCCAGGCATTTTTTTCTTAGTCCGTCTTAGTCTGGAAGCTCTGCTGAAAGCTGTTCAGCATCATAGCAACATACAAGCTTCCCCTGACAGATAGGTGGTATCTACCTATGAAGTACTTTAGCTGGGAATCGAACCCACGCCTCCTGCATGGCAGGCAAGAATTCTATCAACTGAACCACCACTGCCACCTCATATACTCTCCTAAAACACATCCTATCATAAAAAACCACCACTGCCACCTCATATACTCTCCTAAAACACATCCTATCATAGTATATATTATATAATATTGCAATTTGTAATTTGTTTTTCTGTCCCCCTGACTAGAATGTGAGTTCTTTAAAAGTAGGCACCTTGTCCTGGTCATCTGTATATAACAATTCTGAGTCGTGCTCCATAAATATTGGAATGAAGGGGGAAATACTGTAAAACAATTTTAAACAATTCAGATGATCAGGTCACAAGTGTGGTATTATCTTTGTTTTGACTGAATTACCTGGATAATAATATGTTCTCTTTTACTTTATCATTGTTATGTTACGAAAAAGAATATACCAGAAAGTTTTATTTCAGATAGTTGTTTCCTTTTCCTCAAACAACATGGAAATGTCTACTATAAAAACCACCAGTAAAGTGCAGATGCGTTTTAGCAGAGGTGCCTTAATGGAGTCTTGGGGTTAAGGAAAGGAGTTTCTCTATGACAGCAACTTAATGTTTTCCTGTTTTAACTGTCATGCCAGGGATTATAGTTCAGGAACTGGTCTGAAGCTGAGCAGAGGAAAAAATGAGACAATGAAAATGGCTGAATGTAATCAGCAGCTATTTTGTGAGAGGAGCCATGTCAGGAGCCATCCACATGTAAAATCGACTTTCACCAAATTCCAGCCATCTGCAGGGTCATGAAAACTCAAAACACTTATATCTCCTGAGGGAGTCTTTTCAGCTTTGTGCTTTTTCTGATGCTAAGAAATACGCTTGTGATTTACTACTAAGCAGTTAAAAAGATGCAGTCAACTACTTCCTAGGAAACTCAAAGACTCAAATGAGAAATTCAGAAAACAAAAACATTTTCTGTGCTAGAAAAATATATACCAGAAAGCTGGAGAGGTAGAAAAAAACAAGAACTGTGGCTGATAAAATGTTGTAGATTAATGACAAATTGAACGATTCTTTTGTTTCCAAACATATTTTGGGGATTTCTAAACTTTATTAATTCCTTAGGAATTTATATAGTGACGGTGTAATGAAGTGTAATTCTAAATAAATATTATTAATTTCATTGAATATATCTTTGAAGACTTAAGGTTTTGATGTTTGAGGTCATAATACTATAACACAGAGAAGGAATGAAGCATAGAAGAAGAATTAAGCAGATTCAAGTTAGGAATGCTACAAGTTAGCTTTATCATTTATCAGTTCTGTGACCTTGAGCAAATCATTTAATCCCCCAAAGGTTTGGGTACTTTATCTATAAAATAATTAGGAGAGGATTCTCTCTATGTTCCTACCTCAGCTCATAAAATAGGCAAGCCTTTGAGACCAAGCATAGCTATTCTCTCTGTACTTCTTCCATCTGTCAATTAGAAACACCAGGAAAAACTGATAATCCTGTTCCAAATATGAAACCTTAAAATATGCAATAATTTTAAACAGTTGATGCTAGGAAAGAGAATCTAGTTGACCTTAATCTTGAGAACAATCTCTTTTAAGCAGCCTGATGGTCATGGCTTGAATGTATAGAAAATAAAATGTAATTGTAGGCAGCGTAGTGAACATATACCTTCATAGCATGTACACCATTTATTAGCATCTGACATTTACAGTCAACATCTAAACAAAGCACAGAAGCTTTAATTCTTGTTTATAGAACACAACATCAATGTCAACAACATTGATGATATAAAATTAAAGGTATAATCAACAAATAGGGGTCAAAAAGTGGTAAGGAAAAGTAAAAGAAAGCATAGTTTACTAAAATCCTTATTTAAAAGAAACTCCAGGTACTGAAAAAAGTTGAAATAAAATTGGAAATATACAGTATTCAAAGTTACAAATATAATTTCCTCAGGCAAAAAAAAAAAAAGGGCAAAACTCTAAAAACATTAATATAAGTAATAAACATTGGAAGAGGAAGAGGTGAGAAGAGAGGATATTGTCAGTGAACTGAATCTTCATTCTTCATAGCAGACAGTCAGTAGACTGTACCTGTCATAGGGTTCTACAGAGAAACACATATACAAATATATACCCGCTTCTCACTTATTAACATGGTTAGGTTCCAAAGACCAGGTTGTTATGCAAAAATTGGCATTACGAGAAAATGAAAGATGATCTCATCAGGTCACAAAATGGAGGATGACTACATCATTACATAACTGCCAAATTACATCATTACATAACTGCCAAATTATATCATTACATAACTGCCAAATTACATCATTATGTAACCAAACCACTGAGACTCATGGCCTAGCCAAGTTGACACATAACCTTAACCACCACAGCCAGCATTAGTTTCACCTCACACCTTGACATTATGGTTACATGATTCCATCAAAAAAAGAAAAAAAAAAAACCCTATGGGGCAGCTCTTCTCCATCACATGCAGTTGCCTTCAGTCAAAATTGACTCAATGGCACCTAACAACGAACAACAATATGTATCAGTATATTTATCTACATAAAGAGAGAGGTAGATTTACTTAAAGGATTGGGTCACAACTGTGGGCTCTGGCAAGCCCAAACTCTGTAGGTCAGTTGGCAGGCTGGAGACTTCTGCAGGCTTGTGTCCAAAGAGCTGTAGGTCAGGCAATGGGAAGAGTACAGAGTGGAGAGAGAGAGTGAGTTCTACCAAAATATCTATTTATAATCTCGAGGCAGAATACACCATAAGGAAATTCTCTTTTGAACTGATTAATTGACTGCATTACATGAGATTATATTATGGAACAGCAATGAGTACAGTGTTTGGCCAAACCACTGGGAACCATAGCCTAGCCAAGCTGACACATAAAATTAACCACCACAGGTCTAAACTTCATACATCAAGAAATAGATGTAAAAATCTATACTTGATTAACTAAAAACAGAAATTTAAAATAGTTTGCTTAGGAGACTAGAACTGGGTTTGAGGGAGGGAGTGATAGATTTGCTTTTCAAAATTAGTTCTATATTATTTGATTTGTTTTTAGCATCAAAAGTATTCATTTTAAAATGATACATGAATTTTTAAATAACTTTTCATATCTGTCTATTTTACAGGGCTATTGTGAAAATTAGACAGAATAAAGTATACTTGAAGCAATATACAAAGGATACCATTAAAGTAGTACTGATATGAAAGATATTGGAAAATGTAAAGCATTATACAAACATCAGTTACTAATGATAAGTCAGGAAAAAAGTAGAACCACAAAATTTGGTGTGCACCTAACCTGAGCTTTGGCAATGTCAGTTCCTGTGAAATCTACAAACCCTCCTTGTGTCTCTGGCTCTTCATCTATAGAATGAAAACTGCCTAGGGGCCAGGAACGTAGATGCTGGAATCAGCCTACCTGAGTTCAAATCCTCCCTCTACTGTTTACTAGCTGTGTGACTGTCTTTAGATAGATTACTAAACCTCTCTGTGCCTCAATTGTCTTATCAGTAAAATGGAAACAATGTGAAGGTTAAATGAGTTAATGTGTATGAAGTCCCTAGAGTGTTGTCTCTCACAAAGTAACTACATACATGTTTGTTATTACTATAGCCCAAAAGTGTTGAAAGCCTTTTTTAATCCTTCATAATGTTTAATTTCTTTTTTGTATAAATGTGTTGTTATTGTTGTTGTCAGGTGACACCAAGTCTATTTTTGACCCATATTGACCTCATGTGACAGTAGAGCCGCCACGTAAGGTTTTCCAGGCTATAATGAGCTGGAACCAACTCCATGGCAGTGGATTTGGTTTGGTTTGGAAACTTTATGGGAGTAGATTGCCAGATCTTTCTTCTGCTGAGCCACTGGCTGGGTTCCAACTGTCAACCTTTCAGTTAGCAGCTGAGGGCTCAACTGTTGCACCACCAGATCTCCTTATAGTAAACGTAGGTGCCTGGGAATAAAAGGTATGATAACCAATTCAAAGTACAACCAGAATGCTTCTTAGAAGGGAGGATGGCAAGACTTCATCTCAGGAACTTTGGACATGTCAGGAGGGACCAGTCCCTGGAGAAGGACATCATGCTTGGTAAACCAGAGGATCAGTGAAAAAGGGGAAGACCCTCGAGGAGATGGATTGACACAGTGGCTGCAACAATGGGTTCCAGCATAACAATGGTTGTGAGGATGGCGCAGGGCTGGGCAGTGTTTCATTCTGTTATACACTCACTATGAGTCAGAACTGACTTGATGGCATCTAACAACAACAACAAAAATTCATAATAATTGAGCAACCTGGTTAAGTAATCAACAAATTATAAGCATACAAAGACAAAGCATAATTAAAGAAAAGTACTGCAATTTAAAAGAAATTATACTCCAGACACACATATGGGCTGATATCTACATATGTAAGGCAGGAGCTGAACATTTATTAAGAACCTTCCCATGTTGGGACAGTGTTAGGTACAGTGAGGGCTACAAATATGTAGAAGACATGATCCTGCCTGGAAGGGCTCATAGATACTTATATGGTAAGGAAACTAGCAAACTATTTCTGGAACCCTGTAGTAGCTCAGGAAACCCTGGTGGCATAGTGGTTAAGAGCTAAGGCTATTAACCAAAAGGTCAGCAGTTCAAATCCACCAGGTGCTCCTTGGAAACCTTATGTGGCAGTTCTACTCTGCCCTACAGGGTCCCTATGAGTCGGAATTGACTCAACGGTAACACATTTGGTTACAGGTTCTGGTAGTGGCTCAGTAGTTTGTTATGGAATAACCAAAGGGAAGTTGAGCACTAGCTCCCCATCTGTGCTTACAAATTTAATAATGATCTCTCAAGAACATGGAGGAGACAGCCTCCTCCACACCCACCCCCAACACATACACTCTTCCACACATAACACAGGCTCACCTCCTTAGGCTCAGTAGAAGGGGAAATTGCTTCTCAAATGTGAGTAGCTTTTAAGTTTGTGCACAGAGATTGGCTCTGTGCATGTAAAAGTGCCACAGCAAAGCCTCTGTGAGAAAGAATGACTGAGAACATCCCTGGGAGGAAGGTGGAGACTTCCTCATGCCACCTCTGTTGAATCTATTTCAAAAGCATGTATCTCCTCACCCCAACCCCTAACACACACTCAGCCATATCAAAGCCTCATGAGAGGTTGGGGGGAAAAATTTCCCTGGATATGTCAACTTCCTGGCCCAAGTCACCTCTTTCCCTCATCTGTGAGAAAGGAAAAATCACCTAAAGGGGGGAATCAATGTAGAGACAATGGATCCTCTATTGCTCAGGGTTCTTAAAAGCAGCCAAGAGAATCCATTCTAGTAGGTTTAAGCAGAAAGAGATTTTATTAGAGCATTTTGAGTAGATTACAGAATCTCTGGAAGACTAGAAGGCACAGAGTCTTAGCTGAGCTTCCAGGAATAATTCTCAGCAACTCAGCACTCCAGAGGAAAAAAAAAAAAAATAGCCAGAAAAAGGACATGCTTCATTCACCCTTGTATCATAAACAAATCTCTTTTGCCACAATCAGGAAGCTGTTCCTACCCCACCAACCACAGAACCATGCTACCCCAACCAAAATTGGGAAGCCACTGCTGCCCTCACCAAGCTCTGCCACTCCGCTCCAAACAAATAAAGCCACTTGCCAGCCTGCTTCCTCACATAACTTATTTCTGGATCCAGGCTTCATATGGGCATACCTGATTGGCAAGACAAAGGTCTCATGTCTTCTCCTTAATGGCAAAAGGTGCTGGGACATGTAGTACTTTAAGTTCTATGTTGGGAAGGTAGAGTTCATGCTGTGAGGTAATCATCAATATGTAGAAGAAGTGTTTAAAAGATACAGGCAGCCCTGAGTGGGAGATATTCCCTACAGCTCTAATCTATTTGCCTAATTGCTAAAGCATAGAGATTTGAGAAGAGTTGTGAATTACTTGATTTAAACAATCCTGCACCGGTGGAACCCATGGATTGAATTATATCTCTCAAAAATATGTGTCAACTTTGCTAGGCCATGATGCCCAGTATTGTGTGATTTTCCTCCATTTTGTAATATGATGTAATTATCCTCCATTTTGTAATGTGTTGTAAATCCTAACCCCTATATATTAATGAGGCGGGATCAGTGTGGGTGTATCATGAGTCTCCACCTTTCAAGAAGGTGTGACTCAAATCATACCCTTACTCAGGTCCCACCCTTGCTTGCGTCACATCTTTTATAAGAGATAAAAGGAGAGAGAAGTGAGTAGCAACGACCTCAATACCACCAACAAAGAGGAGCCAGGAGTGTAGCACAGCTTTTGGACCTGGGGTCCCTGCACTGAGAACCTCCTAGACCCAGGGGAAAATTGATGCCAAGACATATGGAGATCTCCAAGGAATGCCAGACCCACAGAAAACAAAAGGAGACAAGGATCTTCCCCCAGAGCCAACAAAGAGAGAGCCTTTCCCTAGAGTAGACAACCTGAATTCAGACTTCTAGCCTTCTAAGCTGTGAAAGAATAAATTTTTGTTTGTTAAAGCCATCCATTTGTGGTATTTCTGTTATAGAAGCACTAGATAACTGAGACAGAACTTGATACTGGAAAAAGCAGGGTGCTATTCTAACAAATACCTAAAATGTGGAAGCAGTTTTGGAATTGGGTAATGCGTAGAGGCTAGCAGAGTTTTAAAGCACCTAATAAGGAAAGCCTAGATTGCCTTGAAGAGACTGTTGGTAGAATTATGTATGTCAAAGGCAATTTCGGTGGGGGCTCAGAAGAAAGTAAAGAGAGATGTAGAGAAAATCTCTATTATCTTAGAGAATACATATTGCAACAGCAACAGAAGGTTGCTGGAAATGTGGACATTAAGTGTTCTTCTTGTGAGGCTTTAAAAGAAAATAGTGAACATGTGATTGGACAATGGAAAAAGGGTGATGCTTTTTATGCAGTGGCAAAGGGCTTGTCTGAATTCTATTCAAATATTTGGTGGAAGGTAGAACTTGTAAGTGATGAGCTTGGAAATTTAGCTGAGGAGATTTCTAAGCAGGATCTTAATGGAACTGCTTGATTTCTCCTTGTCACTTATAGTAAAATGTGAGAGGAAAGAGTTGGACTTAAAAATGAACTGTGCAAAATAAAAATAAAACTTAAAAATTTGGAAAATTCTGTTGTACAAACTAAGGACATGTGTCCCAGAATTTTCACCAAGGCTGTGGCTACACAAACTTGTTAAAGAGAGTAAGCCCATGACCGATGGGTCTAACAAATTACCACAGTAGAAAACCCATTGGCGTAGACTGAGGGGGACAGAGAAAGAACAAAAGGAGAGAGCACTATCTGCCTCTTGGAATTTTACAGGCAGCAAACAGGCCAAAGGAGCTATATGTGTTGCCCTCCAAGAAAAGAAAAGAACCATCTCTGGAGTGGCCAGGAAATCAGCAAAACTGTTAGAAGGATCAGGGAAAGCAGAGCTGCCTTGGTCTCAAATGGTGGGGCCATGGCCTCTGGGATTTTGAAAAGTGAGACCACAGTCTCCTGGATCTCAAAGGGTGGGGGACACAGCCTCCTAGGTTTCAAAGAGTCAGATCTTCATTAACTCAATTTCAGAGTGTGGAGCTGCTATTAAGACATGCCAGGGGGATTTAGCCACACTGTCCAAAGCTGCGATGGTGGGCTGTCATGCCCAAAGGGCAGAAGAATGAGGCCTGCTTGGGCCAAGAGGATGGGGTTGCCACTCAGGTGGACTAGGAGAATGGGGCTGCCCAAAGTCCAGTGGCCTTAGAAGGTGGAGCTGAAGCCCAAGACCGACAGGCCTCCACCCAGAATCCAGAAGGCATGGCCAAACCCAGAGACTAGAGGGTAGGGCCATTGCCTAGATAGTCTCAGAGAACAGAGGATTATTTTCAAACCTTGAAAGCTAATGTAAATTGTTCTGCTGGATTTTGAACTTGCTTGATGCCCATTGTCACTTCTTTACCTCCACTTTCTCCCACTTGTAATGAAAATGTCTACCTTGTACCTGTTTCAGCATGTACTTTGGAAACATATAACTTGTAGTCTATAATTCACAGGTGAAGAGGAATTTTGCCCCAGGATGGAAAATGCTTAACATCTCACCCATGTTTGATTTAGATGATTCAGAAATGAGATTTTGAACTTGGAGTCGATTTAAGACTTTTGGGATGATATGATGGGGTGAATGTGTTTCATGTGTGGCGAGGACCTTAATTTGGCAGGGGCAGATGGAATGTCAGGAATTGAATTGTGGCCCCAAAAATATGTGTCAACTTGGCTAGGCCATGATTCCTAGCATTGTTTTATGGTTGTCTTCCATTTTGTGATTCAATGTAATTATCCTCCATTTTGTGATGTGTTGTGAATCCTAACCTCTATATGGTAATGAGGCAGTATCAGTGTGGGGTGTATCTTGAGTCACTGTCTTACAAGAGTGTATGACTCAAGTCACACCCTTATTCAAGTCACACCCCTACTCAAGTCACACCCTTGCTTGAGTCACACCTTTTATCTTACAAGAGATAAAAGAAGAGTGAAGCAAGCAGAGAAGAGAGAGATCTCAATACCACCAAGAAAGAAGAGTCAGGAGTGGAGCATGTGCTTTGGACCCAGGGTCCCTACGCTGAGAACCTCTTGGACCCAGGGGAAGATTAATGCCAAGACACGTGGAGATCCCCAGGGAATACGAGGCCCATATATGTTGAAAGCAGACAAGGACCTTCCCCCAGAGCCAACAGAGAGAGAATGTTTCCCCCTAAAGCTGGCACCCTGAATTCAGACTTTTAGCCTTCTAAACTGTGAGGGAACAAATTTCTGTTCGTTAAAGCCATCCTCTTGTGGTAGGTATTTCTGTTACAGCAGCACCAGATAACAAAGACATCATCCTAATACGCAATAATTGCCACAGAGGGAAATTTCACAAATCTCCTTTATAAAGGATTCTGATCTTTAACAGCCCACATTATTGAGAAATTCTTCTTTATATCTAACCTAAATCCCTCTTGCTACAATTTAAAACTTTCCTCGTTTTCTTCTTTGGTGGAGATGGTGAACAGCTAGCCAGCAGTTAGAATACTTCATTTTTAGGCCAAAATATTTCTAGTTGTTTTTAAACTTTCTGGAATATTGTGCTTGCTCTGGTGGCACAGTGGTTAAGAGGTTGGCTGCTAATAAAAAGATTGGCAGTTGAAAGCCACCAGCCACTCCTTGGAAACACTATCGGGAAGTTCTACTCTGTCCTATGGGGTCACTATGAGTTGGAATTGACTCGACAGCATCAAGTTTGGTTTTTTGGGTTTTATCCGTTGATCAATTTCTTTATAAAACCAAAAAAAAACAAACCCAGTGCTGTCGAGTCGATTCCGACTCATAGCGACCCTATATATCTCTTCTAAATCCCCCTTCTATCTTTTCTGCAATCCACTTTCAAGTTAGGACATGTCTTGATACTGTGCAGTGTGAGCAAATTGACTCACTGCTTTTCCAACATTGTTAACACCAATTCATAAATTCGTAAACAAAGCTGTTAAAAGTACTTGATTTCATACTGAGTCATAGTGAATAAATTACATCCTGGGAACACCGATAATGAGAGGAAAATTACACTGACGCCTCCACAGTATGGGAACACTGTTAAGGGGCGCAGAGACAAGGAAGCAGCAGTAGAGAGCTGGTCGTGGGTGTAGCGTGTGGACAATGAGATGTGTTGAGCTGCTCCGCTGAAAGGAAGAAGAGGCAAGGACATGAGCATCATGGGAGCGAAGATGCACTCCTGTGTCCTGGGTGTGCTGTGGGAGGAACACTCTGTGTGTGGTGAGGTGAGTGGGTCAGTTCCTCAGGGTGGTGGCATCTGAGCACATCAGATAGTGCTGGAGGAGGTGGGATGAGTGAGCTATTTGAATGGAGAACACCAGATCTGAGGATGACTCAGACTCCCGGCTGCCAAAAAGGGGCTCTAGCTATTGAGACCAGGTACTGATTTAGCCATGTAGAGAGGCCCATTCAGGGTAGGAGCCTCAGGGGAATCACATACCAGTAATGGCCTACAGCATACGTTCACATTCTTGATCTAATTTATGCCGTATATCACCCTGCACCATGCAGGCCACATGTGTTGTCCCCACTCTACAGGAAAGGAGGTACACATAGGATTATATGACAAGTAAAAGAGCTAGGACCAGCCCCTTGGTCTTTGGACTCCTTCTTTGGTGCTCTTTGTTTCACACCACACTGCCCTTCCTTGGGTTGTTATCAGGGCAGGGCTCAATGAGCACTTTGTTGAGATTTTTCTGAGAGGAGTAGAGGTTTGTTTAATTAGCTAATGGCTTCCAACACCTGAATCCAAGTCATGCACAATGCATGCTTCAAAAAGGCTAATGGGAGGTGATAGTTAATATGATGAAATGGTGATAAGAAGGATATTGTTTCACTTGACACATTGAGCAGCACTCTGTTGACTCCCCAAATAACTGATTAACCCCGGAAGACATTTTGCGTACTCTGGTTTAAGATTGGATGAGGGTCCCTTTGATCATTTTTATACTCAGTGGTATAGAAACTCTGAAGAGAAGGAAGACAAGTTCTTTAAATATATGTATTCTTTAATACTATTAAAGATTATATTCAAAGATTTATTAACATTATTTCTTCTTAATATTACCCTAAAATCAAACATTATCCCAAACTGAGTAAAAAAAAAAAAAAAAAAATAGGCTGTGTATATTGCATTGTTCATGAGTCAAATACAAAATGAATACTGTATTGAAACCAAAGCAAAATTAGTTGTTTTCCTCCCCCCCCAGTTAGAAAGAGCTCCTTCTTCCCATCCCCAGAGTTTCCACACAGATTAGAGAATGACCTATTTTACTTTAACAAAGCTTTTGGCAAATTCTTAACGAGTCACAAATGTGGCCTCTGAGCCCGGGGACCAAAGAGACTAATACAGTTCCTTTGAGCAATACAGGGTCTGAGCAACAGATCAGAAGCAGCAGAATGCCGCATTTGTATCAAACCTGGGGTCACAATTTAGCCAATTCAACCATCCCAATTATAGTGTGAAATTTCTTGTAAATATGCTGCCATCAAGTCACATAGCACAATATCCATTTTTATTTTTGCCATATTTCGTGGTTGTCCCCAATAGAAATTAATGACTACCTTAGTGTATTCAGTTGTTTATCCATTCAACACTATCATGGAAACATGGATACATTTACTCTGTGTAATTCAGTCAGACCATATGAAACGGTTAGCAAATAACAAGACAGACACATCTGTTCTCTGCTGCTCAGTGGACATATAGATCACTAGAGCCAAATCTGCTGGGCCAATCAGACAGAACAGCAGTTAGTCTCCTTAGATCCAACTCTGGATGTACAGCTATGGGCAAAAGAATAGAGCATTCATTCCAGATCCCATGAGGCTTTCAGTGGAAAAGCACAGAAAATATATTTGGTATTTGACTTCATAGGTATATCACATTAACCAAAAGATTATTTCTGATCCTAGGAAGAGAAAATCCCTCAATCATATTTCTTATTCTATACAGCCTTTCTATATATACCCAGATAACTACAGGCTTAAAATTTCAGTCTGGGATAATGTTATGTACAGATGCCTGGGGGCTTATATCCCTCATTTCATATGTATCTGAAGAACATTTAGGCTCATTTTCTCAGTGCCTCAGCAGCTATAATCTGTCTACGTAGTGCATTCAAGTCACTCATTTATCTTAGTTCATTATGCAAATTAGGCCAGTGGCAGGTCCAAACCTTCCAAAAGTCATACATTTTATACCAGGACAAATAGCTACATGGCCACCCTTGAATAAACCATGAATGACATGTGTGGTTGGTTCATCACAGACCTATTTGACTGTCAGTGAAAAACAAGATCTTGATTTCCTTAACTGTGGCCTCTATACTGTTCCCTCCACTCAAAAAAGCCTAATCCATTTGTGTAGCCTCAGAAATAATAGCCCTTGTCACATTGCTAGTGAGCACATACAGAAAGCCCTTGGAGCATCAGGAAAAAAGTCTGAGTACACAGCTTCCACTGAGAGCTATCCTCCCTGGCTATACCCCTTCTCTGTCCTGGCCTGTGCTGTACACCCCTCCTGGACTTATTCTGGATGGCAGAGAGCCTCATCACCTGTGATCATGGGCCTATAAGGCTTTAACTGAGTAGAGCACATTATCTCAGAGCCAAATCAACTATATGTGGTACAAATTCCCTGATGGTACTGAACCGAACATGCTGTCCTCTTCCTATGAGACATAAAGTCAGGAGGGTGATAAATCTGAGTTTTTCTCCATTATACAAAACATGCAATCCCAAAGACTTTATTCAAAAGGTGTCTAATGACTAATAAGATATTAGAGAAATGCCATTCTATAATGAAGACATCGATAAACCAAAAAGTATTGAATTGATTAATTCAGGTCAGTGGTAAAATAATGTATTAGTTTCTTGTTGCTGCTGTAACAAATTACCACAAACTTAGTGGCTTAAAACAAGACAAATTTATTCTCTTATAGTTCTGGATGTCAGAATCCAAAAATGAGTCAGCAGGGCTGTGTTCCTTCTGGAAGCTCTGTGGGAGAACCCGTTTCCTTGCCTTTCTCAGCTTCTGCCTTTATCAGCTTCTAGGAGCTTCTTGCATTACTTGACTCATGGCTCCTTCCTCCATCTTCAAAGCCAGCAGCATAGCCCTATCAAATCTCACTCCTTCCTGACCCCTGCTTCCACTGTCACATCTTCTTTGATTCTGGCCCTCCTCCTTCCCTCTTATAATGACCCTTGTGATTATATTTGGCCCACCTGGATAATCCAGGCTAATCTCCCCATTCTGAGAACCTTAACTATATCGCAAAAGCAAAGTTCAATCAGCAGTGTAAAGGAACATATTCACAGGTTTAGGGGATTAGAACATGGACATCTTTGGGGGACTACTATTCTGCCTACCACAAATAACAACGAAAAATGTCCAAACCTTATCAGTGACTGAAGATCTATCAACAGAGTGTATTCATAACTATTTACTAGTTATCAGGTACTAAGGGGCCCTGGTGGTGCAATGGTTAAAGCATTCAACTGCTAACCAAAGGGTCAGCTTTTGGAACTCACTAGCCACTTCACGGGAGAAAGATGTGGCAGTCTGCTTCCGTAAAAATTTACGGCCTTGGAAACCCTGCGGGGCAGTTCTACTCTGTCCTACAGAGCCGTTGTGAGTTAAAATTTACTTGACAGCAATGGGTTTGGTTTTATCAGGTACTATGATCAACAAACATGGCAAAACAAATAATAAGCCTAAAATGCCCTTTAATTAATTTCCAAAGATATTGTTAAATGCAATTTACAAGTACAGAATACTGATTAAGATCCTTTAAACAGGAAAAAATAATGTTTACGTGTTTACATATAAAAAACAAAGAGCTCATGTTTTCCACATACAGGGAAAAAATGCTTTACTAATAAAGATGAGATGGAACAATCCTAGAAAAGCAGTCATAGAAAACATGGACAAAGAATAAGCAATACACATAATAAAACATACAAATGGGCAGTGCATATATAATGATACATTTTTTTTACCTCTCAGATGAGCAAGATTAAAATGACTGAGGACAGCAAGAAGCCTTTTCGGCGGCCTCTAAGGCATGCATGATCTGGCCCCTCATACCCCCTCTGATATAATTTCCTTGTTCAACGCACCTCATTCTGTTGCTCCAGCCAGAAAAAAAAATGCCCTCTCACACATTGAAGCAGGACAACCTTGCATTATTTAATAAAACTCAAATATATATATCATTGGACATAGCCACTTATAAGGATTTAATTTTTATAAATGTACAAATGAGAAAGGTTATATGTACAAAAATGTAATTGGAAAACATATGGAAACAACCTAAATGTCCCTAAGTAGGGATATGGTCAAATAAATTAGAGTACATTCATAATATACATATATTACATTCATATTGTACATGCAATGAATTATTATGCAATATCTTAGTTATCTAGTGCTGCTATAACAGAAATACCACAAGCAGATGACTTTAACAAGCCACCCACTTGTGGTATTTATTTATTTATAGAAATTTATTGTCTCACAGTCTAGGAGGCTAGAAGTTCAAACTCAGGGCTCCAGCTCTAGGCATTGCTTTCTCTCTCTGTCGGTTCTAGGGGAATGTCCTTGTCGTCAATCTTCCCCTGGTCTGGGAGCTTCTCAGCACTGAGACCCCATGTTCAAAGGATGCACTCCACTCCCAGCGATTCTTTCTTGGTGGTATGAGGTTCTTCTCCTACCTACTCACTTCTTTTTTTTTTAATATCTCAAAAGATATTGACTCAAGATACAACCCAATCCTATAGATTGAGTCCTGCCTTATCAGCACAACTGCCTCCAATCCTGCATCATTAACACCACAGAGGGCAGGAGCCACAACACATTGGATAATCATATCACATCACAAAGTGTGGGACAACCACACAACATGGAGAATCATGGCCTAGGCAAGTTGACGCACATTTTGGGGGGACACAATTCAATTCTTAAAGTACAATGATCAATTTAAGGTTGTTTGTGTGTGTATAAAATATTTCTCACATGTACTGACATGAAAAGATTTCTGAAGCATATCATTTATTATAATTAGTAACATGCTTGTTTATAAATTATATACTTATATATTACATTTCCTATTATTTATAAAATAAGTAGATTCCCATACAACTCCCTTTGAAAATATCTGAAAATGGCTAGAAGAGGAATTAAAATTATTGTCCATTTAGTGATTATAAACACATATAAATAAGGAAAGGTTTCTACTTTTTTTTCTTCTTTGAAATCATTTTTTCACCTAGGAGATTGTAATGGTTAAGATTGTGTGTCAACTTGGCTGGGCCATGATTCTCAGTGTTTATATGTGATCACCTCCATAATGGAATCTACTGTGAGTAGCCAATCAGTTGAAGGGGAGTTTCCTTGGAGGTGTGGCCTGCATCCAAATATAAGCAGATGTTCTGGCTTTTTGCTCACTCTGAATCCTGTGGCTGCCTCCTGTTCATCTAACCTCCGGTTCTTGGAACTCTAGTTATCAGTTTATCTGCTGATCTTGGGATTCCTCGGTCTTCACAGCCTGTGAGTGGGAGCCCTGCCCTCCGACCTGCCCATCTTGGGTTTGCCAGTCCCTGCAGCTATGTGAATCAGGAGAAGCCTTGCAGTCCTGCCTGCCAATCTTGGGGTTGGTGGATCTTCACAGCCTGTGAGCAAGAGACTTGCTCTCCGACCAGCCATTCTTGGGTGTGACAGCCCCTGCAGCTATGTAATTTGAGAGAAGTCTCTATCCTGACCCACAAACTTGGGACATTCCAGCCTCTACAACCGTGTGAGCCCTTTCCTTGATATAAATCTTTCAAGTATTTATACGTTTTACTGGTTTTGCTTCTCTAGAGAACCCAGCCTAAGACAAAGATAAATGCCTTTTGCCTTTGGACTTTCTCCTTTTACCAACATTTGAGGACCATACTAGCAGCAACTGGTTTTGTCAAGACATTGGATAATCTCATTCCTTGTAGTCTATGTTTTACGGTTCACAGTCAACACTGTCTGTTGCATAGACTACACTCAAAACCATCTAGATATTTTAACTACATTATATATTATATAAAGAAGACTTAGGTTCTTAGAATTTTTATAAACATATATAAATACATATATATACACCTATGAGGAAATATCAACCCCCAAATTAAAATATTCTAAAATAAAAAATTTTAGATACACAGATTTCATGAAACTGTATCTGAAAGCCACAAACTTCTGCTATAATCCTAAATGTGGTTAAACACTCTAAACAAATTTTATTTAACAAAAAGCAATAAAAACTGTCTTGTCCCTTAAGAAAACTCAAAGACAGTGGCCTCTGTGTATCAGTAGGTACAATTTCTTGTAGTTTTTACTTATAAATTATTCTTGCTCTCCCTAACATAACTTCTAATCACTAAAGACATGAGATAAAATTATTTTGAATAAACAAATTCTCTATTTTTATGTTTAATTGAATCATTTCCAAACACTCACTTCCAAGCTTGTTTTCATTAAATTTTTTTTTCTCTGTAGACCCATACGTGCAATGTTACGAAAATGTTCTCTCTGGGCACCATCCTCTCTAGTCATATGTGTTTGGTTTGTTCTCATTGTCCTAAAAGGAACACCACTGCATAAGGTCAAGTTAAAGCAGATTAAATTTGGATTAGAGGCTCTTCTGGTATAATATGGATGTGTTAACCTTTTCTCTCCTCTCTTCTTGGAAATCAAACAAAGAAACAAGAAACATAAAAAGATCTCACAAACTCCCTTTTAGGCAAAACTAGGAAACGGATTTAAACTACAGCTTCAAAATAAGTTAAGGGGCTCCCTTAAGTTTAAGAGTTTGTTTGTGTGTGTATAAAATATTTTATACCATAAGTTTCAAAATAAGTGTAATCAAAAAGACCAGGCAAAGCCACACATAGAACAAGAAGCAAAGAGAGTCATGAGATGATCCAATGGCAGAAGATGTCAGAAAAATACACTTCCTGCAGGTGAGAGGTTCACTGAAAGCTGCAGTAGCTGAATCCCTGTTTTTAGCAATGGACGTAGGACCTGGGCAAGCAGGGCCGGAAGCAGAAGCCTTGGTGGACTCAGTTAATTTTAGAGAAGTCAGAGTTACATAAAAGTCACACAGATGAGCCATACTGGCGGGAAGAACTCTGTCCCTGAGGAAGCAAAAAAGAAGAGAGAGAGTTTGCATTGCCAAGACTGAAAGGCTACAGTGCTTTTTCCTCTCCTACAGGAACTTCCTGCAAAAATTGTCCAGGAAAGTCCAAATTGTTCATTTATAAAAGGAATTATCACAGTGCTAACACCAAGATTATGGAAAAGCAAGATATGGAAAATAGCAGCAGCACTTACCGGGAAAATATTGCCACAAAGCAGATGAAAATTTGGCCAAACGTTTCACTGTGCATTAAAAATTTAATAAAGCAATAGTTTCTATGAAGGAAAATCATAAAGCAGAAGTACAACGAAGACAAACCTGAGGAAAGCACAAGAGAAAACAGACAATGCAGGAAGCAAGTAGGGAACTTAGAGAATGGTGATAAGAAAAGTGAACAAAATGACACAAAGACAATAAGTTTAAAAGGATGACAGAAAAAAAGTTGTAGCTATAAAAGCAGGTAACAGAGATTCAACACAGTCCTTTAAAGCTATCAAGGAGAAAAGCAGCTTAATGGAATAGAACAAATAGAAGTATAATTAAAAAATAAAAACTTTTTTCTGTGTTTAAAACATTTCTTGAGTTCTTATAATAGTGGTCTCATGCAATTTTCGTCCTTTTGTTACTGACTCACTTCACTCTGCATTACACCCTCCAGATTCATCCATATTTTGAGATGTTTCCTGGATTCATCATTGTTCTTTATCATTGCGTAGTATTCCATTGTGTGTATGTACCATAATTTGTTTATCCATTCATCTTTTGATGGGCATCGAGGTTGTTTCCATCTTTTTGCTACTGTGAACAGTGCTGCAATGAACATGGGTGTGCACTTGTCTATATGTGTGAGGGCTCTTACTTCTCTCAAGTATAATACTAGGAGTGGGATTTCTGGATCATATGGGACTTCTATTTCTCCCTTTTTAAGGAAGCACCGTATCATTTTCCAAAGTGATAATACCATTTTACATTCCCACCAGCAATGCATAAGAGTTCCAATCTCTCCACAACCTCTCCAACATTTATTATTTTGTGTTTTTTGGATTAGTGCCAGCCTTATTGGGGTGAAATAGAATTTCATTGTAGTTTTGATTTGCATTTCTCTAATGGCTACTGACCGTGAACATTTCCTCATGTGTCTGTTAGCCACCTGAATGTCTTCTTTGGTGAAGTATCTGTTCATATCCTTTGTCCATTTTTTAATTGGGTTATTTGTCTTTTGTTGTTGACGTCTCGCAGAAACTTGTAGATTTTAGAGATTACACCCTTATCAGATATCTCATAGCCAAAAATTGTTCCCAGTTTGTAGGTTCTCTTTTTACTCTTTTTGTGAAGTCTTTTGATAAGCATAAGGGTGGGGAGAGAGGGGGAATCACTAACTAAATAGTACATCTCATAGATTGAATTGTGTCCCCCAAAAATATGTATATCAATTTGGCTAGGCCATAATTCCCAGTATAGTGTGATTGTCCACCATTTTGTCATCTGATGTGACTTTCCTATGTGTTGTAAATCCTATGTATATGATGCTAACGAGGTAGGATAGGTGGCAGTTATGTTAATGAGGTAAGACTCAATCTACAAGATTGGATTGTGTCTTGAGCCAAGCTCTTTTGAGATATAAAAGAGAGAAGTGAACAGAGAGATAGGGGGACCTCATATCACCAAGAAAGCAGCACTGGGAGCAGGGTGCATCCTTTGGACCTGGGGTCCCTGCACCTGAGAAGCTCCTTGACCAGGGGAAGACTGATGACTAGGATCTTCCTCCAGAGCCAAGAGAGAAAGCCTTCCTCTGGAGCTGATGCCCTGAATTTGGACTTCTAGCTTACTAGAATGTGAAAGAATAAACTTTTGTTTGTAAAAGTTATCCCCTTGTAGTATTTCTATTATAGCAACACTAGGTGACTAAGACAGTACACAAGGATCAACTTTGGTGAAGGAAAGGACAATACAGGGAAGTCAGCACAACTGGACCAAAGTAAAGACAAAGTTTCCTGAACACATACAAACACTTTGAGGAACAGAGTAGCTATGGCTGGGGCCTGAGGCCATACGTGCGAGGAACATCTAGGTCAATTGGCATAACGTAGTTTATGAAGAAAATGTTTTATATCCCACTTTGGTGAGCAGCATCCAGGGTCTTAAAAGCTTGAGAGCATCCATCTAAGATACGTCAATTGGTCCCATCCCACTCACAGCAAAGAAGAATGAAGAAAGCCAAAGACACGAGGAGAATACCAGCCCAAAGGACTAAAGCACAAAATGAACCACAGATTCCACCGACCTGAGACCAGAAGAACTACAAAGGTTCCCCAGGTACCACCAATGACCACCCTAACAGGGAAAACAACAGAAAGTTCCAGACAGAGGAGAAAAATGTAGAACAGAACTTACATTTATGTAAAAAGACCAGATTTAATAATCTGACAGAGACTGGAGGAATCCCCGAAAGTATGGCCCCTGGATGCACTATTAACCCAGAACTGAAACCATTCTCAAAGCCCACTCTTCAGACAAAGATTAGACAGGACTATAAAGCAAAAACAGTACACGTGAGAAATGTGCTTCTTAGTTCAATCAGATATACAAGATCGAATGGGCAGCTCCTATCCAAAAGCAGAAGAGAAGGCAGGAAGGGGCAGGAACTTGTCAAATGGACACAGGGAACCCAAGGTAAAAAGGGGGAGTGTGCTATCACATTGTGGGGTTTGCAACTAATGTCACAAAACAATATGTGTATAAGTTTTTGAATGAGAAATTAACTTGAGCTGTAAATTTCACCTAAAGCACAATTAAAAAAAAGACTTTCCTATAGTAAAAAAAAATCTTTAAACTACATACAGAAAGGGTATATCATGTGCCAGAGAAAATTAAGTCAGAACTTCAAAACTGAGACACACCCACTAAATATTTTGGATTCTAAAGGTGAAGAAAGAATTGTAGGCAAAATAATCAGGTAATTTATAAAGGCAAAAAATATTAGGTGGTCCCCAGATTTCTCCACACTTCCATCTAATGCCACCAAACCAAAAACTCATTGAGTTGATTCTGACTCATAGTGACCCAACAGGACAGAGTAGAACTGCCCCAATATTTCCTAGCCTGTAAATCTTTATAGAAGCAGCCTGCCACATCTTTCTCCCACAGAGTGGCTGGTGAGTTCCAAACACTGACCTTTCAGTTGGCAGCAGAATACTTTAACCACTGCACCACCAGGGCCCTTCATTCGATGCCAGATGTAGTTAAACAACACCTACAAGATTCTCAAAGAGAGAAAATGTAAGCTAAGGATTTCATATATATAATCAAGTTATCCTTCAAGTACAAAAGTTACAGTTTTGAACATTCAGAATTTCAAGGAATATTGTTTAGCTAGTGGTGTAGTAGTTAACAGTTATGGCTGCTAACCAAAATGTTGGCAGTTCATATCCACCAGGTGCTCCTTGAAAACTCTATGGGGCAGTTCTGTTCTGACCTGTAGGGTCGCTATGAGTTGGAATAAGCTCGACGGCAATACGTTGGGCTTGAAGTCATCTTGACCCCATGCGTCTGTCAGTTTGTAGTACTGTAGGGGCTTGTGTGTTGCTGTGATGCTGGAAGGTATGCTACCGGTATTCAAATACCAGCAGGGTCACCCATGGTGGACAGGTTTCAGTTGAGCTTCCAGACTAAGACAGACTAGGAAGAAGGATCCAGTAGTCTAATTCTGAAAAGAATTAGCTAGTGAAAACCTTATGAATAGCAGTGGAACATTGTCTGATATACTGCCAGAACATGAGCCCCTCAGGTTGGAAGACACGCAAAATACAGACACAGTGGCTATGGTTCAAACATAGCAACAATTGTGAGGATGGTGCAGGACCAGGCAGTGTTTTGTTCTGTGGTGCATAGGGTCTCCACGAGTCGGAACAGACTAAATGGTACCTAACGACAAGTCATCTTGAGAAAATTGTTAGAGGACAAACTTCAGTCAACCAAAGTCCAAGAATTATGGCAAGAAATTGGTGATGGTCACTAAATAGGTTGTTATTTGTCATTGAGTCAGCTCCAACTCATAGCAACCTTATTTATAACAGAATGAAACGTTGCCTGGCCCTGTGCTATCTTTGTGATCACTGTTTTGGCAATTGTGTCTATCCACCTCATTGAGGGTTTACCTCGTTTTTGCTGATTCTCTACCAATCATGGTTTCCAGGGATGGGTTACCCAGTAAGCAACATATGCATGTGCTAGGGGATCAACAAAACAGGGCCACCAGTTATCCAAAGGAAAGACCCACAGATGCGAAGCAGACAGGACACAAGGAAAAGAGAGTGCCACAGTGGAAGGGAACTGGCAGGGCACTAAAGGAAATTGATACCAGCTCCATTGCATGAGAATGTGCCAGCCAGGAGTAAAGTTCATGCAGGGTCATGAGGTGCCCATGCACAAAGTTGTTTAAGCTATGAGGCTCCTACCACTTCAATATCTGTGTTGATATCTGTCTCTTACGGTCCCCTCCCATGAAATTGAAACTCCTTATCTGGATGGCTCTCTTAGGATTATATCTTTCTAATAAACAAGAGGTGGGGGTGGGCTGTGGAGTCTAACTCTTGCTACATTCACTCAGTATGCAACTGGATCCAAAATGAGTGGTTACTGGGCATATTTCCTGGTCCATTTTGACAGAACCATTTTGTACATTCACACCTGCTGATCCAGCAACTCCAGCCAGGGGGGCAGTGATGTTCTTTGCCATGATACAAACGTAAAGGTATGCTTTTGAGCATGTCCTGGTAAACAACTAATGGAAACTCTGATCCTAGATGATGTGCTAAAGCGAGCGAATTCAAATAAGTCAACCATTGCAATGAATGCAATCAAGCTACTTTTTAACTATAGATCATTTATGTACAGAGTTATGTCCTAAGTTTTGTAAACAGTAATATAACTTTAAAATATGTTTGGCATAAATGAAGACACAATCTAGCACACATTTAATATAATACTAGTGTAAGTCATAATTTAATATAATGCTAACAGAGAAAATGTTCAAAAAATACTGGAAATATTAATATTTGTCTAACTTGAAAAATTTTAATTTATGTATCAAGTGAGTTTCATTTTTCATTGTCCATTGTGTAGGACACAGACACGCAGTACTTCATATTACTCTATATATGCTAAGAAATGAAGTATTAGGCACATTAGAGGACAGAAAATTCAATATTTATTTATTGAGGAAATATGTTTCTGTTTTGCAACAATGAATTTGTTTCTAAGTTTGTCTTCCAAGAAAGCAACAAAAGGTGTTTATCAGAACATTACATTTATATTTTATCAGAATGTGTGTAAGGAAATTGAACAATTCCTTGAGCAGATAAATTAAATGAATATTAAGATAATGAAAATGCCATAAATGCATTGTATTTTCCATTTCCCTTAAGACTGACTTTCTTTTAAGAAATTGATTGATATTTTTATGACTCACAACATAAACTTGCTTGTCAAGAAGTGGTACTATTATTACACCAATTATATACATATCTCTGAATATGGGAGTTCGACAATCCCACAAAGAAATAAAATGTACATTGTATACATTTTGTGTATGAAAATTATATTTTCCTTTTCATTTCAGACCGATAGAGTGCAACCTCACGTTCAGTCCTTTAGCCTCGACCACGTAAGAATGCACAGCAGCGTTATAATCACATGACCTGTGACCTATCTGGTCCTGTCCTGTACAAAATGAACCAAATCTCATCTTCATATTGTACATACACTTGTATTTGTATCATACTCCTTGTGATTGCTCTTGCCCCCATTGGATATCGATAAAATAGTAGTCTATTAAACTGTGAAGATACAGCACCAAAGGATGGAAAACGAGTGCACAAGATTTTAAGAATTATTTCAAGATCAGTTTTGCACAATCACATACTACACCATCATTGACACACTTGAATCCTGCATGAAAAGATAGACAAAGGTATAAGACATTCTTTTCAAATAGATTTTCCTTCTTAAACAACGTGAATACACCCAATGAAGAATGCATGAAGGCCTCCCAGAAATTAGTGCAAGCTTATCCTGATGACTTAAATACAAACCTTTACGGAAAAGTGCAACAATTTCATTTTTACATAAGAACTAAGTTTACAGATTCAGAAAAGGCAAATTTTACTCAAGTAGGCTTGCATGATTACATGATAGAAGATAAAATACAATGCATGTTTCCCAATGTTGAAATTGTTTTACACACATTCCTAACTCTAATGATCATAAACTGCACAACAGTACGCCCAGTTTTGTTCCTAAAGAGACTCAAAAAACCTCAGAGTACAACAATGATTCAATAAAGACTCGATTCGTTATCCTAATTATGTGTAGAAGTAGATACTGTTCGGCAGCTTACTTGTGACAAAATCGTTGAAGAATTTGTAAGAGCAAAAAATAGAAAGAAATGTTTTTAATTATAACATGTTAGAGTTGAAAGATCTATGTAAAAATGAAATACTTGTTGTAATATTTGTTTTCTAGTCACTAAATTTTCTTTTATGTCATCTTTTCATTTACTCATTTATAATTATGGCATTTATTATGAAACAAGCATAAAAATTGAAGTATGAGCCATTTAAAGTAAAATTGGAGAAAGTCAATTTTTTGTTGTGAGAGATCAGCAGAATTTTACATTGTTGAAACACCTAAGCTCATTGACTCATTTTCTTTGTTGTTGTTGTAGAATATGTGGAATATTCTTTTTGTAGAAAATATGGTATATAGCAAAAATCTTAGTGCCTGGCAGCCACTAAAAATTTTATAATCTAGTTCATCTCATTCCACTAAAATGGCATATGCCACTTTTATGTTCAATCGTTAATATTATAGTCACATTTAAAAAGAAGTTACATCATGGGTAGCTAAGACACACAAACACATATATATACATGTATATACATATAACTCAGTTAACTGGTTTAAATGAATGAGTAAGCAGAGAAGGGGGCACCACAGATTATCCATGTTTAGGGCCCTCACATGCCTTAATCCTGCCCTGATGATGTCCTTTTCTAGTGATTCATTGGTCTTTCGTGATGACATGTCAAAAGCAAGTGAGCCAAAATCTAACCATCCTTGCTTCTAAGGAGCATTCTGGTTGTTTAGCAGTCACTAAATATATTTAAATGTAATGCAAAATCTAAAACAAATGGGGAGCTGAATGTGACCAAATAGAACATAAATTTTATAAATGCTGACAATGTAGAAATATCACAGCTAAAAAAAATTGGGAGACGAATGGAAAAAGGAGAGAGCTAGAGTAAATTTCCCCTTTGCGTCTTTTGAAATAGCTGAAGGTTAAATGAGAACATTTACAGCAAACAAGCCAACAATCATTATTTATTTAACAGTTAAAATTAAACATTCAGTAATAGTATCAAAAGCCCCCAAATCAAGCCCATTGCCATCAAGTCAATTTAGACTCATAGCAATCCTACAGAGCAGAGTAGAACTGCCCCACAGGGTTTCTAAGGAGTGGCTTTTGGATTCAAACTGCCAGTCTTTTCGGTTAGCAGCCGAGCTCTTAACCATTGTGTCATCAGGCCTCCTAAGTAATAGTAGTATTAATTAAATTAGGTGGTAAAGGAAAGGAAAAGAAAGGGGAATAAAAAATAAAATGCCAATTCTGCATTGCTTACCAACAAGAATATATACTGTCTAAAGAAATGGAGAACTAAAAGTACTATAAATCAAAAAACCAAACTCACTGCTGTTGAGTTCATTCCAACTCATAGCAACCCGATAGGATAGAGTAGAATTGCCCCATAGGGTTTTCAAGTTTGTAAATTTTTACAGAAGCAGACCGCCACATCTTTCTCCTGCAGACTGGCTGGTGCATTCGAACTGCTGACCTTTCGGTTAGCATCTGAGTGCTTTAACCACTGCACCTCTGAGACTCCTAAAAGTACTATAAAACAAAAACCAAAACCAAACCAACTGCCATCAAGTCAATTCTGATTCATAGCAACCCTACAGGACAGAGTAGAACTTCCCCATACGTTTTCCAAGAAATGTCTGGTCAATTCGAACTGCTGACTTTTTGGTTAGCAGCTGTTCCTTTAACCACTACACCAAAAAAGTACTGTACATAGCAATAATTAAACATTTAAAGACTAGAGTAAAAATAAGAATTTTCCTTAATTTCAGAATTACTACACAATTATAATAAAGCAGAAATATGAGAGTGCATCATCAAAAAGTATTCTTTTTTTTTTAAACTATAAAAACATAATAGACTACCAGAATTGTGAAATAAGGACCTCCAAAATTCTACTCCTCCATGAAAGCAATGAGAACACTAGAAGAAAAAAAAAAAAAAAGTCAAAATCAACATATTGAGATCTCTGGAAATTTACCAAAGACATTTAAACGATCCAAGAAAAACAGCTAAATGTTAGGAAGAACTGTGGATTTTCTGGCATTTTAACTTTCCTATTTTTTTTTATTTCCATGTCACTTTCTCCAGCACTTACTCTTAGAAACCAACACCCTGCAACAAGACTAACTGTGAAGAACTGCAGCCGAGCAGCCACTGGAGCAGGCCAAATGTGTTTGAATGCTTCAAAAAGCCCCACCTCATAGAACTGTTACTGTTTGACTTGTTTGGCAGTTTGATGAAAAATTCCATTCTTAGGGGTTGTCTTTACCTGTCCTGACTCAGAGATCATTCTGTGCAAACATCTCACCTGGAGGGCATTGTTGAAAACCATCAGTGGCAGTTATTTAACATTGCAGCTATGTGAAGTAGCATTACCAGTTGGGAATAACAAGAGGCTGACCAATTCAAAGAAATCTGGAGAATGAGATGCCCATAGGGAGATTTGAGAAGCTCAGACATATTCCTGGGAATCTAGTAGGTCACAGGCATGTGCAAGGCTATATGTATGTCCAAGGGTAGGACATCTGAGACGGCCTCAATCTCTCACCTCTGGCTGACCTTGAGACTCTGCACAAGCAGAAAGCGAAGGCTAAGGCAGATGTAAACTACTTTCTGGAATGTTGAAAGCGTGCCACAATACTTACACAGTTCTTCTTGGCAAAGACTGGGAGAATAACGGTTCAAAACATATAAGGAAATCTCTGTTTTCTGTCCAATCGGTAACTGACCACTGAGTTGACTCAGCAGCGACATCAGTGGCCACATGTGACAAAAAACACAGACATTATAGAATTAGTCTAAGTTACTAAATAAGCAGTAACAACAACAAACACATTATATTATTTTAAAATGTTCACTTTTCAACCAAAAATTATGAGACATAAAAAAGAAACAGCAAAGTATGACCAATTCACAAGAGAAAGAGCTGTCAATAAAAATCGTCCCTGAAGAGGACCAAATAAATATTGGACTTACTTGATGAAAATATCAAGTCAGCAATTATAAATACATTCAAAGAACTAAGGAAGCCATGTCTAAAGAAATAAAGGAAACTCTGAGAATCAAATCTCATCAAACAGACAGTAACAATAAAGAGATAGAAAATATTTAAAAGTACCATGTAGACATTCTGAAGTGCAAAAGTCTACTAACTGAAATGAAAAACTCAACTAGAAGGTTTTTGAGCAGGAAGAATAAAGAATCAGCAAACTTAAAAACAGGTCAGTTGAAATTATCCAGCCTGGGGAACGGAAAGAAAAAAAAAAAGAAAGAGAAGAAAAATGAACAGAGCCTCAGAGACCTGTAGGATATTGTCAAATGTACCACCATATGTACAATAGGGGTCCGGAAGGAAAGTGGAGAAAGAGGCAGAGAGAATATTTGAAGAATAAAATGGCTGAAAATTCCCCAAATCTGATGAAAAGCAACAATCTACACGTCCAAGAAGCTCAATAAACTCCAAGTAGGATAAACTCAGAAATCTAAAAAAAAAAAACTTTTTTTTTTTTTTTTTAGACACTGTTAAATGCCAAAGACAAAGATGGACTCTTGAAAGTATCAAGAGAAACATGACTTAACATGTGCAAAGAATCCTCCATAAGATTAATCACTCATTTCTTAACAGAAGAAGCCATAGAGGTCAGAAGGCAGTGGGATGGCATATTCAAGATGCTTAAAATAGGATACAATACGAAATAATAAAAGAGAACCAAGACCAAACCAGTTTATTACATCATTAAAAATAAATGGGCTCAACTCATATATTTTAAAAAAGATATTTTCAAATTGGATCACATATCAGAGCCCAACTCCATACTTAAAAGAAACACACTTTCCATATTCAAAAGAAACACACTTAAAAAGAAGAAGATTCAGGAAGGTTGAAAATAAAAGGTTTGGCAAGAGTATACTAGGAAAATGGAAACAAATTGTTATGTGCCATCACGCAACCCTAAGTACAGCAGAATGAAACACTGCCCAGTCCTGCCCCATCCTTACAATCATTATTATGCCAGAGCCCATTGTTGCAGCCACTGTGTCAATTCATCTTGTTGAGGGTCTTCCTCTTTCTCACCGACCCTCTGCTTTGCCAAGCATGATGTTGTTCTCCAGGAACCGGTCCCTCCTGATAACACATCCAAAGTATGTGAGATGTAGTCTCACCAACCTTGATTCTAAGGATTCCATGATTTGCAATTCAGGTCAAAAGCATTAATAAACAAAAGAAAGTTTGTTCATATGGTAGTAGAAGAGTTTCAAGAGAGTAGGAAAGTATGTAATGCCTCTTGAGCCTTAGGTTAAAAACTGGCACCATCACTTCAATGCATTCCACAGGTGACAGCAAGACACAGAACCAGTTCAGATTGCATGATGAGGAAATAGATTTCAGCTCTGAATGGGAGGAGCATCAAATCCACATTCCAAAGGGCATGAATATTATTAGAGAGGTTAAGAACTGGGAACATTTTTGTAATCATTCTACCACACTTTCCAGCTACGAACTTACAGCAATGTGAGAAAAATGACAGTGTAGCAAGAAAGGGGTACACAGCAAGAGAGGCAACACTGGACAAACCCTAAAACAGCACACAGGTTCTGGGTCTCTGACTGCCTTTCATTTAAACTCCTTTCTCTTTCTCATTGGCATTTTTACTCTGCACTCTTTGGCTTGTACCCTCTTTACAATCTATTTTAATTTTACCATGTTCATATGCTCCTATCTCCACCTCTATATTTCCCCCCTTTTTTCTTCCTTTCTCTTCTTTAGCTTCTTTAGCAGACTCCCATTTATCTCACTCACAGTGTGTTTACATAATTTAAATAACTGATTTTATGGGATCATCATTTTTGTTGCTTTTAATTGTTGCTATTGTTTAATTGTTGATAATACCATGGTTTCATAGATCAGGGTAATTTATTTTGTGACTATTCATGTATATCTTTGTCAAATCAACTGATAAAGTACTATGCAAGAAGAAATTTGTAAAAATGATTCAAACAACTGATCTCTCTCATAGTATTTTTAAAATTTTCGAACATCTTTCTTATTCATTAGGTCATTTGTTTTTCCTCACTAAAGGAATTATTTTAAAATAGTTAAAAAATATTTCTGCTTGGTTTACCATTAATTTAAGGACTTTGGTGCATCTAGGTCAGCATTTCTTAAATTTTAATAAAGTAGCATTTAAAGAGAAAAAATTTCTCTTGGACCACTAATGTTAACTATAATTTTTTGCTAATTATAAAGTTATTGAAGTGGTCATAAACAAAAAAGAAACTAGTTACAAATTATATTTTCTCATCATCCTGATGCAATTATAAGATCAAAACAGGTTTATAAATTAATTTTAAAAATTACAAAAATATTAAAATCAAAATTAACAGATTATGTGACAAATTATATTTTGTGGAAATTAAATTACTGCTCACAAGGCAAATAGAGTTCACATTCTCACACTTCTGTAAGCCTTTTGAAGAGTCGATTTTCCTTCCAAGTTTTTTTTTTTTTCCAATTTAAAATGATGCCTGATGATGTCATCTGTTCTTTACTTAGTGGGAATCATTATTTCTAATTTATCTTTTGTTCTTTTTCTAACTAGCATACAACAATAACATGGAAGTTCTTGGCACCAATAAGATGGTTGACATAAATTGAATTGCAAGCACTAAAATCACATGATGATAATCAACTATAATTATTCAGAATACCTCAATAAAATAGGCTTCTATTAATTTTACTTTATCTTGTTGAATTTAAAATGAAAAGACTTTTAAATGATTTTTAAATGTTCTTTCAGACTCCTGTTTGAGGAGCACTAATCTCGATTTTTTAGAACCCTAAAGCTCCACACTAGAGGCAACAGTCAAGAGATCAGACAACATACTACTTTGGGGAAATCTGCTGCAGAAGACCTCTTTAAAATGTTAAAAAGCAAAGATGTCACCTTGAGGACTAAGGTGCACTTGACCTAAGCCATGGTATTTTCAATTGCCTCATGTGTGTAGGAAATCTGGACAATGAACAAGGAAGACCAAAGAGAATTGACACCTTTGAATCATGGTGTTGATGAACAATATTGAATATACCATGGACTACCAGAAGAACAAATAAATCTGTATTGAAAGGATGCTTATTAGAAGCAAGGATGGTGAGACTTCATCTCACGCACTTTGGACATGTTATTAGAAGGGATCAGTCCCTGGAGAAGGATATCATGCCTGGTAAAGCAAGAATCAGTATAAAAGAGGAAGACCCTCGACAAGATGGACTGACACAGCAGCTGCAACAATGGGCTTAAGCATAGCAAAGATTGTGAGGATGGTGCAGGACTGGGCAGTGTTTCATTCTGTTGTACATAGGGTCGCTGTGAGTTGGAACAACAACAATAAAAATTCCCCATAACCATCTCCAGATAATCAAACTTGGTTTGTTCTTGGTGAGACAAGTCTGGATTTAAGATGTCACATGGTTCTTGCTACCTAAGTCTCACATTATACATAAGCGTGCCTTTCTGTGACCGGAATTTAAAATTTACATCAGGGTAGGAATCTCAGGGATTTTATGTTTTACCCTTTTTGAGAATAAGGGTCTGAAGGGTAAAAACATAAGGTAAGTCTCTGCAGATTCAAAGGGTAGTCAATTAGAAGATTTGGCCAGACTCTAGAATATGTAGCTAGGAGCCAGGGTATGAGCCCAGAGGGCTGATGAAGAACTTGGTGGTAGAGAAAAATGAAAACATTAAAAACTGTAAAGATAAAAACCATTATTATGAGTACATACTATATATGTAGAAGGAGGCACTTGCAAATAATCAGATTCTCTCAGAAAAAGAGACTGAAATTCCACTAGTCTCCACTCCGAGCAATGAGGTGATAGAGTCTCTGAGATTTCATTAGGTGCCATCAACATGTAAACTTCCATTGGATACAAGCCACCTGCTAGTCATAGTTGGGTTGTCAGAGATGCGCCTTTATGAGGACTGTGATACCCTCTTCTTTATCTTCTCTCCTTTCTTTGCCCACTTGTACTAAAAAGAACTTCGAGGCCCAGTCTTTTCTGAAGAAAAACAGATAGAAGCAGCTGCTTGAGAGGTGTTTCCTCTGTAAGAATAAGGATGGAACTTATTCTAGGTCTCTTGTAAAAGACATAATTAACGCTTAAGCCATGACCAAGGTAAAGCTATAGTCAGAAACAACTAGTTCTTGACGATATTCTGCATGTGATTGTAATTGATGGTAAAAAATTTTGTTCAGGTTAGGAATTACAGAAATTAAAGTAGCCATTGCTTTTAATGCTTTGTCATATACAGGGCTTTTAAGCAATGAGAAGTATAAAAATAAGAAATTTTTTATCATAAAACTATGATAGAAACAGAACAAATGCTGCAAAAGTATAATAGCTATACAGATGTTATCATGTAAGTCTGATTATTGAGGGAAAATTTCAACAAAACTGTTATGGATAGACCCAGAATCTGGGTTCCCTAGTAATAACACACTACACCTCACACAGCTGAGGTTTTACACTTGTATTTGCATATTTTTGCTATATAAACTTAGTTTTAAGAAAATGTGTATTCAAAATAGGCTTATTCCCCCAGTTGGGCTTTATTCCCAAATTGTAGTATTTAGTTTGGTGCTAGTCTCAGTCTGTGAAACACTAGCAATGACTTGTAATATAGAAAGTAGCTGCCAAGTATTCTGAAAAGCTTCATTTGTTTGTTGTGTCCTTAAAGAAATGTGGAGACCTAGCACCATGCACCTTGAATAGATATGAATCGCTCATGGGGGCAAATATCATCCTATCATGTTTTGCTCTATTTTAATTTTTTTCAACACTATATTCCAAGAAATTGTATAATTAATTGCAACTTTTCTTCTTTTTCCCATTACAGATATGTAGATACTGTGATTCAAGTCATTTTCAAACACTTAGCCACACAAATACATATACACCCCCTCATCACCAGTACCATTTTAAATGTCTAGAGGGTATACCCCCCGCACTTTGCTCTTAGACATGGTCCTTGATAACTAAGGAAAGTCTTGTTTCACAATGTCAGGGCGATAATGAAAATTTGTCTGAGTAATAGACAAAAACTGTGTGATGGTTAATGTTATATGTTAACTTGGTCAGGCCATGATTCTCATTATTATGTAATTATCCCCCATTTTGTGATCTAAGGGGTATTTCCTTGTGGGTGTGGCCTGCATTCAATATGTATATGGATGTTCTGGCAAACTTGTACTTGCTCGATCCTGCATCCAATTTGTCATCCTCTGACCTCCAGTTCTTGAGACATGAGCCAGCACCCTACTGCCTGACCTGCAAATCTTGGAATTCAGCAGCTCCCATGACCCCATGAGCCAGCAGCCTTCCACCTGATCTGCCGATTTTGGGCTCACCAGTCCTTGCTACCATGTGAGTCAGGAGAAGACTCCAGCATGACACTGAACCCATAGAATAGGAACTTGCCAGCTTCCACAACTGCATGAGCCATTTCCTTGAAAAAAAATCTTATATATATTAAAAAATATGCGCCACAGGTTTTGCTCTTCTAGAGAACCCAGCCTAAGACAAACTGCATCACGTTTCTCATCTAAACACTATAAATCTTCTCATGATATGTGTAATCTTAGCCCCATGGTACTGTATCATGTGTCTTTCCAACCAATATTGTGCTGGACACAACGACTTGAAGAGCCTTTCTGCTGCCTGAATCATCCTGCACTGGCTTCATCACCCCTTTTACATACAAAAAAAGTGGGCAAATAATTCTATCATATGTGCTGACTAGAGATTACTTCAAATGTCATCCTTCTGTTTGACAAAAATTAAAATATGGCCTAAGAGTGGAAAAAGTCAAATTGTCTATTTTCACTTGTCTGTCACCAGACAATTGAAAGAATCAATTCAGATCATTTTATTATCAATTCTATTCCCTTCTGATCTACTTCTGTTCTGACATCAGCTGCACATGAAGCACTTCTTCCCTTGCCCTAATCACCTGGACCAGATCAGAACTTACAAGTGAAAAGACAGAGTCCTTCGGACTGTCAAGTCTGCCCAAGATCTCAGATGCCAGCTGCAAGCTTGGGAGCCCCAGACTTCCCTCATTTCTGTCTTGCTGGCTACAAATTTGGAGGTTCCCTCTATGCCCTCAGGATACCAGCCATAAGCTCAGGGGTCCCCAGCCCTCCTCACTTTTGATTTGTTGACTCCTACTACTTTTTTGGGTTTGATAATTCACTGGACTAATTCACAGAATTTATGGAAAGCACTATACTTACAATTACAGTTTTATTATAGGAAAAAGGATACAAATGAGGAGATGGATATTGTGAGGTCTGGGAGGGTTTCCACCACAAAGCTTTGACATCCCAGAAAGGGGTATATTACTCTTCCACATGCATGGATGTCTTTCACCAACCAGGAAGCCCCTGGAATGTCCATGCCCAGAGCTTTTATTAGGGGGCGTCTCATTACATAATTCAAACTCCAGTCCCTTGATATCATATGGATCTTTCTGGCCTGTCCATGCCCCACCCAAGAGTCACCTCATTAGCATAACTTACTAGGTTAGGTGTGGTCTGGAGCCCGCATCAAAGACACTTATGATTAGTGGTGAGATTCTAATGTTTTAGAGGTTATCTCTTAGGAAACGAGACAAAGACCAAATTCTTTTCTTAAGGTTAATGTACCTCCCACAGCCTCAAACAACAAACAAAACAAACAAGGTCGAAATTATCAGGGTTAGAGATTATAGACCACTCTGACAGAGTAAGGTTACTTACAGAAGGAATGCTTCAGCAAGAACCTGATGATCCTTCAAGCCAACGAAGCATCTCAAATGAGATGTACTATAAAGTATGACTACCCTAATGAGTGTCCTTCAAGTTAAAACTAGTATGTCTCCTCATGTTTAAGTGACAGTTTTGGGGACTTTTACTTTTTCATAAAGTTAGAGTTTTTCATAGAGTTTGGGTCAATTCACTTATTCTAGAGAGGAGGGACGGGGTAAAACACCTACATGGATGCAATTACTTGGCAGCCAAACAAGAGTTAGGAAAAAACACCAGTGCTTTAAAATAATTTTCAGTAGGTGCCAAAAAATGTAACTTGGTAGATGTTTTTCATCACTTATCAGAGTATACTGCAAGATACACTTGAAAGAGACAAGGTCAAGAAAACAGAAAAGAACAAATTTCAGACTTTATTTCCTCTTATGTAACCACCTGGGTTGCATTTTAAATAAAAGAGGGAAGAACTTCATCCAAAACAACTTTGTCAGTGTCAATTACTTTCCTTGATTCCCTCTTTTGTAGTCTGCATCAGCAAAGAGCCGGGCAAGACTGAAAATGCAAATAAACTGGTATCCACTAGTGGGTTAAATGTTGATTTGTGCAATTAGCCAGTGCTAAGAGCTCTCAGTAGAAACTGCTTTAATTTTTGACTTTAAGAAAGTTGTTCTACCCGAGGATTATTACGGTAATTGAAATTAGGAATGGAATTATGGTTGAACTCTAAATAACATGATGTAGATGCTAAAACTGCCATTTAGCTGTTACACTGAACAATTTCGAACAAAGGAAGAGACAGGGTGTACTTGCGAGAGCTCTAATTTTAATTTTGGAATTGCCAATTTGTTGGCCTTTCACTGTTTCGTTCAAGGAAGTTTAGGGTCTTAAAGAACTTGCCCAAGGCCTATATTCAAGAAGAAAATTATGAGCTTCACTTCCTAGGGAGGGAGTATATAATTTTTTCCTTTTCTGATGGGGGTGCAGGCTGCATACACATGAATCTCAAAATCTCTACTACAAAATGCCAAATTTTCTATAGTAGATGAGTTATAAGAACTAATTACTTCAGAAACGATCTCTCCTTTTGCAAATGTTGATATGATTCATTTTTTCTGGGAAAAAAGGGGGGGTGGAGTAGGTGGGGTGCTACTGAAGTTTGATTGTCATAAAGCACAATTCTGACAGGTAATTTGCTCTTCCCTTCATCATGTAAGGTATTAACAGACATTTAAATGAATACATATCAGTGGCAAATATCTATTATATATCTTCATTGGATGATAAAGAAGATTTACTTTGGTAATTGAAATCAGGAGTCACAAAGAAGCAAATTAGAAATTAGACTCGCAAGGCCCCAGAGAAGTAAAACAATACTGAAGAAGAAAAACAAAGTGGGAGGCCTCACACTATCTGATTTTAGAACTTACTATACTGCCACAGTAGTCAAAACAGCCTGGTACTGGTACGACAACAGATTCATAGACCAGTGGAACAGAATTGAGAATCCAGGTGTAAATTCATCTACCTATGAACAGCTAATATTTGGCAAAGGCCCAAAGTCCATGAATTGGGGAAAAGACAGTCTCTTTATCAAATGGTGCTGGCATAACTAGATATCCTTCTACAGAAAATGAAACAAGACACATACCTCACACCATGCACAAAACTAACTCAAAATGGATCAAAAATCTAAATCTAAAACGACAAAGATCATGGAAGAAAAAACAGGGGCAATGCTAGAAGCCCTAATATATGGCACAAACAGAATACAAAACATAATTAACAATGCACAAACACCGGGAGAGAAACTAGATAACTGGGAGCTCCTAAAAATCAAACACTTGCATGGTCCCCAAACCTTCTGTTGGCACAGGACAGGAACCATTCCTGAAGACAACTCATCAGACATGAAAGGGACTGGACAGTGGGTAAGGAGAGAGATGCTGAAGAAGACTGAGCTAATTATATCAGGTGGACACTTGAGACTGTGTTGGCATCTCCTGTCTGGAGGGGGCATGGGAAGATAGAGAGAGTTGGAAGCTAGCAAAATTGCCACAAAAGGAGAGACTGGAAGGGCTGACTCATTAGGGGGAGAGCAAGTGGGAGTAAGGAGTAAGACGTATATAAACTTATATGTGACAGACTGACTTGATTTGTAAACGTCCACTTGAAGCTCAATAAAAGTTAATAAAAAAAAAAATCAAACACTTATACTCATCAATAGATTTCACCAAAAGAGTAAAAAGACAACCTATAGACTAGGAAAAACTTTTTGGCTATGACATATCTGATCAGGGTCTAATCTCTAAAATCTACAAGATACCACAAAACTTCAACAGCAAAAAGTCAAATAAACCAATTAAAAAATGGGCAAAGGATATAAACAGGTACTTCACCAAAGAAGACATTCAGGCGGCTAACAGATACATGAGGAAATGCTCACAATCATTAGCCATTAGAGAAATGGAAGTCAAAACTACAATGAGATACCATCTCACCCCAAAAAGGCTAGCATTAATCCAAAAAATACAAAATAATAAATGTTGGACAGGTTGCAGAGAGACTGGAACCCTTATACATTGCTTCTGAGAATATGAAGTGGTACAGCCACTTTGGAAATCAATTTGGCGCTTCCTCAAAAAGCTAAGCATAGAAGTGCCATATGATCCAGCAGTTCCACTCCTTGGAATATATCCTAGAGAAAAAGGAGCCATCACACAAATAGATATATGCATACCCATGTTCACTGAAGCACTGTTCACAATAGCAAAAAGATGGAAGCAATATAGGTGCCCATCAACAGACAAATGAATAAACAAAGTATGATATGTACAAACAATGGAATACTATGCAACAACAAAGAACAATGATGAATCCATGGAACATCTCACAACATGGAGGAATCTGAAGGGCATTATGCTGAGTGAAATTAGTCAGTGGCATAACCACAAATATTTTATGAGACCACTATTAAAGAACTCAAGAAAAGATTTAAACACAGAAGAAAACATTCTCTGACGGTTACGAGGGTGAGGAAGGAGGGAGAGGGAAATTCATTAACTAGAGAGTAAAGAAGAATTATCTTTGGTGAAGAGAAGGACAGCACAAAATACAGAGGAAGTCAGTACAACTGGACTAAATGAAAAGCTAAGAAGTTTCCTGAACACAACCAAACATTTCAAAGGACAGAGTAGCAGAGGCAGGGGTCTGCAGACCTTGGTTTCAGAGGACATCTAGGTCTTTTGGCATAACAAAGTTTATTAATAAAATGTTCTGCATTCTACTTTGATGAGTGGCGTCTGGGGTCTTAAAAGCTTGTGAGCAGCCATCTAAGATGCATCAATTGTTCCCAACTTACCTGGACCAAAGGAGAATTTAGAACACCAAAGACACAAGAAAAATATTAGCCCAAGAGACAAAAAGTCCACATAAACCAGAAACTCCACCAACTTGAGACCAAAAGAACTAGATGGTGCCCAGCTACCACCAGTGACTGTCCTGACAGGGAACACAACATCCCTGACAGACCAGGAGAAAAGTGGGGTACAGAATTTAAATTCTAGTAAAAAAAACCAGACTTAATGGTTTGACTGAGACTAGAGGAACCCCTGAAGACATGGCCCTCAGACTCTCTGTTAACCCAGAACTAAAACAATTCCCAAAGCTCACTCTTCAGACAAAGATTAGACTGGACTATAAAACATAAAATAATACCCGTGAAGAATGCGTTTCTGCTTTCAAGTACATACCCTAGACTCAATGGGCAGCTCCTGTCCAGAGGTGGGATAAGAAGGTAGAAAGGGACAGGAGCTGGTTCAACAGACTCAGGAAACCTGGGGTAGAAAGCAGGAGTGTGCTGCCACATTATAGGGATTGCAATTAGTGTCGCTTAACAACATGTGTATAAATTTTTATATGAAAAACAAAATTGAGCTGTAAACTTTCACCTAATGCACAATAAAAAATGAAAAAAAGAAATTAGAGTCACAAGAACCAAATCAGTGAAAAGTAGGAAACACGCTGGCAGTCTTTGGGTTATGAACGAGATCCAGTCCTAAGTCAGTCTTTAAGTCGAAATTGCAGGTAACCAGCACAGGTACATACGGTTTTTATTTAGCTTCAGTTAGTCAAGTGTTTGTCTTAGTATCCCAAAAAAAAACAGTGCCTTAGTATATAGCATATATTTTACCTTTTTGAGCACATAAAGGAGTCGTGGTTGCACAGTGGTTAAGAACTCGTACTCAAGGGCAATGGGTTTTGTTAATGGGTATGCGTGTAAAACATTTAAGAAACGCTTCCAAACCATGAAATGTTTTCATGAGCATCACAAAGCAGTGTGTAAATTCATCATTATGAACCACTGTAGTTAACTGAAATTTTTAATAGGCTTTATAGCAATCCATTCGTAAGTACAAGTTGCCCATAAGTCGGGCGTTCTTAACCTGGCAACTTGCTATAGTAGGCTCTGTGGCAGTCTGTTCTGAAGTATGAATTGTGCAGAAGTCAAATGTTTGTAACCAAAGGACTGTCTGTGTTTTCATTAAAGAGAGGGTGTGGTCGGATGTACATTTTTACCAAATTAACAGTGGATTTTGTTACTTTTTTTCCTACATATTAAAAAAAAATAAAAAATACATGCTTGTAATATATTCAAGCACAATATAACTATGTAAAATAAGATGTGAAAGACTTTGGTAACACCAGCTCGCCAAGAGATAAGCACAATTCAGTGCGCTAAGTTTTTATTTTTCAAAATTATTTTATATATATACTATCAATATTGTTATAAAAGGAGCCCTGGTAGCCCAGTGGAAAAGAGCTGGGCTGCTAACAAAAGGTCAGCAGTTCAAATTCACTAGCTACTCCTTGAAGACTTTATGGGGCAGTTCTACTCTGTCCTGTAGGGTTGCTACGAGTCATAATCAAGTCAAAGCACATAACAACACTAAAATTGTCATAAAAATGGGTTTATATACTATGTCTTGCTATACAAAATTTTTTATGAAACATTATGGGTAACTTTTTATGTCATTTTATGAGAGAGATGTATCAATCATACATATATGCTGATAAATGCATTAAAATTTTCTGAAACAAAACATAAGAAACTATGAATGTTCTTTGTTCTACCAAGTAGAAATAGAGATAAGAATAGTGGTTGAGAGGCTTTTTAAATTTTTTATTGTTATTTTTTATTTTTATTGTGCTTTAAGTGAAAGTTTACAAACCAAGTCAGTCTTTCATACAAAAATTTGTATACACCTTGCTGTATACTCCTAACTGCTCTCCCCCTAATAAAACAGCACACTCCTTTCTGCCACTCTCTCTTTTAGTGTCCGTTCAGCCAGCTTCTGATCCCCTCTGCCCTCTTATCTCCCATCCAGATAGGAGATCCCAAGATAGTCTCGTGTGTCCAATCTCAGTCTAAAGAGTTGGCTTTGGGAATGGTTCTTGTCTTGTCTTGTCTGGGAACCATCACCACTGGGGGCCTTCTAGACTCAGTCAGACCATTAAGTCTGGTCTTTTTACGTGAACTCTGGGTCTGCATCCTACTATTTTCCTGCTCCCTCAGGGGTTCTCTGTTGTGTTCCCTGTCAGGGCAGTCATTGGTTGGAGCTGGGCACCATCTAGTTCTTCTGGTCTCAAGCTGATGTAGTCTCTGGTTTATGAGGCGCTTTCTGTCTCTTGGGTTCGTAATTACCTCGTGTCTTTGGTGTTCTACATTCTCCTTTGCTCCAGGTGGGTTGAGACCAATAGATGCATCTTAGGTGGCCGCTTGCTAGCGTTTAAGGCCCCAGACACCACTCTCCAAAGTGTGATGCAGAATGTTTTGTTAATAGATTTTATTATGCCAACTGACTTTGATGTCCCCTGAAACCATGGTCCCCAAACCTCGGCCCCTGCTATGCTGGACTCGAAGTGTTCAATTTATTCAAGAAACTTCTTTGCTTTTGGTTTAGCCCAGTTGTGCTGACCTCTGCTATACTGTGTGTTGTCTTTCCCTTCACCTAAAATAGTTCTTATCTACTATCTAATTAGTGAATACCCATCTCTCTCCCTCCTTTCCTCTCCTCTCCTGTAACCATCAAAGAATATTTTCTTCTCTGTTTAAACTATTTTTTGAGTTCTTATATAGCGGTCTTATAAAATATCTGTCCTTTTGCAACTGTCTAATTTCACTCAGCATAATGCCTTCCAGATTCCTCCATGTTATGAAATGTTTCACAGATTTATCATTGTTCTTTATCATTGCATAGTATTCCATTGTGTGAATATACCATAATTTATTTATCCATTCATCTGTTGATGGGCAACTTGCTTGCTTCCATCTTTTTGCTATTGTAAACAGTGCTGTGATAAACATGGGTATGCATATATCTGTTCGTGTAAAGGCTCTTATTTCTCTAGGATATATTCCAAGGAGTGGGATTATTGGATCCAATGGTAGTTCTATTTCCAGCTTTTTAAGGAGGCCCCAAATCGATTTTCAAAGTGGTTGTACCAATTTATATTCCCACCAGCAGTATATAAGTGTTCCAGTCTCTCCACAACCTCTCCAACATTTATTATTTTGTGTTTTTTGGATTAATGCCAGGCTTGCTGGAGTGAGATGGAATCTCATTGTAGTTTTGATTTGCATTTCTCTAATGGCTAAAGGTTTTTAATGGCTAATGATCATGAGCATTTCCTCATGTATCTATTAGCTACCTGAATGTCTTCTTTAGTGAAGTGTCTGTTCACACCCTTTGCACATTTTTTAATTGGGTTATTTGTCTTTTTGTAGTTGAGTTTTTGCAGTATCATGTAGATTTTAGAGATTAGGCGCTGATTGGAAATGTCATAGCTAGAAACTTTTTCCCAGTCTGTAGGTAATGATTTTACTCTTTTGGTGAAGTCTTAGGATGAGCATAGGTGTTTGATTTTTAGAAGCACCCAGTTATGTAGTTTCTCTTCTGCATTATTGGTAATGATTTGTATACTGTTTATGCCATGTGTTAGGTCTCCTAATGTCCCTATTTTTACTTCCATAATCTATATTGTTTTAGATTTTATATTTAGGTCTTTGATCTGTTTTGAGTTAGTTTTTTTTGCATGGTGTGAGGTATGGGTCTTGTTTCTTTTTTTGTAGATGGATATCCAGTTATGACAGCACCATTTGTTAAAAAGACTGTCTTTTCCCCATTTAACTACTTTGGGGCCTTTGTCAAATATCAGCTTGTCCTGTGTGGATGGATTTATGTCTGGATTCTCAATTCTGTTCCATTGGTCTATGTATCTGTTGTTGTACCAGTACCAGGCTATTTTGACTACTGTAGCAGTATAATAGGTTCTAAAATCTAGTACAGTAAGACCCCCCACTTTGTTCTTCTTTTTCAGTAATGCTTTACTTATCTGGGGCCTCTTTCCCATCCATATGAAGTTGGTGATTTGTTTCTCCAACTCATTAAAAAATGCCTTTGAAATTTGGATTGGATGCATTGTACCTATAGATCACTTTTGGTAGAATAGACATTTTTACAATGTTAAGTCTTCCTATCCATAAGCAAGTTATGATTTCCACTTACGTAGGTCTCTTTTGGTTTATTGCAGTAGCGTCTGGTAGTTTTCTTTGTATAAGTCTTTTACATCTCTGGTAAGATGTATTCCTAACTATTTTATCTTCTTGGGTGCTACTGTAAATGGTATTGATTTGGTGATTTCCTCTTCAGTGTTCGTTTTGTTAGAGGAATCCAACTGATTTTTGTATGTTTATCTTGTATCCTGATCCTCTGCTGAACTCTTCTATTAGTTTCAGTAGTTTTCTGGAGGATTCCTTAGGGTTTTCTGTATATAAGATCATATCATCTGCAAATAAAGATACTTTTACTTCTTCCAATCTGGATGTTGTTTATTTTTTTATCTAGCCTAATTGCTCTGGCTAGGACCTCCTGCACAATGTTAATAAGAGTGATGATGAAGTGCATCCTTGTCTGGTCCCCGATCTCAAGGAGAATGCCTTCAGGCTCTCTCCACTTAGGATGATGTTGGCTATTGGCTTTGTATAAATGTCACTTATTATGCTGAGGAATTTTCCTTCTATTCCTATTTTGCTGAGAGTTTTTGTCATGAATGGGTGTTGAACTTTGTCAAATGCCTATTCTGCATTAATTGATAAAATTATGTGATTCTTGTTTTTTGTTTTATTTATATGATGGATTACATTAATTGTTTTTCTCATGTTGAACCAACCCTGCAATTTGTTCATGGTGAATTATTTTTTGATATGTTGTTGAGTTCTATTGGCTAGAATTTTGTTGAGGATTTTTGCATCTAAGTTCATGAAGGATATAGGTCTATAATTATCTTTTTTTGTGGTGTCTTTACCTGATTTTTTTTTTTTTTTTACCTGATTTTAGTATCAGGGATATGCTGGCTTCATAAAATGAGTTTGAGAGTACCCCACCCTATTCTATGCTCTGAAATACCTTTAGTAGTACCGGTGTTAATTCTTCTCTGAAAGTTTAGTAGAATTCTGCAGTGAAGCCATCTGGGCTAGGGCTTTTTTTTTTGTCGAGTTTTTTGATTACCTTTTCAATCTCTTCTTTTATTATGGGTCTATTTAGTTATTTTATCTCTGTGTTAGTTTAGGTAGGTAGTATGTTTCTAGGAATTCATCCATTTCTTCTAGGTTTTCAAATTTGTTTGAGTATAGTTTTTCATAGTAATCTGATATGATTCTTTTAATTTCAGTTGGGTCTGTTGTAATATCGCCCATCTCATTTCTTTTTCAGGTTATTTGTTTCCTCTCCTGTTTTTCTTTTGTCAGTTTGGCCAATGGTTTATCAGTTTTGTTACTGTTTTTTCCAAAGAACCGGATTTTGGTCTTGTTTTTTCTTTCAATTGTTTTTCTGTATTCGATTTAATTTAATTCTGCTCTAATTTTTTTATTTGTTTTCTTCTGGTGCCTGAGGGTTTCTTTTGTTGCTCTCTTTCTATTTGTTCAAGTTGTAGGGATAATTCTTTGATTATGGCCTTTTCTTCTTTTTGGTTGTGTGCATTTATTGGTATAAATTGACCTCTGAACACTGCTTTCACTGTGTCCCAAAGGTTCTGATAAGAAGTGTTTTCATTCTCATTGTATTCTATGAATTTCTTTATTCCGTCCTTAATGTCTTCTATAACCCAGTCTTTTCTGAGCAGGGTTTTGTTCAGTTTCCAAGTGTTTGATTTCTTTTCCCTCCTTTTTCTGTTATTGATTTCTACTTTTATGGCCTTATGGTCAGAGAAGCTGCCTTGTAATATTTCAATATTTTGGATCCTGCTAAGGCTTGCTTTATGACCTAGTATGTGGTCTATTCTAGAGAATGTTCCATATGCACTAGAAAAGAAAGTATACTTGACTGCTATTGGGTGGCCTGTTCTGTATATTCTATAAGGTCAAGTTGGTTGATTGTGGCATTTATATCTTCCAGGTCTTCATGGAGCTTCTTTGTGGACGTCCTGTCCTTCACTGAAAGTGGCGTGTTAAAGTTTTCTACTATAATTGTGGAGCTATCTATCTCACTTTTCAATGTTGACAGAGTTTGTTTTATGTATCTTGCAGCTCTGTCATTGGGTGCATAAATATTTAATAAGGTTATATCCTTCTGGTATATTGTACCTTTAATCATTATATAGTATTCTCCCTTATCCTTTGTGGTGGATTTAACTTTAAAGTCTATTTTGTCAGAAATTAATATTGGCACTCCTGCTCTTTTTTGATGGTTGTTTGCTTGATATATTTTTTTCCACCCTTTGAGTTTTCATTTGTTTGTGTCTCTAAGTCTAAGGTGTGTCTCTTGTAGGCAGCATATGGATGGATCATGTTTTTTTAATCCATTCTGCCACTCTCTGTCTCTTTATTGGTGCATTTAGTCCATTTACATTCAGCATAATTATGGATAGGTATGAATTTAGTGCTGTTGTTTTGATGTGTTTTTGGTTTGTTGTTGACAGTTTCTTTTTCCCACTTAATTTTTTGTGCTGAGTAGTTTATCTTTATACATTGTCTTTTCCTCTTATTTGTTGTTGTTGATTTTGTTTCTGCTGAGTCTCTATTTTTTTCTTATATTTTATTTTGATGAGTAGGATAGTTTGTCTCCTTTGTGGTTACCTTAATATTTGTCCTTATTTTTCTAAATTTAAACCTAACTTTTATTTCTTTATATTGCCTTGTCTTACTCTCCATATGAAAGATCTATGACTACATTTCTTAGTCCCTCTTTATTGTTTTAATGTTGTCTTCTTTTACATAATAACATCACTGTTTCCCTGTTTTGAGCCTTTTTTTAATCTGGATTTATTTTTTTAATTTCCCTGTCTGGGTTGACATCTGATTGCCCTGTCCATTGTTCTAGACTTGGGTTGATACTTGATTTTATTGATATTTTAACCAAAGAACTCCCGTTACTATGTCTTGTAGTTTTGCTTTGGTTTTTATGAATTCCTTAAACTTCTGTTTATCTGGAAATGTCCTAATTTCACCTTCATATTTAAGAGGCAGTTTTGCTGGATATATGATTCTTGGCTGGCAATTTTTTTCCTTCAATGCTTTATATAAGTCATGCCATTGCCTTCTTGTCTGCATGGTTTCTGCCAAGTAGTCTGAGTTTATTCTTATTGGCTCTCATTTGTAAGTGACTTTTCGTTTATCCCTAGCTGCTCTTAAAATTCTCTCTTTCTCTTTGGTTTTGGCAAGTTTGATTATAATATGTCTTGGTGACTTTCTTTTAAAAGCTATGGAGTTCAATAAGCATCTTAGATAGATATCTTCTCATCTTTCACAATATCAGCGAAGTTTTCTGCTAACAAATCTTCAACAATTCTCTCTGTATTTTCTGTTATCCCTCCCTGTTCTGGTACTGCAATCGCTCATAGGTTATTTCTCTTGATAGAGTCCCACATGATTCTTAAGTTTTCTTCATTTTCTAAAAATTCTTTTATCTGATTTTTCTTCAAATATATTGGTGCCAATTGCTTTATCTTCAAGTTCACCAACTCTGCCTTCCACTTGCTCAATTCTACTCCTCTGACTTTCTACTGAGTTGTCTAATTCTGTAATTTTATTGTTAATCTTCTGAATTTCTGATTGCTGTCTCTCATGGATTCTTCCAGCTTATTAAATTTTTCATTTTGTTGCTGAATAACCTTTTTAATTTCTTCAGCTGCTTTATCTGTGGGTTCCTTTTCTTGTTCTGTGTATTACCTGATCTCCTTCCTGATGTCTTGATGGGTTCTGTATATTAATCTTTTGTATTCTGCATCTGGTCATTCGAGGAAGGCACTTTCATCTAGAAGATCCCTTGATTCTTTGTTTTGAGAGCTTGTTGAAGTGATCATGGTCTGTTTCTTTATGTGACTTGGTATTGACTCTTGTCTCCAAACCATCTATAAGTTATTGTATTAGTTTATTTTATGTTTGCTTACTGTATCTTAGCTTCTTGCTTTATTTTGTTTTGATATGCCCAAATGGGTTGCTTGAGTGAGCTAGCTTGATTATTTTCACCTTTGAAGCACTGACGTCTTGTCACCAGATGGCTAGAGTTGTTATCAGACATATCAGTCTAGGAGTCTGTTCACTTTTCTTGTGTGGATTCAGCTCACGTGTCCAGGGAGCTGCTTACCAAGTGTGTGGTACAGGCTCTGTCCTACAGTCTTAGAGGGGCAGGGGTGATTGGTGTAGGTTCTGGTATCTGGTTGCACCAGGGGATCACGCTCTGAACAAGGCAGGGGGCGGAGAATTGCCTCCCAAGTGTCTCTGAGGAAAGTGTCCTTCTTCCCTAAAGCATACAGGTGGGTGGGCTCTGCAGAGGGACCATGGGCACCCAAAGTTTTTAGTTGTAAGGAATGGGAGGTACCAGTTATCCTTGGACCCCTGTCGTGGGTGGCTGTGTGACCTGAGTGAAGCCACCAGCCCTTAGGCCCCTGATGTGGGTAGGTAAGGACCCTGTTTAATAGGCAAAGCAGTGTCAAACATCAAACACCCATCTCTCCACCGCACAGCTGAAACTGTTGTAGTCTGCCAACAAGGGCCTATTCTCCTAAAACAGACCCACACAGCTCCATGCAGGAGGGAAAGGTACTCAAATTCCATGGCCTGTTTATGCCTGGACAGGAGCCGCTTCAGTCCTGAGCTCCCCAGGTTAGTGGAGCTGGCAAATTATCTTTTCCCCCAGTTGTGAACTTATTCCTTCTCCAATGCTGGGAGGATGGCTCTAGGCACTCAGTAGGGCCTATCTCAGGCCCAGGGAAATCAACAGCCACTGAAGCCAGCTTGCGGGGGAGGAGAGAGCAGTAAAATATACGCAAGTACTTAGCTTTTGCCAAGAGCACTGTTCTTCTCTGTTTCCGAAGGTGTGAGTAGCCTGTGCAGCTGGCTGCTTCTCCCTGAAGAAAGTGTGTCCGAATGCTACTACTGGCCCATCACAGCCACTTCCGGGAATGGTGCCTGAAGGCTCCTGATGATTCAGGTCTGGTAATTCCTCTCCACTTCTGAACTGTCTCTTCCTCCCCCTCCACTCGGTTCATTTTCTAACTTTTCCTTTGATGTTCAGGGCTCCTAGCTTGTCATAAATATAATATTTTCACTTGTTTTTTCTGGTCTTTGTTGTAAGAGGGCTTGCCGGAACCATCTGTCTATTCCGCCGTCTTGGCCCCACCTCTGTGATTGAGAGGTTTTAATACTCAATTTCATACCCTGATGAATGATTTAACTTTTATATATAACCATGTATTTTTATGATAGGTAGCGATATAAAGCGAGTGAGAGACAAAACAAAGAGAGAATTAAAATTTGTAAGTGGTCATCCAAGGTACAACACCTGGTCTCTATTCTTCTGGAGCAACAGAGGAAGAAGGAGAGTCAGAAATAGGAGGAGGAAATGGAATGTGTGATTATTGCCTCTTGAATATCTGCCTCTTTTGCTATGAGACCAGAAGAATTAGATGATGCCTGGCTACCATTAATGGACATTTTGATCAAAGAAGGACCTATGGAAGAATCCTGACCAAAAGATGGAAAATGTAGAACAGAGTTTAAAGTTCTCATGGAATCCAGATTTTCTGAAGCAATCGAGGCTGGGTGAACCACCAAAATTATTGCCCTGAGATAATCTTTAAATCTTAAACCACAAATATCCTCTGAAAACCTCTTTAAATCAAATAACACTTTCACATAATTAGTAAAGAACATTTGCCTTGAGCACTGTGATCTTTTAAGAACTATCTATATGGGATCAAACTGAGAAGAGCAATTCAAAAAATTAGATAGGAAATTTAGGAGGCAGTGAGTTTATGTTAAAGGGGAGAAAAATTTTGGATATGGATGGTGAGTGATTACACAACTTGAAGAATGTAATCGGTGTCACTGAATTGTGCATGTAGAAATTGTTGAATTGATGTATGTTCTCTGTGTATATTCTCAACAACAACAAATAATAAGTGAATAAAAAAAGGACAAAGTACAAAAACATATAAACAACTCAGGTTGCCTTGTGATTTTTGTACTAAAAAAAAAATGGAAGATTAAGCATTTAATCTACTATATCTTAGACTATTTGTAGAGTGATAAACACCAGACAACATTTTTCATACAAATCCCCAAGTTATTAGCTCCTGGTACAAACAAAATCAACCTTCCTTTAGTTCTCTTAAGGAGCCCTGGTGTCACAGTGGTTAAGTGCCTGGCTGCTAACTGAAAGGTTAGCAGTTCAAACCCACCAGCCACTCCATGGGAGAAAGATGTGGCAGTCTGGTTCTGTAAAGAATTACAGCCTTGGAAATTCTATGAGAGCAGTTCTACTCTGTCCTGTAGGGTTGCTATGAGTTGGAATCGACTCTATGGCAGTGAATTTTTGTTCTCTTAGGTCAGCAGCCTGACCTTATTCATGCTATTTATTCATGTAGACTCTAGTTCTTAGAAGGATAATTCTGAATTAAAGCTTTTTGTGGCCAACTGGACTAATGAATGACTAAAGAACATAAGGGTCAGTAAATTCCCTGAGAAGCTGATTTCTATAGCCTACTTTTTGGTTATTTTTCATTCTGAGGGAATGCCTGGATCCACTGAAGGGAAACGTTTGTTTATTTACTTTGATCTTACTAAGGGCTAACTTAAAGCTTCTGGTTGGAGACCAGCACGTGAGGACAAATACACTAAAAAGTATGATTGCTTGGCATTGTACTTCCTTCCAGTTACATCACACAAAGTCCTTTCTATGTGAACTACTGGGAGAAATTTCTTTTTGGTCTGAAGAACAGTTGAGAGCAATTGAGCAATAAATTTGTTTTTACGTTATGGACAATGTGGATTTTGTTACAAAGCCTGTTTCTTGTTTTTATATTATTTAAAATGTGTAATCTAGATGTCCCTAGACCCCACCGGCCTACAGGCACAAATGACTCACGTTAACGTTAATTTCCAAACACTGTTGGCTGATGAGCCTCAGCCCCCTACAGAGAAGACCCATTGCTCCAAACGTTTCTACATGTCTCTTGGGGTGTATCGCATGAACTAATATCCACTGGCTGTAAGTAGCAGAACCCAAAAGTGTTAGTTTAAGAAAAGAAAAGGGAATTTATTTAAAAATTAGGAGATAACCTGTAGGCAGGAATGCAATCTTCCTCAGAAAAATGAAGGCAATGGAAGACTCCCAAGTTTATATGACATAGGTTCAGCTACCTGGAGAGGGACTGAAATGTTTTCCTGGTCCTGAAATATAGCATTTCACAAGTGCTGTCTAGACCCAGTTTTCAGATCATGCCTAAAAAACTCTCAATTCTCTTTTGCAGGCAGTTCATTAAACCCGCGCCCCCTACTTCCTTATTGGCTCTAACACTCATGGGCTATGACACACAGATGTCCAACATCCAGGGATGGCCCTTCTTCTTCAGGTCCATGGAATTATTAAAAATACTCAATCCCTAGGGAGCCCGCAAAACCTAACTTGCCATATACAAACCATATCGTACAATTCCGACTAGTTGTTAACCTACCCCTACGTACGACCTGTGCAGCCTTTCCTGGTAGCCTTCTCTTGTTTGGAGCTGTAAGTAACAATAAGCCTGCCTTTCATCTACCCAAGTGTCCCACCATCCACAGAACCTATAAGTATGCCTAATATCACGTGATTATAAAACAGGTCTCAGTTCTGAATTTCTTGAGAAAGGACTGAAAGTTACAGATTGAACAGACTGCCCATCTTTGCTGCAGCCCATTCTTGATCAGATTTCAAGCACATGTGGCCCTTAAATGGCATGGTGACCAGATGAAGGGAAGAGTGTATACCCAGAGAAGGCAAAGGGCAGGGTTATTTTGACAACATAGGACAGCCTAGGTAGAAGTCTAAAAAATAAAACAGATCTATACACATTTTTACCTAATTTATGACAAAGGCAATGCATGTACATGGTCACCAAAAATATGCTATTGCATTCACAGCAGCACAATGCTGACAGTGCAAAAGAAGGACTTTTGAATAACAGTGTTGGAATACTTGCTGTGTCATGGTTGCAGAGTGGTTAAGAGCTCAGCTGCTAGCCAAAATGTCAGCAGTCTGAATCCACCAGTCACTCCTTGGAAACACTATAGGGCAGTTCCACTCTGTCCTATAGGGTCACTATGAATTGAAATCAACTCGACAGCAAGAGGTTTGGGGTTTTTTTGTTTTTTTGAGAGGTCTACACCATAATACTGCATCTGGATCCCTGCCTCACACCATACACAAAAATATTTTAGAGGTATTACAGAACTAAATAGTTAATAAGGCTTTATAGACAAATATAGGAGAACATTTTGTGATTTTTGTAGGCAAATATTTTTAAAAAGAACACTGAAAAGCATAAAGCAAAATATTTTTAAACGTTAAATTGTACTTTATGAAAATTAAGAACTTCCATTCATCAAAAAATGCCATTAACACAGTAAGAAGACAAACTACAGAGTAGAAGAAAATATTTGATACATATCCAAAAAAAGATACCTATCTAAACTCTATGAATATCTCCACCAAATCAATAAGACAGACAACTTCATCAAAAAATGGCATAACACTTGAATATAAACTATACAAAAGAGGATATATAAATGACCAATAGACACAGGAAAATTTTATTAAGCCATTAAAAAAAAACCCTTGCTGTCAAGTTGATTCTGACTCATAGCAACCCTATAGGACAGAGTAGAACTGCCCCATAGGGATTCAAAAGCGGGCCTGGTGGATTTGAACTGCTGACCTTTTGGTTAGCAGCCATAGCTCTTAACAACTATGCCACCAGGGTTTCCCTTAAGCCATAAGAAAATGCAAATAAAATTACAATTATATAACACTACCTACCTGGGACCCACCTACCTACCACTACCAGCTACCTATCCACTACCTACCTATCATTTTTGGTCGTTAGTCAGGATGTGAATCAACTGACAATCTCAAAAACTGTTGGTGGGAATATAAATTGATCCAGCTACTTTGAAAAATGTGTGTCAATATTAAAGCTGAACATATATACAATTTATGATCTAGCAATTCCACTACTAGATACATTGCCAAAGGAAATGCAGCCACATGGTCACCAAAAGACATGTTAGAGCATTCACAGCAGCACTGTTCATAAAAACTGGAAACTAACCAAATGCCCATCAACAATTGAATTGATAAACACACTGTGGAATATTCATCAATAGAATAACCCATTGCCATCAAGTCAATTCTGACTCATAGCGGGCCTATAGGACAGAGTAGAGCTGCCCCACAGGGTTTCCAAAGAGTGGCTGGTGGATTCAAATTGCTGAACTTTTAGTTAGCAACAGGGTTCTTAACCACTGTGCCACCAGGGCTCTCAAACAATAGAATACTGTTCAGTAATTAGTCAGGTACAACTGCACACAACAATATGGGTATATGGGTAGATCTCACAAGTATAATGTTGAGTGGAAGAAGCCAGACCTCCCTGCCAAAAAAAGGTGAAACATCACTAATCTACACAGTTAGAAATTAAGAGACCTTAGGAGTGGGGGTTGGAATTAAAGTGCAACTTGAAGTCGACATGAGGGGGCCTCCTGGGACGCTGGTAATATTCTGTTTCTTAATGTGAGTGCTGGTTACATGGGTGAGTCAGTTAGTGAAATTCAGAATTTTACAGTTACATGCACTTTTTTAACTCAGTAAGGTATTTCTAACATGTATGTAGTGCATAAACACGTTGCCGTCAAGTCGATTCTGACAGAGTAAAACTGCTCCAGAGGGTTTCCAAGGAGTGGCTGGTGGATTGAAATCGCTGAACTTTTGGTTAGCAGCTCTTAACCACTGTGCCACCAGGGCTCCATGTAGTCTACAGCTTTTCTTCCATTTTATGTTTCTTTAGAATGTTGTTGTTGTTAGATGCCGTTGAAATGGTTCTGACTCATAACTACCCTTTGTACCACAGAATGAAACATTGCCCGGTTCTGCACCACTGTCACAATCCTTGTTACACTTGAGCCCATTGTTGCAGCCACTGTGTCAATCCATCTCATTGAGGGTCTTCTTCTTTTCTGCTGACCTTGTACTTTACCAACCATGATGTCCTTCTCCAGGGACTGATCCTTCCTGACAACATGTCCAAAGTATGTAAGACACAGTCTCACCATCCTTGCTTCTAAGGATCATTCTGGTTGTACTTCTTTCAACACATAAGTCCTTTTGGCAGTACAATATTCCCTCCCAACACCACAAATCAAAGCCGTCAATTTTTTGGTCTTCCTTATTCATTGTCCAGCTTTCACTTGCATATGATGCGATTGAAAATACCACGGCTTGGGTCAGGCACACCTTAGTCTTCAAGGTGACGTCTTTGTGTTTCAACACTTTAAAAAGGTCCTTTGCAGCAGATTTGCCCAATGCAATGTGTCTTTTGATTTCTTGACTGCTGCTCCCATGGGTGTTACTTCTGGATCCAAGTAAAATGAAATCCTTGACAACTTCAATCTTTTCTCTGTTTATCATGATGTAGCTTATTGGTCTAGATGTGAGGATTTTTGTTTTCTTTATGTTGAGGTGCAATCCATGCTGAAGGTTGTGGTCTTTGATCCTCATTAGTAAGTGCTTTAAGTACTCTTCACTTTCAGCAAGCAAGGTTGTGTCATCTGCATAACGCAGGTTGTTAATGAGACTTTCTCCAGTCCTGATGCCCCGTTCTTCTTCATATAGTCCAGCTTCTCAGATTATTTGCTCAGCGTACAGATTAAATAGGAATGGTGAAAGGATGCTACCTCGTTTAACACCTTTCCTGACTTTAAATGATGCAGTATCCCCTTGTACTGTCCAAACAACTGCCTCTTGATCTATGTACAGGTTTCTCATGAGCACTACTAAGTGTTCTGGAATTCCCATTCTTTGCAATGTTATCCATAATTTGTTATGATCCATACAATCTAATGCCTTTGCATAGTCAATAAAACACAGGTAAACATCCTTCTGGTATTCTTTGCTTTAAGCCAGGATCCATCTGACATCAGCAATAATATCCCTGGTTCCATGTCCTCTTTTGAATGTGGCCTGAATTTCTGGCAATTCCCTGTGAATATACAGCTGCAGTCACTTTCGAATGGTTTTTAGCAAAATTCTGCTTGCATGTGATACTAATGACATTGTTCAATAATTTTTGCATTCGGTTGGATCACCTTTCTTGGGAATAGGCATAAATATGAATCTCTTCCAGTCGGTTGACCAGGTAGCTATCTTCCAAATTTCTCGGAATAGATGAGTGAGCATTTCGAGCACCACATCTGTTTGCTGAAACATCTCAGTTGATATTCCATCAATTCCTGGAGCCTTGTTTTTTGCCAATGCCTTCAGTGCAGCTTGGACTTCTTCCTTCAGTACCATAGGTTCCTGATCATATGTTACCTTTTGAAATGGTTGAAACGTCGACCGATTCTTTTTGGTAATGACTCTGTGTATTCCTTCCATATTGTTTTGATGCTTGCTGCATCATTTAATATTTCCTCCATAGAATCCTTCACTATTGCAACCGGAGTCTTGAATTTTTTCTTCAGTTCTTTCAGCTTGAGAAATGTTGAGCGTGTTCTTCCCTTTTGGTTTTCTATCTCCAGTTCTTTGCACATGTCATTGTGATACTTTGTCTTCTTGAGCTACCCTTTGAAATCTTCTGTTCAGTTCTTTTACTTCATCATTTCTTCCTTTTGCTTTAGCTGCTTGACATTCAAAAGCAAGTTTCAGAGTCTCTTCTGACACCTGTTTTGGTCTTTTCTTTCTTTCCTGTCTTTTTAATGACCTCTTGCTTTCTTCATGTATGATGTGCTTGATGTCATTTCACAACTCACCTGGTCTTCAGTCATTAGCTTCCAATGAGTCAAATCTATTATTGAGATGGTCTCTAAATTCAGGTGGGATATACTCAAGGTCATACTTTGGCTCCATGGACTTGTCCTAATTTTCTTCAGTTTCAACTTGAACTTGCATATGAGCAATTGATGGTCTCTTTCACGATTGGCCTCTAGCCTTATTCTGACTGATGATACTGAGCTTTTCCATCATCTCTTTCCACAGATGTAGTCAGTTTGGTTCCTGTGTGTTCCATCTGGCAAAGTCCATGTGTATAGTCACTGTTTATGCTGGTGAAAGAAGGTATCTGTAATGAAAAAGTCATTGGTCTTGCAAAATTCTGTCATTCAATCTCCGGCATTGTTTCTATCACCAAGGCCATATTTTCCAACTACTGATCCTTCCTCTTTGTTTCCAACTTTTGAATTCCCATCACCAGTAATTATCAATGCATCTTGATTGCATGTTCGATCAATTTCAGACTGCAGCAGCTGATAAAAATCTTCTGTTTCTTCATCTTTGGCCCTAGTGGTTGGTGTGTAAATTTGAATAATAGTTGTATTAACTGGTCTTCTTTGTAACCATATGGATATTTTCCTATCACTGACAGCATTGTACTTCAGGATAGACCTTGAAATGTTCTTTTTGATGATGAAGGCAATGCCATTCCTCTTCAAGTTGTCATTCCCGCATAGCAGACCATATGATTGTCTGATTCAAAATGGCAAATACCAGTCCATTTCAGCTCACTAATGCCTAGGATGTCAATCTTTATGCCTAGATTTGTACTTCATACATTCCAGGTTCTGATTTTTAATGGATGTTTGCAGCTGTTTCTTCTCATTTTGAGTTGTGTCACATCAGCAAATAAAGGTTCCGAAAGCTTGATTTCATCCATGTCATTAAGATCAACTCTACTTTGAAGAGGCAGCTCTTTTTGAGTGCCTTCCAACCTGGGGGGTTTATCTTCTGGCACTAGATCAGACAATGTTCCACTGCTTTTCGTAAGGTTTTCATAAGGATAATTCTTTTCAGAAGTAGACTGCCAGGTCCTTCTCCCTAGTCTGTCTTAGTCTGGAAGCTCAGCTGAAACCTGTCTGCCAGGGATGACCCTGCTGGTATCTGAATACTGGTGACCTAGCTTCCAGCATCACAGCAGCATGCAAACCTCCACAGTACAACAAACTGATAGACACATGGGGGTTCTTTAGAACAGATTATTAAATCAGTTCCTAAAATTCTATTATATTCCTAATCTTCAAGGAAAAACCATCTCAATTAAGTCTACAAAATTCACATTGTAATCATTTTGAAGTCAGAGAAACAGAAACTTGGTAAAGATAATCTTTTGGTTGGAACTGAAAACAGACTCTAGGAACCCATATCATCATTTGATAATTTTGTGGGGGACAATATAAAGTAGTGCTAAAGAATCAGTCTGCGTGGGAACACTTCCCAGTTCTAGCACTTGCTAGATGACCTGTGCAAGTTACTTAACTTCTGTGTCTTTGTTTCCATGTCCATGAAATTGTGATAATAATAATACATATCTTTTAAGGTTGTTTTGAGGATTAAATTAAATATATGTAAACTTCTCTGCTGCAAAGAACCTCTTTAAAGTGTTGAAGAGCAAAGATGTCACCTTGAAGACTAAGGTGCACCTGACCCAAGCCATGGTATTTTCAATCACATCATATGCGTGTGAAAGTTGAACAATGAATAAGGAAGACCGAAGAAGAGTTGATGCCTTTGAATTGTGGTGTTGGCGAAGAATATTGAATATACCATGGACTGCCAAAAGAATGAACAAATCTGTCTTAGAAGAAGTACAACCAGAATGCTCCTTAGGAGCAAGGATGGCGAGACTGCGTCTTAAATACTTTGGACATGTTGTCAGGAGGGATCAGTCCCTGGAGAAGGACATCATGCTTGGCAGAGTACAGGGTCAGCGGAAAAGAGGAAGACCCTCAATGAGGTGGATTGACACAGTGGCTGCAACAACGAAATCAAGCATAACAAAGATTGTAAAGATGGCGCAGGGCCGGGCAGTGTTTCGCTCTGTTGTGCACAGGGTCGCTATGAGTCGGAACCGACTCGATGGCACATGACAATAACAACAACTTGTAAACTTCTGAGAATTGTGGATTGTCCATATTAGATGCTGTAGTGTAATGAGTTCCTTTATGTGGCCTTTGGCCTTGGTTCTTTGGAAAAACAGATTGGGAAATTTTTACCGTAAGTCCTGAGGAGTTGCCCTTGCCATAGTTTTCTACCCCAGAGTGTTTGTTACTTTTATCTAGGTTGATTGACATTTTCTGTGTAAGCTATAAACAACTAAGTGGTTTGATGCTTTTTATCTAGCCCAGGCTGCAGTCTACCCTGTGATTGGTCTATTTTATGCATCTTGTAGGGATTGGCCAGTTTAGTATACAAACTGTTTGACTTGTGGTCTACCAAGAGGATTGGTCAGTTCATGGCCCTTCTGGTAGGGCCATGCCTTGAAATTGACAAGGAGTCCCCTTATATAAGCAACCAACCCCACAGAGGTTTTTTAGAGGCAAGAAGAGAGAAGAAGCAGAGAAAGAAGAGGCAAAGGACCACCTAAAGAGCTGTAATGTGGGTCACAGGTTGTAACACTGAAGATAGTGAGAGGCCCGGAAAGGGCCCCATGGCAGTCAGCAGTGACGACAGAAAGCTGAAGCTAGGAGAGCCGGGGAAGTTAGCAGTGGAGAAGCCGACAGCGGGGAAGCTGAAAGTAGAAGCCATATGTGGCCAAGAAAGGGGCACGTGCATCTGAGAGGAGGGCTTGCCTGCTAGCATGGCTGTGAAGGGCCTGAGAGAGTTGTCTTGGTTGGAAGCTCTCCTACACCGAAGAAGGAAGAGATGTGCTGTCCACCTTGGGGAAGCCTTCTAAACTTTGCTCATATGTTTACTGATTCTGATCCTGAGTTGTATCCTGTTACTTCCTAGTCGATCCTGAGCCCTAGTTGTAGTCTGCTACTTCCCCTAATAAACCACGTAACTGTGAATATGGTTTGTGAGGTCTGCATGGCCATTACAGTGAGTTATGGAACCCATCAAAAGGTAGAGAGTGCCGTGAGGAAAATGGCTGGTGTCCGAAATGAAGAAATTAGAAAGTGGAGTAATGTCTGACCTCCACCTCATAGGGTGTAGCTTTGTGCTGATCCTGATTCTTCCCCTTCAGAAATTTAGGCATATCCTTGAGCTAGGTCATATCCTTCAGCTAGGTCATAGATACACAAAAATTCCCTCTTATAACTTGAACTACCTAATTGGAAGAATAATCATAGACTTTCCTAATGACAGGAAACCCTGGTGATGTAGTGGTTAGCAGCTACAGCTGCTAACCAAAAGGTAGGCAGTTCAAATCCACCTTGGAAACTCTATGGGGCAGTTCTACTCTGTCCTATAGGGTCACTGTGAGTCGGAATCGACTCGACAGCCATGGGTTTTTGGTTTTGGTCCCTAATGATAAGGTGTGTACATTGTTTGGTGAAATCATAACTTGTTGTTAGGTGCCGTCCAGTCGGTTCCAACTCATAACAACCCTATGTAAAACAGAATGAAACACTGCCTGGTCCTGCTCCATCCTCACAATCTTTGCTATGCTTGAGCCCATTGTTGCAGCCACTGTGTCGGTCCATCTCATCAAGGGTCTTCCTCTTTTTCCTTGACCGTCTACCAAGCTTTGTGTCCTTCTCCAGAGACTGGTCCCTCCTGATAACATGTCCAAAGTACGTGAGACAAAGTCTTGCCATTGTTGCTTCTAAGGAGCATGCTGGCTGTGCTTCTTCCAACACAGATTTGTTCGTTGTTCTGATAGTCCATGGTATATTCAATATTCTTCTTCCAGCACCATAATTCAAAGGCATCAATTCTTCTAAGTTCCTTATTCCTTGTCCGGCATTCACACACATATGAAGTGACTGAAAATATTATGGCTTAGGTCAGGCGCATCTTAGTCCTCAAATAACTTCTTAGTTGGTATTAAGTGCTGAATCTTTTTAACCTTTGGACACATGTATTTGCCTACTTGTTTTTTGCATCTTGTTGAAAACAGAAATGTCTTCAGATTTGTCTGTATGAAAAAGGTTTGAAATGTATAACACATTGTCTTAAGAAAGAAATTGAATCTCCCAGCATCAGGAGATTATGTCTGAAAATGAAACTGCTCATGACCACCATCATTTCAAAAAATAATTGCCCTTTGTCAAGTAACAGCATTCGAAAACCTGATTTTTCTTTGAATGTACACATGCTTTACCTCAAAAACATACGACATCTTTTAGTGAATTGAATAAAGTCATTAAGTACACAGAACTCAAGTGTAAAAACATGTCCATATTTTCCTCCAGTTTTAAGATCGACCTGTAGATCTTTAAACTGTAATTTAAACATCTCTATCTTTATTCGATAGTTTTTAAAAAAGAGAGAGAAAAAGAAAGAAATCCTCTGAGATTAGTCAAATAGTAGGCATTCTGTTTAGGGAGTATTTTAATTTTTCAGGCTTTATGAGGCTGGAAAGGACTTGTGATGCAAACTTCTCAAGTAATATTTCTTGATTATCAAAATTGGATTTCTCATCAACATTTTGAACTTAACATTAGAAAGAAAGATGAAGGGAAGAAAGTCAGTGTTTATACAAGGAAGCTGGGCAGTTGCTCAGCAATGAGTTCCAGATGCTATATCTTGAAGACCTTGTTTCCATGGAAGACCTTGTGTCTTTCATGGTATGAGACGCTGGGGAGGGAGGATAAATTTCCTTTCAAAACCAAATGACTCAATCCCTTCAGTAGTTGCAACTTGAAAGAAGAGGATTACTTACCCTGTCAGTTTATGTCAAACCACCTAACAGGACCTATGTAAAGCCAGGTTTGTCAGAGAAATCAGAATATCTTAGAGGAATCTGGATGTATGTAATATCAATTTATTGTAGATTCTGTTGCTATTTTAATTTCACTGCTTATTTATCATGATTTAGGAGAATGAGAGGTTTTCTATAACCTCACCTATGGAAAATGGCAAAAGCCAGGATTTATCAGATGGTTTGTTTTTTAAGGGTTTTTCTTAAAGAAAATCTTAATGACTTTATAGTTGATTGTTGGATAGATACAAATGCCTGCTAAAATAAGTCAAAGACACATTCTATCAGAAATTTTCTATGAATTATACTTTTTATACCATGAGATTTCTGTCTATTACTATTTTTTAACCAAACATTATTTGGGTTACACTTTGATTCTGTTAAAGGGAATACATTCTGTTATTAATTTCACAGACCATTAAGTCATGAAGAATTTACTGAGTGCCAACAGTAGAGCGCCGAAGTTCAGACTTTTAGCTCATGCCTTGTCTGTGCTTCCACCATTGCCCTTTACTATCTGTTCTCCAAACAATAGTCAGACTGATCTTTTCAAAATGTAAATCAGCTCATGTAACTCTCTTCTGCTCTAGATTGTCCATGGGTTTCTATCGCACTCAAAATAAAATCCAAACTCCTTATCCTACTGTTATGGATTGAAGTGTGTCCCCCAAAAATGTGCATCTATTTGGCTAGGCCATGATTCCCAGTTATGTTAATGAGATAGGACTCAATCAATAGGATTAGGTTGCATCTTGAGTCAATCTCTTTTGAGATATAAAACAGAGAATAGAGCAGAGAGGATAGGGACCTCATACCACCAAGAATGAAGAACTAGGAGAGGAGTGTGTCCTTTGGATCCAGGGTCCCTGAGCTGAGAAGATCCTAGACCAGAGGAAGATTGATGACAAAGACCTTCCCCCAGAGTTGATAGAGAAAGACTTCTTCTACAGCTGGTGCCCTTAATTTGGACTTCTAGCCTCCTAAACTATGAGAGAATAATTTTTTGTTTGTTAAAGCTGACCACTAGTGGTATTTCTTTTATAGCAGCACTAGATAACTAAGACACCTGGTTTTCAAAGTTCTTCATATTATGGCTCCTGCTTACCTCTCCACTGTCTTTTCATGTCATTCTCCCCTTCATCCACTCTACTCCAGCCACATCTATCCAATCACCCACCAAGACTAGTTGATCCTATTTATTGAAGGGATTTTTAATTTATCAGTTGCCACTTTCAATCATCAACTTTCACCTGGAACACTGAAAGAGCCTCCTAACTAATTGCCCTACCTTCAGCCTTGGTCTCTCCACATTGTAGCCACAGTGCTTTGTTGAAAACACTACCCTGATTTTATCAACTGCCTGCTTAAAATGTTTAAAATGGTATCTCATTGCCATTGTGGTAAAGTAAAAACTCCTTAGCCTGGCTTATAAGGCGTTTCATGATATGGCTGCTATTTAGCTCTTTGGTCTATTTCTACACCCCTCATCTCCTTCCTGCCTTACATACTCTACCCCGGAATTGCTACACTTGCCCTATTTTCACACACAGTCTCAAATCCCAGATGTCTTTTCATCCTCCTTTGCCTTAAAAGCTTCTCACCCATGACTACTATGTTATCCCAAAAGCACGTGGTCCTTTTTCATGTAATTGTATTTACTATCATCTGTTGTCATTTTACAACACTTCAGACCAGAGGTTGCTAAACGATGGCCCTTGGGCTAAATCTTATCTGTCACTTGTCCTTGTAAACAAAGTTTTATTGGAACATAGCCACATCCATGCATTTACATATTGTTTTTGGCTGCTTGCACACTGCAACAGTGTAGTTGTAGAGTCAAGAGAGAGACCATTTGGCCTGCAAAGTCATGAATATTTACTACTTTGCAGAAAAAGTGTGCCAATCCATGCTTTCTAGACTCTTGAAAGCAATAGATCATGTCTGTTTCACTTTTTTATCCCCATACCTAGTAAAAATTTTCAATAACTAATTATTAAGTGAATGTATGGCTGAATGGGAATGCATGTATAGTGTACTAGGAAAAAAAAAAAGAATGACCTTTGGAGTCACATACAGAATTAAAACTCAGCTCTAGCACTTGTTAGCTCTGTGACCTGGGCAAGTCACTCACCCTTTTGAATCTCAACTTCTGCTTATGTAGCAGGGTTTGAGAAAGAATTCAATAAACCCATGTATAAGTTCCATGCATCTGGAGCTCTGCCTGATCCCAAACAGTGTCTCAGTAAATGGAAGGTATGATTTCTGATGATTCAACATTAATAAATGTTTATTGAGTACTTTTAAGTGTCCACCATTGTTTAGACACTGGGTATAAAGTGATGAACAAGAGTATCAGGGCCCCAGCCTTCATAGAGCTTACATTAGTAAAGGAAGACAGTCAACACATAAATAAATTAGAATATTTTGGAGTCTCATAACTGCAAATGAAGTAATTAGAGGTGGAAGGAGGCGACTTTAGATGGGATGATCAGGGAAAGGATGATAGGTAACATTTGAACTGAGACAGATCCAACTGTGAAAAAAATCTGTGGAGAGGGCATCCAAAGCAAAGGGGAGCTGTGAGCACAAAACTTAGAGTAGAAATGACTGTGGCCTGCTAAGAAACTGAAAGCAAGCTGGAGCTCAATAGACAAAAACAGGAGTAGAAGACGAGGTCAAGAAATAGGTAGGGATCAACCATATAGGATATGTAGGCTGTAGAAAGGGCTTTAAACTTTTATATGTAAAACAGGAAATTATTGAAAGGTCTTAAACAGGAATAAAATAATCTGAATTATACCAATAAAAACATCACTCTAGTTGCTAAATGGGGAATGGCTTGTAGCAGGACAATGAATGGAAACAAGAAGACCAATTTGGAGTTATTGTATTTGGACAAACAAAAACAGGTGATGGTAGAATGGCCCAGGAGAGTAATGATGATAGAGATGGAAATAAGTGGGTGGATGACTCTCATCCCTCAGTGTTACATTACATTAGAGATGTTTTTCTGTAAGACTGCCTGGACCCCGAATATTATAGCTCTTTAATAGTACAGCTCTTTCAAATCACATTTCCAAGGTATGTCTACAACAAACTGTGACCTGATCAGAACAGGTTTCAACATTAGCAGTGGACTGGCACTCCCCTTCTGCTAGCTAAGCTCTTTCGCTACCCCTGACCCCCACATCAACACCAGACCAGACTCACCACCCTTAGGATGAGTTTAATATTGCGGAGACTTGCCCATTCCTGCAAAACTGACGCCAAATAGAAAAGCCTAGGCATCAGACACCATCAGACATGGCTAATACCTTTGGACCTCAAAATAGAAGAAGGGATAAAGTTAAGTCTCTTTCATTTTTATCCAGCCAGTTCCAATAGCAATATCCAGGACCCAAACGCAAATGGGTATGTTGTGGAAGGAGAAGGAAGAGTCGTAACTTCTCCAACCAACAGGCTGTAAGCTCCAGGTCCTTGAGCAGCCAAAAATGTCTTATACAATTCAACATTTTTTTGTACATAATTATAACATTACATTCTTCCTCAAATCAAATGATGTAGGTGATTTTAAGCTAGGATGCTGGGCTTAAGGAGAAATTATTTCCGGGGAGACAATGCACTGATGTATTTTTTAATCGTTCTAGTTATACTTATAGTGTATAGTTATACTTAGAACAGTATTTTTCACCCTGACACCTTCATGTGTTGTTTTCACCAGAAGTTGCATTGTGGAGATCCTGTTTTCTTTTATGTTCTGAAGGGCATGAACCTACCCAAGGGACCCAGTAACCTGGAACACATTTGCTTTTGAGGATTGGATGGCTTATAAAAGAAATCATCTCACATCCAACAGTAGTTGGTGAATGAAAATTGTTGGAAGGTAGTTGCTGCTCAAGCAAGAAAAACAGAAAGATGAAAAAGATGACTTAAATTCGTAGTTTCTGTCAACAGTGCAAGCAGGAGTTTCCATTTTTAGTACAAACATGGCAAGATGATGCTTATTATATATTAACAAATAGCATGCTGCGCAGAGGAATTTTTCTGCAGGTATAGACCTTAAATCTACCTGGCAAGCCTTCTATCCACCTTTTCCTTTTACCTGTGGAAAAAATACATTCTCGCATTCATTTTCTTCTCATATATCACTATTGTGATGGGTAGTCTAAAGAAAGAGATGGAGAAAAAGAGAAAGAGGTAGCTAAGAAGTCCTTCCTCATATTAAAATAAGTTTTAAAAATTAGCTTATTTTTTATTTTATGTGATACAGATACCTGCTCAACAACTTATACCTACATTCACAGGTTCTGATACATTAATACTTGGAAAATCTTATTCAGGAATGAAGCTGATTTGGGGAATCCTGACCTCTTTAATCTCAGACGATTTACAGTCTGGCTGGTTAGCATTCATCTACTTCTGGGGCAAGGAGGGGAGGGGCAGTGTCAATCTGCCTTTAGGTTTATTTCTTTCAGTAACAAACATGAGGTATACCTGTATTCACATTTGCATTTAATATGATCTATATTGCTATCTTAAGCATCCTATACATTAAATAGCAATCTCTATGGTTTCAATTCAATCTCTAGCACCACTTCAACTATTAATTATTTAGTATTTGCTAAGTACTGGAATCTAATATATATGGTTTAAATCTATTATCACAAAGCAACTCACAGGTACCCTGCAAGGTGAAATCACAGTGGTCATTTTACACTTGAGGAAACAGAATTTCAATGGATTACCCAAACTCATGTGTCTGGTAAATACAACTGGGCTGAACAACCAAGGAACTTTCTTTTATGGTACACATTTGTGGCTGCTTAGCTCAGCTGTAGAGAGGTTAAAGTTTAGTACTGTTAAGGTCAAAGTCATAAATGTGAACTTAAATGGGGGTTTTCCTCTGACTCATAACGGAAAGTTCAACATTTAACCCTTGCCCGTCAATACGTAACATTGGCCACAAGTAGGATAGAGTGAAAGAATGGGCAGCTCAATATAAATCCATTGCCAATACTATAAGCAGTACTTAGAGGACTTGTTTCCTAATAAACAGCCAAAATCATCATCTTTTTCCAAAAACAAAAATAAGCTATATATAGGCTAGGAATTCATCCATAATTTTCACTCATATAGCCAGGCAATGGGAAAGAGAACATCAGAGAATAATTGAGCTGCATGTTGTTAGAAGATCCTTCTGGAGCAATTCCTTCATTTGACAGATAAAGGAACAAGTTGAAATTTATAAGTAGAAGCAGGGGTTATTGGATTACTTTCCCAATATCTCTAAGCCAGAGGTAAGAGAGCAGAGAACAGACCTCGATATTTCAGACTCCTGGTTTATGGCTCTTTCTACCAGGCTAAAGAGAGGGTACACTGTGGCCCTGAACCCCAAGGAAATGGTTTGCTGGCCATCTCCTGAATACAAGGAGCACATATTAATCTTCTTCCAAATTCTGACTCATAGTGACTCTGTAGGACAGAGTAGAACTGCCCCATAGGGTTTCCAAGACTGTAAATCTGTGTGGAAGCAGACCGCCACACTTTTCTCCTGCAGAATCACTGGTGGTTTCAAAGCCACAACCTTTTGATGAGCAGCTGAGCGCTTTAACAACTGTGCCACCAGGGCTCCCAAAAGGAAAATTAGAGTTCATTATTTCCCTTAGGAAATTGCCAATTCTACTGGATTCCTATCTCAATTTCCATTGAAATCCTCTACTTGGTCCCTTCGACTTGTTGAAATTTACATTAAAAATTTTCCCTTCTTTGTCTTATTGGTTCCCACTTTCTTCTTAAAATCCTAAACAGCAGAGTTCTTTATGACCAATAACCCCAAAATTGTCTTTCATCTAAAACACCAACCAGCCTCTCCCCATTTGTCGGTATTAATTCAAGCAGCGTACATGTCTTTGTTAGTTCCTTTGTTCTCTTCATGTAGAAAATCCTAGGAATTTTCTAGCAAATAAGTGTCATTTATAAATGTACTGCAGAAGCCTCTAGGTAAATTCTCCTTTCACCTTTAAATTGTGTTACTTGGCAGGCTACTGACAATGACAAACAACAAACACAGAGACTAGCAGTTGTGCAGAAAGAAAAAGAAATTAAAACAGGAATATTTTCGTAACCATATTTAGCATATTCATGACTAACATTGTTTGCAGCCAGTTAGAGTCACCTTATTTTTCTTTATGTGATCTGAAACACAGTGAAAAGACAGGGACTTGATGGTGGTGTGATGCCTTAAAACATAGTCTTTTGCTTAAAGCAGCATTCTTTACAGCTTTGCTTTTAAAATTTGACTTCATAATTCCATGACACTCAAATGAACACTGCAGATAAAGTAATTGTGCAGATTTTATTCAGACTTATGGCACTGTAGTTTAAAATTACTTCTATGCTTGAAATAACAGTGATAGAATTCTTTTTGATTTACTTACACCAGTAGTTCTCAAGCTTTGGTGAGTGTAGGGTCACCTGGAGGGCTTATGAAAATGCAGTTTGCTGAGCTCCACCCCCAGGGTTTCTGTTTCTGTCGGTCTGGGTGGGACCTAATAATTTGCATTTATAACAAGTTCCCAGAAGAAGCCAATCAGACCACATTTAGAGAACCATTGATTTATACTGATAGAAGTCTGAATATTTTTCTGTTTGTGTACATAGATACTTTAACACAAAAGTAACCTCAGCCACTAACTATTTGATAAGAATCAGATTTAGATTTTGTATATGTCTGGAGGAAGTTATTGTAGGCAATTTCACTTTGCCACTTTTTGACAAAGTCCCTTGGTCCTCATGAGCCTCAAGTTACTCACTCCCAACCAGATTGTCAGATCTAATTTCAAATACTAGGATACATGAAAAATACAATAAAATGCTTACAAACACAATTGGTTTTGTAGCACCTAACAACTTTCCTTGGAAACTAGCAGTTTATAGCTCAAATTATGTAAATATTATGTAATTTTCATTATGTGCAAACAGGAAATGCTAAAAGAAAAGAAGAAACAAACATTAACAGTTTTGTTGTTGAACTACCTGGGTGGCACTGTTCATTCAGCCTTATTCTCATCCTGAATGAAGTCGGTCTCTTTGCCAAGCAGTCAAAATAAATATTAGCAAGATAAGAAAGAAGGAAATAACAGGGAAAGGCTTCTGTAAATAATTGTCTTGTAGTTACTTGTATTATTATTGCTTTTTTAACACACAATTGAAATAGTCCCAGCTTTTCTTCCATTTATTAAAAAAAAAAGATTCTAAATTATAAATATAAACCATATTCATGTACTTTCACTGTGACAGTGTCTACTTCAAATAATGCAGTTCGCAGAGATTTATTGTACTAAACAACTGCTTTCGATCCACAGGAGCCGATTTGGGAGATAGATAAGCACAACCTAGCTTGAGAAACACTGTCTGCCTCAGTCCGGTCTTTCTGGATACTTGCTCTTCCTGAATGGAATTAATCTATTTTGCAGTAGATGTTCATAAGTTTTGTTAGATACTCTATGCTGTAAGCCTAAAGCAGAAATTTCCGGCTTCGCTGCATTAGACCTCCCCCAGAAAGGCCAATAACAGCCATAAAAGGACTTAACAGTTTAAGGTGAAAAGGCATGATTATCAATCTCAATACCCTAAGTGCCAAAAAGCATTTTAAACAGGAGATGACTGACAGACCTGTCAAGTGGTAATGCATCTGTATTTGCATCTGACCTGAAAGCACTTTCAACATCTGCAAGGACAAAAAAAAAAAAAAAAAAAATCAGCCAAATAAAGGTTGTCTTGGAATGAAAGATTAACGACACAGCAAACTGCCTCGTTCTGGCAGGAGAGCCTGCCACCCTAGCTCCTCAGCTGCTGCCAGAACTGGTCATTCTCTGGAAGGAGTTCTGTCTTTGGGGTTATACATTTGTTCTCTTGCAGGTTAATGTAAGAACAAGGAGGCCATAAAGAAAGTATTTCATGTCTTTTTTAACTGCAGTGAACCTACACGCACTGGTTTACCGATGGAGATTGAGCTGTCTGTCAATATGGGTAGACGTCTCCTTTGTAAACACCCTTGTGGTCAGCTTCCTTCTGGTGGTCTGATCATGGTGTCTGTAATCATATTTTAGGATAAAAGGTGGAAAAAGAATTACCTGTTTCATTCGACTGACTGTTGACACAGTTTTGATTGTAGAAGCCAAAAATATTTTAACCTTGGATTTCTTATTTTGTTTTCAGCATAATAAACCTATACATGAAATTAATGGTCTTGCAAAGACATATGCAAATTAGAGAAAAAATATTCAACGTTTCTCTTGTTTGTTCTCAACTGGAAAACCCTGGAGGCATAGTGATTAAGTGCTACGGCTGCTAACCAAAAAGTCGGTAGTTCGAATCCAACAGGCACTCCTTGGAAACTTTATGGGGCAGTTCTACTCTGTCCTGTAGGGTCGCTATGAGTTGGAATTGACTCCATGACAATGGGTTTGTTTTTGATTTTGTTCTCAGCTGACATTGTGACTACACTACAGCGCGAGTTCACCTGTTTCCACTCAGAATTTGAAGATAATCTTGACTACTGCAATGTATATTGCAAAAGTGTTGCAAATTGATAAATATATGTACCTTCATAAAAAGGAAAGTTTTGGAGTAATTGAACAGTATTTTCCAGATCTGTTTAAGTCCAGTTTCAGTTGTAATTAACATAAGGAGCACTTTCTTAAAGCTATTTACAAAATGAAATGTCTCTCGGGGTTAGTAAATTGCATGCTTTTGAGATAATTTCCTAAGGAAGAAGCTTTTATACCTTACTATGAAATCTCTTGGACACCTCCTATAGAGCTACGGTTGACTTTCATAAACAACATAATGACTACATGTCAAAGAAAGAGTGATATGCTAGGGGTCTTCAAAGAAATAGGAGCCCACAAGCTTTCTTTGTTTCTGTTGACATGTATAACATAAAATTAGCCCACAAAGACATTTGAAAATATGCTTTCTTTTGCAAAGATGGGTAGTTATTTTCAACATTACAAAACAACAGCAGCTACCTTGCTTAAAATATTCTGCTTATTACTGTTTTATTTGGGAACAAGAAAAATCTTCAATAATATATGGATTTTAAAAAATAAACTCCTTAATCAAAATTATACTGCATACTATAGAAAAAAAAGGAGTAAAAAAATAACTTGGTCAAAGTTCCCTGGAATTAGTGAGTATAGGCTATAAAAGGATAAATTCACATAAAGAAGCCCATATCGTTTACATTAAGACTTTAAAAAAAACAAAAACAAAAAACCAAACCCATCACCATTGAGTTGATTCCAACTGATAGCGGCCCTATAGGACAGAACAGAACTGCCCCATATGGTTTCCAAGGCTGTAAATCTACACGGAAACAGACTGCCACATCTTTCTCCCAAAGAACAGCTGGTGGGTTAGAACCTTGTAGCTTTCTGTTAACAGCTGAACGCTTAACCATTGCACCACTAGGGCTTAGGAAATTCCAAAAACTCTTTACGCTTTCAACTAGTGTCATGGGTAGTCCTTTTCTATATACTATCTGCCCTTTCTGCAATCCTTTTCAAAGTTAGTACAAATATGTTTCACTGCACACATTTGAAAGGTCTCAACATCTGATGGTGGCTTAGTGTAGAAGTATATACTACAGATCTGAGAGGTTTCTTTTTCTTTTAATTTACTGAGCTATCCCAGGTTCAACCAAATACTTTAAACCAAGATTTCAAGAAAAAAAATCAGTCTGCCAAAAGCAATTCATTATAAAAATATAAGACATTTTGAACAAACTTTTATCAATAGTAAATGTTTCTACCCATAATAGAAACAAAAGAAATAGTCATACTATCTTAGGAAATTAATTCAAAATATAATAGCTTTCTGGTTCATAAAATTTTAAAAAATACAGCTATATTTCAGACTAAGATGCCATAGAAATACCATATCAAATTAGTATAGTGTTTTTTAATTAAATTTATATTAAATTTTTATAGTGTCCTTTAAATACATCATCTTGTCTAATCTTTACAATATCATTATAAGGCAAATAGGCAAGTCACCATTTTCCAGACTGGGAGATTGATAACTAAAGTGATTAAGTTACTTGTCCAAGACTATGTATCAAAAAAAAAAAAAGATAAAGGCAAATTTAGCACCCGTATTTCTCAATTTTCAGTCCAATGTTCTTTCCTTTTGGACTCCTAATATATCAAGACATGGAAATATTCCCAAAAGAAACCCAGCCAAAATGTGTATAAACATGAGTTGATTTACCTGACTAAAACAGGGTTCCCATGGCCCCTATATATGTAAAGAGCCATGCCTCCCACCTCAATACTCAGCCTTACCCCAGATGCCATAGTCCCTCCTCTGGGACTCCAGGGACCTTCACATGATCCAACATCCCAATGGCTAAGGCATGGCTAAACAGGAAGCCTCCAGGATCCTCCTCCAGCACAGCCCTCTAGCTGTAATCTCTTTTGAATGGTCTGTGACCATGGCAAACTGGTCATTAAACATTTTGAATGTCACTCCTGGAGTCCTGTGCTGTTGTTGTTAGGTGCCAGTGAGTCAGTTCTGACTCATAGTGATCCCATGTAAGAAGGAAATGTTGCCCATTCCTACGCCATCCTCACAGTTATTGCTATGTTTGAGTCCGTTGTTGCAGTCACTGTGTCAATCCATCTCGTTGAAGGTCTTCCTCCTTTTCACTGACCCTCGACTTTACCAAGCATGATGTCATTCTCCAGGCACTGGTCTTCTTGATAACATGTCCAAAGTAAGCAAGACAAAATTCCTCCATCATCGCTTCTAAGGAGCATTCTGATTGCATTTTCTTCAAGACAGATTTGTTCGTCCCACGCCCACCTCAGAATGCACATTGGTCTAAACCAGCTAGCACAGGAAATATGGCTACTAGCCAAGACTTTTTAGTCCCCTAATTGTTATGGGTGTACAGCATCAGGTATTGGACACATGAGGGGAGTAGATTATTTACTGTTTGCAGTTAATAGTTGTCATTAGTGTTATTGTTGTTAGGTGCTGTCGAGTCCACAGAACAAAACACTGCCTGGTCCTGCGCCATCCTCACAATCGTTGCTATGCTTGAGCCCATTGTTGCAGCCACTGTGTCAATCCATCTTGTTGAGGGTTTTCGCTGACCCTCTACTTTACCAAGCACGATATCCTTTTGTAAGGACTGGTCGCTCTTGATAACTTTGCTGTTAGTAGTTAACAGTTAAAAGACAAACAAGGACTAATTTTTTTAGGTGGAAAAAAGGGCAAGTTTTTAAGGCCAGTTCAATCAAACTCACTATTTCTTGAGTATCTCTAAAGTGCAGGCATTGAGTTAGGTGTGCATGATTCAAAGATGAAAAAGGAACTCACAGCTTAGAGGAATGGAGAGATATAAATAAAATCAATAAATAAGGCTCTATCAATGCACCATTCTCAATACTAATTATTAGTTTGGTAACAGTCTTTTACCTTATTTAGTTCAATGATTTAAAACAAAAAACTTGCCGTTGAGTCGATTCCAACTCACAGCAACCCTATAGAACAGTTGGAAATATGGTGCTGGAGCTGAAGATAGAAGTAGAGATTTGAGATGCATATAATTGTTTAAAATTATTGTTTGAAGCCTTAGGAGTGGAAGAGAAAGATTGAAGAGGAAGAAACATGAGAAAAGAGGAGAGCTACAGACAGAACATAAGGAACGGCAACGGTAACAAAGCACATAAAGGACAAAGCTCCAGCAAAATAGAAAGAGAATAGTTAGAGCAGTGAGAAGGAAACCAGAAGAAAATAGTTACGGAGGCCAAGAAATGAGTTTCCACAGAGAGCAGTTTTCCATCTGTGTCAGCGCTTTGGTTCAAGATGCCCACTAGGAAATAATGACAAAAAGTAGAAAACACTGGGAAAAATACAGAAAAGGGAAACAATGTTCCACGTTAGGCACATGTTTGTTTTTCATTGTGCTGCGGAGTATAGCAGGTGAGCACACAGGCAGTGCAGCAGCTTCTTCTGGGCTTGTGGATGTGTTAAGTTGTACTTGCTGTTGTGTGCTGTAGAGTCGATTCCAATTCATAGCGACCTCATGTGACAGAGTAGAACTGCCCCTATAAGTTTTCTAGGCTGTAATCTTCGCTGGAGCAGATCACCAGGTCTTTCTCCCATGCAGCCACATGGTAGATTTGAATCACCAACCCAAGCACTAGCTTCTAATTGTGACTTCCCAGCCTGGTGGTGCAGTGGTTAAGAGTTCAGGCTGCTAACCAAAAGGTCAGCTGTTCTAATCCATCAGCCACTCATTGGAAACCCTATGGAGCAGTTCTACTCTGTCCTATAGTGTCGCTAGGAGTAGAATTGCTATGAGTTTGGTTTTTTGGTTTGAGTTGAGGAAAGAATTGATAGTAGGTATCTCTGTGCATTTTCCTGAGCATAGCTTTCCTACACATAAAATGCCAGTTGTCCCTCCCCGATAGAGCAGGAAAAAAATGTGTTGTAGGACTCAAATTCATGTAAAAAACCAGACTTAATGGTCTGATTGAGACTGGAGGAACCCCAGAAGACATGGCCCCCAGACTCTCTGTTAACCCAGAAAGGAGACCATTCCCAAAGCCAACTCTTCAAAGATTAGACTGGACTATAAGGCATAAAATAATACCTGTGAGGAATGTGCTTCTTAGTCCAAGTAGATACATGAGACTAAATGGGCAGCTCCTGTCCAGAGGTGGGGTGGGAGGGCAGAAAGGGATAGGAGCTGGTTGAATGGGCACAGGAAACCAGGGGTGAAAAAGGGGAGTGTGCTGTCACATTGTGAGGATTACAACTCAGGTCACATAACAACGTGCATATAAAGTTTTGTATGAGAAATTAAATTGAGCTGTAAACTTTCACCTAAAGCACAATAAAAAAAAAAAAAAGGAAAAAAAATGCCAGTTGTGAGGATTTTATTAACCTCTCTTACTAACCACAAAATGATCTAGACTAGCATATAATTTTTAGACTATCACGTAACATCAAAATGACTTTTCAAGATTAATAGTTTTCTTCTTAAAATTACTTGTAATCTTATATTAGCAAATGTGTGTGTGTGTATTAAAAGTTTTTTTCAGGACATATGCTAACATAACAGTGGCTATCGTGTGTTCAGAAAAAAAAATCAAATGAATTCTGTGAAAAAATGTTTTCTTTATGAATTGTTCACTGCTTAAAACATTTTATTCTCGGTGAGTTGTCACAAATTTGCTGACTCTTCTGTTTCTACCTCAGATAAATGGGTTTTCTTTCCAAAGCAGTTACCTGCAGGCAGAGGTAACACTGGTACAGAAATATCTCCCTGGGGCCTTAGTGCAAATAGATCAAGGCAAGAGAACTGCACAAGAAAGCAGCTTTCATCGTCCACGGATAAAAATGTGTTAGTCTTCATTGCAAATATGTGGGACATCAGCTGTGGATTAATTTTCCCCTGTAAGGAGAGGTACGAAGGGAAACTGACAAAATTTAATCCTAAAATTACCTAATTCTGAATTGTAAGTATTCTCCTCAGAAGCGACTGTTGGATTTCTCATTCGTTCAGTCTAGTAAACGTGTCAACTTTCATGCTGTCACCAGGGTTGCTGAACATTGAATGAGTTCTGAAATGAGTTGATTTTCTCTGATAGGTACCTAAAATGTTTTCATTTTTGAGGGTTTGAAGTGTAAAAGGATGTTAGTAAAAGAAGGGAAATTCTTCAACAAAAGGCCTTAACTTACAAGAGGCAACTTGTGTCTCCAAAAGGCGACTTTGAACCATGCTAAGAATTTGGTGGTGGGTGAACTCTTTAGACATTAGGATTTTATAGTTTTCTAGGAGTCCCTGGGTGGTGCAAATGGTTGACATGATCCTCTGCTAACCAAAAGGTTGGAGGTTTGAGTCTACTGAAAAGTGCTTTCCGGCAGCCTACCTCTAGAAAATCAGCCATTGAAAACCCTATGGAGGACAGTTCTACACACAAAGGCTCACCATGAGTAGGAATTCACTTGATGACAGTTGGGTTTTTTTTGTTTGTTTGTTTGTTTTTTAACTTTACTATTGCTATGAGGAGGAATCGACTCGACAGCAGTGGGTGTGTGTGTGATGTAGAACACCATTATAGCAAAGGGGACAAAATCCCTCTACTAGTGGCTTCCAACTCCTTAAGTCTAAGGATCTCTTTCTACCAAAAAAACAAGAAAACTCTGCGTAATAGTTGTTGACTAGGGAAATACATAATGTCAGAAAACTATTAGAAATTCATTACATCTTCAAAATAAATATTTTTATTTTATAAAATTACAGCAGCATCCCATACATTTGAAGGTGTAGGTCACTTATCTGGGAGTTTAAACAATAAAAGCATCAAAGGTGGAATTTTCTAATTTTTCTATATGACCATTTTTAAAAAAAAAAATCACACCACTGTAATAAATTGAAGGGCTATTTATTATAATGTATGGTGTGCAAGGAAGATATCACACTGCAGGAGCAAATGAGTAGTATTGACAGGGAGGTATGAGTCTAACAACTTGCGGTTTGTATACTTTGGCAAGTAGCAAAAGTTTTAAAGATTCAAATTGCAATGGTTAAAAATATCTATTTTTTATGCATCTCATTTCTTAATTTCTATAACAGGAAGAAAACCCAAAAGAATGCAGCCAGAAAATTTTGGGAATGAACCAGCTTGGTTATTATTATTCTGGTCTTTTTGAATTAAGCTATCTAAACTCTGGAAATATCATTAATTTAGATGAAGATATTTCCATGTAGCCTGAATAAACAATCTTCTACTATATGTGTATGATATATGTAGAAAGATAATTTTTGAGATCTTAATGTACATATTGTTTAACTTTTTAGTTTTTCCCTCCCATGCACTCCAAGCATGGAGCTCAGCATATCACTGAAAACTCTATCATTGAGCATTTTTTCAACTGCAACACGAAGTGAAATCATCACGAAAACTTATTTATTGTCCCATCTGTAAAGTCCAAGCATGGGTGGAACCGAAGCTCAAATGTTAGATACGTCCCTGCCTGTTTCCCTTCTGTCCTTTCCTTTGAGATGGTTTCATTCTAATATGAGTTCTCTGCCTGGCTACCAGCAATCTAGGCCTCTCAACCCTAGCAGAGGGAGAGCCTTTCTCTATATAGTTCCTGGATCAGGTCTTACTGGCCTAGGTTGGAACTTCTGCCCATCCTTTAAGCAGTCACTGGGGTCAAAAAGATGAAATGCTCCTGTTGACCAGAATTGGGTCATGTGTCTACTTCTAGAAGGATCACTCCCTTATAACCCAAATGAACTAGAAGTGGGAAAGGAGTGTATTCCTGAAGGTAATCAAGGTGCTATAACCAAAATATAGAATAGTTACTGTCTTAGGCTGTGTTCTCTACAGGAGCAAAACCAGTAAAGTGTATGAACACATACATAGAGATATTTATATCAAGGAAATGGCTCGCATGGTTGTAGAGACTGGAATGTCCCAGGTCAAGATAGAGGCTTCCCCTGATTCACGTAGCCACAGTGGCTGTCAAATCCAAGATCGGTAGGTCAGAAAGCAGGGTTCTGGCTCACAGGCTGCTAAGATTGACAAATCCCAAGATTGACAGCGAAGATTGCAGGTAAGCTGCTAGCTTAAGTTCCAAGAATGGGAAATCAGACAAACAAGAGCCAGCTGCAGGATTCCATGGCAAGCAAAAGCCCCTGAGCCTTGCCAGAATGTCCACCTATATTCAATGCAGGCAACACACCCAAGGAAACTTCCTCTCGACTAACTGGCTACTCACAGTAGATCCCATCATGGAGATGATCACATGTATCAAAATTCATCATGGGGGTGATCACAATGTCATATGGCTGCCAAATTACATTATAACTGCCAAACCACTGAGAATCATAGCCCAGATAAGTTGACACACAGTCTTAACCATCACAGTTACTGAGCCCAGCAAAAACAAAAATATTAAAAACACCAGGTTTCAGGAATTTGTACAGAGCTGAAGCAGAAGTTGCTTGAAACCTGTCTTCTGGCAGGTTCTGAGCCCACAAGGATTCAGCCCACCCAGGAGCCACAGAGCAGCTGAGCATGAAGGTACCCATGGGGGCTGGACCTCTCAGCAGTGATCTCTAATGCAGTGGTCTCCTCACACTCTGGTGCTGCACAAAGCCCAGGGATCCTGAGACAACCCTACAGAAGGAAACCCAGTGGTTGTGACAAGATTTCCTATCAGCCTGGTATGTTGGGTGTCTGGAATCTGATGACTAAGATTTATGTGGCTGCTCATATTGTTTACTCAGGCTATAGAAAGGATTTAGAGCCCATATGGATTCATGGCATCTTTGAAAAAATTACACAGTGCTCTATTAGTCTGTGAGCTACAAGTTGGAAACCACTGTCCAGATCCAGGTTAACATTTCTTTGTTCTGGAAGCTGAAAACATTTCTAAACATGCTTCACTCTCTATGTCTTAATATGAAACATTAGACACTCAGGGGATGGACAATTAATAAAATTTGGCATGTAAGAACACAGGTTTTATAGTTAGACAGCCAGGGTTTTCAAATTCCCATCTAAAAATAAAAACAAAACAAAACAAATCCCACTTTACTGCTTCTTCATCACCACTTCCTAGTTGTGTGGTCCTGAGAAAGTTAATTATCCTTTTTAAGTCTCAGTTTCCTTTTCTGTAAAATGAGGATAAAAGCAGTGCTGTTATCTCATAGGGTTGGTATAAGGATTAAAAAAAATACTGCTTATAAAATGATAACACACTTGACATATAGTAACTGTTCAAGAAATGTCAGCTGCTTATTGTCAATCAGCAAGAAAGTATAAAAGGGTCAGGGAATAGCCATCACCACATTTCAAACTTCAACTCTAAATGCTTAACCTAAGGACTTACAAGTACAATTGGCTGAATCGTTCAAGGACAATTTGCCAAGCAGTGGAGAAGGAGTATATTACTACAGTAAAACCTGTGAAAGCTGGAACCTGTGCAAGGCAAAAGCCTGTCAGAGAAGGAAAACTCACAGGATGTTTATGAGGTAAGGTTCTTAATTGAGAGTGATAGAAAAGTAGTAAGCACCCTGTGTCAAAGGTGGAAAACTTGCAAGACCTGGAAAAACAAGGTGGTCTCGTTGAGTTCTGGCTCTCACAGGTTTCACTGTAGTTTGTTTATATTTATTGTAACCCAGTTGTCTGCTGGGTGCCTTCCTACCTCCATCTGCTGCCCTCAGCCAATCAACGGGCTTTCTCCCTGCCCTCACCTATACCTTCTCAACACAAGATTTAGTAAACTCCTATAAACTCCTTATCTTCATGACCCAGGAGGGTCCAGAATCGTCCTCTTGCTTTCCACCGATTCCTGACAATTCGTACTCATATCTTCTCCATGAATTTATGTCTGCAGTTTTCATTTCCAGCTCTTGCTGACCTAGATACAAAATTCCACTTCTACTCTGATTTCCACAAAAGATCAATTCTAACCAACAATTTCATGCATTCTAAAACATTCCTAGAGTTTCATAAGGTCATGGGAAGAGGTCGTACCACACTCTACCCGGCTCTCTGCCATTTTCCTAGACCCATCCCACTCTCTTCTTCCTTTGCTCCGATCTCTCCAGAGTAATAAGCAATCTTTACTCACATCTCTTGGAAAGAACTTTTTAACTCCAAGTTATCAAGATATATTTTCCACACAAAAGCAGTTTTCTTACTAAGAGAAATTCTGCCACAAATATGAGACAAATCGTATTTTTAGTACCATGACATTATGGCAGACTACATTATATTTCCATTGAGGAGGTACAATTTGTGCACCTAGTTTGTGCAAGGTGCTGTGCAGGGGATGAGACCTTGAGCAAAGACGGCATTGCACATTCTACTACCAATGAAATAGCCTTATATTTCACTGTATCAATAATGAATGCCAAGAGTATAAGAAATCTACAAAAATGTTAAAGATATCAATGTTTTACAAATCAAAATTATTGTGGATATTTAGTTGTTGATAACTGACAAACTTTTAGTTTCATCTCTGCTTTTAATGCTGATATTTCATATAATTTGTATTTGTTCATTTGAACTATGGGGATTGCTATTAGCACAAAGAACTTCATTTTCTGGTGTGTAAGACATTAGCATACCCTCAGATCTCTGTTTCTAAGAGAACTCTGGACTTAATAAATTGTTTAGTTTGAATATAAGCTTCTAAAAAGCAGGAATTTTTGTTGCATTTGTTCACTAATATACTCCCAGGTCCTGGATCAGTGCCTGGCAGGAAACTAATCCATATTTGGTGAATTAATTATGCAGGAAACTACCACTTCTCTGGCTTTAGACACTGTCTTTTGTGTTTTTAATGGTTTCACTGGTACATTGCTACAGCTAACATCTAAGACCATCCACAACTACGAGAAAAATTTTACATGTATTATGTCATGTCCTTACAAAATATATGTACCGCCATGACATAAATATTATTGTAACCATAATATAGACAGAGGACAGGGGTCACATACCTATTTTGAACTGAAATCTGAACTTGTGTATTCAAACTCTTAACAACTCTGCCATTATTGTCACATGTTAAATAAAGTTTATTTACACTGCCTTTCCTTTATACTTTTGATTAATATTTTAAAATTCTGTGCCTATTTTTGGCCTATACCTCCGTACAAAATCTTGGGGTCATAGGTTCTTAATTTTCTCCATGTTTGTGACCTGTAAGATTGTGTGTAAGCTTGCCTGGACCATGATTATATGTGATCACCTGAATGATGGAATCTGCTTTGAGTAGCCAATCAGTCGAAAGGGAGTTTCCTTGGGTGTGTGACCTGCATTTGCGTATGAGTCATTCTTCTGGCTTTTGCCTTCTCTGGATCCTGCAGCTGCTCCTGTTTGTCTGACCTCCAGTTCTTGGGACTTGAGCTAGCAGCTTATCTCCTGATCTTGGGATTCATCAGTCTTCACAGCCTCTGAGCAAGAGCCCTGCTCTCCAATCTGCTAATCTTCGGTTCGCCAGCCCCTGCAGCTATGTGAATCAGGAGAGGCCTTGTGGTCTTGCCTGCAAATTTTGGGATTAGTCGATTTTTATAGCCTGTGAACAAGGGCCCCGCTCTCTGACCTACTGATCTTGGGTTCGCCAGCCTCTGTGGCTACATGAATCAGTAGAAGCTTCTCTTCTGATCCACGGACTTGGGACGTTCAGCCTCACAACTGCGTGAGCCATTTCCTGGATATAAATCTCTCTCTATATACATATTTATACGCTTTACTGGTCTGCTTCTCTAGAGGAACCAGACTAAGACAAAGGTTAATGCAGAAATCACGTTCAATTTGTAAGCAGCTGTCTACCAGGTGTCTCTTCCTGTTTCTCCCCTTCCTAAGAGAAACACTGGGCTCAAGCATAACAACAGTCATGAGGATGGTGCAGGACCAGGCAGTGTTTCATTCTGTTGTATTTAGGGTTGCTACAAGTCAGAAATGACTTGACGGCATCTAACAACAAGAGCAAGCAAAGGAGACCTGGTAGTACAATGGTTAAGCACTCAGCTGCTAACTGAAAGGTTTGAACCCACAAGCCACCCCTCTGGCAAAAAGATTTGGCAATCTGCTCCTGTAAAGATTTCAGCCTAGAATATCCTATGGGGCAGTTTTGCTTTTTCCTACAGGATCTCTATGAGTTGGAGTCAACCAGGTAGCACCCAAAAAAGAGCAACTGCGTTTTCTGTTGGGGAATTAACCCTCTCCCAATGTGTAGTAGGCATGTGGTTTGAATGGAATTGACCCCAACCCAGCTCCAGGTGACAGCCTATTGATGGTAACCCATCTATTCATCTAATCCTGACTAGTTAAGGAAGGAGCAGTAATCTAGATCAGGATGTGACATTCACCCAACCAAGAGCATTGGTTCAGTTTGGACCAGAGGGAAGTTCAGATCTTTATTTCATGGTGCAGGGAAGAAAAATTCTCTTCCTTGCTCTGGATAGTGCGTGCGATGTATGTGAATGAGACCTGGCATTGCTGCAGCTATTTTGCTGTCATTATGGAATCCAGTTTAAGACAATGTAATACATAAAGGGTGGTAGAGCCAAGTAAACTGCTAAGAAACTAAGCCAGATTCCAGGACAAATCTGACAGGACCCCACTCAGTACAGCTAGATTAACAGTTATATACGCTGATAGGTTTATTCTTTGAGTAGGGCTTTCTATTACTTAGAACTGATACCGTCCAAACTGATACAACCACTCTCACTTTTCTTACTAAATTTTATTTTTGTTTCCTTTTACTGGACTAGGAAGTTTCTCCTAACTTACTTAATTGAAAGATACCACCTATGTTTAATTCTGTTCTAGGATTGTATTAAAAAATAAAGAATTTATTCAAATTAGTTTCCAGATTTCTCTAATATCCTAATTTTTTTTTCTTGAAGTTCAATTCACTTGAAATACTTTCCCTGAGACTCATTTATTAGTGCACTGAATTGTCACAGTTCAAGGTCACCAGTAGCAAAATCACCTCTTAACTTCACATTGCAAATTAATTAGTCCTTGCCAATCAGTTGTAAATCTAACATGGCTTTGCCTCCATTCAGATCACAAAAACCATATGATGTTAGCGGTTGAAGGAACCATAGGGGTCATCTAATCCTACCTAATTATTTTACAGATGAGAAAATTGGGGCCAAAAAAAAATTAAGTGACCTGCCTAAGGTCACACAGTTAATGGCAGGTCTCCTGTGATTCTTGGCTCTTTCCACCTAAATCATGCCTCCTCATGTGCAATGAAGCCTACCAAAATTAAATAAGTAAAACCCAGTATTTTAGAAGACTAATACAATTCCATGATGTCTAGGACAACCAGTGTACCATAAACCCAGGAAGTAACATAAAAACTACACTAAATCGAACTGATTTTGAAGCCTCAGTGGAAATTAATACAATTTTCCTTGGTTAAAATTCTATTTAAACTTTGACAGTCACTGAAAATTAATTTTTTTAATACTTTTTGGATTATAAAGTTGACCTCCCAATGCTAGAAAAATTCATTGAACATAAATGTAGTGCTTTTTTATAAAACAAAAGAAACTTTAAATATGAAAGAACATGATTTTGGATAGACTTCTTCCCCAGCTTTAAGAGAGTGATGTTTAAATATACTATTTTTTCACACACTTCCGACAGAGCAGATTGACATTCCTCCTTTTTGTTCATCTGAGGCTTGGTTCTTAAAATCACTCTGATCATCAGAATCAGAGCTGGAGCTTTCTGATAATGCAAATATTCAGCCATATTCAGAACCAGAACCTCAGGAGGAGAGCTTAGATATCTGTGTTGTTTTAAAAGCCCCTCTGCTGATCCTGGACTCTCTGAGTGGTACGAGCGGTTAATGCATTCACCTGCTAACTCAAAGGCTGGAAGTTTGAGTCCACACAGAGGCATCTTGAAAGAAAGGCCTAGTGGTTTACTTCTGAAAAATCCATCATTAGAAACCGTATGGAACTAGTAAAAAATGTCTGCTTGGAGCATTATGCCCTTTTAAAATCTATCTATATGGGATCAAAGGGGCCCTGGTGGCACAGTGGTTAAGTACTCAGTTGCTAACCAAAAGCCGGGCAGTTCAAACCTACCCGATGCTCCTCGGGAGAAAGATGTGGCAGTCTGGTTCCGTAAAAATTACAGCCTTGGAAATCCTATGGTGCAGTTCTGCTCTGTCTTATTAGGTATAGGGTTGTTATGAGTCGAAACTGACTTGACAGCAATGGATTTGGTTTGTTGTTTTGTTTTGTTTTGTTTTGTTAATGGGATCAAATTTGACAACAGCAACTTGAAAGATTAGATTGGAACTTTAGGGGGCAGTGAGTTTATGTTAATGAGGGAGGAGGGACTCAGAAAAGGATGGTAAGAATGGCTGCACTACCCACAGAAAATAATGTCACTGAAAGTATGCATGTAGAAACTTGAATTGGTGTATGTTTTTGCTGTGTATATGCTCAACAACAAATACATAAAATATATTTAAAAAATAAAATAAAAACGAATATGTTTGTTCTTCCAAAAAAAAAAAAAACAGAAAGAAAACCCTGTGGAGCGCAGTTCTACCCTGCCACATATGGCGTTGCCATTGTGAGTCAGAGTCGACTCGATAGCAACTGGGTTAATTTTTTTGTTTGTTTGCTTTGGTTTCTGGTGATTCTGTTGGTTGGTCAAGTTTTAAAACCGCGGCACTATAGTGTTCTATAATAATATGTATCTGGAAATGTTTTACCGTAGAATAAAAGAAAAAGCTAGCATACAGACACACGAAAACACCCAAACACACTCATTCAATGGACAATGGATGAGTGACTGAAATAGTTAGCAAGATAGTCACATCTGAAAATAAATGTATAAACAGAAACCAAATTTCATTGACTATAAAATGCCATCAACTGCAAGATGCACCATTTTGCATGAAACATTAGGAAAAAAAATGTATAAATTTAGCTCACATGTTGCCAATCATGAGATGCTTCTTGATTTCAGAATGCTAAAAATGTGCGTTTTAAAATCAGTGAAGTGCCTGTCAGGTTGAAAGTGAGAAAAAGAGGGAGATAAACATCCAGGATATTAGGAGAACGGGAAACTCATATTAATGATCTTAAAAATGCTACTGATACCTCTCTGCGGGCCCCTATGTTCATGTACTGCTAAGGCTCCTCTGATAACCTAAGAATCCATCCTGCTGAGCCCTGAGCTCCCATGATGTCTTAAAGAGCTTTGGATAAATTCATGCAGGATGGGGCCCTTCATCTGCATGTCTGACTTTGATGAGCACACACACACTTTTCAGAGAGGTCACTGAAAAGCAAAGCATTGAAGGCAAAACAGGCTTTAAAAAAGTTATTTGTTTACAAGGGTTGGGTGGTACTCAATTAGAGTTGTGCGTTGAGATAGTAGAATTTCATTTTAAAGAAATTTGTATTACCATGACTTTGCACCAAAAATATAGGAGTTGTATTTTCTCTTGAGATACTTAACTTGGTTCCCATGTGTAACCGTAGCATTGCTTCTAGCGTGTCTCATAAAATGTCACAAGAATTTTTTATTCTAAACTGAAAGTTTTTGCTTTTAACAGGTGAGCAGTTATTGGAAAAACAGACCAAACATGCACTCTAGCCAAAGTAAACTTCTTGTCCATTCCCTCATGATATTAATTAGTATTAGTGGTATATTTGGAGTCGTCTCTGTCATCATAGTCTTGGTTTTCTACTTTTTATGCTATCCAAGTTTTTTATTTATTCATTTATTTTCCTCTCCTTTCTAGCCTTTATTGGATTGATCGGTTTTCTTTACTCAAATTTAACATATTGCTTACTGATTTTTTAAAAAATATTGTATATATTAGTTTCCTAGGACTGCTCTCACAATTTACTACAGACTAGGTGGGCTGGGTAGGTAGCTTAAGACAACAAAAATCTATTGTCTTGCAGTTCTAAAGTCTAGAAATCCACAATCAAGCTGTCAACAGGACTATGAATGCTGCAAGGAAGGATACTTCCTTGCCTCTTCTTAGCTTCTGGTGGTTGCTGACAATTTTTGGTATGCCTCGGCTTTGCAGACATATCATTCCAGTCTCTACTTCCATCATCACATGGCATCCTCCCTGTGCCTGTTTCTGTACTTCTGTTTTCTCATAACAACGCCATTGGATTAGGGTCTTTCCAGATTAGATTACCTAATTACATCTGCAAAGATACTATTTCCAAATAAGGTCACACTCTGTGGTTCCAGGTAGATATGAATTTGGGGGCGGACGTTATACAACCCACTACACTATATCTAGTGATAATCAGTTTCATCTATGTTCTCCCTCCCCCAGGACATGACAGTAACCTTAGCAGTTTTTATTACACTCCAGTCTCACTTATCCCCTCCCACAATGTAATCTACTTCCCATCCAATGTCATCTGGATTCTAATTCCAGGTTGTTACTTTTAAAATTAAAATCATTGTTGCTGTTACGTGCTGTCAAGTCGATTCAGACTCATAATGACCCTACAGGACAGAGTAGAACTGTCCCATAGGATTTTCTATACTATATGAGAATAGATAGCCAGGTCTTTTCTCACACACAGTCACTGGTGTGTTTGAACTGCCAACCTTTCAGTCAGCAGCCCAGCACTTAACCATTGTGCCACCAGTCTTCCTTAAGTTAAATTAACAGTTAACAGTATGTCTTATAATTTTTCTGTTTATCATTACCTTTTACATCACACTTGCTGTCAAAGATGCACTTCGCTTTTTGCTGGGGTATATCTTTCATAATTATTTCAGAAAGAGTATAATGATGGAAGTATTTCTGAGTCCTTCTCATTGGAAAACATTTCTATTTCAGTCAAGCATTGAATAATAGTTTGAGGTGGGCTTATAATTATAGAATTAAAATTATTTTTAACTGGACACTTTGCTGAAATTTCTCAATTGCATATTACAGCTAGTATTGCTGATAAGAAATCTAGAGAGAAATTTAGAGAGAGAAAGTACAGTATTGAGAATTCTATCAAAAATAGAATTCTCAATACTATACTTTCTCTCTCTAAAAATTATTAGGATTTTGTTTTTATCCTTGGTAATCTAAAAGTTCATGGAAACCCTGGTGGCATAGTGGTTAAGTGCTGTGGCTGTTAAGCAAAGGGTTGGCAGTTCAAATCCACCCGGCGCTCCCTGGAAACTCTATGGGGCAGTTCTACTCTGTCATATAGGGTTGCTATGAGTCAGAATTGACTCGACGGCACTGGGTCTGGTTTTTGGAATCTAAAAGTTCATAATGATATGTCCTAGTATGGCATTTTAAAATTTCTATCCTGCTTAGCACTTGTAAAGCCTTTTCAGTTTGCATACCCATGTCTGTCTTTAGTTCTAGAAAATTTCTGTTTATTATTTTTCTAAATATTGCCTCCCTTCCATTCTTTTTATTCTCTCTTCTAGAACTCCTATAGATAGATTTGCAAATCTTCTGATCTCCCACCCATGCCTCAATATTTTCTGCATATTTCTCACTATCTTTTGTTATGCATTCTGGGAAAATTCCTTAGCCTGACATTTCAGGTCTTTAATTTGCTATTTAGTTCTGTCTATTTTGCTAAAAAAAAAAATTTTTTTTTATTTTGCTAAAAAAAAGAAAAAAATTTTTTTTTTTTACTCTGCACATCTACTAAAGTTTTTACATGACTAACTCTATTTTAAATTTACAAAAATGTCCAATTGACTATTTTTTTAATCCACCCATTTTCGTTTCATTACTACCTATACTAGTTTCATGGATACAATAACCTTACTTGTTTATAATTTTTAGATATTAATTTTATATATTTAAAATCTTATTTGTTGCTCTGCTAACTCTGTTTCCTTTGGTAATGTGCATGCTGCCTTTCTTTTTTGCCATTGGCTTTCTTCAAGTGTACGGTAGTTTTCGATTGTACATTCAACTTTTTCATTGAGAGTCGTTATTAGACTGTCAGCCTCATCTGTTTGCATAGTTCATTGGGAGAAAGAGGGAACTGCTGCTGCCCCAGTGAGGGTCTGGAAGGGTCCCAGCACAGGGCCCCAGCGTCTCGAGGGGACATGCTTACCAGTCTGAGAACAGATGTTCACCCTCAAATGCTCCATCACATCTCTCTGGAGCTGACGTGCACCCCGCCAGTTGAGCATAACTCTGCTCCACTTTGCTCGTGTCATCTGGACTCAAAGAGGGTTTGGGCATTGTCTTGATCATGGGTGTCCCCTCTTCCTCCAAGCAACACCAACCATCAGGAGCACTGCCCTTTTTCTTTACCAGAGTAAACATTTTCATAGTCCTCAACTGGGGGCAGACTCTCTGCTAAGATTTTCTGGCCCAGGTGGGGGAGTTTCATAGAGTTCAGCACACATTTCTCCTCCTTCCTACTGACTCTCAAATAATGATCCTATCCATTGCCCAAGTCCCAAACCACACTTGTCTTCCTCTGCCTCTATTGGTGACACATTAGTGGTACTCTCATAGTCTACTCTTATGCACACATCCTGGCCTGCAATTCCCCTCTTCAATTTGATCTCATCTCCTTTTAAATGTTCTTGAATTCGTCACAAATTCTGGTGTTTTTTGGTTTTATGTCCTATTTTCAAGAGCAGCCCTATATGTATGCATGTTGTATGCCTATTTTTAGAGGGTTGATTCAGGGCTGAGCACCAGTTTGCTCTTAAGTACTTAGCTGCCTTTTCTCTCCTTTGCTCTATTTTGCAAAGAATTACAGTTTCTAGATTCGCTTGTCTAATTCTGGGTAGGTTTGACCAGTGAGAGATACTGACAAAAGATTGAAAGTTTGGGAGAAGAGAATAGCCTCCCTCCCTGCTTCTTTTGACACCTCCAGCTATGACTCTGTTTCCTCTGTAGCTTCATCCCCCACTCAACGCCTCCTTTTAGAGTCCTAGGCCCAGGCTAGATCACAGCTGAGTAGGCCTAGCTACTGAGCTCTGTTACAATAATTTAGAAATACTGGCTTCTTTCTCTTTTTAGCCTCATTTCTCTCATTGTCTTCTGTTTCCTTTTCTTTGTTTTGATCATGTAATAATCAACTCCTTGTATTAGTTTCCTATTGTTTAAAAGACCTAGAATGATTTGATTTCTTGACTGTCTAGAATGTCTAGAAATGTTAATATATTTTGCAAGTATAATTTAAATGTTATTTAAAATCATCTGGAAAAACCATGACTCCATTCTCTATTTTGAGTCCAGGAACTCCCCATCTAAGTACTGTAGCATTTTTACGCAGATATCGTGCACCTTCTATGTTTGTTTGCCAACCACACCCCCCTCCCACAAGGTATTTTTGTAAGTGCACTATGCTGATTTTTTTACAGCAACATGTAAAAAAAAACTTGGCATAATGACATCTACGAAAATACCTCACTGGGGGAGGGCACGGTAGGCAAACACATATAGAAGGTGTGTGTTATTTGTGTAAAAATATGGTAATCTGGTAGAGAGTTTGGGAGTAGGAACCATCCATTCGTGTCCTTACACAGTCCTCCATTTTTCAGTACACCTGCAGGGTTGGAGACCATGAGTGATGCAAATGATTAACACGCTTGGTTGCTAACTGAAAGGTTGGAAGCTCAAGTCCACCCAGAGGCACTACAGAAGAAAAGCCTGGCAATCTACTTCCAAAAAAATCAGCCACTGAAAACTGCATGGTGCACAGCTCTACTCTGACACACAAATGGTCATCATGAGTCAGAATCAACCTGAAAGGCACCTTTTATTTTTTTTCCCTCAGTAGGGTTTGACAGTTTGATGAGTCACTTCAGTGCTTGATCTTAAAGACATTGCTCCAGCCATCAAGTGTCTTTACTTATCTGCTTATTTTAATTGCTTTAGCTAGGATTTTACGTGATTTTTTTTTGCCTGTTTAACCCAAGGAATTAAAATCCTTGTACCTTCTTTGTCCAAAGAGAATTTCCTCCCGGCATTTTCTGTCTCGTGGCCAGTAAGGAAGGGACAGTTATCTAGAAGCCACTATTATTCAACCATATTTCTCCAAGGCCTTTTTAATCTTAAATACCCCATCAGTGGCCCACTCATTTACTCCATATTTTCAACTAAAATTGGAAGTTAAAATCAGCTGTAATTTAACCGCTGCACCACCAGGGCTCCTATTATTTTACACAGAATGATTTAAGATTACTCATTAACTAGTTCAGTGTGTGTTTTTTTTTTTTTTTTACTAGAGTTTGGCCTAATTCTAAATGGCCTAACTTCTTTTTTTCTTGTGAATATGAGAAAAACTAAACACAAGAGCTCTACGTGACCTATGTGATGGTTTAACGGGTATTTATAATTAAAGCAAATCTTTATATTAAGTAGTCTTTTGTATGTGGACACATCTTATACTACGAATTAGAAACATCCACTATAATCAAATGTTATAATTTAAGTTTTCAGCTTGGATCTTCCTTCTCTAAATTTCAGAAACAACTTTAGATTTTTTTTTTAAGACTCTGAGAAACTGCTGTTTGATAGTCACCTAGAAGCCTTTGAAACATAGCTGTTACAAAACAGCTTCCTTAGTTCCACTAGTGAGTTTTGGTTCATCACTTCTTTGTTAAATCTCAAGTCAAAAAAAAAAAACAAAAACTGTTGGTCTACTCAATCTTAAAAATTCCACAGGAGTAGACCCATTGAAGATGGCCGGAGAATGCTACAGAGTAGGAAAAATATTTTTTCATTTGTCATTCTGGAACTTAAAATATACACTTCTGCATTTAATCTCACCCACTAGCAAAGTTTCACCCACTGCTCTGATGAAAACAAGATAAGTTGTAAGTTCTGTCTAGCTCAGATATTTGTCCTCATTGACAACTTCTTACTTCTGGAGACTAAACCAAGCCACTGTGAAATATGGATGCCTTTACCACTAAAGATCCTCTCCCAAGGAAGTGGACAATGTATATCATTCTCTAAACTGATTTATTCTCCCTTCCATCTGGAACTAACATTTTCGAGCACTCACCACAAACTGGCAGGCTGTGTAAGCACTTACGCTTCAGAAAACTCCTTTATTCATGGCAAGGCTGGAATCTTCAGGGACAGCCAATGTGGGCACATGTAGTGTCAGCTTCGTCCAGGCTGGCTCCCTGCTTCCCGCCTGAGTGTCTGAGACGCATATGCTTTAGTAATTTCAGCCCCCGATTCACTGAAAAATAAACACCAAGGTGATAATCAATTAGAAAGTCTGTATATTCCTCTTCTACAACAAGTTAAGAGTTTCTTCCTGCCAGAAATGGGCTTTCAGGAAAGGAGGTATGTAATGTCCTTATATTTTGGTTTACATTATTTCTATTTTCATTGGGTTCTCCAAGCTTTGATATCTGTGGCTTAATATGCATAATGCTTTGCTCAGATTTTCAACTTCTTTCCTAAAACTATATAACTTCCACAACCAGTTGAGACAAACCAGATGAAAGATTTCAACCACATTCACTCACCAAACCAATTTGTTGGTGTTTTCTTAGGTTTCTGGCTCCCCATCTGTGTGGCTTGGATCATGTGAGGATGGAGTCAGAAATGGGTGGGAAAATATTGCCTAGCTAAAGGAGTGTTAATCATTCCCACTTAGGAGAAGGAGTGTTTTTTATTGCTACTTTACTGATGAAATCTTTCCCTAAAGCAAGAAACAATAGCAAAAATCCCTCCTACCTGCTTGTCTCAAAAGAATTCTAGCCTGTCCGGGAAATAACCATCCCCAAGAGATGTTTATTGAGTGCCTTCAGGGTGTAGTGCTCCTTTAGATGCTCTGAGAAGTTGTAGTACCACTTAAATAAGCCTAAGGCCAGCCAGATAGAAGGAATCTGCACTGAACTGGGACTCAGAGGCTCTGGGTTCAAGTTCTGCCTCTGCCTTTTATCAGCTGTAATCTTGGGCAAGAACAGTCACCAATTATTGAACACCTAAAATTTTCCAAGAACTTTGCATTCGTTTTTAAAAATCTCAGTAATGCTACAATAATGCTAAATAATTATTATATCCCATTTTGCAGATTAAAAAAGAAACTAAGGCACAGAGAGGTTAAGTGACCTGCTCAAGTCCAAACTGTCAATAATTTGCTGAGCCAGGAATTAGTCCCAAAGTTTGTTTTCTGGTTCCAAAGCCTACTGCCTTTTCACTTATTCTGAGAAGTAATTTTCCTTTTCTGAGCCTTAGTTTTATTTTAATCTGAAAAATAAGGTGATTGGGCTAAACCTTTAAAACCCTTTTGAACTCAGATATTTTATGATCCTATAATTGAGCCTAAAGCCTAGACTTGAGGAGATTACAGTTTGGTTCACTTCAGCCCAAACAATGCACATATTTATATAATAAAATTGAGCAGCATTGGGTAGGAGGTGGTTTGAGATTAAGGATCTGGTATTAATCTGGGGAAGCTTCCGGCCTAAAGGGTTTTCATCTGGTACAGGCAAGAAGAGACAGGATGTAGGGTGGCAGATGGAAGGAGGTCAGTTCCAACCTCACAAGGTCTCAGGGAAAACACTGTTGGGGAGGATTCGAAGTGAGAGACCTTTACTGTGTAAACTTTCACCAAAAACACAATAAAATATTATTAAAAAAATAAAACAAAAACAGAGCGAGAAACCATCAGCAGGTCTACCCGACTGGATGACAGCCGCTCTGGATCAGTGCCCCCATGCTGAGGAAAATGAAAAGGGGCCCCTAACTCAGTATTCTTCCTCCATGTGAATTCAATGAACATTATTGACTGACTGACCGAGGGGAAGTGAACTACAGAATTGCTTTGAAGCCCACAGTTACAAGCTATAATTGGGAAACTGTCACAAGATTCACATTCATGGAAAACCATGAAAGAGTAATGTTTCCATGTTTCAGAGCTTGCCAAAATATAGTTTCCGTTCTGCTGTTAATTTCCTCCCCCTTCTAATTCATTTTTTAAAACTTTTCCATCAAAGAGAATTCTATTTTGTAACTATGTATAATTAATGTTTAGCATCTTTCTTCTCAGAATCTTTAAAACGTTAACAAATGTTGACAATGTAAATTTCTCTAGAGGGGAAAAAAGCACTAGTTATAAATACAAGGAGCCCTGGTAGTGAAATGGTTAAGTGCTTGCTAACAGCTTGGCTGCAAACTGAAAGGTTGGCAGTTCTAACCCACCCTGCAGCTGCATGGAAGAAAAGCCTTATGACCTGCCCGTGCAAAGATTACAACCCAGAAAACCCTATGGGGAAGTTCTACTCTATCTCATGGGTCACTAGGAGTCAAAAATTGACTCCTAGCGACTCTACAACAAGAAGTTGTAAATAATACTCTACTTTTTTGCTATAAACTGGTCGACTATGAAGAAAGGAATTCTAAAACCTACAGCATTGCTAGTTACAAAACAACCACAAAGAAAGGTATCCAGGGAACTACAGTGGAACACTTTATCACGAGTTCTTCTCATTCTTCTCTTCTTACATATCTCACAGTTATTGATCATCTGCTCCTAAGCCTGGCTTCAGACCCAAAGGAGATGTAATCGTTGAACCTATAAATACAATCATCTCTACCTCTCAATGGTGTCTACTAGGTGCCAGGCATATTTTGGTAGACCCTTTACATTCACTAACTTTAATCCTCAAAGCAATCTTCTAAGATATAGGAAATCTCAGGACAGAGTGGCTCAGTAACATGTCCAAGGTGGCATAACCAAGGCTTAAACACTGGATGGTTTGACCCAAAAATCCCTTGCTTTGCCACCCTGGCACCTTATAAAAGGCACATGTAGACCAACAGGTTCCCGTGCTTGTCCCCTAACAAAAGTCATCAGAAGATCGTTAGTATTTCTGAGTATCTTTAGACTTGTCCTTTATAGCATCACTTGAAATGTGCTGTAAAACACAGCCACTCTAAAATATTTCCCTAATCTTGCCTGAAAAGAAATTTCCAGTCTTGAAGGTAATGGGTGAAACTATAAAGAAGGGGGGTGCAGGGTGTGAAGAAGTTTTTTACCAGAAAGTTAAAATTCCTGTTTAAATGGAGCTCTTTGTTAAGAAATAAAGGTAAACCTTAGAGTCAATGATGGGATGAAGGGGGTCCTTCTATTACTGTCACCTGGGAAGATCTTGTCCTTACTGGCATGATATATAGGTTTGGAGGTTTTGTTTATCGAAGGAGTTGGGTGTGGAGCTAGTTCCCAAGGTTTGAGGAGGAAAGAAAGGAATCAAAGCAGAACAAGTAAAAGGCTGGAAGGAGAAATATGAGGTGTCTACCACAGATTGGTCTCAAAGAAATCTCCTGTCATTTTTCTCATCATTAAATAAAGAGGGAAAATCAAATGACTTTCAACCAAATAACCTTCTTGCTCCTGAATCTGCTTTGCTAAAGGCAAAATGTACAAGGGCCTAGGCAAAAGAGTGCCTACAAATTCCTAAATTTCTCCAGAAGAAAAAAGACAAGTTACACAGCAGAACATGGTTTGAGATTTGGGCCAGAGGCATCAATGAAACTCTGGTAGCATCTCTATGCTGTTCTTGTTGTGTGCCATTGAGTCAATTCAAACTCCTAGCAACCCTATTTGATGGAGTAGAACTGATCCATGGGGTTTCCTAGGCTGAAATCTTCACGGGAGCAGATTGCCAGGTCTTTTCTCCCACAGAGCTGCCAGTGGATTCGAACCACCAACCTTTCAGTTAGCAGTTGAGTGCTTAACCATTGCACTGCCAGGGCTCCTTGGCATCTCTAGAAACCAAAAAAAAAAAAAACCCATTGCCATCGAATCAATTCCAACTCACATTGACCCTATAGGACAGAGTAGAACTGCACAATAGAGTTTCCAAGGAAGCATGGTGGATTTGAACTGCCAACCTTTTGGTTAGCAGCCATAGCTCTTAACCAGTACATCACCAGGGTTTCCTATAGAACCCGCTAAATCAGAGTTGTCCCTGTTATGTGCTTGCATATACTGAATGTTAGCTTACTCAATACCTACACCAATCCCCTTCTCCTCTGCTTTCTTTGTCTGTAGACCTAAAAAAAGCACCTTCCATGGAAGCTGAGGGTGGCCTTGTGAACTTGTGGTCAGTTCTATCCAGTGAAATGTAAGCAGAATTCCCTGGGAAAGACTTGCCTTCACACAAAGAAAGGGTGAAATCTTTGATCTTCCTCCCCCATTTTACTTCTTGTTACCAAAAATTCAAATTCATTGCTACTTAATCTTGTGACTATGACCAAGGAGACTCCTCAGGAAAGATAAAAGGCCAGGAGAAGAAAAGTTTCCTTGATGACATTTGGTTCCTGGCTGATGCAAACGGTTTGTACTTGATCAGTAACCTAACAGTTGGCAGTTTGAACCCACCCAGCAGCACCGCGGAAGAAAGCTCTGTCAATCTGTTTCCGTAAATATTATAGCCAGGAAAACCCTTTGGAGCAGTTCTACTCAGTAACATAGGAGTTCACCATGAGTTGGAATCAACTCCACAACAATGCGTTTGATTTTTGTTTTGTTCTATTTATGTGACATTTGGCACCAGCCTTTCTCCAGACTGCTTGTTAGGTGAGAAAGTAAGCTTCTTACTTGTTTTAGCCATTGTTTGTTATGTTTCCTGTTACTCGGAGCCAAAAGCTACCCTAACTAATAATATGTGCATCTTCTGGATGCTCATTTCTTTTTGCCCTGTAGTCTACAAACTTGCTTTGTTGTTCTCACACAGATTAATAACTGCCTTACAAATGTGGCACAGTGTAGATACTGAACTGCTCCAGGTAAATTTCATTTCTTCCAGAGATCAGAAATGACCTGGGGCAGCACTAAAATTAAACCCTTCTGCATTTAAACTTATATGCATGGGTGTGCATAAATAGTACATATAGTACCTTAGATTATTTTCATTTGACAAAATTTTTTTTTAATTAATAAAATTCACTCACAATTTGACTCTTTGGGGAAACCAGTAATGAATAGCTCTAGGTCAAAAGACCAGTTTGCCTTTCTCAAAGAAGCCATAGAATATAAATACTAAGATGTTTACAGAGTGGATTTGTCAGTTAACCCATCTTAAGTAAAAGAACAAGAAGTCTCAGAAATCAGAGTAATGTGTTCACTTCACTGTAAAAAACCCCCCAGTGCCATCGTAGGAAGAAAAATTACAGAAACCATGGGAAAGGTAAGCAGCAGAGCAAGCTAAGAAAACAAAGTGAACCACATCCTATGAGGAAATTAGCCCAAAAGCTGGAAAAAAAACTTCTTGATCTATTGACTGCAATTCCAATGTGATTCGTTATGAATCTTCACCTATTTAAGTCTGTGATTCTCTGTGAAAGTTGACCTCTCGTTCTTAAAGACAGAAGTTAAGTGCAAACACTAGGAATGAGAAGTAGGTAAACAGACATGGTTGGCCCAGGAGCTCAGGGTTACACCCCATGCTGAAAGATTTTAAAATCAAAACAAATATGTAAACCAAGAAATATTCCTTGGTAAATGTCACCAACCTGACCATTTCCAAGGACATTCAAAACTACAAAAGGCTACAAAACTGCCATAGATGGGTTGGGTGTTTGGAGACATCAGATAGGGTAGCAGACAGTATCTGGATCAAAAGCCACTCCAAAAGCAATCACCCCAAAAGCAGTTAAAAGAATTCTTTTTTTTTTTTATTCATGCACTTATTCTTGCCATCTAAAATAGTAAGCCTTTTGTTCAAAGTAGAAAACAGTCATTATTTCATTTATTTCATGTCTTCGTGATTATGGGTCCATTAATAAACTAAGTTATTTTTTTAAATTCTTGAATGAAGATAAACATTCAACAAAAACATAGAAGCTTCAAATTTCTTAAGGTGGCTTTTTCTCTGTCCTTCCTTACACAATTTTTTTTCTTTGTTTTAAGTGCAAGGCTCAAAGTTAAAACTCAGTAAGATTTTGTGTTCAAATTTCAAAATTTAGTTAGAAAACCTCACCCATTATACAGCCATTGGCTATCATTTTAGAGCCATTTTCTTCCAGAGGGTTGGCAGTAGAGGTGGGAAACTGAAATTCTCTGGCATCTCAAATAACACTTTCGACCTTTCCTTTCAGGGAGGGGCGTGCACACATAAATGTTTTGCCACGGCTTTATTAAGAAGCCTTGTGATAAAGACTATTTCAATAAGCCCGTGGGAAGGTAGACTATGTGCTTGACTCATTGGCTCACTCCTCTGAAAGCTTTTAACACATATCACCTTCATGTTTTAAGCTGTTTCCTAACAGACTTGCATAGGCATTGCAATTGACAGTCTCTGGAATAAGGAGCATATTTACAGAAGTTACTGCTTTAAGTGTCTGATTCTGATACCTGAATTATTATTAATCTCCCTCAGTAGTATTATATTTTACTATAAAGTAAAAACAATCCTTCTATTTACAGTATTGGATTAGCCTACCACACAATCAAGTCAAATAGACACGATCATTATCTGCAACAAGCTTCAAAAATAAAAATGAAATAGGGCTCAGTGGTAGAATTCTCACCTTCTATGAAGGAGACTTGGGTTCCATTCCCAGCCAATGTACCTCGTGTGCAACCACCACCCATCTATCGGTGAAGGCTTGCATGTTGCTGAACAGGTTTTAGAGGTCTTAGACAGGCTAGGAAGAAAGGCCTGGCAATCTACTTCCAAAAATCAGCCAATAAAAACCTTATGGATCACAGTGGTCCAATCTGCAACCATCACGGGGATGGGGCAGGAAAGGACATCATTTTTTTCTGTTGTATATGGGGTCAACATGAGTCAAATGCCAACTTGACAGCAGCTAACAACAAAAATAAATACACATGATTATATCCACATGTCACCACACATGACGTACATTCATTTTATCAATGAGGTTTAAGTACTTCTACTCTGCCGTAGTATGAAACATGAAAAAACTTGGGTTCAGCAGAATTTCTTTCATGGAGGACATTAAAATTCTTCAGAAAAAATTCGTGGATAATTCCACTGGAGGTAGAAGGTACAAGTAAGACTCTTCACTGTTCTACAGAACAAAATAAAAGAATTTGCTGCTTACATCCGAGAGTTTTGGAAAAAAGTAGAAAGTAAAGAAGGTGGGAGTGGGGGAAAAGCAAGAGAGGTAGCAAAGAGCTTCCACTCCCCAGTAAAAACTCATTCACTGAATATCTCCTTCAGTAAAGTTACAGAACCCCTAACCTACTTCAGTTTGTGTTGATTGCTTATTGATTGGTTTAACAGGTTTCAAGAGCGGCAGCTGGGATTACATGTTTTAAAAGAAAGATGAGTGAAGTAAACAGAAGGAAGTAGAAGTAAGCTGTACAATTTATGGGCTTTGAGTCAAGTTAAACCAATGCTTCAAGGGAAAAGAAGGTCCCAAAGGAGTATGGGTTGTATAAGGCTTTTCCAGGCATTTTCAAACAGAACACACTGAGATTCTCAAGCACAACAGTCTCATGTACGAAAAGCTATCTGCAGGAGAATACTCACCGCCGTGTGCTTTTGATGAAAAGTTTCACACTAAATTTTCTTACTAAGTATTTTGTGTCACTTCACCTCCTATGCATACAATTCTGAATATTCTTCATTTAGATCATAGCTGAGGTGGTTATGGACACATAGAGATATTCCAGGGAAGCAAACCCAAGTGGTTGTAATGCATACCCACTGTTTGCTTTGCGCAGCCCACCATTCCACAGGAACTTCTCCTACCCAGTAACACCACGATGTAACATTGTACTTCAGGAATACGTACACCCACAGCTTGAACGCTGCCCAAAACTAAACTGTTTGTAAAGCAATGAAATGTGATTTATTTTTGCTGAAATGGAAAGCTATGTGATGTATATCCCAGTTGTATTTTGTGAGAAATTTTATTACATGAATTTAAAATAATACAATATAAAATCATTGACAAAGTATTCTTTGGTGTATGGGTTTCCAAATAATGTACATCTTTCAAACTGTCTGTGTCAAAATCACATATTTTCAGAGTATGAAAATGGAATAAATTATAAATTCTCTTTAGGCTACTAGCATGTGTCATTCCCACTTTATCAGGTAAGTAGAAGCGCTGGCCACACTTTTTCATTCATATGGGGAAATTAGTCTTGAATTATTTAAGTTATTCAAGGCAACCAGGAATCTTTCTTTGGCATCAGTTATGGCTATCCTGTTATTTTAAACAAACTAGGGAAAGCATCAGAGAGTGATTGACATAAAATTGAGGGATAGTTCTAAGCATAACAGGCAGAAATGGGAAAACGTAATTTCAGAAAGTGGGAAGACATGGAGGCAAGAATTCAGAATGTGTTTGGGGAAGAGCCTACGACCCCACTCATCTAAAGGGTGAGTTCCAGGAGTCAGTCTTGAGAGCCAGTTCTTGGCACACATATTGATGTTTTCATGATGGAACAGTGCTCAGACTTCTTCAATGAGCTTTTTATGCAGCGAGTGTTGGAAAGTGGGAAACAGAAAGGAAGAAGTTGAAAGATGCCAAGTGTTGACTACAGCTGGCAAATGAACATGATTGGGACCAAAATTATTAACATATGACTGTTGCCAGTCTTCCTCATCCACTTACTTTCTCAAGACTAGTCTAATTTTTTATACTACACTTTCCTTTTCTCTACCTGCCTAGGAGGGCCTTGCCTTGTCAGTTCCATACTTTTGGTTTCCACAATCAAGAATGGAGAATGGACAAGGAAGTACATAATCAGAGAGGCAGAAGGAGGAGGTCTGTGCCACTGTTACTGGAATGTAATGAAATGCAACAACTTTCAGAAAAAAAAAAGAAATACACAAACTGACAACATCTTTCCTTTTTTTTTTTTTTAATCCAAAACAAATAATCAGAACCAAAATTTTAAAATATGTTTTCTGTAAGGGCTGGCTCAGCGACATTGTAATTTGGACATAAATATAATTTATATTCATTGGCTAGTGTGAGCAGGGTCTACGGTCTATTATAGTAGACATAAATGACAGGATGAGGAGATTTTGCTTAATTAGAGACTTGGGAGCCATTGAGGGTTGCTGAACAAGGTGGTGATATGATTAGTATTCTTCTCTAGGAAGAAAAATCTAACAGCTTTATGGGTAAAAGAGCAAAGAAATAGAAAGCAAGAGTGATCAGATAGGAAAATTGAAATATGCCAGGTGAAAGGTAATTAGGAAACGTACTAAAAGGGAGAATGACAATGGAAAAGAAAAGACATTGAGGTAACTGAAGGGAAAAATCAATAGAATCATTTTGAGAGGCAAAGGAAAAGAAAGAGCTGAAAATTTGATATTCATGGCCTAAGTAATTGAAGGAATGGAAGTGCCATTAACAGAAGTGGGGATGACAGAATGGAAAGTTGAACTTATAGTAGGAAAAATTAGCTCAAATTTAGATTCATTGTTTTTGTTATATAGGAGGGACATCTGGATGAGGATGCCCAGTGGAAATGGAAGCTTCATGAGGAAAGGTCTGTGATTGTCTTGTTCACCTTTCACCATTGTAACTCTGAAGCTTAGCACATAATAAGTGAATGATCAACATTGCTGAATGAATGAATTTGAATTCTTATGATATAATATTGCAATTTTTAAATATCTGTTTTCTTTATTCCTAGATTCTGAGCTCTACATATAATCTGTTTTCTTTATTCCTAGAAGATTCTGAGTTCTACATATACTTACATCTCCATTACCTACAGCCTGGTACATGTTGTTGTTAGGTGTCGTTGAGTTGGTTCTGACTCATAGCGACCCTATGCACAAAAGAAAGAAAGACTGCCTAGTCCTGTGCCATCCTTACAGTCGTTGCCATACTTAAGCCCATTGTTGCAGCCACTGTGTCAATCCAACTCGTTGAAGGTCTTCCTCTTTTTCACTGACCCTCTACTTTACCAAGCATAATGTCCTTGTCCAAGGACTGGTCCCTCCTGATAATATGTCCGAAGTATGTGAGGCTTAGTCTCGCCATCCTTGCTTCTAAGGAGCATTCTGGTTGTACTTCTTCCAAGACAGATTTTTTGTTCCTTTGGCAATACGTGGTCTATTCAATATTCTTCGCCAACACCACAATTCAAAGACATTAATTCTTCTCCCGTATTCCTTATTCATTGTACAGCTTTCACAAGCATATGAGGTGATTAAAAACACCATGGCTTGCGTAAGGCATACCTTAGTCCTCAAGGTGACATCTTTGCTTGTTAACACTTTAAAGAGATCTTCTGCAGCAGATTGGTATACATTAAGCACTCAATATATGTTTGTTGAATCAGTGAGTTAATACTCTTTTATTTTATATACAGCTCTATTCACAACTGTCATCTTCATTTTTTATATTCAGATATACATATATTTAAAAAAAAACACTGCCATCAAGTCAATTCCCACTCATAGTGACCCTGTAGGACAGAGTAGAACTTCCCCACAGGGTTTCCAAAGCTGTAAATCTTTGCGGAAGCAGACAGCCACATCTTTCTCCTGCAGAGAGGCTTGTGGGTTCTAACTGCGAACTTTTGGTTAGCATCCAAGCACTTTAACCACCAGGGTTCCATCAAATAAGTTAGAACTCACTAAATCTCGTGTTAACATAAATAGATAAATATTCACGTCCATAAAATTTATTTTAAAGGAAGGATGACGGTAGTAAATCATGAGTTTGTCTCATTGTTTTGGGAATACAACAACAGGTATTTCACCATTGGAAACCCTGGTGGCATAGTGGTTAAGTGCTACTGCTGCTAACCAAGAGGTCGGCAGTTCAAATCCGCCAGGTACTCCTTGGAAACTTTATGGGGCAGTCCTACTCTGTCCTATAGGGTCGCTATGAGTCAGAATCGACTCGACAGTCGTGCGTTTGGTTTTGGGGGGGTTTATTTCACCATTTAGTAATTCTGTTTGGGCTAACAGCCTACTTGCAGTTTTCAGAAATTATATTTCATTTCATTTGCAAAACACCTGAAAAAAACTTTTGAGCAACAACTTGAAAAAAAAAAATTTTAAGGTAAATATTTTTTTTAATTTCATGAATGCCTGGAGCTTCCCCATACTCAGCAGTAACATATGACTCACATTTTTGCCAGCACAAGCCTTTAGACAAAATACAGACTGCAAAAATGAATGTCTCACAAGGCTCTTATGATGCAAAACTCTTCCCAAGGCCCTCCCTCAACCACTTTAGTGTAGTATAAGGAGCTTCAATGGCAACCCTGTTATTTCTATTTAGAAGTAAACTTTTCACTCCATGTTTTAGGTTACAAGTAATTGACAATATATGAGTTTGTATATAATATGTTTACATTAAAGAGTTTGTTCAGTCATTATGGATCATTTATGGGAGTCATTCCTTACAAGTTAGTAGTCAAATATAAAATTCAAAATTTTATTCACCAAAGATTGTACGTGTATGTGTGTGTGTGTGTGTGTGTATGACTGAGATAGCTTCATGAAAGCTAAAAAAAAGAAGAAGAAAAGAAAGACAAACCTTGAAAATAGCATCTGGTCCTGAGTTCAGAAATTAGAACCAGATATGCTTCTTTACCCGTATTTCAGTTCACATGATTAAACTGCCAGAATGGTGAAAGGGAAAAGGGTTTACTAATTTAATTTTTGTTTTGTTTTTGAAGAAATAATAGAAATGTTTTAATGCTCAAAGTAGTTATGGCCATCCTTGAATATATTTCTTAATATATTAATGAAAAAATATTAGAATTAGCATAATTTGGGGATGCAGTTAGCATTATTACAATTCACCTTCAAAGGATTCTTCTAAGGGTTTCCTCTAAGTTATAACAGCCAAACAATATAAAGGGCTCATAGACTTCTTTGAAAACTGATTTTTCTGAATAATTTATGGTATACTGGTTCTTAAACAAAAACTGAGAGCAAAGAGCATTTGATTCAGCCATGCTACGGTGTTACTAGGTATCCTATTCAGAACGTCATCTTAAAAAGAGCTAGTAGAGTTGTTTTGTTTTGACAACTTCAGACAATAATTCATATTATGAAAAGAATAACTGAAGATATATGCAGAAACTTTTGGGAAGGTGATTAATAAAATTCTAAAGTCAGGGTTTACAGTTCACTAGCCCTATGGAGCTTATGATACTTGACCTTTATGCTACGTCTTAAAGTAAACTGGGCATATATTGTTATTTCCATTTAACAAATGATGAAATTGAAATCTGCAAGCACAGTATGATATATTTACTTTCATAAAAAAAAAATAGGCCCCTTTTTTTTTTTTTTTTTTTAATAAGTTCTAGAAACCCGGAAATTCTGCACCTTAAGCCAGAGCTTTTTCTATTATTTCAGGCTGTCTTTCTACAAGTTACAAAAAGCCCAAAAAACCATATTCCTAAATAGCTACTATATGGAACCTAGAGTTGAACTGCACTCAATCCTGGAAAAATCTACCTAAGAGAAATACCAGCATTAATAAACAAACGCACTAACATTGCACTTGGAATAGCAATGTGGTAAGGAATCCAATAGATCTGGAGCTCATTATTTTGATGGGATATCTTTATTAAGGGATTTTTCTAATTGACTTTGTAAATATGATTTCATTTTTGACTTTTCAATTGTGTTACACATAAGTTTCTCCATAATCTTTCCATTTCAAGCAATTCCACAATCATAAAAATACGTTCTTTGCTCATTCCAGTGTAGGAAAACAATAAAATTATCTAATGCTTTTTTTTTTTATGCTATATTAAGATTTATTTTCCCTTTTTTGAGGGAGGGTAAGGAGACATCTTTTAAAATCTGCTCTACATCTTACAAATGAGAAAATTGAAATGGAATGTTTCCCTTTCTTTAAATGGGCTTTTCTGCATTTCACGGTGACACAGCCCTTTGGCTATTCTGTAGAGATCAGTTCCAAAGTCTTATTCCAGCACTCGATTATCAAGTTTCCCAAAATGAGCATGAGCCCTGGCCTTTTTTTTTTTTTTTCCGGCTCCCTCCCCAATTAAGGGATAATCAATCTTGTCTCTTTTTATATGAATAATAATAATAATAATAATAATATATGTCTCTCATTATTACAATTTAGTATTTTGAGGTAGGGCAGAAGGGATGAGAAAATCACAAAATAATGATTTTTTTTTTTTTTTTTACTTTATAGTATATATAGTTTAGGAGTCCCTGGCAGGCTCAAAAAGTTAAGTGGTGAACTATTACCTGGAACGTTGGCAGTTCCAACCCCCCCAGAGTTGCCTTGGAAGTAAGACCTGGTAATCTGCTTCTGAAAGGTCATAGCCTTGAAAACCCTATGGAGCAGTTCTACTCTGTACACATGGGGTCACCATGAATCAGAATTGACTCATTGGCAACTAACAACAAGAAAAATGAAAACAACGTATACAGTCTGGCATACTCCTCAAAACCTATGATATAGGCTGTGATGTTTTTATTTTTCCCAAAGAAATTGAAATAGAGACTCAGAGAAGTCAATGAGGCGTACAAGTTTACGTGGCCAGTAAATGACAGAGCTGAATCTAGGCATCTCTTCTCTGCTAATGATTTGCAGGAAGTTCCCTATACCAAGTTTTCTAATTCTAAAGCTATATTCACTTTGAATAGCCAGGTGAGACAAGTATGGACCAGTCTGGAATTCAGAAGCTCTGAATCCCTATCACCACTCCAGCTAACTAGACTTAGTACTCTCAGGCAACACCACATTGTAGCCAAGGTCATGGCCTTTGGAGGAATCCAGGCTTGCCTTCACATCCCCATTCTTCTCTTTTAGCTCCATGTACTTGAGCAAGTTAGTTTCTCTAAGACTCAATTTCCTCATCTCTAAAATGGAGGTGGTTATGAAATTTTAAAAAAGATAACAAACGTAAAATTCTCAGCTACGATAATTATTGCATAAGTCATTACTACTAGCATTTCACTTTATGATGAAGTTTCTGCAATGTTAGTAAGGGAAAAAACACTAGCTGATTTCTCTCTTCCCAATACTGCTCAGCAAATGATAATATGTTCATAGCAGTTTCTTGGCGGAAAGAAAATGAAAACCCATATAGGTCTAACCACACACAAAATGCTGAACACACACAGAGACCTTTTCCCCAGGGACTTATATTCTACCTCTTGTTCACCTTGGAATTATTGTGAAGATCTTTGAACTGAATATATAATATGTCTTGCATATTTCAACTTGTGATTTTTGCTCTTATGATAAATAAAATTTTAAAATTTATTTTAAAACTTTACTGAATCTCATTACGGATTTTCTCAATCAACAAATAGTTAAAGTACCACTGCTATTACAGGTGGAGTAAGAAGGCATTGCTTTGTCAAAAAATTTGATATTATTTAAAGGAGATGGGAACCAATGTTCTGAGGCATTTTAGCTTTCAAATCTCAATTAAGATGAGTTTATAAGTGTTTTCAAAGTCAGATAGTCCAATTTAATGTTGACTCCATAAGGCTAAAGAATTTCTTTTCATTTATGGGTTGAATCTATTTTTTCAAATATATTCCTCTAACTAAATCAAGACCATGTTTGCCGTGCCGTGTGATGAAATAATCATAGGTAACAATAAGCACTCTGTTTTTTCCTTGTCTTTTTTTTTTTTTTATTGTCTCAAAAATCTAGGGTTGAAATATATTAGTAACAAATGTAAGTGTAAAAAATTAAATTATAATTCCAAGGAATTCATTCAAAGACACTCTACATTCTTTATACAAATCTTAGGTTGTGATGACTTCCGTACTGCTCTCCTAGCAGTACAGCAGTACAGCCAAACTATAAGCCAAAGTGGGTGGCTTATAAGAAGAGAAATTTATTGTCTTACAGTTCTAGAGGCTACACATTGTAAATCAGGGTGTCACTCCTGTTGATTCCTTCTGAGGATTATGAGAAAGAATCTGTTCCATGCCTCTCTCCTAGCTTCTCGTGACAGCCGGGGAGCGTTGGCATTCCTTGGCTTGTAGATGCATCCCCGTGTGGCCATCTTTCCTCCGAATTCCTGTCTTTGTGTATCTTTTCCTTTTTTATAAGAACACCAGTCTTACAGGAATAGGACCCCCTACGCTAGCATGACCTCGTGTTAATCTAACTGAAGATGTCTTCAAAGATTTCCAAACAGGTCACATTCACAGGTACAGAGGTTAGGACTTCAATATATCTTTTTAGAGGACACAAGTCAATCTATAACAACTTCATTGGGATGCTTGTTTACCTAAATTAAGACTATTTCTGTATTATTTAGTGTGCTTTCAATAACAAGTAACAGAAAACTCTTAAGTGGCTTACACTTTTAGGAAATTTCTTGGTTTGCCTAGCTACAGATTCAGAGATAAGGTGGGCTTAAGGGGAGGCAATATCCAATGGTTCTGGCTGGGTTTCTCTACAGCTGTCTGATTTATGCCTCATACCACATATAATGTGATTCTCATCTGTAGCAAGATGGCTTTAGAAGATACAAATCCTACAACCAAAAATGACTACAGCCAAGGGAAGAAAAAAAAAAAGCTTTCAGAACTGCCTCATAAAAGAGAAAACATCTTTTAGAATTTCCTAGGCAACTTACCCTCAAATATCTTTGATTAAAATTGGATTGCATGTTAATTTGTGTACCAATACTTGAGGTAGTAGGTGATAGAGTTACAGCCCACCCAGGGTCAGTTTACCCTGAGGCACATGTCTGCATAAGAAAACGGTGATGCACTGAACAAAATTGGTGCTTTGCAGGCAAACATCAGCATCCTCTACCTCTTCCAATATCTACCCATTTATTTTTCTAAGGGGCATTAGCTGACTTCATTAAGATTCGGAAACATAAATACCCTTTCTGATATGCCCTTGGAAGAAAAGTACAAATGTTATAAATAGTAAGTAAATTGGCTTGAACTATTAAATTCTTATACAGTTGGCAAGCAACCATATTCACAAGGCATGGATGAGATTAAACTTTAAGTTTAATGGCTGGGATAGGTCCAAGTATAGGAAAACAGGCCTCTGCAAATCTGTTTCATGCACATATAATGGTGCATATTGTCTCTTGAAAATATAAACCAGAAAATTTCATGCAAACTAACATTAAAGAGAAAAAATGAGGTTTCTCATGAAAAGCACTCAGCTTTGGGATAGGCACACAGGAATGACCCATTATTAAGATTCCTATAATACCAGATACTGCTATAATCCACAGATTAATTCCAGTCAATGATCTTTCCAGAATTCAATAACACAATAGAATTTCCTTGGAAATAGATTTTACTTACAAAAGATTTATATACTACTGGTAATATTAACCATAATTTTTAAGAATGAAGAACGAGGAATTTTCAGAGTTCTAATGAAGCCAAAGAGAAAATATGGGGTTTACATGGAAGCTCCATAGACACATCCAAACTTCCTGAGGGACCAAAGTGCTGGGCTGATGGATGTGGGGGCCTTGGTCTTGGGAAACATCTAGCTCAATTGGCATAACATAGTTTAGAAAGAAAATGTTCTACATTTTACTTTGCTGAGTAGTGTCTGGGGCCTTAAAAGCCTGAAAGCAGCCATCTAAGATACTCCACAGGTCTCACCCCTTCAGAAGCAAGTGAGAATGAAGAAACCTAAAGATACAAGGGAAAGATTAGCCCAAAGGACTAATGGACCACATCTACCACAGCATCTACCACACTGAGTCCAGTACAACTAGACGGTGCCAAGCTATGACCACTGACTACTCTGACAAGGATCACAATAGAAGGTCTTGGACAGAGCTGGAGAAAAAAGTAGAACAAAATTCTAACTCACACACACAAAAAACAGACTTACTGGCCTGACAGAGACTGGAGAAACCCCAAGAGGATGGCTACCGGATACCATCTTAGCTGAGTAATGAAGTCACTCGCAAGGTTCATTCTTCAGCCAAAGATTAGACAGGACCATAAAACAAAACGAGACTAAAGGGGCACATCAGCCCAGGGGCAAGGACTAGAAGGTAGGAAGGAACAGGAAAGCTGGTAATAGGGAACTCAAGGTCAAGAAGCGACAGTGTTGATATGTCATGGGGTTGTTAACCAATGTCATGGAACAGTATGTGTACCAACTGTTTAATGAAAAATCAGTTTGTTGTGTAAACGTTCATCTAAAGTACAATAAAAATAAATAAATAAGAAAATACAGAGTTCCTGGAAATGGCCTTTTGGACATTGATGGCTGCATCAAAATAAAAATTTCTTTTTATCTTAGAATTTATTATTATTATTCACTGCCCTATCATTGTTTGAAAAGTCCTTCCAAAGCTCTGCTCCAAGAGGAAGTTGTGCTTTTCTCTAAAACTAATTTAAGTTTGAAAATTAAATAATTATTTGTATTAATTGATTATTTACATGCTTACCGAACAGGTATCATATGCTCAGAAACAATCGTGATGCGTATTCCTTGCCCTCAAAGACTTTAAAATCTATTTGAGGGAGTCAACTCAAAAATATAAGGAACAATTAGCAAACAATAAAAGATAACATTTAATTAACAACTAAACTATGAAATGAAGCACTGGCAGCACAGTAGTTAAGAGCTACCGCATGCTATGGCTGCTAACCAAAAGATCAGCGGTTCAAATCCACCAGCCACTCCTTGGAAAACCTACGGGGCAGTTCTATTCTGTCTTATAGAGTTGCTATGAGTCAGAATGGACCCGACGGCAATGGGCTGAACTGTGAAGCAACGTATATTGGTGTGGAAAGATCCAAATGAGGAAAATTGTGTATGTCAGGGAGATTACAGAAGCCTTCACAATCACAGTAACATATATTGAACTTTCATCATGATATGTTTCATGACATATCATTTAATCTCACAACAACCCTGTGAATTCCAATCATTACCATCAATATTTACCGACAAGGAAGTTGTCCAAAGCCAGAAAGTTAGTCAAAATCAGGATTAGGAATTGAGCACATATACTGAAACCCTGTAACTTAGTTGCTTAGTTACTAAGCTCTTTTGCCTTCATGGAGTAATATGAACATCATAAGCACTTTGCAAACTTAGCAGGTCTCATTATCAAGAAAGCCAAGGATGGATATTTTAGGAAGAAAACCAGCACGAGCAAGACAAAGACACTGGAGTACCCATGGTGTATGTTGGGGCTCTTAAAGAAACTCTCCCATGCATCTGTCAGTTTGTCGTACTGTGGGGGGTTGCTTGTTGCTGTGATGCTGGAAGCTATGCCACTGGTATTCAAATACCAACAGGGTCACCCATAGTAGACAGGTTTCAGCTGAGCTTCCAGACTAGGAAAAGGATCTGGCAGTCTACTTCTGAAAATGGTTAGCCAGTGAAAAACTTATGAATATAGCAGTGGAACATTGATAAAGTGTCTGAAGATGAGCCCCTCAGGTTGGAAGGCACTCAAAACCTGACTGAAGAAGAGCTGCCTCCTCAAAGTAGAGTTAACCTTAATGACATGGATGCAGTCGGGCTTTCAGGATCTTCATTTCCTGATGTGACACAACTCAAAATGAGAACAGCTACAAATATCCATTCATAATTGGAATGTGGAATGTATGAAGTATGAATCTAGGGAACTTGGAAATCATCAAAAATGAAATGGAATGCATAAACATTGATATCCTAGTCCTGAGCTGAAATGGACTTGGTATTGGCCATTTTGAATTGATGATACGGTCTACTATGGTGGGAATGACAGCCTGAAGAGAAATGCCATTGCATTAGTTGTCAAAAAGAACATTTCAAGATCTATCCTATAGGGTCACTATGAGTCAGAATTGATTCGTCAGCAAGGGGTTTGGCTTTTTTTGGTATCCTGAAGTACAATGGTGGCAGTGATAGGATAACAGCCATATGCCTACAAGGAATACCAGTTAATGTGACTATTATACAAATTTAAGCACCAATCACCAAGGCCAAAGATAAAGAAACTTAAGATTTTTTATCAACTTCAGCAGTCTGAAATTGATCAAACATGCAATCAGGGTGCATTGATAATTACTGGTGATTGGAACAATAAATCTGGAAACAAAGAAGAAGGATCGGTAATTGGAAAATATGGCCTTGGTGATAGAAATGATGCCGGAGCTCACGTGATAGAATTTTGCAAGATCAATGATTTCTTCATTGCGAATACCTTTTTTCACCAACATAGACAGTAACTATACATGTGGACCTTACCAGATGGAATACACAAGGATCAAATCGACTACATCTGTGGAAAGAGATGATGGAAAAGCTCAACATCATCAGCCAGAACAAGGCCAGGGGCCAACTGTGGAACAGACCATCAATTGCTCATTTGCAAGTTCAAGTTGAAACTGAAGAAAATTAGAACAAGTCAATGAGAACCAAAGTACAAACTTCACCATATCCCACCTGAATTTGGAGACCATCTCAAGAATAGATTTGACATGTTGAACATTAATAACCAAAGACAAGATGAGTTGTGGAATAAGATCAAGGACATCATACATGAAGAAAGCAAGAGGTCATTAAAAAGACAGGAAAGAAAGAAAAGACCAAAATGAATGCCAGAAGAGGCTCTGAAACTTGCTCTTGAACATCATTTAGCTAAAGCAAAAGAAGAAATACTGACGTAAAAAAGCTGAACAGAAGATTTCAAAGGGCAGCTCGAGAAGACAAAGTAAAGTATTATAATGACATGTGCAAAGACCTTGTCTTAAGCTGGGTTCTCTAGAGAAGCAAAACCAGTAAAGCATATAAATGTATATATAGAAAGAGATGTATATCAAGGAAACAACTCATCCAATTGTAGAGGCTGGAATGTCCCAAGTCCATGGATCAGGATAGAGGTTTCTACTGATTCACGTAGCTGTAGGGGTTGGCGAACTCAAGATCAGCAGGTCGGAGAGCAAGCTGTGAGATAGACGAATCCCAAGATTGGTAGGTAAGCTGCTAGCTCAAGTCCCAAGAACCAGAGGTCAGACAAACAAGAGGCAGCTGCAGAATCCAGAACAAACCAAAACACCTTGGCAAGATGAGCAGGAAGGAAGTAGGTGGCGAACGGGGGAGAAATGAAGGCTGAGGGGATAGTGAGCCACCACAGGCCTCACCCCCACTGGTACCTTTCAGCAGATTCTATCACTGGGGTGATCACATATTAAAATTTGACAGGGAAGTGATCACAACATTATACAACTGCCAAAACACTGAGAATCATGGCCCAGCCAGTATCTCATCTCTATCTCTCATCCTAAGCTGTGTCTTTGAACTCCAAGGGACTAGAAATAAATCACTCCAGACCACCCAATATCTTTAAGGTGTTTAAATTAAACCCCAAAACTTAGATATGTCTTTAATAGCTATAGGTTAATACTTTTCAAATCCTGGGTCAGACTACCCCAGGGAGAAAGCAAAAGACTTTATGGTGACCTGGAAATCCCACAAGCCCCAGGCAGTCTCACAGCGCTGCTCTTCCACATTCCACACATTCTGCAGTCTGGGGACGCCATGTCAGCTTGAAATGGAATGCAGCCTCACACCTTGGCAGAACCCAAGTTCTCCTCCTAAACTGATATTTACATAGCTCCATAATTGAAATAGCTCATACATACATGTTTATAAATAGACAGATAATCTCTGTGAGAAAACATAAAAACTGGTAATAGTAATTACCTCGGGGTAGCTAGAGAACATGGCAAGAGAAGAGACTTACTTAACCCTGTAAACTCCTTGTACATTTTCAATTTAGAAGGCTATACATATATTATTACATATTCAAAGATACGTATACACTAAGTGAATTTGCTTTGTTTTGGCCTTTTTGCCTATCTCACAATGCACTTGAACCATCATTGGCCAGATGAAATCTTCCCAAAAGCATAGTTCCCATCACATCACACTCCTACTCCAACACCTTCAGTGCTCACCCATCATTAATAATAACTAATGTTTACAAGTTTCACAAGAATTGATTTTTATATGAATATTATGAAATTTATGCTTCACACCACATTTTGAAGCTATGACAAGTAGTAAAATGCTGTGTAGTGAATTTAAAGGCTATGTCCAGGATCACACAGGTGGTTGGTAGCACAACAAAAACAAGCCTGGAATATTTGCCACGTTCTGTTAAACCATGATGCGTCTCATATGTTGCTTATTGACTTAAATAAAAACTCTTTAGCATGGCATTGATCTCCAACATATCTTAGAAGTTTTATCTCGAGTAAATAATAATGCCTACCCTTTGTTCGTAGTTGTTAAGTACTAGGGCTACTAACAAAATGGTCAGCAGTTCGAATCCACCAGGCACTCCTTGGAAACTCTATGGGGCAGTTCTACTCTGTCCCATACGGTCTCTATGAGTCGGAATCGACTTGACGACACTGGGGTTTTGGATATCCTTTGTTCTAGCCCAAATGTGTTTAAACACTGGCTCCCAAAATAACTCTTACTTTTTTTTTTCCACTGTATCTTTTCTCATGTATTTTTCTTCTCTAGAATGCCTCATTGCTTTATTTTCATTTGTGAAAGCCCTCCATGGCTAACCACAAATACCAAAACAACAACAACAAAAAAAACTCAAACCTGTTGCTCTCGGGTCCATTCTGACTCATAGTGACCTTATAAGAAGAGAGTGAAACTGCCCCAAAGGGTTTTCAAAGCTGTAAATCTTAATGGAAGTAGGCTGCACATCTTTCACCTTTGGAGAAGCTGGGTTTGAATGGCTGACCATTCAGTTAGCAGCCAAACACTTTCACCACTGTGCCTTGAGGACTTCTAACCACAAAGAATACTCCTTAATACACCTTTTCAAATTCTCTCAGGTGTTCCATTGTCCCTTCCTTGTACTTTATTCCACTACTCATCTGTCAGTTTGTCAAACTGTAGCATCGGGATCTGAAGAGGACTCGTTAACAACCTGCATTGTGCAGATGACACAACCTTGCTTGCTGAAAGCAAAGAGTACTTGAAACACTTACTGATGAATACTTACAGTCTTCAGAATGGGTTACACCTCAACATAAAGAAAACAAAAATTCTCACAATTGGACCAATAAACAACATCATTCTAGTAGAAAAAAGATTTAAGTTGTCAAGGATTTCATTTTGCTTGGATCCATAATCAACACCCATGGAAGCAGCAGCCAGGAAATCAAAAGATGCATGGCATTGGGCAAATCTGCTGCAAAAGACCTCTTTAAAGTGTTGAAAAGCAAAGATGTCACCTTGAAGACTAAGGTGCACTTGACCCAAGCCATGTTTTCAATTGCCTGATATGCATGCAAAAGCTAGACGATGAATAAGGAAGACCAAAGAAGAAATGACACCTTAGAACTGTGGTCTTGGAAGAATATTGAACATACTATGGACTGCCAAAAGAACAAACAAATTTGTCTTAGACGAAGTACAACCAGAATGCTCCTTGGAAACAAAGATGGCAAGACTATGACTCACATACTTTGGGCATGTTATCAGGAGGGACCAATCCCTGGAGAAGGACATCATGCTTGGTAAAATAGAGGGTCCTTGAAAAAGAGGAAGACTCTCAATGAGATGGTTTGGCACAGTGGCTGCAACAATGGGCTCAAGCATAACAATGATTGTGAGGTTGGTGCAGGACCAGGCAGTGTTTCGTTCTGTTGTATATAAGGTAGCTTTGAGTTGGAACCTATTTGATGGCACCTAACAACAACAACAACAAATGCTGCTTTTCCAATCCCCCCAGATATTTCATTTGTCCCTTCCATGTACTTTATTCCACCACTCAACTGTCAGTTTGTCAAACTGTGGTGGCTTGTGTGTTCCTGCGATGCTGGAAGCTATGCCACCAGTATTTCAAATACTAGCAGGGTTACCTACGGCAATGAGGTTTCGGCAGAGGTTCCACACTAAGACACACTGGGAAGAAGGACCTACTTCTAAAAAAAAAATGGCCAGTGAAAACCTCATGAATAGTAGTGGAAGATTGCCTGACATAGTGCCGGAAGGCACTCAAAATATGACTAAGGAAGAGCCACCTCCTCAAAGTAGAGTCTACATTTATGGTGGGGAAGGAATCAAGTTTTCAGGACCTTCATATGCTGATGTGGCATGACTCAAAATGAGAAGAAACAGCTGCAAATATCCATTAATAATAGGAACATGCAATGTACTAAGTATGAATCTAGGAAAGTTGGAAGTAGTCAAAAATGAAATGGAATATATAAAGATCAATATTCTAGGCATTCATGAGCTAACATGGGCTAGTATTGGCCTTTTTGAATCAGAAAATCATATATGTTCTGCTATGTTAGGAATGATAAACCGAAGAGAAATGGTGACACATGCATCATCAAAGACAACATTTCAAGATCTATCCTAAAGTACAACCATGTCAATGATGTGATAATATCCATAAGCCTACAAGGAAGACCAGTTAATATGACTATTGTTCAAATATTTGAACCAACCACTAAGGCCAAAGATGAAGTAATTGAAGATTTTCACCAGTTTCTGCAGCCTGAAATTGATTAAACATGCAATCAAAATGCATAGATAATTACTGAATGTGAAAGTTGAAAACAAAGAAGAATCAGTACTTGGAAAATACGGTGTTGGTGCTAGAAACAAGCCAGAGATCACATGATAGAATTTTGCAACACCAATGGCTTATTCATTATAAATACCTTCTTTCAACAACATAAACGGTGAATATACACAAGGACCTTGACAGAAGGATTACACAGTTATGAAATCTGTGGAAAAAAGATGATGGAGAAGCTCAATATCTTCAGTCAGAACAAGTGGAATGGAGCGTCAGTTGCTCCAAGTTCAAATTGCAACAGAAGAAAATTAAAACAAGTCCACGAGAGTCAAAGTATAAATTTGAATATATCCCACCTGAATTTGGTGACCATCTTAAAAATAGATTTAACACATTGAACACTAATGACCGAAGACCAGACAAGTTGTGGGAAGACATCAAGAACATCATACACAAAGAAAACAAAATGTCATTAAAAAGACATGAAAGAAAGAAAAGACCAAAATGGATGTCAGAAAAGACTCTGAAACTTGCTCTTGAACGTAGAGTAGCTAAGAGTTTTCAAAGAGTGGCTCGAGAAGACAAAGTAAAATATTACAATGAAATGTGCAAAGGTCTGAAGTTACAAAACGAAAACAGAAGAACATACTTGGCATTTCTCAAGCTAAAAAACTGAAGAAAAAATCAAGCCTCATATTGCAATATTGAGGGAATATGTAGGCAAAGTATTGAACATCGCAGGAAACATCAAAAGAAGATGAAAAGAATAAACAGAGTCACTGTACCAGAAAGAATTGTTGCCATTCAACCATTTCAGGAGGTAGCATATGATTAAGAACTAATGGAAGCTGCCCTAAAGGTCTTGGTGAGAACAAGGTTCCAGGAATTAACAGAATACCAGTTGAGGTGCTTCCACAAATGGATGCAACACTGGAAGTACCTACTTATCTATGCCAAGAAATTCGGAAGACAGCTACACGGCCAACCGACAGGAAGAGATCAATATTTGTCCCCATTCCAAAGAACAGTGATTCAGTAGAATGCAGAAATTACCTACTAATGTCATTAAAATCACACACAAGTAAAACTTTGCTGAAGATCATTCAAAAGTGGTTGCAGCAATACATTAACAGGGAACTGCCAGAAATTTAAGCTGGATTCAGAAGAGAACATTGCTGATGTCAGATGGATCTTGGCTGAAAGCAGAGAATACCAAAAAGATGTTTACCTGTGTTTTATTGACTATGCAAAGCCATTTGACTGTGTGGATCATAACGAATCATGGATAACTCTGTGAAGAATACCAACTCCAGAACATTTAACTGTGCTCATAAGGAACTTGTACATAGATCAAGAGACAGTTGTTCGAACAGAATAAGGGGATACTGCATGGGCATTGTTTAAAGTCAGGAAATGTGTGAGTCAGGGTTGTATTCTTTTTCCATACTTATTCAATCTGTATCCTTAGCAAATAATCCAAGAAGCTGGACTATGTGAAGAAGAACAAAGCATCAGGATTCAGGAAGACTCAGTAATAATCTTCAATATGCAGATGACACAGCCTTCCTTGCTGAAAGTGAAGAGGACTTAAAGCACTTACTAATGAAGATCAAAGACTACAGATTTCGTTATAGATCACACCTCAGCATAAAGAAAACAAAAATCTTCACAACTGGACCAATAAACAACATCATTCTAATGAAGAAAATACTGAAGTTGTCAAGGATTTAATTTTACTTGGTCCACAATCAATGCCCACGGAAGTAGCAGCCAAGGAATCAAACGACACATTGCATTGGGCAAATCTGCTGCAATGTGTTAAAAAGCAGAGAGGTCAATTTAAGGAACAAGGTGTGCCTGATTCAAGCCATAGGGTTTTCAATTGTCTCATACGCATGTGAAAACTGGACAATAAATAAGGAAGACAGAAGAAGAATTAATGCCTTTGAATTATAGTGTTGGCAAAGACTATTGAATATACCATGGACTGCCAGAAGAACGAACAAATCTGTCTTGGAAGAAGTACAGCCAGAAGGCTCCTTAGAAGTGAGGATGGTGAGACTTTGTCTCACGTACTTTGGTCATGTTATCAGGAAGGGCCAGTTCTTGGAGAAAGACATCATGCTTGGTAGAGAGTCATTGAAAAAGAGAACGAGCCTCAACGAGTTGAATTGACACAGTGGCTGCAACAACGGGCTCAAACATAACAATTGCGAAGATGGTGCAGGACGAGACAGTGTTTTGTTTTGTTGTACATACAGTTGCTATGAGTTGGAATCAACTCAATGGCCCCTAACAACAAAAAAACAGTACTTTATTTGTACCACTTACAGAACTGGTGACACAGTGGTTAAGAGTTTGGCTGCTAACCAAAAGGTCAGCAGTTCAAATCCACCAGCCACTCCTTGGAAAGCCTATGGGGCAGTTCCACTCTGTCCTATAGGGTTGCTATGAGTCAGAATCAACTCAACTGCAACAGGTTCATAGAACCGCATGTTAATCTTTAATTATGGTTGCACTGATGTTTATCTTAACCTGACTACAAAACTTTGAACAATTTGAGAGCACATATCATAGTTACCCCGTTCATATTTTCTAAATTCCTAGAAAACTCCTATTCACTTTTAAAAAAAAAAAAGTTGCCATCAATTCAATGCTGACTCGTGTTTTAGGGTATAATTGCACTCCACAGGGTTTTCGATGGCTGTGAATGGCTGTGATCTTTTGGAAATAGATCACCAGGCCCTTCGTCTGAGGTACCTTTGGGTGAATTAGAACTGCTAACCTTTTCATTAATATCCAAGCATTTAACTAGTTGCACCACCAGGGACTACCTCTTCAGTTATTGTTTTTGTTGCTTGCCATGTAGTTAATTCCAACTCATATGGACCCTATATGACAGAGTAGAAATGTCTCAGGTTTTCCCAGGCTGTAATCTTTATAAGAGCACATCCTAGGTCTTTCTCCCATAGAGCCACTGAGTGGGTTTGAACCTACAACCAAGCTGAGTGCTTAACCATTGTGCAACCAGGAATCTTTTCTTCAGTTATTGTTGTTATTGTTGTTAGATGTTGTTGAGTCGGTTCCAACTCATAGCAGCAACTCTATGTACAACAGAATGAAACACTGCCTGATCCTGTGCCATCTTCACAATCATCGCTGTGTTTGAGCCCATTGTTGTAGCCACAGTGTCAATCAGTCTCTTTGAGGATCTTCCTATTTTTTACTGACCTATTTTACCAAGCATGATGTCCTTCTATCACTTATTACAGGCCCCAAATTTCTATTTAATTGATTTTGAGAACTGATTTTCTGAGGCACGAGGGCTGTAGTGTAAGATGAAGAGAACTTTGAAAAGATCCCTTAAACTATTTTTACAACAGAGATTGCAAACTGGTAGTTTGTGACATTCTTTGAAATACATATGTATTTTGTTGGGCAGCATAGAATTTGCACCTTTTTGGTTTTTAATATGAATTACTCTTCAGCATTTAAAATCAAAATATCTTATGTAAAAATCTGGCTTTTCTTGAAAAACAGAAAAATCTAGCAACACTGAGTTTTCACTATCACATGACAAAAATTTGCTTAAGTTGAATAAAGGCCACCCATTTTCAAAGAGATACAGGCTGTCTGATATGCTAAATGCACTACTCACTGTGATGTTACATCTGACTGGCTAGACTCATTTGTGTTACTTGTGTGCTGTATGTTCACACTTGTAGTTCCCACTAGAAATGCTGATCCCTTTGTCTTCAGAAAGAAGACCTTAAGATTCAAACTACAATTGTTCCCTCAGAGCTCTACACCTGTCTCCAGAGTGTTGTGCTAAGATCAGTTTTTTCAACCATCTTTGAAAAGTACTTCTCCTTCTGCATGTAGGAAAACCTCAAGCAGAAGTTATGCCAGCTGATACATCCCAGAATAGTAATGAAAATAAAGGGCAATTGCATACAAACACAATTTTAATTTGCACCAGAGGATGTCACCATGAAACATGGCCAATGCAGCAACCTACTAGTTTCCCACAAGATTATGGAGCAGCACATGATGAAGGTGACAGAAATCCCACAGTCATAAGAGATCTAAAGATCCTTTGATCTAATTTTCTACCCAATGCTTTAATTATTTCCACAAAATTCCTGCCAAGTCGATTTCTAAATCTCCACCTATCCAATGAGGCAAGTCCATTTCAGGTTTCACAATTTGTGCTACAGAACCATTTTTTCTCGTGTATAGTAAAAAGATGATTTCCTGTAACTTTCTCCCATTGGTCCTTCATTTTCCCTCTGAAGTAACAATAATCACCTGTGACTGCCTTTCTAGTATTTAAACACTATGGTCACATTAACTCTAAGCCTTTCTTTCTTCAGGTGAAATACCTCTGGTTTCTATTTGTAATATCCTCATCAACCTGGTTAACTTTTCTCTGTTTTGTTATGTTCCATCAAAAATTTTGGCACCCAGCGTTATACTTAATGGAGAAAGACTGAGAGTTTTCCACTTGAAATCAGGAACAAGACAAGGGTGCCCACTTTTACTGCTCTATTCCATATTGTATTAGAAGTCCTAGCCAGAGCAATAAGACAAAAGAAAGAAATAAAAGGTATACAGATTGAAAAAGAAAAAGTAAAATTATCTTTATTCATGGATGATATGATCCTATATATAGAAAATCCTAAAGAGTCCACAAGAAAACTTCTAGAGCTAATAGAGGAATTGAACAAAGTTGCAGGACACAAGGTCAACAATAAAAATCATTTGGGTTTCTAAACATCAGCAATGAGAAATCTGAAAGGGAAATTAGGGAAACAATTCCATTTACAATAGCATCTAAGAGAATAAAATACCTAGAAATAAATCTAACCAGGGATGGGAAGGACTTATACAATAAAAACTATAAAACACTGCTGAATGAAATTAAAGAAGACTTAAATAAATGGAAAGATGTTCCATGTTCATGGATTAGAGGGCTTAATATTGTAAAGTTGTCGAAGTAATTATGTTGTAAAGATTCAATGTAACCCCCATCAAATTCCAACAGCCTTCTTTATAGAACTATAAAAAACAATCCTCAACTTTATATGGAATGCAAAGAGGCCCTGAATAGTTAAAACAATGTTGAAAGAGAAGAACAAAGTAGGAAGACTCATACTTCCTGTTTTTAAAAAATACTATACGGCTACAGTAATCAAAACAGGCTGGTACTGGTATAACAATAGACACATAGACCAATGGAATAGAATTGGGAGTTCAGAAATAAACCCACACGTCTATGGTCAACTGAGTTTTGAACAAGGTGCTAAGTCCATTCAGTGGGGAAAAAGGAGTCACTTCAATAAATGGTGCTGGGAAAATTGGGTTTCCACATGCAGAAAAATGAAACAGGATGCATGCCTCACATCATACATACAAAAAAATTCAAAATGGATTAAGGGCTTAAATGTGCAAACTAAAATCATAAAACTCTTAGAAGAAAAAGCAGGCACAACGCTGTCAGTCCTAGCTTTCAACAATGGATTATCCAAAATAATAATAAAAACACAAACAGCAAAAAAGAAAATAAATAAATGGGACCTCATAAAAATTAAAAAGTTTTGTTCATCAAAAGACTGCCCAAAAAATGAAAACAAAAGACTGGAAGAATATCTTCAGAAACCATATATCCAACAAGAACCTAGTAACCAAAATGTATATAAAACTTCTACAACTTAACAACAACAACAAAAAGACAAATAACCCAAACATAAAATGGGCAAAGGACTTGAATAAACATTTCACCAAAGAGGACATTCAAGTGGCCACCAAACACCTTGTATTAGTCATCTAGTGCTGCTATAACAGAAATGCCACAAATGGATGGCTTTAACAAAGAGAAAATTTATTTCTTCACAGTAAAGCAGGCTAGAAGTCCAAATTCAGGGCATCAGCTCCAGGGGAAGGCTTTCTCTCTCCGTTGACCTTCTCATCACTTTTCCGCTAGACTAGGAGCTTCTCTGCCCAGGGACCCCAGGTCCAAAGGATGTGCTGTGCTGCTTTCTTGGTGGTATGAGGTCCCCAACTCTCTGCTTGCTTCCCTTTCCTTTTATCTCTTGTAAGATAAAAGGTAGTGCAGGCCACACCCCAGGGAAACTTCTTTTACATTGGATAAGGGATGTGACCTTAGTAAGGGAGTTACAATCACACCCTAATCCTCTTTAACATAAAATTGCAATCACAAAATGGAGGACAACCACACAATACTGGGAACCATGGCCCAGACAAATTGATACACACATTTTGGGGGGACATAATTCAATCCATGACACACCTGAAAAAATGTTCAGTGTCATTAGCCACCAGAAAGTTGCAAGTCAAAACTACAATGAGATACCATTTCACTCTGTCTAGGATTTTTTTTTTTTTAGGATAGCTAAGATAAAACAAACAGAAAATAACAAATGTTGGAAAGGTTGTGGGGAAATTGGAATTCTTATCCATTGCTGGAGGCAATGCAAAATGGTACATCCACTGTGAAAAAGAGTGTGGTTGTTTCCTCAAAAAACTAAAAATAGAACCATCTTATAACTGAGCAATTCCACTCCTAGGTATATACCCAAAAGACTCAAAAACAGATTTGTACACCAATGCTCATTGCAGCATTATTTGCAGTAGCTAAAAGGTGGAAACAACCTAAATGCCCATCAACAAATGGATAAACAAAATGCTGTACGTACATACAATGGAATACTACTTAGGCAGTAGGAGAAATGAAGTCTTGATACATGCTACAATATGGATGAAGCTTGAAGACATTATGCTGGGTGAAATAAGCCAATAACGAAAGGACAAATATTATGTGACCTCACTTACATAAAAAGACAATAAAAGACAAACGTATAGAGACCAAAGTTTATTAGTGGTTTACCAGCATTGAGAGAGGGGGAAAAAGTGGTTAACAGCAAGGGAAAATAGCATTAATTATGGGTAGGGTTGCAGAGTTGATTATTGTAATTGCTGTCAATAAGTTGTACACCTGTAAAAAGTTTAATTGGCAAAAGTTGTGTGACAGATATATTTGCAACAGCGATTTAAAAAAAAAAAAAGGAGTAGATGCTGAGGCTGCTTATATACAACAAAAAACCTTATGGAATTTGATTCCTTGGTTTAGAGGTTTATGGTCATGTTGTCATGGGACATCCCAGTTAGTTGGCCTAAAAATGTGTTTAGTGCTTCTATTCCACCTCCTAGTTCATTGTGTAGTGCTTGGGGTCTTAAAAGCTTGTATGTGGCCGTCCAAGGCACAACAATTGGTCTCTATTCACTTGGAGCAACAGAGAAAGAAGGCAAGTCAGGAATAGGAGGAGAATATGGAATGTATGGCTAATTTTCTCCAGGAACAACTGTCTCCTTCGTCATGATACCAGAAAAACTGGATGGTGCTTGGCTACCATTACTCAATATTTTGAACAAAGATGCCATAGAAAAGGATGCAGCCTAGGAGAACAAGAGGGTTGGGCTCACTACCTCTGCACACAGGCAAGCTAAGGCTCTGTCTCTCAGATAATAAATATCGGGAGGTGAAGCCAACATGGTGCTATAGGCAGAAGCACCAAGTTGTCAATCTACAGCAAAGACCTCAAAAAATAACCAAAATGGATAGAAACATCAATGGAAATGGAAAGAGAACAGAGAATGAGGAGAGCTACAGAGTGGAGGTCTCCTACTAGCTAATGTTGCACGGACTTGCCATCTTGGACGTCAGCCACCAATATAGTGAACAGGGAGTACAATAAGTTAACTTCACAGAGTTATCAACAGGAGACAGAGCACCCAGTTACCAAGGATAAGCGCTTTCCCACCCCCATCCTTCTTCTTTCTATGCGTCCCCTGCTGCTTTCAAACAGGCCACAGTCACTCAGCCAGAGAGACAACAGCTGTTTGCTGCCCAGATTCGGCCTGCCACCAGTGACTGGCTCCTTCAGTCCCATTTTATTGTTGTGGTTTTGGTTTTTTTTTTTTTTGCTCCTTCTCTCTCTCTCACTTCCATCCTTTCCTTTCTCTTGTTCAGCTATCGTCATGTGCCATCTCCACCCCTTCTTGATAGGCTGTACCACACTGCTCAGCTAGAGAGCCAGCAGCACACAGCTTCCCTAGTCTATGCCAACCCATCAACACCAATTTTTATTTTCTATTTTATTTTTTTTCCTTCAGTTTCTTATCTCTCTCCCTTCCTTCCTTTCCTTTCTCCCATTCAACAACCCCCAAGTACCGTCCCTGCCTCTTCTAGACAGGCTGTACCACACTGCTCAGCTAGAGAGCTACCAACACACCGCCTCCCTGGGTTCACCACACAGCACCAGGAGACTCCCTCAGTGCCATTTTTTGTTTGTTCTTTCTCTCTCTCCCTTCCTTCTTTTCCTTTCTCCTGCTCACCTAGCATGTGTGCCATCCTCGTCCCTTCTTTACAGGCTGTGCCACACCACTCACCTAGAGAACCTCCAGCACACAGCCTCCCCAGGTCAATGCCAAGCCCACTGGCAGGATCCTTCAGTGCATTGATTCTTTTTTGTTCATGATTTTCTTTTATTGTTGTTGTTGTTGTTTCTCCTCTCAGCCTTCCTTTCATTTCTCCCACCCACCTAGCCCCATGTGCAGGCCCCCTCCCCCTTCTGGCTGGCTATGCTGTACTGCTCTGCTAGTGACCCTCTGGCACACAGCCTCCCCAGTTCTGTGCCACCCCCACAATGCCATATTTTTTATTTTTCTTTATCTTACCCCTATTCCATTTTGCTTTTCCCTCTCATCTAAGCCTTGCATTGCCTCCACCTCTTCTTGACAGGCTGTGCCACCTTGCTTAGTGAGAGACATCAGCTTGTCACCACCCAATTCTGCCCTAGCCCCAATGGCCACCTCCCCCAGCATCATATTTATTTATGTTGTTGTTGTTTTGGTTTTTGTTTTGTTTCTTGTTCATTTTTTTCCTTTTCTCTCTTTCCCTTCTTTTGTTTCCCTTTTCCAGCCCAGCTAGTCCCATGCACTGCCCACACCCCTTCTCAGCAAGTGGAACCATGCTGCTTGGCTACGGAGCCACCAGCACATGACCTTGCTGGGTCTGCCCTGCCCTCACCAACTGAATCCTATGACGCTATCATTTTATTCACTTTTTAAATATTTTTTCCATCATTTTCTTTCTTACATTTCTCTCTGTTCTTTCTCTTATCCACTTAGCTTCACAAATCACATCCTCTTTACTCCCTCCTGCCTATCTGCACTGTGTGCCAAGCACTGCACCCCTGAGTGGCACAGGCATGGACCACCAGATCCAGCCCTGTGCTGTCCCTAACTCCCCCATCAGGCCCAGTACATGCTGCAAAAAACCACCCCACCCCTCTCCCTCTGCTGGACCTGGCCTGTTGCACCATTGCTGAGCAAATGGTCCTGCCCATCTGGAAAAGGTAGTGAGAATTGTCATGCTAACAAATGAACAAGCAACAAAGCTACCCTGACTGGATACCTAGATGTAAACAAATAAAACAAAAAAGCAGGATAAAACAAAAAATCTTCAATCAAGAAATGAAGAGAATAATTCCTGAATGTCCCAAAGACAGCAGATAATATCAAAATGTAAAAGAAAAAAGAAAAAAAAAGAGAGGACAGGGTGGCTCCAGAAAGCATTCAAAATAAAACACCAGATGACATTCCAGTAGAAGAAAAGGCACTAGAACTACCTCATAGGGAATTCAAAACTCTCATCTAATATTCAGGACTCCCCAAGAGTTGAAGGAAAAAATAGACAAAATCATGGAAAATACAGACAAAACAATGGAAGAATTCAGGGAAATAATACAGGAATAAAATGTCAAAATAAACACAAAAATGAAAAGCATACAAAAACGTCAATTAGAAGTCCAAAAGATAAACAACAAGATTTCAGAAATGAAAACTGCAATAGAAGGTTTAAGGAGCAAATTTGAAACAATGGAAGACAGGATCAACAAAATTGAAGATAACTACTTGTATAACACTTTGAAGAAAAATCAGAGAAAAAGAATGCAGGCAAATGAAGAAACCCTGAGAACAATGTGGGATACAACACAAAGCAAAAATTTACTTGTGATTGGAGTTTCAGCACAGGGGGAGAAAATGGGAAATATAGAGAGGATCATTGAAGAATCACTGACAGAAAACTTCCCTAATATCATGAAAGATGAAAAGTTGACCTTCTAAGAAGCTCAATAAACCCCATATAAGATAAACTGCAAAAGAAAATCACCAAGACATATCATAATCACACTCATTAAAACCAAAGACAATGAAAGAATTCTGAAAACAGCTTGAGAAAACCAAAAAGTCACATACAAAGGGGAAACAATAAGACTAAACTGTGATTACTCAGCAGAAGCCATGCAGGCAAGAAGGCAATGGAGTGACATATATAAAACCTTGTTAGGAAAAAACTGCCAACCAAGAATAATATACTCTGCAAAACCCTCACTCAAATAGGATGGCAAAATTAGGACATTTCCAGATAAACAGAAATTAAGGGAACATGTAAAAACCAAACCAAACTTATAAGAATTATTTAACGGAATCCTTCAGTTAGAGAACCAACAACATCAGACAACAACCTGAATCTAAGGACACAAGACATATGCTGTACACTCCATCCAACAGCAGCAAAGTACACATTCTTTTCCAATGCACATGGAACGTTCTCCAGAATACACCACATCTTAGACCACAAGGCAACCCTCAGCAAAATCCAAAACATTGAAATAATACAAAGCACCTTCTCTGATCACAATGCCATAAAAGTAGAAATTAAAGACAAGAAGAGCAATGAAAAAAAATCAAATACATGGAAACTGACTAACATTTTGCTTAAAAACCACTGTGTAATAGAAGACATTAAAAATGGAACTAAAAAAAATCCTAGAATCAAACGAGAGAGAAAACACATCATACTAAAACCTCTGAGACACAGCAAAGGCAGTGCTCAGAGGTCAATTTATAACAATAGACACACACATAATAAAGAAGAAACGGTCAAAATAAAAACATTAGTTACACAACTTGAACAAATAAAAAGAGAACAGCAAAAGAAGCCCATAGAAACCAGAATAAAGAAAATAATGAAGATTAGAGCAGAAATGAATGAAATAGAGAATAGAAAAACAATGGAAAGAATTAACAAAGCCAAAAGTTGGTTCTTTGAAAGGATCAACAAAATCAACCAACCATTGGGTAAATTGACAAAAGAAAAACAGAAGAGGATGCAAATATCCCACTTAAGAAATGAAATGGGGGACATTACAACACACCCAACTGAAATAAAAAGGATCGTAAAAGGGTACTATAAAAAACTATACTCCAGCAAACTTGAAAACCTAGATTTCCTCTATGGACAAATTTCTAGAAACACGTTACATACCTAAACTAATGCAAACTGAAGTTGAAAATCTGAACAGACCCATGACAAAAGAAGAGATTGAAAGGTAATTAAAAAAACAAAAACTCCCAACCAATAAAAGCCCTAACCCAGATGGCTTCAGTAGAGAATTCTACCAAACATTCAGAGAAGAGCTTGCACCAGTACTCCTCAAACTATTGCAGAACATCAGAAAGGAAGGGATACTTCCAAATTCATTCTATGAAGCCAGCGTAACCCTGATACCAAAACCAGGCAAACACACCACAAAAAAAAAAAAAAAAGAAAATTACAGGCCAATATCTCTTATGAATATACATGCAAAAATTTTCAACCAAATCCTAACCAATAGATTTCAGTATATAAAAAAAAAAAAAAAATACACCATGACCAAGTGAAATTCATACCAATATGCAAGGATGGTTCAAAATTAGAAAATCAATCATCGTAATAAACCACACAAATAAAAGGATCACACAATCATATCAATCAACAAAGAAAAGTCATTTGACAAAATCCAACACCTGTTCCTGATAAAAACTCTCAATAAAATAGGTATAGAAGGGAAACTCTTCAACGTAATAAAGGACATCTGTACAAAACCAACAGCCAACATCATTCTTAATGGAGAGAATCTGTAAACACTCCTCCTAAGAAAAGGAAAAAAAACAAGATGCAGTTTGTCACCACTCCTATTTAACATTGTGCTGGAAGTCCTAGCTAGAGCAACAAGGAAAGAAAAAGAAATAAAGGGCATCCAAATTGGTAATGAAGAAGGAAAACTGTCCCTATTTGCAAATGATATGAGGCTATACATAGAGAACCCAAAAGACTCCACAACAAAACTACTGGAACTAATAGAAAGATTCAGCAGAGTAGCAGGATACAAGATGAATACACAAAAATAAGTTCAATTCCTATATACCAATAAAGAGAACCACAAAAAGGAAAACAGGAGAGCAATACCTTTTATAATATCCCCTAAAAAAATAAAATTCCTAGGAATAAATCTAACCTGGGACATAAAAAGACCTGTACAAAGAAAACTACAAAACACTACTGCAAGAAATCAAATGAGACCTACATAAATGGAAAAAATATACCATGCTCATGGATAGACTCAACATTGTGAAAATATCAGTTCTACCAAAAGCAATCTACAAGTATAATGCAATCCCAATCTAAATACCAACAGCACTCTTTAACAAGGCAGATAAACTAATCATTAACTTTATATGGAAAGGGAAGAGGCCCCGGATAAGTAAAGCTCTATCGAAGAAGGGTAATGTAGGAGGAGGACTCGAACTACCTGACCTCAGTACCTACTATACAGCTATGGTAGTCAAAATAGCCTCGTACTGGTACAATGACAGACACATTGACCAACAGAACAGAATTGAGAACCCAGATGTAAATCCATCCTCCTATGGTCACATGATCTCCGACAAAGGCCTGAAGTCCATTAAATGGGTACCACTATTATAAAAACTCATGAAAATATTTACACACAGAAAGAAACAATCTTTGATGGTTATGAGTGAGGGGAGGGGTTGGGAGAGAAAAACACTAGCTAGGCAATATATAAGTGGTAACTTTGGTGAAGGGTAGGATAGCACACAATACTGGGGAAGCCAGCACAACTTGCCCAAGGCAAGGTCATGGAAGCTTCATAGACACATCCAAACTCCCTGAGGGACCAAATTACTGGGCTGAGTGCTGGGGGCCATGGTCTCAGGGAATATCTAGCTCAATTGGCATAATATAGTTTATAAAGAAAATGTTCTACATCCTACTTTGGTGAGTGGCATCTAGGGGCTTAAAAGCTGATGAGTGACCATTTAAAATACTCCACTGATCCCACCTTGTCTGGAGCAAGGGAGAATGAAGAAAACCAAAGACATAAGGGAAAGATTAGTCCACAGGATTAATGGACCACAACTACCACAGCCTTCACGAGACTGAGTCCAGCACAACTAGATAGTGCCCAGCTACTACCACCAACTGCTCTGACAGAAATCACAATAGAGGGTCCCGGGAAGAGCTGGAGAAAAATGTAGAACAAAATCCTAACTCAAAAAAGACCAGGCTTACTGGTCTGACAGAGACTGGAGAAACCCCAGGAGTATGGCCCCCCAGACACCCTGGTTACACAGTGGTTAAGAGTTGCAGCTGTTAATCAAAAGGTCGGCAGTTCGAATCTACCAACTGATCTTTGGAAACCCAATGGGGCAGTTCTACTCTGTCCTATAGGGTCACTATCAGTCAGAATCAACTCAACGGCAACGGGTTTGATTTTTAGATTTTTTTTTATGTGCCAGATACTGCTCTAAACATTGAGATACCAACATAAAAACCAAATCTGTTGCCTTTGAGTCAATTCCAATTTATGACAATCCCATGTGTTTCCCCTGGTCTAGTTGCTTCTCAGTGCAGGGAATCCAGGTCCAAAGGACATGCTTTGCTCCTGGCTCTTCTTGCTTGGAGGTAATGAGGTCCCACTCCTCTCTGCTTGCTTCTTTCTTCTGTATCTGAAAAGAGACTGACTCAAGATACAACCTAATCCTGTAGATTTTGTCCTGCTTCCTTAACATAACTGCCTCTAATCCTGACTCATTAACATCATAGAGGTTAAGATTTAAAACACATATGATAATCACAAAATGGTGAATAACCACACGACACCAGGAATGTTTGCCTACCCAAGTTGACACAGATTTTGGGGTGTCTTAGTTATCTAGTGCTGCTATAACAGAAATACCACAAGTGGATGGCTTTAACAAACAGAAGTTTATTCTCTCCCAGATCTGGTAGGCTAGAAGTCTAAATTCAGGCCATCAGCTACAAGGGAAGGCTTTCCCTCTTTCTGTTGGCTCTGGGGGAAGGTCCTTGTCATCAACCTTCCCCAGTCAAGGAGCTTCTTAGCACAGGAACGCCTGAGTCCTAAGGACTTGCTATTCTTCTGGCTCCTGTTTCTTGGTGGTAGAAGGTCCCCCAAAAATTCACGTCCTTGCCACAAGTAAAACACACTCACCCCATCATATCATAGCAAAAGTCTTAAATCAACTCCAAGTCCAAAATCCAAAAATTCTTCCTCGTCTGTGAAATCTAGAATACAAGTTATCTGCTTCCAAAGTACAATAGTGAAACAGGCACAGACTAGATATTTCCATTACAAATGGGAGAGAATGGAGGCAAAGAAGGGAAAACAGACAGCACGCAAGTCAGCAGAACACATTACCTTAGCTCTCAAGGCTTAGAAAATAATCCTCTGTTCTCTGAGACCATTTACACAATGGCTTGCCCTCCAGACTCTACCTATTGGCCACACTGTCTAGATTCTGAGTGGCGGTCCCTCTGCCCTGAGCTTCAGCTCCACCTTCCAGGCCCACTGGAATGGCAACTCTGCTCCCTTAGCTTTAGGCCCACCATTCTCCTAGTCTATCTGAGTAGTAACTCCAACCTTAGAAATACCAGAGGCCATGGCTCCACCCTTTGAGATTGAGACAGCTCTGCTTTCTGTGTTCCTTGTCTCCTCAGCTTCTGCTTCCTGGTTCCCTGGCCTCTCAGCTCCTCAGACCTCACTGCCCAAGTCTGCTTTGCTGGGGCAAGCATTCCAGAGCTCTGTAGCTCCACCAGTAAGTTCCTGTAGACATGCCACTCTGCCAGTAAACTTTGGCCAGAAGGCACTCAGGTCTCTTGCTCCATGGGTCAGCAAGCCTAGCTCCACTGATAAGTATCTGGAGGTACCCCACTCTGCCAGGATTCCTCTTGCACACAGACGCTCAACTCCCTTGCTACATGGGTTGGCTCCGGTGCTGTCTCACACTGGTCTCCTTGTTCTGCTACTGCCATTTCTCTGCTGCTGCTGCTGTTTCTATGCTGCTGCTTTTCACTGTCTGCACCATCTTCAGTGTAACCACTCTGCTCATTTCCTTCTGAGTCCTCTGTCTAATCACAGTTTCAAAATTGCTTCCACATTTTAGGTATCTGTTAGAGCAGAATTCCACCCTTTCAGTGCCAAATTCTGTCTTGGTTATCTAGTGCTTCTACAACAGATGGCTTTAACAAATACACTATTCTCCTGGCTCTTGTTTCTTGGTGGTATGAGGTCCCCTTTGGTAAGCATTCACATGAGACACAAATATCTTCAATTTTTTGGCCTATTCTGAGAGATGAAGATATTTGTGTCTCATGTGAATGCTTACCAAAGGGGACCTCATACCACCAAGAAACAAGAGCCAGAAGAATAGTGTGTCCTTTGGGCCTGGGGTCTCAGTACTGAGAAGCTCCTTGACCAGGGGAAGATTGATGAGAAAGAACTTCCTCCAGAGCAACAGAGCGAGAAAGCCTTCCCCTAGAGCTGGAGCCCTGAATTTGGACTTCTAGCCTACTTACTAGACTGTGAGAGAATAAACTTCTGTTTGTTAAAACCATCTACTTGTGGTATTTCTGTTACAGCAGCACTAGATACCCAAGTCATGGTGGGAGGCACAACTGAATCCGTAACAGTGCTGAAGAGTGAATGATCTGATTTACATTTTTGAAGGCTCAGACTGGCCATTGTGTTGGAGGTGAAAGAAACAAAGCCAGAAGCACACAGGCCATGTAGAAGGCCATCATAACAGTCCATGCAAGATATGATAATGGCTGGAACAAGGATGGCAAGAAGGAGAGAATGAGAACTGCCTTTCTGGAAAAATACTGAAGATGGAATCATTAAGTATTGCTGATGCATTAGATGTGGAGTGTGAGAGAAAAAAGGTATAGAGAATGACTACAAGATTTTGGACCTAAGCAATTGGAAGAATAGAGTTAGCATTTATTAGGATGGAGAACAGATCTGGTTGAGGGTGGAAAGATTAGAAAGACTGTAATAGGCAGCTATTAATACAGATTGGTAGGTCTGGGTAAGTTTATAGCTTTATGCCTATGAGTTATATGTAGATATAATTACAGAGAGATAAGATATGGATATGGGCATTGGCATAGATAAAAAATGATACATAGATAAATGTAGAAAGACATCTAAAAAAGACCAGAAATGTTAACATTAGCTATCTTTAGTATTTGAGAGTTCTTATTGCTCAAGCTGAAAGAACTAAAGAAAAAATTCAAGCCTGAAGTTGCAATACAGAGGGATTCAGTGGACAAAACACTGAATAACACAGGAAGCATCAAAAGAAGATAAAAGCAATACACACAGTCACTATACCAAAAAGAATGTGTTGCCTTTCAATCATTTCAGTAGATACCATATGATAAAGAACTGATGGCACTGAAAGAAGTCTAAGTTTCACTGAAGACATTAGCGAAAAACAGACTCCAAGAATTGAGAGAATACCAGTTGAGAGGCTCCCACAAACAAATGCAACACTGGAATCACTCACTCATCTATGCCAAGAAATTTGAAAGACAGCAACTTGGCCAACTGGCTGGAAGAGATCCATATTCATGCCCATTCCAAAGAAAGGTGACCCAACAGAATGCAGAAATTATCTACCATCATCATTAATATCACATACAAGTAAACTTTTGTTGAAGATCTTTCAAAAAGAGTTGCAGCTTTACATTAATAGAGAACTGGCAGAAATTCAAGCTGGATTCACAAGAGAACACGAAACAAGGGATATCATTGCTGATGTCAGATGGATCGTGGCTGAAAGCAGAAAGCAGAAAATACCAGAAAGGTGTTTGACTGTGTAGATTATAACAAATCATAGATAACATTGCAAACACGTAACTGTGCTCATGCGGAACCTGTACGTAGATCAAGAGGCACTCATTCAAATAGAACAAGGGAATACTGCGTGTTTTAAAGTCAAGAAAGGTGTACCTCAGGGTCGTATCCTTTTACCATACCTACTCAATCTGTATGCTGAGCAAATAATTTGAGAAGCTGGACTATATGAAGAAGAATGCGGTATCAGGATTGGAGAAAGACTAATTAACAGCCTGCAATATGCAGATGACACAACCTTGCTTGCTGAAAGAGAAGAGGACTTGAAGTACTTACTGATGAAGGTCGAAGAAAAAGGCTGTCAGTATGGATTATACCTCAAAATAAGGAAAACAAAAATGCTCACAACTGGGCCAATAAGCAACATCATTGTAATGAAGAAAATATTAAAGTTGTGAAGGATTTCATTTTACTTGGATGCACAATCCATGCCCGTGGAAGCAGCAATCAAGAAATCAAAGGACGCATTGCATTGGGCAAATCTGCTGCAAAGGACATCTTTTAAAGTTTTAAAAAGTAAAGACATCGCTTTGAAGGCTAAGGTATGCCTGACCCAAGCCATGGTATTTTCCGCTGCTTCATATGCATGCTGAACAATGACTAAGGAAGACCAAAGTAGAATTGACGGTTTTGAATTATGGTGTTGGCAAAGAATATTGAATATATGGACTGCCAGAAGAACAACTAAATCTGTCTGGAAAGAAGTACAGCCAGAATTTGCCTTAGAAGGGAGGATGATGAGACTTATATACTTTGGCCATGTTATCTGGATGGGCATGTCCCTGGAGAAGCACATTATGCTTGGTAAAGTAGAGGGTCAGTGAAAAAGAGGAAGACCCTCAACGAGATGTATTGACATAGTGTCTGCAACGATGGGCTTGAATATAACAACGATTGTGACGATGTCACAGGACCGGGCAGTGTTTCATTCTGTTGTACATATGAGCTCTATGAGTCAGAACCGACTAGGCGGCACCTAACAACAACACTATTTGAGATCACTGATGATTTTTTTTTCTTCCATGTTTTCTAAATTATCTACATTAAACATGTCTTAATTTTGTGAGATGTAAACATTATTTTGGAAAACCGCAGTGAAACACTGCCTCATAAAGCTTACTTGTAACAGAACTCTGATTTGAGTTTTCTTCTCATTTGACCCTTTCTGCTCCTCTTTTTCGAAATGCTTCTTTTCCAGCTACTCAACTGACTTTCCATTTATGGATGCCACTTTTAGGAACTTGAAGTCTCAGCCTTATTCTACTGTCGTCATTATAACCATGCAATATATTTCCAGACCTCCAGGATTTTCATCCCAAGGAGAAATCATGGAATTGTTAGCAGCTGGATCCTTTTTGAAAAAGCACACCACAGATATTTCCGATAGCTTTGGGGGATGATTGTAGGAGGAGAGAAACAATTTTCACTGGGGACCGTTTCCTGGCAGCACCTCAAAGGTTACAAGTGAGAACAGCAGTGCCCAGCTGCCCTGAAAAGCCAAAGAGAGTGAAATTTAAAACTTGAATTGCCTCTCTCTTGTCATTATGTATTATTTGTCAATCATGGATAAAAGGTGGGTTTTGCCCTCCAGCTGCTAGCCCTAGGGTGCATATATCATTCAGTGGTGCCACTTTCTTGTGGAAGGAACACTACAAGACAAATCAATGATTGCACCTTTCTTTGAAAAGAAGGGTGGGGGTTTTCTCTTTTTTTTAACCCACTGGTTTAAACTAAGAAGACAAGTCACTGGGAAACAAAACAAGCAAACAAACAATAAAACACAAGCTTTGTTCTCATGGTGATGGACATCTTAGATATGGAAATAATGCATATTAGAATACATATGAGGACCTTTTCCCTCTTTCCTATTATGAGTCAAAATGTTACAGGATTGCTACAGCCTGGTGGGAGGCAGATACTGTACTCCTTTGTCCTGTCTGTTGCAAATGAACAATAAAATGCATACTATCCCTCAGTGTAAAATGCAGACCTTTAGAAATAGATTAATTTTGATGCCTGCCTTTCAAATTTATTTTCAATATCAAAAACGCATTGCCCTTATTTATGTATTTTATTCAGGAGACACAGGAAGTGATTTTTTTTAAAAAAATTAGCATCATTTTAGCAACTTTTCTGTGGTATTATAAACAGAAGTGAAGATGTGAAACTCAATATAAAGTGATAGAATAAATACACGTTAAGCCATATTGCACATGAGTTTCTGTCTAATGTTCCTAAACAAAGCAGGAAAGCATCACCTAAATTACTCAAGCAGGTTCAAACAGAAAGCGCTTTGTTGTTGTTGTTGGAGGTGGGTGGCATCCAGTTGGTTCTGATTCATAGTGACCCTATAGGACAGAGTAGAATTGCCCCATAGAGTTTCCAAGGAGCACCTGGTGGATTCAAACTGCCGACATTTCTGGTTAGCAAATGTAGCTCTTAGCCACTACTCCACCAGGGTTTCCAGAAAGCTTTTTAGCATCTGGAAACCCTGGTGGTGTACTGGTTAAGTGCTGTGGCTGTTAACCAAAAGGTCAACAGTTCAAATCCACCAGGCATTCCTTGGAAACCCTATGGGGCAGTTCTACTCTGTCCTATAGGGTCACTATGAGTCAGAATCAACTCGGAGGCAATGGGTTTTTTCTTTAGCATCTATTTAATTGTAAACTTTGTGTTTTTGGTTTTTATGGAGAAAAGTCACAATGGAAGCAACGCTGAACTTTTGTTAAAACTGATTTAACTAAGAAAGTGCACTAACAGCATCAGAGGTCACAGCTGTTATCTTTTACAAGCTAAATACCACTGACAAAACAACTCAAAACTGTGAGAAATGCATGTATTTCTACATGTGAATCCAAATACTAATATAATTGATAAACCAAAAAAAAAAAAAAAACCCAGTGCCGTGGAGTCGATTCTGACTCATAGCAATCCTATAGGGCGGAGTAGAACTGCCCATTAGAGTTTCCAAGGAGCACCTGGAGGATTTGAACTGCTGATCCTTTGGTTAGCAGTGGTAGCACTTAACCACTATGCCACAAAGGTTTCCATATAATTGATAACCTGCAGCAAAATAGATCCTGGTGACGTAAAATAGGACATTATTTCTCTCCCTCTTCTCTTTTTTTCATAATTTCATCTAGGAAGAAAAGTTGATGCCAACTGAAAAAAAAAATCTAATAGTGGAAGCCCCACAACCCTCAAGCTCTTCTGCTCTAACTTACAGAGAAATTTACAGGTGATCACATTTGTCATAAATGTTACAGAATACAGGTTTGGACAGTGAGAACAGTTCAATGGTTTGGGCCCACCTATTTCTTCAACCTTCTTATTTTTCTGTGGGTTGGCTAGGCACCGTGCAGTAACCTCAAAGTCAAATGGAAATAAAACCACTGAGAGAGAACTGGTAGATGGTACTGAGCTGCCCAGGCTTCCAATAGAAACCTTGGCACTTCATATGGTGTCCATCTGAAGTGATAAAACTGGGGTGTCTGTCAGTATCTATGAATATATGTATATAGGCCTCCACCTCTGCCAGTTCTGATTTAGGCCTAACTTACTCCAGGCTCTGTAGAAACTGAACGTTGGTGAACTTGGTACAAGTTCAATGTTCATAACCAAACCTGAAATTTCAGAAGTTTTGTCTGGGATTCAATTTTGAAATGAGGATATTTCTTTCCAAGGTACATGCTTCCAACTATCGTTGATTATTTGGCCCCAATATCTGTCATTTTTAATGTTGTGCATTCTTAAACAACTAGTTAAAGTAAGATAATTGAAACTTAAAGGGAGTGAGACAGGGTGGTTGTAGAATACCCTTAGATTTCAAAACGTGTCCCATAATAGAGCTTCCGAATTTGTGAGAATTTTGTTGTGGTTCTTGGCAGCAAGCATCCATTAATTGTTTTAACACTCCTCTTTTGGTATTTAGTCTTCCTTCTCTGCTCCCCAACTGATATACCTCATCAAAAATGAGGCAGGAAGCCAGCCAAACTGAATGCTTGATCTTCCTTTGAGATCCCAACACTATGCCCTTATTATATTGTCCTTTACTTGGAATATCTCTTCTTCCTTCACCACGTGTTCATGTTGCTGTTGTTAGTTGCATTTGAGCCAATTCCAACTCATGATGACCCCAAGTGTGAAGAGTAGAATTGTACCATAGGATTTTGAACGCCATCACCTTTGGAGGCAGATCACCAGGCCTGTCTTCAAAGGCACCTCTGGGTGAGTTCAAACTGCCAGCATTTTGGTTAGCAGTCAAGTACTTAACAGTTTAACCATTTGCTCCCATGTTTACAATCTCCTTAATTTTAAGGCCTATCTCATTGCCTCTTCATCCACAGAGCCTTTCCCGACTCTGTGAACTGGAAATAATCCCTTCTTTCTCTGAACTTCCATAACTGTTATGGTGTGGTTCATCACCACGATGCTGCTGTTGTTGGATGCCGTAAAGTCGATTTTGACTCATAGCAATCCCGTGTGACAGAGTAGAACTGCCCCATAGAGTTTCAAAGGTCGTATCTTTATGGGAGCAGATTGTCGTGTCTTTCTGTTGTGGAGCTGCTGGGTGGGTTCAAATCACCAACTTTTTGCTTAACAACTGATGCTTAACTACTGTACCACCAGGGCTCCTTATCATCATGATGATGAATAAGGATATATTATTTCCCACACTAGACCATATGATAGACTAATTCATCTTTCTATCACTCAATTGTTAGAGAGGTGATAGTCACTCAATTTATATTTATTGAGTGAATAATGGATGGATGGATGCATGGATGGATACATGGATAGATGGATGCATGGATAGGTAGATGGATGGATGGTAGATAAATGCTCACTGTATTCAAACATAAATTGACAGAAAGACTTAAATATAGACTATAAGCCGCATAACAGAAGGCTGAAGTAAAGAAAACAAAATTCTTAAGGAGGAAAAGCACTTTTAGAGTCCTTATTGCTCTTGCGTTCTGTCTAGTTAATGCCAACCTCTCCACTACTGTGACCTTCAGAAGGGCAAGCACCTCATTGTCCTCATTCACTGTTACATCCCCAGTCACCAGCATAGTAACTGTAACATTATTAACGTTCATTGGATGAATAATATAGTAAATTATGAAAAGCATATAGAGATGTTCTAACAGTTTTTTTTAAATGTAAGCTTTTGGGCTAAAAGGGCGATTTTAGGAACATTGAAAAGAGGAGATAAGATATACAAACAAAATCTAAAGCATCCTAAGGCAAACTATTAAAAATGGTTTCCCAATTTCTCCCCACCTGACCTTGCCTGAACCTCATTGAGCTTTGAGCTTTCCTCCTGTACAATGTCAAACCAATGAGACAGCCACAAGTGATAATTTGTGGAAACTCAACCACTCACTCATTACTACCCCAAAGCAGATTACAAAAACTGATATTGGCTCTTGAGCTTTCTTCTGTGGAGCAATCTCTTGTTTCCAAAGTAGCTCCCAACTTTGATAAGACCCAAACTTCCAGAGGAGAGATTAGCATCAGCCCCAGTGGGGATTTTTAATCACATTAAAACAAGATAACGTCTTATCTGAAAGAAAATGAATCCTCACTTCTAGGCTATGTTATTTGTGTAATTTGACACAAAGGAACTCTTTTAACTAGTTATCTGGTCTTTTGCATTTCCTAGGCATTATTTTCATGACATCTAAATATCTTTAATTTACTAGTATTCATATGGTTCTTGATTAAAAGAACTAACAATTTTATTATTATTCTTTGCTTTATAAATAAGTAATGGAATCAAATTTCTAAAGGGAGCACATTAGTATCACATTTCCAAGTAGAATTCCAGTTTTAGAACACTAAGTACCCAAAATTGACAACATAAACAAATTCATTTGGTTCTGCACTAACAATTTAATATTAGCAGAAAGAGACCTACAGAAAATAGCATAGAGGTCTATTCTTGTTCATAAAGGAATGAAGAAAGATTGAAGCAAATTCTAACAAACTTTGTAAAACAAGTCATCACCTGTTTAAAACATTCCTCACATTTCTAGGCAATTCTCATGATTTTTGTTGGCATCACGTCCCATTTCAAAACGTCAAAAAAAAATTCAATTATTTATAGATTTAGCTATTCATACCTCTTTCCATAAATTATTTTAAATGGATCTCCCATTACTATGATTTCATTAGAAAGGAGTGGCAAAGTTTACCTTCATTTAAGAAACTTTATCTACCTGATTAATAAAATGAAAAGTACAAACAAAATTATAGGGAAAAGTGTTTAAGATACTTCAATACCTCAAATACCTTCAATAATTTAATAAGCATCATTTGTATATTGACAATTCATCCAGCAAATATTTTTCTGTCACTAATATAAAGTGGGGAACCCTGGTGGCTTAGTGGTTAAGAGCTACAGCTGCTGACAAAAAGGTTGGCAGTTTGAATCCACCAGGCGCTCCATGGAAACTCTATGGGGCAGTTCTACTCTCTCTTATAGGGTCACTATGAGTAGGAATACACTCAACGGCAATGGGTTTTCTTTTTTTTTAATATAAAGTGAGAAAGCATAGTCCAAAACTGTTTATATCCAGTTACATGGAAATTATTGGTAGTGAAGTACCAGCTGTCCTTATTTGTTCATTATAAAGAAAACTAATCCTAAAAGATTTCATTGTTAACCTATCTTAAGTTACTGTTTATAATTGTAATTAAACTCCTATAAAGTCATTTAAAAAGTGTATTAATATCACATTCTCAATAGAACTCCAGTTTTACAACATTAAGCACTAAAAGTTGAGAGTATGAACAAATTAATTTAGTTCATTCACTTATTTTACTTTAAAATGTTCTGAAATTCTGGTACTATTTGTGTGATATGCATTCTAGCAAATTATTCCTGGAGTCAACTCTAATCTCCAAATACAAACTACAATTACCTGTGTAACTACATTTCTGAGTCAGACTATATATTCACTCAATATTTTAGGTCATTTTTAATTTTCCCTTTGAAAACACAAAGTGACTAGCTCAGTGATGAGTTCAAGTTTAATCATAGCTTTCATTAATTAATATATGACAAACAACCACAAAATCAGCCTTTTTCCTCTACTCTCACTTAATCATAGAATTGCTATGACCAGAACAAAAAATACACTGTCACGTATTCCCACTCTTAAAAATCAAAAAAAAAAAAAAAAAAAGGGCAAGAAAGGTATTTTTCCTTCATTTTACATATGAGAAAATTGAGGCTCAGAGTCTGAGTAACTTCTTCAAGATCACACAGTTGATAAGCAGAAGACTCAGAGAGCCAGACTGGGGGAAAATGACTTGCCAAAAAAAAATTAATGAAATAAAAAAATAAATAAAAATTAATGAAGCATTGTGCATTTAAGTCAGCCAGAACCACTAGCTCTTCATTTCTTATATATTTTTCCTAGAACTTTTACTTGCTTTCCTATGGGCCTTTCTAATTTGTTTCTGTTCTACTCACATACTAGCATGTCCTCCATAAGAAAATTTATTCCAGTCAGATTACTATTTTCCATTGTCCTTGAATTCAAGGGTTGATGTCATTACATGGTTCTTTTTAAATTGTCAGTCAAATGTCCTACAAAATTTCCTCCCTTTAGAAGCACCCTCTTCTCGAGAGAAATCAGAAAACCAGAGATAAAATTGAACCAGATTAAAAACATGTCTTAGGAAAAAATCTGGCTTATACATTGTTATTCAACAAATGTTCACTTAATTCTCACTGCCTGTTGGACAAAAACTTAATAAATTGCTGTAATCTCATGGGTAAGACCTGCAGTAAGCCAACAGATGACTAAAGTGTATCATGGTATGTACGTCTTCTAGTAGAAGCAACAGGTAGGGAACTCACAGGAGTTAACACTGGGAAAGTTAGGAAAGGTTAATAGAGAAGGGAACTTTAAAACTGGTCTTTCACAGACAAATAGGAATTAGGAAATAAAGAAGGCAAAGAAGGGCAATCCAGACAAAGAAGAGAGCTAGTGTGATACCTTTAAGGGTCTGGCCCCCTCTGGCAACATGGGATAGGTCCCACAGAGCAGAAATTTTCCATTGCATGCTCAGTTTTGATAAACTTCTTGAAACAACAACTTTCACCAGTTTTGTATGACTTTACACTACTGTGATTTGGCCTCCTCTCATTTGACTCAGTAAAAGAGCCAGCCTGTCTTAGATGACATTGACCCTAGCAATACTTACATCTCTCAGCAAGTTCCTGGAGGACTCTTAGATTCACCACCCTTATTCAACCCAATACCTATTACTTCCCAGTAACCTCTAAATCCTTTTAAGCATTCTTCTATCAATTCTGCCTCATATTCCTGGGCAGGGCCTGGAAAGGTGATGGGAAATCAAAGAATTATTGTCCAGGGATAGACAGTAGTTAAGTATAGCTGGAACACGTGGAGCTCTGGGAAAAAGCACCAAACAAAAGAGATAGAAAGGATAAAAACAATAACAACAATAAAACTTTGCAATATTGATCACTAGTTTTATGTCAGACACCATGCCAAGTGTTTTTCACATTTTCTTATTTAACCCTCACAACACAATGAGGTAGATACTGTTATTATCCTTATTTAACAACTGAAGTGACCGAAGTTCAGACAGGTTAAGTAATTTCCTAAAGTCACACAATTGGTAAAAGGGACCAACAACACTCCTGCCCAGATAGTCTGGATCCAAACACCTCACTCTTACACTATAATCTATGCTTCCCATATACAGGTTGGGGAAGTTCATGAATCCATTTTTTTTTTTTTTTTTTAATAATTTTCATTCTGTTTTAAGTGAAAGTTTACAAATCAAGTCAGTCTCTCACACAAAAACCCATATACACCATGCTACACACTCCCGATTACTCTCCCCCTAATGAGACAGCCCACTCTCTCCCTCCACACTCTCTTTTCGTGTCCATTTCGTCAGCTTCTAACCCCCTCCACCCTCTCATCTCCCCTCCAGGCAGGAGATGCCAAAATAGTCTCAAGTGTCCACCTGATCCAAGAAGCTCACTCCTCACCAGCGTCCCTCTCCAACACATTGTCCAGTCCAACCCATGTCTGAAGAGTTGGCTTCAGGAATGGTTCCTGTCCTGGGGCAAAGAAGGTCTGGGGGCCATGAGAACTGAGGTCCTTCCAGTCTCAGTCAGACCATTAAGTCTGGTCTTATGAGAATTTGGGGTCTGCATCCCCCTACTCTCCTGCTCCCTCAGGGGTTCTCTGTTGTGTTCCCTGTCAGGGCAGTCATTGGTTGTGGCCAGGCACCATCTAGTTCTTCTGGTCTCAGGATGATGTAGTCGCTGGTTCACATGGCCCTTACTGTCTCTTGAACTCATAATCGCCTTGTGTCCTTGGTGTTCTTCATTCTGCTTTGATCCAGGTGGGTTGAGACCTACTGATGCATCTTAGATGGCTGCTTGCTAGTGTTTAAGACCCAGACGCCACTATTCAAAGTGAGATGCAGAATGTTTTCTTAATAGATTTTATTATGCCAATTGACTTAGATGTCCCCTAAAACCATGGTCCCCAGACCCCTGCCCCTGCTACGCTGGCCTTCGAAGCATTCAGTTTATTCAGGAAACTTCTTTTCTTTTGGTTTAGTCCAATTGTGCTGACCTACCCTGTCTTTCCCTTCACCTAAAGTAGTTCTTATCTACTATTCAGTAAGTGGATACCCCTCTCCCACTCTCTCTCCCTCCCCCCTCTCATAACCACAAAAGAATGTTTTCTTCTCAGTTTAAACTATTTCTCAAGTTCTTATAATAGTGGTCTTATACAATATTTGTCCTTTTGCAACTGACTAATTTCACTCAGCATAATGCCTTCCAGGTTCCTCCATGTTATGAAATGTTTCACAGATTCCTCACCGCTCTTTATCGATACGTAGTATTCCACTGTGTGAATATACCATAATTTATGTATATATTCATCCATTGATGGGCACCTCGGTTGCTTCCATCTTTTTGCTACTGTAAACAGTGCTGCAATAAACATGGGTGTGCATATATCTGTTCGTGTAAAGGCTCTTATTTCTCTAGGATATATTCCAAGAAGTGGGATCGCTGGATCCTATGGTAGTTCTATTTCTCACTTTTTAAGGAAGGGCCAAATCGATTTCCAAAGTGGTTGTACCATTTGACGTTCCCACCAGCAGTGTAGAAGTGTTCCAATCTCTCTACAGCCTCTCCAACATTTATTATTTTGTGTTTTTTGGATTAATGCCAACCTTGGTGGAGTGAGATGAAATCTCATTGTAGTTTTGATCTGCATTTCTCTAATGGCTAATGATCATGAACATTTCCTCATATATCTGTTAGCTTCCTGAATGTCTTCGTTAGTGAAGTGCCTATTCAAATCTTCTGCCCTGTTATTTAATAGGGTTATTTGTCTTTATGTAGTTGAGTTTTTTGCAGTATCATGTAGATTTTAGAGATCAGATGCTGATCGGGAACATCATAGCTAAAAACTTTTTCCCAGTCTGTAGATAGTCTTTTTACTCATTTGGTGAAGTCTTTGGATGAGCATAGGTGTTTGATTTTTAGGAGCTCCCAGTTATCTAGTTTTACTTCTGCATACTTAATAATGTTTTGTATACTGTTTATGGCATGTATTAGGGCTCCTAATGTTGTCCCTATTTTTCATCCATGATCTTTATGATTTTAGATTTTATATTTAGGTCTTTGATCCATTTTGAGCTTGTTTTTGTGCATGGAGTGAGGTATGGGTCTTGTTTCATTTTTTGCAGATGGATATCCAGTTATGACAGCACCATTTGTTAAAACCACTGTCTTTTCCACCATTTAATTGTTTTGGGGCCTTTGTCAAATAACTGCTCATATGTGGATGGATCTATGTCTGGGTTCTCAATTGTGTTCCATTGGTCCATGTATCTGTTGTTGTACCAGTACCAGACTGTTTTGCTTACTGCGGCGGTATAATAGGTTCTAAAATCAGGTAAAGTAAGGCCTCACACTTTGTTCTTCTTTTTCAGGAATGCCTTATTTATCCAAGGCCTCTTTCCCTTCCATATGAAATGGGTGATTTGTTTCTCCATCTCATTAAAGAATGTCCTTGGGATTTGGATCAGAATTGCATTAAATGTATAGATCGCTTTTGGTAGAGTAGACATTTTTATAATGTTAAGTAGTCCTATCCACAGGCAAGGTATGTTCTTCCACTTATGTGAGTCTCTTTTAGTTTCTTGTAGAAGTGTACCGTAGTTTTCTTTGTATAAGTCTTTTACATCTCTGGTAAGATTTATTCCTAAATAGGTTATCTTCTTGGGGGCTACTGTAAATGGCATTGATTTGGTTATTTCCTCTCCTATGTTCTTTTTGTTGGTGTACAGGAATCCAACTGACTTTTGTACGTTTATTTTGTATCCCGATATGCTGCTGAACTCTTCTATTAGTTTCAGTAGTTTTCTGGAGCATTCCTTAGGGTTTTCTGTGTATAAGATCATGTCATCTGCAAATAGAGATAATTTTAATTCTTCCTTGCCAATCTGGATGCCCTTTATTTCTTTATCCAGCCTAATTGCTCTGGCTAGGACTCCTAGCACAATGTTGAATAAGAGTGGTGATAAGAGGCATCCTTGTCTAGTTCCCTATCTAAATGGGAATGCTTTCAGGCTCTCTCCATTTAGGGTGATGTTGGCTGTTGGCTTTATAGAAATGCTCTTTATTATGTTGAGGAATTTTCCTTCTATTCCTATTTGGCTGAGAGTTTTTATCATGAATGACTGTTGAATTTTGTCAAATGCCTTTTCTGCATCAATTGATAAAATCATGTGATTCTTGTCTTTTGTTTTATTTATGTGGTGGATTACATTAATTATTTTTCTAATGTTGAACCATCCCGGCACACCTCGTAGGAATCCCACTTGTTCATGGTGAATTTTTTTTTTTTGATACGTTGTTGAATTCTATTGGCTAGAATTTTGTTGAGGATTTTTGCAGCTACATTCATGAGGGATATAGGTCTATAGTTTTCTTTTCTTGTGGTATCTTTACCTGGTTTTGGTATCAGGGATATGGTGGTTTCATAGAATAAGTTTGGTAGTATTCCGTCCTTTTCTACGCTCTGAAATACCTTTAGTAGTAGTGGTGTTAACTCTTCTCTGAAAGTTTGGTAGAACTCTGCAGTGAAGCCATCCGGACCAGGGCTTTTTTTTTGTTGGGAGTTTTACGATTACCTTTTCAATCTCTTCTTTTGTTATGGGTCTATTTAGTTGTTCTACCTCTGTTTGTGTTAGTTTAGGTAGGTTGTGTGTTTCTAGGAATTCATCCATTTCTTCTAGGTTTTCAAATTTGTTTGAGTATAGTTTTTCATAGTAATCTGATATGATTCTTTTAATTTCAGTTGGGTCTGTTGTAATATCGCCCATCTCATTTCTTATTTGGGTTATTTGCTTCTTCTCCTGTTTTTCTTTTGTTTGTTTGGCCAGTGCCTTATCGATTTTGTTGATTTTTTGAAAAAACCAGCTTTTGGTCTTTTTAATTCTTTCAATTGTTTTTCTGCTTTCTATTTCATTTAGTTCAGCTCTAATTTTTATTATTTGTTTTCTTCTGGTGCCTGAGGGTTTTTTTGTTGCTCTCGTTCTATTTGTTCAAGTTGTAGGGATAATTCTTTGATTTTCGCCTTTTCTTCTCTTTTGATGTGTGCATTTACTAATATAAATTGGCCTCTGAGCATCGCTTTTGCTGTGTCCCAAAGGTTCTGATAGGCAGTGTTTTCATTCTCATTGGATTCTATGATTTTCTTTATTCCATCCTTAATGGCTTCTATAATCCAGTCTTTTTCAAGCAGGATATTGTTCAGTTTCCAAGTGTTTGATTTCTTTTCCCTGCTTTTCCTGCTATTGATTTCCGCTTTTATGAACTTATGGTCAGAGAAGATGCTTTGTAATATTTCAAAGTTTTGTATTCTGCTAAGGCTTGCTTTATGACCTAATATGTGGTCTATTCTAGAGAATGTTCCATGTGCACTAGAAGAGAAAGTATACTTGGTTGCTGTTGGGTGGAGTGTTCTATATATGTCTATGAGGTCAGGTTGGTTGATTGTGGCATTTAGATCTTCCGTGTCTTTATTGAGCTTCTTTCTGGATGTTCTGTCCTTCACCAAAAGCGGTGTCTTGAAGTTTCCTACTATTATTGTGGAGTTGTCTATCTCACTTTTCAATGCTGATAGAGTTTGTTTTATGTATCTTGCAGCCCTGTCATTGGGTGCATAAATATTAATGTGGTTATATCTTCTTGGTGTACTGTCCCTTTAATCATTATATAGTGTCCTTCCTTATCTTTTATGATGGATTTAACTTTAAAGTCTATTTTGTCAGAAATTAATATTGCCACTCCTGCTCTTTTTTAATTGTTGTTTCCTTGATATTTTTTTTCCATCCTTTGAGTTTTAGTTTGTGTCTCTAAGTCTAAGGTGTGTCTCCTGTAGGCAGCATATAAATGGATCTTGTTTTTAATTCATTCTGCCACTCTCTGTCTCTTTATTGGTGGATTTAGTCCATTTACATTCAGGGTAATTATGGATAGTTATGAATTTAGTGCTATCATTTTGATGTCTTTCTTTGTGTGTTGTTGACAGTTTCTTTTTCCCACTTGTTTTTATGTGCTGAGTAGATTTTCGTTATATATTTTTTCCTCATATTTGTTGTTGATTATGTTTCTGCTGAGTCTGTATTTTTCCCTTGTATTTTATTTCAATGAGTAGGTTAGTTTGTATCCTTTGTGGTTACCTTATTATTTACTCTTATTTTTTGAAATTTAAAACTAACTTTTATTTCTTTGTATCGCCATAACTTCCTCTCCATACAGAAGGTGTATGATTACATTTCTTAGTCCCTCTTTATCATTTTAATGCTGTCTGCTTTTATATTATGATATCGCCGTTACCCTGTGTTGGGCTTTTTTTTTTTTTTTTTCCCTGTCTGGGTTGACTTCTGGTTGCTCTGCCCAGTGTTCTAGTCTTGGGTCAATACCTGATATTATTGATTTTCTAACCAAAGAACCCCCTTTAGTATTTCTTGTAGATTTGGTTTGGTTTTTACGAACTCCCTTAGCTTGTGTTTATCTGGAAATGTCTTAATTTCGCCTTCATATTTAAGAGACAATTTTGATGGATATATGATTCTTGCCAGGCAATTTTTTTCCTTCAATTTTTAAATATGTCGTCCCATTGCCTTCTTGCCTGCATGGTTTCTGCCGAGTAGTCCGAGCTTATTCTTATTGGCTCTCCTTTGTAGGTGGCTTTTCATTTATCCCTCGCTGCTCTTATAATTCTCTCTTTATCTTTGGTTTTGGAAAGTTTGATTATCTTATGTCTTGGTGACTTTCTTTTAAGATCTACCTTATGTGGAGTTTGATGGGCATCTTGGATAGATATCGTCTCATCTTTCACAATATCAGGGAAGTTTTCTGCCAACAAATCTTCAACAATTTTCTCTGTATTTTCTGTTATCCCTCCCTGTTCTGGTACTCCAATCACTCATAGGTTATTTCTCTTCATAGAGTCCCACATGATTCTTAAGGTTTCTTCATTTTTTTTTAATTCTTTTATCTGATTTTTCTTCAACTATATTAGTGCCAAGTGATTTATCTTCAAGTTCAGAAATTCTAGCTTCTACTTGCTCAATTCTGTTCCTCTGACTTTCCACTGAGTTATCTAATTCTGTAATTTTATTGTTAATCTTCTAAATTTCTGATTGCTGTCTGTCTATGCATTTTTCCAGCTTATTAAACTTTTCATTATGTTCCTGAATAATCTTTCTAATTTCTTCAGTTGCTTTATCTGTGTGTTCCTTGGCTTGTTCTGTGTATTGCCTCATTTCCTTCCTGATGTCTTGAAGGCTTCTGTATATTAAACTTTTGTATTCTGCATCTGGTAATTCCAGGAATGCACTTTCATCAGAAGATCCCTGGATTCTTTGTTTTGAGAGCTTGTTGAGGTGATCATGGTCTGTTTCTTTATGTGACTTGATATTGACTGTTGTCTCCAAGCCATCTATAAGTTATTGTATTAGTTTATGCTTGCTTACTGTGTCATAGCTGCTTGCTTTGTTTTGTTTTGGTATACCCCTGTGGGTGCTTGAGTGAGCTAGCTTGATTATTTTCACCTTTGGAGCTCTGGTGTCCTGTCCCCAGCTGGCTAGAGCTGTTATCACGTATATAAGCCTAGGAGTCCATTCAGTTTTCTTGTACGAATTCAGCTCAGGTTTCCAGGTAGCTGATATCAAGTGTATGGTACAGGCTCTGTCCTACAGTCTTAGAGGGGCAGGGGTGATTGGTATATATACTGGTATCTGATTGCAGGAGGGGGTCACACTCTGAACAAGGCAGGGAGCTGAGAACTGACCCCCAAGTGTCTCTGAGAAAAATGCATCTCTGTTCCCTAGAGTGTGCAGGTGGGTGGGTTCTGCAGAGGGACCCTGGGCATCCAAAGTTTTTGGTTGTAAGGACTGGGAGGTACCAGTTATCTCTGGACCCCTGTCATGGGTGGCTGGGTGACCTGAGTGGAGCTACCAGTCCTTAGGTCCTGGATGTGGGTAGGTGAGGACCTTGTTTAATAGGCAAAGCAATGTCAAACATCAAACACCCACTTCTCCACCGCACAGCTGAAATGGTTGGTGTTTGCCAACAAGGGCCTATTCTCCCAAAATAGGCCCACACAGGTCCATGCAGAAGGGAAAGGTGCTCAAGGTCCATGGACACTTTATGCCTGGATAGAAGCTGCTTCTGTCCTGAGCTCCCCCAGTTAATGGAGCTAGCAAATTATCTTTTCCCGCCAGTTACAAATTTTTTCCTTCCCCAAGGCTGGGAGGATGGCTCTAGGTGCTCACCAGGGTCTATCTCAGGCCCTTGGATTCAGCTGCTGAAGCCGACTTGGGGGTGTGCAGGGTGTAGTAAAATATACACAAGTACTTAGCTTTTGCTCAAAGCGCTGTTCTCTTCAGGTTCAAGAGGTGTGAGTGGGCTGTGTGGCTGGCTGCTTCTCCCTGAGAAAACTGTGGCTGAATGCTAGGACCAGCCCGCCGTCGCCACCACCACTCCGGGAATGGTGCCTGAGGGCTCCCTGTGATTCAGGTCCTGCAACTCCTCTCCTCTTCTGAACACCCTCTTCCTCCCCCTGCACCTCAGTACATTGTCTAAGCTTGCCTTTGATGCTCAGGGCTCCCAGCTTGTCACAAATATACTCATTTCACTTGTTTTTTCAGGTCTTTCTTGTAAAGGGGGCTCGACGGAAGTGTCTGTCTATTCTACCACCTTGGTTCCACTTCCATGAACCCATATTTTATACCATGTTAAAAACCTGCACTTAACCTTGAGGGTCACTATGAGTTGGAATCGACTCGATGGCATTGGTTTTTTTTAATATTGAGGTAATGGCAAGCCATTGAAGAATTTTAAGCAAGAATGTGCTTAAACTTTTACTTTTAGAACTTCATCTGGTAATATAAGTTGGAATAGAGAGACTGTAGAGAGTTCCTAGACCATTGCATGAGAGATTAAACCCTCAACTTGGGTAGTGGCAGTGGCAAAAAGGAGGAGATCAAGAAACTATAAACATTTGGGAGATGCACTCATCCTGTGCGTGTGTGGATGCAGAAGCTAAGATGGGTGAAGGAGAGGATTCCATGGTCTCTGTCCTGGCTGGGAGTTGGTGCTAATAATGTTAGTTGATTAGCAGAGAGACAGAACACAGGAAGAGCTGGTTTAAGAGACAAGATGGTGAATTATACTAAGGCCATTTCCAGACATGATTCTCATTATGATAAAGCTTGCTAATATCCAGATACTTCTTCCAAGTCAATTGTATAGCTGAAGAAAAACAAACAACAACAACAAAAAGATCTTCTTGGCGATCTGCCAAAGAGTGCAAAATATTTGAAGACTAAGTCTGTGGAATGGCTGCTCTGATGAGTATTGCTTTACTTTTCCATGTCTACTCCATTTTCCAGAACATTCATAGGCACCACAGACAAATCCATTACTACCTTCCAAATCAGTATCTCAGCCTCACAGGAAAACAGCCCACCCAGCAGGTTTTTAATTGCCTCCGTATCTAACAATCCAAACATCTTTGTTATCTTCTCTTTGTTTGAATGCCATGACTCATCAGACCACCAGGTAAAAAGCCCCAGGTCAGCAGCCCAGCAGCCAGGGAGAGCACAGAAAGGATAGAGAATGGCCCCTAAAGTCTCTCATTTCAAGAAGCTTTTGCAATTTATTATTGCCAAGCAGAAAGTAACTTTTGTGAGTCCGGGATTTATTGAGATACCGTAGGCTGACCCAGTTGAGATTCAGCCTAATAACGAAAATGTGAATTGGCTTTCCATGCTATGAAAAACAAAGCCAAATATTTCATCATATGAACAAAGCCTTCTGTCTTAAATTTTAGGTCATATGTCAACAAGAGAGTTGTTTATTTTTTTAGCCATGTGTCACATGACTCAACTACATCATCTACAATACTTTTCTGGAGTGAATCAGACAACCAGGGCCCTTTCTCAAACACAAATACTGAAGCAAAGTCAAACCAGGCAGCTGTTTGTTTCTGAATGGGCTGTTGTAATTTAAATGTCTCATTACTTGGGGAACAAGGGAGGTGACATAACCCAGAAGAAACTTGGAAGTGAGAGTATTTGTTGGGGAGGGGTCTGAACTACATGACCTTCAAAGCCTGACCTCCAATCCTGAGTTTCTGGGAGTCATGAATGTGCTTCAGGAGTGTTTTGAGCTCAGAAAAGAGGAAATAAAGGTAGGAAGCAAGGAAGAGAAGGAGGGAGGGAGGGACGGAGGAAGGAAGGAAGGAAGGAAGGAAGGAAGGAAGGAAGGAAGGAAGGAAGGAAGGAAGGAAGGAAGGAAGGAAGGAAGGAAGGAAGGAAGGAAGGAAGGAAGGAAGGAAGGAAGGAAGGAAGGAAGGAAGGAAGGAAGGAAGGAAGGAAGGAGCGAGGGAGGCAGGGAGGAAGAAAAGAAAAGGACAGAAAAGAGGAATGAAAAGAAGAAAGACGGAAAGAAAGAAGCTAGGTTGCAAATAGGAAGAATGATGGTGAAAGTTTTTTTGTTGTTATTTTGTTTTTCTTGTTGCATCATATTCCACAGAAAGTATTTTAAAGTAGTTAATTAAATTGTGGATATCTGTTATGCTCTTTATCATGGAAAAAAAAAAAAAGAGGAAGTTGATCTTTTAAGATCAAATCCATGCTATAATGAAGGGCGCTTGGGCAGCAAGTTATAGGCAGAGACCAGGCTGATTTAGGTACATGCTTCATCTCAGCTCAGAAGAATATCACTAAGCACTCTCTACTTTCTGTTGTTAAATAAACAAATTGAAATAGTTTCAAGGGATCTGTGGCCTGACATACATAAAATTCCTTCAGTATTACAGACGTATGTTCTCACGAAAGAGTGGATTTTAATTTTTATTCTAAAATTTTAACCCTTAAATTGTACATTGTGTCAGTTTTTCTGTGTTCTAAATGGTGTCATTCTCTTAGAATTCAATTTGCTTCCACTTAGAATTTGGCTTTCAGTTCCAAGAGGTATAATGCTATATAAAATCCCAAAGGCATAACTCTTAATATTGGCTAATCCTCAGGACCAAAACCAAAAACACTATTTATTATTATATTACTAATATTCTCTGAAGAAAACATATAAATAATATTATCTTTTGGTTGGGCCAAGAGCATTTAATAGATTTACATTGTATTCATGACATTGAACAGTAGTATATACAATAAATATTTGGGAAATGTTCTAGTTAGTTTAGACCTTTTATTGACAAGGTTAAGATTGCGACCAAAGCTAACATTTATGAAAAGATCATAATGTGATTAAACAGGTGTTTAAATATTCTGAGTTTGTGAAAGTATGTAAGATCTCTGGGCTATAAGGGTCTAATTATCACGGTATAAGATCATGTGCCATATCCTAGACCTTACCATGAACTCTGTATTTATGTTCCAAGTGATATATAGTACCAATTTCAATTCCAAAGGGTCTAGAAGTTACTCGTGTTTAATCATTTATGTTATATATTGAACCAATTTCTCACCCTCTGTGACAACTCCCCCACAAATTTTATGAGGCTGAAATTTCCCCGTAGGCCATCTCCCTGTGGTGAGTGTATCTAAATGTTTTGTGCTCCTTGGATCAAGGTACTTATACACTTTGAAGTAGCACACAGCTTTTAGTGATTACAGATCGTGGGCAGAAGTTTGGATATGGGATTTCCTGCCATTTGCCTAATAGACCTCAGTAGAACTGCGCTCTGGTAGTGCTCTGCCCCTGCTCTCTGCTGGCCCTCAAATCCAGGACTGTCGCCTGTGTAGGTCATTCACAACTCAGCTTGGAAGCTGAGCATACCCAAACAAGCTGTAAGGACTGCTGTCAAACTGGTGGGTTGAGAGTAAACTTTGGAAACCTCAGGCCTTCAGTTAGGGTTCTTTTCCCAAACTAAACCAAAAAAAGCCAAACCTGTTGCTGTGGAGTCGATTCCAACTCATAGTGACCCTACAAGAGAGTAGAACTGCCCCATGGAGTTTGCAAGGAGTGCCTGGTGGATTTGAACTGCTGACCTTTTTGGTTAGTAGCCATAGCACTTAACCACTACACTACCAGGGTTTCCCAAACTAGGGCTGTTTTTATTCAGTGGACTCAGAGCTGGAGCAATTTCTCAAGCATTCTGAGGCTATCTTCTCTGACCAGGCAGACAGAAGCAGGAAATGAAACCACTGTCTCCAAGCATCCCAAAGACTGAAGATTTCCTAAGCAACAAAGATGATTTAGCCACACCAACCTCCTTCTGCTTCTTCTGGCCATTGGTCTGATTTAGTCTTTGGGCCCTGTTTTCTTCCTGTCTTAGCTTTGTTTCTGTTCTCTATCTCTTGGCTTAGCCTGGTCACTGCCTTTCACTGCTTAAATAGAGCTATTTAAGGAATATTGATTAATATGAAACTGGAGGGGGAGCTTCAGAAACCTTCCCTGGGTATCTTCCTTCCTCATATCATCTATTCTAATCACTTAGGACAGTTTGCTTGTCAAAATTTCAAACGCTACCTGGTAGAATCAATATTAATGTTTTATATTCATTCAGCGCATTGCTGTTTCAAATAATTTATGTATATAGTAGCTCATTTGATTCCAAGACTGATAGGTGCAGGTGACAAGATAAATTTCAGCTGAGCATGGAAGAAAGTTTTTCACAAATAGATCCATCTGAAAAATGAAGCTGCAGTCTACACAGAGAAGTGAGTTCCAGGCAATGAAGATGTCTGAGTAGAGGGTAAAAGTTCATCTCTCAAGGATTTTGTGGAAAGATCCTTGGGATGTGTGAAATCTTGGACTAAATTACAATTTAATGAGAGAGAGCCATAAAGAGGGAGAAAAACAAAGATAGATAAAAGAGAAAGGGAGAAGGTACATTAATCTAAATTTATTGTCTAGAGAAAGAGAACAATTGGGAACACAGGCTGTACTTTCATCACAACTTGGTTTGGCAAGATTATGGAGCTGAACTCCCAAATACATGTTTAATATAAAGCCTTAAGCACATGTAGTTCAGAAATTCATCATCTTTTTAGGTTTTATTTCGAAGAGTTCGGCAAAAGATTCTGAAGTAGTATAGGCTTAATTCTTGGTCCCTGGATCAAGTCAGGGGTATGTATGTGGTTTCCTTCTCCTTAGACTAAATCTGTCAGAACCTGAAGAGTTAATGGGAACATCTGAAGGGTTAAGTGCAAGTGGGAGCAAGATACACGTGAAGACTGCTGATATCACCCAGGTTTATCCAAAAGGGGTGGGGAGAGCAGCAGGGTGTTGAAAACTGCTGAGGTGGCCAGATGAAGGGAGTAGAATTACCAAACCAGCATGGGCCAAGGCTAGAATGAGGTCACTGCCCTATTGAATTAGAAGCAGAGGACTAAATAGAAACACCAGAACTGGTTTGCATTACTGCTTCCATAGTTGGAAGGAATGGCTTCCTTTATTACTCCAAGACCTGTTCCAGTGGCATATTTCTGTGGAATCTTGACTTGACCTAGTCCAACTTTGCCTTAAGAAATGATCACTCTGCAACTTCTTTGAAAAAAAAAAAGTTAATGATTTTGTGGTATTGGGGCAGGTAGGGTAAGGGGGGTGCTGCGAAAGGGATTTAATAATCGAATAGACCAGAGTGTTATATTATTCATTGTGAGCCATTGTCTTTTTTTTTTATTAATTTTTATTAAGTTTCAAGTGAACATTTACCATTCCAATCAGTCTGTCACATGTAAGTTTACATACGTCTTACTCCCTTCTCCCACTTGCTCTCCCCCTATTGAGTCAGCCCCCTCAGTCTCTCGTTTCGTGCCAATTTTGCCGTCTTCCCGCTTTCTCTATCTTCCCATCCCCACTCCAGTCAAGAGTTGCCAACACACTCTCCAGTGTCCACCTGATTTAATTAGCTCACTCTTCATCAGCATCTCTCTCCCCCCCGCTGACCAGTCCTTTTCATGCCTGATGATTTGTCTTCGGGGATGGTTCCTGTCCTGTGCCATCAGAAGGTCTGGGGAGCATTGCCTCCGGGATTCCTCTAGTCGCAGTCATACCATTAAGTATGGTCTTTTTATGAGAATTTGGGTCTGTATCCCATTGGTCTCCTGCTCCCTCAGGAGTTGTCTGTTGTGCTCCCTGACAGGGCAGACATCGATTGTGGCCAGGCACCAACTAGTTCTTCTGGTCTCAGGATAATGTAGGTCTCTGGTTCATGTGGCCCTTTCTGTCTCTTGGGTTCTTAGTTGTCGTGTGACCTTGGTGTTCTTCCTTTGCCTTTGCTCCAGGTGGGTTGAGACCAACTGATGTATCTTAGATGGCCGCTTGTTGGCATTTAGGACCCCAGATGCCACATTTCAAAGCGGGATGCAGAATGTTTTCATAATAGAATTGTTTTGCCCATTGACTTAGAAGTCCCCTCAAACCATGTTCCCCAGACCCCAGCCCCTGCTCCGCTGACCTTTGAAGCTTTCATTTTATCCCGGAAACCTCTTTGCTTTTAGTCCAGTCCAATTAGACTGACCTTCCTTGTATTGAGTGTTGTCTTTCCCTTCACCCAAAGCAGTTCTTATCTACTAATTGATCATTAAAAAACCCTCTCCCTCCCTCCCTCCCTCCCTCCTTTGTAACCACAAAAGTATGTGTTCTTCTCCGTTTTTTCTATTTCTCAAGATCTTATAATAGTGGTCTTATACAATATTTGTCCTTTTGCCTCTGACTCATTTCGCTCAGCATAATGCCTTCCAGATTCCTCCATGTTATGAAATGTTTCAGAGATTCGTCACTGTTCTTTATTGATGCGTAGTATTCCATTGTGTGAATATACCACAATTGATTTACCCATTCATCCGTTGACGGACATCTTGGTTGCTTCCAGCTTTTTGCTATTGTAAACAGAGCTGCAACAAACATGGGTGTGCATATATCTGTTTGTGTGAAGGCTCTTGTATCTCTAGGGTATATACCGAGGAGTGGGATTTCTGGGTTGTATGGTAGTTCTATTTCTAACTGTTTAAGATAACGCCAGATGGATTTCCAAAGTGGTCGTACCATTTTACAATCCCACCAGCAGTGTATGAGAGTTCCAATCTCTCCGCAGCCTCTCCAACATTTATTATTTTGTGTTTTTTGGATTAATGCCAGTCTAGTTGGTGTGAGATGGAATCTCATCGTAGTTTTAATTTGCATTTCTCTAATGGCTAATGATCGAGAGCATTTTCTCATGTGTCTGTTGGCTGCCTGAATATCTTCTTTAGTGAAATGTGTGTTCATATCCTTTGCCCACTTCTTGATTGGATTGTTTGTCTTTTTGTGGTTGAGTTTTAACAGAATCATGTAGATTTTAGAGATCAGGCGCTGGTCTGAGATGTCATAGCTGAATATTCTTTCCCAGTCTGTAGGTGGTCTTTTTACTCTTTTGGTGAAGTCTTTAGATGAGCATAGGTGTTTGATTTTTAGAAGCTCCCAGTTATCTGGTTTCTCTTCATCATTTTTGGTAATGTTTTGTATTCTGTTTATGCCCTGTATTAGGGCTCCTAGGGTTGTCCCAATTTTTTCTTCCATGATCTTTATCGTTTTAGTCTTTATGTTTAGGTCTTTGATCCATTTGGAGTTAGTTTTTGTGCATGGTGTGAGGTATGGGTCCTGTTTCATTCTTTTGCAAATGGATATCCAGTTATGCCAGCACCATTTGTTAAAAAGACTATCATTTCCCCAGTTGACTGACGCTGGTCCTTTGTCAAATATCAGCTGCTCATACATGGATGGATTTATATCTGGGTTCTCAATTCTGTTCCATTGGTCTATGTGCCTCCATTGTCTTTTAAAGACAGAAAAATATCTTTATAAATTTCTTTTTGATTATATGAATATTATTAAATTGAACGTATGTAATAAAGTTAGGCAGTAATATTTAGAAATTATAATTCAGTTCTGTAGTTTAAGAAATGTTTTCATGCTATATACTAGGCATTGTGCTGAAAACAAGTCTTCAAAACATAGTCTTTAAAGAGCTTGCAACCTAGTGAGCACACACACATAAATACAATCCCATAATTTTAAGTATTTTTCAGTTTGATAGTACTCCTTTGTCTCCCCTTGGAGAAAAACATTTTCTTTTCTATTTATGTGGTGAATTTCTATCAAGTTACATTAATACAAGCTTTAATTTCTTGCCATTACTATTTGACCCAAGAAAAGATTGTGGGATTGTGAGAAGTTTTACATTATCTAACTAGGGCATGTTTCTTATTTTACACCAGGATTGCAATTGATAAGATTGCCTTATGATATTACACTAGACTGGAGACTCTAGATGCTCTTCAAATTTTACCATGTGTAAATGTGTCAGTTGGAAAATGCTCAAGATAGTATATGTTGTTCATTTTTTTCCAAGCAAACATGATTATAAATTACTAGCAATGCTTTATAAGAAGGTTAAGCATCTAGCACCTAGATCTTGTTTTTATTTCTATTCCAATAAAAGGAACCAGAGCCCCTTGGAGTAATGGCTAGTTTCAGGGCTGGGGTAGGAAATACACAAGATGAGCCTGGAGCATCTTATACTGCTAGAAAGGAAGGAAGTTCTCAAAAACAAAGCAAAACAAAATAAAAGAAAAAGAACTCAAATGACAACAACAAAAAGTAAAATAAATTTTATACATATAAAAGAAAAAGAGCTTGAAAAGACCACATTGATGGGAGTCGGACAAAACGACTCAGGAGACAATTGAGAGAGCTCCCAATAGCCAAAGCTGGAACAATTTGAACAATAAAATCAATAAAGTCCTATTGGACAATAGCCTAAGTATAATATAAATATCCATGAATTCAAACTGATATAATGAAATGATTAAATGAGCAAATAAATAGGGGAGAATAGAAAAATCTCTCATAGAGAAGAACTCCAAATAATTTTTGTAGATACTCCATCCTTAGGGAGGTGGAGCATAACTCCACACTCTTTTCAGTTTGGCCTGTGCATAGTGATTTCCTTTCAAAGAGTGCAGTACAAAAAGAGAGAAAAAGAACAACTTTTCAGTGGAGAAATCTGACAAATACTTCTTCAGCCAGGTGATCAAGGTTAACCACAACAGTGATAAGTCACACTAAAAGCATATACCCTTGATATGATAATGTTGAGAATGGTACTTTTCCTCTGTGGTCTTCCTCCCCAAAACACATAGCCCCAGTCTAATAGTAAAAAAGACATCAGGCACATTCTAATTCAGGAACTTTCTACTAAATACCTGACTAGTACTTCTAAAAACACTCAAGGTTATCAATAAACAAGGACTGTCTGAGAAACTCTCATAGTCGTGAGTAGCCTAAGCCTACATGACAACTAAATGTAATGTGGTATCCTGGATGGGATCCTGGAACAGAAAAAGGCCATTCATTAGGATAAAACTAAGGAAATACGAATAAAGTAAGGACATTAGTTAATAATAATGTACCAGTGTTGTTTCATTTATTGTGACAAATGTACCATAGTAATGTTTTTTTAATGTAACTTGTTTATAATTGGGCAAAAGTGGTGTGGAGTATATGAGAACTCTCTGTACTATTGTTATGGATGGAATTGTGCCCCCAAAACTTGTTGAAATCCTAACCCCTGTGCCTGTGAATATAACCGTGTTTGAAAATAAGGGTTTTCCTTTTTTTTTTTTTTTATGTTAATAAGATCGTACCGGAGTACGGTGGGTCCTAAACCTAATCCTTTCTGAGCTGTGTCTCATAAAAAGGAAAAACAGAAAAAGAAAGAGACACACACGGGGGAAGAGACCATGTGAGGAACCCTCTATAAGCCAAGGGATTCCCGGGGCTATAAGGGAAGAGACCCTCTCCTAGAGCCTGATGCACTGATTTGGGCTTACAGCCTCCAAAACTGGAAACAATAAATCCCTGTTCTTTAAAGTTAATTGCTTGTGGTATTTTTTGTTACAACAGCACTAGATAGATAACTAAGACAACTATCTCTACAATTTTTCTGTAATCTAAGATTATTCCAAAATAAAACTTTATTTAAAAAAAAATCTAAATATGTGATCCTACTAGTAAGTAGGAAATCAATTGTTTAATCTTTCTAAGGTGTGAGATCACATACTACTCCAGGCAAGCTCAGTGCTCGGTAATCACTAACTGTGGAAGGAATGAATGATTGGATGGTTCAATGCATTAAAGAGGCATTTTACTAAGAAAGCCTTCTTTAAAAAAAGGCTTGGTTAAAAGCAAGTAGCAGGGGGATGTGTTGCTGCTCCTGGTTTGGAGATGCATTTATTCCTGCTGGTCCCTCAAGCACCATTAAGTGTCCTGCATAAAAGCAATAGATTAAACCTGCGCTGTCTAACACCATAGTGTTAGCTACATGTGACTACTGGCAGCTTGAAATGCAAACTGAGATGTGCTATTAAGTGTGAAAAACATACTGAATTTTGAAGACTTGGTATCAACAAAGAATGTAAAATATTACATAAATTTTTATATTGTTTATGTGTTGAAATGTTTTAGATATAGTAGGTTAAATTAAATATATTATTAAAATTAAATCACTCATTTCCTTTTACTTTTCCTAGTGTGGCTACTAGAAGATTTAAAAGTATATGATTATATAATGTGTGGCTCACATTATGTTTCTGTTGGGCAGTGGGACCTAGGAACTTGAAGAGTTAATGCGGCTCCCAAAAATAAAGGTCCTCTCAGAAAGTGTCAGACTCAGTTGTGAGTTTCTAGCCTTTCCCCCCAAAATAGCTGGAATTGTGTAAAAGGCAGTTTCTCTGAGATGACTTTTGTCATCATGAGAAGCTCCTTGCGGAGACAAGAGGTTTCTTGATTTTTTTCCCTTGCTTCTTTGAAGATTACATTTAAGAAAAAATGTTAGAGAGCCACTTCTTGAAGGATTTGTAAGAATATTAACATGTGTAATGAAATGTGCGTCAGTATATTGAGCACCCATCTAATACTGGCTTTGTTTAGGGCTTGCCTTTGATGTGGAGATGTGGCTTCTTTCAAATTCCATCTAGAACATTTTTAGAAAACATAAATATTCTGAGGCAGTATTCACGTTACAGCAATGCAACTGGTCAAAAAATGAAATGTCAACAAATCTTTTGTTTGAACTATAGAGGCTAGCAGACCACCAAAATGAACAATGAACAAGGGTTGTCTTAGAAGATGAGTGAAGGAGAACAGATTGCAACTGGTATAAAAAAAAAATAGAGAGATGGTTAAAAAATGTTTTTAACAAAGTTTTTCTTTTTGTAATTATACATCTGTGAGCACATTTGAGAAAAAGGAAATAAAAACCACGGGAAATAATTTAGTTTTGAGGAGCCTCCAAACTGTTTTCCGCAGTGGCTGTACTATTTTATATTCCCACCAGCAATGGAGGTGGGTTCCAGTTTCTTCACATCCCAGTCAAGACTGATTGTTCCCTGTTTTTTTTGATAACAGTCATCCTAGTAGGTGACTAGTGGTGTGAAGTGGTATCTCATTGTGGTTTTGTTTGTATTTTTTTTGTATTTTCTTAATGGCTATTGATGCTAAGCTTCTTTTCATGTGCCTATTGGCCATTTGTATATCTTCTGCCATTTTTTGATTGAGTTGTTTGCCTTTTTGTTGCTGAGTTGTACTTTTTTACATATTCTGGATATTAAACCCTTATCAGATATATGACTACCAAATATCTTCTCTCATTTTGTAGGTTGTCTTTTCACTTTTTTGGTTACGTCCTTTAATGCACAAATTTCTTTTGATAAAGTTCAATTTATCAATTTTTTTCTTTTGTTGTTTGTGCTTTTGGTGTCCTTTCTAAGAATCATGATCCTTTTCTTTAAGTAGAAGAAAGAAAAGTCGCCTCTACCTTTTTACTGTTGAATTTCCCACTGAGACCATCCTTCCTCAGCATTATGAAAGTTGCTTTCATTGCTTTGTTAACAGCTGTCTAAGTAATGTTACTTTGCCTTCAAAGCCTAACTTGATCATCTCATATATTCATGCAAAAACCACCATCTTCCAAAGCAATCACATTAGGGTCAATGTGGGAGTGTCTACAAACATTCTTATGCACACGAAAAACGAGAAACATGGCCATTGCATTTCCGGATCTAAGCAGAATGACGTGTTAACTGCTCTGCCCTGGACAGAAACCATCTCAGGTTGTCCTCTTTATTCCGGCTCTGAAACCCAAGTCTACTTACTGCTAAGGGCGAGAGGAAAGGCCCTGTGCTGGTTCGGCTGGCTTGCCACACGGGACAAGAAGTGCATCAGTGATAATTAAGCGTTCAGCAGCTGCGAGAGCAGAGGCCCTGCCAAGTGCCAGTGTTTGACACTCCTCTCTACCATGCAGTAGCTAGTCTCCCCCGCCCCGCCCCGGGCATCCAGCCACGTTTGAGAGAGAGTAGGACTGGTGATGGCAGGGACAATACAGACACACAGCCGCTTTAACAGGCTTCTGCTCTGAACTGGATGGCAGCAGTAGCAGTTTTGAAGAATTGAGCTGTTAGCAACTAGGAGGATACAGGGAATAATTCATTTGAATAACTGTAGAGCCTGTGGTGAAATTAAAATTCTAAATAAACACTTTCTAATAAGCAGCACATGATTTAGAACACTGGCTTCTAGTGAGACTTGTACGTGAAATTCAAATTTTAAATACATGGATTCTAGAGTTCCATTTGTTTTTTAGTTTAAAAAATAAATAAACAATCCACCATTTCCTGTCAGGTCCTGATGTGGTTGCCTGAAGCCAATGGGGCATCACTCACGCCAAACATAAGATAATCAATAGATTGTGTGTGTGTTTGTGTGTGTGTAAGGGATAGGGCTATGAAATATTGGCTGCCTCAGCAGTGTATGGAAGCCACTTCAAACCACCTCTATACAAAGAACAAATCAATAACAACAAAAACCCAAACCCACTGAGGCCAAGTCGATTCTGACTTATAGCAACTCTTTAAGCCAGAGTAGAACTGCCCCACAGGGTTTCTAAGGTTGCCCTAGTGGTGCAATGGTTCAAGTGCTGATCTAAAGGGAATTAAGGGTGAAAATTTAAGGATTATATGAATGAGATTTTACATTGGATAGAGTTGATTTGGTGCAGTGGTTAAGTGCTTGTTTGCTAACCAAAGTTCAGTGGTTCAAACCCATCAGCCATTCTCCAGGAGAAAGATGTGACAGTCAGCTTCCATAAAGATTTATAGCCTTCGAAACCCTATAGGGCAGTTCTACTCTGTCCCTTAGGAAGAGTTGGAATCGACTCCAAGCAGTGGGTTAAGTTTTATTTTGTTCATCTTTACCAGTGGCATCCCTAGTGTTGGTGTCACCCAGTGTGGTAACTCATAGCATCACCCCCTGTCATGGATTGAATTGTGTCCTCCAAAAATGTGTGTCAGCTTGGCTAGCCTATGATTCCCAGTGTGATTGTCCACCATTTTGTCATCTGACGATTTTCCCATGTGTTGTAAATCCTACCTCTATGATGTTAATAAGGTAGGATTAGCAGCAGTTATGTTAATGAGGCAGGCTCAATCTACAAGTTTGTGTCTTGTCAATTTATTTTGAGATATAAAAGAGAGAAGCAAGCAGAGAAACATGGGGACCTCATACCACCAAGAAAGATGCACCGGAACACAGCGTCCTTTGGCCCTGAGTTTCCTGTGCTGAGAAGCTCTTTAGCCAGGAGATGATTGATGACAAGGACTTTCCCCCATAGCTGACAGAGAGAGAAAGGCTTCCCCTGGACCTGGCACCCTGAATTCCGACTTCTAGCTTCCTATACTGTGACAGAATAAATTTCTGTTTGTTAAAGCCATCCTCTCATGGTATTTCTGTTATAGCAACACTAGATAACTAAGACACCACCCCCATGCTAATTACCACAATATTGTAGCTAAAACACCAGAAAATTTGACGAAATCAGCGACTATAAAAACACCAGAGCACTAGTGGCACAGAATTAAGAGCTCGGCTGCTAACCAAAAGGTTGGCAGCTCGAATCTACCAGCTGCTCCTTGGAAACACTATGAGGCAGTTCTGCTCTGTCCTGTAGGTTTGCTATGAGTCAGAATTGACTGGACAGCAATGGATTTTTGTTTGTTTATAAAAACACCAGCACCAAAGAAAATAGCAGTGTGTGCTTGTAGCATGTGCAGGTAAAACCATATGAATGGAAGCGTCATTGTATTTGGGTAATAATGACAGCTCTTACCGATGCACATTAAAACCCCGTTCCATCAAATCAATTCTGATTCATAGGGCCCCTATAGGACAGACTGGAAGTGTCCCACAGGGTTTTTAAGGAGCGGCTGGTGGATTCAAACTGCCAGCCTTTTGGTTAGCAATCATAGCTCTTAACCACTGCACTGGAGCGTATTAGAGAGTTCGAAAAGTAAATTAGCATAGGGTTTTAGCCTTGTAGGTATAGTGATACATGTAAGCTGAATTTATGAAGAAAAAATTTGCTGTTATAACTAACTACAAAGACATTTTTATAAAAAACAATACATTTCTGCTGAAAACACTGCATGAAAATTTTATAGACAGTCATTTTGATGTTACCCCCTCTGACAGTGTCGCCTAGAGTGGTTTGCATCCCCCATATCCCACTAGGGATGCCACTGATCTTTGTAGGAGCAGACTGCCACATCTTCCTCCTGTGAAGCAGCTGGTGGGTTTGAACAGCCGACCTTTTGGTTAGCAGATGAGCACTTAACCATTGAACCACCACGGCTTCTCAAATCAACCCTATCCAATGTAAAGTCTCATCCACGTAGTCTTTAGATTTTCATCCTCAATCTCTTTTAGATTAGGTTTGTGATTTCAACATCAAACCTTTTTCACCATGGTGTTATATTGTTATTGCAGCACTGTTTTTATTGGAACTGGCAGCTCTTATTCCCAAAGATACCCTGGCTTCTGGTTGCAGCAATCTGAGTTTGTATTTCTTGTCAGCCTAAGGGTTAAAATTCATTTTAAATAACAGCATGATGGATGAAATCCTTCCTTTCACTTGCCTCCAGAATACTCTGGTAATTTGCATTTAAAGTCGCAGAATCTCTTTGGGCTTGAGAGCAAATTTTTTTACAATTAGAGGTTTTTTTTTTTTTTTGAAGGTGCAGTAAAACAAAAATGGCCAGTTAATGGGCCTTGAGCTAATATGACATGCTATAGCAAAGTTTTGAAAGCTAAAGATAGGTTAATTCTGTAATATTTAAAATAGACGACCCCCAAAAATAGCCAACAGTGCTATTGAAATCAACCTGTTTTTAAAATCTGTATAGATAATTTTCCAAGAAATAAAAACCTGAAAGCATTGTGTGGCCTTAATCTTGTAGAAGTTCTAAGGGATACGTTAGTCAATTAATAAAGAGGCTCTTCACTTGATATATTTGAAAGGGAGTATCTGTGGTGAACAGGGAAAATCAGCCATCAGTTATTCGCATATCATGGATGATTCCTTTGTTCATTGTGTGAAAGTGCTTGCTGGCCGACGTTCTTATATCCCCAAGCACGATATTTATCTCCTCAAAGCCAAACTAATGCAACAAACCACTGTCGCCTTTAAATAGTGCTCTTTTTTCTGTATCTTAGAAAACAATTTAAGGGATTTCACTATATTAATGGGCTTTTCCTTTTTCTTTCTACTCTTCAAAAGATTTTTGTTTCGTCTTCTTTTTCTTTCTTTCCAGCTACAAAATGTGCTCGTTATGGTCCTATCTGTCAGCTACAAAGGGGAGGAGACTCATTCTATTTCAGCAGGTATGAATCCCAATAGCTGTTTTAATCCCTGGAGAGTTCACTTCTGTTCTATTTAGTAAAACCCAACACTTCAGTTATCACAGTCATTAGGAGAAAGCAGGATTGAAAGAAAGAAAGCCTTCATTTATAGTGGTGTCATAGGTAATTATCCCATTTATTTCCCCAATGAGTGCTACACTTTTCCACTACTTTTTTTTTTTTCTTTCAGAATATTTCTAAAGGAAAGCTTCTAGTGTGGAAAATGAAGGCCAAGCAAAAATGAGGACAACAAAATAAAAACACTCCTTCAGAAACCAAAGTAGTTCTATGAAATAGGCAATTAGCACAAGCAAATGCAGAAAAGCCATTCATCCCTAAATAAACCAAATCCCCTTGAATATCATTGTCACTTCGTTTATTGTCTTTTTTCCCTCAACTAATCTGAAGTCTATTTGACCAGCCAAGATTGCCCTATGGCATAGTACAAAAGGGATTTAAGTCTGAGAAATCAAAGGGCTACAAGCCTCTGTGGATTGTGGATAGGACTGAAAAATGTTACAAAATGTACCTCTGAAGCTGCAATCAGAAATCCAGTATTATATTAGCACATGACTGCCAAGCTCAATTAATTAATTAATTTTAAAGTGATATCTTTTTTTAAAATAATTTATTTTAGTTCACAATTGTTATTGTTGTTGAGAATATACACAGCAAAACATACACCAATTCAACAATTGCTACATGTATAATTCAGTGATATTGATTACATTTTTTGAGCTGTGCTATCATTCCAACTTTCCTTTTCTGAGTTGTTCCTCCCTCATTAATATAAACTCACTGCCCCCTAAGGTTCCTATCTAATCTTTTGGGTTGCTGTTGTCAATTTGGCCCACATAGATAGTTCTTAAAGAGCATGAAGTTCAAGGCAGACACCCTTTACTAGTTAAGCTAAACTATTGTTTGGTTTTAAGATGACTTCAGGGGATATTTTCAGTTTAAGGTTTGAAGATTATCTTAGAGCAATAATTTTGGGGGTTCATTCAGCCCCATGTCTCCAGACAGACTGGATTCCATGAGAATTTGAAATTCTATTCTCTGTTTTCCCCTATTAGATCAGGATTCCTCTATAGAATCTTTGATCAAAATGTTAAATAATGATAGCCAGGCACTATCCAGTTCTTCCCCCCATGTGTCTGTCAGTTTGTCGTATTGTGGGGGCTGGCGTGTTGCTGTGATGCTGGAAGCTATGTCACTGGTATTCAGATACCAGTAGGGTCACCCATGGAGGACAAGTTTCAGCTGAGCTTCCAGACTAAGACTAGGAAGAAGATACAGCAGACTACTTCTGAAAAGAATTAGCCAGTGAAAACCTTATGTATAGCAGCAGATCACTGACATAGTGTCAGAAAATGAGCCCCCCCAGGTTGGAAGACACTCAACATACAACTGAGGAAGATCTGCCTCCTCAAAGTAGAGTCGACCTTAATGACATAGATGGAGTAAAGCTTCCAGGACCTTTATTTGCTGATACGGCAGAACTCAAAATGAGAAGAAACAGCTGCAAATATCCATTAATAATCAGAACATAGAATGTACGCAGTATGAATCTAGGAAAATTGGAAATCGTCAAAAATGGAATGGAAAGTATAAACATTGATATCGTAAGCATGAGCTGAAATGGACTGGTAATGGCCATTTTGAATTGGACAATCATGTCATCTACTATGCCAGGAATGACACCTTGAAGAGGAATGGTGTTGCATTCATCATTAAAAAGAATATTTCAAGGTCTCTCCCGAAGTACAACACTGTCAGTGATAAGATAATATTCATACACCTACAAGGAAGATCTGTTAATATGGCTATTATGCCAATTTACGCACCAACCACTAAGGCCAAAGATAAAGAAATTGAAGATTTTTATCAGCTTCTGCAGTCTGAAATTGATTGAACATGCAATTAGGATGCATTGATAATTACTGGTGATTGGAATTCTAAAGCTGGAAACAAAGAAGAAGGATAGGTAGTTGGAAAATATGGCCTTGGTGATAGAAACAATGTCGGAGATCAAATGATAGAATTTTGCAAGACCAACAACTTCTTCATCGCAAATACGTTTTTCACCAAAATAAACAGCGACAACACACATCATTGACCTTGCCAGATGGAATACACAGGAATCAAACTAACTTAATCTGTGGAAAGAGATGATAAGAAAGCTCAATATCATCAGTCAGAACAAGACCAGGGGCCAACTGTGGAACAGACCATCAACTGTTCATATGCAAGTTCATGTTGAAACTGAAGAAAATCAGGCAAGTTCATGAGAGCCAAAGTATGAACTTGAGTATATCCCACTTGAATTTAGAGACCATCTCAAAAATAGATTTGGGGCGTTGAACACTAATGACCGAAGACTGGAAGAGTTGTGGAATGACATCAAGGACATCATATATGAAGAAAGCAAGAGGTCATTGAAAAGACAGGGAAGAAAGATAAGACCAAGATGGATGTCAGACGAGACTCTAAAACTTGCTCTGAAATGTCGAGCAGCTAAAGCAAAAGGAAGAAATGATGAAGTAAAAGAACTGAAGAGAAGATTTCAAAGGGTGGCTATTGAAGACAAAGTAAAGTACTATAATGATGTGCAAAGAGCTGGAAATAGAAAACCAAAAGGGAAGAACACACTCGGTGTTTCTCAAGCTGAAAGAACTGAAGAAAAAATTGAAGTCTTGAGTTGCAATAGTGAAGGATTCTATGCGGAAAATATTGAATGACCCAGGAAGCATCAAAAGAAGATGGAAGGAATACACAGAGTCATTAGACCAAAAAGAATTAGTTGATGGCCAACCATTTCAGGAGGTAGCATATGATCAGGAACCAATGGTCCTGAAGGAAAAAGTTCAAGCTGCACTGAATGCATTGGTGAAAAACAAGGCTCCAGGAATTAATGGAAAATCAATTGAGATGTTTCGACAAACGGATGCAGCTCTGGAAGCGTTCACTCACCTATACCAAGAAATTTGGAAGACAGCTACCTGGCTAACCGACTGCAAGAACTCCATATTTATGCTTATTCCCAAGACAAATGATCCCACAGAATGCAGAAATTAGCAAACAATATCATTAATATCACATGCAAGCAAAATTTTGCTGAAGATCATTCAAAAGTAGCTGCAGCAGTATATCAACAGGGAACCGCCAGAAATTCAGGCCAGTTTCAGAAGAGGACTTGGAACCAGGGATATCATTGCTGATGTCAGATGGATCCTGGCTGAAAGCAGAGAATACCTGTGTTTTATTGACTATGCAAAGGCATTTGACTGTGTGAATCATAACAAATTATGGATAACATTGCGAAGAATGAGAATTCCAGAACACTTAACTGTGTTCATGAGGACCTGTACATAGATCAAGAGGCAGTTGTTTGGACCGAACAAGAAAATACTTACTGAGTGGTTTAAAGTCAAGAAAAGTGTGGATCAGTGTTGTATCCTTTCACTATACCTATTCAATCTGGATGCTGAGCAAATAACCTGAGAAGCTCGACTATATGAAGAAGAAAGCGGCATCGAGACTGGAGGAAGAGTCATTAACAACCTGCATTATGCAGATGATACAACCTTGCTTGCTGCAAGTGAAGAGGACTTGAAGCACTTACTAATGAAGATCAAAGACCACAGCCTACAATATGGATTATACCTCAACATACAGAAAACAAGAATTCTCAGGACTGGATCAATAAACAACCTCATGATAAATGGAGAAAAGTTTGAAGTTATCAAGGATTTCATTTTACTTGGATCCGCAATCAACACCCATAGAAGCAGCAGTCAAGAAATCAAAAGATGCATTGCAGTGGCCAAATCAGCTGCAAAAGACCTCTTTAAAGTGTTGAAAAGCAAAGATGTCACCTTGAGGACTAAGCTGCGCCTGACCCAAGCCACCGTATTTTCAATTGCCTCACATGCATGCCAAAGCTGGACAATGAATAAGGAAGACAAAAGAAGAATTGATGCCTTTGAATTGTGATGTTGGTGAAGAATACTGAATATACCATGGACTGCCAAGAGAACGAACAAATCTTCCTTGAAGAAGTACAACCAGAATGCTCCTTAGAAGCAAGGATGGGGAGACTACGTCTTACATACTTTGGACATGTTGTCAGGAGGGATCAGTCCCTGGAGAAGGACATCATGCTTGGTAAAGTACAGGGTTAGCAGAAAAGGGGAAGAACCTCAAAGAGATGGATTGACACAGTGGCTGCAACAATGGGCTCAAGCATAACAACGGTTGTAAGGATGGCGCAGGACCAGGCAGTGTTTCTTTCTGTGGTGCATAGGGTTGCTATGAGTCAGAGCCAACTCAATGGTAGCTAACAACGAAAACATCCAGTTCTTCCGGTCCTATGGCAAAGAAAACAGTTGTTCATGGAGGCAATTAGCCACACATCCATTTCCTCCTATTTCTCACTCTCCTTCTAGTGCTCCAAGTGAACAGAGACCAATTACTGTGCCTTGGATATCCGCTTGCAAGCTTTTAAGGCCCCAGATACTACACAATGAACTAGGAGGTAGAACAGAAGCACTAAACATGTTATTAGGCCAATTAACTGGGATGTCTCATGAAACCGTGACCCTAAACCTCCAAACCATGGAACTAAATCCCACGACGTGTTTGGTTGTACCTAAGCAGTCTTAGCAGCTACTTTTTTTTGTTATTGTTGTAAATATATCTGTCACACAACTTTAGCCAATTCAGCTTTTTACAGGCGTACAACTTATTGATAGCAATTACAATAACCAGCTGTGCAAACCTACCCTTAACCAATGCAATTTTTCCATCACCTTGGCTGCATTCTTTTTTGAGAAGCTAAAAAAAATGTGTTGCAGTTAGTTAAAAGTGCAAAACATTCTAAAATCCATCAATGTTTGGACAATGCAGAAATGGATTTCAATTACCCTCAACAAGGTAATCCACATCCTGGTCCCCCAAAGTGCAATAGATGAGCTATGGGTAAGACATCCAGTTAATCTTAATTTACGATAAATTCAGATGATTCAAGTGACTGAATTGTATCATCATAGAATTTTTGAATCAGAAGAAACCCCACAAAGCCATGTAGATTAGAAGTTTTTAACCTCCTGAATAGATAAGAAGAATTTTTTTTTAGGTATGTGCATAATTCTGGGAATAAGTTCCTTAGGTTTTATCAGATTTTGTAAGGGATTTATCATTCAAGAAAATGTAGAAATTATTAATCTAGTTTATCCTCCATCTCTGCAAGAACTTGATATATAGTATGACCATATTCTTTTTTAATGTTCCATGATAATCCAAGAATTAATGATCACCCTGCATATAGTTAGTTCTTGTTGTGTGACATTCTCCACATAGTTGTTAGTTTAGCAGACTTAATGAGCAAGACTAGAAACTTCACAGCACAAAGCAAAATTTTGCTAAATTGACCATAATCTTCTAGGTCTATTAATTTATTAGAGCCATGCAGATTTTTTTTTATGCAGATTAGTCTGCTCATCTTTATTATTTAGAAATTAATGCTGGTCCTTACTAAATCTCTATTCTATATATAAAATGTATTTGAAAATTAATTTTTTAACCTTTTTTTTCAGTAAATTATTAAGGTTTGTTGTGTTGTTATTTCTTAGTTGCTGTGGAGTCGATTTCAACTCATGGCAACCTTGCTGTGCAGAGCAGAACTGCACTCCACAGGGGTTACAAGGCTGTGACTTTTTGGAAGCAGATCATCAGGTTTTACTTCCGAGGTTCTGCTGGGTGAGCTTGAACTGCCAACCTTTCAGTTAGCAGTCCATTGCTAACCAGTTGGGCCACTGTCAGAATCGTTTCCATTTATCTAGTCTATAGAATTCAGAGGTACAGTATTGCCTTTACAACATGAAGAGGACTGACCCTGGTGCCAAATACGCTAGGTCTCAACCTGGAGCCATCAACACTAGCAATGTGAGTAGTCAATTAATTTCATGAAACCTCAGTTTATTTAATACAAAATGGGGATAATAATAGTTTCTACTTCATAGGCTTATTGTGAGGATTTAATAAGCTTATGAGTGAAAAGCAAAATGTTTTATACACTCTAAATGTGCCGTAAACATCAGCTATTATTAGTACACATGTCATCATAATACTTTGTCTTCTCAAGACGCCCTTTGAAATCTTCTGTTCAGCTCTTTTACTACATCATTTTTTCCTTTTGCTTTAGCTACTCAATGTTCAAAAGTAAGTTTCAGAGTCTCCTCTGACATCTATTTAGGTCTTTTCTTTCTCTCCTGTCTTTTTAATGACCTCTTGCTTTCTTCACGTATGATTAAATAAGCAGGAAACATCAAAAGAAAAAAAAAATTTTTTTTTTTGATAGAAGGAATACACAGAGTCACTATAAAAGAAAGAATTGGTCGATGTTCAGCCATTTCAGGACGTAACATATGAACAGGAACCAAGGAAGACGTCCAAGCTACGCTGAAGGCATTGGCAAAAAATGAGGCTCCAGGAATTGACGGAATACCAACTGAAATGTTTCAACAAATGGATGCGGCACTGGAAGTGCTTGCTCATCTACCCCAGGAAATTTGGAAGACAGCTGCCTGGCCAACAGACTGGAAGAGATCCATATTTATGCCTATTCTCAGGAAAGGTGATTCACCGAATGCAGAAATTATCAAACAATATCGTTATTATCACATGCAAACAATATTTTGCTGAAGATCATTCAAAAGCAGCTGCAGCAGCATATTAACAGGCAACTGCCAAAAATTCAAGTCAGATTTAGAAGAGGATGTGGAACCAAGGATGTCATTGCTGACGTCAGATGGATCCTGGATGAAAGCAGAGAATACCAGAAAGATGTTTATTTGTGTTTTATTGACTATGCTATGCGTTCGACTGTGTGGATCATAACAAACTATGGATAACATTGCAAAGAGTGGAAATTCCAGAACACTTAATTGTGCTCATGAGGAATCTGTACATGGATCAAGAGGCAATGGTTTGAACAGGACAAGGGAATACTGCATGGTTTAAAGTCAGGAAAGGTGTGCGTCAGGGTTGTATCTTTCACCATACCTATTCAATCTGTATGCTGAGCAAATAATTTGAGAAGCTAGACTATATGAAGAAGAAAGGAGCACCAGGATTGGAGGAATACTCATTAGCAACCTGTGTTATGCAGGTGACACAGCCTTGCTTGCTGAAAGTGAAGAGGACTTGAAGCACTTACTAATGAAGATCAAAGACCACAACCTTCAGTATGGATTACACCTCAACATAAAACAAAAATCCTCACAACTGAACCAATAAGCAACATCATGATAAACGGAGTAAAGATTGAAGTTGTCAAGGATTTCATTTCAGCTGGACCCACAATCAACACCCATGCAAGCAGCAGTCAAGAAATCAAAATATGCATTGCATTGGGCAAATCAGCTGCAAAAGACCTCTTAAAAGTGTCAAAAAGCAAAGATGTCACCTTGAAGACTAAGGTGTGCCTGACCCAAGCCATGGTAGTTTCAATTGCATCATATGCATATGAAAGCTGGACAACAAATAAGGAAGACAAATGAAGAGTTGATGCCTTTGAATTGTGGTGTTGGCGAAGAATATTGAATATACCATGGACTGCCAAGAACAAACAGTATCATTATCATCTGGAAACTTGTTAGAAACACTAAGTCTTGGCCCCCATAAACCCCATTTGTATAGATTCAAGATTTTGAATCAGAAACTATTGTAGTGAAACTCAGCAATCTGTTTCTAACCAGCTCTCTAAGTGACTTAGATGTAGGCTAAAATTGAAGAACCACTGGTATAGAAGAATGTTTAGAAGAAAAAGATCTGAAGCTGTGGCATCAATGGAAAGGGTACTGTAGAGTGTATTCTGATTGAAGAGCACAAAATATAACAAGTCATAGAGTTAAATAATAATAAAAAAAAAATGACAGTACTAGTAATGTTGTTGTTAGGTGCCGCTGAGTCTGATTCATAGTGACCTTATATATAACAGAATGAAACATTGCCCAGTCCTGCACCATCCTCACTATCATTGCTATGTTTGAGCCCATTGTTGTAACCTCTGTGTTAACCCATCTCATTGAGGGGCTCCCTCTCTTCCACTTAAAAACATAACAAACATTCTTAGTTTGTGGGTTATATGGAAATAGGCGGTGGGCCATATTTGACCTGATTTTGCTAATTTCTGTTCTATACAATGGAGACCCAAGTGCTCTTGTCCAGTCTGATGTGTACTCATCTACCTTCCTACCTTGTCTCAGCCTAAACCCAGTAATTTACTCATTACCAACAGGAGTAGCAGCAGCAGTTTGGGTAGCTTATTGGTGGGCCAGCCTGTTTACCCTTGTTATTCCCGGAAAGTGCTGTCCTGTTTTTCTAGTTTATTTGCATACACTTTAGTAGATACAGTAGAATCAGTTAGTTGTCTTTCTAGCATTGATATCCCCTTCTTCTGGCAAATATACACTGATTTCCCTTTGGGTACCTCACCTCCTTCACTAGGTAGCAGTAATGTGATTTGGGTAGGTTAGGCCAATCAGAATATCTGATTTCTCCTGTCATAGTCATTGGTTCAGGAATGAGTTCATGATCCAGTTCAAGAAAACGAAATGTGAAGGAATTTTTGCTGAAGAAGCGCTTACCTCCTTTTCATTAGAAGCTAAGGAAGAGAACTTTGCTCCGGACTGTGTGAGAAGGGAAAAAAATCTGGAATTGCTTCAGCCATTAGTGCTATGATGAAAGGAATGAGAGTGAGACAAAAGCCAAAATGTAGAGGACAGAGCTGAGAATGCTGTATAGAAATAGCCAGAGCCCTATTCACAGTGTTAGAGTGTAAACTTCTTGATCAAGCCATATCTGAATCTATTTGATTACGTGGTATTGTTTTGTTACATTAGGCAATATATTCTCTTTCTTTCTGAAAAGATTAATTATAATATTTTCTATGACCTGAATCTCAAAGCATTCTAGCAAATGGAATTAGTACAATCTGAAATAAGCACAGTGGAAAATAAATTGAGAAGAATCAGAGTGCTCGAATTTTAGTTTCAGATTGACCAGTTATTAACTATGTCTCTGAAACACTCTGGGCCCTGAGGTAAAATGAGGAGAGGGAATTAGATTTGTGGTTTTCAAACATTTTCTGAGAGTGAACCACTTTCTTCAAAACAAGTCTTATGCAGAATCTAAAGAATTGCTCCCCTGGCTAAAGTGCTGATGAGAGCCCCAATCTTTATCTGCTTTCTGTGACTTCAAGGTTCCTTTAAGGATTTACTATGGCTTCGAGGACCAAAGTTTGAAAACAACAGGAAAGAGTGAAGAGCACGGGCTTTGTATCCAACAGACACAGGTTCCAGCCCAACTCTATTGCATTTACTCTTTATCTGACAATTGATAACATTACTTAGTCTCTCTAAGCTTGATGTTCCTCATCTATAAATGGAATAGTTACAGCATTTATCTCATTGAGCAGTTTCCATGACTAAGAGACAGTGAATTGGAAGTCCCAGAACAGTGCCTGGCACATAGTGAGTGATCAAATGTTAACTGTGATTAAGGTTCTTTATAAAATTCTTTGATTTAAGCAGTCATCAAAGAAGTTTCATAAATCTTTCCTTCCTCTTGTTTTCTCTTGTGGGATGTACCTCAATTAGGTGTTACCCCAGGAGTATACAATAAAATGATGAGTGATTAAACCATTTCTATGATCTTAATTACCACTAATTTAATGAAACTTGGTGTGGCAGAATAAAATGGTTTCTGCAAGTCTGTTATATCAAAGAGTATGGATAGATTGTCAAGGCAAGCCGGCAGGAATTATAAACATCCTTTGATTCTCTTTCATATGTTTGTTTCTCATTATAGAAAGATGACCTAAGACTTATCTAGAAACATCTGGACAATGTGAGGAATCTTCCAAGAAATCTCTCCTTATGGAAAGGCTTGAATATACACAAAGTCCTTGACAAATAAGAGGCATAATTATGACCTTTCGAGTAGAGTTAAATGCCACTTTAGCCATGTCTTTTGGAGTTTTTCAGTGCTTAAAAGCATCACTTAGCTGCTGCTTGACTACATGCAGTTGTCCCTGTCTTAGAAAATGGGAAACATTTAGCCAGCCACCTGTTCTGCAGCATTTATCAAGAGGGACACTTAACAGTGAGCCCTTCGTGGATTCTCTGGTGAGTATAAAATAAAGCTGCATAATTGGGAGAGTCTCTGGAGCGCTCCTATGTCCTTGAACAAAGGGCTGCTCCCCAAAGGGAATGTTTTTAATATAATTTTTTTAGTGCCAAACAATGGAAACAAAACATGGCTAATAAGCGCAAGGAAAAAAAATAAAAGGAAAGAAAATGAGTAGGGAAGTCAGTGGTAAGATTTTGAGGGTTTTTATGATTATCTCAACACAACGCTACCAGTAATGCACCTTAACTCAAGCCTCACTGTCTTTCCAAACCTTTTCTCAAAGCCCCTGGACAAAGAATCTGATCAGTTTGGTTGGCCAGGTGTCACCCATACCAGGATGAATCAACCCCATCTGGGGCTGTTTTCAGACAAGGACGAAAACTGAGCTGGGTTGGCACCCTAAAAGGGTCCAGTATAGTAAACGTGTACTACCTACACATGGCGGAAACCAACATAACCCCATGAAAGTGCCTGGGTTGACAGCATGGACCTAACTTCCATTTCGTATTGAATTCAATCAGGAGAAAGTGTTTTTATTTGCTAAGAAAAAATTCAGGACTGAGCATACCCCTGCATTTTGATGATCAGGATGCACCAGATATTTCATTATCTCCCATTCACTTCAAGTACACTGATCTGCTAAGAAGATAGATGTTTAAGATACTCCTTAAGAAGTAATTACAAAATTGAAACCTGCTCATAAGACCTTTTTGCCATACCAGTAATGATATAATAACTGACCTATCCCTAAGCTTGGCAGGATTTTCCAATGAATGAGCCTAGAACATTCTCTAGCCAAAAGCTATCTGGACCTAGTCCCTGTAATAGGGGGGTGTCTGAACTTATAACGATGCTCCAATGGGAACTCGGGTCCAGCAAGTGTCCAGGTGGTGCTGAGCAGACAGTATCACCTATTTCTGCCCTATACAACTAACTGGCTTAGTCCACTTGGCAACTGAGTCCAAAACAATTATTCCCCCAACCAACCGTGCTTTTATATTTGACCTGTAAAAGGGAGAGCAACAGATGGCAAGAGCCATTTCCTGTCCCAAGTGTGCCCCTGTGAAATATGTGGAGTAACTGGTTCCCATGTATCAGCTCACCATTCTGCCTCTAAGTTCTCATCTTTACCAAGTCATATCACCGGTGTTGACTCCACACTCCGCCCAATACATAGCTATACCCACAGTCACATTTTGGAAGGTTTCAAAAGTCAAGAGACTAAAGATAGAATCAGAGTAGATTTATCCTAAATTCTGTATTTTTTCCCACAAAGGAGTTAGGGTAAGGATTGCTGTAATTCTTAAGAGAAAAATGTGGTGTTTGGCAGATTTGCCTTAAGTTTTTGTGAAAGAGTTTAAGTCTTGTTCTGGGTGTGTGTGTTTGTAGGGGATAGAATATCTTCAAAATAAGAGTGTTCCTTCTTATCAATTGTACATATATTTGCTTTTAGTAAATCTTCTGGGGTACGAGGGTAAGAGGGGAATAGCATATTGATTCAGGGTTTTGTCTAGAGTCAGGGCTCTCTTACAAGTATGATAGTCTCATTGCCATTATTCTGAAAAAAAATTTTTTTCTCTCATTTTTCTACTATATAGTCCAAGTCTCCAAATATCTACTCTGATTTGATTTCCATTTTCAAGTATCTACCTGATACTCCAATGAAGGGAATGGGAAACACAATGATTGACCACTTTTGTATAAGGATTTTGTCACTGTGTGAATCTGGGTGGAGGACAAGGCCTTTCTTTCCCTACAAAAATAGAAAGGATCAGACACCTGCTGTATTCACCCTGTAGCAGTTAGGATTCTATTACATACGTGAACTTGACAAATAGGAATTGATATTGGGATAAATTAAAATATTACCCCCAATCCTTCACCCCACTCTGTGTCCGTGCCCTTTGTCACATTATTTCACAGCCCCTTTCTCTAAAAGTGTAGTCTTATTCTCTGCGCATTGACTCTGTCTTTGCCATGTAACTTGCTTTGGCCAGTGGAGTATTAGCAGATGTGATGTTGCAGAGCTCTGAAATGTACTTACACAGTTTGACTTGCCATCTTGAATTTCTGCCCTCATCATGACAATTAATGCCAGGTAGCCTGCTGATCCAACAAAGATAAGAGGCAGGAGTTCAGATTGAACTCAACCTGGAGTTTGGAGCCAAGCATTGCCAATCATAACACAGATCATCTAACCCCCAGCTGACTCTCAAATGGACAAGAATACACTGTTGTTATTTTAAGACCTGTAAGTGGGCAAGAATACATTATTGTTATTTTAAACCAACGAATTTTGGGGTTGTTTTGTTATGGAGCACCAGTGTGACAATAGTTGACTGATACAGTCAACCTTGAGATTTTGAGTCTGTAGCCCAAGATTCAGAGAAATGAGTCAGTGTGGAATTTATTTCACTCACAAAGATACCACATCCAGCATGCCAGTGACAAAAGTCCAGTGTTCAGCAGTGGGATTAACTTGCCTGGGATTTCATACACCCAGTTTCTCTATGCTCCTGGTTTCCTTGCATGTTGTATTGGCCTTGCAGGTTATTTCATGAGAAAGCTGATATTCTTCCAATAAATTTATTTTCTGTCTAACTTAGCCTGGGTCAGTTTCTCTTGTTTGCAGATAAGAATTCCGTGTGAGTCAGCCCTTAGGTTTCATTGGGGAAACCTAAGATTGGGAAAAGTAGAGAGTCAAACTGGTCAATTGTGGAGAAAGCAGGTTCTCCACATGATTCACATGGTTCCATGTTTTTGGTGGCCGGGCTTAGAGGAGGATTTCTCTACTAATTGCAGGCAAGATTTTCATGTTATGTGTCAGAGATTTCAGCAGCTTCTACTTTAATGTAGAATATGTGAGTAATGGGGTAGGTGAGTAGGGAAGTAAGGTTGCCTAGGCTATGATTCAAAAGAAATGATAAAAGGTTTTCAACCAGTAAACTATATTCATTAACAATCCAATCCACAAATAAATAATAAATAGTGCTTACTGACACTTTTACTCATTATCTAATTGTTGACACTTAGACACCCTTCTGATATGTTAGAACGCCTACTGAAAAAGGTTGCAAAGATCATTAAGTTCAGAAAAAGGCTTCAATTGATAGTCACAAACCCTATATAATAGGCATCTTTAACACGCCACCCATTAACCAGTTTTCAGTAATTAGTTGGATTATAGAAAAAACATTTTTTTAATTAATTTTTATTAAGCTTCAAGTGAACATTTACCATTCCAATCAGTCTGTCACATGTAAGTTTACATACATATTACTCGCTTCTCCCACTTGCTCTACCCCTATTGAGTCAGCCCTTTCAGTCTCTCGTTTCGTGCCACTTTTGCCGTCTTCCCTCTCTCTCTATCTTCCCATCCCCCCTCCACTCAAGAGTTGCCAACACACTCTCCAGTGTCCACCTGATTTAATTAGCTCACTCTTCATCAGCATCTCTCTCCCCCCCACTGACCAGTCCTTTTCATGCCTGATGATTTGTCTTCGGGGATGGTTCCTGTCCTGTGCCATCAGAAGGTCTGGGGAGCATTGCCTCCGGGATTCCTCTAGTCGCAGTCATACCATTAAGTACGGTCTTTTTATGAGAATTTGGGGTCTGTATCCCATTGGTCTCCCGCTCCCTCAGGAGTTGTCTGTTGTGCTCCCTGACAGGGCAGACATCGGTTGTGGCCAGGCACCAACTAGTTCTTCTGGTCTCAGGATAATGTAGGTCTCTGGTTCATGTGGCCCTTTCTGTCTCTTGGGTCCTTAGTTGTCGTGTGACCTTGGTGTTCTTCCTTTGCCTTTGCTCCAGGTGGGTTGAGACCAACTGATGCATCTTAGATGGCCGCTTGTTGGCATTTAGGACCCAGATGCCACATTTCAAAGTGGGATGCAGAATGTTTTCATAATAGAATTGTTTTGCCCGTTGACTTAGAAGTCCCCTCAAACCATGTTCCCCAGACCCCAGCCCCTGCTCTGCTGACCTTTGAAGCATTCATTTTATCCTGGAAACCTCTTTGCTTTTAGTCCAGTCCAATTAGGCTGACCTTCCTTGTATTGAGTGTTGTCTTTCCCTTCACCCAAAGCAGTTCTTATCTACTGATTGATCGATAAAAAACCCTCTCCCTCCCTCCCTCCCTCCCCCCTTTGTAACCACAAAAGTATGTGTTCTTCTCCGTTTTTTCTGTTTCTCAAGATCTTATAATAGTGGACTTATACAATATTTGTCCTTTTGCCTCTGACTCATTTCGCTCAGCATAATGCCTTCCAGATTCCTCCATGTTATGAAATATTTCAGAGATTCGTCACTGTTCTTTATTGATGCGTAGTATTCCATTGTGTGAATATACCACAATTGATTTACCCATTCATCCGTTGACGGACATCTTGGTTGCTTCCAGCTTTTTGCTATTGTAAACAGAGCTACAATAAACATGGGTGTGCATATATCTGTTTGTATGAAGGCTCTTGTATCTCTAGGGTATATTCCGAGGAGTGGGATTTCTGGGTTGTATGGTAGTTCTATTTCTAACTGTTTAAGATAACGCCAGATGGATTTCCAAAGTGGTTGTACCATTTTACAATCCCACCAGCAGTGTATGAGAGTTCCAATCTCTCCGCAGCCTCTCCAACATTTATTATTTTGTTACATTTCCCCAATTGACTGACACTGGTCCTTTGTCGAATATCAGCTGCTCATACATGGATGGATTTATATCTGGGTTCTCAATTCTGTTCCATTGGTCTATGTGCCTGTTGTTGTACCAGTACCAGGCTGTTTTGACTACTGTGGCTGTATAATAGGTTCTGAAATCAGGTAGAGTGAGGCCTCCCACTTTCTTCTTCTTTTTCAGTAATGCTTTGCTTATCCGGGGGTTCTTTTCCTTCCATATGAAATTGGTGATTTGTTTCTCTATCCCCTTAAAATATGACATTGGAATTTGGATTGGAAGTGCGTTATATGTATAGATGGCTTTTGGTAGAATAGACATTTTTACTATGTTAAGTCTTCCTATCCATGAGCAGGGTATGTTTTTCCACTTAAGTATGTCCTTTTGAATTTCTTGTAGTAGAGCTTTGTAGTTTTCTTTGTATAGGTCTTTTACATCCTTGGTAAGATTTATTCCTAAGTATCTTATCTTCTTGGGGGCTACTGTGAATGGTATTGATTTGGTTATTTCCTCTTCGGTGTTCTTTTTGTTGATGTAGAGGAATCCAAGTGATTTTTGTATGTTTATTTTATAACCTGAGACTCTGCCAAACTCTATTAGTTTGAGTAGTTTTCTGGAGGATTCCTTAGGGTTTTCCATGTATACGATCATGTCATCTGCAAATAGTGATAGCTTTACTTCCTCCTTGCCAATCTGGATACCGTTTATTTCTTTGTCTAGCCTAATTGCTCTGGCTAGGACTTCAAGTACGATGTTGAATAAGAGTGGTGATAAAGGGCATCCTTGTCTGGTTCCCGTTCTCAAGGGAAATGCTTTCAGGTTCTCTCCATTTAGAGTGATATTGGCTGTTGGCTTTGCATAGATGCCCTTTATTATGTTGAGGAATTTTCCTTCAATTCGTATTTTGGTGAGAGTTTTTATCATAAATTGGTGTTGAACTTTGTCAAATGCCTTTTCTGCATCTATTGATAAGATCATGTGGTTTTTATCTTTTGTTTTATTTATGTGATGGATTACATTAATGGTTTTTCTGATATTAAACCAGCCTTGCATACCTGGTATAAATCCCACTTGATCAGGGTGAATTATTTTTTTGATGTGTTGTTGGAGTCTATTGGCTAGAATTTTGTTGAGGATTTTTGCATCTATGTTCATGAGGGATATAGGTCTATAATTTTCTTTTTTTGTAATGTCTTTACCTGGTTTTGGTATCAGGGAGATGGTAGCTTCATAGAATGAGTTGGGTAGTACTCCGTCTTTTTCTATGCTTTGAAATACCTTCAGTAGTAGTGGTGTTAAGTCTTCTCTGAAGGTTTGGTAGAACTCTGCAGTGAAGCCGCCCGGGCCAGGACTTTTTTTTGTTGGAATTTTTTTGATTACCGTTTCAATCTCTTTTTTTGTTATGGGTCTATTTAGTTGTTCTACTTCTGAATGTGTTAGTTTAGGTAGGTAGTATTTTTCCAAGACTTTATCCATTTCTTCTAGGTTTTCAAATTTGTTAGAGTACAATTTTTCATAGTAATCTGAGATGATTCTTTTAATTTCATTTGGTTCTGTTGTGATGTGTTCCTTCTCGTTTCTTATTCGGGTTATTTGTTTCCTTTCCTGTTTTTCTTTAGTCAGTCTAGCCAATGGTTTATCAATTTTGTTAATTTTTTCAAAGAACCAGCTTTTGGCTTTGTTAATTCTTTCAATTGTTTTTCTGTTCTCTAATTCATTTAGTTCAGCTCTAATTTTTATTATTTGTTTTCTTCTGGTGCCTGATGGGTTCTTTTGTTGCTCACTTTCTATTTGTTCAAGTTGTAGGGACAGTTCTCTGATTTTGGCTCTTTCTTCTTTTTGTATGTGTGCATGGTTATCGATATAAATTGGCCTCTGAGCACTGCTTTTGCTGTGTCCCAGAGGTTTTGATAGGAAGTATTTTCATTCTCGTTGCTTTCTAAGAATTTCCTTTTTCCTTCTTTGATGTCTTCTATAACCCAGTCTTTTTTCAGGAGGGTATTGTTCAGTTTCCAAGTATTTGATTTCTTTTCCCTAGTTTTTCTGTTATTGATTTCTAGTTTCATTGCCTTGTGGTCTGAGAAGATGCTTTGTAATATTTCGATGTTTTGGATTCTGCAAAGATTTGTTTTATGACCTAATATGTGGTCTATTCTAGAGAATGTTCCATGTGCACTAGAAAAAAAAGTATATTTTGCAGCAGTTGGGTGGAGAGTTCTGTATAAGTCAATGAGGTCAAGTTGGTTGATTGTTGTAAGTAGGTCTTCCGTGTCTCTATTGAGCTTCTTATTGGATGTCCTATCCTTCTCTGAAAGTGGTGTGTTGAAGTCTCCTACTATAAATGTGGAGGTGTCTATCTCACTTTTCAATTCTGTTAAAATTTGATTTATGTATCTTGCAGCCCTGTCATTGGGTGCATAAATATTTAATATGGTTATGTCTTCCTGATCAATTGTCCCTTTTATCATTATATAGTGTCCTTCTTTATCCTTTGTGGTGGATTTAAGTCTAAAGTCTATATTTTGTCAGAAATTAATATTGCTACTCCTCTTCTTTTTTGCTTATTGTTTGCTTGATATATTTTTTTCCATCCTTTGAGTTTTAGTTTGTTTGTGTCTCTAAGTCTAAGGTGTGTCTCTTGTAGGCAGCATATAGATGGATCGTGTTTCTTTATCCAGTCCGTGACTCTCTGTCTCTTTATTGGTACATTTAGTCCATTTACATTCAGCGTAATTATAGATAAATAAGTTTTTAGTGCTCTCATTTTGATGCCTTTTCATGTGTGTTGTTGGCCATTTCATTTTTCCGCATACTTTTTTGTGCTGAGACGTTTTTCTTAGTAGATTATGAGATCCTCATTTTCATAATGTTTAACTTTATGTTAGTTGAGTCGTTACGTTTTTCTTGGCTTTTTTCTTGAGTTATGGAATTGATAATCCTTTTTTTGGTTACCTTATTATTTACCCCTATTTTTCTAAGTAAAAACCTAACTTGTATCTTTCTATATCGCCTTGTATCACTCTCCATCTGGCAGTTCAATGCCTCCTATATTTAGTCCCTCTTTTTGATTATTGTGATCGTTTATTGATTTCCATGATTCCCTGTTATGTGTATTATTTTGTTTATTTATTTATTTTTTAGAATTAATCTTAATTTGTTTGTTTTTGTGCTTTCCCTATTTGAGTTGAGTTGATATCAGGACGTTCTGTTTTGTGACCTTGTATTGTGCTGCTACCTGATATTATTGGTCATCAGGCCAAATAATCACCTTTAGCATTTCTTGCAGTCTTGGTTTAGTTTTTACAAATTCTCTAAACTTGTGTTTATCTGTAAATATCTTAATTTCTCCTTCATATTTCAGAGAGAGTTTTGCTGGATATATGATCCTTGGTTGGCAGTTTTTCTCCTTCAGTGCTCTGTATACGTCGTCCCATTCCCTTCTTGCTTGCATGGTTTCTGCTGAGTAGTCTGAACTTATTCTTATTGATTCTCCCTTGAAGGAAACCTTTCTTTTCTCCCTGGCTGCTTTTAAAATTTTCTGTTTGTCTTTGGTTTTGGCAAGTTTGATGATAATATGTCTTGGTGTTTTTCTTTTTGGATCAATCTTAAATGGGGTTCGATGAGCATCTTGGATAGATACCCTTTCGTCTTTCATGATGTCAGGGAAGTTTTGTGTCAGGATTTCTTCAACTATTTTCTCTGTGTTTTCTGTCCCCCCTCCCTGTTCTGGGACTCCAATCACCGGCAAGTTATCCTTCTTGATAGAGTCCCACATGATTCTTAGGGTTTCTTCATTTTTTTAAATTCTTTTATCTGATTTTTTTTCAGCTATGTTGTTGTTGATTCCCTGGTCCTCCAGATGTCCCAGTCTGCATTCTAATTGCTCGAGTCTGCTCCTCTGACTTCCTATTGCGTTGTCTAATTCTGTAATTTTATTGTTAATCTTTTGGATTTCTACATGTTGTCTCTCTATGGATTCTTGCAACTTATTAATTTTTCCACTATGTTCTTGAATAATCTTTTTGAGTTCTTCAACAGTTTTATCAGTGTGTTCCTTGTTTTTTTCTGCAGTTAGCCTAATTTCATTTGTGATGTCTTTAAGCATTCTGTAAATTAGTTTTTTATATTCTGTATCGGATAATTCCAGGATTGTATCTTCATTTGGGAAAGATTTTGATTCTTTTGTTTGGGGGTTGGAGAAGCTGTCATGGTCTGCTTCTTTATGTGGTTTGATATGGACTGCTGTCTCCGAGCCATCACTGGGAAACTAGTTTTTCCAGAAAATCCGCTAAAAAAAAAATGCAGTCAGATCCCTATCAGAGTTTTCCCTCTGGCTCAGGCTTTTCGGATGTTAATGGAGCCGCATGGGGAGGGTGGGGGAGGGGTCAGAGAGCTAGGAGTGTAGCACCTCAGAATATAGCCAGAGTTGTTTGTCTTACTTGGAATGACTCTTATATCTGAGATTTCCACGGGGCGCGTCGCCTATATGTACTGGGTGTGTGGAGATTACCCCCCGGGGGGTCTGGCCCACTGGCGTCACGGTCAGATCCTCCGCTGTCAGCCCCACCCCCAAGGTTAAGGCTCCCCTACTGGGACGGTGCACTCCCGTCTCCAAAATCCGTCGCTGCCTCCCGGGGACTCCCCGTTCCTCCAGCCGCGTCGCGCACCGCTCCCACTAACCGAGTGCGAGTGAATGTCCCGGCTGGGACGCCGCTCTCCCCGCTCCAAGACCAGCCAGTGCCTCCCGGGGACTTCTCCCTCCGGCGCGCCACGCCGCTCGCGCGAACTGGGTGGGCGCCTCCCGCACGAACAACTGAACCCCCCCGGGTCAATTCAGGGAAATGTAGGTGGTCCCCGCGCTCACGCCCCGCCTGCGCCGCCAAAATCCCGGCGGGGCGGCTCCCCGGCTGGGACGCTGCTCTCCCCGCTCCAAGACCTGTCACTTCCTCCCAGGGACTTCTCCCTCCAGCACGCCGCGCCACACCGCTCACGCGATCTGGGTGGGCGCCTCCCACACGAACGAGTGGGCCCCCCCAGGGTCAATTCAGGGAAATGTAGCTGGTCCCCGTGCTTGCGTCCCGCCCACTTCCCGCCAAACTCCCGGCGGGACGGCTCCCCGGCTGGGATGCTGCTCTCCCTGCGCCAAGACCAGTCACTGCCTCCCGGGGACTTCTCCCACCAGCTGCACCGCCACGCCGCCCGTGCCAACCGGCTGGGCTCGCTCCGGGGATGAGTTCGGGGGCTAGGGCTGGGCCCCTTGTCTGTGCTGTCTGTCCCCCTGGGCTCTGCCCCAAATTGGGCTCCGAAGGTCACCTGCCTCGTGCGCTTGCTCCTGGCTCTGAAAACAATCGCTGTCTCCCCGTATTTGTTCGTTCTCCGTCTCTAGATTTGTGTTTGTTGTTCAGAGTTCGTAGATTGTTATGTATGTGATTGATTCACTTGTTTTTCCGAGTCTTTGTTGCAAGAGGGATCCGTGGTAGCGTCCACCTAGTCCGCCATCTTGGCCCCGCCCCCAGAAAAAACATTTTTTTAAATTTCATTCATTTAAAAAAAATTTTATTGTGCTTTAAGTGAAAGTTTACAAGTCAGTCTCTCATACAATTAATATACCCAAAAACCAAACCCACTGCCGTCGAGTCGATTCTGACTCATAGCGACCCTATAGTAATATACACCTTGCTATATACTCCAATATACTAGGAGTATATTGGCATATACTCCTAGTGGCTGTCCCCCTAATGAGACAGCATGCTCCTTCTTTCCACTGTCTATTTTCATGTCCAATTAGCCAGTTTCTGACCTCCTCTGCCCTCTCATCTCCCCTCCAGACAGGAGCTGCCCACGTAGTCTCATGTGCCTACTTGATCCAAGGAGCTCACTCCTCACCAGTATCATTTTCTATCTTATATAGTTCAGTACAATCCCTGTCTGAAGAGTTGGCTTTGGGAATGGTTCCTGTCTTGGCCTAACAGAAGGTCTGGGGACCATGACCTCCTGGTTCCTTCTAGTCTCATTAAGTCTGGTCTTTTTATGAGAATTTAGAAAAAACATTTTTTAAATGTGCAAAGCCATACTTAACTATTACGAAATCATTCATGCTCAAACTTTCTTAGTAAGGGTTGTAAAAATAACAAGTGTAAACTACTTTTACTAGTTGTTTCTTATCAGAATGTGCTTCAGTTTCTCAAAAGACTCAAAGTACGTAGAATAGAGCAGTATAATAAACAGTGGGTTCTCTGGTATTTTACAAGGTATGGCAATTGAAAGAAGATAGTTTTGCCATTCTTGTCATAAGCTAGAGAATCAGGGACACTGATAATGTTGACATCTTTGTTCCATGCAAGCCCAGATAGGTGAACTTCATTCCCTTTAAGATAGAACAGAACTGAATTTCATCAGTTGAACAATAAAATCATTTACTTGGAATTAATTTTATATTCACTGTCAATGCTAAGCATTTGATATCTGGAAATTGGATCATACTCATTCTGTTCTATATGTAAAACTGTCATTGATTAGTGTATACATTTTAAGTTTATTATCTTTTGCCTTTACACAAAACCCTTCGCAGGCTATTCTTACTGCATATATGATGGCGATAACTGAGTCTGTTTCTTGTCAGTTCTAAATTCAAATAATTTGCTTTTTCTTGATGGTTGAAACTGCTTGAAATTAGGGGTAAATTTAGTCCATTTGTGCTTCTTCAAAGAATTGACAATTTACACAATAGATCAAAGTTTACCAAATACTGCTTGCATCCTGGATTTAGAAAATAGAGTGATCACCCTTAAATACTTTTAATTCATATGAAACACCTAGTTTGAGAAAGCAAGAGCAGGAGAAAGTGGAAAAAAAACAAAGATTAGAGCAACAGATTCAGAGAGAAAATGATGAAGATCTTTGGTATTCTCATGGGATAAAACAAAGAGAAAAAATCAATAAAGGAAGTTGCTGTAAGAGTCCAATATTCTGAAAACATCTGTCATGAATAGAAAAAGTAGGGCATGAAATTTGAATGTACATACTTGCCATTTACTTTCTCATATATGTTTACTATAAAAAATACATATTTAAAAAAAAGAAAAATCACTGTAAATCCCACCTCCCACAGAAAGCATGAAATTTGAATGTACATACTTGCCATTTACTTTATCATGTTTACCATAAAAAATACATATTTAAAAAAAAGAAAAATCACTGTAAATCCCACCTCCCACAGAAAGCATGAAATTTGAATGTACATACTTGCCATTTACTTTATCATGTTTACCATAAAAAATACATATTTAAAAAAAAGAAAAATCACTGTAAATCCCACCTCCCACAGAAAACCATTATTATCACATTGGTATGCATTTATATATATATATTTTATACATGTAGGGTAGCTGTGAGTCAGAATTGATTTGAGGGCAAGAGATTTTTTTATTTTTGATGTATTTTTATAACTTTTTGTCTGTAAATTTGTGTGTGTGTACAAATATACATATGCATATACAGAATTTTTTTTACTATAGGATCACACTCCATAAAGTATCTTGTAATATGTATTTTATCACTTAACAGTATATTGTATCCATTCTTTCATGTAAAAAATATACTTCAATGTACATTTTTTATCCTTTAAATATATAAAGTTTATTGTATGTCAACATCATCATCAATGAAGGTGTACAAATAAGAATTTTTAAAAGAAACCAGTCTGAGGAACACATTTTTTTTTTTCAGCAGTCCCAAGCCTAAGACCAAAGCCTAAAGTTTGAAAAGTGCTAGTAAAAATTTTCAGGAGAAATTCTGATCAAAGTGTACAGTGGTCGCAAGATTTTCCACAGGGCAACAGAATGTCTCAATTTCTGTAGACTCCATTTCTGGGATTTCCAGGAAGAAAGTTATCTGTCTTTTGAAATGAGAAGGGGTCTGTTCAATGCACATTTAATGGTTGTGTAAATATGTCATTTAGTAGAATAAGCAAATAAATGAATTCCATCCAATTTTTCTATAAATTCATCCCTCTCAACATCCATTATTAAAAGGAAGCCTCCACTGCTTCCTGAATGAGCAAAGCTGTGGAGGCAAAGGGGTTAGTACAATAGATGGCCACATAATATTCAGACTGTTGGATCCCAGGAGTGCTTTGCTCAGTCTGAATGCTCTATGGCATGCCTGCTGCCACAGCTCACTTTTCAAGCTCTTGTGTCTGCTGTTATTGTCTCTACCATTCCCTAGATGCCAGATTGCTTTCCCCCAGGATGGGGAACACCAGTTTCCACACTAAGGACTTTGAAAATATAATTTCCCTTTTCTCTTTTGCTCAGTGTCCTGCAATGTTTAATAGACCTGGATAGGAACTTGGTACTTCACTAGCTGATTACCCCACCTAATGCATGTACATACTTATCTGAAGATGCTTGGCAACATGGCAACGTGAGGGAAGGTACTTAAAATACATCATGCCCTACTCCATTAAAGGTCTGTAGAATATGAATGGTAAGCTTTTTAAAAGGGTAATTTCAGGTTACAGGTAGGGGCGGAGTGGGGAGATTTCAAGTGACCCTGAAATAATCAGAGGTAAGTAGCGTCTCTCTTGTTTGCATGTGGGTCTTATCTTGAACAAAAGATCTGTTCATGCAAAATTGAAGTGGAAACTTGGGGTATACACTTAACTTAAGTACATGTCTGATATAAAATTAATCTTAGCGGACACTAATGTGATTTGTGACATGCTGTTCTTTTACGTACTGTATTATTTCCAAGTGAAAACAATTTAAGCACCCAATAACAGGCTGTAGGTTAAGTAAATTATATTATACAGTAGAATACTTACTCTCCATTTATTTAAAAATGGCATAATGGCAGAACCCTGTAGTCTGTGAAAGGATATTCATGTTATATTGTTAAGCGGTGGAATAAAAGGAGGCTAGTAAATTGCATATACTATTTTATTCAGTTTTGTAAAAATAAATTATATATGTTTTATCTTACATGGATATCTTTATATGAATTGTTAATAGTGGTCATCTTAGTTTGATAGGATTATTGGGGATCTTTTTTTTCTTTTTGTGTATTTGGATTTTCTATAATTCATAGATACTAATTTTTAATGAGAAAAAACATTTTTTTAAACAGATTTTAAGTATAAGAGTGATGGTGCCATGGAATTTTGTTTCCCACGATTGTGAAGGACTCATTGCACCACTTTCCAAGAACAGGCTGTGCATTTCAGAGGGTCACCATTATCTTAGAAGGATAAATAAGTATTGGAAAATAAGAAGCATCTCCTACTTAAAAACCTGTTAAAAAAAAAACAAAAAACCCATTGCCGTCGAGTTATTGCTGACTCACGGAGATCCTGTAAGACAGGACTGCCCCATAGGGTTTCCAAGGAGCAGCTGGTGGATTCGAACTGGCACCTTTTGGTTAGTGGTTGAGTTCTTGACCACTGCAACTCATATTGTGCTACCCACTGCCGTTGAGTCGATTCCGACTCATTGCGGCCCTATGAGTCATATTGTGTTAGGGTCATCATAATTAACGTACAGCTGCCTAAGTGTGTTGCCTTGGATTATAGCAAGTAAAAACACTTGGTGGTCCCAGGAGCAATTAGGCTGGCCCAAAAAGAGGTGGTCTTTGTATGTTCTGTCTCTGGTAACCAAGTTCTCTGTTAAGCTTTTGTTGAGGCTGTAATTCCTTAGATCAACAAACTATTGTTTGTATGCCTAAAGGCCATGATGTCTTTTCAAAAATTTGTCAGAAACTGTAAAAGTAAATTCAGAATTTGTCAAGATGCAAGTAAACTTTTATTCTTTACATTATGTTTTTCACTGAGTGATATGGATTTACCTAAACTGAAGACTTGACAGCCAAATGGAAAGGTAAAGGACTTGCAGTAGGTGGTCTCAAGTCCACCACTGCTTCCACCTAAGCAGCGGTTATGTGCTGGGTTATGTGCTGGGTGGGGAAGGCACCTGCTTGCTGGGGCTCTTCTCATCTGCAATATAAGAGATCTGGACTGGAGATTTTAGAGGCCTCTTCTCATGCTAACAGTCTACAATTATCTAATTTTAAGCAGTTGCAAGGTGATAAGTATAGGAGATTCTGCAAGTCACTTAATTTTATTTCAAGTCATTGTAAAGGCCTAGGAATGTTCAGAATATGGTATAAATGTAAACAATGCTTTTGTTTAATATCAGAAATGATTTTTGTTCCTTGTTGGAATTCCTGTATTGGAATTCCAATACAGAATGAAACTTTGAAGTTTTAAAGAGGTAACAGGAGGGCCAATTATGGCATCATCTTAGCACTTTTATGTTTGATATAAATGTTTTAGAAACCACTGGACTTTCATTGCTACACTTAAAAGAACATTAGAATTTTTGGAGCATAAATCTGACATTAAAGAATTATATAAAATTTTCTCCTGGAGGCAGGAGGGAGAAATAAAAACACATGGAGTGCTGAGAGCAGAGGGAAAAATAACAAGCAATTAAAGGCCTAGAAGTAATTTTCTTTCTATTTTTTCTTTCCTTTTGAGTTCATACAGACATTTTCCTTTGCATGGTATAGCCAAGGGTGAGTTGATGCTTACTGATATGCACAGATAAGGTTACATCTAAGAATTTACTTAGGCAAAAAAACCCAATAACACATGCTCCACGAATGTTTCCTGCAGAAGTAACTTCCCTTGTAATCACAGAATGTCCCCTGTAAGTCTTCAAAAAGACCAAAGTGAGCCTTCACGTAATTTCTGGAAAGGTGAATCCTGAGGATATCTCTCAAATGTAGGACTTCCAACCACAATGGGATTACCAAGAACATGCCTGGAAAAAAACAAAACAAAACAAAACTTCACTCTCTAACAGCTCTTTGTACATGTTTAAGCAACTGCTGAGAATTGTAAGCGGGGGCCACTGAAGAACAACTTGTACTATAAATTCAGGACTGTCATAGATTTCCAGAGCTGGAGAGGTTTTTCAGACCCAAGGGAGATGAGATTTGTCCCAAAGTTCTGTAGCTACCATATGAATTGCAGTTCCCTCCTACCACTTTCCCATTATCTAAAGGGACAAGGAGAAACGTGTTTGCTTTCTTGGGCTCCGGTTCTATTCCTTAAATTTTCTCATAATGCCTTTTGGCCATAACTGCAACTACATATACTTCATGGAAGGAAGAAGTGGGAGGAGGAAATGCAACATGAGCTTTGACTAGATTATGTGAACAAGAATACAAAACAGAACATGCTCAGTGATATTTGTTCTCTTCAGAAGCTACCAACCACGGTAAATTAAACATAAGACTGGAGTGTTTATTTTAGTTTTAAAGTTCAGCAAGTTTATTTTCTGAAGGCCAATTTCTCTGAATTTCCATGATTAAAAGCTGACAAATGGGGATGGAGCAGGAAAGGTTCCTATGGGATAGATTATTGCTAATATCCTTCGGTAGAAAGCAAGCTTTAGGTAATTGCCTTGTCAGGTCCTGTAAAGTCTGCTGATCATACCAGCACCAGCTCACCAGTACCTTCCAATAACCACTTATTTCCTTGTAATTCCATTGGGTGTGATAGTCAGAGTGTCCAAGATCATCTATCACTTTGTTGGACTTCTTCACAGCCCCTCTGCTTCCTAGTTATTTACGTAAGTTTATTCCACATGGGAAAGCTCAGCTGTTAACGTTTTAGAATCAGAAACATGAACACAGTTTTATTAGCTCTTTCATCATGTCTACGGTGTGTTTTTCTTGGTTTAAATAATGAAAATGGCATGCTAGTTCCTCTGCCATAACTTCCTGCGCCTGCTTTTGGTGGGTGGGGAGAAGGTACTTTTTGTACTTCTGGAGTTCCAGAATGGGGCTTATATCAAACTAAATATGTAATCAATGTGTGGGATTGTATAATCACCTGTTGAGTTTGAACCCATACACCTAGGGCAGACACTGCAGAGGTAGAAATGACAAAACTAAAAGCTAAGATTGATGGTAACAAGAGGGGGATATGAGAAAGGGAAGGGCTTAGGGGATTAGAAAGTTTTGAGCACAGAAGGTGGTACTGTTTATAAAAAACAGGGGAATCCAGAGGGAGAAGCAGATTTAGAAGGAAAGATGAGTTCTGTTTGGGATATAGTAAATTTGAGTTGCTGGGAGATCCAGTAGAAGGGTTTCAGAGGGCATGATGACTTTGTAATGTATCAACTTGGCTGGAATTTCCTTCCCTTTACGTTTCTGGGTAGGGTGGATCACAAGGGAGTCTTGTGTAAAATTTGGAGGGCAGAGGTGAAGCAGCAGCCATTTTATAGCTCATACATGTCACTGATCTGCTGACCTTGTTGACAAGAAGCACCAGCTGGGCCTACAACTGCTCCACCTTCTCCTGGATCCTCCAGACTCCTGGGTCAGATGTGCGTGTTTAACTCCAAAATAAAGGTCACTGACTTTTCCAGGACACCCACAGCACCAAGGTCAGAGGCAACAAGAACTGACATGGGTGTCAGTCCATTTTTGAGTTTCCAGCTCCCCCCTTCCAGACCGCCTGTTCTGTGGATTTCAAGCTCCAACATCAGATGCAAAGACGACAGCTTTAGTCTACCAAACCAGTCCCTACAATTGTGTGGTCAAATCCCTCACATCTACTGCATTATATGCATATAAAACGCCCCTTCTTCATTTGTTTGCCAGTCACACCCTCCCCCTTTGAGGCACCCTCACAAGCACAGCCATGCCAATCCTCTTCCACACTGTGCTGTAAAAAAATTAGCATAGTACCCTTATGAAAATGCCTCATGGGGGGGCGTAGCTGGAGACAATACCATTTTTCTAATTTAGCTGAATGTTATTTTGTGTTTACTTGAAAAGAAGAAAATTTTGTGTGCCTAAATATCTAAATAACTCAGCTCGGTTTTGTTTTTTTGGAGGTGCACTGTGTGTGTGTGTGTGTGTGGTGCATTATCTTTTTCTATGGCTGAAAGCCCTGCATGATTTGGCCCATTTTTCTTTCCAACCCTGACATCATTCTTTGCCTTACTCAGTGTATTCTTCATGCTAGTTTATCAATTTATCTACCACTTGAAGTTCCAAGCTCTTTCCTGTCTGTCTTCGAATATGCTGTTTCCTCTGCCTCACTGCTCGTGCGCCTTCATCTGCACCAGGTCTTAGCCTAATCGTTGACTTCATAGACTGGTCTTCTTTGACTACCCCAAACAAGTCATCCTTCAGGGTCCTTACTAGAGGCTGTGTATGCTTACCTAACCATGTCACTGTTATTTTGGCTTTGATTCACTTTTAGTTAACAGTGGCCTATTAACAGAGATCAGAATGAGGTTTAGATCACTCATAAAACTAAATTAACTTTATTATCTTTACTTGTATGTTCTACAGAAGTTCTTAATTTTATATTATAAACTTCTTAAAAATACATTTTACAACTTACAGTACTCTCATCATTTCCCAAGATTTAACAGAGGTTCCATTTGCAAATAACACTAGTTAACAAACAAATGAAGAGTAAATGGTATTTCTACTCAATAAAGTAAGAATTATCTCCTGCTTTTCAGCTCTAATGAATGTTGTACAAAGAATATTCTCAGAATCTCCCTTTTAATTTCCAAGAGCAAATCTTTTGCCTGAGCCTGCAGATCACTTTAACACTTGCAATACTGCAAAGATTCTGTTTGATGCCGGTCTTCTTACTTTCACACCTTAAATATTTCCTATTTCTCAGCTTAATGTCTTTGCACATTTCTTTTCCAGCACTTAGCCTCGACATGGTAATTGATTAAAAATGTTGAAGTGGTTCATAAATTACAGGTTTTGGCAATTTGGGAACAAACCCCCAGATCACTACACACTTGCTCTTAGCCTACCTCCCTTGCCAAGTAAAGCTCAGACACTAGCGTGTGGGTATCTTTGCAGTTTCTGAGTGTTCTCATCTTCCATAGCATGTGTGAAGAGACTTACTCTTATTTCCAATACTTTTGGTTCTTTTTTTTCCCAGGGGAATCCGTTATGGTTAAGGATATTAATGCAAATTGTCTGAATTACAAACAGATTTGCTTTCTTGGCTGTTAAACTCAATGGTCTTAAAAGCCAAGCCATTTTTGGATTCTTTTGACTGAGATATAAATCAGAAATTCAGTGATTTTCTCTATAAAATCTTACATCTATTTGTAGTTGGGGTCTCTGGGTAGTGCAAAAGGTTAATACACTCAGCTACTAACTGAAAGGTTGGAAGTTTGAGTCCACCCAGAGGTACCTTGGAAGAAAGGCCTGGCAATCTACTCCCCCAAATTAGCCACTGACAACCCTATGGAGGACAGTTCTATTCAAACACATATGGGGTCATCATGAGTTTAAGTCTACTTGACAACAACTGGTCTTTGTTTTTTTTCTATTGGTAGTTATGATGGAGCCATGAGGCAGGTTTACAATATATATAGGAGACAACTAAGAAAGCTACTGTGTTTCAACTCAAATCTCGTATTTTTTACATTCAAAACCAAACTAAAAACATGGTCACTGCAATTCATTTGGTTAAGCAAATTTAGCTTTCGAGTAACAGGTCTAAAACAAAGGTCTGTCTGTCTTCTTGCAGTGCTGGGAAGACAATAGCAGGAAGATGATGCAACCCAAAGGAAGGCCCTTGATACAAGCTTTTCTGTACTTCTCAGTAAATGGTATAAACTGGCTGAGTAATCTAACTTTGATGGACATTGATCAAAGACAGATTTTGAACAGAAAATGATAGCTAGTTTTCTGTTTATGTTAGGGTATTTGAAGACTCTCAGCTGAGATTAATGTTGAAAATAACTGCCAGCACTTAATAACTGCCACATCCATTCAGAACCAGATTTCAACGATCTCTAAGGATTAAAGGCCCTGGTGGTGCAGTGGTTAAAGCCATTGACTGCTAATCTTAAGGTCAGCGGTTCGGAACCACCAGCAGTTTCACAGGAGAAAGATGTGGCAATCTGCTTCCATAGAGATTTACAGCCTTGGAAATCCTATGGAGTCGCTGAGTCAGAATCAGCTCAACGGCAACGGGTGCCCAAAGCAAAAAACCCAAGCTCTTGACAACTTATTAAGAGAAACGGCAATATATTAGATTGGACAGCTTTAATTTGCAAGCCAACAGCAAACCCTCCCCCCCGCCCATCTCCCCCCAAATACTAAGCTTGGTGGGCCAAGAATTAAAATGCCCATCTAACTCAAAAGGTGGTAATTTCAATTTTTTAACTTCTAAAAGAGCTTTTCACTCATTCTGCAATAAAACTAGGAAAAAGCTGTTGAGAGTTAACTCTGTCACAGTTAGCTTTTATTATGCACCACAGACATGAGCCCTCGCCAGAGATTAGGATGACTCTCTCTACTCTGAAGATCACAGGAGATCTAGTTCCACCTTCCTCCTTTTAATCTGATGTTGGAGTGGTATTTCAGATATTATCTGGGATTGGTAAAAGAACTGAAAGGCAGTGTAAAAGCAAGATAATTATAAAGCTCTTTTGGAAGCCAGCAGTTACTGATCTGCTGATTGGGGATAATACTGCTGTGCAGTATTAACAACGCTGATTATTATTTGGCTACTTGTCTTTGGAACACGTACTGTTATGGAAACCAAAGAATGTAGAGTGGTCCCCAAGAATCCTTCATTCTTGTTTTCAAGCTTCCTATGATCTAGTAACTTCTCAGAGGCTTTCAAAAGAGCACACATCCTTACTTAATGGAAATATCTCTTGTGCATCCGGGCAATGTAGACAACACACTACCTGCTTCTTGTGCAGGTGCGTCCTTTAATAATCATGGCTGCTTTTGACATCCATCAAGTGTGAGCTGTTAAGAGTCCCTAAATACTGACTGGTTAGTTATGTCTGCCTTACATACTGTGCAGATGAATCTCAAGAGTATACTTCTGTATTCCTGGTCCAAACTGAGGTGGGCACGGATATACTCAACCTTGTTTACGCATACAAAGAGAGGATTTTGTGTTTTCTAAAGGAGTTTTCTGACAGGCAGGAGGGAACACACAATTTCGATTCTGAGGTAGGTAATAATAGACAGCAATGAGAAAAATACAAGACCCTTGAGCATCCACCTCTGTCCACCTTTCTAAGCTTACCTCTTACTGTGCTTTTGCACATTGCTCTTATGTTCTAAATACTTCTCTCTTTCCTAAACTATGTTTTTTTTCAAAGTTTAGTTGAAGCATTGTTCCCCTGGAAGAAGTTCACATCTGACTGGGTTGTCATTCTTTTTGGTTTTCTCCTAGAACTCTGCGCTTATGGCAAGAATAAATGTCATCAGATTGCACTTTGTATAAATGACTTCATCTCTCTCATCTGCCACACTGTGAACTACTAGAGGGAAGAAATTGTGCCCTTATCTTTCTGTCTTCAATAATAATATGCCACAATCGTCCTATAAGTGCTCCTTAAAAGAGCAGTGAACATAGTAACACAGTCTACTATTTATGAGGGTTCGATCTTTTAAAAAAAAACTAGAGATTTGGCCAGTTTTGAATATATAAATTTGAAGAAGCTACTTCATTCAAACATCTACTTAGTCCTAAGATAAAACCAGACTGACTCATATATTACTGAGATGAAGGAGTCTATTACAAATTACTTATTACAGGCATCCTCAGCATGATAAGGCGATTTTGAATTTGCATACAAGGGTATTGAAGGCAGAGCCTGGCACAGTAGCACAAGGCATTGACAAGACATTGGACTTGAACTTCCACTTATTTAAGCCAGAGGGAATGCTACAGAATACACGCCTTTTTGACTGCAAGAATGTCTGAATGTAGGTACTCCCCTGCCATTGGTACAGTTATAGCCAATTTGGAACTAAATATTAGCACAGAATAATTCCAGCACAGATGGAATGAAAATATTCTGGAGCCCGAAACGAGCTTAAGGAGAGCATTTGAACCTAGTAAACTGTGGATTTCAGTGCTCACTATCTTACACCCGCACTTAGCCCTGCAATAGGACTATGACTGGGGCTCTCCGCTGGAGGCTAAAGTTAATTCTCTTCTGTATCCCACCACTCTGCCAAGACTATAGAAAGAATATCCGAATATTCTGTGGGGTTAAAACTACCTATGCTGCCCTTTGGGTTAGACAAAAGGATTCATTAGTAAATCTTTGAAATAAATACATTAGAGAAAATGCTAACTGCTTTCCTTCAGAAGACCCTGTGTCTTTCCCCTCCTCTCAGAGAGTTTGTGTTTCAAAAGGTCAGAATGGTTGGAGTTAGAAATAAGCTACCGGCCACTCTGTTCAGCATCTACAAATAGCAACATTTTTTATATGCTACCACAAATTTCCCAAAGAAGTTATTTCTTCCTCCACTTCCCATCTATCTCCGCCAAAATGCCAAGTTAAAGAAATGTCTTTGAACTAATTATCTAGAATATTCTTCCCTTTTTCATATTAGACTTCCATTAGCATATAAAAAAATTAGTTGACAGAAACTTTTGGAAAGTCTAGTTGGCAGCAAAGGTTGCACACCAGATGGCCACCCAGAAACTAGACCCAGAAAGATGACTTACTCTGCATGTATGTGCTGACAAAGAGTCCTATTTTTGGGATACTCTGAATATCCTTGACCTAATGCTAAGCCCAAGAGGCACTTCAGGGTAGGAACAATTATCATAACCTGATTCCCTGTCTAAAGCAAAATATATCACTTTTAACCAGCCACAGGCATATCAAAAATATAAAATAATCCAATACATTACAGCCTACAACAGGTCTTATCATTTAAAAAAAAAAAAAAAAGAGCAGGCAGCATATAAGAAGCTTTTCTTGTATGTTTCTTAAGATTCATCCCAAACAGTTTAAGGTGGTCTTCAAAAACAGGTGGCTTGCAATTTTACTTTTTTTTAAAGAAAGGGCTATAGCAGACTCATTAAAATAATTCTAAATAATTTTCTTTTCTTAAAAAAAAAAAAGTTTCCTTTTATCTTTATTGAGAAAATTAACAGCTGAGGACAATATCTATTTAGTAGTATCTATAATATGGTGCCTTGGAAGAATGGCCTGGTAAGCTACTTCCAAAAACCCCATGGAGCACAGTTCTACTCATGCACATGGGGCTGCCATAAGTTGGAATCAACCTAATGACGACTGGTTTAAAATATGAACATTTTTAGCTTGGATGTAAGGTCCTCTTATAAAATGAAACCTAAAATTAAAAAAAAAAAAAACAACAAAAAAAAACTTGGATGATTTAACTTCTCTTGAGCTCTTAAATATCTATGACAATCAAAAGCTTCCATTCCTCTGGGGTAAACTGTGTGTATTTATGCCAAAAGATATGTGGGGCTGAATTTCAAATATTCAATGCTAACTAGAGGTCAAAATACCAAAATTTCTACATTTCTACCACCATTTGAACATAAACAGTGAACACTTCAGTCTATAACATACCATCTACCTATATCTAAGAATGGTACCACTTTTCTTTTTATTTAAAACTCTGGTTTTGAAATTTTAACTGAATTTCAGTTGAACTTCAAGAAAAGTTAACCATAAACTTATATAACTACCTTTTTTCAAAATGTGTAAGTTCCATTCCCAATATTCTTCTGCCTAGACTGAAAATTACTGAAGAGCTCTGTTCATTATCAAAACCGAAAGACTCAAGGTATATGGATAAGTATATTTGAAAACTATTCATCATCACCTACTAAGTACAGAAGCAAATAGCCATGAGATTCCAGTTCAAGTTGACAAACAAAATGTAAACTAGATTTAAAGTGCTGTATTTAAAAAACAAAACAAAAATACAGTTTGCATATTGGGGCATTTAAAATAATTGTTTCATTTTCTAAGACCTGACACTAAAAAGAATGAAAAACATATACAGGATCATTATTCTATAATTGCTCTATTTTGTTCTTTTCATTCTAAGAATGAAGTCTTTTTCAAAGATGACTAGCTGGTCAAATTTATACTTAAGACGTTTATCTATACGTGACCAGAGGTTTCAGAGGCTATTACACCAGTCAGCTGCTCTAAACGTATGTTAAATATGAACATTTTCCCAATGATACTCTTAAGTCACAATTCTTTTATCTCCCTCCTTAAGAACTGCATAGTCTTATTTTAAATAGCTAAAAAACCTGTAATAAACTACAGAGTTTTCTAAGAGTAGTAGAGGTACTCTGGTGAACATGCATTCAAAATGGTGTGGCCAGTGGAAAAGTGTTATTAAACATGAATGCAATCCTTACACCAACACACGCTGAACCATTTTTTTCCCCAATAAAAGAGCTAGTCCAAAAAAGATCTCATTCTATAAAGATTTATCATTGCCAAATCACAGTGAAAGGAACTTGAATAATTTATCAATTTTGTTTTCTACTATATGCCTTAGAGATACCTCACTAAAAATTGGTATCTGACACAACAGAACGACACTTGCAGAATGCAATATTGTAGTGACAGTACTGAGATTGATTGTTACAAACATATTAAACTTTTTGAGCATTAAATGGTTACATCTTAATTATATATAGAACATTGGTCTAATAACATAAAAATGGAGAACAGCAGCTGGAAACGTATCTCACTCAATGTTCAGAGATAAAAGGGTTAACCATCCTTTCCATTATTTTCTGCAGATAAGTCTTTTTCATATTGAAATGTGATGGCAATTAAATTCTGGCATTTTTCCAAGCTACTGTATGAACAGGATGCTGAAGGCCATCACAATACAGCATACTGCAACGTAAGGACTCTTCCGTTCACCTGTTGGAAAAAGCGAGATATTCATCTTTACTAACTGAGTGGCTAACAAGGATATGATAAGGTATTACTTACTATGGGAGGGGTACGTAAGAATCAAAATAAAATCCTTGCCTATGAGGTCCATACATCTGAGGGGATTGGGCAAAGCAAAAAATAGAAAACGCGATACAATATAAAAACACGTAAAATAGAAAATGAGCTAAATTATACTGATTTACTTCTAAGACCGTATCTGCTTCATTTGCTTAGAAAACCCTTGAAGTGCCATTCCTATGTCACTGTGTAATCTCGGATATTAAAAAATACAGTTTAACAAAAAGCAGAATGTAGGACAGAGATCCAAGAGAAACGATCTTAACTCAATTAAGGCCAAAGAAATATTGTTGGTTTTCTTCATGTAAAAAAAGTATACTTCCACTTATAAAACGAAATATCCAATTCTTAGTCAATTTTTTTTCTCACTGATTCTTGACGCTTAAAGAGAGAAAAAAGAAGCACTTACAGATGACAATGAACAGAAGATGGTTAATAAAATGGCATTTTAAAAATGGATGTAAAATAAACTGCATAATAAAAACATTAGAAAACACTATTTCTGAGACGGACTTTATCAAGCCTTTTATAATGTGGTTACTGTAGGTTAGAAATGTAGAACGTAAACCAACAGATTGTGTATTAGTCAATTTTTTGTATGTGTTTAAGGAGTATTTATACTTGGAGGCTGTACTTTGCATGAATTAGACCTGAAATTGGCTTGTGAAATTGTCTTCTAATCAGACAGAGATCCTGTGATATTGAGTTAACTCGTTCCATTCTTTTCTGTTTTTTCAGTAATGTGAAGCTGTACTAATCCATGAAGTACCAGGTATTTATACGCTGCCTTGTGGGTTGCATAGGAAGGAAGGAAAAACGAAGGAGGAGGAATAAGGGTGAAATGATCTTAAGCATTTATTTACCTGGTGTTCTCTTGTAGAGACGACTTATATTTCCCTCGCATGTATTTTTCTATGTTTAAAATCAGCTCTTTTCAAGTTCCTAAATTCCTCTTTCCACCTAGCAAGTTCAGTTAATTGCTTCTGGGAAACTTCAATCTTGACTACGTTTATCAACTAAAATTTTCATCATCATTTTTATTTTCAGCACTTCCTCGCTGAGTGCACACCTACCATATTATTTGTAAATCTATATCCTGCTCAATGATGATGCTCATAGAAGACATCTCTTTCTCACATACACACTGAAATAAATAACTGTTCTTGGAAAGTGTTTTTTCTGTTCACAGACATTTAATAGACTGCCTTTCAACTGAAGAAAAATCTAGAAGTAAGAAAACTGTGTGCTGTCAAGCTGATTCCAACTCATAGCAACCCAGAGTAGACCTGCCCCATAGGGTTTCCTGGGCTGTAATCTTTATGGGAGTAGATCACCACGTCTTTCCTTCCATGGAGCTGCTAGGTGGGTTTGAACTCCCAACCTTTTGGTTAGCAGTCAAGCACTGAACCGTTGTGTCACCAGAGCTCCTAAGTGAGAATAGTAGTGTTTTATCAATACTGCCATCTCAACCAGAGAAAAAGAAGTCTATTAAAACTAAAATGTACTTGGGTCATAATTTTTAGGCAATGCTAATTCCTTTGGACTAAAAAAATTATCAAAAAATAAAACACAGCAAAACAAAACCAAGCTATTCCTTACATAACTTTCAGATAGACTTCATAAGCAAGCCTGTCACTCTTATTTGGGCTAGTTACTCTCATTATCTAATATACAGTGTTATTAAATACCTAACAGAAGAAATTAATATTGTCCAAAATTTTCCATCTGGTGGAAATTAATTTTTGAGGAAGGTCTTCTCTTCCTCATCCTCTAACGCAGAATGTTATAATTTACATATGGGTTTCATTTTCCTGTTCATAATTTTCTTAAAAGAGACTGCCATGTTTGGTTGAACCTGGTAGGAATGTTACTCCTTGTCTGGTCTTAGGTCTGTGTGAGTGAATGTGAAACAGTTGCTGTAATGTGATGTGTAACATAAGATGGATTCAACTGAGCCTTTCTCCATTAAAATTATATCCTTTGTGGATATATTCTGTGTCAAGATAAGAGAGGAGTATGTGGTTGAGAAAACAGCATATAAACACTCACCATTTTTCAAAGTCACTCTGCCAAAATGAAAAGTTAATGCTTTCACATAATGGGCAAGAATGAACATATTTAACTAAATTATTCAACCTGGGGCATTCATACAGTCGAGAGAAAAATAAAATAAAGCAAAAAAAAAAAAAAGCACTGTTATAATTAGACATAAAAATAGATCATACTAAAAAGTATCACTAGGAAAGCCCAAACTAGATATTTAAAGTTTTTTGGCATACTATACTCTCTTCAAGTATTAATTGTGGGCCAAAAAGTTACCTGCGTTGATTATCAAATGAATTTGACAGAAATGTCTCTGAAATGCAGTGTACATTTCTCCAATTTAGCACATAAAATGGATTAAGATCTTGATATTTTCTTCATGAGTTAGTAATTTAATGATAGAACTGAGGTGAAAATCAGCCTCCTAACTCCAAACCTTTTATATTCTTAGCAATGATTAATACAATGACATTCCCTCTATTCCTGCACACTGTCTTGCTCTTCCATTATGCTCTCCTTGCACTTTACTCGGGGTTTTCTTACAACTCTGTTCCTCGGCAATATCCTTTGTTTTTCAGGGTCAGTTGCTTCTGAAGCCAACAATTTGGTTTACACTTATTTATATTTATTTGTAGCTCTTTTTGTTTTTATTAGCATTAGCTGCCATGGGTACTATTTTTTTCTCTGTATCCCTCTATTTTTCTTGGTTCTTTTGGGCGTACTTAAGATTTCTTTTATTATTTCAGGGTTTGCAGCTGTTGTGCATGACTGAATGCCAGATAAGTCTGCACCAGAACTCCCTGGAAATCTAGGCCAGGGTTTCTCAACTTCAGCACTATTGACATTTTGGGCTGGACAATTCTTTGTTGCCAGAACTGTCCTGTGCACTGGGGGTTGTTTAGCAGCATCCCTGGTCCTACCCACTATATACTACCCTTCACCTTCAGCTGTAACAACTAAAAATGTCTCCAGACATTGTCAAATGTTCCCTGATGGATAACCACTTACATAAGTTGTATCTGTACCTTTACTGGAGCCCTGGTGGTGTAGTGGTTAAGAGCTTGGCTGCTAACCAAAAGCCTGGCAGTTCAAATCCACCAGCCGCTCCTTGGAAACCCTATGGGGCAGTTCTACTCTGTCCTATAGGGTCACTATGAGTCAGAATTGACTTGACAGCAATGGGTTAGTTGTTTCTTTTTCATCTGATGCCTTTACCAATGTAAGGTCAATGATACTTCTTACAAATAAGAGATTCCCATGCTGATCCGTAAGAGAAAAGAGTACAGAAAGATGACAAAGGACAGTTTAACATGGAAAAAGAACGCTGAATTTTCTGGAAGATGATGTCTGTTTTAATAGTTACTACACTGAAATGAGGGCCCTGAAAGGAGTATTTTTCTGTGAAGCCCTTTACGTTTATACTACTACCATTTTCTGCAGCAAGAAGCCTGTTAAGGTCAAAGAATCTTATGATCTAAGCATCGCAAAATTAAGAAGGAATTTCTAGGTAACTCAGTATTATGCTTACAACTTCCACTTTTTGTAGGTGTCTTGCTTAGCATTAAAGGATCAAGAGGAAAAAATTGGCTCTCCAAATTATTTCAATGGCTAATGGCATATGAATCTTTGAAGGTGTTTTTAAGACTTGAAACTCCTGTGACCAATTTGGAGTCCTTAGCAGAGACTAGCTGTCCATCCTCTGTAGTTACCTGCAAATATAATACTTCAATTCCCACATCTTCTTTAGAAAAATTTTTAAGTATTACAAGAGCTTAGTTTGTATTTTTCAATTCACAATCAATTTCATTTCCTCTTATGAGCCCTCTTCTAAACTTTCCACATCATGAGATATTGAAGCCAAAGTAAAACAATACTCTAAAAAGAATACAGCTTATTTAAAGGAAGATACTTCTTAAATTCCCATTTTACTTCAAGAGATTAGTCTGGGGAATTCAGGTTGTTGTCAGATTATTTAATTAGATTAAATGTTAAAAACAGGAAAATCATCCTTTGCTACAAAATTCTAACAGCTTTATGAAAGAAAAAAGTAGTTACATATAAATTTAATTTGGGAATTGATATATTATATCTGCATTAATGATATTTGTTTAGGGCACACAAATAATTCCAAAGGACTGAAATGACTTGTTTTCAGTCCAAGTGGTATAATTACAAATGCCTTGAAATTGTTTTTCTTTGGAGTTATGCATGTTAAAAAAAAAAAAAAAAGGAGTAATTGGTTAGTCAAGAGTATTGGTGAATTACAACAATAAAATATATTTTACTTCTTTCACTTACCAGTCATTTGAGCATCTATTATGTGCTGGGCACTGTGCTAAGTGTTTTATATTATATAGGGAGATGGGATAAGAGCATACTATTGTCTATATTTAGATATCTAATATACATTTAATATGCTACTAATCTTGCTATGAAGTTAGAAGATAATTATATTTACCTTAACTTCGATCAATTATAACAAAGCTCACCCACACAAAACAATGTTTTCTAAGAGCAACAAATAATATTCCATGCCTTAACAAAGGGCAATCAATTATTATATTCAGATGGTTGCTTAGAAAGCCTTTCGGTAGACAGGAAATTCAGTCTCAATTACCAAAATGGTACATATTATACAGAACAGTAAGCTCTATGTTATGAGTATGCATACAGAAACTATACACATTTGCCTGAAATCCCCTCAAAAACCAAGAGTACATGGTATTTGATATCTGAAATTAGAGATATTTTTCTTGCATTTTCCATCTCTCTGCTAATGAAGCATTATGGGTTATCCACCAAATCCAGTTTTAAACAAGAGGCAGGTGGAAATCTACGAACTATGAAAAAATGGTTAAAATTGGGAAACTTAAACTTTTAAAACTGATGTTTAACTTGTGTGAATACAAGATAAGTAAGCTGGTTGACAACTTACAGTTGAAGAAATGGAGGGAGATTATAGACACTTACCAATTCTAGCGCACTTCCAAAATATACCCAACAGTCTGCATGGAATGAAAAAGAAAAAGTAGCTATTGATTACCGGGAAAGGTAAATCATTCCCTCAGTATCATATTTTCCATAATGCTGTGGAGAATTCACTACTTACTGGCATTTTGACCTCTGATGCTTTCTTTCAGATATGGAATTTCCTTGTTTGATGTAATGCCACCATTTATATATAAAAATAGGACAAAATAGCATACCAATCATCAATGTATAGAAACTGCTATCAACTGGAATAGATATGGTATTATAGGTCAAATCCAGGGTAAATCAATGTGAGAATAGCAAAATGGGCATAAGGGCTTATGATAGTAGGATTAATTCATTCAACTTCAAGCACTTTATCTTCATAAGCAGAAAATTTATATGCTAACTCATATAAATATCAATTGTGAGAAAATGAGAAATGAACAAAAGGTTCTGGATGAATTTTGACATTAATAAAACTCTTAAAAAACTTTAAATTTTACAGACTGCAGATCCATATTTAAATAATCTATAACCATGAATTCCAATGTTATCATTTATATAACTGTGCTATTCAATAAGAAGGAATACAAAAGTATGTGCCAACACTTCCAATATAAGTAGAAAATCTTCAAGTTTAGGGGACACAATAACAAATTAACTCCATATGGCATTTAAAACACATACATTCTGCAAATAGGAAAAAATTAAAATGAAGATGCCCATTTCAAGTCTCTGAATGGATATACTATGAATTAGATATTAAATGTGTATATCACTCATTTGACATGTATAAATCATCAGCTGCTTAAAAAAATAACCAACTGAACCATTTAACATCTAGAGATACACGAAAAAATAAAAATACTATAGATATTACTCTGGTCTGACAAAAGAATAGAATTACGAATGTTGTCATACATGGTTAGAAATTAAGATACCAAAAATATCAAACCAAATTTGTTGCCATTGAGTTAATTCCGACTCATAGCGACCCTATAAGACAGAGTAGAACTACCCCATAGGGTTTCCAAGGAGTGGCTGAATTCAAAATAGAGATAATAACAGCACTCATCTCATAGGGTTGTTATGTGGATTAAATGAGTTACTATACAGAAAGTCCTTAAAAAATGACCACATGTTGTGTTTAGTAATACACAGGCTAAAGGCACGTATGACAATAACTCCAGATATCCCTTAAAATTTGTTTATATTGCATCATCAAAAAATGGAAGCTTTGGTGAAGAGTAAGACAGTACACAATACTGGGGAAGCCAGCACAACTTGTACAGGGTGGGGTCTCAGAGGGTCCATGGATACATTCAAACTCCCTGATGGTCCAAATAACTGGGCTGAGGGCTGTGGGGGCCATGGTCTTGGGGAACATCTAGCTCAATTGGTATAACACAGTTTATAAAGAAAATGTTCTACATTCTACTTTGGTGAGTAGCATCTGGGGTCTTAAAAGCTTGTGAGAGGCCATCTAAGGTACTCCACTAGTCTCATCCCATCTGGAGCAAGACAGAATGAAGAAAACCAAGGACACAAGGGAAGGGGTGGACCACAACTCCTGTGGCCTTTACCAGACGGAGTCTAGCACAACTAGATGGTGCCTGGCTGCCACCACTGGCTGCTTTGGCAGGGATCACATTAGAGGGTCCTGGACGGAGGTGGAGAAGAATGTAGAACAAAGCTCTAACTCATAAAAAATATCAGACTTACTGGCCTGACAGAGACTGGAGAAAAACCCAAGAGTACGGCTCCCAGACACCTTTTTAGCTCAGTAATGAAGTCATCCCTAAGGTTTACCCTTTGGCCAGAGATTGGACAGGCCCATAAAACAAAATGACACTAAAGAGGGACGCCAGCCAGGGGCAAGAAGGCAGGAGGGGACAGGAAAGCTGGTAATAGGGAACCCAAGTTTGAGAAGGGAGAGTGTTGACATGTTGTGGGGTAGAAACCAAAAGTAAAAAAAAAAAAAAGGAAGCTTTTTGGTTAGGCATTTGCACTGCCATGGTTTCTGGATTCTAAGAACTTATGATTATAATAGTATGCATTACTGATTTAAAGCTACACTGACTGAGGGACCAGAGGCAGGACCCCTGAAATCCTTCTATGGTAAGCTTAGAGCTCCACAGAACCCAGTCTGAAACCACAAGATCACAAAGTCAAGGTCTTTGCAGCTCCTGATATTCTAGAAATAATTTAAAGTTTCAATAGGAAATTGGTACAAGACACATAACATACTAAAAAGGAGCTTTGTAAAAGAAAAAAAGAATTCTTGAACTTGGCAACTCTTGATTTATAAGCACTACCATGGCCCTTTCCACATATTTCCTAACTAGACATTTTTCTGTAGTATCTCAAATGTTATTTATAAAAAAATAGGAACTCTGTTAGTTGATAAAGATCAATATAATTAATCATGCTGCTTGGTTTCTATGGCTATAAACCAATAATTATATGTGCTGAAACGCTATCAGGTGTATGAAAGTAGGAAACATGACGAAGTAGTTATCTTTTTCTGTTGCTTTTTAGTTTTATATTATTTGAAGCAGCAAAAAATGAAGTTGTTATTTTCAAAAGTGAAGTCATCAAGGACTCATTTTATCCAATCTGTCTAGACATCTCCACCTAACCATGGAATACTGTCACTGTAATAAGAAGAAATTTTTATTATGAGTCTAATAAAAATACACAATTGTAAGAAACAAAGGGACATGGGCCTATAAGAAATTTGTTCCACAGAAAATATTTATGTCCAAATCAAATACAATGGAGGTTTAACATTTATATACATAGAAACAAAAATAAAAGGTTTTCAAACTGTTGACTGCACCAATACATACTTTAAAATGTAAAAATATCAAATAAAAAAACAGTTTAAGTGCAAAAAGTAAAGAATGTTACCCTTAAATATCGTGTTAAAAAAATTATACGTGACCAAAATGATGACTGTAACTCTAAAGCACAGATGAGAGTTTTAAGGGGCAGCGAATCTAAATTATTAACGGGGATAAAACAACTAGAGCAGAAATAACAAGAATGTTGATACAATGTGAAGATTGTAACCAATGTCAGTGAACAGTATGTGAAGAAAGTGTTAAATGGGAACATGTTCTGATGTGTATAATTTTCATCAAAATAAAATTAAATCATAAAAAGTAAAAACAGACCTGTTATTTTGTCTCTTATGTAGGAGAAATATACTACTGCTCAACCTCTACTGTAAGGTTGGCAGCCCTGAAAACTCCTTTTTTTAATGTAAGCATGTTATGGATGTATCCCTGCTCCTAAAGGAATGAGGAGCAGACATTTCCACATGCAATCTGTTTTCTTTTGAAAGAAAAACTTCATAATAGTATCAGAAAAGTACAAATATTTTATTCTGCTACTCTATTTTTTAAGGAAATGAAGGTTTGGATATCTTATTAGATACATATGTATTATATTTGAATTTCAAGCAATTAATCAATAAGAGTAAGTATTTATTTGTTGCAACTATATCCTTTAAGTTAAGAGTTAAGGGTTACAGAAGAAGGAGCAAAGGAAATGAAAAGTGGCTGGCTGGGTAGAAAGGCCTCGTGGACAACTAAGGAACAATGAGATTATATAATCTCAACAACTAGATGAAATATTAAATTGAGTGCTGAAGACAAAGTGCAATAAAAGTTCAGAGAAAAAGGTGAAAGATGATGAAGAGAAGAAAATGTCTATAAAGGAAGGAGAGCACTGGTATAAAACTTCATCGATAACTAACATCTGATTTTACCTTTAATGAATTCTAACATTAGGTTAAATAAAACCCCTCTGGCCAAGGGTTATCAGTTTAGTTGGAATAGAATTAAATTGATTCAATATTCAAAATTGTTTAGAGGTTCTACTTATTCATTTACACATGTTCAAACAACCCTAGGAAATGGGGGATGGTAATGAGGGCCAAATGATTTAGATTAAGGGTGGGATGCTTGAAAAAAATGTGAATTATGGTCTCTAAAAGAGAGTGGAAGCACAAATTACTCACATGGTTGTGTATTTATTCCCTGACCGCCTCTAGGAGTTTTATATTAGTGGAAAAGTAGGGCTTGACCTTGAAGGACCCTAACTCTGCCTTTTATTTTCCAGTGAAAACAAAGAAAGGTGTTGGAGATAATTATTCCTATGCCAAATGTTTTATTATTTCATCTTTTTATTTCCTAAAATGACTGAGGTATTGGCTCATATCAAGAAAAGATTAAGAGATTTATCCACAGAAATTTATAAATATGTAAGGCAAGGAAAGTTTACAAGGTTTTTATCACATGGTATCTTTTAGTATGCGCTTCTTTTTGGTTGAATTCAACATGTCTTCCACACTGTGAACGAGGCACTTTAAAAAACATGTCTGACCAATATTAATTCTTTGTTCTAAGTGCCATGCTAAATTCAAAATTTTTCAAGGCGAGAGAGTATAATTGAAACTTATGTGGCATGTCCAAGGCTTAACTTTTATTATTGTTTCAAGTAAAATAAATGTATTTCTCCAAGGATGTTTGCTTTAAGATACAGGCTTAGGAAGTCTACATGATTTAGAGCAGTCTTGTACTGGGGAGGGAAAGCTATATTATTAATTTTATTTATGGATGTTATAAACAGACACAGTGCTTGCAATGGTTTGATGCTTTCAAAATTTGATGATCAAGTTTACTCACGATTATATAAAAACTAAGGCTAAACACTGCCTTTCTAAAAGCACTTTTAGTATTAAATTATACGGCTAGGCCCAGAGTAAAAACCATCAAGTCTTTTTTAATACACCTTTTTATTCAGTTTTTTTTTTTTTTTTTTAACACATTTCTGGCCACTTTTGGAATTTATCTTTTAATTTAGTAAGATACCCTGAATACAAAGTTATTGGATTTTTAAAAACAGAGCAATAATGTAAAAAGTTATCGTAAAACTAAGTTACACATAGGCATAAAATTATCTAATGAATGTTATGCTAATTTACATTCAACGTGTACAAGAACTAATTTGAATTTAGTAACATACCCAGTTTTATTTCTGTCCAGGACGCTGGGTGTCAAGGACCGGATATAAGCACAGGTACATATAAGCAGCAAGATTACAGTCAACAGACTCTGAAAATTGAAAATGGCAGACTAAAAAAGAAAAATAAAAATTAATAACACCAGAAAAACTGCATAGGTAAAAAATGCCAGACAATTTCATCTTATCATGTTTTTATTTCTTCCCCAAAGCAATCAGAATGACGTATCTGACAACTCTTAAAACCAGAATCATGACATGTTCAGGGCAGTATACTTTCCTCTCCATTCTCTGGGCTAAGGAATGCAGGAGATGGAACAAAAGTCTAAATTAAAAAAATTAAAAATACTGTAAAAAAATGTCATGAATCTAAAATAGCTGAGCAAAGCTAAATCGGCAGGTAATTATTACAGAAGTTCTAGGGTCCTAGACTACGAGGTAGGATGCCGAGGTCTCCAAGCTCTGCTGGTAGCTGGTGTAATCAGTCTCTCTTTCCTCTCTGCCAAGCTTGGTGAAGAGTGTGGGAGATGGACTTAAATGTCGACTAGGGTGTCTTTCAACTCTGAAATTCTCCTGGGATTCAAATGCTTTAAATGTTAAGAGATCTTGTTCCAGGTGTTGACAAACACTTAGGCTATTAGGTTTTGAAAAGCAACTGCTCATTCACTGATGATTCTTTAAATGTTATTCATTCTTTAATAGTTCAATCCTTATTCCAAAAGTTAAAATTTAATACAGAAATCATAGGAAGCCATGTTTCCATATAGGAAATATGGTCAAATACAGGAAATCGCAGGTTTCCAGTCAAAGTAAAATGGAGGTGGACATGCTCTATTCAACATTCAGCTCAAGTGTCACCTTTTCCTTGAACTCACCTGCCTCTCCTCTCCTATTTCATGTAGAACTCTCTCCTTTCGTTCCCACAGCAAACTATTATACCTTTGTTATAAGATTCATCTCCGGACGATGGACATTGTTTTATCAGACTCGAATTTCCAGCACTTGACTATGTGCCTGTCACACAGTAAAAAAACCAAACCCACTGCCCTCAAGTCGATTCTGACTCATGGAGACCCTATGTGACAGAGTAGAACTGCCCCATAGAGTAGGAGCCCAAAAAGGGAGAATTCAATAATAATTTTTTAAAGTGCAGGAATATCACTACATACATATTAAAGAACAACGCTTCCACTATATATAGGCAGATAAAATACATCAATCTCACACAGCATCCAGCAATATGCTTATTTAGTAAACTTGAAAGCACTCCCTGTAAAGGCAGGAATAAGACAAAGAATACGTGTTACATACAGACAACCAATTCTCAAGCTCATACGGAAAAATAAATAAGCGAAAATAGCCAGAACCCTAAAAAGAAAAAGTACTAGCCCTGTCAGAAATCAAATCATAATATCCATTTTAACCTTTTACATTTTTTATAATGAATATGTATAAATGCAAAAAATTATACATGGTATTTACCCATGTTCTTAATGACAAAAAAAAATGTTTATGTACAATGCTAAGTGGTAAGAAAAACAAGATGCAAGATTTCACAGCCAGCATATCTTTAGCTGTGTAAATCTATCTACATGCAAAGAAAGTTGGAGAATGCAGTGATTACCTCTGTATGGCTTTTTACCTAATTCTCAACTTTTCTGGGTTTCTCAAGTTTTGGAAGTGTTCCTTTCATGGTTTGAAAAATTTAACAAACAAAAATGATTCTAATTACAACTTTAACACTTGTTTTTCTATGCAAATCCTTTCTTCACAGATACAGCAAGGGTAAAGTTTAATAGGTCTTGGCCTTGAATTAAATTGGATTTTCATTTTGCATCTGAATACAAGTGATATACATTTTATACCCTGGAATAAATTTATAAATTAACTCTAATGATCAATTCTTCACAGAAAACAAAGTATCTTCTATTGCTTACCTTTCAAATGCCATTATGTTTTGAACAAATACAAAAGCATGTTAATAACTAGTATTTGATAATAATCTCATGAAATACAAAGCACTGATTTCCTCCCAGCCAAAGGCATATAACATGATTCTTTCCCTCCAGGAGTTTACAGCTAACAATAACAATTCATAGGCACAGAGCATTTGTTCTGTATTATCTTTTTCATCCTCACACATCTGAGGGAGAGGTTATTATTACCCTCATAGATGAGACAAGAGGCACACAGCAGGTGTCACTGAGTTAGAATAGGTCACGTATTTAAAAAACTGAACAGCAACTCATTGTAGCATATGCAAGTGACACCTGAGCCAAGGAGACAAAAAATTGCTTCAGGAAAGACTTCAAGGAGAAAGCAGGAATGAGTCAAGCCTGGAAAGGCACAATTTAGATGGGCCCAGAATAAAGCACAGGCTCCAGAAGACACAAAAGCAGGAGACAGAAAAAAACAAAACAAAACACAGAATCAGGAATTTATATGTCCAGGGAATAAGGGGCAGGCCTATCGTATTAAGCAGAGGATTCATGCAGCAATGTGGCTGGAAAACAGATTTGCAAAGTAGGTTTATCAGCTTCTCAATGCATTATTTAAATTCATGATTTGGCAATACATTCTCTTTCTTTCCCCAAATGTCTTTTTAAAGAAACATGCCTAAATATCTGTGTTTGGTTTCCAAATAATCTAGTGGTGAGGGAGAAGGAATGTGTGTGTTGGGGATAACGAAATGCTGGGTATTTTTTTCATAACAGAAAAGATTCAAAAAGACACTTGAAAACACGTCTGTTATTAAAGAGGTGGAGTGCATGAGAAATAAAATAAAAGCCATTTACAAGTATGATATATATGATATACACCTGTTTGTTCCTGGGTTTATAGACTTTAAAGTTTAAGAAAATAAGCTTAGATGCTAGTCTTTTAGACAGACTCTGGTCAAAAGAATGTTTTAAACCTCTGGGTCTTAGCCTATCACCTACAGCATTCCTCCTAAAGCTTAGCATCTGCTATTCACTGATGTAAAATTTTAGTCTCAGGGTTAAAGAAAACAGATGTCTCCTGTTCAGCAGAAAAAATAATTAGAATTTTCAACTGGAAAATGTTATGAAAGAGAAGAGAAGAAGGTAAGGAAAAACTAAGAATACCTGATCACAAAAAAAGGTGGTAAGGGAAGTAAAATCTATTGTGCTTCATTTTTTTTCAGATCCTTCAAATTACAAAATCTTTTTCAAGGTTTCCTGGTTATAAATTATATACTTTAAGATACTGTTAAATTCACATTTAAAAGAAAGTGACACATTTAGGAAACCCATATTAGAGATGGGAACGTAGAAAATCAAAACCAAAAACTGTACTACTACCAGTCTGCAGAAAACACAGGCACACAGAAAGCAGTCAGAGACAACTATAAAATCTGGCAAAGACAGAATTTTGCATTCAGTAAATCTGAGATATTGGCTTATTTTTTGACACAGTCATATCACTACCACAAGAAAGAAAACTTTACATGTGCCGTTAAATGCCTAAGAAATTTACACCCTTTCGTGCAAACAGATACAAGAGAAAAAAACACAGACTTTTAGCTCTTAATTTATAATCTGATCAACGTTTATCTTCCATTTTTTAAGTTTTAAATAATGGGACACTAGAAAATGCTGTAGTTCACTTTCCTTCAATACTGTCATAGTAGATAACTCATGTGATTAATGAGAGGAAAAAAATGAAACACCACCCTGTACTTATGTATCTAACTGTAGCAAAGAAAACTGTGAGGTTTGTCTTGGGCAAGTAGTAATTTGCTGTGCTTACAGAAATTAATTATATTAAAAAATAGGATTTTTTTTTTTAACGCACTATATGAAGGGAAGGAGCCCTGGTGGTACGGTGGTTGAGTTCAGCTGCCAATCAAAAGGTCAGCAGTTAGAATCCACCAGCTGCTCCTTGGAAACCCAATGGGCAGTTCTCCTCTGTCATACAGGGTCACTCTGAGTTGGAATCAACTTGACCCGGTTTTTTTTTTTCTTTTTTATTAAGAGAAGGACTATGGGTAGCACAAACGTTGGAAGTTTGAACGCACCCAGCAGCTTGTAATCTTAACAGAAGCCTATTGCCAGGCTTGAAGAAGAAAGTCGTATCATGCTTATATTTATTACAGCAACTCAAACTGGAGTCATTTACATTCTGCTCACGTACTGGACACCAAGTCAGATTGGTAACGTCTTTGTATCAGGAATGTTAAGTTGCACTGTTTTTGACTGCCCGAGTTGGCCAATACCACTATATTTAACAACTTATATTTTTTGGAACGATTCTCCTCTGTGCTTTTGTACATGCCATCTATTTTTGCCTGTCTGGTGAACTGACTCATCCTTCCGGTCCCGATTCAAGAGTCACCTCCTGTGGAGTCTTCCCTGTTCCCAGTCCCCAAGCAGAGTTAGGATCTTCGTATTTATATGCGTTATATACATACTTTCCTGTGACAGCACCCAAACTGTACATAATTGTCTACTCTATGAGGGAAGCCCTAGCGGCGTAGTGGTTAAGGGCCACCATTGCGAACCAAAAGGTCGGCAGTTTGAATTCGCCAGGTGCTCCTTGGAAACCCTATAGGGCAGTTCTACTCTGTCCTTCAGGGTTGCTATGAGTCCGAACTGACTCTACGGCACCTAACAACGACAACAGTTTATTGAGCTTCTTACTCGTTCTCTGTGCCTACTAAGGAGTCCTTAGTGGTGCAAATGGGTTTGGTTTTGTTTTTGGTTTAGTGGTGCAACTGGTTAAGGCACTCAGCTGCTAATTGAAAGGTTGGAGTTTTGGGTCTACCCAGAGGTACGTCAGCAGAAGAAAGCCCTGGTGATCTACTTCCAAAAAATAAACCACTGAAAACCCTACGGAGCACAGTTCCACACTCTGAAACACAAGGGGTCACCACGACTTGGGGTCAACTCGACACAACTGGTTTTGGTCTTTGATGCCCATCAGACTAAACAGTACAGAATAATCACTGAAAATGCTACTGAACAGAAACTTGAATACAACTGGTAATAATTAACGTTTTAAGAAATGAAATAACATACTTAGATTAGAAATTAACAATGCATGTTATAGGAGAAAAAACAACAATACAGATCAGACTGCTGAATACAATATTTTGTTAATTATTCAAGAAAAACCTCCACACACTACTTTGCATTTCTATTGACTTGGTCAATAATATTTTGGAAAATCTGGCAGGGAGAAGCAAATATCCTAATTTTTAGGGCCCAGACTCTGTAGGGTAAAATAAAGGCCTGAGGTAATTTCCATTCAGCATCCACATCTTCTTATGTCACCACCTGGAATTTAGACAAAATTCTTTTCTATTGAGAAGGTAGCCTTGAAGTTGTTTGCCCATTGGACAGTGTGTATGCTTCTTATTCTAATAAGAGATATACACTTTTGAGATATCTGGATGACTGATTAGGCAAGGTAGCTGACAGAAAATTCTAAAACCTCAATTGTCAAATGTTAAGGTTTATCTAATTTTCAGTGATACCCTAATAGGTAACAGATTTCATTTTTCTGCTCTAGGTCAGGCCAGTAATATTATTAAGACTATACAAAATTAAAAGCTACATAAAAAAAAAGGATACAAATAAGGTACTTACATGATAAAACCAATGCTTCATTTTAAAGTTCTCAGGTTTTTATCATTAACAATGATCAACAATACATTTTCTTTTATTATGCACACTTAGTGAGCAGTCTGTCTTGCCATAAATGACTTAAGATCACTGAGATATTCACATATGTGAACAGTAGTAGGAGAATGCAATTAAATCTATAAGAGTTGTCTTGTATCTTGTAACTCCTTAGTTACAATGCGCATTCATGTTTAATAGTTAAGTTTATTAAACCCAAAAGCATGCTATTTTTATAACCCGCTGGCATTGTCACAGGGTGTGGTGACTGTCTGAAGCTCCCCATCAATTAAGGAAAGTACTAGTGTGAACAAAGCAAAACAAACTCAGGCAGACTCTGGTCACATCATCTGTCATATTTTCAGGCAGCACTTGATTTTACACATTTTTTACGTTGATTTGTCTCTCACACTGGCACCCTATTTTAGGATTCCTTATTTAATAAATGAATAGAAATATGGATGATGTCAAATTTATAATATTACCATAGCTAGTTCTTGGAGCTCTAACTAATGAAGGCAGGTGTTATATGGCTTTCTTCATTCCTCTCTGCAAATTCACATTAATCTTGGCTTGGTCTCCGTAAAGAAATAGCTGCTTATTTTTCTGGCATGGAAGCAAAATAAGCTGACTTTTAAAAGGAAAAAGGAGTTCTCCAGGGCAAGCAGATCTTTTTCTATTTTTTTTTGCCAAATGTCCTAAAATAAACAAGGAACAGAATTTTACAACCAAAGATATTAGTTAAAGCTTCACAGATCCATCTAAACAGACACACCCACACACAGGCACCCATGCTTGCCTAAAGATATTGCACCAATAAGTTGATATTTTATCATGACTGAAAAAACTGTGTAACAATAAACTATTTAAATATGTCTTGAAATCAAAAGTACACCTCATGCTTTTCAATGCCTTTGAGAAAATTATATCACATTTTTCTCATAGGAGCCATACTTTTAAAACAAAGACTTTATCCCTTACTAAGCCTGAGCACCAAAAATCAAAGGGGTGAATGACAATGTCACAAGAGCAAAGCCAAAGCTTTGGAGTCATTTCTATAATCATTTAAAATAGTAAAAGTAACATACCAAAGTCTGTCTATGATACATATGCATGTTTTAAAACTGATTTGCTAATTAATATTTTTTCTTGTTTTCATTTCATTTTAAATACATAGCCAATAAATCATTTGGATAATAAAGAAATATTTAAAGTAAAATGTAAAATTCTCTCACTCTGCTCTCCTTCTATTCCCCAGAGTAACCAGAGGATGACCACTGATAACCTAATATACAATAAGATACTGGCACTTTTTCTGTACATAAACATGCATTCATACACACACACACACAGATCTTTTTAAAGTGATATCATTCTGTACATATTCTTCTACATTTTTTTTTTTTTTAAAAAAAGCTCAACTTAGAATAAATAACTTTCCACATCAGTACACAGAGATCTACTTCACTGTTTTTAACAGTCTAGGGCAGTGTGACAGCTAAGAGCAATGGTCTCTAGAGTGAGACTGTGTTTGAATTCTGGGTTTACCCCTTTCTAGCTATGTGACCTTAGTCATAATTACTTTGCCTACTCCGTAGTTTCCTTTTTTTTTTTTAAAAGATATTTAATCTCCATTGAGAGACACTCTGTTTTTCTTTAAATTTCCAGTATTATAAGCAATCCGCGACAGTCAAATTAATCTGTTCTATCACCTATGCAGGATTATTATCATTTTTTCTTTTGGGGGGGCGGGTCCTAGAAATGGTATTGCTAGATCAAACGGAAGTCACATTTTGAACTCTGACCACTAGTTTCCGTTCTATAAAAGCTGTCCCAATTTGTATTTTCACGCACAGTGTTTTCATTGACTCTAAGAGAGCTTTTGTGACAGAATACAGATGTGTCTTAAAAGAGCTGTGAAAGACGCTGGACGTGACTCTTTCCCTACTGTATGAGTTTCCTGTTGCTGCTATAACAAACTAACACAAATTTAGTGGCTCAAAACAACACAAATTTATTATCTTAGTTTTGGATGTCAAAAGTCTAAACCGTATCAGCAGGGCTGTATTCCTTTTGGAGGCTGTGCGTGGTGGTGGTGGTGGGGGGCATTTTCTTGCCTTTACCAGCTTTCTAGAGGCTGCCTTGTGACACTACATCACTCCGATCTTTGCTTCGGTAGTTACAACTTCTGACTCTGATTCTCCTGCCTTCCTTAATCCAGGCTAATGGTCCCATCTCAACATCTTTAAACATACATGCAAAGTCCCTTTTGTCATGTAAGCTAAACATATTCAAAGGTTTTAGGAAATAGGACTTTTTTGGGGGTGGGGCGGAGGGGGTCATTCTACCTTTCACACCTACAAACACTTCCTTTTTATGAAGTGACATCCGACAGCATTCCCTAGTCTCAGGGCTGCCTGTGGCACCCTCTGGAGCACACCACCAAATAAAACCAGACTGGTGGTCCTTGGGGTTGTGGAATGTGGCAGCCCTGCCACGATCTTTGCCCATTATAGTACTCTCAAAAATTTTCTCGTGCTTCTAAAAACAAAATGGTAACGGAGGCCTCAAAACTATTTTCTTCCAAGGGTCATTTTTACTATCCCCCCACACTCCAGACCTATCAGACTACTTACTTATAGCTAATTAGAGCTTCTGATAAGCTTGACATACTAATGATACTGCACGAACCGAAAGTAAATAAAATTGGTGAGTCAGTTATCTTTTTATCTTACAATTTTTAGGCCTTTTGAAGTAATAAAAATAATTCACAGGCTTTCATTTGACCACCATTTGAGTAGACTCAACCCTTGGGCAGCTTTACTATGTCCTGGTTTTTAGAGTGTCACTATGAGTCAGAATTGACTCAACGGCAATGGATTGGGTTACAGCAGACTCGATAAACTGATTAAAGAATAGTGGGAGGTTGGTCAATGCATAGCTTACTGTTTCAAACACTAAGCTACTCACAATGTTGAGACAACTTTATAAAATTCTCCACCCTCAAGTCAATTTTAAAAGTTAGAAATATTTTATTCAGATTCAATTTTTATCATACGTTAACTATTAAGATATAATTTATTTCAGATTTACTCCTGAATATTAAAACTATATTCACTAAATTTGGATATGAAGACAAAAATTCAATAAAGGGAATTTTTCTAGATGTAAAAATAATAATAAAAAAAACTTCTACTGCAAACAGCTCGAAGTATTCATTAACAGAACTTTCAAAACAGGAACCTACAGAGTTAAAAAAACAAAAACAAAAAAACCCAAAACATTAGAGAGGAAAAAAAAAAGGGGGGATGGGGGAGGAGGGGAGAACCAAGCAGCATAAAGGCACAAAGACAAAAAACAAGGAGAAAAGCAGACGATACATATTAATATGCTAAAAAGTGCTCTGCCTACAAAAAATAAAAATATTTTATAATTTTAGTGCTCAATAATTACTAACCATATTTAACTTTCAGAGAAAAAGACTAACTAAATCTACAGTCTTTTCATTAGTCCTGGATCACTTGGGTCCATACAGCTTACTTATTTACCTTTAGGATTAAAAAAAAAAATGTTTAATCATTTGTTGATGAAGGAAATTCTTCATGCATAACACTGTCTGAGAACTTCAAATGCTGACTGCCCCCTAGGAGGGAAATAAATTCTCATTGACATTAATTCCTCTAGCTTAACTGAAATGAATACCAAGGACTTAAATTTTTAAAACTCCAAATAGTAACAAACTGTAACTACTTATGAAACTAGTTTATTCCTCCATGGAGGTGGGTGTAGGAGAGAATATACAAATGATAATCCTGACCTAATTGTGATAAAAATTATATAGCACTGGAAAAGTGGGTTAGAATTTTCATTTACAAATGTAGGTCAGCATTTTAACCTAGTTTCTACTTGTAAATTAGTATGTATCACTATTATCTCTTAAAATGGAAAACATGGGAATACAGGACTAAATGTAAGTCTACAAGTGGATGTACACATGTATACGTATACGTACAAACACACACTATTTGCCCATGTGACCACAGTTGATCGAAAACATTTCATTAACCCACAGAACTACTAATATGTATTTTTTAACCTTATCTGTTCAGAAGCTCAAACTTTGTGGCTTGGTATAAACTGGTATGATAGTGTACCAAATAGACAAGTTCCACCCATTTAATCTGAAAGCAAGAAACCAAGCGACTGATGTTTGAGATGCTACAAACACATCATGTCTCTTCCAAACGCCATGATCATTAAAATTTGCATTATTTAGTGAAATAATACAAGCATATAAACTTGTCCTGAGATAAATCTGTACTTGTCAGTATAATCTCATTTTTAAAATGAGGGTGCTGGATTAAATGATCATTTGATCTCACTGGTCTTCAAAACGTTTAGATCTTCTCTATTTATACTTTCCATTTAAGAACGTTCAGATAAATGAATACATCTACAGTCCAGATTAGAAACTCCCCAACTCTGCTCTCCATTGGCGATATTGGTGGACATTTGTAGTTATTTTCATCTCATTGACATGGCACCTACAACTGCTTTGCCATTTTTTGTGCTGCTTAGTTTGGGAGTTATTATGGATACCTCATATCTAGTACAAGGCAATGAGGGTGCCAAAAATGTCAGTGAGAAAAAGCATCACATAACTATGATAAACAATTGCTTGTTGCTGTCCAGTTGATTCCAACTCTTAGTGATGCTATTCAGGAGATAAAAATGATGAAGTAAATGCTTCACGTGTCACCAATAAACGACTTGACAAGAAAAAAGATTTTGAAGCACAAAGAACAAGCAAGTTCTGTTATTAAAAAAAAGGACTATGACCCTGTGTATTAGTTTTCTAGGGCTGCTGTAAGAAATTATCACAAACTAGGTGGCTTAAAACAAAAACACATTCTTTCAATGATCTGGAGGCTCCCACTGCCGTCGAGTTGATTCTGACTCATAGAGACCCTGTAGGACAGAGTAGAACTGCCCCATCTGGAACCTAGAAGTCTGAAATCAGGCTGTTGGCAGGGCCATGCTCCCTTCAAAGCCTCTAGGGGATCCTTCCTTGCCTCTTCCGGCTTCTGGCAACCCCAGATGTTTCTTGGCTTCTGACAGTGTAACTCCAATCTCCGCCTCTGTCTTCTGTGTGTCTCTTTTCTTATAAAGATACCATATAGGATTAAGGGCCCATCCTACTTCAGTATGACCTCATCTTAACTAATTACATCTGCAACAACCCTATTTCCACATAAGACCACATTCTGAGGTCCCAGGAAGGACAGGGAACGCTATTGTGTAGGAGCCCCCAAAACTGAGGCACTTGACCCTAGTAAAATGGCTAGTCTGGGTCTGAGTCCGGACTCCATCTTAATGCTTGCTAACTTCTCTAACATTCAGTGGCCTTCGTAGAGACTCAACAGCTTGTAACTAGGAAAGAGTTTCTCTTTGTGCTTAAGTCAATGATAAGGGAAGAATGTTCCTGAGAGGGTCCCTGACACCGTTAAGTTTATCAGACATGACCAGAGCCTACTGCCCTCAAGAAATATATTATTCCTCTATTTTTTTTAAACCACATGTCCCAGGGAAGAAATACTTTTTAATAGGCTTGTGGCCACCTGTACACCCCTACAGTCATTACTTCTGCAGTTATCCTGTATAACCAATCCCAATAATTCTCGTATGTACTCCAAACCAATCCCCTTTGGTTTCCCGATCCTGCCTCTGACTGCCTTACCTTGCCAATCAAATTTGCACTGTTAGTTCCTGACTTTACCACATAAACATACCCTTTTCCCCTCCCTTTTTCAGGAGCTTTTGTTTCACTTTGTGAAATCAGACGTTGCCTCTGTCCAGACTGTTTTCAAACCTTTGATAATCTTCTTGCTTTTACTTCAGTAGAGTTACTATTCTCTGATACTATCCAACCCAATATACCATACAACCAGAAAAAGATAAAGACTGATAAAATGGAAAAACTTCTGAACTTATGAGACTAGCCACTGTATGAAGCCTGGCGCTCATTAAAATCACTTGGAGCTTTTAAAAATGATTAATGCCTAGGCCCCATTGCTAGAAATAGGTTATCTATTAGTTTGGGCATCTACAGTTTCTAAAAGTTCTCTGGTACTTTTTTACTGTACTGTAAGGGTTACAAACCACTATTTACGCTACAGAAGATCTGCACCAGCACTACCCACAAACCCACTGCTGTCGAGTCGATTCCGACTCATAGCGACCCTATAGAACAGGGTAGAACTGCCCCATTCAGTTTCCAAGGAGTGCCTGGTAGATGCGAACTGCTGATCTCTTGGTTAGCAGCCGTGGTACTTAACCACTATATCACCAGGGTTTCCGCACCAGCACTAGATTCTTTATAAGCCTAATGCAGTGGTTCTCAAAGTACAGTTCATGGAAACTTTTCAGGGGTTCAGGAGGTTAAAACAATTTTTATAATACTAAGATGGTATTTTGGAATCGACTCTACCGCACTGGGTGGGGGTTATTTGCCTTTCTAAACTGATGCCATTTGCATTGATGGTGTAAAGGCAATGGTGGGTACAAGGAATTGCATCTTAACTACCCCCTAACCAAGGCATACAAACCTTGTTATTCCTCTTGGGAAATAAGGCGTTATTATGTAGTAGAAAAGGAATAGGGTTTGGTGACAAACACAGTTGTGAAGCTTAAATCTTAGCTTCACTGTTTATAAGCACTGCGGTCTTGGGCAAGTCATTTAACCCTTCTGAACCTGTTTCATCACATGTATCATGTCAACATTGTAAATTCTTGTAATGTGCCTGGCAGAGTAGGTGCTCAACCAGTATTTCCTTCTCATCCAATCACTAATCCAAGCTGCAGTTGTGCTTCATCACACCTGAGTATCTTCAATACGATTCTCATACTTACCCTCTTCTTTCACAACCTAACTACTGTCTGAGTTGAGGCATCTAATCATCTACTATCTGGATTACTGCATGTGTTTCCAAGCTGGTCTCCCAGGTTTTAATCTTCTATTTGAATATGCCCTCCATATTGTTACCAGCTAGTGTAAAATGTACACCTTTCATTTTCTTGCTCAACAACCTTTACATAGGGTCCTTTGTATGGCACAATCTGTTGAAGATCTGGCCCTGATTTTTCTAGTCTTATTTCTGACATTCGAACTGTTTAACTTCTATTTCAGCCATGCTGAGTGTGCAAGCAACTATTCAACTTCATGTTTTTTGTCTCGATAACTGCTATTTCCTACGTTTAGATACAGAATACTGTAACAGCTGTAGTCAGTCACTCCTTCCTTAATACTTACTTGCTCTTTTATATTTAGGTCAGATTGTTTCCTCCTTTGGGCTGCTTCTCCAGCAGTTACCAGCCAGAACTACTCCTTCCTCTGTGCTTTTATCACATTTTCTACATCTCTCTGCTACAAGGTGAATGAAAATATTTCATATTCTTTCTCCCATTCTTGGTTTAATTCTAAAATGTGGGCAAGAGTTCCTAATTTGCAGGGTTTGTGCGTATTAAATGAGAATATAACTTACATACCAACAGAGGAAAAAACAAAGATAAACTTTCTCAAGGTTAATCAAGTAAAGGATGGGAACTGGGACTAATTCTAACTCTGTCTGGCTCAGCCTAAAGTCCATGCTCTTTCTACTACAAATAGTCTCCCTCTACATTATAGCAGACAACACATAAAATTTACTTATTTAAAAATTTCCCTGCCACTCCTAGGAATATATCCTAGAGAAATAAGAGCTGTCATACAAATAGGCATATGCACACCCATGTTCACTGCAGCATTACTCACAATAGCAAAAAGATGGAAACAACCAAGATGCCCATCAACAAATGAATGGACAAATTATGGTACATATACACAATGGAATATTATGCAAGGATAAAGGACTATCAGAAATCTGCGAAGCATCTCAGTACATGGATGAATCTGGAGGGCATTATGCTGAGTGAAATAAGTCAATCACAAAAGGGACAAATATTGTATGAGACCACCACTGTAAAAACTCACAAAAAGTTTTAAATACAAAAAGAAACATTCTTTGATGTTTACGAGGGAGGAAGGGTTGGGGAGGGAAAAACACTAACTAGACAACAGGTCAATAGGTAAGTAGTAACTTTGGTGAAGGGTAAGACAGCACACAATACTGGGGAAGCCAGCACTTGTATAAGGCAAGGTCATGGAAGCTCCACACACCACCGCCGTCAAACACCCTGAGGGACCAAATTACTGGGCTGAGGGCTGTGGGGACCATGGTCTCGGGGAATCTAGCTCAACTGGCATATCATAGTTTATAAAAAAAAATATTCTACATTCTACTTTGGTGAGTAGCATCTGGGGTCTTAAAAGCTTGTTAATGGCCATCTAAAATACTCCACTAGTCTCACCCCATCTGGAGCAAGGGAGAATGAAGAAAACCAGAGACACAAAGGAAATATTACTCCAAAGGACTCATGGACCACAACTACCACAGCCTCCACCAGACTGAGTCCAGCACAACTAGATAGTGCATGGCTACCACCACCAATTGCTCCGACAGGGATCACAACAGAAGGTCCCCAATAGAGCTGGAGATAATTCTAACTTACACAAATGTAATTCTAACTCACACAAACACAAAAAGATACCAGACTTACTGGTCTGACAGACTGGTGAAACTCTGAGAGTGTGGTGCCCAGATACCCTTATAGCTCAGTAATGAAGTCACTCCTGAGGTTCACCCTTCAGCCAAAGATTAGATAGGCTGATAAAACAAAATGAGACTAATGTGGCACACCAGCCAGGGACAAGAAGGCAGGAGGGGACAGGAAAGCAGGTAATGGGGAACCCAAGGTTGACAAGGGGAGAGTGCTGACATGTCATGAAGCTGGCAACCAATGTCACAAAACAATTTGTGTATTAACTATTTAAAGAGAAACTAGTTTGCTCTGTAAACCTTTGTCTAAACTACAATAAAAACAAATAATAATTTCCCTCACTGGACTGTGAAGTCCGCAAAGACAGTCAGCATGTTTTAATTATCTTTATATCCCCAGACTCTCACTCATTTAAGGAGTATTAATTTTAATTATGAAGCTCTGGTGGCACAGTGGTTAAGAGCTCCGCTGCTAACTAAAATGTCAGCAGTTCAAATCCACCAGCTGCGCATCAGAAATTCTCTGGGGCAGTTCTACTCTGTCCTATAGAGTTGCTATGAGTTGGAACTGACTCAACAGCACCTAACAACAACTCTAATTGGGGAGCCCTGGTGGCACAATGGTTAAGAGCTTGGCTGTAAACCAAGAGGTCGGCGGTTCAAATCCACCAGCTGCTCCTTGGAAACCCTATGGGGGAGTTCTACTGTGCCCTATAGGGTTGCTATGAGTGGAATCGACTCGACAGCAACAGGTTGCTGGCACAGTAGGAGTCCTGGCAGTGCAGTGGTTAAAGTGATCAATTGCTAACCAAAAGGTCGATGGTTCAAAACTACCAGCAGCTCCACGGCAGTCAGCTTCCACAGAGATTTACAACCTTGGAAATCCTATCGGGCAGTTTTACGCTGTCCTACAGGGTCACTATGAGTCAGAATCTACTTTATGGCAAAGGGTAACTCTAACTTGCATTGCGGGTGTAGAAAGTAAAAGACCTAGTCTCTAAGAACTCCATTGCTGTTTTCTGTGTCAAGTTAGAGGGATACTGCAAGTATACACATGGAATAGGGATGTCCAGATGAAAACCTAAAACAGGGTTTCAAACTGGTTTGTTCCAGTTTGAGCCCCTGCTGAGAATTTGCCTTTCCACCCCAGACACACTGAATCAAAATCTACAGTTTAATAAGACCCCCAGGTGATTCTTATCTATAACTTCCTGGGACCCTGTTAGAAATGCAAATTCTCAGCAGGGGCTCAAACCAGAAGAATGGGTTAGAAGCCCTGACCCAAAAAAGAAGAAAATGGAAGGGGTAAGGGAAGACTTCTTGGGAGATGAAACTTGAGGTGAATCTTGAAGGGTGTCAGGAGTTAGGTGAGAATGCATATTCTGAAGTTCTTTAAGTCATCATCATTTGGGTACCTCAAACATACTAAGTCTAGGTGCAAACTCAAAGACACTGAGATACTAATTCATTTTTTAAATGCTAAATTATTTTTGAAGCCTCATTGTGCAGTTCTTTCAACTACAATGCACTTTCTCTAAACTACTGACATCCCGAGTTCACAAGAACAGAGCAAGAAAGAAAAATTAATCACTTGGCAGTTGTTTCCATCATCCATATTTCATATCTGAGAGTAATAAATCACTAAGACATATTTCATCCTCAGTTATGTTGTTTCTGTTGACAACAGCATGAAGATTTCTGGCATATGGACCTAAAAATACGTTTCGGTCCTGGCTTCACTACCCGCTAGGTGTGTGACCTCAGGCAAGTCAGTCTCTGTGCCTCACTTCCTTCACCTGTAAACATCTACTCAAAAGTTGTTGTGAGCTTGAAATAAGACAAAGCATATAAACTGCTTTTTGGTGCCGTGCCTGGCACACAGCAACAGTTATTATTCTCACTTTTGGAAAAGCATGGCAAAACAGTTTAAATACTGTTGATCTTGAACACAGAATATGTCTTGCTTTTAACTAGCAAGTATGACAATATGATATTGAAAAGACGAACATATCTTTATCTTGTACTATGAGTAAAATTATTCAGCTTCAGCTTCTACGGAGGTTATGCAAGGATTATGCCTAAGTCTCCCTTCTTCTTTAAACGCAAAAGAGATAAAATTTTCTAAGTAACAGAATCACATCATATGAGAGGTGGGGAAAGGTGAAATGAAGAAAAATCTCCTTAGGCAGAGAAGAAATAACCTGCCAAAAATCAACCATTTCCTCTACCTGGTGGTAAACTTCTCTAAGGAAGAAACTGGAACTTATGCCCCAGCCATAAGCAAAGTACTCAGCACAAAGCAGGCAACAATTAGTGAGCTTCTGACTCAATGTCTAAGGGTTTTACGCTGTATGGGATTCTGGAGGAACTTTTCGGAACACAAGCTTAGCAGCTTTTCACCTATAACAGTGAGCCTTAGCTTTTTTGAGGTCATGGCTGCTTTTGAGTATATAATAAAAAGCATGTTTCCCTCCCACAAAATATGTTCATAAATACAATATTTAGCACATGGACGTCATAAATTCAAACGATGGGCTGTTGGCATTTACCATAACAAAGATAATATGTCTTTATGGCAAGACCTCCTCTTCCATACATTGGACATGTTATCAGGAAGGACCATTCCCTGGAGAAAGACATTATGCTTGGTAGAGTATCATCGGAAAAGAGGACGACCCTCAAATGAGATGGATCGACACAGTGGTTGAAATAATGGGCTCAAACACAGAAACCGTTATGAGGATGGCACAGGACCTGGCAGTGTCTGAGGTCGCTTGAGTCCGAACCGACTGGACAGCACCTAACAACAAAAACAACCCAGGTATTACGTCTGTCTTCTGGCCAAGCTGGCTTTACCTGTTTTTCTCAGCCTGTAAGCATTTTTTGAGAACTTTTATTGATTTACAGTTCAAGCTTTTCTGACGCCTCACCTATCAAAAAAATCTGCAATAACACAAAACAGTAACATACACCCATAATGTGTGTGTGTGAGTGTGTGGAGGGAGGAGCTGCAGAGGAAGAGGGTCCGAAGCCAGAGCAACCACTTCAAGTACTTTAAGCTCGTAGAAGAGAAAACCATCTCTGCTGAAAATGCCAATCATTAAGCTATAGTTTGTAAAGTAGCATCATTAAGGTTAAGAATGGAGTGGGAGGTCTGAAAGGCCACTGATTCAATAGCAGAAAATGAAAGTGTGGAGCTGGTGGAGTCAAAAAACGATCAAATAAACAACACTGGTCAGGCCCAGAAAGAAAGACAAGGAGACGCAAAAAACAAAACAAAACAAAACAACAAGAGTAAACGCGAATGCCTCTAAGGATCAATGACCACAGACAGCCTACGGGTCCGACGGGTTAAACCAAACCAGCGGATTCCTTTCAACCGAGGTGGGAAAGTAGCCCCTGCGGAAGGGCCAGGCTCCGCAACACGAGGCTGCTCCTTGGACCACAGGTTCAGACTCTATCGATGGACATGCAGGGACCACATGGCTCCGGGGCCTGTGCACCGTCCGAGCCCCAGGAGGGTCAAGCTAAACAGGACTCCATGGCCCGCGCACCCAGGGTCTCCACCCCACCCTCCCCCCTTAGCCTAGGCCTAAGCCCCTTCGCGAAACTCAGCCGCGACCCCACAGCCCATATCCTTACCATAATGAGGCCGGCGAAGCCCCAGCCACATCACCCTTCCGGGCCCAGGGCGGAAAAGGCTGGCACGCTTCTCCTGCCCTTCTCGCTCTCTCCCGCCGTCCGGTTGGGCCTGACAAGGCACCTCCTCCCAGGCTGCGCGGTTTAGGCGCCAGGATAGGCTCTTTTATTCCGGAAGAGGTGGGACTTAGAAAACGTCCACCGGCCCTGCGAAGCCACTGGCGCTCTCATTGGCTGCAGGACATCTATCTGGGGGAGCGGGCGTTTTGGAGGAAAAGGAAGTGGAGTGACCGAGAGGTAGGGTGCGGAAGTGGGTGCTGCCTCTAAGTAATAGTAGTCGGCTGTGTTGTTGTTGTTTTAGTTCCCTGTTATTTTCTCTCAAGAGCTCCGCAGTGTACGGAGTTTACCTGGCTCGGATCCCCTTCAGTATGTGAGCTCTTGGCATTCCGCTTGTGGAATCGCTGGGCCGCCAGGGTTTCCCGCCTTCATCCGCTACGCATGCACCTGTTGGGCTCGCTTTTTAGTTTCTGTTGGCGCCTGAGAGAATCCTGGGCTTGTAAAGCGCCTTTGGAATGCTTTGGATTGGTTGTGGGTTACCTAGGAGGCCTTTTAAATCTGGGGGCTGTATTGGGTAGGCTGTTTGATCAGCTCCCTAACATCCGCCTTCCATCCTTCCCCGCGAGCTTTTTGCTAACTGCAAGGATTGTATTCTATCTGGGGCTGCAACCTTTGGGGTTAGGAAAGAACTTTCTGTAATAATAAATGGAAGGAACTGACCTCTCCTGAGTGCAATAATTAATTAGTTAATGTAGAGGAGTTATCAACCAGCAAGGCAAAACACCTTTTCCTTTTTATCAGTAGTAGTATTTTTTAGCTTCCTCTGGTTTTAATACCAGTAAGCGATGCCGCCCTCCCCACCCTGTTTTTTCTTTTGGCAATTTTTAGTCGGAGAAGGCTTTAACGTATTCACGTTTGCATAGTTCTTGGAATTATTCAGAAGTCGGAGGTACAGAATATCAGGCAACGGAGGGTTCTTTTAAGAATATTGCCAATTTTTTTTATTGACTCAGAAGGTGAGTCAGTATCTCATATGAGATATTCATTTATGAGCTCAACTCTGCGAAACTATGAGACTACTGTATTTAGGTCAACACAATTAGAGCGTTTGGGTTTTTGCTACCTGTGATTACATTGTTTGGTACTGCACACTTAAATTTTTGTTTTATTTATTTATTTTTTACCATGACTAGCTTGGTTTTTGAATCCATTATCCTGAAGTGTCAAGAATTGGTCATATATACAAATTTATTAGTTACTGTTTAGCTGGCTCATATTTATGGCGACACGTTGTATAACAATGAAACTTTTGCCAGGTTCTGCACCATCTTCACTACCCTTGGTATATTCCAGTCCATTCTTCCAGCCCACTGTGTGTTCTGAGTGCCTTCCAACCTAGGGGACTCAAAGCACTATACTGGACAATATTCTTATGTGATCCATAGGATTTTCATTGGCAAATTTTTGGAAGTAGATGGTTAGGCCTTTCTTCCTAGTCTGTCTTAGTCTGGAAGTTCTACTGAGACCTGTACACTATGGGTCACCCTGCTGGTATTTGCAGTGCCAGCGGCATAGCTTTTGGTATCATAGCAACACTAAAAAAAAACAAACTTATTGTTTTCCAGTGGATTCTGACTCAGCGACTCTATAGGAGAGAGTAGAACGGCACCACAGGTTTTCCAAGGAGCAGCTGGTGGATTTGACCTTTTGATTAGTAGCCAAAAGCTTAACCACTGTGCTACAAGGGCCCCAGCAACACTCAAGCCACCACAATATGACAAACGGACAGATAGGTGGTAGATACACAAATTAGCAAGTGTTCATTGAGCACCAGCTTTATTTAAGGCATCACGAGAGTATACTAAAAGGGCAAAGATGGCTTTAGTTTAATGGGGCAGAAAGGGATGAGAAATGTATGAAAATATACAGTACCTTCCTCCCATCCACAAAAAAACAAAAAATCTGCCTCTCTATTGTAATTGCTTTATATTATGTATTAAAACTCTTGCTAGTCATATTAAACAAACTTGGTTTCGTTATGGAAATTATGTTTTGCTACTTGTCAAGCTTGGTTTCTAGAGTAGTAAATGTGTCTGTAGACATAATGGACTTTGGCTTTTCTGTGAGAATTGTCTTTATCTTTGTGGACATTTCAGAGTATTACGATATTTTATGGAAATAATGTGCAACTTCTATGTTTGTTTGCCAACTGTGCCCTCTCCCACAAGGTATTTTTGCTAAGGGCCGCTATGCCAATTTTTTTTACATGTTATAAAAAAATTGACAGAAGGTGTTATGGAAATGTCTGGGGGGGTTGACAAACAGACATTGAAGGCGTGCCTTATTTGTGTAAAAATATGGGACTTCTGTATGAAGCAGTGCTTCAAATTACCTGCGAAGATCATTAGGAAACTGAAGTTGTTAGAGACCACAAATGATTTTTTGTATTATTTTTATGGATTATAATTAGTTTAGGCTGTCATATATCTCAGCTTCAAAATTACAGAAAACAATATTTGCTGGTTACTTTTTTTTATCCATAGAGAAATACGAATGCCAGTAGATGAGGCTGAACATACGTGTATAATGTTTATTGTATTCTTAAAAAACAGCAAACAAAGTTAATCTGACATCTGGTGAGATCTCTGGGGAGTCTGCGATTGAGCTGTATAAGCACATAAACTCTCTGCTTTTGTTTTTTGCTGCCAGTGACCTAGTTTAAGTACTAATTTATACCACTTTAACTATTTCAAAAGTCTTCTTTCTGTAGCTCTGCTCTGGATTCTCATTTCAAACCATCTTTGATATTTTCTTCCTAAAAAGCAAATAAGACTATTATTCCTTTGTTCAAAGATTATTGTCTCTCACATCTAGGAGAGTATCTCCCACTTTGGGTTCATGGCTTCCTAGAATTACATGTAAACATAGTACATATTTACCTTTTCTGTGAGAGAGTGCATGGTGGTGTGAGAATTAAATGAGTTAATACAAGTAAATCATCTAGCCAAGTATTTAGCATGGAGTTTTTTTTTAAGCATGCAGGAAGTCTTGGTTGTTAACTGTGTGCATGGCTTTCTCCTTCATTAAATTAAAAGGTTGAGGGGAGGGATGATGATGAAAGGATGATTGTATCTGTATACATAGTTGTTAAGTGCCATTGAGTCGGTTCAGACTCATAGTGACTTCATGTACAACAGAACGAAACACTGCCCTGTCCCAAGCCATCCTACAGTCATTGCTGTGCTTGAGCCCATTATTGCATCACTGTGTCAGTCCATCTTGTTGAGTGTCTTCCCCTTACCCTCTACTTTACCAAGCATGATCCTCTTCTCTAGGGACTGGTCCCTTCTGATAACATGTCCAAAGTATGTGAGACGAAGTCTTGCCATCCTGTAACCAAATGAGGGTTCTTGTCCTGTCCCATTGGCCGATCGAAATAAGACGGACACCACACCACCTGTTGCAAGGGAAACAGAAAGTGGAAATTTATTGTTTGTGCAAACAAGGAGCATCTTAGGGCCTAGCAGCTGAAGGGCCTAGCAGCTGAAGGACCACGCACTCCCAGCCCCAGGGGAACTTGGAGCTTTTATGCCCTCCAGTCCCCAGGGGGTGGGATTGGTGCCCAAAATCCAACACCCCATCCCTCCCATGTCCATATTTGGAGATCCAGGTGCTGAGTCATTTGTAAAGGAAGGGAACTTTTGCTTTACAAATGGGCTCGGCTGCAGCTGTGTGCCAGAGACCATCTTTCTCTCTGTCAAAGTTCAGGTCTGGGGTCAGGTTTGGGGCCATGGGCCTTGAGGTCCTGAGCACGTGCCAAGATCTTGGTTTGCACATGCACGGGATTTTGGCATCAAATTCAAGCTGCAGTTAGGGCCCTTGGCACAGTTGGGCAAAACCACAGTCAGAAGCCATGGCTTGGTGGGCGTCAAGATGGGGGGAAACTGTGGTGGAGAGGGGAAAGCCTCAGCGGTGGCTTCAATCCTAGCTTCTAGGGAGCATTCTGGCTGCACTTCTTCCAAGACAGGTTTGTTTGTTCTTCTGGTAGTCCATGGTATATTTAGTGTTCTTTGCCAACACCATAATTCAGAGACATCAATTCTTCAGTCTTCCTTATTTATTGTCCAGCTTTTGCATACATATGAGGTGATTGAAAATACCATGGCTTTGAATACAGTACCAAAAATCAGCTGTTGCTGTTGAGTCAATTCCTACTCATAGTGATATTACAGGACAGAGTAGAACTGTCCTATAGGGTCTCCAAGGAGCAGCTGGTGGATCCGAATTGCCCACCTTTATGGTTAGCAGCCATAGCTCACCATAGCTTTTAACCACTGTGCCACCAGGGCTCCTTGTATATATTGGACACTCAATAGTTTTTTTTATTATTATTATTAAATTGATATTGCAGACCACTTTCTCCCTTATTCTCTTCTTACTTGTGTCTAGTACTAATAATGATAATATTGATGGTAATGGTTTCCCGTTACATTATTTGCCTTTTTTTATTCACTAACACTCAGATGTATTAAAAGACAAAATTTTGCCTCCTGAATTGTTAGTTTTCTCTGGTCCTCAGCCAGCCTTCACCTTAATCCTGAGGTCAAGATTCTTTGTATTCTAGTCTTTTTATTTTTGTTCTCTCATTCTCTTTCCCCATGGCTTTCAAATTAAGTCCTACAGAAGTTTTGTTTGGCCTGCATGTTATTTCTCTCACCATATGAAATGCTTCCCTTAACTCTGCTTCCAACCCCATTTATTTGCACTTCTGTGCAACAAAAATCCTCTGAAGAGTTTAACTGTTATCTGTTCTCTATCTCCCAATTCTTTTTCTATTCTTAAACCCACTCCAATATGGCTATTGCCCCCATACTCCACTAAGACTGCTTTTGTTAATGTCACTAGTGATCTCTTGGTGGTGATCATTCTTAGGCCTCAAGGTATTTGACCTATCAGCCACCTTTGACACAGATGATCACTCCCTTTTCCATATTATGAAGTAAAACCTGCAAAATCCAGAATCTGTGTAAGGCAGAAACCTGTCAGAGAAGGACAGCTTGAGTATTTTCCACTAATAGAGAGTAGAAAGAAAGGCAGTAAGACTGCATGCTGTCAAAGGCAGAAAACTTGCAAGACCCAGAAAAACAAGGCAGTCCCATTGAGTTCCAGCTCTCACAGGTTTCTCTCTATTTTCTTCACTTGATTTCCAGGACACCACACTCTGTTGGTTTTCCTTTTACCTCATTTGTTGCTTCTTATCAGTCTCCTCTGCTGGGTCCTTCTGTTCTTCCTGATCTCTTTTTGTTGAAATATTCCAAGGCTTAATCTTTGATTCTGTTCTTTTCTTCTGTTTATACTTCCTCTTGATAATATCATCAAGTTTCACGGCTTTACATACCATCTGTATACCCAATAACTCCCATGTTTGTATTCCTAGTCCCCATTCTTTTTGAACTGCAGACTTTCATATTCAGTTGTCTACCTTTGCATCTCTACCTGAGATGTAGAGGTAAACAACTACCTCTGCATCTAAAAGAGATCTCAAACTCAAATGTCCCAAACTGGACTCCTCTTCTTTTCCCCCAAACCTGCCCAATTCTTTCTCATCTCAATTGGTGGCAACCCTATACAGCTAGTTGCTCAGAGTTAAATATTTGGAGTCATCCTTGATTCTTTGTTTTCTCTTATACTCCATCAACTCCATCAGCAAATTCTGTTGGCTCTCTCTATAAACTATATCTGGAATCTGACCATTTACTATCGTGTACTCCTATGATCATCTTTTGCTTAGATTTCTATTAGCCTCTGTATTAGCCATCTAGTGCTGCTATACCAGAAATACCATAAGTGGGTGGCTTTAACAAAGAGAAATTTATTTCCTCACAGTAAAGTAGGCTAAAAGTCCAAATTCAGGGAGTCAGCTCCAGGGAAGTCTTTCTCCCTTGGTCGACTCTGGAGGAAGCTTCCTTGTCGTCATCCTTCCCCTGGCCGAGGAGTCTCTCAGGCACAGAGACCCCAGGTCCAAAGGATGCGCTCTGCTTCCAGTGCTGCTTTCTTGGTGGTATGAGGTGTCCCCCCTTCCCCTGTCTCTCTGCTCACTTCTTTCTTTTATATCTCAAGAGATTGCTTCAAGACACAGTCTAATCTTGTAGATTGAGTTCTGCCTCACTGACACAACTGCTACCCATCCTCCCTCATTAACATCACAGAGGCAGGGTTTACAACCTATAGGAAAATCAGACAATACCAGGAATCATGGCCCAGCCAAACTGATACATTTTTGGGGGGACATAATTCAACCTATGACAGCTTCTATCATTTCTTGCTTGGATTACAGTAAGTGTTCTAACTTATCTCCCTGTTTTCTTCAACCCTTGCCTCCCTCCATTCTATTCTCATACAACAGCTAGAGTGATATTTTTTAAAATGTATGTAAATTGTATTAAAATGTAAAGTTCTAAATGCAATGTGTCAGCCTAGGTTGGCTCCCGGAACAGGAAAAGGGCATTAATGGTACCAAAAACCTAAATGTGCAGAGAAACACCAAAAATTAGTATAACAAAATATATTTATTGTAAGTAGATACGAATTGAATTGGGCAGTGTCAGCTTGAACATATCAGGAAGGTGTGAAGGCCCTATAGGATTTCCAGGTCTGGAGCCCTGGTGGTGCAGTGGTTAAGAGCTCATCTGCTAACCAACGGGTTGGCAGTTCGAATCCATCAGGTGCTCCTTGGAAACTAACTCTATGGGGCAGTTCTGCTCTGTCCTATAGGGTCATTAAGAGTCGGAATAGACTCAACGGCAGCGGGTTTAATATTTATGGAAGCATTCTGCCATATCTTTTCAGGTGGGTTCAAACTACCGACCTTTTGATTAGCAGCCGGCCTTTTGATTAGCAGCCGGCCTTTTGATTAGCAACTGAGTGTTTAACCACTGCTCCACCAGGGCTCCTTATCTGAAACATACTCAGTAAATTTTGGATGAATGAATGAACTTGATGGGGTGTTTGCGTTCCTAATTCCTGATATGCTGTCCGAAACATTGATTGTTTATCATTTTCATATATCATGCTGTTTCTTGTCTCCATACTTTGCTCATGCAGACTTTTCTGCCTGGAATACCCTTCACTACCTTTCTCCCTTCACCCCTAAACCCTTTTCACCTAACCATTTCTTTCTCATCCTTGAAGACTCATATCAGATGTTACTCAATGAAGCCTTCCCTGAAATGTCAGGCTGGCTTAAGTGCTACTTTTCAGAGTTGCTTCCACCCTGCTTCTGAACTTCATAATTTTCTTTGGATATTTCCATCTCACTAGGGAGCTGGAACTGTGTCTTATCCATATATGGAGTGTCATAGCCTAGTACATAGCAAGTAGTCAGCGACTGTTTTAATGTATTAATGGCATGACCATAGCCACTCACCTGGGTCTTCTGAGTCAATCAGTACTCTTTTTGCTATACTTTTTCTCTAGGACAAAGGTGACTGCCTTTAAAATAATAGGACAACAATTCTTTTTACACAAGCAGCTGAGTACTTAACTGTGCGCTTGCCAGTCTAGGAAGTGGTTAATGGATTTTATAGCTGTGGGCAGTTTGCTCCTTGTCCTTTGTGAAGCTGCCAGCACTGGTAAGAAAATGAGTTGTGCTTTTTTTTTTTCCTAAGACTTTGGCTGAAATTATTGAAGAGGGGACTATGTATTGTAGTCAGCAAATTTTTAATGATGAAATTGGGCTCTTTTGGGGAGGGAAATACTGTTTATTTAGATTTACATAACCAAAAAGAATAAATCCATACAAGGATTCCAAACGGCTCATGAGACACTTGTGTTTTTGCTAGAGGCCAGTAATACCAGTAGCTTTAAATTGAATTTTGCTGTGTGCCATTGGGAAACCCCAGAGTGTTTATAAGTTATTGCAAAGATTTTCTCCCCCATGATATGGACATTTATTTTTAAGGTTAAGTCAATGATGATTAGCTTGTCAACATGGTCTCTGTCTCTGACACTTGGCACAAAAATTAGATAAACTAACTTTACATGTAAGCATTGTTTAATCCTAGTTAATGAGCCGTGCTGAATTCAAACTATCCTTTGAATACCATTATCATTGTTGCAGCCTATAAGCCCGTCTATCATAACTTTGCCTAGCCTTTAGGACTAACAAAAGGAATAGTTGAACTCTATATGTTCTGAAAAGGCTTCAGTATCAATGATGAGGTTTGGGATTAAGTCTAGTGGTCAAGTACAGCTGTTACTTGGAGAACAATTGATTTGTGTCTCACTTCCTGAATTTTATAAACCCTACAGACTTGACCAAATAATTGAAATAAGTGAAGAGCTCAATCTGGTCTTTGTGTGAGAGGGTGCTATTAGTTTACCTATAATCCAATCTGAACAGTTAATGAGAATTATATTGAATAAGGAAGGACTTTGCTCAGTTGGAACAGAAATGAATGGTAAGAAATATGATGCAGGCATCGTTGAAGAGACTCATCAAAGCCTTGAAAGTACAAACACTGACATGCTGGGACATGTCAATATTTACCATAAAATTTGAAAGTTGCCAAGTTCCTGCTTAAGAAATGTGACCTTAGCATTGAACACAGTAAATAAATAAGGATTATGTCCAAATGAACATCTGCTCAGAGAAAATAGGATCACATCTGTCTAAACTTTGGAGTACTTAAAAGTTAAAGTTTAAAAATTTATTGATGATTCTTTGGTAATTTGTTAGGTAGATTTCTTGTTCAGTACACTATGCTAATTCCATGTGTGGATGTGTAGATTTAAGTAATTAAAAAAAAAGATTATATGGTCATTATTTATAACTTTGTAAATTAGTTTGTGCTATGGTACTCATCTCCAAATTCAATACCAACGAAAATGTTCCTTAGCACTATGTTTAGGAACCAACTTACTCATTTTTTTAACATTGTTAAAATCAGTTTATGTCATGACCTAGGTATTACTTTTGGAAACCAAAACTTTGTACTCTGAGAACTTTCATATGGCAACAGAGAAAATATACAAAGTTTCTCAAGTTTAAATATAACAAGGAAATCTGTCCTGGTTATCATTATCTGATGACTATGCCTCAGAAGAAAGCTTGTGGAGTAAAGAGCAAGTTAAATCAGCATATTCAGCTGGATATTTCCTATAGGGTTGCTATGAGTTGAAATCGACTCAATGGCACTGGGTACTGGAATCACAGACCACTGCCAAATTATCACTGCAGTTTAACAAAGGGCATTTGGTGCAAAGTAGAGACATTTGAAGCTTTTATGTCAAGTCATTGGACCTATACAATCTTATATCTGTTTCACAGACTTGTAGATGAAGGTTAAACTGAACATTCTTTAAATAAAAATCCTAAAAGTGGATTTGTCCTCCCATTGCTTCTCTTTTCTGGTGGTAGAGATTGATGGCTTTTATATGCTAATGAAATCATTTAATCACATCGTAATGCTGTGTTGATATTGTACAGAACAGATGAAACATACAATTGAGATCATATATGCTAGCAGAAGAAACATTGGTTTCTTTAAATATCTTGATAAACATGAGACAACAAATTTGCTTATAGACTCATCAGAGGCTCTTAGTACTTGCCCATTATTTTCAGTGTATTAGTCACAGGTAGAAGAGAAAGCAGTATGATTTTACAATTTAAATCGATTTAGAGAATATTTGCCAGTATTCTGAGATGAGATGTTGAGCTTTGAGGAGAAAACATTAGGCTCCTTAATTCCTGACTTTTAAAACTTGCAAAACACATTTTGGCATGTAACCAAGACTTGAACCTTTGTTTTGAATGGACTTTAATATTATGGTGGTTTTTCTTTCGAGAATTATTAGGACCTTTTGTAGTTTTCTTCCTGAACTACCTGTTATCACTTATATACTCTGTATTGATGACAAAGCTGCCCAGTGGTTTTAAAATGTCACACGCTTTATATTTGGTGAGACTGTAAGTGTATTAAGCTGAAAATATGAAACTTCCTGTTTGGTGTTAGATATAGTGGGTTTATAATGGAGAATTTCCCAAAGTGTGGTACTCATACCGCTGATAGAACATTACCACACCTATAACTATGTCGCAGAGTACTATGAGATAATCGAGGTTAACAGAATTAAGTGATTTGCTGAAGTCCATACAACCTTTGGATGACAATGAAGATTCATATTGAAGTCTGTCTGATTCCAAAGCCTGATACAAGGTAACTTAAGCAAAAGAGAAATTCTTAGCTTCATATTTTTAAAAATCAACTTTTAGATCTAGGTTCTGGTACATCTTGAATCAGGTCTGACCTGCTCTCTACCTCTCAGTTCTGCCTTCTGCTGGGTTAAATTCATTCTTAGTAATTCTAGGCTCACAGCATCCTAATAACAAATCTAGTTAAAAAAAAAAGTCTTGGAATCAAAGATCGTTCTTCCTAATTGTCCTAACTTGATTCATATGCTCATCTCTGAATCAGTCATTGAGATTGGAACGTATAGTTGACTTAGATTATGTCTGTGTTCCACCCCTGGAATCTGGGGCTGGAGTCAGCTTTGCCCAAAGCCAGTGGGCTGAGAACAGCAGAGGTAGGAATCATTCAAAGTATTCTTGCTATAAGTCAGGAGAGTCTGTTGGGTGGCAAAATCAACAAATTCTCTCTAAAAGTTGGGCAAATGAGCACTCTTAACCTGCAGTGCAGTGGGACGTGGACCATGGCGCCGATGACAATCTCTAATGAGCAATAGTGATAACTGACATTGAATCCTTCAACTGGGAACCTGTTTTTTTTTTTTAAGGAATTGAGAGGGAAAGGTAAGCTAGTCTTTCAAATCAGTACAGCCTAAATGAATTCAGCCATTTGAATTAGGGCTCTTTATTGGTTATGTTCCAGGAACTGTAACTGGTGTTTGATTCATATTTGTTAGGTCAGAAATCTAAGATTATGTGATTCTAATGATATGCCACAGAACGGGAAATTTTGGAAAAGAGCAGCATTCTTGTTACTTCTGGTTTCTTTACGGTGGTTGTTTCATCTCATAACTGAATATACATATGAAGTTGTTCATATATTATTTTTTTTTACAAGTTTTGGTTTTAAGAACAAGTTATTAACGTATAACCAATAAAATATTGAAATAATTTCATATATATATTTTTATTGCACTTTAAGTGAAAGTATTTTTAAGGTCAGTCTCTCATACATAAACTTATACACACATTGTTATGTGACCCTAGTTACTCTCCCTATAATGTGACGGCACACTCCTCCTCTCCACCCTGTATTTTCCGTGTCTATTCAGTCAGCTCCTGTCCTCCTCTGCCTTCTCATCTAACCTCTGGACAGGAGCTGCCCACTTAGTCTCATGTGTCTACTTGAGCTAAGAAGCACACTCCTCACTACTATCACTTTATGTCTTATAGTCCAGTCTAATCTTTGTCTGAAGAGTTGGCTTCCAGAATGGTTTTAGTTTTGGGATAATAGAGAGTTTGGGGGACATGTCTTCTGGAATCCCTCCAGTCTCAGTCAGACCATTAATTATGGTCTTTTTACTAGAATGTGAGTTCTACATCCCACTTTTATCCTGCTCCATCAGAGACTCTCCGTTGTATTCCCTGTCAAGGCAGTCATTGGTGATAGCCAAGCACCATCTAGTTCTTCCGGTCTCAGGCTGATGGAGTCTTTGGTTTATGTGGCTCTTTCTGTCTCTTGGGCTCATATTTTCCTTGTGTCTTTGGTGTTCTTCATTCTCCTTTGCTCCATGAGGGTTGGGACCAATTAATGCATCTTAAATGGCTCTTTGCTAGCTTTTAAGACCTCAGACGCCACTCATCAAAGTGAGATGCAGAACATTTTCTTAATAAACTTTGTTAAGAGGCCAGTTGACTTCTGTGTTCACTGAAACTGTGGTCCCCAGCCATCCTCCCCTGCTACACTGTCTCTCATGTCTCTCGTGTTTGGTTGTATTCAGGAAACTTCTTAGCTTTCGGTTTGGTCCAGTTATGCTGACCTCCCGTTTGTGTTTGTCCTTCCCGTCACCTAAAATAATTCTTGTCTACTATCTGGTTAGTGAATACCCCTCTTCCTCCCTCCTCCACCCTCATAACCATCAAAAAATGTTTTCTTCTGTGTTTAAACCTTTTCTTGAGTTCTTAAAATAGCGGTCGCATACAATATTTGTCCTTTTGCAGCTGACTAATTTCACCCAGCATAATGCCTTCCAGATTCATCCATGTTATGCGGTGTTTTGTGGATTCATCATTGTTCTTTATTGTTGCATAATATTCCATTGCGTGAATATACCATAATCTGTTTATCCATTTGTCCGTTGATGGGCACCTTGGTTGTTTCCATCTTTTTGCTATTGTAAACAGTGCTGCGATAAACATGGGTGTGCATATATCTGTTCGTGTGAGAGCTCTTATTTCTCTAGGATGTATTCCAAGGAGTGGAGTTGCTGGAACGTAGTTGTTTCTAGCTTTTTAAAGAAGCTTTTTTAAAGAAGCCCCAAATCAATTTCTAAAGTGGATCTACCACGTTATATTCCCACCAGCAATGTATAAGTGTTCCAGTCTCTCCACAACCTCTCCAACATTTATTATTTTATGTTTTTTTTGATTAATGGTAGCCTTGTTGGGGTGAGGTGGTATCTTATTGTAGTTTTGATTTGCATTTCTCTAATAGCTAATGATCATGAGCATTTCCTTATGTGTCTGTTAGCTACCAGAATGTCTTCTTTGGTGAAGTGCCTGTTCATATCTTTTGCCCATTTTTTAATTGTGTTATTTGTCTTTTTCTTGTTGAGGTTTTGCAATATCATATAGATATTAGAGATTAGATGCTAATCAGATTTGTCATAGCTAGGCTGTAGGTTGCCTTTTTAGTTTTTTTGTGAATTCTTTGGATGAGCATAAATGTTTGACTTTTAAGAGTGCCAAGTTACCTAGCATCTCCTCTGCTCTTTGTGCATTTTTAGTAATGTTTTGTATACTGTTTATGTCATGTATTAGGGCTCCTAGCATTGTCTCTATTTTTTCTTCCATGATCTTTATCATTTTAGAATTTATATTTGGGTCTTTGATCCATTTTGAGTTAGTTGTTCTGCATGGTGTGAGGTATGGGTCTTGTTTCATTTTTTTGCAGATAGTTATCTAGCTATGCCAGCATCACTTATTAAAGAGACTGTCTTTTCCCCCATTTAATGGACTTTGGGCCTTTGTAAAATATCAGCTGCTTATAAGTGTATGAAGTTACATCTGGATTCTCAATTCTGTTCCATTGTTCTATGTATCTGTTGTTGTACCAGTACCAGGCTGTTTTGACTACTGTGGTGGTGTAATAGGTTCTAAAATCAGGTAGTGTGAGGCCTCCCACTTTGTTCTTCTTCTTAGTTAATGCTTTACTTATCCAGAGTTTCTTCCCCTTCCATATGAAGTTGGTGATTTGTTTCTCCATCTCATTTACAAATGCCAGTGGAATTTGGTTTGGGATTGCATTTTATCTATAGATTGCTTTGGGTGGAATAGACATTTTTATAATGTTGAGTCTTCTTATCCATGAACAAGGTATGTTTTTCCGCTTATGTAGGTCTCTTTTGGTTTCTTGCAGTAGTGTCTTGAAGTTTTCTCTCGTTAGATTTGTTCCTAAGTATTTTATCTTCTTGGGGGCTATTGTAAATGATACTGATTTGGTAATTTCATCTTCGGAGTTCTCTTTGTTGGTGTAGAGGAATCCAACTGATTTTTCTGTGTTTATCTTGTATTCTGATACTTTGCTAAACTCTTCCATTAGTTCCAGTAGTTTTCCTGTGGATTCTTTAGGGTTTTCTCTGTATAACATCATATCGTCTTTAAATAGAGATACTTTTACTTCTTCCTTATCTGTTTGGATGCCCTTTATTTCTTTATCTAGCCTAATTGCTCTGGCTATGACCTGCAGCACACTGTTGAATAAGAGTGGTTATAAAAGCCATCCTTGTTTGGTTCCTCTTCTCAAGGAGAATGCTTTCAGACTATCTCCATTTAGGATGCTGTTGAGTTTGTATAAATGCCCTTTATTATGTTGAGGAATTTTACTTCTATTCCTATCTTGCTGAGAGTTTTTATCATGAATGGGTGTTGGACTTTGTCAAATGCCTTTTCTACATCAGTTGATGAGATCACATGGTTCTTGTCTTTTGTTTTATTTATGTGGTGGATTATATTGATTGTTTTTCTACTGTTGAACCATTCATGCCTACCTGGTATGAATCCCATGTGGTTGTGGTAAATTATTTTTTTGATATGTTGTCAAATTTATTAGGTAGAATTTTATTGAGGATTTTTGCATCTAAGTTTATGAGGGATATTGGTCTGTAATTTTCTTTTTGCATGGTGTCTTTACCTGGTTTTGGTATGAGAATTATGCTGGCTTCACAGAATGAGTTTGGGAGTGTTCTATCATTTTCTATGCTCTGAAATACCTTTAGTGGTAGTAGTATTAACTTCTCTAAAAGTTTGGTAGCATTCTCCAATGAAGCCGTCAGGACCAGGGCTTTTTTTGTTGTTGTTGTTGGGGCTTTTTAATAAACTTTTGGATCTCTTCTTTTGTTACAGATTTATTTAGTTGTTCCACCTCTGTTTGCATTAGTTTAGTAGGTAGTGTGTTTCTAGAAATTTGTCCATTTCCTCTAGGTTTTCAGATTTGTTAGAGTACAGTTTTTCATGATTCTTTTAATTTCAGTTGGGTCTGTTGTGATATCACCCATCTTATTTCTTATTTGGGTTATTTGCTCCCTCTCCTCTTTTCCTTTTGTCAGTTTGGCCAGTGGTTTATGGATTTTGTTAATCTTTTCAAAGAACCAGCTTTGGGTCTTGTTAACTCTTTCAGTTTTTTTCTATATTTCATTTAATTCTGCTCTAATTTTTGTTATTTCCTTCCTTCTGGTTCCCGAGGGCTTCTTTTGCTGCTCTCTGTCTAGTTGTTTGAGTCGTAGGGTTAATGCTTTGATTTTGGCCCTTTCTTCTTTTTGAATGTGTGCATTTATTGCTGTAAATTGACCTTTGAGCCCTGCTTTTGCTGTGTCCCAAAGGTTCTGGTACGATGTGTTTTCATTCACATTGGATTCCGTGAATTTCTTTATTCTGTTCTTAATTTCTTTTATAACTCAGTAGTTTTTGAGCAAGGTGTTGTTCAGTTTCCATGTGTTTGATTTTTTTTTCCTTACTTTTTCTGCTAACTGATTTCTACTTTTATGGCTTTATGGTCAGAAAAGATGCTTTGTAATATTTGATGCTTTGGATTCTGTTAAGACTTGCTTTATGGCCTAATATGTGGTCTATTCTAGAGAATGTTCCATGTGCACTAGAAAAGAAAGTACACTTGGCTGCTGTTGGGTGGAGTGTTCTGTATATGTCTATGAGGTCAAGTTGGTTGATTGTGGCATTTGGATCTTCATGTCTTTATTGAGCTTCTTTCTGGATGTTCTGTCCTTCTCTGAAAGTGGTGTGTTGACATCTCCTAGTGTTGTGTAAAGGTATCTCTCTTTTCAGTGGTGTTAGAGTTTGTTTTATGTATTTTGGAGCCCTGCTGTTGGGTATTTAAATATTTATTATGGTTAAGGCCTTCCGGTGTATTGGCTGTTTAATCATTATATAGTATCTTTCCTTATACTTTGTGGTGGATTTTACTTTAAAGCCTATTTTGTCAGAAGTTAGTATTGCCACTTCTGTTCTTTTTTTTTTTTATTAACTTTTATTGAGCTTCAAGTGAACATTTACAAATCAAGTCAGACTGTCACATATAAGTTTATTTACACCATACTCTGTACTCCCACTTGCTCTCCCCCTAATGAGTCAGCCCTTCCAGTCTCTCCTTTCGTGACAATTTTGCCAGCTTCCAACTCTCTCTATCCTCCCATCCCCCCTCCAGACAGGAGATGCCAACACAGTCTCAAGTGACCACTTGATATAATTAGCTCACTCTTCATCAGCATCTCTCACCCACCCACTGTCCAGTCCCTTTCATGTCTGATGAGTTTTCTTCGGGGATGGTTCCTGTCCTGTGCCAACAGAAGGTTTGGGGACCATGACTGCGGGGATTCCTCTAGTCTCAGTCAGACCATTAAGTATGGTCTTTTTGTGAGAATTTGGGGTCTGCATCCCACTGATCTCCTGCTCCCTCAGGGGTTCTCTGTTGTGCTCCCTGTCAGGGCAGTCATTAGTTGTGGCCGGGCACCAACTAGTTCTTCTGGTCTCAGGATGATGTAGGTCTCTGGTTCATGTGGCCCTTTCTGTCTCTTGGGCTCTTAGTTGTTGTGTGACCTTGGTGTTGTTCTTCATTCTCCTTTGCTCCAGGTGGGTTGAGACCAACTTCTGTTCTTTTTTGATTGTTGTTTGCTTGACATGTATTTTTTCCATCCTTTTGAATTTTAGTTTGTTTGTGTCTCTAAGTCTAAGGTGCGTTTCTTGTGGGCAGCATATAGATGGATAGTTTTTTTTTTTTTTTTGTCCATTCTGCCACTTTCTGTTTTGGTGCATTTAGTCCACTTACATTCAGCATTATTATTGATAGGTATGAGTTCAGTGCTGTTATTTTGATGTCCCTGTTTTTAAATTGTTGACAGTTTCTTTGTTCCACTTGATTTTCCATGCTGAGTCATTTTTCTTTATGTATTTTCATCTTTTTCAGTGTTGTTGATTTTGTATTTGCTGAGTCTTTGTATTTTTCTTGTAGTTTATTTTGATGTGTAGGATCCTTAATTTCCTTTGTGGTTACCTTAATATTTATCCCTATTTTTCTAAGTTTGAACCAATCTTTTATTTCTTTATATCACCTTGACTTCCTCTCCATATGAAAGGGCTCTGACTACATTTTTTAGTCCCTCTTTTTTCTTTTTAATGTCATCTTTTACGTAATGATGCCTCTGTTTCCCTATTCTGAGTGTTTTAGCTTTGACTTATTTCTGTGACTTCCCTATCTGGGTTGATATCTGGTTATTCTGTCCTGTGTTCTAGTCTTAGGTTGTTGTCTGATGTTATTGATTTTCTAACCAGTGGACTCCCTTTAGTATTTCTTGTAATTTTGGCTTGGTTTTTACGTATTCCCTAAACTTTGGTTTATCTGAAAATGTCCTAATTTCTCCTTCATATTTGAGAGACAGTTTTGCTGGATATGTAATTCTTGGTTCTCAGTTTTTTTCCTTCAAGGCTTTGTATATGTTGGCTTTGTATATGTCATGTCGTTGCCTTCTTGCCTGTATGATTTCTGCTGAGTAGTCTGAGCTTAGTCTTACTGACTCTCCTTTTAGGTGACCTTTCATTTATCCATAGCTGCTCTTAAAATTTTCTCCTTATCTTTGGTTTTGGCAAGTTTGATTATAATATAGCTTGGTGAATTTCTTTTGGGATCTACCTTGTGTGGTGTTCGATGAGCATCTTGGATAGATAGCCTCTCATCTTTCATGATATCAAGGAAGTTTTCTGCCAACCAATCTTCAACAATTCTCTCTGTATTTTCTGTTATCCTTGCCTGTTCTGGTACTCCAATCACTCATAGGTTATTCTTCTTGATAGAGTTCCACATAATTCTTAGTGTTTCTTCATTTTTTTAAAAATTATTTTATCTGATTTTTCCTCAAATAAGTTGGTGTCAAGTGCATTATCTTCAGTCTTATTAATTCTGACTTCATTGCCTCAATTCTGTTGCTATGACTTTCTATTGAGTTGTCTAATTCTGAATTTTTATTGTTATTCTCCTGGATTTCTATGTGCTGTCTCTCTATGGATTCTTGCAGCCTATTAAATTTGTCATTATGCTCTTCTCTAATTGTCTTAAGTTCCTCTGTTGCTTTTTCTGTGTGCTTCTTTGCTTGTTCTGTGTTTTGCCTGATTTCCTTCCTGATCTCTTGAAGAGCTCTGTGTATTAATCTTTTGTATTCTCCCCCTGGTAATTCCAGGAAGTTCCGTTTATCCTGAAGATTTCTTTATTCTTTGTTTTGGGAGCTTGCTGAAGCAGTTATGGTCTGCCTCTTTATGTGATTTGATATTGAATTTTGTCTTCGAGCCATCAATAAGTTATTGTATGTATTTATTTTATGCTTGCTTCCTGTGTCCTAGCTTCTTGTTTTGATATGCCCAGATAGGGTACTTGAGTGAGCTAGTTTGATTATTGGAGGCTTTGAAGCTCTAATGTCCTATCACCAGGTGGTTAGAGATGTTACTAGGTATGTGAGCCCAGGAGTCCATTTACTTTTCTTGTATGAATTCAGCTTAGGTGTCCAGGCAGTTGGTTACCAAGTGTGTGGTGCAGGCTCTCACCTGCAGCCCTAGATAGGCAGGAGTGATTGGTGTAAGCATAGGTATCTGGCTGCAGTAGGAGATCACGTGCTGAGCAAGGCAGGGGCCTGACAGCTGTCCTTGCGTGCCTGTGAGGAAAGCATTTCCCTGTTCCCGAGAGTGGGTGGGTTTTGCAGCTAGACTATGGGCACCCAGTGCTATTGACAATAAGGACTGGGAGACAGCACTTATTCTTGGACCCCTGTTGCAGGTGGCTAGGTGGAGTCTGTGGAGCCACCAGTCCTCAGGCCCCTGATGTGGGTAGGTGAGGACCCTGCTTCATAGGCAGAACGATGTCAAATGTCATAAACCTGCCTTTCCACCATATAGCTGAACTGTTGAAGTTAGACTTCAGGTATATATCCTGTTGTGCTGTGCTACGGGGGGCCTACGCTGTTGAAATGGGCCCACACAGGTCTATGCAGGAGTGAAAGGCATTCAAAGTCCGCGGACCCCTTACGCCTGTGCCTAGAAAAAAGGGGCTGCGCCTGTCCTGAGTTCCCAACTTAGGAGAGCTTGCAGATTATTTTTCCCCTGTTTGTTAATTTGTTCCTTCTCCAAGGCTGGGAGAATGGCTCAGGGCACGTGATGGGTCCTACTGCTGGCCCAGGGGACACGGCAATCTCTGAAATCAACTCAGACCCAGTGCAAAGCAGGAAGGGAGCAGAGAGGTGGGAGAGTGTTTTTTCCCCAAAGGGGTGTTTTTTGATTTGCATGGTAGGTGAGGCGCATGTATTTATCTTTTACCGAATGAACGCTGCTTTTCACTGATTCTGGAGGCGTGAGTAGACTTTTTGCTACTCGGTCTCACCCGATGTAAAATGCATCCTGAATGCCACTGCTTGCCTCACTGCTGGCACCAGCCAATCCTGGCCTACTGGGTCAGGCCTGGCAACTCCTCGCAGCTTCTGAACTGTCTCTCCCTTCCCATGCTGGTCAGTGCGATTCCTCAACTTTGCCTTTGATGTTCAGGGCTCCTGGATTGCCATATATAATCAATTCACTTGTTTTCTCAGGTCTTTGTTGTAAGAGGGACCACAGGAAGCATCTGACTACTGCACCATCTTGGTCCTGCCTCCTCAGATATTTTTTATTACTAGATAACTTTTCAGTTGAATATAAAAACAATGTTTTTTCAGCTTTAGTATCTTTGATACCGTGTTGTACAGTAAAATTCACCAGTGAATTATGTGCCAGTATTCCTGGTGTAGTGCTTATCAGAAAGGAATATTTACCAAGGAGCCTGTACTTAGTCTAATGCTTCTGTAAATTGGTTCCTAAGTTTTGAAGAATTATATATTGAAGAATATACTTCTCCTATTTTTGTTTTAGTATTTACACAGAGATATCCTATAGTAAACATAATTAGCCTGTTGATCAGATTACACTTATCAAAATTCTTTTCTTATATATTTTATTATGGAGGATTTCAAATATATACAGAAGTAGAGAGAGTAGTGTAATGGATCATGCATTCATCACCCAGCACAATTATCAACTCATGGTTCATTTTATTTCATGTATATTCTACTCCAACTTCATTCTTTCTTTCTGTATTATTTTGAAACAAATCCCAGACATTGTATCATTTTATCTGGAAATATTTTAGTATGTATCTCTTAAAAAGCAAAGGCACTTAAAAAAAAAAAACTAACTATAATTCTATAATCATGCTTAAAAAATTAACAAAAATTCCCTAGAATCATCAAATATCTTGTCTGTTTTCATATTTCTCAAATGGTCTCATGATTTTTTAACTGTTGGTTGAATCATAATTTAAATAAGGTCTATAAATTTCAGATGCTTATGTCCATTAAGTATCTTTTAATCTCTAGATTGCAACCTGCCCACCCATGCCTTTTTTACTGAAACTTATTTGTTGAAGAAACTGGATCATTTACCCCATGGAGTTTCCCACAGTCTAGATTTTGCCTATTTTATTCTCTTGGTGTTGTTTAACAAGCTCCTCTGTCCCTTATGTTTCTTGTAAATTGATAGATCCAGAGGTGTGACCAGATTCAGGTTTATTATTTTTTTTTCTTTTTAGCATGAATATATTATAGGTAGTGGTGTATAGAGAATTTATGGGTTTTTCTATGGAAGCATATTTAAGCCAATGGGTTTTGAGTTCTTTTGTATTTGCACCTCAAAATATATTGTTTGGCTTTCAGACAGAATTTGTATCAAGAAAAAAGGGAGAGAGAAAGAGAGACAGACCAGAGTATGAGGAAAGAGTAAGGGAACACTTAAATATATTGGTATATTTACTGAACATAAACCTGTAATTATACTCCAGTAACTTCTTACCTCTTCCCTATTAAAATAAATGAAGTTAGGACTTCCTGTATATGTCTTGAGCCATATAGAGACTCAAAGAAATGTTTATCTTTAGGAATTGAATAGTTGTGTCCATTAGTAAAAGAAGGAAATGATTATATTTTGTTGTTAGAATAATCTAAAATACACCAAATATATGGGGAGAAGGTGTAGTAATCTTGCATAATAAACTTAGCCTGTAGTATTGGAAGTATCCAAATGTGAAATTCTGGGTTATATATCAGCTTATGTCACTTTGAGTACTAAGGTGTGCTGGACCCAAGCCATTGTATTTTCAGTTACCTCGTATGCATACAAAAGTTAATCAATGAATAAAGAAGACTGAAGAAGAATTAATTCATTTGAATTACGGTGTTGGGGAAGAATATTTCATATACCATGGACTGCCAGAAGAACAAACGAATCTGTCTTAGAAAGAAGTACAGCCAGAATGTTCCTCAGAAGTGAGGGTAGTGAGACTTTGTCTCATGTACTTTGGACGTGTTATCAAGAGGGACCAGTCCGTGGAGAAGGATATCATACTTGGTAAAACAGAGAGTCAGCAAAAGAAAGGAGGGCTCTCAATGAGATGGCTTCACACAGTGGCTCCAACAGTGTAACATAGCAACGATTGTGAGGATGGCACATGACCAGGCAATGTTTGAGTAGGAACCGACGTGACGGCACCTAACAACAACAATAACATGAATTAGATCTGTGTAGTAACATCAATTTCTCATATGCAAGTTCAAGTCGAAGTTGAAAAAAAATTAAAACAAGTCCATGAGAGCCAAAGTACAACCTTGAATATATCCTACCTGAATTTAGAGACCATCTCAAGAATAGATTTGATGCCTTGAACACTAATGACCAAAGACCAGACAAGTTGTGGAATGTCATTAAGGACATCATACATGAAGAAAATAAAAGGTCTTTAAAAAGACAGGAAAGAAAGAAAAGGCCAAAATGTGTATCAGAAGAGTCTCTGAAATTTGCTCTTGAACATTGAGTAGCTAAAGCAAATGGAAGAACTGAAGTAAAAGAGCTGAACTGAAGATTTCAAAGGGCAGTTTGAGAAGAAAAAAATAAAGTATTATAATGAAATGTTTAAACACCTTGAGTTAGAAAACCACAAAGGAAGAACACGCTTCGTGTTAATCAAGCTGAGAGAATTGAATTAAAAATTGAAGCCTTGAGTTCCAATACTGCAGAATTTTATGGGGAAAATATTGAGTGAAAGATGGAAGTAATACACAGAGTCACTGTTTTAAAAAGAATTGGTCGATATTCAACCACGTCAGGAGGTACCATGTGATTAAGAACCGATGGTATTGAAGGAAGAAGTCCAAGCTGCACTGAAGGGGATTCTGCCTGGTTTAAAATCAGGAAAGGTGTACGTCAAGGTTGTATCCTTTCACCATACTTATTTAGTCTATGTGCTGAGCAAATAATATGAGAAGCTGGACTATATAAAGAAGAATGGGGCATCAGGATTGGAGGAAGACTCATTAACCACCTGTGATATGCAGATGACACAACCTTGCTCGCTGAAAGTGAAGAGGATTTGAAGCCTACAGCCTCACTATGGATTATACCTCAAAATAAGGGAAACAAAAAACCTCACAGCTGGACCAATAAGCAACATCATGATAAACGAAGAAAATACTGAAGTTGTCAAGGATTTCATTTTACTAGGATCCACAATTAACACCCATTGAAGCCTCAGCCAAGAAATCAAAGGAAGTACTGAAGTTGTCAAGGATTTCATTTTACTCGGATCTACAGTTAATACCCATTGAAGCCTCAGCCAAGAAATCAAAGGAAGTATTGCATGGGACAAATCTGTTGCAAAAAAAACCCCCAGTGCTGTTGCAAAAGACCTCTTTAAAGTGTAAAAAAGCAAAGACGTCATTTTGATGCATCTGACTCAAGCCACAGATTTTTTCAATCACCTCATATGCATATGAAAGCTGAGCAATGAATAAGGAAGACCAAAGAAGAATTGATGCATTTGAATTGTGGTGTTGGAGAAGGATATTAAGTATACCATGCACTATCAGAAGAACAAGCAAATCTGTCTTGGGAGAAGTACAGCCTGAATGCCCCTTAGAAGTGAGGATGGAGAGATTTCATCTGATATACTTTGGACATGTTTTCAGGAGAAAACAGTCCTTAGAGAAAGACATCATGCTTGGTAAAGTAGAGGGTCAATGAAAAAGAGGAAGCTCCTCAATGAGATGGATTGACACAGTGGCTCCAACAGTGGGCTCAATCATAGCAAGGATTGTGAGGATGGTGCAGGACCTAGCAGTGTTTTGTTCTGTTGTACATAGAGCTGCTATGAGTTGAAACTTACTGGAAAGCACCTAATCAGAGATTAGTGGTGGTGGTGGTTGTTGTATGACATTGAATCGATTCTAATTTGTAGCAACCCTATAGGACAGGGTAGAACTGCCCCATGGAGTTTCCTAGCCTGTAAATCTTTGCAGGAGAAGATTGCCAGATCTTTTCTCCCATGGAGCAGCTGATGGGTTCAAACCACTGATATTTTGATTAGCAACCCAGTGCTTAACCTTTGTTGCATCAGGGCTCCTTGTTCATAGGTTAAGGTAAGGCAATTTAATAACAGCAGAAGCAAAGAACATTTAAAGGTAAAAGATAGCATTGGCTATGGTATCTTAATAATTATTCACTGAAAAAATTCAGAGAGAGACTGAGAGCCAGGAAGTGAGGTCAAATATGATACCCATGTAGAGGCTCTCCGTGGTTGAGACGTCTCTTCTGGGAAGAGTATTGGATAAGCCTGGATTTGAAAACACTTCTGCCCTTACTTAACCTTGATGAATTTTAGTGCTCTTATTTCTAAAATGGGCGACTATGAGGATTAGAGCAATATACGTAAAATTTGTAGCACAGTTCATGGCATATGCTCAATATTTTTTTCGTTCCAGCCCCTCATTGACAGCCCCTTGAGGCTTGAGTTTTCATTAGACGTTAATAATTTAATGAAGCTCTATCTGTATAATAAGGTCCCTGTGTGGCACAAATGGTTTATACTTGACTACTAACCTAAATTTTGGTGGTTCAAACCCACCCAATGGTGCTGTGAAAGAAAGGCCTGGTGATTTGCTTCCATAAAAATTACAGCCAAGTAAACCCTGTGGAGCAGTTCTACTCTGTAACACATGAGGTCACCATGACTTGGAATTGACTCGATGGCAACTGGTTTGATTTTGGTTAGGTTCTGTATTAGCTATTATTATTAATTAAATATGTGCTTAATTTACTTTTTCAGCAGTTTTATCTTGTTTTTCTTTTCAATTTATTACTTCTCTCTCTCTGTCTCTTTTTCTCTTATTATATCCTGAATTAAAGAACCACGATAGATATTAAGCCAATCATACGTGAACTGAATGTTCCCATCTAACTACCTAACCATGATCTTCATATTCTGGAAAGTTCTCACTGGTTGAATCTTACTGGCTACCAGCTACACTGATACCTCTATTACGGTTAACTTCCAAAGAAGAGTTAAGAAAAAAATTAAGCATTTCAAAATAACAAAAGTGTTATAAAAATGGACCTAGTCATCATTTATCCATTATTTGGTTAAAGAAGATGTCATACTAAAATATATAAAAAACTTACTACAACCTTGTTTTTGAATAGCATATTTGATAGAGTAATTTAATAATTTATTTGGAATCGACTGGACAGCACTGGATTACTGGGTTACATACCAAATAGCAGAATCCTTTGTTATAACAAAAACTGTTCGCTTCAGTTGGCATATATGTGGATATCTTGAAAGAATTTTGTATTTTTTATGCTTCATTGGACATCCATGTACTTTGGCCAAAGTAGAGTGTTCATGCATGCAGAATTGAATAGAATAATAGCATTTCACTTGTCAATAAAAGGTAATTTTCAAGGCATTAGAATTGCATTGTTGCTTCGAGTGAATTTATTAGGTGTTTTTTTTTTGATATTTTATTAACACTGGGTTCCTCATATGAACATTCTGTTATTGCCCTTATTTTTGTTTATTTTGGTCCTGAATTCTTTTTTTACATTAGAAAAATGCAGCAGCTTCATATATTATCAATAGATCTTTAACATATCTCTTTCTCATTACTTTATTGTACTTTAACGCCCCTTGAGCAAAATAGTCTGCTACCTTCTATTTTAGTTATAATTTTATAGAACTCTATTATGTCTATTATGGAGACCCTGGTGGCGTAGTGGTTAAGTGCTAAGGCTGCTAACCAAAGGGCAAGCAGTTTGAATCTACCAGGCACTTTTTGGAAACTGTGGGGCAGTGCTACTCTGTCATATATGGTCACTATGAGTCAGAATCGACTCTACAGCAATGGTTTTTTTTTTGTTTTTTTGGTTTATTATGTCATATTATCCTAGCTGGATTAAAAGTTTCTAGAAGGTAGATATCATTATTATTTTTTTAAATCTGCTGGAGTCTCTACAGAACATGAAGTTTGTACATAGCACTCTTAATGAATGTTTGTTTGGTAGATCGAGTGGATTAATTGCAACTGGTTTTCCACAGATTGATGTCACTTCACTATTGCAACTTACTTGGAAGTTCGGGTTTCTTTTTTTTTTTTTTTTTTCACTGTATTAAGTGACTTTGAAATTAATTTAACTTTGGTTGGCTTCTCAGATTGGCCTTTTAAGTTTTGCATTGTAAAATTAAGCTTATTTCTGTTGCACAAAATAGCTTTATTTGTTACTAGACGTTTCATTAGTTCTTTTGGGGAAGACTGTTCAACTGAGATTCATAAGACTTTACTGGCCAGTTTTTTTTTAACATATAGAGCACCAGGTCTTTCTTCCTAGTCTGTCTTAGTCTGGAAGCTCCACTGGAACCTGTCCACCATGGGTGACCCTGCTGGTATTTGAGATACTGGTGGCATAGCTTCCAGCATCAGAGCAACACGCAAGCCATCACAATATGACAAACTGACAGATGAGCTGTAGGTTTGTTACTAGACATTTCATTAATTCTTTTGGGGAAGACTTTGATTTAAAAAAATGGTTATTTCATATGTTTCCTAAAGCATCTAACATTTCCAAGTTTGCCCTAATGAGAAAATCATTCTTGATAATTCTGGATTTTGAAGATTGCGGATGGCTTACTGTGCTTTATTGTGATAAACGTTTTTAATTCAGTGCTATTTTAGAATCCTTGGAAGAATTCTAGTAATCTTTTCAGGAAGAAAGGCCTGACTACTTCTGAAAATCATCCAGTGAAAACCCTATGGATCACAACAGTACAAACAGTGGTCCAATTCGCAAATGATCATTGGGTAGCTTTTTGTTCCATTGTGCGTGGGTCACCATGGATTGGGGGAAGACTTGATGGCAGCTAATAACAACAACAATCTTTTTAGGATTTAGTTTCAAAGATGAAGTTAGTTACAGCAATAGAAAGACCACTGATTTGTCTTTCTGATTAATAGGATCATGTAAAGAGGTGCTTTCTTAACTGTGTGACCTTAGTGCCACTTTTGCGGGTAACTTTTTGTTGCCAGACACTACCATCTCATGTTGTGGAAACACAGCCTCCACATTTGTGATACCTTGTTAATAATTGACTTCTAATATGGATTAACTTCATTGTTTGCTTCATTCAAATGTTATAGAGGCCAAAACTTGGAAAGCCAACAGAGTGGTACTGGAATTTTGAAGCTCTCAAAATCCTATTTCATTGAGTCACTAGGCACGTACTTTAAGTTCCTTTCGGAGTCATTCAGTGTGAGTAATTCAGCTCGGGGCCTGTCGTCGATTGAATTGTGTACTCCAAAAATATGTGTCAACTTGGCTAGGCCATCATTCCCAGGATTGTGTGATTGTCTTCCATTTTGTGATCTAATGTAATTTTCCTGTATTTGGTAAATCCTAATCTCTGCCTGTGGTTAATGAGGCAAGATTTGGTTATGTTAAAGAGGATTAAGGTGAGATATAACATTGTTAACTCAGGCCATATCCCTGACCCCAAGTAAGGGGAGTTTCCCTGGGATATGGCCTGCGGCACCCTTTATCTTCCAAGAGATAAAAGGGGAGGGAAGCAAGCAGAGAGATAGGGACCTCATTCCACCACGCAAGAAGAATGAGGAACATAGCACATCCTTTGGACTTGAGGCCCGTGTGCTGAGAAGCTCCTAGACCCAAGGGAAGATTGATAACAAGGACCTTCCCCCAGAGCTGAGAGAGAGAAAGAAAGCCTTCCCTTGGAGCTAACGCCCTGTGAGAGAATAAATTTCTCTTTGTTAAAGCCATCCATTTGTCATATTTGTGTTATAGCAGCACTGGGTAACTAAGACAGGGCCTCTTTGGTCAGAGGGTAGAGCTGATTATTCTCATATCCTCCCTAAATCAGACCCTCTTTTCAGTGGGGAATAATGTGATTGACAACTAGGCTCCTTAGAAACTGATCATAATCTTGTTTTCCAGACTTCTGGGCCTTGAGAGAATGAATAGATTTTGACAAGTATAGGCTGGATGTGGATATTTCAGGAGAGTGAAGGACATGAACAAAGGGACAACGGTGGGTTCAGAATTCCTCCTTCCTATCCTTTAGTTCTGGTCTTATATGTCACTTCCTCCAAAAAGCCTCCTGTGACTGTCTCAGTCTGTGTACCTCTGATCTTGATTCTCCTGTCACCCTTTCCTACCCTATTATAGCTCTTATCATGCTATTTTGTAACATGTGCTATTTGACTCTCTTTTCATGAGATTATAAATGTTCTGCCATCAGGGGAGATGTCTTTTATTTACGTGCGTATCCCCAGCCAATACCTAGCATAGTACCTGGCATCTGGCAGGAGCCAAATAAGCATCTGTTGTATTGGTGGCTGGATTCCTGTTCTCCCTCTTTTTTGTTCGAGTGTTCAATATTTGATCAGCGTGGAGGTAAGTGAAGGAGTTCAGTGTCTGCCTGACTTGCTATATTTCAGTAATCACTTTAGTCGTGAGAGGCCATCTAGGCCCCTTTAGCCAGTGACATTGGAAAGCATCAGATTTGTCAGGTCAAGATTCTCTATTTCAAGAGTTTGGGGATGAAGAAGTTGGTTCCAGATCCATTGAAAGGTTGAAAACTTTTGGCCTTAGGAGTTGGACTAAGGCTGTTTTGTTTGGCATCCCAGTGTCTTTTAAAAAATACGAGCCAATATTTAAAAGTTAGGCGACTTCTACATAAAAATATGAATTATAGGTTTCTTGAATAATCAGAATGGCTGGCCACCAACAGCCAGTTCTTATCCACAATCTGCTGGCACTGAATAGCAGCTGCTACTTTTATATAGTCACTTGCAGTCTCCAGTTTGCTATAGTCCCCATCCCTCATATGTGGGCTTATTTTTGGCCTGCATGGCCCTTTGAAATATTAGGATTTATATCTGTGCTGAAGAGGACGGAGCTGGGTTTAAGTTTTAGCAGGTACTGAGTTCGAGTTCAGTTTGAGATTGCATCATCTAAGGGAACACAGAATTGACATCTTTCTCTTATACCTTGAAACTTCCTCCCAGTGGAGTTGTCCAGAATATGTTCAGTGATGTAGTTGAAAATGATTTAGACTCAGAAACTGCAGCATGGGAAATAAGTACGTGATGACTCACCTAATTAGGAATGTAAGTCTTCATGTGCTGGTTACGACTGTTACTATAATTTGAACCATATGAAATTGCCATTTTTGTTGCTAAAAATTGTTAAATATTGGCAAATTCATGCGGTTCAACCTAAATGCTTTAGTATAGCTGAATTGTCTTTGTGTGCCGTCGAGTCAATTCCAACTCATAATGATGTTATAGACGCAGTACAACCTGTCCCACAGGGTTTCAAAGCCTGTGATCCTTACAGAAGCAGACTGCCAAGTCTTCCTCCTGCTGAACAGCCAATGGGTTCAAACCACTGACCTTTTGTTAAGCAGCTGGGTACTTAACCACACTGCACCATCATGACTCCTTATAGCTGAATCAGGAAGTATCAAAAATTGAGGATATAGGTTTTATTTTATCAGAATTAACTCTTATTTCACTTGAACCCCAATCTTATCAACCATCCCCTTGTTTGCCATTAGAAAACAGGCATATAAATGGGTACTGTTATAAGTAAATCATGGGTTTATGAGTGGGAGTAAAAGTACAGTGAAAGTCTTGCTCTTTTCCCATATAATTTAATTATATTTCATTTCTGAGCAGTGCGTTTTTCAAGCAGACAAGGCTGTGTGTAAACTTAGCTGACAGTGTTTCATGTGAAAACACTTCTGAAATTAAAATATAAGAGAGGAATAAAAAATTTCAAGACTGAAGAAATCATAATTACCCAAGCTCTTATTGACAAAGGACTGTTGTTTAGCTAATGCTATATTTCAGGTACTATCTTATCTGTTTTCTGCTCTTCAGTTCTGTTAAATGTCATTCTCACGTGAAACTCTGTAATTAGAGCTAAAGTGTTCTTGTGAAAGTTTAGAAAGTTTCCAAAATAGTAGGTATACTTTCATCCTTTCTGTCAAGGTTATTTGTAATTGAGAGGGGCTGTTCGATGAATAGGAAGGGAGTCATAGTCTTGGAACTTTGGGTCTAATTTTAAAGGCATTTTTGAATCTAGGGAAATTTATGCAGGAGTTAGGTCATTTTATTACTTTGTAATACCCACTTCATAGGGCAAGGTAAAGGAGAAAATGAAACTTAAATGGCTCACTTCACAATGATTATTAATGGTGTTTGTAAAAGATAAGCAGTGGAAGTGAGCAGTATGATTCTGGAATGGTAGCATCCGGCATTCCACAGACATAGGAAGTAATTGAGAATGGACCCAGACCATGGTAGAGACCTCTGATTTTCAAAGTTTATTTTATAGTTCTGATGCTTTATTCCTAAAGCATCAGATTGTTAACTTAATGTTTCCTTGAACATTCGCTGTACATTACAAATTTTCAAACAAGATTATATCAGCAGTTGTACCTGTATTTTGCTCTAATTTGGGTGACCAACCATCCCAGTTTGCCTGGGATTGAAAATTTTTCATGGACATAGAATTTTAAGTGCTAAAACCAGGAAAATACCAGGTGAATCCACATGGTTAGGATGGGGATAACCCTGATGTGATTAGAAAGGTATTTAAAAATCCTGTACATTCTTTACCCTTAGGGTTTAGAAAATTCTGACTTGAAAACATTATTTCAGGAAAGCACTTCTAATATAGAAGGTTACTTTGGTATTTTTGTATTTTAATTGCTTTGAAAATATAAAGGTAAATTGATTTTGTGGTCATTTTTCAAATAAAATCTTAATTTACCCTTTGGTCAGGCAGATAACATCAACCAGCAAGTAAGTCGATGTGCTATTAATGATGAAAATGCTAGGGTAAATTATGAAGTGAAAAATCTTCAGTGTGGAAATGCTGATAGAAAGACAAACATTGAATGTTGTTGTTCTTAGGTGCCGTTGAGTCAGTTCTGACTGATAGCAACCCTATAGGATACAGTAGAACTGCCCCATAGGGTTTCCAAGGAGCGGCTGGTGGATGTGAACTGCCAGCCTTTTCGTTAGCAGCCTAACTCAACCACTACATCAATAATGTATGACAAATAAGAAAACAGTTCTTTTCTTTCCACTTAGTTTTCCCAAATTCTATGAGTGATGTTTGTCTTATCCAAAGTAAATAGCCCAGTGTTTTGTCACTTAAACCTTTCTTTCCTTTTCATCTAGTAAGTAAATATGCTCCTCTTATGGATTGAATTGTGATCCCCCAAAATATGTGTTATAAATCCGAATTTCTATGCCTGTGGTTATAATTCCATTTGGGAATGGGTTGTCTGTTATGTTAACAAGACAGGACTCGTGTAGGGTATATCTTGAGTCAATCTCTTGAGATATAAAGGAAATTAAATAAGCAAGTTGAAGAAGCAGAGATGGGGGAAGAGAGATGCGAAGCCACACAAAGATAGCCCAGGAGCTGAAGCTGAAAAGATACAAGGACCTTCTTCCAGAACCTACAGAGAGTAAGCCTTTCCCTAGAGCAAGCACCCTAAATTCGCACTTCTAGCCCCTTAAACTGTGAGATAGAATACATGATAGAATTTTGAAAGACCAACAGTTTCTTCATTGCAAATACCATTTTTCAGCAACATAAATGGTGACTGTACGTGTGGACCTCACCAGATGGAATACACGGGAATCAAATTGACTACATCTGTGGAAAAAGGCGATGGAAAAGCTCCATATGATGAGTCAGAACAAGGCCAGGGGCTGACTGGAAATGAGCAGAATTATGCAGTAGTATCAATTGTTGATACTACCTAATTAAACTATAAGGAGTCGTGATGGCGCAGTATTATGTTGTTGAAAAAGGAATTTGCAATGAATAAGTCATTGATCTTGCAAAACTCTATCATGCCATCTCTGGCATCTTTATTATCAGGTAGGTCATATTTTCCAACTACCAATCCTTTTTCTTTTTTTCCCACTTTTGCATTACAATCACCAGTAGTTAATCAATACATCTTGATTGCATGTTTGGTCAATTTCAGACTGCAGAACTTGGTAAAAATCTTCAGCTTCTTCATCTTTGGCCTTAGTGGTTGGGACACAAATTTGAATATATAGTTTTATTAGCTGTTATTCCTTGTAGGCATATTAATATTATCCTATCACTGACAGCATTGTACTTTAGGGTAGATCTTGAAATTTTCTTTTTGATGATGAATGTGACGCTATTCCTCTTCAATTTGTTATTCCCAACATAGTGGACCATATGATTGTCTGATTCACAATGGCCAATATCAGTCCATTTCAGCTAACGATGCCCAGGGTATCGACCTTTATGCGTTCCATTTCATCTTTGATGATGTCCAACTTTCCTTGATTCATAGTTCGCACATTCTGTGTTCTATTATTTATTAATGGGTGTTTGCAGCTGTCTCTTCTCATCTTGAGTGGTGCCACCTCATCAAATGAAGGCCTCGAAAGCTTTACTCCAACCACGTTATTAAGGTCTTTTCTAGTTTGAGTAGGCAGCTCTTCCCTAGTTGTATTTTGAGTGCCTTCCAAACGGAAGGCCTCGTCTTCTGGCACTATATCAGACAGTGTTCTTCTGCTATTCATAAGGTTTTCACTGGCCAGTTTTTTCGGAAGTATACCTCCAGGTCCTTCCTTCTAGTCTGTGATATTCTGCAAGCTCAGCTGAAACCTGTCCACTCTTAAGTGACCCTGCTGATATTTGAAATGTCAGTGGCATAGCTTCTAGCATCACAGTAACACACAAGCCCCTACAGTACGACAGACTGATAGACAAGTGGATTACAGTTTTGAAAACCCCATAGGCCAGTTCTCTCTGTCCCATAGAGTTGCTATGAGTCAGAATCGACTCGAAGGCAACAGTTAGGGTGTTTTGGTTTTTAGAAAACTAAGACAGTTCTTATTCTTTAATTTTTCTAATACAATAGGACATTTTAAAAAATCTATCACAGCACGTTTGGCTTGCAGTTTACATTTAATTTCTTTTCCTTTATTTAAAAAAATAAGGTAACACAGAATAATGGGATCAGGAATCTAATTACAGACTATTAACAGCATGTGCTGTTTGCTAATCTTTATTCTGAACTCACTTTAGGTATCGACTACTTTTCTCTACAAGGGGGCACTTAAGTTAATTGCTTCATTAGAAACATGCATTTAGCCCTTTCTGATCTGTAAGTACAACTTCCTGGCATAGCTGCAGAAGTTAGAACACCTGCAGCCCAAACAGCTTGAAAGGAAGCCATAACTTACTATACAGGAAAATAAAAGAAGCTCAAATTCAAAATGGTGTTATCAATGATACAGTGTTGTAACTAACTTGAGCTGACCTAAGTGTGTTGGCTTCTGCAGCGTGTCTTATCAGCATCCAAAAGGGCATACAAAATTCTTTGTAAAGTAATTTGAAAAGCGTCTTGTTTATTCAGAAGCAACTGTGAATGGTATTTGTTCAGAATGTAGATCACATCAATGGCATACCAGCCAACAACTTATTTCTTTTCTGAGAGAAAAGCCAAGTTATCAAAGACACAAAGTACTAAAGATAAGCTTCTCAATTCTCAACTGTTCTGGGCTCTCAATAAAGCTACTGATGTACAAATTTGGGGTGGTACTCAACTGTTTCCACCTGCAGGCTTGTCTTAGATCCTTGGCTCTAGCTGGGAGAGGTGCTGATACTAGTGTGACCTATTGTGCCCTTTGAAAACAAAACACAGGCTTTCTTATAGCCCTAATCAATCAGTCCTTCTGAAGAGGGCCCACCCCGCTTCTTCAAGTAGTCTTCAGGCAAAAAACTATCACTGACTATTCCCATTTACAGTGCTGGTGACAACAAAGAGATGGTCGATCTGCCCTTACTGAATCTTAAAAGATGTTCCAAGTCATCCTTTTTTTCTGTTTCTGTGGTTTATTCTTAGATATTTTGTATTTGGTATTTAACGAGAGGGTGACCTTAGTAAGTAAGAGAATGAGGTGCTTTCAAAACTGGCTTCAATAGTATATTATCAGGGAATGAAGCCTCAGCTGATATAAAGAAAACACTTCTGAACCAAGGCACAAAATACTTGAAGAAGATTGTGTTGCCATATTTGAGCTATTAATATGGTAAGTGCTTAAACATGGTTCAAATGTAGCAGTCTGAGTTTCATTCTCGAGTTCAATACAATAGAATAAAAAAAATCGTTTACTTTTTGTGATGAGTAGGTAGAGTTAATCAGAAAAGTGAAAAATATTTGAAACATGAATAATTCTATTCAAAGATGTTCATAAAGCTAATCTGATCTTCCAATTTTTTTTTGTTTTTTAACATTAATGGTATTAAAGCTCTTTCTATTATTATGAAGGCAGAATGAGTTACTGACAGACATCTGGAATGTTGGATATTAAACAAATTTGTCTCTGTAATTAGAATATTATCACTTGTTTCAAATATGTTAAAAAGTAGCAATGAAAGTAATTATCGTTTTATGGGAAATCTAAGTGGTGTTTTTTTCTTTCACAAAGTTATGTCAAAGCTAAATGTAATCAAGATTCTTGAGGCACATTTAAGAAGAAATAGCCTGTGCACTGTGTGTGTGTTTGTGTAAATACTATAGAGGCAAAATATGGCCTTTCATAAGCAGTTCTTGTACCCTCACCCCATAAAAGAAAATTCTGTGTTATGGGCCCAGTCTCAGTTATGAAGACTTATTAAAAATCTATAGCAATTAACATAGTATGAGATTGGTATATGGATAGAAAACCTGACTAATGGGACCAAATGAAGGTTCTGGAAACAGATCCACACATACACAGTAACATGGTTTATGACAAAGGTAACACTACAGTGTGGCTGGGAAAAGGATAGTCTTCCATAAATAGTATGGGGTCATTTGGATAGCCATGTGGGAAAAATATGTCCTACCTGACACCATACCAAAAAAAAAAAAAAAATCAACCCCAGGTAGATTACAATTTTAAATATAGGAGAACATCTTAGTGACTAAAGAGTTCTTAAACAGAATGAAAAAAAAACACTATAACATTAAAAAATTGATAAATTCTATTTCACTAAAATTAAGGATTTCTTTTCATCTAAAGATGCAATTGTGAGAATGAAAAGGTAACTATTCACAATATCTTTATCTCTGTGTACATATTCTTTATAATATATATTTTATTGACGTACTAGAATAAAGAACAAATCAGTAAGAAAAAGAGAACCATGGGAAACATTGGCAAGATGAACAGCTGTTCCACGAAATAGGATATTCAGATTGCCTTTTTTATAAGTATATGAAATGTACTCAGCATCATTACTCATCAGAGAAATGTGAATTAAAACCACAGTGCGATGCTATTACATATCCACTAAATTGGCTAAAATAAAAATGATGGAAAATGTTAGCAAGGATGTGGAACAACCAGAATTCTCATATACTGAGTATAAATTGGTGCAAACATTTGGAAATGTATTTGGCAGTATAGTACTGAAACTGAGTATATGTATATCCTATGATCCAGCAATTTCACTTGTAGTCATATACCCAACAGAGATGCTTAGATATTTGCTAGGATGTTTATAGCAGCATTATTTTTAGTAGTCAAAACTTGAAAACTACCCAAATGCAGTTTCTTGCAAAAATATTAATTTTGTTCTTCTATAGCAGGTGACCAGAGAATGGAGAGAAAAGTAAGCCAAATCTATCTTGCTTCTGAACCCAATATGATTGATTTTCTACAAGTAGAAGAATGGATAAATAAATTGTACTATTTGCATAGAAGGGAATACTGTACAACCATTAGGATGATCTACAGCTATAAGAAACAATATGGATAAAACTCTCAAACAAAGGAATTCGGACACAAGAGAGAACATTCTGTATGATCCTAATTTATAAAAATTACAAAAACAATCAACACTCTGATCTTTGCTAGAAGTTAAAACCAAAAAAAGCCATTGCCATCAAGCCAATTCTGACTTATAGCAGCCCTATAGGACAGAGTAGAACTACCCCATAGGGTTTCCAAGGAGCAGATGGTGGATTTGAACTGCCAACCTTTTGGTTAGCAGCTAAACACTTAACCACTGCACCACCAGGGTGGTTATCTTGGGAGGCAGCGACTTGAAGAGAGTATGAAAATGAGTTCCAGAGTGGTAATGTTGTGCTTTTGGATCTAGGTATTGCATACGTGGGTTTGTTCAATTTGTAAAATTCATTGAAGAGTATTGTAATAGATACACTTTTCTGTGCGTGTTTAATACTTCAGTACAACATTTTAAAATGCGGAAGTATTTATTGGCCTCGGTCCATGATAGTTCCATAACAACCCATCTCCATTAAAAGAAAGCTCCTGTCTCAGTGGCTAGAGTGTTTGAGTCACTGAACCTGGGTACCCCTTTCTTAGAGAAGGAATCACTGGGAACTCTTGGGGTCTGAGATTTTCTTATTCTGTGTTTTGCATTTACTCTCCCTTTTTATTTCACCCAGTCTTTCTTTAGACAGAGACTAAGACGCTTGACCAAATTTATCCTCACTAATTACAATCACATTCCAGTCATGAGATTACTCCCAGGCCACTCGCACATGTTCTCATGATCATTTCTTTTGTTCCAGAGAAAGAGTCTATTGACTCTTGGGAAAAAGAAAAGGTAAAATTTACTCTTCATATTGCTGGAGGTAGTATTTTATTCAGCTACAGAATTTGAGCGGCTCATTTACTGTATACGGGCCTCTGCTTTTCTCATCTGTAAAACATTTGAATCAATATTGAACAAAAGGATGACTTAACTGAGGTCAGTGGTTGACTAACTCTATTAAACAGTTTTTGGTTTACTTATTTCCTTATTTCCTTGCAGGTTTGTATAGCTGTGAGACCAGTAAAGAAAACATTACCATTGATAGTCACAGTTTCTTGCAAAAAATGTTAATTTTGTTCTTCTGTAACAGGTGATCAGAGAATGGAGAGAAAAGTAAGCAGAATCTGTCTTGCTTCGGAACCCAATATAATTCATTTTCTACAAGTATCTTGGGAGAAGACACTAGGATCTGGTTTTGATGTTATACTTACTGATGGTCAGTCAGTGTGGACTGGGACAGGTAATATTAAAAGCAAATTTTTTTTAAGTAAAATTTTAATAATATGCTTGTATTCTTCAATCCTTGGTGATACTTCAAATTAAAGTGTTTTAAAATAGATACTGGATAAAACTAATGTGATTACTTTTGCTCATTATTGCTACTTAATGTATACATACATTTTTAATATTTAATACCACTTTCTATAATTAATTTTAATAAGGTAAAGAAATAGTATGCGCCCCAGGACATTCTGGTTACCAGTTGAGTCTAAGTACTTGGACTTTTTGGTCTGAGATTTTAAATGATTTCTTTATAGAAAAGTAAATGGGACTTTTTATCGGTGTCTCCTCTGGACCCCAGGAAAGTATTAGGAGGCAGGGGAAGGGGGGTAGTCCAGGCCAAGGGTTTGTGATGGCTCATGCGGTGGTGGTTTTCTTTTGACTTTCTACACTTAGACATTCCCAATGAACATGTACTATGTTTATAATGAAAACAAAACAGAATTCAGAGCCTAAAATTTTGTAATACAAGGTTTAAACTCACATATGGGATTTTGGCTATTATTTTATGAAACCTTTAAAATTGCAATACATTGTGAAACTTTGTTTCTCTTTTACAAAATTCTGCTATCCCACACAGTCAAAATTAAATCTATACTTGCAAGTTTTTTTGTCTTTTATAACAGAGAACAAGCAGTGTTGCAATTAAGATTACAGTAAAATTAAGGACTTATAATTATAATACAGTAATTTATTTTTTACTGTATTTACTTTTATTTTACTGTAATTTATTTTTTACTGTATTTTACTGTAATTTATTTTTTACTGTATTTTCTTATAATACAGTAAAATTAAGGACTATAATTCTTATTATGGTTTTTAAGCCATAATTTTCTATGTAAGAGAAATTGCTTATGTTGGTTGATTGTTGCAATGCAGGGGTAGAGGGAAGTTTTTCAGGTTAGGTGTATGTGTGGTGGCAAAGGAGCAGCCAGATGGCAATAGCTATTGTTTTTGGGTGATAGGATTGCATAGGGTTAAAGACTACAGCAATAGGTTAATGCTGGTCATCTGGAAGAGAAGAACAGCTCCAATAGCACAACCCTGAGCCAGGTCTTAGGTGAAGTGGTTGCTTATCTGTTAAGGAATACTGTATTTCTAATTTAGATATTTATAATTGGTTGATAGCTTATTCTGTGTATTGAGAATTAATGGCAGACAGATGACTTTGAGGTGCTTCAAGAGCCTTAATTATCAAAGAAAAACATTAAATTCTGATCTCATCAATAAACTTCATTCACCAAATCTAGGAACAGTAATAATATGTTAAGAATTTTTATCAGTAAAAGGCTGGGAAAAAGAGTGTTCCGATTAACTCTTAAATCTTCTTTAACCAGAAATTTAAGTTGACTTAAAAGGTCAGGAGTTTGAATCCACCAGGTGCTCCTTGGAAACCCTATGGGGCAGTTCTACTGTGTCCTATAGGGTCTCTATGAGTAGGAATCAACTCGACAGCAACGGGTTTAACGGGTTTTGAGTTGACATAACATTTACAGAACATTTTATTTATGCTGTAGAAAATGCATTGGCAATTGTTCTTAATAGTATTAATGTGGTTATTGTTTCACTAGATTAGATCCCTTGAGGGCAAGGAACACATCTAATTTATAAACCACTCTGTATACATGTCTCTACCAGGTTTTAGCACAAACATGCTCAATGAATATTTTCTGAATGAAAGAATGAGAGGATTCCCCAAATATATAAAACCAGTTAGGAGAAAAAGAAAATTAATCTTTTTAGTTTAGTCCTAGCATATTTTTGAATGAAAATTCCTTTCATATTTATTTATTGTTGACGTTGACCATAAATACAGTATTTTACTATTTATTTTCCAGCTGTGGGAATTTAGTGTGACAAAAATGTGATACCAAACTTCTGTATTCTCTGGTGGGTTGTTAACATTTTGACTTCCTGTACTGGACAGGCTTTCAAACAGAAAATTTTATAATACACTTAATCTGGCCATTTTATTTTCAAAGATATCTACTAAAGTTTTAAATCTTACATATGTTGTATACCTTTCAATATTCATTTTTATTTTCTTATTTTAAATTTCAAGATCAAAATATGAAACCAAGTGATATAACTTTGTTCCCAAGTTTAGTTAAGTCTCGTTAAGTACGTAATTTAGCACTTTACCGATAGACAATAACATGATTAAAAACATTGAACCAATTAAATAATTGAAACATAGTTAATTGAATTTCCTTCCTATACCTCATCCTGTTTTTTTGTACAGCCTGCTGGTTGTTGCAACCTTCAATTTGGGTAATTTTTTTTTTCTCTTTTCATTTGAGTGAAATTAAAAGGATATGGAGTTACTTTTAATCTCCCACACACTGAAATCACTGATTTTGTTTCCATTAGCAATGTTTTATCTAATGAATGTACTTTTGGTCTAATTATCATGTGATTGATCATCACCTCCACATTTTACAGGGTTATATCACAGGGTTCAGTCACAAAGTTGGCTAATGATTGATGATAATTATGTGACTTTCATAAGAATTGTTACCGACAGTAAGAAACTTACATCACCCATCTTTGGAGTAAGTTTGTTGAAAAGTAAATTAAACCTTCTTAATTCTTTTACTAGCAAATAATTAGATCAAATTATATTTGTCCTAAATATAGATGTTTGGTGACCTGTAGAGAAATTGTGTGACAGAACTCAGTGGAAAAAGGATTTTTAATAAATGATGTAGTAGAGTGGGTCAGTGATGTGATACCATCAGAATCCCTTATGGGATGATAAGGCTGTGTGTCTTGAGCTTGGACAAAAACTTTGGATATTATTGGAGGAAACTCTACAGCCTTTTAGTTAGTTGTGCAATGGAATCCAAAGCAAAAATCTTCTTGCTTGCATGTTCATCTACCCACAAATAATGTTAGAGTGACATTGCCTTGGCTCTTGTTTCTCTGAGAACAGTTCCCTGTTTTTTGGTCATGTTGGCCTATTCACCTCTTATACCCATGTAATGTGGTTTAGCTATATCCCTGTTGAATTTTATTGTTTCCATTGCTTTTATTCCTTGTTCTGAAGTTGTTGGGAAATAGAATGCTTACAGCTGTGCTTTTTCCAGATGTAACACAAAATTCAAAACTGGTGACCAAGTAATTTTTCCAAGATTAAGGTTCTAAATATCCAGTAATATTTTTACATTCACCCTTGTTAGGAAATGTTCAAGTGATTTTTTTTTTAAAGTGGTGCCTTTTAAACATTTTAAAAAGGGAAGTATAAATAGGAAGATGATTTTCTTGATTTCCTTTCATATGTTTTCTAGTTCTGTAAAATGAAACATTTCATAATAGGCATAGCATTCGTAGGTAGTTGTTTTAAGTTGCCATCAAGTCGATTTCACCTTGTTGTGACCCCATGTGTGCAGAGTATTGCTGCTCCATTGGGCTTTCAAGGCTTTTGGAGGCAGATTGCCAGCCCTGTCTTCTGAAATGCCTCTGGATAGGTTCAAACTGCCAATCCTCCATTTTGTAGTCAAGCACTTAACTATTTGTGCCGCCCAGGGACTCCTAGAGTAATACTATAACATGGGGCACATGAATGTAATCTCCATAAGGGCTGGAAATTTTGTCTTTTCACTGTTCTATCTCAGGTGCCTAGTATTGTGCCTGGCACGTGGTAGATGCTTATTAAGTATTTTTTAATGAATTGAGTGAAAACATTCTATTAAGTATTTTCAAATAGGTATATTTTCATTTTAATGAAATTTAGAATTGTTTTCACTAGGATATTTTATCAATAGATCTTTTTTTCTGTTTTTAAGTATTTCTTTTAGGTTTTTTTGTGGCTGTATTAAATGACTTCTACAGATTCATTTCTTTTTTCTCTGTGAAGTAATTGCTCTCCCCAGGCATTACTAATTCTTCAAAATAATTCACTCACAAAACGTGAAATTATTCCTTAGATAGGAAGCATTTGTCTTCTTCTTTTAACTTTTTTTTTTTGGAAGAACTATTAAGGTATTTGAAAAGTCAGTAGATTTGGTAGTATTCATCTTAAACATGCATCTGCTTGTAGAAAGAGAAAATATGTGAATGTGCTTTAGAAGCTGTAAAATCACATAAGAATATGTGGTATTTTTATTCTTACCTATGTTAAAATGATATATTGAGACTCATTATCAAAAAAAAAAAAAAAAAAATTTATTACCAAAGATTGATCTCGCAGATTATATGGATACCTTCCAAGACTCTCTGTCGTGGGACTTCCAGACACGTGATCACACACAGACCAGAGTTAGGAAAAGGTGTGTTTTATATTTAGGGATTCTTTAATCAACATTTTCTTGTATGCTGTAATACAGTTCTAACATGTTCTTCAAAATTATGGAAGAAAATAACTTATACAATGTCCCGTGCTTCTGCCTCACTTAAAAACAAAATACCCAGAGAGACATAGGTATGAATCCCAACTCACCACTTACCTATTTCATGACCCTAGACCATCACTTGATCTCTCTGAGCCTCAATTTTCTCATTTATAATATTAAAATAATATCTGTCTTTCAAACTTATGAAAATAAGACAGATAAATATAGCCAGTAATTATATAAGTATAGAATTATAGGTTCGCTATGAGTTGGAATCGCCTTGACAATAACAGGGTGTTTTTTTTTTTTTAAGAACCATATGGGCCTGCCATCCTGTAGCAGACTGAGTTGACGCAGGAAACCACCCAAGCACACATACACAATCCAAATAAATGTTAGATGAAATCTTGTAATTTTAAAAGTCAATAAACAGATAAGTGGCCTCTTTTAAATATAAGAAGGGGAAATTGCCGTGTGTCATGTACAAAGAAGTATTTGAAAACCAAAGTGGTTAATAGGAGCTAAAGCTTAACTGTCTATTCATGAATTATCTGAACTAGGTATACGTCTAAATGACTGTGATTGTAATTCTTGAGTGAGGTAGAATGTTGAGGTTGCAGGCCTCTAAGGAAAGATTATTCTAAAGCAGTTGCGGCAGTTCATTGACAGAAAACTGCCGGAAGTTTAAGCCAATTTAAGAAGAAGACATGGACATCATTGCTGATGTCAGATGAATACTGACTGAAAGCAGAGAGTACCAGAAAGACGTTTACCTGTGTTTTATTGACTATGCAAAGGCATTTGATTGTGTGAATGATAACAAATTATGAATAACATTGAAAATAACAGGTATTCCAGAACACTCAATTGTGCTCATGGGGAACCTGCACATAGACCAAGAGATAGTCATTCAAACAGAACAAGGGCATATTGTGTGGTTTAAAATCAAGAAAAGTGTGCATCAGGGTTGTATCCTTTCACCATACTTATTCAATCTGTAATCTGAGCAAATATTCTGAGAAGCTGGACTGTATGAAGAAGAATGGGGCATAAGGATTGGAGGAAGACTCATTAACAACTTAGGATATGCAGATGACACAACCCTGTTTGCTGAAAGTGGAGAGAACTTGAAGCACTTACTGATGAAGATCAAATACTACAGCCTTCAGTATGGATTGTATCTCATCCTAAAGAAAACAAAAATCCTCAACTGGACAATAAGCAATATCATGATAAATGGAGAAAAGATTGAAGTTGTCAAGGATTTCTTTTTACTTGGATCTACAGTTAATGCCCATGGAAGCAGCAGTCAAGAAATCAAACTACATATTGGATTGGGCAAATGTGCTGCAAAAGACCTCTTTAAAGTGTTCAGAAGCAAAAATGCCCCTTTGAGAACTAAGGTACGCTTGACCCAAGCCATAGTGTTTTCAATCATGTTATATGTATCTGAAAACTGGACAGTGAATAAGGAAGAACTGTCATGGATTGAATTGTGTCCCTCAAAAATATCTGTCAACTTGGCTAGGTCATGATTCCCAGTATTGTGTGATTGTCTACCTTTTTGTCTTCTGGCATGATTTCCCTATGTGTCATAAATCCTATCACTATGATGTTAATGAGATGGATTAGGGACAGTTATATTGATGAGATCTACAAAATTAGATAGTGTCTTAAGCCAGTCTTGGAATATAAAAGAGAGAAGCTAGCAGAGAGACATGCCACCAAGAAAGCAGTGTCAGGAGCAGAGCGTGTCCTTTGGACCTGGGGTTCCTGCACAGAGAAGCTCCTAGTCCAGGGGAAGACTGATGACAAGGACCTTCCTCCAGAGCCAACAGACAGAGAAAGCCTTCCCCTAGCGCTGATGGGCTTCTAGGCTACTAGACTGTGAGAAAATAAATTTCTCTTTGTTAAAGCCATCCACTTGTGGAACTTCTGTTATAGCAGCACTAGATGACTAAGACAAAGAGCAAAGAAGAATTGACGCCTTTGAATTATGGTGTTGGTGAAGAATAATGAATATTCCATGTAATGCCAGAAGAAGGAACAAATCTGTCTTGGGAGAAGTAGAACCAGAATGCTCCTTAGAAACAAGGATGATTAGACTTCATCTCATGTACTTTGGCATGTTATCAGGATAGACTAGTCCCTGGAGAAGGACATCATGCTTGGTAAAGTAGAGGATCAGCAAAAAAACAGAAAGACTCTCGGCGACATGGATTGACAAAGTGGCTGCAGCAATGGGCTCAAGCATAACAACAACTGTGAGGATGACATAGGACCAGGCAGCATTTCATTCTGTCATGCTATGTGTTGCTATGAGTCAGAAGCAACTCGGTGGCATCTAACAACAACAAGAAGGTAGTAACTGGATATTATGAAAAAGGAATGAAGAGAGTATCTCGAATTGAAAATTATAATTATTGAAATAAAAATTTTGGTGAATGGGTAAAACATCAGCGTAAATACACCTGCATAAGAGAGCTGGAAGCCAGGTGTATAGTATATTTTGTGTGGTAGAGGAGGCACTCCATAAATATGAATTCCCTTCCCTTTCCTTCCTGTTTGCCTCCCTTTATCTGTTTATCCCATTTTCTGTTGTCTGCACATAATGAGATAACAATGAACACTTTTAGTTTAACTTGACTCTGCTCAAGTGAGTGAGAAATAGAGTATTGACTGTTTAATCTGTTTTATAATTGAGACAAAGGATAATGATATAAAATACTGTGCTTACTAATCGTTATAGGGAGTAATTTATCTGGCCATGGTCTATGAGTAAGTATACAAAATGAGAGTTTCTCTAGTAATTTACATTGCATGTATTGGATCTGAGGACAGAGAAAAATACCAGAATTCTAATCCTTTTCAGATGAGATTTGAAATTAAATTAATGCTTCTCACAAAAATTGCTGGTTTGGTTAAAAGGTATAATTCGGTTTTAAAATATGTAGGGTAGGAGTTGATTTTACTTTATGTAAGTGGTAAATTAGTAGCAACAGGTAAACAAATATTTTCCCATGTTTTGAAATTTATTTTTCATTTCAAAACTTTTATTAATGTTTCTCATTAGTTTCTGCATCAGAGATTTCCCGAGAAGCCGATGACATGGCAATGGAAAAAGAGAAATATGTTGATGAGCTGAGAAAAGCATTGGTGTCAGGAGCAGGACCAGCTGACGCATACAAGTTTAATTTTTCTAAAGAGTCTAGTCATTTCTCCTTTGAGAAAAACCTGAAAAATGTTTCAGTAAGTAAAACTTTCCATAATGTTACAAGTGGTAAAGTGTCAGAGTGTTTATTGAAGAATTATGTTTAATATGTAAGTAACTAGAATATTATATCCATAATACCCAGAAATGAAAGTTTAGAAAAGCACTTGGCTTCTAAGTTGGAAGAATGCTTCAAAGTTAAAGTCATTAAGTGCTTTGTATCAATGAATTGTGAAAGGTAATTACTGGAAAATGTATTTAGTTTGTAAGACTTTAAAAATATTGTTAAGTATTATAGAGATAATTACATGAATGAGCAGTTTTGAAAATGAGGTCAAAATTTTTACGTCATTGAGCAGGGCCTATTGAAATAAGTTTGAGGAAATACTGATTTTCAGATAGAAAATACGTATTTACCTTTGAATTATTTTTTTCTTCTGTAGAGTGTATATTTTAAATTATAATGTAGTAATTATGACTTATTTTCTTCTTCCGTAGAATGTATATTTAAATTATAATATAGAAATTTAAGTGTAGTAAAATGTTGTAACTTATTAGGAAGTAAAGAAATTGTGTTTATATCGTAAGACTTAGAAATTTTAAAAGAGGAAGAAATCACTTTCAGCTCCTATATTCCAAAGCTTGTTTGCTTTATAGACAATGGTATCCGCTACGCATCCTGTTCAGTTCCTGTACCAATTCAGACTAAGGCAGGTGGTGTATTTATTAAAAGTATTATATTTATTATCTGTATGTTTTATCTAAGTTGATGGGTTAATTAGATACTTTTTTTTTTTTTTTGCCAGTGGTTTATTAATCAGATATGAGATCTGTAGTAGAAGAAAGGGAAGTCTTTAATACGTTAAGTTTAGAGACAGTTATTGACAATGTGTATTGGAGTTAAATTGAATTAAAATGATTCTTTAAAAAATCTCATTAATTCAGAATGATTAAAAGGATATTACTGATGAGAGAAATATTTGAAGAAGTAATTGGAATTATTATTTCAAATATATTTTACCACGTCGCGACTAATGTAGAATTGCTGGCTTCAGTAATTATTTCCGTTTAGAAGATGTATACTTTCTCTAAGTGGCTATAAATTTATGTGCGTTTCAATGTGCTAAGGTTCTTAAAATGATCGCTTTAAGTAGGTTAAATAAGAAAGTTTGAACTGGCTGCTAAAATTTTGTTATTTATAGCAAATATTCTTTCCTGTAGCCCAGCTCAGTGAGACGATATTATATACTCTAGTATTGCTGACTTTCTTCTAGTATTTTGAAGCAGATTATTGTCAAATTGGGAGTAATGCTATTTCCCCGTCAACAAGCATTTGTATATAATGACTACCATTATTTTAGTGCTGCCAGTTTTTGGTTTTCATCTATTTTGCATACACTGATGCATAACAAATTCCAAATTTACTAGGTATATTTTGGAAACCTGAAAGACTTTTAGTGTCTTTGATGTGGTGAAAGGGGAGGTTTGGTAAACTCAGCATAAATTGAGTACTTGCCATCCTTGGCAATACCTCTGATTTTGCTGCTTCTGTGAAGAAAGAACTTTAAGTCTTCATGACTCATGCCTTTTTTCAGTTTGCTTGAGATGTATTGGTATTAACAACTGAAAGATGTCTTACTTACTACCCCGAAACTGTCAACTTTATCAGAGCCAAGACCTTGAACCACTATATTTTCACCAGGTTTTCTCAAGAATTTGAAACAGAATAAAGGATTCTAGTAATGCAGAAGTGTTGGTTCCCTGAAGGATGCATCTTAAATCACTGCATTGTTGTTTTGATAGCTGTCTCCCTATTTATTCATTTATTTATAAGAAAATGAAAAGGCTACTCTCAGAACAGTTTGACTAGGAGGAGTTTATTCATGGTTTGGCTTTCTTGAAATATATTTTTGGATATGTGAATGAGGTAAAACTTTCAGTTTAAGGCGCTGTCATCAGCAGTATTGATACAGCTGAAAAATAAATTCATTTGGTCAGGCTGCTGTGGAAAGCTTCTAGTGCTGGAGGAGGTACTTCAGTACACTGAATTTAAGAGTGACAGTATCTTGTAAATTCATCTGCTGGCAAAAATTCGTAGATTTGGAAACATGGCAGAACATTTTTTAAGGCTAATCCTGTTTGGATGACCTAATAATTAAAAAAGGAGTTTTGTAATCCTTTCCTTGATGACATAGACATCTGATTGTTGCCAAAAATTACCTCATAAACTTAGAAGAAAGGAAATGAATGAACATGGACTCAACTCAAAAAGTTGTAGTGAATTCTGTTGTTCATTGACATAGATTACTCCGTGAGTTCTAAGTCCATTGGCTGTTAGGTTCATACCTCCTATTAAGAGTCAAGGTTTTTAGGGATTTGTTGCCATCAGTTCACTGAATTTTATGTCTCTCATTCCGTGTTGGAGATTGCTGCGTAATTTTAATCTTTTGAATATTCAATTCAAACAAGAATTGTTTAAAATTTCATTTGTACCAGATTTTTTCTTTTTAGAGAAAGTAACCACTAATTTTTCTATTCAGAAAGACTTATTTTTTTTGAAAAATTTTTATATTTTGTCTGAGTAAAAGAAATGTCAATTTCTAATTCAGTTAACAATTTTAAATGTATAATTTTGTGTGTTCATGTTTCTATACATTTTTGGGGAGGTATGGGTTCATAGCTCTCGTGAGCTTTTGAGGTCGTGACCCCCAGAATTTCAAGAACCACTCATTTATGCTTTAAGTTGGCTTTTGTTATAGATAATATATATTTTTTATTTACACTGAAATCTCATTGGAATAAATGTTCAGTGAACAGCTAGACACTACCTCTTCTCTGTACAGCATGACCCTGTGTGACCCTTCCTGCCTCAGCACCAGTCTTCTTCAGGTGGCAGTGGATTGTTCTGGTTGAAAGCAGACAATGCTGCCCACATTTAGAGCTTATTATGTCTTCACAATAAGAACTATCGCCCACTTGGAAGATCATTCATGTACTGTTTGTCACCCTTTTCCCTCTGCCTTTCATAATTTATACCAATTTTTCAGAATATATTTTGTCATATCAAAAGTACATCTTCATTAATAATGTCTTCATCTCTCTTTTTAGCTTTTATATCTTGTTCTATTTCTTCAGGAAAAAAATTCCATTTATGAGCCAGAAAAAAATTAAAAAGATCTAATAATTTTTTTATAAGAATGACCTTGGGTTAATTGTTTAACTTGCTCTTGCCTCTGTTTTCTCATCTGTAAAATTTTTTAAGTGATTTCTTAAATTCATTACAGGTCTAACATACTATAGTTTTACATTTCTAAAAATAATCCTAATGAAAGGATTGAAGCAAAATTAAACATGATAAAAATCTTTTTAATAAAACAAAACAAATGCTAGAATTAGGCCATAGGTTCTTTATTGGAATTATAGCAAAGTCTTCTTCTATTCTTTTTCTCTTCTTCACTCTACACCCTTCTGATACTGGTGTAAGAACAGTTTAGACTGAAAATTTGGTGACTTGAATAGCACAGAAACCAAAAACCCGTTGCCCTCAAGTTGCTTCCAACTCATACCAACCCTATATCTAATGTGAAAATCCAGGTAGACAGTCTTGGGTTAATATGATAACTTTATGATGTTAGAGACCCAGAGTGCTTCATTCATGTTGCTTTGCCATGCTTAACAGATAGTTTTTATCTCATGGTTCAAGATAGCCACTCTAGCTGTCTTTATTATATTCGCCTTCCAGGCTGCAGGATCAAATTGAAGAAAAAGTAAAGAGCATGTGCCTTCTCTTTAAGTGTGCCTTCTCTTTAAGGCTTTTACCCTAAATTGCATCATTTAATTTTGCTCACATTCCATTGTTGAAAACTTCTTCACGTGGCTACACCTAGCTGCAAGGGAATCTGTGAAATGTGGTCTTAAGCTGAATCCTGTGTCCAGAAATTTCCATTATTGTTTAAAAAGAGGAGAGTGGATTTTAAGGGACAATTAACAGTCTCTTCATGTTAACATTCAGGAAAGAAACATTTTTTTATACAGCAAGTTTCACTTTTAGTGAAGCAAGGTTATTTCTCTGGTATTTTTATTATAAGTATTTCAGTAATATTTTAGTTTAATTTTTTTTTACAACATATAGTAAGGTATTGTCTAGGCTGTATCTTACTATATGTTGTAACTATCTTTCCACTTTTTTTTTAATGAAAAATTTGTTCTAAATTCAGGCAGCCTGCCTACATTTAACTTACATTTCTCAGATATATGAAAATGAGGTAAAATGAGCTAGCCAAAGTAATGGCCTAAATTGTTTTTTAAAAAAGAGCAGCCCAAAATCCTGTATTGTTGCCATGTGTTCTGTGGTTTAGGGGACTCTGAATTCAAAGGGTCACTTCCAGATGAAATATCAGAATCAGAGCATTTATGATGGTACTCTGCCAAAGGCTTTGTCAAAAATGGTAAGGACTTTCAGGTTTGTGGGAGTATGGGTTGCAAATGTGCTGTTTCAATGCCTGAAAAAGGAATCATAGTATTCTTTATTTCTGTGATAAAAGCATTTGTCTATGTCTGCCATTTTTATATCAAATATTTTATGGTTTCCTGACCCATTTTGTATATGGGAACTAAATCTATAACATTAAGTGGTGCAGAAATCCTGCTCAAAGTGTTTATCTTCTAGTTGAGCCATAGAAGGGACTTTAGAATTACTACTTTTAAAAACAAAATTATTAATTTTTAGTTACAGTATTTTGTTTTTGAGAATTTATTTTCTTTTTCTTATGTCATATTGTGCAACTTTGGCTTAAAATTCTTCTTTTATTAGAAAAGTATATAAGCTATTATATCTTTTTTCAGTTACTCCAGGATTGTTCAGGAAAGAGACAACTTACTGTAAGAACAGAAGTAGAAAGTAACATGCAAAAACTAGGCTGTAAAAGGATTCTTGAGTGCTAATAAAAACATCTGCTTTGTTGCTTTACAATTTATCTCTTTTAACATGTTTTATCTCATTTCATTACGTGGACTTTGTAACGTCACTGCTTATAGGTGAGGAAATAGATGCTGAAAAGATAAGTTAGCTGCTCAGGAAAGCATGGGATAGTAAGTTACCGAGGGTAGAATTCAAGCCTCTGCCTTATGAATCCAAAATCAGTTTTTTAAAAAAGTTAAATAATTTTTTATTCAGGTGTAATTTACATACAATAAACTGTAACTATGTTAGGTGTCCAATTTTTATTATTCCAGAGAGTTCCATCATACCTGTTTGCAGTTAGTCTACAGCCACCCCCTTTTCTCCCCATGCTGCCTATTCCTGAGGCCCCAGACAACCACTGAACTGATTTCTATCACTATGTATTAACCCAGTGCCGTCAAGTCAGTTCCAATTCATAGCGACCCTATAGGACAGAGTAGAACTGCCCCATAGAGTTTCCAAAGAGTACCTGGCGGATTCGAACTGCCGACCCTTTGGCCACTATATATTACCTTTGTCTATGTTAGTGTTTTGTATAAATGGAACCATACCATACAGTATATACTCTTGCATGTAACTTTGTTTAGTATAGTGTCTTTGAGAGTCATCGTTATGTGTTGCGTGTCACCAGTTCATTCCTTTCGGTTGCTGAGTAGTATTCCACTGTATAGATATAGCACATTCATTTTCTGATAGATATGTGGGTGGTTTCCAATTGTGGGTTAATATGAATATAGCAGCTATTTACATTCATGTACAGGTCTTTTTGTGGGTATTTTTTTAAAACAGCTTCATTAAGATGGAATTAATACAGGACGTGTAATTTTGAAATGTGCATACACCCGTAGTCACCACTCATCTGTCAGTTTGTTTTACTGTGGTGGCTTGTGTGTTGCTGTGACCCATGTTGGACAGGTTTCAGCAGAGCATCCAGACTAAGGGAGACTAGGAAGAAAGGTCTGGTGATCTATTTCTGAAAATTAGCCAGTGAAAACCTAATAGGTCATAACAGACTCACTTACCTTGGACATGTCATCAAGAAGGATCACTTGCACAATGAGGACATCATGTTTGGTGAGGTAGAGGACCAATGAGGGTGTGGGAGATCCTCAGTGACATGGATTGGCACAGTAGCTGCAATGACGGACTCAAATATGCCGGCAATTTCAAAGAACGGGCAATATCTCCTTCTGTTGTGTGTAAGGGTGCCATAGGTTAGAGTCAACTCAACAGCAGCTATCAATTTATTTATCTTTGCACCCATTAAAGTGTTACTACAGTCAAGATAATTAATATACCCTCACCTCCCAATATTTCTTTGTGCCCCTTCCTCATCCCTCCTTCCTACACCTTCCTGTCTTCACCACTCAGTCCCCAGACGATTACTAATTAGCTTTCTTTCAATATAGGTTATTTCATATCTTCTAGAATTTTATATGAATGGAATCATATAGTATGTACTTTTTTTTATCTGGCTTCCTTCACTTAGCATAATGGTTTTGAGATTCCTTCATATTGGGGGATTCAATAGTTTATTCCTTTTTACTGTTGAGTAGTCTTCTATTGTGTGAATAGACCCCGATTTGCTTATACATTCACCTGTTGATGGAAATTTGGATTCTTTTTTAGTTTTGAACTATAATAAATAAAACTACCATGAACATTTATGTATAAATGTTTTTATGGACATATGTTCCATTTTTCTTAGGTAAATACCTAGGAGTAGAGTAGTTGCGTCACATGGTAGGTGTATATTTAACTTTTTAAGAAACTCCCGAAGTGGTTTCCATGATGGTTGTATCATTTACATTCCCAACCTCATCACCAGTTGGTATGTATGGTTAGATTTGTAATTTTAGACATTGTATTGGTTATGCGGAGCCCTGGTGGCACAGTGGTTAAGAGCTCGGCTGCTAACCAAACTGTTGGCAGTTCAAATCCACCTGCTGCCCCTTGGAAACCCTGTGTGCGGTTCTACTCCATTTTATAGGGTCGACTCTACAGCATCGTTCGAATTGACTCGACAGCAACAGGTTTGTTTTCTCTTTAGTGATTACGTGGCAGTATCTCACATTGTATTTTAAATTTGCATTTCCTTAATAACTAATGATATTATTTGTCATCTGTATGTCTTTAGTGATGTGTTCACTCAGATCTTTTGCATATTTCCTTATTGGATTGTTTGTTTTCTTCTTATCGTGTTTTGAGAGAGTTATTTATATGTTCTGGATTCAAGTCCCTTGTCAGATATAGTATTTGTGAATATGTTTTTTTTTTCTTCTTCTAGTTTGTGGGAAAAAAGGAGGAATTCTTAATTTTAAGGAAGTCCAATTTTTTCTTTTATGGATCATGTTTTTGGTGTCATATGTAATTATTTTTTTGCCTAACCCAGGGTCACATAAATTTTCTCCTATATTTCCGTGTAAAAATTTCATAGTTCAGGTTTTAAATTTAGGTCTGTGGTACATTTTGAGTAGATTTTTATATATGTTGTGATGTACAGATTGAAGTTCTTTTTTTGCAGTGATTTTTAAAAAATTCATTTTAATATTCCCATTTAGTTTTTTTTTCATTTCTAATATTCCACTTGGTTCTTCTTTATAGCTTTTATTTCATCTGATATTTTCTAGCCTTTTATTTATTATAATCGTATTTTACTTTAAATCCTTGATCATAGTTATAATAACCAAAAAGACCAAATCCATTGCTGTCGAGTCAATTCCAACTCATAACGACCCTATAGGACAGAGTAGAACTGCCCCATTGGGCTTCCAAGGAGCGGCTGGTGGATTTAAACTGCTGACCTTTTGATTAGCAACCGAGCTCTTAACCACTGCGCAGCCAGGGCTCCATAGTTATAGTAGATGATTTAAGATCCTTGTTTATTAATTCAACATCTGAATAAATTTATGCCGGTCTCCATTGATTGTGCCTTCTCTTCAGTATGGGTCACGTGTTTTTGTTTCTTCATTTGTTGCACACTTTTAGATTTTATCCTGGGGATTGTGAATGATCATTCATTATAGAGGGTAGATTATTTTAGATTCATTTGAAGAGTATTGATTTTTTTTGAGGGGGGCTGTTTGTTTTCTAAGTTAGTTAACTCAGCTGTACTGCTTCAAACTCTATTTCCCATGTGGTGGGTGTTAGTTGAAATTTCAGGTCAGTTCTTTTAGACTTAGCAGGGCTGCTTAAAGCCTGCCTTTCACATTCATGAGATTTGAACAGAGTTCAAGAGATTGAACAGAGACCACCAAGAGATTTGAACAGAGTCTCTCCTTTCCAGGATCTTCTACTTTACTTTCAAGATGCTTGGTTTCCCTGAAGCCAGATCTCTGATTCGTTAAGAGAGTAAGACTACTAGTTCTATTAAGTTTTAGCTGCTCTGCATGGCAAGGACTCCCTGAGGTTAAAAGTCGCAAAGATGGGAGTCTTATTCAGGGCTATTCCCTTTTTCCTACTGTCCATATTTTTCCAGAATCATTTTACTTTTGTTCACTTTCCCATACCTTCAGATCTCTCTCCTTCCCTTCCTTCCTACCTCTTTCTCGAGAAGTGGTTTTGCTATTATTGCTTTTTTTCTCCTCTCCTTCTGTCGCCCTTTCCCCCTGCCCTCCTCTTCCCCTGCCCTCGTCTTCCCCTCACCCTCTCTCCCTTCCTTTCTTTCCAGAATTTATCATTTTGTTCAGAATTTATTATTGTTATCTCCCATAGGATTGGTCCTACGGGAGCTACGTGACCATGACTAGATGCAGGGCTCTGTTCTTAGTCTGAGCTTTCTAGCCCTGTACTGTCAAATGGGTTTTCTCCATATTTCAGGAAGAGGGTGCTTATATGGTTGAACTTTCAGTTTGTTCAGAAATTGGTACCCTGGCATAATTCCTTAGAGTTATTATTTCTGCTGTCCTAGTTTATGCATTATCTAATTAAAGCCATGCCTGTATTTGAAGAGTGAAATTTCCAGGGAAAGGGAACAGCTGGTATTGACACTCAAAAGAGTTTCATGAAATGAAAGTAAGCAAAGGGATAGTTAGGCAGAAACTCAGGAAAAAGTACCTAACGGTGAGTTTTGTGAGACTAAACATTCTGGCAAGGGAACTTTCTCTGAGCAATTTCAAACTGAATTGGAAAAGTCAGGGGAAAAACAAGTAATAAGCCCAGGTCATGCATTGGCAGATGGACAGTTTGTATGATCTCATAGTTACCTTCCTCAGTGGCTGTTTGACGTGTGTGGTCAATAGCAACAAATCCTTTTGGGTTTTACATTATTAATATGAATGTCTGAGTTGGAATGAAAAAATGGATTCTGCTAAATAACTTATAATTGATGGTAAAAATTCCCCTGGAATGGAAGAAATAGTAGGATTTTATCCATTTTTCTGTGGTCTTCACCAAATACCATAATAGTAAGGACTTAAACTCTGTTTTTTATCATTGTATTCCCAGGATCCAAAATAGTGCCTAGCACATAGAAGGCATTCAGTTAATATTAGAGTTCTTACCTCTTGTATTATGCTTTACTGAAAAGCAACACACTATTCAATGAATGCCAGTTATTGAAAGTGACAACGTTGATGTTTTCCATTAGATATTAGGATATCTTTTTCTTCTTCTTTTTTTTTTTAAATAATACTGTGTTTTTGGTGGAAGTTTACACAGCAGATTTGGTTTCCATTGAACAATTTCTGTACACATTATTCAGTGACATGGATTACATTTTTCACAACATATCAACATTCTTATTAATTCCATTCTGGTTGTCACATGAGGTTTTTTCCCCCCCTTCTAATTTTTATTTGTTGTAGAGAATATGCACAGCAAAACATACAATTCAACAGTTTCCACATGTACAATTTAGCGACATTGATTGCATTCTTAGAGCTGTGCAGTCATTCTCACCCTCCTTTTCTGAGTTGTTCCTCCCTCATTAACATAAACTCACTGCCCCCTAGAGCTCCTATCTAATCTTTTGAGTTACTGTTGTCAATTTGATCCCATAGAGATAGTTCTTAAAAGAGCATAATACTCAAAGCAGACGATTTTTACTAGTTAAGCTAAACTATGGTTTGGTTTTAAGATGACTTCAGGGAATATTTTTGGTTTATGGTTTAAAGATTATCTCAGAGCAAGAATTTCAGGAGTTTATGCACCCTCTATGGCTCCAGCAAGTCTAGAGTCTGTGAGAATTTGAAATTCCGTTCTCCATTTTCCCCCTTTTGATCAGGACTCTTCTATGGAACCTTTGATCAAAATGTTCAGTAATGGTAGCTGAGCATCATCCAGTTCTTCCGGCCTCGTGGCAAAGGAGGCACTTGTTCATGGAGGTTATTAGCCACACACTCCGTATCCTCCTCCTATTCCTGACTGTCCTTGCTCTGGTGCTCCAGGTAAATAAAGATGAATTGTTAGGCCTTGGATGGCCACTTGCAAGCTTTTAAGACCCCAGACACTACATAACAGGCTAGGAGGTAGAACAGACACACTAAACACATTAATTAGGCCAATTAACTGGGATGTCCCATGAAACCATGACCCTAAACCTCCAAACCAAGGAACAAAATGTCATGAAGTATTTGGTTGTACGTAAGAAGTCTCAGCAGCTATGCTTTTTTTTTTTTTTGGTCATTGTAAATATATCTATCACACAGCTTTTTGTGAATTCAACGTTGTACAGGTGTGTAACTTATGACAATAATCAACTGTGCAACCCTACCCTTAATCAATGCGATTTTTCTATCACCATTAATCCCCCTTTTCCCTTCCTTCTGCTGATAAACTTTGTTCTATATACATTTGCCTTTTATTGCCCTTTTATAACACAGAATTTTATATAAGTGAGGTCATATGATGTTTGTCCTTTTGTGATTGGCTTATTTCACTCAGCATAATGTCTTCAAGCTCCACCCATGCTGAGAATATCTAATTTCTTTAAGAAATCATAGAAGCCAATGAAAGTTACTTTCTTGAAGACTTTCTATTATATTCTTTTTTCTTCCCCCGTTTCCTTTTCTTTTCCTAAATTCAGAAGCCTGAATTAAAGAGATTTTCTTTGTGGTTTTGGCTGGGAGGTGTGGTGGGGTGAGGAATAAAAGGATTTAATTTTGTTGTGACTGAAATACACTGCAGGAAACTAGAATATCAAAGATGTATTTGTTGGAAGAGAGAACATTAAGCGAAGTACTTAATTGTATAGGATCTGAAGTCAAATAGTCCGGATTTTGAATCCTGGCTACGTATTACACTTGTTATCTGATCTTTGACAATGTCCTTCATCATCTTTAAAAAGTATGGATAATTAATACCCATTTCTTACAGCAGATATGAATTTAGAAGGAGATTGTTTTTGTTGTTTTTAGGAGCCATGGAGTTGGTTCCAACTCATAGTGATCCATGTACAACAGAACAAAACACTGCCTGGTCCTGCGCTATCCTAACAATTGTTATGCTCGAGCCCATTGTTGCAGCCACTGTGTCAGGCCATCTCACTGACAGCCTTCCTCTTTTTTGCTGACCCTCTACTTTACCAAGCATGGTGCCCTTCTCCAGGGACTGATCCCTCCCGACAACATGTCCAAAGTATGTGAGACACAGTCTGTCCATCTTTGCTTCAACAGAGCATTCTGGTTATACTTCTTCCAAGACAGATGTGCTTGTTCTTTTGGCAGTCCATGGTATATTCAGGATTCTTTGCCAGCATCACTATTCAAAGGAATCAGTTCTTTGATCTTCCTTAATTATCGTCCAGCTTTCACAGGCATATGAGGAGATTGAAAACACCATGGCTTGGGTCAGGCGCACTTTAGTCCTCAAGGTGACATCTTTGCTCTTTAACACTTTAAAGAGGTCTTTTGCAGCAGATTTGCCCAATGCAATGCATCTTTTGATTTCTTGACTGCTGCTTCCATGGGTGTTGATTGTGGATCCAAGTAAAATGAAATCCTTGACAATCTTTTCTGCATTCATCATGATGTTACTTATTGGTCCAGTTGTGAGGATTTTTGTTTTTTTGAGGTGTAGTCCATACTGAAGGCTGTAGTCTTTGATCTTCATCGGTAAGTGCTTCAAATCCTCTTCACTTTCAGCAAGAAGGTTATGTCATCTGCATAAAGCAGGTTGTTCATGAGTCTTCCTCCAATCCTGATTCTGCACTCTTCCTCGTATTGTCCAGCTTCTCGGATTATTTGGTCTGTTTATAGATTGAATAGGTATGGTGAAAGGATACAACTCTGACATACACCTTTCCTGACTTTAAACCAGGCAGTAACCTCTTATTCTCTTCAAATGACTGCCTCTTGGTCTATGTACAGGTTCCTCATGAACACAATTAAGTGTTCTGGAATTCCCATTCTTGACACTGTTATCCATAATTTGTTATGATTCATGAGATTCGTACATAAAATTATTTAGCTCCTTACCGGATATCCCATAGGTGGGTGCTCAATAAAAGATAGCTTCTATTATGGTTATTATTCTATTGATCTTAATCTCCTGTGTAGTGAAGGGATCTTACTTCTTGTTGTGTAATTTTATTTTTAACGTGGGACCACTTACTAGCTCTGTGGCCTTGAACCGTTTGGACTTAATTTTTGATCTTCAGTTTAAATTAGTTGAAATGAGGGATTGAATTAACTCAGATTTTCTCCCTTATCCGATTCTTATTGATTGGTGTGGGAACTTCTTGGAGTGGTATCCTTCGATAGCATTTCCATGGTTCACTGGGAAGACATGCTGTAATGTTATGATTCTGAGAACGAGATTTGACATTGTTTACTTATCTGTTCATAGTTTTAATCTTCAACTTTTATAGTTGACAGTATACAACAAGCCCTCAGAGACATGTATGTGTAACTTTATTTTTTTTTAAAACAAGTGTATATTGAGTATCTGTTTAATACCTGGACTTAGATGCTTCTCTTCAGTCGGTGAAGGGCGAAGGTATCGGTGAGTGAATGACGTTTCCTGGAATGCATGGCTTAATTAGGATGTTAAGTATGACAATAATAAATAAATTGTACCAAATGCACTGTAAATGAAGAGAGATACTTTTGTAACAGAGTATTTAACAAGTTGTAATAATTTTAATTCATATCAGCAAAAACAAGCTTATGGTATTTTCATTTTGCAGCATTGTACAGTGAATACCAAAAATCAAACCCATTGCTATTGAGCCAGTTCTGATTCATGGCAACTCCATGTGTGTACAGTAGAACTGTACTCCATAGAGATTTTTGGAAGCAGATCACCAGGCCTTTTTTCTGAGGTGCCTCTGGGTGGGTCCAAACCGCCAACTTTTTGGTTAGTAGTGAGCACTTAACCATTTGCACCACTTAGGGACTTGTACAGTGAATAAACAACAACAACAAAAATGCTACCACATTGCCTTTGAGTCTGAGTCATGGCAACCCATGTGTTACATAGTAAAACTTCTCTGGAGGGTTCTCTTGGCTATAATCTTTATGGAAACAGATCACCAAGCTTTTGTTCAGAGGTGCCCCTGGTTGGGTTTGACACACCAACATTTAGGTAGCCAAGAACAAGTCATTTGTGCTACCCAGAATCCTTTGTACAATGAATAGCCCTGTCCAAACAGGAACTTTATTGTTAAGTCAGAATATTGTAATACAATCAATTTAATTATCAGATCATGTTATTGACATGATGATATGACCACATGATGATATTGTCTCTATAGTAGCTGTATTACAATATAAATATTTTCAGGTCCTACTGGTTTCTGTAGCAGTGCATAGATTTGGATCAATCTGTCCATTGATAGCTGTACAATTTTTTTGGCAAAATTAAACTTTATAACATGACATATGAGGCGCCTCAAGATCCCTCTCTTACTTCCCCTGAAGTCTGTTTCCACCAAGAAATTCTTTATGCCTGTTTTGTTGACTCTCTCACCGTCCTTTGCTTGACTAACTCCTAGAACTTTGAGACTTAGCTCAGTTATCAACAGATTTCTGTGCTTTCTCAAAGCATTTCCACATCCTACATTCTCTCCCCAAATCTGTATTCTGGTACTTCTGTGCATTTCTACAGCACCCTGTATGTTAACATGTTGTTGTTGTTTGGTGCTGTGGAGTCAGTTCCAACTCATAGGGACCCTATGTAAAACAGAACAAAACATTGCCCAGTCCTGCACTATCCCTACAACCGTTGCTATGCTTGAGCCTATTGTTTCAGCCACTGTGTCAGTCCATCTCATTGAGCATCGTCTTCTCTTTCGCTGAACTTCTACTTTTACTAAGCATAATGTCCTTCTCCAGGGACTGGAACCTCCTGATAACGTGTCCAAAGTATGTGAGACAAAGTCTTGCTATCCTTGCCTCTAAGGAGCATTCTGTCTGTACTTCTTCCAAGACAGATTTGTTCATTCTTCTTACAGTTCATGGTATATTCAGTATTCTTTGCCAACACCATAATTCAAAGACATCAATTCTCTCTTCGGTCTTCTTTATTCATTATTCAGCTTTCCTGTGCATGTGAGGTGATTGAACATATGGCTTAGGTCAGGTTCACCTGAGTCCTCAAAGTGACATCTTTGCTTTTCTTCAAAGAAGTCTTTTGCAGCAGATTGTTTCCATTGTTTTTAGGTGCCATTAAGTTGGTTCTGACTCATTGTGACCCCATGTACAACAGAATGAAAGACTTCCAGGTCCTGTGCCATCCTCACAGTCATTGTAATGCTTGAGCCCATTGTTGCAACCACTGTGTCAGTCCATCTTGTTGAGGGTCTTCCTCTTTTTCACTGACGCTCTACTTTACCAAGCATGATATCCTTCTCCAGTGGCTGGTCCCTCCTGATAACGTGTCCAAAGTATATGAGACATAGTCTCACCATCTTTGCTTCTAAGGAGCATTCTGGTTGTACTTCTTCCAAGACAGATTTGTTCATTCTTTTGGCAGTCCATGGTATATTCAATATTCTTCGCCAGTACCGTAATTCAAAGTTATCGATTCTTCTCCAGTTTTTTTCCCTTATTCATAGTCCAGCTTTCCCATGCATATGAGATGATTTAAAACACTGTGGCTTGGGTCAGGCACACTTTAGTCTTCAAGTTAACATCTTTGCTTTTCAATACTTTGAAGAGGTCTTTTTCAGCAGATTAGCCCAATGCAATACAGTGTTTGATTTCTTGACTGCTACTTTAATGGTCATTGATTGTGAATCCAAGTAAAATTAAATCCTTGACAACTTCAGTATTTTCTCCATTTGTTGTGATGTTGCTTATTGGCCCAGTTGTGAGAATTTTTGTTTTCTTTATGTTGAAGTGTAAACTGTACTGAAGGCTGTAGTCTTTGACCTTCATCAATAAGTGCTTCAAGTCCTCTTTGCTTTCCGCAAGGAAGATTGTGTCATCTGCATATTGCAGGTTGTTAATGAGTCTTCCTCTGGTCCTGATGCTGCTTTCTTTTTCATATAGTCCAGCTTTTTGGATTATTTGTTCCACATACAGATTCAATAAGTATGGTAAAAGGATATAACACTGACACACATCTTTCCTGATTAAACCATGCAGTATCCCCTTGTTCTGTTTGAATGACTGCCTCTTGGTCTATGTACAGGTTCCTTGTGAGCACAATTAATTGTCCTGGAATTCCCATTCTTCCCAATGTTATCCATAATTTGTTATGATCCACCCAATCAAATGCCTTTGCATAGGAAGTGAAACAGGTAACAAATTTTTGGTATTCTCTGCTTTCAACCAAGATCCATCTGAAATCAGCAATGATATCCCTGGTTCCACACCTTCTTCTGAATCTGGATTGAATCTCTGGCAGCTCCCTGTCTAGGCAATGCTGCAACTGCCTTTGAGCTATCTTCAGCAAAATTTTACTGGCATGTGATATTAATAATATTGTTAAATAATTTTCACATTCTGTTGGATCACCATTCTTTGAAATGGGCACAAATGGATCCCTTCGAGTCAGTTGGCCAGGAGGCTGTCTTTCAAGTTTTTTGGCACAGACAAGCGAGCACCTCCAGTGCTGTATCAGTTTATTGAAACATCTCAATTGGTGTTCTGTCAGTTCCTGAAGCCTTGTTTTTCACCAGTGCCTTCAGTGTAGCTCAGACCTCTTCTTTCAGTATCATTGTTTCTTGATCATATGCTACCTCCTGAAATGTTTGAATGTCGACCAATTCTTTTTGGTACAATGACTCTGTATATTCCTTCCATCTTCTTTTGATGCTTGCTGTGTTGTTCAACATTTTGTCCATAGAATCCTTCAGCATTGCAGCTCAAGGCTTGAATTTTTTCTTCAGTTCTTTCAGCTTGAGAAAAGCCAAGCATGTTCTTCCCTTTAGGTTTTCTAACTCCAGGTCTTTGCACATTTCATTATAATACTTTACTTTGTCTCTGGAGCAGCCCTTTGAAATCTTCTATTCAAACTCTTTCACTTCATCATTTCTTCAATTTGCTTTAGCTGCTGTATGTTCAAGAGCAGTTTTCAGAGTCTCTTCTCACGTCCATTTCAGTCTTTTCTTTGTTTTCTGTCTTTTTAATGACCTTCTTCTTTCCTCATGCATGATATCCTTGATGTCATCTCAAAACTTGTCTGGTCTCCAGTCATTAGTGTTCAATGAATCAAATCTATTCTTGAGATGGTCCCTAAATTCAGGTGGGATATATTCAAGGTTGTATTTTGGCTCTGGTGGACTTGTTTTAATTTTCTTCAGCTTCAACTTGTGTATTAACAATTGGTGGTCTGTTCCACAGTCAGCCCCTGGCCTTGTTCAAATTCTACTGTTAACAGAGCTTATTTGGGGCTCCTGTTCTCTTTAGTTAATTAAGGTTTAGTATGTCTGTCTTAATCATCTAATGCTGCTGTAACAGAAACACCACAAGTGAATGGCTTTAAAAACGGAAGTTTATTCTGTTACAGTCTAGGAGGCGAAAAGTCCAAATTCAGTACATCAGCTCCAGGGCAAGGCGTTCTCTTGTCTGTTGGCTCTAGTGGAAGGTCCTTGTCATCAATCTTCCCCTGGTCTAGAAGCTTTTCAGTGCAGAGTCCCAAGGTCCAAAGGATGTGTGCCCTTGGCTCTGCTTTCTTGGTGGTATGAGGTCCCCCACTCTGCTTCCTTGCCTTTCCATTTATCTCTTGTAAGATAAAAGGTGGTGCAGGCTACACCCCAGGGAAACTTCCTTTACATTGGATCAGGAATGTGACCTGAGCAAGGGTGTTACATCCCACCCTAATCCTCTTTAATGTAATCTCATCTTGCCTCATTAACCACAAGCAGAGATTAGGATTTACAACACATATGAAAATTATATCAATCACAAAATGGAGGACAACCACACAATACTGGGAATCATGGCCTAACCAAGTTGACATATATTTTAGGGGGACACAATTCAATCCATGACAATGTCTTTTTCAAATGTCTGAACTGCATTGAAATATGTTCCATTTATCCTGCTTCCAGTCCTACAGTATTTTGCTTTTTTTGAGATATAGGAAATATAACTAATGGATATGTTGTCACATGTTAGACTTTGTTGCATATTATACCTTACTGATAGTATAATGATTAAAACCCTTTGACATTGAGTCGATTTCAACTCATAGCGACCCTGTATAATGATTAAAGGCAGCTTTAAAGCAAACTGAATGATTAATTCAACCCAAGAAGAAACTCCCAATACTTCTAGTATTCTTAATTTTAATTATTGCTCCCCTTTTTGTCTTTTGAAACACTAATCAAAGAAGTTGTATTTTTGTGAAAGTCAATATTTTGAAATATTTAATCCGTAATTCAAAGTAATATTTCATCAAAAGAAATGCTGTTTTTAGAATGATTTACAAATGCGTGGATGCTCTGACCCACTTAGCTGCTGTCTGGTAAGCTGTGAATATTCTATATGGTAGGACTTTTTTAGGTTTTTGGGTAGTGAGAGTAGAGGTCATTGCTTACCCTCCATTAAAATAACAATTTGTTTGGATACTGTGTGTTAAACCAGCTGCAACACCAAAATGGGCCACCCACAGGGAATCCAGGGAGGGATCCTGAGGGTTGGCTGACTAACTGCTGCCACCTAAACAAATATCATTGCAAGCTCTGCAGTTTAGTGCTTGATCTAAGTAAGTGACTACTTAGAAATGAATCTTCCCATGTGTCTGAACTGCTTCGATTCTTTTTTAAATATAATAATACAAATGGGAATAATCTTTGATACTAATTTAAATCTTGAATCTTCTCATAGGGGATGAATTATAATATTTTCCTTAATTTTAGTATTGTAAGGATCTTATAATTATTTGAAACAACTTCTAAATAGCTTCCCGTGTAGCACTATCATTGTTCATAAAGAATGTATGTCTTCTTTTGTATTCCCCATCTGTGTTTTGCCACTACAGTGGAGTTTTTTAAAATACAAAAAAGCAAAAGCAGCTGTCACTGTGATAATAATTTTATTGGATATCCTTGAGTTACATTCATAGCAATCTATCATAATGAAGTCAGTATATTACATTGTAGGGGAAGCCTTTTTGGCATTAAAAGTTTCCTAAACATAATTTGGTAGTTCAAGGTTTGAGTAGTAGTGTAGTCTGATGATATATTGTTTGGATAGCAACGGTCACTTGGAGTTCAGAGTGTTTCCCAGGTAATTTAACTAACTCTTCAATTAAGGGGGAAAAAAATGGTTAAAGATGAACTGATGCTTTCAATGGTCACAGAAAATATAGATGCAATGAAAACTTTTGTGTTAACTACTTAGTAAGGGTTCATTGTAAACCCACAGGTCTAGCACTGATGGTACACTAACAGTGAGAAAGATAATTGGACTAGGGTGCTATGAAATTTACTCCAAAAATATATCATTGTTCTATGCTCTGTCTCAGAGATGTAAATTAGTGGAAAATATTTCTTGGATTTACTGTGGCCGGAATTTTTACCTCCATGATAAAGATAAACCTAATTATTCAGGGAAATATAAGTTTGTAAAATTCCTACTCTGAGAGTCAAGAGGCTTTTTTTCCCCTATATATTTATAGTAGAATAGATGATTTACCAGAAATAGATCTTGCCTTTTTTTAATACAACAAATTTCAAAACAAAATTTTTTAAAAATGCAAACATATAATTCCTATGTAAACATTCCCATGTAAATATAAACACAAGGGTACTTATTTAATGTGCTTTATTTACCTAGGACTTTCAGTATAGAGTTGTAGGTTAAGAGGAAATGAGTTGGCATAAGTGGTGATGGATTATGTTACAAAGTCAGTGCTTAAGGTAAAAATTAAATGTAGTCAAAATTACCTTTGAAAGTCCCTTAAATTGCCATTAAGTATAATGTTCATAGTTTGATGTATATTATACTATTTATCAGCATGTTCAGCATAGGTGGTTTTTCTTCTAGCGCTGGAAGACATTGTTGGTCTTTCACTGAGTACCAGCTAAAGAAGTTAGTTTTTATTTAGGTGCAATATTATATCAAAAATGTATATTTACATTTTTTGTATTTACAGTTGAATATGCAGTATCTTAAGTGTGTGTATCATATAACCTTATTGTATTGCTTATGGTGAAACCTAAGGTAGGCATTTATAAAATGCTGCCAATATGTAATCAGAAGAATATGGGCTTGAATGATTGTCATGAATTGAATTAGGTCCCCCCCGAAAATGTGTGTATCAGTTGGGCTGGGCCATGATTCCTGGTATTGTGTGATTTTCCTATATGTTGTAAATCTTGCCTCTATGATGTTAATGTGGGAGGGTGGGTGGCAGTTGTGTTAGTGAGGCAGGACTCAACCTACAGGACTGGACTGTGTCTTCAGGCAATCTCTTGAGATATAAAAGAGAGAAGCAAGCAGAGAGACAGGGGAACCTCGTTCCATGAAGAAAGCAGTGCCGGGAGCAGAGTGTGTCCTTTGGACTTGGGGTTCCGGCACTGAGAAGCTCCTAGCCTGGGGGAAGATTGAAGAGAAGGCTGACACAGAGAGAATGCCTTCCCCTGGAGCTGACACCCTGAATTTGGACTTTTAGCTTACTTTACCATGAGAAAATAAACTTTTCTTTGTTAAAGCCAACCACTTGTGGTATTTCTGTTATAGTAGCACTAGATGACTAAGACAGTGATAGATTACCCATAGGTTCAAATCCAGCCTCTTTTTCTAGTATGTGACCTAGAGCATTTTACTAAACTTCTATCCCTTATCCCATTTATGATGGGAACAGTAATATTTCTCAGTTACTGGTATTCAGAATGCAAAATTTGGAAACAAACAAGAAGGATCAGTAGTTGGAAAATATGGCCTTGGTGATAGAAATGACAGTGGAAATCCCATGATAGAATTTTACAAGACCAAGGACTTATTCATTACAAAACCTTTTCTGAACAACGTCAATGGCCACTATAGACATGAACCTCACCAGATGGACTCAAAAGGAATCAAATCGACTACATCGGTAGAAGGAGGTGGTGGAGAAGCTCAGTATCATTCAGAACAAAGCAAGTGGCTGATTGTGGAACAGATCATCAGTTGCCCATGTGCAAGTTGAAGCTGAAGAAAATTAATACAAATCCATGAGAGCCAAACTATAATCTTGAGTATATTCTGCATGAATTTAGAGACCATTTCAAAAATAGATTTGATGTATTAAACACCAGTGACAGAAGACCAGATAAGTTGTGGAATGACAAGGACATCATACATGAAGAAAAACAAAAGATCATTAAAATGACAAGAAAGAAAGAAAAGACCAAAATGGATGTCAGAAGAGACTCTGAAACTTGTTCTTGAATGTGGAGTAGCTAAAGCAAATGGAAGAAATGATGAAGAAAAAGAGCTGAACAGAAGATTTTAATAGACAGCTTTGGAAAACATAGAAAAGTATTATAATGAAATGTGCAAAGACCTGGAGTTAGAAAACCAAATGGGAAGAACACGCTCAGCATTTCTCAGGTTAAAAGAACTGAGAAAAAAATTCAAGCCTCAAGGTGCAATATTGAAGGAGTCTAAGGGGCAAAATATTGAGTGACGTAGGAAGCATCAAAAGAAGATGGAAGGAATATATAGAGTCACTTTACCAAAAAGAATTGATCAACATTCAACCTCCTCAAATGGCAACTCTATAGGGCAGTTCTACCCTATCCTATAGGGTTGCTATAAGTCACAAACAACTCAACGGCAATGGGTTTGGTTTTTTATTTCAGTGCAGCTTGCGCTTCTTTCTTCAATATCATTGGTTCCTGATCAGGAACTGCCCTATAGAGTTGCCAAGGAGTGCCTGGTGGATTCAAACTGCCAGCCTTTTGGTTAACAGCCATAGCTCTTAACTACTATGCCACCAGGGATTCCTGAAGGCATTGGCTAAAACAAAGCTCTAGGCATTGAAAGAATACTAGTTGAGATGTTTCAGTAAATGAATGTAATGCTGGAAATGCTCGCTTGTCTGTGCCAAGAAATTTGGAAGACAGCTAGCTGGCCGGCTGACTGGAAGGGATCCGTATTTGTGCCCATTCCAAAGAAAGGTGGTCCAACAGAATGTGAAAATTATTTAACAATATTATTAATATTGCACACAAGTAAAATTTTGCTGAAGATAGCTCAAGGGCAGTTGCAGCAGCGCATCGACAGGGAGCTGCCAAAATTCAATCCAGATTCAGAAGATATGGAACCAGGGATATCATTGCTGATGTCAGGTGGTTCTTGGCTGAAAGTAGAGAATACCAGAAATTTGTTTACCTGTGGTTTATTGACTATGCAAAGGCATTCAACTGTGTGGATCATAATAAATTATAGCTAACAGTGCAAAGAATGGGAATTCCAGAACACTGTGCCCCTGTGGAACTTGTAGATAGACCAAGAGGCAGGCATCCAAATAGAACAAGGGGATACTGGGTGCTTTGAAATCAGGAAGGGTGTGCATCAGGGTTGTATTCTTTCACTGTACTTTTTCAATCTGTATGCTGAGCAAAAAATCTGAGCATCGGGGCTGTATGATAAAGAACATGGTATCAAAATTGGAGGAAGTCTCTTTAACAACCTGTGTTATGCAGATGACACAACCTTGCTTAAAGAAAGCAAGGTGGACTTGAAGCACTTACTGAAGAAGATCAAAGACTATAGCCTTCAGTATGGATTGCACCTCAACATACAGAAAACAAAAATTTTCACAACTGGACCAATAAGCAATATCATGATAAATGGAGAAAATACTGAAGTTGTCAAGGATTTCATTTTACTTGAATCCACAGTCAACACTCATGGAAGCAGCAGTTGAGAAATTAAACTTTGCATTGCATTGAGCAAATCTGCTGCAAAGGATCTCTTAAAAGTGTAAAAAAGCAAAGTTGTCACTTTGAGGACTTAGGTGTACCTGACCCAAGCCATGGTATTTTCAGTTGCCTATATGCTGTCCTTAGGTTCGCTATGAGTCTAAATCGACTTGATGGCAATGGGTTTGGTTTTTTTTTTTTTTTGGTTTCATATGCATGAGAGGGCTGGACAATGAGTAAGGAAGAGCTAAGAAGAATTAATGCCTTTGAATTATGATGTTGGCGAAGAATATTGAATATACCATGGACTGCCAGAAGAAGAAACAAACCTGTGTTGGAAAAAGTACAGCCAGAATGCTCCTAAGTGAGGACGGCGAGACTTTGTCTCAAGTACTTCGGACATGTTATCAAGAAGTACTAATATCTGGAGAAGGACATCATGTTTGGTAAAGTAGAGTGTCAGTGAAAGAGAAGAAGACTCTGAACAAGATGGATTGACACGGTGGCTGCAACAGTGGGCTCAGACATCACAAGGACTGTGAGGATGGCGCAGGAGTTGGCAGTGTTTCCTTTTTTTATGTAGGGTTGCTGTGTGTCGGAACTGATTCCAGGGCACCTAACAACAACAATAATATTTCTGAGATGGCGTGTGAAACTAGTCTACCAAAAAAGTTGGCATCAAATATATTTCTGTTTTGCTTTTCTTTGTCACCATGGATGTAACTACAAACACTTGAAAAGTAAGGAGAATTGCACTGATTATTTGAAATATAATTACAGCTAAAGACATCATAAAATGAGAATAATTTGTTTTTAGATATATGCCGTAAATGTCAGGTCTCTGCTTAAAATATTTTAACAATTCACAAAAGCTTCTTCTTAAAATTTAACTTTTTAGCATGACATATGAGGCATTTCATGATCTGGTTCCTTCTTACTTTCCTTTTCTACTCTCACCATGAAATTTTTTCTCTTTGTGATGCTGAATCTTACTACCTTTTGCTTTACTAGCTGCTAGTACTTTGAGACTTAGCTTAGTTATCAAGAGACTCCTCTAGTTTCTCACATATTTTCATGCTCTGATGTTAGGCACATGCACATTAAGGATTGTTATGTCTTTTTGGAGTATTGACCCATTTATTTCTGATAATTTTCACTGCTGTGAGGTCTGCTTTGTCTGAAATTAATCCCTTTATCATATTATTCTTCTCTTTATCCCTGATAACTTTCCTTTCTCTGAAATGTAATCCGTCTGAAATTATTACAGCTATACCAGGTTTTGTTTTTTTTTTTAATTAGTGTTAGCATAGTGTATGGATTGGATTATGTCTCCCCAAAATGTATGTTGTAAATCCTAACCCCTGTACCTGTGTCTGCAATTCCATTTGGGAATGAGTTTTCTTTGTAATGTTAACGAGGCAGTATTAGTACAGGGTGTGTGTGTCTTAAACTCTTTTGAGATATAAAAGAGAAGATTAAGCAAGGAAACAGAGAGGGGAAGATAAATGCTAAGGACGCCATGTGAGATTTTCCAAGGAACCAAGAAACAGAAGCTGGAAAGACACAAGTACCTTTCCCCAGAGCCAACAGAGAGAGAAGGCCTTTCTCTATGGCCTGTGCCTTGTATTGGGACTTGTAGCCTTCTAAACTGTGAGAAAATAAATTTCTATTTGTTAAACCACCCACTTGTGGTATTTCTTTTATAGCAGCACTAGATAACTAAGACACATAGTCTATGTTTCTCCATCCCTTTATTTCAATTTTTCTGTGTCTTTATCTTTAAAGTGAGTTTCTTGTGGACAACATATAGTTAGTTCTTGTTTCTTTAATTCACTCTGATCGTCTCTGTCTTATAATTGATATATTTAGACCATTCACATTTAAAGTGACTATTGATACAGTTGAATTAATAGCTACCACATTTTTAACTGTTCTTTATTTTATTACCTTTTGTTCTTCTTTTTGTGGTCTTCCCCTCTTTTTTTCCCCCTCTTTGGTTTTTTTTTTTTTTTGGTTTTAGGTAGTTTGCATGATTCCATTTTCTCTCCTCTCTTAGCGTATCAATTATACTTCTTATCAAAAATTGTTAATGGTTGCCCTACAGTTTGAAATACACATTTACAACTTATATAAGTCCACTTTCAGTAATACAAGTCCACTTTGACTAATACTACTTCACTATTTCCAATTCTTCCCTCCTGTCTCTTGTAACATTGCTCTAATACATTTCACTTATCCATAAGCTATCATTGTCTAATATGTTGTTGCTATTATGATTTTAAATAGTTATCTGTTAGATCAGTTAAGAATAGGAAAAATAAAATTTTACTTTATGTTTAGCTTTTCCTTCTTGAATGCATTCCCTTTCTTTATATAGATCCAAGTTTCTGACCTATATCATTTTTCTTTTCTCTGAGGAACATCTTTTAACTTTTCCTGCAAGGCAGGTCCCTCAATTTTTGTTTTTCTGAAAACGCCTTTATTTCTTCTTCACTTTTGAGGGATAACTTTACTGGGTACATAGTTCTAGGTAGGTACGTATTTTTCTTTCAACACTCTTAGTATTTCACCCCATTCTCTTCTTACTTGCATGGTTTCCAAAGGGAAGTCTGATGTGATTATTATTTTTGATTCTTTATAGGGAAGGTGATTTTTTCCCCCTCTGGCTTCATTCAGGATTTCTTCTTTGTTTTTGATTTTCTCCAGTTTGAATATGATATGCCTTGGTATAGATTTCTTAGTATTTATCCTGCTTGGTGTTCTCTTGGTTTCCTGGGTCTGTAGTTTGGTGTCTGTCAATAATTTTGGAAAATTCTCAGCCAATATTATTTCAAATATTTCTTCTGCTCCTTTTTCTTCCTTGGTACCATTGGGTAAGTTCCAACTATCAACCTTTAGGTTAGCAGTTGAGCACAGACCGTTTGTGCAACAGAGGCCTTTTATAAACATAGGCAAGTTTATTCTAAAATGTATGCGTATGGAAAACACTTACCCTCTTGTGTCCATTGGCTCGATTCTGATTCATGGTGACCCCATGTGTGCAGAGTAGAACTACTCCATAGGGTTTTCCAAGCTCTGACCTTTTAGAAGCAGATCACCAGGCCTGCCTTCTTAGGTGCCTCTGGGTGGATTCAAACTGCCAAACTTTCGGCTGGTAGTCTAGTGCTTACTCATTTGCACCACTTAGAAACTCCTGGCATGGGCAACAGAGTAGTTAAAATAATCTTGAAAAAGAAGAATAAAGTGAGAGGAATCACTCTCACCAATATTAAGTTTTATTATATAATTACAGTAATTAAGACAGCGTGGTAATGGCAAGAGATATACACAGATCAATGGGACAGAATTGAGAACATAGAAATAGACTCACACAAATATATGCAACTGATTTTTTTTTAAGTAAATCATTTTACTTCAATTCATTAAGTGTTGCAGGAAATGTAGATATAAAGTCCTGAGAGAATAAGTGGCAGGAAATGACCAACTTTGGCTCAAGGAAGCTGGAAATGACTCACAGAGGAGTGTCTTGGGCTGGGTTCTCTAGAGAACACCACCAGTGAAGCATATATCTGTGTGTGTGTGTATCGAAAATATATAACCAAACCAAACCCACTGCTGTCAAGTCGATTCTGACTCAGAGACACCATAGGACAGAGTTGAACTGCCCTGTAGGGTTTCCAAGGAGCTGCTGGTGGATTCAAACTGCTGGCCTTTTGGTTAGCCAGCGTAGCTCACTGTAGCTCTTAACCACTTTGCCACCAGGGCTCCTTATACATATTGATCGGGGTCAGGCTTGAGGCTACTTCTGACTGACACAGCTGCAGGGACTGATGAATTCAGTATTGTCAGGTCAGATGGCAGACAACTGGTTCACAGGCTATGGAGGCTGACAAATCCCAAGATTGTTAGGTATGCTGGTAGCTTAAGGCCCAAGAGCCAGAGGTCAGATGATGATGAGCCAGATGCAAGATCCAGAATGAGAACCTTGCTGGAATATCCATTTATATACTGGAGGTAGGCCACACTTCCAAGGGATCTCCCTTTCAACTGATTGGCTTCTCATAGTAGATGTCATCATGGAGTTGATTACCTCATTACGTAACTGTCAAATTACATCATTATGTAACCGACAAACCACTGAGAATCATGGCCCAGTCTAGTTGACACACAACCTTAACTATCACATATGATGATTCTGTTCCAATTTGCATCATTGTTCAAGATTTATGCCTAATCTAAAATCATATGATCTAGTCTTTTTAGTTGGTCGTGGCTCCCTTTGGGGAAGATGATGAAGGAATGGAAGTGGAAAGTACTACAGTCACCCTCTGCTCCTGGACTGCTGCCCATCATACTTTTATCTGACCGATTTTTGAAAAAGGTCCAAAAGTAATTCAGTGGAGGAAGGAAAGCCTTTTCAACAGTGGTGCTGGAACAGCTGGATATTCGTAGGCAAGAAAATGGACCTCTAGCTAAACTTTATACCTTAATTAAAAATTAACTCAAAATGGATTATACTTAAATGTAAAACACAAAACTACAAAACTTTTAGGGAAAATCTTTGAGATCTAGAGCAAATGAAAAGCTCTTAAGATTGGATACCAAAAGCACAATCCATAAAAAGAAAAATTGATGAAATGAACCTTATCAAAATATATATTTTTTTAACTTTCCAAGGACCCTATGGAAACCCTGGTGGGGTAGTGGTTAAGTGCTACAGCTGCTAATCAAAGGGTCAGCAGTTCAAATCCGCCAGGTGCTCATTGGAAACTCCGTGGGGGCAGTTCTACTCTGTCCTACAGGGTTGCTATGAGTCAGAATTGACTCGACGGCACTGGGTTTGGTTTTTGGTTTTTTAAGGACCCTATAAAGAGGGTATTTTTTTTTTTTTTTATAAAGAGGGTGAAAACAAAAGTTAAACCCAGTGTCTTCGAGTCGATTCCAATTCAAAAACACAAGTTACAGACTGTAAAATATATTTGAAAATCACATATCCAACAAAGAACAACTATTTGTAATATATGAAGAACTCTCAAAACTCAACAGTAAAAGAATTCAGTAAGAAAATGGTCACTAGACATGAACAGACATTTCACTGAAGAGGATATTGTTGTTTTTAGTTGCCTTTCAGTTGGCTCTGACTCAGGGTGACCTTATGTGTAACAGAATGAAACATTGCCTGGTCCTGTGCCTTTTTCATGATTGTTGGTATGTTTGAGTCCATTGTTGTGGCTAATGTGTCAATCCATCTTGTTAAGCGCTTTCCTCGTTTTTGCTGATCCTCTATTTTATCGACCATGATGTTCTTTTCCAGTGATTGGCCTTTCCTGATGACATGTTCAAAGTCAGCAAGCCAAAGTCTCTTAGTTCTCACTTCTAAGGAGCATTTTGTTTGTATTTCTTCAGAGCCTGTTTGTTCAGCCTTCTGTTGGTCCACAGTTTATTCAGTATTCTTCACCAGCCACAATCCAAATGCATCAATTCTTCTGTCTTACTTTTTCCTTGTCCAGCTTTCACATGCATATGAGGCAATTGAAAAGACCATGGCTTGGGTCAGGCGCACTTTAAAAAAAAAAAACCAAACCCTCTGCTGTTGAGTCAATTCTACTCATAGTGATCTTATAGCAACCCTACCCAAATAAAAAAACCACTGCTGTCGATTCGATTTCGACTCACCTAGTCATCTTAAAACTGAGAAAAGTATTGGCTACCAAGGCAGTATTCTTACTGTAAATATATATGAAATGACTCTTTGCTCCTTATATCTTTGGAAGCTTTGGAAGGGGATACAAATGAGTGTTCTTTGGAAAATTAATGGTTTTGTTTGCTAGCCTAGAAAATAACTGTTGTGAACCTGTCAATTTGTAATGCTTTTGTTTTAAGCACCAAAGACCTCGCCTTAAACTAGCTTATGGAAAAGGGGAATTGTATAATAAAATGGACTGTCTTAGGGAATTTAATGATAGGAATGTAGTTTATCCTTAGGAATAATTAGAACTAAGAGTAATTGTTAACTATTTTTCATTCTTTCTTTCTTTATGTCTGTCTAGTTCTTCATTTTCATTCCAGCTGGCTTTCTATGCTCCTTAGTTACATTTTATGGTCCAGGTACCTGTGAGAGACAATATCTTTTTCATTGATTTTATTGATTACTGCTTCAAGATTTCAGGAGAATGATTTTTTGAGAGGGAGGAGTGGGAAGAATGTTTAATCTGATATCTACCCAGGACAAATCAACTGAAAAAATCAAAAGGAAAGTAAAAAATTGCCTCTCAGTCACCTTCAGGCTATGGTTCAAGCTTCTTAACACCATCTTCCAGGCCTCTAATACCTGGCCTGTGCCTTCATTCCAACTTCATGTCTTATCACTTAAAATCTTATATATCCAGTCATACTGATATAGCATTAGTTTCTCCCCCAGAACCCATACTGTTTTTCTGTTCTGCACTCTTGCATATGCTCTCCCAACGTCCAGAAATGTTCTCTCCTCTACTCACTCGCTCATACTTTAAAACAAATAATTCTTAGCTTTTGGAGGGGGCAAGGGTGTGATGATGGATGTAGTTTAAACAAGCATATTCGGTATCATAATAATAATATATTTGAGAAATTGTTTCTTTATTTTAAATTTCTAAAAACAAAACTTGCCATAATCTTGCCTACTAAAAATATAGTGAAGATACGATTCTCTGTCAGACTTGGGGTAGCTCTCATCATAGTCTTCGAGGAAAGAACTTTGATATATTCTAAAAGAGGAAAAAATTAAAATAATTTAACAAAATGTTACTTTTGTTATCCCTTCCCCCCGTAAGCCTTTCCTCAGGCTGTATATTTGAAAAAGTAGTGTACATAACTACCAATTTCTCCATACATACCAATGAACTACCTATAGTATTTACTAGTTTAAAAGGAATTTGCAAACATTGATTTTATATGATCTTCCATGATGTGAAATTTGAAACTATATATGAAATGTGAAGTAAATGTATATTAATTGAGTCTTTAACCACTTCTTCAATGAATTCAATTCCAAACTATGAAAATTCAACTTAGACTAGACAGATTTAAAAAGTTGTAAGTCAAGAAGCCCCTCCTTAGATAATCTTAGTTTAGATACTTTTAATATATATATATATTAAAAAAATTCATCCAGAAATACTGCTAAAACTATAAGAATAGACATAAGTAGGATATAATTAATCTCAATTTCAAGATTTAAAATAGTTTAAAAACTTTTACACAGTTTGAATGTCAATAATTTTACCTTGTTAAGGTAAAATTTCAGAAAAGCCGTTTTCAAAAGAATGATTTAAAAATCATTTTAAAAACAGTTGTTTTTAGGACATGTTATCTTCATCTATTGTTATTTTAGCTCTTCATTCCTTAGCTTTACACACAGGTGGTATAAACTGTAATCTTCATGTCTTTTTACATGTTGGTTTATCATATAAATATTACTTTTATAAGTAAAATGCTTCCTGGAAATTGGGGACTTAAAAATAGATTAGATAAAACAAGTCATAAATCAGTTGCAAAGGAAATATGTGCAACGCAAAAGGGCTGTTAATTATTTTATTTAGAAATTTATAGAACGGCAAACTTAAAAGGACATGACATTTCTTTTGAAATGGGGTCTTCATGCGTAATTTATTTACAGATATATTCTTAACGGAATGGAACCTACCTTTTTTGTCTTTTGAATGACAAACACAGTTGAAAATTTAAGGCATTCATCAAAGCAATTCCCCTGCCAACACTAGTCTGGTCCCTATGAGATTTTCATGAGTGCTTTGCCTGGACTAGTTCTCAACAACTTAAGTAGTGGGGCTTTCCTTGCATTCCTTGGGAGATTATCTCATCATTTAATAGACTTCACTTTAAGAAAGTGTTTTTTTGTTCAGGTTTATACCACTGCGGTTATGCCCTTTAGGCCACCCTTATATTTTTCCATTTACTTATCCCCTTCCCTGCACCAACTTTTATATATGTATTTGTTTCAGGGTGATTTATTCATTGTATAGAAAGCAAAAGTCTTGTAAGGAATGATTCACATAATGTATGAGAGGCTTAGGGAGTGAATTTAGGTTTTTAATACACCTGAAAGAAGCCCTGGCATTACAAATGGTTAAGTATGTGTTTGGCTGCTAACTGAAACATTGGCAGTTCCGCCTCACCTTCTGTCTCTGAGGGAAGAAAGACAGAGTGATCTGCTTCCATAAAGATTACATCCAAGAAAACCCTTTGGGGGCAGTTCTGCTTTGTCACATGGGGTCATTATAAGTCAAAAATGGCTTGACGGCACCCAACAACAAGTGCACCTAAATGATAGTAATAGTAATTTCTACTTAGTGTTGCTCTTACAGTGGCTTCATTGGTCTTTCTACCTATCCTTTAGGAAATTAAGAGTTTTTATTTATTTACTAAAATTCTGGGGGATTGATTTGAATGCTTTACATTCAGGAACAATCATACTGTCATTATTTTGAGGCATGCAATATAAACTATGGAAGAGAAGGGAACCGAAGCAGAACTTGGTCAATAAAGGTTCTTGTCAGGTATACTTAATGCTATGCATAAGTTATCAAAGCTAAAAAGAACTGTAGAGGACATCACAGCAAATAGAAGGTATCTATAAAATTTTGGAAAATAGAAGATAAATAAATGATTGGTAACTCAGTAAGTGGTATGGAGAGAGGGTTTAAGTGCTTTTATCACTTATTACGAGACAAGCTGATTCTTAAGCAAAAAGCCTCAGGAATTGGAGGCACCAAAAACGTGTTGCTGTCAAGTAGATTCCAACTCATAGTGATGATACAGGACAGAGTAGAACTGCCCCATAGAGTTTGCAAGGCTGTAAATCTTCATGGAAGCAGATATTCACACCTTTCTCCTGTGGAGAGGCTGTTGGGTTCGAGCCACCAACACTTGGTTTGGTAGCCGAGCACTTTAACCACTGTGCTACCAGGGCCCCGTTACAGGCAGAAATATGGGAGATGAAATCGTGAGGATTTGTTTAGGGCTGCATAAAGGAAATTTAGATGCCCAGGCACCCATGTACCTAATTTTCCCTCCTGTCGTCTTCAGAAAAAAAATCTAGGCTCACAAATACCAAACAAATGGGAGGGGAGGTTGAGAGACTCAACTAAAAATGAGGATTAAATAAAAATCTGCATAATTAGCAATGGGGGTCAGCTCCCTTCCCCTGCTCGGTTGCAAGAATGCTAGCATCCAGTTTTAACTCCCAAGTACAAGATGTTGTTATACATTGTTGAATCGATTCCAACTCATAGCAACCCTGTAGGACAGAGGACTTCCCTATAATCTTCACGGAGTCAGTGGCACATTGAGAGTATTGTACCACCCCTGGGTGTCTGGCACCACTGAGCAGTTTCTCTTAATCAGGTAGAGCCCAACGTCCTTCTTTAAGCACAGTAACATGTTAATTAAAAGATTAAGGAGCTTGACTTGTATTTTTGAGCTAGTATTATAGTAAACCCATTGTTGTGGAGTTGTTTCCGACTCATAGCGACCCTACAGGACAGAGTAGAACTGCCCCATAGGGTTTCCAAGGAGCAGCTGTTGGATTCCAACTGCTGCCATTTTAGTTAGCAGCCAAACGCTTGACTACTGTGCCACCAGGGCTCTGATAGTATGTATGGTAAAGTTATCTAAAAGAAGGGCAGTATTTTCAGTGCTTGCCATAGGCACCGTTTTCTGTATTAATGCCGCTGGCTGTATAGGGTTAATAGAAACTGCTCCTTGGCTCCATGCGCCCAGGACCAGTGCAGTACCTGCCATACCTGCTATACCCTAGTTACCCTCTGGTCCAGATCACCAGGTCTTTTCTCCTGGGAGTTGTTAATGGGTTCGAACTGCTGATCACTGGACCACCAAGGCTGAGCTGACTGAAAGCTCTCACATCCTGGCAGGTAGGGGAATCTTTGAAGGCAATGTCCCTGTATGAGCACACTATACTGAGGCCTGCTGCACAGAGTTTGCAGTCAGATTTTTAGTTCTTCACTCTTAAATATAAATGAATAGCCAAGGATTACCAGGGAACTGGGGAAATCCTGTAACATGAAACACAGTGATCAAATCAAATAAAAAGCTATAAAATAACTTTGCATAAACAGACACCCTGAAGGGGAAAGAATACATTTTTAACAACTTAAAATCCTGAAGGGGAAAGAACACGTTTTTAACAACTTTATACTTTGAGATAAATACTTAGGAAGTTTGTAACAGTGAGGCAAAAATAGAATATATGCTATTAAAACAGAGCTGTCACACAAAGGAAAGAGCTCTAGGTAATTAAAACAAATTAAGAAATATTAAAATGGTAGAAGATAAATGGGGGCAGTATTCCAGAAAGTAAAATTGAAAGAAAAAGAAATATATAGTGGGAGAGGGAAGTTAAGAAAATATGGTCATCAATTCAGAAAGTTCATTCTCTAGGAAGAGTTTCAGAAAGAGAGGAGAGAAATTACAGAAAAGAAGTTAATTTTATAGCAATCAAGATACAAGAATGTTTGTTGAATCTGAGGGCCAAATATTTTCAATATGAAAGGCCTACAAGGCACCCAGCACAATGAATAAAAAAAGGCCCATACCAGGTCATATACCACTGTGAAATTTCAATTACCAATGATAAATATGTGATGCTAAAATATTCTCTGGAAGGAAAAAACAGGTTAAATATGCACAAAACACCAGAAATCAGAAAGTCTTTGTACTTCTTAACAGCAACATTGGAAGCTAGCAAAAAATAGAAGAAATTCTGAGGGAAAATAATTTTTAACCTGGAATTCTTCTATAAGCAACCAAACTATCATCAATAAAGAGAGCTTTAAACATGCAACTTTTCAGAAAGTTTATCTTCCAGGGATTTTTTCTCATTAAGTTTCTAAAAGGATATATTTCAGTAAAACCACCAAGGGAATAAACTAAGATAAACAAGAAAAAGACAGGGATTTCGCAAACAGAAAACCAGTGCAAGATAAATTATGTACATGCATTACTTTGGTTAAAAATGAAAAAAAAAAAGAAAAAGCTTGTGAATTTAATATTCCCTTCCATACTGTATCTGTGATTATTTTCATATTTAACAAAGTTTCTACCTCTCAAAATGTTTGAGATAAATGTTCACTTATGCCAGGTTTGTTCTGTGAATTGCTATGCCCACTTCCTTGGCCCATAGTCACATGCTTTCAATAGTATATAAAGCCCACTTTGAGAAGTATGGATGTAAGTATTTCTTCGTTATGTAAAACAGTGCTGTGAACATTTAAGAACATAAATTGTTTTTGATAAAGAGAAAGTATAGATGAAAATTATTTAAAAAACAAACACACCAACTTTGGGTATTCTATACCCAAATGCCTACCTTACATTCACAAATGATTGAACTTTCTTGTCCATCCAATTAGGTGTTTATCAAAAATCTAAAATTTAGGTGGATAGTACATTATATGGGTAAGAGTTTGTTTACTCAAATGGAATTTGGAAGTGCTTCCGAATATAAGTATGACTGAACTATAATAATTTCATTGTATGAGGACCAGAAAAACTAAGCTCATTGCCATCGTGTTGATTTCTGACTTATGAAGACCTCATGTGTTACAGAGTAGAACTACTCCACAGAGTTTCCTTGACTGTAATCTTTACAGATGCAGATCACCAGGCCCTTCTTCCACAGTGCTGCTGTGTGGGTTTGAACCACCAACCTTTAGGTTAGTAATCGAGCGCAAACCATTTGTACTACCAGGGACCTTTGTATGAGGAAAAAAAAGAAAGAACCTGTTGCTGTCGAGGTGATTCTAACTCATAGCGACCCTTTAGGACAGAGTACAACTGCCCCATAGAGTTTCCAAGGGGCACCTGATGGCTTTGAACTGATGACCTTTTGGTTAGCAGCTGTAGCACTTAACCACTACACCCCCAGGGTTTCCTTGTATGAGGAAACACTCTCTAGATCCAAAAGCTTACATGGGATTTTGTCTCTTGAAAACAATTTGAGAAAAGCTAACCACATTCAGTAACTTTTTTAATTTGTGGTCCTAGAGGATCTCTACCAAATAAAGGACTCGGGCATCATCTTCTGTAGTTGCCTGTTATGGGCTAGGAGGAACTATATGACGGCAGGTGGATTAGATGATCTAATAGTTATTTTTCCACTTGAAGATAATTTTTTTTTTTTTAATTCAGAAAAACAACGACCTTACATATGACATTTTATAAGAGGGATTAGTCTTTTCATAGATTGTGAATGAATCATTGTCTACATTCCAGTACAAATATAAAAGAAGTTTATATGGATAATTGATGTAAGATCATTGTCAGCTCATGAAAGAGACTTTTTCTCAAATATATGTTAAAAATGTTGTTGTTGTTAGGTGCCGTCGAGTTGGTTCCAAATCATAGCGACCGTGTGTACAACAGAATGAAACACTGCCCTGTCCTGTGCAGTCCCACAATCCTTGTTATGCTTGAGCCCATTGTTGCAGCCACTTCATCCATCTCGTTAAGGGTCTTCCCCTTTTTCATTGACCCTCTACTTTACCAAGCATGATGTCTTTCTTCAGAAACATGTCCCTCCTGAGGACATGTCCTAAGTAAGTGAGACGAAGTCTCACCATCCTTGCATTAAGGAGCATTCTATTTTAAAAATAGACCAGTAAAATCCATCTGATACATACAAATTAAGAACAATCATTTCACGCAAGGATGATAGTATACCAAATAATGTAAAATCTCTTAAATATTGGAAAACAAAAAAGGAAGTAAGGGGGAGGTAATTCATGAATGGTAAAGACAATTTGATGTTTGGCTTTTATGATTCATAATAAATTTTAAAAGTTTTTTTTCTCATAAGACTGTTAGATTTATCCTGCAAACAGTTTAAACTGTAGGACACAGAAGGGAATGTTGCCCAGTTTTAATGAAAGAAATTGCTTTTTTCTTTAGTTATGAAATAGAAAATATACTAATCACAAAGAACTAATATAGGCAACATTGAGCAAAAATACAAAACATTTCTTTTTTCCTAATTAGTGTAGATATGTTCATTCATTTATAACTCTCCCCACACCTTCCCAAATTGCTTTACTTCTTCAAGTGATGTGTGCTAATATGACACAAACATCAGTAACAGCTGGAGCTATACTGTACCCCAGCCAAACAAATTAGAAAAAATATATTGGAAATTAGCCTTCCTGTAACTTACGAAGTTACGTGGAAATTTTTTGTTACATAGGTAAACAATTAGAAGGAAATGTGTTGGAGGCTTACCTGGAAAATATAAATATCACAATTTTAAGGTAATAAAATGTTTTGAAACTGCTCAAAATCCTTTCGTATCTTTATTATTAAAAAAAAAAAAATAAGGATTACTGTTTCATTGTTATATTTCCAAATCATATTTTGGTCTATTTGCAAGACAGATAATTATCTTTCTTTAGGAAATTTGTGATCTTTTGGAATTAATGACCCTGATCTGATGGGTTGTTGAGAGGTGGGTGTTGCTGGAGAACCAAAAGAGTTTGAGGGCAGTGGGAATGTTTGACCGAGGATGCTCGTGCATGAAATTAAAAGGCAGCCGTCAGTGTGCCACAACACGGCGCTGCTGAAACAGATGGGCACATTGAAAGGAAGAAATGTTTAGATTTAGGAAATTTGATGAATATATAACTGTAATATCATTAAAACTCATCAAATGATTACATTTCTGAGAGCCATGTAAAGTGTTAACTTCGAATGAATAGGACATGCTGTTTGAATTATGTCAAAGAATATTAAATTATTTGAGGGAACAAAAAGAGAAAAAGCTCAAGTAGCCTATGCCTGTGAGTGTACAACAGTCAACTTTCAAATAGATGATGAAACGTATTGATGATATTCTACAACCTTTGATGCATCCATAATTAATTACTATCATGTATATGCAGTATATAATTGGAAAGCACTCTCAACAATTCTGCTTCATTTACTACTGTTTTTCTTTAAATGTTCTAGGCATTGGTGGTAACAGCTTCTTCTTTATAAGGTATTAAATATTTTATAATTTACCATGAGATTATAGGTATGTGTGCAGATATCACCATACCATGTAGGGTGACTGATAACTCTCTCAAGTTATTTATTTATTCTTATTTCAGAGACAGCTCTTTCAGAATTCTAATCAGACGGCATTTTCATGTAGGAAGTCAGCTACTATTGCCTCTGATTAGAACTTCCCGGCTTGTCTTTGAAATACATGACTTATCTTTTGGTTGTTTATAGACTGCTATCACCTCAGTGCCACAAGATATGGTGCAGACCTCAACCTTTTTTTTTTTTTAAGCCTTTTCCACTTAAGAAGACCAAATTTAGATTTGACTACTAAGAAATAATTATTTTTTAGTTTGTCACATGATAGTCTAATTTGCAATTTTAGACACTTTAATATGGTACTTATATGTGCCAGGTAGTGTTCCAAGTGCTTTGTAAATGTAAGTTCATTTAATACTAGTAACAACCTTATGGGGTAAATACTATTATTCTCCTCATTTAATAAGGGGGAAGCTGAGGAATAGAGAGGTGCATAGCTAGAAAGTGACCATAGTATTCTCAAATCTTTTTATTATTATAGGGTGAAAAATGAGAAAATTTTACCCTGATAAAAGGTCCTAAGATTACAGATCATACATTTTAACAGACAAGAGAATAAAAATAATACCAAATTGAGAAAGTGTAGGGAATCCCTATATATTTATTAATACGTCCAATTTCTATTTATTTCCATTCAAATCAGTTATATTTGGCTATTCTTTAGAGCCTTAATAGAATTAGTTGGTATTAGAGAACTAGGTTGTTCTAGATTACTTAGGAAATACTATTCTTTCCTTCACTCAGGATATTTGTTCATGTTTCTTGTCTAATAGAAGTTTAAAGAACTTCAATAAATAGGCTATATTTCCGATTTCATCCTTGATTCTAAACTGACATCTTCATGTGACTTTGGTACAATGAAATTTTAGTTTGCTGATACCAGCAATAATTTGATACTATTATCTTCAATTCTGGTTTGGCATGTCTTTAAAATGTTTTTCAGCCTTTTAGTAGCTATTGAAAGCAAGTGCTTATGTAAAATTTTAAGCTCACTTAACTCTTCACAAGTGAGGATGCTCATACCCTCTTACATCAGGTTACTCTGGATATTGTTGTAATTTTTAACTAAATAACTGTGAACTTCCTGATCTTCTCTAGGCTACTCATTAATGAATAGGAGAAAAAAAAAAAAGGTAAAAGAAATTGCATTTTGTTTCTCCCTTATCCTAGGATTTCTGTTTTAATGACTATCAATTTGTAATAATGACTTATGGAGTCTACCAATTTCAGTAAATTCCTGACCAGCCCTTTAACTGCTTTGCTTATTACTGATGGAAGGGAGACATTTACTTGGAAGGCTTTTGATTGACTCTTATTATATACCTTCTAAAATACATCACAAATTTTACAACTGAGTCCTTTTTTAATTTTCTCTTTTTTGTTTTAAATATACTTTTTTTTTCCCTTATAAATATACCTCTAAAGTTGTTGGGTTTGTAGAAAGATGAATAATAATATAAAAAAAATAACAGGTGGCCACTCACACCTTAGAATGATTATAGTGGGAACAGAGGCCTTTTCATCACGTCCCTAGTGGACACCTTGTTAGCTGTCATGTGGTAGACATCTGTGGCTGTTTGGAATAGTCTCTGCTGCTGTTTTGGGATCTCTCAGGTCTGGTGGCCATCCTCCTTACAGTGGATTATTTTTAAGCAATTGGGTTTCTTAGATGTTTATTAGTCTAAAAAAAAAAAAAAAAAGATAATTCTGAATAAATAAGAGTTAAGAAGTGTCCCAGATAAGTGTACTCTTCTTTTAGATCGCCTACGATTATACAAACTAATTAGTTTATGTTAGTAGCTATCTCTTTACTCATCACAATTATCAAATTTGGGAATTGAACTTCATTAAGGAAGCTCTTATTTGACAGATTTCTGTACTTACATGCCTGTTAACAGAGCACAGTAAAACCAAATAAAACATTATTATTTAGATTAATTCAGGGAGAAGGCCATATGTAAATAATTAAATCAAGGGTTTTAAAAAACGAAATCAGTAGACCTCTGGTATTCATGGCTTTAATATCTGAATCCTGAGCAACTCTAAGGGTCTATGACATGAAATGGCCTGTAATGTCATATAGCTATGAGTTTGAATTTTGTGTCACAGGTTCTTAGGTGGGAGAGTTGCTTATTTATCTGCATACGATGAAAAATTTTGTTCTATACTTGTCATTGTAGTAACCCCTGCAGTGTTCAGAACATTGCGTCTTTGTGGAGAAATGGTCATCAAATAAGAGAGAAAATGTTAGCTAATACCGAAAATACTTAACTTGAGATGTAGCAACATACATAAGAAACATGTCTCCTGAGTGCAATGTGGCTTTGAAAATGCTAAGAACCCGTTCAAAAGTTTATGTTTTTGTAAATTTGCAGAATTCCTGAGGTCTTAGAAAATCCAGCTAGCATGTTAAAGATCTTCTGTTTGGAATTTTCAGAGAAATGCTACAATAGAGACGGCATTAAGATTCTCAAATAAAACAAAATTAAAAAGCAAAAACAAACACAAAACTATTGGCTGTTAAAGGAAAATTTTCAAAAATTACCTTAAGTTCTTAGAAAGCACATTGATGTATTAAGTGTTATCTACCCTAATCGTCTTTGCTTTCTGTATAAGGATGTACTAAACAGAAGAAATCTTCACCTTTTCATTTATCTAAATTACCATGAAATTTGAAATGGCAGAATAAGTAATCATGAATTTTATTCTGTCAGCACAGCCCCCGAGTGAATTTCAAATGTTTAAGTTGTTCCTCTGAGGAATTTTTGTCATACAACTTTTAAAGAATAACATTTTTCTTTTGAAAAGTCAGAAATCATTACACTTTAGATATTACTAAGATCAAGAACAGAAAAAATGTTTTAATTTTACAGTCTAAGACGGCTGTGGAGCATGGACCATATTGTGTTAAAGTATCTTCCGTTAGAAATATCTCTTCAGTCTTTCATGTTTTCTCTCAGATTAAGTCAGGATGCATTTGTGAATTCTACTGATTTCATTTTGTTGAGGACTGTAAGTAATTATTAGGCATAAACTCTTGTAATAATTGTAGCACATCATACAAAGCTGGTTAGAAATCAGAAATTGCCTGATGGATGCCCTTGTTAATTCTGGTTGTATTACATTTGATGTTTATTTGACTTAATTTTAAATAATTTTTTTTTTTTTTTCCCAAAGCTCCAAATAATGTGAAATGTTAAGGAGGTTACTTATTTCATTAGGTAAGGATTTTAGATAATACCATTATAAATTAACACTCTAGTTCTTTAAAACTTTGAAAAACATGTGGAATTAGTAATCATTTACCAATTCAAGCCCATGGAAGCAGCAGTCAAGAAATCAAACAATGTGTTGCATTGGGCAAATCAACTGCAAAAGACCTCTTTAAAGTATTAGAAAACAAACATGTCATCTTGAAAACTAAGATGTACCTGACCCAAGCCATGGTATTTTTCAATAGCCTCGTATACATAGGAAAGCTGGACGGTGAATAATGAAGACCAAAGAAGAACTGGTGCCTTTGAATTATGGTTTTGGCAAAGAATATTGAATATACCATGGACTGCCAGAAGACCCTCAACAAGATGGATTGACACAGCGGCTGCAACAATGGGTTCAAACATAGCAACGGATTGTGAGGATAGCACAGGATGGGCAGTGCTTCATTCTGTTGTACTTAGGGTCGCTATGAGTCGGAATCGACTCGATGGCATATAGGAACAACAATGTAACAATTCAAAATGGAAGCCAATGTGAAGTTTTCCTGACTCAGGGCATAATGGAATAACCCTTAAAGCTAAACAGGTATAACCTGCGAGAGTAAAATTAACACAATTTCTGTAAGGCAGGGATATTCTCCCTGAAAAATCTGTTAGCGTTTTTTGAGTGATAAATAAGCATTTTGTGATTAGAATTATCAGTAGACGTAATTCATTTATATTGGTTTCAATCCCAAATATTACAAAAAAGACAGTATGTAATTAGAGGATTTTATGTCCTAAATAAAATTCTAGGAAACCGGTAGAGTGCTAATATTGCATACTGAAATTGCTGAAGATAATGATGAGTGATAGCCCTTTCATATAACTTAAGGCGATAGAGACCATGACTTTCTTGTCCTTCATGTTTGTGCTTAGCAGAGCACTCAATAAATACAAAATTATACTCATGAATGATGTGAGTGATCACAAAAGTATTATATGGACTTCTGGCAACACCAGGGACTGACCTATGATGAGGCTGGCTCATCAGTCTCTTGGCTTGAGATCCCTGGGCCAGGGGAGATTGTCATAAATAACTCCTAAGACTCTTGCAAATGCAAATTTTTCACTACTCAGAAGGCAATGCAAAGAAAGTCCATGCAAACGGGAATCATGCTGAAAGAATACTCCCTCTGAAGGTAAGTTCATCATAAAAAAATTCCGGCCATGTGAACTATCTAACATGATGTCGTCAGCAGCCATGATAAAAAGGAAGGTTAATGCCAAAATACACAGAATTCTCTCTGCTTACCCCAAATATAAAGTAAAAAAAAGGGGTGCCAATGATGAAATTAAAAGAAAGATTATGAAATACTTAGAGTTGAACAGCAGCAGCCAAAACACTGCACATCAGAACTTGCAGCTAAAGAATAAATATGGCTTTAAATGCATATTTTAGCAAAGGTTGAAGATTGATGAACCAACCTTCCAATTCACAACATACAATGTAAGAACCAGGGTGTACAACAAAGAGAATCCTCAGGATGATGCTGAAAGGAGATCCTGAATGACTGCAATGCAACTGACTTAAGAGGGCAACTGACCCATTCTGGAGCAGAGCATTTTAGAGGATTTCATTCCAAGGGCCAGGAGGGATAAATCCAAGGCCATTGGGGCTGAGGTGAGTGATTATCTGGTGAGTTTAATCATTCTGAGTTAAAACTTACCAACTGTAAATTGTTTTTAATGTTTTCCCCATTTTCATTTTTTCATCTATTAGGCTTCTACTTTTAAAGAAATAAGTTTCAGTTTTATGTTTGAATTTCTTAGAAAATAGTCATTTTTATAGTTTATTTAAACTATTTCTTTTTTTTTTTTTTAATTGTGCTTGATTTTATGTTTTATTGCTGAATGTAAAGGGACCTACTGTTGTTCTTTTTAAACTGCTCACCAGTTGGAAAATGAAGAATACCTCCCTGAAACTATGCGTCTGGGGGCAACTCTAAATTTTAAATTCTATCTTCTCAGCGATTGATTTTCTTATATTCCTTGATTGAGGAATAGATTGTCCCTTTTAATTTAAAGAAAGCTTTTTTGTTCTCTTTAGGGAGAGTTGAAAGATAAAAAGAGAAAGTTGAAACACAAAGTTAAGTCCTGTGCTTACTCGTATAGAATGAACAAAATGGATACACTATGTCATGGGCTGCTTGTTTCCCTCAAGAGACAAAGATTAGGCCAATTTGGGCCATCCTTCTATTAAGCTAGAACAGCTGGAGTTTAACATTTTTCTTCTCTAAATGTAAAGACTGGATAATGTTCACGGTGGAGCATGTTTGTGTTTTACACATTTGGTCTCCTGTCTTCTTTTTGGCTTGGGATTTTGGTTAGTATGCAGTATGAATTTGAGAAGAAAAAAAATCCTTCTCATTTTAGGATAAACAGACCGAGTGTTTATTACTGTGGAAACCAGACAGTAAGTAGGACTGTAAACAGAGTGATTTCAAAAGACCAAGTGATTAAATGCCAGCAGGACTGCAGTAATACTATCATTCTTTCATAACCATATTTGTTGAATGTGTTCTTAAATTTTATGACTTACGTGTTAATCTTCCGTGGTGCATATATGAATTTTTTGTTTGTGTAGAGTTTTAGTAGAATTCTACTGAATGTAGAAACTTGAAGATATACTTGGTAAAAGCACTTGTAATGGCTAGCATTCAAGGTATTGAATTCACCTCAGGAATAACTTGATAACATTTCTCATGCCTGAAGTGGAATATTAGCTCTGCCCAATTTAGAAGAGCCACCTAACCTCATAAGAACCACCTTTTGTTAGTTTGCTTAAAATCACCACTTTGTTGGTAATTCTGAGGGAACATGAATTGTGATGATTGCTATTACTTAGTATGCAGAATCCCTTTGGGCAGAGTTTAGGTTAAGTCACTCATTTCAGAAGCAGTTGGCTGCCACCATACTTGATGCTTACATGATTTCCTTTGGTTTGTGCATTGATCCGCTGGGTGGCAAAATTGACTTTATTGAAAGCACTAACTTGTAAAAGCTTACTTATCCAGCTTAAATATAAAATAAACCTGTTGGAGCTACCTTTCCAAAATGGGGGCTCTTTGTGTGAAAGGCGTATCAGGCATCTTGGATCCCTTCTTCAATCTATAGCTAAACATTTTTTAAAATTAGGGTACTTTTTAAAAAGAGCCTGTAATATGCGGAATTGTAAACTGGCTTATTGAGGCGACTGATTTTTTCCCTTTAATATAACAGTGACAGAAAGTGCCAAAGCATTTCCAGTAGTTGAACATAAATCTTTGATATGACCTTTTGAGTCATATAAAGAAAGATTACCCTTTTAAAATTTTTATGAAATATATTTTGTATCAGACACTCACTGGGTCCGCATAGAAATTACTTTTCATTTTACTGTGTACCTCAGTATATTTGGTATTTTCAGAATCTACCCTTCCTTCCATTGTTCCCTTTAGTTTTAGGGATTTTTTCCTTAACATCCCACTGAATGAATTATGATTACAAAATTGTCAAAATAAAATAACGACTATACCGTTTGAACATTTTGGGCCACAGCTAAGTTTTCTCATTTGAGATTGCGTCATAAAAAACAGCTCACAGACGTATAGTATGCCAAAACAGTTAATTTTTTTGGACTTAACTGAAACTAGGTTTCTGGTTTTAATATTTGCTATGAAATATTGATATTAAAAGGAAGGTGTTATTCTATGTAACATGACTTATTTACATAGTTACCACACAACAAAACTTGGTATTTCATGAAAACTATGCAGTAATGATATCATTTCATTGAAAACAATAATTTCAGTATTACAGTAGGTTAACACTTTTTCTCTGGCTGCTTTTTTGAGTTTTTAAAAGTTGAAAAGTCATGGTTGTGGTTATAGTTCGTACTAATTTTTCTGAAAAGAATTTATTAAGATCGTAGGCCTTGTAAAATACTTCTACTCTTTTACATTTATTTAAAACTGGTACTCTCTCTGATTGGTCTTTCTGTAACATAGGTGGCCTTGCATAGCATCATGTACATGCTAGGAACTAAAGAAAGACTGTTGAATTGGATTTCAAGTTTTCATATAGGATTCTACAGAAACTTATTGACCACATTTCACATATTCCTTATACTGTTGCAGTTTTCGCTCCAGAGCTCAAAAGCTGAATTTATTACTGTTTGTCCCAAAGAGACTTATGTACTACAATTGTTTAAGGTTTAACAGACATAATGTCCAAAACATAGTGAGTGCTCAGTAAGTGTTACCTAATATTATTGGAGCCCTGATGATACAGTGGTTAAAAGCTCAACTGCTAACCAAAAGGTCGGCAGTTCTAATGCACCAGATGCACCTTGGAAACCCTATAAGGCAGTTCCACTCTGTCCTGTAGGGTCGCTATGAGTTGGAATTGACTCGACGGCAACGGGTTTTATTATTAGAAAACTTTTATACTATAATTCTTAGACTTTTTTCCCTACTTCATTCCAGTTACAGATGCTTAGAATCATAATTATTGAAATCACAAAGATAAAGATTCTGCCTTCACCCCATGATAAGGATATTTAGAATAAAGAGAAGTAATTCAAATTATTTTGGCCATGGTAAATGTCTCTAATTGCAATCAGGTTTAATGATGACACTATAGTCACTCCTAGCTCATCCATTTATTTGCGTAAGTTATAAATCTTTGTGGACTGTGTTTACTTAAGCATAATTCATTCTTTTATTTAATCAACAAATATTGAGGGTTTACTACTCTGGGGTGCTATGGATAAAATGGCAAACAAGATAAATATCCCTTATGGAATTTTCTAATTGTGGGTGGGTGGGAAGGAAAACAGAAAATACACAAAAGCAGATAGGCAAGGTTCTTTTAGTTTGTGAAAGTGTTAAGAGGAAAATAAAGCAGGATGATATGATAGATAGTAGAGGACGGGGGCTATTGCAACATTAGATACAAGAGTCATGGGAGGTTGCTCTGAACATTCTCAAGAAGAAAGATGGAATTATGCAGCACTGTGTTCTAGGGTCACTATGAGTCCAAATTCACTCAACAGCAACTTTTTTTTTTTTAATCTTCTAGTGACATGTTTTGTAACATGATATCTTTCTTTCTGGGACTAATTTGCAAAAATGCATATACTAATAAATAATTTTAAGGAAAAATAAAAATTGGGAAGAGATTCTTGATACCAAAGTTAGTTAAGTTACAATATAATCTAGTTCCCTGATGAAATTATTAATAGTCTACTCAATTATTATTAAAATTTAATTAAAACAGTGTTGTTAGCAGACATGATATGCATAAGAACGATTTTACTCTGTCAAGTTACCCCCCTTCCATCCATTTCCTCTTTTTGTGATTGACTTTAAATGTTGTTTCCAAAAAAGGTTTTGTGCAATATATTGTTTTTCTGCTTTTATCAATACATTGATTATTGCCCTCTTACTTTGAACCAGCTTTAGGGGAGTTTTCAGTAAAAATAGGTACAATATGTACAAAAGCAGTGACTTCAAAAACAAAAGAGTCGGGCCAAGAAATAAAGAAGAGGAAAATTGCTGTCTCAGGAAAGCTTTAGATTTAGCACAAATTTTAATTATGGGACGGTTGATTACATTGCTCTCAAAGTCTATTAAGTAGTAAGGTAGTAAAATTATAAGTTTGTTCATCAAACAAAACAAAACAAAAAACCTTTTTTACTTGTTTTGATTCTCTAAAAAGTATTGATCACGGGTCTCACTGTATGAGGGCAGTGAGAACATAATGAACAATATTTTCTCTAGCAATTATGGAGATATTCCTGCAGAAAGCTTTCCCTTGTATTGAGACTGACTGAAATCGTAGGATAAAAGTAATTCCAAAAGCGTCAGAGGAATGTGGTTTAAGAATGAAAAGGACAGATTCTTTCAGAATTGTACAGAAACATGAGAAAAGAGAGCATGAAGATTGAGCGGGGGTGGACGATTACACAGATTTCAAGAAAGTGGATCATGAGCTGTGAACTGGGTAGTTGTGAGAGATTAGGCTTGAGACACAAGCAGGCCCCATTCTGGAGGGCTTTGCTTTGTAGACAATAGGAAGGTTTTAGAATCTTACACCAGGATCGACATGATCATATTTACATTTTAAAAGATCACTCTGGAAAATGTGGAGAATGAAACAGAGGGGACTAGATGAGGCAGGGAGTCTAGTTAGGGGACTGTCACAGTAATCTAAATGGCAGATTATGGGGATTGGAACTAAGATAGGAGCAATTGAAATAGAGATAAGAGGGGCAGATTTGAGAGCTATTTAGGATGTAGAATTGTCAGGAATTGGTGAGTGACTGAGTGGGGAGGATAAGGAAAAAGAAAAAAAGAAAATCAAGGAAGATGCTCAGGATTCTAAATTGGGCTACTAAGTGGGTGGAAATGACTGACTTGCCGAATTACTAGAGGTGAAGCAGATTTATGGGGGCAGGGGGTAAGTTTATTTGAGATATGGTAAGTTTGAGGAACCTTGGAGACATTCAAATGGAGACATTCAGTAGGAAGCTGAACATAAGGGTTTGATGCTCAGAATACTGATCTGGACCAGAGACACAGATTTTAGAATTTATCAGTATATATATGGTCAGTAGCTGAAATCATGGGAGTGCCTGAGACCACTCAGCGAGAGAACTGGGAGGAAGAAGAGGAATGAGAGTGAGAGTGCAACCAGCATTTAGGGGACTGATGCAAAAATAGGAGTCCACAGATGAGACTGAGAAGGAGCAGTAAGGGATGTAGGATAAAAACTAGGCAAGTGTGGTGCCACGGAAGCCAAGCAAGCACAAAATAAAAATTGTGACTTGTCCTTTGATCTTGAAAACAATGTTCACTGTGACCCAGGCTGAGACAACTTTAGTGGAGAATGTAGAAGAAAGGGGAGAGGGTAGGCAAAGCATTGGGGGATGAAGGGAGGCTTTTAAAATGCAAACCATTTGAAACAACTTTTAATTTTGACTGGAAGAATGCAGTAAAGGATAAGAGCTTGCAAGTGCTAGACAAAGGATAATTGACTTCAGAGTTTTTAACAAGGCTCTCAGGACGTGACATTGCTTTACCTCTCCAGTTCTATCATCTGGCACTTCCCATCTCAAACTCTGTTTCTTCAGCCTTTTTTTTTTTTTTAACACTAACAACGACAAAATTTTTTTTCAGTGGTCCAAATGTGGCATGCTTACTCTCACCTCTGGGTCTTTGCACCTATTATTTCTTCTTCCCAGAGTACTCTTCCCATCTTCCTCACTGCCCTTGCTTGTAGTTGTTGTTAGGTGCCATGATGTCAGTCCCGACTCATGGCTACCGCATGAACAACAGAATGAAACACTGCCCAGGCTGTGCCATCTTCACAATTGTCGTTATGTTGGAGCCCATTGCTACAGCCACTGTGTCAGTCCATCTCATTGAGGGTCTTCCTCTTTTTTGTTGGCCCCCTACTTTACCAAGCACGATGTCATTCTCCACAGACTGATCCATCCTAATAACATGCCCAAAGTACATGAGATGAAGTCTCGCCGTACTTGTGTCTAAGGAGCATTCTGGGTGTATTTCTTGAGAATTTGAGTTCTGCACCCCACTTTTCTCATGCTCCATCAAGGACTCTGTTGTGTTCCTTGTCACAGTGGCCATCGGTGGTAGCTGGGCACCATCTAGTTCTTCTGGTCTCAGGCTGATGGAGTCTCTGGTTTATGTGGCCCTTTTTGTCTCTTAGGCTGACGTTTGCCTTGTGTCTTTGGTGTTCTGGTTCTCCTTTGCTCCATGTGGGTTGGGACCAATTGATGCATCTTAGATGGCTGCTTGCTAGTTTTTAGGACCCCAGATGCCACTCACCAAAGTGGGATGCAGAACATTTTCTTAATAAACTTTGTTATGCCAGTTGATCTAGATGTCCCCTGAAACCTTGGTTGCCAGACCCGTACCCCTGCTACACTGTTCCTTGAAGTGTTTGCTTGTATTCAGGAAACTTCTTAGCTTTTGGTATAGTCCAGTTGTGCTGACTTCCCCTGTATTATGTATTGTCCTTCCCTTCACCTAAGATAACTCGTCTATTATCTAATCAGTGAATTCCCCTCTCTCCCTCCTCACCCTCATAGCCATCAAAGAATGTTTTCTTCTGCGTTTAAAACTTTTCTTGAGTTTTTGTAATAGTGGTCTCATACAATATTTGTCCTTTTCTGACTGACTGATTTCACTCAGCATCATGTCTTCCAGATTTATCCATGTTATGAGATGTTTCGCGGATTCATCATTGTTCGTTATCATTGCGTAGTATTCTGTTGTGTGAGTATACCATAATTTGTTTATTTCTGTTGATGGGCAACTAGATTGTTCCCATCTTTTTGCCGTGTGAACAGTGGTGCAGTGAACATGGATGTGCATATGTCTATTTGTGTGATGGCTCTTATTTCTCTAGAATATATTCCAAGGAGTGGAATTGCTGAATCTTATGGTACTTCTATATCTAGCTTTTTAAGGAAGTGCCAAATTGATTTCCAAAGTGGTTGTACCATTTTACATTCCCACTAGCAGTATATAAGTGTTCCAGTGTCTCCACAACCTCTCCAACATTTATTATTTTGTGTTTTTTGGATTAATGGTAGCCTTGCTCTGGTGAGATGGTATCTCACTGTAGTTTTGATTTAAATTTCCCTAATGGCTAATGATCATGAGTATGTCCTCATGTACCTGTTAGCCGCCTGAATGTCTTCTTTGGTGAAGTGCCTGTTCATATCCTTTGCCCATTTTTTAATTGGGTTATTTGCTTTTGTTGTTGAGGTTTTGCATTATCTTGTAGATTTTAGAAATTAGACCCTGATTGGACATGTCATAGCCAAAATTTTTTTCCCAGTCTGTAGGTTGTCTGCTTACTCTTTTGATGAAGTCTTTGGATGAGCATAAGTGTTTGATTTTTAGGTGTTCCCAGTTACCTAGTTTCTCTCCTGGTGTTTGTGCATTGTTAATTATGTTTCGTATTCTGCTTGTGCTATGTATTAGGGCTCCTAGCGTTGTTCCTATTTTTTCTTCCATGATATTATTGTTTTAGATTTTATATTTAGGTCTTTGATCCATTTTGAGTTAGTTTTTGTGCATGGCATGAGGTATGGGTCTTGTTTCATTTTTTTGCAAATGGATATTCGGTTATGCCAGCACCGTTTGTTAAAGAGATTATCTTTTCCCCATTTAATGTACTTTGGGCCTTTGTCAAATATTAGCAGCTCATATGTGGATGAATTTACATCTGGATTCTCAATTCTATTCCATTGGTCTGTGTATCTGTTTTTGTACTAGTGCCATGCTTTTTTGACTACCACGGTGGTATTATAGGTTCTAAAATCAAGTAGCGTGAGGCCTCCCACTTTGTTCTTCTTCTTCGGTAATGCTTTACTTATCCAAGGGCTCTTCCCTTTCCATATGAAGTTGGTGATTCATTTCTCCATCTCATTAAAAAATGTCACTGGAATTTGGATTGGGTTGCATTGTATCTGTAGATCACTTTGGGTAGAATAGACATTTTCATGATATTGAGTCCTCCTATCCATGAGCAATGTATGTTTTTCCACTCATGTAGTTCTCTTTTGATTTCTTGCAGTAGTGTCTTGTTTTCTTTGTACGGGTCTTTTATGTCTCTGGTTAGATTTATTCCTAAGTATTTTGTCTTCTACTAGTTTGGCGATTTCCTCTTTGAAGTTCTTTCTGTTGGTGTAGAGGAATCCAACTGATTTTTGTATGTTTATTTTGTATTCTGATACTGCGCTGAAATCTTCTATTTCGAAGGTGTTTTTGTGGATTCTTTGGGGTTTTCTTTGTAAAAAGTCATATCATCTTTTGCAGCAGATTTGCCCAATGCAATATGACATTTGATTTCTTCACTGCTGCTTCCATGGATGTTGATAGCGGATCCAAGTAAAATGAAATCCTTGACAAATTCTATATTTTCTCACTTTTTCATGATGTTACTTACTGGTCCATTTGTGAGAATTTTTGTTTTCTTTATGTTGAGGTACAGTCCATTCCTGATATTCATCAGGAATTGCTTCAAGTCCTCTTCACTTTCAGCAGGCAAGATTGTGTCATCTGACAGGAACCATTCCCAAAGCCAACTCTTCAGACATGGATTGGACTGGACAATGGGTTGGAGAGGGATGCTGGTGAGGAGTGAGCTTCTCGGATCAGGTGGACACTTGAGACTATGTTGACATCTCCTGCCTGGAGAGGAGGTGAGAGGGTGGAGGGGGTTAGAAGCTGGCAAAAAGGACACAAAAAGAGAGAGTGGAGGGAGAGACCTGGCTGCCTCATTAGGGGGAGAGTAATTGGGAGTGTGTAATTGGGAGTGTGTAGCAAGGTGTATATGGGTTTTTGTGTGAGAGACTGACTTGATTTGTAAACTTTCACTTAAAGCACAATAAAAATTATTAAAAAAAAAAGATTGTGTTGTCTGCATATCCAAGGTTGTTAATGTGTCTTCTCCAGCCCTGATGCCATGTTCTTCTTCATACAGTCCAGTATCTCAGATCCTTTGCTCAGCATATAGATTGAATAAGTATGATGAAAGGATGCAACCCTGACGCCCACCTTTTCCAAGTTTAAACAGCAGAATATATCCTTGTTCTGTTCTAAAGACTTCCTCTTGGTCTATGTACAGGTTCTGCACGAGCACAATTTAGTGTTCTAGAATTCCCATTCTTTGCAGTGTTATCCGTAATTTGTTATGATCCACACAGTCCAATGCCTTTGCATAATCAATAAAACACAGATAAACACCTTTCTGGTATTCTCAGCTTTTAGTCAAGATCCATCTCACGTCAGCAATGATATCCCTCGTTCCATGTCCTCTTCTAAATCAAGATTGAATTTCTGGCAGTTCTCTGTCAGTGTACTGCTGCAACCACTTTTGAGTAATCTTTAGCAAAATTTTACTTGAGTGTGATATTAATGATATAGTTCGATAATTTCTGTGTTCTGTTTCATCACCTTTCTTTGGAATGGGCACAAGTATGGATCTCTTCCAGCCAGTTGGCCAAGAAGCCGTCTTCTAAATTTCTGGACATAAACAAGTGAGCACCTCCAGCACTGCATCCATTTGTTGAAACATTTTAGTTGGTTTAATCAGTTCCTGGAACCTTGTTTTTAGCCATTCCCTTCAGTGTAGCTTGGACTTCTTCCTTCAGTACCATCAGTTATTGATTATGTGGTAGCTTCTGAAATGATTGAACGTTGACCAATTCTTTTTGGTATAGTGACTGTGTATCCTTTCCATCTTCTTTTGACACTTCCTGTGTCATTCATTATTTTTGCTGTAGAACCCTTCAGTATTGCAACTTGAGGCTTGAATTTTTTTCTTCAGTTCTTTCAGCTTAAGAAATGCCAAGTATGTTCTTCCCTTTTGTTTTTCTAACTCCAAATCTTTGTACATTTCATTATAATATTTTACTTTTTCTTCTTGAGTCTTTCTTTGAAATGTTCTGTTTAGCTCTTTTACTTAATACCCTCTGTCTGTCAGTTTGTTGTACTGTGGTGGCTTGCATGTTGCTGTGGTGCTGGAAGCTATGCCACTGGTATTTCAAATACCAGCAGAGTCACCCATGACAGACAGGTTACAGCAAAGTTTCCAGACTAAGACAGACTAGGAAGAAGGATCTGACAGTCTACTTCTGAAAAAATTGGCCAGTGGAAACCTTATAAATATCAGTGGGACACTGTCTGGTATAGTGCTGGCAGATGAGCCTCTCAGAATGGAAGAAACTCAAAAGACAACTGGGAAAGAGCTGCCTCCTCAAAGTAGAGTCAGCCTTAATGATTTGGATGGAGTAAAGCTTTTGGAACCTTCATTTGCTGATGTGGCATGACTCAAAATGAGAAGAAACAGCTGTAAACATCCATTAATAACTGGAACATGGAATGTGGGAAGTATGAATTTATGAAAACTGGAAGTCATCAAAAATGAAATGGAATGCATAAAAATTGATATCCTAGGCATTTGTGAGCTGAAATGAACTGATACTAGCCATTTTCAATCGAACGATCACATGGTCTACTATGCTGTGTGTCTTAGTTATACAAATACTATAATAGAAATTCTACAAGTGGATGGCTTTAATATAGAGAAGTTTATTCTCTCACAGTCCAATAGGCTAGAAGTCCGAATTCAGGGTGCTGGCTACAGGAGAAGGCTTTCTCACTCTGTCGGCTCTGGAGGAAGGTCCTTGTCATCAATCTTCCGTTGGTCTGGTAGCATCTCATTGCAGGAACTTCAGGTCTGAAGGATGTGTTCTGTTTCCGGCACTGCTTTCTGGTTGTGTGAGGTCTCCATGTCCCTCTACTTTCTTCTCTCTTTTATTTCTCAAAAGAGATTGGCTTAAGACACTAATCTTGTAGAACTCATCAATATAACTGCCACTAATCCCTTTCATTACATCATAGTGATAGGATTTACAACACACAGGGAAATCACATCAGATGACAATGATAGACAGTCATACAATACCGGGAATCATGACCTAGCCAAGTTGACAGATATTTTTTGGGGACGCAGTTCAATCCATGACACTGGGAATGAAAATTGAAGAGGAATGGCATTGCACTTATTGGCAAAAAGAACATTTCAAGATCTATCCTGAAGTACAACACTGTTGGTAAAAGAATAATATTTATACCCCTACAAGGAAGACCAGTTAATACAAATATTATTCAAATTTATGCACCAAACACTAATGTCAAAGATGAGGAAACTGAAGATTTTTACCAGCTTCTGCAGTCTGAAATTGATCAAATATGTAATCAAGATGCATTGATAATTACTGGTGATTGGAAGGTGAAAGGTGGAAACAAAAAAGAAGAATTGGTATTTGGAAAATATGGCCTTGGTGATAGAAATGAAGCCAGAGATCACATGGTAGAATGTTGCAAAACCAATGACTTCTTCATCGCAAGCACCTTTTTTCAGCAACGTAAAGGGTAACTCTACATGTGGACCTTGTCAGATGGAATACACAGGAATCAAATTGACTACATCTGTGGAAAGAGGCTGTGGAGAAACCCAATGACATCAGTCAGAGTAAGTTCAGGGACCAACTGTGGAACAGACCATCAATTGCTCATCTGCAAGTTCAAGTTGAAATCGAAGAAAATTAGAGGAAGCCCACAAAAGCCAAAGTACGACACTGAATATATCCCACCTGAATTTAGAGACTATCTCAAAAAGAGATTTGATGCATTGAACACTAATGACTGCAGATCAGATGTGTTGTGGAATGTCATGAAAGAAATCATACACAAAGAAAGCAAGCAGTCATTTAAAAAGTCAGGAAAGAAATAATAGATCAAAATGGATTTCTGAAACTTGCTCTTGAACGTCGAGTAGCTAAAGCATGTGGAAGAAATGATGAAGTAAGAGTTGAACAGAAGATTTTCCTTGCTTGGCTAACTCTTGTTTAGCTTTCGTGTCTCAGCTTGCTGGCACTTTACTCCACAAAATCCATTCCCTTGCTATGTATCACTACAGCACTCAGCCTCTCCCCAATGTAACATCCATCATACTTTAATGTAATTGCTTATTTAATTATCCTTTTCCTCTTTGAGATTATAAATGTCATATAGGTGGGAACCAAGTTTACCTTTTTTATATTGCCTGGTCATTCTCTTGTAAAATGTCAGCATGTAGTATTTTCTCAGGTAAGTATTAAGTGCAAACCTTAATTCCAGTATCCCAGGCTCTGACCATAATGTCTTAACTCCACATCAGTCCTGTTCTCTGACACCCATTACAACAGCCTCTCCTGTACAATGGCCATCCGTTTTCTGAAGTCCATTTTTTTCCTGCAAAGCTGAGCCTTACTGAATGAAAGTATGGAAGATGTGGTGTGAGATCCCTGAAGAGTAATAGAGAATGATGTCTAGGGAAGAGTTGAAAAATATTTTTTTCAAGTCATAGGAGCAGCTCTTTTCTGAAATATGAGGTAAGGACGTGGAGGTCGTTAAACTAATGAAGGATAGTTTGAATACAAGAAATGGAAGCCTACTCTATTTTATGTTTTAAAAAAGCTGGAAATAGGGGTGGCAATGCTGTGGAATATATCATGGAGTCCCAAGGACATCGTGGAACCCAATGACATTAAATAGGGCTGTGTGACTTACGTAGAGTCATGAGTATACTGTCTGTCAATTTCTGAGTGTCTGCTTCAGCATCCTGCTTTTCTTTGCAGATTGACTTGTCCACTTCATTATTCTCATGAAAAAAAAAAAAAAAAGGCCCAGCTTTATATGAACCCACTAGAACCCAACTAGTTTACGTTATTAACAGATAATCTAGTAGGCTTGCTCACCATAAATTGGTTTCTCTGGGGTCACATGTCTAACCCTTGTCTACTCAGCTCTGGTCGCAGGAATTCATGAGATACAAATAGGGCATCCTGGACTATAAGGTGGTGGATTCTGTAAGAAAAGGATTTAGAAAGGGAGGACATAGTTATCCCCTTTAGTTAATAGGATATAAGATAAAAGGGTGTGTGTGTCAAGGATTTGAGGGAGTTCATGCTAGATTACCAGGAATTTCTCACTGAATTAGGAGGCAAGGTCATCTGCTAATGTAGAAAAAAAGTAAAGATGATAGTGAAAATTTGGAAAAGCTGATACAAAAAGTAGTTGCAGGATCTTTCTGGAAAAAAAAAAAAAAGATTGTTCTGAGGAGTAGCTGGTAGTAGTGGTAATGAATTTTTAGCATTGCTGTAGCAGCTAGCATCCGTTTACTAAATGGTAGAAACGAGAAGGCAAATGTTTGTATTGATCCGAGTTGAAAGGTGGTTGTGACTGAGAATGCTGTTAAAAGGGTTGTTGGAGAAGGATTCCATGGAATCTTGATTAGATAGAGAGGCTCAGCTTTGCAGAAAAAAAAAAAAAGGACTTCAGGAATCAGATGGTCATTGTGTAGGAGGGCTGTTGTAACGTGTGTCAGAGAACAGGAGAGATACGGAGTTAAGACATTATGGTCAGAGCCTGGGATATTGGAATTAAGATTCAGAGGAAATCAGATATATGGAAGAACAAACTGAGCTAGACTGTGCTTTTTAAAAAATCTTAATGGCTCAGGATCTTGAATGAGTGCTCAGAAGCAGGCCCACAATCCTGTATCTAGAGAGAGTTTTAAGTGTCCCTCTCTACTTTGGCAGAACCCCAGAAAGTTTCCTGCTAATTTCAAATGTGACTTTATATTTTTGGTAGCTACAAGAATGAATCCGTTGAATAGCATTTTTTCATTATTCTTTAGAATGCTTTAATGTGTACGTCAGAAGCAATAATTTCTATTTTAGCATAATTAGTATTTAGAAGTTCTTCTAGCTGGAAATCATTAGCTTTTCTGGGAGACTATTTTTGCTTGAAATATTAAAGAGCCATGTTATCAGACTAAAAAAGGTTATTTGGCTTTCTTTTGGCTACATCAACAATGAATGTTCTGTAGACATAGCAAATAGCCTAAAAGTAGATCCAGTTGACCTTATTACCAACAGTATTTGTTTTTGTTTTAATTTTTTTTAATCAAAGTTATACATGTATAATGATTTTAAAAGTCAAATAGTTTCTACAAGACTTAAAATGAAAAAATGGTAATCCTGTACCCCACCCCTCCCGATCCCTTGTTCTACTTCCAACTCTTTTTGCCAATTCTTATATACCTCTTTGTTTCTGTATAACCTGCTTATGCTTCTAATTCTCTTTCTTTCTTTTCGGTTTTAGATATTATCTATTAACTTCTTTATTATGGAAGCCGAGTACTTAGCTTTCTTAATTTATCACTCCCTCAACACACACATACATTCCCTGTCCTTCCTTTTCAATAGTTATATTTTATTTTTTGTATATCTTAATTTTTCAATATATCACTATTGAGTATTTACATTATTATGACTCTTTAAATATTATCAACATTAGGGATACATTAGAGATTACATTTCCTTTCTTGGAAAGCTTTTCAGAGATTTTAATTATTTTTTATAAATACCAGTTTTCCATGTAACTGTCTCCAGTTTATACCCAAATTCTGTGACAGAAGTATCATTCTTCTCTCAGTGCTTGGAGATGTTATGTAATGCATCAGTTTTTAAGTAAGCCAGCTGTACAGCACTTTCCTGAATTCTCCCTTTACCATCTGTGTTCGATCGGTTCAATCAGACAACTGTAAGCCACAGTAGCTACTTCGGCAGAGAAGATTTAGTATAGGAAATTACCAGGAGAGCTGAAAGAACCAAAAGGTAACACTGAGGTGAGCCAGAGATTAATGATTGCAGGAAGATGCTGCCACACCAAAACTGTGAGAACAAAAGTGAGGAGGTTGGCATTACCAGAACCTCTGAGCTTAGAGGAGATGCCCCGTGGAGCTGACACTCAGACCTCTGAGTAGGGGCATGCTGCCCAATTGCGGTCCTTACCTCAGCAACACAGAGACGGTGCTCTAATAGAACTGGGGCTTGCACCTCTGAGGGAGGCTTACTACTGATAGATACCTGTGAGGGTTGCAATGTGACAATTCTAGGAGTGCCAAAAGAGTGGGAAATTTGAGTAGAATGCTATTGCTGGGGCAATACTGATAGATACTGAAAAAGAAAGAAAGGAGGAAGGGAAGGAGGAAAGAGAAAGCAAGAAAGCCCATTTTATCATCCTACTTTCCCACCTCCCATTAGCGTTGCCTATTGGCAGAACATAACAAAGGACAGGTGACCCCAGTTCTGAGAAATCTGGTTTGCAGGGGACAGATGTTGCATTTGAAAGGAGAGTTTAGAAGGGCTGATAGGGACTGAGAGATAAATAGCACAATCCACAGCTGCTCAACACACTTAATACCTTCTGTACATACTTGAACATTCAAATGACAGCAATAACAACTTCCTGCTTCCACCTAACAAGATCCAACTATTTTTCCTTTAAATGAAGATGCTCTCATTCTCTCCCCCAAAAGAAAACACATAGCATCCATCTCTTGGTGTTTATTAATTTATATTTTAATTCAGTGAAAAAAAAAATATGTAGCCTAAAGACTAAACTATAAAATTAACTGCCACCAAAAATCTTTATATAAAATAATACAGGGAAAAGAGGAAGGGGAACAAAAGAAATTAATATATGCAATCCCTTCACTATCATTTTCAGCGTTGTGTTTTTCTTTCTTGTACATTGTATTCACTATGTCTTTGATCCCATATCTTTCCTCTCCTTGGTTTCTTTTATCACATTTGTAGAACATGTCTCCTGATAGCTTCTTATATGAATATATCTTTATCATTTTGAAGGCAATATTTCATTGGTTTTTGACATCCAGCATGGCTTTTTTTTTCTTTAATATTGTACATTAAATGAAAGTTTACAAATCAAGTCAGTCTCTCACACAAAGACTTATATATACCTTGCTACATACTCCCAATTACTCCCCGTCTAATGAGACAGTCCGCTTTCTCTCTCCACTTTCTCTTTTCGTGTCCATTTCACCAGCTTCTAACCCCCTCCACCCTCTCATCTCCCCTCCAGGCAGGAGATGCCAAAATAATCTTAAGTGTCCACCTGATCCAAGAAGCTCACTCCTCACCAGCATCCCTCTCCAACCCATTGTCCAGTCCAATCCATGTCTGAGAGTTGGCTTTGTGAATGGTTCCTGTCCTGGGCCAACAGAGGTTCTGGGGCCCATGACCATAGGGTCCTTATAGTCTCAGTCAGACCATTAAGTCTGGTCTTTTTATGAGAATTTGGGGTCTGCATCCCACTGCTCTCCTGCTCGCTAAGGGGTTCTCTGTTGTGTTCCCTGTCAGGGCAGTCATCGGTTGTAGCCAGGCACCATTTAGTTCTTCAGGTCTCAGGATGGTGTAGTCTCTGGTTCATGTGGCCCTTTCTGTCTCTTGGGCTTGTAATTGCCTTGTATCCTTGGTGTTCTTCATTCTCCTTTGATTCAGGTGGATTGAGACCAATTGATGCATCTTAGATGGCCACTTGCTAGCATTTAAGACCCCAGACACCACTCTTCAAATAGATTTCTTAATAGATTTAAAAATCTTCTTAATAGATTTTATTATGCCAGTTGACTCAGATGTCCCCTGAAACCATGGTCCCCAAACCCCTGCCCCTGCTACACTGGCTTCGCAGCGTTCAGTTTATTCAGGAAACTTCTTTGCTTTTGGTTTAGTCCAATTGTGCTGACCTCCCCTGTATTGTGTGCTGTCTTTCCCTTCATCTAAAGTAGTTCTTATTTACCATCTAATTAGTGCCACTATCCCACCCTCCCTCCCTCCCCGCTCTCCTAACCACAAAAGAATGTTTTCTTCTCAGTTTAAACTATTTCTCAAGTTCTTATAATAGTGGTCTTATACAGTATTTGTCCTTTTGCAACTGACTAATTTCACTCAGCATAATGCCTTCCAGGTTCCTCCATGTTATGAAATGTTTCACAGATTCCTCACTGTTCTTTATTGATACGTGGTATTCCATTGTGTGAATACACCATAATTTATGTATACATTCATCCGTTGATGGGCACCTTGGTTGCGTCCATCTTTTTGCTATTGTAAACAGTGCTGCAATAAACATGGGTGTGCATATATCTGTTCGTGTAAAGGCTCTTATTTCTCTAGGATATATTCCGAGGAGTGGGATTGCAGGATCCTGTGGTAATTCTATTTCTAGCGTTTTAAGGAAGCGCCAAATCGAATTCCAAAGTGGTTGTACCTTTTGACATTCCTGCCAGCAGTGTAGAAGTGTTCCAATCTCTCCACACCCTCTCCAACATTTACTATTTTGTGTTTTTTGGATTAATGCCAGCCTTGTTGGAGTGAGATGAAATCTCATTGTAGTTTTGATCTCCATTTCTCTAATGGCTAATGATCGTGAACGTTTCCTCATGTATCTGTTAGCTACCTGAATGTCTTCTTTAGTGAAGTGTTTATTCATATCTTTTGCCCATTTTTTAATAGGGTTATTTGTCTTTATGTAGTTGAGTTTTTGCAGTATCATGTAGATTTTAGAGATGAGGCGCTGATTGGAAACGTCATAGCTAAAAACTTTTTCCCAGTCTGTAGGTAATCTTTTTACTCTTTTGGTGAAGTCTTTGGATGAGCATAGGTGTTTGATTTTTAGGAGCTTCCAGTTATCTAGTTTTACTTCTACGTTCTTAATAATGTTTTGTGTAGTGTTTATGCCATGTATTAGGGCTCCTAACGTTGTTCCTATTTTTTAATCCATGATCTTTATCATTTTGGATTTTATATTTAGGTCCTTGATCCATTTTCAGCTCGTTTTTGTACGTGGAGTGAGGTATGGGTCTTGTTTCATTTTTTTGCAGATGGTTATCCAGTTATGTCAGCACCATTTGTTAAAAAGACTGTCTTTTCCCCATTTAACTGCTTTGGGGCCTTTGTCAAATATCAGCTGCTCATATATGAATGGATTTATGTCTGGATTCTCAATTCTGTTCCATTGGTCCATGTATCTGTTGTTGTACCAGTACCAGGCTGTTTTGACTACTGTGTCGGTATAATAGGTTCTAAAATCAGATAAAGTAAGGCTTCCCACTTTATTCTTCTTTTTCAGGAATGCCTTATTTATCCGGGGCCTCTTTCCCTTCCATATGAAGTAGGTGATTCGTTTCCCCATCTCATTAAAGAATGTCGTTGGGATTTGCATTGAAATTGCATTAAATGTACAGATAGCTTTTGGTAGAATAGACATTTTTATAATGTTAAGTCTTCCTATCCACAACCAAGGTATGTTTTTCCACTTTTGTAAGTCTCCTTTGGTTTCTTGTAGAAGTGTACTGTAGTTTTCTTTGTATAAATCTTTTACATCTCTGGTGAGATTCATTCCTAAGTAGTTTGTCTTCTTGGGGGCTACTGTAAATAGCATTGATTTGGTGATTTCCTCTTCGATGTTCTTTTTGTTGGTGTAGATTAATCCACCTGGTTTTTGTGTTTATCTTGTATCCCGATACTGTGCCGAACCCTTCTATCAGTTTCAGTAGTTTTCTGGAGGATTCCTTAGGGTTTTCTGCGTATAAGATCATGTCATCTGGAAATAGAGATAATTTTACTTCTTCTTTGCCAGCGTGGATGCCCTTTATTTCTTTATCAAGCCTAATTCCTCTGGCTAGGACCTGCAACACAATGCTGAATAAGAGTGGTGATGAAGGGCATCCTTGTCTGGTCCCAGATCTCAGTGGGAATGTTTTCATGCTCTCTCCATTTAGGGTGATGTTGGCTGTTGGCTTTGTATAAATGCCCTTTATTATGTTGAGGAATTTTCCTTCTATTCCTATTTTGCTGAGAGTTTTTATCATGAACGAGTGTTGAACTTTGTCAAATGCCTTTTCTGCATCAATTGATAAAATCATGTGATTCTTCTCTTTTGTTTTATTTATGTGGTGGATTATATTAATTGATTTTCTAATGTTGAACCATCTTTGCATACCTGCTTTGAATCCCATTTGGTCATGGTAAATTATTTTTTTGATATGTTGTTGAATTCTATTGGCTAGAATTTTGCTGAGGATTTTTGCATCCACATTCATGAGGGATATAGGTCTATAATTTTCTTTTCTTGTGGTGTCTTTACCTGGTTTTGGTATCAGGGATATGGTGGCCTCATAGAATGAGTTTGGTAGTATTCCGTCCTTTTCCATGCTCTGAAATACCTTTAGTAGTAGTGATGTTAACTCTTCTCTGAAAGCTTGGTAGAAGTCTGCAGTGAAGCTCTCTGGGCCAGGGCTTTTTTTGTTGGGAGTTTTTTGATGATCTTTTCCATCTCTTTTGTTACGAGTCTATTTAGTTGTTGTACGTCTGTTTGTGTTAGTTTAGGTAGGTAGTGTGTTTCTAGGAATTCATCCATTTCTTCTAGGTTTTCAAATTTATTTGAGTACAATTTATCATAGTAATCTGATATGATTCTTTTAATTTCAGTTGGGTCTGTTGTAATATTGCCCATCTCAGTTCTTATTTTGGTTATTTGCTTCCTGTCTTGTTTTTCTTTTGTCAGTTCGGCCAGTGGTTTATCAATTTTGTTGAATTTTTCAAAAAAACCAGCTTTTGGTCTTGTTAATTCCTTCAATTGTTTTGTGTTTTTTTTAGTTCAGCTCTAATTTTTATTATTTGCTTTCTTCTGGTGCCTGTGGGTCTCTTTTGTTGCTCTCTTTCTATTTGTTCAGTTTTAGAGACAATTCTTTGATTTTGGGCCTTTCTTGTTTTTGGATGTGTGCATTTATTGATATAAATTGGCCTCTGAGCGCTGCTTTTGCTGTGTCCCAGAGGTTCTGATAGGAAGTGTTTTCATTCTTATTGGATTCTATGAATTTCTTTATTCCATCCTTAATGGCTTCTATAATACGTTTTTTTTTTTAATAATTTTTATTGTGCTTTAAGTGAAAGTTTACAAATCAAGTCAGTCTCTCATGTATAAACTTATATACACCTTACTGCATACTCCCATTTACTCTCCCCCTAATGCGTCACCCCGCTCCTTCCTTCCAGTCTTTCCTTTCTTGACCGTTTTGCCAGTTTCTAACCCTCTCTATTCTCCCATCTCCCCTCTAGACAGGAAATGCCAACACAGTCTCAGGTGCCCACTTGATACAACTAGCTCACTCCTCATCAGCATCTTTCTCCAACCCACTGTCCAGTCCAATCCATATCTGATGAGTTGTCTTCAGGAATGGTTCCTGTCCTGGGCCAACAGAAGGTTTGGGGACCATGATCTCAGGGATTCTTCTAGTCTCAGTCAGACCATTAAGTCTGGTCTTTTTATGAGAATTTTGGGTCCGCATTCCACCGTTCTCCTGCTCCCTCAGTGGTTCTCTGTTGTGCTGCCTGTCAGGACAGTCATCTGTTGTGGCCAGGCACCATCTAGTTCTTCTGGTCTCAGGATGATGTAAGTCTCTGGTTCATGTGGCCCTTTCTGTCTTTTGGGCTTATAATTATCTTGTGACCTTGATGTTCTTCATTCTCCTTTGATCCAGTTGGGTTGAGACCAATTGATGCATCTTAGATGGCTGCTTCTTAGCATTTACGACCCCAGACACCACACTTCAAGGTGGGATACAGAATGTTTTCTTAATAGAATTTATTTTGCCAATGGGCTTAGATGCCCCCTGTAGCTGTAGTCCCCAAACTCCCACCCTTGCTCCGCTGACCTTCGAAGCATTCAGTTTATCCCAGAAACTTCTTTGCTTTTGGTCCAGTCCAGTTGTGCTGAGCTTCCCTGTATTGAGTGTTGTCCTTCCCTTCACCTAAAGTAGTTCTTATCTACTATCTAATCAGTAAATAACCCTCTCCCACCCTCCCTCCCTCCCTCCCTCGTAACCAGAAAAGTATGTGTTCTTCTCAGTTTATACTGTTTCTCAAGATCTTATAATAGTGGTCCTATACAATATTTGCCTTTTGCCTCTGACTAATTTCACTCAGCATAATGCCTTCCAGGTTCCTCCATGTTATGAAATGTTTCACAGATTCGTCACTGTTCTTTATCAATGCGTAGTATTCCATTGTGTGAATATACCATGATTTATTTATCCATTCATCCATTGATGGACACCTTGGTTGCTTCCAGCTTTCTGCTATTGTAAACAGAGCTGCAATAAACATGGGTGTGCATATATCTGTTCGTGTAAAGGGTCTTATTTCTCTAGGGTATATTCCGAGGAGTGGGATTTCTGGCTTGTGTGGTAGTTCTATTTCTAACTTTTTGAGGAAACTCCAGATAGATTTCCAAAGTGGTTGTACCATTTTACATTCCCACCAGCAGTGTATAAGAGTTCTAATCTCTCCACACCCTCTCCAACATTTATTATTTTGTGTGTTTTGGGTTAATGCCAGCCTTGTTGGAGTGAGATGGAATCTTATCGTACTTTTAATTTCCATTTTTCTAATTGTTAATGATCGAGAGCATTTTCTTATGTATCTGTTAGGTACCTGAATATCTTCTTTAGTGAAGTGTGTGTTCATGTCCTTTGCCCAATTCTTAATTGAGTTGTTTGTCTTTTTGTGGTTGAGTTTTAGAGTTTTAGATTTTAGAGATCAGGTGCTGGTCGGAGATGTCATAGCTGAAAATTTTTTCCCAGTGTGTAGGTGGTCTTTTTACTCTTTTGGTGAAGTCTTAAATGAGCATAGGTATTTGATTTTTAGGAGGTCCCAGTTATCTGGTTTCTCTTCATCATTTTTAATAATGTTTTTTATTCTATTTATACCTTCTTTAGGGCTTCTAACGTTGTCCTTATTATTTCTTCCTTGATCTTTACTGTTTTAGTCTTTATGTTTAGGTCTTTGATCCACTTCGAGTTAGTTTTTGTGCATGGTGTGAGGTATGGGTCCTGTTTCATTTTTTTTGCAAATGGCTATCCAGTTATGCCAGCACCATTTGTTCAAAACACTATCTTTTCCCCAGTTAACTGACACTGGTCCTTTGTCAAATATCAGCTGCTCATATATATATATATTTTTTTCATATGTGGATGGATATAATCTAGTCTTTTTTGAGCGGGGTATTGTTCAGTTTCCAAGTGTTTGATCTCTTTTCCCTGCTTTTCCTGTTACTGATTTCTACTTTTATGGCCTTATGGTCAGAGAAGGTGCTTTGTAATATTGTTGTGTTTTCTGTTCTGATAAGGATTGCTTTATGACCTAATGTGTGGTCTATTCTAGAGAATGTTCCATGTGCACTAGAAAAGAAAGTATACTTGGTTGCTGTTCGGTGGAGTGTTCTGTATATGTCTATGAGGTCAAGTTGGTTGATTGTGGCATTTAGACCTGTGTCTTTATTGAGCTTCTTTCTGGATGTCCTGTCCTTCACTGAAAGTGGTGTGTTGAAGTCTCCTAGTATTTTTGTGGCACTATCTCACTTTTCAATGCTGATAGCGTTTGTTTTATGTATCTTGCAGCCCTGTCATTGGGTGCATAAATATTTAATATGGTTATATCTTCTTGGTGTATTGTTCCTTTAACCATTATATAGTGTCCTTCCTTATCCTTTATGATGGATTTAAAGTCTATTTTGTCAGAAATTAATATTGCCACTCCTGCTGTTTTGTGATTGTTGTTTCCTTGATATGTTTTTTTCCATCCTTTGAGTTTTTTTTGTTTGTATCTCTAAGTCTAAGGTGTGTCTCTTGTAGGCAGTATATAGACGGATCTTGGTTTTTAATCCATTCTGCCACTCTCTGTCTCTTTATTGGTGCATTTAGTCCATTTACATTCAGGGTAATTATGGATAGGTATGAATTTAGTGCTGTCATTTTTATGTCTTTTTTTGTGTGTTGACAGTTTCTTTTTCCCACTTGATTTTATGTGCTGAGTAGATTTTCTTTGTATATTGTCTTTTCCTCATATTTGTTGTTGTTGATTTTGTTTCTGCTGAGTCTGTATTTTTTTCTTGTATTTTATTTTGATGAGTAGGATAGTTTGTCTCCTTTGTGGTTACCTTATTACTTACCCCTTTTTTTCTAAATTTAAAACTAACTTTTATTTCTTTGTATCGCCGTATCTTCCTCTCCATATGGAAGGTGTATGATCATATTTAAAAAAAAAAAAAATTTCTTAGTCCCTCTTTATTAATTTAATGCTGTCTTCTTTTATATAATAACATCACTGTTACCCTGTTTTGGGCTTTTTTTTTTTTAATAATCTTGTTTTGTTTTGTTTTTTTTTTTGATTTCCCTGTCTGGGTTGACTTCTGGTTGCTCTGCCCAGTGTTCTAGTCTTGGGTTGACACCTGATATTATTGGTTTTCTAACCAAAGAACTCCCTTTAGTATTTCTTGTAGTTTCGGGTTGGTTTTTATGAGTTCCTTAAACTTGTGTTTATCTGGAAATGTCTTAATTTCACCTTCATATTTAAGAGACAGTTTTGCTGGATATATGATTCTTACCAGGCAGTTTTTTTCCTTCAATTTTTAAATACGTCATCCCATTGCCTTCTTGCCTGCGTGGTTTCTGCCGAGTAGTCCGAGCTTATTCTTATTGGCTCTCCTTTGTAGGTGACTTTTCGTTTATCCCTCGCTGCTCTTATAATTCTCTCTTTATCTTTGGTTTTGGCAAGTTTGATTGTAATATGTCTTGGTGACTTTCTTCTAACATCTACCTTATGTGGAGTTCGGTGATCATCTTGGATAGATATCTTCTCATCTTTCATGATATCAGGGAAGTTTTCTGCCAACAAATCTTCAACAATTTTCTCTGTATTTTCTATTATCCCTCCCTGTTCTGGTGGTCCAGTCACTAGTAGGTTACTTCTCTTGATAGAGCCCCACATGATTCTTAAGGTTTCTTCATTTTTTTTAATTCTTTTATCTGATTTTTCTTCAAATACATTAGTGCCAAGTGATTTATCTTCGAGTTCAGAAATTCTAGCTTCTACTTGCTCAATTCTGCTCCTCTGACTTCTTATTGAGTTGTCTAATTCTGTAATTTTGTTGTTAAACTTCTGAATTTCTGATTGCTGTCTCTCTGTGGATTTTTCCAGCTTATGAAACTTTGCATTATGTTCCTGAATAATCTTTCTAATTTCTTCAATTCCTTTATCTGTGTGTTCCTTGGCTTGTTCGGCATATTGCCTCATTTCCTTCCTGATGTCTTGAAGGGTTCTGTATATTAAACTTTTGTATTCTGGCTCTGGTAATTCCAGGAATACACTTTCATCTAGAAGATCCCTGGATTCTTTGTTTTGAGAGCTTGTTGAGGTGATCATGGTCTCGTTATGTAACTTGATACTGGCTGTTGTCTCCAAGCTATCTATGTTATTGTATTAGTTTATTTTTTTGCTTACTATGTTGTAGCTTCTTTCTTCGTTTTGTTTTGATATACCCAAATGGGTTGCCTGAGTGAGCTGGCTTGATTATTTTTGCCTCTGGAGCTCTGGTGTCCTGTCCCCAGCTGGCTAGAGCTGTTATCAGGTATATCAGTCTAGGAGTCCATTCAGTTTCCTTGTATGAATTCAGCTCAGGTTTCCAGGTAGCTGATCATCAAGTGTGTGATACAGGCTCTGTCCTACAGTCTTAGAGGGGCGGGGTGACTGGCATATATACTGGTATCTGATTGCAGCAGGGGGGTCACGCTCTGAACAAGGCAGAGTGCTGAGAACCAACCCATGATTGTTTCTGAGAAAAGCGTGTCCCTGTTCCCTAGAGCGTGCAGGTGGGTGGGTTCTGCAGGTGGTCCATGGGCACCCAAAGTTTTTGTTTGTAAGACTGGGAGTTACCAGTTATCTCTGGACCCCTGTCGCGGGCGCTTGGGTGACCTGAGTGGAGCTAACAGTCCTTAGGTCTGTGTTGTGGGTAGGTGAGGACCTTGTTTAATAGGCAAAGCCATGTTAAACATCAAATACCCACCTCTCCACTCCAGAGCTGAAATGGTTGGAGTTTGCCAACAAGGGCCTATTCTCCCGAAATAGGCCCACACAGGTCCATGCAGAAGGAAAAGGTGTTTAAATTCCACAGATGGTTTATGCCTGGACAGGAGCCGCTTCTGTCCTGAGCTCCCCAGTTAGTGGAGCTAGAAAATTATGTTTTCCCCCAATTGCAAATTTTTTTCTTCCCCAAGACTGGGAGGCTGGCTGTAGGTGCTCAACAGTGCCTATCTCAGGCCTAGGGAATTCAGCCACTATAGCCGGTTTGGGGGTGGGGGTGGGGGCACGGTAAAATATACGCAAGTACTTAGCTTTTGCCGAGAGTGCTGTTCTTCTCAGGCTCCAGAGGTGTCAGTAGGCTGTGTGGCTGGCTGCTTCTCCCTGAGGAAACTGTGGCCTAACACTAGTACCAGCCTGCCAGCACTGCTCTGGGAATGGGGTCTGAGGGCTGCCCACGATTCAGGTCTGTTAACTACTCTCCGCTTCTGAATGATCTCTTCCTCCCATTGCCCCTCCATTCGTTTTCTAAGCTTCCCTTTGAAGCTCAGGGTTCCCAGCTTGTCACAAATTCACTTGTTTTACTTGTTTTTTGGGGTCTTTGTTGTAAAGAGGGCTCCTGGAAGCGTCTGTCTAATCCATTATCTTGGCTCCATCTCGTCTTCCGCCAATCTTGATGCCACGTTCTTCTTCAGAGTCCAGCTTCTCAGATTATTTGCACAGCACACAGATTGATTAAGTATGTTAAGAGGATACAGCCCTAACACATACCTTTCCTGATTTTCAGCCATGCCATATCCCTTTGTTCTTTTTGAACACGTGCCTTTCGGCCTGTGTACAGGTTCCTCATGAGCACAATTAAGTGTTCTGGAATTCCCATTCTTTATGATGTTATCCATAATTGGTTATGATCCACACAGTTGAATACGTTTGCAGAGTCAATGAAACATGGGTAAACATCTTTCTGGTAGTCTCTGCTTTTGGCCAAGATCGATCTCATATTATCAATGATATTCTTCGTTCTATGTCCTCTTCTAAATCTGGCTTGAATTTCTGGCAGTTCCCTGTGGATGTACTTCTGAAAAGGTTTTTGAATGACCTTCAGCAAAAATTTTACTTGTGTGTGATATTAATGATATTGTTGGATAATGTCTGCATTTTGTTGGATCACCTTTCTTTGGAATAGGCACAAATATGGATCTCTTCCAGTCAGTTGGCCTGGTAACTATCTTCCAAATTTCTTGGCATTGCTGAGTGAATGCTTCCCGTGTTGCATGTATTTGTTGAAAACATTTCAGGTGGCATTTCATCAGTTCATGGAGTTCTGTGTCATTGAGTTTTGTCCAACATTTTGTGATCTCATGTGATTATCCTATGTGTTTTAAATCCTAACCTCTATGATGTTAACGGAGCCCTAATGGTGCAGTGTTCAAGATCTCGTCTGCTAACCAAAGACTGACAGTTTGAATCTACCAGCCATTCCATGGAAACCCTCTGTTCTGTAGGGTCCCTTTGAGTAGGAATTGAGTTGGGGGCAATGGGTTTGGTTTATTTTTTTGTTTTAGTATGATGTTAATGATGTAGGATTAAGGACAGTTATGTTAATAATGCAGAACTCAATCTACAGTATTAGGTTATATCTTGAGTCAGTACCTTTTGAGATATAAAAAAGAGAATAGAGGAGATAGGATGAGGACCTCATGCCATCAAGAATGAAAAACCAGGAGGGGAGCAAGTCCTACGGGCCCAGGGTCCCTGTGCTGAGAAGCCACTAGACCCAGGGGAGGATTGATGACAAGGACCTTCCTCCAGAACAGAGAGAGCAACCCTTCATCTGGAGCTGGCACCATGAATTCAGACTTCTAGCCTCCTGGACTGTGAGAGAATATATTTCTGTTTGTGAAAACCATCCATTTGTGATTTTTCTGTTATAGCAGCACTAGATATCAAAGACACCTTCTTTTTCACCAGCACCCTCGGTCCAGCTTGGACTTCTTTCAATACCGTGGGTTGTGGATCATATGCTACCTCCTGAAATGGTGGAACATCAACCAGTTATTTTTGGTACAGTGACTTTGCATATTCCTTCCACCTTCTTTTGATGCTTCATGCATCATTAAATATGTTACCCTTAGAATCCTTCGATTGTGCGTTGCAACAGCTGTGTACATAAAAGTATGCATTTCTCCACCTTATACAAAACTATGCAGCGTTATAAATTATAATAGTTAGAATTTCATCTATTTTTAGTGTACACATCTAGAGAAAGCTAACCTTTTCTGATATGAATAAATTTGAAAATACTAAAAAAATTGAGATTTTTGTTTCACCAGTATTTGCCTAGTGATAACATCAAGATATTTTCATTTCTTCTTTTCTTATAGTGTCACCTTGTGGTTTTCAAGAAAGTAATGATTAATTCTACAAAGGTACTCAGATTACTTTGAAAATGTATCAAAACTCAAACTCTTTTATTGATTTTCAACAGGATATCGAATTACATTTTGATAATCCTCCTCTTCCCAGCAAGATTTAGAATGGCCACAAACCATTCCCCAGAAATTGGTTACTAATTATTCATAGTATTTATTTTATATACATAACCAATATTACATGCTCTCTTTTATCGTGCAGCTGCTCCAAAGAACCTGGATACTGACTATATAACTTTATATCTATTAAAGAGAAAAAAATATTCCATCAGCTCAAGTCTGACCTGTAGGTATTCCATAGGACAGAGTAGAACTGCCCCATAGGATTTTCAAGGCTGTAAATGTTAACGAAGCTGACTGCTGTTATCTTTCTCCAGTGAAGCAGCTGGTGGGTTTGAACCTCTGTCCTTTTGTTTAGCAGCTGAGTACTTAATCACTGTGCAACCAGGGCTCTTTTTTTTTCTTTTTTTTATACCTACACGTTCTTTAAAAACTAAAATCTGTTTAGGTATTATCAATCCTATGTATTATCACAGCACCGAGTGCTATTAAGCAATTTTTAACCATGCCATTTTTGTTTACATTATACGAATCAAGAAAAAACTCTCTATCTTTAAATGGCTAAAATATTTCTTAATTTGTCTTCAGAGAGTCTTTGTCCCAATTCTTTTCTGTACTCATCCCTTTATAATTATGTTGCCTTAGTAATGAGGATCATTCCAATAGATAAATCAGAAAGTCTTTCTGAGTACCTAAGATGTATCCAAAGTTGTCTAAGACACTGTGCAGGTTGTCTTCTTCCGAGCGTGACCCCCTGCTGCAATCAGATACCAGTATATATGCCAATCACCCCGCCCCTCTAAGACTGTAGGACAGAGCCTGTATCACACACTTGATGATCAGCTAGCTACCTAGAAACCTGAGCTGAATTCATACAAGAAAACTGAATGGACTCCTAGACTGATATACCTGATAACAGCTCTAGCCAGCTGGGGACAGGACACCAGAGCTCCAGAGGCAAAAATAATCAAGCCAGCTCACTCAGGCAACCCATTTGGGTATATCAAAACAAAACGAAGAAAGAAGCTACAACATAGTAAGCAAAAAAATAAACTAATACAATAACATAGATAGCTTGGAGACAACAGCCAGTATCAAGTTACATAACGAGACCATGATCACCTCAACAAGCTCTCAAAACAAAGAATCCAGGGATCTTCTAGATGAAAGTGTATTCCTGGAATTACCAGAGCCAGAATACAAAAGTTTAATATACAGAACCCTTCAAGACATCAGGAAGGAAATGAGGCAATATGCCGAACAAGCCAAGGAACACACAGATAAAGGAATTGAAGAAATTAGAAAGATTATTCAGGAACATAATGCAAAGTTTCATAAGCTGGAAAAATCCACAGAGAGACAGCAATCAGAAATTCAGAAGTTTAACAACAAAATTACAGAATTAGACAACTCAATAAGAAGTCAGAGGAGCAGAATTGAGCAAGTAGAAGCTAGAATTTCTGAACTCGAAGATAAATCACTTGGCACTAATATATTTGAAGAAAAATCAGATAAAAGAATTAAAAAAAAATGAAGAAACCTTAAGAATCATGTGGGGCTCTATCAAGAGAAGTAACCTACTAGTGACTGGACCACCAGAACAGGGAGGGATAATAGAAAATACAGAGAAAATTGTTGAAGATTTGTTGGCAGAAAACTTCCCTGATATCATGAAAGATGAGAAGATATCTATCCAAGATGACCACCGAACTCCACATAAGGTAGATGTTAGAAGAAAGTCACCAAGACATATTATAATCAAACTTACCAAAACCAAAGATAAAGAGAGAATTATAAGAGCAGCGAGGGATAAACGAAAAGTCACCTACAAAGGAGAGCCAATAAGAATAAGCTCGGACTACTCGGCAGAAACCACGCGGGCAAGAAGGCAATGGGATGACGTATTTAAAAATTGAAGAAAAAAAACTGCCTGGTAAGAATCATATATCCAGCAAAACTGTCTCTTAAATATGAAGGTGAAATTAAGACATTTCCAGATAAACACAAGTTTAGGGAACTCGTAAAAACCAACCCGAAACTACAAGAAATACTAAAGGGAGTTCTTTGGTTAGAAAACCAATAATATCAGGTGTCAACCCAAGACTAGAACACTGGGCAGAGCAACCAGAAGTCAACCCAGACAGGGAAATCAAAAAAAAAAACAAAACAAAACAAGATTATTAAAAAAAAAAAAAGCCCAAAACAGGGTAACAGTGATGTTATTATATAAAAGAAGACAGCATTAAATTAATAAAGAGGGACTAAGAAATTTTTTTTTTTTTTTTAAATATGATCATACACCTTCCATATGGAGAGGAAGATACGGCGATACAAAGAAATAAAAGTTAGTTTTAAATTTAGAAAAAAAGGGGTAATAAGGTAACCACAAAGGAGACAAACTATCCTACTCATCAAAATAAAATACAAGAAAAAAATACAGACTCAGCAGAAACAAAATCAACAACAACAAATATGAGGAAAAGACAATATACAAAGAAAATCTACTCAGCACATAAAATCAAGTGGGAAAAAGAAACTGTCAACACACAAAAAAAGACATAAAAATGATAGCACTAAATTCATACCTATCCATAATTACCCTGAATGTAAATGGACTAAATGCACCAATAAAGAGACAGAGAGTGGCAGAATGGATTAAAAACCATGATCCGCCTATATACTGCCTACAAGAGACACACCTTAGACTTAGAGACACAAACAGACAAAAACTCAAAGAATGGAAAAAATATATCAAGGAAACAACAATCAAAACAAAGCAGGAGAGGCAATACTAATTTCTTTCAAAATAGAGTTTAAAGTTAAATCTATCATAAAGGATAAAGAAGGACACTGTATAATGACTAAAGGGACAATACACCAAGAAGATAAAACCATATTAAATATTTATGCACCCAATGACAGGGGTGCAAGATACATAAAACAAGCTCTGTCAGCATGAAAAGTGAGATAGACAGCTCCACAATAATAGTAGGAGACTTCAGTACACCCCTTTCGGTGAAGGACAGGACATCCAGAAAGAAGCACAATAAAGACACAGAAGATCTAAATGCCACAATCAACCAACTTGACCTCATAGACATATACAGAACACTCCACCGAACAGCAACCAAGTATACTTTCTTTTCTAGTGCACATGGAACATTCTCTAGAATAGACCACATATTAGGTCATAAAGCAAGCCTTAGCGGAATCCAAAACATTTGAAATATTACAAAGCATCTTCTGTGACGATAAGGCCATAAAAGTGGACATCAATAGCAGGAAAAGCAGGGAAAAGAAATCAAACACTTGGAAACTGAACAATACCCTGCTCAAAAAAGACTATTATAGAAGCCATTAAGGATGGAATAAAGAAATTCATAGAATCCAATTAGAATGAAAACACTTCCTATCAGAACCTTTGGGACACAGCAAAAGCAGTGCTCAGAGGTCAATTTATATCAATAAATGCAGACATACAAAAAGAAGAAAGGGCCAAAATGAAAGAATTATCCCTACAACTTGAACAAATAGAAACAAAGCAACAAAAGAAACCCACAGTCACCAGAAGAAATGAGAAAAATTAGAGGTGAACTAAATGAAATAGAAAACAGAAAAACAATTGAAAGAATTAACAAGACCAAAAGCTGGTTTTTTTGAAAAATTCAATAAAATTGATAAACCACTGGCCAAACAGACAAAGAAAAACAGGAGAGGAAGTAAATAGCCCAAATAAGAAATGAGATGGGCGATATTACAACAGACCCAACTGAAATTAAAAGAATCATATCAGATTATTATGAAAAACTGTACTCAAACTAATTTTAAAACCTTGAAGAAATGGATGAATTCCTAGAAACACACTACCTACCTAAACTAACACAAACGGAGGTAGAACATCTAAATAGACCCATAACAAAAGAAAAGATGGAAAAGATAATCAAAAATCTCCCAACAAAAAAAAGTCCTTGTCTGGATGGCTTCACTGCAGAGTTATACCAAACTTTCAGAGAATAGTTAACATCACTGCTACTAAAGGTATTTCAGAGCATAGAAAAGGACGGAAGACTACGAAACTCATTCTATGAAGCCACCATATCCCTGATACCAAAACCAGGTAAAGACACCACAAGAAAAGAAAATTATAGACCTATATCCCTTATGAATGTAGATGCAAAAATCCTCAGCAAAATTCTAGCCAATAGAATTCAACAACATATCAAAAAATAATTCACCATGACCATGTGGGATTCAAAGCAGGTATGCAGGGATGGTTCAACATTAGAAAAACAATTAATATAATCCACCACATAAATAAAAGAGAAGAATCACATGATTTTATCAATTGATGCAGAAAAGGCATTTGACAAAGTTCAACACTCGTTCATGATAAAAACTCTCAGCAAAATAGAAATAGAAGGAAAATTCCTCAACATAATAAAGGGCATTTATACAAAGCCAACAGCCAACATCACCCTAAATGGAGAGAGCCTGAAAACATTACCACTGAGATCAGGAACCAGACAAGGATGGCCTTTATCACCGCTCTTATTCAACATTGTGCTGGAAGTCCTAGCCAGAGCAATCAGGCTAGATGAAAAAATAAAGGGTATCCAGATTGGCAAGGAAGAAATAAAAGTAATCTCTATTTGCACATGACATGATCTTATACACAGAAAACCCTAAGGAATCCTCCCGAAAACTATTGAAACTAATAGAAGAGTTCTGCAGAGTATCGGGATACAGGATAAACATACAAAAATCAGTTGAATTCCTCTACACCAAGAAAAAGAACACCGAAGAGGAAATCACCAAATCAATGCCATTTACAGTAGCCCCCAAGAAGATAAAATACTTAGGAATAAATGTTACCAGAGATGTAAAAAACGTATACAATGAATACTACAGTACACTTCTACAAGAAAACGAAAGAGACTTATATAAGTGGAAAAACATACCTTACTCGTGGATAGGACAACTTAACAGTATAAAAATATCTGTTCTACCAAAATCGATTTATACATTTTTTGGAATTCTGATGCAAATCCCAACGACATTCTTTAATGAGATGGAGAAACAACTTCATATGTGAAGGGAAAGAGGCCCTGGATAAATAAGGCATTCCTGAAAAAGAAGAATAAAGTAGGAGGCCTTACTTACCTGATTTTAGATCCTTTATACCACCCTGTTTTTTAGTAGTCAGAACAGCCTGGTACTGGTATAACAACAGATACATGGAGCAGTGAAACAGAATTGAGAATCCAGACATAAATCCATCCACATATGAGCAGATTATATTTGACAAAGGCCTCAAAAACAGTTAAAGGGGGAAAAGACAGTCTTTTTAACAAATGGAGCTGGCATAACTGGATATCTATCTGCAAAAAAATGAAACAAGACCCATACCTCACTCCATGCACAACAACGAGCTCAAAATGGTTCAAAGACCTAAATATAAAATCTAAAACGGTAAAGATCATGGAAGAAAAAATAGGGACAACGTTAGGAGCCCTAATACATGGCGTGAACAGTATACAAAACATTATTAAAAATGTAGAAGAAAAACTATATAACTGGGAGCTCCTAAAAATCAAACACCTATATTCATCCAAAGTCTTCACCAGAAGAGTGAAAAGACTACCTGATATTTCTGATCAGCGCCTGATCTCTAAAATCTACATGGTACTGGAAAAACTCAACTGCAAAAAGACAAATAAACCAGTTAAAAAATGGGCAAAAAATATGAATAGATACTTCCCTAAAGAAGACATTCAGGTAGCTAACAGATACATGAGTAATTGTTCACGGTCATTAGCCATTAGAGAAATGCAGATCAAAACTACAATGAGATTTCATCTCATTCCACGAAGCCTGGCGTTAATCTAAAAAACACAAAATAATAAATGTTGGAGAGGCTGTGATGAGATTGGAACACTTATACACTGCTGGTGGGAATGTCAAGTGGTACAACCACTTTGGAAATCGATTTGGCACTTCCTTAAAACGCTAGAAATAGAACTACCATAGGATCCAGCAATCCCACTCCTCGGAAATATATCCTAGAGAAACTAGAGCCTTTACACGAACAGATATATGCACACCCATGTTTATTGCAGCACTGTTTACAATAGGAAATAGATGGAAGCAACCGAGGTGCCCATCAACAGATGAATGTATACATAAATTATGGTGTATTCACACAATGGAATACCCCGCATAGATAAAGAACAGTGGGGAATCTGTGAAACATTTCGTAACGTGGAGGAACCTGGAAGGCATTATGCTGAGTGAAATCAGTCAGTTGCAAAAGGACAAATATTGTATAAGACCACTATTATAAGAACTTGAGAAATAGTTTAAACTGAGAAGAAAACACTCTTTTGTGGTTAGGAGAAGGGGGACGGAGGGAGGGTGGGAGAGAGGCATTCACTAATTAGATAGTAGATAGGAACTACTTTAGGTGAAGGGAAAGAGAGCACACAATACAGGGGAGGTCAGCACAATTAGACTAAACCAAAAGCAAAGAAGTTTCCTGAATAAACTGAATGCTTTGAAGGCCAGTGTAGCAGGGGCAGGGTTCTGGGGACCATGGTTTCAGGGGACATCTAAGTCAATTCGTATAATAAAATCTATTAAGAAACCATTCTGCATCCCACTTTGAAGAGTGGCATCTGTGGTCTTAAACGCTAGCAATCAGCCATCTAAGATTCATCAGTTGGTCTCAACCCACCTGGATCAAAGGAGAATGAAGAACACCAAGGACACAAGGCGATTATGAGTTCAAGAGACAGTAAGGGCCATGTGAACCAGCGACTACATCATCCTGAGACCAGAAGAACTAGATGGTGCCTGGCCACAACTGATGACTGCCCTGACAGGGAACACAACAGAGAACCCCTGAGGGAGTAGGAGAGCAGTGGGATGGAGACTCCAAATTCTCATAAGACCAGACTTAATGGTCTGACTGAGACTAGAAGGACCCCAGTGGTCATGGCCCCCAGACCTTCTGTTGACTCAGGACAGGAACCATTCCCTAAGCCAACTCTTCAGACATGGATTAGATTGGACAATGGGTTGGAGAGGGATGCTGGTGAGAAGTGAGCTTCTTGGATCAGGCGGACACTTGAAACTATTGTGGCATCTCCTGCCTGGAGGGGAGATGAGAGGGTAGAGGGGGTTAGAAGTTGGTGAAATGGACACGAAAAGAGAGAGTAGAGGGAGAGACCTGGCTGTTTTATTAGGGGGTAGAGTATTTGGGAGTGTGTAGCAAGGTGCATATGGGTTTTTCTTTGAGAGACTGACTTGATTTGTAAACTTTCACTTAAAGCACAATAAGTATTAAAAAAAAAAAAAAAAGATACTGTGGAGCCTGTTGGAAGAAATGTAATACGTGGCCCTTACCTCAAAACCCATGAAATGGAAAGGAAAAGACCTGTGAAACTGAGTGATAAATAATGAGAGACTAACTCTGAAGCAGTATGAATCAGGAGGCCAATATATACTAAAGTAGTTAAAGAGAACTTAACCTGGGTTTTGAGGACTCACATGAGGGGCTTACATTTAATCTTAGACTCAAATGAGTGACAGAGGTACACAAATTTAAAGCCAGCTTGTGCAACCCGGTATGATTGTAATTCACATTTAAAAAGTTAATTGCTTTAAACCTTTTTTACATAGAACAATGGAGGTATAGTTTAAAATCTTAGAAGATTATAGACTGAATAAGGTGTTCACACAGGTCTTTGTATTCTAAATTCTCCAACAGATTTTGAGAACTGACTAAAAAAGAAATTTGTTTGTGTCCAAGTCTGTAACAGAAGAGAGATACTTTCAAAGTGTCTTTCATTTGTGGTTTCTGACTGTAGCCTATGGTTTGAAGTCATGGTTTTATACCGTAGATTATTTTGAAGTAACAGAACTAATAAATAAAGAACAGCTGTGCCAATAGCCTTAAATGTCAAATAATAAACTATAGTAAAAGATTTATAAATCAGCAAAATACAGTGCAGTTTTTGTTTGACTTTTAAAGATGGTGTTTTCTATGTTGTCACATTTTGTTTGGTGGGAACTATAAAGATGAGGTGGATGTGGCATTTGAGCACAGAAATATTTTCTGCTTCTCAGTTTATTAGACCTGACAAGAGGCCCTTAACGAAGTCCAATGTGTACAGGCATGTGGCCTCTGATGCCTGTAATATTGTGGGCGGGCTGGAACAGCAGAATATAATCAGACTACCATATTTTTATGCAAATAACGTACACCTTATATGTGCGTTTGCCAAGCTCGGCCCCACAAGGTATTTTCATAAGTGCACTCTTTTTTTTTTTTTTACAGCAACGAGCAAAAAAAAAAATGGCATAGTCGTGCTTATGAAAATCCGGGGGTGGGGGTGGGGTTGCAGTTGGCAAACAAAAGTAGAAAGTGTATGTTATTTGCATAAAAATACAGTAGTACTTCTCATCCTGGCTCTGAGCTATGAGTATAACCAGGTAGAATAGCCTAGCAGAGTTACTCTCTAATGGATTCCAAAATTTTTAAAAATAATTTTAATCTGAATATTTCAAGTAAAATCCTTTTCCGGAATTGAGTTTCTAGATAGTTCTTTTACTTAGGTATTGTTTGAAATAACAAATGTTCACACCTGTTAAAGGACCAGACACTAGAAAATAGAAACTGTAAGGAAAGTTACCTAAAAAAAAAAAAAGGAAAGTTACCTACCTACTCTTAAAAAGAAATTGAATTTTAAGTTTCTTCTAGTTAGCCAAAAAGAAATTAAGAATTTTCTTCTGGAATTGTGAATAAATGCAGCTGAATGGTATTTTGAAACAAGCCATTTGTTATTAGTGATTTAGAATTAGTCCTTACTTCCTCTGTCTCTGAGATATAAGTGTTGAGGGCTAGAGTTCTGTTTATCTCTGCATTTGTATTTTAATGATTATTTTATTCAGGATCAGTGTGTGGCATGAATTCCTTTATCCGTTTGCCATTGTTGAAACTTTCAAGTAAGGAAAAACTCTTTTGTTCCTGAAAAAGACCATCTTAGACAAAGATGCCTGATGATTGTGATAATGAGAGAAAAGGAGATCACTTCGTGGGTTGATGTTTTGCTGATAATGTAGTCAGATGTCCAAAATAAAATAAAATAATAACATTTTTTCTCCTGCACTGTATTGACTCAGAGAATTATCTAGCTGACCCTTTCTTTAACTTTTTTGTATGTTAACACTCAGAGGAGCTTCAGAAGGTAAATGCTAAAAGTTACTTTCAATTATGTCTTCCTTACATAGATAAAACTTTCTTCTTTAAACTAATATACTTTTTAAATGGAATCATGCCTCATTGTTAGAAACACAACTGCAAATACTTTTGGCCATTTGATTATGAGTTTAAGAGCAATAAATAAGACAGATCTGACAAAATTGTCTGAAAACATTTCAACTAAAATGCTTTTAGAATTTTTCAAAGTTTTTTTTTTTCCTTTAACATTGCTCAAATGGTTTAATTAAGTTATATACGTTAACCTAATGTAACTATTTTTTTAATGTAACTAGGGATACTCATTGAAATAAAGGAATTTTTTTCTTGATCTAGTTCTTTTGTTTAGAAACAGGAAGAGGTAAGATAAGACAAATTCAAAGATGAAACAGACATTATAACCTGCTTTGGTTTAAAAAAAAAAATACACATACAAAAATATATGTGCAATTTCTGTGGGGCTAGAAGAAAAAAAGTGGTATTTAATCCTCCAAATGTATCCATAATATCCGAGAATATAAATATCCATTGTTTTCCTTTACATTTTAAGTGAGTATAAATAAATGTTTCACAGTTTTGAGCGGTCAGTATTTAAGCCTTTTGGCATGTTTCTGTAATGTTAATTAAGAAATAGTGTACCTATTTTTTTTTCTTTTTTGGGGGAAAACCTGGCGGCATAGTGGTTAAGAGCTATGACTGCTAACCCAAAGATCAGCAGTGTGAATCCACCAGGAGCTTCTTAGAAACCCTATGGGGCAATTCTACTCTGTCCTTTAGGGTCAGTATGAGTCAGAATCAACTCCATGGCAACGGGTTTTTTTTTTTTTTTTAATTTAAAGATTTGATGTATGTTAGCAAGCATAATTCATCCAGAGAAATTTACTCTATGGGGTTAGCCACCCAAATGATTCTAAATTATAGGAATTAACTGAAATGATTTGTAAAATGCCACTCAAAAAGCAAATACTGTATGTCTACTTTAGTGGCTTTCAGTTTTATTGGTAAATTGACTAAAAGAGATTTGTCTCAGGATTATCAACCACTGCTAAGTGTTTCTCAATCCATACGTAATGTAGTTATTTATGGAAGTGCTTTCTTTGAATTTACCATTTCTAAATAAGCAAGACATTTTGGAAATCTTCCTATTAGATATTACGGCATAATAGAAATCTAGGAGGAAAAACAAAGTAACCCTTAGTTTTACTCTCAATTTAATTTTGTCACTCAGTGCCATTAGCATCATTCTCTAGAATTATGTATGGGTTTTGAACTTGATTTTTCCCTAGTTAGGATACTCGCTCATCTCAGCAAACTGTATTAACAGTATAGCAGAGTAGAATCTTGACTTTACCCCTTCAGTGCTTTGAATAACTCCTTTGAACCTCAGTTTACTAATCTGTAAAGGGGATATAACATTTTTTTGGTGGAGATTAGATCAGCTTATATTTGTGCTCTGTTTGAGTTATAATTCACCCTCAAGATGTAGTAGCTGTATAATAATAATTACTATTCTTATAATTTTATCATTTATTATAGTAATTCTAATATTAAGGATAATGATAATCATTACTGCTAGTTATTTCTGTGTAGCCCTGATGCCGCAGCGGTTAAGCATTTGGCCGCTAACCAAAAGGTCAGCAGTTCGCATCTACTAGCAGCTCCTTGGAAACCCTAGGGGGCAGTTCTACTCTGTCCTATAAGGTCACTAGGAGTCGGAATTGATTCGATGGGTTTGGGTTTTTGGTTTTTTTAAATCATTTCTGTATGAGTCCCCGGGTAGCACAAACAGTTAAGTGCTGGTCTACTAAATGAAAGGTTGGCAGTTCAAACCCACCCAAAGGCACCTCAGAAGACAGACCTGGCTATCTATTTCCAAAAAGTCACAGCCTCAAAAACCCTATTGAGCAGTTCTGTTTTCACAAATGGAGTTTTCGTGAGTGGGCATCTACAACAATTAACAGCAACAACAATAGTTTCTGTGTCTTCTCTGCCAAATGGTGGATACCTGTGTTCCTTTCAGAACCCCATAACTATAACTAAAACTATATTATATGATTTTATTTACAAATGTTCCCTAATAGAGGAAGATATTTATCTTACCTTTTTGCAAAAGTACTCAAACTTGACATTTAACATTATTATTTGTAACTTATGATAATAAATTTTTGGCTTTAGATAAAGTAATTAATGACTAGGTAGTGCTCCCAGCCTTATCAATCCTAGAATCCTTTCTCTTAGTTACTACCAAAATTTTTATCTTTCTTTAGAAAGAGGTTATTGTTAGCTGCCATTGATTATTCTGTTTTATTCTCTGTATTGAAAAACTAGTGTTAAAAAGGAAACCCTGGTGGTATAGTGGTTAAGTGCTACAGCTGCTAACCAAAAGATCAGCAGTTCAAATCCACCAGGTGCACCTCAGAAACTCAATGGGGCAGTTCTACTCTGTCCTGTAGGGTTGTTATTAGTCCTAATTGACTTGATGGCAACCCGTTTGGTTTGGTTTTAGAGTTAAAAATCATGTATAATTTCTTTTATTATGCTGAACAGAGTTACTTAAAATCAGATTACAGCGAAAAGATGGTAATATTCTTATATGGCATTTATGTTGCTTTCTTCTTTGCTAGGGGGTAGTAGAGTGACTTACCTGCTTTAAAGATTATTCTTAGGTTACATGTTGATCTGTATGATAAACTTAGCAAGAATGCAGGAAGTGTAAGAATCTAACACTTCTCTTTTCCTTCAGAAGAGATTGTGTATAATTTAAACCTGGGCTGCTCAATCTTGATATGGTCTCAAAACTAATCTTGTTTTCTTTTCGTCCTAGTTCAGGCTTGGTTCTTTCAAACTAGAGAAAGTTTCAAGCCCAGCTGAGGTCATTAGAGAACTTATTTGTGACTGCCTGGACACCATTGCAGAAAACCAAGCCAAAAACCAGCACCTGCAGAAAGAAAATGAAAGGCTTCTGAGAGATTGGAATGATGTTCAAAGACGGTGTGTGGACAGCGTGATTGTATTTTAAAAACATTGAGTTCTCTTTCTGTCATTGTAGCTTTAAATTTATAATTTATAAATTTATAATGCAGGTAGACTAGAGTATATTTAAAATAAACTGTCATTAGTTATACCTTTATTTAATGTAATTAAACCAAATTATTGGTCACTGTTACACATTATGGAAACCCTGGTGGCATAATGGTTAAAAGCTACAGCTGCTAACCAAAAGGTCGGAGTTTGAATCCACCAGGTGCTTCTTGGAAACCCTATAGGGTAGTTCTACACTATCCTGTAGGGTCACTATGAATCTGAATCGACTCAGTGGCAGTAGGTTTGGTTATTACACCTTATAGAAGTGCATTAATATTTTTAAGACATTAGCATTTGGTGACACTAGCAAACTTACTTGCAATAAGGAGTAACTGGATATTGAGAATCATAGCCCATTAATCAAAATTTAGGTAGTGGCTGTTTATAAGGTTTAATTCAGCTCTAGTGAAAGGATTAATTATGAATCAGAAAAAGATGTGAAATAAGCAAAGTCAATTCTTTATTTTCAATTTTGTTTTAATGATAGTTATATAATGTGTGTTTTGGCTCCTAGTACAGAATTATTTTTCCCAATTGATTGAAAATTCATACTTCCAAATTTTCTTAAAAGATGAAGTAATTACTACCAGATAAGATATTTGGAAGTGTTTTATTCTCCTGGCATTGCTTCTTATTTTTTAAATGCTGAAGAAGAGAGTCACTTAGCTTCTCAATTATGAGTTTTCTCAGCTATATCACGATATGGATTAGTCCAGTGTGTAGCTTGTATAACTATATGTAGAAGATTTTTAAGGAAATAAATATATGTTTGAGCATTTATATCTCTACAGAGATATTTATGATATATAGTATGGTATGATATGATATAATGCATATCATATAATATAATTAATAGAATATAATATATAGTATAGTGTAGTATGTGTATGTTTGAACATACATGTATTAGAACTTGAAATAATTACATGAAATATAATAGTGATAATGATAATTATTATTACATTTAGTACATCCAGTAGATATTTTTATCTTTCATTGAAATCAATAGCTGTAAAGAGTAAGTACATTCTTCCTATTTCGGATATTTTTAGGACATTTACTGAGATTGTTTTATGTGGACACTAGTAAGTATATGAGGAGTCCTGGTGGTGTAACAGTTAAAGCGCTCAGCTGCCAACTGAAAGGTCTGAGGTTTCAAACTCACCAGTCGCTCTGTGAGAGAAAAATGTGGCAGTCTGCTTCCATAAAGATTTATAGCCTTGGAAATCCTATGGGGCGAGTTCTACTCTGTCCATAAGGTTGCTGTGAGTCCAAAACAACTTGATGGCAAATGGGTAGTTAAGTATATGACGGGATACATGCAAAATAATGACAAGTTTTAACACTGTCTACATCTGTATGGGAAAATGAGGGTAACTGTGTAGAAGTAATTATTTTTTATAGATTTGGTATCTATGAAATAATAATAATAAATAATAAAGGTGATAATATCATTATTAATTTCAGGCAGTTCCTGGGTTATGACTGTCTAACTTACATACAACCATGGTTGCAAATTAACCCCCATAAAGCCTATTACATTAAAAATTCAATGTACATTCAATGGTTCATCGTAACAGACAGGCACTGCTTTTCAATGCTCATCAAAACATTTTTATCGTTATTACTGTATTATTATGTCAAAGATGTTTTAATGTGTCTGAAAATGTTTAATGTTTTTTAGGCATAGAAAGGTACACTCTTTAGTATATACTAAGACAAACGTTTGAGTAACTGATGTCAGATTCGAACCGTACCTTTAAGATAGACTTAGGAAAGGAACTCATAATGTGGGGACTGCCTATAATGCAAAAACCAAAAAAACCCACTGCTGTCAAGTCGATTCCGACTCATAGCGACCCTATAGGACGGAGTAGAGCTGCCCGATAGAGTTTCCAAGGAGCGCCTGGTGGATTTGAACTGCTGACCTCTTGATTAGCAGCCTTAGCACTTAATCACTACGCCACCAGGGTTTCCCCTATAATGTAAGACGTATAAAATTAGATTCCTAACATTTGGCTGTATTCAACTCTCAGTTATTTTATTAAGAAAGTATTTGTCATATTCTCTTTTAACTCTGATTTGATTTTTATCTCCAATTATATAAAAATGATGAGACCAAAAAAAAAAAAACCTAGAAATGATTTTTTCTTTAATTTCTGTTTTATTCTTGTTAGTATGAAATAATATCAAATTTTTTAGTTAGAAAGCATTTTTTTCCCCTATATCTGTAGTTTGGATGTGTTGTTCTATTTTATATATGAAATAAATTAAATTAAAGGAGATGTACTGTGGTTGTGATAAGCCATTATATTTAAAACTCAAAATACCCTCAGGATGATAGGAAATTTGATGTACAAATTGCCTGCAAAAATTCATACTGGATGCTTGGTACTTGAACAAATTGCTTTAAATTATCTGCCAGAGGTTGAAAGGGGTATTGTCTCATCAGTATTCAACACCACAGCCATGAAATGGCAAGCAGCAGGGAGGAAACGAAGATGTGAGGCAGTGGAGACAAATGCTCCCCCATGCTGTAAAACTGTCTGACGGGTTCATGTAACATGTGGTCCATAGATGCTTGATTTGCTATTTCCGAACTATCCAGAAAGTGCTTTTGTCTTATTGTGCTAAAATATTTCCTATTTGATCAAAAGCACAGCTGTGTACCCTGTCACCTGCCTTTACTTACTACGCTTCAACCGTTTATTTGAGTTACTGGTTCAGACATCTTCACAAACTGAAGATGTGGGTCACTGGAGTGGCCCTCAGAATAGAGAGAGGAGTCTATTCCACAGAGAATTCTAGGCTTTTGATTGTATACCAGATGTTAGATTAGTAGCTTTATCTATTTCCCAAATTTCATTTTGTCTTTTGTCAGAGAAGAAATGGCCATTTTAAGGAGCTGTAAATGTGTGCTCATCATGGCCAAGCAGTACTTTTTTTTAGTGTCCCCTTGTTAAAGCCTTAATGTACTGGAAAAAAATGAGCAAAGGGCTTACAGATCCAGCTTCCATAAGGCAGCAGTTCTGATCAAGTCCAAGTCTTCAGAGAGATTAGAAACAGGACATGAGTGTACTGAGTCAGATAACAAGGGGCACAGGAAATACTCTTTAGCCTTGGAGACATGATGTTATGCCTGGCCACAGTTCAGTTTGCTGGGCAGCCTCTGATTACTCTGTGTCAGTGTCCATCCATGATCCAATCATTTCTTCCCCACCACTGTCCCAGACTGTGTATACATGTACAGGGAGGGAGGCGGCAGAGAGCCACAAAGTAGGGGCTGGGAATTCCTCTAGAAGCTATCATAGATCAGCCTGAAATGTGTTTAATATGCAATAAAATATATAAGCAAAAACAATCAAGTACACATATGGTTATTAACATGGAAAATGCTTATGATATATTAAGAGGAGAAATGCGAATTACCGAAACTATGAATAGTATTCCATCTTGGGGGGAAACTTATGGTTATATAAAGACTAAAAAAAAAATATATAAACACTAGAAGGAGAAAATTAAATGTTAATAGCGTAGGCCTGGAATTGTGGATTGAATTTGCCTTTACTTTTTGGGGATGGTTTTTGCATATATTTTGGTATTTAAGTTTGTATCACTACTAAAGCAAACTATAAAGCTATTTTCATTTGGCATGACATGGGGAATAAACAAGATTTGAGTGAGGCATGAGGAATTAAAGTATGAGTAAAAAAGAGCAAGCTTTAATGTGCAGACTTTTAACATTTATATGTGCTATTATTGTTTGGTTTCTCTTAATTGGGGTCTTTGCTCATTTTGAATAAGTAACATTACTGGATTAACTTGATTTTATATAATTTAGATAAAGAGGAAACATTAGAAGATGTGCTTGTGAATGCTTAGATGATGGGCTATATTTATTTCACTGTTTTTTCCTATTTGGTTTCAAATAACAACTCTCATTTTCCATATTGCTGAATAGGTCTTTGTTGGCCCTCAGACATAAAGTTAAAAACTTTCTGGCTTATTCTGAGTTATAGTAATTAAACCCATAACTGGAGGCAGTTTTCAGCAGATTGAATTGGGTTGACACTTAGGGAATCATTAGAGTAGAAGAGACCTTGAAAGCTCTCCTACTTCAGCTAACTGCCTTTAAGCTAGGATCACGTTATGTCCAGATGAATTCAGTCCAGTTTTTAAAGACCTCAGGAGATCTTCAACTCCCCTTGGTGGCCCATTACAGTGTTTAAGAACAGTCACAGTTAGAAAACTCTTCCTTCCATCTATTGGTAATCTGAATCCTTCATGGTGGAGTTGAAGGCCATTTCCTCTTGTTCTGTCATCAGAAAGGATGAGGAACAGCTGTTCACCATCTTCTTAAGGACTTACAGGCTTATTAAATCTCTTTACCACTTTTTTTTTCCTAGTTCTTTTTAGCGTTCTTTGTCCTCTGAACTCTATATTCAGATTTCCTTTAGCTGAACAACCTTGACCTGAATGCAGTAGTAAATTTGGCCAGATCTGATTGTAAATGGGAGGATTACTGCACTCTTTCCAAGTACCATATGTTCATATATGTATATCTCTTGTTTTACTTTGTGTTTTCATGTAATGTATTATTTTGGATGTTATCTCTGCATAAAACTGCCTTATTTTTGCTCTAATTTTTATTACTGTTTTTAAACATGTTATTCTAGATTTTTTCCCATCAATAAATATTTTACCTTGAATATTCAGTGCTTTTTTTTTTTTAGTTTTTCCCTTTTTAGTTCTTAAAAAAAAAAAAAAAAACTTATCCTTTTGTCCAAGGTTCTAGTTACCTCAGTCCTAGGTTGCCAATTAAACTGAGCATTACTGCTCTTTTATCCTAGTCCCAATTGAAAGGATGAAGCATCATTATGCCTTTCCTGTATAGTGTTATTTATAGTTTTATCTGGTGTGAGCTTTGCCACGGACATGATCCTGGAACTAGTTGTGGTCCGATCTTGTTATATGTGGGCTTGCTTTTAGTGTCACTAAGCTTGAATCCCATGTCTTTCCTCCACTAAATGTTCCCACTTAATAATTTCTGTCCAGTTCTTCAGATGGGGGGGGTCAGCAAGTCCACCAACCTTTTGGTTAGCTGCAGAGCGTTTAACCATTTGTGCTATTAGAGATCCTTATGTACGTCATACCCAAAACCGAACTCACTGCTGTCGGGTCGATTCCAACTCACAGCGACCCGGTAGGGCTTCACAAGGCTGTAAATCTCTATGGAAGCAGACTGCCACATCTTTCTCCCTCAGAGTCTCTGGTGGTTTCAAATGCCGACCTTTCGGTTAGCAGCCCATTGCTTTAACCACTGTGCGACTAGGGCTCTTTAAGTCATAGTACCATCATAATGCTATAGGGAAGGATTGACATTAAAATAGGTTGCGGATGAATGCAGTGTGCTTCTTAGTTCTTGAATATTGAATGAAATTATAGCATTCTCAGAGTTTGTTGAGAAATCACTTATTAAGAGTGAATTCATATCGTCAATCTGTTCACAATAATACTATGTACCAGCCAACCCTCGTTCCCAGCCTTGTCTAGTTTGCTGATCAGAAGTTTGGTTACAACAAAATCCTAAAGCTTTGGTGGAACCAAACTATTGATTTTAGCATGATTTTAGAATGAGTGATACCATTTATTCTGTTTAGTTTGCATTCCTAATACAGAAATGTTAAGTTACTTTTGATAATGTAGTTCTGGCACTGGTTATTTATATTAATAATATTCCTTAGGCAAATTATCTGTTATTTTGATTTTTAAATTCATGTGTTATGATTTTTTTTTTTAAAGGGATTGGGAACTAGCCTGGTAGTTGACAAATGCACATATTTTTTCGATGAGGAATTATCGAAGTAATTTATATGGAAATTAAATATGCATTTAAATGAGATGAATTACTAATTGGCAATAATTCCAATACACAGAGTCACTATACCAAAAATAATTGGTTGACATTCAGCCTTTTCAGGAGGTAGCAATATGATCAGGAACCAATGATAATGAAGGAAGAAGTTCAAGCTGCACTGAAGGCACTGGCAAAAACAAGCCTCCAAGAAATCACAGAATACCAATTGAGATGTTTCAGCAAATGGATGATGCAGCACTAAAAGTGCTCGCTCTTCTATGCCAAGAAATTTGGAAGACAGCTACCTGGCCAGCCAATTGGAAGAGATCCATATTTATGCCTATTCCCAAGAAAAGTGATCAAACTGAATGCAGAAATTATTCAACAATAGCATTAATATCACATGCAAGTAAAATTTTGGTGAAAACCATTCAAAAGCGACTGCAGCAGTACATTGACAGGGAGCTGCCAGAGATTGAATCCAGATTCAGAAGAAAGTGTGGAATGAAGGATATCATTGCTGATTTCAGAAGGATCTTGGCTGAAAGCAGAGAATACCAGAAATATTTTTCCTGTGTTTTACTGACTATGCAAAGGCATTTGACTGTGTGGATCATAACAAATTATGGATAGGATTGTAAAGAATAGGAATTCCAGAACACTTAATTATCCTCATGAGGAACCTGTACATAGATCAAGAGACAGTTGTTCGAAAAGAACAATGGGATACTACGTGGTTTAAAGTCAGGAAAGGTGTGTGTAAGGGTTCTATCCTTTCACCAAACTTATTTAATCTGTATGCTGAGCACATAATCTGAGAAGCTGGACCATATGAAGAAGAATAGGGCATCGGGATTGGAGGAAGTCCCCTTAACATACTGTAGTATGTAGATGATACAACCTTGCATGCTGAAAGTGAAGAGGACTTGAAACACTTACTGATGAAGATCAAAGACCACAGCCTTCAGTATGGATTACACTTCAACATAAAGAAAACAAAAATCCTCACAACTGGACCAATAGGCAGCATCATGATAAATGGAAGAATTTCATTTTACTTGGATCCACAATCAACACCCATGGAAGCAGCAGTCAAGAAATCAAAAGACGCATTGCATTGGATGAATGTGCTACAAAAGACCTCTTCAAAGGGTTGAAAAGCAAAGATGTCACCTTGAAGACTAAGGTGAGCCTGACCCAAGCCATGCTGTTTTCAATCACCTCGTGTGCATGCGAAAGCTGGACAGTGAATAAGGACGACCAAAGAAGAATTGATGCCTTTGAATTGTGGTGTTGGTGAAGAATATTGAAAATACTGTGGACTCTCAAAAGAATGAACAAATCTGTCTTGGAAGAAGTACAAGCAGAATGCTCCTTAGAAGCAAGGACAGCGAGACTACATCTTACATACTTTGGACATGTTGTCAGGAAGAATCAGTCCCTGGAGAAGGACATCATGCTTGGCAGAGAATCAGTGAAAAAGAGGAAGACCTTCAGCAAGATGGATTGATGGAGTGGCTGCAACAATGGACTCAAGCATAACGATTGTGAGGATGGTGAAGGAACAGGTAGTATTTAGTTCTTTTGTACATAGGGTTGCTATGAGTCAGAACTGACTTAATGGCACCTAATGACAACAACAATAATTCCTAAAATTTTATGCAAGAAATCATAATGTCATGTAAAATTTGTTACATAATTTAATGTATTAGGTTTCACTTTACATATGTTTAAGGTATTCTATTATTATAAACTCATGCATTTTTATAGTATGTATGTTCTACCCATCTTTTAAAAAATTTTTGTTACTGTGGTACATTACACAGTATTACAGGAAGATAATAAGGATAGAATGTTTATGTAACACTTAGCATCTGAAATATAAATGCAGGGACATGTTTCTGCTTTCAGAATGAGCCAGGAATACCAGTAGCTCCTCTTCCATTTTGGCTTTAATTTTTTCTTCCACATCTCTGTGGTATACTTCGTCAGAGAACTTTGCCTGGTGAAAGGAATATAGTTATATTAATGTCAGTCACCACACACACATTTTATTTTAAAGCTCAAGAAGATGAAAAATAATACCATTACAGTGATAGCTTGTTAAATGATTGAATATATTCAGAATCACTGGATTTGCATTTCCTTTTAAGTTATCCATGTTAATTCACTTATTCTATTTATCTAATAAGCAGCCGTTAAACATCTGTCAAATGACAAACACTGTGCTAGGCACTCAGGACAAAGCAGCCAATAAAATACACTAGCTCTTTGCCCCCATGGAATTCACAGACTTGGCAAAGACTGTGCTGTAAGAATTTACTAGAAGTGGTCCTGGAAAATATATTGCATATTTTCCTTTTAATCCCATGAGAGGCCCCGAATTCTCTGCATCTCTAGATGGGTAAATTGTTGAAAGTACAAGGGCATATATATGAAAGATATTTTTTAAAATTATTCACTGAAATATATGTATGCGTGTCAGTGTGTGCATACATATGTATATACACACACATATGACATATGTAGTTGTTATTTTTGTTAGGTGCCATCAAGTTTGTTAATGACTTTAGCAACCCTGTGTGGAACAGGAGGAAATGCTACTCAGTCCTGGGCGATCCCCTCACAATCATTGCTATGTTTAAGCCCATTGTTTCAGCCGCTATGTCAGTCTATCTCCTGGAAGGTCTTCCTCTTTTTCACTGATCCTCTGATTTACCAAGGATGGTGTTCTTCTCCAGAGACTGGTTCTTCCTGATAACATGTCCAATGCTTGCTTCTAAGGAACATTTTGGCTGTACTTCAGACAGATCTGTTCAGTCTTCTGGCAGCCCATAGTATGTTCAGTGTTCTTCCCCAACACCATAATTCAAACGCATTAATTCTTCTCTGGTCTTCTTTACTCATTATCCAGCTTTCATCTGTGTATGAAGACAATTGAAATATCATGGACTGAGTCAGGTTCACCTTGGTCTTCAAAGTGACATTTTTGATTTCTAACACTTTAAGAGGTCTTCTGTGGCAGGTATTCCCAGTGCAGTACAGTATTTGATTTCTTGATTTCTGCTTCCATGGGTGTTGATTGTGGATCCAAGTAAAATGAAATCCTTGACAACTTCAAGCTTTTCTCCATTTATCATGATGTTGCTTATTAGTCCAGTTGTGAGGATTTTTGTTTTCTTTATGTTGAGGTGTAATCCATACTATAGGCTTTAGTCTTTGATCTTCAAGTGTTTCAAGTTTTTTAGCAAACAAGGTTGTGTCATCTGCATATTGCAGGATGTTAAGGGGACTTCCTCCAATCCTGATGCTATATGTTCTTCTTCATATAGTCCAGCTTCTTGAATTATTTGCTCAGCATACTTATTGAATATAAATTTTTTTTTATATTCAATAAGTATGCTGAGCAACATTTCACCATACTTATTGAATATAAAATTTTTTTTTTTTTTTATATTCAATAAGTATGGTGAAATGTTACAACCCTGACTCACACCTTTCCTGATTTTAAAGCATGCAGTATCTCCTTGTTCTTTTCAAATGACTGCCTCTTGGCCTATGTATAGGTTCCTCATGAGCACAATTAAGTGTTCTGTGATTCCCATTTTTCTCAATGTTTTCCATAATTTGTTATGAACCATAAAGTCCAGTGTGTTTGCATAATCAATAAAACACAGGTAAGCATCTTTCTGGTATTCTCTGCTTTTAGCCAACATCCATTTGACATCAGCAATGTTATCCCTAGTTCCAAGTCCTCTTCTGAGTCTGGCTTGAATTTCTGGCAGTTCCTTGTTCATTTATTGCTGCAGCTGCTTTTGAATGATCTTCAGCAAATTTTACTTGCATGTGATTTTTATGATACTGTTTGCTAATTTCTGCATTCTGTTGGGTCACCTTTCTTTGGAATGAGCATAAATGTGTACCTTTTTTTTCTTCCAGTTGGTTGGCCAGGTAGCTCTCATCCAAATTTCTTGACATAGATGAGGGAGCACTTCTAGCATTGTATCCATTTCCTGAAACATCTCAGTTGGTATTCCATTAATCCCTGGAGACTTGCTTTTCGCCAGTGCCTTTTGTGCAACTTGGTCTTCCTCCTTTAGTACCATCGAGTTTCTTGATCATATGCTACCTCCTGAAATGGTTGAATATCAGTTAATTCTTTTTGGTACAAAAAAAAAAAAAATTTGCGTGTATACTATCCGTTTATGTTATGAATTGAAAAAGGTATTTGCAATAATGAAGAAGTGGTTGGTCTTGCAATATTCTATCATGCGATCTCCATAGTCCTTTCTATTACCAAGGCCATATTTTCCAACTACCGATCCTTCTTTGTTTCCAACTTTTGCATCCAAGTACCAGTAATTATCAATGCTTCTTGATTGCATGTTTGGTTAATTTCAGATTGTGGAAGTTGCTAAACATCTTAAATTTCTTCATCATTGGCCTTAGTAGTTGGTGTGTAAATTTGAATAATAATCATATTAATTGGTCTTCCCATCCTGTCACTGAAAGCATTGTACTTCAGGCTAGATGTTGAAGGCTTTTTTTTTTTCCTGACAGTGAACATGATGCCATTCCTCTTCAATTTGTCATTCCTGGCATAGTAGACCACATGACTGTCTAATTCAAAATGGCCGAATGCCAGTCCATTTCAGTTCACTAATGCCTAGGTCATCAATCTTTATGTGTTCCATTTCATTTTTGGAAACTTCCAATTTTCCTAGATTCATACTTCAGACATTCCGTATTCCGATTGTTAATGGATGTTTGTAGGTGTTTCTTTTCCTTTTGAATTGTGCCACCTCAGCAAATGAAGTTTCCAAAAGCTCCATCCACATCCTTAAGGTCGACTGTACTTTGAGGTGGTTTCAAACCACGGATCTCTTGGTTAACAGCTGAACGCTTTAACCAGTGCACCACCAGTGCTCCTTGTGGTACAGTGGTTAAAGCGTTCAGCTGCTAACCAAGAGGTAGATAGTTCCAATGTATCAGCTGTTCCATAGGAGAAAGATGTGACAGTCAGCTTTCTTAGAGATTACAGCCTTGGAAATCCTATGGGGTAGTTCTACACTATCTTATAGGATTGCTCTGAGTTGGAATTGACTAAGCAGCAGCTGGTTTGATTTTGGTTTGGATATTTTGAGGAGGCAGCTCTTCCCCAGTCATATTTTGATTGTCTTCCAACCTGAGGGGGCTTACCTTCTGGTACTATATCAGACGGTATTCTACTGCTATTCGTAAGGTTTTCACTGGCCAATTTTTTTAGAAGTAAATCTCCAAGTCCTTCTTAGCCTTAGTCTGGAAGTGCCGCTGAAACCTGTCCACCGTGGGTGCCTCTCCTGGTATTTGAAATACCCATGGCATAGCTTTCAGCATCACAGCAACATACAAACTACTACAGTATGCCAAACTGACAGATAAGTGGTAGCACTAATCTAATTATTTGCTTTATGTCAATGAAATAATATGTACAAATAATTTTTAATCGTATTTTCTTTGCAAAACTTTCTAGAAATCATCTTGAGCATTATACTGAATAATATTAATGATAAAAAATACACAATTTATTTATCTGTTTTAGATTTGAAAAATGTGTGAGTGCTAAGGAGACTTTGGAGGCTGATCTTTATAAACGGTTTATTCTGGTGCTGAATGAGAAGAAAGCAAAGATCAGAAGCTTACGTAAATTGCTAAGTGAAGTTCAAGAACTAGAAAAGAACGCTGAGCATGACAGGTATTTTGCCTTTCTGTTTTTGGATGACAGATACATAAATTTAAGTGGATTTCCCTCCCAAATTTAATGAAAGTTTGGTTACAACTTTTTAAGCAATCAGAAATCGTTTGTTTTTCTGGAGCTGGGTGCTTGCTTCTAGGCAGGAATGCAGTGGGCTGGAGAATTCTCAGCATCGTCTCTCAATGTCTGTCCAACTGTCATACTTACCCTTCTGTAAATCATATAACTGGCATGAGGTTTATCTAAATATTGATTGCTCAATTCTTAGAAATAATTATGAAATATATTGATTAATACTTAAAAAAACCTTTTATCTTCTGCATAACTTGAGAGTTGGATTCACATTTGTAAATTTGATATTTAAGCAATGGTTAACTTTACAATCAAGTTGCTAATGTTAACCTTCAGGAAACATTAATTTTATTTGAGCTTTTCTGTACCCCAAGTACTGATTGGACTGTGATTACCTCTCTTATCCTTCTATCTGGTTTTCTGTGGGAGTGTGTGTATCCTTGAGTCTCAAGGAAGACTCATAAATGACTTACAGCTGATGTGGTTTTGGGCAATTACAATTTTCTCAAGAATAAGTGACTTTGGTTAGGGTCTATTGCACTGAATCTGTGAGAAAGCACAGGTTTGCTAGAGAACATAACATTTAATGTCAGATGGTCTTACTTCAAGTGCTAGTCTGGCACTGATAATAATACTGTTAATGTGTCTATTCATAGATGGCTTTGGGCAAGTCCTTTAAAGCTCTGTGTTTCACTTTATCCTCATAATGAGGATAAAAGTACCTGCCTCTTAGGATTTGGAGTAGGTAAATGAAATGTAAAACTGCTTTGAGATCAGTAAAATACTAAATAGTCTCTGACATACAGAAAATAATTAGGTAGAGTAATATTTTTATGGAAGAATAATAAGTGATGAAAATCTGATTCAAGAATTAATTATAAAAAAAATAGTGTGCATTAATCCACATTAAGTGAAAGAGAAACTGTTTCTTAAGAGAATTAACATATTTTTAAGGTAGTTTCATCCAAATCATATATATTTGAATATATGTTTGTTTAATTGAATCTTTTTCAAGGAATACTTTCTATAATTAATTGCTAGTTAATTTGATACCTAACCAGGAGAGGGCCAACAATTTATAAAGTTACATGTCTTAGTTATCTAATGCTGCTATAACAGGATACCATAAGTGACGGCATTAACAAACAAATGTATTTTCTCCAGTCTAGGAGGCTAAAAGTCCAAATTCAGGGTGACAGCTCCAGGGGAAGACTTTTTTCTGTTTGCTCTGGGGAAAGTCCTTGTCATCAGTCTTCCCCTGTTCTAGGAGCTTCTCAGTGCAGGGACCCCAGGTTCAAAGGGCATGCCCCACTCTCAGAGCTTCTTTCTTGGTGGCATGACATTACTCTCCTTTATTTGATTCTCTCTTTTATATCTCAAAAGAGATTGACTCAAGATACAACCTAATCGTGTAGATTGAGTCCTGCCTCATTAACATAATTGCCTTTAATCCTACCTCATTAACATCATAGAGGTTAGAATTTACAACACATAGGTTAATCACATCAGATCATAAAATGGTGGCTCACATAATACTGGGAATCATGGCTTAGCCAAGTTGATACACATTTTTGGGCAATACAATACCTTTCTCTATTTTCAGGGGAACTGCAACCTGTTCTCAGTTGAGTGCTGGCAGAGATGCAATATATGATGAAAGTACTGATGAGGAAGGTGGAAACCAGCCTGAGCCCTCTGTGTTATCTCCAGGTAAGAAAATATACTCATTTTCTTTGTTGAGTATCTCTCTTGGGCTTATTACTCTGATGACAATAAACTGTAATGCAAAAATGTTCTGAACAAAATTTTCTACAAAAATTCCTTAGGGATTTTAGTTTAAAACCTCAATTTCTTTCTTTCTTTATTGCACTTTAGATGAAGGTTTACAGAACAAACCAGTTTCTCATCAAGCACCTAACACACATTGTTTCATGACACTGGTTAACAGCCCCAGGACATGTCAACACTCTCCCTTCTCCACCCTGGGTTCCCTGTTACCAGGTTTCCTGTTCCCTCCTGCCTTCCAGTCCCCGCCCCAGGGCTGGTGCGCCCCCTCAGTCTTGTTTTGTTCCATGGGCCTGTTCAGTCCTTGGCATAAGGGTGTACCTCGGGAGTGGCCTTGTTACTGAGCTGAAAGGGTGTTCAGGGGCCATACTCTCAGGGTTTCTCCAGTCTCTGTCAGGCCGGCAAGTCGGGTCTTTCTTTTTGAGTTAGAATTTTATTCTATAATTTTCTCCAGCTCTGTCCAGGACCTTCTATTGTGATCCCTGTCAGAGCAGTCAGTGGTAGTAGCTGGGCACCTTATAGTTGTACTGGACTCAGTCTGGTAGAGGTTGTGGTAGATGTGGTCCATTAGTCCTTTTGACTAACCTTTCCCTTGTATCTTTAATTTTCTTCATTCTTCCTTACTCCCAAAGGAGTGAGACCAATGGAGTATCCTAGATGGCCACTCACAGGCTTTTAAGACCCCAGATGCTACTCACCAAAGTAGAATGTAGAACATTTTCTTTAAAAACTATGCTATGTCAGTTGAGCTAAATGTTCCCCGAGACCATGGGTTCCACAGCCCTCAGCTCAGCAATTCAGTCCCTCAGGGAGTTTGGATGTGTCTATGGAGGTACCGTGACCTTGCCCTGTACAGGTTGTGCTGACTTTCCCAGTATTGTATACGGTCTTACTCTTCACCAAAGTTACCACTTACCTATTTTTCTATAAAGTGTTTTTCCATCCCCACCTCTCGCCTCCCTCGTAACCATCAAAGATTGTTTCTTTTTGTATGTAAACCTTTTCATGAGTTTTTACAGTAGTGGTCTCATATAATATTTGTTCTTTTGTGATTGACTTCTTTCACTCAGCATAATGCCCTCCATATTCCTCCATGTCATGAGATGCTTCACAGATTCATTGTTGTTCTTTATCATTGTGTGATACTCCATTGTGTTTGTTTATCCATTCTTCTGTTGATGGTCTTCTAGGTTGTTTCTGTCTTTTTGCTATTGTGAACAGTGCTGCAGTGAACATGGGTGTGCATATGTCTATTCGTGTGACGACTGTTATTTCTCTAGGTTGTATGCCTAGGAGTGAGATTGCTGGATCACATGGTATTTCTATTTCTAGCTTTCTAAGGAAGCACCATATTGTTTTCCAAAATGGTTGTATCATTTTGCATTCCCACTAGCAGTGCCTAAGAGTTCTGATCTCCCCACAGCCTCTCTAACATTTGTTATTTCCTGTTTTATTGATTAGTGCCAGTAATGCCAGGGAGAGGTGGTATCTCATTGTGGCTTTGATTTGCATTTCTCTAATGTCTCGTGATCGCGAGCATTTCCTTATGTGTATGTTGGCCCCTTGAATGTCTTCTTTGGTGAAGTGTCTGTTCATTTCCTTTGCCCATTTTTTAATTGGATTATTTGTCTTTTTGTTGTAGAGGTGTTGGATTTTCTTGTAGATTTTAGAGATAAGACCTTTGTCTGATTTGTAATAGCCAAAGATTTTTTCCCAGTCTGTAGGTTATCTTTTTACTCTTTTGGTGAAGTCTTTTGATGAGCATAAGTGTTTAATTTTTAGAAGATCCCAGTTGTCTAGCTTATCCTCTGGAGCTTGTGTGTTGTTGGTTGTGGTTTGTATCCTGTTAATGTCATATATTACGGCCTCTAGTGTTGCTCCTATTTTTTCTTCTATGAACTTCATAGTTTTTGGCTTTATATTTAGGCCTTTGATCCATTTTGAGTGAGTTTTTGTATATGGTGTGAGGTATGGGTCTTGCGTCAGTTTTTTGCAGATGAACATCCAGTTTTGCCAGCACCATTTGTTAAAAAGATAATCTTTTTAAAACGTTAAGCTCTTAATGTTAAAAATAAGTATTATGAAATCCAGCAACTCGTTGGCAACAATAAAATAAGCAAGTATGCACAACCAAACTAAGGTATACTATTCTCATTAAGTAAGGATCCTTAAGCAATAAGTAAGATGTGCCTTCATGCCAAGTATCACCAGCTCAAACCTGGCTACCTTAAATATGTGAGATCTTATCTAGCCAAAGCTACAGATGGGGCAGTAGAGCAGGATGATCTCGGATGCCTTAGACTATCCTGAGGTTGAAGCCTTCTGTCACTATTCATAAAAGGGTTTGTAGTAGGGTAGGATGAGACAGAGGAGCAATGAAGGGAAAATGGTAGTTCAGTTTCAAGCACCTGATCCTTATTAAATCCCCCAGATCAAATAGCAAGCAGATTTTTAAATCCCTGGGTTATTATTATTCTACAGTTTTATAGATTTGCTAGGGGCAGTGGAAGCAGGTGCTCCTAACTTATACTCAGATGGTTCTAACATAAGGCAAATATTCTCAAAAATAAATGTTTGATTAATTTATTTAGCAAATATTTTTTGAGTTCCTGTTGTATACCAGGGACTTTCCTATGTAGTAGAGAGTGAACCACGAAAATACCTGCCTTCATGAAGATTAAATTCTAGTCAGAGAAAGAGACAGTAAACAAGATGAATGAACAAAATATAAAGTATTTTAGGCAGTGATAAATGCTAAAGAGAAAAATAAATCAGGGAAAGATTATAGAGTCAGGCTGGAGGTAGGAATGAAGTTTGTGATTTTAGCCAAAGCACCCAGAATAGCCTCAGTGAGAAGGTAACAGGTCTATTTGGGGGCAGAACATGCCAGGCAGAAATAGCAGTTAAGTACAGAGACCCAGGTGTGGGAGCTTGCCTGTTACGTTCAATCAATAGCACGGAGGTCAGTGCGCACAAAGGGCGAAGATCCAAACCTGGGAGGATCAGGAGATAAAATCAGAGAGATAATGGAGCCAGTTCATGTGTATAGGGCCTTGTAGGCCATTGTAAGAACTGCACATCTGACTTTGAGTTAGATTGGAAATTGTTGTAGAATTTTAAGCACTCAAGTGACATGATTTGAGTTGAGTTTTAATAGGATTAGTCTGGCTGCTGAAGTTCAGAAGAAGATATAACAGATGAGAAGTTTATTCAACAATTGGGTAAAGGAATGGAATGACTTAGACCAGAGTGATAACAGTGGTCGTGATGAGCAACAGGCAGATTCCACATCTATTTAGACAGCAGGATTTTTTCATGAAGTGGGTATGGGGCATGGGAGAAAGAAAGGAGCCAATGATGGCACATTTTTTAGATTGAACTACTGAAGGAAAGGAATTGATTTACTGAGATGGAGAGAATGTACAATGAATGGACAAAGACATAGGAAGGTGTCTAATTAAGGTGATGGAAACATACTGAAAATTGATTAAATTAGTTGATTGATTAAGCCAGATTCTGATCAGATTTGAATTGGATCATAAAGTGACAGTCACACTTGTGCAAATCAGAATTAAGTTTCTTTTCATTTGGAGGTTATGCTTATTTTACATTAGTGCCCCATTTAAAGTGAAATCATTCTTTAATTAGCAAATTTATTCAGAAGGTCATGGAGAAAATCTATATTCTTTCCAGTTTAAACTTCCAAAATTTTTATTAAATAAAATAGTCTATTTTTATCCCATATTCAGAGTATCTCACCACCCTTTGAAGTAGATGAAAATTATTGTTGAAGAGAAAATATATGGTTAAATATAGGTATATGAGTATGGAATACTTTATGTGTTCTGTCTATTTTAAGCCAAGCTTTAAGCTGTAATTGCACTATTTTAAATTTGGCAAAATTTCTCTTCTCTTAAAAAATGTTTAGTTCATTCCATACTTTTTGTATATTCTATATATCATTTCTTTAAGTCATATCTACTCATTATGTATTTAATCTGTAGGTTTCTGGTTCTAATTTTTTCTTTTTTACATTTTACTTTTTGGTAAGAAGTTTTGATGTCAAGAATTAATAGCATTTTATTAGAACTTTTAACTATCCTCTTTCCCTTCTGCTTCAGTAAGAAATAGTAAGGAAACTGAAGTTTGCCAAGAAAATAATGAATCTCAGCTCTGAAGTGCTTGATATTGAACTAAGAACTAGATTACATTTATCTGAGGGGAAATTTTGTATATGTTAAATGACAAAATGGGTCTTGTTATAGTTTACCAGATTCCATAATTTATTCTTTTACTGTAACAAAATATATTCTTACTCCATAGCAAAATTATCTTGTTTTTGTGTGCAGCTTTATCTTTTTAGTGTTTTTTATATTAATTATTGCTATGTATTTGGAGCACAGCAGTGAAAATTTCTTCCTGAACTCATTCTGCTATTTTGACAACAAGTTGTTTATTCGTAAGCCAAAAGAACAAAAACAAACCCATGGCTGTCGAGTCAATTCCAACTCCTAGTGACCCTATAGGACAGAGCAGAGCTAGACTATGTGGTTTCCAAGGAGTGGCTGGTGGATTTGAATTGCCAAGCTTTTGGTTAGCACCCAAACTCTTAAGCCACTGTACCACCAGGGCTCCTGTTTATTCTTAGAGCACAAGTAAGTATGTAAATTTATTCTAAATGTTACAAGTTCACATGTGCTTTTCCTACAATAAAAACAAGAGACAGAGAGATTGATGGGGTTTGATATATTTACTCTGTTTTTCAGAAAGCCATTTCTTTAAACGGCTGAATGTGTAACACACTAGTGATTTTTATTATGTAAATGGATTTTCATCTTTAATTATTAATATCTCCAAATTTTATTATTAGTTATTCACTATATGTTCTATAGTATTCATTCAAGGAAAAAATCTGTTCACTCTTATGTGTATATTCAGAAATAGGATAGAGATATTGTAGTTTGTAGAAAATTGATAGGTAACAAATTTTATGATAAGCAATCTGTTTTATTATTTTCTTGTCCAAAGTCTTTAGTTGTTCCCTGATTATTAGGATTGTTGAGACAATAACTAATGATAAGTGGCCTAATCTAATAAATTAGTAAATTACATAATGTTTATACACTATGTAGCATGAAAAACCTTTACAATATTCACTAACAATTTATTGACTGAAAGGAGATCTCCACAGTGTTCTGAAACTTTTAACATCACATTTTTCTCCAATGAACACCACTTTACAACTGGATTTTGTGTTTTTCTGTAGCAAAATTTACTTTCCCCAAAATTTCCAGATAGATAGCAATGGTATTACAGACTTTATTTCTTAAACTGTTACTTTATATACTAAGACCCTAGAATTTATAGGGGTTTTACTTCATTTCAGATTAAGTTTATGAAAGAGTTACTGTGGTCTATTCAACACTTGGATTATGCTTTACCCCCATCTAGTTGGTATTGAATCTTTGTGGCTTTAAAGATTTCCTGCTTAGTCTTGACTCCCCTTTGCTCCCAAAAGTTTTTGCTTTTTTTAATTCAGTGGAACCCTTTTGGGTTATAATATTGTGAAACAACTTGCCGTACAGGAAATACTCTGTTTTTTTGTATCCAAATAAAGATAGCATCTGATGTCCATGTCAGTGGATGAGCTTCAAGTTAAACTAGATTTGCTGTATATTGTTGGTTGCAACAGAACCTCACCAAAATATATAAAGATATAAGCAGCCTTTAGTATAACATCTGAGTTTCAAACATTCCAGCACTGTAACCAGGCAGCTTTTCATTTGCCCCAACAATAGCTGAGATACTCCAGAAACCAATTTATGCTTACGCAGTTTTTTTTTTTAGTTTTACATACATTGTTTTAGAAGCATTTTGATGCTGTAATAAAAGTAGAAGTACATCAAATCAATTTTTAAATATCTATGAATATTCTCAGAATTTTATCCACAATTATGAAACATTTCCTAGTCTTAACATAAATCATAAAGTGTGAATATTAAGTGGAAAAATTTGATTTATTTCATAGAACTAGAATCTTTCTGGTGAGGTATTTTGAAAACTTATGCTTTAGTTTAGACACATTTGGATGACTCCTAATTAGCTAGCCATCACAACAGAAATTATTTTAATAGGTCATTAATAATTTTAGTAAATAATATTTTTGAATTATAATTATTTCTATTAATAGAAATTGACAACATTTCCTACAAGTAGAGAATAACTAAATCAGCCTTACCTAAAATGTAAAATAAGAAATATACTTTTTCTAGAATGTTTGACCCTTCTCAGATTCATATAAAAAGTAACAGCCACTAAAAACAAATGAAATAAGCTTTCTTACCACTTTTCTGCATAATTATGCTGAAACTTAGCACATTACTTTAATTAGGCCTGTGTTTTTTAACCAACAAGAAGATTCATGTATAACTTTATAAGTGATTTTGGCATTTACTTAGTTGGTGGGCTTCCTGAAAGGAAGTGTGATTATAGAATAACCTCTTTGAAAATAAAAGAATGGCTATGTCAAACAGTTGGTGCATACTGATATAGTAGGTTTTAGAAATAAAATAGGATCCAAATTTTCTAAGTGTCAAAGTGCTTGTTGCTTTGAACAGTGAATGTCTACTCACAGAGGGGATAACAATGTGTACTGCCAAAGAGATTGCTCAGAAACTCAGCTTTAGAATTGAAGATTATGTCCTTAATCTTATCCAGTTTGTTTATCACAGACATGTTTCTTCATAGTACAAAATAAAAAACTTGATTTAGTAAAACTGGAAGAGCAGTACTAGTGCATTTCCTAGCAGTAGTCAGCTCTTATATGTAAGAAGTGTGCTCCGGAATGGCATTATATAGTTCAGAAACCAATATTTTTTATAATACTGGAAGATATAGTTCAATCCCAGATTGCAGACGAGGGAAGGGGCCTAGAAAAGTTAAGTACATTGGGCTTGGTTGTACAAGGGGAAAAAACTAAAAAGTTTTTTTTTTCTCGCAAAACAATAAAGTTCCACATTTTCACATCTGATTTTGAGATAATGTTTTAAAAAAATAAATAACCTTGGAAATTTCCTAACTCTGAGGAAATTGCCATTGCTGTAATAGAATAGAATAATGAGGATACTTATTCTCTCATAGTATAGGAAGTATCCTATTCGTGTATAAAATTTCTGGAAAGATAGCTGTTTTAGTTATCTAGTGCTGATATAACAGAAATGCCATAAGTGGGTGGCTTTAACAAGCAAAAATTTGTTCTCTCACGGTTTAGTAGGCTGGAAGTCTGAATTTAGGGTGCTGGCTCTAGGGGAAGGCTTTCTCTCTGCTGGCTTTGGAGGAAGGTCTTTGTGCCTTTTAATTTCTGCTCCTGGGTGATCTTTATGTGGCTTGGCATCAATCTTGCCCTTTCTTCTCACTTGCTTGTTTGTTTAATCTCTTTTATGTCTCAAAAGAGATTGATTCAAGACACATTCTGCACTAATCCTGTCTCATTAACATAACAAAAACAACTCATTCCCAAATGGGATTATAACCACAGGCATAGAGATTAGGATTTACAACACGTATTTTGAGGACTATATTCAATCCATAACAGTCCACCCTTTGGCACCCAAAAATTCTTGACCTTGCCATATGCAGAATATACTCACCTATCACATTATCCCACAAGTCTTAAATCAACTCCAAGTCTAAAATCTCATCTTCTGAATCATCTTAATAAAATATGTCTGAGACTTTAGGCATATTCCATCCTGTGGCAAAATTCCTCTCAATTTGTGAACTGGTAAAATCCAGATTAAAAGTTAAGTTTCCAAAGTACAATAGTGGAACAGGCACAATGTACACATTTCCCTTACAAATGGGAGAAATTTTAGGGAAAGAAGGGATAATGGGCACCAGGCAAGTCCAAAGCACAACAGAACAATTTAGCATTAGCTCTCAAGTCTTAAAAATAATCCTCTGTTTCTGAGACCATCTAGGCAATGATCTCAAAGGCGACTGGACTAAGACACACCCTACACTGATATGGTCTCATTAACATAACAAACAAGACCTATTTCCAAATAATATTACATCCACAGGTATAGGAGTTTCATATTTACAACACATATTTTGGGGGGATATAATTCAATCTATAACATGCAGATAGACTCATCTTAATACAAATGCTATTGTTGTTATGTTGTTAGGTGCCATCCAGTCTATTCCGACTCATAACGACCCCGTGTACAACAGAACTGAACACTGCACAGTCTTGCACCATCCTCACAATCATTGTTATGCTTCAGCCCATTGTTGCAACCACTGTGTCAATCCATCTTCTTGGTGGATCCTCCTCTTTTTCACTGACCCTCTACCAAGCATGATGCCCTTCTTCAGATGTCCCTTCTAATAACATGTACAAAGTACGTGAGACTAAGTCTGTCAATCCTTCCTTCTAAGGAGCGTTCTGGTTGTACTTCTTCCAAGACAGATTTGTTCATTATTCTGGCAGTCCGTGGTATATTCAATATTCTTTGCCAACACCATAATTCAGAGGTGTCAATACCTCTTCCATCTTCCTTATTCATTGCCCAGCTTTCGCATGCATATGAGGTGATTGAAAGCACCATGGCTTGGGTCAGGGGCACCTTAGTCTTCAAGGTAACATCTTTGCTTTTTAACACTTTAAAGAGGTCTTTTGCAGCAGATTTGCCCAATGCAATGTTTCTTTTTTTTTTTTTTTTTTTGATTTCTGGACTGCTGCTACTATGGGTGTCAATTGTAGATCCAAGTAAAATGCAGTCCTTGACAACTTCAATATTTTCTCTGTTTATTATGATATTGCTTATTGGTCTAGTTGTGAGAGCTTTTATTTTCTTTATGGTGAGGTGTAATCCATACTGAAGGCTGTAGTCTTTGATCTTCATCAGTAAGTGCTTCAAGTCCTCATCACTTTCAACAAGCAAGGTTGTGTCATCTGTATAACGCAGGTTGTTAGTGAGTCTTCCTCAAATCCTGATACCTTATTCTTCTTCACATAGTCCAGTTTCTCAGATTATTTGCTCAGCATACAGGATGGCTAAGTATAGTGGAAGGATACAACCCTGACACATAACTTTCCTGACTTTAAACCACACATAATCCCCTTGTTCTGTTAGGATGACTGCTTCTTGGTCTATGTACAGGTTCCTCATGAGCACAGTTTATTGTTCTGGAATTCTCATTCTTTGCAATGTTATCCATAACTTCTTATGATTCAAACAGTCGAAAGCCATTGCATAGTCAAAAAAACACAGGTCAATATCTTTCTGGTATTCTGTGTTTTCAGCCAAGATCAATCTGACATTACCAATGATCTGCATCATTTCATATTCTTTTCTGAATCTAACTTGAACTTCTGGTAGTTTCCTTTCAATGTACTGCTGCAATCACTTTTGAATAATCTTCAGCAAATTTTTACTTGTGTGTGGTATTGATATTGTTTGATAATTTACCCATGCTGTTGGATCGCTTTTCTTTGGAATGGGCAAAATGTGGATATCTTCCAGGCAGTTGGCCAGGAAACTGTCCTCCAAATTTCCTGATGAAGATCAGTGAGCACCTCCATTGCTGCATCCCTTTGTTGAAACACCTCATTTGGTATTCTGTCATTTCCTGGAGGCTTATTTTTTGCCAGTGTCTTCAGTGCAGCTTGGACTTCTTCCTTTAGTACCATTGGTTCTTGATTACATGGTATCTCCTGAAATGGTTGAACTTCAGCCAATTCTTTTTGGTACAGTGACTCTCTGTATTCCTTCCATCTTCTTTTGATGTTCCCTGCGTCATTCAATATTTTCCACCATAGAATCCTTCAATATTGCTACTCAAAGCTTGAATTTTTTCTTCATTCAGCTTGAGCAATGCTGAGGATGGTCTTACTTTTGGTTTTCTAACTCCAGGACTTTGCACATGTCATTATAATACTTTATTTTGTCTTCTTGAGCTGCCCTTTGAAATCTCCATTCAGTTCTTTTACTTCATCATTTCTTCCGTTCACTTTAGCTACTCCACCTTCAAGAGCAAGTTTCAGAGTCTCTTCTGACATCCATTTTGGTCTTTTATTTGCTTTCTGTCTCTTTAGTGACCTTTTGCTTTTTTCACGTATGACGTCCTTGATGTCTTCGACAACTTGTCTGGCCTTCAGTCGTTAGTATTTAATGTGTCCAATCTATTCTTGATGTTGTTGTTAGGTGCCATCGAGTCAGTTCCGACTCATGGCGACCCTATGCACAACAGAACGAAACATTGCCCCGTCCTGTGCCATCCTTACAATCGTTGTTATGCTTGAGCCCATTGTTGCAGCCACTGTGTCAATCCACTTCGTTGAGGGTCTTCCTCTTTCCTGCTGACCCTGTATTCTGCCAAGCATGATGTCCTTCTCCAGGGACTGATCCCTCCTGACAACATATCCAAAGTATGTAAGACGCAGTCTCACCATCCTTGCCTCTAAGGAGCATTCGGGCCGCACTTCTTCCAAGACAGATTTGTTCTTTCTTTTGGCAGTCCATGGTATATTCAATATTCTTCGCCAACACCGCGATGCAAAGGCGTCAACTCTTCTTCGGTCTTCCTTATTCATTGTCCAGCTTTCACATGCATATGATGTGATTGAAAATACCATGGCTTGGGTCAGGTGCACCTTAGTCTTCAGGGTGACATCTTTGCTCTTCAACACTTTGAAGAGGTCCTTTGCAGCAGGTTTCCCCAATGCAATGTGTCTTTTGATTTCTTGACTGCTGCTTCCATGGCTGTTGATTGTGGGTCCAAGTAAAATGAAATCCTTGACAACTTCAATCTTTTCTCCATTGATCATAATGTTGCTCATTGGTCGAGTTGTGAGGATTTTTGTTTTCTTTATGTTGAGGTGTAATCCGTACTGAAGGCTGTGGTCTTTGATTTTCATTAGTAAGTGCTTCAGGTTCTCTTCACTTTCGGCAAACAGGGTTGTGTCATCTGCATAATGCAGGTTGTTAATGAGTCTTCCTCCAATCCTGATGCCCCGTTCTTCTTCTTATAGTCCAGCTTCTCGTATTATTTGTTCAGCATACAGATTAAATAGGTATGGCGAAAGAATACAGCCCTGACATATACCTTTCTTGACTTTAAACCAATCAGTATCCCCTTGTTCTGTCCGAACAAGTGCCTCTTGATCTATGTAAAGGTTCCTCATGAGCACAATTAAGTGTTCTGGAATTCCCATTCTTCGCAATGTTATCCATGGTTTGTTATGATCCACACAGTCGAATGCCTTTGCATAGTCAATAAAACACAGGTAAACATCCATCTGGTAGTCTCTGCCTTCAGTCAGGATCCATCTGACATCAGCAATGATATCCCTGGTTCCACGTCCTCTTCTGAAACCGGCCTGAATTTCTGGCAGTTCCGTGTCAATATACTGCTACAGCCGTTTTTGAATGATATTCAGCAGAATTTTGCTTGCGTGTGATATTAATGATATTGTTCTATAATTTCCACATTCGGTTGGATCACCTTTCTGGGGAATAGGCATAAATATGGATCTCTTCCAGTCAGTTGGCCAGGAAGCTGTCTTCCATATTTCTTGGCATAGACTAGTGAGCACCTCCAGCGCTGCATCAATTTGTTGAAACATCTCAATTGATATTCCATCAATTCCTGGAGGCTTGTTTTTCGCCAATGCCTTCAGAGCAGCTTGGACTTCTTCCTTCAGTACCATCGGTTCCTGATCATATGCCACCTCTTGAAATGGTTGAATATCGACTAATTCCTTTTTGTATAATGACTCTGTGTATTCCTTCCATCTTCTTTTGATGCTTCCTGTGTGGTTTAACATTTTCCCCATGGAATCCTTCACTATTGCAACTCAAGGCTTGAATGTTTTCTTCAGTTCTTTCAGCTTGAGAAACGCTGAGCGTGTTCTTCCCTTCTGGTTTTCCATTTCCAGCTCTTTGCACATGTCATTATAATACTTTACTTTGTCTTCTTGAGAGGCCCTTTGAAATCTTCTGTTCAGTTCCTATACTTCATCAAGTCTTCCTTTTTCTTTAGCTGCTCGACGCTCAAGAGTAAGTTTCAGAGTCTCCTCTGACATCCATCTTGGTCTTTTCTTTCTTTCCTGTCTTTTCAGTGACCTCTTGCTTTCTTTGTGGATGATGTCCTTGATGTCATTCCACAACTCGTCTGGTCTTCAGTCACTAGTGTTCAATGCATCAAATCTATTCTTGAGATGGTCTCTAAATTCAGGTGGGATATACTCAAGGTCATATTTTGGCTCACGTGGATTTGCTCTGTTTTCTTCAGTTTCAGCTTGGAAGTTGCATATGAGCAATTGATGGTCTGTTCCACAGTCGGCCTCTGGCCTCGTTCTGACTGATGATATTGAGCTTTTCCGTCATCTCTTTCCACAGAAGTAGTCAATTTGATTTCTGTGTGTTCCATCTGGCAAGGTCCGTGTGTATATTCGCCATTTATGTTTGCAAAAGAAGGTATTTGCAATGAAGAAGTTGTTGGTCTTGCGAAATTCTATCATTTGATCTCCGGCATTGTTTCTATCACCCAAGGCCATGTTTTCCAACTACTGATCCTTCTTCTTTGTTTCCAAGTTTCGCATTCCAATCACCAGTAATTATCAATGCATCTTGATTGCATGTTCCATCAATTTCAGACTGCAGTAGCTGATAAAAATCTTCTAGTTCTTAATCATCGGCCCTAGTGGTTGGTGTGTTAATTTGAATAATAGTCGTATTAACTGGCCTTCCTTGTAGGCGTATGGATATTATCCTATCGCGGACAACGTTACACTTCAGGATAGATCTTGAAATGTTCTTTTTCGACGATGAATGCAACACCATTCCTCTTCAAAGTTGTCATTCCCAGCATAGTAGACTATATGATTGTCTGATTCAAAATGGCTAATACCAGTCCATTTCAGCTCACTAATGCCTAGGGTATCTATGTTTATGCGTTCCATTTCATTTTTGACGATTTCCAATTTTCCTAGATTCATACTTTGTACATTCCAGATTCCGATTTTTAATGTATGTTTGCACCTTTTTCCTCTCATTTTGACTCGTGCCACATCAGCAAACGAAGGTCCCGAAAGCTTTACTCCATCCATGTCATTAAGGTTGACTCTACTTTGAGGCAGCAGCTCTTCCCCAGTCATCTTTTGAGTGCCTTCCAACCAGGGGGGCTCATCTTCCAGCAGTATATCAGACAGTGTTCCACTGCTATTCATATGGTTTTCACTGGCTAATGCTTTTCAGAAGTAGACTGCCGGGTCCTTCTTCCTAGTCTGTCTTAGTCTGGAAGCTGAGCTGAAACCTTTCCTCCATGGGTGACCCTGTTGGTATCTGAATATTGGTGGCATAGCTTCCAGCATCACAGCAACACACAAGCCCCCACAGTATGACAAATTGACAGACACATGGGGGGATTCTTGATATGGTCTCTAAATTAAGGTGAGATAGACTCAAAATTGTATTTTGTCTCTCATGGACTTGTTCTGATATCCTTCAGCTTCAGCTTGTACTTACATGTGAGCAATTGATGATCTGTTCCACAGTCAGTCTCTGGCCCTGTTTTGACTGATGATATTGCGGTTCTCCCTGGTCCCTTTCCACAGATATAGTCGATTTGATTCCTGTGTATTCCATAAGGCAAGATCCTTGTGTATAGTTGCCATTTATGTTGTTAAAAAAAATGTATTTGCAATGAAGAAGTTTTTGGTGTTGCAAAATTCTGTGTCATTTCTGGCCTCGTTTCTATCACCAAGACCATAATTTCCAACTACCAACCCTTCTTTGTTTCCAACTCTAGTTTTCCAGTCACCAGTAATCATCAATGCATCTTGATTGCATGTTTGATCAATTTCAGACTTCAGAAGCTGGTAAAAATCTTCAATTTCCTCATCTTTGGCATCAGTGGTTGGTATATAAATTTGAATAATAGTTGTATTAACTGGTCTTCCTTGTAGGTGTACAGATATTATCCTATCACTGATAGCATCGTACTTCAGGGTAGATCTTGAAATGTTCTTTTTGATGACTGCAATACCATTCCTCTTCAATTTGTCATCCCTAACATAGTAGACTATATGATTGTCTGATTTGAAATGGCTAGTACCAGTCCATTTCAGCTCCCTAATGCCTTTTTGTGTAATACCAGTCCATTTCAGCTCACTAATGCCTTTTTTTTTTTTTTTTAATGCCTAGGATATCAATCTTTATGGGGTCCATTTCATTTTTAGTGATTTCCAATTTTACTAGGTTTATACTTCATACATCCCATGTTCCACTTATTAACGGATGTTGACAGCTGTTTCTTCTCAATTTGCCTTGTGCCACCTCAACAAATGAAGGTCCAGAAAGGTTGACTGCATCCACATCATTAAGGTCAACGTTACTTTGAGGAAGGAGCCTTCCCCAGTCGTATTTTGAGTGCCTTCCAACCTGAGGCTCTCATCTTGCAACACTATACCAGACACTGTTCCGCTGCTATTCATAAGGTTTTTTCTGGCCAGTTTTTTCAGAAGTAGACCACCAAGTCCTTCTTCCTAGTCTGTTTTGGCCTGTAAGCTCCTCTGAAACATGTCCACGATGAGTGACCCTGCTGGTATTTGAAAAATCCTGTGGCATAGCTTCCAGCATTACAGCAACACGCAAGTCACCACTGTAGGACAAGCTGACAGATGTGTGGGGAATACAAATGTTGGTTGATACCATTAATGTTAATCGATGACAGAAACACTTCTCAAATCCTATTTAACTTTGGTCTCTTCTAAGATAGAGTTCTTAATAGTGGTTCTTAAAGAGTCTTTAGTATAAGAATGACAGGGTATTTGTGAACCCTCTGGAATTAAATAAAATTATCTGTCTATATGCAAATATGTGTGTGTGTGTGTATTTCCCTCTGGGATAAGGACCTAAATTTCTATCATATTTTCAATGGAGATCATATTTCAAAAAAATATTCCAAATCACTGACCTGGGAGAATGGTGTTTTAACTAGAAAGGACTAAATAAGGCTTATTAAAAGGAATCTGAAGCCTAGTCTACATAGGATGGTAAGAACGTCTCTGGGTTGAAGCAGAAGCTAATTCACCATTTGTCACAGATGATGATCCTGACGTTGGATTAGAGGTTTATCTAGAACTGCACTGTTCAGTAGAGTAGCCACTAGCTACGTGAGGCTATTGAACACTAGAAATGTGACTAGTCTGTATTGATATGTGCTATGAATATAAACTATGCATCAGATTTCAAAGACTTAATATGAAAAAAAAGTACTGTATCTCATGAATACATTTTATATTAATTACATGCTGAAATAATATTTTTGAAGTATTTGGTTAAACTAAATATATTTATTAAAATTAACTTCACCTGTTTCTTTTACTTTTTAAAATATGCCTAGTAGGAAATTTAAAATTATATAAGGGCCTCTTGGTATTCTGAAAAGTTCCATGCCTTGCCATGATTCTGTCGTTTTATATTTATATTATTGTGAAAAGGAAATCAAATTGTATTACCAAGTCTTTATGAAGCTCTTACTGTAATGAGATCTTTAGGTCATGAGCTTTAAGGGACTGATGTATGACTAGGATTATGGATGTGATTGGGTATCTATACCTAAGAAATGCAAAAGACAATGCACTGTTTTTTGGATTCATTATAGTAAAACTGACTTAAGAAAACCTGGATCATTTATTAATGTGCCTAAGAAAACGAAGCTAAGCATTTTCATTGGCTATGTAAAACTGCAAACCCTTACCCAGTTGAGATAAAGTGTGGTGTAAATGCAACAACAGTCTCTAAATCGGCTGAATGTCTATGATGTTATAGGCAGGATTCTCATCTTTCTGTGATTGTGGCAAGTATCTCACTACAAATGGCACATCTGATTCCTTGAGCCAGTTCATCGGCATCACCTATAAGCCATATTTAAGATCGAAAGGATAGACAAAGTTACCAGTGATGAGATCCTGGAATGTGGCCAGCCCACCAGCACTGACATGATACTTGTTGTAACTTAACTTGGAGGGCCTGGGGATGTGTGAAGGATGGATATCAGCAGGCTTGCTAAGCAGATTCTAAATTCATGAAGTAGTAAAAGAGAATAGTTACAAGCCGTGTGGGCAGAAATATACTTTATGTGAGATGCTAAGTACCAAATTCAAGCCTTATGGTAAAACTCAGGAATTCTGGGAAATAGTAGTTGGCACTCAGAATTTTGTGGGGAGTGGGGAAAAGGATGTAATTTGGGGATTGTCAGAAGAAGAAAGAATGTAAAGTACTGCTGGTCATGTTATTTTTCAGCCACAATGGTCAGTCATTGTATTAGTTACATGGAGCTGCCTGGACAAAGAACCACAAACTGGATGATTTAAAACAATAGAAATTTATTCTCTTACAGTTCTAAGGCTAAAACAAACAAACAAAAAAACAAACCCATTGCTAGAAGTCCAAATTTATGGCAGGGCCATGCTCTCTTTGAAGTCTCTAGGGGAAGAGCCTTCGTTTTCTCTTTAGCCTCTGGTAGCCCCTTTCATTCTTTGGCTTCTGGCAGTATAACTTCAGTCTCTACATCTGTCTTTGCCTGGCCTTCTTCCCTCTCAGTCTGTCTTTCTGTCTTTTCTCCTTTTTTTTTTTTATAGAAATAGCAGCCATATTGGACTAGGGCCACCCTCCTCTAGTGTGACCTCATGTTAATCACAGTGAAGCCTGTGAGAGCCAGAACTCTACGGGACGCCCTTGTTTTTCCGGATCTCGCAAGTTTTCCACCTTTGACGAGGTGTAGACCTACCACTTTTCTGTCACTCTCTATTAGCGGAAGATACAGTAAAACCTGCAAAACCAGAACCTGTGTAAGGGAGAAACCTGTCAGAAAAGTAAAACTCAAATATTTTCTGCTAAAACAAGCTATGGAAAAGTGATGAGTTTTACTTTAACTCCACTAACATCATTGCTTTTTGCCTTATTGTTGTCATGCTTTTAAAGTTGCATGATAACAATAAATGTATTTCAGGACCTATAAAACATTATTATTGTAATTTTGAAAAGTCAATGTCTGTATTTATTCACAAATTTTTTTTCTTTTACCTGTTTTTCATTTGGGATTATTTTTCATCAGCCTGGTTTCTATTTCTGTATTGAATGTCTGCTGGTGACAAATTCTCTTGGTTTTTGTTTGTGAATGTCTTTATCTCACCTTTATTTTTGAAAGGAATTTCTGCCGGTATAAATTTCTAGGTTGGAGGTTATTTGCCTTTAGGCCTTTAAAGATGTCACTCTGTTGTCTCCTGGCTTCTTTTATTCCTGTTGAGGAGTCAGCTCTTAGTCATATTGCTGTCCTATGAAGTTAATGTCTTTTCTTTTTTTAGTATCTTTTTATTCTTCTTGATATTAAGATTTTGTCTATGGATTCGATGTTTAGCAGTTGATCATTGTTATGAACTAAGCCACAGATTTTTTTTTTATCTTATGTAAAAATGGTGTGAAGGCAGTGTCTAACCTCCTCCAGCCCCACAAAGAGGAAGGAGAATCAAGATCAACAGCACAAGGCAGACTTCCAGGAGGTGGAGGCCGGACAAGCCTCCTCTCTCTGCCATTTTTACTAATTCTGATAGCAACTGTCCCTCACACAGCATTTTCTACTTACCTGCTGGGTTCAATAATTCATTGCAATGGCCACACAGAACTCACAGAATCTACTCATAATTAGGGGGTTTATTAGGGAAGTAACAGTTATACTTCATACTCGGAAACACTCGAGATACAGTTCTTCCAGCAGGATAGCCTCTTCCCAACTGTGCTCATGAGTACGCCTTCCCTGGCCCTCAGTCTCTGCCCAAAGACACTCAGCTTTCTCATTCTGTGGGCTGGGAAGCCCAATGCTCCATCTCCTGTTGGTCCTCTCCTGCTGCTTCTCGCCGTCTCCAGAGTTATAGCTTGTTCACTGTCTCCTGGGTCCAGGAGCTTCTCAGCACAGGGATCCCGGGTCCAAAAGACATGCTGGCTCCTGGCTGTTCTTCCTCGGTGGTAGTCAGATCTTCCCTTTCCTGCCTCTCCCAGGCCCAGTGCCGTTAAGTCGATTTCAACTCACAACGACCCTATGAGTTCCTGCCTCTGGGGTGGCTAATTTCAAGCCCAGCGGAATGGCAGAATTGACCAATATCTTTCATAGGCCACAGTTACCCTATCATACAGTCCCACCCAGTCACCTGGGTGGGAGTTATAAGACCATGGCTAGAAAGGCCACCTACAAAAGTAATCAGTTGTACTGCATCTGTTGTACCCAAATGTGGTTTTCTTTGTGTTCATCCTGCATGAAGTTCATAGAGCCTCTTGAAGTTCTGGTTTGATATCTTTTTATCAGTTTTAGAAAATTATTGAGCAGAATTTTTTCAAATATTTATCATATCCTGTTCTTTCTTTTCTAGTAATTCGATTACATGTATATTAGACATTTCTATATGTTAGAGTTTTTTGTTTCTTTGCTTTTTTTTTTTAACATCTTCCACATGTTTCTTATGTCCTTTTCCGTAATTTCCATCCTTGTAGCTCTCTGTACTTCAGCCTAAATATTTTCTACTGGCCATTTTGTTTATTAAAATTCCATCTGTTGTGTCCAGTTTGTTGTTAAAACTATTTAATTCTGAGTTTCAATTTTTCAGTTCTGAAATTTCTATTTGATTTTCCTTTTATATATTCTAGCTATCTGGTGTCATCTATTTATCATAGTTCCTTTAAAGTCTGTGGTACTTCCAATAACCTTATCATCTCGAGGTCTGTTTCTGTTGTCTTTATTGGTCCTGTTTCCCTCTATAATTGGTAATTTTTATCTATGTGTCAAAGATTGTATATTAAAAATTGCAGAGGCTAAATAATATTATCATCATATGGAGAGAGTATATTAGTAATCTATTATATTTTTGTGAATTTTTGAAAGCTCTGATTTTCAGTCTGTCCATGAATCAGAGTCAAATCACAATGTAAAAATAATAGCAACAATACCAGAAGCTCATTAGGTTCTTTCAAATGTCCCATCCAATGTTTCCATTACAGCATTTTCAGTAGAGCTAATTAAAGTTTCATAATTGCATTGTTTTTTCACTTAAATAATTTGGAGAAGGCTGAAATTTCACCTTAAAAGCTTTTTTAGACTTTATTTTAGACAAAATAATGATTAAAAAGTGTTCAGTTAGAAGCTTTTTGTTTCCTGTTATCCAGGGGGAAATATGGCTAAAATATCTCTAATTCTGTTGATCACCACATTGATACATAAAATTGATTTCCAGTCTGATGACCTTTTTTACTGTTATCCAGGCTTGATGTTGCTAACCCTTCTTTGCTTTTCTCTCTCTCTTTCTGTCTTTGCCTCTCCCCTTCTGTCTCTGTCTTTCAGTTCACATTCATTTGATCATGCTCTCTCATCAGCTATATCCTTAATAGCTTCTATATAGCGTTTTATTTAAGCTACTGTTGTAGTTCAAGCTCTGCTTACTGCTTTCCCAGCTTATTGCAGTAGCTTTCTAAGTGGATTCAAAGACTGGCTTAGACTTGTCAAGACTTATCCCTGGAGCTCACCTCTGGAGTGATAACAAAATGGGTTACTCTAATCAAGAAAGAAGGGGGACTGGGATGGCTGTTGGCTAGACTTGGAAATAAGCAAAACAAAGGGTTCTCTCCAGTTTTCCATGCCAGTGTCAGAAATCTTTTATGTTTGAGGGCTTTGTTGATGGGTCAAGAAATTTCCTAGAAAAGACAGTAGATATCTGTATTTTAAGACTGTGCATTTTCTTCTACTTATCAAAAACTTCATTTAATCTCAGTTCTGTGATGACTGAAATAATACATACCGGTTGTTATAATGGAGTATGTCTGCTTTTGAATGTATGTGGTAGCCTAATTCAACTTCGACTTCATATTGAATTTTCTAATTGTGATATCACTTTCATATATATCATTTCAATTATAAATTACTTGAAAGCAAAACCATGTGTTTTCGTGCATCCAAAGTTTCTTTCTGCAGTAGGCTCTGGCTTACATAAAAGTTTTAAAGAAGTAGAATTATATCTTTATTCTGAGACAACACTTGAAAGGTAATAAATATTTTCAAGAGTTGTAATAAGTTCAAAAATACTCAGTTGCTAAAATATTTGAGTCCATATCTAGTTTTTTTAAAAGCTGGCCAATAATTAATGAGTATCCAGTCACAATGAGCATCTAGGTTTTACAGCACTGTTTTAAAAGACTGGCTTTTTATTTTGTTGTTGTTGATTTTTAGTTTTTTTATCTTTTTAATTTTTTTCCTATTTGTAACACATAAATTTCAGTGGTAAACTCCTTCATTATAAAAAATAAAATCCCACAAAGTTCAGAAATGAGGTGAATTGTACTGGTCACTGATTTTTAAGTTAAAACTTGCCTCACCAGTTTTGTCTATATTCTCATTAGGTTCTTAATGATACCCCACTTTTTCTTTTATTTTAAACATTGTACACTCTTTTTTTGGTTGGGATGTAATTAGAAGTTATGTTCCTTTCTGTCCCTATATTTGCAACATAGGCTCTATATGTGTCAATAATGGCCAAATATTGGTAATTTCATAGGGTTCGACCTAATATTTACAGTTCCCTTTGTGTAGAAGGGAAACCCTGGTGGTGTAGTGGTTAAGTGCTATGGCTGCTAACCAAGAGGTCAGCAGTTTGAATCTGCCAGACGCTCCTTGGAAACTCTATGGAGCAGTTCTACTCTGCCCTATAGGGTCTTTATGAGTTGGAATCAACTTGATGACAGTGGGTTTGGTTTGGTTTTTGGTTAATTGCTTTTATTGTTCTGTTCCATCGTAGTATTTGTAGCATGTTCTATTTGAAAGTGAAAATTACGAAGTTAGATAATATTACATTAAAAAAAAAATTTTTAATAGCATCAACTTTTTAGAAACTTAGAAATAATAGTTTTACTTGACATGATAAAAATCCTGCCACTTATTAAAAACACAAATTTCACAGGCTAATTAATGTGATTTTTCTCATAAAAATCTGAAGGTTTCTTTTCGGGATTTTTCAACTGCTTATTAAACCTACCCAGGAACTCTTTCTCTGATGTATTATGGTATAGCTTTCCAAAAAAAAAAAAAAAGTGAATTAAAATTCAGGATCCATGTGAATGATTTCATGAAGGCTTTATTATGCGAAGTATTATATGTGTGCTGTAATTTCCATTACAAAGGAGATCAGGAATAACAACTTATTTCTTTTTAAAATTTAATTGAGTTTTAAGCGAGAATTTTTCTTTTCACCTTTTTTTTTTTGAACTCAAAGATAAACAAAACTAACAAAAAATATATTTGGTATTTATTTGGAGAGCCTCCTATAGACATGCTGTCAGTTGGAAAGCCTTTGTATTCAAAGCCAAGTTCTTATAGCTCCTGTTACAAAGAGTATGAGTGACAGCTCAGTCACTTTGTAATTCAGAATAAGAAGTACGTTGTTTTAAAAACATAAAATGAAGGTGCCACTACTTTATTAGCATCTTTCTGTTCCTTTACTTCATGCTTATTTAAGAACAATTAAAAATAAATTACTATATCTGAGAAGTAACTTGAGCTCTCTCTCAGAAGAAAAATGTGAGATTTATTGAATCATCTGCACTTTGTAATTCTGAAGAGGAAAAGTTAACCCTATTGGAAGAATTCTCTTTCTGCATAAAGCTGCTCATGTATTGTGCTATCTGCTTATATAATTATGACATAAATTATGACAATAGATGAATCTATTTTAGATAGTACCACATCCTAATCCTACTTCCTTATTTGAATGTCAACAACACGAAAATGAAATGAATGTCCATAAGGAAAGACAGCGTAGCATATTTTAAAGGCAAAGATTTAGACTGTGAGCTGAGAGCTCACGTCTAATTTTCTCTTTATTATGGTGGATAATGGCACCCATGCCTTGTCTATATGCCAGGTAGGGATGCTGGGAGCAGTACATCAATAATATATGTGAAAGTGTTTGAGCTCTGTGGAACACAAAAACCAATATTGTTCTTATCAGTGTTACATTTTAAAGTAAAAATTTGTAGTTCGCAAATAAATTTTATATGCTGTTTTCTTTGTTTTTCATACTTTTTGTTTTGTGTTATAAATGGTAGTTAATTTAGTGCCCCCACCCACCAGCATCAGCCAGTATGGTACCTTGCACACAGTAGGATTTTTAACATTTGCTTATTAAGTAGTGAATGAATTCTTTGCACTATAATGAATGTATTTGAAATGAACACAATAAATGCAGTTTAAATTGGATATTCTTTTTAAATCATTTTACCTGCCATGTTGTTTAAACCCCGTTAGTAAAATGTTGACAAATTTGGACTCTTACTCTCTGGCATAACATCAGGACTGCCTGAGAGTTTATTTTAGCACAGCCATTGCTAAACAAAGCCCAGCAGTTCTGACTTTTATTTGGCATAATTTCCTACCTACTTCGGAAGGATAAAGGATGGTTTATACTAGTTGTTTTTCTCCAAGCTTCATAACACTTATTTAAACATTGTGTTACATCCAAATTAGCCTAAAAGACTCCATTCATTCTTTGTCCTTTGGCTGGTGTGCCACTTACTCACAGATTCATTGACTATGATTGATTATAAACTGCCTGTGAGACCCACTTCCCTGGTTTCATCATTTCTAACAGTTTAAAACAGTTTAAGTGAGTCACAATTCCCTCTGCTATTGGACTTTACAATGTGTAATAAAGTGTTTTTAATGACTTTCCCTGGAAAATATACACCTTTCATCTGTAGGTCAGCCTGGTTTAAATCTCTATTTTGTTGGACACCATCCCAAAGAAAATATTTATCCCTCATTATTCTCTTTTTTCCATGAAACCATATCCTAGAATTTTCTAAAAGCAAGAGTGCAAACCAATTGTACCTCCATGAAATATTTTCATAAAAATAGTTACAATGTTTCACATCAGCTTTTGTACCAAAACCACCTTTTAAAATTAATTTTTGCATTCATGATAAATTTTTCAGTGTGTAACAATAAACTGTCCTTGTAGATAATTGTGTACTTGTCTGATTGTTAGCTGCTTAATAAGAGATAGAACCATGGTTTACTAATCATCCTTGCTCCCTACCATCAGCTCAGTGCTTTGTACTTAATGAGTAGCCACTATTTTGTCAAACTGAATTGTTCTACGACTTCCTTAAGAGATCTGTGAAAAATCTTACTGAAGAGGGCATTCCACAAAGGTCTTAGTGAAACCAATAGCTAAAGCCAAAAATCAAGAGCAGGAGCTGAGCTGTCACCTAATTCTTAGGATGACTGAGTAACATTAGGCATCAGAACATCAAGACTTTCACCTGAAACTGCTTGTTCAGTTTGGGGCTGAGAACTGAAAAGGAGAGATTTGTCCAAACCTCTCACTCCCATTAAAAAAAAAAAAAAAGTATATATATATATGCATGCGTGTGTGTTAGGATGTCTAGGATTATTGTAATCATATGTTTAAGAGCAAGGTCTTTGATTCCCATAGGTTTCTGCTCAGAAAGAGTAATATGAGAGTGAACTTACATTGATTTTATGCTGCTCTCTGTGGAGCGCTGTGCTAGATGCTTTGCATAATTTATCTCATTCCATCCTGACCACAATCAATATTAGGCCTACTACTCTCATTTCAAGAGAGGTTAAGTAATGTGCCCAAGGTTACAGAACTAGTAAGAGAAACAGCCAAAATTTGAATTTTCTCATGGCTGATAACAAAGCCCATGACATTTAATTACCCATTCTGTTATTCAGACTCTTACCTTCAATTAGTAACTAGATTTGGCTGTTATATAGGTGAACTGGCAAGATTTAATGTAAAGAATATTAAAGCCAAAATGTTAAGTTGTCATTTCTTATACTGGAAAATGAAACGTTAATGAGCCATCATTTAAAATTTCCTTAAAGAAAGTTTCTTAGTTTATTAAAGCCTGTTGTCAATATAAATATTACTTATTTCTCCAGCTGTGACTTGAATAACCATGTGTACCTATGTCTGTCTGTGCAATAAGCAAAGAGGAGCACTCAATTGATTCTGTATTTCTCTGTAAGTGAATCCAGAGAGAGAAGAGCCTCCTCTACTCTTCCCCCGTCTTAGATGTTTCTAGAGGAGGCTGCTGTTGTTAATAATCCACTGTGTCACTCTCGAAGGGTCAATTTACTATAATGTGAGTTGCTCCTTTGCTTACTGTTTCATTAGGGAGAACCTATTATTCACCAGTGAAGGATAGATCTCTCTGCGATTTATGTACTATCCGTAAACCTCTCACTTCCTGTTATTATTAGGTGCCACCGAATTGGTTCCAACTCATAGTGACCTTGTGTACAATAGAACAAAACACTGCATGGTCCTGTACCATCCTCACAATCATTGCTCTGTTTAAGTCCGTTGTTGCAGCCACTGTGTCAATCTACCTCATTGAGGACCTTCCTCTTTTTCACTGACCCTCAAGTTTACCAAGCATGATGTTCTTCTCCAGGGACTGATCCCTTTTGATGACATGTCCAAAATACGTGAGACCAAGTCTCACCTCCTTGCTTCTAAGGAGCGTTCTGGCTGTACTTCTTCTAAGACAGACTTGTTCATCCTTCTGGCAAACCATGATATATATTCAGTATTCTTTGTCAACACCTTGATTCAAATGCATCAGTTTTTCTTTGGTCTTCCTTATTCATTGTCCAGCTTTCACATGCATATGAGGTGGTTGAAAATACCTTGGCTTGGGTCAAGTGCACCTTAGTCCTCAAGATGACATCTTTGCTTTTAGACACTTTAAAGAGATCTTTTGCAGCAGATTTGCCTAATGCAATGTCATTTGATTTCTTGCTGGTTTTTAGAGCTTCTATAAAAAATCCTGTCAACAATAATTATTGAGTGATTCTCAGCACGTTGTTTATTTATTTTTAATACAGCGTGGTGATCTCAGGTTTAGTTGTAGTCTACTAATACTTTAGCTCTCTGATCAAGGCAGTTTTTGTATAAACCTCTTTGTATCTCATTGTTCTCATCTGTAAAATTTAAGGATGAAACTAGATAATCTCTGATCAGCTCTAAATTTACATTTAAATCTAAATTTACACTCACTTAAGGTCTACCGTTGTTTATTCTATAATGAGGTCAGGGACACGCCAAAGTGTGCCAGGTGGTGATTGTGTAACGCTGTTAGAGGGAAGGCTGTTCCCAAGGTTTCTTCCACCTTATTGCCATCCCAGTAATTCTGAAAGGAATTATGTGAGTAGCTGGCTTCTGAAACTACAGCTTTATTTCCCTCCATCTGATTTTTGGGAAACCATAAAGTATTTGATAATTCTACTCCTCAGCAAGTAGTCTCCAGAAATATAATCAAGAAGAAACTTAGACATAAAATAAACAAGTCTGGGCTAGACCATTCCTCCTGTATCACTGGAAGAATGTATAGTTAACTTTATTTTTGTTGTTAAGTCAGACTCCAGAACGGGTTTTCATCTCTCTTCCTATACTTAGAGACAAGTGATTTAGCTTTTTTTTTTTTTTTAAATCTCTTAAGTCTTGGGTTTTTGGATTATGAAATGGAAGTTTTAGGCTTAAAGAGGTTTAAAATATGTGTGTATATACACACACACACATATATATCCACACAGAGTATATACACAAGTATGTATTTATATATATATAAATAATTTAATGTAGTACCTGCCACAGGCTCAGTAAAAATTAAATGCTATTAGCATTATTATTACTGGAATCTCTGGGTAGCATGAACAGTTGAGCACTCGACTACTAGCCGAAAGGTTGGCAGTTCAAACCCAGCCAGATGCTTCTGGAAGGCAGGTCTGGCAATCTGCTTTCAAAAGGTCACAGCCTTGAAAACTCTATGGAGCAAATCTACTCTGCACACATGGGGCCACCATGAGTTGGGATCAGCTCAACGGCAACTAACAACAGCATTATTGGTAATATTACTGTTACTGTTGGTGGTGGTGGTGGTGATGTTGAGAAGTACCATGGTTAAATGCAAGAAAATATTATATTTTATTTAAATTAAAAAAATTTTAAAGAAGATATAATAGTACTAATTCTAGTAATTCAAATATTTTTAAAAAATTCCTGGAATTTAATCTTAGTAGAAATTGATAATAGATTTACAGAGAGAGATAGTGATAGTGCTCAAAAAGTGAGAGCTTGCCTCTTGAACAAATGCATTTGATTTTGGGAAAGGGTCTGCTAGGCTTCAGAGGAATGTGTGTTTTTGGGAGAAACAGTGAGCCTTCAAATCCCTGGGTGTTTTTAAAATTTGAACAGAGCTGCTGTGCTCTGATGATTCTTTTAGTGCTTAGTGGGTTCAGTAGGTATCGTTAAATAAATGCTCACAAAGCTCTTTCCTGAGTAAATTCTCTAATTTGCACCCTGATTGTAAGTAAAGCAAAAATAAACATCAAAGAATGAGATAAAAAGTGTTAATAATAAACCCTATTTAATGCTAAGAATGAGCACTGAATGTGTTTGTATATGTGTATATATGAACAAATGAGAGAATTGTAGTTCTATAAGTGGTTTTGCATATTAGAGTAACTCTGATCTTTCTATGTATTAATTTTATTTATCATGGAAAAAGAAAGCTTGAGTCCTGCTTAATTAGCTATATGAATCTCAGATTCATTGGTAACAACAACAAAAAATTAAGTCATTTCTCAGGAAATTTAAAGGCTTTTGAGATACAGATTTTTTAAGTTTAAGCAACTAGACAAAGTAAGTGTTAACTTTTCCTTTGAGGAAATGGTTAGTTGCTAGAAGACCACAGGTAGGTGTTTAATGTTTCCAAGTTTCAGGCTGATCTTAAGTAGGCTATTGTCTTTTTCACAAAGGTGTTTAATTCCTATTCCCAATAGACTCTGCCAATAATAATTAATTGCCTAATGATTATGTTCTCACAGAATTTTACATTTTCTTGGGGAGAATAGAAACAATTGGAGGTTAGCAGAAAATACTGTGTAAGAAAGCATCGATTAATATATTTACTCCAACATTTATTAAATGTCTATTAGATAGTGTGCTTGATATCTGGCTCCAGGGATGCCACATTAAATAATACATTGTCCCTATTTTTTGGGAATTCACCCTCTAGTTGAAGAGAGAAACATCTAACTCTTGATTACAGTGCAAAGTGACAAGTGTAATAAACTTAGTGTGTTAAATAAATAAATGAGTGAATGAACGATTAATGAATGGATGCTTGTAATGTTATGTACAGAGTACTGTGAAGATGTAGAGGAAGAAATGACTGTCTCCAGGTGTGGTTTACAGAGGAGGGGATATTTAACTGTACATTTAAGAGTGAGTAGGAGGTAGGAGTTTGCCAGGTCAAGAAAGCAGCACAGGACATTCCAGGTAGGGATGAGGGATGTGGAGAATAAACACAAAAGAACAGGACACGTTAAAGGGAGGGAGAGAAGTGCTGTGTGACTGAGGCTCAGAGAGCATGTGGCACATTGGTGACAAATGAGCTGGATAGAAAGTCTGGGAGTAATACAATTAGACTGACATTTGGGAAGGATAACTCTGATTAGCGTGTGGAAGATGGAGCAGAAAGAAAGAGGAGAGCGAGGAGGCAGAGATGAGATAAAAGAGCACTGAATTTAAACAAAGGGAGAGATGATGAGCTGAACTAATACAATGGCCTCAGGGGTAGTTAGTGAAGGGAGACACTTTGACCTATTTTGGAGATGAAATTGACAGAATATGATGATTTATTCCACATGAAATAGAGTATTCTGACTTTTAGGCTTCTATCTTAAACTACTAGATAGACGGTAAGGCCAGTAATCAAAACTAATGAGTTAAAATTTTCAAATATTGGATTTGTGCTCAGATTAGAAATAATGATAATAATAATGTTCAAGAAACTGTTGGAATGATGTATCCAGAGCCCAGAAAACACCCAAGAGTGGCCTCCGTGCCTTCGCATATAGATGAGAGCTGAAGCTGGGAATGTGGGTAAGTCTACCAGGGAAGTCCAGTGCCATGAGATGTTGAGAGTTCTGAAACTTACCTTCCAGGGGCACTGTAAGGAAGAGCAAAGATTATTTCTGAGGGACTTCTAAATTAACCCAAATTAAGTAGTACGGGTGTGCAAAAAATCATCGATTATCTTTAATTGACATCTAGTGAATTGCCCACAGTTAGGACTTCCTAAGAGTGATTCATTCACTGTATTAAATAGTCAGTAATATAAAGTAAATAAAATAAGACTACAAAAATCTGAGTTATAAGATTTTCAAGTCAATGTATTTGTTAAATCATTATACTCATACTAGGTATTTTAAAATCCAAGAAATGTAATATATAACAACTTTGTACAAATCTTTTTTTTTGTAATGAGTATAATGTACAGATGAATAAATCCTGTAAAAGCAATAATACTTCTGCACTCCCAGTTCACCGATCCTTTCCTCCTTACCTTCTCAAGAGAAAAGTCTGTCTCTTTTCAAGAATGCCTTATGCACTGGATAAGAAAGGTTATTTATTAATTTTTTTACTGAGACCCACAGTAAGAATATATCTTATAATTCAACCCAGCACACATATTTGTCTGTGTGTATGTATGTGTGTGTATATATAAAACTGGTACCAACATTGCATGAAACATTTATTACCCTTGTTACATCTAATACACTCCGATACTTTCTATTTTATGTTTTTAAATGCTGGTTATCACCCTCTAAATTTATTTTGTGACTTACTAATGGGTCATGACCTGCAGTTGGAAAAACTTTGCTGTAGATGTTATTCAACCTCTTTAATCTCTGTTATCGGTTGAAATTTTGTCCCTTCCAAAAGATAGTTTGAAGTCCTAATCCCTGGTACCTGTAAAGATGACTTTGTTTGGAAATAAGGTCTTTAAAGATGTTATCAGTTAAATTAACATGAAATCATACTGGATAGAGTGGGTCGTAGGCCAATCTGAGTGCTGCAAACCACTGAATGCCTAGGGCAATGGGAAGCTGGGAGAGACAAGAAGGGGGTCTTCCCCTAGAGACGTTGGAGATACCATGGCCCTGCTGACACCCTGAATTTGGGCTGATAGCCTCCAGAGCTGTGAGACAATGACTGTGATAACTAAATTTCTATTCTGATAGGCCATCTAGTTTGTGTTATTTTGTCACACCAGCTTTGGGAAACTAATACAATCTTTCAGGGTTTTACTTCATTGATGCTTATTCTGCCTCCCACTTTCATCAAGTCTTTTCTATGAGATTGTAAACAAGCTCAGTCCTCATGTGTCCTAAAATGAACAAACAAGAAACCCTTCCCTTTTGCTTTACTCATTTTTAAAATTATCATTGAATCTAACCTTCCTTTACTTCCAAATTTCTAATGCGTGTTGTATTAGTTTCCTAAGGCTTATGTTGCTAAACATCACAAATTGAGTTGCTTAAAGCAACAGAAATTTATTCTCTCACAGCTGAGGCTCGAAGTCTGCAATCAGGAAGTTGGCAGTGTTGATTCCTTCTGTAAGCTCTGGGGGAGTATCCCATGCCTTTTTCCTAGATTCTGGTAATGACTGGCAATCTTTGGTGTTCCTTAGTTTGTAGGTGCACCATTTCAATGCCTGCCTCCATCTTCACATGGCCGTCTTTCATCTGTGAGTGTCTCTCTGTGTCTTCACTTGGCATACTCCTCTTTGTGTGTCTCTTTCTCCTGTTCTTGTAAGGACAACAGTCAGACTGATTAGGACTTACCCTGCTCTGGTATGATCTCATGTGAACTTAACTAATTACATCTGCAAAAATGCTATTTCTGAAGAAGGTTGCATTCACAGGTACCCAGGGTTAGGTGACTTGAATGTATCTTTTTTGGGGTGACAAAAATCAACCCATAGTGTGTGTGTGTCACATTTTTCTGTTTCTTCACATGTTTAGTAATTTTTTTTATTATATATTCGACATTATGAATTCTGTGTTGTTGAGAGTCTGGAATTTGTTGTCTACCTTTTATCGAGTTTTGTTCTGTTACTCAGTTAATTTACTGATATCATCACTTTTTTTTTTTTACTTTATTAGGATGCGTCTAGACCTTTTAGGTTTGTCACCTGACTGCTCAGTGTTTTCAGTGAGGTCTGTCCAGTCTGACTGGTCAAAGGTTTTATGTCTCCCAGTATGTATGACATCTGGAATGTCTATTCAGCTCATGGCGTATGAGTAACTATTTTATGCCAGGCCTTACAGAGTCTTTCTCTGTGCAAGTTCAGCTTAGTATTCATCCAGCAACTTAAGGGACCCCTTTTTGGGCTCTTTTTTTTTGTGTAGTTACCTCTTTTGCAGTACCCTGTCTTGCAAATTTCTACTATTCCAATAGCACCCAACTCTAATTTCTGCCTCTTCAGCTCAATGAGATCACTGTGCTTAGCTTGGGCTCTATCCACTTTCTGTGCTGTGGTCCAGAAAGTGCCTCCAGGCAGAAAGTGATCCTGGGCTCTCTTCTTGTAGTTTCCTTCTTTCAGAAAGCACAGCCATGCATTAACTGATGTCCAGTTTTTGAAAACCAGAAGTTTCTTCTTGAGCAATTGAAAACATCTTTAACATGAGCTTCGTATAAACTAAATTCAACTTGTTAGAGGTTGTTTTCTGCTGAGATCAATTTTGCATATTTTATACTAATATTCTATTCTGTTGAAGTTAAGCATGCCTGTATATTAGCAACGTATTAAAGATAAGTCACACTGGCTCAAAACGTTAATGTAAACCACTTTTTAATAACCTCATCCTGAGAAGGAGCAGCATGTTAAAATCACTCGTGTTGAGAAAAGCATTCTGAGAATGGTTCTGCTAAAGGAAGTTTATTTTCTTAGCTTTTGATGTCCTCGGGTAACAAAGTCAACATTCTTCTGTATTTAATAAAAATAGGTTTAGAAAAAGGAACAGGTGTTTTGGTAATAAAAAACTATTCAGGGCTTAAATCATTAAGGTGCCTTGTTTTCTTTATTATAGTTACGGAAACAGGAGATTTTGAAATTAATCTGTTGGTGTATAGACTTGGAGAAGGGAGTCTCGGAAGTGAATTATATGACCTTCCTGATCTTTGGACCTATCGTGTTAAATGCAACTACCTTGAGTTAGTAGATTTTAAAATAATTTATTGTCTGAAAACATAAAACTGCACTATGTAGCTACTAGGAACCTATGAATATCGTTTTTATTTTCGCCATAGAAATAGCACATTAAGAAAGTTAAAATAAATGAGAAATTAAACAAAATGTTACTTATGAATAATTGTATAAGATTTTTTGCTGGAAAATTCATAGATGTTAAAATTTGCCTGTTTACTTAAATTTCTAGTTTTAAAATTTTAATGGATATTTGTATTTAAAAAAGCAATAACTGTTTACCTTAATTATTTTTTTAAAAATGCATAGAGTAGGTAATTGTTTGAAAGATCCTTTGAAATAATCTAATTTGACCAAAGGACAAAACAATACAAACAAGTTAATTTCAAATATGAGTTCAATAAAAAATTCCTTCATGATCTATTCTGTCTTTTTCCCCACCCCCAACACGATTTAAAACCTTGCAGTGTTCTGTGTAAACAGTCATATATCCTATGTATCTCCTTGTGTGAACAATAAATGCACCGCAAATAGTATGCATTCCTATTTTCTTAAACTATATTATTTTATGTTTCCGTGTGATTAAGAACAATAATAAAGGCACTGTCATTGATTAATCTTATTAAATTTTAGACATCATGTGACCTTTCAAAATTGATTTTTTCTAATTTAATGTGCTTAAATGTTAGACCAAGAAATAACTTCACATAGAGATCTAGTCCAACCTCGTAATTTTCAACAGTAGAAAATTTAGCTAGGGGATTAAGTTATTTTTGAAGCCACACTATGAGATGATGTCTTAGTCAAGGACAGAATCTTAATTTTCTAATTGCCATTCAGTGTACTTTTAATTGGGTGGCACAAATGATGGTGTGCTTGACTACTAACGGAACGGTTGGTGGTTCGAACCTACCCAGAGGTGCCTCAGAAGAAAGGCCTCATGATCTGCTTTTGAAAGGTCACAGACTTGAAAACTCTATGGGTCTCCATGAGTTGGAATTGACTCAACAGCAACTGAATTTTTTTGTTTGGTACTTTTAACTACTCTGTGCTGATATTACAGGCCTTTAAAGAAGGGGGAAAGAGTCCTGATGGCACAATAGTTAAGCAGTTGACTGGTAATGGAAAGGTCGGCAGTTCAAACCCACAAGCAGCTCTGCAGGAGAAAAGACCTGATGATCTGCTCCCGTAAAGATTACAGCCTAGGAAACCCTATGGGGCAATTCTACTCTGTCCTACAGGGTCGCTGTGAGTTGGAATCGACTCAACAGCACACAACAATAACGACAACAACAACAAAGAAGGAGGAGAAATCTTCTCTGTCCAATAATTGAACAGAGTGTGTGTCCAATTGTCTAAGATATATGATTCAGATGATAAAGTTTCTGTGCTTGTGTCTTTCTCCTGGGTGGTAGGAGAAAGACAAAAACACACAAATTTTGTCATCTGAATCATCTATTCTGTATTGCCCCCCTTCTAACTGGCTCCCAGACTAATGTGCATATGCAGGAAAGAGTCACGTATTATAAGCAGAGAAACACAGGCCTCATTGTTTTTGCTGTGCGGAAATGGATGCGTTTTGAGATGTGAAATATTTATGAATTGACTACAATAACTCTGCTAGGAAGTTTAAAGCATTCAGCACAAAACTTTGTTTCCTTGACTCTAGTCCCTCTGTCATTGGTAATTGACATTTGAATTACTTATCATTAATTGTAGAATTAATGGTACGTATGGATTTTTTTTTATGGATTGTGCAATATATAATCAACTGTGAAGCTTTTCACAAACATAGATGACAACCGACAATCAACCAGAATTTTAACAGCTATAGGCTAGGGTCCTACATTTTATAAAGAACCTAGGATTATTGTAAAATGCACCTTCTGTTGAGATCTACTGGTTTGAAATGTGTTTTTGTTGGTTACGAGGAATGTTTAAAAAGATCCACCACTAAGGAAAGTATGATATCTAGGGAATCTGTTATATTGATTCTATAACTGTTTAGGAATCTTTCCAGTCAATGTAGTTTTCCAAAATATGTTATAAAGAACACCAGTTATTTAATATGTTAAATGATTTTCATGGCGGAAGGTTGGCGAACTGTTCTTTAAACAATTAAGTTTTTGAAAGCACAGATTTGTTTTGTTTTTATGTCCAGGATTTTCGTGATGTTAGGACAGAGTTGTGCCCCAATCAGTTTGTTTATGGAATCATTGTGGACTCTTTTGTATGTTCTGTAGGGGGAATTTGCAGATTTAAGACCTTGTTAGTTCTGAGAGAGCTCCCCAAGATGGGGGGAGGGAGGGAGAACATTCAAGTTACTAGATTAAAAATGGTGACATCTTGTCTCTATTAATGTCAACCTAATTTACCATCTTACTAAGTAATTATGTGACTCTTACCAGCGATTTGATCAGCATGGTAACACCCAGTATTCACTTAAACATTTCCCTTTCCATACCCATTCCTCCATTCCTTCTTAATCTATACCCAGCCCCCAAATCATTCTTAACACAGCCCTCTAGAATCCTTTTCCAAACTATCAGAATTGGCATCAAAGATGATATCCAAAAGAATGTACGTATTTCTTTTTTATTTTCCTGTTAAGTACCTGAACCAGAAAGTCAAGCAAAAATGTGTGAATTCCGCTCTAATAAAGTAACACCAGCTTTCACTCAAATTACTTGTGGACTAATTAAATTTACCTCTTCTTCCTGTTCAATTCAAATTTATAGACTAATTCAATGGCAATTACTTATGCAGTGAGTTTAAACAACTTTCACTACATAGATATCCACAACTATCACGTGACCTACAAGAAATGTATTCTGTATTGAGTACTCATTCTTAAAGGTCACAGTTTGCTTCAAACTCCTTTTTCTGTATTTTCTCTATCAAATTATTTCTTAAAGTAACTTGCAAGTCATTTTTTTCTCTTTTTGACCTTAGTTGTATATAATACTTCTCATTTTTATCTAGAACATTTCTAATATGGGTGTGTATATGTACTAACACAAATACAGACTTTTTTCAGCTTCTGTACTTTCCCAGCTGTGTTATGATAAATTCCCTTGTATAACTATGTTCCTTGGCTAAGATATCTGGTAACCGTTATTTACAAATAGTATGCTCCTTTGTACGAGGCTATAATACTCTCTACAAGGGCATTTTAAATGTTGACTCCAGTTTAATGTATTAGGCTTTGAATTCAGTGTTTGCCTTATGATGAAAATCACAGGGTTTTTTTTTTTTTTTTTCCTCCCTAGGAGTTTATGAATACACAAAGCAATCAAAGTTTTATTTTGTTTTTTTAATTTAAGGCTGTGGTTAGCTAGAAAGAGTTTGCTGGTTTTTTATTCTATTTTATTTATAAACTCGTCAGAATTTCTTTGCTGCTGTTTTCATTCAGCATTGATTTTTTTGGGCACCTACAACATAGGCAACATAAGAAGTTAGCACAGGTCCTAGCCTGCTAACCAACCTCCATAAATATAAGACCTAACGTAAAATATAAACATTATAATAAAATTAATAAATTCCCCGGATGTTACTCTTTGTCAATTTAATGCTTAAAATAACTTTTGCTCTTATTTCTCTAATTTTGACTATCAATGACAAAACCCAACCCAAAACCCAGTGCCGTAGAGTCAATTCTGACTCACAATGACAAAAGGATATATAAATCATTTGCTTTAAAAATAAGAACTTTACAAAGTTTTTATCAAAATTGTAAAAAATTTAAAACAATGTAAATTGATATAAATTAAAGCACATGGATGATGGCATTAGTAGACACTGATTCAATTCTGCTCTAACCACTAACGAGGTGTGTGTTCTTGGGCAGTCAATCTCTCACGTTCTGTGTTTACACAGTTCAAACGATTATTAGAATTAAGGAAGACAGTGTAATTAAACTCCCTACCCTGGTGGCCTAGTGGTTAAGTGCTATGGCTGCTAACCAAGAGGTCGGCAGTTTGAATCCACCAGGCGCTCCTTGGAAACTCTATGGGGCAGTTCTCCTCTATCCTATAGGGTCGCTATGAGTCAGAATCGGCTCGATGGCAGCAGGTTTGGTTTGGTTTGGTTACTACATGCCATAGAATGTGTTACCCAAAACCCCACTGCGTTTGAGTCCATTCCAACTCCTAGTGACCCGAGAGGACAGAGTAGTACTGCCCCATAGAGTTTCCAAGGAGTGCCTGGCGGATTTGAACTGCCAACCTCTTGGTTAGCAGCCTTAGCACTTAACCACTACACCACCAGGGTTTTCTGGCATGTAGTAATGTAGTAAGCACTCAGTAAATGAAAGTTGTCCTTATTACTTCCACTACAATTAGGAAGGAGAGACATTTATGAAAATTTTATTTTTTAATTGATCAATAATATATTTATTAAACAACCCTAAGCTCAGTTTATTAAAATAAGATTTTTGCGTGTAGCGCATACAAATAATTGTGTAAATAAATGAGATGACTCTTAAATCTAGATTGTTTCCATATTTTAATTTCTGAAACTTATTTTACCTTATGTCCCAATCTTTTATGATCTAAAAATAATGAGAATAGTTTTTGGTTTTGATTCAGAGTTCGATTACTATGGTGATGAATATTTAGCTATCAAATCTCACAAAAACAAGTTGGTGGCATTTTCAATTCCCTCTTCCAACTTGCATTTACCTTACACTCCATTCTTCAGTCCATTCTGAAAACATTAATGGTTTCAATGTATTTTCAGAGTATTTCACATTCACATATTAAGTGTTGGCTTCACAGTAGGGGGCTTTTAGGAGTTTATTACATATATGAGGAATATCGTAGACAACAATTTATATAGTAAGTAGTAGTTACTCTTTATTTGTCAGATGGTTGGAGGTTGTTCACTGAGGGGGAAAAAACTACAGCTGAGAAAAATCTGACATTTAATGTTGTTGTTAGTTACCATCAAGTTGAGTCTGACTCATAGGGACATTTAATAGGTACTTAGAAAAAATGGGATTAACCAGACAGAATAAATATTTTGGTATTTTTAAACAGATCATTGCTTTCTCCATCCCTCTAAGCCTTATTAGAAATGTCTTACACTCTAATCCTATTTAGAAAAAAAAAAAAAAAATTTAGTAGTATACCCTTAATATTAAAATGGAGTAATAACAATCTAAGAACATGATTATTCTTCTGAATATTTTTTAAAAGAAGCAATATTTTGGTCATTTTATTCCTTATAGGGCAGTCAAGAAAAATTATATTTTTCTTTCATATTAATTTTTAAAGTTCCAGTTATTAGGTACAATATAAATAAAAGATAGTGACACTATCAGTATAGAGCTTATGGAAAAAGAATAAGGCAAATGTCTTAATTATCTAGTGCTGCTATAACAGAAATACCACAAATGGATGCTTTTAACAAAGAGAAATTTATTCTCTCACAGTTTAGGAGGCTAGAAGCCCAAATTCAGGATGCCAGCTTCAGGGGAAGGCTTTCTTCTCTTTTGTCTCTGGAGGAACATCTTTGTCATCAATCTTCACCTGGTCTAGGAGCTTCTCTATGCCGGAACCGCAGGTCCAAGGATGTGCTCTGCTCCTGGCACTGCTTTCTTGGTGGTGTGAGGTCCTCCATTTTTGTCTGCTTGCTTCCCCCTTTTATATCTCAAAAGAGATGGACTTAAAACACAATCTTATAGATTGAGTCCTGCCCCATTAATATAACTGCTGCTAATTTCATCTCATTAATATCATAGAAGTAGGATTTATAACACATTGGAAAATCAAATCAGGTGACAAAATGATGGACAGTCATACAGTACTGCAAATCATGGACTAGCCAAGTTGACACACATTTTGGGGGGACATAATTCAATCCATGACAACAAATAATTATGAAACCTATAAATAGATAACTGTGAAAGTTTGAGTATGTTTCTAATTAGTAAATCAGACCAAAAGTACTATGGCTAATGTGAATTTGAACTGTTTAGGTAATTACTTTTGCCTCCCATGAAAATGAAAATCCTCAAGAAAAAATTTTTCATTAGGGCAAAAGTGTCTGTCCCAATACTAACTTAAAAGTGATTAAAGAGTGATCTACCTGGAAAATCACCAATTTCATGGTCTAAAAGTGCATTTAGTTTATCTTACCAACTTCAGACAATAAAAGATAATCATTTCTAAATAGCATAATAAGGTAAATTATAGAATCAGGGCATTTTTATACTAGATGGGACTGTTTGATCTCATTCCCTACATCTAATTTGACAGATTAAAAAAAAAAAAAAAATTCGGTCACCTGCTGTAGTCACTGAGATAATGATTAACAGAACCCGTTCAAGAATCTTTTGGGATTGTTTTATTAATTCAATACAAACATTATCTTACTTATTTAACCATTTGGTAGGGCATTTTTCTTAATCCTAATTAGCAAAAGTACTGCCTTAACCACATTTGTATTGAAAGCTGGTTTGGACAACATGTCTCGGATCACAGATTTAGAAGTCTAGTTTTCAATGATCACTCTACAACATGCAGGAGAAGCTCTGAAAATTAGCCTCATATTTGCCTCTTCATAGAACCATTTTAAACTGGCTAAATTATATCACAAAGCCATGAATCTTATTTTAAGAAGTTCAAAGCAGTGCAAATATTTTTTCTTAATGTATTATTCCAAACTTTTCTGAGATTGAGTATGCACTGGCAAAATGAAGTAGAAAGGTCTGTTGTCACATAATCTCAGTCAAGCCCTTCTTTCTACCGCTGTTGATAATTAAAGAGAGGATTTGTGACCTAGATTAATGATTCTTGTTCATCCTGTTTACCAGCCCTTTGCTTTCGCCACTTTCACCCTATTCTAATTTTGGCTCCTCAAGCTTTCAGAACCAAAACTAAACCCACTGGCATGGAGTGGATTATGACTCATAGCGATCCCATAGAAGAGAGTAAAACTGCACCATAGGGTTCTTATCAGCTTGCTACACCTTTATTCAGTTCTTTATGCTCCTGAATATAGATAGAATAAGAGAGTTTTAGAATCACTAATGTTGTAATTACCTAAAATGATATCTTTTCTTAGTATTAGTTTTAAACATGTTAGATTCCATTGTCTGTGCACATCATCAATGTAAGATTGTCCCCAAAATGGACTTTATTGCTGTGATGCTAGCTGTGACCTGTTAGTCAGTAAACATCAGTATGGACCCTAAAGGGGGTTATCTGTGAAAAAAATTGATTCTGCTTTTACTATACCCAAAGAAGCTCTAAATTTCAAACAGAAATCTTATATCTTTTTGCAAGAAATTTATTAGGATAGTAGGTATTTTTATTTTTTAAACTAGAGTGCCCTGAGAAGTAGCTCTAAAAAGTAAGGGTCTCCAGATCTAAAGCCTGATCATAAAGAATATCTATGCTGAAGTGAGATATTTTACTCTTTCTTTAGGGATCCAGCAACAAGCTCCTTTACTTTTGGAAAAAAAAGAAATTCTTATAGATGAATTCAATTCATTAATTGGGTGTTCCTTTACTTCTTTCCAAAGCTATAGAGTCCATTTCCTAAGTAACCTGACAAAAGATTACTATCTGTTAGACATCTTTTGAAATCAATAAAACGATGCTTTTTAATTGTCATAGATTATTTTAAAGCTATATAAAATCTCATTTAATTATTTGAGTATTTTTTCAGCCTGTGATAAAAACCTATAGCCATTCAATAATGTAGGCTTGTATGGCAATTAAACTAGTGCTCTAACCAATTAACCTGGAGCTACTGCTGATAATGTGGTGGGAGAATGTTGGTAACACATTATTCAAAACAAAACTAAGATTCTCTCTGCATTTTCTTAAAGTTTTTATGTTTTTTTATTTTTGACTAATTTTTTCATTTAAGCAAGTTCGATGAAATCTTCTCTATGCTTTGTGAAAAGTCTTGGTTTTACTAAAACTTTACCAAACTTCAAAAGCAATGTGAAAATTTCAAAAAGCCTTACAAATCTCTATGAAGAAAACACTAAAGAAGTCTTTTAGGTTTACAGACGTCCATACTTGACTCGTGTAAAACAATGAAAGCTTTATGTCAGCTACAAACATTTCATGACATGGGTCACATGCAGAGTCCCCTTTATAAAGCTGGCCAAAGCTGAGAAATTGTAGTTTTGTTTTCTGAAAACTTACTAACGATTAAAACTTCTTTCCAAGGTTTGTGTTTTTAACTACAAAATGATATAAATTGAATGTTTAATGTTCTTTCATGTACTGCTTTTCCCTACTAATATTTTTCTTTTGTTAATATTTAACAGGACTGGCAGCAGCAGGCATAGCTATCAATAGTATAGTATTTTACATAGAAGCAAAATAATTTTTAAGAAGTTATTTATTATTAACTCCATTACTATTTAAGAATTTATGCCAGTCAACTAACTAATATTTATAGAGGAATTACTATGTCTAGTTAGACAATGGACTAGTCTGTCTGGTGCTAGCAGTGAATAAGACAAATTCAGCTCCTGCTTTCGTAGAGCTTATAAATATTAGACAAATTATTACAAATGTGATAAAATCTACTTAAGATGCCTTATAAAAGGACTATCTAAAAGAGTGACTACACAGTTTAAATTCAGATTTGCTCTTTGAGTTTACTGTGAAACATCCTAGAAAGCTACTCTTAAAGCCCAGTCTTTCCTTCAGTAGGTTTGCTAAGATTGACATAGCTTTTAATATTGTTTTGGGAAATCCGCCTCACAGCCACGTGATACTGAAGATTATGCTTTCAAAGTAAGAGTCCATAAAAGAGGAAAACTAATGTGAGAAATGAAATTATAATTCCTGATTGATAATGGGAATGGGAAAATGAAACTTCACAGATTAACTTAGAAAACATGGTAAAAGGTTGTAAAGTGTAGTGCCTTCCTTCGAACTTTCAAATTAGTTCCTTTATAATTGCTTGTGTGGCTTATGGCTTTCTGGGAAATATTTGTGTCTTTCTTTCCTACTCAAATACAAATTTTTGAATGTGTGATGATAGTATCATCTTTTTTTTTTTCTACTCAAATACAAGTTTTTGAATGTGTGATGATAGTATCGTCTATGTAGTACCCGAAACAGAAAACAATAAGTATATGTTGAATGAATAAAGAAATGAAAGAATCTTTAAGGTTTGAAGAACTGAATTCCTTTGCTAAAAATTTTTAATATCTTTCGAAAGTTAAAAATTGAATTCTTTTGTAGGTGTAGAACAATACTTAGTATAATCAAGTTACCACATCTTTACATAAATAATGTGCACCTTCTACATTTGTTTGCAACTATAGCCTTCCACCTCGAGGTATTTTCATAAGTGCATTATGCTAATTTTTTTCTTACAGCAACATGTAAAAAAAATTCTAATAGTGGTGCTTATGAAAATACCTCCCTGGGGGAGGACACAATTGGCAAACAGACCTAGAAGGTGTGCATTATTTAAGTAAAAATACAATATATGTAGATTTTTTACCCTGTGAATACTTTTGGAGTCTATAGTTTATCTTTAGTGGCCCACCCTGCCTCTGAAATTGAGGGTATTGGATTTCCAAAGATGACCTCTTGGGTTACTCCAATGTCAATAGTCATTTGTTGTTAAGTCTGACTTCCAGCTGTGCTAGCTAAGAGAGTATCCTGGCTTTTGGGAAACTGTATGTATATGGATGCACACACACACTTTTAAGTGTTTAGTGCAGTGATAGTTACCAATTTATTTGGTGATTGCTGACTAATAGGTTAGACTCTTGACCTTTCCTGTAAGTTGGTCGTCAGTTATTCAGATTAGATTCTGAAAACTAGGTAGTAACTGATTACAGATTTGAAAAAGGCCTGTTTGATGAATGGTGAAGGAAAATAATGTTGGCTTATTTGGTCAGATTAGAAATTTACTACTTCAAGATAGATCACTTTAAGATACCGCTTAGTGAAGTATGGTGAGACCAACCTTATCTCAGCTTCTTGATTTTCTCTATCCTTGTCAGTAAGACATACTACAGAGATGCAAGGTAGTCTTAGTCCTTGGTTGTTTCTTTTCTCTGCAGAGGGAAGGAATATGTTTTTTGAAGTTTCAGATTTACTTGGATTTGTATTTTTTCCCCCTTGGTATTTTATATCTTTTGAAACAAAACAGTTTATAGATTTTAAGCACTTAGTAAAGATTTGTGAAATGAATAAAGCAACCAAAAGTAGTCATCACAAACTGTTGTTGTTGTTAGGTGCCTTCGAGTCAGTTCCAACTCATAGCAACCCTATAGGACAGAGTAGAACTGCCCCATAGGGTTTCCAAGGAGCAGCTGGTGGATTTGACCTGTCAGGCTTCTGGTTAGTAGCCATAACTCTTAACTACTACGCCACCAGGGCTCCCATAGCAGGCCGGGTTCTCTATATTCATAACAAATGGTGCAGATGGTGGTTCTATGGCAGTTGGGTTATTTTGAATTTGGAAAACCACTAATTTATCTTACTTTAGTTTTTGTTTTTTTTTTTTCTTTTTGCATCTGGGAGAAGATATAGAAGATAGCCTAAAAATCCTTCAAATTCATCTGAATGAATACCTATTTGATCTTTTTTAAGGACTTAGACATTTTATTAGTGATACTTTGTTCAAATATTTGAATATTAATGATACTTTATTCAAATATTTCTGATACTTTTTGACTGACAAGAGTTTATTTTATTTCATTTAATTCTCTCAGAGATCCTATTATAGTATTTATTTCCTCAACTGAGGAATTTAAAGATTCTGCTATATGTCCAAAGTAAATGGCAGAACTTAGATCCAGATGCAAATCTTCTGACTCTGCCTTCCCCTGCCTTTCACGTGGAGCCCTGTAAAAACAGATTTTGATTTTAAAATGATATGCACTTAAAAATAAGAGTTCAAATCTTTGTATTTCTCTTGTATTTCCTAACATTGGGTAATATGTTAAAGATATAGCAAAATTTAAAGCATGGCCTCTAGCTGTAGGGTATTCATAATCTAATTGGAGAAACAGGAGATACACATAAAAAGAGAAATAGCAATACAAGATAGTATGTTTGTATAAAATGAGTAGTTTTAACTGTAAGTCCTATAGAGAGGGGAAAGATTGCTGTGGACTAGGACTGCTAGAGCTGACTGAGATGAGTTTCACTGTTCTAGAAGGGAGCACGTAGATGAGCCAACAGAGGAGCAGAGAATATTCAGGATGGGGAAAAAAAAAAACAAAAAAACAAACCTGTTACCATTGAGTCGATTCCGACTCATAGCAACCCTATAGGACAGAGTAAAACTGCCCTATATGGTTTCCGAGAAGCCCCTGGTAGATTCGAACCGCCAACCTTTTGGTTAGCAGCTGTAGCTCTTAACCACTATACCACCAGGGTTTCCAAGACAGGGAAAGTAAGGGAAAAAAATGAAGATATAATAGCTCTGAAGCCCTTGGAATAGCTTGTATAGTATAAGATATGTGAGAAGTATGGTCAGAAAGGCAGGTGAGGGTCACATTGTGGAGGGATTTGAATTCAGGGCTGGGAACATAGTACTTTATCCCGTAGGTGATGGGGAACGACTGATTATTGGGGGGGGGGGCAAGGCATATTGCAAACAGCACACATTTTTTTTTTTTCATGGTTAAGACACCTGAAGATCAGAGCCTCTCTTATTCAGTAACTTAATCTAAGAGCTACGCAAACATTACCGTAAATAACATGCTTCAGGACATTTATTTTGTGTGTGTGTGTGTGTTTTGGCAAGGGCTGTGGAGGGGTGTGTGTGAGCATGGCAGTCTCTATTACAGTGTTATGGACTCTCTGGTAAGCTACACATCATATGAAGAGGAAAAAAACCCATAAATATGAGATGATAATAATGAGGTCCTGACACACAAATTATAAACCTGAAAAAAAATATAACAATATTGAGATTTAAGGGTATAATTGTGGAAGACTAAAGTTTACTAGGTAGTTTAACTCTTGGGATTTATCCAGTTGCTGACAGTTTAAGTAGCCAACAGTCTCATTTTATTTTGACATTGAGAATACTCTAGGAAGCCAACACTTTGCTTTTCTCATGTCTGAATTGCCTGCTGCCAAGCTCCTGCAGTTCTTCTGTCAGATGAGAAGAAGTGTGGCTTTTTGTGGAGCCACCTTTCACAGTAAGAAGTCTTATGTAAAGATTCCCCATTTTCTAGATGCAGTGAACCTAATGAGAACTTGAAATCCATCCCACAGTTCTGCCAATCAGTATTTCAGCTGTTCTAAGTTAATTGGCAATAGTTTTTTTTTTTTTTTTTTCCTCTCTCTTTTCTTTTTAAAAATTTCCTGGAAATGGTGAAAGACATATTGTTATGACAAAGAGACTAATGACAGTATTAAAAACTAAGAATTTTGTAGGTGGACTCTGAGAAAAACTACCCAGTCAGCATCAAATCTATACTCTTCTGCTGGATTAGAAAGCTTGCAAACTTATTTAACCTACCTCTCTGTCTCCTTTGGAAACCCTGGTGATGTAGTGGTTAAGTGCTACGGCTGCTACCCAAAGGGTCGGTAGTTCAAATCTGGCAGGCACTCCTTAGAAACTCTGTGGGCAGTTCTACACTGTCCTGTAGGGTAACTATGAGTCGGAATCGAATCAGCGGCACTGGGTTTGATTTGGTTTTGGTCTGTCTCCTTTCCCTTCTCCTTCTTCCTTGCTGCCCAGACTTATCCAATGGCATTCCCCGAATTTTCTCTCTGATGAATACCACTCCAACGAGGTCATATTCCTCCTTACTATCCTTTGAGCATTTGCTGTTCATTTCTAACTATATTTAAGCTGTTCCTCATATCTACCTATAATGAGTATGTATAACCTAGGAAACAATATGAATTGATTTTTTTTTTTAGTGGAATGTAAGACTTGGAAGTGAAGACTTTAATTATCATAATTAAAATTTGTAAGGTTATGAATAGTATAGACATTTGAGAGTCCCTGTATTTGACTTATAGGAGCCCTGATGGTACAGTGGTTAAAGCAGTCGGCTGACAACCAAAAGGTCGGCTATTTAAACCAACCAGCCAGTCCATGGGAGAAAAATGTGTCAGTCAGCCTGCTTCTATAAAGACTACAGCTTTGGAAACCCTATGGGGCAGTTCTACTCTGTCCTGTAGGGGCACTATGAGTCAGAATCGACTTGACAGCAACAAGTTTGGTTTTTTGTTTTTGTATCTGACTTACTGTAAATGTACTTCCAGTTATTTCTGGTACGTGTGAAATAGCTTTGCTTATTTGTGGACCCAGAATCATTGTTCAGAGCACCCAGTGTCAGATAGAAATAAAGTATCCAGCATCAAGACCAAAGAGAAATGAAAGAACCAAACGTTAGAACAAGTAAAGGGTAGAGGTAGGTGGATTGAAATATGAAAATAGTTAAGGTGAGCAATTTAATACTTAAAAGCCAGGTTTTGGAGTTTTGCTTCCTTTTCCTCGCTTCTGGCATCATGGGTTAGAGAGTAAAGGATAGAATAAAATGCTTTGCCTTTTATTAAAGCCCCACATAGATGTTGCCAAAACTAGAATAAGACAAAAGAGAATCTATTAAAATACAATTTGCTATTACGTGTACATAATAAACTGAGGGACAAACTATTTCCCATGGTGCAAAAATACAAACTAAAAAAGATATATTCTGTTAAGCAGTAACTAGGCTAGATAGCTAGCCCTCTGTCTTCATGCCAACACTATAGAGAGTCTGCACTGTAATTGTCAAGAGGAATGAATAAAAATGGTCTGGTGAACTGACTAAAAACATTTGGTCTTACACAACTCACAGCTTCTTTGTGGTAAATAATGATAGGCACCAAGAAGTTTCAAGTGTGGGAAGATTAGTCATTTCCCCAGCAATTTTGCAACAAGAGTATAAAAAAAAAAAAAATTCTCAGATTAAATTTTGCCACGCATACAGGCAATTATTAACTCATTCATGTACCTCTCCTATGAGCTTGAAGAAGTCCCAGCTCTCAGTCCTTTTAGGTGTCCCAGTTACCACTTTGTATAAAAGGTTCACTTTTGCCAAATCTGAAGATTCTAAAGGCAGAGATGAGGGTTCTTCCCAGCATCATGTAACCACAATTGTCCAGAGCTCACAGCTGGACAAAGAACCACTTAACGATTCTGCATAGGGCGTCATCCCTAAGAATCTATATTCCAGGCCTCACTAGAGTCTTACACCCTGTTCATAAAATGGTAGAGAGGATCTCAAAAATAATTTAGTAAATCCATCTATCTTTAATTTTACTCTTAAAAGCTCGTATACAGTATTCATCAAACTAGTTTACAGACCTTCGTTTCACCAATAGAAACACATTTTTGCCATTCAATACACTAGTTAGCAAAGCATCATTTATTGAGATATGAGTAACAAAATGCCTATAGTAGCCCTCTCAGGAGTATAGGCTTTCTTATTAAAATTCCAACAAACTGTCCCTGGTCTGTGCATTCTTGATTAGATGCTAGCAAGACTTGGGTTATAGCTCATCTAAAGTAACACACACATTTAATCACATTGTATTTTAAAGTAAATTGCAGCCATTATAACAAACAGGAAACCCTGGTGGTGTAGTAGTTAAGAGCTACAGCTGCTAACCAAAAGGTTGGCAGTTCAAATCCACCAGGCACTCCTTGGAAACTCTATGGGGCAGTTCTGCTGTGTTCTATAGGGTTGGTATGAGTTGGAATCAACTTGACAGCAAAGAGTAGTTTTGTTTTGTTTTTTCATAAGAAACGGTGTGACTACTTCACATATAAAACATCTTACCAGGTGCCAATTTTGTAGCATATTAAGCCATCATTTGGAGTTTTGAGCTGAATGGCAGAGCTTTTTGTAAAGCTTAATTTTTTTTTTAATTTTACCTTGTATTTTAATTTAAACTTTAAAATATTTTTTTCCTAAATCCTCCCTGTGTCATTAAATATAATATTTTCCACTTGGCAAGTCTGTCTATAACTAATATGTCCTCTAACTTCAACACTTCCCCTAGTTTTTGTTCCCGGACAAGTCTTTATTTTGTTGATTGCTTATGTGAGTATAACCAGAGAACTAAGAATAAGAATGACATAGCTGCATAGATTTTCAGTGGTCTGCTCAAACTTTATTCTTTTTTCCCCATAAGCCCTATTATTTCTAGGGCACAGGTTTGCGCGTATCACATTCTAGCAAGAAAGCCTATATTTGAGCTCTCATGCTGTGCAGTCCATGCTTTAGTTGGCCTCTCTGAGATCACTCGGACACTGTTGTCCACTTTCTTAACACTTCTCTTAATAACTTAATAACACTTTTCTTAATAACAAGTACCATTTTTGAGAATTTATGTGCTGGGCACTTTACTAATAAAAATATTAGTTCCTTTAAATCTCTAGCTATACTTTTACCCAGTATCGTAGCCAGCTGACCCTTTGCATCACACTTCATCTCAGAGGGAAGAGATATGAGTTATTGAATACATATGAGTCTGACAGTTTCATCAGAATTAAAAATCTATTCAGGATAGAGGGAGAAATGTCTTCTCAGCTTCCTACTCCTTGGTTCCACTAAGCAGACACTTCTGGTGCTAAAGGAACAGACTTTAACAGGACATTTAGCCCTCTACTTCCCTCTTTTTAAGCTTTTATACATTGCTAAGAATTTTCTTTAATTGTGCTAACAGCTTGCCCCTGATCAGTTAAAAACATTAACATGCCTGAAAAACAAATATATGAACCAATAGAACATCTGAAGTCCAAGTTATGTTGGTACTATTTCTTTATATGCCAAGAGCAAAGGAGCTCTTTTCTTTCACAGAGATATATGTTATAGTGGACTTTCTGTGTACTGAATAAGTCAATGAAATTCCCTTTAGCTCTTTGGAACTAAGTTGTTTATAGAGAATAAAGGAATATAAATTGGGCATGTTTCTATTGTTGCCTCTATTTTGTGTATATCAAATATTTTTGGTGTGATTTAATGGTTTAGCCATATTAGAGATACCAGTTAGTATTTTCTGACTTTTTCTTGTGCTTATTCCTCACACTTGGCCCGAATGTCTATGAAATTATTTCTGAATCACTAGCAGAAGTCCCCATTACTTCATTCGTATTATTAATATGAATATAATTCTTATTCCCATAGCAAATTTTTTTTCAAAACACCTTTTAGAGGTGACTCCAAGGCCTATATCCGGTTCTATCATTGAGGTTAAACTGTGCTAATAATGTATTGGAGAAGATTGTTGCCTAAGATAGTTAAAAACGATTTTGATTAAATTATTTCATGTGTACAATATACTTCATGTTTTGTATTGGTAGTAAAGCATTACACGCCGTCCCCCGGCTCATGTCACTAAATCTGCATAAAGGTTTGAAAAAGTGGTTTTGTTATACAGTAAAACTTCTGAAAGCCAGAACCTGTGTAAGGCAGAAACCTGTCAGAGAAGGAAAACTAAAATATTGAAGAGTGGTTAAGACTGCACCCTGTCAAAGGGGAAAAAACTTGCGAAACTGGAAAAACAAGGTAGTCCCAAGGAGTTCTGGCTCTCACAGGTTTTCGCTGTATTTTAATGTCACTTTTATGTCCGTGCTGAAGCACTTTTTTTACTTACTTTTTTTTTTTATAGCCACTTTAAGAAAAGATGATTCCATTTTTTCAAGTGCTGATATGGCTGATATTGCACCAAGTAGAAAAAGGAGACAGCGGATCCAAAAAAATCTCGGAACAGAACCTAAAATGGCCTCTCAGGAGCATCAGCTTCAAGAAAAGGAAAAGTAAGTTTCTTAATTCTTTGCCCAAATAATGAGATGACATTAAAAAAAAAAAAACCCAATATGTAATTTCTAAAAGTTATATTTTTATTTCTGAACTTACTTAGGACTATTTTAAAGAAATAAAATTATGGCTTTAAAACTGTAAAATATTTACTCTGGTATTTGGTTAATTCCTAGTCATATTTAAAGCACAAGTGCTAAAAACATAAGCAAAATTTTTCTTGTGTTTTTTTATAGATTAATTAGAAATGGCACATACGATGCTAAAAATATTAGAATCTAGCTTGTGTTCAGTAAAGTGTTTCAATCTAATTTACTGCTTAACAGAGGTGCATATAGCATTCAAATTAGCCATTTGATTTGGTTATACTTGGTATTTTTTCAAGTAAAATGTCTCTAGTCATCTGCTTCTTTCTGTTAAACTTTGGAATTATATACTTTATTTTTATTGGTTTTCACTCTTTGGATCATACTACCATCTATCACTCTACCTCCCAGTTTAGTCCTAATGAGTTGAGAAATTGGAATAATTGCCATTTCATTAGTCAAACAAGGAGCACTTACAAAAGAATATTATCAGCTGAATAAAAAATGAATGTGCAAATCATTTGTATGTTCGTGTATATGCATGTGTACCCCAACAATTTATTTCTTATTCTCTAAATTTTCTGTTAATTTAGCAAATAATTACTGGACAATGACCATATGGTAGATGATATTGTAGACTATCTCAAAGTGGTTCTTAAAGTATGCTATGAGGACCCCCGTGGGTCCCCAAGGTCCTTTCAATAAAGCCCTCCCTTTTTCCATTCCATACCTGTGTGAGGCCAGATTTTCTTTGTACAGTTCAATTGAAATAACATCCCATCTGATTGAATGCAGAAGCTAATAAGAATTCAACTGTTTTTAATCAAGCCGAACATCAAACACATTTGCAAAAGTATAAAACAATGCCCTTGCAAGATTTTTTGTTTGAAAAATTAGTGATTTTTCATAAAAACTATGTTATTTATATTATTATATAATGGAATTTTTGTTATTTTTAAATGAATTATTTTTTTCAATTTTTCACAGTTTTAATTTTAATTGTAGTAAATATAATCTACATAAACAAAAACTCTTAAGCTCCTAAAGAATTTTTAAAAGGGTAAAGGAGTCCTGAGGACAAAGTGTTTCCTGTTATAGACATTGAGGATGCAAAGACTAAATGAAGCATTATCCATGCCTTCAGGAAACTGACAGGCTAAAAGCTGGGAAGCAGTTTTATATTTCTTATATAAAAATAAGCACAGTAGAGTTAATGGAATTGTTTTGTTTGTCTGTCATTGGTTTTTTATTCTCTACAATTGATCTGATCAACTTGTATTTAAAAATGTCATCAGTGTACACTATGCTGGGCCCTTAGACATGCTCAGACCCCAAAAAAAAACAAACCCATTGCCGCCTAGTAGATTCCAACTCATAGTGACCATATAGGACACGGTAGAACTGCCCCATAGGGTTTCCAAGGAGCAGATGGTAGACTAGAACTGACACCCTTTTGGTTAGCAGCCAAGCTTTTAACCACATACTACCAGGGCTCCTTACATGCTCAGACAGCACGTGCAAAACCCAAGGTGCGTTTAAACTCTCACTGGATTGTGTTTGTCATCTGAGTGTATTCATTATCTTTCCAAAACTCCCTGCCACCCTAGAGTTTAAGGTATTTTATGATGTCCTTAAATAATAAACAAAAACAATTTCCAAATCACAGACATTAAAAAAGCCACACTATCTCTGCATGTTAATACGGGAAAGAAAAAAAAAATTGCTAGCAGTTTGAAATATGCAGAAAATTCTGTACTTCATTCAGTAAATTATCAAGCAAGTGAGTAATGAGTGTTATGTGCCAGGCATGATGCTGGATGTTGAGGATTCAGAGGAATAGAAAATAGACACGGTGCTGTCCTCAGGCAACTTTTGATCTAATTATTTTGTCTGATAAAGAATTTGGGGGGTGGGGGCAGGGAGAAGGAAATATATTGGTTTGATGTTGCAGAGCTGCATCTTAGATCTTTTTACATACTCTGTATATGTGAACTAAATGTAAGGCTTCAAAGTTACTGATATTTTCTGAATACAAAGAATTACTTCAACAGGTTTCAAATACACATGATACAGAGATGGAAAAAAAAATTAGCTTTTTAGTAAAGGTAATGTGTTTGTTTCTGCCAACGTGCATGCAGTTAATAGTATGCTTCTTTTCCCTTCCCCTTTAGATGGCCAATTCAGTGTTTATTTTGTATATTTTTACTACTTTAAAAGTTGATGTAAATCATATCAGCTTTTGTTAATTGTCTGCTACTTATGTCATTGTAGGACATTTAGGTCCTGACTGTCCCTGAGTACAAAGGAAAAACACATGCTAGATGTCAGACAGAATTAAAAAATTAAAGGTAATTTAGTTTAGCACATTTATTAATCAAATGTTGAGTGGTTGATACTCTGCTTTATAATTCCTCTCCCTTTTCCCCAGTAAAACAAAAAGAGAAATTATACATTTTGTTTTTATTTTATTTTTTATACTTTAGATTATTTCTGTTTTGAACACAGGAGACTGAAATATTGACGTTGCATTTAATTGAGGTAGATGTAGAACTTATCATATGCTTCTAATAATTTATAAGAGTTCAACTGTACTCTAAACTTAAGGGTAGGAACCAAGTCTTCATATATATATATATTTTTTTCTATTCACTCATAGTGCCTACTATAGTGTCCAGAATGAGAGGCGTTAAGAATTGCCATGCTAAGCACTTTGCTTTGTCCTTCACATATACTGTCATATTTTACTCTTATAACAATCCAGTGAGCAGCTATTATTATTATTATTTTATTGGCGAGTAAACAGGGAATCACAGAGTTTAAGTAACTTATCCAAGGTCACACAGCTTATGAATTATTTTAAGTAATTACTCGATGGATTAGTGAACAACACACACTCCAAAAAAAACACTCCAGTGCTCATAAAAGAGAGTAAGAGACTGACTTTACTTGGATGAATGATTTCAATTTGTCAAATTTAGCATATAACCAGTTATTATCATTACCTTACTAAATTAAATTGCTAGTTTAGCATTAACCAATCACAACAGTTAATTAAACTGTTCGACTCCATGATATTTTTCTTTGATTTGTTATACTAAAAAAAGATATCACCTTATAAACCTGTGCTGTTACTGTTGTTGGTTACTGTTGAGTTGAATCTGACACACAGCAATCCCATGTATGCAGAGCAGAACTACTCCATAGGGTATTTAAGGCAGTGACCTTTTGGAAGCAGATTGCCAGGCACCTCTTGGTGGGTTCTAGCCACCAACCTTTCAGCTAATAGTCGAGTGCTAACCTGCTGTACTACTTGTTAAAAAACATGAACTATTTGGGTGGATATATTTTTATGTATATGTTCCAAAGACATTTAATAGAAGTAATTCTCAGATGACCATTATCAAGAGTTTTTGAAATTCTAAAATACTTTAAAGAATTTTGTATGTAAAAAAGTAGATTCTACCACATTCAGGTTCCTTGTATTGTTAGCTAGGTCAACTAGAAAAGATTAACTGAAAATAAATATATTACACACTGTTATTTACTTCTCTTAGTGATGAAGAAAAGGAGCCTTGGTGGTGCAGTGGTTAAGCGCTCAGCTGCTAACCGAAAGGTTGGCAATTCAAACCCACCAGCAGCTCTGCTAGAGAAAAGACCCAGTGATCTGCTCGCTAGATTAAAACTCGTTGCCATGGAGTCAATTCCTACTCATAGCAAGCCTGTAGTACAGAGTAGAACTGCCCCATAGGGTTTCGAAAGAGCAGCTGGTGGATTCAAACTATCGACCTTTTGGTTAGCAGCTGAGCTCTTAATCACTGTGTCACCAAGGCACCACTCCATAGATTACAGTCTAGGAAAACCTATGGGGCTGTTCTACTCTGTTATATAGGTTCACTATGAGTCAGGATAGACTTGATGGCACACAACAAGAAGTGGTAAGAAAGATTGCACAGAAAGTTTTGATTTTATAGTTCTCGTTGTTGAGAACTATAAAATCAGACACAACCCCTGATCTCATTGAGCTTGTAGTCTGTATGCAAAATGATAAACATTAATCATATCACTTTACAGATGTATTTTGCAAACTTTTGAAGAGTTCAGTATATAGGGGAAGCATATGGCTTGAGGAATCATCATTTGTGCTGTAGTCTGAAGGATAAACAAGAGTAAAATAGGTGAGCAGAGAGCAGAGCGTGCTTAAGCAGAGGAAATAGCCTGTGAGTATATGCCACGGTGAAAGTGTGAGTGTGATGGGAGTGGAAGGAGCAAGGGAAATAGGGAGTGAGACAAAGCTGATGGGTACTCGGAGGCCAGACCAGGCTGTCATGTGTGGCCTGTGTTAATAATTTGGCTTTTCCTCACATATAGGATAACCTATTGCCATCTAGTCGATTCCAACTCATAACAACCCAGAATAGAACTGTCCCATAGGGTTTCCAAGGAGTGTCTGGTGGATTCGAACTGCCGACCTTTTGGTTAGCAGCAAAAATCTCTAATCACTTCACCACCAGGGCTTCTACATATAGAGTACCATTTCTTTCTTTTCTTTTTTTTTTTTCCCACATTGCAGAGCACTTTTCTTCTGTTTTTCCCTACCTTTTGAACTGTTCTTGAGAGTTGTGAAAATATCAGATTGATTAGAAAATTGTGATTTTTTTTTTTTTTTGTCATTCTTACATCTTAGATATAATGGTTTAAATTTATAAAGTTATTGTTTTTAGTTTCTTTTTCTTTTTTTAACTGTACTTTCAAACTGCTAAATGTTGTACAACTTTGGATTCCTAATAATAAAAATTTCATTCCTTTGAAACACAGGAAACTAGAAAATTGAAAACATACTGAAACTTACGTAGAGTGCTCACAGGGATAATAGCTTAAATTGGCATGTGTTAGCAGTCCTGAGGTGTAGGATTGTACTGCCATTTTTCCTTTTTTTAGAAATTAAAATGCTTATTACATAAATATTTTTAGATCTTTGATGATTTCCCACTTTGACTAAGACTTTAAAATCCCTGAATCTGATATATATTGATAAATATTCCTTAAAAAATTGAGTGTGACTAATCTACACAATACGATTATGCTTCGGGAACACTCATCCTGTTCTGTCAACTAGCGTCAACACTAAGAGTTATTATTTAACATTACCATATGCTGTACAAAAAAAAAGTACATTGCTTGCTATTTACTATCTTGCATCACTTGAAATTATGATTTGTAGAGTTGTTTGGTATGTCTTTTTAATTCCATATATTAAACAAAACGTACCAGCTGTCAAAGACTGCAGAAATTGTAAAATTACTTTCATGTTTCTATACTTTATTAATATCATCAGGTGAAGACCTGAGTGTAAAGAACATTGTAAACTTATTTACATATATATGTGTATGTATATTATATATATATATATATATGTTTGTATGTTTGCATATGTAAATAGGAGCCCTGGTGGCACAGTGGTTAAGAGCTCAGCTGCTAACCAAAAGGTTGGCAGTTGGAATCCACCAGCTGCTCCTTGGATACCCCACGGGGCAGTTCTACTCTGTCCTATAGGGTTGCTGTGAATCAGAGTCAACTCGACAGCAGTGGGTTGACTGTATATGTACATATACACACACATGATATTATCTAAATGAAATAGCAGTGCCTCTGTCTTCATAAGGCACCCAGTTTACATTTTTAATGAAGTTATGCTTTATTATGTAACATTATAGCCAAGAAAGAATTTTTTGTTGAAAATTTTTTAAACATTTAAGTGATCTTATTAATTCTTTTGACATCCTAAAAAAGGTACTACAAACAGGTTCAACTCAGTTCATATCAGTAAATAAAAGTCTATTAAAAGCATTCTGTTAGTAAGACATAAAGTCAGTTGTGGCCAGGTAGACTAACTGGATTATTTTAACAAATTGATCAATATGTTTATTACTTATATTCAGCTAAATTGAGTCTATTTCCTGTTCTTATTTAGATTGGCAATCAGTTAATAAAATCAGCCAACAAAATGTTGGAATTAAATGGTTTAATTAATGCTTGTCACATCTGCAACTATTTCAGCTCTTTTCTCTCCAACTACAAATTTTCCTTTACCTTCCCTTAGTTGTTCTGATCCTCATTTCTATAGGTTCTCTTTTTTTTCTCTCTGGAAAGCAAAATAGTTTTGAGAAGTATTGGGATTAGCATCGGTGGGGTGGCAGGGTCGGGGGGGGGGCCTTGGTTAACTTTTAGCAGAGACCTGAAAATGAGAACTTTGTCTCAGAATCAGGACTCCAAACCTCAGGAAAGGTGGCCAAGAAGAGGGCTAAATCCAAGTTACGGCCAAATCAGGATTATACGAGGGAGGAAGACAGGGAGTCAAACACAGGTTATATAATGCAGACCCAGTTTTCAGAATAAGTATAAATTTATCCTTATTAGAGTAGGAGCAAGAATTAGTGTGGACCAAAAGAAGCCTTAACTTAATTCTGAGATCCTTAAATTATCTTTGATAAGAAAGAAAAAAAGCATTATTCCTCAAGATCTGTGGAAGAGCTAAATATAGGTAGGAAACATGTACCTCCAGTCCCAGGATTTGAATAGCTAGAGGGAACAAAGTCCAGAAGTTTGTTGAAGTTAGCTAAGAATTCCTTCTTTATGTACCATTCACAAACTTCATTCTATAGAATTATATAAAGGAGATCTTAATAGGTACCTTAGATTGTTGTTGTTAGCTGCTGTGAAGTTGACTCCAACTTATGGCAACCCTGCGTACAACAGAATGAAATGCTGCCTGGTCCTGTGTCATTCACACGAATACTAGCACGTTCAAGTTCATGTTGCAGCCATTGTGCCAGTCCATCTCACCGAAGATCTCTCTCACCCTCATTGGCCCTCTACTTTGCCAATCATGTTGTCTTCCTCCAGCAGTTGATCCCTCTTGATGACATGTGCAAAGCATGCAAGTCAATGTTCTGTTGTGATCCATAAGGCTTTCACTGGCTAATTTTCTGAAGTAGATTACCAGGCCTTTCTTCCTACCAGATCTTTTTGTCTTAGTCTGGAAGTTGCACTGAAACCTATTCACCATAGATGACCCTGCTAGTACTTGAAATACCGGTGGTGGAGCTTCCAGCATCACAGCAACATGCAAGCCACCACAGTAAGACAAACTGACAGATGGGTGATAGAGGGACTCTAGGAGGGGTCCATACTCAAATACGTTCAGAAAATGCTGCATACACTAGAAAATGTGCGTACAGCTTCCACATGCCCCCCCTCAAAAACAAAACAAAAAAACCCTTGGCAATTTATACGTTCAAGGCTCTGAGAAACCTCACAGTAAGTAATTCTTTTGACTTTGTTTAATCATGATATTTCAAATGTACTTGCTCATAACACCCTAATGCAATCTGCCCACTCTCCAAAAAAAATGATTTAGTAAAAATCTAAGGAATAGTGCTCTGCAGGACGGTAGTTTAGAATATGAACTATTGAAATTCTGAAGTATCAGTGACTTAAAATATAAATACCTTTCAACCATAATTATACAATGATAGGCATTCAAATAAATCACAAGAAAAAAATTTTGGTGTGTATATGGGCTCTCTCTGTACCCTCTCTGCATAATCCTGCAACTGAGGGGACTTCCTGTTGGTCCTACTAATGGCTCTGCTAAGAGCAGCAGGGTCATTTTCTAAGAGAATTTAGTGACTGCAACATATCAGTACACCCCAAAAAAGAAGCAGTGTGACATCATCTTGGCTGCAAGATAAAAACCATTGAAATAGTTTGGGCTAAAAGTACAAGTAACTACTTATATGTTCTTTATATACTTTTGTATTGTCTTCGTTTTTGTGGACTAGCAAGGAGAAATATGTCTAATGCAGAGGCCCACGGGCATGATTTAGACTTTTATGTGATGAATGTCTTCTGAAAACATAAAGTTCAAACCAGTTGTTCTAAACCACCTTAAAAAATATTAAATTGTAACTTTTCACAGATGTTGCTCGTTGAATTGTAGGGAAGGAATTTTAACTGTGTGCTCTGAATCAATCTTTAACCGGTGAGAAGAGTTAGGGTTATCAGCAAATAATTTCTTTTAAGCGTCCCCATTAATGAATTGTGTAGTTGTAATACTTCAGGTGTGGGGTGGATGACAAAACAACACATACACACACGCACACGCACACCTTTTTCACCTTAGAATAAGTTTCTGATTTAATTAGCCAAGGTTCCACAATTTTATCATGATCCACGTGGCTACGAGGAACAGGAGGTGATGCATCATCTCTCAGCTGGGGGTCAGATACTGCACAGCTGCCCCTGATGTGGTTTGTATAAGGTATGGTCTTTCTGGATCTAAAGAAAAGCTTAATTTTTGCCTTTTTATACTAGAGGCTTTCAACACCATCCTGGAAGAAATTGCACAATACATGCACTTTTGTTTAGAGAAATAATTACAAACATCAGGATCTCTTGGCTACTGAACCGAAGTTATCATGTTTGCCACGTCTTTTCAGGGTCCTAGAGAGCCCACTTCTCCACAGTAATCCAGTTGCAGTCACAGTAGAGTTTATTATAAAATAAAATATTCACTACTAGGAAGATTCGCCCTTTAATAGAGTTCTGAAGAAAGTTATCTGTTTGCCTTGTGATATACTTCTTCCTATGTTTCTATTATCAACCAAAAAAAAACAAACCCTGTGCTGTCGAGTCGATTCCGACTTATAGCGACCCTAAATGAAACCGAACAGTAGCGGGGGAAAGGTCCAGGATTAACCCATTTATTTTTCAATAAAACAAAGTTTGTTTTATATGTTCCCTGATTATAAAAGCTCATCCCATGCTCTTCCCAGAAAAATCAGAAAACGCACAGAAACAAAATGATGAGCATTTGAGAAATTCATGATTCCCCCACATACAGACAACTACCATTAGCACCAAAGCCTGTGGAGCACAGTTCAACTCTGAACCTCATGGAGTCACCATGAGTTGGAATCAGTTCGACGGCACTGGTAAAACTTTATGTTTACAGATTTTTTCCTCTTCTTAAGAGACAAGGAGCCCTGGTGGTGCAGTGGTTAAAAGAGCTGAGCTGGCGGTCTGCTTGCATAAAGATTCATAGCCTTGGAAACCCTATGGAGCAGTTCTGCTCTGTCCTGTCAGATCACAATGAGTTGGAATCAATTCCCAAGACAGTGGGTTTTGGGTTCTTACATAAGATACACTAGGAGCTTCGGTGGCACAGTGCTTAGGTGCTCAGCTGCAATCCAAAAGGTTGGCAGTTCAAACCCACCAGCTGCTCCAAGGAAGAAAGACATGGCAGTCTGCTTAATGCATTTAAATTTCAAATTACTGCTACCATAAATATTTACAGCCTTGGAAACCAAATGGGGCAGTTCTACTCTGTCCTGTAGTGTCACTGTGTGTCTGAATCAACTCAAGGACAATAGGTTTGTTTTTAAGATACATTTAAAACTAAACTAGGCTCATACCGTTTATGATGTAACATGCTATTTTTTTTACTTAAATATATATAATAAACATCCATCATAATAGATACATTGCTTCAGCATCATTTTATATTCATAGTATCCCATCGTGTAAATATACATAATTTATTTAACTAATTCCCTGCTAGACATTTAGGTTTATCCACATTTGTATTATTGGAAACAATGTTGTATATAAATTTGCACATATGACTGATCATTTCCTTCAAATGAATTCCCAAAAGTAGAATTACTGGGTTAGAGGGTGTATCTACTTGTTAGTCCTTTGTTATATTTTGCCAGATTTCCTCCAGAAAGGCTGTAAACAATTTATACTCCCACAAGCAGTGTATTCTGTTTGTTCTTATGTTTTCCAATTCATTTTGGTTATTGCCAAACCACCCCCCCCGCAAAAAAAAAAAAACAAACCCGTTTCCTTGGAGTTGATTCCGACTCATAGTGACCTTACAGGGCAGATTAGAACTGCCACATAGGGTTTCCAAGGAGTGGCTGGTGGATTTGGACTGCTGACCTTTCGGTTAACAGCTGTAACTCACTGTAGGTCCTAACCACTGCGCCGGTAAATGATATCTCATTGTTTCAATTTTTGTATTTAACTGTTAATGAGGTCTTTTTATTTTTCCAAATATTTATTGATCATTGGCATTTCATCTTTTGTTCATTGACTGTTCATATCTGTCTTAGCTATCTAGCGCTGCCATAACAGAAATACCATGAGTGGATGGCTTTAACAAACAAATTTATTTTTCACATTTTAGGAGGCTAGAAGTCTGAATTCAGATCCCCGGCTCTAGGGGAAGGCTTCCCCTCTGCTGGCTCTGGAGGAAGTTTCTTTTGTCTATTCAGCTTCTGCTTCCTAGTTCCTTGGAAATCTCCATGTGTCTTGACATCTATCTTACCCCTTCTCTCCTCTGCGCCTTTGCTTGTTTAATCTCTTTCATATCTCTAAAAAGATTGACTCAAGACACACCCTACAATAATCCTGCCTCATTAACATAACAAAACAACTCATTCCCCAATGGGATTATAACCTTAAGCATAAAGAGGTTAGGATTTACAACACGTATTTTTGGAGGATGCAGTTCAAACCATAACAAAACCCTTAGCAAATTTCCAGTGGAAATCTTTGTGTCCTGTTGCTTTATGAGCACACATATCTGAAAATACTAGTCTTTGTTTTCCCCAGTTTGTCATTTGCCTTTTTTCCATGACATTTTATGTTTACATACATTATTAGTTAATTTAATCAGTCAATGATATTAGGTAACATTCATTGAATGCTTACTTTGTCCTACAGACTGAGCTAAGCCCTTTATATATATTATCTCCTATAACTCTGCCCATTTCAGAGATCACAAGCCCAGACCTAAAGAGGAGATGTGTCTTGTTCAAAGACAAGTGATACATTTATGATTTTGAGTCTTATTCCAAAGACAACGGTTTTTAGCTACTTTATTATACTGCTTCAAAACTAACAGTAATAGCCAATATTTGTTTGATAACTGTGTGCCAGGCACTGTGTTAAGCACTTAAATTTCATAATTCTCATCCTGTATAACTTACATGGAGAATATAATTCATCATACTCAAATATCGACTTGAAGATTTTTAGTGACTGAACTTTAAACCCCGTTAGTGTCAAATTAGGGACAAGAAATGAATGTGCAGTTGCCATATATTTACTTTTGTCATCATGAGCAAACCTCATTTTTTACATAACTTTAATTTTATCATAATGTTTATCTTTGTTTCAAAAGTAAACACAGTGGTGGTTTTAAATCGAGATAGGTTTTTATTAGCCTCACGCTGTGTTTACCTAACTGTTCAGGCTGGCTCTCACTTTTCTTGCTGTTTGTTTTGATTAATGGTCCCCTGGACTTGCTCCAGAGTATACTGATTATGGTCAGTGCACTTCAAAGATGATTTATTAATTGTGTTTGTGACTCAAAATAATTAAGTAAAGATTGATCATATGCGTTATTATAGGTTTGCCAATAAAATCAACTGTTGCATTTTCAGATAAAGTTGCTTGAGTGGTTGTTTTTTAAACTATACAGAAAGGGCAAAATATTAATATTTTTGAAAAATAAATTCAGTATTAAATGTATCAGAGGCTTAGTCTAAATGCATGTATTTTAAGTTCTATTTCAATGTAATTTCAAAATAGCATGTTTCTATGGAGATTAAATAGGTGTTTAAAAAGTATTCCCGTGTTTATAACTCATCCTCAGACCAACAATTACTGTAATCCCCTCAGGCTGTTTCATGCATTTAAATTTGAAATTACTGACAGGTTTAGATTTGTTTTTTTTTTTCCTTAATAGGAGGCTGTTAAAATCTTTTTGAGTTTTAGGTAAAGGGGATTTATTATATATTATGTTTTGATCATTTGAAAGAATTTTTAATGTAAAATTTTTCTAAATTTGGCTTGATAGTAGTTAACTGTTCCAGGCATCTTAAGTACTCTACCAACAAAGAATAATACGTAAATATTCAGTATGTGTGGTCAGTGGGATTTTTAATATAAGGAAATGACTCCTTGCTCATAGTTTATAGTTCAATATTAAAAGAAAAATAGCAGCATTAGTTTTTAATTATTTGGAATACTATGTTCAAAATTTATATTGTAACAATGAATTCTATAGCTTAAATCATCTATTATGATATATAACTAAATGTAAAATAGGTATTTATATTTGTATTAAAACATCAAGAAATGAAAAAATGATTTATCACAATAGAACTTAGAATATGAAAGGCTATTTCATATTCTAAGCTTTGTATGAAAGTGTAAGCTTATTATGACAAAATAAGAAGGTATGAACCCCAGAATAACTGATAAGTTGGTAAATGGGGTAAAGAAATCAGATATGAGAATAAAAAAATAAAAAGCCTAAGTAAAGGAATTAAAAATATAGAAGGACCATTAGTACCATTTAAGGGTTTTCTTTGTTTTGGTAAATCATTAATAAAAGAGATTACAAACATACTTTGTTTCAATATCCTTATTAAAAATGTTTTCAGGAAAATTCTTCTGACATATCTGTAATATACCTAAAATGTGCCCAAATCCATAATAGACACAACTATGAAATGTGAAGGTGAGAGAATTGATCTTCCATTGGAGGACTATGGAATAAGGAAATGAGAGATCAGAGAAGACTGACCAGGGGGAGCTATCATTTGAGTTTGGCTTTGAAAAAATGAATGAGTTTTTTAAAGACCCAAACCAAAGAAAGATAATGCTGAGACTAATAATTGAACTCAGTCTTCAGATTCCTCTTTCTTTCTTTTAGTACAGAAGAACCCCCTTCTGCCAACCAGTGCACCCCCAAATTTAATAGGGCACATGGCTGCCAACCTTGAGGCTACATTTCCCAGCTTCACTGGCAGTGAGGTATAACCATGTGGTAAAATCCTTGCCAAAGAGATGTGAATAGGGATAATATCTGCAGTTTCTGGATCTTGTCCATAAAATGATTGGGCATTCATTCCCCCATATCTTTCTCCCTTCCCAGCTCTTCTTCTACCCGCCATTTAAGGAAGACATCCTAGGAGATGGCAGAGTAACAGGATAGTAGGAATTATACTCCCTGGAAAATCTCTTGGAGCAGTGAAGCATATCCATAGCAGACTACCCAGCTACCTCTGGACTATTGTGTGAGAGAGAAAAAAATGTCCAGTTGGTTGAACCGTGGCATGTTTTGGGTCTCTCTTACAGAAGCCTGGGATAGGCCCATCAGGAGAACAGAGTGTACAAGTAAATGCTCGAAGAAAGAGTCTGAAAGGTCAGGGAAAAGTGACCAGATCATGAGAAACATAGAGTTGTGAATAAAGCTGGCAAGGCAGGCAGAACCACATCACAAAGGGACTTAAATACTAAGCTGATTTATTTTGACTTTTTAATGAATGCAACCAAAAAAACCAAACCAAACCTGTTGCTGTTGAGACAATTCCAACTCACAGCCATCCTGCAGGACAGAATAGAACTACCACAAGAAGCAGCTGGTAAGTTTGAACTGTCAACCTTTTGGTTAGCAGCCAAGCTCTCAACCACTGTGCCACCAGGACTGCAGTGAATGCAACCCAAAACAAAAACCCAGTGCCATCGAGTCGATTCCGACTCATAGCGACCCTATAGGACAGAGTAGAAATGCCCCATAGAGTTTCCAAGGATCGCCTGGTGGATTTGAACTGCCGACCCCTTGGTTAGCAGCCGTAGCATTTAACCACTACACTACCAGAGTTTCCATGAATGCAACAGGACCTATTAAAGGATTTGAGCCAAGGAATGGCATAGTAAACACTGCTTTAGGAAAATTTCCCCTGGAAACTGTACCTTGAATGGAAGAAAGGGTTGCAGATAGGCAGAGAAGATAGGAGAATATTACAGTACTCCAAGAAAAGTTATCTGAAGAATAGCAATTGGGAAAGAAAGCAAGGAATAAATTGAGAAATGCTGAAAATTACTACCCTCTTACCATTAAAGACTTGGGAAGTCTCATCAGTTATTGAAAGCTATCCGATGAATGTGGTCTTTACCAAAATAAGTCAACTACTTTGCTTTAGAAATCAGCATATCATGCTGGATGAACAGAATTTCATGGTTATGGACACTGACTTCCCAAAAGACTGGAAATTTCCTTTTCTAAGCTGTCATATTTGCATGCTCAAGCATAAAGGCTTTCCCAGACTGATTTTATATTATTTCATTCATCTCATATCTTTTTTTTTTCTTTCTTAATTTGGCATATAATTAAGTACTTTAATTAGTAAGCTATCTCCAAATGATAGTTTTGGAGGGGTTGTCACTCTGGAAGGTATACTACAATCTTCTGCAAACTTTCCTTGATGTGGTAGTCCTTTGTAGCTCCAGTCACAGGAAATATCCTTTTCTGGACATGTATTTTCATTTTAATCTAAAGCCATGGAATTACTTTTGCTTGGGGGTATATAACCTGTTTATGGACTGTCATGAAAATAAACTTTTTCACTGTCACAGACAATCTGTTATGAATTCAGCGCTGATTTTAAAAAAGTTTTTTTTTTTTTTTTTTTGCCTAGGGCCAGGATATTCTAGAAAATCTCAGGCTGCAGGGGATAATGTATGAGTTGTATTTACAAAGAGGGATTTAGCCAGATAAAATTATCTGATTTACTTCATATGTAAGGAAACACCATTCTGTAGTGTTTAGAGTATGGATTCTGAAATCCAGCTGCCTAGGTCTGTGTTAGCTTCACTATACCTGTTGCCATCAAGTTGATTCCGACTCATAGCAACCGTTTAGGACAGAGTAGAACTCTGGATTGGCTGGTGGATTCAAACTGCTGTCCTTTTGGTTAACAGTCAAGTTCTTAATCACTCTGCCATCAAGGCTCCTACCTGTCGGATTTTTGGAAATCCCATTTAACCTTTCTATGATTCAATTTCCTTACCAGTAAAAAAGGATAATAATAGTACCTATCCAGAATTGTGAGAAGTATGAGATGTTGTTGTTGTTGTTAGGTGCTGTAGAGTCAATCCCGACTCATAGCGACCCTATGCGCAACAGAACCAAACAGTGCCCGGTCCTACGCCATGCTTACGATCGATGTTATGCTTGAGCCCATTGTTGCAGCCACTGTGTCAATCCACCTCATTGAGGGTCTTCCTCTTTTCTGCTGACCCTGTACTCTGCCAAGCATGATGTCCTTCTCCAGGGACTGATCCTTCCTGACAACATGTTCAAAGTATGTAAGACGCAGTCTCGCCATCCTTGCTTTTAAGGAGCATTCTGCTTGTACTTCTTCCAAGACAGATTTATTCGTTCTCCTGGCCAAACCAAAAACCAAACCCAGTGCCGTCGGGTCGATTCCAACTCATAGCAACCCTGTAAGACAGAGAAGAACTGCCCCATAGAGTTTCCAAGGAGCACCTGGTGGATTTGAACTGCCAACCCTTTCGTTAGCAGCCATAGAACTGAACTACTACGCAACCAGGGTTTCCGCTCTTCTGGCAGTCCATGGTATATTCAATATTCTTCGCCAACACCACAATTCAAAGGCATCAACTCTTCTTCGGTCTTCCTTATTCATTGTCCAACTTTCACATGCATATGATGCAATTAAAAATACCATGGCGTGGGTCAGGAGCACCTTAGTCTTCAGGGTGACATCTTTGCTTTTCAACACTTTAAAGAGGTCCTTTGCAGCAGATTTACCCAATGCAACAGGTCTTTTGATTTCTTGACTGCTGCTTCCATAGCTGTTGATTGTGGATCCAAGTAAAATGAAATCCTTGACAACTTCCATCTTTTCTCCGTTTATCATGATGTTGCTCATTGGTCCAGTTGTGAGGATTTTTGTTTTCTTTATGTTGAGGTGCAATCCATACTGAAGGCTGTGGTCTTGATCTTCATTAGTAAGTGCTTCAAGTCCTCTTCACTTTAAGCAAGCAAGGTTGTGTCATCTGCATAATGCAGGTTGTTAATGAGTCTTCCTCCAATCCTGATGCCTCATTCTTCTTCATATAGTCCAGCTTCTCAGATTATTTGCTCAGCATACAGGTTGAATAGGTATGGTGAAAGAATACAACCCTGGCACACACCTTTCCTGACTTTAAACCAGTCAGTATCCCCTTGTTCTATTCAAACAACTGCCTCTTGATCTATGTAAAGATTCCTCATGAGCACAATTAAGTGTTCTGGAGTTCTCATTCTTCACAATGTTATCCATAATTTGTTATGATCCACACAGTCAAATGCCTTTGCATAGTCAGTAAAATACAGGTAAGCATCCTTCTGGTATTCTTTGCTTTCAGCCAGTATCCATCTTACATCAGCAATGACATCTCTGGTTCCACGTCCTCTTCTGAAACCGGCCTGAATTTCTGGCAGTTCCCTGTGGATATACTTCTGCAGCCGTTTTTGAATGATCTTCAGCAAAATTTTGCTTGTGTGTGATATTAATGATATTGTTCTATAATTTCCACATTCGGTTGGATCACCTCTCTTGGGAATAGGGATAAATATGGATCTCTTCCAGTCAGTTGGCCAGGAAGCTGTCTTCCATATTTCTTGGCATAGACGAGTAAGCACCTCCAGCACTGCATCTGTGTGTTGAAACATCTCAATTGATATTCCATCAATTCCTGGAGCCTTGTTTTTCGCCAATGCCTTCAGAGCAGCTTGGACTTCTTCCTTCAGTACCATCGGTTCCTGATCATATGCCACCTCTTGAAATGGTTGAATATCGACTAATTCTTTTTGGTATAATGACTGTGTATTCCTTCCATCTTCTTTTGATGCTTCCTGCATCATTTAATATTTTCCCCATAGAATCCTTCACTATTGCAACTCGAGGCTTGAATGTTTTCTTCATTTCTTTCAGCTTGAGAAACACTGATCGTGTTCTTCCCTTTTGGTTTTCCATTTCCAGCTCTTTGCACATGTCATTATAATACTTTACTTTCTCTTTTCAAGCCTCCCTTTGAAATCTTCTGTTCAGTTCCTTTATTTCATCAATTCTTCCTTTTGCTGTAGCTGCTTGACGTTCAAGAGCAAGTTTCAGAGTCTCCTCTGACATCCATCTTGGTCTTTTTTTTCTTTCCTGTCTTTTCAGTGACCTCTTGCTTTTTCATGTATGATGTCCTTGATGTCATTCCACAGCTCGTCCAGTCTTCAGTCACCAGTGTTCAGTGTGTCAAATCTGTTCTTCAGATGGTCTCTAAATTCAGGTGGGATATACTCAAGGTCATATTTTGGCTCTCGTGGACTTGCTCTGATTTTCTGCAGTTTCAGCTTGAACCTGCATATGAGAAATTGATGGTCTGTTCCACAGTCGGCCCCTGGCCTCGTTCTGACTGATGATATTGACCTTTTCCATCGTCTCTTTCCACAGATGTAGTCAATTTGATTTCTGTGTGTTCCATCTGGTGAGGTCCATGTGTATAGTCGCCGTTTATGTTGGTGAAAGAAGGTATTTGCAATGAAGGTATTTGCAAAATTCTATCATTCGATCTCTGGCATTGTTTCTGTCACCAAGGCGGTATTTTCCAACTACTGATCCTTCTTTGTTTCCAACTTTCACATTAAAATCACCGGTAATGATCAATGCATCTTGATTGCATGTTCAATCAATTTCAGACTGCAGCAGCTGATAAAAATCTTCTATTTCTTCATCTTTGGCCTTAGTGGTTGGTGCGTATATTTGAATAATAGGCATATTAACTGGTCTTCCTTGTAGGCGTATGGATATTATCACTGACAGCATTGTACTTCAGGATAGATCTTGAAATGTTCTTTTTTTTTTTTTTTCAGTTTATTCAGGAAACTGCTTTTGTTCCAGTCCAGTTGTGCTGACCTCCCCTGTATTGAGTGTTGTCCTTCCCTTCACCTAAAGTAGTTCTTTTCTACTATCTAATCAGTAAATAACCCTCTCCCAACCTCCCTCCCTCCCCCCTTGCATAACCACAAAAGAATGTGTTTTCAGTTTAAACTATTTCTCAAGATCTTATGATAGTGGTCTTATATAATATTTGTCCTTTTGCACCTAATTTCACTCAGCATAATGCCTTCCAGGTTCCTCCATGTTATGAAATGTTTCACACATTCGTCACTGTTCTTTATCGCTGCGTAGTATTCCATTGTGTCAATATACTATACTTTATTAATCCATTTGTCCGTTGATGGAAATCTTGGTTGCCTCCAGCTCTTTGCTATTGTAGACAGTGGTGCAATAAACATGGGTGTGCATATATCTGTTCGTGTAAAGGCTCTTATTTCTCCAGGATATATTCCGAGGAGTGGGATTTCTGGGTCGTATGGTAGTTCTATTTCTAGCTTTTTAAGGAAACACCAGATTGATTTCCAAAGTGGTTGTACCATTTTACATTCTCACCAGCAGTGTAGAAGTGTTCCCATCTCTCCACATCCTCTCCAACATTTATTATTTTGTGTTTTTTGGATTAATGCCAGCCTTGTTGGAGTGAGGTGGAGTCTCATCGTAGTTTTAATTTGCATTTCTCTAATGGCTAATGATTGAGAGTATTTTCTCATGTATCTGTTAGCTGCCTGAATATCTTCTTTAGTGAAGTGCGTGTTCATGTCCTTTGCCCAATTTTTAATTGCATTGTTTGTCTTTTTGTGGTTGAGTTTTAACAGAATCATATAGATTTTAGAGATCAGCTGCTGGTCGGCCATGTCATAGCTGAAAATTTTTTCCCAATCTGTAGGTGGTCTTTTTACTCTTTTGGTGAAGTGAAATGTTCTTTTTGATGATGACTGCAGCACCATTTTTCTTCAAGTTGTCATTCCCAGCATAATAGACTGTATGATTTTCTGATTCAAAATGGCCAATACCAGTCCATTTCAGTTCACTAATGCCTAGGATATCAATGTTTATGCATTATTCTATTTCATTTTTGACGATTTCTAATTTTCCTAGATTCATACTTCATGCATTCCAGCTTCCAATTATTAATGGATGTTTGCAGCTGTTTCTTCTCATTTTGACATAATGCATGTAAAATCCTTAGCACAGTGCCTGGCACTTAATTAGCCCTCAATATATATATATATATTTTTAATCATTATTTTTGTCAATGCATCTTGAAGATGCTATGAGTTTGTGAGTCCCGTATTTTTATCACAGATTCTTTTAACTCTCTCCACACACTCTAGGGTGTGTATAGAGTATAAAAATAACTTCTGCCATTTTCTATATTCTTGCTTTAAACAATGATAATTTCTGTTGGTGAACCAGTAAAGTTTGAAACTTAAAACAAGGTTCTTTAGAGAAGATTTTTTCTAATTAAAAAAATTCAGTCAACAAATATTTGAATGCCTAATATTTGCCAGTCAGTGTTTTAAGGGATACAGTAGTGAACAAACCAAGTCCTTGTTTTCTTGGATTTGAAATCTTAGTCAAAAAAAAAATGAAATCTTGAACTCATCACAAATTTCAATTCCTTTTCAAAGCTTTGTAGCATATGTCCTTGGCAGTTTAGAAAAGCGTGTTTTTTGGTTTTTTGCTTTTTTTAGTGGTTAGTAGAAGAAAGAATGAAAGAATTTTGAAAAATAAATGTTGGAGGGAAAGAGGAAGGAAGGCACGAGAAAAGGAAGAAAGGAAGGGGGAGGAAAGAAAGGAGGGGCATGCACTCTAGCGTTCCTTTTTCTTGTGACTCTAGCAAGCAAGTAAGATAGAGAGGTAAAAAAAGAATTTTTGAATAATACAATGATTTAAAATACAAATATAGGCACAGGGTATATACAGGAAAACAGAAGGAATTTTATTTACTACATTCAATCAGCTGCTAACTCAAATGCATTCCTGGATTACCTTTCAAAGATACTGTTGTACTTTGTCTTTTTAGTGAATCCAATCAAAATTTTCTTTGGCTAGAGTCACGTGAAACTTTGAAAATTCCTGCTTCTCTTGGCATTTGTATTCTTCTGTTTAGTTTTCTACTGTCTTTTGCATTTCTCTTTAAACTAAAATTATTTTAATCATATCTAACATTTGAAGTAATTTACAATGATATGGTACCCAATTCAGTGACTCATTTAGTCTGAATTTTAGGGATTTCATAGATCACTGATTTATTCTAGGAATGCCAAATTTACTTCTTATTACACAGCCATTTGGATTACAAACAATGAAGAGTCTAATAATGTGAATAAACGAGCAGACAGTAATTCTTATTCTTTCTACTATTTTTTTTTTAATTTTGTTCACTTTCTTCAGATAATTATTGTCTTAGTATTGGAGTGGAATTGGATTATCTGTTCCAAGATATGTGACCATGTAACCTCTACATTAGTGTTTTATGAGACAAAAGTCACACCACTTCGAATGAAAGCCCATTCCACACAGTGTCATGGATTGAATTGTGTCCCCCCCCAAAATATCTGTTATCTTGGCTAGGTCATGATTCCCTTGTATGACTGTCTACCATTTTATCATCTAATGTGATTTCCCTATGTGTTGTAAATCCCATCACTATGATGGAATAAGATGGATTAGCAGCAATTATATTGATGAGGTCTACAAGATTAGGTAGTGTCTTAAGCCAATCTCCTTTGAGATGTGAAAGAGAGAAGCGAGCAGAGAGACTTGGGGACCTCATACCAGCAAGAAAGTATGTCCTTTGGACCTGAGGTTCCTGCACTGAGATGCTCCCAAACCAAGGGAAGATTAATGACAAGGACCTTCCTCCAGTTGACAGAGAGAGAAAGCCCTCACCTGGAGCTGGTGCCCAGAATTTGGACTTGTAACCTACTAGAATGTGAGAGAATAAACTTGTGGTATTTACAGCAGCACCAGATGACTAAGACACCCAGTCATGTCCACCATTGGTTCTAGTTCTGCCTTCTTTATCACACCAGATCAATCTTCTGTGTTAAAGTTATTCATATACAGCAATACCAATCATGTTATAACCCACCCCACTGCCGTCAAGTCGGTGTCCATATAATTTAGGCATATTCGGCATATACACCTCTCACCGCTCTCATAAAAAAGGGGGGGAAGGGAATAGGTTAAAAAAAAAATTGTGTTAAGCATTCTACTTAAGCCTATGTCCGTATAGGAGTGTGAAATGGGAAATTGTATCTCTTTTCCCCTACCAGTCTCAGTTCTTGTTATCCTTTCATAAATAGGAGCAGAACATTTAAAGATAAACATTTCTTATATAACACAGCCACTAAAGACAAAGCAACTACTTGACATTTTCTACTGCTCAATGGAAAATAAAATAGGAGGAAAATGTTGTGATGTTAGACCTATTGAAATTGTTATATCATGTTATAGCATATTACTTTTCTAAGGGATTTTTCAGGACAATTTGATTTTCACCTTAAGACCTACGAATAGGACCAATCCCTAAACAAGATTAAAACAAACAAATAAACTAAAAAAAACATTGCTGTCAAGTCAATTCCGACTCATAAGGACCCCATGTGTCACAGAATAGAACTGCTCCATAGGATTTTCTTGGCTGTAATCTTTATAGAAGCAGATAACCAGGCCCTTCTTCTGTGGTGCCACTGGATGGGTTTGAACTGCCAGCCTTTAGGTTTGTGGTTGAGGGCAAACCATTTGCACTACCCAGCGAACTCTAATAAGATATAACGCTATTTTATTTGAAGACCATTTCATCTCTCTGAGTTTTTTTTTTTCTTCTGAAAGCTTAAAGATCCTAAGTTTATCAGCACTTCTTATGTATAACAGTTTTCAGATGATAACTGTCTTGACTGGTGTTGCTTTTCACTGAATGCATAAAGTTCGCCAGTGTTCCATGTAAAGTCATGCCACTAAAGCCCACTTATATCTCAGATAGGCTGTGGCCTGTAGAGAGTATGGAGCCCTGGTGACACAGTGGTTAAGGTTGGCAGTTTGAATCCAAATCCACTAGCCGCTGCTTGGAAACCCTATGGGCAGTTCTACTCTGTCCTATAGGGTTGCTATGAGTCAGAACCAACTCGATGGCAACAGGTTTGCTTTTTTTGTTTTAATACAGAGCATACTGGGACACCACACTTCTATTAATGCTGGGTGTTCCCTTGCTGTTGTTGTTACACCTTTCGCTCCTGTGATATCACTAATTTTACGGTTGTAGATGACGCTGTTCCTCAGTCAAGGCTCGCCACACAACTGCCTTCTAAGAGTTAAGGTATCAGAGTTATGTCCTTATTTTGAAAGTTATTTGCTGTGTGATTTGGGGCAAGCTACTTAACCTTTCTGAGTCTCAATATTCTAGTTTCTCAAGTGGAAATAACACCTACTCGTTAAAATTAATGAGATGACAAATATAAAGTGCTCAGCACATGGTGAATGCCTAATGTTTGTAACTGAAGCTCTTGTTCTTGTTCATTTTATTTTTCCCCTTTGAATGTCTAATAGTTTAGGTTTCAATAAAGATTGTCCTCCAAGTAAACTCAGTTATGTGTGGTTAAATTATACTGTAAAACATTTGGTTTCTTTTTTTTTATGTTTACTATTTTATAATCTAATAATTTTATCAGCCAAAATTGCAGATAAACTATTAAGTGTCTAAGGATGAATTTAGAAGTATTGTCACATAAACTTTGGTACCTTGCCTGCTGACATATAGTACTGTGTACCTTGTGTACACTCGTATCACATATATGCTTTTAACAAATACTTACTGAGAACCCAGTATGAGCCAGGCACTGATCTAGGCACATAGGGTATGGTGGTGAACAGAACAGCTGAGTTTCCAATTTCTGATGTAGTTTACAAGTATGCAGATAATTAAAACAGGGTTATGTGAGAGAGAGTCATGAATTGGTTCCTCTTTATAGAGTGGTCATGAGAAGTCTCTCTAAGGGAATTTCATTTAAACTGAGCCTGAATGACAAGCAGACATCCCTGCAAAGGTGGGGAGAAAAAGCTAATGCAAAGGCGCTAAGGTGAGGCCAAGCCAGGAATGTTAGTGGGATAGAATGACCAGTGTGATGCGAAAGAAAAGGAGCACTTTGTGATACTAAAGTCTGGTCAGGGAAGAAAGTGGGGACAGATCGTGTAGGGCTTTTTTTTAAGGAGGGGAGTGATATGGTCTGATGTTTGTTTTTAAAAGATCACTGCGACTGCTATATGGAAAGTGAATTTGGGGACAGGGAGTTAGTGATAGCAGAAAGATCAATTAGGAGGTTTTACAGCAGTCTAGGTGAAAGCTGATAGTGGCTTAGGCCAGCGGAGGAAATAGAAGTCCCTAGATCCTGGTTATGTGTTTTAGTAGTAAAGTTGTTAGGACTTGCTGCTAGATTGGATATAAGGGAATCAAGGAGGATTCCTGTGTTTTGGGCTTGAGCAGCTGGGCAAATGGTGCAGTTTACAGAGACTGAAAGAACTAAGAGAGAAGCAGTTCTGTGAAGCATAAAAATTACGAGTTCTGTTTTGTCTAGGTTAAGTTTGATGTACGTAATAGACATCAAAGTTGAGATATCAAGATACATTAGTCTGGAGTTCCTGAGAGAAGTGATGTCTGAAGATAAAAATTTGATCCTAGGTATTTTGGATTTATGGCTATGATCTTTAAGTGGGAACAGTCAGCATAGTTGGGTGTTTCTTTCCAGCAATGCTTGAGTGATTCCTAATGGGAGGCTTTAAGCAGCAAATATAATAAATGTAAAGAGAGGTATTTTTGTAGTATCAGTGTTCTTTTCTTTATTCTTTAATAGATTATAGCATCTGTGGAAAATGAATTCAGTCAATTTTCTAATATCTATTTTGTAGATTATGTGATATCACCAGGCAGTTCCTTTCTGGGCTCTCAATTCGTTTGAACCATTTTATTATATAATCTTTCCCTGGCAACTTTAGTATTGTCTCAGAACTGGGTACACAAACACACACACACACAATTGAAAAAGATGTTGTAAATAGACCTAATTACTTTTGCATCACACTTTAAATTGAGCTGCTCTCTTCACATATAATCATTGGATCAAAAGAAATTGTTAAGAACCTTTTAAATCATAAATTCTGACTTCACAGTCTAGTCAAGTAGAGAAAACAAAGGTACATGAAACCATAATAGATCAATTATTTGAGTAACTATGACAGTCATTAGTTCAGTTCACCAAATATTTCTAGCTCTCAGCTTTCTGGGTACATGGTAGGATTGCACTTCATTGTTATGGTTGAATGAGGCTATGAGACTAGCTCTTGCCAGCAAGTTTTGCTTAAAAGTGACATGTGGAATTTCCAAGCCAGAAATCTTTCTTTCCTTCTGCCATCGACACTGGCAATGTTGCAGATGTTGGATGCCCTGTCATCTTGGGTTCTGGAATAAGGAGAACATGGAGTAGAGCCACAGACTACCCATGGTGGATATGTATCATGAATGAGAATTAAAGCTTTGTTGTTTCAAGCCACTGAGACTTTGGTATTCACCACTGCAGCATAACATAACTGATTCTGATGGATAAGATACCAAGACTTGTCCATATATAGCATACTCTTTGCACCATCACACTACTCTGTGATTTTTAAAAATATGGAACCACAGGACAGCATTGTTTTAAAGTTTAGTATCACTGCCATGAAGTGAATAGTGACACTTTTTCTGTTAGTGGAGTAACCAAAAAACAAATCCCATTGCCATCGAGTCAATTCTGAACCCATAAGGTCTCCAAGGAGCAGCCGGTGGATTCAAACTGCCAACCTTTTAGATAGCAGCTGAGCTTTTAACCACTGTGCCACCTGGGCTCCGTAAGGAAAGTAGAGGGCCAGAATAAACTACTGCTTAGCTACATTATTACACACTCACAAATTATCTTCTTGAATTGGAAGTTTTGGCTTCTCTCAGTACTAAGGTAATTGTATAATATGGAAACTTTAGGGCAACTATAAATTCTTCAAATTTTGTAAGCAACTTAGTATCTTGTTAAAAAATATATATATATATAGCATTTTCAGCTTTTCTCAGGCAGATAATAGGAGTGGATTTTATTATTCACAGACTTATTTAACAAATGCTGTTTTATAAGCTCCTTATGTGCCAGTCAGACAAATGGAGTCAAATTCCCATTCAGTTAAGAGAGAAAACACGCAGATTTGACATCACTTCACCCCACCTAATGATTTCACTTTCCATTTGACTTGGTTGTTGTCTGGTTCAGTTATTTACTGGACTAAAAAAATGTACCAACCAAGTTAAAGCTGTCGTCTTCACTCCTAAGAATGAAAATATTAATCATAGTGCAGATGATCCAGGAACGTAAATTGAGTCATTTTTAGTCATAGGATTTTAAAGGTGGAAACGGAGGGATAATAGCACTTTCTGTTCTTTACCAAATGTTTAATGATCTCTTTATCCATTGTTTAATTGTAACCTGGCATAGAAAGTTAGCCAAATGCTGCATGTATAAGGTGCTTTATTGCTGAAAACTCTCTATGTCCACTGCCTATGTCCTCATGATTTTTCTGTATATACTCTTTTTCAGAGTTTATGTTGGGATACTGTTTATACTAGACTACGCTAATGGTATAAGGGAAAAAAATCTGTAGGTTCAAGCTAATGTTTGTAAAAAAAATCTCTGTATCTGACTCATTGCAAAGTAAAAAACATTCATCCCCAAAAGACATAATACTGATATAGTTATGAGAAGGAGACTTGGGTTCAAATTTCAACTGTGTAATTTTCTAAATTGTGTGCCTTGTTTAATATTTTTCAAATCTGTCTCCTCGTTTCCACGTCCCTGCCATGGCCAGAGTCTAAGCCCTTATTATGTAGCTCTTTCCAGATTTGACTCCACACATCTGCCAGAGTGACCCTTCTAAGATGTTAATCAGCTTCAAGTCTCTTACTGAATCCCCAGTTTTCAGGATGAAATCCAAACCCCTTAGCTTAGTACACAAAGACTTTCATGATCTGGCCCTTGTCTAACTCTTTAGCCCTGAGGTAGCAAACTGACAGGCTGCTAGCAGAATTCAGCTCACATATGTGTTTGGTCTGGCTTGGACCATGTTTTCAGAAAAATTTGGTACCAACATTAACTTAAAAATTGAGAGATTTCTGGCTCCTCTTGAAATTAGAAGATTATCCCCTCACATGGTAGGAATTGGCTATACTTAATCCTTTTTAGAAAGGACATCCACTCTCTCATTTGCCAGTCCCCACCAACACAGTTTCACTCCTTTATGTAACTTGTGGAGCGCTGGTGGTGCAGTGGCTAAGAGCTTTGGCACAACAGATTTTGCTCATAAAAATATTAACTTGTAAGCAACTGAATTCAATAAATTATAATGGTAGTATATATGGATGGATGTATGTTAACAGCTCAGGTTATCTTTAGGTAGTGACTATAGTGGATTCTTTTTCTTACTTCGACTTATCTATATTTTCCATAGTGTCTACAGAGAACATATGATTACTTCTGTAACCAGACTACAGATGTTTTTTGGAAAAAAAAAAAAAATTTAGTTGACAGCAATTGAGTCCATGAATCATTGAAAATTTCCCAGTTTACTTTATGGGCATTCAGATCATAGGTTTGTAATCTTTTGATAAAGTTATGATTTCTCCCCACTAAATATAATAGGTTGTAGAGAATATTGAAGATATAGTTCATCACCTTCATTTTACAATAGAAGAAAGTATGATTCAAAATGTTTCAGTACATTGAAGTTAGCTGGGAGCCCATGATCTTCTGAATTCTTGTGCTTTTCTGTACCCACCCAGTTTGTAGAATGGATATTCAGAATTTTCATTTCTCCATTTGTATTTACCCAGTTGGAACATCTATCATTGTGTTAGTTCTTCCTACGGGTAAAAAATAAAAAATAAAAAAAATTTCCCTTGAAGTGCCAGTGGTAAAAATTTTTCTGTTTAGAAAAATTGGCACAAACTAGGATATAAAACAGGTCCTAAAGCTGTCATATGACTCACTGTTCTGATTTATACAATTACAGTTTTATAATCTACTTTATTCCACTAATTCCTTAAATCTGTATATTCACTTACATTTATAATTTGGGGTTGAACTAGATTGACCCCAAATAATTCTTATAGTTTGCGTTCACTTTTGGCATCTAAAAGGAAGACATTAGATACATGTTCCATGTGCCCCACCTTCCTTTTCAGACATGAATATACTTGTGAAACACTCTGTCTTACTTGTATTTCAGGATCTTAACTCATCTCTGAATTATCCTGCTGTGATCACATTGATTGCCCCCTCAAATGTCATAGTGTATATCATATCTTTATATATGTACATATGTCAGTGCTTTCCCTTGGTTCTTTTTTGTTCTAATGTTGAAAAGTGAAAATTGGGTAGTAAGTTGACCTTGAAGGCTTTAAAGAAATCATGTAAGGTAATGTGTTTCTAATAAAGAAAGGAAATGGGAAGGTTCAGAAACAACAGTTACCCTCCCAACACCCTACCAACCCTCAGGAAAAAAAAATTCATAAAACGAAAAACCAAACCCTTTGCTGTTCAGTCACCTCATGTGTTATAGAGTAAAATGCTCCATAGGGTTTTTTTTAGCTGTGATCTTTATGGAAGCAGACTGCCAGGCCTTTCTTTGCCAATGCCATTGGATGGGTTGGAACCGCCAACTTTTTGGCTATTAGATGATCACAAATCGTTTGCACTATCCAAGGACCTGAGTGATTCATAAGAAAGTCAAATAGAACAAATAATTACATGTAAGTTTGTGTAGTAGTTAAGAGTTACAGCTGCTAACCAAAAGGTCAGGAGTTCAAATCCACCAGGTGCTCCTTGGAGACTCTATAGGGCAGTTCTGCTGTGTCCTACAGGATCGCTATGAGTCGGAATGGACTCAACGGCAGTGGGTTTGGTTGGTTTTATCTAAGGTGGAGGTGATATAGTTTGTTATTGATGAACCTATTCATGAAAGAACCTAGAAAAAAAAAAGGGGGGGGCTTTGGAGAACATCCTTTTCGTTTGGTGTTTAATTATTATGATAAAAAAGATAAATCAATATGCCCAGTAAGAGACTAGATCTATAGACAACCTCACCTTATGGTACCATAACACAGGGACTAGAGAATTTTTTTTAAATGATTTTCTTCAAGAATCTTAGTGTCTTAAAAAAAAAAAAAAATAGTGCTATCGAGTTGTTTCCGACTCATAGTGACCCTATGCAACACCCCATAGGGTTTCCTAGGAGCGCCTGGCAGACTTGAACTGCTGACCATTTGGTTAGCAGCCATAGCACTTAGCTGCTACACCACCAGGTCTTAGTTTACTTAAAATGCAAAGCTTTCAGGCTTATATCCTACAGAGAACATTTTACTTAAAAGAATTGTAGCTTAAACTAAAATCATTTATTCAGTTGTTTTTGCTAAAATAATTTTGAATACCACATGTATTAGATTTGGGGTGAATTCTAAAATATTTTTAAATGATGTGCTTTTACAACCTCTTTTCTGATATTATCATTGTAATTGCATTAATGCATTTAAACTGTTGTTCACTTACTCTGGGAATCAAGCACAAAAGCTCACATATGTAAAAATGGAGTCAGATTTGTAAACTATCAATTTAATAACCTGAATTTCCATGCAAATATCTTTTCTCATGATTGAGCCTTTAATATATTATATCAAAGTGTTTCCAATGAAGCATTCAAATCAAGTACTGACTATACCACTAGCTAAAAATTTCAATATTAAAATAATCTTATGATACATGTTCGTAAAAATTTTAAGTTAAATGCCTATAGTATATACTTTTAGAATAGTCGTTCTACCTAATTATTTACAGGTAATTTGAGAAATAATAATATTCGGTGTGTATTCAAAAATGAACAGTTTTCAGAGTGCACGCACACATACACATATTACCTTATGTGATTTTACACAAACCCTGTGAGAGATGGAAATGAGGTAAATTATTCAAAACTATGGTTAGTGAGGTTAGTGACATGCCCGAAATTCATGGCTATTATTTGATAGGATAATCCTAGAACCTCCTGCTTAGCCTACATTATTTCTATTAATCTTTAGTCTCTGTAAATGAATCTGTAACCCAGATTCTGTACCCTAGAATCTCTTAAAACTTAAAAGCTGTGCAATGCTACATACCTTATAATAGCAACTAGGCAAAAATGAAACAAAAATTACCAAATATTTTTAATTGTAAATGTGTGGGAAAGTTCCAAAAAGTTCTGGAAGGTTATGTGTAAACTGTTAACAATGGTTACCTCTGGTGCAGGTAAGGGGCTGGAATTGAGTGAGAAGGGGTCAAAGGGGATTTTAACTTTATCTGAAATACAAATCTAAGTACATTTCTGTGCAATTTATTGAATTAAAAGTAATTTTTAAATTTTAAAGACTGTATTGGTGGTTTCTGAGAGTTCTTAGGCTAAACCAGGAAGACCTAGGAACGGATAGAGAGATAAATGGGGAATGTCTGCTGTTTCATGATTAAAAACATTATCACATAGTTAGTTTCACGAGACCTAAAGTACGACCTTGAGTATATTCCACCTGAACTTACAGACCATCTACATTTTATTGACAATGCAAGGGCATCCAACTGTGTAGATACTAACAAATTATGGGTAACGGTGTGAAGAAAGGGAATTCCAGAGGACTTAATTGTGCTCATGAGGAACCTGAACATAGACCAAGAGGCTGTTGTTCCAACAGACAAGGGGATACTGTGTGGTTTAAAGTCAGAAAAGGTTGCTTCAGGGTTGTATCCTTCACCGTATGTATTCAGTCTGTATGCTAAGCAAATAATCTGAGAAGCTGGACTATATGAAGAAGAATGCAGCATCAAGATTGAAATAAGACTCATTAACAACCTGTGATATACAGATGATACAACCTTGCTTGCTGAAAGTGAAGAGGACTTGAAGCACTTACTGATGAAGATCAAAGACTACAGCCTTGAGTACGGATTACACCTCAACATAAAGAAATCAAAAATCCCCACAACTGGACCAATAAACAGCATCATGATAAATGGAGAAAATACTGAAACTGTCAAGGGTTTCATTTTACTTGGATCCACAACCAACACCCACAGAAGCAGCAGTCAAGAAATCAAAAGATGCATTGCATTGAGCAGATCTGTAAAAGACCTCTTTAAAGTGTTGAAAAGTAAAGATGTCACTTTGAGGACTAAGGTGCACCTGACCCAAGCCATGGTTGTTTCAGTCACTTCATGTGCATGCAAGGGCTGGGCAATGAATAAGTGAGACCAAAGAAGAATTGATGCCTTTGAATTATGATATTGGCAAAGAATATTGAATATACCATGGAATGTCAGAAGAACAAACAAATCTGTCTTTGAAGAAGTACAGCCAGAATGCTCCTTAGAGGTGAGGGTAATTAGACTTCATCTCACGTACTTTGGGCATATTATCAGGAAGGACCAGTCCCTGGAGAAGGACATCATGATTAGTAAAGTAGAGAGTCTGCAAAAAAGAGGAAGTTTTTCAATGAGATGGATTGACATAGAGGCTGCAACAATGGTGTCAAGCACAGCAATGACTGTGAGGATGGTACAGAACCGGGCAGTGTTTGGTTCTCTTGTACATAGGGTTGCTGTGAGTTGAAACCAACTTGATGACACCTAACAACAACACATAGTCTCTGGATTCTTCCTTTATATAATTTTTGTATAGCGTACGTTGACCTACTATACTGGTTGACAGAAACGAGGAATCGAATGTAAACATCTTTTCAGAATTATTCTAATTTGTTCATAGTTTTGGGAAATACTGAACAATCAAAGACAAATTGGCTATAGTACTATATTGTGCAACAAATTAATATTAATCAAAGGAGAGTCTGTTTGTTTCATCAATAATCTTGGTAAATTAAAAGTAATAAATTCAGTTGAAACCATGAGTGTGTCCTTGTAATTCTGAGTTTTTTTCTGATTTTCTTGGTAATTCCTTTGAGCTTTGTTCAGAGGGGCGGAGGCATGGTCTGTGATTCCCTCTCTTGTCGCTCCACCCGGTTGGAATGTGGCAGCTGATTTACAAAAGCTGAAAACATGACTTTCCACAGGAGCTCGTTATTCCTTTTTTCAAAGTTTGTTTGAATCAGAAGTGGTATTAGTCTAAAATATCCCCTGACCTTGTCATGGGTTCTTTCAGAAATGCTAGATGATCTTGCCTTTAATTCCTGGTTAGTAAGATAATATCCATAGCAGGGTGAGGTTCTAGAGATGGAAAATTTGGCACAACACATCTCTGACTGAAATCTAAATGTGACACTTGGGACCAGTGGACTATGAATCGCTCTGTCTGTATGAGTTTCAGTTTCCTTTCTCAGCTAATCAACTTCATGTCTAAAATGTCTGAAAGAAGCTCCTGTTAGAGTTCTTTTCTGACTTTACTGGCTCACATACTTGCTTTTCTTTCTGACATCTTGTCGCCTTTATTTTATGCCCAGAGTAACCAACAGTGCTTCTCACTCTCCTTTATTCTTTGTAGTACAGTGGACCCTGTATATTTGTGATAACATTAAGAGTGGCCATCATTTATTTTTTTGAACATTCATTTGCTGAGGTGGCACAACTCAAAATGAGATTAAATAGCTGCACACATCTACTAATAATCAGAATGTGGACTGCACAAAGTATGAATTTAGAAAAACTGGAAATTGTCAAAAATGAAATGGAACACATAAACATCAATAATCTAGGCTTTAGTGAGCTAAAATGGACTGGTATTGACCATTTTGAATCAGACAATCCTATGGTCTACTATTCCAGGAATGACAACTTAAAGAGGAATGGTGTTAAATTCATCATCAAAAAGAGCACTTCAAGATCTATCCTGGACTATGGTGCTATGAGTGATACGGTAATATTCATACGCCTACAAGGAAAATGAGTTAATATGCGTATTGTTCAAATTTATGCATCAACCACGAAGGGCAAAGATGAAGAAATTGATGATTTTTATCAACTTCTGCAGTCTGAAATCTACTGCACATTCAGTCAGGATGCATTGATAATTGCTAGTGATTGGAATACGAAAGTTGGAAACAAAGAAGGATCAGTAGTTGGAAGGTATGGCCTTGGTAATAGAAACAATGCTTGAGATTGCATGATAGAATTTTGCAAGACCAATGACTTCTTCATCGCAAATACCTTTTTTCAGCAACATAAACAGTGACTATACGTGAACCTTACCAAATGGAATACACAAGAATAAAAGTGACTACATCTGTGGAAAGAGACGATGGAAAAGCTCAATACCATTGTGAGAACAAAGCAGGGGCTGACTGCGGAACAGACCATCAGTTACTTATATGCCATGTTCAAGTTAAAACTGAAGAAAATTAAAAGAAGTCCACCAGACACAAAGTAGGACCTTGAGTATATCTCACCTCAATTTAGAGACCATCTCAAGAGTAGATTTGATACACTGAGAACTAATGACCAAAGACCAGACGAGTTGTGCAAGGACATCATCCACGAAGAAAGCAAGAGGTCACTGAAAAGACAGGAAAGAAAGAAAAGACTAAGATGGGTGTCAGAGGAGACTCTGAAACTTGTGCTTGAGCATCAAGCAGCTAAAGCAAAAGGAAGAATTCATGAAGTAAAAGAACTGAACAGAAGATTTCAAAGGGCCTCTTGAGAAGACAAAATAAAATATTATAATGACATGTGCAAAGAGCTGGAGATAGAAAACCAAAAGGGAAGAACATGTTTTGCATTTCTCAAGCAGAAAGAACTGAAGAAAATATCCAAGCCTCGAGCTGAAATATTGAAGGATTTTACAGGGAAAATACTAAATGACACAGGAAGCATCAAAAAAAGGAGGAAGGAATACACAGTCACTATACCAAAAAAACTGGTCAACATTCAGCCATTTCAGGAGGTAGCATATGATCAGGAACCAATGGTACTGAAGGAAGTAGTCCAAGCTTCACTGAAGTCCTTGGCAAAAAACAAGGCTCCAGGAATTGAATACCAATTGTGATGTTTCAGCAAATGGATGTAGCGCTGGAAGTGCCTACTGGTCTATGCCAAGAAATTTGAAAGACAGACAATTGGCCAACTGACTAGAAGACATGCATATTTATGCCTGTTCCCAAAAAAAGGTGATCCAACCCAATGCAGAAATTATCGAACAATATCATTCATATCACAGGCAAGTAAAATTTTGCTGAAGATCATTCAAAAGGGGCTGCAGCAGTATATCAACAGGGAACTACCAGAAATTCAAGCCAGATTCAGAAGAGGATACGGAATCAGGAATATCATTGCTGATGTCAGATGGATCCTGACTGAAAGCAGAGAGTAGCAGAAAGATGTTTACCTGTGTTTTATTGACTATTCCAAGGCATTCAACTGCGTGGATCATAAGAATTACGGATAACATTGGAAAGAATGGGAATTCCAGAATACTTAATTGTGTTCATGAGGAACCTGTACGTAGATCAAGAGGCAGTCTTTCAAACAGAACAATGGAATACTTTGGTTTAAACTCAGTAAAGGTGTGTGTCAGAGTTGTATTCTTTCACCGTACCTGTTCAGTCTGTATGCTGAGCAAATAATCTGAGAAGCTGGACTATATGAAGAAGAACAGAGCATCAGGATTAGAGAAAGACTCATTAACAACCTGTGTTATACAGATGACACAAACTTGCTTTTGAAAGTGAAGAGGACTTGAAGCATTTACTGATAAAGATCAAACACCACAGCCTTCAATATGAATTACACCTCAACATAAAACAGAAATCCTCACCACTGGACCAATAAGCAATATCATGTTAAATAGAGAAAAGATTGAAGTTGTCAAGGATTTCATTTTAGTTGGATGCACAATCAACACCCATGGAAGCAGCAGTCAAAAAAATGGAAAGACTCATTGTATTGGACAGATCTGCTGCAAAAGACCTCTTTAAAGTGTTAAAAAGCAAAGATGTCACCTTGAAGACTAAAGTAGGTCCAACCCAAACCATGGTGTTTTCAATTGCATCATATGCATGTGAAATCTCGACATTGACTAAGGAAGACCAGAGAACAATTGACACCTCTGAATTGTGTTGGCGAAGAATATTGAATATACCATGGACTGCCAAAAGAACGAACAGATCTGTCTTGGAAGTAGTGTGACCAGAATGTTCCTTAGAAGCAAGGATGGTGAGATTTCATCTCACATACTTTGGACATGTTATCAGGAGAGATCAGTCCATGGAGAAGGACATCATACTTGGTAAGGTCAAATGTCCTGGAAAAATAGGAAGACACTCAATGAGATGGATTGACACAGTGACTGCAAGAATGAGCTTAAGCATAACAACAATTGTGAGGATGGTGGAGGACCAAGCACTGTTTGGTTCTGTTGTATGTAGGGTCGATATGAGTTGGAACCTAACACAGCAACATGTTTCTTGGCATTTTTCTGTTTCAAAAGGCTGTGAAATGCTGTTTTCAGATATTTATACTAGTCTCATCTGTCAGTCATGTAGAAATTGTTGAGAAAAATTGTGTACCACTGGTCTCTGCTCTGCAATAACTAAAACAGTGTCAACACACAGTCACCAGTTTGGAGAAAAAGTAATGAGCTATTTTCAGTCAAAATGTGTATTGGTTAAGAATACAGGCTTTAGAATCATAAGCTCTGAAACCTATTGAGCTGCTTTGACCTTAGGCGTACTACCTCGTATCACTAAATTTCATTTTCCTCTTCTGTTAAAAGGAGATAATAAGAAGTCCTACCTAATAGTTTTTTGTTGTTTGTTTTGTTTTAGTATAGAATGAGACAATCCATGTAAAACACATACCATAGTGCCTGTCCCATGGTAATAAATGTCTTTATTATCAAAGCTATTTTTAATTGAGAATAACTATTTTGAATTTGTTTTTTTTTAGCATAGTGATTTAATACCATTGGCACTTTGTGGATCATAAAATATTGTAATGTTTTGGTGGCAGCCTGCCTTTCATTCTTAGCCAGATTACAGATAAACACTAAAATGTGATATATATCTTAAAACCCTTAAAAATAAAAAAGGCTTTCTTAAAAGTTTGTTATTGATAGTAAAAATGAAATTAGGAACATGACCCATTGTTTGGGACTTTCAACATGGGGAAAATGTATTTTGTCCATTGCTGCTTAGATGAGATGAGAAAAAAAGATTGTTGAACATCAAGATTCTTGGCATCAACTGCCTCCTTGGCCCTAAATGCTGAAGGCCCTTAAGTATTACCAAGACAGAAAAGGAAATAAACATCTGAGAAAAGAGCAAATTAGATGGCTGAGAAGTGGAGGAGTATTAAGAGAGATGGACAATAGAGGGTCATTGCAATAATGCAGATAACTGTAGATGAGTACCTGGATTAAAGTAGCTGAAGACTAGGTGAAAATTCTGGGACAAATCCAAGTGATGTGAAAGAATTAGAATTGATAGTACTTGGACAAATGATGCAATCAGCAGTAAAAAGACCACCAATAATAAATTCATTGACTTTCAGTGTTCTAAACTGGCCTATCCAGGATTAAGATTACATGGGTATTTGTTGCACATCTAGAATTTGTTAGGCATTAATCATGCAGATTTTAGATGACTCTTCTCCCCAACTATTCTGCTTTCTTTACCCCATCTTGTCACAGTTCTAGTCAGCATATTCTTAGATGAGAGATTGAAAAAGAAGCGCACACATATGGAAGAGATCTGTCATTAAATTTAGCATCCTTCCCAAGACTTTAGAGACAATATAAGGTAAAAAGAGAAACGTCGTCAGCTCAGAATTATTGACTGAGATTTATCCATCTGACAAGGAAATCTGTGTTTGCAAGCAATCTACAACTCAAGATTCTAGGGCAACAAAGGAGAGAATACACAGTTCTTAATGCCTTGTCCAACAAACTTTAATCCAAAATAAGAAAAAAAAAAACAAAACAAGTTAGCATTTGGTTATTTCTACCTAACAACTAGCAATACCATGTTATAGCCCAGAACAGTTTAGATTTTGGAACAAAGGTACAGATAGATATCTAGAAATCTAATCATAAAATCTTGATGATACATTTTCATCCATATAGCGTTCAAAAGACTGGATTGTTATCAATGTTTTGACCATCTGTATTGTGTTACATTCCTCCCTCATTTTCTTATTTGAATGTATTCTGAATGAACAAGTAAAATGCAACATTAGATATAGTCTTTATAATTTACAAGGTACTTCCACATAAAAAAAAAAATTTGTTTTTTTTCCACATACGTTGTCTCATGCAGTGAATTTTTTAAAATCTTTTTAAAAAAACAGCCTTTGGTTTTGTTGATTTTCTCTTTTGTTTTTCTTTTTCATTGATTTTTGGTCTAATATTTATTTTCTTAAGCTTGCTTTAAGCTTAAATTGGTCTTCTTTCTCTAGTTTTCTAATGTGGAAACTGATTTTAGATCTTTTTTTTTTCTAATATAGGCATCCGATTCTATAAATTTCCCTCTAAGCACTGCTTTTACTGCATCCCACAAATTTTGATAATTGTATTTTCATTTTCATTTAGTTTAAATTATTTTTTAATTGTTCTCAAGGTTTCCTCTTTCACCATGTGCAGTTTAGAAATGTTTGTTTAATCTTCAAATATTTTGCCATTTTTCCAACTATCTTTGTGTTACTAATTTCTAGTTTATTTTCACTGTGGATCTGAGAGACATACTTTACATGATTTCTGTTCTTTCAAATTTGTTAAGGTGTGTTTTAATGCCCAGAGTGTGGCCTGTCCTGGTGAATGTTTCCTGTGAGCTTGAGGAGAATGTGTGCCCTGTTGTTGCGTAGATTATTCTATAAATGTCAATTAAATCAAGCTGATAGATTGTGTTGTTCAGTTCAACCGTATCTTTACTGATTTTTCTACTTGCTTGATCTATCAGTTACTAAAAGAGGCATACTAAAGTCTCCCAGTGTTATACTGTAGTGAATTTTCTATTGCACCTTTCAGCCCTATCAGTTTTGCCTCGTGTATTTTGATTCTTTGTTTTTAGATCCATACCCACTTAGGATTTTTATGTCTTCTTAGCAATTAATCCCTTTATCGTTATGCAATATACCTCTTTATCTCTGATCATTTTCCTTGTTGTGAAGTCTGCTTTGTCTGAAATTCTTATGGCTACTCTAGCTTTCTTTTGATTAGATTCACATGGCAAATCTTTCTCCATCCCTTTACTTTTAAGTGGGTTCATTATAAACAATGTGCAGTTAAGCAAACCAAATCCATTGCTGTCAAGTTGATTCTGACTCAAAGCAATCCTGTAGGACAGAGAAGAACTACCCCACAGGGTTTCCAAGGAGTGGCTGGTGAATTCACTGCTGACCTTTTGGTTAGCTGGCGAGCTTTTAACCACTGGACCATAACCACTCTGACAACCTGTCTTTTAATTGGTATAGTTAGACCATTCGCATTAAAGTGATTATTGATATAGCTGGAATAATATTCACTGTGTGAATAACTGTTTTCTATTTGTTGCATTTTATCTTACTTTCCTAGGGCTACCATAATAAAAACACTACAAGTAAGTGGTTTTAAACAATATGAATTTATTGTCTTATAATTTTAGAGGCCAGAAGTCCAAATTCAAAGTGTCAGCAGGGCTATGCTCTTGCTTGCTCTTCCTGTGTAGGCTCTATGGGATGATCCTTATCTCCTTCAACTTCTGTTTCTGTTGTCAAGGTGCCATCAAGTCTGTTTTAACTCTTAACATTAAAACTTAGAGTAGAACTGCCCCAGAGTGTTCTAGGCTGTGATATTTACGGAAACAAATTGCTAGGTCTTTCTGCCTCAGAGCTGCTGAGTAGGTTTGAATCATCAACCTTTTGGTTAGCAGCTGAGCACTTAACCATTGCACTACCAAGTTTTCTATGTCGTGCATTTCTTGACATCCCTTAGCTTGTAGACCAGTTATCACATGCCATCCATCTTACCCTTGTGTGTGTCTCTGTGTCTATTCTGCTCTTTTTATAATCACTGAGAAAAGATGAGGTTTAGGACCCACTCTACTCCTATATGGCCTCATTAACATAACAAAAGAAAGCCTCTTATTTCCAAACAAGGTCACGTTCTCAGTTACAGGGGTTAGGATGTAGACAGAACCTTTTTCCATAATTCAATTCATAACACATGTGTTCTTTGTTATTCTGCCTCCCTCTTTTTCTATGGATTTAATTGAACATATTACATGATTTCTTTTTATCTGGTTTCTTAGTATATAAATTATGCTTCTTCTAAAAATTTTTAAGTGGTTACCTTAGAGTTGCCAATGTACAGTTTTAACTGATATGAGTATACCTTCAAGCAACACTGTACCACTTCATGAATAGTGCATGTAGAGTACTCCCAATTCCTCCCTCTCTTCCCCTCTGACAGTCTTTCATTCATTTAACTTATCCATGTTCTATAGTCATCCAACACATTGATGCTATTATTGCCTTAAACAAACAGTTACTCTTCAGATCAATTAAGAGTGAGAAAAATAAAACATTTCATTTTTTCTTCATTTATTTCTTCTCTGTTGCCCCTTCTTTCTTTATGTAGTTGTCATTTTCCTTATCCCTGAATAAATCCTTATCTTGAGACAAGAGGGTAGAAGGTGTTGGAATGGAGGAATATCCTCACTCCAGGTTGGGTAAGCTCAAGTAAAGTCTTTTTTTTTTTTCCTGTAGAGTAGGCCTTTGTTATGCAGAAATTTCTGCTAGTATTTCACAAGGAATACTCTTTCCCATCCCCTGCTAGAGTAGGAAAGGATCTCTCTTGGCTCTTTCCCATGAGAACTGATGGGGTTCCTAGAAGTAAAATCCTTGAAAATGTGGAGGCCCCCCAACACTGCAGCCCCCAGGAGTTTCTTACTCTTACACTAGGCCACATTCAGCCTCCAACAATTCATCAAAATTGCCATGTAAGTGTTCTCCCAGTTTATGGCTCTAGTAGCTTCTGCTTCAGGTAAATAGATCCCAGCTGTGACTCTCTGTCTGTCCAGATTTCAGGATGGTGGTTTACCCTGCAACCTCAGTTCTCTGATGGTCCAAGAAAAGTTGTTGAATTTAAGTTTGTTCAGCTTTTTTCTTGTTGTAGGGGATGAGTGACAATTTCCAAGCTCTTTAAAAAAAAAAAAAAACATTTTTTTTTTTTTTTACATATCAGAGTTGAAACCAGACATCTCCCTCATGTAACAAATTTATTAATCCATGAATAAATGAACAGCTAAATATTCTTTGACTAAGCTTAAGTTTTACAATTGAAAAATTTTAAAAATAGAATTGTACATATTACATGGAATTATATTATAAAGTGGATACTTATTAATTCTATTTAAGAAAACAGAAACAAGTGCTTATCTGCATTTATTCATTTTATAAATAGTTATTGCATAATTACTATGTTTCAAGTACTTTGAGTATTAGTCTGTACCATTGTATTTGCAGTGATTATCTGGTAAAAATCAATCTTTATTACTTAGACACTTTATAGAGTACATTATTAAGGCTTAAAGCTGTCAATTTCTTAACTAAAAAATAAGTGGAAAGAATCTGTTTCACTTTATTATTTGTGTAAAGGGAAATTCTCATTGTTTGTGTCTTTGTTTAAGAGCTCATGTAGCAATTTATAAAGCTCAGGGATTTTCTATATTAGTACAAAGAAGGCTAAGTTCTCCACAATTTTCTTTTCTCTAATATAGATAAATTGAATTTTGATCCTTTTGTCAAACTTACTATTCTGAGTCTTGTAAAATAGCACGTTAACCAAATTATTTTTTCATAAAGTCACAGTTTAGCAAATGTGTCTCTAATTTTTTATTTTCCTTAAATTGCAAAATTACCATCCCTACTGAATATTGGCAGATAAAGATGTAGTGTTCCTTAGGTATTATAATAACGGTCATTTTAGAGGGGGAAACATAGTACACCCACAACATTACTTTGTTGGGTTTTATGTTTCTATTCAGCTTGGGTAGACAATGCATGATTTTTTAACACTTTAAAATCAGTGGATGAATATGAATAATATTTATATACAAAATAAAATGAACTTCGCTGGTAGCTTTTAATCACTTTAAATGTGTAAATATGAAAAACATGCACAAAATGTATTTGTCATTTTTTTGTAAAAATTTGGACAATTCTTAAAAAAAAGAGAGAGGGGTGCCTTGGTGAACTGGAAAGCTTAAAGAACCAAGAGTTTAAAAACCCGAGTCCTAAGCTCTGGCTATGCTGCAAGTTTTTGTGACTTTCAGTTCTTTTTCCACCCCTTCCCCTGTCATTTGTTTGTTTGGAAACCCTGGTAGCGTAGTGGTTAAATGCTGCGGCTGCTAACCAAAAAGGTCAGCAGTTTGAATCCACCAGGCACTCCTTGAAAACTCTATGGTACAGTTCTACTCTGTCCTATAAGGTTGCTGTGAGTCAGTATCAACCCATCGGCAATGGGTTTGGTTTTTTGTTTTTTGGTTTTTTTTGGCTTCCTTTCTTTTAAATATCACCCATAAATGACAAGATAAGCCTTTCAGCTCATGAATTATATCATTTTATCTCACAACCTGCACTAAGGTACAATATTATGAGTTTATGAGATTTATGTTTATTTTTCTGTAAAATTTGCCTGAGTTTTCTTTCTATATATTTTTTCTTTATGTTTGTGTTAGGGAGGATAGAAGAATAATGAAAAGTTAAAATATTTTCTCTAGTATAATAGCATTGCTTTTCTTAGATAAAAATTTCTTACTGAACTTACATGTAAGGTAGATAGACACTTACGTAGAATAATTGTTGGGTCAGGGGAATAGAACATCTTTCCTTAGACTATATCTGCCCTGGGCAACAATGCTGTTTGTTATTTATTTCTTTAGATTAAGACAGCCAGACTTTCTCTTTTAAAGTTCACATACCTCTGATTTCTTACCATCTTTATCTACCAAATCATCTTAATATATTTGGTGCTTTCCTCTGTGACAGCTGATTTGAAGGCAGTAGTGTTAAGTTTTTTGCTCTGGGAAGATCAAAGAAGGAAATAACTGGATCCTGGGGTACTACCCATGAAGAATAAATTTTAATAAACAGGAATGTATATACCTGTCTGGATGTGTGTGTGTATATATATATATATGTCTGGAGCCCCAGTGGCACAGTGGGTAAGAGCTATAGCTGCTGACTAAAAGGTTGGCAGTTCAAATCCACCAGCCACTCCTTGGAAACCCCATGGCGAAGTTCTACACTGCGCTAAAGGGTCGCTATAAGTCAGAATTGACTTGACGGCAAAGGGTTGGGTTTGGTTTTATGTATATATGTATATGTATGGAGCCCCGGTGACACAGTGATTAAGAGTTTGGCGGCTAACCAAAAGGTTGGCACTTTGAATCCACCAGCCATTTCTTGGAAACCCTATGGGGCAGTTCTACCCCGTCCTATAGGGTTGCTATGAGTCGGACTTGACGCAAACGAGTTTTTTTTTTTAATGTATTTTCACATACATATATATATTTGGAGCAGAGAGGGAGATATATGTATGGATAGAGTAGAAATAGAGATATCTCCCCCCCTCCTCATTGCCTTTGAGTCGATACCAACTCATAGTGACCCTATAGGGCAGAGTGGAACTGCCCCATAGGGTTTCCAAGGAGCATCTGGTGGATTCAAACTGCTGGCCTTTTGGTTAGGAGCCTAACTCTTAAGGACTGCATCACCAGGCTCCAAAATATAATTAGATATAGATATATGGTTCAGGGCAAGGTGAAAGACTTGAGGACATCCTGTGAATAAGATATAAGAAATGCGAAGCAAAACCAACAGAATTTGAGAGGACAATATAAATTCCCTAATTTTCCTGGAACAGCATTTCCTAAAATGTGTTCCTTGAAATGGCAAAAGGTGTCTGGCACATATAAAGCTCCCTAATTAAATGTTTTTGGGAAACATTTCGGGCTATAGCCCCCCCGCCGTGAGATTCACAGCGCACGACTGCATGTTAGCTGTATTGAACCAACATTTCCCAAATGTGTTTTAATTTAGAACCCCTAGGGAATCTATGAGTTGGAATCAACTCCATGACAACAGGTTTGGTTTTTTTGGTTTTTATTGAAATAGCTCATGGGATTTTGGGAAACACTTGTTCAGAGGAGTTCTGATAACAATTATTACTACTTCTACTAAGTAATCCCCCCAAAATAATTGGTATTGACGAAATGTTTTTCTGCTGAAGACTTCAGAATATTTTGTGATATTCATTACCTATAAATTTAAGCTCCAAAATCTAATTTTAAGCAAACCTTTAAATAAACATTTGACTTTCCCACTGTTTGCCTTATGGTGACAGAGTGCATTATTTTACTTCATTTAAATGACATTTTAAATAGTACTGTATTTCCAACAGTAATGAAATTATGTAATTTCTTTTCATAGGTAAAAATTATAGTTCTACAAGTTAAACAAAGCAATACTCTTTAGTCTCACTCTTGCAAGCTTGTTAACATCCCCGTGAACTAAATGTGCAGATAACACTGTCTTTCCTTTTTTTTCAGCTCAGTTGTTTGGGCAATAACACATTAATTAAAATATTTTTCATAAATTCAGGGTTTAATCAAATGTGTGTTTCATATTTATTTTCTATTCTAGGTGACAAAAATATGTTTTAGATTTCCCTTAGTTCACAAATAGAGACAGGACTTCTTATTTTAGAGTTAGTGACAGGATAAAGTGGTCTTTTTAAATTTAATATATAGTAATCTGGGTAGGGTTAGTTCTAATTGTGATAAACAATGGAAATAACAATATTTGTTATAGGCATGTTTCTTGCTCAGTGTAATTTTATTTAGCAATTATAATTTAAAATATAAATGAGAATGTGAAACTCAATAATTGTCAGCAAAGTTGTTCTTTCCATGGTTATGTTCTTAAGGCACCACATCACAGACTTTGTGTCTTTAGTCAAGTAGAAGTCATTCTTCATACTTAGTTTTCCCCAGTCATATTCCTCTGATGTCTCACCATCATTTCTTCTCCCCCTTCCCAAAGAAAATTATGTCCTTTTCCAAGACCAAACTTCTACAAATTTAAGTCCTAATACCACTATATGCTTTACCTATCAGCGCTTTTCTCAAATTAGACTTCTTGAAATTTCTTAACTGTATCTCATGCCTTCATATTTCTTTATTTTTGCTTAAACTTTTCTCTCTGCTTGAAAATTCTTTTTTCTTTTTTTTTAATTTTTATTAAGCTTCAAGTGAACATTTACCATTCCAATCAGTCTGTCACATGTAGGTTTACATACATCTTACTCCCTTCTCCCACTTGCTCTCCCCCTATTGAGTCAGCCCTTACAGTCTCTCGTTTCGTGCCAATTTTACCATCTTCCCTCTCTCTCTATCTTCCCATCCCCCCTCCAGTCAAGAGTTGCCAACACACTCTCCCGTGTCCACCTGATTTAATTAGCTCACTCTTCATCAGTATCTCTCTCCCCCCCACTGACCAGTCCTTTTCATGCCTGATGATTTGTCTTCGGGGATGGTTCCTGTCCTGTGCCATCAGAAGTTCTGGGGAGCATTGTCTCTGGGATTCCTCTAGTCACAATCATACCATTAGGTGTGGTCTTTTAATGAGAATTTGGGGTCTGTATCCCACTGGTCTCCTGCTCCCTCAGGAGTTGTCTGTTGTGTTCCCTGACAGGGCAGACATCGATTGTGGCTGGGCACCAACTAGTTCTTCTGGTCTCAGGATAATGTAGGTCTCTGGTTCAAGTGGCCCTTTCTGTCTCTTGGGTTCTTAGTTTTCGTGTGACCTTGGTGTTCTTCCTTTGCCTTTGCTCCCGGTGGGTTGAGACCAATTAATGTATTTTAGATGGCCGCTTGTTGGCATTTAGGACCCCAGGCGCCACAATTCAAAGTGGGATGCAGAGTGTTTTCATAATAGAATTGTTTTGCCCATTGACTTAGAAGTCCCCTCAAACCAAGTTCCCCAGACCCCAGCCCCTGCTTCGCTGACCTTTGAAGCTTTCATTTTATCTCGGAAACCTCTTTACTTTTAATCCAGTCCAATTAGGCTGACCGTCCTTGTTTTGAGTGTTGTCTTTCCCTTCACCCAAAGCAGTTCCCATCTACAGATTGATCAATAAAAAGCCCTCTCCCTCCCTCCCCCCTTTGTAACCACATAAGTATGTGTTCTTCTCCGTTTTTTCTGTTTCTCAAGATCTTATAATAGTGGTCTTATACAATATTTGTCCTTTTGCAACTGACTCATTTCGCTCAGCATAATGCCTTCCAGATTCCTCCATGTTATGAAAAGTTTCAGAGATTCGTCACTGTTCTTTATCGATGCGTAGTATTCCATTGTGTGAATATACCACAATTTATTTACCCATTCGTCCGTTGATGGACATCTTGGTTGCTTCCAGCTTTTTGCTATTGTAAACAGAGCTGCAATAAACATGGGTGTGCATGTATCTGTTTGTGTGAAGGCTCTTGTATATCTAGGGTATATTCCGAGGAGTGGGATTTCTGGGTTGTATGGTAGTTCTATTTCTAACTGTTTAAGATAACGCCAGATGGATTTCCAAAGTGGTTGTACCATTTTACAATCCCACCAGCAGTGTATGAGAGTTCCAATCTCTCCGCAGCCTCTCCAACATTTATTATTTTGTGTTTTTTGGATTAATGCCAGTCTAGTTGGTGTGAGATGGAATCTCATCGTAGTTTTAATTTGCATTTCTCTAATGGCTAATGATCGAGAGCATTTTCTCATGTATCTGTTGGCTGCCTGAATATCTTCTTCACTGAAATGTGTGTTCATATCCTTTGCCCACTTCTTGATTGGGTTGTTTGTCTTTTTGTGGTTGAGTTTTGACAGAGTCATGTAGATTTTAGAGATCAGGCGCTGGTCTGAGATGTCATAGCTGAATATTCTTTCCCAGTCTGTAGGTGGTCTTTTTACTCTTTTGGTGAAGTCTTTAGATGAGCATAAAAAAAAAGGTGTTTGATTTTTAGGAGCTCCCAGTTATCTGGTTTCTCTTCATCATTTTTGGTAATGTTTTATATTCTGTTTATGCCCTGTATTAGGGCTCCTAGGGTAGATCCTATTTTTTCTTCCATGATTTTTATCGTTTTAGTCTTTATCTTTAGGTCTTTGATCCACTTGGAGTTAGTTTTTGTGCATGGTGTGAGGTATGGGTCCTGTTTCATTCTTTTGCAAATGGATATCCAGGTATGCCAGCACCATTTGTTAAAAAGACTATTATTTCCCCAATTGACTGACACTGGTCCTTTGTCAAATATCAGCTGCTCATACATGGATGGATTTATATCTGGATTCTCAATTCTGTTCCATTGGTCTATGTGCCTGTTGTTGTACCAGTACCAGGCTGTTTTGACTACTGTAGCTATATAAGAGGTTCTGAAATCAGGTAGGGTGAGGCCTCCCACTTTCTTCTTTTTCAGTAATGTTTTGCTTATCCGGGGGTTCTTTCCTTTCCATATGAAATTAGTGATTTGTTTCTCTATTCCCTTAAAGTATGACATTGGTATTTGGATTGGAAGTGCGTTATATGTATAAATGGCTTTTGGTAGAATAGACATTTTTACTATGTTAAGTCTTCCTATCCATGAGCAGGGTATGTTTTTCCACTTAAGTGTGTCCTTTTGAATTTCTTGTAGCAGAGTTTTATAGTTTTCTTTGTATAGGTGTTTTACATCCTTGGTAAGATTTATTCCTAAGTATTTTATCTTCTTGGGGGCTACTGTGAATGGTATTGATTTGGTTATTTCCTCTTCGGTGTTCTTTTTGTTGATGTAGAGGAATCCAAGTGATTTTTGTATGTTTATTTTATATCCGGAGACTCTTCCAAACTCTTCTATTAGTTTCAGTAGTTTTCTGGAGGATTTCTTAGGGTTTTCCATGTATACGATCATGTCATCTGCAAATAGTGATAGCTTTACTTCCTCCTTACCAATCTGGATACCCTTTATTTCTTTGTCTAGCCTAATTGCCCTGGCTAGGACTTCAAGTACGATGTTGAATAAGAGCGGTGATAAAGGGCATCCTTGTCTGGTTCCCGTTCTCAAGGGAAATGCTTTCAGGTTCTCTCCATTTAGAGTGACATTGGCCGTTGGCTTTGCATAGATGCCCTTTATTATGTTGAGGAATTTTCCTTCAATTCCTATTTTGGTTAGAGTTTTTATCATAAATGGGTGTTGAACTTTGTCAAATGCCTTTTCTGCATCTATTGTTAAGATCGTGTGGTTTTTATCTTTTGTTTTATTTATGTGATGGATTACATTAATGGTTTTTCTGATATTAAACCAGCCTTGCATACCTGGTATAAATCCCACTTGATCAGGGTGTATTATTTTTTAGATGTGTTGTTGGATTCTATTGGCTAGAATTTTGTTGAGGATTTTTGCATCTATGTTCATGAGGGATATAGGTCTAAAATTTTCTTTTTTTGTAATGTCTTTACCTGGTTTTGGTATCAGGGAGATGGTAGCTTCATAGAATGAGTTGGGTAGTATTCTGTCTTTTTCTATGCTTTGAAATACCTTCAGTAGTAGTGGTGTTAAGTCTTCTCTGAAGGTTTGGTAGAACTCTGCAGTGAAGCCATCTGGGCCAGGACTTTTTTTTGTTGGGAGTTTTTTGATTACCTTTTCAGTCTCTTTTTTTGTTATGGGTCTATTTAGTTGTTCTAGTTCTGAATGTGTTAGTTTAGGTAAGTAGTATTGTTCCAAGAATTTATCCATTTCTTCTAGGTTTTCAAATTTGTTAGAGTACAATTTTATGTAGTAATCTGATATGATTCTTTTGATTTCATTTGGTTCTGTTGTGATGTGGTCCTTCTCGTTTCTTATTCGGGTTATTTGTTTCCTTTCCTGTTTTTCTTTAGTCAGTCTAGCCAATGGTTTATCGATTTTGTTAATTTTTTCAAAGAACCAGCTTTTGGCTTTGTTAATTCTTTCAATTGTTTTTCTGTTCTCTAATTCATTTAGTTCAGCTCTAATTTTTATTATTTGTTTTCTTCTGGAGCCTGATGGATTCTTTTGTTGCTCACTTTCTATTTGTTCAAGTTGTAGGGACAGTTCTCTGATTTTGGCTCTTTCTTCTTTTTGTATGTGTGCATTTATCGATATAAATTGGCCTCTGAGCACTGCCTTTGCTGTGTCCCAGAGGTTTTGATAGGAAGTATTTTCATTCTCGTTGCTTTCTAAGAATTTCCTTATTCCCTCCTTGATGTCTTCTATAACCGAGTCTTTTTTCAGGAGGGTATTGTTCATTTTCCAAGTATTTGATTTCTTTTCCCTAGTTTTTCTGTTATTGATTTCTAGCTTCATTGCCTTGTGGTCTGAGAAGATGCTTTGTAATATTTCGATGTTTTGGATTCTGGAAAGATTTGTTTTATGACCTAATATGTGGTCTATTCTAGAGAATGTTCCATGTGCGCTAGGAAAAAAAGTATATTTTGCAGCAGTTGGGTGGAGAGTTCTGTATAAGTCAATGAGGTCAAGTTGGTTGATTGTTGTAAGTAGGTCTTCCGTGTCTCTATTGAGCTTCTTACTGGATGTCCTGTCCCTCTCTGAAAGTGGTGTGTTGAAGTCTCCTACTATAAATGTGGAGGTGTCTATCTCACTTTTCAATTCTGTTAAAATTTGATTTATGTATCTTGCAGCCCTGTCATTAGGTGCGTAAATATTTAATATGGTTATATCTTCCTGATCAATTGTCCCTTTTATCATTATATAGTGTCCTTCTTTATCCTTTGTGGCGAATTTAAGTCTAAAGTCTATTTTGTCAGAAATTAATATTGCTACTCCTCTTCTTTTTTGCTTATTGTTTGCTTGATATATTTTTTTCCATCCTTTGAGTTTTAGTTTGTTTGTGTCTCTAAGTCTAAGGTGTGTCTCTTGTAGGCAGCATATAGATGTTTTTTTATCCAGTCCGTGACTCTCTGTCTCTTTATTGGTGCATTTAGTCCATTTACATTCAGTGTAATTATAGATAAATAAGTTTTTAGTGCTGTCATTTTGATGCCTTTTCATGTGTGTTGTTGGCCATTTCATTTTTCCACATGCTTTTTTGTGCTGAGACGTTTTTCTTAGTAGCTTGTGAGATCCTCATTTTCATAATGTTTAACTTTGTGTTTATTGAGTCGTTACGTTTTTCTTGGCCTTTTTCTTGAGTTATGGGATTGATATTCCTTTTTGTGGTTACCTTTTTATTTACCCCTATTTTTCTAAGTAAAAACCTAACTTGTATCCTTCTATTTCGCCTTGTATCACTCTCCATCTGGCAGTTCAATGCCTCCTATATTTAGTCCCTCTTTTTGATTATTTTGATCGTTTATCTATTGATTTCCATGATTTCCTGTTGTGTGTATTATTTTGTTTATTTATTTATTTTTTAGAATTAGTCTTAATTTGTTTGTTTTTGTGCTTTCCCTGTTTGAGTTGCGTTGATATCAGGACGTTCTGTTTTGTGACCTTGTATTGTGCTGGTACCTGATATTATCGGTCATCCGGCCAAACAATCTCCTTTAGCATTTCTTGCAGTCTTGGTTTAGTTTTTGCAAATTCTCTAAACTTGTGTTTATCTGTAAATATCTTAATTTCTCCTTCATATTTCAGAGAGAGTTTTGCTGGATATATGATCCTTGGTTGGCAGTTTTTCTCGTTCAGTGCTCTGTATATGTTGTCCCATTCCCTTCTTGCCTGCATGGTTTCTGCTGAGTAGTCTGAACTTATTCTTATTGATTCTCCCTTGAAGGAAACCTTTCTTTTCTCCCTGGCTGCTTTTAAAATTTTCTGTTTGTCTTTGGTTTTGGCAAGTTTGATGATAATATGTCTTGGTGTTTTTCTTTTTGGATCAATCTTAAATGGGGTTCGATGAGCATCTTGGATAGATATCCTTTCGTCTTTCATGATGTCAGGGAAGTTTTGTGTCAGGAGTTCTTCAACTATTTTCTCTGTGTTTTCTGTCCCCCCTCCCTGTTCTGGGACTCCAGTCACTCGCAAGTTATCCTTCTTGATAGAGTCCCACATGATTCTTAGGGTTTCTTCATTTTTTTAATTCTTTTATCTGATTTTTTTTCAGCTATGTTGGTGTTGTTTCCCTGGTCCTCCAGAAGTCCCAGTCTACATTCTAATTGCTCAAGTCTGCTCCTCTGACTTCCTATTGCGTTGTCAAATTCTGTAATTTTATTGTTAATCTTTTGGATTTCTACATGCTGTCTCTCTATGGATTCTTGCAACTTGTTAATTTTTCCACTATGTTCTTGAATAATCTTTTTGAGTTCTTCAACTGTTTTATCAGTGTGTTCCTTGGCTTTTTCTGCATTTATCCTAATTTCATTTGTGATATCTTTAAGCATTCTGTAAATTAGTTTTTTATATTCTGTATCTGATAATTCCAGGATTGTATCTTCATTTGGGAAAGATTTTGATTCTTTTGTTTGGGGGGTTGGAGAAGCTGTCATGGTCTGTTTCTTTATGTGGTTTGATATGGACTGCTGTCTCCGAGCCATCACTGGGAAACTAGATTTTCCAAGTAGTCGGCTAAAAAAAAATGCAGTCAGATCCCTATCTGAATTCTCCCTCTGGCTCCGGGTATTCGGATGTTAATGGGGTCGCCTGGGGAGGGTGGGGAGGGATCTGAGAGCTAGGAGTGTAGCACCACAGAATATAGAGCTGAACACCACGTTCACGCTCCGCCCCCGTTCGCCAAAATCCGGGCTGGACGGATCCCTGGCTAGGACACTGCTTTCCTTGCTCGGAAACCAGTCACTTCCTCCTGGGGACTTCCTCCAGTGCGTGGCACCGCTCGTGGGCACTGGGTGGGCGTTTCCCGCACAAACGGGTGGGCCCGCCCCCAGGGTCTATTCAGGCGATTATAATTGGGTCCCGCGGTCACGCCCCGCCCGTGCGCGCGCCCAAATCCCAGCGGGATTACTTCCGGGTTGAGACGCTGCTTTCCCCGTTCCAGAACCAGTCACTTCCTCCCAGGGACTTCTCCTTCCGGTGCGCCACACCTCTCGCGCGAACTGGGTTGGCGTCACCTGCACGGCCAGGTGGGCCCGCCCCCTGGGTCAATTCAGGGTAATAAAAATGGACCCCGCGCTCATGCCCCGCCCGCGTGCACGCGCGCCCAGATCCCAGCGGAATGGCTCCCCGTCTGGGATGCTGCTTTCCCTGCTTTGAGACCAGACACTTCCGGGGATTTCTCCCTCTGGTGTGCCGCGCCACACGCGCGGACTGGGTGTGCGTCCTCCCGCACAAACGTGTGGGCCCCGCCCTGGGGTCACTTTAGGGAAATATAGTTGACCCCCCCCCACGCCCCGTCGGCTTCTCGCCTAACTCCCGGTGGGACAGCACCCCAGCTGGGACGCTGTTCTCCCCCCTCCCAGATCAGTCACTGCCTCCCGGGTGCTTCTCCCTCCGGCTGCGCCTCCACGCCGCCCGCGCCAACCTGCTAGAGTTCCTCCCGGGATGGGTTCGTGGGGGAAGGGGTGGGCCCCCTTTCTGTGCCGTCTGCCCCCCTGGGCTCTGCCCCAGATCGGGCTCCGAAGGTCACCTGCCTGGTGCGCTGGCTCCTGGTTCTGAAAACAGTCGCTGTCTGCCCGTATTTGTTCGTTTTCCGTCTCTAAGTCTGTGCTTGTTGTTCAGAGTTCGTAGATTGTTATGTATGTGATCGATTCCCTTGTTTTTCCGAGTCTTTGTTGCAAGAGGGATCCGCGGTAGCGTCCACCTAGTCCGCCATCTTGGCCCCGGATCTCCTGCTTGAAAATTCTTAATCCTTTCTGTCTTTTACAGTTCTGCCCTTAAAGCCGCTTCTTCTATCAGACTTTCCTAGAACCCACAAGAACAATCTCCCCTACCTTTTTGAGTTTGTAGGCCGTTAAGCACATCATCTAATGTTTAACCCATTTTGCCTTTACCCACATATGTGCCTTACCTCCAGTCTCAGTTTGTAAGCTGCTTGTGGGGACAGATTGGACTCCCACATCTTGATTATTCCAGGCCCTTAGTACGATACTTGTACATTGAATGATAGGTACACAAGAAACATTTGTTGAATTAACAAATGAGTGAATACATTTTTACATGAAATTACCTACAAAAAAGTTTAGAAAATACAAGACTATGTAAGTACAGAAGCAATTCTGGTTTTGGACAGGAAGGTTCCAAAAGGCTCTTTTTAATTAACACCATGAAGGCAACTAATGTATAGGTATTTTTATAAAGTAGTTTCACAAGAGAATTGGAGATATTAATGACATTAATATCTAACTCTAACTCTTCTTCTTTTCAGCTCTCTTTTCTAAACTTTCCAAAGATGTTTGATTGTATTTTTTTTTTTTCTCTTTTCATCACAAATAGGTATAAACAATAATTTGAACACTCTGAACTAAAGAACAAAATTATGGCCAAAAAAAGACTATATGTAATTGTTCATACCACTTATTCAAAGTGAACAGACACACTTGTATTCTAGCCAATGGCATGTTTACATCTACAAAAAGTCCCTAAATACTTAGAAGGAACTTAGATACCTTTTTCTGCCCAAGTGGATTATATGTGCTGAAGACATTTAATCAGAAGATAATGAGGGTAACAAAAAGAAAGATTTTGTATTGTTAGATTTATAAAGATTTAAAATTGGATTGTAAGAAATAATGCAGAGTTATGAAATGGCTCAAAGAAGGAGTAATAAAAGTAACTTTACTAATGGAAAATGATCTTATTGTATTGTGCTATTAAAAGTCATGTACTCCAAGTACTCGGAACTTTGAGTAAAACTTCTGGTGAACTGGCTAAATAAAAATGTTTTTGAAGCGTGGACATGCAAGTAATACCTTACATTACTTCAAAAAAACATGTGGCCTTTAATAACCATGGGCAGAGGTTACCATTAGCAGAAAATTATACCCGGATGGCTTTTTAGACATTACTTGAGAAGACTTTTTTTTGTTAGTTCACAAGAAGATGATAGTAATAAAATAAAACTAGCAGAGTTATACCTAAGAGAACATGTTTCAAAAATAAAATGCATAGCTTGAAAGTCAGAGTCTGAGCCTGAATTTTAGGTATTCATAAATTGCTAGTGATTTATTACCAGTTTATGTAAACTTACTTAACCTGAATGATAGGTGCTTTTATTCCAGCACTGATTTATTATGCACTGGATATTATGGGATGGATTTTGTTAGCAGGCAGAAAGAAATGTGCTTATTTGAATGTCTGAGGCTTTGATGACACATACAAAAAATATTGGCATTTGAATAATTTTATCAACATCATCTCAGTTTTTGATTAATTTTCAATCTTTCACTGTTATTTTAGGTAACCTTCATTCTAACTTTAGTGAATTATATTTATATACTATTTTCTTTTCCAAATGGCAGATAACTGTACTTACTGAATGGGATTCTGGTTAAAGACTAGCCAATCTAAATACCTGTCATTGGTTTTGTTAGCATCACTTATATAAAATATGTAAAATGGTATTTTATATTTTAAAAACAATATAACTGTGCTTGTATATCTGATTTCATGCAAGTTATTTGTGATAAAAAATATGGAGTGTCCACACGAAATTGCCAGCCACTCTCAAAAAGTGTTATTAGCAAATAACTGTCATAATTAGAACCCAAGTAAAAACCTTTAAATTAAGAGTAAATAGGCTGTTAATGATTAGAGAATTGTTCTCTTAGTAGAATACTTAAAATCGCAGCATCATCTCACCCACCTCGTAGCCTTGCATTTTTGATGTCAGCCATGTCTCCAAGAGAAATTATTGGAGTCTGTTTGCTCTGAATAATTGAGTTCTTCTTGAATTTAAATTTGAAAGTACTAGCAGATACTCTTTCACTCGATTAGCCCTAACTTCCTTTGGAAATCTGAAAATACATAATAATATAGCTTCCAGGAATTCAGATTTCTTAAACCATTCATATACTTGCAATGAAAAAAGAATAGAGGTTAGAATGAAATTACAGTCTGTTCTTCTGCAGTGTGTTACTGTAACATGAATTTAGCTCATATGGGAAATTTAAATAGCAAATTATAACAGTATAACACAGAAGTTGCCTCAGTTTTTTTCATCCTTCATGTTAATGTTTTGCATCATTAGGAAACAGGCAGTTGAATGCAAAGGATACTAATGCAGCTGAATACAGAAACCAACAGAAGAATACGGACCTATTCATACTATACTTTCTTCTTGGTGGAGGCTGACCATGGGCTGTCTTAGAAGTATGGGTTGCACAGTTCTCCCTGGTCTTTGTGCAAAAGAAATGAACACAGAACAGTTGACCAAAGCTGTGCGTCTCTGGCATCACCACACTTTGGTTAAAGCCTGTAATTACTTCTTCACTTAATTTATGAAATCGTATGACTGAGCAGCCTAAAAAGCCTCTCTTACACCTCTTTCTGTCAAGCTCCCTTCTCCTTTTTTAAGATGAAATTCTACATTTATTGTGATACTTCTTTATAATGAATTTAACAGGTTTTTTAGCCATTCTAGTCAGTTTATTAGGCTTACTAGTTTTTTGTTTCTGTGCCTATAACAAAGCACTGAGCTTTGAGTGGTCTGCCTCAACCCTATTTTTCTTAAAAGCCCTGATACTTTTAGTGCATGATTTTATATAAGTGCATGATTTTATAGAACATGAGATTTCAGGTTTGCACTCAACTACTAACCTACAGGTTGGTGATTCAAACTCATCCAAAGGTACCACAGAAGAAAATGCCTGGCAAGCTTCCATAAAGATTACAGCTAAGGAAACCCTATGGAGCAGTTTTACTCTGTAACACATGTGGTCACAAGGAGTAGAAGTTGACTCCATGGCAACACATTTGTTGTTTGTTTTGTTTTCTGACATATGGCACTGTTATAAAAATCCTAGAGCCCATTTAGTTAGAGAAGTCAATAGACAAATACTTCTCACCTGGATCCCTAGAGCATAATTTCCCAAAGTTTCTTATGTTGAACACTTGTCCCTGAAGAGGTTAATAAATGCTAAATAAGGAAAAGAAGGTAGAGTTTACAAAATCTACAAATACAGGAACTAATGGATTGAATAAAAATAAAAGGATTTCTTTATTTGTCAAAGCTTTTAATATACCGATGTGTGTGGTGGATCCTTGAGAGGGAAATATAATATGTAGCACTTTGAAGAATCGTTTGACCACAGAACCATTTTTTCATTGACTGTCACACTGTCTAACACCTTCTTTATAAACTGCCCTAATATTTCAAAGTGGAAAAAAAAAAGATGTACATGTAGAATAATGCACCTTAAATTTCTATGATGAAAAGTTACACATAAGACAGTGCCATCAGAAAAGACAGACACCTTGCTGTCATCGTAGAGCTTACATGCTAGGGGAGAAACTTTATAAGTAAGCTAACAAAAAGAAAAATGCACATTGTTATATATGTTAAAATGAAAATAAACATGAAGTTGAACTAGAGAATCACAGAAGGAATCTACCTTAGATAAGGTGGTCAGGAAAGGCTTCCCAGTCAGACAACATTGAAAATGAATGTAAACAAGAAAGAGCTAGCCTTTTGAGAAGTGAAGTATTTCATGCAGGATGAGAGATACATGCAAATGCTCTAAATGGCAAGGAAGATGGCATGTTAAGGAAATAACACACACACACACACACACACACACGCATGCAAATCTGTTGCATAAGACCTCTATAAAGTGTTGAAAAGCAAAGATGTCACCCTGAAGACTAAGGCATGCCTGATGAGATGGATTGACACAGTGGCTGCAACAATAGGCACAAGCATAACAATGATTGTGAGCGTGGCGCAGGACCAGGCGCTGTTTCGTTCTGTGGTACACAGGGTCGCTATGAGTCGGAACTGACTGGACAGCACCTAACAACAACAGCAGTGTGCATGCATGTGTACGTGTGTATTTATGTCTGAAGTCGGTCTAGCTAGAGTGACTGCAGCATGGAGAGAGAGTCAGGAGCCACATCCTGCAGAGGCTGCAGACCGAAGTACATGAGTTTACATTTTATTCTGTGCACTTTTGGAACTTCTTCTGGGTTTTATGCTTTTTGATTTACATTGTGAGAAGATCGCTTTCTCTGCTCTGGGATAAAATGACTAGAAATGAGCAAGGGCAGAACTCTGGAAGACCAGTCAGGAGACTGTTATAATCCAGATGAGAGATGAAAGGGGTGATGTGTTGTCAGAGTCAAGATATAGTCTGATGCTTTCCAGAGCAAGATAAGGCAGAAGTAGCAAATAAGAATGGTACTGATCTCCTTTTCTTCCTATGCTCCCTTTTCCAAATGGCAGAATCACTGATATTTAGAGTTGTTTCATGCCGAAGTATAAGTTATATAATTCGAAGTCTCTGTTGAGTTTCACTTTATTTGATGCGATGTTTGGAAATTTTCCAAAAAGATTGAGAGAGACAATGTGTAAAATCTCTCAGTCACATTTCCCGCTTTGCCTGTCTTATTCATCTTCTTCTGACAATATAGCTTATTTCAGTATACTCAGCACAGTGGTTAAGGCACCCAACTACTAACCGAAAGCTGCTCCATGGGAGGAAGATGCAGCGGTCTGCTTCCATAAAGATTTACAGCCTTGGAAACCCTATGGGGCAGTTCTGTTCTGTCCTATAGGGTCACTATAGGGTCAGTATGAGTCGGAATTGAAGGCAATGGGTTTATACTCTTTCACTGTAAGTCAACCTAATTTGCTTTCACTTTAATTATGGCCCATTTTTTTAAATTATGGCCCATTTGTATAAGACATGAAAATGAAGTTGATACTGTGAGAAATAAGAACTCTTCTGGCAAGGATATGCCACCATGTTATTCTCTGCAGTAGCTGTTATTACTTTCTGTCTTAGGCTAGGTTCTCTAGAAGAGCAAAACCAATAAAGCATATATATAGAGAGAGGGAGAGAGATTTATTTCAATAAGATGGCTCATGCAGTTGTGGAGGCTGGAAGGGCCCAAATCCATGAGTCAGGCATCAGCTGGAGGCTTCTTCTGATTCATGTGTTTGCAGAAGCTGACAAACCCAAAATCAGCAGGTCAGATGACAGGCTGTTCGCTCACGTCCCAAGAACCGTAGATCAGAGAATCATGAGTGGGTGCAGGATCGAGAGTGAGGGAGCTTTGCCAGAACATCCATATATATTGGATGCAGACCACACCCCCAAAGAAATTCCCCTAACAACAGATCACAAAATGGAGGATAATTACATACTCCTGAGAATCATAGCCTAGCCAAGTTGACGTATAACATTAACTATCACACTGTCATTTACCCTACCCAGATATTATTTCCACTAATTTTAAATCATGCTTCATATCATTTATGAGCTTTGAGTCAATGATTAGTAGAGAAAAAAAAAACTAAGTTACAGAAGGAACTTTTCCACATAGAATGCTTATGCTACAATAGACATATCATGCAGAATAATTTCAGCTTCCCCACACTCAATTTAAATTACATGTACATTTATGTGGTAGCCCAAATTCCATATAAATGAAAATTATAAAGACAGTGAATACAGTTTTGCTTAGTGTTTGACTCATTTGCATTTATAAGCTGAATTTCTTTGAAACTCTATACAAAGGAATATTTTTCTCAAATTTTCTAAGATCGTTGAGTGAATACACTGATTTGTTAGTATTTTAAGTAGCTGTTAATATCAGGAAACAGAAATAGCCAGTGTTTTTGCTTTGGGGGGTTGGTTGTAAAGAAGAAATACCTGATAATATATTTCTGTATTTAAAAAAAAAAACAAAACTCACTGCCCTCAGGTTGATTCCAACTCAATAGCGACCTTATAGGACAGAGTAGAGCTGCTACACAGGGTTTCCAAGGAGCAAATGGTAGATTTGAACTACTGACCTTTTGGTTAGCAACAAAGCTCTTAACCACTATGCCACCAGGGCTCCTTAGACTGTATTACGGAATGAAATTATAGAATACTTTAAAGATAGAATTAATAATAAAAAAATGTATATGTATAGCCAAAGATACCATGCTTCAGTTTCTTTCTTTCTTTTTTTTTTTTTTATGGTCATAGAGACATTTTCTTTAAAGACTGTCTTTTAAATTGTCAACATATAGGGAATGAAAAAATTTATGTACTTTATCATCCTTAATTACCAAAGAATATGATAAAGTAATAGTTATACATTTAATTTTCTTTTAATAGGCCTTTGAGTTTTTAGGCCTAGTTTCTGTTAGTTCTCTTTGAGATTGAAGTTGTTAAATAAGGCATAACTGTCTATAAGATACATTCTTTGACACTGCTCTTCAAGTCCTCTTTATTCCTCATCTGATTCATTATAATTTTTTCCTAATACGTTTTCCTTCTTCTAGTTTTGTCTTTCACTAAACCATTCTCCACCTTATTGCCAAAATTATCTTTCTAAGATGTACCTAATAATCATGTCTTTCTGTGTTTATTAAGTTTAAAACCCAAACTTTTTGTCATTGTATGAGGACCCTTGAATGCATCATTTTCTTTTGTTCTCTGCCTTATGTAGCAAAAATATACTGTTATCCTCATTTACAATTTAGGAGACTGATGCTCAGAAAGGTTAAAGGTAAGGTAATAAGTGGAAGAGTTTAGATTGTGTTGTATGAATTCATTCCTTTGAAGTTTGTTGAAAAATTCCTTATACACCATAAATAATGTGTGTATTACAAAAAAAAAAAAATTGGTGCAGTGTTCTATATGTTTAGTTGGTCAAATTTGTTAATCTTGGTATTAAAATCTTCTATTTAAGGCTATATTATTAAATAATAGTTTTACCCTGGAGGATAAAATATTTTATTATTATAAAGTGACCTTAATTATTTCTAGTAATGCTTTTATCTCGATGTTTATTTTGTCCAGCGTTAATATAGCCATTTCAATTTTCTTTTGGTTAGACTTTACCTGGTATATATATTTTTTCCCGTTCTTGTTGCTTTCCACTTTAGATATCCTTACCTTTTATAATTCTCTACTACCTGTTTGTAGCTACTTTTTTTTTTTAATCCAACCTGAAAGTTTTGTCTTGTACACTTAATATAACTAATGATGTATTTGTATCTCTTTATATTCATTTTCTCTTGTACTCGCTACATGTCCAACCTGTTCTGTTTCTTTCTTTCTTATATTCTTTTGACTTGATTATTTTTCTCATTACCTTTTTTTTTTTTCATTCCACTAGTTTGGAGGAAATATACTTTGTTTTTCTTCTTTTAGAGGTTACTCTAAAATTGCAACATACTTCCTTAACTTATGAAAGAATAGAATTCTTCCTGTCAGACAGCTCAAGAATGTAGACTTTATTTCCTTTAAACTCCCTCTTACCAATTTGTTATTTTTGTGTATTTGAGGATAGCTTAATTTTGTATTTTTTTTAATTAGAATTATTATTGCTTTGTATAGCCAATGTTCTTTTAAGTTTGCCTACGAATTTTCATTTCTCACTGTTCCTTTTTACATTTTAGATCTACTGTCTGGGATTATTTTCCATTCACCTGAAGTACATCCTTTAGAACTCCGTTTAACGAAGTTCTTTTAGAGGCAAACTTAATTTTTAGTTGCCAGAGTATATCTTTATTTCAGTCTTGTTCTTGAAAAAAAAAAAAAAAAATCTACTGGAGCTAGATTTAATTTATGAGAAGTGAGCTGACAGTCTCATAATCACTCTTTTGGAGAGAGCCTGTCTTTGCTTTCTGACTGCTTTTCAGATTGTCTCTTTGTCTTTGGTGTTCTGAAGTTTCACTGTCATACATCATCCATTCATTTAATGGGTATCTTTTATTTATTTTGCTTGTGATTTTTAAGAGTGGATTGGTAACTTTCATCAGTTCTGAAAATTTCCCAGCCAATATTTTCTCCAATATCTCTTCTGCTCTGTTCTTTTTGTCCTTTGAGAATTAGACTTATGTTGGGCCCTCTTCTTCTATTTGCCATGTCTCTTAACTTCTTTTATATTCCATTTCTTTATTTTTCTATGTTGAAATCTGCATGATTCCTTCTAGCTTATCTTTCAGTTTACTAATCCTTCAGGTATGACAGACATCTCTATTAAACGTCACCATTGAATTTTTAATTCCATGCCGTACTGTATTTTTCATTTCTAGATATCGTATATGGTTCTTTTTCATATCTGTTTGGTTATTTATAGTTGCCTATTATAATTTTGAGCTCACCTTTTATTTCTAGGTATTGTATATGGTTCTTTTTTTAATCTGCCGGGTCATTCTTTATAGTTATGTATTATCATTTTTAAGCTCATCCTTTATTTAAATACAGTTCAGCACATGTTTTTTCAATTTTCTGTATCTATTAGTTATAATATTTGAAATGTTCATTGCCAGTTTCTGTTGTCATTGTTACTTCTGTCTTCACTCATGTGCCTTGTTTCAGATTTCTCTTCCAAAATTACTTGTTGGAATTCTTTGAGGCCTAATTTAAAGATGTTTTCCCCCAGAAAGACTTGTCTTTGCTTCTGCCACCTGGGGGCACTAATGGTCTTGAACCATTTTAAACTAAATCCTTTAGTTGTCTTTTGAACTTAAATTATATGAATTGGGGCTGCATATCTACCAACTGCAGGTTTGTGGTTACAAAATGAGGCTTATGAGGTCCCACCTTTATGGAACAAAAGTCTCCTATTAGTTCCCTTACCTTGGGCGGGTCTTAGGCTTTGTCTCTGCCCTCTCATGGCCAATAAGGCTGGGAAAACTGAAGCTTACATTCAGCAAATTCAGTAAAGGTTCTAAGGCAAAAGAGGCTGCAGCGATCCTTTCTTCTTTAGGTTCCTGCCTTCTTTTGGGTTGTAGCTATCAATTTCTTAACTACCTTGCTAGCTGTTCAATGCCGTTAAAAAAAATTTTTTTTAAAAAGCAGAGACGTGTACATACAAACAGTCCAGCAGTTTTAGTTCTGTTAAATAGGAAGTATTATCTGGACATCTAACCTTTCATATTTTTGGAGACACATTCAAATTCATAAGCCTCTGAAACTTATCAATAATCATATTACAGATATTTAATATTATTAACCCAGAATAACTTTATGAGTTATTCTGGGTTAATAATATTAAATATCTTTAATATTATTTATAATTTTAAATAACTTTATGAGTTATTCTGGGTTAATAATATTAAATATCTTTAATATTTAATATTATATATAAGAGTTAACCAGATGGCTAAAAGACAGCTTATTATGACAAACAAATTTCATCTTCAATAGAAATCAAATCATAGAAGACCTAATACGAGGAAAAATAGCTCATTAGTATTCTTTAGAAAAAAATTCTTTAGGCAATGAAAAATAACACTTACAACAAAAGTAATCATAGCTAATGCTATTAAGGACTTACAATGTAAAGGGTGCTTTTCTAAATCCTTTACATGCATTAACTTATTAAATCCTTACAACAATTCTATGGAATACATAATATTTTTATCCTCATTTTATAGATGAGGAGATTGAAGCTCAAAGAGTCACACACAGTGGTGGAGAAGGAATTCAAACTTGGGTAGCTTATCCCAACTATATTGTTGCCCTAGTAGTAAAAGAAAACAGGATATTTATATTTATGCTTAGAAAAGGTTTCAAATATATGTTATTGTGTGGAAAATTAAAGCAAAACATGCATTTGAAAGAATGATAATTATGTATTTAGTGTAGGATATATCACATAAATGTTGATTGTGACTAAATGTTTTTATCATAAGAAAAATTATAACTATTGTAGTATAATAAGAAAGTATAAAGAAAATAAGTAACAGCAATAATTTAAAATGTTCCCAAATTTTAAAAGGCATTATTTTATGACACATAAAAATGGGTTGGTTAAAATACCCTTAATTTTATACCACTAAATTTTAGGATAATCAAGTAAAATCTAGCAAAAAACTTACAAATAACACAATAGCAAATTCAATTAGGGAGACAAAGACTACCACATAGCTTACTTCTACTTAGTTAATGTTGTGTGGAGTAAACTGAGAATGAAGGATTTGAGGTTATGATTCAAATGAGTGCAATTTCTAGTTCAAAAAATGGTTAAAAATATTATTGAGGAAAGCTTTGATTATACTTGTAGATGATGCATGGCAAATAAAGAAACCATTTGAAAATATAGTAAAACTAATTACTTTAGACCTGTTAACTGGCATAATTGGGATGAGGAGTAAGTAGATAAAAAGGAAACCACAGATTACCCAGAATTATGGTTAAAACAAAACTATAAAACTAATAAAAATACAGCACAAAATAAATTTATTGTTATCTTGTATTTCAGAACAGAGTCCACAGATATTATCTAAAAATATAAAAGTAATTTAACAATGTTGATTCATAAATAGTCCCTCAAAAAATACTGAGCTGTTAAATAACTTCTTTGTAAAAAGCCTCTGTATTCAGGAGACTTGAATTAAACAGATATGCTTTCTTTCTCTTTTGTCACTTCCTGGCCTAAGTTTTACCACAATGCTTTGCCCTGTGGTATTAGAATATACCGCAAGCTCTGCTGTATAGATTGAGGAATGGGGCCTCGTCTATCAAGCTGTTTTAGCTCTGTACTATCCATTGGTTCCTACAGTTGTCTTATGTTATATGAGTGTTTTATTGATTTATAGTAATTTTAATTTGTTCACAAACACGCTATTATTACCTTAGTTATCTTCTGCCAATCAAGAGTTGAGTGCCCTCCGTAATAAGTGATCATTTAGGTAGTCTTTACATATAGATTACCTTTGCTTTATTTCTATAAAAAGAGCTTATTCCTTACTTAGAAAAATAGGGGTAAATATTAAGGTAACCACAAAGAGGTATAACAACTCCATAACTCAAAAACCAAGAAAAACATAACAACTCAGCAAACATAAAGTCAACTACTATGAAAATGAGGAACACACAATTTACAAAGAAAAACATCTCAGCACAAAAAAGTAAGTGGAAAAATGAAATTGTCAACAACACACACAAAAAGGCATCAAAATGACAGCACTAAACACATACTTATCTATAATTACCCTGAATGTAAATGGACTAAATGCATCAATAAAGAGACAGAGAGTCTCAGACTGGATAAAGAAACGCGATCCGTCTATATGCTGCCTACAAGAGACACACCTTAGACTTAGAGACACAAACAAACTAAAACTCAAAGGATGGAAAAAAATATATCAAGCAAACAACAAGCAAAAAAGAGCAGGAGTAGCAATATTAATTTCTGACAAAATACACTTTAAAGTTAAACCCACCACAAAGGATAAAGAAGGGCACTGCATAATGTCCTGCACAATTATAGTAGGAGACTTCAACACCCCACTTTTGGAGAAGGACAGGACTTCCAGTAAGAAGCTCAATAGAGACATGGAAGACCTAATTGCTACAATCAACCAACTTGACCTTATAGACTTATACAGAACACTCCACCCAACAGCTGCAAAGAATACTTTTTTTTCTAGCGCATATGGAACATTCTCTAGAATAGACCACGTATTAGGCCTTAAAACAAACCTTTGCAGAATCCAAAACATTGAAATATTACAAAGCATCTTCTCAGACCACAAGGCCATAAAAGTGGAAATCAATAACAGAAAAATTAGGGAAAAGAAATCAAATACTTGGAAACTGAACAAAACCCTGCTGAAAAAAGACTGGATTATAGAAGACATTAAGGAGGGAATAAAGAAATTCGTAGACTGCAACGAGAATGAAAACACTTCCTATCAAAACCTCTGGGACACAGCAAAAGCAGTGCTCAGAGGTCAGTTTATATCGATAAATGCACACATACATAAAGAAGAAAGAGCCAAAATCAGAGAACTGTCCCTACAACTTGAACAAGTAGAAAGTGAGCAACAAAAGAATCCATCAGGCTCCAGAAGAAAACAAATAATAAAAATTAGAGCTGAACTAAATGAACTAGAGAACAGAAAAACAACTGAAAGAATTAACAAAGCCAAAAGCTGGTTCCTTGAAAAAATTAACAAAATTGATAAACCATTGGCCAGACTGACTAAAGAAATACAGGAAAGGAAACAAATAACCCAATAAGAAACGAGATGGGCCACATCACAACAGACCCAACTGAAATTAAAAGAATCGTATCAGATTATTACGAAAAATTGTACTCTAACAAATTTGCAAACCTAGAAGAAACAGATGAATTCCTAGAAAAATACTACCTACCTAAACTAACACATTCAGAACTAGAACAACTAAATAGACCCATAACAAAAAAAGAGATTGAAAAGGTAATCAAAATCTCCCAACAAAAAAAGCCCTGGCCCGGACGGCTTTACTGCAGAGTTCTACCAAACTTTCCGAGAAGAGTTAACACCACTACTACTAAAGGTATTTCAAAGCATAGAAAATGATGGAATACTACCTAACTCGTTCTATGAAGCCACCATCTCCCTGTTACCAAAACCAGCTAAAGACACCACAGAAAAAGAAAATTGCAAACCTATATCCCTCATGAACATAGATGCAAAAATCCTCAACAAAATTCTAGCCAATAGAATTCAACAACACATCAAAAAAATAATCCACCACGACCAAGTGGGATTTATACCAGGTATGCAAGGCTGGTTTAGTATTAGAAAAACCATTAATGTAATTCACCATATAAAATCCACCATATGTAAATAAAATAAAAGACAAAAACCACATGATCTTATCAATTGATGCAGAAAAGGTATTTGACAAAGTCCAACACCCATTTATGATAAAAACTCTCAGCAAAATAGGAATTGAAGGAAAATTCCTCAACATAATAAATGGCATCTATACAAAGCCAACAGCCAACATCACTCTAAATGGAGAGAGCTTGAAAGCATTTCCCTTGAGAACGGGAATCAGACAAGGATGCCCTTTATCACCGCTCTTCTTCAACATTGTGCTAGAGGTCCTAGCCAGAGCAATTAGGCTAGACAAAGAAATAAAGGGCATCCGGATTGGCAAGGAGGAAGTAAAATTATCTCTATTTGCAGATGACATGATCTTATACGCAGAAAACCCTAAGGAATCCTCCAGAAAACTACTGAAACTACTAATAGAAGAGTTTGGCAGAGTCTCAGGTTATAAGATAAACATACAAAAATCACTTGGATTCCTCTACATCAACGAAAAGAGCATCGAAGAGGAATTCACCAAATCAATACCATTCACAGTAGCCCCCAAGAAGATAAAATACTTAGGAATAAACCTTACCAAGGTTGTAAAAGACCTATACAAAGAAAACTACAAAGTACTAGTGCAAGAAACTAAAAAGGACCTACATAAGTGGAAAAACATACCTTGCTCATGGATAGGAAGATTTAACATAGTAAAAATGTCTATTCTACCAAAAGCCATCTACACATACAATGCACTTCCGATCCAAATTCCAATGACATTTTTTAATGTGATGGAGAAACAAATCACCAACTTCATATGGAAGGGAAAGAAGCCTCGGATAAGTAAAGCATCACTGAAAAAGAAGAAGAAAGTGGGAGACCTCACTTTACCTGATTTGAGAACCTATTATACAGCCACAGTAGTCAAAACAGCCTGGTACTGGTACAACAACAGGCACATAGACCAATGGAACAGAATTGAGAACCCAGGTATAAATCCATCCACATATGAGCAGCTGATATTTGACAAAGGCCCGGTGTCAGTTAATTGGGGAAAAGATAGTCTTTGTAACAAATGGTGCTGGCATAACTGGATATCCATTTGCAGAAAAATGAAACAGGACCCATACCTCACACCATGCACAAAAACTAACTCCAAGTGGATCAAAGACCTAAACATAAAGACTAAAACGATAAATATCATGGAAGAAAAATAGGGACAATGTTAGGAGCCCTAATACAAGGCATAAACAGAATACAAAACATTACCAAAAATGACGAAGAGAAACCAGATAACTGGGACCTCCTAAAAATCAAACACCTATGCTCATCTAAAGACTTCACCAAAAGAGTAAAAAGACCACTTACAGATTGGGAAAGAATTTTAGCTATGACATCTCCGACCAGCGCCTAATCTCTAAAATCTATATGATTCTTTTAAAACTCAACCACAAAAAGACAAACAACGCAATGAAAAGGTGGGCAAAGGATATGAACACGCACTTCACTAAAGCAGATATTCAGGCAGCTAACAGATACATGAGAAAATGCTCTCAATCATTAACCATTAGAGAAATGCAAATTAAAACTACGATGAGATTCCATCTCACTCCAACAAGGCTGGCGTTAATCCAAAAAACACAAAATAATAAATTGTTGGAGAGGCTGCGGAGAGATTGGAACTCTTTTACGCTGCTGGTGGGAATGTAAAATGGTACAACCACTTTGGAAATCTATCTGCCATTTTCTTAAAAAGTTAGAACTACCATACAATTCAGAAATCCCACTTTCTCAGAATATACCCCAGAGAAATAAGAGCCTTTACACGAACAGACATATGCACACCCATGTTTATTACAGTTCTGTTTACAACAGCAAAAACCTTGAAGCAACCAAGGTGTCCATCAATGGATGAATGGTTAAATAAATTGTGGTATATTCACACAATGGAATACTACACATCGGTAAAGAACAGTGACGAATCTGTGAAACATTTCATAACATGGAGGAACCTGGAAGGCATTATGCTGAGCGAAATTAGTCAGAGGCAAAAGGACAAATATTTTATAAGACCACTATTATAAGATCTTGAGAAATAGTATAAACTGAGAAGAACACATACTTTTGTGGTTGTGAGGGAGGGAGGGTGGGAGAGGGTTATTTACTGATTAGTTAGTAGCTAAGAACTACTTTAGGTGAAGGGAAGGACAATACTCAATACACGGAAGGTCAGCTCAACTGGACTGGACCAAAAGCAAAGAAGTTTCCGGGATAAAATGAATCCTTCAAAGGTCAGCAGAGCAAGGGCAGGGGTTTGGGGACTATGGCTTAAGGGGACTTCTAAGTCAATTGGCAAAATAATTCTGTTATGAAAACATTCTGCATCCCACTTTGAAATGTGGTGCCTGGGGTCTTAAATGCTAACAAGCGGCCATCTAAGATGTATCAATTGGCCTCAACCCACCTGGATCAAAGGAGAATGAAGAACACCAAGGTCACACGACAACTAAGAGCCCAAGAGACAGAAAGGGCCACATGAACCAGAGACTTACATCATCCTGAGACCAGAAGAACTAGATGGTGTCCGGCCACAACCGATGACTGCCCTGACAGGGAGCACAACAGGGAACCCCTGAGGGAGCAGGAGAACAGTGGGATGCAGACCCCAAATTCTCATAAAAAGACCAGGCTGAATGGTCTTACTGAGACTAGAGGAATCCTGATGGTCATGGTCCCCAAACCTTCTGTTGGCCCAGGACAGGAACCATTCCCAAAGACAACTCATCAGACTTGGAAGGGACTGGACAATGGGTTGGAGAGAGATGCTGACAAAGAGTGAGCTACTTATATCAGGTAGACACTTGAGACTGTGTTGGCATCTCCTGTCTGGAGGGGAGATAGGGGGGTAGAGAGGCTTAGAAACTGGCAAAATTGTCACGAAAGGAGAGACTGGAAGGAGGGAGCGGGCTAACTCATTAAGGGGAGAGTAAGTGGGAGTATGGAGTAAAGTGTATATAGGCTTATATGTGACAGACTGACTTGATTTGTAAACTTTCACTTAAAGCATAATAAAAATTATTTAAAAAAAAAAGCTTATTCCATAAACCAATAGCTGGATAAGACTCTAGAAATAGTGCTTAATTTGCTTCAAAAACCAAGATTTTAAGTTTCTTTTAAAGACATACTCCAAGGGGCTAGGTGCCATAGTATTGATTTTGACTGCATGTGACAGTAGAGCTGCCACTACAGGGTTTTCTAGGCTGTAGTAATCCTTAAAAAAAAAATTAGGTACCTAAAAATATTTGTTAAATTGAATTACTGAATTACTGAATTGATATTGAATTTCTGAATTAAAAAAAAAAAGACTCAGAGCTGTTATATCAAAACAAACTAATTATAACTCATTCATATCTTGGGAACATATTACATTGACTATGCAAACAGAAGCAAACCCTCAGTGATCACTAGCCCACCCCTATCTATCGTTCGTAATCTAGAGAACTAAGATTCACTTTAATGACCTGGCCAAGGTCTCCTGGAAGCAATCAGTAGAGCTGAAACTGGAAGTCGGATTTCTTAATTCTCAACTTAGTGTTATTTCCTGCTTCATTGTGTTTCTCACATTAATTTTCTCGTAGTAGATTTTACTTTTGGGAACAGTTTTAGATTTACAGAAAAATTGGGAAGACAGTACAGAGAGTTCACATATCTCCACACCCAATTTCCCTTATTAAGATCTTATGTTATTATGGTGCATTTGTTAATGAACCAGTGTTGATACATTATTATTAAGTGCACATTTTTTTAACTATCCTTAGTTTTACCTAGTTCAAATTAATTTTACAGGCTGTTGTTAATGTTCTATGAGAGAAAAAAAAGTAGTGTGTGGTAAAATAAGTTTAGGAAATGCTAAGCGAAACAAAGACATCATTCTTGCCTGAAAAGCTTCTTAGAACTTTTAAAATATGTCATTTGAATCTCCGAGTGGAGTCCGGAGTATGTTGTATTTCCCAAAATAATTGGGTCCCGGCACCTTTTTAGGTAGAACGCTTTGAGGGACTTGTGTTCCAGAGAAGCACTCCTTGGAAAATTCTGCTGTACACTTAGACCTATTATATTGCGTTAATATGTAGACTTGAAATAGTTAGAACTTGGTTTCATTAGAATAATCTCTGGAAGGATAGCTGAGCAATTGATAACAATGGTTAGTTCCTAGAGACAGCTGTTAGCTAAAGGACTGAGAGGAAGTTTCTGTACTCTTTTGTACCTTTAAAAATTTTGTACCAAATGCATGTATTACCTATTCATGTTGTTTTTTAAATATTTAAAAAACTAAATCCTTTGCCGTCTAGTTGATTCTGTCGCATAGCAACCATGTAGGACAGAGTAGAACTGCCTCATAGGGTTTCTAAGGCTGTAATCTTTGTGAAAGCAGACTGCCACACCTTTCTCCTGTGGAATGGCTGGTAGGTTTGAACCACCAACCTTTTAGTTAGCAGCCAAGCGCTGCCAGGGCTCCTTCAAAATGTTTAAAATGTACTATAAGTTGGATTTCTCACTAATTCAGTCTATCCTGGAATTAAAAAAAAAAAAAAAGTTTACTATATAAATATGGATTTTGCTACCATGATTGTTATGGTATATGTCCCCAGCAATAAAACATGGTTGCTAAAATCATGGACATGTAACACATCTTCAAATGTCAGCTGATAAATTGCTTAACATAAAACTGTAATATAAGGATATTTTATGAAGTAATCAGTACAAGATGTTCTCAAAGTCATAGTAAGAAGAAAATTATGCTCACAAAACATACATTCCTATAATTTAATAAAATGAATAAGGTAGTATGCTTTATTGATTATAGATTTTAGCTTAATATAAATGCTATGTTTTTAAAACTTCGTTATTAGGGAGAAGTTAATCCAAATATGCTGAAGGAATATCAAAATACATTTTATTAAACTCTGTGTTCTGTGGCAAAGGATCTGTAATAATTTGGCCTCCATTCAAGAAGCAACTTTTTTCTTAGCCATTTCATTGGGAACTTTCTATCCAAATATACTTAAATTATATCACCAGCAGGGTCCTTACTATAGCAGATTATTCTGATTTACAAAAAGAAAATAGCAACTTACTCTGTTTATTTCATTTTCATGTAGTTATATTATTATTAGCATTATTTTGCCCTTGCAATAGACCTGGGAAGTATGTAGTACGGATTTATTGTCTATATTTTTACCACTTTACAAATCAGGACATGGACACAGAGCAGCCAAGGGACTTTTGCTAGGTTACCTAGAGATCCCATGGCACTGTCGCTCCATTCTCCTGACCCAGCTCTATGGTGTCTCTTCTGAACGTTATACTCCCTTACTATAGCTACAGCTTAATTAAACAAAGCCTCAATGATCAGAAATTTAAGCAGAATTAATTATAATAGAACAAGGAGATATTAAGTATTTTTTTAAATAACAATGTCCAAGGAATTTCAGAATACGGTGGTCACCACTTATCTGTGGGGTATACATTCCAAGACTCCTGTGGATGCTTGAAACCGCGGATAGCACCAAACCCTGTATATACTGTTTTGTCCTATACATACATGCCTGTGATAAAGTTTCATTTATAAATTAGACACAGCAAGAGATTAACAACAGTAACTAATAATAAAATAGAACAATTATAACAATATACTATAATAAAAGTTGTCTGAATGTGGTCTCTCTCTCTCTCACTGTATTGCACTCACCCTTCTTTTTGTGGTGATGTCAAGAACTTCACCTTTTCACTTAAAGGAAGCACTTTGCGGCTTCTCTTTGGCATATCCAAATTGCCAGCATTACTATTCTTGCGCTCTGGGGACATTACTAAGTAAAATTAGGGTGACTTGAACACAAGCACTGTGATACCCAAATAGGCAATCTGATGACTGAGACAATTATTAAGAGTGGATATGCCGGACAAAGGAATGATTCACGTCCAGGGAAGGATGGAAAGGGACAGCACACGATTTCATCATGCTGCCCATTTAACATTTTCTGATCGTGGTTGACTGCGCGTAAGTGAAATAGTAGCAAGTGAAACCATGGATAAGAGGGGGACTTCTGTAATCTCTTCGTGATCACAGCACAGTGCTGATCTTCAGGATGATTATCTGAAGATGTTAAATTTTTATTTGAAGCCCCTATTTATTGTATCAGAAAACTATAAGGATATATTTTGCTTAAGTTTTCAACATCTTTTTCATTAGTTATTCATAAAAAAAAAACTGTTAACCATAGCAATTTTATCCTTGAACGTTCTAGTGATTTTTTTTTATTGAAGATTGCAAATTCTCAGTGAGCAGAAACCATGTGAGCCATCAAGTGTTGTTATTATACCTATATGGGCTGATGCATAATCAGTGCTTATGTATATCTATGTATAAATATTCATGAGGATCAAGAAGTGATAAAATGAGTAGTTATTAGAAACCATAGAATTTGTCATCACATTGCAATGTACTCAGAACTAATTAGTCATTTCTTTGTACTCATCTTTTTCAAACATGAAAAGAGAAACATTTCAGTACCTGAAATCATAGGTCATTACTAAATTCCCATGTTAGATTTTCTAGTCATGTTTTAAAGCAAGGTCAAACTTACTGAAATAAACATTCGATCCATGAGGTAAATCTCTTAAGATTGTAGACTCTTCTCATAAAATTGTCCTTTTAAGTGCCAAATGATCAAGGTTTTATGGTAACATGGACAATTTTATAATCAAAAGGGAGTGCAAGTACCATGGAAATAGAGTAACGCAATTCTCAACCGCTGTTGTTTAATACTTTGCATGGTTTAGGATTTGCAGATTAAGTAAGCAATAAATTTGTATGGCATTGCTGTAGAGTGGGTGATGTGAGCACAACCACAGCAGCAGCATCCCTGCCCTGACTCCAGAGAAAGGACTGATTGTTGTTATTGTTCTGTGCCACCATCGAGTCAATTCCTTCTTATAGTGACGCCATAAAACAGAGTAGAACTGGCCCATAGGGCTTCCTAAGCTATAATTTAAATATATATATATATATATATATGGGAGCAAATTGCTAGGTCTTTTCTCCCACAGAGAGGTTGGTGGGTTCAACCCCCCAACCTTTCAGTTAGCAGATGAGAGCTTAAACATTGCACCATGAGGGCTCCTTAAAGGACTGATTAGGCAACAGAAATCTACATCACTGAAGTGCCTCAGTGCAGTGCCCATGTTAGAGAGGCTGGAAACCCTGACTCACCTCTTTGTGGTTTCATGTCTGCTTTCATGAGGCACAGAATACAGAACAGAGAGCAGAAGGAAAGGAGTTAAAAAAAAAAAAAAACGCAGAAGGGAGATTTTGTAACTCTCTAAAATATTTCAGTGTTTAGCCCTTTCATCATACCGTGTTTTGGTGGGAATAAGTAATCATGGTTGCTTGTATCTGGGATTCCAGGCCTTTGCTATACCAGAGGGAGAACCCTCTTAACTTCATGCCCTCTTGCCTGTTACAAATTATATCCTCACCCTGGCCAAATATTGAAAAGGAGATACAAGGCTTTTTTCTCAGACTATTTCAAACCAACAGACTTTCTTGCTAATAAAAGAATTCTAGAATTACTCAGAGAATTCTAAGCAGATTTTTAATTTCTTTAATTCAAACTGGTAATGTTTAGTCATTTGTTCTAGAAAGTAGTTATACATGGTTTCTGCCAGTTGTTTGGGGTTTGCAGGGAGAAGAGTTATAGAGAATAGGTGATATTTCTACCTATGGTCCTTCCCCCAGCAGTTCTGAAATATTTGTGCTGTATTCAGTACTGGTTAGGTGAATGGATAGAAGCATTGGTATCTGGATAAATGAATGGTTGGATGGAAATAGTAGTACATGATATGGGATGTTTGAATGAAAAAAAATGCGAGAATGTTACTACCACATTATAGAAACAGGCGATTTTTAACCATTGGAGAAAATAGAAATCTAGAATAATAAATAAATGGATTCCTGGTGTCCTTAGAGGAGCCAATGCAAAAATCTTCCATGTGTTTGAACATTTTTTCTTAATTCAAGTGCACCCTTTTAAAATACTAACCCTTTACATTATAAGAAAATATAAGTACTTGTAATATTTGATGTGTTCTTTATCTAATAGATGATTATCTAATAGAAAAGTATATATCTCCTAAACTTAAAATAATGACAAATAAAATCTTAGTTGTGTTTTTTTAATAAATATCTGAAAGCAGCCTTTACTCCTAGTATAATCCATAAGTCACTCATTAAAATTTAGATTACATAATCATTACCTTTTTTTTCCCAATTTAGTCTTAATTCTTAACCATTTCCATTATCTAACATATCCAAATACCCAAATTTGTGTTTTCCATAGTTCTGTGGATAGGAATTCATTATAAGAGAACCATCTTATTTATGGCATAGCAAGGAGCAAAGCTTTAGAGAATATTATCCATGGAAAATGTACTCTGCAATTTTTTATTCATGGCAATCATATTAATTTACCAAACATTGAAGTATCAAAACTGAAATTGTCAGTAGGTTTCATTAAACCACTTTTATTAATATTTGTAGGAATGTGATTTTCATATTGAGGGTCCATGGTGCAGTTGTTAAGAGCTCAGCTGCTAACCAAAAGGTCGCCAGTCGCTCCTTAGAAACCCTATGGGACAGTCCTACTCTATGCTGTAGGTCCGCTATGGGTTGGAATTGACTCAGTGGCAATGGGTTTGGTTTTTTTGCTTGTTCGTTTTGTTTTGTTTTTATTTGAACAGGAAGAAATTTTGGGGGGGTCTTCAGCAAATGCATTGTTTAGAAAAAAATATTTATTTTTCTTAAAACGTCTGCTGTCATCTCTCTGCAACCAGTGACTTGTCAAGTATAATGCGAAAGTACAGCAAATTACTAAGAATTTCAAAACGAATTTTCGTGATATAGAAAGTTTAGAGAAAAAATAGACATATTCTAAATATTTCTTTAAGTTTAGTGGTATTTTCTTTTGTTATATTTAGAGATGAAAAATAATTAGCTATCTGTGCATACAAAACAGAGTACCCGATCTCTGGGAGCTCACATTCCTGCTGGGGATGATAGATCTGAACAGATGTAAAGATAACTGCACACGATCATAAATATTGCAGAGCTAAAGGCAAATCTTACAGAGGTGAGGCAATTCTTTAGGACAGCAAAAGTCTCTTGCAGCTGAAGTGATGAGGAAGATTTTAGAGAGCAGGAAGGATTTCTCTCGGGCACTGAAATAATGGAGGAGGTTTTAAGCTGTAAAGCAGGAGGAAGGAGGCCATTTCACCTAAAGGAGCAAGATGAGAAAAGACAGGGAAGCAGGAATCCTTTAAGTCTGGTTGGTAACATTGTCGAGGCTTGACTGGTGAGTAGCTGGAGTCCGAGCTAAATAGGAAGGATGGACCAGATATGGGGAAGGTGATAAAGGAAAAAATCCTCCTGGCAGCACTATAACTTTCATTATTTCTCTATCATGTTTTCGTATTTATCACTACACCTTGCTGGAGTAGGCAAAATAATACCTCTCTCCCAATAATGTCATTATCCTAATCTCTAGAACCTGTGAATATGGTGACATGTAGACGTGGGAGGCAGAGTGTGATAGGCTGAATAATGGTCTCCAAAGATCTCTAGATCTTAATCCCTGTTAGTGATGAATGTTACCTTACATGGCAAAATGGACTTTGCAGTAGTAGTAATTAGGTACTTTGAGATGAGGAGATTATCCTGGATTATCCAGGTGAGCCCTAAATACAATCGCACATTAGAAGGAGATTTCATAACAGAAGAAAGAAGGCTATTATTGGTTGAATTATATCCCCCAAAAATATGTGTAATAAATCCTAACCTCTGTGCTTGTGGTTATAATCCCATTTGGCAGGACTAATGTAAGGGTATGTCTTTTGAGATATAAAAGAGATCAAACAAACAAGAGAAAGAATCAGAGATAGGAAAAGAGAGATGCCAAGCCACATAAAGATCACCGAAGGAGCAGAAGCTCAAAAGAGACAAGGCCCGTCCTCCATAGCAGACTGAGAAAGCTTTCCCCTAGAGCCAATGCTCTGAATTCAGACTTTTAGCCTCCTAAACTGTGAGAAAGTAAATTTCTGATTGTTAAAGCCATCCACTTGTGGCATTTCTCTTATAGTAGCACTAGACAACTAAGACAAAGGCCGTGTGACAGAAGTAGAGTCAGAGTGAGAAGATGCTAAACCACTGGCTTTGAACATGGAAGAAGGAAACATGAGCCAAGGGATGCAAGTCAGACAACTCTAGACTATGGAAGAGGCAAGGACAGAACCTCTGGAAGGAGCTTGGCCCTGCCAGCACCTTGATTTTAATCCCTTGACTGAGCCCTTATGACTCATTTTGGACTTCTGGCCTCCAGAACGGTAGGAGAATAAATTTCTATTGTTTTTAACCTACCAGGTTTGTGGTAATTTGTTACAGAAGCCATAAGAAACTAATATGCATGGGAATCAGGGCTCATAAAGTCATGGGAAAACCTGGAGTGGGCTCTAGATTGGGCCTCAAGAAATGATCCACCTCAGGTTGCCATTAGAACACAAGGAGCCACTATCATTACTGCAGTCCAGTTGCCAGGCAGCTCCTGTAGCCTCCATCACAGCCTCTAAATTGTTATATGGGCATGGGAACGTGTATTCTGGCCACTACCTCTATCACAACTGTCCCTTGGTACCCAGAAAGCTGAAGAATGGGCACAGGAATCTGCTACAAAAAAAACCTCTCGTTCTCCATAGCATTGCTTTTTGGCAAAAAAAAAAAAGGCGGGGGGAAGTGAAATGAGTCAAGAAGTTATAGTTTGACTCATTTTCATCTTCCAGATACCTCAATAATTTTACAAACAAGGCTTTGTAGCTTCTGCAGTAGTAAAAAGTCATCCTAGAAAAAAGGTAGAATGGAAGACGAGCAGGTAAATCCACAGAACTCACTGCAGAGGTTTCGAGGCTATTTATATGACCATTCTAGATTGCATCATTCATTCCGTTTTTATAAAATTACTTTTTAAGCAATATGAATTAATAAATAAATGAACTAATGCAGCAACACAGATGGCACACCTGTGGTGTGGGGAGCATCATATTGGGAAGATACTAAAGAAAGGAAAAACTTGGCCCCTGTTCTCAAAGAGAGTGCATGCTTAATGGAGAAACAGAACTGATATGTGCATATGGTTAATACAGGGTAAATTATGTTGGAAATTCTGAGCAATTAAAATGTCAGAAATGAATTCAAGAAGTTTTCATGTGGGAGGAGCATGTACTACAGAACAAAATATTGCCCAGTCCCTGTACTACCTTCATGATCATTGGTATGCTCGAGTCTGTTGTTGTAACCGCTGTTTTTTTTTTTTTTTTTGCTTGTGTTCCAACCTAAGAAGCTCATCTTCCAGCACTTTATCTGACAATACTCTGTAGTGATCCATAGGATTTTCATTGGCTAATTTTTAGAAGTAGATCGCCAGGATTTTCTTCCTAGTTTACCTTAGTCGGGAAGCTCTGCTGAACCTGTCCACCATGGCTGACCTTTCTGGTATTCGAAATGCCAGTGGCGTAGCTTCCAGCATCATAGCAAAACTCAAGCAACCACAGTATGACAAACTGACAGGTGGGTAGTGACATAGTTTATCTGCAGAGCAGAGGCCTGAGTGAATACATTCATACAAGTAAGTTTGCTGTTGGTATAGTAATCAGTTTGGAGAAGACATGGGAATTAAAGTGCTAAGATTGATGTAGTTACTAAGTAGCCAGGAAGCTGAAATTGAGTAACTGGGTTTTTTTTTTTTTTTTTTAGTGAAATTGTCAAGGCTTAGTAAAATCATTGCTTTCAGAAAGGAAGTTAGGAAACGGAACACTTGCAAAATTCATTTCGGGATGCTGAGATGGCATCCAGAGGGCAAAAGGCAAAAACTCTTGCATCAACTGCTTGTGAGGTTTGACTGAAAAGAGATCATGCCGAAGATACACAAATTGCTTTTTTCTTTTCTTTTTAAAATAAAGTTGTATATATACAGATCGTTTACAAAAAGCAGAAGACTCATAAGTGCATAAAAGTATAAAATGGAAAGTAAAAGCCTCTGTTATTCTCCACTCCACCACTGACTCTTCTATGTAAAGGCTGCCATTATTAACAGTTTCGTATGTATCCTTTTGGAAGGTGTTTTTCTGACATAAAGAGCATGTACTAATGTACACAGATTGGATCATAGAATATGCACAGTGCTGACCCTGTCTATGCAGATCTTTTAATATCAATACATTTAGTTCTAACCTATTCTTAGTAATAAAGTGTCTTATTATATAGGTGCCCCAGGATATATGTAGCCAGTCTCCTGCTGCATATTTATGTTTCTTCCAGTTTTTACCTATGTTCCCCATTTACCTTTCTGACCTCAGTTCTTACTCCTCTTCCGCTTGCTTACCCTGCTCCAGCTGCACTGGCCTCCTACAGATTGTTGAAATGTAGCAGCCATATTTCTTATTTTCCATCAACCATTCTTATGCCTCAAGTTATCTTCTCTTAGGTAATGACTTTCTCCTTCCTTCATGTCTTAACCCATATTTCAACTTCTCAGCGAGACCTTTTTTGATCACACTATTTAATATCGCAGCCTCACCCTACTGCCAGTCTGTTTTCCTTTGTAATTTCTTTCCATAGAACATATCACTTTCTAATATGTTGTTGTTGTTGTTATTAGGTGCCATCAAGTCAGTTCCGACTCATAGCGACCCTATGCACAACAGAACGAAACACAGCCCAGTCCTGTGCCATCCTTACAATCGTTATGCTTGAGCTCATTGTTGCAGCCACTGTGTCAGTCCACCTTGTTGAGGGTCTTCCTCTTTTCTGCTGACCCTGTACTCTGCCAAGCATGATGTCCTTCTCCAGGGACTGATCCCTGCTGACAACATGTCCAAAGTATGTAAGACGCAGCCTCGCCATCCTTGCCTCTAAGGAGCATTCTGACCGCACTTCCTCCAAGACAGATTTGTTCGCTCTTTTGGCAGTCCATGGTATATTCAATATTCTTTGCCACCACCACAATGCAAAGGCGTCAGCTCTTCTTCTGTCTTCTGTATTCACTGTCCAGCTTTCACATGCATATGATGCGATTGAAAATACCATGGCCTGAGTCAGGCGCACCTTAGTCTTCAGGGTGACATCTTTGCTCTTCGACACTTTGAAGAGGTCCTTTGCAGCAGATTTACCCAATGCAATGCATCTTTTGATTTCATGACTGCTGCTTCCACGGGTGTTGATTGTGGATCCAAGTAAAATGAAATCCTTGACAACTTCAATCTTTTCTCCGTTTATCATGATGTTGCTTATTGGTCCAGTTGTAAGGATTTTTGTTTTCTTTATATTGAGGTGCAATCCATACTGAAGGCTGTGGTCTTTGATCTTCATTCGTAAGTGCTTTAAGTCCTCTTCACTTTCAGCAAGCAAGGTTGTGTCATCTGCATAACGCAGGTTGTTAATGAGTCTTCCTCCAATCCTGATGCCTTGTTCTTCTTCATAATAGTCCAGCTTCTCGGATTATTTGTTCAGCATACAGATTAAATAGGTATCGTGAAAGAATACAACCCTGACGCACACCTTTCCTGACTTTAAACCAATCAGTATCCCCTTGTTCTGTCTGAACAACTGCCTCTTGATCTATGTAAAGGTTCCTTATGAGCACAATTAAGTGTTCTGAAATTCCCATTCTTTGCAGTGTTATCCATAGTTTGTTATGATCCACACAGTCGAATGCCTTTGCATAGTCAATAAAACACAGGTAAACATCCTTCTGGTATTCTCTGCTTTCAGCCAGGATCCATCTGATATCAGCAATGATATCCCTGATTCCACCTCCTCTTCTGAAACCAACCTGAATTTCTGGCAGTTCCCTGTCGATGTATTGCTCCAGCCGTTTTTGAATGATCTTCAGCAAAATTATCCTTGTGTGTGATATTAATGATATTGTTCTATAATTTCCACATTCGGTTGGATCACCTTTCTTGGGAATGGGCATAAATATGGATCTCTTCCAGTCAGTTGGCCAGGAAGCTGTCTTCCATATTTCTTGGCATAGACTAGTGAGCACCTCCAGTGTTGCATCTGTTTGTTGAAGCATGTCAATAGGTGTTCCATCAATTCCTGGAGCCTTGTTTTTTGCCAACGCCTTCAGAGCAGCTTGGACTTCTTCCTTCAGTACCATCAGTTCCTGATCATATGCCACCTCTTGAAATGGTTGAATATCAACTAATTCTTTTTGGTATAATGACTGTGTGTATTCTTTCCATCTTCTTTTGATGCTTCCTGCATTGTTTAATATTTTCCCCATGGAATCCTTCACTATTGCAACTCGAGGCTTGAATTTTTCTTCAGTTATTTCAGCTTGAGAAATGCTGAGTATGTTCTTCCCTTTTGGTTTTCCATCTCCAGCTCTTTGCACGTGTTATTATAATACTTTATTTTATCTTCTTGAGAGGCCCTTTGAAATCTTCTATTCAGTTCTTTTACTTCATCAATTCTTCCTTTTGCTTTAGCTGCTTGACGCTCAAGCACAAGTTTCAGAGGCTCCTCTGACATCCATTTTGGTCTTTTCTTTCTTTCCTGTCTTTTCAGTACCTCTTGCTTTCTTCATGGATGATGTCCTTGATGTCATTCGACAACTTGTCTGGTCTTCGGTCACTAGTGTTCAATGTGTCAAATCTATTCTTGAGATGGTCCCTAAATTCAGGTGGGATATACTCAAGGTCATATTTTGCCTGTCATGGACTTGCTCTGATTTTCTTCAGTTTCAGCTTGGACTTGCATATCAGCAATTGATGGCCTGTTCCACAGTCAGCCCCTGGCCTTGTTCTCACTGATGATATTGAACTTTTCCATCATCTCTTTCCACGGATGTAGTCAGTTTGATTTCTGTGTGTTCCATCTGGCGAGGTCCATGTGTATAGTCGCCGTTTATGTTGGTGGAAGAAGGTATTTGCAATGAAAAAGTCGTTGGTCTTGCAAAATTCTATCATTCGATCTCCGGCATTGCTTCTATCACCAAGGCCATATTTTCCAACTACTGATCCTTCTTTGTTTCCAACTTTCGCATTCCAATCACCAGTAATTATCAATGCATCTTGATTGCATGTTCGATCAATTTCAGGCTTCAGCAGCTGATAAAAATCTTCTGTTTCTTCGTCTTTGGCCCTAGTGCTTGGTGCATAGATTTGAATAATAGTCATATTAACTGGTCTTCTTTGTAGGCATATGGATATTATCCTATCACTGACAGCGTTGTACTTCAGGATAGATCTTGAAACATTCTTTTTGATGATGAATGCAACACCATTCCTCTTCAAGTTGTCATTCCCAGCATAGTAGACTATATGATTGTCTGATTCAAAATGGCCAATACCAGTCCATTTCAGCTCACTAATGCCTAGGATATCGATGTTTATGCATTCCATTTCATTTTTGAATGAAATTTCCAATTTTCCTAGATTCATACTTTGTACATTCCAGGTTCTGATTATTAATGGATGTTTGCAGCTGTTTCTTCTCATTTTGAGTCATGCCACATCAACAAATGAAGGTCCTGAAAGCTTTATTCCATCCACGTCATTAATGTCAACTCTGCTTTGAGGAGGCAGCTCTTCCCCAGTCATCTTTTGAGTGACTTCCAACCTGGGGGGCTCATCTTCCAGGACTATATCAGACAATGTTCCGCTGCTATTCATAAGGTTTTCACTGGCTAATGCTTTTCAGAAGTAGACTGCCAGGTCCTTCTTCCTAGTCTGTCCTAGTCTGGAAGCTCAGCTGAAACCTATCCTCCTTGGGTGACCCTGCTGGTATCTGAATACCAGTGGCATAGCTTCTAGCATCACAGCAACACACAAGCCCCCACTGTATGACAAACTGACAGACACGTGGGGGTTCTAAAATATTATATACTAATTAATTTGGCTCTCATTTCACTAGAATATAAGTTCCACAGGACAGGGATTTCTGTATGTCTTGTTCACTGCTGAATATCCAGTGCCCATAGCAATTTCTGGATGTAATAAATGCTCATGAGAAATGGATGATGAATGAATGCCATAATTGCCATCTTTATAGTTATGTGTGTTTACCAAAAAACCTATAAGATAAATCCCTATGTATTCATAATAATCTATTCTAAAAAGTTTGTGTGTCAATTTAATCTTTCACAAACAATATTTGGGAGTGCCTGTATTTCTATACTGTGGATATCACTAGGTATTCTCAGGTTTTTGATTTTGGCTATTGCTGTAGGTGCAAAACATCGTTTAATTGTTACTAATAGCTTTTTGAAAGTAACGCATTTCTAGATTTCTTGTGCCCAACCAAGAATATAATCTTAAATAAAATAATATCCTTCATTAACATTGTTATTTAATGGTTTATTGCCCCAAATATATCGCTTCTAAATCTCAAATATTGCATAGTACTGTGGACTTTTTCTTTAGTAAATGTGACTTTAATATATGTATTTTTTAAAAAGCAGTCATGGCACATGGTAGATGCCAATTTAAAAAAGAACCTTCATCAGTCAAATAAATAAATCCTACCGCTTGCTCTAATAAAGGGTAAAAATCACGGAAGTAATGTAGTCATATATATTACTTTGATAGTTATTATTTAACATCATTTTTATATAATACATGGCCTTGTGAAAGAAAAAAATCATTTGATTGCACAGGAAAACATTCTGATTATTAAGTGAAATTGATGTGTGTAATATTCTGATTTCTCTGTACTCAAAATGTAAAAAAATAATAGGTACAGTTATAGATTTAAATGATATAAATGATAGCAGTTGTTAATAGGCAGTTTTGTTCCAATATTCACTAAATAATAAGTTCAAGCGTTGTTACTGCAATAAGTTTGTCAGTTTCACTTCATTTTTTCGGAGCAACAAAATTTGCCCCGTGTTGCATCAGATATTTTGCAATGACATAGAGGAATACATCAAAAAAAGAAAAAGAAATTCCCAACTGTTATCAAAACTTTCTGATCGTCCTCAATAATTTGTTATTAATATAGAAATTTTAGATTAAATTATTTTCTTGGTTGCCTTGCATGTTCCTATTAGACCATAGCAATTATTTATTAATGAAGTTAATATGCTCTTTGTAAACTTTCAAATTGCTGTTGATCTCAAGCACACTGTGGAGAACAAGAGTATGTCATTCATACAAATGATTTAATATCATAAAATGAGGCGTGTGGGTGAGATAGATCTGTCTACCTTCTAGGCTTAGAGCCCTGGTAGCACAGTGGTTAAGAGCTACAGCTGCTAACCAAAAGTTTAGCATTTCACTAGTTTGAATCCACTAGCTCCTCCTTGGAAACCGTACAGGACAGTTTTCCTCTGTCCTGTAGGGTCGCCGTGAGTCAGAATTGACTTGACGGCAGCAGGTACCTTCTAGGCCTAGGCATGGAATGTTTATTTCAGAACCGTTAACTAGAACTGGGGACTACGGATAATGAACACAGTATCATTGCAGAGATGTGGTGTTCCCTGAAGAATAGTCTCTGTCAAGACATTCATCATCCCTCATCAAGATGCAAAGAAGTTGTAATATATTGTGATAGTGTCCCTTACCACCCATGATTAAGTCAGACCAAAATGGCACAAAGACTAGGAAGCCAGTCAGATGTTCACCAGATACACTTATTCAATCACTTGCAAATCCAATTTATTTCTGTGAATTAATGAATAATTATCTAGTATCTATGATTTTAAATAAAACAATCATTTTAAAGAAAATAATTGTAATTTTAATGTATTTTTATTTGAAAAAGCAATGAGTTTTTACTGGTAAGCTGTTTTCTATTTTATATGGCCTGTGTTTTCACACTTAACATTTACTTAATTATTTGTAGATTGTGCCACTTGGAGAATTTTTTCCTTATTCAATGTCTGCATAATTTTTTAATATTATTAAACCTTGAATTGGAGACTGATTACAAAACAAATCCAGTTATTCACTATATGTGGTTACTAAAAACATTGCTGTTAGCCTGTGAAAGCTTCTTATCAGTGTTTCTCATACTAAACTCTAGTGAACACTATATACTTCTCCCAGTTTTGTATGACTTTATATGCAAGTAAAAACCTCAGTGAAATCATGTATGCATTCATTTATTCAGCAATTATGCAGTAGCTTCTCTGTGCCAGTCAATATACTAAAGAGTGAAGTTACCAATACGCATAAGACGCCTCTCCCTCACCGAATGCATAGGCTGAATAATGGCCCCACAAGATGTCCACATACACTCGTTACGAGTCAGAATCAACTCAACATACAGCAACAAGGATGTCCACATCCTAATCCCTGGAACATGTAAATAGTACTTTATATGGTAAAGATTTTGCAGATGTGATTAAGTTTAGGGACTTGAGATCAGGATATCATCCTGTATTATCCAGGTAGGTCCTATATGCAATGACATGTGTCCTTATAACAGAGAAGCAGAGGGAGATTTCACGTATACAGAAGAGAGGAAGGCAATGTGAGCCGAGAGACAGAGACTGGAATGATTCAGCCACTAAGCAAGGATAGCCATTAGAAGCTGGGAACAAATCTGTAGATCCTCCAGAGTGAGCATGGCCCTAAGACGCCTTGACTTTGACCCAGCAAAACTGATCTTGGACTTCTGGTCTTCAGAACTATGAGAGAATAAATGTGCATTGTTGTAACCCATCAAAGTTTTGGTAATTTTTTACAGTAGCCATAGGAAACCAATACACTGAGGAACTCAAACTTTAGGGAAAGAGCTGAGGACACACAAATCAAAATTTACGTGCAGTGCAAAGCACTGGACATAAGTGAGAAAGGAAATGGGTGTACAGGGTGTACAGGACGTGCTTCCAGTAGACCAAGTCCTATAAATCTACTTAGAAGATCTGAACTGAGTCTTGAAGTGAAATGAGGACTTTGCCAAGCATGGAGGAGAGTGTAATAGTACAGAAACGAAAAAAGGTATAAGGAGTTTCATAATACAAAACTGTAATTTTGAAATGTGCATTTAATCCAGGAAAATGCTAAACCCTAAGGTAGGTTTCCCTAACTGTTAAAATTTTGTTTAGTCATGTTTATGTCAAAGAAGAGTGTAGGGCTATGAAGCAGTCTTAGAAAGAATAATACCATATACACTACAAATAAAGGAATATTTTGATGTTACAAAAGTAAAGAATAATTATTACTTCCTGCTGTTGTCAAAGCGCTTAGAGACGTTATTGCATGTAAATATTAATTAAAGTATCTTAACAGTGACATAGTTTAATCAGTTGGGGAGAGAGATCATTTATTCTAGTTATACAAATAATTACTAATTCCTCAAATTCTGATAAAAATTAAGCAACAGTCCTAACAAAAATATTTATCATGTTTTCTTTCATATTATTTAGATTAATAAGAATTTTTGCCTTGAAGTTTTTGGCCAAGCAAAAAATGGAGAAGTTACTCCTCTGTGTTCTTTTGTCAAATTTGAATAGTAGAAATAGTGAGGATGACTGTCTTTGTTATCTAGTGCTGCTATGACACAAATACCACAAGTGGATGGCTTCAACAAACAAGTTTATTCTTGCATGGCATAGTAGAGCCAGCTCCAGGGGAAGGCTTTCTCTCTGTGTAGGCTCTGGAGGAAGGTCCTTGTCACCAGTCTTCCCCTTGGTGGCAGCCCCTTGGCCCTGGGCTTCAGCTACGCCCTCCAGCTCCACTGGGAAGGCGACTGTGCTCCCTCCCCTGGAGCTGGCACCCTAAATTGGGACTTTGAGCCTCCTAACCTGTGAGAGAATAAATTTCTCTTTGTTAAAGCCATCCACTTGTGGTATTTCTGTTACAGCAGCACTAGATAACTAAGACAAAGACTGAGCAAAACATCTGATACTATGTTTGATACCCCTAGAAATATTACAAACTAGAGAGAATTTAAGTGAGCTTTGAAATCTATTTTCAAGGTTGATTTAAGGTTTCGAGAGAAACAATGGTTAGGAAAAGATGTTTTAAGTCAAATGAAGACTTACTGTGATATGGATCGGGTATCACTGATTTGGTTGTGAGAACAAAGAGGGAAAGACAAATTATACTATAAAGAAAGGACAATTAGATTACCCAGGGGTGGCAAGAGAAATAAAAAAGCCAGCTATTGATTTTAGTTCTTTTTCCAGAGCCAAGAAATTAGATTAGTCAATCACTAGATACTGGGAATCTTGCTCTCGCACCGTTGAAAGTACTAGGAAGTACTAGGAATTATCAAACTTTTCGATTTTTAGGGAAAGAAAGTAAAAAATATCATTTCCCAAAGTATTTAGAAATGAAAATTTGAAATGATGTTTTAGCCATACTGATTAGGCTTCCTGTGAAAGCCCAACACTTGCCCCCTCCCGCCCTGCCCCTAGCTTCTTTAGTTTACTTTTAAGCAATGGAATTCATAACCCCTCCCCAGACCTTCCTGGCTTCTGGCCCAAACTCTAGGTAAATATGAGCTGTATCTACGCCCCAGTTAAACATAGGTTTGCAAACTCAGCCGGTCAGGGAGGTCTCCATTCATATATTATTTTGACAAAGTGTTTTCTGCCTTCAATACAGTCTAAAATAATTTGTTATTAATAAAAATGAACATAGAACTCAGAAGGTGATTAGATTTCATTTAGACATACGGCAATAGTCTGTTTCTTCTGTCAATAGGTTAAGAGAGCTCTCCTGTTGATAAAAATTTTTTTTAATATTTTATTCATATGTGCAGTAATTGAGTAGCCCTGGTGGCACAGTAGTTAAAATGCTCAGCTATGAACCAGAAGGTCAGCAGTCCAACCTACCGGCTGCTTCGAGGGAGAAAGATGTGGCAGTCTGCTTGCATAAAGATTTACAGCCTTGGAAACCCTATGGAACAGGGTTTCTACTCTGTCCTGTAGGGTCACTATGAGCTAGAATTGACTAGACAGCAATGGATTTTTGATTGGTGCAGTAATTATGTTTAAATGATTGATGGAGCATAGTTTAGGAAATCTTTTCTCCCATGATTCGAATGAAGACATTAATATATCCACTTATTCAACAATTATGTAACAGCTACTCTGTGCCAGGCAATATACTAAAGATTGAAGGTACCAGTATGAATAAGCTACCTCTCCCTTACTGAGTGCAGGAGGCTGGATAATGGCCCCCCAAGATTCCACATAGGGTTGCTATGAGTCAGAACTGACTCGATGGCACACAACAACAAAGATGTCCATATTTTATATACATAACATATGTGTGTGTGTATATATACATATGTATACACACACACACACACACACATATATATGTTATGCATTATATATAACTTGGGATACATGTACAAATAATCAAGAAAATAGTATTGCAGTAACTTGGGATACATGTACAAATAATCAAGAAAATAGTATGGCAATCTACAGGAGCAGTACTTACACCAGCAAGATTTATTATTAAAGATTTACTTTAAATATCTTACAGTTTTTACTTTGTACTGTAATGCAAAACAGAAGATTTCTAGACTTTCCTAAAAATGCATTTATCTTTTAGCATTATAATCAGATATCCACGTATTTCATGTATGTTCGTTGTTGTATGCCATGGATTCGATTCTGACTCATAGTGACCCAATAGGACAGAGTAGAACTGCCCCATAGAGTTTCCTAGGCTGAAATCTTTACAGGAGCAGATTGCCAGGTCTTTTCTTCCTTGGAGCTACTGGTGGGTTCGAACTGCCAACCTTTTGGTTAGCAGCTGAGCACTTAACCATTGGGCCACCAAGGTTCCTCATGTATATTGGTAGTGTTGTATATTTTTAGAGATACATACTTTGTACTTTCAAAAATGTTTCATAAATTATGAAACATCTCAAGAATGTTTCATAAATTATGAAACATCTCAAGAATGTTTCGTATCTATAGTCTTATTTTTTTTATGCTTTCTCTACCTCTCTGGTGTCTATCCATACCAGGCCAAGCCTGGAAACTTCAGTCATTCTAAATTATTTGGTCTGCAGGTCTCTAGACAATAATTTATTTGCTTGTCACCATTTTTCTAGAACCGAGAAACTAAGACTGAAAAATACTACCAGTATCATCAAGCAAAATACCAGTGTTAATTTTATGATAGTTACAGTTGTTCTTGGGATACTGTGTTAATTTATTTAGACTTTCAACAGAGCTTATCCCTGCCCCAATATAACATATGCAAGAGAAATAATAGATTTTTTAAGTATATAAGATAGACTTGGCTTTGCTATTACTGCAGCTTTTATTATGTAGCTGGAAGAAAGAAAATAGATTTTTTTATTATTCTAGGAAAACATACTAACACTTGAATTCCATATATATTAGTGTCAGTGGACTATTCTCATGGCTGCTTTTGTTTCTTCCCAGTATGCTCTAGTGATTACCCATAGGACTTTGCTAAGTATATAGCCTTAGGAGATAAAAGATTTTAATTGACTCAAAATGGCAAACCTATTGTCACCATCTAAATTCAAAAGCATGCCCACTATACAAAAGTTGACCAAAAATAAATTAGAAATAAACTTATTGGGAACTCAGAAAATTGATATCAGTCTCAGGTAATCACATAGAGTGAGATCACTCCCCCCTTTTGCTGCTTTCACAGATTCAATGGGAACCTTTGAAGTGAATTTGTTTAGAAGTTGTTTCCTAGGACAATGTAGTACTACAGCCTTGCTTCAGTCAGCATTCTGATTTACAGTCAGACTAGAAATGTTTCTGCCTCATAATCAAAGCTAACATATACCTGAGTTGATTCCGACTCATAGTGACCCTATAGAACAGAGTAGAACTGCCCCCTACGGTTTCCAAGGAGCAGCTGGTGGATCTGAACTGCTGACCTTTTGGTAGGCAGCTGAGCTCTTAACCACTATGCTACCAGGGCTCTGAACTTATTGTTTGTTTTGAAACTGTGACTTTATCTGCTTTCAGCCAGAATCTCTTATGACTGATAAGCAGTTTTCCTCTGAATTCTACTGTAATTATTCTTATAATAGAATCTGTCTCTAATTTTTAAAGCATAATTGAAAGAAATTAAGTAATCCTTCTAACCAAGCTTGAGCCATTTCACATTTAATATTCTTTCTGGGAAAATCCATTTTGGATATATACCTTCTGTTAACATCACATTTTCCACTTTTTCATTTTAAACTATAATATGGTTTATTTCTTGAAGTTTTGCTTTGACAAGTGTAATTTTATGATTGTGTAACATGGGTTTTTTGGTACTGTAGAGTGAAATTTCTTTTGGTCTTGTTGCAACAAATTCTTGCCAGAAAGCAGCTTGTAATCTATTTCTTACGTAGTGTAAAAGAAATAGAAAATTCTAAAGAAGCATGTTAATTGTCCTTCCTTGACAGTTTGACACTAGCAAGCCCCCTTCCTTAATTGCCTTTCCCCATTCCTAGAGGATTGGAAACTCTTATTGCTGTTTCATGGATATATAATTAACAATACACTGTATTAAAAAATGTATATTTTTTAAAAAATAATGACAGAAATCTGTATGTTAATTAAAGTTAAAAGCTTAGCATGAATATTAAAAGGCTTGAAAATGCTCTGTTTAAGAGAAAGCTTACTATTTATAACCTTTCCTTTGCTTGTCTTATCAAGATATAATTAACAAAGTAAAATTCCCCCTTCTTAGATACATACTTTTATGAATTTGCAAACTTAATCATCCCAAAAAGTTTTCTCATACGTATTTGTAGTCAATCCTTTTTCCCTACACCCAGCTCTGCCAACCATTGATCTGACTTCTGTCCCTATAGTCTTTTCCAGAATGTCTGTTGTTCAGAGTGCCATATAAAACCATACGGCATGTAGTCATTTTGAGGGTGGCTTTTTTCTTGTAGCATAATGCTATTGAGGTTCTTTCATGTGTAACTGTGTCAGTATTTCATTGTTTTTTATGAGTAGCTATAAAAATGGCATTGGGGTCGTTTGACCTGTAACTTCATGAGTGGGAGGAGAGAATTACCATCAACCTCAGCCCAAGGCTGATTCCTATGAGGCAGAGGTCAGATATGCCTTCTCTCTCTAACCTTTTTACTAATTCTGACACCAGCTGTCCTTCCTATGGCACTCACTACGTCTCTTCTGGGTTTGATAATTTGTTGCAATGGCCGCACAGAACTCACAGACCATACTCGTGAGTATGGGGTTTACTAGGGAAATGGCAGGTTACAATTTAGGGTCAGGAATGACTCAGGATGCATTTCCTTGGTCAGGACAGCTCCTCGGCCATGCATGCACGCAGTCCTCTCCCTCTGCTTCTGGGCCCTTCTGGCTGGCCTCTGCCCTACTTGGGCAAGTGTTATAAAGCTGTTTGGCTCCCCCAATAAGTGCTCAGAGGTACCCCCTCCACCAGGAAGCCTCTTGCCCAAAGACACTGAGCTCTCTTGCTCCTTGGGTTGGCAAGACTACTGTTACTGACTGCTTGGCTGCATGGACCAGAAAGTCCACCATGCCATCTCAAACTGGCCTCCTAGTTCTGCTGTCACTGTTTCTCTGCCACTGTTTCTCACTACCTCACCCCATCTCTGGTATAACCTCACCCCATCTCTGGTATAACAGCTCTTTCTCTCTATCTCCTGGGTCTAGGAGGTTCTCAGCACAGGGACCTCAGGTCCAAAGGACACACTCCACTCCTGGCTCTTCTTCTTGGTGGTAGTAAGATCCCCCTGTCCACTTCTGGGATAGCTTATTTTAAGCATAGCAGGGTGTAAAACTGACCAAGCCCCTTTATAGGGTTCTGTACACCTTGCTTGCATGGTCCCATCCCCACAAGGGTGCACGTACCATATTTGCATAGTCCCACCCAATAATAATGTAAGAGTCACAAAGACTATTGCTAAAAAAAAAATAACTTTTTTTTTTTTTTTTTTGCTAGAAGGGCCATATTAAGTAATTTCACTGCACCGTAGTAGTACTTCGTGTGTGGATGTACCACAGTTTATCTATTTGCCCTATGAGTCTTCTCACTAATAATCATTATATTGTTACTCTTATGATAAATATTTAGCTATTATTTTAAAGTGCTTACTATGTGCTAGGTACTATGGTAGTGCTTTTACATAACTCAAATGATTTGATGTTGCAAAGTATAGCATAATGTTATTTTAAGAGCAGAGCTAGACTTTCAGGTTTGAGTTCTAACTCCTCTATTTGCTAGTTTTACAACCTTTGGACAAGTTATTTAACATCTAGTTTTACACAGCTGTGAAAAGGAGATGATAATAATACCACTTCATAGGGCTATTGTGAAGATTAAATTGGGTTATACTTATAAGTACTTGTAATATTGTCTGACTCATAGTGTTCAGTAAATGTCAGTTATGTTTAGCTATAGCTTTTGAACAGTGTTATGAAATAAAGTTTAATATCTCCAATTTGAAGAGGAGGAGGCAGACTCAGAAACGTTCTGGCTTCCTCAAGATCATATAACCAGTAAAGCAACAGATCCAAAATTTGTAACCTTGTCTGACTGCAAACTCAGTGCTTTTTCCATGACAAAGCACTACATATTATTTAATTCAAACACTCTGACAATATGGCATGATAGATATTCTCAAGGACCCTTATACTAAAACGCAACTAGATCCTGCAATAAATTACAAAAAACTATGTATTTTCTAGTGAACACAAAAATGCATTTAAAATTGTGGGGAAATCTTCATGATTTTTTGTGAAGAATAAGCAAATTGAAAAGTAGAACTACCTAAGAGAAAACTACGTCTATGGAAAGAGACAGTGGAGAAGCTCGATATCATCAATCAGAGAAGGCCAGAGGCCAACTGCGAAACAGACAATCAATTGCTCATATGCAAATTGAAATTGAAGCTGAAAAATTCAAACAAGTCCATGAGAGCCAAAGTACGACCTTGAGTATATCCCACCTGTATTTAAAAACCATCTCAAAAATAGATTTGACACGTTGTACATTAATGACCAAAGACCAGATGAGTTGTGGGATGACATCAAGGGCATCATACATGAAGAAAGCAAAAGGCCATTAAAAGATAGGAAAGAAAGAAAAGACCAAAATGAATGTCAGAAAAGACTCTGAAACTTGATCTTGAATGCAGAGTAGCTAAAGGGAATAGAAGAAGTGATGATGTAAAAAAGCTGAACAGAAGATTTCAAAGGGTGGCTCGAGAAGTATTATAATGTATTATAAAGTATTATAATGACATGTGCAAAGACTTTGAGTTAGAAACCAAAAGGGAAGAACACACAGTATTTTCAAGCTGAAAGAACTGAAGGAAAAATCCAAACCTCAAGTTGCAACATTGAAGGTTCTGTGGGCAAAATATTGAACGATGCAGGAAATACCAAAAGCAGGTGAAAGGAATACGCAGAGTCACGATAGCCAAAGAACTGGTCGACTCTCAACCACTTCAGGAGGTAGCATACGACCAAGAACTATTGGTACTGAAGGAAGAAGTCCAAGCTGCATTGAAGGCATTGGCGAAAAACAAGTCTTCAGGAACTGATGGAATACCAATTGAGATGTTTCAACATGGATGAAATGGTGGAAGCACTCTCGTCTATGCCAAGAAATTTGGGAGACAGCTACCTGGCCAACTAACTGGAAGAGATCCATATTTATGCTCGTTCCAAAGAAAGGTGATCTAACAAAATGTGGAAATTATTGAACAATATCATTAACATCACACACAAGTAAAATTTTGCTGAAGATCATTCAAAAGCGGCTACAGCAGTATATCAACAGAGAACTGCCAGAAATTCAAGATGGATTCAGAAGAGTACTTGGAACGAGGGATATCATTGCTGTTGTCAGATGGATCTTGGCTGAAAGCAGAGAATACCAAAAAGATTTTTACCTGTGCTTTATTGACTATTCAAAGGTATTCGACTGTGTGCATCATAACAAATTGTGAATAACATTGCAAAGAATGGGAATTCCAGAACGCCTACTTGTGCTCATATGGAATTGTAAGGGGGTGGGGGAGAACTTGCACTCCGGAAGAGGAAGAGGCAGGGGGATGGTGACATTCCTCCATAAGACAATCCCAACAAAGGAGGAGACAGGAGTTGGTGACATTCCTCAGTAAGATGGTCCCTACATAGTTAAACTTTAAGCCAAGGAAATGATCTTCACAGGGGTCTTTGATTTGATAAAGCCCTTAACTTGATAAAGTCCCTAACTTGGTAAGATCTCTACTTGGTAATTAAACCTTAAGCCAAGGAAATAGTCTTTGTAGGGGGGTCTTGTCCTGGCTTTTAAACGTTAATAGAGACAGATCAAGAGAAAAAGGAGTATAAAACCCTAAGAAAACGACTATGGGGCACTCAGATTCTTTCTCTACCTGAGTAGTCCACTTGACACTTCCTAGTCAAGTGTACTTTTACTACTAACCCTCTGCTTACTAATAAACCTCTGCTTGCTTGGCACTATTTGTCTCAGTGTTTGAATTCTTTCCTACACCAAAGACAAGAACCGAGGCCATTCTCTGGCAACAGAGCTTGTACATAGACCAAGAGGCAGTTGTTTGAACAGAACAAGTGGATACTGCATGGTTTAAAGTCAGGAAAGGTGTGTGTCAGGGTTGTATCCTTTCACTGTACTTATTCAATCTGTATGCTGAGTAAATAATCTGAGAAGCTGGACTACATGAAGAACTCGGCATCAGGATTGGAAGAAGACTCATTAACAACTTACGATATGCAGATGATACAACCTTACTTGCTGAAAGCGAAGAAGACTTGAAACACTTACTGACGAAGGTCAAAGACTACAGCCTTCAGTATAGTTTACACCTAAATGTAAAGAAAACAATAATCCTGCAAACTAGACCAATAAGCAACATCACATTAAATGTAGAAAGTACTGAATTTGTCAGGGATTTCATTTTACTTGGATCCATAATCAATGACCCTGAAAGTAGCAGTCAAGAAATGAAATGTTATATTGCATTGGGCAAATCTGCTGCAAAAGACCTCTTTAAAGCATAAAAAAGCAAAGATGTCACTCTGAGGACCAAGGTGCACCTGACCTAAGCCATGGTATTTTCAGTCACCTCATATGATGCCAAAGGTGGACAAATGAATAAGGAAGACTGAAGAAGAATTGATGCCGTTAAATTATGGTGTTGGTGACGAATATTGAATGTACTGTGGACTGCTAGAATAGTGAACACATCTGTCTTGGAAGAAGTACAGCCAAAATGCTCCTTGGAATCAAAGATGGCGAGACTTCATCTCACATACTTTGTACATGTTATCAGGAGAGATCAGTCCCTGGAGAAGCACATCATGCTTAGTAAAATAGAGGGTCAGCAAAAAAGAGGAAGACCCTCAGTGAGATGGATTGACACAGTGACTGCAACAGTGGGCTCAAACATAGCAATGATTGTGAGGATGGTGCAGGACTGGGTAGTGTTTCATTCTGTTGGACATAGGGTCGCTGTGAGTCAGATTTGACTCAATGGCACCTCATAACAACAACAAGAGGTAACTGCTGGATGTACAGCCACTGGAAGACTCCATTAAATCCTGAGTACCCCTGGGTAGTGCCCTCTCCTTCCCAGTAGAAATAAACACAAATCCTCTGTTTTGATATTAACAAAATTTTCCAGAATATTAAATGGGAGAACACTACGACACCAGCATAACCCTGATTTCAGAAACACAGACCGTGAGAGGGGGACAGAGAGAGAGAGCTTAACAAAGGAAAATTGAAGAGCAATCCTATTCCTAAACAAAGATGCAGAAATCTTGAACAAGATTAGCAAACTAAATCTAACAAAGCATTTTTTTAAAGCATAAAAAATATGTGATAAAAAGTTGTATGAAGAAGTCAGGAAGGAATAAGTATAACGTATTTTTACCACATTAATAGACCAAAGGAGAAAAACCATATGATTAACTCAATTGATGCAGAGGAATTTAATAAAATCCAGGATGGGGACATAATAAAACTTCGCTGCAAGCTAGGATTCAAAAGAATTTCCTTGTGCACCCGACGAAAACCCACAAAAAAGAAAAACATTTTTTTAGGTTCAAGATGCCCACAGTCACTACTTCTATTACATATTGTATTGGAGATCCTGGCTGGTACATATACAGCACAAAAAGTAATAAAAGATGTAATTTAAGTTTGGAAAGGAAGAAAATTTTCAGTATTCACAGTTCACATGACTATGTAGAAAATCCAAAAGAATCTACAGGTAAATGATTTAATGAGAGCGTTTAGCACAATGGCTCAATAGATGTTAAAAATACAAAAGTCAATGCTTTTCTATATACCAGCATCAAATTATTAGAAAATGTAATTAAAATGTAAAAGGAATAAATCATATAAAGATGGAGCAAGTTATAAAATTTGAGGTATAGAAAGATTTTAGTTCTCTTCAAACTGATCTGTAGATTAACTCCAATTACAATCAAAATCCCAACATGGTTTTGACAAGTTGTTTCTGAAATTTCCATAAAAGAACAAAAGCCAAGAATAACCAAAGTAATCCTAAAGAAGAATAAAGTAGGGGAACTTTCTCTCTACCAGATACCATGACTATATAGAAATAGTAATTAATAAAGGAATATAGAAATAGTAATAAATAAACTATGGTATTAACACTGGGATAGAAAGCCAGGGAAACTAACAGAAATATCTAACAATACACCCATGCTTATATGCAAATTTGATATGTGGCAAAAGTGGTAATAACTAGGGAAAGTATCAACTATATAAATGATACTAGAATAATTGGTTTTTTCTTTGAAAAATAAGAAAAGTGATCCCTTCCTCATACCTACATGGAAATAAATTTCAAGTGAATTAAAATATGTAAATCTAAAAGGTAATAGTTTAAAGCTTTTACAAGAAAATTCAGGAGAATGTTTTAAGATATTAAGGAAGAAAAGAATTTCTTAAATAAGACTGGAAGAGTGCAACCCATAGAAGAAGAGATGTGTAAATTTGACCACATTGAATTAAAGAACTTCTGTTTATCAAAAGCTATCATAAAGAAAAGGGTAAACTACATCCTTAGAGAAAATATTTACAACATATGTAACTGACAAAGAATGTGTGTTCTCCTGTAAATCAATTAAAAAAAAAGCAAACCAATAGAAAAATGAGCCAAAGTCTTAAGCAGGCATTTCATAGAAGCAGCAGCACACAAATAGCTTTTAGGCATGGAAAAGATGGTCAACTTCATTACTCCTCTACAAAACACTTGTTAATACAAAGGGAGAAACTTTACAGTAGAGAAGCATGGCAGATATCACCTTGTCATCAAAGCACTCATCAGTAATGGGACAAATTGAAACCATGTAGTACCTGATAGAATACAGCAGTAAGAACACACAACACTTACATGATAGTCCTGCCAACTTGAATCTAATTATGAGAGCATTAATTATGAGGAAATATCAAGCAAACTCAAATGAAGGTACATTCAGCAATGGGCTCAAACATACCTACTATTGTGAGACTGGCACAAGACCAAATAATGTTTCATTCTGTTATAAATAGGGTCACTGTGAATCGGAACTGACTTGATAACACCTTACACCAACATCTATAATATAACTGGTCAGTAATCATCAAAAGCACCTCGAGAAATGAGTGAGGAAGAAGACTAAAGAGACGTGACAACTAAGTAACGTGGTTTTGAACTGGATCCTTTTGCTATATAGGATATTACTGGGACAATTGGAAGCGTGAATAGAGACCAAAGATTAGATGACCGTAATATATCAATGTTAATTTTCTGATTTTGATCCTTGTATTGCTCTTGAGTGGCACAAATGGTTAAGCACTCAGCTGCTAACCAAAAATGTGGAATTTTGAGTTCACCCAGAAGGGGCTGGCAATCAGGCCAGGTAATCTGCTATTCCAAAAGATCAGCCATTGAAAAGCCTGTGAAGCACAGTTCTACTCTGACACACATGAAGTTGCCATGACTCGGAATCAACTTGGCAGCAACAGTTTTTTGTTTTTTTTTTTTTAATTGTAGTTAAGTGAGAGAAGGTTTATAAGGATAATTATGCCCCCCAAATACTCACTATTGTATTCAGTGATAATAGTAACATCATACTGACAGCTGATCTTTCAAATGGTACTGTTCCAGCGAATTTGTCAACATAAATGTCATTTTTTAATATTACAAAGAGAGACTATTTTACATCATTTGGGCAAAAATTTAAAGTTCTGACACTGTCAAATGCTGAAGAGGTTCACCAAGAACTCTGACACACTGCTAATGGGAGTGAAAATTAATCCAAACGCTTTGAAAAATAATTTGGCATCATTATGTAAAGTTGAAAATTCACGTAACAAACAAACAAAATCCCATTGCTGTCAAGTCAATTCTGACTCATAGCAACTCTATAGAACAGAGTAAAACTTCCCCGTAGGGTTTCCAAGGAATGGCTAGTGGATTCGAACTGCCAGCCTTTTGGATAGCAGCCAAACCCTTAGCCACTGCACCACTAGGGCAGCATTCACATACTGTATGACCCAATTCAACTCCTGAACATTTTACTGCAGAAAAACTCCAGCAACTGTGCTCCAGAAAAATTGCTTAAGAATGTCCATAGCAGCATTGTTTGTTTTAGTAATATATATATGTATATGTATATATATAAAATCACAAATGCAATGTTATACAGCAGTGAACATGAATTGTATGCATTAATCATAGTTAATAATCTTGAGTGGAAGAAACAAGTTACAAAAGGCCAGCCACAGTGTAATTTTATTTTTTATAAAGCTCAAACATAAAGCAGAATATATTCAAGGTATTACTTAGGAATATGTACATAGGTAGTGAAACGTCTCTTTTTATAGCAAGGAAATGGTTATCACACAATATAGGATAGGGTTATACCTCTGTGGGGAGGCAGGGGGAGCAGGTTGGAGAAGGAGCATGTTGGATGTATCCAAATTGGTAATTTTGAATTCTTAAGTTAGATGGTAACATTGCAGGAGTTTGATTGTATTATGCTTCATAACTTAAATATATGTTACACATATCATTTTGAATATATAAAATATACTTTTTAAATAATTAAGACCATTAGGAGTGATTTAAGATAACAGATTTAGGATTTTCCTTTTAATACTGGTAAGAAACCTTTTAGTGCTGGGGAGAAAGACCTAGCAAGATCTACCTGTCGGGACTTTTTTTACTGTATGACCAAACAATAAACAAAAGAAAGTCCCAACCTGAAGCATTAAAATACTGCTAAATTTTAAGTTCCTAGGGCCTAGGTTATTTGAGAATCCTTAAAACTGTCCCTACGTCAGAGTTAAATGACATCAGGGATGGTTAGATAGAATTTTCTAGACACTGTTAATGCTATGTGCCTGCTAGAATCCTAACCAAAGTGTTCTATAGAGTCAGCTTTGGTGTGCTCATTTTCTTTGTTTTAAAGAGTCTCTTTGAAGCAGAAAATTGAAATCCTCTTAAAAGCCTTTGCTGACTAAAGAGTTGCATTTCTATCTGTCAGATAGTGTTGCGACACGTGAAGAAAACAAGAAAATCGATTATGTAAATAGGTCGACAGCTTTATGAAACACAGACTGGTGACCCTTGGAGCTCAGAGAATCAATGTGGTAAAACATAGATGCTGTTTGACAGCTTTTGTGTGTGCTTTGTTTATCTGCAATGAATCTATATGTATTTAATCAATTGTATGTAACTGAAAACATTCCTCAGAGTTTAATTACAGAGCTCACACTCTGAAATATTTGAATGTTTACTCTAATAGGCATTAATTTATCGATAAGTGAGAGTTGTATGTCCACTAAGCATTTTATTTTCTGTTGAAATAAAGTCTTTTCAAAAGAAGGGGATATAATATAAACTTTATTGGCATGACCTTTTACTACTAAGCGGCAGCAGCAGACATCCGTCGCAGAGACATTTGACTGAAAACATGTAATCATCACTTACCTTGCCACAAAGATAATAGAGACAAAGCGGCAGAAGTAAAGTTTATATTTGAACCTCTCAAAGTACCCATTTTTGTATTTTGCACTACTTCAGGATCGATAGTACCATATGGCTTCTACATAAGTGGACCTGTTACCAATAAACTAGGACTGATGTGTAATTACGTTTTCAGTGATTCATCTGTGAAACACCCTGGGTTATTTTACATGGCAGCATCTGGTTCACATGTGTACAGTGGTTATTCTGTGGTGATTGACATCTATACTCTTCTAATAAAGTTCCAATTGCACAGATGTGGGCTGTTGCCCTCTTTCTTATACACACAAAACCTAAATTTGAAAAATCCTTACCTCGACCCTTCCTGAACATGAACATTTCAACCTTCTGCACATACACACAAAGAACACTTGCATTGTGACCAGAACATAATATAAATATTTCAATCTTTGAACAGTTGTGTGTAGGAACCTTTATCTCTTTTTATGTTTGTTTATACCATGACATCTGTTTTAGATTGTAAGCTCCAAGAGGGCAGTGACCACGTCAATTTAATATTACACAGACAACGTCCAGTAAGGCATAATTCACTTTCAAGTGCTGGCTAAGTATTTGTCAATCATTATGATGATGTTAATGACTTTAAGGAAAAACAGAGTTTATAATCTGCCTGTAAACACCTTTTATAGTTTAAGAGGTATTTGCTGTAAATTGGCTCTGTTTTCAATTTCACACATTATAATTAGCCAGGTAACGAATCAAACTATATTGTTTTGAGCAGAATTAGTTTACCTTTTGTTAGAATAATTCTTCAGTGATGTGTGATGCGGAATTTTTAAAGAGGCAGAGTTCAAGGCAAGCTTTATGAGAAATGTAGCATTTCAGCTGAGCCTTCAAGCATAGACAGAATTTGGACACGTAATAATGAAAAAGGACATTGATGGCAAAAGAAAAAAGCTCAAAGGTTAAGAGCACAGGCTTAGGAGGCAGACAGACCTGAGTTCATATCCTGCTTTAACCATTTATAAGTTGTGAGAACTTGGGTGAGTCATTCAAATGGCCAAGCTTTTGTTTTCTGGAAAACAGAAACTATAACAGAACATAGGGTTATTGTGACAACTGCACCAATAAGGAGCTTAACACAGTGCCTCACATAAGGGGAACATTTGAGAAATGTTAGTTGTTATTACTGGGAATCGATAAGCAACTTCGAGTAGACTTCCAACAGAATTTTGGATATTGGATTCAAAAGGAACATGCAGGAAAACTCTAGGCTGTATGCAAAGATCTAAAACATCCAGTTAGAATTTTTATTTGCACAGAGAAAGGTCAGGGTACTCTCCTAAAAAAGTCATATTTTTCCTTGTAAAATATCAGGGTGATATCAAAGTATAATTATCTATATTGGATTAAAATATCAGTTAACATAACGAATAAACATTTTTCAGTGCATGAGTTACTTTTGACTTTTTTGTTTGTTTTTTTGGCCCCTTTGCTTATTTTCCGCGTACACTGGGCTCTGACTCTTGAAACCCTGTGAAATATACCTGTTTGCCTTATTTGCAAAGTAAGAAAAGCATTTATTTCACGCGATGGATAGAGAGTTTGGCCCACACACTTGCACTAACAGACACAAAACACTTAGAGCCTGTAACAGATCACATCACCTAACGTAATTTCCTCAGGAAAAGTGAACGAAAATAGCAATCCGTGTATAATAGTTATGAGGTCCACCTGTGATGTGTACTATTGAAATTTTTTATTACTGAGAAGTAAAGGGGGATGGTCTTCAGAAAGAAGACTAAAGAATTTCTAATTACTCCCTATTTTGGTAGTATACAAGTATTTTACTAAATATTCTCTTTACTCTCCCCAAGTTTTAATCATTTCTTTCGGGATTATATGGACAGTAATTGTTCCCAGTAACATTTTTGTAACTCCATTTGGTACTTTTAATCTTCTGTGATAAAAATCACATCATATAGCAGAGCATCCATAAAAATACCTTAATTTCCATATATATATATATGTTTAATTTTAAAATAATTAAAAAGCATATATGCTACTCTCTTGCTTATAAGCTGAATTTCTCTCACATTCCTAAGAGTAAGAACTTTCAGGAACTGTAGTGATGTAGTCAGCCATTTTCATTTAGAATTAAATAGATCTTTTTACCTGAAGAAAATTACCTAAGAAGGAGTATATTCTAGGATGTTCACTGAAATGAGTTTTATAATAGACATTTAAATTGTTTATAATTTTTCACTATGGATCAAGAATCAGTTATAATTTTATGATAACTTGATTTAAGGGACTACTATACAGCCATTAGAAACAAATCAACAGCACCTAACAACACAGCAATAATTATTAACATAGAAAAAATCTCTTGACAAATTAAGAGGAAAAATAATGCAAAATATTTTTCATACTATAAATACTTTTAAATATTGTATGTGTATGTATATATAAATTTTATATATTTAAAAAATTTAGAAAAATACAGAAAACAATATATAGAATTACTTAAAATACTGTATGTATACTATATATGTTGTTTTCTGTATTTTTTTCCTGAATTTTTATAATGTTCATATGCTTTATATACAAAAAAATAAATAATATTGTTGCTAGTATCCAGTACAATCTGTATAGGATTTAGAATTTCTATATTTGAGACTCTAGTTGTCTTAAGAAGTGATTGTTGTTGTTCAGTGCCATCAAGTCAATTCCGACTGACAGCAACTCTATGTACAACAGAACGAAATGCTACCTGGTCCTGCGCCATCCTCACAATCATTGTTATGCTTTTGCCCATTGTTGCAGCCACTGTGTCAATCCATCTCATTGAAGGTTTTCTTTTTTGCTGATCTTCTACTTTACCAAGCATAATGTCCCTTTGCAGGGACTGGCCCCTCCTGATAACATGTCCCAAGTATATCTGACAAAGTCTCACCAGTCTTGCTTCTAAGGAGCATTCTGGCTATACTTCTTCCAAGACAGATTTGTTCATTCTTTTGGCAGTTCATGGTATATTTAATACTCATCAACACCATAATTCAAAGGCATCAATTATTCTTCAGTCTTCCTTATTTATTGTCCAGCTTTCTCATGCATATAAGATGATTGAAAATATCACAGCTTCGGTCAGGTGATCCTTAGTCCTCAAAGTGAGATATTTGCTTTTCAGCACTTTAAAGAGGTCTTTTTTTTTTTTTTTTTGAAGCAGATTTGCCCAATGCAATAAACTGTTTGATTTCCTGACTGCTGCTTCCATGGTTGTTGATTATGGATCCAAGTAAAATGAAATCCTTGACAACTTCAGTCTTTCCTCTGTTTGTCGTGATGTTGCTTATTGGCCCAATTGTGACGATTTTTGTTTGCTTTATGTTGAGGTGCAGTCCATACTGAAGGCTGTAGTCTTTGATCTTCGTCATAAGTGCTTCAAGTCCTCTTCACTTTGTGCAAAGTTGTGTCATCTGCATATCGCAGGTTGTTAATGAGTCTTCCTCCAATCCTGATGCCGCATTCTTTATATAGACCAGTTTCTCAGATTATTTGCTCAGCATATAGATTGAATAAGTATGGTGAAAGGGCACAGCCCTGATGTACACCTTTCCTGATTTTAAACCATGCAATATCTCCTTGTTCTGTTCGAACAACTGCCTCTTGACCTAGGTACAGGTTACTCATGAGCACAATTAAGTATTCTGAAATTCCCATTCTTTGCAATGTTATCGTTAATTTTTCATAATCCACTCAGTCAAATGCCTTTGCATAGTCAAGAAAACACAGGCAAACATTCTAGTATTCTCTGCTTTCAGCCAAGATCTGTCTGACCCCAGCAACAATATCCCTGGTTCCACGTCCTCTCCTGAATCAGGCTTAAACTTCTGGCAGGTCCCTGTTGATGTGCAGCTGCAACCACTTTTGAATGATCTTCAGCAAAATTGTACTTGCGTGTGATATTAACGATATTGTTCGATAATTTCTGCATTCTGTTGAGTGACCATTCTTTGGAATGGGCACAAATATGGATCTGTTCCAGTACATTGGCCAGGAAGTTGCCTTCCAAATTTCTTGACATGAACAACTGAGTACCTCAAGCGCTGCATCTGTTTGTTGAAACATCTCAGTTGGTATTCCATTAATTCCCAGAGCCTTGTTTTTCTCCACTCCCTTCAGTGCAGCTTGGACTTCTTCCTTCAACACCATCGGTTCTTGATCATATGCTGCCTTCTGAAATGATTGAACATCGACCAATTCTTTTTGGTACTGTGACTCAGTGTATTCTTTTCATCTTCTTTTGATGCTTCCTGCGTCATTTAATATTTTCACCATAAAATCCTTCAATATTGCAACTCAAGGCTTGAATTTTTTGCTCAGTTCTTTCAGCTTGAGAAGTGCTGAGCATGTTCTTCCCTTTTGGTTTTCTAACTCTAGGTCTTTGCACATTTCATTATGATACTTTGCCTTCTCGAGCTGCCCTGTGAAATCTTCTCTTTGGCTCTTTTACTTCATCACTTCTTCCTTTCACTTCAGGTACTCTATGTTCAAGAGCAAGTTTCAGAGTCTCTTCTGATGTCCATTTTGGCCTTTTCTTTCTTTCCTGTCTTTTAGTGATTTTTTTCCTTGATGTCATTCCACAACTGGTCTGGTCTTCAGTCATTAGTGTTCAGTGCATGAAATCTATTCTTGAGATGGTCTCTAAATTCATTGGGATATATTCAAGTTCACACTTTGGCTGTCATGGACTTGTTCTAATTTTCTTCAGCTGCAGCTTGAACTTGCACAAGAGCAATTAATGGTCTGTTCTGTAGTCAGCCCCTAGCCTTGTTCTGACTAATGATATTGAGCTTTTCCATCATCTCTTTCTACAGATGTAGTTAATTCAATTCCTGTATATTCCATATGGTGAAGTCCATGTGTATAGTCATCGTTCATGTTGGTGAAAAAAAAAATATTTGCAATGAAGAAGTGATTGGTCTTGCAAAACTCTTATCAAATGATCTCCAGCATCATTTGTATCGCTAAGGCCATATTTTCCACATACTGATCCTTCTTCATTTCTGACTTTTGCATTCCAATCAACAGTAATTATCAAGGCATCTTGGGTGCACGTTTGATTAATTTCAGAGAGCAGAAGTTGGTAAAAATCTTCGATTTTCTCATCTTTAGCGTTAGTGATTGATGTGTAAACTTGAGTAATAGTTGTATTAACTGGTCTTCCTTGTAGGCATATAGATATCATCCCATCACTGACAGCATTTTACTTTAGAATAGATCTTGAAATGTTCTTTTTGATGAGGAACACAATGCCATTCCTCTTTAATTTGTCATTCCCAGCATAGTAAACCATATGATTGTCCAATTCAGAATGGCTAATGCCAGTCCATTTCAGCTCACTGATGCCTAGGATTTTGATGTTTATGGGTTCCATTTCATTTTTGACAACTCCCAGTTTCCTAGATTCAGACTTTGTACATTCTATGTTCTGATTATTAATGAGTTTGCAGCTGTTTCTTCTCATTTTGAGTCGTGCCACCCCAGCAAATGAAGGTCCTGAAAACTTGATTCCAACCATGTCATTAAGGTCAACTCTACTTTCAGGAGTAAGCTCTTCCCCAGTGGTATTTTCAGTGCCTTCCAACCCGAGGGGCTCATCTTCTCGCACCATACCAGACAATGTTCCACTGCTATTCATTCATAAGGTTTCCACTGGCCAATTTTTTCAGAAGTGGACTGCCAAGTCCTTCTTCCTAGTCTGTCTTGGTCTGGAAGTGCTGCTGAAACCTGTCTGCCATGGGTGACCCTGCTGATATTTGAAATGCCAGTTACATAGCTTCTAGAATCACAGCAACATGCAAGCCACCACAGTAGGACAAACTGACAGACACGTGGTGAAAAGAAGTGATACAGAACATTATTTGTTTTTACTGAATGTCTATTTTTAAGTAGTAACTATTTCACCCCAACGATTATTTAATCATGATTCAACACCCAAAATAAATTAAGAAGAGCAAATAATACATAGAATCTAGATTTATAACTTTGGATAAATCCTAAAACCTACAATATTCTTTCCTATCCCAAGAATACGGTAATAGAATTTTGGACCTAGCATGGACATTGTGAATATGTAAATAGCCCTTCTCATCCACGCTACTTAATTTTGGATATTGGGATTGGGTATGTCTGGATTTCTAATAGGATCTGTTGTTAGTTTAATAAAATTCTTAAGAATACAAATAAACACTTCCCTTAAGTGTTCAATGACTTGATACAGTGATCAACTCCATTTTCTTTATGAGAAAAAAAATTATTTCTGTCATTAACAGCTATGTATCTCTTCAAGGGTTATGAGGATCTACTATAGTAGTAAATACACATTATCAAATAGTGGCTTATGTGTAACATGAGAATATATATATATAATCATCAAATTCAAATAAGCCTATAAGGAAACATGTTCTTGGCATCTAGACTTGGAACTTAAAACCCATTATTTAAAATGTTATTGTGTTACAATGTATATAAAACACAACTTGCCATTCTGTCCATTTTTAAGTGTACAGTTCAGTGATGTTAATTTACATTCATAATGTTTGCAACCACCACCCCCTTCAAATTTTTTGTCACCTAAAAGGGAAATATCATTGCAGTATCTTCCCATCCCTCCCTCCCCCAGCTCCTGGTAACCACTGATTTACTTTTACCTCTGTACATTTGCCTATTCTCAATACTTTGTGTAAGTGATATCATGCAATATTTGTTCTCATGATTACTTCTAATAGTTCATCATCTATACCATGGGATAAATTGTTTTGTGGACTGCTCTGGGAAAATCTGTTACTCATAACATTTCTGAAAGATGTACCCTAAGGTTAAGTTCAAAAACAAACTTTTAATAAACAACACACTTAACGCTGAAAATCTTCTGTTAGTGGCAAAATAGACATAAAGAGAAAACCATAGTTTCTGCCTTCTGGGAGCTTACGCAGTTATAAATGGGATTCTTAAATAGTTCCTTCTAATCACTTTCATATTTCTTAGTTATAGTAAAGTGTTTAGTAATCAAATAAGAAATATCAAAAGTCTTTGTTCTTTTACAATATGACAAATGTGGCTTTTTTTTTTTACAGAAAACAGTAGAATAATACTCTGTAAATACACAACCATTTAAAATAATTAAGATTTAGGATTTTCTCTGCTTGCCCACCCATATTGGCCTAGTAAAACTTTGAGAGAACTTTGGAGGATATTGTGTGTGTGTGTATAATTTTTTTTTTTTTTAAGGGAAATTGTGATCAGACTATGTAGACTCTAGCTAAATATATTGCATACATGTTTATAGTTTGTTCAGTTTTCATGGTTGTCTTTTGGGGCAGCAGCTAAGTTTATAGATGACAACTTTTCTAATTTTAAATAAGTGTTAGAATTTCTTGGTGTAACATTTTAATTTGTATATATGGTTTCTGATTTCTGAAACCTGATTCTCCTTGACTGGTCATTGATTGTGAGATTGATGGTGGTAATTCACTGCTTTTTGGGGGTTTTTTTTTAAATAATATTTTATTGTGATTTGGATGGAAATTTACACAGCAAATTAGGTTCCCCTTTAACAATTTTTATAGAAATTGTTTTGTGCCATTGGTTACAATTTTTAGAATGTGTCAGCATTCTTATTATTTCAATCTGTTTGTTGTTTCCATTTGACCTAGCTTCGCTTCCCCTCATTTTGGGTAAATGTTGACCTTTTGGTCTCATATAGTTAGTTGTTTAAGGGAGCACATTACTCATGGGTGATATTGTTTATTTTATAAGCAAATTTATTATTTGAATGAAAGGTGACCTGCAGGAATAGCTTCAATTCCAAGTTCAAAGGGTATATTAGGGCAGTAGTCTCAGAGGTTCTTCTAGTCTCTATCGGCCCAGTAGATCTGACCTTTTTAAGAAATTTGAGTTTTGTTCTACATTTGTCTCCCATTCTATCGAGGACCTTCTAGTGCATCCCTGGTCAGAACAGTTGGTAGTGGTAGCTGGGCACCATCTAGTTTTTCTGGTCTTGGGTTAGAAGAGGCTGTATTTCTTGTGGGCTGTTAGTCTCCTGGACTAGTTTCTTCTTTGAACCTTTGATTTCTTTCATTCCTTTTGCTCCATATGAATAGAGACCAATAGTTGTATCTTAGATGGCCACTCGCAAGCTTCTATAAGACCCCAGATGCTACTCACCAAACTAGGATGTAGAACATTATCTTTCTGAATTTTGTTATTCCAATTGACTAAGCTGTTCCCTGAGACTGTGGTTCCAAGCCTTCTAACCCAGTAAACCAATCCTGGAAGTTATTTAGGAAGCCTGTGTAACTGTGCCCCCTATGTGGTTTGTAATTTATGTGGATATATATGCAGCACACATAAACAGGTGTGTACATATGCCTACAGATATGCCTATACATACCATGTGACTCACATATACCTCCCTATACACAATTACACCTACCTGGCCAACCAACTGGAAGAGTTCCATTTTTATGCCTATTCCCAAGAAAGGTGATCCAACCAAATGTGGAAATTATTGAACAATATCATTAATATCACACACAAGCAAAATTTTGCTGAGAATCATTCAAAAGCAGCTGCTGCAGTATATTGACAGGGGATTGCCAGAAATTCAGGCTGGATTCAGAAGAGAACCTGGAACCAAGGATATCATCGCTGATGTCAGATGGATCCTGGCTGAAAGCAGAGAATACCAGAAGGATGTTTACCTGTGTTTTATTGACGATGCAAAGACATTTGACTGTGCGGATCATAACAAATTATGGATAACATTGAGAAGAATGGGAATTCCAGAACACTTAACTGTGCTCATGAGGAACCTTTACATAGATAAAAAGGCAGTTGTTCGGACAGAACAAGGGGCTACCGAGTGGTTTAAAGTCAGGAAAGATGTGCATCAGGGCTGTATCCTTTCACCATACCTATTCAGTCTGTTTGCTGAGCAAATAATCCAAGAAGCTGGACTATATGAAGAAGAATTGGGGCATCAGGATTGGAGGAAAGCTCACTAACAACCTGCTTTATGCAGGTGACACAACCTTGCTAGCTGAAGGTGAAAAGGACTTGAAGCACTTACTAATAAAGATCAAAGACCACAGCCTTCAGTATGGATTACACCTCAACATAAAGAAAATAAAAATCTTCACAACTGGACCAGTAAGACACATCATGATAATGAAGAAAAGATTGAAGTTCTCAAGGATTTCATTTTACTTGGATCCACAATCAACACCCATGAAAGCGGCAGCCAAGAAATCAAAAGATGCATTACATTGGGAAAATCTGCTGCAAAGGACCTCTTTAAGTGTTGAAAAGCAAAGATGTCACCTTGAAGATAGGTGCACCTGATCCAAGCCATGGTATTTTCAATCACCTCATATACATGTGAAAGCTGGACAATGAATAAGGAAGACCAAAGAAGAATTGATGCCTTTGAATTGTGGTGCTGGTGAATAATATTGAATATATCATGGACTGCCAAAAGAATGAACAAATCTGTCTTGGAAGAAGTACAGCAAGAATGCTCCTTAGAAGCAAGGTTTGTGAGACTGCATCTTACATAATATGGACATGTTGTCAGGAGGGATCAGTCCCTGGAAAAGGACATCATGCTTGGCGGAGTACAGGGTCAGCAGAAAATAGGAAGACCCTCAATGAGATTGATTGACACAGTGGCTGCAACAATGGGCTCAAGCATAACAACGATTGTAAGGATGGCACAGGACTAGGCAATGTTTCATCCTGTGGTAAATAGGGTCACTATGACTCAGAACCAACTCGACAGCACCTAACAACAGCAACAACAATGTACACATATATGCATCCATATCTACCTACATAACCACATACATATTTTTTGGTTGTTTTTACTGTTGTTACAGCATTTACCAAAAGTATCCCATTTTTTCATGTACTTCTTAGTATCTTTATTTACCTTGGTCAAGTTGTGCTGACTTCACCCATATTTGGGATTGCCTTTCCATCACCAAAAGTAACAAGTATCTGCTACCTAGAAAGTGATTTGATTCCCCTTCCCACTTCCTCATCCCTGGTAACCATCAAAGAATTTTGCTTTCTGTGTGTATATCAATTCTAGACTTTTTATAATAGTGGGACCACACAATATTTGTCTTTTTGTGATTGACTTATTTCACTCAGCAGAATGTCCTCCAGATTCGTCCATGTTATAATATGTTTTGTGGACTCCTCATTATTCTTTATAGTTGCATAGTATTCCATCGGATGTTTGTACCACAATTTTTTAATCCATTCATCCATTGAGGGACACTTAGGTTGTTTCCATCTTTTTGCTGTTATGAATAATGATGCAGTGCACATAGGTGTGCATATGTCTGTCCATGTTACTGCTGTTTTATCTCTAGGATATTATACCTAGGAGCAAGATGGCTGAATCATAAGATATTTCTAACTTTTTGAGGAAAAAACACTATACTGTTTTCCAGAGTGGTTTTACCATTTTACAATCCCATCAGCAATGTATAAGCGGTTTTGATCCCCCCACAACCTCACTGGCACTTGTTGTTTTCTGTGTTGATTTGCATCTCTGTAATGGCTAATGATCGGTGATTCGCTGTTGATAAGGGGCCACGCTTTCTTTTCAGAATAAAGGATGTGTAGTGCTAAAGATTTGGTTTCGGCTTTGACTTTCGCTTGCTTTAAGGCAAGTGTGGCTGCTTATTTTCCCGTATTGTTTCCAATAGCCAGATAGAAGAGGTTTAAACTGATTAAAATTCCTAAAACTGAGATAATAATAATAATTACTAAGTAATAGTATTTATTATTATTTAATGAAATGTGAGTTAATAGAAAATCTATTTAACTCAAGTCTTCCAGTACTGTAATTGGGTTCTGAGTGTGTATGCTTAGAAGTTAACTAGCATTTCATAATGAGGCTTTTAGCCATGTTAGTTGAAACATCATTCATTTAGCCACAACTCTCCCTTCCCAAATATTCCTGGAAAGTGGCCTATAACTAAGCTAGTGGTATTAGCTTGAACTTCTAATCATATAAATTGATAACTATGCAAAACTACTTCGAAAAAGAAATAATTTAGTAGCCTCATAATGGAAAGTGAAGGAACTACTGGCCAGCAGTAATTGTCAGAATTTAGAATTACTTGCCGAACAATTAAAGAGTTTTAAATCTATTTTAGCTAATGGTATTTCTAAAAAGTCTATTGTTGTCTTTCTGATCTGAAATGGATTTTACTTTATGTCAACCATATAAGAAACTATCTATAGCTTTTTTTTCACGCTCAACTCTAAGAGAAAAAAAGTTAAATGCCTTCAGCAAGAGATTTTTTAGTCAATTTATTCAACAAATAGTCCCTTATTCTAAGGAATTGTGCTACATTCTCAATGAAACAATTATTCTAATCAAAGCACCTGCTTTCTAGTTGCTTACAATATAGGTGACAAAGATGTGCAGAATTAAAGACTGGCCAACACCCCTTCCATTGAGAAGTGGGTTCTGTGTCCCCTCCCCTTGAATCAGGGTGGGTTTTTACTTACCTGTAACCAATAGAATGTGGCAGAAGTGATGCTGTGAGATTTTCTAGGCTAGGTCAGAAAAGGCAACCTCCTGCTTATAGCCCTAACCTTTTGTATAAGAAGCCTGACTTCCTGAGGTTACCATTCTGTGAGAAAGCCAAGCCACATTAAAGGTCACATGTAGACTTTCCAGTAGCCAGTCTTAGACTTTGAGTTCTCTTACCCCAAGTACCAGATATCAGTAAATGACCTTTTGGGTGATTCCAGTTCTCAGACATCCAGTCACCCCGAACCTTCATAGTATTACCAGCCGAGACCTAGACATGGTAGAACAGAGACAAGCAATTCACATTGTGCCCTTTCCCAATTCCTAATTCACAGAAAATGTGACCATAATAAAATGATCATTTTATGCCATTAAATTTGGAGTGGTTTATTACAAGCCCTGGTAACTGGAGCAAACCTACTTAATTTAAGGTATGCTTTGGGAGAATAAGAGATAATGATTTTCTCTGCCTGGGAGAGTCATGGAAGGCTTCACAGAAGCAGTGACATTTGAACTTGGCTTTGAAGGATGAGTAGGAGGCTTCTAAGTAAAAATGGTCAGAAAGGAGGCCCGAAGCAGAGGAAACTGTGTACAAAAGTACAGAGACAAAGAGAGAATTGTGCCTTTTGTGGATGAAAAGTTTGGTGTGGAAAAGCATTGAATAGTTTTAGCCAGACTGGTAGACATGAAGCTATAAATTATGCAGTGTGTTGTTTGCTATCCCAAGGGAGTTTCACTTATAGCCCTGTAGGAGTTGAAAGTAATGACCAGATTTGTGTTGTAGAAAGATAACTAATTGGCAACAGTGTGGAAAATGGACTAGAGGAGAAAGAAATGAAAGGCAAGGAGAAAAGTTAATAGTTATATAGTTCAGATGACAGATAATCAGTGCTTAGACATATAGCTTTCTTTTAATAGCAAAATAAGATGAGTTAGATAACAATGGCTGTCTGAATTGTTAAATTTGTTATTTATTGCATTTGTATGTTAAAGGCATAATAATTAAAATGCCTCTACCAATCCTGCATTTTGGCAAATTAAAGCAGTGCTTTTATTAAATTGATTTCATTAAACCTTTTAATGATATTTCTCAGTGACATATAAAAGCTTCCTCTTCTATGCATTTTGGAGGATAATAATTAAATAATCTCATCTTTATATTTTTAAGCCCTTGGCTGCAATGTTGTTGCTCTATGCCATCGAGTTGATTCCAACTCATAGTGACCTTATAGGACACAGTGGAGCTGCCCCATAAGGTTTACAAGGAACTGCTGATAAATTTGAACTGCCAACCTTTGGTTAGCAGCCTGAGCTCTTAACCACTGAGCCACCAGGGCTCCATTGACTGCAGTAGGGCTTTTGGAAGAAAAAATGAGACCACAGTGTATCAGTTATCTACTAACTGAACCATTCGACATACTTATTCTGCTTCATCAACATAAATATTAAATCAGTTCAGAGTCTCAGAAAAGTACCTAATTTATATAATCATAAATATTTTTACAGTGAGAAACTTTATAGTGTACTTAAGTGAGCATAGTTATGCAAACATAACACACAGCTGTAGTTGACAGCTTTCTGTGTAGATTTGACTGACTTTTAAAATACATCTGAGATGATTTTACATATTTATAACGTGATAAGGAAAAGATTAGTAGTGACATTTAGCTTTTATTGGAATCATAATATGTAAGTACAAGGCCCTTCAAGGGCAAAAGTTTAGATAGATCTTTTTCCAGTAATTCTGAGCACGTAGACTGCATCCTCTGTGACTCATACTGTCTCATCTACGCAGTGAATTGCTACTAATTGTGAAACATGCTGATTGGTTTTAAAAACATTCTGCCTCCCTATACATTATTTTACTTTACAGTTTGGTTATATAAAGAAATTGAACTGAAAAAGATTAATTTTTTTTTTAATTCATGTTCAAAAGCCACAGAATTTTGTAGATTGCTACTTCCGTCTTCCTCCTTCCAGTGCTCTGACCCCTTTCTGACATGATTCTTTAAGAGAGACTAAAACATCTCCCAGAACTTGAACAGTGACTCTTCACATTCACTCATGTTAATTAAAAAAAAAACAACAAAAAAAAAACTTGTCACGGTCGAGTCCATTCCAATTCACAGCGACCCGAGAGGACTGGGTAGAACTGTCCCATGGGGTTTTCAAGGAGCAGCTGGTGGATTCAAACTGCCAGTCTTTTGGTTAGCAGCTGTAGCTTTTAACCACTGCCCCACCAAGGCTCCTCGTCCATAATACCAAGTTGAATTGGTACAGTTTGTGAAGAGGTGATTTCCTGGTTTTTTCATTTTGCTGTTGTTGTTAGTTGCCATCAAGTCTGCTCTGAACCATGTCTTATGTATAACAGAACAAAACATTGCCCAGTCCTGCACCACCCTCACAATCTTTGGTACGTTTGAGCCCATCATTACAGCCAGTGTCAATCCATCTCACGGAGAGTTTCCCTCATTTTTGCTGACCCTCTCTATGTATTTTATGTAAAAGTCAGATGATGCTGGTGATGTTATGAAGTTGTCTTCAAAAAGTCAGACTTCAGATTCATCCTTAGTCACTTGTCCATAGAAAGTCCAGTGAAATACCCGGAAAGGATTTGAGATTGATACAAATCCAAAGGTAGAGCCACAGCGTAACATGGCACTGATGACGGATTTCCTGCTTTGTGAGAGGAGGAATTAATCAGACTGAGTAATTTTAATACCACTACTTTTTGATTGGCACTGGGGTTTTTTTTACTTTTTGATTAGCAGCTGAGCTCCTAACCACTGTGCCACCAGGGCTCCAAGAATAAAGTCTACTAGCAAGGACCAAAATAATGGAAAAATCTATAAATTGAAGTAGAAACTGAGTTCTCTTAAGTCAAAGACAAAGCATTAAAAAAAAGAGTGGGGAGGAGGGGAGGTAGAGGAGGAGAAAAGCTTAACAAAGCTGAGCTTATTTGTCAGGTAAATAAATATTTATTTGCTGTTTTTTTTTAACCCCTCACCCCCAAGAAAAAAAAATTCCAGCGAAAAAGAATTCCCTGAATAGGTGATTTTTAAATGTTAGGAAGGAGGTTTACTGGTGATTGTGCAAATTAAGGTTTAAAAACTGGCATTCTAAATAGAATGGAGTGATTTCATACATCAGTCTACAATTGGTTAAAATAGATTCTGTTGTTTATTGGTCCAGAATCAGTCTGAGCAATTGGTTAGGCATGGTTTGGGTCTGGTGTGCTGGGGTCACTCAAACTTCATGGCCAGGACCTGGCTACCTAATTTATAGGCCCAGTGCAAAATGAGCCTTTTTCTTCAAAAATGATTGAGAATTTCAAGATGCTGACAGCAGAGCATTACACCAAGCACGGGACCCTTCTAAGCCTGGGGCCCTGTGTGACTGCACAGATTACACGCCCATGAAGCCAGCACTCTTTGTGGTTCTTAACAACCTTACTGTTTAGAGCCATTGTAGTGAAACACAGCATCCTGTTTTGTTAGCCCCCAAACAAGGGCAGCTCTACATGCGTATTTAGGAGAGTTCAGCGGCTCAGCATTACCTCTACTTTGGATTATGTGCTTACTCACCATTGTGTCCATCGTTTTTTTTTTTTTTTTAATTGTGGTACAAATATTATAACAAAACTTTTGCCACTTCAACATTTTTACATGTAAAATTCAGTGATGTTAATTACATTCATTATGTTGTGCAACATGTGTATTGGTTGTACAAAATGTTTTTTTTTTTAATCCAAACAGATTAAAAGAATATCCAGTAAAAGGTACTCCTCTTCCTCAGCCCAGATTCCTCTCCCCAGAGTCAGCCATTATCAACTTCTAATGTATCCTTCAGGAGCTATTCTAGACATACAAAACATGTATGTACGTGTGTGTGTGTATATATGTATATATACATGTGTATGTATGTGTATATATACATAGGTAGGTACATGTATGCATAAACGCACGTGGATACACATATATATATACACTTATGTATCTCAGTTTTTTTAAACTCATGATTTAATAAACAGGTTTTTATGGCAGAACTTTTCAAAGGTTTTCATGTATAATATGCATATGATATACTTAGAGGACATAGTGGAGGAAAATAAATATTTTTGAAATATTTTGGATCACAGATCTCATTATTTAGCGAATGTCTTATGGAACTACTTTTTGAGACACAGTACACAACACCAGGCTGACTGCCTGAGAACCAAAAACATCCTCTACAGTAAGAATTAGTGAGCCCATACACTGGTGTAGCATAGAAGAAGGTGTGGATTTTGGAGTCAGGAAAGCCTAGGCTAAAATCCTGACTCTGCCGCTGACTTGTTTGCCTGCTTATTTCCAAGGTTATTGTCTGTGTGGCTTAAGGCAAGTTGCTTGACTTTATTGGGCCTTTTTGTTAATCCTGTCTGTCTCATTTATTCAGTCATTTGTTTATCCATTAATACGTACAATCAGTAAACATTTATGTGCCGAATATTGAGTTAGAACCCAGGTCAAATAAGGCATGGTCCCTCGACACAAGAAGCTTATGGTCTAGGGAAGGAGGCTTCATTTGTGGTATACCAAACAGCAGAGCATCTGGCCTGTCTTAAAATTCCAGTTGTGGAGAATGACTTTCTACTAAGATGACAGTTTTCTACTCTTAGAGGTGTAGATCAATGGCAGTAAATGCTGCCTACACCATTTCAAAACTTGCAATGAATGTAGGACGAATATTGTTTAATATAGGGTATTTCAGGTGTTGATTTTTTAAAGCACATCTGGATTTTTAAATTGATCATCTATTGAATTACCAGAACAGTATTATGTATCTGAATAAAATATAGCAGCAGAGACAAAATTATAGACTATGGGTACATTTATCTTAATAGATGACTTTAGAAATTGAACTGTTTAGAACTAGACAATCTTATTTTTAAGTTCACAATATATTAAAGGGAAATTTTGGAAATACCATTTCTTTCAATACCTATAAATCATATAAGTATATTTTAGCTTGAAAGAACCAAATATTAAATACATGCACTCTTGATTATTTACTTTCTTTGTTTCATTCAAAAGTACTTATTTTGGAAGATTATTTCCATTTTCTTCTTGCATTTGATAATTTTAAAGAGCAAAGTCATTCATTAGAAAGAAATATCTTTGGAAATTCAATTAAAAATAACTAATGCAACTTCTTTTATTTGCTATTTCAGTTACCAGAAAAAAGTTTGAAGTTCTGTTCTTTCATTTTCTCAGGCCGGTGAAATGAAGTGTCTAGGCTTACTGAATTCCAGACAATGCCCAACACTTGGTTTCCTGAATCCCGGTGACTTCAGTCTGTTAATTTACGTAGGAGACGCTTTGGTTTTTATAAGGTCAACTAGAAATTTGTAGACTACTTTTCACATTTCTTCCAAAGTCAAATATTAAAAAAAAAAAGAAACTAAAATTAAGTTTGAAAGTACAGTGCTAACTTTAATGATGTCAAATCTTTAAGCATATTATTTAAAACTTTTCCATTTAAAACATGTTTCTGTAATTGAGTTTATTTTATAATGAGAACTCTGTTAAGGTTGATATGATGGACAATTAGTTATTTAGTAGAAAAGTATAGGGTATTTTGATTTGGCTAATTTATGTGGTCATTTCATGAAGGTTTGATTTGATATACCCTAAAAAACCCCAAATCATTAGATAGTTGTTTTCAATATTAGCAAATAGGGTATGTCCTACCCTGTGCTGAGGTCTGATTCTCACCCAGTACATTGCCCTTACCTCACCTCTATCTTGATCCCTCACCCACCTCTGAGACTCACCACAATCCTAGGAGAAGGCCAGAGATAAGGTGGGAGGAATCCAGGGACTTTGGAGTAAAACATGTCTGTGTATATTTGTTATTTTCACATGAGAAAAACAGCTATCTCAGAATGTCCTGCTTTGGTGGCTAGGCATAAAACTGGTCATTTACTAGATTTTTGCTGTGACTGCAACAATAAGAGTTTGAGATTTCATTCTTCCAAAAAGAAACATTGCCTGTTCTTTTTGTCAGTAATAAATCCTGAGCATACCAGCATCCTTTCAGAGTGTTCTTCTCAATTTCAGATAATTCATAGCGGGCACAAATAATTTATCTAAAGTGTGGTTTACAGCTTCAGCAGTCAAAGGCGTATTAGAGAACCAGCATATGGGTGGCAAGTGTAACAGGGCAAGCTGTGAATACACGAAATAAGTAAGATATAGTTGCTGCCTTCAAGGAACACAATGTAATGAGATAGTCAGACCTATGAAAGAAAAAAACTTAGTGGGAGGTATACACAGAGGTAGGAGAAAAACAAATCTACCACCTCTGAAAGATGAGGGATAAAAGAGGGAAGTGAGGTTTTCTTGGAGGAGTTGATATTTGAACCTTGTATTAAAATGAAAAAAGGGCCCTGTGGCACAATGGTTAAGCTCTTGGCTGCTAACCAATAGGCTGGAGGTTCCCACCCACCCAGTGGCTCTGCAGGAGAAGAGACCTGATAGTCTGCTTCTGTAAACATTATAGCCTTGGAAACAGTTTTACTCTGTCATATAGGGTTGCTATGAGTCGGAATTGACTCGACTGCACACAGCAACACTGAAATGAAAGTAGGTGTTTTCCAGACAAGAAGAGAAGAAAGAGATTTCCAGAAAGTGTGAACAAAGATACAGGATAAACAAAGGAGATATAATAGCTCTTGTATATATATGTTTATATACATGTGTGTGTATATATGTAAGTATGTATGTATATATGTATATACATAGTTTTTGTAGTTTTTGTTGTTGGTTACCATCAGCTCCAACTCATGGCAACCTTACACGTAACAGAACAAAACATTGCCCAGTCCTGTGCCATCTCCATGATTGTTGGTATACTTGAGCCTGTTGCGTCAATCTATCTCACTGAGGGTATCCTTCATTTTCACTGACCCCCTGCTTTACCAAACGTGTTATCTTTTTCTAGCAATTGGTCTTTCCTGATGATGTGTCCAACGTAAGAAAGCCAAAGTCTTGAGATTCTCACATCTAAGCAGCATTCTGGTTGAATTTCTTCTGAGACTGATCTGTTTGTTCTGTCAATCCACAGTATATTCAGTATTCTTTGCCAGTAAGAAAAACCACAATTCAAATGCATCAATTCTTCTTTCTTCCTTCTTCATTGTCCAGCTTTCGAATGCATATGACAGGATTGAAAAGACCACGGCTTGGGTCAGGCGCGCCTTAGTCCTCAAAGTGACAACTTTGCTTTTTAAATTTTTAAAGATGTCTTTTGCCACAGGTTTGCCTAATGAAATGTGTCTCTTGATTTCTTAACTGCTGCTTCCTTGGACATTGTTTTGTTTAGGTGTAATTCACATAACATAAAATTAATTCTTTTAAAGTAGACAATTCAGTGTAATTCAGTACATTCACAGCTACCACCTCTATCTAGTTCCAAAACATTTTCATCATCACCCCAAAAGAAAACTCGATACCCATTAGGCAGTCAGTTCCGATTTTACCCTCCCCCCATCACCTGGAAACCACCATCTTGCTTTCTGTCTCTATGGATTTACCAATTCTAATAGCGCTTTTAAGCCTCCCAATAGCCTCTGAGGTTGGTGTTTTATCCAAAAGTTACAGGTGAGTAAATAGGCTCAGATTCAGGGCTAACTTGCCCAACAGCCAGGAAATGGTGGAGCTGGGACCACCTGTCTCTAAAAATTGTTCCTTATACTCTATTTTGCTACTTTCTAAAATAATAGCATGGTCAATAAGAATTTAATAACTGCTATTCTTATTCACCAGATAGCTGTATTAGGAGGCTTGTTGCAAATGGTATTACATGCCAGACACTTTTCTAAGCACATTGCATATTAACTGATATAATCTTCACAATGTTCCTACAAGGTGGATACTGTTATTCTCCCCAGTTATATTTGTCCAAGGTCACACACGTGGCTAGTTGCTATTGTGACTGGATCTATTTTTATATTTTCTGTTCAGTTATTAATATTCTGCAGTAAAACTATCCAATCAAGCCACCTTGTTGAACTCCCTTAAAATGCAAATAGTTTTTCAGTTGCTTCTGTTTAGTTTTCTAGGTGGGCGATATTTTCCTCAACAAATAATGACAGCTTTTCATATCTGTGTGTCAGAAATGTATGTATATGTATATATACACATATATATGTATAGTTTTGTTGTTAATTTCTAATTTTACTTCATTATGTTAATTTCTAATTTTACTTCAGAGAATATTCTGTCAAATTATCTTTTTAGAACTTATTGAAGCTTTTGTAGTCTATTCCATGAGTTTTTATAAAAATCCTATATCAGAGCATTGCCAGTAGCTTTCTGTTATTTTTGTATGTTTTAAGATATACATATTATATCTTTGCACAGTGTCCTTTTATTTTCAATCTTTTGTGTAGGTGTATATCTTATAAAAACTATGCAATCACATTTTGCTTTTTGATATAGTCTGAGAATTTTGACCACTTAAGTGTTAGTTCATATACATTTATCGTGGTAAATCATATGGTTTATCTTATTCCTGATGTTCATATTTTACATTTTTCTGTTCACTATACTTGCTTTCTTGGTTTTTCCTTTTTCCCTCCCCGTTCCTAATTTTTGACTATATTGATCAAGTTCTGTGTTCTTTTTTGTTCTCAAATGATTTGGAAGTTACACAGTCTGTTTCTATTTTTCTAATGTTTATCTTAATTTTTTTTTAAAGAGATGGATCATTTTCTTTCAACCTCAAAAGTTAAATATCTCAATGAACTCTTCACCTTACCTCATTAAAGTTAACTCACTATTCTTCCCTTGGCAAGTTTTCACGTCACTTTAAATTACCAGATGTATCAGTTTTTTCAGTTCTTGTGTCCTTGACATCCCTTTGGTACATACCAAGATTGACTACTTTCTTTTCTTTCCTTCGTCCTTGGCTTCTATAACAACACTCCTCCCTGGTCCTCCTCATATCTCTTAGATCATTCTTTTTCATTCGTATTTTATTCGTTTCTCTCTCTGTCTATCCCTGCAGTTTTAATGTTCCCCAGGATTCCATACTAAGCTTTTTTTATTTTTTCTAGTAGAGTTTCTCTGTAGCTGTATTAGGAGGCTTGTTGCAAATTATATTACCTATGTGCGCCAGACACTTTCCTAAGCACAGTGCATATTAACTTATTTACTGAATATTACATAATTTATTTGCTCTTTAGTTCGCTCGTTTGTCTTCAATGTTCAGTGATACATCAATGACTGCTGTCTCTTTACAACTAGTCCAGATATCTCTCCTGATCTGTGCACCTATATGATCATTAACCTACACAACATCTATTACAATTCAGGAATCCCATAGGCACTTGAAATATATTTATGTCTAAAACTGAACCCATTGTGCCTAATACCAAACCTGTTCCTCTTCTGTGTCACTATATGTGATACAGCCAAAACCACAGAAACCAGAAATCTGAAAGCATTTTCATATAATAGCAAATAAGATCCGGAACTATTATGAGTTTACATACACAGATACACTGACGCACCATTCGTACACACACAATCACATGATTATGTAAGGGCAATATCACTAGCTTTGCCTATTTTTGAACTTTAAATAGAGTCACATTGTATATCTTCTTTTGCAACTTGTGTTTTTGCTCAACATTATGTTTAGAGATTCGTGCGTGTATGTAGCTGTGTAGTATTCCATTGCATGAATATTCTATAACTTATTTGCTCTATCTCCTGTCAAGAGACATTTGAGTAGTTTTCAGGAATTCACTGTTGTAAAACACATATGTGAGCATTTGTGTGCATATCTTCTGGCACTTACATGCAAATGTTTCTCTAGGATATATACCTAAGAGTGGAATTCTGGATTATAGGGTACCTTTTATATATATTTTTATATATATATGCATATATATACATGAGCTATTATATCTCCTTTGTTTATCCTGTATCTTTGTTCACACTTTCTGGAAATCTCTTTCTTTTCTTGTCTGGAAAACACCTACTTCCATTTCAGTGTTGCTGTGTGCAGTCGAGTCAATTCCGACTCATAGCAACCCTATATGACAGAGTAAAACCGTTTCCAAGGCTATAATGTTTACAGAAGCAGACTATCAGGTCTCTTCTCCTGCAGAGCCACTGGGTGGGTGGGAACCTCCAGCCTATTGGTTAGCAGCCAAGAGCTTAACCATTGTGCCACCAGGGCCCTTTTTTCATTTTAATACAAGGTTCAAATATCAACTCCTCCAAGAAAACCTCACTTCCCTCTCTCATCCCTCATCTTTCAGAGGTGGTAGATTTGTTTTTCTCCTACCTTTGTGTATACCTTCCACTAAGTTTTTCTTAATATCTTCATATACCTTGGTACTTATTACCAAATTGTTTTCCAAAGTGGTTTTAATTATTCGCACTCCCACCAACAGTAACTTTTCTTGTTATTCCACATACTGTGCAATCCTCGATATTGTTGGACGTTTTAATTTTTGTAATTTGGTATAAAATTATATGTCATAGTAGTTTTAATTTCTATTTCCCTGAACAGTAATTAAGTTAAGCATAGTTTCAAATATATATTTATCCTCAAATTTTCCCTCTTCTTTTAAGTGCCTGTCATCTCTGGCATATTTTTTTGTATTGTGTGTGTGTGTGTGTGTGTTTTAATTGTTTGTAGGACTCCTTTATATTTTTATACTAACCCTTTGTTAGTTGCAAATGTTGCAGTATCTCTCCCGGTTTGTGACCTTTCATTTCATTCTCTTTATGATGTCTTTCAATGAATAAAAGTACTTACTTTAAATGCAATAGAATGTCTCAGTCTTTACCTTTATGACTTTTACTTATTGACTGTAGAGAACACTGTTCTAAGATTCTAAAGATATTCTCTTTTATTTTCTTCTAAAAACTTAAAACTTTTCCCTTTCTCTTTTAAGTATTTAATCCGCTTGGGATTGAATTTTATGTGTGATGTGAAGGTAGAAGTTCAGTTTTGCTTTTCTCCACATAAATCACCAATTGTTTCAGTAATGTATATATTTTTAAAATTCATTCTTTCTCCTGTGTTTTAAAGTGTTAATCAGGGACAAATGGATGTAGATTAATTTTTTTAGCACTTACAGTATACATACAAGATCCCTTTTTTCCTACTCTTATCTACTAAGCTTCCATCCTACCTTGGTATTAATGTTCTTCTATCCCAAAATGCGGCATCAGGATTGGAGGAAGACTCATTAACAGCCTGCAATATGCAGAGGACTCAACCTTGCTTGCTGAAAGTGAAGAGAACTTGAAGCACTTACTGATAAGATCAAAGACCACAGTCTTCACTATGAATTACATCTCAACATAAAGAAAATAAAAATCCTCACAACTGGACCAACAAGCAACATCATGATAAACAGAGAAAATACTGAAATTGCCAAGGTTTTATTTGGATCTACAATCAATGCCCATGGAAGCAGCAATTAAGCAATCGAACTACGTTATTGCATTAGACAAATCTGCTGCAAAAGACCTCTTTAAAGTGTTGAAAAGCAAAGATGTCACTCTGAGGACTAGAGTACTCCTGACCCAAGCCATGGTATTTTCAGTCACCTCATATGCATGCAAAAACTAGTCAGTGAATAAGGAAGACTAAAGAAGAATTGGTGCATTTGAATTACCATGTTGCCAAAGAATATTGAATATACCATGGACTGCTAGAAGAACGAGCATATATGTCTTGAAAGAAGCACAACCATAATGCTCCTTAGAAGTGAGGATGACGAGACTTCATCTTATGTACTTTGGACATGTTATCAGGAGGCACCAGTCCCTGAAGAAGGACATCATGTTAAGTAAGGTAGAGGGCCAGCAAAAAAAAGGAAAACCCTAATGAGATTGATTGACACAGTGGCTGCAACAGTGAGCTCAAACATAGCTCAAAGGATGGTGCATAACTGGGCAGTGTTTTGTTCTGTTGTATGTAGGGTCACTATGAGTCAGAATTGATTTGACGGTACCTAATAACCACAACAATCCCAAAATGAGCTGCGATACTTATCCATAATAGATCCCTGGGAAAGAAAGACCACATGATCCATAAATGCATTTCAAAATACAGGGCCAAGATTAATAAAATAACCCACTAGAAGTTAATAACACTGAATCCTATATGACTCCTGTATTTTTAAGCCTGTCTACCAAGGCTTAACATTTGATCATCACAAGTAGTGTAGGACTGGGCATTTCAAATAATTTGTACAAAACCCTGGTTGTGCCATCTACTTTTGGGAGTTTAGTCAATAGAGAGAATGAAAAGGAAGGCTTTAGCCACAAAATAATTGATTCTATATCCCTTATAATTAAACCTGTACCACCCAGTATCTTGACACTGGTTAAACAACACGGGATACTCAGTTTTGTTTAAGTTAAAAGAACAGTTATGGGGAAAGGATAAGAAATACTGATCTGTCTCCACATTAAAAGTAAAAGGCATGATTTTGTAGCCTTACCCCACCCCACCCCAGTGCCATCGAGTCGCTTTGTAGCCTTGTATACCTCCAAAGGTACAATAAATTCATTTTTTTAATTAACTTTTATTAAGCTTCAAGTGAACATTTACAAATCCAATCAGTCTGTCACATGTAAGTTTACATACATCTTACTCCCTTCTCCCACTTGCTGTCCCCCTATTGAGTCAGCCCTTTCAGTTTCTCGTTTCGTGACAATTTTGCCAGCTTCCCTCTCTCTCTATCTTCCCATCCCCCCTCCAGACAAGAGTTGCCAACACAGTCTCCAGTGTCCACCTGATCTAATTAGCTCACTCTTCATCAGCCTCTCTCTCCCCCCCGCTGACCAGTCCTTTTCATGCCTGATGAGTTGTCTTCGGGGATGGTTCCTGTCCTGTGCCATCAGAGGGTATGGGGAGCATTGCCTCCGGGATTCCCCTGGTCGCAGTCATACCATTAAGTATGGTCTTTTTATGAGAATTTGGGGTCTGTATCCCATTGGTCTCCGGCTCCCTGTGGAGTTGTCTGCTGTGCTCTCTGACAGGGCAGACATCGATTGTGCCCGGGCACCAACTAGTTCTTCTGGTCTCAAGATAATGTAGGTCTCTGGTTCATGTGGCCCTTTCTGTCTCTTGGGTTCTTAGTTGTCGTGTGACCTTGGTGTTCTTCCTTTGCCTTTGCTCCAGGTGGGTTGAGACCAATTGATGTATCTTAGATGGCCGCTTGTTGGCATTTAGGACCCCAGACGCCACATTTCAAAGTGGGATGCAGAATGTTTTCATAATAGAATTATTTTGCCCATTGACTTAGAAGTCCCCTCAAATCATGTTCCCCAGACCCCAGCCCCTGCTCCTCTGACCTTTGAAGCTTTCATTTTATCCCGGAAACCTCTTTGCTTTTAGTCCAGTCCAATTAGGCTGACCTTCGTTGTATTGAGTGTTGTCTTTCCCTTCACCCAAAGCAGTTTGTATCTAGTGATTGATCAATAAAAAACCCTCTCCCTCCCTCCCTCCCTCCCCCCTTTGTAACCACAAAAGTATGTGTTCTTCTCCGTTTTTTCTGTTTCTCAAGATCTTATAATAGTGGTCTTATACAATATTTGTCCTTTTGCCTCTGACTCATTTCGCTCAGCATAATGCCTTCCAGATTCCTTCATGTTATGAAATGTTTCAGAGATTCGTCACTGTTCTTTATCGATGCGTAGTATTCCATTGTGTGAATATAGCACAATTGATTTACCCATTCATCTGTTGACGGACATCTTGGTTGCTTCCAGCTTTTTGCTATTGTAAAAAACAGAGCTGCAATAAACATGGGTGTGCATGTATCTGTTTGTGTGAAGGCTCTTGTATCTCTAGGGTGTATTCCGAGGAGTGGGATTTCTGGGTTGTATGGTAGTTCTATTTCTAACTGTTTGAGATAACGCCAGATGGATTTCCAAAGTGGTTGTACCATTTTATAATCCCACCAGCAGTGTATGAGAGTTCCAATCTCTCCGCAGCCTCTCCAACATTTATTATTTTGTGTTTTTTGGATTAATGCCAGTCTAGTTGGTGTGAGATGGAATCTCATCGTAGTTTTAATTTGCATTTCTCTAATGGCTGATGATCGGGAGCATTTTCTCATGTGTCTGTTGGCTGCCTGAATATCTTCTTCAGTGAAATGTGTGTTCATATCCTTTGCCCACTTCTTGATTGGGTTGTTTGTCTTTTTGTGGTTGAGTTTTGACAGAATCATGTAGATTTTAGAGATCAGGCGCTGGTCTGAGATGTCATAGCTGAATATTCTTTCCCAGTCTGTAGGTGGTCTTTTTACTCTTTTGGTGAAGTCTTTAGATGAGCATAGGTGTTTGATTTTTAGGAGCTCCCAGTTATCTGGTTTCTCTTCGTCATTTTTGGTAATGTTTTGTATTCTGTTTATGCCCTGTATTAGGGCTCCTAGAGTTGTCCCTATTTTTTCTTCCATGATCTTTATCGTTTTAGTCTTTATGTTTAGGTCTTTGATCCATTTGGAGTTAGTTTTTGTGCATGGTGTGAGGTATGGGTCCTGTTTCATTTTTTTGCAAATGGATATCCAGTTATGCCAGCACCATTTGTTAAAAAGACTATCATTTCCCCAATTGACTAACACTGGTCCTTTGTCAAATATCAGCTGCTCATACATGGATGGATTTATATCTGGGTTCTCAATTCTGTTCCATTGGTCTATGTGTCTGTTGTTGCACCAGTACCAGGCTGTTTTGACTACTGTAGGTGTATAATAGGTTCTGAAATCAGGTAGAGTGAGGCCTCCCACTTTCTTCTTCTTTTTCAGTAATGCTTTGCTTATCTGGGGGTTCTTTCCCTTCCATATGAAATTAGTGATTTGTTTCTCTATCCCCTTAAAATATGACATTGGTATTTGGATTAGAAGTGCGTTATATGTATAGATGGCTTTTGGTAGAATAGACATTTTTACTATGTTAAGTCTTCCTATCCATGAGCAGGGTATGTTTTTCCACTTAAGCATGTCCTTTTGAATTTCTTGTAGCAGAGTTTTATAGTTTTCTTTGTATAGGTCTTTTACATCCTTGGTAAGATTTATTCCTAAGTATTTTATCTTCTTGGGGGCTACTGTGAATGGTATTGATTTGGTGATTTCCTCTTCGGTGTTCTTTTTGTTGATGTAGAGGAATCCAAGTGATTTTTGTATGTTTATTTTGTAACCTCAGACTCTTCCAAACTCTTCTATTAGTTTCAGTAGTTTTCTGGAGGATTCCTTAGGGTTTTCCATGTATACGATCATGTCATCTGCAAATAGTGATAGCTTTACTTCCTCCTTGCCAATCTGGATACCCTTTATTTCTTTGTCTAGCCTAATTGCCCTGGCTAGGACTTCAAGTACGATGTTGAATAAGAGCGGTGATAAAGGGCATCCTTGTCTGGTTCCCGTTCTCAAGGGAAATGCTTTCAGGTTCTCTCCATTTAGAGTGATATTGGCTGTTGGCTTTGTATAGATGCCCTTTATTATGTTGAGGAGTTTTCCCTCAATTCCTATTTTGGTAAGAGTTTTTATCATAAATGGGTGTTGAACTTTGTCAAATGCCTTTTCTGCATCTATTGATAAGATCATGTGGTTTTTATCTTTTGTTTTATTTATGTGATGGATTACATTAATGGTTTTTCTGATATTAAACCAGCCTTGCATACCTGGTATAAATCCCACTTGATCAGGGTGAATTATTTTTTTGATGTGTTGTTGGATTCTATTGGCTAGAATTTTGTTGAGGATTTTTGCATCTATGTTCATGAGGGGTATAGGTCTATAATTTTCTTTTTTTGTAATGTCTTTACCTGGTTTTGGTATCAGGGAGATGGTAGCTTCATAGAATGAGTTGGGTAGTATTCCGTCTTTTTCTATGCTTTGAAATACCTTCAGTAGTAGTGGTATTAAGTCTTCTCTGAAAGTTTGGTAGAACTCTGCAGTGAAGCCGTCCGGGCCAGGGCTTTTTTTTGTTGGAAGTTTTTTGATTACCGTTTCAATCTCTTTTTTTGTTATGGGTCTATTTAGTTGTTCTACTTCTGAATGTGTTAGTTTCGGTAGGTAGTGTTTTTCCAAGAATTCATCCATTTCTTCTAGGTTTTCAAATTTGTTAGAGTACAATTTTCCGTAGTATTCTGAAATGATTCTTTTAATTTCATTTGGTTCTGTTGTGATGTGGTCCTTCTCATTTCTTATTCGGATTATTTGTTTCCTTTCCTGTATTTCTTTAGTCAGTCTAGCCAATGGTTTATCAATTTTGTTAATTTTTTCAAAGAACCAGCTTTTGGCTTTGTTAATTCTTTCAATTGTTTTTCTGTTCTCTAATTCATTTAGTTCAGCTCTAATTTTTATTATTTGTTTTCTTCTGGTGCCTGATGGGTTCTTTTGTTGCTCACTTTCTATTTTTAAATTCATTTTTATGGCAATTACATTCCTCTAACATTTTGCTCAGTTTGGCATCCTGACATGTTTCAGAAATATTACCTTTGGCATATATTACAAAACGCAAGTGATTCACTGCAAGCAATACTAATGCTTCTCATTTGAATAAGAAAAGATAGACATTCCAGCCATATATCACATGATATTACATGGCATTACATTTTAGACTTGGCTGAGAAATTCTGTCTTTACAAAATGAGCCAAGAAATGGAAATATCATTTTAAGAGATATTGGTAATTTAATTCCCAACAAGTTAAAAAAGAAATCAGTCATTCATTTTAATATTTTCGAGAAACTTCCTCAGGGTGAGATACTTCTTTTGACAAATCTAGCCTTTGATTGGCACTATTCATTGTTAATTAGATGGTGGCAGTACAATTCTGATTTAAGTTGTAGTTGTTGAGTGTGTGTATTTTTTAACGTACTGTGAAATCAAGCTAACAGAACGTAGGGATCTGTGCAATCGTACTACTGAGACCATTAAGCCATTTTTAGTGAGGCTGTCGTTGTCTGGAGAAGTTTTATTGTATCCGCTTATACTATAGCCTTCAGTTCTACAGACAGGTCCTTATTCTGCCATTAACCTTTCCTCTTTAATTCACATTATTTGTTTATTCCACAAATATTTATTGAGCACCTGTATTTTGCAAAGCAGTCTATAGCCAACTCTTTGGGCATAATAACCTCAAAATTCAGGGACTGAAAGTAGCACCAAGATCATTTATCATAACTCTGACTTTCCACAAATTAAATTAAGAAACTGAGGGCCTAAGAGGTGCAGTGACCTGACCAAAATCTTGATGTGGTTGAACATAAAGATCATCATTCCTCCTAGTAAACCATGTTGCCCATGAAAAACTGTCTGAAAATCTACCCGAAACTTAAATATTGATATAGTATTTAGAGATTCCTAAAGGGGTAAACCACTGTTTATGAGCTAATTATATCACAAACTCCTGGCCTTCAAGCTACTTACAGAATTTTTAGAATAAAAAGATGAGTTGATAAAATTATAGAAGGACATAAAGTTTAACTGAAATCTGATTGAAGGCAGTGATCGTGCGTTACCTTTATCATTTTTTGTTATATTTCAGTAACATGGTGAGCTGCTCATGGTACATACTCAACAAATATTTATTAGATGAATAAAACTATATATCAAAATAGAGTGTGCAGGCATTAAGTACTCTAAGTGCTCAGACAAAAGAAAAATCAGTCTGGATGTGGGCATTCAAAAAAGTCTTCATGGAAGATTTAGAATTTAAACTGGGCCGTGACTAATGTCTGTAATTTAATTAGACATAGAGGAACTCCCAGGTTTCAAATTACTTGTTAGCTCACTTTCCATTAAGACTTTAGATACAGATTCTCTACTGTATTTGCTTTCAAATTTCACCTTTAAGCACAAATGCTTGAAACAAGAATTCTTGAAGGTTTCTACCAGAAAAAAAATATGATCAGTATGCTAAGATACATGTACAAGGATTTTAATTGCTGTGGTGTTTATAGGAGCACTAAAAAAGTGGAACCAACCCAAATACCCATCAATGAGATAATGGTTAGCATATCCAAATTAAAATTAGTGATAAACATTGATCTATACTTTTCACCAAAGGTATCTCTAATATACTGTAGAGTAAAAATTAGCAGGTTGCCAAACCACTTATATAGAATGATCCTGTTTTTGTAAGTATATATATGAAAATACAATTTCAAATAATATAAAATAGGATAATGGATATTTTTATTTTCTTCTTTATGCTTTTCAGGATTGAAGCCTTACAATAAGCATTTATTGCATATAAAAATGATCAGACTTTGGTTGTGGGGAGACTTCTAAATTTATTCTGTTTATTTACCACAGATTTGAAAACTATAGGACAATGATCTCCATTCATTGAACAAATCTTTCCTGAGCACCTATTAGGTACTAGATACTGAAAGCAAATGACTCAAAAAATCTATTTCTTAAGCTCCTCATGACTTCAGAAGAAGACAAGAATCATAAACAGAGCACCAGGAATCTATTTCCTTCAGCGTTGTAACTTCACTGATTTTGTCTTACACTGTTTTTTTTTTTAACTAAATTGATGGATCTCTGTGTTTTTTGTTGCAGTATCTAGACTATGAATAAAATTACAGAGATTTTTCCATGTCTGACTTTTTCATTGAAATAATTCAAATCTCTCTCTTGCCTAGGAGGAGAAAAAGCAACTCCAATACATATAGGGTCAGAGAAAAATGTTGAATGTGTTTTGAGTTGACATTGAAAACTTATACATGTAATAATTATACCTTTATTCTGTACAATATCATTTTCTATTCTCCTCCTATATGATCTGTTTTTAGGCATTTAGTTACATGTTACAATAATTATGTCTATACTTATTGTTAATTTTATCATCGAATCTCCCAGAGGGTAGCACTTGTCATTTTGACACTGCATTAATGCCTAGCCCCTTGGCATTCCTGGGAGAGTAATGCTATCTGAACTTGGCTTGCTCAGGTTGAGGCAGAACGCATGCCCTAGGTCTAGTGGCAGGCAGCCAGCCATGGTTAATTGCGTGCAGTCAGAAGATGGTGGATTCATTTCTATTAATCTACTGAGCAGCTAAGTATGGATACAAGTTTTTTAAAATACTAGTAATCTAAAGGATGTTTCAGTATTTTTAATTCGTGGTTCTTTTAAGTTAAGGAGTCTATTAGCAGAAACTCTTTGTAGTTTATGCAGTATCAGGAGCTAATAATAACAGCTTCCATATGTTCTGTAGCAGTTGACAAGCATTTTCATATACATCACTTCATTTAATCTTTAGACCACCTGGGAGGCAAATATTATTATCCCCATTTCACAGATTAGAGAGCAAAAGTCCATTTAGGTTAAATGATTTCACTAAGGCTACATAAATAGCTAATGAGAAATAGGAAAAAAAATAACAAACCAAACCCATTGCCGTCAAGTCGACTCCAACTCATAGCGACCTCATAGGACAGAGTAGAATTGTCCTGTAGGGTTTCCAGTGAGTGACTGGTGGATTCAAACTGCTGACCTTTTGGTTAGCAGCCGAGCTCTTAACCATTGCACCACAGGGGCTCCAACCTGGATTCAAATCTGTGTCCTCAGTCCCATGCTTTTTCATCTATACTAAGTTGCTGCTACAAGTTGTCCTCTGCCTTTCAAGTTGGAAGTATGGGAGATCACTGAGTATTACTGAGTTGACTCAACCTAATGATAATTGTTCCTGGAGCCACATCAAATTGTTAATATTAAGCATATTTTATTTAGGTTCTGTAGAATACAACTGACAAGGTTTATACAACTATATAAACATAACTTACTAAGCTTTACTTCTATCTGAGCTCTGTTACGCTCCAGCTCGCCTTTCCCAAGGCTGGTTAACAGTGATCATTGCATTGAACAAGCCTGTTATCCTAGGATAAAAAGAAAAATTTACTATAAATGTAAATGTTGATCCACTGAGGTAGTTGTCATTGTAGTTGTTAGGTGCCTTCAAGTCAGTTCCGACTTATAGAGACCCTATCTGTGTACAGCAGAACGAAACACTGCCCAATCCCCAGCCATCCTCACAACCGTTGCTGTGTTTGAGCCAGTATGTCAATCAGTCTTGTCAAGAATCTCCCTCTTTTTTTGCTGACCCTCTACTTTACTAAGCATGATGTCCTTCTCCAGGGACTAGTCCTCCTGATAACATGTCCAAAGTATGTGAGATGAAGTCTCTCCATCCTTGCTACTAATGAGCATTCTGGCTGTAATTCTTCCAAGACAGATTTGATAATTTTTCTGGCACTCCATGGCATATTGAGTATTCTTCATCAATACTCAAAAGCATCATTTCCTCTTCACTCTTCATTATACATTGACCAGCTTTCATATGCATATGAAATGACTGAAAGCACCACGGCTTGGATTAGGCGCACCTTAGTTCTCAAAGTGACATCTTTGCTTTTAAACACTTTAAAGAGGTCTTTTGCAGCAGATTTGCCCAGTGCAATAAAGAAAAATATGTCGTTTGAATTCTTGAGTGCTGCTTCCATGGGCGTTGATTGTGGGTCCAAGTGAAATCAACTTCAATAGTTTCTCTGTTTATCATGATGCTGCTTATTGGTCCAGTTGTGAGGATTTTTGTTTTCTTTATGTTAAAGTGTAATCCATACTGAAGGTGTGGTCTTTGATCTCCATCAGTAAGCACTTCGAGTCCTCCTCACTCAGCAGCAATGTTATATCATCTGCATATTACAGGTTGTTAATGAGTTTGCCTCCAATCCTGAGGTTGTGTTCTTCATATAGTCCAGCTTCTCGGATTATTTGTCCAGCATACAGATTGACTAAGTAGGGAGAAAGAATACAACCCTGACACACACCTTCCCTGATTTTAAACTACACAGTTCTGTTCTGTTCAAATGACTGCCTCTTGGTCTATGTACAGGTTCCCCATGGGCCTAATCAAGTGTTCTGGAATTCCCGTTCTTTGCAGTGTTATCCATAATTTGTTATGATCCACACAATCGAATGCCTTTGCATAGTCAATAAAACATAGGTAAACATCTTTGTGGTATTCCCTGCTTCCCGCCAGGATCCATTTGCCATCAGCAATGATATCCCTTGTTCTTCTGAATCTAGTTTGAATTTCTGTCACTTCCTTGGCAATGTACTGCTGCAACCGCTTTTGAGTTATCTTCTGCAAAATTTTACTTGCATGTGATATTAATAATTCTGTTCAATAATTTCCGTATTCTGTTGGATCACCTTTCTTTGGAATTGGCACAAATATAGATCTCTTTCAGTCGTTTGCCCAGGTAGCTGTCTTCCAGATTTCTTGGCATAGACAAGTGAGCACTTTCAGCCTTGCATCCATTTGTTGAAATATCTCAGTTGGATTCCATCAGTCCCTGGAGCCTTGTTTTTCACCAATGCCTTCCATGCAGCTTGGACTCCTTTCTTCAGTACCATCAGTTCTTGATCATATGCTGCCTCCTGAAATGGTTGAATGTCAGCCAGTTCTTTTTGGTACTGTGACTCTGTGTATTCCTTCCACCTTCTTTTGATGCATTGTTCAATATTTTTCCCATAGAATCATTCAATATTGTAACTCAAGGCTTGAATTTTTTCTTCAGTTCTTTCAGCTTGAGAAATGCTGAGTGTGTTCTTCCCTTTTGGTTTTCTAACTTAAGGTCTTTGCACATGTCATTATAATACTTTTTCTTCTCAAGCCGACCTGTGAAATCTTCTGTTAAGCTGTTTTACTTCATCATTTCTTCCTTTCACTTTAGCTACTTAACATTCAAGAGCATGTTCCAGAGTCTCTTCTAACATCTGTTTTGGTCTTTCCTCTCTTTCTTGTCTTTTTAATGACCTTTTTGCTCTCTTTATGTTTGAAGTCCTTGATGTCATTCCACAAATCTAGTTTTCAGTCATTAGTATTCAGTGCTTCAAATTTATTCTTGAAATGGTTTGTAAATTCAGGTGGTATATACTCAAAGTCATAGTTTGGCTCTTGTTGGGCTTGTTTTTTCTTCAGCTTCAACCTAAACTTGCATATGAGCAATTGATAATCTGTTCTACAGTCATCCCTTGGCCTTGTTCTGACTGATGATATTGAGCTTCTGCATCATCTCTTTCCACAGATGTAGTTGATATGATTTCTGTATATTCCTTCTGGCCTGGTCCACGTGTATAGTTGCTGTTGATGTTGGTGAAAAGAGGTATTTGCAATGAAGAACTCTTTGGTCTTGCAAAATTCAATCCTGCAATCTCCGGCATTGTTTCTGTTACCAAGGCCATATCTTCCAACTACCAATCCTTCTTCTTTGTTTCTAACTTTCATATTCCAATCACCAGTAATTATTAATGCATCTTGATTGCATGTTTCATCAATTTCAGGCTGCAAAAGTTGGTAGAAATCTTCAGTTTCTTCATCTGAAGTATTAGTATTTGGTGCATAAATTTGAATAATAATTGTATTAACTTGTCTGCCTTATAGGTGTTTGGATATTATCCTATCACTCACAGCGTTGTACTCCAGGATAGATCTTGATGAATGTGATGCCATTCCTCTTCAATTTGTCATGCCTGATCTAGTAAACCTTATGATTGTCTGATTCAGTAGTACTGAACCTGAATAAAATTTAGATACTAAGTGAAGATATTTAGATTCATTAAATGAGTATGAGCCAACAACACCTCACCAACAACCACTGTAAATGTTAAGGAAACCAAAACACCAAACCTGTTGCCATAGAGTCAATTCCCACACATAGCAACCCTATAGGCCAGAGTAGAAGTGCCCTATGGGGTTTCCAAGGAGTGGCTGGTAGATTCAAACTCCCAACCTTTTGGTTAGTAGCCAGGCACTTAACCACTGTACCACCCGGGCTCTACACACATAAATGCTAAAAGCCATCATTAATTATATACACACTTATAATTAAATAGACCACTAAAGGAAATTCTTGTGGCCCAGAAATTTCTACCGTTAAGAAATTAAAATGATGTTAATGGATAGAATTTAAGGAAGCAGAAAGAAAATGTAATCATGATGGAATCATTAAAGGCCTGGCTTGAGAAACATCCTATATCTTGGCATAAAATGACTGCAGCACGAAGGGCATTTTATTTCTTGACCATAATGATGAGTCTTTTTGTAGGCCTTTGAGTTTTTTGTTAACACAGAGACAGATTAATTTTTTTTTTTTAACTTTTCCAGAGTATTTTTTTTCTTTTTAACCTCTTTTTTTTTTTAATTGTCCTTTAGATGAAGGTTTACAGAGCAAATTAGTTTATCATTAAGCAATGAATACACATATTATTTTGTGACATTGGTTGCCAACATAGCAACATATCAACACTCTCCCCTCCTTAACCTTGGGTTCCTGTTTCTATTCATCCAGCTTTCCTGTTCCCTCCTCCCTTCTCGTCCTTGCCCTTGAGCTGGTGTGCCCATTTAGTCTTGTATACATGGTTGACCTACGTGTATTATTGCTTATTTAATGGGCCTGTCTACTCCTTGGCTAAAGGGTGAACCTCAGGAGTGACTTCAGTACTGAGTTAAAAGGATGTTCAGAGCCATACTCTTGGGGTTTCTCCAGTCTCTGTCAAGTAGTAAATCTGGTCTTTTTTTGTGAGTTAGAATTTTGTTCTACATTTTGCTCCAGCCTCTGTCTGGGCCCCTCTATTGTGATCCCTGTCATAGCAGTCAATGGTGGTAGCCGGGCACCATCTAGTTGTGCTGGACTCAGTCTGGTGGAGGCTGTGGTAGTTGTGTTCCATTAGTCCTTTGGACTAATCTTTCCCTTGTATCTTTGGTTTTCTTTATTCTCCCTTGCTCCAGACAGATTGGGACCAGTAGACATATCTTAGATGGCCACTCACAAGCTTTTAAGACCCTAGATGCTACTCACCAAAGTAGGATGTAGAACATTTACCTTATAAACTATGCTATGCCAATTGAGCTAGATGCCGCCTGAGACCATGGTCCCCAGCCCTTAGCCCAGTAACTTGATCCCTCAGGGAGTTTGGATGTGTCTATGAAGCTTCTATGACTTTGCCCTGGTCAGGTTTTACTAGTTTCCCCACTATTGTGTACTGTCTTAACCTTCACCAAAGTTTCCACTTATCTATTGTCTAAGTTAGTGATTTTCCCTCCCACCTCTCCCCTTCCTCCCTCGTAACCATCAAAGATTAGTTTTGTGTGTGTGTAAACTTTTTCATTAGTTTCTATAATAAAGTTAATTATTAGTTTTTATATACAATTTTTTTTTATATACAGTGTCCTTTTGTGATTGACTTATTTTACTTATATAACTTATTTCACTGATAATGCACTGTAGATTCATCCCATTGTGAGATGTTTCACAGATTCATTATTGTTCTTTATCATTGTGCAGTATTCCATTGGGTGTACGTACTATATAGTTTGTTCATCCATTCATTTGTTGATGGTCATTTAGGTTATTTCCATCTTTTTGCTGTTGTGAATAATGCTCCAATGAACATGGGTATGCATATGTCTATTCCTGTGATGGCTTTTATTTCTCTAGGCTGTATTCCTAGGAGTGGGATTGCTGGATCGTATGGTATTTCTAGTTCTAGCTTTTTAAGGAAGTACCATATCATTTTCCAAAATGGTTGTATCATTTTACATTCCCACTAGCAGTGCATAAGAGTTCCAGTCTCCCTGCAGCCTCTCCAATATTTGTTATTTTCTGTTTTTTATTTTATTTTATTTTATTTTTTGATTCATGCCAGTAATGTTGGGGTGAGATGGTATCTCACTGCAGTTTTGATTTGCACTTCTCTAATGGCTTTTTTTTTTTTTTTTTTAATGGCTAGTGATTACGAGCATTTCCTCACTTGCCTGTTGGCTGCCTGAATGCTTTCTTTGCTGAAGTGTCTGTTCATATCCTTTGTCCATTTTTTAACTGAATCATTTGTCTTTTTGTGGTAGAGATGTTGGATTTTCCTATAAATTTTAGAGATTAGGCCTTTGTCGAATATGTCATGGCCAAAAATTTTTCCTAGTCTGTAGGCTCTATTTTTACTTTTTTGGTAAAGTCTTGTAAAGAGCATAAGTGTTTAATTTTTAGAAGATTCCAGTTATATAGCTTATCTCCTGGTGTTTGTGTATTATTAGTTATAGTTTGTATCGTATTTATGCTGTGTATTAGGGCCTCTAGCATTGACCCTATTTTTTCTACCATGATTTTTATAGTTTGGGGTTTTATATTTAGGTCTTTGATCCATTTTGAATTCATTTTGTGTATGGTGTGAAGTATGTGGCCTTTTTCATTTTTTTACAGGTAGACATCCAGTTTTGCCAGCACCATTTGTTAAAAAGAAAAGGCAGATTAATTCTATAGCTATTATGGAGCTTCAATCCCTTTCATCTTTCTTTCTTTATGGTTAACACATAATAGGGAAATAAATTCTCTAAAGGAATTCTGAAAACAGGATTGAACTTATTTCACTTATGTATCACTTAGTCTTCTCTTATTCTATAATGGACTTTTTTTTTAATAAAATTATCTTTATTTTCTTTTTATTCTAGGCATGATCCTTCACTACCTCAGACACTGAAAAAGGAGCACAGCTCAGCTGAAAACATGTCCTTAGAAACTCTAAGAAACACCAGTCCAGAAGACCTCTTTGATGAGATTTAACTGTCTCAGAAAAGTACTTTGATGTTTGCTTGATTATGTTTTCTATTCATTTCTTTAAACTGAAAAAGCAAAATTTCAGCTCAGCAGCAGCTATTACTGCACCTTACAGTTTAATTACATACACACTGAATTGAAACCATTGTGCAAAATGGATTACACATGTATATGAAGATATGATTTGATGACAGTGGCACATTATTCTAAACTATTCATTCACCATGCCTATAATTACATAAAACCTCAGACTTTTTGTTGCAGAAGACACATTTATCCTTATTCACTTCACACATATAATATGTGGTAGCTGTCTAACAACCTGTCTAGGAAGATTTGGAAATAGGACAAAGAAATCATCTTTTAATAAAGGTCCACAGTTCTTTTCTGAATAGTCATATTCTGAACAATGATGTTTCAGCATTTTTGGGGGGGATAATGTCTGAAATCTGTTCTTAGTTTGTACATAAACAATCAAAATATCTGATAATGAAATTTCTAAGGCACTGAAGATTTTACGTTTTTTGTAAAATTTGTCATGTAGCTTAACTTGTTCATTTCCTATAGTAACAGACCTTTATGAAGTGCTTATTAATGTAACAGTAGTGTCCTTTTTGTTTAAAAAGCATATTTTTCAAGGATTATTGATAAAAGATATTTATTTTACATATACAAGGGCCCTCCTGGAAGACAGGGACTTTGTCATATTCAGTGATCAATTCTCAGTGACATTTGGCTCTATTTTTATTAGTATTCACTTTTTCTACATCCTAATCTCTCATTCTATCTTCAGTTCTCTCCAACTGAACATTCATTTCCTCAATGATATGCAAAGTTAACAATGACCACCATGTTGCTAAATATAATGGTTGATTCTCAGCCCTGCTTTTACTAAGCCTCTCAGCCACATTTCACACATTTGATCCCTCCTTCTTCAGGAAACATTTTCTTTACTTTACTTCTGCAGTGCCATATGCTTTTTGTATTCCTCCTTCTTTTTGGCCACTTTTTTTTAGATTTCTTGGCTGACTCCGTTTCCTATGCCCAAGAGTTAAACATCGGAATCCCCTGGCGTCAGTCTTCACTGTTCTTCTCTTCATTACCCACATTGTTGTCTTTCTAGGTTATTTGTGGCTTTAAATATCATATATACACTAATATCACCAAAATTGGTATATTTCTGTCTATATAGTCAAATATACATACGTACATATGTTATAGATGTGTATGTATACACACACACATATATAAAATTTATGATTTATGTATTGCAGAAGAAGTTTCTAAATATTTCTTTGTATCAAATTTTGGCACATCTTGGCATCTTTTTTCAAATTCAGATACATACATCTGTCTACTTGATACCTTCATTCCCATCCAAAGCAAAGATTTGATTATATCCTTACCATCATTTCTTTCTCAGCCTTCCCTGTCCAGTAAACTTCAGTGCCATTTACCTAGTTGCTTCAAACTAAAACCCCAGGAATCGTCTTGTGCCTCTCCTCCCATCCCCCAGCTCTGTTGTTTTTACCTCCAAAATACAACTTGATTCTATCTGCTTCTCTCTATCTCTACTACATCTGCCTCCTGACTGGCTTCCCTGCTAAATTCTCTACTCCCCTACAACCCAGCCATGCAATTTTTAAAATCTTAAATAAGATCATTTCACTGCTGGGATTAAAACCCTCTAACCCACTGCTCTTTGAATAAAATCCATACCCCTTACCATGACCTACAAGGTCTGATACGATACGGCCACTACCCTCCCAACCTTACTTCACACTCCTTTCTCTTAACTCACCTTGCCCCTTTCCTGCCTGTCAGGTAGGCCAGATCTCAGAACCCTCATCTGGAATCTCATCTTCACATGACTGGTTTCTTCTTGTCTTTCAAATAGCAAATCAAATGTTACCTCCTCAGAGGTACCTTCCCTGAAACACTCTTTAAAGTTGTGCTTCTTACCAGTCACCCTCTGTCCTATTAGCATGTTTTGTTTTGTTTCACTGTGCATATCTCTCTGCAGTTACTTTTTCACATCTTTCTCTCCCCATAGAATGTAAGCCCCATCATAGCAGGGACATGTCCATCTGCTTTATCTCTCTATACCCAGCACCAAGAATAAGGCTGGGTTCATAGGAGCTTTGTAAGTATTTGTTGAATGAATAAATGAATTTTGATCACAAAGTAGACACTCCAATTTTTCTTTAAGTTATTTAACCATTTTGAAAAGAAGCTCATTGAAAGAGTAGAATCTAGCATGATGATTTGATACAAGGAAATAATTGTTCAGAGAGGTCAAGTGCCTTTTGTGATAAATTAGTTATAAATTATATATATGTATGTATTATGTATATATTTATAAGTCTGACTATAAAGAGAAAATAAGAAAGGAATTACACATTATTATTTATATCAAGAACAAGATTTGACCAAGTCAATGGAATGACAAAGTATTTTAAAGAGAAATTTTATTGCATTTTATTTCATAGTGGCTTAAATTTAAGAGGAAAAATTAAAATTAAACATAAAATGTAAAAATATAAATATAAAATATAAATTTGTATTCAGCTATATTAAGATGTCACTATAATATTGAGCTTTATATAATCCAAACTTGTATCTATTCAAGAATTTTGTACATAAAGCACCAGAATCTTAATATTATCTCACCTGCATAGACCACAAACAGAGCCAGTGTATCATTGACCTAAATCAGTATCCCAATCAGTATACAACTGCCAATTATGTGTGTGTGTTTTAAGTGTAGAGAAGAAGAAACAGAAAGGAATTTTGGGTTCCCTCTCACTAGTAGGGGGAAGGAGGTATAGGGAAAGTGTTTCGTAATCAGTCGTAACAATGCAGAGTCTATAAAGTTCATATTATTTAGAAAACCGTGACTGTATTTTTTTCAGCACAGTGGATCTTTTCAACCATTGCTGTGCATCAGGTTGATTCGGTTGTTTAGGACAGAGCATAATAAGCCCATAATTATGGGTTTCTCCTTTATATTTAGTGCAGAAAAACCGAATAGATGATTTTATATTTCTTGCCCTGTGTAGATAGATAGTTATAGATTTGATATTAAGATGTCCAGATCTAGTCATTCCACACCATGTTTTTCCTCACATATCTCCATCATCTGTACTCTAAAACAGAGCCCTGGTGGTGCAGTGGTTAAGAGATTGGCTGCTAGCAAAAGGTCAGCAGTTCAAATCCACTTCTTGGAAATTCTGCTCCTTGGAAACTCTATGGAGCAGTTCTACTCTGTCTTATAGGGTCACTATGAGTTGGAATCAACTCAATGGCAGTGAGTTTGTTTTTTGCTTATTTGTTTGTTTTTGGTATACTCTAAAACAGATTGTTGTGCAAAGAACACTGAATTGAAAATCAGAAGAAATGAGTCCAAATGCAACTTGGCTTTTTTGACCTTAGTACCCTCACCTCTAAAACTAGGAGGTTGCATCACTGAAGCGTTTTGTTTTTTCTATTTTTCAGCTTAAATTTAAATAATTCTTAACCCTTCCATCAGATGATATGGCTCAGGCCTCATTAGGGAAATTTCCTGAAAGAAAAAAGTCCCTTCTCAGGAAGGGATGTCTTCATTACATAGTTTTAAAAGGTCAGGAAACTACTGTAGAAAATATTTTTCTTAGTGGCCTATAACTGAAATTTATAAAATACTAAACCCTGTGTTTTTGAGCCAAGCAGCTCTTTATTGGGCTTAAGTTTGATTCAACAGATGTTTAGTAAGGATCAGTTATGCACAAAATATATAACTGGGCCATGTGGAGAACTTAAGGATAAATTCAGCTATTCCACAAAATATCAGTGAGCATTTGTGCCAAGCTCTGTTCTGGTCACTAGTGGTGTGGCAGTGAATAATACAGCAAGTACTCTGTTCTTGCTGAGCTTATATTCTAGTGAATAAAACATGTGGCCTGCTCTCAAATAATTGAGGATATGGGATGGAGTGAGGAAAAAGATTCAGGCCTGAAACGACCATAGAATGAACTATTATATAAAGCAATGGTAGGATATGTGGCATTAAGAGAAGATTAAAAACTTACAAGTTATGGGTGAGGATCCATAGAAGACAAAAGACCCAATGGGGAGGTTAATAGAAATTGGGAGGGGTTGGTGGAGTGATCTGATGATAAGGCCACCTGCCTTGGATCAGATGAGAGTAGAGAAGGTGTTGGGCTGGGGAAAGGTGTGGGCTTAATGCCTAAGTTTGTAATTGTGGGTCATCAGAATGAAGAAGACAAGTTAGAAGATATCCACAAGGAATGTTAACCAAGGGCATTTAAGAACGTCAACAGTGAACCAAGTGTGTAATAAAGACATGTCAAGAATTAAGCTCCACAGTTCTAACTGGTATTTCCTTGCAAGGTATGAGCTGTCAAGAAAACTTAAGGTCATGACCCATCCTGGACTTCTGGGAATGGAAAAGGAAGGGGCCATCAAGGGGCCTTCTGATAGACACTGCCCAGAGGAGAAGTCAACCCCCATCCTTTCATGGCTCTGTCATTCTTATACTTGGTATTATTTATAGAATCCATTTTTAACAAAATGAAATTAAATATCTGACATCTAAACTCATGAAAGACCTCATGAACTTACCTACAAGTCATGAAATCTAAAAAAAAAAAAAAAGATAATTAACATATTTTATACTCATTTCAGTGATTTTGTAAGGGAGAATGGCAATCACAAAAGAACTATTCATGCATCCATTTGTAGCTATTGTTTGAATTAAAAATTTTCACAGCTTATCTGACAGCTTCTAATAAATACCTTTCAAGAGCAGATTTCATTTGGGAGTGTTCTATCAGCTGATTTGAAATGGGTTTCTCTGTATTTTAATAACTGGAAAAAGATATCTTAAACAATACATTAGAACAAGTGTTTGGTTGCTTCATTAACTGACCACCACCTCTTGCCGTAATTCCCAACGCTTAACCACTCAACCGAAAACACTCTTCAGCCTACTTTCTACTCGTTTTTTCCCTTTCAAATGCCTCAAATCCTCTCTTCTACCCACTATTGTCCTCTCCGACTTGCCTCTCTTCTATATGAATACAATTCAGTATGAATTTTATTATTCATATGTTGATTTTTCCTTCCTTTTTCCAAGGCGCGTTATAGTAGCCTTCCATCTCCCAATTTCAGAGAGAACTATACTTTTTGATTGTGGTTCTCTTTGGCCCAAGACTCCTTCTGGTCCTGCAGGGAAGGAGAGAGAGATTACGGCCTTATACCCATCATAATATTGGATGTTCCTATTAAGGGCAGGAGCAATTTTAGTGTCCACTGTTCCAGTAAATGGAATATAGTCTTGTCATGAACCACTTACTTTTGATTTAGAGACAGTTTCCAATGTAACTGCTATCTTAGAAACAATATAGCCAGTCAAAAAAATATAGGTGGATTAAACAATTTTTATGGTGCCTGCTCGCACAAGATTCTTCTAGGAATCTGTCTTACCGTATATTCCTCCAAAGGCAGAGCCTGAGACAAAGGCTTGCACACAGCTGATTTATCTGCGGATGTGATCATAGGGAGCAGGAGTGCAGGAAAGGGAGGTTAAAACAGGAAAGAAGGAAAAGCCAATGCAAGAGTGCCTTATTAAGCCCACTGCCCTTGTGGATGACTGATGCTCTCTCCCACTAGGATCTTCTGAGGAATCTTCCAAAAGGTTCTCAGAACTGTACGCCCAGGGATGAGAAGGATTCATTTATTGGTTGCAGTTCCCCATTGGTCAAGGGTGGCCTGGCAGAATTGGCTTCACTATATGTATGTCTGGGTTGCCATATGTGAACACACAGCAGATTCCTGCAGTCGATCCATGCTGCAGTCTTAGGGAAGGGGAAGGGCAGAAAACAAGAGTCACAAAGGTGCCAGTTGTACTTACGTAAAGTATGGCAAAGCCTGCCCAGAACTGATTGCCAACCAGTGGCTGACAATTGACACGGGGCCCGGAAGACTTTGAAGCAGTGTACAAGGGGTGTTCGATATAGTATCCATGTTTTATAGACATGACCCTGTCCCACTTCCCAGCCCCAGCCGTAGCTGATTAGATCTCAGGGAAGAAATGCAACCCATAGCCTGGCTGAACTTGGGTTCAGTGAAGAAGCAGATCTATAAGTTAGCAGAGAAAGATAATTGGGAGTGAGAGAAAAGAGCAGATAGGTGCTGAGAAGCAGAGGTGTCATGTGACCACGGAGAGAGCTTTGAAGAGTAGTTAGTACCTAGGATATTAGCGCCAGTTTCAGTCCATGCATATCCTTACAATCTGTGGTCCCCTTTTTGAGGTTTTATTAAGGGAGCTGTTCTTTAAAACAAACAGTTAACTAATAGGGAAATTGAATGTATTCTCCAGAGAAAGTTTCAATTAATTTTCAGCATTTTCAATTAACGAGTTGTCACTAGTTAATATTGCTATCGAAAGAATATTTTGGGAGACCTGTAGCCTGGATTGGAAACCCTGGTGGTGTAGTGGTTAAGTGCTACGGCTGCTACCCAAAGGGTCAGTAGTTCGAATCTGCCAGGCGCTCCTTGGAAACTCTATGGGGCAGTTCTACTCTGTCCTATAGGGTCACTATGAGTCGGAATCGACTCGACGGCACTGGGTTTGGTTTTTTGGTTTTCTGGGTAGCCTAGATTGGTATAGACAATTAAACTTTTAAATATAATGGTGATATAAAATCACTTTTATAATTAAAATTCATATAAATTTTATATGTATTTCTTAAATTCATTAAAATGACATTACATCCAGCTAAGTCTTATCTCCGTTAGATATGTCTTCAGATCACTGACAGATTTTAATGGTAGTAGTACGAATTGTCTGCGATCTTTGCAAACATAGGATAATACTGTAATTTCTTTTTAAGGCTGTGATTTCACAAAGTTGTCCCAACTGGTAGAATACATGCACATTAGTGGTACAATTTTTATTTGGTCTTATCAAATAATCAAAGACCTACCATATTTTTATGCAAATAACATAAGCCTTCTATGTTTGTTTGCCTACTGCCCCCCCCCCCACCCCCAAGTATTTTCACAAGCACCACAATGCCAGTTGTTTTTTACATGTTGCTTTTTTTTTTTCTGGGTAGGGTTAAAGACAAAAATTAGCATAGAGTGCTGAAGAAAATACCTAGAGCGGGAGGGGCAGTTGGCAAACAAACAGAAGTCATTACTTGCATAAAAATATGGTACTTTCAAGATACAACATTTTTATGTGATGACAAAGGTTTTTGTTGTTATTATTGTTTTTTCTGTTACTCTCAATTATCAAAAACCGTATGAGCATTCCAGAACCTCTACTGGGACGCAATGATGGTAGTGATGATGGGAAGGTTATTCTTAGAAGTGATGATTTTGCTATTATGTTTTGCAAATATTTAGGGTATTCAGATATGAAAATGTCCAGGTCCTCCTACTGAATAACAATGGAAACAATCTTGGTCCACTCCCCCAAAAGATACTCATCACAAATGATTTATTTTATATATATATGTATATGTATGCATGTATGTCTGTATGTATTTGTATCTGAGGAACTAAGTTTACTATGGAAGATTAGACTATTGCCATTAAATATTTATTCCCCACCACCATCATTGCATTGAATTGCTTTGGCCAAATGAATGCACTAGAAATAACAACGTAGCAGTTGTGAGCCTAGGAGTTAAGAGTTGTTACCTGATTCTGCTTGTCCCTTTGGGAACTTCCAACTACTTCTGTGAGAGGAACATGCCCCAGGTAGCTGATGCTCCTTTAGCCTGGAGCCAGAACCCACTACCATGCGGTCTTCAGGAGACCTGTTCAGCTGGGTCCAGGCTACATAAACTGAACCACCGTCAACCATGCTGACCAATGAGCATGAGAATAAATGCTTGCTATCAAAATCCACTGAGTTTTGGGGTGGTTTCTTACGTAGCAGTATTTTTACAATAGCTAACTAATACAATTACTTATAGAATAAATTTAAAGAGTCAATTTTACAACATTTGTAGGGAGCTCTTATAAACAGTATATACTTGGGACAAAAATCAGATGTCTTCTTTCTGGAAACTAGTAGTAAAGTAAGTAGGAACTAATAATGCATTTGAGGACAAGATCAGGCCAAGTTTCAGCCCTGTCTCTGCCACATGTAAACTACAAGTTACTGCTTTTTGCTGAGCTTTAGTTTGCTCATCCATACAATGGGCATTAAATGAGATAATGCACATAAAGCACTTAGCACAGTGCGTAGTACACAGTAAGTGATGCACGTATGGAAGCTGTCATCACGGTTGCTATTATTACACAATAAAATCAACCGTAATGGATCAGCACAGAGTTTTGTACAACTAGATTATCAGCTAAATTAACCCTGTCTTTGAAATGTATTAGCTCGAGCTCCCTATCCTTGGTCCTTTCTAAAGCCTGATGCTCTTCCCAAGATTTTGTGAATTCCTGTGTGATATATTTTCATAGTCACTTCTCTGAATTCCACTGGACTCTCAGTGTCACTCGTGTTTTATCAACCCTAACTTTTTCCTTTCTCAGCTCCATTCCAACCCAGGCATGGAACGCAATCCCTTTTCTTTGATCCCTAACAGAAATACCCATAAGTCTCTGTGCATAGCAGAGTTTATTGAAGATTTGTGCCGGAGAGAGGCTGTTTACATCAAAGAAAACAAGCAATTTAAATTTGATTTTATCGTAACTAACCTTTAAAGTCTTCTGGGTTTTCTACTTCAAGAATTTTCCATTGGCCACGTTTTTCCATAGGGTCCAGCCTTCTGCCATGTTATCCATCTTTTTCTCTCTCTTCCTTCCTCTTTCCTCTCCTCTCTGCTTTCCCGTAATTGTGATTGCTTTATTAGGCAGAGCAACTTTCTTTTGATAGCCCCTTGGTTTTATAAAATAGTAATGTAACATGTGAAGATATTTTCTAAAGTTATGTATTTTTTTATGTATTAATATTTTCTACTTACATCACATATGCAGTGTCATGTTAAATAAAATGAAACAAAAATGGCATAAATTCCAGGGAAAACAATGCCTGGCTGAAGTATTTTGGAGAAATAATGTGACTATCAAAAGGTAGGTGTATTTGCATGGAAGTATAAAACATTAAGAACTCCAGAGGCAAACATTGCCAGTCTCTGTCCAAATGCTCTTGAGGAAAGAAAAAAATCTACCCTAGGGTTCAAGTAATTCATTCATTCAGTTATTCATATTCTTCCTCAAATGATAAAATTAGAATTTGGCTATTCTGGCTGTAACTAGTTGCCTTCTGTTTGGAATTTCACAGAATAGTTACTTTTAACTTGGATACATATTTTCAAATGCAACAATTTATCATCCAAAGGTGATGTTTAATTAACAAGAATTTTATGTTCTGCAAAATCTTTGACATTTGAAGAAGGTAAGGGAGAGAGAAAAGTATAAAATAAAACAAACACTAGCATTTTCTTGAGAAAATCTACATAAAGTAGTGTCATGTCTATCTTGGTTTGAATTTTCCATAAGAGCCCTAACCTATCATATATGATATCCATAAATTTCATAATTGCCTGCAGTCAGGATAAGTTCAGTAAAGGTTTTTGGATGATGGTAACCCAATGTGTCATTTCACTTTCACTGTCCTTTGTATCAGTCATCTTATTTTAAGAATTTAAAATCTGGTCTATGTACAAGGACAGACTTTCAGCTTACACAAAGTTCTTTGTAGGCATGTGTGTTCATTTATTCATCAAATGTTCCTGAATATTTTGCACCAAGCACACTGCCAGGCACTGGGAATATGAAAAGAAGGGGTAAAACATCACACTAGCCTTCCAGGTATTGGAAGTCTAGATGAAAGACGGAGGAAGAAATACCAGGGTATGTGATAAGCACTATAATAGAGATATGCCCAGGATGCTCAGGGATGCAGGGAGAATCATCCTGCTCTTATATTCTGTTGGGAGAGCACAGGGAGAGGTGGTGGATGTGAAGGGAAACATGACAGAGGAGAAAGATGAAGTGTGAGCTCAATTTCAGGGATGATTTAGGGTTTGCCTGATGACCGAAGTACAGTTAGCCAAGTGTGAGACACAGAGGAATAAGAGTATGGCATATTCAGTGCCTTATGGAAACCCTGGTGGCGTGGTGGTTAAGAGCTATGGCTGCAAACCAAAAGGTCAGCAGTTCGAATCTCCCTGGGTCCTCCTTTTAAACTCTATGGGCCAGTTCTACTCTGTTCTATAGGGTCGCTATGGGTTGGAATCAACTCGACAGCAGTGGGTTTTGGTATGGCTGGAGAGGGGCTTTAAGTGAGAATGGGGACAGGTGAACTATGAGGCTGGGAAAGGAAGGTGGGATGGTCTTGAACATGACGCGAAGAGTTTAGATTTTAGCCTGAATAAACAGTTACAGAAAGATCTTAAGAGAAATAAGAGGGTGACCTGATTAGATTTATCCCTCTGGAAGGGAAAGCCAAGGACAATGTGGGGGCACAACCACATACACCCAGAAGTCTCCCATTCTCTGCAGGCCGTGTAGATCCCTGATGCTACTCCCGTTCTGTCTGGGAAATTGCCAAACCTCAGCTCACGTGAAGGAGTATCTACGGATCAGTTTTTCAACCATCTTTGGAAATTGAGAGACTCTTGGCAGAGTACTGCTTAAACCACCCACACACAGAGAGAATCCCCTCTCTAGTGCTTGTCCCTGGGGCCTTGATATAAGCGGAAGTGGTCTCCTTGTCTCCTTTAGGAGCTATTTTAAGAGCTTTTTAAGCCTTTTGTTGAAACAGCTTCCTTTCCTGAACATTCCCAACCCTGCTTTGACATTACCACTTCCAGCTCGTATGCACCTTGGGAGGAATCACCGTTGCTATCATCAGCTCACTTCTCCTTGCACCTCTTTCTAGATGTTGTAGGTGCAGCTGTGCTGTTGGCTGCAAATACATTCACATTTTTTTCCTAAGGCTTCAGCACACTGTGTGAAAGTAGCAGTTCTGGATCCAGACTTAGGGGGACTGGGAAGAAGTGAAGTTCAGCACACTGGTGCCATTCAGTGAATGTTAAACAACATAAAGCATGATGAAAAAGGTGAAAGGAGACATTGTAAACTACCTTTTATTCCCTGGAATTCTGATCCCAGGAAAACTAAAAGCTATAGAGCATTCCCACCTCCCTACCCCTGCCACAGGTATAAAGTGGCAGAAATAGCACTTTAAAAAAAAAAAATCAAAATTATATTTTGTTTTCAGGTTTCCACCAAAAACCTGGGACAATATTTCTCATTGTCTTTCTGGTAGACACACATCAGCCACTATTTCTCCCCCATTTTCAGTGGGTTAGGGCATGAGGAGGTGCTTTTTCCTTCTCACTAATGATTTTTGCAGTAACTGAGTTTTATAAGATACAAAAATCTTTTGTGAGTCAATCATCCAGTGCACTTGAAAATACTTAGGTTTTCTATCTCTTCTTTTCTTTATCAGAAAACCATTTGCAGCCAAACCTTCTATGAATAGGGCTAAATCGTACCCTAGAATCATTTTTAATGTATCTTAAATATTTAAAGGACAACCACCAGCATCCCAGGAGCCCTGACACAGGTGTCAGCTTCCCCACTCGGGGTCAGCCATCAGTCCTGCTAATAGACCACCTCCAACAGCCTCTCTGTATAAAGAAATGTAAGGTTTAGTATGATTTTATTTCATTTAATTAAAGAACAGCTGAAAATCCCATCTTGCATTTTCAACACATGGTTCCAATTAGTGCCACAGAGCAGGACCTGAATTTGATAAAAGCATTGACGGGTACCCTTGGTGCCTGTGCAATGTACTCTTTCATTTTACAAGATGGCTACCTTTTTTAGATGTTAACAAAAACTCAGAGGTACGAGTTTAGAAAGAGGTGAAGAGAGGTGAGCACAATTTTGTTTGAATTGCCTGCTGTAGACTTTTAAAACCCTGCACGAAGGTAGCTTTTTTGGTAAAATCTGCACTGGGCATTCACAGGTTGTGTGCAAAAAGCATTATGCTTCGTGAGACTTAAACTCAGATGCCATCACATGGGATATCCATCACCTCAGGAAATACCACTTACTGTACTTTAAATGTGCTTAACAGGGTCAATCTGCACAAAAGGCAATGGAAATCTCCATTCAAATAAATTGTTTCAGACCTCACTATAACTGGTGGGACATCTGCCTTCAATGGGCCTTTTCCTTAGTAAGTTTTGGAAGTTCATATATTTTTAAATAGTAAGGTAAAACTGGTGCCCCAGAATCTAATTAGATGGGAAATGCTTAATTTAGTTCATCACATCTTACCTCTTGCTAAAATAAAGGGAGCTAGGCAGGAGGAAGATGAGAGAAAATATGTGAAGTGTTTTATAACTGTTTCACATGGTGTGTGTTCCATGCTGTATGTATCAGGAGCAATGGGATGATTTTCCACAGCAGGTCATGGGAAAGCATGATGTCTTCGGTCCCAGGTGTGCAAAACACTTATACGGTTATAGGGCCCTGCATGAAGGCTGGAAACAAACCTCTTTGTGCCTGGCTTTCATTTTCACAGCTACCATTCAATTATTGGTTCATAATGCACAAACTAAAGAAATGTGCTGATCAAGAACAGTAAACTTTGTCCCTTAGACTCACTACCAAATGTCTTATTCTGAAATATCATCCAAAAATGCCACAATAAGAACAAAAATATGAACAGACTAAAACTCAGTGAATGGATTCCTTATAATAAATGTCAACTTAAGAGAAAAAATAATAATAGTTGAAATGGTCTTCCTGCCCAAGACTGTGTACCAACAGATTTACTACATCTCCTCCCTTGGTTCTCACAAATATAAAATAGAGTTTCCCACTTTTCTAGAAGAGGGCCCAAACAGTAACTGCCAGAAACCCTACAGGCATGTCCTTACTTGTCCCCTCTCTCAGCTTCTGCCCTCTGCTGACCATTGGGTATATACTTTCATTGGACCATATAGAGAAAAGTATGTCATCTCCAATTACTCTTTTTAACAGCCCCACACACTCTCACTTCAATTTGCCTTAATAATACATAGATGATTATTCTCTATCACTAGTGAATAATTTTAGTTTTAGAATATTTCTAAATAAATAAAAAATTTCTAAGTTATCTCTAAATCACAAATGCAACCATGCTGCAGGTAAACTTCCCATTCTCAAGCCCACTCCAATCAAGCCATCGTTTTCACCAATTCACAAATAGTTCTTATCAAGGTCAGAAATTCAATGGCAATTCCTAAGTCTCAATCTTAGTGCAACATATTACTTTAAATACATGTACTCTGGTTCATCACTCCCTCCTGGTTCTCTTCCTATTCTACTGGCTATTCTTCTTTACTCCTTATAAGTATCCTTTTCTGCCTCCTTCTAATTTTCCCAAAAAAGGTCTTGTACCTCATCTCTACATTTGTCCTCTAGGTGGTCTCACCTAGTTCAATGAGTTTAAGTGGTTTTATACACCAAAAAATGCCAACTGCCTGCTGGACCTCTCTATTTGTATGTCCAATAGACATGTTACATCTAGCATTAAAATCTTTCATTTTCCCCTCAAATATGCTTCTTCACTCGTCTTTCCAATTTCATAAATGGCAATTCCATTTGATTAGTTGCCAAAGGCCAAAACTTTTAGAGACATCCTCATTAATTTATCTGTTTTTCTTACCACCTACATCTAATTCATTAGCAAAACACGCTCAAAATCTGGTTCCTTTTACTGCCCTAGCGTTAGGATAAGCTCCCATCCTCTTTGACCTGGATTATTGCAGTAACCTCCTAACCAGTTTCACTACAATCTCTTCACTGAGTAGCCATGACCATTTTAAAGTGCCAGTTCATGTTTCTTCTCTGTTCAGAGCTCTCCCATACCTTCTCTGTATACTCAAGTGAAAGCCAAGATCTTTACCGTAGCGTACAAAGCTCTAATAATCTACCCCAACTCCATCTATAGTGGAGTGAATTACTTTTATATGGCCGTTCTAGCCATGGTCTTGTAACTCCCCAAAAATGATTAGCTGGCCACAATCTTGCAAGGGATTGGTCGATTACTATGCAAACTGAGTGACTTACAGTCCACTGAGGGGATTGGCCAGTTTGTGGTCCTGATGGGAGAGCCATACCTTAAAATTCAGAGTTTGTTTAATAAGGGCCAATCCCACAGAGGTTCAGGGGGGACCTCGATACCATCCAGAAGGGTTTGGAGCAAAGTTTGTCCTTTGGACCAATGACCTCGGGTCTCTGCCCTGAAAACCTCCTAGACCAAGAAGAACGAAGACATCATGAGATGCAAGAGACAGCAGTGGAGGGCCTGCCAGCAAGAGCACCTTCAGGTAGGAAGCTTGCTGGCAGAGCTAAAAGAGCTATAACACTTGTCTGTTCAGGGCAGAGGCGTGAGTGTGCCCTGTGCAGAGGTTGCCTTGAAGGATCCTGTGCACGTGTCTTCCTACAGTAGGGCAGAGCCAGGAGCCTCAGGGCAGGAGGCTTGCCAGCAAAACTAAAGCAGCTATAACACTTGCTTGTGCAGGGCAAGAGATGTCTGAGCATGCCTCATGTGTTGTAAATCCTAACCCCTATATCTGTGTTCCAATATGTCTGTCAGTTTGTCCTACTGGGATGGCTTTCATGTTGCTGTGATACTGGAAGCTTTGCCACCCTTATTTCAAATACCAGCAAAGTCACCCATGTTAGACAAGTTTCAGCAGAGCTTCCAGGCTAAGACAGACTAGGAAGAAGGACCTGTCCGTCTATTTCTGAAAAAAATGGCCAGTGAAAAACTTATGAACAGCAATGGAACATTGTTTGATATAGTGCCAGAGAATCAGCCCCTCAGGATGGAAGGCATTCAAAATACAACTAGGAAAGAGCTGCCTCTGCAAAGTAGAGTCAACCTTAATGACGTGGATGGATTCAAGCTTTTGGGACTTTCATTTGCTGATGTGGCACAACCCAAAATGAGAAAAAACAGCTGCAAACATCCATTATTATTCATAATATGGAATGTATGAAGTATGAGTCCAAGAAAATTAGACATGCTCAAAAATGAAATGTAAAGCATAATCATCTATATTCTAGGCATTAGTGAGCTGAAATGGGTTGATATTAGCCATTTTGGATCAGACAATCGTATGGACTACTATGCTGAGAATGAGAAATTGAAGAGGAATGGCATCACATTCATCATCGAGAAGTACATTTCAAGATCTATCCTGAAGTACAATGCTGTCAATGATAGGTTAATATTCATAGGCCTATAAGGAAGACCAGTTAATACAACTATTATTCAAACTTATGCACCAACCACTAAGGCTAAAGATGAAGAAATTGAAGATTCTTATCAACTTCTGCTCCTTGGAAACTCTATGGGGCAGTTCTACTCTGTCCTATAGGGTCGCTATGAATCAGACTCGACGGCACTGGGTGTGGTACTGGGTATCAACTTCTGCAGTCTGAAATTGATAAAGCATGCAGTCAAGTTACATTGATGATAACTGGAGATTGGAACACAAAAGATTGAAATGAAGAAGGATTGGTAGTTGGAAAATATGGACTTGGTGATAGAAATAAGGCAGGAGATCAGATGATAGAATTTTGCAAGACCAATGACTCCTTCATTGAAAATACCTTTTTTCACCAACGTAAACCATGACCACACACCTGGACCTCACCAGATGGAATACACAGGAATGAAATCGACTACATCTGTGGAAAGAGATGATGGAAAAGCTCAGTGTTTTCAGTCAGAACAAGGTCAGAGACTGACTGTGGAACAGATCATCAATTGCTCATATGTGAGTTCAAGTTGAAGTTGAAGAAAATTAGAACAAGTCCACGAGAGCCAAAGTGCAACCTTGAGTATATCCCACCTGAGTTTAGAGACCATCTCAGGGATAGATTTGATGCGTTGAACACTAATAACCGAGGACTAGATGTGTTGTAGAATGATATCAAGGGCATCATACATGAAGAAAGCAAGAGGTCATTAAAAAGAGAGGAAAGAAAAAAAAGACCAAAATGGATGTCAAGAGACTCTGAAAGTTGCTTTTGAACATGAGTAGTTAAAGCAAAAGGAAGAAATGATGAAGTAAAAGAGCAGAACAGAAGACTTCACAGGGCAGCTGGAGAAGACAAAGTAAAGTATTATATAATGGCATACGCAAAGATCTGGAGATAGGAAGCCAAAAGGGAAGAACATGATCACCATTTTTCAAGCTGGCAAAACTGGAGAAAAAATTCAAGCCTCAAGTTGCAATATTGAAGGATTCTATTGGGAAAATATTAAATGACACAGGAAACATCAAAAGAAGGTGGAAGGAATACACAGCGTCACTGTACCAAAAAGAATTGGTTGACATTCAGCCATTTCAGCAGGTAGGATATGATCAAGAACCTTTAGTACTGAAGGAAGAGGTGCAAACTGCGGTGAAGGCATTGGCAAAAAACAAGTCTCCAGGAATTCATGGAATTCCAGTTGAGATGTTTCAACAAACGTATGCAGCCCTGGAAGTGCTCTCTTGTCTATGCCAAGAAATTTGGAAGACAGCTACCTGGCCAACTGACTGAAAGAGATTCATATTTGTACCCATTCCAAAGAAAGGTGGTCCAACAGAATATGAAATTATCAAACAATATCATTAATATCACACACAAGTAAAAGTTTGCTGAAGATCATTCTAAAGTGGCTGCAGCAATACATCAACAGGAAATTGCCAGAATTTCAAGCCAGATTCAGAAGAGGACGAGGAACAAGGAATATCACTGCTGATGTCAGATGGCTGAAAGCAGAGACTACCAGAAAGATATGTACCTGTGTTTTATTGACTCTGCAAAGGCGTTGGACTGTACGGATCATAACAAATTATGGATTACATTGTAAAGAATGGGAATTCCAGCACACTTCATTGTGCTCATGAGGAAACTCTACTTAGACCAGAAGCAGTAGATCAAACAAAACAAGGGGATACTGTGTGGTTTAAAGTCAAGAAAGGTGTGCATCAGGGTTATATCCTTTCCCCATATTTATTCAATCTGTATGCTGAGCAAATAGTCCGAGAAGCTAGACTGTATGAAGAAGATTGCGGCATCAGGATTAGAGGACGACCCATTAACAATCTGCAATATGCAGATGACACAACCTTGCTTGCTGAAAGTCAAGAGGACTTGAAGCACTTACTGATGAAGAGCAAAGACCACAACCTTCAGTATAGATTAAACCTCATAATAAAGAAAGCAAAAATCCTCACAACTGGGCCAATAAGCAACATCATGATAAATGGTAAAAATATTGAATTTGTAAAGGATTGCATTTTACTTGGGTCCACAGTCAGTGCCCATGGAAGCAGCAGTCAAGAAATCAAACAGGGCTTTGCATTGGGCAAATCTGCTGCAAAAGATCTCTTTAAAGTGTTAAAAAGGAAAAATGTCACTTTAAGGACTAAGGTGTGCCTGACCTAAGCCATGATGTTTTCAGCCGCCTCATATGCATGTGAAAGCTGAACAATGAAGAAGGAAGGCCAAAGGAGAACTGATGTCTTTGAATTATGGTTTTGGTGAAAAATATTGAATATACCATGAACTGCCAGAAAAAGGAACAAATCTGTCTTGGAGGAAGTACGGCCAGGATGCTCATTAAAAGCAAGGATGGAAAAACTTAATCTCACATACTCTGGACATGTTATCCAGAGGGACTAGTCCCTGTAGATGGATTGATGCAGTGGCTACAACAATGGGCTTAAGCATATCAAAAATTGTGAGGATGATGCTGGACCGGGCAGTGTTTCCTTCTGTTGCATATAGTGTCGGTATGAATTGGAATAGACTAGACTGCACCTAACAACAAAAACAACATACCTGTGGTTATAATCCCATTTGGGAAAGGGTTTTCTTAGTTATGCTAATGGAGCAGTATTAGTGTAAGGTGTGTCCTAAGTCAATCTCTTTTGAGATATGAAAGAGCGGATTGAGCAAGCAACCAAGCAAGGAAGCAGAGATAGGGGAAGACAGATGCCACAGCACATGAGCTCTCAGAGGAACCAAGAAACAGAAACCAAGACAAGGTCCTTCCCCTAGAGCCAACAGAGAGAGACAGCCTTTCTCTAGAGCCAGAGCCCTGAATTCGTACTTCTAGTCCCCTAAACTGTGAGAAAATAAATTTCTGTTTGTTAAAGCCACCCACTAGTGATATTTCTGTTATAGTAGCTCTAGATCTATTCTGTCCTATAGAGTCGCTATGAGTCGGAATCAACTCGATGGGTCTGAGTTTAGATCACTAAGACGTAACTTATAAAAACCTAGCATGTTACTTATGTTTGTTTATTGACAAATTCTCACCAGATTGTAAACACAATTAGAAGAGGAACTTCCTCTGTTTTACCCACTTCTGCAATCTTCATGCTCAGAGCAGTGCTAGGGATACAGTAGAAGCTCAATAGGTATGTTTTGACTTAATGATCTACATTCGTATGATGATAACCACAGCAGCTGTAAGGCATAGTAAGGTATGTTTATTGGGCTCACTAAAAGTTTAGTAGAACCTATCCTTTACTATATCTAATTTGAAAGGCTGTCCAAAGTACAGGGTCAGACTCTCGAAGCATTGCTAGCTCTCAGGTTTTATATTTCCATGTATAACCATCAATGTGTGGCTAAAAATGAAATTGTATTAACTTTGAATACCCAAAATAAAGGTCCATGTCTTTAGTCTATGTGACTGCTGGGCTCTTCTCTCTGCAAATCCATCCTGGTCATGGTTTACCATGACAGCCAGCCAGCCACCTGGCTCAGGTCTTAAGTCTCTGCTCCTCCCATGGGCCACTGCTCACTCATCTATCTCTCCAAACTAGGTTCCCTTAAGTTACTGTTGTCCCACTGTACTACTTCATCATCAAAGAGGGGATCAAGCCTTCTCTTGATTCGCTACAGCACAGCAGGCTGTCACTTTAAATAAGTCCTTATCAAGATTTCCAAAGACCTTTATGTTACTAAATCTGATGACCATTTTTCAGTCTTTATCTTATTCACACTGACAAAACTGATTTCCTGAAAACCTGAAAGGTTAGGGATAATGCAAGTGAAGTAAAATTTAGTTTACCGCAACCAGACATGTAGGGAATCACCAGTTACATGTGGCCACGTTACAGGAGGCAGCTTATGAACATGTCATATGCCCAGCACACAAATACACATACCCTTCAATAAGTGTCTCCTTGACCATGTCTACCCTCCCAGCCCATTCACCCTGAGGCTCCAGGCGACAAAGAAGTCCCTCCGCTCCTCAGCCTGAAACCTGCTGCTGGGGCCATCATTGCATATTCCAGGATCTGCCTCTGACAAGTCCGTTGCCGTCAAGTCGATTCTGACTGAAAGCGACCCTATATGACAGAGTAGAACTGCCACATGGAATTGCCAAGGAGTGGCTGGTGGATTCAAACTTCTGGCCTTTTGGCTAGTAGCCAAGCTCTTAACCACTGTGCCACTGTGGCTCCATCAAAGATGATCGATTAAAAATTCTCCAAGGGAAGCCCCACACCCTGCCTCAGAGTTGGCTATAACCTAAGGACTTCGGGAGGCACATAGTTCAACATCAGCATATTTCCTCAAAACTAGGGCTATTCAGTCATTTATTTTACCAAGCATGGGGCATCTGCAGTCCAGTCTAGGCTGTACCAAGCCCAGTCCAGAAACTTATCCAAAATGACAAGTTCAGGTGTACCCAACTTTCCTGAAGTCTTTGAATTTTCTGATTCTAAGATTGTGACATATCAGGATAAATACATAAACAAACAATACAAAATAACACATAAATACATGCACTTATGTTCACACACACACACGTGTATGAGAGCCTGCATTTTCTCAAAGTCTCCCCAAGAATAAACAATAAATATGCTATCAGAAAACAGCATAAATCCAAATAAAAAAAGAAATATTCTCTGCCCTAGACTCTGCACTCCTGCTCCTCAAAAAGTGTCTACAGAGAACAGAGCTCTGTCTGATCATACCCAATTTATGTGACTAAATAGCAGAGCCATTCACTCGGTTTAAAATGTCTGCATCTAGGTTATTATTTCTCCTTCAGAAACAAGGGAGTATTTACTTTCTTTATTTTGTGGAACCAAAAGACATATTGGGTTGGTTTGCCAGATAAAGAAGATGTCTGCTCTAGGTCCTCACTTCTTGGGATATAAAAAAAAATTCTTGCAGCTTCAAAATGTCAGATTCCCAAGCATCTGCCTATTGGTGTCCAAATTTTTTGAAGAACATCCTCATGCAGAAAACCCAATTACATATGATTTGCTGAGTTTTTGTGGTTTGTACACATTATTTCTCCATAATCTGGGGTTTCTTTATCTGTTAGATAACAGTAATGCTTTGAATACAAAGGCTTTTCATGCTGTACAATAAATTTTTACAACCTTTCTTAATTGTGAAATGATACTGTTTCTAGAATAGTGATGGGAATAATTTCCTAACTGTAGGAACCTGATTAGGAAGAAATTGTAAAAAGGCTCATCATGTGGTTTCTTAGAGTGGCCTATAACAAGTTAACTCTGGTTAGATGCCCTTTAAATACACTCTGTGGTGAGTCAAAGCCCTTTTTTTTTTTTTTTTTCTGCAAATGGGACTACCCATTGTGACAAAAAATACAATTTGCTTTATCTCTGTTTGTCCCACTCCATCTCTCATGACCCCTTCAATGGGTCCCCTCTTCTGTAATCTTCCTAGCCTTCCCTCTAAAAGAATGTAACTGTCCATGTCTCTTGTCCTGGGACACGGCTGAATGACAAAATAGCTAATGTGTTTACGACTTAATTTTAGTTGGGCCTTTGCTGATTTAACGCAGAGTTACTGATATAAGATTTTAGACTTTGTAGCCAACCAGTGAGGCTGTTCTTTTAGACAATGTTTGAGTGCCCCTAGATTCCACAGCATAGATGGTTTTGTGTCTCACGGACAGGTATAGAACTGGTTCACACGGTTTATGGTGACAAAATAGCAGGAGCTTCAGTTTTTTTTTTTTTTTTTTTTAAAAACATGGCTGTGTACCTCTTTTTTCAGTGAACTCTTACACTGAATCTCAATATGTAAAACAACAAAGGAGAAGTCACTGTAGTAGAGGTAGGATCCTGGAGTTCTGATTTCTCATTCTTTGGGAACAAAATTTGCAAGCCATTGCTTTACTGTTTAAGGGAACAGATGCAAGAGTCAAATGGTTGAGTTCAAACACCCCTGGAAAATATCTTCCTCTTTCTGAACTTCATTTTTGTCCTTTCTAAAATGCAGTCAACAATTCTACATCATAGTCCCTGGGTGGTACAAGTGGTTAACATGCTCAGCTGCTAACTGAAAAGTTAGAGGTTCAAGTCTACCCAGAGATACTACCACAGAAGAAAGCCTGGCGATCTACTTACAGAAAATCAGTCATTGAAAACCCTGTGGAGCACAGTTCGGCTCTGACACACATGGGGTCGCTGTGAGTCCGAGTTGAGTCAACAGCAAATGGTACTGGTAATCCCACATCACAGGTGGATCTGAGGGTTAAATGAGATGATGTCAGAAAGTATTTAGCACAGTGCCTGGTGCACAAGAATAGCTGTGTAAGTAAAAGGGACTGTTAGTGTTAATTTGCCCTCATTTCCATCTTGGCAAGAGACTGTGACAGGAGATAGGATGAAAGCAGGATGATGTCTGAGGCAACCAAATGTGGTGCTGATGACTAACTAGCCACTCCCCTGAGGGCAGCAGAACAAACGATTTTTGAAAACTGGGTGAAATCATTGCCCACTGTGGTTAACAATGACTAATAGCATGATTGCGTTGTTCACTCTTGTGCAAGACACTATCGGGAAGTTGATCGTGCTCTGCGTGTAGGAATTCGGGTCACGGGTGAGCTCCCCAATTCTTGCAGCTCCTGCCATGGTTCTTATCTTAAAAGAAATTTACTCATTTGCAAAAAAACTTTCAACTATTAAGATATAATATGTGTAATCTTCTGGGAATGCCTAACACACGTGCTCAAGTGAGATACATTTCACCTTTTGATGAGCCAAGTTGTCTTACCGTATAAGCTATGAGCTTGGAGAAAGACACAGAACTTGGTAAATGACAGGGAATGGGGAATATGAATGGGAAAACTCATGTTGAAAATAGAAAAATGGTCCCCTTGAGCCATAATATTTGAATCCTTTTCTCTTTGTCTCTCTGGCAGCACAAAGGGTACAATATTTCTATTAAGAGTGTTAGAAATGGCATAGGCATTAAACAAATGTAATTTGTGTGACATCTTAGGAGTGACTAAAATACAGCTCCTCTTTTTCTTTTTCTTTTTTAAATATTCTTTTTAACACATTGGAGCCCTGGTGGCACAGTGGTTAAGAGCTCAGCTGCCAACCAGAAAGTCGGCAGTTCAAATCTACCAGCTGCTCCTTGGAAACTCTATGGGCCAGTTCTACTCTGTCCTATAGGGTCCCTATGAGTTGAAATCGATTCAACGGCAGTGGGTTTGGTTTGGTTTTTTAACATATCGCTCTGTGTAGGAACGCGATGAAGCAGTGATCTTGCAGGAAAGAGATCTCCACTGCAAATGCTACACACCATTAAAGTACAAAAGAGAATGGACAAACCAAAAAAGGTAAGATGAGAGAAGCTGATATTTTTCTTCACTGGTGTCACCAGAGGAGTCCTGCTGGTGCAACGGTTAGGCACACAGCTGCTAACTCAAAGATTGGCGGTATGAGCACACCCAGTGGCTCCATGGGAGAAAGACCTGGAGGTATACTTCCACAAAGATTACATCCTAGAGAGCCCTGTGGGGACAGTACTACTATGTTACATGGGGTCTCTATGAGTTGGAGTAGCAAGTAACAGCAACAAGAACAACAACAAGGTTTCATTTATCTGTACTCTCTTCAACTTAATCTCAGTTGCTGATCTAAAACCTGGGGATATGTTGCCAGGGCCTTGCCAGAATCCTGAAAAAAAGACAAGAGGCCCCAACTCAGGTTTTAGCTATTCCTGAACTACTGGTACTTCCTGGAGGTGCAGCGGTTAAGGGATCTATCTGCAGCTAACCAAAAGGCCGACAGTTCGAATTCACTAGCCGCCCCTTGGGAACCCTATGGAGCAGTTCTACTGTGTCCTACAGGGTTGCTATCAGAATTGACCTGGCAGTGGGTTTGGTTTTGGGTTTGGTACTTCCCCTGAGCTTTCTTTGACGCCTTTGACCACTGAGGCCCCTTAAATCACACTGTTGAGAACTTGGCAATGAGGTTATGGGCTCTCCCTCACCTAGCCTCCTAATTCCTGCAGCAGATTCCCAAGTACCCCAATTCTCAGAGGCATGGAGCTGAGCTGTGGCTTCTGTCTGCTGTGGAAAGTGTCCCCTGCTTGGAGGAAAAGTAGCTTCTCCCCGAACCACGTCACTCACACTCTCCATGTTTTAAACTGTGAGTCACTCAGATATATTTCCTGTGAAGGCGCCTAGGAACGGAGTAATGTCATTATTTCCTCATTCCTTTAGGTATCTTTGAGAAAGACAGAGGAGAAATAGTGCCTTTCAGGGCCCCCAATGCCTGTCCATATGTGTCTCTGCTTTTGAAGAGCATCAACAAGCTGCAACTGAACTCATAATCTCCCCTCCACCTTGAGCTATACCCTTTGCCACTGTCTTTTGATGCAGTGGTTAAAGGGCCTGGCTGTAACTGAAAGGTCAGGAATTTGACCCACCAGTCGCTCTGAGGGAAAGAGATGTGGCAGTCTGCTCCTGTAAAGATTTACAGCCTTGGAAACCCTGTGGGGAAGTTCTTCTATGTCCTATAGGGTTGCTATGTGTTGAATCGACTTAATGGCAATGGGTTTGCTTTAACTGTGTATTTGCTTCTCTGTTTCTCTCATATCTCAGATTACAAAGACAAGAGCCCAGTTGTCTTAGTTATCCAGTGCTGCTATAACAGAAATAGAACAAGTCGGTGGCTTTAAAAAACAAATTTATTTTCTCACAATTTAAGAGGTGAGAAATCCAAATTCAGGGGAAGATCTAGGGGAAGGCTTTCTCTCCATTGGCAATGAGGAAGGTCTTTTTCTCTCTTCAGCTTCTATTCCTTTGTTCCTTGGTGATCTTCATGTTGCCTAACATCTATCTCTCTTCACCTCTGCTAGCTTCTCTGTACCTAATCTGTTCATTTTATATCTTGAAGGTGATTGGCAAAAGACACACCCTACACTGATATGGCCTCACTAACATAATTTTAAAAAACCTTATTCCCAAATGAGATTACATCCACAAGTATACAAAAAAAAAAAAAAAAAAAAAAAAAAAAAACCATTGCCATCAAGTCAATTCTGACTCATAGCAACCCGGTAGGACAGAGTAAAACTGTCCCATAGAGTTTCCAAGGAGTGGCTAATGGATGCGAACTGCTGACTTTTTGGTTAGCAGCCCAGCACTTAACCACTACCACTAAGACTCATCCACAAGTATGTTGTTGTTGTTAGGTGCTATCAAGTCAATTCCCACTCATAGTGATCCTGTGTACAACAGAATGAAACACTGCCCAGTCCTGCCCCATCCTCACAATCGTTATGCTTAAACCCATTGTTTTAGACACTGTGTCAATCAGTCTTATTGAGGGTCTCCCTCTTTTTCCCTGACCCTCTACTCTACCAAGCACCATGTCCTTCTCCAGGGACTGGTACTTCTTGATAACATGTCCAAAGTATGTGAGATGAAGTCTTGCCATCCTTGCTACTAATGAGCATTCTGTCTGTACTTTCTCCAAGACAGATTTTGTTTGTTCTTCTGGCAGTCCATGGTATATTCAGTATTATTCACCAACACCATAATTCAAAGGCATCGATTCTTCTTCCATCTTCCTTATCCATTGTTCAGCTTTCACATGCATATGAGGCAGTTGAAAACACCTTGGGTCAGGAGAACCTTAGTATTCAAGGTGACATCTTTGCTTTTTAACACTTTAAGGAGATCTCTTGCAGTAGATTTGCCCAATATGATGTGTAATCTGATTTCTTGATTACTACTTCCATGGGAATTGATTGTGGATCCAAGCAAAATGAAACCCTTGACAATTTGGATCTTTTCTCCATTTATTATGATGTTGCTTACTGGTCCAGTTGTAAGAATTTGTTTTCTTTATGTTGACATGTAATCCATACTGAAAGCTATGGTCTTTGATCTTCATCAGTAAGTGTTTCAAGTCCTCTTCACTTTCAGCAAGCAAAGTTGTGTCATCTGCATATCTCAGATTGTTAATGAGTATTTCTCCAATCCTGATACCCCATTCTTCTTCACATAGTCCAGCTTCTCGCATTATTTCCTCAGCCTACAGATTGAGTAAGCATGGTGAAAGGATATAACCCTGACACACACCTTTCCTGACTTTAATCCACACATCATCCCCTTGTTCCGTTAGAGCGACTGTCTCTTGGCCTAAGTACAGGATCCTCAGGAGCACAATTAAGTGTTCCAAAATTCCCATTCTTTGCAATGTTATCCATAATTTATTATGATCCACATAGTCAAAGGCATTTGCATAGTCAATAAAACACAGTGTCATGGATCGAATTGTGTCCCCTAAAAACATGTGTAAACTTGGTTAGGCCATGATTCCCAGCCTTGTGTGGTTGCCCTCCATTTTATGATTGTAATTTTTTTTGTTAAAGAGGATTAGGGTGGGATTGTAACGCCCTTAGTAAGAACACATCCCTTATCCAATGTAAAAGGAGTTTCCCTGGAGTGTGGCCTGCACCACCTTTTATCTTATAAGAGATAAAAGGAAAGGGAAGCAAGCAGAGAGTACCACCAAGAAAGAAGCACCGGGAGCAGAGGGTGTCCTTTGGACCTGGGGTTCCTGTGTAGAGAAGCTCCTAGTCCAGGGGAAGGTTGACAAGAAGGACCTTCCTCCAGAGCCGATAGAGAAAGAAAACCTTCCTGTGGAGCTGATGCCCTGAATTTGGACTTCTAGCCTACAAGACTGTGAGAAAATAAATTTCTCTTTGTTAAAGCCATCCACTTGTGGTATTCCTGTTACAGCAGCACTAGATGACTAAGACACACAGGTAAACATCTTTCCGATGTTTTCTACTTACAGCCAGGATCCATATGATATCAGCAATGATATCCCTTGTTCCACATCTTTTTCTGAATCCAGCTTGAATTTCTGGCAGTTCCCTGTCAAGGTACTGCTGCAACTGCTTTCAAATGATCTTCAGCAAAATTTTTCTCATGTGTGATATTAATGATATTGTTCAGTAATTGCTGAATTCCATTGAATCTACTTTCTTTGGAATGGGTAAAAAATATGGATCTCTTCCAGTCAATTGGCCAGGTAGCTGTCTTCCAAATTTCTTGGCATAGACAAGTGAGCGCTCCCAGCACTGCATCTGTTTGTTGATACATCTCAACTGGTATTCCATCAATTTCTGAAGCCTTGTTTTTCACCAGTACCTTCAGTGCAGCTTGTACATCTTCCTCCAGTATCATTGGTTGTGGATCATATGCAACCTCCTGAAAAGGTTGAATGCCAACCAATTCTTTTTGGTATAATGACTCTGTGTATTCCTTTCATCTTCTTTTGATGTCTTCTGTGTCATTTAATATTTTCCCCCATAGACTCCTTCATTATTGCAACTCAAGACTTGAATTTTTTCTTCAGTTCTTTCAGATTGAGAAATGCTGAATGTGTTCTTCACTTTTGGTTTTCTATCTCCAGATCTTTGCACATTTCTTTATAATACTTCACTTTGTCTTCTCAAGCTGCCCTTTGGAATCTTCTGCTTAAATCTTTTACTTCATCATTTCTTCCTTTCACTTTAGCTACTTGACGTTCAAGAGCAAGTTTCAGAGTCTCTTCTGAGATCCATCTAGGTCTTTTCTTTCTCTGCTGTCTTTTTAATGACCCCCTGCTTTCTTCATATATGATATCCTTGATGTCATTCCACAACTCACCTGGTCTTCAGTCAGTAGTGTCAGTGTGTCAAATCTATTCTTGGGGTGGTCTCTAAATTCAGGTGGGATATACTCAAGTTTGTACTTTGGCTCTTGTGGACTTGTTCTAATTTTCTTCAACTTCAGCTTGAACTTGCATATGGGCAATTGATAGTCTATTCCACAGTCAGCCCCTGCCCTTGTACTGACTGATGACACTGAGCTTTTCCATCATCTCTTTCCACAGATGTAGTCGATTTGATTCCTGTGTATTCCATCTGGTGAGGTCCAGGTGTATAGTCGCCATTTTTGTTGTTGAAAAAGGTATTTGCTATGAAGAAGTTGTTGGTCTTGCAAAATTCTATGATGTGATCTCTGTCATCATTTCTATCACCAATGACGTATTTTCCAACTACAGATCCTTCTTCTTTGTTTCTAACTTTCGCATTCCAATCACCAGTAATTATCAATGCATCTTGATTGCATGTTTGATGAATTTCAGACTGCAGAAGTTGACTGAAAATCTTCAGTTTCTACATCTTTGGCCTTAGTGGTGGGTGTGTAAATTTGAATAATAGTTGTATTAACTGGTCTTCCATGTAGGCACATGGATATTATCGTATCAGTGTCAGCATTATACTTCAGGATAAATCTTGAAATGTTCTTTTTGACAATGAATGCAATGCCATTCCTCATCAAGTTGTCTTTCCTGGCATAGTAGACCATAGGATTGTCTGATTCAAAATGGCCATTAACAGTCCATTTTGGCTCACTAATCCCTAGAATATCGATCTTTATGTGTTCTGTTTCATTTGTGAGGACTTCCAATTTTCCTAGATTCATACTTTTTACATTCCGTGTTGCAAATATTAATGGATGTTTGTAGCTGTTTCTTCTCATTTTGAGTCACATCACCTCAGCAAATGAGGTTCGTGAAAGCTTGACTCCATCCATGTCATTTAAGGCCAACACTACTTTGTGAAGGAAGCTCTTCCCCAGTTGTATTTTGAGTGCCTTCCAATCTGAGGGGCTTATCGTCCAGCACTATATCAGACAATGTTCTGCTGTTCATAAGGTTTTCGTTAGCCAATTTTTTTCAGTAGACTGCTGGGTCCTTCTTCCTTGTCTGTCTTAGCCTGGAAGTTCACCTGAAACCTGTCCACCAAGAATGACCCTACTGGTATTTGAAATACTGGTGGTGAAGCTTCTATCATCACAACAACATGCAAGCCACCACAGTAGGACAAACTGACAGACACGTGATACAGTGGTTAGAATTTACAGATTTTTAGGGGACACAATTCATTCCATAAAACCAGTCTATCTTTTTCACTGTTCTATTCCTAGTACCCCAAACAAGATTTCCTGAATGATTAAATAAATATATGAATGAGTATAAAGGAAACAAACATAAGAAAGATTTTAAGGAAGGAGTGATCAACATGTCAGATGTAGCTGAGAGAGCTAACGACCTGAGATCCTAGGAGTGACTTTGGGGCCAATATGTAAGTGGCTTGTGGCCATGACTAGAGCACTTTCAGGGGAGTAATGAGTACAGAAGCCAGGGTGGAGTAGGTCGAAATATAGTTAGGAGATGAATACACGCAGACAGCAAATGTAGGCAAATTTACTGAAACCTAGCCCTGGTGGTGCAGTGGCTAAGAGCTCAGCTGCCAACCAAGAGGTCGGCAGTTAGAATCTACCAGCTGCTCTTTGGAAATCCTATAGGGCAGTTCTACTCTGTCCTATAGGGTTACTATGAGTTGGAACCAACTAAGCAGTAAAGGGTTTGGTTTGTTTTTCTTAGTACCATTATAAGAGGAAGACATTGATAATACAAGAAGGAGAGGGGATGGCTGCAGGAATGATATAAATGCAAGACTGAAGAAATTACTTGTAAGAAAGTCAGAACTGTCCTTAAAGTCACACAAAAAGCAGACAGAAAAAGGGAAAGCCTGACAGAGCAAAAGTCTAGAAGTATATTCTGAATCATAGGTCCCGATAAAATGTGCTAGGATAAATTAGTTAAAATTCCAGAAAATGTCCTCAGAAAGTAAGTTTACAGAATTACTTAGCTGTGCTTTGTGCAGAAAGTAATAACTTTATTGGTGGATTTTGTTGGCCTGTTGTGATAACAATGTGAAAACAAACAGCTGGAACTGAGATCCGGGAAATCCTTTTGCTTTAATTTATTATTACGTATTTATGTCAGAAAAGCCTGAAGAGTGGTACAGAAAACAACCACGTATTCACCACCCAGCTTGAGGGATAAAATATTATTAAATACAGTTGAAGACCTGGTGCATTTTGAATTTAAAATGACTCCTCTTCCATATGTGCAAATCTGCATTCAAAGTGCAATTCAGTTTTTAGCATGAAAAATGTTTCCACTGGAAAGTCATAACCAACTTGTTGAAGTTTATACAGAAAATATTTTCAGTAAACAAAGTAGAGTGCTGAGTTTCGGGAAGAAAGTGTGAGGGCTGTGATGATAAAAGCAATGGAAGGCCAGCAGATGTGCCCCAGGCCCTCCTTGTTGTCATCAATCATAAACCTGTCCTGCTCCTCGGTTCCCAACCAGTAGGTCTTGGACCCCTGAGGGTAGCAGAATTTATTGTGAGGGGTCTGTAAATCCATATGTACATTCAGTATGTGTAGACTAAATAAATAATATGTCATATACACACACACTACCATTTTTAAATGTCTATAGATGAGGTGATGAATAAAATACAAATTCACCTACTTGCTTTGCCAGAATAATAGCAATCTTTGATCATTGTGTGTTTTCTCAATCCACAGACATTGAAAGTATAATTTCTAGCATGATACATGTCCTCATTCTCCGAAAAAGCTTGGGTTATTGCTACTGTTATCTGCTAGAAAACACATGTAAAACCACTGAATGATAACTTGAAAGGGAAGCAAAATGTTTTCTTTAATGTTTTAATAGTTATTTGCATTATAAAAAGTCTGTTCTTTAAAACACTTGTAATATGTTGCAACAAACAAGGCTTGTTTCTGTGCAACAAGTTCTCCTTGTTTCTACAGGATACTTTTGTGCTAAAGCCCTCCTTAGTCCATACTCAACGCAACAAATACCATTGTTGTTAGATGCCATTGAGCTGGTTCCAGCTAATAACAGCCCTGTGTACAACAGAACGAAACACTGCCCAGTCCTGCACTATCCCCATAATCATTGTTATACTTGAGCCCATTGTTGTAGCCACTATGTCAGTCCATCTCATTGAGGGTCTTTCTCTTTTTTGCTGACCCTCTACCAAGCATGATGTCCTTAGGTCTTGGAAAATGACATAGAGTATCCAAAGGGCCAGTTCCTTAGAAGTCTGAATGGGGTTTCTCTCCCTCCTTTGAACCCTGATAGTACTTCTCAGGGTGGAAAAGAAGGGGCAAAAATCCCATCTTCCTTATGCTTGCCAAGTCCTGAACCCCAACTGGTGTGGCCTCTGTTTCTCATTTGTTTGCTTATAAAAACCAGTTGCTGTCGAGTTGAATCTGACTCAGAGACCTATGTGCTCCATAAGGTTTTCAGTGGCTGATTTAAAAAAAAAAAAATTCTTTTTTTCTTAGATTGCTAGGCCTTTCTTCTGAGGAGCCTCTGGGTAGACTGGAACCTCCAACCTTTCAGTTGCAGTCAGGAGCATTAACTGTTTGTACCCCCAGCAAAGCCTTGACTGCTTATAGACTGCCTTTTTGTACTTTATTCATCTAGTGGAGCCACCTTCTGAAATTCAAACAAAGGCTCCTAGTGCTTGCATCTGCTCAGGCACTTGGTATGCACCTTGAGTGTTGTTTTGTTTTGTAGGTATTTATTTCAAATGTATGTGTCTTTCCTCACCAATAAGAAAATAAATGATTTGAACTCTCTGAGCACATAATTCATTTTGTGGGTTGAATGTAATTGACTGTGGATGAACAGCAACACCTGCCCCTGCCCCTCCCACCTTGTCTCAATTTCTTTCTCACCACTGCGTGACTGAGCATTCGAAATTCTGTTTCAAATTTAGGCATGCTCTCTGAAAACCCTTCACCGAAGTATTTCCCAATGTGAGACAGTGCAAAAGATGGCGCAGTGACCCAACATTATTTCTTTGAGCACATAATGAGAAATTAATTTCTTCATCAATTTTCTTTCAATCTTCTGATCACACTAAGGAGAAAATCTTAACTTAGTACAGGCATACACTCAGCGCTCCTCACTCAACCTCTTCCTTTTTTTTGGGGGGGGGTGAAGGGAGTAAACAAAGAGTATCTAGACTTCACATTTTGAGCCTTTGGCACAAGGTAATAATATTTACCAAAACTTTAAAGCATCATTTTGTATATATGTTATAGCTATCATCTACTTAAAGCATCTAATACAATTTTTTCCCATTTATACCCCCATTGCTGTCAAGTTGATTCCAACTCATAGTGACCCTACAGGACAGAGTAGATCTGCCCCATAGGATTCTCAAGGAGTGGCTAGGAGATTTGAACTGTTGATCTTTTAGTTAGCAGCTGTAGCTCTTAATATTATACAGATAGTTGGTGATTTCATGGTACAGCAACAACCATGACTGTTTTTAAAGAATGAGTTTGGAAAATCCTGCCCTATCACAAAGAAAATATGTTACCTGGGAGACGTAGAATATTAACCTGTGAATATTCAGTAGTTTATCAATGTGGAAAAACCATTCATCATTCAGCAACCTACATAAGAAGATCCAGAATAGGTTCATAGTTATGGCCATGAGGAGATGAGTAGGCACATTGAATTCACATGTACCACCAGAGTTCTGATGAGTGTATGTGGTTCCCAATACCATTGGCTCCAGCACCTTTGAGTGTGAAAAACAATAATAAAAGCAGTTTAAATTTCATTCTGTTTTTAACCTGGAAGTGTATCATTTTTCCCATGCCACAGAGTCACAGGATCCACTAACATAAGAGGTTAAAGATCACATTCTGAGATACTGGCAAAAGAGTTCTCAAGTACATTACTCAGCTCAAGTCAGACGTCACAAGGGAACTGTCAATCATTTTTAAAGTCAGCGGGTATAAAACTTGCTGTTCCTTTTTATTTGTCTGTGAGATAATTCTGGCTCTCCCTTTCCCTCCAGGATATGGTTGCCAAAAAGAATTAATCCCATACCTACCTCATTCATGATGACCTCCCGAACAGAAGTAAAATGTTTCTTACTGCTAACTGAAAACATTTCCTTAAATGACTGCAAAGAGCACAAATGCCTACTCCAGTGACCTATACTTCCAGCAACACTTTTTTTTTTTTTTAAGCAGCGTCGCAAGCATCAAAAGCAGGATAAGTGGGCTGAAGTCACCAACATTGACGTTCCAATCCTGGATCTCTCACTGCCTAACTGTCTGCACTCAAGATAGCCACTTAACCTCTTTTTGGAAGTAAGCTTCCTCACAAATGAGGCCTGCTCACGTGTACTTCTTGTCGAAGCAACAGATAAGGCAGATGCTGTACCAAGGCAGAAGCCACAGCCTATTCCACAGTGCAAAGGTTCTCATCAGAGATGTTTAGCAAGATTTCGTAAATCACTGAACTTCACATTCACCAACATTAAGGAGATTCCTACTCGAGGCAACCCAAGGTGTGTCAGAGTAGAACTATGCTCCACAGGGTTTTCATTGGCTGATTTTTTGGAAATAAATCACCTAGTCTTTCTTCTGAAGTGCCTCTGGGTAGACTAGAATCTCCAGTCTTTTGATTAGCAGCTGAGCACATTAACTTGTTTGCATCATTAGGGACTCTGAATTTCATATACTACATACAAATGCCAAAGGCTAGTGCCAGAAAGAAAGCCTTGTACTGAAGACAAGTCCATTGTTTATTGAGGGCCTGTTAATCATGTACCTTGTTATGCTTGTAAAAAGAGTAGAAGTTCTTTTTCTGATATCCCTGTGTTGGTGAATATCATCTAAATAGATAAATTTTCAGGGTTTTTTTTTTTTTTTTTTTTTGGTTTTTGTCTTGTTTTGTTTTTGCCATGATTCTGAATTTCTAGATATCAGCTGAAGCAAAGATATCCCTTAGGCAAATTATGATTGATATTTCAATATGTTTGATGAGGTTTTCCATTTACCTATTTTTGAGGCTTCAAAAACCTTGCGGTAATTATTGTAATTGAAGTCCATTTGCACACTTTGTTTCCTTTATTTCTCTTAAACTTGATTTTGGACTGAATCTTCACCAAGGGAAGTAGCACTAATGCTAATCCTATCTTGGCAGAATTATTGGGTTCCACCCAGCAGTCACCAAAACATTTGGGTTTAGTCAGAACAGCAATACATCACTTCATAAAACAAAATCGCTTCTCCATCCCACAGTAACCTGTTCATAGATCATAGGGAAAGCAAAAGAGATGTGAATAGACACATTGAATAATAGGGCCAGGCCCTCTCAGACGTCAAGAGAGGTCCAAGACACTTCCATGTTTTAATCTCCTGGAATATTAAAAAATACAGAAATGCCAAAATGAGATTGCAAAAAATTTAAATGCTTAAAATCTTGCTTTAAACACATAAAAAGTAAAATTACATTTTTTAGAGGTCAAGAGTAAATGAACAAATTTGAGACCCTTTGTAAATACGAAGCCCTGGCTAAGTGGCTCTTGTGATGACCCTAGTCTCCCAATCATCAAAGCTTAGAGCTGAACGGAAGTTCCGATATCATTTAACCTCACTTGATAAATAAGGAAACTGAGACCAAATGGTATAAATGATGTACTTTAGAGCAGAGCCAATTCATTGATTAAAACTCATATATTAACATACTCTCTGTGGAGGCGGCATCAGCATGGAAGGCACAGAGGAGGTCTGGGGTGGGTAGAATGGTTGATAAGACGATGAGTATTGAGAGTATGATTGCAGGAAAATAAATATTGGGCAAAGCCAGGATAAAATGGACTGAGTCATGCCAGATACAGCTAATCGTGCCTCCACGTTATTTTTTCCCGAGGATTTCTGTGAAGGCTACAATTATGACACTACCACATACGGTGGAGGAAAGACAGCATCTTTCTTTTGGAAGTTTAGAAACTTCCAATTCCCAATATTCTTACTCTGTTTTTAGTCCTTCAGTTGGGAATCTATGTGATAACCCCATGGAGAGAGGTGGTAACTGTTTCCAGCAAATTACTAAGCTAGAAACAGGGATGTTAGGAGTCGATTTTGACTCAGTCTTTTGTGAGACAACACTCTTCTCTGAGTCACACTTTAATAATTTGGATCTCAGCAGTGATTTTATTTATTCTGGGGGAAATTTACCATTCTAGAGTGCCAGAATAATTCCTTCCTTTTATATATCAGAAGCAGACACTGGAAAAGCTGCTTTTTGTGTCTTTCTCATACTGTTGGGATTCTTGGCTCCTTAGTAACACTTGGCCAGCCATCTTGAATCAAATATTAGGCAATTCTTATTGGCTCTATCTCTTTTTAGACCACTTCCAGCTGTTAACTCAACACAAATTTGAAATCTGAGCTAAGAAAATGAGAAATTTTCCTCGGGCACTCATACAAAGATTGGATGCAAAGATTAAAAAGTATCAATACCTTGTATTAAGAGGGTATCAGGATATGGACACTATCACACTGTTAGTGGAAGTGTACCATGGTAGAAACAATCTAGTATGCAATTTGGTGATATGTATCAAAAGGCTCAAAATGCATATATTTTCCAATTCAAGATGGCAGACTGAGCACACATATTGGCTCCCATTTCTTCTAAGACCCCATTAAATTAAAGTATAGAAATATAGAAGAGAATACCCCCTTACACTAAGGAATTAGCCAAGACAATTGAGCTGAATAGTTCAATAGAGAGAGCTCAATATAGGGAATTACTTTATCAAGGTATGTAAAGATCTAAGAGCCAAATAGAGGATGGTGAGGTAATCCAGGAATTAGCAACAAGCCTAGGGCTGAAAGAACCAATGGAGAAGGTACTAATGTTAGATCCCAGAAGCCAGGACTACCTGGCAGGAGATGCAGCCATGGAGTAAGGGGCTATTTGGGGCTAGGCAATGTTGGACACATGGAGGAGATTCAGCCGCTTTTAAAAATGCTGTTCAAGACGGAAAAAGACAGGGAGAAATATTCTATCTTCTTTCTTCTCCCCTCTCTCCAATATTCTACCAGTGCTGATCTTAATGTGTAAACACTTGAAGATATGACTATGTTTGGGATTTTTGGAGTCAGCACCCCGTCTCCCTCATACACAGAGAGCAGAAAGCTGGCATTTAGCCCCAAGCAAAACATCGATGAATCCTCTCTAAAGGCTTACACAAAAGCAGAAAAATCTACTTCATCTACACAGAGTTTCTTTCTTAATAAAAAACAGAAGTCACTAGCATATGAGAAGAACCAGCAATATAAAATAGAAATATCAAAATAAATAAATAAAAACTGAAAAATTGACCTTGAAGGAAACTGAAACACTTCAGGGAACAAAAAAGAACTCAAATACATCCTCATAGCTATTCTCAAGAAGATCTGAGGAAACACTGCATCTATAAAGCTAGAAATAGAAGAATGGGAGAATGACAAAGAGGTCTTAGGGATTTAAAATATAATTGTCAAAATTAAAATTTAGTAGAGATACTGGGGAAAAAAAGCAACCAAATCTTCCAAAATGTTAAACAAAAAGCAAAAGATAGAAAATGTGAGGAAAAAATTTGGCCTATATTAAACTAATAATAGTCTCAGAAAGAGAAAAATAGGCAAAGAAGGGTTTAAATTTTAAGAAAATAATAATAAAACAATATTTACTAGAGCTAAAAAAGGACCAGAATCTTCAGTTTGAAATGACCTACTCAAGTCACACCCTTAATTAAGTCACCACCCTTACTGAAGTCACACCCTTGCCTGAGTCACACCTTTTATCTTACAAGAGATAAAAGGAGAGAGAAGCGAGCAGAGGAGGAGGGATCTCACTACCACCAAGAAAGAAGATGGGAGCAGAATGCATCATTTAGGCCAGGAGCCCCTGTGCTGAGAAACTCCTAGACCCACAGAAAGATTGATGCCAAATTACATGGATATATCCAAGGACTACCGGGCCCACAGATGTTGAAAGGAGACATGGACTTTTTCACAGAGCCAACAGACAGAAAGCATTTCTCTAGAGCTGATGCTCTGAATTTGAACTTCTAGCCTCCTAAACTGTGATAGAATAAATTTCTGTTTGTTAAAGCCATCCATTTGTGGTATTTCTATTATAGCAGCATTAGATAACTAAGACAGAATTCAACCCAAGGAAAAAGACCCATACCTAATCACATTGTGGTGAAATTTCAGAATAACAATTTAAAAGAACATAAAGGCTTCTGAAAAGAAAAAAAGTTATGAGCTATAAAGGAGAACAAATCAAACTGACAGTGAAATCCTTATCAGCAATGTTAAATACTAGAAAACAATAGAAAAATGCTTTTAAAGTTCTAAAATAAAATTATTTTCTACCTAGAATTCTCTATGAAGATAATTTCAAAGATACCAGCACAGGTACATCGATCAGCTATGTATCATCCCTGATGAACCTATTTGAGTGTGCTTCGGCAGAAGAAATCAATAACCTACGAAGGTAGAAATGGTAGATCCAACCCACGAGAGGGGAAAAGTAAATTCCTAGGTTGCAGCAACTCCAGAAAGCAACTAATCTTGTGGTAAGTAGGACTCCAGGGGATAAACCCCTGGACAGTATGTGGCTTGTAGAATAGCTAAATAAATGTCTTAGATTATGGAAAAACTAAAGGACAAATAACGAAAGCAAGAAGGGAAGCAATGGAAAGTGCAGGAATAAAAACAGTACTTAGAAAAACCTTAGATAAGAACTCTTGATCAATCTAAGCAAGAAAATGCTGTGATTTTAAGTAATCCATGGATCTTCATTCTAGGAATTCTGTTCTTTGAATGGCCCATATTTCTGTAAAAGGGTTCACTGAGAAGGGACTGGAAACCTAATACATTACTTGGCATAACTTATATCTGTTTTTGCATTACAGCGTAACACTGCCAAATCAGTTTGTTTGTTTTCCACTTTAATGACATAATATGGAAGATATATATCTGTGGTTGCAGGAGAGAGCATAAATGTTAACTGCTTGGATTATTTAAATGTCAAAGCAAAGCTAACAGAAGATGAAACAAAACTTCAGGAGCAGAGATGGAAGAAAAAACAGAATAGCTAATTATCTCATCTTTTTTTTTTTAAAGGTGGAAGGGAGATAAATACTGTCAAAATTAGAGGAAGAAAAAAAGATTTAGTCATATTATCTAAAGTTGCAAAAGTAACCAATAGTAAGCACTGAGAAAAGGAGGTGGGAGGGGGTAATGAAAGTGAGCAAATCCCCATCTTTGGCTCAGAAAATCATTGCCTGTTGTCTAAAGCCACTAAATCGGTAATAGAAGAATACACAGATTATGTAGTCCCTTGATACTCCAAAGGGTGATCTGCAGGCCAGAAGTATTAACATCATCTGTTAGGAAAGCCCCTTCTCAGCCCCCACTGCAGAACTACTGAAATGGAATCTGCATTTTAATAAGACTCATAGGCGTTTTATACCACATTAAAGTGGATATTCTTAGCCCTGGGTATGAATTGTTAGAATCACCCGTACTTCTGGCAGAAACTGCTAATTGTCCCTCAATGTGCATCTTCTCCCTCTTCTATAGTAAGAGAATCCTTGACTTTTGACTGGACTGGATTGGACAGATGAGCACCAGGAGTAATTTCCCAGTTTTTCTTGCAGCTAGGTGTGTGTGTGTGTGACTAGCCATGTTACTATGTTCCAGACAACGGGACATAAGGAGCAGTTGTGTGTGCCACTTCCAGAAGGTGTCCTTTATGGATGAGGTAGGCCCTTCTCCATCCCTTTGCTTTCTCTCAGTGACTGGAATGTCACTGGAGCAGAAGCAGTCATTTTAGACATGGAGGTGATCTAGGGAAGGGAGACCATGCTTGCCAGAGCAATAACAAACATAGAAAGAGCCTGGGCCTCTGATACCGGAAAGCACATTTTCTACATGAAAGAGAAATCAAGTTCTAGCTCGTTTAGGCTACCATTAGCTTTGTCGTTCTGTGCTTGTGGGAACTTCATTCTAACAAATACAGGACTCGCTGACAAGAAAAAAGTTAAAAATCACTTATTGGAATAAGAATAGATTATACAATATTATATATTTGGTAAACTACCCTGTGTGCACGTTTGAACATACATTAAAAGGTATCGAAAAGCTTACAACAAAATGGATGTAACGACTAGCAAGACTACAATTAAAACTTCTTTTACTTTTATAGACTAGCTGAAGTTTTGTAGTAATCACAGAATATTTTTATAATTATGAAAAAAATGAAGCTGTTTCCACTTTAAAAACATAAAATGAATTTTTCATTGGAACTTACTGTGAGTAAATGACTCATATACTGGAAACACTTATTTGCCAAAGAAGCAAATATCCTCTCCTGAGAAATGCAGTGGGGTGGGTGGGAGAGGAACAAGTCCTTGTGTGGTACTTGGATCTGCTGGGACTTTCGCATCTTCTGTCTAGTCTTGGGAAGAGAAGCAAAATCTAGATAGACCTCTTACACAAGAGCTGAAAAAACTAGTTATCTTCAAGGAGCAAATTTGTCTGTTTCGTTAATTCCTTTAACTTCAAGGGACTGTGACCTAGAGGTGACCATTGGTGAAAATGAGAGAAGGAGTGGGAGGAAATAAGGTAAAATTAATTGCTTTAGACAGAATTGCACAGACCAAGTGCAATCTGACATTTTAGCTTTGTGTTGCACTGTTTTATCTTGACCCTGCCTGAGTACCGAGTCACAGTGACAAACAAGTGGGTCATTCCATCACAACTGTTTTACAAATATTTGTGTTTGTCCTTTTGGCTCCCGAGTCTGTGATGCATGGCTACACCATATTGTGCTAAAAGGGGATCATTAAACGTTTTCCTTTTATTTTAAATAATCGGTCAGATGAAGTGCCCAAAAGATGGCAAGAAAAGTGGTAAAATAGAAGATCATCAAGATTATTAAAACCACATGTTCAGAAAATAGATTTCACTATAAATGCCAAAATCCCTCTGTTGCTCTGTAAAGCTTTTAAATTCTACCAGATATTAGTCCATCAATAAGATAATATACATTGTCATATGCAAGTCCACGGATTATACTTGTGTGATGTGATTGTTAAGGTTGTATCAACTTGGCCGGGCCATGATTCTCAATGGTATGGCAGTTATGGTGTAGTTTGGCAGTAATCACTTCTGCGATAAGACCTGATATAATGTAATCACCTCCATGACTGAATCTGCTGTGAGTTGCCAATCAGATGAAAGGTAGTTTCTTGGGGGTTGTGACCTGCATCCAATATAGGTGCACTTTCTGGCAAGGCTCTTGGGCTTTTGCTCACTCTGGGTCCTGCAGCTGGCTCCTGTTCATCTGACCTCTGGTTCTTGGGACTTGAGCTAGCAGTTTACTTGCCAATCCTGGGATTTGTTGGCCTCTGCAGCCTGTGAGCCAGAGGTCTGTTGTCTGACCTGCCAATCTTGGGTTGGCCAGCTTCTGAAGCTACATGAGTCAGGAGAAGCCGCCAATCTGACCTGCGACTTGGGGCTGTTCAGTCTCTACAGCCATTTCCTTGACTTGTCTGACCTGCCAATCTTGGGTTGGCCAGCTTCTGAAGCTACATGAGTCAGGAGAAGCCGCCAATCTGACCTGCGACTTGGGGCTGTTCAGTCTCTACAGCCATTTCCTTGACTTAATCTCTCTCTCTCTAGACAGTTCTCTAGTTTTGCTTCTCTAGAGAACCCAGCCTAAGATATATGGGGCTTGTGTGTTTAATTATTCTTATCAAGAGCTCAACACACCAACATTATGAGGATTTTAAACCCAACAAAAATTAAATGTTATTGCAATAATCTTGGTAATCCAGAGTTGTTAAAAAAAAAAAAAAAAACAGAAAAATTAATAAAGACATCATAGAATGAAAATAGCAGTTATTTATATTTCCATCAAGGAGCCCTGGTGGCACAATGGTTAAGCACTTGGCTACTAACCAAAATTTTGGTGGTTTGAACCCACCGATGGCTCCGCAGGAGAAAGATGTGGCAGTGTGCTCCTGTAAAGATTTCAGTCTAGGAAACCCCATGGGGCAGTTCTTCCCTGTCCTATAGGGTCACTGTAAGTCAGAATTGACAGGACAGCACGCGATACAACAACAATATTTCCATGAAAGAATTAAAGAAATCTTATCTTCAATCAAATCTTATTTATTTTGTTGTTATTAGGCTTGAAAATGCAGCTTTGCATTTGACATCACCATCTTTTCTCATTTGGGGTCTTCACGTTTAAAGAACAACCCTGAATTCCACCTTTCCAGTTAATCTTTCCCTTCCATGATCTATTACTCAATTTAGATTCAGTCCTTTGAAGAGAGTAAATATAGTTGCTCAAGATAAAATAGTGTCAACAGCTTAGTTATAATTTTTGTACTGTAAGTGACTGAAGCTTTTATATACTTACATACTCCTTCATGATATTTGTTGTCAATACTTTAGAATCAAGAAAAAGAAATGAGAAAGGGAAGTAGATAGAAAGGGAAGGAGGAAAGAAGAAAATTAAGGAGAGATACAGGAGGGAGGGAAATAAGAAAAAGGAAGTAAAGAAAGAAGGGAAAGAGACAAGTAAGCAAACAATTACAGAGCAGACTTTTCAAGTAAGTGTTCCCTCCAGTATTGACAAGTGAATTGAATTACAACCCCAAATACAATTTGAAGAAGTGTTCAGATCTTCAAAACAAAAATAAATACAAAAATAACCCAAAATGATTTTATTCAGTATAAGAGGATGCCTTCCCTAAATCCTAGAAGTAAAATTTTGCTAGAGTTTTCTAAAACAACATTATAATTTTTAAATAAAACCTTGCAAAAGGAAAATAAACAGACTTTCTTATTGCCTCTAGGATAATTTAGGTAGCAAGCCACACAACTTTTTAAAAGTGGATTTGTGCTGACTTAGAAAACATTCTCAATATTTGGGTCTTTAAAAATTGTGTTCAGTTTGCAAGTCCAGAGCAGATCAAGGATAAGAACAGTCTTAGGATGTTTGTTGGTTTTTCTTTAGTTTATATGTAGCCAGCTGGTTTCTGACCTCTTTGTGTAAATATCCAGCTTTTCACATAATCAGATTCCATATTACCTTGTTATGACATCATTCTGGGCAGACTTTGATCCCTCACTAATTTTTCCACCATACACATGGACTTAAATAACAATAAGAAGATTGCTACTTATTCACGAAATACCATTGCTGATTGTTGTAAAACAGATATATATTTGAGTAATTAACAACACATAGACCTATAAAGAGGGTAGAAACACAGTGAAAAGGAAAGCATATTCTGTTTAATACTAAATTACTGAATTTTCAAAATTATATTTCATATCTTTAGCAAAGTATTTTATTTCAAGTTCCTTCTCTGTGAAATTGCTACTAGTAGATATGTTTGTTCAACTGATATTTTAGAAGCAGGTGAATTGAAATATAGGAATTTGAGACCCTGTTATATATCATTTTTCCACATGGATAGGTGAAAATAAAGATTAAACTATATTCTCTAGTGATCTGGGAGCCAGGGTATAAAACAACACAGTGATCTCCTAAACCACCAAAAATGGCTTATTTAGTGTCTGATCAAGACAAATGACACAAGGCAGCTGTAAAAAGAATTCCCACTAGCCGTTGACCCAAAAACTACAGTGTCATTCTTCATTTTTAGAAAAGTATCAAAATCAGTTTAAAACAACACTAAATCGTCAGAATTAAAATGAAACGTTCTAAATTCTGCTCCAGAGTGTATTATTTTAACTAACGTTAATTTTTTGGGTTAAAATACATTAAAATAATCTAATTTTGACAGAACTTTGATGGCTGTTAAACCTCAGTCAGTTTTCTACGGGCTTACTGTATACCCAAGGAGCCCTGGTGGTACAGTGGTTAAGCACTCGGCTGCTAACCAAAAGGTCAGTAGTTGGAACCCACCAGCCACTCCAAGGGAGAAAGATATGCCTGTCTGTTTCCATAAAGATTGCAGCCTTGGAAACTCTATGGGACAGTTTTATTCTGTCTTATAGGGTCAGAATCGATTTGACAGCAAAGAGGTTTTTTTTTTTTTTTTTTTTACTGTAACCCCAACACCTAGAACAGTGCATGGTACATACAAAGTGATCTATAAATATTGTTGAATTAATGAATGAATAAAACATTAATATTACATTAACTCCTGTGGAGACTTGGATACAAAAAGTGATGTCACACACACAAAAAAGACAAATATACAGAATTAATTAGATTCATAACATTAACCAACATTTATTGACCACTTTTTATTTGCGAGGCATTATGTGAAGTGATTTATGTGTATTCGCTTTTATATAGTGATCAAAATAGTCCTACAGGAGGTGCCTCTTTGGCTGTCTCAATTTTACAGATGAGAAAATGAGGCTTGGAAAATAGTAATAACATGCTCAAGGTCACACAGCTGGTAAATGGTGCAAATTAAAATCCATGTCATCCTGGTTCCAGAGTATACATTTTTTTTAAACCGCTATCTACCACTCTCTCTTGACACGTGCTGACTGTGTGGTCCCTACATTTAATCATGACCTATAACTTCAAAGAAAATGAAAAACTACATTTTAATACTTCCAGAAGAAGTAAGGCTTTTCTGAAGAATTAAGTTTTCTATCAACAGACTGAATATTTCTATTATTATACTACATAGCTGTCATGGATTGAATTATGCCCCCCCAAAAATGTGTGTATGATTTTGGCTGGGCCATGATTCCTGGTATTGTATGATTTTCCTGTATGTTGTAAGTCCTGCCTCTGTGACGTTAATGAGGGAAGATGGGTGGCAGGACTCAGTCTACAAGATTGGATTGTGTCTTGAGGCAATCTCTTGAGATATAAAAGAAAGAATCTAGCAGAGAGACAGGGGGAACTCATACCATCAAGAAAGCAGTGCCAGGAGCAGAGCTCGTACTTTGGACCCTGGGTGCCTGCACAGAGAAGCTCCTAGTCCGAGGGAAGATTGATGAGAAGGCCGACAGAGAGAGGAAGCCTTCTCCTGGAACTGACGCCCTGAATTTGGACCTTTAGCCTACTTTACTGTGAGGGCATAAGCTTCTCTTTGTTAAAGTCATCCACTTGTGGTATTTCTATTATAGCAGCACTAGATGACTAAAACAATAGCCCTGCAATATACTTCCATATTCATACACAATTTTACTAAGTGAAGTTTTTATAGTTTATTGTAATATCCATAAGAACAGAGACTTTCTTGTTCACTGATGAATTCTTAGCGCTTAGTACAGTGTCTGGCACAAACGAGGTGTTTAATAAATAAAAGAGTAAAAACAAATTTTTCCTATACTAAGCCTATAAAATTTTTCTATATTCCAGACCTTCAGGAGAAAACACGAGATAGGTTGATATTGAAAGTAGTTTTCTGCTGAATTTACCAAAGCATGTTAGGTCTACATTAGTAACTTGTATTGTTGTTGTTGTTGTTAGGTTCTGTCGAGTCAGTTCCGACTCATAGCGACCCTATGCACAACAGAACAAAACACTGCCCGGTTCTGTGCCATCCTTACAATCTTTGTTATGCTTGAGCTCATTGTTGCAGACACTGTGTCAATCCACCTCGTTGAGGGTCTTCCTCTTTTCCACTGACCCTGGACTCTGCCAAGCATGATGTCCTTCTACAGGAACTGATTCCTCCTGACAACATGTTCAAAGTATGTAAGCCACAGTCTCACCACCCTTGCTTCTAAGGAGCATTCCGGTTGTACTTCTTCTAAGACAGATTTATTCGTTCTTTTGGCAGTCGATGGTATATTCAATATTCTTCACCAACACCACAATTCAAAGGCGTCAAGTTTTCTTCGGTCTTCCTTACTCACTGTCCAGCTTTTACATGCATATGATGCGATTGAAAATACCATGGCTTGGGTCAGGCGCACCTTAGTCTTCAGGGTGACATCTTTGCTCTTCAACACTTTGAAGAGGTCCTTTGCAGCAGGTTTCCCCAATGCAATGCGTCTTTTGATTTCTTGACTGCTGCTTCCATGGCTGTTAATTGTGGACCCAAGTCAAATGAAATTCTTGACAACTTCAATCTTTTCTCCGTTTATCATGATGTTGCTCATTGGTCCAGTTGTGAGGATTTTTGTTTTCTTTATGTTGAGGTGTAATCCATACTGAAGGCTGTGGTCTTTGATCTTCTTTAGTAAGTGCTTCAAGTCCTCTTCACTTTCAGCAAGCAAGGTTGTGTCATCTGCATAATGCAGATTGTTAATGAGTCTTCCTCCAATCTTGATGTCCCGTGCTTCTTCATATAGTCCAGTTTCTCGGATTATTTGTTCAGCATACAGATTAAATAGGTACGGTGAAAGAATACAGCCCTGACGCACACCTTTCCTGACTTTAAACCAATCAGTATCCCCTTGTTCTGTCTGAACAATGGCCTCTTGATCTATGTAAATGTTCCTTATGAGCACAATTAAGTGTTCTGGAATTCCCATTCTTCACAGTGTTATCCATAGTTTGTTATGATCCACACAGTCAAATGCCTTTTCATAATCAATAAAACACAGGTAAACATCCTTCTGGTATTCTCTGCTTTCAGCCAGGATCCATCTGACATCAGCAATGACATCCCTGGTCCCAAGTCCTCTTCTGAAACCAGCCTGAATTTCTCCCAGTTCCCTGTTGATATACTGCTGCAGCTGTTTTTGAATGATCTTCAGCAGAATTTTGCTTGTGTGTGATATTAATAATATTGTTCTATAATTTCCACATTCAGTCAGATCACCTTTCTTGGGAATAGGCATAAATATGGATCTCTTCCAATCAGTTGGCCAGGAAGCTGTGTTCCATATTTCTTGGCATAGACTGGTGAGCACCTCCAGTGCTGCATCTGTTTGTTGAAACATCTCAATTGATATTCCATCAATTCCTGGAGCCTTGTTTTTCACCAATGCCTTCAGAGCAGCTTGGACTTCTTCCTTCAGTACCATCGGTTCCTGATCATATGCCACCTCTTGAAATGGTTGAATGTCAACTAATTTTTTTTTTTTTTGTATAATGACTCTGTGTATTCCTTCCATCTTCTTTTGATGCTTCCTGCATTCTTTAATATTTTCCCCATGGAATCCTTCACTATTGCAACTCGAGGGCTGAATTTTTTCTGCAGTTCTTTCAGCTTGAGAAATGCCCAGTGTGTTCTTCCCTTTTCGTTTTCCATCTCTAGCTCTTGCACATGTCATTATAATACTTTATTTTGTCTTCTTGTGCCACCCTTTGAAATCTTCTGTTCAGTTCTTTTACTTCATCAATTCTTCCTTTTGCTTTAGCTGCTTGACTCTCAAGCGCAAGTTTCAGAGTCTCCTCTGACATCCGTCTTGGTCTTTTCTTTCTTTCCTGTCTTTTCAGTGACCTCTTGCTTTCTTCATGGTTGATGGCCCTGATGTCATTCTACAACTTGTCTGGTCTCCGGTCACTAGTGTTCAATGTGTCAAATCTATTCTTCAGATGATCTCTAAATTCAGATGGGATATACTCAAGGTCATATTTTGGCTCTCATGGTTTTGCTCTGATTTTCTTCAGTTTCAGCTTGAACTTGCATATGAGCAATTGATGGTCTGTTCCACAGTCAGCCCCTGGCCTTGTTCTGACTGATGATATTGAGCTTTTCCATTGTCTCTTTCCACAGATGTAGTCAATTTGATTTCTGTGTGTTCCATCTGGCGAAGTCCATGTGTATAGTAGTCGTTTATGTGTCTGTCAGTTTGTTGTACTGTGGGGGCTTGTGTGTTGCTGTGATGCTGGAAGCTATGCCGCTGGTATTCAGATAAGAGCAGGGTCACCCATGGAAGGCAGGCTTCAGCTGAGCTTCCAGACTAAGACAGACTAGGAGGAAGGACCCGGCAGTCTACTTCTGAAAAGCATTAGCCAGTGAAAACCTTATGAATAGCAGCGGAACTTGTATTAGGAAAATTAAACACCTTAGTGATATTTAAGGATGTAAAAATTTAGGAAGTTTCGTGATGTTGCTTTGACACAAATTGAGGGTCTATTCTGTTTAAAAGGACTCTTGGTGGTGTGACGGTTAAGCACTCAGCTGATAAACAAAAGGTCAGTGGTTCAAACCTACCAGACACTCTGTGGGAGAAAGGACATTGTGATCTGCTATTGTAAAGATTACAGCCTAAGAAACCTTATGGGGAAGTTCTACTCTGTCCTTTATGATTGCTCTGAGTCTAAATCAACTTGATGGTATACAACAACAACAACAACTCTAAACTCATGACTTTGCCAGAAGAAAAAATACAAGAATATGCTGAGTGAACTCAATATTCTCTATTTGATTTATATTATGTCACTTTGAACAGTGATAAAGCTTTATTTTCTTTCTGTACATAGAGACGTAAGCTGAGTATTTTTTTTGGCTGTGTATATGTTTAATTTTTATTTTGTTTCTGGTGTGGGCTAGGGAAGTTGATTAATTAGATTAAGACATAACCATAAAACATGCTCAATAAAACACATAAAAGTGAGAAAAAAACCAAAAACAAATGTAATGAATAGAAAAGAGCTAAGAAGATGTAAATTTTAATCCAACCATATCAATAATCACTTTAAATGTGCATGGTCTAAACACATCAGCTAAAAGACAGAGACTATCAGATTGGCTAAAGAAGTAAGACCCAACCACGAGAAATTCATTCCACAAGAAACCACTGTAAATATAAAGGCATGTTTTGTTGTTGTGTGCCATCAAGTTAATTGTGACTCATAGTGACCCTATATAACAGAGTAGATCTGCCCCATAGAGTTTCCTAGGCTGCAATCTTTATGGGAGCAGATTGCCAAATCTTTTCTCCCTCAGAGCAGTTGGTGAGTTAGAACCACCAACCTTTCAGTTAGCAGTCGAGCACTTAACTATTGCCCCACCAGGGCTAGGTTAAAAGTAAAAGGATACAGAAAGTTATACCATGTCAACACTAATTTCAGAAAAAGTAGACTTCAGAGCATAGAATATTGTCAGAGATAAAGAGGAATATTAGATAAAGCTAATTGGGTCAATCATGTACGAAGTCTTAACAATCTTAACTATAAAATTAACCAGGATTTTGAGGGCACCCAGTACAGAATGCAGACTGTGAAAAATGAATCTAACTGTACTATAAACATATAAAGATAACTTCACTGAAGGGTGCAGGGAAGAAAGAGGTTGATATAAGTAACTTTGGCAAACATGTTTTGATCAGATATTGTAAGGTCAAAGACAAAAGAATTGTACACACAAAAAAAAACTGTTCTTGGTAAATTTATTTCTCACTGGCTACAGGTTTTTTTTTTTACAGGTTAGCAAGTCTTAGTATATGTGTGTATACTACGGTTGAATAAATGCGTAAACACATTGAAATTTTGAGAACGAGGTTTCTCACTGTCAAAGAATTTACAAATAAATGAGCAAATGCTAGAATGAAAGCTGTGGTTCTGGACTAGCATCAGTGATATCAGCATAAGCTCATGTTTATATAAATATACATATATTAATATGTATAAATTATATTATATAAAATATAATTACCTGGAGTTAATTACTTAATACATAATTACATGAATTTAATATAAAATATAATTATTTTAATATTTAAAATTATCTTTATAATGTATAATTAAGCATAGAAGTATATACACATATATGGATAGATATATAGATAGGTACAGAAATATCAATAAAAATAAAAATACAAATATTTTCTAAATCTTTCTGCTGAGAGGGCCTAGAATTAGTGATACTCCAATAACCACAAGCTCTTTAGTTTGTAAACACCATTCTCCAATAAAAAGTACCAGAATCCTAGGAGAAATGGCTGATTCTAGGGTTGGGGCAGGAACAATACAGGATGAACCTGGAGCATCTTGTAATGTCAGAAAAGAAGTAAATAATAATAAATAGAATGGGGCATGTCAAAAGAACACAAGACATAAACTGAAAGAGCTATCAGTAAGCAAAGCCGTACAATTTGAGATAAATAAAGAGCAATAGTATTGGGATTTTAAGCCAAAAGATAAAATAAATATCTATGAGTCTATACAGCTACAAGTAAATATTAAATAAACAAATAAATATGTCAGGGAGTTAAGACAAATATTCCTTATGATAGAATTCTGATTAATAAATATAGAAGGAATGAAGGAAAGTGAAAATCACTATTAGAACACCATAGTAATAATCGCTATAGGCAAGATACAGTAACAAATGCTAAAAATTAGTAGATGGAACTTTTAAGGAGACAGAGGATGATTACATAGCCTCAAATATCTCCCCCAAAGCAATTACCAATTACTGTGGTAATAGTGCACGAAATTTCAGGAAGTGGAGTTTAATTTCCCACATCTTATGTATGGGCCAGACATAATGACTTGCTTATAATACATAGAATGTGGAATGGGAAAAATAGTAACTTTACAGTGGATGAATGTGGTAGATACTATATTACCACCAGATCACAGAGGTAACATCACCAGTAGTAAGATATTGGAATCATGTACCCCCTTGGGGCATCAACTTTGTGGGATTTCTTCCCCCAAATCCATAACCTCAGTCTACTTATGAGAAAATAGCAGACAAACCCAACTTGGCAGACATTTTACAAAATGTTTGACCACAAAAGTGTCAACGTCATGGAAGATGAGGGAAGACAGAGAAATTGTCACAGACTGAAAAAGACTGAGGAGACATGGCAACTAAATACAATGTGGTGTCATGAATTGGACATTAGTGGAATTCCAAATAAAGTTTAGTTAATAGCATTATGTTGTTGTTGCTGTTAGGTGCTGGTGATTCAGCTCTGACTCATAGCAACCCTATGTATAACAGAACCCAACACTGCCTGGTCCCACACCATCTTCACAATCATTGCTATGTTTGAGCCCATCATTGCAGCCACTATGTCAATCCATCTCGTTGAGAGTCTTCTTTTTCACTGACCCTCTACTTTACAAGCATGATGTCCTCCTCCAGGGACTGGTCCCTCCTGATAACATGTCCAAAGTATGTGAGATGAAATCTTGCCATCCTTGTTTCTAAGGAACTTTCTGACTGTACTTCTTCCAACAAATTTGTCTGTTCTTTTGGCGATAGCATTGTACCAATGTTAATTATTTAGTTTTGATAATGATACCATGGTTTTATAAGATGTTAACATTTGGGGAAGCTAGGTGAAGGTTATATGGAAACTCTGTACTATCTTTGCAACTCTAAAATTATTTCAAAAGAAAAATTAAAAAAGAAAAAAAAAGGATATTGGGTAGTTCATTGAATTGCCGAGATTACAGGAATATGTCTCAAGGCCCACACAGAGAAAAGCAATGTCCCTAACGATATGGCGGAAGTGGCCTCCTCAGTGTATCACTACCTCTGCTACGTCAACTGCCAGCACCACTGATACTGGACATATGAGTCGTTTGCCGGGGTTGTGCTTACTGAAGCCCTGGGAAGTCTTCTTGTTGCAAGAGTCATTGACTTCAGAAAATTCCCAGAGGCTGTTGTTTCTTTGCATTGATAGCCTTCCATTAAAATATGGGGCCTATTTTCTGATTGGTAGAGGCCAGGTCATATGCTCATACCTGGCTTTACAAGAAGCTGGACACTGAGTGTCTGGCTTTTTTCTTTTTTGTCTTAGTTTCTTTAATGGAAGGAAGTTCCCAAGTATATAAAGGGAGCTCAGATACTGGGCAGCCAAGAAGGATGACTAATTTTATGAATATAATGTTGGTACAGTTAGAACATTCAAGTTAATGTAAAAGAAAGTCTGAACAATTTGATTCAGTATGTCTAATTGTATTAAAAAAAAAAAAAAACCCAAACCTTCTGTTGGCACAGGACAGGAAGCATCCCCGAAGAAAACTCATCAGACATGAAAGGGACTGGACAGTGGGTAGGTGAGAGATGCTGATGAAGAGTGAGCTAATTATATCAGGTGGACACTTGAGACTGTGTTGGCATCTCCTGTCTGGAGGGGGATGGGAGGATAGAGAGAGTTGGAAGCCGGCAAAATTGTCACGAAAGGAGAGACTGGAAGGGCTGACTCATTAGGGGGAGAGCAAGTGGGAGTACGGAGTAAGATGTATATAAACTTATATGTGACAGTCTGACTTGATTTGTAAATGTTCACTTGAAGCTCAATAAAAGTTAATATAAAAAAACCCAAAAAACTAGATAAAAAGCCAAGGTAAAGGCATGACTATTTTAGGATATCTAAGAGATATATTTTGCTTTGACTTTACTCTCTAATGTTTACTCTCTTATAACATCATTTTTTTATTGCCAGCCTTGCCCTTTCCCTAAACAAAACAAAAACCAGCCACAAACAAGCACACAAAACAGACTGCATTTTTTGTCCAAGTAAAAATATTTGTCCCTGTCATTCAAGACAATTTTTATTACAAAGGTTCTTCACAATTTTTAAATCACATTTCTTATTAATTCCTAATAAAATGCTTAAAGAATTTAGTTTATGAATCAAATGGTTATTGATTTGTACTCAAGCCTTAAAAATCAGGTGGGCAATTATTCTTTTCCCTTTTTTTTTCTTTCTCTTCTTTCATGAGTCATGAAGGCAATGCAGACTCACAAGTGTGGCAAGTGGGAGCTATTATCATCATCCCCATAGTGACAAGCTCTCATTTGTCATTACCATGTTACCTTCAGTAACATCCATGGTCTCTGCTTCTTCACCATTTGTTCTCTTTAGAAATTTATGGACAGTTAACTGGCCTTTGAAATGGAGAGAAATGGAGCTGATAAACTCTGGCCAATAATTACATTCTTACCTTCATAAGAGACCCTGGCTGCTACTTTGATAAAGTGTCCAGTGAAAGAGAAAGGGCAAAAATGTCCTTTTCAGCTTAATCATTAACTGTTGCTAGGGGATTTGTGAAAAAAAAAAAATTAAGAATGTCTTTATGTGAAAATTCATTATAAATTCCCCCACTCAATCAAAATCTTGGCTCATGGTGGAGTTACCCTTCCTTACGACCATGCTAGGAAAGCTGGCCTTGAACCAGGGCTTCGAACAAGTTTGAACCAGTTTGGTCATGGCCGATGAAGGGAAACCAAAACAGACCTGATTTTTGTTTTGTTTTGTTTTAATTTAGGTGATCTAACATCATTTTTTTTTTTTTTAACATCATAACTGGAATGGGAAAATTGAGTTGAAGCCCTGGAACGGGAGACCTGGAAGAATTATGGTGAGCCTTTTCAGGAGCCTGATGCTTGAGATTGGATTATTGCCAGGCTTAGGAGAGTGACACACATTCAAAGCAGCTTAGTTTACAGCCATCTTTGAGCAGGGCACCGCTGTTTCCAGCTGTGCAAAATCCCAGGGACTAGAGATTTGGTTGCTGTGCAACACAAACTCTGCCTTTGTTTCCTAAGAGGGAGATTACGTTTCTAGCAGGGCTTCAACCGGTAGTTTTTCCCATTCCAGTTATGGTTCCAAACCAACCAAACCCAATTCCGACTCACAGCAACGCCATAGGGTTTCTGAGGCTATAAATCTCTACAGAAGCAGACTGTGGAGCGGCTGGTGGTTTCGCATCGCCGACGTTTTGGCTAGCAGTAGATCACTTTAACCACCACTCCACAAGGGCTCCTGAGTTAGGGTTCTGGTTCACCTAAATTAAAAAAAAAAATTCTAGTGTGTTCCAGTGTCGATCCCTTGGCCATGACTGAACCAGGAGGAACCTGTTCGAAGCCCTACCTTGAACTTCCCATTGTAGTGCAGTTGCCTTAAAAGATATGGCAAATTCTAGGTAGGCCTGGACAACAGGAAGCTGAGCCCAGATTAATATTGCCTGATAAAAATGTAATTGAGCTATGGCGGCCAGACAGTATCACCTGGACCCAGGCCCACCTCTAGACTATTTTTGCCTTGTGACTACTTTAGACCAATTAAAGTTTTGAAGTTTTTTTTCTTCCCTGTGTCTGAAAGTAAAACCAAGAGAGAGTTTTTTTTTTTTTCCTTCTGACTGAGGGAGAATGGGGAAAACACAGACTCTATACATTGAATTATAACAAAGAAAAGCTTTTCTACTGCCTCCCAAAATCCCTAAAGATGGAGAAAAATGAGAGAAGGTCCCTGGACTACAAAAGTTTTAAGTCTTAACACTCCTGGCCAGAAAGTAAGAATGATTCAATTATGATAAAATGCTAAACAATAAAAACAATAGTAATAACTAGCATTGATTGAGCATGTACCATGTGCCAGGTACTGTTTTAAATACTTTCTAGGTATTAACTTGTTTAATCCTCAAAACAACTGTATGATGTAGATACTATTTACCTGACTTAGATAAGAAAGGTGGGCACAGTTTAATCAAGTCGCTGAATCACATAGCTATTAAGAGTTCAAGGCAGGATTTCACATAGTTTACCCAGACCCCAGCATGTAAGTCTCTGAGGAGTCCCAGGTCCATCTGATTAGCTCAAAGGGAGGGGCAAAAGGTCCATCAGCAGGTTCCAGCATGTTTAATGGTAAGTGCACCAACCTGACTGCTTGTTCTACTGTGTCTGAGTGGTTGCTGGTAGCAGTCCTGGCTCCTGAGATCACCCAGGCCTTTGAAGAATAGGCCACACATATTATTATTGGGTGCCGTCCAGTCGGTCCCAACTAATAGCAAACCCGTGTGACAGAGTAGAACTGTCCCATAGAGTTTTCTTGGCTGTAATCTTCACGGAACTAGATCCACAGGTCTTTCTTCCAAGGAGCCACTGGGTGGGTTCAAACCTTTCAGTTGACAGCCAAGTGATTAACTGTTGATCCAACAGGGCTCCCCCGTGTGCAAATAATACACTCATTTCTCCAATTCACATCACTAAATACCAAACACAATCCTGTATCTCATTCATAGCGTTTGAACCAATATTCAGACTCCAGCACTGTTTTAGTCCAGGGAAGTTATGTTAGCTGCTATAAAAATGTCAGTGGCCTAAAAGTTTATTTCTTGCTCTTGCCACTATCTGGTGCAGGTTGTCAGGGAGGTCCCTACAGCCTGCAGTCATTTGGGGACCTAGTTTGCTTCCCTCTTCAACACAAGGTTGCCTGGTGTCGTCCAAAGAGAGGTTGCTAGAAACCAGGCACATTGTTTCTTCCCACAGTTCAAATATCAAGAAGGCTAAGAAATACGGTTTAGTGTTGGTCGCAGGCAGAAAAGAAAAATGTGTGTATTTGTGGTCCCTGGTCTTCTCTACTTCAAGAACTCTAACCAAATTTTATATGCTATATTTATGTGTTGGATTTCTGGGTGGCACAAATGGTCACACTCAGCTGCTAACAGAAAGGCTGGTCGTTTTAGTCCACCCAGAGGCTCCTCGAAAGAAAGGTCTGGGGATCTACTTCCAAAAAACTGGCCATTGAAAATCCTATGGAGTACAGTTCTACTCTGACAAATGTGGGGTTGCCATGAGATGTAATCAACTTGATGATAACTGGTTATTGGTTATATTTGTGTTAAGGTTTACAGACTTTTACTAATTTAGGAGATAACCTGGGGACCAAAGGGAGAAAGTCTTGTTACAAAGTAGCATGAAAGACTGTGAAATCCACACCTCTCCTCTGGTCAACCCTCATTGCTCTGTTCTCTTGCTTCTTCCTGTGATCAGCTTATGAAGCTGGCTCTGGCTTTAAACTGGCTTCCTCTTCAGCTCTGGTGTAAATCCCTCAGGCTTTGTCAATAACATGATCTCACCGTAACCTTCCCTGCTACCAAGGTACTCTTGTTTATATTTGAAAATATATTTCTTTGTCTCCCCACCATTGTCCCAGGAAAGTGAATTGGTCAAAACTACTCAAATACTTATTGATTTAATTTTATTAGAAATAAAATCATGACTAATTCCTTAGAAGGCAAGTTTTATCAATAACTTTATAAAATACTGAGACATGAATACATAAGATATTCTGAAATAACAATTTTCAATATCTGTGTTGACCCTGGTGTTGTAGCTGTTAAGTGCTACGGCTGCTAACCAAAAGGTCAGCAGTTCAAATCCACCAGGCACTCTTTGGAAACTCTATGGGGTGGTTCTACTCTGTCCTAAAGGGGTGCTATGAGTCAGAATTGACGCAACAGCAATCGCTTTGGTTGGATAGGTGTTGAGTAATATATGCTATTGCCAGGCCTGACTTCCTAGGTGCCTCTGGCTGAGTTTCTAAAGGTAACGACCATGAAAACCCTATGGAACAATTCTATTCTGCAATACATGGGGTTGCCATGAGTCAGAATCAACTTGATGGCAACTAACAACAACACTACAACAATATAGCCCATATCCAAGCCATCAGGTAAATTCTCTAAAAGTTAAGAAATCATGAGTATGTTAGGAGAGCTAAAGGATTCATAAAAATGGCTTACTACATCAAAGCATTTAGCATTTCTTATTGTCAAGTGTTTGCTTTAGGTGAACCACCTGGCTTTGGTGATAAAAGAACAACACAGCTGATAACCAACAATTACAGTTGGGAGTAAGGCTTAGGAGCTTAGGTTTTGGAGACAAACTGCTAGGGTTTTATTATCTGTGAGTCCTTGGGCAAGTCACTTAACCTTCTGTGCCTCAGTCTCCTCAACTATAAAATGGAGGTAATAATAGCACCCTTCTCATAGGGTTGGTAAAAGGATGTAATGAATTTAATTAAGATTATGCTACAACTATTACATATTGTGAAAGCATATAGAGTAGTGTTTTGCACATATGAGCAACCAGTAAATACTAGCTACAATTGTATTATCATTATTTATTATTATTATTACTATTAGTACCCGTTCCAATCGAGAAATAATTTTTGCATTTTCAGCTGAAAAACACTTATTTTTATTTTGAGATAGTTGAAAAGCACAGGATTGGACTGCGGTCCAGAAAAAAAATGTTGGAATGAGTATTAGCTGTCAATACATCAAATAGAAAAGGCCTTACACCCTTGTTCCCAACCATCATTTATTCATTCATTAATATATTCAATAAAAGCTTATTGCATGCTTACACTGTGCCAACATAGTAGCTCCAACACAGTAGCTGTGTTCACTAAAGCAAGTTTTTTTTTTACCTCTCTGAGCCTGATTTTCTTCATCTGCAAAATGGAGATAATATTTACTTTCATCAATGTTGTGAAGAAGAAATTAAGTAAGATTAAAAATTTTAAGGCAGTGGTACAGTGCTTAGCCTATAGTAAGTGCTCAATAAATAAACTATTCCAAAACCAAACTCATTGCCATTATATCAATTCCAACTCATAGTGACCCTATAGGACAGAGTAGAACTGCCCCATAGAGTTTCCAAGAAGCACCTGGAGGATTTGAACTGCTGACCTTTTGGTTAGCAGCTGTAGCTCTTAATCACTATGCCACTAGGGTTTCCAAATAAACTATTAGTCTTAAAAAATTAATATGAAAAGGCCTCTGTTCTGACACGCTGTTCTTTCACATAGAGTTTTACAAACGGCAGATCCTGATTCATTGTAAGTGGTAAAAGCAATTTTTAAAATAGAATTAACATTTTAAAAATACAATAGAATACTATAAAATAGTAGAATATATTAGGATACAATACTATAGATCAGAGGGCATCACATGTGCTGACCCTTTAATTTCAGTTACCTAAATGCCTACATGCTATTGGCTTATGTGTAAAGCATATTTCTTACTAGGGTTGCAGTCAAAAAGGCGTGAAAGCTTTAACAGTGTATGAACAGTGCTCTAGTGGCCCCTTTAATTGACCAAAAGCCCACAACATCATCTGCACTTATTATGAAGCTAGTCTGAAGAAATAGCTTTGCCAGCATGTGGCAGAAATAGCACATATAGGATTTTTAACTCAAACAATATTTATACAATCTTGTTTGGTGGTTTGGTGGAGGAGGTTAAAACTACTGGCTAAAAATGAAACCTCAGGGTTATTGATAATATGCATTTTCTATGTTACTTCAGTTTACCGTTGTCCTATAAAACCAAAAGTTATTTGTAATGGAGATAAAGCACAAGGATGTACTCTGCTTTTGCATTAAAGCTGTCTCCTTATAGATGAGATAAAATCCAATATGCCTATGTTGTTTCATCGTATATACTGATAGAGACAAAGGGGAAGAGAGCTGTCACCAACTGCCTTAAACACTAGGTGAATAATCGCCATCTCCTCAGGAGAGTCCTTTGCCCTAAAAGCCTTCGACTCCAGGTCATCCGTCTTTACATTTTCTTGGGCACATGGGCCTCCTGTCTCTTTTTGCAAATTAAGGGCACTCACCAGAGTTGCCACACTGGGTGCTAATGAATTCTCTGAGACTAATCTACACAGTAATGAGAACTGGAATCTGTCACTCACTCTCCCGGGAGGTAACAGTTCACGTGCCGTTACATCACCCTATTAAAATAACTTATTAGCTGTGTTGCTTGTCTGCTACTATTCATTAAGAAGGTGTGACCAAAGAGACATGCGTTTGAGCAAATGATGCCATTTAATTTGAATAGTTCTCCATTCCATTTTGTTTTTATGGCTGAATGCAGATACATTGGAAGTAAATGTAAGCATTTTGTACACATCCTAGCTATCCTAGGAAAGTATCAGCAAACTTCAGACTTTTCAATAACTCGATCTAAAAAAAAAATTGGCTGAGAATCTGTATCCCATTCAAAATGTGTGGGGAAACTTGTATACTCCACTTCCTGCAATTTCGCCTCCCAGGAAATATTTCTGTTTTGCAAGAGGCTTTCAGTAGAGGCATAAGTTATTACACCAGGAAACCACTGATAGATCATTCTGAGAGCTGAATGGGGGTGGGTAGATTTAGATGGATTAATAGGGAGTGAGATGCAATTTTTATCATAAATCCAACAAATTATATAAAAATGTCTCTGCTTTTTTTTTTTTTTTTTGATCAATATAATATCCTGGTAAGGGCCCTGGTGGCACAGTTCTTAAAGCGCTAGGCTGCTAACCAAAAGGTCGAGAGTTTGAACCCACCAGCTTCTCCACACGAGAAAGATGTAGCAATCTGCTTCTATAAAGATTTATAGCCTTAGCAACCCTATGGGGGCAGTTCTACTCTGTCCTATAGTGTCACTATAGTTGGAATCAACTCGATGACAAAGCGTTTTGTTTTGTTTTCGCTTTGACCGTATGCAGAGGTTACTTAAATCCAGGCTCTTCCTTTTGGTAGTTGTATAATCTTGGGGGAAATTATCTAGCCTTTTTTATCCTCACTTACTTCGTCTATAAAATGGGAGTAAAGTAATACTTGTCTCATTCTTGAGATTGTTGGGAGATTCAATGTGCTTAGAAAAGTGTTTGGCTCACAGTAAACACTCAATAATACCTAAAACTATCATCATAAAAAAAAAAATCATCATAGTTCCCATCATATCTTCATCATCATCATCCAGTCCTCCTGGATGAAAGAGCTTTGTTTTGCATTTTTAAATTACAAAGAAAAAAAATCAGAAAGAGCTTCATTTTGCATTTTTAAATTACAAAGAAAAAAAATCAGAAAGAGCTTCGTTTTGCATTTTTAAATTACAAAACTTTTTTTTTTTTTTTAATTCTTGATGGAGCTGTTTGAAAACTGCCACTATAAGGTGTAGCTCAAAACATAAGGAAAGAAACATTAACCCTATAGTACACTTAGGGGTCCCATCAGCTGCCTTGCAGTCCCATTCTTGGTCACCTTTCACTGAATTCTTATATGAGGCACTGCTATTAGCAGTGTGGTTTTAAGCAAGTTTAACTCTCCAAGCTTGATTTTCTTCATCTTTAGAAAGGGGATAATAATACCTACTTCACTGCATAGTTCTGAAGATTAAATCAAATAAAAAAACACTTTGTAAGGCATCTGTCAAAGGTATAGCATGTATACGTACTCAATAATTTGAAATTATTGTGATTACTATTACTCCTGGTATCACTGGCCTACCATCTATCAGACACAGCTCTTCATTACTTTGTAACAGTTGTGTAGGTACAGGCTGTGCCCTTTTTACACTTACCTGGTCTTTCTCATGTCCTCAAAAGCCTGGTGTCTCCAGAGGACTGGCTGGAAGAGGACTGGTTGTAGAACAGAGTTTTTCAATGTAGGCCATGCCTTACTTAAATGGAATCTGTAACTGACCTCATAAGTCCAACCTTCTAGCAAACTCTACAAAGTAGTCTATGTTACTGTCCCAGTTGCTTTATTCTTAGATCATTAATTGGATTATGTACTATTTTAATAATTTTTTAAATAGCATTTTAGATTCATACATATTTATGAATAACATAAAATCACCCATAGCCTTTCAAAACTATTTGAATTAAAAGAATACTCCAAAAGTAACAATCACTTAGGCACAGTTATTCTATACTAGGTAAAAGAGTTTCCAGATAATTTTTTTTTTTTTAGAGTCAAGCTAAATTTATGAATGGCTGACAATTAAAATCGTATCCAAATCCTATTTAAGACAGTTGGGCCTTGGCATGAGCGTGTCCTGGGAAGTTTTATAGCCGCATGGAGTATACAAAATGAAGTGTTAGGTTTTCATCATTTTTCGTGAAATATATGTTTCCAGATTTGTGTTTGCCACAAATTTTATAATAATTCTATAAAATGCAGTATAGTTTGTTTATAAGTAAATTCTTAATAACAAACTGAAAAATACATACAAAAAGATATCTTCACTTATATTTTTCTTATATAGTCTGACACAACCTCAACAGACAGCTAAAACTACTTTAAAGTAAAAGAAAAAATAGTAGTAGTAATGTGATGCTAACAACAAATACTTCTGTCCTTTGTTCCACATGCACGTCACTGTCCTAAGCCTTTACACACATTATGTCATTTAATTCTCACACTACCCCTATAGTGGAGGTACTATTTTTATCTTTGCTCAGATAACTGCCGAAGGTCGCACAGGTAGAAACTAGAGAATCAGGACTCAAGCATCTTTTTTTTTTTTTTTTTTACCTTAAACTTCCATCTGGCTAAAATTGTTACATGGCCCAAGCTTTTCATATTTATAAAAATCAAACTTATGGTACATTAGCTGGTGATGTAGATGCTTGTCTTAAAATACAATGCAAGTCACTGGGTAGCGCAAATGGTTAAGTCCTCTACTACTAACTGAAAGGTTAGTGATTTGAACCTACCCAGAGCCACCTTGGAGGAGCCCTGGTGGTGCAGTGGTAAGTGCTTGGTTGCTATGTGAAAGGTTGGCAGTTTGAACCGACCCAGAGGCTCCGTGGGAGAAAGACATGGCAATCTGCTCCTGTAAAGATTGCAGCCTAGAAAACCCTACCAGGCCATTCCACTCTGTCACGTTAGTCTGAATCAACTCAATGGCACCTAACAGCAACAACAAATAGCGCCTTGGAAGAAAAGTCTGGTGATCTGCTTCTGAAAGGCCAGTCTTGAAAACCCGATTGAGTGCAGTTCTATTCTGTACATGTGAGGTTACCACGAGTTGAAACTGACTTGACAGCAATAGGCTTGTTGTGTTGACTTTTTAAAATATAATTCTAGTTAGGAAAAAAAATTCCTTCTTCCCTATGGCCTGATTTCTTTTAAACGAAGCTAGATTTCTTTCCTGTTTATGTGGTCTGGGCTAATTTGCACGACTAGTTTATATAAGGCAAGTAAAAGGAGATAATTTTTAAATTCATGACTCAAAATTGAGTGGTTCATTGGCTTTTTAAGGTGGCATGGTGACTGTATGAGATTAATAGCAAAGTAATTCCTGTAGCTCTTCTAGAAAAATCTGGTTACGGGAACAGTGGAGTTAACTCCCTAATAGGCAGCATCCTTATGGTTTGGGAAACTCATTGCCATTGAATCAATTCCGACTCATATTGACCCTATAGGACAGAGTAAAACTGCTCCATCAGGTTTCCAAGCAGTGGCTGGTGGATTCAAACTGCCGACTCTTTGGTTAGCAGCCGAGCTCTTAACCACTGTGCCACCAGTGCTGCCTCGTGGTTTGGAAAGTGACCCTAATTTTAGAGACAGGCCCTGATTTGACTAAGCCAATTATGGTAATTCCATTATCTTTGCCAGTCGTGGTTGAGAAACCAATGCTTAAGTCAATCAGAGTGCAACATTCTCCTGGCTGTCATTTGCCCAGTAATACATGACCCGAGTTAGTTCAGTCACACTCAGTGGAGGGACTTAGCCCATGGCTGAAAGGAGCTACCTTCTATCCCACTGGAGAAACAGCCTTAAACCAAATAAAATAAAATAAAGTAGTTGCCGATGAGTCGATTCTGACTCATGGCAACCCCATGTGTGCAGAATAGAACTGTGCTCCACAGGGTTTTAAAAGCCGTGACCTTTCAAAAGCAGATCACCAGGCCTCTCTTCTGAGGCACCTTTGGATGAGCTCTAACCGCCAACTTTTATGGTTAGCAGTCTAGCGCTTAATCGCTTTTGTCGCCTGGAGACTCCTGAAACAGCCCTAGAATGAAGTTAATGTTGTATACAGCAGAGCAGAGAGGGAAAAACTGGATATTTGATGTCATTCTTCAGTCGCCGTATCAACAAACCCTGAAGCTCACATTACCTTTAGATTTCCTTTTGAGGGAAAAATATGTTGTATTACATTTTAAGTTTGTTTGAGTCTAGCTTTCTGTTAATTTTCAGGACAAACAGAGCTGGGAAATTCATCTTCTCCTCTGAGAACCTGCCCTATAGTCCTGGGATTAAAAGGAGTAATTAGGATCAGTGTGCTTTGAATCGCTGATAATTTGACTCAGATTCACATTTATGTTTATTAAGCGCATGATGTAAATCACGTCATTCACAATGTAGGAGCCTTCATAAACATTATCTGTAAGTACCTTCATCACAAGTCGAAGGAGAGAGGTATCATTAGCCACATTTTTTAGGTGAATAAGTAAAAGCTTAGGAGCCCTGGTGGCACAGTGGTTAAGCTGTCAGCTGTTAACCAAAAGGTCAGCAGTTTGAATCCACCAGCCACTCCTTGGACAGTTCTACTCTGTCCTATAGGTTGCTAGGAGTCAGTAGGGGGCTTGGGCTGAGTAGTTAAGGAACTTTCCTGAGGTCACACTGTTACATGCTGGAAAACTCCTGTTTGAGATCAGCCTTTTTGACTACAGTGTCCAGTGCTATTACTCTGGCTCTTTGATTTAAGTGATTCTTGGCAGGAAGAATGGGTAGACCTGAAGAATTCCAGACCATTTCAGTTGGAGGCAATTTCCATTCATGGGGTAGACCATTACCACCTTAAGCAGTTTTTTATTTTTATTTTTTTCCTTCTGTATCTTGTGGAAAAGACACCAAAATCATAATGTATATGACATCTATAATTCCATGTAAGTTGAAATAGAAATGTCCATTCTGGTATAACCACTGCCATTAAGTTGATTCCAACTCATACCAATCCTATAGGATGGAGTAGAACTACCCTGTATGGTTTCCAAGGAGTGGCTGGTGGATTTGAACTGACAACCTTTTGGTTACCTGCTGAGCTCTTAACCATTAGACCACCATTCTGGCATAGCTAACATATATTTTGTAAGTTGCTTTCCATTTATGTAATAAAGCTTTCTCTCTGTGTGTGTGTATGTGTGTATGTGTGCGTGTATTTCCACAATATAACTGATGCATATTTAATTTAGTTTTTAATTTCTTTATTGTTTTATAATTCCCCCATTCTTGGATTTGCTAATTTAAAACATTCTAATACAATTCTAAATGGAAAACATTTGTTACTCATTCTAGGACTGCCTGCCGAATTAGCTTTGGATAACATAGCAAATGAAGATGATTATGACACATGAGAGTAAAGCAGTCCAATGTAACAATGTGTATCACAGATGACAGGGTCCCTGTGGAACTGTAATTGTTGCTTTAAAAAGCCTGAAGTTCTTCAGAGAGCACTACTGCAAATTACCTTTATTTTTATAAAACACTTGATCTGAAAAGTTTGAAAACTCAGGTAACACCAACCCCTCTGCCTCTCCTGTTCAGTGCTTTCACCTTAGTATGTTTCTTTTGGCACCAAGTTAACTTGCATTTGCTACAGTTCCAAACCCTAATTTAAGATTAATTTTTACCGTTACCAACAACAGTGGTTCAAGCCCAAGTTTGCCACATGAACTGTCCAGAGATGTTGTAAATCCAGAGCTGAGTCATGAGGTGGGACAAATGCAGATGCTTGGGGAAGCAGGAAAAGTTTAGCCTTTGACCAGTCATGCTAGCACCAACTTGACTTCAAGGAGCTCAGTACCAAGTAAGTGGTGATGCGAAGATGCTCAAAGTGTACTCTGCTGAGTAGCAATTCCATTGGATATTGATAGGTAACATGTTTAAAAGTGTTCTGTAGACAAATGCATTTAAGGAACATAGGTAAGGAATCCTGGAGTCTTCAATATGCTAACATGCATTGTAAATCTCCAACAGAGATAGTATGTAGTGTATCTTAAGATGCAATAAAGCACACACTGGCAAATATTAAGTTATAGCATTGAAGAGCTCCATTTGAAATAGCTTATCTACATAAAATAAAGACGATACAATAGCGAATGCCTTTTTTTTTCTTAACTATTTTGGTTTAGGAGTATTGCCTTAAAGTATTGTTTATATTAAAATAACATTTGACATAGTATAATACATTACTTTTTTCAAAATAATTTCATCTTCATTTCTTCCTTTTATCCCCCCAAAAGCTCTGAGTCAATAATTTGAACAGCTGTATCCTATTTTACCTACCACTCATCTGCCAGTTTGTCATATGTGGTGGTTTACTTGTTGCTGTGATGGTGGAAGCTGTGCCACTGGTATTTCAAACACCAGCAGGATAACCGATGGTGGGCAGGTTTCAACACAGCTTCTAGACCTAGACAAACTAGGAAGAGCCTGGCAGCTACTTCTGAAAAAATTGGCCAGTGAAAACCTTATGAATAGCAGTCTGATCCAGTCTGATCCAGTGCCAGAAGATGAGAGCCTCAGATTGGAAGGCACTCAAAAGACCACTGGGGAAGAGCTACCTCCTCAAAGTAGAGTCGACCTTGATGATATTGATGGAGTAAAGCTTTTAGGACTTTCATTTGCTGATGCAGCACAACTCAAAATGAGAAGAAACAGCTGCAAACATCAATTATTAATCGGAATGTGGAATATTTGAAGTATAAATACAGGAAAATTGGAAATTGCTAAAAATGAAATGGACCACATAAAGATCGATATCCTGTGCATTAATGAGCTGAAATGAATTGGAATTGGCCACTTTGAATTGGATAATCATATGGTCGACTATTCTGGGAATGATAAATTGAAGAAAAATGGCATCACATTCATCGTCAGAAAGAACATTTCAAGGTCTATCCTGAAGCACAACACTGTCAGTGACAGGATAATATTCTTACGGCTACAAGGAAGACTAGTTAATATGACTATTATTCAAATTTACACACCAGCCACTAAGCCCAAAGATAAGAAATTGGAGATTTTTATCAATTTCTGCAGTCTGAAATTGATTAAACATGCAATCAAGATGCATTGATAATAACTGGTGATTTGATGCAAAAGTTGGAAACAAACGAGAAGGATCAGTAGTTGCGAAATACAAATGTGGTGGTAAAAATAACACATGACAGAATTTTGCAAGACCAACACTTCTCCATTGCAAATACCTTTCTCTTTTCAACATAAACAGCAACTATACACGTGGACCTGCAAGATAGAATACACAGAAACCAAACTGACTATAGAGAAGACAATAGAGAAGACTGATATCATAAGTCAGAACAAGGCCAGGGGCTGACTGCAGGACAGATCATCAATTGCTCATACGGAAGTTCAAGTTTAAGCTGAAGGACATTAGAGCAAGTCCACAAGAACCAAACTACAACATTGAGTATATCCCACCTGAATTGAGAGATCATCTCAAGAATACATTTAATGCATTGAACGCTAATGACTGAAGACCAGATGAGTTGTGGAATGACATCATACACGAAGAAAGCAAAAGGTCAGTAAAAAGACAGGAAAGAAAAAAAAGACCAAAGTGGATATCACGAAAGACTCTGAAACTTGTTCTTGAACGTAGAGTTGCCAAAGCAAAAGAAACAATGAAGTAAAAGAGCTGAACAGAAGATTTCGAAAGGGCTGCTGGAGAAGGCAAAACATTATAATGAAATATTCGAAGACCTGGAGATAGGAAAGAACATGCTTGGTATTTCTCATGCTGAAAGAATTCAAGAAAAATTTCCAGCCTCTAATTGTAATGTTGAAAGATTCTATGGGGAAAATATTGAAAGACGCAGGAAGTAATAAAAGAAGACAGAAGGAATACACAGAGTCGCTGTACCAAAAAGAATTGGTCGATGTTCAACCATTTCAGGATGTAGCATATGATCTAGAACCAATGGCATTTAAGGAAGAAGTTCAGACTGCACTGAAGACATTGGGGAAAACAAGACTCCAGGAATTGACAGAATACCAACTGAAATTTCTCAACAAATGGATGCAGCTCTGAAAGTGCTCACTCATTTATGTCAAGAAATTTGGGAGACAGCTACCTGGCCAACTGACTTGAACAGATCCACATTTGTACCCATTCAAAGAAAAGTGATCGAACAGAATGTGGAAACTATCAAATAATATCATTAATATTACACACAATTAAAATTTTGCTGAAGGTCATTCAAAAGCGGCTGCAGCAATATGTCCACAGAAAACTTTCAGAAATTCAATGCTGATTCAGAAGAGGACGTGGAATGAGGGATATCATTGCCGATGTCAGATGGATCTTGGCTGAAAGCACAGAATTCCAGAAAGATGTGTACGTGTGTTTTATTGACTATGAAAAGGCATTCCATTGTGTGGATCATAACAAATTATGGATAACTTTGCAAAGAATGGGAATTCCAGAACATTTAATTGTGCTCATGAGGAACCCGTGCATAGACCGAGAGACAGTAGATCAAACAGAACAACTTGGTTTAAAGTCAGGAAAGGTGTGTGTCAGGGTTTTATCCCTTTACCACACTTATTCAATCTGTATGCTGAGCAAATAATCCAAGAAACTGGACTATATGAAGAAGAATGTGGCATCAGGATTGGAAGAAGACTCATTAACAACCTGTGATATGCAGATGACACAACCTTGCTTGCTGAAAGTGGACAGGACTTAAAACACTGATGAAGATCAAAGACCACAGCCTTCAGTATGGATTACTCCTCAGCATAAAGAAAACAAAAGCTCTCACAACTAGATTAATAAGCAACATCATGATAAATGGAGAAAAGATCGAAGTTGTCAAGAATTTCATTTTACTTGGATCCACAATCAGCCCCTCTGGAAGCACCAGTCAAAATGCTCCTTAGAAGCAAGGATTGTGAGACTTCACCTCACGTACCTTTGACATGTTATCAAGAGGGACCAGTCCCTGGAGAAGGACATCATGTTTGGCAGAGTAGAGGTTCAGCAAAAAAATAGGAAGACCCTAATGAGATGGATTGACACAGTGACTACAACAATGGGCCAGCGATTGTGAGGATGGTGCAGGACCAGGCAGCATCTGTTCTGTTGTACATAGGGTTGTTATGAGTCGGAACCAACCTAATGGCACCTAACAATAACAATAACATTCTATTTTACAGGTGAGGAAACTGAGGGACACAGAAATAAATGCCTTTTACAGCCAGGATAACCTAAGTTAGGGGTCAGAAAACTATGACTCACAGGGCAAATCTGGCCTGAGACCTGTTTCTGTATAGTCTGGAAATTAAGATTTTTTTTCTTTTACATTTTTAAACATTTCTTATCAAAAAGAAAAAAAGAAGAAAGAACAAAAATAGGAATATGGGATGGAGACCATATGCAGCCTGCAAAGTCTACATTATTTACTAATTGACTCTTTACAACAAAAATTTGCCAACTTCTGGATTAGGTTGCCCTATGGTAACAAATAACCTCTATGTCTCAGTGGCTTTACCCATCAAAAATGTATTTCTTGCTGACACTACATGTCCAACACAGGTTGTCAGGAGTCTCTGCTTATTGTGATCACTCAGGAACCCAGACTGACAGGGCTTCATGTCATTATGTGCCTCCATGGTCACCAGAGCTGGGGAAAGGAATGTGTTGAGCTCAACACTGCCTCTTAAAGTTTCCACCTGGGTGTGAAACATACCACTTGTACTCAGATTTCACTGCCGTGGTCACATGGCCTCATCTAACTTCAAAGGGGCAGGAAAATGCAAGCCTACTTTGTGAATGGAAGAAGGAAATCCAAAAATATTTAACGAACAACAGCAGTGATGACAGTGAATACACACACACACGTATGTATGTGTTTGTGTATGTGCAAATATTTATTGTTTTTTTTCATTTTCTCTCTCCCCTCTCTCTCCCTCTCTATACATACATATATGTGTGTGTTTGTATATGTATATATATCAGCTTTATATATGTATGTGTATATACACATACATATATAAAGCTGATATATCAACTTTAGGAGAAATATGTTAGTATAAGACAATGCACATTGTTTTATACATAGAAATGCTAGAACTTTTGAGACTAGAGTAGTACTTTTAAAAAGAAAATTTAATTTCCATGTTCTTTTTGTCACCTCTTGTACATGGTAGAATCTTGACTACACATACATGCATTTTCCCTAAAGCTGTTTGAAAATTAAACAATACAGTTTTTGCTACAAAGCTCACAATTTTAAAGAGCCCTTTTCAGAAAAGAAAAGAAAATCTCTAGTAATGTGAATAATCAAGTTTTAATTAAAATTTTTTAAGTTAGGATTTTTCTTCAAGAGGTTTTCATAAAATAAAATTTTTTCAAACAACTAGAAAGCACTTGGGAAATCATAAAATGACAAACAAACATCAGCATTGGAAGGAAATCTACAGTTCATGCTAATCTAACTCTCATATTTTATACATGAGGCCAGGTGAAGTTAGCAGTGACAGATCCAAAGCATGAGGCCCTGATCAGTTTATTATTTACAGGATCATCTCCCAATCAGGTGCTTCTCCCTCTACATTAAACCTCTTTTTTCTAAGTAAAAAAAAAGCCCTATGTAATTTTGAAATCATCCCAGGTAGATTTTTATATGATATAGTGTTGGAAATAGTTGCTCTGTGTGACAAGAAGTCTGCCTACCACCCTGAAGAACGATCTACTTGGTTTTCAGAAGGCATTGTGAAATCATCTCTCCTTATCACATACCTGTGTGCTCAATAGAGAACTGTTCTCTGAAATAACCCCTCGGCTAAGCGTGTAAATTGGCCACACCCTTCTTGGCTCAGTGACAAAGCAAGGAAATTGTGGATAAAAAGTTGGAGAAAGAATTTTCTTTCTCTTCATGTACATTCCCTTCCATGGATAAGAGATTATCGATAGGTTTAGTTTTTGCCTCTTTGTTTCTTGAATCTATTTCCTTGGAAGGTGCCAAATGAAAGAAACTAAATTGTGAGTTTATTTATTTTTAACCCGTTCCATTGGTATATGCTGTGTTATGAGGGAATTATTACTCCCAAAATGTCAAAGTTCACAAATAACCAATTTCTGTTGGGGTGGGAGGAGGAACCTAAAAGGGACAATTTCTTTTCAGAAGAATCAGTCACAATATTTGAAGAGAAGAGATCTTGTGAAAAAGCCACCCGTGGAAGAGTTCGAGCCTGTCTTCCATCTGTGTTTGGGTAACTGTGAACAGCAATGTGTGGCAAGTCAAACAAAAATCAAGAGCTGAGACTTTCTTTGCTTCTTAAAAAAAAGGATGTTTGTTTAAGGGAAGTATGTGTGGGGGCAGGATGGGGAGAGCAACGGCTCCTGTGAAAGAAAGGGGACTCCGTGAAACACATACCAGCAGTTCAAAGGACTTTTGTGTGTGCGAGATGTTAAATAAGCTGAGAAGGCAATTTTCATAAAATATATTTGACCAGCCATAGAAGAAAGACAGTGGAATTGCAAGGTTGCTTGCTGAATAATGAAGTCCATCAGATAAGGCTTGCCTTTTGAATATCGCTGCTATCTATCTGACCCAATTGACTTCTCTGGTTTTTCCTCTGAAAGTCTCCGTATTTCTACTGAATTTCTTCTGAAACTAGCCTGTACCACTGAGAATCATGGCTGAGCTGTTTAAAGAAACCTCTGGTTTCCATCTTGAAAAAGGAAATATAAATACCAAGAGAGTGCCATAGCTACTAACTCAATTTCTAAGGCAACTGGTTGTCAGTGAGTTAACAAATTGTTGTGGTTGTCTTGTGAAGTCGAGTCGATTCCAACTCATGATGACCCCACGTGTTACAAAGTCGACATGCTTCATAGGGTGTTCTTTAGTAAATTACAATCTTTATGAAAGCAGGTTGCCAGTCCCTTCTTTGGAGGTGCCACTAGGTATGTTTGAACTGCCAACCTTTGGATTACCAGGCAAGTAAAAAACCTTTGCAACACCAAGGACCTTAGAAAACAAATTAGAGAAGACATTTTATCAGATAGTATATGCTGTGATGAAGAAACCACAGAGAAAATGGGGAAGTTTTTATAAGGGATGTGAATATCCACTCATAAAGGCAATCATTTGGTTAAAGATCATGTCTACTGAAATCATGAGAGCTGGAAGAATCATTTAATATGACTTTATTGTCTCATGAATATAAACAACTTAAAATCATTGATAAATACTTTTAAAGGAGCTAGTAATATTTTTAGTATTTAATTATCTTCAAAGAGAAGTAAGTTTAAGACTCTCAGCTTTTCACCAATGAAACACTCCCACTCCCACTGCCATTGAATCGATTCCGACCAAGAGTAACCCTATAGCACAGAGAAGAACTGCCCCATAGGGTTTCTGAGGCTGTAAATCTTTGCAGAAGCAGACTGCCACATCTTTCTCCCTCAGAGCAGCTTGTAGGTTTGAACTGACAACCTTTCGGTTAGCAGTCAAGTGCTTTTCACCACTGCACCACCAGAGCTCTTTAATCCTCTATGATGTTAAGACAACAATAAAGAAATTAAAATAAAATCTTATCCCCACGTATTTGAACCTTTCTTATTTGTGTAAATTCAAGTCAATATGTGAATGTAAAAACCTAGCTCACATTTGGAGTGAAATCAAACTTATTTCCAAGAAAATATCAAAATATACTGCGTAATTCAACTTCAGAAAATAAAGTCTGTAACCTTTACATCTTGCAAGCTTTATATGTTGTTGGATAATGTTTAATCACTGGAGGGTTAATATTCTGTGCATTCTGTAATTAAAAATGAACAATAGGTCTCCAAATCACCTAATCCGCAAATGTGCCAAATAAGGCAAATATGTCACTTTCATAAAAATAAATTTCCAATTCTTAAGCTTAGTTGAGCTTCCCATTAAAGAATTCTGTGATGTTTGTTCATTTATCTAAGACACTTTTTTTCAGATTTATGAATATTTATGAACCACATGGTTCAATCCAGTATTATAAGTGAGAGTTAGTGTCTTCCAGATGTAAAAGGCGCTTTTAATTCTATGGCTTCTTCAGCTACTCACTGGCATCATGTCACGCTTGAATGAGCCATTCAAAACAAAGCTGCCATCTAATCGAAGTACCTGAAGTGCAAAAACGAGAGGAGAATTTAATGAAGCATAAATTGTCTGTTCAGTTGGAGATACAGATCCCTTTACTGAGGTACAATTAAAAATAAATCATAGTGGAGGCTTCTATTAATCAATCCCAATCGCCTTCTGTTTTGCAGACAGGAAATCAACTAGATCGGTTGTCTTTATTGTGAAGTGTAGTGTATAGACTGTAAGATCATAAATGTATCCTCTTTCAATCTCTCTCTCTCTATATATATACACACACAGAAACCCATTGCCATCAAGTCGATTCTGTTGCATAGAAACCTGATAGGACAGAGCAGAATGCTCCACAGGGTTTCCAAGGCTGTAATCTTTATGGAAGCAGACTGATACATCTTTCTCCCACAGAGTTGGTGGTGGGTTCAAACAGCTGGCCATTCAGTCAGCAGCAACTGAGCACTTAACCACAGTGGCACCAGGGCTCCCTTCCTCTCTCTCTCTCTCTCTTTGATAGCACAGTGGTAAAGAGCTCAAATGCTAACCAAAAGCTTGGCAGTTCAAATCCACCAGCCACTCCTTGGAAACCCAACAAGGCAGTTCTACTCTGCCTATAGGTTCGCTATGAGTCAAAATTGACTTGATGGCAATAGGTTCGGTTTGGTTTATATGTGTGTGTGTATGTGTGTTTATAATCAATATTCTACCATGTTCAAGACACTGTGTTTAGTGCCAGTAGGGGATATTAAGATCAATCAAAATGGTGCCACTCTTTATGGAAAATATCAGCCTTTATCATGTACCAACAGTCTAATTTTGAACAACAAAAAAAGTTATGCATCTCTTCAGGCTAAGACTATGAAAGGCGCAGATCCTGGAATTTGGGGGAACAGCAACTACAATAATTCGATGGAAAAAAAACCCAGCTATTTCTGGGATAATGAACTTTTTTCTGATTGTGAGCTATGGGTGAGTCCCAGGGATGACTATGGGCATGAAAGTCAATGAATTAGTCATCAAGGGGAAAACAGAGGGCTGTAGGAAGGTTAACCCATTGCTGAGCCCATTCTGATTCATAGTGACTGTATAGGACAGAGTAGAGCTGCCTCATAGGGTTTCCAAGGCTGTATATCTTTACAGAAGACTGCCGAATCTTTCCCCCAGGGAAAGGCTGGTGGCCGACTTCTCGGTTAGCAGCCAAGCGCTTAATCGTTGTACCACCAGGGCTAACAATAGTCAAATACACACTTTCCTCTCAAATACACACTTTCCTCACCAAATCTTTTTCTGCTCACTTAGTTAATGCCCAGTCAGCCTTCAGATTTCAGATCCAGGGATGACTTCTCTGACTATCTCAGTCTAGGTCAGATCCTCCTTGTATACCAAAACCAAAAACCAAACCTACTGCCATGGAGTCGATTCCTACTCATAGCGACCCTATAAGACAGAGTAGAATTGCCCCATAGAGTTTCTAAGGAGTACCGGGCAGATTTGAACTACCGACTTTTTGGTTAGCAGCCATAGCACTTAACCACTACACCGCCAGGGTTTCCCCTCCTTGTATATGCTTTTATAAAACACATTCCTTATAAGCAGAGCACTTATCTCTATTTTTAATATTATAATTTTATATTGTTTATTGTGATTATTCCCACACATCTGTCAGTTTGTTTGATGTACTGTGGTAGCTTGCATGTTGCTGCTTCAAATACCAGCAGGGTTGTCCATGGTGGACAGGTTTCAGCAGAGCTTCCAGACAAACACAGATTAGGAAGAGGACCTGGCGGTCTACTTCTTAAAAAAAAAAAAAAAAACTGGCAAGTGGAAACTTTACGAATAGCAGCAGAACATTGTCTGGTATAGTGCCAGAAGATAAGCACCCAAGTTGGAAGGCACTCAAAAGATGACTGGGAAAGAGCTAACTCTTCAAATTAGAGTCAATGTTAATGACATGGTTGGAGTAAAGTTTTTGTGACCTTCATTTGCTAATGTGGCACAAATCAAAATGAGAACAAACAGCTGCATACATCTATTAATAACTGGAACATGGAATGTTCTAAGTATGAATCTACGAAAACAAGGAACTGCCAGAAGTTCAAGTTGGATTCAGAAGAGGTTGTAGAACAAGGGATATCATTGCTAATGTCAGATGAATCTTGGCTGAAACCAAAGAATAACAAAGAGATGTTTACCTGTGCTTTATTGACTATGAGAAGGCATTCAACTGTGTGGATCATAACAATTTATAAATAAAATTGCAAAAAAATGGGAATTCCAGAACACTTAATTGTGCTCATGAGGAGCCTGTACATAGAACAAGAGGCAGTCATGGGAACAGAACAAGGGGATACAGCGTGGTTTAAAAGCAAGAAAGATGGGCATCAGGGTTGTATCCTTTCACCATACTTATTCAATCTATATACCGAGCAAATAGTCCAAGAAGCTGGATGATATGAAGAAGAACCGGGGCATCAAGATTGGAGGAAGACTCATGAACAACTTTCAATATCCAGATGACACAGCCTCGCTTGCTGAAAGACAAGAGGACTTGAAGCACTTATTGATGGAGATTAAAGACCATGTAAAAACAACAAAAACATTGTGATTATCAGAATAATGTCTATCTTTTCCTGCAGAATATAAGCTCCACAAGGTCAAGGACTGTGTCTGATTTTGCTCTCTTTCTTATCCCAGCACCTAGCACTACCCCTGGCATATAATAGTTGGTTTATGTATATATTTGTTGAGTGATTGAGTAACAAAAACTGAAAATATTTATTTTACAATTCAGTAGAATAAGATTTTTGAATAGACATGAACTGAGACAGTCTTTAATTACAGTCTAGTAAAGGTAATCTGCTTTAAGAAAAACAATGTCCCTTTAGACCTTTTGAGTCTTCAAACCCAAAATGTTAACGGGGACATGCAATAACATAACCATAAGCTGTCCATTTTAAACATGAGTATTGAATGTTTTTAATTTTTCCTAGAAAGGGTTCTTGAAATGTGCTAAACTTATTATTTATTTGAATCCTTGGGTAAAAATATCTTTTCTTTGTGTCCTGAAATAAGTTCATAAGCCTAATTCTTGAATCACTAGCAATGATGAATGAAGCAATATGCACAATTTTTTCAGGTTAAGTCAATGGCTCTCCATGCCCTCATTCTCAGTCATATCCATCTCTACATTAACGAAACAGCCCAATGATATTAATTTCCACAGATTTTGTCAACACAGCATCCATCAGGCATATGGCTTAACTCAATTACAATCTCCTTTCAGCTAACCTGTACTTCTCTTTGATCTGTACAGATCTTCAGTCAAAATGTAACTAAGGTTTTTTTTGCTATAATGAAATTTTGTTATCATAAGATTAGGCTAGGGTCAAGACCTGCTGAGCAAGAGGAGAGGAAACTTACTGCATGCTCTTTATAAACTTACTCGGTACATTGATTTGATTTGGAGACACCATCTATTCTAATTGCATGTACAAATGAATAGCTTTAACTCATCTCAGGCAACATACACAGTTCTGTTTAAAATCAGTCTGGATAAATCAGATTGTTTTTGAGTTTACAAACTTTCAGGAATAACAGCAGACTTTTACAAGTCATATGTCTGGAAGGTGGGATTGTTTTTGAGTTTACAATCTGTGCTGGCTATTTAGAGTAATACTTTCAGGAATATCGAGAGACTCTTACAAGTGATATCTCTGGAAGGTGGGATTAAGAAAGACTCTCAGTATATGTATATCCAAGTTTTTTTGTAATTTTTGCATAATTTGAGTTTTCATAATGAAATGTAATATTTTTTAATCTGGCAAAAAGCAATGTGAATAATTCCAAGGACTCATTTGGTGAGTCCTTCTTCAAAACTCAAACTTCAGCTTCTGCTTTCAGTTACAATTTAATAAGTTACATGAAATTGTCACTCCTATCTAAAAATGAGAGCAGCCAAGATAAATTGCAAAATTATGGCATTTAAAACTAATCAGAGCACTGAAGATATAAAGAAAACTAAATGAACTAAAGTTCAAAAAGCGATCAGCCATTACCAAGAAAGAAGACATAGATGGTTACCTTCATCTTCAGTGCAACAGTGGGAGAGGGAGAAATCTTCCACACAAGGGAGTAACAAAAAACTAACCAAACTTTCAACAAACTTTTAGTAGTTGCATGTGGACTTGTATGATGGATTAGAATAACAAGAGCGCCAGACCAAGTCTCTACCCATCCACCTTTTCCCCGTGGGTTTCACCAAGTGCATAGGAATAGAATGCTGAAGGCTGGAGTCAGGACAAGAGAATGCATAGAAATTCTTCTGAGGATCACCAACCCTTTTCTGAGAGCAAAGAAGTATCTGCTGAAGGCTGGGAGCAGAGCAAGAGAGCTGACTAAAGTCTCTTCAAGGCTCTCAAGGCCTCCATTAAATGCATCTCAGCCCTGCAAAGGCTGGGGTCAGAAATTTCCTGGGGTACAGAAAATTTCCTGAAAGCAGCACTAGGGAACAAAGAGAACTCCCCAGAAACTCAAAAAGCTGGCATTCATGGACTGTGTCTTAGTTACCTAATGTTGCTATAACAGAAATACAAGTGGATGACTTTCACAGACAGAAATTTATTCTTTCACAGTCTAGTAGGCTAGAAGTCTGAATTCAGGGCGTCAACTCCAGGGGAAGGCTTTCTGTCTCTGTCAGCTCTGTAGGAATGTCCTTGTCATCAATCGTCCCCTGATCTAGGAGCTTCTCAGCACAGAGACCCTGGGTCCAAAGGATACACTTTACTCCTGGCACCACTTTCTTGGTGCCCTGTTTCTCTACTCGCTTCTCTCTTTCATATCTCAAAGGAGATTGGTTTAAGACACAACCTAATCTTGTAGATTGAGTCCTGCCTCATTAACATAACTGCTTCTAATCCTGCCTCATTAAAATCATAGAGATAGGATTTACAACACATAAGAAAATTATGTCAGATGACAAAATGGTGGACATTCACACAATACTGGGAATCATGGCCTAGCCAAGATGACACACATTTTGGGGGACATAATTCAATCCGTAACAGACTGTAAAGTGGAAAAAAAAAAAAAAAAACTAGTGCCGAAAGAGACCTCCCATATTCAGAAAACTGTAGGCGGGGCTGTAGAGCACAAAGAAATTTCTGGAAGTTTGGGCAATGCTTAGCTCTTAAATCTGCTGAAGAGGTCTTGATTCCATCATCAAATCCTTTGAATCCAATGGTGAACTGAATAAAGCTGAAAAAAAAAAAACCCAACACAGACCCAGATCTAGCTCATCTGCAAATTAGATTGACTCGGTCCCCACCCTAGTGGCATGACAGAAGTAGGGTGTGACTTATTCTGAGGGAAAATATTACTAAGCATCTACTCTTCTTTTTTCACACAATATTGGGTGCACAATACAAAAGTTTGAGTCACATCAAGTGGTAAGAAAATTTGATCCATAGTCAAGAGGAGACATAGCCAATGAAATCATGCAGAAATGAATGGCCTGTTAGATATATATACAAGGACTCTAAGATTGGTGTAATAAAAATGTTAAAGTGTCAGGTGGAAAAGGCAGGCAACAATACCTTATTTAGCTTTGTCCGATTTTGGAATTGTATCATATAAATGATGAGCAATGTATGACTTACTGCTATTCCTTAATGTTATGATTCTGTGATTCATATACATTATTGGATGTAACTATAATTTGTTCTTTTTCAGTGGTATATAGTGTACATTGGTATGACTATGCCTCAATTAGTTTATTCATTCAATTTTCAGCATACATTTAGTTTCTAATTTTTCACTCTTACAAAGACTGTCAAAATGCACATTCTTATAGATGTCTCCCAGTATCTATACACAGGAATTTCTCTATAGATTATCTATGAGTTGAATTGTTATCATAGAGAATCTATATACTCAATTTTACTATATAATGCAATGTTTCCTGCAGTAATCATACCGGCAGGGTATAAGCTCTTTTTTCCCACCAACATCAGACATTGACAAACTTTTAAATTTTTGCCAATGTTTGGTTTTACATGGGAACTCATTGTGATTTTCAGCTGTTTCTCTAATTTCTAATGAGGTTGAGCATCTTTTCATATATTCATGGACCATTTGTATTTTCTTTTCTGTGATGAAAGTTTTTTTTTTCTAATGAAATTATAGGAATTATTTCTATTTCCTGCAGACAATTCATCTCTCATTTATATGTGTTGCAAAGATTTTCTACTTCTAAATGTATTATAACCCCCACAATACATTGCTATCATGCTTATTTTAAGCATTCAATTATCATTTAACAGATTAAAAATGAGAAAAAGTATTTTATACTCACCATTTCTGATGCACTTTATTTATTTTTGTAAATCCAACTTTTCATCTATCAATCTCCTTCTATCTGAAGAACAGATTTTATAGTATGGATCTGCTGATGATGAATTCTCTCAGCTTCTACTTGTATGAAAAAGTTTTAAATTTCATTTTTTTTTTTTTTTTTTTAATAACTTTTATTAAGCTTCAAGTGAACGTTTACAAATCCAATCAGTCTGTCACATATAAGTTTACATACATCTCACTCCCTACTCCCACTTACTCTCCCCGTCTTGAGTCAGCCCTTTCAGTCTCTCCTTTCTTGACAATTTTGCCGGCTTCCCTCTCTCTCTATCCTCCCATCCCCCCTCCAGGCAAGAGTTGCCAACACAATCTCAAGTGTCCACCTGATATAATTAGCTCACTCTTCATCAGCATCTCTCTCCCACCCGCTGACCAGTCCCTTTCATTTCTGATGAGTTGTCTTCGGGGATGGTTCCTGTCCTGTGTCAGCTGAAGGTCTGGGGAGCATGGCCGCCGGGATTCCTCCAGTCTCAGTCAGACCATTAAGTTTGGTCTTGTTATGAGAATTTGGGGTCTGCATCCCACTGATCTCCTGCTCCCTCAGGGGTCCTCTGCTGAGCTCCCTGTCAGGGCAGTCATCGACTGTGGCCGGGCACCAACTAGTTCTTCTGGTCTCAGGATGATGTAGGTCTCTGGTTCATGTGGCCCTTTCTGTCTCTTGGGCTCTTAGTTGTCATGTGGGCTTGGTGTTCTTCATTTTCCTTTGCTCCAGGTGGGTTGAGACCAATTGCTGCATCTTAGATGGCTGCTTGTTAGCATTTAAGACCCCAGACGCCACATTTCGAAGTGGGATGCAGAATGATTTCATAATAGAATTATTTTGCCAATTGACTTAGAAGTCCCCGCAAACCATGTTCCCCAGACCCCCGCGCTTGCTCCGCTGACCTTTGAAGCATTCATTTTATCCCGGAAACTTCTTTGCTTTTGGTCCAGTCCAATTGAGCTGACCTTCCATGTATTGAGTGTTGTCTTTCCCTTCACCTAAAGCAGTTCTTATCTACTGATTAATCAATAAAAAACCCTCTCCCACCCTCCCTCCCTCCCCCCCTCGTAACCACAAAAGTATGTGTTCTTCTCAGGTTTACTATTTCTCAAGATCTTATACTAGTGGTCTTATACAATATTTGTCCTTTTGCCTCTGACTAATTTCGCTCAGCATAATGCCTTCCAGGTTCCTCCATGTTATGAAATGTTTCAGAGATTCGTCACTGTTCTTTATCGATGCGTAGTATTCCATTGTGTGAATATACCACAATTTATTTACCCATTCATCCGTTGATGGACACCTTGGTTGCTTCCAACTTTTTGCTATTGTAAACAGAGCTGCAATAAACATGGGTGTGCATATATCTGTTTGTATGAAGGCTCTTGTATCTCTAGGGTATATTCCTAGGAGTGGGATTTCTGGGTTGTATGGTAGTTCTATTTCTAACTGTTTAAGATAACGCCAGATAGATTTCCAAAGTGGTTGTACCATTTTACATTCCCACCAGCAGTGTATGAGAGTTCCAATCTCTCCGCAGCCTCTCCAACATTTATTCTTTTGTGTTTTTTGGATTAATGCCAGCCTTGCTGGTGTGAGATGGAATCTCATCGTAGTTTTAATTTGCATTTCTCTAATGGCTAATGATCGAGAGCATTTTCTCATGTATCTGTTGGCTGCCTGAATATCTTCTTTAGTGAAATGTGTGTTCATATCCTTTGCCCACTTCTTGATTGGGTTGTTTGTCTTTTTGTGGTTGAGTTTTGACAGAATCATGTAGATTTTAGAGATCAGGCGCTGGTCGGAGATGTCATAGCTGAAAATTCTTTCCCAATCTGTAGGTGGTCTTTTTACTCTTTTGGTGAAGTCTTTAGATGAGCATAGGTGTTTGATTTTTAGGAGCTCCCAGTTATCGGGTTTCTCTTCATCATTTTTGGTAATGTTTTGTATTCTGTTTATACCTTGTATTAGGGCTCCTAGGGTTGTCCCAATTTTTTCTTCCATGATCTTTATCGTTTTAGTCTTTATGTTTAGGTCTTTGATCCACTTGGAGTTAGTTTTTGTGCATGGTGTGAGGTATGGGTCCTGTTTCATTTTTTTGCAAATGGATATCCAGTTATGCCAGCACCATTTGTTAAAAAGGCTATCTTTTCCCCAGTTAATTGACACTGGTCCTTTGTCAAATATCAGCTGCTCATACGTGGATGGATCTATGTCTGGGTTCTCAATTCTGTTCCATTGGTCTATGTGTCTGTTGTTGTACCAATACCAGGCTGTTTTGACTACTGTGGCTGTATAATAGTTTCTGAAGTCAGGTAAGGTGAGGCCTCCCACTTTCTTCTTCTTTTTCAGTAGTGCTTTGCTTATCCGGGGCTTCTTTCCGTTCCATATGAAATTGGTGATTTGTTTCTCTATCCCCTTAAAATATGACATTGGAATTTGGATCGGAAGTGCGTTAAATGTATAGATGGCTTTTGGTAGAATAGACATTTTTACTATGTTAAGTCTTCCTATCCATGAGCAAGGTATGTTTTTCCACTTAAGTATGTCCTTTTGAATTTCTTGTAGTAGAGCTTTGTAGTTTTCTTTGTATAGGTCTTTTACATCCTTGGTAAGATTTATTCCTAAGTATCTTATCTTCTTGGGGGCTATTGTGAATGGTATTGATTTGGTTATTTCCTCTTCGGTGTTCTTTTTGTTGATGTAGAGGAATCCAAGTGATTTTTGTATGTTTATTTTATAACCTGAGACTCTGCCAAACTCTTCTATTAGTTTCAGTAGTTTTCTGGAGGATTCCTTAGGGTTTTCTGTGTATATAATCATGTCATCTGCAAATAGTGATAACTTTACTTCTTCCTTGCCAATCCGGATACCTTTTATTTCTTTGTCTAGCCTGATTGCCCTGGCTAAGACTTCCAACACGATGTTGAATAAGAGCGGTGATAAAGGGCATCCTTGTCTGGTTCCTGTTCTCAAGGGAAATGCTTTCAGGTTCTCTCCATTTAGAGTGACATTGGCTGTTGGCTTTGCATAGATGCCCTTTATTATGTTGAGGAATTTTCCTTCAATTCCTATTTTGGTAAGAGTTTTTATCATGAATGGGTGTTGGACTTTGTCAAATGCCTTTTCTGCATCAATTGATAAGATCATGTGGTTTTTGTCTTTTGTTTTATTTATGTGATGGATTACATTAATGGTTTTTCTGATATTAAACCAGCCTTGCATACCTGGTATAAATCCCACTTGATCAGGGTGAATTATTTTTTTGATGTGTTGTTGGATTCTATTGGCTAGAATTTTGTTGAGGATTTTTGCATCAATGTTCATGAGGGATATAGGTCTATAATTTTCTTTTTTTGTAATGTCTTTACCTGGTTTTGGTATCAGGGAGATGGTGGCTTCATAGAATGAGTTGGGTAGTATTCCGTCATTTTCTATGCTTTGGAATACCTTTAGTAGTAGTGGTGTTAACTCTTCTCTGAAAATTTGGTAGAACTCTGCAGTGAAGCCGTCCGGGCCGGGACTTTTTTTTGTTGGGAGTTTTTTGATTACCGTTTCAATCTCTTTTTTTGTTATGGGTCTATTTAGTTGTTCTACTTCTGAATGTGTTAGTTTAGGTAGGTAGTGTTTTTCCAGGAATTCATCCATTTCTTCTAGGTTTTCAAATTTGTTAGAGTACAATTTTTCATAATAATCTGAAATGATTCTTTTAATTTCATTTGGTTCTGTTGTGATGTGGTCCTTCTCATTTCTTATTCGGGTTATTTGTTTCCTTTCCTGTATTTCTTTAGTCAGTCTAGCCAATGGTTTATCAATTTTGTTAATTTTTTCAAAGAACCAGCTTTTGGCTTTGTTAATTCTTTCAATTGTTTTTCTGTTCTCTAATTCATTTAGTTCAGCTCTAATTTGTATTATTTGTTTTCTTCTGGTGCCTGATGGATTCTTTTGTTGCTCACTTTCTATTTGTTCAAGTAGTAGGGACAGTTCTCTGATTTTGGCTCTTTCTTCTTTTTGTATGTGTGCATTTATTGATATAAATTGGCCTCTGAGCACTGCTTTTGCTGTGTCCCAGAGGTTTTGATAGGAAGTGTTTTCATTCTCGTTGCTTTCTATGAATTTCCTTATTCCCTCCTTGATGTCTTCTATAACCCAGTCTTTTTTCAGGAGGGTATTGTTCATTTTCCAAGTATTTGATTTCTTTTCCCTCGTTTTTCTGTTATTGATCTCTAGTTTTATTGCCTTGTGATCTGAGAAGATGCTTTGTAATATTTCGATGTTTTGGACTCTGCAAAGGTTTGTTTTATGTCCTAATATGTGGTCTATTCTAGAGAATGTTCCATGTGCGCTGGAAAAAAAAGTATATTTTGCAGCAGTTGGGTGGAGAGTTCTGTATAAGTCAATGAGGTCAAGTTGGTTGATTGTTGTAATTAGATCTTCCGTGTCTCTGTTGAGCTTCTTGCTGGATGTCCTGTCCTTCTCCGAAAGTGGTGTGTTGAAGTCTCCTACTATAATTGTGGAGGTATCTATCTCGCTTTTCAGTTCTGTTAAAATTTGATTTATGTATCTTGCAGCCCTGTCATTGGGTGCGTAAATATTTAATATGGTTATGTCTTCCTGATCAATTGTCCCTTTTATCATTATATAGTGTCCTTCTTTATCCTTTGTGGTGGATTTAAGTCTAAAGTCTATTTTGTCAGAAATTAATATTGCTACTCCTCTTCTTTTTTGCTTATTGTTTGCTTGATATACTTTTTTCCATCCTTTGAGTTTTAGTTTATTTGAGTCTCTAAGTCTAAGGTGTGTCTCTTGTAGGCAGCATATAGATGGATCGTGTTTCTTTATCCAGTCTGTGACTCTCTGTCTCTTTATTGGTGCATTTAGTCCATTTACATTCAGGGTAATTATAGATAAATAAGTTTTTAGTGCTGTCATTTTGATGCCTTTTTATGTGTGTTGTTGACAATTTCATTTTTCCACATACTTTTTTGTGTTGAGGCGTTTTTCTTAGTAAATTGTGAGATCCTCATTTTCATAGTGTTTGACTTTATGTTAGTTGAGTCGTTACGTTTTTCTTGGTTTTTGTCTTGAGTTATAGAGTTGTTATACCTTTTTGTGGTTACCTCATTATATACCCCTATTTTTCTAAGTAAAAACCTAACTTGTATTGTTCTATATCGCCTTGTATCACTCTCCATATGGCAGTTCAATGCCTCATGTATTTAGTCCCTCTTTTTGATTATTGTGATCTTTTACCTATTGACTTCCATGATTCCCTGTTATGTGTATTTTTTTTTTTAATTAATCTTAATTTGTTTGTTTTTGTGATTTCCCTATTTGAGTTGATATCAGGACGTTCTGTTTTGTGACCTTGTGTTGTGCTGATATCTGATATTATTGGTTCTCTGACCAAACAATATCCTTTAGTATTTCTTGTAGCTTTGGTTTGGTTTTTGCAAATTCTCTAAACTTGTGTTTGTCTGTAAATATCTTAATTTCGCCTTCATATTTCAGAGAGAGTTTTGCTGGATATATGATCCTTGGCTGGCAGTTTTTCTCCTTCAGTGTTCTGTATATGTCGTCCCATTCCCTTCTTGCCTGCATGGTTTCTGCTGAGTAGTCAGAACATATTCTTATTGATTCTCCCTTGAAGGAAACCTTTCTTTTCTCCCTGGCTGCTTTTAAAATTTTCTGTTTATCTTTGGTTTTGGTGAGTTTGATGATAATATGTCTTGGTGTTTTTCTTTTTGGATCAATCTTAAATGGGGTTCGATGAGCATCTTGGATAGATATCCTTTCGTCTTTCATGATGTCAGGGAAGTTTTCTGTCAGAAGTTCTTCAACTATTTTCTCTGTGTTTTCTGTCCCTCCTCCCTGTTCTGGGACTCCAATCACCCGCAGGTTATCCTTCTTGATAGAGTCCCACATAATTCTTAGGGTTTCTTCATTTTTTTTAATTCTTTTATCTGATTTTTTTTCAGCTATGTTGGTGTTAATTCCCTGGTCCTCCAGATGTCCCAGTCTGCATTCTAATTGCTCGAGTCTGCTCCTCTGACTTCCTATTACGTTGTCTAATTCTGTTATTTTATTGTTAATCTTTTGGATTTCTACATGTTGTCTCTCTATGGATTCTTGCAACTTATTAATTTTTCCAGTATGTTCTTGAATAATCTTTTTGAGTTCTTCAACAGTTTTATCAGTGTGTTCCTTGGCTTTTTCTGCAGATATCCTAATTTCATTTGTGATATCATTAAGCATTCTGTAAATTAGTTTTTTATATTCTGTATCTGATAATTCCAAAATTGTATCTTCATTTGGGAAAGATTTTGATTCTTTTGTTTGGGGGGTTGGAGAAGCTGTCCCGGTCTGCTTCTTTAAGTGGTTTGATATGGATTGTTGTCTCCGAGCCATCACTGGGAAACTAGTTTTTCCAGAAAATCCGCTAAAAAAAAAAACTGCAGTCAGATCCCTATCAGAGTTCTCCCTTTGGCTCAGGCTATTCAGATGTTAATGAAGCCGCCTGGGAAGGGTGGGGGAGGGAACAGAGAGATAGGAGAGTAGCACCTCAGAATATAGCCAGAGTTGCTTGTCTTGCTTGGAATGACTGTTATATCTGAGATTCCCGCGGGCGCGTCGCCTATGTGTGCTGGCTGTGTGGAGATTGCCCCCGGGGGGTCTGGCCCGCTGGAGTCACGGTCAGATCCTCCGCTTCCAGCCCCACGCCCAGCGTCAAGGCTCCCCTACTGGGACGGTGCACTCTCAACTCCAAAATCAGTCGCTGCCTCCCGGGGACTTCTCGTCTCTCCAGCCGCGTGGCCGTGCCGCCCCCGTGAACTAGGTGGGCCCCCTCCCGGGGTTAGTTCAGATGGGTGGAGTAGCTCCCTGTGCTTGTGCCGCGACCGAGTGTCCTGGCTGGAACGCTGTTCTCCCCACTCCAATACCAGTCGCTGCCTCCCGGGGACTTCTCCTACCGGCTGCGTCCCACGCCGCCCGCGCGACCCGGCTGATCCCCTTCCCGGGGTTAGTTCAGGGGGTGGAGCAACTCTCCGTGTTTATGGCGTACCTGAGTGCAGTCCTAATCCCTGCGGGACGGTTCCCCGGCTCGGATGCTGCTCTTTCTGCTCCAAGATCAGTCACTGCCTCCCGGGGACTTCTCCTACCGGCTGCGTCCCACGCCGCCCGTGGAACCAGCTGGTCCCCGTCCCGGGGTTAGTTCAGGGGGGTGGAGCAGGTCTCTGTGCTTGTGCCGTACCTGACTGGTACGCTGGCTCCAGGCTCTGGAAACAATCGCTGCTTCCCCGTATTAGTTCGTTCTCCGTCTCTAAATCTGTGTTTGTTGTTCAGGGTTCGTAGATTGTTATGTATGTGATCGATTCACTTGTTTTTCCGTGTCTTTGTTGTAAGAGGGATCCGAGGTAGCGTCTGCCTAGTCCGCCATCTTGGCTCCGCCTCTTAAATTTCATTTTTGAAACATATTTTCACTGGGCATTGAATTCTATGTTGATAGTTCTTTCTTTCAGTACTTTAAAGGTATGTCCGCATTGTTTACTGGCTTGCATAGATTCTGGCAAGAAGTCTGCTTTTATTCTTATCTTTATACCTCTATTTGTAATAATTTTTTTTTTCCTTTTAGCACTTTAGAGGTGTTTTGCCACTGTCTTTTATAGACTCTGTGGTTTCTGCTGATAAATCTGTGGGTGGTCGTTTGAATGGCTGTTGCGCTGCATTAAAGCCTCTTTTTCTCTAGGTACTTTTAAGTTTCTCATTGGTTATCAACATGTGATTATCAGATGCCTTGTCTGGGTTTTCTTTATGTTTCCTCTGCTTGGAATTTGTTGAGACTCTTGGATCTCTGTGTTTATTGTTTTCAACAAATTTGAACATTTTTTATCTTTATTCCATCAAATGCTTTTCTGTCCTCCTCTTTGCCCCTTCTTCCGGGAGCGTAATTTTGTGTATTTTATTGCCCCAGAGCTCAGGGAGACCCTGCTTATTATTTCTACTCTTTTTCATGGTTTTGCTTCATCCAGGGTAGTTCCTACTGCCATCTCATCAAGTTTGCTGATATTTTTTTTCTGCAGTGTCTCATCCATCAGTTTCTTTTCCAAATACTATAGTTTTCATATCTAGAAATTCTATTTGGGTATTTTATGTGTTTTCCATTTCCTCATCCTCATGTTTCTGTTTCCTGTACTTTGTTGAACATAGTAAGCATATTTTAATAACTATTTTAATATCCTTGTGTGTAAATTTCATCATCCTCATTGTTTAAATGTTTGTTTCCATTAATTAGATTTTCTCCTGGTTACTGATGACATTATCCTGCTTCTTTTCACCACTGATAAATTTTTATTAGATAAAGTTGTGAATTTTACATTGCTGTTTGCTAGACTTTGTTGTATCCTTTAAGGAATATTTTTCTGGCATTCAGTAAAAACCAAAAAAAAAAAAAAAAAGAAAAACCCATTGCCAATGAGTCAATTCCAACTCATAGCAACCCTACAGAACAGAGTAGAACTGGTCCGTAGGGTTTCTGAAGCTGTAACTGTATGGAAGCAGACTGCCACATCTTTTCTTTGTGGAGCAGCTGGCATATTCAAACCTCCAACCTTTTGGTTAGCAACGAAGAGCTTAACCACTGCACCACTAGGGCATGTAGTCAAGTAACTTGAAATTGGTTGAGTCCTTTCTAGTCTTGCTTTTAAGCGCTGCTTATCTATTGCCTATTAAGTGGTGTAGTGGTTAAGAGCTCGGCTGCTAACCAAAATGTGGGCAGTTCAAAGCCACCAGCAACTCCTTGGAAACCCTATGGGGCAATTCTACTCTGTTCTATAGGCTTACTATGAGTCGGAGCTGACTCCATGGCACCCAACAACAACAACAGGGCAGGTCTAGAGCAACATTTAGTCTAGGGCTAATTTAGTCCTCCCTTCTGAGGACTCAACTCAATGCGCTTTGTATTATGAGATATTTCTACTCTAAACACTGCCGCAGAGTCGATTTCTACTCTAGCTGATAAAAACAAGAAATAGCCCAAGCCTTGTGTGAGCTCTTGAAATTGTTTGACTATCTACTTTCTAATGGTTCTTTCCTTGATCTTGATTATTTGCCTTTCATGCCTGTATATATCAGTGCTAAGCCCAAGACCCAAGAGGATGCCTCTGTAGATCTCCGGATCTCCCTCTCTGCAGTTCCTTCCTCTCCAGTACTGTCTCATGTATTTTAATTTCCTTGACTTTCTCAAACTCTGATCTCTATCTCCTCATCTCACTGAGCACAGTATGCCGTATAAGTTCCCCTCCCTGTGATGTGACTTTGAAACTACCTACAGGTAATAAGTTCACCCCTGTTGTTTTCCTTTTTTCTGGGATAATAATCCTGAGATTCCTGTTCTCCAATATTTTAAAATTGTTGTTTTATGTATTTAGTTACATTGTCTAATTGTTTAAGGTAAAAGGATTTTCTGGTTCCTGTTATTCCATCACGACCAGAAGCAGAGTTTACTATCATCTTCTGACAAGCAAAGAAAATTTAGTGAATGAGCAGATGCTAAGTGCACAGAATAACTGCAGTTTCCTTTGTTACCAGTGCTTGGATGAAACCCGGAGCTTGCTCCTGGCCTGACACTCAGGGCCATCCATCCACGTTCACCACCACATATGCTTGGACTGCCCCAAGGGCCTCTCCACCCTAACACCACACTCAGCAGCCAGCTTTTCTCAGCTACCTGACGTGATGACCATGTTCCCATTGCAGCTGCCCCAGAACTACCACCAGTACTACAGAAACAAAGAATTGGCCAGGTTTTCCTTCAGAATATCAAGAAACCAGACCTCAATGATGGGAGACCTGGATGATGGCAATGGAGTGTGCACGAACCTAGAAAACGTGTGACTATGTCATTGCTAAAACTGTACAAAAATGACCCCCAGTTGTTTGACTTCATTGAGGCTCATTACCTGAATAAGCAGGTAAAATCCATTTTAAAAATGCATGAATATGTAATAAACTTGTCCAAGAGGTGATTCCAAAATCTGGTCTCCCAGTGTATCTGTTTGACAGGGACACTCTGACGGACAGTAAAAACAAGAGTGATGATGCCTCAGTCTGGCTTCCCCATAGCCAACAGGGATGACTTCCCATGGGGAATAATGCAGTGCTTTCGAATTTCAGTAACCTTTCGCATTTCAAGCTTTACCAAAATGTCCAGCTCTTCTTCCTTCCTACATTTGCAATATTGCTTTTAAATTTAGTAATTTGGTACCTAAATAAATAAATATCTATGAAAAAAAATTTTTTAACTAATTAGTAGCAGAGGTTCTCAACTTTTATTTGGTAATTGGTTATTATTGCTGTTGTTGTTGTTAGGTGCCATCTCGTAGCATCTCATAGTTCCGACTCATAGTGACCCCACATACAACAGAAAGAAAACACTGCCGGGTCTTGCACCAACCTCACCTATGTTGAGTTGTGACATGATTTTTTTTTTTTTTAATAAATAAATGTTATTCCATAGAGGCTTATGAGAGTAAAACACTTTAGAGTTCACTTTCAGGGACTAGGTTTTTCTCCTTAGTGTTTTCTCCTTAGTGTCTTAAATGCTGCTTTTTAATCCTTTAGACTTTTCTTAAATACAAATGATTTTTATCAAGTACATTTTATTGTGTTTCTTGTATGATTTTCCAGGTCTTATTTCATTATCTTGAATGTTTAACCTACTAAATTCACTCACCCATTGATAATCTTGCTTTCTAAGAACTATTAGATGGGCTAGAAGCTTTTGGGCCTCATAATAGTTCATTCTTAGAAACAGGAAGCACAACTTTGCCAAGATTAGACAAGTTCAAACACAAAAGGTTCAAGGCCAGTTTGAAACAGAAACCACAAATTTTGATTGGATCTAAACTTGGCAGTGTGAGACTCACATGAATTGTTTCTAGTATTATATAAAGACATATATATACAACCTAACAAAGGGAGACAGGGAAACCAGTTTAAACTAGCAGAACATTCAGAAACGGATTTAAAATTCAAGTTTGTTGTAGCGAACACGGCTCTGGAGGCCCCGAGTATTATGTCCTGCCACTATGCCACTAACACACCTGTGGAGTAAGTTAACAAAAGGAGAGGGGCTTTTGGAGAAAAAAAGGAGAGGGGCTTTTGGAGAAGTCAACTAAATTTTCTGAGTTGAATGAATGGCACACAGCAGTATGCCAAGTACACATTCCTTCTCAAAGGGAAAGTCCAAAACTAAGAAATGGGAGTTCAAAAGGTAGAGTTTAAACATGCAAAAGTCAATTTTAGAAGTCTCGTTTTCTTAATTTACATAATGTGGTTAATTGGGTCAACTTCACTTTGCCTGGAGTCAAGGGGAAACAAAAAGGTATTTATGAAGTTTTTTTCAAGTCACTCAAAAGATAGAAGACATATGCATTAAAATATTTTATATTTAAAGTACCATTAAAAAAGAAATTACTATTGTATAACTGGAAACTTGTTTCTCATTGTCAATGGATCTCATGAAATACCACTATCATGGATTGAATTATGTCCCCCCAAAAACGTGTGTATCAATTTGGCTGGGCCATGCTTCCCAGTATTGTGTGGTTGTCCTCCATTTTGTGATTGTAATTTTATGTTAAAGAGGATTAGGGTGGGATTGTAACACTCTTACCCAGGTCACATTCCTGATCCAATATAAAGGGAGTTTTCCTGGGCTGTGGCCTGTACCACCTTTAATCTCTCAAGAGATAAAAAGGAAAGGGAAGCAAGCAGAGGGTTGGGGACCTCCTACCCCCAAGAAAGCAGTACCAGAAGCAGAGCGTGTCCTTTGGACCCGGGGTTCCTGCACCTGAGAAGCTCCTCGACCAGGTGAAGATTGATGACAAGGAATTTTCCTCCAGAGCCGACAGAGAGAGAAAGCCTTCCCCTGGAGCTGACACCCTGAATTTGGACTTGTAACCTGCTAGACTGTGAGAGAATAAATTTCTCGTTGTTAAAGCCATCCACTTTTGGTATTTCTGTTATACCCACTAGATGACTAAGACAACCAGTACTGAATTTGCTGGTATTTCACTGTGATTCTTGAAAGGCCTCACAAACTTAAAAACACAGACCATAACATTTTAAAAAACATTTTGATTGTGAAATATAACACACAAGAAGAACAGTATAAAGCATAAACAAAATGAATTATTATAAAAAATACAACAAAACTATTTTGAAAAAAAAAAAAAATGTAACCATCACATAGGTCAATGGATAGAACTATGTCAGCAACCCACAAGCCTTTCCCAAGGTCCAGACATATTGAGTTGTTCATTGAAATAAGCCCATCATTTTCTAGAAAATAAAAAGAATATTGTAAATCGTATCTTCAAAAATCAATATTCTAGATAAGTGGCATAGTCCAGCCTTATCTGAAAAGTCCTGTCAAATTAAGGCCAACCATAAGCCAAGACTTGCATTCTGTTGTGGCTAAACCATTTCAAGATAGGAGCTAGAGATAATGAAGAGTCAGCACCCCACAGAAAATTCAGTTTTGCCCTAGTGGTTCCTTGCGTCACAAACATTGCACTATTAGGTTCTGCGATTTCCCCTTCGGGTTTCCTTTGTGGTCTAAAAGGACAGTTCCCTTTCAGATTAAAAAAAAAAAAAAGGCAAATAATGTGAGGCCTAGTAGTAAAATATGCGTAGGGGTGAACGAATATTGGCCTGATGTAGCATTCAGTTTCTAGAAGAAAGTTAGAGCATCTCCTCCTCACAGATGACTTATTTTGTGTTTTCCTTCTGTCTTTCCCAAATCCAATGGTGCTTCTTAACTGGAAATTGTCTGCAGCAGTACATACATGGTAGGTCAGCAGAGCTACAGATTCTTCACAAATAGATTCCAAGGCTCCTCCTTTTCAAGGGGGACCATGGGTCTACCAGAATACTTCCTCTCCCCCCCTGCTCTTTCACCCAATCTTCTTAATTATATTTTGACGTAAGCTTGGATCTTAAAAATGTTGCATACTAATTTTGTTGAACTCTTGATATAGATAACGCCATAAAAACCAAAACCAAACCTGTTGCCATCGAGTCGATTCCGACTCATAGCGACTCTGTAAACCAACCAAAACCAAACCCAGTGCCGTCGAGTCCATTCCGACTCATAGCGACCCTATAGGACAGAGTAGAACTGCCCGGTAGAGTTTCCAAGGAGCGCCTGGCGATTCGAATTGCCGACCCTTTGGTTAGCAGCCAAAGCACTTAACCACTAGGCCACCATGGTTTCCCAGCAACCCTACAGCTGGGTGCAATTGTCAGGTGAGTAAACTCGATTCCTCTCTATATAATTTTATCAAGAAAAAACAGAAAGAATGAATGAATAAATGAAGTTCTACTTACACGCTCTTGCCAGAAGCTTCCAAATTAGGACAAAACTGAATTGCATGTGGTGCATATTTCTTGACTAAAGCTTTTAACCTGGATCAGGATGCCTCAAGTGACACGGAGTCTAATCTTGGTGCCATCACTATCTAATAATATATTAAGTAAGTTTTTAAACATCCTTCTCAGTGTCTTCATCTGAAAAATAAGATCAATGGGATAAATTCTAAGATTATTTTCGGCTCTAAAACTCTTCAAATCTGCTTCACACTCAAGGCCTTGATCATAAATCTTCTAAAGCTACGGTGCTCAGTTTTCATTTTAAAAGAGGGATCTGGATTGCTCTCACCACTGTTCAAAACTGAGATTTTCAGAGAAAAGTGATTTGAATAGCAAATGATACATATTTACCTTTCTCCAAAACTAACCAAACCTGGTGCCGTCAAGTTCACTCCAACTCATACACCCACCAAAATGCTTAGCAGATTGATTCTTCAATGACAGAAGCAATTTAAGAGATGAAACGCCACCTAGTGGACACATTCCTGGGCAGCGCCCTCCCACCTGAACAAGAGGGGGCTTTGTTCTTTGTGGCTGAATATCTGACCCACGGCTTCTCCTTCCCCCCACCTGAGGCTCCCATCTCAACCTTGTAATTACTTATGCTGTCTAAAAATCACAGAAATGTTCATTCTGGCAGGAGAAAGCGTATTTATTTTAGCCATGTTTGATTTAATTTTTACCTATTTATATAAAAATTATTTGCTTTTCACATTTACAGTATGGCAGACATTTTAAGAAAAAAGATAAGGTCCTGCAAACTCAAACTAAGCCTTTTTACTCTCTTATCAATTTGGTTTGAAAACAATCCTTGAGCAGTCAGAGACACCATGGCTAGACAGACAGAAAAGGGATAGTAGAGTTCACATGTCTTGTGTATGGAGCCCAACCTTTCATCCAGTTCCTCTCTGAAGGCACAGAGTTTTACAATTGCCCTTGTTTAAAGGAAACCCGTTTCCTTTAACGGTTTTTAGAGGCTAATCTAGGGCTTTGGATTAGTAGACTTCTTTCAGTGTGAAGTGGAATCTTTGCCTGGATAATGTTCTCACTGAGCTTAAGAAAATTGACCTCTACTTAAAATGAGCAAAAGGATAGGATTATACAAGCTTTTCTTTCTTCACCAAGGAAAAAATACCCATGAGTTCTGCCGGTGGATGTTCAGAGGAGTTTAGAAGGAGGTGGTCTTGCTTAATTAATGAAACATGGGGAGGATTGCTAGAAACCTTCAGCCCAGCTTCTGATGCCTGTAAGGAACTTTGTTATTTTTGCAGCAGAAACTTAGTCACTCACCAGAGCTAATGATTCCTTCCAGCAGCTCCCAACTGGCCATTCATAATTGGAGTACTGAGGCTCTATATTTCTCCAGCCTCCTCAACATATTTTTTTTTCTTTTCATTAGTTTTTCTCTGTCACCAAGTGTCTGCAGCCAGCTCACGACCTCCTGCTATTTTAATTTTGGTTTCTATTTTAATTTGTTTCTGACAATCACCAGCCTAGTAGAAATTTCTTCACTTCTCTACAGACTTTTGTTTAATTCCTCCTTCTGTGTCTCAAAAAATTATGGAAGGTCTCTGAACTTAAAAATCATTCTTCTATTGCTATGATGTGGAAGAGATTTCAGCAGTGCTTCTAAACTGACAGGCCAGGAAGAAAGGCCTGACAATCTACTTCTGAAAATCAGCCAGTGCAAACGCTATGAATCACAATAGTCAGATCTGCAGATGGCCCTGGGGATAGCACAGGACCAGACAGGGTTTTGTTCCGTTGTACGTGGGGTTACCATGCGTCGGGGGTAGACTTGATGGCAACTAACAACAAAATTGATCCCAGTATCCACCCAAACTAAAGTTCTCTCCCTTTCTCCCTTCTCTGTTTCTTTTTCTCCTTCCCTTCCTCCCTCCCTCTGTCCCTCCTTTCTTTCCTCCCTTCCTTCTTCCCTTCTTCCTTTCCTTCTTCCCCATCTTCCTTCCTTTCAGAAAAATCCTTCAAACAGACTCTGATGAAGGTACGAATGCAATCTCCCCAAGTTCTATAGCCACGTTTGTCAGTGGTGATTCTGTAGAGCCTCAGTCCTAACAAAACCACTTGAGAGTTGTCAAAATTTCTAAGCAGTATTCTTTTACCTCTGCTCTTGAACAGACTTTACAGGCTTCCTCTTCTTAAAGAAGCAATTTTACCTCAAGGAGACCATTTCATTAGGATTTGAAGAATTACCTTCTTATCTATACCTTCTAGAGGAGGGTATATAGATCAATTCAAACAGCCAAGTAGGAAGGACTCAATGCAAAAAGAAAAATGAAGAAATTACAACCCTCGAGGTAGCCTTGGCCACCCCCTCCCCAAAGGAAAATCCACGGTCATACAGAAACTGCCCTTGTTACTCCAATACATTTCATACCCTTAGCAAAATCCCTATGGAGACCATGGGCGAAGACTAATGTACCAATCAACGTACCAATCAATAAGCAAGCAATAAATATCTTTATATATATTCAGGCTGTTTTAGGTGTTGAGTACAAAATAGAAGTAAATATAAGAGCCCAGTTCTTGGATTCTCAGAGCTTCCAATTTTATTTGAATGGCCAGGCTACCATCTAAATATTCATGGGAAACAGAAAAGCAGGCAGGTCATAAATCAAATCAAATTTTCCCATAGAGATAATGGCAGAATTGAGGCTTGTGTTATTGATCAAAGACTTGACGGTATCCTTACGGAATTCATCATAAGTGCCACGGTGAATTAACTATAAATAGTATGCCTGTATGGTATAAGTGTTTGTAACAGGTGTGTCAACAACTCAAATAGAGAAACATAGTGTGGTAGATTGAATAGTGGCCCCACAAAAAGATATGTCCACATCCTAGAAGTGGTCAGTGTAAGCTTATTTGAAAAAAGAGTCTTCCCAGAAGTCATTAAGGATCGCAAAACGAGATCATCCTGGATTACCCAGGTAGGTTCTAAATCCAATGACGAATGTCCTTGTAGGAGACAAAACACTAGAAGATACAGATACAGAGAAGTGCACGTGAAGCCAGAAACAGAGATTGAAGTTATGTAGGCACAAGCCAAGGAATGCCCGGAGTCACCAGAAGCTAGAAGAGTCCTCCCTCAGATACTTTGGAGGGAGGGTGGCCTGCTGACTCATTGATTTCAGACTTTTGACCACCATAATTGTGAGAAAATAAACTTCTGTTGTTCTAAGCCACCAAATTTGTGACCATTTTTTTATGGAAGCCACGAGATACCAATACACATGGTAATTAATCACATAAAACATTTTTGATGTTCTCATTTTATTTAGCAGGATTCCTGCCTTACTTTTACTGTAATGAATCAGAAATCATAGGCATAGCCACGGAGGAGTAATGAAATTGAGGAGAGTTTCTATAGGGAGTGTGCTAACATCTTTGAAGCATTGTCTGGGGATGATTAAAGTTAGAGAAACTTATCCATGTTATTTATTTTGCACTCACCTTTTCCTTTATTTAAAGTTCTGGGTAACAAGTAAAAGCATAAGAGAATAAGGTTTGGACCATCTGTAAGCTTCAAATGTTTCCTGGGGCAAGCCTACTTAAAAAATTGTGTTCTTTTTTTATAGTCAATGCAACTGATACAATATTAAAAAATCTTCTTTAAAATATTCACACCAATCCTTTTGAGCACTCTGACCTTCTATAATGTTATTTCACCATTTTGGAATCTTAAGAGCTATATTTAGATTTGATGACCAAAGCCAGAGTCATACATTGTTGAAATCTGTGCATTAGTTATGATTAACTCTATTGAATATTGTTTGCAATCATTACTTTTTCCCTTTAGTCAGTTATCTGGGGGGAAAGTCTGAGGTATAACTCTGAAATAATGAGACTGATTTTTTAACAAAGCCGGGTATACAGTAGGTACTCAATAAATAACTGTTCAGTGTGAGAATTTATTCAACTATAGAAAGAATTTTACTTCAGGGAGACCTTTTCATTAGAATTTGAATAATTAAAATAAACTTACTAAAACTGAAGATACCTACAGAAAGTCAGAGACAGCCGTAAAATAAAGCTTTATATATTTAAATAAAATATTTCTTTATGCAAATCCCTAATGAGGCTGGAAGAGTGAAGCTAACCTGGGGTTAAATAAGAGAGAGGATTGAGACTAGGTTACCTTAGACGGCATGCTCCCTGTCTTAAGTGAGTAGCCACTTCTCACTTGTACCCAATTGTTGCCATGCAGAAATTTGAGCCCAATGTTGCCACTCATCTCATATTTTCAATAGAAGCCAAAAATACAGATGAGAACACTTGCCATTTTAAAAGCTGGCAATGAGTTCGTTTAAAAAAAAAAAAAAAGAAACCTTCGTGCTGGCCAAACAAAACACATCTGCTGGCCAGATAGCCCAGAGCCCGCCAGTCTGGGTCTCTGCTCCTGAGCATCTTCCTCTTTTTCCTACTTCCCTTGGGTTTCTATTTCCTTTCATTTCTCTCTCCCTTCAGTTTCTTGAACCACTAATTGACTAGGAACCAGCGTTCAGGAGAGAAGCTGCACGGGGCAGAAGGCTGCAGTACTAACCGGGTTCTATGCTCCAGAAGTAGGCTTACCTGGAGCAAGGCAGAAAGCAGAAAGAGAGGCAAATAAATGGGCTTTGGATGTCACAAGTGCTGGGGTTTGGTCCGTAATTTGATGACTGTCTGATCATTGGAAAGTTACTTAACCCTTGGATTATTAATTTCTCCATCTATCCAAAAAACCAAACCCACTGACGTCGAGTCGATTTCAACTCATAACGACCCTATAGGACAGAGTAGAACTGCCCCATAGAGTTTCCAAGAAGCACCTGGTGGATTTGAACTGCCGGCCTCTTGGTTATCAGCCATAGCACTTAACCACTACACCACCAGGGTTTCCTCGCCATCTATAAATTCAGGATAATTACATTAATATACACTGCACAGTTATTGTGAAACCCAATGAGATAATAGTTTTACATGAACCTTATCAATACAAAGGGTCCTCCATTTCTTAATCAGTACAGTAATTGCTGATAATGAGATGATGATGTACGGCATGCTTGCTGTCATATGATAGTTACAGCTCACAGAGCACCAGGACTGTGCATAGCCAGAAGTCAAACGGTCGTAAATCAAAAATGCGCTAGGGAATTATACAAGGCAGTGTATAATTTAGAGCTAAATTATGTGGTAGAGACTAAAAGTGCTATAAAATTTCCAAAGAGAGGAAGATTAATGACAGCTGGAGTAGTAAGGGGAGGATTCTTAGAGACAGTGATATATACTAGACTTTGAAGGCTACCAAAGATATTCATAATATTATTGGATTGTTTTAGGTGTCAAAACAAATTTCACTTTGGAATTACTCACATTTTTATGAATATGTTCTATCTGGAGTACCACATAAATTCTTTTGTGAGTTTCTCAAACTTCATTCTTTGATTCTAGTGGTATTTATTGAGCACCTATATGTGGCAGGCACTTTACTAGGTGCTAACAATGCACTGTCCCTGCCCTCAGAGAGCTTACCATCAAAAGTTAGGTTTGGAAAATGCTAGGGTAAGCAAGATAAAACCTTTTGTGTGGAACTATTGCATGTGTGCGTGTGTGTACATATGTGGGTTTAACTGAAGGCTTTTTCAGATCTTTTATTATCCTTGAGTCTGAAAATATAGGAAAAGAGTATATTTATATTTCTTTTTACAGATTAAAAATTGGGCCCATTGCTTTAAATTTAGACACACTGCACCCAAAAAGTACTCTGCAGGTTGAAGAAAAAAAAATTATTTGAACAAATCATTTGAAAACGTAGATATTAGACTGTTTAAAAATAAGTTTGTCTTATGTTTCCTGACTTGCCAGACAACATGAATAATTATAATAACCATTTTGTGGATTACAGAAATATTTTAAGGTATCTATAAACTAATGGTACTTAGCTGGTTAAGAGCTACAGCTGCTAACCAAAAGGTAGGCAATTCAAATCCACCAGGCATTCCTTGGAAACCCTATGGGGCAGTTCTGCTTTGTCCTATAGAGTCTCTATGAGTCGGAATAGACGCGATGGCAACGGGTTTGGTTTTTTTGGTTTATAAACTCATAGTCCTTAGGTGGTGCAAATGGTTTGTGCTCAACTGCTAGCCAAAAGGTTGGCGCTTCAAACCCACCCAGTGGTACTGCAGAAGAAAAGGCCTGGTGATCTGCTTACATTAGCATTACAGTCAAGAAAACCCTATGGAGTAGTTCTACTCTGTAACACATGGGGTGGCCATAAGTTGGAATCCACTTGAGGGCAACTAACAACAACAATCCATGAACTCATATCCCATTGCCGTCGAGTCGATTCCGACTCATGGTGACCCTGTTGGACAGAGTAGAACTGCTGCTTAGGGTTTCCAAGGAGCAGCTGGTGGATTTAAACAGCTGACCTTTGCTTAGCAGCCATAGCTCTTAACCACTAGGCCACCAGGGTTTCTAATGAACTCATATAATCTTATTATTAATATGGCTTGCATTTATGTATAAGCACTGTGATTTACAAAATACAAAACCATTTAAAATTGTTCATAGAGTTATGTTGTTAAACACTTTATCAGCTGTTAGAAGGTAAGTCTATCATGACATCAATTTTTTTGAGATTAGAAAAGGGTTCTCTGTAAGATGCATGATACTAACAGTTTTACACACACATTACAATACTCTTACAGTTTAAAATTTTGTATTTAAACTGTTTTGCTTTATTGTTTTCTCACTAGGATAGAGCCTCAACTTAGAACCTTTGGTATATAAAAAAATATTGTTCTACATAAGGTTGGCTCTAGTGACAGTCTATAACTTTTGAATAAATTACCTTTTGGAACAGGGGATTTGTGTGAAAGATTTTCAATGAAACTGTTGTTTCATTCTCCCCTAAATCCATAACCAATCCCTTATTCTGTGTGATTACCACAGACAGGAGTACCTAATATGTGTACAGGGAGCTGTGCTAAGGCTCAAGGTAGCTTGATCACAATAGTCATCAAGCACCTTTCTACCTGTTTGCTTTAATTTCATTTTTACAGTTTTTTTTTTTTTAAATAAAGAAGGCCAAGTGATTGTCTATTTTTTAGGGACTAAATGTCAACAGCAGTGTTTTTAGAGTAGAAAAGTAAGATAGATTTAGGGCAAACAGACTCTCAGGAAAAAAGTAAAAAAAAAAAAAAAGGCATAAAACATAAGCAGAACTGAAGCAATGATTCTCGAGCAGGACAGTTTCCTAACAAAATGACTTTCAAAGCTTTTCAAAAGACATTTGAGTTTCTTGAAGGTAAATGATATATTAAAACATTTAGGGTAAAAATTGGCTTCTTGGTTTTTAATATGATTAATCTTGATCCAGTAGCACAGATATTAGTTAAATTTAAGTTACTAAACCCAAACATTTATAAAAGAAAAGATTTTAAATAGAAAGGTTTAATTTTTCTTCAATGATTTAACCTGCGTTCAAGCATTAACAGTATTCTCTTTGGATTCCTTTGAGGAACTATTACATTTGAAAGCAGAATGCAAGTATACAGTCATTTTTGTTTCTGCTTTTTTCCTATCTCCACATCAATGACTTAAGTTTCTACTAATGTAATTACCAGGTTTCTATTCCCACTTGACAAATGCTAGTAGTAATGGTAATGGCCAAAAGATAAACATATAAAAACCAACAAACCAAACCAAACTGAAAAAACAGCAACGAAAAGCTCCCACCCACTGAGCTTAATGATGGAGTGGAAGACTAGTAATCAAAGGAAAAACAAAAACAAACCCGTTGCCATTCAGTCGATTCTGACTCATGGCAACCTCATGTGTTACAGAGTAGATTTATAGAGTATTCTTGGCTGCAGTCTTTATGGAAGCAGATCACCAGGCCTTTCTTTTGCCACTAAGTGGGTTTGAACTGCCAACCTTTCAGTTATTTGCACCACCCAGGGACCTAGTAATCAAAGAAATGCTCATTAAAAGGAGAACAAACATTGTTTACATATTGTTTATTGGTATAGTTTAAAAATAATATTCTAGTCCACTGTTTCTGAGGCTCAGTGAGGTGGTTGCACTAAATCAGTAAACTCTTTTCCAGGGAAATTAAAAATGTGTGCACCTTTGCTACTTTGCTACCAAGACGTCCATCAAAGCATTGCTTTCAGTGAACCCCTGTGCAACTACCTAGATAACCAACAGTAAGGGTCCCTGGGTGGTACAAAATTAGCAGCTAACAGAAAGGTTGGAGGTTCGAGTCCACCCAGGCACCTGGGAAGAAAGGTTTAGCAGCCTACTACTGAAAAATTAGTCTTTGAAAACATAACGGAGCACAGTTCTACTCTGATGATACACATGGGTTGCCATGAGTCAGAGGCAACTGGAAGGCAACTGGTTTAACTGGTTAAAAAACCAAACCCGCTGCCGTCGAGTCGATTCCGACTCATAGCGACCCTATAGAACAGAGTAGAACTGCCCCGTAGAGTTTCCAAGGAGCGCCTGGCGGATTCGAACTGCTGACTTCTTGGTTAGCAGCTGTAGCACTTAACCACTACGCCACCAGGGTTTCCTTAACTGGTTAGGGGGCTGAATAAATCTTTGTACATCCAGACTGAAGCTCTGAAAAAATTTACAAAACATGTTCTATGAGATGGTTCATGAAAAATCTCTTCAAATTATTTTAGGAAACACTGGATGAACCTACTACATGCTAAGGTCATACTACAATACTACATACTTCAAGTCTTTAAGACACTAATGTGCATAATGAGTTTTCAACCGAAGGATTAGTATTTAATGTTTATTGAGTCAGGAAATCCTTTCCCAAGACATAGTTAATGATATTAGTGTTTTAAGAAACTAGTTTGGGTTCTCTGCTTTCTTCTACATAACCTACCCCTTTTCTCCAATGTGTATTAGTTATTTCAGGATTTACAAAATTATAATGATTTTGAAGCTAAAAATGGATGATGACATTATATATGGTGCACTTCTGTTATTTTACATACTTTTGAGTAAATGATATATATATACACATATATAGCCCTGATGGCGCAGTGGTTAAGAGCTCAGCCTGCTAACCAAAAGGTTGGCAGTTTGAATCCACCAGCCACTCCTTGGAAACCCTATGGGGCAGTTCTACTCTGTCCTATAGGATTGCTATGAGTTGGAATCAACCCAGTGGCAATGGGTTTGGTTTGGTTTGGTTTTGCTTTTTGGTTTACATGAAAATGTAGATATATCTATACATATAAAAATATGTATATAAAAATGTCTTGGAAGCTGCATTAAAGAATTAGGAGTGGTTATTTCTAAAGAGGAGCCCTGGTGCCACAGTGGTTAACCAAAGGTGCTTGGCTGCTAACCAAAGGTGGGTGGTTCAGACCGACGAGGCGCTCTGTGGAAGAAAAATGTGGCAGTCAGTTTCTGTAAAGATTACAGCCTTGGAAACCTGTGGGGCAGTTCTGCTTTGTCCCATAGGGTTGCTGTGAGACAGAATCAACTCGACGGCAATGGGTATCTCTGAAGAGTGGTATGACTGTAACATTTCTTTTTTATACTAATTTTTTCTTGTAAAGTATATGTATTTAGGTAAGAATTTCTTATTTACAATATTTTAAATAATTTTTTTTCAATAGGATAGCATATGTAGACTAAAGAGGTGGGAGATATGGGCTTAAGCCTGGGATATAGAGCAGTGTATAAGAGGATACCCGTGAGAAACAAGGTAGAATTTAGGGAATCTTTGGGCAGTAGAAAACCGGGCATCTTTATATGAGGATGATCATGGCGGGGGGTGGGGGAGGGAGCTATGTCACTTGCAGAAAATTTATACCTGATTCACATTGGAATAGCAGTTCAGGCGTATCCATTGGTGAGCTGGATTTGGCTTGTACCATTAGTAGAAAGCCAATTGTGTGCATCGCTTCCCAAATATGCATTCAGTGACCTCACCTTGGTAGCATGAAATTGGCCATGGTGAGCGTATTTAAGTCATGGGAATTGGCAAACACTGCAAATCAAGAATTTCCAACCTCTCCCCGCCACCACCACCTCCCAGAGAGACGAATGTTAAACATTTATCAGCACACAGCTGGTTATACCCAACTTGGTCACACATCCCAAAGTATGCTTCTCCTATTGTTACCTGCAACATGCTTGTCTCTAACAGTGACTCCTTCTGCTTACCCTAGTTACAAATTTTAGGGGGGAAATGATTTGGTTTATTTGATTGATTTCAACTTGATAAAGCAATCTTAAGAAAAAAAGTTGGGGAGAAGTCCATCTACTATATGCAGATTTTTTTTTCCCCATCTTCACTTCAGCCAGCCAGCCAGCCAGCGTTGTGACACTGAGAAGTAAGACGCTCAGCAGACAGACAACTCCGCGTGTGTTAGCTGAACCCTGAACACCTAAGTGAGTTCACAGGGCATTTCCACTCACTTGGTTCATGTTCTCTGAATTGACTCCTATTTTAGATTTAAATTATTTCTGTGGCCAGAACTATTCATGCTGTTTCTAGTTGGGTGTTAAGAATTGATTTCTCAATAATTTATGATAAAGCATTGATCCTGTATTCTTTAAAAACAGTGGCCTCCACCCCCTGAGCTTTCTCTTTTCTCTTTAGACTGGTTGCTTTTGTTTTGACTGCTTCAGGCCCTTTGGCACTGAGAAAGTTAATGTTTGAAGCTCTTGAAAAGTGGGCGCCTTTATTCACAAGCTTTTTGTGCACAGTGAGGGTATTTTACTTCCCCATTTTCATTCCCAGTCTGAACCTGCATTAGAGGGATTTATTACAAATGAACGCCTTGTAGTAGAGGCTTCCTCTTTGCCTCAGGACACTCACCACCTGTGAGGGGCTCCTCCAGTGATTGCTCCACCTTCTGGGAACCATTTCACTTCCCCCGAAGTTCTGCCACTTTCCACCTCCACTGCCTCAGATGTGTGCATGTCAATTGTTTCACCCAAAGGCTAGAATAATTTTCTCACCTGAATTGACTTTCATTTGAAGTAGTGTAAAAATGTAAGGATAATCGCAGGGGAATGGATTAAAAAATCTGCACTAATTAGAACACTCAGATCCCAAGTGCCTGAGCTCTACACTCTCAGACTTCTCAGGAAATGACAGGAAATCCCTCAGACCAGAGTGTCCCCTGGGCTGACCTTCCTTTATGGACTGATGGACTGCAGCATCAGCCTCCACTAGCTTCCCAAAGCTGGACATATTCTCTTAACAGATGAAGCACCCTGTTGATACCAGAAAAGAGCCAAGGCATAACATGGTATCAGCCATCAGAGTGTTTAGGGTAAGCAGATCCTTTACAAAATGAGACAGTTGCTTGGTAAACCACCTCAGACTTAAAATAGAATAAAGTGAAAATTCCTTAAAGAAGTAACCATTGCAGTCAGCTTGTGTGTAATCGGGTTGCTAATAAGCTACTCAAACCAAATCAAGTTACTAAGTTCTCACAGGTTACCGGGTGGGGCACTGAGCAGCTCTATACTGCATTGTCTTCTCTGGTGTTGTGCATTATGCAAATAATAGAAAATCAACTAACTGGCCAGGGAAGAGTAATATATCCCCCTTACTTTTTTCTCCTCTCCCTAAATTAATATTAAGAGATCGTATTTTGTCTATGCTCAACTTAATTTATAATAAAGGTTCAATATCCAAATGTAATGCAATACAAATAATAGACTAATTATTTGGTGTCCATAGTAAACTGAAATATTAGAAAGTATGAGGACTGACAGTAATTTCATTTTAGGATCACATCTTTCTTGCCTTGCTTGGTAAATTTAACTGTTTACACTGGAAGAATGAGGACCAATATATATCCTCTCGCCAGAAACAACTGAAAAACTGGACAAAATATACGAAATCATGGTTCCAAAGTAATTGCGTATCAGGCAACAAGCGACAGACATACCTGATAGGAAAGTAGCAGGTTGAGCCCTACTATTGTCCCAGTCTCCTGCCATGAGAGTTTGTAGGCTGCAAGGCCAAGTGTCCAGGATATGGAGGAACTGAGTCTCTCACATACCGCTGGTGGTAACGTAAATGGTATAAGGACTTTAGAAAAGTTAAGCAGTTTCTTAAAACGTTAAACATATAACTACCACAAGATCCAGCCATTCTGCTCCTAGTTATTTACCAAAAAGAATGAAAACATATGTCCACAGAAAGAATTGCACAGAAAAATTTCTAGCCTATCTTTATTTGCAAGGGCCAAAAAATTGGAAAAACCCCCAAATGTCCATCAACAGGTGAATGGATGAATACTCTGTGCTTTAATCCATACAATGGAATATTACTCCGCAATAAAAAGGAATGATCTCTTGATGGTCACAATGGCGTGAATCAATTTCAAGGGAAGAAGCCAGACAAAGAGTATATACTGAATCATTTCATTTATATAAAATTCTAGAAAATGTACACTAGTCTATAGTGACAGCAAGATTAGCAGTTGCCTAGAAATAGAAGCAGAGTTGGTGGGAGGAGGTATGACAAAGAGGCATAGTTCATGTTTTGGGGGGTGTCTCTGGTACATACATCTGTCAAAAGTTGTCAAAAATGCACACTTTTGCTCTGTGCAATTTATTATATGTCCTTTATATCCCAATACCGTTGCCATCGTTGCCGAATTTTTACGCAAATAACCTGCGCCTTCCGCGTTTGTTGGCGGCTGCCCTCTCACGCCCCCCGCCCCCCGTATTTACGTAAGTAATCTATGCCAATTTTTTTTCAGCCCAACGTGGAAGAGGATTGGCATGGAGGCGCTCCTGAGGTGCCTTTCCAGGGAGAATGCAGGCCCCGAAAACAAACGCAGAAGGCGTTTTTTGCATAAAAATAAGGTAGATTCCTACAGGGTAGAACTGCCCCATAGGGTTTCCAAGGCTGTAACCTTTATGAAGGAGACCGTCACACCTTTCTCCCTTGGAGTTGCTGGTGGGTTTGAACTGCCTTCCTTTTTTTTTTTTCTCCAGATATTTATTTATTTATTATTCAGTGTAAACCCAACATGATACCAACATGATTTCATGTCTTTAGGGAAGAAATATATTCTGGTTAAGTGGAAAATTGTGCGGATGGCTTCTGGAAGACCTTCATTCTAAGCAGCTTTATAGGAAATCATTTTATTTAGAAGTCAGGGCCTTCTTTCTTCAGTTTGCTGTAATCCACATTCACTGAGTAGAACTTGTATCGTTCATTGGGGGCCACTCTGTTCCATGGTTCTGGGTTATTCTTTTTGTCCCAACTGACGTCTGGATTAAACAATGCAAGATGCAAGGCATACAGTGCTGCTCCAGTACCTCCAGTTCCCATAAATATGAACAGCGGTATCAAGCTGGGGTGCTTCTTGGCCAGACCGATGACATGGCGGATCATGTTTGCGGCAGAGGCTTCAGATCCGGAAGGAAGGAGACTGAACTGCCTTCCTTTTGATTAGCAGCCGAACTCTTAATCACTGTACCATCAGGGCTCCTATATCTCTATAAAACTTTTTTTTTTTTTAAGCAACAATAAAGTGAGGATTTTTTTCCTCAATTTTTTAACTTTAAATTGTTACCACTAGCCTGATGATTGGTCATTTATAGAGAAGTTAGCTTATGCCAGGCCTTGGGCGAAGTCTCCTGCTCACATTATGTCCGGCAAATTCTCACAAGAACTCTACAGAACAGACAGTGCTACAAACCCTATATTACCATGTGGAGACTGAGGAGTCTTTTCTTTTTTTGTAGGGACGAGGGTGGAGTTAAGTTACTTTTAGAATTTTACTCACCTAACTTTTTTAGTAAAATGGTGAAGCCATGTTTTGAACCTAACCAGCCTGCTACTATTTTACCCTTTAAATACCCAGACCCAGTGCCATCAAGTCGATTCAGACTCATAGCGACCCTGTAGGACAGAGTAGAACTAACTGCCCCATAGAGTTTCCAAGGAGTGCCTGGCAGATTCGAACTGCTGACCCTTTGGTTAGCAGCTGTAGCACTTAACCACTAGGCCACCAGGGTTTCTTAAAAAAAAAAAAAAATGAATAATTTTTCAGTGATGAGGAGATAGATGGACTAGAGATTTTTACTTTATCTTGAGTGCTGGGTGGAAAACAAAAGTACAGTAGTCACCACTAATCTGCCAGGGGGATGTATTCCAAGACCCCTGTGGAGGCCTGAAACCGGGGATAGCACCAAACCCTATATGTACTATGTTTTGATAAAGTTTGATTTATAAATTAGGCACAATAAGAGATGAACAACAATAATTAATAATAAAATGGAACAATTATAACAATATACCGTAATAAAAGTTAACATAATATGGTCTCTGGGCGGGAGGGAGTGGGACAGCTCCAGACTTCATCAAGCTACTTGTTTAACATTTTTGGACCATGGTAACTAGAACCGTGGAAAGCAAAACCACGAATCAGGGGGGACTACTGTATCTCTGGAGCCCTGGTGGCACCGTGGTGAACAAATCAACTACTAACCACAAGATAGGTAGTTCAAATCCACCAGCCACTCCTTGGAAACCATATGGGGCAGTTCTACTCTGTCCTGTAGGGTTGCTGTGAGTTAGAATTAACTCCACTGCAACCGTTTTGTTTGTTTTGGTACTGTACCTCTGAAATAGAAACCAGATATGTTATTTCACATCATTCATTTTTTTTCACCAGTTTTTCAGGATATCTAGGTGCCAAGCACTGCTTCAGGAACTTTGAATACAACTGTGAAAAAAATATGGTCCTTGCTTTTAAGGGATTCATGTAATCTATGAATTGTAGCATGGTGGGATAAAAGTAGTAATGGAAGTGCATACAAGTTACAGTAGCTACCTCAACTGAAAGGTAGCAGAGAGGTGAGGTTGGGGTGCAGCAGATGGAGTCACTTCAGAAAAGCTTCATAGACTAACCACAAACCAGAAGCCATCAAGCCAGCCCTGACTCATGATGACCCCATGTGTGTCAGAGTAAAATTGTGCTCTAAGGGTTTTCAGTGGCTGGTCTTTCAGAAGTAGATTGCCAGGGCTTTCTTTCAGTGCACCTCTGGGTGGACGCGAACTGTCAACTTTTCAGTTCTCAGACAAGAGCATTAACTGTATGCACACACACTCAAAGACTCCCTTCATGAACTAGAATAAACTTAATCAGGTCTTGAAATTTTGGTCAGTTTCTTCCAAATAGACGAAGGTGGGAAGCAGAAAAGACCCTTACAGTGTTTAGAAACGACATATACAAAGGCAAGAGGGATGATCTAAAAGGGCAAAATATTTTCAAAAGCAGAAGTGACCAGGAAATGAACTTTTAAGTCAATTTATTAAAAGTTGTCAATATTTGAGTTGGAAATTTCTGGAAAGTAAGAAGCGTTTATTTGGAGTTCCTTTAGGTTATTATAATTTCCAGAAGTATTTAAACATGAAACTCTCTGTATTTTGTTGCCAGGAGGTAACAGAAATAGATGAACTTGAGGGGGTCAGGAGTGATACACACTCCAGGTCACAATAAGTGACCTAGTATTATTTAGTGCATATGGTCTTTAAGTGGCATATCAGTAAAATGAAAATAATTTGAATCTGGACTAAATTTTTAGATTCTTATTTTTATTACCATCTCAAAGCTATTTTAATAAATGAAATGATGCATATGAGATATATTTTACAAGCTTTACGCTTTTATGAAAACATCTTAAATTTACTTTTCTAAATTCAACTTTATTTAAGAAAATGGAGCACTTGGAACACCAAAGCTTTGCCTGCTGATTTCCCCCTTAAGAGTCCTGTTCTTATGAAATCACTCTTACTTTTGTTTGAAAATTTTAAGTCTATAACTTTTAGTCCCATATAAACAGAGGTTTCTTAGTTATCTTCTCAAACAATTCCTAGTTTTATGTTTATAGATTATTGGCCCAATCTGTAAACATTGCATTAACTGGGGAATCCTCCAAAGACAGTTTTGCATTTTTTTTTTTTTTTTAAGACCAGAATTTCTTGAAGATTTCGAAGCTTCAGTTCGTGTTTATTATGACTACTTCAGGGACTGATAGGGGTCTGAGACCTGGGTAAAGTTTATTACAAAAAGTCTTACTGAGTTTATTTCAAAAACAACTCTATCTGTAAGGACTAATACCCAAGGCTGATGTTCTCATGCTGTGTTACTTTGAAGCATGGTAGAGGGGGGAAGAAAGGTAATGAAAAATATTTAATTGAGTGAGAGCAACTGAACAAAACACCAATTGATTTTTCTGTGTTCTTGCACAAAACTGAATGATGTAGAAGTCAAATTTATCAAAAACAAAATAGTATGTCCGAGAAAAGAGTTTATCAGAATGTCTAGGATAGTATGGATTTACAGAGCACTTAACTAAGGCTGAAAAGGCTGAGGCCACTTAAAAGTGATAAGTATTTTTGCTCCACACTACCCCCCCCCGCCCCCGCTCACTTTTAGGAGGACTGAGAGCAGAGCAGTCTGTGCTCTGTTCAGCTTCAGTTTAGTAAAGAAAAATAAATAAATAAGTGGTACCGTATGGAAATAGTTAACAACTCCCTGGGAAAGTTCCAAAATAGTCAGTCTTTAGAAATTCAGTTGCAACCTCTCTTTAGAGTAAGTTGTGCTTTTAATCAGATCTCAGGTCTGAAAATAAGAACAAAATATATCACAATAAATCCTCACTACAGGGTCGCTGTGAGTCGGAATCGACTTGACAGCACTGGGTTTGGTTTTGGTTTTATCATGCTTTCGTGAGACATATATTAGCTTGCTATAATCTCACTCTCGCTCTCACCACTCCCAGCCCCCTTCTCTTATCTCCTCCAAAAAATATGGACAAATGTGACTATATATAGACATATACAGTACAAGAAACCAGCAGTGGGAATCAGTCCTGTCCTGGCTGTCTGAGGTGGTCAACTCCCTCTGTGAACATCAATGTTCTCTTCTCTGAACCAGCTGCTGTCGGGTTGACTCCCCCCTATGGAGACCCCGTCTGTGTCAGAGTAGAGCTGCGCTCCGTGGAGTTTTAAGGGGCTGATTTTTCAGAAGTAGATCGTCAGGCCTTTCTCCTGAGGCACCTCTGAGTGGACTCAAACCTCCTACCTTTAGGTTAGAAACCAAGTATGTTAACTGTATCACCCTGGGATTCCTCTTTTCTGTAAAGCTGGAATAACAATAATTACTTTTAAGGATTATAGCTGGCATGTGCTAAATGCTCAGTAATGGGCAGCTATTATTACTGTTTTTATTGTTGTCATTATTATTTATTTTATAATAAAGATAATACTATAATAATAATATTTATTATTTCATTATTACCATCCTGGAGAATGAGGGAGGGCTATTTAGAGCTCATCTGAGATTGAAGCATCCTTTGTATCTTTTGGACAAACACTACCCTGGAAACAAATTATTTTGGTTTTGATAGCAAGAAGATGATGTAATGACTGGATTTGTCATCAAAACAGAAGCTAGAGATTAATACCAGCCTTGTGCATTTAACTTTAACCAACTAGCACAACCTTTTAAAAACCCAATGGTGTTTTTAAAACTTTTAATTTAAAGGTACCACTACTGACTGCCAACTTCTTGAATGTTTCCTTACCCAGCATCTTAAGTTAAAATTGTTTCCAAATCATTGTTTCAGGATGGCTAACAGTGCTGTCCTATGCCAGCCACACCAGCCACCAGCAGTCGAGTGAGCCCAGCACTTCTACAGCCATTTACCTTAGGCCACGAGTCTTGCCTCTTCCCTTCTAGCTCACTGGAAGAACTGGAGACCATTTCTGCTTTGCAAAGCCAAAGCTAACTTTCAAGAAATAAGAGAGTAGTTCAAAGCACTATTACTAATTACAACTGATGAGACGGTAGATACAGCAGTGCTTTGTAGTGATACAGCACTAGTTGTGGGTAAGTAAACTTCGGAATCAATAGAGAATGCTTACTTCTAAGTGTATTCCATTTCCCATGGAACATACTTGCACAAAGGAAAACTAATTTGACTCTTCAAGGTGGGCGGGGCAGGGGTGGAGTCTCTTGTGAATTAAGCTTTGAATCCCAGGGTGCTTTAGGAGATGTCTCTTAGGTCTGTGGAAGCAATAACCAAAAACCAAACCAAACCCAACGCCGTTGAGTCCATTTGACTAGTAGCGATCCTATAGGAGAGAGTAGGACTGTCCCATAGGGTTTCCAAGGAGCGCCTGGTGGATTTGAACTGCTGACCTTTTGGTTAGCAGCCATAGCTCTTAACCACTACACCACCCTGGGACTCCTCTTTTCTGTAAAGCTGTCATAACACTAAGGGCTTCTGTGGAAGCAACAGCCACTGCGATTGCTAGTGTTCTTCACATGTGTTTTAGGACAACTGGCAGGTAATTTCGGAATATTGTTACAATTCTTTTAAATATAAAATTTGACAGTATTTTTCTGCAGGGTTGGTATGATATACCCTATGGATAGAAATTAATTGTTAATTAATTAAGCTACAAATTAATTGTTTCCATCATCACTTAAATACTTCTCTCAATTAAAGTACCATTTTATGAGCAAAAAATCAAATCGGATCCTTCAAATCAATGGATCTCCAAGTATCAAAAATTATAAATAAATTAAATTTGAATCCTATATGTAATCTCTCTTCCTTAGGAAAAAATCTCTAGTCATTTATGTCAAAATTGGACCTCCCAAATGGAGTTACTAGGTACCTATTTCCATCCTCAAACCACACATTTGCTTCACAAATCAAGTAATTACGAGCACAAACGGATCTTGGAAGTGCAATCACTTCACTGACACATGCAAGTAAAATACGATGCTCAATTTCCATCTTAATGCATGCAAATGACACACCCACACGCACAGGCTCTACAACTGTCCCTGTGCACAGCCTCCTGCTTTAGCTATTGGATTTAAGGAGGCATCCTGTTCCTCTGAACATATTGAATGACATTGAGCAGAAGGAGTGTTTCCAATTCTATTTTCATTTACATTTCTTACTTTCATTCCTAAGGGCGTAAATATTGAATTCTAGTACTTAAGATATATTTATCTTTTGTCTAAAAAAACCAAAAAACCAAACCAAACCCATTGCTGTCAAGTAGATTCCAACTTATAGCAACCCTGTAGGACAGAGTAGAACTGCCTCAGAGAGTTTCCAAGGAGTGCCTGGTGGATTCCAACTGCCGATCTTTTGGTTAGCAGCCACAGCACTTAACCATTTTGCCACCAGGGTTGTCTTGTCTAAGAAGGATGATATATTATTATTATATTCCATTTTATAATGAAGTGAAACTGATTTATTATCCTCCTTGTATTCTATAATGTTTGTGGAGCCTTGGCTCCAGGATTTACTAAGTGTGTGGCCTCACCTTCCTGAGACTTCCTGTCCTCATTTGAAAGATGGGACTGTATTCAGGGATGCCACGTGTAGCCCAGAGAATGTATACTGTGCAATGTGAAAGATGCATGCCCATCTCTACACAGCAGCTCAACTCTGTGGGTTAGGAAATAGGTTCAGCCTTTGTTACATAGGCTCAAAGTTAGAGAAGACTAACAAGCTCTGAGTTTATTTCTCTCTCACAGAACTGAATGTAAGCATATCAGAACTGACGTGGCATAGTCAGCATCAGGGATCCAGACACCTTCTGTCTTGTTTGTCTCCCATCCTAGGGTGTTGTCCTCATATACATGACTCAGAAAGGCTAACTGCCACATCCACATTTCAGGCAGCAGGATGGAGGAAGCGGGGAAAGGAGACCATGTTGCCACCCTTTAACAACATATCCCAGTAGTTGCTCACACCACTCCCTCACCGCCCCAACATTGGCCAGAATTTGGTCATATGGTCCTACTCGACTGCTAAGGAATCTGGAATCTCCATTTTCCAGATCACCATAATCCAAGCATTCTGTAAGAAGGAATAACCTAGTTGGAGGGACAATTTTTTGGTGGGAACAACTAGAAGTCTCTGCTATAAGAGTTAGTAATATCTTCCACATGTACTACAGGGGCATAGTTCAAGGATTAAGTGACTAGTGAAAATACTTCGTAAATAGTAAAATTCTATTCAAATATAAAAGCAGTTTTGCAACCAAAAGATGAAAATTTCAAATCTTTATGATCATCTCCTGTCACACAGCTGAAATTAACATCCCCACTCCAAACATTTATTCTGACTGTAGCAAACATTGTAAAAGAAATGGCTGAGGTTGAGGGTGGAAGATGAAATCTCATCGCACTGGTTAGCTGCAAAGAGGCAAATAGAATCATGATCCCCAAGTTTTAGCCACTTTTCAGGGAGACTTTTTGTTTTTATTTTGGTTGTTGGTGGGGATGATGAAGATGGCAATTGATGCTAAGAATCACCGAATAAAAGATTTCTTTTTTACTACCTTTAAATTTAATTTTTATCATTGAACATATTAAGAAAACTAGAAAATACCATCTTCAACTTTGGCTGTCTTTAAGTACTAACAATGAGAAGAGAGTTTTTTTTTTTTTTTTTTTACCCAAACGATTTCTCAATTGCTGGGTTTCAAATACCACATTTCTTACAAGGAAAGATCTTTCAGTAAAACTTCCACAAAAATACAGTTCACTTGTAGGGAAAACAGTGGCTGATAAGCTGAACGCACAGAAGAATGGTCCAGTATTCTTGTTCACAGTGCACAATCCTGGATTTCACTTGCAGGCATTCCTCTTCGTTTGGTCTAGAGAAGGGTCTAGGGACCTGTATTTTTAACAAGCATCCCAAGTCACTTTTAAAAATATACACTTATTTTTTGGATAACAACTTTTTAAGATATCGCTCACATTCCATATATTTCATCCATTTAAAGTATACAAGTAAGCGAGTTTTAGCATAGTCACAGAGTTGTGCATTCATCAGCATTATCACATTCCAGAAAAATTTCATTACCACAAAAAAGAAACCTCATACCCATTAGCAGTCACCCTCATATCTCCACCTCAAACTACAGCCCTGGACAACTACTAACCTTTTTTGTCTCTATAGATTTGCCTGTTCTGGACACTTCATATAAGTGGAATCATGCGATATGTGGTCTTTTGTGACTTTCTTCTTTCCCTTAACATAATGTTTTCAGCATGTTGCATCATGTATCAGTACTTCGTTCCTTTTTATTGCTAAATAAAATTCCACTGTATGGTTAAACGACATTTTATTTATCCATTCATCAGTTGATGGACATTTGGGTTGTTTCCACTGTTTGGCTATTGTGAGTAATGCTATGAGCGTTTCTAGCCAAGTTTTGTGTGGATAAAACCAAGAAACCAAACCCAGTGCCGTTGAGTCAATTCCGACTCACAGTGACCCTATAGGACAAAGTAGAACTGCCCCATAGAGTTTCCAAAGAGCACCTGGCGGATTAGAACTGCCAACCCTTTGGATAGCAGCAGTAGCACTTAACCACTACGCCACCAGGGTTTGTGTAGATACATGTTTTAATTCCTCTTGGGTGGAATTTCTCGGAGTGGAATTGCTAGGTTATATGGTAACTGTTTATTTAACCTTTTGAGGGACTGCCACATTTTTCCAATGTGACTGCATCATTTTATACTCCCGCCAGCAGTATACCAAAAACCCAGTGACATCGAGTCGATTCTGACTGATAGCGACCCTGTAGCGGTATATGAGGCTCCAATTTCTCCACATCTTCTCCAGTATTTGTTATTATCTGTCTTTTTTATTACGCCCTGAAAGTGCAGCGGTTAAAGGGCTGGCTACTAACTGAAAGGTTGGCAGTTCGAACCCACCAGACACTCCATGGGAGAAAGACTTGGCAGTCTGCTTCCATACAGATTTAGAGCCTTGGAAACCCTATGGAGCATATCTACTCTGTCCTGCAGCGTCACTGTGAGTCAGAATCAACTTGAGGGCAATGTTTGAGGTTTTTTTCTTCTTCTTTTTTTTTTTTTTTGAGTGAGTGTGAAGTATTCTCTCGTCGTTTTGAATTGCAACTCCTTGATTTTTAATGACGTTGAGCATCTTTTTATATGTTTATTGCCCATAAGTTCATGGTATCTCCTTTGGAGAGATGTGTATTCAGATCCTTTGCCCATTTGAAAAAATGAGGTTATTTGCCTTTTATTGCTGATTTGTAACCATGCTTTATGTATTATAGACCCAAGTCTCTTATCAGATACATAAGTTGCAAAACTCTTCTTCTATTTTGTGGGTTGTCTTTTCATTTTCTTGATAGTGTCTTTTGAAGCCCAAGAGTTTTTAAGTTTGATGAAGTACAATTCACCTATTTCTTCTTTTGTTGCTTTTGCCTTTGGTGCCATAGTTACGAAATCTAAGTCATTTTTGTGCAGTGGCACAAGGACACACTTTGAGAAACACCAGCCTAGTTGCCAGATGGTCCTTGACTTGTGCCAGTTCATTCATTTGAGCCAGTTCTTATGCGTTTACTGACAGCTATCCCCTGTAGGAAAATTAGGCTAAGCTAGACCCCAGTTAAAAGACACTGCCTTCATTCACTGAGTGCCTCCTGGAGGGCTGCCAGCATTGTGGAAATTAGAAAGAGGTGCCAGCTGTGGACAGATAGAATCACTTGGGTGCAAGGCTTGATACGTTTGTCTGAGGGCAGGAAGCAAAATTGCCCCTTCCTCAGCCCTGTTGTAGATACAAGCTGGGTCCATAGCTCAACTTTTAGAGCTTGAGTGGGTTTTCAGGCCCTGGTCATTCCCTTGACTGGTCACATTTGTGCAGTGCACAGACTACACACCCATACATAGTATCCCTGGCCACTTTATTGGGTACTTCATTTAATTATCTCATCACACACTTGTGTTAACTCTGTGATATAGATATTGTTATTCTCATTTTGCCAATGAGGAAACTCAACCACATCAATTTGGTTTGCTCAAGTTTGCAAAACTAGTAAGCAGTAGTGCTGAGAGATTCATGTTCCCACCCTATGATTTGAAGTCTAATATTTTTTCTATTATTCAATTCTCTCATATTCTCTTTGTCACTAAAGCTTTGGTATCTTAATGCTTATTAACTTCCTTCACCTTACAGCAGATCACAAAACTGTCCCATATGTCAGGGGAACCTATTTACTTTGCCTGAATCTGCACTCAGATTACTATTACTTTCATAATACCTTCCTATCTTAAACACCTGACCTTTCAAATCAGTTTATGGCAATATTTTTCTTCCTCTACTGCTGAACCACAACAAGATTTCCATGGAATTGCCAAATACTATGAATCAGAAGAAATCCAGGAATTTGTGCGTTATATTGCCTTATCACTAGAATATCTGAAGGCCTTTTACTCAAATGTGATATAAATCCACAAGGAAACAGAGACAAGTGACTATGGCAGAGAAGACTGGAAGAAAGTCTTTTATACTCTTTATTTTTTGGTAGGTGGATCTTTTTTTACTAGAGGCATACACACTGCTGCATTTTTGGACAACCTCACCACCTGTTTTTCTCCTCATCAATCTCTCTCACATGGTCTTCCCCCAAACAACATTTCTCTATTCTTTCATGGAGAATGCTGTCTCTTTACCCTTGTCTCCTCATGGTAGAAGTGAAGGGGGGCTCTAAGAGAATAATTCATGTAAATTGAGGTTGTCTGCAAGAAGAGGAGTGCAGCAGATCAACTCAGGAAGTGAATTTGTTGATCATCCTTGCAGCTACCTGAGCAGGAGCAAAGGTGTTTGGAGAGAAGTGACTGGAAGGAGACAGGCACGGGTAGCCTGTCTTCCCACTGTTTCATCTGGCAAGGATAAGGTTTTGGTAGTCTCCTATGGAGCAAGTGACAGAGAAGAAGGTAACTGAACTAAAGCGTCCCCAGAGTGGCCTGTTAGACTAGGGAATATCAGCAGCAGGGGATTTGGGGTAGGCCATCTGGGTGGGAATTGAGAGTGAAAGAAGAAGACGCACACCCCTCAGAGGGCATACCTCTAAGAGACATGTTCTACACTATTTCTCAACATTCTACAGTGGAAATAAGCTCCAATTGTCTACATCGACACCTATTTAGAAAACATCCTTCATTAACCTCCTTCCTTTCCCTTTGTTTCCTTACTTTCCTACAGTTGTTTCTTAGCCTCATCTCCCAAGTAAACTAAAACAAAAAACAAAACAAAAAAAACTACCTGCACTCAAATCCTTCTCTCAGAGTTGGCCTCTGGAGGAACTCAAACTAAGATAGACGTCTTGTGAGATTCTGTGGAAGAGAGAAGATCATCAGAGGCAGTTGCCACCAACTAGGAAAAGGAGACAAAATCTCTCCCATAAAGCTGTAGAAATGGGGACTAGGGAAGACCATTACATCTTCTCAACTCTATTTTTGAGGGAAGCCTAAAAATTGGATACTATATTGTCATGGACTGAATCGTGTCCTAAAAATATGTGTCAACTTGGTTAGGCCATGATTCCCAGTATTGTGTGGTTGTCCTCCATTTTGTGATTGTAATTTTATGTTGAGAGGATTAGGATGGGATTGTAACACTACCCTTACTCAGGTCACCTCCCTGATCCAAGGTAAAGGGAGTTTTCCCTGCAGTGTGGCCTGCACCACCTTTTATCTCTCAAGAGATGAAAGGAAAGCAAGAAGAGAGTTGGGGACCTCATACTACCAAGAAAGCAGCACCAGGAGCAGAGCACGTCCTTTGGACCTGGGGTCCCTGCACCTGAGAAGCTCCTCGACCAGGGGAAGATTGAGGATAAGGACCTTCCTCCAGAGCCGACAGAGAGAGAAAGCCTTCCCTTGGAGCTGACGCCCTGAATTTGGACTTATAAACTACTAGACTAGTGAGAAAATGAATTTTTCTTTGTTAGAGCCATCCACTTGTGGTATTTCTGTTATGGCAGCACTAGATAACTAACACATATATTAAAATCAAACTATTCCTTTCATCTTTGTGATTATATACTAACAAGGTGTAAAAATGGCAGGGTGGGCCAGACCTCCTCTAACTTCACAAGGAGGAGAGAAAATCAAGACCAACATCATCCCAAGGCTGATTCCTATGAGGCAGAGGTCAGACATACCTCCTCTCTCCAACCTTTTTATCAATTCTGATACCAGTTGTCCCTCCCATGGCAATCTCTACTTTTCTGCTAGGTTGGATAATTCATTGCAATGGCCACACAGAACTCACAAACCATACTCACAATTATGGGGTTTATTAGGGTATTAATAAACTGCAGTTCAGGATGAGGAGTGACTCAGGATACAGTTCTTCAGTCATGACAGCTTCTCAGCCATGCCTGCTGGCAGAGTCTCTAGCAGCTCTTGGCCCCTTGGCCCTTGGCCTGGCCTCTGCCCTGCGTGGGCAGGTGTTACAAAGTTCTTTAGCTCTGCCAATAAGTGCCCAGAGATGCCTTACTCTGCCAGCACGCCTCCTGCCCAAAGGCACTCAGCTCTCTCACTCCATGGGTCAGCCCACCCACTGTAGCTGCCTTGCTCCCTGGGCTGCGAATTCCACTGTACTGCTTTGCGCCAGTCTTCTAGTTCTGCTGCCACTGTTTCTTGCCATCTCCCACCATCCCTGGTGTTACAGCTCTCTCTCTGTCTCCTGGGTTTAGGAGATTCTCAGCTCGGGGACTGTGGGTTAAAGGACACACTCCACTCCTGGCTCTTCTTGATGGTAGTGAGGTCCCCTCCTGCAGCCTCTGGAATTAAAAAAAAAAGGAATTGGCTCATTTTAATTCTAGTGGGATGACAAAACTGACCAATTACCTCCTTAAGGTTCCATACACCTTATTTGCATGGTCCCTTCCTGCAAGGGGAAACCCTTGTGGCATAGAGGTTAAGGGCTACTGCTGCTAACCAAAAGGTTGGCAGTTTGAATCTACCAGCCACTCCTTGGAAACCCTATGGGGCAGTTCTACTCTGTCTTAAAGGGTTGCTATGAGTCAGAATCGACACGACAGCAGTAGGTTTGTTTTTTTTGAGTACACTGTAAGAGTCCCATGCACCTTATTTGCACAATTAGCAAGCTGTCCAATCCTCTTGGTGGGCCACAAACTCCTTATTTGCATAGTCCCACCCAATCATTTTGTGGGAGTCACAAAAATCAGGGCTAGAAGCACCATATTAATTACTATAATTTCGCAGAAGAAGAATTTTTAGCACATTGTTCTTTTCTCTTGTTTCTTAATGCCTATATTGGTACCCATGCACAGCAGCCAGAGAGAGACCCTAGTGTCTGATCTTCTTTTCCAGTTAGGGTGCCATTCAATGCTTTCCTTCCACCATTCACCTTTTTTTCACGTAGCAGGAGTGTTTGATTTACCAACTCTGAAAGATTTTCAGAAATGAACCCTGAGTACATGTCATCTAATCAACTATATTTACTGTGGGAAAATAAGAAAAATATGATTTCCTCATATACAACAAGGTTAATGCCTGGAATTCAACGTCAGTAGAATATGTGCATGGAAAAGATTTTCCAGTAGAGGAGATAGATCTGTTGAGCTCTCATTTTCCCCGATCCATTTGCAGTCAATGGCATGTTTTTAAAAGACGGTGGGTTGGACCAGTCTATGAAAACAAAAAATGTATTTTTTCCTCTAAATTCATTAGTCATTATGTAGATAAATTATAACCTTGACTCCTCTAATGGATTAATTTGTTCTCTAAAAATTATAAACTTCTTGAGGTTGGGAAGCAAGTCTTACCTTTTGAATGATGTCTGTCTAATGTCTAAAACAATACACATAGAACATGCTCAATAAATGTCTGTTGAATTGAACAGCGAATATAAAAAGCAATCGAGAGCAGTCTTCTTGTATTTGCTGAGCTTTATAGATAATCTTCTCTTATTTCTTTTTCCTTGAATAATTATTGCAATGATTGATTTCTTTCTGAAACACAGGGTTAAAATATGATCTCCCTCATTTTTCACCAAGGTGTCCCTGACATTTAACAAGACCTGCAATTCTTTTTACTGATTTGTTAATTCTATACCTGTTCTGATGTATATATTAGAATTCTCGAAACATTACTCTCAGTATGTAGAAGTTTCTCTGTTTTTTTCTTGTAGCTACCTTTGCTCACCACAGAGACACCAAAAACTGTCATGGTTTCTTTTGTACTACATAGAGCAGCAGCTTTCATTAAGCTCCTTGTCTCTGGGTCCCATTGTACTCTAATTAAACAAATGGTGAACTGGTAGTCTCTGAAAATAAACAGCAACAGCAAGAGTTTTGCCTCTTAAGAAAACCTCTGCGTTGTTCTTTGCTCTGCCTCTTAGATTCTAAGATCTTTACCTCTTCCTTGTGCTCAGAAACCAGATGCCTCAGTTAGTCTTGGTTCAGCCAGGCAAATGTTTTTATAGCAAATGGCCTATATTTTTCAAAAGGCTGTGGAGTGGGGAGAAGATGAGTTTGGGAAAGAGACTAAGGAAGGGAGTAAGGATGATACGAGCCCATTTGGTTGGGCTGCTTTCTTCATGCTTTGATCTTTTTCTTTGCACAAACGATGGCATTTTTGATGCTCTGCTTAGGGCAGCCTCCCGGGGTGGGGCGAGTGCAGATGTGCTGAGCAGTTTGGCTGTGGTGTGGACCGACTCAGAGAGCCTCTCTTCTCCCTAATGAAGTCATCTCCTCTCGGCAGCCCAGCCTTTCCCATTACTCCATGTTGGAACTTGGCTTTCGCTTGCATAGTTCCATCATGATGTAGGTAGTCTTTCAGTTAGTTAAGTTCTGGAGAAATCTGCCCAACCTGAAAAGCCAGGAGTAGGGCATTTACAACAAAGAAAAGAAACTATTTTATTGAAGGAAATATTTTACAGTAAATTTTGATTTGGGAGTGGGGGAAGCAAAAACTAAGTACATGATTTCTGGGAAAATTGAATTTCTTGTTGAACTCTGAGGATATTTCCCTGGTGTTTACTTTCCCTGAGTAGTTTGTATACTTCAGGACAAAGCACAATGAGAATTGCCATCATTTTGCCTTTTGCAAGTTTCTTTTATTGTCTAAGGAAGGCAGCAAAGGCCTTAAACTGCTTCGGCATTTCCTAGTAAACCAAAGAGGATTTAAAGCGGTGGATAGATTGTGTGTCCCTAACCTGTAGGCTTTTTTTTTTTTTTTTAATGAAACAAGCTTAGAAGATTGAGTTCCTTTTTTCCCAGGGTCTTCGAAATTTATTTTGTACACATTTTTAATCTGCAGCATTCTTTCACCACCCAAAAATGATACTTTACCTAGTTGTACCTAGGATCAGCCAGATGAGGGGCTTGAAATGTGAACTCAGTTTTCTGAATTTGGATGAGACTGGAATTTGTCATCCCTAGTACTTTTTAGTACAGCAGGACACAATGTCATGTCTAAGAACACTTCACCTGATCAATAAAAAAGGAGAAGGCTGAAATTTGATCTTGGAAACTATCAGGAGGCTTAGATGAAGATAATGAAACTCCCTAGAGACCCACCTGCCATCTAGATCCTTCTCCAAGTCATTGGCTGACTGCCCCTGAACTCAGCCAAGTTCTTAAAGACAAGATCAAGGCAAAGAGAAAAAGCACCTAGCTTCTGGCTTGTGGTTTCTTGTAGACACCAGCACTATGAATGAAAATCTTACTCTATCTACACCTGGGACCTTGGGGCTTACATAAAGAATGTCTCAGTACAGGAACATGATTTCAAAGAATGAGATTTCGATTATTGTTTGATTTGTACTTGAGTGTAATGGGAAAGCTGACTTTTAGTTATAAAAGCTCAAAAATTATTTTTCTATTCAAAAACTTCTGATAGTTTTGTCAGACATGGGAGAATCAGAAATAACTGCTCTCTCATTCTCTTTCTCTTGATGAAAAAAGAAAGAAAGGAGGGAAAGAAGGAAGACAAGGACAGAGGGAGGTCGGGAGGGAGAGAAAGAGAGAGAGTCCGTATGGACAGTTACATAGAAATAATATAGCTATAGACTCTCTCCTGAATATGTTGTTGTTAGGAGATGTCGAGTTGGTTCTGACCCAGAGCAACACCATGGACAACAGAAGGAAATACTGCCAGGTCCTGCCCTGTCCTCACAATTGTTGGCCCATTGTTGCAGCCACTGTGTCAATCCATCTCACTGGGGGTCTTCCTCTGTTTTGATCACTCTCTACTCCAGAATATACCTGGTTTTCCTTTTTAGATAGCTAGAGGGGAAAAATCTGCCTTAGACAAAAAAAAAAAAAAAGCAGACATTCAGGGATATCATTTCATTTTAGTTATTTGACAGCCTTGAAGAAGTGTTTCATTTTCTAAATAATAATGTTAAGAGCCAAAGTAAAGGCATGCAATATAGTTTTTTAGCACTGTCCATGTTCTGACTAGTTAAGTCTGCCTGAGAAAGTGCCTTTGCCCAAAATAACTACTTTGTTAGGAATTGTCATGTCTAGGAACATTGTAGGGAACTATAAACGTTAGAGGGTTAGAGAAACACAACTGGCAAAATAAAGGATAACATCTTAAAATGTGAGGAGTATCTGACCCATAACTTTCCATTATGTTCCATTATGTACAGATGGCATTATTTATAAAACCCAGTGCGGTCAAGTCGATTCTGACTCATAGCGACCATATAAGACAGAGTAGAACTGCCCCATAGAGTTTCCACAAGGAGCGCCTGGTGGATTTGAACTGCTGACCCTTTGGTTAGCAGCCGTAGCACTTAAACACTATGCCACCAAGGTTTCCCGCATTATTTATAGTAAATGTTAACTATTAGGGTTTCCTTGAAAGTGGATATTAATTACACATTGAAAATTCATTCAACATTTAGCAAAGAGATCTGCTATTCAGCTGCTGGTTTGTGCTTTAGTTCTTCTTTACAGAAATGCTTTACTTAACCGTATTAGGAAGGAAGAGCCGGGTAATGGACAGGTAAGCTTTTCAGACAGGCAGGTCTGACACTTACAAAATGGCCTTGGGCAAGTCACTTAAATTCCTAACCAGGTTTACTCAAATCTAAGAATAAGAATAATAATACCTACCTTGAAGTAGGAGCCCTGGTTGCACAATAGTTAAGAACTGGGATGTTAACCCAAAGGTCCACAGTTGGAATCCACCAGCTGCTTCATGAAAACCCTATGGGGCAGTTCTACCCTGTCCTATAGGGTCAGTATGAGTCGGAATCGACTAGAAGTCAATGGGTTAATGAGTTACCTTGAAGTAAAGGAGGCCTGTTTAAAGGGCCAGGCCGATAACTGAAAGGTCAGCAGTTCAAACACATGAGCTGCTCTGAAGAAGAAGGATGTGGAAGTCTGCTTCCATAAAGATTACAGCCTTGGAAACCCTGCGGGACAGTTCTACTCTGTCCTATAGGGTTGCTGTGAGTGGGAATTGACTTAACAGCCAATGAGTTTTTGACCCTGAAGTATTTTAGAGAAAGGTCTACTATAATACCACAATGTGTGAGGTTCAATAAAAATTAGTTTTATTTCATTTTTCTCCCTTTCTGAGTGAAGTCTTAATTATAAAGTTGCTTTGGTGAATTACTTAAAAGACCACTGTACCAGGAGTCTAGAGTGGTGTTCTGATAACAACTCCACTATTAATTGTGTGACTTTAGGAAAGTCTATTTCTCGGCCTTAGTTCGCTTATCTGTGAAATGTAAAGCTTGAGGTCCTATTCTGTTCTGTGACTCTGCTATTCTAAACATTTAACGGCAGCAAACTTCAATGTTAGGAATGGTAGTATCAAGTAAATCACTGTGAAAATAAGTGATAAAGAATTAATTAACCTTTTTTTTATAATTAATGGTTACATCACTTACTGTAGTGAGCCAATAAAAACAAAGGAAAACAGAAAACAAATGAAAGATGCACATTTTGAGATCTGAAATTCTCCTCATAAACCTCCTTCCTGTTAATCATTTAAACTCGAAGATGATGTAGCGTATACAACTTGAAAAAGAAATTTACAAAATGAACATATTGTAAATGTGCCTGCAACGAAGTCTCAGTTACTAAAAGCTTAAGTATGAGTTTAAACCAACACAGGCAAAGAAATTCAGATTGTACACTTGACTTTCTTCTTTAATCACCTCTGTGCTGAGGTACTGTGTTTGATATAATTTCCTAAGTAGCACTTTCATATAGAAGAATTATGAGGATACTTCCATTATTAGTGTAGAAAGAGTTTGCCACTCATTCCAGTATCCCCAGTTACACTGTTACATAGACATGCACCTTAGACTTACTGTGTTCCCATTGTATAAGCTCTTACTTGACTTCAAAGAAAAGGAAAAGCCAAAGTCTCTCTTTTCTAAAGGGCAGAAATCCTTTGTGTCAACTTGTTGACCCTTTTCTCTGCAAGGCTCTATTGGGAATCTTTTGTAACATAAGGCAGAGGACTCTTCCCTGTGTTGATGTTGTTTACACAGTGAGGTATGCCTGCCTGGAAAAAAAAAAAAATCGCATAAAAGCATGAAAGATTAGGGTCGCATTTCCTGACAACACAGAAGATGATTGATAAACCGAAGGAGTCTTTGCTCCTCAAAAAACAAAACAAAATTAAATAGCCTGCCATGAGGGACACTTTGAAAAGACTGAGGAAAAAGAAAAACGGAGAAAGTAGAATCTAGACTTATGTGGCGAGATGTAGGTCTGTGACAGAGCAAGAGGACGCCCTTTGAATCCACAAGGGGTTTGCCTGGGGGTATTTCCTGTCCAGCCCTTTATTACCAGGGTCTTTGTAGATTGCGAGATGACGCTGGGCTCCCCATTGGGCAGTTCCCAGGGAAGACAGTGGGGAATTCTACACTCCCTTCCAACGTCGCAGAAGGATCTCAGTTTCTGGGAGTCCTCCTTTCAGGTTGGCAGAAGTCGTGAGCCTGACACTTCCCGCAGATGAGACAGGCAAGCTCTGTGGCCCTGTGGTCCTGTAAACACGCCGTAACCAAGTTCTTCGCTGATTTTAGAGTTTTGTTTGCTCCCAAGAACTGACCGCACTCAGTTGTCTAGTGCTTGCCTGCCCCAAGAGAGCCTGGGGGCTCCTTTCCCTTAACCCAGAACTGGCAGCGGTGGGGGCAGGGAAGGAGGGGGTGGGGAGGGAGTTGGAGGGCAGTGGTGTCCGCGCGCCCAGCGCGATGTTACTGAGTCGCTGAATGGGGAGTGCTGCTGTCCCCAAGCCGATTGGTACTTCTTGTCAGGAAGAAACGCCGAGAGGTGGGAGTGCCGGAGGAGGGAGGCAGGCGGTCCCTACCGCAGGCGCGGGGAGCTGCCTTTCCGCCCCTCCGCCTGCTTTCCAAGCCTGGGCTCTTAAGAGTGGCTGAAGCTCTGGAGCGCTTCAGGAGCCTGTGAATGAACCCTCCTCCTCTTCCTCCTCCTCCTCTTCGCTGAGTCTCCTCCTCGGCGCTGACGGTACAGTGATATAATGATGATGGGTGTCACAACCCGCATTTGAACTTGCAGGCGAGCTACCCTGAGCCTTTCTGGGGAAGAACTCCGGGCAGGCGGGTGCAACAGCTACGAACACTAGGTGCTGTGGACAGGCGCTGGGACCGGGATCTGCGGTCAGCCCCGCATCCTCCCGCATCCTCCAGCACCGTCCCGCACCCTCCGCACCCTTCCCCAGGCGATCGTGCGTCCTATGTGACCCACCCCGACAACCGCCGAGTCCATTCGCGCAGCGCTGCAGCGAAGTTTTTCCCCCACACTCTGCAATAAGCCGCCTTTCAAGGTAATCACGTTTCTTTTGTTTCCCCTTAAAAAAAAAAAAAAACTTATAGAAAAAAACGCGAGCTTAGTAAAAGAAGTACATTGCAACTGGTAGAAAGCTTTATCTAAGGCAAAGGGAACTAGCTGTAAGGCTAAGTTAAGAAAGTGTGTGCACTTAAAAATGCAGGTAACTTTCTAAAGGTCGTTTGGAGAGAGGAATACAGAGGGACCGTGGTGCTGAAAAAGATCCAGACAAAAGAAGCCCGGAGTGGGGTGGTGGTAGAAGGACTAACGGAATTGGGGGGAAGGGAAGGAAGGGAACTGTAGAGAAACCCTAGAAAAGTCGTGGAGTCGTAAGCCAGAGAGGAAGGGGGGGGACCCCCAGTACCTTGATTTTTTTTTTGTTAATCTGCTCGAGGCAAAAGTTTGAATGGAGACTCCAGAGACTTGCGTACTACAAGTCCTTGATACCGCCTTGACGCAGGCCACTTGGTTTTCTGGCCCCCAGTGTGTGGTCAGTGCCCCGCGTTCCTGGAAAGCCGCTCCCTGATCAGCCCCTGACAGTGCAACCGGGCGCCCCAGCAGCCCAGGACCTGCGCGGACGTGGCCCCCTCTGCCTGCAGGCAATCTGGAGGGAGGTCTGGCCGGGGAAGATGCAGAGTCCCCGGCCCAGTCTCTTTGGCAACTCTGGGGCTGTCACGGCTCTCTACCGGTACCCTAGGCTCTTTTGTCCAGCGCGTGGTGCGCAGGGGCGGGCAAGGAAGGAGTTGGGGATGGGGATGGGGCTGCTGGAGCGCCAAAGAGGTCTGGGAGGTGCCTAGGCGGGAAGAGCTTGCCCCAAACTAGCAGGGATGTGCAAGATTTTTTTTTTTTTTTTTTCTCACCCAGAAGAGCGCCATCGCTCCCGTCTCAAAGAGCAATCTAGCGCCTAAAGCGCTCTCGAGACAAAGGTGGCGGGACCCGAATTACGGGGTCTCTGGGAACAGCTCTCTCTCCGGTGCCGCAGCAATCCTCCGTTTCCTTCCATCTCCCCACCCCCTCCCAGCCCCCGGCCGGAGTTGAGCAACTTTGCTGGCTGGTCCGGCAACCGCACAGAGCGTGTGCCGGGAGCCCCAGGGGACGCCCTCGGCTAGAGCTTTCCTCCGCCCTGCGGAGGCGAGGGAGCTGCAGGGCTATGTCTCGGTGCGTGCGGACTGGGGGCGTCCGGGTTGTCCCGGCTGGTTGTCTGTGTCACAGGGTGTGGACCGGTCAGTGTGTTAGGCAGCGGCGAGCGGGGAGAAAAATAGTGTCATAGCCCAAACTGTTTTCGGATCCAGCTGCTCCCCAGCAAGTTCTGCATGTCCCCGGGAGATACTGCGGGAGGGGGGATAAATCCACGCAGCGCCTGGAGAGCTGCCCCGCAGCGCGCACAGCCGCAGGCAGAAAGGCAGTCTCACTGTCTGTCTCCCTTTTCTCATCTTTGTCTCTCCTTCTCTGTCTCCATCTTTTAAGCCTCCGTCTCTCTCGCACCCGGATCCCCTCCCCCACAACTGACAAATGAATGGCTGGTGTGAAATCCCTGCCTCCTCTGTCCGCCGAGGCCGGTAGGGAGGGGAGAAGGGAGGCGGTGCGTTCCTTGGGATCTGCCCACTGTTCCTTGCTTCACGCTAGCAGAACCCAGATGTCTAGGAATAGGGAGTTTTGTGGTGGGTGTGGGCGCCCCCTGATGGAGAAATCCAGGACAGGTGGAGACAAACGAGTCCCCCAAATGAGGGGGTTCTCCTTCACAACCTTATATTCAAGGATGAAGAACCCTAGTTTACCACTCTAGAATCTGCGACGCAAGTCTAGGGGTTTGGAGAACCTGGAAATAAGGCGACCTTGTCTTTTGTCTGTAAGAAGTGCAGAGGCGCCTTCTCCAGAGGCAGCTGGAATCTGCGCGGCGCTTTGAGAGGAGGCTGCAGTTTGCTGAACACAGGCCAAGGGCGGATCCAGGTTTTTTGGGGCCTGTCGCATATACACTCTTGGGCATCTTTGAGAAGGGTACTACAAAGGGCCTTCCTTCTGCAAGTTTTAAGAAGGCTTATAACCATGTGAGTCCAATACTAGGGCCCAGGACTCTTCAAAAGAGAGACTCTCCTCGCGCCCCCGTCCAAATCTTAAGCTTCCTCAACTTCGAGACACACGTCGGACATGGATATTGGGGAGAAAAAGGGCATCAGGCTGAAAAAGAAGGGAAGGCAAAGGAAGTGGGAGAGAAGAGACAGTGGGGGAAGGTGAAGAAGAAAGGAACAGATAGGGGCAGTTGCACGCTAACAGCCGGGAGCTGACCGGAAGGGTTCGTTTCCAGGTTTTGGTCTGAATTTCGCGGCTCATTTTTAAGATACTCTTTTAATTTCATCAACGATAACAAATGGGACTGGAGTGGCGTGCTGGGATGGGAGGGTGGGGGAGGAAATCGATGAGCCGAGGTGGTCCAGCCTGGCACAGAAAGGCTGGGACTAGGGGCTGCTCCCGGATCCACTTCGCCTGCGCGGGGGCAGGAACGGCGCCGGGCGCTCCCTGCAGCGCCGGGGCTCACCAGCCTCCGCCACGTGGGCTGGGGTTTCACCTCCCGGCCGAGACGGGTGTGACTTCCTGGGCTCCCCGACAGCTGTGTGATCGCACAGGCTGTCCGCGCAGCCTGCAGGCTGGCAGGGCGCCCCCGGTCCCCGCCCTCAGAATCCGATGGGGGCGGGGCTTTGCTTCCTCCGCGGGACCGGACCTGGGCGGGGCGAGACAGAGCCCCGACTTGGCGGTGAGAGCCCAGCGGCTGCGCACCCTTCGCTAACTGCGGGCTGCGGCTGGTGTGAGCCAGGCTTCCATCCAGACGGCGCTAAAGCGCTCTTATAAAAAGAATGTTTAAGGTTTTTTCTTGTTGCTTGGGGCTTGTAAGAGGGGTATAGAATTTTTGACTCCAAGGAAACTCTTCTAGTCGAGAAATGAGAGGAGGGTTTATTTTATGCTACATATATTTACTTTTAAAATGCATTCAACTCGGTCCAAAGACCTTTTTTATTCAAATACAAGACTAATCACTTTCCAGACTGCTATAAAGAGTTCGTCTGGAACTGGTAAACGATTGCCATTTGTCAGGACTGATAAAACTCCATGAGGGCAAACATGAAAGGATTGTGGATGTAACTCGGAGGCCCTTGGGCACAAGGAGCCTTAGCGTGGGTCTGACCCATAGTAGGAGCTCTGCACGTATTTATAAAATGACTAAACGAGTGGCCTGGGGAACGTGGTGTGAGCTAGACTCGGCCACTTGCGGTTGTATTTCAAAAGCCTCTACGTGATCGCTTCTTGTTTGCAAAAAGGAGTTTTAATGATCTCAGATCTTCTCAAATTCTGGTATCTAATCCCTTTTCCCTTTCTTTTTCTCTCTTTCTAAAACCGTGACCTGAATTATTTTAAGTACTACATTCTCAGTTTACTGCTTGGCAATTGTGCCAAACCCCATCTTGAAAATATTCATATAAAGTCCTAAAATAGGATGTAGTGAATTTAGCATAAAATTATCATGAAGGTACCAGTGAAAACAGCAATTAATTTTCTGAGATAAAATCTGTCTCCAGTTGGGTAATACCTAACTTGGAGTGTAAGAGCAGCATAGTAAGAAAAGCGGCTTAAAGAGCCTGACTTCTAGTTCTGAGCTCTAAGTAAAGAAAGGAATACTTGATAAATTGTATGTGCCTGTCTTGACTAATACTCCAAATGGTTCCAATGGATTCCAAAGTGATTGAGCAATTACTTCCTCCAGCAGGAAGTCCACAGTACTTAATCTTTTAGGTGCTGGGAAGAGGGATGAGATTTAAGACAATCATTTAGGATTTATGTAAGAGTTCAAATTTTTGTTTTTTCTTGGTAGCTTAAGAAAAGTGAAAAGTACTTTCTAAATTGTATTTTCTCCTTTTTAAAATGCAAGTTTGAAAAGAATCTCCCTAGATTTATATATCTACAGATGTAGGTTTCTTTTTTTGTTTTTCTCTCTATGCTTACAAATGGGAGTGAAACACCTGACATTCCAAGATACTTGTATCTGCATACTTGTAAATGATCTAACTCTGTTTTGGGCCTGAAAAGCTATCTCAAGGCTAAATATGATTATGTTAAAGGTACCTCCATTGTCCTCTCTTTTCTCACATTATTATGCTTAAATTCTTTGTGGTTAGTGATTGGTTACTATCTGACACTAACTGAGCATCAGAGCTTTCCAGGGCACGATGACCAACCAAAAATGTCTCCGCAGTGATATAACTAACCTAGGCTTTCCTAGTGGAGCTTGAACATTTTTGTTGACCTTACTTGTGGACAAACAGCAGTAGATACTGTATTTAAAACGGGATATTGTCCTGTGACAGAGCAGAATTTCTCAAGACACACGGTTCTTTTGAAGAAAAGAATGAATGACTATAGTGGGCCATTATTTCACCACCCACTTAGAGAAATCAGTTAGGACTGACAAAAACGCATTGTTGGGGGTTACTGGCTCTGGTCTAAGAAAACATGCTGATTGTCACATAGGTCTGCACCTTACCAGAAAACACAAGGCCTGTACTCTAATTTGGAATCAGAACAAGGGGGAGTAGAGACAGATGTGTTGGCAGGGGCCTAGCGAGGATAAGATCACCCAATGGCAATGTCTAAATTGCGTCCTCCCACCCCAATTTCAAGATGAATAGACATTAATAATAGCAACTTGTGAATAGAAACACCTTATCCCCTCTTGTCCGGCTGCCTCAGTCAGGCACCTTTCATATTTGTGGCGCCTCAGAATGTCATTCCGTGCCTCATCTGGCATCCCTTTGAATTTGAGCTCGGGGCAAGTGCCGCTCCATAGATCTCTCTCTCTCTCTCTCTCTATAGAAACCCTGATGGCGTAGTGGTTAAGAGCTATGGCTGCTAACTAAAAGGTGGGCAGTTCGAATCTACCAGACACTCCTTGGAAACTCTGTGGGGCAGGTCTACTCTATCTTATAGGGTTACTATGACTTGGAATTGACTCAACAGCAATGGGTTTGGTTTTTTGGTTATATATGTATATAATATATACATATATATAAAAAATATATATTTTTTAAGTCCAGGGTTTTTAGACACTAGTAAGCTCTTACACTGAATGTGCTAATATTTCATTGGTCAGTGCAAACAATCTTTGTTTAATGTGCTTGAGAGTTAGATTTTTTGAAATTCCTCTGGATAGGTCTATTATCTATGTTGTTATTGTTAGCTACTGTGGAGTCAGGCCCCCGCCCCGCACTCGGCTACCCCATGCACAACTAAACGAATGCAGATCTCCAGGCCTTTTATCTTAGTCCGTCTTAGTCTAGAAGCTCCACAGATCTTGTTTCAACATCATAGCAACACGCAGCCCGCCACTAACAGACAGGTGGTGGCTGCACGTGAGGTTCATTGGCTGAGAATTGAATGCGGGTCTCCTGCATTGAAGGTGAGAGTTCTACCACTGTTGTTATCACTAACAGACTGTGCTTACTACACAGAAATGGAAAAGCAGAGAAATAGAAACGAGGGTTGAGGTGGGAGAGTGGTGCTGAAAACCAAGCAAACTTTAGGAAGTTTCTCATTCAGTAAGATCAAACACAGATGGCAAATAGCATTCCCTAGCAATTAAGGGCATGGGCAATGCCTCAGAAATGGGCATACATGCATTCTCTACAATGGTGGTGCGGTGGTAGAATCCTCACTTTCCATGTGAGAGACCCAGGTTTGATTCCCGGCCGATGCACCTCATATACCACTGCCACCTCTGTTACTAGTGGATTGCGTGGTGCTAGCATGTTGAACTGGTTTCAGAGGAGCTTCCAAACTAAGGCGAACTAAGAAAAAAGGCCTGGTGATATACTTCCGGAAATCGGCCAAGGAAAGCTTTATGGGTCATAACTGTCTGATTCACAACCTATCATGGGATGGCACAGGACAGGGCAGCGTCTTGTTCAGTGGTACATGGGGTCACCGTGAGTCGGGGATTGATGCCATGGCAGCTAACAACAACGAAGATTTAAGCTTACACCTGTTTCTGTAGTTATATAGATCTTACCTAATTCTTTTAAGGCATTTGAAGAGGTGTCTATGTCTATAAAAATGAGATTACATAGTTTATAATAAACACATATACAATACGTAGTCAATTATAGTTTTTTTATTATTAAATTGCTGAATTAGATATTATCTATGGTGTAGTGTAATGAGCACTAACTTGCAATTAGAAGGTTTGGGTTGCACTCACCAGCTAAGGAAACCAGATTAAGACACAATTTCTGGACCTTTAGTGTCCTAACCTGTTAAATGGATTATAAAAATCAACAGGATCAATACCTGTGAATGGGCTTTGACAAAATGGAAAACTACAAATAAGGAGTGTTAACATATTATGTCCATGGAACTCATATTGATCAAATCCTATAATCTTGATAATAACACCATTACCCTAACCATGTATTTCCTTCTGAAATAGAAAATGAGTCATATTATTTTAAGAATTGTATAGTTTCAATGAACAGAAGACAGAGTCCAGAAATAGACCCAAATGGACATGGAAACTCAGTGGAATAGGAGGATTATTCAATAAACAATTTCGTAACAACCGATTGGTCCTCCCGAAATAAGCATCAGTCCCTACCTCATTTCTCACTCTAAACTAAATTTAACTAACAGTTGCCATCACATCGATTCTAACTTACGATGACCTTGTTTGTCAGAGGTAGAACTGTGCTCCACAGGGTTTTCACTGACTGATTGCCAGGGCTTTCTTCCAAGGCACCTCTGCATGGACTGCAGCTTTCGTCCTTTTAGCTAGCAGCGGAATGCTGTAAATGCTGGCACCACTCAGAATTCCAAAATAAATTTAAGATGGATCAAACATGAAATGTAAAAATTGAAATTTTTAAAATAAAATGACTAGAAGAAATCAAGGGATTTTATTTTTAAAAAAACTAGGAGTAGAAAAATCTGTTCAAAGCAAAACATAACTCCAGAAGCCGTATTAAAAAATTGGCAAGTCTGACTAAGAAAACAACACGTTTGGAGAAGTATCTGAAGCACATGAGAGACAATTGCTAACTCTTTTGACATATCAAGAACTTTTACAAATAAATAAAAGAAGGACCAAAATCTATCAGAAAAATGAGCAAAGGTTATGTGCTGGGAGTCTCAGAAAGAGAAATATAAGTGTTTTTAATCATATGAAAAGTTGCTCAGCTCATTCATAACTAAAGAAATAGTAATTAAAACACCAATGATATGCTGTACCAATTTTAAATCAATCAGGCCAAAAAAGGTAAAAGAGTTTGCTGAAAGTTTGTGTTGGTCAGGTCGTAGAAAAACGGGGTCTCTCGTAGACTCTTGTGGGAATGTAAATAGCTCCACCTTTGAAAGATTTGGTAATAGCTATCAAAATTAAAAAAAAAAAAAGCATTTACCTTTTGGTCCAACTCCACTTCTAAGAATTTGTCATATAGATGTTGGTACAAATGTCACCCAGGACAGATGGACAAGGAAGTCCATTGCAGCATAGTTTGTCATAGCAAAAAATTGGAAACACCTTAGGGGCTCATCAGTCGAGAACTGGGTTAAGTAAAAAATGGTATATTTATATAATGGAACACTATTCAGTTCTTAAATATAATGTAGAAAAACTGTATTTTCTGATTTAAAACATTCTCCAATATATGTTGTATTTAAGTAAAAAAAAGTAACATATCAAACAGTGTATATAATATATATCCAATTATGTAAAAAATGTGCGTATATTCATTCATTCAACAAATGTTTACTGAGTCTCCTGGGTATTGTGGATACAGCAATGAACAAAACATCAATGACCCTGTTCTGTAGGAGCTTAATCTAGAAAATGGAGAAAGACAATTCTCAAATAAATATATAAAATGATGATGGGTGCCTTGAGGAAAATAAAGCATGGTATTGAGAATAGAGAATGCAGACTGTTTTATATAGGGTCATGAGGAATTAGGAACAGGGGTTCACCAGGCAGAGGACAGAGCAGTGCTAAGTGCAACGACATCAAAAAGCTTAGTCAAGGCCAGGTTTAGGCATCCAGTTGCAGATTAGTGATAAATTTGTTTGAGGTCATTACTCATGTGGAGTAAATTCAATTTCATGTCTAAAACATGGGATTTCTTTCTTCATTACAGCTATTCCTCCTGTGAGAATGAGCCCAGGAGCAATATGATAGGCAATGTTTATTACATCCATTTTGTGGCTGACGTGTCCCAGACAATTGGCTGTCTAGGGTAACTAATTAGCAGAATGAATGGAAGACAAAACCACTATGTCTGCATCCTTAAGTCACCCTCTCTCAGCCAGGCTTCTCCAGGATCCAGGAGTGAATACTAACTATCTGTTTAATAGAACCTTGGCTCTCTCCTGCTCTGAGTCAGCTCATCCCTGGCATGGCCCTTATCCTCTATGCAGTCATTTCTCATGGATAAGAATTCAGCATTCTGTTGACCTTGTCTCTTGTGTCTCCCAGACAATTAAACAGTCTCAGTAAGTTGTACCTTCATTGTTCAATGATTTTCTCCTCACTGACTTTGCTGGAGTAGAGGGCTAAATATAGGCATTGGCTCTCCTATCTCTCAGGTCTTTCCATGGAGACAGACTTGTTATCAGCAACAGACTGTGCTTACCAGACAGAAATGGAAGAACAGAAAAATAGAAACGGGGGTTGAAGTGGGAGAGTGTTGCTGAAAACAAAGCAAGAGGCTTTAGGAAGTTTCTCATTTAGTAAGATCAAACACAGACAGCAAATAGCATTCCCTTACGATCGAGGGCATAGGCATAGTTTAAGAAAATTAGAGAAAATGGGCTCTAAGGATGAGGTGATAGAAATATAGTTCTATAGCAGCTAAGGTCAGTGAAACAATCTGAGACATTTACTGTTGTTATTAGGCGCAGTGGAGTCAATTTCGACTCATAGTGACCCCATATAACAAAGTAGAACTGCCCCATTGGTTTTTCTAGACTGTAATCTTTATGGCAACTGATCTCCACATCTTTCTCCCGCAAAGCTGCTGCGTGGGTTTGAAGGCCAACCTTTTTGTTAGCAGCTGAGCACTTAACTGTTGTGCCACCAGGGCTTTTTGAGATATTTACTAAGGGGATATATTAAAAAAACAAAAGCCCAACAAGACCAATCATCGTCAAATCTATTTCAACTTATGAAGGCTCCATGTGTGTCAGAGCAGAACTGTACTCCATAGGGTTTCAATGGCTGTGATCTTTTGGAAGTTGACTGCCAGGCCTTTCTTCCGAGGTGCTTCTGGATGGATTTGATACCCCAACCTTTGCGACACTCAAGGACAAACCATCCTTAATTTAAGGGTTGCAAACTCAGGTGTCTATAGGGACCAGACATTAGTGGAAATGAATGAGAGGCTAAGCGGGGCAGTGATGGCCTGGAAGGCACAGGGCCAAACAGAGACTGCTGCTTGGTTAATGCAGATGATTTACTGCTGGAATATGGATCTAGTGTTGCCAGATCCTCTGATTTTTCAAGAGAGGCCTGAGATCTGGGATTTATTGTGAACTTTTCCAACTTTTAGGCCTTGGCAACTTATTCAAACATGTTTATGCAAATGTATTTAAAACAGGACTGACCTCTCCTTTGTATTTTTAATGCCCCTAATTCCTTCTCTAGACAAGTTTCAGGGGCTCTGATGCCTATACTTGTTTTGCCTATATAAATGAAGTACCATTTCCTCTCTCCCTTAAAAAAAAAAAAAAAAGCATTGTTATAAAGATGAAGTTTGGCTCCAGGTTAGACTTTTGAGTCTGGGATGGAAGGTTAGGTTGTGGAAAACCACATTCCCCATCAGAATCATACCTTCTCCTCTGGTTTTGCTAAGTGAACTGACATTGTAGATATTGGCAAATATCAGATGCTACGGAGTCATGCTGGAGCCCTGGCGGTACAGCGGTTAAAGCTCTCAACTGCGAACCCAAAAGTCGGCAGCTTGAACCCACCAGCCACTCTACAGGAGAAAGTCTGCTTCCTACGGGGTCGCTATGAATTGGAATCTACTCAGTGGCAATCGGTTTGGGTTTTTTTGGGGAGGGGGGTACGGAGTCATGTTAAATATTCTACTGCGTTAATTAAAATGTGCTGCCAGTGTTAATTAGTCTACCCGCCATATTTACAAATGATTGTTGGCACTTCCACTTCAAAGTGCAATTCTGAACAGAAATGGAGGCATTGGTTATTCATTGGTCTACAAACATTCCTCAGGGGTCCACTCTGAACCTGACACTGTGGAAACATTGTGGGAATTAGTAAATTGAAAAGAGATCAACTCTACCTTCCAGAAGCCTACTGTTCTACAGAAGAGAGAAAATATGTTCAAAATTAATGATTCGGAGTATATAGGAACAAGTTACAGGACAAGTCATTGTCACTATAAAGTTGTACACTGTTACTGTGGTGATAGTCCAGGTTTTGATTTTCATATCCAAGAACTTGAAATATTTTTATTTTTATTATTAGTGATATGAAACCAGAAAAAGAAGATCTGTAGAAATCTTGAGTTAGTAATTTTGATAATAAATATTGAGTATCGAACGCACTTTGACACTGAGCTGTACTTTGTATGCATTATTTTATCAATTCTCACAATAACACCAATGATTAGGTACTAGTTTTCACTATCAAATAGCTATAGAAAATGTGGTTTAGGGAAAGTTAGTAACTTATCAGAGTCACAGACCGAAAGTGGAGGATGCAGAACTTCAATTCAGGACTATTTGACAGCACAGCCCAGACTTTCAATATTATGCTTTAAAGGTTTCCTGAAAAACAACAATAAGGACAACAAACAAACAAAAACAAACAAATCTGAGAACAATTTTTCTTGAAGGAAAATAGGAAATTATTGTTTATAAGGACAATTAAAGAAAGGTTTCTTATTTGGATTGTTAACATTCATGGAATACATTTACTTTAACAGCATTTTATGATACAATCTAAACTTTCATTTTGCTTGGAAACTTTAAAATTGAGAGTATGTAAAATTGATGTCTTTTTTTTCCCCCCCCTGGAATATTTTAGTGGCATTAAGGTATAGGTGAATATCTTCTACTTGCTGTGGTATCTTATAAGAAATTCAGAAATGTAGCACTGTTTGGGATTTCCCAATTAGTGTTTAACAAAGTCTATCAGCATATACCAGTAACGATTTGATAAATAGTAAATTGCTGAAAAGTATAAAGTTGATAGCCCTAAGTTAACCTCATACTTTTCATTGTGGGTTGTCACATGGCCTCTAGGTGAAAAATGTCATTATTATACTAGGTTATAAAAAGGTCCTTCAGAAAATACCTAGAATTAAAGAATTTTATAACTTTGTTTTGTTCTAACATCTTCCTAGATATATAAAATGAAGAAATCAAACACAGAAGAATATTAAGGAACAAAGAATAGCTGTCATATACTATGAAACTGGACTTGAGCAAAAATTAGTCTTGGATTCTTACGGCTTTTTTTTTTTTAATCTATGTTTCCTAAGTAATACAGAATTTGGATGTTTCTAAGGAAGATGTAAAGAAGCTATTCAGGGCACCGGTTAGAATATGTGTCAGGGTGCTTTTCACTGCAGTAACAAAAAGGCCTGATTTATTGGGTTTAAACAAAAACCTATCTATTATCTCATGTAAAAACAAGTCAAAAGGTAGGGCCCACTTTAGGTTGAACTTCTGAGGAATTAAGCCCTTTCCCTCCTGATTCTTGACTGCAATGGGATTTTTTTTTTTTCCCTTGGTCTTCTGATTCTCAGCTTTGTCGACAGAGGCCATCTCATACACTCATGTATGCAACACACCTACAACAGTTTTCAGGAGAAATATGCTATCATGACAATGTCCAATGAAGAAAAACAACCATCTCTCCCATTTTTCTCGTGATGAATATAAAAAAAGCAGGGATACCTCACATCTCGTTGGCCAAAATTGCATCACATACTCATTTAGAAACCAGTCACTGGCAAAGGGAATGGGACTACTGTAATTACCTTAGGAAAATCAGGATGGCCCCCTTGAGCTGGGGTTGAACTCAGGCTCTTCTAAAGCATATGGCCCTGTGAAGGAGGTCAGATGCTGGAATGGAATCAGACTTTCATTCAGAAGGAGAAGGAGGAGTGGCTACTGGGTAGCCAACCAACAATAGCTGTCATAGAATAGTTGTAAATACAGCTGAGAAGGCACAACTGAGGACAACAAATAATCCGCCATTCTTCTGAGATTGGCTGTTTGATTTCTAGATGGTCTCCAACACTGGTATTTACCCCCCTTTAATCATATCTTCTTAGAAATTTGAGTTGAAAGGGGCCATTCTGAGACTCAGATTATTAAATGCCCTTCCCAAAGTCACCTAATAAGTTAATAGCAAAGCCAAGGGCAGGGTTTCTTGACTTTTAGTACAGGGTGTTTTCTTTCATTCTTTGCCCTTGAGACTTTAGAACTGCTGGAACTGCTTTAAAAAAAAACTCATGGCAAGCTTTGGTTTCTTTTGTAATTAATAACTTATTATAATGTGTTTATTTTATTTGTTCAGCCACCTAGAAACTAAATTGAGTCTGTGCTTTAAAAAGCCTGCTGAAGCCCTTATCCTGTTTTTATACCATGTACATGGAACACCAATGGATTCCTCTTCACATCTGATACAAATTCATTCCTCTCAATATCTCTATTGCTACCCCATCTTCTCTTGTTCCATCCATGACCAGCTTCCTGTTTCTAAATAGACTTTGTGGTCACCCTCCTTCTTTGGGCCAGATCCTGGCTTCTAGTTACTTAGGCTGTGGTCTGTATTACTCTTCCTAACGGCCTACTCAGCTGTGGCTGTCCCACATATCCACACTGTCATATGTCCCCAAATTGGGTTCTGGAATTATTTTGGTGACTACTGCATTGGGTGAGACTCAAACTAATAATTAAAGTGTTGAAACAATTTCTCCTATTACAAGTTCCCTCCTGTTTTTACAACCCAAGAGAAGTTGCTTTTTGTACTTTTGTTACATACAGTGCACTAATAGCATGTGATTTATGGCTTGCCACAAACCAGAATGCTCATGACTTGCTTTGCATTTTTCTTCATTTCTAGGACAAGATGTTGGTAAATATAAAAAGCATCTTATGGATGTTCTCTACCTTAATAGCAACCCATGCATTACATAAAGGTGAGTGTGGTAACACTTTTGTTGGTGCTATTTGAAATCAAAAGCTGAGTACTGGGGAGTGGAATGGCAATATGGAATCAGTGCACATAAAAGATGAAATTTTTGACCTATTCAGTGCTGAAAACTTTCAGCTAACAATATTATTTGGCTGAAAATAGTAGTTTTAAATAAACAAAATAATGATCAGTATGCTAAAGAAGCAAGTGGACTTTCAGTAACTTCCCAGAATACTTGCAAACTATGGGCAGAGGTTCACATCTGATACTGGGAATATTCTTAAAACTCATTTCTTCAATACTACTTAAAGACTTTTCTATAAAAAACAAGATCATTAAACATGTAACGGTCTAGGGTATGAAAAGAGTCAAGAAGATAAAGAAGGCTGACAACCAAGTTTTTGCCCCCATTTCTCTCTTTCTGTAATTAGACAAGTGCTTATGTATTGTTTTTCTTAGCTTTACGTTTTGTATCCACCTAATGAGTGTTCTGTAATTACAATTTTATTATCTAATATATTCAAGGAGATATATCCAAGAACTTGAAGTAAACAACAGTGACTTTTAGTGATCTGGCTTCTTCCTAGTGTACCTATGCAGGCTCGGCTTCCACTTCTTCCCCACACTCAGCCTATGCTTCCGATGTTCTAAAATAATTTACAATTTCATGCACAGGCATTTCTTTCTTCCTTTCTTTCCTTATTTATTTCCTTCCTTCCTTCCATTCATTTATCCACCCATTAGCAACTTTTTTTTTTTTTTTATGTGCCAGGCAGTCTTCTGGGTATTTGGGGATACCACAGTGGACAAGTCATATATTGTCCTCATTTTAATTAAACTTCATCTTCTAGTTATTAGAGAAAGGCAATAGTAAACAAACAAGCCAGGTAATTTCATACTGAAAAAAATAAAGCAGGGTGAGGTCATAGAGAATAGGCTGTGTTGGGGAGAGAGAGACCTGTTTTTCATTTTCTAGCAGAATCCCTGACACATTTGCAGCTCTTAATTGTTTTATGTGTTGAGTGAATAAGTGAATGAATAAATAAATGAGCAAATAAATGAATGTCTCCTTGATTAATCTAGATGGCCATCAGAGTATAGGCTGTACTGATTTGTTAACGGCCTGGGAGCTGTCTTCTTGAATATCTTTAGGAAGTTAAGTACCAGTGAAGGTCACAGAGAGGAAAGGACAGCAGCATTCAGAGAAGAGGGAAGGCATATAAATAAGACATGGAGAGAGGTGTTGGTTTGGGTGGGCAGAAATGGAAGTGGAATTACAGAGAAAGTAGTGGGAGAACCTTGAAGGACAGGGCAGTCACCCATCCACTTTAAACAAAGTTTAAACTTTCCACTTAAAGAAACAACTCGCAGAAACATTGGGGAGAATTACTTATATGGTAGCTCCTTGACAGTATTCTAAAATACCAATAATAACTAAAAATATTGAGTAATTTCTATGTGCCAGGCCCTGTTCTAAGTATATTACATAGTTACTTTATGTAATCCTAACTTTCCAATGAGGCAGATACTTTTATTACCCTCTTTTTGCAGATGAGGGAACTGTAGCACAAAGAGACTTGGAAACATAGCTAATGTGCAGGATCACTCAGCAAATTCGTGATGGAGGATCCAGGAGTTAACCCAGGCAGTCAGGCTCCATGGTCCATGCCCTTGACCACTGTATTATACCTTACTCCAAGAATCAAGTTCTTTGTAAATCCACGATTACTATCAAGAGATGTAATTAATTTGGGGCTAATTTCAGAAGAGTTGTATTTTTTCACATTATAGGCAAAGTAGAAAACTTATGATTCACGTAAAACAGATCTGCTGAGTTCATAGTAAGAGTGGGATACAATGCGAATACTTTCATCTTAAGGTTTTCTCTGTTTATTCCAAGGTACTCAAGAGGTCAATGACTAAAATGAATGAACACACTGTATACTGACGGTTGGCTTTATGCTAACACATGAAGAGCTCTTTGCTCTATCAGTTCATGTTATATTAGGTTACAGATGGTCCTAATCAGTGATCCTCTAGGATTAACGTAGTTATTTGACTAGTCCTCTAATGGCAAGAAATGGTGTCATGCACGATCACGAGTCATTGGGTAAATGAGAGTGATATTTACTATTTGAGAGAGTGAAACATTCCCATATCCTCAATCTGCCATCTATTTGGCCAAAATTTCTGTGTGTGTGTGTTTGGTCAAATTGTGCAGATGGAATTTGCATCATCCTTATTTGGCAGAATTTACTGAGAATGAGGGGTAATTGATCATTCATTATTTAGATCTTTCTCTCTTACTGTACTCCTTTAGACCAAAGCCATCTGGTGGGAACAGTGAGTTTTGTTAGGATTCGTTTTAATTACTTGCATTGTCAGAGTTTCAAACAAGTTCCTGCAGGTAGCAGCTTTTTTTAAATTTTATTTTAAAGCATAGCCTATAAACATGATTCACTGAATTACTAAATTTCTTTCATTAAATATTTAGATTTAGTGAACTTAGCTCTTGTTACCCAATGCATTAAGACCCAAGATTTAATACACAAAAGATTTGACCACACAGCTTTTTGTTAATCTTGTCATTAAGACTAGATTCTACATGAATATGCATGTTTATACAACCAAAGCTTTTAATGTTGTTATATCTATAAACATTCAGAACAATAAATAGCCTTTGAGAAATTTGCTTTTTTACATCATTTTGCTCCAATGTATCTTTTTTATAACCATGCAATTATTTATCAATGCCTTAAAATTCAGAAACCTCCCTAATTAGATAGATTGGGCTGGATCTTGTGGCTGCCTCTCCACAACTAAAATTATGAAAAGAAAGTATAATCTGCTAATAAATATTAAGGAATTAGAAGTAATTTGTCTTTTACTGATTTTGAAGGAGATGATAAAGAATATTGTATTTTATATGATAATTGAAGTTGATGGTAAAGCTGTTTATTTCCCATAAAAAAAGCATTATTTTATTTGTGGTGAATAAAATCATCTAATTCTTCAGGAAGCAAGAAGAAAAGATTTCGCAGAACGTAGGATGAACGTAAGTGAGGAGGTTTTAGCCCACAGAATCCTCACCCCTTCCTTTCCCAGACTCCCGTTTTTGGCAAAAAGAAAAATTAGAGATCGCCTTTGTGCTGTCATCATCTCCTTAACTGGGTCCAAATTTAAGAAATATGACACAAGTGGGGGTCACTGTCAGGGAGTCACCTGTGGACTTCATGAACTTATTTTAAAAATAATGAAATTTCTAAAAGATTTTAGTTTAGATAGTAATTAAAGAATTACAGAAATAGGATGAGTATGTATTCTGAGGAGTCCCTGGGTAGTGCAAACAGGTAATGTACTCACTCAGCTGCTACCTGAAAGGTTGGAGGTTTGAGTCCACCCAGAGGCACCTCAGAAGAAAGGCCTCGTGATCTACTTCCAAAAAATCAGCCATTGAAAACCATACGGAGCACAGTTCTACTCTGACGCACACCCTGACATACACATGGTCACCATGAGTCAGAATGGACTCTATGGCCACTGGTTGGTTAGACTCTGAAAGGCAACTAAGACTAATATTTCTTATGAGATTTAATTTAGGAGTAGGGGAAGAACCCAGTCAATATCAAATTTAAAAGATTATTCAACTAATTATAAAGAGACATGTGTTCTGGCCCAGGTCCTATCATGGGCCAGCCATGAGCTTGAGTGTCATTTTCTTTCGGTGGAACATCCTTAGTAAGGGATTGGGCCAGTGTCACTCTGAGGTTGCTCTTTAAGTAAAACAAATTTATTTGTCAACCAAAGTGGCCATTGAAAATGGAATTATTTCTCTGATCTTATATTCCAGAATGCTAATAATCTCAGTAATATTTTAAAAGATTAATTTAGGGCAGCTAATTCATGGCACATTTAATTTTACTTTTATTTAATCTTGTTAAGTACTTTAATCCTGTTTTGGACAAGGAATATATTGATTAATAAAGTGATTTTCAAAAAAATACCTCATAGCAATGACCATTGTAAGTTTGAAATAATTAGTGATCTCTATAGTGAAAAACCAAAACCAAACCCATTGTTGAGTTGATTCCAACTTACGGCACCCCATAGGACAGAGTACAACTGCCCCATAGGGTTTCCAAGGAGTGGCTGGTGGATTTGAACTGCTGACATTTTGGTTAGTAGCCAAGCTCTTAACCACTGCACCAGCAGGGCTCTGATCTCTATTATAGATACACTAAATATAATACTGTATTAATTATTTTAGATTTATTTGTGTTCAAACATTATATAAGGTTTTATAGGGCAGTTTTTTGAAGTTAAATTTCAATCTTAAGCAATAGACAGTATTTTTTTTCTTAGAGCATAAGATCTCTATAATATCTTCCTGCAATTTTCAAAATGACTTACCTGCAACTGAATCTTGAGTCTACATTGAAGCTGTATCATTTCATATGCATGTTCATATTGAGATGGGCCTTACCAATATCTTTGACCACTAACATAGATATACGCCACTCTGTAAATTAAAAATCATTATATCACTCCACCTAGTGATAACTTATAGACCATATTTCCATGAAGTGAGATTTGCTTGTGCATTAACAATAATTTGTATTCTTACTCCAACATTTTTTTTAGCCCAATTAGTACGCTCTTGGGGCAGAGGGATGGATTCCTTTAAGAATGAAAGAACATTTTCTTTTGCATGTAATGATGTCGATTGTAGTCAATGTATTCTTGATCATTAAATGTTCAAGGGCTTAAACAGAAAGACATTTTGCAGAGAAATATTTTATTTAGAAGGGCTAGGTGAACAGTAGCCAACTTTCCCCTCAGGAGATACTCGAGAGGCAGTCTTTCACTGCAAAGTGATTGCAGCTGGATTTACCATTATGATGAAAACGTTTGGTTCAAACACAGGACCAAAGGGAATGAATCCTTTAAGTATTAGACTTTTTCCAGCTCCAATCCAGTGATGTACTTTTTACAAAAATTCTCACTTCCTTCTTCAAATTTATTTGCATTTCCTCTAAGGTGAAAAAAAAAAGGTGATGTGGCAGTTAAATGTTTTTCATCTTCTGACCTGCAGACATAATTTTTCACCTTTCAATTACTTTTTATTCTTTTGCCCTTGATTGCCTTCTGTGCTCACTTTATTTTACCACGTATTTTGTTTACATTACACTGTTACATGTGCTTTGAAATGGTTGCCATATTTCAGTACATAAAAGGAGCTTTATTATCCTCTGTCTTTGTTATAAAATTATTTTAATTGTCTCACATTGAAAGTACAAACCAAACCACTGTAAGAATTTCTTGACCATTCACATATTTAATACACTAATTAATTTTGTTTTGTTTTTTAATACTGTTGATCTGGTATTTTCTCTTTCCTCTAGTTGATGTGGAAAAAAATCTTCCCGTGAAGGGCTCCCTCTCTGGAAAAGTCAGCCTACCTTGTCATTTTTCAACCATGCCCACCTTACCACCTAGTTACAACACAACTAGTGAATTTCTTCGAATCAAATGGTCTAAGATTGAAGTGGACAAAAATGGAAAGGATTTAAAGGAGACTACTGTTCTAGTGGCCCAAAATGGGAATATCAAGATTGGCCAGGGCTACAAAGGGAGAGTGTCAGTGCCTACGCATCCGGAAGACGTGGGTGATGCCTCACTCACCATGGTCAAGCTGCGTGCAAGTGATGCGGGCCTCTACCGCTGTGATGTCATGTATGGGATTGAGGACACACAGGACACCGTGTTATTGACAGTGGATGGTAAGACTTGTAAGAAGATAGTACAACATGATACCTTATTCAGAATGTGAAAGGACAAACAAAAGTAATTCTGTTATCCTGGGAAAAAACATCAAGCAAATCAACATTCCATGTCTTTCACCAAAAATGAACTCTTTGTTTTTCAGTTCTGGGGGTCAAGGCAGGTGACTTTTTGTGAATTAAAAAAAAAAAAAATCAAGTTGATTAATTAAAGGTAGTGAAGTATATTGTTGTTATGTGCCATCGAGTCGATTCTGACTCATAAAGACTCTATATGACTGAGTAGAACTGCCCAGAAGATTTTGTAGGTTGTAACTTTACAGGAGCAGATCACTGGGTCTTTTCTTCCACTGAACTGCTGGTGGGTTTGAACCACCAACCTTTAGGGAGGAGCCAGGCTCTTAACCATTGCACCCCAGGGCTCCTTAGTAAATATGTTCTTGTTGTGTGCTAAGTATACTGGAAAAATGAATACCTCAGAACATGGTAAACAGTTCAATATTCATTATTTCAGGGTTGAGATCTATCAAGCACTATTCTTTAAGACTGTAAAGGCTTGATCTACATTTTTTTCAATACATATTTATATGCCAACTTATTTTCCCCCTTGTTTTCTCACTCTCTTGATATTATTATTGTTGAAGTATTTGAGTTTGCTTTTAAGAAATATAAATTCTATCTTATATTGAAAAATAAAGTATTTAGTAAGTACTATGTTATGGTACATATTGGTTGGGTATGTTATGGTATGTATTGGTGGAAGCCCTAGTGGCATAGTGGTTAAAAGTTTGGCTGCTAACTAAAAGGTCAGCAGTTCAAATCCACCAGGTGCTCCTTGGAAACCCTATGGAGCAGTTCTACTCTGTCCTATAGGGTCCCTATAAGTTGGAATCAACTCGATGGCAATGTTTTGTTTTTTTTTTTAATGGTACATATCAGAGCCCAGATGTTGCAGTGGTTAAGAGCTTGACTGCTAAGCAAAAAGCTGGCAGTTGAAAACCACGAGCCGCTCCTTAGAAACCCTATGTGGCCATTCTACTCTGTCCTAGAGGGTGGCTGTGAGTCAGAATCGACTTGACAGCAGTGGATTTAGTTTGGTTTTTTTGTATGGTACATATTACAGTGCCTTTAAAATGCCAACATTAAATAATTATTGAGTTGGATTAAAAAAAAAACAAAAGAATTTAGTCCAATTTTTTTTTTTAAGGCTAATGCACTAGTAGTTATCCATTAAGTCTTGTAATGAGACATTTTAGTTTTATCCTCTTGCAGTGGTAGTTTACATGTCATTTGAATTTAAGTTAGGAGACAAAGCAAAAAAAAATTGCTTTAATTGGGTACACACATAATGCCATAGCTCTTGGAAGGATATTATTTTGGCAAGTTATTAAGCAAAATTCTAATACCCAGACATGATGGAACAGATTTTCTTCTAACCTTCCATTTTCCTATAAAATATTTACCTTTCAGAAATATATACAAAGGGATTTATTAAAACTCTTTCTTGTGTAGCCAAAAGGAAATACTTTGAATTTCAGATGCAACAGATCAACTTTCTGAACATCCTTTTACATTCGGATTCTATTGCTTCCTTCTATAAATCTGTTTTTATGTTGTCTGGGTATCCATTAAATATTCTGGGCTCTTTTAACATTTTTATCATTTATTTTAGTTAATCTAAGATTATTCTACTGTCATTTCTTTTATTTTATATATATGTGTGTGTACGTGTGTGTGTATATATATATATATATATATATTTAATTCCAAAAGGAGTTTTAACAACTTCTTACAATTTTTGGTATTAAAGAATTAGCAATGGATTTGTCCCTTGCCCCTCTGAAACAATGGAAATCCTCTACTTAATCTCCTTAGCCCCATGGGGTCTTCACATTATGCCAACAATTACACATACTTATACATCCCTATCATGGTCATGGGGGCCCCTTTGTGCCCTCTTACCACCAATCTTCAGTGTAAGCACAAGATTTTTAATTACCAAAAAGGCTATTTGAAGCTTTGATCATCGTAAGTCCAGGTTCTTGCTTAGGCCTTAGAGATTACAATAGGCTATCTCTCATACTTACCAGAAAGTACCATATATACTTCCTGGCAATTTTATAAAGCTTCTATAAATGTACAGATTTTCTGAAAGGCATTTGATTAATTTTTTGTAAGAGTTTCTATTCGAGGTGTAAAAGTGGGAAAATGAATGTTAGTTGTCAGTGTATTTACTTGGTCCGGGGCAGGCCTTTTTCTGTTGACACTGATCAGAGGTGCTTATCTATGAACTGACTAGTCCATTTCCCCAGAGTTACTTTATTGGCACACACTCAACTTGGAAGAGAGAGATCATGAAAGGAAAGTCATATGGGAAATAATCTTATAGCTAGGAGTCAAACTGTGAGTGAAACACTGTTGTCAGCCCCAGGAAATTACTAGGGATGAAAGGAAAGTAGAAGCTGTCTTGGGAACCATAAGTCATTCCAAATAAAAAAAGGTCATCTTAAACGAATGGTTAGAATAATTTAAATCTTCGTCTTAATAAAATCTCATTGTAAGATCCAGTTGCCCCAGTTTCTATTTTCCAGCAATTTTCTGGGCTGGACTAACTTTGTAGGCTTGTGGAAATGAGTCACCATTTATTGCAGCTAAAAATGGAGATGCTCTTTTTGCAATGGAAGGAGAGGACCCAGACTCTATCCCCGCTGCTCTTCTCTCACCCCTTTGATAATTCCTTGAGCCCTGGAGACCAGAACCACTAGTTTAGCCAACCTTAAAATACAACAAAATGGAATTTGAGGCAAGTACCAAGGTGTCTAGCTTCATACCAAGGGATTCTGGAGAACTTTATTTCAGGCCTTCTTTAGGACAAAAATCTTACATTTTGCCTTTGCTGTCACAGCAAAGACCCTAAATTATGCTGGTCAGGTAGTGAATACGATTATACCTTTGGGTAGTACATAATAGCCTACCCGACATTTTTGCGCCCTCTGCTTAATTTGACTTTCACATCAATCAAATCACATAAACAATATTAGTTCCACTTTATATGGAAGCAAATTAAGGCTCAGAGAGACTGACTTGTATGTGACTAAGAAGCAAAGTAAGGATTGAAAAAAGGCTTTTGATTCACACATAGTGCAGTGTCTTTTGCAGTCTAGTGTATTGTCTCAAGGCCCCTAGGTGGCATAGGAGTTTGCAACTGGCTGCTAACCTAATGGTTGGCAGTTCGAACCCATCCAGTGATGTCGTGGAAGAAAAAGCCCTGGCAATCTGCTTCTGTAAAGATTACAGCCAAGAAAACCCTATGGAGCTGTTCTACTCTGTAACAGATGGGGCTGCCATGATCAGAATCCACTTGACGACAACAGGATTGGTTTTTAGGCTTTATATTGTCTCAGGAAGTAACTATCTCAATGTTTTATGTTTGGAGGAAGTGGTATTAGTGAATGTTTACATGGAACATGCAAATGTTTCCTGTTTCTGTCGAGTTGTCGCTGGGAAAAATCATGAAGTAGGGGAGTTGATATTACGGCCTGCTTAACTCTTGTGTGTTCTGGAGCATCTACTTGCTTTAAGTTCCCAGTGTTCCTGTGACAAATATTGCCTGCGATTAGGACAGCTACCTACCACTGGGTATTTAGTTACTTAAATCCCCTTCTAGGATTGTTTACGTGTTAATAGAAAATTCCTGGCTAGGAAACTTTCTAATAGAAAGGAATGGGAGACCTAGGTGTTAGGCATTTTGGAGCCCTTCAAATCACCATGAAGGTGACTTGCATAATTCTGGCTTCATTGAACAAAAAAGTATTACATCAAGTAAACATAAAGAACCATCATGATGTTATTACCATTTCCTATTTCCAATTAATTGGATACATTGCTCCAGTGAGAAATTTTGCACAATATGGTGGGAAATGTGAACATGCTCCTAACTGCTTGCTGCTTGCTGTCTTTGCAGGAGTTGTGTTTCACTATAGGGCTGCGACCAGCAGGTACACTCTGAATTTTGAAGCTGCAAAGAAGACTTGTTTGGATATTGGTGCAGTCATAGCAAACCCAGAGCAGCTCAATGCTGCCTATGAAGATGGATTTGAGCAGTGTGATGCAGGCTGGCTGTCTGACCAGACCGTTAGGTGAGAGGTCTAGGGGCCGCAGGCTTTAATTCATTCATTGAATGCAAGAGAAAAGTGTCACTTAGTATCTGTTTATTTCCTCAGATATCCCATTCGGACACCCCGTGAAGGCTGTTACGGAGATATGATGGGGAAGGAAGGAGTCAGGACCTATGGATTTCGTTCTCCTCTTGAAACTTATGATGTGTATTGTTATGTGGGTCTTCTGGATGGTAAGAGCTTTACATTCCTAGAGTTTCATTCACATTAAGAAAATTGAGGGAAAGACACCTTGGAATGTTACAAATCTTCCTTTGTTTGGATTCCAAACAGCAGCATTTAGTGTAAATGACTGTATGATTCTGTGGTAAAATAGGCTTAAATTAAAGCAGAGGGAGAAGGAGGGGTGTGTAAATGGTTATGCAGGTTAGAGATGTCTTTTAGTTAATGGCAGGTTTTCTTATAGCCATGCTGCAATTGGACTGCTTCCACTACACTTTTAGAGCATTAAGAATAGAAAGTTGTAAGGGTGGTACCTATTCTAGTGGGAACCTCAGGTACAAATTTCTGTGATGACAAGCCACTGGGAATCCAAGTACTGATATTTGCAATAAAAAAATTAAACACCCCAAAACTCAACTGAATAACCCTGTAAACTAGCCCAGGAGAGATTCAATGTTTCACATTTCCTCATATATTTTGGTTGCACTCATATGCAAAGGGATTATTTGTTCATTCAACCAATCAACACATTAAAAGAACACCTACTGTGTGATGGCAATGGGGGTTACCAAAAGGCCAGTGGTTCGGAATCCACCAGCTGCTCCTTGGAAACCCTATGGGGCAGTTCTGCTCTGTCCTATAGGGTCTTTATGAGTCAGAATTGACTCAACTGCAATGGGTTTTTTTACTGTGTAATAGGTACTCTGCTAGTCATTAGGAATATGAAGCCAGGTACCACATAGCTCTTGCTTTAAAGGTGCTTTGAGTCCAATTGATTTTGACACTATCACTTCTCACTCAGCATGAGTCAGAGATTTTAAAGACAGAAGTTTGACTTTAACAGTGGCACCATTGTATAAAGTGCACCAAAAACCAAACCAAACCTGTTGCCGTCAAGTTAATTCCAACTCACAGCAACCCTATAGGACAGAGTAGAACTGCCCCATACCACTTCCAAGGTGTGCCAGGTAGATTCGAACTGCTGACCTTCTGGTTAGCAGCCTATGGTGCCAGGGTAGTTTTATTATAAAAACACATGGAAGAGACATTTCTGGTACTTTTGAAATGGGGTTTCATTTGTATTAACAGATACCTTACTTTTAATAAATAAAAAGTATTGAGCTGATTTGTATTTTTAATTTTGGCTGGGTACACATAAAAAAGAATGACCTTGGGTTTCTAATGTATAATATCAGGAGATTGGACTAGATAATAGGAAACCCTTGTGGTCTAGTGGTTAAGAGCTACGACTGCTAACCAAAAGGTTGCCAGTTCTAATCCACCAGGCGCTCCTTGGAAACTCAATGAGGCAGTTCTTCCCTGTCCTGTAGGGTTGCTGTGAGTCAGAATTGACTCGACGGCAATAGGTGGGGACTGGATAATTTCTCTGGTCCCTTCCAACATTAAAATTCTGTGATTCTATGAATTGAAAAAACAGCTTCAAAGATTGAGAGTTAAAAAATAAGCAGTTTAACAAGTGGCCATCTAAGATGCATCAATTGGTCTCAACCCACCTGGATCAAAGGAGAATGAAGAACACCAAGGTCACATGATAACTATGAGCCCAAGAGACAGAAAGGGCCACATGAACCAGAGACTTACATCATCCTGAGACCAGAAGAACTAGTTGGTGCCCGGCCACAACCCATGACTGCCCTGACAGGGAGCACAACAGAGAACCCCTGAGGGAGTAGGAGATCAGTGGGATGCAGACCCCAAATTGTCATAAAAAGACCAGACTTAATGGTCTGACTGAGACTAGAGGAATCCCGGCGGTCATGGTTCCCAAACCTTCTGTTGGCCCAGGACAGGAACCATTCCCGAAGACAGCTCATCATACATGGAAGGGACTGGACAGTGGGTAGGAGAGAGATGCTGATGAAGAGTGAGCTACTTGTATCAGGTGGACACTTGAGACTGTGTTGGCATCTCCTGTCTGGAGGGGGGATGGGAGGGTAGAGAGGGTTGGAAGCTGACAAAATTGTCACGAAAGGAGAGACTGGAAGGGCTGTCTCATTAGGGGGAGAGCAAGTGGGAGTATGGAGTAAGGTGTATATAAACTTATATGTGACAGACTGACTTGATTTGTAAACGTTCACTTGAAGCTCAATAAAAATTAAAAAAAAAATAAGCAGTTTATATTTTTGTAATACCCTTACTGAATTTGAATAGGCAGGCCTGCTTCCAAAAAGGTTGTTTAATGTGTGTTTCTCTAGCATCTTAACATTCTTGTTACCATTGTCATTTAAGACTGGCGAATGTATTTTGTAAATAAAAAGTGAGACACTAATAATTTCGATTTTTATGTAGTGACAAAGGGATAATATATGTAATATCTAAGCTACGGTTGATATATGTAAAACCAGAACTTTTCTTTTCCCTTTTTTCAAGTTTTATTGACTTAAAAAAATTACACGTACGTATATATAGAATAGGAGATAGCAGGAGAATCTGGTTCTAGGAAATACATCTGATTATTGCTATTTCAGTAAGGTGGAAAATTTTATCTATCACTATTGCTCTAATTTAGAATAATATCCATCAGAGCGATAAAACAAAAATCTCTGGAATGCTGGTAATACTGGAACTGAACTAGAACTGGAACTGAACTAGAGCTATTTTCTGAGAAATTACATGTAAGATCTAACTACCTATAAGATCTTTACCAAATGTAACTGAAATGGTGCTTTCAGGTGAAAATCCGAGGCCTAATCCAAATATGAGTAAGTATCCCAAGCCAGCCTCCTTGATGGAAAGACAGGTTTATGTACCCAGGATGCCACCAGCAGGAGAGCCCCAGAGGTTGCTCTATGTGTCTGTTCTTCAGTCTTATCCTGATGGAGCTACAAGAGCCTCATTCTCTTAGGACACAGATTCCCCAACTCCGAAAGCATTCCTTCAAGCTTAGAGGAGGCCTCTGTGAGTTCTCAGCTTCTAGAGAAGTACCAGAAATCTTATGCCCTTTGTAAGTATCATCTGAAGTACTTTTGACAGGTCCAGGTGGTGAAAGTCCTGACAGAGACCTTCCAGCAATACTGTACTCACCAGTCATTGAGAGCTGGCTCCCCTACAATCTGCTCAGAGTATCATAACCAGTGTGCAGAGAACTGGGCTCTGTAAGAAATTAGCTCTGAGCATGTGCATGTAGCCTACAATGGGGAAGGGTTTGCTAGTCTTATAGAGGCCCCTCCTTCCCCGTTTCAATAAACATAGTCACTTCTAAGGCAACTGGGATGTATAAATCCAGTTTCTGCCCCAATATTACCCAATTGTATTTTATATAGTTACTTGGGGGTATGTGCCCCATATATTTGATGAATGAAAACTGTAATGCAGAATACAGCATAACTTTAATTGGGGCATTTATACCAAATCAACAGAGTTCTAACCCTTTTTGCTTAGCATATAAGAGCGGGAGGAGAAACAGAAAAGAATCAGTACAAATACTCTTTCAAGAACCGGCTGAAATTTGTGTGAGTAGTTTAACGAGACTTTTACTTGTTCAGCTGAGGAATCTTGACAATTCTGGAGGATATTCAGCATGTTTACAATATGGCTTCAGAAATTTTTCACTTTTTATTTGTTGGCCCTTGGAATCATTAGCAAAACTTTGGATACTGGCTTTATCTCTTTTGACTTGAAATTGCAGGGGGTTGAGGTTTAAAGGGAGTTCCTGGGTGGTACAAACAGTTAATGTGCTCAGCTACTAATTGAAAGGTTGGAAGTTTGAGTCCACCCGGAGGTCCTTAGAAGGAAGGCCTGGCTCTCTACTTTTGAAAAAGCAGCCATCAAAAACCCTATGAAGCAAAGTTCTACTCTGACACACATAGAGTCTCCATGAGTTGGAATCAACTCCATGACAACTGTTTTTTTTTGGTTTGGGGGTTAAAGAGACCTTCACAAAATCATTCTTGTAAGATATTTCTCTTTACTTTGCTGAAGTGTATGTCCCTTTGAAATAAAGGCCATTTTCTTCTGTGGGTTGATAAAAATTCATGTGGAAAGTTGGCTGTGTAAAATTACATCCGGTGTTTTAATAGCCACGTGGATAAAAGATTGCTTTGACTGTTAGCCAAAATTCCTTATATGAGATATTCATAGCTATATTTATGAATATAATAGTTCCCATCTTGATTTTATTATATATATACTTTTTTTGATTTTATTATATTTTTGAGAACCAAGTGAGTGTGTTTAAGAGGTGCTGGGCAGTCAGAATTAGAGATGTTGACATGATGGAACATTTACACACAAATTAGGAGCCAAGGTGCAATTACTTTCTATCAGAAGCCCTATTACTCTAGATAGGCTTAAGAGATGTCAATTAACTATGCAATGAAACCTAATTAAAAAATAAATTAATTTTGCTGTAATTAATTTATTTATTTTGAAATATAGTTAGCTGACAGAATGTCAACCTTCTGACTTTTTCTCCTTTCATGTATTATAATGTCATATTTACCCTGACCTATGTGTTTCTTTATAAAATTCAAACAATTACACTAAATTAAATCCAGGCACTTTGAGGGTAAAACAAAACAAAACTACTTTGCTGCTTCTTCTAAGGTGGTGATTCTAACACAATCATGCTTATGTATATAATATTCAAACTTACTTTTTTTTTAAAAAACTAAACAGTATAAAAGAGCAATTACATTAGCTATATTCACTAGTAAGCATTTCAATATAACTTGTGTCCTCAGAAATGGTCTAGAAGTTATTTTGCCTTATTAGCTGTGATTCAGTAGGGGAATATTGCTATTCAGAAATTAATGGAGTTGGGATTCTAAAATATGAATCTAGAATTTAAGATTCATGAAATAATCTTTATTAGGAAGTCTAATCTGTGTGCCCCAGAAAGGTAGATTTGGAAAACACTGAGAGTTTAGAATAGAGTTGAGATAATTAAATATTTCAGAAAACTGGGTAGAGGATTTGTGATTACTTAGGAGTGGTAAAGACAATACGGAGAGAGGACTCTTGGGAGGTAGTTGACTTTCTCATAATTAAGAATGGGAAGGACTTGAGTCCCAGATCTGTTACTTTCTAGTTGTGAGCTCTTGGGCAAGGCTTTACTTCTCTAAACCTCAGCTGCTTCTTCTCTGAAATGGGGACAATAGTACTTATTTTTCAGTCATGGTGTAAAGATTAAATGAGATAATGTGTAAAGGTTTTATCACGGTACGTGGGACAAATTACTCAGAAAATAATAGATGTTATTATAGTTTTTAGGCATATGAAAGTTTCTTTATTTCCATTGAAATTATAATAGTAGGAAGAAATAATTTAAAATTGCAACACTAAATTAGGTTCGATATAAAGAAGAATTTTCTGACGATGAAAATTGTTAAATGTAGAAAGAATTCTAAGAGGCTGTAAAATTCCTTCTCTGAAGGTTTCTTAAAACTAGAATTGATCTAAGATGTTACGAGTGCAATGCTTTACCAAAGTCTATTGGAGTCACAGAGCTTAGAAGGATACAGAAGATAACTGAGCCACTTTATGGGGAGCGGTGACTTCTAGGTCAAGTATTTTGTGTATAATAAATAATGCTCAAATATTACTGAGTAATTAAAAAATAATACTGTGACAAAATAAGAATTCCATATTATTCCCCCTAAATTTTTTGAAATAAGTTTATTCTCTGATTAGAGCATTATCTTCTTGAATCACACTGTTCAGAAATAATTCTATAGCTGACTCCCCACAGAAAGTCACAGACACACAAATATGACCACTTTGCCACTAGAAGATTAAAATACTTCTGAAAGTGCTTCGTGAGTTAATGTATTAACCGAAAAGTAGCAGTTTAGTAGGAAGTATATGTGTGTCTAGTTATATCCATACCAAAAAATAGTTCCTAGATAACAGAGTTCTAGGAAGAATGGAGTACCACGTAAATCTTTCAGCTAAAAAACAACCAACAGCAAATGAACAAACAAAAAACCCACCCACACGCACATAAACAAAAGCCTCAAACTTTTAAGGAACCTCAAACTCTTTTTTAAGGAAATTAATAGATTGACTTTATTTGGTTGCTGTATGGTAGCAGACACTTGTAAGAAAATTATTTCCTTTCTATAGGGATTTAATTCTCTGCAAATAAATCAGAGTGTGGAAAAGAGGTCAGACTGCTTGCTTTCCTGGTTGACACATTTAGTTCCCTTGCAAATTAGTCAACACTTTCAGCTTTATTCCCAGACCTGACAAATGGTTAATCCAAGGATTCCTTGTCTCTCTGACATGGGCACCCATGCAGACATACGTTCTATCCTTCTACGTCCTATGTTTTCTAGTTTAGCCCTACCTTTTGTCTTTTACTTCACCCAAAAGTGATAGAAGACTATCACCCTACAATTCCACTTTCCTGGCCTTTTCACAAGCTTCACAACATGTTGATGTGTCTGTACTGTGGGCTCTCTCTTTCATCTCATGTCTCATCCCTAAGTCCTAGTTGATCTCTTTCACCTTTTTCCATCTCTGAACCTTGAATTTATGACTAGTAATCACCCTCCTGCAAATATTGGCTTATACCTCCCTCTCCCCTACTAGACTGTGATTTCTGGGAGGACAGGAGCCATGTGAATTCATCTGTGTATCCACACCATGCCCTTGGCACGTAGTAGGTGCACCACCAATAGAGTTGAATAAATGAGTGAGTTAATGAATTGACCTCTAAATTTGAAATGCCCATCAGCCTGTTCCACTGGCCTATCCTCACCTCATCTTTACTTGCCTCCCTTCACACTTGCATCTTGGATAGCTTCACACCTCCTCAGTACTCTTCTTGGTTCCCTTTGCTCCAATTTCCTTATTATAAATTTCATTTTTGTACTCTTATAAAAAAAAAAAATATGTAAATCATAAGTCATATCAAATGCTTAGTGAAATGAATGGGGCACAGAAAGGCACATACATGAAAATGTTAATTTCTAGTTTTGCCTCTCTTGCCCCAAACTCTCTTCTAAATTTCATACCCATAGTTGCAGATCATTAGTCATTTTTGTGTCTCTTCTCTGGTTTTGATTCTCACCACCAGTCCCCATACCTTCAACAGTTCTTCATGGGGCCTGTTTCATGACCATCAAAACATTTAAACATCATTGCCATATCATTCCCCTACTCAACGTTGTGCAGCAGTTTTCCTGTTGACTTCCTCCTCAAGCATAAACTCAAAGCCGCTAAAACATGGCTCTGGAGTAACCTGTTCCAACTCATTTTCCTTACCCTCTATCAGGGCACCGCACCCATGCACCTAAGCTCCACAGATTCTGTGTTCCCTCCTGCCTGCAATTCTGCTTTGGTTCTCACAGAGAGAACACATGGCCATCTTTACAACATTCAAATTTTTTCTCTGCCTGAAAACTTACTGTTTCCCGGAGCTCATCTCTGTTTATTCCAACTTACATTGCTATTTCCTCAGTCTCGACTACTTTTTCTCAGAGTTAGTTCCACACATTTTGGTGTTTAATTATTCACCAGTTACTTTGCATATTTATCAAATACAAACGATTATGTCTTAGTTTTATTTCTGCAAAACTACTGTAAGGTCCTGGTAGAACTAAAGCCAATCCCAGAGAACATGATCTTCCAGGAAGGGGAGGGAATTGGCAAAAAAAAAAAAAAAAAGAAAAAGGAAAAATTATAATGAGAGGCTAGAAAGGAAAAAGGAGTATCTCTGGGGAAGATTTATTTTTAAGAGACACCCTAGATCAAAGTGAGACAAGAAATCTAAGGAGAAAAAAAAAAGTGCAATGTTGATCCAAGAAAGATACAAAAATTAGTTCCTAGTAAATTTTGTGAACAAAGTGAAGCATTTTTTCAAATGATATAGAAATGACAGATGGTGAGGGCAGTTTCTGAAAGAAACAAAGGCTGGAGAAATACTGCAATTACCACCGACTATTTTTTTGAACAACTATTATGTGTTTATCACTGGAATAGGCCCTGATTGTGGTTGGTGGTGGTACAGAAGAAATTTTTGGCCTTATTCTTTTAGATACCATTGTAAATTAAACTTTCTTAATTTCCTTTTCAGATCGTTCATTGCTGGTGTATAGAAACACAAGTGATTTTTGTGTGTTGACCTTGTGCACTGCCATTTTACTGAATACGTTTACTAACTCCAGTAGCTTTCCGGTGGATTCTTGCCATACTTTTACTTTTTTCTTCCTGACTTGGATACCTTTCATATCTTTTCTTGCATAATTGCTCTGGCCAGGACTTCCAGTACAATATTAAATAGCAGTGGTGAGAGCAGGTAACCTTGACTTGTTCCTGATCTAAGGGGAAAACTCCCATTCTTTCTCTGTTGAATGTGATGTTAGCTGTGAGTTTTTATAAATGTCCTTTATCAGATTGGGGAATTTCCTTCTATTTTTAGCTTGTTGACTGTTTTAATCATGAAAGGGCATTGGATTTTTGTCAAATGCCTTTCCTTTGGTTCTTGCCCTTTGTTCTATTAATGGAGTGTTTTATATTGATTGATTTTCTAATGTTGAACCATTCTTGCATTCCTGGAATAAATCCAACTTGGTCATGGTATATGATCCTTTTAATATGGTGTTGGACTTAGTTTGCTAGCATTTAAGGTTTTTGCATCACATTCATAAGGTATAAAGGATATTTGCAAGTTATACATCTAATAAGGCATATTGGACTGTAGTTTTCTTTTCTTCGGGTCCCTTATCAGATACATGATTTGCAAATATTTTCTCCCACTCTGTGGGTTGTCTTTTCACTTTCTTTAAAGCTCAGCAGTTTTTAGCTTTGATGAAGCTCAATTTAAAAAAATTTTTTTGGTTGTGCTTTTGTGTCATATCTAATAAAACTTTGCCAAATCCCAGGTTATAAAGAAAACCCCTATGTTTTCTTCTATGAGTTTTGTAGTTTTAGCTTTTACTTTGATCTGTTTTGAATGAATTTATGTATATGGTGTGAGATAGTGGTCTAAATCCATTCTTTTGCATATAGACATATAGTTGTTCCAGTACCATTTACTGAAAAGACTATTCTTGCCCCACTGAAGGGTCTTGGTAACTTTGTTGAAAATCAGTTAACCATATACATCTAGGTTTATTTTTGGATTCTCAATTCTATTCCAGTAATCTGTATGTCTTTCCTTATGCCAGTACAACACTGTCTTGTTTACAGTTGGCCAGCTGGTACAGTGGTTAAGCGCTAGCTGGTAACTGAAAAGTTGGTGGTTTGAACCTGCTGGCTGCTACATGGGTGAAAGATGTGGCAAACTGTTTCCATAAAGATTTATAGCACTGGAAACCTTATGGGGCAGTTCTGCTCTGCCCTATAGGGTTGCTATGAGTCAGAATCAACTCAGTGGCAGTGAGTTTGTTTTTTTAGGTTTTGAAACTAGGAAGTATGAGTCCTCCAAACTTGATCTTCTTTTTCGAGATTATTTTGGCTATTCTTCTGGATCTCTTGAATTCCCTTATGAATTTTAGTAGCACCTTCTTGATTTCTACGAAGAAGCCATCTGGGATTCTGATAAGGGACTGTGGTGAATCTTTAGATTAATTTGGAGATTTCTTAAATCTTCTGTGAACATGGATACCTTTCCATTTATTTAAATCTTCCTTAATTTCTTTCAGCAATGCTTTGTAGTTTCCAAAGTGTAAGTTTTGCACTTTTGTTAAGTTTATTCCCAAATATTTTATTCTCTTTTATGCTGTTCTAAATGGAGTTTTCTTAATTTTTCTTCTGACTGTTCACTGTAAGTATATAAAAATGCAATTGCTTCTTGCATATTGATCTTGTAACCTGCAACCTTGCTGAACTCACTTATTCTAGTAGTTTTCTAGGGGGTTCCTTAGTGTTTTCTATCTACAGTTTTTTTCATTTTATAATCGTGCCTTGTTGTTGTTAGGTGCTGTTGAGTTGGTTCTGACTCATAGCAACCCCATGTACAACAGAACAAAATGCTGCCCAGTCCTGCACCATCCTCACAATCATTGCTATGTTTGAGCCCATTGTTGTAGTTACTGTGTCACTCCATCTTGATGAGGGTCTTCCTCTTTTTTGCTGATCCTGGACTTTTCCAAGCATGATGTCCTTCTCCAGGGACTGGTCTTTCCTGATAACATGTCCAAAATACATGAGACGAAGTTTCACCAACCTTTCTTCCAAGGAGCATTCTAACTGTATGTTTTCCACAACAGATTTGTTCATTCTCCTGGCAGTCCATGGTATAGTGAATATTCTTCACCAACACCATAATTCAAAGGCATCAGTTCTTCTTCAGTCTTCCTTATTCATTGTCCAGCTTTCAAATGCATATGAGGAGATTGAAAACACCATGGCTTGGGTCAGGCGCACCTTAGTCCTCAAGGTGACATCTTTGCTTTTTAACATGTTAAAGAGGTCTGTTGCAGCAGATTGGCCCAATGAGATAATGTCATTTGATTTCTTGACTGCTGCTTCCATGAGCATTGATCGTTTATTCAAGTAAAATGAAATCCTTGACAACTTCAATCTTTTCTTCATTTATCATGATGTTGTTTATTGGTCCAGTTGTGAGGATTTTTGTTTTCTTTATGTTGAAGTATAATCCATACTGAACACTGTAGTTGTTGATCTTTATCTTGCCTTAAACCCGGTGCCATCGAGTCGATTCCGACTCATAGCGACCCTATAGGACAGAGTAGAACTGCCCCATAGAGTTTCCAAGGAGCGCCTGGTGGATCTGAACTGCCGACCCTTTGGTTCGCAGCCGTAGCACTTAACCACTACACCACCAGGGTTTCCAATCTTGCCTTAGATAAGTAGAAATGTTTTGACACAAACCCTTAGAAGCATGTGACAGTCGTTTGCTTTAAGCCTTTCGTATCCAGGTCTCCTGGAGTTCTAAATCCAAAGAGCTTTTTTGGAAATTCAGTGGCTATTTGTCCTTAGCTGTGAAAAGCCAAACAACAACAACAACAACAAAACAACTGAGCTGATCCTCCTGAAATTGACCCAAAGTCATACCATGCCTATTAAACCAAATTGCACTTTCAATCACTTATATATTTTGAAGACTTGGAAAATGAGAAATCTTTTAGAACCTCTGTCTCATTCTAATTAAAATCTTACTGCTCTGTCAATAGGAAAGAATGAGCACAGACATCTTGAAAATCATACAAATTTCTCTTTTTGTGAACACTCCCTCAGTCTTTAAACTCTTTAAATTGACATACGTGAGAGATTGTACAAAAACACGTTCACAAATATGTGGACTCCTTTTCCCATGAATGTTATCTGATTTAGAGGGTGCTAACTGACTATCAGAGCAGACAGATAATAATAATACTTCAATAAACCAAACCAAGCCCATTGCCGTTGAATCGATTCCAACCCTGAGTAAAACTGCCCCGTAGGATTTCCAAGGAGCTGCTGGTGGATTCAAACTGCCAACCTTTTGGTTAGCAGCTGAGTTCTTAACCACTACACCACTTGTTAAAAACCAAAGCCTAAGTTTTGAGCCACATCACGTTTCTGCTGCAGCCTAAGAAAAGTGAGAAATTTGAAAGGTGCTAACCTGAATGTCCAGTTTCATTACCTTCCAAATTTGAAATATCGCCAGCCTAACTTTAGCTGTAGGTTCTGAAATGGAGTGGAGTTACCTTGATATCATCTGAGTTTTTCTGTTGCTGCTAACAGAAAGTTGGCCTCTGTGCAGGTTAAGGGATTGATATACTTTTGAATTATCTGTGAACATTGGCCCTTAAAAGGTTATATAGTAGCATATATTAGCTGTTAATCAAACATATATAGCTGATGGATTTTGTGATATAGAAAATAATGCTTACTAGTCTTAGGAGCTTTAATTTTGCGTATATAGACACAGGCAAATATACAGACACAGGCAAAAAGAAAGAAGAAGGAAGGAAGGAGGGAGAAAGGGGGAACAGGAAAGGGAAGAAAGTGAGAAAAAAAAGAAAAAGAAACAAACCTTCTTTGAAGAAACTTCAAAGTCCAAAACTTTCTAAAAGAAAAAAAAATAAGTTGGATTGTTTCTATCACCTTGTTACTTGCTATATAAGGTAAGTAGTTTTATGGTATAGGTATTTAGAAGCTTCTTTCACGCGACTACTTCTAGCTTACGTACCACTTCCAGTGCACACTTGTTACTTATTTGCCATTTTGACCCAAATAACAAGGAAATGTAAAAAATTTCCAAATCTTGAGCTTCCTCGTAGTGGGGGAAAAAACAAAAAACAAAAAACCGTGGGGATTTCTATTCCTAAATGGGGAAACGGGACCATAATTAGTTTACAAGGACTAGTTTACAAATCAGACTATTCAGTATAGTAGGGTTATGAACACAAATGAGCAGAAGAAACATTAAACACGTATCACACCACCCAGAAAACATGCCCAGCTAGAAAATTTTGGCGCGATCTCAGTTTTGACTATTGTAGAGAGCAGCCCCATTAGCCACAGTCTCGGCAAGGATTGTGTAATTATCTGTCATCTGCCAATTCTCCCTTTCCCTTGGCGACCGCAAGGAATATTCAAAGGGAGAGAAAGATCCCATCTAGCCTTGCTTTAGACCCAGGCTCTTGATAATTTTTCTGAATTGGGTATAAACTCTAGCTTTTGAACCCTCTGGGCCATTTCAATGTTTTCGCTTGCTGTTTCCGTATGTGTCATTTCTGAGCCCGCCAAGAAGCAGTTTTTTCCATTTAGCAATCAAAAATGTGGAAAAAGGGCAGGCATGGTCCACTTTCCAGGGAGCCTTTTAGCAGCTAGTTATCAAATTAGAGTATTTTTTTTCCTTAATATTTCTGATGATGCTAATCCCCATGATTAACTAAAAAAAAAAAAAAAAAAAAATCCCCATGATTAGGATGAGTTTAATTTTTGAGATGACATCAGATATTAAAGTCTCATCAGCAATGTTTTCCACTTTCTTCCAGGACATTCCTGAAAAGTTGAACTAACAGGAATAATTCAAGACCATGAGAATTTAACTTGGAATTTTAGAAAAATATGGCTTAGGAAATTGCATATATGTGCTCCAGATGAATATGCAAATTATCCTGCGTGTGCAACCTTCTCTTCTGCATTATGTTTTTCTATAATGCACACTCATGTGAATGGATATGCACACTAATGTGATTGTATGTGTACGATCTCGAATTATTGCTTATGTCAAGTTAATTTGACATTTTATCTTAAGTAACACACGGTTTTGTATATATAAAAGACAGTTTGCATATTTCTTTGCCGACATTTTATTCCTCTTTTTAATTAGAGAAAACAAAATCTTTTTTTCATAGTAGATAACGTTTAGAAATGTTTCAAATCTGTACTCTAGTTACAGATCGATGTAGCTGTTTGATGAGAGTGCTCCTGGAACTTAATAGCAGACTTGTTGTTAACGGATAAAAAGGATGCTCGCTTGTCTTCATGTAGGGCATCTATTCAGTAAATCTAAAAATAGATTAAGTAGCTCAGGCACAAGTATACAGGAATAAGGATAGAACACAACCTGGTCCTGTGCTCTCACAGAAGGCTTTGTTTCCCCCTCTTACTCTAAAGGTTGTTGTTGCCATTAGTTGCTGTTGGGCGGGCTCCAGCTCATGGTGACCTTATGTATATGTGTAACAGAGTGAAACATTGTTCAGTCCTATGCCATCTTCACAATTGTTGGTACTGTGAATAAAGCTGAGAAGGAAATCAGAAATAAAACTGTGCCTTTAAAAAACGTACCCTCAGGATAAGAACTTACACAGCTGGGCCAAGTAAATCATGTTGCGAGGGAGTAACTAAGCAAGTGCACCAAGATGTTTTGGTTAATTTCCCAGTTTTGCCTGTAATCAATGATTTTTTCCTTTGGTTCTTGATTTGGCTTTGCCTCTAGACTTCAGTTTTTATCCCTTGGTACATCCTCATATAAGCATTCATTTTTGGATCAAGTCTGGAGTTGCATTATGGATACTGCCCCAGACTTCATTTCTGCCCAGTTTCATTCCACTGTGCTTTGGTTTAGAACATATAACTTGACCTGTATATAAGTTCTAGCTATGGACTTAAAGGCTGAAAGCACATCAGTAGAAACTTTGAAAATCTTTACATCTTGAGTGCTTTTCTCACTGTAAAAGTGATCAGTGTTCAGTCTAAAATCAACATTTTTCCGTGGGGATTCAAAGATGTGCGACTGGAATTTTGTATGGAGGAGAAAATTTGCCACTTTTATCCGTGGTACTTTGGCTTACCTTTTGAGAAATTGTTATTGATTGCCATCAAGTTGGCTCTGATTTATGGTGACCTTAAGTATAACAGAATGAAACGCTGCCCAGTCATGTACCATCTTTATGATTGTTGGTATGCTTGAATCTGTTGTTTTGGTCACTGTGTCAGTCCATCTCATTGAGGGTTTCCCTTGTTTTCGCTGACTCGCCACTTTACCAAACCTGATGCCCTTTTTCAGCAATTGGTCTTTTCTGAAGACATGTCTAAAGTAAGCAAGCTGAAGTCTTGCCATCCTTGCTTCTAAGGAGCATTCTGGTTGCATTTCTTCTAAGTCTGGTTTGTTCGCTATTCTGGCAGTATATACAACATTCTCTGCCAACACCACAATTTGAATGCATCAATTCTTCTGTCTTTCTTTTTCATTGTCCTGCTTTCACACGCGTGTTGTTGTTTTTTGCCATTGAGTCTATAGGAGGTGATTAAAAAGTCTATGGCTTGGGTCAGGTCCCCCTTAGTCATCAAGGTGACGTCTTTGCTTTTTAAAACTTGAAAGAAGTCATTTGCAGCAGATTTATCCAATGCAATATGTCATTTGATTTCTTGGCTTCAGATTCCATGGACTTTGAGAAATTAGCTTCTTGTAAGAACTGAGGTTTTTCTGTTATGTTTAAATTGCTGTCTTAGACACTTGTCAGGGTTTCCCACTCCATATACCCCACTTTTTTGGCTCACTCGCAGGTTTTGACTCAACCCTAGGAGGCAACTGAGTTCATATTACATTTGCTTTGTACTCTCTTCGAAAAGTATTTTGGCTCCTGCTCTGATTCTTGTGGTTACCTTGTCTACTCACTCTGCTTCTGCCTTGAGCAGGTTGACACAGACTACCTTAAAAGTAATACTAAACTACGTTTAGTATAAACAAAGTGAGATTCCACTTCTTGATAGAGACGTACATTTCTCTAGCACAGTGTCTTACAAACTATTCCACAAAATGGATCTGTGAACTATTAATAAGTGTTCTATGAGAAAAGTGAGTTCTCTAGTCACATGATTTGGGGAACCACTGCGAACCATAACTTCCTTGTGGGGACTCACAATAAATAGTATAATAATAAAAGCACCGAGAAGTCTTGTAGAAATGAAACCTGTGAGATAATATACAGTCCCCAGTTTATGAATGTCCGACTTACAGACAACTCGTACTTAAGAATGGACTGCCATAAAGCCTACTATATTAAAAATTTGAGTTAAATACAATGGTTCATAAAAACAAATGCATGCAATACTTTGCGATGTTCATGAAAACATTGTGGTTTGGAAGTGTTTCTTAAGTGTTTCACATGCCTAGAAAGGTAAAATACACACTATATACTAAGACAAACATTTGACTGATGATAAATAAGAAACATATGTACATGTTCCAATTTACCTATAAATTTGACTTAAAGACAGACTTAGGAACAGGTTTCATTCATAACTCAGAGACTGCCTGTATTTGTTTTCTAAGTGGAACCTCTTTTCTCTGAAATACTTATGCATAGCTCAAGGACTACGAGCTACCTGTAGAAGACATTTTTGGAAGTTATATTCTTAGAACTTGGACCATAAGTTAGCAATCTTCCCTATCCTCATCTTCAACAATAAGATTATAGTAGATTAAATCTGATTCAAATATCAGGCCACCTACATCAGTATTATGTTGGATAAAAAATATGTAATGTGAAACGGTTATACAATTAAAATTAGGCATCTAATGAAGTCAGAGAAGACTTGACAGGAGGTTAGTTTTGTCAGTAAAACATAAAAATAAATGTCTTAGAAATCAAGAACACATAGTAATATGGAGTAGTTGATTACTGTCATCTTTGAATTACCTATTAATTTATCTTTTTTTTTCTGGTTTGGGTTTTAGTATAAAACTGATGCTGGAATGTCTTGGCACAAAACCTGTCCTGGCATAAAACCAATGGTGATATCTCTTTCAATATTTTTTTTTCAATTTATTTACAATGTTTGACAAGTTCCTACATTTAAATAAAAAGGCAAATAAGTGGCCTTGGGATAACAGAATTTAATCAAAGAAGTAAAATTATTTTTCTATGGATATTGAATAGATAAATGGAAATTGTACACTCCAAACAAGTGAATTAAATAATTGATATTTTGCTCTAAAGTCAGATTTAATAAGAGTTTCTGTATGAAAAACTCTGTAAGTAGGTTTCTATTCATTTAATAATAATAAGGAAATTTCTTTTTCAACCTGCCAGCCCCTACCGAAACCTTTTCTTTGACATCCCAAACATGTTTGCTGTTTAAAACTGGGAAGCCAGTTACCCATGAAATCACGCAGTCATTTTTCTTCATTAGCCCTTTGGTCTGGCCTTATTTGAAGGAGTTGATTTTCCCCCAACATATATACTAGCAGTGCTGTTTGGAGAAGCAGAGTTTTACGCAGTTCATTTTATTTCCTTGTTACTTGAGGAAAGTATTTTTGCCACAAAGTAGAAATATTTCACAGTGAAGGAAACTAAGGCAACAAAACTGATATTCCAGCTGTAATAACAAGCCCAACTGATCTACCTTGTAGGGCAAAGTATTGGCATGCCGCCTTCTTTCATGCTAGCGTTCCTTTAAGGCTGAATGCAAGTCTAATACTGAAGAAGCGGGGCTACTCGGGGTGACGCAGTCTCTCCGTCTGCCTTTTGCCATGTTGTCTGTAGGTGAGATGAATTGTCTGCTCCAAATAGCAGCTACTGAGACCACTGCAGCAGAGTTAGCTTTAATGTGCTGTTCAGGAAGGGTGGAAGAAAAAGCGCACCTAATTTCTGAACGAGAACCTGAAATACCACTCATTCAGCAAACATTATTGAATCCATACTATGAAGCTGGTCTTGTGTCCCTGATGCTTTTAAAAGTTATTCTAACTTCAACAGAGCCCCTGGGTGGTGGAAATTGTTAATGTGCTCGGCAGCTAACCAAAAGGATGGGCATTGAAGTCCATTCAGAGGCACCTCAGAAGAAAGGACTGGCAATCTTCTTCTGCAAATCAGTCACTGAGAACCCTGTGAAGCCCAGTTCTATTTTGACATGCATGGCATCGCTAGAGTCAGAGTTGACTCAATGGCAATTTTAGCTTAAATCACAGGGAAGCATTGTGGGAGTGGGGGGGGGACTGACTTGTTCTTAGTATATTTATGAATTTGAGATCACTGTTCTTTGCAGTGGTTACGAGCTTGCGTGCTAACCAAAAGTTTGGCAGTTCAAATCCACCGGCTGCTCCTTGCAAACCCTATGGGGCAGTTCTACTCTATCCTATAGGGTCACTATCAGTCAGAACCTAATCAATGACAATGGTTTTTTTTTTTTTAAGTTTTTGCCAGATGACATCAGGGGCAGATGACTCAGTAAGCAAGGTAAGCACGTGCTTACTTGTGCTTTCTTGCTAATCTGTAATGAATAATTTCACATGGTTTCACCACATCACAGATTAGTAAGTAAGCATAAGTAAGTCTGTGCTTACCTTGCTTACTGGGTCATCTGTCTCTGTCAAGAGGCTTTGATTCTGTAGGAAGGTGCTGTGGTTTGAGAGAGAGACAAATGCCAGCCATACCTAGAAGCAGAGTCTTCGAAGTGATGAAAAAATGTGAAAATTTTCGCGACAGATGATCTGGTAAGCAAGGTAAGCATAGTGCTTACCTTGCCTATTGGGTAATCCACCCCTGGACCAGATAATTAAGGACAAAAACCTATTCTCACTTCTATCTTACCTTCTTCAGTCAGGTAAAGGTAATTTTTCTTTCTCTTTTTCAAATAGCTCTTATTGGGACTTGGCCTAGTTTCTTCAGTAGCGATTTTAGATTTATGGTGAGAAAAGCTGATATGCGTGTTTGGCTGTTTTTCCCATGACTAGTATTTCTTGTTTTATGAAGTTATCGCATGGAGAGAGAAAGGGAGAGAGAGAGGGAGTAATGGCTGTATTCATTTTAAAGAATTCTTGTCACATCTGGATTTAGGCAGGTGAAGATACAAATTATGAGTGCTCATCACATACCAGCTGTCTAATATACCACAGAATCAGAGGACAGCCTCAGTGAGATGGGAACAGGACCTGCATCTGCTACAACAATGAGCTATCAACATTTTTGCTTCTTCTCTACCTCATTTTATGCCTCTTTGCCTGCCTGTTATATTCGAGGAGATGTTTTCTAATTCTGCCCGTATCTTTTAGCTACTTGTGCTCACACGTGAAATCATCATTTAGTTCGAACTGTCATTTCAGCAAGTTGTCATACTGGCTACCTATGTAAAATTCCAACTTAATAAACTCTCTGGAGTTTCCAGAATATTTATTGTAACATGCTTAATGATAATGAATATGCCCTTTGCTAACTGGACCTGGTGATGAACAACAAAAAATGCCCAGCATTTGCTTGCTAACCAACCAACAAATGTAAAAGTCACCCGGACCTAGTTTGAGCCCCTGCTGGACAGCATCTTTGTGAGAATTACAAAGGGGTGCCTCCTCTGGGAAGATTCTGAAAGATAGCCTCTCTGGGCAGGGAAAGTAGAAAATAAGGCACTCCTTCCTCTAGGTGACTGGGGTCCCTTTGGCCGGCTGAGTAGGAGCTGATGTCAGCCGCCATGCACCCCTCTACCCTGTGCTACTGTGAAGTGCATGGTCTGCAGCGCCATCATAGTAATCCTGGCCCTGGTAAAGGAAGGCAGGAGACAGCATGCTGGACTGTTTCTATCCCTTCTCATCTTCAAACTCCTGTGTGTTTTCTTGTTTTGTTTTATTGGTTGATTTTGGTAGAAGTTAATCCATTTTGATGGTAGTGATACATGAAGAAGGGATTCAGATTATTTTTATTTGGTTTTAGGATAAATCAGGTGACACAACCTCAGTAGGAGTTAAAAAGAGCTTTCCTTTCCCAGCATGCAATGTGAGTAAGTTCACTGCAGGCTCTTTCATTAAAAAGAAAACCCATTCCCTGGACAGAGTTCAAGGAATCAACTGGAAAGGTTTGTTCATTTTAAAGAGTTAATTTTATTATTAAGTGACTGCTTGTATCACCTAAGGGAATGTATGTATGTTGAATGACTTTTCTCCTATGTGCTATTTCTTATTATATATGAGTAAATAATAATTATAGCAAAATTAAGTACGTTTTCTGCTTTAAAGTATCAGGAGCCGCTGCCTTGCCATGAAAACAGGATTACATGTCCCTCCGCCCCCACTATATCAAAACCCATGGGTGGTGCAAATGGCAAATGTGTTAAGCTGCTAACTGAAAGTTTGGAGGTTTGAGCCCGCTCAGAGACATCTTAGAAGAAAAGTAGCCATTGAAAACCCCATGGAGCACAGTTCTATTCTCACACACATGGGGTCACATGAGCCAGAATGGGCTCCGTGGCAACTTTTTTTTTGTTTTAATATCAAAATAAGAAAGGGATGAAGAGTGAAAACTTACGGTTTTTTTGTTTTGTTTTCTCTTTTAGGTGATGTGTACCACATCACTGCTCCCAATAAATTTACCTTTGAGGAAGCTAAAGAAGAGTGTGAGAACCAGGATACCCGGCTGGCGACAGTGGGGGAGCTCCATGCTGCTTGGAGGAACGGCTTTGACCAGTGCGATTACGGTTGGCTGTCAGACGGCAGCGTGCGCCACCCCGTGACTGTGGCCAGGGTCCAGTGTGGAGGTGGTTTACTTGGGGTGAGAACCCTGTATCGTTTTGAGAACCAGACAGGCTTCCCTCCCCCTGATAGCAGATTTGATGCCTACTGCTTTAAACGTAAGTGTTTGATATCTTTTTAAAAATTACGCATTTAAAAATATTACTTCAAAGGCGTGCACTGGTGTTCAACCGACCATGGGAATGGATTTCGTGGCTTGCACTGTGTGCTCAGGGATGGAAACAGTTCAGTGACTTGCAAAAGCAAGCCAACTGGACAGCGGTGATGTGGTGAAAATAACAGGAAGTTTGACAAATGGATTTCTAGAGGGAATGAAGAAATGCCAGGTTAAGGTCTTAACTCTGCCCTGTTGTGCCTAGAATCACAATCAGGGGCAGATTAACCAGTAAGCAAAATATGCACGGGCTTACTTGTGTTTACTTATTAATCTGTAGCGCACAATTTCACTTGAGTTTCACCACATCAAAGATTAGTAAGTAAACACAGGTAAGCCCATGCCTACCTTGCTTATTGGGTAATCCGTCCTTGACAGTACATGTTTCTCAATAATTTTATATTAATTGCAGCACTTAAATGCAATTAGATTGTTGGTGCTGTAATGCTGAGGCCACCTGTGGCTGAGTTAAATCCGTGAATTTTGTTCATCTTGTCATTGTTTGATACCACTCCTTCTCTGAAATGTCAGAGAATTTAAATATCAGTAATTGCAGGTGAGTACTTGGAGCTGACACGGATAATCATGATGTTCAACTCTTAGTTAAAAATGAATCATTCTATAAATAAAAATCTCCACTTATTTTATTTCAGGTAACGGAAATATATGCTGTCTAATGATTAATTCTATAATATCATAATGAAGTAAAATACATGTTCTTCGCAAGGGCTAACATAAACAGGCTATCTTCAATTAGATTAACTACTTAAAATCAGTTTCATGTAACATTTCTCAACCTTTATGATATAATCATTTTAATTTTTCAGATGTCTTAGAATTAATTTAGCCATAATACTCACATAATATAGTATCATGACTGTAGACTGCTTAATTGAACAAGCAAATATACTAGAGTCTCGCTGTAATATTTACTGTAGGGTCTATATTGGGCTAGATAAGCAAAGATTTCCCAGAAATTCTGGTAGCCTTTTGGATATATATAAGATGGAGCCGTGTTGAATTTTTCTGAGTAAGTTTGCAAGACACCTTGTAATAGCAATATATAACCAATAGAAAATACACTAGTTTATGTAACTGGTTTCTAAATGAAATACACTGGTGTTTCTCACCAACCAAAAAGACACAGAACTGCGATGCCTAAGTAGTCAGCAAAGGAAAGGAAAGGAAAAGAGCTAAGATACCTCTGCTTGGATTTTCCCCCTGAGAGTCAACTTTCTGAGTGTTAAAGCCACCTGTCGTGTATTTAGCTTGAGACAAAATGGCCATCCTTAAGAGATCATTGAAAAGCCCCAGTCTTCCTTAAACATTTTCTGGAGGACAAACAAACAACAGTAACAAAAAACCTTCCCCAGACTGGAAGAAGGTCATACATTCCTTTAGGCCATGTTTCCTTACAGAGTTCAGGCTATAAAAGCAGTTTTACAATGAGTGGTTGCTGTGATTAAGGAACACAGTATGCAGAGGGGTGGAGGTTGGAGAGGTTAAGTTAGGGAAGTGGTAGAATTATTGAGCTTGACTGCCTTGTTTGATTATATCCTCTTGTGCTTTATAAAAGTAGCATTAGAAAACATTTAAATAATAGTTTTAAAACATTTTTAAACAATGTTTTTTTCTCCCATGGTGGGGGGGGGGTAAAATTTAAATCAAAGCCTGTTGATAGCCACAAAAAAAATACTGTTAAAAAATTCATCCTGATGTGTTTTAAATTATTGATTTAAATGAGGAATTCACATGAATGGGTGAAAAAACAAGGTACTCATTTACATTCAAATGGAATCATCAACAACTAAAATGCTACATAAAATCAAAAAAAAAGGTAGGAAGTTTAGGTTCAATTTTTTTTTTCTCCTTAATTCATTTGAATCTACATAGGAATATAATAGATTGGTTTTTTTCAACTAAAGTTAGAAGCTAGATTCTTACCCATTTCTTCCCTACCTAAAACCCTATCATATCCAAAATTTATTCTACATATAAAAAGTTAAGAGAGTTTAGTCATAACATAGAAGTTGTCTTAACACACAATGCCAAGAGTTTCCCCAAATTTCAAATTCATTTTTCAAAGATTCTTTTAAAACATCTTTTAAAATTTTGAAAACAAAAATTTCAAAGCTTAGTGACTGAATTCTCTAGGATAAAATAAGTGAGGGCTATGTTTTTTTTTTGTTTGTTTGTTTTTTATGACCTTAGCTACATTTTCAAAAAGTGATTTCAGAGATTTACTTCAGGTAGAGAATCAAATAGAGGAATTTAGAAATATAGCCATACCTTTTTTACTCACTTTTACCAAATGTAATGTTTTGTGAGCCATTCCTTGGTGATTGAACAATGCTGAATGTTATTTTGCTATAACTCCTTTTTCCTTATAACTGAATAACCCTGACTAATAACAGATATGATTAAAATCTATTCTTGTATAGTAAAAGTCAAATAGATTTGAACAGGTAAATTAGTATCTTCATGAAACAAAGTTTTCCTGCATATTTTCCCTTGATGATTAAACTCATTTGTGTACTTTTCATTTTTATTTGACCTCAATGTTAAGCAAGTTGTATGAAAGTTAAAGAGTTAAAAAGGACTTTGAAAGATTATTTTGTACACCCTCAAGTTTAAGTGAATCAGAGCCATTGAAGACCCATGATCATCTCCATTCAATGTTATTACGTCTCCAGAGAAGGAGGCAGGGCATGTTTCTTGGGAAACCCATTCTAATATTCTGTGACCATCACTAGCAGATAGATTTTTGTCATTGTCTAAATTTGTTGCGTTGGAGTTTGAGCCCATTTTTCCTTCTTAAGTTGGATACTAAAATCTAAACAACAGCCATTTCTATTATTGAACACAATTGTTCAGCTGTCCCTCAGTGTCTTGATCAACTGAACCAATTTCCTTCTATAGGGTTTTCAGTTTCTAAGCCCAGATCATCTGTGTGGTCTTCCCTGGAGCCATCACTGTTTTTCACATCCCTCCTTGATTAGCTTGGAGCAAGAAATAGTGGTCTAAAGAAGGTTCAATTAATTACCACTACTTCATATGCCACCTCATTTCTATATTGGTTCACTTCTGAGATTGGCCTGCCCTTCTAAACTATGGTCAGCTTATTACAGTTTTTTGTGACCTAGATCATAATCTGACCATAGGTGCCAAAACTAGTCCTTCCCTAATTGGTATTTCAAAAATATTTCTTATGTATTGAAATTCAGTGTTAGCATTCAGTCACTCTTAAAACATTTAAAAGATAGTTTGAATTTTAATCCCATTGTCCCAGCCTTCACCCTTTCCTCATCTACAAGCTGAGAATCAAGCTATCGAATACCTACTCTATTGACAACTTCCCAAGTTTACACGTATTTACGTATAGCAAAAGTAATGTAAAAGAATAAATTTAAAACAAGTCATCTGGCTTTAATGTAGGCAGTATGGGTATGAGTTAAATTGACTGTTGTGCTGCTAATAGGGTGTTTATATGTTATTAGGAAAATCTGCCTTATGTCTCATGACAGAGCACAAAGAAGATAGTCCATAGGACATAAAATACCACAAGGACAGTGATGTGAAACATCTGCATGGCAGACAGCTGCAAAGTTTGGAAGGGAGCTTTTGTGGGGAATGAAGCAAGCTGATTTTTGTTGGCTTTCTCAATAATGAAGTTGAAGGAACGCTGGTAATTTTCCAAGACAAAAGCTTCTCCATGTGAATGTACCTTCTGGAGTGGCACTTTCAGAATAACCTGGAGTTGTGTTTCCACCTTTGTAATTGTCCACAATAATATAGTGATATTTATGCTAAGGACATCTCTTTGGAGCTATTCGTGTTTGTAAAAATTATTTCCTTTTTCGTACTGGCTGGGACAAATGGTTCAGATGATCAGATTCACTGAGTTATGATGGAGTTGGTGGAAAAGCCACCCAACCCCAAAAGGAAGTCTGAAGTTTTCTATTCCAAATAGTAGATTTAATTAAGCTAATTATAAGCAGACTTTGTAACAGGGCCCTGAAATTATTGAAAAGCCTTGTTTTTGAAAATAAAGTCACATAAATCCTGGCGAGAAAAGAAGATTCTCTGGGACATGCTGTTATCACTTTGCTATGCTACGGGGCTAGAGGAAGGCAACACCAAATGGGAAAATAATAATCGACAATGACAGATGGTTATTTATTTATCTTAGAAATCCAAGTCCCTAATTTTTTAAATGCTATAAAAATGTTTTCCTAACACTGGACAGACTTACTAGAACAGGACTTGAATTGGAACATTAAGGAAACCTGATTCACAGACCTCTGTTTGGCCCAAATGCAATCTCATCTCTCCCTTTAAGTTAATTTCATCAGTTACGGAAATACTCCGAGGGAAAAAGTAAATTAACTTTCTTTTTATTAGTAATAATAATATGATTACATTTTCTCATATGCAGTTTACTTCATGTTTATGTTATGCTTCCATGGGAACTTTCCTGTACGTATCTTTTACTGTTTCCCTAAAGAATGCAGTTATAAGACAAGTATGAAATTTGGCAGTTAAATGAGGTAACGGTTATGGAATTTCAGAGGATAGAGAATTGAATTAAAAGGAAAAGAGTCAACTCCGTTTTAGACCCTTAAGTTTGTTCATGTCAATCAAAATAGACCAAACCTTCTTCCAAGATGTAAAGGCAGAAAAAAATTTTCTCAAAAAGGAAAGAAAGAGGTTATTTATCGTTCCTGTTTTTGAAGAGTCCATATCTCTTTTTATTTAGTTTTGTTTGAGTATAAATAGACAAATAACGACAGGCTTTAGAAAACATTTAAATGTACCTTAATATAAAAGGCCACTGAGTTTTTATTATAAAAATAATGAATCTGGGCTTTAAATTGGTCTAGAGAATGACCATAGCTAATAACAAACAGCTCATGCCAGAAAAGAGTAAGAAACCTGTTACAGCCCCAGTCTGATTTACAAGAAAATTACATCATTTTATCGTTAAATTTTGACAGAGAAGGTTGAGTTAAAAGGTGCCCAATTTTGTTTTTGAAGGGATTATTTAAAGTGAGATAAGATATTGTAGGTACTACAGCTATCACAACTCTTAACAGGGAGAACAGGCATTCCCCAAATACAACTAGCTTTAAATCACATAGTTTTTCCTTAGTTTAATGGCAGATGGGTTTTGATTTTCAAAACACTGATTTAAAAAAAAAAATAAAATAAAGTCTTTGTGTGCTAGGTTGCTGATTTTTTCCTTATGTTGAGAAGGAATCTTGTATACAACATTTACTTTTATACACAAATTAACTTCTTTAAACCAGTCAGATCATTCTTTGTAAATCTGGAGGCATTACAATGTAGCATTTTATGATAACAAGTTACTTTATATTGCCTGAGTTTGTCCTTTCTGATGCTCAGGGCTATTGCCAGTGATTTGTAATTACAGGCCTAAAATATATCATGTGGGAACTTTACTTCCTGTTCTGCATTTGTGCTTCACGCTAAAGAAAGCCTGGAACCAAGACCCTTGAGAGTTACAAACATAGTTGTAGAACATAGAACAAAAGGTAGAACTACAACAAATCCCAAGCAGCTTCTGCCAGAAATGTTTTCTAATTTATTACAACCAAGGCCACACTACAGAGCTGAAAGGAAGATGATGACAAGTGTCCAAACACCTGGAAACAAATGAAGAGTGGTATTAAAAAGTTTCATATCCTGTTTTTATGAAAGTCTTCACATTATGGACAATGTAATGGTTTATATGTAGCTCTGCTACATTTGATGTGGCTTTTTTGGTTGTTTTGCAGTCTGAGACACTCCCTCTCCCCTGAGATATTATGCAGCTTTAGAAGGACAAAGTGTGTGGAGAAAGCTAGAGGCAGGGCACAGAAGCCTCCAGAATAAGTAGCACGAAGTTCTCCTACTAGGTTTCAAATTGCTGCTGTGGTTTCTGATAAATAAACCCATCTGCATTTACATTTTTTTTTTTTAACTTCTTTTCATCTTAAAACTACATAATGTTATTATTATTTTAACCAAGAACAGCCAGTCACTCTTATGGGTAAAAGTAGCAATAACCTTTACAATAAAAAGCACAACTAATCAGTTTATGACTACTAAATGTTCAATTTATCTGCCTTTGGATTAATACGAGTATAGTTTTTAGACTCCCCTTCGCACCACAAAACACTTTTGGGGCACCCCTGAAATACACAGCAACAAACACAATTAACAAACACTGGAGGTACAACTTTGTATTAGTGACTTGTCTAATCAACTCTTTGAAATTATTTTTCTAGCTAAACAGAATGTATCAGAGGCTACAACCATTGAATTGAATATCCTCGCAGAAACTGCATCACCCAGTTTATCCAAGAAACCACAAATAGTACCTGACAGAACTACACCAATCATGCCTTTAATCACTGAATTACCTGTCATTACAACAAAGTTCTCTCCTGTGGAAAATATAGTCCAGTTTGAACAGAAAATTCTAGTTCAATCTCAGACTGTCACAGACAGACTAGCCACAGAATCACCTACACCTTCTGGAAGTACCAGGAAGCCATGGGATATGGATTACCAGCCTTCTGCTTCAGGACCACTTGAGAAGCCAGACATATCTGAAATTAAGGAAGAAGTGCCAAAAAGTACAACTATTATCTCCCATCATACTACCGATTCATGGGATGATATCACGGAAGATACACAAACACAAGAATCCGTTACACAAATTGAACAAATAGAAGTGGGTCCCTTGGTAACATCTGTGGAAATCTCAAAGCACACTTCTTCCAAGGAATTTTCTGTATCTGAAATACCATTTTTATCCACGAGAATGACCATGGAATCCAGAACTGAAAAGAAAACAGTAAGCACCATCTCTGAATCAGCGACCACAAACCTCTATGGATTCACCTCGGGAAACGGTGATGGTGAAGACAGAACACTTACAGTTAGACCTGGTCACAGCACGTTGGTCTTTAGCCAAATACCTGAAATTATTACAGTGTCAAAGACTTCAGAAGACACTGCTCACACTCAAGTAGAGGAATCAGAGTCAATCTCAGCTTCCACAATTATTACATCTGTTACTCTGCCTGATAATGATGGCTCATCCATGGGCAACAGGGAAGAGAAACAAACTACTGGTAGGATAACTGAGGATTTTGTGGGTCAGCATGTATCCACCACACCTTTTCCACCACAGCTTCAGACAGAAGTAGAATCGTTTCCATTTTCTGGTGATAAAATGTTAACAGAGGAAATACCAACAGTTATTTATGCCTTTCCACAAACAAAAATGACACAAGGAAGAGAAAGAATAGAAACACAAAGGCCAGAAATGAGAACAGATACTTATACCAATGATGAAATACAGGCAAAAATCACCAAAGATCCATTTATAGGGAAAACAGAGGAAGAATTCTCTGGAATGGAGATCTCTACAGTATCCTCAGAGCCATCTGTGGAAATAACCAAATCTTCTGAGTCTTCAGCACTGACAACAACAAAGGCAAGTGTGCAGCCAACAGAAGAAAGGGATATAGAAGAAGAATTTGGAACAACTCCAATGGGGTTAGAAACTGATGGCGATCAGGATACCACCAAGTATGATGAGGGCTTTACAACAGTGCATTTGACTCACAGTACTTTAAATGTAGAGGTGGTCACTGTATCAAAATGGTCATGGGATGAAGATAATACAACATCAAAGCCTTTAGAGTCTACAGAACATGAAGGCTCTCCAAAATTGCCCCCTGTCTTGCTTACCACTGTAGGAGGGAATGGAAAGGATGAAGAAATCCCAAGATTCACTGACCATGGTGATGAATTTACTCTCATTCCAGATAGTACTCAAAAACCGTTAGAGGAAATTACTGAGGAATATATAACAGACCGTGGAAAATTCACAGTTAGACTTCAGCCAACTACGTCAATTAGTATTGCCGAAAGGTCAACTCTGAGAGATTCTACAACTGAAGAAAGAGTTCCATCTATCTCAAGAACTGAAGGCAAAGTTGTTTATGCAACCACAGAAGGAAGTACTTTGGATGAAGAAGCAGATGTGGACATCTCTAAGCCAGTGTCTACTCTTCCCCGATTTACACACACTTCAGATGGGGAAGGATTGGCATTTGTTAATTTTAGTAGCACCCAGCAGCCTACTACTTATGTAGACATCTCCCATACCATTCCTCTTTCTGTAATTCCCAAGAAAGAATGGGAAGTTTTGGTACCTTTTGTTCCATCAGAAGGTGAAGTGCTAGGTGAGCCCTCTCAAGACATACATGTCATTGACGAGACTCACCTGGAAGCAACTATTTCTCCTGAAACCTTAAGAACAACAACGGAAATTGCACAGGGAACAACTCAGGAGGAAGTTCCTTGGAAAGAACAGACTGCAGAGCAACCAGTTCCAGCTCCCAGTTCTACAGCTGAAACAGCCAAAGAGGCAACAATATCATTGGATGAACAAGAGAGTGAGGGATCAGCATATCCAATCCCAGAAGATAAATCAGTGACAGGTTCTGAAAGAGCCCACATTTTAGAAACGACTCCAGCTGGAGAAATTGAGCACAGCATGTCTTATCCACCTGGTGCTATAACTGAGCACAGAGAGAAAATGGGTGAAATGGTAACACGAACACCGAGTGTGGGGACAGAAGTATCTTTAAGTCCAAGGCCTGAACAAAAATATGAAACAGAAAGTAGTAGTTCAACGGAATTTGAATCACCTTTGAGTCCTTTCAGCACCCGTGTTACCCAGCTGATGGAAGAAACCACTATTGAGAAAAGAGAGAAAACATCCCTAGATTATATTGATTTAGGCTCAGGATTATTTGAAAAGCCTACAGTTACAGAACACTCGGAATTTTCGACAATTAAAGCTACAGTTCCAAGTGATATTACTGCTATGTTTAGTACAGTAGACAAATCTCACATAACGTCAACATCTACGCCCTCTTCAACATCCACTGAAAAACCACGTCTCATTGACAGGGAACCCGGTGAGGAAACAACCAGTGACATGGTAATCATTGGAGAATCAACATCTCATGTTCTTCCCACTACCCCTGATGAAATCGTAGCTAAGGAAACAGAAACTGAAATTGATAGAGAATATTTCACAACTTCAAGTACTTCTACCCAGCCAACAAGACCACCCACTGTGGAAGGCAAAGAGGCCTTCACACCTCAGGCAGTTTCCACTCCAGAACCCCCGCTGGGGACAAAATTCCACTCTGACATAAATGTTTATATTATTGAGGTCAGAGAAAACAAGACAGGTAAGTCTTTGCTTTCTAGACATACCATTCAAGGCAATCAGCATTTTATCTTGAAAGTTACATTGGGGAAAAAAATCAACATATCAAATGCTGCTATTAGAAGATAACTGGAGTGTGAAAAAAAAAATTGTATTTTAGCATTATATATTTATACAAAAATTGGAAGAATATCTTAAACAGTTTGGAAGAATGTTAGATATGATTTTATTTTAAAAGCTGTAAGAGGCCCTGCTTTGTCATCTAATATAACCAAACCATCACTGTTACATCACTTCAGAACATGCAGAACAAAGTGTTTTAATTTCAGTGTCTTTCCATGCATTACTACTCAAGTGTAGCACTAGACTGTGTTAACATTCCATTGGTCTTTAACTATTAACCTTCAGCACTTACAATGTGGACAGCTAAAGTGATATTGCATATCCCTAGAGTTGGTAGAAAGACATCTTAAAATTTGCTTTTTTTTTTTTCTTCCAGGATTTATTATACCACTTGTGGTGTGGGTACTAGGTGCTGTAGTTTAAATGCTATTTTAATGCAAATTCAATGTATTTTTTAAACTGTTGTCTTTTTTTCCCTCCTTAAAAAAAAAACACGGCTTTAATTATTTAGAACAAATATAATCTAGCGCAGTTCTAGGCGATTATGATGATTTCATAATATCAAATATCTGACAGAAGTTGGACATCTTAGCATTACCTTTCTTTCCTACAAAACCTACAAAATGTTGCCTATTTTGTGATTTAATTATTTTATCTCTAGGAATGTTTGTGATGCCTATTCTGAAATATTTTAGCTCTCTGAAAGAATTCTTAAAAGCTGCTTTTTTTTCCCCATTGATTAATATGTGCAATTTTCATTACCAAGCATGACATATTCCTTCCCCAAGGTGAAACCACACCATCTTTTAATTTTTGGTAAGCTCAATTGCGAATACAGAGTACATACAGTTTGATAGATTGATTCAAGTTTGTCTCTTTTTAATTTAAAAGTTAAGACCACTGATTTTTATAAGTTGCTGTATTCTAGCTTAATATGAGAATTAAATAAATTAATATTCTCTCTTTTTTTTTTTTTTAATTAGTCTGGCTCTGACATGCCTGGCTAGAAGACTGTCTTTATAGCAGATTTCCTCTTTTACTGTGGAGGGATATGCTTCAGGGTGTCATTCTTCCTCAGGGTGTTGCTATCCTCATTACAGTGTGCGGGAGTGCACCTGTTGGAAACAAACAGGTAGCTCCATTATCAAGTCAGCTGGCTTCCCGTACAGCAGATGGAAACTTCACAGCTTCCGCAGGCTTCTGCTGTCCAGAATTTTTTTATTTAAAAGCTCTTGCAGGGAAGAGAATGGAATACATTCCCAGAGTATTAAAATCAATCCCCCCTTGCCAATACAGTTTAAAGAGGCAAGGATTGGAGCATTTTTTTTTTTCTGGTAATGATGCTGTTTCTTGGAAATAACTTTCCTTTTCCACCTCTGGGAACTTAAGTCAGAGGAGAAGAGTTTCCAGGCAAGTAAGAATGAGGATTTCTGTTGTAGGGTTGGAAAAGGGGACAGGAAGAGATTACTATGGAGAAGAAAGATAAGAAGTAATGAAAAGCAAAAAGAACTTTACGCTTAACTCGAGAATTTTTTCAGATACTTGAACTACTGACTATGCAGAAGTTTTTTTCCCAGTATTTATTACTCTCTTGTTAGCATAGATACTGTTGTTGTTAGGTGCCACCAAGTCAGTTCCAACTCATAGCAACCCTATGTACAACAAAACAAAACACTGCCCCAGTCCTGTGCCATCCTCAGCATCCTCAAAATTGTTGCTATATTTGAGACCATTGTTGTAGCCACTGTGTCAATCCATCTCGTCGAGAGTCCTCTTCTTTTTTGCTGACCCTCTACTTTACCAATCGTGATGTCTTTCTCCAAGGACTGGTTTTCCCTGATAACATGTCCAAAGTATATGAGATGAAATCTCACCGTCCCCGCTTCTAAGGAGCATTCTGGTTGTACTTCTTCCAAGACAGATTTGTTTGTCCTTTTGGTAGCCCATGGTATAGACAATATTCATTGCCAACACTATAATTCTTCTTGATTCCTTCCTTGAGTCAAATAATATAGAAAACAGTAAAAATGTCCTGCATTTTACAACTCTTCTTAATGGGAAACTGCGTTAACATTAGAGTGATCAAATTATAAAATGGAAAAAGTGAAACTTGATCTTTCTGAAAGAATTGGCAGCCATCACAAAAACGATCTAAGCTTATAAGTAGTTACTCAAAATGGAGGGTCTGAGCAACCCAATCCTGAAGCAGTTTATACAAAGATGCACATTTGTATTTGAGCCCTGGACTCAATTCAACTGGGACTGAGAGACATGAATAGGTGTTTCTTCTCCTTTCTTCTATTTTAAAATATGGGATAATAATCAGCCTTCAAGCTATTACTGGGTCAGCATTGATAATAATTAGTCAGAAAACTCTGGAGAAGGAATACTTGGACAGGACAGGATTCCAGTGTGTAAGTGTGTGGGGGGGGGCATGTATGTATCTGTTTATCTGTGCCTCTCTCTCTACGTATATATGTATGAATGACTGTATGTGTCTATCTCCATGTTTGTATGTCTGTACGTATATATCTCTGTATGTATGTATGAATGTGTGTATGTATGTGTGTATCTATCTCTACCATCTTTCTCTGTTTTTGTGTGCTCCTATATATGCACTCTCCTTAAGACTAAAAGTGATGTTTATTGTCGTGATAAGACAATGAGGTTTTTTTCAGATCCAGTTATTTATTTATACTAATTTTGGTTATCTTCTATGAGAAATTTAATTTTTCAAAAATTTTGAACTGTGTCAAGGTAAGATCCTAAAGCGGATGTTAAGTTAATGAGTTCTAAGGCAGATGTATAAATTAATAAGGAAAAATGTGTATGTGTGTGGAAAACCAACTTTTCAATGTCTCAAGGCACATTTTTCCAGTCTGGAAAATCCTTCGGTACATGTAATAAACGTGTATAAATCTATTCACAAGTTTGGAATTGACCTCTACATGTACTGTGTACCAAGTAAGCAAAAATACCACACAGGCTGTATTAAACCAAGGCATTCATAATTTTTTGTTGTACTCGGCAAGTCATATAAATCTTGTTTTTTTTTTTTTTTTTAACTGCTATGAAACAAAACATGCTACTCAGGGCACATTTTGTTATATTTATTCAAGTGGATCTTAATAGCAAGTTAGGGCTGTCGCTAGAAGGCAACTGTAGTTAGCAGTTAAAAAAAATCTGAAGGAACTTTTCAGCTCATAAAACTTTTATGAGCTGAAAATGCTACAGGGTGTGTTTAACCGTGGTTCAGGGGACACTAAGAACATGACTCCTGTCTATTTCAGGAGTAATTTGCACACCTGCATTTTTGAAAATTATTGAAAGGTTGTCTTTGTGAGCACGTATGAAGGTTACAGGGCTTAAAGGTGTGGGAAGAGTTTCTTCAATTCTGGACTTTTTTTTCCTTTTTTTTGGTAGCACTCCTTCTCTCAGTCACGTGAAATGCCACAAATTAGTGTAACAAAACTGTGAGTGTTTTAAAAAACTGATGTGTGGTTATCTTTAAAAGAATTTGGGAAAGTACAGATATTAAATACAGACATTATTATGCAAATAGAGTTATAACCTTAAAATAGGTAGTTTATTAGTTTAAAAAAACAAATTCGTATATACTACTTTCTATATGTCAGGTGGAAACACTGGTGGTGTAGTGGCTAAGTGATATGGCTTGCACTCCTTAGAATCCCTATGGGATAGTTCTATATGGCCACTATGAGTCAGAATCAACTCAACAGCAACGGGTTTGATTTTTTGGTTTATATGTCAGGTACCAGTTAAGCACCTACATAAACATTAATTTATTTAATCTGTATAGCAACCCTCTGTGGTAGATATATTATGATTTTCATTTTACAAATGAAGAAACTGAGGCACAGAAAGGTTAACTTACTTAAGGCCACATACATGACTAGGAAAAGCTGGAGACAAGCCTAGGCAGTTGGCTCCTGAGTCAAAGCTCAACCATTATACAGTAAAACCTGTGAAAGCCAGAACATGTGTAAGGTGGAAACCTGTCAGAGAAGGAAAACTAAATAAAATGAGTGACAGAAAAGTAATAAGACTGCACCCTGTCAAAGGCAGAAAACTTTCGAGACCTGGAAAAACAAGGTAATCCATCGAGTTCTGGCTCTCACAGGATTCAGTGTACCTTCCTACCTCACACTAAGAATACAATTGCTGACTCTCGATTAACCATTGTTGGTCAGTGCTATGAATCTCTTAAATTTTCATTTTTATAGAATCTTCTGGAAACCCAGGTGGTGTAGTGGTTAATAACTATGGCTGCTAACCAAAAAGTTAGCAGTTCAAATCCACCAGGCCTTCCTTGACAACCATATGGGGCAGTTCTACTCTGTCCTATGGGCTTGCTATGATGGCAACAGGTTTGGTTTGGTTATATAACATTTAACCATTTTCATTAGTTTGTACTCTCATCTCCTAGGTAAGTAGGAAAGACAGTAATAACCATGCACTAAGCCTCAGGGAAGTTAGTCTCAGTGGCATTCCTGAGGTCATGTCAAAGCAAAGATTTGAATCCTAGTCCTATCATGATATTCTTGAATATGAGGGTGACCTAGGTAACTGTGAACTGTGATCTGGTTAATCCCCAAAGTGTTTCCAATGAGATGGGTGAGGTCCCTCTCTTTTCATTCTTACTCTGTTGCATACGCATCCTTCTTAAAACAAAAGGAAACAAAAGCAAAGAGGAAATTAATAATAAATAATAGCCACAAAGAAGTGATTTTGTGGTAAGTTAAGTAAGTCTTGTCTGTTTTCAGGAAACCACACAACTTATCACCTCTCTTCTCCTTTTCCTCCTCTTCTTTTCCTAATGGTCATTCCATTAGAAGGAGGAAGAACTTTTATGGAGGATGATAGTATTATTTGTGAGGTGGTGCAGACTTTTCCTACCCCATTAGCAGCCAGTTGGATTGCTTGGGTCATTATCCATCGGATGGTGATTAAGTAACAATTTATCAGTTCAATCAAAATGATTAGATAAACTGAAATCACTACCTGATTAAACAGGCACTCACCACCAATTTGATTCCAGGCTGTGTCATTTATTTCCCTCCTTGCAATCAATCATCTACTGCATTTGTACTTAACACATTGTTTGGAATTACTCATTATTCAACAAATATTGAAAAAAAAGCCTACTATATATATTTTGCTAGGTTTCCTTATTGAGAATCATTATGCCTTGTTGCTTACATAATTCAGAAATAACTTCCATCTGATTAATCCCTTTATGTTTTTGTTGGCACGTCCTATAAATATACGCAAAGCTAAAGGCTTATTTTGCTATGACTTTAAGAAGAGGGTAAAGAATAAGTCATGTTGGCTCTGAGAACAGGAAATCTCTGGGCACATAATAATAGTCAACCTGTTGCTGTTGTTAGGTGCTGTTGAATCGATTATGACTCATACTGACCCCATGTGACAGAGTAGATCTGCCCCCATGGCTGTACTTTTTACTGGATCAGATTGCCAGGTCTTTCTCCCATGGAGTGACTGAGGTTTCAACTGCCAACCTTTTGGTTAGCAGCTCAGCTCTTAACGATTGTGCCACCAGGGCTCCTTAATATTTCACCTAAACTGAAAAAAAAAAAAAAAAAAAACCCAAGCCTATCGCCATGGAGTCGATTCCGACTCATAGGGACCCCTGTAGAACAGAGTAGAACTGCCTCATAGGGTTTCCAAGGCTGTGATCTTTACGGAAGTAGACTGTGACATCTTTCCCCCGTGGAGCGGCTGGTAGGTTCAAACCACCGAACTTTCGGTTAGCAGCTGAGCACTTAACCACTGTGGTACTTATAAAATTTTTTAATTGCTTTGAAAATTTACTTTCAGGTTTTATGTTACAGGATCAGATTACTTTTATTAAATAAGGTTTCATTGAGGGCCCTCATAGTTTGAACAGATATAAGAGTAGCTGTTTTGGTTAATGTTTGAGGAGCGAGATCAGTAGCCCTGCTTTCTCTGGTCTCTCCCTCATCCCCTGTGGTGGTTTCTAAAATACCATGTACCTCAGAATGCAGCTGGAAAAAGAGTGAAGCCATCTAGAGAATTCAGAATAAAGCACAACAATGATTCATCCCTGAATTAGTTTTCTTAATGAAAATGTTTTTAAAATTGGTCTGATTATTAGTACCTTTCTCTCAGTGCAGTGATGAACATTTATCAACAATTTACCTTTGGATAACTCCATGCGAAATGCTGAATAAAGCAAATTAAGCAAATGTAGTTTCGATCTTATTGATGCCTGCAGTGTAATCTAGATAGTGTACAGTTACATTTCAGAGCATCACAGGCATGTGCCAAGCTCAGTCACCATCAGCTTCACACTTTGGGCTCGATACTTTCAGGACACTTTATGTGTATATTATCTCATTTAAACCTTAGTGATGATTTATGAGACAACTAGGTGAAGTATTGCGGATGTACGGATGGAAGTATGCTGAGCCTAACACTCTTGGCCCTGGGTCTGACCGTCTTGGCACACTTTGGAGCATTTTTCCAGTGAGATGATTCTTTCCCTTGCTGAGCTGAAAATAAGAACAATGAACCTCTATTGGCTCAGGTGCTGTGACTGCCATCAATTCCTAAGAAAGCATAGACTCTGGAAAGAAAGACTGGTTTTCATTGGCACTCTGTTAGTTTCTTAACTGTATGTTTCTTCGATTTGGTTTCCCGCTAATAAGGGGGACTATGCACGCTACTCAACTACCTGACATGGCAAGAGGCCAGCATATTGAAATTGTAGCTGTGGTTCTGGGCTGCTTGTTTCCTGTAGAATCTTGGAGCACATCCCTGAAAATGGATGGGGCTGGTTCCTGTACACGGGGTGGTTCCCTCTGCTGTGCTTCAGTTGTGGCTCTCTACCAGAGAAGCATATTTTTCTGCAGGGAAATAGGAGGGTTTTCCCTTTCCTCACTGGCTGCCCAAAGTCTAAAAGTATTGAATTCCTCTCCAGTAGTCCAAAGGGAAGAGAGTGTCTATCCTCTCTTTGCTTCCATAATATAAGAATTGAGTATACTTTTTTTTTATACTGTCGCTAAATGATTAGTCAGCTTATCACTGCACTGAAGACCCAGAGTTTACCTTTGAAAAAGTTCTCCTAAATGAAGTAGTTTATATGTATACCACATACATGCACACTACCCACACACATGCATGCATAGAATCTCAGTTTTTCACAACGCTCTATGAATAGTTTAATCGACCCATGAGCTGTGAGGAAAAATTTAGGAAATTGAAATTGTTTACTTCAAAGGATGAGATTTGAAAATAAAAGAGGAGTTCCATAAATAACTAAAAGGAACTTTATTCTCTTTGTCCTAAAACGAGCTACTCTGTCTGAAAATGGCCACTTGCAATCACAGCTTGCCATTACCAAAACTACTCCTGAGGTAGGGGCATTATCCAAGGGCAAATACCACTCTGCTATCGGCATTTGGAAACCCTGGTGGTGTAGTGGTTAAATGCTACGGCTGGTAACAAAAAAACGGTTGGCAGTTCAAATCCACCAGGTGCCCCTTGGAAACTCTAGGGGCAGTTCTACTCTGTCCTATATGGTCGCTATGAGTAAGAATTGACTCAGTGGCAATGGGTTTGGTCTTTTCTTTTAATTGGCATTTACCTGGAGACAGATGAACAACACTTTCTTCCAGCAGAACGCAGTCAGTCAAGAATTATCTCTAGGTAAAACCATAACATGCCTCGTCCTTTGATAGTTATGGGGGGCAGGTGTGGAGCACAAAGGAAAAGTTAACAATAGGCCCTGCTCCCACAGAATTTAACTGCATATTAAAGAGTCAGTATTAACACAATCAGATGTAGTTTCAGAACAAAAACATATAATTACAAGCTAGGTAATGTGGTACTGACTGTGAATAACAGCTGAGCTCAGCAAAGGAAGGAATCAGTGAAGGCAGGGAAGTTATAGAATGTTTCATGAGAAAGAAGAGACTTAAGCTGGTCCTTGCTGGGGGAGTTGATTTAAAAACAAATGCTTCCCAACTTAGGCTTACCAGTAGGGCTAAGGAGCCCCAAGTACTATCAACTATTTTTCTAAATAGGGCTGGGATCAGAAAGAAAGCATTGCCTGCTTCAGAAGCTGAACATTCTCGTAGAACTCAGGATTGGCTCCGCGGCAACAGGTTACACAGTTCATGGAAACCAGAGATATTTTGCCAACTTTCTCATGAGGTGCGGCTGGGGGGTAGGAGGGAGGGAGTATTCTCAACACTTTTCTGTGCTTCAGTGATTCATACTTTATGATAAAGACAGCACCTTCTGTGGGCTAGGTACGTTTAACTTCTCAAAATACACTCCCGTGAAGTATCAGTTCAGCAGTACACAATTGTAAAGTTAAATGGCATAAAACTACTTTTTAAAGAGTGCCTGGGCTTGCTAAAAGGCGATGTAAAGGTTTATGACATTTTAATTCAAGTGAGAATTGAGTTGGTAGGATTATAGGAGCAAGTGCTACAAGTCAGGGAAATCTGGAGTTCAGCTTCTTTGGTTGTCTGCAATGTGTCTGGACCCAGGAATTTCTTAATTTCATTGTCAGAGTTTTGTGTCAGTAAAATAGATACAGTGGTTATTGTTATATAGAAAGAATGATATTTCTAAACTTTGACCCGTATTCTTTCTCCAACGATTATGAAACCAGGTACGCACATAGGAACAAAACAAAACCCATTGCCGTCCAGTCGATTCCAGCTCATAGCCACCCTATAGGACCAAGTAGAAGTGCCCCATAGAGTTTCCAAGGAGCACCTGGTGGATTTAAACTGTAGACCTTTTGGTTAGCAGCCCTAGCTCCTAACCACTACGCCACCAGGGTTTCCTCATACACACATATACACTTATATTTGTACACACACATATACTTATTTATTAAATTGCCAGATACTTACCATGGCCAAGCATATAAAAGGTATCACACTAGAATTAGACTAGAACTGGAGTTTTCTGAAGAACCATACATTTCCATCTGTGGTATTCTGAATGAACATGGCCAGAGAGTTTGCCCCGTAGGCTACATGTAAGGGTCAGCAGATGTAGTGGGAACAGTCTTTGGAAACAGACCTGGGTTTGTTGTCACCATTGTTACATATGATTAGTTTGGTCTTGGAGAAATTATTTATAATGTTATAACATTAGAAAGATATATTAATACTACTAAATCACTACATTGCTTAAAAAAGGAGAAGGGGATCTCTTCAAGTACTTGCCATATGCTAGTCACTGTGGTAAGTATTTTACATACATAGCTGACTGCTAACCAAAAGGTTGGCAGTTCAAATCCACCAATGCTCCTTGGAAACACTGTGGGGCAGTTCTACTCTGTTTCATAGCGTTGTTTTGAGGCCGAATCGACTCGACAGCAACGGGCTAGTGAAAAAGCATTGAACGCATTGCCTGGCATGTAGGAGATACTTAGTACAAATTAATTCCCCTTCTGTTTGCAAATGATTTCATTCTGAACATCTAAATGTGGAAAAATATAGATGGCTTTGTACTAAGTAGGTAAAAATTGAATTATCTTAAGATTCAAGGCGATTTTTGCTGTAGGGAGCCGAACACAATTATAGTATTTGCTTAACTGCAAGAGCCTGTTAAATTTTTAATCCTCCCGGGGTTGTGTTTATCCAGGGTGATGCCATTTTGGGTGCAAATCAGAAGCAGCTGCAGCCCTTATTTACAATTTAAATATAGTATTAATCCTATAGCACCTCAATGTGGAATTCATTATCTTTCTGTTCTGTGTTTTTCAAGTGTGAAAAGTGGGTTTATGATTTTTTTGATGGCTACCAATTTAATTTTTTTTCAAAGAAAAAGGCCTTTTTACAAAGTCTTTATAAATCTCCCCAGGTACTGGGCCTAGCCTCTTCCTGCATATTCATGGAATGCATGGGCATTCTTTGCTGTCTTTCTGTGGTTGTCAAGGAAACCCCCAGTTCTCTACACAGGGATTACATTCTTTTTTCCTAATAGCTCTTAGATCATTCATTTGTGCAACGAATAAAAAATATTCATGTGTCCAGACAGTGTTTAGAACATTTTGGAGCGAGGAGTGCAGCTAGACGGAGAGGTGTGGCTGGTAAGAGGAGCCCTTGGAATAAATGAAAGGGAAAAGAAATGCTCTCTAAAGTTTCATTAAAATAGAGAAAGCTGAAAAAGCTGAAAGTTTTATGTTTTTACGAAGACATTGCTTACTTTTCGTCAGTTAAAAAAAAAAGATTACAACATTAAACTTCAGTAAGCCCAGTTTGTGAAACTGAGAAACAGTTGGTTATTAAGAGGTGGCATTGATAGAACCATTCCAAGAATGGGGCCCTGGTTGGAGGTGGGTGGGGGTGAATGTATTTTAGTGAAAACTGTAGTATATATATGTGTGTGTATATATATATACTTTTTTTCATTTGTATCAAAGTACTTGGAATTTTTCACCATGTAATTGAAGTGACAGAAAATGTAAAATATTCTTTTGTCCTAGGGCCTCATGTGGACCATTGAGAACAGATTTTATTGCGTTAAAAAATGATCTTTATAGAGACAGTGTCATTACTACACTTTTCGAATATGAATCAGAAGGGTTAATACCCAATCTTGGCAAAAAGAAGGATATGATTTTTCTTAAAAGAATGATATGCTTTTTTGGAGGAAAATAAATTGTGGTGAACCTTCTAAGTACTTGCTAGAATTATTGAAGTAATGTTGAAAGTGTTTCTCCGTAAATAATTTAAAGTGTAAATAACCAAACCAACGAAACCCATTGCCGTCAAGTTGATTCTGACTCATAGAGACCCTAAAGGACAGAGTAGAACTGCCCCGCAGGGTTTCCAAGGAGCACCTGGTGGAGTCGAACTGCCAACCTTTTGGCTAGCAGCCCTAGCTCTTAACCACTACGCCACCAGTGTTTCCTAAAGTCTAAATAAAAAACCCAACCCAGTGCCGTCGACATAGTAGGACATGGTAATTTCTGGAGTGGGAGGAAAAGTTTAACAGTATTTCAGCATCTAGTCTATGAAAATTACTTGCTGTATTGTGTCCATGTAGCACACACCAACTTGTTTGTATGCATGTATAATCAGTGCACAGTACTGTGACTAGGTCCTAATGACTCCGTCTTTTTTGTTTGTAGCATAGTGTTCCTGGTGTCTCGTACACACGAAACCCATTGCCACTGAGTTGCTTCTGACTCATGGTGACCACGTGTGTTACAGAGTTGAACTGCTCCTTAGGATTTTCTTGGCTGGAATATTTATGGAAGCAGATTGTCAGGCCTTCCTTCTGTGGCACAGCTGGGTGGGTTTGAATAGTCAACCGTAAGGTTAGCAGTCGAGTGCAAACCATTTGTACACCACCCAGGGAAGAACCTTGGTGTCTCTCAAGGGCTGTTTTAGTTGCTTTGGGCATTTGCTGTATGTTATAGATTTCTGAAAATTTTGGTTTTTCTGAGTTGAGAAACAGCAAAGAAAAGGCCATCTATTAATATATATTTCTGGTAGAGTCTGAAGGAATATAGTGTAACTATAATTTGCACAATGTTGAACTCTTCTATTGCTCTTCTGTATAGAGGAGCCCATCTTACTCTCTGCAGATAAAACATTCCCTGTCTATTTCTGCACCCTACTCCCAGGAAACATTTTAGAGCTTTGTTGAAATGCAGCCATTCAATCAAGCTATTAGATGGCTGGGGAAAAAATAACAGAATTTATGACTTAGTTGGTCAGGCAATTTAAATAATGAGCAAGAGAATTACATGTTGTTGTTGCTGGTTGCCATTGAGCTGATTCTGGCAACCCCATGTGTGCAGAGTAAAATGGCTCCACAGGGTTTCCAAGGCTGTGACCTTTCAGAAGTAGGTTGCCAGGCCTATCTTCCAAGGCTACTCTGGGTGGGTTTGAACTGCCAAACTTTCAGCTAGTAGTTGATGGTTTTTAACCATGTGCACCACTCAGACACTTCTAAGAGAGTACGTGATAAAGAAAAACTTCTTGCTTGGTAAAAGGAAAAACAGAAGCTAATTTGAAGTACAAGATAAGAAGCATCTTTAGCAGGTCAGGTCTCAGATTTGGTCTCAGAGAAAATTCAGGGCATTCATACCCTCATTGAGCAACCACTCAGTTTACCTTGGAGTGTCCAGACCTATCTTACCATGACCCAGCCTGGCCGACCGCCCGTGATGCTGTTCTGTGCTGTGGACTGAGGAGCACCAGGACATCTCCTGGCACATCAATATTGCCCATGCTGCTTCTCAACCTTGGCTACACATCCGAAGCCCCTAGGAGCCTCCAAATAAAAATACACGCCTCCCCATCCCCCACCAGACTACTTAAGTCTGAATTTCTGGTGGTGATATATTGGAGGACTGAGGACTTTAACTGGGTTACTTATAAATGGGTGGGTAATGTTCAAAAGAAGGAACGCTGGTGGCACAGATGTTAAGTGCTAGGCCACCAACCTAAAGGTTGATGGTTCGAACACACCTGCTGCTCTGCGGGAGAAAGATGTGGCAGAATGCTTCCATAAAGATTACAGCCTTGGAAACTCTATAGGACCGTTCTACTCTGTTCTATAGGGTCACTATGAGTCAGAATCAACTTGTTGACAACAGGTAACGTTCAAAGTGGGATTTATGAGGCATTCCAAGTTGGGGCCAGATTGTTCTTCTTGAACCAAAGTCTGAGGTGGAAATGAGGGTGATATTGAGATAGGGACATGGTTTGATGGACTCCGATGCAGAGAGTGATAACAGAGAACTGAAAGAAGCGATGATGTGAGGCCACTTAATTGAGCTGTTTGAATACCTTGTTGAAGAGGCCAGGTTGAAAAGGCGACGAGAAACTTTCAAGTTTTGAACAAAGAAAGGAGTGACGTGATTAAGAATAAAATGGTGTTTGATAAAGTTTAGCTTAGTAGCTATAATTTTAAGGCCTTAGAAAAGAAACACACACACATACACACTTATGTATGAGGGGCATTTGTTTTACTTTAGCCAAACTTTTATTTATTTTATTTTGTTGTTGAGAATATACACAGCAACATACACCAGTTCAACCCTTTCTACGTGTACAATTCAGTGACATGGATTCCATTCTTTGAGTTGGGCAACCATTCTCATCTTCCTTGTCTGAATTGTTCCTCTGCCATTAACATAAACTCACTGCCCCCTAACGTTCTTATCTAGTCTTTAGAATTGCTGTTATCACTTTGATCCCATATAAATCTTAAAAGAGCATAATACCCAAGGCAGACATTCTTTACTAGTTAGGCTAAGCTATTGTTTGGTTTTAAGACTTCAGGGAATATTTTTGGTTTAAGTTTTAAAAATTATCTCACGGTAATAGTTTCAGGGGTTCATCCAGCCCCCATGGCTCCAGAAAGTCTAGCATCCATAAAAATTTGGAATTCTGTTCTGCATTTCCCCCTTTTGATCAGGATACTTCTATAGAATCTTTGATCAAAATGTTCAGTAATGGTATCTAGAGATCATCCAGTTCTTCTGGCCTCATGGCAAAGGAGGCACTTGTTCATAAAGAAAACTTCTATTTTTAATTCCTTGATTTTGACCAAAATACATCTCTGAGTGCTAGGCTATCTGGTAATATCTTCATAAGAAAAAGTTTTTATGATATTGGAGAAATAAAATGAAAAGATAATAAAAGTATTGCCCTATAGTTGGTTTCCGTTAATTTGCTCTGCTTTTGATCCTTTAAAAAACATTTAGAAACTCAAATAATCTGACTTCCCTCTTTTTCATATAATCCTTTATCTTATTGTTCAAAAATGCTTCAAAAAAACAAAAAACCAAACCCAGTGCAGTCGAATTGATCCTGACTCATAGCGACCCTATAGGACAGAGTAGAAGTGCCCCACAGAGTTTCCAAGGAGTGCCTGGAGGATTCGAACTGTCGACCCTTTGGTTGGCAGCATAGCACTTAACCACTACGCCACCAGGGCTTCCAAAAATGCTTGAAGGTCCCCAAATTAGTTAATTATGCTCTCTAGGAAAGCCCTTACTCTTTACAAATTGGAGGTTTTGAAGTCCCTTGGGCCTTTCCTATAGGCATGAAGAGCCCACATGCCATGATATCTTTTCAAGTGCACTTAGATCAGATGACTGTATCTCAACACCTTCTTTCCACTTTTCACTTTTAAGAAACAGCATTATGAGAGGATTAGCTGAAGTTGCGAAAACAGCTGATTCCCATTTATCATCTCCATAACATGTCTGTTTCTTAAAAGCGAGGTCATCAGTTATGTTTGTATTGTTTATACACACGTATGTTATGAGTATAAAATTTATGAATTGAGAAATATTGGACTCCTTGCTCAGTATGAGAAGGCAGCCAGTATAAGATAGCATGCTTGAGTGGGACCACAAATGGACTTCGGCTAGCAGAGCTAATAGGGAAATATGGTTCACAGGACCCAGTATTGATCTCTAGATTTTTAGTTCCGTATATCTCTTATCTCCTGGGGGATTGATTATTGATGTAAAATATCAAATGATTTTCTATTATTACAATAATTAAGGATGCAAAAACATCTGACAAGATTTGGAAAAGATATCTGTGTATCTTCATTACTGATGTGATTTTTTTTTTTTTTTAACACACTGGATATACCTTATCAAAGAGTTGACACCATTTTTAATTTCTCAAATTTTGAAAATGTTTGGTATTTTAGAATTTCTGAGGAAATTTGGTTGAGATTGATATTAGGTGTTTTTTGTTCGCTTTTCCTTTTTTTTGCTTCATATACTGTCAGCATTTTATTTTCATTAAGAATATTAAAGGTGAATAAAAGTGAAGCATTAATTTCTTTTTGGTTATTGGATGTATATGTATGTGTCAGAAAACTTTAACATCTTATAGGACTTCAAGCTTTTTCTATTTAAGTTCAAGAGGTATTTCTTAAGCCCTTTGGTATGGCAGTCTATTATATTTTTAAAATAAGGAAACAAAATCTTTTTTGTTACACATTAAAATGAAATATATTTTAATAAAGAAATGTGATCCTTATACATCTTTGCTGAGTAAAAAATTGGTATGCACTTACATTTAATTAAAAGCTCTTAAACTTAAATTGTAAAATTCCCTAAAGAGAACATGAACTTTAACCAGGTGCCTATGCATCTTAGCAACTATGTTTTGTGTCTGTTAACAGTATGACTGGAAGACTTGTGCTATGTCTACAAAGCTCTGCCATGAAGTACTAAAAAATACTTGGTGAATAATTTGAGGTCAGCTAGCAATAAAGCTTTGTATGAAATGCCATTAAAAAACCTATTAACCATGCTACTAGTATATTCAAGTCAAGCTGTTAAAATATATTCATATAAACATAGAAAAGATTATACACACACTGTGTAGAGTTCTGTGGTCTGACTCCTGAAATCCAAATAAAAGTTATGTTACCCTAGAATACAATTCAAAAATAGAGCAGTCTTTTATAAGGACTTGTTCACCTAAAAGTGTGGAACATTTAATACTCCATTGGGTTGTTCTGTTGGTACAATATAGACCAGTTATAATTTTGGAACGAGATACCTACTTTCACAATAGCACAGGTACCCCCCACCACACCCCACAAGGAAACTTTTCTGGTTTGCAATAATTATAGCCTTTGCAACTTTTTAATAATCTGTGTGGTAGATGGGGGTGGAAACAGGAAAGGGGGATGAGGAGGTAATTTTAGAGGCTGAATCAACAAAGAGAAGCAAGTGGGAATGTGGGTGAGACGTGAGGTGATGGTGACAGGAGTGTGGGGTGGCCAGAAGGAATTATCTATAGTAAAGAGATTTCATACCCCCCATCCAGGCCATTTTAAAAGCCTGGGAACAAGCCTAACCACAGTGAGAGAATAAAATGTAGATTGAGTTGCAGACAATCTGTTCGTAGGAAAATTTAACTTCATAGTCCTAGGTAATTAACATTTCCCCTATCCCTGAACTGATATTAAGAAACCCAGTAATAACAATGGATAATAATGGGTAAAAAAAAAAAAAAAAAGTAGTTGCTTATTCCTTTCAGCAAAAGCAAACAAAATAATTTCAACTCTCATTTCATATCCTGGTTTCATTTAAGAAATCCTATTTAGTAGAAAAATTCTATTAATAATTATGAAAATGAACACTTTAATATAGTTTCTTCACAGTTTTTTTTTCTTGTGCTTTAAATGAAAGTTTATAGTTCTAGTTTCTCATTCAAAAATTTATACACACCTTGTTATGTGATCCTAGTTGCTATCCCTATAATGTGACAGCACACTCCCCTTTCTACCCTGGATTTCCTGTGTCCATTCAACTAGTTCCTGTCCCTTTCTGCCTTCTCATCTTGCCTCCGGACAGGAGGGAGCTTCCCATTTAGTCTCTTGTATCTACTTGAACTAAGAAGCACACTCTTCACGAGTATCATTTTATGTCTTATAGTCCAATCTAATCTTTGTCTAAAGAGTTGGCTTCGGGAATGGTTTTAGTTCTGGGTTAACGGAGAGTCCGGGAGTCAATCACTTTTTTATAATGTGCCAATAATTCTTTGGTCATTGCTGGCTTCATGGTCGTATAGGAAGCGTAAGATGAAACAGCTTGAAATGTTTCTAGACTTTCAATGATTTTGAAGGCAAGTCAGATCAGATATTGGGAAGTGGGTGAAGAAAGGAATCAGTCTGAATTTAATGATTGGTACATTTGCAATATGCACACTCAGGAATTTCCTTTTAAAATAGGGAGAAAAGAGTTTAGTAAGGCCAGTTCTCTAACCTATTGGAAAGAGCGTTAGAGAGAGAGAGAGAAGAAACTTGGAAGTCTTAAGACTCTAGAAAGTTGGTAAGCAAGTGTCAGCCAGAGGGTCTGATACATAATAGGCACTTAGTAAATTTTGTGTAATCACTGGGGTCCTGGGGAGATAGTAAGGTTATGGTAGCATGCATAGTTATGGTAGTGCATTTAATTTTTGTGCAAAAGGCAAGATGAAGTAGAGCTATGTGGGGAAGTATATGCAAAGGTCATATTTTTGCTATGTGTGCATTGCTGTGATTGAAATATTGTGATAGTCATTTAAGTTAGAAAATGGAATATACTGCATCTAACAGTTGAGTCTTTCAGTAAAATATTCTGATATGGTATGGTAAAATATTCTAAAATGCTAAACGTCCTCAAAGATTTATGAACAACAGGAAAGGTTTGAGTTCTTTATCCAATGAGTGGAAAAAGGACTAAAAGAATTCTATGATTTGTTCATTGGCGCTAAAAGGACCGTCTAGAAAGTGAATGTCCAAGTATTTTATTAATAGAATTGATAGTTGATAAAGTCAGTGAAATTGTATAAATTGCTTATTTACAATCAAAGTCCTTCTTTGTTTTCTTTCCCAGAAAACATTTTATTTTAAATTATTCATTCCTTTGTAAGATATTTACTTGCGTGCCATAAACATTCATCAGCTCCTTTGACACACTGACACACACCTTAGTGTCTTCGCTCCTTCTGCTTTTCTTTACCCCACCTTCTTCTGAGGCATCAACATAATACTTGATTTCTATCTACAGTTATTCACTAAGAAGATCACGGGCTATATTTACATCAGCTTTATTGTTTTAAAAGTAATGAATTTACTTACAAACCAATAAAAATCTAAAATAGTAATGAGTGGTTTTACCCTATTCTCAGTCTACCAAAACAAAACAAAAAAAACCCACTGCCGTCGAGTTGATTCATAAATATATAATATCGAGCCAATATTTTCTTATTTATCTTCATGTTTGGCTAGAGAAGCCTAACTAAATATCTAATTTTAACTCTACTATTTTAAAAAAGGCACAAAATGTGGTGGGGATTCTTTATATGCTTAAAATTGACCATGTGTTTGATTTAAAATTGTTTCTGTGTTTCAGTGAAAGACATTGTGGCACTAAATAGACAGATGTGAATTTAGTGTAATTGTGTGTGATGCTTCTTAATACTGAATTCTAGTTTTACTTATACCAAATAAAACAAAGTAAAAAGATTGTACGTAAAGTGACAGCAGAAACTGTTTAGGATATGCACATTTTTTTGGAGTTCCAGTTATATCCCATGAAGTTGTACAGAATAGTATAAATAAATCTGCTTTAATTCAAGTATACTTAAATAGTATTAGCAATAAGAGATAACTTGATTTGATGATTTGATAAAATTATTGATATTTCAAGAGATTCATTAGTGCAAAAAGCATTTAAAATGTATTCTTTCGTGTAATTTAAACATTTTCTGCATGTAAGACTTCCACCAGAACTATATTAAGAAGGTGAAATTTTCTGAAGATTTTATTTTGTCATCTATAAGATCACAGCAACAATTGCAGTGCTGTAATACTGGACCAACTTTTCTTTTTAATTTGTATTTTAAAAAGTAAGATATTTAGTCATTTTCTTGAAGTGGGCAATATTTGCAACATCTATGGCAGAAATTATCTGGGTTCATTTCATGTTTTTATGGTATACTAGAGTTATGCATTGATCTAACTTCTCTGTATGGTAGAAATATTCTTCATTTGTTTGAATACCCCTAAGTCTTTGTCAAAAGGCTGAATGTATGAGGTGGAATGGAAAGGGGATATAATAAATGAACTATAATGTGTGAAAGTTAAATAAGAAGGACATCTAGTTAGGGTAAAAGTATCCCAGCCCTATACAAATAGTGTTTATTTAGATAATTTAGTGGGAATATGGTGTGAGATATGAATATGGTGAGAGAAGTTTTCTTTTTTTATTAGAGTAAAAGGAATAAATGTAAATATAGTATATGTCTTCAAGTTGCATGAAAGTCTTATGGTTTTTGTTTTTCAAATTTAAAAACCTAGGAGGAGCTTCTGTAGAGTTTATATTGATAGTTCATATGCTTCTATGTTTATGTTGACACAGAATCGACTAGGATACAAGCCATACTGGTTCCTCATCAATGGGGTTGTTTTCTTTTCTGATGTATTAGTAAATACTAGATATTGATACATACCTACATAGAAGGAAGCTGCCTCTTAAACAGGAGCAATTCATGAGAAAACTACTCTTTCTCCTCTAAGATGGGGTTCTGTCATAATAATTCCTCCTATAAACTTATCAGTTTCACCCTAAGCATGTGTTGCATGGATGGGGGATGGGCTGCAAAGTAATTCTGTGACAGTATTTCTGGAGGTGGAAGGGAAGGACAGTGCATAATCCTCCATACCTCTCTTTGTTTTCTCCATGGGTCAGTTGATACACAGGTGCCATTTTGCACTACTGTGTCCCTGTGAGGTTCTTTGGTAGCAGGACCCTCTCCTAGGCCAACCAATGGCCACTACAATGAGTGTGAGGGTCCAGATCTTCCTTCTTTTTAGTGCCCATGTTGAGGAGCTTTGCTGGTGTATTTCTAGTGGAAGAAAAGTCAATTGGCTTAGTAGTTGGTGCCCTATGGCAGTTTACACTCTAGGGAATGTTCTGATGATAAATGCTATTTGAAGTATGCTAGACGTGTCTCCTGAACTTCCCTTGGAGAAAATACAAATATCAAGAACTGTGAATGACCCAATCCAGGTGACCTCCCACAAAGAATAAAGGTGTAAAGACCCTTGCTTTCTGGTTCTTTCCATTAAGCTATCCCTGCACAGAGCAATCCCATCCAGGGCTTCCTGCTCTTGTGTAAGGGGTATGACTGCAGCTGTGGCTTCTCCACAGCTTCTGCCTAACTGCTACAGTGCATGGGGTTGTCACTGCATTGTGAAAACACTGTAAAGAAGCCTCTCTTGTTACTGAAAATATTACTCTTCCAAAAACAGTGTTCTCTAGTACAGATTTTGACAAAAGGCCAGAAGGGTTCTCTTCTCATTTTCTTATTGAATAGTGGTTTCTAAGTATTCCCTTACATTCAGGGACAATAATCAATTACTTGTTCTGTTTGATCCAATGAAATGATCACGGTTAAAATATATATATATATATATATTTTTTCATTTCACACAAAGATGAGTTCCCATGTCCAGATTACAATGTATATGTGATTTCTCATTTCATTTTAAGGGCTTTGTTGCTTTCGTTAAACCTTAACCTTAAATTGGATTTATTAGATTTATTTATTTTTCCTATTGTTAATATAACAGCAGATTCGAAGACTGAGAATCATGTGTGAAGGGTAACTGCACTTAATGTGAAAAAAATTTGCATCCTTTGGGTGTGTGATTGTGGTCAGCCTTGCTATCGGTATCTTCTGTAGTACACTGCCAAATCTTCTATTTAAGTATTGTGAAAACTCTTTGTTTTTTTCAGGTCGAATGAGTGATTTGAGTGTAATTGGTCATCCAATAGATTCAGAATCTAAAGAAGAACCTTGTAGTGAAGAAACAGAACCAGAACACGATCTAATTGCTGAAATTTTACCTGAGTTAATTGAAATGGCTATATACCCCAGTGAAGAAGATGAAGAGGAAGAGGAAGACTGTGCAAATGCTACTGATGTAACAACCACCCCATCAGTGCAGTACATAAATGGGAAGCACCTAGTCACCACTGTGCCCAAGGACCAAGAAGCTGCAGAAGCTAGGCGTGGCCAGTTTGAGAGTGTTGCACCTTCTCAAAAAATCTCTCACAGCCATCCGTTTGTAATAGCTGAAACTGAATTGACTCCTGCAGTGCAACCAGATGAGTCTAAAGAATCTAAATCACTTGAAATTACATGGAAGCCTGAAACTTACCCTGAAACACCAGAGCGCTTTTCCAGTGGTGAGCATGATGTTTTCCCCACAGTCCAATTCCATGAGGTAGAAGCCACAGAGGGGGCAGACTCAGTCACAGAGAGAAGTCCTGAACTTGATCATCTGATACATAAAAATACTGAAGAGTCTTCAGGAAATGATGCCATTGACCAAGAATCTCAGAAAGTGGTCTTTTCAAAGGCTACAGAAGTAACACTTGGTGAGGAGGTAGAAAAAATTACTTCTATCACATATGCTCCAAGCATAGTCCCAAGTTCTGTGTCAGCATATGTTTCAGAAGAATCAGTTACCCTAACAGAAAATCCACAGCCTGCTGATGCATTCTCCACCATAGAAAGCTGGGTAGAAGTAACTCCTAGACATGTTGGAGAGCTTTTAGGGACTCCTTCTTCAATTCTAATGCCAGAAGGCTCTGGGGAAGGAGAAGAGGAAATTAAAATGTTCACTGTGGTAGCTGATTTATCACACAGAAATACTACAAATACAGAAGGTACTTTAGGTACTAGCAAGATGATCACGGAAAGGCTTTTTGATGTTCCTGTAACTACCATTTATTCTGTTTCTGAACAGCCTTCTGCAGAAATAGTGCCTACCAAATTTCTAAGTGAAACAGACACATCTGAATGGGTTTTTAGTACATCTCTTGAGGGAAAGAAAAAGAAAGATGAGGAGGAAACTCCAGGTACAGCTTCTACAACTGAGAAACATTCACCCACACAGAGATCAGATCAATTAATTTTACCCTCTGAATTAGAAAGTTCAAATGAAACTACATTTAGTGATTCAGTATCTACTACTAGGAAAAGTACTACGTCCTTGACAACATCCACACCGTCTGAAAGGGAAATGACAAGTTTTACTCTCTTTACAGAAACAAATGGTTTAGACAATTCAGGAGCACAGGTCACTGAGCACAGCAGTAGTAGTCAACCTGAGGTTCAGAAAGGGCTGACCACTGTTCCAAGTATTCCTGTCTCCCTCTTTATAGAGCAGGGCTCTGGAGATGCTGCTGCTGATCCAGAAACCACCACTGTTTCTTCATTTTCATTAAATTTAGAGTCTGATATTCAAACCAAAAAGGAAGCAGCTAGTACTTTGTCTTCCCACGTGGAAAATACATTCCGTTTTGAGCCAACAGGATTTATTTTGAGCACTGTAATGGATAGACAAGTGGCTGAAATTATAAGCCAAACATCCAAGGAAAACTTGATTTCAGAGGTGTCAGGAGAGCCAAGTCATGGGGAAGAAATAAGGGGCTTTCCTACAGATTTTCCTTTGGAGGAAGATTTCAGTGGTGAATTTAGAGAATACTTGACAGTATCTCCTCCAATAACAAAAGAAGAAACAATTATAATGGAAGGCTCTGGAGATACAGTGTTAATGGATACTAAAACCTCACCCTCTGCAGTACCTACTTCAGATCATGCTAATCACGTGCCTCACCCAGAAGGACCTAATAACACCACGGTCAGCACTTCAGCATCCCCTTGGGAAGAGTTCACAGCCTTAGCTGAGGGCTCAGGAGAGCAACTGGTCTCAGTCAGCAGTTCTGTGGATCAAGTGCTTCCCAGTGTCATGGGAAAAGTTTCTGGTATAGATTTCCCATTTACTGGCCAAGAGTTGGGAGAAATGGGAGCTACCACTGCAGCTGATAAAAGACTCACCATTTCACCAACAGCAGAAGCTGAAGATGTTGAATCTCCAACAGAAAAGGGGGAAGTAATAGTTGGTGGCACAATTTCAGTAGACTTTCCCCAAACTTTGGAGCCAGCCAAATTATGGTCCAGTCAAGTCAACCTTGTAAGACAAGAAATTGAAAACAAAACAGCATCAGAAGAAAAGATTAAAGAACAAACATCCTTTGGATCTCCTCAAAGCTCTGTTGTACCAGAACAAATCATTTTTGATTCACAAACATCTTCTGAAACTGAGCCCCCAACAACAGATTCTGTACTAACAACAAAGAAAACTTATAGTGATGACAATGAAATGGAGGAGAAAGTCATTCCCTTAGTACACATGGCTACTTCAGATCCAGGTACAAAGGGCTTGGAACCATACACTGCTGTCCCTGAAGCTACTGAGAAATCACACTTTTTCTTAGCTACTGCTTCAGTGACTGAATCTGTACCATCCGAAAGTGTAGTTATGGATTCATCAGTCAAAATGGAGGAAAGTATAAAACCCTTTCCCAAAGATGTGAGACCGACCATTAAAGAGTCAGATACTGATCTCTTATTCTCTGGACTGGGATCAGGAGAAGAAGTTTTACCTACCGTAGCTATAGTATCAGTGAATTTTACTGAAATGGAACAAATCATTAGCGCATTACATCCCCAGACCTCTCAAGTGGAAAATTTAGGAACAAGGGTCTCAAGTGTTGTAACTGAAGACTATGAGGGAATGGAAAATGTAACAAATGAAGTTAAGCCACTTATTTCCAAAACCGATAGTACCTCTGAAAGCAGTCCAGCAACATCCAGCTCGACCTTAACGGGAATTTTCAGCGATACCAGAGCAGGAGGACCCACTGCGGCACCCCTCTCCCTCCCCACAGACACTGAACATCCTCAAAAGCAGACTGTCAGCTGGGCAGAAGAACTCCAGACCAGTAAAGCACAAACTCTGACTGAACAAGTTTCCAACGAGACTTCTTCAACAGCAGAAACTAAAGAAACGGCAACCTCTTCTGGTTTTCTGGCTAGAACTTACAGCCTCGAAATGGCCAAAGGTTTTGTTACATCAGCACCAAAACCATCTGAATTGTTTTATGAACATTCTGGAGAGGGATCTGGGGAATTAGGTACTGTTGATTTAGTCCACACTTCTGGAACTACTCAGGCAACCAGGCAAGGAAGCACCACATTTGTTTCAAATAGATTCCTGGAAGAACACCCTGAGGTTTCTAGTGCTAAAGCTGTTACTGATGATGGATTCCCAACTGTTTCAGTAGTGCCTTCTCCTCATTCAGAGCAGAATGAAAGCTCCCCTGATCCAACTAGCACACCATCAAATACAATGCTCTATGAGAGGTCCACAGAGAGCGCTACAAGTAGTTTCCCAGACAGTTTCAGAGGATTTGAGGATTCCACCTTAAAGCCTGACAGGAGAAAAGCCACAGAAAATATTATTATAGACCTGGACAAAGAGGACAAGGATTTAATATTGACAATTACAGAGAGTACTATCCTGGAAATTCTACCTGAGCTGACATCAGATAAAAATACTATCATAGATATTGATCACACTAAACCTGTATATGAAGACATCCTTGGAATGCAAACAGACACAGATCCAGAGCTACCAGCAGGACCACATGGCAATAATGAAGAAAGCTCTCAAGTTCAAGAGGAATATGGTGCAGCGGTTAACCATTCTTTAATCAAAGAAAAACTGGAGGGTTCTGGTGACACTCTTCTGGCTAGCTATACTCAGGCAACACATAACGAATCAATGGCTCCTGAAGACAGGAGCCAATTAGATCACATGGGTTTTATCTTCACAACAGAGATCCCTGTCCTTAGCACAGCAACAGAATTAGAGACTTTACTTCCCACAGCAGCATCCCTGCCCATTCCTAGCCAATCTGCCACTATAAATCCAGAGATTGAAGAGCCCAAAATTGAAACTAAAACCCTGGATGACATTTTTGAATCAAGCACTTTGTCTGATGGTCAAGCTATCGCAGACCAAAGTGAAATAATATCAACATTGGGCCAGTTGGAAAGAACACAGAAGGAGTATGAAGAAAAGAAATATGTAGGCCCTTCATTTCAGCCAGAATTCTCTTCAGGAGCCGGGGAGACACTGATAGATCATACGCCGGATGTAAGTATTGGTACTATCCATCTTATGGCTCACAGTTTAACAGAGGCACCTACAGTGGTGGAAGCATCCAACCCCCCAGGTTATACTGATACAACGTTAGCAGCTTCAGCATTTGCAAAGTTATCCTCTCAGACACCATCATCTCCAGTCACTATCTACTCAGGCAGCGGAGCCTCTGAACACACAGAGGATCTCGAGACAAGTGCTTTGCCAGGTACGGGTGTGGAAACATCTCAAATGTCCTCAGGAGATTCTGCCAAGGAAGCTTATGCAAATATTGAAGCAACTTTCAAACCATCACTTGAAAAATACTTTCACGCAACTGAGCCTCCATCCTCATCTCCCAACACAGAATTAGAACTTTCAGAAGTTGAAAGTAAACCTAAGTCATTAGAGGAAAGGGAAGCTTCTCCCACAGAACTAATTGCTGAGGAAAGGTTTGAGGTTCACCAAGACTCCAAAAACAAAACCAGTGTTCAGCTTTCTGGAGAAACAGTCAAGGAGTTTCTCAGTATTAGAACGCCTGAAACTGGAACTGTTGTCACAGCTGCAGGTGAAATTAAATTAGAAAGTGCTTCACAGTGGCCACATTCCACTTCTGCTCCTGCGACTGAGGGGATCGAGACAGGTGTGGTACCTCAGCCCAGCCCACAAACTTCTGAGAAGCCCACCGTTCCTTCTTCTCTGGAAATAAACCCTGAAACACAAGCAGCTTTGAGCAGAGGGGAGTATTCCACAGTAACAGCATCAGAACAGCAAGTTTCAGCCAGAATTCTTGACTCTAATAATCAGGCAACAGTAAGCACTGCGGAGTTAAATACTGAGCTAGCCACACCATCATTTTCCCTTTTGGAAACTTCTAATGAAAGTGATTTCCTGATTGGCATTAATGAAGAGTCAGTGGAAGGCACAGCAGTCTATTTACCAGGTAAGGCCACAATATTTATAAAGCTGTTTCTAAACCTGGAAACAGTTGCTTAGTTCTAACATATGTGTATATATTTTTATTGTGATGTTAAATCAATGTAGATTTTCATATTGTTCACATAACCACAGGTCAGGCCACAGTATTAAGCCTATAATGAGATGCAGCGAAAGTAAGTATAGATTATTTCTAAGCTTTAAATATATACTTCAAATTTTTCTGGGTTTTAAAAACGACATACAGTTGTAACATAAAAAATAAAATTATTAATGGTGTAAAAATTTAATTTGTTTTTACTCATAACTAAAATATTGCTGTATTGCTATATGTTCTGTAGTTATGCATCTTAGTTTTAAAAACAAACAAAAAATACTGAGTATTTTTCCCCCCTTTTTTAATCTCCCCCGATGGGCGTGATTGTGGCAATATCAAAATCTGTCAGGTTTTGAAAACGTGAGATTAGTAAGTAGCTGCTTACTATGTTTTGCAGAGTTTGCGCGATATCAGTTGTCTGTTCATACTTTCGTGTAAATTCTTTGCTTCAGATAGTCCACATAGTCTTATAACATAGTGCCTAGCCATAGTAGGTATCCATTCAGTGAACATTCATGTTCTGCCTGTGGAGGGAAGGTTTCTGCGTATCTACTGAATGTACAGAAAGCACAAATTTGATACTGCTTCATATAGACCATCTTATTTGATCTTTACAAAAAATCTGCAAAGCACATATTATTATTCCCATTTAAAAGATTAGGATGTGGAGATTCAGAGAGGTGCAGTAACTTGCCTAAGGATGCACAGCCATATAGTAGTAAATGCGGAATTTAATCCAGATCAACTTGGCTATGAAATCCATGTTCTTTAGTGGAAAGAGCTGCTTTCTAATATACTCTTTAAAAAGCAACTGAGATTTGATGATATGTAAACCAGAGATTTGGGGATATTTACTTTGTAGAATTTATTTTCCTGTTAACCTAGCCTGAGAATATGGAGAAGTTGGCTTTATTGTGTTTCCAAGGAAAGTTATTATTTAAGTAACAATGTTAGTGGACTTGACATGTCGACATCATCACCTAGCTGCTACCAAGAAAAGGAAAAAAAAAGAATACTTTAAGGGTAGTGGTGATTGAAAATGTACTTTTAATTTTAATGAATATATTTTACAGCATGACTATAGTTAGAATTATTCTTCTGATTAGGTCAAAATTATTTTTTGTGTCTCTAATACTTCATTTTGATGTGTTTCAGGTAGAGTAAAATAGTCATAAAAGTAATTTTTTTTTTTTTATAAATAGCTTGAAGTATATTATGAATGAAGTTTACCAAAGATGGTTTACATTGGAATTTTTTTTTTATTGTTCTTGTTGCTCTATATTTAATCTGTAAATGATAATCAAATAGTCTGGCCAATATTCACTCTTTTGTAATTTAGTTGAAATATAATTCAGGTTGGTAAAATGTGATATAGAAATAGTTGGTAACAACAATTAAATATATAGAGAAAGGAATACATGTATACCAGTTATCCAGTCCACAGTGTTTACAAAGAATTTGTGTTTTTTTATTCATTGCAGGGAAAAAAAAAAAAGCCTCTTTAGTTTCATTCAGTAAACAGAAACTAATATTGGGTTGCCTGGTCTATCTGTTGCAGATGCAGTTTTCAGAGGTTAATACAAACTGTTTAGGGAAGGATACAGTTCAGGAAAACAAAGCTTTTCTCCTAATCTGGACTACTTCAAGTCCACAAAAAGGCCCAGTTTCTTGCCAAGCCCTTGTCTCACACACTCAGACTCGCGTCTAGTGTCTGTGGTGGGAATAGTAACAGTATTTCATGTTTGTGTGGCACATTACAGTTTCACCAAGCACTTTCACATAAGTATCATTTGGATTTTGCATGGAGGGTAATGTATAGATAGGTTGTTGACTGCAGCCTCGTTGCTAGGCAGTGGCATTTCAAACGGAGAAAGATAAAAAATAAAATGACTGTTTTGGGAACTATAAGAGTCTTAGAAAATTTGGGGTAGTTTTTAGAAAAGCAAGGGTAAGCATCTGAATTAACCTAACTTTAACACGAACCCCCAACGTGTGAATGTATATCTATCAAGTCTTTCTAATAGTTCAGAATTTACTTAACACTCAGAAAGTTTGAGTTTGACTTCCCAGTGTGGGAAAGGCTCAGTTATCTCCTACAGAAATAACTCGTTTGTTCTAATACCCCTTAAGTTAATGTTGCATAACTAGTTAGATATCTTCTTTGCATGGGCAATTATTTAAAGGCTTCAGGACTTAAGATTCCTGAAAATATGGTTGTATTCCATATATAATCTATTTCCTTTCAATTATTTTGTGAAACTTTTAACTCTCATTTGGACTCTTGAATATTTGGGAACTTAAGCAACGCTGACAAAGTATGCAAACAATAAATACAAGCTATTCGTGTCAATACAACTATCCAAATAATCCCACAGAATAAACCAAGTGCTTCAAATTGTATCAAACCGTTTGCATTTAAGAAATCTATTTCAGACCGTTCTTGTCGTGAGTTTACGTCTTTAGCCTTTATCTGCTAGGAGTGTCAATTTTATTTGTGTTTTAATAAGAAAATGTTAAGAAAACTTTGGGGTTTCATTTTCGGCAAGGTTTTGTATTTGGGTTTGTTTTGATACAGTAGAGTTTAATCCACATGTTGCTTTTTTTCAAGTATAGTTTAAAGGAGTACATTTGGAACGTGTTTTTGGAAAAGCATGTTCATGTAGCAGAAGAGACTACAGTGCACACTTTCGAAGAAAAACAGTTTCTGAGCATTAAGTGGTAAAAGGCAAAAATAATTCAAATGATGGTAACAAGCCAGTCTGCTAAAAAGAATGCATGTTTTGTGTTCCCAGCCATTTCACATGAACTAACCCCATTTAAAAGAATACATTTTCCATTCACTGTGCACATATGTGTAACCATTTTTGACTAAAATCAATTGCCATTATCATGCCAACTAAATCTGCTGTAGAGTATATTAGTTGCCAGATATAGTACAAAATATTGTTTAAAAAGAATGCTGATTGAATCCCAGAAATGAATAGATGCAATTGTAACAATTAGCTGTAATGCCAAGAAACACTCCAGAGAGTAAAGCTCATGTTAATTTTTGTGTGTAGCCTCTCTAAATTGCTATGGTAAAGCTTATATGATGGTAGCAGTAAGTGGCATTTTGTTTTTGCTAAAATATGTTGAAACCTTAGTGATGAGCCTGATCACTTTTCTTATTTTCCTGAACATCGTAGGATCTGATCGTTGCAAAACGAACCCATGCCTTAATGGAGGCACCTGCTATCCTACTGACACTGCCTATGTGTGCACCTGTGTGCCAGGATACAGTGGAGACCAGTGTGAACTTGGTAAGGTGTTCTTGGCTGAAAGTAGGTGATTCTTTTCCAGATTGCGTATATAGTGCTTGAATCAATCAGAGGAGTGCAGGGAAGCACAGGTGTAGATGAATTATCTGCTAACGAATGAAGTTAAGGCCTAAGAGTAATTTAATTAGGAGCCAAAAAGGGGGAACAGCTGTTTACTGAATTCTGTGATTATACACAAGCTTCAATGAGGCTGGAAACCCTGGTGGTATAGCGGTTAAGTGCTACGGCTGCTAACCAAAGGGTCGGCAGCTCAAATCCACCAGGCACTCCTTAGAAGCGCTATGGGATAGTCCTGGAGGGCCGCTATGAGTCCGAATCGACTCGACAGCACTCGGTTTGGTTTTTCTTGGTCAGTGAGGCTTACTGAGGCCAGCCATTTCTTTTTGTGGATTTACAGGTAGGTTTTACAGATGTAAAGATACGTAAATGTTAACAAAAAGATTGAATCTATAGCCCGAATCTGCATAACAGTAAATGATCAAGTTAAAGAAAACCTTTTTTCCCAGAATGCTATATTCAAAAATTAAGGAATTTAGTTGTTAAGTTTTGGGATAACTTGTTCCTCTGTGGAATGGGCTAAAAATCCTTCTCTGGGCCTCCTCAGTGGCCAGATGCACCTCTACCGCAAGGACGTCTGGGGCTTGTCTTCCTCCCTTCTTTTGAGTCCCAAAGAATATAATGAGCTGTTTACTAAATCAGTTCCTTTTATGCCCATATTCTTGTTAAGGCTTTCTCTTTTTCCTGTCTTTTTTTTTTTTTTCAAATAAAGGCCCAGTTTTGATGTGAGAAAATCTGTGAGAAAAGAAATGGAGTATATTATCCAGGTGCTCTTTTTAGAGGTGCCATGAAGGTTTGCTTATAATGATTGAGTAAAGGCTCAACGATAGCACTTCAGATTACTCTGAGATATTGAGATAAAATCCCCAGAACTCCTGTTAAAAGAGCACTGGTTTAAAAATAATACAGCACATTTAGTGAGCTCTATTTTTGTGCTGATTAGTGAGGATATAGATACAACTATAAAACAAAAACAAACTCACTGTTGTGGAGTTGATCTTGATTCATAGCAACCCTATAAGACAAAGTAAAACTGCCCCATAGGGTTTCCAAAGACCAGCTGGTGGATTTGAACTGCTGACCTTTTGGTTAGCATCTGAGCTCTTAACCACTGCACCACCAGACTTCAAGATAGCAACAGATAACAATTATGGAATAATTACGTCTTAAAATATCAAATGTACATACATAAAAACATCTATTTGGTCCCCTTTCTGTTTTATATTATTAATCAATTAAAAACAATTTAATGACAAAAACAGTAACAACAAAATGTGTATGTATACAGAAATAATGAGAATGTTCATGCATTGTGAAGAATGTAACCAATGTCATTGAACAATTTGTATAGATATTGATGAATGGGAACCTAAGCTGCTGTGTTAACCTTCATCGAAAACAATCAATATATGTATGTGTGTAGGCATATATGTATATAGGTATGTATATGTGAGTATATACAAAAAACAAAAAAACCAAACCCATTGCCATTGAGTCGATTCCAACTAATAGCAAACTTACAGGACAGATTAGAACTGCCCCATACAGTTTCCAAGGAGCACTTGATGGATTCAAACTGCTGACCTTTTGGTTAGCAGCCAAGTTCCTAACCACTATGCCACCAGGGTTTCCGTGAGTATATATATATATATATATGGCTGTATGTACACATTCACATATATAATAAAGCATATAGAGGGCATAGTTACAGATACTTCTTAGGCATTACCAACCACCTTGTGGGATTGGTTTTCTGGGTTTGGATGATTAGAACCATAGTCTTGTGGAACATCACAGTCAATTGGCACGATATAGTTCATTCATAAAGTTATTTTCTACATCCTAGTTTGGTGAGTAGTATCTGGGGGTCTTAAAAGCTTACAAATGGCTGCCTAAGATACAACTATTGGTCTCCACTCCTCTGGAGCAAAAGAGAAAGAAGGAAACCAAAGACTCAAAAAAAGAAACTAGTCTACAGGACAAATAGCCTACATGAACCATGGCCTCATCTACCCTGAGACCAGAAGAACTAGGTGGTGCTAGGGCTACAACTACTGACCATTCTAATGAGGGCCTCAATAGATGGACCTGACAGAATGGAAGAAAATCGTGAAACAGAACCTCAAAATCCTAAAAAACAAAAAACTGACTTACTGGACTGGTTGAGACTGGAGGACTTCCTGAGATTATTGTCCTGAGATACTCTTCAAATCGTGAACCCAAACTAACTCCTGAGGCCACCTTGTAGCTAAATAAAAGACTGGCTCGCAAAGTAATGCATATCACCTGTGACTACTATGCTCCTTTAAGAAATCACCTATATGAGACCAAACAGTCAGTAATTACTTTAAAACAAAGATGAGAATGTAAGAGGGCAGGGAAACTAGGTTAATGGGAGTGGAACAACCAGAGTAGAAATAATGAGAATATTCATGCATTATGAAGAATGTAACCAATGTCACTGAACAATTTGTATAGACATTGTAGAATGGGAACCTAAACTGCTATGTAAACCTTCACTGAATACACAATCGAATATTATTAAAAAAATAATAATAATGAGTTAATGTATATGGAACTCCTATGCACTTAAAAGGAATTGCTGTCAGGTCAACTCAGATGCATGGTAAACCAATGCGTGTTAGAGTAGAACTATGCTCCGTAGGGCTTTCAGTGGCTGATTTTTCAGAAATAGTCACCAGGCCTGTCTTCAGAGATGCCTCTGGGTGGATTTGAACTTCCAACTGTTTGATTAGCAGTCAAGCATGCTAATCTTTTACATCACCCGGGGACTCCCCTAGGCACTTAGAAAACACTATAGAAGTGTTTGGAGCCCTGGTGGTGCAATGGTTAAGAGCTGGGCCGCTAAGCAAAAGGTCTGCAGCTCAAATCCGTCAGCCACTCCTTGGAAACCCTATGGGGACAGTTCTACTCTGTCCTATAGGGTCGATGTGAGTCAGAACCCACTCAGCAGCACATAACAACACCAACAGCATAGAAGTATTTGGTATCGTTAATATATAATAATCGCCACTAAGGGTATTTCTTTAGGTAAGAATATATTCTATGCCTCATGGAAATTTAACTCATTTTTTATGTTTTTAATTTATTTTTAAATATTCTTTTCATTCAGTTTAAGCATTAATTAAATTTCTAGTGAAATTGCAAAATGCTAAGGGAATAAAGTCATTAATTTAACCTGGAGAGGTCATAGGGTCTGTGTAGAAAGGTTATACTTGGTATAGATCTTAAAATTGGGGAGGATTTAAATAGGTGGTGGAGGGAAATATGGACACATCTAACAGAAGCACAGAGACCCACAAACTACAGAATGTGTTTGGGGAACTGCAAGTATTCCGGTATGCCTATTTACAGGTTTGTGGGAGGGAAATACATTGGTAGAGAATACTAGAAAACAGATTGGGTCTAGGTAGGTCTGAGAAGGTCCTGGATCAAATGTACTGAATAATTTTACTCTATACATCAGTGACGTTTTAAATTCTACTGTGCAGCAGAATCATTTGGATGGCTTTGTAAAACAGATTGTTGTCCCCACTCCCACAGTTTCTGATTCAGCAGGCCTTGGGTAGGGCCTTGGAACTTGCTTTTTAATATACACAGGTGATGCTGATGCTGCAGGTCCTGGGACCACACTTTGAGGACCACTGCCATAGGCAATTGGGACTCCTGGAATGCTTGGAAGCAAAAGAGTAAAATTATCATGACTGTGACTAAAGAAGTTGATAGTGAACAGAGTGTAGACTATATTGTCCAAGGAAGGGCCTAGAGAGAGAGAGGTCAATTAGGTATTTTCAGTATTCTACATGTGAGTTAACTGATGACCCAGAAGTGGTGGTGGGAAGCAAGGGGGGATTTCATGTAACTCTACTAGCAATGGAAACAATGACCCCACTCTGAAGATTTTTGAAATTCTCATAGGGTTGCCAAACTTAACATATAAAAATACAGGATGCCCAGTTAAGTTTTAACGTCAGATAGAAAGAAAAGGAATTAGATAAAGAAAATAGATAAAGGAGCCCTGGTAGTACAATGATTAAGTGCTTGCCTGCTAACCAAAAGGTAGACGATTTGAATCTATCAGCAGTTACGTAGGAGCAAAGACCAGGCAACCTGGTTTCATAAAGATTACAGCCTCAGAAACTCTATGGGGCAGCTCTACTCTGTCCGATAGGATCACTATGCTTTGGAATAGGCTTCAGGACACATGACAACAGTAACGTCAGATACAGATAGCTGCCGTTGAGTTGACTCCCCCTCATGGCGATTTTATGTATGACATAACAAAACATTGGCTAGTCCTGGGTTCATTTTAAAATTGCCAGCATGTTTGAGTCCATTGTTGTGGCTGTCATGCTAATTCATCTCACCAAGGGTCTCCTTGCTGGCCCTCTATTTCACCAAACGCAATGTCCTCCTCTAGCAATTGATCTCTCCTGATGATGTGTCCAAAGCAAGTTAGTTGGACAATGTTCAGCTGGGATCTGTAAAGTTTTCTTTGGCTAATTTTCAGAAGCAGATCACCACGGCTTCCTTCTAGTCTGTCTCAGTCTGGAAGCTCTGCTGAAACCTGTCCGTCATGGATGGCCCTGCAGGTATTTGAAATACCTGGCATAGATTCATCATCACAGTGATATACAAGCCACCAGAGGACAACAAACTGACAGATGGGTGGAGGAATTTTTTTAGTGTAAAGTGTCTTGAAAATATTATATGGGACATACCCACTGCCCACTGCCGTCAAGTCGATTGGATATACTTATACTTAAAAAGAAAAAAAAACTATTTATTTTATTAATATATATATTTTTTAATTTAATCTTAAAATTTAACTGAGTGTCCTGTGTTTTATCTGGCAACACTACACTAAGTAGATTTTTTTTTTTTTTCTCCTGTTGAAACTGGTTTTGTGGACTTCTATATTTTATTTCAGATTTTGATGAGTGCCATTCAAACCCCTGTCGGAACGGAGCCACGTGCGTTGACGGTTTTAATACCTTTACATGTCTCTGCCTTCCAAGCTATGTTGGTGCACTTTGTGAACAAGGTAAGAGCTGTTGTAGCACTTGGGTAATAAAGATTCTTGATACTTCAGATGTTGCTTCTGAATAGTATTTTGGCGTGATGAATTGGATGTTTGTAGCAATTTTGGCCTTATAGCATATTTTTTCCTGCAGAAGAAATTCGCAGGATATTTGACTAGATTAGGTTTCCTTATGTGTGGATATCTCCCAACATCTGAACTAGTATTGACTTGATCATTATTGTTTTGCTGATCGACAGGAGTTGCAGACACAAACGTGGAGCAGAATTTAAGGACATCTACCCAACAAAAAAGTACATTGTAGTATATATTCTTCCTAGAGACTAATTAGGCATCCACCTTAATCCCCATACGTGGTCTTCCTAACAAGGGGTATTGAATCCAAAGTTAGTTGCTTTCATTTTCTCTCCCTCAGCACTTGAGACTCAGCGGACTTAGTTTTCATAGTCAAACTTCTCTGGAGAATGAACTGACGTAATTGTTAGAATATATTAACCTTGACTTGGCAAACAGTACGTAAAAAATATCGTGAATCTGCTCCCCAGGAAATTTTCCTACCGAAGAAGCATCTACATTTTCTGAATGAAAGACAGGCCTATGTTCATGATAGCTTGAATCTTGTGATCTCTGTTATTTGCATTTTTATGGCCAACCTGAGAGTGTATTTTAGGTGGTTAATGGTAAAATTTCTTAGTCCATCAATCAGAAACAGATTGCACACTCAGCACACTCATTCTTGGAATGTCGATTTCCTGTACTTAAAGACATACAGTGGTTTGGCTTTGGTGAAAATGTTCAGTGCCAAACTTCCATTCCACCAGACAAAATGAAAACGTATTAGACACTCAGACACATTGGTCTGGCCTGTGTTCTGCTTTGCAGTGCTAATTTGGATTTCTCCGAAATTAAAGCAAAGCTAAAAGGAGCTTGTATTGAATTGCCATTTAAAGGGAATGGGTGATTACTGAGTTATAGGTTTTTTTTTATTTATTGCATAGATTGAGTCTGTTTGTTTTAGAATTTTAAATGCCTAATGTGAAAATAGACCAGACAGGATCCTCTTCTTAGAGGAAAAAGTTAGGAAGCTGCCATTTGTTAAAGAAAGCAAAAGGCAAGACGCTTCAGACGTTAAAATATGCTTAAATGATTCTGGCTTCCCTTGTTCCCAAGTACAAGGAGCAATTCAAAAATCATTTGTTCAGCAAATATTTATTGAGCAGCTACTGTGTTCCAGGCACTGTTCTACGCACTGAGATAGAGCACTGAACAAGACAGACAGAAGTCCCTGCTCTTGTGGAACTGATATCCTGATGATTCAGACAACTATTCACAAAGAATAAAAAGATTTCCTGTTTGTTTAAGACTTCATAGTTTACCAGGTGCTTCATTTGTCTGACACACCAGTTCAACGAGTTAAGTAGGCCAGACACTGAGGCTCAAAGAGGAAAAGTGATGTGTTCAGGGTCACACAGCTAGTGCATTGCAAAGTGCGAAGAAAAATGAACCTAAGTGGCCTAACCCTAAAGCTTAAGTTTTTCTCAGTGTTTCCACACTTCTAAAAGAGCTGTTCAAGGAGCCCTGGTGGTGCAAATGGTAAAGCTGCTAACATAAAGGTTGGTGGTTTGAACCCAGCCGGTGGCTCCATAGGAGAAAAATCTGGTGATCTGCTTTCGTAAAGATTCCAGCCAAGAAAACCCTACGGGGCAGTTCTACCTTGTCACATGGGGTTGCTGTGAGTTGGGATGGACTCCGTAGCACACAACAACAACAACAACAACAACAAAGGAACTCTCAAAGATAAGCATTTTATTTATATGTACATCTCATGGATTAAGAGAGAGATAATAGACCTTTGAAGAAATTTTGGGGCCAGTTACCGTTTTCATCCATGAATGAAGAATGTTGAAAAGAAAAAGAGTTAATTAGTCTTCGATTTCTGGTGCCACCTAACTTTCACATGTATTTTATTTTATCTTAAAACAAGTTTATGATTCATCTACATTGTTTGCTAGGGAACAGCTCTCCCAGTCTGTTTACCAGATGCAGCTGTTGTCCTGTGATTTACTGCCAGGATCCTAGAAGATTTTTTTCCTCCACTTTTCAGGTTGCCTAAGAACAAATGATTTCTTCATTAACAGCGGCATTGTTGTCTAAACAGTATTCTGTCCAAATTTCGGTGATGACTGTGCCTTTGTTTCTTCAGCTGGCTTTTTCTCTGCGTGAATAATTTCCCGATCCTCAATAACTCTAGACTAGAGCACATTTTGGTGGAATGAAAACATATAAAACCTAAACAGGGGTCTTGGATCAGTAGAGAGACAATTCTGAACTCATAGTTTGTCCTGAGCCAAAGCTAATGATAGAGTGTGCCAGTGAGAAATGTCAAAGTGATGGCAATTACATAAAGGTTGACAGCTACATGCCAGAAGTGTTGAAGAAGTTACCTGTACAACATAAAGAGGATAGATTTCAGCTTTTGTGGTTATGAACAAGAGTTGTAAGCTATGCACCTGCACCTGCTAACTGAGAAAGCCATCATAGCAATGATGTGGTCATGCATCTAAATTTTCTGATTCTTTGTTTTTGTTTTTTGGCATAAGAAGAAAAATATCTAATGGTAATCTGTTTTAATGACAAAACACAAAGAAAGAAAACCAGACAAAAATCACTTGGGTTAAGTAAGGACAAGAAAGGGTATGCAGAAGAATTTTTTTTTTTGATATATTATTTAATAAATTAGAGGTCTTTGAGAATTTTAAACTGTCTTGAAATAAATGATGATTTCCAAGGTTAAGGAAAGCTATGCTATTAGGGAATCAGATTATTGACTTTGGTGGTAAGAATATTGTGATTTTTTTTTTCCAGTTCTCCTCCACTCATAAACTAATTCCCTCGTATACAAGGATCTATTTTCTCCTCTACCCTTCCCACATCACCTCTAAATTCTTCCGAAGAAAAATACTATATCCAAGTAGCCAATATTTGCTTCATTCTTGGGTGCTGAGTGTTACTTTTATACCAAACCAACTAGTTGTGTCTTGAATTCTCTCCTGTGAGATTTGGTGGTCTCCAAACAAGACTTTAATAAAACTTAAAACTAATTATGCAAAACAATTAGTCAGTCAGCTACAAGTAAACAACAGGCCTGATAGACTAAACTGAAATAAAGACTGATCTCAGAGATAAGTGCCATCTGTGATTATGGTTGAGATCACTTAACCAGGGACAAAATAAATTTTTCAGAATGCATACTTTCCCACAATTGTAGAAAGAGGAGCAAACAGAATGAGGGTCAGGGGACAATTTGAGTTCCAGTTTGGCCACCAAGTCTGACATACAAGGCATGCGTTTATTTAATTTAGTGAGGTTTGTTTTCTTCGTCAATCAGTAAAATTTGGTGGGGGAGGGGGTGATGGGCGTTATTAGGTAACTGGAAGGTTTTCATGGTACTTAAAATTCTGTGAACTTTGCAGTTTTGCTAGTTTTTACATGTAATTAGTTCCATATATTTACTTTTTCAGAAGTTGAATGCTAGCACATTTTAAGAAAGCCAAAGTTATTTCTACTGATCATTATTCAATGTATATGAATAATTGCATTGAATTATTTGACCCCGGGAACCCTGGTGGCGTAGCGGATAAGTGCTAACCAAGAGGTTGGCAGTTCGAATCTGCCAGGCGCTCCTTGGAAACTCTATCAGGCAGTTCTACTCTGTCCTATAGGGTCGTTATGGGTCGGAATCGACTCGACGGCAGTGGGTTTAGTTTATTTGACCCTACCTGTGGATCGGTGAGTCTGAAAGAAGATTGCCAATAAGAATATAGTGCAATGAGCAAGACTGGTTTCTTTGTGAAAAATGCATAAAAACCGGCATTCTTGAAAGTCTAACTGAAACTTATTGCCAGTGTGAAATTTAGATATATTTGAAAAATGCTTTCACCTGCAACAAGATACTGATGATTGTGTGCTTGTTGTGAAAGAGAATAAATATACACACGCACACACACGTGAAATGGAGGGTACTTTAACTTGGGTTCTTTTGTTGTTAATAAAAGAAAACAGCTCACATTATCTTTACATCCTGGTGCATTTGCACAGGGATTGCTCTCCTTATGTGAGAAGGCACACAGTCCTAGCCATATATCCCAGAAGCTGCCTACTCATGAAGGATTTTTTTTTTTTTTCTGTTTTCTTTCTCTTTGTAAATCTTACATGACAAGAGCCTGTGGCCCCCCAGTTGCCCTTCTGGGAAATGGGAAAGCACTGCTTCCGAGGCTTTGAAGTCCTTATGCAAATAGGGCGCTCATAATCCTGCTATCTGGAATTCTTATCTTATCACTTGAATGATTCTCTTTAGAAAAGTTTTGTTGGTAAGGAATTAGCCCCAATTGCCTCACCAGGAAGTCGGCAGACACTGCAGCCCAACAGGTTTTGGCTGGCCCCTAGTCCACTTTTCTTTCCTGCGGCAAACTGACTTTAATCAATGAAATTGCAGTTAGGGAAAAATACTGACTTCAGCCCAAAGAAGTAGAGCCACGCACTTCTCAGAAGTCAGTTGGGCTCTTTTTATAAACATTTCTTTGTCATTGGGTAGATTGTCACCAAGTTTTATGAATCAGTTACCTCAGGGACATTGCACAGATATTGGATTGGATCTTCTGTTAACGCTTGGATTGGCAAGCCATGCTTAAATGACGTGGGTGAGTTTAATAAGCCCCTGCCTGGTTTTCTTCCCAGACACTGAGACATGTGACTATGGCTGGCACAAGTTCCAAGGGCAGTGCTACAAATACTTTGCTCATCGACGCACGTGGGATGCTGCGGAACGGGAATGCCGTCTTCAGGGTGCTCATCTCACAAGTATCCTGTCTCATGAAGAACAAATGTTTGTGAATCGTATGTACCAAATAGACTTGTGTTTCCTGAAGCCTCACTCATTCTCACCACTATCTTAGGTTTTTTCTGTAACTGACGGAAAGAAAGTAGCTTTCTTGATTGTAATTCAACTTATTAAATCCCTCATCCGTGAACAACTTAAAATCATCCCACTGTATGAGTCCCACATTTTGGGAAACATTCAACTATAATATAAGAAGGTATTGCTTGGTCTGCCAGCAGTAATATGTGGAATGGCATGTTATAGGTTGAAACTGCTGCCAGTTGATTATTTCTTGACTTGCAAAAATGGTCAATTCATAGGGTTCAACCGAACTTTTCATAATCTCTATTATGAATATGCTTATGTGTTGTCTAATATTAAAGAGAAAAGATACTTCTGTTATTTTATTCTCCTAGTTAAAATTGAATTGTTAATAGCATCCGAATCTTATCCTCTGCACCTATTGGTTCTCATCCAAGTTTCCAATTATTTTAAACCATAGAAATTGGGTTTCATATTAAGAACACAAGTATGTGGAGATTGGAAGCTAACAAAACTTAGTACGACAAAGCTGCTTAATAACTCCAAGTTTAGATTCACTACCAAAATAAGATAGGATTAATGAATTCTAGCAAAGAGGAGGGCAGCTAGTTTTTATGTAGCAAATATGTGAAATTTTTTGTTTAGGAAGCATTGTTTGGTGCACTCTTAAATATGTTCTCATGATGCTGGCTATCTTTAAGACATTTGATTGTTATTTTGCAATCTGGATAGAGGTCCATTTAACATTATTGCGTGGTATCTTTATTTTCATCTCACCATGAAAATGATTTTTTTTTTTTTTGATAATTTTCAGAACTGTCTGGTCTAGGTGTCCCCTGTTTAAAATGCCTTGAGAAGAAACACGTGGCTTCCAAAAGTCAAGCTAGCATGGGTAGATCTGGCACATTTTATTGGGCCATTGAATTTCTGCCAATGGCATACCAGAAAATCCAGTGCCGTCAAGCCGATTCTGACTCATAGCGACCCTATAGGCCAGAGTAGAACTGCCTCACAGAGTTTCCAAGGAGCGCCTGGCGGATTCGAACTGCCAACCCTTTGGTTAGCAGCTGTAGCACTTAACCACTACACCACCAGTGTTTCCATAGCTTAACTAAAAAGTGAATGGAAATTTTCTGTCATGAGTTAGGATGGGGGAAAAAATACTATTATGATAAACTACTAGGGAAATAATTGTGTCTGATATTTTAATGTCCTACAGATATGTTTGTAAGTTGGCTTTTTATTTTGAAGCACATAGGGCAGAAGAACAAAATATAGTTACCCTATGAGAGTTTTTTATAAGCAGCTAATTAAAAAAAAAAAAAAAAGCCAGAGGAAGCATGATTCACTCTGAAAATAATTCTCTTTGATGTATTTTCATACATATATGGGAAAAGAAGTAAAAATATATGTGTTGCTTCCCATCCCTTAGGTGTGGGCCATGATTATCAGTGGATAGGCCTCAATGACAAGATGTTTGAGCATGACTTCCGCTGGACTGATGGCAGCACACTGGTGAGATGCTGATGAAAACGATAACTGATTTGGGAAATTTGGGGCTATGCAATGATCGAATGTTTCACGAGGGTGCTTAGACTGGAGATGAGTTAAGTGACTTGCTCAGGATCACTCAGTGAAATTGGGAAGGGTTAGCAATGGAGTCCTGGGCTAACTGATCCAACTCCTAGTGCTCCAATCACTATGACTCTCTTTAGAAGAGGTGTGCATCAGGTTTCCATGGAACTGGAAAACTAGATAATCAGCAGAAGTGCACCAGGTTGGCTTTCAGATGGTTATCTTTGCTTTTTTATAGCTTCAAAGCAAAAAGGCAAAGAATAAGTGTAAGAGAGAGCTTTTTCAATTAATTTTCTTTTTTAAACTTTTCTTCCATCTTTAATAATTGAGGCAGACATCTGCTATAAGGAGGCATGGTTCATTTTTAGCCAAGCTAAAATGCTCATTTTTTCAGTCTTAAAAAATTGTTGATTTATGATCATGTGAATCTCCTTACATTTCAACTATGCTAAATATATATACATTTCAAGAAAGGAGTGACTTGGTAAGGATGACCACAAAATGCAATTGAACCTAATTCTTTGGAAATAGTTCAAGTGGGACTGGCTATACTAGTGGTTCTCAGTGCTGGCTGTTCATTAAGATCACCTGGGGAGTGCAATTGAAAAATTGGTGCTTGGGCTCAGCCAAGATTCATTAAAACAAAATCTCTGGTAGATGGGGCTTAGGCAGCTATGTTTTTTAAGTATTTCCAAGGTGATTCTAAAATGCAGACAAATTCGGGATCCATTGGGCTAGATATCTAATTCTAGATAGGTATTAAACCAAATCCACTGCCGTTGAGTTGATTCCAACTCATAGAAACCCTATAGGAAGGACAGAGTAGAACTGCCTCATAGAATTTCCAAGGCTGTAAGTCTTTACTGCCACATCTTCTTCCTCTGGAGCGTCTGGTGGGTTTGAAGTGCTGGCCTTTTGTTTTGCAGCAGAGAGCTTTAACCACTGTGCCACCAGGGCTCCTAGATTAGCTGAGAGTAAAAATTAAAAAATCGTTTTAAGCTCTTTTTTGTGTGAATTACTTAGGTCCTTATATATTAACATTAATTTAAAATAGACTACTTTGTTTTCATTAACTTAATTTGCAAGTGAATATAAAAATTAAAAGATTTTTTCTATGTATTATAGATAGTTAAAACTGTTTTTATACCTTTGTTAATGTATTCACTACATAGTAGAGGCATTTAATGAGTTCTCTCTTGTTGAATGCAAAGTTCATTTCTTGGAATAAATTGGGTTTCTAGGGTACCTAATAGTCTATTATCAAGCCTCCCTTCTACCATCTTTCCCTTATAAATAGCCCAGTGAAAAGTACAGGTCCTTGTGATCCCCAGACTGCACCATGGAAACTATAGGAATGCTCCGGGATTTGGGTGGCCAGTTCCAGTTGGTGCTTACTTGTGCCTTGCAGACCTGGGCCATGACCTCTCTCAAAGTGTGTATACCTATTGGCTGGGTTCCTGTATATTCCAGCCCTGAGCCTACAATAGCTGCATTTGGCCAGGTGGAGTGTTTGAAAGGCCTGTCATTTGCTACGAACTGATCTGACTGAGCCAAGTCCCAGTCTGCTTCCAATCTGTGCTTGGTTATATAGAATTGCTTTGTATGTTTTCATTGTTAGAGTTTATGCGCATTACTAGATGTTTATTCTGGTCCCCCATTAGCAGTTAAGCTCTTCAAAGGAATGTTCTTTTTGCTGCTTTTTATTTCTCACAGTGTCTAGGATGAGGTCCTGCACTCCCTGTGTGCCTGGTTAGTGAGATTGAATAGTGGCCTATATCTGGCAACCACACCAGGTCTGTAAAATACCTCAGGGAATTTATCTTTCTTGTCAGGTGCCATATAGGTGAGCTTAACTCGGGAGATATCATTCTTCCTCTATGTCAAAGCAACTATTACTTGTCTGTGTCCATTAATTTTTAAGGGAGGCTTTTTTTTTTTCATGGATACTGTAGAGAAAATAATTACTTTTTCCGTTGTCTAGACTGACCCTAAAATTGGTAAACAAATAAGCATTGTACTTTTTCAGAAGAGAAATACCCATCTTCCTCTGTAATGTTCATATTGGTTTACTAGGCCATATAAACAAGAATATGACTTTGAGTGAATTTAAACTTTAATTGAAACTTAGTGATTATGGAGCAAGAACTAAGTGAGGGCTTGAGTTTGAAGAAGGGCAGCAAATGAAATAAACAAGCAGAGCTTATCAAAGAAATGACACAAGTAAATCCAGATAAAAACCCAGACAGGCCCTTGGTTTCTTCTTAATTCACTCTTTGTGTAAAATAAAAGTGTGTTAAGGAGTGTCCCTTAACTTTGAACATTTTGGAACAGAAAAGACCATCTGCCCAACAGCCTGTCTCCCTCCCATCTGACTGATCTCTGTCCCACTTCCCTGCTTTTGTAACCACCCTTTCCTCTAGCCCCTTCCTTTCTGAGAAGGCCTAGGTGTCTCTTAAACTCGTTTGTAATTCTTTCTACAGCCACCATCCCCTTAACGGGTTCCATATGTGTGCTGGCTTTGGAATAAAATAGTTCCCCTTTGTTCGCTGTTTACTCCAAGTTTCTTGCTTTTGAAAATATCCCTGATAGTTAGTAAACTCTTCATTGTGGAGAGCAGTATCTGATTACACTTGGAAATGGTGTTAACTGGACTGTATGCATTTTTAAGGACTTTGTTTATATTTTAGAGTGATTTCTCCCATCTCTCTCTCCCCTCTCTTCCATGTTTTGTTTGAAAGATTTATTAGAGCTTATCCTTCTTGGGAGGTAGAGCAGCATTAAAACTGAAAGAGCCTTTGATATTTACCTTATACTACCCTTTGCTATATAGCCTTACAATTCAATAAAAAACAAAGTTTATATTAGGCCTCGATTTCAATAATTTCTTTAATTGAAATAATTAAACTTTACATTTAATAAATTTGCAGTATAATTAGATCATATTCAATATGATTATGCTTTATAGCTAGACTTATTCAGTTATAAAAACTTATACCAAATTACTGATGCTGTTTGACCAAGTTATCTAAATTGTCCTTGTTCTTCAGACTCTGATTGATTCATTCCACCTTATTGGCCTCTGTTGTAGAATGTTGCTATCATTAATAAAATGCCAAATTCTTGTCTTTATTATATTTTCAGTCTTTTTCTTATTATTTATTTGGAACATTTTCCCAATAAATTTCACAAAAAAGCACTCATGAATAAAACTGGTTCTAGCCTAACACTTGTGATTTATAGTAAGGTTATCTTCTCTGAACACATTATAGTTTTTAATTTGTCACCTGTCTTTCTGCTAAGCATTATTCTTTAACTTGACTATTGAGCTCCAACAGTGAAATGCATCCAGTGCTGTATTAGAAACCCTAACAAATAACTTCAATAATGAATTGCTTTACTTGTCACCCAAGTAATGTCTTCAAAAACACCAAGTTAAACCATCCAAGTTAAATACACATTAAAGCTGGAATGCTTAAGGCGACTTTTTTTTTTTTTTAATCTAACGTCTATACTATTAGCTGACTTTTAACTTCTTTTTTTTAACCGTTTGTTAAATGGATGACTAATCTGAAGTGTCTTCTCCCAGATGTTTTCCACTTCCAACGACCTTTCCCTCCCCTAACTACTCCCTGGTTACTTTCTTCTTAAAATTCTTTAAAGTCTCTCCATTGCCTTCAGTATAAATTTTGATTATTAGCATAGCACACAGAACCCTTCATGATCTGGTTCCTGCCTACGAACTTCATCTCCTGCCACTTCCTAAGCCACATCACCTCGAAGTGCTCACAGTCCTGGATATTAACCGTGATCTTGCACCTCTGTGGGTCTTTGCATACACTTGCCCTAGTGCTTAGAATATTCTGCCTCTAATTTCACTTACTAAACCTTCAAATGCCTTTCTGAGCCAAGAGTCTCCTTCTTCCAGGAAGGCTCTCTGACTGGAAGTGGCTTAAGAGCTGCCCCCTGTGTTTCTGCAGTCTTCCCTCCTAGCACAGAACCCTGTGGGGTTGACTTCCTGACACTGAGCCTTCTGAGACGGAAATTAACTTTCATCTTTACTTCTTCAGCCCGTAGCAAAATGGTTCACCTAAAGCAGATGCTTAGTAAATGTTTGTTACATGAACAAATGATAATTAATACACATACATGTGCTTGGCCAATTCACTGTTATCTTTTGAATCCTGAAATGACCACATTAAGGCTTTTGGGTTTGTCTCTTTGTGACATTTTCTGTTTATCTGAATGAAATATATATATATTTTTTAAGTTGTACCTGTATGAAAAACAATAGATATTTTAACCTTGGCAGCACAGACAAATAGATGGGTTTTCAAATATGGTGACCAAAAAAAAAAGTTCCTGAAAAATAGAAGTGTGTAGCTGAGCGTAATGCTTCTTACCACAGTTATTAACTCAGAGGAAAACAGGTATTTCTCCTGGAAATGATGACAAATTTTGTCTGTGGCTGTCCCAGAAACACTTTTTAAATAAATGTTGGAAAGAAAAACTGGAAAGCAAACTTTCCAATCTTTGTCACACCTCCATGTTTGAATTTTATCAGGACAGGTTTTACATGAAGCTTTAGGAAACCAAGTTACTCAGAACTTTGAAGGAGGATTTTTTTTTTTTTTTTTTAAAGATAGCCACATATTCTGTCAATATATTTTCTAAAAGAAAAATAACTTTAAAAAACATTTATATTCATATAGTAGTGAAACAGGGAAAGGAAATATAAGTCCTAGATGTTATCAGCTCATTTCATTTTTTATGGATTGTTTGGCCGAGAATGTTTTGTTGCCTCAGGCTGGACAGAGCTTCATTTATCCTTCTACTACCTGAGCCTCTTCTTTCAAGGACAGAGGCAACCAGACAACAGAGTGCGCTGTGGGGCCATTTACATTTTCCCGTAAACCTGCTCCCGTTGAGTTAACTCTGACTACTGCTGCCTCCACGTGTGTCAGAGGGGAACTGTGCTTACAGGGGTTTCAGTGGTTGACCTTTCAGAAGCAGACCACCAGGCCTTTCTTTGGAGACATCCCTGGGTGGGCGCAAATCGCCAACCTTTCTCTTAGCAGCAGGGCGTGTTAATTATTTGCACTACCCAGGGATTCTATATTTTTCCATTATTCCTGGCAAAATTATTTTTACGACTTCCTTTTAAACTAAATACTATGGACTGTCTATCGTACAGCACGATTAGGGAGATATCCAAAACTATTAGGTGCCGTGATTGGACTACTTTGTAGAGCACAACTCCCCAACAAATGGTTGAAAATCAGCTGGTAGACCTCAGAGATTTAAAGCTGTTACCATCTTGCCCCCTCTTTGCTCTGACCCCCAGGAATAAGTTTCTTACAAGGGGAAGAAGAATTCTCCTTAATCTGTATTGCTCCTTTCTTTCTCTCTTCTCTTACTGAATTCTGGCACCGCCAAAGATTACCGCTAACCACTGCAGATCAGAGACTTCAGTAAATCAGACGTTACCTCAAAGAAATATGGCATCCTAAATGGCTATGTCCAGAGGTTGAGGATGGAATAGAACTGACATTCCTGTTCTATTTTTAAAATGTTGAGGAGTTTTAGGAAGCTTTCATTTCTTCAGCAAAAATAACTCTGATTTTATTTTTATCCATTTAAAAAAACATTTTCTACATTCCCTTCACATTTTTACTTCAGTTATCTCTGGCTTGTAAGTGCTTGGTGTTGACCCCTGCTAGGCTGTTGATTTGCAGGCTCCCTTGGAAGCAGTCGTGGCTTCCTTTTCATTCTCCAGCTTACTATTTGGTCAAAACAGAGATTTTCTCTCTTCTGTACTTGTCTGAATCTAGCCAGGAAGTTGTTACTAAAAAGTAATTAGTAAATGTCCTATATTCTAGCTCTAACCAATTCATTTTGCCTCTTGATAGCTATGACATTGATTATGAAAGGCTCCTTGATAGGGATTCCTTTGAGAAGTGTGGTCCAGCCCTAGTAAGGTAGCACACCTAGAAGTTGAGATACCTGCTTTTGCCTCTCTGCCAGTTAATGTACAAGAATGCTCAGATTGGTTGTGGGTTTGACTTTAAATCCAGAGGCTCCTTTTCTTCTTCGACAAATAAATACATCATCAGTCTGTCAAGGAAAGTATTATGAGAAAAACCAGCATTGAAACAGGTAGAAACAATAAAGAAATAGCCCTGAGTCCAGGGACAGACACTTAAAAGGGGCATAGAAAAGGAGTAACAAATCATAGACCATAAACCATTATTCTTTTTCTACAGGAATGTATCATTATTATCCTTTTCATAAACAAAAACTTTTCTATCCTCCTCCCTTTCCCAGATGTCCTGGACACTGAAAAGAGAATCAGGAGTACAGAATTAATTAATTCTCGATCTTTCTAAGCTTATTTGTAGGTTTCTGCTCTTTTGAAAGGATTGCACATGATTTGGTCATGCAAAACAAAAAGCCCCAGACCCAAGACTTAAGTTTTACTTTTTTCTACCTGAAAATCTTAGAGGACTTTCTATAAAATATTTGCAGATGGATGTGTGTCAGGCTTTGGTGTGGTTTTAGCTCCAAGTCAGAGGCCACTTCTCTGTGAACAAGTTACACTGCATGTCAACAGTAAGCTAATTATCTTAAACATCACGGTCTTCATAATATTAACCTGAAAGTCAAAGAAGGACATAGGCTGTTTCTTCGTTCTTTAACACATTACTCAGGATGTGGGAGAATTTTAACATTACTTTCTGCAAAAGACCACTAAGCTCTTAATGAAAATTTTCACTTCTGCTGCAATTTAATTTGATTTGAAATCCAGAACGAGTTCTGGTGATTCTACGTGCGAAATACTGAGCAGTACTTGAGCACAAAACCCCTTTCTCTGTTTGCCTTGACTTGAGTGCAAATAGCCAGTGACAGGTCAAGCAGCTAGAAGAACAATGTTTATCCATCCCTGGAAAATCATTTCATAATTGGTAAGATCATACTAAAAAAAATGAGAAAAGAAGATTTATCAATACAGTTGTCCTCACTGATGCTTTGCCAACAATGCTCTATGAAACTTTAAAATCACATACAGACATTTAAATTTAATTGCTAATTAGTTTAAGGCATGCATAACCATGGGCAAGGCAAAAAAAAAAAAGAAAAAACTGAATGGTTTTTTTGGCAGTTTCTCATTGCATTTGGATCGTGAGCACTTCACGACTGATGACCTGTGCAAATAAGCTTGGAGGGATGGAGCCGCTGGCATCATTCATGTTATGGATTAAACTGCAAGGAGCTCCGTGGGGCTCTGCCAGAGGCCCCCGTCTCACAGTGGGAGTAACTCACATCCTTTGGAAAATGCTTTTGATAATTACTGCTTTGTAGGGCAGTGAGCTCACTCTATTACACAAGATTAGTGCTGTACTCAAGAGCCGGCCAGATTGTCTCTCCCGCACAGAGGTTTGCCAGCTAGGAAAATAATGGGCATGTTGCCACTTTAACAACTGTCAGGAGACCCCAAGTTAGTTTTTCTTCCCTTCAGCATATTCGTGTTTGTAGAACTGGACGCCAGGCTGCCAACCTAGGGTAGTGACACCAAAACAAACGTCTCTTTCTTCTTTAAAACAAAGCTGCTTTTTTCCTTTCAGTTGTGGGTCAGCAAATTACCCTGTTCAACTAAAAGACAACAGCAAAACCATAAAGCTCCCTTAAAACATAAATAAATAAGGAGTAACTTTAAGCAAGTGCAAGGATCAGAAGAGGGTATATCCCTACCTCTCAGGAAGGTCAGTTGCCTCGTACAAGTTAAACAAAGTTAAATGTAGTCCGCACAGACTACAAACAAATGCCTATTATGTACGACAGCCATCTAGGGGGAAAAAGGCATTTTAAAGTTACCAAATGTTTTGATTTCTGTAATAAGTAGTCCTCAGAGCCTCCTTTCAGATAACCATTTGACCTATGTGATGAAAGGCTGGGGGGTAACCCAGAGTGATTATTCAGGGTGTTTTATTTAGTGAGAGGTGGTTTCTTATCATCTGGTAAGCCACCCTCTTGGGAAAGAGTTTTCTATTCAGAGTTTGCTTTTGTACTGGGGTGGTCATCTGCTTACCCTTGGCATTGACTTCATTTGGATTTAATTTCTAGTTCTGGGAGCACAAAAAAAAAAAAAACAAAAACAGCAGCAGCAAAATCAGTCCCAGGTGATAAAGGGAGTTTATACATAGAGAAGTCTGCCCGCTTCAATTCAGGTGTTTTTGTGGCTAATTCAGATAAGTTTTTACTCTAAAAATAAGCTGTGAATCACACTGCAGGCATTTCTTTTGGGCAGGTAAGTGTTTATTTATGGTTTGCTCTGTTCTAAGGAGGATTTCAGGTGGATATTAGAGATTTGACTTCGCTTCTGATGCAATTTCACCTTTGATGTAAATTATGTTCTGATCATTTTAAAAGAACAAATGGAGAAAAGTAGATTGTAGATGAATAGTTTAGTCAGAGAGAAAATTTAGAGTATGTCTCAGTGGCCTGCAACAAAATAGAATGCAATCAGATTGGTAAATACTGATGAACTGAGGCTTATCTTCTAGTAAAGGGTTTTCTTCAGTTTTCCCTCACAAAAGTGGGAGGGCACATCGTAAGTAATCTTTTTGCCTTTTTTTTTTTTTGCCACATAAATAGTCATGATATTTTCAGGGTATTCTAAGACCCATTTTGTTAATAGGGCTTTAGTTGGTAAAAAAAGGCATATCAAATACAATGATGGATGGATATCACCACCTAGTGGTCATATTGTGTTATGTGTTTCAAAACTTCACCTTCCTAGAACTCCACCTAGAGCTCCGCAGGAATAATATTCTCTGTGAATTAAGTTCCTGTAGCTTTGGGTTTGAAAATTCTTATATGAATTGCTTAGTATTGTGAACCTGAAAGTTCAATGTGAAATGAGATGGTTTTTCAAATGCAGTGTGAAGCTGATGCAGTGTTTGTCATATGCTTAATAAGATCGTAGCAACTAAGGGAAATTTTAGGACCAATCTTTCTGTATACACAGTAATAGGATCCAGCAGAAAGTTTTCCTTGGATAGTTTCCTTGGCAGGTGAACCAATAGGACTTTTGTGGTTTTCTTATGAAAGTTTTTAATGGTGAATTAAATCAGCAGTGCTTGGGGGGAGAGGGGGAGGTGGAGAGCAGTAACTGGACTGACTGTTCAATGAAAAAAAAAAAAACCAAATTATAGCTTGAAGCGTTGTAAATTCACTTAACAACCATAATAATGTGTCACAGCAGGGCTACACTGGACAAATGTCAAAAATAATTTTATCAATGGAATATGTGTGATTGATTGGTAAAATCCATAACGTTTCCACAACATAGAGTGCTTAATTGGCCAGTCAAGACAGCCTAAACTACAGTGAATTTTAAAGCATAAAAAGTGAACTGCACCTAAGCTGAAAAATTAGATCTAAATATGTGCGTGGATGGATGGATGGGTGGGTGGGTGGGTAGGTAGATAGATAAGTATACATATAGATATATAGATAATATAGCAGGTTCTTGACAGTTGCAGATTCCAGGTTTGCAGTTCTAGCTATACATGAGAGGCCCTACAGATCCACAATATGAAATAATTTACACTTTTTGCTCAGTCATAAATTTGAACTGTACCCAATGGCTGCCTATTGTGTAAGAAGTGTTTCGTTAGCTATCATGCTTAATGGGACAGTTCAGTTTTCCCATCTCAAGATATCTGTTGCTGTCTAATTTTTGTTTTTCTTTACTATGTTTATGGTAGGAACTTATCTGCTATACAGGTCTAAACAAATAGGGGCATCACCAAAGGTCTTAGCTATATCCTTCCTTAATGCCAAGAAGCTTTCATACGTGTATTGGTGTGTGTGTGTGTGTCTGAGAGAAAGAGGTAAATCTCAAATTTATGACTCACAAAAGGTGAACTTTAATTTTATCTAGTGCCTGTGAAAATTCTGTGTTGTTTTCATTTATATCTTACTATTTGTGAGCCAGCAGAGAGGAAAAGAAACCGAGAAATTCTAAACAGAGAGTCTGAATCTTTAGGAGAACCAGCACCCACTGATGATTCTTTGAAGCTATTTGACCGAGTTAAGAGACAGTAAAATCTCAGTGAAAACATCTGTAATGCGTAGAGTATTACGGAGAAGGGTTAGTTATTGATTAGTAAGCTGTGATAAGAACAGCTGCTCTGAAAACTTCTTAGTCTTAAGATGGTGATAAAAAGGATTTAAAAACAAGACTTTGTTGAATGGTCTGAAAATTCTCTGTAGTAGAGGTTGAAATATAACCTTGTATCTTTAGGGTTTTGATTATCAGATTGGCATCATCTTTTTTAAAGTCCTTTAAAAATCTTAGTATGGAAAAACAAATACTATTTTGGAATGTTGCATGGAGGGATAAAAGTAAGTCCTTCTATGGTTCCAGACCCTTCCTTGCTCCATTCTATCGTTTTCACTACCCAGCTGTATGGGTCTTTCTGCAAAGATTCATTTCCTTGTATATATATGATGTGGAAACTCTGGTGGTGTAGTGGTTAAGAGCTACAGTAGCTAACCAAAAGGTTGGCAGTTCAAATCCACCAAGTGCTCCTTGGAATCTCTATAGGGCAGTTCTACTCTGTCCCATAGGATTGCTATGAGTCGGAATCGACTTGATGGCAATGGGTTATACATCGTGTAGAGAACCAGCTGGAATGTGACTGTCACAGTAGTGACTGACTAATACTGTATGGTTTTATTTCGTTTCTTTAACTGAGTGCAGTGCTCAAAGCTGAACCCAAGCAAGCTCCTTTATTAAACCAATGGGGGGGGGGGGGGCGGGGAATACTGGTCTAGTTTTTGGATGTTTTGGAAGGAATCCTGTTTTAACCTTAGAAAAGAGGCAGTTATCCATGACAGCACAAGGCAAAACAGTCAATTATTTGTATTTTTATCAGCAGTTTGTTTTGCTCATGCTTGTGAGGCTAGTTATCTGCTGAGTTTTTAGGGCCAGAGCATTGGTCATGGGCATGTGATATTTTAAAGGTACGAGATCAACTGTTATCTCTGAATGGCAGTTGGCCCCTTCAGGACACTATCTAATCAGAGAGTCACCGAGAAGATGTAAACCTTGTCTGAATTTAATAGGTTACTGATAAATTTCAAAAGCAGAGACCATTTGTCTTCCAGTGTGCTGATGTAATCAAGTTGGAGACTTGCAAAGAGTTGAGAAAGAGACACGTAGCTTTGCTGCATTCTTGAATGAGAAGAAAATAGTCAAATCACTCTTTAAAAAGAAAAAAAAAAGGTTGCCATCAAGTCAACTCCAACTCATGGCAACCCCATGTGGGTCAGAGTAGAACTGTCCTCCATAGGGCTTTCAATGGTGCTCTTTTCAGAAGTAGGTTGCCGGGCCTTTCTTCTGAGGCACATCTGGGCGGACTTGAAGCACCAGCCTTCAGTTTAGTAGCCAAGCATGTTAACAATTTGCACCACCCAAACCAAAAGCAAACCCATTGCCATCTAGTCGATTCCTAGTCATGGCAACCCCATAGGGCAGACTGGAACTGCCCCCTAGGTTTCCAAGGCCGTAATCTTTGTGGAAGCAGACTGCCGTATCTGTGGAATTGCAGTTGCTCTGTGAGGTAGAAATGTGGGCACACAGTGTAGCCATGTTTACTGCCAAAATACTGCTAGATAATTCTGTTTCATATTAATGTGAGACACAAATACATTTTTAAAAAGTAGAGTAAAACAGATTATTTGGAACAAGATAATCTAAGCATTTAAAATGTTCGATAAATTTTGATGAATTACTTTAGTCCTGTCTGAGTTTTTTCCACTCAGGATTGGTTTGTAATGAGTTCTTTGGTTTGTGGGGACAATTTAAATGTCAGAGGAACTGTACTTAGGAGCTGTTGGGTTTCAGCCTGGGTTTTTTGAATCATTTTATGATTTTGGCAACCGGTTTGCTTGAATCTAACTGGGGGAAAAAGAAAGAAAGAAAAAAAAACAATGACTGAATCCAATTTAATTGAAATGGTTGTCTTTTTTAGCATTTTTTTTTTTTTTTTACTATATAGAGAACTAATCATTTAATTGGAATTCTAAAAATGAAGTAACTATCATATAATATACTGCATTAGTAGCTTCATGCTAGGTGAAAAATAGTTCTTGCTTAATAAAATGTTTTTTATTAACTTTGTATGTAAGATGCAGAAAATTTTACATCTCCGCTGACTTGCCTCTACACCAAATATTTTGAATTTTATGTCATAGTTTTCTCTGCTATCAGAAAAGAATAAAAATGCAAAGTAGTTTTAGGGCTCTCTTTTTAGGGATAGAAATGATCCTAGACCCTGGGGAAAGCTATAAAAGTTTAGGGTTTGTCATGGGGAACATGAGTCCCTAAAGTGCAGACAACCCTGCAGAGGCATAGCCAAGATTTACTTTTGTCAAAGGGATTAAAATGGATTCTCCCCAAGTCGTGTTAGTTTTTTGAAATAATTCTTAGTTGGCCGTCCAGCCCAAGAAGAGGGTCGAACTAGGGTGGATGTTCATAATTGCAAGTGAGGAAAAAAAAATCCAGGTGGGAGGTGGTGAATTTTTCTCTGCTTTTTCCAAGAATCAGTATTACCTGTATATATGAGGCACTGCCTATATGAAGGGGAACTACTTCATTCTCATAACTCAGAATTGATTTCCAGAGGAGGAATTTCTTAATATTTAATTTTAATGGAAAAATATGTTATTAAATCTAAAGTCAAAGGTTTCCCCTTTATATTCTTTCTTCCTGTAATGTTAAATAAGGCTGTACAGAATTCAGGAGGAAACAAAGAAAGCTGTTCAGAAAACTCGAGTTTCCTTTGCTAAGTCAGTTGGGCAATAACATGGAGCAAAATCAAAGCCGCCCAGCCAAAATAAATCTGCACAATGGACTATCGGCTATGAGGTAAAAGTGTGACAAGCCTGTGGGTATCAGACATTCTTGTAAAAACCACAGAGCTAAAATTTGGTCCTGCACCATGAAGCCACAGCTCTGCCAAGCAACAACACAGAACACACGTTTTAAATCATCTCTGCAAGCCAAATGTAATCCCCACCAAAGACAATTAAACCTTTTACCAGAGGTCTTGAATCTGGACAACTTGAGCCCTGAGAATCACTTCAGTGGTATGGAATCCAAATCTCATTTCAGTGTGAAAACGAGATGGTTATTGTTCAAATCAGGAGGAAACAGCAGCTGCAAAGTACATGGCGGTCAATTCACTTGGTAATTTGAAGTGATATGGTTGAGGTTAGATCAAAAAAAGTTTAGCTAAAAAATCTATGGGTCCTTTCTGATAGCTGTGTTGATCATTTTATAATGTTCATTTTTACTGATTATAAAAATAGTTCATGTTCACCCTTGAGAATTTGGAAAATACAAAAGAATGTATAGAAGAATAAAATAGTATCTCTTAGTTGCATGTCACTCAGAACTAAATTTTATAACATTTTGCTGCTAGTCGCATTAACTCTCAGGAATGAGCTTTATGACATTTTTGCTGCATTTCCTTTTGGTCTTTCATACACACATACACACATACACACAGAGATGCAGCTGAGAGTATGTTTAACATTTGGACTATTGTAATTTTTTGAGTATCTCACATTTTAATTTTAACTTAACTCCTCTTTTGAATATTTTCTATTTCCTTACATATTCTTCAAAGACAAAACATTTAATGGTTACATAATATTCCATTTATCTGGCCAAACCATGATTTATCTAGCATGTTCTTCCTATTAATTGTTCCCATTTACTTCTAGTAAAATTGTTACCTTATGTAAAAAGTTCACATCTCTGATTATTTTTTAGAATAGAGTTTTGGAAGCAGTAGAATTACTGGGCTATAGGGTAGGAACTCTTTGAGGCTATTAATATGTATTGCCAACTATTTTCCAAAAAGGCTATTTACTTCCACTGGTGAGGTCAGTATGAGCCTGTCTCACCTATCATTTACTAGTGTAACAAGGAACATCTTTGATTAGGGGTCTGTATAGGTGGGAAAGCATGCCATCCCCTTTAGGGTTCATTATTTCTAACTATTTATTAAACAGACCTATTATGTGCCAGGCATCATTTCTGGAACTAAGAATCCAGCAGTTGAAACAAACAAAAACCCTCGTCCTCACTGAGTTTACATTTTACTAGGGGGGGAAAATAAATAAGTAAATTATATATGATGTCAGAAGGTAATAAGCACTACGAAGAAAAATAAACCAAGCAAGGGAAAGGGGCAGTGTGGGTGGCAACAAGAAAGGTGAGAGCATCACCATTTTAAAAGTTTGCACTTACCCTAGAGGGGCTGAAAATGTGCCACCTCTAAGGACGTTTACTGGCTTACTGTAAGATGTTAGTTAGAAAGCAAATTCAAAAGTATTTAGCTCCAAAATCCAGATTAACTATTTTGGGAACTCTGGAATCTTTGGCCGTAGAAGATAGTAAATATAGATTTTTGTTGGTTTTCATGAATTCCTATTCTTTTGTTTTTTATTTTGCTTTAAATTTGTCTGTTAAGGGCAACTTAGTTACACATCAGGAACAGGCTGAATATGACTTTTATACCTCTGTTTTGTTACCCCATTTTCTTGTTTATTATCTATTAAAGAAGACTAGCCAAAAAAAATTTGCTGGTTGGAAGCTGAAGGATGACAAAGGAGAGAAAGTAAGAAAAGGAAAGGAAAATAGAGAAATAATTAAAAACATATTCAGAGCAAATGCTAATTCCTGGCTTAGGGAGATATACCAGGCATAGAGTGCTTTGGTGAGTTATCTCCCTCTGAGTATCCTAGGGCCATCAAGGGATAACTCATTGGTACTATCCAGAGTTGGATTGAAGTCCTTCTCATTTCTGGATTAGTTTATCCAATGAAAAATGGAAACACTCTTCATTCTGAGTTTTGGCAAAGAAAGTAGATTATTAAGCATCCCTTGACTCCTTGCAATTTTATCATTTCTCATGAAGACTCTTTTTTTACATAGTACTTTCTTATACCATATCTTAATTTTGGCATGATTGAGGTCATTAAAGTAAACCTAAGTAAGGAAATTAAAAGAAAAGTAGGTTAATTAATTAATCCCAAGATTTCTAGTCTTCAGATCTTACAAATTATTCTATCAAAGATCCAGATTTAAAAATGTTTTAAACCACTGTTTTTTTTTTCCCTGAGAGGGTCTCTATGAGTCGAAATTGACTCAACAGCAGCGGGTTTACTGTATTTCTGATACATTTTTTTTTTTTTAAATAACTTAAAAATAACCGTGGTGCTATTGGGGATAAATAGTAGGCCTTTTTTTTTTTTTTTTGGCATGCTTTGAATTAAGAACAATCATCTTAACTCTTATATACTTACTTTAACTTTAATTCAAAGAAAGGTTAACGAATGTATAGGCCCAGAAAAGATAACCATATTAGTCATTGTCACATAAATCTGAATCCGTGCTTCTCCCCTGTTGAGGAAGGTAGTCTTCATTAGTCTTGCCCGTGGTAAATGTTATAAAACATGACAGTAAGCACAGTAGAATCGGTACGTGATACTTGAGTTGAGACAGAAAGACAGTGAACAAACAGATGTACCCCATGTCATATTCTAGCTAACAGGAGACCCAAGACCAGAAAACCAGTTTCTTATTTGTGTTCCCGTATTTTTTATAATCCAAAACAACGTTTGTTATTCTTGAATAGACATAAAGCCAGTGGCCACTGATTTGGATTCTGATTTACTGTGACCCCACGTGTGTCAGAGCAGAACTGTGTTCTGTAGAGTTTTCAGTGGCTGACTTTTGGGAAGCAGATCACCAGGACTTTCTTCCACTGAGCTTCCAACATTTGGTTAGCAGTTGAGCACATTACCTGTTTGTACCACCCAGGGACATGGAATAGACATAGGGAGTGTTTTTTTTTTTTTTTGTATAATTATTAGTTGCAAACAAGGCTTCAAATTGGTCCAGCTGACAGAAATAAGGCAGGGCCTCAAACCAGTTCAAAGTGGTTCAGTCATGGCCAGTGGAAACAAGGGCAGCATATGCATTGCATAGCACACAAAGCTCTTTCATGTAGGCTTTTAACCTGAGTAGGAAACAGGGAGTGCTACCCCTCTCAAGGATGGCAGCTGGCTGTAGCATTTCAGATATGTGTTGTTCTCCACAGCCCTGTCAATAATTCAATCTCTTGCATCAGGCTCCTGAAAGTATCCTGATGTGGGAGACTGGATTATTGACCTCTGAAAGTTTCCTGATAGGGGAGTTCCAAATCACAACCAATCATGCTGGATTGACATAAGAGATGATGTATATCAAGTACTTAGCAGAGGGCTTCTTCCATTAAAAATTGCTAAATAAATGACTTGTATTTTGGAAACTCTGGTGCCGGAGTGGTTAAGAGTTTGGCTGCTAACCAAAAGGTCAGAAGTTCGAATCCAACAGGCACTCCTTGGAAACCCTATGGGGCAAGTTCTACTCTGTCCTATAGGGTCGCTATGAGTTGCAATCGACTCAACAGCAAGGAGTTTGGTTTGGTTTTTCATTTTTTACTATGGTTGAAAGCAAATGATTTTCAGGTTATATATTATTGCTTATAGTGGGGAATCAGTAGATACTGTCCAGAGATACAGATTTAAGGGTAAACAGTAGAGAAACACCAAACCAAAAAAATCTTTTTGAATTACCTAAAGTAACGCCTGCCATACAAAGAAAAGCAAACATTATAGTAAATTTATAGTATTTATAGTAAAATATATTTTTAAAAGCATGTGTTCCTATTAAAAGAAAACAGCTTTCATATTAGATCATAAAGCAAAACTACTGAAATCACATCTAAAAATAGCTCAGGAAGGTTGAATATAAAATGATGGGTGTAGATATACCAAGCAAATACAAATGTATACGTGCATTTATATATGCTTTTTTTTTTATAGGGCAAGTATCTCCATGTTGTTACCAAATTAATAAATTTGGATAAAAATAATTACATTAAATAAGATAAAGAAAGGTACCAGATAGTAAAGATAAGAAGAGAAAGAATAAAGCTTCTATTGTACTATAGTCACAACTATATAAAATGATATAGAAAACACCATAGATTACAGTGGTGAGATTATGAATTGTTTTCTTTATTTCCACTTCCATTGATGTTATTATAAGTAATAATAATATGGTGGGATTCTTAAATTAAGGATTGGTTATATATTTAGAAATCTAAGATAATTAGACTGAAATTCCTCACGTATATCCCATTGTTAAAGGGGGAAAAAATGACATTTGTTGAAGAGAGACTTTGAAAATCTGATATGCATTTTCCACTCAGAGTTTAAAACTTTTTTTCTTCATGTACTTTAGATGAAAGTTTACAGAACAAATTAGTTTCTCATTAAACAGTGCACATATTGTTTTATGACATTGGTTAACAACCCCATGACATGTCAACACTCTCCCTTCTCTACCTTGGGTTCCGTATTACCAGCTTTCCTGTCCTTTCCTGCCTTCTAGTCCTTGCCCCTGGGTTGGATGTGCCCCTTTAGTCTCCTTTTGTTTTATGGGCCTGTCCAATCTTTGGCTGAAGGGTGAGCCTCAGGAGTGACTTCATTGTTGAGCTAAATGGGTGTCAGGGTTTCTCCAGTCTCTTAGGCAAGTAAGTCTGGTCTTTTTTTGTGAGTTAGAATTTTGTTCTACACTTTTCTCCAGCTCTGTCTGGGACCCTCTGTTTCGATCCCTGTCAGAGCAGTCAGTGGTGGTGGCCAGGCACCATCTAGTTGTACTGGACTTAGTCTGGTAGAGGCCATGGTAGTTGTGGTCTATTAGTCCTTTGGACTAATGTTTCCCTTGTATGTTTAGTGTTCTTCATTATTCCCTGGTCCTGAAGTGGAGTATTTTAGATGGCTGCTCACAGGCTTTTAAGACCCCAGACGCTACTCACGAAAGTAGAATGTAGAACATTGTCTTTATAAAAGATGGAAAACTTCCTTTCTTTCTTAACCACCACAATTATTTCTGCTAGGTGGCCCAACAGAAATTGTTGAGCCCGTTCTAATGTGATTGCGACGTAATGCCAATGTTGCTCTTAAAATATGTTGTTGTTAGTTGCCATTGATCTGATCCTGACATGGCAACCCCCATGTGTGTCAGAGTAGAACTGTGCTCTGTAGGGTTTTCAAACCTGTGACCTTTTGGGAGCAGATCACCAGGTATGTCTTCCAAGGTGCCTCTGGGTGGGTTTGAGCTGCCAGTCGAGTGCTTAAGCATTTGCTCCACTGAGGGACTCCTACAATATGTTACTCTTGGATGATGAAGTCGTTATCTTCTCCCTCCATTCTTACAGCAATATGAGAACTGGAGGCCCAACCAGCCAGACAGCTTCTTTTCCTCTGGTGAAGATTGTGTTGTAATCATCTGGCATGAGAATGGCCAGTGGAATGATGTCCCCTGCAATTATCATCTTACCTATACCTGCAAGAAAGGAACAGGTAATGATTACCCTATTAATATTATATATTTAAATTAATCTGCATTTCAATTATCAAGAGAATGCAGAAAGAATAATCTTCCTTCTTTGAATCACAACCTGAAAATGTTATAGATGTCATCTCTTACTGCTTTGGAGTATCTCCCACTTCCAATACAATTGAAAAGTTTGTTCTCAGTAATGTTCTCACCTTAGATTTCAGGTGTTTAGGATAACTGTATAGTATTTATATAACAAAACCCCTTGGTAGTATCTTTTAGGAAAACAACTGCCAACCCAAGAGCATATAAACCTATTTATTTTGTTGGCAAAAACAATGATTTTTTTATTTTTTAATTAGTTGCCAACATTTAAAACTTGGGATATGTCATAATAATCTGGATTTTTTTTTTTTTTTTTTCTTTTTTACATTGAGAAGACCTGGTACCATTTGGTCCATATCCACACTTGTCAGTGATTTGAAGTACTGGAGCTGAGAACCGCTGACCTTCCTCAGCGAGGGCTTTGGTCTTCAGTTCATTGCAATCTTGTTCTTTTGTTAACTGCTTGGTTTCGCAGGCATTTGAGTTTCGTAATCATTGCCTTAGAAGCCTATTGGATACCTATAAATCATCAACAAAAATGCCAGCCCTATATCTATGGCTGAATACCTTTAAGATATGATCAAAAATTCTTTTAATGGAAGCTCCATGATGAGAAGAGTCGCTTAGCTGATTTTAAACAGATAAAATTTAAAAAGCAGATTTTAAAAAGGGTATTGCGTTTATCATTGTTCAACATGTTTGAATTTCTAAGTGTGCTGCCTATCTATACTTGTCCCTTGAACAAATAGAAAGTCCATAAAAATGTTTAACCTCTTTGTAATTCTAATGGTGTTAAAATTTGAATTATATTTTGTCCCAACCCAGATGTTTTTACCACCTCAAGTAAAAGATATAAATGCAATGTATAAAATCTACTTGATTAAGTTGCCTTTGAATATAAAAATAAAAACACATACTGTATGAACATGTTAAAGAAAGGCTTAAACACCAATAATGAGAAATTCTTTTATAAGAAAGAGAACACTAAGGTACACAAAGCCCCAGTCTCCAATGAAGCTCAGCTGCTATCAATGACTGCTTTACACTCCTATTCTCCGTCTACAATAGAACTTATGCCTAATATCCTTTCCCTCTGAGAAGCTTTCCTGACTGTGTGCATTCTTCAGCACTTCTGCAATGGGACTTGTAAAAATAGCAAATCTAGTATTTGCCGTTTTCCCTGTTCCTAGTGTAAGAAGTCTTTAATTAACTGCTTGTCTTTATTCGAATGTCACGTTTGCCTTCTTAGTTCTCCAAATGGCCCCTGGAGTCATGCTTTCTATTCTATGATCCAAACATTCTTATATTTCTTATGTTTTTTTTTTTTTCTATATCATGGCTTCTTAACAGCAGCAGTATTGACGTCTGGGGCAGGATAATTTTTGGCTGTGCGTGACTGTCCTGTGCCCTGTAGAATCTTTAGCAGCATCCCTACCCTGTATGCACTAGATGCCCCCCAGCCAGTTGTGACAACTGAAAATGTCTCTAGCCATTGCCAAATGTCCCCTCGGAGTCATGGGGAGAAAAATTGCCACTGATTGAAAACCACTTCTTTCTAGCCAAGAAAGAGTCACAAAAAGTGCCATCATAGTTTACGTTCCTAATGGGGAAAGAGTTTTATAAAATGTTGGCTCTACCTCATTAAAGGAAAAAACAAAACAAAATAAGGTTATTCTTGTATTTTCATCTCCCTAGTGTCCGCTTTTTTTTTTTTCTAATGTATAATCAATTCTTTGCTAATCAGTATTCTGGTACTGATTTATCAATCCCTGTAAAACCAAAAACCAACTCATAGCAACCCTATAGGACAGAGTAGAACTGCCCCCATAGAGCTTCCAAGGAGCGCCTGGTGGATTTGAACCGCCGACCCTTTGGTTAGCAGCCATAGCACTTAACCATTATTCCACCATTTTTCCTCAGTCCCTATAGACTTTTGCAAAATATAGCTGCTGTATTCTTCTTTCAATTTTTAGACATCTTCAAACACACAGACCTAAGTAGTTCTATTTTAATTAAATAATTGTAAAAATAATTACAACATAAATGAAAGGGATATATATATATATATTTAAGAGCACTTCAATGCATACTTTGGGCAAATCTTTGGAGCATTCTGTGTGTTCCTTCCATTCCCATCCATACCAACTCTCCTTAGAGATAATGACTTAATTTCCTTGCTTTTCCCTTTGGTATTATAACATATGCATATATCTCTAAATAATAAATTGTTTAGTCTTGCATGTTTTTGACCCTTTCGTAAGTGGAATCACACTGTACGTATTCTGTGTCTTGTGTTTTGTTGTTGGTGGTGGTGGTTAGCATTGTGTTTGTGAGATTTATCCATGTTGACACCTATGGCTGTATTTCTTCATTTTTGCTGCTGTATAATATTTCATTGTATGACTATACAGCATTTTACTTATCAATTCTCTTGTATGTGGAAATTTGGGTTATTTACAGTGTTTTTGCTATGACAATGTTTCTTTGATCATTTTTAAGCTTGTTCCTGATACATTTGTGTAAGTTTCTGTAGGATATATTCCTAGGAGTGAAGTTGCTGAGTCATAGGATATATGTAACATCACATTTACTAGAAAATGCCAAATTGTTTTCCAAAGTTGTACTAATTGGCACTCCCACCAGCAATGTGTAAGAGGTCCTGCTTCTCCAACATTTGATATTATCGGAAATTTTTGCCAATCTGGTGGGTATAAAATATTATTTCTTATAATTGAATTTATGTTTTCTTGGATACCTTTCCCTGAATATCTTTTCATATGCTTATAGGTAATTTATAGATTTTTTTTTTTTTTGGCAAAATTTTTGTTCACGTCTTTTCCTTTTTTTTTTTGAATTTGTTGTTTATATTTTTACTGGAGTACCTGTGTGGTGCAAATAGTTAAGAATCTCAGCTGATACCAAAAGGTTGGAGGTTCTAGTCCACCCAGAGGCACCCTAGAAGAAAGGCCTGGCAATCTACTTCCAAAAAACCAGCTATTGAAAATGCTATGGAGCACAGTTCTACTATGACATGTATGGTATCACTGTGAGTCGGAATTAACTTGATGGCAACTGGTTTTTGGTTTTTTTATCTTTTTATTTATTGGTTTGTAGAAGTTCTTTATATATTCTTTTACTAACCCCTTGACGCGTCTATGCGTTGCAAATATCTTCTCTTAGTTCGTAGCTTGTCTTAACCCTTTGTTTTGTGCTGTTGATTGCAACTCATTGTGACCCAAGGTAACAGAGTAGAACTACCCCACAGGGTAATCTTTGTGGAAGCAGCAGATTTCCAGGTCTTTCTCCAGTGGAACTGCCAGGTGGGTTCTAACCACCAACCTTTCAGTTAGCAGCTGAGTGCTTAAATGTTGCACCACGAGGGCTTCTCGACTTAACCCTTACCCTGTGGTATTTTTTGATGAACAGAATTCTTAATTTTGAAGTAGTTGCATTTTCCTTTATGGTTTAAACTTTTTTTTTAAATGTCTTAAGAGATCATTACCTGCCCTATAGTCATCAAGATATTATATATTGATTTATAAATGTTTCATAGTTTTGCCTTTTGTATTTATGAATTTAAACCATCTGAAATTGATTTTCAGTGAATTCCTTGAGTCAGGGGACTGATTACATTTTTTTCTCATGTGAATACCCAATTTTCCAAGACTACCTTTTCCTAACTGCTTTGCCATGTTGTTTCTGTCAAATATCAAGCCTACATTTATGTGTGGATTATTTCTGGTCTATTTGCCTATCCCTGCCAATACTACACTCACTGAGTTATTTTAGCTTCATAATATGTGTTTACATTTGAAGAGTTTTAAAAGAAATCTATACATTGCTCCCTTATAATTACAAAAACAACTTCTAACTTGGTCAGCATAGCACAGAATCCATTATAGTGAATTATCTAATTGGTAATTTTTAACCATCTGCATTACTCTGATGTCATTACATTTGACACTGGCTAGCGTCAGGACCCTAGTAAAGGCTTTTCATATTACAATGAAAGAAGCGTGCCAGGTATCCAGATTGGGATTATCAGCAAACCACATGTACAGTGTAATTTAATGACTGATAATGAGATATTATTATAGCATTCTCAGATTATGTGGTAAGAATTTGTGAAGATCACTCAGTCACATGCATTCATATTTCTAATTTCTCAGTTACAGATACTACGACATTTCAATGCTTTTTTTTAGGTTATGTCTATCTGTGTGACAATTGCTTGTGTGAATAAAAAGAGACATTTGGTCTGTGTCGTTAAAGACAGCTTTGTTTGCAGTGCATCTGTTCATCCCAAAGTGTTTTATTAAGCAAATACAAATTAGAGGAACTAAATAATTAAGTTAAGGCTGAGTTCTCCATTGCAAAACAGTATGGCTATAAACAGCTTTCTGAGTATATAAATAAATTTAAATAATTGTAAACTTTTAATATCAGGATGTTGACATGCAAATATCTTGGTACCCAGGTTTCTGGTAATCATTCTTTCATTGAAAAAAAAAAAAATTGAAGAGTTGCTTTATTTCATAAGAGAATATTACATGGTCTTGCAGGCTTTATGGCATAATTTTTAAAGTAAATTATGGCTAAGATGCCATTTAAAGAAGTTATATTCAAGATAAATTACATTTTTATTAGACAAAAACCTAAGAAGAAAATGTAAAGCCCAATCATTTAATAAAAGTTAATTTTTGAAAAGGCATGACTACTATGTCTTCTCTTTCTCCCTGTCTCTATAGAGAAGGCAGAAAAGAGCAAATTAACATAAATAAAACAAGAGGAATTTTATTCATGCATCAGAGTTTATGTCCATATTTTGAAACTATCATCTTTTTATATACTGCAAGCTTTTTTCAGGGAAATGAGTGAAATAGTCCATTGTTACATATCCATTTTTGTCCCAAGAAAAGGAGGGTAATAAATAAGTACTTTGGAATGGTGATGAAGACAATGGCAAAGGACCACGCACTGGTACAAGACAGGTGCTTTTTAGATTTTTTTTTTTTTTTTCTTAGAGAAGTAGCCCTGGCAGATGGATAGACAAATGTGTGACCCTTCAAGCCTATGGCCCTTTAATAACATGCAATTCAAGATGACATCATCCAGTATTCAAACTAGCCACAGAGCTTCAACATTTAATTTTTCTCTCCAAAAATTCCCGTTTCTTAATTCTGAATGATTGCCTTTGATGAAGGTGCTTGGTTTGGTGCCATGAGAAACAAAAACAAAAACAAAAAGAACAACAACAAAAAAAAAAACTAATGCTAATTGAAATATTTAAAGATTATTTGGAAATAACCAATTTGCTTTTCTTTAGTTGCTTGCGGACAGCCCCCTGTTGTAGAAAATGCCAAGACCTTTGGAAAGATGAAACCTCGTTATGAAATCAACTCCCTGATTAGATATCACTGCAAAGATGGTTTCATTCAGCGCCACCTTCCGACCATCCGGTGCCTAGGAAATGGAAGATGGGCTATACCTAAAATTACCTGCATGAACCGTAAGTGGTACTTTAGAAAGAGTGGACAACCGTGCCATAACAACTACTAGACACCCTCATTTTACGGCTACGGTATTGGTAGTTTAGGGTATGGAGCAAGTAATATTGTTGTGTTTTCTTTCTTTCTTTCTTTCCTTCCATGTAGCATCTGCATACCAAAGGACTTATGCTAAGAAATACTTTAAAAATTCCTCATCAGCAAAGGACAATTCAGTAAATTCATCCAAACATGATCATCGTTGGATTCGGAGGTGGCAGGAGTCGAGGCGCTGATCCCTAAAATGGCGAACACGTGTTTTCATCATTTCAGCCAAAGTCCTAACTTCCTGTGCCTTTCCTATCACCTCGAGAAGTATTATCAGTTGTTTGGAGTTCTTGGACCACCATTCAGTCGTTTTGGGGTTGCCGTGCTCCCCAAACATTTTAAATGAACGTATTGGCATTCAGCAAGAAAGCAAACAAAAAGAAAGAAAATAAGGGCAGAAAATAACCATTTCCAGCCTATCTAATTTCTTTAGTTTTCTATTTGCCTCCGGTGCAGACCATTTTATAATGTATACCAGCCTACTGTACTATTTAAAAAGCTCAATTTCAGCACCAATGGCAATGTAAATAAGATGATTTAATGTTGATTTTAATCCTGTATATAAAATAAGAAGTCACACTGAGGTCAGGCATATTTAATGATGATTACGGAGCCTTAGAGGTTTTTAATCATTGGTTCGGCTGCTTTTATGTAGTTTGTTTAGGCTGGAAATCGTTTCACTTGCCCTTTATATTTCAGCAAGACTGAGGATGGCTTTTCCCGGACAACTAACAAACACGCAGTCTTGTAGGTCACTGCACCCATCTCAGCCAAAGGTGCAGTTTGCTTCCCTGCAATATGGCTAATGGGCTCCTGATGGAACTAGGGACTGCAATATGGAAGTCTTCTTTGCTGCATTCCTTTTTCTTCCCTTCCAAGAAAGGCCTGAATGGAGGACTTTTCTATGGCCAAGAGCATTTTTTAGGGGTCAAAGTGCTAATTATTAACTCAGCCAGGTCGACTTTTTAATGGCTTTCACAACACTAACTTGCAATGTTACAAATCAATGCATTTCAATTGATTATAGACCTAGGGCTCTGGAGGGTGGGGGGATTGTTAAAACAACACATGCAAAGAAATTTTGTATATATAACCATTTTAATCTTTTCTAAAGTTTTGAATGTTTATGTATGAATGCTGCAGCTGTGAAGCATACATAAATAAATGAAGTAAGCCATACTGATTTAATTTATTGGATGTTATTTTCTCCAAGACCTGAAAATTGACATAGTATGCTAGTTATTTTTCAGCGTTAGCCTTTATACTTCCCTCACACAGTTTGGAACCGTATAATATAGGTACCTTGTCCCTGATTGAATAATGTGATGGATAGAATGCATCAAGTGTTTATTATGAAAACAGTGGAAAAGTGTATAGCTTTCAGCAAATGGTGTTTGCCCATTCTAAGCAAGGAACATATATCTAGCGATAGTATTGGCATTTCTTTCCATTAGGTGGAGTGTGTATTGAACTTTCTCCCTATTTCTTCCCGCTCCATTTCTTCCCTTTATTTGAGCAAAGTAACTGCTGAAGATGACTTTGAATCGTTATCCAGTTAATTTAACGTTTAAAGAAAAATCTGTAATGGAAAGAAGGCATTTAGGAATCTTTCCCTAATTTCAGTTGGAGTGACCTGGAGAAAGGTAGACAATAAATAAAATAGAAAAAAGGCGAAAGGGTTGGCTCAGTATTGATTCTTCTTCATGAAACCTCCTTTAGCTCAGAAGGAAGAGCCGTAGCCACAGTCATACACCGTGTCTTTAAGCAAGTTTCCTTGGTTGCTGCATCAAATGTAGTCCCCCAGAGCACAGAACAACACTGTGCCGACCTAATAGGTTTTAATTTTTTTCTTCTTCCATTACAATGCACAAAATACTTTCCTGTATTTATATTATAACTTGTATAGTGTAAAATGTGAATGACTGTTTTTTTTTTTTTTTCCTGTGAATGAAAATCTAAACTCTTTGTAACTTTTATATCTGCTTTTTGTTTTCACCAAAGAAACCTAAAATCCTTCTTTTACTATACTATGACTGGTCTGGTTATTTACAACTTTAAAATATGATTGTGCACCAACATTTTTACATTCTAATTCCATCACAGAGAACAAGCGACTGGCTTGGATGAAATGATTTTTCTGTTAGCAGAGAGATGATTATATCTGGACTGGAAATGAGGAGTGGGAAATTGAGATAGTAATTCTGATGCTTTCCTCTCCATACCTATGCATTAAGCTTAAATGTGAAATAAACATAGGCAAAGTGAGAGCTCACACTTACACAATGCTTCCTATGTGTTATGTGCATTTTCTTACAAGTCCACGAAAGAGGTGTTGTTACCGTCTGCCAGAGAGGGATCAGGCATACAGGACTCTGGCCATTTGTCCAAAGCCACATAGTCACTGTGTGGTGGACAGAGGTAATCTGAATCCAGAGCCTGCCTGATATTCTCAAGAAAAATATAAAATATTATGCTCTTGATTTTTATACATTTAGGAGTTTAAATCACTGTCAAGAAGATCATGCCTAGAGAATTGCTAGAAGATATAAAAAAAATCACATTCCTATCCATCCATTCCTTTATTTTTCCTTCATTCACTGTTTATTAAGTACTTGCGGTGTGCCGGGCGCCGAGATTCAGCAATGAATGAGCCAGGCAGGTCTCTTCCCACATAAAGTTTTTATGCTGAGTACATCCCACAGGAATTACCTTACAGACCATTCTCTTCAATGTCTTTGTTGATAATCTGGAAAAACAAACCCATTACGTTCTGCGGTTGTATAGAAGATATCATAAGGACAAAGGTAAGTTGAAGATTATTTTGAGGTTTCTTCCTTAGAATGTAAAATATACGGGAAATTAGGCAAAAATATGCAGAAAAGAAGAGATTCTTTTCCTTCCTGAGCTTTTCTTTTTAATGTGCAGTCTGTCACATCTTTTACACAGAGCTTTATGGAAATGATCCAAGGGATATATAAGAATTTGTAGTACTTCTGCATATACACACTTACTAACCCCCAAATCAAGCCCCTTGACGTTGAGTTGATTCCGACTCATAGCAACCCTATAGGACAGAGTAGAACTGCCCCATAGAGTTTCCAAGGAGCACCTGGTGGATTGGAACTGCCGACCTTTTGGTTAGCAGCCGTAGCTCTTAACGACTATGCCACCAGAGTTTCCAGAGTTTCCAAGGTGTGTCTGGTGGATTTGAATCGCTGACCTTCTAGTTAGAATCTGAACAGTTAACCACTGTGCCACCAGGGCAGTTCATACACCCTTATTAGATGTTTATAAATCCATCAAGTAGGTATTTATTGAGTCAGGTGCTAACGATGGAATCTTTAGGATGTTTCATTATCCAGAATAGTCGGACAGAATAAAAAGTTTAAGGAGGCTGGCACTACTCAAAGTCAGCAAGAGATGGGTTTCCATCCATTTCTAAAGGCTGGGTGGCATGTCAAAGTGAAGAATGTTCCCCTGTCATACGGAGCTATAGAAGAAGACTTGGTTTTCTAGGGTAGCTGAAATGGAAAAGAGGTGAGATAGATTGTATAGGGAAGGTTACATCATTTTAATGTGACAGTAAGTAGACTTCTGCTGATCTTAAATGAATTGAGAGTCGCTGTATGGTGCAAACGGTTAACATGCTTGGCTGCTAACCAAAGGTTAGAGGTTCGAGTCCACCCAGAGGCACCTTGGAAGAAAGGCCTGGCAATCTGCTTCCAAAAAGTCAGCCATTGAAAACCCTATGGAGCACAGTTTTACTCTAACACACATGGGGTTACCATGAGTTGAAATCAACTCAACAGCAACTCGTATGTGTGTATTTGTCTAGAAATCATGCCTCATGTGCAATAAACATATGAAGTTTGGAAATGAACAGAAAAAAGAAACAGGTTGAGAAAAAGATTCAGAGTTGATTTTGTACATGACCTATGCATGATGGTGTCCCAAGAGAACAATTTACAAGGGAAAAAATATTCTAGATGAAGGTAAAAGATGTTATTATAAAGTGTCTAAAGACTCAATGATGTCTTCGACATTTTTCCACGTGCATCTTCTCACATTCCCTAACATTACAAGCGTAGTTACACGGCTTGTGAAGGAAAAGGCCCACAGTGATGAGTTAGCATTGACATTTGTGCATCCTTCTTTTTACTGTGCTGCAATTTTCATTTGCTAAACAAACCAGAATTCACCCAAATGATTCTAAGACAAAGTCCAAACAGAAATTTGACAAAGGCCCTTGAATGAGTCATTCAAGATTGTATAATCTTTTCCCATTATTACTCATTTCTGTATGTTTGGATCCCAGCTGGATAAGAAAGAGCAAATGCCAAAATAGAACAATAAAGGGTTTTGTTGAGGTGTTTACAGAATAAGCAAAGCCTGGGTTTTCAGTGGAACTTAATTCAGAGTTCTGTCTGAGTCCATCAAATGGTCTTTGCCAAAGATTGAAAGTTTACGGCCTTAAGGCAGTAGTCTTAAATGAATTTTGATAGTGTTTGCTCTAAAATAAATTTGAAAACTGATGGACTCCTCATATCTTAAGTTGTTAAATAAAATTTCTCATCATAAACTTAAGCAATTGCAAAGAATATTATTTGTGGTATATTTTAAATACTGACATTCTGAAATAATTAACATCACTTTTTAAAATATATTCAATGAATATATTGAATCTAAATACCGTAGTGGTTTGATAACCACCATCAGCCTTTTAAAAAATACTTGAAGAAAAATAGTCTTAACAGTCAGGATTTACATTTTTCCTCTTTTTATCTTCGGACTTGTTTTTTTTCATTTCAGTTGCCCTTATGAAATTTTATCCAAATTTATACATTTATATGCTTATAAGCCTTCTATTAACCTTTCAAACATATATACATCATAATTTGTACTTAAAAATTAAAACTTATTTTTTCTTGTGACCATAAAGCTATAAAAATGAAAAATCATCTGAATCGAGTGATCATTATAATCTGCTAATATACAACTGTATATATTTGCATTACAAAATATGAAAGAAAATTATTAAAATTGTATAATTTTATCAGAAATGCATTTCTATGGGATGGTTAGGGCTGTTCCTAATTTATGTTTTCGTGGGTGAATATTAAAATTAGAATATGACATGGGTTAGCATCAATTCTATTCTTATTTTGTTTTTATAGATTTGAGCACTGAGAAAACATGTTCACATAAATAAGTAGATGGAAATGACAGCTTTATTATAGTAATGCTACTCAATTATTGGAAACCCCGGTAGTGTAGTGGCTAAGTGCTACAGTTGCTAACCAAGAGGTCAGCAGTTTAAATCCTCCAGGCGCTCCTTGGAAACTCTATGGGGCAGCTCTACCCTGTCCTACAGGGTCTCTATGAGTCGGAATCAACTCGACGACAGTGGGCTTTACTCAATTATTTGAGCGTTTTCTGAATTATATGCCGAAATTCACGTAGTGCGCTATTAACTCCTACTAGGCAGCCATGTCCACATAGTCCTCTCTGCCTCCTGGTTCCAGTACTGTTCTCTCACCTTGCCTCTTTGGTCTGGGGGCGGGGTAAGAGCTCTTTACTATTAATGGCACAGGGCTACTGCTTTATTCCTTGAGATTTCCTTAAGCTGCCAACTTCTGTAAATAGTCCCTTTATTAAACTCTTTTTGATTTAACCAATTTGATAATCCTGCTGGATTCCTGATCTAATAAAGTGTTCTTCGATGCATTTCTTCAGGGAAATTATGAAAGAAACCCAGTTCATATCAATTGAAGGATGGGTATGCTACATTATAGTTGGGAAGCCTCCAAACTGGTTCTCTTGGGTTTATTTCATGGGGTTTTCTTGTGTGCTTTTATGAGGTTGTATCTTCAGTTTCTTTCTCACAACTTCTAAATATTAAACATGTGATTGTTGCAACCAGCCATTTTTCTGCCTCAGCATGCATAAACATGGCCACACAGCAGACTGGTGGGTCCTGAGGCTGTGTTCTCTGGCTTCGGTTTCCAAAATAAAACATGATCCTGCTCAGCATGAGATAGCAATTGAGTTCTGTTTTCAATGCTTATTTTATAATTAGGAGCAAAGAAAAGAGGAGGGGTCTAGTTATACATGTGTACAGCAGGTTTCTCTGAGACCGAACTTCAATGTCCTTAGAACTTTACAGCCATCATGGGAGGAGTGGGAAGAGGAGGGAAGGGAAGAGAGACAGTTATGTTATAACTTCCAGCAAATTTTGTTTCTCGAAATAGAAGTTTTCCTTCATCTTTTATAGAAGCCTTTATTTTACCCTTTGTTTTTGGAATAGTCATTCTGGGGGTCCTGTAAGTTACACAGCTATAAGCTCAAGCTCTGACTTTGGAAATAATTAGTAAAAGGAAGAGTCGAGCTTCTTTGCATTTAAAAGTAAATGTTCTCACCTCACACAACATTCTGTATGTTTCAGATTAAGATTTTTTTCTTTAAGAGAATTTCTGTTTATTTTTTCTGGGGGTCTTGATTCCAGAGAGTGGAAAATTGGCTGAAGGTCCTTCTTGTGGTGGGGTGGGAAGTGAGTTCCAGCAACATGGCGGGAGATATGCTGAAATCAAGAGGACTCCCTAGTACAGATTTGTGGATGGGGCTATAAACTCTGGAAGTTGCTCAATAGTTTGCACCTTTTTAAAGTGGTCCTTAGCACTTTAACTCTCTACTTTTCCTCAAGCTCTCAGAATATTTTGTTAAATATTGAGTAATGTCTTAGCTGGGCTTTCAGAGTTAAGAGATGGACCATGCTTTTGCTTGGGTAAGGCAGAAAGGTAGCAAGACCAGTAGCAGTCTTAATAAGCCGGGTACAAAATGGTGGAATAGGATCTCAAGTCATACACCTGGTACCAGAGGACTGGCTGAGGTCAGAGCGACATGCAAGGTACATTTATGGAATAGAGTATTCCTTTACAGAATGCGCCAGAAATTTTTGAGGAAAGACCAAAAAACCCACTGTCGTAGAGTTGCTTCTGACTCATAGTGACCTTGTAGACAGAGTAGAACTGCCCCATAGAGTTTCCAAGGAGTACCTGGTGGGTTTGAACTGCCAACCTCTTGGTTAATAGCTGTAGCATTTAACCACTATGCCACCAGGGTTTCCTTGAGGAAAGAAGACCTCTAAAATTCTTGATTTTTTTTTTTTTTTGGTTAAATAACATGTGGTCTTCGGAAATATAATTTCAGCACTTAAAGGGAAGTGTAACATATTATAACTAAATTTGGTAATATCTATGTTACATTTTTTTTTATGTTACATAGGCTTTCTTATAAGTAATATTTTCGTTGCTTAATATGTGATAATATTTTGAATTTTAACTCTGAGTCCCTTTCTCCTTAAAATATGAGGTGAATTGCTAAATAATTTCATTTTGTGTATGGATATTTAGGGCAAAGATGGTGCTTTGAAATTTAAAATTAATATAATAAGCCAAAAGAAAAAAAAGTATCTAGCAAAAGAAATGAAGAAAATCAAAGAAAACCAGTAAAGTAAATGAGAATAATACAATAATATTGGGATTTGGAAGGAGATTTAGGGAGGGAAGAAGACTTGCCAGGATTCTACAGGTGGTACTATCTAGGTTTAGCCAAAAGATGTCCTTAAAAACAGGCATTGGGATTTGGTGATGCTCTGATTATGAAACGAGGAAATTAAATATAACATTTAGCATGCAGAGTTGAAGGAAATAGAAATACTAAAAAGCATTCATGCTAAAAACAGAAGAAAATTTACAAGGCAAACCGAGAAATATTTGAAATTCACTATGAATAGGGCAATTGTCAGTGAGGCTTGGGAGTTTCTGATTGTAAAGGAAGAAAAAAAATTAGAATTTTTAAAATTAAATGAGGGCTTGAAAACACACAAATAAAGGTCTTACCCATCCACAAAGAAGGAGATTCAGGATGGAGACCAGGCTCAAGGATGAGAGATGGTGAAATAGCTGAGAATGAATGGTCCACTGTGCTAAGCCTGGAAAAATGTGCCTCCTTGGCTGAAAGCAGCATGGGCAATTAGTGTTTACTGAATCATTACCTGAGTCATAACTCCCTCTATTAGACACTGTGAAAACACTTTTCCATGTTTATCAAATTATGTCATTACTCTTTTGTTGCTGTTATTAATTTATTACTTAAGTAATACGTGTTTATTGTAAATATGTTGGAAAATACAGAAAAGCACGAAAAGGAAAGTAAACATTCAAGAGAACATTTGCTCCAGATTACCATTTTCAGCCCATAAGGCCCCAAAGAATGCTTAGTGACTACATGCAGAAAATGCTATTTATTGGGTGCCAGCCATTCTACCAAGCGCACTGACATCTGTTTCTTCACACACGAACGTAAGCTCTATGAGCACAGGCACTCCTCTGTTGGGTTCATCATCATGTTGTTAACACCTGGAGTAGTGCCTGCTATGCAGCACACACTCAATAAATATCTGTTAAATGAATGGCTAAATCACCTCTTGCCATGTTCACATCAGTTTTATTGTCATTTCTATTTACAGATGAGGAAACAGAGGCACAGAGAGATTACGTTGACTGCCCAAGTCGTTTAGTGCATAAAAGGTAGAGTTAGGACATAAATCCAAAAAGCCTGACACTGGAACTCATTAAAACATTTGGTTATAACTTCTTAGGTAGGAGAGGGAGCCTGCTGAAACTGCGGTCAGTGGAATGATGCTAATAACCAAGATGAAAAGCCCTTACCTCCTTGCCACAGGCACTATCAAGAACCTATTGTGTTATATTCACTGAGCAGCTCTACTAGCCAGCTGTGTCAGAAGAAAGATCTGAAGCCATTTCTCACCATTCTTTGCTCCAGAAATATGCCATCCACAGTTGTCCACCCCCTAAGTTTGTGACTGAATGGTTTAGTAGGTAATTACATGGGCTATTGGGAATTGTGGAATATCACACAAATGAATGTCTAGAAAAATATAGGTACAATTTGTGTCTGTCTAAGCCTGCAGTCATAGTGAATTTCAGGGTCATTTTACGCTGGATGTCAGTACACTCTGACTTACACCATTGCCTATTTTACCAAAGTAAATATTTGCCATTAGTACAGAATCAGAAGTAGTTTTCCCGATGTGGACAAATCCCCACGCAGCCATTTAACTTGATCCCAGAGATCCAGAAATGATTGCATGAAATTTGTAAATATAGTCCACGTTACAGCATTTATAGCAGTTACTGAGATGCTTTTTTTTTTTTTTTACTGAGATGCTTACATCCTACGTCCTGAGACTATTCACATATGTATGTGGATACATGAATTTTTGAAGTGAATGTAGAGATTAAAGTAAAAACCCAACTTTCTACTTTGAAAGAAAACGTAGCAGAAAAAAATATAGAAGTCTGTTCTAAACTTTTGTAACCCTTAGAATCCACTTAGATTTATGCTCTGCAGTGTGGTTTTGTAACTCCCACCCAGGTGATTGGGTGCAACTGTGCAGATAGGGTATTCGTAGCCTACAAAAGGGATTGGTCAATTTTGCCATCCTGTAGGGCTTGAAATGAGTGACCCCAGAGGTGGGAAAGAGAAGATCCCACCACCACCAAGGAAGAATAGCCAGGAACCAGCATGACATTTGGATCCAGTACCCTGTGCTGAGAAGCTCCTGGAAGCAGAGAGAGAGAGAGAGAGCTGTAACCCTGAAGATGGTGAGAAGCAGTAGCAGGAGAGACCCAACAGCAGAGACCTGGCAGCAGGAGACGGCTTGGTGGGCTTTCCAGCCCATGTAGAGAGAAAGCTGAGTGCCTTCAGGCAGAGGCTTAGGGCCAGGGAGAAGCATGCCTGTGAGCAGGGCTGGGAAGAGGCTCTCTTGATGGACGAACTGTATAGCTGAGTGTTCCTGAGCTTGAATTTTAACTGTTACTTCCCTAATAAACCCCATAATTGTGACTATTGCCTGTGAGTCCTGTGTGGCCATTGCAGTGAATTACTGAACCCAGCAGAGAAGTAGAGAGTGCCGTGGGAGGGACTGTTGGTGTCAGAATTGGTAAAGTTGGTGGACAGAGGAGGCTTGTCTTACTTCTGCCTCATAGGAATCAGCCTTAGGCTGTTGATCTTGATTCTCCTTCCCCCTTGCAAAGAAGGAGGAGGTCAGACATCACCCCCAAGTTGTTTTTACAGGCTCGAAATGTAAAAGCACCTTTTGCAGTGACATCATTCATTTATTTGTACACTCATTTTTTCATTCATTCAACTCAATTTTTGAGCAGGAACTTCACTCCAAGAACTATTCTGTTTAATTTCTTAGATTAATTTCAGATTTTATTATGTTGTTATTACAATAGGACAAGACTCTTCTGGTTTTTAGTAGTTGCTCTTAAAACATAAAGGTTTTCAGCTGTCCAGAGTCGATCTCACAACATCCAATATCTGACACACTGAAAATATATATCATCAATTTGAGGATTAAAGACTTTTAAAATAAAACAAGCTTTGTTGGAAATTAAAAAAAAAAAATTTTTTTTTTTTTTTTGTTGGAAATTAGATACAACTTGTGAGTTCAGAATGGAAATAAATGTTTGGGGGTAGGAAGGAAGGCTTGTATTCAAGCAAGAAATATCCATTGCTGTCGAGTTGATTTCGTCTCATAGCGATCCTATAGGACACAACAGAACTATCCTAAAGGTTTTCCAAGGCTGTAAATCTTTATGTCACTACACGTCTGTCAGTTTGTCGTACTGTGGTGGCTTGTATGTTGCTGTGATATTGGAAGCTTTGTCACTGGTATTTCAAATAGCAGCAAGGTCACCCTGGTAGAGAGGTTTCGGTGGATCTTCCAGACTAAGGCAGACTAGGAAGAAGGACCTGACAGTCTACTTCTGAAGACCCTCAATGAAATGGATTGACGCAGTGGCTGCAACAATGGGTTCAAGAGTAACAAGGACTGTGAGAATGGCACAGGACCGGGCAGTGTTTCGTTCTGTTGTATATAGGGTCACTACAAGTCGGAACTGACTCGAAGGCACCTAACAACAACAAATCTTTACAGAAACAGACTGCCACATTTTTCTCCCGAGGAGTGGCTGGTGTGTTCAACCTGTCAAACTTTCGGTTAGCAGCTGATCACTTAACCACTGCACCACCAAGGCAAGGAATAGTTTGTAATAATTTTGTGGCAAATAAGAAGGCTCTTCTTGAAAATATTGCCTCAACTGTTTCTTTCAAAGCCATGTCTTCTGCTATCTTTACAATGTAGTGACATGGTGGCAAATATCTCCCAGTTTCTTGTTTGGGAATTGGGGATCTGTGTAGTTGTCCTCAGTGTAGACAGGAAAGCCTTTTGTACATCTTGAGCACCACTGAAAGATCCCGAGTTAACCCTGCAGAGTGTGCCATGCAGGGAGAGGCGGTTGTCAGACCGCGATAGAGGCAGATTACATGTGGTAGAAAGCAGACCTGCCTGGGATCAGACAAAGCAGGATCAGACACCAGCATCATTATCTACTGTCTATGGTGGCACAATGGTTAAGCGTTGTGGCTGCTAACCAAAAGGTTGGCGGTTTGAATCCACCAGCCACTGCTTGGAAATCCTCTGGGGCAGGTCTACTCTACTCTCTACTAAGAGTTGGAATTGACTCAACAACAATGGGTTTGATTTTTTGGTTAGTTGAGACTCAGACATCAGACTCTGCTATGGATCAAATTGTGTCCCCTCAAAATATGTTTTGGAATCCTAACCCTTATACCTATAGATCTGATCCCATTTGGGGATAGGGTTTTCTTTGTTATGCTAATAAGCCATATCAATGTAGAGTATGTCTTAAACCTAATCATTTCTGAGTTATAAAAATAACAGATCAGACACAGAAGGGAACAAAAACTGAGGGAGACAGACACCAAGTAGGATTATCTACAAGCCAAGTAGCCAAGGAATGTCCGAGGCCACTGACAAGGAAGGAATGCACACAGCCTGATTTGGACTTTTAGTCTCCTTAACTGTGAGAAAAGAAATTTCTCCTCTTTAAAGCTACCTACCCACCTTCGATATTTTTGTTAAAGCAGCACAAGGAAACTAAGATAGGCCCTTAGGAGTTTTCTCACATCCGGTAGCCAGCTTCTGTTGTCATGTGCCACTTTGTTCATTCCAACTCACACGACAAAGTAGAACTGCCTCATAGCGTTTCTTAGGTTGTAGTCTTTACAGGAACAGATCCCCAGGCCTCTTCTCCTGCAGAGCTGCTGGTGGGTTTGAATCACCGTTTTGGTTAGCAGTCCTGCGCTTAACCATTGTACCACCAGGGCTCTTTAGCCCTAAACCAGGGTTTAGGACCTAAACCAAGGTTTAGGATATGGTTGTGTCTGAGAAACTGTGAAAAGATGATTCTTAGGAACCATTTTTTTTTTTTTTTTAATGAATACACTTCTACGGGGGTTTTGGTTTGCCAGAAAGCAAAAGGAAAACGTTTTTCTTTTTTCTTGGTGGGGAGGTGAGAGTATGGGGACCTGTCTCATCTGCACTGAGAACTTGAGAGAAAAGTTGAAAGAGGTATTTTTATTAGAGATTCTGAAACCAAAGCTTAAGCAATGCTGTGCTTTAGGGAAAAAAAAGGGACAAAATGTGAGCCACGTTTAGAGGGAGAGAAGTGGAAGAAATCTGGTGGCTCTGGCACAGTGAGGGCTGCAGGGAACACGAAGGAATCATGGGAGCTATGGGTGCTTGAGGCCCTTTGAGTATAGCTGAAGGGGAGAGTCAGACTGATTTAGTTATTCAGCCTTTGTGATCCCTATGAGGCAGATGCCATCTCCGTTACCTCATTCACTACAAATGAGGAGACTCAGAGAGATTAACCAGACAACTCCTCAGTTTCTGTATTGAGGACTGAAATGTATTGCATGTATTTCAAAGTACTGAAACGTACACAAATCGGTTAATTCCGAAGTCTACTCACACCAAACTGACTATATAGTTTTGGTCCCACTTCCTTTTAACTTAGGTCTGTTTCATTATGGGTTATGTGGCAGGAGCTAATCACTGGAAGCCTGTAATTTCAAGTGATAGCTAATTGAAACTTGGGTTGTCTATGAATATCTCTGCAATGCTTAATACATTATTAAACACTAATTATTTAAAACACAAATGAAGCCAGTTGAAGTCAGCTCCAGCAGTTGGTGGTTAATAATAAAATCAAAGCCACAGCTAGTGAACATGGGTCCAAAAAAGCTCAGTTCAAACCGGCCTACATAAATTATTTTTTGTCATTTAATTATGTATTAATTATGACATGCTAATAAGCCTAATTTTATTTGGTCCATCTATATTCACCTCATGTACTCAGGATGAAGAATAGAAGAGAAGTTTTAGGGAGAAAATGACCTTCCCACACTTATATTAATATTTAATCTTCTTTACTGAATTAATACCCTGAGGTTGTCAACACAAGCTTCAGTGGAAATGATGACTTTTTAAACAAGAATATGAAACCAGATTTGTAGATTCAAATAGAATGTTATTATTTTATAAAATTTGGTCTTTTTTTTTTTCTAAATGGAAAAATGTTTTATTAGCATAATGGAATCTATGTCAGCAATAGTGTCTGTGTGTGTTGTTGATATACATACACACACACATATGCCATAGCATCTCTCTCTCTATATATATGTATACCCATTATGATAAATATAATATATATATTTAAACAGATCGCTGATGAAATTGTAAAAACTGAACTATATGCCTTCATCTGAATGAATAATTCCTACGAGGCAGATACTATAATAAATATATAAACTAAATATGATAAATATATAATATGTGAGTATATATAATAAATATAAAAAACCCAGTGCCGTCGAGTCGCTTCCGACTCATAGCGACCGTATAGGACAGAGTAGAACTGCCCCATAGAGTTTCCAAGGAGTGCCTGGCGGATTCGAACTGCCGACCCTTTCGTTAGCAGCCGTAGCACTTAACCACTATGCCACCAGGGTTTCCAATAATAAATATATATTATATAATTTCCTTCTTGGTTTTTGCTCTTGAAAGTGTCCATTTGAAGCTTTGGATCCTGCAGTAGTGTTGCTTATGATGATGCATCTCGTACAACAGCAGAAAAAATGTGCGTATTACTAAAGCATGGTGGAAGTAATAGCTACTGGTAAACATGCCTCTGTAAATTGAGGAAAAGCCTCCATTTCTCCAGTACAAATATGCCATAACCAAAAAACCAAAACCAAACCCAGTGCTGTCAAGTCGATTCTGACTCATAGCAACCCTATAGGACGGTAGAACTGCCCCATAGAGTTTCCAAGTAGCACCTGGTAGATTCGAACTGCTGACCACTATGCCACCAGCGTTTCCCAAACATGTCATACTGCTAGGAAAATAGCTGTTCTAACTTCCTCTGCTGCTTCTTTCCCACTTAGGGCATTGGGAGCAAAACTTTATTCTAGCCTATTGATACCATTGTGGGGGCTTTTGAGCTGTATTCTCTAATACTTGGTTTTCCACAAGAGCAACAATCTCTAAGGCTAGTTGTCTTTGCAAAGAAATTATTGTAGACATAAGGATCTATAACTATAGTATAGATAGGAATTACAAATCTTTCCAACCCCAGTTCTTTCTTTCTGGATATTAAAATAATTTATAATCTCTTCCTAGTTCCAACTTACAACAACAATTAAAAACAAAAACAAAACAACAACCGTGTCACAGAGTGAGGTTTTCCAAAGTTTCCCTGACCAAGGGAGACACATCAGCTGTGTTTTACTCCAGGTACCATTTGACCCAGTTGATCATGCACATAAACTTTTCTCAAAAACACTTTCTTCGCTTGTCTCCCAGGAATCACATTCTCATTTTCTTCTGCTCCTTAGGTTTCTTCTTGTAGTCTCCCTTACATGTTCCTCTGCATTTTTTTTTTTTTTTTTTTTTTACTTATATTCCCTCCCTTGTTGATCTCATCCAGTCTCATGGCTGTAAATGTTATATATACGTGTGTTTCTGACTCAGCTTGGACTTCTCTCTTGAGCTCCAAATTTATATGGGTGGTTGCCTGCACTACATTTCTACTTGGATGTCTAATAGGCATTTCAAACTTAACATGCGCAAACATAAACTCCTAACCTTCCTTCCTACTTTCTCCATCTATTTTCTTTCCTATCTTAGCACTTCCGCTTCTACCACCTTGGTCCCACCACCATTATCTCTTGCCTGGATTAAGCAGTAGTATACTATCTGGACTTATGGGTCCATCCTTGCTATCTTTCACTGGGGCAGCCAGGGTGAGCCTGTTAAAGTCAGAGCATACCACCCCATGACTCAGTGCCCTCCAATAGTTCCCCATTTCTCTCAGAGTCAAAGCCACAAATGAACCACATTTGTGTAAGGTGTCTACATAACCTGGCTCCCTTCTCCTTAGTATCTTTTAATTCCTTCTTCTACTACTACCATCACCACGCTCACTATGCTTCAGCCATGTGAACCTCCTTGATGTTCCTTCAGCATGCCAGGTTTAGTCCCACCTCAGGGCTTTGTACTTGCTTTCCTGCCTTCCTGGACCACTCACTCTCCACCTATTTCCTTGGCTTGTTTTCTGACCTCCTTTGAATCTTTACTAAAATGCTACCTTTTCAGGGGAGCCTTTCCTGAACATTTATTTAAAATCCCAATCCCTTCCTCAATACTCCTTATCTTCCTTCTTTGATTTATTTTTCAGCTTCTAACATGTTATTTGCTTTCTTTAATTTCATTATTATCTATGTGCTTCCATTAGACTGTGGGCTCCATGCCCAAACCAAAACCCATTGCTGTCGAGTTGATTCTGACTCATAGTGACCCTATGGGGCAGAGTAGAACTGTTCCCATAAGGTTTCCAAGGAGCAGCTGGTAGATTCTACTGCCTACCTTTTGTTAGCAGCCAAGGTCTTAGCCACTAATCCACCAGAGCTCTGTAGGCTTCATAAGGGCAGGTATTTTTTTCTGTTTAGTTTCCTACTATATCCATCTCTATTGCCCAAAAGAGCAGATGGTCCTTAGCAGGCTCCCAATAATATTTGTTGAATAAATGAATGATTGTCTCCTTACACATGACTCCTCTGAATATTTTTATAGAACTGTTCCTTAAAATAATCTTTCTTCCTATTTCTCAATGCCTTTTTGTTCTAAAAGCTAGGTTTCCGTCTTCTGTATCTTTCCTTCAATAAATACTTATCCAATGACTCCTATGTATCAGACTCTGTGCTAGGTGCTGGCTTATACATTAATAAAACAAATACTATCCATATTCTCATGGAGCTTACAATATACTTATCAGAGAAACACATTGGTTGACTAATAATACAAATACATGTAACATTATAAATTATGGTAAAAGTTATGAAGTGTAGAACCAGTGAGAATAAAACAGAATAAAAGTGGGCAGGAGTACTTACTTTAGATAGTGTGGACAGGAAAGGCTACCCTAAGGAGGGACATTAACTTACTGTGAAACGTGAAAGAAATCAGTCAAGCAAAATTGAAGGAGAAAGAAAAGATTCCATATAAAGGCCCTGAGAGAATAAAGAACATGGCATAGTTGAGAAACCAAAAGAAAGCCAGTGTGATTGAGGGGGGAGATTGGCAGTTCCTATAGATTCTTCAACATCATATAAGGGTTAGGAGCTTGGGGCACCAGAGCCAGACTAAAAAACTGAAAACCAAATCCATTGCTCTTGAGTAGATTCTTACTCATACTTTATAGGACAGAGTAGAACTGCCCCATAGGGTTTCCGAGGAGTGGCTGGTGGATTCAAACTATCAACCTTTTGGTTAGCAGCCAAGCTCTTTATCACTGTGCCACTAGGGCTCTAGAGCCAGACTTCTTGTTGTTAGGTGCCATTAAGTTGGTTCCAACTCGTAGTGACCCTATATACAACAGAACAAAACACTGCCTGGTCCTGTGTCATCCTCACAATCTTTACTATGCTTGAGCCCGTTGTTGCAGCCACTCTGTCAATCCATCTTGTTGAGGGTCTTCCTCTTTTTCGTTGACCCCCCAGCTTACCAGGTGTGATGTGCTTCTGCAGGGATAACATGTCCAAAGTAAGTGAGATGAAGTGTCACCATCCTTACTTCTAAGGAGCATTCTGGCTGTACTTATTCCAAGACGGATTTGTTCATTCTTCTGGCAGTCTGTGGTTTATTCAATATTCTTTGCCAACACCGTAATTCAAAGGCATCAGTTCTTCTTCTGTCTCCCTTATTCATCGTCCAGCTTTCGTATACACATGAGGTGATTGAAAATACCATGAATTGGGTCAGGGGCACCTTAGTCCTCAAAGTGACATCCTTGCTTTTCAACACTTTAAAGAGGTCTTTTGCAGCAGATTTGCCCAATGTAATACATTTTCTGATTACTTAACTTCTGCTTCCATGGGCATCAATTGTGGATCCAAGTAAAATGAAATCCTTGACAACTTCAATATTTTCTGTTTATCATGATGTTGCTTATTGGCCCAGTTGTGAGGATTTTTGTTTTCTTTACACTGAGGTGCAATCCATACTGAAGGTAGTCTTTGATCTTCATCAGTAAGTGCTTCAAGTCCTCTTCACTTTCAGCAAGCAAGGTCGTGTAATCTGCATATTGCAGGTTGCTAATAAGTCTTCCTGCAATCCTGACGCAGGGTTCTTCTTCATATAGTCTTAAATCCTAGATTCAACTTTTAATAGCTTGTAATATTTGATAAATTAACTGCTATGTGCCTTATTTTTCTCATTTCTAAAAGGGGTAATCATTGTTCCTGCCTTATATGGTTTTTTAACAAATGAGTCATTGCATGTAACATACTTACAACAGTATCTTCAGTGTAGTATATATTTTAATATAAATTTCAAGATGTATTCTGAACCCAACCACTTTGTGCCACATCTAGAGCTTCCACTCTGGTCAAAACCACCACGATTTCTCACCGTACATGTAAAGCTGCCTCCTATTTGGGTTCTATATATAATCACTCCTAACCCCTTAACCTCTATGTAATACATTCTCCATATAGCAGCAGGGTAAGTTGTTTTTAAAAGAAATTTAATCATGTCAACTGCTTAAGACTTTCTTAGATTTAGAGTAAAATTCACTGAGAATAAAATACTGAGCTTTTTCCATGATCTTTGAGACTCTATTATCTAGCCCTTGCCTGCCCCTCTGGGCTCATTTCTTACCAGGTTTCCTTAATTCGTTATGCTTTTTTATCTGAAGCTCATTTCCATCTCATGGCTCTTTTATGTAATATTTTCTCTTCTGGAATGTTCTTTCTCTAGCTTTCTACTTATGTTTCAGGCCCGTGTTCAAATGTCATCTTAGAGTCAATATGCTATTATTTTGGGATATCATACATGACATTGAACAATACATGGTACAAATTAGGAAGATCCATGTAACATTTCAGGGCCATGGTTGTGCAGTGGTTAAGTTTTTGGCTGCTAACCAAGAGATTGGCAGTACTAATCCACCAGCTGCTCCTTGGAAACCCTATGGCTCAGTTCTACTCTGTCTTATAGGGTCACTGTGAGTTGGAATTGATGGCAATGGTTTTTTATTTATTTTTTTCTTTTGGTTTTATGTAACATTTTCTTATTTTTTTCCTAGAACTTATCTCTGTTATTTCAGATCTGGTTGGTTGAGGAAAAATGGTATAACCAGGCAGTTCCTAGAGTAGATGGTTTTGTCACACTCAGTGTCTAAGATGTGGCCTGACACTATGTGATGCTTTAAACAATATCAATAGGTTGTCTCATATCTGAATGATAGAAAATGGAACACACTAAGAAAATACCTCCAAGAATTTAATTTTTCTAAGAGTCAACACAATCTTTTTTATTTAAATGCTAAAAATGAATTGATGTAAAATTTATTCAATAGAGCTATACTTGGAAATTTGGTTCAAAACAATAAGAAATATTTTCTGTAGAAAATCAGGCTTCTATTACATTGCTTTCTAGGCAGAATATTTCAACTTAAATACCCTTGGATTGCCTTTCTGCAAACTGAGAAATGGGTAATTATTCATCTATTAGCACTCATGTTTTCTACTTTCATTTAGAAGGAAAAAATTTTAGTCCATCAGTTTAAATGCTGAAAATGGATGGTTTTGACATAGCATAGAAAATTCTTTGTTATTTAATCCTTTGCATAATGAAAGGGAAGCATATAAAGAACTTAGGAGAAGACTTTACTGCTGGTTATTTTTCTGATATGTGGCGCTAAGAGTTTATCTTCTGCAGCCAGGCCTGGTCTGGAGCAAGAAGTTGTGTATGGATACTCTTAATGTACCTTTATTATACTTACAGAAATAGGGCATGCAGAAAAAGCAACTAATTTAGACTGAACAACTGTCTAATGCAAATGGAAGCATCAATTAGTAATTTTTTTAATAGCATAGCTTGAGTTTCAGATGCAAATGGAATTTTGAAAATTATTTTTCCACATGACTAGGTTAACCCTGGATCCTTGGGTGGCGTAAACCCTTTGCACTCGAGTACTAACCTAAAGGCTGGTCATTTGTACCCCACCCGTGGACCACCAAGGCTTGGCAATCTGCTTTCATAAAGATTACAGCCAAGAAAACCCTATGTTGTTGCTATTTTAATTAAAATTTTTCTTCCATTTTGTTTCCTAGCTTTTTTTCTGAAATATAGAAATGCTATTGATTTTGGGTATTAGGTTTTAACCAACTACCTTGCTGACTTAATTTATTGTTTAGAAGAGATCTTCTAATAACTCTCTGGGGTTGTCCAGGTATGCAATTATATTACATGCAAATAATGGCCATTTTCTTTCCATATTGTAATTCTTACACTTATTTTTATCTTGGCACACCTGGTGGTAACATTATTTCTCTGATCTTGTTTCTGATTTTAATGAAAATGCTAATTTTAATGTTCAACATTAAATTGTTGCTTTTTAAACTTAAAAACAAAGCAAAACAAAACCCAACCCCGTGGTTCTACTCTGTAACACAGTGGGTTGCCATGAGTCAGAATCTACTTGATGGCAATGTATTTTTTTTGTTGCTGTTGTTTAGGTTAACTCTAATAGCTTGACTTTGGTGCTTAGCTTTGAGATGTTAAGTTAAAACCTTTGCTGAAGTATTTTGGTTGAAGAATCACTTAGAAAACTTGACTTGTGGAAATCTCATTCATCAGACATTTCTGGAAGACCCTTGTTATTTACTGGATAGAAAAGAAAGGGAAGATTTAAAAAAAAGGAGGAAGGGAAAATAATTTTTCTCAGTCAAGTGTATATGCAGCTATCCCCAAATGAATGGATGATAGGTCTAAATTGCCATAAAAATATTCCTGGGACACTGAGTCTAAATATGAACAGTTCATTTAGTCATTAAGCAGACATATAAAAAAATGTTAAGCACAAATTATGTTTAAGGCACTCTTCTAGGTATTTTAGGTATATCAGTGAACAAAAGTAATAAAAATCCCCTTGATTCCTTCCCTCCTGGAACTTAAAACCTACTCAGGGGTAGACAGACAATAGAAATAAACATCATAAATGAGTATATTACAAAGTAGAGAAGGTGATAACTACTTTGGAAAAAAAATAGGGAGTGCAGTTGGGGCAGACAAGTTGGAGGCAGCATCAATGATGTTTGGGTAGACCTTCCAGAAAACATAAGATTTCAGCAAAAAGTTAATGGACATAAGGTACCAAAATGATATCTTGGGAAATAGTGTTCCAGTATGAGGGAGTTGTCTATGCAAAGGCTCTAAGATGGGAGATTCCTGGAACATAGTAGTAGCAGTAAGAAGGCCAGCATGTCCAGAGTGGAATAAGCAGGGGAGAGGTGTAGCAGGAGATGAGGTCAGAGAGGTAATAGGGAGCTAGACCATATAAAGCTATGGGTTTTGCTCTGAGTGACATAGGAATTGATTACATCACTTACTACCCCATTCTTAAAAGTGTCTATCCTAGGAGACCTTTTCTGTCCTGTATGTCTCAACAGAGGCTAAAACTGCACTATTTCTTATTCCAAGCACCATACCACCATCTTTCAAAAGGTTAGCAGTTTGAATCTACCAGCCGTTCCTTGGAAACTCTATGGGACAGTTCTATTCTGTCCTATAGGGTTGTTATGAGTTGGAATTGACTTGACGCCAACAGGTTATTAAAGTTTTCACCTTATGTGATCTCATTATGCAGCCCTTACTTCCTGTGAGCTTTTGCTACTCATAGGGCATACCCCTTCTGAGTTCTCAACTAAAATCTTGTGATGCTTTCTAATGCCTCTCCACTTTGGTGGGGCGTAAACTCTAATCTCTATCTCCTCAGCACAGCATGCTGCTGAAATCTGTGATCAGCTTCTTAGCTTTCCAGTTGCTGTTTTCATCTGGGTTTCATAGAGTCTCACCCCATTCGCATACAGCTTAAGAGCTGTCCAACTTGTGGGAAGTATATACGCTGATTTCTGGGCTCCTTTTCTGAGGTTCTCTCACTCTCCAGCAATTTGCCCTTCAAGTCCCAGCCCTGAACTCCAGTGTCTGACTCTTCACCCCTGCAAGACAGCCACTTTCTGCTTGGGCTTTATTTCCCCATGCTTGAACGTGGAAAACTACCATGGGGAAAAACCAGGAAGAATGTGGAGCTCAGTGTCTATGCTTTCCTTCTTAAATATTACTTGTTCTTCAGTGTCAAACAGTTGTTTTTGTTTTTGTACATTTCATGAAGCTCTTAGAGTAGTTTTCAGCTGTGATCAATACAAATTACTCTGTCTTGTCCAGACCCGGCTCCTCTTTACTCTAACTTCCTCTACTGTAGCATCCATCACACTATGCCATTGCAACTGCCCTTGCCAGTGTCACCAATGACTTCCATGGTGCTAATGCAGCTGATTCTTTTGAGTCCTTATCCTGCTCTAAGGTGGCGCAATGATTAAGCACTCAGCTGCTAACCACAAGGTTGGAGATTTTTAACCCACCCAGTAGCTCCACAAAAGAAAGACTCAGTGATCTCTTCCTGTAAAGATTAGAGCCTAGAAAACCCCATAGAGCAGTTCTATTCTGTCACATGGGGCCACTATGATTTGGAAATCATCTCGATGGAACCCAACAGCAACATCCTACTATTTCTTTCAGTTTTATTTGACAGAGTTGGTCACTTTTTGTCTTTGGTTTTCATACTATATGGTCTTGGTTTTCTATCTACTTCTGAGGCCATTCTTTTTGTCTTAGCTGTCCATTACCAAACCTTTAACGTTGGAGTCCCTCAGACCCTCCAAAGGAGTCTTAGGTGTTCTCTCCACACTCTACAATTCCTTCCTAAGTGGTTTGACTCAAACCCCTGACCAAAATTTATCTCTTCTTATGATGATTACCACAATATGCTGAAAAAGCTCTAATTTATATTTTCAGTACAGGCCCCACCTCTCAGCTGTACAACTTAGACTTAACGGCCTGTTTGAGATCTCCACTTGGATGACACACAGGAATTTTCAAACTTAACATGTCTAAAACCGAACTATTTTTGTGTTGTACACATCCCCTCCCCTTGCTTTCCAAGTCCCTTAGCTTAGCAAAAGGCATTATTCTCCTCCTGTAAGTCTTGCCAGACACTTGGTAATCATCCTTGATTCTTCCCTCACTCTTCAATACACCAGACTTTAGCAGCTCACCTTTTGACCAGACTCTCAATATTGACAGCATCTATCTCTTTTCTAGCTGAGGACTTTACTGTTGCTTTGCCCTGGACCAAGTGCATGGTTCTGGAGCTCATCACAATCTTTTACGTTAAGGTATTTGAGGGCACAGGGGCTGTGAACCCTAAAATCTCACTGTATCACAGCATAGAATAGATACAGAAATTCATAGCAAGACTAAAGTCATCAAATAAAGATCATATTATGTTCTCTATTCTGTGCTTTAGATGTTTAGGATATTTATGATTATTTTTTACATGATTTCTCGGAAATTTTAGATATTTGGGGGCTAGAGAGGTGGGCTATAAAGAAGGTAGAAGCTGTAGGGCTTGTCTTGGAAACTGGTTACTGTCTTACAGAGCTGCATTTGAAATTTATTTAACTGATACTAGCTGGATGGGCTATCAGTTTATGTTACATGGGCTGAAATTGTCAGCTTTTTTTTTTTTTTTTTTTGGTCACTGATACCTGGGAGGTTTAGATTTATGCATGCCATCTAGCCTATTAACTGTCTTAAAAATTAAAATACTTAGTAGAAAGAATGATATGTTTTAGCTATTGAGTCTCTAGAGAAATATTATAAATAAAGTTGATTCTCTTACTTTTTGTAAACCTGCTTCAGAACACCTAGGTGCAACATGAAGTATCCCGCTCACCTGGGTGACCTTGGGTGAGTCACTTACCTTCTCTGTCCTTCATTTTCTGCATTTATAAATGATGATGATAGTAGTGCTGACCTCATAGGTTACTGTGAGTCTTAAATGGTTTCATATTTGTAAAATGCCTGGAAAAGTGCCTGGCATAGGTAAACATGTTAATTAAAAGTCTGTTAAATACATTAAATGAACTATTCCCAGCTTTTCCTTTTTAATTTCCTTGTTGCTTTGTGAGAGAAACTCTGACCAAGGAGACAGGAGTCCTGGAATCTCATCCCAAAGGTGCCTTTGTTTAGCTGTGTTACCTTAATACCACTTAACTTTTAGTATCCCTTAAATTTGGTTCTACATCTGACACATAATAAGTATATTTAACATTTATTGGATACTTCCCGTATGCCAGGCATTCTTCAAAGCACTTGACATGCATCATCCCCTTTAATCACAACTCTTCCTAGAGAGGAAACCCTGGTGGTGCAGTGATTATGCGCTACAGCTACTAACCAAGAGGTCAGCCATTTGAATCCAACAGATGCTCCTTGGAAACTCTATGGGGCAGTTCTCCTGTGTCCTACAGGGTTGCTATGAGTTGGAATCAACTTGATGACAATGGGGATTTTTTTGGTGGGGTGGGGGGTTATTCCTGGAAAGGGGCCCTGGTGGTGCAGTGGTTAAGAGCTATGGCTGCTAACCAAAAGCTTAGCAGTTCAAATCCACCAGCTGCTCCTTGGAAACCCTATGGGGCAGTTCTACTCTGTCCTGTAGGGTGGCTATGAGTCAGAATTGACTTGACAGCAACAGGTTTGGTTTTGGGTTATTCCTCAAGATAGGTGGTATAATAATAATCTTCATTTTACCTAAAGCTGAGACACGATAAATGACTTTCCTGAAATCATACAGCAAGTAACTGCCTGCCTTATTAGAGTAAGACATTTCTGTTGTCTGCTAGGCCCTCCTAGTGCAGTCTGGGGCTCTCACCCACCCAGCAGTTCCCTGCACCTGTCTACCTGTCTGGAGATGAACAGCAGGCATCTCTGCCAACCTTTGTTCCTTGGCTTTTTGCTCTGCTCTGTCACTGCATTCTCTCTGGGATGCATTTGCAATTATAACAAAGAAATCACGCAGACCTTGAGCCCTATGTTACCTCTTTGCATTTTCTCCTCTGAATCTTGCTCTGGTTTCCACTGGCAACCATATAGCTGAATATTTTGCGGGTCCCCATAAAGACGGTCTCCTCGTAGTTTTAGCATTTCATAACTGAACCCTGTTGTCAGTATAATTGTTTATTATTGTATATCCTTGCAGTGGCCTCAGGAGACAGTGCCTTTGTCATTTAACCCCTTTGTGATCCCAATTGCAAGGAGAGCAGGCCAGGAAGATCTGTAGGGTAGCAGGGTAGTGTGCTTTTAGACCTGCAGAATCTCGTGACACCTTTGAAATCACACACTGTGTGTATATGTGTGTGTGTGTGTATGGGGGTCAACTGCTCCTTGACTCAGTGCCTATAAAATCATTAAATGTCAGTGCTAGAAAGGATCATAGACAGTAGACCAGCCATTGTAGAGAAGAGAAAATTGAGGTCCTTAGAGGTTAATAAGGAGTCCCTGGGTGGTGCAAACAGTTAAGGCTCTCAGGTCCTAAGCTAAAGGTTGAAGGTTTGAGTCTACCCAGAGGCCCCTCAGAAGAAAGGCCTGGTGATCTACTTTCATAAAATCAGCCATTGAAAACCCTATGGAGCACAGTCCTATGTCTACCATAAATTGACTTGTTCTAGATCCCTAAATGATCTGTACTGGCTACTTGACACCAATGCTCTGTGCAATGTCACCTCTTCCACATTGAACTCATGTGTATAGATGGTATAATTCTCAGGCCACAGTTTCAGAAGGCTACTAAATTTTATATTTTCTGTAATTCAACATAATTCTTTTTTTTTTTTTCTGTAGCTCTTCTTGACTTAAGCTCAGTCAACTTAATTACATTCCCTACCCCTCAGGGCTGTGTCCTAGGTACATAACACTGGCATATGTCCAACCCAGTAGTTTGGAGGCATCCTTTGTTTCTGTCCCCATGGCCTCTACAAGTCTAATTATTCTAGCAGCTTTCAGCCTATTTTAGGGCTTGGAGTTCTCTGAAGGGCATTTTACAATCCTGGTTGAGGTGTTATGGATATTTCCTCAGTGAGTGTTTCTTTGTCCTGGTGGCTTTCCAAGGGGAGAAGGCTTCAGGGACTCTTTTTCTTTGTGTCTTTTCTCTCACCTTTATTCCACCTCTGAGGTCACATAAATAATTAGACCCAAATCTTCTCCCCACCATCCCATTTCTTGGTACTCTTCCTATACCCTTTATATATGCCTTAATCCTCTAACTTCCTAACTTAAACTTTTGGAACACAGAAACCCAAAGATTTGCAGGCTTTTTCAGCTTTCTTGCTTGTCATATTCCTCCCCTGAGGCAAGGGATCCAGAACACTTGCTACAGAGGAAGTGGACAAAGAGAGTGGGAAATACTGGTGGAAAAAATAAAGAATATAAGTTAACTTGCCAATACTATTATCTGAATAAATATGATATGGAAAAAAATACACACGTGAAGCCAAAGAGACATGGAATCAGATGCCAGCAATGCAAATTTTTAGTTGTAAATATTAGGATGAGTTGTGTTTAGTTTCTTTGAACCTTCATACTCTCACCTGTCAAAATAGGGGAATTAAAGACCTAACTTCTAGAGTTGCTGTAAGGATTAAGTTTGGTGAGATAACATATGCAAAGCCATAGTGCCTCCAGTTAGCAAAAACACAAACAAAATTCCGACTAGTCAACATTGTCACAGAAATGATTGAGGGCTGAGTCGATTTCCCATTCTTTCATAAGGAACCCACATCTGTGGAGATGCTAACTATGTAGACTGAAGATTCTTTCTGTATTTGGCCTCCCACTGGTATGCAAGATGTTACTATGGAGGATGTCTGGCTTCTTAACTTTCTTTCATGTGTTAAGGAGGGAAGAGCCGGAGATTGAGAACTAGGTTTTCAATTCTCCACTATCGTTATTTTCGAGCTTTGGTGAACTTTGGCTTTTGTGCTTTCCTGAATCCAGCTAAATACTCTGAAGACAGACAAATACCTTGTATTTTAGTCTACCTCATTCTTAAAACTAGGACACCACCTAACTATTCTGGGGAATAAGATATGATCCAGTGTTCCCCCCCCCCCAGGAGTTGGTGAAACCTGTTGACTTTGCCAGAATTTTCCTCTCTAAGAGGCTGCCATGCAGAGGCAGAGCCACTAGATGTCACAAATGGGGAAGTGTCCTGCCTTGCTCCTTGTGGTTTCTCCTGCAAGGAGAGTCATTGACGTGCTGTAATCCGTTTTCAGTGCCAGTGACCCCCTAGTGCAGGCTGGTAATATCTGTGTTCCATCCTTACGGCAAGGACCCAGGAAGATGGTGTATTTTCCCCACCCTTGTTTATAACAAGGGCTTCAAGAGGAAACTCATTGGAAAAGCCTTCACACTGAATACTGACAATGTAGGCAGAGATAAACAGGAGGTAAAATAATGTTATTGGAGGAAGACTCCAGAATCTCAACTCTCTAACATTACATTATCTTGATTAGTGGTTCCCAGACTGATCTTCAGGTTGGTGATAATCTACGACAGTGTTTTCAGGGATTATCCAGCAAGTATTTACTGACAGCTCCTGCATGTGAGGCACAGAGCTAAAGCCCTAGGAAGACAGTGGCAACAAACACAGAAGTTTCTGCCCTCCTGGAGGGACGAGTGAAGGAGACAGATGTAACCTCTGGTTATAGTGAAATCAGAAAAGTAAGGACAGACAGTAAACTTTCCTGTAGCTAAAGGTATTAAATTTATAGCACTGGGCTTTTTAAAATTGTTTTTCTTTTGTGTTGTTGTTAAAATGGTCTTTATTTTATAAAACGATAATAGTAGTTTTAATTTTAGTACTTTTACTTGGAAAAATTAAAAGCTGATGGCTTTATTTTGATTCTCTTATATGTTTTTGGAAATTGTACTGATCTTTGAAATCCCAAAGTCTGGGAACCCCTATGCTTGATATCCCTAAATGTCTACAATTAGAGACCAAAGATGCCACCCAGTAAACATTATTACCCGCATCACATCTAATTCCCCTGCTACTGCCACTTGAGGAGCAATCAAAGAAAGTAAAAGGCAACACCTTCCAGATGAATTCAAGTTGAAAATAAACAGAATTATAAGATGGGTAATGAATAGCATTAAAGCTCTCCATAGGGAAACAATTTTCTGCAAGTACCAGTTTTTGCTGGCACATTGTTATATAAATATATAAGTATTAAATTTGGGTCTTTGGGATTGCCTTAGGAAATACACTTCTATTTTGTATGAGGTCTACAATGGAATTTTACCTGTCTAATAATCCAGTATTCTCTGGTAAACAGAATAGTACAAGAAAAACAGAAAGGAGAAACTCTACCTGAAATAACTGGCCCTACCAAGTAAACACAAGACTTTCGCTCCCTATTATGGTCCATTCAGCTCAAATCATTTAAAAACCTGGAGATAATGCTTCAGGACCTAGATTTTAACAATGGATTCTTAGATAAGACACCAAAAGCATGAGTGACAAAAGACAAACTAGGAAAATTTAACTTTATCAAAATTAAAAACTTTTGTTTATCAAAATGAAAAACAACAAAGTGAAGAGAAAACCTACAGATTTGGAGAAAACTTTCGGGAACTATATATTTGATAAGAGAGTCTCTGGGTGGTACAAAAGGAGCCCTGGTGGCATAGTAGTAAATCGCTCAGCTGCTAACTGAAAAGTTGGCAGTTGGAGCCCACCATTGGGTGAAAGATGTGGCAGTCTGCTTCAGTAAAGATTTGTTTTTGTTGTTAGGTGCTGTCAAAATGGTTCTGACTCAGAGCAACCCTATGTACAACAGAAGGAAACACTGCCTGGTCCTGCGCCACCCTTGCTATCGTTGTTATACTTGAGCCCATTGTTGCAGCCACTGTGTCAATCCATCCCATTGAGGGTTTTTCTCTTTTTTGCTGACCCTGCACTTTACCAAGCATGCTTACAGCCTTAAAAGCCTTGTGGGCCTATTCAAGTCTGTCCTCAAGTATCAGACTCAACTTGACGGCAGCCGGTTTGTTCTTTTTTTTTTTTTTTTTCATGTGCTACAAAGGGTTAATGTGCTTAGGCCTGGCAGTCTACACCCCAAAACTTAGCCATTGAAAACCTTGTGGAGCATAGGTCCACACTGACACAGATGGGGTCACCACAAGTCAGAATCTACTCCACAGCAACTGCCTTTTTAAAATATTCCATTATACGTATATACCACATTTTGTCTATACATTAATCTGTGGATGGACATTTAAGTTGTTTTATGTACATATATCTGGTTGAGTCCCTGTTTTCAAGTCTCTTGGGGGGCTTTTTGGGTATATATCTAGGAATGGATTGCTGAGTCATACAATAGTTCTATGTTTTGACTTTTTGAGGACCTACCAAACTGTTTTTCACAGCAGCTGCACCATTTTGTATTCCCTCCAGCAGTGTACGAGAGTTCCAATTTCTCCACATCCTCACCAACGCTGAAAACTCTAGTGGCATTGTGGTTAAGAGCTACAGCTGCTAACCAAAAGGTTGGCAGTTCCACTCCACCAGGCACTCCTTGAAAACTGTGGGGCAGTTCTTTTTTTTCCTTTGGTTTTCACCAACACTTGTTGTTTTCTTTTTCTTTTATATCATAGTCATCCTAGCAGGGAGTAAGGTGGAATCTCATTGTGGTTTTGATTTGCATTTCCCTGATGACTAATGAAAGGAGCCCAGGTGGTTCAGTGGTTAAGTGCTCAGCTGCTAATCAAAAGGTTAGCAGTTTGAACCCACCAGCTGCTCCACAGGAGAAAAATGTGGCAGTCTGCTTCCATAAAGATTAGAGCCTTGGAAACTGTGGGGCAGTTCTTCTCTGTCCTATAGGGTTGCTGTGAGTTGGAATCCTCTTGACAGCAATGGGCAATGACTAATGACTTTGACCGTCTTTTCATGTGCTTGTTGGTGTTGCATGATTAGGGGCCCTGCCCTGGAGCAGTCGAGCCAAAGAAAAGTACTCCAAGTCAGAAAAAGAGTAAGTTTATTAGAAGGTGACACCAATGGGAAGTCCAACAGCAATGCTGGCTATCTTCATGGAGTTTCAAAGGCAATTTCTACATCAGAGCTTGTGTATCATTTTTGTAAGGGTTACATAATGTCTCCAGGCATGTAGCCCACAGATGGTCGGATGAGTATACATCACAATTACAAGGCACTCTTTATTAGACTAAAGATAAGCATGCCAGGCATCTGGACTCTAACAAAGATAAGGAGCAAAAAAAAAAAAAAGAAAGTTACAGACCAAAAATGCCAAACAGCCTTCCTAGCTGCCACCTCGCAGGCTGAAGGGCATCCCCCAAGAGAACAAAGAAAGGGAGGGAAACCAAGGGTGCAAGAGCCAAGAAGGACTCGCACCCCCTTGGAAATAGACCAGTGCAGTTGATATAATAAAAAGGGCCTTGTAGGTGCGAGTGTAAAAATTACCAAGCCCAAAAAAACTTACCGGTTTAGAGTGCTATTATGGCATTAGTTATAGCAAGCTCTCTATCGCCCATTTTGAAAAGCAGAAAATATGTCCTGAGTATTAGGATCACATTGGCCATTTGCATTTCTTCTTTGGTGGAATGCCTATTAAAGTCCGTTGTCACTTTTGATAGGGTTGTTTGCCTTTTTGTTGTTAAGTTGTAGGAATTATTTTATATTCCAGATATTAAACCCTTATGAGATAGAAAACAAACAAACAAACAAACAAATGATTTGCCATTGAGTCTATTTCAACTCACGGCTACCACATGTGTGTGTCAGAGTAGAAAACTGGGCTGCATAGCATTTTTAATGGCTGATTTTTCAGAAGTAGATCACTAGGACTTTCTTCTGAGGTGTCACTGGGTGGACTTGAACTTCTAACCTTTTGGTAAGCAGCTGATCTCTTTAACTGTACCACCCAGGGACTCCAGTGGAATATTAATCTGCTATAAGAGAAACAAAGTCCCAATATTAGAATACGAATGAACCTTAAAAAACATTATGCTGAATGAAAGAAGTCAGATGTAAAAGGACTCATATTGTTATGATCCCACTTACAGGAAATATCTAGAATTGGCAAATGTATAGAAACCAAAGTTTGTTAGTTTTTTTTTTACCAGGCACTGGAGGGAGGGGGAAAAGGTGAATCATTGCTTAGGGACACTGAGTTTCTGTTACTGGTAACAGGAAAATTCAGAAATGGATAGTGGCGATAGCTGCATAACATGATGAATGTAATCAATGTCACTGAGTTGAATTGTACACGTAAAAAATGTTGTATTGGTGTTTATATGTATATGTCACAATGAAAAATTAAATTTATATACAAACCTATTGCAAAAGGATGTTTGACTGTCAATGACAATTAAAAAAAAAATGGTATATGAATGTGCTAGAACTAAATGTGACCAAATCAGTTGTAGCGATAACCCCCAAATAAGAATTTGCTGTTTCTGTCAGGAGGCAATGCTTAAGAAGTAAAAAAAAATATGGCTAAATGAGGGGGTAAATGGTTGGTTCTTCTAGAATAAGGAAAGGGACTGAGTTCTTCAGGAATGGTACAGGTTACAACCAGGATAAAGAGAACTTTATGGTATTCACACACTTAGTACCAACAGCATGAAAAGAACTGGGAGGAGGACAGTACTTGGCTAGAGAATTCCTCAGGAAGCAAAGCTGGCATGGGGCTGGCCAGATGGTGGTGCAGGGGTTCTTCGAGTGCAGTGCTAAGTATCCAAGTAAGTGCCAAAACAAGAGTGCAGCATCCCCAAGACTAGAAAGTGTATGTGATGGACCTAGAAATATACCACTGAGATCCTTCTTCAAGGAAGGAGTGCTGGGAGTGCAAACAGAAGACAGCCTTTATTTGTCAGCCCCTTCAGGAAGGGGTATGTGTCCTGTGTTGCAACATCTGCAACACAGGACACACACTTTGTGGGGCAGCTGAAATCCAGTGGCTCACTGGTGTATGAAAGCCCAATCATTTCAGCTCAGTGTAAGACAGCTCTGAAGGGCCATTTTAACTCCTGAACTCCCCATGGGATCAGCTGAGGCTGTTTATTAGACCTCCGTCTTAGCTTGACTTCTCCCACTGTTGAGCCCTGCTTCCTTCTCCTCCCTTCCACAGGTGTTGATAGCAAGAGCACTTCCTAGATGATTTCCTGCACACTAGCCTCTGCCTCAGAGTCTGCTTCCTGGAGAACCCAACTTACCTCAGTATGTACATGGAAAGACAGAAGCTTCTTGTTATGGATTGAATTGTGTCCCTCAAAAAATATGTTGTAAATCCTAAAGCTGTATGCCTATGGATGTAATCCCATTTGGGAATAGGATTTTCTTGTTATGTTTATGTGACCGTATCACCTTAGGGTATGTTTTAAAATAATAATCCTTGATATATAAAAAGAGTAGATTACGCCCAGAGAAGGAAGCACAAACAGAGGGGAAGATACATGCTACCTGAAGATCTCCAAGGAACCAAGGAACAGAAACTAAAAAGGGACAAGGATCCCCACTCCCGAGCGGAAAGGGAGAGAATGTCTTCTGTTAAAACTGACACCTTGAATTCAGACTTCTAGCCCCTCAAACTGTGAGAAAATAAATTTCTGTTTCTTAAAGCCACCCACATGTGGTATTTCTGTTATAGCAGCACTAAGAAATTAAGACACTCCTGAATCACATTCAGGCTTCCCTTCTAATCTTTGAACAAAGCTAGGTATGCCCATGAGTGAGAAGAGTGAGCAAAATAATTTACTTTCTAAATTCGAGATTGTCAGTTACACATTTTAGCTGATATGGCTAAAGAAAATACTGATTACAAGTGTAAATAAAAGGTGTTATGCCATACAGAACAATGGACTGAAGTAAGTTTCCATAAGCTCTAAATCCAGTAGGGAATTACTATTTTACAATATTCTGATTCTATATAACTAGGTGAACACTTTGTGCTTTTCAAAATCTAGTTTAAATATCTAGCTTAAATGTTTATTCTTTCTGTAGTTTCCTCAGAAAACCTCATCGTCCCCTTTCATTATGCTCACATAGTACTTGGTCTGAGTGTCACACCAAGCAACGGTATGGGAGATGGTGAGGGGAGCAGCCTGCCCTGGAGACTGGCAACAAGGGCATAGTGCCTGTGGAGAATTTAAAAGCAATAATAAAAGTAAGTAAAAGTAACTCTTCGTTTCATTGTTTCATTGTCACCAGGCACTGGCGATTCAAATGTTCCTTCCCATAGCACATATACTTCCCTCCACCTCAGTATATACCTTAATTATGGCAACAACCACCTCATATTATACCATTTACCCCAAACTATAAGTTCTCTGTATCTAATTTAAGTATGGCTGGTGCTTGCCTCTATCTCTATTTTCACCATTGCATGACCCCTATTATATTCCTGGCCCATAGTAGACACCAATTATATTTAGTTGAGTAAATAACCAAAATCAAAACCAAACCCGTTGCCTTTGAGTTGATTCCGACCCATAGTGACCTTATGGGACAGGATTTTCAAGGCTATAAATCTTTATGGAAGCAGACTGCCACATCTTTCTCCTGTGAAGAAGCTGGTGGATTTGAACCACTGACCTTTTGGTTAGCAGCCAAGTACTTCAACCACTGCGCCACTAGGATTCCTTAGTTGAATGAATAAAGGATAGCAATTCAGCTCTTCACTTACATGTGGGAGTAGCAAGTTATTACAGAGATAATAAAAGTCTTCTAGCCCAAAAGCTGAACCAACATGTCAAATCAGTGTTGTTATATCCTCTCGCACTGTACTTTTTTTCAGTTTTTCACATAGTTAATAAATGAAAACTCCAGTTTTCTCTGGTACCACCAGCCTACAGGAAGAGATGAACTTATGCAGTAGTAACAATTTAAATTTCACTAGTCCATGCCTCTACCTGCGTACTCAGAACCATCAGCCCACTCATTCATGCATTAAAACCTGCAATGGATAATTATTCATGCAATGACTAAATGTTGAGTACCCCATGTGCCAGGCACCGGGCTAGCTCTGCTGAAAGTCTCATCCAATTATGTCTGAGAGTCCCAGTGGGGATGTCAGCCGTGATCACAAGCAGAGTAGAAAGCAACTAAAACACACTTGCCTTTCCCTTGCTGGTATTGACATTTTCCCATAATACAACTTCAGTGCATTGTTACATAATAACATCCCTGAGTTTGTACCAGTTTTAGCAAAGACCCCTCCTTACAAGGACTGGAAGAAGCAGGCAAGAAGGAAAGAAAATTCTCCCTTGCCCACATATCACCTTTCAAATCTCCAATCTATCCTTTACTTTGTGGCCAGAGCTATCTTCTAAAGTATATAGATAAGATTAAGCCACTTTCTTCATCAAAGGTTTCCTATTACTACAAAATAAACCCCATATATACAAGTATCCATGGCATTTAAGGCTAGCGGAGGAAAAGAACATGTAAACAAATGTCAGAGAACCAAAATGATTGACATATGAGACCTCTCAGGCTTTTTCTTCTCATTGCCAACTGGAGAGAGTGGTCTGGCTTTCCTTGTTCTGTTTTTTCCTTTTTTTTCTTTACGGGGGAGTTCTGCCAGCATCCAGTGCACAGCTGCTGATTGGTGGTGTAGGCTGGGGGCCGTGCAATGGGGGAATAGCCCTTAGCTCCAGCCTATGCTGAGCCTGCCAGACTGTGTTCCTGGGGCCAGGACGTGATGCTACACCCAGAAGGGTGATGATTGTCTTGTTCTCACAGAGGTCCTGAGTGAGATAGCACTGGCCTTAGCAAAAGGGTTCTTTGACTTTTGCAACCCAAAATTAGAAGAATGGTGAGGAGCCCAGACCAGGGAAGAGAAGGAAAGAGGACAGCAGATGAGGATGAGATGTAATCTGGATAGGGCAGAGAAAGGAGGTTTTAAGGGTGGTTAGGATGCGAACTCACCACCCGTCTGTCAGTTTGCCACCATGGTGGCTTGTGTGTTGTTGTTAGTTGGAAGCTGTGCCACTGATATTTCAAATACCAGCAGGTCACTTATGGTGGACACCATTCAGTGGAACTTTCAGACTAAAACAGATTAGGAAGAAAGGCCTGTGATATAGTTTCAAAAATTAGCCAATCAAAACCCTATATAGATCACAACAGAATATTGTCCAATATAGTGCTGGAAAATGAGCCTCCCCAGGTTGAAAGTCTTTCAAAATACACAGTGGCCACAACAGTGGACCCAAGCATGCCAATGATGGTAAAAATGGTGCAGGGTCAGGCAACGTTTTGTTCTGTTTTACGTGGGGTTGTTGCCATGAGTTGGAGCCCAGTCAATGACAGCTAAAACAATAGGACAAGAAAAAACCTGCAGCCGCAGGTTAAGAAGGGAAGGGATGGGCAAAATATAGGATTTTAAGAAGGATTGCTCTGAAATTTCTTTTGGTTGCTGGACTATGTTTTCTTGGTCTGCCCTCGTGTTAGAAAAACCATTTTACAATCCAGACTTCATATCTAAGTTAACGAATTAGCTAAGGTCTGTAACTGCCTTCTAGGGCAGTAAGCACTGAGGAAAAGAATCCTTTCATCTTTGCATTCAGCAGCTGTTTAACCCTGAGAAAGTTAACACTTTCTTAACTTCCATATTTTCATTTGAAAACTGAGGTTGGTAAGAGTACCTGCCTTCTGGAATCATTGTGGATTAAGTGAAATCATCTATATATAAAGCCCTCTACTCAGTACTTGGCACGATGGAGCTCTAAATAAATGATAATGTTCTACTAAAGGTTTTTGTTGTTAGAAAGGAAAATCAAACTGAATCCTCAGTCTCCAGAAAGAAGTTATGTGTCCTGGCAAGCTAGATGGGACCAAGAAAGAACCCTGGGGCTTGCCTATTGAAAGTGACTAGAATCAAAGCATTCTGCTCCTTCCAGTGGTTTCCGTATGCCACATATAGACACAGAATATTTTTATTTCTAACTGCTGACATGTCATATTTCCCCTAAGTAGTAGTTTTTTATGATAAGATTTCATGTAATTTTAACATTTCTCTGCATCTCATTTGCTTAGTTTTTTTTTTTCTGTTTTTCTTCCCCATTCCAGCTTGTTTGCTTACTTATACTCAAATCTACTCTATTAAAAGTATGTGTACTCTTCCATTTCAGAATTGCAAACCAACTTCGATTTGAATTCAAGTGATGAATATAAGCTTAGCGTCTCATCTCTCTTCTCTCCAAGTTACCGCCTCTTTCCTTCCTGCTGCCTGCCCTACACTTTAGACATTTTTCCCAAGAACAACTTGTTCTTCAGGATCTCAGCTCTTTTTCCCTCAGAGGTGAAAAGGATAGAGGCCTTTAATCAGTTGAATCATTTTGTTTCATAAGGAAATAACAATAACAACAAAAACCATACTGTCTTAACAGCTAGTTGTAATTATACGACAGATACAACTTAAAGAACAAAAAACAAAACAAAAAAACACTAGGGCAGTAATTCTTTGAGACTGAGTGGTCCAGGGGCTCACTGTCTGCCTTTTCCACGTTTTTTTTTTTTTTTTTTTCCACTTTCTCCTGGGTCCCTAAAGCTTGGTCTTCACTGGCTGTGCCCTCTCACGCCATTTTAAAAGACACAGTGTTCTTGGTTTATGGCCTGAGCAGGTAGCGTGGAAGGGCCTTACTTGGAATCCGTGGATGGATCTCAAGGGCAAAGAAATCTTTAAAAACTATTTTAAAAACAAGTGTGTGTGTGTGTGTGTGTGTGTACGTATTCATGTGCACAGTCATACATATTTTTTGGGGAGAGGACCATAGCTCTCAGGAAAACCCAAGGACCCTCAATGTTAATCACATTCTGTAGGACTTTAATGGCTCATCTAAGCACATAATTCCATTTGTGTTCTCTTTCCCCTTCTCTCATGGTCATCATACACTGATAGCTCTGTATAAGCATGTTAGATTTCAAAGCAGAAATAGTTCTTCCTTTTTCACTACTGCCATGACAGAATGAGAGCATTATCACTTTACTGCCTGTTTAATAGGCATTTCAATTCAGCTGGTGTTTTGAATCAGTGTGGATGCATGGTGATAGAAGAAAGAAAAAGGCATGGCTCCCACCATCCAGGAGATTATAATAGAAAAGAAAAGCAGATATGTAAAATAAAATGCCCAACAACAATAACAGCAATATAAAGTTATTTATGTGGAGTGTGATAGCAAGGACAGAGTGAAAACCAAAAAACCGTTTCATCTAGTTGATTCTGACTCACAGCGACCCTGTAGGACAGAGTAGAACTGCCCCGTAAGGCTTCCAAGGAGCGGCTGGTAGATTCAAACTGTGGAACTCTTGGTTAGCAGCTGAGCTCTTAACCACTGCGCCACCAGGGCTTCAAAGACAGAGTAAACCTGTTGCCATGGAGTCAACCCCAACTCATAGCAACCCTAAAGAACAGAGTAGGACTGTCCCACAGTGTTTCCAAGGAGCACCTGGTAGATTTGACCTTTTGGTTAGGAGATGTAGCTCTTAACCACTATGCCACCAGGGTTTCCAAAGACAGAGAAGGGGTGTCTAAATCTTCCTGGGAAGTTAGAGGAGACATGTTGGGACAGGTGATATTTAAATAGACCTTGAAAGACATGTTGAAGATTTAGAGAAAGAACAGGCAGGAATTGTCAGCAGAAATGGGAACAACAGTTAGTTTAGGTGTATCTGAGGTTTCGAGTGAACAGATAGGAGTAGTGGGACCTGTGATTGGAAAGGTAGATTGGAGTCAGGTGAATGACCTCAGGTGAACGAACTGGGATTTCAGGTCAAGCCATGTGTACATATATATAGGTGTATGTGGCCTCACCTCTATGCATATCCAGAGAAAACCCAATTGCCAGGAAGTCCCAAGGATGTGATACATGGGAAGGCAGAGGGTGAGCAGATATAGATCATTTGGGAACTGAGGAGGCAAGCCTCTAAGCCCTAGAAATATAAATCCAGGTCTGAGGTGAAGAGAAGGGGGCACTATGCAAGAAAGGGCCTGGTTCTGCCAGAGGGGCGCAGGCTAAATATGTTATATGTTAGATTTTATGAGCGTTTTAAAAGACATCAGTGAATATAGACCCTTAAACATTTCTTAAATGGTTTACTTAAATTGGGATCTTTGGGCTTATTTTATCAAGAAGATTCTTGGTTTTTGCGAAGAGCATTGTACAGAGTGCATGCGGTTTAGGTCATGCAATTATGTTCCAAAGAAACCCTGTTACTCATTGGTAAAGATCAAAGGAAAAATGACTATTTTTGAAAAGGTGACTCACATAATTTCTTTGCTTCTTAATAAATAACATGTTAGTGGGCACTTCTATTTTGAGCATGTCCTTAATGCCTCGGCAAAAACGGCTACACAATGTTTTCACCCATAATCACATTCCGGATGGCAGAGCCTATAGGCCAAAGAGCACAAGACTAAACATTTTAAAGTTGTTTGTACATTAAGGTTCTCTGTGCAAACATCAGGCGTTTTTATCCCTTGCCTAGGGCTTCTCAGAGACAGTTTTTCTGTCAAATAAAGTTACTAAATGGGCTTTTAATTTACTGTATATATCAGGACCTGAGGATAATGTTGCAAGTATCTGAGAACTGGCAAGCAGAACAAGACAAATTTGGCTGTTATCACTGTTAAAGGGGCCATATTTGAATCATTGTTTTAGTTTGCAGAACAAAAGTATTTTTAAGGAGGTGCCGAGATAATAAATTTGAATTAAATTTAGAGGACAGATAAACTATGGAAAGATTTTTGACCTGAAAAGAGTTTTTATTTAGGCCCTTCCTCACGATATAGATTGAAAATTTTAGAGGTTGGTATTTTTGTTTGTTTGTTTTAATTTTTGTCCACCAGGAAATATCTACTAGTTATTTTTCTTGTCTGTATAGTCCATGTTTCTGCCATTGGTACCTCAAGTGATTTTCTCTAAACATGTTACCTATAACCCAATCAAATCCAAACCCATTGCCATTGAGTCGATTCTGACTCACAGTGACCCTATAAGACAGAGTAGAGCTGCCCCATAGGATTTCCAAGGAACACCTGGTGGATTCGAACTGCCAACATTTTGTTTAGCAGCCAAGCTCTTAACTACTGTGCCACCAGGGCTCCATATAGCCTTTGCATATGCTTAAATCAAGAAACTCCAAGCTCTTGCAGGCAGGAGGATGTGTAATAATGTTTTACAGGAGGTACTCACGTAGGATTTATTAGAAATAGGACAAGTTTTTAAGGGAACATCCACCTGGAAGTTGCTTTCTTCCTAAAAAGACTATGGCAGTGTGTGGAAATAGTGCCAAGTAGAGCCACAGAGAGAAAAGTCCCCAACTGGGTCCTCCTAGGCATCTCCAGAAGGTATATTTGCAGATGGGAATTAGCAGAGAGGGTCTGTGAGAGTCTAGCCCTGCAGGACTTTAAATGCACTGAATTCAGACTTTTTCCAGAAATATCGAACTGTATTAATAATGGTTAAAAGATATTTCTCTGTAAATGGTATATTAGCCCTCACATAAAGATGTGATACATTTCAGGGAAGCTATTGTGGGACATAGGAGAGGAGAAGCAGGAAATTTAAACCTCAGGGTATCAACAGAAGATCTGGGTATACCCTTTCACCAAGCCTATCTCCTTGAGGAACAAGGCTTTTTTTAATGTCCCAGTGTGGGAATTGTAACCTCATTTTACATAAATCTGTGTATGGGCTGTAAATTTTTTTTCTTGGGGAGTAGAAATCATCTTAACCACTGGCAGTAGAATTCTGTTAAAAAGGGAAATGTCTTTAGGAAAATAATGTACATAATGGTTTAGGGTGAAAATGTGAGCTTGGAGATAGTCGACTAAAGAGATAGTAGACTGGTTGCGTGTTAGGAAGAGAGAGTAGAGGAGAATGGCAAGAAGAGAGGAAGCAGGGGTATGGTTGGACAATACGGTCGATGCCAAAGGACACTTAAGAATAGGCATTCCTAATGTTCACTTTTAAGTTTTATGTTTCCATACTGGGAATCTCCTTCTAGCTTACCAAGACATTGAACATAATCTGCTGTGCACCCCAAAGCTTCCTGTGAGTAATTCCTAACACATCCTTTTCTTTGGCCATCAGTAAAAGAATAAAAATAAGTGTAAGGGTTCTGACATCTGTTCTTTATCCCTTTAAGCACATTTTCTTTTTTTTACTGTAATTGTCTATTCACTTATCTCTCTCTTTTTTTAAACTAGTTTATTTATTGTGCTTTAGGTGAAAGTTTACAAATCAAGTCAGTGTCTCATACAAAAAGTTATACACACCTTGCTATGTTCTCCTAGCTGCTCTCCCCCTAATGAGACAGTACACTCCTCCTCTCCACCCTGTATTCCCTGTGTCCACTCAAACAGCTTCTGTCCCCCTCTGCCTTCTCATCTCAGCTCCAGACAGGAGCTGCCTACATAGTCTCATGTGTCTACTTGAGCCAAGAAGCTCACTCCTCACCAGTATCACTGTCTATCCTACAGTTTAGTCCAATCCCTGTCCAGAGAGTTGCCTTTAAGAACAGTTTTAAGATACTAAAATGTTAATCGGAATGTCAATATCATGTTTAGGCCCTTTATAGTATTAAAGAAGGAGATTTAGAAGTTGTTTGCAACTGTGCTTTTTAATTTATTTTAATTTTTTGGTAATCCACTTGAAATCCTGTCTTGACTATTTAAAAAGGAATTCTACATTGTGGCTTAAAGTATCTTTCCCCCATCTTTTATCAGGCAAGTTATAATTACGATCATTTAAGAAGCAATTTATTAGTGTGATTTTATAACTTGTCATAACTCATTACCTTTGGATGCTGGTGCCCTGTCTTGATTTCTAAAGCTTTACACATTCATTACCTATAATTTGATAGTTAAAATCATTTTGTCCATAAACTTCAGCAGCTAGCAATTTAATTCTTTCCAAAGGTTTCTTTTGTTTAAATATGAAATCACAACTTTCACTTTTATCTAGGGACCGCTTGTCTAGAAAATAGTTATTTTAAATTGTGGATAAACCTAGTCATGTAAAATTATAGGATATGATATACTTCAAAATATTACCACCCTCCTCTAACAAAATTTAGGATCAGCAATGCTATTGCTTTCTGTGACAAAGACAAAGACTCTGCAATGTTACTTAAACAGGATTGGTTAAGCAGTTGGTGTGTGGCATCCAATGCCGAAACATTTTTTTGCATAAGGAAGATGAGAATCTAATGAATACAAATTGTCCAAATAGTCAAATCTGTAAGTGTAAGTAAATCAGTGCATCTTGGTACATAACCATTTTTTTCAAGAGTTCTCTCCCTTAGCTTACCTTGAATCACTTCCATATGTTTGCCTTTGTATTTACGAGTGCTAAGCTTAATTTTATTTCTTCAGCATTTTGCTCAGCTGGAGCCCTGTATTATCATAAAGTTGTCATCAATATTAAAGCTTTCGAATTTACTTTGAAATTTCAGGAAGTTTCCCTACTCTCAACATTTAAAAAAATTATATATATATGCCCGTAGTACCCAATTTACAGCAAGGTTCCATTCTGATGACTCTGTCGTAAGTCAGCTGTAATTCGAATATCTCATTTAAAAAAAATTTTCATTATTACCTTTTATATTAGTATCTTTATAAATTTGATCTTTATTTGTCTTTGAGGGTTGGAAACATTCCGTATAAACTTACAGATATATTTTGACACTATATCTAGTACATACTACTAACTATAAGATGTAAAGAAAAAAAATCACCAGACGGTTGTAACTGCATTTCATCTTAATTCAAGTAAGTCGTAAGTCGGGAACTAACTACAGCCAACAAACCAACCAACCAGTTGCCATTGCATCCATTCTGATTTGTGGTGACCCCATATGTTTCATGAATAGAAACTTTGCTGTTTTCATGACTGTGATCTTTCAGAAGTAGATTGCCAGGACTTTCTTCCGATGTGCCTCAAGGTGGATTCAAACCACCAACCTTTCAATTATTAACTGAGCACTTAACTGTTTGTGCCACCCAGGAACACACACATATAGTCTTAGTTATCTAGTGCTGCTATAACAGAAATGGCACAAGTGGGTGGCTTTAGCAAACAAAAATTTATTTTCTCACAGTTTAGGACACTAAAAGTCAGAATTCACAGTGCCAGCTCAAGGAGAAGTTTTTCTCTTTGTGTTGACCCTGGAGGAATGTCCTTGTCTCTTTGAGCTTCTGTTCCTGTATGATCTTCATGTGGCTTGGCATCTCTCTTCCCACATCTCTGCTTATTGGCTTACTTGTTTAATTTCTTTTATATCTCAAAAAAGATTGGCTCAAGACACACCCTACACTAAACTGGTCTTGTTAACATAAAAAAAGACAACCCGTTTCCAAATGGGATTATAACCACAGGCATAAAACAAAACAAAAAACCGTAGGCATAGAGGTTAGAATTTACAACACGTATTTTGGGGGGACACAATTCATGCCATAACATATACCCATTATTTTAGTTCTATTTCAGTATTTATAGGAAAAATGTTTACTTAAAATACTTGTGTTTTTAAGGTAGTCATCTGTGGAGTTATTTGTTTAACTGTACAGTTTTAAAGTTTTATTTGAAGAGATAAAGAAAGCTATTATAAACTTAAGTATTTAATTATTTAAGTGTTTTGCCATGGCTAATGTACATTTTTTTTTAATGTACATTAGAATATTGAAAACCAGTCATTTGACTTAGAAGGTAAATTACAAAGTTTAATTAAATGTTTGAAGGCTATAACAATCTTGATTTGGACATCATATTCCTGATGAACTGTGATAGTGTCCATATGCTTCTTTGATGTTATTGCCGTCATGATGCAGCAAAGTACTCCTTAGTGGCAGAAACAGTGTTAGAGAACTGGCTGCTTCGGAGTGCTCTGCAGGGCTTCCAAGAAAAAAATTATAAACAAGAGCTTTTAGTTTTTGACCCAAGGAATGGTCAGATGATCAGAATTATCTTAAAATCATCTGGTGTCTTATAACCATACTGCTGTTATAGCTAAAATAAGGCTTGGGAGTTACTGATGATAAGTCAAGTCGAATTTCCAGCTTTACTGCCTCTCTTCTTCTGTGGCTGGGAAGGACAGAGATCACGAGGCTTGGAAAGGGAGTATGACACTGAGTGTCTGTGTGTAACAACCCAAAGGCAACTGGACCCAAGGTTGGCCACATCTCCAAGAGACTGAAAAAAGACTCCAGAACCAGCAGTCATGACATATCGTTTATTGGGGAGCTTATTTATGGGACTGTTGGTCCAGGGTGGTGGCTGGACCAGTTTAGCACTCCATAACCACCTAGCAAGGGACATAAGCTTATATACTGTTCTAGCTGGGACCAAGGCTCATTTGTTTTTATCCCAAGTCTTTGGGCAGTCAGTGTTCCCAGGGACTTCATGTCCAGGCCCAGATGTTTTTCTTCTTGTTGCTAAGGCATTCCTTGGCCTTGGCCACCAACCCAGTCTTGTACCGTAGCCAGAGTCTATCCCGAGTCCGTCCTGAGCATGCTTCAGGGAAGAACAAAGTTGACTACGTTAGGAGGGGATGCATATAGCTGAATAGTATTACCCTACAGTGTTCCAAACCTCAGTCTCCACAGGGCCTCCCTTTGCCAGCAGAAGCAGCCTTTCCCTTCTTGTCTGATGTAGCAAGTCCTGCCTCGCCTAGAAACCTGAAATGACAACACCTGAGATAGGACCACACCTGAGATAGTTATTCTGCAAAGGGGAGGCCTGCTCTCCTTATGTCCTACCTTTTCAGTCTCTTGTTTCCATGCCTATAACTAGAGTCAGGTCCCAAGAAACCCTAAGAAGGTGAATACAAACTCTGACTTGAGAGAATAATGCAGAAATAAAAAGATTTGCAAGGCTCTGACAAGTCCTGTAACCAAAAAACCAAGGGTAGAAGTGTGGTAATTGATATTATCGGCCCTAGAGCAGGGAGGAAAGAACATGATTTTAGATGAGGGGACTCATTCCCCCAGCTGCTAGAAATCTTGGCCGCTGAAAACTCATACCTGAGTTTCTCAATAGCCATTGATCTTTACTGATGGGACTTTTCCATGGAGCAGCTCTCATCCAATGACTGGTAAGTTTAGAGCAGGGCTTCAAGACAGTTTGTTTTAGTTAGAATCCCTGCTGAGAATTTGTATTTCTAACAAGTTCCCTGGTGATGTTAATACTGCTGATTAGGAACTAATTCTGAGAACCACTAGTAGAGCCAAACTGAAATGAAACCCATTGCCATAGAGTCAATTCTGACTCACAGTGACTCTAGAGGACAGAGTAGAACTGCCCCATAATGTTTCCCAGGCTGTAAATCTTTACGGAAGAAGATTGTCAAATTTTTCTCCTAAAGAGTGGTTGGTGGGTTCAAACTGCCATTCTTTCAATTAGCAGCCAAGCACTTTAACAACTCCACCACCAGGGTTTCTTACTATTAAAGCAGTAGTTCTCAAAATTTATTATACATAAGAATTGCCTGGGGATCTTGCTAAACTATAGATTCTGATTCAGCATATCTGTGGTGGAAATGCAAATTCTCAGCAGGGAGTTTGAACTGGAACATACAATTTCTAAGCTCTGGTTTAGAGACATAAAGGCCTCACCCCTTTGCGTTAATTCAGGACAACTCTGAAGGTTTATCCTAGCTCCAGAGTCCCCAGGGGATTGGTGGAGGCTCTGTTGCAAATGCCTTACGGTCCAATTTCTCCCGAAGCTCAAATATGCTTCTATCATTCCCTCACAAATGTTACTCCTGAAAGCACAGTACTGTCAACTTCCTGCATACAAACTGTTATGGATTGAATTGTGTCCTCCAAAAATGTATGTCAACCTGGCTATGCCATGATTCTCAGTATTGTGTGATTGTCCACAATTTTGTGATCTGATATGATTTTCCTATGTGTTGTAAATCCTGTCTCTATGATGTTAATGAGAGGGGTTAAGTGGCAGTTATGTTAATGAGGCAGGACTCAATCTACAAGATTAGGTTGTGTCTTAAGTCAATCCCTTTTGAGATATGATTTAGGAAATAACATTGGAATTGTTATTCCCTGTCCTCGAGCATAGAGAATGTGACCCAGCTGGAGCTGGGATCACAAGGATTCACAAGAACACATCAACTGGGCTATGAGGTATAAAGACAATGTTGTTGTTGTTGTTAGGTGCCATCAAGTTGGTTCTGACTCATAGCAACCCTACGCACAACAGAACGAAACACTGCCCCATCCTTTGCCATCCTCACAATTGTTGCTATGCTTGAGCCCATTATTGCAGCCACTGTGTCAATCCATCTCATTGAGGGTCTTCCTCTTTTTCGCTGACCCTCTACCAAGCATAATGTCTTTCTCCAGTGACTGATCACTCCTGATAACACTTCCAAAGTATGTGAGACGTAGCCTCATCATCCTTGCTTCTAGGGAGCATTCTGCTTGTACTTCTTTTAAGATAGATTTGTTCATTCTTTTGACATTCCATGGTATATTCAATATTCTTTGCCAACACAATTTAAAGGCATTATTTCTTCTTCAGTCTTCCTTAGTCATCGTCCAGCTTTGGCTTGCATGCGAGGCAATTGAAAATACGATGGCTTGCATCAGGCGCAGCTTAGTCCTCAAGGTGACATCTTTGCTTTTTAACACTTTAAAGAGCTCTTTTGAAGCCGATTTGCCCACTGCAATGCATCTTTTGACTTCTTGACTGCTGCTTCCATGGGTGTTGACTGTGGATCCAAGTCAAATGAAATCCTTGACAACCTCAATCTTTTCTCCATTTATCATGATGTTGTTTATTGATCCAGTCCTGAAAATTTTTGTTTTCTGTATGTTGAGATGTCATCCCTACTGAAGGCCATGGTGTTTGATCTTCATCAGTAAGTGCTTCAAGTCCTCTTCACTTTCAGCAAGCAAGATTGTGTCATCTGCATGACGCAGGTTGTTAATACGTCTTCCTCCAATCCTGATGCCCCTTTCTTCTTCATATAGTCCTGCTTCTTGGATTATTTGCTCAGCATACCGATTGAATAGGTATGGTGAAAGGATACAACCCTGACACACACCATTCCTGACTTTAAACCATGCAGTATCCCCTTTATCTGTTCAAACAACTGCCTCTTTATCCATGTACAGATTCCTCATGAGTACAATTAAGTGTTCTGGAATTCCCATTCTTCACATGTTATCCATAATTTGTTATGATCCACACAGTTGAATGCCTTTGCATAGTCAATAAAATACAGGTAAACATCTTTCTGGTATTCTCTGCTTTTAGCCAGGATGCATCTGACATCAGCAATGACATCCCTGGTTCCACGTTCTCTTCTAAATCTGGCTTGAGTTTCTGGCAGTTGCCTGTTGATATACTGCTGTAGCTGCTTTTGAATGACCTTCAGCAAAATTTTATTTGCATGTGATATTAATGATATTGTTCAATAACTTCTGCATTCTGTTGGATCACCTTTATTGGGAATCGGCATAAATATAGATCTCTTCTAGTTGGTTGGCCAGGTAGCTCTCTTCCAAATTTCTTGACATAGATGAGTGAGCACTTCCAGCGCTGCATCCATTTGTTGAAACATCTCAGTTCATATTTCTTTAATTCCTGGAGCCTTGTTTTTTTTGTTTTTTTGCCACTGCCTTCAGTGCCACTTTGGATTCTTCCTTCAGTACCATCTATTCCTGATCATATGTTACCTCCTGAAATAGTTGAATGTCAACCAATTCTTTTTGGTATAGTGACTGTGTATTCCTTCCATCTTCTTTTGATGCGTCCTGCATCATTTAATATTTTCCCCATAGAATCCTTCAGTATTGCAACTCGAAGCTTGAATTTTTTCTTCAATTCTTTCAGCTTGAGAAATTCTGAGTGTGTTCTTCCCTTTTCATTTTCTATCTTCAGGTCTTTGCACGTACCATAATAATACTTTGCCTTCTCAAGCAGCCCTTTGAAATCTTCTGTTCAATTCTTTTACTTCGTAACTTTTTCCTTTTGTTTTAGCTACTAGATGTTCAAGAGCAAGTTTTGGAGTCTCTTCTGACATCCATTTGGGCCTTTCTCTCCTGTCTTTTTAATGACCTCTTGCTTTCTTCATGTATGATGTCCTTGGTGCCATTCCACAACTTGTCTGGTCTTTGGTTTTTAGTGTTCAATGCCCCAAATCTATTCGTGAGATGGTCTCTAAACTCAGGTGGGATATACTCAAGGTCATACTTTGGCTCTTGTGGACTTGTTCTCATTTTCTTCAGTTTCAACTTGAACTTGCATAGGAGCAATTGATGGCTGATCTGCAGTCAGTCCCTGGCCTCATTCCAACTGATGATATTGAGCTTTTCCTTCACCTCTTTCCACAGGTGTAGTTGGTTTGATTCCTGTGTATTCCATCTGGTTAGGTCCATGTGTACAGTCACCGTTTATGTTGGAGAAAAAATATATTTGCAATGAAGAAGTCGTTAGTCTTGCAGAATTCAATCATGCAATCTCCAGCATCATTTCTAAGGCCGTATTTTACAGCTACCAATCCTTCTTGTTTCCAACTTTCACGTGTCAATCATCAGTAACTATCAGTGCATCCTGATTGCATGTTCGATCATTTCAGACTGCAGAAGTTTGCAAAAATCTTCAATTTCTTCATCTTTGGCCTTAGTGGTTGGTGTGTAAATTTGAATAATAATTGTATTAACTGGTATTCCTTGTGGGTGTATGGATATTATCCTATTACTGAGAGTGTTGTACTTACCATTGACCTTTTGGTAAATAGCTGAGTACTTAACTCAATAAATGTTTATTAAAATGAAATGGATTTGATTGAATTAAAAAAATTGTGCTATATTATATAAATTCATTCCAAGATGGACACCATTTGCTGCTAATAGCTGTATCCAACACATACTGAGCTGTCCTTTTGGTATATGATCAATAGTTTTTTGTTCTGCATACATACACCAGAGAAAGAGAGTAAAGCAGGGGCTATGAGTTCCACCATGGTCCTGATTCTGCATTGTCTCTGGTTGCCCAAGGAAGGAGGTTTTCCTCTTCCCCAGGAAGGTATACAAGTGTCTTATCCTCTGTTCTGGATAGATCAGATAAGAGGTAGGGCAGAGTCCTGGCATGTAAACCATGGTGGATGTTGATGGATAGACAGTGGAATGAAGGCTGGCAATTGGTGGTCCTCATAGGGCATCGATTCTGCACTGACTCAGTGTTCAGACCACTCACTGGTGCTGGTGGGGACTACTTGATGGGTCTTTCTGGTTCTAGCTCATCCACTTTCCTATCTGCACCACAGTCCTCTGTTCTTTCCTCTCTCACTGTATCATTTTTCTAGTTTGGAAGAGCTGAAAACCTCTTTCTGCAAGGATGTATCAGAATCTCTGAGCATCCTGTTAAGTCAGTACTGTTGAAGAGTTGAATGTATTAGCTTTATTTTTTAGGCTCTGCTTGAGCAACCTGTGTTTGCTCTTGAACACTGGCGGGGGAGAGGAGGCCCTCAGGGTATGAGTGAGCAAATTCAGTATTTGGGATGAAAGACATAAACTTGTACTTCAAAATAGTATTGTACCACAATAATATGTCATGAATCTTTATATTATTTGTTGCGTGTGAGGTGGCAGAAAGAAGTTTGAGAATGGCTGAAGTCTATAACATCCCTGACTAGATCAATAAAGTTGGTCTGCTTCTAAAATTTGTGGCTCTTACAACACACGACTGGGATAAATTCCATGTATTTCCACTCAAAACTCATTTGTTTAGAAACTAGAGATCACTTGCTGACTTGGAAATTTTCTTCTGACTCCAATTTCTTCCCACATTTCCTAAGATTGACCTTTATTAAATCACTAAACACAACTTGAACAAGCATCAGTAATATTTTTCCCTTACACAATTTGCTTTCCTTTGAAGGCTACACGAAGAGGAATAACTCAATTATTTTAAAATAAAACATCAGATTAGGTAGAACTCTGCAAGTTTATTAGCCATCTGGTTCCCTCACAATCTCCCCAGGGATCCTGAACATATTTGCAATTGAAAAGAATTTGAACTTGAATGACTTTTAAATTGGGACATAAAATGTGGCAACCCAGACTCTGCACAGGTACTTAGCAAAGACTAATGAGTTGATCTATTTGGAGCCTTATGCCCCATGATGTTTTCTTTTCTTCAGAGAGAACTAAAAAGGATGTGTGTGCTTGCTAATAGTTAAGTAAAAACTCTTTTCCAAAACTTAAACCATACCTGTAAAATTTATTTTCAATTAATTCAAAAAGTCTTTTGCTCTGAGGTTAGCAAGCCATAATAATAATAATAATTCCGTTGTGAATGATCTTTTTCACTTACCAGTATGTAAAGAAAGATGCTGTCTGTAGTTAAGTTCTTATTTATGGGAAATTCAAGGTCTTTTATAGATTAGTCTGGACACTCCAAAGTAACAGGCTCAATTTTCATTTGTAGGATTGTTTTCATTTTCATATTAGACACACTTCATCAGCCTTCTACTCCTCCATCAAGCTGTAACTTTACTGAGAATCTATATTGAGCAGTACATGACAGCAAGTGCTGCTGGAACTATTAAGAAAGTAGGGAATTATGTGTAGTGTTGACCCCAAGAAACTTACCCTGTTTCCGTGTCACAGAAAATGTAGGTGACCAAGTCCTATGTCAGAATTAGTTGACTTACAAATTACAGCGGTATGCCTGGCAAACATCAATTTCAGGTATTTTTAAAATAGTTAGAAGAATCCCTGTTCATTACCTAAGCTACAGTTACCTTCACTTAGGGACTGCCGTCTATACCGACACAGGCTCCTGCTGTGTTTTGGCATGATCATTTACGGATTTCCCAAATCTTTCGTGCATGTAATCAACAGCGAGCAATTTTGAGACAGTTGACTCTAATTTTGAACCTTAAAAGGAGGATCTTGGATGGATGCAAAAAAGCTTTTCTTGCTAGCAGGAAGATTTACTAAGCTAGGAAGAAAATATTTTCTGGTTAAACATCATTGGACTTGTATTTTAAGACCAAGTCTCAAACTTTTCAGATTTCAAACTGTCTAGCCAATGCAGAAAAACTTCCAAAAGAACATGTATGACATACATTGTATTTGGTTAGAAAAAAAAAAAAAAAGAAACAAAAACAGTTGCCTTTGAGACACTGCTGACTCCTGGAGACCCCATGTGTGGGTCAGAGTAGGACGGTGCAGCAGGCTGATTTTTAAGAAATAGATCACCAGGATTTTCTTCCGAGGAGCCTCTGGGTAGACTGGACTCTCAAACTTTTTGATTAGTGACCCAGCACATTAAACATTTGCACCACCTAGGGACTCCTGTATTTAGTTTTACAACTCAATATATACTTATAAGAACGTATGTTTGTAAAGAAATTTGGCAATATGTTTGAATTATAAATTATTAGGAACAGAATCATTCTATTAGAAATGTATGTTCGACTTGCGAGGGCTCAAATTTTGACTGTTGATCAAGAACTGTTTAGGTCTTAAGTTTATCATCACCACGTTGCAGGAGGAATGACTTGCCTTGTACAGAGCACGGCATACAGCAGACAAAAGGGTAATCATTATAAGCTTTAGGCTTTGTCATTTATATAAAATTGTTATCTAATATATTGCCCTTGCAAAGGAAATAAAAATAACAACAATGAGGAAGAAGATCATGATGATGTTTGCAGCATTTATTGAACAGTAACTATGTCCCAGGTACTCTTTGAAGCACTTATACACATTAACTCATTTACTCAGAAAATAATTGCTAAAATACATGCTAAGGTAAGATCATCTGTCTTCTAAGTTCAAACACTTGCAAAAGAACTGAAGATAAGTGAGAAAATAGAAATGGCTAAAGCATTCAAGGGCTTCCAGGGGATGATCTGCCTTGACTGAACCCCTGGGGGATGGCTGGTTTAGGAAAAAACACACCCATTCAGCCCTGGTTAACCTTAAGGTAGGTGCTTGGTCATGGCCAGCCAATAGTAGATGTAACAAAGATTCATTGGGGTGCATAATAGCATCACCAGTTTGCCTTCTACTCTGACCTGTGCCCTACCCTGTAATGGAAAATCCAAGCAGTGGTTCTCAAAAATTGTGCTCTTTCCTCTCTTGCAGATGTTAAGAAAATGTGTGTGGTGGGTTTGGGGTTATTATAGTGCTGGAGGGGAGTGATAACCGACAATGAGTGGCAGGAGGAGTGAGGGATATTACGTGTCCTGAAAGATGAGTTAGTCTTGCCCAACAAAAAATTATTTTGCCCAAAATGCCCTTGACACCTCTCAAGGAACCCAGGGGATAATTCCAGCCCTCACCAAGGAACATCCAAGTTGGTGTTACAGTGACTGACTGGGAATGGAGAAAGATGAATTGAAATGGAGAAAGATATAGTAGGAAGGGGTTTATAGAATCAAATCTGGAATTTTTTTTTCTAAATTATTTGGAAATTGTGAGGCTCCCTTGAGAATATGCTCATATTGTGGCACAATAATTTGTTAAATAATATTTGTAAAATACATCTTTGCTGTGGAAACTTTGAAAGCATAAGGAAATAGGATAACTTCCACAAATATATTGGTGTATTTTTCCTTCCAAGTTTTGCTGTGCATATTAATTGATTGCACATAGTTGAGATCATAAAGGCAGCACACATTTTTTAATTACTGTTTTTTATTATCTGCAGAGAAGGGAATAACTTTCATAGCCTCAGATCAACACTGGATGCTTATAAATTCTTGGAGTTTCTTAAAGGCCTCTTTAAGTGAAGAGCTATTAAATATTTACATCTCAAATAGGAGTAAGCTTTTATTATCTTTTCTGAGTTTCAATTATCCTTGTATTGTTCCAAAGAAGATTGGTGGGAGTTTATTTATATACATGTCAAAACTGATTTGTGAACTACCTAATGCTATAGCCAATAAGATGAGGGCATTTTTGTAGTCCACTGTCCCAGAAATAGCTTTCCGCTGTGGACTTCCTGAAACATTAGGCAAGAGTCTCTAGTTACTGTTATTTTGGGGGATGATGCTGTATATTGGCTCAAGTCTTTCAAAATTTCCAAAGTACATCTCAACAGTCCTCTCCCACCAAACCTTCCAAACCCTGATGCCTGAATTTCCCTCTACCAACCCTGTAATGGAGCCCCAGGGGCAAAGTGGTTAAAGAGCTCAGCTGCTAACCAAAAGCTCGGCACTTCAAATTCACTAGCTGCAGCTGCTCCTTGGAAACCTTATGAGGCGGTTCTGCTCTGTCCTATAGTGATGCTATCAGTCAGGAATGACTTGACAGCAATGGTTTTTATTTGGCTGGGGGCGGGGTGGGGGAGTGGTGTGCAGTTGTTGGACCCTGTAATATGGAGTAAGCTCTGAATGAGTTCATCACATGTCAACAGTTTTCTATAGCCTTTTGGGGCCAACTGACAGTCTCTGGGTGGAACAAATGGTTAAGTGCTCAACTATTAGCCAAAAGGTTGGTGATTTGAACCTACCCAGTTGTGCCTGGCAAGACAAGCCTAGTGGTTTTCTTCTAAAAGGTCACAGTCTCGAAAACCCTATGGAGCAGTTCCATTCTGCTTACATGGGATTGCTATGAGTTGGAGTCAACTTGACAGCAGCTAACAACTAACAGCAACAATAACAATTGTTGCCATATTATTTGTGTACCTTTTTAATGAATGTTTACCCTTCTTAATCCAGTCAGCTGATTGGTTATCATCCTTTCCTTTAGAGTTATCCTTCCCAGTGGAGAGGACACAAAACAGAACTTTATTCTTTATTTTGCGTGGGAAGTATTCTGATAGGAAGCCTCCTCGGTCCACAGCCACCTGCCTTTTCACTGCGTAGTCTAAAGCCAGGGAAGGACGGGGCAGGTCTTGGTACACTAGTGTCTATGCCAGGCCCTTGATCTGTGCCACCGTGCTTTCTTGTGGAACTGCAGAATTAAGAAAGTTGTCTAATGGCTGAAAAAGTTCGTAGGATAAACCTCCTAGGGAGATAGCCTGGCATTTCAAGTTAATTTGTTGTTGAATTTTAGTGTTCATATCTCTCACTTGCATCAGGTTGAGTTGTAGCAGACTCAAATGCTTTATGCCATACTCACAGGCCAATTAGGGACATAATTTATGGTTTTCTTAATGATATAGTTTATGTATCTTATATTTTCTAGAGTTACTTTATTATCTTGATAACTAATTTAGTAAGTACTTATAATCTACAATGATAACCTAATTTTTAGTAAAAAATGATGACCTATTCACATACATTGTTGTTGTTGTTGTTGTTGTTAGGTCCTGTCGAGTCAGTTCCGACTCATAGCGACCCCATGCACAACAGAACGAAATACTGCCCGGTCCTGCGCCATCCTTACAATTGTTGTTATGCTTGTGCTCGTTGTTACAGCCATTGTGTCAATCCACCTCATTGAGGGTCTTCCCCTTTTCCGCTGACCCTGTACTCTGCCAACCATGATGTCCTTCTCCAGGAACTGATCCCTCCTGACAACGTGTCCAAAGTATGTAAGACGCAGTCTCGCCATCCTTGCCTCTAAGGAGCATTCTGGCCGCACTTCTTCCAAGACACATTTGTTTGTTCTTTTGGCAGTCCACGGTATATTCAATACTCTTTGTCAACACCACAATTCAAAGGCGTCAACTCTTCTTCAGTCTTCCTTATTTGTTGTCCAGCTTTCACACGTGTATGATGTGATTGAAAATACCATGGCTTGGGTGAGGCGCACCTTAGCCTTTAGGGTGACATCTTTGCTCTTCAACACTTTGAAGAGGTCCTTTGCAGCAGATTTGCCCAATGCAATGCATCTTTTGATTTCGTGACTGCTGCTTCCATGGCTGTTGATTGTGGATCCAAGTAAAATGAAATCCTTGGCAACTTCGATCTTTTCTCCGTTTATCATGATGTTGCTCATTGGTCCAGTTGTGAGGATTTTTGTTTTCTTTATGTTGAGGTGTAATCCATACCGAAGGCTGTGGTCTTTGATCTTCATTAGTAAGTGCTTCAAGTCCTCTTCACTTTCAGCAAGCAAGGTTGTGTCATCTGCATAACGCAGGTTGTTAATGAGTCTTCCTCCAATCCTGATGCCCCATTCTTCTTCATATAGTCCAGCTTCTCAGATTATTTGCTCAGCATACAGGTTGAATAGGTATGGTGAACGAATACAACCCTGACACACATCTTTCTTGACTTTAAACCAATCATTTGTTCCATCTGAACAACTGCCTCTTGATCTATGTAAAGGTTCCTTGTGAGCACAATTAAGTGTTCTGGAATTCCCATTCTTCGCAGTGTTATTCATAGTTTGTTATGATCCACACAGTCAAATGCCTTTGTGTAGTCAATAAAACACAGGTAAACATCCTTCTGGTATTCTCTGCTTTCAGCCAGGATCCATCTGATATTAGCAATGATATCCCTGGTTCCACGTCCTCTTCTGAAACCAGCCTGAATTTCTGGCAGTTCCCTGTCGATATACTGCTGCAGCCGTTTTTGAATGATCTTCAGCAAAATTTTGCTTGCATGTGATATTAATGATATTGTTCTATAATTTTGACATTCAGTTGGATCACCTTTCTTGGGAATGGGCATAAATATGGATCTCTTCCAGTCAGTTGGCCAGGAAGCTGTCTTCCATATTTCTTGGCATAGATGAGTGAGCCTCCTGTGCTGCATCTGTTTGTTGAAACATCTCAAATGGTATTCCATCAATTCCTGGAGCCTTGTTTTTCGCCAGTGCCTTCAGAGCAGCTTGGACTTCTTCCTTCAGTACCATCGGTTCCTGATCATATGCCACCTCTTGAAATGGTTGAATATCAACTAATTCTTTTTGGTATAATGACTCTGTATATTCCTTCCATCTTCTTTTGATGCTTCCTGCATTGTTTAATATTTTCCCCATGGAATCCTTCACTATTGCAATTTGAGGCTTGAATTTTTTCTTCAGTTCTTTCAGCTTGAGAAACATGGAGCATGTTCTTCCCTTCTGGTTTTCCATCTCCAGCTCTTTGCACATGTCATTATAATACTTTGTCTTCTCGAAAGGCCCTTTGAAATCTTCTGTTCAGTTCTTTTACTTCATCGATTCTTCCTTTTGCTTTAGCTGCTTGATGCTCAAGAGCAAGTTTGAGTCTTCTCTGTCATCCATCTTGGTCTTTCCTTTCTTTCCTGTTTTTTCAATGACCTCTTGCTTCCTTCATGGATGATGTCCTTGATGTCATTCCACAACTCGTCTGGTCTTCGGTCACTAGTGTTCAATGTGTCAAATCTATTCTTGAGATGGTCTCTAAATTCAGGTGGGACATACTGAAGGTCCTATTTTGGCTCTCGTGGACTTGCTCTGATTTTCTTCAGTTTCAGCTTTAACTTGCATATGAGCAATTGATGGTCTGTTCCACAGTGGGCCCCTGGCCTTGTTCTGACTGATGATATTGAGCTTTTCCATTGTCTCTTTCCACGGATGTAGTCAATTTGATTTCTGTGTGTTCCATCTGGAGAGGTCCATGCGTATAGTTGCCATTTATGTTGGTGAAAGAAGATATTTGCAATGAAGAAGTCGTTGGTCTTGCAAAATTCTATCATTCGACCTCCGGCATTGTTTCTATCACCAAGACCATATTTTCCAACTAGTGATCCTTCTTCTTTGTTTCCAACTTTCGCATTCCACTCACCAGTAATTATCAATGCATCTTGATTGCATGTTCGATCAATTTCAGACTGCAGCAGCTGATAAAAATCTTCTGTTTCTTCATCTTTGGCCCTAGTGGTTGGTGCATAAATTTGAATAATAGTCATATTAACTGGTCTTCCTTGTAGGCATATGGATATTATCCTATCACTGACAGTGTTGTACTTCAGGATAGATCTTGAAATGTTCTTTTTCACGATGAATGGAACACCATTCTTCTTGGAGTTGTCATTCCCAGCATGGTAGACTATATGATTGTCCGACTCAAAATGGCCAATGCCAGTGCATTTCAGCTCACTAATGCCTAGGATATCGTTGTTTATGTGTTCTATTTCATTTTTGATGATTTCCAATTTTCCTAGAGTCATACTTCGTACATTCCAGGTTCTGATTATTAATGGATGTTTGCAGCTGTTTCTTCTCATTTTGAGTCATGCCACATCAGCAAATGAAGGTCCTGAAAGCTTTACTCCATCCACGTCATTAAGGTTGACTCTACTTTGAGGCAGCAGCTCTTCCCCAGTCATCTTTTGAGTGCCTTCAAACCTGGGGGGCTCATCTTCCAGCACTATATCAGACAATGTTCTGCTGCTATTCATAAGGTTTTCACTGGCTAATGCTTTTCAGAAGTAGACTGCCAGGTCCTTCTTCCTAGTCTGTATTAGTCTGGAAACTCAGCTGAAACCTGTCTGCCATGGGTGACCCTGCTGGTATCTGAGTACCGGTGGCATAGCTTCCAGCATCACAGCAACACACAAGCCTCCACAGTACGAGAAACTGACAGACATGTGGGGGAGTGTAATCTAGTGTAATATAACACAATGTAATATTCATATACATAGTAATGGAAAATATAATATTATAAAACAAAGTTTAAGTGTTTTTCCCTAGGTATTGGGATTATGAGTAATCTTCGTTCTCTTTTGGAGCTTATCTGTATTTTCCAGTATGTTTGCTGGACATACGGGTTCAACTAACAATGGCTCAAATTTTAACTGTTGGGTAAGGCCTGTTTAGGTTTTAAGTTGCTCATCATCATATTGCAGAAGAAATAACTTGCCTGTGCAGAACATGACATATAATTGACTCTTAATAACGGGTGGTCATTATAAACTTCCAGGCTTGGGGATGCATTCAAATTTGCTAATATACTGCACTTGCAAAGAAAATCACAAATAACAATCATTGTAACAACTCAAAACACACCACACCTGTTTTCCTACATCTCCAAGAGTGGCAATAGTACATTTTTTTATTAAGAACAATGGTTTTTAACACTGGCTGCCCTAGCATCAGTGGGAGGGGTGGGGCTTTGAAAAATCCCCATGCCCAGGTTATACCCTTGACCATAATCTCTAGGAGAGGGACTTGGGTCTTAGTGCTTTTCTAAAGTTCTCCACGTGATTCCAGTATGAATGCAAAGCTGAGTATGACTGCTTTAACCGATTACTGAATTTTCATGAACTGATAGGTTGGCTTTTATACAACATCCTTTCTATTAGAAGAGCAGGCTTAAAGGTAAAAAAAAAAAAAAAAAAAAAAAAAAATTGCTTCTCAGCTGCTCTCATCACAGGAGCAAGTGCCTTCCCATAGAGCAAGGATGTTCAGTTTGGCAGAACTCCTGCACGGGAAGAACCACAAAGGGCTTTATTTATCTTTTCTCTGGGATTGCAGCAATCACTATATGTGAATGTGTTTATTTATCATAATAATAAATGAGTGGTTCTGCAGCTCTGTGTTTAGATTCACATGCAAGATTATCAGCATCTTCAAAGAAGGACTGTTCAAAATCTCTAAACCCTCACTCACTTGCTTTTTATCTTTCTCTTCCGACTACATATGTGTGTGTGTATATGTATATATGTACATGTATATGTATATATATATATATATAAACCTTGGCAGGCTTAACTTTCACTGACAGAAATCAAAGAGAGAAACAATTTTTCTTTTTAAACAGGCATTTCAACTGGTTGAAGAGCTGGCTAGTGGGCCTTTTAGAGAAATATGGTGATACAAGAATCATAGAACTGTCTTGCCATCCAAGAATGTTACATTTGTTCACAAAGTCAACAGCTTCATTATTAGGTAAGGGAGAATCGGAACTTTCTCTCTATCTTGGGGATAGAGCAATCAGGTGCCATTGACGTGAACTGTGCTCCATAGGGTTTTCAAGGCTGTGACTTTTCAGAAGCAGGTTGCTTGGCCTTTCTTCCCAGGTGCCCCTAAACAAACAAACAAAAAAACCCAAACCCATTGCTGTCAAGTCGATTCCGACTCACAGCAGCCCTTTAGTGGGTTGAAACCTCTAATCTTTTGTTTAGTTATTGAATGTGTAACTGTTTGTGCTACCCAGAGGCTCATCTCTGGTGTACTGTTGTGAATAAACAGAGCTCAGGCTACAGTCAGATGCCGACTAAATGAAAGAGTCATGTTTTAATACCTGAGTTACAGGACACTGAAAAACCCCACTGGAGAGGAGAGTAACAAAGATAAGCTGAGAAGGGAGATTGGTTGATTTCATGAAAGGCCTGGAACCACCACTGGCCTGGCCCACATTATTTCAGAATGGCTATGGAGGTGATGGAACTTTCTGGCCTGAAAGAAATAGAAAATGATTAAGTTTTATTTGCTTCCTTTAGTGGGGGGGAGATGTGTGCATCGAATTTCCTCTCTAAGATTAGAACACATAGTCTGCTATCGGCTTCCTGAAATACCACTTACTGAGAAGCAAAGACTGCAGAGCCATCTTAAGCTGCACTAATAATAAATGTAAGACCTAAGAAATCAAGGAAGGACAGAAAATATAATTTTCTTACTTTTGGTGCTAGTTTCTTCTTAGCTCATCCATGTCTACTTAGTATTCCCCAATAATTTTCTAGCTTTTAGGCTTACTCTCCCACATGTCTCGCCTCCATGGACAGGGTCCATTCTGCTCAAGAAGAGTCTTGGTATCAAGCTTTGTCACTTGGTAGAGAACTGAGGGCATCGCAACTGAATAGTTTAACTTGTCTTTATTTAAGCATTATAAAACTCCACAAGACATTTTGAGTTTTGTTTGTGACCAGGTTGTAATAATACATGAAAATTGTTGGCAAAGTGAAGATGATATCCTCCATCTGTGAGAGAACTTCAGCACTAAATGAAGATGACTTACTTTTCATATTTAAACTTCTTTCCTCTCCAAGGCTATTCAATGTGTTCCAAGTAAGTATGGGAAAAACTTTAAAGCATACTTTCTGTTTTGAAAGTCAATTATTCAAACTCGTTTAGGTGTGTTTCCATGCAAGTCATTGCGCCAGGAATAGACTCTTGCACCAAAGAATCCATTTCTATATGCCAGGAAAACACAGAAACCATTTCCATGTTGAAAGTTCAGGGTGGGGATGAAAATACTGAAAAATATGTTTCTTGTCATTGGGGCATAAAGAGCTAGAGAAAAAGACTTAACTATGAACATAAAAACCTTCCTTTTTAATTCAGTGCTCATAATCGATATCACAAGGTATCTCAAGCACATTAACCTAATCGATGACTGCACAGATTTCTGGGTTTGCTAACCTAGTGAGAAAAATAAACTATACTTTGACCCTATAAAAAGACAATAATGCCAATAGATTTTGGGATAGTACTACTGCTGATTGAGCAACACCGAATTTATGCTGCTGCTTCTTTTTTTTTAAGTTTACAAATACACTAGGAAATGAAAACCGTTACGTGTTTACAACTTGAACCCAAATGTACCAGAACAAAAATGGGTTAAATATCATTTCTTGAAATAATGCATTTATAGATTTTGACACAAAGAACAATAGCTAAGATTCTACAACTAAGAAGAATCAAAAGATACTGCAGTAACATAAAATTGACTTTTAATGTTTACCAGTCCATTGTCTTACAGAAAAATGAAAACATTTTTTTTTTAAAACACAGATTGGTTCTTCTCCTCAGATTTGTACTCAGTATGCATTAAATGCCTTTAAATACTGATTTTCTTTTAATCAGGTGGTTTAGTGACTTTTATATTTTTTCATTTCTTTTGCTGTACACTATTGCTACTCTGGCAGTAGTGAACTATGACACAGTTGACTTCTCAACAAAAGTATGTCAGCTACTCATTGATCTTTCTCCATGTATTCTATATTGAAAATTGGTAAGTAATTCCTTTGTAATCCTCCTCTTTTTTAGTGGTCAGTTACTCCATGAGACAACCATATTATTTGGAGAACTGAAGTCAAGAAACTCAATATGGCTGCCAGCAACCAAGTTGGAATCTCCATTGAGTCTAATCCTAATTGCCAAAATAATAAGCAGCTATATTATTGCATAAACTAAAACCTTAACAGGTACCAGCCCCCTTTCTATGAGAGAAAGTTTGAACTTACAAATACCATATTTGACTTAAAATTACTGTGATAAAATATGGCAGCAATCATTAAAAATATGGCTTCCAGTGTTAATGTGACTAACTTGTTTTCATTCCTATACTTTTTATGTGAATTATTTCTTTTTGTTTGGATTTTCAAATGTAGGCAGCTAAGTGAGATTTGCAGATATACTTTGCTCCTTAAATGGACCAAAAGTATTAATTATGGTCAAAATAATCATAAGATTTCCTAATCCAGCCTTCCATCTCATCCCTCTGATACTCTTGGAACCCAAGTCTGAGTAGCATTTCTGAGTCAGTGCTGTACTGAACTGACTTTCTGTTAGGAATTATACTAGAATAACCTTTCTCTTTCTGACATTCTCATTGGAGAATGAAGTAGGAAATGGATATTTGATGGAAAACACAAAAAAATGAGAGCATTAAAAAGACCTCTTATTCAAGTAGAAGTCCAAAAAATATGGGGATTCTGATCCTTTAGGTGAAATAAGAGGTAAAACTCTGCCCCGCAGTATTCATTCTGATAAGATTTTCTTTTTACAAGAATGAAAAAAAAAAATGGTATGCAATTGGTATGGATTTTAATCAGCTAACAGTCATTCCAGGAATTTTGATCAGCACCAATTCCTATACTAGTAAGTATTCAAAAGTTAAGAAAGCTACGATGCTTAACATTATAAAGGTAGAGTTCTGCAGCAATAGCTGAAAATTATACAACTACTTCAATAGAAATTTCTTCCCACTTGTATGTCCAATAAAATTCTTGTAACATACATAATAATTCTTCAAATATGGGCTTCCTTCAATGAGCTAACCCCCACCTTTGAGGTGTTAGAGTTGCTGTTTTGGAGATAGTCTCCTCTTTAAATAGTATTTTTATCTGATCCTAGCCCATTCAGGGCTTTTTAATTTGTAAGTGTGAGTTCTATTTATACCAGCAGTGTTTGAATTAAACTTCACAACCTCTTTGGATTTATATTTTTGCAAAATTTGCATATGTATCCTAATTTAAAAATATGCATGCATACATAGTCGTATTTTAATATTAAAGCATCTGCAAATTTCCAGATATACTTTTGATGAAAGAAATGATCTACTTTTATTTACAATACTTTGTCTAGATAATATATGAACATAATTAGAGTTTTCATGGACGGCCAATTGCTCTATATCTTCCACATACATAGCTTTACATTTATAGAGTAAATTTATTAGAATTATTACAGAGCTTTAAATGCAACCACAATCAGTTCAGGAAACAGATTTATTTACTCATGTTCATGGGAGAAAATCTACATAAAAACATTCATGAAAGCATTCCAGCTATGTCATACTTTGATTATTATACTAAATCCCATTTATTAGGACTCATTGTCAAACAATGGGAAACCATGAAATGGAATTTGAATACAAATATTGGTCCCTATGGGGTCTCAACAGTCAAAAAAAAAAAAAAAACTTTAAGAAAACAGCTTTATTTAAGACTGGAGGTGCTAATGTGGAACTTTGTTTCTCTGAAGCTGGACTTAACCTATCATTTAAAGTCCTGAAGATTTTAGTGTAAACTCTTTGAGGACAGCTCCAGATTCCATTTAAGCCAAATGATGACCAGCAGGGAAAGTGCCATCACAGAGTGCACTTTCTAAATGGATGAAGGTTTAGAAGTACGTTGTGGACTTTTTTCCCCAAACACAGGCACCAGTTGGGCTTGCTAGTATGTATAAGAATAGTAATTTTGAAATGTGGGTCTTCGTTTCTTGGTTATGCAAACATATAATTATTCATTCCTTTTATGATTTAATTTTTTTATGTAATGTAAATAGCAAAGAAATATTAAATAGTATAAAGTTATTTTTCTAGGACACTAACATTTCATAAGCTAACATAAAATCAAGCTGCTAAATTTTACAATTTTTCTGTCCAGCAGTTTATCTATATAACTGCCCTGAGTAGATGCTAAATGCGGCTTAGCAAACGGCCCTTAGATTTTAAATATAACTCAGTAAAGCTACTCGAAAGATAAAACAATTCTTCTCAGACAAGTGTCATTTTAATTAGAAGGTAGGATTCTCTCATTGGTTAAATATCTGCTTATTTAAGTTTCATATTTCATATAAATGGGACCGTTAAGGAGTTTAACTGTGCTTATTATTACTATGCGTTGGACTCCATATGAAATTTCATCTTTTTTGGTCAAAAAGGCAAGATTTTAAAGAGTAAGACATTCTAGCTATTGGAGACTTGAAATATTAACTTTTAGAAAAGTGTAGATTGTTCCCTTGTGAAACTGAGTTTTGTGCAACCTCTCCATCTGAGTTTATGTAAAGAAGTCTATTTTTCAAACCTGTTGCTATAATTTATGTATTGTAGTGCGTTCCAAAATGGTACAAATGTGTAAAATTTGTGCTTGTGGAAGCTGCTGCTCTGAGTAGCTTTATTTTCCCGGTGTAACCCTAGCAATCCTCAAGCTATGGCATGCCCCTTTCACAAAAGAATGCTTTGTTGGGATGTTGTACCTTCAACCGTTTGGTTCTAAAGCCTCCTTATGTAGCGCTTCCCTTAAATTATATTAATTTATAATATATATTGAATGATAGCTTTACAAAAACAAATGAATGAATTGGACTTTATGAAAATGACTCTTTACAGTAAGTAAAAAAGGGTTATCACAGTTTTGGTAACTTGCATGAGTTCATATTGGAAAAAAACAACAACAACAAAAAAAACCGTTCACATGTTTCTCTGACTTTAAAACTGACGTGTTCTACAGGCACGCTCAGTTGTATGCTCTGAAGCAATAGACACCATAAAGCTTATGCTTTTTATCTGGGAAACCCACGAAACGCACAGCAGCCTCGGTGGGACTGCAGCGCCTTCTTGGCCTAGAGATGGGGTAGCGGACGCTGCCATCCGCCAACCAGCCCGCATCGCAGCGGTCATAGCCGAGAAGTTTCCAGGCAGCGAATATCTGGCCCACTTTCGCAATCTGAGCACCATCATTGAGACAAGCTTGCACCGCTTCATCATAGGTCAGCTTGGTGGGGTGGATCAGGTAGTAAACACGGCCTGTGGCGGGTGAGGAGGAGAGAGAGTCAATGTGCCTGTCTGTGATGGAGTCACACAGAGACGAAACCAGCCAAAAACGGAAGTGTTTCTCAATGGAGAGGGGGGAATACAGAGCAATGTCTGTGAAGTTTTTGGAACATAGGGTTGTCAATTAAATGTAGTACCCCTAGGTCGCTCACCATTAAATTAGTTTCCCCCCCCCCTTGTCCCTTAATATGTGTTCAAGACTTGCCCTTTTATAGCTTTAAAGAGAAAAGGGAAATGACAGATGCAGTTTCTGTTAGCTAATTAGCGACTAAAAGAGCCATTCTGTAGCACTAGAGAAGACAGAATTCCATGTAAAAAGCAAGAGCTATTTAAATTCTAGCTGTAGCAAGACTGAACCCCAGCACAAGTTTCTGGAGAGGCAAAATTTGAATGTGAAAGGATCAAAAAGCGTTACTGACATAAAAGTCCATTAAAAAAAAATCAAATCCCCTTAAGTCCTTTTCATTACAGGTATCAATAAGACATTATTCTTATTCAAAGACTACAGTATGAAAATGCAAAAAAAAAAGAAAAATACAGGAAGTCACTTGCCATAAATAAAACACACTCAGAATATGAACCTGGCTTCTGCTCACTAGCAAGGAGGATGAATTTAGTTTTCTCAATTTCCATCTGTCTGGAGCCCTGACACCTAACCATTTCTTGATTTCAGAAGAAAGGGCAAGTTAGTTTCAATCACTTATTGAATAGTGTTAATTACTGAGAAGCTTTGCATGTATAAAATATGATGGCATCAATGGACTGAGGTGACACACAGACTGAAAGTTTCCTCTAGGATCTTCGTTTCAGGGAGAAAGAAGATAATCAGGCTGGCATCTGTTTTCATATTGCGATATGCTATCTCCAGGCCCCACATTAAATATCGATTCTTGTAGGATAAATTAATGCTGGCCAGTTCTGTCTAGATTGAGACAATGAGATTTGAAGAAAGGATAAAGGCTATTGGAAAATTAATTAGAGGCTTGTTCTGTCATTTATACCAGAGACTGGCAAACTATGGTGCACAAGTCAAATCTAGCTTCCTACCTGTTTTCATAAATAAAATTGTATTGAAACATATTCCTGCTCATTCATTTACATATTAGCTATGGGTGCTTTCACCCTACAACAGCAGGAGTGAACAGCCGGGACAGAAATCACATGGCCTGCAAAGTCAAAAATACCTACTATCTGGCACTTTACAGAAAAAAGTTTGCTGATCCCTGATTTACAGCTTGCTATTTTTCCCAAGGAACCCCAGTGACATAAGTGGTAAGAGCTCGCTGCTAAAAGAGTTGTCAGCAGTTGCAATCCACCAGCCCCTTCTTGAAAACCCTGTGGGGCAGTTCTACTCTGTCCTGTGGGGTCACTATGAGTCGGAATTGACTCAAAGGCAATGGATTGGTTTATTATTATTATTATTCCCAAAAGGACCCCTGGTGGCACAGTCATTAAGCTGTGTTGGAGAAAGATGTGGCAGTCTGCTTCCCCAAAGATGGGCCCAGACCTGCTGCCTTCCAGTCAATTCCGACTCATAGTGATTGAGTAGGACAGAGTAGAACGGCCCCATAGGGTTTCCAAGGAGTAGCTGGTAGATTCAAACTGCCTACCTTTTGGTTAGCAGCAGAGCTTTCAATCACTGAGCCACCAGGGCCCCTCCGTGAAGACGACAGCCTTGGAAATCATATGTGGAAGTTCTGTTTTGTCCTACAGGATTGCTATGAGTTGGAATTGACTCAAGAGCAAATGGTTTATTTTCCCCAAAGAATGTCTCCATCTCAGAAATAAAATACATGGAGAAGCAACCTGTGCCGTTGTACAGGGCTCCCTGCTTAAAAGGGCCCTGTGCTTGGCTTAAGGCTTTGCTGTCACCATCTTAAATTTTTTAATAACGTTTTACAGGGGTCCACATTTACATTTTTGCTCTGAGAATCACAAAATTATGTAGCTGGTTCTGAATGAGGCAAGATAAGGTTTGGGAGTTGTGCTGAATACAATAAATCAGTTGTCAATACTGATCCAACCTGGATCTTTTTACTTCTGGTTTCACTTCTTAGTAAATTACAGATTGCCCTTTCTTCCTTACTTGAGAGCAATTACCTCAAAATTATTTCTGCATTATTTTTACTGCTGTCTTCCCTCTTTATCCTGAGTTTTGCCAGGGATCAGTGAATAATTTCGACATTGTAATTTAGAGAAGAAGAATGTGGGCAATATGGAAACCGCCCTTACCTAATTGAGAAATCCATATTCCCATGGAGGGCCCAGAGTGGCAGCATCATTTTTGGCAAAAAGAAACACACCCCATACAAAGTGACAGCTTAAGCTATTTCATTAAAAAAAAAAAAAGATGCAGTAAAATTTGCATTTTTGCTTGGATTATATAGATATTTAAATTTTGTATTTCATTAAAGATCTTTTTATAGTCTTTTTAAACTGGAACATACTTCAAAGCTATTAAATTCTTTTAGAAAATAAGCAATTAAGATTAAAAGGCAAGTGTAGTGTCCTAGTATATACTGGTCTCTGAGATGGGAAAGAAGGCAGTGAAGTTAATCTTACCATTGAAGTTGGATGTAAAACAGAAAACATCATATCTGCTTTTATCTTTATCCCAAAACCCGTAGTTCCTGACGCCGGGTACTGTGTTCTGTCCTCCACAGGGCTCCCTGGGCTTTGTGATGGGATACTGCACAGACCCATCGCTGAGCCAGCCGGCATTGCACCAGTCCAGCCCGGCCCGCCACGCATCATACAGCTGGTCGAAGGAGGCAATCACGGCATCCTGGCCCAGACAAGCCTGCTGCGCCTCATGAAAATTGAGATTGTAGCGCCCCAGTCGAGGAAAGTAAGGGAACACCACACCTGTCCAAGGGAGAAATCCGAGGTCATGAGAGGCACAAAAAAGTAACAACCATGAGCAAATCCCTCTTGGCTAATGAAAAAAATATGTATAACAGACTATCCATCAGTTGAAGTAGCAGTTTCTGGTTAACTTGCAGTGATTTCTCATGGTGCCCTCCCCCTTCAAACATCCTCTCGGTTCTGAGCATCTCACAGTTAGATTTTTGGTTTGATAACTTCAGTGATTTACCTCTTTTTCAAGAGTTCAACTCAAGCCTTAAAATTCTCCTTTCTGAAAATGACTTGTTTGCCAATTATAGTTTCTGAATTGCCCTCCCTGAGAACTTATATTTTGCTACCTGGTTACTAACCCAGTCACAGAGTATTCCTGAGCACTTTTCACCTGGGAAAAAGTCAATATTGAGTACTAGGAGTGGTAGGGGATGTAGAAATAGTGCTTGGAGAGAAGGTATTTGTCAAAATTCACATTGTCTTTCTTTGTAATTATTCTTATATGCTTAGTAATTAGTCTTATGTAGCATTTTAAGTGTATAAAGAAACACGTTAACTATGTGTTCAAATGTAGGTACATACCTCTTCTTGCATTACTTTGGACATGTCGTTAGGAGGGATAAGTCCCTGGAGAAGGACATCACGCTTGGTAAAGAAGAGGGTCAGTGAAAAAGAAGGAGACCCTCCGAGAGATGAATTGACACAGTGGCTGCAACGATGGACTCAAGCATAACAGCAATTGTGAAATTGGCACAGGACCAGGGAGTGTTTCATTCTGTCGTACATGAGGATGCTATGAGTTGGAACCAACTCAGTGGCACCTAACAACAACAACAACATACGTGTTCCTAAAAAGTTGCAGATAAGTAATTTTCACTTCGGAAGTTTCTTATTTGAAGAAACTCTATTTTTTCTAAAGTGAATTATTTTGCATATCTAATAAAAACCTAAATAAGCAGTCTTATTTCCTATTAATAAGAGTGAATTCTCTTAGAATGAAGCTCATCTCCATAAAAAGCATTCTGGATCTTGTGCCTACTTAAACTTTCAGTGTATCCCCTAATTTTTTTCCCCAGCTTCGAATAGCACAACAAGAATAAGGACTTCCATTAAATAAAAATATTTCCATTACTGTTTCTCAGCTTCTGTATTCATATATTGCAAACTGAAACTGAACTTTTAAAAACATTTTTATTACAAATAGCAATATCTCTTCATTGATTAAGTTAATTGTGGAAGACTTTAGTTAAATATTTTAATGGGAAAAGGTAAACAGAGTGACACTGTACTTGGTTTTGTTTGGGGAGACACAATGGTATTCACAAAGCACTTAAAATGTTTTTGTTTCTCTCTTAACTAGTAAAGATTGCTCTGAGATGCAGTGTTTTCACTTGTGGTTTGCTGACTCAGCATCTTGTGACATGACAGCCATTTTGAGAGGAAAGCCCATAACTTTCATCCCAAGTAGAAGAACTAAAATTTCTTACATATAGTTGTTTTTCAAATCTACATCCACTATCTAAGTTACAACTGTATTCAACATTTGATCCTATTGGTCAAATAATGAGTTGTTTCACAGAATTTTGCCTAATTTCTTTAAATTACCTGATAGGAAAGCAAAGTTGTACCATTTGTTGGTTGACTCCTTCATAGTTGCTAAAAGATGATTACAGTGATTATTCAAGGCCTTCCCTTGAATTTCTTGAATATAATTAGAAATAATTAGTATTTTTAGCATGTGAAATGCTAAAAATTGTCCCACTGATAGGGTTATTTGGTGGATTATATCACATGTGCTATTTTATGAGACTGCAGATCCTGCTCAAGGTGGATGTACAATTTACTCATAGCATAACCAGTATACAGGAAAATGTTTTCTAAGTTGTCTTGGAGATGCTACAAGTAGAAATTTCAATAGCCTTAAATCAAGTCTCGTCCACTAAAGGCCTCTGTAGGACATGTTCGTCCTTCTAGGGCAGTCCAGCTGGCACCCTCCACTGCAGGCAAAGATCCAGGAAGGCTTCCTGATCTCATCCTGTCTTCTCAGGTTCTTGGCTGAGGGATCTATAAGCTGAATCAGAGCCAAAAAAAGAAGAAGGAAAAGACTCTCTTGGTTGCCACTGTCCCCTGCCGTGGTGAAGCAAAGGGAAAGCCTGAAGATGATTCTGTGTAAGAAGGACCTCATCCAGGCACCCAGTTAAGAACCCAATTAGCTCTGGGTTGGAGTTACTCTAGTGCTCCTGTTCTTGTACCTTTTTCCTCTTTCCTCAGCAAATCCAGGCATGCCAATAAAAAGGAAAATATCTGATTTACCCAGTAAAGATTTCGTTGGTAGCTAGACCTCAAATGAGAGAAAATCTCAAAATATCTGAATCTGGAGAGAAAAAGTTAGACACCATTTGAGTTTGACTTCCAATTCCCAAATGGCTCGAGAATGGTAAGAGTGGAGAATGCAGGGTATTATAATTTACAATAATTTTTAAGACCTGGAAGACCTTTCAGGTTTAAATTCACCTGAAATTTTGTGAATTTTCATGGGCATTAGGAAAAATCTTTTCTTTAGTAACTTATCTTTGATTAACCATTGAATGTTACTGAAATATGACCAATCCAGTTCCAAATCGTCCAGCATAATACCTTTTTATTGGCATTCCTTTCAAGTTTAATATCATCTCATAAATCATTTTCTATTTTAGTAAATTTAGTCTTTTTAAATCATAAGAACACCATTATATTTACTCAAAATTTTACTTAACAAATTTTAATTAATGTTTGATGATGTCAGAAAGAACACAATCGAAGTAGCTCAAGGTTGGCATCTATTCCTTACTCAAGTTTCCAAAGTTTCCCTGTGTTCTACACATCTGATGCACACATTTCAACGATCCGATGCTTCTTATAAATAAACAGGGGCATTCCTGGAACTACATGTTTGTCGGTATTTTATTTATTTATTTTACTTCCAGCTAGTTAAGATTTCAACATCTAAGAAGACTGTAACTGCAGAAGCTCTCTTGGCTCTGTGAAAAACTTGCAATTCTTCCAACTGACTTATGGAGCAAATGGTTGTTTTCATCCAACATTACAAAAGTAAGAAAAGTGAAGTTTTTATGGGTGGGAAAGAAGGGCTTATGATTATTTTCTAAGTAACTTCTGGCTCATCTCTCCATTACGCTTCTATGTCAGAATATAACTCAAAGCTCTTCAGGTTTCTATGAAGGGCTAGTATGCATAACTACATATGATGCATCGCATAGAGACGAATAGTATCAGATAGTGTGAGCTTATTAGTCAGCTGAAATCTGTTTACAGAACACATTCTTTAAGATTTATAATTGCACAGCCCATGTCATCCTAGTTGTCAGAAAATATCAATTTGTTAGATATATGAAGAGTTGTTAAACCCCTAGTACACATAAAAATTAAAGGGAGTTTTGATAATTCCATAAAGCACATGTTTCTAGTAATAAAAAAAAATTGTTCATTTGTAAAAGTATTTATTGAGCTCTAACTTTGTTCAGGGCACTTGACTGCCTCCAAGTCGATCATATTTAGCGGGTGGAGACAGAAACCAAACCAAACCAAACCAAACCTGTTGCTGTTGAGTTGATTCCAACTCATTGTGACCCTATAGGACAGAGTAGAACAGCCCAGCCCCATAGTTTCCAAGGAGCGCCTGGTGGACTTGAACTGCAGACTTTTGGTTAGCAGCCGGAGCTCTTAACCGCTATGTCACCAGGGTATACAAGTTTGCAAATACTTACAAAACAATGTGATTAGAGTAATAATGTAAGTCTGCATGAGGTGCTATGGGAACATCATAGCTGGGGGTGGAAGAGAGGGCACAGGGTAGAGTTGACCTTTGATCTTATTCTTGAAGGAATATATTTTCTTGAGTTGTTCAGAAGTGGATTCATGTGTGTAAATCTCTCAGTTCGAATGTCAGTTATTTTAAAGTAGGTCCTCTGTTTAATGACCGTGTCTACTCTCTACAGCGCACAAGACAGATGGAAAAAGCACCATCTGAAGTGATGGGAATTTAACAGCCACCATGGGCATGCTAATTAATGCGTAAAATCAAAGGACAGTCCCTAGGTCATTTCCCAAATAAACCTGGAAGAGTCTTCTGAATCCTGCAACTGCCAAATGCTGCTGCTTTCCTGAAGCCTGCCTTCTTCCCCACAACAGAGCATTTCTCCTTCCTGTGAGCCTCCAGATTATAGTGGATAAATAAGAGCATAGGCTTCATTAGATGCCCTTGGTCTGACATTCTAGCTCCACCTCTTCCTAGACATGTTACCTTAGAAGAGGTGCTTTCCCTAAGCCTCATAACTGAAAATGAGCAAAATAAACAGTGCACATGATTATAGCAAATTGTTTGTAACCATGTATTTTACCGAATTTTGCCTTATTTTGTTAAAGTGTCTTAGAATCTTTAATGGACTGTAAGATTAGTGAGGAATCCCTGGGAGGTGCAAACAGTTAATGCATTCAGATGCTAACTGAAACGTTGAAGTTTTGAGTCCAGCCAGAGGCACCTTGGAAGAAAGGCCTGGCAATATAATTCCAAAGAAGCAGCCATTGAAAGCCCTAGAGAGAACAGTTCTACTCTGACACATATGAGGTGGCCATGAGTTGAAATTCGCTTCACAAAAACTGGTCATTGGTTAAGACTGTTGAGTGAAAAGAACCAAGACTTAAGATTTTTTGTTGTTGTTATTGTTTCTCATAGCACTTAAAACAAAACTTGTCAAAATATTCATCAATTAAATTGATTTCTTTGACCACATACTGCTCAGATGCATACGTGTTATATGGTAGGAAAACTGTTCCCAAAGTATGGGAAAAGTGGTAGTTTGGGATTGTGCAGGGCCTAGGCAGGAAAAGTTACTTCACACTTCCCCTTCAGCTTTTCAAATTGTGTTCTTGGAGGAAATTTGTTTGACCTTGGAGTGCATTATACCCCTAACACATGCTAAAAGGAGAGTAGGTTGCATGCTCAAAGCCACAGCAAACAGTGGTATCCAGCTAGAATTTAAAAATATTTCCATTGTGTTTATTTTATGGTTTCCTTCTATTTCTGGCAAGTTATACTAATTTCTATTTATTTAAAACTTCATTTAAAAATAAATATAGAGAAACAGTAAATATGGCATGTGAATTACTTCAGTTTTACACAATACTGTGATATATAAATATAATTTTAAAAGAAAAACTAACAGATAATATAATTCAACCTCTTATTTAATAGATGGGAAAAGGAAGGTACAATAAGGATAAGTAAGCTGCCCAAGTTACAAAACTTACACTGGCAGAGCTGGGAATAATCTAAGCCTCTTGACACTAAGAACTCAAGGGTCTGCCCATCGCCCCATGCCCCTTTGGTAAAGGAAATCATTTCTCAATTAATATTTGACGATTGGCTGTTTTCTCTAAGCCAACTACTTTTCCACCATGTATAATACCAACCGTTCATGGATATTAATGAGAATCAATAAAAACTGAGATCGCTTGGTGGCATGCAATCAGGAGCTAAGAACTATAAGAGAGACAGGAGAAGCTCAAAACCAAAACCAAAACAAAACAAAACAAAAACAAACCAGTTGCCATCGAGTTGATTCCGACTCATAGTGACCCTATAGGACAGAGTAGAACTGCCCCGAAGAGTTTCCAAGGAGCCCCTAGTAGATCTGAACTGCAGACCTTTTGGTTAGTAGTCGTAGCACTTAACCACTATGCCATAAGAGTAGCTCGCAACAATGCAGTTTACAATATTGCGCAATTCATTAGATATAGAAAGCAAATCTCCATACATGCAATGGGATTCTATCGGATTCAGGAGGCCAAATCTTCAGTGATATGCTAGTCGACCAAACAGATACTTTTCAAAAAGCCACAGATCTGTCCCGAAAGTGTAAAGGAGCCGCTAGCAAACATGTATCTAAAGTTTTATGTACGTGTAAGGAAAACATTCTATCAGTGCAGCACAAATTGATACACTAGTGAAAAGTAATGCTGAAATTAATGAAAATAAAATGGCTTGAGACACAGGAGAAACTAAGGAAAGGGGTTTCCCTTCTGGCGTGGCACAGAGGGTGGGGATGGGGCAGACAGGAGGCAAGGATGGGAAGGAGACTTTTTATTGAATAGCTTTGTACACATTTTGGTTTTTGAACCCAGTGAATGTCTTATATATTTAAGAAATAAAATCCCCCACCCCCAAAAATGCCTTGACCACCTGGTATTCAATGTCTAAGAGACTCTGAACCATTTTTTAAAATTGCTCCTTTATTAAAAATGTTTAAATCTAGAGGTTACTTTTTTGTTAAATTAAATTTTCACAATCACTTTATTGAATAAAATGATGTATTTTAGTTAGCAGATGTCCTTTAAAAAAACTTGCCATTATTTTGGAACTAAGATAATTTTAGAGGCATAATAAAAAAGCATCCAATCGGAATTTCTCAATAACCATGTAATGAGATTTAAACTTTGAATAATGTAGTTTCTGAGCGCTGTTAATTCAGCTCCACTGCACGTTTCTGCTATTTGCAAACAGCTTCAGTTTTGTGCATAACCATTGTGTGTACATTTCAAATATGAAAGCTGGAATCAGGCAGACTGCAAAGTACAAAAGAATAGTAAAGCATGCTATTCATGGACTTTTGGTTTCCTCACATCATCACTATGGTAACCACTAGGCGTTACTCCTCATGAAAAAAATATGAGTAATGATTAATTATCAGTTCTAAGTTTAACATGATTTATAGATACCTACCTTGTAACTCTAATGATACCACAGAAGTATCATCTTCTAATCCTTCAATCACCTCACACTTGTATCTCCCATAATCCTCCAGGGTGAGGTCTGTGATTACCAGAGAAGCATCGTTGTCACTGTCTCCCTTCAAAGATACTCTACCCTGATAGCCTCCATAGGTTTTCTTATGGTATCCCATGGAAACAAACACATCCACTTCCTTGAGGTAATCTGAAGTTAGCTTGGTCCACTTAATTCGGATTTTGTGGATTCCTGAGCCAAATGCTGTAGGGTCTCGATAAAATTTACATGGCAGTGTAACATTGCCACCTCTGCGTGAGAACACCTTGGCTTGTTCTGCTTCCACAATTAGACGGGGGCCATTTTCTGCTATAATTAAAAAGAGAAAAAGAAAATAATCATTAGTGTGCTTTTGTATTTATTTATTTATTTTCCAAAATGAAGTATGCTACCTATCCAGAATACCTGACAAAGAACAGCTCTGGGTAATTAGCTTTTCTACTTGTAAACATGAAAGCTATTTGCCATTGGGCAAATCTGCTGCAAAAGACCTCTTTAAAGCGTTGAAAAGCAGAGATGTCTCTTTGAGGACTAAGATACGCCTGACCCAAGCCATGATATTTTCAATTGCCTCATATGCATGCAAAGGCTGGATAATGAATAAGGAAGACTGAAGAAGAATTAATGCCCTTGAATTATTGTGATGGTGAAGAATACTGAATATACCATAGGTTGCCAGAAAAATGAACAAGTCTGTCTTGGAAGAAGTACAACAAAAGTACTTCTTGGAAGCTAGGGTGGTGAGACTTTGTCTCTGGTGCTTTGGTCGTGTTATCAGGAGGGACCAGTCCCTGGAGAAGGATACCATGCTTAGTAAGGTAGAGGGTCAGCGAAAAAGAGGAAGACCCTGGACAAGATGGACTGACGCAGTTGCTGCAACAATGGGCTCACACATAACAACAATTGTGAGAACGGCGCAGGACTAGGCAGTGTTTCAGTTGTGTTGTATATAGGGCTGCTATGAGTCAGGACTGACTCCATGGCACCTAACAACAACTTTTAACCATGTAGAAATGCACCTCTACTATATATACCTCTACTATTAGTCAGTTTTTCGTACTGTGGTGGCTTGGGTGTTGCTGTGGTCTTGGAAGCTATGTCACTGGTATTTCAAATACTAGCAGGATCACTTGGGGTGGACAGGTTTCAGCTGAGTTTCCAGATGAAGACAGACTAGGAAGAAGGACCTGGCAGTCTACTTCTGAAAATATTAGCCAGCGAAAACCTTATGAATAGCAGGGTATCATTGTCTGATACAGTGCAAACCAGGCAGTGTTTTGTTCTGTTGTGCATAGAGTGGCTATGAGTCGAAATCAACTTGATGGCACCAAACAACAACAACACTATGTATAGAACATTTATAAAGCAGTCATGTCTTTTAAACCATTGAAAAAAGAATGTACGTTGTAATACTAAGAAATATTGGATACAAGACTTCATAGTCATCTAAAGTCTGGTGATATAATAAATTCTATTTATTTTTCTGGTTACATGTTTCTTCTATTCTAATGTCAAAAATATAGAAACAAGGTAAGAGAAGTGACAGTTACATGGCCATTTCATCAAAATAAACTAAAATATTCTGATAGGTAAATTTCTCTTCCCAGCGAGCTTTCTAATATAATAAGTTTGTATTATATTCATAGGAAAAGTATCAAGAAATATGATTCACTTCCACTGTGCTTTTCTGGTCAATGAACTCAGGATATTCTCACGTGCATGGATTATAAGCAAATACAAACCTGTGCTATGTCATTCTGAAGAATTTCAGACAACATGTATGTATTTTATTTTCACACGAAGGCTAAACATCACAAAGCTATTTCCAACGAATATTCTCGATAAACTCCAGAAAATTTTGAAATATATTCCTCAAAATTTGAATGTAAAAAGTATATCCAAAGCTATACTTGCTTTCTGATTAACCAAAGAATGATATGCTTCATCATTTCCATAAATCTCATTCTATTCTCTTTACCTTTTGCTATGGCTTGTGTTACACTCAGCACTTCTACCTTTTGTTTCCTTGCCTTCCTCACCCTAGGACTTTATTGCCTTCCAGAGAGCACCATGATGTTCCCAGGCTGCCAAGTCAGCAGGACTGCCATTTTCTAGAGAGCCAGGTGTTATTTTCAGATCTTGGCTTTCTCTGGGGTTTCCCCTGGTTAGCACATTGTGCTTTTGACCTTGACAAAGTCTCTTGAAGATGTACAAAATGTGAAAATGAGAAAGCAATATAAGAGCTCCTGCCCATGCATGTCTTAAAAGCTGCCAGATATGTTCTTGAATAACTCTGCAGCCCTTCCTGACAGGCTGTTAGGTACTGCTGAACAATCCTTGGCCGTGAATCATTTAAGATACACAAATCACCAGGAAGAGTAACCACTCACCTCCAGATAGAGCTCAAGACTTAGTTATGTAATGGCACACATAGGATTCAGATTTTTTTTAAATGTCCAAAAATAGACACAACAGTTCTATTTGTATCATATAGCAATCAGAATTAATATTTAAAAATCAACATAGCATTTCATTTATAAGTCATCCCTAATCCTCGGAACCCAAAGAGTTTAACAAAGCCATCAACCTCCTCTTTGAATAGATGATGAAATGAGAGTATAATAGCCTCATTAAGTATTTAATTAAAATGAATCACAAATCCAACTCATTAAGCATTTCCTTTATAGCCTATTCTTTATCTTCTTATTTAGGACCATAGAATCTGAAGAGATGAAGGGTAAATCTATCCAACTCTTCCCTACAAATAATTTTTCACCTTTAACATCTGCAATGACTGTTTCAAGGTTCTACATAAATGTCTCTAGTATCCTCTTTCTGAGAGGAGGAAAAGGTGCTGTTGGCTAACTTTGCTCAGCAATGTCTGAAAGGCATGGGGAATATCTTACCCTGGTGCCTTGGAAAGCCAGCCGAGAGCTGGGCCTTCTCATGCTGGGAGATGAGTTTAGACATGACGCAAAGCTACAAGAGATCTCGGTTCCATAATTCAAGTCATTTAATTTTAAGTCAAAACTAATGCCCAAGTACACTGGGGTAAGTGGTGACAAACAAGGGTTCTACTGTGGTATAGACCTGGGTCCAACTTTACCTCTTTAATATACTAGCTCTGTAGCCTTTGGCAAGTTGTACAACCCTTAATCCCCAATTTCCTTATGTTTGAATTGGGGATAATAAACATACATACATACATATATATATGTATATATGTGTGTGTGTGTGTATATATATATATATACCCACTGAGGTAGAGTCCATTCCAACTCATAGAGACCTCATATGTTTTCTGAGGCTATTAATCTCTATGGAAGCAGACTGCCACATCTTTCTGCCATGGAGCCTCTGGTGGTTTCAAATAGCTGACCTTTCGGTTAGCAGCCAATCACTTTAACCACTGTCACCTATGTATATATATACACATAGAGACACACACACACACACGTATATGATTTAGAGGAGCCCTGGTGGCAAGTGGTTAAGCGCTCAGGCTGCTAACCAAAAGGTCATCAGTTCGAATCCACTAGCTGCTCCATGGAAATCCTATGGGGCAGTTCTACTCTGTTGGAATTGACTCAACAGTACACAACAACAATTTAGAGGGTCATTGAAAAAGAGGAAGACCTTTAACAACATGGATTGACCCAGTGGCTGCAACAGTGGGCTCAAATATAACAACGATTGTGGGAAGGGCACAGGACCAGGTAGTGTTTCATTCTGCTGTACACAGGGTCACTATGAGTAGGAACCAACTCGATGGCACCTAACAATGACAACATATATGTAATGATTATAATACATAGCCCTTGACTATTAACATAAAGACTGTGGTTCAAACCAAATCAGAGGCTTCTAGGAAGACAGGCCTGGCCATCTGTTTCTGAAAGATCACAGCCTTGAAAACTCTATGGAGCAGTTCTATTTTGCACACATGGGGTCTCCATGAGTTGGAATCGACTCAACAGCAACTAACAACAACAACACGTATAATGTGCTTTAAAAAATGGCTGACCAAAAGTAAGGGTGTGCTGATTGCTAACTGTCCCTACCACATAGATTTTCCACAGCATTTCTTAAATATGTCAGTGCCTGTATTAAGTGTAATTTTGGTATATATTAACCTCCATAGTTTCACTTACACTTATAAAATTGACTCATGTGGAGTGAAAAAATGAATACATAGTATGTGGCCTGCATTATATGGGAAAGTTGGAAATTATTGTGTAGTTTACTGTAATCATAAGGTGTTCCAGAATGAAAAAAAAGTCTGAGTGTTTTCTAAATTAAAGAGTTAAAGCAAAGATCAAAATTCTTGTATAAGGGACTGAGGCTTCTAATTTTTTTCTCCTGTGGTTTACTGTAAAATGTCTTGTTGTAGTATTTTACAAGTGTAGGGTTCTGCCTTTTGTAGGTACTATTTACTTAAGCTCCAGCATTGGAGGTAGAAGACAATTTATGTGGTATAATATTGAGAACTGAGCAGGCACCAAAAATCCACTGACTTCTCACAAAATAATTTTTCTCCCAAGACTGTCAGAATGTCCAAAATTCAAGCATTATTATTTCTTTTCTGAGGAAATTAGGTAATACATTTCAGAAGTCACTGGTTGGAATTCAAAGAACTCTAAGCAAGATGTGTAACATTTAGTGACTCTGGATCCTTAATGTTCATTAACCTAAACCACCAGGGTGGCCTTGAGAACAACGTTTTTTGCTTGTTTTCAGAAGATCTACACTGCAGATTATACAACATGCAGCACTACTGGAAGGAGTGGTCTGTTGCAGAACAGGTAAGATGTGGAGGAACCAGCACTGGCCAATGATTTAGCAGTTCTGTTCCACTGCAGCTCTACCATGGCTTAGCTGCTTGACTCTGGCAAGTTTACCTAATGAGAAAACTGAGCTTAAGATTCCTACCACAGAACGCAAGAAAAGGTTTAAACATAGAAGGTTTAAACATGGGGTGGGAGGGAGAGGGGTATTCACTAACTAGATAAACCAACCAAAAGCAAACCTGGTGCCGTCGAGTTGATTCTGACTCATAGTGACCCTATAGGACAGAGTAGAACTGCCCCATAGAGTTTCCAAGGAGTGCCTGGTGGATTTGAACTGCTGACCCTTTGGTTAGCAGCCGTAGCACTTAACCACTACGCCACCAGGATTTCCTCACTAACTAGATAAAAAAAAAAAAAAAATAGTACACAATAATTAGGTGAACGGAAGGACAACACACAATATAGGGGAAGTCAGCACAGTTGGACTAAACCAAAAGCTAAGAAGTTCCCTGAATACAACCAAACACTTCCAGGGACAGAGTAGCAGGGTTGGGGGTCTGGGGACCATGGTTTCAGGGGAAATCTAGGTCAATTGGCATAACAAAGTTTACTAAGAAAATGTTCTGCATCCCACTTTGGTGAGTGGCGCCTGGGGTCTTAAAAAGCTAGCAAGTGGTCATCTAAGATGGATCAATTGGTCCCAACCCTCATGGAGCAAAGGAGAATGAAGAACACCAAAGACATAAGGAAAATATAAGCCCAAGAGACAGAAAAGGCCATATAAACCAGACACTCCATCAGCCTGAGACCAGAAGAACTAGATGGTGCTGGGCTACCACCAGTGACCATCCTGACAGGAAACAAAACATAGAGTCCCTGATGGAGCGGGAGAAAAATGGGGTGCAGAACTCAAATTCTAGCAAAAAGACCAGACTTAGTGGTCTGACTGAGACTGGAGGGACCCTGGAAGACATGGCCTCCAGACTCTTTGTTAGCCTAAAACTAAAACCATTCCCGAAACCAACCCTTCAGACAAAGACTAGCCTGGACTATAAGACATAAAATGACACTCGTGAGGAGTGTGCTTCTTAGTTCAAATAGATTCATTTGAATAAATGGGCAGCCCCTGTCTGGAGGTGAGATGAGAAGGCAGAAAGGGACAGGAGCTGGCTGAATGGACACAGGAAATCTAGGGTGGAGAGGAGGAGCGTGCTGTCACATTGCAGGGAGAGCAAGTAGGGTCATCTAGCAATGTGTGTATAAATTTTTGTATGAAAAACTAACTTGAACTATAAACTTACACTTAAAGCACAATTAAAAAAAAAAAAAAAGATTCTTACCAGGCTTGTTCTTGCAGGTAGTCATCATAGGGATCAGCCAGGAAACACAGAGAAGGGGCAGGGACAAAGACAGCAGAAAGGGGAACTGAGAGTGCTGATGACAAATTTTGCACCGTCTTGCCTAGAGCAAGTCTTGACCTTATCACTGGATTTAGAAATCTCCATTGGTTTAATGTTCGTTTAAATTAAAAACAAACAAACAAACAAAAAACTGATCAACAGGCAGTTAAAAAGAAAATAAAAACAAATGACCAGAACGAGTATTACTTGCTTTTCTTCCTTTTCTTAAGAAATATGTGAAAGAATAAATAAAATCTGGCAGCATACCTGTTTTCATTTTTCCTTTTAATGTGAAATGGGGCACACAGAATGTGGCTGAGGCCCTGGTAATGGGTTCCATAAGAAAAAGGCTGTATATTCAAAACACACAGCTAATTGGGAGGAAATTAAACATGTCCAGGGAGGGACTGAATTTTTTTAAATCACAATTTGTTAATGCAAAACTTCATATTCCTATTAGAGACGGTCAATGACAGTGACTTGAAAGCTCTGATGCCCTTCAAAGCCTGCGGTTGTCTCCAGGGAAAGCAGCAGGGCTTAGTGAGAGCGCTGATGGGGACTCACTCAACCACACGGGGCCACAGTGATTATTTTAAGAATTCGGCTGTGAAATTCCAAGGACATCATTCAGTTTCATCAAATAACAAAAGCAACACCGTGACCAAATGATAACCTCTGTACTTGCTATATAATTTAGGTGAAGTCTTTTAAACAATGCTGTTGTTGAAACTGAGGAAAATCAGAGCAAGTCTACGAGAGCCAAAATACGACTTTGAGTGTAATCTACCTGAATTTAGAGATAATCTCAAGACTTTTAAATAATAGGGCAAAGATAATCACAGAAAAAAAAAACTGTTTAAAAACACAGTATTGGACTATTACCTACTGTTGTCAGCTTAATAAAAGCATCATCATTTTTGGAGGTTCACAGATGAAGACACAGGTGATAGAGGAAAAGAGAAGGTGCTGCGGCTCAAAATTTGTCTTTTTAAAGTGAATTGTGGATTGGGCAAAATAACCAGTCTTGGTGACTTTCTTTTCTGAAGAACAGATGCGCAGCTCCCAGACTTCCGGATTTCCTAAACTAACATTTTAAAACTTGGGTAGCCTATTTAAGATGGCTAAACAAGATGCTAAGTAAAGACACTAAAAACCAACACATTCCACCTAAAAAACAAAAACCTCTACAACCATTATTTGGATTTTTATAAGAGCATTTAGAAACTAAATGTACAGGAGAGACATAATTTCAGGATTAAAAATAACAACTACACTTAACTTTACTAACAGCACACATTGTCCCCATACTTCTTCCTTTGCTAAGAACCAGCGAAAACTCATCACAGATCCTATATGTGAAACGCGTGCTTATTTAAAATTTCTCTCTGACATTCCAAGCTGTTAAGCATAGACTGTTGTCAGCTACAAGATGAGTCATTTGAAAAGCTGCACAAGGCTTTAAAAGTACTTCCTTATTTTGACGACATTTGTTATCACTTTGCTAGTTTTGCCTCTGTAAGACTATCACTCTGGAAACTGTGATTTCCCTTAGGGAAGTCAAAGCCTGCAGGTGGATGAGCAGCCAGGATGGATTTGTATCCTTATCACCGTGCTTTCCATAGTCTATTGACAAAAACCAATCTGTCTCCCCAGACCATGTCTTATTTATGTTTCTCCAGAATCAATATAGTGCCTGACATGTCATAAGTGTCTGGTGAGTGAATGATACTAGAAAAACAAAACTAGTTGCCTTCAAGTCAATTCCAACTACTGGTGACCTCATGCATGTCAGAGTAAAGCTGTGATCCATAGGTTTTTAATGGCTGATTTTTGGAAATAGATCACCAGACCTTTCTTCCAAGGCACCTCTGGTTTTATTCAAACCACCAATCTTTCGGTTAGCAGCCGAGTGCCTTAACTGTTTGCACCAACAAGGGATTTCAGCTAAATATTAATGGTACATAAAGCCTGTGCTTCCCTATGGCAGTGAATAGCTCAGCTTCCCTTACAACAGGTTATAACTCTAAAGTTAAAAACTTGATAAAAATATTTAAGCATACACATTAAAAACAATATTTAAGTAGAATACATAATTTAGATGCCTTGTCTCTCACTGTGTCTTACTCATTACATTTGACTAGGATACATAATACCTTGCTCATTAACCTTTAACTATTTATAATTATTTTCTCTCTGTCAGGCTGATATGAATCTAATTTTTCCTGAAACTGCTCATCTGGAATCAGAAATTCTTATTGTTTGGTTATGACTCCAATGTGTCTATGTGTCTAGTCAAGTTTGCATTAGAAGCCTTTGCGGGCGTCCTCTTCCCCTGTCCCCGCTCCATCCAGGCTTCGCTGTTCTTTCTGAGAACTGTGGGCTTTCAGTTGCTCAGAGACAAAGCTTTAGCTTGCTCCCAGCTACTCCGAAGGCAAAGAATTTTGAGCCTTCCCTCTATGGCTCAGCGCCTCAAGAAGGGCTAACCTGAAGGGGGCGATAGATAAACTTTAATGATAACCTCATTCTTAACCTCTGCCCTCACCTACTTGATTTGGGTTGGAAACCTTTATACAGTGTTGTGGTGAGGACTAAATGATACAACCCAGGTTAATGCACATAGTAATTTATTTTGAAAAGCCAATATTAATGTATTAGTATTAAAAACAAACAAATAAACCCAAAACAAAAACAAAAAACTTGAAATGTGAGTCATTACAAGACCTGAAGCATCTGTTTGAGAGACTCTGAGTTTCCAGCCCATAAAACAAACAAACAAAAATTGCTGTGGAGTCGATTCTGACTCATAGAGACCCTAAAGGGCAGAAGCGAATTGCCCCACAGTGTTTCCAAGGAGCAGCTGGTAGATTCGAACTGCTGACCTTTTAGTTAGCAGCCATAGCTCTTAATCACTACACCACCAGGGTTTCCTTCTCACCCATAGCAAAACCAAAAAACCAAACCTGTTGCTGTTAAGTTGATTTCAACTCATAGTGACCCCACAGAACAGAGTAGAACTGGCCTATAGGTTTTCTAAGGAGCTGCTGGTGGGATTCACTGCTGACCTTTTGGTTAGCAGCCCAGCTCACAACCAATGGACCACCAGGGCTTCTCAACCCATACAGTAATGGTTTATTCTTCAATGTTTGCATTCTGTTAATTGTGATTTTTTCCTTCCTGTTCATATTTCACCTGTTTTAAAATAGTAGTCCTCTTAAGCTAGACCCTATTTCATGTAAATATGAAGCTGTGGCACCTGGACACCGGGCAGCTTGCTTTCACTTAACCCAACACCCAAACTCTATGCCTGAGCAATAGAATTTTTAAGCAGCTCAAAAACCTGTTTCATCTTTAGGACTAACTGTACTCTTTCTTGTCTGCATGTTTGGACTCTGCCTTCTGAACCTCCTAGCTAAATTCCTTACTAATGGACTAAGGTCTATCAAGGTCAATATAGTCCTGACACAACCACCAGGCTTTCAAACCATACAACCACCTTCACCTTGTGATCTGAGACTGAAAGCTATCCAGCAGTTTCGAGAGGGAGAACCCTAAACTTCTAGAGCTGCCCCATCCCAGCTCATAGCCCTTTCTCACCAGGAAGCAGTTTAAAGAGTCATTGCCTAGTCTCCCCTTTCCTGCAGCTCATTGTCTTGCCACTAACTAATAACTCTTAGCGTCAAAAAAACAGGAGGGAATAAGACAGGGCTAAGTCGCAATCGACTTGATGGCAATGGGTTTGTTTGTTTTTTTTTTAGAGCCATAGAGCCATTTTTTCTTAGCTTCAAGACAACCCCTCACCCAGCCCATTTCCTGGAGTTGTTTCTTTTCCTCCTCAATACCTCCTTGAAAAGAAAGCCATGGGCTGGCCAAAGCTGACTAAAACAGGTCCTGCCCTCCATCTTGGCAATCCAGATGACCTTAGCCTCCTTAACTGCTTCGTGCATGGTAAATTCTCCACCCCTGTGTGGGGAGCTGACATGTTAATGAACAAAAATGGCTAAGTTTCTCCTGCATGGGGAATCCAACCCATGCCCTAGAAAATGCTTTCTTATTCTGGAATGCTCTGCGTCAGCACAAGTGCGCCGTCTTGTATTTTGTAGCTGATCTTGCCTATGTAAACCAGCCTCAACAAGCTGCCTGTGAGAAGTCTTAGAGGGCACTTAGCCCCTACTGCCTCCTTGGTTGGCCAATAAAGCTGCCTTTTGTTCTCCCCCATTCTGCTCGCCACAAAACAAAACAAAACTCATTGACACCGAGTCAGTTTTGATTCATAGTGACCCTATAGGGCAGAGTAGAACTGCCCCATAGTGTTTCCAAGGAGTGGCTGATGATTTTGAATTGCTAACCTTTTGGCTAGCAGCCAAACACTTAACCACTGCATGGTCAGGGTTCCAAATTAGTATTACTGTCTGGCAATGTTAAGTCAGGCACAACCAGCTCCAGAATTAGAAACAATCTTTATATCTTTGGCAATTTAGAGTTTTTCTGCTCTGGTCAGTAATTTTCAAAATTAAGTCTATCATGTTATCAAAAATTTATGGATAAAGAAATAGCATTTAATTCCTATTATTTTAGGTTTAGGAAAAAAAATTGAGATGATCAAAGATGTACAGTGAGCAAGGAACGTTACAGGAAAATGAAATTTGAACATTTTGCTAATATGGTGAATGGCATTCTTAATTCAAACATAAAAACACAAACAATTCAAACATACTTTCCTGAATTTTAACTGTAATAGAGACTTGTTTCAAAGGATATGGAGAAACCAATGCATTAGTATGAGGCATTCTTCTTCATTAGGCTGTAATTAACCACACAGTCCTTAATTATTGGAAATATGCCTTTATGGGGTAAAGGAGTAGAGCTCAAGTCTACTTGTCTCTGCTCAGACCACTTCCACTTTGTGGTAAAGGGTAAGAAAAAAAAAATTTTTTTTTTTTTCCTAAGGTCAAGTAATTTGCAGAAAGAACACTGTAGAGGGTACATCACTGGTTTTATACATTGATATGGCTAATGTCTTTTCTCAGTTTGGAAGCCATCAAGATAATACAACCACAGAGTTAGTCCTAGAATCAAAGAAGGAATTAAAAGAGACCTTTGGAATCTTTACTAAATAAATAAACATGAATTGAAAGCCCCCATAACGTGTTTGGTATTAAGTTTAGCACTGAAAAAAAAGAAAGGTAAGTCAAACACAAACACCTGGGTATGCATGGGTGAGTGAAGCAAAGGGAGCACTATGGGCATGGGAACAATAGAGAGCAGAAAGGTCTGCGCCCATTGCTGGGGAGCACATGCAACATTATAAAGGGTCAGCAGATACTGCTTCTCACTGATCCTGTCCTATGAGAATGCAGGCTGAAAGACAGCAGGTCTTCGGATTTTTCAACAGAAGCTAGAAATGCAGGTTTTAATGCCAAAACTTCCTATCTTTACACCTTTAAATGCTAGCAACTAATTTACATTAAAAAATATATAAAATATATATAAGCAAAAAAAAAAAAAAAATTTTTTTTTTCCCCACACATCAGAGATCAGGATTCTGTTTCTGGGAAGCGAATACGTGACCTTTGCATCCTACTTTACAACACTTTTCAGTAATGAAGTCTTCAAAGCTCAGACCAGGGCCATCTTCTAACGTCTATCTGCATACCCCTAACTCCCCAGATGATCTCTTTCAGTCCCATGGCTATAAATAACACTATGTGTTGATGATTTAAAATTTTTTCAGCACTGTACTTTTTCCTGAACTCTAAATAAGTAAATCCAACTACCTACTGGTCATATCTTAGGTGTCAAATAGATAACTTGAGTCTCCTCTCCCTTACCAAAACCTATTCTTCCCTCAGTATCCCTCAATTTAGTTTATGCCTCCATCATTATTCACCCATTTGTTCAAGCCAAAGTCTAGGAGCTATATACTTGATGAGTTTCTTTCTCTTAATCTTTACATCTGATCTGCCAACAAGTGAAGCCATCTCTACGTTTTTCCAAGTTGGTTCAATTCCATCCATCTCTACTGCTATGATCCTAGTCTAATGGTACCACGATTTTTCACCTAAACTACTGCAAGTGCTTCCTAAGGGGTTTCCTCACCTTTACTCTTGGTCTATTATAATCCACTATTCTTATGGTCTTTCATAAATGTAAATCATATTATGTAACTCCCAGCTCAAAATCTTTTAATGATTTTCAGATGCTTTCAGAATAAAATCCAAACTCTGTACTCTGTCCCACCTATCAAGTATTATGGTCTGGCTCCGGCCTACTCCTCCAGCTTCATCTTAAACCACACCCCTCCACTGTAGTGTTGCAGCCCCTTTGGCTTCTTTCTAGTTTGAAGACACCAAACTAGACTGCATTTTCCATTCCTTCTACTTGGAATGTTCTGCCCAGGATCCAGTTCCTGATTTAGGTCTTAGCTTCATTTTCAGCTGCTTAGAGAGCCCTTCCCTGATTCCCTTTTGGGGAAGGCAGTACTTTCCATGTCCCCCTGGGTACTTGCTTTGCATAGGTTTTTTTTCTTTAAAAATATTGTGGTGTTTATTATTTATATGTTCATTTACTTTCATTTATTCGTGCAGGTCAGAAACCTTATTATAAGGAAAGATGCTTGGCTTTAGAACCTACTTTGTATTTAATGTACTGTGGGCACTCTATAAACATGAAAAATAAAAACTTTTATGCATCATTTAAAATAATGTAATCTGTTTACCTGGAAGCATCTAAATGAAGTACTAACCGCTGAATCAGCTTTTTAGTATTTTAAGCTAGTGATTGTGTGAGAAGAGACAAAGCAAAGTGAGAACATAAAGATAATCATATGCAGATTATTGGAGATTTCAAATCTGTCAGTATAATTTGTCTCAAGACAAAGAAGCAATTGTTCATAGCCCCTATAATACTAGAAAACTTTAAAATGAACCTCTAGATACTTAAATAAGCAAAACAACAAAAACCTTTGTGTAAAGTATTCGTTATTTTTTGCTAGCAACATTACTATTTACAGATAATAATATAATCATTTTGCACAAATAAAGTCATAGAACTAAGAAAATAAGAAATGTATATAATGTATACTGTAATTTATAAGGAACCACACAAATCTTTAACTTATCTTTCCTTCCACCTATTCTATCTCTACCATTCAATAATTCTAGCTAAATATCTTTTCAATGCTTTCCAGGAATAAGCCAAAGCAAGGAGGCAGAGCAAGCACCATTACAAACAGAATCACATAGAAGTGGAAATCTCACTTCAAGGAGTGTTTTTAATGGCGTTTTTATTTTAAACATTCAATCACTATTCAGAATCAAGGTGATACCCTCCTTTTTTCTACCTCCTTCACCTAATAATCAACATACTTGCCTACAATAAATGCTCCTTTTTCTAACACACTTTGTTGGTTTTCTGCTTGATGACGTACGCTCTCTCTGTGTTTTTATCCGTAATGTTGGTGTCCTTTATGGTGAACAGTATTCAGAAAAGATAGGGAGAATTCATCTTTAACTTAATTTGTTCAACAAACTTAACAGCACAATACCTGAGCACATAAATGCACATTACTTAGAGCGTATACATATGGTGATTAGTCACTGCTTCAGGAAGGAAGTCAAGTAACCAACATACTTTATTAAATTAAAGTTAAAATGGCTACCATTTGGATTGACTATATGGATAAACACTGATGCTACTACAAGGGGCAATATAAAACAGACAAAATATTTCTGAAGTAACTTAAAAGAACTTTTAGATTTCTTACGCATTCAATGTCTTCCTTTTGAAATAAAAATATTTTTTATAAAAAATATTAGTTCTTTTTCCTAGACAGGAATAGTCTGATAATCTCTGAATTGACTATTTTAACTTCTTAGCATATTCAGTAGACATCTGTATTCCAAAAGACTTCCTAAATGGGTAATTTTTCTACTTTACATTTAAACTAAACTAAAGAGTTGAACCAATAAAGAAACCTAAATCTATTCTTTCTTAATTTGGTATAATCAGAGAAATGCAGCGTGTTACAGCTACGTTAACATGAAGTCATTAAGTTATAGGTCAGCGCTTCAGCTGGGTCAACATCGATTCTTGCAGAGTTGCAACCAAAGGGAAAGGCTTTACTAGTTAATGGATTTTTCTGGGTATTTGGGAGCATTCCCAAATAATCATCGGCTTTTGATACAATTTGATGATCTCAGCGCCCAGATTGGAATAGAGAAAGCAGTTCAGTGTGAGTTTGTTGCTACCTAAAATGATTATTTTATATATAGGTTTTTATACCTGAAAATATCCTAAAACTGTATTGTTTTAACAGATGCTTTACAGAATATCATTGGATTCAGCATTCCAGATTATTCAATATCAAGTTGGTAAATATTCTTAAGATATATTTTATGGATTTAAACCTACTAAGTGATTAAAAAAAAAAAAAGCTTTAGTGCATGTAGATACAAAATTCTAAATAGTAAGATTTTTTTGTTTGGTAACTAATTACCTTTTCTCTCTATTTCCACTTTTCTTTAGCACATATTTGATGCTTTCTTATTCTTCTTGCCCAGATGAAATTGTTAGTAACCTCACTGAGAAAATGGTCTGTTCTTCCACAGAGAGTAACACAGTATTTGGCACAAAAGAGACCAGTGTTCCACAAATGCCTAAATGAGTAAATTTTCCCAAAAGAACAAATGAACGCAAAGAAGTCTAGGAGATAGGATAGCAATTATACATCTTGACAGAAGCAAAGGTGATATATATATATATATATATATTTGAATACAGATTAAGGGAGTTATAGAAACTGTATACCAATCTATAACTATTTCATACCTTGCTTTCTATATTTCTAACCATTGTGTATATGTGGGAAACCCTGGTGGCGTAGTGGTTAAGTGCTACGGCTGCTAACCATAAGGTCGGCAGTTCAAATCCACCAGGTGCTCCTTGGAAACTCTATGGGGCAGTTCTACTCTGACTTATAGGGTCGCTATGAGTCAGAATTGACTCGACGGCAATGGGTTTGGTTTTGGTGTATGTGTGTGTGCGTGTGAATCTAGTACAGCAAGTCTACAGTTGAGGAAAGATACCGCCCTGTTTAGTTTATACCTGTATTTTAAGGAAACTGCTTTTTCTAGGGCTTCTGTTTAAAAGTAAAGCACATAATGCTATCTTCTCTCTATAGCATCTCATATTTTTCCTTCACAGCAGTTATCATAGTCAATAGTTCTATATTCACAGTAATGCCCGTCTCTCTCACTAGGTTATAAGCTCAATGAAGCCAGGAGTCAGGTGTTTTGTTCATCAGTGTATACCCATTGCCTGTACATATTAAGTACTCAATATATTTGTTGAATAAATGAGTTATCTATGAGTACATATATGTACGTGTGCAGTATATGAATATTTTTATATATGCATATATTTGTGGAAACCCTGGTGGCATAGTGGTTAAGTGCTACAGCTGCTAACCAAGAGGTAGGCAGTTCAAATCCGCCAGGTGCTCCTTGGAAACTCTATGGGGCAGTTCTACTCTGTCCTATAGGGTCGCTGTGAGTCAGAATCGACTCAAAGGCAGTGGGTGGGTTTTGTATATATATTTGTATATACATTTTCCTTGGGGCTCATTTATCATATTCATGTGGTGATATTCTTAGTTTTATCAAATAGCAAGCCTGTATATAAGGCAATAGTTTCTTAATATCACATTTGGCTTCATGCCCTATAGAAAACTTTAATCATCTAATTATAATGATCTTAATTTTTTGATTCCATGATTAAATTCTCTGATATTTTATAGTTACTAATTTTTGGGTAGAATTATTGACAGATTATATATTTACCTCAATGCAATCTGGAAAATTCACTCCTTGATATTTGTCGATTTTGACTTTGAGGATGCAAACAATATACTCTGCCTCAAAAAGACAAAAGTAAATTGACATAACTATTAACAACAGACTCGGAGTTCAAATGAGTTTTAAGAAAAGTTAACTGGACTAACTCTTCTCTAGTTCTCCCCTTAACCTTTGGCTCTGTAGACAGTTGATCACACATTATTAAACTCGCTCCACTCTTTGATTTGATCCACTCTGCACAACCAGATCCCGACTCTGCAGCTATTACATAAGGAGCAGGATAGCATTTCAGTGACCAAATATAAACCCAATACTCTTCAGAGCCATGTACGCACATTGGAAACTCTGCTGCAGCCTGCCTCTCATAGTCTCTCATGGAATATAAGGTGTTATGTAGCAGTGTGGGAGCCACACGTACGGCCAAACAAGATGTGCTATCCAAACACATGATCCTTTCCCTCATCTGTCACTCCTTATCTCACGAATTGAAAAGATCTCTTTGAAATTTGGGAACACACAAAGGCAAAGAAGACCAGGACATGGGATAGCACTTGATTAGGACTCGATTAAGGAAAATGCCTAGGTTTGGGTCCTGGGTTTATTCAGCAAATGTATATCAACCACCTAACTATGTGCCAGGCACTGGTCCAGGTGACTACTGTACCTCAGACACAGAACTGATGTACATTCTTACAGTAGACACAGACAACAAAAACTTACATAAAAATAAGTAGATAGGCCAAGCTAAGGAGAAAAGGAAAACAATGGTGAGAGGGGACAGAGGGCAGTAGTCTGGGAAGGCTCATTAAGAAGTGAGAAACGAGCCCAGATTTGAAGGAGGGGAGAGAATTAGACAACAGAAACTGCTAGTCATCAACCATATCACCTGGGTCGAGTGACTTAAAATCTCTGAGTCTAGATTTTCTCATTTGTACCATGGGAGATTGATGTAGATGATATCAACTCAAGTCCTTTTTAGTTCTTAAATTTTGTAAAGTATGATTTAGCTTACACCAACATTATAAAATGAAAGCAGTCATGCAGTTAATGTCCATTAAGTTCACACAATGGGTTGTAGGCTGTTAAATGCCATGGATGCCACAAGCATTTAAGAAATGTGCATTATGATTGTGCTAATTTGAAAGAATCTCATTTTGCTCATTCACTTAGCCATTCATTTATTCAGCAAACCTATACTAAGCACCTAGTTTGTGTCAGGTAGAGTTCCTGGGTGGTGCAAACAGTTGGCTGCAAACTAAAAAGTTGGAGGTTCAAATCCACCCAGAGGTACCTCAGAAGAAACGTCTGGAGATCTACTTGCAAAATATCAGCCACTGAAAACTCTATAGAGCACTTTTCTATTCTGACGCACATGGGGTTACTATGAGTCAGAATCGACTGAACAGACACTGGCCATCTATGTTTACATAGTAAGTATATAAAGGGAAAATATTACTTAAGTTTTTAAAAACCAGTTTCTACAAAGAAAGAAAAAGTGATCAGACCATGTTTAATCTTCTGGGGAAATTTTAAATTGTGAATTTAAAGAGGACAAAGAAGGAGATTTATAAAATGCTTATTTCATTAGAACTAAGGTAATGCCACGGTTCTTCTAAAAATTGTTCTTTGAATAGTATGAGCTTTTTCCATCGGTATTTGTACTCCCTTTTCTATTTACAAATAAGTTTATCATGATTGTGAGGAAATAAGTATAACAATAACAGCTATCATTATTGGAACATCTACAAGTGCTAAGAAGTTTTCCACATATTATCTCATTTGATTATCACAAAGCCCTTTGGAATAAACGGTGATTTGCCCCAATTTTATAGATGAAGTAAGCAACTCCATGACACCTAACAACAAACAAACCAAGATGTAAAGAGATCAAAGAAATTGTCCAAGGTCAAAAGGTAGTAAACAGCATTAGAGGAGAGACTCTTAAGCTTGTCATTCGAAGGCTTGTGCTAGAGCCTCAGATGCAGAAAGCACGGGCTCAATGACTTTGGTAAAGACAAGCAGTTTCATGTTTAGTATAACTATTTTGATCTTTAAGTTCGTTATTATCTCAATAGTTTCAAAATTTCTCTGCCGTCTGTGTCAAATGTCTTTTTAAAAAGTGTATAACCATCATCACAGAAATTCTACTGGTAATTGAAAGTATACCCAAAGAGTTTTTGGAATTAATTCAAATATTTAAAAAATTGTGCTTGTGTGTGATTTGGTACTTGGTGTAAAATTCTTCCTAATGGTCTTAGTTTCAAATGATTTAGAAGTTGTTTGGCTGGGCATTTCATGGCATGAGGAATACAATCCATTAGTTGAGAGTGTTACAGAGAAGGTATTAACAGCAGTCTCTCTTCCTGTAGAACTGCTTGAGCAAATTATTATCCCCTACACTGAAGAAGAGATCTTGGAGGAAGTACAACCAGAAGTTTCTTTAGAAGCAAGGACGGTGAGACTATGTCTCACATGCCTTGGACATGTTATCAGGAAGGATCAGTGCCTAGAGAAGGACACCACGCTTGGTAAAGTAGAGGGTCAGCAAAAGAGAAGAAGACCCTCAGTGAGATGGATTGACACAGTGGCTGCAACAGTGGGCTCAAGCATAGCAACCATTGTGAGGATGGCTCAGGACCAGGCAGTGTTTCGTTCTGTTGTACATAGGATCGCTGGGAGTTGGAACTGACTCGGCTGCACCTAACAGCAACAACATTGAAGACAGGATATGATATACATACTAATATCTCGATTGCAAGTTTTTAGCAGTCTCCACAGAAAAGTGAAGCTTTCATTCTCATGTTACCCAATTAATTCAATAAAATAATTAAAAGTAATGAATTAGTACATACGCTATTTTATCTAAAGCTATATCTTTCTCCATGGGAAGCTGGTGAAGTTTTCCTTTTTTACCACCAGAAAAATGTTCTTTACTAAAAACACTTGCACTGGGATTGACCCTGGCTATTTTCTTTCCTGGTCACCTGCTTTTTTTTCAATATTTTATTTTAGCCAGATTAAATCTTTTGTGTCTGTATCTCTATAGAACCTCCTACCTACCAATATTATGAGGAGGCCTTTAGAAAAATAATTAGGTAACTCTTATGCATGAGACTCAAGAATGAATTTCTCAAAATGTTGAGCACCCATATCAAAGTAGCCAAGGAGAATTTGAGGATGACATGCACTATTTCCATGGGATTAATTAGAGTTGGGGAACTTAGAGTACAAAAACACACATTTAATGTAAAATGGGAGAGAGAAAAGATGTTTTCATAAGTAGCATGAGTTTTAAGCCAGCCTCTGTCATTGAGAGAAGCTCCTGCCGCTCATCAGCACAATTTAGAAATCTGAAATTCAGATTGCTACTTAACCATCTGACTGCAAAATTCTTATAAAATCATGTAATGATTTTGGCTCCCTTAAGTTCCTTCTGGGCCATGTTTCATAAATAACTCTCTTAAATGTAAGAAGATCATTCAGCATTTCAAGTAAGTAATGAACATTATCTATTTTATTGATTACCTATTTTACTATATGGTTTATTTTTGTAGATGACTACTGAAATTATGATAGGTCACTTGGAGTGGTTTCTCTGAAAAGCTGGGGAATATGAAAATTCAATCTGAGTTAAATCATAAAGGAAAAGAAAACTTTTTTTTTCATTGAAAAAAAGCAGTGAAGACAGGTATTTGGGACAATTTTACAATAAATCCCCCTTAAAAAAAATAATATATATTTTTTTTTTCTGGACATAATACCATAATCCTATGACCCAAATTGCATTTCAATATTAACTTTCACAAGCCAAATATAGGCCTTGTAGTTCTATTACTTGAAAGCTCTGAGCACCTCTTCAGGGCAAGTCTGCACTTTCTAAGAATATGAATTTACAATTAAAATGAAGAGAACTATCAAGGCATTAAAAAAAAAAAAAAAGAGGCAGTGTATGCAAACAACCTGGATAATCCTGATACCTTGCCCTAAATTTGAACAGAGTATATAGGAATAGGGAGAACAGTGCAACAGTTTTCCTGCTGAAATTTTTTTTTTTTATGTGGGAATGGGGAGAACAGTGCAACAGTTTTCCTGCTGAAAAAACTTGAGTCTGACTTAGGAGCTCACCAGAAGCTATTTTTAAAATGTTCGTGAAATTTTGAAATAATGTCGTACTCTGGGTACAATGTGGACTAAACAGTTTGTGTGTAGTGTATGATATTACTTGGGTACCTGTCTACTAATAACTTGAAATCACAGCAAATGTTTATTTTACAGCTGACTTAAAATTGCTATTGTTAACAATGACTAGGTATTAACAGTTTGGTGGAATTGAATTCTGTGACTAGAATTTAAAAGGATGTTAATCTGGATTAGAAATCTCTATATGTAAATATCTTAGACTCTTTGGGAAACAGCTTTGATGCTACTACAGTCATTAAAGGAAACAGCTGAGTCAGCAGCTTGCAGAGTAAAAATTTATGATTATATAATTCTTTTTCACCGTTCAACAGTGAAGAAAATGAAGCTTTTGGAAACAATCAGAAATGAAGGAGACGTGTCTGAAATAGCTAGACATAGTCAAATCCAGAATTCTATTTTGATAGTCAGAATGCACACAGCAAAATACTTGCAGCCAGATTTACACAGTCCTTTGACCTTCACAAGTCAGACTTTTCAATCGTGAATGCAGTATTCTGAGACTACACTTTTGACCTTGGGGATATAACTTGGGGTTTTACGTCTCTTAGAAAACTTAGAATGCCCTGGCCCTCAAACAGAGCTCATCTAATATTAATATCATCACGTGTTTAAATGGTTAAATTATGTCATTCTTATTTTAATTATTCAGCATAGAAGGGCAAGGAGGGAAGCTCCAGCTCCTTTAGAACTCTCCCTTCTTTCTGCAGAGGTCCCTTAGTTTTCTTAATGCAAAATGTCCCCCATCTGAAGCTGGGACTGAGGAAATAGCTGCATTGTACTGCAGCCTCAAATCCTGCTACAGCTTTCAGATTTTGGACTCAGCTGAGCTTGAACAGAAATATGCAGGGAGCAATATACTGGTCTGTGGGAACTAAAGCTTTCCTGAAGGAGACTGTAACGGGTGCTTGTCTGCCTTTCATTTTATTTACATTGTTTCTCTTAAACAATTAAACAGTCACTCTGATGGAATGACTTACATCTTAAGTTTTATTTCCTATTTCTCCTCTCTCCCAAAATGCATTTAAATAAACTTTATGCACTCCATTATACTTGGAAGGTAGCAACTGCACTAAAAAGCCTTGAACAATTACATCAACATACAGCAGTTGGACATTCTTAAGCCATTCAACTTTAATTGTCCCCAATTCAGAAGCCCACAGTAATGCAACAGCATTCAAAAGCCTGGGGGAACATGTTCACAAATTAGCAGAGAGGGAAAGAAAAAGTCAATGCAGCAGAACTAAAATCAAGGAACACTAACCCAGCATCTCAACTCTTCATAACTTGAAATTAATTTGACTTTCATAAGAGAGTCTGTTTTCTTACCTTGGATGTGAATAACTCCGTTATGATCCATAGTATAGTTGTTCGAACGATCATCAGCCCAGCACACTGAAATCAGCACCAGAAGAAGTAGGCTCTTCATCTTTGTAGCCCAAAGAATCTTCTTCACTGCGAGACCATCACATACAAAGAGGCTTGTGAGATTTGGAACCCTTTGGAATGTGGCACTGCACAACTTATTGCCGCCTTATCATCAGATAATGGGTCTGTAAAAACGTTTAACCCAATCTGTTCAGAAAGTTACTGTAGCTGTCTTTGAGAGCTGAAGACTGCAGCTTTGAATAATTCCAGTTCCCTTTCTGTAGTAGAAGTAGCCAGAGGACAAATAGTGTTTAACTCTATCTTTGCAGAATTGGAAATTTAGAAATTTAAAGCACTGTAGTTTGGAGATAGAGTATATTACAAAGATACGTGAGAAGGAATTAAATAGACTTAAAAAAAAAAGTTAAGCCTTCTGAATACGGAATATTAAACAACAATCCAGTGTGTCAATAGATGAATATTCATCACCAGGTCTAATTAGGAGCTGCATCTCCAACCCAGAGCAAATAAAGAATATTGGCATGAAACTTGACATCATCATTCATTTTACATGTGGCTTCCTAAGCAGGTTAGTTTTCCTTGTTCTAAATAGAAAAGAGGACAAAAAAAAAAAAAAAAAATCCTGATGAAGCAGAATTAGCACATTTGTTACAGGTTCACTTACCATCTTAAACACTGCTTGGGTCCGTGGTGAAGAGGTGAAAATTATGCACAAACTAGGTTCCAGCTGTGCATGCTACCACTGCAGTTGCCCTGATTGATTTTTCATTCATCTCTACCTAAATGCTGACGCACCAATTTGGAATGCCAGGTAGGGTCTCTGCAGTCAGCAGAGCCCTGGCTGCAGGCAAGGTCCCTGCAGCCTCGCAGGGCAATTAGGCAAATAAAGAGCTGAAACAGACAGAGTGGCAAGTCCTGGTCCTGAGGCAGAGTCATCACTGACTGTCCTTTATTGCAAAATCAACTTGAAAAAAGGAGATACATCCCCTAAAGTTTGTCACTGTAAGATCTAGGATGAGCCAAAAACCAATCCCAAGTGATATAAACCTTATGACCTCTGCAATATTTGCCAGGCAAGAATTTCAGTGTAGTGCCTCTGTTTTAATATGGAAGTTGAGGCACATGTTAACAAGGGCTTTCTTTTTCTCTCATGCACACAGCAGTGTTAACAATACTTGGCTATTTTTAAAACTGAAAATTGCACAATACTGGCTCCTCGAACTAATTTGTTTTTTCTAAGAAAGTCTATCTCCCAAGAATACGTATGAAGGAGTTTTCAGTCTGTTCCTGGAGGTCCTTCCCGGCGAGCCTCTACTCCAGCGCCTAATGCGTGTACTCACAGAAGTTCCCCAGGTCTCATGGGACAGGAACACCTCTCTGCATTTGCCCTATAAAAAACTGCCTTTCGGTCTTTTATGATTGCTTTAATTTTTTTTTTCTTCTTTCATATGTCATGGGAAGAAGATGGTTGCCCATGAGCAAATTGTAAGACTTACTTTTCCAGGAAACCAAGAGTGCCACCTTCAAAATTCTACCTGATTTCTTTAAATCTTATTTTCAGAAGCTTACTTGCTTACTCCTCTGAGGAGTTTTCTGAAATTACTACTTTTTGTAGCCACTGATCTGTGTATACAGGTTACTATTAACAAATATTACCTACTTTGGGCCCAGTGCTGTGCCGTGGGTGAAAAAAAAATCAAATAAAAAGGAATTTGGAATATAATGGGGACAATTACATATACAAGCATGAAAAGGCATGAGACAAACATGAAACGGAAGGTGACAGGCAAACCAGCAGGAGGCAAACATGTTCTCTGAGTGCCCTAGGAGCCAGAGGAGGGGAGAAGTTGTGGAAAAAGAGTATTAGGAAAGCATGCAATTTTAAATGTGAAAGAAAGGAGACATTTTAGGTAAGGAATCAAGATGAGCAAAGCAGAGAACTTGCCAGATTAATTTTTCACTTTAAAGTGGTCGTCTAAAACATAATTTATACACACACACGCTAGGTTACAGGTGTGTATCTTACCACCGTAGCCAGTCTGATTTCCATTTATCTCTATCTAAAATATACTAAAAACCAAACCAGTAATCATCGAGTCCAGTCTGACACATGGTGACCCCATGTGTGCCAGTGTGTCAGAGTAGAACTATGCTTTGTAGGCTCGTCACGGTTGTGACCTTTCAGAATCAAATCGCCAGGACGTCTCCTGAGGTGCCGCTGAGCGCTTAGCAGTTTCTGCCATCCAGGAACTTCAAAACATATTACACATATGCATATCTCCTGACAAATTTTTATGTCTCCTTTAATTCCATACCATAGTATTCAAAATTAGATCAGTTCAATCTGTTGAGTTACGATATTAAACCATCCATGGGCCCAATTTTAAAATGTAAACATCGCTGAGAGGAGGAATTGATAATAACAACGGCATTCCTTGTAACTGAGTTTCTAGTATCTGCCAAGTAGTATGCCAAGCATTTCGCATAATACAATGGCTCATGCAGTCTTATGAATCTACTGTGGGGCAAATATTTCCATTTTTTACTGGCACCAATCATTACCTTGCTGAAGGTCACACATTTAGTAAGTGGTAAAATTCGAATTTGATGTCAACCAAAAGCAACACTTAATTTGAGTTGGGCTTATTTTTCTGAATGAAAAACTTAGCCTGTTAGTTGTTTTGTTATATTTCATTATATAGGATCTTTAACCTGAACACCCAATGAGATTAAAACCCTGTCTCATGGTATATGCAAATATAAACACAATTTTTTTTATGAGAAATTAATCAGATAGAATTTTTTTTAGCATGGTTGTGCCCTAGCTTACATATAATACCACCCTTGTCGTGAACACTGCCCTGGTAACACACATGTGCACATGTCTGTATGAGTGTACACACATACACATATATCTTTAACTTAGAAAAGCCAAGGATATTACATTTTCAGAAATTTGTGATGTGAAAAGACGCATGTATCAGTGGACACTTCCTGGGCAGCCCACACTGTCATGAATGTAATCCAGGTAGGAGAGAGTGGACATTATCTTTGCTACCCTTGCTGTCTCACCAACAGATATGAAAGTAGAACAGTGATCTTTAAAGAAACATAATCTTCAGGCATTTGAGTAAACTGTAAGGACAACATGAGATGCTCACATCAGACTGTTCCTTGAGGGCAAGGGCTGTGTCAGTGCCTTAGTATCTCCACTAGAGAAGAGTGCCTCAGACATGGCAGTAGATGGTCAACAAATATGTGTTGAGTGAATAAATCTGAGTCTGAGTTATTTTCATTTGTAATGGTGTATTTTTTGAATATCTAGGTATATATAGGTTTGCTATGAGTTAGAATTGGCTCAACGGCAACGGGTTTAGGTATGTTAGTAAAAAATTTCAATTTTTGATATGAGTAAAATTTTGGGAGTTTGGGGGACTTTTATAAAGCAAGCTATTGCCAGCTCCTGAAATGGCATTCTTAATTCACTTGCAGCTTACACATTGATTCTACAGCTTACCCAGGCTTGCTGCCATTAAGCTGCAGCCAGCTTCAAGACAAGTCCAAACTGAAAATTCTATGTTAGTAGTCAAAGACATATGATAGGAATGTAATTTTACAATTTTCCCCTGGTGACAATTGAACCTCTCTTTGGAAGCAAGACACTATCCAAGGTAAAAGTGTAATAGAAATACAGCTATACTAATACCAACAGTCTGACATTAACTTAGTGTCTCTGGGTGATACAAAGGGCTAGCACGCTTGGCCGCTAAAATAAAGGTTGGTGGTTCAAGTTCACTCAGAGGTGCCCTGGAAGAAATGCCTAGTGATCTACTTCTGAAAAATCAGCCACTGAAAACCCTATGGAGCACAGTTCTGCTCTGACACTCATGGCAACGCCATGAGTCTGAACTGACTCAACACCAACTGTATTTTTTTTTTTTTTTAATACCAAGTTAACCAACTGCTATTCCTTAAATGTCCACTACGTTAAAATTATTTTATTGGGTACTGGGGACATGGAACCCTGTGGAGAAGTTGTTAAGAGCTATGGCTGCTAACCAAAAGGTCAGCTGTTCAAATCTACCAGCTGCTCCCTGGAAACCCTATAGGGAAGTTGCACTCTGTCCCATAGGGTTGCTAGGCGTCGGAATCGACTTGATGGCAACGAGTTTGAATGGGAAAGTGGAAGACATGCATGCCCTGGAAACTAAGACCATGTATTTTCTGAACTACTCTTATATGCCAGGTTCTGTCCTTATAGCTTCACCCATTTAATTGTTATTTCTCAGAACAATTCTATTGAGGTTAAGTATGTTACCCACATGTCTGTCAATTTGTTGTACTGTGGGGGCTTGCCTGTTGCTGTGATGCTGGAAACTATGCCAACAGTATTCTAATACCAGCAGGGTCACCCACGGTGGACAGATTTCAGCTGAGCTTCCAGACTAAGACAGACTAGGAAGAAGGACTCAGCAGTCTACTTCTGAAAAGATTTAACCAGTGAAAACCTTGCAAATAGCAGTGAAACATTGTTTGGTATAGTGCCAGAAGATGAGCCCTCAGGTTGGAAGGCACTCAAAAGTAGAGTCAACCTTAATGACGTGGATGGAGTCAAGCTTTCAAGACCTTCATTTGCTGAGGTGGCATGACTCAAAATGAGAAGAAACAGCTGCAAACATCCATTAATGATTGGAATGTGGAATGTATGAAGTATGAAGCTAGGAAAACTGGAAGCCGTCAAACATGAAATGGGATGCATAAACATTGATATCCTAGGCATTAATGAGCTGAAATGGACTGGTATTGGCCATTTTGAATTAGACAATCATATGGTCTACTATGCCGGGTATGACAAATTAAGAGGAATGGCATTGCATTCATCACCAAAAAGAATATTTCAAGATCTACCCTGAAGTACAACCTGTCAGTGATAGGATAATATTCGTATGCCCACAAGGAAGGCCAGTTAATATTAAGGACTATTACTCAAATTTATACACCAACCACTAAGGCCAAAGATGAAGAAATTGGAGATTTTTACAAACCTCTGCAGTCTGAAATTGATTGAACACGCAATTAGGATGCATTGATGATTGCTGGAGATTGGAACGGGAAACTTGGAGACAAAGAAGAAGGATCAGTAGTTGGAAAATATGGCCTTGGTAACAGAAACGATACTGGAGATCACATGATAGAATTTTGCACGACCAACGACTTCTTCATGGCAAACACCTTTTTTTGCCAACATAAACGGTGACTACACACGTGGACCTCACCAGATAGAATACACAAGAATCAAATCTATTACATCTGTGGAAAGAGGCGATGGAAAAACTCAGTATCATCAGTCAGAACAAGGTCAGGGGCCAACTGCAGAACAGACCATCAATTGCTCATATAGCAAGTTCAAGTTGAAACTGAAGAAAAATTAGAACAAGTCAATAAGAGCCAAAGTACAACCTTGAATATATCCCACCCGAATTTAGAGACTGTGTCAAGAATAGATTTGATGGGTTGAACACTGATGACCCAAGACCAGACGAGTTGTGGAATGACATCAAGGATATCATACATAAAGAAAACAAAAACCCAACCCACTACTATCAAGTCAATTCTGACTCATAGTGATCCTATAGGACAGAGTAGAACTGCCCCATAGAGTTTCCAAAGACTGCCTGGCAGATTCAAACTGCTAACCTCTTGGTTAGCAGCCATAGTACTTAACCACTACGCCACCAGGGTTTCCTGAAGAAAACAAGAGGTCATTAAAAACAAATTATGGATAACATTGCGAAGAATGGGAATTCCAGAACACTTAATTGTGCTCATGAGGAACCTGTATATAGATCAAGAGGCAATTGTTCGAAGAGAACAAGGGGATACTGACTGGTTTAAAGTCAGGAAAAGTGTGCATCAGGGTTCTATCTTTCCACCATACTTATTCAATCTGTATGCTGAACACATAATCCGAGAAGGTGAACTATATTAAGAAGAATGGGACATCGGGATTGGAGGAAGACTCATTAACAACCTGAGTTATGCAGATGACACAACCTTGATTGCTGAAAGCGAAGAGGACTTGAAGACCTTACTGATGAAGATCAAAGACCACAGCCTTCAGTAAGGATTACAACTCACCATGAAGAAAGAAAAAATCTTCACAGCTGGACCAATAAGCAACAACATGATAAACTGAGAAAAGATTGAGGTTGTAAACAATTTCATTTTACTTGGAGCCACAATCAACAGCCATGGAAGCAGCAGTCATGAAATCAAAAGACGCATTGCATTGGGTAAATCTGCTGCAAAGGACCTCTTTAAAGTGTTGAAGAGCAAATATGTCACCTTGAAGACTAAGGTGCACCTGACCCAAGCCATAGTGTTTTCAATTGTCTCCTATGCATGTGAAAGTTGAACAAGGACTAAAGAAGAATTGATGCCTTTGAATTGTGGTGTTGGAGAAGAATACTGATACCATGGACTGCCAAAAGAATGAACAAATCTGTCTTGGAAGAACTACAACCAGAATGCTCCTTAGAAGTAAGGATGGTGAGACTACATCTCACATGTTTCAGACATGTTGTTAGGAGGGATCGGTCCCTGGAGAAGGACATCATGCTTGGTAAAGTAGAGGGTCAGTGAAAAAGAGGAAGACCCTCAATGAAGTGGATTGATACAGCAGCTGAAACAATGGGCTTAAGCATAACAACGATTGTGAGGATGGCGCAGGACCAGGTAGTGTTTTGTTCTGTTGTGCATAGGGGTTCTATGAGGCAGAACTGACTCCATGGCACCTAACAACAGCAATGGCATGTTACTATTCAGATTTTATAGTTTAGGAAATGAAGTCGTAGTGTGGTGAACTAACTTTCCCAAGGGTTCTCAACATGTAAATCCAGAAGGGAGGTGTCCGGGCAGACTGACCCCAGAGCTTGCATTCTCAACCACCATTATTAAGGTCCTATACATGCTGAGGGAAACACTGGTGGCGTAGTGGTTAGGTGCTATGGCTGTTAACCAAGAGGTCGGCAGTTTGAATTCGCCAGGTGCTCCTTGGAAACTGTACGGGGCAGTTCTACTCTGTCCTGTAGGGTTGCTATGAGTCGGAATTGACTCGACAGCAACGGGTTATACGTGCTGAGAAGTGCAAACCATTCTGTCCTAGACAGCTTTTACAACTCTTTAAGGTTTCCTGCCAACTGGAATGCCTCCCTTCACCCATGTCATGCTGGGTTACAGGTATAGCACTGCCCCACATGCGTTAGCACATGAGATGTTTGAGTCCAAAGACTGGGTGATTTCCTCTCTGTGTACCCATCACCCAGAACTGCATCTGAGTGCTGAAAGGAAGAATGAATGGACAGACAATTGGACCTTCGAGAAACAGGTAAAAACACTGTAGGAGCCAAGACTGAGAGAAGGTTTAAAACTGCTTTCAAGCACAAATGTGTCATGATAAGGAGGATGATGAAGAGTTATTCTTTTCCTCCACTGAGGACATAATGAAAGAAATCAGATTTCAATTTTGAACTTCAAATTTGGTTTAAAAATTATGGGAATCAATGCAAAGGCTACTAGAAATTGAATAAGCAGAGAAACCAGAGTCTGGTTTGATAGAATTATTTTAAAATAGATGGGATCTTCTCCTCCTTGATATCATTTAAGTTTAACTAGTTAAAGGCAGAAGAGTGGCCACCATGAGTGCTTCACAAATGTTGGTCAGTGATTCAGGGGAAAAAAATACATAGGGACTGTGAAAGTGTATTTTTCAGTAGGCTAAATTAATTCATTTTAAAGAACTTCTATTTTTTTCTGAAGTAATTTTTCTTACCTTTTTTTGCTGCTAAATGGCCTTTACTTCATGGAATTATAAATTACAGACTTTCAAAATTATAATTTTCATCCTTGCTTAGCAAAAAAAAAAAAAAAAAGCAACCTTATACTGATTCCTAACCTAAACTGTTTTGTTTTGGTGGCTGATTGGTTTTGTTTTCTGTTGGCTTTGCAGGGATGTGAAAGCCAGAAGTCAGACCACTTGCCCAGATGATGACTAAAAGAGTCAGACTAAAGATGCATTTGAATTGTTCACTCCTGCGTGGAGTGTATAAGGTGATCTATCGAAGCCATAGGATTTATTTTGAATACCTGGAGAGAATGCAAAATGACTGGAATACATCCAAGGCTGAGAGAGAAGCCATGATTAACAAACAAAACAAAACAAAAACCTCTGTTCAACTCTGCAATGCTAAGTTCCCTCAGGGAGCAAGTCTGTATAAGCTTCAAGGTAAACATAGCCTTTCCCAGGTCTTCTTCCATTGTTCTCTGAAAGTACAAGCTACTGAAGCAGCTAATTAGCTTTTTTGATTCCCTGAATTTTTTTTTTTTTTGAATTGGGTTGGCCATAGACCTTCTCATCATGGTGACCCTCCAATCTGGCCCTAGTCACACTGTTGCTTCCTTGGCCTTGCCATAATACTTTGGCAGCTTGATAAACCTGAAAAAATTGTGGACAGAAGGAAGAAACCATGAGTTCTACCCTGGGCATCATAACTGATAGGTCAGGTCTCAATTACTTTACCTACAAAATAGGAAAAATGACAACCTCTCCCAGGGTGAGAAGTGTTTTTAAAAAAGTGTATTAACTATACAACCTGAAGTATTGTTATTAAGCTGTTATGGCTCACTTCAAACTTGATCAATTTTATGGATAAATGTTAAAACAAAAGACAAAACCAAAGATATCTCCATCTAAAGGGAATGTGAACCCTTCTGTAAGTCTGTTATTTCAAATGACTTCAGGAGTCAATCCAAAGTGTGATCTCCAGAGCAGCAGAATCAGCACCCCCTGAGAACCGGTTAGAAATGCAAATTCTCTGGCCCCATCACAGATCTACTGAATTCAAAACTTGGGGGCTGGGGATGGGGCCCAGCCAGCAGTATTTTAACAGTTCCCTGTTGCCCGCCTTGATTCTGATGGAAGCTCAAATTTGAAAACCTCTCCTCTACACTTTTAAGATTATCAGGTGTTCCAGGTCTTTATCTTGTGTCTGAGATTGGGGTTGGAGTCGACAAACTCTTGGGAATAATGCTGTAATACATTCATTTTCTTCTTTCTACTCTTTTTCATTTTTCTGCAGCGCACTTTTTTCTTTTTTTAAGAAAAGTGTAATTTAAAAAAACACTGGAAAAGAATGTATGTAAACATCTTAGTTATTTTGTTAAAACAGTAGGCAGATAGATGTGCTTTTTCCTCTTAATTTACGCACTGTTTGTTTTTTTGTAATGGTGCTATATTTATAAAAATTAACAAGGCAGAACAATATGTCATCAGTTTGGAAAGAATTCCCATCCAAAAACGGTTAACAACTTAAAAATATATTTGGCATTAAAAAGGATTATTTGCTATATTGTATTTTTGGGAAGTTTGAGACGACTGTCATTTTACTGAAATAGTCTTTGGCACTTTCTGAGACTAACTCTGGACTTTTGGCACTTTCAGCCCATCTGGTGATACATTCCCTCAAAGCATCACTTCTGGCCTCATTGTTCCTCTCCGAAGCCACGTGGTTGCCTTTATAGGCTTGTTGTCAAAGGATGAAAAGTGGGTAGGAAAGGAGTAGTGAATAAGAAGATGGTATAGATGGATATTAAATTTAAAACAATAACATCTCTGGAAAAGTTCGGAATTTCAGCAAACATTAGTTAAACACTACATTAACACTGGATTTAAAAATACAACTGCAAATCATCTACAAGACAGCTTTGGTGGCATCACAGGTCAAATAGTAACAAGTTTTCTATGTAAGGCAAAATCCAAAGCTAAACTCACCAATGCATCCCACATGTAATTCTAAATTAGTTGACAAACAGTAAGGAATCAGGCAACTCACATATATTTTAAATGGTGATAAGAGTCTGAGAAGGTGTAGAAAATTTAAAATATATGCCAGTTCTGATTTTTGACTACATACAACTAGGAGTGCTTTGATTAATGATTTACTGAGCTAACTGATTACACTAAGTCATAATAAAAACAAGAATCACTCTGTTAAAATAATGATCTTTAGCAGCAGAAACTTCTCCTCTTTATATAGTCCCACCTCTTTTGGCTGTCCCTTTTAAGACAGCTTCCAAGTCCCTGTAGCAGACTTGCCATTGGTCCACATTCTACGTCAAAACATGATCTCATCAGAATTCAGTTTTTTGGCTTATGAGTAACAAAGCCTATTCCAGTTACAAAGGCTATGTCTATAAAAAAAAAAAAAAATTCAGAGCACAAAAAGGTAAGTACAATATTCTCCAATTAACCTGGCAAATATTCACAACTAAGCTCATTAAATTAATTTTCGAAATTGGTTTGTGATACAAGATGTCATGGATTGAAATATGTCCCTCCAAAAATGTGTGTATCAACTTGGCTGGGGCATGATTCCTGGTATTGTGTGATTTTCCTATATGTTGTAAATTCTGCCTCTTTATGATGTAAATAAGGGACGATGGGCGGCACTTGTGTTAGTAAGGCAGGACTCAATCTACAAGACTGGATTGTGTCTTGAGGCACTCTCTTGAGATATGAAAGAAAGAAGAGAGAAGAGAGACAGGGGGACCTCATACCACCAAGAAAGAAGCACCGGGAGCAGAGTGAATCCTTTGGTCCCAGGATCCCCACATTGAGAATCCCCTAGTCCAGGGTAACATTGATGAGAAGGCCCACAGAGAGACTATGTCTTCCCCTGGAACTCACACCCTAAATTTGGACTTTTAGCCTATTTATTGTGAGGAAATAAATTTCTCCGTGTTAAAGCCATCCACTTGTGGTATTTCTATTATAGCAGCACTAGATGACTAAGACACAAGATATAATCTAAAAATTCATCTTAATAGGTTTTTAAGTAATAGTGATCTTTGAAAGTGTTTTATAAGCCTTTAAAATGAAATAATTCTCATTTACATCTTCTTAGAGAAATTCATTCATTTTGAAAACAGAACTAGAATCATTTAACCAACCTTCTTTACAGGCATTGAAGTTTACTCAATAAGTTAGAGCCGACTATTTTAGAATTCATGCAAAATTTTCTGCATGATTTATAATGTTCTTTCATAAAGTTCTGTCCCAAGAAAAAGGAAAAGTAGGTATGCCTAAATATTAAAGAATTTTCAGTGTCCTAAACACCACAAAAATATCTCCCCAGTAGACCATTCCCATTGACCTGGCTTCAAGTTTCCACCATTAAAGTCACCAATAAGAAGTTTTCCAAGTTCTCTTTCCTTTCAAACTGGATCATGGTTTTGTGAAATATGCTAAGGAGAGTAATGCAGAGGTGACAGAGTGCCTGGGTGAGTACTACCAAAGTTAAGAGGAAAGGAGCAACCTCAAAAAACTAAGCTTCTGTCTTCCATATTTTCATAGAAAGAAATGCTCATTCTATGAACAATTACATACAAGACCTAAGTTCTCATCAATTCTGAACAAATGACAGTTGAGGATTATTTGTGTAATAATGTTGAATGATTTCTTGTGTCTTGTTAACTTTAACAGGCATGAATATTTTTTTATCTAGATGATGCAACACAATCCTGAGAATATAGTAACTAGAAAGCAAGGGTACTAGCAAAAGACAAGAGAAATAGTAACATTGAACAACTCTTTAAAAAGAAACTGTTGTTGTTGTTAGATGCTGTCAATTGGTTCCAACTCATAGCAACCATATGCACAACCTAATGAAACACTGGTCCTGCACCATCCTCACAATCATTGTTATGCTGGAGCCCACTGTTGCAGCCACTATGTTAATACATCTCATCCAGGGTCTTCCTCTTTTTCAATGACCCTCTACCTTACCAAACATGATGTCCTTCTCCAGGGACTGGACCCCACAGTAACATGTACAAAGTATGTGAGGAACTGCTGTCCAAAAATTGAGAAGTACCTGGGTGGTGCAAATAGTTAAGTGCTCAACTACTAGCCAAATAGTTGGTAGTTGGAATCCACCCAGAGGGACCTCAGAAGACAGGTCTGGCGATCTACTTTCAAGAGGTCACAGCCTTGAAAACTCTATGGAGCAGTTCTACTCTGCACACATGGGGTCACCATGAGTCAGAATCAACTTGATGGCAACTAACAAAAGCAACAATCCAAAAATTGTAGAAAAACTTCATATACAGTTATTAGTCACCACCTTCAAGTGTTGGTAATAACTGCACACCTAAAAACAAGTTTTAGTGCACACAATACTGCAAATACTGTGAGAACAACAGGAAATATAAAGATCACAGGAAAATGACATTTAATTCACAGCATGAGAGGGGATAGGAAAGCTTTCAGCAAGAAGATGGATAGGTTATCCAGAAGATAAGAAGGAGCTAGAGAAGAGGGGAATGGATCTTGCTGTCTGTTAGAAAATCATATGAAAAGGAAATGAGCTGTTGGAGAGCTTAGCCTTCTGGGTGACTGCATGTAGCTGAGTGGCTGGACAGTAGGGTAATCACAATAGACTGGCCATGGACTGGCTATTGCCCCTGAATGGTACAAATGGCTAAAATGCTTGGCTGCTAACCAAAAGGTTGGAAGTTCTAGTTCACTCAGCGGTGCCTCAGAAGAAAAGTCTTGTGATCTACTTTTGCAAAATCAGCTGTTGAAATGGGGTTGCCATGAATTCAAATCAACTCTATAGCAACCAGTTTTTTTTTTTTTTTTTGATAGAGTTGAGGCTGAACAGGCAGTCAAGGGCAGGGACAGCAAGATCTTGCATGCCATGCTAACTTAAATTTCTCTTGATGTTAGTGGATATTCTAAACAAAGTGTCACGACCACTGTGGGTTACTCATCCTTACATATATCATAATATGACCCTAAAAACATAACTGTGTTAGTATAGCAAATTACAAAGAGAGATTTTCATAATCACGATATTACGGATTGAATTGTGTCCCCCAACAATATGTGTCAACTTGGTTAGGCCATGATTCCTAGCATTGTGTGGTTGTCCACCATTTCATCATTTCATGATCTGATGTGATTATTCTATGTGTTGTAAATTCTAACCTCTATGATTTTAATGAGGCAGAATTAGAGGCTGTTATGTTAATGAGGTAGGACTCAATCTACAGGATTAAGTTGCACCTTGAGTTAATCTCTTTTGAGATATAAAAGAGAAAATCGAGCAGAAAGCAGAGGGACCTCCTACCACCAAGAATGAAGAGCTGGGAGCACAGTGTGTGCTGAGAAACTCCTAGACCCAGGGGAAGATTAATGACAAGCACCGTTCCCCAGAGCTGACAGAGACAGAAAGCCTTCCCTTGGAGCTGGCACCTTGAATTTGGACTTCTAGCCTCCTAGACTGTAAGACTATAAATTTCTGTTTTTTAAAGGCACGCATCTGTGGTGTTTCTGTCATAGCAGCAGTAGATAACTAAGACACACGCCCTGTGTAAATTGTTCCTAAGGAAGATGCATGTTTAACACATTTTAAAAGGATTTCCAATTTTTTACAGAAGTAACATGTAAAGATTTCAAAATGTAATGGGTTCTCCTTTAGTTATTGGATTTTCACTCACTCTTCAGTAAGGCTGGATTAACATAAGTATTGCTATAAACCCAATGATCAGTATAAACATGGAATACATCAAATATTTAAAAATTTTCATATTGGGTTATATCAATAAACTATTGAGCTGTCGACTTTGAAGTGGTTACAGAAATATTTTATGGGATTGGAGGACAGAATCCGGCCTATTGCCTGGTTGCATAACTACTAGAATGCAAGCTCCAAGAGGTTAGAAGCTATGTTCACCACGATATCCTCTGGCACACAGTAGGAGCTCAGGGAGCCATAGGTGGCTGTGCTGGTTTTACACTGCACACTGCAGGATGAATAGTGCTCCCAGCATTGAATAGTACACAACCTGAACAACCATATGCTTGCTGTGGCCCTCTCAATATTAGTTATAATATCTAATCTACAATATCTATTATGTTAGGAATTATAACAATTAGATATAATATCTAATTATTATATTAGATGTTATATCTCACACACAACTTATTTAAGGAAAAATGTTCACAATCCAAGTACATGTAGAAAATAATCATATAATTATCAAACTACTAATGAAGTACCTAAAATGGTTTGATTCCATACTGTTACAAAAGCGTAAACCCTCTGAGGACAAGGACCATATTTCGTTAGTGTTTTTTTTTTTTTAACTTCTGGAGTCCTGGTGGTGCAGTAGTTAAGAACCCAGCTGGTAACCAAAAAGTAGGCAGTTCTAACCCACCACCTGCTCCTTGGAAACGATATGGGGCAGTTCTACTGTCCAATAGTGTTGCCATGAGTCTGAATCAACTTGATAGCAACGGGTTTAGTTTCTTGGTTTTGGTTTCTACTTCTCGCAGCTAGTCAGTTTTTAGTGAGTGTTTAATGAATGCATACAGAAAGTTGGTATTTCTGCAGTTTTAAACACAGTAGCATGTGAGGGCGAACTAGAGCTGACTAGAATTAAATAGTTACCAGATTAACTCAGTCTGTTTTTTATGCTGATTGGGATGACCATTTCTGTCCTGTCAGTGCCTAAACCTTAACCTGTTATGAGCAAATCTTCCAAGGCTTCTTGCTTATTTGAAGAATATAATCTACCCTGATAGAAAAGGACCATTTTTGGAGCATATGACCATCTATAGGACCAAGATCATATGAATATCTATATTTTCCTGCAAGTATTCCACACAAGTTCCTGAAGTCCACTTATAGGAGAACATAAATCATGTAAGCTTTTAAGATATTTACTTGCGCTTTGGTCTCTAATAAACGTCCAACTATCTCCTCTATCTCTACTTCCAATCTCCAGCTTATCTGGATGGAATATTTTCACACTGATGGAAAATAAACAGTATAAGCTATTGGTGACTTAGTGTGAGTGGGATTGGTTTTTTATCAGTATTCGCTATTTCTTTTTTCTACCCTGGCCTGCTGGAGATTGTTTCACCCCTTCCTACTCATTAATTTAACATTTGCTTAATGATTGTGCCTTTTGGCCCACTTCTTGCATGATTCTCTGGCCTCTGCCTTATGTAGGGAAAGGTATGACAGTACAAAAAGAAGCAGCTGTTGCTAGCAGTGAAAAGGTAAGCAAGGAAGCAAGACCAGCCTGTCAAAATATAGTCACCTTTAGTGAGCCTTACTGAATTCTGCTTCTCCCTCCTTGCCAGGCTTGTGGAAACCTCCCTTGGCTTGGTTGAGAGTAAAGATAATGAAGTCTACCTACTTTAATTTTTATCTGAGTTGGCAATAGCAACAGCAGCAACAAAGTAGAAAGACTGGATGCTGTTGGCCTTTAGATGGTAATTTCTAGCAACAAACTAATTCAGAGGCAACCATGCAACCTCTCCATTCTGCTAATGCTGATTGAAAATGTAATGCATCAAATCCAACTCAAACACAAGCATATGCTCCATCCCCTATAGCAGCCCCTTCCCGCCATTTTGGAGACAATCAGAAAGTGAATTTAGGAAAGTTCCCCCATCTGCACTGCTGCGCCAAGTTGTGGGAGTAGATAAAAAAGCATCTGGGATACAAAGTGACAGAAAACAAAAGAAGGTCATTTCAATTTCAAGGAGCTCAAGAGAAGGATAAATGTTTATTTTCTCCACATCTGGAAGGGTGTGTTGTGTTTTTCATTCCTGAGTCTGAATAGAGGAATTCCATTCTGTAAAAATGTCATTGCTAAAAAGAAACAAAAAGGAAAGTTAACAGGTAAAATTTGGATGTTTGAAAATTAAGATGACAGTTGTTTTGGAATATAAAGCAAAACAGAAAATGTACTAAAAAAATAATGAAATGTGTAAAATAAAATTGGTATAAAAAAGGTAACTCGTGGTTATAAAGCAAAAAACACAGGAAAAGAGGAAAATAATATCCTGTCAACCATTAACTTCAATCATCTCGCCTAGTCAAAATCTATTTTTTTAAAAACTGCACAAATGGGAAATATTACATCAGTATGTAGTGAATGGCCTAAAGACGCATCTGCCATCCTCCCGTTGAGAAGAATAACATGGCCCTTGGTTAGGAACCTCTTATTACAATTTGCGTTTCCTAGTTTAGGAGGATCATTGCAAAATAACCCTCTCAACAAAAGTGTGAATTTCTGCTTAGCCCTTTGCATGGGCAGAATAAATAGCTACTTGCTGACGTCATGTTCAAATCATTCAACAATATTTCAGGAGTAAGTATATAAAATGCAATCCATGTCCCCAAATATCTCTCACCATTATGTAACCCAAATTATGTCATACTAATGAGATTAGATATTCAACTTTAACAACTACAATGCAACTGGCTTGCTCAGCGTAATGTTTGCAATGTATTATTAATCCTTATATCTCTAGCACCTGGGCTGGAAGAGTGTCTTCATGAGTATTTTGCAAGTTATAGCTGTCAATTTTAATGTTTTGGCATGTTCTAAAAAAAAAAAAAATCTTTTTATTTACATATTCATTAAACTATATAATGGAAAAAAGAAAAGAAGGAAGGAAAGACGAAAGAAAGAGGGGGGGAGAGAGAGAAAGAAAACATTAGGAAGATGAATTAATAATTTCACTTACATTCTTTTGTTATGATATCTAAACTCTGGAAGTACATTTATCCAGAACATTGCCAACTATTGGTTTTCTACTTAAACATCTTTTTTTTTTTTTTTTCTCTTGTTTTTCATACGATACAGACATTGGATTGAAAATAATTTCTAAGTCACGAGGCAGACTAAGCGGGATGAAGTAAATTTGCTTTCATAACCCTCATTCCTTCCTTTTTCTCCATTCTCCTTTTCTTTCTCTCTTTATAACACTCTAGTGTCTGAGACAGTCTAGCTACCCATGGATCTATACTTTCAGGCCCTCTCCTCAGACCTGTCAGCCCCTTTCTGATCCTGCCTCCCATTAAAACTAACACTTTCTTTGCCTTTAGTCTTTGGATAATCTCTTGCTTCTCTAAAAACACTTTAATTCAAAGATTTACCTTTCATAGTGAATATTGCAGGAAACGGGAGAAATAATTTGTCCAAAAATTCATCCTAGTGACCCTTAAATCACTTCATCCTCTTTGGCTACGTTTTCTGAGGCACCAGGCTACGGTTAGTCCCATGCAGCAGCATGGTTCCTACCATTCTTTATTTAGTTCCCTTCACAAGTTGAACTTTTCAATACCCACAATGGATCTGGCATGAGCTCACTGGCACAGTCCCCACTTTAAGAAATCCTCACTCTCAATTTTGAAATGAAGTTGCTTCAAAATACTAACATGACTGCCAAATCAAATTCTCTCCAATAATTAAAAGTGCATGAAAAGCAAGTGGATATTGACCTCTTTTGTGGGCACCCATGGTTTTGGATGGTTTCTTGGGCTGATATTTCCAAATGCAAATTTTGAGTCTATTATTTTTTTCTTTAGTTTGAAGAATAGGCATTTGAGGAAAGCTTTAAATTAAATGGGAAACATTAATATAGTCTAGGAAGACTGTAACACTAGAAAATGGCGTATTCAATGCAACGGTGGATTGAAGCAGGAAAGTTCTTCCATCACCCATCCTCTGTGGATGCACAGTGAAAAATGGCTACTAATAATTCCACAAATAAAGCAGTAATCCAAGAAAACTAAACTGAAGGCCATGGACAATATTTATTTGCCAACCAGTACCCATTTGGCCAAAATCTGATGAAGCTGAGAAGCACCATGGGGAACTTAAATTCAGTGTTCTGTGTTCAGGCTTAAGTTCTTAGTACAAGCCAAAAATATTTATGGTGAGCTTGCCTGGAGGCTTTGTAAAGTCTGCAAAAGACTACCTTATTTAAATTTGCTCAGTCCATTGGCCAATTAATCCCAATTAATAGGTACCTGTTTGTAGGAGTTTTTTTTTTTATGACAAAATTAATTTTACTATCCTTTCTATAGGGAGGGCAGTCAATGAGGTCAGAGCATTTAGCCAAAATCAAAATTGAATATTCTAAGGGCCTAAATCAAAGCCCTTGGAAGCAGCAGTCAAGAAATCAAATGACATACTGCATTGGGCAAATCTGCTGCAAAAAGCTTCTTTAAAGTGTTAAAAAGCAAACACGTCATTTTGAGAACTGGTGTGCCTCACCCAAGCCATGGTGTTTTTAATCACCTCGCAGGCAGACAAAAGCTGACAATGAATAAGGAAGACTGAAGAAAAATTGATGCATTTGAATTACAGTGCTGGCAAAGAATATTAAATATACCATGGACTGCCAGAGGAATGAACAAATCTGTCTTGGAAGAAGTATAGCCAGAATGCTCCTTAGAAGCAAGGGTGGGCATGTTATCAGGAGGGATCAGTCTCTGGAGAAGGACATCAAATAGAAGGTCAGTGAAAAAGAGAAAGACCCTTAACAAGATGAATTGACATAGTGGCTTCAACATTGGACTCAAATATAACAGCAACTGTGAGGATGGCACAGGATTGGGTGGTGTTTCATTCTGTTGTACATACAGTCAATATGAGTTGCAACTGACTCGACAGCACCTAATAACAATAACAAAAGCACCTAAATGGTGACTGCTTTCACCTTCAAACTATCACTTAGACATAGCCAGTGCAGTAATGAAAATAACTCTTATGAACACTTGTATGATGAAGGTTACTAATATTGCCAGCCTGTCCTGTTTTCCTAGAGTGGGTAGCTGTCTAAACGCCCAGTGTTCGGGGGAACAGAAGGCCTCACAACTGCAGTCGATATTTTTCCTCACTGCCCAGTCAAACAGAGTGAACGGGAAAATATTGGTTCTGAAAGAGAGTGGTGTGCTCACACAGCCAACCTTAACTATTTTGCTATTTAGCCTAGGGCTAGCTATGATGAGGGGATATAATTTTGGTAACACGTAGGGGTAATTTCAGACCTGAAAGTGGAATCAAATGTGAAAACCAAGGCTAAGTAATGGCCAATTTTCTCAGAAGTAGACAGAGTTCTTTATTTACTACACATCCCCAGATATTTTAAGTTTATTATTCAGATTTCAGCATAGAAGGTAGTATGCATATGGATCTATTTACGCAAAAAATAAATCAGAAAATTTACACAAACACATACAGATACACACTCTCAGTTAATTGAACTTGATTAATTCTAAACTCAAATCCATACAAATATTTTATTTATTTATTTAAATTCTTCTATTGGCTTTATAAAAAGGGGCCTTGACAGCATAGTGGTTAATCACTTGGCTACTAATTGAAACGTTGGCAGTTCAAATCCACCAGCCACTCCATGGGAGAAGATGTGGCAGTCTGCTTCCATAAAGATTTACAGCCTTGGAAACTCTATGGGGAAGTTCTACTCTGTCCTATAGGGTCACTATGAGTTAGAATCGACTTGATGGCAATGAGTTTGATTTTTTTTGTATTGGCTTTATGTAGAATTTTTCCATGTTAAAAATGAGATATAGGAAATTCTCTATGAACAAAGGAAGAAAAAAAAACTGAATTGCTCTTCATTCCTTCTTAGCTTCAAAGCTAAAGACCTAATGTTCTTTTACATTTTCAGTATTATTAGTTCATTGCTTTCTTCAAAGAGCTATTTTTTTAAAAGACCACCCAGAAGTTTCAACTAATTGAGGAAGCAAACTTCAACTTATTTAAAAAGAAAAGCTGCATGGGACACATTCCTGGCATCGGTACTCTGTCATACGTGTTTGTGCTGGATATAACGCAAGGGACAAGCTTTAAGTTTTCAAACTACCCTCATCTTTTCTTTTTTGCCTCTAGAAGGACCAAAGCGAAAGAATAGTTAATAATCTCTGATACCTTTTTTTCAGAAAGATTGTTTCATAATATGAGCTTTGGAAATTCCAGGAAAAAAATGAGCCACCCAAGGAGATCATAAAAGCCAAAGTTACAGATGTAGAAACAGGTTTTTAGTGGTGTGATGAATTTCTGAGTTTGGGGAAAGTGTAACATGGTATTCGAAGTAGAGCATTTAAACCACGGAATTCTAATTAGCTGTTTGACTGTGGGAGAAGCATCTGTAAGTGAAAATTAAGACCTTTATTAAAAAATCTTTGAGGAATATACTGAAATACAAAAAGAATAAGGAAAAAATCTATATTATGAGTCAAATTAGTGATAGTTTGCGTAGATGCTATTGTAACAATTTAGGATTTATTATTTTGGCTTTTATGTATCTAAATAGTCATTCATCTTTTCAAAATATGTGATTCAAATTTTCTCTTCTAAATTAGGTATTTGTGTGCCTCTGATTTTTTCTTTCATATGGAAAAATATCTGATATAGTTTGGATGCCTATAAAGAAGTTGAAACTATTTATATAAATATTAGATACCCACATATTATTAGATTAATCATCAAACATAGCCCTTTGATTCTGTAATGGCAAATTTTACGTGCCATCTTGGCTAGACTATTTAATCAAATAATAATCTAGGTGCTGCTATGAAGACATTTGTAGATGTGGTTTACATTTACAATCAGTTGACTTGAAGAAAAGAAGATTAACCCTCATAATGGGGATGGGCCTCGTCCTGCCAGTTGAAGGCCTTAAGAACAAAAACTGAGGACTAACTGAGAAGAAGAAATTCTCTCCTTAAGTCTGCAGCATCAGCTCCTGCTGTTTCCAGCCTGCTAGCCTGCCCTACAGATTTTAGACATGCCAGACCCCACATACATGGGAGCCAATTCTTAAAAATACATACATACTTACAAACATAAAAATATAATATATACATTATATTATATATTTATATAGAACAACAAGTCTGTCTTAGAAGAAGCACAACTAGAATGCTCCTTAGAAGAAAGGATGGAAAGATTACATCTCACATACTTTGGACTTGTTGTCCAGAGAGATCATTCCCTGGAGAAGGACATCATGCCTGGTAAACTAGAGGGTCAGTGAAAAAGAAGAAGACCGTCAATGAGATGGACTGACACGGTGGCTGCAACAATGGACTCAAGCACAACAATGATTGTGAGGATGGTGCAGGACCAGGCAGTGTTTTGGTCTGTTGTACATACAGTCACTGTGAGTTGGAACTGACTCGACAGCACCTAACAAATCTGTGGAAGGAGCCCTGGTGATGCAGTGGTTAAAGTGATCAACTGCTAACCAAAAGGTCAGTGATTGGAAACCACCAGTGTTCTGTGGGAGAAAGATGTGGCAGTCTGCTTCCATAGAGATTTATAGCCTTTGAAAACCTATAGGGGTAGCTATGAGGCAGAATCGGCTTGATGGCAGTGAGTTTTTTTTTTTTTTTTTAATATACCTGTGCTTAATTTTTTTTTTTATAATTCCATTTCTTTGTTGTATTTATGAGACAATATTAGTGTAGTGTGTGTCTAAAATTAACCTCTTTTCAGATATAAAAGAGATTAAACAAGCGAGTAGAGCTGGGGGAAGATAGACGTCATGCCACATGAGGGTCACCAAGAAGCCAAGGAATAGAAGCTGAAAAAATAAGGACCTTTCTCCAGAGCCAATAGAAAAAGCCTTCCCCTAGAGCTGGCACCCTGAATTCAGACTTCCAGCCTCCTAACTGTAGAAAATACATTTCTGTTTGTTAAACCACCCACTCGTGGCATTTCTGTTATAGCAACACTAGATAACTAAGATAGCGTCCAAAGAAGAACCTTTACTCAATAGTGGGAGAAAAAGTGATGCTAAACTAAATGAAGCTTTGGTACCATCTAACAAAGTTTTAAAAAAGACCTGAAAAAATAAAATATTTCTAAGTTCTTGACCAAATCCCTGAACAACACACAGCAATATCGATAAAAAAAAAAAAAAAAAAAAAGTGATAGGAATAAAATATATCCAGCACTAAATAAGGTAAAATTCAAGCTTTATGGCATCCAGGAAAAAGTTACCAGGTACGCAATGAAGCAGGGAAATATAATAAACAATGAAGATAAATATTAACCAGTAAATACTATGTGGATAAAATCAAAATAAAATAAACACAAATCAAAATCCACTTTTTCTTCAGACCAATTATGAGGATATAAAAAATCTTTTCATCTCTCTGTTCGATTTTGACACCAGCTGCCAATTAGCACTTCTTTTTCTGACCTAGTCAACCAGAGCTAAGTTAGATCTCACAAGTTAAAAGGCCACTGTCTTTCAGACTGCCAAGTTAGCTCAAGACTTCAGGTGCCAAGGTGCCATCTACAAACTTGGGAGTACCTAGGGCTCCTCTTGCTTCTGATCTGCTGGTGAAAAATCCAGAGTTTTCCCACTACCCCTTCAGGATGCCAGCTGCATGCTCAGTCTGCCACCCACCAAGGCTCCCTTACTTCTGACCTGCTGCCTACAAATTTGGGGGTTCTCTCTACCCTCTAGGAAACCCTGGTGGTGTGGTGGCTAAGAGCTATGGCTGCTAACCAAAAGGTCAGCAGTTCAAATCCACCCACCAGTCGCTCACTGGAAACTCTATGTGGCAGTTCTACTCTGTCCTATGGGGTCGCTATGAGTCAGAATCGACTCAACAGCAATGGATTTGGTTTGTTTTTTTCTACCCCCTAATGATAAAAAAAAAAAAAATTTAGTTTTTTTTTAATGATACTAGTCATAAACTCATAGGGTCCCAGTGCCTCTCACTTCTGATCTGCTGGTTTTCACTATAGTCTCAGGTTCAATAATTCCCTAGAACGACTCACAGAACTCACAAAAAGCATTATACTTACAAATATAGCTATATTATGATCGATATAAAGCAGTAGTAACATAAAGAGGAGATGCACAGAATGAAGTCTGGAAGGGCTTCGAATACGGAGATTTCATGTCCCAAAGGGCACACTACCCTCCCACATGCATGGATGTCTTCAACCAACCAGGAAGCCTGTCGGGATTCCATGTTTGGAGTTTTTATTGGGGACCTAATTATGTAATGGAGCCCTGGTGGGACAGTGATTAAGAGCTCGGCTGCTAACCAAAAGGTCAGCAGTTCAAATCCAACAGCAGCTCCTTGGAAGCCCTGTGGGGCAGTTGCACTCTGTCCTATAAGGCTGCTATGAGTTGGAATCAACTCGACAGCAATGGGTTATGTAAGGCAAACTCTAGCCCCTGAGTTTTCAAATAATATGAGGTGGTAATGAAGTGTTATGGTGGGTCTCTCTGGTCTGGCCAGCCCCCACCCCACAGTCGCTTTATAACCTCACCAACATAACCTATTAGTTAGGTGTGGTCTGGGGTCCTTATTGCAGTTACTTAATTTCAAAGGTATTTTTAGAGTTCATCTAAATTCTAAATTCTTTGGGTACAGTTAATGCAAACCCCACAGCTACTGACCCAGGAATGATACAGATGATAAATTAGTAGATAAAGATGACAAAATTAGTACATAAAAACAATAAAACACTACTATAACTATATTTCTAATGTTCAAGAAGCTAGAAGAATTATTGAATATTTTAAATAGAAACATAGAAAAGACATTTACAAAGGCACAAATAAAACACCAGTTGTGGTTAGATGTCATTAAGTTGGTTCCGACTTGTAGCAACTCTATGTACAACAGAACGAAACACTGCCTGGTCCTGTGCCATCCTCACAATTGTTGTTTAAGCCCAGCATTGCAGTCACTGTGGCAATCCATCTCATCAAGGGTCTTCCTCTTTTTCACTGACCCTCTGCTTTACCAAGTATGATGTCGTTCTCCAGGGACTGATCTCTCCTGATAACATGTCCAATGTACGTGACACATAGTCTCCCCATTCTTGTTTCTAAGGAGCATTCTGATTGTATTTCTTCCAAGACTGATTTGTTGGTTCTTTTGGCAGTCCATGGTATATTCAATATTCTTCACCAACACCACAATTCAAAAGAGTCATTTCTTCTTTGGTCTTCCTTACTCATTGTCCAGCTTTTGTATAAGGTGACTGCAAACACCAAGGCTTGGGTCAGGCACATTTTAGCCCTCAAGGTGACATTTTTGCTTTACAACACTTTAAAGAGGTCTTTTGCAGCAGATTTGCCCAATGCAATGCGTCTTTTGATTTTTTGACTGTTGCTTCCATGGGTGTTGATTGTGGATCCAAGTAAAATGAAATCCTTGACCTCAATCTTTTCTCAGTTTATCATAATGTTGCTTACTGGTCCAGTTGTGAGTATTTTTGTTTTCTTTATGTTGAGGTGTAATCCATACTGAAGGCTGTGGTCTTTGGTCTTGATCAGTAAGTGCCTCAAGTCCTCTTCACTTTCAGCAAGCAAGGTTGTGTCATCTGCATAATGCAGTTGTTAATAAGTCTTCCTCCAATCCTGATGCCCCATTTTTCTCCACAGAGTCCAGCATCTCGGATTATATGCTCAGCATACAGATTGAATAGGTATGGTGACACACACATTTTCTGACTTAAAACCACGTAGTATTCCCTCATTGTGTTCAAAAGGCTGCCTCTCCGTCTAAGTACAGGTTCCTCATGAGCACAGTTGAGTGTTCTGGAATTCACATTCTTTGAAATGTTATCCATAATTTATTATGATCCACACTGTCAAATGCCTTTGCATAGTCAATAAAACACAGGTAAACATCTTTCTGATATTCACTGCTTTCAGCCAAGATCCATCTGACATTAGCAATCCTATTTCTTGTTCCTTGTCCTCTTCTGTATTGAGCTTGAATTTCTGGCAGTTCCACGTCCATGTACTGCTGCAACCGTTTTGGAATTATCTTCAGCATAATTTTACTTGCTTGTGGTATTAATGATATTTTAGATAATTTCCAAATTCCATTGGATCATCTTTATTGTGAATGACAGTTGGCCAGCTAGCTGTCTTCCAAATTTTTGGCATAGACAAGTGAGCTTTTCTAACATTGCACCCATTTGTTGAAACATCTCACCTGGTATTTCATCAGATCCTGGAGACTTATTTTTCGCCAATGCCTTCAGTGCAGCTTGGACTCCTTCCTTCAGTATCATCTGTTCTTGATTATATGCTACTTCCTGAAATGGTTGAACATTGACCAATCACTTTTGGTACAATGACTCTGCGTATTCTTCCCATCTTTTTTTGATGTTTCCTGAGTCAGTCAATTTTTGTCCATAGAGTCCTTCAATATTGCAACTCTTGGTATGAATTTTTTCTTCAGTTTTTTCTGCTTGAAAAACTCTGAGTTCTTCTCTTTTGGTTTTCAAACTTCAGGTCTTTACACATTTCATTATAATATTTTATTTTGTTTTCTTGAGCTACGCTTTGAAATCTTCCATTCAGCTCTCTTACTTCATTTCTTCCTTTTACCTTAGCTACTCTATATGTTCAAGAGCAAGTTTCAGAGTCTCTTCTGACATCCATTTTGGTCTTTATTTTCCGTCTTTTTAATGACCTTTTGCTTCCTTTATATATGATGCCTTCGATGTCATCCCACAACTCTTCTGGTCTCCAGTCATTAGCTTTCGATGCGTCAAATCTATTCCTGAGATGGTCTCTAAATTCAGGTGGGATACATACAAAGTCATACTTTGGCTCTCGTGGGCTTGTTTTAATTTTTTTCTTAGCTTCAACCTGAACTTGCATGTGAGCAATTGATGGTCTCTTCTGTAGTTGTCCCTTACCCTTGTTCTGACTGATGATATTGAGCTTTTCCATTGTCTCTTTCTGCAGATGTAGTTGATTTATTTCCTGTGTATTCCACTCGGTGAAGTCTAACTGTATAGTCATCATTTATGTTGTTAGAAAAAAGGTATTTGTTAATTCGATCATGTATGCAATCTCCAGCATTCTTTATATGGCTATATTTTCCAATTACTCATTCTTTTTCTTTTTTTCCAACTTTTGTATTCTAATCATCAGTAATTGTCAATGCATCTTGATTGCATATTTGATTATTTGAGAGTGTGGAAGTTGGTAAAAATCTTCAATTTCTTCATCTTTGGCAGTAGCGGTGGTTGCATAAATTTGAATATAGTTGTATAAACTGGTTTTCCTTGTAGGCATATGGATATTATCCTATCATAGACAGCACTCTTTTTCAGGATTGATCTTGAAATGTTCTTTTTGATGACGAGTGCAATGCTGTTCCTCTTCATTTTGTCATTCCCAACATAATAGACCATAAGATTTTCCAATTAAAAATGGCTACACATCAGTCCATTTCGACTCACTGATACCTGGAATATCAATCTTTAAGTATTCCATTTCATTCTGACAACTTCCAATTATTCCTGATCTGTGCTTCATGATTCTACATTATGATTATTAATGGATGTTTGCAGCTGTTTCTTCTCATTTTGAGTCATGCCACCTCAGCAGATGAAAGTCCCGAAAGCTTGAGTCCATCCACGTCCTTAAGGTCAACTCTACTTTGAGGAGGAATCTTTTCCTCAGTTGTTTTTATAGTGCCTTCCACCTGAGACTCTCATCTTCTGGCACTATATCAGACAATGTTCTGCTGCTATTCATAAGGTTTTCACTGGCCAATTTTTTCAGAAGTACATCACCAGGTCTTTCTTCTTAGTCTCTCTTAGCCTAGAAGCTCCTCCAAAACCTGCCCACTATGGGTGGCCCTGCTGGTATTTGAAATACCAGTGGCATAGCTTCCAACATCACAGCAACACACAAGCCACCACAGTATGACTAAGTGACAGATGAGTGGTGGATAAAACATCTACAGGTGACTATTACAATGTCTGGAAGGAAAAAATTCACCAGATGGGATTAATGTCCTGTTAAATAGTACAGAATAAAAGATAAGTGAATTTAAAGACATTGCAATAAAACTACCCCAAATAAAATACAGAGAGATAAAAGGACATAAAAATAAAATGGAAAACACCATGAACCACCTGGAAAACAACTTTAAGTGGCCAAATAAATATGTAATTGTTGTCTCCAAAGAAGAGAGAGGGAAGAAAAAAAGAAAGAATAATGACAGGAATTTTTTAATTTCATGAAAATTATAAACCCATAGATGCAAGAATCTCAACAAACTCCAAGCACCAGACATGAAGAAAATTAAGGCAAGTGACATAATAATCAGGTTGAATAAACCAGTGATAACAAGAAAATCTTAAAGTATGCCAGAGTGGGGGGAGACACATTATGCACAGAGAAACAAAGGTAAGGATGAAAGCAGATTTCTCACTTCTGCTTAGACAATGCAAGCAAGAAGACAATGGGACAACATTTTTAAAGTACTGAAAGAAAAAAATTTAACCAAGATTTTACCTAGTAATCATATCTTCAAAAACAGAGGCAAAATGAAGACTCAGACATATAAAAGCTGAAAAAACTTCCTCATCATCCTGCACTACAATAAATATTTAAGGAAGTCCATTATGCAGCAGGAAAATGATATCAGATGAAAATCTAGATCTACACAAATAATGAAGGGCACTGAATAAGCTAACTAATGGGTAATACAAAGAGGATTTAAAAAAAAAATATTTTCAAACCTCTTTAAAAGATAATTGAAAGCTTAAACAAAAATGATATCAATGTATTATGGAGTTTATAACACATTTAAAATAAAATATATGACATCTGCACAAAGACTGGGTATGGGGGACCTGGAAACATACCATTATAAGGTTCTTTTATTTTACATGAAGTAATGAAAGTAGGCTGCAATAAATTAAAGATATATATTATAAGCCCTAAAAATTAAAACCGAGTCCATAGCCATTCAGGCAATTCCAACTCATAGAAACCCTATAAGCAATCAGTAAAATTACAAAACAAAAGGTTATAGGTAATAAACCAACAATGGCGATAAAATGAAATAAAAAAAATGCTCAAAGTAATCCAAAAGATGAGAAAAGGAGGGAAAAAGGGGAATGAAGGACACAAAGGCAAATAGAGAAAAAAAAAAAAAAATTCAGCAGGATGGTAGATTTAGAACCAACCATATCAAAATTCATATTAAGTATAAGTGGTCCACACTCTGCCTATTAAACAGGGCCTTTGCCTACCCACAGCAGGGGCCTGAGTACTGGAGGCTCCAACCATGCCACCTAGCCATCCGTGAAAGGGCTCCAAGAATAAGTGGTGCTTACCAGTCCTTATGGGTAAAAGCATTTGGTGCCTATGTTATGCTGCAGAGCCCACCCACCAGAGTGCTCTAGAAAACAGGGACATATCTTCCTCACAGACACCTGGGGGAAGGTTGTCAGCCCCTGCCTTCCTCAGAGTGTGACCCACCCGTTGCTACCAGAAACGTGTGCATGTACTAATCACCACTGCTCTTTTAAGACAGTAGGTGAGGGCCTACACCACACACTAGGTGACCAACTATCAGGACACCTGAGCTGAATGTATGCAACAATAGTGAATGGACTCCTAGGCTCATATACCTGGTAACAGTTCTAGCCATCTGGTAACAGGACATTAGTGTTTCAAAGGCTCCAATAATCAAGTTAGCTCACTCGAGTAGCCTGTTTGGGTATATCAAAACAAAATAAACCAAGAAACTAGGACACAGTAAGTTAAAAAAAAATTAATATAATAACTAATAGATGGCTCAGAGACAACGAAAAAAGAGACAACAGTCGATATCAAATCACATAAAGAAGCAGACCATGATTGCTTCAACAAACTCCCAAAACAAAGAATCAGGGACTCTTCCAGATGAAGATGTATTCCTGGAATTACCAGATGTAGAATACAAAAGATTAATATACAAAACTCTTCAAGACATCAGGAACAACATCAGGCAAAACACAGATCAAGCCAAGAAACGCACAGATAAAGCAGCTGAAGAAATTAAAAAGGTTATTCAAGAACTTAATAAAAAATTTAATAAGCTGCAAGAATCCATAGAGAGACAGCAATCAGAAATTCAAAGATTAACAATAAAATTACAGAATTAAACAACTCAGTAAAAAGTCAGAGAAGAAGAACTGAGGAAATGGAAGGCAGAATTAGAGAGATCGAAGATAAAACACTTGGCAACAATATATTTGAAGAAAAATCAGATAAAAGAATTAAAGAAAAAATGAAGAAAACCTGAGAATCATGTGGGACTCTATCAAGAAGAATAACTCATGAGTGATTGGAATACCAGAACAGGGAGGGATAACAGAAAATAGAGAGAGAATTGCTGAAGATTTGTTGACAGAAAGCTTCCCTGACATCGTGAAAGATGAAAGGATATCTATCCAACATGCTCATCAAACCCCATACAAGGTAGATTCCAAATGAAAGTCATCAAGGCATATTATAATCAAACTTGCCAAAACCAAAGATAAACAGAAAATTTTAAGAGAGGCCAGGGAAAACACCTACAAAGGAGAATCAATAAGAATAAGTTCAGACTACTCAGCAGAAACCACACAGGCAAGAAGGCAATGGGATGACATATACAAAGCATTGAAGGATAAAAATTGCCAGCCAAGAATCATATATTCAGCAAAACTGTTTCTCAAATATAAAGGTGAAATTAAGACATTTCCAGATAAACAGAAGCTTAGAGAATTTGCAAAAACCATACCAAAACTACAAGACTTACAAAAGGGAGTCCTCTGGTTAGAAAATCAATAATATCAGATAACAACCCAACATTAGAACACAGGAGAGAGCAACCAGATATCAACCCAGATAGGGAAATCACAAAAATGACTCAAGATTAAAAAAACAAATGCTCAGAACAGAGAATCAGTGAAGTTAGTATGTAAAAGATAAAAACATTAAATCAGTAAAGCGGGACTCAATAAAGCAGGCATGGATCTTCCATATGGAGAGGAAATCAAGGCAATATAGGGAGATAAAAGTTAGGTTAAAACTTAGAAAAATAGGGATAAATATTAAGGTAAACCACAAAGAAGACTAAGAACCCTACATATCAAAATAAAAAACAAGAAAAACATAAAGACTCAGCAAAAACAAAATCAACTACAGTGAAAAAGAGGAACACATAATTTACAAGGAAAAACTACTCTGCATAAAAAAAGTGGAAAAATGAAACTGTCAACAACACACAAAAAAAGGTATCAAAATGACAGTACAAAACTCATACCTGTCTATAATCACCACTGAATGTAAATGGACTAAATGCACCAATAAAGAGATGGAGTCGTAGAATGGATTAAAAAAAAAAAAAAAAGACCCATCTATATGCTGCCTACAAGAGACACATCTTAGATTTAGAGACACAATCAAACTAAAACTCAAAGGTTGGAAAAAAATATACTAAGCAAACAACAATCAAAAAAGAGCGGGAGTGGCTATGCTAATTTCTGACAAAAGAGACTTAAACTTAAATCTCCCACAAAGTATAAGGAAGGACACTATACATTGATTAAAGGGACAATATACCAGGAGGATATTACCATATTAAATACTTATGCACCCAACGAAAATGCTTCAAGATACATAAAACAAACTCTAGCAGCATTGAAAAGTGAAATAGATAGCTCCACAATAATAGTAGGAGAGTTCAACACACCACTTTCAGTGAAGAACAGAGCATCCAGAAAGAAGCTCAATAAAGACACGGAAGAGCTAAATGCCACAATTAACCAACTTGACCTCATAGACATATACAGAACACTCCACCCAACAGCATCCAAGTGTACTTTCTTTTCTAACACAGATGGAGCATTCTCTAGAATAGACCACATATTAGGTCATAAATAAGCCTTAACATAATCCAAAACATTGAAATATTACAAATCATTTTCTCTGGCCATAAACCCATAAAACTAGAAGTCAATAACAGAAAAATCAGGGAAAAGAACTCAAACACATGGAAATTGAACAACACTTTGCTCAAAAATGATTGGATTATAGAACAAATTAAGGAAGGGATAAAGAAATTCATAGAATCCAAAGAGAATGAAAGCACTTCCTATCAGAACCTTTGGGACACAGGGGAAGCAGTGCTCAGAGGTCAATTTATATCATAAATGCACACATACAAAAAAAAGAAAGGACTAAAATCAAAGAATTATCCCTACAACTTGAACAAATAGCAAGAGAGCAACAAAAGAAACCTTCAGGCACCAGAAGAAAGCAAATAATAAAAACTAGAGCAGAATTAAATGAAACAGAAAACAGAAAAACAATTGAAAGAGTTAACGAGAACAAAAGCTGGTTCTTTGAAAAGATTAACAAAATCAATAAACCACTGGCCAGGCTGACAAAAGAAAAACAGGAGACAAAGCAAATAACCCAAATAAGAAATGAGATGGGCGATATCATAACAGACCCAGCTAAAATTAAAAGAATCATAATAGAGTACTATGAAAAGTTGTATTCTAACAAATTTGAAAACCTAGAGGAAATGGACAAATTTCCGAGAAACACACTACCTACCTAAACTAATATAAACAGGGGCAGAACAACTAAATAAATCCATAACAAAAGAAGAGATAGAAAAAGTAATTAAAAAACTTCCAACAAAGAAAAGCCTGGCCCTGACAGCTTCACTGGAGAATTCTACCAAACTTTCAGAGAAGAGTTAACACCACTACTGCTAAAGGTATTTCAGAGCATAGAAAAGGATGGAATACTTCCAAACTCATTCTATGAAGGCAGCATAACCCTGATGACAAAACCAGGTAAAGACTCCACAAAAAAAGAAAATTACAGACCAATGTCCCTCATGAACTTAGACACAAAAATCCTCAACAAAATACTAGCCAATAGAATTCAACAACATATCAAAAAAATAATGCACTACGACCAAGTGGTATTCAAACCAGGTGTGCAGGGATGGTTCAGCATTAGAAAAACAATCAATGTAATCCATCACATAAATAAAACAAAGGACAAGAACCACGTGATCTCCTCAATTGATGCAGAAAAGGCATTTGACAAAGTCCAACACTCATTCACGATAAAACTCTCAGCAAAATAGGAATAGAAGGAAAATTCCTCAGCATAAAAAAGGGTATTTATACAAAGCCAACAGCCAACATCATCCTAAGTGGAGAGAGACTGAAAGCATTCCCCTGAGAACAGGAGCTAGACAAGGATGCCCTTTTATCACCACTCTTATTCAACATTGTGCTGGAAGTCAAAGCATTCCCCTGAGAACAGGAGCTAGACAAGGATGCCCTTTTATCACCACTCTTATTCAACATTGTGCTGGAAGTCCTAGCCAGAGCTATTAGGCTAGATAAAGAAATAAAGGGCATCCAAATTGGTAAAGAAGAAGTAAAGGCATCTCTGTTTGCAGATGACATGATCTTATATACAAAAAAAACCTAAAGAATCCTCAAGAAAACTACTGAAACTAATAGAAGAGTTTAGCAGAGTATCAAGATACAAGATAAACATACATAAATCAGTTGGATTCCTCTACACCAACAAAGAGAGCATCGAAGAGGAAATCACCAAAACAATGGCATTTACAATAGTCCCTAAGAAGATAAAATACTTAGGAATAAATCTAACCAGAGAAGTAGAAGACCTATATAAAGAAAACTACAAGACTCTACTGCAAGAAACCAAAAGAGACCTACATTTTTTAATGAGATGGAGAAACAAATCACCAACTTCATATGGAAGGAAAAGAGGCCCTGGATAAGTAAAGCATTACTGAAAAAGAAGAACAAAGTGAGAGGCCTCATACTGCCTGATTTTAGAACATATTATACCGCTACAGTAGTCAAAACAGCCTGGTAGTGGTATGACAACAGATTCATAGACCAATGGAACAGAATTGACAATCCAGACATAAATCCATCCACATATGAGCAGCTGATATTTGACAAAGGGCCCAAGGCTGTTAAATGGGGAAAAGACAGTCTGTTTCAGAAATGGTGCTGGCGTAACTGTATACCCATTTGCAAAAAAATGAAACAAGGCCCATACCTCACACCATGCACAAAAACTAACTCAAAATGTATCAAAGACCTAAATATAAAATCTAAAATGGTAAAGATGATGGAACTCAACTACAAAAAGACAAATAACTCAAAAAATGTGCAAAGGATATGAATAGGCACTTCACTAAAAAAGACTTTCAGGTAGCTAACAGATACATGAGGAAATGCTCACAATCATTAGCCTTAGAGAAATGGAAATCAAAACTACAATAAGACTCCATCTCACTCCAACAAGGCACCCATTAATCCAAAAAACACAAAATAATAAATGTTGGAGAGGTTGTGGAGAGACTGGAACACTTATACACTGCTGGTGCGAATGTAAAATAGTACAACCACTTTGGAAATCAATTTGGCACTTTCTTAAAAAGCTAGAAATAGAACTACCATATGATCCAGCAATCCCACTCCTTGGCATATATCCTAGAGAAGTAAGAGCCATCACATGAACAGATATATGCACACCCATGTTCATTGCAGCACTGTTTACAACAGCAAAAAGATTGAAGCAATCAAGGTGCACATCAACGGATTCACACAATGGAATTGTGCATCGATGTACCTGTGAAACATTTCATAACATGGAGGAGTCTGGAAGACATATGCTGAGTGAAATTAGTCAGTTGCAAAAGGACAAGTATTGTATGAGACCACTATTATAAGAACTCAAGAAATAGATTAAACAAAGAAGAAAATATTCTTCAATGGTTACAAGAAGGGGGAAGTAGGGAGGGAGGGAGGGAAGGAGGGACGGGGGGATTCACTAATTAGATAGTAGGCTAGAACTAATTTAGGTGAAGGGCAACACAACTCACAATACAGGAGAGGCCAGCACGACTGGACTAAACCAAAGCAAAGCAGTTTCCTGAATAAACCAAATGCTTCAAAGGCCAGCATAGCAGGGGTGGGGTTTTGGCAACAATAGTTTCAGGGGACATCTAGGTCAACTGGCATAATAAAATCTATAAAGAGAATATTCTGCATTCCATTTTGGAGAGTGGCCATCTAAGATACATCAATTGGTCTCAACCCACCTGGAGCAAAGATGAATGAAGATGACCAAAGACACAAGGTAATTATGAACCCAAGAAACAGAAAGGGCCACATAAACCAGAGACTACATCATCCTGAGACCAGAAGAACTAGGTGGTGCCTGGCTACAACTGACGACTGCCCTGACGGAACACAACAGGGAATCCCTGAAGGGGCAGGAGAACAGTGGGATGCAGATCTCAAATTCTCATAAAAAGACCAGACTTAATGGTCTGACTAGACTAGAAGGACCCCAGAGGTTATGGTCTCCATACCTTCTGTTAGCCCAAGACAGGAACCATTCCCAAAGCCAACTCTTCGGACAGGGCTTGGACAGGACTATAAGATAGAAAATGATACTGGTGAGGAGTGTGCTTCCTTGATCAAGTAGAGACTAAGTGGGCAGCTCCTGTCTGGACAGGAGATGTGAAGGCCAAGGGCACAGAAGCTAGCTGAATGGCCACGGAAATACAGGATGGAGAGAAGGAGTGTGCTGTCTCATTAGGGAGAGAGCAACTAGGAGTATATGGCAAGGTGTATATAAGTTTTTGTATGAGAAAGTAACTTGATTTGTAAGCTTTCACTTAAAGCACAATTAAAAGAAAAAAAAAGTGTAAATGGTCCACCACTCCTAATTAAAAGGTAGAGATTGACAGATTAGAGAGAAAGATCCAACTATATGGTGCCTGTAAGACACTGAGCTTAAATAAAAGAGAAATGACTAGATTAAAGGTAAAAGGATGGAAAAAGATATGCTAAGACTAATCAAAAGGAAACTGGAGAGGCTATACTAAAATCAAACAGAGTAGGTTTGGGAATAAAAAATACTGACAGAAAAGTTCATTTCACAATGAGAAAGGGACAAATTATTAAGAGGAACATTACAATCTTAAAATTCTGTGCTCATAGTAACAGAGTTTTAAAATACATAAAGTAAAACCTGATAAAACTATAAGGAAATATTCGAAGAACCCTCTATGAATAATTGACAGAATGAGTAGACAGCAAAATCAGTAAGTGTATAGAAGACTTGAACACAATAAACCAACCTAATCTAATTGATATTTATAGGACACTCTACTTAACAACACCAGAGTTCACATTCTTTTCAAGTGTATACTGACCATTTACCAAGAAAAACTATATTCCAGGCCAAAAAACAAGTCTCAAAAATGTAAAAGGATTTAAGTCATGCAAAGGGTATTCTCTGAACATGATAGAATTATATTAGAAATCAAAACCAAAAAGATATATGGAAAATCTCTGTATATCTGAAAACTAAACTATGAACTTCTAAATAAGCCAAAGATCAAAAAAAGAAATCAAAAGGAACATTAAAAGCTATTTTGAGCTAAATGAAAATGAAAACACAACATATTAAATTTCTGGGATGGCTTTGAGGCAGTACTTAGGGGAAAATTTACAGTTTAAACACTCATATTAGAAAAGAAGAAAAATATCCAAAGAAGACTCCAATTATCAATATCATGAATGAAAAAGGTAAGATCACTACTAATTCTAAAGATGTAAACAATAAGAAAATAATATGAAAACGTTAATAAATTCAATGAATTAAATGAAATGGTCAAATTTTATAAAAGACACAAATTACCCAAGCTCACACACATAAAATAAGCAACTCAAATAGACTGATATCTATTAAAGAAATTGAATTTGTAGTTAACTGTATTTGCATAAACAAATGCCAGTTGAGCTAGATGTTTCCTGAGACCATGGTCCCCACAGCCCTCACCCAGCACACATCCAAACTCCCTGAGTCACCAAATTGCTGGGGCCAGGATTTTCTTCTGAGGCACCTCTGGATGGACTGGAATCTCTAATATTTCAGTTGGCAGCTGAGCACGTTAACCATTCACACCATTCAGGGACTCCATATATAAATCCAGATATATAAGTGTGTAGATATATAACCATCTCAATAGATGTAGGAAAAGCATTTGACAAAATCCAATATCCTTTCCTAATAAACACTAACAATGAAATAGGAATAGAAGACAATTTACTCAGTCCAATAAAAGGCATCTATTTTTTTTATGTCTAGTGCACAACTAACATCATATTTAATGGTAAATACACTGGATTCTTTCCTTCTGAGATCAGAAACATAGAAAGCATATCTGCTCTTACCACTTATATTCAACATTATACTGGGGTTTCCAGATAGTGCCTAGAGACAAGAAAAAGAAATAGAAGGCTTCCAAACTGCAAAGGAAGATTTAAAACTCTATTCACAGACAACATGATTGTCTACACAGAACATCATATGAAGTTTACAAAAAGCCGTTTTACCAAATAACAGAGTTTAGCAAGGTTGTTGGTTACAAGATCAATGTGCAAACATCAATTTCATTTCTATACACTGGTATTGAATAACCAGAAATTCAAATTTAAGCAAGTCCACTTACAATAGCATCAACTATGAAATACTGAAGGAGAAATCAGACAAAAGATATGGAAAATTTGTACACTGAAAATTACAAAATATTCCTAACGTAAATTAAAGGACACATAAACAAAAGGAGAGAAACGGTGTGTTCTGAGCCCTGGTGGTACAACTGTTAAGCACTCGGCCTCTAACCAGGTTGCTATGAATCAGAACTGACCGGCTGATACGTAACAACAACAACAACATGGTGTGTTCATAGATGAAACCCCAGTATTGTTAAGACATCAATTCTCTCCGATTTGATCTCTGGATTCAACGTATTCCTAATCAAAATCTTGGCAAACCCTTTTGCAGAAATTGCCAAGGTGATTCTAAAATTAACATGGGAATGTAAATAACCAAGAATAGACAAAACAATTTAGAAAATGAACACACAGTTGGAAGACTTATGCTACTTGACTTCAAGACTCGCTATAAAGTTACGATAATCAAGACAGTGTGGTATTTGCGTTGAGATAGACAAATAGATCATTGGAACAGAATACAGAGTCCAAAAATAAAATCACACATACATGGTCAGTTGATTTTTAACAAAGATGCAAAGGCAGTTAAGTGGAGAAAGGATAGTTTTCCACAAATGGTACTTGGAAAATGGAATATCCATATCCAAAAATATGAACTTCAATCCATACCTTGCACCCGTATACAACAAATTAACCCAAAATGGATCACTGACCTAAATTTAAAATCTAAAACTTCCAGAAAAAAATCAAAGGAGAAAATTTCTGGCCCCTTGGGATATGGAAGGATTTCCAGGTTACAATACCAAAAGCATGATCCATTAAAAAATAAATACATAAAATGAGAAATAGATTTTATTGTAATTAGCAGCTTGTACTCTTCAAAAGTCCACTGATAAGAAGAGCATGAAAAGACAATCTGCAGACTGGGAGAAAATATTTCCAAAGCACATCTCTGACAAAGAACTTGCATCCAGAATGTATAGAGAACAGTTCAAAAGCAGTAAGAGAACAAAAAAGCTACTTAAAAAGTGCACAAAATGTTTGAATAGACAGGTAACCAAAGAAGGGTACGAAGAGGGAGATGAAAAAATGCTAAATATGCTTAGTTATTAGAGAAATGAGCATTAAAGCACAATGAGATATCACTACCTGCCTAATAGAATGCCAACAACTAAAAAGGCGAGTCATACCAGGTGCTGGGGAGGATGCGGAGCAACTGAAGCTCTCATTACCGCTGGGGAGATCGTAACATGGTAAAATCTCTTTGGAATCTGTATGGCTGTTAAATAAAAAATTAAACAACACCTACCGAATCACTCAGCCATTCTACTCTAATGTTTTTACTAAAGAGAAATGAAAGTCTACGGCCATATAAAGACTTGTACACGAATGTTGATAGCAGCTTCATTTGTAATTGTCTCAAGCTGGAAATAGGCCAAATGTCCATCGACAGGTGAATGATAAATTTGGTATATCCACAAACCGGAGTATTATTCGCATTTAAAAGAACGCATTATTGATACATACAACAACATGGATGAATCTCAAAATAACCATGCTGCGTGAAAGAAACTAGGTTAAAAAATGCATACTAATGATTTTATTCATACATTTCTAGAAAGTTCAAACTAATCTATAGAAAAAGCAGATCAGTGTCACCCTGGGGAAGAGAGAGGGGGCAGTGGAAAGGATCACAAAGGGATGCTAGGATGCTTTTTGGCTGTGGTGGTGATTTCACAAGTGTCCACATATACAAAATTGATCATTTGTATACTTTGAACATACACAGTTTATTATATGTCAATTATATTTCAATAAAAATATTTAAAAAAATACAACCATCTATAAGGCCTCCAATCAAATTACTGTCTTTTTTTTTTTTTTTTGCATTTTTTTGTATATACTCCAAACATTTCAGTTAAATATAAATGGTTTTATACTTTTTCACCAAAATGGAACAAAATTGTATGCTCTTCTGAAAACTGATTTTTTTAATTGAATATGTGATGGGCATCCTTCTATTTCATTGAGTCCTCTTCCACATCATTTTTAATGCCTGCACATTACACTATTGAATGTGTATACCAAAATTGTTTTAAACAATGACTTATTTTTGGATAAGTATACGGTCTTACCAATAATGAAACAACATTTTTATATCACTGTAGGCAAATCTGTAAAAATCTCTAATTCTTCTCTTAGTCTAAATTCTACGAAGCGAGATCACTGAGTTAAAAATACATAATTTAAAAATGCATTTGATACGTATTGCTAAATTGTTCTTCAGAAAGTTCACCTCAATTCTCACTCCCACCATGGCCCAGGAAGCTTTGTTCTACTCTCAGGAGAAATCCTATGGGTTGTGTAGAGAGTTACTGTGCTCATGGGCAATCTTTTAGAGCCAAAGATTGATAAGCACTCGGAAGAACTCTAATGCAACTATGCCTATATCTAAACTTCACAGGCAGTCAATACACTGTTAATCATGTTATATGTGCTTAAATTTCTCAGCTGTATACCAGGACACAGAGGAAGGAAGATGGTCTTATCAGATTCAAACTTAAACTTCCGGTACTGTTTACTTATACACAAAAACTCAGATTTGTGAGTTACGGGAACATTCTGTTACATAAATGAAATGTGTAAAACAAAGAACTAATTTCTGATATAAAAAAACTTAATATTAAATCAAGCCCACTCCATAATTTAGGAAAATAGGTTCAATAAATAATCAATTAAGATGGAGCCTGGGTTGCATAAGCGGTTTACAATTGGTTGCTAACCAAAATGTTAGCAGTTCAAATCCACCCAGCAGCTCCAGGGAAATAAAAGCCCTGGTCATCTGCTTCTGTAAAGATTACAGACAAGAAAATTCTATGGAATAGTTGTACTCTGTGACACATGGGGCCCCCACGAGTTGGGGGCCAGTTCGATGGCTGCTAACAGCAAAAACATCAGCCACAGCAAGAACATAAATCAAGCTACACTTCTACTTTCAGAGCAGAATATTGGAATCCCTCCTTATGATAGGTCAAAACAAATGCTTTATTTAAATCTACGCTTATCTACTACTGTACAGTGTAGAAACCAAAAGGTTTTTTTACAAAATGGGGAACAGAGCATCACAGGTAATGCAGATGTCTCATCCCTCAATGACCTCTTCCCATCCATCAGTTTGAGGTGACAGTTATTGCACATTTAAAATCCGTCACCATTCCGAATTTAGATTATGCAGGAGTCACAGATTTTTCACCTGTCATCTTTAGTAGGGATATTGTCACCCTGGTGCAGGGCATGCAGGGATGGAGAGAGAGGGGAAAAAACATTTTTGTAAAGAATCCACAATAATGCAAATCAAGATTATATTTTGTTTCTACCAATTACAGTAAGCTGGTATTTTCATTTAACGTTTAGACCTTGACATCTTTAAATGATTTTGTTTTACCTTTTGTATAGCTAATGCATCACCATTAATAACAACTATTAGACAAAGCTAGGTTTCAAATTTGGGTATGATCTAACAGTTTTAAGACACAGATATTTAATGATGGTACAGTACTTTTCTCATTCTGCTCTCTGAAGATTGATTTGAAATTGCAACAGTACATAATGAAATAAAGTCACTATAAGATGATCAATGCTTTCTGTTTTCAGAATTAGTTTCCAACTCTGCGTTGACATTTATCTTCCATTTCTCTGGTGTACTAGCTATTTGTTTAATAAAAGAAGACCTTCCCTGTGACAAGGACATTATCTTATTCATTCCTATAATTCTGTTAGCACTATCAGTCAGGAAGCTTACTTTCAAGTCATGTTAATGCAAATGAGGTTTTCCTTTTGGTCTTAGAGCTTCAAGGCTCAAAGTCTGTACATGGGCTATAAAGTTAGTTAGTCCTAAGAGTAATTGCAATGTGGCTCAGAAGCTAAAAGAAATAAAAATGCTGTGCAGTATTTGTAACGATGTGTCCAAAATAAAATTTTACAGAACAAAATCGTATTAGTTTCTCAGGGCTGCTGTAACAAAATACCACAAACTAGGTGGCTTGAGATAGCAAAAATTTATTCTCTCACAGGTCTAAAGACTAGAAGTCCAAAATCATGTGTTGGCAGGACCGTGCTCTCTCTGAAGACTCTAGAGGAGAGTCCTTCCTTGCCTTTTCCAGCTCTGATAGCCCCTGGTTTCCTTGGCTTGAGGCAGCATCACTCCAATCTCTACCTTCGGCTTCCCAGGGTCATCTTCCATCTGTGTCTGTTCTCTTCTTTCAAGGACGCTAGTCATACTGGGTTGCTATGAGTCGGAATCGACTTAATGGCAACAGGTTTTTTTTTTTTCCTACTTGATGAGGGCCCACCTTAGTTCAGTATGCCCTCATCTTAACTTGATTACATCTGCAAAGACCTTATTTCCAAATAAGGTGACAACGATAGGTACCAGGGGTTAGGACTTTAACATGTATTTTCTGGGGGCACAATTCAATCCAAAACAAAAAAAATACAATGTCTTGCATTTAGAAATAAATTGCCTAAATATGACCTTGGGAAGATTTTCAATTTATTCCATAAAGCATCACAGGGCAAAACTAGGACAAATGGAGAGAAGTTATAGGAAGCTATTTTGCACAACATCAGGAAGAACTTCCTGATAAGTCATGTAAAAGTGAAATGAATTGCCCTGTGAAATACACAGCGCTTTCTGCCACCGCAGGTGTTGAAGCAGATCAACAAACATCAGCTAATTATGGTTCACAAGAGATTCCTATGGTGGGTGGGATGTTGGAACATGCTGGGTTTCTTTGAACTCTATGATTCCAAATCAAACCATTCAGCTCAGAACTCTAAGGGACATAACGATGGATCAAAAAATCTACTAACAGGGAGGCTATAAATTAGTGAAATAAATACATTTAACAATTAATTACAGTCTAACATATAGAAGGAAACCATGGTAGTGTAGTGGTTAAGTGCTACGCCTGCTAATCAAGAGGGCAGCAGTTCAAATCCGCCAGGCACTCCTTGGGAACTCTATGGTGCAGTTTTCTACTCTGTCCTATAGGGTCGCTATGAGTCGGAATCGACTCGACGGCAGTGGGTTTGGTTTTTTGGTTTAACATATAGAAAAGTATAATAAGTAATGGTGGTGCAAATAAAAAGTAAGAGTAAACTGGAAAAAAAGTGACTAATTCCAGCTAGGGGTACAACTCGAGGTTGCCTAGACAAGACGTTATATTAGTGACGCTAGCATGAGCCATATTTCAGGTGGCAGGCATAAAGTGGAAAGGGATTTCCGAATGAGAGTAATGCATGAGCAAAGAATTCAAGGCATAGAACTGCACGTATGCTTGGTACGAGAAGACAGATATTCTGGAGATTTTAATTATCTGAAGCCATGTCATAAATTTGTGTTTACTTTGGCTATCAAGGCCTGCCTTTCAGTGCCTTTAATAAATAGTTGTAACATTGTAAAATATCCTGTAGAAATCAGAAACTTCCCAATCATTATGTTTATTTCCTGTTTGTAATTTAAAATAACACTAGAAAATGTTAATGAGGGGTCTGAATATCTTAAAATGCTTCCAGGTTTTTTTCCAGATAGCAATAGGACTATATAGCATCTGAAAACAGACTGCAGGAACTGAATCACCAGTAAAGATTGTCTCAGCTGAGTCCCTTCAGGGAACTGAGTGCAACCATATCCCTCTAGGCTTGTAGACTTGGCTCTCAGAGAAAGCAAGCCAAGCAGCTAAGAGCCACCCAGAACATAGTCAACCCCACCTACTGATTTTTGGCATTTTCTAAAGTAGGGAGAAAAGTAAACTTTCCAACTAGAAAGTTTTGCTCCTTGTTAGTTGTTCTGCAATCTTTTAATTTTGGATACTTTTAATTATTTCTCTTTGTTTTCTTGTTAGCAGTTTCACTATGATGTGCCTGTGTGCATGTGTTTTAATTTATCCTATTTGGACTTTGTGCTACTTGAATCTGCGGCTTGATGACATTATGGGAAGTCATGGACCATTATTTCTTCAAATATTATTTCTGCCCCATTTGCTCTTTTTTCTCCTTCTGGGATGCCAATATATATATATCCCGCATGTCTTTGAAATTTTTTTTTTTTTTTTTTTACTATTTTTCATCCTTTATCTCAGTTTTTACTTTTTAAACTATCTTCCAATTATCTTCTTGGTATGTCTACGGTTTTCTTAAACTCAAGTACTGAGAGTTTCTTAATTTCAGTTATTATTTTTTTTCAGATCTAGAATTTTCACTTGGATCTTTTCTTTCTTTCTTTTTTTTTTTTTTTTTTGGTAGTTTCCAGTTCTCTACTGAAATTATCTTAGCATCTAATTTCTTAGGCATAGTAATAGCATAAAGTCTGCATCCGATAATGCTAATATTTGGATCGTATATTGGTCTGTTTCTGTTTTCTTGGGTTTTGTTTGTTCTTGTTCATTTCTTCCTGTCTCTAGGTATGCTGGATAATTTTAGACAGAATGCCAGATATTGTATATGAAAAAAAAGTGTAGAGACATTTTGAGGTTCTAGACAGTGTTATTGTCTCCCAAAAAAGATTAATTTGACTTCTGGAAGGCATTTAAGAAATAACCTTAATCTAATCAATAATTAAGCTAATTGGAAGCTGGTAATCTGTCTTTTGAGGACTCTGTGTGTGTGTATATATGTGTTTTCTGGTGCACTTATTTTTATGATGTGGCTGGGGGTATTTATCAGAGCCCTTCCTACTTGGCAGAACCTGAACTCTGATTTTTGTCCCTTCAGTAATATTAGACCTCAGTCTACACTTCAGAATCAATCATGCCCTTGGGGAAAAAGCTATCTGTACTCAAGGTTGGGCTCACCTCAATGTGCTTTTCCATAATTAACAGTTGTCTGTTTTTTCTAATTGCCTGTTTCAGAAGGATAGATTTGCAGCAAGCTGTTACACATACCAGAAACTCCCATGGCAAATATTGTTGGTTGTCTATCTAGCAGCAACTTCTATCTCTTCCTTGCTAAAAGAACTTGATTTTATTCAGATATGGGGTGCCTAAAAAATTGATATAAGCTACAGTATCACATTTAGTTTGCCAGTGATTGATTTAGATATGAATATGTGACCTGGCAAATAAGATACATGAATAAGTATATTAGGGGCTTTGGCAAGGCTTTCTTCATTGAATACAAAACAAAGCTGCTTGAGGAGAAAATTCTCCCACTCCTTTATGCCTTTGGACTTTGTCAGGGAGAATATAATTCTTGAAGTTATGACAGTCATCTTGAAGTCTTAAGGGAAAGGCCAAGATAGTTGAATTTTACAACATGATCCTTGACATAATTGTGCTGTTGAAATAATCAAACTGAATCTACCTTCCTCGAGATGTGTTGTCAAAAAACCTTTATTTTAAAAGCTACTTTTAATTAATATTCTCACTTGCAGCCTAAAGCATTCTTACTGATATGCTTATACTTTTCTGTGGTCCAAAGACCTTTAATAATTATTGACATTTTTCTGACTACAACAAGAAATTACAACCATATTAAAAACTGGTGTTTATTGAAGCTATAATGGACATGAACTTGAAATGAAAGAGAGTATTCAAGATCATATTCCATAAAATACAATGTTTAAATCAGTTTTTCTCAGAGGTGAGCTTTTTTTTTTTTTTTTTTAACTCTCAGCTCTCCATGCACTCATTTTTTTGTGCATTTCTTTTTGCCATCTGACAAATCTCCCTGACATTCTTTCCCTTATCTCCAAGCCTGGCTTTATGCTAAGTGATTGAAAGAGAATTGTGTAAAGATATATCCCTTGTCCTCAAGGAAGCACAGACTTACAGATTTTCATTATATCTTTAATTTCTAAAGTTGATTTATTTTAGTGTGAATTTTACTTTTTAAGCCTTCATTTTTAGGCCCCACTTTATTTTTGAATGGCTGCTTTCAACACAGACATAACGTTTTATGAGAGAAATTCTGTGGAGGGGAAAAAACCTAGTTGGAAACTTTATCCAAAAACATTGAATTTCAAACAATAGTCATAGTTTGTGCTGTTATCATAAAATAACATTCAATGTTGTTTTTACATGAACTCCAGATGATTGTTATACAAACACTAGTGTTAATATAAAATCTTTTACCAAAACAAAATTATATATATTAAAAAAAATGCAATGAAACAGTCATAAAAGAGTCAAAAAAGATAAACTTATTGTGGTTGAAGACTATTTGGCTAAAAAACTGTATTTAGTCATTCATTCGTTTGGCTAATTGAATATGTATTTTTATTACCTATTATGGTACAAGGATCCCTGGTCGATCAGTGGTTAAGAACTACAGCTGTTAATCAAAAAAAGGTCAACAGTTTGAATTCATCAGCCACTCCTTGGAAATCCTATGGAGCAGTTGTACTTTGTCCTGTAGGGTCACTATGAGTCAGAACTGACTCGACAGCATGGGTTTTTTTATTATAGTATAAGGGAGCCCTAGTGGTGCAGTGGTTAAGTGCTCAGGTACTAACCAAAATGTCAGAGTTTGGAACCCACCAGCTGCTCCACGGACAAAATATGTGGCAGTCTGCTTCCATAAAGATTACAGCATTTGAAACCCTATGGGACAATGCTACAATGTCCTATAGGATAGTTACGAGTTGGAATCAACTGGGAAGCAATGGGTTTTATTCTGGTACAGGTAATACTGTCTCCTAAGGAAGGGAAAAATTTAACATAAAGATGGTGATTTGCTCAAGGTACAAAAACACCAGTTAAAAATATTCATCTCTCCAGACTCCTTGACAATGTGATTTAGTTCTTGTTCACCATAAGCAACGACTGTTGAGTACGCATCTAGAAAATCTTTTTAATAGGCATGCTTCTTAGAAAATAAACCCGATGCCGCCGAGTCAATTCCAACTCACGGCGACTCTACAGGACAGAGTACAACTGCCCCATGGGGTTTCCAAGTAGCTGCTGTTGGATTTAAACTGCAGACCTTTTGGTTAGCAGACAAGCTCTTAACCACTGTGCCACCATGGCTGCAAATGGGCCCCTGGTGGTGAACTGGTTAAGCGTTCAGCTGCTAACCAAAAAGCAGGCAGTTCGAATCCACCAGCCACTCTTTGGAAACCCTATGGGGCAGTTCTATTCTGTCCTATAGGGTTGCTATGAGTCGGAATCAACTCAACAGCAATGGCTTGTTGGGTTCTTAGAAAATATTTGCATTAAATACTTTCATAATTGACAAGACTTTCTCAGTATTAAAATATGTGGAATTTGGGGGTAAAATGCAAAATATTAAGCGTATGAGAAATAATTTTAACATTGGCCAAATTGTCAGTCTGGTGAATTTGGTAGAGTATGTTAATGAACTGACTTAAATGGAGTAATATCTCAAAATGTCACAAGGTGGCAGCACACCTACATTATAAGATGTAATTATCAAGGGAAAAAAACGATCCCTTGTAGGTATTCTGCAGTTAGAATGAGTTTATACCTGCTGTGTATAAAAAAGAAAAAAAAATTTTTTTTTGTATATATATATATAAATACATATATACTTTTTTTCTATATGTATATGCTTTCATTTAAAAAATATTTCTATCCTACCATTACGGCCAAATGAAAAACTGAAAATTAAAAAGTTTAATTTTTTGACATGTAAATTATTGAAAAATATCTTAGATAAAATAAAACCATAGCCACTAATGGATACACATTTTATGGCAGTCTTAGGATAATTATCAGTATATTATGTTTTTTTTTTTTTATGTTGTTAGTTGCTGTACAGTTGCCTCCTACTCGTGGCGACCTTATAAATTGTTGTCCTGTCCTGTGCCATCTCCACGATCTTTGATGTGTTTGAGTCCATTGTTGCGGGTATACAAAACCACAGCTAAAAATGTTCTATAAATTTGCATCTTGATTGATGTATTTTAGTTAGGCAATTTTATTTATCTCACGAGAATAAATTCAGTAACTTCATTTGTTGGATTTTAAAAGGGAAATGTTGAGAAGTCTCATGGAGAAATTTTTATTTGGCATTGTCTAGGTACAGTAACTTTGAGGAGGAGGGTAGAGTTGCCAGATTTAGCAAATAAAGAGCACAGGACACCCAGTTAAATATGAATTTCTGATAAACAACAAGTAGTTTCTTTCTTTTTTTTTTTTTTTTAGGATAAATATGTCCCATGGAATATTTGAGGCATATTTGTACAAAACATTATTCGAGTATTTAATATTTATCTGAATCAGGTTTAACTGGGCGTCCTGTATTTTATCTGGCAACCCTAGTGGGACGGCCAGGGGAAGGGGCCCTAAAAAAAAGTAAGTTGCTTAGGAAACCAGAGAAATCCAAGATTATGGACTCCAAATCTGACCTAAGATTTAGAAGTCTTCAGGATCAAGGAACTAATTATAAATGGACTATAACTTGGCTGCATTCTGTGGCAAACTCATTTATGTGCTAAGCTAAACAACACGGACTATGGTTAATCAAGTACTCTGGTGAATTACCATCTATACCACACATTGATTACTGAGTTTTAAACAACAAAATGCAGCAACATATATTTAAAGTTAGCTCAGTATTGGACAAAGTTGAATGAATAACTACAATTCAGACATATTGGGGTCTTACCCAACCTCAGGGCTATCATTATGAAAATCTGTCATTAGAAAAGTAAGGATCGGAAATGCCATTTTTGATTTTATTTAGTTCAACAAACATGCCTGGCACCTTCTATATGCAGAGGGCTGATTAGTACTGTGAAATGTAAGGATTAATAAAACATTGCTGTTATTCAGTTCAGTGAACACTTATAGGTGATAAAATAAAGGTTAATATCATGTCTAAATAATGCCAGAATTCATTCTTACCTATTTTTCCCAGGGTTCCCTTGGTTCTTGGTCAACTATTTTGCTCTTTGTTTTTCTCTGGGATGATCTCCTTCCCTATTCCATATGTTTTCAAATACCATTTTAATGCCATAGACTATGTCTCCAGGTATGGCTCCTCTCTTATGCTTCAAATATGCTGAGAGGATCAAAATTAAATCAACATAAATCAAACTCCTCTCTTTTCATTTTTCTGTTCAATTTTGACACTGGCTGCAGCATGCAGCACTTCTTCCTCTGGCCCCAACCACCTGGAGCTAGGTCAGGGCTCACAAGTTAAAGGACACAGTCCTCTAAAATGTCAAGTAGACCTAAGACTCCAGAGGGCAGCCACAAATCTTGGGAGCCCATTTGACACCCACACTTATGATCTGATGGCTACAGATTCAAGATTTTCTCACTCTTCCTTCAGGATACCAGCTATAAGCTCAGGGGTTCCCAGCCCCCCTGACTTCTGACTCGTTTCCTCCCACTATTCTCTCGGGTTCGATAATTCACTGGAACAACTCACAGAAAGTGCTATACTTACGATTAGAGTTTTATTACAGCTAAAAACATATAAATGAAAATATTCATAGGATCAGGCCTGGGAAGGCCCCAGCATGGTGCTTCTGTGCCACAAAAAGGGTGCCCCACTCTCCTACAAGCACCTATGCCTTTTACCAACCAGGAAGCCTATGGAGTTTCTGTGTCCAGAGTTTATACTGGCTTCATCATGTAACCATGATTGGGGCCTCATTGCCTAGGCATGATTGGCTGAATTGTACCACACCCACACCCCTCCTGAGGCCAGCTGATATCAGGCCATGCTGTGGTCTTTCTGATCAGGCCAGCCTTCACTCTAATACAAACCCTCAGGTCTGGTTTGGAGGCTAGATAACAAAAGTAATTCAATTACTCAGGAAATTCCAAGGATTTTATGTTATCTCTCAAAAAACAAGGGAAAAGATCAAATTACATTGGGTAAAGTTAAAATTTTTATTCTACATATGTACATTTAACTCCCATGAGTACTTGGCTGTCCCATGGGTACTTCCAAAATTAGGCTTATCATTTTCACCCATAACCTTTTTTTCTTCCTATATTTCCAGTCTTAGTCAGTTGTCCCCTCTTTATGCAATCATTTATAGGGCACCTATTGAGTGTCAGACATTCATATTCCCCAGCTCAGTGAATGATGTAGGCTAATGATCTCTTTCTTTAAGGCTGCAGGGAGGAGTAGGTAGCAGGGAAGGAAACCAACTCTCTAAATCAGGGTCATCAGTCCTAGCAATTAAAAAGTGGTAAGCACATCTTTATAACACCGTATTGGTATCCTACAAGAGCACCAAACTATGTTGGCTTAATCAAATTAATATATAAATTAATTTGAAACACCTGATAAAACATGACAGTCGTTACGCTAAAGGTCCCTGGGTGGTGCAAACGGTTTTCACGGCATTACAAGATTACAGCCAATGAAAACCCTATGGTGTGCAGTTCTACTCTGAAACACTAGGGGTGGCCATGAGTTGAAATTGACTCCAGGGCAACTGGTTTGGTTTTTAAGTCATGAAGCTGCATGTTAATTAAGTGTAAAATGGGAAGGGGTTTAACCAAATGACACTTATTAGTGTTACTTTTATAAAGGCAAAGCAAATTTTTTTTCAAAGTTAGTTGTCCAGTATCTATAATCAGCATCCATGTCCAAATTTCTTCGAAATCAATTGCGCATAAATACCTGAACATATATTTTTAAAAGGTGTTGTCTTTGTCTCATACTTTCAACATAATGTTTAATTCCTGTCCTTCCCCCATACATATCCCAGTCTTCTACTTTCAGCCCCTTCACTATGAGGAGTTTTTGGACTAAATAAGTGGATTCTCACTGTTCCCTCCCTCTAGACCTGGACCTTTGGGATAGCATGAGGGCTCAAAAGAGTAGAATATGAGAAGTTACGAATGCTGTCCCTGACCAGGGGCAAGGGTCTAAGCACCGTAATGAAGGAATGAGAGAAACTTGAAGCATAGATTAGAGCAACTGAAGAAAACCAAAAAAACCAAACCTATTGCCGTTGAGTTGATCGTGACTCATACATACAGACCAGTACAGGGGTCTTCCAAATGATCAGGTTTGATTTCCCCAGAGGCAAAGAGAATTGAAAAGTGACCTGGGTAAAACCCTGAGGAATTGAGGGGGAAAGAATGGAAAGACAGGTTGATCAAGCTCAGCTAAAGTAAGCCAGTGGTTAACAAGACCCAAAGTCCTGTAAGTCTCTGGAAACAGGCCTTAAGGGAACCCTTCTTCTCACAGTGGGGATAACTGCAAGATTGAAAACCATAGAGGACTAAGTCAGGTTTAATCACGCCCCTTGGTGTAAGGATGGGAAGGCTTGCAGATGTTTCAAATTCTTTTAGCAGAGAACAAAACATTTATTCTAAAGAAATAAAAGGCTGAGAACATAAATGCACTGAGTGAAACTCATTCACACTAAAGTGTAGTCAGTCATTCAAGCAATGGATAAACCAGAGAAGTATCAGATGCTCCGGGGTGAGGGGTGAGAGCAGGAGGGGTCTCAGTTTGTTAAGTAGAGAAGGGTGGAAAAGCTGGGTAAGGGCAAAGGAAGGAGACCCAGGACACTAGAAAGGCAAACTTCACCTACCTGGCAAATTCTGTTAGTGATTCATGATGTGTGTTCATCCGTCTCCTCCACTAGCTTGTGAACTGCTTGAGTACAATTACTCTGTGACACCTAGCACGGTGCCTGGTGCAAATGGTTAGCACTAAATCATTCTTGTTCAATCTGAATTTTAGTTGCAAACTGATGGAAAACAACTGTGTGCAAAGAAAATTTTCCTTTTCTTATCCATCCAAATAGATTTTTGGAACCCTTGCCCTCCTAGGGTTTTGGGATATCAGGGCTGCCCTCCCAGGCCTAACTGAGCCCACACAACCAAGAAACCAGTTCTTGTCCATCTAGCTAGGGAGACAGCAAACATGGGGCAATGATTTTAAAAGATGCATGCTCAAAATACACTTAATATTAAAACCATGAGATGAGCCCCTTTTGGTTGTCATTCCAAGTGCACTTCAGGATCTTGCAATATTTCAGGTTCATTTTCACTGGGTTGACTTTCTGATTTTTTTTAGAATGGATTTCCATGGTATACAGTGAAGAGGCCAGCACACAGTGCTAGCATGGTGCCTGGCAAATAGCAGATGCCCAATAGATTTTTACTGATGAGCAAATTAGGCGACCCCCCAAAATTCAAAATAAGAGAGTCCAAGAGAAAAATTCACCTAGTATGGTTGAAACTTAGCCAAGGAATTATCCATTAAACTTTGTGAACATTTTAGGAAAACCCTGATTTACCATAATAATAATTTGAAATATTATTTAATTGGGTATTATTCACTACAGTTAGAATTCAGTAACCAATCAAGTAGATTGTGTCCTCTTTGAATGAAGTTAGGTTGAACAGAAGTGGACATTTCTGTTAACTTGATAAGACTGAAAACCAGCCCTTGAACTTGAATAAATGTTCTAAGTTATTTTTGATGTTGTTGTTAGGTTCCATCAAGTCAATTCCGACTTACAGAGACCCTATGTACAAGAGAATGAAACACTGACTGGTCCTGCACCATCCTCACAATCGTTGCTATGTTTAAGCCCATTGTTGCACCCACTGTGTCAATCCATCTTGTTGAGGGTCTTCCTCTTTTTTGCTGACCTTCTACCTTAGTTTGTGAGATTTTTTTGGGGGGGGTTATCCTCCTGGCTGTCTAGCAATACCTTCATCTCAGATGTCCCTCTGTTAAGCTAAATAATGAGCAGAAACTAAATATAGTCCAGCAACACTTGATATGTATAAAATATCCTGGGGTTATCTGAGGAACATACCCAAAACTCTTCAATACCAGCAATCTTCCGTGTGTCCATAACCGGGAGATGCTGTCATTTGGAACTATGACAGTAAAACCAAGAACTCACTAGCATCGGGCCATTTCAGAGAGTTTAACTAGTTCTTTCTGTGGAGTTCTAGTATCATTAAATCACTGGAAACCATCAAAGCTTCTTGTAACATAGTTTTCCAATACATGACTAATTATCTACATTTAGGACCTCTGATTTTTAGGTAATCCCTCACTAGAATGATTAAGTGACCGAATAATCGGAAGAAATTGTTAACAGAATGGCTTGTTTCTGGTGGATAATGACCTATTGCAAATAAGAATTAAGATAGGATGCTGATGTTACACAATTGATGGTGTTGATGCCAGCCATTAATTCTGATCAGTATAATTTTGTGGCGTTAATGAAAACGGACATAGCGGACAGCTTTCACAATGTAGGTCTTTCACAGTGTAGATCTCACTGCCGCATGGAAAACCAATGTCCCCTGAATAGGAAATGTCCATCCCGAGCCAACAGACCTAACTCCATGTGTGGATTGCACCTCTAGAGCTCAGCAAGTAACAAACTTTTTTTTTCTTCCTTTTACTGAGACATTTTATCTTACAATCCAATCTTCAGAACTTGTCTTGATTAATACAGGTTTGCTAACACGGATGCCACTAAGTCATATACCTTGCAAAGAGCCAGTTGGAGTAAAAATTCATATATCTCCTACAGAAAAGCTCTTCAAAACTCCCAGCACAATATTCAAATAAATTAATCTTCTGTGATACCCTAATGCTTTTCTCATACACTGGTCTTCCTTGTAATTGCCCTGGTCTAGGATTTTTTCTATTACATCAATTTAATGGAAGCAAGATTCCTGCTTCAAAACTGCACCATAGGTATAGAAGATGTTGTTCTAATGCTCATTATTAGTGTTGGAGAGAATAGTTTGTAAAATATACCTCACTAAACCAGCTCATCAAGTCAGCATCAACTCATGGCAACCCAATGTGTGTCAGAGTAGAACTGCGCTCCATAGGATTTTCAGTGGCTGATTTTTTGGAAGCAGATCACCAGGCCTTTCTTCTGCATTGCCACTGGGTGTACTCAAATCACCTACCTTTTGATTAGCAGCCGAGTGTGAAAAGCAATCTTTACTACTATTCTTTTCCATTTAATAATAAAAAAATCTAAAGAATATGTACTAATATCTGTTTGCTAACCTCTAAAGCTAGTAATTATCCATTTAAAATCAGTAACAATAAACTCTAAGAAAATTTGTCCCAGTTTTACAAACAGTGATTCAAGATGGCCAAACTCTCCCCACCCTTCCTTGAACTACGTCAAGACATCGCTGTAAAAAAATGAATACTGTATTAACACTGAGGTGTGGTTATTAAACTGTACCCTCATGGAAACAGAAAGCTGACCGTAAACTGCGCAATTCAAGAGTAGACTGATTTTAAATGCATTGAGTATTTAATAAACCTATACGTGGTGCTTTGATTTTTAAATTATATAAAAGTCTTTTGCTACATTTTCTACTCTGAGCACCTACCACAAAGTCTGGCATATAATTAGTGTTCAAAAAATGCCAATTGAATGAAAGGCTCAGAATTTTTTAATATGAGGCTGGTGAGAAACCCTTTGAAGCATCCACTAGGTGGCACACAGGGACCATGTTTCACGCATTAAACGCCCACAGACCCTCCTATTCTTAAGAGTAAATAAAGAGCTGCATTATTAATTTACACCATCGCGTCGTCCACTCTACACCTAATATTTGTTTAACCAGCTGTTTCCTCTAATCCTCCTTAAACATTATTGATTAAAATCCTAAGTATGTTCAGGTCCTCACCCCTCCCCACATTTCCCCAAGTTCGTTTTGTTATCTTTAAACGACAGGCTAAGCCTATCGGACGACGTAGACCAAGTACTTTGGTTACCAATAATGGGGGCAAGGTGTCCAAAAATTAATTAGAAGCAACAGAAGATCATCATATAAAAGTGATTTTCAAATTTGCTTTGCATCCGGTTGAAATTTTAATGGATGGGAATACCATTATCTTAAAAATGTAATATGGAAAATAAAGCACGCATGGGCAAAAGAAAACTCGTGTTTTCTGAAGAAGGCAGTTTTCTGAATATGACTCTTGTTCATTTTTATAAAGATGAAGTGTAGTTCTACCTGAAGATTCTAAAGACCTCTTCAACTGCTCAGAAAATACCAGTATTCCACACCCCAAGAATCTAAAAGACAGGACTGTTTAGTAGACCATTTACTCATAAAGTATCTTCTTCAGGCTCTGAGCCTATTTATCCTGGATGTGTTACTTGCTCCCAAAGGAAGGAAAGGAAGTGAAACCACTAGGGATATAATGAATTGATTCTTCTGTGTGAAAGTCTCTTCAGTACTTCTAAATTACAGTGTCAGTCATTCCTCTGAGAGACAGGGCTTTCCTGAAAATAAATGGCTCACTTTATAAGAACATGGTGTTCCTCTCCTGTCCCTTATAGAAAGCCCAGGTTTACTGGGCACTCTTGTGAGAAGTACCAGCCTCTGGGTACATTCCCCTGTGGCCCAGTGATCTCTGGAAGTTGTTGGTTTTCTCTTGCTCACTTAGTAAGCTTTAAGCAATATTAGCTCTCTTTACCTAGTTTTCCTATGTTTAAACTGTTTCCAATTTGGTGAAGAGATTACCCAAATATGTAGACTCATTCTCTTTGCTGAAACAATTAAATTATTAAGAACAGATAGTACGAAACTGATTACCCATTGCCATTGAGTAGATTTCAACTCATTGCAATCCTATAGGACAAAGTAGAGCTGCTCCATTGAGTTTCTGAGGAGCGCCTGGCAGATTTGAACTGCTGACCTGTTGGTTAGCAGCCATAGCACTTAACCACTACGCCACCAGGGTTTCCATGAAACTAATTAGAGACTTAAGGCTCAATGGTTCTTTGGCATACATTCTGTTTCACTAAATGGGAGGAAAAAACGGCTTTTATTTGAATAAACAGAACTAAAGTTAAGAACTGATGCGAAGATTATGAAATATCACACTAAAAGTTATCCAGAGAGCAACTGTGATATATTTTTGGTAGAACAATATTCTTATTTCATGATTCCATTAAAATATTAAAGTCACTGAAGTGTGTATAAAATTGCTGTGAATTTAGTGCACTGAAATAATCAAATAGAAATGGTTACCAGAAACTGCATTTGTAATGTATAAATATTATATTTCACTTAGAAATTAATTCACAGGCTTCATCTCTTAAGAACCGTTAGCTTCCAAGAAGGCAGCCGGTATGTTTGATTTTATGACATCACACTGGAACATGTACAGGAACACTTTCCATCCTAAAAATTCCCAAATGTACTGACCACTTCATGTATTTTTCCAGTGATAAATGAAAATAAAACAACTTATTTTCCAAATAATAAAATGTCTTATTTTGAACACAGCAGTCATATTCAATGAAAGAAAACAACTTCCATCTAAGTCCAAAAGAGTTCAGGTCTCCTTTGGGTGGTGAACGGCCTCAACATATAAATAATTCCTTTAAGCCATGTTTAAAAGTAATCTTAACAACTATGATTTTGAACAAATTTTCAGCACGTGAAGATTATCCATCAACATCATTATACATAGAAATGCATCAGAACTCTATGGTTTTAATTTCATAATTAGCTAGAGAAACCTGGACCAAAAATGGTAACATCTCAAAGACTGTTAATCTAACAGGTATTACATATGACGGCAGTAACTTTTTTTCCCACATAAACTAATACAGCCCCTAAAACAAAACTCATAAATCTGGACTGGACATTTTCAGTCCTCAGCTCTTCCTTTAGCCTATACTATTCTTTTTGATCTCAGGTGCTATAAAAATGCTGAAATACAGATGGAAAAGTCACCACTTGGAAACCAGGAACCAACCATATTCACAGTAGCACTAGCAAAAAGCCTGGATACTAGAGCTAATGTTTTTCATAAATTTAGACTAAGCCTGTTTATTGCAATGCAGTACTTTATCTGACAAAATGAACCTTAAAAATTAAAAAGAAAATGTTGTGATGTCATGCTAAATCCCCCAAAAATTAAAAAAAGTTTAATGTATACATATACAATGATATGTATTGTTTTCTGAAAGCTTTATGGCACCAAAGTTTGACCCAAAGAGGAAAACAAAATTATGGAAGTTTTACCTTTTCCTGAAATCCAGAAAGCGCAGATGCTCTCAAGTCCTGCTGATGTTGGAACCTGGAGATCAAGTGAAGCTAGCGCTCTTTCCCCTCACCTTAAGTTTGTCTCTGGGAGAGTGTGTGTGCGCGTGTGTGAGTGTGTGTGTGTGCAGAATGTCTCTTTGTGGCTCTGGATGGCAGAGGTCCTGATCCTGGGAAGAAGGAGGCACTTTCTCACCAAGAGCAGAAGAAAAGCAAAGCGTCACCAGGCAAGTTCTCCTACCAGATCCCCTAATTACAGCCTAACGTGCACTTCATGCAAACTTCAGGGAGGAAGGGAGGGGCAGCGCTGTGCCCAGACCTTGTAAAACAGCAGCCTCTTAGATGACTTTCCTTTCTGCTCAGATCCCCGACTGTCCCGCTCTGGGGTTCAGGAAAAGCGGCAGCTGCAACCACAAGCCCTCCACCCACACCACACCTCCTGCACTCTCACCACTCTTAAGTCTGTCCAGAGTGGGTGGGTAAAGGGGTTCAGTGAGATGATCTGTGGGGCAGCGGTGTGAGGCAGACTCTCCAGGACAATTTTCGCCTAGTCTTTTTTTTTTTTTAAGCCTGTGCTTAAAAGGAAAATTCAAGGGTAGAAGAGGTCCTCTCTTTCCCGCCTTTCCGCCAGCCTCTAAGATGATTGAAGATAACAAGGTAGAGAGACAGTTATGACAACAGATAAAGTTTCCAAAATTGGAGATGCCCTACCACCCCAACTGCCAGAAGCCTATTTTCCCCGCTTACTGGATTCAGTATCAGTATTAGGTTTAAATCTTCCTTAAGAAACAACTGCTATTGTATGACAGACCTCAAAGAACCTGGATTTATTTTTAGAGTGAGGAATGCGAGGGGGAGAGAAGATGGGTGGGGTTGGGTTATGGATCCATACCCGGGATTAGAACCAGATGGTCAAAGGGTGCGCGCGCGCGCTCTCGCAGACACACACACACACATCCCCCCCCCCCCGAAAATAACCACTGAGGAAGATGCTGGGACACACGGGAAAACGCCTCCTGAACAAATAGACATTTATTTATAACTCCGGGGAGAGTATATAGGTCCATTGATTCCCGCCTTGAGTAACCAAGGATTTTGGAGAGGAAATGGCTTCATATTTCAATAACAGAGCCACCTTTGATGGAGCCTTAGGAGGGGAAAAAAAGAAACACACCGCAGGAAGCAAACGGCAGTTGAAGCAGCCGGGAGGAGGGAGCGGGGCTGGCTCAGGGACTGAGGACAAGCAAACAGGCCTGAGGGGGCCGCAGCCAGGGAGAAGGCGAGACCGGGGCAGGCCGGCCTGAGAGCCGGGGGTGCAGGGCACAGTGGGCGCAGGGCACTGGGATGCGTCCAAAGGCTGGCAGCAGCGCTCCCGGCTTTCGCCCGCTGGCCCCGGGAGGCTCAGGCTGAACTGCCGGCTCTTCACCACCGCCGTCGCCGCGACTCCCGCAGGGGCGCTAGTAGGGCAGGGGAACCCGCAGGGTAGGGAGACTGGAGGGTCAGAGAACCGGAGGGGCAGGGGACTGATAGGGCAGGGGCAATTCGTGGAACAGAGAAGCTAGTGAGACAGGGGGACTGAAGGGGAAGGGGCGCAGGTGGGAAGGGGACTCGTGTGACAGGGGCATCCGTGGCGTAGGGCGGGGCACAGGTGGGGTAAAGGGACCGTTAAGCAGAGTGTCGGATGAGGCAGGGGAACGTGTGGAGCAGGAGAATTGGTGTGGCAGGAGGTAGATGAGACAGAGGCTCGGGTGGGGAAAGAGCGCGCGCTCTGAGCCGCGCGGGTGGCGGCGAGCGGCGCTATTGTCTTAGATATAAAGCCTAAACCGCTGCCACCTCGGCTTCCTCTGGCTCTGAGGAGAGGCGGGAAAGGGATCTCAAGAAAAAAAAAAAAAAAAAAAAAAAAAAATCCGCTTCTTCCCGATTTACCCTGACTTATTTCACCCTTTCCTACCACAAGGCTCTCCCTTGCCATTCGCGCCTTTGTAAAGTATCACGTGAATCTTGAGGAAAAATTGTATTCCAAAGACAAACCAAATACAACCGCTCATTCAAGGAAGACAGTTACGTTTGAAATGAAATAATTAAAAACGAATTCTCCAACAGGCAACCAAACGCCTATTTTGGAATTCCAATTCCTAGACAAGGCGCCTGTCTTCATGTTTTTTTTCTGTTTCTCCACACAGGGAACAGTCGCCGAAGTTTTGCAATTTTATGTCGTTAATTTAGTGGCTATTGAGACAGCTGTTACGTAGGCCCGCACACTAACTGCCAATGAAAATAAGATACATCTCTGCTTTTCAACTATGAAAAGAGTTTTTATGCTATTTCTTGTAAATGCTCTGAGTGGTATGCATTTCAAGGAACATATAAGAAATTAAACTTAAATACAGTGCAATTTTTATACTAAAGCGCCGTAAAGATGGTGAGGCTGTTGATGTGTGGCTATCGAATTATACAAAGACTCTTTAAATGCTGGTTTTTGTTTCCTCAGCTTAAAAACTGAATTTTTAGGGGCTGCCTGGGGAGTAAATCAGAGCAGCCGGCCTCTGGAAGGCACTTGTTCCCTTATTTTGTAGTTTGAAACATATTTTTAATGCATTCTCTTCAGAAATTGTTTAGTAGCCAACCAAGAGAATCTGTTTTGCAAGGTAGTCACATGACAGTGAGTTACATTAGGTTTTTTTTTTTTTTTTCGGGTATAACCCCCTGAAATTGAGATAGGCTTCCAAAAATAATGACAGCTGCTTATCCCTGCTGCTCCTGACAAGACTTGTCCTGTCAGTCCTTCCCCACCCCCACCTCCCACCTCCTCTTCCCAGATGCCTAGTTACTAAAAAAAAAAAAAAAAAAAAGTTACTAGTCTCTGTTAAAAGAGCCACAAAATCTTGTGATTTTTAATCCCAGGAATTTGGCCTGTCAATAGCGTGAGCTCTAAGTGTTTTCGGACTTAATATAATTGACATTATATACATACCCATCATTTGTGGGTTCCCATTGTTTTCTAATTACTTAAATTTACATTGGAATTAGCTTTAAGAGTCTTTTAAAAAAGATTTTCTTGTTTGGTTAATCAGTGTTCAGCTAAGTGGTGCTTTATAGAGGTATGCATTACTTTGGTCATTTTAAATTTTGCAACAGGGCACAGGCATTCTAATAAACTGTGATAAAAATAAACAAATCATGTAAGCAAATTAAAAATATGGATCCATTTTCATGGCTTTAAATGTTTAACAAAGGTATTAGTTGTTGTTAGGTGCCATAGACTGAACTCCAACCCCTAGCAGCCTTATGTTGTAACAGAACAAAATGTTACCTGGCACAAAGGTGTAAATTGTTAAAATATAGATATATACAAGAAGCCGAAGTGGTTAAGAGCTCGGCCACTAACCAAAAGGTGGGCAGTTCATATCCACCAGCCACTCCTTGGAAACCCTATAGGGCAGTTCTACTCTGTCCTGTGGGGTTGCTATTACAGCAATGGGTTTTTATAAAATTGACAAATATCTTTTCAAGGAAAGGATCACACACATAGTGTGCAACCATATCAAAAAAAGAAATCTGTACATAAAGATTTCTTCTAATTATTAATATTAGCAATTCATGCAGAAACCCATATTTTCCATTGCATATTTTTCAGTTTTTTTTTTTTTTCAATTTGGTGAAAGCCAGAAGGTCAGTTGTTTGAAGCTTCAAGAAAAACCAAACATTTTTTTCTATATTTCTTATGTGCTTAAAATTCATGTCAGATTTTACTTTAAACTGCTTGGCTAGTGGTAGAAATGCAAAGCCCTCAAAATCAAGGTTGAAAACCAAGGCCAGTTCTGGAAAAGCAGACCCGGACTTGGAGCTAATGGTTTCACACAAACATACACCTAGCAAGCAGCACATTTTGACAAGGCCTTATTTAGCATAATGCCAAAGTACTTTTTAAGAAGGAAAAATAGGTCAAAATGGTGTTATAAAATGTCACTTTGCATTCTTTTACTAATTGTAAAGAGACAATTTAAGTATTAAGTTGAATCACACAAAATGCTAATATTCAACCTTTGCTGACATACAAAAGAGGCAATTTCATCAGGTTTAACCTAATATGGGAAACCCTGGTGGTGCAGTGTTAAGAGCTATGGCTGCTAACCAAAAGCTCGGCAGTTTAAATCCATCAGGTGCTCCTTGGAAACCCTGTGGAGCAGTTCTATTCTGTCGTTTAGGGTTGTTATGAGTTGGAATCAACTCGACAGCAATGCGTAACCTAATATGAACTTAAATGTGTGCGTAGTATAAACATAGCAAGAACATTTCCAACATTTTAAAAATATGGATCTATAATACCATGAATCTTTAATACATAGTAAATTCCCAGTAGAATGGCATTCCTCCTGGAAGAATTACACCTCTAATGAAATATACATTTATATTCAATTGAGGATTATCTAAAACTCATCTCCTCTTCAAACTCGGAAAGAGGTTACTCTGTTATCCACTGAATTCCAGAGAACTATTGCTCTCGGAGCTCTTGTTTCCTGGAATTTTTGCCTCAGGCTAGTATTATACCTGGTTGAACATCTGCTAGGAGGAGAAGCAGCTATATGCACTTCGAGGTACCAGAGGGGAGGAAAGTCATTTGACCTTTCCTGTCTGAGGGCACAGAGCTTCATTAAAACATCCCTTGGGATTTCGGGCATGACCAGGAGGAAGACATCATTTGTAATTAATTCCTTGCCACTGGCTATATTCCTGTTGAACTCGATGATTAAAATACAAATTCAATATTCTAAATGGTCACAAAGCATTTGCTAAAAAGGTTATTTTGCTTTTAATGCAATCGAGGGGAGGTGACTTCACGAAAGCCCACTTTTTGTACTGTCACTCTCAGAAAGTGTCCTGAAGACAATCTCTTCAAAAGGGCAAATTAAATAATTAGGCAATAAATTGTTCAAATGTTAAGAGCAGAGCTGTTCCAGAAAATATTGAGGCCATATGAATATCACACGGAGTGATGAATAGCCTCACCTCCTGATAAGTAAGTTCCTGCATGTTCCCCTGCTTTTCTGTTGGATTGGTTTGGGTTTCACAGCATCATCCATTATTTTTCTTATCATCTATTGTTCTCTCTGTGCTTTTCTTTTGTCTGGAATAGCCAATCTCTTCCTTCACTTTTTCAGTAAATCGATATGTATTTCATCATTAACTAGATTCTACTCATCTTGCTATAGGGCTCAGATTCAGTCCCATTTCCTTTGTCATGCCATCTTTGATTGCCCTAATGCTGTATTAGGAATTCTTCCACACAATTCCTTATTACTGTCAAAAGCACTCATTTGTCACTTTTATACCACTTTGTATTTTTATTTGTATTTTCATGTATTTAGTTCTCAGTGAAACAGATTGACACAGTGGCTGCAATAATGTGCTCAGACATAGCAACTACTGTGAGGATGATGCGGGTCCAAGCAATGTTTTGTTCTGTTATCGCTATAAATTGGAGCAGACTTGATGGCACTTAAAAACGAGGACGAAACTCTCTGAGGCCAGATATTATATCTTTGCATCTTCAGTTTCCAGCACACAGCCTTGCTTTTAGAAGCTGATCAAAAATGTTTATTGCTATTGTTGAAGGTGATGATGAGATTCTTTATATTGGGAAGAGAAAATAAAAACAAATGAGAAAAGCTAGCTACTGAATGAGCTAGTTCTGAGTATTTTGTAATAATAGCCAATGACATAGGTAATAAATCATCAAAGGTTGATTAGTAATTCGTATCATTGTTACTGATCTCATAGAATTAAAAGAAACATAATACACATTTTTCTTCCAAGCTTGGCTGATGTGTAATTGGATAAATGATAATCAAAGAAAGTAAAATGTTTTACTCTTTTAAGAAACTAGCTTGAGGTTAGTGACAAAATAGGGTTGTTGTCGTAGAATTACAATATGGGCCATATGAATATTGATTTTTTGTATGCATTTATATAGTTCTTTTAAATTTAACCAAATTATAACTATCAGTAAACGTAGTTCTTACTGTATTTTCTTGTTGCTCTTTATTCTTGTTGCTCTTTATTCTTGTTATCTTCAAAGGAAAAAATATCAAGACTAACTGGGCTGGAATGATTAATGTATCGTTCTTCCTAGGGTAAATGGGTGAATTAGCTAATGTATCACGGTTGGCATAGGGCAAGGCTACTCAGGAAATCCTGAAAAGTAGGGTTTTAATTATTTGGAGGCAAAAGAAAATAGTCTAGGTTGCCAGAAGGGCAGAGAGAAGGACAGATATTTACTGCATCATAAGCCAATGAAGAAGTTCAAAAGGAAGAGATTAGTCAAGTGCCAAGCTTCTGGACAGTTCTACCTGAAAACTGGAAGAGAATATTACCATAAATACTTAGAAGAAGCATGCCTCTTAGTAAATTATAATTTGAGTGGTTTGGAATAAAACTCTGGATATTCTTGAAATTTTGCTTATAAGACTATGCTGAACTTGACAGGTAAAAACTATTTTTCCTAATATCTCCAGAAATACATAATTAAATCTCTCCCTACATCCAAGCCTATATTTATATACGCTTGTTTATTTTTTTGGTACTGAGGTTGTCAGAAAGCTCACTTATGGTTTATTTTAAGCACTGAGGAAGTAAAAGGATTTTGGAAGGAGACTTTGAACAGTGGCATGTGGAAGCAGCCTGACATGCATTTATCCTGAATACTTCCTTTCACTGACTTGTCCAACCGATTGCTTCTACTGTACATAGGAAGTCTGTAGGGTCTTCCATAACCACAATCCAGTCGTCCCAATATATGGCTGGCTAAATTAAGACACAAAAGACTAAACTGTAAGGAAGAGCATATCAATAAACAAAGAAAAGAAAAATAAGAATTTCTCCATTTTGTGTCTAATTGCTGCTACCCTCATTGCTGAATACACACTAATTGTTCATTAACACTGCCCTGCATTTCAGCTGCAGATGCTTGCTGGTACAAATACCTGTTATTATATTTCTTTTAAACTTAAGGGGAGGTGATTGGGAATATGAAAAATTCCAAAATGTTACAAAGTTGGCATGACTATTTCTCAGTTTGTATATCAAAAGAATTATGAGTAACTTTGGAATTTGGCTATCTCTGTGAATGTCTTCTACTCTCAGATCTCATTATTCCCCTTCCAACAACACTTAAATAGAAGTAAAAAAATTTAGAATTTAAAGTAAGCTAAAAATGACCTAATTTAATCCTTAATTTTCTGTTTAAGAAAGCTGCTGTTTAGTGAGTTTAAGGGTATCCTAACATAAATCTGTGAATTTTTCCAGCTGTGTCTTGGAGTACTTAGGATACAGTTGTAATTTTATTTTTCTAGAAATGAAATACGAATTATTTATTTTTTCTTCTGTGTTCACTGCCATGTATCTCCATTATAGACCTTAGCACAGTTCAACTCATTAGCTAGTATATACCTGCCTCTCTCATTATATTATGAGTACATTGCTGGTTCATGTCTAATTCATTCTTAAATATTTCAACCTTGTCACCACCTCATCCCAAAGAAGTATGTTAGAGGGAAGAAGGAATTGGAAAGTGACTTCTAGTCAGACTTTTCAGGTTTATCATCTATAAAAAATAACATTATGTTTTAATTTGAGACCTGTCTTGATTCATGTTTATGGCTGTTCATCCTTCAGGTATCCTCAACTTTCTTCTTAGTTTCTCTTTTCAGCATCTTAATGCCTCACCATACAAATACTTGCTCTCTCTCTTGTTGTTAGGTGCCATTGAGTTGATTTCAACTCATAGCGACCCTATAGGACAGAGCAGAATTGTTTTCTAGGCTGTAATCTTTGTGGAAGCAGAACTCCAGGTTTTTCTCTCATGGAGCCACTGGTGGGTTCGAACTGCCAACTTTCAGTTAGTGGCCAAATCCCCTACCATTGGGCCACCAGGACTGTTTTGCTCTTTCCTACTGGTTAGAAATTACTGTCAGAGTTCTGTTGACTCTAAGAAAAGGCCCAAAATACTTCTCATACCTGTCTCTTCTTTTTAGTTTTGAATGTCTCTCTCTTATTTGAACCCCACTCTTTTTCAGTATTATCTTGATTGGTTTCCTGACCCTTCAATCTTCTTCATCAGAAACTTTTTGGACAATACTTTCTGGATAGCTGAGCTCTAGAAACCTGAGATGTTCACTATTTGTTTTTGTGAACTAGTTGTTAAAATTGACATACCTTTGGTATACTTGGACTTAGAGTGATGTTCTTTATTCTTTGAATTAATTATGTTGTTTGGAGACAGTAGAAACTACTTTTGGATCAAGTTGATTGAATACAGTTGTTCATCACAACCTGGAAACTCCTAAAATATATTTTTTATTACCTAAATTAGTATTCTTGGAAAGTTCTTAAACAAATAGATCTCTGCAAAAAGAAATTTTGTACTCCAGTTTCATAGATAGTTACTATGCTTCATTCTTGTACATCTGGGCTCATAAAATATAGACAAATATTTGTAGTGCAAAAAATAGACTTGATTTTGCATTATGATGTGATCACTTTGTGGATTTTCTTATATATATATGTATTTTTTTTAAATTAGGCTTAGTGATATTTAAAGAAGAAAACTGGCAAAATGCCTTTGTTAGAGAGACATGCAGAGAGTTGAGAGCCCCTTATCACAACTGGAACATCTTGGAGAAAAACCCAGAATGTGGGGATTGCCTTATTGAGTTTCCATTTTTAATGCTACTAGATAATTTTTTTTTTTTTTTTAATCATTAGTTTCTGTGAGATCTGGCCCTGAATGAACATTTACTGTCCTAGCAACCACTTAGAAAACATACAAAAACCCAAAATCTGGGAGCATTTAATACATATTGTCTAGTTCAAATATATCCTAATGTGTTACCTAGCTTATATATAGCTCAGGAGAAAGGCAATAAATAAAAGTTTTAAGGTAAAATAATTCAGTGTATTAGGAATATATTCCTGTCCTTTGATAAGAGCAAGTTTCATTTCTGTTCAGCTAATAGTAATGCCTGCTGCTTCACTACAACGTGCACTCCTCACTTATTGACATAGCTAGGTTCCAAAAACCGAATCATTATTCGAAAACAGGAATTATGCAATAACGGAGGATGACCACATCAGATCCAAAAATATTATGTGGTACAGCTATGTCCCTATGGGCCCTAGAGGCGTAAAATGTAGGTGGGTGCTATATGTCCCACTGGTCATGAAACAGTTAATGTTAGACATACCTTGTTACTGCACAAATAGTTGGGTAGTAGTTTTTTACTATTGTCATAAATGTGAAATGTCGGTTAATGAGAAAGTCGAAAAGTGAGTGGTTGTACTGATACTCAGTAATTAACCTTCCTCTCATATTTATCAGTGGTGATATTATGTTCTATTTTATAATTTTGCTATTAAATTTATGAACTGTTTTTTAATAAGCGTCATAATTTAAAGTTATTTTAAGATTCATACCATTATTAATATTCATTTCAATGTAAAATACATGTCATATTGTGATTATCCTTTTTAAAAGTTAACTATGATAATGAGTTCTTTTCACCACCATTTTTTTAACAATCAAACTTGAAGCATATTTAGTCACACTGATTCTTCAACGTTAAGGCTGTAAAAAGATATCTTTTTAGCCTAGGGTTTAAAGAAAAAAAGGAGATTTTTAAATGATAAAATAATTTTCATATCTGAAGTCTTTTTGCATGCTGATATTATCAAAGAATAAGAAAAATAGTTGACTCACATATACACTTTTCCTTCTTTTTCTTAATGGAAAGAGAGTGATTTGATACAATCCATGTTTATTGATTTATGTAGATGGCTGTCTTGGTTAAGGTTTTTGTTGTTTCATTCCAAAAGGAAAGAATAGTTTATCCCAAACCATGGATTGGGCAGCCACAGCCGGATGGTCAATAACATGAAGTAATAATATCATTTTAATGCTATAACAAGTAACCTAGCTTGTGCTTCTGTATCAAAATATTTATCAGCAATTAGGGAGGCTATTTACGCTTGCCATGCTTTGGAGTCTATGTAAATAATTGGTACTATATCGAAAACATATAGATGCTTTTATTCCACGACAGGAACTGCAAAAGAGTGAATTACAATATCTCTACATTGTTTGGAGCCCTGGTGGTGCAGTGGTTAAGTGTGCAGCTACTAGCTGAGAGATCAATGGTTAGAACCCACCAGTCGCTCTGCAGGAGGAAGATGTGGCAGTCTGCTTCCATAAAGATTCAGTCTTGGAAACCCTTTGGGGCAGTTCTACTGTGTCCTGTAGGGTTGTTATGAGGCAGAATTGACACAACAGCAGTGGATTTGGATTTTTGTTGTTGTTTTGTTTTTTATACCGTTTGAAAGCCACGCAATTAGATGAACTTCCATATTTTGATGAAATCCTTCTCTATAGAGCTCTTTGTGACCTGGTGTTCAATATTTAATGCATGTTCTTTGAAGCAAAAGGCTTATACCTGTGAATCTTTGATTCTTGGAAAAGTTACAATAGGGTAATAATTTTAGAATGTTCATAGCCTTGCCAGATAAAGTATTATTGGCTTTTCTCAGAGACATCAGCTGTTCCTCTCCTTCCAGGAAGTGTTTGCTAGCACATTGGTAAAGAAGCTATAATCATTTCTGTTTCTATTTGTGCTCGGAATAGCTTTTGAGAAAAACTATCTACTTGATCTGTCAAGATGTTGAAAGACTTTTGTTTATGCTGTATTTAAATTTCCATTCTCAAAAAATATATATTTTTTAATCTAGACTAAGCTTTCATATTTATAAAATTGCTACCAATCAAGTTCTAACAATTTTAAGTAATTGAAGGTATAAAACCAAACCAAACCCCTTGCCATCAAGTGGATCCTGACTCATAGTGACCCTATAGGATGGAGCACAGCTGCCCCATAGAGTTTCTAAGGAGTGCCTGGTGGATTCGAACTGCTGACCTATTGGTTAGCAGCTGTAGTTCTTAACCACTGCACAACCAGGATTCCGAATAGTAACATAAACCTGTTGCCATCAAGTCAATTCTGACTCATAGTGGCCCTATAGGACAGAGAAGAACTTCCCCAGAGGGTTTCCAAGGAGTAGCTAGTGGATTAGAACTGCTGACTTTTTGGTTAGCAGCCAAGCTCTTAATCACTGTGCCACCAGGGCTCCATAGGTAAGTATAAACAAGAATAAGTAAAGGTTCTCAATTAAGTCCTCTTTATTTCCCACTCATTTTCTTAGAGCATTTGTCATTGGAGGAGAGAGATACACAGAGACTCTAACAGACTTGAAAGTATATGAGATCTAAATTTTTCCTCTAAGGGATTATAGCTTTAATTTCCCTCTTTTATGACCCCTAAGCATCCTGTGGACCCCTTGTGGAGCAGTGGTTAAGAGCTATAGTCAGCTGGGCTGTTAACCAAAGAGGTCAGCAGTAGCAATCCACCAGCCTCTCCTAGGAAACCCTATGGGACAGTTCTACTCTGTCCTATAGGGTCATCTACTCTGTCCTATAGGGTCCTATGAGTTGGAATCCACTCAATGGCAAAGGGTTTTTTTAAGCACCCTGCACGGTTTTATATCATGTTTTTATTAGTCATTTGATATTTGTTTTCTTGGTAGAGTTTAACCTATCTTAAGGTTTTTTTAAGGCAGGAACTAATTCTACTTTATTTACCGCTTTATCCTCAGAGCTTGGCATGTAGTAATCCTTGACAAGTATTTGACAAAAAAAAAAAAAAAGACATCTTAAAAGTAAAAATGGTGTTTACTTTCACCAAAATATTCTTCTAAAGTAAAAATTAAAAAAATATATATAACTGCATGACTAAAAACTTGTAATTAAAGTTGGATTTTATGTCCATGTGTCTTTAATTGACTCTTTGGATGCCATTGAAATTTGAGAGAAAAATGTTTTCCCACCCTAATTTACACATTCCTCCTCACAAATCTTCACCCCAGCCTATTAGTGAGAAATGGTATTGAATTAGTTTGAGTTGGGACAATCCAGCATATAAACAGAGTGGGAGGAAACATCAGTGCTGTAATTTGAGGGACTGAGAGAAGACTGAGTGTTCCAGAATAGCTCCCACCTGGCTGCCACAGTATTTGGCATCCCTTCGATTGGAGTTTTTTGTTGTTGTTTCTGTTGCAGTTGAAAGTGACTTTTAGAAGCCAGTTTTAAACTTATTTATGCTGGTAGTTGTAGAAGCAAAACGACATACTACCTTCCATAAACCCGTTGCCATCAAGTCGATTTCTACTCATAGCAACGCTATAGGACAGAGTAGAACTGCCCCATAGGGTTTCCCTGGGTTTGAACTGACAATCTTTTTGTTAGCAGCCAAGTGCTTAACCACTGCGCCATCAAGGCTCATTTCCTACCTCCCATAGTGGGGCAATATTTATAATTAGAGGTTGCTATATATATATATTTTTTATGCCCTTGACTACTAGCCAAAACGTTGGTGGTTCGAACCTACCCAGAGGTACCTCGAAAGACAGGCCTGGCCATCTGCTTTTGAAAGATCACAGCCTTGAAAACCCTATGGAACAGTTCTACTCTGCAGACGTGGGGTCACCATCAGTGGGAATTGATCTGATGGCAACTAATAACAACAACATATGAAAGAAAGATAACCTTCTAATCAGTAAACAACACATGGTATACTATCCTCTTGTTCAACGGAAGAGATTTCCAACCTGAAAATTTGCAAGAGAAAAGTCTCCAAAAAGGTCTTCAGGTAAGGGTTAGAAGGCACTCCCCTCACTTTGCAGGGAATAAGAAATTAAACTATACCATTTATTAGAATATTTGTGCAAAGTTTTTTTTTTTTTTTGAGAACAGAGAAAACTGAAATATTCCTAAAGCATAGAAGAATCTTTGGGAACAAGGAATCCAACAGATGCATCTTGATCATGGAATGAGTAGGATGGCAGGGTAGGTTTGGTCTCAGTGATGGGCAGGACAGACACAGGGTAAGGAAGAGGAGTTGCTGGGCAACCTAAAGGCCATCGAAGCAATATGAGCTTGTCAGAGAAATACGACACAGGAGAGGTAGGGGAAGGAGGTGGGCACAGATTTCACTTGTTTCATGATTTTACTTAATGCCAGCTTTCTTGTTTTAAGTTCACCTTTTCTGTTTCCTGACTTCTCTTTGAAAAAGGTGATAGCATGTTCTGCAATGGCTAGAAAGCAAGAAACAGGAAAGAAGAAAGGAAAATAATAGATGAGGATATTTAGGATCCTGCATTATCAAAAATTTAAGTCAACGTCTACTTGTTAACCAAAATGTTTCCTCTACTGCATAAATGGTATGTATGCATGTGGTGGAGAATCCAGAGTCAAACAGCAGTGGTGTATAGATTGTGACCATTTATATTCAGGTCTAGGCACTACCCCTTCCTAGTTGTGTCCTTGGGCAGGTTATTTAAGGTGGCACAGTGGTTAAGTGACACAGCTGCTAACCAAAATGTTGGCAGTTCAGTTCCACAGCTGCTCCTTAGAAACCCTCTGGAGCAGTTCTATTCTGTCCTCTAGGATCACTACTGGTTGCAACTGACATGGCAGCAATAGGTTTTTTATATCTCAATTTTATCTGCTTCAAAGTGAGGGTAATAATACTTCCTGACTGTCAGGATATGTGAGGATTAAATAAGCTAATGCTCAAAGAAAGCCTCGCCTGGTACCATGCTCACAAAGTGTGCTCAATAAATGTCAGCTTTTATTCCTCAGGGGAACAGGCATCTAAGCTTGATCAGACTGGAAAAACTTTGTAGTTAAAGATGACCAGAAATTCTTGAAATGTATGTACTTGGTGATAACAGTCCTGACACCTTTCTAAGTATTAAAATATGAGTAATTACATAAAGAAAACTCCTGAAGGGTTCTGGGTTGTGTTAGGAGATATTCCACAAATATGGTGGAAAAGGAAACCTTTGATCTCTGACAGAAGTAATATTTCTTGGAGCTTGTTTTCCTCCTAGAAGATTTGATTGTGTGTGATTTATGTCTTAAAGTTAGAAATCTTCAAAAGTTAGAAGTTAATGCTAACTGAGTTATTGCAAAAATGCTTTGAGTTGTAACTATAGAGAAAAAATTTTAAGTACCACATGCTGAAAAATTTACTTAACAAGTCATGCGAGGCAGATTAATTAAATACTGACCTTTTGAACTTTTGTCTTGCACATTATTTTAAGACAGAATGCTTTTTTTTTTTGCCTAAACTTTCACTGTTTCAAAATTTTGTTCTGGACTCTTCTGACAGTAGCTTCTTTACTTGGCAGTCCCACTTCACTGCTCAACCACTGTGATCTGCCTCTCCCTCATGCAATTTATTGTTTTCATTGGGGATACTAATGACATCAATAGCATCAGCTCTAAAACCAGTTGATACCATTTAGTTCTTATTTGCTATTTTTGATATTGTTTCTCACATTACATAAAATTACCTGCTCCCTTGGTTTTTGTGATAACATTCTCTCCTTGTTCTCGTGAATCCCCGGCCACTTCTTTGTCTGTTTTGCAGGCTTCTCCTTTCCTGCCTTCCCTTTACTATGTACTTCATGCCTCAGGCCTTTATCCATGTCATCTCCTCCTCAGCGTAGAATACTCGTCTTCCACTCTCCACCTCCACTCCACCTGTTGCTCGCCTGGCAAAATCCCTTCATTCTACAAGTCTCAGTTTAAGTGTTACTTAAAAAAAAAAAAAAGACAAAATCATCCCCCAGGTTAGGTTAGGTCCCTCCACTGTTATCTGGGCCGTTTAATAAGCAATATTGTACAGTCCCAAGGGCCTCTGGGCTTCTCAAGAGCCAAGGAAAGTTTTGGGGCTTAGAAAAAATATATTGTCTCCAAATATGAAAATTACACACAGCAAAAGTACACATCATATTTAAAAAGCCAAAACCAAACCTGTTGCCACTGAGTCGATTTTGACTCATAGTGACCCTATAAGACAGCGTAGAACTGCCCCATAGTGTTTCCAAGCAGTGCCTGGTGGATTTCAACTGCCGATCTTTTGGTTAGCAGCCGTAGCACTAAGTAACCACTGCACCACAAGGGTCTCCTCATATTTAAAGAGGGTTGTTAAAAATGTTTGATATAATGATGAGGGAGGAGACTTCCAAAATAAGAGTGCTAGAGCCTAGAAAGGTTTTAAAATGCCAGATTCACTGTGTATTCTCAAAATAATCAAACAAACCACTTGCCATCAAGTCACTTCTGCCTCATGGTTATTCCAAGTATGTCAGAGTAGACTGTGATCCACAGGGTTTTCAGTGGCTGATTTTTCAGAAGTAGATCACTAGGTCTTTCTTTTGAGGCAACCCTAGGTGGACTTGAGCCTCCAAATTTTCAGTTAGCAGCCTACCACCTTAACTCCATTGTATCTTCTCATATATCCTGTAATTCTCCTTGAAATTTTTCTTCAAATTTCCTTCATACATGGAGTGGGTGGAGGGGGGATCACTAGATAGTAGACAAGTGTTAACTTTGGTGACTAGAAAGACAACACACAATATAGGGGAAGGCAGCATAACTTGATCAAGACAAAGTCACAGAAGCTTCCTAGACACATTCGAACACCTTAAAGGACCGAGTTACTGGGGCTAAGGGCTGGGGACCATAGTCTCAGGGGACATCTAGGTCAATTGGCATAATGTAGTTCATAAAGAAAGTGTTCTATATCCTAATATGGTAAGTAGCATCTAGGGTTTTAAAAGCTTGAAGAAAACCAAAGTCACAAGGAAAATATTAGTCCAAAAGACTAATAGACCACATGAACCATAACCTCCACCAGCCTGAGCCCAGAACTAGATGGTGCCTGGCTGCCACCACCTACTGCTCTGATGGCGATCACAACAGAGAGTACTGGACAGTGTGGGAGAAAAATGTAGAACAAAATTAAAATTCATGAAAAAAAGACCAGACTTACTGGTCTGACAGAAACTGGAGGAACCCCTGAGACTACAGCCCCTGGACACTGTGCTAACTCAGAAATGAAGCCACTCCTGAAGTCCACCTTTCAGCCAAAAATTAGACAGGCCTATAAATAACACATGTGAGGAAATTGATTTTCAGTTCAATCAAGTATGTGAGACCAAATGGGCTACACCCACCCAAAAGCAAAGATGAGAAGGAAGGAAGAGACAGGAAAACTGGAAGAATGAGCACGGAGAACCCAGGGTGGAAAGGGAAAGGTGGAGAGTGCTGATACGTTTTGCAGGTATTGGAACCAATGTCACAAAACAATTTGTGTATAAATTTTTTTTGAATGAAAAACTAATTTGCACTATAAACTTTGCACCTAAGACACAATAACATTAAAAAAGATTCTCTTCATACCTGTAATTAAGTAATTTTGCATATTTATTTGTTTTATCATCTTTGCCCCCTGCTAGCATTTAAGCTCCCTGAAAGCCTGATATCTGTTTCTCTTTTTCACTCCTGTGTCTCCAACACCATGCTTAATATATAGTAGTTGGGGTAATAGGTATTTGTTGAAAGAACATAGGCTCATGTTCTTCTTTGTCTTATGCCACTCCTTCTTTAACATCCCTTCTTTTCCCTTACGTGTTTTAAGTGTTATTTAGACCCTAGTGGTTAGTGCTGTACAAATGCAGTAAAATGAATACTCAATGTTTGAAAAGCATCATTAAACTTTTCTCTAGATTCACTCTCCAACAGACTATATGAATTTTCTTAATTTTGCAATTAACTCAGATTTTCCTTTTCCGAGCAATTCTTAATTCTACATCCATATTTAGTCATCCAGCAAGTGCAAGTTCTTCAGTCTCCTTTCCTTTCCATTTCTGCTACTACCAAATTTATGCAATCCAGGCCTTGCCAGGTTACTGTGAGTGGCCATTCTTTTTTTCTTTCTAAGAGACTTATTTAGATATAAATCACAGAACATAAAATTCACTCTTTTAAAGTGTCCAGTGCAGTAGTTTTTAGTATATTCACAGAATTGCTCAACCACTGTCACTATCTATTTTAGAACATTTTCATCACATGAAAACACTCTATGCTCATTAGCAGTCATTTGCCTTTTTGTCCCCCCAGCTCTCGACAACCACTAATTGACTTTCTGTCTCTATGGATTTGCCTATTCTGGGTCTTTCATAGAAATAAGCTCATACAATACGTGGTCTTTTTGTCTGGCTTCTTTCATTTAGCATAAGGTATTCATGATTCATCCATGTTGTAGCATGTACCAGAACTTCATTTTTTTTTAATGCTGAATAATATTCAATTTTATGGATATACCACATTTTATTTATCAGTTCACTAGATGTTGGGCATTTGGGTTGTTTTCACGTTTGGGCTACCATTAATAATGCTGCTATGAACATCTCTGTACAAGTTTTTGGATAAGCATATGTTTTGGGTATATACCTGTTATGATTAATGTTATGTATCAACTTTTTTTTTTTATCAACTTGGCTAGACCATGATTCTCAGTATTATGTAATTATCCTTTATTTTGTGATCTTCCATAATTAATATAATGTAATCATCTCCATGATGTGATCTGATGTGATGTGATCAGCCAATCAGTTGTAAGGGGAGTTTCCTCAGAGGTGTGGCCTGCACCCAATATGTATACGGAGTTCTGGCAAAACTCGCTTGCTCTGGATCCTGTTTCCAGCTCGCCATCACCTGACCTCCGGTTCTTGGGACTTGAGACAGCAGCTTGTTGTCTGACCTGCTGACATCAGGATTCACTAGCTCTGTAGCCCTGTGAGTCAGCAGTCTGCCACGTGGCCTGTTGATTCTGGGTTCATCAGCCCCTGCAACCACGTGAGTCAGGAGAAGCCTCCAGCTTAGGCCTGACCCACAGGCTTTGGAACTTACCAGCATCCACAACCCCATGAACCATTTCCTTGAGATAAATCCTTCTTTCTCTCTTTCCTAAGTATTTTACTCTTATTGGTGCTATTACAATTTGAATTACTTTATTAATTTCACTTTTGGATGGTTTATTGCTAGTGCATAGAAATAGAATTGATTTTTGCATATTAATCTTGAATCCTGTAACATTGATGACCTTGCCTTAGTCTTTACTTCCTACTTCTTTAGGATCTCAAAGTCTGCCAGAGATGAAAAATAAGGGCCTTTCCAGGTCTTTTTTTGGCATTTACGTAGCTGTGCACATACACATGGCCCTTGAAATTCTCAGGAATATGTTGGGGGGTTTCAAAGCCCCTTGTGAACAATTCATTTCCAAGATCTTCCTTTTGAGTTTCTTGGCCTGCCTCTTGTTTGTCCCAACTGATATTGCCACTTCAGGCATTGCAATGCTAAACAATCCTGACTAATTTTTTATGACAAACGTTCTGAGGATAGGGTTTGCTCACTGAGTGAATTTTGGGTTAGGTCTAGTAATGACAAGCCCTGTGAATGGGGATTTTCTAGGGAGGTGACAGACAGGACAAATAGTGACAATTCTCTAGGGCTGTGTTTTTTTTGAGGAGCTCCAAACCCAGTTTGTCCCCTCCAGTGGCTGGTAGTCTGCTGGTTTTCACAGTTACTGTGGTTGCAAGGCTGCTATTTTTTTCAAGGCTTCTGTAGAACTGGGGGCAGGGGGCTGGGAAGACAGCAAGTTAAAACATCACAAAGCTATTCTTACCAAGATTTAGCCATTTTCCTTGAACAAATGTTTCTTGGGTTGTTATAACCCATTAGTTAATATTGAGAGCTTTCTTGAAAACTTGATTTTAACAGTTTTTGCCAGTATTCTTATTGCTTTTATGGTGGTGTGGGTTTTTTAGAGGTTCCAACTTCACCATTCTGGAATTTTGGCTCTTGAAGAGTCTTTTAACGATTTCCTTTTTTCCAGACCTTCTGTAGATACATTACTTCACATCTATGAGCCCTAGTTTTCTCATTTGTAAAATTTAAAGTATAATACATGCCTCATTGGATTGTTTTGAATATTAGACGAAAAATTACTGAGTACTATGCTACAACTTTAGTAGGATGTTTAAAGAGGTTGCACTCTCCTTCCTTCTTTTGTATTTCTAGTTCATTTTATGTCATTTAAATCTTTCCAAAACTTAGTTTAGAAACCATCAGTAATCATTCATACTTAGTCAAGTTTATTATTCTACTTGGAGCTGTGGTAGTGCAGTGGTTAAGAGCTTGGCTACTCACAAAAAATGTTGGCAGTTGGAATCCACCAGCTACTCCTTGAAAATCCTAAGAGGAAGTTCTACTCTGTCCTATAGGGTCCCTATGAGTCAGTATTGGCTTGATCGCAACAGGTTTGGTTTGGTTTGATTTTTTTTTTGGTATCATTCTACTTAGTTTCAGTGGCCTCCATAATCTAACCCCAATTTACCTTTCCATTTATAGCCCTCCTTACTATCTGGCGTTAATTCTTAGCTTCAGCGAAGCTGTTTCACTCACTTTTCCTTGGATTAGAAATGGAGTACGGTTTTGTTTCCACATATTTATCTACTTATTTTTTGAATTTTCTTTCCCTTCATCTTTGCTTTCTCATGGGTACTCTGTGGGCTTTTTTTTCTCCACAGCACCAAACCAGAGGAGAATCAATGAATTGAAGCACTTCTACTTTAATGAAAGGCAGAAATATTGGACTTCTGTTAGCAGAGCTATTTCTGGCTCCCCCATATCCTTATTTAAATAGCCTTCAAACTTCTCTCTGCCTTCATACTACCCTTCTTTCGGTACCTCAAGTCCCACCTCCTCCTGAAACTCTTCAGTCATACCCAGTTTGAACCTCTGTTTATTTCTCCATGAAATTACGGTAAATGTATATAATTGTTTTCTCTCTTGGTCTATTTAACTGCTTTATGCCCAATGCTTTAGCAAGGCTTACAGAGCAGCATATCACTACAATGTTACCTTGTGTTGAATCACAAACATCAGAAGAAAATACAATTTTAAAAAGTTTGAAAAGCAATATTTCAAAGCAGGATTAATAAAAGAAGTTTTTATGAAGTTTCTTCTCTGCGTAATCTTGCCCACAGCTTCTAAAATAAAAGTGAATTAGCTTTTAGACAATGCCATTCAGAAAATGTTCACTTTAGACAGTATCTACTGATCACCTGCTATGAAAGGTTAGGAAATCGATCCATACACATTCTTCCACTTCTTATAGATCAATGTCTCCCTGTTTTGTTAGATATATTACTGTTTTTTACATTTTCAAGGTTTATAAAGTATACATTCTTAAACTGGCTTTTTAAAATGGCAATAAAATATCAGTATCCCATTAAGATGATAAATATATTTTGCAATATTTGTTTTATGTATGCATAGTAAATCCTATCATATGGTTGTATCATGATTTATGTAACCTATGTTCTATTGTGGAGTCCCTGGGTGGTGCAAATGGTTAACACGCTCACTGCTAACCACCTAGAGAACTCAGAAGAAATGCCTGGCAATCTAATTCTGAAAAATCAAATACCCTATGGCATAGTTCTATTCTGACACATATCGTGTTGCCATGAGTTGGAATCAACTCGATGGTAATTAGTTTATGTCCTGTTATAGGACCTGTGATTTTTCCTGTGTAAGTCTATATCCCAACGATCAAGCTTACAGGTCAGGTTTTACTCACATACTTATTTTTTTCTTTCTTTCTTCCCTAAGCTTATGAAGGGGGGGAAAAAAAAAACAAGTTTAAAACATTTCATTGGCTATCATGTTGATCAAGCACACAGGAATTTCAATTAATATATACTGAACCTATTGTAGTTCACCCATAAAATTAAAATGTAATGTCTTTTTCCCCAGGATTTTGAAAGTTGCATTTAGAAAACGTCTGAAAAAGACATGCTATCAAACAGGATAGTATATTCCTAATTTCACTGTTGAAGCAGTTTTATGAAACCACGGCCACCACGGCACAGCGTTTATGCTTTATTACCTTTTGACGTAAATGACTACTCACAAAAACTGAAAACACTATGAAAATGTCAGAACGGTGCTAGGTTCCACACATCCCTGGCTTTATAGACTGTAGCAGATCTTGAGGTTTCAAAGCATGTTAGCATTAGGAATTCTTAACACATATCTTTTCAGAACAACAAATGATAAGGACTTTCTCAAGTATTTCACTTACTGACTATTGTATCTTAAATTATAAATCTAAAAATTTAATATGCAGATACACTTGCTATCATTGCTGATAAAACACTGATATCACCCAATAATTATACTGATAGCACTTTGTGTACTAAAGAAAATTGTCAGAGACTCTGTGTGTTCATTGTATATATAGATGTTCAAATAATCACTGTTAGCTGGTTAGCTAGCACCTTTCATAATATTTCCAAATAATATGCTAAAACACATGACTTCACAAATTGAGTTAAGGTTGGAAGAATTTGTTTTGAGGAATCTACCTGAATATATGCATAAGTTAAAGGAGAGGCAGTGTGCATTAATAATTCAAATGCTACCGTTTATACTTGCCTAATTAAAAAAGGCTCTTCACCGAATCTATCGAGTGAAGTGTCTGTGTGCTACTAAAGTCTTCGCACCATTAGCTTTCCTCTTCTACTTTGTGTGTTTAACAGAGAAGCAAATGTTATTGTAAATATGCCATGACTTTGCAAGGAATAAACAGTTAAACAAACATTTATTAAGATCCTAATATGCGGTGGGCACTGTGCTAGGTACTTGTTATTAGCTGCCGTCAAGTTGGCTCTAACTCATGAAAACCTTACATATAACAGAATGAAAAATTGCCCAGTCCTGTACCATCTCCATAATCTTTGGTATGTCTGAGCCCATTGTTGGGGCTATTGTGTCGATTCATCTCAAGGATAGCTTTCCTCATTTTTGCAGACCATCTACTTTACAAAACATGATGTCATTTCCTAGTGTATGGTCTTTCCTGATGACATGTCCAAAGGAAGCAAGACAAAGCCTTGCCATCCTTGCTTCTAAAGGAACATTCCAGTTGTCTTTCTTCTAAGACCTGATTTGTTTGATCTTCTGGCAGTCCATGGTATGTATATTCAATATTCTTTGCTAACACCACAATTCAAAAGCACTGATTTTTCTGTCTTCTTTTTTCACTGTTCAGCTTTTGCATGTTAGGTGCTAGGGGACCCAAGGTCAACGTGATGTGTTTTCTGTCTTGAAGAACTTAAAGTTTAGAGAGAGAAATAGACACAAAAACTGGTCATTTCAATATAATAGTTTTAAGTTGGAGTTAGGGCAGAAGCACTGAAGGTTACTCGCCCAGCCTCTTAAGATAAGGTAATGCCTGAACTGAGTCTTAAAAGATAAAAGCCATTCACAGGGCAGTCTAAGCAGTTGGAAAGATGGGAGCAATCTCAGCCTGGTTCTATCTAGTCCCACTTGGCAGGTACACCGAATGCGAGTGCGCTGAGTGCGGTCATGCAGGTTGGCCTTTGAAATCCAACCCATACTATTTTGCTTTGCATTCTTATGCCTTTTTGTAATTCAACTACCCAGAGGGGGCACCTTTCTTTAATTTCTCCATTGAGAGTGGTCCCTTTTTATATTTGTTCATTCAGAGTGGGTACTTTTTTGGAATTTGTGCAAAGTTTCTGTATTTTTTGCCTTGTACTTTTGGTCAGCAAGTGAAGCTTTCTCTTCACATAATCTAACAAAAGTTTCCTAAGACTCTTTCTCTTTATTCTGGAAGTTTCCAAGTATCCTGGACATTCTGTCTGTGGATTGTGAACAGGTAGCAGATTGAGAAGTGAATGGCGAGGGCTAGGTGTGTCCACTAGGCTATCTCTTTGTGGTCTAGATCAGAGTCAATACAAATCAAAAGAAACATGGACAACCAGCTGACCACTCAAAAGGGGGGTCTTCAAAAGTGAACAACCACACACTCAATTAACATTCAACGGCTTGTTGTTTCTCCACCACCTTCTCCTTTCACATGGTTCCTTCCCATCTCTTTCACACATTTCCCCAGCCAGATGCTTCTAGACTCTGCCAGTGAAAATATTTCCTCTGCCATAAGCCTCCTACCACTCTATTTGCATTGTTGTTAGGCTTTACATTTCCGCAGTAGGTGATTCACATCTACTTGTGCCTGTGCAGGCTTGGGAGAGGGAAGAGATCCCCTGGGGCACTTGTATGTATGCTGGAAATCACTTGCAAAAGAACATTTTTGGGAATATGTAGTATAGTGGCCAGTACATATAGTCACATTTTAATTGAATGAAGGATTCATATATAAAAAACATCTGAGCCCCCACTTGTCTGTCAGTTTGTCATACTGTGGGGGCTTGCATGTTGCTGTGATGCTGGGAGATATGCCACCAGTATTCAGATACCAGCAGGGTCACCCATGGAGGACAGGTTTCAGCTGAACTTCCAGACTAAGACAGACTAGGAAGAAGGACCCGGCAGTCTACTTCTGAAAAGCATTAACCAGTGAAAACCTTATGAATAGCAGTGGAACATTGTCTGATATAGTGCTGGAAGATGAGCCCCCCAGGTTGGAAGGCACTCAAAAGATGACTGGGGAAGAGCTGCCTCCTTCAAATAGAGTCGACCTTAATGACGTGGACGGAGTAAAGCTTTTGGGACCTTCATTTGGTGATGTGGCACGACTCAAAATGAGAATAAATAGCTGCAAACATCCATTAATATTTGGAACCTGGAATGGGAAGAACGGGAATTCCAGAACTCTTAATTGTGCTCATGAGGAACCTTTTTATAGATCAAGAGGCAGTTGTTCGACAGAACAAGGGGATACTGATTGGTTAAAAGTCAGGAAAGGTGTGTGTCAGGGTTGTATTCTTTCACCATAGCTATTCAATCTGTATGCTGAGCAAATAATACGAGAAGCTGGACTATATGAAGAACAGGGTATCAGGTTGGTGCAAGACTCATTAACAACCTGCGTTATGCAGATGACACAACCTTGCTTGCTGAAAGTGAAGAGGACTTAAAGCACTTACTAATGAAGATCAAAGACCACAGCCTTCAGTATGGATTGCACCTCAACATAAAGAAAACAAAAATCCTCACAACTGGACCAATGAGCAACATCATGATAAACTGAGAAAAGATTGATGCTGTCAAGGATTTCATTTTATTTGGATCCACAATCAACAGCCATGAAAGCAGCAGTCAAGAAATCATAAGATGCACTGCACTGGGTAAATCTGCTGCAAAGGACCTCTTCAAAGTGTGGAAGAGCAAAGATGTCACCCTGAAGACTCAGGTGCACCTGACCCAAGCCATGATATTTTCAATAGCATCATATGCATGTGAAAGCTGGACAGTGAATAAGGAAGACCAAAGAGGAGTTGATGCCTTTGAATTGTGGCATTGGTGAAGAATAATGAATATACCATGGTCTGCCAGAAGAACTAACAAATCTGTCTTGGAAAAAATACAACCAGAATGCCCCTTAGAAGCAAGGATGCCGAGACTGCATCTTACATACTTTGGACATGTTGTCAGGAGGGATCAGTCTCTGGAGAAGGATATCATGCTTGGCAAAGTACAGGGTCAGCGGATAAGAGGAAGACCCTCGACGAGGTGGATTGACACAGTGGCTGCAACAATGGGCTGAAGCATAACAACGATTATAAGATGATGCAGGACCGGGCATTGTTTTGTTCTGTTGTGCATAGGGTCGCTATAAGTAGGAACCGATTTGACGGCACCTAACAACAACAACAACAAGCATCTGAGAAATGTTGATCTAGGACTGATGATAGGCAGAGTCCCAGTCTAATATCAGAACTCAAATAAGCAAAGAGATTAGCTCGGTCAGCCATTATCCTAATAGTTCTTAGGAGCCCAGGCAAATGTTAACCCAGTAGGTAAGAAAGGATTAATTTAAGTAGTTTAAATTCTTTCTCTCCTCCTTGGGGAATATTTGAGGAGGTCCCTAAGTATATTCAAAAGCATTTAAGTTTCTGGTTGGATATTTCAGAGAAGTTCCTAGAAAATTTTGCAGACTGGGAATCATGACTTTAAACAGAAGTTGTGTGATATTTGGGAAGTGTCCAACAAAGTCTTGATTTTACTTAAAAGTTGGCCACAAAATTCTGATCTTTAGCCAAGAAAGCCAGCAGTGGTTGTTCACCCACTATCAACTGGTAATTAATATACTTGTTGTTGAGAGGAAGAGTTCTGGGATAGAATTATCTGGACAAATTGGAGGGTGAGTTAATTTGATCAGAGCTCCTGGAAGAGGTGGGTATTGAGACCCAGCTTAAACTGGAGAGACTGAACAAATGCTGCTCTAGGAGAGGAAGGTTCAAAGTAATTTTTCGCAAAGTAGCCAAATGCCTGTAGACACTCAGTCACCACCCTGTACATCACCTTAGTGCAATGCTTCAAAGACGTAGGATGAGGACCACTTGTATCTGAATCACCTGCAGTATTATAACGTGTCAGATTCCCGGGTTTCACTCTCAAAATCTCTGAGAGTGAGACTCGATGATCTAACTGTTTTTATAATCCATCTGAGTAATTTCTAGGTCTGTTACCTTTAAGAATCATTGATTTATAGAACAATATTGTATTATATCCTTTGCTGGCATGCAAACACACAGGACTTTATGTAAAGAAGCTACAGGTGTAGCCGGTAAGATACAGAGATCTCATGGTATGTGTGTATCTCTTCTTGGGAGAATTACGGTGATATATTGCTACTTCAGAATAAGAGTATACCTAGTAGGTTAATATGCTTTTCATTTAGGTCGCCATAACCTCCTTTTTTCACCTTTTTTTAGACAAAGCATTCTATATGTTTGAACTGGGATGAACTTGGAGTAGAAAGGTGAGTGGGAAGGGAAGAAAAGAGTGTTCACATAGTTGCTTGTTTATAATTAAAACCATAAATGTGAATAAGTAAATTTCATTGTGCCGGTAAGTGTTTAATAACTATCTCTCTGGGAAAAAGTTGTGATTTGTAGAGTTTGCTGAGTTCTTTGGTGTAAATACTTCCACAGTGTCAATTTCAAGCTACCAATGATTTAACAACACAGTAGCAAATTTTCTAAAAATTTAATAAATCAGTTCTTGTGAACTGGTACCAGTCAGCTACACTGATTCTATGTATAAACTATGATATTGATATTTATTTTCTTAAAATTAACTTTGTTATTGACCAGTATACAGTTTCCCCTCTTTGTCCCAGCCAGTAATCATATATTCATGCTTTTTTTTTTTTTTTGCCCTTTGCTACTCCTTTCTGAATCATTATAATTTCTAATATGTTAATATGGCTGGTACGCTTTTTGCTGAATTTTTTTTTTTCCAGAATTACACATTCTTAAAGTGCTGTAATTTTTTTAAAACCAACAAAGAAACCTTACAATACTAGTGGAACACTGGCTACATCAACAAGGTGGAATAAGTTATTTTTAGGAATTATTTCTAAAACAAAATGGTGATAATATAACATTGATTTTTTAAAAAAACTTATTCGTTATCTTTATTACAGTTATTATAAATATATAATAAAAAGCTTGCCATTTCAACATTTCTACATGTATAATTGAGCGATATTAGGTACTTTTCTCATGTTGTGCAACCATCACCACAAAAGGAAATATCTGACTTGTTTATAAAATAATTTTGCTTTTGCAAAATAACTTGGTTCATAGACTTGGAAATAAGGTATTCAGCTCAACTGCTAGCAAACTCTAAATAAGTGTGATTGATAGTTATCAAGAAAAGAAGGCTCTCTGTCAGCCAATAGACCTGGAAGGGAAATATATGTTGTATGATTTCCTGAAAAGAACAGAAGGACATAGGAGAAATCATATTTCAGAATCATCTGAGATTATTTTTCAATAGTACCCAAAGTTACCCCATACGCTTTTTCTGAGTTGAAGAGTTTAGAGGGAGAGATAGGCATATTGTTTGAAAACTCATCAAGACAATTCTGATTTAATTATCATCTAACTATCTCTGGACTGCCCTTCCCTGACCTCTGCCACTGTCTCTGCCCATCTCACGCTCCCCTGAGAAGCACTCTGGTAAGAATTAGGCAGGACACTTATTAGAGTTATGGTTAATTTGAGTCCACCTGAAAATGCTATTTTTAGAGGAAGTTCAGAATTAGGAATTTAATTTTTTCAAACTGCTGTTCAATTGTTCTTCTAGTCAGTAATTCAACTCAACTAATGTGGGCTAAGAGATATTGTGGTGGGGAGAGATTATGTGGTGAAATTGGTTGAAAATGCTAAACATTTAGGTTATAGAATAAATGCTAAGTATACATTTTTATCACTTTCTAGCATATACAATAATTAAAAATAGGCCCAGTACTATTTTAACTACCACTATAACAATAATAAATTACACTTACTGAATTATTCTTTATATTTATTTGGTTTTCAGACATGGTCTCAACTTATTCTGCTCTTATTGACCCATATAACCCATGCAAGGCTATTAAACTGATACCATTGATGTTTTTCCTGTGGAGAGGAAATGGAGGCAGAAGAAGTTCAGGAATTTGACCAATGTCATACACCAAGTAATTAGTTGCACCTGGATTTTGAATCTGTTATTGACTCAAGAGCCCAAGCCTCTTACAATGCTGTAATAATAATTCGTAAGTGAAAAATATTGTGCGTTTCTATAGGAGTTTTTTTTTTTCTGCCTGAAAGAAAATCACTCTCCTAAATTGTTATGCCATCTGTCTTAGCTATCTAGTGCTGCTATAACAGAAATACCACAAGTGGATGGTTTAACAAACAGAAGTTTATTTTCTCACAGTTTAGGAGGCTGGATGTCTGAATTCAGAGTGCAGACTCTAGGGAAGGCTTTCTCTTTCTTTCAGCTCTGGAGGAAAGTCCTTGTCTCTTCTTATACTCCTGTATGATCTTCCTATGGCTTGGCATTTCTCGTACCTCATCTCTGCTTCTCTTACTTGTTTAACCTCTTTTATAACTCAAAAGATACACCCTACACTAATCCTGTCTGATTAACATAACAAAGACAACACATTCCAAAATGGGATTATAACTACAGGCATAGAGGTTAGGATTTACAACATGTATTTTGGGGGGACACAACTCCATCCGTAACATTCCACCCTTTGGCCCTCCCAAAATTCATGTACTTCCCACCTGCAAAACACATTCATTGCATCACATCATTGCAAAAGTCTAAAATCACCTCCAAGGCCAAAATCTCATCTTCTGAATCATCTAAATCATTATGGGTGAGACTTTAGGCATATTCCATCCTGGGGCAAAGTTCCTCTTTATCTGTGAAGCTGTGAAATCTAGACTACAAGTGATCTGTTTCCGAAATACAGTGATGGAACAGATACAAGGTAAACACTTCCATTACAAACAGTAGAAATTGGAGGGAAGAAAGGGATGACAGGCACCAAACAAGTCCAAAATCCAACACAGCAAAGCACATTAGCTCCCAAGGTTTGAAAATAATCCTCTCTTCTCTGAGACCATCTGGGCAATGGCCCTACCTCCAGACTCTGGGTGTTGGCCATGCCCTTTGCTTCTGGGTGAAGGACCCTTGGTCCTGGGCTTCAGCCCTGTCTTCCAGACCCTCGGCATGCAAGTCTACTCCCTTGGCTTGGCTGACCCCATTCTCCTAGTCTATCTGAGTGGTGACCCCACCCTCCAGGCCCCTGCAAGCCCCATTCTTCTTCCCCTTGGACATAGCAGCCCTGTTCCCTCATCTCTGAGTGGTGGCCTCATACCCCTGACACACTTTAATTGCAGCCCCACACACTGGAACCGAGTTGGTGAAGACCTGGCTCTTTGAAATCTAGGAGGCAGTGGCCTCACCTTTTGAGTTCCAGGAGACTGTGGCCCCACTCCTTGAAACCAAGAAGGCCCTGCTTCCCTTATTCCTTCAACTAAGTTCTGTTGATCTCTGAGGTGCTCCAGGGTTGGTTCTTTTCTTTTTTTGAAGGACAACAGATATAGTTCTTTTGGCCTGTTTCCTGCCTCTAGAATTCCAAGAGGCAGACAGCAATATCTCTTTTTGTTCTCTCTCTGCCTCTTTCAGTCTAAACTGACAGGTTTCCTGCTGATGCATCAGTCACAGGTTTAATCTCTTTATCAAAAGACTGTGTGGCCAAGTCCTTGGTGAGCATTCTAGTTTGTCCTTAGTTTGTACAACAGAATTTTCCAAATATTTAAGTTCTGTTTTCATTTTGCACAGTTCATTTTTAAGTGAATCTCTTTCCTCTTGCATTTTACTATAAGTAGCAAGGAGAAACCACACGGCCCTTTTAAGATCTTGCTTAGAAAACTCCTCAGCCAGATATCCAAGTTCATCACTTACAAGTTCTACCTTCCACCAAACATCTGAACATAAAGCAGACAAGTTCTTTGCCACTGTGTAAAAATACTGCCATTCCTCCATTGTCTAATCATGTGTCCATCATTTTCTTTTAAAGCCTCACTAGAAGCACATTTAATGTCCACATTTCTAGCAAAATTCTATTGCTCATGCCATATGTATTCTCTGAGATGATAGAGATTTTCTCTATAGCTCTCCTCACTTCCTTCTAAGCCCTAACCAGAATTGCCTTTCATGTCTGTAATTCTACCAACAGTCTCTTCAAGGCAATCTAGGCTTTACTATTAGGCAACTTAATACTCTTCTAGCCCCTATCAATTCCAAAACCACTTCCACATTTTAGGCATCTGTTAGAGCAACACACTTGCTTGTTTAATCTCTTATATCTCAAAAGAGATTGAGTCAAAATACACCCTACACTAATCCTGTTTTATTACTACAACAAAGACAACCCATTCCCAAATGAAATTATAACCACAGGTATAGAAGCTAGGATTTACAACATATATTTTTTTGGGCAAAATTCACTCTATAAAACCATCCTTTTTCATTAAGTTATCATTTTATTTGCTATCCAAAAGGGTGGAGGTAAAGGGGGATATTAGAAACACACCTAGACTTCTTCGAAATCCATCTGTCTTCAACCCCATCACCAACTCCTCCATATGAGCCCCTACTACTGACAGAATGTGCTACATATCCCAAGGGTGCAGGGAAAGAGAAATGTTTGAGAACCATTAGTTAATATCATTAGATTTTTATCAATAATGAGAGACCTTAATGGAACTCTAGCCCAGAAGTTCTGCTTGCATGATGGCAAGGGTTTGAGAATCAGCAGAAACATTATTATTTAACAAGCCAATGTTTCTTCAGTGCCCAACATCACCAGGTGGTGTGAGTGAATTCAAAAAAGTAAATAAAAATCTGTCTTCGCTGATTTTCCTTCATAGTTAGTGAGAACATTTAAATTCAAAATTAAAGAAAATATATTTCAGGATTGAAATGGAAATAATTTAATGCAGAACCCTACTGTACAACTATCTGCATTATTTTATTTTAAATATAAATTTTACGCTTCCAAAACAATTTAAGTGGGCTTTTAAAACAAACGTATGCATAATTGCAATAGGTTCTTGTGTGTATTTCAATGTGCAAGAGCATTAGAGATAAAAAGGTGAAGTCAGAAATCACATGGTAACGGGAAAGTAGTTGTACTGCTCACCAGTGGTGAGATGGTTCACAGAAGTACACGTTGGCCCTGGGAGCCCTGGTATTTCAAGCAAAGAGTAATCTAGTAGCAGGCATGGATATCCTTGTTGGTATTATGCACTTTATCACTTTGTAGTATGTCTCACTGTCCAAACTCTGGTTAACATTCTGCTGTGAAGCAGATACTGTTGATTTCTAAGAATGAGTGATGATGCATCTGTAGAATTTCATCAATTTAATCCTGTGATGTTTTTCCTGAGGTCCCTCACTTTTCCCTGCAATTAGGTGGTTGTGATATCCCCCACATTTAAAAAAAAAATATGTGTGTGTTTGTGTGTGTGTATGTACATGTAATTTTTTTTTTTTTTTTTTTTTTTAATTTTCTGGCTAAAACAAATGATTACTTTGGTGGTTATCAAGATCCTTCCTGTTGTTGCTATGTTGAGTTTCTTCCTGCATTCTTTCCTCTGGCTCCTCAGCTCCTCCAAATCCCCTGACTTGCCCCTTGCTTGAACTTTGAACCTCTCATACTGTACCCACCTTGTAGTACTCGTGCTCTTGTCTCTGACAGTGCAAGATCTTTAGTGTCTTTGAAGATTCTTCAGAATGCCCCTTATAAGCAAGGATGGCAAAACCTCATCTCATGTACTTTGGACATGTTATCAGGAGGACCTGTCCCTGGAGAAGGACATCATGCTTGGTAAAGTAGAGGGTCAGTGAAAAAGAGGAAGACCCTCAACGAGATGGGTTGACACAGTGGCTGCAACAATGAGCTGAAACATAACAATGATTGTAAGGATGGTGCAGGGCAGGGCAATGTTTTGTTCTGTTATACATAGGGTCACTGTGATTCAGAACCAATTCGATGTCACCTAACAATAAGTTCACACTTAGTTCTTCCTTAAGCACTTACTTTTAGCTTACAAATCTTACTGTTGTATTCTTTTAGTCTAGCATTGTTTCACCATCACATTTAAGTGCCTTTGGAATAATATTTGGTTGCATTTCAAATGTAGTTAATTAGTAAGCCCCCTTGAATATTTTTAACTGTTTTTATTAATTAAATATGTTCAATATTCTCCCTAAATATTTTTAAAGGAAAAAAATGTCCAAAATAAAAAGATCATCTTCCTGAGTACTAAATAGTTCCAATTAATATGATAAACTTATTTTTTTAAATATTCTTAATATTTACATAAAATAGTATAACTTCAATCAAACTCTCTCCTCTGATAACTCATTCCAAAAAACTGCAACTTTCTGGTTGTGTTCAATCCAGTGGTCCCTGTGTTACTTGAGATGGTCTCTTAGGGAACAGCCATATAATAGGGATGTCACCCACTGCAGTTCTCTTTTTCATTTTCTGCCTGCTTTTGTTCCTCCCCAGTACTTCTGGATGGTTGGGTTTTTTATAATTTGTCCAAATTTTTTAACTGTTTTCTGTGGGAGGGTTACTCTACTATCAGCTATGTTGTCCTTACTGAAACTGGACCTCTTGAGCCAGAGGCACTTAATGTGTTAACCTGTTCAATGAGTATACAGTGAAGACTGGGAAAATAAAGATTTCACAGACAATGCCCTTATAACGAATAATATTTTCTTTCAGAACCAAAGGTGGAAAATTGAAATGCAGAATCAATACTTGTATTATACCAATAAAATGTTCGAAACACTATTTTGTTAGCAGCAAAGCTAGCGGGCTACTAGCAAGGCAACGTTGGCACCAAAAGAGAGGATGTTTTTTCATTTGTGTGGCCAGCAGAGCTCTTTGAGCTGGCAGATGCCAGAAGTTAATTTTTCAAAACTGTGCCCTAGGACAGATATTTAGTTTTATTCTTTCTCTAATGGCCCTGATACTTAACAAATGACAGAGTACTTGACTTTTAGCCTGGAGGAAAAAAATGGATATGCCTTTAAGATATTGGAATACTTATGCAAACTTTGTTGTTGGGTGCTGTCTTAATTATCTAGTGCTGCTATAATAGAAATAGCACAAGTGGAAGTCTTTAATAAACAGAAATTTACTGTCTCATAGTTTGGAAGGCTAGAAGTCCAAATTCAGGGTGCCGGCTCTAGGGGAAGGCTTTGTCTCCCTGTTGGCTCTGAGGGAGGTCCTTATTATCAATCATTCCCTGGGTCTAGGAGTTTCTCAGCACAAGAACCCCAGGTCAAAGGATGCGCTCCACTCTCAGCTCTTCTTTCTTGATGGTAGGAGGTCCCTCTTCTCTCTGCTCACTTCTCTCTTTTATGTTTCAAAAGAGACTGCCTCAAAATACAATCTAATTCTGTAGATCATGTCTTGTCTCATTAACATAACTGTCTCTAATCCTGCCTCATTAACATCATAGAGGTTAGGATTTACAAAACATAGGATAATCACTTCAGATCACACAATGGTGGACAATAACACAATACTGGGAATCCTGGCTATTATGGATTGAATTGTGTCTCCCAAAATTGTGTCAACTTGGCTGGGCCATGATCCCCAGTATTGTGGTGCTGTCCACCATTGTGAGAGCTGAAGTGATAATCCTATATTTTGTAAATCCTAACCTCTATGATGTTAATGAGTCAGGATTAGAGACAGTTATGTTAACGAGGCAGGACTCATTCTACAGTATTAGGTTGTATGGTGCAATGAATTACTTAATGTGGTCCTTCTAGCCATAGCATAGTACACAATGATTGAGTGGAATTACGCAAATAAATAAGGTATATGGCAGCTGTGAGGGTTGGGGTTGTGAGACAACTTGGGTAGGCTATGATGCCCAGTATTGTGTGATTGTCCTCCATTTTATGTGTTGTGGATCCTGAGCTCTACATATTGATGAGGCACGATTGGTGTGGGGTGTGTCTTGTGTTGCTGCCATGCAGGAGGGCATGATTGAAGTCCCACCCTTACTCAAGTTACACCCTTTCCTGGGGTGTGGACTGCATCTAAGGTATATGTGTAGATGCCCTGGGAGGGCTCTTGCTCTCTGCCTCTGGATCCCACAAATGGTTCATGATTATCTAACCTCCATTTCTTGGGACTTGAGCCAGAAGCCTGCTGTCTGACCTGCTGATCCTGGGATTTGCTGGCCTTGCAGGCCCGTGGGCCAGTGGCCTATCATCTGACCTGATTCTCCAGCTTCTGCAGCCTTGTGAGCCAGCAGTCTTTGGTCTGAACTGCCAGTTTGGGTTTGTCAGTCCCTGTAGCCATGTGGGTCAGAGAAGCCTACACATGACCCACGGATTTGGGAATTGCTGGCCTCCAGCCCCACGTGAGCTATTTCCTTGATACAGTTCATGAGCTCTGCAAGAAGTTCCAGTGAATTAGGGAACCCAAAGATGGGCAGGAGAGTACTGAGAGGAGGATGTTAGAGTTGACCGAGTGGTGCATGAGTTCGGAAAAGTTGGACACCTGGAACATCTTTAACCTATGTCTCATAGGAACCGTATTTGTGCTGATCCTTGTAAAAGAAATTATTCATTTAGGTTGTATCTTGAGTCAATCTCTTTTGAGATATAAAAGAGAGAATTGAGCAAAGAGGAGAGGGACCTCATGCCACCAACAAAGATGCACTGGGAGCAGAGTGCATCCTTTGGACACTGGGGTCCCTGTGCTGAGAAACTCCTAGACGAGGGAAAGATGGATGACAAGGGTCTTCCCCCTGAGCCAATAGAGAAGGAAAGCCTTCCCTGGGAATTTGTGCTCTGAATTCTGACTTCTAGCCCCCTAGACTGTGAGAGAATAAATTTCTGTTTGTCAAAGCCAAAGAAAGACTTGTGATATTTCTATTACAGCAGCACTAGATAAATAAGACAATGGCCTAGCCAAGTTGACACACATTTTTGAGGGACACAATTCAATCCATAACAGGTAATATAGAGCTGGTTCTGATTCATATCAACCCTTTGAACAACAGAAAGAAGCAGTGCTCACTCCTGCGCTATCATTACTAAGTGTGGACCCACTGTTCCAACCCCTGTGTCAATCAGTTTCATTGAGTGTCTGGCCCTCTACTTTATCAAGTGTGATGTCTTTCTCTAGGGACTGGTCCTTCCTGATAACATGTCCAAGTACATATGACAAAGTCTTGCCATTCTTTCTTCCCAAAGGAGCATTTTGGCTGTACTTCTCCCAAGACAGATTTGGTTGTTCTTCTGGCATTCCATGGTATACTCAATATTCTTTGCTGACACCATAATTTAAAGGCATCATTTCTTCTTCGGTCTTAATTATTCATTGTTCAGCTTTCACATGCATATGAGGCAATTGAAAATACCATGGCTTGGGTCAGGTGTACCTTAATCAATCTGTATGTACCTTATTCAATCTGTATGCTTATTCCATTCTGTATGTTGAGCAAATAATCCAAGAAGCTAGACTACATGGCATCAAGAAAAACAAGGCATCAAGATTGGAAGGCTCATTAACAACCTGCGGTATGCTGATGACACAGCCTTGCTTGCTGAAAGTGAAGAGGACTTGAAGCACTTATTGAAGAAGATCAAAGACTACAGACTTCAGTATGGATTACACCTCAACATAAAGAAAACAAAAACCTCACAACTGGACCAATAAGCAACATCATGATAAATGGAGAAAATATGGAAGTTTTCAAGGATTTCATTTTACTTGGATCCACAGTCAACGCCCATGGAAGCAGCAGTCAAGAAATCAAACAATATACTGCATTGGGCAAATCTGCTGCAAGAGACCTCTTTAAAATGGTTAAAAAGCAAATATGTCACCTTGAGGACTAAGTATGCCTAATCCAAGCCTTGGTATTTTCACTTGCTTCATACGCAGACTTTAACTAACTATAAATTCTATTATTTAAGCCTATAGCAGAATTTGTTATTACTTCATTTGAAGCATATATTACATTAAAATGTCTCATTAAATGCTTTAGGTAAAAGTAGCAAGGAACAAGGGCACAGAAGGATGGTGGAGGAGATGGTAACTTTCAACAAAACACTAAACACAAAATGTGTCTGAGAAAAGGCAAAAGGAAAAATAGAGAGATGCAATAATAACTCCTTTAATGAACTGTTCAGGTGAATACAGATAGGTGAGGAGCTGTATGTCCCTTTCTACCTTTGTGCTATCAGATAATATTTTATTTTGAAAGCAAGTCTCTATCTAGGCCCCAGCTCTGCCTAAGGTACAAACATCACAAATGAAGTCATCGAATCTGTTCTTGTAACCTCTGAGGCATCCATCTCTCTGTCCTAAGCCCCTTTGGTGGCACCTTACATGAAATATTTACCCTGAGGCCAATACAACAATAATTTGATGGAGGATCAGTCAACATTTAGGTGGGTCAGATGACAGAGTCATCCTTGAAATGGAGTAGCCAAGGACCTTTGGGAGCTTAAATCTTGAGTGATCTCCAGTTTGGATTTATTGAATTTTTATGCTCACATATTCTTTCTAGCCACTCATATATCTCAAAAGTCATTCATTTCAGTAATAATAATAAAAAAAAATGCTAACATTTCCTATGTGATTAACAAAACTTCTTGTAAAGATTTTGATAATGACGCTCTATAGGCATGCTTAAGCATATTTCAATGAGCACTGGTTGTGCAATGCTTAAGTGTTTGGCTGCTAACTGAAAGCCTGGCCATTCAAACCTAGCAGTTCTTTGGCAGAAAGACCTGGCTATCTGTTCCCATAAAGATTACAGCCTAGGAAGCCCTATTAAAACAAAACAAAATAAAAACAAACATGTTGCCGTTGAGTTGATTCCAATTCACAGGGACCCTATAAGGGCAGAGTAGAACTGCCCCATAGAGTTTCCAAGGTGGATTCGAACTGCCGACCTTTTGGTTAGCAGTGGTAGCTCTTAACCACTATGCCACCAGGAGAAAGCCCTATGAGGCAGTTCTATTCTGTCACATGGGGTGGATATAAGTGAGAATCACCTCAATGGCACCCAATGGCAACAATAAGAAACATACTTCAGGAGTGTGGATTCTTCTTTAATCTACTTCAAATATTAACTAAATACTTTGCAGTGCAGGTTAAGGTTAAACTATACCTGTTTACATTACTTTGCATACTGATGCATTAAAAAAAAAATTACACGATATAATACAATCACAACAGATTTATTTAGAATCCCTTGGCCCAGATGAGTGGTTTTTCACTATCACCAACCCAAGCACTGAGAGCCAAAAGAGAAACAAGTTGCCAGTGGCATTGAGCAAATTCCAACTCATGGCGACCCCATGTGTGTCAGAGTGGAACTGTGCTTCATAGGGTTTTCAATGGCTGATTTTTTGGAAGTAGATCACCAAGTCTCTCTTCTTAGGAGCCTCTGGCTGGATTCGAACTGCCAACATTTAGGTTAGCAACTAAGCACATTGACTGTGCCACCTAGTGACTCTTGACATTGCTAATGGGTAATTAGCTGCATCTCTGCTAGGATTAAAAAAAAAAAAACCTTGGTGGTGTAGTGGTTAAGTGCTACGGCTGCTAAACAAAAGGTCAGCAGTTCGAATCTGCCAGGCACTCCTTGGAAACTCTACGGGGCAGTTCTACTCTGTCCTATAGGCTCGCTATGAGTCGGAATCGACTCGCCGGCAGTGGGTTTGGTTTTTTGGTTTCTGCTAGGATTAGATATCGATTCATAATCTTCAGCAGTAAAGGCTAAATCGAAACCCATTGCTGTCAAGTCGATTCTGACTTATAGGCAGCACCTACCAATTACAATTTTCGGTGAAGACTGAGCTTGTCATTCCAGCCTGAGTCCTTTCTCAGTTTAATATGAAAACATTTATTTTAACAGCTAGATAATAACCATCATTCTCCATTTCATGTGTTGTATGGCAGCAGCCTCAGGCACATATGCATTTGACATTTGCAGTCATTAAGCATATATATATATATTTGTAAACAAACCCATTGCTGTCAAGTGGATTCCAACTCATAGTGACCCTATAGGACAGAGTAGAATTGCCCCATAGGGTTTCCAAGGAGCAGTTGGTAGATTTGAACTGCCGACCTTTTGGCTAGCAGCCATAGCACGCCATAGCTCTTAACCACTGTGCCACCAGTGGTTAGTAAAATATATATATAGTGGAGTAGTGGTTAAGAGCTACGATTGCTAATCAAAAGATTGGCAGTTCCAGTCCACCAGGTGCTCCTTGTAAACTCTATGGGGCAGCTCTACCCTGTCCTACAGGGTTGCTATGAGTTGGAATTGACTCATGGCAATGGTTTGGTTTTGGTTTTTATATTATATACATAAAACATATATAATTTATTAATTTTTTCTAAAGGAAAAGAGTAACGTGGGAAGAAGTTCAGCCCTGAGTATCAAGCTTTAAGAGAAAGCAACATTGCAGATGATTGTTTAGAAGCTGTAGAAGCAAACAGACCACCTACGAGGAAAATAGAGATAATTACAAACAACAATCACAGCTGTTAGCGGCAGCACTCAAAACACACCCTCAGCATGAGAAGATGGCAACTAATGTGTAACATGTTCAGCCACGCTCAGTCACTGTGATGAACCCAGATCTGGAGACAGTCTACAGGTGGAAACAACACTGACAGAAGAAGAGGTCAGAAATAAAGGTCCATGGCTGGCTTTGCACGAGGAGTTTTCAATCATTTCAGAATTAAACCCCAAAGGCGAAACTGATTTTGCATTGGAAATATATTAGCTAAAGGTTGCTTATCAATCAATTCTGCAGAGTTTCTTACCATGCTTTAACAATTCCTATAGATGGCACTTGAATCATGATGCTTGTTTTTCCCAATTGCATAAAAGAATCACCCTTCCCTGCAGATAATGCTCTGCAGTCTGTGGTATTAAAGCTATTTAGGAAACATTTCATTGTTCCTGGACAAGAATACATAACTTTCAGGAGCCAAGGGCTAATTAATTATATTGGACTCTTCTCTAGGAAAATAATTATGATTTATTTAAGAATATTCACTTTGGAAACATTTATTCATTTAAATTCCTGTAAAGATATTTAATATTGGGATTGCTTAGTAAACGTCTTCTTTTTTTCCCTCTAATTTCTTTTGTGTTAAGGTCAACAAGCCCAAAAGATACCAGTAGTAACCAAGTCAAATCAAGTAATACAAAAAAATAAGCCATGTATAAAAATAATAGCATAAGACCAATAGATTAATTCAAATTCTGATAGAATCACATATAATTAGAATGAACATACTTTATACTACTTTGAAATAACCAGTATAATCAGAATATATTAAAATTTCTAAATAAGACAGAGTAAGATAATGTTACTATTGCCTCTTCTTTGTATTCCAAATCTGCATGTTCTGTTAATATAGATTTTATGCATTTGAAATGGTTATTGAAAAAGACAAAAAAAGTGTTTTGTTTTTGGTAAAGGGTTAGTATATGTTTTTGCTTAAGGGACACTGAACTGCAGAAAAATATTAATGAATTTGAGGTGAATATTCATTATCTAGTCTGTATTGAGGTTCGTGGTTTTTGAGTCAGTTTTTGACTCATTGTGGCACCATGTGACAGAGTAGAACTTCCCTATAGGGTTTCCTAGGCTGTCATCTTTACAGGAGCAGATCGCCAGGCCTTTTTCCTGCAGAGCCGCTGGGTAGCAGCAGTTAGCAGTTGAGTCGTTACACCCCCAGAGCTTCTCGTAGCGAGATTTAGCTGCAGGTATCTATTGGAGCGACAACAGCACGTGGATTAGTTGCAGTGGTGGCTATGAACGTATAGAACATTTCATAGCTTAAGCGAAGAGAAAGCAGATAGTGATGTGTTTAGATTTGGATAACTTGAAGGGAGGGGAAAGAAATTCAAAGAACTCTTGTTCATAGCTTCTGTTTTCTTTTATGAGAAAGATGAGGTCAGTTTCAAAATTCATAATGATAGTGTTTTCTTTGAAGTCTAGAAAATAAGTTCCATTTCTTCCTTAAATCTTAGTTTTTTCAAATCTGTTTTTTTTCCTATTAATGGTGATTTTTTTGACCTTCGTAGAAAACCTTAATTTTGCCATATGCCTGTGTCAATGTGAAGGGACATGAGTGAAGTGATGACAGTAGGAATAACTGATTTCACACCTCCCTTTTTCCTCATTTTCCATCTGTGTCAATTAACCAACAAATTAAGCAACTTTTAAATATCTCCAAAAATAATACTGCATTCTAGACATAAAGTATCCTTAGCATTTAGAGTGCTTTCACATATAATATTTCACTTGACATGAACAATAATCCTGAAAGTAGAAAGGGAAGACATTCTTATTAATAAGGCATTAATGGCCTCTCATATTTATTGAACATCTTAGAATATGCAAAGTGTTTTCACATAATTTTCCATCCTCAAACAAAATATCAAAGCATCAGGACAATTTGCAGGGGAAGAAATATGAGTAGTCAGTATTCACAAAAGTTGTTCAAGGTCACTTATGACCCAAGAAGTACAAATTAAAATTATGAGAAGACATTTTCACCTATAAGATAATTTAGAGAATGACATACTCCATTTTGTCAAGGGCATGTGTTGGTGAGAGGGTACAACTGCATGCGGTTGGTGAAGGTTTAATTCATTATGTCCAAATGACATTTTGGCACTAGGAATTTATTCTGAGGAAAGATGGGAGATATAAACGAAGGTGTATATGTAAATGAACTCAGAATTCTTTGTAATATGGAATATTAGATACAACATCTATTTGGGCAAATGTAATTTCAGGCAGTCATCTTAGAACATGGGCTTCCTGTGCTGTACAAACCGTTACGTGACCAACTACTAGCCAAAGGTTTGGCAGCTGGAACCCATCCAGAGGTGCCTCGGAAGACAGGCCTGATGATCTGCTTCCAAAAGGTTACATACAGTTGTACCCTCTCACCATCACATGCCCTTGACAAAATGGAGTCCATCCTTCTCTAAATTATCCTATAGGTGAAAATGTTTTCTCATAATTTTAATTTGTACTTCTTGGGTCATAAGTGACCTTGAACAACTTTTGTGAATACTGACTATTCATATTTCTTCCCCTGCAAATTGTCCTGATGCTTTGATATTTTGTTTGAGGATGGAAAATTATGTGAAAATACTTTGCATATTCTAAGATGTTCAATAAATATGAGAGGCCATTAATGCCTTATTAATAAGAATGTCTTCCCTTTCTACTTTCAGGATTATTGTTCATGTCAAGTGAAATATTACATGTGAAATATTGAATGTGAAAACCCTATGGAACAGTTCTACCCCTCACACATGTGGTCGCCATGAGTTAGAATGGGCTCCATAGCAAGTAACAACACAACAACAACCTTGGAACGTGAGGAGGCCTTAGAAATGGAGATCCCACAGATGAAACAAGATGGAAAAAGCCTGAAAGCAGAACTACCCTAATTGTCTGGGTGTCCCTGGGTGATAAAAAAGGCTAATGTGCTAGGCTGCTAACTGAAAGATTGCAGGTTAAGCCCACTCAGAGACAACTCGGAAGAAAGACCTGGCAATCTACTTGAAAAATCAGTCATCGAAAACCTCGTGCAATACAGCTCTACTCTGACACATAGGCCACCACGTCCTGGGGAGTTGACTCCTCAGCTACTGTTTTTTTTTTTTTTTTTTTTAAGTTTTACACTCTCCTAAAAATTTCCATGAATATTTAAATAAAATGCTTGCATAAGGCACTATTCTTTTGGGGGCTCTGTTGGTACAGCCATATCTCACAGGTAGGCTTTCTTGCTATTTAGAAATGATGTTTTAGGAAACTTCTCAGTCCTTTATTGTAAGCAAACAAACACTATTGTTACGGGAATAGTAGAAATCAGTCTACCAGGTAATGACTGACGTGGTAGGCCGTCACAAAACCAACACACATTGAAAACGTACTGAGATGTAAGTCTCTGACTAAACAGGCTGAGGTAAGATCTCTTATTCTGATGGTAAGACTTGATAATCCTGAGATTTCTTTTTGCTTTATGAGCCTATGGTTGATTTAGCAGCTACATTTATTATTTGAAGAAAGAGAGAAAGATGGTGTTAACTGTTCCTCAAAGAGGAATTGAGATTTTAATTATAACAGGACATACGGGGGAAAGAGGCACCGAATAGCTCTATTTCAAGCCCATGTAATTTTCGGTGAACATTTAAAAATACAACAGTGTGCCTATTCAATTAGGAAACTCTTAATGTTTGTTGCAGCCCTGGTGGTGCTGTGGTTAATAGCTCCGCTGTAAACCACAAGGTCAGGAGTTCAAGTCCACCAGTCACTCCCTGGAAACTGTGGAGCAGTGCTACTCTGCCCTTTAGTGTTGCTATGAATCGGAATTGACTCTCTTGCAACAAGTTTGTTTGTTTTGTGTTTGTTTGTTGGTTTCCTTCTTTGTTTTCACTGAGCAAAATTTGCCCACTCAAGTCATTATAGTACTTCCAAATTAAAAAAAGACAAAATTTTCTTTTAAATAGTGGTTAATATTCCCTTAGTTTTCACTCAAACAAAAAGGATGCTATAAAAAAAGATGTAACATTTTTAGCTAGTCTACTATGGTTGCATATTTTGTGATATAAACAAAATGCCTCCATACCAGTTATTAAAATCTGCAAAGTTAAGTTAAATTCAGCCAGTTGGACTGTAGGAAATCTTAAAATTTCTTCCCTTTTTGATGTTATTATAGGAGGGAGGCTGACCTCTTAATTATTAAAATAACTGTAACTGAAGGATACAGTGTTTCTCTTCTTCCTCAGTTCCCCTCTTAGAACACTTTGTTTTTTGTCTTGCAAGTGATAATCCTCATGTTGGCTCTTTATATAGGATCTTATATTATTAATACTTTTCCTTCCCTTCTTCCTCCTTTCCTCTCCTTTTCTCATTCTCCCTTCTTCCTTTCCTCCCTCCCTTGTCTGCCTTCGTCCCTCCCTCCCTCTTTCTTTCCCTTCTTTTCATCTTTCTCTGGTTTCCCTCTTAGTTATGAAGATCAAAATGCTAGTATTAATATAGATAAATACACTTGTATATCGTGGCTGTATTTCAGCAGCTGAATGGATCTAAAATACTCTCCCAGGATGAATGTAGCCACCTAGATGCTGGCAGAGATGGACCTGCAGAGCAGAGTCTGTACCTGTAAAGTTACCAGGAGGCGAGGAGCAGAAAGTGCCTAAGTGTTAAGACATGGTGGCTACAAAAGAGAGCTTTGCCCTCCTGAAAACTCCCTGGGTCCTTGATTTCTGTGACAGCTCACTCTCCAGTTCCTTTCCCCACTCTCTACACCTCTTCCCCATCTGACTCTTCTCTGAATTGCTGCTTCCTCTTCCTCTAGTAGAAACCCTGGTGGTGTAGTGGTTAAGTGCTACTGCTGCTAACCAAGAGTTTGGCAGTTTGAATCCGCCAGGTGCTCCTTGGAAACTCTGTGGGACAGTTCTACTCCATCCTATAGGGTCGCTATGAGTAGGAATTGACTCAATGGCAGTGGTTTGGGTCTTCCTCTAGCATACCATCCTGAGATGTGCGTTTTCCTGAGGGTCAGTTTCTTCTTTACCCCACTCCCTCAGGGGCCTCACTTTCTCTCATGGTTTCACTGATTAACTCTATGAAGGCAGACACCAGATAGATTTCTCCACTTCTGGCTCCTAGGCTACTGGCTGGACATCAGTACTAAAACTCATTTTAAAAACCAAACTTGTGCTCTTTCCCCTTAAACAAAGCAAGTCTTTGAAGTCCATATTTTTGTTACTGTATCACCACTTTTACAGTCACCCAGACGCAGAAAGTCTGATACCCTCTCCTCTAATCAGACATTCCTTTGCCATGTCTCCTGCATCCCCCTTTCTTTTCCTTTCCCACAGATAGCATGCCAGCTCCATCCACTGTGTGAGATCTATTGCACTGAGTATGAAAGGGCCACACAAAGATTAGTTTATGGACGCCTTGCTTTCAGCCTCTGCCTCTTCCGTTCACCCTGCATATACCAATCCTCTTTAAGGTTAATCTCCCTCGCCTTTAGGATTAAATCCCTTTGTACCGTACTTGAGGCCTCACACAATTTTTCTTATATATGCCTTTGGAGCTAAACTACTTTTCTCCTACAAACCTTCCATTCCATTCCAACTTAACAAATCAATGTTCTTTAACGTTGTTTTTCCTCCATGTCTACCTTACTAGGTTCCTCCTACCAAAGGGTGCTTCACACATTATCAAAATCTTAACCCATCTTTAATGTCCAAATTAAATTTCACCCCCTTTCATAAGCTTCTCTCAACTTGATACATATTCTACCTTTTAAACTCAACAATGAGTTTTAATAACTCTGATATTTATTAATTTTATGGTTTATATCTTTAATATGTTTTGTCCCTGTATTATAAGCTACTTGAAAGCAAGGAGTTAAATTGTATTTTTCACAGTTAATGGGAAGATTCAACATATCATTTGACTGACTGTTACCTGGAGAGTCTGTCATGTCTTATGAAGCTTTTTACCTCCCTTCTCTCCATGAGCGATGAGTGATTCTGGAAGTTATTCAAAGTAATAGTAGGGACTGAATTTTTCTTAATGATATACGTACTTAGTTTTTTCCCCACTTGAGATGTCAATGTGGGGTTTAGTCTATTACTTTTATTCTCTCTGGGGGTCTGGAGATCTCTGTAGTTCTAGGGCTGTATTTATCTTTGGTAAATGATATCATCATATACAAAAAAGTCAGTCTCAGGAAATCAGCCAAACAAATCTCCTCATTGTATAAACACATTAGAAACTGCCAGATTTAAACTATATCTGAGGACAGGATCTGCCCCATATGAAGGTTATTCTGTTATAACTGATAAAATTTTAAAGAAGTTTCCAAGGCTAAAAGTAACACATAGTCAAGTCAATTTCCAGTCAAACTAAGGAAAAGACTTTTCACTGAAAGAAAGTATAGTCGCCTTTGGCCTAGGAAATGATGTGTGTTGACAACTAAGCTAACAGCAGATTCATTTCAAAGGTAAGTACTGGAAACAAGCAGTAAAAAAAAAAGAAAAAGGCCAATGAAAGCAACTACTTAATTAAAAAAAAAAAAAAGAAATTAAAAATCACATTGCTTACATTTCAGTGTGAAATCAATTTTTCTTTTAAAATACATGAAATCCATGTTCTAAAAAGCAGCCCACATAATTTGCAGTACCTACTCTATTGTTCTGCAGACGTACAGGAGAGCGTGACCAGCAAATGATGCGGTTGCTGACAGAGAAAGCCCTTTATTCTCAAACACAAAGTAATTTTCATCTTTTCATATATTGAAAGCAGCATTGAGTTACAGTCACAGTGGAGTTGTAAAGATCTCTAGAATCTTCCCTTTAAAATAATTTCTATTGATTAATCCATAAACAGAAATATTAGAATCTAATTTTCTATAAACGGCTTTCATCAGGTATTCATGAAAATACTCCATGCATATTTCCCATATCCTTTTTTTGCATTCTCCTTTCCAGCTAAACAGAGCTACTGAGTGTTCACTTTGTACAATTCCCCACAACTGAACCTCTGCTCCCATTGTCTTTCTGTCAGAAATGCTCTTCTTCCCTATCTCTTCCCAGGGGATTTCAGTACAGAGACATAAGACACAAGGAACCACACTCTGCCTGTAGCAGACAAATAGGGATTTACGTTAGGCCTTAAAATATATCACGGTCTTCTAGCACATACTTAATTTTGGCTACTTGATAAACATCATGTTATAAATAGCAAAAGGGCGCTCTCTAAAGGACCCCTTAAAGTATTTGGTTTAAAACAAACAAAAACAAACCTGTTGCCAATTCTGACTCATAGCAAGCCTATAGGGCAGAACAGGACTGCGCCACAGGGTTTCCAAGGCTGTCGTCTTTATGGAAGCTGACTGCCACATCTTTCTCCTGTGGAACAGCTGGTGGGTTCTAACCACCATCCTTTTGCTTAGCAGCTGAGCACTTAACCACTGTGCCACCAGGGCTCCTTGGGTTACAATAGTGAGTGTAAAAACTACCCTTACAATTCTCAATGACCTTAGGAAAAATATCACTTTCTTGAATTTGTGGATTTTAAGATATTTGCTAAAAGAGCAAGAGCATATAGTTTTTAACATCTAGATTTCATTTTCAGATCTCCCTATGGCGTTTTTCTAACACACCAAATCTGAAATAATTTCTGTGGCTGTTTATGACCGCTGCCTCAGCCAGTTCAAGTGAAGGCGAAAGTAGCTCCCAGTCTGAAGTGGGGCAATTTTCTCTTCTTCAGCAGTGTTCAACTTTGTAAGCACTTCAGTGTATTGCCTGCAATCTGTGTTTTGATTGCTAAGATTTTCAGACTTTGTTTGTGAGGTAAAAACTTTTGATTATTTCTTTGAAAGTTCTAGCTTTAACCAATCATGTTTATCATGTGCCTAGAAATTAAAGAAACAGCGCTTGATGAAACGCTTGAGATATTGCTGAGCAAAAGGCAAAAATGTAACTTTCAAATAAGTAGATGAAATGTCTGTATACAAATGGCTTACTTAAAGCATCCGAGAAAAATAATTGGAGAATCTTTGTGTCAGATGCCTTACTGAGAGATAGATAGATAACTGCCTTGGAGTCCGCTCCGTCTCCTGGTGACTTTATGTACAACACAACAAAATGGTGCCCAGTCCTGCTTCATCCTCAGGATCTCTGGCATGTTCAAGTCCATTGTTTTGGCCATTGAGTCGATCTTCTCACCGATAGCCTTTCTCGCTCTCACTGGCCCTCTACTTCATCAATCATGATGTCCGCCTCCAGCAATTGATTCCTTCTGACGACATGTCCAAAGCAAGCGAGTGCGACACTGCTTTGTTGTGATCCATAAGGTTTGTATTGGCTAATTTTTGGAAGTAGGTCACCAGACCTTTCTTCCTAGCCTGTCTCCTTCTGGAAGCTCTGCTGAAACCTGGATGATCCTGCTGATATTTGAAGTATTGGTGGCATAGCTTCTAGCATCATAGCAACATGCAAGTGACCACAGTACGGCAAACTGACAGATGGGTGGTAGACTTTACTGAAGTTATATCGTGTATTTGTCACACACAAAAAAACCCCAAAAACTTGTTTCCATCAAGTCGATTCTGACTCATAGTGACCCTATAGACCAGAGTAGACCTGCCCCATAGGGTTTTCAAGGAGCAGCTTGTGGATTTAAGCTGCTGACCTTTTGTTTAGCAGCCGTAGCTCTTAACCACTGCTCCACCAGGGTTTCCATATTTGTCACAGTGACTCTTTAAAATAGGTATGAATAAATCAAGGCATGGGTGTCTGTGACTTTTTGATTTGCCTTCATCTTTTTCTTTCTAAAACAACCATTCCATATAATTCTGGTGATGCCTTCTGTTATTGGGCCTTCACTTCCATATGTCACAGATCTGCCAAGCTGTCCCTATTCCACGGGGCCAATTTTATTGTTCCAAGAGTGGGATCAGGACTCAAGCAAAGCCATTCAGAAGGGAGATATTGCTAAGCAAAAGGTAAAAATGTAACTCTCTAGTAAATCGATGAAATATCTGCATACAAATGGTTTTGTGTTTTGAAAATTGCCCACTTCAGACTGGGAGGTACATAGACACAGTCAACTTTAACCTCCCCTTGAACTGGCTGAGATAGTGGTCATAAACTGCCATAGAAATGATTTCAGATTTGGCGCATTATAAAAATGCCATAGGAAGACCTCTGAAAATGAAATCTAAATGTCAAAAACTATACATTCTTGTTTTTTCAACAAATACCTTAGGATCCAAAAATCAGAGAAAGTGGTATTTTTCCTAAGGTCATAATTAGAATTATAAGGGTAGTTTTTACACCCACTTTTTATACTCGCTATATGGTTCTTGGAAACCCTGCTGGTATAGTGGTTAAGTGCCACAGCTGTTAAACAAAAGCCAGCAGTTTGAATCCACCAGGCGCTCCTTGGAAACTCTATGGGGCAGTTCAACTCTGTCCTATAGGGTCACTATGAGCTGGAATCGACTTGACAGCAACAGGGTTTGTTTTTTGGTTTATGTGGCTCTTGAAGCCCTGGTAGCACAGTGCTTAAGAGCTATGGCCACTACCCAAAAGGTCAGCAGTTTGAGTACACCAGATGCTCCTTGGTAGCCCTATGGGGCAGCTCTACTGTTTACGTAGGTTGCTATGACTCGGAATCAACTCAACGGCAACTTTTTTCTTCTTTTAAGAGCTGGGTTGCTAACCAAAAGTTGGTAGCTCGAATTCTCCAGCTGCTACGTGGAGACCCAATGGGGCAGTTATACTCTGTCCTACAGTGTTGTTATGAGTTGAATTGATTTGACAGCAACAGGTTTGTATTATTTGGGTATGTGATCGGCTCTTGGGGGAGAGACCCCATGGCACTTTATCTGGACTTGCTAATACGGAGAAGATGTATACCTGTAAATGGTTAACTGGCTTGGCTGCTAACAGAAAGGTTGGAGCTTTTTGTCCACGTAGATATGCCTTAGAAGAAAGGTCAGGTCAACTACTTCAGAAAAATGAGTCATTGAAAATTCTATGGAGTACAGTTCACTTTGAGGAGTATGAGGTCTCCATGAGTTGGATTTGACTGGATGTTAACTGTTTTTTGTTGTAGTTGTTTTTAAATCCCTGCAAAGGATCAGCTTTGGTACTACATGAGAATAATCTCCCTGCAAATGAAGCTGATTCAGAGGAAAGCAGAGTCTATAAATTATGTTAGACACTAAATTATTCTTTTTTGCTTAAGCCATTTGTAGTAGGGATTCTGATATTTACAATGAAAATAATTTCAACTAATATTCCTTTTCCATTTTACACACAAGAGGCTACCAGACTTCCCCAGATAAACATAGCTAGTAGGTAGTAGGCCCAGAATTTGAACACAGATCTCTCTGATTCCAGAGCCACAGTCGTACAATGTCTCTTAGAGTAACTTGAAAAATCTTGTGACCGTTAGTTATCTAAATATCAAGATGGTTTGCACTCTAATTCGCAACTGTATAAACCATTTTCCTCCTAAGAGGCTTTTGCGTGTCTCTGAAATGTAATATTTTTTGAAGGCAGGATGTAACCTGGCAAGTTCTAGCATATTTCATCAGTTTTTGTTAAGACATCTTAAAGAGTGTTTGCTATCTTAACTTGATGAGTGAGAATGTTTTGTAGAAATTGCCTTTTTTTTTTTTTTTTTTTTACCTCTATCAGCTTTGGCTTGCACTGGTTGTAAATCCTGATGTTTACTGTTGTATAGTCAGTATCGCCTAATACCAATCGACGAGAACTTCTATGAAAGTCCCTGGATTTTGAGTAGCTTTCTCTACTGAGATGGACCTTCCTGGCATACATTCATTTTCCCTGGCTAAGTAGGGGGTTGTCTTCCCTCTCTAGCCCCCACTGTGTTTTGATGACCCAATTGGTAAGAGGTCCCAGTTGGATGGCATAGAGAACTGTAGCATTGGAAAGCTGCTTCTTTGATGTCTGAAACGTTTAGTGAAGACTTGTAGTTTGGTAAATATTTATGGATCTTTAAATATATTGTTTTTGGGTGAGATAAAAATGATTATACGAATTCTTTTCAAGCAAGGAGATTCCAAAACATGTTCTAAAAATGTTCTCAAACTAATATGTTGAAAAGAAGTTACAGTGTTGAGATATATGATGCAGTTCTTTGTTGTAAGCAGAATCATTTTATTTTTTCCTGAAATTTAAGTCTCTTAATAATAATTTGTAGGAGTAGGATTGCAGCTATTCAATAATTTTATCAATGTCTCACTTAGTGAACTTGTGAATGGTAGATTCACAACTGAACTATGTACTCTTTTATTTTGTTTACTTCAAAGCAGAAAGAAAACCTTTCAGTACATTGATTCCAAAAATCAAGATCCAATGATTCAATAAGGAGCCCTGGTGGTACAACAGTTAAACGCTTGACTGCTAACAAAAGGTTGGCGTCTCAAACCTACTCAACAGCTCCATAGAATAAAGGACCTGACATCCTCTCCCTTAAAGATTACAGCCTAGAAAACCCTATGAGGCAGTTCTATTCTGTTACATGTGGTCACTATGAGCCGAAAATCAACTCAACAACAATTAACAACAACAACAATTATTCAGTATCTACTGGAGAAGACATTTTAAACTCAGTTTACCCAAGTTTCAGGGCAGGGGTCAAGATAAATTGCTTATCAGAATTATTTTAAAGTGGATTTGTACTGCCTTCTATCTGATTTTCTTTCTTTCCTTCTTTCTTTTTATGAATGCTCTCTCCGTCATTAGGAAATCTAGTGTTTCAGAATGACAATAAATAAGAAGCCATGGCTAGCTTACATCAATTTCTAAAGGATTGAAAAAAAAAACTAAAAGCATATTATAAAATACAAATTGGAAAATTAACCTAGCAGGTCAAAAATGCATTAGACTCAATCTGTTCCATCCTGAAACTCCACTAAAATGACGGTGAGGGCCTTTTTTAAAGTTATAAATAACAAGGACAGAGAGGGCAGAAACGGAGGCATCGGTAAGGAAATGTTGGAAGGTGGAGAACAGATGGAAAAGTGAAAACCGGCTAAGTAGCAGATCCTAGAAAGCTGAGTCCTAATCAGACAATGGGGAAAGCAAAGAAGCAAACGGATTTACACAATTGGATCTCCGAAAGGCTCGGGAATTGCTGACACTAGTTCTTGTTTTAAAAGACAGCATGCCTCTGACCTTGCCATATGCCACCACTTCCTGTTTCCAAAGGCAACCACTTTCAAAACTTTTTTCTATTAATTTCCATTAACCTGGATAATTTACTTAAATTACATCTTCTTGACTTGTCAGTTTTGAGCTGTATTGACTTTCCACTCTGAACACAAGACTCACATACCTTCACACTTCCTTCCCATCTCCCACCTGCTCCATACAATCGAGTCATATTTGTTAGATCAGTGTTCATGTTTCACCTGTAGAACACTATGTAATATACCATGACTCTTTTTCCTTTTCTCCACAATATTTTGTTGTCTGTGTTGTTAATAAACATCCTGTTTTTACATGATTCATTTCCTAATCACTTATTATTTGTTTATTCCTAAACCATCCCCCCACTCATTACATAAGTCTCCTCTAAATTAATTCAAACATGTTAAGTGTTCAAATTCATCCTCCAGAAAAACACTTCTCCTGAAGCCTGCCGATGTGTTTCAATGAAGACTGGTCATTCTTTGGAGATTCTTCCTGGGGGCTCCTTATCTTCTCTCTTATATTGGATGTCTTTCTTGGATCCCGTATCTTTCTCATTCTTGGTTTATTTCCTGATTTTAATCATATACTTCAATGACATCCTTAGAAAGAGAAAGAAAACATGAGTAGTTCTTACCTCTTCTCTGTGCAGTTAGGAACTATTCCTCTAGGCTTTTGTCTGAATACAGTCTCTGTCCTGAGATGCATGAAAAACATCAAGAGCAGAATGTCCCACTGTAAACAGGGAATGAAGTGAAGATTTGTGTACTCATCCATGTTGTAGCATATGGCAGGACTTCATTTCTGTCTATGGCTGAGTAATATTCCACTGGATTTCCTGGGTAGCATAAATGGCTAATGTGCTTGTCTGCTACCTGAAAGGTTGATGGTTTGAGTTCACCCAGTGGTACCTTAGAAGAAAGGCCTGGAGACCTACTTCCAAAAAAGTCAGCCATTGAAAACCCTGTGGAGCCCAGTTCTACTCTGACACACATGAGCTGGACTGGATGACAACTGGTGAATGGTGTTCCTGACATAAGGAATGGGGGGAAGAAACAGGACTCATACCCAGGCACATTATTTTGTAATTTCAGAACATTAGGTACAAAGAGAATAAGTTAGAAACTTGCAGAGAAAAAAAAAATGAGTGTCATACAATAAAATTCATACAAAGACTTATGAATAAAAAAGCTTTGGACTTCTTAATAACGGGAAGACCAGAAAAAGAAAACATACAAACACAAATTTCAAAGAGATTCGAGGGAAAATAGTTTCAAACCAAAAAACCTGTATCCAGCCAAACTATCACTCAAGTTTGGAATAAACACATTTTCAAAAAGGTAAGATCATAAAAATTTTACTACTCATATTTTCCTTCTCTTTCTAAGGATGCCATTGAAGTTTATGGTTAAAATGAGGAAATAAACCAAGAATGAGAAAGACACAGGATCCAAGAAAGACATCCAACATAAGAGAGAAGACAAGGAACCCCCAGGAAGAATCTTCAAAGAATGACCAGTCTCCATTGAAACACATAGGCAGGCTCCAGGAGAAGTGTTTTTCTGGAAGATGAATTTGAATACCTAACACGTTTGAATTAATTTAGAGGAGACTTAAACCATCCCCCCACTCATTACATAAAAAAAAAATTTTTTTTTTTTTTTAATGTAATGAGTGGGGGGATGGTTTAGGAATCAACAAATAATAAGTGATTAGGAAATGAATTATATAAAACAGGATGTTTATTAACAACACAGACAACAAAATGTTTTGAAGAAAAGGAAAAAAAGTCATAGTATATTACATAGTGTTCTACAGGTGAAACATGAACACTGGTCTAATAAATATGACTCGATTGTATGGAGCAGGTGGGAGATGGGAAGTGTGAAGGTATGCGAGTCTTGTGTTCAGAATGAAAAGTCAATACAGCTCAGAACTGAAAAGTGAAGAAGATGTAATTTAAGTAAATTATCCAACCCACCCACTAACCCACTGCCGTAGAGGTGAAAATTATCCAGGTTAATGGAAATTAATAGAAAAAAGTTGTGAAAGTATTTGAAAGTGGTTGCTTTTGGAAACAGGAGGTGGTGGCATATGGTTAGATCAGAGGCACGCTGTTTTTTAAAACAAGAGCTATTGAATCTCAACTGTTCATTTATGATTTATATACAAATTGAAAAAATAAATGAAAAATAAAAGTTATTTTATTGCTTTGTAATTTTTTCAAAGGATACATAAGTATTTCTAATGCAATTTTCATGATCCCCTCACTGTTCTACACCATAAGATGAAGCCATTATTGAGAATGTGTCTATGAGTGTGTACATACATAAATGTTTGCATGTGTTATTTTATGTAAGCAAATTCATATTTATATGCTGTTAATTTATTTCTGTCATTTCCACACACATATGTTATAGACATATTTCATTTCCATGTGTATGATGTCCTTTTTATCAGCTGCCTAGCACTCATTTGTTTAAAATGTATCCTTATTCATTTAACCAACACTGAACTGACGGATTCTTAGCTTTGTTCACATTTCTGTTTACTATTGAAAACAACAATCATTCAACTTTATTCATGTATCTTTATACATATGTATGTGTGTGTTTGTGTGTTGTGGGTGTAAATACATTCCTTCTTACATATTCTTACACATATCCAAATAACTATCCCTTGATTTAGAAATAAGCATTTCCAGCAAGGAAAACTAACTGAGAAACTCCCAAAATTTTATCAGAGCTGGCTCTGGCATACATAAGCATGAATGTACCATTCTCACCCATGTGTGAAGGCCAGGATCAAATGTTACTTCCTCTACAAGCTTTACCTGGCTCATCTATCTGAAAGTGAAGCGGACTGTCTGATCCTTATCCCGTTAGCTCTTTCTTACCTTTTGGCACTTGTCACATCCGTTTCTTGCCTCTAATTTTCTCCTCTTCCCACTGGCAGATGCCTTGCTTTATATCTTGTAGGTTCAATCTTTTGGAGAGAGAAGGACCTGATTATTTCTTTGATTCCAGGTCCAAACTCAGCTTGGTTCAGGTTCTCACTTCTGTGGCCAGGGGTTAGTGAGAGTCATATTGAACATAATGGCTCTTCCTAAGATAAGCACGTGTATGGAGAAGGACTGTTGCCACAAGAAGGTGAAGGTACTGGGCAGACATTCCCTCAGGTGCTTGCTACACCAATTTTCTTTATTACTGCTTTGGAAATGGGGGTGAGTAATTATTGGTAAAATTATGTTGGATAAAAATTAATGAAGAAAAGTGTGTCATACTTGCATCATATGTTATTTAACACAAAATGACTTTGGCATAAGAAGAGGAAGGTATCTACAGATTTCGTAAAGAAACTGGCCCCTTACATCCTGTACCAATACTGCTCTATTCATTGATTAACCTGTCTCTTTGTCAGGCTTAATTAATATTAGATAACACTATTTTATTACTTTAATAGCTAGAAAGACTTTGTTGTTGATAGTTGCCCTTGAGTAGATTCCAATTCATGACTACCCCGTGTGTGTAGTACATAATGTTATCTTAACAATCATTTTCCAATTAGTTCTAAGTAGTCAAAATAATAACTTGAGATATTAATCCCCGTTACTATTAATAAAATTTATTCAGCACTGCAATATTCAGATGCATGCTCTAAACTGTTTATTTCTTAATTTCTGTAGAAATTTCAGTGGAAGTTAGGATGAATCATCACAGAAAATTAGATTCCACCAGAACGTGTTTAATAGAGAAAGGGATATGACTGTAGGAGACAGAAAATACTGGGGGAAATGTACTGTTTACCAGCTTAATGTAGCAATAAAATTGTCCAGCACAACTCACTGATTCAGGTATTGTCATTGGACATTCTGTACCTGAGCAATGAAGTATGACAAGAGAGCTCTTAGAAGAGCTATGCGAGTGTTAGTTTATAAATAGACATATTGTCTCATAAATATCAAGTCATTTAAGGGATACTCACCTCCCTAAGAAATTATTCATACGAATAACCATATTCAGGTTTGTTGGCATTTCATAATTCAGATTTTAGACTGAAAATATATTGTCTTTGTCTGAAACATAACATGGAAAATATTATAATTAAAAAATCATAATTTTCTCTAAAGAAAGTTCTATTCTTTGGGAAAAGCTGCATTTTAAAACTTGATTCCTTTGTAGTGAATGAATTAATCTTTGGCTCCCCTTACTTCTGCATAAATGAGCATGTAATTGCTTATGTAGTCAGAGTAGATATTTCTAATTTAAAACACAGAACCTAATCATCCTGTTTCCCTTGCTTTGGAAGCCTTGCTCTCCCAGCTAACCATTCATCATTGGCCTTTAAAGTGCTATAGGCAAGTAGAAAACAATTTCCTTTTTTACATTTTCTATTTTCACAGAAAAGAAAATTAATAGATATGTAAAAGACTCCCTGAGAACTTCTGTGGCCACTGCAATTTAAAGATGTTATTGAATCGGTAAAAAAAAAAGTATGAGATGAGAGAAACAAAAAGATTAGGTTAAAGAAACTTGCACTTTTGCTTTTTGAAATATTCCTGTGATAAGCAAGAAAAAACTAACCATCAAGCTGCCAACTGTTGTTGTTGTTGTTGTATGCCATCGAGTTGATTCCAACTTCTAGCCAACCTGTAGATTTTCCCATAGGGTTTCCAAGGAGCAGCTGGTGGATTTGAACTGCCAACTTTTGGTTAGCAGCTAAGCTCTTAACCACTGTGCCACCAGGGCTTTGAGCTGCCAACTACAGAGCTTCAAAACCTACAACTGAGCAGGGGCTGGCACATTCACACACATCATCTCTCTAACATGGTTGTTGGCTGATGGTGGCAAATGAAGATATACCTAATCTCATTCTTCATGAAAGACAAACCAATTAAAACGATAATGAAATACTGTTTCCAGCTATCAGATTGGAATGAAAAAAAGGTTTGCTAACATATCTTGAGAGCAAGGGTGTGGGGAAACAGCCTTCTACCTTTACACACTGTTGGCAGGAGTGGTAATTGGTAGCAATTTGGCAATATCCACGAAAATAAAAAGTGTGCATGCTCTTAGCCTAGCAAGTCTACTTTAAAATTTTTCCTCTATAGAAAATGTATACATATGTACAAGGATATTTATTGTGCCTTTCTCTCTCTCTCTCTCTTTTTTTTTTTTTTTTGGTAAACAAAGTAAAAAGGAATACCATAAAGAGGGCTGGTTAAATAAGTTGTGGTAAATTGATGTCCCTGAGTTGTGTAAATGGTTAACGTGCTTGGATGCCAGCTGAAATGTTGAAGATTTGAGTCCACCCAGAGCTACCTCAGAGGAGAGGCCTAACCCTCTGCTGTTAGTTACCATTGAGTCACCATCTACTTCTAAAAAAACTAGCCACTGAAAAGCCTATGGTGCACAGTTCTGCTCTGATGCACCTGTTTTTAAACCTGTTTCATATGCAAGGGGTATGTCGAGTCGATTCTGACTCATAGCAACCCTATAGGACAGGGTAGAACTGCCCCATAGAGTTTCCAAGGAGAGTCTGGTAGATTTGAACTGCTGGCCTTTTGGTTAGCAGCCATAGCACTTCACCACTATGCAACCAGGGTTTCCACTTTTTTTTTTTTTTAAGGATCTATAAAATGCTCCTGAAAGGATACAAAGGAAACAAACATATGTATGAAACTGGTTACAGAGTTTGCCTTGAGGAGGGAGACTGTACAAGGATTAGGATGGTTCATTTACATATGACTTTATATACTGTGTGTAGGGGGGAAGTTTACCACGCTAAGCACAACTTTTTCTAATGAAATAAAACTTAAGAAAGCAAAATAGCAAGCACAGTTTAATGGGTCATGTTTCTACTGGCAACTTCCGCTGTCATGGGTATCCTGAAGTGGCCAGAGGTAGGCTCTAGAGCTGAAGGAAAACTGGGAAACAGTTGGGATAGAACACAGTCCCATGAGTAAGTTTAGAAATAATGATTTTTTTTTGAGAACTTACAACGTGTGAGATGCTGTTCTAATTTTTTACATGTATTAACTTACATAATCTTCACAACAGTCTGAGAAAGTATGTACTGCCATCATCCTCATTTTATGGATGAGGTACCTGAGAGACAGAGAGGTTGAGGAACCTACCCAAGATCAACAAGTTATTTCATCCCTGCCCACAGTATCAACGGTTACCAGCATTGTACTCAGCAAAGCAGAGAGCTTCCTGTATTCCTACTAGGTCTGTCCTGATCCTTCTGACCAACTGGGTCCACTAGCCAACACAAAGGGTATTTTTCTTTTTTTGCTCATTCTCAAATAGGGAAACTTACTTTTTTCCACTGTATGGATTGACAAATCTTTTCAGAGACTGTGTGGGTACTATTAAAGCTATTTAGTTCCTCAGAAACTGAAAGGCTGAAAAAGCAAAGAAATGGGTGTATATTATGCCAGGCAAATGCAAAGAGGAGATTAAGGGGTTGTCAGTATTAATATTAGAAAAAGTAAGACATTTCAAAAGTCATAATACAGTACCAATAAAACTGGTTACTAACAATATGGGCAAAGAGGCTTAATCTCTCTTGGGGCTGTCTGAGGTATTAGGTGGACTATGCCTCAGAATTTTCCCATTGAGTGACCAGGAAACTTGAATGTTTATCCACTGACTCCCATCTCTTATTTGTTGAGGGGTGTCCCTGGGTGTGTTAAATCTCCAATGTTTCTAGGCTGCCCTGCATCATTGAGCGAGCTCCTGTGATTCTAGAGAAAACCCTAAGACAGAAGCAGAGAGAGGTGGGCTCCTGAGATGAGAAGCTGTCCGCATGAATGGGAATATCCACCATGGTTGCTGGTGTACTCAGAGGTGGGCTGAAGGGGATGGAGCAAGGGCGTCAATGGGATCTGCCACTGAGAGATAGTCCTTTCATTTTATAAAACTCTCCTGCTCCATCAATGCCAGTATATTTCCAAAGGTGTTTCTTCTGAGCCAAGTTTACTGGGAATGCTGCTTTCCTCTTTGGAACACATTCACAGTCAGCAAAGTCACCACCCTCTTCCTCACGCCCCCCTGATACACTTCTGTTAGACCACTCCAGATTCCCAGGCACACCTGAGTATGTCTGAACTCCAGGAATGGAGAAAGTTTGAGTTATTTCCCATGAGAGCCATTAGGCCTCCAAGCAGCTAAATTTCCCAGTAGTTCACAAGCGATGCCCATTACATAGCTGAACTCTCAGCAGTGGACACGGCTGCCCTCCAGCTAAGAATCACACTACACAATCTTAAAATAAAATTTTATACTTTCATGTCTTTTCTCTTTCCTGATCTGTGCCAACTAGTATTTGACTTATTCTATATAATGTAACATAGATTTACTTATAAACAGTTTTTGCCAGGTTTCCCTAGATACCCTTAGCAACTGGCTTCTTAAAATTTGACTTACTTGGAGATATTCTTTTGAGCAAAAAATTAATTGGCTTTATTATGTTAAAAAACCCATTGCCGCCGCGTCGATTCTCATAGTGACCCTACAGGACAGAACAGAACTGCCGCATAGGGTTTTCAAGGCGCGTCTGGTAGATTCAAACTGCTGACCTTTTGGTTAGCAGCTGTAGCCCTTAACAACTATGCCACCAGGGTTTCCTCTTTATGCTTAGAATGACAAATAATATCGTGCTTTCTCCCCTACATACAACCTCTTCCATTTATTATAATGATTTTGGAATGAATACCTCAAAGGTGTCTGACTCTGGGCAAGTGACATTGTGTCATAGCCATTCCAACGACAGAAAAGAATGACTGTGACTCCGGTGACTATTGAAGTCCTCCTTCTTCCATTGATTTATGCTAAAGCTCTAGGCAAGCAGACCAGTTTTAATATGGAGGGGCAAGATGATCTGCTTGTGGCAAAATAGGAAGCAAAGACACTTGACAGAGGGACAGTGTATCAGAGTTTGCAGGCTCTTGTTAGCAGCTGACACTCAATGAGATTAACCTGTGTAAGGAACACGTAGCAACACATCTTAAAGGCCTTACACGTTTGTTGCTTGAGGTGCTCATATTGTTTTGTATGGGTAGCAGTCTGGTTGGTATCTCTCTTGAGAAATTAGTTTAGTGCTTCATCCACTGTGTACTTAATGTAGTGCCAAGTAATGTATTGCACAACTCCTCAGATTCCTATTAATATTCTTCTCCATATTTGGAGGGGGAGTGTGATAAATTCTCAGAGAAATTCAAAAATTTTCCTCTCCTTTTTTTTTTTTATAGCTGTAAACTGAGGGAAGACTCAGCTATCAGTCTCTGTCTTCATTTATCTCCAGCATACATTTCTGTCCCTCTGTCTGTCTTTCTCTTTCACACACACACACACTCTCACACATGCACACACAAAATTTAGATCCCTTCTCCTTCTCAATGATATTCACTATACTTAAGATTAATCTTAACCTGTATTGCTCCTTCGGGACCAACATGAGGCCCCGAACTTTGACAACAAGCACGGTTTTGAACCCTGGCTCTGCCACTCACTGCTTATTTGATCTGCAAGTTACTCAAACTTTTATGAGCCTTAGTTCCCTGAGGTTTCAAATAGTCTGAACCTCAGGAACCCTCACAGTGACAGCACGACACAGTATATCTCCCTGTGACAGGATTAGTCTTCCGGTCCCAGTTACTTCGCGCTTGGCCATGTGACTAGCTTTAGCCAATATAATGTGAGCAGAGCTTTAAGAGCTACCTATGGTTCCACTGCTTTTTCTCTAGTACGAGATTGATTTGTCCCAGACAGGAGTTGTTTCTTCAGCCTTGGTTTGGGAATACAGGAGAAGATATGGACAAGAAACACAGCTGATCCATAATGGACAGTAATGTGAGCGAGAAATAAACTCTTATTGCTCTAGACCACTAAGACTCCATTATCCCTTAGCCTATAGTGACTTATATACTTCCTAATCTATAAAATGGGAACCTCTCTTGGCGTCCAGTTGATTCCAACTGCTAGTGACCCTCCAGAATAGGGTAGAACTGCCCCATAGGTTTTCCAAAGCTATAATCTTTGTGAAAGCAGACTGCCACATCTTTCTCCTGTGGAACAGCTGTTGGATTCTAACGCTGAACTTTTGGTTAGCAGCCAAGTGCTTAACCACTGCACCACCATCCACCTTGCAAAGTTAATGTCTAGACAGAGTGAGATAATATATATTAAAGCTCTACAATATGGTAGTCAGAAAAAGACTTGATGATGGCAGTTTAAAAATTTCGGAAACAATACTAAAGGGATGTCTGAAGCCCCTATATCATTTTCTTTTAACACACATTCAAGTTATTAGGCTTAATATTTTAATAGAATGGAGTAAACTCTGCATGCAATAAGGCTGCTTTAGAATTCCTCACCCTCCCCACCCATTCATCACTGAGGATTAGAAGCAGAATGCTTTCATGCCTTAATATCTGAATGGATACTTAACTTTTGCCTTTCTTTAGCTTAGTGGTTCTTACAGTTCATTCTGTATAGGAATGTCTATACATAATAATGTGTATAAACAGAAATATACTGATTATAGTTTAGGTGTAAGTTAATGCAATTTCAAAGGAAATTTTTAAACAGCTTTATTGAGGTAAAATGGACATGCAACAAATGTAACTTGCCCAAGTAAAATGAACATACACATATTTAGAATGTATAATTTGAAAAGTTTTGATATATGTATATACCCTTGAAACCATCACCACAATTAAGATGGTGAACATATCCATCCATCACACGCAGAAGTTTTCTTGTGCCCACTGGTAATCCTCAGTCCTCCCCATTGATCCCTATCACCAGGCAACTTCTGATCTGCCACTATGAATTACTTTTCATTTTCTAAACTGTTATATCAATGGAATCGTATTGTGTATAATCTTTTGTGTTTGTTTTCTATTACTCGGCATAACTATTTTGAGATTCATCCATGCTGCTGCATATATTCATAGTTTATCCCTTCACATTGGTATTATTCCAGTGTGTGGCTATATCACTGTTTATCCATTCTACTGTTTGTTTATCCATTCTACTGTTGATGAACATTTGAGCTGGTCCCAGTTTGGGACTAAAACAAATAAAGCTTCTTTTAACATTCTTGTACAAGTCTTCATACATTGTTGTTGTCATTAGGTGCCATCAAGTAGGTTCCGACTCATAGCTACCCCATGCACAATGGAATGAAACACTGCCCGGTCCTGCGCCATCCTCACAATCATTGTTATGCTTGAGTCCATTGTTGCAGACACTATGTCAATCTATCTTATTGAGGGTCTTCTTCTTTTTCGCTGACGCTCTGCTTTACCAAGCATGATGCTCTTCTCTACGGACTAATCCTTCCTGATAACATGTCAAAAGTATGTTAGATGTAGTCTCACCAACTTTGCTTCTAAGGAGCATTCTGGTTGTACTTCTTCCAAGACAGATTTGTTCCTTCTTTTGGCAGTCCATGGTATATTCAATATTCTTTGCCAACACCATAGTTCAAAGTCAACAATCCTTTTTTGGTCTTCCTTATTTATCGTCCAGCTTTCACATGGATGTGAGAAGATTGAAAACACCATGGCTTGGGTCAGGTGCACCTGAGTCCTCAAGGTGATATCTTTGCTTTTTAACACTTTAAAGTGGTCTTTTGCAGCAGAGTTGCCCAGTGCAATGCATCTTTTGATTTCTTGACTGCTGCTTCCATGGGTGTTGTGGATCTTGACAACTTCAACCTTTTCTGCATTTGTCATGTTGTTGCCTATTGGTCCAGTTGTGAGGATTTTTGTTTTCTTTATTTTGAGGTATAATCCATACTGAAGGCTGTGGTCTTTGATCTTCATCAGTAAGTGCTTCAAGTCCTCTTCACTTTCAGCAAGCAAGGTGTGTCATCTGCATATAGCAGGTTGTTAATGAGTCTTCCTCTAATCCTAATGCCTCGTTCTTCTTCATATAGTCCAGGATCTCGGATTATTTGCTCAGCATACAGATTAAAGAAGTGTGGTGAAAAGACACAACCCTGACACATACCCTTCCTGATTTTAAACCATGCAGTATTCCCATGTTCTGTCTCTTGATCTGCGTATAGGTTCCTCATGAGCACAATTAAGTATTCTGGAATTCCCATTCTTTGCAATGTTATCCATAATTTGTTATGATCCACACTGTCAAATGCCTTTGCATAGTATATAAAACACAGGTAAACATCTTTCTGGTAGTCTCTGCTTTCAGCCAAGATCCATCTGACATCAGCAATGCTATCCCTAGTTGCACATTCTCTTCTGAATCCAGGTTGAACTTCGGGCAGTTCCCTGTTGATATACTGCTGCAGCAACTTTCGAATGATCTTCAGGAAAATTTTACTTTTGTGTTATGTTAATGATATTATTCAATAATTTCTGCATTTGGTTGGATCACCTGATTTGGGAATAGGCATAAATATAGATCTCTTCCAGTTGATTGGCCAGGTAGCTATCTTACAAATTTCTTGACACAGATGAGTGAGCATTTCCAGTACAGTATTCATTTGTTGAAACATTTCAGTTGGTATTCTATCAATTCCTGGAGCCTTGTTTTTTTGCCAATGCCTTCGGTGTAGCTTGGACTTCTTCCTTCAGTACCATTGGTTCCTGATCATATGCTACCTCCTGAAATGGTTGAATGTCCACTAGTCCTTTTTGGCATAGTGACTGTGTATTTCTTCCATCTTCTTTTGATGGTTCCTGCATCATTTAATATTTTCCTCATAGAATCCTTCAGTATTGCAACTTGAGGCTTAAATTTTTTCTTTCAGCTTGAGAAATGTTGAGCGTGTTCTTCCCTTTTGATTTCCTATCTCCAGGTCTTTGCACATGTCATTATAATACTTTACTTTTTTAGTATGTTTTTATTTCTCTTGGGTAACTACCTAGGAATGGAATGGCTTAATCACATTATCAGTTTGTGTTTTCTGTTTTAAGAAACTGCCAAACTACTGGCAAACTATTGCCAAAGTGGTTGACCATTATACTTTTCTACCAAGAGTGTATGAGAGTTCCAGTTCCTCCACATAGTTGTCACAACTTGCTATGGTCAGTCATTTTAATTATAGTCACTCTGTTAGGTGTCTGGGAGTCCATGAATGATACAAAATATTAAGTGCTTGGCCACTAACCAATAAGTTGGCAGTTCAAGTCCACCCAGAGGCACCTTAGAAAAAAAGAACTGAAGATCTACTTCTGAAAGATCACAGGTTTTGAAACCCTATTGTCTTAGTTACCTAGTCTTGCTCTGACAGACATACCACAAGTGGGTTGTTTTAACAAATAGAAATTTATTTTTCACAGTTAGGAGTCTAGAAGGCCAAATTCAAGGTATGGCTCCAGGGCAAGTCTTTCTGTCTGTGTTGGCCCTGGAGGAAGGTCCTTTTCTCTGCAGCCTTCATGTGGCTTGGCATCTGTTTTCCTCCATCTCTGCTTCTCTTGCTTGCTTGCTTGCTTGTTTAATCCCTTTTATATTTCAAAAGAGATTGACTTAAGACAAACCCTACACTAATACTGTCTAATTATCATCATAAAGAAAAACCCATCCCCAAAAGGAATTATAAGCACACTTATAGGCCTTAAGATTCACAACACATATTTTGGGGGGACAAATTCAATTCAAAACACCTATGGCGCACTACTCTGAAACACCTGGGATCTCTGTGAATCAGAATCAGCTCCATATGAACAGTTTTTTTTTTTTTTTAAGTAAGTATGTGGTTGTATCATATTGTGGTTTTAATATGCATTTCTCTGTTGTTGTTAGGGGCCGTCGAGTAGGTTCTGACTCATAGTGACCCTATGTATAACAGAATGAAACACTACCTAGTCCTTCACCACCCTCAGAATCCTTTGCTATGTTTGAGCCCATTGTTGCACCCACCATGCCAATCCTTCTCCTTGAGCATCTTCCTCTTTTTCGCTGACCCTCTACCTTACTAAGCATGATGTCCTTCTCCAGGGAATGGTCCCTCCTGATAACATGTCCAAAGAACCTAAGATAAACTCTCGCCATCCTTGCTTCCAAGTAGCACTTTGGCTGTATACTTCTTGAGACAGATTTGTTCGCTCTTCTAGCAGTCCATGGTATATTCGATATTCTTTGCCAAGGGCATAATTCAAAGGTATCAATTCTTCTTCAGTCTTCCTTATTCTTAGTTTAGCTTTCACATGCATATGAGGCAATTGAAAATACTGTGGCTTGGGTCAGCTGCACCATAGTCCTCAAAATGACATCTTTGCTTTTTTAACACTTTAAAGAGGTCTTTTGCAGCAGAGTTGCCCAATGCAATGCATCTTTTAATTTCTTGCCTGCTGCTCCCATGGGTGTCGATTGTGGATCCAAATAAAATGAAATCCTTGATAACTTCAATATTTTCTCCATTTATCATGATGTTGCTTGGTCCAGTTTTGAGGATTTTTGTTCTCTTTATGTTGAGGTGTAATCCATACTGAAGGCTGTGGTCTTTGATCTTCATCGGTAAGAGCTTGAAGGCCTCTTCAGTTTCAGCAAGCAAGGTTGTGACATCTGCATAACTCAGGTTGTTAATCAATCTATCTCCAATCTTGATGTCTCATTCTTCTTCATATAGTCCAGCTTCTTGGATTATTTGCTCAGCATACAGATTGAATAAGTATGGTGAAAGGATACAACCTTGACACACACCTTTCCCGATTTTAAAAAACACAGTACCCTCTCGTTCTGTTTGAAAGACTGTCTCTTTTTCTATGTACAGGTTCCTCAACAGCACAATTAAGTGTTCTAGAATTCCCATTCTTTGCAGTGTTATCCATAATTTGTTATAGTCCACAGAGCTGAATGTTTTTGCATTGTCAATAAAACACAGGTAAACATCTTTCTGGTATTCTCTGCCAAGATCCATCTGACATCAGCATTTATATCCCTTGTCCCAAGTCCTCTTCTGAATCAGCTTGAGTTTATGACAGTTCCCTGCTGATATACTGCTGCAACCCTTCAGTCTGACTTGAGGTTTATAAATTTTTATTGATTCTCTCAAAGAACCAGCTTTAGTTTTTTTTTTTTTTTTTTTTCCTGTTCTTTATTGTTTCCTTTTTCTATTTACTTTGAGTGCACTGGTTAATTTTTCCTTCATATCATTCAGTGAATTTTTCACCTCCAACATTGTAGTTTTGATCATTAACAGTTCTAATTGCATATTTTTATATCTTCTATGCCTTTACTTAGGGCCCTGTTGGTGCAGTGGTTAAGAGCTCGGCTGTTAACCAAAAGGTAGACAGTTCAAATCCACCAGCTGCTTCTTGGAAACCCTATAAAACCTAGTGCCATCGAGCCGATTCTGCCTCATAGCGACCCTATAGGACAGAGTAGAACTGCCTCATAGAGTTTCTGAGGAGTGCCTGGAGGATTCAAACTGCCGACCCTTTGGTTAGCAGCCGTAGCACTTAACTACTAAGCCACCAGGGTTTCCTTGGAAACCCTATAGGGTAGTTCTAATCTGTCCTACAGGGTCACCATGAGTCAAGGTTGACTCGATGGTAATGGGATTTTTTTACATCTCCACTTAACTTTTTAACATATAGAATACAGTTTTAATACACTTTTCTTATATTTCTAATACCTGGGTCAGATCTGACTGATTAAGTTTTCTTCTCTATAAGGTTTTATTTTCCTGGTTCTTTCCATGCCTGCTAATTTTTAATTGGATGCCAGGAGTTGTGAATTTTACCTAGCTGGTTGCTAGGTATTTTTATAGTCTTATAAATATTCTTGAGGCTTGTTCTTGGATACAGTTTGTTCCTTTTCGATCTAACTTTTTAAGATTTGTTACATGGGACTAAGCTGTTTTTAACCTAAGACTAATTATTCCCTACTACCAAGGTAAGGCTCTTCTTAGTACTTACTACCCAATGCCTTGTCAATTAGGGATTTTTCTATTCTAGCTGGTGGGAACAAGCACTATTCCTGGCTTTGTAGGAGGTCAGGAACTCTGTTCCCTCTTAACCTTTTAGATGACCTGTCTTCACCTTTGTGTAGCTTCCTCACATGCAGGTGCTGAGCTAAACATCTAAACTGCTACTTACTCCAAGGGGATCCTCTGCAGATCTCCAGGTCTCCAGGGTTCTTTCATTCTGCAGTTGTCTTCTCAATGGTATTCTATCTTGAGAACCATAGTTTGTTGGTCTTGTCAAAAACCTAATGTGCAGAGAAACACCAAAAAATTAATGTAACAGAGTATATTTATTGTGAGTAGATATGATACGAATTGGGGAAAGAATCAGCCAGAAGTCTTTGGGAAAGCACTCCAAAAAGGGGAAAGTGAGAGCAGGTTATACAGGCTGTGTCTGGGCAAGGTAGTCTCCTGAAGGCCCTTGTAAGTCTCCAAAAGAGCCTGATGCGTAAGGCAAAATGATCTCTGCTAAATTCCTTACTAGGCTATTGTTTGGCTTGAAGGTGACTTTAGAAAAACAGTTCCTTAAAGGCTCAAGACTGAAAAGGACACTTAAGGGCAAATCATGTAGTGGGTCACCCCAACTCCATAGACCTAGAAATCTTTATTGCAGGAGATTTAAAATGATTTCTCAGTCTCTCCAGACTCTCTGCCTCATCTCTTCAACTCAGAGAGTCCACTGAGCTCCACACCCCCCCCCCCCCCCGTAATATCAGCTGGAAACTCTCTCTCAGGCAGTAAGCTGGGGTAGTCACAAAGATCACCTCATTTGTTTCTCATTCTCAGAGATCACTGTTCTTTGCCTGATGTCCAGTGTCATAAAATCCACTGTTTCAAATATCTTGTCAGCTTTTGGGATTGTTTCAGGCAGGAGGGTAAATCTGGCCACTGTTCTCCATCTTGGTCAGAAATAGAAATTCTTCAAAGCTGACATTATATGGTTTGCCACTGCATTAAATTAAATCTACAAAAGTTCATTTATTTTACCAAGATTATGCCTCTAGTAAATAGCACAGCCAGTCCTAGAACTTACAACCCAGTCTTTATCTTATGTAGTAGTCAACCTCCAAGAATCTAGTTTATAAAATTTTCAATGTATGCATATGTATATGTGAGCACATACGTACAACTATACTAATTTTCGATGTCTGATTACTTAATTTCAAGTAAGTCACACCTGTAAAAAATAGTGTGTGCGATGTTACAATGATTTTTGCAAAAAAGATCTATTTCCATCTGCATTTCTAGTGCAAATTCACCATTATCTAGTGTGTTACACAGCTAACAGGTCTAATTTTATGGAATTTTTCCAACGCTAATCTTACAAAGCTGTCAGCTGTCAGCTCTATATTTATTTTATATCAAGCATACCCTAGAAGGTGAAAACTTCTACCCATATATGATGATATCTTATGCAGAGATAATGCTTAAATTAACACACAGGAAGATTTAATTTCATTTGGATATTTTAACATTATGAGAAATTATATCTGCTATGTTTGTTGGTGAAAATTATGTTATAGGTTGATTATTTAAAAAAATTAGAATTGGCTTATTTTTTCTGTTATTGGCAAATATATTGTATTAATTGCTTCCATCTGGGAAAAACACTGTGCCAAAAAATGTGTGTATCATAAGACAGTTTCTGTCAAATGATATATATACTCAAAAAATACTTGTTGAAGGAATGAATGAATACTTGCATGCTTCTTCAAGCCCCTGACCGTACTTTTATTTTTCCTTCATTTTTTATATCAACAGTGTTCACTAAATTACTGTTAAGTGCACTGCAGAAAACACAACAATGAGTGAATTACAGTTGCTATGCATCAAAAGCGGAGGGTCTACAATAGAACACTAGCCAATAAGCACACATAATGCAAGGTAGTGTGTCTAGCGTTAATGCCATAAAAGAGTAAAAAGAAGGTTCTGTTGTTAGGTGTCTTCGACTAAGTAACAACTTCCGGCAACCTTATGTCTAACAGAATGAAACTGTTGCCTGGTCCTGAGCCACTTTCATGATGATTGGTATGACCATTTTTGTGGCTGTGTGTCAATCTGTCTTACTGAGGGATTTCCTTGGCCTTCTATTTTACTAAACATGATATCTTTTTCCACCAATTGGTCTTTCCTGATCACATATCCAAAGTAAATGAGATGAAGTCTCACCACCCTCCCTTCTAAGGGACATTCGTGTTGTATTTTTTCTGAGACTCATTTGCTCATTTCTTCTGGCCATCCATGGAATTTTCAATATTCTTCACCAACACCATAGTTTGAATGCATCAATTCTTCTTTCTTTTTCATTATCCAATATTCACATGTATATGAGGAGCTTGAAAAGACAATGGCTTGGGTCAAGTGCACCTTAATCATTAAAGTGGCATCCTTGATTTTTAAGATTTTGAAGAGATCTTTTGTCTCAGGTTTGCCCAATGCAATACATTGTTTGATTTCTTGACTGCCACTTCCGTGGGTGTTAATTGTGGATCCAAGCAAAATGAAATCCTTAACAACTTCAATATTTTCTCTGTTTAGCATGATGTTGCTTATTAGTCCAGTAGTGAGAATTTTTGTTTTCTTTATATTGTGCTATAATCCATACTGAAGGCTGTAGTCTTTGTTCTTCATCAGTAAGTGCTTCAGGTTGTCCTCATTTCCTACAGGCAAGGTTGTGTCATCAGTGTATCACAGGTTATTATGAATCTTCCTCTAATCCTGATTCCTTGTTCTTCTTCATATAGTCCAGCTTCTTGAATTACTTGTTCAGCATGCAGATTGAATAAGTAAATGTTATTCAATTTAAATTCTACAGTGACTTAAAAATCAGGGAGTTTCAAATTTCCACTTCGGAGAAATTAAGAAAATACAGAAGGCACTTGAGATGTATTTAGAGATATGGATAATGTGTTAATAGGTGGAAATAGGCTGCAAGAAAATCCCAAGCAGAAGGATACACACACACACACACACACACACACACACACACACACACACACATTGCCTTCAAGTCAATTCTGACTGATAGTGACACTATAGGACAGAGTAGAGCTGCCCATAGAGTTCCCAAGAAGAGCCTGGTGGATTTGAACTGCCAACCTTTTGGATAACAGCTGTAGCTCTTAACCACTACGCCACCAAGGTTTCCAGCAGAAGGGTAGTGGGATAAAAAAGATAGGAAATTGCAGAGTCTCTTTAGGTGAACAAGGTGATTTTTTAGCTGGTGAACACGGAAACTGTAGACTGAGTTGAGGCATCAAGCTGGAGCAGTGGGTAGGATAGAGTAGAGGTTATGTTGCTAGCAGCCATGAAAATGAGCATGATGATTTTGTATTTAATGTCATTAGGCCACGGGGAGCCATTTATGCACTTTAGTAGAGAAATGTCTGTTAGGGGGTGCGTTTGTGAAGATGCACTGACAATGCAGGAAAGAAGCTGCAGTGATTAGAGGTCAAAAAAAGATAGGGTCGAACGAAGTAATTCTGGAAATAAACACTTGAAGCACAAGAAGGGGAAAATCGTGAAGACATTTCAGAATTACAATCTAAATAATTTGTCAACTAGTTGAATATGGGTTAGAAAAGTGAAGAAGAAGGGATTTTGCTGCTGAGAAAGAATTTTAGAAATGACGTGCATAATCTGTACTTAATTTGTTTTTAACTAACATTTATAAACAAGAAACCACAGAATACTGAACATGAAGATGGAGTATGTGAAGGGACATGCTAATCTGAATGTGACCTGTGTCCTTAAGATTTGTACACAGAATTTGAGGCCAGACAGGTTAAGACAACAGCAGCATAAATAAGTTTTGACAAGTATATTCCCTTTAGTGGCTGATTTTTCTTTAATGCTAATGACTTAAAAGTTTCTAGTTTGCAAAGCTAGGGGATAAGTATATTATTAATGAAATCTGGGAATCCAAGGAGCAGGCTAATAATTGATCACTACCAGTCATATCTCCCTGTCCCCTTTGAACTGTGAATGCACTGCACCACACACACACACACACACATACAAAATCCCAAAACAATAACAAACCTCCTGCCCACCGCCCCCCCCAAAAAAAATCAACAACAAAAACTTTTTCATTAAGAATAGAATTGTATTCAAGATGCCAGGTCAAAGACAGGTGGAGTTGAAGATATTTATAGTAAAACTGATAAAAAGCTTTTAAAGCTATATGTAAGTCTATTTTTTCCTAACGATTATTAAGAAAATGTTCTGTATCCCACTTTGATGAGTGGTGTCTGGGGTCTTAAAAGCTTGCAAGTGGCCACCTAAGGTACATCAACTGGCCCCAACCCACTTGGAGCAAAGGAAAAGAACTCCACAGACCCAAAGAAAATATTGCCCAAGAGACAGAAAGGGCCATATAAAACAGAGGCTCCATCAGCCTGAGACCAGAAGAGTTAGATGGTGCCCAGCTACCACCAATGACCGCCCTGACAGGGAACACAACAGAGAGTCCCTGATGGATCCAAAGAAAAGTGTGGAGCAGAACTCAAATTCGTGTAAAAAGACCAGACTTACTGGTCTGAGACTGGAGGAACCCCCGAAGCCATGATCCCTCGATGCTGTTAACCCAGACCTAAAACCATTCCTGAAGCCCACTTTTCAGACAAAGATTAGACTATAAGACATAAAATAATACTCACGAAGAGTGTTTGTTTCTTAGTTCAAGCAGATGCAGGAGGCCAAATGGGCAGCTCCTGTCTGGAGGCAGGATGAGGAGGCAGGAAGGCACAGGAGCTGATTGGAGGGACATGGAAAACCTGTGGTGGAAAGGGAGAGTGTGCTGTCACATTATAGGGATTGAAACTAGTGTCATAGAACAATATGTGTATAAATTTTTGTATAAGAATTTAACTTAAGCTGTAAACTTTCACCTAAAGCACAATTAAAAATAAAAATAAAAAGTCTATTTGTTCCTAAGTTAAACTATGTAAACTCCTAGACCTTTCCTGAGTTAACATTAGGCTAACTGACATGTGATATTGAGCTCAAAAGTTGTTTTTCTTTTTTTTAAATTTCAACAATTACTTTTGTTTTTCTCTTGTTCATTTTGAGGATGGCATAGGCACAATATTTTTCTCATGCTGTATGTGAACACGATTTGTCTCTCAGAATTGTTCCTGATTTCAAATGGTACCTTCCTACCCAATGTCATAACTTTTTCACCACTTCCGATTATTTTATTATCTTTACTTTTAGTTTCAGTAAAAGGTATACCTCTTCTTACTAGGACTTTTAATATTCCCATGTGAAAACATGATATTTCGTATATCAGAAAGAATAGGATTAATCATCTTTGTAAAGCATGGCAGCTGCAGACATGTTATACATAGATAAGAGGATCAACATAAAATGACTGCAGCATAAAATCTGCTGTTGTCCCTGTGCAGAACTGAAACTGTTTTAGCTCTGCCTGTGAAAGTGCAGTTTGAGAAGTTCATGAGTACAGGAGGCTTGTTTACTTTATGCCTTCAGGGCTTACATCTCCAGAGTGCAGATTGGAGGAGGGTCTTTCTTTGCCAGTTGGTCAACCACGAAGGTGTAAACTTGAAGAATTTAAGGTTTTTCTTCCTGTGTTAAGAGAAGGGGTAGGCTCAGTATGATGAAAACTTGATTAATGTCTGGGCAATACCTGAATTGCCTTATATGAGGAAATCACAAGAAACATTCACAAAAGGATTCTTACTGGGGGATTTCCCAGTGAGAAAAAGAACACAATTTACAAGCCTCCCTTGTGGTATTTTGTTCTGGAAGATCTCAAAGACTTTTAACTTTTGCCACACGATTTCAACCTTCTTATAAGAGATATTTGGCAATGTCAAGAGATATTTTTTGTTGTCACATCTTGGGGGAGGGAGTGCTACTGGCATCCAGTGGGTAGAGGCAAGAGTTGCTGCTATATATGATGTTCAGGGCAGCTCCTACAACAAAGAATTATTTAGCCCAAAAGCCAGTAGCACTGTGATTGAGAAGCCTTGATTTCAAATGTTCTATCCCATTGTTCTTTTACATAATTACTAGATCATGTATTCTGATATCCCTGATTTGTAGTTCAATATATATTACCCAGCAGTTTTATGCCACAGTAGGGTCCATTTAGATCAGGTTTTTCAGTAACAAATATTTTTTTAAAGATTAATTCCTTGAGTCTAAAATTGGTGAGAATATAACAAACAAATGTACTTTCTGTTTCATTTCAAATCCGTGTAACATTTTAATGCAGTTTAGGTAACCTTATTAGGTCAGTTATCCCTTGAAAACACATTCTAAATGGAGTACAGAATGTTTCTGCAAACATAAGTTGAAGCATCACAGCAATAATTTTCATTACAAGGAAATCTCAAAAATTTAAATCAAGAACTCCAATCTCTAAAGCATGTTTTCTTTCAACAGCATATCTTTAGTTTTCACAACTGTGTGGAATAGGTACTAACATTCTTAAACTTGGGCCAAATGTGAACTTTTTACCCAGTGGCTAAAGAATGACTGAACATACTGTTCCTCCTCTCCAGGCCCTCCTGTTTTACAAAGGAGCCATTTTGGGTGTACACGTACCTGGTTGTGGAAGTGCAGCTGGGACCTACGAGTGTTAGTGAATAATCTTTCTGTGGGTTGAGTTGCACCCAAGAACAAAGTAAGACCTGAGCCTTAGAATGCAGCCTCTGTACTCTGTTTTAAAGAGTTTTATTTATCTTTAGGTTAAATAACATTCTAGAATATGTAAGCAAAGTCCCTGAGGTATCTGGTGTAGTAGTCAGAACAGATTGCACAAAAGTGAAGCTTGTATTAAGGATGTTGTGTGCCTTGTGCTCTATGAACATTTGGGGATCATATATCTTTTCAATAAAAATTAGATGTTTGAGTAATAAGCTATTTTTTTGTCCACAAATGTTATGCATCTGGAATATAAATGGGAATTCTCATCAAACATGGCTGATTTATTAAAAGGTCAACAGAATTACTCCTCACTCCTACACCGTTGGCCTTATGATCAAAGCTTACTGTGTACTGACATTTTAAAACTGAATGTGACAAAAATTTCTTTACTATCCTTCTGAGTTTCTATTCTACAAGGAAAACTGGTTGTCTAGAGCTGATACGTTTTCATTCATGAGACAACATTCACATTGCAATTGTGTTTATTTTTTTCCAACATATTCAGTCAATAAGGAGGCTGAAATATATAACCTTAGAAATATCCGATTGTCTACAATATGTATTCAATTGAGGCTAAAATATTCCATTGTATTTGTGGAGAAATAAAGCACAGACTGTTAAATACCAAAATATGTGTATAAAATTATAAATATAATAAAGGTATTATTGTTCTTCAGTTCTAACATCATGGTATTTTTTGGAAATAATTTAAGAAGTTTTTAATAATTTCATAAAAATCTAGGCTGACTTATATGCCTAAATAAGCATAGATTAAGCTACATAAATGATTTGCTTATTTACTGACATCCTTAAGAACACCAGTTTTAAAATCAAGGTGATTGGCGTTGTTGGGTGAGAGAAGTAATTCTGAGGAGAGAAAAAAGTGCTGAGTAGTTAAGGGAGTATGATGCTAATAGTTTCCTAAGTTCCTACCCCCATGGTGTCTGAGTTTGTCATACTCTGGAAGCTTTCATGTTGCTGTGATGCTGGGAGGTATGCCACCCATATTAAAATACCAGCAGGGTCGCCCATGGTCGGCAGGTTTCAGCTGAGCTCGCAGACTAAGACAGATTAGGGAGAAGGACCTGGCAGCCTACTTCTGAAAAAAACTAGCCAGTGAAAACCCAAAGAACAGCAGCAGAACATTGTCTGATATAATGCTGGAAGATAAACCCCTCAGGTTGGAAGGCACTCAAAAGTACAACTGCAGAAGAGCTACCGCCTCAAAGTAGAGTTGACCTTAATGACATCAATGGAGTCAAACTTTCAGGACCTTCATTCTGCTGATTAGGCATAACTCAAAATGAGAAGAAACAGCTTCAGACATCCATTAATAATCAGAACTTGGAATATATGAAGTATGAATCTAGGAAAATTGGAAAATGTCAAAAATGAAATGGACGGCATAAACATCAACATCCCAGGCATTAGTGAGCTCAAATGGACTGGTATTGGCCATTTTGAATCACACAGTCATATGGTCTACTATGCCAGGAATGACAAATTGAAGAGGAATGGCTTCGTGTTCATTGTCAAAAAGAAAATTTAAAGATTTGTCCTGAAGTACAACGCCGTCACTGAAAGGATAATATCCATATGCCTACAAGGAAGACCAGCTAATACGACTATTATTCAAATTTACACACCAATCACTAAAGCCAAAGATGAAGAAATTGAAGATTTTTACCAATTTCTCCAGTCTGAAATTGATCTAACATGCAATCAAGATGCATTGATAGTTACTGGTGATTGGAATGAGAAAATTGGAAACGAAGAAGGATTGGTAATTAGAAAATATGACTTTGGTGATAGAAACAATGCCGGAAATCACATGATAAAATTTTGCAAGACCAACGGCTTGTTCATCGCAAATACCTTTGTCAACAACACAGATAGCAACTATACATAGGGACCTCACTAGATGCAATACATAGGAATTTAATTGACTACATCAGTGGAAAGAGATGATGGAAAACTCAAAATCATCAATCAGAAGAAGGACAAGGGCTGAACGTGGAACAGACTACCAATTGCTTATATGCAAGTTCAAGTTGAAGTTGGACAAAATTAGATCAAGTCCACAAGAGCCACCAAAGTACGACCTTGAGCATGTCCTACCTGAATTTAGAGACTATCTCACAAATATATTTGAGGCATTGAACACTGTTTACCAAAGACCAGAGGAATTGTGGAATGACATGAAGAACATCATACATGAAGAAAGCAAGAGGTTATAAAAAAGACAGGAAAGAAATAAAAGACCAAAATGGATGTCAGAATAGACTCTGAAACATGCTCTTGAATAGAGTAGATAAAGCGAAAGGAAACGATGAAGTAAAAAATCTGAACAGAAGTCTTCAAAAGTCAGCTCTAGAATTGTTGTTGTTAGGTGCCATCAAGACAGTTCCGACTCATACTGACCCTGCATACCACAGAATGAAACACTGCCCAGTCCTGTGCCATGCTCACAATTATTGTTATGCATGAGCCCATTGTTGCAGCCACTGTTGAGGGTCTTCCTCTTTTCCACTGACCCTGTATTTTACCAAGCATGAAGTCCTTCTCCAGAGACTGATCCTTCCACCATGTCCAAAGTATGTAAGATGCAGTATTGCCATACTTGCTTCTAAGAAGTATTCTGGTTGTACTTCTTCCAAGACAGATTTGTTCATTCTTTTGGCATTCCATAGTATGGCATATTCAATATTCTTCACCAGCACCACAATTCAAAGGTGTCAATTCTTTTTTGGTGTTCCTTATTCACTGTCTAGCTTTCGCATGCATATGATGCAATTGAAAATACCATGCCTTGGGTCAGGCACACCTTAGTCTTCAAGGTGACATATTTGCTTTTCAACACTTTAAGGAGTTTTTTTTTTTGCAGCAGATTTGCCCAAATGCAATGCGTCTTTTGGTTTCTTGACTGCCTCTTCCATGGGTGTTGACTGTGGATCCCAGTAAAATGAAATCCTTGACAACTTCAATCTTTTCTCCGTTTATAATGATGTTGCTTATTGGTCCAGTTGTGAGGATTTTTGTTTTCTTTATGTTGAGGTGTAATCCATACTGAAAGCCATGGTCTTTGATTTTCATCAGTAAATGCTTCAAGTCCTCTTCACTTTCAGCAAGCAAGGTTGTGCCATGTGCATAATGCAGGTTGTTAATGAGTCTTTCTCCAATCCTGATGCCCCCTTCTTCTTCATATAGTCCAGCTTCTCAGATTATTTGCTCAGCTAACAGATTGAATAGGTATGGTGAAAGGATACAACTCTGATGAACACCTTTCCTGACTTTAAACCACCCAATATCCCCTTTTTCTGTCTGAACAACTTCCTCTTGATCTATGTACAGGTTCCTCATGAGCACAATTAAGTGTTCTGGAATTCCCATTCTTCACAATGTCATCCGTAATTTGTTATGGTCCATATAGTCGCCCGCCTTTGCATAGTCTATAAAACACAGGTAAACATCTTTCTGGTAGTCTCTGCTTTCCACTAAGATCCATCTGACAACAGCAATGATATTTCTTGTTCTACACTCTCTTCTGAATTCGCTTGAAACTCTGGCAGTTCTCTGTTGATGCACTGCTGCAACTGCTTTTGAAAGATCTTCAGCAAAATTTTACTTTCATGTCATATAAACGATACTGTTTTATTATTTCTGCATTCTGTTGGATCATCTTTCTTTGGAATGTGTACAAATATGGATGTTTTCCAGTTAGTTGGCCAGGTAACTGCCTTCCAAATTTCTCGGCATAGACAAGTGAGCACTTCTGTCACTTCATCCATTTGTTGAAACATCTCAATTGGTATTCCATCAGTTCCTGAAGCCTTGTTTTTTGCCTGTGTTTTCTTTGCAGCTTGAACCTCTTCCTTCAGTACAATCAGTTCTTAATTGTATGCTATCTTCCGAAATGTTTGAATGTGGACCAATTCTTTTTGGTACTGTGGCTGGATAGTCCTTCCATCTTCTTTTGATGCTTCCCACATCATTTAGCATTTTTCCTCCTGGAATCCTTCAATATTGCAATATCCTTTCACCATACGTATTCAATCTGTATGCTGAGCAAATAATCTAAGAAGGTGGACTATATAAAGAAGAACAAGGCATCAGGATTGGAGGAGGACTCATTAACAACCTTCGTTATGCAGATGACACAAACTTGCTTGCTGAAAGTAAAGAGGACTTGAAGCACTGATGAAGATCAAAAGCTACATCCTTCAGTATGGATTATACCTCAAGATAAAGAAAACAAAACTCCTCAAAACTGGACCAATAGGCAACATCATGATAAACTGAGAAAAGATTGAAGTTGCTGAAGATTTCATTTTACTTGGATCCACTATCAACACCCATGGGAGCAGCAGACAAGAAATTAAATGACTCATTGCATTGGGCTGCTGCAAAAGATCTCTTTAAAGAATTAAAAAGCAAAGATGTCACTTTAAGGAATAAGGTGTGCCTGACCCAAGCCATGGTGTTTTCAATTGCCTCATATGCATACAAAGCTAAACAATAAATAAGGAAGACTGAAGAATTGATGCCTTTGAATTACGGTGTTAGTGAAGGATATTGAATATACCATGGACTGAGAAACTAACAAATATGTCTTGGAAGAAGTACAACCAGAATGCTCCTTAGAAGTGAGGATGGTGAGAATTTGTGTCACATACTTTGGACATGTTATCAGGAGGGACCAGTCCCTGGAGAAGGACATCATGCTTGGTAGAGTAGAGGGTCAGCAAAAAAGAGGAAGACCCTCAAGGAGATGGATTGACACAGTGGCAGCCACAATGGGCTTAAGCATAATAATACTTTTGAGGATGGTGCAGGGCCAGGCAGTGTTTCATTCTGTTGCACATAGGGTCGCTATGAGTCGGAACTGAGTGGATAGTAGCTAACTACAACAGCAACAAACTCCTGCTGTCTACTATTTGCCCATTTCCTCTTAACAGTGCTTTTCATGGGATCATCTCTCTTTTTCTTTGACCGTCTTTTGAGATTAAAACTTTCAGGTTTGATAAATTAATAAACAGATCCATATCCAAATAATTTGTTCTGTGTTTAACCCTCTCCTACTTCCTTACATGTATTCAAATATTTAGTGCAAGATACTGTCTAAGGATGTGTGGGGATAGAAGATATGTGAGCCACCATATTTGTCCTCAAAAAGAATGCAGCACATCTGCAAAATTGGCCAAGTAGGCACTTAAAGGCTTATCATCCTTAAAGTCCCATCTTCACCTGCATGTTGCCCTCCCTTCCTAGGTTGATTTCAAATTTCCACCATGAGAATTCCTATAACTGAGAATTGCTAATTTGCCCAAGGCAATTTAGCTGTTGGCAAATGTCAGGGTTTTTTAGTAAATGTCAGAAGGTTAGGGATGGGTGCTGACCCTACACCACCTTCCCTTCGAACTAATGACCAGATGTTTTGTTACAAGGAAAGCAAATCTGAAAACAGGTTCTGCCAAAGGTATGAACATTTTTTAGTACTCTGTTGCAAAAACAATCAGAGGCTGTTCTCGCAGTTTGAGGGAGATCTGCTATCTATTCTTAAACACCTTGGCTAATGCCACGCATGAAAAGTTCAATCTGAGGAGGATGCAATGGTATTTTCTCATTTTTAATTATTAAAATCTATTCAAAATACAATCATAAATGTTAGTTTGAAGAGTTGTGATGATTTTATAAACCATTGTAACCACCATCCCAAATAAGATACAGAACATTTTCATCCCCTGCTCCTCAGAAAACAACCGGGTGTTCCTTTCCATTCAGTACTCCTCTGCCAACAGCTTTCTCATTTCTCTCACTATAAATTAGTTTAGCCTGTAGATTTCAATTATGCAATGACATTCTAAAGCAAGCTTGTATGCTGTATTAGGAGCTAGAATCCTCGTGAAGTGGGAGAATGCACTGTGGAATTTGCCAGATCCTACTCTTCCGTCACACTGTGAACTTGGGCCTGTGAAGTCTGTGTAAATAACCACATATCTTGCATACCACTTATTTCACCAAGGAAGAATTATTTCTTACACCCATTGTGCATAACAGACCCTCTGGCATAGATTTCAATAATATTGTATGAAGTGCTAAAGAACCACCTCAGGAGTGTTTCCTGTCTTTAAGAAATGTCAGATGTTAACTCCCAGGGAATGTATTAATTAAAGTATTTGCACTTACATAACATATTCAGGAACAGGGAGGAGGAGGGAAGGAATAGAGGGAATTGACTTCTGAAGATCTTGGTATGGCCTTTTCCTCCACTCCTTCTGAAAAGTCTTAAATGTGCAGTTTAATATCCCCTTCTCCATCACTATAGCAGAACTTATTTCTTCTTTTGCTGTTTTCCATGGTTCTTTGTATGAACCTCAAGTACAGTGAATTTACCACAGGGTGTGCTTTCTTGGCATGTAGATTTTCTCTGCAAAGATCGGATCTCAGATATCTGTTTTCCACATACATCATTGTACCTCTAAAACACAACATATTAAATAACTATTTGTTGAAAGGACGGACAGACGGACGGATGGACGGATGGACAGTCGTTGTTGGGAAGAGAATATTTTCAGCCACAGGTGATTGTAGATAGATGGGCCCACATGATATTACCAGATCAGGAAATGCAGTTCCCTAAGGCACTGAAAAATAATTTTTTATTTTTATAAGGCACTGAAAAAAGATGGATGAAAATGAAGTCTATAAAAATAGATTTCTCCTTTTTCCTAGTTTTTCTTATGGTCTGCTTTGCTTCCTTGCCATGACTATTTTCCTTCTTTCCTCCCCTAGCGTTTATATGAGGTTTAAACCAAAAACCAAACCCATTACTCTAAAGTCGATTCTAACTCACAGCGACTCTATAGGACAGAGCAGAACTGCCCCATAGAGTTTCCAAGGAGCCCCTGGTGGATTCAAACTGCTGACCTTTTGGTTAGCAGCCATAGCTCTTAAACCACCATGCCACCAGGGTTTCTATATGAGGTTTACTTTATCTTAAGGGCTAGAGCTCTGCTGTTGCAGTGGTTTACAGCTTGGCCACTAACCAAAAGGTCGGCAGTTGGAATCCACCAGCCTTTCCTTGGAAACTCTATGGGGCCTTCTCTGTCCTATAGGGTTGCTATGAGTCGGAATTGACTTGAAGGCTCATAAGGAGCCCTGCTGGCACAGTGCTTAAGTGCTTGGCTGCTAATGGAAAAGTCTTTGGTTTGGACCCACTGCCACTCCATGGGAGAAAGGTGTGGCAGTCTGCTTCTGTAAAGATTACAGTCTTCAAAGTCCTATGGGGTAGTTCTACCCTGTCCTATAGGATCACTATGAATCAAAATCAACTTGACGGAAATGGGTTGCTATTTCACAGGAGGTTGTAAGTGGTCATACAAGTGAATTAACTAGAATTCTTACCTGTAGAAGACTGAGATGACTGGGTTAGAAAGGAAAAATTCCTAGAAGACAGTGACTTGGATATCCATGGCCATCTTTTTCCTAGCTGTGACTTTAGCTTTGAAAACTATGGCTAAAGCCCTTCTTTGAATAGAACTGTTTATGTACTCATTTATCTTACTGGGGAAAAAACTCAGTCTAAATTTTGTTTCATGATGCATCAGAAGACATTAAAATTCTCAATGCCTGTTGCAAGTTATCAATTAATTGATTTTAACTTGGAGTGATCAAAATTAAATTCTTAATGTAAGGCATGTGCTCCTCTGTTACTAGAGAGAAAATTGTATTATTAATGGATTCTTAACACTAATTAGGGTTATACAATTAGTTTAGTGAATTCAAAAAGAATGCTACTGAGAAAATTAGCACACTCGTCAGGATTTTGAATATGTAAAGGAGAATTGCCCTTTATCCAAAGAATTTCAATCTTTTACTTCTCCTTCTAACTCAGAGAAACTCCCTATATCTGGCTACACAGTCTCACTTTTCTGTTTCATCTTTCAATCTCCTGGCACCCTCCTTCTGCCCTAATCTCCTTTAAGCTACTTTCTACCCAGAGCCAGAGTGATTCCGTTAAACTGCAAATCAAATTATGCCACTCCTTTACTGAAAACCTGTGACTTCCCATCTCACTTTCTAGGCTGTTTATGACTACAACACCCTATATGATCCACATCTATTATCTCTCTAACCTCACCTTCTGCCCATTCTCTTCTTTTTTAAGTCCCTTTCAACAATTTGAGCCAAGAAGGGATGCTTTTCCTCCTGATAGCCATATGGCTCACTACTTCTTCTTATCTGTTGCCAAAATATAAAAAAAAATTGATCACTCTAAATTTCTTAATCCTCTTTTCTGCTTTAGCTTTATAGCACATACCATTTTCTGATATACTGTTGTCAAGAACTGTGTAGGGTCTGAGATTGAACCCTACTTACAAACTAACTATAGGGTCGCTATGAGTTGGAATTGACTTGAAGGCAACAGGTTTAGTGGGTTACAAACTAACAAGTTAGCCTGCCACAGTTTCATGGAAGCTAGCAGAAGGCTTGAGGCTCCTGGGTCAGGAAAAAAAAAAAAAAAAGGCTTTAATGCTCACAGCAACAGCAGTAATCTGTGTAACAGTATTTTCTTATGCCAATTTTTCCTGGATCCAGTTCTCACAGGGCAATGCAACAAGGGTCAACTGATGCCTGCACATGGAATGAATTGTATTACAGGAGGGGAACCCGAACTTTAGGGGACCCAAATCTTTTATAATGGGCAATAATCATGTCTGCCTTTTGCCACAGAGGGATACATTTTCTTTTCCAAGTCTCTAAGCAAAACTTATCTTGCTCTAAAGAGAGAGACTATATCTTCCAAGCTCTTTGCTGTATAAACATCCTTAAAAAGACAGTTGAGAATGAAGGCAATCAATGCCTCTGCTCACAAGATGTACAGAAACATGAGAGATCCATGAAGAATTGTCTACTTTCAACTATATAGTTTAATTATCAGATTTTATGTAATAGGGATTTGTGTCTTCCTCACCCCCACGGATGTATCCCAACCACTTAGAAGGGGGCTTAACGATAGATATTCAATATATATACTTGACCAAATCAAAGAATGGCTATTTATTCTTCACCAAGAGTTACAAAGGGAGCTAATTGATAGAGCCATCTTCAGTTCAGTGGTGTGAGAATAAGGCAGACTTCATTCTAACCAAAGATGTTTAACTGTCAATCTTATCTTCCACTAGTTAAGAGAGTGCTGAGCTCATGATACCAGTTGATCTTAAGTCCATTCCTACTCATGAAGACCCCATGTGTGCAGAGTAGAACTGTTCTCCATAGGGCTTTCAAGGCTGTAACCTTTCAGAATCACATTGTCATATTGTCAGGCCTTTCTTTTAAAATGCCTGTGGGTGGGTTAGAACTGTCAATCTTTCAGTTAGTAGTTTAGCGCTTAACTGTGCTACCCAGGGATACAAAATATATATTATTTCTTCAAAAATCTTTTGATGTTTTAGTAGATTTATTCCCAGCTACATTATAACTTTGTTGTTTTCTATAATGGATTTTGTATAATGGATGAGAATTTTGTTTATTAAATTTTCTAATTATTGGTGTATACCAGCAAAAAAACCTTGCTGCCATCAAGTTGATTCCTACTCATAGTGGCCCTATAGGGCAGAGTAGAACTGCCCTGTAGGGTTTCCAAGGAGCGCCTTGCAGATTCGAACTACTGACAATTTGGTTAGCAGCTGAGCCCTTAACCACTACACCACAGGGGTTTCCATTGGTGTATAGAAACCTTAATAATTTTGATGTTGGCCTTGTATCCTGCATGCCTTGTCAAGTCTCCTATTAAATAGTTTATTGTAGGTCCTATTGGAATTTCTGCACAGACAATCTCATAGGTAGCCAATACATATAATTGTGTTTCTTCATTTCAATATTAAATTTTTCATTTGTGTATGTGTCTGTGTTTGCATGTTTGTTATATTGCATTGGGAACAGCTACTGCCCAAAAGAGAAATTACCATCTATAGTTTTTTTATTTTTCTGTTTTTTCTTAATCTTGAGAGCTGAATTTTGTGAAATTTTTTTTGTATGTATTATTATGATCATGTGACTTTTCATCTTTTCATTACTTTATTAGTAATACATTCATAGTTCTTCTATTGAACTCTTCTTGTATTCCTGTGATAAACAGAATTAGGTCATGATGTATTATTTTATACACAAGTTTATTAATTTACATAATATATTATTTAGGATTTTGGCATCTATATTTATGTCAGATTGGTTTATACATTTGATTTGGTTTTAAAATATGCTTTATATCTGTAGGTATGCTTTTTTTTATTCCAACAACATTTGTGTCATTTTATTTTACTGATTAGTCATACAAAATATTTTTGTATTTTTTCAACAAATCAGGCATTAATTGATTTTTTTTGTTTTCCATTTCACTAACATTTCTTTCTAACTTTATCATTTTCTTGCTTTTACTTTCTTCGGATGTATTTTCTTTTAATTTTCCTAGGTTCTTGAGTGAAACGTTTAACTGTTTAGTTTTAAAATGCTTTCTTTTTAAAATAAATGCATTTAAGCTTATATATTTCCACTCTTAGGACACCAATGAGAAGAGGCTATAAGTTTTGATCTGTATTATTTCATTGTCATTTGTTCTAAATGTTTCATAATTTCCATTGCAGTTTTCTCTTTATCTCGTGAGCCATTTAGGAGAGCTTTTCACATTTGTGTGTGTGTGGGTGTGTGTATGTTTACACGCATCTTTATTTCTTCCTGCCTAACTTATTTACATTGTGGTTAGAAAACCAAAACCAAACACATTGCTGTCAAGTCAGCTCTGACGCACAGTGACCCTATGGGACTGAGTAGAACTGCCCTATAAGGTTTCCAAGGAGCAGCTGGTGTATTTGAACTGCTGACCTTTTAGTTAGCAGCCATAACACTTAACCACTGCACCACCAGAGCTCCGAGTTAGAAACCAAGTTTGTATTATATTGGTTCTTTGAAATGCTTTAAGCCATCATCTGTTTTATAGTCTCTATTCCTGCCCTGTGGAAACCCTGGTGACGTAGTGGTTAAGTGCTATGGCTGCTAACCCAAAGGTCAGCAGTTCAAATCTACCAAGTGCTCCTTGGAAACTCTATGGGGCAGTTCTACTCTGTCCTATAGGGCCGCTATGAGTCGGAATTGACGGCAACGGGTTTTTTTTTTTTTTACTTTTTTCCTGTCTTGTGGTTTTAATGTTGCTTCGACCTAGTCCAAGACTAGGTCTCTTAATTACGGTTCAAAGCTTTTGCCCTGCAGTGATATTGGAAGAAGTTGAAAATCTGGCAACTAATCCTATAGGTAGCTTGATTTAAGACTTGACCCATAATGTATGTGTTCAATTACCTTCCTAAGCCTGCTGTTCCACAGAAGCAGTGACCCTGGGGAAGTGGTTGGGAGTAGTTTTTTTTTTTTTTTTTTTAATTGTTGTATTTTAGCCTCTTTCTATGAGAGTAGAGGTTGGGAGGGGCAGGTAGTAAGCTCCAGTAAGCTCCTTTCCCGTCCGTAGCTTTAGGCAGTGGCCAGGGTGGGGTCAGTTGTTTTACTCTTAACAGCTTTCCTCTCCCTTGTTCACAGGAGCTGGACTCCTGGCCACTATTGCCTGTTTTTGCACGTGGAACCTAGATGACCAGTGGCTTCGAGAGACCACTCAGGGTCCTGAGTTTCTTTTCTGTTTCTTTTCTGTTTCTGGTTTAAGGAAAATTTATTTTGCCTTCTATTCTGTTATGTCATCTGGGTTTTTTCTTTCTAAATTTTATTCCTGTGGGTTTGGGTCGGAGGGACTGCACTGAAGAATTAACATCCTGCACTATATTAAATGCTTTTTTTCTTGAAAACATTTTAAATTATTTTTATTACCATGTGAAGTAATAACTGTATGAGGTCATAACAAACTCTTGTTTTGTTTTATTTTTTAAAGGATTGAAAGTATCCTATTTACTGGATAATCCAGTCCATCCCGTATGATTTAAAATATCACAAATTGGCGGCTTCTGGTTGAACTGGTTCAGAGTCCGCAGTGTGTTTTCTTTCTTTTGAAATTAAAATAATTTTGAAAGGAGCATGGTCTTTATAGTTGGATACAATCCACAATCTTCCCTATTGTTTTATAATTCGCTTCACTCATTTGTGTAACTTGCCTGACTGAACAAGCATATTTGAGAATACAAATTCTTGTAAATCTTTTTCAGTTTCAGATTCATCAATGCCATTTTTTTTGCATAGCATTAGTAGAAGGGTTTTTGAAAATTTTACTTCCCAAAATACTTTTTCCTCCCAATTTCCTTGCATATAACATTAATCCCTTCAGATTACAGTTGGGGTATCAGCAGAAGAAATGGTTACAGTGGCTAGTCTAATATTTTACAGTAAATATTCTGAACAATACATGGTCTTATAGAGATTAATTTACCTCACTTTGCCTTTTCTCAGTGAAAATCAGAGAAATAAGTTACCTGACCTTTGAGATTCATGTACACATGGTTGTCCTATATCTTGAATCTAAGTAAAGATAATAATGATAATAAATGGCACATGGGAGAAGCTACCATATGGTGCGTATCTGGGTGTGATCCTGTTAATTTAAAATACTTCGAAGACCATTAATGAGCTGAAGACAGGGCGAGGAACATATTAATTACATGGGCAGATGATGCTCTACCGCTGCATGCTGCAAAAATCCAGAAGAGACATGATAGGTGTGGTTTATTATATGCACGACCAAGAGAGAGTAAAGGACTTGCTGACTGATGCATACGTTCTGTTTGTTATTCTAGCAACAATTGTTCTTAATGAGCCAGATTCTCCCATTGTTTAAATTGTTCCCTTAACTCTTTCAGGCAGCTGGAGTACCATGCCCTGGAGAAGCAAAACTGCTTTTGCTGTTGCCCTAATATCCCAAATGGTATACCTCTCAAAGTGTAGTTTAGGCAGTTGAGAAGATCCGACTCAATTTCATGTTCAATTTTAGGCACCAAAGGCTTTTGTACGATATCTTGTTTTCTCCCTGGAGGGTTATGTTAATTGCAACAGGAGCACCAATGTGGTAGCACGCTTAGCATTATTTATCTCAGAATTAGGCACACTAAGGACTTATTTAGCTGGTGGGAGCATCGGAAGCATCATTTTCAGTTTTTAAAGAAATCAAGTTTTATTCCCAGTCCTTCGCATTTCTTAGTGAGCCTCTCTGTGAACTTAATGAGCATTCACTTTCTCAAAGGAACACCAAGAATTAATAACAAAATATCCATATTGCCCAAAGGGACCAAGGGTCTATTTCCAGTCTTCCTAATTTTTCATATTTGCTGACTGTAGCATAATTTTGGTTACTTATTCTTTCATTCCTTTTTTTTTTAGTGTTGTTGTTACTGACAATTTCTTAACTTTGACTTGAATACTATTTTCTGGTGCCCTGAAATGTTTATTTCAGTACATGTACTCACAGTTGCTGTAGCTCGAGTTTAGGACTAATCCTTCTTAATGTTATAATGTGTTATCCTTTAGTTTTCTTTGTTTTTCTTACAGTTATTGTGTTTTGTTTTCTTTTTTTTTCAGTTTGACATTAACTAAAGTTACCCCTAGGAACTCTTTGCCTAGTTTCCCCTTCTTTGTTGCCCCCTAAAGACAAGAACACAGGTTCCTTTTGTTTTAAGCTTTCACAGCTACTCACTACAGAGGGGAAATGAAAGAATTATCAAGGATAACAAATAAAAGTATATTTTTAAATTCGGGAGGTTTGCACCTTTTTGATGGTACTCGCCTCTTCAGTGATGGAGGAAAGCAGATATTTTGCATTTCCCTTTTCTCATTTTTACCCCTGAGGGTGTCTTGAAATGCCTTTTCTACCAAACCATTTCTTCTTTTTTATCTATCAAATAGAAATAATCCATATGCGTATGAATTACTGAAAGTACAAAAAAAAAAAAAGATGCAGAGGAGAAAAAAAAAACCTCACCCATATTTTTTTTACTACTCTGTGGTATCCACTGTACTATTTTGCATACTTAAATACTGTTTCCTACAAATCTTTTTGTATTACGGAGCATGAAGGGTCTATACAATGTTCCTAACACAAGTTTGTCAGTTTGTTTTATTGGGGTGGCTTTTGTGTTGCTATGATGCTGGAATCTATTCCACTGGTATTTCAAATACTAGAAGGGTCACCCATGGTGGACAGGTTTTAGCAGAGCTTCCAGACTAAAGCAGTCTAGGAAGAAAGGCCTAGAGATTCAAAAATTAGCCAATGAAAACTCTATCAATCACAACAGAATATTGCCAGATATAATGCTAGAAGAAGCTCCTAGGTTGGAAGACAGTAAAAGCACACAGTGGCTGCAATAACAGACTCAGCACACCAACGATCACAAAGGTGGCACGGGACTGGTCCATATATTGTTCTGTTGTATATGGGGTCACTAGGAGGTGGAGCTGACTTGACAGCAACTAATAACATATAATGTCCACAATGCTTTTCGGCAACATTGTTATTACTTTAGGAGAATTATGACAGTTGCCTACCAGGACACTTCTGCTACCCAGACTTTTAAACACTTGAATTATACTTAAAAAGAAAAATAGTCCACTACATGATTATCTGCTGGAAAATCTAGACTAAGGCCAGCACCATCAGGGGTAGTCTTCTTAGTATACGAAGCTGGAGTTGAGAAGGTGCCCCTAACCGACGTTGCCTGCAGCAGGCAGTGAGAGGGGATAGTTGCATGTGGACATCGAAATGTGTCAACCTTCTCCAGCAAATCAAAGCATTTAAAGGATAATGTATGCTGACGGTTGCTAATCAAAAAGTCGGCAGTTCAAATCTACCAGGTGCTCCTTGGAAACCCTATGGGGTAGTTCTACTCTGTCCTATAGGGTTGCTATGAGTCAGAATCCACTCATCGGCAATGGTTATACGCTGAAAAGACAATAAAAGTTATTTAAATAGCGCTTTATTTCTTCAGCTTCAAGTGGTACATTTCACTGACAATTATGAAGAGTTACATGGTTCATAATTCTAAAAATGGCATAATGTAATCAGTCTTCCTGGGGGAAATAATCTTAATTTGGTTCATCTTGTGATTTCTATTTCAAATATTTCTGTACTGAGTTGCTGGCATCCTGTTAAACCCAAAATACATTTCACGGTACTGATATTTGACTTAGGTCCAGAGTTTCATGAATTTAATCTTCCTTATCTTCTGCATCAAATCACTTTTCACATGACCTGGGTGTACTAAACCTGCTAACCCATCAGTAAAATGGCCATCGAGGTCCTCCTGTGTGCTCAGTGATGTGTGCAAGGCCAGAGGACACCAAATAGAAAACCATGAGCCATACTTAGCTCGCATTAATTTCTTTTCGGCCTGAAAAGTTTTTGTTTTTTAGTATTTTTGAAATGTTTCTTGTGTTGGCAGAATGCACATGAACATGTGGATTCCTTGCAACACTGGGATTGTGTTCCAGTGTGACAACAATTGGCTCAGAACCCTTCAGTATGAGGCCTGAGCTCTCCAGCTGGCCATCCTCATCCTCACCGCCATTTTTAGGTATCTCACACCTGGCTGCTTTTACTCACTACCCTCTGTCTGCATTCTTGTCTGTGACTTTTCTATGTGTGACTTTGGTACCCTCTTACCATTTAAGCTCTTCATATGCTGATTGTCTGACCATACCAGCCGAACAATTATTTTTCTTAGACCTATTTCTATATTCAGACTTGTTTGTATATTTAGAATGTTCTTTCTTTGTTTCAACAGGTGCTTTCCCTGCCTATTTTTATACTCATTTCTTGTCATATTTCCAACACAGGCATAAGCCATTTACAATTTTTTGAAGTTCCACGCAGTTTCATACCTCAAGGAGTTCCTTCAGCCTACATTGTTTTGTAGCTTCAAAATGCCCTTATTCCTTTCATCCCACGTTGGATATCACTCATTCATCCTAAAAGAATCAATTAAAACTGCATTTTTTCTGACTGTAACGGTTAAGGTTGTGTGTCAACTTGGCCGGGCCATGATTCTCAGTGATTTGATAGTCGTATGTTGGTGTGGTCACCTCCATGATGGAATCTTCTGTGAGTAGCCAATCAGTTGAAAGGGATTTTCCTTGGGTGTGGGGACTGCCTTGAATATAAGTGGATATTCTAGCAATGCTTGTGGACTTTTGCTTGCTCTGGATACTGCAGCTGGCTCCTGTTCATCTGATCTCTGGTTCTTGGGACTTGAGCTAGCAGCTTACCTGTGGTCTTGCCTGCTGATCTTTGGGATTCATCAGTCTTCACAGCCTGTGAACAAGAGCCCCGCTCTCCAACCTGCCCATCCTGGGTTAGCCAGCTCCTGTGGGTATGTGCATCAGGAGAAGTCTCTATCCTGAGCCATGGACTCGGGACATTCCAGCCTCTACAACAGTGTGAGCAATTTCTTTGACATAAATCTCTATACATATTTATACACTTTACTAGTTTTGCTTCTCTAGAAAACCTAGCCTAAGATACTGACACTGTCCTTCCCTCCTCCAGCTAAGTTAGATACCTCTCTTTTTGTGTGCCAATGATACCTTGTATATCTTTTAAAACTTTTATTCCATTTGTTATCCTGGAGTCCACTGGCTGATTTCTTTTTCTGTAGGGCTCTCAGATTCCCCACTCCCAGATTGTTCGTTGAGGATAAGGGCTGTGTATCAGGCAGGCTCAATGTTTTCATACTTAAACAAGTGCTCAGTACATAGTAGGAGCTGAGTAAATATTGTTGAATAAATGAATGAAAAGTAAATGAATAAAATAATTAAAAGATGCATTTAAAATATAGCCTATTTTATAGTTCTCCAATTGTTTCTTTAATTATCCTTTGTATGGTAACTTACATTAAACTAATAATTTTAAACTTTTTAATGGTATAAGCCTTCTCCTATACTCCAGTAGGCATAAACACATACATACACACACACTCAACATCATCACCAAGTAGTAGAACAATAATACTTAATAAATATCCATTAATTTGGAAAGTTCTAGGGTCGATATGAGTCAGAATCAACACCAAGGCAAGGGATGTAGTTTTTTTTGGGGGGGGGGGGTTGTAATACAGAAATATGGATTTAGAATTTGCTATATAACTATCAGGCTTATTATATACCATGGTATGCTTATTGCTTATTAAGTTTATTTTTAAAAAATGTTCTAAAATTAGTAGTAAAAGTATGACATCTAGAGATAAAATTAAAACAAAGGGAAATTGCAAAGGTTCAAGAGACTCTGTTACTTAGCACCGATCATTCAAATGTGGCTTTTTTCAGCAAAGGGGTTAGGAAAATCTAGGTAAACTGTGAAGGAAGTGACTACAGAAGCCTGCTTCAAGATTACAATGTCGTGTTCACACGCAGAAGTGGGCCATGAACACCCACATCTCTGTGCCTACTATGGAGCTGTTTGTCTTTATGGGATTTTGTACAGCTGCCTGCTAATGCAGGAGTTTAAATGCAAAATCTGACACTGGTGTTTTAACCCAAATGATACTTTGATTCATAAGTTTTATGAATATGGGCAGCACTATTCATTTATGAAATAATGCAGCTATTACTTAGCAGTGCAATTCAAAACATCTTTCATTTTTTAGCTATTTTCAACCCCAGTACATGTGACTATGAAGAGAATAAAAATTGATTACACAAGGAGTGAAAAGTGGGCAAAAGCATTTCCTGACATGTTGACCACTTCATTGCAAATGGATAGAACCAAGGCATTTTCTTTCCTATTGAGGGGAAGTTTCTGGTTTAGGTGGCTTGTTTCTGATTCAAAGCATCTTTGTAATATTACATTCACTTCAATAAAAGAAAAATTAAATACCTTCTGTGCCAGTAAAGAGTCTAGTATTAACTGCAAAAAATAGATGTTACTGCAACAAGACAGAATATTTTTGGTTTCAAAGTTTGTAGGATGGTGGGTCTTGAAAAAACATAGGAAATCCTGTGCCTTAACTTCTAATTGCTCTATGTTGGGTCAATAATAAAAGTGGAAATGATAGAACAATTACCAGGAGCTAAGATAACAATCTTGTTTTTGTTAGCTGAGGTTGAATTGGCCCCTGACCCAAACACAATGGAATGAATTGTTTCCCAGTCCTACACCATTCCCATAATTGTTGTGGATCAAATAGTTGTCATCCATACAGTTTTCATTGGCTGATTTTTGAAAGTAGATAGCCAGGATTTTTTTCTGAGTCTGTTTTAGTCTAGAGGCTCTGCTAGAACCAGTTCAGCATCATTCATCTTGTGTTGTTAGGTGCTGTCAAGTCAGTTCCGAATCATAGCAACACTGTGTATAACAGAATGAAACACTGCCCAGTCCTGTGCCATCTTCACAATCATTGCTATATCTCAGCCCATTGTTACAGCCACGGCATCAATCCATCTCGTCTAGGGTCTTCCTCTTTTTCACTGACCCTCTACTTTACCAAGCGTGATGTCCTTCTCCTGATAACATGTCCAAAGTAAGTGAGACAAAGTCTTGCTGTCCACCTTCTAAGGAGTGTTCTGGCTGTACTTCTTCCAAGACAGATTTGTTCTTTCTTCTGGCAGTCCATGGTATATTCAATATTCTTCACCAACACCATGATTCAAATACAACAATTCTTCTTTAGCCTTCCTTATTCATTGTCTGACTTTCTCATGCATAGAAGTCAATTGAAAATACCAGGGCTCAGGTACAGGGTACCCTAATTCTCAAAGGGATATCTTTGCTCTTTGATACTTTAAAGAGGTCCTTTGCAATAGAATTGCTGAATACAATACATTGTTTGATTTATTGACTGCTGCTTTCCATGGGCATTGTTTCTGGAGCCAAGTAAAATGAAATCCTTTACAACTTCAATATTTTCTCCATGTATCATGATGTTGCTTATTGGTCCAGTTGTGAGGATTTTTGTTTTTGTTATGTTGAGGTGTAATGTGTACTTCGATCTTTATCAGTATGTGCTTCAAGTCCTCTTCACCTTCAGCAAGAAAAGTTGTGTCATCTGCATATGCCAGGGTGTTAATGAGTCTTCCTCCAATCCTGAGGTCCCATTCTTCTTCATAAAGTCCAGCTTCTCAGATTATTTGTTCAGCAGACAGATTGAATAAGAATGGTGAAAGGATACAACCATGACCCACAGTCTTGATTTTAAACCACAAAGCATCCTTCTTCAGTTCAAACAACTGCCTGTTGGTCTATGTACAGATTCAGCATGACAATTAAGTGTTCTGGAATTATCATTCTTTGCAATGTAATCCATAATTTATTATGATGCACTCAGTCAAATACACTTGCATAGACAATAAAACACAAGTAAACATCTTTCTGGCATTCTCTACTTTCTGCCATGATCCTTCTGACATCAGCAATGATATTCCTGGTTCCACACCCTTTTCTGAATTTGGCTAGTTTCTGGCAGTCTCTGTCAGTGTACTGTTGCAACGGCTTTTGAATTATCTTCAAGAAAATTTTACTTGCACGTGATATGTTATTGTTCTGTAATTTCTGCATTCTGTTGGATCACCTTTCTTTGGAATGTGCACAAATATGAACCTCTTCCAGTCAGTAGGCAAGGTAGCTGTCTTCCAAATTCCTTGGTATAGATGAACAAGCTCTTACAGCATTGTATCTGTTTGTTGAAACTTCTCAACTGGTATTCTGTCAATTCCTGAAGCCTTGTTTTTCGCCAATGCCTTCAATGCAGCTTGGACTTCTTCCTTCAATACCATAGGTTCTTGATCATATGCTACCTCCTGAAAAGGTTGAACATGGACACATTTTTTTGTTATAGTAACTGCATATTCCTTCCATCTTCTTTAGATGTTTGCTGTGTCATTGAATATTTTGCCCATAGAATCCTTCAATATTGCAACTCAAGGATTGAATTTTTTTTTTCAGTTCTTTTTGTTTGAGAAATACTCAGCATATTCTTCCATTTGGGTTTTCCAACTCTAGGCTTTTGCACATTTCATAATAATACTTTGTCTTCTTGAGCCGCTGTTTGAAATCTCCTGTTCAGCTCTTTTACTTCATCATTTTTTCCATTTTGTTTAGCTACTTTACATTCAAGAGCAAGATTCAAAGTCTCTTGTGACATCCATTTTGATCTTTTCTTTCTTTCTTGTCTTTTTAATTAATTACCGTTTGCTTTCCTCATGTATGATATCCTTGATGTCATTGCATAACAAGTCTTCAGTTATCGGTGTTCATTGCGTCAAATTTATTCTTGAAATAGTTTCTGAATTCAGGCGGGTGATACTCAAGGTCATACTTTGGCTCTAGTGGACTTGTTCTAATTTTCTATAGCTTCAGCTTACATTCGAACAATTGAAGGTCTGTTCCACAGTCAGTCCCCGGCCTTATTACGACAGATGACACTGAGCTTCTCCATTGTCATTTTCCACAGATGTAGTCAATATGATTGCTGTGTATTTCTATCTGATGAGACCCACATTTATAGTCATCATTTATGTTGTTGAATAAAGGTATTTTCAATGAATAGTTTGTTGGTCTTGCAAAATTCTATCATGAGCTCTCCGGCTTCTTTTCTATTACCAAGGCCATATTTTCCAACTACCGATCCTTCTCCTTGATTTTCATCTTTCACATTCTAATCATCAGTAATTATCAATGCATCTTGATGGCATTTTTTGATGAATTTCAGACTGCAGACGTTGGTAAAAACTTTAATTTATTCATTTTTGGCATTAGTATTTGATGCCTAAATTTGAATAATAGTTGTATTAACTGGTTTTGCTTGTAGCCATAAAGATATTATCCTATCCCTGACAGCATTGTATTTCAGAATAGATCTTAAAGAGTTCTTTTTGACAATGAATGTGATGCCATTCCTCTTCAATTTATCAATCTCGGCATAGTAGACCATATGACTGTCTGATGCAAAATGGCTAATACCAGTGCATTTCAGCTCACTGATGCTTAGGATTCAATGTTTATGTGTTCCATTTCATTTTTGATGACTTCCAGTTTTCCTAGATTCATATTTCATGTATTTGAAGTTTCAATTATTTATGGGTGTTTGCTGTTTCTTATATTGAGTTGTGCCACATCAGCAAATCAAGGTCCTGAAAGCTTTACTCCATACAGGTCATTAAGGTTGACTCTAGTTTGAGGAGGAAGCTCTTCCCCAGTTGTATTTTGAGTGCCTTCCAACCTAAGCAGTTCATCTTTCAGCGCTATATCAAACAATGTTCTGCTGTTGCTTATAAGGTTTTTTTTATTAACTTTTATTAAGCTTCAAGTGAACTTTTACAAATCCAATCAGTCTGTCACATATAAGTTTACATACATCTTACTCCATACTCCCACTTGCTCTCCCCCTAATGAGTCAGCCCTTTCAGTCTCTCCTTTCGTGACAATTTTGCCAGCTTCCTTCTCTCTCTATCCTCCCATCCCCCCTCCAGACAAGAGATGCCAACACAATCTCAAGTGTCCACCTGATATAATTAGCTCACTCTTCATCAGCATCTCTCTCCCACCCACTGACCAGTCCCTTTCATGTCTGATGAGTTGTCTTCAGGGATGGTTCCTGTCCTGTGCCAACAGAAGGTCTGGGGACCATGGCCGCCGGGATTCCTCTAGTCTCAGTCAGACCATTAAGTATGGTCTTTTTATGAGAATTTGGGGTCTGCATCCCACTGATCTCCTGCTCCCTCAGGGGTCCTCTGTTGTGCTCCCTGTCAGGGCAGTCATCGACTGTGGCCGGGCACCAACTAGTTCTTCTGGTCTCAGGATGATGTAGGTCTCTGGTTCATGTGGCCCTTTCTGTCTCTTGGGCTCTTAGTTGTCGTGTGACCTTGGTGTTCTTCATTTTCCTTTGCTCCAGGTGGGTTGAGACCAATTGATGCATCTTAGATGGCCGCTTGTTAGCATTTAAGACCCCAGACGCCACATTTCAAAGTGGGATGCAGAATGTTTTCATAATAGAATTATTTTGCCAATTCACTTAGAAGTCCCCTCAAACCATGGTCCCCAGACCCCCGCCCTTGCTCCGCTGACCTTTGAAGCATTTATTTTATCCCGGAAACTTCTTTGCTTTTGGTCCAGTCCAACTGAGCTGACCTTCCATGTATTGAGTGTTGTCCTTCCCTTCACCTAAATCAGTTCTTATCTACTAATTAATCAATAAAAAACCCTCTCCCTCCCCCCCCTCGTAACCACAAAAGTATGTGTTCTTCTCAATTTTTACTATTTCTCAAGATCTTATAATAGTGGTCTTATATAATATTTGTCCTTTTGCCTCTGACTCATTTCGCTCAGCATAATGCCTTCCAGGTTCCTCCATGTTATGAAATGTTTCACAGATTCGTCACTGTTCTTTATCGATGCGTAGTATTCCATTGTGTGAATATACCACAATTTATTTACCCATTCATCCGTTGATGGACACCTTGGTTGCTTCTAGCTTTTTGCTATTGTAAACAGAGCTGCAATAAACATGGGTGTGCATATATCTGTTTGTGTGAAGGCTTTTGTTTCTGTAGGGTATATTCCGAGGAGTGGGATTTCTGGGTTGTATGGTAGTTCTATTTCTAACTGTTTAAGCTAACGCCAGATAAATTTCCAAAGTGGTTGTACCATTTTACAATCCCACCAGCTGTGTATAAGAGTTCCAATCTCTCCACAGCCTCTCCAACATTTATTATTTTGTGTTTTTTGGATTAATGCCAGCCTTGTTGGAGTGAGATGGAATCTCATCGTAGTTTTAATTTGCATTTCTCTAATGGCTAATGATCGAGAGCATTTTCTCATGTATCTGTTAGCTGCCTGAATATCTTCTTTAGTGAAGTGTGTGTTCATATCCTTTGCCCACTTCTTGATTGGGTTGTTTGTCTTTTTGTGGTTGAGTTTTGACAGAATCATGTAGAATTTAGAGATCAGGTTCTGGTCGGAGATGTCATAGCTGAAAATTCTTTCCCAGTCTGTAGGTGGTCTTTTTACTCTTTTGGTGAAGTCTTTAGATGAGCATAGGTGTTTGATTTTTAGGAGCTCCCAGTTATCGGGTTTCTCTTCATCATTTTTGGTAATGTTTTGTATTCTGTTTATGCCTTGTATTAGGGCTTCTAGGGTTGTCCCTATTTTTTCTTCCATGATCTTTATCGTTTTAGTCTTTATGTTTAGGTCTTTGATCCACTTGGAGTTAGTTTTTGTGCATGGTGTGAGGTATGGGTCCTGTTTCATTTTTTTTGCAAATGGATATCCAGTTATGCCAGCACCATTTGTTAAAAAGACTATCTTTTCCCCAATTAACTGACACTGGTCCTTTGTCAAATATCAGCTGCTCATACGTGGATGGATTTATATCTGGGTTCTCAATTCTGTTCCATTGGTCTATGTGCCTGTTGTTGTACCAGTACCAGGCTGTTTTGACTATTGTGGCTGTATAATAGGTTCTGAAATCAGGTAGAGTGAGGCCTCCCACTTTCTTCTTCTTTTTCAGCAATGCTTTGCTTATTTGGGGCTTCTTTCCCTTCCATATGAAATTGGTGATTTGTTTCTCTATACCCTTAAAATATGACATTGGAATTTGGATTGGAAGTGCATTATATGTATAGATGGCTTTTGGTAGAATAGACATTTTTACTATGTTAAGTCTTCCTATCCATGAGCAAGGTATGTTTTTCCACTTAAGTATGTCCTTTTGAATTTCTTGTAGTAGAGCTTTGTAGTTTTCTTTGTATAGGTCTTTTACATCCTTGGTAAGATTTATTCCTAAGTATTTTATCTTCTTGGGGGCTACTGTGAATGGTATTGATTTGGTTATTTCCTCTTCGGTGTTCTTTTTGTTGATGTAGAGGAATCCAAGTGATTTTTGTATGTTTATTTTATAACCTGAGACTCTGCCAAACTCTTCTATTAGTTTCAGTAGTTTTCTGGAGGATTTCTTAGGGTTTTCTGTGTATAAGATCATGTCATCTGCAAATAGTGATAACTTTACTTCCTCCTTGCCAATCCGGATACCTTTTACTTCTTTGTCTAGCCTAATTGCCCTGGCTAGGACTTCCAGCACGATGTTGAATAAGAGCGGTGATAAAGGGCATCCTTGTCTGGTTCCCGTTCTCAAGGGAAATGCTTTCAGGTTCTCTCCATTTAGAGTGATGTTGGCTGTTGGCTTTGCATAGATGCCTTTTATTATGTTGAGGAATTTTCCTTCAATTCCTATTTTGGTGAGAGTTTTTATCATAAATGGGTGTTGGACTTTGTCAAATGCCTTTTCTGCATCAATTGATAAGATCATGTGGTTTTTGTCTTTTGTTTTATTTATGTGATGGATTACATTAATGGTTTTTCTGATATTAAACCAGCCTTGCATACCTGGTATAAATCCCACTTGATCAGGGTGAATTATTTTTTTGATGTGTTGTTGGATTCTATTGGCTAGAATTTTGTTGAGGATTTTTGCATCTATGTTCATGAGGGATATAGGTCTATAATTTTCTTTTTGTAATGTCTTCACCTGGTTTTGGTATCAGGGAGATGGTGGCTTCATAGAATGAGTTGGGTAGGATTCCGTCATTTTCTATGCTTTGAAATACCTTCAGTAGTAGTGGTGTTAACTCTTCTCTGAAAGTTTGGTAGAACTCTGCAGGGAAGCCGTCTGGGCCAGGGCTTTTTTTTGTTGGAAGTTTTTTGATTACTGTTTCAATCTCTTTTTTTGTTATGGGTGTATTTAGTTGTTCTACTTCTGAATGTGTTAGTTTAGGTAGGTTGTGTTTTTTCCAGGAATTCATCCATTTCTTCTAGGTTTTCAAATTTTGTTAGAGTACAATTTTTTGTAGTAATCTGAAATGATTCTTTTAATTTCATTTGGTTCTGTTGTGATGTGGTCCTTCTCGTTTCTTATTCGGGTTATTTGTTTCCTTTCCTGTATTTCTTTAGTCAGTCTAGCCAATGGTTTAGCAATTTTGTTAATTTTTTCAAAGAACCAGCTTTTGGCTTTGTTAATTCTTTCAATTGTTTTTCTGTTCTCTAATTCATTTAGTTCAGCTCTAATTTTTATTGTTTGTTTTCTTCTGGTGCCTGATGGATTCTTTTGTTGCTCACTTTCTATTTGTTCAAGTTGTAGGGACAGTTCTCTGCTTTTGGCTCTTTCTTCGTTTTGTATGTGTGCATTTATCGATATAAATTGGCCTCTGAGCACTGCTTTTGCTGTGTCCCAGAGGTTTTGATAGGAAGTATTTTCATTCTCGCTGCATTGTATGAATTTCCTTATTCCCTCCTTGATGTCTTCTATAACCCAGTCTTTTTTCAGGAGGGTATTGTTCAGTTTCCAAGTATTTGATTTCTTTTCCCTAGTTTTTCTGTTATTGATTTCTAGTTTTATTGCCTTGTGGTCTGAGAAGATTTTTTTTTTACCCCTATTTTTCTAAGTAAAAACCTAACTTGTATTGTTCTATATCACCTTGTTATCACTCTCCATATGGCAGTTCAATGCCTCCTGTATTTAGTCTCTCTTTTTGATTATTGACTTCCATGATTCCCTGTTATGTGTATTTTTTTTTTTAATTAATCTTAATTTGTTTGTTTTTGTGATTTCCGTATTTGAGTTGATATCAGGACGTTCTGTTTTGTGAACTTGTGTTGTGCTGGTATCTGATATTATTGGTTTTCTGACCAAACAATATCCTTTAGTATTTCTTGTAGCTTTGGTTTGGTTTTTGCAAATTCTCTAAACTTGTGTTTATCTGTAAATATCTTAATTTCACCTTCATATTTCAGAGAGAGTTTTGCTGGATATATGATCCTTGGCTGGCAGTTTTTCTCCTTCAGTGTTCTGTATATGTCGTCCCATTCCCTTCTTGCCTGCATGGTTTCTGCTGAGTAGTCTGAACTTATTCTTATTGATTCTCCCTTGAAGGAAACCTTTCTTTTCTCCCTGGCTGCTTTTAAAATTTTCTGTTTATCTTTGGTTTTGGCAAGTTTGATGATAATATGTCTTGGTGTTTTTCTTTTTGGATCTATCTTAAATGGGGTTCGATAAGCATCTTGGATAGATATCCTTTCGTCGTTCATGATGTCAGGGAAGTTTTGTGTCAGGAGTTCTTCAACTATTTCCTCTGTGTTTTCTGTCCCCCCTCCCTGTTCTGGGACTCCAATCACCCGCAAGTTATCCTTCTTGATAGAGTCGCACATGATTCTTAGGGTTTCTTCATTTTTTTAAATTCTTTTATCTGATTTTTTTTCAGCTATGTTGGTGTTGATTCCCTGGTCCTCCAGATGTCCCAGTCTGCATTCTAATTGCTCGAGTCTGCTCCTCTGACTTCCTATTGCGTTGTCTAATTCTGTAATTTTATTGTTAATCTTTTGGATTTCTACATGCTGTCTCTCTATGGATTCTTGCAACTTATTAATTTTTCCAGTATGTTCTTGAATAATCTTTTTGAGTTCTTCAACTGTTTTATCAGTGTGTTCCTTGGCTTTTTCTGCAGTTTGCCTTATTTCATTTGTGATGTCTTGAAGCATTCTGTAAATTAGTTTTTTATATTCTGTATCTGATAATTCCAGGATTGTATCTTCATTTGGGAAAGATTTTGATTCTTTTGTTTGGAGGTTGGAGAAGCTGTCATGGTCTGCTTCTTTATGTGGTTTGATATGGACTGCTGTCTCCGAGCCATCACTGGGAAACTAGTTTTTCCAGAAAATCCGCTAAAAAAAAAAAAAAATGCAGTCAGATCCCTATCAGAATTGCCTTTGGATTATAACTGCCACCTTGTTCCCTGTAAGGATGAAAGTCTGAGGTTTGGATCGTATATGCTTGGCTGTAGCTGGTTCTGTGTTTTTAGTCCAATTAGGGATGGATTTTTGGTCCCTGGGTTTTTTTTTTTGTTGTTTGTTTGTTCCTTCTCTCAGGCCGAAAGAGTGGATTAGGAAAAGAGCAAAAGATAAAAAAAAAAGGGGGGGGAAGCAAAGCCGCTGAGGAGCCAGAGGAGCCATTCTCCCTCTGGCTCAGGCAATTCGGATGTTAATGAAGCCACCTGGGGAGGGTGGACGAGGGATCAGAGAGATAGGAGAGTAGCACCTCAGAATATAGCCAGAGTTGCTTGTCTTGCTTGGAATGACTATTATATCTGAGATTACCACCGGGCGTGTCGTCTATGTGTGCTGGCTGTGTGGAGATTGCCCCCGGGGGGGTTTGGCCTGCTGAAGTCACGGTCATATCCTCTGCTGCCAGCCCCACGCCCAACGTCAAGGTTCCCCTGCTGGGAAGGTGCACTCTCGACTCCAAAATCAGTCGCTGCCTCCCAGGGACTTCTCGTCCCACCAGCCGCGTCGCCGTGCCGCCCCCAAAAATAGGCTGGGCCCCCTCCCGGGGTTAGTTCAGGGGAGTGGAGCAGCTCCCCGTGCTTGTGCCATGCCTGTGCCCAGCCAAAATCCCGGCGAGACGGTTCCCCGGCTGGGACGCTGCTCTCCCCTCTCCAAGACCAGTCACTGCCTCCCGGGGACTTCTCCCACCGGCTGCGTCGCCACGCCGCCCGCTGGAACCGGCTGGGCCCCTTCCCGGAGTGAGTTCGGGGGCTAGGGCTGGGCCCCTTGTTTGTGCCGTCTGCCAAAGGTTACCTGACTGGTATGCTGGCTCCAGGCTCTGAAAACAATCACTGCTTCCCCGTATTTGTTTGTTCTCCATCTCTAAATCTGTGTTTGTTGTTCAGGTTCGTAGATTGTTATGTATGTGATCGATTCACTTGTTTTTCTGAGTCTTTGTTGCAAGAGGGATCCTAGGTAGCATCTACCTAGTCCGCCATCTTGGCCCCGCCTCTGCTTATAAGGTTTTTATTGGCCATTTTTTTTTTCAGAAGTAGACTGCCAGGTCGTTCTTCCTAGTCTGTCTTAGTCTGGAAGCTCCACTAAAACTTATTCACCATGAGTGACCCTGCTGGCATTTGAAATACAAGTGGCTTCCAGTAACACACAAATCACCATTGACAGACGGGTAGTGGCTAGGCACGAAGTGTTTTGGCCAGTAATCTAACCCAGGTCTCCTGTATGGAAGGGAGAATTCTACCACTGAACCAATGGTCTCTGAGATAATAATACCAAAAACCAAATCAAACTGGCTGCTGTCGAGTGGATTCTGACTCATGGCTACCCTATAACAGAGTAGAACTGCCCCATAAGGTTTCCAAGGAGTGGCTGGTGGATTCAAACTAGTAATCTTTTTGGTTAGCAGCTGAATGCTTAACTACTGCTCCACCAAGGCTCCAAGATAGTAATAAAGAAAAAGCCACTGCCGTTGAGTCAATTCTGATTCATAGTTACCCCATAGGGTTTCCAAGGCTGTAAATCTCAGCGGAAGAAGACTGCCACATCTTTCTCCTGCTGCACAGCTGGTGGTTTCAAACTGCTGAGCTTTCAGTTAGCAGTTGGTCACTTTAACTACTGTACCACCATGGCTCCTAAGATAATAATAAAAATAGCAACTATAATTTCTAAGTGGCTTTCCAAGTGTTATGTCCTTTAAATTCATGATCTCTACTTGTAAAAAAAAAAACTGAAGATGTGGTGTTATTATCCTGTTTTACAGATATGAACTCTGAGGCTCATGCAGCTTAAGTGACTTGTCCAGGTGGGTAGTGAGTGTTGGACCCCAGGTGTGCCTGGCCTAAGCCTATGCTCTTTCCACTTCCCCAGACAGCCCTTAGCAAATCATTTCTCATTTTTGTGCATACATAACTTAGGACACATAATGTCTCTTTGTAAATAGGGACAAAGTTCCAAATCTGTTGTCTTCCTGATTATGGTTCGTGGTTCAGAGATGTGTGTGACAGTTAGAAACCTTTGTTTGCTTTTATAAACTTTTTATAGTTCAAATAAATGTGTTTTTCCATTTAGGATTTTTCTTTTGAATTTTGGGGAACTGGTCTGGAGGCGGATCTTTTCTGCCTATTTCAGGAGGGGCGAGAGGATGCCCAGTCTGTCTCTCTGCTGGCAGTTGGAAAGTGGCTTCCTGGCAGCCATCCACCCTCTGTGAGCTCAGGACGTGCCTCTGGCGTTCTTGTTCACAGATGCTGACTGAGAAGCAGCTCAAGTTAGAGTTCTGTGACGAATAGCTTGTCAAAGGCATGGGAAATATTTTACATTTACTTTTCTCAAACGCAGTGTTAAGTATCTGGATCTTGAATTTTGAGCAGAAGGTTTCTCATTTCTCACGTGATCTTCATCAAGAAGTACAAAACCAGTGAGCAGGGTACAGTTAGAGGAACAAGTCTCAGGTGGGTTGTGAATTATACAGCCAGATGGCCTCACCTCCCCAAGGACTGCTCCAAAGACATACACGTTCCTTATTCATTAATTTCAAATTTTGCTTAACAGTTTTATAGGCATAAGACTTTTCTGCAAGGGAAAAAGGTCCATTCTAATGAAAAAGAAAAGAGTAAATTTGAGCCTTAGACTGTTTGCTGGAAAATACAATCCTGTACTTATGAAAAAGGTAAGAGTAAATGCTAAGAAAGTATCTATTCAAAATAGTCACTAAGTGTTCTAGCACCTCACTTGTTAGTTATTAGAAGTATTTAAGTCTTATCACTATTTCCTTTTTATTTAGGTCCAATGCCTTATCAGTGGGATGCAGTGGTCTATACATTACTTGTATTTATATTCTACTGAAACTTTATTGCGTAGAACTCCCTTTCTTTTCTTTTTTGGTTTCTTTCTTTCCCTCAATCCAATATGATTCTGGTATTATATTTTAGTCAGTTGAGTTCTTTATCCACTTCACAGAACAGGAGGTATTGGGTTGAAATCTCAGGTTAATAATTAAATAATTGGAAAGAAAGGAGAGAAGTTAGGCAACCATGGCCGACACCGGAAAATCATTGTTAAAAATGGACGAACAGCACATGAAATAATGGGAATCACTAGAAAGTACTTCTTCCTTTCAAAGTGATTCCCCCAGTTTGATGCTTCTAACCTTTGTACTGCCATGGATATATCACAGAAGGGCAAAGAAACATAAATCATATCTTTTTTTGCATTTATTTTCATTCATTAAATTAACATATTCTTCCGTCTGTTTTGCATAATCAGAAAGTGGTATTTTTGACATTACTACCACAGTGCAGATGGCCTGCTTTAATCAGTCTGGCTTCTTCACAGTCCAGGAACAGACCGTGTTTGTCCTATCTCCAGGCCAGTCATTCCATTTCTGCCTCTTTAAAACCCTGTCTCTTTACCTGTCCTTATTTCTGCCCTCCAAAGTCCAGCACAAGACCTTTCTCTCTCACGAAGTCTTCTCTGGTGAGACTTGCCTTCTCTCATTGGAGAACGAAATGTAACGTTTAATCACATACTGTTAAGTACTCTTTGCTACACTGCTCTTTGGTATGAGTTTTAGCTCCACAATTAGATTGTGAGCTCCCTGAAGACAGGTAGCATTTCACACTCATCCTTCAGCACGGAGCACAGCTTCAGCTCTCAACATGAACTAGTTGACTGGTAGCCTGCTTTCTGCTACTTTATTTTTATTATTTAATTAAGCAAGATTCTCCAGAGCATAAACTATGCCCTTGCAATCAAGAAACCCTTGGGAGCTACATTTGCTTAGGGCACATGGGCTCTATTTACTGTTTCAATACACTGTGAGCTGTACCATCAATCACACGTCTGACAGTCTGAAAAATGCAGTGCTTCTTCTGCATGTTTTGGCTTTGCTCCTTCTCTGATGACCTTTTCGAAGCATTGGAGTGGGACTAGGGAAGAGGAGTACTTGTCATACTCTGTCAGCTTCTAGAATCTGAATTAGAAAACTCAAGGAAAGAATTCCTTTTTTTTTTTTTTAAAGAATAAAGAAGTACCCTCCCACAGTGCAAAAAAGAATAATATTGCTGTTTACTTGTAGAATTACAGTACAGAATGAGGAGATGGGTTCTTTCCTTAACATTTGTCTAGGTGCACCTATCCTCATAGTCCTGTTTTCTCTTCTCATTTAGAAGCCATTTGGTTCCAGTGTGTTTGAGGAGGCACGGATGGTTTTTGGGGGCCTGTTTAGTGCTAAGTCCTCAGGAACTCTCAGTCAAGGCACATTTCCAATAAAACATTCTAAAAAGTGGTTCCCTGGCTGTCAGGTTTTCTGGGAGCTCAAGTTAGGAGGATAGATCTAGTGGAGATGAGCTCAAATTAGGTGCGGGAGGGACAAATTAATCCCAGAGCAGAGCCACAACCCAAATCACCAATTCTAAAGGGATACAAAAAATTTAAACGTACCAATGTCACAGTTGGAAAGCTTATTATTTGAAGGGTATCTGAAGAGAGTAAAAAAGGATGACCCCATCCTGTGTAAGAGTGGTTCAGTGGTAGAATTCTCGCCTTCCATGAGGGAGGTGCAGGTCAGATTCTCAGCCAACACATCTCATGCGTGGCCACCATCCATCCCTCACTGGAGACTTGTGTGTTGCTATGATTTTTTTTTTTATGATGTTGAGTAGGTTTCAGTGGAGCCTCTAGATTAAGACAGACTAGAAAGAAAGGCCAATGAAAATCAGCCAATGAAAAAACCTATAGATCACAATGATCTGATCCGTATGTAACCAATTACGGGGATGGTGCAGGATCGGGTAGCATTTTGTTCTGTTGTGCAAGGAGTCCACATGAGTCAGGGGTCAATTTGATGGTATCTAACAACAACAGGAATCTTTTTCAGGCATACAGAAAGCTTAGTCCTGTCCAGGAGATAGGGGCTGCAGGGAAATATAGGAAAAAATTCTGATAGCAGCCAATTAGGTTGGAGTATGCCAGGCCCTGTTCCTAGCAGGGATTTTTTGAGTAAGAATCAGAGACTTGGGTAAAAGATCCATCAGGTAGATTAGACACATGTAAGGGAATCTAAAGTCTGATGTTCACACAAGTTTTGTGAAGGCTAAATTCATTCCTAAAATGTTGGGGCCTTTAACAGACCAATTCCTGACTTTCCTTGCTGGGGTGCTGTACGCTCTCAAACTGCTAACAGACTTGACTCATTGCCTCAGAGTCTTCCACACTGCTCTTTATTACTGGCCTGAAGGTAGGGCAGGGATTGATGGGAATTCTCACAAAGATTCCTGAGAAACCAGTTCAGTTTGGACTTTGATTGAGAATGGCATTAACGTGGCCTGAGATTATTGAACCAAACCTAGTCCTTGGGTCTGCCCTAGAGTGAACCCAAACCCTCAGCCTCCAAATTACCCTGCTCGATGTCTCCAGGACTTTCCAGACCACAAGGGCCCTCTCTGGGCAAAAGCGGACTCCAGGATTGGCCCTCATCTGAATGTATTTCTTTGGACTCCATTTAGCATGGAAATAGCCTTCCCCTGGTAGGCGGCATGTGTGTGGTACAGTATTGCTCAACGCAGCACATTTTCCCCAGTATATGACTTCAGAAGGAAGGTGGGGCTAGGGTTGGAAGGCTGAGGTTAGAGGTTTCTCAGAAACGTCTGTTTCACAAAGCAGCTACTCTTCTCAGATGAACGGCTTTGAGCCAATTGCTTTCATTTTCCTCAAATATCTTTCAGTGCTTTGTAACTTGTGAGCAAACAAACTGAAACAGAAAGTCATTTTTTAAGTTAATTTTATATTTGGTACGGGATTAGAAACTGGGATCTGTTCAGACGAGAGCTGTATAGCCTGTAGCCATGCCCTGCTCTTCCAACACATCTCAGTGATGTTCGTTTAGAAGGAGATTAAGGATAAGAGAATAAAAGGTCAGTTTCTTTTTGTAGGCAATTCTCAATGTCTCCTCTCAGAATCTCAATTACTTCTTCTCCGTTCTTATTTTCTTTTCCATCTGTGTCCTGGCCTTCAGACTTGTTGGAAACACTAACGCACTACATTCTCCTCCCCAGCCACAGATCATAATGCCCTTCACTGACATTTTATTGCAGTGTCCTGAGCGGCCCAGTCACCTCATGCTAAATTTGGGTTTAAATAAGTACAGCGTTTTAGTTACAGTGCTACTAGAAAGCAGCTGGAGTTAGGACTGTGGATCTATCGCTTTCGCATTGCTGTAATGTGAGAGAGAATTTTGAGAGCTATTTCTCATTCTGTTTTTTTACTAAACAAATGTAAAGAGATATTGATTCTTTCTCTGCGTGACCCTAAGTTAAATATATATCAGGTCTAGTTTTTAATCCAGAAAGTCCTGAATAGAAACAACATTACCAGCCTCTTACACTTGACTAGGTTCAATTTCACATGTCTTGCATTATTCTCTAATTATTTGTGTGACTGCGTCTTGCCTCCCCAACAAGTACCTTGAGAGGAAGAACAAATATGCAAGATTTTTTCCAACTTTCCCATAAGCTACCATGGTCTCAGGCCTATAGTTATATAGTTAAAAAACAGTTGCTGAATTGATTTGTGCTTAATACGAAATTGAAGCTATAATATCCAGATTTACTTTTACAAATTTATTTTTGGAACTTATATACACAGCTCAAAACATAAAAGCTACCACAAAATATAAAGTTAAAAGTAAGTCTACTCCTACCTCTATCTCTTATTCCCCCAGTTTCCCTCCTGTGAGGCAGCTAGTATTACTAGTTTCCTGTGTAACTTTCCAAAAATTATAACATTCATTTGCAAACACAGAGAGAGAGAGGGAGAGAGAGAAACATATGTATATATCAAACGTTAGCAAAGCATAGCCACTGTCCTGAGCTTGATTTTTTTCACCTAACATTATATATTGGGAATTTTCCATCAGCTCATAGCATGTAGGAAGCCAATGCCTTCTTTTTATGAGCTGCATAGAATACATTCTATGGAAGTATATTTTTTCCCAAAGTTTTTACTATTATAAATACATACCGAGAATATCTTTGTATATTTGTATTTTATAAATGGGTTAAGTACAGCTAAAGGATAAATGGAAACCCTGGTGGCATAGTGGTTAAGTGCTAAGGCTGCTAACCAAAGGTCCAGCAGTTCAAATCTGCCTGGAGCTCCTTGGAAACTATGGGGCAGTTCTACCCTGTCCTATAGGGTCGCTATGAGTCGGAATCAACTCGATGGCACTGGGATTTTTTTTTTAAAGGATAAATACCTAGAAACAGAATCACTGTGTAAAGGCATTGAAAAACTGATTTCCACCAACTCACACTCTAACTTATAATGTATGCAGTGACTATTTCCTTGATGTGCCCTGTGATACCCAAATGAAGAATGTGACATTATTAATGGCAAACACTTACGTAGCACTTAGTCTGCACCAGGAACAGGTCTATGTGCTTTACATATATTATCTCAAATAAGACTCATAGAAACCTTGTGCTGGAGGTACTTTTATCATCTCCATTTTACTGATAAAACATTTTGCCTCAGGTGACCTGGCTGATAAATAGCAGATGACATCTGAGCCCAGGCTGTTAAACTCTAGGAGTCAATTCTTGTAACCATGACCCCAAAACCAATTGCCGTCAAGTTGATTCCCAGTCATAGCAACCCATAGAGCGGGGTAGAACTACCCCATAGGGTTTCCAAGGCTATAAACCTGTATGGAAGCAGACTGCCCCAACTTTCTCTCATGGATTGGCTGGTGGGTTCAAACCACTGACCTTTCAGTTAGCAGACGAGAGCTTAACTGCTGTGCCACCAGGTTATTGTTAAATATTCTGTTTGAGACGTAAAAAGAATTTCTCAAGAAATAAATGTTCGGTTATTGAATAAGGATTGCCATCTGACTCAACAATTACAATCCTCATTGCTGTCCTCTATAGCACCCTGAGTGCCTTCTCATCATTCCTTGAATATTTCAGCTCCTGATTCACTGCAGTCATAATTTACAGGGCATATCAGTAGTCACAGTGGGTGCAACAACGGGTTCAAAAATAGCAACAATGGTGAAGATTGTGCAGGACTGGGTAATGTTTCCTTCTGTTGAACACAGGGTAGCTATGAGTCGGAACAAACTCAATGGAATCTAACAACAACGACATCAATAGTCATGTAGATGGGCCTTTCATTACCCTGGCCTCTCAATTCCTCCCCCAATAACTTTGCCTCAGTGACCTTGTCCTGCACCTTAGCTCAGCTCTATTTTTTTGTGATAGTAACCAAGAGTTAGATCTTGTCATCATCAGTGGCTGCATCACTTCTATAATGTTAATTTCAAGCACACTATGCTTTCCACCACGTCCAATTTTTCTCACTCCCTCCATCTGATTCCACCCACTCTATGATCTACTGGGGTCTACATTCTAGTGATCCTATCATGTCTTCACTGTCCATCCCCACGCTTTTCCCTTACACAGTAGCTTAGATTTCACAGTTTGTCGTTATAGTCATTTTCACCTACATGATTGCTAGCCTAACTGGTGTCTCTGCTCTCTTTTCCTTTTTCAACATATTTTCAAAACAGCAAGTGACTCTATTCATATGTAAGGTAGATTAAGTCAACTGTCAGTTTAACACTGTCCAATGTCTTCAGGAAAAAGGTAAAGTATTTTAAATGGCTTACAAGGCCCTGTACAGCCTCTCTATTTCACATTACTTTCCCTCTTCATCACTCTGATTAAGCCACGTTGGCTTTCCTGCTGTTCCTTTAACACTCCAGACATGCTTCCACCCCGGAGCCTTTGTATTTGCTTTGTGCCTTTGCCTGGAACATTCTTTTTCTAGCTATCCACATAGCTCCTTCCTTGACTTCCAAAATCCCAAGCAAATAGTGTTGCAGGTATGATATTTTCAGTCACAAAAATGCAAATATTAACTTTATTTCTCATTACTAATGAGCTCAACATAGCATATTTGCTTCATTAATTGAACTTTTAATAGAATTTTAGCATTTATTGCTAAAACATGGAGTCTCCTATCCCTCCTCTTTCTGTCCTTCTCATAAAACCCCATTGCTTTGGCACAGCTATTGGCTTTGGCACAGTGGTTAAGAGCTGGGCTGCTAACCAAAAGGTCGGCAGTTCTAATCCACCAGCCGCTCCTTGGAAACTCTGGGGCAGTTCTGCTCCAATCTACAGGGTCACTATGAGTCGGATTCCACTTGATGGCAACAAATTTTTCCTTCTTCTCATACAACAAAACCAAGCCCAGTGCCGTTGAGTCGATTCCAACTCATAGTGACTCTCTGAGTGACTTCTTCTCATAAAAAAAAAAAAAAATTTTTTTTAATTAATTAATTTATTTTTTATAAATTCCTGGGTTAGGGAATGGGAGAATTACTTAGAGACCTGACAGTGAGGTGGGGGGAGGGGCATTTGTTCCAGGACAGTAGGCTCTGTCGAGGCTGATTTTTGCTTTTAGTGTATACTCTTAACATATGCTTTTAATGTATACTTTCATTTAATTGGATACAGTTTGCAGCTTTGTTTATAATAGCAGTGAACTGGAAACAATTTCAGTATCCATAAATAGGAGATATAGTGTGGTTCATTTATACAATGATATGCTATGTAGTCAGTTAAAAAATAATGAGGTATATATGAAAGTGCTGATATAGAAAGATTGTCCAGCAATTTTAAGTGAGAAAAAGACATAGGACAGTGTATGCAGGGTGATTCTTATATACTTTTTATACATATAGATGAATAATTAGAGTTATGGATAATATTGTATAAATAAAAATACTTTCTTCAAATATACACAAGAAACTGCTAAAAGAAAAGGGAAGTCAAGGAGACTTCTAGGTTTTGTTCTATTTCTTTTGTAGAGTCTTATTTTTGAACGATGCACACACATTTTTATTTTTAAATTTTAAGTTAAACTAAAACAAAGGCTGAGTCATCTAGCATAAACTTATTTATTAGTTATCCAATGAACAATAATAAATCACTTTTAGGCCCTTACTGTGAGTTTGGCACTATGGTGGGGAGGCCATAAAGGAATAAGAAACAAGCACTGCCCTGTGTTTAAAATATGGTAGGGCAAATAAGATTCACAGGAACAATGAGAGAAGAGCACACATATATATAATTCTGGCTAATGTTCATGATGTGGATTATAGATATTATATGAATTAAGGCAAAGGGAAGATGGACCTCCAGTTGTCATCAGAGGAAGACATCGTTAGGAAGAAGATATAGCCAGAGTTCGGTGCTGAAATAAATATAAGATTTAGATTAGAGAAACGAAGAGAAGATAATCCAAGCACTAATGTCATGCATCAGGAAAGTTTAATAGGGCTGTGAATAAGACAACAACAGAGTAAAAATGTTTTAGGAAGGTGCATTGGCACCAGCATGAGAATTGATATAAATGGGTAGAGAATTGGAAGGGAACAAGTTTGAAGACTAACATAGACATCAAAGTATGGGCATATCAGTCTAAAGTGCAAGAATACGTTTGGATAGAGAGAAAAACCCAAGAGATGCTGAGGGGGGTAGAAAAAAAACACATACGAACACACTCATATTCAGAGCTTGATTGAATGTTAGCACTATAAAATGAATTTCAAAAAATAAAGGTTTTAGAATTCCAGTGGTCTAACTTTGGTCACACATTGATATAATATTCTGCCTATCAAATTGAGAGTCGGAGAATAGAAAAGTAGATTTATAAAAAGATCTGGCAATATAATTCCTGCTAGAGATATTTTTGCTGCTCTTAGGCGCTGTTGAGTCTGTTCCAACTCCTAGTGACCCCATATATAATAGCACAAAATGTTGTCTGGTACTGTACCATCCTCACAATAGTAGGTATGTTTGAGCGCATGGTGCAGCCATTGTGTCAATCTATCTCGTTGAGGCTCTTTACTTTTGCGCTGATCTTCTACTTTACCAAGCATCCGCTTTTTCCTTCTTCAAGGATTGGCCTCTTCGGATAATGTGTCCACAGTAAGCAAGACAGAGCTTGAGAAGACTAAGTACAGTTATTATAATAAAATGTGCAATGATCTGGAGTTAGAAAACCAAAAGGGAAGAATACACTCAGCATTTCTCAAGCTAAAAGAACTGAATTAAAAATTTAAGACTAGAGTTGCAATATTGAAGGATTCTATGGGATCTGACCTCCCATTGCATGTTTATTCTATTGCTGGGAATCAATTATGCATGTAGTTTATACTATTTTCTTTTGCTTTGTGCAAAGTTTTTAATTGTTTCAAGTGTACAGAATAAGATTTACTAAAAGCAAGCCCCATATCAATTTGGATCTTCTATTCCTACCATCAAGTACCATCTACTTACAGCACTGTCCAATGGACACCAGTAAAAGTAAGTCTGTTAATAAAATTGTATATATATTCAAAATTCATTCTCAAAATAGCAGATGAACAAAATAAAAACTTAATGTACTAAGAATAATCTAGGCACAAAACCTGTTGTTGTTGTGGTTAGGTGCCGTCAAGTATGCTCTGACTCATAGCTCCCCTATGTACAACAGAATGAAACACTACCTGGTTCTTCGCCACCCTCACAATCATTGTTATGCTTAAGCTTATTGTTGCAGCCATTGTGTCAATCCATCTCTTTGAGGGTCTTCCACTTTTTCCCTGACCCTCTACTTTACCAAATATGATGTCCTTCTCCAGGGACTGAGTCCCTCCTGATAATATGTCCAAAGTACATGAGACATAGTCTCACCATCCTTACTTCTAAGGAGCATTCTGGTTGTATTTCTTCCAAGACAGATTTGTTCATTCTTTTGGCAGTCCATGGTATATATAGTCAATATTCTTCGCCAGCACCACAATTCAAAAACATCAATTCCTCTTCGGTCTTCCTTATTCATTGTACTCCTTTCCCATACATATGAGGCAATTGAAAACGCCATGACATAGGTCAGGCACACCTTAGTCTTCAAGGTGATATCTTTGCTTTTCAAGACTTTAAAGAGGTCTTTTGCAGCAGATTTGCCCAATGCAAAGGGTCTTTCGATTTCTTGACAGCTGCTTCCATGGGTGTTGATTGTTTATGCAAATGAAATGAAATCCATGACAACCTCAGTATTTTCTCTGTGTATCATGATGTTGTTTATTGGTCCAGTTGTGAAGATTTTTGTTTTCTTTATGTTGAGGTGTAATCCATACTGAAGACTGTAGTCTTTGATCTTCATCAGTAAGTGCTTCAATTCTTCTTCAGTTTCAGCAAGCAAGTTTGTGTCATCTGCATAATGCAGGTTGTTAATTAGTCTTCCTCCAACGCTGTTGCCCGGTTCTTCTTCATATAGTCCAGCTTCTCAGATTATTTGCTCAGCATACAGATTGAATAGGAATGGTGAAAGGATGCAACCCTGATGCACACCTTTCTTGACTTTAAACCACGAGTATCTTCTTGCTCTGTTCGAACCACTGCCTCGTGATCTGTGTACAGGATCCTCATAAACACAATGAAGTGTTCTCGAATTCCCATTCTTCACAATGTTATCCATGATTTGCTATGATCCACACAGTCGAATGCCTTTGCATAGTCAATAAAACACAGGTAAACATCTTGCAGGTATTCTCTGCTTTCAGCCAGAATCCTTGTGACATCAGCAATGATATTCCTGGTTCCATGTCCTCTTCTGAATCTGACTTGAATTTCTGGTAGTTCCCTGTCAATATACTGCTGTGGCCACTTTTGAATGATCTTCGGCAAAATTTTACTTGCGTGTGATATTAATGATGTTGTTTGATAATTTCCACATTCAATTGGATCACCTTTCTTGGGAATAGGCATAAACATGGATCTCTTCCAGTCAGTTGGCATATTCCTAATTTCTTGGCATAGATGAGTGAACACTTCTGGCACTGCATCTGTTTGTTGAAACATCTCAGTTGATATTCTGAAAATTCCTGGAGTCTTGTTTTTTGACAGTGCCTTCAGTGCAGCTTGGAATTCTTCCTTCAGTACCTAATCATCATATGGTACCTCCTGAAATGTCTGAACATTGACCAATTCTTTTTGGCATAGTGACTCTTTGTAGTCCTTCCATCTTCTTTTGATGCTTCCTGTGTCATTTAATATCTTCCTTGCAGAATCCTTCAATATTGCAACTGGAGGCTTGAGTTTTTTCTTCAGTTCTTTCAGCTTGAGAAATGCCAAGCATGTACTTCCCTTTTGGTTTTCCATCTCCAGCTCTTTGCGTAAGTCATTATAAAACTTTACTTTGTCTTCTGGAGCTGCCCTTTGAAATCTTCTGTTCAGTTCTTTTACCTCATCGTGTCTTCCTTTTGCTTTAAGTGCTTGATGTTCAAGAGCAAGTTTCAGAGTCTCACCTGACATCAATTTTGGTCTTTTCTTTTTTTCTTGCCTTTTTAATGACCTCTTGCTTTCTTCATGTGTGATGTCCTTGATGTCATTCCTCAACTAGTCTGGTCTTTGGTCATTAGTGTTCAATGCATCAAATCTATTTTTGAGATGGTCTCTAAATTCAGGTGGGATATACTCAAGGTCATACTTTGGCTCTCGTGGACTTGTTCTAATTTTCTTCAGTTTGAACTTGAATTTGCATATGAACCATTGATGATCTGTTTCACAGTTGCCCCCGGCCTTGTTCCGACTGATGAAATTGAGCTTTTTCATCGTCTCTTTTCACAGATGTAATTAGTTTGATTCCTGTGTATTCTACCTGGCGAGGACCATGTGTATTGTCACTGCTTATGTTGTTGAAAAAAGTATTTGTTTTGAAGAAGTTGTTGGTCTTGCAAAATTCAATCATGCTATCTCTGGCATCATGTCTCTCATCAAGGCCGTATTTTCCAACTACCGATCCTTCTTCTTTTCCAACTTATGCATTCTAATCACCAGTTATTATCAATGCATTCTGATTGCATGTTCGATCAATTTCAGACTGCAAATGTTGGTAAAAATCTCCAATTTCCTTATTTTTGGCTTTAGTGGTTGGTACGTAAATTTGAACAATAGTCGTATTAACTGGTCTTCCTTGTAGGTGTAGGGATGTTATCCTATCACTGACAGTGTTGTACTTCAGGATAGATTTTGAAATGTTCCTTTTGATGATGAATTCAAAGTCCTTCCTCTTCAAGTTGTCATTCCTGGCATGGTAGACCATATGATTGTCTGATTCAAAAAGGCCAATACCAGTTTATTTCAGCTCACTAATGCCTAGGGTATTGATGTTTATGCATCCCATTTCATTTTTGATGATTTCCAATTTTCCTGGATTCATACTTTCTACATTCCAGGTTCCAATTATTAATGGATGCTTGCAGCTGTTTATTCTCAATTTGAGTCATGCCACATCAGCAAATGAAGTTTCTGAAAGCTTAGCTCCAACCGCATCATTATGGTCAGCTCTACTTTGAGGAGGCAGCTCGTCCCAAGTTGTCTTTTGAATGACTTCTAACCTGGGGGTGTAGCTCTTCCCCCGTCGTCTTGTGAGTGACTTCTAACCTGGGGGGCTCATCTTCTGGCACTATATCAGCCAATGTTCCATTGCTATTCATAAGGTTTTCACTGGCTAATTATTTTCCGAAGTGGACCGCCGGTTCCTTCTTCCTAGTCTTTCCTAGTCTGGAAGCTCAGCTGAAACCTGTCCACCATGGGTGACCCTGCTGGCACTTGAATACCAGTGATATAGCTTCCAGCATCACAGCCACATGAAAACTTCTACAGTACAACAAACTGACAGACATGGGGGTGAGTATAAAATCCAGATATTAAAAAATTGAGATGCTAGGCTGGTGCAAGGAGAAAAATAAAAATACCTTGGTAAACTTATTGCCTGAAAGAGGAATGGAATTTGTTTTACAGAACTCATAATGTAGTATTTGACTCCAGCCATTGGGAAACAAAGTGTTTCCCTGTCTACTTCCCCTGGACTGGTTCTATCCTCAAAGATGATGGTAAAATCAAGGAGTAGATTTCAAAGTATAGACTGACTAAAGCAGGAAGTAGAATCTAAAGTCTTAACTGATTAGATTCCCCTGAACCCTTACACAGAGAACCAGGAGACTGGGCATCTGCTTTTTCTCTGAGATAATTTCCTAACAAATAGGGATGCCTTTTAAGCAGCAATACCACAGTACCTAGATGAGAAAACCGGGATGTAAAACTACATGATTTGTTAGTTAATACTTACTTTATCCTGTGTCAGCAGGGGTAGCAATATGTCCAAGACACGCAGAAGATCTCTCTTGCTCTTCTTTTCACTGGTGTCATATTCTTCCCCTTTATTATCATCATTCTTGATCTACATCAAAAATCCCTTCCAAATTCCTCCTAGACCTTCTGTCCATGTGGGACTCTTCAGGTTACACATAGGTGTATACCTAATTGTAGTTTACTTTATTTTCACTTTTTTTCCCCTCATTATGATTTCCATAACGTGAAGTCATATTGTCTAGTCAACACAATGCAGCTTTGACCAGAACTCGTAATGCTGCCTGATCTGATCCTTAATACATTCTTGGCTAGTTCTGTGGGAGACTGAATAATGACCCCTTCAAAGAAGTCTACTCTGGAATCTCAGAAACCTGTAACTATGTTACATTACACAGCAAATGGGCTTTCCAGACGTGACTAAGATTATGAATCTTGGGATGGAGAGATCATCCATTTAAATCCAATCTGATCACTTGAGGTCTTAAAAGAGCAGAAACTCTCCCAGTTGAAGTCAGTCAGAGAGATGCAGCATGAGAAGGACTTGGTCAACCACTGCCGACTTTGAAGATGGAGGAAGAGGACCACCAGCCAAGGATGCCTCTACAACCTGAGAACAGCCTTCAACTGACAGCCAGCAAAGAAAGAGTACTTCAGTATTAAAAGTACAAGGAGCTGACTTCTGCCAGTACCCTGAATGAGCAAGGAAGTAGGTTTTTCCCCAGGCCTCCAGAAAGGAGCACAGCCCTGCTGAAGCCTTGGTTTCAGCCTTGTGAGATCCTACGCAGAGACCCAGCTAAGCCTGTTGGACTTCTCACCTTTGGAAATTGTGCGATAATTGTGTTAATTTAAGTAGCTAAGTTTCTGGTAATTTGTACATCAGCAATAGAAAACTAATACACCTGCCTTATGTGGTTAAGAGAATGCAAGTCACTCCTTTGGTTCTGTTCTCCTTTTCTTTTCTCCTCAAGGTCTAACTATGACACAACTCCTCTTTATTTAGTAATTTAATTCCTTCCACTGCTTTTGACTAACTGATGCCTATCCACTTTTACTATAGAATAGATTCCATAACTGATCAATGCTTCCCATTGAACATAAAAATTAAATAATGTTTAAATGAAAAAAAATTAACAGAAGTAGAATTTAAATAGGATGCATATGGTCTAAACCAGTAGAAAATATAAAAACACACAAACAAACAAAATAACCCATATGGTGGAAGTTAGAAAATAAAGAAAACATTCAGAAAGCATTATAAACAAATAGAAACCATTTAACAAGTAAATGAAAATAAGACCAATATGTCCATTATAATAATAAATGTAAATGGGTGATTAGACCATAAAACAAAATCCAAATGACATACTTAATACAAAGAAACATAAAAAGATAAGTGTTAAAGCAGTTACAAAAGTATATCTAATAAATTCAAATTATAAGAAGGCATTTGTTACAATAATAACATGACTACGTGAATTAAAAGCAAAAGCACAAAATAGAATAAAGAGATTCTTTTTATATTGTCAAACTATATAATTTACACAAAAGATTTAGTTGCCAGGAATTATCTATTAAATAAAATTTCATTGAGCTACATAAAGCAAAATGTAAAGAGGAACAGAAACAAAAAAATGAAGATTTTAAAATATGTAACATTTGACAAAGAGTAAATGGTATGTGTGCCCTCATAGAATAAGATTTATTTAAATACGTTAAATATATTTAAACACACAGCTAGTAAACAGAAATGCACATCCTTTAACCAAAAAAACAAAAAAAAACCCAGGGGCGTGGAGTCAATTCTGACTCAAAAAAACAAAAAACCCAGGGGCGTGGAGTCAATTCTGACTCATAGTGACCCTACTGTTGCTGTTGTTGTTAGGTGTCCTTGAGTCGGTTCTGTCTCATAGCGATCCTATGCACAACAGAATGAAACACTGTCCGGTCCTGGACCATCCTCACAATATGGAGCCGAATAAAACTGCCCCAGAGGGTTGCAAGGCTGTAATCTTTATGAGAGCAGATTGCCACTTCTTTCTCCATCAGAGCAGCTGGTGAGTTCAAACTGCTGACCTTTCCATTAGTACCTGAGCACTTTAACCATTGCACCACCAGGGCCCCTTCCAAAACATCTGTAGTGGAGGTCAACTCATAACATGCCCTTAAACAAACTTTCACTTCTCCATGTTTCATTTCCCCTGACCTTCAGTCCTTCTGCCTGGGTCACTTCCCAAGTAATCTACCTCCACTGAAGCCTTAGTAGTAGACTTGGCTATCTGGAGAACCTGAGCTAAAACATGAGACAAAAGATGGTGACATTCTAAAAGGGAAACATGAGAGTCACTTTTTGCTTAGGGTCTAGCTTTTTCTAGATATTAAAAATCACTGTCTAGTAAGGACTCAAAGAACTAAAATTATACCATTTAGAATCCTACTACTTTGTGGGAGAAGTGCCAGGTCATTGGATGGAAAACAGAAATAGTTTTTACTTGTTACACTTGTCTTGCCTTCACATGCTTACAGTTATATAATGAGATTAATTTGAAAACCCCTTTGCACATCCATAAATAAACTTTTTGCTGCGCGGGAATATTCTCCTCTAATATTTAAGAATGAATCATGTCTGATGTTGCCTATGTACATAAGGTGTACTGGTCTTTAAACATATACAATTTGTTTGGAGTCTAAGGAGCCCTGGTGGTACAGTGGTTAAGTGCTTGGCTGCTAACCAAAAGGTCGACAGCTGGAACTCGCAAGCTTCTCCATGGGAGAAAGATGTGGCAACCCACTTCCATAAAGATTTACTGCCTTGGAAACCCTATGTGGCAGTTCTGCTCTGTCCTATAGGGTCTCTATAAGTCCGAATTAATTCAACAGCAGTGGTTTTTTTTTTTTTCAGATTTAGAATAAAAGGCTACAGAACAAATTTCAGTAAAGCCAAGGAAACAGTGAGAGAAATCTTTCTGGAAAGCCCTTTGGCGTTCTTTCAAAAAATTCAAAAGTTATCATTCAGCAAGAGAAAGTCTGTGTTAATGCCGTGTGTACTTTCAGAGAAATTAATGCTTCAGCATATGTCAATGATTTTTTCCCCCCCTTTAAGTGACGGGTTTGCTCAAATTCAAGCTTTGGGAAAAAAATTTTAATGCACATCCATAAAGCATTTATGGACCATAATGAAGGCCTAAAGCAAGAAATGTTTAAATTACCCAGTGTTTGAGGGAAAAAAAGGAAAAGAAAAAAATTAAAGGCAAGGGAATGAAATAGATGTATGCCTGTGGCTGACATTATGGTTCGCTGTTTGTTTTGTTTGTCTTTTTTTCCCTCTCTGCAGATTTACTTTCTTTACAGCCTGCTACAAATACATATTTGTATTTCATAGTGTATATGTTACTGCACCATGAGTGACAAAGAAGAGCTTTTACTGTTGACTGTTAAATGTCCACCTTACAGAAAGTGCTAGAAATGAACAGGGAGGTGTGTTGGGATGCAGACCTGAGACTTAGGTTATCAATGCTGGGGAGAGGAATCTGCCCGGGTCTCCATTGCTCGGAGATTGGTCTGAAGCTGTACAATTAAAATGTCAATTGTGAAAGAGGAGACCCAGATCCTGGAGGCTAGAATAAACATGAAGCTGGGAACAAACACAGGCAGTCAGGAAGAGTGGTAGGCTCAGACCTTGAGTGATATTTTAGGTAACTGCTCCGTTCTTCCTCTCTTTGAATGTGAAGAGACACTGTGCAGCATAAATTTTCAAGTCTCCATTCTGGCTGTGGGGAAAAGTTGTAAGAATTCTAATTAGATTTTACGCTCAGTTTTCCCCTTTTTAGTTTCTCTTCTGTGAGTCAAAGGAATTATATATGAGCACTAGCTAATTGTCTAGGGGTTAGAGTTATCAATTATTAAGCACCAACGAATCCAGAAGTACAACCTATTTTAGGATCCACACTCTACTCTCATTTCCCCTGGGGTGGGAGGAGAGCAAACCAATGGCACAGATTTAATTTCTTGTTCCACAAGGGAAAACAGTGTCAAGAATCAAATTGTTTTTCACTGATCACCACGAATAATCAGATCTCCAGCTAGAAGGTCCCCGTTACAAAACCTCTCCTAATGCAAAAGCTGCTGATGGAAAATGTGTTAAGCGTAGAATAGAAGCAATGCATTGCCCTGCAGTTTGTTTGCTGCATCCACAAACGGAGCATCTGCATGATGCGACTCTACTAGATTGCTTGAGAGCAGTCTGTGGGAAGAACCGGTGGCGCTTCGTAAACCCCCTACAGCCTGCAATGTGCAGGGCTTCCTTCTCTTATGGCTTTACATTTGCAGACCAAATACCTAAACAGCCTGGCAGTTTCTCTAGTTAATCTGATCATTTTGGGCAGCCAGATTAAATAATTCAGACTCCAGTTGGAATACGATTGAATTGGACAACCCAGTTTGGCAGTTTGCAGTTATCCCATTGACCCAAATATTGCCAAATCTCCACTTCATGGCAGTTTTACAAGGCTTGGAACCACTCCTTTAAGTAACAGTCCCATGAGACCTAAGGGGCTCGTGCTGCTAATGAGTTTAGTTACACACATGTTGTCTGCTCACCATCTCCTTTACTGCCAAAAATCCAGTAATGAAGGTAGATAAAAGACAGTAGCGTCATCAGAGAACTAGACGGCCTTTCGAAAGATTGCCCAAGGTTATGCCGTCATCGTGAAGGAGGAACAGAAATATTTCAGGAATTACCAAAAACTTATGATTTCCATGTTTTCTCCAGAGCCTCACTGGGGACTCTAAATAGCCACCAGATTAAAGTGGCATCAGCAGTTATGGACAGCAAACTCTCTGCAGACCATACTCAGTGATTGGTGATTGGGCCCTAACATCCTCAGGAAATCCTGGTAGAGTTTTGAGGAGACAGTAAGGAGGCCCAAGAACTTCACCTCTCTGGCATGTTCTGCTTGGCAAGGCTGCTGACCAATGTGGCTCCGAGCCCAGGCTGAGTGGCTGGAACCCCCTAACTTGGCTGTGGACACATGCACAGTGTGGGACTCAACAACGCCAGGCCTGCCAGGCACTTTTGGTCATGCAGATTTAATTTCTATTTTCAAAAATATCCCCTGAGCAAGCAGTGAGAAGTACATAAGAGAGCTTTTGTGTATTTTCTCCCCTTCATTCTATACTATCCATGTCTAAATAAGAGGTGTTTTTTTCCACGGATTTATTTTCAAGTAGAACAGTCACAGATAAGTAACATGTGATACGAAATTAGTATGGAAACTAAATCAGAAGAATCAAGTCTCAGGATGAGCTTGTACCCCAAGAATTTTCCTCACTGCCCCACTTCGTACTGCAAGTCACCCAGGTGTACACCACATACAGAGACATGTTTATAAAGATCCAATTTGTGGCTCTAATATGAACATCAAAAATGAACGTGCAATCATAGGTAACTTTAACTTAATAACCAAGGTTAGGAGAAAAAAAGCATGTAAACACCTTTATCTAAAGTAAAACAGAAGATACATCAATATGCATAACTATCTGTAAGTTTAGGAAGAATGAAAAATAGTGAAAACGGGGTAGGAAAAATAAATCATCTAAAATTGCAACTGAAGAAACTTGTCGACTTATTAGGAAAAACACTTTCTAATTCGAATTCTGGAACATTTTATTGAGGAAAACTGTACTATATGGTTGTCAAAAGAATTTTTAGGCAAGATTTTATTTGCTTTAAACTTTTCAAAATGACTTGTTTATGTAAAAGGTGAGGTACGACCTAAATGACTTTTTGGGGGCCCCTTGTAAACCTGTAATTCCACACGCTTTTTCTGTGTGTAGGTGGGGAGCTTAAATACTAAAGGACACACTGGACTTTTGCTACTTTTTATTCACTCTTTAATGTTAAGAAGAAAGTTCTTCTTGGACCCATTCAGGAGTGTTCTGTAGAAAGTACTTAGGTTCAAAATGATACAGAAAATCAGCAGTTACAGCTCACGCTATCATGGCACAGATCCCGGATTTCACTAGAATTAGTTTTTCTCTTTTTCATGTTACGTTCCCAACCCCTCTTCTTGTGACAGTTTCTCAACCTATCATAATTAGCATGGTCATTTTGACAGAAGTTTGGATTTCAAAATCTTGAAAGGGTTCTTGAATTGTTGAACAAAGCTGAGAAGAACAGTGTTTGGTGTAGAAGAAGAGGGAATTCTAAACACTGGAAGTGTCAGGTGCCCAGCAACATCCTTCAGATGCCCTAGGTGAGAGCCTCTGGAAGTAGAAATTGTCTAGGAAATGGCACTCAGGTGAAAAGCTTTTGGGGAGATAACTTAAATGGTACCAGATACAATCCTCCTCCTGACTAGCATAGCTATCTCTTCCCTCTGATTCTCGATTATTTTTTAAGGAATATGGATATGATCCCATTTTTTTTTAACTTTTTTTTTTTTAAATCAATTTCTGTGTTTTCCATCTGCCTCTGGGACATGGGCCAACATGACACAAATCATGTATACTCATAGGACCCAGCAACCACCAGGATTTCATTTCCTTGCTACTCTTTCCCTACGATTGTGGCAAAAGATGAAAAGTTCATTGAAAACAAAGGAAAAACTGAGTTTGAAGGGTGGTGAGAAGGACAGGCATGTCGGGAACTTATATTAGATATAGAGTAAGATGCTATTATCTAACTTTCAATCTAGAAGCATACCAGAATATGCCAGAATGCTCCTCAAAACATAGAAACTCATTTTCATCGAATTGCTATTTTATCAAAATCAGACTAAATGAGACTGTCAGGAACACTGCATCCTCCTAGTAATTGCATCTACCATCTGTATTGCTATCCTGAGCAACGGGTTATTATTATAAAGCCAAAGGCTTTATAATAAAGTGCCCAGAGTGTCCCCATAGTCTATGGATATTTTTTTGGAAGATATAATTTCCATTCTGGCTGCCAAGTAAACAAAAATTACAGCATAAAAACATGGGCGAAAACATGCAAAAATTGTTACATTAGCCTCCCTGAACTATCTTTGTTCTTAGTGTTTTAAACACCTGTATTCCAGTGTGTTCCATTTGCTATCTTATAATGAGATGGGCTGTCTTAGATGAAGTTCCTAGGGGTGGACAACATTCCTCACATGTGTAAGTATTCCCAAAGGTGAACTGGGCCCAAGGTATAGCCCTATAAGCTTATGTTCTCCTAGAAGTGGAAGTGTTTGCTAACAACTCTTGAAGTGTGAGCTACTGTCCTCCCTGAGTTGCTCCACCGGGGCCAGCTCCAGGCAAAGATGTGAAGCCCACGAAATGTGCTTTTCTTGCCTCAGCTTTCCCATTTTCATTATTCCCGTTCTTCAGCATTCACAAATCTCTGTCAAAATCTACTCTCAGAAAAGGTCTCCTTGAAATCTTTTTAAGTTTCCATATGAAATTCTATGTGTCATGCCTCCCGGAGCTATTTGTATGTTATTTCTGGCATGAATTGTGAAATGAAATGCTCTGCCCCTTTGGAGGAGTTCCATGTATCATTGGGCAGGTGAGGGAGAGCATCTGGGGGGAGATAGACCAAGGGAAGCCTTCTCAGCACTCCTGAACACAGCTACACACTCACACACAAATAATAAGGCTAAAGGAAGGAGTAACATCGTCACCTCTCTAGTATACAGTAGGCATTGTAGCAATCATTTCTAAGTGTTTCTCACTAAATTCCAGTAATTAAGACCCAAGTCAAAAGAGAAGTTGAGTTATTTCATCAAGGCCATTCAACTTCAGATCTAGGGTACAAGCATCTGCCAATTCCTAGTCTCTTTATTCTGTATATTGTAGTCACTTTTGTTGATCTGAGTTTGTAATGAAAGCGATAGTGGGAAATTTTCTGTGCTGAAATAAAATATTTCATACTTCCATAAAAGTATGGAAGAAACCAAGCGAGAAAGCATAGATGTAAAACCCTCTCAAAAACTCCAGGGAGAAGCCAGACCAACTTTAACGTTTGAGGTCTTCATTCATTTTTTTTCCGTTTCTGTAGAGACATTTCATTTATCATCTTTGCATCATCTCTCGCTTTGGTTAACGGATGGTGTTACTTTTTGATTACTGACTGATCTCTCATAAATTCTGTGCTATGAGGCATGAACATTTCACTTCACAAAACAGGGCATTCTGCAGTGCAATGAATAACTTAATATGGCCCTTCTAGCCATGGTCTTTGTGACACACACAATGATTGAGTGGGACTATGCATATAAGTTATATGGAACCTGTGATGGCTGGGGTTATGTGTCAATTTATTGTATGGTTGTCCTCTATTTTGTGATCTGATGCAATTATCCTAATTATCCTCCACTTTATGTGTTGTAAATTCCAACCTGTATATGTTAATGAAACAGGTTTCAGTGTGGGGTGTATCTTGAGTCACAGCCTTGCAGAAAGGCATGGCTCAAGTCCTACCCTTACTCAAGCTATGCCCTTCCCTGGGGTGTGGCCTGTATCCACAGTATATATGTGGGTGCTGAAGTAGGGCTCTCTCTCTCTCTCCCTACACCTGAATCCTGTATCATTGTCTGACCTCTGATTTTTGGAACTTGAGCAAGTTGCCTGCCATCTGACCTGCTTATTCTGGGATTCATCCAGAATCCAGTCTTGTGAGTCTTGTCTGGCCTGCTGATTGGCATTCATCAGCCCCGGTGACCATGTGAGTCAGAAGAAGCCTACACCTGACCAATGGATTTGGAACTTGCCAACCTCCACAATTTTGTGAGCCACTTCCTTGATATGGTTTGTGAGTTTTGTGAGACGTTACAGTGAATCAGGGAAACCAAAGACTGGAGGGAGGGTACTGAGGGGAGGAAGAGCTGTTAACGTTAGAGATGATGGAGTGGCACAGTAGTTTGGAAAAGTTGGACATTTGGAACATCTTTAACTTTTACCTCATAGGAACCAGGTATGTACTGATCCTTATAAGAGAAATTACTTGTTTACGCTGTCACTATGAAGTAACTAAATATTTACTTCCTAGCAAATGCTCAGAGTGTCTGGGTACTTTGTTTTCACTTTCCCCAACTTTTCATTTTTATGGATTTCAACATGTTGCTGTAAAATTGTATTCTTGAAGATCATAGGAGATGCTATTGTAGCATCCTTTCTTGAGATACTACTGCATTCTCTTCTCTATGAAATGAGTGTCCTAACATTAGATGGATTTACAGATACTCAGAACGTAAGAAGACCCTGTTTTGATATTGGTCAGTGTTTGGCCTTCTTTCTGCCTTTACTACTCTTTAACTACCTATCTGCATATCAACAAGAAAAAGCCATAGACATAATTCCACACTTTCATTATTGCTTTACTAATAAAAGGAATTTTAAAACAATAGTTAACTTACATTAACTAGGCAAGTCAAGCAATTTATAAGTTATATATTTTCATTCAGCAAGTCTTAGTGACCTCCTACTTCGTGTGCCAGGCACTATTCTTGAGCTAGGGAAACAATGATGAGCAAAAGATCCCCTGCTTTTCTGGTGACTACTTGTTATTGTTGTTAGCTGCCATGTGGCCCCAACTAATGGTGACCTCATGCACAACTGAATGAATCACTGCCCAATTTTGTGCCATCCCCATGATCAGTTGGGGATGAGACTTGGAAGCTCTGCTGAAACTTGTTCAGCATCAGAGCAACATGCAAGCCTCCACTGACAGTACAGGTGGTGGTTGCACATAAGGTGAATTGGCTGGGAACTGAACCCAGGTCACCTACATGGAAGGTGAGAATCCTACCACTGAACCACCAATGATCTCACAGGCTAACTGGGAAGGCTAGTTAGGAGACAGGTATTAGTCAAATGGAAATACAAAGGAACGCATGTTTACAAATGGATTGCTCAAAAAGAAAAAGAAACAAAAAAACAAAAAAACAACTAATAAGGTAACAAGATTTGGGATCTTAAAATGAAGGAAACTGCCCTAGAATGAGGAAATTAGGGTAAGCTTCCAGAGAAAAGGATCTTTGAGGTGGCATCTGAAGACTGAGTAGAGTTTCTATGAGGGAGTAGGACAAAGAAGAGCCTTATGGATAGAACAGCACGATCAAAGGACTGGCATTTGGAACGGAGATTAAAAACCAGGAGACGAAAGTTTGGCCTGAGTTCATATGCTGTGTGAGAGGGTGATGATTAATGAGGCTAGGGAGACAGGCAAGGGCCAGACCGGATGGACATATTAGGCAGTGTCGAGGATATTCATCTTTACCTTAAAAGCAATGGGAAGTAATTGCAGGGGTTTAGCCTTGATTGCATGGCTTTGCATTTGAAAAGATTCCTTTCTGCTCCTGGCAGAGTTTGAGCTTGGTGAAGACATGGAACTCAGTTATCAATATTATTCTATAATATCCAATTATTGTACAAGATTTGGTGGGGAGGAAAATGATGAATATGCTCTATAATGGTATTACCCACTTAAAAAAATGCTATTAGGATATTTATTTCTCTCTACCCTCTCTTTCTTTTAAAAATTGATACTATCAAAGCTGTCGATATTTGAACAGAAGAAAGCTGCTTGGGAAAGGCATGCACTGAGCTTCACTTACAAAGATGTATACCAAAAAACCCAAAACCAAACCCAGTACTGTCAAGCCGATTCTGACTCATAGCGACCATATAGGATGGAGTAGAACTGCCCCATAGAGTTTCCTAGGAGTGCACGGTGGATTCGAACTGCCGACCCTTTGGTTAGCAGCCATAGCACTTAACCACTATGCCACCAGGGTATCCACAAAGATATGTAGAAAGCCTTTAATACCCAATCACAGAGTAGAGAAAGAGTAATAAATAATAACCAATGACCAAATACAGATTTATAAGCTAGAAGTAAATTTATTTCTTAAATGGATGTAGTGCTATGCAAGAAAGACATGATATACTTCTTTATTTATGAAAGTATTCTAATCATCTGTGGAAAGTTCTTCTAATAAATGTGACTATTTATAGAATCACAGGATCAAAGAGACTCTTTACCTGACAGAAGAAACCAAAACACATGAGAAAGAGTTTATAGTATTTCTCCTAGTGCTAAAGGAGACTCGTAGTTGATTAACTGATTCATTTATTAAATGGTTGTGGTTGTCAGCTCTTTGTCAGGTACAGTTCAAGATTCTAGGGATATAGCAGAGACTAAAGACATAAAGTTTCTATTGTCATGAGGCTTATGTTTTAATTGGAGCAGATATAAAATGAAGAGATTAGAAAGAAATATAAGGTATGCACATACAAGAACATTTAAGGCATCCTAGATGGTACAAAGAAAGGGGGTGGGATTGTAAGAATGTGATTAGAGGACTTGAGATATATAGCTACACCTCTCAATATCTATATGTTCTCTCACAAGATACATAAAAAAAATAAATAAATAATTTTTTTTTTTTTTTTTTTTAGATACATACACATAAATACAAGAAGTCCATGGGTGGCACAAAGGGTGAAGAGCTCAACCACTAACCAAAAGGTTGGCTCTTTGAGTCTGCCCAGGTGCATCTCGCGATCTACTTCCAAAAGATCATAACCATTACAAACTGTATGGCGCGAAGTTCTCCTCTGAAATATATGGATTGCCATGAGTCGGAACCGACTTGCTGCAACTGGTTTGCTTTGTTTATACATACGCATGTACGTATGTTGAAAGAAAACCTTGCTGTTGAGGTGGCACTTGAACAGATCATATCAATTTTAAATGATGATACCCTGAATCAAAGAAAATCAAAGAAAGGCCTTTGAAAATTTTCTCTTCACCCACTGAGGAAAGGCACACAGACTCACCTTAATTATAAAATTTTCTTTAATGTCATGCTTAAATGTTGTTTTCTTGGTATTTGATATTGGGAGCTCACGCCAGTGTCACCTCACCTCCAATCTGCCAACACCTCCTCTGCTTTGTTCCTAATCGCTGGCAGCTGATCTACTTCTGTCTCTGCTTGGACTGCCGGCTATTCGATGATTATGGATGCTATGAATAGCATGTTGGAGAAACGAGCCACTTAATTTGCAGCACAGTTTAATTATAAAAGAACTTTTGAAACTAATGCTTCCTTACTAATTCCTTTCTCAGTCTTGGATCTTTTTCTTTTGTTTAGCAGATGGTTTTTCATTACACACCCATTTGACAATTTTGAAACGAGTTCACAACGGAGCCCATTTTCTAAACAAGCAGCACAAATATGCAAACCGTGAACTTGACATTCAGCTTTACAAGCTGCAACAACCAAAGGATAAATAGTTTTGTCAAGGATTACCCGTGAGAGATTAAAGATTAAAATTCATTTTCAAGCAGTATCACCAAATACTATTACTTATCTTGACATTCAGAAACAAAATGATATCATATTCATTTCTAATATCAGTGATTTGAAAGTATTTATCTGAGAATCTGCTTCTTCAATGCAATAATATGAAAATATGTCAAGTCAAATTTAAGCACATTTTTTAAAAAATTGCTTTCATGTAAATACTTTAAAGTTGCATGTCTTTCATTGGCTATCATATTCCATAGACTCCTTTGTAAGTGGATCAAATTATTCAAAGTGCAAATATGGGTTTGTATTATAAGTTATACCTGTTCTTTAAATAAATATATTCTTTGATGCAAGGAGAAGAAGTGCTATAAAATATGACTGAAATATTAATCTGAAATTTTTCTATGTAGGGCATTTTTTTTTTTTTTTTTTTTTAGGGCATAGAATAAGGAATCAAAAATGCAAAAAAGAATGTGGCAAGGCACATTCACGACTGCCGCCCAAATCACCTGATTGGGCACAGCTAAAAACTCAAATGACACTGACATCACAGAGCCTCTTGCTCTCCTTGCAGACCCTTAAGATTCAGAAGCACACACAAATTACTGGTACACCCTCAGGTTTGCTTAGCTTTCAATAATGCTTGATCTATTAGCCAATATATTAAGGAAAATCAACCTAGTTGACATCTCACTGTGGTGGTGATGTTTATTTATCATATGAAATTGAAGTAATCTTTTATTTTAAAGGGAATATATGGAAGCATAAACTTTTGTTCAAACATTCATTCATTTATTCATTTATTGGACTAGCATAGAACTTTTCAAAGGCAATTCAAGAACTTATATGAAATTATTGGTGTGATTTAAATATTTTTTCTTTTGTGGAATTCTGAATACACGTGATTAGAGAAGAGTTGATTTTAAAACAGTTAAGCCTGGTATGAGTTAGGTTCCATGACAAAAACACAGTAAATTTCCTTAAGGATTTATGAAAGACATTAAAATCTAAATCATAAATATAAAATTTTACAGTCTTTTTATAGCATAAGTCAAGTAAAAAAAGCAAAAAACCAAACCTGTTGCCATTGTCGATTCTGACACATAGAGGCCCTGTAGGACAGAGTAGAACTACCCCACAGGGTTTCCAAGGCTGTAATCTTTACGGAAGCAGACTGCCACATCCTTTAATTGCCACATCAATTACTTTAACACATTACCACCAGGGTTCCTAATAATAAAACCAAAACCAAACCCAGTGCCGTCAAGTCGATTCTGACTCATAGCACCCCTATAGGTCAGAGTAGAAGTGCCCCATAGAGTTTCCAAGGAGTGCCTGGTGGATTTGAACTGCTGACCCTTTCGTTAGCAGCCATAGCACTTAACCTCTACACCACCAGGGTTTCCAAGATATTATTTAAGATAATAATAGCAGCCATAATTTCTAGGTGGCTTTCCAAGTGTTAATTCCTTAAATTTATTATCTCTATTTGTAAAAAAAACAAAATAAAAAATAAAACCCAAAAACCTGGAGGTGAGGAACTATTATTGTGTTTTACAGATGTGAATTCCGAGACTAATAGCATTATGGGTATGGGCTACCTATGATTTTATTTACAAACCCGGAGTGTGGACTTTGAAAGCTATTAAGTGTGGGTTTGAGTCCTGACTACACCTCTTATTATCTTAATGACTTACTTGTTTACTCTTTATTTTTTACCTCCAAGAAATACAGATGATAATAATAATATAATGAAAATATGATAATACTAATAATATAATTCAGAGACTTTTATAGAGCTTGAGACAATGTGTATTAAAAGTACTTATAAAAAGACAATGCTGTTGTTAAATGCTGTTGAGTCGGCCCCCAACTCATGGTGACCCCTTGCACCACGGGATCCGACTGTTGTGATTCACAGGGTTTTCATTGGCTGATTTTTTGGAAGTAGATTACCAGGTTTTTCTTCCTAGCCTGTCTTAGTCTGGAAGCTCTGCTGAAACCAGCTCAGCACGATGACTGTGCATGAGGTGCTCTGGGCAGGAATCAAACCCAGGTTTCCTGCATGGAAGGTGAGAATTCTACCATTGAACCACTACTGTTATATTGTTATTATAATAATTTAATTGATGCCTTCAAAAATACTCTATTATGATTCCTTTCCTTGTTCAAAACTGAGAGACATACACAGCTTTTCTATAAAAGAATGTAGTCTGAATTTTATTCTTATACTTGCTCCTGGCAAAACTTGTTTGCCATTTCATCACCTAACACAGTTTGGGACATTTTCCTACGCATTTTATATCCAGGGTCAAAATTTTATTGGAAGATGACAGAGCAGGAGAAAAGTGGGGTGCAGAACTCAAATTCACCTAAAAACACCAGACTTAATGGTCAGAGTGAGACTGGAGGAACCCCAGAAGACATCGCCCCCCGGACTCTCTGTTTACCCAGGACTAAGACCGTTCCTGAAGCCAACTCTTCAAACATTAGACTGGACTATAAGACATAAAACGATACTCGGGAAGAGTGTGCTTCTTAGTTCAAGTAGATACACGAGACTAAATGGGCAGCTCCTGTCCGGAGGCGAGATGAGAAGGTAGATAGGAGACAGGAGCCGGTTGAATGGACATGGGAAATGCAGGGTAGAAAGGGGGAGTGTGCAGTCACGTTATAGGAATAGCACCTAGTGTCACATAATAATGTGTGTATACATTTTTGTATGAGAAATTAACTTGAGCTGTAAACTTTCACCTAAAGCACAATTATATACATATATATATATGGGAAACACTGGTGGCGTAGTGGTTAAGTGCTACAGCTGCTAACCAAAGGGTCGGCAGTTCAAATCCGCCAGGCGCTCCTTGGAAACTCTATGGGGCAGTTCTACTCTGTCCTATAGGGTTGCTATGAGCCAGAACCGACTCCATGGCACTGGGTTTGGGTTGGTTTTGGATATATATAAATATATATGTATATATACATATATATATATAAAGAGATCAATGACATTGGAAGACTGAAGATATATGCAGTGAAATTTCCACATTCTAGACCTGTTTTTTTTTTTTTTTTTTAGACCTGTACTTCTCAAACATTTTGTTCCCGAAACCTCTTAGCAATAGTAAAAGTTACTGTGGATCCTAAAGAGCCTTTGTTTATGTAGGTGATATCCATCAGTTTTACCATATTGGAAATGAAAACTGGAGAATTAAAAAAAATATTTACTAAAAAATAATGATACCATGCATGTTAAGCTAAATAATATTTTTTATAAAATAACTATATTTTATAAAATAAAAATATTAATGAGAAACATGGCATTATTTAAATATTTTACAAATCACTTTATTGTCTTAGTTAGAAGATAGCTGGGTATTCATATCTGCTTCTGCATTTAACTGTTTGCCAAATGCTCTTTCAGTTTAAGTACAATAGTTACATTACGTATACTAAGGTAATCCCAGCTTCACACAGATATGTAGTTAGAAAAGGAAAAGGAAGGAGCATTTTAATAGCTTTTCGAGATAACTGTGGATATTCTTTGATAGTACACCAAAACTGGACATGGGATACTAAAATTAGTTACACTGTAGAATCTAAAATCAAATCAATGAAATTTTTATATTGTTATATTAAAATTCACAGGCCTATTTTGCACTTTGAATGGACCTATTACCCATATATGATTTTGTAATATTATACGTTGGTCATTTGTAAAATATCAGTTCACCAAGTTATGTAGATCTTCCAAATGCTGACACATTTCATTTACAATGTCAAAAAATATAACATTTGTTAGTATTCCTATTAATCCCATCAGAAATGTCTTTAAGTTTTGGGATGCTGTCAAGTTCACAGTGCTGGATACAGATTTTCAATTCTCATTTCCTTTGGAAATAGTAATTTATCATTTGCAACAAATATTTCCAGTTGTTTTCATAAACTGACAGGTTCACTTTGTTCATTTTCCACAAAATGTATGCTAAATATCAGTCTGTATAGCCATAATTTTTCTTTCATTCATTCTTTCAAATAAACATGGCATCACACACACACACACACACACACACACAATTTGCATAGCGCTTTTCTGAAGACCACTGTCTTGCTACCATATGTAGGAGTCCTTTTTGTGTTTTTCCTTTTCTGTCATGCAGACTATTAAAAAGATATGTACTCAAAGGTAGAGCATTAATAAAACGATTATGGGTTATTCCTCCAGGACCTGAAGTAAAGCTGGCTCCCCCTACTCCCACTGGAATATGTAGCAGTGAAGAATACAATGACTACTAGGACAGTTCAGTGCCACTGCCCTGGTTTGTACTAAGGTATCACCAGTTTTACCTACAATTATTTTTGAAACATCAGTGCAAATGCCAACATAACAAAGAAAAAAATAAGGTTTTAGTATTGTTATAGAAACTTTTTTTTTCTCTCTCAGACAAACTGAAATGGTCTTCGGGACTAGGGTTTCCATAGACCAGACTTAGAGAACTACTGTTCTAGATCAATGGTGCTTAACTTTGTTCGTGTTTTTGGAGTAATTTGGAGAATTTGATAAAAATGATTATGATAATAATAATGGCTGCATTTTTTAGAGCATCTTTTGTATCTTACACACATTATCTCGTATAACTTTTCTGGGAAACTGTGAGGGACATAGTTTTGGGCCAATTTTATAGGTGAAGATGTTTTGGACCTGAGAAGTTAAGTAATTTTCCAGGATCACTTGGCCTATAATTTTTAGAACTGTGAACAGAACCCTGGCATTTCCAATACAAAATCCTATGGACTCTCAACTAGTAGGTGAATTCGGTTTTCAATATAAATATATATTTTGAATACATATTTGAGGGGATTCTGAGACCTTACAAAGGTCAATTTATATGAATAACTATTATTCTGGAATCCATATTTCTTATGAAATATTCCAAGTAAGACTTTTCTTAGGATGGTTTCCATGTAACAGCACCATTTACATTTTTTTCATATAGAAAATTTATATATTTTTTCCTACCCTTTGGTCTCTATTTCTTCATCATTTCCAAATCTTGAAAATGTCATTTCCTATCCAATGGAGGCTCACTTTAAAATTTTGGTGGAGAACATTGGTGATGTCCTTTGTAAGTCTAGATGCATTTTTGAAACAGATGGAAGTTTAGTGGTTCTCTTTCATCTACATGCTCACTCATATCTCTCTAGATTAAGCAGGCAAAACTTCCTTTTCCAGAGGCGTGTTATTTTCTTTCAGATGCAAAGCCTCTGAGAACAGGAACTTGTTTTATCTCTATATTGTCTCTGGCATGATATCACTGGTGCTTCTCCAGATAAACAAGGCTTGGGGGTGACGGGGTGTCCCATTTACTCTCACCAGGCCAGGGGTTGATAACCTAACGAAGTCTGTTCATTTCCTAATTGAGTTGACTTTTCCCTCTCAGATAACAAGTGTTTGGAACCTGTGGGAACTTCTCCAAGAATAGTAACCAGGTATCTAGTGAATTGTTAACATCGAGACTAAAGATGCTTAGATGGGCAACTAACAGTAGCATCATCTAGCTGTGTGAATGCTGCATTTTCTTCATAAGGCAGAAGAACACGGCTGCTGGGCCGTGCATGGCTACCTTTCACACTCACTTCTGGACTTGAAAATAAGAGCATATATTTCTACTGAGAACACATGTAACCCAGCCCTCTTACACCTAAGCTTTCATACTTTCATTCAACAACTAGTTCTTCAACACTTCAGCCACGTTAGAAGCTAAGAAGCAGCATTAAAGAAGATAGTAAATTTCTGCCTTCAGAAAGCCTATTGTCTATGGGTGAAGAGAGATAGTAAATGTATAATTGTATACATAGTTATTATCTAGAAGCAAATATGCTAGTGGTATTCTTTTTACCCTTGCTCTTATAGGAAAAAATTACCTCAGCAAAGAGGAAAATATTCCTGTGGGGTTACCCAAAACAAAAACAAACCCATTGCTGTTGAGTAGATTCCAACTCATAGTGACCCTATAGGACTGAGTAGAACTGCCCCATAGCTTTTCCAAGGAGCAGCTTGGTGGGTTTGAACTGCCAACCTTTTGGTTAGCATCCAAGCTCTTAACCACTGTGCCACCAGGACTCCTCTATTGGGTTAGGATCTGTGAAAACTATTTGTCTGGTCTCATCCTAGGCCTCTGCTATGGGCTACCAAGCTGAAACCATACAAAACATCTTCCAGAACATATATGACTTTGCCTTCATTATCTTCCAGAAAAATTACTCATTCTTCAAGCCACAGTCAAACTGTTACCTCCCCTGTGGAGCCTTCTTCAACTTTTTAGACAGAGCAAATCAGTGCCTCTGTTGTGTTCCACTGCATCCCCAAAACACACAGTTTTATCCTGAGGAATCAGCATACAGAATACTTTGGTTTGAAGCCTAAGTCTGCTGTAGCTTAGCTGTGATAGTAGACTAGTTGCATAAACTCTCCAAGCTTCATTTTCCTCAACTGGAATATAGAATAGGTTGACTCTGCACATTTGTGAAATAACACATTTGAAATGCCCTTCACATAGTAAAAGCACTCAAAATATATTAGTTAAGAACATACGATTGCATGTGTTCTTTGGAGTGCAGTTACTTGTTACATGTTTATTTCTTCATGATATTGTGAATGAATGTTTAAAATCTAACTTAGATCGTCTCCCACCTTTGTTCAAACTTCATCTCATTCAGAATAAAAGTAAAATTCTTCACAGTGGTCTATAATGAGGTTCTATGCTATCTGTCCCTTTTTGGCTCTCCATTATCACTTCCAGTGACTCTTTCCCTCACTTTACTCCAGCAATATAGACTTCCCTATTGTTCTTTTTTTTTTTATTATTATTGTGGTAAAATACATATAACAAATTGTTTTGCCCTTTTAGCCATTTTTGGAAACCCCAGTAGCGTAGTGGTTAAGAGGTACGTCTGCTAACCAAAAGGTCCACCATTCAAATCCACCAGGTGCTCCTTGGAAACTCTATGGGGCAGTTCTACTCTGTCCTATAGTGTTACTATGGGCCGGAATAGATTCAATGACAATGGGTTTGGTCTTTAGCCATTTTTAAGTTTACAGTATTGTTGTTGGTGTATGCCATCAAGACGATTCTGACTCATAGTGACCTAATAGGACAGAGTAGGACTGTCCCCAGAGGGTTTCATAGCCTGTAACCTTTATGGGATCAGATCTCCAGATCTTTTCTCCCATGGAGCTGCTGGGTAGGTTTGAACCATAGACCTTTTGGTTAGCAGTTGAGTGCTTAACTTTTGTGCCACCAATGCTCTGTAAGTGTTCAACAGAGTGACATAAATTATATTTTGCATGTTGTGCGATCATCACCTTTATCCATTTCCAAACGGTTTTCATCATCCTCAACAGAAACTTGGTATCCCTTAAGCAATAACTCCTCATTCCCCCTTCCCCCAGACCCTGATAACCACTAATAAAACTTTTGTCTCTATGTATTTGCTTATTCTAGTCAATTCATATGATGGGGTCATACAATATTTGTCCTTTTGTGTCTGACTAATTTCACTCAGCATAATGCTTTCAAGGTTTTTCCATGCCGTAGAATGTATCAGAACCCCATTTCTCTTTATAGCTGAATACTATTCCATTGTACGCATATGCCACATTTTGCTCATCCGTTCATCTGTTGATGGACACTTGAATTGTTTCCACCTTTTAGCTATTGTTAATAGTGTTGCAAAGAACACTGCATTTCTTATGTTTGTTTTCAATTCTTTTAGTTATATACCTAGGAATGGTATTAGGTCATATGGCACCTTTGTTTTTCTTACACTTCACCCCTTTCCTGCCTTTGGACCTTTACACTTGCTGCTTTGCTCCCTGGAATGATTGTCTCTTAGACATCCCTTTACTTTCTTCACCATCTTCACAGTATCTACCCTCAAACCTTGTTATTTCCCCTCCACCACAACCTAGCTCCTTTTCTTGCTTTATTTTTCTTTATAGCACTCATCATTGCTGTATATTCTGGTGTCATGGATTGAATTGTGTCCCCCCAAAAATGTGTGTCAACTTGGTTAAGCCATGATTCCCAGTATTGTGTGGTTGTTCTCCATTTTGTGACTGTAAATTTATGTTAAGAGGATTAGGGTGGGATTGTAACACCACCCTTATTCAGGTCGCCTCCCTGATCTAAGGTAAAGGGAGTTTCCCTGGGGTGTTGCCTGTACCACCTTTTATCTGTCAAGAGATAAAAAGGAAAGGGAAGCAAGCAGAGAGTTGGGGACCTCATACCACCAAGAAAGCAGCACCAGGAGCAGAGCTCATCCTTTGGACATGGGCTCCCTGCACCTGAGAAGCTCCTCAACCAGGGGAGGAGTGAGGACAAGGACTTTCCTCAAGAGCCAACAGAGAGACAAAGCCTTCCCCTGGAGCCGACACCCTGAATTTGGACTTGTAATCTACGAGACTGTGAGAAAATAAATTTCTGTTTGTTAAAGCCATCCACTTGTGGTATTTCTGTTATGGCAGCACTAGATGACCAAAATACCTGGTTATTGTCTATTACCCCTACTAGAATGTGTATTCTTTCAGGCATACACTTATTGTCTCTTTAGTTCACCACCAAATCCTGAGCACCTAGAGCTGTGCCTGACATCTAGCAGGTGCTTAAAAATTATTGCTGAAAGACAAAAGAGATTATCTTCTCTCCCCAACCCTGGAGTGCCTCCATAGTTTCATTATAGGGGATGCTTGTTGTTGTTGTTGTTAGGTGCCATCGAGTCGGTTCCTACTCATAGCGACCCAATGCACAACAGAACGAAACACTGCCCGGTCCTGAGCCATCCTTATAATCGTTGTTATGCTTGAGCTCCCCTTTTCCACTGACTTTTTACTCTGCCAAGCAAGATGTCCTTCTCCAGGGACTCATCCCTCCTGACAACATGTCCAAAGTATGTAAGACGTAGTCTCACCATCCTTGCTTCTAAGGAGCATTCTGGCTGCACTACTTCCAAGACAGATTTGTGTTTTTTTTTGGCACTTCACGGTATATTCAATATTCTTTACAAACACCACTATTCAAAGGCATCAATTCTTCTTTGGTCTTCTTTATTCATTGTCCAGCTTTCACATGCATATGATGCTATTGAAAATACCACGGCTTGGGTCAGGCGCACCTTAGTCTTCAAGGTGACTTCTTTGCTCTTCAACACTTTAAAGAGGTCCTTTGCAGCAGATTTACCCAAAGCAATGAGTCCTTTGATTTCTTGACTGCTGCTTCCATGGCTGTTGATTGTGGAACCAAGTAAAACGAAATCCTTGACAACTTCAATCTTTTCTGAATTTATCATGATGTTGCGCATTGGTCCAATTGTGAGGATTTTTGTTTTATGTTGAGGTGTAATCCATACCGAAGTCTGTGGTCTTTGATCTTCATTAGTAAGTGCTTCAAGTCCTCTTCACTTTCAGCAAGCAAGGTTGTGTCACATGCATAATGCAGGTTGTTAATGAGTCTTCCTCCAATCCTGATGCCCCGTCCTTCTTCATATAGTCCAGCTTCTTGGATTATTTGCTCAGCATACAGATTGAATAGCTATGGTGAAAGAATACAACCCTGACACACACCTTTCCTGACTTTAAACCAATAAGTATCCCCTTGTTCTGTCTGAACAGCTGCCTCTTGATCTATGTACAGGTTCCTCATGAGCACAATTAAGTGTTCTGGAATTCCCATTCTTCACAATATTACCCATAATTTGTTATGATCCACAAAGTTAAATGCTTTTGCATAGTCAATAAAATACAGGTAAACATCCTTCCGGTATTCTCTGCTCTCAGCCAGGATCCATCTGACATCAGCAGTGATATCTCTGGTTCCACGTCCTCTTCCGAAACTGGCCTGAATTTCTGGCAGTTCCCTGTTAATATACTGCTGCATCCGTTTTTGAATGATCTTCAGCAAAATTTTGCTTGCGTGTGATATTAATGGTATTTTTCTATAATTTCCACATTTGGTTGGATCACCTTTCTTGGGAATAGGCATCAATATGGATCTCTTCCAAAGTATTATAATGACATATACAAAGAGCTGGAGATGGTAAACCAAAAGGGAAGAACACGCTCGGTATTTCTCAAGCTGAAAGAACTGAAGAAAAAAATTCAAGCTTCGAGCTGCAATAGTGAAGGATTCTATGGGGAAAATATTAAATGATGCAGGAAGCATCAAAAGAAGATGGAAGGAATAGACAGAGTCATTATACCAAAAAGAATTAGTCGATGTTCAACCATTTCAAGAGGGGGCATATGATCAGGAACTGATGGTACTGAAGGAAGAAGTCCAAGCTGCTCTGAAGGCATTGGTGAAAAACAAGGCTCCAGGAACTAACGGAATATCAATTGAGATGTTTCAACAAACAGCTGCAGCGCTGCAGGTACTCAGTCATCTATGCAGGAGATACTTAGTAAGTAGTTATTTAGTTTATGAACACATCCTGAGGTTAGTGAGTTGAATTAACAAGTAATGGAATCAATTTTTATCTTTAAAAATGATGCTTCCTGAAAGACAATTTCCTGTGTGAACAAGTCTTTCTACTCTATGCAGTTATGGATCTTAGGTGCTCATATCAGAATTATTTTCTGAAAACCTCTTTGGTGCTTATTATTCGTGAGTTCCCCCCAAAGTTAAAAAGTGTAGAAAATATTATTATTTGACTTTTTTTTTTTCTGTATCTGGAAGCTTGAAAGAAGGTAAAATTTATCTCTGCACTTGAGAAATTTTTATTTCGCTTTTTGAATCATAAGAATTTTCATCAAGAGGTTTAGATCGTCCACAACCAGTTTTCACTCTAAAAAGCAAATAATCAATTTGTACTTCAAGTTCAGCTTGCAGCTGGCTTTCCCATCACCCCATTACTACTGCTATTCAAAAATTAAATCCAAGGCCAGGCAACACTTTCATTTTTTCTCATTTGCTCAATATTTTAAGATATACGATATATGGTACTATCTGGAGTCCATGGGTGGTACAAACGGTTAATGCATTTGGCTTCTAACCAAAAGGTTAGCAATTTGAGTTCAACTAGAGGTGCCATGGAAAAGAAAGATGGTGATCTGCTTGCAGAAACTCAGCCATTGAAAGTCCTCTGGAGTATGGTTCTACTCTGACATACTGGTGGTCTCTATTCCATGAGTTGGCATTGTCTTGACAGCAATGTTTTTTTTTTTATTTTTTGAAGAGGGGGAGTGCTAATTAAAAATATTCAGTCTCCCAGTTGTATTCTTCTTCCATTTTAAAAACATCCTTACTGGATCCATTGAGGCTGCAGAAAGCCCCAAAACTATTGCCCTGAGACAAAACTAACACGCGAAGTCATCTTTAAACAACAACAATAACAAAAAGTTTAGCTCAAAAAGTAAAGGATGTTATCCTTAAGTATTGCACTTTTTTAAAAAAAAAATTCTGTATGAGACCAAAGGGAAAACAGTAACTCTAAAGCATAGAGGAGAAGTTTAGGGGGCATTGATTCTGAGTTAATGGGGGTAAAACAACTGGAGCGGAAATAATGAGAATATTGACATGTTGTGAAATATAACAAATGTCACTGAACAATAGTGTAGAAATTGTTGAATGAGGATATGTTTTGACATGTATATTTCTACCAAAAATAAAATAAAATAAATTAAAAAAAAAAGAAATTTGCGTTTGTTTTTCTTATCACTCCCTTTGCATTGCCTCCTAATCTTAGTTTTCCTCTTGACTTGTTTACTTCTATATCTTTTGGGTTTAGATTTCAGGTTGGAAACTGATGAAGACTAGATCCGAGGAAGCATTGAAAGGGAAGCAATAATAGAGAGAAGACCACAAAGGACAACAGAAATTTTGACAAAACGGTATTCCTTACCCTTTTTTAACCAATGGATTTTAAAAATCGTATTTAAGTTTATTTTGCATTTTACAGCTGGTTTGAAAATCTTACACAGTTTCATTCATACCCATCTGGTGAGTTACAGGGTTGCCATTTTCAGTCCTGTGGAAGGAACAGTACAAAACATTAGTAATAAGAATGACTCAGTCTCTGAGTGTTTCTTTCTAAAATGATGGTGGAATGTTTTGCCTTACTAATCCCCTTCTGCCTGCTGTTGTGGAATCTGAGAATCACACATTGGCTGACAAGTCAGATTTAGAGTGTGATGTGCTGTAGCACATATGAGAAGCAAGAAGTGAATGGAAATTCTGTTTGTAATAGCTATTTTCTAAGGCACTTTGGCATATATGAAAATTGTTAAGAGGACTGGCAACATCTCAATTCCAAAAGTACTTTTTTTTTTTTTAAGTCAGCAGAGGGTAAGCACGTCTCAAGCTGAATGCTGTAATCTCAGGATGGGTCACAATTTTTTATTTTTTTAAAAACAAAACTCCAATTGCAGAAAATCAATAAAGTTTGGGTCATTTGAAATGAGCAATTGATAGATAAGGATATCTTATGCATGAAAAAAGAATCTACCCAGCTAATCATAGGCAATGTCTAGAGTGTCTCTTCTTATAGGTAATTCGCTATTTTGTGGTCTTTAAAAAATGGCCATTAACATGAACAGAGCCCTTACAACTTCAAAGATCAATTTACTCATTTAAAATTATAGACCCTCCCAATTGGCTATACCCATCACATGTGTAAATAAATTTGCCCCTGTTTTGGAAACACTTCACCTCATTTGAGTCTATGCATTTACAAAGCACTCTCATTTTAATTTGAAATATCTAATTTATGATATTTAACCAAACTTAAATACACTGTGACTCAAAAGATAATTTTCCAACTACCTGAATCAGGGGGCTGCTTGTAAGACATCCAAAGACAAGTGGCCACAGGCATGAGGCCTGGGAAGGGGGTTTTGAAATAGCAGCCAAAGAAAACTGTATCTTGTTAAATGGGCATGTTATTTAGTAACAAAGTTGCCCTTTTGAGAGTGTACTTTTGGAAAACTTCCAACACTGGGATGACATTAAGCAAAATAAGAGTTAAAATGGAATCCTTCAAACTTGTTCTCTAATGATCTTAGAAGCTAGGCATCAGGCTCCTCACCAGAGTCGCCATTTAAGGGCAAAGATGGAGAAACAGCTGAAAGGAAAGAAGAGCACTTTGCCAAGGCCGGGATGTGCCTATATGCCTTTCTATCTGCAGCTGCAGCCTCAAAGAGGATAAATGAGGGCATATTCACTCGTTAATCAACCAAGAGGGATCATACACAGAAAAAGGCTCCAATCAAGTGGTTCGGATGTTTTGGTCCCTAAGTACAATCACTAATTGCCTGGACATATGCCTGCAAGTCTTAGAATTAGCCCTGGGCCTCTCTTGTTGTGAGTCTAGTCAGAATAGAAAGAGCCAGCTCGAAGGATCCTGTCTACAGTTAGCGCCTCAGGTTTAGACACACTCAGCTATCTTTATTGAATTTGCCAGGAAGGAAGTGGCAACCAGATTTTAGGTTGCACAGAAACCTGAGTGACTGTATAGAGAGGGCTGAGAAAGGATACTGAAAGGTTTTGTTGATATATTCCAACGTCTACTTAAAAATGTCAAGAAGGAAGCATATGTTACGTTATGTAATGAGTGCCTAGGACCTTAATTACTTAGTTTGGTTTATCTTTGGTTGTCCTAAATCATGTGGAACATTCATCCCTATAGCAGAATTTTTGAAGACCCCAATTTAACCAACATCTCTGAGGCAGTAGAAGGAAGGTTGCTTTAAATATGAGTTCCTTATTTTTTTTTTTTATGAGCTTGAGAGAATAGCTATTTCCAGTTTGGAGTGAGTTATGAGGCAAAGCTATGCTGTGGGATCAAGACAGTGATTTTCACAGCGAGACTTTAGTATTTAAAGACAAACTCTGGGATGCTTTGTTTTATTACATTATGACAGACCCTAGATTCAGTCTCTGATATAATCCTTTGTCTCTTCTAAGAAAAAAACGAGCCTGGAGAGGGCAATGACTTGCTGAGGTTACTCAGTAGTAGATCCAAGAGTCTGTTGCGTGTCTTGGTTCTCACTACAGCACTTCAGACTGAAGGGAATTTCCAGATCATATTCAAATATAAGAACAAAACACGTACTCAAGCGAAAGGTAAAGGATTATCCCACAGAACATTTTGCTTGTTTCATCTTTATTGTTACTGTTGTCATTAGTTGCCTTCAAATAGATTCCAACTGAACGGCAACTTCACGCACGCAGAATAGAACTGCATTCCATAGGGTTTTCAAGGTTGTGACTTTTCAGAAGCAGATCTCCAGGCCTTACTTCCGAAGCATTTCTGGGTAGAAGTAGTCCAGAGCTTAGCCATTTGTGCCACCCAGAGGCTTCTTTGTCTTTATTAGCGATAGTCATTTTTTTTTTTTTTATTATTGGCAATGTATGTAGAAAATAAAGGGGAGAGAGAATAATTCAGGCAAATGTAAGTGTACCTTCTATAATAAAGAAGAGACAATACCTCAGAAGATTTTTGAAGAACTTTAGAATGTACTGCTTATACCCTGAATATTATGCCATGGTTTCTTTGTTTGGGGGTTGAGAAGAGATAAGACCGTATTATTAAAGGCAGTTGCATTTTTTTATGTATGTACTTCCCTTCAGTTTCTTAAAAAAGCTAATAAGACAAAGAGTATTCTTATGTCCTCCCAACAACGTGGGCAAGAGTATGAGGTAGGGTTGAGTCTCCACCCTTTGAACAAACTGGGTAAGCCTCCACTAAATCAAACCAAAAACCAAACCCATTGCTGTCAAGCTGATTCTGACTCATAGCGACCCCATAGGGTTTCCAAGGCTGTAAATCTCTACGGAAGCAGACTGCCACAACCCTCAGAGTGGCTGGTGGTTTTGAACAGCTGACCTTTTGGTTAGCAGTCAAGCACTTTAACCACTGCACCACCAGGGCTCCTCAAGGCATGCATTTTGCTATGACTTGCAAATCTGCACCCAGGGAGAATGAAAACACACAAGATTAGACTTTAAGATATAAACAAACAAAGGGACATTGACAAGCTTTAAAAAGAGATACGGCATGCTTCTCAGAAATTTTGCAAGAGATTCTGCCTTTGTAGATTCTAACCTTGCAAGCAGGTTTTCCAGAACAGTTCAAAGAGTGATCCATTAATGTTCATGAATTTCGCTTGTGACCTCTACATTTTTTTCTCCTTTATAACCAGAATTTTCTTTCAAGAATGTAATCTCTGTAATTTGAGAAATTATTGTATATTCAATCCTGGTATACCAGTGCCCAGGAGCCCTGGCAGCACAGTGGTTAACTACTCGGCTGCTAACCAAAAGGTCAGTGGTTGGAACTCACCAGTTGCTGCATGGGAGAAAGATGTGGCAGTCTGCTTCCATAAAGATTTACAGCCTCGGAAACCTTATGGGACAGTTCTGCTCTGTCCTATAGGGTTGCTATCAAGTTGGACTCAACTTGATGGCAAAGGGTTTGGGTTTGGTTTTATACTAGTGACTCAAAAGAAAGACACCATGAACCAAATACTATGCACAAATCAGCCCAAGGCTACTCTCATCAGCAGAAGGATAAAAAGGCCAGTCACTTGATTGACATTGGGATGAAGAGATGAAGGGGCCAATTGCCGGTCACTAGCAATTTAGTACCATTCCATTCCACCTCTTCTTCAGATCTCACATTTGTTTGCTGTCAGTCATATTCATTTCACAAAGATAAATGTCTATACAGATATTAGGATGGCATTGGCTGGTGGTCAACTGAGGCCAAGAAATAAGAATGCTACACAGTTTTGGCCAGGAACACAGAAGTTCTGCTGTGGGGCCAGAGTACAGCCAAAATGTACTATTACAAGAGGGCACAAGTGAGCAAGTTGTTCCAGGGCCAGCTCCCCAAAACTGGAATATACAGGGGTCTGCCAGCAAAGAGTTTTGCATCAAACTCTGGATTTTGGAAGAAAAAGGTTGTCTTTATTGATTTTCATTTTTTATATGTCTCTGCTAATAAATTGAATTGCTATGATATTTTCAATCACCTCATATGCGTGTGAAAGCTGGACAATGAATAAGGAAACTGAAGAAGAATGGATGCCTTTGAATTAAGGTGTTTGGGAAGAATATTGGATGTACCGTGGACTGCCAGAAAAATGAACAAGTCTGTCTTGCAAGAAATACAGCCAAGGTGCTCCTTGGAAGTGCAGATGGCAAGACTTCTTCTCAGGTACTTTAGACATGTTGTCAGGAGGGACCAGTCCCTGGAGAATAACATGCTTGGTAAAGTAGAGGATCAGCAATAAAGAGGAAGACCCTCAATGAGATGGATTGACATTGTGGCTGCAACAATGGGCTAAAATATATCAAAGATTGTGAGGATGATGTAGGAACTGGCAGTGTTTCATTTTGTTGTACACAGGGTTGCTATGAGTCTGAACCAACTCAATGGCACCTAACAACAACAACACATCTTTGTTATAGATTCAGTTATGTTCCCCAAAATTGTGTTGTAAATCCTAAACTGTAAAATCCTATAACTGTGGTTATAATCCCATTTGGGAATGGGCTTTCTTTGTTACATTAATGAGACAGTATTAGCATAGCTTGTGTCTTAAATCAGTCTCTTTTGAATTATAAAACAGATTAAATAAGCAAGTAAGAAAACTGAGATGGGGAAAGATAGATGCTGTGGTGTGATTGATTTCTCTTGTGTGGCATTTCTAGCCACGGTCTTGTAACTCCCACCCAAATGATTGGGTGGGACTGTGTGACAGGGTAATTGTGGCCCACCAAAGGGATTGGTCAGTTTTGCCATCCCACTGGACTTGAAATGAGCCACCCCAGAGGTGGGAAAGAGAGAATCCCAGCACCACCAAGGAAGAAGAGCCAGGAGCAAGCATGTCCTTTGGACCCGGGTCCCCGCATTAAGAATCTCCTGGACACAGGCAACAGTGGAACATTGTCTGATACAGCACTGAAAGATGAGTCCTTCAGATTGGAAGGCACTCAAAATACAACTGGAGAAGTGCAGGCTCCTCAGAGTGGAGTCGACCTTAATGACGTAGATGGAATAAAGCTTTCAGGACCTTCACTTGCTGATGTGGCAGGAACCAAAATGAGAAGAAACAGCCACAAACATCCATTAATAATGAGGATGTGGAACTTAAAAAGAATGAATCCAGGAAAATTGTAAGTAATCAAAAATGGAACACATAAATATCAATTTTCCAGGCATTCATCAGTGGAAATAGACTGGTATTGGTCATGGTCTACTATGCCAGGAATGACGAATTGTAGAGGAATGGTGTCACATTCATGGTCAAAAAGAACATTTCAAGACCTATCCTGAAGTACAGCATTGTCAGTGATAGGGCAATATCCATATGCCTACAAGGAAGATCAGTTAATATGACTATTACTCAAATTTACCCACCAACCACTAGTGCCAAAAATGAAGAAGTTGAAGATTTTTACCACTTCCTGTAGTCTGAGATAGATAAAACATGCAATAAAGATGCATCGATAATTACTGGTGATTGGAATTTGAACACTGGAAACAAAGAAAGATCAGTAGTTGGAAAATACAGCCTCAGTGATAGAAAAAATGTTGGCGATTGCATGATAGAATTTTGCAAGAACAAAGAATTCTTCATTGCAAATACCTTTTTTCAACAACATAAATGGTGACTATACATGTGGATATGTTGGGTATACATGTGGACATCACCAGATGGACTACACAGAAATCAAATCAGCTACATCTGTAGAAAGTGGCAATGGGAAAATTCAATATCATTAGTAAAAACAAGGCCAGGGACCAACTGTGGAACAGACTATCAATTGCTCAAGTTCAAGTTGAAGTGGAAGAAAATTAAAACAATTCCACAAGATCCAAAGTATGAACTTGAACTTGAACACATCCCACCTGAATTTAGAAACCTTCTCAAGAATAGATTTGACACACTGAACATTAACGACTAAAGACCAGGCAAGTTGTGAAATGACAACGAGAGCATCATACTTAAAGAAAGCAAAAGGTCATTAAAAAGACAGAAAAGAAATAAAGACCAAAATGGATGTCAAAGGAGACTCTATACTTGCTCTTGAACATAGAGTAGCTAAAGCGAACAGAAGGAATGATGAAGGAAAAGAGCTGAACAGAAATTCAAAGGGTGGCTTGAAAAGAAAAAGTAAAGTATTATAAAAAAATGTGTGAGGACCTGGAGTTAGAAAACCAAAAGGGAAGAGAAGAACATGTTCGGCATTTCTCAAGCTGAAAGAACTGAAGGAAAAATTCAAGGCTTGAGTTGCAATATTGAAGGATTCTATGGGTAAAAAAATTAAATGATTCAGGAAACACCAAAAGAAACTGAGAAGAATGTACAGTCACTGTACCAAAAAGAATTGGTTAATGTTCAAACATTTCAGGAGATAGCATGTGATCAAGAATGGTTGGTTCTGAAGCTGCACTAAAGGCATTGGCAAAAAAAAAAAAAAAAAAGCTTCCAAGACTTAATGGAATACTAGCTGAAATGTTTCAACCAACAGATGCAATTCTGGAAGTGCTCACTAGTCTATGTCAAAAAATTTGAAAGGCAGCTACCTGGCCAACTGACTGGAAGATATCTATATGCCTGTGATAAGTAAAGTTGTGTGTGTCAACTTGGATGGACCATGATTCTCAGCGGTGTTGTAGTTATTATGTCGCTTGGCAGTTATGTAAGGTTGTAATCAACTCCATTATGACATCTGCTATGAGCAGTCAATCCATTGAAAGGGACTTTCCTTGGGGTATGGCCTGCCTCCAGTATGTAAATGGATGTTCCAGCCAGGCTTTCACTCTGAATCCTGCATCCAGCTTCTCATCATCTGACCTCTGGTACTTGGGACTTGTGCTAGCAGTTTACCTGCTGATCTTGGAATTTCTTGGCTTCTGCAGCATGTGGCCTGCTCTCTGACCTGCTCGTCTTAAGTTTGTCACCCCTGCAGCTATGTGAGTCAGGAAAAGTCTCCAACCTAATGCCTGACCCATGGACTTGGAACTTTACAGCCTCTACAATCTAATGAGCCATTTTCTTGAGATAAATCTCTCTCTCTCTCTCTCTCTCTCTCTATACACGATTCCCTGGGAAACCCTGGTGGTGTAGTGGTTAAGAGCTATGGCTACAACAAAAAGGTCAGCAGTTCGAATCCACCAGGTGCTCCTTGGAAACCCTATGAGGCAGTTCTACTCTGTCCTAAGGTTCGCTATGAGTTGGAATTGACTCAATGGCAATGAGTTTGGTGTTTTTGTTTGTTTGTTTATGCTTCACTGGTTTTGCTTCTCTAGAGAACCCAGCCTAAGACAGTGCCCATTCCAAAGAAAGATGATCCAACAGAATGAAGAAATTATAGAACAATGTAATTAATAACATACTCAAATAAAATTTTTCTGAACATATTTCAAAAAAGGTCCAGTAGTACATCAACAGAGAACTCCCAGAAATTCAAGGTGGATTCAGAAGAGGACGTGGAGCAAGGGATATCATTGCTGATTTCAAATGGATCTTGGCTGAAAGCAGAGAATACCAGAAAGGTATTTACCTGTGTTTTATTGACTATGCAAAGGCATTCAACTGTGTGGATCATAATGAATTATGAATAACATTGTGAAAAACGGGAATTTCAGAACACTTAATTGTCCTCATGAGGAAACTGTACTTATACCAAGAGGCATTTCTTTGTACAAAATAAGGAGATACTTGCGTGGCTTAAAACCACAGAAAATGTGCCTTAGGGCTGTATCTTTTCACTATACTATTCAAACTGTATGCTTAGAAAATAATATGAGAAACTGGACTGTAAGAAGAAGAATGGGGCATCAAGATTGGAGGAAGACTCTTTAACAACCTGTGATATGCAGATGGCACAAACTTGCTTGCTGAAAGTGAAGAAGACTTGAAGTACTTACTGATGAAAATCAAAGACCACAGCCTTCAGTATGGATTACTCCTCAACATAAAGAGAGCAAAAATTCTTACAACTGGATCAATAAGCAACATCATGATAAATGGAGAAAAGATTGATGTTGTCAAGGGTTTCATTTACTTGGATCCACAATCAATGCCCATGGAAGCGGCGGGCAAGAAATCAAACGACATATTACATTGGGCAAACCTGCTGCAAAAGACCTCTTTAAAGCATTAAAAAGCAAAGATGTCTTTGAGCACTAAGGTGTGCCTGACTTAAGCCATTGTATTTTCAATTGCCTCATGTGCATGTATAAGCTGCATAATGAATAAGGAAGACCAAAGAATCGATGCCTTTGAATTATGGTATTGGCAAAGAATATTGATATACCATGAACTGCTAGAAGAATGAACAAATCTATCTTGGAAGAAGTACAGCCAGATTGCTTCCTAGGAGTGATCATGGGGACACCTCATCTCGCTTACTTTGGACATGTTATCAGGAGGGACCAATCTCTGGAATAAGGCACAGTGTTTGGTAGAGGAAAGGGTCAGTGAAAAAGAGGAAGACTGTCAATGAGATGGACTGACACAGTGGCTGCAACAATAGGCTCAAATATAGGAAAGACTGTGACTACGGTGCAGGATCTGGCAGTGTTTCATTCGGTTGTACGTAGGGTCACTATGCATCAGAACCAACTAAACAGCAGCTAAGAACAAACAACAGCCTCCTAAACTGTGAGAAAATAATTTTCTGTTTGTTGAAGCCACCCACATGTGATATTTCTGTTATAGCAGTACTAGATAATTAAGATCTCTACAGTCAAAATTTAAGTATGGATGTTGTCTAATTTTATTAAAAAACTCAAATAGATATTACCTTCTTTTTGTAAAATACATGTTCATCATTGAAAATGTTAGAAACACAGAAAAGTGAAAAAACAAATTTAAAACACAGATGATAGATAACTGATGGACGGACGGGCGGGCGGACGAGCGGGTGGGCGGGCAGGCAGGCAGATAGTCGCCATCAAGTCAACTCTGTCTCGTGGAGACTTTACGTACAATAAAACAAAATGCTGCACTGTCTTTTGTCAGTAGGATTGCCAGCATGTTCAAGTACATTATTTTGGCTATTGTGCCAATCAGTCTCACTGAAGGTCTCTCTTGCCCTTGCCAGCCCTCTACTTCGCCAAACATGTTGTCCTCCTCCAGTAATTGATCCCTCCTCATGACATGTCCAAAGCAAGCAAGTCAGATAACGTTCTGTTGTGATTTATGAGATTTTCATTGGCTAATTTTTGGAAACAGATCACCTGGCTTTTCTTCCTATTCTGTCTTTGTCTGGAAGCTCCACATGAAACCTGTCTACCATAAGTGACCCTGCTGGTATTTGAAATACTGGTGGCATAGCTTCCAGCATCTCAGTAACATGCAAGCCACTACAAACTGACAGATGGGTGGTGGAAAGCACGTATAGTCCCATAGAAATAAATAACTGTTAACATTTTAAAGTCTTCCAGCCTATTAGTTGCATGAATACATTTTCAGAGCAGTATCAAGGTAAGGAGTGGGAGAAGCCTGGGCTGGGTGCACGCTATCTGGGATCCATTGCCTGTAGAGAATTTAAGAGCAATTATAAAACTGTTAGCAGATCTGTTTTTTATTACCGCCTCATCCCAGGTGGTACTATCAATGTCAGTGATAAAATATTCCTCCCTTTCAAGGAAGACCATGACCACTGTCTTGCCGTTGATATGCCACTCTGTTTATGCTTTGGCAAAATTAGACCTTTCTGTAAATATTTTCAATGTAAAATGAATCATGAACACTTTATTATATCATTAATGCCCTTCTGTGTTATGAATTTTAAACTTGCTTATCCTGTCCTCATTTATTTAAACAATCTCCTGTTTTTGGTCATTTAGGCCAGTTTTAATTTTTCTCTTTTACATTTAATTCCTTATATTTAAAAGTGGAATTTTTGGGCCACCTGTATTAAAAAAATGAAGAATTTTCATATTTAGAAAATTTCACTTTGGGAACTTGTTACTGTCTACACTCCCACAAGTATCGCAAGAGAACAGATAATTCCTAGCCACTGTGCTAACACTGGACTTTATCTTAAAACACAACCAAAATAAAAAAACAAACAAAAATGATGTCAATTTGATAGTTTGTTGTATTTAATTGTTTTGATTTACATTACTTCAAGTAGTAGTGGGGCTAATCATTTTGGCAGGTGCTTACTGTTTCTATGTTATTATGGCCTGTACCTAACAACAATAACAACACTTTTTAGTTTGTTATTATTAATAATCACTTCCAGCTTGCTTTGTTCTGATTCCTAGTCACCCTTTTGTGAGTTGGAACACAATATCAAATAGTTTTTCTACTTTTCTATAAAGCCAGAGAGATGTATGAGAGGTATACTAGTTTCTCCCATAATCGTGTTTTTGTAAATTTCTTGTATTTGTGACTGTTTTACTTCATTTATGTTGATATTTTATTATGTGACATGTAAAGCTAATGATTGTTACGTATGTATTGAGAACTGTACCTATTATCAATATAAAATAATTAACCTGCTATCTAACAATATTTTTCCTTGAATTTGCTTCTTTTTTGCAACTGCTTTCTTTTTTTTTTTTTAATACTTCCCTGATATCTTTGCTTACTCTTTTGTTTTGAAACTTTTATCTAATTTTATTTTAGATGCTTTTTATGTAAATGATACTTTTATAATACAGGAAAATAGTAAATCTAAAATCTAAATCGATTGAAACAGCATCTGTCTTGAGGAGCTAGGGAAGGGTATGTGAACAGGTGGTGGCTTAATTCATATTCCTGAAAAAAAAAATATCTCTAGCTCCCTTGCATTTGTTGTTGTTGTTAGGTGCCATCAGGTCAGTTCAGACTCATAGTGGCCCTGTGTGCAACCGAGCAAAACACTGCCCGTTTCTGCACCATCCTCACAATTTTTTTTTTTTAACTTTTATTGAGCTTCAAGTGAACTTTTACAAATCAAGTCAGACTGTCACATATAAGTTTATATACACCTTACTCCGTACTCCCACTTGCTCTCCCCCTAATGAGACAGCCCTTCCAGTCTCTCCTTTCGTGACAATTTTGCCAGCTTCCAACTCTCCCTATCCTCCCATCCCCCCTCCAGACAGGAGATGCCAACACAGTCTCAAGTGTCCACCTGATATAATTAGCTCACTCTTCATCAGCATCTCTCTCCTACGCACTGTCCAGTCCCTTTCATGTCTGATGAGTTGTCTTCGGGAATGGTTCCTGTCCTGTGCCAACAGAAGGTTTGGGGACCATGACCGCTGGGATTCTTCTAGTCTCAGTCAGACCATTAAGTATGGTCTTTTTATGAGAATTTGGGGTCTGCATCCCACTGATCTCCTGCTCCCTCAGGGGTTCTCTGTTGTATTCCCTGTCAGGGCAGTCATCGATTGCGGACGGGCACCAACTAGTTCTTCTGGTCTCAGGATGATGTAGGTCTCTGGTTCATGTGGCCCGTTCTGTCTCTTGGGCTCTTAGTAATCGTGTGACCTTGGTGTTCTTCATTCTCCTTTGCTCCAGGTGGGTTGAGACCAACTGATGCATCTTAGATGGTCGCTTGTTAGCATTTAAGACCCCGGACGCCACATTTCAAAGTGGCCATCCTCACAATTTATTGCTATGTTTGAGCCCATCTTTGCAGCCGCTATGTTGATCCATCTTGTTGAGGGTCTCCCTCTTTTTCGCTGACCCTCTGCTTTACCAAGGATGATGTCCTTCTCCAGGGACTGATCCCTCCTGGTATCATGTCCAAAGTATATAAATAAGATGCAGTCTCATCATCCTTGCTTCTAAGGAGCATTCTGGTTGTACTTCTTCTAAGACAGATCTATCCATTCTTCTTGCAATGTATGGTGTATTCAACAATCTTTGCCAAAACCATAATTCAAAGGCATTAATTCTTCTTCTGTCTTCCAGCTTTTGAATGCATATGAGGCGATTGAAAAGATCACGGCTTGAGTCAGGCCCACCTTGGTCCTCAAGGTGACATCTTTGCTTTTTAACAGTTGGAAGAGGTCTTTTCCAGCAGGGAATAGGAGTTAGAGAGGTTGAAGGTCAGATATAAGTGAAGTTTAGAGTTCAGGAATTAAAAGACCTTGATCCCAGCGAACACTCTAGTAATAAAAAAAAAAAAAATATCTTCCTATAAAATATGGGTGAAACAACCAGCATTTGTTTGTTTGTTCAGATGGATCTCACAGGAAAGTGGGATCTCACCTGACATTTAGATTACATATATTTGGGTTTATTGTTTGTTTCACCTAGCCTGCAAGTCTGATTTTTAATAGGAAGCGTAATCTCCCTACATTAATCACCATATCTGATGTATTTGGACTTACTACCATCTTCACCATTTTGTTCCCTTTTACGCTTGCTTAGCCTCTATCCTACCCTCCAGTCTTACTCATGGGGCCTATCTTCTGAATGTGAAGTATGTTTTTTTTTTGGTTTCCAGATTTAGAAGTTTTATGTATATGTATATTACTAGTGGTTATACTTGAGATTTTTTAGAAAATGTGAACTTACTCTTTTTCTTAAATATTCAGTGTGAAGAGTGAGGCAGTAGTTAGAAATATGTTAAATGAAGATTTGCTGTTAGCTGCCGTGTAGTCAATTCAGATCCATGGGTGCAGGGTAGAACCACTCCACAGCATTTTCAAGGCTGTGACCTTTTGGAAGCAGATCATCAGGCCTGTCTTCTGAGGCACCTCTAGCTGGGTTTGAACCTCTAACCTCTTGGTGAGTAGTAGCGCTTAATAGTTTGGGCAACTCAGGGGCTCCTAGCCTTACTTTATTTTCCGTCTTTTCAGATTGTTATTCACTGTGTTTTCAGTTTGTTATTATTAGCCATCGCTTTTCATTCTTGCTCTCTTTTTATTCTATTTCATCCCTTTTGTGAGTCAGAACACAATATCAAAACAGTAATTTTCAAAAGAGCCCTAGGTGATGTACTTTTTAGCCACCGAATGTGGGAAAACCTTTTTTCTATACCTTTTTCAAATGAACAAAATCAAGGATGGGTAGATAAACCTTGGGTTAATATTTGTCGTTGTTGATTCTTTCTCAAAACCATGAAGATATTGCCGGATTACACTTGCCATTAGTGCAAGAAAGGAGACATCTAAATCCCATTTGCTTTTTTTTGGTAGGTGATATGTTTCACTGTATGGTAGTAGAGTGGTGTCCCATCTTTTTAATTTGTGGCATTTAAGAGTCATAGCTAGGATACTCAACAATTTAGTCTCTTTTCATTATTTACATCTTACAGCTGTCAAATATAAGATGTAAATATTGTAAATAACCCTTTAGTAGAGATTCGGGTCTTTCTTCAGCTTAAACATTTTAAAAATTTCATTTATTGTTGATTTTGTGATTTCTTAAAAATGGGTCTCCTTTTTCCTGGGCTGCCTATTATAGTTTGGATTTTCTGGCTCTTTTCTCCCCATATACCGTTTTTTATTGCATTATTTTAATGTTTTGTCTTTCTCTTTCAAGTTCCAGATTATCTGAGTTTGTCTTCTACTCCACTAAAACAACTTTATTCAGGATCTGATCTACTATTTACTCTGTCTGTCAGGTCCCCAGAGTTCAAGTGATAGCGGGTGCATTCTCTGCAGAGACTTTAAAAACAATGATAAAACCAGCTAAGAGTCAGTGTGCTTTTTATTATCACTATGTGTTTGCAGTTGTAACAATGCAGGTTTAGGGCCCCGCATGTGTCTCCCACCCTGGAGAGACTACATATCCCTGCATCTAAACAATGAGAGCAAAATGAATAAACAGACCTGTAGTTATATCAAGTGTGTCTTTTTATGTGACCACCTGGAGTTTTTAATTTGTGTTTAAAATTTAAAACAGCAAAATGGGGTGTGAACTGCAAGATGCAATATTTTTTTTTTGGTAGATGCAAATTTTAATTCATACATAAAATATTTTACTGAATTTGAGAAATATTTTTAAAAATAAAATTTGCTCTTTTCAACTGATAATGTTTTAAAAATGTAAAAAAATGAATCAAGAAAATAATAATTATTACATGACTGTTCTTTTTGTCACAGAGAGGAGGGAAATTTTAAAACTGATCTGCTTCTGGTTATTAACTAAGCTAGATACACCAGTATCGACCATGATGATCATCTGCTTTCTGTAGCTTCTCACTTCATGAAGAAGCTTGATCAAATAGGATTTCTTTTTGGAACAGCAATCTGTTCTTCAAGGAAGCCCATTTTTCTAACTTTTCTTCCTGTGGTTGCCTACCCTGGGATAGATGCTCCATAAACATAGAGATTCTGCTTGGTGTGGCCATCTCTTCTACCCTGACTTTCTTTCTCTCCCTGCAGTCCAGCCCTGTGTAAGTGGGACTTGTTGTGAGGTATTTAAAAGTTCTCCCACTTGACTTCCCAGATGATCAGAATTTTTGCAGATCTCTATGCCTCTTTTAGTCCAGCTCTGCCTTCACTCTGTCTCAAAGAAATTGCCAAATCGTTTATTGTTTTTTTTATTGTATGTAACAAAACATTGCCATTTCAACATTTTTCACATGTGGAACTCAGTGACATTAATTATGTTCATCATATTGTTCAACTATCACCATTACCTGTTTTCAAAGTTTTCCGTCACCCTTAACAGAAGAAGCTCAGTGTCCCCTAAGCAATGAGCCCTCATTTCTTACCCCCCTCTTGTCCATCCCTAGTAATCACTAATAAACTTTGGTCTTTATACATTTGCCTAATCAAGACATTTCGTAAAATTACCCTCCCAATTTTGAGATGGGTACATGTTTTCACGTATTTTATTTTTTATTAGCATAGACACCCATAAGAGTGGTGGGAAAGCATCTATGCTCATGTCATTATCTTACACCCCAAATTCTTTGCTTATGATTGATCCAAATTCCCCAAACTTTCACTTCTGTTAATGCATTTCTAGAAGAAGTGTTAATAAGTAAGGAGTGTGTGTGTGCATTAATTTTAAAGACTTGCAGCTGTTAGAAGGAAGCTCTGAGTAATCCTATAATTACTGTGCAGTGAATATTTTAATGAATCCATGCAGTTTTTCCTTTATTTCCTTTAAAAATTCATGGAAAAGTCTGAATAAGGGCACTGTTATGACAAATTATTGACTCAAAAAAAAATTTAAGCTCATACATTCTGGCATTCATAAAAAAGGAGACCAAGAAAACAGCTTTAGCCAATTCAGGAAATACAGCTTTTACGATCCCAAGGAGAACACCCAGAGTAACTTGTGTAGGTAGTAGAACAGGTTAAGAATTATTATTTTGAAGCTGAAAGTTCAGAATCAGTTTAGGGAATTGCAGTATAAGTAGGACTTTAAAACTCTTTATTTCTATCCCACATATTTCAGAGCTGATGTTGTTTTGCTGTTAGATTTAGCCAATGTAATGTAGCTTTGGTAAAACTGATTCTACACAATATGACCGAAAGCCTGGCCTCTGAGGGAGTAATAGCAAATCCATAATATCGGCTGCAGATGCAGCAAGGATGCACAATGCCTGGACAAATTCAGAGGAATTTAGACAATTCAGGACTGAGCTAGGAGCCTAAGATTAGTAGGTAGAATCCAGTGACTGAGATGGCATTATAATTTATCAAGATTAATAGTTGATTTACTTGAAAAATTAATATTTAAGATATTGAAGAGGTAAGTCCGTAAAGGAAAAGAAAGAGAGATTTCTTCATAATGGCAATTTTTTTTTTAATGAGAATAGTAATCTAGGGGATGAAAATAGATCATTGGGGTGGGTGGAGGCAAAAAAGACATTTCAAATTCTTCCTCCTCTCTGGGGCCTCTTTGGCTTATCTCTGAGGAGTGTATCTATTTTCTCCACTCCACTCCCTCATATGCAAATGCTATGCTCTAACTCCATGAATTATGCGTCATTTCTTGAGCACATTTTTCTTTTCATGGAACTCTTCATGGGTTTTTTCTAGTCCCTCTGGTTGGAATGCCTTTCCCATTCTTGCTTGCCTGAAAAACACCTTCTCACACACCAGGGCCCAGTTCATATGTCCCTTCTGTGAGATGTTCTCACCATCTAGAGTAAACAGTGGACATACCCTAACACCTTCATCAATCACAGCATTTTGTTCCCACCAGCACCTACCACAATGTTTGCAAGGCATGTTTTTTCCATGACCTCTCCACACTGGGTTGCAAGCTCCATGAGGGCTAGGCTAGACTTCCTCTTTGCCTTCTCAGTACCTTGAGTTAAAAAACCAAAAACCTGTTGCCATCGAGTCAATTCCGATTCATAACTACCCTATAGGGCAGAGTAGAAGTACCCTGTAGGGTTTCCTAGGCTGTAATCTTTATGGAAACAGACTGCCCTGGTTTACTCCTGCAGAACTATTGGGTGGGTGCCAATCACCGACCTTTTGGTTAGAGCCTGCTATTTAGTAAAAGCTAAAAGAATGCTAAATGAAAGAAGTGAATAAAACAACACTATAATGTTAGATTCACTTCTCTTGTCTAAATTGTTTAAGAAAGATGGATATGTAACTAACAAGTAAAACCAGTTGTTATCCAATCGAATCTGACTAACGGCAACCTCCTGTGAGCCAGAGAAGAACTTTGCTCCATACAGTTTTCCATGGCTGATTTTTTGGAAGTAGATCATCAGGTCTTTCTTTCAAAGCACCCCTGGGTGGACTTAAACCTCCGACCTTTCAGTTAGCAGCCGAACATGTTAACTGTACCACCCAAGGACTCCTGGGTATATAACTACATTCATTTAATTTAGAAATGAAGAAACTTAAGAGTACCATAGTATCCTAGGAGACAGGCTCTCCAGAAACATTGGAAACTTGGAGATATAGATATGTTTCAGGAACACCTGGTCACTTGACAGTGCTTTCTCCTCACAGATGAGAGAATCCCCTTGCTTATGCTGAACTTAGTCCCTTCAAAGGAAGTGCATAGGTTGTGGGTGTAAATTCTTCTGGGTTGGCAATAAAACGCTGAGTATGAAAAGAGCACTGATATATAAATATTTTGCTTTGTTCTTAACTCTGGAAGGGCCCTAAAAGGCAGAAATTATCTAGTAGGAAAGACAGAAAGCCGCATTAAATTATGCTGCTCCTGTAGTGTATCTTATAATGCCACTTGGAACTACTCTATTCAGAATCCTTGGCTAAACAAATTAAGAATTTATAGCAGGCGCACATGCATGATCTTTCCCTGCCATCTGTGACTCACCTACAGTGCTGCAAATTATTTATACTGAATTGCGTTGATCACCCTTGTCAGCACTGCACTTACCAGAGATTGTCTGTGCAGTGGGGAATGTTTTTAATTTCACAGAAAAATATTCTTTATGTCCTCAGGTAAGTATTAATGCACTTACTATGCACTTAATGTTTATCTCTACGTAAGTGTCACTTTTAGGGCATTTGCCAATATGTGTGTTGGTTGCTTAAGATGATTTTCTGGGTCAAAACAACGTAGTTAACCTAATTGAACTTGTCTGCATATGAACTCATCGTCATCATCCTATTGCCCTCCTTCTCTGTATATTGGCTATATTCATTCCTAGTTCTAAAATTGGTAGAATATTTAAATAGAATATTTCAGATTCTGTCTTTGCCTTGGAAAATGGTGTCTATAGCAGCTGGCTATAGAGAATTATATCAGAACTTAATCATTGTGTTAAGGCCCACTTCTGTGCCTGGAATGGCATAAAATTATGACTAGGTATTGATTTCTTTCAAGCCTTAGGGTGTCCAGGAAGAAGTGCTAAGATGGTCATCTCTAGCCACAAGCAGCCTTATCATTTTGTCCTAAGGTGCTATTTGAATGTGATCATTTTCTCTGTGTGTCATGATGAGAAAAAAAATTGGGAATCATTAAGTTGTAGCAGGTTGCTATGGAAACCCATGAGGTGTAACTGCAAAAGAACTACTAGGACATTGTGAGGGTTATAGTGCAGTGATCACAAACCTAGACTTGATGGTATGTTGCCTGGGGTTGAATTCTTACTGTACTAGTTAAGCAATCTTGGACAAGTTACTAGCCTCTCTATGCCTTACTATTCTTATCAGCAAAAATAGAGAAAAATATAGAACCTAGGGGAGGCAGGGTTGACATGATGCCCTAGGCACACACACCATGCTGTCCGTCTTCAGCAAAGACCCAAAAAACTAAGTAAAACAGATACAACGTCAAACCTGGAACCCTAAGCATTAAATGAAGGAATAAAGAATTAGATAAAACACTGAATGGAAGAAGAAACTGACCAAAAAAAGAACAAGAAGAGATATGGAGTGGATGTTCCCTACCAACTAACATAGCACAGCATCGCCATCTTGGAACATAGCCAGCAACGACCCTGGACAGCGAGTATGGGAAGGCAACTTCATGGAGCTCCCAATAAGAGAGAGTGCACCCAGTAACCAGAGAAACATGCTTTCTTACCACTCACCCTTTTGGTGAGTAGAAGCAAGAATCCCCCCATCCCAACAGCCCCCACTGCCAGGGTCCACAATAAGAGCCCCCTTCTGTAGGCTCACTCCTTCCCCTCCCACCATGAGTTTTTTTTCTTTTCTTTCTCTCTTTCTTCCTTCCTCCAATCCAGTCCAGTACACACCCTTCTTTCCTGTCAGACCGCACCCAACCATCACAGCTGGAGAGCCATTGGCCCACCACCATCCTGGGTCTGTGCCGCCCCCATCTGCTGGCTCCTGGCAGGTCACCATTTTCTTTTTCTGCTTTTTTGCTTTCTCTTGTTTCTTTTCTTTCAACCTCCCGTCTAGCCCTGTACATCACCTCCCATCCTTTCCCATTGGCCTTCATGTCTACCCTGCCTTCTCTTGCTGGCCCCCATCATGCTGCCAGTTTTTCTATTTTTTAAAATTATTTTTCTCTTCCTTCCTTTCTTTCTCCCTCCCACTTAGCCCAGTATGCCACCTCTCCCCCTTTGCCATCAGACCCCACCATGTCACCAAGACTGGAGAGCAATTGGTCCATGGCTACCCTGGGTCTACCCCACCCCCCCGGCTCCTGCTTTCTTTTCTCTTTTTCCCTTTCTTCCTTTTTTCCTTCCTCCCACTTAGCCCAGTATGCTACCTCTACCCCTTTCTGCCTATCCCTACCCCACTGCCTCAGCTAGAGAGACACTGGTCCATCACTTCCCAGGCCTGCCTCGTCCCTGGCTGCTGGCTCCTGCCACGCTGCCAATTTTTTTTTTGAGTGGGGGTTATTTCTCTTATTTGTCTTCTTTCTCTCACCCACCTAGTCCCATATGTCACCTCCCCTCCCTTCCTACCACACCTCAGGTCCTCCCTAAATCCACACACCAGCTGCCACCATACAGCCAGTTTTTTATTTTTATTTATTTTATTCTTTCCTGTTTCTTCATTTTCCTTCTCCTTCCAGCCTCCCCCTGTACACAGCCACCCTGCCTTCCCACCGGACCCTGACATGCCCGCTGAGCTAAAGAGCCACTGGTATACCAGCCCGCTGCTGCCCCAGGTCTGCCCTGCCCCCACACACGGCTCCCACCTGCTGACATTTTCTTTCCTTTTTATTATTTCTTTTCCTTCTTGCTCAGACCTAGCCCTGTACATCACCTTCCTTCCATTCTCATCAGCCTCTGAGTCTGCCCTGCCTCCACTTGCTGGCCCCCACTGTACTGCCATTAAAAAATTTTTTTTTCTTTCTTCTTCCACTTAGACCCATACGATACCTCCCCCTCTTCCTAATAGCCACCACCATGCCACCACAGCTAGACAGCCACTGGTCTGCTGTCACCCTGAGACTACCCCACCCTCACCCACTGGCTCCTGCAGCAATGCCATTTTTTTCTTTCTTTTCTTTCTCTCTCCCATCTAGCCCATAAGATACCTACCCTCCCTTCCCACCGGCCCATGTATCCACCCCACCCCACTCACCTGTTCCTGCCATATTGCCATTTGTTTTCTTTCTCTTTTTTCCTTTTGTATTTTCTTTCTCCCTTCCACTTAGCTTTGTATGCTATCCCACCTTCCTACCAGATGCTGCTCTGCCACTATGGATAGAGTGCCATTGGTGCACCCACTTGTTACTGCCCCAGGTATACCCCAGCCCCATCCGCTGGCCCCAATTGTGCTTCCATTTATTTTCTTTTTCTTTCTTTCTTTTCTTTTTACCTCCCACCTAACTCTATATGCCACCTTCTTCCCTTTCTACTGCCCCCCAGGTCTGCTCCTCCCCCTCCCCTTAGCTACCCTTTTTTTTCTTTCTCCTCCTCCCCCCCCCAACAAGCTCCATATGCCATCAACCCCTTCCTGCTGGACCCTGCCATGCTGCTGTGGCTAGGGAATCCCTGCCCTCAGGCTTACTGCCACACCAGGCCTGAACCACCCCTTCCCTACTGCCATTTGATCAGCTGCTGAACAGTGGGCAGCAAGCTCTTACTACTCTCCATCTGACACTGATGCCTATCTGGCAAGGGGATGTGAAAGCTTTCATACCACTGGACCAACATCGGGAGGCAGACAGCACCTGCCCAGTCCACACTCAGCCACCTCATCAAACCAGTGTACAGTGAAGCTCACCCTGCCTGCTGCTGTCCTGCCCACCTGGACAAGGTGGTAAGAGCTATTGTGCCCACAGATGAGCAAGCAGCAAAGCATGCCCCACACACCTACCCTGACATATAAAAACAAAACAAAACAGGAAGAAACAAATGATCATACAGTCAATAACTAAGGAAAACAATAACTTAATGTATTGGAGACAGCAGACTGTATCAAAACATAAAAAAGTTGGACATGATGCCTCCAGTAAGTGAACAAAATAAAGAATCAGATAACCTTCCAGTAGAAGAAAAGGCAGTGGAACTACCTGATATGGAATTCAAAAGATTAATGTTTAGGGATCTCTAAGAAATTAGGGAAGAGATCAAGGAAACATGGATAAAACCAAGGAAAAAATAGACAAAATCATGGAAAGTACAGGTGAAACCAATGAAAATATAGCCCAAATCAAGGAAAACAAAGACATAGCAAGAGAAAAAAAAATCAGAAAAATAATGAGAGAACAAAACATCAAGTAAATAAACAATTAGAAATCATACAAGAACAGAAACTAGAAATACAAAAGACAACAAAATTTCAGAAATGGACAAGTCAATAGAAGGTTTTAGGAGCAAATTTGAACAATGGAAGACAGAATCAGTGAGATTGAAGAAAAATCCATGAATACCACTTTGGGGAAAAATCAGAGAAAACAATGAAGAAAACCTAAGAATTATGTGGGACAAAATCAAGAGCAGAAATTTGCGCATGATCAGAGTTCCAGAACAGGGGGAGAAAAAGGAAAACACGGAGAAGATTTTTGAACATTTGCTGGCAGAAAACATCCCAAATATCATGAAAGATGAAAAGCTGACCATCAACAAACCCCATATAGGACAGACCCAAAAAGAAAGTCAGCAAGACATATCATAATCACAATTGCCAAAACCAAATACAATGAAAGGATCTTGAGAGAAGCCAAGAAAAATGAAAGGTCACTAACAAAGGGAAAACAGTAAGACCAAACTCTGATTACTCAGCAGAAGCTATGCAGACAGGAAGACAATGGGATGACATATAAAACCCTGAAAGAAAAAAAAAAAAAAAGATCTGCCAACCAAGAAAAATATTTCCCAAAAAACTCACTCTCGAATACAATGGCAAAATTAGCACATTACCAGATAAACAGACATTAAGGGAATTCGTGAAAACCAAACTAAACCTACAGGAAATATTAAAGGTAACCGTTCAGATGAGAACCAACAATATCAGACAACAACTGGAATCTAGGACACAGGACAGCATCAACTGGATACTAACCTAGGAAAGGAAGTCTTGATAAAGCTAAAAAATTTGAAACAGAGACGTCAATCTGTAAATGACAATGTCAAAACAATAAATGATGGAATAAATGATGCAGGTATAGAACTTTTAAATGGAGAGGTAGTCAAGGCAATATCAAGTAATAAAAGACTGGATCAAGCTTAGGAAGATAAGAGTAAATTTCAAGGTAACCACAAAGAAAGTTACCCAAACTACTCATCAGAGTAGCATCTGGGGTCTTAAGAGCCTGTGAGTAGCTATCTAGGCACTCCACTGGTCTCACCCCTTTGGAAGCAAGGAAGAATGAAGATAACTAAAGCTACAAGGGATAGATTAGTCCAGAGGACTAATGGACCACATCTACCATGGCCTCCACCAGCCTGAGCCTAGTACAACTAGATGGTGCCCAGCTACCACCACTGACTGCTCTGACAAGGATCACAGTGGAGGGTCCTGGACAGATCTGGAGAAAAATGTGGAACAAAATTCTAACTCGAAAGACCAGACTTGCTGGCCTGACAGAGACTGGAGAAACCCTAAGAGTATGTCCCCCGGACACCCTTTCAGTTCAGTAATGAAGTCACTCCTGAGGTTCACCCTTCAGCCAAAGATTGGATAGGCCCATAAAACAAAACAAGACTAAGGGACATATGTGCCCAGGAGCAAGGACTAGAAGGCAAGAAGAGACAGGAAAGCTGGTAATAGGGAACCTAAGGTTGAGAAGGGAGAGTGTTGACATGCCCTGGGGTTGTTAACCAATATCTTAAAACAAAATGTGTACTAACTGTTTAATGACAAACTAGTTTGTTCTGCAAATCTTCATCTAAACTACAATAAAAAAATTAAAAAAAAAACTACTCATCAGAATAAAAAAGGAGAAAAACATAGATTCAATAAACACAAAATGTATAATGATGTAAGAAAAGAAAATCCACAAACAAAAGGAACTCAGCACAGAAAAGTAAGAGGAACAAAGAAAACATCAGCACCACACACACACACACAAGCACAACCTGACAGCAATAAACATACCTATCAATGGTCACACTGACTGTGAGTAGCTTAAATGGTAAAATGGTAGAGAGTGGCAGAATGGATGAAAAATAAAAACACAACCCATCAATATACTGTCTACAAGAGACATACCTTAGACACAAAGACGTAAGTAAATTAAAAAACAAAGGATAGAAAAAAAAATATGTTAAGCCAACAGTAACCAAAAGAGAGCAGAAGTGGCAATACTAATCTCAGATAAAATAAAATTTAAGGCAAAATCAACCATAAAAGACAAGGAAGGACATTATATAATGATTAAAGGGACAATCCACCAAGGAGACATAACTTTAATAAATATTTATGCACCCAATGCCAGAGCTCCAAAATACATGAAACAAACTCTAATAGTACTAAAAAGAGAAATAGGCAGTTCCACAATAATAGTAGGAGACTTCAATACGCCATTCTCAGAAAAGGACAGAATATCTAGAAACTCAACAAACATATGAAGATCTAAAGGCAAAAATCAATCAACTTGACCTCATAGACATATATAGAACTCTCCACCCAACGGCAGCAAAGTATGCATTCTTTTCTAACACACATGGAACATTTTCCAGAATAGAGCACATTTTAAGCCACAAGAACCCCCAATAAAATCCAAAACACCAAAATAATATAAAGCATTCTCTCTGATCACAACACAAGTAGGAATCAATAACAAGAACCAAAACCAAAACCAAACCCAGTGCCATCGAGTAGATTCCGACTCATAGAGAACCCTGTAGGACAGAGTAGAACTGCCCCATAGAGTTTCCAAGGAGCGCCTGGCAGATTTGAACTGTGGACCCTTTGGTTAGCAGCCTTAGCACTTAACCACTACACCACCAGGGTTTCCTATACAGCAAGGAAAAAAAAATCAAATACATGGAAACTGAATAACATCTTGATGAAAACAACTGAGTAATAGAAAAAATCAAAGAGGGAATCAAAAAAATTCCCAGAATCAAATGAGAATGAAAACACACACCAAAACCTTTGGAGCATAGCAAAGGCAGGGCTCGGAGGTCAATTTATAGCAATAAATGCACACTTCAAAAAAAAAAAGAACAGGCCAAAATAAAAACATTAGCCCTACAATCTGAACAAATAGAACAGCAAAAGAACCACACAGTCCATAGAATAAAGGAAATAATAAAGACTAGAGCAGAAATAAATGAAATAGACAAAAGAAAAACGGTAGAAAGAATCGACAAGAGCAAAAGTTGGTTCTCTGAAAAAGATCAACAAAATTGATAAGCCACTGGCCAAACTGAGAGAAGAAAAACATAACCCACATAACAAAGGAGATGGAGGGTATTACAACAGACTCAACTGATATAAAAAGGATCATAACAATACTACGAAAACTCGCACTCCAACAAATTTGAGGTTTTTTTTTTTGGTTTAGAGGAAATACACAAGTTTCTAGAAATACACTACCTACCTAAGCTAACGCAAACTGAAATAAAAAACTGAACAGTCCCATAACAATAGAAGAGATGGAAGAGAATTAAAAAAAAATCTCCCAACAAAAATATAGCCCTGGCCCAGATGGCTTCATTAAGAGAACTCTACCAAACTTTCAGAGAAGAGCTCACACCAGTACTACACCAACTATTTCAGAGCATAGAAAAGTTAAGAGTACTCCTGAATACATTCTATGAAGCCAGCATATCACTGATATCAAAACAAGGCAAAGACATCACTAAAAAAGAAAATGACACATCAGTATCTCTTATTAAATTAGATGCAAAAATTCTCAACAAAATTCTAGCTAATAGAATTCAGCATCATATCAAAACAATTATACACCAGGACCAAGTAGGATTCATACCAGATATGCAAGGATGATTCAACGTTAGAAAACCAATCAACATATTTCACCACGTAAACAGAATAAAGGAAAAGAATTACATGGTTATCTTAACTGACACAGAATGAATAGCAGCAGAACATTGTCTGATATAGTGGCTGAAGATGAGCCCCCCAGATTGGATGGCACTCAAAATATTACTGGGAAAGAGCTATCTCCTCAAAGTGGAGTCGACCTTAATGATGTGGATGAAGTCAAGTTTCCAGGACCTTCATTTGCTGATGCAGCATGACTCGAAATGAGAAGAAACAGCTGCAAACATTCATTAATTGGAACTTGGAATGCATGAAGTATTAATCTAGGAAAATTGGAAGTCGTCAAAAATGGAATGGACACACATAAAGACTGATATCCTAGGCATTGTTTTTGTTGTTAAGTGCCATCCAGTCGGTTCCAACATGCAGTGATCCGGTGTACAACAGAACACTTTCCAATCCTGCACTATTCTCACAATTTTTACTATGCTTGAGCCAACTGTTGCAGCCACTATGTCAATCCATCTCGTTGAGTGTCTTTCTCTTTTTCTATGACCCTCCACTTTATTCAGCACGATGTCTTTCTCCAGGAACTAGTCCTTCTTTGTAACATGTTCAAAGTATGTGAGAAGCAGTATCATCATACGTGCTTACAATGAGCATTCTGTAGGTGCTTCTTCCAAGACAGATTTGTTCCTTCCGTCAGCCAATGGTATATTCAATATTCTTTGCTGATACAATCATTCAAAGGCATCATTTCTTCTTTTCTCTTCCTAATTCATTGTCCAGGTTAAACATGCATTTGAGGCAATTGAAAACACCATGGCTTGGGTCAGGAGCATTTTATTTCTTAAAGTAACATCTTTGCTTTTTTAACATTTTAGAGGTCTTTTGCAGCAGATTTGCCCAATGCAATGAGTTCTTTGATTTCTTGACTGCTGCTTGTATGGGGATTGATTGTGGATCCAAGTAAAATAAAATCCTTGACAACTTCAATCGTTTCTCCGTTTATCATGATATTGCTTACTGGTCCAGTTGTGAGGATTTTTGATTTTTTATGTTGATGTGTAATCCATACCGAAGGCTGCACTCTTTGATTTTCATCAATAAGTGCTTCAAGTCCTCTGCATTTTCAGCAAGCGAGGTTGTGTCATCTGCATAACACAGGTTGTTAATGAGTCTTCCTCCAATCTTTGTATAGTCCAGTTTCTTGGATTATTTGCTCAGCATACAGATTGAATAAGTATGGTGAAATGATACTACCCTGACACACACCTTTCTTAACTTTAAACCACGCAGTGTCTCCTTATCCTGTTCAAATGACTGGCTCTTGGTCTAAGTACAGGTTCCTCATGAGTACAATTAGGTGTTCTGGAATTCCCATTCTTCGCAATGTTATCCATAATTTGTTATGATCCACAAATGCCTGTGCATAGTCAATAAAACACAGGTAAACACCTTTCTGGTATTCTCTGCTTTCAGCCAAGATCCATCTGACATTTGCAATGACATCCCTTGTTCCACATCCTCTTCTGAATCCAGCTTGAATTTCTAACAGTTCCCTGTCAATGTACTGCTTCAACTGCTTTTGAATGATCTGCAGCAAAATTTAAATTGTTTGTGATATTAGTAATATTGTTGGGTAATTTCTGCATTCTGTTGCATCACCTTTGTTTGAAATGGGTAAAAATATGGATCTCTTCCAGTCAATTGGCAAAGTAACTGTCTTCCAAAGTTCTTGGCATAGATGAGTGAGTGCTTCCAGCCTTGCATCCATTCACTGAAACATCTCAACTGGTATTCCATCAGTTCCTGGAGCCTTGTTTTTTGCCAATGCTTTCAGTGAAGCTTAGACCTTTTCCTTTAGCACCATCAGTTTTTGATCATATGCTCCCTCCCGAAATGGTTGAACAGCCACCAGTTCTTTTTGGTACACTGATTCTGTGTATTCCTTCCATCTTTTTTTTATGCTTCCTGCATCATTTAATATTTTCCAGTAAATTCCTTCAATACTACAACTTGAGACTTGAATTTTTCCTTGAGTTCTTTCATCTTGAGAAATGCCAAACATGTTCTTCCCTTTTGGTTGTCTATCTCCAGGTCTTTGCACATTCTAGACATTAGTGACTTGAAATGGACTAGTATTGGTCATTTTGAATTAGACAATCAAATGGTCTCTTATGCTGGGTATGACAAATTGAAGACAAATGGTGTTGCATTCATTATCAAAAAGGACATTTCAAGATCTATCCTGAAGTACAACACTGTCAATTTTAGGATAATGTCCATATGCCTACAAGGAAGACCAGTTAACATGACTCTTATTCAAATTTATGCATTAACCACTAATATGAAGAAATTCAAAATGTCTACCAACTTCTGCAGCCTGAAATTGATCAAACATGCAATCAAGATGCATTGATAATTATTGGTGATTGAAATGTGAAAGTTGGAAACAAAGAGCAAGGATCAAAAATTGGAAAATGTGGCTTAGGTGATAGAAAGGACTCCAGAGACCACATGATAGAATTTTGCAAGACCAATGAATTCTTCATTGCAAATACCCTTTTTCAACAACATAAGCAGTGACTATACACATGCATCTTGCCCTACAGAATATACAGGAATCAAATCAATCACATGTGTGGAGAGAGTCAATGGAGAAGCTCAATATCATCAGTCTGAGCAATGTCAGGGCCGACTGTGGAACAGACCATCAATTGCTCATATGCAAGCTCAAGTCAAAGCTGAAGAAAATTAGAACGAGATCCAAAATATGATCTTGTGTGTATTCCACCTGAATTGAGAGACCACCTTAGGAATATATTTGATGCATTGAACACTAATGACCAAAGACCAGAGGAGTTATGGAATGACATCAAGGATACTATACATGAAGAAAGAAAGAGGTCATTAAAAAGACAAGAAAAAGAAAAAGATGAAAATGGGTGTCAGAGTATACTCTGAAATTTGCTTTTGAATGTAGAGTAGTTAAAGCAAACAGAAGAAATGATGAAGTGAAAGATCGGAGCAGAAGATTCCAAAGGTGGCTCCGGAAGACGAAGTAAAGTATTATAACAACATTTGCAAAGACCTGGAGTTAAAAAAAAAAACAAAAGAGGAGTACACTCTGAGCATTTCTCAAGCTGAAAGAACTGAAGAAAAAAATTCAGGCCTCGAGCTGCAATACTGAAGGATTCTATGGGGAAAATACCGAAGCATCAAAAGATGGAAGGAATACACAGTCACTGTACCAAAAAGAATTGGTCGATGTTCAAACATTTCAGGAGGTAGCATACGATCAAGGACCAATGGTACTGAAGGAAGAAGTCCAAGCTGTCCTGAAGGCATTGGCAAAAAAATGAAACTCCAGAAATTGGTGGAATGCCAATTGAGATGTTTCAAAGAACAGATGCAATGCTAGAGGTGCTCACTAGTCTATGTCAATAAATTTGGAGGACAGCTGCCTGGCCAAGCGACTGGAAGAGATCCATATTTGTCCCCATTCCAAAGAAAGGTGACCCAACAGAAAGCAAAAATTATCAAACGATATCATTATTAACATACGAAAGTATGCTGAATATAATTCAAAAGCAATTGCAGCAGTATAGGGAAACTGCCAGAATTTCAAGCCAGATTCAGAAGAGGACATGGAACCGGGAATATTGTTGCTGATGTCAGATGGATCTTGGCTGAAAGCAAAGAATACCAGGAAGATCTTTACCTGTGTTTTATTGACTGTGCGAAGGCATTTGACTGTGTGGATCATAAATTGTGGATAACATCGTGAAAAATGGAATTTCCAGATGCTTAATTGTGCTCATCCTGAACCTGTTCGTAGACCAAGAGGCAGTTGTTCAAACAGAACCAGTGGCTACTCCATGGTCTATAGTCAGGAAAGGTGTGCATCAGAATTGTATCCTTTAACCACATTTATTCAATCTATATGCTGAGCAAAGAATCCAAGAAACTGGAGTGTTTGAAGAAGAAGGAGGTATCAGGATTGGAGGAAGACTCATAAACAAATTGTGATATGCAGATGACACAACCTTGCTTGCTGAAAGTGATGAGGGCTTGAATCACTTACAGATGAAGATCAAAGACTACAGTCTTCAATATGGATTACACCTCAACATAAAGAAAATAAAAATCCTCACAACTGAACCAGTAAACAACATCATGACAAACAGAGAAAAGATTGAAGTTGTCAAGGATTTCATTTTACTTGGATCCATAATCAACCCCCATGGAAGCAGCCATCAAAAAATCAAAGGACATATTGCATTGGGCAAATCTACTGCAAAAGACCTCTTTAAAGTCTTAAAAAGCAAAGATCTCACTTTGAGGACTAAGGTGTGCTTGACTCAAGCCATGGTGTTTTCAATCACCTCAAATGCATGTCTAACCTGGACAATGAATAAGGAAGACCAAAGAAGAATTGATGCCGTTGAATGATGGTGTTGGCAAAGAAGAATATTGAATATACCATGGGCTTCAGAAGAAGGAACAAATCTGTCTTGGAAAAAGTACACTCTGAATGCTCCTTTTAAGCGAGAGTGGTGAGACTACTTCTCACATTCTTCAGACATATTATCAGGAGGGATCAGTCTCTGGAGAAGGACACCATGCCTGGTAACGTAGAGGGTTATCGAGAAAAAGGAAGACCCTCAACAAGATGGATTAACACAGTGGCTGCAAAAATTGGCTCAAAGTTAACAATGATTGTGATGATCACACAGGGTTGGGAAGTGTTTCCTTTCATTACAGCTAGGGCTGTTATGAGTCAAAATAGACTTGATGGTACCTAACAAAAACAACAAGGACTTCCCATAAAATTCTGATTTTCTCATTGATGCACCAACTTGCAAGCACAAGTTGCTTATTCTTGACAAGTATATGGAAATTTAAATAATGTTCTGTGGCCAAATGTATCCACTGCTTATTGACTAGGTTATTGGCAAATTGCAAGGGTAACCACCATGTTTCCCTTGGGCAAATTCAGGAGCAGACAGAACACTAGAAGCTCCGTCATTCCTGTAAGTCTATTTAGGTTGATGGATCAGGGCATTTGTCTTGAAAAGGATATGGAGATAAGTTCCAGAGCTTTAATATGTCTTAAAAGTGAGCCTGAGAATAGACACTACCATCGCTTAAAACACAGATCATTCCCCTGACACTCAATTGGCTTGTTTTTTTTTGGTTGTTTGTTTCTTTTTCTTTTTTCATGGAACACACTCCAACACCAATCAACTCCCTTTAGGACTTATCTTTGATAGGTTAGTGCAAGGCAGGGTTCAAATGGACCTGACGGTATGATTCAATAGACTCAAACTATAAAATTCCATACCTAAAAATGGGCAAAATAGGAGAACAAGGCTCTTCTGTGAACTATACGTGGCACACGTGTAACTTTTTAGATTTGTTAAAGCTGATAAAGTTTTAATATTTCACTAGCATCTTATTAGGAGTACTCAAAGAATTGATCTTTCTGTGTATGCCATTGTTTTTGATGGACACTAACAAAGAGGTTTTCATTCCACACTATCGACTGAATGCTTTAGTTCATTTCAACCCAATGCACATCTGAAAACTACTCCCTCCCTGAAAATTAAGACTATCCTTTAACTAATATTGCAATTAAGCCATAAATTAATCATTCAGTTTATTCACCCCACTTCTACAGTCATTCCTCAGTAGCAGCTTGGATGCCTAGGAGAATAAGTTGACTATGGAAATACACAAAATGTCATCTTAATGATCTGAAAGAGCTATACACTTCTGTAAGTGCCTAGCTAAATATCACAGAGTGACTTGGACGCTGGGGAGAACTTGGCTCATTATTCCACTCTGCTGAGCTAAATCATTTGGGTTCTCTTTATTTGCTGTTGGCCTTGCTCTTTTCCTTCCTCTGCTCATGCATAAAGGATATTGATTTAAATAAAAGATACAGTAAACCTGTACTTTGCTAGGGAAACCTGACTATGCAAAGTATAATTTCAAAGGTCAGAGTTCTAGCAATGCATGATTTCCATTAATTTGCACCTGAGGAAAATGACTACTTGACTAAATAAAAAAAAATCACAATTTGACTTGCATTTTTTCTCTGTGCTCTTCTATCACGTTCTTCCAGAGCTGATCAAAGAGGAAAATCATGTTTCCTGGAAAATCTCAGAGTTGGGATCAGCCCAATGTAGTACAATAGATTAAACCTCTGGGAAAATATGTAGCCTGAATTTAAGTCTGAAAGAATGTAGTCCTTCATCCTAAAATGTTTTGCCATAGTGAAATAAACAGTTTCTTCTTTTTCTTAAAGATTATTTTAGAGCTCTTTTTAGGACAATACACTTTTTGAATTCCCTAAAACAAATGTTAAGGTTATGTATTTAATGACGTGTATAAACAGGCCAAATTAAAAAAAAAAAAAAAGATTATACGTCCCAGGTACTGCAAAAATGGATAATAATTTGACTCTTTTGCCTACTACAGTGGAAAATATGGCTTAAATTGTCTTATTTTTCATATAAGCTCACTTTTCAGTGCTGGTTTACTTGTATTTAAAATGCACTTCTACTAATAAGGTCAGTAAACAACTTTCTAAATGTGCAGTTCCCCCTATGGATTTTCAAAACGGTTTGTCTTATTGGAGAGTGTGTGGTCACTAACACTGATTTCCAATACAAAGGTTTATCTGGTGCTTCATTTTCACCCCTACCGTCCTGGAAACTTCCATTTACTTATATATTAAATTTTTATCACATAATTTGGAATCTTCTGGAGTGGATTATACTATAAGTTCTACAGGCTGCCATCGAGTCAATTCCTTCCGATGGCGATGCTATGTGTATCAGAGCGGATCTGTGCTCCATACGGTTTTCAATGGCTAAAGTTTTGAAGTACCTCGCCAGGCCTTTCGTCCAAGGCATCCCTGGGTGGACTTGAATTTCCAACTTTTTGGTTAGCAGCTGAGCTTGTTAACAGTTTGCACCACGCGGGGACTCCCTTTAATTGGAGATATTCCACCATGTGACAAATACTCACCTGAGTGCATAACTTGCTTTCAGGGGTCCACAGCTTTTTCTGATGTAGGATTAGCCTGGGCTGGGACCCACAGGGGCTTTGGGCACACTTTGTAGGATAGGATAGAACAAAATTTTGTTTAGAGTTTCCTTTTCCTAGAGCATTTTTCCAGCATCAGGCCAGATTTCAAGGGAAGAAATGGCTTACCCAGGCTATCTTAGTCATCCTCTGGTGACTTGCACCAGAGGAATCAGTGGATCAGTGATATAGACAGGAGTTCCTGGGGCGCAATATTCTAACCAAGTCATCTTAGGTTTAATTCAATTGGTGTAAGAAACATCTCCAGTTTAGACTGGGAGGATATAAGTGTGGTAAAAAATGAAGACAATCAAAGGAATACAATAAGTAGAGGGAAAGGGGGAGTTCAAGGACTTGGTGTCCACTTGCAGTAAATCAATTAATCTTTCGATTTCCGCAGATTAAAATGGGGAGTAAAGTACCAAAATGTGTACCTCAAAACCAGTGGTTGCATATATAAGCTTAGAAGAGAAACAGCTCTGAATTAACCCAGCTCTACCACTTACTAGTTCAGTAATCTTGGGAAAAGCAGTTAATCTCTCTAAACTTCAGTCTGGGAAATGGAGAAATCCATACCTACCTGTAAAACATGTTGAATAGCGTGGCACATGGTGAGTGCTCATTTTCTGGCAGCTGTGATCCTTATATTATTGCTATAAAAATATAACAATCACATTTTAATTCTTTGTAGGATTGGTAATAAAGAGAGCTGGTAGAAACGTCTCTTACTACCTCTATCCAACGTGCAGCAGGATGGCCCAGGCTCCATAGAGAAGAATTGGGAATATAAATTCCTGGATGAGATGTGGCTGAGAGGTAGCATTCAGGTAAGAGGTGCACAGGTAGCAAGAGCTCATTTAGAGAATTGCTGCTGGGAGTTGTGATGCCTTCACCGAGCCCTGAACTCCTTCAGAAAACCAGAAACAGGCAAGGCTGAGAATGGCAAAGATGAACAGCAAGATTTTTGCAATCTAATGAAATCTGAAATATAAAGTATTTACCATTTTATTACTTTAATTACTGTGTAGAGTCAAAAAAGAAAAATGAATTGATATTCTGTAAGTTAATAGCCAAATGCAGCTGACGATAGTATAATAAGCCCAAATTCCTTGATTATATAGCATCAGGTTTTGCAAAAAACAAAACAAAACCTTTGGGTATTGGAGGTAGACAGAATTGGATCCAGTGTCCAGCTTTACCTGTTACTATCTGAATTGTAATATGGGGATGATAGTTCCTGCCTAATAAATTGTTAGACAAATTGCTGATGATAATATAAACCATTTAGTGATTATCTTATGCCCAGTCTCCCTGCACTGTGCTAAAGACCATATTGCTCTATGTCATTCCTGTGACAATTATTTCAAGTAGGTAGCAAGACTATTATATTTATATATGGAAAACTGAAGTTAAGAGAAGTTATGTAACATTCAAGATCACATAACTAGCAAATTGTAGAATCAGATTTGAAATTTGATAATCTGACTCTCAAAAGAAATTGCCTAACTACTGAGTTCTATTGTTTCTAATTATAGGTACTGTTTTTTAAGTGTATGGAACATTGCCTGAAATCTGATGGAAGCTCAATAATTGGTAGCTATAGTTAGATATCATCACCACATTGATATTCAATAAAAGTCATCTGAAGGATCTTGAATTCAAAATTAGTACCAGTACGAATACATTCTTAATAGTCTCGGTAGTTGAAATCCTAGGACCACCATTGGCTTATTTCATTGTTATATATAACCTTGAGGGCATGTGATTTTTTTGTGCTTGAATTCTGAGTTTAAGCCCGATATTCCCCCTCACTGTCAAATCTTCTGGGATTGTATATAAGAATGAGAGATTTATAATCCTTCATTATTCATATGCTAATACAACATACAGAACCAATTTTATTTTTGTTTTAGGTATATATGGTTTGTTTACTTACCATTCCATTCCCATAAGATTGCCTTAGGTTTTCCGTGCCTAGTTCATAAAACCCCCTTTCATTTGAGTTATTCCCCATACCCCAATTCACATCTCTACACCCCTGTTTCTTTTTTTTTTTTTTAATTGACTTCATAGTCATTTTTCCCCATAGAGCTTTTTATGGTTTAGAATATACATAATATAATTTTTATGTTGCTGTACATATTGCTTTACTATTTGCCTCTGTCTACATATGTCACTAAAATCCTCAATAACATTTCCCAGGAGAAGAATCTTAGAGCCTAGGTAGTTCACATAAAATGTTTCCTGAAGAGTCTTAACCATTATTCTGGTAGTTGTAGTAATTTTTTTTTTTCAAAGTGAACAAGGCCTTTTATTGTCTTAGGGCATGGGTCATATTCTTTTTATAAATACCCAGAGCATTGTACAGAGATACAGAATCATGATGAGGCTGTGTAAACTCAAGGTGTACTTGGTGTTTTGAAGTGAATGAAAGCAACTGAGTCATAGGGAGAGTCCTGGTCATCCTGTAAGAATGAAATAAATAGTTGTTGCTAGTTCTGGTGCTCCTTAAATCATCATATCTTGAATTTGTTTGGAACAGAGGGCTGAGAACAAAGCTCAACAGACTATTTGTTTAATTTTTGTGCTGACAGTACCCACCACACATCAAGAGGTGCCCATTCATTAAAACAGACATATTCTTAAGAAATCCAATTGGGTAAAATGTGTATATATATATATATATATATATATATATACATTTTTTATGTGTATAAATAGAAATACTTTCTATATATACAAATATTTAAGTATAAATATAAGTATTTGTATATAAATTCTAAAGGGGGAATTAGTGAAATTATCCATATTTTTCAGTACAACAACTTCTTTTACTTAAAAGAAGTAATTAACTGTATTTTCATTTGGCTTCAATTATCTAATAGCTCTAATTTTCCATTTCCCTGTGTGTGTGTTTCTGTGGAGTCAACTTATTTAATACAATAAAATATTATTATTACAAAAAGTTTTGTTATACCACCTTTCAATTACATCAATGGATCAGACTATGTTTTGGACATTCATTGTGATGTGAGTATTTCTATTTCAATTTAAAAGACAGAACCTGAAAAATGGCCTCCTGTCCATCAATATCACATATATTTTTATTTACTTAAACTTATCATGTAGGTTTACCTTTATAATTTTTTTTTTTTAGGTATAACAAAAACCCTGTCAAGCAGAGTCATAGAACTTTAGAGTTACAGTGAATCTCACAGACCATTTAGTTCAGACCCTTCATTTTACATAATATTTAAAAATGAGGTTTGTGGGTATATATATATTTTTCATAAATAAAAGAAATCAAGCAAAATGCTTGGCATCAAAGTGAGGAAATATTTTAAATCTTTTTTTTTTTTTTTCTTCTAGCTTTAAGAATTTTCTGTGACATTTTAATGAGAAAGAAAAAATTACCCATTACTTGGTTATCTGGTTCCCTTTTAAAATTTTTTAACAGCACGCTTTCTGGGAAAGCAGCTCCTAAAATGATCTGAGGTAACCTCTATGGGATAATGGTTTATAAATACATTTTAGTTAGTTCAGTGGTAATTAGCGACACATGAGTGAAGACCCATATTTTAAGTTCATGGATACTGAGCTCAGTGAATGATGTTTTGCTCTGTAAGAGTCTGTTGGGGGCTGTTATGAATAATAATGAGGAAAGAACATATATTTGCATCTATAGCAAATGCCCCATGGCATCAAGGCCTTGCGAATCATCGCTGTCTGGGTTCCACTGCCTGACTGACATCGCTGACTAGCCTCCCCAGCAGGGCAAAGCTGCAATCAGTGTGTTGCTGCAAGGATCATTACCTTTTTGACAACACTTTCATTGCATCTTTCATCCTAAATTTCTCTAAGAATTAGCTTTATTCATTCTCTAACTATAATACATCTAGTTTTGACACTTTTTATCAGTAATTACAAAAGAATCAGTAGACTGGAATTTGGAGCAACTCAGATATTGTCTAACTCAGCTGTGACACCTGCTTTTGTAGAGCTTCCTCTATGAAAGACAAAGGCAAACTTTCCTGCTTTGTACAGTGAGGAGCAGAGAAAAAGTATTTGCTCAAGAGTCCCCTCATTAGAGAAGCAATGTTTGAACACCCTTTCTAAACCAACACCCTCCTCATCCCTCCTCTCTGTTCCCTTTCCCTGCTTTGTGTTCTTTCTAACACTGATGGCTCTCTGATATTATAGTATTTATTAATTTACTCCTTGTCTCTCCAATGGAATGTAAACCCCATAAGCATATGATTTTGCCTATTCTCTTCACCATCATATCTTTCATACTAAGACATGGTCTGGCATATGGTAAGAATGTAAAAAATTATTGAATGAATGATTGAATTATAAGAACTTTGAAGCTGCATATATACATATTCACTCTACAGGTTGACAGTTCCAGGGCGGTAAGCCACAGCATTTATCACACTCTTGTTAAACCCTGACTATGTGTTAGGCATTAGGAGATTTGAAGATGAATAAGACAGAATCCCTGCCCACATGGAAACTTAATAACTTATAGAACCCTGCATTGATCTGAACAGGTTTTAACACTGAGAAATTAGAAGTCTTTTTGTATTTGTTGTTATTGTTGTTGGCTTCTGTCTAATTGATTTCAACTCATAATGACCCCATATGACAAAATACAATTGTCTCATAGGGCTTCCTAGGCTGTAATCTTTATGGGAGCAGTTCACTAGGCCTTTCTCCTGCTGGGCCACTGAGTGGGTTCGAATTGCCAACCTTCGGTTAGCAGCTGAGCTCTTAATGGTTGTGCTACTGCAGCTTCTTTCTTTTACCTATGTTGTTAGGTGCCATTGAGTTGATTCTGATCACGGTCCTACGCACAACACAGTGAAACAATGCTTGGTCCTGCACCATCCTCACAACGGTTGCTATGCTTAAGCCCATTGTTGCAGCCATGGTGTCAATCCATCTCATTGAGGGCCTTCCTCTTTTTGCTGACCCTCTACTTTTCAAGCATGATGTCCTTTTCCAGGGACTGATCCCTCCTAATAACATGTCCAAAGTACATGAGACAAGGTTAGCCATCCTCATTTCTAAGGAGCATTCTGGCTATACTTCTTCCAAGGCAGTTTTGTTCATTCTTCTGGCAGGCAGTTCATGGTATATTCAATATTCTTCACCAATACCGTAATTCAAAGGCCAAAAGTCTAAATCAGAATGTCAGGAACGATGCCCATTGTAAATCCCAGAATAGAGCTAGTCTTCCAAGTTAAACCATTGTCCATAGACAGCCATTTTGGAATTCAAACATGTTAGCAGGGAGTGGTAATGCATTAACCCAATGGAACTTATGATAGCCCATTTTCATTAAATGTATTGATTGAACCTACTACGTGCTAAGTATGTCAACACACATATATTCACAAATTACCTAGGCAGGGCACATAAGAGGATTAGTTTTATGAAAGATGAGGGTTAAGGACTGAGAGAAGTCTAGATGGATCATAGGGTGCTGTCAGAGTCTCCATCTGAGAAGGACCTGGGGTAATCAGGGAAGAATATGAGAGACTTGAGCGTTTGGTGAGCAGGCATTAAAGGAAAATGAAAGCCAGACACAGAAGTGAAGATTTGTCAAATAATAGTGCTTATTATTTAGGGCTTTTCGTAGAACTTTACAGTGAATACTGATATTAGAAATCATCTAGTTTTAACATTTCACTTTACAAATGAAGAATATTAGGCCTAGAGAAATGCTGGTGATTTGCCTGAGGTCAGCTGTTAGAATAGCGGAGGTTTGACCATTACAGTTTGATAACCATCCAACATCGACTTTTTTTCTTCTGGTAGCAATCCCTGGTTTTTGTTAGGGAAATCTCCCCTCTTCTTTTCCTCAGCTCTAGTGGCATAGTGGGCCCCATTCCCTGACTCCAGGGGTAGAGTATGAGACCTCAACCTAATTCAACCAGAACAAGCCATTTTCTTGGACATGCTGATGGTCTTAACATGACTCAAGCTATGGGTCTTAAACATAACCACTCCCAGTATTCTTGCTGAGTGACCAGGAAGAAGTGTTCTCTATTTCCAGCTTGATTCAAATTTGAAAAGACAAGAGACTGAAGCTATGTCAACCATCTTGTTATCACTAGGTAAAGCCTGTCTATGATTGGAGCCAAGACGGAGAGCCAATGTGGGGCCTGGTGTTACTGTTGTCACCTCTACATCAAGCAGTGCCTGAAACATGACCAATACCTGGAGTGCTCAGTTCTGAGTCATTAAGCCATTAAGCACTGCCCCCCTCCTTTTTTTTCCTTGCACAAGCTGGAATTAAAAGTTGGGTTTGTTTGTTCATTTTTTGCAATGTCCTAACTGGTACATTTATAGATTTCTAGTTCAGTTCTTACCTGTTTGGTGTTGAGGTATGCTTCTTATAGCCAGACACAAGGGCAGTCACATAGGTGAATGTGTCTGTTTGGTACGACTTATTTTAGTTCTGGAAACCCTGGTGGCATAGTGGTTAAGTGCTACAGGTGCTAACCAAAGGGTTGACAGTTCAAATCTGCCAAGCATTCCTTGGAAACTCTATGGGGCAGTTCTACTCTGTCCTATGAGGCCGCTGTGAGTCGGAATCGACTCAGTGGCACTGGGTTTGGTTTTTTGGTTTATTTTAGTTCTAATGATAAGCTCAGGAAAAACTTGGAGAAATAATTTAGCAGAGAGGTTAAGAGTACCTAGTTATTAGTAGAAAAAACTGGAGTTCAAGTCCCCTTTCTATTTGTAGGCTCTTCAGTAATTTCCTTAAACTCTCTTCTCAGCTCTCAGACAAAAATGAAGATAATACTTACACTTGTCTCTTTGGATCATTGTACGGGTTAAGAAGATCATACACCAAGCACCTAACAGAGTCCGGCATGTAGTAAACATTCAGAGATATGTTTGTTATGGTTATTAATATTTTAGTAACAATTGCTTAGCATACTACCTGACATAGGGTCATTGCTAACTGAAGAGTCACTTAACAATAGATTTTTTTTTTTTTAACATTAGATCAGAAGAATTTGACCTTTCCTTCAAAGATTTGACATAAAAAAAATCTCATTCTGGTTCTCTCCTTTTTCAATTTTGTAACCTTTATTCAGGCAATGATTTCTTAGCCTCTCCTTTCCTCATACTATTCTCAAAGGACCTTTTTGTGATTCTATTTCCATTCATGATTTCTTTCTGTATGGCAGGCTATTTAATGGACAACCCATCAGCTGATAAAATTATGCTTAGAGAAACTGTGTATGATACATTTATTTTTATTTCTAATTTTTTCTCATACAATCTTCTAAAGGTGCCCCTTAAACATTTCATATTCAGAGATCCCAATCATTTTTTTTTTTGGTCTAATACATACCCTTTTATGCCTTTGAAATATATATGAGGACATGTAGAAACTAGATCTTTCAATGTGTTTGTAATTGATTTGTCACAAAGGGAAAACTTTTCCACTGATAGAACATTTCCCTCTCTGATTCTCTCTGTATATATTTGTATTTAAAATTTATACTTATTTTTTTTGCAATTACACAATTTAAAAAGTTTGCAATGCTCTGATTATATATTATGGAACTCTCACATCTTTATGTTGTTAACATGTACCTGATGCAGAGTTTTAAGCTAGAATGTACCACATGCTGGGGAGAATGGGCTACCCCTGGTAGTAAGAATTTAGTAAGTGTAGCAACTTCTGACTCCTTTTGTATTCTCCACACTGGGTGGTTAATATTAATCTGTGTACATAGGGTAATTCTAAATCAAAATTTTCCAATTTTCTTTTGATCTATATAATAACTTTTTTGTGTGTAACTGGTACTTTTTTATATTCCACACAACCTCAATATGTACGATTATTCTGAAGAAAATATTACTTATAGTTCCTCAAACAGAATAGTTTTTACTATAGTATACAAGCTCCAAGGACCTAAGCACAAACCTACAAGTGATGTTTTACATCTATTCCTCACTTTTCACTATCTCAGTGTCTGACATTTTGCATTTACCACTGTAGTAAAAAATCTACTGTCCAGCTATTTTGTGTATTAACGAAGTAGGTCTAGCAGTAACAAACTCCAGTGTGCAAGGCGAGATTAATGCTGGCTGTGATGGTTAAAGTTATATACTAACTTGGCTGGGCCATGATTTTCAGTGGTTTGGCAGTTATGTAAAGATGTAATTTGGCAGTTATGTAATGATGTTGTCATCCTTCATTTTGTGATCTGATGTGGTCATCCTCCATTTTCACATAGTGCAATTTCACATAACAACCTGGTCTTTAGGAACCTAACTGTGTGGATAAGTGAGGAGTGGGTGTACAATAATATTTTTAGGGCATGGGAAACCTATTTCTAATAACCTTTGTCCTGAGAGGGCCACTTTTGTAAAAGCCCATTAGATATTTTTGTCAAGACTATGTAAGGATATGATTTTTTTAGGATGAATGTTTCTCTAAATCACTATCAGCCAGTAGCTTGAATGATAGATTTTTATGAATTTAGTGCAATCAAATTAGGGAATTAAGATGGTAGACACCCACAGTTTTGTAGATTTATTCTCTAGTAATTTCTCGACAGCATGAATAGAATGTCTAAGAGAGTAAAACATATGAAATAGACTGGTTGTTTCTCAAAGTATTTGCTCATTTCTCTTCCCTTGTTTCTAGGCCCTACTATGAAATGGAGTGAGAGTGTATTGGTCAGGTACTTAGCTGCAGATAGTAAAATTCATTCTAGCTGGTTTAAAATCAGGGGGTCTACTAGGGTCAGGTAATCATTGGTAGAAGTCTCTAGGTTATGCAAATGGTTAACACGTTAGGTTACTATCTAAAGAATGGAGGTTCAAGTCCATTCAGAGGTGTGTCAAAAGAAAGACCTACTGATCTACTTCTGAAAAAACAGCCATTGAAAACACTAATCTGACACACATGGGTTGCCATGATTTGATGACAATTGGTTCTAATCATTGGTAGAGCTCATGGAACAGACACTGGGTACTTTCAGGAATAGTTTCCCAAACTGTACAGCACAGCTTAACTACAAAGGGAGCAGATGACTCTTTAAGACCCTGTTCAATCAGAAACTACTGCCACAGCTGTTAACTTCAATCCCATATAATCTATACCATAGTCCGAACCACAAAAATCTTTGTCATACACTCTGCCCCCTCTTCTCCTTATGTAACTCAGTTTAGATGCAAAGTCTCACGGGATTGCATTTTATTGGTTGTTGTTGATTGTTAGTTGCTGGTTGTTGGTTATTAGGTGAGAGAGTTGATTCTGACTCATGGTGACCCCACGTGTGCAGAGTGGAAAGTCCTCCACAAGATTTACAAGGCTGTGAGCTCTGGGAAGCAGATCACCAGGCATGTCTTCCAAGGCACTCTGGGTGGGTTCAAACTGCCAACCTTTCAGCTAATGGCCAAGCACTTAGCCATTTGCACCACCCAGGGGAGCCTTATCTGATTGGAAGAACCTAAAGTTGGTCTGGAATCCTAGCTACGAAGAAGCATGGGAAGTCTAGTCTTAAAGCCACTGTAGACAGCAAGGCAAGCTAGAAGGGGTTTGGAGATACACATGTTTTAATAACCTAAGAATATTATTTATAGCATTCATAGCAGCAGAGCATTCAGATTAAATTCTTAAAACACTTGGGTTATAAATACCTGATGATTTGATGATCGGGGGTGGGCAAGAGCACAGAGGGAAGGGAGATAGATGGGAAGGAATAAAAGGGCACTATATTTTTTTTTTAACAGAAGCCAGGGAACCTAGGATTAGACAGATCCATGTTAGTGAAACCTTCAAATTCTTCAGTTCCTTTGTATCCCCTCTGTGTCTTGCTTTCTCCATGGACAATAGCTTTCATAAAACACTTCCTTGGCTTATCTCTTTTCTTCTCTCTTTTTTTGCTCATTTAAGACAGAAAGCTTTTGTTCGTGGATGAGGAAAGAACAGTTGTTTCTGTGACCCTTTTGTTTTCTGTATGACTAAATTCAAATACACCATTAAATGCATTGACAATCTTCCCTCTCCAACACCACCACTACATACAAATAAGGTTAAACTTGCCCCTTATCAGAGGTGTGCACTTCATACATTTGAAGCTCCTTTGTAGAACCTGGTGCTACTGGCAGCAGTATTTGTTTGGGGAATCCCCATACACTGGTGGGATCTGACATTGATACAGCTACAGAGACAGCAATCTGAGATATTAGCAAGCATCTATGGCCACACAACAAACCCTCAATTCCCCAGCCCTGATGAATTAGCTGCTTTTTTTCTCTACTCGAGTGTCAGCATCTTGGCAGAACCTTCAAGAAGAGGAACATCTGTTCCCATTCTTGAATTTTCTGTTTCTCCCTAAAACTCAGACCTAAAGCCCAGTACATACCTGGGTGAAGAAGCAAGCTGTGTGTTTTGAGTGGCAAATAGAGGTGCTAATATTCCCTTTTTGAGTGGTTCTAGAGCTTCCATCCTTCTCAAGAGGCAAGCAGACTGCTTTGTGTGACTTCTTAAAGCTGTCTCTGCATTTTAAAAGGAATGAGCTCTTTTAGAACTTCCTTTTGATGCTCTTTTGAGTCTAATGATCTTCAAGCATGAGGAACTGAGCTATTAGGAGCAGGATTAGAGAAGTCACCACCTTTTACCTCCCAATGTATACAGTTTTTGGGAGACACAGTGCAGGGCTTTGTTGGAGTGTTTCCAGTAACTTTTTCAAAGAATTACCTAGTAGCCCTTAGTGGAAGATTTTCTTGTATTTTTGCTTCCCTTTAAAAAAAAAATTAGAACTATGTTGTTACTTCAAAAATTCTGAACTCTTTTTTGAATTTTTGATAAGATGGCAGTCATTATCAAAGGTCTACAAAATAGGCTGTTCCTCCGCCCACATGGATGCCCTTGTCCTTTTAAACAATTCGGCACAGTTGGCTGGGTAAGTCAATCCCATCAATGCCTGCTATTATTTGGTAGAAAGTAAAGGATCATTTGAGTCTAGTAAAGGACAGCAGTTATCTCCTGACAGGGACTGGCAATATTAAATATAGGCTTTATTTTTTTTAATTGGTGGAAGTGCCAATTGTGTGTCAACTGTATAACTGCTTTTCCAACTGAAAGGAAAATTTAGAGAGCTAGAATTTTCTTTTTGAATTTTATAGCCCTCAGGTTAATCATATTTAAATTCAACAAATATATTTCTTCATGAATGTAATGCTGAAACTGCCTAACAGTTAAATATCCTGCTACTAATAACTTGAATGATATTTGTAACAAGTATGTATTAACTAAAATGTTTCTCAACAATAGTTTTTTGTGTTACTGTTAAGTGAGTTTGTTCTTCAATAGCCTAGGTGGAGGAGGATTGGGGGTTTTATTTATTGTTGTAGAATGCTATCACTATAGTAGAAAGCCTACAGATCTTAAAATTTTGGACACTGTCCTGACATTTGTTATTTGAGTGAATCTGAGCAAATATTCTGAATCTGTTTTCTCCTTGGTAATCTGAGGATAATTATTCTTAACAATTTGTCAGAAGATTAAATACACTCATTGATTTTCTCAGTAACAATTTAGTGGGCACCTACTCTGTGCCAGGCACGAAGCTACCATTCTGAAACCAGACCTCTGACTGCCACCAAGGAACTGTAATCTAGAGTAAAAAAACACATTAGAAATACAAAACATTACTAAAAATGACAAAGAGAAACCAGGTAACTGGAAGCTCCTAAAAATCAAACACCTATGCTCATCTAAAGACTTCATCAAAAGACTAAAAAGACCACCTACAGATTGGGAAAAAATCTTTAGCTATAACATCTCTGACCAGCACCTGATCTCTAAAATCTATATGATTCTGTTAAAACTCAATCACAAAAAGACAAACAACCCAATTAAAAATTGGACAAAGGATATGAACACGCACTTCACTAAAGAAGATATTCAAGCAGCTAACAGATACATGAGAAAATGCCTTGATCATTAGCCATTAGAGAAATGCAAATTAAAACTATGATGAGATTCCATCTCACTCCAACAAGGCTGGCAATAACCCAAAAAACACAAAATAATAAATGTTGGAGAGGCTGCGGAGAGATTGGAACTCTTATACACTGCTGGTGGGAATGTAAAATGGTACAACCACTTTGGAAATCTATCTGGCATTTCCTTAAAAAGTTAGAAATAGAACTACCATACAACCCAGAAATCCCACTCCTTAGAATGTATCCTAGAGAAATAAGAGCCTTTACACAAACAGATATATGCACACCCATGTTTATCGCAGCACTGTTTACAATAGCAAAAAGCGGGAAGCAACCAAGGTGTCCATCAACGGATGAATGGTTAAATAAATTATGGTATATTCACACAATGGAATACTACGCATCGATAAAGAACAGTGACGGATCTGTGAAACATTTCATAACATGGAGGAACCTGGAAGGCATTATGCTGAGTGAAATTAGTTAGAGGCAAAAGGACAAATATTGTATAAGACCACTATTATAAGATCTTGAGAAATAGTTTAAACTGAGAAGAACACATACTTTTGTAGTTACGAAAGGGGGGAGGAAGGGAGGGTGGAAGAGGGTTATTTACTGATTAGATAGTAGATAAGAACTACTTTAGGTGAAGGGAAAGACAACACTCAATACAGTGAAGGTCAGCTCAACTGGACTGGACCAAAAGCAAAGAAGTTTCCTGAATGAACTGAATGCTTCAAAGGTCAGCGGAGCAAGGGCAGGGGTTTGGGGACTATGGCTTCAGAGAACACCTAAGTCAATTGGCAAAACAAATTCTATTAAGAAAACATTCTGCATCCACTTTGAAGTGTGGCGTCTGGGGTCTTAAATGCTAACAAGCGGCCACCTAAGATGCATCAATTTGTCTCAATCCACCTGGATGAAAGGAGAATGAAGAACACCAAGGTCACAAGGTAATTATGAGCCCAAGAGACAGAAAGGGCCACATGAACCAGAGACTACATCATCCTGAGACCAGAAGAACTAGTTGGTGCCCGGCCACAACCAATGACTGTCCTGACAGGGAGCACAAGAGAGAACCCCTGAGAGAGCAGGGGAACAGTGGGATGCAGACCCCAAATTCTCATAAAAAGACCAGATTTAATGGTCTGACTGAGACTAGAGGAATCCCGGCGGCCGTGGTCCCCAAACCTTCTTTTGGCCCAGGACAGGAACCATTCCTGAAGACAACTCATCAGACATGGAGGGGACTGGACAATGGCTTGGAGAGAGATGCTGATTAAGAGTGAGCTACTTGTATCAGGTGGACACTTGAGGCTGTGTTGGCATCTCCTGTCCGGAGGGGAGATAGGAGGGTAGAGACGATTAGAAACTGGCAAAACAGTCACGAAAGGAGAGACTGGAAGGAGGGAGCAGGCTGACTCACTAGGGGGAGAGTAAATGGGAGTATGGAGTAAGGTGTATATAAGTTTATCTAGGAGAGACTGACTTGATTTGTAAACTTTCACTTAAAGCACAATAAAAATTATTAAAAAAAAACATTAGAAACATGAAAGCTGCTAAACAAATAGCTGTACTTACTAATGAAAATTTAAAGATGGATTAATTACCTATACTTTGCCATAAAATATTCAATGCTATAATCTTGGTCTTAGAAATATTTTAAACAGCAACTTCACAATATTAGATTAGTTTAACTGAAGCATTCTCTCAATGAGAATCTTTCAGAATTTTTCAGACTTCATCACAAATAACTGTGAGAATAATATTTTTACCAATTTCAACTCTGTCACATGACAAAGCCTTTAATACCTTACAAATACCTTATTTCCCACAAGGCAACTGACTAGTTTTGCTAGTCAGGGCCCAATCCAGGTTTTGCAGGGCTTGAAGAAAATAAAAATTTGGAGACCCTCTCTAAGAAAATGAATACAATATAAAAAAAAAATTAGGTTGGAACGTGAATATACATTTAGAATGAAAAAGAAATCAAATTCAAAAATATAAAGATGCCATTAGGCAACAATAAAATAAATAAAAACTAAAAAAAATTGTAACCAAAATTAAAATTAAAAAATTCAACCAAACCTGTTGCCTTCAAGTCAATCCTGACTCATAGCAGCCCTACTGCAAAATTCAAAAATAGTGTTTTATTAATTAACTTTCTCTACCAATAACCCTTTTTTCTATATTTTTTGTCTGCCTGCTCCTTGATTGCTGCTCCATATAACAATAATTTTCTAATGTCACTTTCTGTAGAGTTCAGTCATTCATCAAACATGGTTAATTGAAAATTGCTTTTATTGTTGATGATTTAGAAATGTTTCTTTCACCTTTGCAGTGCTCTATGGCTAACATTGTACACATATTTAGGATTTCTGTCAAGTTTGGGGAAACTTCTATCAAGTGTCTTTGATATCTGAATTACACAGTTTGGAAGAATTTCCTCTAGTTCAATGTGTTTTAAACCTCTTTTCTCTTCTACTACCTCCATGGTTCAAGTGCCAGGCGTTAGAGTACCTACTAGTTCATGTCATAATTGGGCTTCTGGCCCTGCACCCCTGTCTCATGAAGCTGGGTGAGTCGGCATAGTTGAAAGTAAAGGTATTCTTGAAATCCAATCCTACACTGAGATGGCCAGCAATAGCTCAACCATACTTCGAAATGATTAGAACTGCTTAACGTATCTCAATAAAATTCAACTAAACTAAGCATATCTTCAATTCAACCTCCCCTTAGCTAAATTTCTGAAATCCCCATGACCTCTCTGATGCCACCCCACATAAAGAGAAGTGTGATGGAGTGAAAGTAGATGTAGAAAGGGATACACAATTATGTATAAAGCATCTTCTTTTTGTAAATATAAAAAATATAAATGATCATGTGAACACATTGCTAGAAGCACTCTGAGGGCTGTGGGAAGGGCCTGTGCAAGTGAGAAGGGCTTAAGATTATGCTTCATTACCTTATGGTACATTTGCTTCTGTGTTCTGTGTAGGTCTTTTCCTGTAGAGAAGAATATTTACTGGATGGATACTACCCTCAGAATAGTATTGTAAATTGGCAGCATTTTAATGTGAGAGAGTCATATGGTCCCATTCCCATGGATAAGGCCTTGATCTATTTCAAATATATATATATATATTCAATCAAGTATGACTTTGCCTTGGTTGTTGATTTATTCAAGCAGTTAACCAACAAACGTCGCTTATACAAGACACTATGCTAAACCTCACAGATGATCAGAGATGTCCTCCAGGAATTGTGGCCAGGTTTTAAGAAAGAATACAGAATTACATTTTTCTTGGAATTCCCAGCTTGCGTCTAGTATTTGACAAAAGAATGCAGAAAAGTATCTGTTTTCTCAAATGTCTCCTGGTATTTTTCTTTCTCTAAATCACAGTGGCACATATCTAATATTCTCTAACATTCTAAAAAATTGTCTATTTTTAAGATGATTTGCAATGTTCTTATCAGTAAGATCCCAGAGGCTGTCTCTCTCTGCTCCATCTAGCTTTATAATTAGGTGTTTATAATGCCCCTTTGCAGGAATTGATATTGGACAAAAAACTTTGAATGCCACCGACAGCCTTGAAATGCTGCCTCATTACTAGATACATGGGACTGTGATATCAGAGCACCTCATTTCCTTACATTTCCCCCATGTTGAAGACATTTTTTCTCATCATCATTTCAGATGTAATGGTAATTATTCTGTACCTTTTCACAGGTGAGTTGGTGAAACCGAGATGCCAACTGAGGAAGCACTAATAATTCCCATTTAGTCTCACTGCATTTTATTTCTGAGAACCTGTTTCTGCTTAGGGAATATTTTTGCTTTGCAAGGTTAGTGATTTGTGTGGAATGGTATCATGATATGTGTCTGGCATACATTTTCTTTTTTTTAAAGAAGAGTATTTCACAGGTTGTGCTCAACTACTAACCGAAAGGTTGGCAGTATAAACTCATCCAGTGGAGCTGTGGAAAAAGGCCTGGTGACCTGCTTCCATACAGATTACAGCTAAGAAAACCTTGTAGAACGAAGTTCTACTTTGTAACACATGGCGTCCCCATGAGTCAGAATCGACTCTACAACTTTTTTTTTTCAGTTAATCATGCCGTGTGAAGAAGCCCTGGTGGTGCAATGATTAAGCACTCAGTTGCTAACTGAAAGATCGGTGGTTGAAACCCACCAGCTGCTCTGCAAGAGAAAAGACCTGGCAATCTGCTCCCATAAAGATTACAGCCTAGGAAACCCTTTGGGACAATTCTTCTCTGTTCTGTAGGGTCACTATGAGTCAGATTCAACCCAAAGGCACACAACAACATGCTGAGTGAAATAAGTCAGTCATAAAAGGACAAATATTATGTAATTTCACTTATGTGAAATATTATAATGGTCAAGTATATACAAGCCAAGGTTGATTAATGGTTGCGGGGGGTGGGTAGTGAAAGGGAGACACATTGCTTAGGGACACTGACCTTCTGTTAAGGGTCATGGAAAAATTCAGAGATGGTTGTACAACATGATACACACAATTAATGTCATGGAATTGGACGTGTAAAGGATGTTGATATGGCAAATGTTATATCACATATATATTTACCATGATAATAAAAAGAATTATAATATTCACCTGAGGAACTAATAGCATAAGAATAGAAAGGGTCCCTCTGTACTCAAAATCAAAGACTTTGCAAGAACCTATGGAATTTGGCAAGACCCTGCGTGGCACAAACGCTTTGTGCTCCACTACTAACCTCATGAATGGTGGTTTGAGCTCACCCAGCAGTACTGTGGGAGAAGGGTCTGGCAATCTGCTTCGACTAAGGTTACAGCTAGGAAAACCCTATGGAGCAGTTCTACTCTATATAACACATGGGATTGTCATCAATTGGAATTGATATGATGGCAATGGTTTTTTTTAAAACTCTAATAAATCAAGATTGATTCAAAACAGTATTCTGTTTTTAAAGAGAGCATCGGGACAGTTTCCCTAGTTACCCACTATAGTTTTTTCTTAAACATCACTCAACCTCAGGCACTTGTTTTACTTATAATAAAAAGGCCCAATACTGAGTTTTGAAAACACACCCAAGTGGCTCATGACAAGAACTCTCCAAAGGGTACCATGCAACAAAGCAATTCCATTGAAGCTTGGAGTTTTGAGAATCCCAAAGAGCTAACAGGAAATGGGGAAGTGGACCCAGCTGTCGGAAGGATTCTTATTAAGTCTTGAAAGTTCATAAATCTGTGAATAGTCATTGAGCCCATTTAATATTCACCAACACTGCACCTCCCTTTCTCAGTAATACCTTCTTTCTCATTCAGATTTCTCTGCTACCCTTTGGTGAAATACATTAATTTCTCGGTACTTATTTATTTGTTCAACATATGTTTGCATTGTTTCTAACAATGTGCAACACAACACACTTAGGGTCTAGAGACAAGCAAAGATCCACAGTTTGTGCTCTCAAGGAACTCAGTCTGGGAAAGGCTAAACCTGAGAATACAAATATGTGACTGCTGTGAAGGGATCATGCCCATACAGAGCGGATCTGCAAAAGGTTTTACTAAATAAGGGGCACATACAGGAGCTTTACCCTCTTTCCCCACACTAGCATCTTTAAACAGCTTTCTACATTAGTAAACAGAACACTTAACCTCCCAGGGAAGTTTGTTCTATTAGATAACATATCCAAAGTTTAGAACAACCCAAATCTTACAAGTGGAGCCTGAACAAGGAGGCTCACAAAAATGTTTTTTTTTGTCTGTAAAATGAATTTACTTTAAAATCAAGGCTAGATCAGACTTAAGAAAAGCTTGTATATGGTGTATTGATTCTCATTCATTTTATATTATAGACCCCTTGAGAATTTGATGGAAGCCGTGGATCTTTTTAGAAATGTGCACATAAGCACAATTTAACACGCAGGTTCAAGGGTATCACTGAAACCTGTAAGAGGAGTCTTTATCAGTTTTTTGGATGTCATCCTTGCCTTGGACTTGCTTGTTGGTGCTTATTTCAGGAAACAATATGCCACAGGATGACTATAAAAAAATAAGGAAAACTTGAGAGTAATGGAATCATGTAGTTAAGTGCTTCTGATTTCGTAAAGCTTTGGGTTTTGGTCTTATAGTCTGGGTAGAAGTATAGGAAAAAATACAACATTTAGGTAAGTTCCCTGATGTGATAAATTGGCAAATATTTCTAAATGTCATCTGGAGGTTGGCCCCAAACTCTCCAGATAAATTGAAAATGCAGGAAGTTTGGGAATGAATGCCACGTCTTTTATCTCAGGGAGTGGCAGACTTGACCTACAGGAGCTTGAAGAGATCATTTCAGAATAACTTTTGAGGCATTTTGTAACTCATTTGCTCTAATTGATAACTATCTAGCTATAGTTAGATCAATTTATTATTCTAATTTTATGGACTATATTTTTTCTTCTAAATATTTCTTATTAATTTGTTCACCTTATCCCATTTATTTCAAGAGATACTTTTTTCCCCTGAAATATAGCAATGATTTTAAAACTTTTCAATCATAAAAAATTCCATTCTTGATATTGCCAAGTAAATATCTTTACAATGCTATAATTATAGGCGAGAAGCCATTTTATTTTGTAGCTAATTAAACTTTCATTTATTTATTTATTTATAAATAATACTTTACCATGTTTCTGGTGAAAGTATACACAACAGGTTAGGTTTCCATTTAACAATTACTACACATGTTGTCCAGAGACATTGGCTACATAATTCACAATGTATTAACATTCTCATTAATTCCTGTCTGGGTGTTTCACTTCCAGTAATCTGGTTTCCCTGTCCCTTACCCTTTCATCTTTGCTTTAGAGTAATCATTGACAATTTGCTCTTATATAGATGATTTTTTAAAAAGATATATACTACTCACTGGTAATATTCTTTATTTTATGAACCATTCTGTTATTTAGCTAAAAGGTGACCTTAGGAGCTAGCTTTGGTTCAAGGTTTATGAAGTATCTCAGGGCGATAGTCTCTGGGAGTCTTCTTGTCTCATCCTGTCCAGTAAGACTGGAATTTTTAAGCATTTGAATTCTATTTCACATTTTTCTCCCCATCTCTCAGGATCCATCTATCGTGGCCCTAATCAGAACAGTCGTTAGTGGTAGCCAGGTACCATCTGTTTCTTCTGGTCTTAGAGTAGATGAGGCCATGGTTCATGTAGACTGTTAGTGGTATAGACTAGTTTCTTCTGTGAGTTTTTGGTTTCCTTCTTTCTTTTTTGCTCCAGTGCCAACTAGGATGTAGAGCATAAACTGTGTGAACTATATTTTGCCTATTGACTGAGTTGTCCCATGAGACTGTGGTCCTAAGTCTTCAAAGTCAGAAAACCAACGCCAAGAGATGTTTGCTTATGTCTAAGAAGTATTTGTAACTGTTCCCCTTATGTGCTTTATTATATATATATGAACATACATGCATGCATATGCATGCATATGTATATTCATTTAGCTACATGTATATATGTGACATATATACATGTACCTTTTAATGAATGGACAACATATACTACATATACACATATATGCATACATATGTACCTATGTAACCACACATACATGTTTTAGTTGTTGTTGCAAAATTATATATTTTCTAGCATTTACCAAAAATGTTCTTTTTGTGTATGTGTGTTACTTCTTAGCAACATCATTTACCTTGGTCAAGCTGTGCATAATTCATCTGCATTCAGTGTCACCTTTCCCATCACCAAAAATTATAACCGTCTTCTATCTAAAGAGTTATTCCTTCTCTTCCCACCTACCTCTCCCTGGTAACCATCAATGAACTTTGGTTTCTGTATGTATACACATTTTTATCTTCTTATAAATGTGGGATCATGCAATATTTGTCCTTTTGTGAATGACTTATTTCAGTCAGCATAATGTCCTCTAGGTTCATCTGTGTTATAGGATGTTTCGAGGATTCATCATTACTCTTTATGGTTACATAGCATTCCATTGTACCATATTTTGTTTACCCATTCATCTGTTGATGGACACTTAGGTTCTATCCTTCTTTTTGCTATTATGAATTGTGCTGCAGTGAACATAGGTGTGCATGTGTCTGTTTGTGTCACACCTGTTAGGTCTCTAGGAGTGGGAGTGCTGGATCATAAGGTAGTTGTATTTTTTGAGGAAGCACCATACCATTTTCCCTAGTGGTTGTACCATTTTACCGTCCCACCAGCTGTGAATAAGAGTTCCAATCTCCCCACATCCTTGCCAGCATTTGTTGTTTTCTGCTTTTGTGCCACTTTAGCAAGAGTAGATGGTATCTCATGTTGTTTTGGTTTGCATATCTCTAATCACTAAAGATCCCAAACATCTTTTCATGTTTTCTGGCCGATTGAACGTTCTTTTTGGTGAAGTGTCTATTTATGTCTTTTGCCCATTTTTAATTGAGCTGTTTGTCTTTTTGTTATTCAGTTGTAGACATTTTCTGTACATTTTATTAGAGATTAGACCCTTATCAGATATGTCATTCCCAAAGATTTTTTTACCAATCTGTAGTTTTTTTTTTATTCTTTTGATAAAATCTTTTGATGAGCATAAGTGTTTTATTTTTACGAAAAAAAAAAAAAGAGGCCCCGATAACTATTTTGTCTTCGCTGCTCTTGCGTTTGTAGTTGTATTTGATGCCATGCCTACCTTTTAATGAATGGACGACATATACCAAGATGTATATATTAACACGTCCAAAAGCAAAGTGTTAAAAATGACCAAGCATTTGTATAGAGTGGTCAGGACTTAAAAGAAGAGGGTGACATATATAAACTTTTATTTTTATCTTTTCTTGATACCTATAGTTTTTTTTTATGCATTGTTATTTTAAGGATAACAATATACTATTTTATTAAAATTATTAAGAACAAATCACAAAACGAGAACTGAAAGAAAAGATGTTATGCCACTAAGGAATTTTTTTTCCCTGATTTCTTTTTAATATCAACCTTGTTACAATTTTCTCAGTATATGTATTAATTATTTCTTTCAACAACCTACATATATCATTAAATATAGAAGTTGAATTGACACTGTCTAAAATTTAAGTTGGATATATGTGTTATTTTTATTTTTGAAACAGGGCTAGAAACAAGAAAAATATGGCTATAGAATAAAAATGGGGTAAGTGGAAAAATAAATCTTGTGGAGGCTCTCCCAACCTGGAGAGTAGGTTAACTTTGGGAATAGTGCATCGAAGTTAATTGCTGAATTTTCTTCACATACATGGTTGCTTAGATTGTGTGTAAATGTGTGTATATAGATATGTTTATGTAGATGCTTGTATGTAGACTTATGTATATATGTGTGTATGTATATGTGTGAATATATACCTAAGATTTATATGTATGATATTAATATATATTATGTATTATATAAAAATATGTATCACTTACATATAGATCCATAAAGATAAATTTCAATGACGTCATCAAAATTTATTAGTTGAAGCTACTTTTAAACATTCGAATAAAGCCAACACGTGCATTTATGACTTTAAATAATGCACTTAAATAGCAGTTTTTTGATTTAACATCTTTAAAGAATACTTTTTGATCCTGTGATATGAAATGAGAGTAAATTAGGGCACTAAAGCTTTCTCCCACCTCTTTTCCCCTCTCCACCTCCTAATTTTTGCCAGTGATTCCAATTATTCGCCACATTCCTATTATGCTCTGATTTGCCCTTGCAAACATAGCCCAAATCAAAAGCTATCTAACCTTGTATGAGTGATTCTCTCATGGTATAAAACATTTTTTTTTTTTTTTTATTTCAGAGAGGAAAAGAAGATCTGTGGTTTATATTGAAAACAATTAGAATTCATGAAACAAAAATAAAATGAAAATAACCACGGCATAATAATAGAGCACATAAATATGGCAACAGTTTTGTAAAAAGCCACGTTCTTAGAGGCCTCCGCAAACGACAGTGCTACTGATCTATAAAGCATTTATTTACTCCGTGAATTTAAGTAGGTTCTTTCTCCTCTGAGGGTGGGTTGTCAACGGATATGTTTTTGAATCAATTCCATTTTCAAGGAGTCACCAAGTTAATGTGTCCTTTTGTGTCTTCTGTATATAGATTGACAGCTATGCAGACAGCTGAAGTGTAAACCTGTGCTTCGGAGATAAAATAGTTTGCGGGAAATTCTAGGTCACTCTAATTACTATCACTCTAACTTAAACATAATGGCAGGCTGCCTTTTGATTCAGAGTCTGATAGTGTAAAGGGATTTGAAAAATGAAACAAGCTTTCAATCCAGTGTTCACAGAGGGTTGAATTGACTGTCACACTGGCAAAAGCAGGGCAAGCTTTGAGTACATCTGATAGAAATAAAGCATCTTAATTTCCATTTACCTATTAATTATGATTGCCATACAGATTAATCACGGGCCATGTCTCAAGCGTCTCAAGATTTAGGGACTGGTGAAATGAGAATAATGCGTTTGATCAAAAATTGTGTGTTAATAGAGATAAGTGGAATAGGGCCTTTTGGATTGTCCCTTGTCATGCAGGAAGAGGGATCCTGCTAGGTCCTCTTGAGCCCCACTTTGTTGGAGAAATTGCTTCCATTGGCTCTGACAGCAGCATTTTTCTAAGGGAGTCCCACTCTCTCGCCCTGCCTTCTAATTATGCAGAATGTTTCCCTTCATCCCTTAGCTACCTGCGTGGGAGCAATGCTGTGTTCGGTGATTTCTCTGGAGATGAAGCTCAGCTGGCAACCCACCATAGACAACACAGATGTGACAAGAAGTCATCTAACAACTTGAAACTATAAACAGGGAAAAAAAAAAAAAAAAAAAAACCCATGCCGTTTAAGCAAAGAGGTTATCTATGTAAATACCTTTCCTGGTGCTTGAAGAGACTCTAGAAAAGGACGGTTTTTATTATTTTGCACACAATGCCTGCTTAGAATATGCTTGCTGATAATACTAATAGTGATTGTTGTAGCTACGCCTCTTTAAAAAAGCATCCGTGTAACAATTATAGCTACCCAGCTGCTGGGTTGTGTGGCTTTGCAAATGTGTTATTCAGTGTTCCTCAACATTAGCTGCACACTGGAATAACCTGGGGAGGTTTAAAATATTAATGCCTGGGCCCCATTTTTGGAGATTCTAATTGACTTTGTCTTGTGTGTGGCCTTGGCCTTGGGATTTTTAAAACCTCCCAAGTGTTGCTCCTGTGTAGCCAAAGTTGAAAATCCTCATCTAGATCCCATTAGCTGGCATATACCAAAAGCTTACTTTGTGCCAGCCTGTGCCACCTTATTTGTTCAGCAAAACAACTCATGGAGTTGCTACTACTTCCATTTTGAAAATGAGGGAACTGAAAATGAGACCAGCTAAGTGAATTTCTCAAAGCCACTTGACTACTGAATAGTAGAGGAAGGATTTGAACCAGATCTGTCCATAGTCCTATACTGTTTACCATCTTCATTGGTGGAAGATTTGATAGATGATAGATAGATAGATAGATAGATAGATAGATAGATAGATAGATAGATAGATAGATAGATAGATAGATGATAGATAGATAGATAGATAGATAGATGATATAGTGTGTGTGTAAAAATATACACAGCCAAAGATACACCATTTCAGCAATTTCTACATGTAAAATTCAGTGACACTGAGTACATTCTTCAAGTTCTACTACCATTCTCACTATCCTTTTCAAAATTATTCTACCACCATTATCTTAAACTCACTATCCCCTAGGCTTCCTATACAATCTTTCAAGTTGTCAATTTTATCTCATATAGATAATTCTTTAAAAGAGCCCAATGCTCAAGGCAGACATACTTTACTAATTAATAAAAAGTATTTTTTGTTCAAATAAGAGTTCAGGGAATAGTTTGGCTTAAGGTTTAAAGTTTAAAATTATCTCAGTGCAATAGTTTTAGGGGTTCATTCAGCCTCAATGGCTCCAGAAAATCTGGATTCCTTTGAGAAATTGAAATTCTAGTCCATGTTTTTCCCCATTTTGTTCGGGATTTTTCTATAAAATCTTTGATCAAAATGTTCAGTAATATACCCAGGCACTGTCCAGTTCTTCTCGTCTCATGGCTAAGGAGGCAGTTGTTCATGGAGGCAACCAAGCAGGCATTCGATTTCCTCCTCCGGTTCCTAACTCTTCTTTTTTCTCTGTTGCTCCAGGTGAATGGAAACCAGTTGTTGTACCCTGGATGGCTGCTTTCTAGATTTTAAGACTCCAGTCACTACATAACAAACTAGGAGATAGAACAGAAGTACTGAGAAATAATATCAGTCCAAGTGATTGGGATGTCCCTAAATCTCCAAACCAAGGAAATAAATCCTGCGAGATGTTTGATTGTACATAAGCAGCTTCAACAGCTGCTTTTTTTTTTTTTTTTTTTTGGTAAATATATATTTAGCACAACATTTGCCAATTCCATATCTTTCAGATGGACAGTACAGTTTAGCGATAGATATTACATTAATTGGTTATGGAACCATTCACTGGTAGAGATTTTGAGGCCAAGTTAGCATTTTTTTTTTAAACTATTGTGCTTTAGGTGAAAGTTTACAGCTCAAGTTAATTCCTCATACAAAAATTTATACACATATTGTTATGAGACACTAGCTGCAATCCCTATAATGTCCCTCTTTCTACCCCCGATTTACCGTATCCATCCAGCCAGCTCCTGTCCCTTCCTGCCTTCTCATTCTGCCTCAGGACAGGAGTGGCCCATTTTGTCTTCTGTAACTGCCTGAACTAAGAAGTACACTCTTCACAAGTATTACGTTTTATAGTCCGGTCTAATCTTTATCTGAAGAGTGGGTTTCAGGAATGGTTTTGGTTCTGGGTTAACAGAGCATCCAGGGGCCATGGCTTCGGGGGCTTCCTCCAGGCTCAGTCAGACCATGTGGTCTTTTCATGTGAATTTGAGTTCTGCACTTTTCTCCTGCTCTATCAAGGACTTGCATTGTGTTCCCTGTTAGGGTAGTAGCTGGGCACTATCTAGTTCTTCTGGTCTAAGGCTGATGGAGTCTCTGGTTTATGTGGCCTGTTTGTCTCTTGGGTTAATATTTTCCTTGTGCCTTTGGTGTTCTTCATTCTCCTTTGCTCCAAGTTAAGTGTGTTAGGACAATCGATGCATCTTAAATAGCTGCTGTCAAGCTTTCAAGACCCCAGGCACCATTCACCAAAGTGGGATGCAGAACATTTTCTTAATAAACTTTGTTATGCCAATTTACCTGGATGTTCTCTGAAACCATGGTCCCCAGACCTCAGCCCCTGGTACTCTGTCCCTCGACATGTTTGGTTGTGTTCAGGAAACTTCTTAGCTTTTAGTTTAGTCCAGTTGTGCTGACTTCCCCTGTGTTGTGTGTTGTCCTTTCCTTCACCTAAGGTAATTCTCATAGTCCCCAGCATTTACAGGCTTCTTGAAGTGTATCCAGCCTGACAGCACTGGGGATGATGCCTTTCACATGCTGCTGGTCCTGCTCCATCATGTGAGGCCCCTTCTCTCGAGAGCTGATTGTGCTTATCTCTGTCCATGTTCATGGTCAGTAATGTCAAGTTAGTAGCTTGAAATTGGCCATGGAGAGAGGTTTTGTTTTTGTTTTTTAATAACTTTTATTTTACAATTGGGTCTCTGGATGGTGTAAAGCATTAATGCACTTGCTGCTAACCAAAAGGTTAGAGGTTCAAGTCTACCCAGAGGCACCTCAGAAGAAAGATCTGGCAATCTACTTCTGAAAAATCAGCCATTGAAAAACTAGGGCGCACAGTACTACTCTGATACACCTAGGGTTGCTATGAGTCAGAATAGACTCTATAGCAGTTGTGTTTTTTTGTTTTATTTTTAATTTTAGAATAGTTTTTGATTTACAGGAAAGTTGCACACACATATCAGAGAGTTCCTGTATATCCTTGAGGGGAAGAAATCAGCAGCAATGTTAAAATCAGAACTCTGACCGCTTCCATTTTCCCCATTTCCCCTCTACCCACTTTCTGGCTGTTAATCCTTTCAAGATCTTATTATTTTCTGCTTTTTTTTTTTAACATACCATGTGTTTTCATTAATGGAAGCATGCTGAGTCATGGAGTATGTTTAAATTTTTGGTTGGTAATATGGATTTTGAGAAACATTATCTGAGATTACATGGTTACCATAGAAAATTTGGGTTTCTTGGATGTGTACATTACTGGGCATCCATCTTTCCCAAGAACCCTTGGTTGCTGAATGTACTGTGTGGTACCTTCCAATAAGTTACATGAGGAACCTCTGGTTTTCCAGATATGACACAAAATCAAAACCAAGCCTACTGGGGCTTCTTAACTATCACACAGGAAACCATAAATATGCTTATGATACTTATCTAGGGGTAAAAAAAAACCATAAGATACAAAGTTTTTACCCAATCACACTTCCTGGTTGCATTACCTCATTTGCAAGCCTCATACTCCCACTGTTTTGCTTCAACTAATGTTTCTTTTGCCTTATGTTGTTATGCAAGTCCCCACTGGAGGACAGCAAATAATTTTAGTTGGAAAAGTATCCTCCCAAAGAGCCTGAGAGCCAGAAAATGTGGGCAGGATACCGTAAGGCCCACAGATCATGAAAAAGGTTTTAAACATTTAGCAGCATACCACTCTTTAAGCATCCAACACTAATTGCATTGGATGTTCATTGCTGGAAAAGTAAAAGTTTCACTTAAGACACGTTTTCCAATTTTTTTGCAGAGGCAGAAGTTGTAGTCAGGTTTTTGGTTTTGGTAAAATCCTAACTTAAAAAATATACACATTTAGCAGATATATGCTCAAAGGTTGGAAAATGGACTGAAGTGTGATTTCTTCCTGACAAATTTTGTTAGTGAGCATAATGTAAAAAAAAGGAAATGATGTCTGTATTTTATATCTCACATCTGTAAAGAGAAAAAGTCAGTAAATTTGATCTTAAAAATTCTAATATAATGCCTATTGGCTCAACCTAGGCCTCTGGGTAACAATCCACTATAATACATGTATTTTTTATGAAATGTTTACATGAAGAGAAATTTTGCTGCAGCCTATGATAGAAATTTGCTTCATAATTATAGGTTAGTGTTTCTAAATTTCCATCTTGGAGAAGTTAATACATGTTCAAATATTTTAAGGACTTTAGAAAGTGTTTTATTCAGGAAACAAAAATGCTGTCAATTATAAAAACTATCTTACATATCAAATCAGTGTGAACTTAACTAAATCTAGCTCCTCTGTCAAAGACAAGGGCAGGTCTCACCTGTTCCAGAAAGCATTTCCTGCACACTCCAGCCAAGAATGGCCCTTCCTTCTTCTGACCTAATGCTACTTTTCCCTCCAGTATTCATTTGGTGGAGTCCTGAGGTGATGCAAATGATTAACATGCTTGGATGCTCATTGAAGGTTTGGTGGTTTGAGTCCACCCAAAGGTGCACTGGTGGTTCTACTCTAACAAACACAGTGGTTCTATTTTGACATACATTGGGTTGCCATGAGTTAGAATCAATTTGACGGCAACTGGTAGAGGCTTATTCATTTGGTACTTACCACAACATCAAGAGACCTGTATTTGCAAGCTGACTTAAGAAAGCTTTTGTTTTGTTGTGAATATTTAGCTTTAATATTTATCTTATCATGTGTTTTTTTTTTTTTTTCCCTCTTGCAGTGACTTCTTAAAATCTTGAAGCCCCTAGTATCTTATGGTTGAAGATATTTTAAAAGTCTTCTTTCCAACTCCTATTCAGTAAAATTCCCTCAAAAAGTCTCCTATTTAGTATTACTTAATCACAAAGTCAAGGTCAACTTCATCGGTATGCAATCTGTGCAATCACCCAGGGCCTCCTTCTCAGAAATACCCTGTACTTGGTTTAACACTCTGCTGTCGTGTCTCAGAATTCTTAATAACATTTGACAAGGGGCCCTACATTTTCATTTGGTACTAAGCCCACAAATTATGTAGCCAGCCCTACATCCAGCTTTTGATCACTTGAAGGCGTTGACCTCATCTTAGTTTCTTTATAATACCCTAGTTGCCTAGTATGTCATCATTGCTCACCAAATATTTTATGGTTTTATGGAAAAATCTCTCTGCAATCCTTCCTGACCCCACCAAGGAAGATAGAGCCCAGGGGTGTGTACCATCTCTTTGGATGCAAAATGTTTTCACAGTTGTAGTGAGTTTGATTGTGTAATTAAATGGTAGATGTCAGCCATAGAAAAGGCAACCCTTCAAGTAAATAGACATATTACATTATGTTACAAGGTAACTAACATTAAAGGCAAACTTTAATAATACCATGAATTAATGTTTTAGGCTATGCAAATAATGTGGATAATAATAATTTACATTAAAATATAATAACATCAGGAAAAATCCAACTGAGATTTCTTATCTCATTTTCACTTAAGCCTGAAGGTATAAAAATACCAGTTGGCAAATGGAGGTTTTGAATAATCAATTAGTAAAGCCTAAAATATTCCTTAATGGTTTTATGAAAATTACAAAAAAAAAAAAAAAAAAAAGCATTTTTACCAAAGACTCAAACTGAGCTTGCACTGCTCAATGGGAAACCTTAAACAGCTCATTATTGTGTGATGTTATCTTTCTTCATTAGGTAAATGAACTATATTGAAAGAGAAAATAACGGGCAAGGGGGCAGTCTTAGATCTGTATTCTGAAAATCCAACAAAAGATCCACCAGGCATTAAAAAGCTGACAGATTCTTATAAAATTGGAGCTTTGGACCACTGTATTTTAACATTTATATATAGGAGAGATGAGCATGCATGGGGTAGAATAGAAACACTCACTGCTGTTTTAAGATGTCAGTTACGGATTGCTGTTGAGTCCATTCCCACTCATGGCAACCCCCTGTGTGTCAGAGCAGAACTGTGCTTCATAGGGTTCTCTCTGGCTAATTTTTCAGAAGTATCTCTTCAGGTTTTTCTTCAGAGGTGTCTCTGGATGGACTAGAACCTCTAACCTTTCAGTTAGAAGACAAGCATGTTAACTTTTTGCACGACCCAGGAACTTGTTTTTTAAGATACTGCTTCATACACTGAGGTATGATTTAATCAGTTTATCGATGCCATATACATATAAACAAAATAAGCTCCATTTTTCTTGTATAATTTCATTGAGAACTGCAAAATTGAACTGAAAAAAATATGTAGTGATACGGTTGCAATAGTATATTGACTTTTTAATGTGGGTTGGAATACTCTTTTACGCCCACAGAATGAATAAACTAAAGTCTCTGGTATCTACTGACTTAATTTCACCTGCCCTGAAATCATACAATTGAAGGAAATGGCAGTGCATTATATTTTGAAGGCTGACACTATCTATACATTATAGTAAACAGTGTAGGGGTGAACAAGGCATTGCATTAGCAATGATTACTGTAATATTGAAAACTTGCCCGTTCTCATCATGTAGGCAGTTTTCTATTCAAAGATCTTGGGTTATCAAATATGAGGTCAAATTCTCCCTCTGTCATTTCTATCTACTGAAGTGTCATGCTGAGAAATAATACAGAGTAAGTGTTCAACAGTAAACAATCTGATTTCTACTTCCATGTGTGCTTCACCTAAAAAGAAAACTGGAGATTTTCAAGAAGTAGATTGGCCATTTCTATTATTAACTGAATTGGAAGGGACAAAACTCTGAATTTTTAAGAGTTAAGCTAAATTATAAGCCATTTTTTATTGTTTTAAAAATATATATGGCACAGCATTTAATTTTAAGCCAATTTTTAATTTAAACATGAGAAATCTTATCATATGAAAATATGTAAAATCGTTGAAAATATTAACTTCGAAAGTAAAACAATGTAAAGCTTCCCAGAGAAATAATTGCATTGTTTTAAATAATTATGATTCATACATACAGCAATTTCTTTGGTAGACTGTAACTCTTAGCTTGAGCAGGGGTTTTTGCACATTATATATTTGCTAAATATTTGTGAAAGAAATTGTTGAATTATTATAGATGTGATGAAAACTGTGATAACATGATGAAGTAATTGTACGTATCAGCAAAGAGAAAAGTCAAAACTGTCGGCAATGTGTAAAGAAGATGCCAAAAAAAAAAATGCTGAAATGTTCATTTTGACCTTGCACGGACACATTACTATACGAAATACATTAAGTTAAAACTTTGTTGCATTTCACTCAGAAGTCTGTTTTTCCTTTTTTTTTTTTTTTTTATAATGGTCAGACACACTTCCCATGCCAAGAACCTGAGAGACCTCCTACCTCAGAGAGTTTAATCCCCTGGACCACACCTAAACTTTATGTCAGGCAGGTTTTCCCATTGTCATGCATCTGCAACATAAAATCTGTACTTTTTTTTTCTGGAAGCCTGTACATTGCTTAAGTTCAAACAGTAACTGTAATATCTACATTTAATTTCCAGAAGTCACACATAAAGTTAGGCTCGAAACTAGTAGGCTTGCTGCTTGTATGCTGGTGTGGGAATCTTGCTAGTTCTCAAGGCAAGCTAATACAAAAGTAAAGGCCAGTGTCCACAGCCAGCTTTGGCATTAGGACAGGGCTTGCTTTCCAGCAGACTCAAGGAAATGGTGTTTCACCCTGTGGAGCAAGAGAGGACAAAGCCTGAGGCCAGGTTTCTGGAAACGTTATATGAAATTTGAAAACAGACTTCCTATGAAATGTAACATTTTCTCATTAAACTAATGACTGGAGAACAGCTGTTGACTTTAGTTCAGTGAGCTTTGGGGCTTTCTTTTATTGCATTTTTCATAATGTACAAGTGTTAGTGTAAGGATAAAGTCTTGGTCTTGCAGTTAGGTGACCTGAATTCAATTCCCTTTCCAGCACTAATAGGCTGCGTGATCTTCATCAAGCCTCTCCTCTGTCATGCTTCATTGCCACTTATGAAATAGGGACCGTAATAAGGTGTCTCTTAGATATTTTGTAATTTTTGTTTTAGCTACTATATTGGAAAAGAAATAAATCCAGCACTTCTTTTAGATGATTTTTTTGTCCTTTCCTTCAAATTGACTCTCTCCCTATCTCTAGAAAAACACACACACACACACACACACACACACACACACACACACACAACCCCCTTACATTTTTGTGGCTAAATGGAAAATATTTGCGGCCAACCTTTCAGGCAAAAGTACCTCAGTGTTTAAGAACATCTAAAATGTCTTTGTGTAAGTTTTCATGCAACTTTTTTCTAGTCACAGCGAGTTTATTTGATTTTGCAGTTCATATTCCCTACTCTGTATTTATAGGTACACGCTGTATACACCCTTTGGTCAAGTCTCAGTTTACAGATTATTTTTGCTCCCATCAGAGGGTCCATTAGTTTAATTTGGTTCATAAAAGTCTGCATTTAGTTTGAAGGAAATTTTTACAGAATGTGACCTTTAGAACTAAATTTACTCAGAGAAAGTTAATGTGTCAATAGATCCATCTCCTGTGGTTACACAATGATATTCTTTTATTTAAAAAATAAATTATTTAAAGCAAATGATTTCATAATTTTAAATTTATATACATTTCTGTTAATGATAAGATAGTATGTGAAATCAATTGAACGCTCTGTGATTTTTTTTGTTTGTTTGTTTTACATTTTAAGCTAATTTTCATTCAGAATGTTCTGGTTACTAGAGAATGTATATTTTTACAGGGGGTGAAAGTGGAGAGTCTTTAAACTGGCAATGATTGTGTGGTGGTTGGATTTGGAGTGAGGGTTTTAAATCAAGTCTCCTGAATAGATCGTGTTGTTTCTACTTAGAAGAGTTCAATGGAGTCAATCGATTATTCTACATACTTGGTTTTTTCCATTGTGGTTTAACTGACCTTGTTCCGTTTACTTGGGATGCACAAAGTTTAGTGCAGTGATGAGATGGTAAGTGCACTTATCAAACTACATCAGTTCCAAGTTGGGAAAAAAAAAATCAGAATAATATCCAGACTACCAAAAAAAAAAAAAAAAAAAAGGAATCTATTATCAAAAGCTAGGATATATTTCTGAGACAACTTAAACCAGCTATAAAGATATCCAATAATAAATAATACAATAAGATGCTACTAGAATAAAAGTTGAAAGAAGGCAGGAGTATCTGTCTTTTGATCACTCCCCATCACCTGAAACATTGCCCAGGACTCAGTAGACAATCAACAAATATGTGTCGAATTAATGCATGTGAAGCCCAAAACAAAAAAAAACTCCTTGCCATCAAGCCAACTCTGACTCATAGCGACCTTACAGGACAGAGTAGAACTGTCCCACAGTGTTCCCAAGGTTGTCAAACGTTATCAAAGCAGACTGTCACAGCTGTGGAGTGGCTGGTGCATTCAAACCACAGACCTTTCGGTTAATATTTGAGCACTTAAACGCTGCGCCACGGGGCTATTTATGAGAAGCCCAAGGAAGGAGCAATCATTTGGTAAATGAAAAACTCCTGACAAAGTTTATGAAGGAATAATCAAATCGATTTTAAATACTTAAAGGCTAGATTTAATGATCATTTTGATCATTGATAATATTAGAGGAATAGCAGAGTCAGAGGTCAGTTTAAGATAGTGTCTTAGTCTGGGTTCTCTAGAGGAGGAAAACCAGTGAAGTACATACACATATACACATATAGAGAAATTTACTTCAAGATAATGGCTCACTCAACTGTGAGGAAATATCTCATGTAATCGTGTGGGTTGGCTTGTCCCAAATCTGTAGGTCGGGTGGCAGACTACAGGTTTCTGGCAGTGCTGTCACTAGGGCTGGTATCACCCTGTTGAATAACTCATAGCATTATCCCCCCTCCAAGGACCTCATCCTGTGCCAGCGCGTACAAAATCCTTAGTAATACTTATTATCAACTTTAAACATAGAATAATATATGATAAATATAGTTGTAAATTGCTTAAATGTAATATTTCTTAGATGATATGAATACTAACAACTAACCGAAATAATTGGTCAGTGAAAAGCTTATGAATAGCAGTGAAACATTGTCTGATACAGTGCCAGAAAAAGAGCCCCTCAGGTTGGCACTCAGAATACCACTGAGGAAGAAGTGCTGCCTCCTCAAAGTAGAGTCAAGCTTTATGACGTGAACGGAGTTAAACTTTAATTTGCTGATGAGGCACTACTCAAATTGAGCAGAAACAGCTGCAAACATCCATTAAGAACAGGAATGTGGAATGTATGAAGTATGAATCTAGGAAAATTGGAAGGCACTGACAATGAAATGGAATGCATAAAGATTGATATCCTAGACACAGTGGGTGCAACAAAGGGCTCAAGCATAGTGACAATTGTGAGGGTGATGCAGGAAGGACCGTGCAGTGTTTCCTTCTGTTTTACATAGGGTTGCTATGAGTTGGAACCCACTGGATGGCACCTAACAACAACAACCTAGGCATCAGTGAGCTGAAATACACTGAAATGGCCATTTTGAATCAGATAGTCATAAGATCTACTATGCCTGGAATAACAAATTGAAGAGGAATGGCATCACGTTCACTGTCAAAAAGAACATTTAAAGATCTGTCTTGAAGTACAATGCTGTCAGTGATAGAATAATATCCATACACCTACAAGGAAGACCAGCTAATACGACTATTATTGAAATTTACACACCAACCACTAATGCCAAAGATGAAGAAATTGAAGGTCACTATCAACTTCTGTAGTCTGAAATTGACCAAACATGCAATCAAGGTGCATTGATAATTACTGGTGATTGGAACGGGAAAGTTGGAAACAAAGAAGGACTAATAGTTGGAAAATATTAGTCCTTGGAAAATATGGCCTTGGAGATAGGAACAATGCTGGAGATGTCATGATAGAATTTTTCAAGACCAATGACTCCTTCATTGCAAATACCTTTTTCAACAACATGGTACTGAAGGAAGAAGTTCAAGCTGCTCTGAAGGTATTGGTGAAAAACAAGGTTACACGAATTGACGGAATATCAATTGAGATGTTTCAACAAACTGATGCAGGGTTGGAGGTGCTCACTTGTCTAAGCCAAGAAATTTGAAGGACAGCTGCCTGGCCAACTGACTGGAAGAGATCCATATTATGCCCATTCCAAAGAAAGGTGACCCAGAGGAATGTGGAAATTATCAAACTACATCATTAATATCATACCCAAGTAAAATTTTATTGAAGATCATTCAAAAATGATTGCAGCAGTATGTCAACAGGGAACTGCCAGAAATTGAAGCCGGATTCAGAAACGGACGTGGAACCAGGGATATCATTGCTGATGTCAGATGGGTTATGGGTGAAAGCAGAGAATACCACAAAGATGTTTACCTGTGTTTTATTGACTATGCAAAGGCATTCAACTGTGTAGATCATAACAAATTATAGACAACATTGCAAAGAATGGGAATCCAGAACACTTAACTCTGCTTACTTGAAACTTGTGCATAGATCAAGAGGGAGTCATTCAAACAGAACAAGGGAATTCTTTGTGGTTTAAAATCAGGAAATGCGTGTTTTTAAATATCAGATTTTTATCCTTTTATCATACTTAGTCAATATGTATGCTGAGTAAATAATCCGAGAACCTGGACTATATGAAGAAGAATGTGGCATCTAGATTGGAGGATGACTCATTAACAACCTACGATATGCAGATGACACAACCTTGCTTGCTGAAAGTGAAGAGGATTTGAAGCATTTACTGATAAAGATCGAAACTGCAGCCTTCAGTACAAATTGCACTTAAACATAAAGACAGCAAAAATCCTCACAACTGGACCAATAAGCACCATTATGATAAACAGATAAAATATTGGAAGCTGTCAAGGACTTCATTTTACTTGCATCCACAATCAATGCCCATGAAAGCAATCAAGAAATCAAAGGACGTATTACATTGGGCAAATCTGCTGCAGAAGTTCTCTTTAAAAGGTTACAAAGTAAAAGCGTCACTTTGAGGACTAAGCTACACCTCCCCCTCCCCCGCCAAAAAAAATCCCCCAAGCCATGTTATTTTCAGTCTGCTCTTATACATGTGAAAGCTGGATTACGAATAAGAGATTGAAGAGGAATAGATGCTTTTAATTACAGTGTTGGCAAAGAATGTTGAATATACCATGGACTGCCAGAATAATAAACAAATCTGTCTTGGAAGAAGTGCAACCAGAATGTTCCTTGGAAGCAAGGATGGTGAGACTTTGTCTCACATACTTTGGACATGTTATCAGGAGGGCTCAGTCCCTGGAGAAGGACATCATGCTTGGCAAAGTAGAATGTCAGAGAAAAAGAGGAAGATCTTCAATTAAATGGATTGACCCTGTGGCTGCAACGATAGGCTTAAGTGTCACAATGATTGAGAGGATGACACAGGACTTGGCAGCGTTTCGTCCTGTTGTCCATAGGGTCGCTGTGAGTTGGAACCGACTCGACTGCAACTAACAACAACAACAACAAAATTGTTTTCTAAAATCTTTCTATATTGAATTACATTATTAGTTACAATATTATTAGTAACTGAGTGTAAGACTTTTTGATTTTTCGCCTTTTGCTTTAATTCTCCATTCTCAGAAATGTTATTGATACAGGTTTACAAATAATAAATACCACAATATTGTAGCTAAAACACCAGAAAATTGGACAAAATCAGTCACTATAAAAACACTGGCAGCAACAAAACAACATCGCATGCTGGTAGCAGGTGCAGAGGATACCACAGGGTTTGATACGTCACTGTAATTGGGCAATAATGACAGCTCTGACCAGAGCACATTGCCCAGTGCCATTGAGTCGATTCCGACTCATAGTGACCCTATAGGACAGAGTAGAACTGCCCCATAGATTTTCCAAGGAGCATCTGGCGGATATGAACTGCTGACCCTTTGGTTAGAAGCCGTAGCACTTATCCACTACGCCACCAGGGTTTCCAGAGCACATTAGAAGGTTCAAAAATTAAATTAGCATGGAGTTTTAGCCTTGTAGGTGTACTGATACATGTAAGCTGAGCTTTTGTTGTTATAACTAGTTACAGGAACATTTTTAGAAAAAATAATGCATTTCTGCTGAAACACTGTACAAAAAATTTCATAGACAGTCATTTTGGTGTCGCTCCCTCAAATAGTGTGACCAGTGTGGTCTGCACCCCCCACACCTCTCTAGTGATGCCATTTCTGGCAGGCTGAAGCATTCTGCTGGTTGACATTGTTGAAGAGGCCGGCAAATCCTAAATGTACAGGTCAGGAAGCTGGCCGAAGACCTCTTGAGCCCCAAGAGCCAGAGGTTAAGCAACGAGAAAGTGCAGTATCGAAAGAGAGTAAGCTTTGCCAGAGCATTCATTTATATCCTGAAGGCAGGCTCTACCCCGCAAGAATGCTCCGCTTTCAACTGATCAGGTGCTCACCTCAGATCACAAAATGAAAAATGATTACATAGTGTCTGCCAAATCACTGAGAATCTTAGCTTTGTCAAGATAACACATAGCATTGACTATCACACATAGATTTAGGACTCAGTTGAGCAATGAGGAATAGATGTTACAAGTCTAAATAATCCTTTCAGTTTGATAGTAAAAGTTCTCTTTCTTTCTCTCTCTCTCTCTCACGCACACACACATACAATAGGTCTGTTCTGTGTGGCTAGGAAGACACACAGAGTGGATGAAAGAGAAAGAAACTTTATTTAGTTGGCCAAGTAAAGGAGCACACCGGGACTTGGGTCACCAACGTGTCTCTCAGAACAATACCCCAAGGGGTTTATATGGATGAAGTAAACCAGGTGTAGGGTCTTAGGGACGCCCCAAGGTGGGGCCAGCTTATCGATTGGTTTGACCCAAAAAGGCATTCTTGGGGCAGTCTGGTCTTCTGCTTCTGTTCAGTCTGAAAGAGGGGGCCGCAAAGATGGAGTTTTCCCCATGTCCCGAGCTTCAACGGGATGTATTTTTCAGCCTGATGTCAATATGTCATCTGAGGGACAAGGTCGTTAGTACTGCACATGTCAGGTGGACCTGAACTGGTTCAAGACTGCTTTTGGCTGGCCTGAATACCCCAGTCTCTTGTTTTCTTTAACTGAGTCAGAACCAGAAGAATACATAAATAAGGAGATATTCTAAAGGCAGAGGTTAGTTTCTATATTACTTGATAAGGGGAAAGCTTAAACTCAGGAAGTTAGTCCTCTATATTACAGAAGGTGGTGGGCACTGCACCTTGTGTATTCAATATGGCCAGCATACTGCCGGTCTCAGTGGAAGACGGAATAGGTTTTTAAATTTTTTTTTTATTTTTTAAGATGGGAGGAAATTCAACGGAAAGAGAGAAAAGACTGTAGGGGGTAGAGAAAGATTCACATTTGTTGGGTATGATATTTATAGGAAGGGCTTTAAAATCCAGGTTTAATCACTAGCTAGTTGTTTGACCTTTGACAGGTTCCCTTACCTTGTTGAGCCTCTTTATTCATTCATAAAATAGAGCTAAAATGATGGCTACTTCATAGTGTAGTCCTCAGACATATTTCAGCAACTGATGGGTGTGCCTGTTTTAAAACATGGCCATAAATTCTTTGACAGCCCTTGAGATATATCATCCCATGAATCTGGGGTTTTTGTGCCTGATTTAACCTATAGAAATTGGCAGAATATGTCTTACATGTAGCAAGGACATGAATTTTGGGGGTAAAAAGGGTGGGATGTCATGGATTGAATTGTGTCCCACAAAAATATGTGTCAACTTAGTTAGGCCATGATTCCCAGTATTGTGTGGTTGTCTTCCATTTTGTGACTATAATTTCACATTAGTTAAAGAGGATTAGGGTGGGATTGTGACATATCCCTGATCCAATGTAAAGGGACTTTCCCTGGGGTGTGGCCTACATCACCTTTTATCTTACAAGAGATTAAAGGAAAGGGAAGGAAGTGGACAGTGGGGACCTCATATCACCAAGAAAGAACTACTGGGAGCAGAGCATGTTCCTTGGACCCAGGGTTCCTACGCAGAGAAGCTCCTAGTCCAGGGGAAGATTGACGAGAAGGACCTTCCTCCAGACCTGACAGAGAGAGAAAGCCTTCCCCTGGATCTGACACCCTGAATTTGGACTTCTAGCCTACTAGACTGTGAGAAAATAAATTTTTCTTTGTTAAAGCCATCCAATTGTGGTATTTCTGTTATAGCATCACTGGATAACTAAGATGACAGCCTTTGAGATATATCATCCCTTGAATATGGGGTTTTGTGACTGATTTAATCAATAAAAATTGGCAGCTTCTGCCTTTTGATACTGGAATCATGTAAGAAGCCCAACTACCCAAAGCCACCATGCCCGGAGAGGCCATGCATTGGTACTCCAGGCATAGCTAACCCAGCCTTCTAGCCATTCCAGCCAAGGTGTCAGCATGTGAGTGAGGCAGTCTTGGAAGTGGATTCTCCAGCCCAGCTATTCAAAGCACTCCAGCCACTTCAGTGTTTCCAACTCTCTTCATGGTGAAACAGAGAACAGTCTTCCCTGATGTGCCCTGTTCAAATTCCTGACCCTCAGAATCCATAATCATAAAAAAAAACTGTTGTTATTTACACCACTAAGTTTGGGGTGGGTTGCTACCCAGCAAGAATAATTGGAAATTAGGAGTATAGGTGGTTGCTAATGTGTCCAGTAGGGTAATAAGCACATTTATACTTGGTAATGGTTATTAATCCATTTTATCCTCAGAGCAAATTTATAATGAATATTTTATTGTTATTGTTGTTATTATTCCTATTTATCATATAAGGAATCTCAGGCACAGAGTTCTTGAGGATTCTGTTTCTGATGTCATAGAATTAATAAATGTTAACTTAGTATTAAAATTCATGTATTCTCACTTTATAATACCAAGAAGCTTAAGATCAGGGGAGATAAAAAAAAACAGAGAGAAAACTAGTGATAGAGAAACAAGGAGAAATGTGGGTATACATAGGCTGAGAAGAGAAATGGAACGCTGGCTTGGTCAGGAAGAATGGGTCTGCTTCTGAGAGTGAAGAGGAGGGAGGTAGTAATGATGGGGCTAAATAGGACTGGATAAGAGTGACATGTAGCCATTATAAACTCCATTTCCTGTGCCCTGAGGGGCCCACGTAAGGGGCTTTTCATGTGGCTGACAGACTAGGGAAAATAGTATTGCTTTAGATCTAGACAGAATCATGGGGCATGGGAGAGGGAGCTAGTCAAAGAGAGGAAAAATATTATTGAACACTGCATTATAAATCCTTGGGGATTGGATATGAAGAATTTGTCTTGGCAGAGATCTGAATAATGGTGTTTCCCCCTGTGGTACCATCAGTCCAGATACAAGCAACTGCTTAAATTAGTTTAAGGTTAGAGATTTGCAGAATCAGTGTGTTGGACACATATGGTGAAATGGGATGTGTATGTGTGGATAGTTTATTCAATCATAAAATATTTGACAGGTGGGGCCAAGAGGGTGGTCAGGGATGCTAGAGAGGTACAGTCTAACTTAGATAAGATGAACTTCATCTACGGAAAGAGAACAAAGAGAAAGAATTCCATGAGAGTAAGGAAGTAAGTGATCATGACAAACAGGACACTGTAGTTAAAAGAATGGGTTATTAATGTTTAAAATATCAAGGAAGTGATATATTTTGACAGTGACAAGATTTTGAAAATGGAGTAGTTTATATAAATGAAATGAAGAATACAGTGTAACATATGACACATAACATATAGCATAAAAATCATGGTCACTAATATCTAGTTCTCAACTTCTAAGTACATGGAGGGTTACACTTACAGACCCCTTGGAAGTGGTCACGAGATTAGCTTTGGCCAATGAAATAAGAGCAGAAGTGACGTGTTATTTCTGTGACAAAGTATTTGCTTTTTGAAGTATGACTCTCCAGCTCTCTCATCTTTTGCAACAGCCTGTGTGGAGGAGGCCTCTGGTTGAGCAGACAGTTTGGATCTCTCCAGTACGGAGGGCCACAACCCTGGAGAATTGCCCAGGTCCACAGTAGACACTGTGAGAGTGAGAAATAATCTATTGTGTAGGCTGTTGGGATTATTGTTTGCTTATTTGTTTCTGTAATATAACTTAGCCTACCCCAAATGATACAATGATGAAAGTTATTGTAAAAAGGAAAACTTTCTTGGTCACCAACTGAGATAATAAACCTGACCCTAAGAATCAACATGAAGCTGGTTCCTATGCGATGGAATTCAAATACACCCCTGCTTTCCAACTTCTCCACCATTTCTGATACCAGCTGTTCCCCCCACTGCACTCTTTCTCCATTGCCTTTGATAATTCATTGAAGTGATCACAGAGAACTCAAAAAACAACATAATGCAATAACAACTTTAATAACAGGGATATAAACAGAGGATATATACAGACAGAAGCAAAGGTATGCATAGGGCAAGGTTCTGGAGGGATCCTACCATGAGGTCTCAGCGGGTGGGACCCCAGCCAATCCAAATAAAGCCTACTACAGAGTGGAGCCCTCCAGCCAATATTGGTAAAAGTCAGACCTGGTAGGCCCCTCAGGCCAATCTTCTTTAAGGCCATACTGGGCAAATTCCACAGCCAATCTAGGTAAAGTTCAGCTAGAAGGCAGGGCTTTCCAGGCAATCCAAATAAATATCAGCTTAAGCGGGGCTCATGCAGTCCCCAGTGTGTTTCTACCAAAAATCAAATCCATTGCCATTGAGTCGATTTCACCTCATTGTGACACGTAGGTCATATTTTCCAAGTACTGATCATTCTTTGTTTCCAACTTTAGCATTTTTTTCTGGGGATCATTCTTTGTTTTCAACTTTAGCGTACCAATCACCAGTAATTGTTAATGCATCTTGATTGCATGTTTGATCAGTATCAGACTGTAGAAGATGGTAAAGATCTTCAATTTTGTCATCTTTTGCATTAGTGGTTGGTACATAAATTTGGATAATAGTCATATTAACCGGTCTTCCTTGTAAGCTTATGTGTATTATCCTATCACTGACAGTGTTGTTCTTCAGCGTAGACCTTGAAATGTTCTTTTTGATGATGAATGGGACACCACTCCTCTTCAATTTTTCATTCCCAGCGTAGTAGACCATATGATTCAAAATGGCCAATACCAGTCCCTTTCAGCTCACTAATGCCTAGGATATATACCTTAAAGTATTCCATTTTATTTTTGACAGCTTCCAATTTTCCTAGATTAAAACTTCATACATTCCATGTTTATATTACTAATGCATGTTTGCAGTTGTTTCTTCTCATTTTGAGTCATGCAACACCAGCAAATGGAGGTCCCAAAAGCTTTATTCCATCCATAACATTAAGGTTGACTCTGAGGAGGCAGTTCTTCCCCAGTCATATTTTGAGTGCCCTCCAACCTGAGGAACTCATCTTCAAGCACTCTATCAGACAAATTCTGCTGCTATGCATAAGGTTTTTACTAGCCTATTTTTTTAGAAGTAGATTGCCAGGTCTTTCTTCCTACTCTGCCTTGGCCTGGAAGCTCCACTGAAACCTGTCCACCATGGGTGACTCTGCTGTTATTTGACATACAATTTGCATAGTTTCCAGTATGACAGCAGGATACATGTCACCACAGTAAACAAACTACAGGGATTGCATGATAGAATTTTAAAAGACCAATGACTTATTTATTGGAAATATCTTTTATCAACAACATAAATGATTACTACACGTTTGGGCCTTGCTGGATGGGATACAGAGGAATCAAATCAAATGCAGAGGAAGCAAAATCAGAGGAAAGAGAAGATGGATAAGCTCAAAGTCATCAGTCAGGACAAGGCCAGTGGCTGACTGTGGGACTGACCATTAATTGCTCATATGCATGTTTAAGTTGAAACCAAAAAAAAAAAACAAGTCCATGAGAGCCAAAGTATGACCTTGAATATGTCTCACCTGAATTTAGAGACTGGCCCAAGAACAGATATGACGCACTGAACACGAAGGACTGAAGGGTACACCAGTTGTGGGATGACATCAAGGACATCACACATGAAGAAAGCAAAAGGTCATTAAAAAGACATACATACATAGATATCAGAAGAAACTTGCTCTTGAACATACAGTAGCAAATGCAAATGCAAGAATGAAGTAAAAGAGCTGAACAGAAGGTTTCAAAAAGAGGCTTGAGAAGACAAAGTAAAGTATTATAGCGACATGTCCAAAAGTCTGGAATTGGAAACCAAAAAAGAAGAACACGCTGCTCAGCATTTCTCAAGCAGAAAGAACTGGAAAAAAAAATCAAGCCTGGAGTTGCCATATTGAAGGATTCTACAGACAAAAAATTAAATGACACAGAAAGCATCAAAAGAAGATAGAAAGGATTCACAGAGTCATTGTACCAAAAATAATTGGTCGATGTTCAACCATTTCAGGAGGTACCATATGATCAAAAACTTATGGCATTAAAGGAAGAAGTCCAAGCTGCACTGAAGGCATTGGCAAAAAACAAGCCACTAGGGATTGATGGGATACCAACTGAGAAGTTTCAACAAATGGATACAACACTGGAAGCTCTCACTTGTCTATGCAAGGAAATTTGGAAGACAGATACCTGGCCAACTGATTGGAAAAGATCCATATATGTGCCCATTCCAAAGAAAGGTAATCCAGTGGAATGTGGACATTATCAAATACTATCATTTATATCACAGACAAGTAAAATTTTGTTGATGGTAATTAAAAAATGGTTGTAGCACTACATTGACAGGGAACTGCAAGAAATTCAAGCCAGATACAGAGTAAAACACGGAATGAGAAATATCATTGCTGATGTCAAATATTTCTTGTCTAAAAGCAGAAAATACCAGAAAGATGTTTTTCTGTGTTTTATTGACTATGCAAAGACATTTGACTGTGTGAATCATAATGAATTACGGATAACATTTCGAAGAATGGGAATTCCAGAACACTTAATTGTGCTCGTAAGGAATCTGTTCGTAGACCAAGAGGCAGTAGTTAAAACAGAACATGGGGATACTGTGTGGTTTAAAATCAAGAAAGGTGCGTGTCAGGGATGTATCCTTTCACCATACTTATTCAATCTCTATGCTGATCAAATAATCCAAGAAGCTGGACTATAGGAAGAAGAATGCTGCATCAGGATTAGAGGAAGACTCATGAACAACCTGTGATATACAGATGACAGAACCTTGCTTCCGGAAAGTAAAGAGAACCTGTGGCACTTACTGATGAAAATCAAACTCTGTGGCCTTCGGTATGGATTACACATTAAAATAAAGAAAACGAAAATCCTCACAACTAGGCCAACAAGCAACATCAAGATAGATGGAGAAAATACCGAAGTTATTGAGGATTTCATTTTACTTGTTTTAACAACCAATGCCCTTGGAAGCAACAGTAAAGAACTTAAACTCCATACTGCATTGGGCAAATCTGTTGCAAAAGACCTCTATAAAGGGTTAAAAAACAAAGATGTCACTTTAGGATTAAGGGGCTCCTCACCCAAGCCATGATATTTTCTATTTCCTCATATGCACCGGAAAGTTAGACAATGAATGATGAAGACCGAAGAAGAATTGATGCATTTGAGTCATGGTGTTCGTGAAGAATATTCAATATACCATAGACTGCCGGAATAATGAACAATTCTGTCTTGGAAGAAGTACAGACACAATGCTGCATAGAAGCAAAGATGGTGGGACTTTGTCTCACTAATTTTGGCCATGTTTTTAAGAGGGGACCGTCAGTGAAGAGGGGCATCATGCTTGGTAAAGTAGAGGGTCAGCAAAAAAGAGCAAGACTCTCAATGAGATGAATTGACACAGTAGCTGTAACAATGGGCTCAAACATAGGAATGATGGTGAGGATTACACAGAACTGGGCAGTTTTTTTGTTCTGTTGTACATAGAGGTCGTTATGAGTGGGAACCCTCTCAACAGTATGGTAGTTAACAACAGGCAGCATTCTGAAATCAGGACGAATAGGCCAAATTGCTTTTTGATAGGATGATTTTATATCTTGTAGTCATAACAGCTGTTAACCAAAAGGTCAGCAGTTCGAATCCACCAAGCGCTTCTTGGAAACTGTATGGGGCAGTTCTACCCTGTCCTATAGAGTTGCTATGAGTCAGAATCAACTCGACCAACATGGGTTTAGTTTTGTTTTTCTTTTAGTCTTAATGGATGAAGAATTCAAGAAACTGTGAGATTAGACTTATTTGCCTGACCTTCCTTTACCTTAAATTTGTCTGATATTAAAATCTGATGACTTATTTTTATGTAAGATTAAGGATGGGTAGGATTTTTCCAGATGAAGAAAGTGAGGAGAGGTATTATAGGCACAGAAAGCAGCTTCAATAGAGGCTCAGGGATATGAAAATCCTTTGAGCTAAACTAACCCAACTGTTGCTTTAGAAGTAGTGGCAAAGGTAAATGTTTATTACAAGGGATGAGTGAGGTTATGCTGTACCCTAGACAAATGTCCTCTGTGTAAGGCAGCTTTTTAATATATTTAATAATATTAGACATTTGAATGAGTTCAATATTGGTTTACAATCATAAAACCAATCACTTAATTAGGAATGCAAACACATTGCTTATAAAATATACACCAATGTTTGGAAAGTTATGTGAAAGCATATAGCACTTTTAATATAACTACTAAATTCTTATTTTCAGTTACACAAAGGGAAGGAAAGACTTGACTTGTAGTCAAATAATATTAGCAGTGATACATGATACGTGTGTGCTTAATTTAAATCTTGGGAGTCATTAGACAGCTGGAGCATGGTTATGCTTTTCCCTCTGTATACTAAAGAACATGAACAAACGGGTGCATGAGTTCATAATTCAGAGTGTATTGTATCAGTCAGTACTAAAAAAAAAAGTTGGTAATGGCTTGGCTAGAATCACTCTACAGAGTGAAGTGCCCCAAAGGCAGTGATGCATAAAGATATTACTGGTAATTGCCACCTCCGTTCAATATGTTCATCAAGCTAGCCTGAACCCCGTGGACAACTTTGGGCTCAGGAGGGCACTGTGATACTGAGCAAAGGGGAATAGCAATCAGGTTCACAGTGACAGGAAAAGAGCATAAGATAATATTGGATCACAAAAGAATATTGCCTGAAGTGGCTGTTCTCAAGTTGCTGCTCAGTAGAGCCGTTTAGTAAAGTAGAGGGAAGTCATGCTTTTGGCGATACTTGCTTCAGTCCTGGATTTGCCAGTTTTTAGGTTTTTCTGTTCTCTGACCTACAACATTGTCTCCCACACTGCTATTTCTGCAGTCACTGCTTTCACTGAGCTCCTCATCAGCCCACATCCAGGCTGCTTAATATTCTCCTAATTGATCTTCTCCTTCCCTCCAGACTCTTCACTCACTTTTTAAAAGCATGTTTTTCAAACACAGTTAGGATGATGCCATTCTTTTTTAAGGCACAGATTGCTAGTTGTTTTCCTAGTATCTATTCTCCCTTTCTTAAACGTAACAGATGTTTTAGCTGAAGGCTACATTTCCTTGCTTCTCTTGTATAGGTGTGGCCACATGACTAGATTTTATCCAAGGGAAAGTGCAAAGAATTGAGAGTTGCAAATTCTAGTTTATAGACTTAAAAAGGAAAGGAATCTGCCTTCCTCTTTCTCTTTCTCCTTTTTCAACTGACTGGAAATCAGATGTGACGCTGGCAGCTGGATCAACCATATTAGGCTATGTGTTTAAGATGGAGGATCAACAAGATAGAAGGAGTCTGGGTCTCCAACACCACCGGCACTGCCCTATCAGCCCTGGGCTGCTTATTTTCAGATTGCTGATGAAAGAGGGATAACTTTCATATTGTTTAAGCCATTATTATTTTAATCTTCATTGTAGCAATACAATCTACATTATAAGGCCCTTTATTTAAAAGCCTTCATCGGCTCCCCATCCGTTAAAGATTAAGTCCATTTCCCTTAGGAGTGCCTAAGGAACTACCAGCAAAGCAGTGTCAATATAATAAAAGCGTTGCTGAGTTTCAGATTCTTTCGGTTTAGTTATCAGATCTTATTGTGGTTGTAATTACTTGTTTGTCAACTTTTGGGCTGCTACTTTGCTGCAACAGTCAGTCAGGGCTTGTGGGGAACGAGGATATCAAACAGCATGGGGCAGATGCTTATGGTTACTGGATTCAAGCTGGAAAAACAGTAACTGACAGGCTACAGTCATTATTGTGTTTTTCTAGAACTGTGAAAGATAAGGAGGAAACCTGTAGATTAGCCCCGTAAGGCACAGGAAGGAACTGGGTCACTGTAGTCTCTGAGAACAGGAATATCTTGTTTCTTTGGATGTGGAGATGTCTTCTGGTATATCTTGCATTGACAGACCCCTTTGACAATACTGCTTCTTGATATATCTGACCACTGCAGGCCCACTGAATGAGTGTGAGAAGACACAGCCAATAAATACTTTTGGGTTTAATCTGCCTTATCCCATACCATGCACTTTGCCTTAAACAAAAAATGGTTTAACTACCTCAGACTTCAACATTTGCAAATAAATATTCATTAAAAAATACTAGTCTGCTCTGAAGAGTACTCCAAACATTGAAGCCCTGTGGAAAAAAACAAAACAAAAACGAAACCCATTGCCATAGAGACCCTATAGGATAGAGTAGAACTGCCCCACAGGGTTTCCAAGGAGTGCCTGGTGGATTTGAACTGCCAACCTGAACTCTTAACCACCATGCCACCAGGGTTTCCCTTTGAGAAGGGTCTAAAAATGGAGTTTTACACATGCTAGTTATATGAAATTGGGAGCCATTGGCATAAATAATATTGCACATCTAAAGTTACAGACTGATTCTGAAAATGAACTTTGAAACAAAAACCTATGATATAATTTTAGTTCTTAGTTTTTCTTTTTCTTCAGCTTATGAATAAATTTATTACAGTATGAGCAAAAGAAAATTGAGTACATGGATTGGAAAATGTCACATAAATATAGTGATTAAGAATAAAAGTTCTGAGATCAGATTGTATTGGCTCATGGTCTGGTTCCATCCTATAAGAGCAGGACCCTTAAACTTGCTGGGATTTAGTTTACTCATATGGGACATGGAAAAAATATTACTATCTCCTAGCCCTGTTATAAGAATTAAACGAAATAAATATATGAGACCTTCTTTTAGTGCTAGCACATAGTAAATGCAATAAAAATTAGATCTATCCATTATTATTTTATGTAACATTCATTTTTCAATTAATATTCTTTTTCCTTGACCTCTTACTCAGTCCAAGACAATGGACTGTTTCAAAAATCATTTCATATTACAGGGATTGGTGACCTTATAAAAAGGAAATGTCAAGAATCCAATATCTTTTATGACATGGTAAGGTGTGAATTGGGAGAGTATAAGCTGATGTCCATGTAATGACTGTAGATTGGGTTGTGAAAAAGAAAGAGGTTCTACTCTGTTGAGTCTTGTGAAGATGGGGATGGACCTAGCTTACGGCAGGTTTTTTGTAGGTGGATAAAATCATAAATGTGGTGGCAGAGAAGGACTCTGAGAATTAACCCACAGCGTTTTTGGCACATATGCCCTGTGTTGGCCACCCCTGAGACAGTACTAGGGTTTGAAGTGGATTTATGCCCAAATTCTTCATGGCATAATTTAAAAGATTTTAAGCAAAATATGCTGCTACAATGAACACACACTGTATGCTTTATGAATGGCTTGTTTATTGCTGTGGCTCTGCACAACTAGAACAAACTGGTTTAAACCAGCCCAATTCATGCAGAGTCACGAGGCTGTGCTTTAAATCTATCCCTCGCTTCCAAATCCACTTTCAACTACATTAATGTGTAGATATTGCAATGAAATGTACTAGGCTGTGCACCTTTTGAACAACCCCATGCATGTCACTATTTAATGCGGAGCGTGAAGGAATCTCTGATTACCATCCTTCAGTGTTTTCATCCAGCCTGTGTGGGGCTGACTGCAGGAAATAGCAGCTCAGTCTTTGAAGCAAAGACTTTTCCTCTGCTTCTGAGAGTAAATAGCCTGAGAAAACTTCCTCACTCCAAGGAAGTCTAGATAAGTGTGCGATAGGACGGGAAAAGGCTGTCTGTTGTGTCTGTCAGAATGGCACCTGAAGGAAGGCAGCTGGCTCCTGTTGAGTGATAAGGCTAAGGTTACTGAGGCAGAGATAAAAAGCTCACTTGGCCAAAATACATTACAAACCAAAAGATCACCAACAGGAGTTTTTAGCATTGCACCCCAAGCCTTTCTCTGAACAAATGACAGTCTGTTCTGATTTTTTGTTGGGATGTAAGAAGTATATTCCACTACGTGAAATGACTGCAGTAGACACACGCAGACACATTCCCTAGGAACTGGTTTCACTAGCTATAGGTGGCTGACTCCTTCCCCAGTGGAGCACCTTAAGATGAGAAATCATTACAAAGGAGCAAAGTAGACAAGATGGAGAATTTTATTGCTTGCAGAAGGAACTTATATTGCTCTAAATACAGGCATTCGGGGTGGTGGTGGTAGTGGAGTTAGGGAGCTCCAGGAATAAAACACTTTGGAGGACAAGATCTAAGTGTATACAGCCACAGAAAACCTCACTAACTAAATGCTTCAGCTGGTGTCTTTTATTTATAAACGTGCTTACTTTTAATAAACATATTTTTCTCAGGTCCACCTTTCCCCTCTAAGAGATTTGTGATATCCTCCTTCCCTCTTGCGTTATCTCCATTCTTTTCACACTTACCCCACCCCACCTCAATTGTGCAGTAGTTGTGAAGACTTTATGAAGCCTTAATTTATATATTTCATAGCCCCTGAAAAATTAGTTTCTCTTCCCTTCAAACACAAAGTTATATTATCACTCTGACCAGGCTTTTTTCAAAAGGCAGAATACTCCTTTTTATCTCCACTGATAGGCTAACCATGCTAACACCACTCCTCACCTCACGTATTCTCCCAACTTCTTTTTTTAAAGACCTACCAGGTTCTTGACACAATTGGCCAAGAAGAAGAACTGCAATGAATAGAGAAATGATTAGCTTAGCCTGAGAGGTCTGACAAAATGTGCCATGTAATGAGATCTTAAAGGGAGACATTGATTACCTCCATCTTTTAAACCTCCATCTTTTAAAGAAAAAACAGACCTTCTCTCTTTTGCTAATTTTTTTGAGATGCCTTTTGAATCTCTTTGTTTTCTATTCGTCTCAGTAACAATACATAGTGTAAAAAAGAATTCCTGAACTAGGGCCTCACTTTTGTTTAACCGGAACCAGTTGCCATCCAGTTGACTCTGGCTCATGATGACTTCCTGTGTGTCAGAGTACTGCTGTGCCCCATAGGCTTTTCACTCGCTGATGACTCAGAAGTAGATCATTAGGCCTTTACTCTGAGGTTATTCTGAGTGGACCTGAATCTCCAGCCTTTTGTTTAATAGCTGAGTGGGTTAATCATCTGTACCACCCAATTTTGTTTACCCATTGGAGCAGTGGTAAAGCATTCAGCTGCTAACCACAAGGTCAGCAGTTCAAATCCACCAGCCACTCCTTGGGAACACTATGGGGCAGTTCTACTCTGTCCTATAGGGTCACCATGAGTCAGAATCTACATGAAGGCCACAGGTTACTTCAGATCGGTCTTAATCAGCAACACCACTTGGCAGAGGTCTGTGAGTGAGCCTCTGTGGAGCTTCAGGAGCCTGAGGCAAAACAAGTAGAGGGTGGCAGTTTTGCAGAACTAATATTCCCTGCAAGCAGGGGTCACAAAGGCTACCCTCCTATCTGGGCACTTTGCTGGGTAGGAAAAGAACTGCCGCAGTAGAAATAGGGAATTGGTGATGGTTTAAAAGGAGATGAACACGGGGTAATCTTTGATTGTTGGGTAAGAGATTAGTATGGCATGGTGGGCAATGGGTGTCCCTGGGTGGCAAAAAAATTTAAACTCTCAGCCACTGACAGAAAGCTTGGTGGTTCAAGTCCACCCAGAGGTACCTCAAAAGAAAGGCCTGGTGATCTACTTCCCCAAAATCAGCCACTGAAAAACCTATGGAGCAGAGTTCTACTCTGACACACATAGGTCACCATGAGTTGGAGTCAACTCAATGGCAAGTAGTTTTTTTTTTTTGTTTATGGAGGGCATTATTCCAGTTATTCTCAGTCATAAGTTCTGGAAGTCTAGATCTGGAAACCTGAGTGACAGAGGGCCCCTGTGTGAGGCTGTAACCTCAGGGATGTGATCAGCACCAGATGTTGGTCAACTGATGGAGTAAGTAACAGCTCTTACCCTTTCTCACTCTCTTCCATTTTTTTTTTTTACCAAAGAAAATAAAAATATAGCTTATATGAGGAAAAAAAAAAATGTCTTGTGAGCAAAAAATGCAGGTTATTTTTGTCAGTGTCACTCTAGGGTTTGTTGGGGCAAAGTCTAGGAGTAGCAACCTAATACTAATGTAGGAGACCAAGTTATTAGTTTTCAGAATGATGGAAGAAATGGTACATGTCACAAGATGGAAAAAAACAGAAAAACGGGTGGTTGCATACATGAACCCTTCTATAACCCTCTTTGAGCCAGAAAGGGAGGACTTGAAGAGACTAGAGGTTCCAGGATTCTGTGTATGGGAGGTGAGTTGTATTTACTCTATTGATATTATATTTTGATGCTATAGTAAAATCATATTATATAAGGTAACATGGAAAAGAATACTTCAATATTTTTTTGCACATAAATATAAAATATTATCTACATTTCTTGTCATAAAGGCTAGGAATTTAGAGCTTCAAATACAATAACTCTCCATTTCCAATACATCCAGTTCATGATTTTTTCCCCCAAATAACCCATGTTTTCTTTAGTAAAACAAGAGCAACAAAAGGCAAGTGAAAAAAAAAAACAAAACATTTCTTCCTCAGATTCCTAAGAGAGAATTCCATCATCAATGCCAAATTTCCCTGTAGCTCTATTTCAGTAACACTAGTCTGCAACTTCTCAGAAAGATGGTTTTTAGAAAACCATTCGGTTAGGCAGGGATAGCCTTCTGCATAGTGAAGTTAACTGACAGGCACGTAAGTGGTGGCCCTGGCTGAAAACTACGGTTGGCACCGCTTTGGCGCTGCAAATGTTAGAAAAATGCCGCCACAATGAACACTCCCTGCAGCCCTATGAATGGCTCCTTGAAAGTTGTGGTTGTCTGCCACTGGAACAAACTAGACTAAAGGAATTCTGTGTGCAAGAGGCTTTTTCCAGACCTGTGGATGAAGTAAAAGCTGCCTTTAACATTTTTTGGTATGTTAAAATTTTTATTTGTGTTTTGACATTCCTGTCAAGGACAATAGTTTTCTAAACTAAAAAGGTAGAGAATTCAGAGAATTCTGGCTTTAGGTCAGCTGAATATTTGCAAGCCTTAGATGATGTTTTGCCTAACGAGGTATTACTGAACATACAGATGAAAAAGTTCAGGATCAAAGGTGAGTACTGGATGAACGAGAGAGTGACAACAGCAGAGAAAGAGAGAGACACAGTCAACAGGAAAAACGGAGAGCACAAACAAAGGGAAATCTATGGAAATATTTTTAAAGGTCAGAATATTTTTATTTCTTTTAGTTTATCTTCATTTATTCATCAATTCCCACTACATTAAATTGTAGCTATAAAGATGAAAAATAATAATTTATTTCTGTAAATGGGGATAACTTCACATGCCAGCCTATTCTCACAGAATACAATTACTAAGAATTCTCATATATTTTCTGAACTACATACTCCTACATATAGTTACAAAAAAGAGAATTACTGCCAATTTCACTTATGAACTTTAAATAAAGAATCAAAAATATACTCTGTGTCATAATTCATTATACTTTAATTTAATTAAATTTCCTGAATGTCAGGGCTTTATTTAACTGCAAGTTACTCAATCACTTTATTTTACTCATCAGAAAACTGAAGCTCAGAGAGGTAACACACCTTTGCTCATGAAAGTAGCTAAAGGGTACGTGAATTCTTAACTGATGTGTCCCTTCCCCACTGGCCTCCATACCTTTTAAATGATATTCTCTCAGTTCTTCTAAGTTAAAACAAAAAAGTCATAGACTAGGTGTTACACAGATATGTTTTGGGAAGTGCCCTCCCTTGCTGAGTGAGTAACTTCCCTATTATGTATTGAATTGCATCCCCCTGAAATACGTGCTGGAATTCTAACCACCGTACCTGTAGATGTAATCCTACTTGGGAACAGGATTTTCTTTGTTATGTTAGGGAAACCCTGGTGGCATAGTGGTTAAGTACTACAGCTGCTAACCAAAAGGTCAGCAGCTTGAATCTGCCAGGCACTCCTTGGAAATTCTATGGGGCAGTTCTACTCTGTCCTACAGGGTCACTAGGAGTCAGAATTGACTCGATGGCACTGGGTTTCTGGGTTGTTACCTCAGTAAGGCCATATCAGTGTAAGGTGTGTCTTAAACCTAATCACTTTTGAAATATAAAAATAGTGGGTTAGGCACAGAAAGAAAAAAGCACAAATGGAGGAAAGATAGATGCCAGGTGGAGATCTCCGAGCAACTGAGGAGCATCAGGAGGCTCTCTCAGTACCAAAATGTCTTGGTCTGGGTTTCCTAGAGAAGCAAAACAGTGAGATAAATACATCCATATAGAGAGAGAGACAGAGAGGGAAAGGTTTACTTCAAGAATATGGCTCACAAAATTGTGGCGGCTGGCAAGTCCCAAATCCATAGGTCAGGTGGCGGGCTGGAGACTTCTGCTGGCTCACGGGATTGTAGGGGCTGGAAAATCCAAAATCTGCAGGTCAAGTGGCAAGCCACAGGCTTCTGTAGGCTTATGTCCCAAGAGCTGGTGGTCAGGTGACAAGAAGAGTGCAGGGTCAAGAGAGAGAGACAGCAGCTCTGCCAGAATATCCACTTATATTCTGAAGGCAGATAGCACCCCCAAGAAAACTCCCTCTTCAACTGATTGGTTGATCACATCAGACCACATGATAGATGGTGATTATTGTAGTATAGTATAGTGTATAGTATAGTGTATAGTATAGTATAGTATAGTATAGTATAGTATAGTATAGTATAGTATAGTATAGTATAGTATAGTATAGTATAGTATAGTATAGTATAGTATAGTATAGTATAGTATAGTATAGTATAGTATAGTATAGTATAGTATAGTATAGTATAGTATAGTATAGTATAGTATAGTATAGTATAGTATAGTATAGTATAGTATAGTATAGTATAGTATAGTATAGTATAGTATAGTATAGTATAGTATAGTATAGTATAGTATAGTATAGTATAATTAAATGTTACACTACACTGCACTGCACTGCACTACACACACACTACACTACACTACATTATGGAACAGCAACCAGACCAGTACCTGGCTAAACCACTGAGGCTCATAGCCTAGCCAAGTTGACATATAAAATTAATCATGGCAGTAACATTCTTCTCCACCTAAGCTTGTGGTCTGTGAAATTTATGTCTACCACAGTGACCAAAAGAAAAATAACATTAAAAAAACTGAAATTTTCTGAGCACCTATATATGCTTTAATTCTTACAACAGTCATACAAGGTAGGCATTATTATGCCAATTTTGCTGATAAGAAAAGTGAGGTTTAGAGAAGGCAAGAGATTTTTTGTGGAAAAATTTTTAGCAAGCTGCACAGAGAATTTGAACCCAGGGCTGTCTGATTCCCAAACCTGAGATTTTACTTTAAGAAAAAAAAAAAAAGCAAACAAAAAAATCTAGCCTCGTTAACTGATGGCACTAATTATGCTAATTTTTTACACACATGGGTGCCTTGGGTGTATAAACCTAAGAAGGGTATATCCTTAAAACGGAAGAATTTGACTCTTGTCAACTGGTGCTGCAGAATCTTACAGAAAATCCGGTACACTCCTTAGGGATAGATGAGAAATTTAGGTTTGCAAATAGAATTTACAATTTAAAATGCCAAACTTAGAATATACTAAGGATATCAAAGTTTATATATTTCTAGTCTTTGAATCATGTCAGAATGTTTGAGCTTGTGAATAGCTAACTTTCTCTGGAAATGAAATAAGTAGCAGAGATAAGACTATAACTCTCAAATGGATTACTATTTTTTATTAAAAGTTAACTTATAATACTGAAACTACCTCACTGGAATGAATCTATTCTAATAAATGTTCTTAACACTAAAGTAAATTTCAGCTGAGCCACAGTTATAGTTTCAAGGCTCTATTTTTTTATAAGGGCCAATTACGTTTTTATTTAGGCAGTGTTACATAAATTCTGAAAACACCAGAGGATATGCCAACAGGAAGAAATATGACTTGTACAGTGAAACCATTGTTTTTATTTCCACATGATTGTGAGGAGTAAACATACTCAAACCAGAAGCTAACTTAAGAGATCGTAAAAAACTAAAAAAAGAAAGACATATGTTCTTACTATCTTAAGAATTCCTTTAGAATATGAATCAGTGACTTAATTTCCATTAGCTTAGGGGCGTGTCCTAATGAAAGTTGCAGTGAAATCCCTTCTGAAATCAAGTTTGCAAAAATACAACATTCTGCCTTTCAATCCATTTTTTTTGGTAATATGCAATATTGATTACACACAATAACACAAATGTACAAATATTGCTTAATTTGCATTTTTGAAATATTTTTTGATGAAAAATTTCTAATAACTCTGCTTTGAAGGAAAAAGAATTTCAAATATTTTTCACATAGCTTAAAAAACAATCCTGACAGATTCAATATTTTACAGGCTAAAAACTTTTTCTTCAGGAAGTGTCAAAAACAAACGTATAATGATGTTGATGTAATCGAATAGCTTTTTTTATAAAAGGGAGGGGTGGTTTGCATCAGTTCCTTACTTTGCATTTACTACTCAAAATTCTGCCATGATTGTTAGCGAGCCTTCTGAGTTGAAGCAGTATGTCATCTTGGTTGCCTGGGTCTTCAAAACCTAGCACACTTAGTAGCCACTTCATAAAAATTGATTGAATGAATAAAGAAAATTCTAAATGTTCTGTTTCGTTTTCTGTCCAATATATAAGTAGTCTGTTGCATCTATATGATATAACTGTTCTAGTCATTTTTTTAAGAGTGTGAGTGAGGAGCAGAGAGAGAAATTTCCGTAATCATTTTGGGTACAATTTCCATAGCACAATTAAAGGAGAGGATATGGAAGCAAAAGCTGGAATTTTTACTTGTATGCTTAGGGTTTTATTGTTGTTATTGATTGTTGCCATTGAACCGACTCCATTCATGGCAACCCCATGGATGCAGAGTAGAACTACTCCATAGGGTTTCCAAGGATGTGACCTTTCAGAAGCAGAGGATATACCAACAGTGTTTTCATCCTCTGGGTGGGCTCAAACTACCAACCTTTTGGCTAGTAGTCTAGTGCTTATCCTTTTGCACTACCCATGGGTTTATTTGGGTAGAAAAATCTCAGACTATTTTCAATTAATTGCAAAATTATAAAATACAGATAGTCTCCCCCATGAATTGCTAATTAGAAAAAGGATCTTCCTCTGAAAAGATGATATACACAAAGGCACTGCCTGTAGACAGACTTTCCTCAGGACTTGGAGAAGAAGCTGTATTTCAGCTCAGTCTCATGCCTGTTGTCCTGGCTGCGTCGTGCAGGGCACGGCCTGCTCAAACAAACACAGTTGCCGTGTACATAAATCTTTATCCTTGATATTTTCATGGATCCTTTTATTTTGCCTTTAATTGCTGTTAGGTGCCATCAAGTCCGTTCTGGCTCACATGACGCCATGTACAACAGAATGAACACTGCCTCATCCTGCACCATACTCACAGTCGTTCCTATATTTGAGCCCATTGTTGCAGCCACTGCTTAAATCCATCTTGTTTAGAGTCTTCATGTTTTTCACTGACCCTCTACTTTACCAAGCATGATGTCTTTCTCCAGGGACTGGTCCCTCCTGATAACATGCCCAAAGTGAGACAAAGTCTCTCCATCATCACTTCTAAGGAGCATTCTGGCTGTACTTCTTCCAAGACAAATTTGTTCATTTTTCTGGCAGTCCATGGTATATTCAATACTCTTCGTCAACACCATAATTCAAAGGCATCAGTTCTTCTTCAGTCTTCCTTATTCATTGTCCAGCTTTCACATGCATACGAGGTGACTGAAAACACCACTGCTCGGGTCAGGCATACCTTAGTCCTCAAAGTGACATCTTTGCTTTTTAACAGTTTAAAGAGGTTTTTTTGCAGCAGATTTGCTGAATGCAATGTGTCATTTGATTTCTTGACTGCTGCTTCCAAGGGTGTTGATGGTGGATCCAAGTAAAATGAAATCCTTGACAACTTCAGTATTTTCTCTTTTTATCATGATGTTGTTTATTGGTCCAGTGTGAGGATTTTTGTTGTTGTTGCTGTTGTTTTTATTCAAAGTTAATCTTTAATGGGATAGATGAGACTTTTTTTTTTCCAAGTAATTCATGAAAAGCTACAGATAAAGATGACCTTTTGCTGAAGACAGTCTTCAGCAACAATTTTGTTTCTACTTACTGTGTTTTAAAACGTAATTACTGAACTACTTTGCTCACATAAATACATAGATATGCTGGAAGGCAGATAGGTATGTTTTAACAAAACCATTCAATTTTTCTTATCTCTCTCTGATTTTTATACCAAAAATAACAAAGGGATCTAGCATCATAATGTTTTTTTAATTGTGCTTAGGTAGAATTTTACAGAGCAAATTACTTTCTCATTAAACAATACACAAATTGCTTTGTGACGTTGGTTATCAACCCCGTGATGTTCTGATACTGTCCCTTTCTTGACCTCAGGTTCCCCATTTCCATTTGTCCAGTTTTCTTGTCCCTTCCTGCCTTCTTGTCTTTGCTTTTGGTCTTCAATACATGGTTGAACTATGTGTGCTATCGTTTGTTTTATAGACCTGTCTAACCTTGGACAGTAGGGTAAACTTCAGGAGTGACTTCAGTACCCACTTAAAAGAGTGTCCGGGGGCCATATTCTCAGGATTTCTCCAGTCTCAGTCAGATCAGTAAGTCTGGTCTTTCTTTGTAAGTATGAATTTTGTTCTACATTTTTCTCCTGCTCTGTCCAGGAACCTCTATTGTGATCCCTGTCGGGGCAGTCAGTGGTGGTAGCTGGGTACCAACTAGTGGTTCTGGGCTCGGTCTGGTGAAGGCTCTGGTAGCTGTAGCCCATTAGTCCTTTGGACTAATCTTTCCCTTGTGTATCTGATTTTCTTCATTCTTCTTTGCTCCAGATGGGGTGGGACCTTAGATGTCCACTCACAAGCTTTTAAGACCCCAGACACTACTCATCAAAGTAGGATGTAAAACATTTTCATTATAAACTATGTTATGTCAATTGAACCAGATGTCCCCCAAGACCATGATCCCTAGCCCTCAGCCCAGTAAGTCAGTCCCTCAGGCAGTTTGGTTGTGCCTACGAAGCTTCTACGACTTTGCCTTGTCATCTTCAATATTTTCTCCATTTATTATGGTGTTGCTTACAGGTCCAGCTGTGAGGATTTTTGTTTTATATTGAGTTGTAATCCAAACTGAAGGCTGTAGTCTTTAATCTTCACCATTAAGTGCTTCAAGTCCTCTTCTCTCTCAGCAAGCAAGGTTGTGTCATCTGCATATCGCAGGTTGTTTATGAGCCTTGCTCAAATCCTGATGCCTCATTCTTCTTCATATAGTCCAATTTTTCCACGTCTTATTTATCTAGTGCTGCTGTAACTGAAATACCACAAATGGATGGCTTTAACAAAGAGAAATTTATTCTCTCACAGTTTAGGAGGCTAGAAGTCCAAATTCAGGGTGCCAGCACGAGCGAAGTCTTTCTGTTGGCTCTGGGGGAAGGTCCTTGTGATCAATCTTCACCTAGTCTAGAAGCTTCTCAGCTCAGGAACCCTAAGTCCAAAGGACGTGCTACACTCCTGGCACTTACTTTCCTGGTGACATGAGGTCCCTCTCCTCTCTGCTCACTTCTCTCTTTTATATCTCAAAAGAGATTGACTTAAGATACAACCTAATCTTGTAAATTGAGTTCTGTCTCTTTAACATAACTGCCTCTAATCTTGCCTCATTAACATCATAGAGGTTAGAACTTACAGCACATAGGATAATCACATCAAATCACAAAACGGTGAACAACCACGCAATGCTGAGAATCACGGCCTGGCCAAGTTGACGCACATTTTTGGGGGACACAATTTCAATCCATAACACTCGGATTATTTGCTCAGCATACAGATTGAAAAAGTATGGTGAAAGAATACAACCCTGATGCACAACTTTCCTGATTTTAAACCATGCAGTATCTCCTTGTTCTGTTCAAATGACTGTCTCTTGGTCTATGTACAGGTTCTGCATGAGCACAATTAAGTATTTTGCCTTTAGTATATACAGTAAATTCCTTAGATGAAAGAGTGCCTGCAGGTCAGGTTTCAATTCAGTATTTACTGTGGAAATGACTTAAAAAATAAATAGGAATACGCATAAGATGATGTGCTTAAGAAGGAAAAGGATTTTTGCCCAAACTAAGACCTGGGGATAACTTAATATGAAGAAATACATTAGAGATTATTTTACTCTCAGTAGACTACAGATTGAACGTCAGTCAGCCTTATAGGTGCTGATGCTTATTAGGTGTGGTAAAGCCTAAAAATTGTACAGACTGAAAAACGATGTTTTTACCGCATACAGCCTGTCTTATCTAGTTTTATACTTTCCATTTTCAGGAGACTAATAAAAACATCAAGTATGTTAAACAAAAAAAATGAAAAGAGGTGAAAGGAGCAAGGATCTCTCTTTCTCTCTCTCTATCTATATATTTTTTTTTCCTGGAAAAGATGGGGATAAAATAATCATGCAAAGATCATAACCACTAGTTTTGTGATTTTAATGAAATAAATGGATTCAGCATCAGCAAGGATAATTCAAATATAAAGGATAAAATTCATTAGTCATTAGTATTATGAAAAAACTTAGGTTATACTATCATTCTTTCAACACGTTTAGATATTGGATAAAATGACCTAGGGAATTAGACATTTAAATAAATGCATCCTGGAGTCAGTGGTCCCTTAAGTCCAGTTGTCTAAAATACTTTCAGCTTATTCTGGTTCAGTGATAAAAAATTGACAGAAAATTGACTATTTAAATCAAGTTTTAGAAATTTAATCTACCCATTACATGAGGTTGCCCAGGGTTATTCATCACTGATTAAACTCCTAATTAAACTAATTGAAAAGTCACCAGGGAATGAAAAAGACAATGGCATCCATTTACTGTTAAGAACTTGATTCCTTAAATGTGTTAGCACCCATAATTTTTTCACTTTGGTTTTCGTTTCTTAGAGCTGCTGAAACAGAAATACTACAAATGTGTGGTTTTAGCAAACAGAAACTTATTTTCTCTTATTTAAAAAAAAAAAAACTTATTTTAAGTTTAGGAGACTTAAAGTTTGAATTCAGGGAGCAGGCTCTAGGGGATGGCTCTTTGTTGGCTCTGGAGGAAAAATACTTGTCTTTTTCAGCTTCTGATCATGGGTTCCTTGGTGATCTCCATGTGGCATCAATATTTTCCCATTTGTGTTTCCTAGTTTCTGCACCTAATCTGCTCCTTTTATCTCTCAAAAGTAATTGGTTTAAAATGTACCCTACACTGACTTGGCCTCACTAACATAACAAAGAAAACCTTGTTCCTCAATGGGAGTACATCTGGAGGTATAAACCTAAAACCCCATTGCCACCAAGTTGATTCTGGCTCATAGCGACCTCATAGGACAGGGTAGTACTTCCCTATAGGATTTCCAAGGAGGGGGTGTTGGATTCAAACTGTGACCTTTTGGATAGCAGCCAAGCTCTAAACCACTATACCATCAGGTCCCCATCCACAAATATAAGGATTAGGATTTACAACGTGTATTTTGGGGGACATAATTCAATCTATAACAACTTCTCAGCTTCTCTTCTAGTCAAGAGTATGTTAACACTTAAGCCGTAGTAGAACTGCCCCCATAGAGTTTCCAAGGAGCGCCTGGCGGATTTGAACTACCGAATATTAACACTTAAGTACTGGGAAATGATACTCAAGATATGGTAGTTTTGAGGGTTAACATTATTATTATTTGTTAAAAATTGGAAATGCCTGTGATTTCTATTCTCTAGAGAGGAATATTTTCAAAATTTTCTTAAATATATATTTTTTGATTATTTCTTAAATGGTTTCACGTTCTCCACATAGGGATAGTCACTTTACTGTTGCTTTCAGTAGCAGGTGCTTTGATATTTTTAGTTTATTACTGACTTTTTAAGAAATGAATGCCACCAGGTACATCAGAGTAGTTCATTAGCTGTTCAGTCATTTGTGGATTTTTCTTTATATATTCATGTGATGATTAACACTTCACCCATTGATCAATTTCATCAAATATATGTTATCAGGTAATAATGGTGTATTATGTTTTTTAGGACAATATGAAAAATTGCAGAATATGCAATAGACGGCTGCTTGGCTGGAGGCAAGACATTCCTTTTGTTCCAGTACTAGTATGCAATAAGGCACATTTTGAGCGCCCTTTCACTTAAAAGAAGAAAAGGAGTATTCAGCTGGGGTGGGGAGATGTCACAAGCTCTAGGTATAAATCACAGCCTTGCAATCTGGGCAAATCTTCTCATTAATCTTTTGGGCTTATCTTTCTCCTCTTACAAAGCAGGTGTGATGATTAATTTTATTTGTTAACTTGACTAAGTTTTTCATATTGTGTCTTAGTTATCTAGTGCTACTATAGCAAAAATACCACAAGTGGGTGGCTTTAATGTACAGAAATTTATTTTCTCACCATTTAGGAGGTTAGAAGTTCAAATTAAGGGCACAGGCTGTAGTGGAAGGCTTTCCCTCTCTGTCGGCTCTGGGAAAAGGTCCTTGTTCCTTGGTTCTTTGGTGATCTTCATGTGGTGTGGCATCTATCTTTACTTGTTTAATCTTTTCTATATCTCAAAAGAGACGGTTATAAGATACATCCAACACTAATACTGTCTCATTAAAATAACAAAGAAAGCCCATTCCCGAATGGTATTATAACCACTGGTCTAAGGATTGGGATTTGCAACGCATATTTTGGGGTGACACAATTCAACCTGTAACAGTGCGTAAAGGTATTTTTAGATGTGATTGGCGTTTACAATTAGTTGACTTTATGTTAAAAAAAAAAAAAACAAGTCTTATTGATTGTTTCAGTGAAAACTATTTTAGTTTTCCTTCTCTGACAGGTTTCTGTTTTACACAGGTTCAGGCTTTTGCAGGTTTTCCCGTATATATTTATGTGTATCCCCTGTGGGTCTGCTCTCTGAACAACCCTGACATAGAGAGCATGTTAATCCATTCTTCCTAAGGTTATCAAGCATAGTAAATTGGATGGTTTAGCTGTCATGGCTATGAAGTTTGGTGGTTTTGGTGACATCTTAGATGTCACTTGTCCCAGGATGTCTTCCCTGACCTACCTCATTGACTGTTGCAGGCACCTCTGTCTATTCTAAGTCCTCTGTCCATGCTGAGCATATTTTTGTCACAGCGCCCATAGTAAGCGAATGGTTTGCTTTCTTGTCTCCTTGCGCCCTCACCCTGTAGGATGAGAGGTCCTGAATGTCAGTCTTTTTATCTCTGTATTTCTAGAAACCAGAATAGTGGCAGATACAAAATAGTTGTTTGAAGTTCACTTAAAAGATGATTAAAAAAATATTTTGGTTAATCTTAACGTTTTCTTAAGACTAATACAGCAGTTTCTCCAGTGTGTTCTTTGTAAAAGAAATTAGCTTTTATTTATATCTCCAGTGAAAACAGCCTTTAATATTTTACAGGACTTGATTACGGCCTTATGCTACGATTTGTAGGCATAAGTGTGGTACTTGGCTTAGGTAGTAAACGCTAAGAAGCAAGGAATTATTAGTATGAGTTTCTGTAATATAGGGTTAGGAGGCTAGAATGAGGGTGGGAGAGTATCAGATTACAGATTTGTAAATCGGAGGTGAAGGTATAAAAACCCATTAAAAAAATAGATCAAAGTCTATGAATTAAAAAAAAAAAAAAAAAGGGGGAAAGCATGGATCTGCATGATGTTTAACCCAAAGCGGCTGCCCCACGGCTCCCCGGCAGCCTTGGCTCATGCCGCAAACGCACCTTCTGGCCATACTCAGCTCTTGAATGCACCTTCCCCAGCAGAACCAATGACCAAATGTAATGAAGAGAAACTATTATTTTATTAGGATATCTTATTGAGAGAAGGGCCAAGGGTTTACCCACCACATATAAAAACTTCACACAGTTCTGTTTAGCATCTTTATTCTTTCTCCTAAAAAGCCTCTTAGGCCTTCAGTACCACACCTTTTTTTTTTCTCTCCACAGCAAACCTCTAAAAGCCTTCTATTGACAGGATCCGTCCAATTCTGGCTGTAAACTTGCACAGGCACCCCAGCATTCAAAAACCAGGCAGCCAGCTCACACCAACCCATTTAGAAAGCAGTTCAGGGACCATGTTGCAGTGGTTTTCAGACTTTATGGCTGTGTCTCAGAGTAAGGCAAATAATTTTAACGTGATCAAGAACACACAGAAAAGCACAAATATAAAGTTAAAAAAAAGCTTTATGAAAGAATTTTTCCAATAGCTTATTCTCGACCCTCCCTCCTCCTCTCTCTTCCTCTCTTCTGTCCTAGTGTATTTAAGTAAAAATATGCTGTTCCTGACTCACCCATTTCTTTCCATCAGCATTTAAAAAAAAACATTATTTTATTATTACTTAAACATGCCTTCTGCAGTTTCAGTCCACATTCCAAGCAGTCTAAAAAGATATTTATGTGACCAATACCAGGTTTTCTTTTAGGGATGCTTCTGTTGTTTTTTAAAAATAGCATTTCTCTGTATTTTGCCTAAAAAACTTAACAACTGAGAAGGGGAAGCTTCTTGAGGTTGATTCCTTTGGGACATGTTATTCTTAACCAATTTATTCAATTCTTCTTTCCTGGTTCCAGGCAGATACTGCTGATTATGCCTGTCAGAGCCACCAGCTTGCTATGGTTCTCTTCCCGAAATGCAAAATGCAAAACCCAAACCAGTTGCAGTTGAGTCAATTCTGACTCATGGTGAACCCATGTGTTATGCAGTAGAACTGCTCTATAGTGTTTTCTGGGCTGTAATCTTTATGAAAGTCAATTGCCTGGCCTTTCTTCTGCGGTGTCACTGGGTGGGTTCAAACTGCTAACCTTTAGCTTAACAGTTGCTTGCAAACCATTTGTGCTACCCATGTATCTTTCCTGAAACTCAAGTCCTTTTCATTTTGTTTGTCTTTAAATCTCCTATATAACAACTAAAGAGTGGAACAATTATGAACACGTGCAAATTCATGCTTAATTTGTCATTTTGTCACTTATCACTGAAAAAATCCCTTCTCTCTGTCTTTCATGCATGCAGGATACTCCAAGCTGTCTTCACATTCATTCTCTGCAGTGTTTTGGGCTGATCCTTATTTAAGTTATTGCGAAGCTCTTTCTGTCCTGGCCACGAGAGATGTATTATTTGAAGGCAATCAGTGGCAGTGCCAACGTCCTTTATGGGTGGCAGCAGGTTGCGCTTACCAGCAATTCATCAACATTATTAGCACGTTTATGTATGGGAATTTTACATAAATATGGAAGACTGTGGTTTATGCCTTTGAGGAGGTTAAAATAAAATTACATCAGAGGCCGTCACCATATGCAATGTTTAGTCATGTAATATGGTGACCATTTGCTCATGTTACTGTGCCATATTTTCACAGCATTTGTGTGTTCAAATGACTCAATCAAACTTCTGCCAAAATATGTGGGGGAAAAAAAAACAACTAAATGAGGAGCCTTTTCCAAAAATGTTTTCCTATTTTTGCTACCAGATTTATCTAATAGAAATAACTCCTGGAGTAAGTGCCACTTGCCTACTGTGGAAAACACTTTACTTGGCAGCAATGCTGAAGCATCCAATATGAATTATAGGCATTTACTGCAATAGAACCAAGGAATCCTCTTTCCCCTTCAAAATCAATAGAAAAATTGTTACTTACAGTAGGTATTCTTTTTCTTTGTGAAAACAAATGACAACGCATTCTGTTTCAGGGTAGTTCAGACATTTCTCACCTAGCAGAGTGATTTAATTCACCATTTTACCACCTCAGGTAAAAAGGTTCTTTTGCATCTCAAAGGCTAGAGACAATATTTTTCACAAAGAAGTATACTAATTATTCATTTTTTTTAAAATTAGACTTTGGGAAGAGAGAAAACATTACATTTTTGGTGGTAAAAATTAATGTATTTTTATGAAAATCTACATTCGACATGCATTCAATGGTGAAGTGTAAAATATTTTAAAATTTTAGTTTATTGAGAGAAAATACTTTCTATTTGTGGTGTTATTCATAATACAATTTTTTTTTTAAAGCAAATTTCAACAAGGTCAGATTTTTCTCCTTGAATTCTATATACTTCCATTATCTACATCTTAAATCAGTAGTTTTAAAAGCCTCATAGATGAAAATTTTCTATAGAATAATTATTCTACTGTTGTAGTGAATTTTTATCCTGATTTGATATTATAGTGATTTTTATTCTTATTGAAAAAATATGTAAAATTACTCTTATCTAATAAAAGTACATTCAAGTATGCTTGTGTGTGTGCAAAATAAGGCAAACAATGGAAGCCTGTTGAATTCCTTACATTGAAATGCAGTTATATAAGAACATGTATGAGTGTATAAAGATGTATATAATAAGCTAGTACTAATAACTATCAGAGATTTATTATAGCTCAACTAAGGACCCAATATTTGATATCTTAATTTCCTTTACTAAATTTTTTGAATCTTAAGAAAATATCTATAAAGTGGGAAGTAACCTGTTGCCATAAAGTCGATTCTGACTCATAGCAACCCTATATGACAGAGTAGAACTGCCCCAAAGGGTTTCCAAGGAGTGGCTGCTGGATTCAAACTGCTGACCTTTTGGTTAGCAGCTGAGCTCTTTACCACTCTGCCACCAAGGCTCCCAAGTGGGAAGTACACAGACTTAATATTTCACCACTGACTTGTGGAGAACCAGAAATAGGGTTTATAAGGAGCCAAGTGTTATAATTTTCTTTTAGTATTATTTGAAGTCAATGAATAAATGTATTATTACTATTGTATTATTGCTTAGTACTAACTGAATTTCTTCATTATACTCCTTAGCAACATGAACTGAACAAACAACGGAAAAAATAGCAATAGCATCTGACTACTAACGGGCACATTGGTCCTGGAACACAACATTTTACATATATATGAGGCAAAAAATAACTTTGATTATTAGTATTGCAGGGAAATTTTCACTGTCAAAAGCAATGGGAGGAATGCATACATTTTAATAATTTTGGAAAGCTGCTATAGGATATTATAATTTCTATTTTGTTTGTGTTTAGCTGTCCTATAAAAAGGAAAAAACAAAAACAAGATGTAGTTAAGAGTAGTGGGCATTCACATTCAGACAATTTGTGTATTGCTACAAACGTGTTAATTACAACTGCTTCCAAGGTATCCCAGATTTTCAAAAGTTTTATTTTAAGTTTGAAGACTAGACAAGGTCATACTGATTTTACAACATCCTACATGATTTAAGTATATATATATACAAAAAACAAAAACACTGGAATATTACAGTTTGAAAGATTGCAATGATTATTTGTGTCATTATTTTTGTACTTACACATCAGGTGTCAGCATTGAGTATTATATTTCATATTTTGTTGACTAGCAAAGATACAATCATTAGTATCCCAAGTTCTCAAAATTCACACCAATCCTTATAAAGTTATTCAGAAAGAGAAAGTCAACCTTTAAATAAGAATTAGTGACTGCGATAAATGTTTTTAATAGGACATAAATAAAATGGAGATATTTGTATTTAATTTCTTGAGTTATAAAATTAGCATACTGTGGTGATTCAGTATGGTGAAGACTGGGTGATTCTTTTGTGGGTTCTGCTTGTGAGCTTTTACTTGGTTTAGTGTGAATTTAAATGGAATAAATTTGCTCAGTTTGGTGTCATTGAAACAGATGACATAAAAGCTACTGACTACTTGACAATATTTCCACATGTCGGAGTCCCTTTGTTGTCACCAATTTTGGGTATGCAGTGAAGGGGGTGGGGTAGGACAAAGTAGATGTCCCATTGGACCTGCCATGCTGCTGAATAGCACATGGAGCAGAGAAAACGCACAAGCAAGAGAAAGCCATTTCAATGTATTCCTAAAAGGTACCAAGTATAATTTTAAGCAACTTTCTTGGAAAATAACCTGCTTTTATAAAGCTGTCAATAAAAAATTCAAAACAGCATATGAAGCCATGAATAATTTTGACAAAGTAAGTCATCACAAAGCATTACTCATAATTTTTAAACATTACTATTCAGGCTGATCTGCCAAGGAGTGTGGGACAGTAATACAATGTTAAACTTTGAAAGAAATTAGGACCGTTGGCTAGACATTAAATGTTTGTATATTTTGGGACTTAAGTAATTAATTGTACCATGAATCCAAAACTAGCTGATTAAAAACATTCTAAATTCCTAATTTTAGTTATCTTAAAAGGGCAATATTGATGGCAACTCTGTTTTTGAAAGGTGCTGGAAATTGATTACCATTTTAGATGCTTCCAACCAACAATTTCATAATAAGAGCATCAAGCAGAAAGTATATGGGCATAGGAGAAACCAGTTCCCTTAAAATCAACCAATTTTGCCCTTACAAAAAAAATGCCATTATGATTGATTTTCTCTTTAAATTCTTCACTAGGACTGAAGACCACTCCTATATACATCATTAAGAAATGCTGTTAACACGCGAACAGACAAGACAAGTCTTTTGTTATGCAGTGGCTTTTGTTATGCAGCACAAAAAAAAAAAAAATTAGCAGTGTTGCACAGGACCTCAACATTTCATACACATACCAAACTTTCTTTTCTGGTACCCTTAATTTAAAACTCTGATAATTCTGTGTCTAAGCCTTGTAAAATGAAAACTTGTAAAACAGATAAATTAGATGTTGAGGACTTTTATGGAGGTAGTGTGAGCTTTAATTTGAAAGACATGTCAATGAAACCTCCATTATCAAGAACAAATTGTTATGATAATTGCTTATTTTCTCAGGACCTTTGAAGCAAAATAAATAGAAATCAATTTTCATTTGAAAATGCTTTATTCCTTTGTCATTAGTAAATACTTTCCTGCTCACGTAATGTGCTTTCCTGGGAAACCACCACCACTTTCAAATCTCAATAAATTTTAGTTTCACAGGAAATGCAGAGATGGACACAGTAACTGTGAGTATGTCTGGCCAAGTCATGCAGCACTGTGTCAGTATTTGCCTGTCTAAAAAAAAAAATTAGAAGGAATTCATGGTTCTATTATTTTAAAGGAAAGAGAAGGCCATGCAAGAACCATCAAAGCAAAGATTTGAATTTAGTTTTAAAGGGACATAATACACATTTTTGGTTGCTTATTATTTTGGCAAATGATAGTATGTAACTCTCTGTAAAGGATGCATTTGGAAATAATATAGGTACCCAAAATATAGGTACAGTTTCCTTTAAATATAGAATTGCAGATAGATTCAATCTACTGATAATAAATACAGCTCTATCTACAAATATTTGATGATGTTCTGTATGTATAAATAAGCATGGCTCTTCTTTTAGGCAAATAACAGGAAGAAAGTCAACTAAAAAATAAAAAAAGTATTCAGGCAATATAAAATATAAAGAATATAGAGTAGAACCAAAATAAAAATCAATAATCTTTGATTAGAAATAATGAGTGTTAAAAGAGGATTATAATATCAGATAGTACTGCATATTACAGATTCTTCTTCAAAAGTTCTGTTATAAACACTGACAGTGTTTGGTAGGCACAGGGAAACAATTAGGGTAATGTAGAGTCATCACAGAAGGAAAAAAAACTTATTGCTAACATTGCAGTATTCTTTTTATAAGAATTAGTTGAGTATTGATTGCAAAAGCTTGTTATTTAATAACTGTGAGATTTCTCTTCATCCTTGCCATAAAAAGAATGCTGCTTTCTTTCCCCAATGTATTTCAACCAGTGTGAATCACTCAGGAAACAATGACAAAAGTAATTCACGGTTAATGTGATGTTACTAAAACAATTTAAATAATAAAAATTAAATTGAAGTATTGAAAAGGCAGGCTTAGACCTCCTTAAAGACAGTGGCCTACCATACATTGAGCACTTTTTCATGAAAAAAAACTCCATTCATTTTCCTACAGATTTTGCACAGTTTATTCCATGGAGAAACTTTTGGGGAAATAGGAGGGTCGTGGGATAAAGGGCCTCTTCACTCCTCCTCTGTGCATCCCAGCAGCTCTGACCGAAGGGTGATCCTCCCATACCAGGACCAAGGAAGGATTCTTATGTACCGTGCATAGATGGGAGGGCTGATGACGTTTTTCCTGTGGGTGTCATTGTCAAAGTTGCCCTGGAAAACCTAATAAAGCAAAACAAAGAACACCAGTCAGAGAGCCTTCTTTTTCTTTGGCACTCTTTTTATTATTTCTTGTTTGGAGAATTTTTCTCAAGCCTGAGATTTGAAAACTGTTCACTTTTATCTTCTCCGAAATATGTTGTGACTTCTCTTTAATAATCTTTTAAATATTATTTGTCTATACTTCAATGTTTTTTCTTTTAATTCGACCAATATTTACTTATTTATTTTTTGGTTCTATCACAGCCTGATGTTGGCCAGGCAGCTTGCTGACTATGCTGTCTTCAAGGAGTGAATCAGGCATCTAGGCTGCTTGCAAATCACAAGCCATCATCGGAAACACATGACCTCCATGTTCACCGAGGCATGGGGAGAGAGGGGTGGTAGATGGTGTAGTATGTTTTAAAGAGGATGCTATGGACACAGTTTGCATCAATTCAGGCTACCTCCTCTTGACCTGAACTCATGATATGACCCACACGTAACTACAGAGGAAGCTAGGAAATGTAGAGGAGCCAATGGGTATTTGGTGAACACTAACATTTTCTATCTGCTTGTCTCTTGCTCTCTTCTTTTCATGTAGAGAACACAAGTGACCCAACCCCAAGAGAGGCAACCCAGTCAGTGCTGTTTTGAACTTTTCTTTTTCAAAATTCTTTGTTAATTTCTGAATCTGTACAATACTGTTGTTCCTATAACTTATAATACTCTGATATATTTTGCATTGAATGTTCTTTTAATGCACATTTCTCCCAAAAGATTTTCACAATAGCTTTAACAAGTGTCTGCTTTAGAAGAACAAAACAAAATAAAAACACTGAGATCCTAATAGGAATTGTATTAAACTATAAATGACTATGAGACGAACTGATACACTTATAATATTTAGTCTTTACCTACAGATTTCACCATTATCTTCCTATAGATTCTTTATATTTCTTGTTAAGGACATTTCTAACTTTTATGTTTACATTTTTATGTTAGCTCAACTAAAACAGTGAAAATCTCTTCAAGGTTTTTGCTTTTAAGTTTATGAGGCATCTTAAAATTGGAAGATAATTTTCTTTCTTGTTCAAGATCAAAACCTGACTATATGGCTAAAGAGAAACCTGAAAATAAAATTCCCCACCCTCAAAATAAAAACAGAAAAAACAGAGACTCCTTCATCATATGGCAGGATTCTTAATTCACATCTTCAAACATTCTGAAATTAAAGGAAATGTTTTAAAAACGGCCTTCCAGAATAAGTTGGTTCAGTTTCACATGACCACAAAAAGTTCCCGGGAAAGAGAAAAATAAAGATATTCTCCTCCAAACTATTAGAGACTATGGCACTGATTAACAGAAGCCAGAGACGAGGTGGAGTAATTTTTCTGCTGGTTCCACAAAAAGATTATTTGCAGTTGAGGGCAAGTGTAAAGTACCATCCCCAACTGGGGGGAGGGAATCATTTTCCACCTTGACACAAAACATATCTCAAAGGCTATTTCTGAATAAATATTTGCTAGAGAACAGGATACTGATCTGTGCTAAGTCTAGAACTCATCCTGGCATATCTGAATTCATGTTAACTTAATAGGAATTTTATCTTCAGCGACACTCCGGCCTATATTAATCAAGGAGGAACTGATTCTAGATTGAGATGTTACTGTAGTAACAATGTCTTTGGTAGCAAAAGCCCACATGTACCTCACATAGACATACTATAGACATACAAACACCAAAAATCTCGAGAGAGTATTGCATTGCAACAGGAGAAAATAAGAGAGCACATGTTACGGTTTCCTGACATTCTCTCTGATATACGATGTTGAATTTAAATGCTTCACTGGGATGGTAGTATTACAATTTAATATAGAATCTAAAATCCAATTTTGTAGCCCAGCTATAGAACTTAATGTATGTCTTTGGAATAATATGGTTGAAATTCATTAACTTTCATCACAAGATCTATAACAGTCCAAAATATAGTGTTATGACACCCACTTCATCTTGGGAAGGAAATCTAGGGAGAAACAATTTTCTGTTAAACCACTGGTCTCTGGCATCAGTTTCAATAACAAATTATCAACCCACAAAGCATTTCTTGAATTATTAGTTATGGCTATAATGAAGGATACACATCGAGAAGCTACATCAGCTTGGAAGTTGATGGTTTAATGTGTGAAAGTCATAGCTCTTTGGACGCTCATTAAAAAAAAAATTAAGCAGCGTAAGACAGGCTAATTTTAAAAACAAAAAAAATGTTCACAAAGAAACAGCCAAAATCTACATTGGAATACCCAAATCACGATCTGAAAGAATTGAGACTATACTATTATTTTCAGAGGTCTCTCAGTAATGACAGCACTGAACAAAAAGCATATAATTACTAATTCCAGCATGACGTCTTGCACTTGCTGTGCAAACGTGTGGTCCCTGCACTATTTTGTCATCTCCAACACCAGGAAGACCCTGGTTACAAATTCTATTTCTATGTTTTACCAGGCAAGAGACTATAAACTCAGTATTTTTAGTTAACTTTATAAAATCGGCAAGATTTCTGGAAAAGTGCTTTCACACGCACACTTTAAAGTAATATGCACCTTGTTTGAAATCAAAATCTAAAAAGACTGATGCAGAACATTAAAACTTCATATAGAGGGGAAAACATTGTATATAAGAAAGACACAGTTTGATTTACAAGATTTTACAAGGATTCAGAACTTTGGGGAGGAAACTTGACTAATTAGCTGATGACAAGTTTGATGATACATTCAAGCATGATAATGTTTAGCAGTCTCTCAGGCTTTTTCCTATCATATAGGGCCTCAAGAAAAAAAGATATTCAAGGTATTTTGAAGAGGCTTCCATAATTACAACATATGAGAAGATAAGAGAGAAAGAAATAGAACCGCCTCTGCTAGGCTATCTTCCGTAGCTGGGATCTCAGGTTCAGTTTTCTAATTTCGGCTGTTCTGTGATACTAGTTAAAATCCAAATACAATTCTAGTGAGGATTCAGGTTTTAACAGGGAGACAATAACAGCTAAAATAAAACACTTAGAGATTTCCAGAAACATTTTTGCGTTTTTTGTAAGATGAGACCTGTTATTCTTGGTAGGGGCCCTGGTCTGCTCAGACCAGTATGGATGTCCTCAACAGAGAGCGGCCAAGGATAATAATGGAGGAAGGCATGATTAGCCTCTGTGACATCACTCAGGGAGGCGGATACATCTCAGCTTCTCTTAGCAAATATGTAACTAGTTGTTGTTGGTAGTTGCCGTTGAATCAATTCTGACTCACGGCGATCCCATGTGCGCAGAGTAGAACAGCAAGCCACTGGGTTTCAAGGCTGTGACCTGTGGAAGCAGACTGCCAGGCCTTTCTTCTGAGGCATCTTTGAGTAGGTTCAAACTGCCATTCTTTCAGTTAGGAGTCCAGTGTCTAACCATTTGTGCCACCCAGGGACTCCATGTATAACTACGCTTTTCACAAAATGTTCAGAGATCCTTTTGGAAGTTCTTGCCCATATCATTTCTTTGGAAAATCATCTGGTTTGTGAAGGTGAATTTCTTTTTATTTGCCCTAAGCTCATTAAAAGTTTTAAACTGATTTCCATTTTTTTTTTAATTTTTATTGTGCTTTAAGTGAAAGATTATAAATCAAGTCAGTCTCTCACACAAAAACTTATACATACCCTGCCACATACTCCCAATATCTCTTCCCCCAATGAGACAGCCCGCTGCCTCCCTCCACTCTCTCTTTTCGTGTCCATTTTGCCAGCTTCTAACCCCTCTACCCTCTCATCTCCCCTCCAGGGAGGAGATGCCAACATACTCTCAAGTGTCCACCTGATCCAAGAAGCTCACTCCTCACCAGCATCCCTCTCCAGCCCTACGTCCAGTCCAATCCCTATCTGAAGAGTTGGCTTAGGCGGAAGAGTCTCAGGATTTTAGCAAGGTCCTAAGTCTCCATCTCTTCATTATTCTAGTCTTCTGGAAGTACTTCCCCTCTAGAATTCACTATTTCTCTTCTGATCTGTGAAGATTAGAATCATATTTAGGATTCCAGATATAGTGAAAATACAAGGGTTGAATAAAGCTTTTTAAAGCTTTCTCTACTTTTTTGCACTTGTTAATGGCATCAAACATACTGTTGACTTTATTGACTGACTTGGTGTGCTGACCTGACATCTTTAAGGAATAAAGGGCAAAGATAAAAACCCATTTCCCTAGGGCAGTGTGTGTGTGTCTGTGTGTATGTGTGTATGTGTGTGTGTGTGTGTGTGTTTATGTGTTGATTGAAAGCTTCGAATGATTTATTTGCATATAAAATTTCAATTATTTATCCTTTCATTCAAAGTGCTTATAAAAACATTGATAAGAACACTGGGTTTGAATTCTGATTTTTTTTTTTTTTATAAACCCTGTTTTTATCTAATTCTATACCTTCAATGGAAGAATCTGAGACTTGGAAGAGGACTCAGAAACCTGCTAGCACCAGCTTTCCCTTCTGACATTTCTAACGTGGAGCTCTCAGCCTATCCATGGCAAGCCTTGATAAAACAGAGCAGGCATGTATTTACATAGTTTGAAATTTCCATCTATTGATCCTAGTGCTTTCTTCTCTAACAGCATAGAACAAGTGTAGCTCATAGAACAAGTGTAGCTCATTAAAACAAACAAACAAACAAAAAAAACAACCCTTCCCCCCCCCAAAAAAAAACAACTCTTTAATGTGTTTAACAATAGCTAAGGTCAATCTCAAAAAAAAACTCCGGCTGTATGTGGTAGGTTAAACATTCTTCATGCCTTCAAACATCCCTCATGTGAGATGATTTTTAAATCGGTCATCACCTTGGTTGTAATTCATTGAATATCCTCTGGTTTATAACTCAATTACAGTGTGGTATTTATTGGACACGGTATGTAGTTTTGACCTGGACAGCTCAAAACCTACAATGGAGCTTTGTTGTGGATATAATACTTCTATCAGTGCAGCATAAGATGAATATTTTAAATTATTTTATTATGTTTTGGGTCATGATTGATCTTACAGTCAAATAAACTTTGGATGTGTTCACAAAATTTCTTTTAAGCTAGGATTTTATCAAATTTTTATCTCCATAATAGATATATAATGGATATAGAAATTTATATTTATGCCAATCTCATTAAACGTTATTGAGTTCAGGACATTTTCTTAAATGGTAATTCCTAGTTAAAAGTATTAACTATTTAAAAAATAGTGAATATTTAGTGGGCATTAGTATTTAAATATCTATTTCATAAAGTAACAATGTATAACTATGTGAGTATAAAATCTGATTTTCTGGGTGACATAAAAGACTTACTAGTTTATGGTTAAGCATCATAAAACTCATCTTTACTTACTGAGTATCAGCATTACTCATATTTTTTGGACTGCCAAAGTTTCAGGGTTGCAACTTGAATCAATGTTTTAACTGATATAAAGTCTTATGTAACAATTTTCACAGAATTAGCATGCACACATGAAGTTAAATGTAATATTTTTCCTTCTGAATATGTTTATAAGAGAAGCTTCAATTGTTTCTAATTCTATGACTAGTTTGACAACAATGTCTTAGGCTAATCTGTGATTTATGTTCTACTTTTCCCTATACGGAAGCATTAAAAAAAAAAAAACTTTTTATTAAAAAGAAAAAAATGGTAAAATATATAGAAAAGTATTCTTTAAAAGTTTCAGTTAGTGGTATGAGCTAAGATCAAATTAAAAAGAAAAATTCTTGTTGGAAGTTTTGCATGTCTGAAACTTCTGTTAGTGATTGAATTAAAAAAAAAATTGAAACCAGAAGTTTGATTCTTTTACCTGACATAGACTCTAGCTATTACTCAGTGAATTCAATTTTCTAGGAAAATTTACCAGCATCCTGAAACCATTTCATGACTGAATGGCTGGTATATCATTCCTGATAGTTTTCTCCGCAATCCATTTCAGTAAACCAATGAAACAGGGTAACAAAATTAGTCTAAATATAAATGCATCCTTTCAGTTGTAATAGGAAACTAGGTTCCTATTACAACTAGGTTCCAGGTAAATTCCAATATTCTAGGAAATGTTCCTTTGGAAAATTGTGTATATTGAGAATCACATCCTGAAAGGGGCATCAAGGGAAAAAAAAAAGAAAAGGCTTTTGTTGGTAATGGTGGATTGTGAGATTACGGTAACAAGAGTCTATATTGATCATTAGTTTAATAGATAAATGAGTTGGAGGATCAGCCTTCATTACAGCAATCTCAACAATGCTGAATCGAAAATCCTCACCAACAGAGAGGAACAGGACGCTATCACTGTGTCTTCCATCTGGATGCGTCCTGAACAGAACTATTGCCCTCCAAAGCTGCGACCTAAATAACTTGTCAGCAGTTGAACATGCCTGTGTATAAGTCACAGGGGAAGAAATTCAAACAGGATTTACACAGAAACTTCTTTTGAGATGGAACCAGGAATAGTGACAGTGTTACATCTCCTAATTTATGAAAAATATAATGAAATCCATACATAACAGATTCAATGCAAAGAGGCCTTGTTTTCATATCAACCACTAGCTATGACACATTAAATAATGTTTATTTATTCCACATGTTTGAAAGGAGTTGATCATCTTATTTTCTATGCACGTAAGATATATCGCGATACATCTTAATCTTCAGTCTGCTCATGTGTGTTATGTTGAAGCAAACTGCTGACTAAACAATATTTTCTCTATGAACGTCTTTTCTGTTTAGTTCAATATGTGTCAAAACGTAGTACAGGAGTAGTGTTTGCAGGCACGTGTGATTCTAGACAGCAGTGGACAGTTCATCTAACTTTGTGTAATAGGAGTAATTGGTGTTGAAGGTCTGTAGGTCTTACAGAGGGCTTTTTGATACTTGATCAGTCTGAAAAGGACCTCAATTGTCTGAAAGAATTGTGTCCAAACCTTCTCAAACATCACATGCTAAGTCTGTACAGACATCTAGGCTTCAGAATTAATTATGAACTTACCCTGTATTTTGTTTCTTTTAATAAATCCTGACGTGTCAACCCATCAAAATTTATTTATTGTGACCTTTGGGCACACTTTCTAAACCCAATACTCTTGCTCTGCTCTCATTACTTGCTCTTTTCATTTAATTTCTGGATGATAGCTATTCTCATGGACATAAGCCTCATAAATATATCTAGTGACTACTATTATTTGTCCCATTTCCAATTTCAGTAGCAAAACATATCGACATTTCTATTCTTCTGTATTTCTTTAATATCATTTCTGCAAAGGTTTGTAAATTCTTTGGGGAGTATTACTGTGGATGTCTATTTGGGATTAATTTGAAATCTCCTGAGAAACTGCGGTTAGGTGTTCTGAAGGCTACAGAGCATGATGACGTATACAAATAATTCTGTACCATATTTCATATTTTTTAGAAATTTTTATCTGTGTTCCTTTCAAAATGTTGTTTTGCTCCATCAGCCCTTTAAAAAATATGGACCTGGTTGCTTCAGAGATTTCTTTGCTTCCCAGACTCACTCAATGAGGTTTTCAAACTGCATATCCAAAGGTTTAACTTCAAAGGTTCAATTATAGAACATTTTTGTTTCTTGGGGAAAGTAAAAAAGAAACACAAGGAGGCAAGTTTTCATAGGCTTTCTTCAGTAGGGCATGAATCATTTTAAGACATTAAAAAGAATATATGGATTCTTCAAGAAAATAATTTCTTCTACCATTGTTGTTCTCAGATTTCTTGGGGCTCTAAAGTTTTCTCCCTATTGCAGTTATGTAAAAAAGTAGGTCTTTGGCTTCAGGGAATGCTGCATTTCAATCACCTGCTCTGGCTTTACTTCATGCTCCTAGTGTATGTAAAGATCTCTGATTATAACCCACAAAATTTTTTACTAAACCATCAATTTGATTTTCACCAAGAATTCTTACGGTACTATTTGCACCCTATCGCTCTCTCTCTGTGGTTGTTGTAGGTGCCGTGGAGTCCATTCCGACTCATAGCGACCCTATGTACAACAGAATGAAACACTGCACCATCCTCACAATCACTGTTCATGCTTAAACCCATTGCTGCTGCCACTGTGTCAGTCCATCTCATTGAGGGTCTTCCTCTTTTTCGCTGATCCTCTACTTTACCAAGAATGATGTCCTTCTCCAGGGACGGACCCCTTCTGAAAACAAGTCCAAAGTATGTGATACAGTTTTGTCAGCTGTGCTTCTAAGGAGCATTCTGGTTTTACTTCTTGCAGGACAGATTTGTTCTTCATTTTGGCAGTCCATAGTTTATTCAACAATCTTGCCAATGCCATAGTTTAAAGGCATCAATTCTTAGGTCTTCCTTATTCATCATCTAGTTTCCACAGGCATATGAGGTGATTGAAAACACCATGGCTTGGGTCAGGCACACCTTAGTCCTCAAGGTGACATCTTCTTCTTCTTCTTTTTTTTTTTTTGAACACTTTGAAGAGTTCTTTTGCAGCAGATTTTTCTGGTGCAATGCGTCTTTTGATTTCTAGACTGCTGCTTCCATGGGTGTTGATACCGGATCCAAGTAAACTGAAATTCTTGACAGCTTCAATCTTTTCCTTGTTTACATGATGTTTCTTATTGCTGTGAAGATATTTGTTTTATGTTGAGGTGTAATCCATACTGAAGGCTGCGGTCTTTGATCTTCATCAGTAAGTGCTTCAAGTTCTCTTCACTTTCAGCAAGCAAGGTTGTGTCATCTGCATAATGCGGGTTGTTAATCAGTCTTTCTCCAATCCTGATGCCCCATTCTTCTTCATATAGTCCAGTTTCTCAGATTGTTTGCTCAGCATACAGATTGAATAGGAACGGTGAAAGAATACCACCCTGATGCATACCTTTTCCTGACTTTCAACCATGCAGTATCCCTTCATTCTGTCAGAACTACTGCCTCTTGATCTATGTACAGTTTCCTCATGAGCACAATTTAGAGCTCTGGAATTCCCATTTTTTGCAATGTTATTCATAATCTGTTATGATCCACACAGTCGAATGCCTTTGCATAGTCAATAAAACACAGGTAAACATCTTTCTGTTATTCTCTGCTTTCGGCCAGGATCCATCTGACATCAGCAATGATATCCCTGGTTCTGCATCCTCTTCTGAATCTAGCTTAAGTTTCTGGCAGTTTTCTGTCAATATACTGCTGCAGCTGCTTTTGAATGACCTTCAGCAAAATTTTACTTCTGTGTTATGTTAATGATATTGTTTGATAATTTCTGCATTCATTTGAATCACCTGTCTTTCGAATAGGCGTAAATATAGATCTCTTTTCCAGGTGGTTGGCCAAGAAGCGGTCTTCATAATTTCTTGGCATAGATAAGTGAGTACTTTCAGAGCTACATCTGTTTGTTGAAAGATCTCAACTGGTATTCTGTCAATTTCTGGAGGCTTGTTTTTTGCCAGTTATCTTTAGTGCAGGTTAGACTTCTTCCTTCAGTAACATTGGTTCCTGCTCACAGGGCACCTCCTGAAATGGTTGAACATCGACCAATTCTTTTTGGTATAATGACTCTGTGTATTCCTTCCATCTTCTTTTGATGATTCTTGAGTTGTTTAATATTTTCCCTCACCAAATCCTCCAATATTGCAACTCGAGGCTTGAATTTTTTCTTTGGTTCTTTCAGCTTGAGAAATGCAGAGCGTGTTCTTCCCTTCAGTGTTCCATCTCCAGGTCTTTGCACATGCCATTATAATACTTTGTCTTTTCCAACCACCCTTTGGAATCTTCTATTCAACTTTTTTCCGTCATCATTTTTTTATTTTGCTTTAGCTACTCGAAGTTCAAGAGCAAGTTTCAGAGTCTCTTCTAATACCCATTTTGGTCTTTTCTTTCTCTCCTGTCTTATCAATGACCTCTTGCTTTCTTCATGGATTATGCCCTTGATGTCATTCCACAACTTGTCTGGTCTGTGGTCATTAGTGTTCAACATGACAAATCTGTTCTTGAGATGGTCTCTAAATTCAGGTGGGATATACTCAAGGTCGTACTTTGGCTGTCATTGACTTGTTCTCATTTTCTTCAGTTTCAGTTTGAACTTGCATATGAGCAATTGATGGTCTGTTCCACAGTTGGCCCCTGGCCTTGTTCTGAGTGATGACACTGAGTTTTCCGATTGTGTCTTCCCACAGATGTAGTCGATTTGATGCCTGTGTATTTCATCTGGCTAGGTCTATGAATATAACTGCTGTTTATGTTGGTGAAAAATGTTTTTGCAATGAAGAATTCATAGGTCTTGCAAAATTCTATCATGTAATCTCCAGCATCATTTCTATCACCAAGGCCATTTTTTCCAAACATCTAACCTTCTTCTTTGTTTCCAACTTTCACATTCCAATCTCTAGTAATTATCAAGGCATCTTGATTGCATGTTAGATCAATTTCAGGCTGCAGAAGTTGGTAAAAATCTTCAGTTTCAGCATCTTCAACCTTAGTGGTTGGTGCATATATCTGAATAACAGCCATATTAACTGGTCTTCCTTGTAGGTGTATGGATATTGTCCTATCACTGACAGCACTGCACTCCAGGATAGATCTTGAAATGTCCTTTTTGATGGTGAATGCAAAGCCATTTATCTTCAAGTTGTTGTTCCCAGCACAGCAGGCCATATGATTGCTCTCTCTAATAGGCCTTTTTTCCCCCACAATGCAAAAATGGGAGATTCCAATAATAATTGAACAACAACAACAGAAAAAAGGCCTTGTGCACTTGTTTTCTACCCTGGCTATAGAGGGTTACATTTTTGGCTGTGTGAGAGTACGAAATCTATTAACTCTTCCTATCAATATCAACTTCTCCACTGCTGGCAAACTGGCATTAAGTAATTTTGGTGATTCCCTTGTCCACTGTGAGAGTTACAAGTTTAGCTAAGGATTTGATGAGATCCAATCCAGTCCACTAAGAGGCAAAAGGGTCTGGGGACACAGTATATAGCTCTATTCCTTCTGTGAACTGTTCCCTTGTTCTCTAAATCTCTAAGTAGCTGGAGACTGAGCAGCTTCTAAATAAGAATCAGAATAACTTCACGGATAGGTTCATATGTCCTCTCGTTATAAGGTTTGACCTTGGAAAAAAGACCCAAGCGAAAGTCAAAATTTCTTACCCTATTGACTTATCTTCCTTCTCCTAAACCCACTGGCATTTAGAATGCTGAGTCTAAAAGTAGGTAGGACACACAACCATATTAAACTTCTTTTATGATAAAAGTCTCCTTAAGTAACAAGAATATCCTGGGAAATATATCACACAGGATTATTGCCTATAAAGATTCATGGAACATAAAATATGCCATTCTAAACTGAAGCTATATATTTAAACTACCTGCCTTCTAGCACTCAGATTCTGACTGCCATAAGAAATATTCCTACAAAAAAAATAGAATTAGAAAATAATCTGCTTTTCAAAGATATCTCTAGGAGATTTTACCTGGAATAGTTAGAAAATAAGGCCCTCCTTTTTTTTTTTTTTTTTAAGTCTAAAATCAGAAATGTAGAGATTTCTTCCCTTTTTTCTATAAAATGCGGAGTGACCTGTCTCTCTACTGAAGCTCAGTGCTCATCTCTCAGAATCTCCTAAATCACACCAGGCATTTTCCATTTCATCAGAACAATTTGTAGCCTGGCCCTGCCCCTTCATGGTAGATACCTAAATGATGTGGCAGTGGAGAAATTGATGTCATTGGTAGTTCCAGCCCCACATTAGAATCTTTTCCTCACTCCACATCTCTTTGCAGAGTTTCACTCTATGCCAGTCAGAAATGACTTAGTACAGAGCTACATGTATGAACAGATTGATTCAATCATTAAGCTGTGTGTCTTCTAAGTCTTACTGGTGTTTTGGAAAAAAGAGTGGTAGGGAGTGGGAGAAGATAATCCTAGAGATGGATGATGAGATGGCAAAGTGGAATCTCAGAGCTGAATCAGGGCGTGTGTGTGTGTGTGTGTGTGTGTGCATTTGTGCTAGTGTGCGTGTGCCTGTGTGTGTTTTCCCAGACATGAAAGGAGTGCATTCTCCTTTATACTCTCCCTTTTCTTCTGAGTATTCTCAGTAGATCATTTGGTCCAGCTGGAAGATCGAGGAAATCTATAATGCAGTTAGGTTGCTAGGTAAATTATTTAGCAGAGACTTATGCTAAAAAATATTCACTGTGTATGTGACATTAAAATTTAACCAGATCTTGTAGTTTTATTTGCTAAATCTGGCAACCCTAGATGAACAAAACAGGAAATCCTAGCCCTAATCTGAGGAGATGCAAACTCTGCTTTATTCTCAGCTGAATCCTAGGTCTTTTTCTCTCAATGAGTATGAGCGTATATTGAATATTAACATATACTTGATATCAGGAGGCAAACATCAACTTTGCTATTGTTTATAGATTTCGGTGTATCACCAAACAGAAGAAAATATATAAAAGTGCACCTTGTCTATGTAAAAACAACATTATTTTCACTAATTTATAACAAATGCCTTCCATTATTTATTATAAACTATTAAATATTTCATTTATTTGTATAAAGTTAATTTTGTTTTGAGTTTTATTGGAAAGCAGGAAATTGGTCATTTCTTCACAACTTTAGAAAAATTGGGAAAAATATTGTTTCCTGCAGGTATAATCACTGAGTTCATCCTTTTTGTTTTGTTTTGTTCTGTTTTTTTAATCTTTTAACGAGTTTGGGTCTCATATTACACCGGAAGCTTTATTATGATGAGAAATGTGTTGACTTTTTAATAAGGGCCCTAAGAGGCTTAGTACAGATGTGTTTGCCTCTTGAGTGCCCCATATATATTAATCCATTTACACCTTAATATGCAACAGAAAGAAGTATGTGAACAGTCATTGAAATTCACTGACAAATGGAGCATTTTATAGGGGTGGAAGATTCAGAAATCCTTCTATAATTTCCTATAAACATGGAACTGTAATAGGTATTTTTTATGTTCTTTTCAGATTAAACTATGAAAAAGTAGAAAAAGTTTGGAGCATTAATTAAGTCATTTTGCAAGTGTTAAAAGAGAGAATTTTAATTGCTCAATAGGTTGTAGCTAATGGTGGATAGTAAAAATGACATATGTACCATATAGAACTAATATCCGTGAGGATTTTTTTTTACCCTAAAAATATACTGAATAATCAAAATGTCAGTTGTTTGGTGATTATTTAGAAATAAAAAAGTTTTACTTTTTTTTTTTTTTGCTGTATTCTAACCAGTAAACCAGTTACTGTCAAGGCAATTCTGACTCTGGCCAATGGTTAATGCATATTTCCAGTAGCTAAAACCACACCGTGGTTCTGTCACACTCAAGACTGATGAAGGCTAATTTTCAGAGTACCCATTACCCATTGCTGTTGAGTCAATTCTGACTCATAGTGACCCTTTGGAACAGAGTAGAACTGCTCCATAGGGTTTCCGAGGCTGTGAATCTTTATGGAAGTAGAATGCCACTTCTTTCTTCCACGGAATGGCTGGTGGGTTTAAACCGGAGACCTTTCGGTTAGTAGTCAAGAGCTTAACCACTGTGCCACCAGGGCTCCAATTTTCATAGCAGAAATGATAGTTATCAGATTCATATCAAATAGGAACCTATAAGTTTTTAAACAAAAGTACTAATAATATTCTTTTACCTAAGATTTTCTGCTTTCATCAAGTTTGCCATTGACTTTCAATAAATGATAACATGCTTGAGTTTAAAAAAAAAAAAAAAAAACCCAAATTTGATACTCTTGGCCATTCTGTTGGGGATCTAAGACCAATCAATATTTTTCACATGTTAACATTTTTACTCAATGTGAAGCCTAATCAACCAATTAGGCTAAGACTTTATGACCCCTCACTGTGGTACCTTGCAAGACTGATCCAAATTAAAGAAGGAACATCGCTTTCCGTGGTGGAGTGCTGCCATTATACAACTATGTCTAGTAATATATAAAACAAACGTAAGAATGAGATATTCAGAATTTTCAATGAGAGCATTTTTACTAACTTCTGATAAGTGTTGGAGGATTTGGAAGATAAAAATTAGGAAATTTTAAGTTTTTAGTTATTTAAGCACCTATAGGGTCGCTATGAGTCAGAATCGACTGCACTGGGTTATTTTTTTTAAGCACTGGGGAAATTAAGGCTATAAAGCCTGTAATAATAAAAACAGTTTAATTATTTTTATTTATGAACATTTTACTTTGGCAACTCTGCTATGCAACATATCTCTTGTGTTTTTCACACATATTTTTCCATTCACACGGAAACATCTGATAACTAGTAAAACTGTGCAGTTTCAACATTTAAGGTAGTTTATCAAACTCCCTGAAAATAAAGAAATTCTGAGTTTGGGGGACTTAAGGTAGTTAACAAAAAGAATACGCATATATCCATCCTTTGTCATTTTATTACCCTGCATTGTTTTCTCCTTTCTCCATAAACTCGTTGAGAATGGCATTTCACAGCATCTGTGCTGGTATGTTATCTGTCACTAAACATGAGTCATAGTGGCAGGGGCGTTTTTCCACCTCTCTGCCCCAACCTGACCTCAAAACTGATATTTTATGAATTTTCTTCCTGATGTTTCCTTGGTTTATTTCTCCCACCTGATGGTGTATCCTTAGATAAGCATTATTCTCTTCTTCTTATGTACAAGGTTCAAAAAAAAGAATCAAATACCATCATAAAAAAATCAAACACTTCCTTTTCCAAAAATAACTGCATACATTGCTAGTTGTAATACTTTATAAAGTGAAATAACATTCACAAAAATTGTTGTTACATCTTCAAAATCCATCATTGAAGAGGGACAACTGCCTTCTATTGATGTTTCCAAATAAACTGCATGACTTCTTCAAATCAAGGCTCTCCTTAATTTTACATGTGGCTCGTCTGTCACTCTAGCTAGTCTTTTCATTTCTAGCATCTACCTAGTCACTTGATTTTGTAACCTACATTGCAATTATATAAATTAATAACACACCTCCTGCTCACCTATATCCAGTAAGTGCCATTTTCTGCTTTCCCCTTCCATTCTTGTTCTTAAAAGCCAAAACCAAACCCAGTGCCGTCGAGTCGATTCCGACTCATAATGACCCTATAGGACAGAGTAGAATTGCCCCATAGAGTTTCCAAGGAGTGCCTGGCAGATTCAAACTGCCAACCCTTTGGTTAGCAGCCACAGCATTTAACCACTACCCTTCTTTATCCCAGGTTCAGGTACAAACATCATTCGGTAGGTAGGATACTTGGAGTTCACGTTAAACATGGAAATGGAAATATAGTCCTCCTTGCAGCAGATCCAGCTCAGTCTATTTGCCTCTGGACTTGCATCCAGCCTTCTGCCCTTATTGTTTTGTCTGTGTGCCTTAACAACTGCTATTACCCTACTCGCTGGTGACCATATGATGCTTTCCTAACTCAGATTTGTCCAACAGGGCTATCTATTACCAGTCCATCTAGGTCTGCAAACTACTTCCATTTTGTTAAATTAACTCTTCTGTACTTGGATATTTCCCAAGATGTGGACCTCTTAGTCAGAGAATTTAGAAAAATCTATATGCATCCCATTCTATTTTTTTTTCTGTATTATTCATTTGGAATTTTTTCATACTAGGTATTCTTTTAAAAAAAATTTTATTGTACTTTAGATGAAGATTTACAGAGCAAACTAGTTTATCATTAAGCAATTAATACACATTTATTGTTCTGAGACATTGGTTGTCAACCTCATGACATGTCAACACTCTCCTGTTCTTGCCCTTGGGTTCCTCTCCAGTTTTCCGGTCCCCTCCTGCCTTCCAGTCCTTGCCCCTGAGCTGTTGTGCTCCTTTAGTCTTGTTTTGTTTTATGTGCCTGTCTAATCTTTGGCTGAAGATCTTTGGCTGAAGGGTGAACCTCAGGAGTGACTTCAATACTGAGCTGCAAGGGTGTCTGGGGGTCATATTCTCAGGGTTTCTCCAGTCTCTGTCAGGCCAGTAAGTCTGGTCTTTTTTTGTGAGTTAGAATTTTGTTCTACATTTATCTCCAGCTCTGTCCGGGACCCTCTATTGTGATCCTGTCAGAGCAGTCAGTGTGGTAGCCAGGCAACATCTAGTTGTATAGGACTACCACAGCATCCCATTCTATTTTTTGCAACAGTATGAAACATAAGAACTAAATAAATTACAGAATTTTCTTGAATTTGATAGTCAGTATACATAGTTTTTTTTTTATACATAGACAGAGGAAATAATTACTATTTCTTTATTTGCGTGCTTTCACTAAATATTTTGTCTCTGTCTATTATCAGCCTAGGTCCCTGGGTGGCACAAGTGGTTTGCTATCAGCTGCTAACGTAAGGCTGACGGTTGAAACCCACTCAGCCACTCAGTGGAAGAAAGTCCTGACAAACTGCTTCCATTAAGATTATAACCAAGAAAATACTATGGAGCAGTTCTACTCTGTAACACATGGGGTTGCCATGAGTCAAAATTGACTTGACAGGAACTTTTTTTTTTTAATCAGCTTTCATTTAGTCTTGATCATCATATTAACACCCAAGACAACGCCTTTTTTTTTAAATTTCTTAAACAGTGCATTTTTTAATGCATTAAGAAAAAAAAAAAGGAACATTAGCTATCATTTCCCTCTATCTAAACCTGGGCAGGACTATCGACTATCTAATATACTTTAAAATATAAAAAGGATAAATTCATCATTGAACTTTACATCCTGCCAAAATGGAAACATTTTCAGGTAGGTTTTTCTAAATTCAAAAATCCAAGAACAGCCATCTTTAATTGAATATAGACAATTCTGTGTCCTTCACACCAACACATATCTTATTCAGGTCTCACAATATTGAATTAAGACAAGAAAGAAAGTAGATAATGTTCTAAATAGCAGTTGATACCAGATGGTGTTCATTTAAATAACACTGTTCTTATTTTTAGACAATGCTGAAACTATATCATTGTCCTCTTAACTTCAGTTTTAATTAAGTCATTCACCAAACACTACGTACAGTATTGTGACGACATATGAACTGCTATCCTGTGGAATCACAATTCATTTGCTATTTTTGAATGTGAGTGTTTTATATAAAGGCTATTAGTTCTTGGAAATTGCTTTCAGAAAAGCAGCTTCTTTTCTTCCCCTCTCTGCCTTGAAAACAGTAACAAGGCTGAGAGTAGATGAGACTAATGGCGTCCATGCAATACCGAGAGAAACTGACCTTGTCCTTCTGCCCAGAAACATGCAGCTGCTCCAGCTTGAAAGACTAGTTCACTCTTTTTGTTTTTTTTCTCCTACTATTATCTTCTTTGCTGAATTCCTATAAAGAATTCTGTTTTATTTACCTACTAAAGGATTCTTCAGCTTCTAAATTTGTCACTCAGATCAAATTTCAAAAGAAGAGCATGGCTATTGACTACTGTACTGACATCTCATCTGACCTCTGCCTCACTAGAGAGCTGCACTTTTGAGGCTTTAAACATTCAAATTTAATTTCGCCTCCCTGAAAGAGTCAGCTTCAGGGGAAATGACAGAATGTTCTGTGGTATCTAAAATGACTGTTGAATTTGAATACGATCTCCAATATAGATTATGGTGAGTTTAGGAATGAGAATTGGTGAGTTTGCTGCTTCTATGTTTCACACCAGTGTTGAGAAAGAAGTAGAGAGCTGGGACAGGAACTTTTTTTCCTTTTGGAGAGTCAGGGGCTTTTATGACACTGACATGGTTTATGTACTACTTTTTCCATAAATCAAAGCCCAAACCAGTCGCTGTCCAGTTAATTCTGACTCAAAGCACCCCCATATGTTGCAGAGCACAACTGCTCTTTGGAGTTTTCAAGGATGTGACCTTTTGGAAGTAGACTGCCAGACCTGTCTTCTGAGGTGCCTTTGGGCTGGTTTGACCATCAACTTTTCGATTAGTAGTTAATCACTTACCCATTTGCACCACCCAAGGGTCTACATTACTTTTCTAGAGTTGTTTTTATCCATTGTTTTTATCACTTGGCAGATTTTATGTTGAGTCTTCAAAATAAGATGGCTGCATCAAAATTTTTCCACCTTTCCCAAGCTCCTCATTAGACTGTGAAATTTTTGAGCCAGTACGTTGCATTCAGCTCTTCTATCCCACACTGTATCTGGGAGGGTGGACAACAACTGCCTGCTGAACTTGAATGAATATAAATGTCACATCCTTCTAGGCACTTCCATCTAATCTGTGTTCTGAACTATTTAAGTCTCTTATTTCAATTCAGTATTTGTTTAAAGCTAGTACATGTTTACTTTTTTGATTTTCATAAGGTAATTGGCAAATTTTTAAAAATCTAAACTAATTTTGGAGAAACTGGTTTATATAGACTTCCACTAACCAATTAGAGGCCAAACAAAGTCCTAAAGAATCATAAAACAGGAAGTCCCTGGATTACGAATGAGTTCTGTTCCCAAATCTGTCTTTAAATCGAATTTGTATGTTAAATTGTAACAGGCACGGTTCGTATCTAACATCGGTTAGTCAAATGCATGTCTTGGTATATAGTGTACTTTTCTATGCATCAAAAGCATTAAAGAAACACTTCCAGATGCACTAAAACATCTTTCACATCATAATACAGTAATAATAATGTTTCGATGTGAGTTGCAAAGTAGCTCCCATTTATCATTACTAACCATTATATATGGACCTTGAATTTTTAATAGGCTTTATGGTGGTTGGTTCGTAACTTTGGGATGTACATAAATTAGACGTTCATAATCGAGGGGCTGCCTGTATAATAAACTGCTCTGACTATAAAACTATAAGAATACAAAATTACACTTAGTTTCAAAATATTTCATTTTGTTTTTGGCTTCAGTTCTAGTCATCTTTCCAAGGCTTACATGTTAGTCAAATCACTTGGGGCCTCTGTAATCATTTAGATTCCCAACTCATCCCTACCGAGTTTGAGGCTGGGCCCAGAAATCTATTTTTAACAAGCTTCTGCATGAGTGTTATAATCAGACAGTTTTAGGAACCACTGAATTAAAGAATACACCAAGATGCTGTTGGGTACTTCTTGATGAATATGTGGCATTGTTTTTAAAAAACAAAAATTTGACTGAAATAAAGGTTTTACTCTGGGTAAAACTAAAAAAAAAAAGAAAGAAAGAAAGCCAAACCTATTGCCATCAAGTTAATTCTGACTCATAGCGACCCTATAAAACAGAGTAGAACTGCCCTATAGGGACTCCAAGGAGCGCTAGTGGATTAGAACTGCTGACCTTTTGGTTAGGATCCAGACACCTAACCACAGCACCACCAGGACTCCACCCTGGGAAAAGTTTCAATGCTTTTTTACACCTACTGTGAAAGAACCTAGTAATTATTTGTGTCTTGATTTTTGTGTTGGTTTTCTAAACAAACAAAAAAATTCTTTAATATTTACAAATGTTAATTCAACTACCAGCTTTTGTTCAAATAAATATAATACATAAATGGAATATTACACTGCAAAACATATATCTGTGAGATGTTTTATAGATGCACATTTCAAAATGAAATACAAACAATGGTTTCTAATTCCTTCTGTTTTTATCAACTGCTTGCTTTAATAGATTTTGGGGTGGATGGGTGTGCAAGTCTAATGTAGATCCAGAAATTAGATTACTACTGAAAAAAAAAATTAAAATAATAGCAATTTGCTAGATTTACTATAAATGGTATAAATGAAATTCTAAAGAGATAAGAATGCCCTTTCTGCCTCTCATTAGTCAGAACTGACTAAACCTCAGGAAAGAAATGCCAAGGAAAATATGTGTACATACAAAACCAAAACCTGTTGCCATCAAGTCGACCATAGTGATCCTGTAGGACAGAGAACTGCCCCATAGGGTTTCCAAGGAGTGGCTGATGGATTCGAACTGCCAACCTTCTGGTTAGCAGCCTTAGCTCACCAAAGCTCTTAACCACTGTGCCACCAGGGTTCCATGTATACATAGGAATGTCTAAATATACGTTTAAATGTATATGTGCATATGTGCATGTGTACGTACACATCAAAAGTCAGAAGAAGAAAAACAAATGTCTTTTCCCTTCATTGGGATACCAGTTTTTCACCACGCTCACAGAGCTTTCATAAGATTTATAATGTGCTGAAGTAGTCTGCTTTTTTTTTTTAAGCAAAATTCCACTTTAAATCTTTTGTTATTGAGTATGTGATGGCAATGTCTAATTACAGTCCATACATTCTAATTTCTTTCTTTCTAGTCTACAATATCTTCTAGCATTTAACTAAATTTGTATTTTTCTACAACATTGATTTAGATATATTTCTGACTTGAAAGTCAAATGTTCCTTTGCTCAGTGAAAGTCACATGCATTTTACACTCTTGGAGTAGTTTCTTTATTGCATTTAGCAGGAAATCTGCAAAGTTTTGACAGATACTTTTAGTATTTAATTTTTCAGATTGTAAGCTAAAGTAAAGCAATAATTAATCTCAGGAAGAGTACTTATATGGGAAGATTAGAAATGAAAACAAGTTTTTCTCATCCAGTATAATATAAAATGTATTCTTCATAAAATCATGATGCTCAAATAAACCTGAATTCATACCATAAAAAAAAAAAAGGAGCTTTTTTTCTTTGAGGAATAAAGAAACTGGTAATATCCTATTTCATCTCAATCCTTAAAATTATCCTAAAATTTATTTTTCTTCAACTGACTTTTGGTGTGCATGTACACACGCATATATACATATATGCATTTCAACTTGGTGGCACAGTGGTGAAGAGCTCGGCTACTAACCAAAAGGTCAGCAGTTTGAATCCACTGGGTGCTCCTTGGAAACCCTACGGGGCAGTTCTACTCTGTCCTGTAGGGTCAATATGGGGTCACTATGAGTCAACTGACTTGACAGCAACGGTTTTGTGTACACTTATTTTTTCCTTGGCATTGCTTTCCTGGGGCTTAGTCAGCTCTGACTTATGAGAGACAGAAAGGGCATTCTTAGGTTTTTAGAATTTCATTTACACCACTTATAGTAAATCTAGCAAACTGCTATTATTTTGAGATTATTTTTAGGAAGTAATCTATTTTCCAGATCTTTATCAAACTTATGTATCCACCCACCCTAAAATCTATTAAAGTAAGAAGTCAACAAAAACAGAAGGAATTAGAAATCTCTGTATTTATTTTGATAGGTGCATCTACATTCCACAGATATGTTTTGCACTGACATATTCCATTTATTTATTACATTTATCTGAAGAAAAGCCAGTACTTGAACTAGTACTTGCAAATATTGAAGTTTTTTTTTTTTCTTTTAGGAAAGTATGGAAAACAAGACACATACTAAGAATCAATAGGAGATTACTTCTTCAACCTGAGAAAAATTAATTTCTAAGATGTGCTGGTAATTCAAAGGGCCTCTCTAGAGAATCCCCCACACATCTGTCAGCTTGTCATACTGTGAGGGCTTGTGTCTTGCTGTGATGCTGAAAGCTATACCAAAGGTATTCAGATACCAGCAAGATCACCCCATGAGGAACAGCTTTCAGACCAAGACAGACTAGGAAGAAGGACCCCATGAGGAACAGCTTTCAGACCAAGACAGACTAGGAAGAAGGACCCGGGGGTCTACTTCTGAAAATAATTAGCCAGTGAAAACCTCATGAATATCAGTGGAACATTGTCTGATACGGTGCTGAAAGATGAGCCCCTCAGGTTGGAAGGGACTCAAAATACGACTGGGGTAGAGTTGTCTCCTCAAAGTAGAGTCAACCTTAAGGACATGGATGGAGTCAAGTTTTTGGGACCTTCATTTGCTGATGTGGCACAACTCAAAATGAGAAGAAACAGCTGTTAACATCCATTAATAATCGGAACATGGAATGCACAAAGTATGAATGTAGGATAATTAGAAATCATCAAAAATGAAATGGAATGCAAAAACATCGATATCCTAGACATTAGTGAGCTGAAATGGACTGGCATTGGCCATTCTGAATCAGATAATCATATAGTCTACTATGCTGGGAATTACAACTTGAAGAGGAATGGCGTTGCATTCTTCATCAAAAAGAACATTTCAAGCTCTATCCTGAAGTACAACAGTGTCAGTGATAGGGTGATATCCATACACCTGCAAGGAAGACCAGTTAATATACTACTATTCAGACTTACCCACCAACCACTAAGGCTGAAGATGAAGAAATTGAAGATTTTTACCAACTTCTGCAGTCTGGAATTGATCAAACATGCAATCAGGAAGCACTGATAATTACTGGTGATTGGAATGAGAAGTTAGAAACAATGAAGAAGGATAGGTAGTTGGAAAATATGGCCTTGGTGATAGAAACGATGCCAGGAGATCCTGTGATAGAATTTTGCAAGGACTTCTTCATTGCAAATACCTTTTTTCACCAACATAAATGGCAATTATACACATGGACCTCGCCAGATGGAATACACAAGAATCAAATCAACTCTATGTGAGGAAAGAGACAATGGAAAAGCCCGATATCATCAGTCAGAACAAGGTCAGGGGCTGATTGTGGAACAGACCATCAATTGCTCCTATGCAAGTTTAAGTTGAAACTGAAGAAAATTAGAACAAGACTACAAGAGCCAAAGTAAGACCTTGAGTATGTCCCACCTGAATTTAGAGACCATCTTAAGAATAGATTTCATACGTTGAATGCTAATGACCAAAGACCAGAGGAGTTGTGGAATGACTTCAAGGACATCATATATGAAGAAAACAAGAGGTCATTAAAAAGACAGAAAAGAAAGAAAAGACCAAAATGGATGTGAGAAGAGACTCTGAAACTTACTCTTGAACTTCGAGTAGCTAAAGCAAAAGGAAGAAATGATGAAGTAAAAGAGTAAAAGAACAGAACATTTTGAAGAGTGACTCAAGAAGACAAAGTTTTACAATGACATATGCAAAGACTTGAAGTTAGAAAACCAAAAGGGAAGAACGTGCTCGGTATTTCTCAAACTAAAAGAACTGAAAAAAAATTCAAGCATCTAGTTGTAATATTGAAGGACTCTACAGAGAAATTATTGAATGACGCAGAAGCATCAAAAGAAGATGGAAGGAATACACAGAGTCACTATACCAAAAAGAATTGGTCAACATTCAACCATTTCAGGAGGTAGCATATCATCAGGAACCAATGGTACTGAAGGAAGAATTTCAAGCTGCAATGAAGGAACTGGTGAAAAACAAGGCTCCAGAAATTGATGGAATACCAATTAAAATGTTTCAACAAACAGATGCAGCCTTGGAAGTGCTCACTCGTCTATGTCAAAAAATTTGGAAGACAGCTACCTGGCCAACCAACTGGAAAAGAGCCATATTTATGCCTATTCTCAAGAAAGGTGATCCAGCCGAATGTAGAAATTATCAAGCAATATTACTATATCACATGCAAGTTTGCTGAAGTTCATTCAAAATTAGCTGCAGCAGCACATGGGCAGAGAACTGCCAGAAATTCAAGCTGGGTTCAGAAGAGTATGTGGAACCAAGGACATCATTGTTCATGTCAGATGGATCCTGGCTGAAAGCAGAGAACACAAGAAAGATGTTTACCTGCAATTTATTACTATGCAAGGGCATTCAACTTTGTGGAACTTAACAAACTGTGGATAACATTTCGAAGAATGGGAATTTCAGAATTATTAATTCTGCTCATAAGGAACTTGTACATAGATTAAGAATCAGTTGTTCAAACAGAACAGGGGATACCACGTGGTTTAGAGTCAGAAAATGTGTGCGTAAAAAAACGTTATCACCATACTTGCTCAGTCTGTATGCTGAGTAAATAATCTGAGAAGCTGGACTATACGAAAAAGAACTGGACATCAGGCCTGGAGGAAGGCCCATTAACAACCTCTGTTATACAGACAACACAGTCTTGCTTGCTGAAAGTGAAGAAAACTTGGAGCACTTTCTGATGAGGATCAAATACCACAGCCTTCAGTATGGATTACACCTCAACATAAAGAAAACAACAGTCCCCACAACTGGACCAATAAGCAACATCATGATAAATGGAGAAAAGACTGAAGTTGTCAAGGATTGCATTTTACTTGGATCCACAATCAACACCCATGGAAGCGGCAGTCAAGAACTCAAAAAACGCATTGCGTTGGGCAAATCTGCTGCAAAATACCTCTTTAAAGTGTTGAAAAGCAAAGATGTCACCTTGGCTGCGCTGACCCAAGCCAAGGTGTTTTCAATAGCCTCATATGCATGTGAAAGCTGGATGATGAATAAGGAAGACTGAAGAAGAACTGACGCCTTTAAATTGTGGTGTTGGTGATGAATACCGAATATACCATAGACTGCTAAAAAAACAAACAAATCTGTCTTGGAAGAAGCACAACCAGAATGCTGCTCAGAAGCAAGGATGCTGAGACTACGTCTCACATACTTTGGACATGTTATCTGGAGGGATCAGTCCCTGGAGAAGGATATAATGCTTGGTAAAGTAGAGGGTCAGTGAAAAAGTGGAAGACTTTCAATGAAATGGACTGACACGGTGGCTACAACAATGGGCTCAAGCATAACTAAAATTGTGAGGATGGCGCAGGATTGGGCAGTGTTTCCTTCTGTTGTACATAGGGTCGCCATGGATTGGAACCAACTTGAGGGCACCTAACTCCAAGGAATAAAAGCACACTTCCGAAGGATATATAAAGTTGTAGACAATGTAGCTAGTGATAATAACAAAGCACAAAAATTATATATAAATATATATATAGTAGGAGCCCATGTGGCATAATGGTTAAGCACTTCACCGCTAACCCAAAAGTTGGCAGTTTGAACCCACCAGCCACTCCAGGGGAAAAAGATGTGGCAGTCAACTTCTGTAAAGATTACAGCCTTGGAAACCCTATACACATTGTCATCGAGTCAATCTGACTCATAGAGATCCCATAGCGTTTCCAAGGCTGTATATTTCTGTGGAAGCAGACTGCCACATCTTTCTCCAGAGCTACTGGTGGTTTCAAACTTCCTGTTAGCAATCTATTGTTTTAACTACTGCTCCCAGGGCTGGAAAACCCACGGGGAAGTTTTACTCTGTCTTACAGTGTCACTCTGTGTCAGAATTGGCTGGATGGAAAGGTTTGTTTTTTTGCTATGTGTCTATATATATATATATCACCTATCTTTCCAGGTGTTCAAAGAACTTGTGCAAAGTATTTTCTCATTTATTTTATAGCATTCCATTCTATGTAGGAATGGGGAGGTCCAATGCCCTGTATTCCCTTCTTCTGCATAAAGCATTACTGTATCATAATTTTAACAGTTGCATTTTTATGTAAAGTTTATGAATGCTAGTTGTTTCCTCCATTAATAAATGGTAAACTTATCTAATTAGCTATGATATTTCAAATAAACTGGCAAAATTTAATTTAAAAATCACTGGTTAAATTGGCTAAGTGTAGCAAGTTGTCACATGTTTATAGTATGAAAATGGTTTAATATTTCAAGAATTTTCACACTGGATACATTGTCACTGTGATTTATTGTCTCACGTGAGAATTCTGTCATACATACTTTTCAGTAAATATAAATAGTATGCATCTGTTTACTCTCACAATTTTCCAGCTTGCCTAGTGGGAGCCTATTTCTTTGTAGTTAAGACTTACCTCGGCAATGTCAAAATTATGTGTTATAATAAATACAGTTCCTAAGTCCATGGATTTATAGGTATAATATATTTTGTTGATGCTTGGGGAGTTACGTTTCTAGGGCTCTTATATTCATCTGATCCTACATTTCAGAATACCAGGCTCATAGGATTTTGGAATCATTTCATTTTACTAGTTTTAAAAATTTTCTTTTGTTAATAATAATAATAACAGCTACTTTTTAATAAGTTCTTATGTGACAAACACTGCGGTAAGTACTTTATATAAACCTCATAAGAAACCTATGAGGTATTATACTGTTATTATTTCCACTGGAGAGATGAAGAACTAAGTTTAGAGCTGTTAAAGAATGCGTACAAGATCATTCAGTTAGTAAACAGTGGCATCTGTCCTAGTCTAAAATTCCGGTAATGATTTTAATACTTAAGATTTCACAATTATTCTGTTACCCACACTCTTCATTTACAGTTTCTATCACTTATGCTTCTGGCCAAGATGAAATAATGAGAACTGAATTTACCCTCCCAACGGAAACAAGAAAATAATGTGCAAAATATATGAAATAGCAGTTTATAAGATACTAGAAATCTCACAATGAAGAAGAGCAATCCCTGAGAGACAGGATATAAATGAGGAGAGTCTCACACTTATACCAGCTTATTGCCCTGAGTGTTTTCAGGCTGTCACTCGGAGGGTTTGGGGGAATCCAGATGGAGCCAGGCTGATGCTATGAACTGAGGAGACGGTGCTGAGAATATGAGGAAACCAAAGCATTTAGAGTTCATAGAACAGGGCATAGAATTCCAAAAACTGGCAAAAGTGCCTCTTGTGCATTCAGCTGAGAACTAATCACCTAATACATGTGAGGAAGCTACCCAAGGGGGAAGAAACAAACACCTAAGACGATTAGAAGTCACGGGCCTCGGTATTCACCTAAGATTATGAACAGTGCCTATTTTCATTAACCATACCAAACATCTCAAGATTCATGGGACATTGGGTAGGGTATTGGAGAACAACTAGCCCCAGACTCCAGTCCCACACACAACAAATCTTATGAACAAGATCAGAAAGAAACAACTATTTTTATAGAACTTATCTGTGAAGCAGAACAAAGCTCAAGAAAAATTGTAAGGAGACAAAAATATCTAGCATTCAAAAAAATTAAAATTCACAATTTTACTAGCATCTAATAAAACATCAGGCTCACAAAGGAGCAGAAGAATACAATCCATAATGAGGAGCTAAATCAATTGAACTGACACAGATATTAGAATTAGCAGACAAGGACATTAAAACATATTTTAGAACTATATTCCATGTGTTCAAAAAGTTAAGTAGAGACAATTAATATATAAAATTCAGCAACAAAAAACTTTCAGAGATGAAAACTACAACATCTGAGATGAAAAATACACTCGATGGAATTAATGGAAGATTAGACACTGTAGAAAAAAATACTGTAAACTTCAAGACACAGCCATAAAAACTGTCCAAAATGAAACAGAGAGTAGAAATTAAAAAAAAAAAAAATGTAAAGCATTGATGAACTGTGGGATAAATTTAAGCAAATGTAATTGGAGTCCCTGAAGAAAAGGTTAGAAGAAAAATATCAAATAAATAATAGGCTAAATTTTCCAAATTTGATGGTAACTATAAGCCCAGAGATACAAGAATCCTCAATGAACAACATGCACAAGAAACATGACCAGAAATACTTCAGGGCACATCATAATCAAATTACTCAAAACAAAATGATAAAGAAAAAATCTTAAAAAAAGCCACATAAAAAAGACAAGTTACGTATAGGGAAACAAAGACAAGGATGAAAAGATTTCTCAAGAAAAAGACACTGGAGAAATATCATTAAAGCACTGAAAGATAAATTACATCAGCCTAGAATTCTATACCCAGAAAAACATCTTTTAAAACTCAAGGTGAAATAAAGACTTTTTTTCAGACATACAAAAGCTAAAAAAAAAAATTCAACATCAGGAGATCTACACTGCAGGAAATATCAAAAGAAGTTTTTAGGAAGAAGGGTGATGATAATAAAAGAAAATATTTATACAACAGAAACAAAACAAAAACACCAGGGTTGCTAAATACATGGGTATATATAATATTTTTTTTCTTATGACTTAAATATCTTAAAAAGATAACTGACTGCTTAAAGTGATATTCATATAGCGTGGAATTTATAAAACATGTAAAAGTAAACTGTATGACAACAATAACACAACAGTTGAGAGGGGAGAAAAGGAAATATGCTATAGTAAAGCTCTTATACCATACATAAATGGTATAAAAACAAAAAAGGCTTTGATATGTGATCATTAAAATAACAAAACAAAGAGTTATAGCTAATAAGCCAACAACGGAGACAAAATGGAATGACTACAAACCCAATTATTTCAAAACAGGGCAGAAAAGTAGGAAAAAGGAAACAAAGAACAGATGGAGGAAGTAGAAAATACATAGCAAATTGACAGATTTAAACCCAATTACATTAACAGTCTTATCAAACACAAATGTTCTAAGTACCCCAATTAAAAGGCAGAGATTGTCAGATTAAAAAAAAAAAAGCAAGACCTAACTCTATGTTGTCCAGAAGAAATGCATTTCAAACATAAAGCACAAGTACGTTAAAAGTAAAAGGATGATAAAACCTATGCCAAGATAACACTAATCCAAAGAAAGCTGAAGCACCTCTATTAATATCAGGCAAAGTAGAGTTCAGGGCAAAAAATATTGCCAGGGATAAAGAAAGTAATTTTCCAATGACACTGGGGTTATTTGATCCAGAAGGCATGATGATCCCACCCATTTTTGCAACTTAAAGCAGGGTCACAAAATATATGAAAGCAATACTGATAGAAATGCAAGAAAAAATAGATGACTCCACAATTGTAGTTGAAGATTTGCGCACTCCTCTCTCACTCAGTCCTCTCTCAGTCACTGATAGTATAAAAGTAAATATAAAATCAGGAAGATACAGAAACTTGAAACAAGCACTTGACCAATTTAACACAAAAATTTTAAGTATGTTTCAGATTGAGATAATGAAATAGAATGCATTAATATGCAAATGTATATTCTATCTATTAAGGAAAAAAAATTACATATAATCATTAAGTCACATGTTTAATACGAATGGAGACAAAGAAATAGTTCACCACTTTAAAGGTTTGGCCATGTTTTTCTTTACTCTCCTTCCCTAAATTAACTTATATAGGAGTTTCACTATTGTAAATGTGCTTTTTATTGAATATTACACATAGTTAATTGATGAAATATTTATTTGGCTTAAAGTTAATTTCAAGAGCTTTTTAATTTATACGGTCATCTTGTGAAACATACTTGTACTCTCTAAGCATCAGAGTGCCTCCTTTAAAAGGTGAAAGACAAAACAGAAATAGTTATTCACAATAAGTTGTGAGAGACAATGTCAACACCTAATTGAATAAATTCAAAGACAGTCTTACAAAATATCCCATAACCACTGAATCTAAAATGCCATTGATTATAAAACATGGAATTATTTTTTTTATATTCTTCTAGACTCGACAGCACTGGGTTTTTGTAGGAAAAAGTAAGTGCTCCCAATTAAACTGTGACACTTTAAGATACACCACTTTCTGAGATATTAAATGAGTGTGCCCTGAGGTGTTATATGGGTGTTCTGAGACAGTAAAATGTAAATGGATGTGGCTTTCATAATCTTGACCTGAACACGTCTCCCCTAATATGAATTTTATGTGAACTGAATTCTGACTGTTGACTAATTGAAATAGCCATTCCAGGTTTAGTCTTTCTGGGAAAATTTATAAATTCTCTGTCTTGAATGCTGGAAGAAAGAGATTGCCAACCACCGTATGAGTTAACATATGGTAACAGCACAGGAATAAAATGTCTAGATTAAATGGAAAAATGATTATTAATTCAAAACTATTTAATCTAAGTGGCAGAATTTGTAGTATTTTCCTACAACCCGGTGAACTAAGAGATTTGGTTTCTGTTGATGTCTTCAGAAAGCTAGCGTTCTTTGCAGGAAGACTCTAAGCAACAAACAGCTCAATTTCATTGATCCATCTTAGGCCATATTTTAACATCTGATCCAAATTAGTCATCAATACTGCTCTTGAGTGCTTGCTCTCCAGGGGTCTAACAGAAATCGAAATTAGTAAATACTATGGAAAAAATGCCTGGCTATGCAGTTCTACTCTGTCCTATAGGGTTGCTATGAATTGGAATCCATTAGACGGCACTGGGTCTGGGTTATGAAAAAAATATTCAAAATGCTATAAGCTTTAAAAAAAAAAAAGCTTACATATAATTAAAATACAGATTACACAGGCCAAAGAAAAATTTAATAAATTTATAAATTAAAATGCAATGCAGGAAACTGAACAGAGGAGTATCCTCCCCCCTTTTCTTTTATTTTGATGAGCTAGTATTATATCAAGATTAGTCTATTTCTAAAATTCCTGTCAAAATAATCAAGGAGATTTAACACGCTTCAAAATACTTTAGTTAACCTTTGAAACATTCTTCTCCAAAGAACACTTTTTTCTAAAGTCAAAAATTTATCTTAATAATAAGAAGAATATTATCCTTTGTCCAAACAGTGCTATTTTACATGTGCCTTCTGATAAACTATGCAAGTTTCTGTTAGGGTTATAAAATATAAACTGAATCTTACATAGTTGGATTTTAGATAATTGATAACATGTGAAATATTACCAGTAATTTATTTTCTATAGGTTACACCATTACATATTTGACTACCAGTTCCTTTACAGATCTATTCTTTAAAGGTTTTTGTTTAGTGTATATTCTATAGTATAAGAAACTCAAACCTGTTGCCCTTGATTCTGACTCACAGAGACCCTCCAGGACAGAGTAGAACTGCTTCATTCTGTTTCCAAGGAGCTGCTGGTAGATTTTGGTTAGCAGCCAATCTCTTAACCGCTACGCCAACAGTGCTCAGTTTTACAGTATATGCGGTCATTACTCTCAGTACAGATGTATAAAGCATTTCATTCAATCAAATTTGGGTACAATTTGATCCTCAACTGTGCACTTTACAAACCACCTGGATGACCTACCTTATCTTTTCTTTGCTTTTCATCCTGATACACAGTCCAGTGTTCTCCATCATTGCTGTAAGCTAGTTTATAGGACCCTACGAACTGAACATGACCAAAATCTTTAGCTCCTTGTGTGATGATGCCAGTCACTTTGGTAGGAACAAGAAGATCCACCTAAAGAAAGAAAAAGACACAACTTAAATACAATAGGGTTTATCATAATTTTGCAAGTCCCTTGAACTCAAGGGATTAAGAAACATATATGCCAAAGTAAAAAATCTGCCTGTTTATTAATATTTTGAAACTGATCAGAGTCTATCATTGGCTTATAACTTTGTTTTTGCCACTGGGTAAACTTAGTCCAAGCTCCTTGAACACTCATTTTGACCGTTTTAAAATAAGATGATGGGAACTTCAGTCCACCAATTCTTTTTATATTAAACTGACTCATCTAGCTGTCACTGAAATAGTACAGAGCTGGGAAGGCTGACCTTCTTGAAACTGGTTATTAAGTCCCACAGCTTGTGCTTATAATTCAATTTGCTGACTTTACTAGTCAACTAAATAATAATAGAAATAAAAATTGTAGCTGTGTACATATCAGGGGCAAAAATGGTATTAGATGTCTCAAAATTACACATTATAAGTCAACCCTGTTTTCATGAGTTTTAATCAATTTGGTAATATATAATTGAGGAATAGTAGTCATTGTCCAATGAAAATCCTCTTTCAGAAACAAAAGTACTAAAACATTGAGGTAGAAGTCAACACCCTTCAAAAACAAAGGATTAAAACTACACATTTTGACTTGTAGTATCTGTGCTCATGATGTGTTGTTGCCTGTGAAATAAAGGACACAAAACCTACGGTGGTTTATTAAGCATTAAAATCACCAAAATTTAATTGAAATGCAAAAAATATGAAAGATAATATGGATGACTTTCATCAAAGAAGAATATGTAATAGTTCAGTATTTTTCCTCTTAATTCTCAAATTCACCCACACATTTGTTCTTATATTTTATAATGCTAACTTAAAAAAAAAAAAAAATCTAGGAAGCTTTGTTTTCCATGTGGGCAACTCTTGTAAGACCTTTACCTTTTGTCTTATTTATTTTCCTTGATCTATAGCTTCCTCTCTCCTTCTACAATAGCCACCTACTTCCACCTACTTCCTATGACTAAGTGCCTTGCTATATCCTTGATCTTATCAACGTTAACTGTGATGATCCCATGTGTGACCTTAGTGGCTTTCAACCACTATGTCCTTTGTTTCCGTTTCAAGTCTTCCATCCTGTCAGAAATAAGGTAGTCAAAAATAGGCAGTCATGGGTCAAATATAGGCTATGAGTGAGAAGAGAGAACTAGGGATAATGCAAATCAAAAAGACCATATTTAATTACATCAAGGCCAGCAGAAACGTGAAAAAAAATTCCCAATATGTCACAGCCAAGGAATAGATTTTTTTAAAAAATCAGTTGAGCTTTTTGCTCATTTTTGGAACATGCATTGATGATTTTTGAATCAAACTGGGCAGCTGATTAAGACAGAAGACCACCTTTAATGGTTTATTAAAACTTTTCTAAAAATTTATCAGAAAATCAAAACTAACTTTTTGTTGTTGCTGTTTTCCAAACATGTCTTATACCTTACAAAATACCTTGTGTGTCCAGCAGCAATGCCAGACAGAAATATTATGACATACTGGGAAGGAAACAGTTGACACCTCACGCTGTGCTGAGGGTTTTCTTGTATGTACTCATTTAGTCCTCACCACAGCCCTGTGAGGTAAGATTATTATCTCCACATTACAGACGTGGGAACAAATGCCTAGAGAGGCGACATAACTTGGTTTGGGATCCAAAGATAAAGTGAGTAAATTAAAAAGAAGAAAAATCAAACCCGTTGCCGTCAAGTCAATTATGACTCATAGCGACCCTATGATCCCAAATTCAAATATGTGGCTTTCTGATTCAATGGCCCACCAGACATACTGATTCTTAGAGTAAAGGACTAACACATGGATCACATTTTCACTCAATGATTTTTTCCTGTTTTCTGTGACTATTTAGAAATGTCTAAAGAATCTCAAATTTTCTCACCACACTCATCAAGCTGACAGCATCTCTAAGTCCTAAACAACAACAATTCTGAATTTACGATACTAGGAGAGCCCTGTCTTTTATCATGAATTTCCCCTCTGTTCTTTAGCTGTCTGGGTTTAAAAATATGGATTGCTTTTGTTGTCCTAAATCTGAATCTAATTGCATTGAGACATCTGGGCAAAGCTGCTGGTCTTCCAAGTGCTCTTAGTGTTACTGACACTCAATAAACAATAAGAGAAAAAAACAAAAAAAAATTCCAAACTCTGAGTCACTGTGTTACCATCACAGGCTGTAAACACACAGGAACTCAGACTGTGTCACCACGGATATGAATACATCCAGGGCTGGATTCTTCAGACCCTAAACTTCTATAAGTCCTCAGCTAAGATGACGCAATGAGGAGTCTTCCAACATCTCCTTTTCTTTGATATTTCTTCAAGTCAGCTAGGTTTCCTGCTGGGTGGAGATGTTTTCTCCTTAAGTTGTGTGCCTTGGCTCTTTCCAACAGATATGTTTTTCTCCCACTCTAACCGCTCCCCTTCTCCAGCATTTTTTTGATCCAGAAATGTTTTTCTTTTTTGTTCCAGTTAAGTCAGCATCTTCTCCTGAAATAGTCAGCAATCTGTTTCAAGCTGGATTTTGTCCTAGAATCTGCTACATTAAACTTAGAATACCAGGCCTGAGCAAATCTTCTTTCAGCACAAAAATAATCAGCAACTTCACACTTAACGTAAGGTTGCTGAAACAGGGCATGTACAGAACTTACCCTGAGACACACTGGGGGCATGCAGCCTAAGTGTTCAGGATGCAGGATGATCCCAGGAAATTTTGATCCTGAAAGCCTAGCGCTAACTCCTGGTTTAGGACCACTCTGTCCTCTTGTAGATTAAAGTTGGGTTAAAACTGAACTGCAACCATACTGGACTGAATGCCTTCTGATATTTTAGATCTTTACCTCCCAGGGTTTGACTCAAATACAGAAGACTATTTAGGGCACTGAGCTGGCTCATGGGTAGACATTTGGCTTACTGCACTGCCCTTCATGTCTGGATCTGTATTAAAAGTGCCTTATATGTAACATGCCCTCAAAAGTTTTGCTGGACTGAGCTTAAACTATGTATGTTCTATGAACAAACACCAAAACATGGCTAAGGATGCTGTTACATGTCATAGCAGAAAATGCTAGCTGACATTCTATTGTTTTTTTATGTGGGTAACATTACTGATAAACTAAACAGTGTCATAGTGGTAACAACAAATTTTTACTGGGAAAGACAGCTAACTAGAGTCCCTTTGATCTCCAGGAATGTGACTGTGAGAAGCAGTCCTCTCTAGTTGAGCGAATGTTCTGGGTTCCTGAACTGGCTATGCCCTTGCTAGCTGTACTTCCTTGGGCAAGCTGCTTTTCTCTCTCTCTCTCATTTCCTTATCTGAAAAACAAGGAAAATAATCCCCATAAGATTTTATGAGGATTAGATGAGTTATTGTGGAGCTTTGGTGGTGCACTGGTTAAGCACTCAGCTGCTAACCAAACGGTGACAGTTCTAATCAGGAGAAAGATGTGGCAGTCTGCTCCAGGAAAGACTACAGCTTTGGAAACTCTATGGGGCAGTTCTATTCTGTCCTATAGAGTCTCTATGAGTTGAAATTGACTCGACAGCAATGGGTAGATGAGTTATTATTTATTAAGTGCATGTAAAAATATATAGGACTTTGACAATAATAAAACAAAGTAAATAAATCTAAGAGAAATAATATAAGTCTCAAAGCATATCACTAGAAGCGCAAATACAGAAACAGAGAGAAGGGGTGGTCAGATTGTGCTAGACACAGCTTCTGGATCATAGTATATTTTGGTCATTTTTCTCAGGACATATAAAAAATGGTCATTTCATCTTTACTGATAGCAGGAAAAATTTGCAACAAATCAAATAAACTGGACATTCCTGTTTATGGGTTAAAGGGTTAACTAAAAATATTATAGCCAGTTTTATATAATATTCTGCACCCTCACTTAAACAGTAAGATGGTATAGTTATAGAGAAGTGATGCTAAAATAATACTGAAAAGGGAAAAAGGAGAATTCAAATTCTATTGAGTGATTTATTTCACTTTAAGGATAAGAATTTAAAAAAGGGGAGAAATGCATGTTGGTAGAGGGCTGAAGGATACATAATTAGATAAAAAAAAGTATTGCATGAGGATTATGGATTTTTTGTTGTAAAACTTCCTCTAATGTTTTAGAAAAGGATAAATATTTTTAAAGAGTGGATCTAACTTAGAAAAACAGCACAGAAAAACTCAGAGTATTTGTTTGAGAAAGATCAGGATAAATTCCATTTCAACATCTGGATGGCATCCTGACAGATGGCTGCCTGGAAGAAGATAGGCAGTCTGAGAAAATAACTTGATTTTCACGGAGACATTCTTGAAGGGGTGAGAAAAAAAAAAGTGATACAGATAAATAGGTGTAAAAGAAAAGTGAACAAAGAGACCAAAGAGATTTATTACGGAAATACGCCACTTAGCTGCATCTAAAATGCTCTAGTTTTTGCCTATATGTTATAGCAGTGATCTTAATTTTTTTTTTTCTTAAAAATTCAGGGAGCTTTGTAAAATTAACTCATTAAACAGAAATATGGTTGAATCTAATAATTATCTAGCTGTTAAAAACGACATTATAGACAAAATATTTGGATAACATTTTGGTTTCAGTATAAAATCCCATACTTATATGAAAGAGTCATATACAATCCTAGTTACATTTAAGTCACATCATTTTAATTGTACTTGGCATCTGAACAATAATGTTAGTTAACAGATGTTGGTTACACTGTTAGTCCATATTTTCAGGCCAGTTAGTTAAAATGATTAACTTATTATGAAATATTATTTAGTCCCTGTATCTGATTTGATCTATTAGCTCTACGAATATATAGGTTCAGAATCCTTAAAGCACTATGGAGGCCTGATAATACATGCATCCCGGCAAAATCATTACATGATTCCCTTTACTAAAAACATTTCCAACAATATTAAAAAATATTCAATACAGCAATTACTTTTTTCATGCTGAACTTTAAGAATTAAAACATAAAATAGCCTTTCAAAAGACAGACACAGATTTCTGTGTTACTGATGTTTTGTGGTGCCCCTTTCACATATAAATCACCTATAGCACATATATGGTGCCATAAACAAGCTTTCTCAGGGCAAGTGATTACCCAAAAGTATGTTTTGTAGTACACCTAGCTTATTGTAGAGATTCCAAATATCCAGGCATCATCTGACCTGGATTCCAAATTGAGATGATTCCCTACCTAACAATTACCTGCAATTACAGCATGAACAATGCCATATGTCAACTGAACTGCATCATTGCTGTCAGTTTATGACTATACACTTCTAAAAAAGAGTTTATTTAGAATCATGCAAGTTGTTAAACTCTATACTTTTAAAAGTTTGAGAGGTAGCATGATGACTAAAGACATTTTATATTTTGAGGTTTTAATTTTAAATATCTTTCTCAATATACAAGTGATATGTACTATGCAGAATTTTTTTTTTTAGAAAAAAAAAAGATTTAAAATAAAACAACTGTCTCACGCCAGATACAATCTATGCTTCTTTTCCCCTACATATGCATTTTTTAGGCAAATATTTTGTATTTCATATTTGAATAATATTATCGATTACCAGATGCTGGTTTACACTATTCATTGTATTTGTAAGCCAGCTAGTTAATTCTTTATTCCTTAATATGCCACAAGTACTTATCCTTGTAATTTAACTACTTTTTAAGACCAAAAAGTCATTTTAAGGATTTATCACAATCACTCTCTCTAGAACATTTTCTTCACCTTTCCCTTCTTAATTTTTAATTAAAATTAATATTCATATAAAATCCAAGTTCTTTCATTTTGGCCACATATCTCTATTTCTATAGGATTAGTTCATAGAATTAGGGTTACCTGGTCAAAAGATATGTCTTTAAAAATTAAGCATATGTCTAGTTTTTCTGATCATAAAAGTATGAAACACTCCTTGTGAATGATTTAGATGGTGCAAAAAGACATAAGGAACACAGTTAAAATGACCTGTAATTGTACTCCTCAGAGTTAATTCTTGTTAATCCTGTTAACTCCAGTTAAACACTCACTTTTTCAGGTAATTTCTATTCCCGTGTATCATCATAATAATAAGCTCGCATATACATGCACTTTGTAAATTGCATTTTCCCACTTACCATGGATATTTATATTTCCACAGGTAAATAATGTTGATTTGTAATGGCTCTATAACATTCTTTGTTATAGGTGCCTGAATGGATAAAAGAATTATTTAACTAATTCTCTACTGAGGTTCACTGGATTTGTTCTCAATTCTTTTATCATAGGAAACAACACAGAAATAAACTATCTTTGATCACTGATGCAATTATTTTCGTATAGGCACATAGGACCCCCCATTTGAAATGTAATATATATTACCGCAGTGTCCTGTAGTAAGATTATATACTTTCACCTACACTATATAAAAATTTTTTTTTTTTTTAATGGTAACTCTTTCTCCCAATACTCGCTAATCCTGGGTCTTATGAAATTTTACATTCTTGATTCTACATCCTACTTTGGTGAGTAGCCTCTGGGGTCTTAAAAGCCTGTGAGTGGCCATCCACTGGTCTCAACTCGTCTGGAGCAAGGGAGAATGAAGAAAACCAGAGACACAAGGGAAAGATTATTCCGAAGAACTAATGGACCACAACTACCACGCCTCTACCAGACCGAGTCCAGCACAACTAGATGGTGCCCGGCTACCACCACCGATTGCTCTGACAGGGATCACAGTAAAGGGTACTGGACAGAACTGGAGAAAAATGTGGAACAAAATTCCAACTCACCAAAAAATAAAAATAAAAAAGAAGACCAGACTTACTGGTCTGACAGATACTGGATAAACTGCAAGAGTATGGCTCCCGGATACCCTTTTAACTCAGTACTGAAATCACTCCTGAGATTCAGCCTTTAGCCGAAGATTATACAGGCCCATAAAACAAACAATAATACTTGTAGCTCATCCATATATAGGAGGCTAAATGGGCACACCAGCCTAGGGGCAAGGATGACAAGGCAGGAGGGAACAGGAAAGGTAAGGGGGACCCCTAGGTCGAGAAGAGGAAGGAGAGTGTTAACATGTCTTGGGGTTGACAACTAATGTCACAAAATAATATGTGTAGTAATTGTTTAATGATAAACTAATTTGCTCTATAAACCTTCATCTAAAAAAGTACAACAAAAAATAAATAAAATGCAATTATATAAAACAAAAAAAATTTACATTCTTGGCAATTTGAAAATAGAATTTTTAACTTTTAATTTACATTAAATGGCATTAAGTGGCATTAAATTTATATTTTCCTAATCAATTAGTCATACTAATACTACATCTGTTCTCTTTAATGTCCTTTATTTTCTTTTGGGTTAGAATTTTCATATTAATGTTCAAGAACTATTTATAAAGTAACAATATTTGGCTTCTGTTACATTTGTTGAATTTTTTCCCTAATTTTCTACATTATTTAATTTTATTTTTGACACATTTTAAATTTTTCTATACTTAAATATATTGATCATGTCCTTTGTGACTGTATATTTTTTGTATGCCTAAAAAAAACCTTCTACTTAATTAGATCAATTATTTACATGTTTGCCTACAATTTCTTCAATAATCTTTAAAAAATATCTAAGCATTTTGATTTTACGTATATATATTGATGTACCATAAGAATCAAATTTTATTTTTTATAAGAATGTAATTTTCTCAACACCATTTGATGAATAATCCATTTCTTCTTTGTTTTCCCTCTGCCTGGCTGACAGTTACATAATAATAATAATAATAATAATAATAATAATAATAATAATATAGTAGGATATATCTCAGCAAGGGCTTATTTTTACTGCTTTTGCCTAGAACAATGTTGAGTCAATAAATGTTGTAGACTATTTGGGGGGTGGTTGAGGCATACTCAAAAAATTTTTCTTGTATTATATTTTATAATATTGCATCTGTTTCTTTTGGTTTCTCACTCTAAAAAGCTAGTTATCCAAGATTGGCTCTTTACTTCCTAATCTTCCTCTTTATAATATTATCTCACTCCTCATTTTTATTTTTTAATTCTTCACCTCTGCATTCTTTGAGCATTCCTCCATTTTGTCCTCAACATTATGGATTTTGTTTTGGGCAGTGAAATTTTTACTGCTATATTTTAATTTTTTAAAAATATGTTATCATTTAAGATACCTCCTTCATTGCAACATTCATCTCACCTTCTCTGTTATATTTCGTACCAAAAAAAAACCTGCTGTCATCAAGTTGATTCCGACTCATAGCAAACCTATAGGACAGAGTAGAATTGCCCCATAGGGTTTTCAAGGAATGGCTGGTGGATTTGAAATACTGAACCTTTTCTTAGCAGCCGAGCTCTTAACTACTACACCACTAGGACTCCTTTATTATATTAAAAAAAAAAAAAAATTATTTCATGGAGAAAATGAATTCATATACCTTCTCCTAATATGTTGTTTCTGTAGAAAATTTTTGACTTTTATAGTTTTATTTCATTTCTTTAGAATAATTCCTATGTGTTTTTTGTGCAGCGTATTTACAAATAGGCCCTATATTGTCTTGTTTTATTCTTCTTTACCTAACTTGAACAGAGAGAGGACAGTCCTAGTGTTTGTTAGCATACCGATCATATGGGATCTCCTTTGCCTCTCACCAACTGCAACAGTCAGTTGTCAGACTTCTCTTTTAGACCATCAGATATCAACAATATTTTGGGCCAGACCCATCAGACATTCAGGCAGGACAGCTCAGCTTGCCGGAAAGGGGAGCCTTGCCTACTTTTGCTGTTTTCCTCTGAATATAGGAAGAACGATCTATTCTTATAAATTCTTGTCACCACCACCCGTCACCATCACCAGTTGCTGTTGAGTCGATTCTGACATATGGTGACCCATGTATGTCACTAACACTGTCAGCATTATACAGTGTGTTCAGTGGCTGATGTTTTGGAAGTAGATCACCAGGTCTTTCATCTGAGGTGCCTCTGGGACCCAGGGACTCTACAAAATCTGAGGCATTCTGTTATTCTTCATTAGGGCAGACAACTTGGTCTATGTTGTTCCTTTGCTGTTCACCATGTACCTGGCATACATGGGGGTATTTCAGTAAATGTGTATGGAATGAATGCTTTCATTTTTTAGGATACAATGAGCTAACATGTATCTACTATGTATTTTCATCCACCTTTGCCAAGTTTGTATTACTGGGTATTCTTTCTGTAGGCAAGTGCGGTGAGGCACTGGAAGGTAAAGCACCTTTGGCTACCTCCTGTAGTTTCCGGTGGTAGTGGAATGACTGCTATGCCCTCTAGTCCACAGGGTAGGCTCTGGGTCTTGGACAGGACTATTCTGATTCAGATGTCAGAGCTCTTCATACTTTTATTACCAAGGACTCTGCCCAGGGCCTGGAGAGTTACCGAACGGCATCTGGTGTTGTACATGGTGTGCACACTTGGGGACTAATGGGAAAGGAATCAAAAGCTGCAGCAGTCACGACTCAGAAGTCGAGTGAGTTAGAATGATGTAAGTGATTTCCTCAGAAGCTCAGTACAAGAACACTTACAATCAGGTGTGCTTTATCGGCTGCAGAGGAAACTTCCAAATTTAGTTCTCAGGAAAATACTTCAGAAAATTCAACACGGCTTCACTAGAACTTCGTACGTGAAAATAGTTGTAAATCTAAGTCCACCTACCAAGATCTTCTCATTAAATCTCTGGAAAGTTTAAAAGATAAAAACCCAAAAACCCAGTGCCATCGAGTTGATTCCGACTCATAGCGACCCTATAAGACAGAGAAGAACTGCCCCCATAGAGTTTCCAAGGAGCACCTGGCGGATTTGAACTGCTGACCCTTTGGTTAGCAGCTGTAGCACCAAAATTAGAAATCTTATTAATAAACACATTCAGAGGTTAGTAATACAATATTATAAAGATTAAATCTAAGGTCTATGTATTGATTTAGTTAAATCATGCCATATAAAGGAAAGCTATTTTGATTTTCTGTCTTTTTTTAAAAGAGCAGATTTTTGTACTATTCTATATAAATTTTATTTTTGAATTGTTTTGAAAAATGATTCTGAAACAAGCAGAGTTACAAGCAGCTAACAATGATATCAAGTTAACAGGTCAGGTATCACTCAATTTCTGCAAATCTTTCAGAAAGAATAAAACGGGTTTGGAGAAAAATATAAAACTTTGAAAACTTTTAGGGAAAAGAATCATACTTTTCTTATTGGGTTACTGAAAGTGACTTCCTGCTGAGTCCATCAAAAATAATATCATCCTGGGAGAATAGAATTAACATGTCTTCTTTATTTACCTTTCAAGCCTGATTTTGATTAGGCCAGGAACTTTACTTATTTCATGAATAAAAAATTCAGGGGGGAATCTAATTGAATTAGTCTGTAATTGATAGGGTCATTATTGATTGGTTAATTGAGACTTAATGTAAGTCTTTGATCAAAGAGCATAATGACAGCCAATAAATATTATCCAGATACTTTAATTACAGCAATGTCACAGCCTACATGAAGTAGAAAACAAAGAAAATTACTGGTAAATAATTTACATGTAATTTAGAAAACAATAATATACCTTTAAGCAGGAATTGATATAACTTGTTATTTAGTGCTTTCTGATAGCACAGTGTGCGGTTACTGTGCCTGGGTAAGCATGGTGTTGGCATCTTTCCTAGAGTTAAGAATTCAGTGAACTGGAGCTCAAACTTGCATATACTTCAAGAGCCAGAATTGGATTGTTTACATTTGAAAAAGCTGTGTGAATACGTCTTTGGCAATTATCTTATTAAATACAATTTTATCAAAAATGTGTGTATTCTGTATAACGATTATACATTTTAGAGGCTGATGTACAAAATACCTAGACAAGATGTGTCAATTTATATAGTTACATAAATCTTTCTCTGTAACAAAAACCTTAAGAGCTCTGAAAATAAGACAAATCACACTGTACATCCTAAATATCCAGAACCCCCTGAAAAATAGGGGAGTTGACACAATAAACACCACAATTTTCTGTACCTTGTTTGCTGGAGGAGCTAGGTATTTTATGTTGATATAAAACTTTGTCAGTCCCACAATCTGTAAAATCATACAGAGTCCTGTATATCGTTTTGTTTCATCAGAACATGTGATCCTCAATTCTAGATTTTTCATTCTTAACTAGATGCATGCACATTTTATGGTGATTTATTCTTAGGCTAAAACAACAACACACAAGAAAATCTAGATGTGACATTTTTATTCCTTGTCCTTACTAAAGGAAGTGGGAAGGGTCATGTCCTCTCAGGAATCCAGCATGAGGCAAATGCTTTGAATTGCCTTGGGGCAGCGTCCCATCAATGTCAACAGTTGAAAAATGGCATAGGTCTGCACAGAGCTCTGAAGAGATTGAAGCAGAGAAGGGAGGGAGATGGCTCAGCAGGAATGGAACTTCCTGGGGATTATGGGGTTATGAGCCATTGACACAGAAAGTGGGCTGCCCCAAAGGCAGACTTCTTTTTTTTTTTTTTAAATCTTGTGTCCAAAGGACAGAATGCAAATAGTAAGGATGAAAGGATACAAATTATTTCCATTCAAATACATGGTCACCAACACTGTCAGCATTATGTTTACATAAGGACAACCCAGGCTCCAGTGGGTCTTACAGGACTATATAGTTATCAGCACTACAGTCAACACCAATTACAACTGTAGTCTTAAAGAACCACACTAAAAGCCATCATTATAGATTTTATTGAATAACCATAAAAATCAATATATTTTATTACTTATATTAATTTATTTATGTTATAAATATCTATATTCTCCTGCTGTTATTGACACTAATTTCCATTTGATTTGTTCTCAGTGGAAATAAGACACAGTTGTTGTACACTTGAAATCTCATCAAGCTTTCTCTTCTGGTCCCACTATCTATTTCCCCTATTAATCTCCTTAATACAGCATCCAAACCATCTTGAGTGGTAGAATATAAAACTGGGTGCAAGTTACTGATACAATCTGAATACAACCTAATGAGCATATTTTAATTAAGTCTTAGAGTACATTAAGCCAGAATAGATCTATAAAGAGCCAAAATATGTAGATGCCTAGCAGTTACAATGTTACATATAGGGCACATTACTTTCATAACATATGTTGTACTTCACTGCATGTGAAGAGGAAGATGATCATTTTTTTTCTTGAGAAATGACACTACATTTAAGAGGTTCTTGTATATATGCTTATTTCAGAACTTACATAGGGCCAATTTCTTTGTGCAACTAGTTCAAAACAGCTTCATATTTTTAAAATCACATTCTCTAACTTGAAACTTACGCAGTTATTTTCGATTACTGTAAAATAGTTCATAAGCCACCACCTTAAATTAGGTTTGGAATTTATAAATCACTTGAAACAAATTCATTATATTAAACTTATGTAAATTTTTTGCTTATGCATTCAAGATTTTTAAAAAATTCCCAAGTAACAGCTTACTTCACTGAAGGATTCATTTGTAGATTAAAACGAAGAATTTTAAATCTACGTGAGGCACTCTTATCAATTGAACATCATTGAAAAAGAAATGCCTTGGTCTCTAATTTGAGGCTTCAGGTATAAGGCTACCGTCATTTTAAACACAATTTACAAAAAATAAGAGGTGTTGTGAACAGACAATAGATATATAATTCCTTTTTATTTGATATTCTAAGCTTTTAAGAACCCTGAAATCCAAGATACATTCAAAGAAATTCAAACACCAATTTAAACAAAAGAGGAATTCATTTAAAAATGACTATACAGAATGAAACTAAAAGTATAATTTCAGAAAATTATTTTGCCTGGAACCAAGCAGCAAGGAAACATAAAAAACAAAAATAATAGCCACCCTCATCGACAGACAACTCACAAGGTTTGTCTCTTGCGCTTGTAATTTGTTGTACCTAAAGAGGTAATTTTGATCTATCTTTCCTATTGCTGGAAAATCTGGTACACTTCATGAAATGCTGAAATACCTATTAGTTTAGGAATCAGAATATAAGTTTTGACACAACTATATGTTAAAAAGAACCACTAGAGGCCAATGTAAATGGCTCCCCAAAGCCTCCATAAGGGGAGAGAGAATATTTAGGGCAGAGGTCATACACATAATTTACTACCCTTTTAATGCCCTGTATTCTGACCAATATGGCCTTATGATGCGTTGCCTTCAACTATTTTGTAGAGTAACATTTTCTTTAAGAAGCAACAGAAACTGACACAAACTGTTATGTGAGACTATGCTTTAGGAAAAAGAAATATCACTGTTGTTGGGGAGATTAAAAAGGAAGTTATGAAGAACAGTTTTAAAATAACACATTCTATTGAAAACTTTCAGGGCACAGCAACTTACGTGATTGTGTTTTCAAGATAGAAACAACAATTAAAAATAATCCAACAATAAAACTCAGACATTTCTGCGCTAAGAATGCTTTTAGATATGTCTTTTTTGGTAGATATATTTTATTCAATCAAGGCCTTTCCCTTAGATTATTTATTTGCTATAACTTTTAAATTTATGAGTAGGTCCTAAATTTTATCAAATTACATTTCAGTTTATATTGAGGTGATCACACTGGTTTTTCCTTTAATTAATTAATGCCCAAAGAACAGTGATAAAAAAAAAACGTTGACAATACATATGTGCGTATTTTCTACCTATTTCCCTAGCCAAGGTTACTCAATCCTATGTTATTTGCTTTTTTATTTCCTTGCTTTTTAAAAATATAGTTTTGACAGACACGAACAAACTCCTAAATTATATCATTTAGTTTTAGTTGTTTTTAAAATTTATATGAATATCAACTAATAATCTTCTGGACTTTCCCTTTTTTCATTCAATATGATATTACTAAGATTCATCCTATATCTTTGTTTACAGTTATATAGCTCATTTATTTTTACTCCTGTGTAATATTCCATTGTGTTCATCCGTGGCAATAAATTTCTCCATTCTCCTGTCATGAGTATTTAGTTGTTACCAGTTTTTGGCTTTTAAAATTAGTTCTATTACAAACATTCTCGTACTTATCTCCTAGTACACATACTCACTTTTTTTTTTTTATGACTATATGCCTACAGTGGAATTTTTTTTAATTGTATGTGAATATGCAACTTTGTAAGATAAGGCCAATTTTCCACATTGTTAAAAATTAATAGATTTTTCTAAGTTTAATATTTTTATATATTCCTTCATAAATTCTACTTGATTAGAAAACTCTAGGCCTACTGAGAGTTAATGTACTTAAGTCTTTAATATCTAAACTCTTTTTAAAATATATTTTTTTGTATTCCATGTGACTCCATTATTACTGCTGTCAAGCCACTAACACGGAGCCACTCATTTTAAAGAAACATTTTACTCATCTGTTACCTGAAAAATTTTGCATAACTTATTTTCACATTTCTGCTGCCTTTGGCACAAAACAAATATGACAAAATCATGAAAACATGTAATGGCATAGAAATATGTAATATTTCATAAATTATACTACAAAATTTGATTTTAAATAATGTCCAGTAGGCTTGTTCTGGTATGAAAATTAAATACAATTATCTCCCATAAATTTTACCATCTGAAATCTAACTCATACTTAAAAGACATATTTTTTGAAAACCACGTATAATAGTAGCAAAATGTAATGAAAGCGCTTAACAAATATTATCTTCCTAACATGATTTTCCCCCAGCTTTTCTTGTATCTCATGGTGCTCAACAAATGTTACCCCGTTTCATTATCAAATGGGCCAAAATGAATATGTCCATTAACACACTCTGAAGCCCTGATAGTGCAGTGGTTAATGTGCTCAGCTGCTAACCTAAAGGTCAGCGGTTTGAACCCCCATCCACTCTGCGGAGAAAGATGTGGTAGTCTGCTTCCTTAAAGATTTATAGCCTTAGAAACCCTATGAAGCAGTTCTATTCTGTCTTATAAGGTCACTATGATTGGAATCAGCTCATTTTTATTTCCTTGCTTTTTAAAAATATAGTTTTGACAGACATGAATGTACTTCTAAATTATATCATTTAGTTTTAGTTGTTTTTAAAATTTATAAGTATCAAATAGTAATCTTCTGGACCTTTCTTTTTTTCACTCAGTATTATATTACTAAGATTGATTCTATATCTTTGTTTACAGTCTTATAGCTCATTTATTCTTACTACTATGTATTATTCCACTGGGTTGGCTTTTTTGGTTTTTAATGCACTAAATTAATATGTCTAATGTAAATGGCTCTAAGCATTTTATTAAACGTCCCACCTTAGCCGAGAATTCTGGTGGCTATCTGTGTATATTTGCTCCTTTTTTTCTCTTTGAGAGCTTTAACAACTCTAACTCTCATTTGAAGATATGGCATGAGGATCGCCAATTTCTGGGAAGCCTTCCCTGGCATACTCTTTAAGTATGGCTCTTCTTTTTTCTCTACAATAACAGAATAACAGGAAATGGGATAAATATTCATACATATTATCTCATACTATCCCTTCAATTAAACTTGAACTAGTTACTATGGTTGTCTAATTTTTTCTTGCCTTAGGGAAGCTATGTGACTCTGCTAGGATCACACAGTGTGTAGGCAACACAGCCAAGATTTTCATCAAGTCTATCTTATGCATGGCCACTCCACTGGATTGTTCAGGTTATACCCTGATTGTTCAGGTTGGTGGAACATAGGTAGAACCCAAAATGTGCCCTTTGTTCCGGTTTCTGAGTTATACACCCTCAAGTGGCCATGTCAACATGGAAGAAGGGGCAACTTTTTTCTCAATGATCTTCCCAAGAAAAGGTACTTCTTTGTAATTTATTCTCTGAGTAGGAAGACTTTTTCTAATAGTTTCAAAGGAATCATATGAAGTAGTATGTCCCCTAATCAGATTCTAAAACCTTTCCTCCTGACTATCCTTCTATAACATCTTTAGCATATCATCCCATTATAGTATGTGTCACGCTGTGTTTGTAGCAATGTTTATAAGATTTTGACCTTCTTGAATGTGCCAATTATGCTTTAGTTATCTTTGCATCTTCAAAATTTATCAAAAGACCTACATATATTATGCATTCAGGAACATGCTTATTAAATGGATGGACAGATAAGATGGAAAGAGATTAGGTTAGGGCCACAGGTTGGAGTTTGTTTTTAAAATATAGCAGGGTCACCAGTTCTACACAGATAAGTAGCAAAGAAAAAATGATATATAAATGTCTAAAGAAACATATGCGTGAGATAAAAGATCTGTTGCCAGAAAGTTCTAAGGTGGAGTATTAAGAATTTCATGGAATTTATTCTCCATGGTATGGTGAGTTTGGCAGGGTTGTGTAATATAAACTTTGGCAGGAAAAAATTAAAGTTTGTTAGAATGACTTAGTCTCTTGTCATTAATGCAGAATGAGGTAAATGTCCCTACATTCAAAGAGTGATAATGAGAATGAAAAACCCAGGGACAATCTCACAAGTGAAAGGACAGGCCCTTTCTTTCTTTTTTGTACCATTCACTCAATTTAATCAGAGTTTTAATCAAAATAAAGAGTGCCAAAATAACAGCCAATGACAGCCCTCATGAATAAGACTGGATTAACACACTGAGGTCAGAAATGGGTAGATAAGGATCTGAGGACAAAAAGAGGAAGCTAGTAGAATATAAAGTCCAATGTCATGTCAAGTGTCCGAATCAGCACACTAAGGGGAGCAGTATAGTCCTGGCTATTTTACTAAGCCAGAAAGGTAGAATACGCAAACCTGAACTCAGTAATTGCTGAAGAGACCTGACTAGAGGGACAGCAAAAAAAGCAGTGAGGAAGAGATGATAAATCAGGGCAGTAAGCCCCAGTGCATATTAGGAGTGAGGATGCTAAGACTGGCTGCTGGAATTTCAGGGATTCCAAGAGTGACAAGAGAAAGTTGTAGCTATTAGCGAAGTCCAGCAAGGTGTGCTGTATAGGAAGTAGAGCGTGTGTGAAAGAGAGGGTATCAAATGGGCACTGAAAAGGGTTTTGAAGATCTCTGCAGAAAACAACAGGCAAAGTTCCAAGCACATAGATAAACCCTGTGTCAGGGAACAAAGACATTGGGTATAAGACTATGTTCCTCAGTGGCTGGATTCTCTTCTCAGACAAGATGGATGAAGCTAAATTTCAGAAGGGGTGGAGTATCATGCAGAGAACCTACTGGGAGACCATGTAGGGTGTGGTTGAAAGGAATAAGAATTCTGCAACTAAAGCTGCATATGGGGACAGAGAGGAACACTAGCTGTTCTAACAATGCCTGGCCCAGAATTCATATGACAGGGTTTTAAATGCCCACTGTGTTGAGAAAAAATTAACTCCAGAGTTCTGGGCTCTGGAACCTACAAATAAAGACCCGGGCTCCCAATTGTGGAGGCTGGGAGTACGCAAGGCAGGAAGCCAGGAAGGATGTTATGTTAATGAACTTCATCCAGATCATTGAAGAGCTGAGGGTCCTGAAGAGTGGGCTACACCAGATGGCATCTGCTCCTCCACCTGCCCCTGGCGTAACATGCAGCCCACTCACATTCAGACAGCGTCTGCCTATGGCACAGTGGGTATGGCAGTGAAAGAGAGAGTGAAGTAGGGCTTAAAAAAAAAAAAAAGCAAAAAACCAAACCCATTGCCATGGAGTCGATTCTGACTCATAGTGACCCTATAGGACAGTGTAGAACTGCCCCATAGGGTTTCCAAGGAGCACCTGGTGGATTCGAATGACCGACCTTTTGGTTAGCAGCCAAACTCTTAATCACTATGCCACCAGGGGTTCCAAAGTAGGGCTTACCTTCAGGTTAATGCACCACAGTGCTAAGCAAGGATCATATACACTTGAACACACACACATGCATGCACACTGAATGAGCATGGTTTCTACAATTTTTTAACTTTCTTGATTCTCAAACATTCCGTTACTTCTTTCTCTTTCACCCCAGCTTGTGTAAAAGGAAGAAACTAAAGTGAAGAAAGCCCTCTTTCTCCTTGGTGTCTGTAGATTCTCTTGCAAGCTAATTACATACTACATTCCATCACATGCCAGTTATTCCAGAGAAAAATAATCAACAATAAATATAATTAAAATATCTCATGACCATATAGGGCATTGCACTAATTTTCTGTTTTGGCATAAAGATTTCTACAGTTTAACAAGGACTCGTATGGCATACCTGCTAAAAAAATGTAAGATATTCTTTTGGTTGGACAAAATATTCCTTAAAGAACCTCATTCTTTACTTTGCTCTTGGTTGTGAATACGAAGCAAGGTTTTTAGTGACAGGATTTAATTGAATTTAATTGTGGTGCCTGTATGTTGGTACAGTGCCCAGAAAGCCTTGGAAAATTGATTATTTTTGTATACCAAAGTAATAAATAAACACTGTGCACTCTCTGTTCTAAAATTTCTGGCTTACCACGCTCCTGAAATCATTTATTGGCTTAAAGGAGGGGGGGGGGACTGGCCTGGATTTTATAACTGCCTAGACTCTTTTGGTTTGGACTCTTACTGGTTGCTTCATGTATTTTGATGTTAAAAAAAAAAAAAAGTTAGGTAAAATTATTTTTTAAAGACATTATTTTAAAATTCAGTATATTCATTCATGCAATTTGATTTTCTCCTAGCTGTATGAATAGATTTGTACTGTTATTTTAAGAACCGTTTTCTGTCTTGTTTTTGGGTGACCCTGATGCTGGATTTAGTGCATCTTTTACTTTTTAGAGTCAATCAAGGCTCACATAACAGTAAACATAAACTTCATATTAAAAAGTATAGGGTTGCAATGCAGAACATGAAAAATCTGGGAAATGCAAACAAAGTTAACTGAGAACATGACCAAAGAAGGAAAAAAAACCGAAACCCGTTGCCGTCGAGTTAATTCCGACTCATAGTGACCATATAGGACAGAGTAGAACTGCCCCATGGGGTTTCCAAGGAGCAGCTGGTGGATTTGAACTGTCAACCTTTTGGTTAGCAGCCAAGTTCTAAATCACTGTGCTACCAGGGCTCCAGTAGGAACCTGAAGGAGGGATTAAATGACTTGATTTAGAAATAAGCATGCAAAACGTTCAGTACCACCTCATTTGATCTAAAAAAAAAAAAAAGGGATAAAATCGACAAACTACCACAAAAATAAAAATTAAAACAATGGCTTGTACAAAAAAGCCTAGTCATTAAGTGCTCCCCAATATTTGCAAAAAATCTTTATATTTTCTTAATCAGTAAAATTCCAAATTAACAAGATATAGTTTACATAATAAAGTTTCTTTCATCGGATGCTTTATTATGGAGAACTAAAACAGGAAGAAATGCATTTAAATCTTGTATATGGCTATGACGCTGAAAAGCCCAAGCCGAGCTTCCAGACTAAGATGGGCTAAGGAGGGAGGCCTGAGATCTACTTCCCCAAAATTAGCCCTTAAAAACCCTGTGGATCACAAGGGTCCAATCCTGTTCTGCATGGGGTTGTCATGAGTCGAGGGCTGATTCAGTGGCAGCTAACACCGCCACCACCACCATGTGTGAGCCCTCCAGGTTACTAAAATCCCCCGGAGGGGCTGGTATGTGGAAGAAGCAGGTTTCTGAGTATATAGTTTATAGCATAGTGATAGGAGCTATTTCAGGCATAAAAAAAAAAAAGTACTGGCAGGGTGAGGGGAGCGAGCAGTGACAAGGGGAACATGAGTGTTGAAGGGTGAGTAGGAGTCAGATAGTGAATACAGAAGGGAAGGACATTCCAGGCCAAGAGAAGAGCACTTGCAAAGGTATGTATCTCCAAAGGGCTTTATTAGCTTGAAGAAGGATAAGAATCTCCATGTGGCTGGAGTATAGGGGGGAGAACCTTAGGAAAAAGAGGCTGGGGTGGAAAGTCTGAGCTAAATGGTGAAGGATCTTTCTTAGTGACTAGTCATAATTAGGAAACTTAAGGAATATACACTCTATGGAATTTAGATGTTAACCTTAATGCGCTTTTTCAGAAGTAAAGGTAATTGCTTCCAGCATGCACTTCACTTGAACAAATCCTTTAACCTCTCTGGACCATAGGTCCTTTGTCTATAAAATGTGAACATTAGACCTGCCCAGGCCCACCCTTCAACACTATGTTTCTGCTTTTCCATCTTCTTACGTTAACCTCTGAACGGGGGCAAGTCCCAGCTTTAATTTTTATATAGACTATACCATTTGCCAATGGCTTAGTTTCTTCTTGTCTCGGTGTCAAATAAGATAAAAATCTATTCCCAATACATAATTTTTGACAATGTGCATTTCAGTAACTGTTTTTAAAGTAGCTTGCATTCTTGTGATATGAGGTAAATTTAAATCTTTTGACTTTGCCAGACTAGCAAGTAGTATTCTAGCTTTAACTTCTGGTGACACTGGTATTCTGACTTTTTAATGTGTATTATTTGTCAAGATGTATAGCAAATTTCCCCTCAGCATTTCTGGAATAATGCTAGGGACAAATTTTCTAAATCACTTTTTGGGTGTGCTAGAAACATGCAGCTGCTAAAAATCAATTTTCCATTTCTGAAAAGTGCAGAGCCTTTGTGTATCTGCGGCTTATATTTCAAACAGTGCTGGCTTCTTATAGCTTAATCTTTTAAATGGTCAAAGCCACTTTTGCCTCATTATCCGTCTATCTGTCCAGGATTGTGCAGACTCATCACTTGTGTCCAAACCTCCGTATCTTTGTTATAGTCTATGCAGAGGAGTACTTACATATCCAACACAGAGTTTGACAAGAGTAATGTGAAAAAATTTTTTTCATATGCCTTTGGGTTAAGAAAAATAATTTTACAGGTTTTACCAAGGAATAAATGTGTGTATGTGTGCATGCATGAGTATATAGTTTATTAAGAAAAAGCTCAAATAACATTTGTTACGATATAAATCAATGTCCACTAGAAAGCAAAATGGAAGTTCGTTTGGACACCAAACTGGAACACAGAAAACATCTACAGGACTCTCTTAGATATAGTATGGTCTTCTGACAACACAAGATACTCTTATTTGCAACTTGCTTTTTCCCATTTATTGAAAATGACACTCCCTATTTAGATACAATTCCAAATTCACACCAAAATCAATCAGAAAGGTATCTTTTAAAGTTCTTTCTCATAGCATAAGAAAAAAAGTAACTTGACAGTTTTAAGGCAGCTGGAAATCAACACATTCGTGTGTTGACTTTTCAAGTGGCTTACGTGCTTATCAGATGGTTCCACAAAATAAGGCATGCTTACCAAATCTACGGACACATAAAAGGGAACTAATCATATTTTTTCTGACTCAGGCAATATCTCGCTACAAAGCAAATGCAAATCAGTTTTATATTTATTAAGTTTAAAAAAAATGATCAATGAAAACTTTACTCCCGTAAGTACAAGTGGAAAACAGCCCTTCTTTACTGTTTCTCTCTAGATACACACAGGGTGCATCTGCTGTAACCAGGAAGTTGAGTGGAAGAGCTCTATGTTGAGCTGGGATTGGTAGATTCAATGCTACCTGTTATGAGTTGAACTGTGTCCCCCCAAAATATGTGTAAACTTGGTTAGACCATGATTCCCAGCATCATGTGATTGTTCATCATTTTGTCACCTGATGTTGATTTTCCTATGTGTTGTAAATCCTGTCTCTATGGGTTTGGGTTATGATGTTAAGAGAGATGGGATTAGCAGCAGTTGTGTTAATGAGGCAGGACTCAGTCTACAAGATTACATTGTGTTTTAAACCAATCTCTTTAGAGATATAAAAGAGAGGTGAGCAAAGAGAAAGGGGGACCTCATCATACTACCAAGAAACAAGAGCCAGAAAAATAGGGCATTCTTTGGATCCAGGATCCGTGTGCTGAGAAGCTTCTCAACCAGGGAAGATTGGTGACGCAGACCTTCCCCCAGAGCCGACAGAGAGAGAAAACCTTCCCCTGGAGCTAGCATCCTGAATTCAGACTTGTAGCCTTAGACTGTAAGAAAATAAATTTTTCTTTGTTAAAGCCATCCACTTGTGGTATTTTTGTTATAGCAGCACTAGATAACTAAGACAGTATGTAAGTCAGTCATTTATTACCTGTGTAGCCCTTAACGACCATGTATCCTCTCTGAGACAGTTTCCTCACCTTTGAAGTGGGGATCACAGCAACTGCTCTTGACCTCCTCATGCAATTATACATAGGATCAAATGAGATAGACATGGAAATATTTTTCTAAAGATAAAATGCTGTATTAAAGTATATTTAAGACTACATCGCCTTCATAAACCTATTACAATCAAGTCAATTCCAACTCACAGCGAGCCTATCCCGGTTCTACAGAGTAAAACTGCCCAGTGGGGTTTCCACGGAGCAGCTGGTGGATTTGAACTGCTGACCTTTTGGTTAGCAGCTGTAACCCTTAACCACTATACCACCAGGGTTTCCAGGCAGCAAGCCTATAGGACAGAGCATAACTGCCTCATAGGGTTTCCTAAGCTGTAATTTTTATGGAAGCAGGCTGCCACATTTTTCTCCTGTGGAGCTGCTGGTGGGTTTGAACCACCAAACTTCCGGTTAGCACCTGAGCACTTAGCCACTGCACCACCAGGGCTCAAAAACACGTTTGCTCTTAAAGACCAACAAGCTGAGTTCTTAGGCCTACCAGGAAAGAAAAAAAAAAGTCACCGATATAAATCCCAATATAAAGATGTAAGAAATAGTAAGAGCAACTACACCATGGTTACTAAGGATGACATTATTTAATCCCAAAGGTCAGCCTTTCATATTTAGAACCCTCTGGCAGAGAGTACTTTTAAGTCACTAAAAGATAATTTTCAGAAAAACAAAATCAAATATTAAGGCTTTGTTTTCCAAGTTGACTCGCAGAGTTACAAAGAAAACTTCGGATTGCTTACTTTAGCTTCCATGTGGTTCAGGATAATTGAATCAATCCCTAACAGTGGAATTATAGTTCCTCCTTCCGAGTTTATGGGGAAATATAATTCCTATTTCATTTTAATAAATGCTAAATAGGGAACGCAGAAGTTCCTCCCCATTGCTCTTCCAGACACAAGAAAAGATTAGCCCCATTAGATAAAGGTCTGGCATCTCCCTGACTTCCTTTTTGCCTACCCTCCCTCCATGTGCTAACATTACCTCTGGTCCCAACTCCCAAACGTGAGGCTTTTCCACTGGCTGTACAGAGTGTATATGACTCCCTGATAGAGGATTTCATCCTGAAGAATGTTGGGTTTTTTTCTTTGCTGATGCCGTCTTGAAATATGTATTATTCCTTATCTTTTGGGAGGGGAAGATGGAGTGTCCTCGATGATTCTTTCGGTGTCTTTGTAGAATGTGTTTTAGGATCACTCCTTTGAACGAAAAGGAACAAAGGGCACAGGAGGAAACAGGATGCTTAAAAGACAAATGGATCTTGTAGGAGGTAGTTGGGTGTGGCTGATAGACTTTAGGGTGGCCCCCAACATCATCTCCCTGGTGTCCATGCCATTGTTTTCTCATCTGGAAGTGCAGATGGGGTCTGCACCTTTCTTCTACTAAGTAGAATATGGTAAAGGCAATGAGATGTCACTCCCCTGTTCACGTAACGTTATATATCTCCTCTTAGCAGACTGGAGCTAGAGCTTCTACTAGCCTGCTTGATAAAGTCAGTGATCATGTTGAGAAACCCACATGGCAAGGAACTGCGGAGAGCCTCTAAGAACTGCATGTGGCCTCTAGGGCATGAGGTCAGCCTGCAACTGACAGCGGACAAAAAGGTAGGGCCCTTCTACAGCAACAAGGAAATGAATCCTGTCGTCATTCATAATAGGCTTGGAAGCGGATTTTCCTTAAGTCAAGCTTCCAGATGAGACTATAGCCCAGCCAGCACCCTGACTGCAGCCTTCTGAGATGCTGAGCAGAAGAACTAGTTAAACTATACCTGTCCTCTTGACCCACAGAAACTGTGGTATGATAAAATGTTGTTTTAGATTGTGATAATTTCTTGTGAGTGGTAGAAATCTAATACATCTGGACGAGGAAATCAGACAGACGGCCTTGCAAAATGAGTAGAGGTCAAGTAATAGACAGATGGAGGAAACAGGTTAAGTGAAGGGGATTGGGCAGCAAAAGAGTATTCTGCATTATTTTGAAAGAGTGAAGTCCTGTATTTGTGAAGAGAACATAAAGCATTGCTATACAGCATACATTTAGAATGAAAAGTCATTTCATTCCATCCTGTATTTCTCAGGTTCTGAAGCTTTTCTTCCCATTACACACTTATGTTGCTTGCTTCTTAAATGGTATCCCTGTATCGAATGTTTGCAGTTTTCACAGCTTTGTTTAGAATACCTATAACAACTGCTCTACTCTCACCTCCTTTCCTTACCTAGCTGAACCACAAAAAACTGTTTTGTATAATAACATAAACCGTGAGGTTTGATGCTGTAAAAGTCTCTTTTATTAATGACAAAAGTAGAATGAAGTTGTTAGATCTTTTTTTAATTAGAAAAAGCTAGATGTACTTTCTAGTAACCAGTCACTCTCTTACTGTGTTTGCTTCATCGATTCACCATCTGCTTACAAATTTCATCCAACAACATGTTTTTCTTCTTTGATCACACCTCTTATTTTCTCACTTTTATTTAATTTCCTATGAACCTTGTGAAAGTTAACACTTTCATCCTCTCAACATTGCACACACTATCAATCTCTAGGCCATTCATTGCCAGTTAATTTTAGCCAAACCTTAAGCATCACAAGGAATAGGGTATCTGGATAACTTGACATTGATGATACTGGGGGCCTGGGGAGGGAAGTGTTGAGGTGGTACGCACTCACACGTACAATATCAAACCATATCCTTTAGGTTTTGCCAGAGTGTTGATATAGACTTTGAACATTTGCCACCTTCATCACAGACAAAACTTGGGATTTCCTCCCTGTTCTCTTTTCTCCTGTTGTCTTAGTGAAAGGCACCTGTCTCCCCTAAGTTCCCCACATCAGAACCAGAATGTCCTCACAGCCCCTGCTTCAGTGAACTTATTTGTCATCTACATTTGGCAAATTTGTGAATTCAGGTAATTTCCAGTTTATGTTCAACCATTTATTAGCCTACCTTTGGAGGGTTCATAAAGCTTCAACAAGTGCAATACACAGGGACTCGATGCAAGAATGATGGTAGATAATAGGAGTTAGTTGTCTCAGTGCTACATTTCTAGGTGAAAATTCCCAGCATGGATTATAAAAGCACCTGAAGGTTGACTTTGTGTAACTCCAAATTGATCAAAACAGTGAAGAATGACAAGAATATGATAACTGTTTTAGCTCACCGAAAAAAAAAAAAAAAAGAAAAAGAAAACACCCAAACCCATTGTTGTTGAGTTGATTCTGACTCATAAGGACCCTATAGCCCACAGACACCTGTAAAGTACAATACTAATTTGGAAATTACCAGGTTGATTTAGATAATATGTTCCATGAACCTTCAATGAACCTTCATAGTTAAGACTAACTCCACCCTCAATTTTCAAAAGTTATCTTCATAATACATGGTCTACAATGATCACCTCAATGAATGATTCAAAGCATTGCTGTCTAGACACTGATGAGCAAAGTAGCAAGGAAAAAATGGAGGCAAATAAATAAATAGCTGAAAAGGAAATTTTTTGCAAGCACTTAAGACTTAAAATATACTATCAGCTTATTAAAATTAACACCACAGCCAATTTCAGTTTTAAGTTACATTATCACTGAAGACATTGAGATGTCTGCACATATTTCAATTATTTCACTATTTAATTATTTCAAAGCACAGCCTGGAGAATGAAAGGTGCTTACATGAATCTGTTCATTTGTGATATTATCACAGTATTATTGTAGCCCAATATAGTATTACAAAAATAAACAAAGCTTGTTGCTGTCCAGTTGATTCTGACTCACAGCAACCATATAGGACAGAGCAGAACTGCCCAATAGGGTTTCCAAGCAGCTGCTGGTGGACTCGAACTGCCAACCTTTTGGTTAGCAGCGATAGCTCTTAACCACTGCGCCACCAGCATTCCAACTATTTTATGTCATATTCTGAAAGTTACGATAACCATAGAATTATTTTTAAAAATAAGATTTTTTGATTAATTAACTGATGATAATTTAGTTTTCTCTTTCATATTGGTAATGTGCAACAATAAAGTTTTTTATTTTAGCCTAGGTTAAGTGCCTACCCTAATCGATCACTGCTGAGGAATCTGAAGAAGTAGCAGTTGCTATTATGAAAGATGCAATTTACCTGAAGATCCCCACTGGAAACAAATTGTCATTTAAACAAAACTTTAACTCTTGTAATGCAACGTTTCTTGACTTTACAAAAACCATGCCTCCATTTTTTGAACAGAAAGATTTCAAGCCCTTCTTAATATTATTTGAAATTTTAAATAAATTCCATAAGTAAAGCAAAACCAAATTAAAATTTGATTTACAAACTGCACAAATTTTCCTTCGCGCACCATTAACCTAAGAAACACTGGGGGTGCACTCCATTTACCTATCTGCATCTTGACTCTGTAAAAGACACCCTTAAATCACAATAAAGAAGGAATGGAGGGAACCTTCCAAGAATAGCTAAAGAACCCCTTGGTCTACCTACCACAAGACTTAAAAGACTTTCCTCTTAAATTCTAGACCAGTGGTTTTCAAGCATTTTTAAGTTACACTCTTTTTTTTAATTTGGTATGTGCCCACCCCCTTTTTTTTATTGTGGTAAATATATTTGTAACAAAACGTGCCCCGTCAACAATCTTCACGTGTACAATTCAGTTACCTTAATTATGCTCATCATGTTGTTCGACCCTCAGCCTTAACCAGTCCCGAGTTTTTTCATCACCCTTAACAGACACTCAGTGTCCCCTACGCATTGTGTCTTTCTTCCCATCTCGCTCCCACCCACCCCTGGTAACCACTATGACCTGTTCTTGCAAACATAATCTGCCATGGAATCTGAATGTATGAAAGCACAGCCGCTCTGACAGACTGAGGCCTAAACTAATTGGCAGAGTCTTTCCCTCTGCCCTCCTCTCCCACACCCCACCCATGACCTCCAAGGCACTCCTGGAACTGAGGAATATAATTAGGAAACCACTGATTTAAAGTATTTGTGACATATTTTATAGTTGTTCATATTGTACCCTCCTTCCTCTTCTGCTTCATTTCTTGGCCCCTCCACTTCCTTATAACTGGGTAATGGGTGATGTGTTAATAATATAACAAAAATAAAAACAAAAACCCATTGCTGTGGAGTCATTTCACACTCATGGTGATCCCATGTGCTACAGAGTAGAACTGCTCTATAGGGTTTTCTGGGCTGTAATCTTTATGCAGTGGAGTCCTGGCGGCGCAGTGGCAGTGGTTAAGCGTTTAGCTGCTAAATGAAAGATCAGTGATTTGAATCCACCAGTTGCTCTGTGGAAAAAAGATGTGGAAGTCCGCTTCCATAAAGATTCACAGCCTTGGAAACCCTACGCGGCAGTTCTACTTTGTCCTATTGGGCCACTATGAGTCAGAATTTAAGGCAACAGGTTTTTTTGTTTGTTTGTTGGAATCTTTATGGAAGCACATTGCCAGGCCTTTCTTCTGAGGGGTTCTAACTGCCAATTTTTAGGTTAGCAGCTGATCACAAACAGCGTGCACCACACAGGGACTTACAACATAAGCCCAAACCAAACCATTGCCGTTGAATCGATTCCGACTCATAGAGACCCTATAGCACAGAGTAGAACTGCCCCATGGGGTTTCCAAGGAGTGCCTGGTGGATTCGAACTGCCCACTTTTCGGTTTGCAGCAGTAGCTCTTAAACACTATGCCACCAGGGTTTCCATATCATAACATAGGATATAGTTAAAAACCTTACAAATTATTTATATATTATCATCATTTTTGCTTTTAAGTATTTTATGCTTCCTTTGTGGTGCAACAGTTATTTGATTGTTCCAAAGAGTTTAGAGTATTAATTTACAGGATATTTTCAGTAATGAAATTATTTTTCAATAATTACATAATACTGCAGTTATATCATTAGTAGATAAAGTGAAAGGAGAGAGATTTTTGTTACTTTATCAAGTTACTTTTTAGAAGAGTATTTGGAACTAAGCTAACAGAAATCCACTGGGAAAAATTTCATAGGCTCTTTTTTCTGTTTTAATTACTTCACCATTTCAGGCTATTGTTGTGATGGTTAAGCTTGTGTGTCATCTTGGCTGGGCCATGATTCTCAATGGTTTGGCTGTTATGATATAGTTTGGCAGTTACGTGATAATGTAATTGGCAGTTACATAATGATATTATCAATGCCATGATGAGAACTGCTATGAGAAACTCATCAGTTGAAAAGCTTCCTTGGGGATGTGGCCTGTCTCCAGAACACAGATGGATGTTCCAGCAAGGCTCTCACTCTGGATCCTGCATCTGGCTTGTCATCATCTGATCTCCAGTTCTTGGGACATGAGCTACCACTTTACCTGCCGATCTTGGGATTCATTGGCTTCTTTAGCTGGTGAGCCAGTGGCCTGCTGTCTGACCTGCCAATCTTGGGTTTGTCAGCCACTGCAGCTATGTGAGTCAGTAGAAGCCTCCAGCCTGATGTCTGACCCATGGACTTGCCAGCCTGTACAACCGTGTGAGCCATTTCCTTGAGGCAAATCTCTGTCTCTCTGTACACACACACACACACACACACACACGGAAACCCTGGTGGCCTGGTAGTTAAGAGCTAAGGCTGCGAACCAAAAGGTTGGCAGTTTGAATCCACCAGGTGCTCCTTGGAAACTGTATGGGGCAGTTCTACTCTGTCCTATAGGGTTGCTATGAGCCAGAATTGACTCAACCGTAACAATTTTTTAAAAAATACACACTTTCCTGGTTTTGCTTTTCTAGAGAACCCAACCTAAGACAACTGTTTAAAGGTTTTTAATTAGCAAAATATAGGTTGTTTATTAGGTTCCATTTTTTTTTTTTTTCTACGTAGGCAACAAATGTAACTTGGATAAAAAGCACCTATTTAATATACATATATATATTATAACGGCTGAAGGAATGAAAGATCTCAATAAAAGTCTTAAATTTGGGATTTGGTAACTGTTATAGATTCTCTTCTTTTTGGCTGGCATTTTATCAGAGAGAAACACTGTTTACCAATACTACATTGCTTAGTTCTTTCCAGATAACTTCTTGCCTGGAGAGAAAACCTGGATCTACTAGATGTTTTTCCACCTAAATTTTGTGAAGAGAAAAACGTTTGTCACTTTGTTACTTGATTAAAATTGAACCACACTAGAAATATCATTGAACTGTGTGCACATGTGTGTAAACGTGTACATACATATACAGGTTTCAGACTAAATCCCAAACAATCGAGAGACTGCCACGATAAGGATTCTACTATCTGATCCAATCGAGTCGCACACAGACGGACACCTTACGCAGTGTTGGCAATTGGAACTGTTATTGTTTATAGAAGGTAGGTAGTGATCAGGAACAGATTACTTGTAGAAAGTAAATAGCAAATAACAGGAACTGATTTAAAATGAACTGGTCCCTTCCACCTCCACAAGTAGCCCACTTAGCATCATAACAGACTGACTCATTAAAGTCTAAAAGGGAACCTGCTTGCCCTTCCCAAATGACCCATGTCCGTTTCTCTGTTACTGGGAGTGTACACCATAGATTAGGTGCCAGCTTAGTAGGTATGCCTCTGGCTCAAGTTGGCTGCGTTGTGGCTATTTCATTCTCTTTCTCTGTCTCTCTCCATGGCTTTTCTAGGCTGGCTCTGGTCCTCTGCATTTACTGGTCCAATTCTCAAGCAGCAGCTTTACAACAGCCCTGGGCCAATGCCACTGTTAGGCTGGCATTACGACAGGTCTTGAGGCAAAACTGTTCTATAGGCAATCCCTGTATGGTGTATAACCGAGCCCTTGTGGACATCAGGTCACCTCTTGGCCCCATTTTGACTGGCCCTCTCTCAGCCTTAGGGTTACCACCCTCAGCATAGCCAGAGCATCTGCTGTTGCCAAAGGCAGGTTAGCTCACCCTTCACACTGCCACTTGCTCTGCTTGGGGGTCCCCCTACACGGCCCGAGTGTGGCTGTTTCCCTTCCATTGGCGACATCCTGCCTGGTGGTGCCCAGCTCTGCTCCATGGGCTACACTGCCCAACATCACTGTCTTCTTCGTGGGCCAAATAGCCCATAGCTACCATTTGTCAGTATTGTGGTTCCCCCTGCTCATACCACTGATACAATTCCTCTTCTGCTTTGCTCCATTGAGTTTGCTGCTACTTCTCTTGGTCTTCAGTGTTGTCAGCTCAGAATAGCCCCTTCACTTGACTCTAGATGGTTCTTAGTACAGGGACCAGGGGTCCAAAGAACACAATCTTCTCCAGGATCTTGGTGATCAAAAGGTCTCCCCCAAAATTCTGTGAGATTGGCTGCACATACAGGAAAATTCCTTGTCACTTTCAAGGTGTGGCTTTCATAAACAGGCCAATCCTACTGAGTAGATTGCAAGCCACTTACAGAGACAGCAAGCCAGCCAATCCTTGGAAGCCTACTTATGCCAATAACCAACCAACCAATCTTTGCAAACCACTTATGTGGATAGCAAATTGACCAATCCTCGGAAAAAGTGCTGCTGACCAATCATTTTCAGAGAATTTGCAAACACAGGGCCAGAAAGGCCACATAAGAGAAACTCACTGCATCACAATTATTACATGCAAAACTTTTTATTCCATAATTCCTGATTCCTCAGCTTACCTCTTTCATTATTCTTTGTATTTCTCTAGATCATTAGTATGTGAAAGATATTGTTTGTTTCAAAGAATGATCACCTGAGGTGTGGTTCAGTGGCAGAATTCTTGCCTTCCATGCAGTAGACATGGGTTCAATTCCTGGCCAATGCACCCCCTGGGCAGATACCGCCCATCTAATTAGTGGAGACTTTGGTGTTGCAATAATGTTGAACACCAGCTTAACTTCCAGACTAAGGCAAATTAGGAAGAAAGGCCTGGAAAACTACTTCTGAATATCAGCCTGTGAAAACTTCATGGATTGCAATGGTCTGATCTACAATAGATCATGGGGATCGTGCGGTATCAGGCAGTATATTGGTCCCTTGTACAAGGAGTCACCATGAATCAGGGGCCAACCTGACAGCATCTAACAATGACAGCTCTAACAATAGCAACAACAAGATAGACAAATAGTGTTCCTTGCCTGCCCCCGTCCTTAATAGTAGTAATTTTACTTTTAGTATCTGTTGATTGGTTAAAATATATATATATATATATATAATAACAAAATAAGCTTTTAAGAATTCAATGGCACTTTCAAATGCATTTTTATTTAATTCCTCATGCAGTGCCCATATACTTTTTTTTTTTTCCCCAGCTCGAAGACGATATTTCATATGTTAGGAATCCAAGTACCCTAGCAAACCCTCTAGCCCTCCTTCCTGCTCCCCTAACACTGGTGGGTTTGTAGGGCCCTGGGTTGGAGTCACTACATTTGTATATAAACATATGTTTCAGAGAGAAGCCTAGGGAACTAAGGAAAGGCATTTATTCCACGAATGCCACTTTCTATAGTGCCCCGTATCAGTATCTGGCATACAACTGATGAACAATTTAAGCAGTTATTTCTACATCAGTCAAAAGAGTAGAATTATCAAATAATAGTCATTAAAACTGCTGAGCTGTTACATGCTAAAAATGAATGTTGAATCCAGGAAGCTGAAACTTTAATCCGTTTTCATATACTCTTAAAAATTTTAATAAAATCCAAACTCTAAGGCTTATCACATAATTACTTTAGGGATTAAAAATATCATAATCTTGCCTGATGAGTCATTTTAATGGTCAGTGAAATTTGTATGCTATCTGTGATCTTACTTAGTGGCTATGTCTCAATTTCTGCTTTATTACATTCTATTACCATGTTTTATTCATCTGCCTGTTCCTCTTCTGCTCAAAATTTCCGACTGAGAACAGAAAATACTTTAACTTTTATGAAGGCTTATCCCTCCTCCTACCCAGTAAGCAAGGCTATGAGTCTGATTATGTTCTTGACAGACATGTTTTTATCCTTAATGTGCTAAGACAATGTGTACCCTAAATTTACCTTGGCTTCTGTAATTGATCAATTAGGAAGCGTAAAGTATAGCCACTGTGCTCATATTTTTCCCTGACCTGTTTATGAGTAATCTTAAGCTTCTTTCATTTCAGCAGTCAAATTTAATGATCCCTGGGAAATGTGAAGATATTTTGAGATGAAATATCTAGAGAGAAGGTGTTTCTGATTAACTTTAGTTGTTACTATGAGCACGTTGGCCAATATATTACATAAGTGCCACTGAACAACTACAGTCTTTATATAATAACGTTGGACACAAAATGATTAAACAGTAAAATTTCACAGTGTAATATTGAACAAGAATTTCCATGGTGCAATATTTCTGGACAATTATAGTTATGTTTCCCAGTATGGTGTTCAAGCAGAAAGAATCTACTCTGAATAAAGGAAATTAAACTAGTCCTCTTCTTATCCCAATGTCTGGAAGAACATCAGAGGTAATGTGGCCGCCAAAGGAGTAATAACACTGATGGTTCCAGAAAACTCACTCACTATAAAGAATGTGAGTATTCTCAAACTGAGAGCCAGCACTGCAGGTGATAAAAACGGAATGTTTTTATTACTGTAGATATAGCAGCAGTGACGGCATGGAGTGATACCAGTATGGGACAAATCGTAGAGGGTTCAGAGTGGTTTACTGGGCATTTGCTAGGTACTGGGCATATATGCTAGGATGCTTCCTATGAAATAATGTGGAGCATTTTTCCAAACTTGGAAGATCAGACAAATCTTCCCAGAGTGGGTGAAGGAGTTCTAAGACATTCCTAGTCAGGGTGTTGTCCATGAACCAGGAGCACTGACATCCTGTAGAAACAATAGTTAGAAATACAGGATCCTGTGCCCAACCCAGATCCAATGGATCAAATCAGTATTTTAAAAAGGCCCCCAGGTAATTCATAAAAGTTTCAAAGGCACTGCTCTGGAAGGTAACTTGGGAATAGCCAAGTGAACAGTCAGGCAGACAGCCTCCCAGGCAGAGGGGACAACATGGCAAAGGGCTGGAGGCAGGAGGAACTTGTTCTGGTCAATAAGTTTGGAGGGCAGAGTATAACAGGTGAGGTGGTTAGGAATGAGGCAGCCAAAATGTGCAGAGGTCGGATAATGACAAAGAGGTAAAGCTATATTAAAGAGTTTTGACTTTCCTCATGGTAATGAGGTAATGATTGATAGGATCAGATTTGAATTTAAGTAAGATCACATTAGCGGCTCTATGGAAAAATGACTGGATAAGAGTAAGTAGTGAGTAGGGAGAACACTCAGTAGTTAAGGGGAGAAAGGACAATGATCCAAACTAGACACTGGCAGTGAGGGTGGAAAGAAGTGCTCAAATACGAGAAATTTTAACATGAAAAAATACTGAAAGGACTTAGTTATTCATTAAATACAAGGGACTGACAGGGGTGAGAGAGGGAGAAGGAAGCATCCAGGATGACTTCCAGATTTCTCACTTGGGCATTTGGGTAGTTGGTGAGACCAACTGCTGAAAATAAGCATTGGATTTGGAGAGGAAAGGAAAGCACCTTGTTGAACATGTTGACTTTGAAATACCTTTGGGGCAGCCATGTGGTAATATCCAGTAGCAGTTATATATATGGATCCAGAGCTTATTATAAATGTGGAAATCATCAACACAGAGTTGGTAACAAAGCATTAAGAGTATAATACCTCACCCAGGGACTGCACATAATTTGAATGGAAAAGAAGGCAGGAGAAGGAGCATCTTACAACACCATTTTTTAAGGGGCAGAAGAATCAGAAAAAATCAGAAAAGATTAGCCAGAGGACTATGAGAAAAATAAAAGATTATTAAAGAAGAGATTTTTTTAACAATGCTAAATGTAAAATCTTTATTACTGATGTATCTTTGCTGAAAGTAGTTTCAAAGAGGTGACAGAGCAGAAGAGTGAGGAGGCAGTGACAGGCAGGTGAAAAAATGAAAATAATGAATAGGTAGTTGACTGTTCCACCACTTGTCAGTTTGTCATACTGTGGTGGCCTGCATGTTGCTGGGATGCTGGAAGCTACTGCACTGGTATTTCAAATACCAGCAAGGTCACACATGGTGGCCAGGCTTCACTGGAGCTTCCAGACTAGGGCAAATTAGGAAGAAGGACCTGGCAATTTACTTCTAATGAGTAGCGGCAGAACACTGTCCAATATAGTGCCAGATGAGCCCAACAGTTTGGAAGGCACCAAAATATGACTGGGGAAGAGCTGCCTCCTCAAAGCAGAGTTGACTTTAATGACATGGATTGAGTCAAGCTTTCAGGACCTTCACTTGTTGAGGTGGCATGACTCAAAATGAGAATAAACAGCTGCAAACATCCATTAATAATTGGAACATGAAATGTATGAAGTGTTATTCTAGGAAAACTGGAAGTCATCAAAAATGAAATGGGACACTTGGAGATTGATATCCTAGGTATTACCCACTCCCTTTGAGTTGATTCCGACTCATAGCAACCCTACAGGACAGAGTAGAACTGCCCCATAGGGTTTCCAAGGAGAGCCTGGGGGATTCAAACTGCCAAGCTCTTAGTTAGCAGCTGTAGCACTTAAGCACTACACCACCAGGGTTTCTATCCTAGGTATTAGTGAGATAAAATGAACTGGTATTGGCCATTTTGAATTGGACAATCATATGATCTACTATGCCAGGAATGACAAACTGAAGAGGAACAGTGGCACATTCATTGTCAAAAACAACATTTCAAGATTTATCCTGAAGTACAACACTTCAGTCTCTCAATTTCTAACACCTCCCTCCCCTACAATATAGTCATTATCCGTACTTTTGTGGCAATCATATCTTGCATTCCTACACAATATACTCTAGTTTTGGAGTTTTATATAAGAGAAATCATCTAGTATGATTCTTTTGTGTCTGGATTTTTTTACTCAACATTATGTTTATGAGATTCAACCATGTTATTTTTGCTGTTATTTGTTCGTCTTCATTGCTGTGGAGCAGAGAGTTAGCAAAGTTTTTCTGTAAAGGGCATTATTTTCCAATCTTTCATCAATCTCAAAAGAGCAAATGGAAGTTCCCCACTGATTCATCAAATTTAAATTTGGAAGGCAGCTACCTGGGCAACCAACTGGAAAAGATTCATATTTGTACCCACTTCAAAGAGCGGTGATCCAACAGAATGTGGAAATTATCAAATGATAACATTAATATCACATGCACATATAATTTTGCTGAAGATAATTAAAAAAGGGTTGCAGCAGTACGTAGACAGGGAACCACCAGAAATTCAAGCCGGATTCAGAAGAGGACTTGGAACAAGAGATATCATTGCTGACATCAAATGGATCTTGGCTGAAAACAGAGAATACCAGAAAGATGTTTACCTGTGTTTTACTGACTATACAAAGGCATTCAACTATGTGGTCATAACAAATAATTAATAACATTACTAAGAATGGGAAATCTAGAACACTTAAGTGTGCTCGTGCAGAACCTATACCTAGGACAACCGGAGTCATTTGAAGAGAACAAGTGGATACTGTGTGGTTTACAGTCAGGAAAGGTGTACCTCAGGGATGTATCTTTTCATCATACATATTCAATCTGTATGTTGAATAAATGATCCAAGAAAATAGACTCCATGAAGAAGAATGTAGCATCAAGATTGGAGGAAGGCTTAATAAAAACCTGCAATATGCAGATGACACAACCTTGCTTGCTGAATGGGAACTGGACCTGAAGCATTTACTGCTGAAGATCAAAGACTACAGCCTTCAGTATGGATTATACCTCAAATAAAGAAAACAAAAATCCTCACAACTGGATCAATAAGCAACATCATGATGAATGGAGAAAAGACTGAAGTTGTCAAGGATTTCATCTTACTTGGATCCACAATCAACATCAATGGAACTAGCAGTCAAGAAATCAAAGGACATATTGCATTGGGCAAATCTGCTGCAAAAGATCTCTTTAGAATGTTAACAAGCAAAAATGCCACCTTGAGGACTAAGATGCACCTGATCCAAGCCACGGTATTTTTAATCACTTTACACACATATGAAAGCTGGACAATAAATAAGGAAGACTGAAGAAGAATTGATGCCTTTGAATTATAGTGTTGCTGAAGAATATTGAATACGCTGTGGATTTCCAGAAGAATAAACAAATCTGTCTTGGAGGAAGTACATCCAGAATGCTTCTTAGAAGAAAAGATGGTAAGACTTTGTGTCACATTCTTTGTACATGTTATCAGGAGGGACAAATTCTTGGAGATGAACATCATGCTTAGTAAAGCAGAGGGTCAGTGAAAAAGAGAAGACCCTCAATAAAATGGATTGACACAGTGGCTGCAACTATGGGCTCAAACATAGCAAAGATCGTGAGAATGGCACAGGACTGGGCAGTGTTCCATTCTGTTGTACATAGGGTTGTTATGAGTCAGAACCAATTCGATGGCTATTAACAACAATAGTTGACTACTAACAGAAGAAGAGAGAGAGGGATTATTTTAATGGAATCACACATTAAAAAACTGCTTCAGGTATTGTTAAATATTGATATCTGAACTTGGGTGAACCACCCAGGTTGGTTGATAGTTTCATTTCAGTTGAAATTTTTGCCCAGAATGGGAAAAATAAAGACAGCTGCTTTCTTTACAAAATTCACTTAATGAGGCTTATTATTGTCTGAGATTGTTAGATTTCATACAAACATCATATTTGGGAAATTATGGAAGTGATAATCATTAACCTGATGACCATTTTGTCACAGGGCTTAGAACAGATAGAGCAAGTGAGATTTCCTGACATTCTTTCCAAACTTGGAAGACCCAGACTGCAATATGATAAGATGACATTTTCACACCCTGAGCCTTATTAAATCTTTTTTTTTCAATAACAAATATCTTTAACACATTGAAATCACCATCTATCTGTGATATGCTCATGTATAGAACTAACACAGGCATCCTAACATTATTGTCAGGCAATTAAGCAAAATTTCAGGTAGATCAGTGTTTAATGAGGCTAACATTTGAATTAAGAAGTTGTGAGATTAATGACTTTAAGAAATGTCAAGAGTAAAGAACACTGTCGTCAGTTGCTACACAAGCATCCACACAAGCCTTTATGAAAGAGCAAGACTTGATAAAGGCAGAGTAGATGGCTGGAGACTGGAAGATCTCTAGGAACTGCCAAAAATTTTGGCTTTAATCAGACATTTAGAGGCCATTGAAGGTTCATTGATAGAATTTTTGCTTTGCATGTTGAAGACACAAATTTGATGCCTGGCCAGTGTACCTCACACACATCCACCACCCATTTATGTCAGTGGAGGCTTGTATGCTACTATGATGTTGAATACATTTCAGCCAAGCTTCCAGACTCAGAAAGATTAGAGAGAAAGGCCTGGAGATCTACTTCTGAAAATTTAGCCAATGAAAACCCTACGCATCACAACAGTCCAATCTGCATCTTATCATGGAGATGGCTCAGGACAGAGAAGCATTTCATTCCATTGTGCATGGGGTTGCCATAAGTTGGGGGCTGATTTGAGAACAGCTAACATCAATCAGACATTGGAAGAAATGCAGGATGTAGGAATTCCAGGACACTTAATTGTCCTCATAAGGAACCTGTATATAGACCAAGAGGCTGTCATTCGAACAGGACAAGGGGATACTGCTAGTTTAAAATCAAGAAAGGCATGCATTACACAGTTGTATCCTTTCACCATACTTATTCAATCTGTATGCTGAGCAAATAATCTGAGAAGCTAGGCAAAATGAAGAAGAATGAGGCATCAGCATTGGTGGAAGAATCATTACCAACCTGGAACATGCAGATGACACAACCTTGCTTGCTGAAATCGAAGAGGACTTGAAGCACTTACTGATGAAGATTAAAGACAGCCTTCAGTATGGATTATACCTCAACATAAAGAAAACAAAACTCCTCAAAAATGGACCAATAAACAACATTGTGATAAACAGAGAAAAGATTGAAGTCGTCAAGAATATAATTTTATGTAGATCAATATTCTAATTCAAAAAGAAAGACCAGACTTGCTGGCCTGATAGAGACTGGAGAAGCTCTGAAAGTGCAGCCCCCGGCTCGGTAATGAGGCCACGCCTGAGGTTCGCCCTTCAGTCAAAGACTGAACAGGCCCATGGAACAAAACAAGAACACTGGGCACACCAGCTCTGGGGCAGGGACGGGAAGGTAAGAGGGAACAGGAAAGCTGGTACCGGGGAACCCAGGGCTGAGAAGGGAGAGTGTTGACATGTTGTGGGGTTGTTAACCAATGTCATACAACAATGTGTGTATTGTTTGATGAGAAACTAGTTTGTTCTATAAACCTTCATCTAAAGTTCAATTAAAAAAAAAAAAAAGAATTTCATTTTACTTGGATCCACAATCAACACCCATGGAAGCAGCAGTCAAGAAATCAAATGACATACTGCATTGGGAAAATCTGCTCCAAAAGACCTCTTTAAAGTGTTAAAAAGCAAAAACACCACCTTGAAGACTAAGGTGCCACTGACCCAAAACCAAAAAAAAAAAAAAAAACACCCCAGTGCTGTCGAGTTGATTCCAACTCATAGTGACCCTATAGGACAGAGTAGAACTGCCCCATAGAGTTTTCAAGGAGCGCCTGGCAGATTCGAACTGCCGACCCTTTGGTTAGCAGCCGTAGCACTTAACCACTACATCACCAGGGTTTTCCCACTGACCCAAGCCCTGGTATTTTCAATGGCCTCACATGAATGTGAAAGCTGGACAACAAATAAGGAAGACAGAAGAAGAACTGATGCCTTTGAATTATGGTTTTGGCGAAGAATATTAAAGATGTCACTGACTACCAGAAGAATGAACATGTCTGTCTTGGAAGAAGTACAGACAGACTGCTCCTTGGAAGCGAGGATGGCGAGACTTTGTCTCACGTACTTTGAGCATGTTATCAGGATGGACCAGTCCCTGGAAAAGGACATCATGCTTGGTAAGGCAGAGGGTCAGTGAAAAATAGGAAGACCCTTGACGAGATGGATTGATACAGTTTCTACAACAATGGGCTCAAATATAGCAATGATTGTGAGGATGGCACAGGACTGGACAGGGTTTCCTTCTGTTGTACATAGGGTCGCTATGAGTTGGAAGTGACTTGAGGACACCTAATAACAATATCAGGAAGTGGGAAAGGAGAACTATCAGATACCACACAGTCCTTCTTTCCTTCCACTCCCTGTCCCTGCCCCAGTCCAATTAAGACACAGGAACAAGTTATTTGCAAAGTTATTTATGTTTCTCTAGTAACAACACTATGTAACAACACTATGTTGTTGTTTTTAGGTGCCTTTAAGCAGGTTCCAACTCACAGTGACCCTATGTACAACAGAGCAAAACGCTGCCCAGTCCTATGCCATCCTCACAATCCTTTCTATGTTTGAGTCCACTGTTACAGCGACTGCGTCAATCTATCTCATTGAGGGTCTTCTTTTTTGCTTACCCTCTATTTTGTCAAGCATGATGTCCTTCTCCACGGACTGGTCCCTCCTGATAACATGTCCACAGTAAGTGAGAAAAAGTCTTGCCATTCTGGCTTCTAAGAAGTAGTCTGGCTGTGCTTCTTCCATGACAGATATGTTTGTTCTTCTGACAGTCCATAGTACATTCAATATTCTTCGCCAACACCATAACTCAAATATGTCAATTTCTCATTGGTCTTCCCTATTCATTGTCTAGCTTTTGAATGCATATGAGGCGATTGAAAATACCATGGCTGAGATCAGGCATACCTTAGTCCTCAAAGTGACATCTTTGCTTTTTAACACTTCCAAGAAATCTTTTGGAGCAGACTATACACTGTAATACAAGCATAATCATCCCTATCTGACAAAGGTGGAAACTGAGCTTTATGAAATTAAGTAACTTGCACAAGTCACACAGCTGCCAAACAACCGAGCTGGGCTCAAAGCAGCGTGTGGCAACGCTTGTAACAGCAAGCTACTCCTGCCTTCCACAAATTCAGTTAGTACTTATTTCTCGGGCCCAGGGTCTTGATTTTGTTTGAAGTATAATGTTTATCTTCCAAACGCCTAGTTTCTTCTCCTTTCTTAGCACTAGAGTGAATCATACTGAGTATTGTTTGTATCAAGGTACCCTTTCCTATATTTACCTCATATAAATTTTTATAATGAGCAGCCTGGAGACCTTATAACAATAATACTCTCTACTCAAACTCTCTGATTCTGTATAACATTTTGCTTGTACTTTCCACTCATACTATGTAAGGCTGATAATTTTCTCTAGCTGTGTTCTCTTTACTGCGCTATGTCCTCTCCTTCAAAATTTTACATTTTTCGAAGTGTTTTCCAGTACAGGTGCTGGTCTCTGCAAAAGCTCTAATGCTAAATTGCAGTAAGTTTTACAAACGTAAGGTACAGTTTCTATTATATTCTTCTAGCTTTTCAGGTGTTTTTTAATGCCAATAACACTATATAATGTTCAGTGCTTCATAGTTTACAAAGCACAGGCATTATCACCATTAACTTCTTTCTCAAACATACAACTTCTCTCACTGCGTTGCAAATTCTGTCAAGTTCTTTGTGAACTGAATACATCTCAGATCAGTTGGCATGGGGATTTTGTAAATGGATGTCTAGTAGACAGCTCACACTTAGTTCAACCAGCATTCTACCCTACAGGAGAGAGTTGAGACAGGCGAGAGCCTGGGCCTGCTGAGAGGGCTTCTTGAAAACAGGCCTGGACTTCATCCAGTCTCACAGTAAGCCCATCCCAATGGGTAGGCAGCATGTAACAAGTGTGTCCCAAACAGTATGACGGACTGCAAAATGCCTCCACAAAAAAAGGCTTCGGGTCAGATTTCTGTATGTGAGGTATCATCTATGTCCCAGTGACAACTTAGGGGCCCTGAAAACGTCAAAAGTCTGACTTTATGTTTTGCATAACAAAATATCTACTGCTTTATGCAACATCTCCTTCGGTTTCCATATTCTTTGCCCTTAATGAAATTTTACATCACCTGTGTCTGCACTCTCCTTTAGTCAGACAGCAACATCACTCGCACTATAAACCACAGAATCCCAAAGCTTCCCCTAATCTTCCTTATCTCCATAATCAGTCAAAACCCTTGAAATTATACTTGATTTCTCTTTTCTTTTTATCATGGTTAAAAATACATATGACAACTCACTACTATTGAGTAGATTCTGACACATGGCAGCCCCTTGTGTTACAGACTAGAATTGCTCCATAGGGCTTTTTTTTTTTTTTGTCTATAATCTGTACAGAACCAGATCACCAGGCCTTTCCTATGTGGCACCACTGGGTGGGCTCAAACTGCCAACCTATAAATTAGTAACCTAATCACTTGTGCCACCCGGGGACTTACATATAAAACAAAACATTGCCAATTCAATAATTTTTACATGTACAATTCAGTGACATTGATTATGTTCATTAGGCTAAGCAACCATCATCACTATCATTTTCCAAATTATTCCATCTCCATTAATAGGAACTCAGTGCTTGCCTTTCTCCCTCCTTCCCATGCCTCATAACCGCTAACACTTTGGTCTCTGTATAGTTCCCTATTTCATATTAAGTGGGATCATATAATGTTTGTCTTTTTGAGACTGCCTTATTTCACTCAGTCTAATGTTTTCAAGGTTTATCCATGTTGTAGCATGTATCAGGACTTCACTTCTCTTTATGGCTGAGTACTATGCCATTGTATGTACGTACCACATTTTGTTTACCCATTCATCTGTTGACAGACATTTAGGCTGTTTCCACCTAAATTGGCAATTGTGAATATTGTTACAATGCACATTGGTGGACAAGTGATAATTCTAGGTACCGTAATTCTTTGAGGTATATACCTAGGGTTGGGATTGTTGGGTCATACAGTATTTTTATGTTTTACTTTTTGAGGAGTCTATATTTGATTTCTCTTTGTCTTCAATCTCCTACACTCATTCTACCAAATCTTATGTTTCTGTCTTTAAAACTTATCTTGAACCTGCTCATTTCCCCTTGCTTCCATTGTTGTTGTAGAAGTTCAAAATCCTTTCTCATTCATCACTGGAATATCTTAATATTCTTTTAAATGATCCATACTGGTTTTGCTGCTTCTACTCTTGCCTTCTTATAGTCAGTTCTTTGTACAGCTGCTAACATAATCTTTTAAAAATACAGATGTGTTTGGGTTACTTCCTCTTTCCTCAAAATCACCAATGGCTTCCCATCACTCCCAGAATACAAAGCAGAATGGGTGGACCTGTATGATCTGTGCCCTGTCCACCTCTCCAATTTCGTCTACGATATGGCTTTCTCCCTTTTTCTCTAACACACCAAGCTTACTCCAGCCTTGTTTTTCTTAGCTGCTATGCAGTTTGCCCTCTACTCACGGTGACCTTATGAACAAGAGAATCAAACAGTTTGTCTTGAGGCGCAACTAGTTGCAGATCAACCCGCTGTGATCTATGGGATTTTCACTGGCTCATTTTTAGAAGTAGATCACTAGATCTTTCCTTCTAGTCTGTCTTAGTCTTGAAAAAAAGAAATAAACCCATTCAGAATCATAATAACAAGCAAGCCTCCACTGATGGACAATGGTCGCTGCACATTAGGAGCATTGGCTTGAGAATCTAACTTGGTCTTTTGCACGGAAAGTGCAAATTCTACCACTGAACCAGCAATGCCCCATTCCTGCCTTAGGGCCCTGTCTTAAGCTGGCTGGGTTCCCTAGAAAAGCAAAACCAAGAAAGCACATATGTATACATATATACAGAGAGACAGAGAGACATTTTTCTCAAGGAAATGGCTCACATGGTTGTAGGGGCTGGCAAGTCCCAAATCTAAGGGTTGGGTGTCAGGCTGGAGGCTTCTTCTGAATCATGTAGCTGCAAGGGCTGATAAACCCAAGATTGGCAGATCAGATGGCAGGCTGCTGGCTCACAGGCTGCAGAAGCTGATGAATCCCAAGATTGGCAGGTAAACTGCTAGCTTAAGTCCCATGAACTGCTAGCTCAAGTCCCAATGATTTTGAGCCAGATGCCAGATCCAGAATGTGAGCCTTGCTGGATCATCCATTTATATACTGGAGACAGGCCACACCCCCAATGAAATCCCCTTTCAACTGACTGGCTGCTCATTGCAGATCTCATCCTGAAGTTGATTACATCATTACATAACTGCCAAATTACATAATTACATAACTGCCAAACTATATCAAAACTGTCAAACTGAAAACCCCAATCAACACCCCTTCCCCCACTTTTCTTTGTCTTGCTAACCACAAGCTTGTTTTGAGCAACATTTTTCAGGAAGCCGCAGCAGGTAGCAGCTCCATCCACTGAACTAGCCCAAGCTACACCTTGAAGCATGCGCAGATTAAAGAACTCACGTCATTCAACCCACCCTGGACCCAATTGTCACTGGAAAGAATGATATTTCCCAGCCCATGATTTCACCTGATTCTATTTCAGAAGCGAGGGGGTCCCACTACATGCACATCGGATGGAAGATGATTTAATATCCAGGCCTCCAAGTATGGTCATGAGAGGGCTAAGGGTGAAGAGTTCCGGGTACCAAACCCAACCCCTGACGCCAGTGGAAACAAAAAGCTCCCCAGCCCCCTTAGACGGCGAGCATATGGCCTTATGGTCACTAGACACCATGTTACTCTGCGCAGACAATAAATTTCCATTTTCTGTTTCCCTTGCCACTGGTGGTGTGGCGTCCATCTTATTTCGATCAGCTAATAGGATAGGACAAGAACCCTCGTTTGGTTACAAAACCACTAAGAAACATGGCCCAGCAAAGTTGACATACAACCTTAACCATCACAGGTCCAGACTTTTACCCTTCTTCCCAGAATTATGCCTAACTTGATTCCTCACTGCATCCAAGTGCCTGTGTTCTAACATCAAGTCTTCAGAGTGGCCTTCTCTGACTACTCTACCTAAAATAGCAACCCTATGTGGGTCACAACATACACACACACACATACAGTTTATCAATTTTACCCTGTTATAGTACTTTTCACAACCTAGCATTATCATTTTAAATTGCTTATTTATTGTCATCTTCTCTACTAGACTTGAAGTTCCATGAGGCAGAAATTTGTTTGGTCTTAGTCTTCTCATTATTCCCAGTGCCTAATATGATGCTTGCACATGAAATTTGCTCAATAAGTGTTTACTGAATAAACTGTTATTACTCATACCCAGATCTCTTCAAGGAAGATTTGGAAAAGGTAGGTGTGATAGGTAGCATCTCCCTAAGAGTCAGAATGATTGATAGTAGAAAGGGGTTGTGATTTGGAATTAGACAGATTTGGGCCTGAGCTAGCTAGAAAGATAAGGCTGCCTTTATCTAGCTGTTATTGTTGCTAGGTGCCTTCAAGTAATTTCTGACTCATAGTGACCCTATGTACAACAGAAGGAAACACTGTCTGGTCCTGTGCCATTCACAATCATTGCTATGTTTGAGTCCATTGTTGCAGACAGTGTGTCAGTCCATCTCGTTGAAGGTCTTCCTCTTTTTTGCTGAGCCTCTACCAAGCATGATGATGTCTTTCTCCAGGGACTGGTCCCTCTTGATGACATGTCCAAAGTAAGTGGGATGAAGTCTTGCCATCCTCACTTCTAAGGAACATTCTGGCTGTATTTCTTCCAAGACAGATTTGTTCATTCTTCTGGCAGTCCATGGTATATCCAATATTGTTTGCCAGCATCATAATTCAAAGTCATCAATTCTAGCTAACCATGTGATACGAAGCAAGTTATTGACTGCTCTAAACTTTTTTTTTTGACTTGTTAATGGCAATGTTAATAACTACTATTCATAGTTTTTGTAAAGATCAAAGATAACATATGGAAATCCGAGCATCCTAACCTGCCACTGCTATTGGTTAATTCCTGTGGAACTATCACTAGTCAGGGGTGCAGGAGCAGGTCCAGGAAACTGATCTCATTCTGAGTTCAAGTGACAAATGTTGTTATTACTGCCATTGAGTCAACCTCTGACTCACGGTGACCCCATGTGTTATAGGGTAGAACTGCTCCATAGGGCTTTCTTGACTGTAATCTTTACAGAAGCAGTTGGCCAGTCTTTTCTTCCACCAAGCTGCTGAGTGGGTTCAAATACCCAACATTTAAGTTAGCAGCCAGATTGCAAACTGCTTGTACCACCCAGGCTTTTCAAGTGACAAAAAGTAATCCAATTAAAAAAAAACAACTTTTAATAAAAAAAAGTGTTCATCCTCACAATACAAATACAGTCAAATGGCATTTGTGATAATGCCTGCTTAATATTGACTACACCAAAGCTTGTTTAAATCTTGTATTTTACTAAATTACACAGTACATTTTGAACAGAGCAGACTAGTTTCTCATTGAACAGAAAACATTCCATTTGTAATTGTAAACAAAAGTTCTCATTTTGTTATTCTCAATGGTTTTGGGCATATTTGTTAACTATACTTACTCTATCCAAAACTATTCAAAGGAATGATATAGTAATCAAAGAAATTCCATACCCTTCCAGATATGATTTAATCTTTTTTCTGTCTAAAGAAGCCAAACTTATTACCCTACAAATAGCTTTCATTTTACATGGCTCTAACTGCATATATAAAATCTATTAGGTACATTACCATTTATATGAAGATTTTACTGTGTTCAGTTAAAATGCGCACTTCCAATCTTACTAGAGCTTCCTTCTAATTAAATGAACATATGGCTGGCAGATTTAAAGAATTAAAAAATGCTTTAAATTGTTTTACAAATAAAAATTTTAAATAAGAAAACCTTTCCATGCTTCAGGGAAGGATTTTTTTTTAACCTATTATGCTTATTTTATTTCTAGGAACAGAAACTGAAAGAGCGTTTCTCGCATTTTTAAATGATTTCGTTTACAAGTATAATATATATTAAGACAATTCAAAAAGAAATTTCCAAATCTTCAATCTAAAAACATTGAGAGATATTGTTTATTACAAAGGAGGCCATCCCACTAGGATATTATGGTCAAAGTCAAAGTGTGGTTTGTGATTTAAATCAGGGCAGGGAGAGTTAGCTGTAATGGCGGATCCTTTAGTTACTTTAAGATTTCCCTAACTATAAAGATTGCTTAAAACTATTTGAAAGTTATCAAAAAGCTTCAGGAATATTCTGCTGCCATATATGCTGATTCTTTAGTGGGTGGTGTTGTAACAGTAAGTGAAGAAGAGCTGAGGAATATGAACCTTATATAGGTCATTTATTTATTCATTTATTCTCTCATTTATTTAACAAATGTTTATTGAGTGTCAACCATGTGGTAAGCTTGGTTCAAAAAGCTGTAATAAAGCAGTGAGGAAATGGTATGTGTAAGTAAATGTTCCTATTCGAGTTAAAAGCACACGCTCAACTCAAGATGAACGATGTGAGACAGACAAGTGTAACTCTCAAAACAGAAAACATTTTGCACATCAGATCTGTTTTGTTAACTCAAGCTGACTTAACAAATGCCAAAACATTGTGTCACTACATCAGGTAAGTTAAACTGTAGATAATTTCAAAGCTAATTGCTTTTTTTGGTTTGTTTTGTTTTTAATGGGAACATGCTGCACCTTAGAACTATCCAGCATCTATTTATTTCATGCTTGACTTTTCAAGCTTCAAAATCTGGGGCCCTACTATTAAGTCAGCTCTATAAATTTTTTTTTTTTTTTATAAACCGACTCTGTATGATGATATCAATATATTATTCAGTTCAAAATATCCTTGACTCCACTATGCTTGAAGATTTTTTCATTGTGCTATCTTTTGGAGTGGGCACAGTATAAATACAAAGGAATTGGATACCATGACTCCAGTTGTTTAGCTTGAGTGATAAACTAAAACCAGTATTAACTGCACACACTTGTGAATGACTTAAATTCTTCTCTGTTCGTGGAACTTCCGTATCAACTGCTTAGTTGCTGTTAAGTAACTTATAAGAGTCTTTGATCACATTTGTAACTAAAAATTGCAGACTGTCTAATGAAGTATAATACGAAATGAAATGCTGAAATGCCATTTCAATAAGGAATCCAGGAGAAAAAATTAAAAAAGGATGAAAAACTAATTAAATAAGTAAATTTCTTTGTGTGTGTGTGTCTTAAAATTCAGTCTGTTGTGGGTCCTGCCTGACCAAAGAGCAGATAAGCAGCTTTGTATAACCAAATAGCGCTAGGAATTGATGTGATCTTCATTTTGGCTGTGATAACATTAACAGCTAAAAACAGAAGTAGGCTGCAGAGTGCACAGTTATTGTGTACCATACATCAGTTTTGTAGACTTGCTTCTTCTGGTTTATTTCAAAATAAACTACTCTTCTTTTACAAATGAATGAACCCTTCAATACTCCATACCACGCCAATGAGCTGAGGAGTAATTTTTGTAGGTGGTACACCTGGGACCTAACAGGGTATAGCTAGTGACTGCTCTGTAAGCACAGCTGTGCAGGGAGTGGGGAACACTATTTGTGAGTGCAGCAACATGGGCTCTGAAGGACAATATCACAATGATACAATGGCATTTTAGAGGTGAATAAATGATACAAGCCATCTACTCTAAAGAGGAAATGAGCAGGATTATTACATAGTAAGTGGCAGAGCTAGGACTGAAATGGTAGACTGATTCTCAGGACATTGTTTCATGCACAGAACTACACCTTCCTTCATTCTGGAATTATTCTTTTTTTTTTCTTTTCTAGATATAGGTCTTCTACTTTTTCAAAGATCATAACTAAGTTCTTGCTATCAATTAAATAAAAATATTTGAGTCCTGAAATGGAAATTAAGAAAACAAAAAAAGAAGATAATTTCCCACCAAAAAAAAGCATATTTTCCCAACAAAACTCCCAGCATGGTACTAACAAAATCACTTGGCTGGGAAAGCAGATGGGGATGTGTACTGTCAATTTAGAATGAGAAATACTGCAAGAGTACAGGGATAAGAACATAGTCATCCGGTATTCACACACTGTGAGAAAAATAATTGTTTTAATAAGCACTAAAAACCCATGGAACTTCTTTCAAAAAATGAACTAGGCTGAGAAGTCTCTAAAAAGTTAAAAGATCCATATGAATACAGAAGCTCTCTTAAGAGTCAAACGTTAAAACTGTGGCAATAGCCTTGAGAGTTTCCATTCAGAATTACAGCTTTTCTAGAGTGCCACATTTCTCCTGCACTTTGCCATCTCGTAAATCTGTTTATTAACATGTGTGTTATAGTTCATAGAGCAAATCTGCTCTAAATTGGGTGTGATGAGATTTCTAGCCAAAGGAGAATGGTTAAGCCAAAAGTTCAGAATAAGGCTAGTTTATCTTCATGCATACCAAAACACCGCCTAGCGCCAATAAAGCTCTTCTTCTAAAGCCTCATTCTGATCCCAACATTGTGAAATGTGTGGAAATTAATGTTCTGAATTTATATACCCGATTGTATTTCATATTTGAAAGAAGCTATAATTCTTCTAGTTAAGAAATATTGAGTGTAAAGGCTTTGTATAAGAGACGTAAGAGACTGCAGATGATTTACAAATCCTAAGATTATTAGAACTGAAATGGACTCAGACTGTTTGTCTGCCCTTTTTATTTAAAAGACAAAGAAACTGAGAATGTGCTTAAAATCCTTGTATTTACTGCTAGGGGAAAGACCAAAACCAGGTTCCCTTGAATTCGGATCTAATTTGCTTTGTGTTACACCTAACTAGGCCAGAATCCCTGGACTTCTAGAGCATACTATTTTATAAGAAGGATAAATAGACCTTTTTATACTAGGCTTAAAGAAAGGTAGATCTACAAGATGTTATGTCAGTTCAAAATATTATTCTGGGGAAGAAGAAAAATGTAAATAAACAAACAAGAAAAGCTTTATGGCCTTCATTATGCTTAAGACACAGGCCTGAAGCCTTTGCTATCTGGGTAGATGTAATCTATTTGTTGGTAAAGTTATGTACTCCACTTGGATTGTTGTACTTCATGCAAAAGGCTACCTAATTGCTGTTAAAGAGACTAAGTGTGAGTCAGGGGAGAACCAACAAAAGGCAGCTTGATAGTAGGTTCAACACTTGTCATATATAAAAGACAAATTTAATCCTTTCCAGGATTCTATGAAGGAACTATTTTCTTTAAAAAAACAAAACAAAACAAACAAAACAGATAAAGAAACTTCTGGTCAATGTGTCAGTCCACTATGGAGGGTTTTGCTATGGAGCAGCCTATTGTTCCGTTAGTAATTCAGTACGGTGCTTAGAAAGATTCAGTAAGCAACAGCAATTATTATTATTAACAATTATAAAGGCAGTTTCACTTTCTAAATGTGTAACTAAAACTCTGTTTCTTTATTAGGAACACAATACCCTGAGTTTCAATTATGCATTTGGAAGCACCTTTCCTAGGATGCTGTATTTATTCTTGTGAAACTAAGTGAAGACCAAAATAATTTTAAATTTATGACTTATCTTCACAGTTTAGGTATAGAAACATAGTGCGGCATAGCAGTGCAAATTTTTGGGTTTTATGAATTATGCTTTTCTATAAATGCATAACACAAATTAGGACTACATTCATTGGACAGGAAATATATAAGGAAACAATACTTGGGAAAAAATGACAGCGCACACTCATTGGGCAACATGACATGAATTACAAATATTACAAAGTAAATTCATTCTGTTTTATTTTCAATGGTTACTTATTCTATTATCTGTTAATACTGATCATAAATATGTCATTTTCAGAAAGGTTCTATATAAACCCAGAGGAACAAACAATACTTTCCCAAAGAAGGCTTGTTATATTCCACTCTGAGTCATCATGGATGTCACCTTTCTTTGCCCATCATATGAAAAGTTGTCTGTGGAGGATAAATCATTGGCTTACTTGTGCCTACATTGGTCCTACTCTCCTATGTCCAGCTAAATACCTCCTCTCTGCACCCTGGCTACCCAAGCTTATAGACAATTCTTTCTTCATGGAATTCTTGTGTCACTGGTCATCTGAAATATGCAGCAGGCAATCAGCACATGCTCACTTGCATTTTTTTTTTCATCTTTGTAAGTATAAACACTGAGTCTACATCTAGACTTGAGTATCTCAGGAGTGCCACTTCTCGGCAACCTTTGTGCTCAACAAAGGTCTGCTTTGTTAGGTGACCGTACAAATTTGTAATGAGATTCATGAAGAACTGATAGTTAAGAAACCTTCTTGATTATTTAAGTCCTGTTTCCCCAACCAGGCTAATCCTCTTAATGACAGGGAGGATGTTTTGGTTGCTCTTATCTCTCTAAGCTTAACACACTGCTAGGCTGGAGGGGCATGAACAAAGTGCTTAATAAATCTTCTCTGCACAGCTGTCCTCACTCTCACATTTGCCCTCACACTCAACCTTGTCCTCTTCTCAAGAGTCATAAAGCGTTATCTGCACCTGGCTCCCTCATTCCTTGCGGTATCTTCTCTGTCTTCAGCTGGAGTAATCTGGGAAGCTCATAAATTTCCCTATTCAAAGAAGTGACGAGGTCTTATGAGGCCTGCCTTTGTCTACCGGTTTTAGCAAGTCATCAACTCTGAAATGACAAAACCTTAAATCCCCAAAAGGCAAAGAGAAACTTTGTTTGACCCTGGGACTGGTTATAATATACACTGCAAAGATTATCATTCCTCTCCTGAAATGCAGAAGTAACACAGGGAGCCCACACACTGTTCCTGGGCTACCAAGCAAGTGCCTGTGAAGCGTTGGATCTATAAAACTCGTCTTATCCTATTTCCTAGAAACATACATTTGAACAAGAAGCCTGAATGGATTACTCATGCAAGTTCTAGCTGAACCTTTGAGTCAGCTCCTGAGTTGTTGGAGCTTGTGTTCTAATTTTGTTCTAGCTTCCTGATACCACTTGTCCTTGGGTTCCTGAGAAGGCTGCTACTCAACTGCTGCCCCACAGAACATTAGTCTTGCAAAAGCACTCTGTAACCAAAGGGCTTCAAGATCAAATCAGTCTGGGGAACTCTACAATTAGTAGCCATTTCCTGAAGAGTCATAATGCATACCAGTGCACTACAATGTAGATTTACTTTTGTCAAAAAAAAAAAAAAAAGCTTTCCTTTTAATCTCATGTGAAACAGGCCTGTAATCTGCTTCTGAAAGGTCACAGCCTTGGAAATGATACGTAGCAGTTCTACTCTGTACACGTGAGGTGGCTATGAGTCCAATCCACTCAAGGACAACTAACAAGAACAACAACGAATTCCTCCAGCATTAGTGTCACAAAGCCACACTTCCTAAAATGGTGTTTTAGTACATTCAATACTCCTTTTACTGGGATACATATAGGAAGGTGGTTTTTAGATGCTTAAAACAGATTTTACCACATCTGAGTGCTATTTCCAGCTACTAGTTTATTTAATAAAATTTAGGCGATTGGGACGAGTTGGGAGTGACAAACACGTAATTCACCCAAAAGAAATATGGATTAAGAAAATTGTTTTTTTAAGGGCCATTTCTCCAGTGACAGTTGCCTGAATTAAGGAATCAAATGTCAGGTTAAACTCATTTCTTACTACGATCTAGCAATCTAAATGGCAACTGTTAAGTCCAGAGGGGTTACATTTCGATTTCTAATCAAGGGAAACAGCTTTATTGACTACTGGATAATCAATCCATCTTTGCATCTCTTAAAATTTGAGGGGACTATTTTTTACCAGGTTAAAGTAGTTACTGTTTTTAAAAGAAGCTTTGCAATAGTCACTTTCTTTTAAAAGAAACTCTCAGTGGACTTTGCAATGAAATATAACAAGTGAATCATATGCACACACACACACACACACACACACACACACACACACTCCTTGGTGATGATTTATATCCCAGTGATTGACCTATCTATATAACTAGCAAGAACAATAATATTTGATGAGAAAGGCTTAAACATATAAATAAATCATTTTTCCCTTTAACCAAAATCCAAACCTGTTGCCCTCAAGTTGATTCCACCTCATAGTGACCCTATAGGACAGAGCAGAACTGCTTCACAGGGTTTCCAAGGAGTGGCTAGTGGATTCAAACTGCTGAAAAATAATAATAATACTTGCATTTAAAAAAGAAATTAAAGGTAAATCATGGAAGAAAATTGTCAAATACAAAAGAAATGTACAAAAACTAAAGATAAAAATTATCAAATTAGAAGATAAAATTAGTGACTTTAAAAAAAATAAGCTGAAGAAATGACTGAAAAGACATTCTTTGTATGATAAGACCTACTACCATGTTGTGGGCATTATATATGTTATTTATATCATGCACCTGTATGAACTAGAACATAGAATGCTGTATGCAAATCATTGATTTACACGTATGATTTTAAGAGCAAATAGCTATTGGACAGGACAAATTTAGCCTAAACACTTGCGATATATCATTTGTCCTCTGCAATACTATGGCTATTAGGCAATATTTTGGCATAAATATTTTGACTTATTTAACAATTTCAACATTGTACTGGAAGTTCAGGGACAGGCTATTTGCATTCAGATTGACCCACTCACCCTGTAAAAACATGTGTAATGTAAATGCAAAAATTGTATTTGACTACTTAGATTGTACTCAAATTCAAAGCTGAAGAGATTTGTTCCTTACAATAAAAAGTTGGTGTCAAGGTTCCCCTTAACCTCTCTCATTAGGCTTTCCTTCTTTATTGTACAACGTGGACCCAATTACTAACTGACATATGGCAAAATGACAAATCATCTTATTATTAACCAAGAAAAACACACACGCACAATTATTTCAATATTTAAATCACTTGTAAGATTACAGTTTAAATGACACAATTTAAACTTACATCTCTCTGTAAAGCTGAAAAACAGATTAAATTTGAATAATTAATTTTAATGTTCTCATTTATATGTGGTGCATTAAAATTTTGCTTGCTCTGAACCATTAATGATGGACTATAACCCAATTTCTGAATTTAAAGATTACTTCAGAACATATTAGCCTTGGTGTTTATACCAAGCAACCTTTTTCAGGGGCAATGCAAAATTTGTAACTATATTTCACTTCTAATTAGCCTGATTCAGGCACGAAATGGCTCAGCAGGTCGTTCATGTATACTATTCTCAAAGATACTGTATTATATTGCTTACTTTTGGGAAAATATCCTTTGTTAATTAATTTACAATCACTCTTTAAATACAATATAGTCCTTTGACATTACTTCTAATAGTCTATCCTAAAATTGGAGCCCTAGTGGCACGGTGGTTAAGAGCTTGGCTGCTAACCAAAAGTTTGGCAGTTCAAATCCACTAGGTGCTCCTTGGAAACCATATGGGTCCGTTCTACTCTGTTGTATAGTGTCATTATCAGTCTAAACCAACTCGACAGCATCTAACAACAAACGACAACATCATAATACCAAACATCATTTAGTAGAGCCAGGCAAAATGTTTTAATACACTTCCCTTAACATCATGTGTCTCATTTGCTCTTTCCTTCTGTCTAGTAATATATTCATTTATCATTCATTTAATGTCTATTTGATGATCATCACAATATAGAAGGTCATGTGCCAGGCAGTTTACAGATTATAGGTGCATAAATCTAGAAACTGGTCCTCTTGGAGTTTACTTTTTTGCAAGACATGATATAAGGCAGCATGGTGAAGCCTGGAGTAGATAAAAGGGTGTTGAAAACAGAGTCAGAATACTTGGGTTTCAATCTTGACTTTGCTGCTTCCTAGATATGTGATGCTCTGGGCTCTAATTAACAGAAACACTCAATCCATATTGTCTTAAACGATTTGTGCAATCTGTTAGTTCACATAACTTGAAATCTTAAAATAGAGTAGCTATCAGACTGGTTGATTACATTGATCATTAGAATTCTCAAAGACACTTTTTTTTTATTTTTTCACTTCATCCCCTTTAGAATATTGATTTTATCACTCCAACTAGCTTTCTTCAATATCCCAAGATGGCTGTCACAATTTCAGGCTGACGCAACATTCAACATTCAGCATTCAACAAAATGACCTTTAACTAAAGAAGAGGAGTTGTTCCTTCCTTTGAGGCTTCTATTGTTGATCAAAAAACATTTCCCATAAGTCCTTGAGTGGAATGTTTCACTATCTTATTAGCAAGCAATGGATCACGTTACTGCCCTGAAACTTTTCACACTGAATGGGTTTACCTTGATGAACCCAAACTATTCAGAGTTCACAGTTGACTTGGAACTAAGGTCATTTTCCCTGAACACAAGGCTGCTCCATAAGGGAAGACAATCGAAAAAATCAGGCAAAAGGTCAGGGGGGTATTTACTACAGCGACCTTAGGAAAGCACCTCAACCTCTCTGAACCTAAGCTTCTTTCTCTGTGGAACTGCTTCTCTAGTCCCTCAGTTTCTTTCCTAGTATATTCTCTATAGTTTTCATGCTACTGACCTTACTTAAAAAAAAAAAAAAAAAAATGCTGTCCAGCAGATTCCAAGTCATAGTAAAGTCATAGTAAACCTATAGGATAGAACAGAACTGCCCCATAGGGTTTCCAAGGAGCAACTGGTGGATGTGAACTGCTGATCTTTTGGTTAGCAGCTGGATCCTTAATCACTATGCCACCGCAGCTGTACTGACCTCATATGCTTTTTAAAAGAATCAAAGTAAACTTATGTGAAGGCAATAATGACAGTGTAACATGTTAGGCAAATGTATGGCATCATTATCATACATACTATAAGTAATAGAATACATTCTGTGGCTCCTCTAAAACCATGCATTCCCAGGAGTGGTTTACTATGTGGCCCTTGCAAGTTTTGCCACTTCATTCAAACTGAACTAATTAGATTTTCTAAAAGGAATTGGGACTAAGCTAGTTAATTTGGCCTAGTTGCCTGATGAAGTTGGTATAAATTTGGATCCATGAGAAACTCTAATGCCTAGCTACTCAAAGTATGGTCCCTGGAGCAACAGCTTTACACATCATCTGGAAGCTGGAAGCTGGTTAGAAATGAAGAATATCTAGTCTCGCTCCAAGATTTACTGACTCAGAATCTGCATTTTACCAAGACACCCAGATGATTCATATGCACACTAAATTTTGAAAGGCACCACTCTGGTAGAATATAAAATTTCTGTTTTGACACCACCAATGTTTTGAATACAAATGTTTCATCAGAATTATGCTAACATTGATGCTTTTATAAGACAACATTTTCTTAAGCAAATTACATTGAACCAATTTAATTCTTTAATTAATTTTCTTTTCAGAGAAAATCTGTTGACTTCTTTCTTTTCCATTTTCTTAAAATTATCTTATTGGATCAATTCGACTCTAGGTAAATTTTACAAGAAGATTCCGTTTATCCATCATCTTTATTTTTTTTCCTTTCATATTATACCATTTAACCTTTTGCCACTATGTTTTTATGGCCATTACTACCAACTCAAGGGGCCCTGGTGGTGCAATGTTTAAGGTCTTTGCTGCTAACTGAAAGGTCTGTGGTTTGAAACTGCCCAATAGGTCTGTGAGAGAAACTTCCTGGCACTCTGTTCCTGTAAAGATTGTAGCATAGAAAACCTTATGGAGTTGTTCTATTTTGTCATAGAGCGTCTCTATGAGTCAGAATCAACTCGATGGCACAGAACAACTACCAAGTCCAATTTTACTGGCTTCAATTTATCAATTCTAACTTTTGTTGAAAATATTTGATTATTCCATTAATATTTAGTCAATACATATTTTATTATCTTCAATTTTAGCCACAACTAATTTTAATTTTATTTGATTATTTCTAACAACAAGTTTCGTTATGAATTAGACAAAATCAGATCCAAATATCGGTCTTCAAATAAATTATGCAGCTGAAGCTATTCTGACGTATTGTCTACTATGGTCTTACCATAATTAAGTTAAAAATGGCTCATGTAAGAACACCTTGCTTTAGCTTAGGTATCCTCTGAGTGCAAATTAGATTATATTGGCTTTCGCTATGCTCAACATAAACACTGAACACTAATGACTATAGATCAGATGAGTTGTGGAACGACATCAAGGATATCGCACATGAAGAAAGCAAGAGGTGGAGGCGGGGCCTATATGGCTGAATAGCCAGATGTTTCCATCAATCCCTCTTACAACAAAGCCCTGAAAAATCAAGTGAAATGATTATATTTATGACAAGCTAGGAGCCCTGAACATCAAAGGCAAAGTTAGAAAATGGACTGAGCAGCAGGGGGAGAGAGAGGTAGTTCAGAAGCGGAGAGGAGTTGCCGGACCTGAATCGCTGGGATCCTTCAGGCACTATTCATGGGGGCAGCTGTGGCAGGCCGGTAGTAGCATTTGGCTACCGTTTCCTCAGGGAGAAGCAGCCAGCTGCACAGCCTATTCACACCTCTGGAACCAGAGAAGAACTGCACTCTCAGGAAAGGCTAAGTACTTGACTATATTTTACCATGCCCCTGGCCCCCCAGCTGGCTTCAGTGGCTGTTGATTTCCCCCAGGCCTGAGATAGGCCCATTTGAGCACACTGAGCCATGCTCCTGGGCTTGGAGAAGGAATAAATCCACATCAGGGGGAAAAGATAATTTTCCAGCTCCATTAACCAGGGGACAGAAGCGGCTCCTGTTCAGGAATACATAGTCCGTGGACTTTGAATATCTTTCCCCTCTGCATGGACCTGTGTGAACCTATTTCAGGAGAATAAGCCCTTGTTGGCAGACTCCAACTATTTAAGCTGTGCTGAGGAGAGATGGACGTTTGATATTTGATACTGCTTTGCTTACTAAACAGGGTCCTCACCTACCCACATCAGGGGCCTAAGGACTGGTGGCTCCATTCAAGTCACCCAGCCACCCGCGACAGGGCTCCAAGGATAATTGGTACCACCCAGCCCTTACAAACAAAGGAATTGGGTGTCCATGGTCATTCTGCAGAATCCACCCACCTGTACACTCGAGGGAACAGGGACGCACTTTCCTTGCAGAAACTCAGGGGATGGTTCTCTGCCCCCTGCCTTGTTCAGAGCATGACCCCCTGCTGCAATCAGATACCGTACAGAGACCTGTACAACAGAGACTACATCACACACTTGATGACCTGGACTCCTGAGCTGAGTCCATACAAAGAAAGTGAATGAACTCATAAGCTCATATACCTGATAATAGCTTTAGCCATCTGGTGACAGGATGTCTGAGCTCCAAAGGCAAAAATAATCAAGCTAGCTCACTCAGGCAACCCATTTGGGCAAATCAAAACAAAACAAAGCAAGATACTAGGATTCAGTAAGCAAACATAAAATAAACTAATATAATAACTTATAGATGGCTAAGAGACAGCAGTCAATATCAAACCACATAAAGAAACAGACCATGATCACTTCAACAAGCTCTTAACAGAGAGAATCAAAGGATCTTCTGGATAAAGGTGTCTTCCTGGAATTACCAGATGCAGAATTCAAAAGATTAATATACAGAACTCTTCAAAACATCAGAATGGAGATCAGGCAACATGCAGAACAAGCCAAGGAAAACACAGTTGAAGAAATTAAAAAGGTTATTCAACAATATAGTGAAAATATTAATAAGAGGCAAGAATCCATAGACAGAGGGGGTAATCAGAAATTCAGAGATTAACAATAAAATTACAGAATTAGACAACTCAGTAGAAAGTCAGAGGAACAGAATTGAGCAAGCAGAAGGCAAAGTTAGTGACCTTAAAGATAAAGCATTTGGCACCAATATATTTGAAGAAAAATCAGATAAAAGAATTAAAAAAAATGAAGAAACCTTAAGAATCATGTGGGATTCTATCAAGAAAAATAACCTACACGTGGTTGGAGTACAAGAGAGGGAGAGTTAACAGAAAATACAAAGAGAATTGTCAAAGATTTGTTGGCAGAAGACTTCTCTGATATCATGAAAGATGAGAAGATATCTATCCAAGATGCTCATCGAACTCCACATAAGGTAGATTTTATAAGAAAGTCCCCAAGACATATTATAATCAAACTTCCCAAAACCAAAGATAAAGAGAGCACACCATGCAGGCAAGAAGGCAATAGGATGACTTATATAAAGCACTGAAGGAAAATAATTGCCAGCCAAGAATCATATATCCAGCAAAACTGTCTCTTAAATATGAAGGTGAAATTAGGACATTTCCAGATAAACAGAAGTTTAGGGAATTGATAAAACCAATAAAACTACAAGAAACACTAAATGGAGTTCTTTGGTTAGAAAATCAATAACATCAGGTATCAACCCAAGACTAGAACACTGGACAGAGCAAACAGATGTTAACCCAGACAGGGAAAGCACAAATATAAATCAAGGTTAAAAAATGCTCAAAACAGGGAAACAGCAATGTCATTATGTAAAAGAAGACAACATTAAAATAATAAAAAGGGACTAAGAAATGTAGTTATAGATCTTTCATATGGAGAGGAAGACAAGGCGATATAAAGAAACAAAACATAGGTTTAAACTTAGAAATATAGGGGTAAATATTAAGGTAAACACAAAGGAGATTAACTATCCTACTCATAAAATAAAATGCAAGAAAAAGATAGAGACTCAGTAGAAACAAAATCAACAACAACAAATAAGAGGAAAAGACAATGCATAAAGATAAACTACTCAGCACAAAAAATTAAGTGGGAAAAAGAAACTGTCAACAACACACACAAAAAGATATCAAAATGGCAGCACTAAACTCATACAACTGGACTAAATGCACCAATAAAGAGACAGAGAGTGGCAGAATAGATTTTAAAAAAAGGTCAGTCTATATGCCGCCTACAAGAGACACACCTTACACTTAGAGACACAAATAAACTAAAACTCAAAGGATGGAAAAAATATATCAAGCAAAAAAACAATCAGAAAAGAGCAGGAGTGGCAATATTAAAAAAAAAAAAAAAATTAACTCCTGATAAAATAGACTTTCAAGTTAAATCCTTCATAAAGGATAAGGAAGGACACTACATAATGATTAAAGGGACAATATACCAGGAGTATATAACCATATTAAATATGTATGCACTCAATGACAGGGCAACAAGATACATAAAACAAACTCTAACACCATTGAAAAGTGAGATAGACAGCTCCTCAATTATAGTAGGAGACTTCAACACACCACTTTCGGTGAAGGACATGGCAACCAGAAAGAAGCTCAATAAAGACATAGATGATCTAAATGCCACAATCAACCAACTTGACCTCATAGACATAAACAGAACACTCCACCCAACAGCAGCCAAGTATATTTTCTTTTCTAGTGTACATGGAACATTCTCTAAGATAGGCCACATGTTAGGCCATAAAGTAAGCCTTAGCAGAATCCAAAACATTGAAATATTATGGAGCATCTTCTCTGACCATAAGGCCGTAAAAGTAGAAATCAATAACAGAAAAATCAGGGAAAAGAAATCAAACACTTGGAAACTGAACAATACCCTGCTCAAAAAAGACTGAATTATAGAAGACACTAAGGATGGAAGGAAAGATGTCACCCTGAAGACTAAGGTGCACCTGACCCAAGCCATGGTGTTTTCAATCACATCATATGCATGTGAAAGCTGGACAATGAATAAGGGAGACCGAAGAAGAGTTGATGCCTTTGAATTGTGGTGTTGGTGAAGAATATTGAATACACCATGGGCTGCTAAAAGAACTAACAAATCTGTCTTGGAAGTAGTGCAGCCAGAATGCTCCTTAGAGGCAAGGATGGCGAGACTGCGTCTTACATACTTTGGACATGTTGCCAGGACGGATGAGTCCCTGGAGAAGGACATCATGCTTGGCAGAGTACAGGGTCAGTGGAAAAGATGAAGACCCTCAACAAGATGGTTGACACAGTGGTTGCAACAATGAGCTCAAGCATAACAACGATTGTAAGGATGGCGCAGGACCGGGCAGTGTTTCGTTCTGCTGTGCGCAGAGTTGCTATGAGTAGGAACCAACTCGACAACACCTAACAGCAACAACAACAAGGATGGAATAAAAAATTCATAGAATCCAATGAGAATGCAAACACTTCCTATCAGAACCTTTGGGACACAGCGAAAGGAGCACTCAAAGGTCAATTTATTTCAACAAATGCACACACATAAAACAAAGAAAGGGCCAAAATCAAAGAATTATTCCTACTAGAACAAATAGAAAGAGAACAACAAAAGAAACCCACAGGCACCAGAAGAAAACAAATAATAAAAATTAGAGCAGAACTAAATGAAATAGAAAACCAATTGAAAGAATTAACAAAACGAAAAGCTGGTTCTTTGAAAAATAAAAGAAATCAATAAAGCATTGGCCAAACCGACAAAAGAAAAACAGGAGAGGAATCAAATAACCTGAATAAGAAGCGGAATGGGTGCTATTACAATAGACCCAACTAAAATTAAAAGAATCATATCAGATTACTACGAAAAATTGTACTCTAACAAATTGGAAAACCTAGAAGAAATGGATGAATTCCTAGAAATATGCTACCTACCTAAAGTAATGCAAACAGAGGTAGAACAACTAAATAGACTCATAACAAAAGAAGAGATTGAAAAGGTAATGAAAAAACTCCCAACAAAAAGAAAGCCCTGGTCTGAACGGCTTCACTGAAGAGTTCTACCAAACTTTCAGACAAGAGTTAACACCCCTACTACTAAAGGTATTTCAGAACATATAAAAGGAAGAATACTCCCAAACTCCTTCTATGAAGCCAGCATATCTCTGATACCAAAACCAGGTAAAGACACCACATAAAAAAGAAAATTACAGACTATATCCCTCATGAACATAGATGCAAAAATCCTCAACAAAATTCTAGTCAATAGAATTCAACAACATATCAAAAAAATAATTCACCATGACCAAGTGGGATTCATACCAGTATGCAGGGATGATTCAACATTAGAAAAACAATGCAATCCATTATATAAATAAAACAAAAGACAAGAACCACACAATCTTATCAATTGATGCAGAAAAGGCGTTTGACAAAGTCCAACACCCATTCATGATAAAAACTCTCAGCAAAATAGGAATAGAAGGAAAATTCCTCAGCATAATAAAGGGGCAGTTATACAAAGTCAACAGCCAACATCATATTATATGGAGAGAGCCTGAAAGCACTCACCTTGAGATCCGGAACCAGACAAGGATGCCCTTTATCACCACTCTTATTCAGCATTGTGCTGGAGGTCCTAGCCAGAGCAATTAGGCTGGGTAAAGAAATAAAGGGCATCCAGGGCATCCAGATTGGCAAGGAAGAAGTAAAAGTATCTCTATTTGCAGATGACATGTTCTTATACACAGAAAACCCTAAGGAATCCTCCAGAAAACTACTGAAACTAATAGAAGAGTTCAGCAGAGGATCAGGATACAGGGTAAACATACAAAAATCAGTTGGATTCCTCTACACCAACAAAAAGAACATCGAAGAGGAAATCACCAAATCAATACCATTTACAGTAGCCCCCAAGAAGATAAAATATTTATGAATAAATCTTACCAGAGATGTAAGAGACCTACACAAAGAAAATTACAAGACACTACTGTAAGAAACGAAAACAGACCTACATAAGTGGAAAAACATACCTTGTTCATGGATAGGGAGACTTAACATTGTAAAAATGTCTTTTCTACCCAAAGCCATCTAAAGATACAATGCAATTCTGATACAAATTGCACTGACATTTTTTTTTTTTTTTTATAATAACTTTTATTAAGCTTCAAGTGAACGTTTACAAATCCAATCAGTCTGTCACATATAAGTTTACATACATCTCACTCCCTACTCCCACTTACTCTCCCCGTCTTGAGTCAGCCCTTTCAGTCTCTCCTTTCTTGACAATTTTGCCAGCTTCCCTCTCTCTCTATCCTCCCATCCCCCCTCCAGACAAGAGTTGCCAACACAATCTCAAGTGTCCCCCTGATATAATTAGCTCACTCTTCATCAGCGTCTCTCTCCCACCCGCTGACCAGTCCCTTTCATGTCTGATGAGTTTTCTTCAGGGATGGTTCCTGTCCTGTGTCAACAGAAGGTCTGGGGAGCATGGCCACCGGGATTCCTCCAGTCTCAGTCAGACCATTAAGTTTGGTCTTCTTATGAGAATTTGGGGTCTGCATCCCACTGCTCTCCTGCTCCCTCAGGGGTCCTCTGCTGAGCTCCCTGTCAGGGCAGTCATCGATTGTGGCCGGGCACCAACTAGTTCTTCTGGTCTCAGGATGATGTAGGTTTCTGGTTCATGTGGCCCTTTCTGTCTCTTGGGCTCTTAGTTGTCATGTGGGCTTGGTGTTCTTCATTTTCCTTTGCTCCAGGTGGGTTGAGACCAATTGCTGCATCTTAGATGGCTGCTTGTTAGCATTTAAGACCCCAGACGCCACATTTCAAAGTGGGATGCAGAATGATTTCATAGTAGAATTATTTTGCCAATTGACTTAGAAGTCCCCGCAAACCATGTTCCCCAGACCCCCGCGCTTGCTCCGCTGAGCTTTGTAGCATTCATTTTATCCCGGAAACTTCTTTGCTTTTGGTCCAGTCCAATTGAGCTGACCTTCCATGTATTGAGTGTTGTCTTTCCCTTCACCTAAAGCAGTTCTTATCTACTGATTAATCAATAAAAAACCCTCTCCCACCCTCCCTCCCTCCCCACCTCGTAACCACAAAAGTATGTGTTCTTCTCAGGTTTACTATTTCTCAAGATCTTATAATAGTGGTCTTATACAATATTTGTCCTTTTGCCTCTGACTCATTTCGCTCAGCATAATGCCTTCCAGGTTCCTCCATGTTATGAAATGTTTCAGAGATTCGTCACTGTTCTTTATCGATGCGTAGTATTCCATTGTGTGAATATACCACAATTTATTTACCCATTCATCCGTTGATGGACACCTTGGTTGCTTCCAACTTTTTGCTATTGTAAACAGAGCTGCAATAAACATGGGTGTGCATATATCTGTTTGTATGAAGGCTCTTGTATCTATAGGGTATATTCCGAGGAGTGGGATTTCTGGGTTGTATGGTAGTTCTATTTCTAACTGTTTAAGATAACGCCAGATAGATTTCCAAAGTGGTTGTACCATTTTACATTCCCACCAGCAGTGTATGAGAGTTCCAATCTCTCCGCAGCCTCTCCAACATTTATTATTTTGTGTTTTTTGGATTAATGCCAGCCTTGCTGGTGTGAGATGGAATCTCATCGTAGTTTTAATTTGCATTTCTCTAATGGCTAATGATCGAGAGCATTTTCTCATGTATCTGTTGGCTGCCTGAATATCTTCTTTAGAGAAATGTGTGTTCATATCCTTTGCCCACTTCTTGATTGGGTTGTTTGTCTTTTTGTGGTTGAGTTTTGACAGAACCATGTTGATTTTAGAGATCAGGCGCTGGTCGGAGATGTCATAGCTGAAAATTCTTTCCCAATCTGTAGGTGGTCTTTTTACTCTTTTGGTGAAGTCTTTAGATGAGCATAGGTGTTTGATTTTTAGGAGCTCCCAGTTATCGGGTTTCTCTTCATCATTTTTGGTAATGTTTTGTATTCTGTTTATACCTTGTATTAGGGCTCCTAGGGTTGTCCCAATTTTTTCTTCCATGATCTTTATCGTTTTAGTCTTTATGTTTAGGTCTTTGATCCAATTGGAGTTAGTTTTTGTGCATGGTGTGAGGTATGGGTCCTGTTTCATTTTTTTGCAAATGGATATCCAGTTATGCCAGCACCATTTGTTAAAAAGGCTATCTTTTCCCCAGTTAATTGACACTGGTCCTTTGTCAAATATCAGCTGCTCATACGTGGATGGATCTATGTCTGGGTTCTCAATTCTGTTCCATTGGTCTATGTGTCTGTTGTTGTACCAATACCAGGCTGTTTTGACTACTGTGGCTGTATAATAGGTTCTGAAGTCAGGTAAGATGAGGCCTCCCACTTTCTTCTTCTTTTTCAGTAGTGCTTTGCTTATCCGGGGCTTCTTTCCCTTCCATATGAAATTGGTGATTTGTTTCTCTATCCCCTTAAAATATGACATTGGAATTTGGATCGGAAGTGCGTTAAATGTATAGATGGCTTTTGGTAGAATAGACATTTTTACTATGTTAAGTCTTCCTATCCATGAGCAAGGTATGTTTTTCCACTTAAGTATGTCCTTTTGAATTTCTTGTAGTAGAGCTTTGTAGTTTTCTTTGTATAGGTCTTTTACATCCTTGGTAAGATTTATTCCTAAGTATCTTATCTTCTTGGGGGCTACTGTGAATGGTATTGATTTGGTTATTTCCTCTTCGGTGTTCTTTTTGTTGATGTAGAGGAATCCAAGTGATTTTTGTATGTTTATTTTATAACCTGAGACTCTGCCAAACTCTTCTATTAGTTTCAGTAGTTTTCTGGAGGATTCCTTAGGGTTTTCTGTGTATATAATCATGTCATCTGCAAATAGTGATAACTTTACTTCTTCCTTGCCAATCCGGATACCTTTTATTTCTTTGTCTAGCCTGATTGCCCTGGCTAAGACTTCCAACACGATGTTGAATAAGAGCGGTGATAAAGGGCATCCTTGTCTGGTTCCCGTTCTCAAGGGAAATGCTTTCAGGTTCTCTCCATTTAGAGTGATATTGGCTGTTGGCTTTGCATAGATGCCCTTTATTATGTTGAGGAATTTTCCTTCAATTCCTATTTTGGTAAGAGTTTTTATCATGAATGGGTGTTGGACTTTGTCAAATGCCTTTTCTGCATCAATTGATAAGATCATGTGGTTTTTGTCTTTTGTTTTATTTATGTGATGGATTACATTAATGGTTTTTCTGATATTAAACCAGCCTTGCATACCTGGTATAAATCCCACTTGATCAGGGTGAATTATTTTTTTGATGTGTCGTTGGATTCTATTGGCTAGAATTTTGTTGAGGATTTTTGCATCTATGTTCATGAGGGATATAGGTCTATAATTTTCTTTTTTTGTAATGTCTTTACCTGGTTTTGGTATCAGGGAGATGGTGGCTTCATAGAATGAGTTGGGTAGTATTCCGTCATTTTCTATGCTTTGGAATACCTTTAGTAGTAGTGGTGTTAACTCTTCTCTGAAAATTTGGTAGAACTCTGCAGTGAAGCCGTCCGGGCCGGGACTTCTTTTTTGTTGGGAGTTTTTTGATTACCGTTTCAATCTCTTTTTTTGTTATGGGTCTATTTAGTTGTTCTACTTCTGAATGTGTTAGTTTAAGTAGGTAGTGTTTTTCCAGGAATTCATCCATTTCTTCTAGGTTTTCAAATTTGTTAGAGTACAATTTTTCATAATAATCTGAAATGATTCTTTTAATTTCATTTGGTTCTGTTGTAATGTGGTCCTTCTCATTTCTTATTCGGGTTATTTGTTTCCTTTCCTGTATTTCTTTAGTCAGTCTAGCCAATGGTTTATCAATTTTGTTAATTTTTTCAAAGAACCAGCTTTTGGCTTTGTTAATTCTTTCAATTGTTTTTCTGTTCTCTAATTCATTTAGTTCAGCTCTAATTTTTATTATTTGTTTTCTTCTGGTGCCTGATGGATTCTTTTGTTGCTCACTTTCTATTTGTTCAAGTTGTAGGGACAGTTCTCTGATTTTGGCTCTTTCTTCTTTTTGTATGTGTGCATTTATTGATATAATTTGACCTCTGAGCACTGCTTTTGCTGTGTCCCAGAGGTTTTGATAGGAAGTATTTTCATTCTCGTTGCTTTCTATGAATTTCCTTATTCCCTCCTTGATGTCTTCTATAACCCAGTCTTTTTTCAGGAGGGTATTGTTCATTTTCCAAGTATTTGATTTCTTTTCCCTAGTTTTTCTGTTATTGATCTCTAGTTTTATTGCCTTGTGGTCTGAGAAGATGCTTTGTAATATTTCGATGTTTTGGACTCTGCAAACATTTGTTTTATGCCCTAATATGTGGTCTATTCTAGAGAATGTTCCATGTGCGCTAGAAAAAAAAGTATATTTTGCAGCAGTTGGGTGGAGAGTTCTGTATAAGTCAATGAGGTCAAGTTGGTTGATTGTTGTAATTAGATCTTCCGTGTCTCTGTTGAGCTTCTTACTGGATGTCCTGTCCTTCTCCGAAAGTGGTGTGTTGAAGTCTCCTACTATAATTGTGGAGGTATCTATCTCACTTTTCAGTTCTGTTAAAATTTGATTTATATATCTTGCAGCCCTGTCATTGGGTGCATAAATATTTAATATGGTTATGTCTTCCTGATCAATTGTCCCTTTTATCATTATATAGTGTCCTTCTTTATCCTTTGTGGTGGATTTAAGTCTAAAGTCTATTTTGTCAGAAATTAATATTGCTACTCCTCTTCTTTTTTGCTTATTGTTTGCTTGATATATTTTTTTCCATCCTTTGAGTTTTAGTTTGTTTGTGTCTCTAAGTCTAAGGTGTGTCTCTTGTAGGCAGCATATAGATGGATCGTGTTTCTTTATCCAGTCTGTGACTCTCTGTCTCTTTATTGGTGCATTTAGTCCATTTACATTCAGGGTAATTATAGATAAATAAGTTTTTAGTGCTGTCATTTTGATGCCTTTTTATGTGTGTTGTTGACAATTTCATTTTTCCACATACTTTTTTGTGCTGAGGCGTTTTTCTTAGTAAATTGTGAGATCCTCACTTTCATAGTGTTTGACTTTATGTTAGTTGAGTCGTTACGTTTTTCTTGGTTTTTGTCTTGAGTTATAGAGTTGTTATACCTTTTTGTGGTTACCTCATTATATACCCCTATTTTTCTAAGTAAAAACCTAACTTGTATTGTTCTATATCGCCTTGTATCACTCTCCATATGGCAGTTCAATGCCTCCTGTATTTAGTCCCTCTTTTTGATTATTGTGATCTTTTACCTATTGACTTCCATGATTCCCTGTTATGTGTATTTTTTTTTTTAATTAATCTTAATTTGTTTGTTTTTGTGATTTCCCTATTTGAGTTGATATCAGGACGTTCTGTTTTGTGACCTTGTGTTGTGCTGATATCTGATATTATTGGTTCTCTGACCAAACAATATCCTTTAGTATTTCTTGTAGCTTTGGTTTGGTTTTTGCAAATTCTCTAAACTTGTGTTTGTCTGTAAATATCTTAATTTCGCCTTCATATTTCAGAGAGAGTTTTGCTGGATATATGATCCTTGGTTGGCAGTTTTTCTCCTTCAGTGTTCTGTATATGTCGTCCCATTCCCTTCTTGCCTGTATGGTTTCTGCTGAGTAGTCTGAACTTATTCTTATTGATTCTCCCTTGAAGGAAACCTTTCTTTTCTCCCTGGCTGCTTTTAAAATTTTCTGTTTATCTTTGGTTTTGGTGAGTTTGATGATAATATGTCTTGGTGTTTTTCTTTTTGGATCAATCTTAAATGGGGTTCGATGAGCATCTTGGATAGATATCCTTTCGTCTTTCATGATGTCAGGGAAGTTTTCTGTCAGAAGTTCTTCAACTATTTTCTCTGTGTTTTCTGTCCCCCCTCCCTGTTCTGGGACTCCAATCACCCTCAGGTTATCCTTCTTGATAGAGTCCCACATAATTCTTAGGTTTTCTTCATTTTTTTTAATTCTTTTATCTGATTTTTTTTCAGCTATGTTGGTGTTGATTCCCTGGTCCTCCAGATGTCCCAGTCTGCATTCTAATTGCTCGAGTCTGCTCCTCTGACTTCCTAGTGTGTTGTCTAATTCTGTTATTTTATTGTTAATCTTTTGGATTTCTACATGTTGTCTCTCTATGGATTCTTGCAACTTATTAATTTTTCCAGTATGTTCTTGAATAATCTTTTTGAGTTCTTCAACAGTTTTATCAGTGTGTTCCTTGGCTTTTTCTGCAGATATCCTAATTTCATTTGTGATATCATTAAGCATTCTGTAAATTAGTTTTTTATATTCTGTATCTGATAATTCCAAAATTGTATCTTCATTTGGGAAAGATTTTGATTCTTTTGTTTGGGGGGTTGGAGAAGCTGTCACGGTCTGCTTCTTTAAGTGGTTTGATATGGATTGTCTCCGAGCCATCGCTGGGAAACTAGTTTTTCCAGAAAATCCGCTAAAAAAAAACAGCAGTCAGATCCCTATCAGAGTTCTCCCTCTGGCTCAGGCTATTCAGATGTTAATGAAGCCGCCTGGGGAGGGTGGGGGAGGGAACAGAGAGATAGGAGAGTAGCACCTCAGAATATAGCCAGAGTTGCTTGTCTTGCTTGGAATGACTATTATATCTGAAATTCCCGCGGGTGCGTCGCCTATGTGTGCTGGCTGTGTGGAGATTGCCCCCAGGGAGTCTGGCCCGCTGGAGTCACGGTCAGATCCTCCGCTTCCAGCCCCACGCCCAGCGTCAAGGCTTCCCTACTGGGACGGTGCACTCTCGACTCCAAAATCAGTCGCTGCCTCCCGGGGACTTCTCGTCCCTCCAGCCGCGTGGCCGTGCCGCCCCCGTGAACCAGGTGGGCCCCCTCCCGGGGTTAGTTCAGATGGGTGGAGTAGCTCCCCGTGCTTGTGCCGCGACCGAGTGTCCCGGCTGGAACGCTGTTCTCCCCGCTCCAATACCAGTCGCTGCCTCCCGGGGACTTCTCCTACCGGCTGCGTCCCACGCCGCCCGCGCGACCCGGCTGGTCACCTTCCCGGGGTTAGTTCAGGGGGTGGAGCAACTCTCCGTGTTTATGGCGTACCTGCGTGCAGTCCAAATCTCTGCGGGACGGTTCCCCAGCTCGGATGCTGCTCTTTCTGCTCCAAGATCAGTCACTACCTCCCGGGGACTTCTCCTAACGGCTGCGTCCCACGCCACCCATGGAACCGGCTGGTCCCCCTCCCGGGGTTAGTTCAGGAGGGTGGAGCAGGTCTCTGTGCTTGTGCCGTACCTGACTGGTACGCTGGCTCCAGGCTCTGGAAACAATCGCTGCTTCCCCGTATTAGTTCGTTCTCCGTCTCTAAATCTGTGTTTGTTGTTCAGGGTTCGTAGATTGTTATGTATGTGATCGATTCACTTGTTTTTCCGTGTCTTTGTTGTAAGAGGGATCCGAGGTAGCGTCTGCCTAGTCCGCCATCTTGGCTCCGCCTCCCACTGACATTTTTTAATGAGATGGAGAAACAAATCACCAACTTCATATGGAAGGGAAAGAGGCCCCGGATAAGTAAAGCGTTACCAAAAAAGAAGAACAAAGTGGGAGGGCTCACGCTACCTGATTTTAGGACCTATTGTACTGCCACAGTAGTTAAAACAGCCTGGTATTGGTACAACAATAGATGCATAGACCAATGGAATAGAATTGAAAATCCAGACATAAATCCATCCACGTAAGAGCAACTGATATCTGACAAAGGCCCCAAATCAGTTAAATGGGGAAAAGACAGTCTTTTTAACAAATGGTGCTGGCATAACTGGATATCCATCTGCAAAAAAATGAAACAAGACCCTTTCCATGCACAAAAACTAACTCAAAGTGGATCAAAAACCTAAATATAAAATCTAAAACGATAAAGATCATGAAAGAAAAAATAAGGACAATGCTAGAAGCCCTAATACATGGCATAAACAGTATATAAAATATTACTAACAATGCAGAAGAGAAACCAGATAACTGGGAGCTTCTAAAAATCAAACACCTATGCTCATCCAAAGACTTCACCAAAAGAGTAAAAAGACCACCTACAGACTGGGAAAAAGTTTTTAGTCATGACATTTCCGATCAGGGTCTGATCTCTAAAATCTACATGATACTGCAAAAATTCAACCACAAAAAGACAAATAACCCAATTAAAAATGGGCAATCTATCAACAGACACTTCACGAAAGAAGTTAGCTAACAGATACATGAGGAAATGCTCACCATCATTAGCCATTACAGAAATGCAAATCAAAACTACAAGGAGATTCCGTCTCTCTCCAACAAGGCACAAAATAATACATATTGGAGAGGTTGTGGAGAGACTGGAACACTTATACACTGCTGGTGGGAATGTAAAATGCTATAACCACTTTGTAAATCAATTTGGTGCTTCCTTAAAAAACTAGAAATAGAACTATCATACGATCCAGCAATCCCACTCTTTGGAATACATCCTAGAGAAATAAGAGCCTTTACATGAACAGATATATGCACACCCATGTTCACTGCAGCACTGTTTACAATAGCAAAAAGAGGAAAGCAACCAAAGTCCCCATTAATGGATGAATGGATGAATAAATTATGGTATATTCAAACAATGGGATATTGCTCATCAATAAAGAACAGTGATGAATCCATGAAGCATTTCATAACATGGAGGAATCTGGAAGGCATTATGCTGAGTGAAGTTAGTCAGTTGCAAAAGGACAAAAATTGTATGAGACCACTAGTATAAGAACTCGAGAAATAGTTTAAACAGAGAAGAGCCTATTCTTTGATGATTATGAGAGGGGGGAGGGAGGGAGGGAGGGAGGGAGAAGGTTTCACTAATTAGACAGTAGGTAAGAACTATTTTAGCTGAAGGGAAAGACAACGCACAGTACAGGAGCGGTCAGCACAACTGGACTAAACCAAAAGCAAAGAAGTTTCCTGACTAAACTGAGCACTTCAAAGTCCAGTGTAGCAGGGGCAGGGGTTTGGGGGCCATGGTTTCAGGGGACATCTAAGTCAATCGGCATAATAAAATGTATTAGGAAAATATCCTGCATCCCACTTTGGAGAGTGGCATCTGGGGTCTTAAATGCCAGCAAGCGGCAATTTAAGAGGCATCAATGGGTCTCAATCCACCTGGAGCAAAGGAGGATGAAGAATGCCAAAGACACAGGTAATTATGAGCCCAAGAAGCAGAAAGAGCCACAGAAACCAGAGACTACATTAGCCTGAGGCCAGAAGAATTAGATGGTGCTTGCCTGCAACCGAAGACTGCCCTGACAGGGAACACAACAGAGAACCCCTGAGGGAGCAGGAGAGCAGTGGGATGCAGTCCCCAAATTCTTGTAAAAAAAACCAGACTTAATGGTCTGACTGAGACTAGAAGGACCCCGGAGGTCATGGTTCCCAGACCTTCTCCTAGCTCAAGACAGGAACCATCCCCAAAGCCAACTCTTCAGATAGGGATTTGACTGGACTATAGGACAGAAAATGATACTGGGGAAGATTGAGCTTCTTGGATCAAGTAGACACAAGAGACTCTGTTGGCATCTCCTGTCTGAAGGGGTGTTGAGAGGGTAGAGGGTGTCAGAAGCTGGCCAAAAGGACACGGAAAGAGAGAGCGGAGGGGAGGAGTGTGCTGTCTCATCATGGGAGGAGAAATTAGGAGTACATAGCAAAGTGTTTATAAATTTTTGTATGAGAGCCCATCTCAATTTGTAAACTTTCACTTAAAGCAAAATAAAAATAAAAAAAAAAGAAAGCAAGAAGTTATCAAAAAGTTAGAGAAAGAAAAAGACCAAAATGGATGTCAGAAGAGAATCTGAAACTTGCTCTTAAACTTCGAGTAGCAAAAGCCAGTGGAAAAATGATGAGATGAAAGAGCTGAACAGAAGATTTTAAAGGTGGCTCCAGAAGACAAAGTATTATAATGACATGTGCAAAGACCTGGAATTAGAAAACCTAAAGGTAAGAACTCACTAGGAATTTCTCAAGCTGAAAGAACTGAAGAAAAAATTCAAGCCTCAAGTTGCAATACCGAAGGATTCTATGGGCAAAACACAGGAAGCATCAAAAAACGGTGGAAGGAATACATAAAGTCACTGCAGCTGTCTTAGTCATCTAAGGCTGCTATAACAGAAATGCCACAAGTAGATGGCTTTAACAAAGAGAAATTTCTTTCACAGTCTAGAGGCTATAAGTCCAAATTCAGGGTATTAGTCCCATAAGAAAGCTTTCTCTCTCTGTCAACTCCGGAAGAAGGTCCATGTCATCAATTCACCCCTGGTGGAGAAGCGTCTCTGTGCAGGAACCCCAGATCCAAAGGAAGTGCTCTCCTCCTGGCACTGCTTTCTTGGTGGTATGAGTTCCCACTGTCTCTCTGCTCATTCTTCTCTTTTATATCTCAAAAGAGATTGTTAGTCCATCTCATTAACATCATAGTTATAGGATTGACAACACATAGGGAAATCACATCAGATGATAAAATGGTAGACAATCACACAATACTGGGAATCATGACCTAGCCAAGTTGACAGATATTTGGGGGGGACACAATTCAATCCATGACCGTACCAAAAAGAATTGGTCTATGTTTGACCATTTCAGGAGGTGGCATATGATCAAGAACTGATGGTGCTGAAGAAAGAAGTCCAAGCTGCACTGAAGATGCTGGTGAAAAACAAGACCTCAGGAATTGATGGAATAAAAATTGAGACGTTTTAACAAATGGATGCAGCATGGGAAGTGCTCATTTTTCTATGCCAAGAAATTTGGAAGATAGCAACCTGGCCAACTGACTGGAAGAGATCTATATTTATGTTTATTCCAAAGAAAGGTAATCCAACAGAATGTGGAAATTATCAAATAATATCACACAAAAATAAAATTTTGCTGAAGAGCATTGAAAAGTGGTTGCAGCAGTAAGTATATCGACATGGAACTGCCAGAAATTCAAACCAGATTCAGGGATTTAGAAGAGGGCATGAAACGAGGAATATCATTGCTGATGTCAGATCCTGGCTGAAAGCAAAGAATACCAGAAAGATGGTTACCTGTGTTTTATTGACTATGCAAAAGCATTTGACTGTGTGAATTATAACAAATTATGGATAACAGTGGGGAGAATGGAAATTCCAGAACATTTAATTGTGCACGTTTGGAACCTGTACTTAGAACAAGAGGCAGTCATTTGAACAGAAGAAGGGACTATTGCATGGTTTAAAGTCAAGAAAGGTATGTCAGGGTTGTATCCTTTCAGCAGGCTTATTCAACCTGTATGCTGAGCAAATAATCCAAGAAGCTGGGCTATATGAAGAAGAAGAGGAAATCAGGATTGGAGGAAGACTCATTAACAACCTGTGCTATGCACATGACACAACCTTGCTTGCTGAAAGTGAAGAGGGCTTGAAGCACTCACTGATGAAGATCAAAGACCACAGCCTTCAGTACAGATTACACCTCAACATAAAGAAAACAAAAATTCCCACAACTGGACCAATAAGCAACATCATGATAAACAGAGAGAAGACTAAAGTTGTCAGTGATTTCATTTTACTTGGATCCACAATCAACGCTCATGGCAGCAGCAGTCAAGAAATCAAATGACACATCGTATTGGGTAAATCTGCTGCAAAGGAAGTGTTAAAAAGCAAAGGTGTCACTTTAAGGACTAAGGTGATTCTGATACAAGCCATGGTGTTTTCAATTGCCACATATTCATGAGAAAGCTAGACAATGAATAAGGACGACTAAAGGAGAACTGACGCCTCTGAATTAGGGTGTTGGCTAAGAATACTGAATATACAATGGATTGCCAGAAGAATGAACAATCTGTCTGGGAAAAAGTGGAACCATAATGCTCCTTGGAGGCGAGGATGGTAAGGCTTCATCTGACATAGTTTGGACATGTTGTCAGGAGGGACCAGTTCCTGGAGAAGGGCATCATGCTTGGCAAAGTAGAGGGTCAGCAAAAAAAGAGGAAAACCCTCAATGAGATGGATTGACGCAGTGGCTGCAACAATGGTTTCAAGCATAGCAAGGTTTGTGAGGATGACACAGGAGTGGGCTGTGTTTTGTTGTTGTAGGTAGGGTCACTATGAGTCAGAACCGACTCAAGGGCACCTAACAACAACAACAACATGCTAAACATATAGACATTATCACAAAGAATAACATGTGTTGATTAATATGAGTATTTACAAATTAAGCTTCTCCTGAACTATAAGCTCTTAAAAGTAGTGCCTATGTCTCATTTTAGGAACCCTGGTTAAGTGCTATGGCTTATAACCAAAAGGTTGGCAGTTCGAATCCACCAGGCATTCCGTAGAAACTTTTTTGAGCAGTTTTACTCCATCCTATAGGGTCGCTATGAGTTGGAATCCACTGGATGGCAGTGGGTTTTTTGGGTATGTCTCATTTTTGTTCATTCTTGTGGAAAAATGTGTGGTATATTGTAACTGTTCAAAATATTTTCTGAATGAGTAAGAGGAATAATAAACACATCGATCTTCAAAAACATGTATAAGAATGTGTTGCTCCTATCTGAGTTATCAGAGTCATGGAGTACTTGGTAATCCTTCAGGAAAGCACAGCATAAGCCAAATATGCAGATGAAAACACCCAGGGCCTTTTCTGGGACACTATCCATTTTGCTTAAGCGTAATACATTTATGAGCTAGCATTGGAATGTAAATTTGGAAAGGTAGGGAGACTTTGAAGGGGAATCTGAGCACTTTAATTAATTAATTATTTGCAAAATAATTAATCTGGTAGTCAAAAGCATATTCGACGGGAATAGAGTACAGGAGTGGAGTGAGAAAAAGGAAGTGGTAAGAAACTGGTAGGTAGTAAAGTTAACCAGTCGCCATCTAGTCACCTCCAACTTATGGCAACCCCATGTATATCACAATACTTTTGTGCTCCATAGAGTTTTCAATGGCTGATTTTTCAGAAGTAGATTTCAAGGCTTCTCTTCTGAGGTGTCTCTGCGTGGACTTGATCTGCCAAACTTCTGGTTAGCAGCCGAGCACATTACCCTTTTGCACCACCCTGGGACTTGGTGAAGTTTAATGCATAGAATATTGTAGAGGTAATAAGGGTGGGAACCAAGAATATAGGAACTGGTATGGAATAAAAAAGACTGGTCCTGAAGACAATTTGTAGCATTGGATTTCCTCACTGCCTCTTCTCTTTTCACACTGTATGTTCTCCTTTAGGGATTTAATCTGCTCTCAAGTTATTTGTTAATTACTTTTAAATTCTAGCTTGCCTTTTCCTGAACTGCAGACATCATTTTAATCAATGTAGACTGACTACTGGGCATTTCTAAGGAGCCCTGATGGCACAGTGGTTAAAGCAATCATTTGCTAACCCAAAAGTTGGTGGTTTGAACCCACCAGCTGTTTTTTTGGAGAAAGATGTGACAGTCTGTTTCTGTAAAGATTTACAGCCTTAGAAACCCTATAGAGTTGCTATGAGTTGGAGCAAACTGGAAGGGAGTGGGTTTGGTCTGGGGCTGGGCATGTCTATTACTGTATCTAATATGAACCTCAGTGTCCCAAGCATAATCCTCCATGTTCTTTCCCAAATCAAGATATTCTTTCCTGGTGACTGTATCATGAAAGACAAAAACAGCTTCCTGTCCTACCGGTCATCCAAGCCTACCATTTTTATATCTTAACTCACATTCTTATCATCTTCCTTGCTTATTCGCACTGCCCTTGTTATAGTCAGTTGCTTATTATCTCTCACTTGCCTTTGTAGCTTTTTCCTAACTTGTTTTTCTGTCTAGTGACTCCATTCTCCAAATCCATCATTCACACAGCTGCCAGAGCAATCATTCTGGACTGCAAATCTAAACCTGTCACCCCTGGACTTAAAATCTTTCAGTGGTTCCTAAATCTTGCCTTCTGAAGATGTAGTGCGGCATGATGGAAAGGGCAAAATGATTTAGAATCAGATGTAAACTTGAATCTTGAATTTGCAATATATTAGTTATATAGCTTTGGGAAAGTTATTTATCGGAACCTCACTTTCAAAAATCTTACAAGGCTTTTCTGAAAATTATATGAAGTAGTGTGCATAAAGTGCCTATCACAGTACACAGTAGGTATCAGGTAAATACATATTATTATGGAAATGATCATGGAAAGAGAGACAGTGATGAATTTTAAGATATCCTGGACAAGATCAGAATTGAATGTTTCCTCAGCCTAATATGGCTACATCAATTCCCTAATGAGAAGTCGATGAAGTTAACATTAAAAACACACCAAGAATTTCTCTCACTCTCTCCATCTCTTGCCACACACACACACACACACACACACGTTTTAAATGCATACACACACATTTGTGTTTCTATTAATTTTTTTTTGGAAAACAAAATTCAGTTTAACTATAGAATTATTTTCAGTGAATCTTTGTTGGTATACTCATAAAGTTATAAATTGCAAAAAATACCCTTCAATATGTTAGTTATTGGTTTCTGAACCAAGTGAACCCAAGTATTATGAGCTGAAAAAATTCCAGTGCCCCATGAAAGCATACTGAAAAAAAAAAAAGAAAAAAACCCGTTGCCACGGAGTCGATTCCAACTCATAGCGACCCTATAGGACAGAGTAGAACTGCCCCATAGAGTTTCCAAAGAGTGTTTGATGGATTAAAACTCCCAGCCTTTTAGTTAGCAGCCATAACATTTAACCACTATGCCACCACGATTTCCTGAAAGCATCACTTTGGATGAGTGTCCAAGCCCAAGTCCAATTTCTATCTGGGCATGCCACATGATAACTTTGGGAGAGGACTGCCAAGAAGTTGTGGCTACCACTGGAAGGAAAGAGAACTAGCGGTAAAGGGGAAGTTGAGGAGTAAACAGAATGAGATTTATCTTTTGGTTATGGAAGGAAAAAGAAGATAGGATTATGATTTTTGTTTTTTTTCTTTTTCGTATGATAAGGAGAGTTTTTCGTGTGTGTGTGTGTGTGTTTAAGCAATGAGTAGGAAGAAGTGAAAAATCCAACTGGTAGAATAATGGCAGATAATTTGAAGCCTCAAATGACGCAGAAGAGGCAGTAGATTCAGAGGATTACATGGAGAATTTCGCTTTGATAAAGAGGAGTACCTTTCTATCAAAGATTTTTGTGATTGAGATAAATTTGTGGCAATGATTTCCAACTTTGTCTGCACATTAACATTACTAAGGAGCTGTTCTAAAATGATCAATTCTTGGGCACCACCGGGAGATTCTGATCTGATAAATCTGGGTAGGAATCAGGCAAGGGAAATTTTTTAAAACTCCCAGGTGAATTTAATGTGCAGCCAGGGCTGAATCCGTAGAGCTGTTTTGATATATATTAAAAAAAAAAATAGAGGAGATAAAATGGAAGATAAACAACATTAGGAGAGATGGTCTTGATCTTATTAGTTATGTTTTATGCAGTATGAGGGAAGTTTATTGGACTGGGACAAGGAAACTGCTGAGGGTTATGTAAAAGGCACCATCTCTTACCATACTGCTTCTGTCTACATCAATATGTGGTAATATTTAAAGGCATCAAGAACATATCCTGGGAGAAAGAGTTGGTAACGGATAGAGTCTTACATCTGCTGTCAAATACCCAAGGTAATGTCTGGAAGACGTATGGGTAGCTGACTCACTAAGAAGAGATGGTACAATGAATTTAATGTGGCTTAATTGGATGATGAATTTAATGGAGCTTAAAGGCAGAAGAAAACCAAGAGAAGACAATAATGTAAAAAAAAAAAAAAGAAAGAAAAAGGCTTTGGTAGCCAGTAATTGGACTAGAAAGACAATCTTAAAATTTATGCAGAGTTGTACAAATAAAAGGCAATTTCTTTCATCCTTTTCCTTTTTTAAAAAAAATGGATACATACTTCAACAGTGTGATAACTGAAACAACATAACAAGAAAACCTTTTGTAGTCCTCTGTTGTTTTCAGTGCCATCGACTTGATTCCGATTTATAGCGACACTATAGAGTAGAACTGCCCTGTAGGGTTTCCAAGTCTATAAGTTTTAAGGAAGCAACTGTCACATCTTTCTTCTATGAAGTGGCTGATGGATTTGAACCACTAACCTTTCAGTTAGTTGCTCAGTGATTAACCATTGCAGTGCCAGGGCTCCTCAGATACATGACATACTTTATAATTATACATATATTTTCATATCTAAACATAAGAAATAATACTATTTTAAGAAGCAAACCATATCTCTCAGAAAGTCCAAACATTTTTATCTACAATTTTACTTTATACTTTTTAACTTTGAAACCTTTACTTCACAAATGCTAAAAATGAGATTAAACAGCTTTCCTGAAGGAACAATTATATCAGGAGCTTTTCTAAAAATATCTACTAAGCAAAACAATTTTCGAAGATATACCTGGGGTACAATAAATAGTACAAAGGCATGCACAGTGGGTTTTTGTTTATTCGTAGGGGTGTATTTATATACGTATAATATAAGAGGCTTTAAAGTATATTAATTTAAAATGTATCTTGAAGCTCTTGACAGAATATACTGAAATTCTGTGGATTTTCAGCTTCTGAGATTTGAGTTTACCATGAATTAGGTAGCATTTTCTGTCCACTCCAGGTTATACTCATACAGAAACCCTGGGATATCTATTCTGATTTCAATAGTAGCAAGTACTCACAGGGGACCTAACATCTGTGGAGTGTCCAGAGCCAGGGCCTAGTGGGTCCAGGCAGCCTGCCCTTCCTGTCTCTGCTGTCCCCTCATCTCATACAACCTCAACCACAGTCCTGATGCTCCCAGGTCGCCTCACCTCGACAGACTCTTACAAATGATTGACTAGACTCAGTAATTAAAAATATATATAGTAATACACTAAGCTGAATTTTTATATGAAACATTAAAAGACTTGCTTGATTCATATTTCAAGCCTTTTCAAGTTTTTGCATTAAGGAATTTTGTGAAATTAAAGAAGATAACTTGGATAAAAATTATTACTTCAGGAAACTGCCTTTTCAGGTAAAAGTCTTAGATATTGTTTTTGGGTCATGATTTAGTTGGTAATTCTACCCATTGTCCACTTGTCATTACCAGGCAAGCTCTAATTAAAGATGATACAAAAGCATTTTCAAGAACTTAAAATATTACAGAAGATGTTCAGCTATAATTTCAGATTTGCTGGATTTATGAGCACAAAATCTCATTGAAGTTAGTTAAAAAGACTCGTGAATCATAACAGAAGTGTAAAGTAGTATTTGAAAAGCATACTTGTTCTCAAGGTATAGACAAATCAGTGCTTTCTTTTTCTCATGAAAGAGCTTCTCAGAAGAGAATTCATAAAAGATTGCTAAAAGCTTTTCCCTATTTAATTAAAAATAAAGTTTTATCTGAATTCGCTTAAACATAAAAAAAAACATAAGTACTGTTTATTAAACCAAAACCTTTAGGAGGACCCCTCCAACAAGGTCAATTAACATTCTGATCCATTTAAACATAATTAGAAAGGCAATTCTGGTAATCCATTGGCATAACCTTTAAAATACTCTTGGCCTTTACATCATACCTATGCGGTATTTCCTTAAAAATCCAAACAGCAAAACAGAAAAAGCATATACTAAATTTATTATTAGTAAAAATTAAAATGATTTATAAAATAGAAGTAATGAATCTCATTTGAAAACTGATACTTCTGGAAAATTTGAGAATTCTGAATGCAAAATAGGTCCCCATAGGTGAAATAATGAGAATTAAAATTTAGATTAGGGAAAAGGGACATTGAATAAATAGAGGAAGGATATGAGTCTCCACATTCCTTTTTAAAAACTGAACAGTTTTCAGACAGGGTTTTAAAAATATTTGCTTTCAACTCCTGAGTCATACAGCTATGTGGGCACAGGAAAATTTTATTAATGCCAATAATAATTTGAAAAGAAAGCTTGTATTTCCAAGTACTTTTCTGAAACATCCAGGAAAATTTTAAGAAACAGAAAAAAAAAAATTATTGGAATGACCTTTGACCACGGCTGCTTTGTGAGACAGTGATCACTAATGAAGATTTTTGGAGGCTCTGGGTGGTTCAAACGGCTAATGTGCTGGGCTGTTAACCGAAAGGTTGGAGGTTTGAGTCCACCCACAGTTGCCTCAGAAAAAAAGAGCTGGTGATTACTTCAGAAAAATTAGTCATTGAAAACACTATGGAGCAGTTTTACTCTGACAGGCACGGTGTTGCCATGAGTAGAAATCGACTCCACAGCAATTTTTTTTTTTTAATGGGAATTTTAACATATGGTCTACATTTGAAGGAATACACATGATACTGTTTCCTGTCAAATGTATGCAGGTATATTTCTCCCATCAAAAATAACCTATTTTGACATGTGCTAAAACAACTGGATGAGTGGTAAAGAAGCCGTCTGAGTGTAATATTCAGCAGTGCTTAGCTGGGCTGGTGACCCTTCTGAGGGGTCTGGCCTTAGGTTTGATCACTGGGGAAACAGGCCATCTATATATGGTGGAACTCCAGCACTCTCTCAGGTTTGACTGCTCCTGTTAGTCCATAGGCCATATTTTCAAGTTTTGTGAGCTGTCAGTTCCAGCAGGGGGCCCATCAAGAAGTGTCCAGGAGTTTCTGCCTCAGGTTCTCTCTTTTACATAATTTGCTTCTCTGATCCCCTATTCGTGTGTAGGATGCCTTTCTGAAGACCTCAGCTCGTAACTCACATCCTTTGGTCTTTACTTCCTGCATGTTGTACTGGTTTTTCCCTTGCTATTTTGAAAACTAATTTTAACTTACTTATTTGATGACCAAAAATTAACTTTGCCTATGAAAAAACCAATCATTTGACCAGTAAGAATTAATAACCTGCTTTCTTCATCACTTCCATACTTTCTTCATTAAAAAAAAAAAAGATTTCATTTCAAAATTGATCTAAGGCTGCCTACAAGACACATGTAATTAAAAAATACTAAAATATTACCAAGTAGGCATGTAACAGAAACCCTGCTGGCATAGTGGTTAATGCTACAGCTAATAACTAAAGGTTTGTAGTTTGAATCCACCAGGTGCTCCTCAGAAACTTTATCGGACAGAGTCAGAATTGACTCGATGGCAATGTTTTTTTTTTTTTTTTTTTAGGCATGTTTAACACCTAGGGAAATAAGATTTGGCAAAATACAAAGAATATAGTGTGTTTCCAGAGTTCCGGCATACTTTCCTTGAGTCACCAGTTACCTCCAGATGGTAGCACTCTCTGCAGGATATACTTAGTTATCTGTTTTGTGACCTTAGATTTTAACACGGTTGTCCAGACAAAAAGGGTCCCTTCTCTTAACCCTCACAGCTATCTTTCTGACAGAAGAACAAAGGCTCCCTTCTCTATATGGTCCTATCTAGATAGAGGGTCTATCTTCAGGAAGGAAATAAGAGGTGCCACCTGGCATCTAGTGATTCTCAATCCAGCAGTAAGCAGGGCAAGATTCTGAACCGATTGGAAAGAATCCAGGCTGTTCTGTTGGGCACAGTATCCGTGTGCAGCTACTGGATGTAATTACAAGACCAAAAATTTGGTAGTTAAAAAGCCTCCGCATTCAAATTTACTCATTTTAAAGAGTAATTTTTTATGTATTTTCTAAATAGTTTAATCAATTTTGCTAAAATTAGAAGAGCTGTATATGGCAGGTGCATAATTAAACTTGCCATTAAACACAAACACAGATGCACGCAACAAAATTAGATGCAATCATGTCATTGTAAAAAGAATGGCACTGTTTCTCATTTCACATTTTTGATTCAAAAAAAAAAAAGCAAACTAAGCTTTGGTTTGCTCAGATCAGAGGATATGTAGTCTGTGTTTTTCTCCCACCCCTCACATTTTAGGTGCAAACTGTCATTTTACAATTAATGGAAAGAAAGTTTATGAGGTCATAAACTAGGTTTCTTTCATGCTTATTATGAGTATGGTCATAATAATAACTACCTTATAATAACCTCCTATAGAGGTTATTAAGTGGGAAACCCTGGTGGTGTAGTGGTTAAATGCTACGGCTGCTAACCAAAAGGTCAGCGGTTCAAATCCACCAGGCGCTCCTTGGAAACTCTATAGGGCAGTTCCATTCTGTCCTGTAGGGTTGCTATGAGTCAGAATTGACTCGAAAGCAATGTTTTGTTTTTTTTTTTTTGGTTAGTAGGGAGTAGGTAACAGTAAAAAAAATCTCTCTTCAACTCATTTAGAATGGTGCTTGCCATAATTTTCTTACTATTATCTACGTGGGGAAAAGGTCAAGGGAAGATGTCCACTGGCTTTCTTGCCAGGACGTAATAGTAACAACATTCGTGATGGCATCTCATTTCAGCTCTACAATAATCTTTTGAAGTAAAGTTGGCCCCATTTAAAAAATTAGGAACCCTGGAATGGTGAATCCATTTGCCCCACGGCTAATAAGGGTAGTGTGAGACGAAGAACTAGATTCAGCCTTTGTCTTTGGTTCTTGAAAGATGTTATTGTCATTATCCACCATTGAGTTGATTCCGACTTACAGCTACCCCAAGTGACAGAGTAGAACTGTCCCATAGAGTTTTCTAGTCTGTAATCTTACAGGAGCAGATTGCTAGGTCTTTTGTCCTTTGGAACCACTGGGTGGGTTTGAACTGCTGACCTTTTAGTTAGCAGCCATAAGTATAGATACTCTCCTGGAATTCTATGAGCTGTTCCAGCGAATTACCAAACCTACAGGGTCAGTAAGAGCTAGGAAGTGTCAGCGTCTGCCTACTTGGTGGTCAGTAGTGCCTTTCAATTTGTGTGTTCTGACTTAGCTTGGATGGCTAGAAAAGAGAAGGGCTGCCCAGACAGGCAGCTGGTCTGAAGAAGAATGTCCTTTTTAACTTGTGAGCTATTTAACTGATCTTGGGGGGTGGGGTTGGAGGGAGACAGTGGCTTAGGTGACTGGCAAGAAGGATGGAGAGATGGGAAGGTGACAACAGGATCTATTTCCAGGTGGGAATTGTATTCATGCTCATTCTAAGCACACAATTAGCAATGAAGGTGAGATTGGCCCACTGTGTCCCTTGTTTAGTGCAGATAGTAAGAACCAGAGCTAGAATTTGAATCCCAGTATTTGGATTCCAATTCTAGTATTTCACCACCTCACCAGTCAAGAAACCATTGGAAAACAAAAAGCATTCTCTAGCCTTGGCCAGATGGGCCATGTCAATGATATCGAGTTCCATAGCATAAAACTGTAGGCCTAAATGAGTGACTTTCCTTCATTACTTGGGCTTTTGGAAGATAGATTATACAGTGATTTATTTTTTGTATTTCTCTATCATGCTTTCTATCACATACTGTTTAAGACTCTACTGATGGTTCTTAAATTGTGCCCATGAAATCAGAATGAATTTCTCACATCAGTATGACTTTGGGAATTATTAAACTAAGTTCTACATCAAAATTCTTACTAATATAAGCTCCGGGTAAAAATAATTCATTTTAGCATCTGAATAAATAGAGCTTTTTATTCTAGACTAGATGCAACGTAAGAGGCAACAGGAAGCAGAGTTTACCCTCATATTGGTATAATGACTAAAGCTCAGCAAAGATCCTACTGATTAATTCAGCTTGCTCATGGTAGGATCATAATCTCATTTCCCATCCTTCCAACTCTTATTATACATCTTTTTTTTTCAGTTTTAATATTAAATACTATATATTTTTAACTTTTCATAGCTAGAGGATTAAGAAATAAAACCAGTGACATTTTTTTAAATGATGATGATCCCTTAACATTCGATTCATTTAATTCATAATAAATATTTATATGACTACTCTTGAAATGGGGTCATTCCATTAAACATTCTAAATCTCATTTTACTGTTACGCCACCACTTTATTTCAATTTACTTAAAAGGATGTGAAGAAAGTATATTGGTTAATACATCAAAAATTTCTATCAACTTGTTAGAAACTGAACTTCTTTCAATTTCTCAAACATACCATGCTTTCTTTTATCCCCAACACTACACATAGTGTTCCTTCTGGAACATTCTTTTTACTCCACCTTCTTACTCTTACATGCAGGTACAACTAACTCCTGCTAATATTTTAGGTCTCTGCTTAAATGTCACTACCTGAGATGGTCTTCTCTGATCCCCAGATCAGATCAGATCTTTGAATTATATGTTCTAATAGAACCTTCCATTTTCCTAGAATATACTCATTTTATTTTTATTTTATTTCTTGTTTACAGCTTTGCTTGCTTTTATGGGCTATGAACTCCTTCAGGACAGAAATTTTATTTTTCTTCTTCATCTCTGTGTCCCTAGAATCTGGACCTGGAATTGATTCAATAAAAATCTGTTGAATGAATGGGTGAGGGATACTGAGTTATACTGCAAAAATGTGCACATGTGGTTAAAAACATCTCAGGGGATAGCATGACAGAAATTATTGAAATGAAAACCAATAACCACTGTTTGTGCTATTCCCCAAGTAACCTGAGTATCATGATCATGTTAAATACCCAGGAGATCTGTCTGTCCAAGGATGGTAACGGGGCACAGAGTGTACGGTTCCTGGGGCAGGTATGTGTGGCTTCATTGCAATCGAACTCATGATTCTCGCTTTTGACAATCATTCTGGGATCTACATCTGCATCAGCTATGATCTTAATACACAACTGTAGGCATGGTAGTTTACCTCTCTGGATATGAGGCAGGCATCAATAAAACAGGTATTTTTATTTTAATTTCTGTGACAACATACATCTACATTAAAAATAAGGAAACTGGGTTCCAAGCAAGGCAGGCTATTTGCCCAGGGGCTTATAATAAGTCAGTGCACAGCCAAATAAAATTTTAAGATGAACCCTTCTAAACAATCATATTTTAAGACATTTTCTGGAATCCAATACTTTATTGCCTAAGCCAGCAAATCTTAGACAGCTAACAGCTATTTAAGAAATCCTACATACAGCATTGGTATGTGGAGTGATTCTAAAAGTCGCTAAGGACTCAGAGATTCTAGTACAACTTAAAAATGGTAAAACACTGGTTCTGAAAAACAGCTTTCCTTATTTAAAGCTGCTTGAGTGCTAACAATCTCTTCCTTCATAATAAACTGCATCTTTCTTTTTCTGATGTTAGTCTCTGCTTGTCAGTAAAACATAACGTCTTTGATAGAGAGGTGACAGGCTTTGCCAAATTACAAACCCTTGCTTTCCCCAGTAATTCTAGCTGAGTTACATCTTACCTAAAAACAGATCAAACCTTGAAGCAGGAGATATCTACATGGCTTGTCTTCTCATCTGTCAGCACCTCATACTGGGTCACAGGTTGTGCCCTGCTCAAAAGTATGGCTGTACAGGTTATGCCTGCCCAAGGGTACCCAGCTGAGAGTGTAAGCAGACGATGGATAGTATCCCAGGCTCTGCTCACTGAGGCATGCCCTGGCACCACTGGCCCACTAGGAAGAAGGGGCACTTTTGCACAAATGAGCCCTGTGGGCATGCAGTGACCCAAGCTCACTCTTGTTGTGAAGTTTCAGTATTCTTTCTTCCCGGGCTCCTGTTCTATCCCCATGTATAAGCTTCCATTGCCAGTCTGGCTCTGCTAAGCAGGCTTCTGCATCATTCCAAGCCTGGAGCTATTTCTCCTCCCAGAACCATAGTTCCAGGGCTGAGGTTCTGCTTTCATATGGATAAAAAAAAAAAAAAAAAAAATTGCCTTCCAACCAGTTCCAACTCAAGTCAGCACCATGTGTGTTAGAGTAAACCTGTGCTCCATAGGGTTTTCCATGGCTGATTTTCTAGAAGTAGGTAGCCAGGCCTTTCTTCTGAGGTGTCCCTCGGTGGATTCCAACCACTAACCTTTCTGATAGTACCCAAGCACTTAACTGTTGGTGCCATCCAAAGGCCTTTTATGAATAGTTCTCTCTTATTAGACTTGGGTTATAAAACTGCCGCTCATGGCATTCCAGCCACCGTGCCCATTCTTTGCCGATACTTGGGCTATATTTGAAAATCCTGGTGGCTTAGTGGTTAAGAGGTACAGCTGCTAACCAAAAGGTCGGCAGTTCGACTCCACCAGGTGTTCCTTGGAAACTCTATGGGGCAGTTCTGCTCTATCGTATAGGGTTACTATGAGTCAGAATCGACTTGATGGCATCAGGTTTTTTTTGGGCGGGGGCTATATTTTGCGAATTTCTATTTCATTAACAATTATTTGCCTAATCTTCAAGTTTTGTTTATCACTTTTTGTTTTCCTCTTCAAGCGAGCTTGCTTAGTTATTATCTACAGACAGGGGAGGTTGTGCAGTAACACCTACCTCTGTGCCCTTAACCAGAGCATTTCAGCCCCTTGGCACCTCTCTCCTGTCCTATGTTGTAAAACAGGACAGAAATGACAGAAGCAAATTACAAGTGAAGGAGTTTTGTTTACTCTGCCTCATATATCAGGACTGGCCTGAAGATCATCCTGAGTACACTAAATGTCATCAGGGGCCTGAAGGTAATGGATCGGAATGTTGGCTGAGAGAGGTATAAAAGAGTGGTGGATTGTGATAAATGACAAGTTATTTGGCTCTTTGAAGCCACTCAAATTAAAAATTAAAAAAAGGACCCAGTGCCATCTGAAAACAAAAAACCAAAAAAACTAGGCTGAATTTGAACCCAACCCAGTGCTACCTGTCTATGATCTCTTGTTGAATCATTCTTTGCAAAGCTACCTCATTGAGGGTGATTGTTATTACAAATACTATAAAATCTTTGCTTTCTCACATTCTGCATCCCACTTTGAAGAGTGGCATATGGGGTCTTAAACGCTAGCAAGCAGCCATCTAAGATGCATCAATTGGTCTCAACCCACCTGGATCAAAGGAGAATGAAGAACACCAAGGACACAAGGCGATTATGACCCCAAGAGGCAGAAAGGGCCACATGAACCAGAGACTACATCAGCCTGAGACCAGAAGAACTAGAGGATGCCCAGCTACAACCGATGACTGCCCTGACAGGGAACACAACAGAAAACCCCTGAGGGAGCAGGAGAGCAGTGGGATGCAGACCCCAAATTCTCATAAGACCAGACTTAATGGTCTGACTGAGACTAGAAGGACCCCAGTGGTCATGGCCCCCAGACCTTCAGTTGGTCCAGGACAGGAACCATTTCCAAAGCCAACTCTTCAGACATGGATTGGACTGGACAATGGGTTGGAGAGGGATGGTGGTGAGGAGTGAGCTTCTTGGATTAAGTGGACACTTGAGACTATGTTGGCATCTTCTGCCTGGAGGGGAGATGAGAGGGTGGAGGGGGTTAGAAGCTGGTGAAATGGGCACAAAAAAAGAGAGTGGAGGGACAGAGTGGGCTGTCTCACTAAAGGGAGAGTACTTGGGAGTGTGTAGCAAGGTGTATATGGGTTTTTGTGTGACAGACTGACTTGATTTGTAAACTTTCACTTAAAGCACAATAAAAATTATTATAAAAAAAAAATCTTTGCTTTCTCACCTTGTCCCAATCAATTTCACTTCACTGACAAATATATCCTTTTGGCGAAGGTCCAAAGTAGCATACCTTTAATTATTACCATCATTATTCTCCTTATCATCAACTATTTAATGAGGGTTTACTACATACAAGGCACTGTGCTAAGAATTACACCTGCCTTATATAATTTTTTATATAATTTTAAGCTTACAAAGGCCCTATAAGTTAAGAAATACTACTATGCTTATTTTATTCTGCTTTTTTTTTTTTTTTTTAACTCTCTGGCTTCAAGACATTTAAAGAATTTGCTGGGTGACATCCTTTTGGCCACATGAGACTACTATAGCTGTCGGATAAATGACATCATGCTCCTGTCCCAAGTTTTATAATGTAAGCCGGAAACCACCATCTTTTTTTTTTTTTTTTTTCATTTCGTACATCCATGAAGAGACAAGATTGTTTTTGCTCACATTCATTGGCCAAGGTGAGTTACATGGCCAAACGTCAAGTCAGTTGGATATAAAGTATTTTAAACAATAATATAACCTTCCATATTTGATTTTCCCGATAAGTATCACTGGCCATGCAATTAGAGATAAATTTAGTAGCTGGTAACCTAAAATTATATGATTAAATTCCCATGTAAAACATGAACTCCATAATTCAAAATATAGAGATATGGATATTTTATAATCTTGTCTTATTAATATCATAGTATTATGAATACCACAGTATCATAACAGCTACAGGGTTTCTATGATTGAAACGTGAAGGTCTTGGATAGAGTTGCCTCCTAATTATCATTAATTGGCCAGTTTAATGCTACTACTCATCTCCCTAGGTTCTTTGTGGTTTTCGTTAACTGGTAGAAACATAGTATGTCTGATTTATTTGACTTTTGCTGGGAAATAACTTATCTGTCACTTTTAATTTATTTTGGAGCTATCCAAAAGTAGGTATACTTTTCAAAACTCTAAAGCAAATATTAGGAAATAAGACAGATTTCCCTAATATATGTTTTCATTTATTTGACTCACCTTAGGAATGAAGATATTCATGCTCTATATAAGCAGGTTTTGTGTCAAAAAAAACAAAAACAAAAAACCCTGAGGAACAAAATTTACTAAAGAGATTCTATAATTTCTATGTTTAAACCTTATTAGCACTCTAATTCATGATATTACTTATAGACAGAATTTTTTAAGTGCTGCATCTTCCAGTTCTGTTTTCCTAAGAGTTGATTAATAGGTAGTATCCTCTGATTCTAGCACTATGCTCCCACAGACCTCCAGGGCTAAGTGAACAAAAACAACCCCAAATAAAATCAATGGATAGATTTTTGTAAAATTTCAGGCCTTTAACCATAACTTAAATAATAATAATAAAAAAAAATCAGCATCCCTGCCTCTTGCTGGTTAGCGTGGCCTGACAGAAAAAAACGAAAAACACAAAAACATGTCCATCAATATGAACAGAGTTCAGAAACAAGGAAGTGGGTTCAGATTCTCTTCACTTCGTGGTCTCAGACTAGCTCTCTTCATATGGCAGGCTGGGGCCAGTCAGCGCCTAAACACAAGATCCCAATTTGACATCTGACAGCAGAGTGCAGGCTGCAAGGAGCAGGAGGCTGGGTTTTTGTTTCCTTTCTCAGGTCCTAACAAATTCATACGAAATCATAATTTTATTATAAATTATGATGTGCTTGGTTTGTTACAAATGCAGCTTAAAGAAAAGTCCATACACCTGCTTACATCTTCCTCCTGACAATTCCAGCAGGATTGCTTCCCCTAAACCTCTTCTGCACACAAGTTCTGGATGTTCTACTGAAGCACTTGGCTGTGGCCAGGAGGCTGCATGATTATGAGGGCAGCCTCTCATACAATTAAATGTCTGATTAGACTGGGATGCTGCTCCAGAAGAAGGAAAGTTGGGGCTTATAAAACAATAGATAGTCTTTGAAGGGGAAGAAAGGTTTATAGAATTTTTAACCAATAGATAAATAGAGCAATCATGGAAACAACCCAGGACTCTAGGCAACTTTTAGAATATATGAAATACATAATCAAATGACACAAAGTAGACATGAAACAGGATCAACAAGGCTTGTGCTTCTTTCTTTACCTTTGTCTTTTGATTAACTATGATACGGTCACAAGATTTAGGGATCAACATTAGCTCCATATTTTCTTTTCACCATACTTAGTCTATATTCTAAGCAAATAATCCAAGAAGTTGGACTATATGAAGAAGAAATGGGCATCAGGATTGGAGGAAGACTCATTAACAACCTGCGTTATGCAGATGACACACCTTGCTTGCTGAGAGTGAAGAGGACTTGAAGCACTTACTGATGAAGATCAAAGACTACAGCTATCAGTATGGATTACACTTTAACATAAAGAAAACAAAAGTCCTCACAACTGGACCAATAAGCAACATCATGATAAATGGAGAAAAGATAGAAGTTGTCAATGATTTCATTTTACTTGGATCCACAATCAAAATCCTTGGAAGCAGCAGCCAAGAAACTAAATGATGCATTGCATTAGGCAAATCTGCGGCAAAAGAACTCTTTAAAGTGTTAAAAAGCGAAGATGTCACCTTGAACACTAAGGTGCCCCTGACCGACACAAGCCAAGGTGTGGGTTGCCTCATATGCAGGGGAAAACTGGACAATGAATAAGAAAGACCTAAGAAGAACTGATGCCTTTGAATTATGATGTTGGTGGTGTTGGTGAAGAATATTGAATATATCATACACTGCCAAAAGAACGAACAAATCTGTCTTGGGAGAAGTACAACCAGAATGGTCCTTGGAAGCAAGGATGTCGAGACAACATCTCACATACTTTGGACATGTTGTCAGTCCCTGAAGAAGGACATCATGTTTGGTAAAGTAGAGGGTCAGCAAAAAAAGAGGAAGACCCTCAGACAGATGGATTGACACAGTGACTGCAACAATGGGCTCAAGCATAGAAAAAATTGTGAGGATTGTGCAGGACAGGGCAGTGTTTCATTCTGTTGTACATAGAGTTGCTATACGTTGGAACCGATTTGATGGCATCTAACAACAATAACATTAGCTCCAGTACTGAAAATCTCCGGAGTGGCTGTGTTAATGCTGAGCAAGTGGGGGGAAGAGAACTCACATGGGACATTTCCACCATTTCCAGCACCACGCAGGATCATTTATATAGACCTGATCTCATTGTCTTCCAAACAGTCCTGCGAAATGGGCATTTACTACCACATTTCCAAGATGAAGAAACTGATGCTCAGGGTAAAATACCATTCACGATGTCACATAACTAGTAGAAATGGGGATCAGTATTTGATTTCAGGTCCTAAAGACTGAGGTGCTTTTTATAATATGAATCTGCTGAGCTAAGAAACTCTGAAGAGCTTAAACTCCATCTTGTGGCTATCTCTACCAACTATAGGCACAAGATCCCATAGGTCATTAAGACTTACTCAGGGAGATTCCTCACAACTTCAACCCATTCCTGTGATGGAAAATATTATACTGATCTGTTAGGTACTGAGAAAGACTGACTTCCAGATTTTATCAATTGGCTTTCTATGTGGACCCCAAAGGGTTCATCTTATATACAGCAATCCACTAAGTACAGAATAGCCACAAGAAAAAAACTAGCTAACTTTTCTCTAGAACAAAACAGAGATTAATAATATTGAGGTAGAGGTCAATGTAACAACATTTGCTTGGGAGTTAATAAACTATTGAACTTTCCAATATCTATTGTTCTGGAATAGAAGCACAATGCAGAAAAATTACAGATGAGCAATCCATTGAAGCCACCATTCATTGACTAACAATCATCACTGTATGAGCTGCATTATTTAGTTCAATGAGATATACCAGGGCAGAGAAAGTTAATTGGGATGAGTAAAATAGAGTTGCAGGATTTAGCAAATAAAAATGCAGGCTATTCATTTAAATTTGAATTTCAGATAAATAACATTTCTTTTTAGTGTAAGTATATCATTGCAATACCTGGGAAACAATTATGCACTAAAAAAATCAACATTTATCTGAAATTCAAATTAAACTGGTCATCCTGCATTTTTATCTGGCTAAAAACCAAACCAAACTCTTTGCCTTCGAGTCAATTCTGACTCATAGCAACCCTATAGGACAGGGTAGAACTACCTCGTAGGGTTTCCAAGGCTATAAATCCTTACAGAAGCAGACTGCCTTTTCTTTCTCTCATGGAGCGGCTGGTGGGTTCAAACTGCAGACCTTTCAGTTAGCAGCTGGTTAACCACTACACCACTACTGTATACTCTAAATAAAAGAAAATGTCGTATACAGTTTCACTGGGCACTAGGTTATTCTGATTAATCAAATAATAAAAACCAAACCAAACCCACTGCCTTGAGTCAATTTTGACTCATAGTGACCCTAACAGTAGCTAACATTTTCATAGGGAGTTCTTGGGTGGGGCAAATGGTTAACACGTTCAACTGTTAACTGAAAGGTTTTAGGTTCTAGTCCACCCAGTGGTGTGTCGAAAGAAAGACCTGGCAATTTACTTCCGAAAAATCATCCATCGAAAACTCTATGGAGCACAGTTTACTCTAACACATATAGAGTCACCATGAGTTGGAACTGACTTGACAGCAAGTCAGTTTATTGGTTTAACATTTTCATACTAATTATTTTAAGTACTTCACATGTATTAATTCATTTTGTCTTCAGCACCACCTCATAATATAGATGTTATTATCTCTATGTTGAAAATGAGAATACTGAGACAACTATCATGTGAAGTCACTTGCCCACAGTCACACGACTATTAAGTGGCAGAGAGCAGTTTGAACCCAGACAGTTCTGCTACAATGTCTACTGTCTAAACAAGTATTATATAAAATGTCTTTTATCAAATATATTAGTTAATTCAAAGTTACCTATAAACCACACATGGATTGAGAATTTTTAAAGACATTATTCAACAAACTTCCAACATGCATTAAGCATCTATTTTAAGGAACACTTTTTCCTCAGACAGTAACAGTAAGCTTAACATTTCCTCTTCATTGAAGTATTTTACTGTCTTGATGATAGTTCTGAAATTGATAATGGGTCATGGTCATTGTTAGAAATATCTGCTATTGTGTCACATATATCAAAGGGCTAATTAACAAAAATCCTGTATTATTGAAATTCCATCATTTCATATAATAGAGTTTTATACTACATATAGGCTTCACAGCCAGAGAATACTGGAGACATAGAAATCAATAGAGATCTTCTCTCTAATGGATTTTTAGATCTGATTTTATGTGTATCTCTTATATACCTAATTTCCTACAGAGTTGGGTGAAATTAAAAATTCAGTGTCAGACTCATTCGTTTAATAAAGTCAGCTGAACATAAGGCTGAATTTTTGTAATTTCATACTAGTTATATGGTATTTCTTTAATTTGGAGTATCCCAATACTCTAGTGCTAAAATTCAATTAGAGTTCTAGTCTAATAATTTTCAGTTCAACATATCTAAGTAAGTCCCGTAAAATGACTACCTTTAAATGGACGTTTGTCAGCCAAGGTATAAACAACCAATTCCTCTTTTCTCATTCTTCACCTTTTATAAGAATCCCAGGATACGTGTCCATAAGTGCAAATTTCTATGCCCAATCCCAACCTAATGACATCATTACCTCTGGCCATGGAATTTGGGAATGTGCATTTTCAGCTAGCCCATGCCACCTGATTCCAGTGCAGGAGGTCTCCAAAACACACTTGGAGAAAACTGCTTTGACACTCTGATGGTTAATGTTATGTGTCAAGTTGGCTAGGCTATGATTCTCAGTGGTTTGGAAGATACTATGTAATCACCTTCCATTTTGTGATCTGATGTGAACAGTCAATCAGTTGAAAGGGGAGTTTCCTTGTGGGTGTGGCTTGCCTTCAGTATGTAAATGGATGTTCTGCCAAAGCTCTCTCCTTCTCAACTCTGCAGTCTTTTTGTCACCTGATCTCTGGTTCTGGGGATATAACCCTGCAGAAGTCTTTGGCTTGCCACCTGACCTGCAGATTTCGAGTTTATCAACCCCTACAACCATGTGAGCCAGCAGAGGACTTTAGCCTATTGCCTAAACCAGAGATTTGGAATTTTCCAGCCTCCACAATTTCATGAGCCATTTCCTCACAATTCCATAAGCCATTTCCTTAAAGTAAATGTCTCTCTATATATTTATATATGCTTCACTGGTTTTGCTCCTCTAGAGAACCCAAACTAAGACCAACACCAACATGCAAAGAGATACAAGCAGCTGGTGGTGTGCCTTTCCCCAGTGAAGGCTTTACAGCTGCATTATTTTTAGAATTACCCCTATTTCCAATTACAGAGCTTTGAACAGATGTAGAGAACATGTATACACATATATAGTGCTATATTCTGAAGTAGCCTTAGATCCATTATCTTGTATATACAGCTTCTCCCATATCATCAGGCATATGCCTAACAGAACAGATGGGTCCTTTGGTACTTACGAAGGGGTATCAAGACCTACAGCTATGGGGATTAAACTCTATAGAGCTTCTCATGAAAGAATCGTGAACTAAGCCTCTAATAGGTGGTAGGATGTTGGGAGGGGGAAAAAGAGAACTCAAAGTTGAATCAATTACCCTTGCTTTTATTTTATTCATTTACATTAAACCCTCTTAATCATTTTTGGTTTTGAGTACGCAGAAGAGAAAATGCATAGGACAACAGAAATCTTATTCAAAGAGGCTCTAATTTGACTTGCTAAATGAGGAAAAAGTGAAAGGGACATATTTAAAAAATAACAATGTTTCATACTTCACATTTCCTGTTGCATATGTCTATTACTTATATTTGGTGTCCCATTTTAATGTAGAACAATGAATATCCTAATACAGATTCTAGTGCCGATTGAAGTTCAATTCATGACAGTTACAAAACTTCTCTCATTGGCAAGAAGAAAGAAATCTTTACATCAAATTATATAGCCATCTCATCAGGGGGAGAGCAATAGGGAGTATGTAGCCAGGTGTATATAAATTTTGTATGAGAGACTGACTTGATTCGTAAACTTTCACTTAAAGCACAATAAAAATTAAGAAACAAAAAACTGTATAGCCAAACTATACGAATGTTTGCATGAGCACAAACATCTATAGTTTGTATATTCAAAGACAAATATTAATGATGATCCTCTATCATTTTTAAGCCAGAGTGAAACAGTTTTAAAGAAAATGATCAAATCCATATTAAAAAAAGAAAATAAGGCAGAAGTTATTTACCACTTGGCTGGCAAATAAATATTTGTGTACTGTTGTTATCTACTCTCCTTTACAGGAACTGCTTCTTTACAGGTGTAACTCTGTGCACGTGTTACTCCTCCCTTGGTTAAAGCGGTCATATGTCCATTTTACTCATGATACGGACTGGCTCTTCTTCAGATACTTCTGAACTGACTATAGGTTCTGTGCAACATTCTTCCTGAAGATGAAGTGAAAACAATGTTTTGAATCCATGTAGGCAATTTCAAATGCATGGCTCGTACAGATTTGGGCATAGTCATTTATGAAATGATTTGTATTATCGAGTAGGTCTACAACAAAAACAGAAGAATGTAGCGAATTGGAAAATTATGTTTCAAAATACTAATATTTTGCATATATTTTTCTGTATTAAAAAAATGTTGAGGGAAAAGGCAGCTAAGGTTACCCCATTTCACTAGATGTCAGATAAGAACAGTCTTGAAAAAATGGCACTCAAAGGAAAAGAGAGAAAATAGATTTTTTGGTCCAATTATGCCATTTACAGGGTTTTAGGAGCCCTGGTGACACAGTGGTTAAATGTTCAGCTGCTAACCAAAAGGTCGGTGGTTTGAATCCACCACTCGCTCCTTGGAAACCCTATACAGCAGTTCTAGTCTGTCCTATAGGGTCACTATGGTTTGGAATCTACTCGACGGTTTGGCTTTGTAACATCTGTAAATTGTAGCTTTCTCCGTTTTTGAGTCAGAGTAATTTATACAAATTTATTATAAGGACATAATGAAAGTTTATTTGAAAAGTCGTTTGAAAACAATGAAGTGCTACTGAAATGCAATTTAATTAATTGAGAATATTTCAATGTCATTCCTGGGGATGTGAAGGAGGTTATTCTAAAAAGACAACTCTATTCAAGTAAGTTTGTAAGTCACAAAGTAAAACAAAATTAAAAAAACATTGTTTCCTACAGGATTCTGTACAGCCTTTATTAATTTAATATCCATGTAAATTAGTGAGTGCAGAGGAGATGACAGAATTTCCCAAATACATTTTAGCACAGAACTTTTTTTCTTTTGGAACACATCATGGAAGGAGCATTTTGCAGAGTGTATTTTGGGAAATCTTGATGAAATCTATCATTTTGAGAGAAAAGAAACCTGATTCATTGTTGTTGTTAGCTGCCCTTGAGTCAGCCCGCAACTCATGGTGACACACACACACACACACGCACACACGAATTTCCCAAATATATTTCATATATTGATAAAATATATTTAAATTTGTGTGTGTAAGGAGCCCTTGTGGTGCAACAGTTAAGCACTCAGCTGCTAACTGAAAGGTAGACTGCTAGAACTCACCCACAGGTTTTGTGGGAGAAAGCCCTGGCAGTATGCTTCCATAAAGACTACAGCCTAGGAGACCCTATGGAGCAGCTCTGCTCTGTCACATGGGGTCACTAGGAATCAAAGTCGATTCGGTGACACACAACAACGCTGCCTCATCTGGGTAGGCCCTCAGCATAGGGAGGTGTACCCTAGTTTACCACTGCCTATGATCAGTATGTTTGCCTCGACATAGAGTTTAAATCTGTGTGTATATGTATTCAATGTTGAGTAACAATGTAAAAGACCAAAAACCAAACCCGTTGCTGTCGAGTAGATTCCAACTCATAGCGACCCTACAGGACAGAGTAGAGCTGTCCCATAGAGGTTCCAAGGAGTAGCTGGTGGATTCAAATGGCCAACTTTTTGGTTAGCAGCCATAGTAACCACCACACCACCAGGGTTTCCAACACTGTAAGGAGTATACAATTTTAAAAATGCAGAATCACAAGATTAGAGGGCAGGCTCAATCCACAGAAGTACCAGGAGCCAGTATTAAAGACAAGGTAAGTGGTCAGTGAAGTGCTGGTTAGGACTGGGTGCTGGCAGAGCTTCCTAACCAAATATCTCTTGAAAAAACAGTCACATGGCATTCACTAGGTGGTCTACAAAATTATATGGTAAAGAGTCATATGAGGGTCCTGATGTGTGGAGTCTCCCATCAACCACTGACTGACTGGGTAATCCTTAGCTAGCCTTCTGATCACCTGCAGCCTCATAAAACAAACAGCTCGCTGAGAGGAAGGCTCTGAAGTTAAAATAAAATCACCGATTAAAACTGACACAAGTTTTATTTAAAAATCTACAAATGCTCATTTTATCTGAAACAGCATTCCCAAGTTCTAAATTTTACCCATTGGCATATTGTCAGCCTGTATTTTTAGAGGAGAAGGGTTACCACTCTCATAACAACATTTCATTAACACAAAGATAACTAACACAACAAAATTAAAATTCACTTGCACACAAAGTAATCAGAAGTCATTTCTCATTAGCATAAAAACATGAATGGGCCTGCTGTGCACGTACAATTCTTCTAAGTCCTGCTGTTCAGTTTTCTCAACTCGACGGCAGCAGGTGTGTGTGTGTGTATTCAATTTTCTAATGGTTTCTACTACTGTTTCTAAGCAGAAATGTCCAACTCTCCACATTTCTGTTGATTCCTTTTGGAATGCCAAACCCATGACAATTAGGGTACCAGTAATCAAAGAAGCAGAAAGACACAGCGACGAACATGTTTTTCAGTTCCTTCTACATGGCATTGTATTTTGTTATAATGGGTGCCTCAAATATATTTATTTGGAATGAAAACTATGAAATCATTTAAGATACTATCTGAACCACAAACTCCCTCTCACCCCCATTCAGCTTTCATGTACCATCTGAGGCTTGCCTTCTTAAGACTGCGCTCTGCATCCGAAACCTAGTTTAGTCCTTTCTGCTTCCATCAGAAGTTCCTGCTTTGTGTATTTTTCATGTTTTGCTGTAGATCTGAAATATGTGGGATTGCCATGAGTCGAATGGACTTGATGGCAATGGGTTTTGTTTTTTTAAAAAAAAAAAAAATAATCGTTTAATGTGCCTTATTGCCTGGTCCTAGGGATTTTTTTTTAAAGATGTTAGAGAGATATAACACACTAACCCAAAGAACAGACTCAGAGTTTGAAATTTTATCAAGACGGAAAAGGAGGGGCATTATTTTGAGTATTAAGTAGATATACTCTACCAGAACTCACTGCCTTTTGAGTCAATTTTGACTCATATTGACCCTGTAGGACAAAATAAAACTGCCCCATAGGGTTTCCCAGGCTGTAAATCTTTGCAGAAGCAGACTGCCACATCTTTTTCCACAAAGCAACTGGGGAGTTCAAACTACCAACCTGCTGGTTAGCACCTGACTGCTTAACCACTGTGCCACCATGCCTCCTTGAAATACACTTTACTTACAACAACAATAACAAAAGTTAACTTTGTTTTTAAGGTTAATATTAAGGTTAGCTGACTAGATTTGTACCAATAACTGCGTTATATGATGTCTTTTTGCTAACTTCATACTTACACTAATTTACAGAGACTCAGCTGATGGTTCTGAAAATTTTCTGATTTTGGGGGGGGTTGGCTAATCATCACTTAGATACTAGAATTTTAGTGGTATGAGGGTTTTTTTAAAGGGGAAAATTACCTGGGAGTTGATCTTTTTTGTAAAAATTCTTATTTTAGAGAAAAAAGGAAAAAAAAATCTGAAACCCAGAGTGTTGATGTGACTTGCCATCCCGCAAAGCTAGGTCTTTGGATTTGAAATTATGTACTCAGTATACCACACTGATTATGGCTGCCACGTTATTTATTTATTTTTTTGTCTAAGTGCTTCCTCTACAACTATTCAACTTCATTTCTCTTTGCTTATTTAAAGATTTTTAATTGGCTAGGGGTGATTTCCTTTGACAATGTAAAATTACAAAAAATTCTTAAGATGATTTACATTCTGAGCAAGTAAGGGCATCATTCAATTCAGTTCTTAGACTCCAAACCACATCAACATTGTGAAAGAATAGAAGCTATTTCACAATCATGCATAAAATAAGTTTCATTTATTGTTGTCTTTTAGAGCTACTTTACAGATAAACCTCTGTAGGCTTTTATTTACTATACTTGAAATATTGGATGGTGAACTGTAAATTCAAACATTTCTTCGTATTGCCAAATGTTTCCCAGGAATCTAGAGGTCACTTGATACTCAAAAACCTTTCCCTTCAGCAAGGGCAAGAAAAGTAGGACTTAAAAGAAGGATTTTATGGCTAGAATACTCCGTTTATAATGATCTAAAATAAATTAAATTAAATAAGGCTTATTTAACTTGAAAGCATGAGCTCAATTGCTTTCTTACACAATTCCACAAAATTAGTATTGAAATGAAGCTGTGAAGGGTTAGATGTACTTTTGACAAAGGTCAACACTACAATGTACAACTGAACAACTCTATTCAATCTAACTTGGCTGAAATACCATGCAGGCTAAGTTAAATTAGCAAATGTCTCATGAAATAGATCAAAAGGTCATTTTCGAGGTGACACTGTGACATTTCTTTTTCTGTTATTACAACTTCTACCCACTGCCTTCGAGTTGATTCTGACTCAGAGTGACCCTACAGGACAGAGTAGAACCGACCCATCAGTTTTTTGAGGCTATAAATCTTTACAAAAGCAGACTGCTACATCTTTCTCCTTCAGAGCAGCTAATGGATTCAAACCACTGATGTTTCAGTTAGCAACTGAGTGTTTTAATCACTGTGTCACTAGGGCTGCCTCCCTTCCTATTGTCATTTATATAATCCTTTATGAAATCTGAATAATTTTTTAGCGAGTTCAATTATGAACAGTGAATTTTCCATTTTCTATATTCAACACCGATGAAGTGATGGATACGTTACAGTGAATTCAATATAAGAGAATTTGTGATATGTTATTTAAAAAAAGTTTTTAATCAATTGAAATTAATTCTTAGAGTGCTCATTGTTCAGCTCTATTCCCCATAACAAGATTAATCAGTATGTTTCTTCACTATCTATAACATTATCATCAGTAATTCTCCTTATAGAATGCCATTAAATATCTTAATTTTATACCAAATCCTGATAAATTTATCTAATCCAAGCATAACTAAAAAGCACATTTACCTAATCTGTTGAAAAGCCAGTAATAATGAAAATTAAAAAAAATAAACATTCTAGTAAGAAAATCATTTTTGTGGTGAACACTGCCAAATGACATAATGCTCATTTTGTTATTAATACTTATGTTTACTACATTATAGCAAGCATCCACCACTTGTCTGTCACTTTGTTGTACTGTGGTGGCTTGTGTGGTACTGTGATGCTGGAAGATATGCCACCAGAATTTCAAATACCAACAGTGTCACCCATGGAAGACAGATTTCAGTGGAGATTCCAGATTAAGACAGATTAGGAAGAAGAACATGGCAAGGTACTTCTAAAAAAAGTGGCCAGCAAAAACCTTATGAATAGCTGTGGAGCATTGTCTGATACAGTGCTGAAAGAAGAGTCCATCAGGTTGGAAGGCACTCAAAATACGACTGAGGAAGTACTGCCTCCTCAAAGTAGAGTCAATCTTAATGATGAAGATGGAGTAAAGCTTTGGGGACCTTTGTTTGCTGATGTGGCATGACTCAAAATGAGAAGATAGAGCTGCAAACATCCATTAATAATCGGGACATGAAATGAACAAAGTATGAATGTGGGATAATTGAAAGTCATCAAAAAATGAAATGGAAAGTATAAAGATCAATATCATACACATTAGTGAGCTGAAATGGACTGGTATTGGCCATTTTGAATCAGACAATCATATCGTCTACTATGCCAGGAATGGCAAATTGAAGAGGAATTACATCTTATTCATCATCAGAAAGAACATTTTAAGATCTATCCTGAATACAATGCTTTCAGTGACAGGACAACATCCATATGCCTACAAGTAAGACCAGGTAATAGACTATTATTCAAATATATGCACCAACCACTAATGCCAAAGATGAAGATCTTTACCAACTTCTGTAGTCTGAAATTGATCAAACATGTACTCAAGATGCATTGATAATTATAGGTGATTAGAAAATTGGAAACAAAGAAGAAGAATCTGTAATTGGAAAATATGGCTTTGATGAGAGAAACAACTCTGAAGATCACATGATAGAATTCTACAAGACCAATGACTTATTCATCATAAATCATTTTTTCCAACCATATAAATGGATACTATACAGGTGGACCTCGCTGGATGGAATAGAGAAATCAAATTGACTACATCTATAGAAACAGACAATGGAGAAGCTCAATATCATCAGTCAGAACAAGGCCAGCGGTGGATTGTGAAACAGACCATCAAAGGCTCATATGCAAGTTAAAGCTGAACAAAATTAAAACAAGTTCATGAAAGCCAAAGTATGACCTTAAATATATCCCACCTGAGATCATCTCAAGAATATGTTTGATGCATTGAACACTAATGACTGCAGACCAGAGGAGCTGTGGGATGACATCAAGGACATTATACATGAAGAAAGAAAGAAGTCATCAAAAAGACAGTAAAGAAAAAAACAAAACAAAGCAAAACAAAATGTATGTTAGAAGAGACTCCGAAACTTGCTCTTGAACATAGAGTAGCTAAAGTAAATGGAAGAAATTATGAAGTAAAAGAGCTGAACTGAAGATTTCAAAGGCTGTCTGGAGAAGATAAAGGAAAGTGTTGTAATGAAATTGTGCAAAGACCTGAACTTAGGAATCCAAAAGGGAAGAATACGCTCAGCATTTCTCAAGCTGAAAAGACTAAAGAAAAATTCAAGTCATCCATTGCAGTGTTGAAGGATTCTACAGGTAAAATATTGACTGATGCAGGAAGCATCAAAAGATGATGGAAGGAATACACAGAGTTGCTGTACCAAAAATAATTGGTCAAGGTTCACTCATTTCAGGGAGTAGCACATGACCAACAATCAATGGTATTGAGGAAAGAAGTCCAAGCTGCATTGAATGCACTGGTGAAAAACAAGTATACAGGAACTGACAAAATACCAACTGAGGTGTGTCAACAAGCTGATGAAAAGCTGGAAGTACTCACTCATCTATGCCAAGAAACTTGGAAGAGAGCTACCTAGCCAACCTACTAGAAGAGATCCATATTTGTGTCCATTCCAAAGAAAGATAATCAAATAGAATGCAGAAATTATTGAACAATATCATTAGTATCACAAACAAGTAAAATTTTGCCAAAGGTAATTCAAAAATGGTTGCAGCAGTACATTCACAGGAAACTGCCAGAAATTCAAGCTGAATTCAGAAGACAACATGGAATGAGGGATATCATTGCTGATGTCAGATGGATCTTGGTGGAAAGTAGAGAATACCAGAAGGATGTTTACCTGTTTTTATTATTATTATTGACTATGTAAAGGCATTCAACTCTGTGGCTCACAACAAATTATGGATAACATTTGGAAGAATGGGAATCCAGAAAACTTTACTGTGCTCATCCTGAACCTGTTCATAGACCAAGAGGCAGTTGTTTAAACAGAACAAGGGGACACTGCATGGTTTAAAATTATGAAAGGTATGCCTCAGGGTTGTGTTCTTTCACCATATTTATTCAATCTGTGTGTTGAGCAAACAGTCTGAGAAGCTGAACTCTATGATAAAGACAGAGCATCAGAATTGGAGGAAAACTAATTAACAGCCTGCGATATGCGGATAACACAGCCTTGCTTGCTGAAAGTGAAGTGGACTTGAAACACTTACTGCTGAAGATCAAAGATTACAGCCTTCAGTATGGTTTATACCTTAACATAAAGAAAACAAAAATCCTAACGACTGGACCAATAAGCAACATCATGCTAAATGGAGAAAATAGGGAAGTTATCAAGGATTTCATTTTACTTGGATCCACAATCAATGCCCATGGGAAGCAGCAGTCAGTAGATGAAACGATGTATTGTACTGGGCAATTCTATTGCAAAAAGAGCAAAGACAACACTTTGAGAATTAGGGTGCACCTGATCTGAGCCCTGCTATTTTCAATTGCCTTATATGCATGCAAATGTCAGACAATGAATAAGGTAGACTGAAGAAGAATTGATGCCTTTGAATTATGGCGCTGGTGAAGAATCTTGAATATACTATGGAGTGCCTGAAGAACAAACAAATCTGTTTTGGAAGAAGTACAGTCAGAATGCTCCTTAGAAGCACGGATGGCGAGACTTCATGTCATGTACTTTGGACATGTTAACAGGAGGGACCAGATGCTGGAGAAAGATCTCATGTTTGGTAAGGTAGAGGGTCAGTGAAAAAGAGGAAGCCCCTCAACAACATAGATTGACACAGAGGCTGCAATAATGGGCTCAAATGTAGCAATGATTGTGAGTATGATGCTGGACCGGGCAGTGTTTTGTTCTGTTGTACAGTGTTTTGTTCTGTTGTGCATAGTGTTGCTTTGAGTTAACACCGTCTCGACCTCATCTAACAACAACAAATCAAGCAGCTGAAAAATCTGGTGCTACCTAGACAAAAACATTCCAATTTTTTCTTTGCCACTGCAAATTTATGTCATTTATCAATACTACTTACAATTTGTAACCAATCTAATATTTTACTTTATATTTTATGGTTTTATTGGAAATTTGCTTCTGAAGGAAGATATATTTGCAAATTTTCCTTTTTGATTACAATTGATGGTGTGAGATTATGCCCTCCCAAGATCATACAAGCCATCAAAAAGAGAAAGGAGGTTACTCATTAATTAATAATCTGCAATATGCAGATAATACAACCTTGCTTGATGACAGTGATGAGGTCTTTAGGCACCTACTGATGAAGATTATAGACCACTGCCTTCAGTATAGATTGCACCTCAACATAAAGGAAAAAAAAAATCCTCACAACTGGACCAATAAACATCATCATGATAAATGGAGAAAATATTGAAGATGTCAAGGGTTTCATTTTACTCTGATCCATAATCAATGCCCATGGAAGCAAAAAAAAAAATTTTTTTTTGCAGTCAAGAAATCAAACTACCTATTGCAATGGGCAAATCTGCTTGCAAAAGACCTCTTTACAGTGTTAAAAAACAAATCTATCACTGTCGTGCATTGAATTGTGCCCCCCCCCCCCAAAATGTGTGTATCAACTTGGTTAGGCCATGATTCCCAGTATTCTATGGTTGTCCTCCACTTTGTGATTGTAATTTTATGTTAAAGAGGATTAGGGCAGGACTTTACCACCCTTACCAGGTCACATCGCTGATCCAATGTAAAGGGAGTTTCCCTGGGGTATGGCCTGCACCACCTTTTATCTCTCAAGAGATGAAAGGGAAGCTAGCAGAGAGGGGGGACCTCATACCACTAAGAAAGCAGTGCTGGGAGCAAAGCGCATCCTTTGAACCTAGGTTCCTGGGCTGAGATGCTCCCGGACCGAGGGAAGACTGATGACGAGGACCTTACTCCAGAGTTGAAAGAGAGAAGAAAGCCTTCCCCTGGATTTGACATGCTGAATTTGGACTTCTAGCCTAATGGACTGTGAGAGAATAAACCCCGCTTTGTTAAAGCCATCCACTTGTGGTATTTCTGTTATAGCAACACTACATGACTAAGACTATCACTTTGAGGACTAAGGTGCAATTGACACAAGCCATGATATTTCCAATCACCTCATAGGCATGGAAAGCAAGATGATGAATAAGAAAGACTGAAGAATTGATGCCTTTGAATTATGGTGTTGGCAAAGAATATTAAATATACCAGGGACTACCAGAAGAATGAACAAATCTGTCTTGTAAGAAGTATAACCAGAATGCTTGTTACAAGCACGGGTAGTGAGATTTTGTAATTTGGGTATGTTATCAAGAGGAACCAGTCCCTGAAGAAGGACATCATGCTTTGTTAAGTAGAGGGTAAGCAAAAAAGAGCAAGACCTTCAATGAGATGGATTGACACACTGGCTGCAACAATGGGCACAAACATAGCAATGATTGACAGGATGGTGCAGGACAGGGAAGTTTTTCCCTCTGTTTAACATAGGGTTGCTATGAGTTGGAACCAACTTGACAGCACCTAACAACAACAAACCCGTTGCCACTGAGTCGATTCTGACAATTGTATACTTTCTCTGTTCTGTCATTTGTCTTTTTACTCCACCTTAAAATCCAACACAATTTCTGGCTCCTTTATTTAGAAGATAACCACAGAAAATACTTAACTGACCTTAAAAAATCTCAGTGAATTAAATGTCACTTTATTTTTTTAACTGGGATTAAAATCTAGTCCAGCCACATGCCAGGAATGCCCAACAATGAATCTGAAATTATTGGCTTAGGATCTTTCAACATGGCTCACTATGAGTCGGAACTGACTGGACAACAACAGGTTTGGTTTTGGTTTTTTAGGTATGGAGATGATATTCTGACAGTCAAAAAGTGTTATTTAACGTTTTTAGGCTCTGGAAAACACGTTAGGGTTTTTTGCTTAAAATTTAGTTAAATCTTAAAGTTTTGGAGAACATCATCCATATTACACAAAGTACAGACAATAACGTTCTTTCAGAGGTCTGAGAAATGCCTCTTACTTAAGGCTTCTTGGGAACTATCACGTTTTTGTGATATTCAGACAGGAGTGGCATAATGACTGTGTTATTCACAGTAATTTTAGGAAGCTATCAGTTTTTATCAATCACTTCTAAAAAAATAACACAAAAACTTTGCTTGAGAGACTTCAGAAATTTTGATCTTATAGAAGAAATTAGAAGAAACATTAGAGTAATAAGGGGTATAATATTTGAATGCATAAGAGTTCTTAAAAGAATACATCCAAAATCCATTGCTATAAAGTCAGTTCCAACTTATAGCGACCCTATAGGACAGAGCAGAACTGCCCCATGAGATTTCCAAGGAGCAGTTGGTGGATTCAAACTGCTGACCTTTTGGTTAACAGCCCTAGCTCTTAGCCACTGTGCCATCAGGGCTCCAAAAGAATACATAAGACTTCCTAAAATATCACAATTAGGCACACAGGTGGTATTCTTGATTCATTTGTAAGAATTGTAATTTCAAATATTATATGACTTTGTTTTAGGAAAAAAAAATATTAAACTGAAATAAAACTTTTTATCAGAGGGTCACATGCATAGTTCGTATATAAAATAAAAATTTTTAAAATAAATCAATAGGCAGGAAATTGACAATGAAGGAAGGGAATATAAATGATGGACAGAGTTTCTCCTCGGAAGAGCTTGTTGTTAGGTGTCGCAATTCCAACTTATAGCGACCCTATGTACAACAGACAGAAAGACTGCCTGGTCCCTCACCATCCTCACAATCATTGCTATGTTTAAGCCCATCGTTGTAGCCACTGTGTCAATTCATCTCATTGAGGATCTTCCTCTTTTTCACTTACCCTCCTTTACCAAGCATAATGTCCTTCCCTAGAGACTGGTCCCTCCTGACAACATGTCGTAAGTATTTGAGATGAAGTCTTGCCATCCTTGCTCTTAATGAGCATTCTGGCTGTACTTCTTCCAAGTCAGATTTGTTTGTTCTTTTGGCAGTCAGTGGTATATTCAATATTCTTCACCAAGCCGTAATTCAAAGGCATCAAGTCTTCTTTGGTCTTCCTAATTCATTGTCCAGTTTTTGCATGCATATGCAGCTACTGAAAACACCATGGCTCGGGTCAGTTGTACCTTAGTCTTCAAAGCAACATCTTTGTTTTTTAACACTTTAAAAAGGTCTTTTGCAAGCAGATTTGTCCAATGCAATATACTGTTTGATTTCTTGACTGCTGCTTCCATGGGCATTGATTAAGGATCCAAGTAAAATGAAATCCTTGACAACGTCAATATTTTCCTTGTTTATCTCGATGTTGCTTATTGGTGCAGATGTGAGGATTTTTTATTTCTTTTTGGTGAGGTGTAATCCATACTGAAGGTTGTGGTCTTTTTATCCTCATCAATAAGTGTTTCAAGTCATCTTCACTTTCATCAAGCAAGGTTGTGTCATCCACATACTGAAGGTTGTTAATGAGTCTTCCTCCAATCCTGATGCCTGGCTCTTCTTCATACAGTCCAACTTCTCAGATTATTTGCTCAGCATACAGATGGAGTAAGTACAGTAAAAGCATACAAACATGATGCACACCTTTCCTCACTTTAAACCAAGCAGTATCCCCTTATTCTGTTCAAATGACTGCCTCTTGTTCTAAGTACAGGTTCCTCATGAGCACAATTAAGTGCTCTGGAATTCTTCGCAGTGTTAATCTTTATTTGTTATGATCCACCCAGTTGAATGTTTTTGCATAGTCAATAAAACACAGGTAAACATCTTTCTGGTATTCTCTGATTTCAGCCAGGATCCATCTGACATCAACAATGATATCCCTGGTTCCTCATCCTCTTCTGAATCTGGCTTGAATTTCTGACAGTTCCCTGTGGATGTACTGCTGCAACCACTTCTGAAAGATATTTAACAAAATTTTACTTGTGTTTGATATTAATGAGGTTATTTGATAATTTCCACATTCTTTTGGATCTCCTTTCTTTGGAATGGGTACAAATATGGATTTCTTCTAGTCAGTTGCCAGGTAGCTCTCTTCCTAATTTCTTCACAGTGACAAGTGAACACTTTTAGTGCTGCATCTGTTTGTTGAAACATCTCAACTGGTATTCTGTCAGTTCCTGGGGCCTTGTCTTTCACCAATGAATTCAATGCAGCTTGGACCTCTTCCTTCAGTATCATCGGTTCTTGAGCATATGCTACCTCCTTAAATGGTTGAATGTCAACAAATTCTTTTTGGTGCAGTGATTCTCTGTATTCCTTCCATGTTCTTTTGACGCTTCCTGAATCTTTTAATATTTTCCCTATAGAGTCCTTCAGTATCGCAACTAGAAGCTTACATTTTTCTTCAGTTCTGAAGAGCTATTGCTCAGAATTCAATCTATTTTAATTAAAACCACAGCTAAAATTTACAAATTTAGAAGCCTCACCTAAAGATAAAAGTTGACCTCTGTATGGACAACTGAAAAACAAAAGTATTCTATCTCACTGCTATTTGTAAGAATGTCAAACTTATTTTCAAGAGAAATGCAAACATAACAATGTATAGTTGAACAGATTGTATTGTCTTGCAATGAAAACACTGAAAATAGTAACTGTTCTGGAGCATTTTCTTGTGAGATATTAGAAAAGAAAAAAAAAGCAAATTAAAAAAAATACCTACTTTCCTTTGGAGTTTCTAAATATGTTTTGACACAATGAAAAATAGACATATACTGGAAGAACTGGTCATTGAATTGATGGAAAACCTGTTATCAACAGAACGATTCAATTTCAGTAATACAAGTGACTTTAAGGAGACAGTTGAAAAGTTATCTTCAATAAAGTGATGGTTGGAGGTTTGCAGTGGATATTACAATTCATTCATGTAAAAACATCATTATTTTTTAATCTTTCTAAAGAAATTTGCCACTGGGAATCCCTTTATGCAAATATTTCTAGTGCTACCAGCCTGTCTGAGTTACTTATGGGGTGTAAAATATTTTCTCTTATTCACACGGCATTGTTGTTGTTAGGTACTGTCTACCACTGGTCTGTCAGTTTGTCATACTGTGGGGCTTGCTGTTTGTTGCTGTGATGCTGGGAGCTATGCTACCAACATTTTACATGCTAACAGGGTCACCCACGATGGACAGGTTTCAGTGGAGCTTCCAGACTAATACAAACCAGGAAGAAGGACCTGGTGACCTACTTCTAAAAAGATTGGCCAGTGAAAACCTTATAAATAGCAGCAGAACATGGTTTTGACTCCCAAAATAATATTAGGTAATCAGAAATATGAATGGAATGTTTATAAATTAAAAACTATCACAGCAATAAAGAACAAGTTTAACTTTGACATTGAAAAGTCTAACAAATAGGGAGATTTTCTTCAAATCAACTACTTGAAAACTTCATGAAGGATATGTATTATAAAAACGGAGTTCCTCTATTGAAAAGGTCAGCTCTTTGATATTAGGGTTCAAATTTCTTTTTCAAGTGTTGTTTGAAACTTTGAGGCTATATAGCAGTTTGCCTCTTGAATTGGGTATCAAAATTATATGCTGCATAAAAAAAATAAATAACTTGAAATATACTCTACCTCATCATTCATTCATTCAATAAATTTTCACTGCATGCCTACCATGTACCAGGTATTGTGACAGACAGTTAGCAAGGCACGATTGATACAACAGCCAATGAGATATACGTATTTCCAGACCCATCGGAGAAAACAATGTAGCATGAAAACGGTTTCCAATACGGTGAGATAATGCTCTGGCGAGGCAATTACACAGGACACAGACGTGTCCAGGAGAGAACATAAGCCGGGGTTGAGGTGGGATGGAGCTGGCAGCAAAGCCTTCCCAGAAGAAAACCAGTTGCTGCTGAGCCGACTCTGACTCAGGCTGACTCCATGGTGTCAGGGTAGAACTGTATTCCACAGGGTTTTTAATGGCTGATTTTTTTGAAAGTGAATTGATAGGCCTTTCTCCTGAGGTACCTCTGTGTCGACTCAAACTGACAAACTTTGATTAGCAGCCAAGGGGGTTAACCGTTTGCACCATCTAGGGACTCCTCCCTGGGGAAGGTACATCCAAACTGTAGCTGAAAGATTTAACTAAGTGAAGGGCTGTGATGCTGTGGGCAGAGGCACTCTAGGAAAAAGCCGATTTTAGAGGAATAAGAAGTGAGAAATTGTGTCTGGTTTTTGCAACCAAAGCAAAGTAGAAGAACATGGTACAAGACAAAATGGGACCAAATCATGGAAAGACATTTAGGATATATTAAGGAGTATGAACTTTATTCTGAGGTTGCTAGGAAGTCATCAGAGTATTTTAAACAAAAGAGTAAGAGACTCCATATTTGCAGTGAAATGATTTTAAAGTAGCTGGATCATTATTTAGTAGTTGAAGTCACCAATACTTGCTAAATTAGTTAATGTGACTGTGTGGAGTTGGCTAAAGGGGATGGGGGGTTAACAGGACAGTAACAGATAAAGGGAGGATGGCAAAGAAGGCTATCGAGAAGGATTAGCCAGGAGGTAGGAGAAAAAAAAAAAGACTATGGTGTAATGGAAGCCAATAAGAGGAATGGTTTAGGAAGGAGGTAATGTCTTAGGAGCATGAACAGTATATTTTTCACTCATGTGTCATGTGGCAACCTTATTTATCAAGTTATATGGTGCTTCATAGGCACTCAATGATTATTGCTAAATGAATGATTTAATTCTGTAAACACTGCTATATACAAGACAAAGACATCGTACTGAGCACTGAGATGATATAAAAAAATAACATACTCTCTATTTTCAAGAAGCTCATAGAATAGTAATAGGAGAAAGACATACATAATTGCCCATAATGTGTGGTAGCAAATGAAAGAGCACAATAAAACTCTAGATCAATGAGGATCCAGATGGAATGTGATAGCGAAGTAATGAAAAAAAATAATGATTTCTGTGTATTAAAATAAGGAAAATAAGGCTGAAAAAAGAAAGGACAGAGAAGAGACTATGGGAAATTTCAAGTGACTTGGTGATTACCAGTTTCAGATGTCACAAATCTGGCTTGATATATTAAAATTTGTTCTTTTAATTGTTTTCATGATTTTGAGAAATACAATGAATTATCATAGTTTTGAAACTCATATATATGGCATAAAAATCAGTGAGAGCAGAACTTATATATTTCGAATACAGTGACCTCATTATGGAATTGAGCTGTATTACTTTGCCACAGAAGACGCTAACAAATTTGTGCAAACTTCAAAAGCACTCCACAACTAAGAGCATTTCAACAAGATTGTTCTAAAAAGCACTGACTGCGACCTCACTTCACTTGCAAATGCTAAATAGACCACAGTATCTAAACTTTCCTTCTATAAGGAAGCTCTGTTATGAGAAAATAATCAAATTGCTACATTGCTTAGCAACCACAGGTACCCACTGCCGCAGCATCAATTCCGATTCATAGCAACCACAGGTAAAGAGCTAATAAGCCGTGAATCATGATTCTTTGTGAACAATCTGCAGGTCAGTGGCTTGATTTCAATGCTGTTTGAATTCCTCCCGTGACATTTTCAAAACCAATATTGACACAAAGCATTGCAATAGAGGAGAATTAAAATGTAAATTGTCTCATGATCGATCAAATTGACATATACCCAGTATAATCTGGTTCAATCTGATGCATCAACCTGACAGTAGCATCTAAAAATCAACTTCAGAGTAAAAATACCATCTGGACATGGATTCATAAGGAATTCCTGTGTTTTATCAATTTAGCTAAGCCAAAGGGGAAAACGTATTTAACTCTGTCTGAAGGTAACGACTCTGATATTTACCTAACCAACAAGTAACCTCCTGAGGAAGAGTGGTGGTGGAGGGCTACACAGTTTTTGAAAACATTACCTGTAACCATTGTGACTGATCGTTGTGTCCGGAAGTCCAGGCATTCACTTTGCCTTGCTTGTCCAGCCGAGCTTTCCTTGGCTCCCAAGTGAACATGTCCATATTGAGAGTTCTGAAGACGCTGGAAGCAGTAATCTGATAGTCTTGTATATGTCCTGATTTCATCCCCAGGGGCTCAGAACAGCCTGAAAGAAAATGAGAAGAGCTCCATGAGAAGAATAATTTATCACCCTGGAAGTTTTCTGTGTTCATTTTGTATCGGCAAGAAAAGATTAAGCATAATGCTATTCATTCCCCCAAAGAGAAAGCATCTAAACTCACACACCCACAAAAGCTATCATCAGGAACAAATCTGGAACAAAACTGAAAAACAAGATAGCCCATTCAGGCTATTTTGTCAGAATATATTTTGGAAAAATTGAAAAGAACACAGACAATTCAAACTACTTTTCTCTGACAGATGATTTTGCAAAATGAAAACAATACTGAAATGCTCTCCTGTCTCATATTACTGGTAGTCTCGTGACTCTTCCCTAGCTTTTAACAGTTTCATAGTGTTTTTAAAAATGGGACATTTTCTCACAAATGTATATTTGGTTTTCTCATATTTATTTCCATAATACTGGAAATGAAAATTATTTTAGTACATGTCATTGTCACAAACTGTTGCATTGTTCCACTCTAAACTGGACGGCATTTTGTTTCTGAAGAAATGTCTATTAATCTTTATCACTGATCCCTATAGCACCAACATGGCTCTCTCCGGAAGAGAGGAAAGTACTATTTATTCAGTGTATGTCATGTGTAGGCATTGTACAAGTGTAGAACTTAAACTAGGCAAGATAACAGAAGAAAATAAGCTAATTCTAGTTAAAACCATTATCAGACAAACTTTATATAAAATCTTTTATTTAAATTACACTCAAGCTCTAGTGTTTGGATATTTTGGGGGAGATTCTCAGATCTATCAGATTTAATTTCAAGTTTGATAAGGTATAAAACATGGGTTTGTTAGTCCTTAAAAAGTCATGTACGTGTATGTGTGTGTGTCTGTGTGTACACACACGTATACACATACTATTTCCAAATCTTACATTGCAATTGGTACAAAACGCCATTCACAAAGGTTGTGATAAGAAGAATGACTTCATTATCATACCAGTCAGTGGTTGAGTCTTCAGTATGTAAAACTGTCACATTTTGGCCAGGAAATAAAGTAAGTCTGATCACCAAAGAATATAAGAGGAGACTTCTCTAACCCTTCACTTCTCCTTTTACTCGACCTGTCTCCTGCTTACTAGCTATGTGGCCTTGAACCCGTTTATTTAACCACTTTATGCCTCAGTTTTCACATTTGTAAAATAGTGATAATAGAAACTACCTCATAAAAGTGTTTTATCAAATTAGCTCGAAACTGTAAACTATTTAGAAACAATACTGGCACATAGCTAGCATCCAGAAGTGTTACTGTTTTTATAATTTTCATAAAGCTCGTTCTAACTCCTAGCAGGGTTAAGTGCCCACATATCACAGAGTACTAAAGAATATCCTATGACTGGTTAGAAATTCTAAAACTGTCATTTTAAGTCTAGGCTCTAGGAGAGGTGGTTTAGAACTATTCAGTGATAAATAATTCTTGACTACAATTTATTGCTATATGTCCTGGCCAAAAGGGGTCCCTGGGTGTTATAAATGGTTAAGTTCTGGTTAAGTGCTTGGCTGCTAACAGAAACTTTGACGGTTGAAGTCCACCCAGAGGCACCTCAGAAGAAAGGTCTAGTGAACTACTTCTAAAAAAATCAGTCATTGAAAACCCTATGGAGCATAGTTCTATTTTGACAGACATGGGATAGCTGTGACTTGGAACTGACTCAATGATAACTGCTGTTTTCATTCTGGTCAATAGATAGATCGCTAGGCTGCTTCTTCTTTCCTGAGGCTCCTGCATGTTTGCCTTCAAATCCACTTTCCAGGAAATGCCTTTCCTGTGCAAACGTGACAAAAAATATCACGGAGTGTTAGCAGATTTTACATCTCAGCACAATGTTTTCCGATTTCAGGGGCAGGGAATCTATGCTTTAAGCGGTATGGTAAAGACAGCTATAAAACTTAAATATAAATTCTGGGTGAGCAACATGTAATAACATATTTCAAGGATTCTAGAAGTTCTAATAGTTTTAATGGCATGCTATTTATTTTCAGGCAGTTACATGATAATGGAGCCCTGGTGGTGCAGGATCTACGGTTAAGATTTATGGCTGCTGCTAACCAAAAGGTGGGCAGTTTGAGTCCATCAGCTGCTCCTTGAAAACCCTATGGGGAAGTTCTACCCTGTCCTATAGGGTTGCTATGAGTTGGAATCAATTCTACAGCAAGAGCTTTTTTTTTTTTAGTTTATACTGCTTGTTTTGAGGAAAAGATACAAAGGAAAAGGAAAGGAGTTTTTTTTTTTTTTCTCCTTTTTTGATATAATATTTGAAGTATTGTTTAGAGAAAGAATGCCTTTGACCATTTTTGCTTAGTCACAGAATTCATTTCCTAACCAATCTATTGTCCAGTATTTAGCCCAGAGGAGGTAATGAATAATTATTTGCTGAAAGAATGAATGGGAGTATATTCCTCCTCTAATTACAGGCACGATCTGTTTCATTCTAAACATCTTAAATCATATCTCCTTTGGAGATTTTCTTTTTAAGTGTCTGGGAAAAGATTAACCACTGATCTTCTTGCCAGGCTGAGAGACTTTTTAACAGTTTACTGAGTACAATAAGGCAGCTACGGGCTTTACAGTGTGGCACTGGATTCTGGGAAATAGTTTGGCATGATATATTACTGTTTATTTCCAAGCGTTATAACTAACCTCCCTGCCACTGTACCTAACACCACAGATTTCCCTTTCCATCCATATGATTTCATACATAAAACATAATCAACCTTTACTAGTGTGGATAGCACCTGAACAAAATGAAGTTTTAACAATAAAATTGATTATTTCTATAGTGAAGTGCCCCAGCTTTTATAACATTTAGCAATAGATATTACTCTCTACTTGTATGTTCAAAATCAATTTGTGGGGTTGGGAGATATGGTACTGCTTCTTTTTGAGAAAATAAAATCTGTAAAGTGACATGTGTAAACTCTCGTCAAGCTTGAAAGTAAAATATATTCTCCATAGGGGTATAACTATGTTGTGTATAAGTGACTGACCCTCATGAATCAAAAGACTGAAAAATTGGGGAAGACAATATTAAGCAACTAAAAACTACAGAGCTTACAGCAGACCTCATCATATTGTGGCTTCTTCTTGATTGCTTTATGATGAATGGCTTAGGGATGACACTGGCCCTGATGATATAGTGACATGTAACACAAACACTGTACAGCAACAATTCTGCTGAGATTTACTGTTGGTCAACAAGCCAGTGTGAATTACCAAAATAGGAAAAACGTCTCAGTTAGGATAATTAATGGCACTAAAACCTTGTTAGTTGCTTCATAAAAAAAAAATAGTTGCTTCATAAAAGGTACCAATAAATACTATGAAATGTGATTCTTAAAATAAGTTCATTCATCTCCCCAAATCACTGTAGTTCCTTTAAATGTTATGGACATTAAAAAAAAAAAGTTGTTTTTTTAATTGCAATTTTTATATGCTTAAAAGGCATTTTTGGTGTCAGAGAGAAATCTAAGAAGGGAAAAAGACAGAAAGTACTTACTTTAACCTATAAGCGATCTCTTGAATTTAATGAAAAGTGTGTGTTGTCTCTTTCCAGAGGTGTGTACTTCTGTTTTTAAAAAAATATTTGTGCTAAGTTTGAAGAAGAATTTGTCGTGCTTCAAGGATATGCTAAAAATGAGGCTTTGCTTTTTTTTTTTTTTCATAGCTGTTTGAACAAAATAATTTCAGGCCACTGGGGCAAAGGCAGTTTATAAATTTTGATGCCAGAAATATAAGAACAACTATCAACAATATAACACTGTAAAATGCCTAGACAAGATTTTTTATTTAGTTCACAATCTAGCTATATTGAAAGGGGACCACTGTGAGAACAACACATTAAGTCTTCATCCTTATATCTAGTACTGACGCTTCTGGAGGACAAGGATTCTTTAACTCTGAGTCCTTTGATATATTATCCTTGAGATGGATAACCACTGTTTGTACAAAAAGCAGGTCTCTAGATAAGGAAAATCCAAGAATGAATTTATAGAAACAATCTTGCTACTGAAGTATTGTTTCCTTGGGAGACATGATAAATTTACATGTTTCACAAAACCTTACCCCAAAACAGCAAAGTTTTTATCGTAGATAGATAAAAATAAAGCTTACTTTTCTATGCCATATAGCCTGAACTTAATTGTACTTTATGAGGCCAGGCAGGCTCCTGTTTTTGCTGAACCTTTGCCACAAAATATAAATCTGAGTTACTACCACAATAAGACATTTAAATTTTACAAGAATTGCCAGTGAGAATTTGTTGTGCTTTTGTTGACCACTCAAAGACTAAAAAACTACATTGTTCCTTCTACTCAACTCTGCTCGGTAGCATATTATAGAAACTGTTTCTCCCACATGTAACACACAGTGTTCTCACTGAAGCAGGCATGCTCTAGTGTTTTATAGCAGAAACGAATATCTATGGGTGTTGAAAATTTGCATTCTAATAGCAGACTACAAACAAATGTGCTTTTTTGTTTCCTTTAAGTAGGGTATAGAAGTAGATGATATGAGGCTCACCTGATAGCTCACAGCCAAGAAGTTCCATTCTTAAAGTGCAGTGCCTTCGACACATTTGGGGATGGAGTCTTACATATTGAGCTTTTATGGGTGGTGTAAAAGAGTTAGCGTAGGGGGTGTTGTTATCAACATTTCCACGGAACACCTATGTAAGGAGATAATACGGCATTTAAAAGTATTAACTGCTTACCTATTTCATATACTCACTCTATGTCTTACCCAACTTAATACTTCAAGGACTGGGTTAAATAATTTGGGGGTCTGAAGCATTTAGGAAGCACCTTACCATCAGCAGTGAATAGAAAACCCATAGATAAAAATCTCAAAGCTATAAACCACTGTGGTCTATGGCATAATCTATACTGTACTATGACAGGGTTTTTTTTAGTTTTAAGGCAAGGCCTTCAGAGCCAGAGAAGTGCTTCTCTCTTTTTCTTTGAGACCAGGGCACCTTAAATTCTCTAACTTAACCTGGGTTTGTCTATTCATTTTACTATTCAGTATTTATAGTTTTTTGGTAGGAACCAATCTTCCCAAGCATTCAGTCTCCCTAACGGTATGGTCTGATACATCAAGTTTCCTTGTCTTCTCAGTCAGTCCCAGATTATTAGATAAGAGACTCATTTATATACCTAGTGAAAAATTGTTTGTTTCTAAAAATTAAGTGCTAAAATGTGTCATTTTAAATTTCTTTAAATCTCATTTTTATTTTACCTTTTGTATAACCTGGTAGCCAGAAAACTTTCTTTAAACTTATTTAATAATTTTAAAAATACATCATAAATTTTATTAGAGTCAGGTCTTAAAGGCTTAGTTTTAAATGAGATGATCTGAAGTCCTGATATTTTTAAGTAAAATTTCTGAGAATTATCGAAGATTGGAAATATCATATGAAGAGTCAAAAGAGACATTGATGTTATATTCACTTCCTCTAAAATTATTTTACTCTTCTAAATAATAACATTTTCCATATATGAAAGTATATAAAGATATCACATACATCTTGTCTATCACTTGATGCTGTTTTTCTTTTTAAGGTATTAGTTTTAAATAAGTGGTCATTTGACTAGGATTAGTGCTAATCTGTCAAAGCAATGAAATCAATTTGAAAGCTGACTATTGTTAAAACAAAAATTGTCATACACAGGACCATGCTAACCTTGTGACAAAGTTTTTATAGGACTACCAATTAAAATCTCAGGAAATTATGAATGGCAGCCAATGTAAGTTTACAGCTCAGAAGAATTCCTTACCTCCTTTACTCCAATTGCCCAATTAAAAAAAAAGGAGGGGGGGCATCACAAATTTACTTCCCACAAGTCTTCTGCTGAAGACACAGTAGTCATTTGATAACAGATGATTAACAGTGGGGATTTAAATTTAAATTAAGTAGGCTAAGTCAGCCTTACCATGTCTTCATTGGTGCCTTTCACTTTGTACATTGTCCAAGTCTTCCCGTCATTACTATAGGCGATTTTGTATGATTTTATATATTCCGGGCTTCCAATTCTCTTGGCTCCCTGGGTAATCACACCAGTAACTCGCATCTTTCTTTGCAAATTTATCTGAGGAAACAAGGCATAATCAATGATAACCATATTGCTCAGGATAACAAAGTTGACAACATCTACTTTAGGAGTGGAACATTTTTATTTAGTAGTATAGTTTTTAAAAACTAATACAAAAAGCTAATAATTTTGCTCAGACTTTTAAAGAAATATTTTTTAAAATGGACATATATTAGGTTTAACTTCAAAACCTCTTTCTATAATGGTTTACATTTTTCTAAGTGAATAAGCTTTGACAAGTGCAATGTGCCCTCAAAAAATAAGAAGGTTTAGAAAGCATTTGGTTAGTGACGGTCTCAAAGTATGACTCAGAAAACTGAAAAACGGAAATAGGATCTTGTCAAAAGAACCTCAGTGTCATTACTATGAAACACTAATGTCAACATGACAGCTAATGTGTCTCAAGCAACTGAATTAAGCTTTAAAACTTTCCATTTACAGTAAACATGAAAGGTCTCACTGAGATTTTAAAATACTAGAATGAGATAAAGGCAACAACAAGGACAATGACAAGGACAACAAAAACAAACAAACAAAAAGGATATCTTCAATTTCTTGTCCTTTCTACTGTCTCCATTACAAGTTCTGTGAATACATATGGATCATGAAGGGACCACAGGTTTTTCACCAATTAGTTGCTTTTCTCTCCATTTTATTATATGGAGCATTACAAACTGGCTGCTCCCCAAGAGAAAGAAGTTGGCTTCCATGAAGTTTTACAGCCTTATAAATCCTGTGGGGGCAGTTCTACTGTGTCCTGTGGGGGCGCTATAAGCATATGGCAATGGGTTTTATTTTCTCTCCATTTCAAATCATCCTTCAATATGTTGCTGTAGGAGTAATAGTCTCCTAAACATTTTTAATATTTTTTTATTTAAATAGAGCTGCCCTTTTTATATTTACCATATAATATTTAAATGAAATGCCTCAAGGTAAGAAAAATACTTGCTCATGTTTGGTAAACATTAAACACTGTTCCATTCACTTTTCAAATGCCTTCATGATGTTTATAGATTCCTAAAGTCAGTAGAAAGGTACCATTTCAATATTCTTGACTAATTGATATAAAACTCCCCTCTTCAAAAATATAAATAGAAAAATCTTGCATGTCTTATAATATTAAGTCAATAATTCAGAGAACATTTTACAGAGAAAAAATGAAAACCTTCAAAATCACTTAAGTTGTTAGGGTTTTCCATTCTCTGGTGTGATTCTGAGAGACAACATTTAAAAAGGTATAGGGTGCTCATGAGGAAATGAGCCCCTCTACAATCAATTAAATTTCACGCCACATATTCAAAAAACTAACAATCAGAACTATGAAAGCAATTTGTAGATTTTACCCACCTCGAACAAACAAATACGCTTCATTAAAAGGGGTACACTGTTTTCTTCCCCTGGATGTATAGATCTTAAATGTGTTACGGGCAATTCTGAACCCTTCATGTAGTCAGCATCTTTTTCAAATAGGCTTTTGGAAGTTAGCTACCTGGGAGCAAAATCCACCTTCTCCTCTTTCCTGAGTTTCCAAGGTCTCATTTTCCCTCTCTGAATATCCTGAGATTCCCTCCCCAACTGCTGCTCACAAGGCAATTCTGGGCAATTTACACTCCTGTGTGAAGAAAGCCTGGAATTCTGATGAGTTAAAGAGCTAGGGTGGGGTAATCTCCAGCCTCTGACTGATGAGCATGCCCCTCTTTCTCTCTCGCAAAGCAGACCTTATAAATAGCATTTTTGTTTTTAATGCCGGGTCCATGATTCCTTTTCCCCCAACAATGCTGAGTTGACTCAGATATTCACTTTTCTTTTCTCACTTCAAAGCTCGAACGCCAAAGTATTGACATGAATATATTTCAAGTCATTCTTGTTTGGGGGCTGAAATATGATAATATCCCCCATGAAGGTAAATTTTACTTACTGTTCTTAACATTTATCTCAGTTAGTCCTCTAAAAGTCCATTTTGAAATTTAACCGTGCGATTTCGAATAGGCAACTTCCAAAAGATACTTTATTTCAGTATATCAGGTAAATTTGCATATTACAATATAATATCATTTCAGCATCTCTGTATGACATTCCTTTTTTACAAATCTGAGACTCTTCATGGCCTAAACCTTCCTATTATATACAATATAACCAGTGGGTATTTTGAATAACGTTTCCTCCTATTTCAGAAGCCAAGTTCCACATTTGATATTGTTGAACATTGCCTTTTCCATTATTTTTTTATCTTGTCTCAATTATCTTGTTAATACCTCTTGTAGACAGCCAAATTATCTCTGCTACAGTTTTGGCTGATGAACTATATACTAATATTCTAAAGCTTAAGTTTTAGAAGTACAACCAAATAAAAAAATAAAATTTGAGTTCATGTTTCTCTCTAAACCATTAGAAATGTTTTAAAAGATTCCTATTCTTTGTTCTAAGAAGATTTGAATATATATTTTAGAAAAATGGAATTACAGATAGTAACAAATAACCAAACTTGGGTTCTATCTGCTTTAAATTTAAAAATCAGCACAATTTTCCTTAAATAAAAACCAAAAATTGATTTATAGAACATAGATTCTGAGTTTATTAATAATCACTTCAAGGTTTTAGACTACTGAACTCTCATACCTCTAGACCAATTAAACTTAGATAATAAAGAATTAAAAATAAATGGGCTATGATTTCATTATTGTCATCATGCTTGAAAGTAAGACCAGGAATCTATATTGCTGTAAGAAATAAACTAAGCCTGGGAAGAAGACTATATTATTATTTTAGAAACATCACTATAAACACCTGTTACAAGTAATCCCCTTTCAGCGCATTCCAGCATTATTTTTTGATTTCTTTGTAAAAATGGCAATGGCTTAAATATGACCTCAGGTATACTCTGCTTACAGGAGCCATCTCAGACACTATATTAAAGGTCTACTGGGGATTTAACATGGGCAGCAGAAATTCAAAATTACTCTCTGTGAACATGATAGATATTTGGATATGTAATTCAATATATATTTTATATTTATTTGGCATTGATAAAATCATAGTACTACTGGGTAGTAGGTACCCTGTGTGGCCTTAAAAAAGACAGATGCATGCTAAGATATTTGAGTGAACTGTGTCTCCTGAACGGATATAAATATGAAGAAATACAATTTGCATCTAGAATGGCTAGAATCTATGTTAAAACTAGGCAGAAGGCAGAAAAAAATTGACTTGGGTTTCATTCCTGGCTCTTGTCACTTCCTGCCTACATAATTTTGGACAATTTGTTTAAGCTTTCTGAAATTAAATTTCTTCCCTTATAAAAAAGGTTTTTTTTAATAGACCTTGTACATGTGAAGATTATATTATATAATGCCTGTGGAAATTTTAATAACACCTAAAAAACTTTTAAAGCACTAAATAAATTTTGGGTTTGATTTTAGTTTTTAAATGTAAAATAAGATTCCTTTTCTGCCCTTCCCACTTAAGGCTGGAGATTTTGAGTTTGGAGAGAGGTATACTTGGGGTGGCCATGAGTGGGAATCTACTCGATGGCAGCTAACAACAATTGTATTTGTAAGAGCTGATAACTTTTCAAACAACTTTCAAAGCTATGTACCAATAAGACATTTAGGGTTACTGTGTTTAAGTGTGTGTGTGTGTAAATCTAAGCGTTGGCTTCAGTGGAGGGGAAGGAGAAATTAATATGTTTCTGACAAGAAAGCAATTAGCATGGACTCCTGGCCCTTTCTCCCGGGACCGGCACTGAAGATGCTCCATAACAGACATTTGCTGAGCAGGCTATGGGATTTATCAAGCTCTAACACAAGAAACTATGGGGAACCCTCAGAGTAACAGAATGTTTGGGTACCGTTGCAGATGTTTCTGTGTCAGGGGAGGGTGGAGATGAACCGCAAGGTCCAATGATGGAAAAAGGCTTGGGAATAGCTTTCTACATGTGTCATTTCTCTTTCTCACTTTGCCGTTTGGGCTCAAGTCCCCTGCCAGTGAGAGGAAGTGGGTAAATGAGGGGCCAGGCTGGAATGGGATGCCTACTGTCACAAAGAAGTGTTTCATCCACTCCACTCAACATCCCCAGTCTATGGATTAAAAAGGCAAAACCGAGAAATTGAAGCCTTGGTAATAGCACTGTCTGGGAGGAGATTTGTTTGCAGAGATAGGAAAGTATAAGGTTGAGCAGAGATTTTAACTCTGCCATGAGGCATCCCCTCACTGTAGAAATTCAATCAACCTGGAACAGATCTCAGTGGATATGGCTATAACTTCTTCTCTCCAGGTACACCACTAGCCAAGATATTAAAAACCAATTCTCTGACAAATACAAGCCCTACACTGAGTCAGAATCCACTTGACAACAATGGGTTTGGTTTAAGAGCTAAAGCTGCTAACCAAAAGGTCAGCAGTTTGAGTCCACCAGCCGCTCCTTGGAAACCCTAAGGGGAACAGTTCTACTCTGCCCTATAGGGTCGATATGAGTTGGCAATGGATTTGGTTTTTGTTTGTTTGTTTATGATCAAAGGAGGAGTCCCTGGGTGGTGCAAACAGTGAAGCGCTTGACCACTAACCAAAAGATTGGTGGTTTGAACACAACCAGAGGTGCCTTGGAAGAAAGGGCTGGTACTCTTCTTCCTCTGAAGAGGATTCTGAAATGTCACAGCCTTGAAAACACTATGGTGCAGTTCTACTTAGACACATACGAGTTTGCCATGATTTAGAAGTGGTTCAGTGAGAACAGTTTTTTTTGTGTGTGTTTGTTTTGTTTTTTATGATCAAAAGACAAAAGACAGAGCTCATACTAGGAAAAAAAAAAAAAAACTTAATCTAATAGGACAAATTAAGACTTTAAAATTATATGCCTGAAAGATACAGAAGGATTTTTGAAACATATGACAGGGATAAATATATAAGAAGCATCAATTAAAGATATTGGTGTGAAAAATATAGTTGTTTAAATAAAAGTTTTGACAGGTTCAACAGCAAAGAGATATAGTTGAAGAATAAAGTAGTGAGCAGGAATACAGGATTACAGAAACCTTTCCGAAAGGCAAAGAGACTGCCCATACTGGCAGATGTTACAATTCACACTGAAAATTCAAGAGGAGCAACAAACAATAAAAGTAATTACAAAGTTCTGCAAGTTTGCTTAATATATAATCATCAAATAATTAATTTATACCAGCAATAATCAATTGAAAATATAATTAAAATAGTGTGGTTTTGTGGACATGTAGAGACACAGATCAGTAAAACAGAACAAAAATCAAGAAACAGACCCCAATATATACGAAAATGATGTATACTTTACCAGCAGAAGGGTTTCACACACACTTTCCACTTCATCACACAGACTATTTCAGATGTACCAAGAGTTGGCATTTAACACCATTAATTATTTGTTTCTGCTTCATGAAGGACATTCTTAACTGCAACTGCCTTTTTTGTTTTGTTGTTTTTTTGATTGATTTCTTTTTTTTATTTTTTCCTCCTACAAGTTCATGATGAAGAGGAATCAGTATTACTAGTACAGTTCGGTGTCATGCTTTGATTTGTGCTAAGGAATCAGCAATTTTACTCCAATTGTTTGGTGACATCAGTGCAAATGGCAAGTAAATCTTAGAATTATGATTTAGGTTTGATCTCATGACCTCCTGCAAAGGTCTTCGGGATCCCCTGCCCCTCAAGGGATCTGTGAACTGCACTTTCTGTTAAGAATTTGTGGTTACATGCCATCCAGTCGATTTTCGGCTAGTGATCTGAAATATACATGGACTTTTACAAATCACACACAGACACACACACACAAAGACACACACAAGAGACTAAGAAATCAATAGAGAAGGAAGTAAAGGATATTAAAAGGCAATTCAGAGAATAGGAAATAGCAATGGCTAAACTTTCACTGGGGCCCTGGTGGCCCAGCGATTAAGTGCTTGGCTGCTAACCAAAAGGTCAGTGGTTGGAACTCACCAGTCGCTCCGTGGGAGAACAATGTGGTGATCTGCTTCCTAAAAAATTACAGCATTGGGAGCAGTTCTACTCTGTCCTATAGAGTTGGTACGAGTAGGAATTGACTAGATGGCAATGGGTTTTTTGGAAACTTTTACTCTTAATTTAAGAAATGCAAATTAAATGAGGAATCAGCAATTTACAACCAACAGAATGACAAAATTAAAAATGTCAGCTAATATCAAGAATTGCTGAAGTAAATTTTCAGGAACTGGTTCCCTAGTATAAAATATAGGGCATAAGCATTTCAAACATAGAGTTGATTCCAAATCATAGCAACTCAGTGAGACAAAGTAGAACTGCCCAAAGGTTTGCCTAAGCTGTAATCTTTATGGGAGCAATTGCCAGGTCTCACCACCCTCCACTCCATGGAGAGGGTTCCATCTGCCAACCTTTCCTTTTGGTTAGTAGCTAAAAGCTTAACCATTGTGTGACCAGGGCTCTCTTGTTATACACTAACATACTTAAAATTATTTATGGTTGTAATATAAGCAAAAGCTCTTGCATAAGGAAACAGTTAGCTTTAAGAGTAGATTATGAAGAGCTAACTGGTTTTCTTCACCTCAAGTTTGTTACCAGAAGTTGTGATATACTTAAATAAACCAAAAACCAAACCTGTTCCCATTGAGTCAATTCCAACTCATAGCAACCCTACATGATACTTAAATAGCACACTCAAATGTGGGTCTGACTGGTGGCTGGTATCCCTACACAAAAATAATCTAAATATAAAGGAACTACTTTATTTCACTGAAAAAGAAGCATTCGTTTTTTACTTTTAACACATTTTTTTAGTACTAGGGAAGTGGGAGAGAAAAGCATTCCTTTTTAAAGAATCTCTAGGAACCAATGCCAATTTAAGACCAATTAGAAAGAAAGATAAATCCATGGTTCATGGCTTTCTCTTAGGAAAATCAGCTTATAATCACTTGCATATCATTTACTTCTTGATTATTGAGGCACACACAAAGAGGCAGTAATTTGTGAGTAGCTATATAAAAAATGTTTATTTGAAGATTAGGTAGCATAATACAATTAGAGTACTATATAGACAGTACTTATATAACAATGATACTCTGGAGTATCCATCACACATACAGATATGTTTTTATAATATGCCCAAAAGGTAGGCAATTTGTCTAAATTGACTATTGAGTGCTAGTGAACAGGGATTTTCAGAAGTATACATTTTTCTCTTTTAATGATGAGTGCTGTGGATTGTTTGATAAATAATGAAAATATCAAGTAAAAGATTAAATAAAGAATCTGCAAGAAAAAATAAGACTGGTGTTTGCTTCATCATTAGAATTGTTTAAATATAACATAAGGCAATTTTCTGTTACTCTACATTAGATACACACATTCATGCTTAGACAAAAAGAGGACACATTGCCTAGGGGAAGAAAAGACCAAACTATAACTGCTTTTCAATCTCAGGAAATAACTATTTCCCTTGAGCGTCAGAGCGGTCCTTCTATTGAATTAAACACATTATTTTTGTATGATTATTATATAGAAAAGGTGTACTTGGAGAAAACCAAAGCACCAGAGAAAACTATAACTTCTCATTATTCACAATAATTTCATCTTAATAGAGAAGATTTTATTTTATGTATTAAACATTCTAACTCTGAGGTTGAGGCATGAAAACATGCATTGAACTAGATCTTTTTTCTAACACCAAGAGTCTGGGGCTATGTGAGGGCAGATATTTTATTCAGATTTCCAGATAATGATTTTGCATGGATAGTTTTAAAACTTAAATTAAAAAAAAAAAAAACAAAACACTGCCGTCATATTAGAACTTATAGACAATTTATTTTTTCTCCCAAAAATATTGTGAATAATCAACTTCATCTGTAGTTAGGCTTTCACAGGGCACAGTGAAGTTGATCTTGCTAGAAACAACATTCAGTTAGGAGCTGGCAATATAAACAGAATAGTTAACCATTTGTTCTGTGTGATATGAGAAATAAATTGAGTCTGTCAACCATTTCCAAATACTGACTCAATGGTTTGGACTGTAAAGATGTCACTTAAGGGGTTAAAACATTAAATGAAGACTAGAACATTATCACCAAAAAATCCTGGTTAAAAATTATACAGAATTGGATCTCCCTGTTCTTTCACATTATCGTATTAATATAGATTACTTTATCCAACACATTGTCGGCATCTGTGGAGGCTTGGGTGGTGGGTAGCATCATAAGAGTGCCAAAGGAGGAAGGCCTTTGACGTGTGTCAGAATGAAAGAGTAGCTCAGACCAAAGCTGCATAGATCATAGTCTTGAAATGACTGGTCCCAACTGCTAGAGTAGAATCTCTGTTAAACAACCTACATATCACAAACATCTTGATCACCTGACGTTCTTCATTCCCGCTGGTAAACGTACTACACATGCTGGCAAGTTGGACATTTCTCTGCTACGCCCATTCTGTTCTGTTCTAACCAGTTGAATTGCATGCTAACGGAGGTCAGTTATGTTGCTTCTTCACCCTGTTTTTTTTTTTTTTCCCTTGAGTTGTGCTTCTTATTCAAATTTTGTAATTTAATTTAAAAAAACTAAATTTCTGTGACAGGTAAAGGGGAGTTATTCTGTTTGTTTGTTTCCCTATAAAAACATTAAACATCTTCAAAAAACCTCGAAAGGCAAGTTACAGAAAAAAAAAATCTCTATTATTGGGGAAAATGACTAATTTCTAGGATTATTCACTCAAATAACTTCACCAGTAGCGTTAAGCAATGACAAAAACTGAAGCGTCAATAATGCATTATGGGTATGGTTCATCCAAGAAACATGAGGCGTAATTTTTTTTTTCCTTTTAATCATTTGTTTTGATTAACTGCTAGTTCTGAAGTTCCAGATAAGAGGGGCTCTAAGTATCTTCCAGTGCCCTGAATACCCGTTAGCCTTTGACATGTGTTCCATCAAGTTAATAGTCCTCTTTGGCAGAAGATGGGAAATAAACACATGTGCACACACATAAAAACTATAAACTCCGTGTGATTCCTCGCACCTGGTAAAATTTCCAATCAAAGTGAATGCACCGTTCACTAAACAGCATGAAACAGAACAATACAACACCAGGGCTGGAATGTATTGGTGGTTCCAGAAGTCATGGCCTGGCAAAACAACCTTTTCTCCAAATTTCCACCTGGCCCTGAGGGGCTTTGAGTATATTTTGCTCATCTCCCCTTTGTTGGGATTTGTTTTTGTTAGACTATCTTCACCTGCTCCAACACTTATAGCTTCACATTCTGGAATTAATTGAAATGTGGCTACTTTATTTAAAGAATTCAGCCTGTGTGTTTAATTAGATGGAATGGTATATATTTAAGATAGTCTGGGAACCTCATGATAAAGGTTTAGATCTGAGGCAGAGGTTTTAGTCCATATACTCTGAACTTTAAATTTTGCTTATCTTTTTCTTGGAAAAGGCTAACATGCCTCTGGAATAACAGAAATCAATTATACTTTCAGAAAGAAAAAAAATTAAATTATTATAGTAACAGTATTTTACATAAGACAGAACATTTAAATTTCTTTCCAACCTGAGCTGCTTCTGAGCTTAATTTAGTTTTGACAAAGAAGTATTTCAGAGTGTAATGATTTTTCATCTCATGATTTTGGAACAATTCTCACTGAGGTTAAAAGAATAACTTACAGGTGCCTTTGTTTTTGGTGGTGAGATACCTAATTAGGATTAGTAAAAGAGAAATGAATTTGATGATACAAATGAAAAGCACAGCTTGATTATAATCCAACAGCCCTTGTTAAAAGTAAAAGTTACACAATGGTAGCTAAAAGTAAAAACACTTTTTGCAAGAAGCAGAGTAAGGCAAATTGGAAAATAATATCCAGAGATAAGGCTGAATGAAGTCCTGTAATATAGGTATTAGAAAAAAAAAAAATGGGTAAGTATCGATGATTTGATAAAAGGTAGGTAATAAAGACAAAAATAATCATGTGCAAAGAAATGTACCAAAAAAAAAAAAAAAAAGGCTTAGAGGGATATCGAAGCTATGGGTATAGTAACAAGAGGAGCAATAAAAAGGAATATGATATCATGCATGAGTAGAAATGCTAACCCCAAGAAAATACATTAAAAACAATGAACATAAAGTCATCTTGTTAATGTATATTTTCCAAAGAATTCAGGGTGTTCTTGGGAAAAAAAACAAAACAAACTACAAGCAATGCCCTTGATGCACAAGCACAGGGCAGTGGGTGTGCTGTGAAGGGGGGATGGAGGAGGGAGAGTGTGTGTGAAAGCTCAACTTTCTCAGTTTCCTACTGGTGGCCAGTGTTAGCAAGCAATTATCTCCTGTGTGGATGTGAAAGTGGTAATACAAAGGCAACTACCAAAAAAACTCATTACAAACCAATTGCACAAATAAAACAAAACAGAGAAATAAGCCCTGTTAAAAATTTTAAGAAGTAGATCAAATTTAAAAAATATATTTTTAAATAGAGATGTCAAGAAAAGTACATTTCTGATAGTTTGCTCAGGCATGAGGGGTACGGGTGTCACCTTAGGGTCCATATGAATGTTCTTCTCTGCTTTGACCATCACACCGTGTGGATTTCAAAGTGAATCTGACTGATGGCAGTGTTGAGGGCATCACAAAGGAAAAATGAAAATGGGATATCCAATTGCTTTAAGTATGGTCTCAGCTAAAGCTAGAATTCTCTGACACCTCTATTCCTAACCACAGTGGTTAAGGGTTAGCAGGGAGACTAGAATGCAGTATCTCCCCCTCTGTTGCCTGATTTTTCTTAATTCATTATTTTATTTTTAGTCTGCATTTGACCACAATGTCAACAGAGCAGTTTCCAAGTTCAGTAAGAGAGCACTCTATACCTTTCCCTTTGTGAAGATATTAATGGTAGTGGCAGTAAGTGTCCTGAAACCTTAAATGCCAAATTGGGATTACTTAAGCATCAAGACAGAAACAAATACTGCGTAATAAAAACTTAAAAGGAACTTCTGGGAAAGATAAAACTGTGGTTCTTCTCATTTTTATGCACTGAAGAAAAAAGAAGAGGGAAAGGGGCTTAAAAATCAAGAAGGCTGCAAAGCAAACATATGCTCTAGTGCAAAAAGGTGGCAAGTTTTCTAGGATATTATTTTCTAACACTGTGCAATATGAATGAATTAACCGAAAAGAGAAGTAAGAGGGCTAAATAGAAGGATAGGGAGCTTCTGGAACACAAGTGCAGTAGCTATTACCCAGTAATAGCTCAGCATTTCATGGTCTTTGTGTTGTTCTAGTGTTTGTAACTACAATCTTACATCTGTGTTTCAAAAATGAAATTAAATAAATACATTTTAGGAATAAAATTACATTGCCATATTGGAATAGATTAGCATATGCTCTGAACAATAACAAAAAGGCTTTACATTTACTGGTTTTTTCTTGAGAAGTTACCTTTATGATTCAAATAATTTGCATAAGTAGACTAACTACTTCTTGGTTGTTTCACCTTATTATTAAGCTGTTACTCTAGACCTACAGGTAGCTGTCAGGAAGGTCATTAACTGGGTCAGCCAGATTATCTAATTTCAGACATGCTGGAATATGTTTTAAATGAAGTATAAAATCAGACACACACAAGCAATATTTCATATTTCCTTAAAATGCTACCGAATTAAAAAGGTTCATTGTAATTTAAAATACAGTCTCCCTAGAAGCGCAGCAAGAAATATCTTTTAATCATTCCATGCTGTTGTTGTTTTGTCCGTGGAGTTGATTCTGACTCATAGAACCTTATATGATAGAATAGAATTGTCAAGTGGGATTTCCTAGGCTGTTATTTTTATGAGAGCAGATTGTCAAGTCTTTTCTCCCTAGGAGAGCTGGTGGGTTCAAACTGCCAACCTTTCAGTTAGCAGCTCAGTGCTTAACCATTGCGTCATCAGGGCTCCTTTATATTTCTACAGTAAGCAGCAGTTTTTACCTTGCATTGTATATTTAAAGTGTTGAAAAGCAAAGATGTCACTTCGAGGACTAAGGCCTGCCTGACCCAAGCCATGATATTTTCAAACGCCTCATATGCATAAGAAAGCTGGACAATGAATAAGGAAAGCTGAAGAAGAATCGATGCATTAGAATTGTGGTGTTGGCAAAGAATACTGAATATACAATGGGCCGGAAGAACAAATAAGTCTATCTTGGAAGAAGTACAGCCAGACTGCTCCTTGGAAGCGAGGATGGTGAGACTTGTCTCAACTACTTTGGACATGTTATCAGGAGGGACCAGTCTCTGGAGAAGGATATCATGCTCGTTAAAGTAGATTGTCAGCCAAAAAAAAAGAACACCCTTAAGGAGATGGATTGACACAGTGGCTGCAACAATGGGCTCAAACATAGCAACGATTATAAGGATGGCGTAGGACAGGCCATGTTTTGTTCTGTTGTGCATAGGGTCACCATGAGTCGGAACTGACTCGATGGTACCTCACAACATCATCTATGAACACTATGGGTTCTATACCTAAATATCAAAATTTGAATAAAACATGGCAGTTAAAATACCACAAGCTCTTTTAATATTTTGGATACCGTTTTAAGCGGATATTGTTGTTGCCTCCAACAACAGAGTGGAGCTGTTCCATAGGGTTTTCAAGGTGGTGACCTTTCAAAAGCAGATCACTGGGCCTATCTCCCGAGGTGCCTCTGGGTGAGCTCAAACTGCCAATCTTTTGTCTGGTAGTCAAGTATTTAACCAGTTTGTGACCCAGGGACTTCCTATAAGTGAACACATCCTAAAATTTCAGTTCAGAATTTTTCATAACAAATCAACCTTTGGGATTGGACTTGTTGATTTTGAGATGCCTCATCATTTTTTTTTTTTCATCATTAGATGTTTGGGAGAATGGCAGTGTGATGAGAAAGCTGGGTCTTTCCAGCAAAGAGCAATGAGAAGTAAAAGCCTGGAATTGGGAGTCCTCTTCTGCATGCATTTTGGGTACACAGTGCTCCCTCCTTTCTTGGTGCTGATCAGTGGTAAAATGATCATTAAGATTCTGAACCACCTAACTCAAGCTAGGGAAATTAGAAGACGTAATGATTAACTTCCACTTCCTCTGGGAGGCGGAAGTAGATCATTGTACTTAAGGTCTAGGTGTTTGTCTTCTGCTACTATAGTAGCTAACATGAACTTGGGTAAGTCCTAAAGCTTTGTAAACCAAAATTTCTTCTTCTATTCAATGACACTACTGGTACTATCTAACTCCAAGGGTTGTCTGAGTACTAAAGGTGATGTGTCAGTTAGGTGCCTAGCACCTTTAAGAACCCAGTGGTTGGCTGTTCTCCTTACCATTCCTTTCCAGAGAAGAGGAAAATTGAGTTTGTCATTTATCAATTTAAAAGGGAGGTAGGCAACCCCTGAAACAAAATGATTCTTTGATTCACACTGATCAGGTCTCCTAGACTCTCTTTAATTAATTTTCTTAAATTAGCTGTACTTTTCAAGGTTCATTTATACACACGATACATTATTTCATATGCTGTTTATGTTAGCCCTGAGAAATAAACTGGACAATTGTGAAACTTCTGTATGGGCCGAACAGGGGAAGATGATGGGGAATTTTGGTCATTTCTGCTTCCTCAGAAGTCAAAAGAAGAATATACAAAGAGCAAAAACCACCATAGAAAAATTCCACTGCTCTCTACAAAAAAAAAAACAAAAAAAACTGCTCTCTACACAGCGCTATTTTCCAATGTCAACTCATACTCCCTAATATGGCAGAAAGAGTTTTACATGGTTTCAAAGGAACGTGATTTCATCACCACCAAACAATTGTGTGTAGCAAAATAATTATGATAATAATTAAATTATTTAACATGTATAAGAATGCTTTTAAGATATATCTCTTCACTTTAAAATAATAGTTTTGAAGAATAGGTGTTGGCAGTTAGAAAATCTTTGATATTACACACAGTATCTTTCAAAAAGATTTCTAATTCTCTTAACTATAATAAAATTTTCTAAACCTTGAAGAAAAAATTATTTTTAAATAGGAGAATATCATTCCTTTATTTTTGTAATTTCATTAGCGTGTAACCTGCATTCAGAAGACAAGTTATTTTTAATGATCAAAAGCTACCTCATATGCACTACTGACTAGATGTATTCATATGAAAATTACATCTGTAGCTCTAGTTTTACAGCTAAGTTTATGAAAAGTGAATAGAACTATTGACACATTTCACATATTTACATTTAAAATTTATGGACCCAAAATTTAAAGATTCACATGATTTAAAAAGTGTTGTTAAATTTCTGAAAAACAAAATACGATAACCATGATTTTAGTATGTTCAAAATTTGGCAAACTAAACTGTATTTGATTTTTTTTTCCTAAATTTAACTAGAGATTTTCTCCATCCTCAGATTACCTCTCTATTTGCAAATCTGCAGTGGTTTCCTACTTCTGCCAAATTAAAATGTATACGATTTTCATTCTGGCATTCACAAATTTCCACAGGCTCAACACAACTTATGTTTCCGTCGTATCTTTTACTATTACCATATGTGCATTTATGCCTCTATATATAATCATTAAATATATTTAATTCCTCCAGTATTTATTGCATATCTACACTCTACAACACTGTGACAGATACACTGGACAGGCAAAGACAGAAAAGGTACATTCCTTGCATATGTGTCATATAATTTGAAGTGGAGAAAGACACAGAAACTAATCAAACAGAATGTTATCAATGACAAATAAGGGGGCAAACACATTGCCATGGTCATACAGAAAAAAATACCAGTTAATTCTGACTGGAAACCAAGGCTTAGAAAAGTCAAGTGAACTGTCAGCAAGCACATTTCAGTAAGAGCCCAGGATTTGAATGGTCACTCCAGACTCAGAGAAGAACAAGAGAGAAGGCTGGGAAAGGAGAGCACCTGCTGAGCAAGGGTGTTGTCAGGGGTCTGGCGATGTTGAAAAACAGGGTAATTTCTTCTTTTTCTATGTTTATCCACCTGGAAATTTCCTCTCACCTATTGCACCAAGCTGAAAACATATCTGCCCTCTAAGTCTCATTTTAAATGGCTTCCTCTGTGCCTGCATTTTATGCTTAAACATCGTTATTATGGCATTCTCACATTCTGCCTTGCATCTAGTACTGAACATGCTATTTTTGCAGATTTGTATTACTTACGATTCAGTTCCGTTGTGAGTGACAGAGAGCCCAAACTAACTAAATAAGAAAGCAGTTAACTTCTTATTTGTGTAAAATTGTGAGTAAGCATAAGTGGCTGATATATCAGGGCCCCCAGCACCTTCTATCTGTTGCCCACTGTATGTAAACCTGATCTAATGGTCCAAGATGGCAGCTTCCAAGTATTTGGTGTCAGGATGGAGAAAGGGATGAAGAAGCGTGAAGAGAACCTGTGGATGCCGTCTTTTAAGGAAGGTTCTCACAAACCGCCTTGAGACAGTTTTACTTATATGGCAGCGGTCATTTGTGAGTCACATGGGCATACCAAGTGGAATGGGAAGTTGGGAAACATACAGTCTTATAGTTTTGGTGAACAAATGTTGAAAAAGCTAAAAATCTTTGTACTATAGAAATAGGTAAAAAGGATGTTGGGGACAGCAAACAGTCTCTGCAACAACTCTCAATAAGTATCTCTTGAATGAGGGAGAATGTACATTAATTAATCACTTGCTGTATGGCTAAATATGTGATTAAACATCCATCACATAATTCTCACAACAGCCATAACAGACCACTCTATTGTGTTCTCACTTTATGTGAACAAAGGTGTATCTTAGAGTGGCTGAGTAACTTTGTCCAAGATGGCCTACTTAGTGGCCAGCTGATTTCAGAGCTACCAATCTTGAACATCTTATTGTTTCACCATAGCGTATAACTAATTATGTAAACGTGTTTTATTTGCCCTAGATTTAAACAGTAGGACAACAGGTAATATGCTTTATAAATCTTCACACTACTAATTATTTCACTTAATAAAAAAATTTTTTGAGCAAATAAAAGAGTTATAGGCCTTGGGGAAACCAAAACGATTATGAGAGAACCTCTGTTCTTACCACTTATTACAGATTTAGTCGCTGGGCATGTTGAGACTACAATAGTGAGCAAACAGACAATGCTCGTAATCTCATGACGCTTGCCTAATAATCTCCCATACAGTTTTTAATTACAAACTGTGTTAAGTCCTGTATAAGAAAAGAACAAGAAGCTATAAGGACATACATTAGGAGTACTTCATCTAGTCTAGGGTGAAGGGCAGGATGAGAGAAGGTTTTCCTGAGGAAATGGCATATAGAATAGCGATTGGCACAGGGAAAATACCCAATAAATATACTGAATGAATGGATGAATGAATGAATGGATGATTTATATGGAGTCAAGGGTCACTTCGGAAGGTGTTTTTTTCTAAGCCTGGAAGCAGAAGGGCCCTTCAAGAAATCAGTCCCTTGTGCGTAGAACTCACAAAGTACATTTCCCTCTGCACATGGTTAAGAGTTCAACGAATGTTCATTGAATTAAATCAAACAGCTTTTTTCTTCTCAAACTTAGACAAAATGAAGTAGAAATCTTCCACATAGGAGAATCTTAAACGTCTTATTTATTCAAATAAGCTCCACGTGGGCATAGAAAATATGACTATTGCTTGAAGCAGCCCTCTGTAAATTGTAGCTGGTCAATAAAAAGTAGTTAATAGGCAGCTTTTTGTTCCATTTTACATGAGGGTTACCGTGAGTCAGAGCCAACTTGATGGTAACTAACAATGACAAGAAAATGCACTACAAATTTTAAACTAAGAAAAACATTAAAAAAAATATTAGATAATACACTCTTCTTTAAAAATTTATATAAAAATCTTTTTAAATCTGGGTTAGTGTTCCCATGAAAAGAAAAGCTAAAATCTACTGGTAATTATATTAAGATGTCTTATTTGTTGTTTTGTTCTGTGGGGTAATGACTTATCAATTTAAGAGTTTCTGGAAAGCTGCCTTAATGTAGGAATACTGGCTTAGGGTAGGCTCCTGCTAGGAAGAGTAAGGTTAAAAAATTTACATCTACTTTTCAATTTCAGTACTTTATTTCTTAATAACATTAATGACAGTAATAAACTAAGGAGACCTAAGTTTAACATAATTTTTTTATGTTTAAGAAATAAAAACATAGCCTCTATATTATGAACACAGATAACAAATAGTGAAAACTATAGAAGCATTAAATACATAATAGAAGAAATCTAAAAGCCAGTTTCTAGAAAAAAAGGAGACATTTATTACTATTTTCAAGAACCAGAATCACAACAAAGTAAAACATCTAAAAGCCTCAATATATTCTAAGAACACTGATGTTTGAATGAGACAGCAACTATTTTAATTAAATATATAAATTTTTGGAAAACCAGGAGCAGCAGCAGTAACAATATTAAAAATAAACACATGAAGAAAATGTAACCAGCATATGATATAAAAATAAAATATTCTGCTAAAGGCCTTGATGTAGAATGTAAACACTTGTTCAAAACCTCAAAGTTCAGGTAATCTCTTCCTGAGGGTTCTGCGAAATGTGTTCCTAGGGAAGTGGTTGTCTTATAAACTGTTTTGATGGAAATGGAAGTAGGAGAAAATGGATCTTTCACCACTGTGGAAAGACACTCTAGTTTGGAGCACTCATTTGCTCCCTCAAAAGCACCTTTCAGTTCTAAATGAGCACCACCCAACCTCCTATTCCACTAGGTGTGGCCATGTGACTCACAAATGGGCAACGTCATGTAAGTAAAGGTGTCAGACAGCTGTGTCATTCACTTTATCCACATCCCACTCCCTTTACAGTGTAGCAAGCTTACTTTTTCAACTTCATGCTGGGATTTCATTAGTGGGATTTCCTCCAAGTAGATAAAACTTATGAATCAAACAAAATTAATCATTTTCCAAGCTGACTAACTCCTCTTCTTGATTTCCATGGTACTAATATCATGCTCGGAAACCCAGGTGGTGTAGTGGTTAAGAGCTATGGCTACTAACCAAAAGGTCAAAAAAAAAAAAAATTTTTTTTTTTTTTTTTTAACAACATGCTTGGAAACCCAGGTGGTGTAGTGGTTAAGAGCTATGGCTACTAACCAAAAGGTCAGTAGTTCAAATGCACCAGGTTCTCCTTGGAAACTCTACAGGGCGGTTCTACTCTATTCTGTAGAACACTGTGAGTCGGAATCAGCTGCATGGCAATGGGTTTTTTTTTTTTTACCATCATGCTCAAGATCAAAACCCTGGAATTGTGATTAATTTTTCTTCTTTTTTCCTCCTTCCCCTCCAGCATTACACAATTCAATCAGTTATCAACACTGTTCTCTCCAGCCCTCTTAATATATTATTATTGTATTTAATTTCAATACCTGTCAGCTTAGTCAGGCCCTCCTTACATCTTTCTTTGGGCAGTTAGCTGCAGAAGTCTCCTAACTAGTGTCTCTGCTCCTAAGTCCTCCACTGCTTAATGCATGATTCGACATTCATTCAATGAAAATTTACTGAATGCTTCGTAAGTGGTAGGCACTGTGTTGGGTACTTATAATACGTGCCACTAACGGGTCATTTTTTTAGCTCTGACAGTGTCGATATTTTACTGAAAATTCTTCAATAGCCATCAATTACTACCTTAACTCAACAATGTGTGTTTCACAGTCTAGTGTCTCCTTACCTTTCAAGACATTTTTTAATTCCTATTCCCCATATATATACCCAACTCTTCAGTATAAGATCAGTCCTTAATGTATCTTGAGCTTTTTCCATTTCTTTTTTGATACTGCTCATTCTATTCCGTCTGTCTTGAGTAACTTTCTTATTATCCTCAGAGGTGATGGGTGAATGCTGAATGTGCTAAATTCATTTTTAATAATTAAAATGTAAATGTATTTTTGATGTTATCACATATTTTGATTGTACAGAAAATAAGTACTTGTTCGTTAAAGATTTCTAAGATCTGGCTGAGAATTTAACAATAAAACATTTAAAGCCTGGTCTTATGGGGTTGCAGATATTTTTACAACTCTTTTACTATTTAATTATGACTTAATTATTGAAGGCCTGGTGTTACAGGCAAAAATTTTTTGGAAGCAATCAAGTAATATCATTTACAGTTTATGGAGGAATGTGGATTCCACTTAAGGAAGGCACTAATACAGGAAGGTTAATAATAAAATATCACCAAGGCAGCTTAAGTAGTTAGGCAGTGGACTTGTGACGTCTTGATGCTATCTGTTACTTTAAATGTTTCACAGTAATGTCTCATTTTGAAATGCAATATACTGTGCTCCAACAACATCCAGGCAATTTTAATAAGTTGCTTCTAATAATGAAAGGGGAAACAACCAAGGCTGAGTATGTCACCTTTACTAGACTGTAAGCCCCTTCAGGGTCGCAATTACTATATGTTTTTTGTTTTTGTTTTCCTTAATTAGGATCCTCATTGTTAAAATCTACCTGGCGTACTTGCTCATTATGCAGTCACTTGGTTCCCAATCCTGACCTACTAATTCAGAAACTCTGAGGATGGGTCTCTGCACATTTAATTTCTATGTAGTTGAAGTTGGTCTGTCAATTCGTTCTACTGAGGCGGCTTGTGTGTTGCTGTGATACTGGAAGCTATGCTACTGGTATTCAAATAACAGAAGGGTCACCCATGGTGGAGAGGTTTCAGCTGAGCTTCCAGACTAAGACAGACCAGGAAGAAGGATCTAGTAATCTACTTGTAAAAAAAAAAATTAGCCAATGAAAACCTTACGAATAGCAGTGGAACATTGTCTGATACAGTGCTGGAAGATGAGCCCCTCAGGTTGGAAGTCACTCAAAAGATGGCTGGGGAAAAGCTGCCTCCTCAAAGTAGAGTCGACCTTAATGGTGAGGGTGGACTAAGCTTTCGGGACCTTCATCTGCTGATGAACCATAACTCAAAATGAGAAGAAACAGCTGCAAACATCCATTAATAATCAGAATGTAGAATGTACAAAGTATAAGGCCGGGAAAATTGGAAATTATCAAAAATGAAATGGAATCCATAAACATCAATATCCTATGCATTAGTGAGCTGAAATGGACTGGTATTGGTCATTTTGAATCAGACAATCATATGGTCTACTATTCCAGGAATGGCAACTTGAAGAGGAATAGTGTTGCATCATCATCAAAGAGAACACTTCAAGATCTATCCTGAAGTACAATGCTGTCAGTGATAGGATAATATCCATATGCCTACAAGGAAGACCAGTTAATATGACTATTATTCAAATTGACTCACTAATCACTAAGGCCAAAGATGAAGAAATTGAAGATTTTTACCAACTTCTTCAGTTTGAAATTGATCAAACATGCAATCAGGATGCATTAATAATTATTGGCAATTGTAATGCTAAAGTTGGAAGCAAAGTAGAAGGACCTGTAGTTGGAAAATGTGGCCCTGGTGATAGAAATGACACTGGAGATCACATGAAAGAATTTTGCATGACCAAAGATTTCTTCACTGCAAATGTGTTTTTTCAACAACATAAATGGTGACTCTACACTTGGACTTCACCAGATGGAATACACAGGAGTCAAACTGATTACATCTGTGGAAAGAGACTACGGAATAGCTCAGTATCATCAGTCAGAACAAGGCCAGGGACTGACTGCTGGACATACCATCAATTGCACATATGCAAGTTCAAGCTGTAGCTGAAGAAAATTAGAACAAGTCCATGAGAGGCAAAGTATGACCTTGAGAATATCCCACCTGAAGTTAGAGAGCATTTCTAGAGTAAATTTGATGCATTGAGCTCTAATGACCAGAAGAGCTCTGGAATGACATCACACATGAAGAAAGCAAGTGGTCATTAAAAGACAGGAAAGAAAGAAAAGACTAAAATGAATGTCGGAAGAGACTCTGAAACTTGTTATTGAATGCCCACTAGCTAAAGAGAATGGAAGAAATGATGAAGTAAAAGAGCTGAACATATTTCAAAGGGTGGCTTGAGAAGACAAAGTAAAGTATTATAATGACTTGTGCAAAGACCTGGAGTTAGAAAACCAAAAGGGAAGAATACTCCAGGCATTTCTCCAGCTGCAAGAATTGAAGAAAAAAAATCCAAGCCTCAAGTTGCAATAGTGAAGGATTTCATGGGCAAAATACTGAACAACACAGGAAGCATCAAAAGGAGATGGAGGAAATACACAGTCACTATATCAAAAAGAATTCATCGATGTTCAATCATTTTGAGAGGTAGTATTTGATCAACAAATGATGGTCCTGAAAGAAGAAGTCTGTGCTGCACTGAAAGGAATGGCAAAAAACAATGCTCCAGAAATTGACAGAATATCAATTGAGATGTTTGAGCAAATGGGTGGAGCACTGGAAGTGCTCACTCACCTATGTCAAGAAATTTGGAAGACACCTACCTGGCCAACTGACTAGAAGACATCCAAATTTGTACCCATTCCACAGAAAGGTGATCTAACAGAGTGCAGAAATAATAGAAAAATATCATTAATGTCACATGCAGGTAAAATTCTGCTGAAGGTCATTCAAAAATGGCTGCACCAGTATATCGACAGGCAACTGCCAGAAATTCAAGCTGGATTCAGAAAAGGATATGGAACCAGGGGCATCATTGCTGATGTCAGATAGATCCTGGCTGAAAGATGTTTACCTGTGTTTTATTGACTATGCAGAGGCATTGGACTATGTGGATCATAACGAATTATGGATAAAATTGTGAAGAATGGAAATTCCAGAACACTTACTTGTGCTTATGAGGAGCCTATACATAGATCAAGAGGCAGTCGTTCTAATAAAATGAGGGGATACTGCATGGTTTAAAGTAGGAAAGGTGTATGTCAGGATTGTATTTTTCACCATACTTATTCAATTTGTATGGTGAGCAAATAATCTGAGGTGGACTATATGAAGAGGAACAGAGCATCAGGATTGGAGGAAGACTCATTAACAACCTGTCATATGCAGATGACACAGCTTTGCTTGCTGAAAGTGAAAAGGACTTGAAGCACTTACTGACGAAGATCAAAGACTACAGCCTTCAGTATGGATTACCCCTCAACATAAAGAAAACAAAAATACTCACAACTGGACCAATAAGCAACATCATGATAAATGGAGAAAATAATTGAAGTTGTCCAGGATTTCATTTTACTTGGATCCACAATCAGCAATCATGGAAGCGGCAGTCAAGGAATCTAAAGACTCATTGCACTGGGCAAATCTGCTGCAAAAGACCTTTTTAAAGTGTTAAAAATCAAAGGTGTCATTTTGAGGACTAAAGTGCGCCTGACCCCAAGCCATGGTGTTTTCAATTGCCTCATATCCATGCAAAAGCTGGGAAATGAACATGGAATATTCACTGAACATGGGAGACGGAAGAAGAATTGACTTCTTTGAGTTATGATGTTGGCGAAGAATGTTGACTAAACCATGGACTGCCAAAAGAATGAACAAATTTGTCTTGGAACAAATTTGCTCCTTGGAAGAAAGGATGATGAGACTACATCTCACATACTTTGGACATGTTATTAGGAGGGACCCATTCCAGGAGTAGGATATCATGCTTGGTAAAGCAGAGGATCAGAAAAGGAGAGGAAGACCCTCAACAGGATGGACTGACACAGTGGCTGGAATTATGGCCACAAGCATAACAAGGATCAAGAGGATGGCACAGGACTGGGTAGTGTTTCGTTCTGTTGTTCATAGGGTGAATATGAGTAGGAATCAACACGATGACACCTAATAACAACATTTGAAATTGAGAGCCACTGCCTCAAGGCATAAGTTGATTGCTGGCTTAGGGGTAGATATAAATTTTTTGGGTAGAACAGCCTGTTTATAAAGTCTTAGGAAATCCAAGACTTCCCCATACCCAACAAGAACGTGTGCAGAGGCGAGCATGCACACACAATGTAAAAGACAAGTACATAGTGCTGTGACACAAAGTGTTGTGCAGTGGTTAGGAATAGTTAAGAGCTGACCTCTCACCTTAGCCATGTGGGTTTGAATCTCAATCCTACTACTTACTAGCTCAGCTACTACAGACAACATACTTATCTCTCTGTGCGTATGTTTCCCCCATCTGACTACGGATAGGAAACCCTGGTGACATAATGGTTAAGTGCTACGGGCTGCTAACCAAAGGGCCAGCAGTTCGAATCCACCAGGTGTTCCTTGGAAACTCTCTGGGGCAGTTCTACTGTGTCCTATAGGGTCGCTATGAGTCGGAATCGACTTGAGGGCACTGAGTTTGGCTTGGTTTTTTTTTAACTATGGATAAGAACAATACCTATCATATAGAACTGCTGAGTCGTTCATATAAAGCAGTGGAAATAGCACCTAGTTCTATCTTGAGGAGACTCATTTCTAACTGAAGTATGAGTGCATTAAACGAATAAACAAACAAACTCAGTGCCGTCGAGTCGATTCCGACTCATAGCGACCCTATAGGACAGAGTAGAACTGCCCCATAGAGTTTCCAAGGAACACCTGGCGAATTTGAACTGCCGACCCTTTGGTTAGCAGCTGTAGCACTTAACCACTACGCCATCAGGGTTTCCGTATAAGTGCAGAGTACATTATTTCCTACATTTAATTCTAACTACATTCAGTAGTTTTAAACAGCAACAACGAACTCCCCCCAATGGAAATGGTTTCAAATAAATTGCTGCCTCTAGAAAAGAAAGCTTTTAGAATTAGGCCAGTGGCTGGGTACTCAGTCACATTTTTTAACACAAGGAGGTTTTCTGTGAGGCATCGGAGCAGAACAAATTTGTTCAGTGTCTACCGTGGAAATAAGGGATTCCTTCAGCCCAATCCAAATAGCAATCCCACTAGTTCCCAGAAGTTAAATATCAAGAGACAATTGAACCTTTAGCTCAGACTCTCACTTTGCTCCCTGCTTCTCTGCATTTCTCACCTCTATTTTTAGGGACATGAGGACAGGCTGGCACTAAGCCCTCTCTGTTCTTGCAGGCGGCTCTGCTGCAGTCCTATTACGAGGTAGTCGCTGACTCTAATTCATAATCAGTATTTTCCATAGGCAGTTTTTATAACCAGGTTTAACAGCTTTGGCTGAAGCTGGATTCAGATTTGCAGGGAATACTGGAGTGCCTTTAGCAGAAGACGAGAAAAGTTAGAATAAGAAATTTCTGAAATATGATAGAGTCTCAGAGCTCTTGCTATCTCCTTTAGTTCTATGTGTCAGAAATAGGGATTTATTACCCAGTGGCTGCCTAGATGGTCATATGAAGAGACATAAATAGGGAAGCAAGTAAGCCTGCCCTGAATGTGATCTACGTAAACTGTAAAACTAGACTCTAAACTTGGTATGTTTTATTATTATTACTTTTTTCATGACAATATCAAGTTGCTATTTTCAGTTGATTCAAATTATCTTCATTTTACTCTACCAGTATCATAAACTAGAAAATCACTCTGGTAATATTCATGAGGTAACAGAAATTAAATGATCCACAAAACACTTCAAATGTCAACTTTTGTAAAAGAAGTCCAGATAGAAAAAAAAAAAGCATGTACAGTGAAAAAAAAATTTTTTTAATATAAAGCTGTTAATTTATCTACTAAAATTTTAATAGGTACTAAAATTGTAATAAAGTGATTCTTTATATTCTACATTTTAGAAGTAATAACAATGAGTTGTAGTTTTATGCTTTTGACTCTTCTGTAAGGGTAACAAATCACAAATTGCATGAATTAAAGATACTAGTTTTTCTAAAGTAAATTAATCTTAGAGGGAGGTGATATGTTTGCCTTAACAAGAATAATTTGCTGAAGTTTCCAATATCTTATGGTAGAATTAAGACAACAAACTTAAAAAGTATGCAAGAAGTTAAATTAAACATTTAATTTTCAACATTTCAGAAAGAAAATGTTAATGGGATAGGAGAAGGCAAATATTTTGTGTTTGGTACATAAACCAAAGAAAAAACAAAACCCTTTGCTATTGAGTCAATTCTGACATAAGGCCAACACTTGCCAAGTATTTCCCATGCCCTATTAACGCTGCTTGTAAAAGTGGTGTGTAGTAATCATGGAGTAAAACATGGGCCATTGGGATTTGGAGGAAGTATGATTCGTCTACTCCCCAGATGGATAAGGCCTTCCTTGTATTATCAATGAATGTACTACATTTGGCACCAACAGGATTCTGTTTAGATGGCACACTTCAAATCTAAGTATATAACAGCTGAACAGAGAGTGTGAACTGAATTGCCAGGGTATTCTCAGTATCTTTCAGGGTTTTATAATTTCCATGTGAATACAAACACTTTCCTTCTATCCCATTTATTTTGTTCAACATTTGCTATTCTTCTATCAATCATCTGCATATAGCCAACATAGTTTTTTACTCAAGGCACACTGTGGGAATTAATTTAAATCCGGTGTAACTCCTGCTTTCAAGTTATTTACAGTCTAGGACAAGGAGAGGGAAAGGTAAATAAATGACTATAGATATTTTAGCTGCTAGGATTGAAATATATCGTAAGGGAGAGTTGGGAAACAAGACAGTGGGGTTAATGCCATCTTTAGGGATAAAGAGAGAAGCAGGGCTTCCAGAAACTACTTTTTAGAGAAGGAAATAAGGGAGCCAAATCTGAAGGAGATTGGTACATGTCAACAGATGAAACAGGCAGTCCATTTGCTCAAGCACAGCAGCAGAAGGCAGCCTGATGCATTTGGGGAACAGTAAGAAATCCAGATCAGTGAAGCCTGGGGTGCTGAAAGGGGGAGTGGAGGTGGGTATGCAGCTTAGAGGCAAGAGAAAAGACCCCAGATGCAGCTTCTTTTAACTTAGGCAACAATTGTTTTATGGGTACCCACATATACCATACCCACATATACCATAAAAAATAGAATCTAGAATTATGAACAAAAACAAATTCTTCAAAGCTAATATGCAAGCAACATGTGCAAGCATTAGTGTACATGTGGTGAATGACCAAATAGAGACCATATATAATATTTTTCAATACATAGGCATCAAGTTATTTTTATTTAATGCTAACTATGTTTTTGTTTTATAAAATAACATTTGTATTAATACACTCAACTATGTATGAAAGATCACTTATAATAAAAACTTTAATGAAAATAACTGTCAAAAATTATTAGAAAAAGCCACATATTAATGTCCAGGTCTAATTAGCCTTAAAGAGGTGTTTAGGAAGAATGAGAGTATACCTGGGATTCTATGTGCACATATGTACCTACACACATATATTTTTTGTTTGTTTTAGAAAAAACAGGCTAAAATGTTTTCTATTTGAATGAAGAAGTAGTAAAGATGGATTAAATTCTCTGAAATTAAGGTCATGTAGCTAGTAAACAACAGGAATGGAAATATATATATATATATATATATATATATATATATATATATAAAACCAAACCTGTTGCCATTGAGTCGATTCTGACTCATAGCAACTCTATAAGTCAGAGTAGAACTGCCCCATAGAGTTTCCAAGGAGCACCTGGTGGATTTGAACAGCTGATCTTTTGGTTAGCAGCTGTAGCACTTAGCCACTACACCACCAGGGTTTCCTATATATATACTTCTTAAATATATATATGTATATATATTATTCGCCCCTTTTCTAGTTGTTTACTTACTGATGGTGCAATGGTTAAGCCTGCTCAGTTGCCAACTGAAAGGCCTGCAGTTTGAAGCACCCAGTGGGGCTCCACAGGAGAAAAGACCTAGGAAATCCTATGGGGATATCTAGCAAATTCTGTTCTGTCCGATAAGGTCCCTATGAGTTGGCTTGGACCCCACGGTATACAAAAACACCAACATGATTTTTCAAATTCTAGTTTTCTAAAAATGGCTCCTGTACATCCAGGAATTCCTGGTGTCTATAAATACGTAAAAAGTTTTTACACGCGTAATTATATACAGACTTTCAAACTGAAATTAATGATGATTTTTGTCGTGTTCTCAATCCTACTGCTAACGGAGCTAAAAATAAAGGCAGGTATGGAATTTGTACTTTAGAAATGTGAACCTGTAACATCAGTTGCCCTCACATAATTTTCCTCTTGGTCCACCTATCTTGCTTTTTTTTTTCTTTTTTTTTTAATGCAAAAGTAAGATTGTTTTGCTTCTGATTCTTTTTTTTTTTTTAAAATTTGTAACAAGAATCTAATAGCTATTTAGGAACATAAACTGGTGAAAACACGTAAATATTTCACGGTCGATGAACAATGCTTGATTATGAATTGCTGCTGAGCTGGGACTCACTTCTGACTAGACTATATAACATGCTTCTGCTCCACTCTAGTCCAGGCACTCTTCCTGTGTCACATATTTCCCACTATCCTTCCTCATTGCTCTTCGCTGTTCTTTCCTTGATCTCCACCTCTGGCTGTTATCACTACCTGAAGTTCCAACAACAAAGTGCCCAGATTATCAACCAAAAACATTTGTTTATTTGCTTGTTTGTTTTGATGTAATTCAGGAGAGGTATAAACCCAGGCTTTCCTAGCGGATGAGATGCAGTTTCATAGTGTGGTCCAAGGATGACGGCAGTGCGTCTCTGAGGCAATCTAGAAATTTTTTCTATTTTTACTAAGTAAGTAACCTAGGGATTACTGTGCGTATTAAAGTATAAGAAGTAATGACTAATATACCCACAAACTCCTATGCATGTGAAAGCTGGGCAAAAAATAAGGAAGACCAAGGAAGAATTGATGCTTCTGAACTGTGGTAGCAAAGAATGTTGACTATACTATGGACTGCCAAAAGAATGAATAAATCTGTCTTGGAAGAAGTAGAGCCAGAACGCTTCTTAGAAGTGAGGATAGTGAGACTTCCTATCACGTATTTTGGATATGTTATCAGGAAGGACCAGTCCCTGGAGAAGAACATCATGCTTGGTTAATTACAGGGTCATGGAAAAAGGGGAAGACCCTCAACAGGATAGACTGACACAGTAGATGCAAACATAGCAGTCTTAAACATAGCAATGATTGTGAGGGTGGCGCAGGACTGGGCAGTGTTTAGTTCTGTTGTACGTAGGGTCACTATGAGTCGGAACTGACTAGAAGGCATCTAACAACAACAAATGATATATATATCAAAACTACGTTTTCTAAAAGGGTAATGAATTATTTAAAAGCAAGGGATCAAAATCCATTTTTCTCAGTGATAAAATGCTAGTAATGAAACAACTACTGGTAAATCAACTTTCAAAAGAAAATTATGGTTTTGCCTAAGTATTATCTTATATCATATACATTTGATATCTGCATGTGATAATATAGCTATGTAATGCAGAGTATAATGGGAATTTTTATCTTCCTGTATTCTGTAACTCTTAAGCTAATGTATTTTTTATTTTAATTAAGGTTCGACTAAAATTGATTGTTTTTATATAATAAAATACCATTTTCAAATGAAATGTATAGCAAAGCATGTGAGACCAGGCTGAGCATATGATATTTTCATGTTTACTCTGTTTATATTTCTATTTCCTTCCTAAGTTCTGAGCATCATGAAGGGAAGTGCTATCTTTTTTTCTAGTGCCTAATTCGCTATGAGCCGGAATTGACTCGACAGCAGTCGTGGAATAGAGGAGAGTACAAGCAGACATTCAGTAAATGTTTGTTTAGTAGATGAATAAATAAACGGCTGAGAATCTAATATATAAGAATGTATATACAAAAAGCAATACTCCTCGGGGGAGGGGAGAAAAAAACCCCAACAACAATAAAATGAAAATATTACTCCATACAGCAATTTAAAAAAAGAAAAAAAAAATGTACAGGAAATAGGAAATAATTATCCTTAAAAATAAATAATAAGTAGTCATTCTGACTGACCTTAGTTAGCTAGCAAAGAACCCAGAAGGTTTAATAAGCTTTTACATGTTTATAAGTAGAAATGCAAGATATATTTCCATAAATATAGGAAAGTAGCTATTTTTAACACATCCATCAGAAAGAGTAACTGGTATTCTAGTTTCCAAATACACCAGTTGGTTTAATGTGGCAGTTATTTAATAGTTGGAAAAAATTTAGGTAAAGAAGTAAAGGGCAGAGAAACTTTAAAAAGGAAAAAAAAAATTGTTGTTTAATGGCATTTATTGTACTAATGCTTTAAATTCAGAACCAATTATGGCATTGTGATGCTATCAGTAATTTCATGCTGAGCGTGTAAATTTAAAATAGCAATTTCAATTTCATTTCATCAAGGCAAGGATGAAAATGAAATTGAATACTAATTATTGCATGTGTGTCATACACCTGAAAGATTAGGGGAATACTGTGCTCATTATAAGCAAGTTGTACTCAAATGTTTCATTTGAAGGACTGAATATAAATAAAAAATTAAGTGACATTGGAAATTAATGAATGCTCAAACACAGACAATTTATACACGATTAGACTCCCCAGAGCTTCTTAGATATGAGTTTCTTCTAATAAATGGGTAGAGTTTTTCTTTTTAGAAAAATAACTTAGAAAATAAGGTATTATTTAAGAATACAATAGCAAAATATACAGCTTGACACACAAACTAAGAAGTATTTACTGAATAACAATGGCAAATTTTGCTGTTTTCTGAGCTATATTCCTCAGTTATTAAACCGTTTTATTTTCTTTTTTTCCTGAGTTGATTATTATATTGAGCCAAAAATAAAATATTAACCTCACTGCCCTTAAAAGCAAAAAAGTATTTCATTATTTTGTTAAGGTGATAAACAAAGTCATATGTAATCTAAATTCATCTGAGAGTCAACCACTGTCAGCTACAGCTGTGATAATTTCTACCTAGCACCACCAGGATAAATGCAACTTAAATACTTTGAAAGACAGAATGATGAACAGTGTTATCAAAAAAAAAAAGAGATAAAAACCCATTGCTGTTGAGTCAATTCTGACTATAGTGACCCTATAGGACAGAGTAGAACTACCCCATGGAGTTTCCAAGGAGCGCCTGGTGGATTCAAACCGCTGACCTTTTGGTTAGTAGCAGTAGCACTTAACCATTATGCCACCAGGGTTTCCACATAATGTTAAGTAGGCAACAAACTGGGACAAAGTAAAGTGAAATATCAGTACATGAACTGATGATGAAAAGGTACCTTTAGAAAAGAACATTGTAAGAGTATGTTAATTACTCTTTATGGAACCACAGCAATCACCAAAGCTCATAAACATAATTTGTCAAACAGAAACTCTGATGCAAACTTGGGTCATCATCTCTCAATTGTTCTACGATTTCTACTACAACTTTTAATCTCTAGAGTTTTATCATGATACCCAGAAACCCAGTGCCATTGAGTCGATTCCGATTCATAGCGACCCTATAGGACAGAGTAGAACTGCCCTACAGAGTTTCCAAGGAACGCCTGGCGGATTTGAACTGCCTTCCACAATTCTAAAAATGCTTTTCAGAATAGTTTACTAGGGTACATTAAAAATGTCTCTAGAATGATTTTTTTTTTTTTTTTTTGGTTTCTCTGTGTCTGTTTTAAAATTTAATTTGATCATTATTAGTATGTGATCAAAACAATAATGTGTCATTTCCATTACCTGGAATTTTCTTTGCACATATAGCTATAAAACAAAACAAAACCCATTGCCGTTGAGTCAGTTCTGACTCATAACAACCCTATAGACAGAGTAGAACTGCCTCATAGGGTTTCCAAGGCTGCAAATCTTTATGGAAGCAGACTGCCACATTTCTCTCCCGTGGAGCAGCTGGTGGGTTCAAACTACTGACTTTTTGGTTAGCAGCCAAGCGTTTTAACCACTGTGCCACCAGGGCTCCTCATATGACTATCGTTTAGAAAAATCAAGTGTAATTTAAAAATCTATTTCTGCAAATGCATGCAAACATAAATCCAAAACACAAAATAAGAACAATGAATAGCTACATGGAACTGTATGGATTAAAAAATGTATATACCAAACCAAAAACCCACTGCCAAAGAGTCAATTCTGACTCATAGTGATCCCATAGGGTTTCCAAGGCTGTAAAACTCTACAAAGGAAGACTGCTACATCTTTCTCCTGGGGAGCTGTTGATGGTGGTGGTTTTGAACGGCTGACCTTTCAGTTAACAGCCAAGTGCTTTAACCATTGTACCACCAGGGCTCCTTTAAAAAACGTATACAGTGTATAAGAATTCATAAGAAAACTGAGAAGTGGAAGTATCTAAAGGAGATTTTGGCCTAGTTCCTAAAGTATGGAAGTCATGCTAAATGGCCACAAGGCAGTGTCTTTTTCTATTTAAATGCATTTTTCTATTAAGTACATCCCATTTACATTGTACTTAATAATGTCAGGTCATGAATTTCCATTTCAAAAATTACCACTGACTGAAAATATGTCATAAATGGAACAAATCAACCACCTAAACTAATCAAAATGTTTTAAATAGCACCACATGTGAATTAAGGCCAAAACCTTTTAGTGTGAATTCTAAGGCACATCGAACTTGCACACTAAATCAAACATTTTTTAATACATCCCTCTAGTACCTTATGGAGCCCTGGTGGCTCAGTGGTGGACAGGTCAAGCTATTAACCAAAAGGCTTGTAATTCAAATCCATCAGCTGCTCCTTGGGAACCCTATGGAACAGCTCTACTCTGTCCTATAGTATTGCTATGAGTTGGAATTGACTCGACTGCAATGAGTTGGGTTTGGTTTTGGTCTCCAGCACCCTATATTTGTCATGGTTTTCTACATGGTGTTCCCCAGATTCTCACCCATCATCTTTGATCAGGCTGTACTCTTGGCCTCTAAACTCTATTGAAAGCCTTCTCTCAAGGCCCAGCTCAAATGCTATCTTCCTCATGAGTCTTTCTCATAAGAATAATTATAATAATTCATTCTCTGACCCCCAGTATATGCTGTACTTTTCTTCTCTTTAGCATATATCATTGACTTGTTTCATAGTTATTAATGTGCTCACCCTAACAGAGATATAACCACTCACAGAAAAAAAGGTTTGATTATCTTTTCTCTCCTCTCCATGTCTAGTTTAGTATCTCGTTCCAGCTAAGTGCTCAAAAGTGTTTAAGTGGATAAATACATAAGATGCTGGTATTACTATTATCCCTGTCATATCTGAGAAATCAGTTAATGCCTCGGTATATCATTCTTTCCTCCTGTTATGAAAAATAAAAAAAAAAGTTGCTTGATGAGAATAAATGAGAGATGTGAATTTAAACATCCTCAGATGCTGAAAAATGGTACCAATGACATCTGAGGTATTGTTATCATAATCCACTGCATATTTCACATTTGCACATGTGGAACCACTTCTTAGAGACAGAGAAAAAATAGACATTATTTTTATTTCCTTAAAGTGCCAAAAGTGGCTAAATGATAACATTATGATATTAAACACATAGCATATGTAAAAACCTGCTCCTTTGATACTCACCTTAAAACACTGGTATTTACACCCCAAGAATTTTAACAACCTTAACATACTTTCCAAAGGATTGTGCAAGTTCCCTTCAGTTTCAGAGTATATAGCCAATTTAAGACTCTTCACTACATCACCCTTTCCTCTGGAAATGCAAGGAAGAATCACACTCTGGGTTCTCGTTTGTCTTCTTTTTTAAATGGCTCTGATCATTCCTTGGTAATTCCCTTGTCTCATCCCCATTTGTTACCTGAATCCATGGCCATCTGTCATTTTCTGCAGCTGTCCAGGCGTTGATAAGCCCCTTTTTATTAAGACGTGCATAGTAGGGATACCATTTTTGGAGTCCAAAAAGAGCTCGGTGGGTAGATGATGCTGTGATTTGCTGATTTGATATGATTCCACCTTCAATTCCCAACGGGCCTGAGCATTCTGGGAACAAATCAGAAAAAAAAAAAAAGTTGAGTTTACTAGAAATAATCCGTATTCTAAATGTGGCTATTAGGTGGGAGATATTTTTTAAGAGATTTTAATTTGTAACACCATACCACTTAAGCCTCATCTACTTGGTAATCTGCTATTGTTTGCTACACTAAATAACTCTTGTTCTTCATGACTCTTTTCTTTGAGTGTATCACCAAATGGACACTTCCTTTTTGCATTATGATTGTGCACTGTGTTCTGTTACCTTTTGATTTCTGATCACAACAGTCTAAATCATCTAGTGCTGCTATAACAGAAATACTACAAGTGGATGGCTTTAACAAAGATAAATTTATTTTCTCACAGTCTCATAGGTTACAAGTCCAAATTCAGGGCATCGGCTCCAGGGGAAGGCTTTCTCTCTCTGTGGGCTCTGGAAGAAGGTCTTTGTCCTCAATCTTCCCATGGTAGAGGAGCTTCTCAGGCACAGGGACCCTGGGTCCAAATGACGCACTCTGCTCCTGGTGCTGCTTTCTTGGTGGTATGAGGTCCCCCACTCTCTGCTTGCTTCCCTTTCCTTTTATCTCTTGAGAGATAAAAGGTGGGGCAGGCCGCACCCCAGGGAAACTCTCTTTACATTGGATCAGGGATGTGACCAGGTAAGGGTGTTACAATCCTGCTTTAATCCTTTTAACATAATACTACAATCACAGAATACTGGGAATCATGGCCTAACCAAGTTGATACACACATTTTGGGGGGACATTAATTCAATCCATGACAACAAACACATAATGCCCTTAAAACTCCTCTCTTATAGTTCATATTCCCAGAGATTAGCATAGTGCCTCATAAGTAGTAAACCCGCAATAAATATCTCTTAATCTGCTAATTCTTGACTAGTATACATCTGTTTTGTGGCAAAAGCATTTTTACATTAAACTAGCATTTCTCACTATTAGACATTTTTAAATTAAAATTTTATAACCATCATCAAAATGTTATAGTTCCACAAAAAATCAATGGTAAATTTATCAACATAAAAATATTATTGTAATAACTTGATATATGTTGTAAGTTATGGAAAGTATGTAGGTAAATTGTTTTTATAAAAAATCAAATAAATACTGACAACATTAAACATGACAATGTGCAAACAGATATTACAATATTTACATTTACAACATTTTTAGTTCAGAATTCACTACTCCACATATAGGGATTCTACAAGTTACTTTCTTCTTTTATTTATTTACTTTTTTAATTTGTGATTTGGGAGCAATAAAATTTTCTAATAAAAAATTAAAATATGATTTTAATTTTTTATTAGATTTATGATTAAAGCATAAATTACTCAAAGGACACATTTCAGATACCAAAAGTGTTCCATTTTTAGATTAGAAATGGAAGTCAAACTCTATCTAAACGTTACATCCATTAAAAAAAAAAAAAAACAAAAAAACCATTGCTATCAAGTCAATTCCGACTCATAGTGCTCCGACAGGACAGAGCAGAACTGTCCCATAGGGTTTCCAGGGAGCTCCTGGTAGATTCGAACTGAAGACCTTTTGGTTAGCAGCCATAGCTCTTAACCACTACGCCACCAGGGTTTTCTATGTCCTTATAGATACAGATATATAATTTCTTAACTATTTCATATATTTTCATCAGAAAGCATATTTTATTTTCTAAAAATTTTCAGTTTTGTAAAAATACAAAGAAGACAACATCTGCAATTCAACATTTTTCACAGGTACATGTCAATAAAACCAATTATTTTAATTATGTTGTACAACCAATACATTTTATTTTAAATTCAGTTTTGGGAAAATTCACAAAAAGTATAGGGTTTTGATACAATGAAAAGTAATACTTGATTTTCTTAATTTCATTAACAATTTACATACTAAACTCAATTTTTTTTCCAATTTAGATTTGTATTACAAGTATGATTACCCTATTATAAAATACATTGAAATTCTTTGTTAGAATTTCTGAAAACACAAGAGGAGTGCACAACTATTACCAAATGTCAGAAACCTGGATCAGTGATTGCCATTGAGTACATTTTAGATTTTAATCATTATTTTAGTCCAAAATTTGTCAGTAATTAATCAAATTTTTATGCTCAGATTGAGGTTGAAAATATAAAAGGAAGAATTCCAGAGCTGGATTATAATATCTTTTAAAAGTGAGGAAGATGTTTCTCATTGGCAATCGTCTTCTTTTTTCATTAAGCTGTAAACACACTTCTTTTCCTGTTACACACTCAGACAATACATAGCTCTACACACGTTACTAACATTTCTCTACTGGCTTTAAAACTTGTGAACATTTTTTTGAAAGGATAAAATACATGGATAAGTAATCATCTTAATCAGACTTTAATAGTAAATATGAACTTAATTCAGCAAAAAGTGAACCTTTGTAATAGACAATAAATCATTCATCTGATAAGTTAAATCTAGACAATAATTTTTTTTTAACATATAATTAGAACTGTTTAACCCTTTTCGAAGTCATTGGATTACGAAACCCTTCATTTTTAGAATTATAATACTAGGAGCTATAGATAACTGAGTTTCAAATTCAAAAAAAAAAAAAAAAAATTAACGCCGAAAAACCAAAAGCTGCTTCTTTGGATTTTTATTTTGCTCTCCATTGTAAACTTCAATCTTTGCAGACTTCATAAAAGTACTAAGAAACTTTCATGATGACACTCTGATTTTAAACAATTGCAGGAACCTGGCTTTTTAAGGATATTGTCCTTAAAGAAGCCTCTAGGATCCTTGCCTTTGATATGTAGAATGTTTGGATGGAAAAACGGGGAGGGAGACATTAATTGTAGGCCAGTAAGTAGACTGGCAGAGCTAGAGAGCCAGGCTTGATTAATTAAACTGCATGATAGCCTTAGATGTAACTCAGTGCAATTTAGTTCCGTGCTTCTCAAGACCTTTTGCTGAACTGGACAACCTTACAGAATTTATAAACATTTTAAAACAGAGGTTATGTATCAACCACACTATTTAGTAAGTCTACTTCATCAATACTCTTAATTTCCCATCCTCCCCTTATTAGCTAACATTCCAGCAAACACTTTGGCTGTGAACTGTTGCATTATCATATAAGCCAATGCGTAGATTTTGAAGATAAATTTGCATCGTTTACTCTGCTATGAGGTAATCTGAAGGCTAACAATCTTCACCAGTCATGCACATTCATTCATTCAGAAAAAACATCGTAATTAAAAAAATATATATTGACACGCTATATTTTTATTTTATTGACTAGGCTTTGCAGTTTCCTGGAGTACTTTTACATTAGTTAGCTCATTGCTCTGATGCCAGCTTCACAAGTTTTCTTCCCCAGTACTCAATTCCACATGTTTTTTCAAATACAGTTTTTACAAAAATCATTTACATACTGTATGTTGCCAATCAGAAAAGCCCATCAGAGGCAAACATCCGTGTGTACGGGCCTCTGGATGAAGCATGACTCTGTGAGGTACCAGCTTGCTTCCTGACCAGTTAAAGAGCCTTAATTTTCCTCATTTGTAAAATTAGATTTAGGATGAGGGAATAAAGGAGTCCCTAAGCACTTTATTACTAACCAAAAAAAAAAGGTGGTTCAAATTCACCCAGAAGCAACTTGGAAGAAAGACCTGGTGACATGTTTCTGAAATATCACAGCCTTAAACACCACTTAGAATGCAGTTCCACTATGCATACATGGAGTTGCCATGTGTTGGAATCGACTCGGCGGCAACTGGTTCGGTTTATCGGGAGTGAAATGTAAAACAGTGTTTTACCTTTGTAACTATGAATTGTTAAAAAATAATGAGCCCAGTTCTCTAAGATCGCTTGCATAATTCTTTTTATAGGACCCCAACGGAGGCAATAATACTGGCTTTTTCGTTCCTTTGGGGTAGACTCTGGATCTTTTCGCTGCTGCATCCTTATATGCTCAAGTGATTTGCACACAGGAAGAGCACAATTAATATGTGCTGGATGTTGTTGTTATTATTATTATTTTTTAATAAACAGTAAACTAATAAGCAGTGCAAGCCCTATACTTTATTGCACACTGGAAAGTTGTCACAACAGCAGCTTTTCTTTACTAGTCATTTGGACCACAATCAAATGGATGTCATCGTGATAAAACATCCAAAATCCAATTTCCTTTTGCCTGTGCTATCCACATCCCCACTGTCCTATTAAATCCAACAGTTATAAAAACTTATGAAGGGGTTGCAATTCAGAATGCAAATGATTATATACCTAAGATTGAGTGACCTGAAGCAATTAGCCACAAGATGCCTAGAAGAAAGATACTAGGGATATGCACATTGCTATTGCTGGAATCAACTAGAAGGTAACAGGTATTGTTATCAGTAAATGAAAGAAGACACATATGAAGTGATAAATGATTAAATAAATAATATTAGATGAGCATATTGATGTTGAAAAGCACATCCACATGTGTTTTCTCAACTGATCTTAACAGCAATACTTCAAGGTAAGGAGGTTATCACACCTATTTAATAAATGAGGAAGCCTGTGAGAAGCTAAACCTGTAAAAGATGAGGCTAGAACTTGAGCCAAATGCTCTGCTTCATAGCACAACAAAAAAGTAACAGTTGAGAGTGGAAAGAGAATTCAGTAATTCTTTACACGTTGTTTCTGATCTGCTGCTGCTGCTGTTGTTTTATGTAGGGATGGGTACCAATACAGTGTGGAGAGAGGATAGGAGAATTAATATGAAGGGAACATGCTGAATATCACTATTTACATTGAGGATATGACAGAGTTGTCTCAAATTGAGATATATTAAAAGAGTAGGTGACAGTCCATGGCAGTGAGTCACAGAAGTAAAGACTGAGGGTGTAAAGTGGCCTGTGTTTCCTGAGGTGTTAAAAAAAATAGTTGACCTGGATACCATCATTGGTCTATATATTTCTTATCTAGTATGAATAGGCTAATTCAGCTCCAACCAATTTTTTGGCCTCTTCGATCCATCCATCCATCCATCCATCCTCCCCTCCCTTCAATTTAATACATATTTACTATCTTCCATTCATTTAATACATATTTATTGAATGCCTGCTATGTGTCAGGCACTTTTCTACGTTGTGATGATACATGGGGGAACAAGGCAGAAACGGTCTCGCCTATCAAAGGATTCATATTCTAGTGGGGAGACAAATGATAACCACTTAAATAAACAAGAAAATATCAGAAAGAGTTAAGTGTGATGAAGAAAAAAAGAGTGAATCAAGTGAGTATGTGTCAGGTGATCAAAGATCTTTCTGAGAGATGGCACTAAATCTGATGTCTGAAAGAGAAGCAGGAGCCAGTTACTGTGATAGGTAGCCACTGGTTTCCTCAAAGAGCTTTCAGGTCAGTGGGGGGAAAAACATACATAGGATCTTCTGTTGAATCCTATGCATTCATTACCATAACATTTATCATACTATATGAAAATTTTGTATTTCTATTATATTAGAATTTTATCATGAGCACAATTAATTGTTCTAGAGTTCTCATTCTTCTCAATATTATGCATGCTTTGTTATGATCCACACAGTTGAATGTCTTTGCATAGTCAATAAAACACATGTAAACATCTTTCTGGTATTCTCACTTTCAGCCAAGATCCATCTGATATCAGAAATGATTTCTTTCATCCCTTGTTGTCTTTTGAACCCAGCTCGAATTTCTGGCAGTTCCCTGTCCATGTAATGCTGCAACCATTTTTGAATTGTCTTCAGCAAAATTTTACTTGCTTGTGTTATTAATGACATTGTTTGATAATGTCCATATTCTGTTGGATCACCTTTCTTTGGAACAGGCACAAATATGCATCTCTTCTGGTTGATTGGCCAGAAAACTGTCTTCCAAATTTTTTGGCATAGATGAGTGAGCACTTCCAGCATTGCAAATATTTGTTGAAATACCTCAATTAGTATCCCGTCAATTTCTGGAGCTTTGTTTTCTGGCAATTCCTTCAGTGCAGCTTGGGCTCCTTCCTTCAGTACCATTGGTTCTTGATCCATATGCTACCTCATAAAATTGTTGAAGGTCAACCAATTCTTTTTGGTTTAGTGATTGATATTCCTTCCATCTTTTTTTGATGCTTTCTGTATCATTCAATATTTTTCCCACAGAATCCTTCAATATTACAACTCAAGGCTTCAATTTTTTCTTCAGTTCTTTCAGCTTGAGAAATGCCTAGTGTGTTCTTTCCTTTTGGTTTTCTAACTCCAGGTCTTTGCATATTTCATTATAATACTTTGTCTTCTTGAGCCACCCTTTGAAATCTTCTGTTCAGCTCTTTTACTTCATCATTTCTTCTTTTTGCTTTAGCTACTCTACATTCAAGAACAAGTTTCAGAGTCTCTTCTAAAATCCATTTTGGTCTTTTTTCTCTTTTTAATGACCCTTTCCTTTCTTTATGTATGATGTCCTTGATAGCACCTGTTTTTCAGCCATTAGTGTTCCGTGCATGAAATTTATTCTTGAGATGGTCTCTAAATTCCAGTGGGATATACTCAAGGCTGTACTTCGGCTCCCATGAACTTTTTAAATTTTCTTCAGCTTGAACTTGAACTTGTATATGAGTCTTTGATGATTTCTTCCACAGTTGATCCCTGGCCTTGTTCTGAGAGATGATATTGAGCTTCTCCGCCGTCTCTTTCTACAAATGTAGTTGATTTAATTCCTGTGTATTCCATCCAGCGAGGTTCACATGTACAGTTGCTGTTTATGTTGTTGAAAAAAAGTATTCCCAATGAATAAGTCGTTGGTCTTGCAAAATGCTATCATGAGATGTCCAGCATAATTTCTATCAACAATGCCATATTTTCCAACTACTGATCTTTCTTTTTTGTTTACAACTTTTGCATTCCAATCACTAGTAATTATCAATGCATATTAATTGCATGTTTGATTAACTATAGACTGCAGAACTTGATAAGAGTCTTCAATTTCTTCATCTTTGGCATTAGTGGCTGGTGTGTAAATTTGAATAGTAGTTGTATTAACTGGTATTCCTTGTAGGTGTAGAATAGGGTTTTCAACATTTCCTTGCTGCTAAGTCTGTGTTTATGCATCTTTGGTATTTTGCTTATATTTTTCAGGTTTAAAATAACCCTAAATTAAGAAGTCCAATCAACATTGACTACCTGAGGCTTTTAGCCATCATTTACATAGTCAATTAAAACAACTGCGTTGCCTGAATTGTCTGAGTGCATTGCAAGTGCTTTCTGACCCGGGGCCCTGCTGTGCACACTAACACAGAGCAAGTGAGTGATGTCACCTGGCATGTTAAGCAATAGCAGATGGGCCAGCTGGGGCCAAGCCTCATGTGCCTTCCACAGAGCAACTTCTCTGCCAAGTCAGATGTGAATAAAATCCCTTCAAAGTAAAGTCCTCCTCACTCTGCAAACTCATTCTCTGGAGTGTGGCAAAGAATAGCATCTGCATTTTATTGATCTTTCAGCTGACAAGTAAGCAGTGCCTCAAGATGTCTCACATCTTGTTTCTGAGTGTGCCGGTTAAGCCTTTCAAATAAGTGAGACGCCAGGCTGAATCCATAACAGGGATGTACTGCTTTCATTTGCTCTATCTCGATATCCAGACATCTTCAGAATGAAAGGATTTCAAATTAAAGCCATGTAAGAAACAAATCTCCTTTAAACATTGCCAGTTCTCTCTTTCTCTAAGCATCTCATTTTCTTATAGGGGCGTGAGTCCTCTGCTGTGCTTAGCATAGCATGATAATTGTGCTGAATACAAGCTCTGGTTGATAGATTACTGATGACCTCCAATACTGCAGAAATTAATGCTGATTCAAGCATAAGCTTCCTTCTGTGCCACTTGGACTACAACCCTTCCTTTATTCCTAACGTTTGTTTTATTTAAGGGTTGTCTCCAGACCAGGCTCTAAATTGATGAGGGAGGGATCAAGGCCACCATTCCTCACACTGTAGCCTGGGGGTTAAAAGGAGCCCTGAGGTTTTTTTTTTTTGTTTTTTGTTTTTTTCTGGTGAGTCTTGTCATTTAAGCCCCCGCACATTTTATTTTCTTCAGTACGGAATTTTTAAGGAGCCCTGGTGGAGCAGTGTGTACAGTGAGTGACGGCTAACCAAAAGGTTGGCAGTTTGTAACCACCAGGGGGTCCTCAGGAGAAAGATGAGGCAGTCTGCTTCCATAAAGATTGACAGCCTTAGAATCCCTGTGGGGTAGCTAGGAATCAGAATTGACTCAATGGCAGTGGGCTTAATTTTTTTGTTTTAGGGAATTTTTACCAAATGAAAGAAAGCAAGGGATGGAATGGAGACAAGACATTTAAGAAGGGCTGATCTCAGGGACTGGGCCTGAATGTGCTGGTTTGGCCTTAGGTTAAAGGGGATGATGGCAAGGAGCTTCCTAGACAGGGTGCGAGCTGTGAAGATGGACACGCACAATGCAGCCTTCCCTTCATGCAATCGTTCACCAGTTCCTGCAGAGCACCTCTTGGGTGTCAGCCTCTGGACATAGCACTGAGAATAACAACTTTAAAAGGGCTTAAGTTCAAATCCTCTATGATGAGGTCTGCTTCCCTTCAAGCCTAGAAACGACTTCTTTGTATCAGAGCACCAACTTCATATTTGGCTGTAGTAATCTGGTTTAGGGAAACTTCTAATAGTATAATCATCTGAAGTCTTTTAAAAAATTAGTTAAGTTTGTTTGAATTGCACATAAAATGCATGTGCATCTTAAAGAAAAGGTTATTTATTTGCAGCAGATGTTCTGCTTAGCCTAAATAAACACCAAGTTTCTTCACAGTCTGAAAGACTGTGATTCTGTGATATGTGGCCACTGAAGCTTTTTCCCTTATTCTATTAGAAACTATACCTTATTGTCTTTCCATACCGGAAAGCCCATGCAATGTCCAGTACAGGATGAGGGAAAAACAATTTGTGCATATTTTTTTTCTCTTAGATAACAAGCTTCTTAAAGGTAGGAACCATGCCTTTTGCATTAATGTTTCCAAAACAATGCAGCACCTTACAGTCAGTTCTCACTATTGTGGGTCAAAGTAAATTAAAACAAATCATGGCTTTTTGAATTACTTTTCTTCCTTTCTTGTAACTGAATTAATCTCCTCAACGTAGATAGTATTAACATAAGGATTCCACATACTTGTTGGATATTAAAATCAGAAACGCTTTCTTGGTCTGCTGGAATGACTGAAAATATATAAGAATCAACTCTTGGGGAGTAAGAGAATTTTTCATATTTAGGATAAAAACCAGCATTCGTAAAGTTGCAGACTCAATTATCAGCCATCTAGCTATTTTTCTGTAAAATGTTGTTACGCTTGTCTTCACGCTGTATGTTATCTCAATTCAATTATGATATATTTTCAGTTTAAATTATTTTTTTTAGAGCAGAAAAAATTAAACCCATGAATAAACTTAATTGTAATAGGAAATAGTCCATTAATATTTCTGAAATCTGATTTGTGAGTGTATTGAAGGATGACGATTTTATTTAAATAGGAAAGCCTATGCACTCTAGTATTGAAAGGCTGAAAGTCTTAATGAAATAATTCACAAAAGCCAGCAAAATCTCCTGAGATAATCATACTAACACAGTAAACATATTTGCTGTAGGACAATAAAGAAGAGTGTATTTTAGTTTGCTTAAGATGCATTTTTTCAGAAGAGAAGAGCATATGGGCTTTTCAAGTGTTGAATGCCCTTTCGCAGTCAGGCAAGATTTCAGTAACCTGTACTCAGGCTTTTACTTAAACTGCATAATTCATCTGATACCAACTATAAAGATAACAAGATGGTTTGGTGACACATTTGCCTCTGTAGTCAAAAGCCTGCAATTCAAAAACTCGCAGAGGTATACCTACTCTTGCCTTCTGAAAAAACACACATCTACACAGGAAAGAGCTAAAAAGGAGTATAACGCCAAGGTAAAACGCTAAAGGACAAATTCAATTGTTTCGAGAAACATGAGTCAAATAACAAGGGTAACTATTCAAATGCTGCTGTGCAGAAGAAACATTTCCATGTTTTTATATTATTTACATCTTTTCAGATGATTTTTGGTAGATACCTATCAGGATAAGTACTACATGGTATTGCCTCTGATGTCTTCTTATAAAGCAGTATTACTGCCCAATCAAACACTGATTATTATTAGAGATAAATCATAGTCCCAAACCCAGTTGTCAGCCATCTAGCCATTTTTTCTATACAATGTGGTTATGATTTTCATGACACTGGATGTTATGTTAAGTCAAGTATGAAGTCCTAGCATTCTGAAGGTCATAGGAAATCCAAAAGATTAAAGCAGGAACCACTGCAGATGGCCAGGTGTGACATAATGAGCCCGGCCTAATGTAAGAACACTTTGCAAAGACAGGGGAACAAAGAACAGAGAGCAAAATGGAGTCTGGGATGGCATAGAAGATGATTTCTTCATTTAAATTCTAGAGAAGTCTATATTATGCATCAACTCTTAGGTAATACCCATACAGATAAAAAGGTATTGGGGTGGGGAGGGAACTTAAAATTCCTTGCAAATAATTTTTAAATCTTCCTTCTAGGTTATAATTTCAGTTTTACTCAGCTTTATTTTGTTTTCCCTCTTACTTTTTCTTTTTTTTTTTTTTAATCTTTTGCCTGCATTTCCAGTTTAGAGCTGAAACAGAGGGTGAGTTTTTGATAACATATATTTACTAGTCAAAAATTCCTGTAGACCCAAATACCAAAAAGGTTTTACACATTACATTTGCAATGAATTTGGTCATCTAAAAAAGGAAAAATTCCCCACAGAATTTTAAACACAACAAATGAAAAGCTATTAAAACAAAGAATGCTTTACTGATCTGAAAGAAAGAACATTCTAGAAGAATTCAAAACAGTAACAATTTTATTAAAAAGTTGTAGAAGTTAAGCCAGTTTTTATGTATTATCTCTCATTCAATAGAGATTCACACTAGTTCTGTTTTATAATGTAATGAATGAATCAGCCACTGAAAGAGAAAAGTCAACTTTCATAACTTTTTAAAATTTACTGTATTTAAACCTTGATGTCATAGTGGTTAAGAGCTACGGCTGCTAAGAAAAAGGTTGGCAGTTCAAATCCACCAGGTGCTACTTGGAAACTCCACGGGGCAGTTCTACTCTGTCCTACAGGGTCGCTATGAGTCAGAATCAATTTGTTGGCAATGGGTATATTTAATAATAAAGCAGACACTGATATTATGTGGTGTCCAGATGAAATACTTATTTTTGCTGGGAAATATTTGAGGAAAAGAATCCTCTAAAATTTGTATTAGTTTTAGCTAATAATACATGCGGGTGTCCCTGGGTGTTGTAAAGAATTAAATCTTGGACTACTATCCTAAAGGTTGGCAGTTGGAACACAGAGGCACCTCGAAAGATAGGCCTGGCAATTTGCTGTCAAAATATCACAGCTTTGAAAGCCCTCCAGAGCAGTTTTACTCTGCATGCCTGTGAGCACCATGAGTCAGAATCAACTAACGACAATAACACATGTATACATTTTAGACAAGTATTTACACATCTTAAATCTGGGTTCTAATATTTAGCTGCTGATATAAATATGGAATATTAGCTATGTCTATCAAATCATCTGTAACAGAAATAATTGCTATTTTTTGATATAACAGGTTACATCATTGTTATTCATATTGGGCTGAAGGAGCATGCCAATAAATAGCAAATCACAATTATTTTGATTTATTATTTGGTTCATATTCTTCACATCAGTGAGTATTGAGTATGAATTATATAAAGAAATTTGAAGCTATAATCTATGTTTTAACTTACCTTTAAACGTTGAACTATATGAAAAGAATGACATTCAACAGTTTTTAATTTACAAAAAGGGTAATTTCATATAGTTCAGCCTAATGATTAAGTAAATAACTATACTTCTTATAAACTTATATTAAAAATATGTGACATGGAGGGTTGATATCAGAAAAATAGTGGAGTAGGTAGCTCCAAGGTCCTGTCTCTTCATATAAACATCTAAAACTAAGCAGAAATTGTCAGACCAACTTTATCAGAACTCTGGAAAACAGCTAAAGCTATATAGCAATCAGGTAAATGCTGAATGAAGGAAAAAGCAATTTAAAAGTGAAGTAAAGCTTTGTGGTATTTTCATTTGTCCTTGTTCCACTCCCTCCCAGGCTTTGAAGCAGTATGCAAGACATCAGCTGTGTTCTAAGCATAGAATCCTTGTCCCCGGTTCCAGAGGAAGCAGAACAAACCTTAGTAGAAAAGTATTGTGTATGTCTGTTCTAACCTATCTGGGGTGGGGGTACCTAACAGAGTGCTACAAAGTGCTCATGTTTATTGCACCTAATTCACAACTCACCCAGGCTAGAAATGTGTCAGGCATTATTCAAAAGCATTCTAAAATGAAACAACCTGCTAGTGCCTGGGGCAAAAGCTTACATTGACACATATAATAGACTGCCTAAGGCCTGGGAGGAAAAGTTGGAGACAGTATCTTTGGGAAATTAGGGCATTCAATAGAACCCCGTAGAAAGGGGGGATTTAGAAAACCAAGTACATGCCCAAGACAAGATGCATGCTCAGAAAAGGCCTGAGGAACAAAGCTTTTACTTCCAGCTGATCCCTACCCTCAGTGGCTAAGAGCTAAAAAAAAGCCTCACAACAAAGCTAATCTTGAAAGACTGAGAAATGTATTTTTTTTTTTATTTGTTTGTTTTAGCTTTTGGTGTCTATGTAAATCTCTGTCAAAACATTAGTTGAACACAAACTAAGTAACAAACACTTTGGTCACCACATGTGACAAGAAACAGAGTTGAGAAAATCTTAAACAAATGAACTATTACAGCCTTCAACAATCAAAAAAAGAGCAAATCTTTGGGAAGAGGGAGGATATGTTTTCCAGAATTATCACATTATAATATTCAAATGCCCAGTTTTCAACACAAAATTATAAGACATACAAAGAAAAAGGAAAGTATAGCCTATTTAAAGGAACAAAATACATAGACAAAAACTGTCCCTGAGGAAGCCCAGACACTGGACTTACTAAATAGACAAAGACTTTGAATAACTATCTTAAATATGCTCAAAGAGGTATAGGAAAATGTGAGCAGAGAACTAAGAAATTCAGAAAAATTATGTTTGAACAAAATGAGATTATCAAAAAGAGATATAAATTGTAAAAAAGAAAAAAAAAGAATCGAACAAAGTTTGAACCTGGAAAGCACAAGTACTGAAGTTAGGAAAAAAATACTGAAGGAATTCAACAGCAGATCTGAGCAGGCAGAAGACAGAATTAGTAAACTTGAAGATAGCATGACTGAAATTATCCAGACTGAGAAGCAAAAAGAAAAAGAGTGAAGAAGAGTGAAGAGTACCTAAGGGACCGTGACACACCGTCAAGCAGATTAACATACACATTATAAGAGTCCCAGAAGGAAAACACATAAAGAAGCAGAAAGCATACCTGTAGGAATAATGGCCAAAAACTTCCCAAATTTGATGAAAGACATGTATCTACACATCTAAGAAGCTCATCAAACTCCAAGTAGGATAAATTCAAATTTAAGACCCATTATATGCAGCAGTATGTTTACAGGGAACTGCCAGAAGTTTAAGCCAGATTCAGAAGAGGTCGTGGAATGAGGGATATCATTGCTGATATCAGATGGATCATGGCTGGAAGCAGAGAATACTAGAAAGATGTTTTCCAGTGTTTTATTGACTATGCAAAGACATTCAACTCTGGGGATTATAATGAATTATGCATAACATTGTGACAACTGGGGATTCCAGAAAACTTCATTGCGCTCATGAGGAATGTGTACATAGATCAAGAGCCAGTCATTCAAACTGTGTGGTTTAAAGTCAGGACAGTTGTGCATCAGGATGGTATCCTTTCCCCATACTTATTCAATCTCTATGCTAAGCAAAAAATATGAAAAGGTGGACTATATGGAGAAGAACGGGTATCGGGATTAGAGGAAGACGCGTTAATAACCAGTGATACGCAGTTGACACAACCTTGCTTGCTGAAAGTGAAAAGGACTGGAAGCTCTTAGTGATGAAGATCAAAGATCACAGTCTTCAGTATGGATTACGCCTCAACAAAAAGATAACAAAAATCCTTACAACTGGACTAATAAGCAACATCGTGATAAATGGAGAAAAGATTGAAGTTGTCAAGGATTTCATTTTACTTGGATCCACAATCATGGAAGCAGCAGTCAAGAAATCAAAAGACACATCGCATTGTGCAAATCTGCTAGGGGGGAAAAAAACCTCTTTAAAATGCTAAAAAGCAAGTATGTCACCTTGAAGACTAAGGTGCATCTGATCCAAGCCATGGTGTTTTCAATCACTCGTACACATGCAAAAGCTGGGCAATGAATAAGGAAGACAAAATAAGAATTGATGCCTTTGAATTATGGTGTTGCAGAAGAATATTGAATATATCATGGACTGCCAAAGAATGAACAAATCTGTCTTGGAAGAAGTACAGCCAGAATGCTCCTTAGAAGCAAGGATGGTGAGACTACATCTCATATACTTTGGACATGTTATCAGGAAAGATCAGTCCCTTGAGAAGGACATCATGCTTGGTAAAGTACAAGTCAGCAAAAAAGAGGAAGACCCTCTTTTTCATCATTGCAGAGGTTGCAGTGATGGGCTCAAGCATAAAAACAATTGTTAGGGTGGTGCAGGACGGGGCAGGGTTTCATTCGGTTGTACATAGGGTTGTTATGAGTTGGAACTGACTCGGCAGCACCTAACAACAGCAACAATATTCAGACCAGAGCTTCAAACCATTCCACTCCAGTTTGAATCCTTGTTGAGAATTTGCATTTCCACCCTAAATATACTAAATCAGAATCTACAGTTTAAAAAGCTCTGCAAATGATTCTTATGTATAATAAATTTTGAAAGCCATGCTCCACTAGTGGTTCTCAGAACTGGTCCCTAACCAGCAGCATTAGTATCACCTGGGAACTTGTTAGAAACACAAATTCTCAGCAGGGGTTCGAACCAGAATGAACTGGTTTGAAACCCTGATACAAACTGTCAAAAAACAAAGACAAAGAATGAATCTCAAAACATCAAGAGAGAAGCAAGTCATAATGTACAAGAGATCATCAATAAGATTAGCTGATGATTTCTTGTCAGAAAACATGATGTCAGTAGGCAATGATATTATACACTTAAAGGGCTGAAAGAGAAAACAAACACAAAAACAAACCTGTCAACCAAGAATAATATATCCAACAAAACTGCACTTTTAAATAAGGTTGAAATTAAGATATTTGAAGACAAACGAAATTGTGGGAGTCTGTCACCATTAGGCCTGCCCTGTAAGATATACTTAAGGGACTTATTTAGGTTGAAATTAAAGTCCACTAGATAGTAATTGAAGCCCTGGTGGCAGAGTGGTTAATAGTTAAGGAGAGCTATGGCAATCTATGGTTGCTAACCAAAATGTTGGCAGTTCGAATCCACCAGTTGGTTTCCTTCTTGGAAACCCTATGGAGCAATTCTACTCTGTCCTAAAGGGTTGCTATGAGTCATAATCAACTCGACAGCTACAAGTTTATTTTATTTTTTTACATGATAAGGATTTAATATTCAGAATATATAAAGAACTACAACTCAACAAGAAAAAGATAATTTAAAAATGGGTAAAGGACCTGAACAGACATTTCTCCAAAGAAGTTATACAAATGACCAATAAATACATTGAAAATTGCACATCATTAGTCACTAGGGAAATGCAAATCAAAACCACAATGTCATATATAAAAAAGTTTAAGCTACAAATAATTCATGTCTGTCAATTATGATGTAAATGTCAAAAAATAGTCAAAACTATAATTTCATGCTTTTACATAAGTTTTTAATTAAAAGAGAATATAGTATTTCCTTTCTTTTCGGAATTACGAAAAAGATAGGTGTTCCCAAAGCTTCCATCTTTCTATCTTACGTTTGACAGTTTACCACCTTACTATGTTTATAGGATTAGCCAGGAATCAGATAAGGAGCATCAAATCACAAACATAAAATAATGCACAGTCATTAACATAAAATGGAAATGGTGAAATTAGTTTCTAAAAATATAGGTAGAAATAGGAAAACCAGTTACTTGCTTTTCTCTTTAATTAAATGCCTCAAGAACTGGTAAAAGCATTTATTTTCTAACTGATTAGTCACTAGCATACAGTAAGAAAAATTTACTATTTTTAATATAAAACCCTTGTAGTCAAGTTTATTCCAACTTACATAGACTCTATAGGACAGAGTTGAGCTGCTCCATACAGTTTTCAAGGAGTGGCTGGTGAATCTGAGCTGCTAACCTTTTAGTTAAGTCTTAACCACTATACCACCAGGACTCCATTTTAATAGAAAGAAACTATGAATAACAAAAAGATGGGGAGAGAGCCAAGGATGTACATTTTATTTTACATTATTAAGAAAAGATTTCACTAGTTGAATATTTTTCTTTAGTGACCAAAATCCTGTTTAACTACAAAACAAACAAACAGCAATAAAAAAATCACGGTGTGGGCTATAAAGCTATAAATTGCTCAGGCAGAGGGTTCTGACAGTATCTACTTGATGACTTAGCACTATAAAAAGTTATCTGCTTAGCTAAACAAAGAGTGCAGAGATAAAACAAGGAGAAAAACCATTTGTTTTATATTAATAGATTTATATAAGCACAATTTGCATAATATACAATTTACAAATGTAAGTAATTTATTTGAGAAATAAAGTAAAAATTAAGTTTAATATATTGATGATTTGTTACAGGTAAGGCACCATACTGAGTCTTGGCAAATTTTTCTATTTTAAGAATCTATCAGAAGTGCTCTTTACTGCAATTTTGTTTGAAGGCATAAAGGCAAATGCAATTCTAAAATATCTCTAATCTGAACAGAGACTTAAACAAAGAGAAATACTTTACTACAGATTTTGGGTTATGAAGCTGGAGAGAGTTGGGTGTGAATTCTGCCATCACCACTTGCTATGTGGCCTTGAGCAATTAGCTTAATCTTTCAGAGGCCCCACATTAATTCAGTGATTTCCAGATTTTACAGCATGTTAGGGAAGCTTTTAAAAGCTCCAGTGACAGGTCACACCTCATACCAATTAAATCAGAATGTCTTAGCACAGGAGCCAGGCATCTGTATTTTTTAAATATCCCAGATGATAACAAGGTGCAGCAAAGCATGGGGACTGCAGAGTTACTCATCTGCTTTACACGTAGGATAACACCCACCTTACAAGAGTGCTCCATAAATGAGAAACTATTACGGTAAGCAAGTATTAAACTATATGGCAATTAATATTCCCTAGAAATAGTAGCTCTTAAGTTGCTGTTGTTGTTTTATTGTTATAAAGTAAATGTAAGGAGTAAAAAGATGTATGGGGGAGACTGACGTCTGCTGAGACTACCTGGAGATTCATGGTTTAAACACATGCTTCCAATTTAGCCAGGTTTTGTACTTATTCACTTCTTATTAAAGAAATAAAGAGTAGGCTATCTACTCCCATTTCCCATGTAAAATGTTGGTTAATAAAAACTATAAATATACACACAAGAACAATTACTAATCATGAGCAGTTAACTGAAAATTATCCAAAGTGTTATGTCACTTGTCATCTCTTTAATGCCATTATTTATCACCAGATATTTCTGTCACCAAGGCATTCAAATTGCCAGATAAAACTCTTTGCCTAGGGGAAATATAAGCTGTAGCTGCTTGTAATGAGTGAAAACTAAATGATTCCCCAAAGTGCATTGTCAGACTCATCGGAAATAAAAATAACTAATCAAATAATTCTGTTTGAAAATAGGTCTGTGTCTGGCAGGTACTTTTCTTCATTGTGATAAAACAGGGGAACTCCTATGGAAAAATCTCATATTAACACTTTCATAAAACAGATTATAACTATGAAAAATGCTTTTATAATCAAGTTTTTTTTCCCCCATTTTAATATCTGAGTAATTCTAGCTTTAAGATAGATTGAGATGAAGTCTTGGCCGCTGGCAATTCACTAGCAGTAATCAAAGAAATCTCATTTCCTCAAGTCTATAACTGAGAGTAAAGTAACAAACCATTTCCCTCCAAATTGAATAATACCTGGCTCCCATATCTTCAGCATACCCTCTTCTGATTTAACCATGACTTCTATTTCCAAGCAATGCTGTCAGAGTCTTAATATTCATTGTTTCAAATTTCCAAGGACATAAAGGTGAGGTATGGAAAGAAAAGTCCTGAAATGCCACTTAGCATGCAAACAACTCTTATTATGATCTGATTTTGATACGTAAGGAATCACGCATGGAGGCTTATTTTATTTTATTTTTTTCTTGTTATATAAAGAAAGTAAACTGGAGAGACCATTTTGGAATAAAACAAATGTGTGATAAATTCAGGAAATGTACATCTTTGCACAAAGGGTTGACAAAAGCACATGGCAAAAACCTTCGGATACTACTATGAAAATTCTGAGTTATTTGTTTTCTATAGAGGAAAGTGTCTTACATTTTGATGCAGAAGTCAACGGGGCATCTAAAAATCCCTAGGAGGTTGAGTGTTTATCTCCTCCTTCATTTGCATCTTCCTTGTAATCCATCAAACTCAGTAGTGCCTAATACTTCAGTGACTACTGGTTGAAGCAGGAGGGGAGGAAACTTGAAAAAATACTTCTTTAAATATCTTCCTGTTTTTATAATGGTTGTTAACATAACGTCTAGAGTTTAAGGTTCTGTTTTTATTCTCTCAGGTCACATAAATGTCACTGCATTTGAACGATTTTTTTTTTTTTTGTCATTAGTAAATACTTATCATGACTGAAAATTCGAACTCCTTAACATTGCTATTAGTTTTGTTCTTGGGTATATCCAAACGTTAACCTGACTCAAAGAAAGAAATTTTTCTTCTACTGAGTATATGTCAGCAGCATAAGAAAACATAGATAATTTAACCATAAACCAGAGGAAAATTTCTTTACATCTGGCTCTTTGTCATAAAGAAATGGCACAGAGGTGATACACTTAAAGTATGACTGAAGTCTTCGAAAGCTGTTAAGGGTTACCTACACTGAACATTAACTTACGACAGATAAAAAAGATGATAAGTAAAAGAATAATGATAATAATTAACAACTGCTTTTCTAAAAATTCTGTAATTTTCAGTAAAAAGATTATGTACGGATATGTACAAATGAGTGACAGAGTCAATGGAAATGGACCAACTGCAATCTCATAGAAAAATCAAACTGCCTTATAGTTTAGGATTATATTGTGCTAGAATTTATGGTGTAAAGTATTTGTACAATTAAAGTTTATTAAAGAGATGGAGCTACTCTAGTCTTTACACTCTGGGAGTGTATATTTTCATCAATCCTGAAGAATCTGGCTCTAACCCTTCATACTTCCACTTTTCACTGATGTCTATCTAAAAAACCAAACCAAACCCATTGCCGTTGAGTCAGTTCCAACTCATGGCGACCTCATGTGGTAGATAGTAGAACTGTTCCATAGGGCTTTCTTGGCTTTAGTCTTTATAAAAGCAGATCACCAGGCCTTTCTTCCACAGCATGAGTGGGTGGGTTTGAGCTGCCAACTTTTAGGTTAGTAGTCAAAGGCAAACCGTTTCCACCACCCAAGGAGCCAATGTCTATCAGCATGGCTGCTAAAGTGAGAATTTAAAATTCTGACAATTGATTCAGAAGTTTCTGACAGGAAAACAGGAGTTTCTGCCTGAAAAAAGTAAGTTTATGTATGATCAATAGTACAATAGTAATGTTATTAGCTATATTTGCTATAAAATCCTGCAGCTAATTACACCAATTAAATGATTCTTGTATTTGTCCTTTCTTTTCCAATCCAGCCCACACTACCATAGCTCAGAAAATCATTGGCTGTATTATTGCCTCCTGCTTCTAGACACGTCCCCTTCACTGATCCTGCATATTAAATTAAAAATAAACTTTCTGAAATCTGACCATCTCACACTTTTGATTACATTGTTTTCAATGAGTCCCCATTAATCAGAAAATAAAGATCGTCTTGGCTGCTTTATAAGAGTAGCAAACACCAGGTCTAGACTAATACTTACCTCCATGGTGTTGTATAAAATATTTTTGCGGCTCATGCCCCTGTCATTTTCTTCCCTGTAACACTTTTTGCTCCAAGCTGAATTAATTGTGCCAATTTTAGGCTCCAAACCACTCTAAGCATTCTTCTATCACAGACAGCACTTGGCATTTACATGTACTTTTATTTATGAATCTGTCTTCTACATTAGATTATAAATTCTTCCAGGGCTGGGGTTATGTCTGGGTCCTGTCTGGCAGACTGCGGTATTCCCTGTGTCTGCCATAGTGCCTGGTAGTGATAGATGCCCCAAAATATGTTTGATTAATTCAACTGAAAACAAAAAACATTCCTCTCTAGAGTGGTTCCCTACCTTGCAATGCAAACACTCATAGCTTTTTAGTCTTTCTTACTCCAGGCACGCTTCACTAGTATATCTATTTTAGTATCTTTCTCACTGGAGACTAAGAGAATAATGTTTAAATGGTCTGAGTCCCCTTAGGTGAACATTCTATACCTCTTCCCTGCTCCACTTCCAAAGATATAGATCTTTCTTGTCTCTCACAGACATTCCTGAATAATAAAACTAAAGCGTGCACATATTTATAGATGAGATATATATGTCTGGCATTTTGGCCTCAAAATAACCCCATGAATAATTTTTCTATTCCTAATTTTAAACGAGAAACCTGAAGCCCAGTGAGGCTAAGTAAGTCCACCAAAGTCACACAGCCAAGATTTGGAGCCAAGGTCTGTTGTCGTTGTGTGCCATCATGTCAATTCTGACTCATAGCAACCCAGAGTCTATAGGGTTATACTAAACATTGTTATATGATATGCTGAGGATGTTCTGTTTGCTGCATATGTTTTAAGAATAGAGAAGCTACAAAAAATGATAAACAGGGCACTTGGCCAACACATTTATAAAGATGTAGACTAATGACCTAACTCAATTTGTATTGTTTGTTGTTTCTGCCCTCGCTTGTGGATGGATAGTTTAACATAAACTGTTATTCATTCAACATTTAACAAATATTTGTTGAGCCTTTTTTTGTGCAAAGCAGTGGTACAATTTTTCATACCTTAGTCTTCTAGGATTCAAAGTGATTTGACAACTAGGTGCAGTTTAATAGAAACTAGTTTAAAGACAGCTTTATTTTATCACCGGAGACCCATAAAAAAGTACTATGGTGAACTGCCTACCTCAGAGACTTCTACAGGTTTATTTTTCCTCTCGCTCACTATTTTCTCTCTACAACGTAAGAGGTGTTTTCATATTTTCACTCATAAGAAAGTCAATCACGGCAAAGGGCATTCTTCTCCATTTAACAAAAAGCCTCAGGATAAATTGTAGGGGCATTTGTTTCATTGTTAACATATTAAAACATGAGATTAGCATCTGAGCAAATATGACAGCATTAGCTTAGTTTAGGATAAAAATGCAAAAGTTTATATATGTTCAACTTAATTTTCAAAATCTTGGTAATTACTTTTATCAGGAACTTTGTGTCCCAATCCAGAACTATTTTTACAGTTGCTGCTAATTTTTGTTTCCAATAGGTGCACATAAATTCTTAGAACAAATAAGCAAACACAAATTGAACATCTGTGTGCACATAAACTTGTATTTTCCCAGTGTATTTCTCTTTTCTATCATATTTATTGTAATACAGACTTGATGTTATTTATCTGTGCTGACAAATTAAAGAGTAAACATGAGTAAAATAAAGCTATTGATTATTTACTTCTCACACAACCGTTTTAAAGTTTAGTTTTAGCTCTATCACATTTATGAAAAGCATGACTAATTAATAACATGAATTATTAACTGAACATGAGTTTTTCAGGTTTTAACTCCTACCAAGTACTCTCCACAATGTGTCTGTCAATTTGTTGTACTGTGGGGGCTAGTGTGTTGCTGTGATGCTGGGAGTTATGCCACTGGTATTCAAGTACCAGCAGGGTCACCCATGGTGGACAGGCTTCAGCTGAGCTTCCACATTTAGACAGACTAGGAAGGACCTGGCGTCCTACTTCTGAAAAGAATTAGCAGGTGAAAACTTTATAAATAGCAGTAGAACATTGTCTGATATAGTGCAAGAAGATGAGCCCCTCAGGTTGGAAGGTGCTCCGTATACAACCGAGGAAGAGTTGCCTCCTCAAAGTAAAGTTCACTTTAATGACATGAATGGAGTCAAGCTTTCGGGACCTTCATTTGCTGATGTGGCATGACTCAAAATGAGAGGACACAGCTGCAAAGATCCATTAATAATCGGAACCTGGAATGTATGAAGTATGAATCTAGGAGAATTGGAAATCTTCAAAAATGAAATGGAAACCATAAAGATTGTTATCCTAGGCATCAGTGAAATAAAATGGACTGGTGATGGCCGTTTTGAATCAGGTAATCATATGGTCTACTATTTCAGCATTGACAACTTCAAGAGGAATGCCATTGCATTCAAAGTCAAAAAGAACATTTCAAGATCTATCCTGAAGTACAATGATGTCAGTGATAAGATAATACTCGTACTTCTACAAGGAAGACCAGCTAATATGACTTTGTTACTCAAATTTACACACAAACCACTAAGGACAAAGATGAAGAAACTGAAGATTTTTACCAACTTCTGCAGTCTGAAATTGATCAAACATGCTATCAGGATGCACAGAAAATTACTGGTGATTGGAATGCAAAAGTTGGAAACAAAGAAAAAGGATTGGTACTTGAAAATATGGCCTCGGTGATAGAAACGATGCTGGAGATCACTTGATTGAATTTTGCAAGACCAATGTCTTCTTCACTGTAAACACCTTTTTTCACTATGTAAACATGGAACTCACCAGATGGAAAACACAGGAATCAAATCGACTAAACGTGTGGAAAGAGATGATGCTAAAGCTCAATATCATCAGTCAGAACAAGGCCAGGGGCCAACTGTAGATCAGACCATCAATTGCTTATGTGTAAATTCAATTTGAAACTGAAGAAAATTAGAAAAAGTTCGTAAAAGCCAAAGTGCAAACTTCAGTATACTCCACCTGAATTTAGAGACCATTTCTCAGGGATATACCTGACACATGAACACTAATGACCAAAGAGCAGATGAGTTGTGGAATGACATCAAGGACATCATACATGAAGAAAGCAAGAGGTTATTAAAAAAAGAGGAGAGAAAGAAAAGACCGAAATGGACATCAGAAGACTCTGAAACTTGCTCTTGAGCTTTGAGTAGCTAAAGCAAAAGGAAAAAATGAAGTAAAAGAGCTGAACAAAAGATTTTAAAGGGTGGCTCAAGAAGACAAAGTAAAGTATTATGAAGGCATATGCAAAGACCTGGACATTGAAAAATCAAAGGGAAGAACATGCTCAACATTTCTCAAGCTGAAGGAACTGAAGAAAAAATCCAAGCCTTGAGTTGCAATACCAAAGAATTCTGCAGGGAAAACATTAAACGATGCAGGAAGCATCAAAAGAAGATGGAGAGGCGGGGCCAAGATGGCTGACTAGGTAGATGCTACCTCTGATCCCTTTTGCAACAAAGACTCAGAAAAACAAGAGAATCAATCACATACATGACAATCTACAAACCCTGACCATCAAACACAGATCTAAAGAGTTGACCTGAGTGACAGAGACTGAGAACGAACAACCATGGGGAAGCAACGACTTCTTTTGGAGCCTGGAGCCAGCTCCCCAGACAGGAAACCTTGGCGCTGGGCTTTGGACTGGGCGCAGGGGAGCTGAGCACGGCATCCTGAGATGGTTCAAACACAGGACGCAGCCCTAGCCCCCAGAATTGACCTCTGGGGAAGCCCAGCCAGTGCACGCAGGAAGCACAGTGACGTGGCTGACAGGAGGAGAAGTCACCGGGAGGCAGCGACTGGTTTGGGATCCTGGAGTGTGGAGTCCTAGCCAGGGAACCTTGGCACAGGGCTTTGGACTGGGAGCGGAGGAACTGACCATGGCTTCTGAGACAGCACAAGCACAGGATGCGGGCCTGACCCTCGGGGGCAATCTCGACCCAGCCAATGCACACAGGCTACACAGCCCTCGGGAATCTCAGATAAAACAGTCATCACCAAACGAGATAAGTAACTTTGTCTATATTCCTCCTATTTATCTGATCCCTCCCCTCCCCTTCCCAGACTGCTTCATTAACATTGGAATTTCCTGAGTCAGAGAGTGAAGTGTGCTGCGGTTTTCCTTTTTTTTTTTTTGTCTTTTCCTAACCCATTCTCCTGGCCTGAGAGAAGCAGCTACAAAAAACCCAGGGACCAAAAATCCTTCCCTGACTTCCCGAAGTTGGACTAAAAATACAGAAACAGCTCCAGGCAAGCATATGTGATCCACAGTCTTGGGCTTTCATCCCTACAAGGAACAAGGTGGCTATTATAATGCAAAGGCAATTCTGATAGGGATCTGACTGTAATTGTTTTAGCAGATTACTGGAAAGACAAGTTTCCCAGGTCTGATATCTCTGCATATTCAACAGAGCCCTCACTGACACACAACAGGGAACTGAGGGCTGAAGCTCCCCCCAGACCACCTAGCCTCCTGCCTTAGGGATCTAAGGAGGGAAACACCTACCAGTCTTTAGAGGTACTTGCATTGGGGGCCTAAGGTACAGCTGCAGAGCCCACCCACTAAAGTGCTTTAGGAATAGAGACACACCTACCTCACTGGCACTTGGGGGAAGCCTATCAGCATCCTGCACCCCCTGGAGTGTGAACTCCTGCTGCTACTAGAATCTGGTGCACACATCTATCACCACTACTTCTCTAGGTGGATAGGTGACAGTCTGCGTCACACACTTGATGACCCAAAATCAGATTCTGCTCAAGAATAGTGAATGGACTCTTAGGCTTATATATCCGGTAACAGCCCAAACCAGCTGGTAATAGGACATAAATGATTCAAGGGCTACAACAATCAAGACAGCACAGTCTAGTAGCCCATCTACGTATATTGAAAGAAAACGAAATAAGATAAAACTCAGTAAGCAAATATAAAATAAATCACTACAATATCTTAGAGATGCCTTGGAGAAAGCAGTCGATATCAAACCATATAAAGAAGCAGACTATGATTGCTTCTACAACTCCCCAAACTAAAGAATCAATATCTTTCCCAAATGAAGATACAATCCTGGAAATGCCAGATGCAGAATACAAAAAACTAATTTACAGAATGCTTCAAGACATCAGGAATGACCTCAGAAATGAAATAAGGCAATCTACAGAAAAAGCCAAGGAACACACTGATAAAGCAGTTGAAGAACTCAAAAAGATTATTCAAGAACATAGTGGAAAAATTAATAAGCTGCAAGAATCCATAGAGAGACAGCATTCAGAAATCCAAAAGATTAACAGTAAAATTACAGAATTAGACAACTCAATAGGAAGTCAGAGGAGCAGAATTGAGGAATTGGATTGCACAGTGGGAGATCTGGAGGACAAGGTAATTGACACCAACATAGCTGAAAAAAAATCAGATAAAAGAATTAAAAAAAATGAAGAAACCCTAAGAAACATGTGGGACTCTATCAAGAAGAATAATTTGCAAGTGATTGGAGTCCCAGAACAGGGAGGGACATCAGAAAATACAGAGAGAATAGTTGAAGATCTGTTGGCAGAAAACTTCCCTGACATCTTGAAAGACGAAAGGATATCTATCCAAGATGCTCATTGAATCCCATTTAAAATTGATCCAAAAAGAAAAACACCAAGACATATTATCATCAAACTTGCCAAAACCAAAGATAAAGAGAATATTTTAAAAGCAGCCAGGGATAACAGAAAGGTCTCCTACAAAGGAGAATCAATAAGTTCAGTCTACTCGGCAGAAACCATGCAGGCAAGAAGGCAATGGGATGACATATACAGAGCACTGAAGGAGAAAAACTGCCAGCCAAGGATCATATAACCAGCAAAACTCTCTCTCAAATATGAAGGCAAAATTAAAACATTTACAGATAAACACAAGCTTAGGGAATTTGCAAAAACCAAACCAAAGCTACAAGAATTACTAAAGGAAATTGCTCAGAAAACCAATAATATCAGATACCAGCACAACACAAGGTCACAGAACAGAACATCCTGATATCAACTCAAATAGGGAAATCACAAAAACAAATTAAGATGAATTTTAAAAAGAAAAAAAAAATGCTCAAAACAGGGAATCATTGAAGTCAATATGTAAAAGATCACAATAATCAAAAAGAAGGACTAAATACAAAAAAAAAAAAAATATGGAGAGGGAAACAAGGTGATATAGGACAATAAAAGTTAGATTTTTACTTAGAAAAATAGGGGTAAATATTAAGGTAACCACAAAGAGATATAACAACTCCATAGCTCAAAATAAAATCCAAGAAAAACATTACAGCTCAGCAAACATAAAGTCAACTACTATGAAAATGAGGAACACACAATTTACAAAGAAAAAGTCTCAGCACAAAAAAGTAAGTGGAAAAATGAAATTGTCAACAACACACAAAAAAGACACCAAAATGACAGCACTAAACACATACTTATCTATAATTACACTGAAAGTAAATGGACTAAATGCACCAGTAAAGAGACAGAGAGTCTTAGACTGGATAAAGAAACACGATCCATCTATATGCTGCCTACAAGAGACACACCTTAGACTTAGAGACACAAACTAAAACTCAAAGGATGGAAAAAACTATATCAAGCAAACAACAAGCAAAAAAGAGCAGGAGTAGCAATATTAATTTCTGACAAAATAGACTTTAAAGTTAAATCCACCACAAAGGATAAAGAAGGACACTACATAATGATTAAAGGGACAATAGACCAGGAAGATATAACCATATTAAATATTTATGCACCCAATGACAGGGCTGCAAAATACATAAAAAAAAGAACTTGAACAGAACTGAAAAGTGAGATAGACACCTCCACAATTATAGTAGGAGACTTCAACATACCACTTTCGGAGAAGGACAGGATTTCCAGTAAGAAGCTCAATAGAGACACGGAAGATCTAAATGCCACAGTCAACCAACTTGACCTCGTAGACATATACAGAACACTCTACCCAACAGCTGCAAAGTATACTTGTTTTTCTAGTGCACATGGAACATTCTCTAGAATAGACCACATATTAGGTGATAAAACAAACCGTTGCAGAATCCAAAACATTGAAATATTACAAAGCATCTTCTCAGACCACAAGGCCATAAAAGTGGAAATCAATAACAGAAAAATTAGGGAAAAGAAATCAAATACTTGGAAACTGAACAATATCCTGCTGAAAAAAGATTGGGTTATAGAAGACATTAAGAAGTGAATAAAGAAATTCATAGAATGCAATGAGAATGAAAACACTTCCTATCAAAAGCTCTGGGACACAGCAAAAACAGTGATCAGAGGTCAATTTATAATGATAAATGCACACATACATAAAGAAGAAAGAGCCAAAATCAGAGAACTGTCCCTACAATTTGAACAAATAGAAAGTGAGCAACAAAAGAATCCATCAGGCACCAGAAGAAAACAAATAATAAAAATTAGAGCTGAACTAAATGAATTAGAGAACAGAAAAACAATTGAAAGAATTAACAAAGCCAAAAGCTGGTTCTTTGAAAAAATTAACAAAATTGATAAACCATTGGCCAGACTGACTAAAGAAATACAGGAAAGGAAACAAATAACCCAAATAAAAAACGAAATGGGCCACATCACAACAGACCCAACTGAAATTAAAAGAATCGTATCAGATTATTATGAAAAATTGTACTCTAACAAATTTGCAAACCTAGAAGAAATGGATGAATTCCTAGAAAAACACTACCTACCCAAACCAACACAATCAGAAGTAGAACAACTAAATAGACCCATAACAAAAAAAGGATTGAAAAGGTAATCAAAAAGCTCCCAACAAAAAAAAGCCCTGGCCCGGACGGCTTCACTGCAGAGTTCTACCAAACTTTCAGAGAAGAGTTAACACCACTACTACTAAAGCTATTTCAAAGCATAGAAAATGACAGAATACTACTTAACTCATTCTATGAAGCCACCATATCCCTGATACCAAAACCAGGTAAAGACACCACAAAAAAAGAAAATTACAGACCTATATCCCTCATGAACATAGATGCAAAAATCCTCAACAAAATTCTAGCCAATAGAATTTAACAACATGTCAAAAAAATAATTCACCACGACCAAGTGGGATTTATACCAGGTATGCAAGGCTGGTTTAATATTAGAAAAACCATTAATGTAATCCGCCATATAAACAACACAAAAGACAAAAACCACATGATCTTATCAATTGATGCAGAAAAGGCATTTGACAAAGTCCAACACCCATTCATGATAAAAACTCTCAGCAAAATAGGAACTGAAGGAAAATTCCTCAACATAATAAAGGGCATCTATACAAAGCCCAGCAGCCAACATCATCCTAAATGGAGAGAGCCTGAAAGCATTTCCCCTGAGAACAGGAACCAGACAAGGATGCCCTTTATCACCGCTCTTATTCAACATTGTGCTAGAAGTCCTAGCCAGAGCAATTAGGCTAGACAAAGAAATAAAGGGCATCCGGATTGGCAAGGAGGAAGTAAAATTATCTCTATTTGCAGATGACATGATCTTATACGCAGAAAACCCTAAGGAATCCTCCAGAAAACTACTGAAACTACTAATAGAAGAGTTTGGCAGAGTCTCAGGTTATAAGATAAACATACAAAAATCACGTGGATTCCTCTACATCAACAAAAAGAACATCGAAGAGGAAATCACCAAATCAATAACATTCACAGTAGCCCCCAAGAAGATAAAATACTTAGGAATAAATCTTTCCAAAGATGTAAAAGACCTTTACAAAGAAAACTACAAAGTACTACTGCAAGAAACTAAAAAGGACCTACATAAGTGGAAAAACATACCTTGCTCATGGATAGGAAGACTTAACATAGTAAAAATATCTATTCTACCAAAAGCCATCTGTGCATACAATGCACTTCTGATCCAAATTCCAATGTCATTTTTTAAGGTGATAGAGAAACAAATCACCAACTTCATATGGAAGGGAAAGAAGCCCACGATAAGTAAAGCATTACTGAAAAAGGAGAAGAAGCTGGGAGGCCCCACTCTACCTGATTTTAGAACTTATTATACAGCCACAGTAGTCAAACAACAGTCACATAGACCAATGGAACAGAATTGGGAACCCAGATATAAATCCATCCACATATGAGCAGCTGATATTTGACAAAGGCCCAGTGTCAGTTAATTGGGGAAAAGATAGTCTTTTAAACAAATGGTGCTGGCATAACTGGATATCCATTTGCAAAAAAATGAAACAGAACCCATACCTCACACCATGCACAAAAACTAACTCCAAGTGGATCAAAGACCTAAACATAAAGACTAAAACGATAAAGATCATGGAAGAAAAAAGAGGGACAACCTTAGGAGCCCTAATACAAGGCATAAACAGAATACAAAACATTACCAAAAATGACGAAGAGAAACCAGATAACTGGGAGCTCCTAAAAATCAAACACCTATGCTCATCTAAAGACTTCACCAAAAGAGTGAAAAGACAACCTATAGATTGGGAAAAAATTTTTAGGTATGACATCTCTGATTAGCACCTGATCTCTAAAATCTATATGATTCAGTTAAAACTCAACCACAAAAAGACAAACAACCCAATCAAAAAGTGGGCAAAGAATATGAACACGCACTTCACTAAAGAAGCTATTCAGACAGCTAACCCATACATGAGAAAATGCTCTCGATCATTAACCATTAGAGAAATGCAAATTAAAACTATGATGAGATTCCATCTCACTCCAACAAGGCTGGCAATAACCCAAAAAACACAAAATAATAAATGTTGGAGAGGCTGCGGAGAGATTGGAACTCTTATACACTGCTGGTGGGAATGGAAAATGGTACAACCACTTTGGAAATCTATCTGGCGTTATCTTAAACAGTTAGAAATAGAACTACCATACAACCCAGAAATCCCACTCCTCGGAATATACCCTAGAGAAGTAAGAGCCTTCACACAAACAGATATATGCATAGCCATGTTTATTGCAGCTCTGTTTACAATAGCAAAAAGCTGGAAGCAGCCAAGGTGTCCATTAATGGATGAATGGTTAAATAAATTGTGGTATATTCACACAATGGAATACTACGCATCGATAAAGAACAGTGACAGATCTGTGAAACATTTCATAACATGGAGGAACCTGGAAGGCATTATGCTGAGTGAAATTAGTCAGAGGCAAAAGGACAAATATTGTATAAGACCACTATTATAAGATCTTGAGAAATAGTATAAACTGAGAACACATACTTTTGTGGTTATGAAGGGGGGGGAGGGAGGGAGGGTGGAAGAGGGTTATTTACTGATTAGTTAGTAGATAAGAACTACTTTAGGTGAAGGAATGGACAATACTCAATACACGGAAGGTCAGCTCAACTGGACTGGACCAAAAGCAAAGAAGTTTCCGGGATAAACTGAATGCTTCAAAGGTCAATGGAGCAAGGGCAGGGGTTTGGGGACTATGGCTTAAGGGGACTTCTAAGTCAACTGGCAAAATAATTCTATTATGAAAACATTCTGCATCCCACTTTGAAATGTGGCGTCTGGGGTCTTAAATGCTAACAAGCGGCCATCTAAGATGCATCAATTGGTCTCAACCCACCTGGATCAAAGGAGAATGAAGAACACCAAGGTCACAGGATAACTATGAGCCCAAGAGACAGAAAGGGCCACATGAACAGAGACTTACATCATCCTGAGACCAGAAGAACTAGATGGTGCCAGGCCACAACCGATGGCTGCCCTGACAGGAAACAGAACAGAGAACCCCTGAGGGAGCAGGAGAACAGTGGGACGCAGACCCCAAATTCTCATAAAAAGACCAGACTTAATGGTCTGACTGAGACTAGAGGAATCCCGGTGGTCACGGTCTCCAAGCCTTCTGTTGGCCCAGGACAGGAACCATTCCCGAAGACAACTCATCAAACATGGAAGGGACTGGACAATGGGTGGGAGAGAGATGCTGACGAAGAGTGAGCTACTTGTATCAGGTGGACACTTGAGACTGTGTTGTCATCTCCTGTCTGGAGGGGAGATAGGAGGGTAGAGAGGGTTAGAAACTGGCAAAATCGTCACGAAAGGAGAGACTGGAAGGAGGGAGCGGGCTGACTCATTAGGGGGAGAGTAAGTGGGAGTATAGAGTAAGGTGTATATAAGCTTATATGTGACAGACTGACTTGATTTGTAAACTTTCACTTAAAGCACAATACAAATTATTAAAAAAAAAAAAAGGAGAAGATGGAAAGGTACCAGAGTCGCTATACCAAAAAGAATTGGTCGGCTTTCAACAATTTCAGGAGGTGACATATGATCAGAAATCAACGGTACTGAAGGAAGAAGTTCAAGCTTCACTGAAGGTATTGACAAAAAACAAGGCTCTGGGAATTGACAGAATACCAGTTGAGATGTTTCAACAAATGAATGCAGTACTGGAAGTGCTCACTCATCTATGCCAAGAAATTTGGAAGACAGCTATCTGGCCAACCGACTGGAAGAGATCCATGTTTATGCTTATTCCCAAAAAAGGTGATCCAACCAAATGTGGAAATTATCAAACAATATCATTAATATCATGTGCAAGCAAAATTTTGTTGAAGATCATTCAAAAGTGGCTGTGGCAGTACACTGACAGGGAACTGCCAGAAATTCAAGCTGGATTTGGAAGAGGACGTGGAACCAGTGACATCATTGCTGATGTCAGATGGATCTTGGCTAAAAGCAGAGACTACCAGAAAGATTTTTATCTGTGTTTTATTGACTATGCAAAGGCATTCGACTGTGTGGATCATAACAAATTATGGACAACATTGTGGAGAATGGGAAATCCAGAACACTTAATTGTGCTCATGAAGAATCTGTACATGGATCAAGAGGAGCATGGTTTAAAGTCCGGGAAGTTGTGCATCAGGGTTGTATTCTTTCACCATACCTATTCAATCCAGATGATGAGCAAATAGTGCGAGAAGCTGGACTATATGAAGAAGTTCGGGCATCAGGATTAGAGTAGGACTCATTAACAACCCGTGATACACAGATGACACAACCTTCCTTGTTGAAAGTGAAAAGGACTTGAAGCACTTACTGATGAAGATCAAAGACCACAACCTTCAATATGGATTACACCTCAACATAAAGAAAACAGAAATCCTCACAACTAGACCAATAAGCAACATCATGATAAATGGAGAAAAGACTGAGGTTTTCAAGGATTTCATTTTACTTGGATCCACAATCAACAACCACGGAAGCATCAGTCAAGAAATCAAAAGATGTATTGCACTGGGAAAATCTGCTGCTAAACTGAAAAGATCTCTTTAAAGTGTTGGAAAGCAGAGATGTCACTTCAAGGACTAAGGTGCGCCTGACCCAAGTCATGGTGTTTTCAATCGCCTCATATGCGAGCATAAGTTGGACAATGAATAAAGAAGACCAAAGAAGAACTGATGCCTTTGAATTGTCATATTGATGAAGAATACTGAATATACCATGGACTGCCAAAAGAATGAACAAATCTGTCTTGGAGGAAGTACAACCAGAATGCTCCTTAGAAGCAAGGATGGTGAGACTACGTCACATATACTTTGAACATGTAATCAGGAGGGATCAGTCCCTGGAGAAGGACATCATGCTTGGTAAAGTAGAGGGTCAGTGAAAGAGAGGAAGACCCTCAACGAGATGGATTGACACAGTGGCTGCAACAGTGGGTTGCAGGACTGGACAGTGTTTCGTTCCATTGTGCATAGGGTCGCTATGAGTCGGAACCGGCTCAACAGCACCTAGCAACAACAAGTACTCTCTGCTTAAGGTGGAATACCAAACAACAATAATAATAATAATTTCAGTCAGTAATAAAAGCAGCCTCATAGGCAATTCATTTGGCTAGACATCTGAAATTAAAACAAACAACAACAGCAAACTGTATGATCTGTTATATTTTTGGGAGTGGAGGGGCTGTGGCTAGAATATAAAACTCTACATCATTTTATTTATATACTGTCAGAAGGTATAAGACGAATACTGTGAAATTTCTAATAGTTTTTTTTTTTAATTCAGTTTAAATTTAGAACAAAGAAATAAGTAGTCTGTTTACTACGGTTAAATACGTGATAATCTGCATCCCATTTTTATGTTACTCAAAATAAAACAGCTCTTATCAGACAATTCTTACTAAACTCAAAGAAATTGTAGTCAGCCACTGAACTGTCTGAGTTTGTCAAATGCCCAATTTATCCATGCAAGTATTGGTTTTACAAAATGAGCAGAAATAAATTGAAGAAATAATGTCTATTCTTCTGAAACTTTAGATCTGAGAAGGGGCCTCGCCAACCAGATACAATGAAGACACATTCTGTGAAGAATAAAATAACAACAAAATGAAAAAAATTACCTTCAAGCTGATCATGGCTCATGGAACCATGGCCATGTGTGTCAGAGTAGAACTGGACTCCACGGCATTTTCAAAGCTGTGACCTTCCAGAAGCAGATCACTAGGCTTTGTTCTGAGGCATCTCTGGGTGAGTTTGAATGGCCAACCTTTAGGTTAGTCGTCAAGAGCTTAACTGTTTTGGCCACCCAGAAACTCCAAAGTAACCGTAAGTAAGTGTTATATACATAAATTTGGTTACATGCTACATGTGGTGGATTCAAATAAACTTTATTTCAAAAAAATTATAATATTAATTTTGCATTTTCCCATTGTTGTCTTTTAGATATAGGTTACTTTTGTCATCCTAAAAAAATGTTTAAGGGTCATTCAAAACAAATGATATATTAACTGTTTTCCAAGTGGACAATCAGAGGCATTATTGACTGTTGCTAAGTGGCAGAGAGATACTCATTAGAAACTACTTAATGGGCTATGATGACTTAGAAAAAGATAAATGAACTATTTTCTCATCAAGGGGGTGTGTGGTGTGTGTGTGTGTGTGTATGTGAAATGCTATTTAGCGATCTTATTGAATTGGAATTCTTCTAAACACTTTTCCACATTGGGTAAAGTAACCTGTGAGCAAACAGGCTGGCTTCTAAAAATGTGTCCTGACGTAAACAATGATAAAGTGTTCATATTTACCAGGGCTCCTCGTATTCACCAGTGAAATACAACTGGACACCTAAATTCCCGCATTGTTGACTTTCGTATCAGTCCATATTTTATTCTATGGCTTTATAGCCATTACTGGGTTGGCTTTGCTTAGGTGTAAATGCCTACTGGAAGTACACATTTTTAATGGTTATGTTACCTAAATGTCTGCCCTATTGTTATTTAATAGACTTCACTGAAACTAAGATTCCATTGATTATAACATATACCACTATTTTATATACCACTCTGGTCTCTAACATACCAATGGAAACCCTGGTGGCGTTGTGGTTAAGTGCTATGGCTCCTAACCAAAAGGTCGGCAGTTGGAATCCACCAGATGCTCGACAGCAACAGGTTAATATACCAGTAATTTTAAGACACATCTCAATTCCAGAGTTGTCAACATGTTTAAATAAAAAGGCATGCAAGGAAATATTTGTTTTGAGTTTATTTTTCTCTTATAGGTAATTTTTTAAAACAAATTACTTATTCCTGTATTATTTTGCCAAATGCACTATAGAGACATAAGGTAGTCCTACAATTGGCACAGTTAAACCAGAACAGCATGCCTTCTTCTAAGTCGTATTAGAAACAAACAAACAAAAACCTAAGGGCTCATCCCAGGACAAGAAAATGAAATCTTTTTTTTCCCCACTATATTGGCTTGTTCAGTTCATTGAACTTTTATATCACTTTGTAAGATTTGCGGGCTAACAATGCCAGCACCCACACTATATAAAAAATAGTTTTCCTTTTTACGATTAGTCCAAACACCAAAAAGGGCACAGTTAATAGCTCTGTGGGGATTTCTGTAGTGTTCTACATAATGAATGAACTTACCATAAGCTGCTATGATAAAATCCACCTGACTACTCAAAAGGTTAAATGTGTATAAAAAGCTGTTATTTTCCTTTACTAGGAAGAAGAGTTGAGAAACACTGAATTAATTATTTTTCCTTCTCACGTACACTTATAAGCTAAGTGACTACTTTTTTGTGTTATAGGTAACCTTTTCGTATACAATCCGTTGGACTACTTACCATTTATTAAAAGACACTACCTTAAATGAAAGTATTGTTATAATAAAGGAATCTTATTAGATAGGTTTAAATTAATCACTTTAATTATCTATTAAAAAATTTTTTTTGCCGTCGAGTAGATTCCAACTCATTGCAACCGTATTGGACTGAATAGAACTGCTCCATTGGGTTTCCAAGGAGCAGCTGTTGGGTTTGAACAGCCATCCTTCTAGTTAGCAGCCAAACCCTTAACGATCATACCACCAGGGCCCTTTATCTACTATAGTAGATGTAAAATATTAAATTTTAAATCTTTAAAAAGACTTGAGCTTTCAAAAAACATCCTTTTGACAATTATGTACTGAGTGGATATTATATCTCAGTTACTCTTCTGGAAACTGAAAGTGCAGTGGTATACAACACATATTTATTGAACTCAAGGAACTTAGAGTCTAGAAGGCTTTCATAGTTACCAAAAGGTATTAGAGAAAGATAATGGGCCTACAATGAGTAAGTACAAGGCTTTCCTGGGGAGCAGGTGTCCCCTGAGTTGATTGGCACATAAACCAACACAAAGGCCAGAGAATATTTCAGGAAAAAACAGCTAAGAAAAATAAAATCCATTGCCGTCAAGTTGATTTCAACTCATAGTGACCTTATAGGACAGAGTAGAACTGCCCCATAGGGCTTCCAAAGAGCAGCTGGTGAATTCAAACTGCTGACCTTCTGGTTAGCAGCCAAGCTCTTACCCACTACACCACCAGGACTAAGGAAGAATCCAAACCAAACCAAACCAAACCTGTTGCTGTCGAGGCTTTTTCAATTCATAGCAACTCTACAGGACAGAGTAGAATTGCTCCACAGAGTTTCCAAGGAGCAGCTGGTTGATTAGAACTGCTGACCTTTTTTTTGGTTAACAGCCAGAACACACTGTAGCTCTTAACCACTGTGCCACCAAGGCAGAGCTGCTATTGCTGCTGCTTGAATACCCAAAAAAACCCCATGAGGACTGGAAAAAGAGGAAAACTTTTACAGGCGCTCCTGGGACCTATAGTCAGACTGCAGTACCTCCTTCCTCCTCTGCTCTCCATTCCTGGGGGCCCAAACTGAGAGCCCACACAGGTATCATCTGCGGCCTCTGCCTCCAGCCTGACAGCTCTGGGCAGGCATCACTGTGACAACCCTGCAGTGCCCATGTGTCCCTCCTGCCACTCTGTTCTTTGTTTCTCTCTCCCATACCCACTCCCATCAACCCTGGGCCACCTTTCCAGTTCTCTCTCTGTTATTAATTAGTTGGTCAGTTTGGAGAGTTGATTGGCACCATGGTGGGTGGGCAGGTGGGGCTGGGCAGGGCGACTGTCCTCAGGAGCATGTACATATGGAAAAACAGGACAGCAATGGACTTTTTATGATGTAATAAATGTCTTAGTACCTCCCCCCACCCCCCAAAAAGAATAGGGATTAGTAAAGCATGAGATAATAGAGCAAGGGGAGAGAAGGAGTACTCTGAAGGAGTACTCTGGGCAGAGGGAATAGTCTAAGCATTACCTTGCAGATAAATGACAACGGGTTATTTCAAGTAGTTCAGTTAGGGAAGTGCCTATTGTCCTATGCATGGTCGGGGGTATGTGAGGTAGTGGGAGGTGGGAAGGTAGGATGTGATGAGAAATGTGGCCAGAGGCATAGGCCACAGCACCTCTTGTTTGACAGGATATGGAGTTAGAGCTTTATCTAGAGGATATTGGGAAACCACTGAAGATATTAAGTAAAATGGACGAATAGAGTGATCACTTCTTTACCAGCTCAGTGGTATTATCTTTTCTTGGACTAACCTGTAGGAAGTTAGTTAATGTCAATCATAACACCACTTAATAAGTACATATTGTTATGGCTGTAATATATGAATTGCCTTCTGTTTTCTTTTATACTGTATATTTCTTCAAAAGCAGAGATTATATCTTATGCAATTTTGCATTTTAATTCAAATTGAGCACTATCTTGAATATTACATATATATTCAAAATATGCCTGTTGAATAGAAAGTTAAAATAAGGCTCTAACCCTAAAAAGATTCATAATACAATTTAATGTGAAAGTGATGTTGAAAAGCTGAAACTTGTATGCTGTGCATTGTAAATGGAACAGAAGAGCCCAGACAGTTGTCTGTAACTCGATTGTCCATAACTCAGCTTTTCTAGAATTAATATAAAAAGCATAACCAGCATCAGAATATCAGTCCAAAAACAAAACAAAAAAGGATAGATTTGATTGTTTAGTTTAAACTTGAATTGATTAACCAAGATATGTAGTCAAGGAAAAAAGTGTAGCAAATTACCGGTAAGCTGGCAAGGTGGCAGAAAACTAGCCTCATGGGTATTCAATCCATCTATATGTGGATGGATGTCTCAGGGCAGACATAGGTCTTTGGTTACAAATTAAGACATTAATCAAGGACTGGAGGGACAAGGAATTATGAAGGAAACTCCACTATGTGGGCCTGACTGCGTAATAAGAAGAGAACACAGAAAGGGCAACTGGGTTACAGAGTAATGTAGGCGCTGGTATCTGTGATTCTACGGTCAGGACCAAAAGCAAGACTGAAAATGATTCTCTAGCTTTTTTTTGCAGGCTGTGACTAGGATACATTCTAAAGGCCAAGTCTGTATTAACTCTACAGACAGCAGGTTAAGTAAACCCAGCAGCCAGGGTTAAACTGATTCTGAGACAGAGAGCCAAGAAAGCCATTACACTGCCACCTCTTGATAGCCATATTAATGGTGTGACATTGATAATGCAAAGATCAATGATATTTATCCTTGGTATGCATAATATAATACTGTTTGTAGAAAAACCTAAGTATTCAATAAACTTGCTTAAGCAAATATTAATATTTGATTATATTCTCTGAACATGTACCAGGCAGTAGGCAGCAGCAAACAGAGTTCAAAATCTGTCAGAAAAGCTACAAATAACATTTACTAAAACAATTAGAATTAATTGTACATGCAGCTTAAAATCTAATTTGTAAATGACTATTTTTTCTAAATCATAGCCCAATTACAGAGCCTAGCAAAATTTCTTACATATTGTCATCTCTCAATAAATGCTGAATGAATGAACTATAATTGTTACTTTTACTAAACATGTTTAAACTGAACTCTCTTCTTCTCTCCCAAAATCATGTCCCTCCTCTCCCGGTTTTCACTAGTGTCATAAATGTTGATTATGACATTCCCAGTACACTAGGGTTAACCTCCAGAGTTACGTTTGACTTGTTTCTTTCCTCTCCCTTTCTGTGCTACTGTACTCATTAGGAGTCTACCAACTAATCCATTTTCCCCATAATATCAAAAAAAAAACCTACCAGATAAATTTTCAGAAATTTTTGACTCAATGACCATTTCATCCATATGTATTTTCTGTTTACTTGCCTCTCCACCTCTGCTTATGTCATTTCCCTAATTTTGCCTCTTTTCTGCCAAATAAATCGTATTCTCGTTAAGTTCTGGCCAAATTTCACCTCTTCAGTAGAACCTTCCCAGATTTATCCTGCTGAAGATGTTTCTCTCCTTTGAAGTCCTCCAGGACTCTAGTCCTTGTATCTATTACTCTCTAGTACTTATTCAGTACTCTTACTGCCTAGCAAGATGAGTCATTTTTGAATTTGTAAATGGAATATTTTCTTCAACTAAGAAGTCTTTAAAGTGAACCATGGCCAGCCATGTTATGCCTCCCTTTCCTTCTCTGCCCAGGGCTCTCTTGCAATGCTGCAGCCATATACTGTATCAAGTAATTTTGTACTTTGACTATATTGATTGGATAAGGCATAAATAGTTGCCCAAGGACAGCCAGTCTATATATATATATATATATATACACACACGTGTGTGTGTATATGCATATATATATGTCTGCTATGAGATGAACCACGCCATTACATTTTCTTTCTTTTTCTGCCTTTCTCTCTCTCTCTGTATGTGTGTGTCTCATGAATAAAAGAACACCAAAAAACCAAAGATGAATGGATACAGAAGGGCAAGGTTGCCACGAGTTTAGAGTCAGAATTGAAACTGTAGGTAAAATAAGCAATCTCTGATGTAATGAAAAGCTATGAAACTAAAGTGTGAGAAAGAACAGTGTAGAGAGAGAACAGGATAAAAACACAGGGAGAAGCAAAATTCTCTGAGAGACCAAGTGACCTAGAATCAAAAATAATGGAAGAACGAAAGAGCAAGAGGGAAGCCCAAGTAGTCCACAAACACTCATCATAGCTCTAGTTCATATGTCATCTTGAAAGCATCCCTCTTTTAATTAAAGTAAATTTAATAGGTTTGTATTTCTTGGAATAAAAATAGAATTCTTTAGTGCAACATTACAACTGTGATAATTTGGGGATCTTATCTTTTATGTTTTAATATTTGTCTAGGTATTTGGCCATGTCATAGTATATTGCAAAAAATATAAGTTCTTAGATGACCAGTCAGTTCCTCTTCTTTATTCCAGTCTGACATGCAGAGGTTTGTGAGTAATTATCTTCCTTAAGGAAAGAAGGCCAAGTAAATGGAGAATCGTGTGCGTCTGGGAAGCATATACTGCTTAAAATACCTCTAAGTACAAGGATACTTTGACATAAGAAAAGAACCCAAATCAAAAATAGAATTAATTACGTGTTTAGTGACAGTACCTTGATGCTTGGAAACTAATATGTACACTAAGTGTAAAAAAAAAAAAAACACGAAATTAACACACTGGAATTCTTCCCCCTCCGCCCCTCCCCGGCCCCAGGTATTTCGATATCTCTATTACCTTGTATATGACTTTAAGATTCTGGATGACCAGCAAATTTTGTTTAACTCGTATACCAGCAGTAAGCTTGTAATGCAACTGTGTGTTAGGTGTAAGGCACCGACAACCCAAATAGCTAAACTGATTATGAACTTTTTCACAGGTGATTATTGGTTTTAGGGAAATTGAAAAGGTTCTGGTAAAAGACAGACTGAAGGTGCTCAACTTCCGGCAGCCAGCCCTGGGACTGTTCTTTGGGGGAGTGTTCTTTAGTTAGCCTCCTCTCCTTTGCCTTTAATTATGGGTTCAGTGTCCAGACAGGAGGTAACTTGGCATACATCAGCTCTCAATAGGGTTACAATCCTTCTAAATCTGCACTGTTGGTGAGAAGCAGAAATGGGTTCAGTAAAAACTCAACCCTGCTAATAAAACCTCTGTAAACAAAGTGACAAAAATGTGGCTTAGTGGTATTATCTTCTGCTAGTTTACTTACATGTTTTTATACATAGAGTTGGACGACAAAACTTAGCAGAAAGGTCAGGAATGGCCATGCAATGAAAAATAATTCATTGATAGCTTGTGTCTCCAAAAGCCTCAACCACATTATACAGGAGGAAAACATCTTCTGAAACCAATAAACCATTAACTCAGGGCTCTGAGTCTTTTCTGTACTATGTATTGACCCTTTCGTCAGTCAGGTGAAGCTGAGGAACTTTTTTCAGAATCGTGCCTTTTAATGCATAAAATAAAATACACGGAAATACAAAGTAATTATTAAATATTTAAAAATGTGATATAATATCACATGTGCTTATCAACTACCACATTAAATAACAAGAGCTAGCGGGGGTACTACCAAAAACCAAAAAACCCAAACCAGTTGCTGTCGAGTCAATTCTGACTCATAGTGACCCTACAGAACTGAGCAGAACCACCCCATAGGGTTTCCATGGAGCAGCTGGTGGATTCAGCTTGCTGACCTTTTGGTAAGCAGCCGAGCTCCTAAACGTTGCGCCACCAGGGCTGTACTATAATACTTACAAATTGGTGATGAATGTAAATTATATATTGAGATATTTGCAACAAGTATTATGTGATATGCAAACGTCTGTGGTTTGCATTAGTGACAAAGTAATAGATACCACTAATACTATGATGGATTATTTCCTACATTCACAATTGATGGAAATTCCAAATTTCAGGTAGCCATTAATAAAAACAAAGTTTTTTTTTTTTGTTAAAGGACACACAGTGTCTGTTCATTGCTTAAGGGTCCTGTACCCTAGATTGAAAACCACTGACATAAGCACTTAAAGGGTGGGACTGAGAAAGTCCTTATATTAACAATGGTAGAATCCAGGAATAATTCTAATGGGAAAGGAAACGGCATTATTAGGTTACTGCCAAGGGTATATGAGGTGATACTTATATGCCAAGTAGTCATTTTATGGATGTTTAAGAAAATTGTGTTTCTGCACTAGTGTACCAGAGAGAATATAAAGTGAATTTTATTTTGAAAAACCCAGCACAAATATCTCTGTATTTCTCTGAACTAAGAGCTGCAGTTTCAATTTCTTGGTGTTTTGTAGTTAGATAATAGTGCTGAGTATTTATAGGCTTCCTTATTTATTTATTTATTTTTAATATAACTGTAGTGCTATCCATTTTTCTTGTCAGAATAGTTTATTTTCTGTCCCTGCTCCTGTTTTCTTTGAATCTTAGTATTGGATTTACTGACTTGGCTCTGGCTTTCCTTCTTTTTATAGAACCATATTCCTCAAGTTCAATTTATTTTTAAGTTGGATATTTATGTGTCCATTCCCTTTGGAGCTTTAAAAAAATGTGTATTATTGACCAGATAAAGCTATTAAAGTAACTATTATGAAGTTTATTTTTAGCTCCTTGGTCACCTTAATGGTTCTTTGGGGTTTAAGATAAACTCAAAGTAGAGGACACCGTAATCCAAGAGGAGTGGCCTGCAGCTGTCATTTCTCACTCAGCATCTGCTCAATTTGAAACACTTGCAATCTGGCATTCTCTTCCACCTCCCACCAGGATTATGTCAGGGCCACGAGTACCTCAAGTCTTCGAATAAAAGGCAAAAAAAAAAGTCTTTTTTTAGGCTTCGTTTTCTTGACCAGCTTCTATTCTGGAAATGTTCTTTTACTTGTTTTAAGTTATGGTTCTGATTCTATTTCTATGATTACTCTTCTTTTTATACCTTTGCCTATAATACTTCTTTAAATGAGTTCCCACCAATTCTGACTCATAGTGGCCCCATTTGTGTCAGAGTAGGACTGTGTTCCATAGGATTTTTAGTGGCTGATTTTTGGAAGTAGATTGCCAAGGCCTCTCTGAGTAGACTTGAACTGCCAATCTTTCAGTTAGCCAGTGAGCATGTACCTGCGTTAAATTCTATCCTCAGAAATCTTATCCTTTATTTTTGCCCTGTGACATACAATCATACCACTTCACCTTTTCATCTGACCCCTAACTCTAAACCTCCATTACCAATATTTCCTTGTTATCATCTACATTTTGATAACTAGTTGTGCACTTACTCCTCGTTTATCGACTATCTCGTTATCTGACATTTCACATTTATGACAATAGTAAAAAATCTACTCTCTGACCATTTTGCGCATTAACAACTTACACCTGGCAGTAACAGACACCGAGGTGCCAGATGAGAGTTAACACTGGTGGTGATGGTTATGTGTCAACTTGGCTGGACTGTGATTCTCATGGTTTGTCAGTTATGTAAGGATGGAATTTGGCAGTTATTTAATGTTTAGTCATCATCCATTTTGAGACCTGGTGTGGTCATCCTCCATTTTTGCATAATGTCAATTTTCACATAATCACCTGATCTTTGGAACCTAACCATATCGATACGTGAGGAGTAGGTGTACTTCCTCACTAAAAAATAACAAAAAACAACCAGCTGCTGTTGAGTTGATTTGTGCTGAGTTGATTCTGATTCATGGTGATCCCATATGCACAGTACAAAACTGCAATCCTAGAAGTTTTCAATGCTGTGAAGTTTCAGAAGCAACATGCCTGTCCTTTGTTTCCAGGTGCCTCTGATTGAGTTCAAACTAAAAAAAAAAATTCATTTAGTAGTCAAGACCATAACAAGTTGTATCACCCAGGGACTTCTACTTCTTCACCGTTCTTGTTGTTAGATGCTGTCAGGTCAATTTTGATTCATAAGGACCCTGTGTAACAGAGTAGAACTTTCCCATAGGGTATACAGGAGCAGGTCACCAGGTCTTTCTCCCACAGAGCCACTGGGTGGGTTCAAATCGCCAACCTTTGGGTTAGCAGCTCAGCGCTTAACTGTTGCACAACCAGGGCTCCTTACTTCCTCGTTAGAAGGTCACAGTCGGAGCTAGAAGTCAACACGCCTATGCAGAATAGTCTATTGTGCCCCTATCCTTCACTTGAAGAAGACTGCTTTGAATATGGAACCCAAACATATATTTGGCACTTGGTCTTGCATGCTGCTGGAAATGAGCACTTCTAAACATGCTGATTAGGTTGAAGACTGCAGCTAGAGCCATAATAGTTGTTGTTACCACTCCCAACTCGGCACCATGGCTGCCAATAAAATTTTATTGAAACTCTTGAGACTTTAAGAAATCATGCTGTCGTTTAAAAAATTATGCGCATTTTGGTAAAAGACCAGGAAAAATACATATTCATTCCTTTTGCCTATTTGAGAAAGACATTCATCTCTTCTGTTCAGTGGGTATGGGAAAAGTAGAAACTACTATGGTTTGTGCCTATAATTTCCACATTCTGAAATAACCATTTCAGCCTCACTTTGACAGTCTGAATCAAAGTTTGACCTAACCTCTCAAGAAGGCTGTGTTGACATGTGTAAAGGATAATGACTAGCCCACAAATTATATTTTAACTATGTCTCAATTTTTGAGCCCTGTGATGATTTTTTTTTCCAGTAGTTTTCTAGAATAAATATATAAATGTATTGTATATATTTTATTTAGATTCTCCTTTCTCTTTTAAGAGTGATGGTTGGGAATTATGGTTGAAATGATTGATGTTTTCAGTCTGGGAATAATATTTTTAATCAGATGCTACAGTTCTAAATTTTATGAGTACTAAATCAAGTTATCTTTTTCACAAACCCTTTCCTTCTCTGAGTGCTTCATTTTTCTTTGTCTTCAAACTACGAAATGTTAGAGTGAATTTTAGCCTGGAGGATAAACGCAACACTAAATTATAATCCCTGGGCAAATACATCGCAGCATATAATGGGAATGTTGACATAATTTGAAAATCAAGAAGGTCTTACTGGATGTTTCAGTAATTATTTGCAATCAAATACAAACCTGTCAGGTAATGAGAATCTGATTCAATTTGTTAAAGGTATTTAACAAGTCCTAGGGGTCTATTTGAACATTTTGTAGTTTTTTTTTTTTCCATGTCTCTCCTTCATTACATTATCACTTTAAGGTACAACAGGTGAAATTTCAAAGTGGGAAATGTGTATATGATGCTGTAAATTTTTCAATATTTGAAAAATATACCCATAGGCAGCTGATTGAAGATGTAATCTCCATGTTAGACACAGGAAATCAAATTCAATTCTGTCATAGAATCAATTTTTCATGTGTTTATTGTTGTAAAAACTTCACCTTGAACTAACATTGGAATCATTTCTCTCCTTGAAGGCCACTGATTTGCTTGCACAATCTGTTTTTTTATTTTTTAATGTATTGTCACATCTTTTAAAAATATGCAAAAAATTAAGTGAAAATAATTATATTAAAGTATTTATGATCTGATATAATAGGTGTAACAAAGATTATATATCTATATATGTATGGAAATATTTTAAATAATGTTATCTTGTATTTAATATTACCAAATTCATCTTAAATATAACATGTTTATCAGCCCACAGTCAATTTCTTTATTTTCTTTTACATTTAAAAAAGATGTGAACCTGAGGAGGCAAGGCCAAGATGGCAGAGTAGCCAGATGTTTCTGCTGATCCTTCTTACAACAAAGATCAAAAAAAAAAAAAGTGAAACAATTACATTTATGACAAGCAAGGAGCCCTGAACATCAAAGGCAAAGTTAGAAAACAGACTGAGTGGCAGAAGGAGGAAAAGATGGCTCAGAAATGGAGAGGAGTTGCCAGATCTGAATCACCAGGATCCCTCAGGCACCATTCCTGAGAGTGACTGTGGTGGGCTGGTAGTAGAATTTGGTCGCAGTTTCCTCAGGGAGAAACAGCCAGCTCCACAGCCTACTCACACCTCTGGAACCAGAGAATAATGGCGCTCTTGGCAAAAGCTAAGTACTTGTGTATATTTTACCACACACCCCATCCCCAAGCTGGCTTCACTGGCTGCTGATTTCCCTGGGCCTGAGATAGGCTCTGCTGGACACCCTGAGCCATTCTCCTGGCCTTGGAGAAGGAATAAATTCACATTTGGGGGAAAAGATAATTTGCCAGCTCTGCTAATCGGGGTTGCTCAGGACAGAAGCAGCTCTTGTCCAGGCATAAATGGTCCATGGACTTTGAATACCTTTCCTCCCTGCATGGACCTGTGTGGTCCTATTTTGGGAGAATAGGCCCTTGTTGGCAGACTGCAACTGTTTCAGCTGTGCGGTGGAGAGGTGGGTGCTTGATGCTTGACACTGCTTTACCTATTAAACAGGGTCCTCACCTACTTTCATTGGGAGCATAAGGACTAGTAGCTCCACTCAGGTCACCCAGCGACACATGACTGGGGTCCAAGGATAACTAGTATCTTCCAGTCCTTACAACCAAAAGCATTGGATGCCCATGGTCCATCTGGAGGACCCACCCAACTGTGCAGTCTAGGGAAAAGGGACAAGCTTTCCTCACAGATGTTTGGGGGACAGTTGTCAGCCTCTGCCTTGTTCAGATTGTGACCCTTTGCTGCATCCAGATACGAGTACCTACACCAATCACCCTTGCCCCTCTAAGGCTGAAGGACAGAGCCTGTACCACACACTTGATGATCAGCTAGCTACCTGGCTGAATCCATACAAGAAAAGTGACTGGACTCTTAGGCTGATATATCTGCTAACAGCTCTAGCCATCTGGTTATAGGATGTCAGAGCTTCAAAGGTGAAAATAATCAAGCTAGCTCACTCAAGGTGCCTATTTGGGCATATCAAAACAAAACGAAGCAAGAAGCTGGGATTCAGTAAGCAAACATAAAATAAACTAATACAATAACTTATAGATGGCTCGGAGACAACAGTCAATATCAAATCACATAAAGAAGCAGACCAAGATCACTTCAACAAGCTCTCAAAACAGAATCAAGGGACCTTCTGGATGAGGGTGCCTTCCTGGAATTACTGGATGTAGAATACAAAAGATTAATATATGTAACTCTTCAAGACATCAAGAACGAGATTAGGAATGAGATCAGGCAATATGCAGAGCAAGCCAACGAACACTCAGATAAAGCAGTTGAAGAAATTAAAAAGGTTATTCAAGAACATGATGAAAAATTTAATAAGCTGCAAGAACCCATAGGGAGACAGCAATCAGAAATTCAGAAGACTAAAAACAAAATTACAGAGTTAGACAACTCCATAGAAAATCAGACGAGCAGAATTGAGCAAGTGGAAGTCAGAATTGGTGAGACTGAAGACAAAGCACTTGGCAACAATATATTTGAATAAAAATAAAAGAATTAAAAAAAAATGAAGAAACCCTAAGAATCATGTGAGTCTCTATCAAGAGAAATAACCTATGAGTGACTGGAGTACCAGAAGAGGGAGGAATAACAGAAAATACAGAGAGAATTGTTGAAGATTTGTTGGCAGAAAACTTCCCTGATATTATGAAAGATGAGAAGATATCTATCGAGGATGCTCATCGAATGCCACACAAGGTAGATCTTAAAAGAAAGTCACCAAGACATATTATAATCAAACTTGCAAAAACCAAAGATAAAGAGAGACTTTTAAGAGCAGCTAGGGATAAATGAAAAGTCACCTCCAAAGGAAAGTCAATAACCTCAGACTAATCTGCAGAAATCATGTAGGCAAGAAGGCAATGGGATGACTTCTATACAGCAGTGAAGGAAAAAAAAATTGCCAGCCAAGAATCATATAACTAGCAAAACTGTCTCTCAACTACGAAGGTGAAATTAGGACATTTCCAGATAAAAAGAAGTTCTGGGAATTCATAAAAGCCAAATCAAGACTACACAAAATACTAAAGGGAGTTCTTTAGTTAAAAAATCAATAATATCAGATATCGACACAAGACTAGAACAGCGGACAGAGCAATCAGATGTCAACCCAGATTGGGAAATCAAAAAAATAAATTAAGATTAAAAAAAAATGCTCAAAACAGAGAAACAGCAATGCTATTATGTAATAGAAGACAACATTAAAACAATAAAGAGAGATTAAGAAATGCAGTCATAGTTCTTTCATATGGTGAGCAAGACAAGGCGATATAAAGAAATAAAAGTTAGCTTTAAACTTAGAAAAATAGGTATAAATATTAAGGTAACTACAAAGGAGACTAACAATCCTACTCATCAAAATTAAAAAAAAAAAAAAGAGAGATTCAGCAGGAACAAAATCAACAACCACAAATAAAAGGAAAAGACAATACATGAATGACTCAGCACAAAAAATTAAGTGGGAAAAAGTAACTGTCTACAACATGCAAAAAAAGACATCAAAATGACAGTGTACCTATCCATAATTACACTGAATGGAAATACACTAAATGCACCAATAAAGAGACAGAGAGTGTCAGAATGGATTAAAAAAAAAAAAAAAAAGATCCATCTACATGCTGCCTCCAAGAGACACACCTTAGACATGGAGACACAAACAAACTAAAACTCAAAGGATGGAAAAAAATATAGCAAGCAAACAACAATCAAAAAAGAGCAGGAGTGGCAATATTAGTTTCTGACAAAATAAACTTTAAAGTTAAGTCCACCACCACAAAGGATAAGGAAGGACAATATATAATGTTTGAAGGGAGAATATACCAGGAGAATATACCTATATTAAATATTTATGCATCCAATGACAGGGCTGCAAGATACATAAAACGAACTCTAATAGCATTGAAAAGTGAGATAGCTCCAAAATTATAGTAGGAGACTTCAACACACCACTTTTGGTGAAGGACAGAACATCCAGAAAGAAGCTCAATAAAGACCCAGAAGATCTAAATGCCACAATCAACCAACTTGACCTCATAGACATATACAGAACACTCCACCCAACAGCAGCCAAGTATACTTTCTTTTCTAGTGCACATGGAACATTCTCCAGAATAGGCCACGTATTAGGTCATAAAGCAAGCCTTAGCAGAATCCAAAACATCAAAATACTACAAAGCATTTTCTCTGACCATAAGGACATAAAAGTAGAAAACAAAACAGAAAAAGCAGGGAAAAGAAATCAAATACTTGGAAACTGAACAATACCCTGCTCAGAAATGACTAGGTTATAGAAGACATGAAGGATAGAATAAAGAAATTCATAGAATCCAATGAGAATGAAAACATTTCCTATCAGAACCTTTGGTACACAGCTAAAGAAGTGATCAGAGGTCAATTTATATCAATAAATGCACATATACAAAAAGAAGGGGCAAAATCAAAGAATTAACCCTACGGCTTAAAAAAATAGAAAGAAAGCAAAAAAAAAGAAACCTTCAGGCACCAAAAGAAAGCAAATAATAAAAATTAGAGCAGAATTAAATGAAATAGAAAACAGAAAAACAATTGAAAGAGTTAACTAGACCAAAAGCTGGTTCTTTGAAAAAAATTAACAAAATTAATAAACCATTGGCCAAAATGACAAAAGAAAAACAGGAGAGGATGCAAATAACCCAAATAAGAAGTGAGACAGGTGATATTACAACTGACCCAACTGCAATTAAAAGAATCATATCAGAATACTATGAAAATTGTACTCTAACAAATTTGAAAACCTAGAAGAAATGGATGAATTCCTAGAAACACACTCCCTATCTAAACTAACATAGATAGAGGTAAAAACAACTAAATAAACCCATAAGAAGAGACTGTAAAGGTAATCAAAAAATTCCCAACAGACAAAAAACCCTAGCCTGGATGGCTTGACTGCAGAATTCTATCAAACTTTCAGAGAAGAGTTAACACCACTACTTATAAAAGTATTTCAGAGCATAGAAAAAGATGGAATACTCCCAAACTCATTCTATGAAGCCAGCATATCCCTGATACCAAAACCAGGTAAAGACACCACAAAAAAAGAAAATTACATACCTATATCCCTCATGAACTAAGATGCAAAAGTTCTCAACAAAATTCTAGCCAATAAAATTCAACAACATATCAAAAAAAAAAAAACAATTCACCACGACCAAGTGGGATTCATACCAGGCATGCAGGGATGGTTCAACATTAGAAAAACAATTAATGTAATCCATCATATAAATAAAACAAAAGAACCACATGATCTTATCAATTGATGCAGAAAAGGCATTTGACAAAGTTCAACACCCATTCATGACAAAAACTCTCAGCAAAATAGGAAGAGAAGGAAAAAATCTTCAACATAAATAAAGGGCATTTATACAAAGCCAACATCATCCTAAATGGAGACAGTGTGAAAACATTCCCCTTGAGATTGGGAACCAGACAAGGATGACCTTTATCACCACTCTTATTCAACATTGTGCTGGATGTCCTAGCCAGAGCAATTAGACTAGAAAAAGAAATAAAGGGCAATCAGATCGGTGAGGAAGAAGTAAAAGTATCTCTATTTGCAGATGACATGATCTTATACACAGAAAACCCTAAAGAATCCTCAAGAAAACTACTGAAACTAACAGAAGAGTTCAGCAGAGGATCAGGATACAGGATAAACATACAAAATCAGCTGGATTCCTCCACATCAACAAAAAGAACATTGAAGGGGAAATCAAATCAGTACCATTTATAGTAGCCCCCAAGAAGATAAAATACTTAGGAATAAATCTTGCCAGAGACATAAAAGACCTATACAAAGAAAACTACAAGACACTAATGTAGGAGACCAAAAGAGAGCTACCTATGTGGAAAAACATACTTTGCTTATGGGTAGGAAGACTTAACAGTGCAAAAATGTCTATTCTACCAAAATCGATCTATAGATACAATGCAATTCCTATCCAAATTCCAGCATTTTTTAATGAGATGGAGAAATAAATCACCAACTTCATATGGAATGGAAAGAGGCCCCAGATAAGTAAAGCATTACTGAAAAAGAAGAACAAAGTGGGAGGCCTCACTCTACCTGATTTTAGAACCTATTACACTGCCACAGTAGTCAAAACAGCCTGGTACGGGTACAAAAATAGATACATAGACCAATGGAATAGAATTGAGATTCCAGACATAAATCCATTCACATATGAGCAGCTGATATTTGACAAAGACCCAAAGTCAGTTAAATGGGGAAAAGACAGTCTCTTTAGCAAATGATGCTGGCATAACTGGATATCCATCTGCAAAAAAAATGAAATAAGACCCATACCTCATACTGTGCACAAAAACTAATTCAAAATGGATCAAAGACCTAAATATAAAATCTAAAATGATCATGGAAGAAAAAGTAGAGACAATGCTAGGAGCCCTAATACATGGCATAAACAGTATACAAAACATTACTAATAGTGCAGAAGAGAAACTAGACAACTGGGAGCTCCTAAAAATCAAACACCTATGCTCATCCAGAGACTTCACCAAAAGAGTAAAAAGATTACCTATAGACTGGGAAGAAGTTTTACCTATGACATTTCCAATCAGCCTCTGATCTCTAAAAGCTACACAATGCTGCAAAAGCTCAACTACAAAAAGACAAATAACCCAATTAAAAAATGGGCAAAGGATATGAACAGGCACTTCACTAAAGAAGACATTCAGATGGCTAACAGATACATGAGGAAATGTTCACAATCATTAGCCATTAGAGAAATACAAATCAAAACTACAACAAGATTCCATCTCACTCCAACAAGGCTGGCATTAATCCAAAAAACACAAAATAATAAATGTTGGAGAGGTTGTGGAGAGACTGGAACACTTAGCCACTGCTGCTGGGAATGTAAAACGGTACGACCACTTTGGAAATCGATTTGGCACTTCCCGAAAAAACTAGAAATAGAACTACCATTTGATCCAGCAATCCCACTCCTTAGAATATATCCTAGAGAAATCAGAGCAGTTGCATGAACAGATATATGCACACCCATGTTCACTGCAGTATTGTTTACAATAGCAAAAAGATGGAAGCAACCAAGGTGCTGATCAACAGATGAATGGATAAATAAGTTATGGTATATTCATACAATGTAATACTACCCATCAATAAAGATCAATGATGAATCCATGAAACATTTCATAACATGGAGGAATCTGGAAGGCATTATGCTGAGTGAAATTAGTCAGTTGCAAAAGGACAAATATTGTACGAGACCACTATTACAAGAACTCGAAAAATAGTTTAAACAGAGAAGAAAATATTCTTTGATGGTTATGAGAATGGGGAGGTAGGGAGGGAGGGATGGAGGGATAGGGGTTTTCACTAATTAGATAGTAGTTAAGAACTATTTTAGGTGAAGGGAAGACAACACACAATACAGGAGAGGTTAGCACAACTGGACTTAACCAAAAGCAAAGAAGTTTCCTGAATAAACACTGCTTTTTTTTTTTTTTTTGAAGGCCAGTGTAGCAGGGACAGGGGTTTGGGGACTATGGTTTTAGGGGGCATCTAAGCCAATTGGCATAATAAACTCTGTTAAGAAAATGTTCTACTTCCCACTTTGGAGAGTGGCGTTTTGGGTCTTAAACGCTACCAAGGGGCCATCTAAGATACATCAACTGGTCTTAACCAACCTGGAACAAAGGAGAATGAACACCAAAACACAATTATGAGCCCAGGAGACAGAAAGGACCACATAAACCAGAGACTACAGTAGCCTGAGAGCAGAAAAACTAGATAGTGCCTGGCTTCAACCGATGACTGTCCTGACAGGGAACACAACAGAGAACCCCTGAGGGAGCAGGAGAGCAGTGGGATGTAGACCTCAAATTCTAGGAAATAGACCAGACTTAATGGTCTGACGGAGACTAGAAGGACCCCAGAGGTCATGGTCCCCAGACCTTCTGTTAGCCCACGACACGAACCATTCCCAAATCCAACTCTTGAGACAGGGATTGGACTGGACTATGGGATAGAAAATGATACTGGTGAGGGGTGATATTCTTGGATCAAGTAGACATGCGACAGTATGTGGGCAGCTCCTGTCTGCAGGATAGATGAGAGGGCAGAGGGGGTCAGAAGGTGGCTTAATGGACATGAAATGAGAGGGTAGAGGGAAGGAGTGTGCTGTCTCATTAGGGGGAGACCAGCTAGGAGTATATAGCAAGGTTTGTATAAATTTTTGTACGAGAGACTGACTTGATTTGTAAACTTTCACTTAAAGCACAATTAAAAAAAAAAAAAAGATGCTAGCTGAGGTAAGCTGTCCTTTTCCTGTCATATTGGAGTTGATTAATGCCAATTTTACGCATTTTAAGCAAAGTGTAGTAATCTGAAATTTGTATTAGACAATGATCTTAAAATCAAAACTCATTGCTCAAGTTCTCCGTTCCAAATTTCTAAAACTGACAGTTATCTGGACAAAAACTAGGTTAGAATTAAATGACTTTTCTTTGTGTCTCTGATTTCTCTCTAAATTTATAGAAGTCAACGTATATTTTGGTGTTTAAAAAATCTTTGTGCTGGCACAAAAAATAAAATATATAAGATGGATTTTTAATATGTTACTATTATATGCAGTGACTGGTCATACCTCAAACATGAAATTTCACAACTATATATGGTTAAAGCCTAAAGAGAAGTGATCATTCTGAGAACTTCACCACATGATGATGAAAAAGGAATCTTTACTCACCCAAGGTAGAAAAGGCCTGGCCATCTGCTGTCCTAAAGATTAAACCGAACCAAAAAAAACCAAACCCAGTGCTGTCGAGTCGATTCCGACTCATAGTGACCCTATAGGTCAGAGTAGAACTGCCCCATAGTGTTTCCAAGGAGTGCCTGGTGGACTCGAACTGCCGACCCCTTGGTTAGCAGCCGTAGCACTTAACCACTACATCACCAGGGTTTCCTCCTAAAGATTACAGTCTGGAAAATCATCTGGGGTAGTTCTACTTAGTCATATAGGGTCACTTAAGTCAGAATTGATTCAACACTACACAACAACAACAAAAACAAATATCAAGCTTACTGAAGACAAGGAGTTCTGTTTATCCTTAAGCATATGGTCCCTCTCTTTGTAAAATTCTCATCTCTACCACCCTTCTTCTTTTAGTTTAGGTAATTATTATGTATTTTTCAGATCTCAGCTCAAATGTTACTTCCCAAACCCCCAAATCAGAGAAGGTATCCCTGTCATAGCTCCTTCTTCCTTTCCTCCATGACACTCATTGCATTTTGGAATTAGACATTGTGATGGTTAATGTTATGTGTCCACTTGGCTAGGCTATGGATCTCAGTTGTTTTGTCAAACATTGGTCTAGATGTTGCTGTGAAGTTATTCTGTAGATGTGATTGACATTTACAATTAGTTGACTTTAAGCAAAGAAGGCTACGCTGGATAATGCAGGTGGGCCTAGTACAATCAACTGAATGTCGTAAGAGCAAAACAGGTTTCCTAGAAAAGAAGGACTTCAACCTCAAGACTCTAACATATAAATCCTGCCTGAGTTTCCAGCCTGCCAGGCTTCCCTATGGATTTTGGCTCAAGATAGCAACATCAACTCTTTCTTTCGTTACAGTCTGTGGGCCTGTCCTATGGATTTTAGACCTTCCGATCCCCACAATCCTGTGAGCCAATCCTTTAAAATCTCTCTCTCTCTACTTATATATATCAAAAAAAAAAAAAAAAACCCAAAACAAAAAACAAATCCAGTGCTGCTGAGTCAATTCCGACTCATAGCGACCCTATAGGACAGAGTAGAAGTGCCCCATAGAGTTTCCAAGGAGTGCCTGGAGGATTCGAACTGCCATCCCTTTGGTTAGCAGCTGTAGCACTTAACTACTAAGCCACCAGGGTTTCCCACTTATATATATAAGTTATATATATGTTAATAGGATATCCTATTGGTTCTGTTTCTCTGGAAAATTCTGATTGATACAGATAATATGTAAACATTGCTTTTCTCTCCCACTCGTTTTTATACTCCATGAAGTAGTAGGTGAATCTATTTTAATTTTCATTGTTGCCTCAGCGTTAGAGGGTGGCTACTGTTTCATTCAATTTGATGAATTTATTAAGTCATTCATGTATATGTTCTAAATACCTAGCACATAATCATGTTAAGAAACAGTAAATATCTGTGGTTAGTTTTAAAAGCCTCTTATTTTAAAAACTCAATATCATGTCAAGATCTCTTTATATTTTGCTTTTGTATCTTTATCATCTCTCTCTCTCTATATATATAAATATATATACATATACATATGTGTATAGTAGTAGAGGAAACTGTGGTGGTGTAGTGATTAAGAGCTATGGCTGCTAACCAAAATGTTGGCAGTTCAAATCCACTATGCGCTCCTTGGAAACTCTGTGGGGCAGTTCTACTCTGTAGCATAGCATCACCATGAGTTGGAACTGACTAGATGGCAACGGGTTTGATTTTTTTGGTTTTATAGGAGTGTAGGAGTCCCTGAGACCTGAAGTGCTTGACTCTAGTAAAATGGATAGTCTGGGTCCAAGTCCAAACTCCATCTTAATGCTTGCTAACTTCTCTAACATTCAGTGACCTTTTGTACAGACTTGAGAGCCTGTAACTAAGAAAAAGTTATCTTTGTAGTTAAGCCAAGGATAAGGGAAGGCTGTTCCTGCAAAAGCCCTGATGCCATTAAGCTTATCAGACATGTCCAGAGCTAACTGCTCTCAAGACATATATTGTTCCCATAGCTATTTTTTTTAACCAACTGTCCTTGGAATAGAATGCTTTGTAGATATCTTATAACCAGTCTGTACATCCTTATAGCTGCATATTTCTGCAGTTATCCTGTATAACCAATCCAGATAACCCACGCATGTACTCTACACCAATCTCCTTTAGTTCCCCATCTCCAGATATCCCACTTCCAACTACCTTACCTCACAAAGCACCAATCATAAATTTTGCACTGTTAGTTCATGATTCTACCATATAACTATGCCCTTTTCCCCTCTGCTTCTTGGGAACATTGTTTTCACTCTGTGAGATCAGATGTTCCTCTGGTCTGGACTGCTTTTGAACCTTCAATAAATATCTTTGCTTTTACTTTAACAGAGTGAACAGTCACTACTCTTTGACTATATATATAATCTTTAACCACATATATAGGGTAAGTAAATACTGGAATTATTCATCCCGCTCTTAGTTTCTGTTTGTCATTCACTAAAAAGCTTGATCAGATAATGTTGACAGCTTATAATAATTGAAATAAAAAAATCAAATTAGGATTTGGGTTGGGAAGTATATCATGATGTCACATTTTTCAAGAATCACAGCAACTCTTATCTTCTAGCTTGATTTTTGTTACATTAGTATTATTTATTTGGTAAAAATTATACAAATGCCACAGGACTTCGTAAATCTATATATCTGTAAAATATGGTGTGTGGAGCAATATAGATGACTGCTTCATAAGTTGTTCTCTAGTACATAGGGTCACTATGAGTTGACGGCAACAGGTTTTTGGTTTTGAACTAAGGATCAGTGAGTTGTTTAAGTATATAAAATTTCAAACTGCACAAAATTATTGCAAAAATAAAGGTGAGATACACTGGTATTGGCTTTTCCAATAATTCAGAAATCCGTGTGTCTATATATTTACGTATATGTTTGTTTATAGCATTTATTTACCTACGTATTTTACTAAGTACTTACATACGCTCTTAATTTTAATCTGCCCCAAAATATGAAGTAAATGGCATTATTAGTTCTATTTACAGATGAGGATTCTGAAACCCAGAAAAGGCAACTGGTTTGTCCAGGATGTAAATATGAAAAGATAAATTTAGGGGTAAAGCCCACTCATGTTTGAGTATTTGTTTGACTTTCCTCTTACTCTGCTGTCACTCCTTAAGAGTTTTTAGTGGGTACAGAGCAATAAACAGTGTTCCTTTTACCCCACCAGGGGCAGGATCATGTTGTGATTAGGAGGGCAGGCCTTGCAGTTGGAATGTCTGGGATTAAGACCAGGCTCTGCAGTTGACTAGTCATGTGAACCTAAGCAAATTACTAAATCGCTCAGCAACTCAGTTTCCTCTGTAAAATGGAACCAGTGATACATAGTACCTATTACAAAGATTGTTGAGATCAATAAATTAATACTTAAAGTACTTAGGTAGTCCTTGGCACGTGATAGTTTAAAAATGTAAGTTATAATCAAATTATCCTATAACAATTAGTTGGTGACAAGATATTAAGACATAGCTGAATAATAAAAAATAAGGTGTGTTTGTAGTTAATTACAAATGCTTCTTTACAAAAGCAATAATCAAGTATGGAGCCCATAAAAATGCATAATGCATCATTTATTTATTTATAAGTTGCTTTATCAATTTTCACTGTACTTATACAAATGTACATTCTATTATCAAAAGAAAGTGTATATACATATAAACACACACATTCGTATACACATACTATATATAGTATGGAAACCCCGGGTGGCATAGTGGTTAAGAGCTATGGCTGCTAACCAGAAGGTCAATAATTCGAATCTACCAGGCACTTCTTGGAAACTGCATAGGGTCGCTATGAATCAGAATCGACTCAACAGCAACAGTTTTTTTTTTTAATATATATATTTGGTTGGGTTATATAGTACATACGTGTACATGTGAGTATGAGCGTGTATGTGTATTTATAAATACTGGTGCATATATAATAAAACCTTAAAGAGTTACAGTTGGTCAGAAGTTAAGACAATGACATATTAATTTACAGTTTTCAAATTATATTCACATTTATCATTTTTTTATCATTATAACATTAAAGACAGAATTCTTTAAATGAAGGGCTAAAGAATTATCTAGATTATTTTTTTTAAAAAAACTTGGAAAATTTTGACTTCTGGAAACACCAATTTTCCTCATTTGAAAATTTTAGTTTTGGGTTTTCATAAAACCCTCTGAAATCATCCTAGTCTTAACTCTTCTGGCATAGTAGTGTGGGAATGTTGCATGATAAGAGCCCCCTTGAGAACTATCTTAATTTCCAGAAGTAGTGTCAGCAATGAAAATGAACTTCAGCACCATTCCTGGAATTCAATCATGTCACATTTAAGCACCCAGGGGGAAATGTAGATGGCTATTGTGGGCCACACAGCCCAGTAAATGAAAACGATCCTAGTTATTTTCAGACTAGTAAACTAAAGTGCTATCAATTTCCGTTGCACTAACTCTAGTTTAAATGCCACGTTCTGTTAAACATACATGGCAAAGCTTATCTGTTCTTATGAGAATAAGCTTCTCATTCCAGCTCATCATCATTTTCCTTTCAAACTGTTTATGAAAATGGTTGTCTGAACACTTGAGTTTATATCATTTAACAGCAACAAGGGGATCTAAATTAGGACTTTAACTAGAAGAATTGCTGTCATGAATACTATGGGAAGAAATAAAAGATTTTCACATATCAAAAGTAACTTCAATTAATAATCAAATGTAATTAAATCTCCTATAGTAAGTGAAAAATGAAACAAAAATAACTGGTAGTCTGCCAAAATAAATGATACATTGTATGAATCATATCTGGAAATCTAAACTAAAATTATTTAAATTAGAGGTATTATTGCCTTCACCTACTTACAGGCATAATTAATAAATGTTTACTGAAAAAGTATAGGCAGGTTATTTGCAAATTTTTAAAAAGGCTTGTAATTAACTTTTGAAATAATTATATTATTAGTGGAAATGTTTAATAGGTGGTTAATTTGCATAATAATAATTATTAACACACAATTAAGCATCATGCCATAATAGATAGGGTTAGATATAAATTCTTATTCCTTATAAGTAAAAGTTCTTAATAACTATATTAATTCAAGGGACATATTATATAATTCACATAGATATTTTTATAATATTTATTAAACCAATATCTTATCATAAAAATTTTGCTTTTAATTATTTAACCTAAACGTGAATGAATATATTAAAGTTTTTAAAATGTGATATATCCTTAATATTCAAAATATTTCATTTTATCATACTGGCAAAGATAGGCATAGTATATTGTTTGAAATCAAAAGTCAGATAAAACCAAGGAAAAGGCAGAGAAAGGTTAAGATCTGAACAGAAAATACTTTTTGATGGAAAGGAGAACAATACCAATATCAATCTGTCTACACCATGAAAAATATTACATCGAAAATTACCAGTTTTGTTTTTTTAAGGCTCATTAATGGTAGCAGTTGGTCAGATCACAGCATTAGTACACATTTGTTGATTTCTTTAAAATGGATAAGAAATAAACAAGTAATATAAGCTAAATCATCAAGTGCTCACATGCACCAGTGGTCTAAAAAGATAAATAGGGTCTCTATTTACCTCTCTTAATTCATTTATATAACTTCATTGAAATGTAAAGTCATAACGGTTTTATCTAGTGAAAGAAAAATAATTCAAGTGGCAAACAGCATTCACTGAGTGTTCACTAATATGCTAAATTCCGTCTTATTATAGTGGCAAAGGAAATTGCAGAATACAGCTTAAAAATTGTAAGTCAGGTGAAACTAATTAGATACTAGGTCAAGACACTGGGACAAATAAAATATCACCCTTACACTTATGGGACTTGGGGTGCTACGTTCATTCATTCACTAGGCAAGCCTTTATTGAGCGCCTACTGTGTGCCAGCCCTGTTGTAGCAATTGTCAATGAACAATATATAAAAATAAGACAATTTATAAAAGTAAAAATATATGTTAACAGTTAATGTTAAGGAGAAAAAATAAAGCAGAAAGGGGGTGTGTATGTGTTTCAGTATGCAGATGTAGGGGAGTAGCTAGAGGGGCCAGGAAAGGTTTTATTGAGAAGATGTAATGACCTGAACAAAGTATGGGAATCTGCCATAAAAAGAGAATATTAAAGAAAGAGGGAAATGGGAAAGGACACACTGTAGGGCAACGGCGTACCAGGTGTCTGCAGAAGTAGCCAGGAAGTCAGCACGGCTGGCACTGGCATAGTGCCTAAGAAGGGAGAGTTATGGGAGATGAGCTCAGGGAGTTAGAAAGCAGTGCCTGGCCTCAGGCGTGTCCTTCACGGCCTTAGGAAACTAGAAGGATTGTGGCTTTCACTCTGTGTAAGCTAAGAAGCCAGTGGAAACTTTCGAGCTGTGAGGTGATGCAGTCTGACTTATGTTTTTACAGGATCACTCTGGCAGCTGAGCTGAGAATAGGCAGAACGGAGCGTACGTAAAAACAGGGAAGAACCTTCCTTAAACACAATTGTAAAGTAAGTACGTTTTTGCCTTTGAGAATCTCTTTTTGTCATCTCCTTTACTTTATAGCTTTTGCCCCATGAATAAGGACACATTCTCCTTGGAGTGTTTGTGCACTAATGTGTTTGCTGGCACAGTGCATGTGTATGTGTGTGTATGTGCATGTGTGCATGTGAGCGTGTGCTGTGTACATCAAACCTTCTTATGGAGCCTTATGTTTAGCATGGAGCCCCCATTTAAGAGCTCTCAACTTTTGTGCTCCCCCCTCCTTTGTCTTTTCACAATGCTCTGTTCGCCAGCTAGCCTCTACTCCTCTCCACCAGTTCATTCATTTCTCTTTTTATCGATATTTCCCTTTGTTTCTGCAGTTCATCTTCCACTTTTCTCTGGTGCAATGAGAGGGAGGAGAGACACAAGGCGGGAGAGACACACAGCAGAAGATGCATGATCAGAAAGCCTTCGTTCTTCACAAATTTAGTGCTCTGTCACTAAATGTTCATTATTAAAATACAATGATTTCTTTTTCAAACTGTAAGGGTAATGTATGTCTACACTGGAAAACTTGGACAATACAGAAAGCATAAAGATGAAGACACAAACCAGCTATAATATGATAAATATTAAATTATTCAATTCCTTTGGGGGGAAGGTTCTGTTCAAGTTCTTGCTTCTGTCGTGCTTAGTTTTGTTGAATTAAAAGGTATAATAAATTAAGGGCAATTAATATCTGACTTCTATGCTTATTGTAAATATTTCCCAAGTTTATTGCTTACCTTTCATTTACTATTTTTGTACAGATATTTCATCTACACCTACTACTTACTTATTGACTATCTTGTTATTCAACATTTTGCATTTACAGCAATAGTAAAAAATCTGACTATTTTGAGCATTGAGGACGTATATCTGGCAGTAACAAATGTAGAGGTGTGAGGCGAGAGTAACGCTGGTTGTGATGGTCAAGACTATGTGCCAACTTGGCTGGGCCATGATTCTCAGTGGTTTGGAGTTATACAATGATGTAATTTGGCAGTTGTAATTTGTAATTGTAATTTGGCAGTTCTTTGGAATCTAATCATGTCAACAAATGGGAGTAGTTGTACTTATTTTTGTTAATTCTATTTCTTTGTAGTATCATCTATTACCATTTTTTATTTTGGGGGATATTGAGAATGGATTCATGTTAAAATATATCAAGAATAAAAAATTCCACTAAAACTGACAGAATATGTGTTGAAGTTCATTAATTCTTCCATGGAAATAAGAAAGATGTAGAATAAGTGAAGCAAATATGAGTAGAGAAGCCCGAGACTAATTTGGAGTTAAGATAATTTGGGTTAGAACACAAGGATAGGGCATTGCAATATAGGGTGTCCTCTGACTTCATCCAGTAGTTAGTCACTTTCACTCCCCCTTTCTTCTGTCTTAAGTATCTGCTAACTACACCTGCCATTACTCAAGTGAAAGCCAGCTCAATGGTACCTTTTTGGGACATGATACAAATCCCAGAGGAGAGTTTATTTATCTTGCCTCACTCAAGTGAAAGCCATGGTGATTGTCTATGGGATGTCAACTCCCAGGGTAACTAACTTCAATCAAATTAGAGCTGGGACCACCTGTAACCTTCAGATACTACTGTATTTCCCTGTAGCTGAGCAAAACTAAATTGGCAATGGGTAGAATGCATGTTCTTGTTCTCGATTTTCTAAAAATTCTAAGAGACCACTGAAAAGTATATACAGCAAAAACCATATCACAAGAAACCTTGACAACAGGAAGAAAAACATCCTTAATTTATTACAAACCCTTACAATTCTATTAAAAAAAAAAATAGAAACAGTTTGTAGCGTGCACTCTAAGTGACACTTTTTTACCTCTTTGTGAGGGCATAGAGACAAAGAGAGAAAATGCTAGAATGTAAGAGCAAGTGACAGGTTAAGGGAGGCAGAGGTGCAAATAGGGGGTCCTAGCCACCTTGCTATCACATTTATGTTCAAGGAGAAGTTTGAGTTTAAAGTACATATATGTATGTATGTATAAAACATATATTATATAAATATATACATATTCTATATCTATACATCTTGTCTATCTGTTTATATTTCTACCTATTTCTCTTGTCTCTCTGTTAGTAAACCAAGTCAGAGAAGAAAAAAAAAGCATATTAAACAATATCAAAAACTGAAAGGAATACACACACTAGGCACAAGTTGATAATAATTAAGATCTATTTCAAAAGGTCTTTCCATAATCAACCAGGCTTCTTTCTTTTCAAGGGGTTTTTTAAATTTGGTGACCTCAACAAAAGTCTGTGATGGGAGGATGGGTATGCTTCAGTCATTGGTTTCAATATTTAAACTTACCTCATACAGACCTCCTTTGATTTTTGGCATATATGCATCCAACTGACTGTCCTATTGCTCTACGGTCAGCATAGGTCATTTATGTATGGCCTTAGTCTCTGTCTCATGAGCCCCTGTTATCCCCATTCTACAACTCTGACCTCTGCCCCAATTTCTTCATGCCTCATACCTCCACATCCTCAGTTTCCTCTCTCAGGATGGCCAAGACCTCAGACACTATTTTTTCTTAAGTTAATTTGGCAAGGTAAGGCTTGCTCATATCAGAGTGACACTCATCCTTACATAGGGTTCCCATGGCATGTCCCCTGCACAGTAGTTTTTTAGGATAATGGGTAGGTCTCATCTTCCAATTGCTCCCCTGGACAGGGTTCCTTTGGGATAGAGGGGGGCATTATTGTTTCTAGAAGATACCCTTATCCAGGCATGGATTTAAGCTGCCACTGTGGCTGTAGCAGGTGGGCCAGGCAACAGCTGAACCTGAGGCTGAGTTAACTTAGTAGGTGGTCAGTTAAGTGCTTCATGAGAAGGCGGCTCATTTAGTTAGTTGGTTGGCTATTTGTTGATTTGGTTGTCTGGTCCACCTGCTTGCTCAATCAGCCATTCTTTCTGTTCATCCATGGCCTGGAGCTTCCTCCATTAACTTACATCTGATGTTCATCTTCAATCATTTTTAAGCTTTAGGAAGTATTTATTCCTAAAACTATGAATTCCATTATTTTAAAGAAAATTTTCAGAACTAGAGTGATTAGCATCTCATATTTAAGTCATTGTTTTGATTATACACACAACCCAAACACATGCTTCAAAAATGGTCCCTGTTTTATTTTATACATCACCACATTTGAAAGGGAAAGAAGAGAGGGAAAGTGAGAAATAAAATTTTGATGACTGAAGAGGAAGGTGTATGTTCATATTTATCTTGTTCATTTTTGACTGAAGAGGCATCTTGATTTAGAGGAAAATACACAAGCTGGGGGTCAGAAGGTCTGCATTCTTTCTAGGCTTGCTTCTGTCCCTAGCTATGAGATCTTGGGAAAACCATGCACATACGTGTCTCAGTTTCTGCACCTGAATTCACACCCGCAACTGCAACTGAATTTGCATAGTACTGCTGTGATGCTCAATTAGTATAACCGTACTTCAAATCTCTAGACTATTGCTAAACCAAAACCAAACCCCAGTGCTGTCGAGTCAATTCCGACTCATAGCGACCCTGTAGGACAGAGTAGAACTGCCCCATAAGTTTCCAAGGAGCACCTGGCGGATTCGAACCGCTGACCCGACCCTTTGGTTAGCAGCCATAACACTTAACCATTACACCACCAGGGTTTCCTACATTTCTAAAAGTACCCCCAAATTATAAACCTCTATCATTATTGTTATTAACATGTGTTTGGGCCTGATCCCACTAACTCTACTCCTGCCACTATCTTTTTCTCATTTGTTTTGTTTCTGTATTTGTTTGTTTTGTTTTTGTTTTTTAGGGAGGGGTGTGCTTTTTATCTTCATTGTAAATACCTCAGGCAAGTTTTCCTCTTGCTAGAGCCATCATCTCAAGACCCTACTGTCTTAGGCTTCCAAGAAGTTAAATAAATAATGTGAAAAACTCTTGCTAATGTGCAGGCTGTGTAAACATGCACCTCCTTTTACTCCACCTTTTATTTGTGATAAAGAATATTTGGTTAGAGTGACCTGAATTTCTTGTCAGAAACAGAATAAGTACTGGCACCCTGGCAGTAGAAATTTAAGTCATACATATATTCACAAGCCAAAACAGGATTTATGAGAGAGGTAGGTTAGGGTCTATGAGGAATGTTACTACTCCTTTCAGATCACCACATGTTGATGACTACACCTAGTCAGGTAGTTCACTAAGTGAGACAGATCCTGGCAAGTATGTGTACATCAATAACATAAACAACAAATCTGAAATGTGCTATTTCAATAATTTATGAACCCTGGAAGCAAATGCTGTTAACTTGACTGACTCCATAATGAATGAAGGCCATATGAATAAAATAGTATGCATTTAAGTACTTACTATATTGACAATTTCTTCCCATAAATTCACCCGGGCATTCACAGGAATAGTTAGCAACGAGATCTGTACATATTCCACCATTTTTGCAAGGCTGAGCTTCACATTCATTTATGTCTGAGGAAAACAGAACAGAGGAAGAGAATTCTTAGTGAAATAACTGATTAGATATTATAGAATTTTAGGCAATTTAATTTAAAGAAGGTCTAAGAAATGCTATTATTGGGTGTGTGTGTACTAAGTCAATAATACAGGTGCTAGTTAATACCAACAACTTGTTAACAATAAAATTAAAATCAAATTCAGATGAAAGACCAACAAAACCAAACCACTCTTCAATTCTGAAAATAAATATGAGTGGTTTGGGAAAATATTTAGTGTATCCATAGAATTAAATCAAACAAATTAACCCTGACAGAGAGAGGACTTGCTATCACTTACAAGATCTACAATCTCCCCTGCAGCAACAACTGCCAATTAACTCTGTCTCATTTCATCTTAATTCATTAACATTCTAACTAACAGAGATGTTTTAGTTTCTAAATAGTTCGCCTTTGATGAATGCTATGAGAAGCAAATTAGAGTTAATAGCTACAGCTCGTTACATGCAAAGTGTAATAAATGTTAATGATGATCACTTCCTAATCTCATTCAAGTGTTTCTAAAGTTAGGCTGACTAAAGGGGCTTACCTTTGATATTACTATACCTGATGCAAAATCATATGAAATATAAAGCATTCAGAAAATTATTTTAATTTTCATGCTAATTTTGGACAACACAGAGAATGAAAACAATTTTGAACAATAAATAAATAACCAAAAAATCAAACCGACTCATAGCAACACTATAGGACAGAGTAGAACTGGTCCATAAGGTTTCCAAGGAGAGGCTGGCGGATGCAAACCGCTGACCTTTTGGTTAGCAGCCGAGTTCTTAAACACTGAGTCACCACAGGTCCAATAACCAAATAAATAATGGCCAATTCAGTCAACCACCACCCATCTGTCAATTGTTGTACTGTGGTGGCTTGTGTTGGAAACCCTGGTGGCGTAATGGTTAAGTGCTATGGCTGCTAACCAAAAGGTCGGCAGTTCGAATTTGCCAGGCGCTCCTTGGAAACTCTACGGGGAAGTTCTACTCTGTCCTATAGGGTCGCTATGAGTCAGAATCAACTTGACAGCAGTGGGTTTTTTTTTGTTGTTGTTGTTGTTGTTTGTTTGGTGGCTTGTGTTTTGCTATGATGCTGGGAGCTATGCCATCAGGTATTTCAAATACCAGCAGGGGCACCTGTGTTAAACAGGTTTAAGCAGATCTTCTAAACTATGATGAAGTAGGAAGAAAGGACTGGCAATCTACTTCTGAAAATTAGCTAATGAAAACCCTATGGATCACAACTGAACATTGTCAGATATAGTGCTAGAAGATGAGACCCTAATTTGGAAGGTACTCAAAATATACAGTAGCCACAACAATGGACTCGAGCATAACAACCATTGTGAACATGGCCCAGAACAAGGCAACACTTTGTTCTGTTGTACATGGGGTAATCCTCAGTCAGAGCTGATTGGACAGCAACTAATAACAACAATTCAATGAAATATCAACAAGCAATATTTACACACCATATTCTCTGAGCACAGCGAGACAGAATAGGTTCTCTGGGTATTCTTAGAGTATTTGGAAAGCACACATTATTCCCTATCTTTTTGTCGTCCTGACTAACATCTACTCAAATTCAAGACCTTCTCTGCTCTTACTCCTAAAATTCTCCTTTTTTAACTTCTCACAGGCCTAAATGGCATTAGTTAAGAACTGTCAGTTCACATGATGTGCCCTTTCACCTAGTCAGACTGAGAGTTTCACAAATACAGTACTAGTACCGCACTGTTCTTTTTCTCTCTTGTAACATGCCACACTGTATCTGGAAGAATGCTAGTGCCCAATAAATATTTCTGGATAAACCTTCTACTAAGAGCATCCACCATGAGTCTGTCAGTTTTGTCGTACTGTGGTGGTTTGCATGTTGCTGTGATACTGGAAGTTTTGCTGTCGATATTTCAAATATTTCAAAATATTTTGAATATTTCTAAATTTCAAAAATGGTTGAAGCAGTACATTGACAGAAAACTGCCAAAAACTTAAGCCAGATTCAGAAGAGGACATGGAATAAGGGACATCATTGCTGATGTTAGATGGATCATGGCTGAAAGCAGAGAATACCAGAAAGATGTTTACCTGTGTGTTATTGACTACACAAAGGCATTTGACTGTATAGATCATAACAACTTATGGATAATATTGCAAAGAATGGGAATTCCAGAACACATAATTGTGCTCATCAGGAACCTGTACATAGACCAAGAGGCAGTTGTTGGAAAAAAGCAAAGGGATACTGCATAGTTTAAAATCAAGAAAGGTGTGCATCAGGGTTGTATCCTTTCACCATACCTATTCAATCTGTATTCTGAGCAAATATTTCAAGAAGTTGGACTATATGAATAAAAATGCTGCATCAGGATTGGAGGAAGGCTCATTTAACAACCTGCATTATGCAGATGACACAACCTTGCTTGCTGAAAGTCAAGAGGACTTGAAGAACTTACTGATGAAGAACAAAGTCCACAGCCTTCTGTATAGATTACATCTCAACATAAAGAAAACAAGAATCCTCACAACTGGACCAATGAGCAACGTAATGATAAATGGAGAAAACATTGAAGTTATCTAGAATTTCATTTTACCTGGATCCACAGTCAATACCCATGAAGCAGCAGTCAAGAAATGACACACTGCTTCGGGCAAATCTGATGCAAAAGATTTCTTTAAAGTGTTAAAAAGCAAAGATGTTACTTTAAAGACTAAGATGCTCCTGACCCAAACCAAGGTGTTTTCAACTGCCTTATATGCATGTAAAATCTGGACAATGAATAAGGAAGACCGAAGAAGAATTGACGCCTTTGAATTATGGTGTTGGTGAAGAATATTGAATATATCACGGACTGCCAGAAGAATAAACAAATCTGTCTTGGAAGAAGAACAGCCAGAATTCTCGATAGAAGCAGGTATGGTGAGACTTTGTCTCACTTAACTTTGAACATGTTACAGGAGAGACCAGTCCCTGGAAAAGGACATCGTGGTTGGTAAAGTAGATAGAGAAAAAGAGGAACACTCTCAATGAGATGGATTAACACAGTGGCTGCAACAATTGGCTCGAGCATAACAATGATTGTGAGGATGGTGCAGGACCAGGCAGTGTTTCGTTTGGTTGTACATAGGGTCATTTTGAGTCAGAACTGACTCAATAGCAGTTAACAACAACAAATGAGTATAAATAGTGTTGTGCACAATTTCAAAAAGACATTTCATTTGGGATTTATAACAGATCTTCTCATCCACTACAACATGTCAAAAGGTATTCCTGAAATCCTGGGTTATCACTGCTTAAAGCAATACCATCATTAACTTACCCTCTAAAGTGCAAACAAGAAAAAAAAAAAAAAGCTAGGAAACTCTCTATTTTGCCCCTTCTTTCACCTTCTTTTTTTTTTAAATAGCATCCTCTCCTGAAAGTAGAGTTGATATTCTCTCATTCTAAATACACTGTAAAAAATATGGACTCAATTTCCTTATGCAGGTAATGACTTTCTTTGTAAAGGTGGTTCTTTCTAGTATATGATCAACGGCCACAGGCTGAAAGTAGGGACAATTCATGACTGTGTTCAGAAAAAAAACTAAATAACTTGAGTATTTTTTATTTTAAATAATAAGATAAAATCAGAATCTGATAATCTCTAAAATCAGCTGTGAATTGCAAAATATGATAGATTCCCAAAGCTTTAACAAGGAGAAGGAAGGCAGGAAGGAAGGAAGGGAGGAAGAATGGAGAAAGAAACAGCATAAGTCATTATTTTCTTATCAAGTAAAATATTTAACTCTTTTTAGTCATCAAAATTTCATTTATGCTTTATTCATATTGGACTAACATACAAAATATTTTTATTACAATTTAAAATTGGCATGCAAATCATCTTGCTATATATTTTGTTGCTGCCTCAGTGCAAGGCAATGGCAATGTGTGAATAGAATGCAATTTGTATAAATCAGGGCTTTGAACTGGTTCATTCCAGTTCAACCCCCTGCTGATAATTTGCATTTCCACCCCAGATATACAGAATCAGAATCTACATTTTAACATTTAATATATATACAAGAAGCACCTGGGGATCTATAAGAATCACTGGGGATCTTGCTAAAATGTAGACACTGATTCATTATATCTGGGCTGGAAATGCTAACTCTGAACAGGGGGTCGAACTGGAATGAACCGACTGGAAGCCCTGGTGTAAATAAGTTCCTTTGGCTACTTTGGAACACGTTTAATATGTCTTTCCCCTGTATCATATCTGTTAAAAATTTGTCTTAGATGAAAGCATGTCAATGGCCGATAAGTTAAATTGTCATGTCTTAGAAAATGCATTGTTATTTTGTAAAGTTAGATATAGAAAGTTATTTTCTTATATTTAAAGAGAAGAAAGTAAGTACTGATGTCTTTAGAAGATGATGTAAGGGAAATACAAGTTGATCTTACTCTTGAAGGAAAGGTAGGATTAACAAGCACAGGAAGGAGATGTTGGTGTTTTTCCACACAGAAGACCAGAATGAATCACAACTTTGAAGAGGAATGCTCTTGGCATGATTTAGATTCAGGTACAGAAGTAGTCAAGTTTGTCTGGAGCAGAGGGTTTTTAAAGGGAAGTGCTGGGATCCAAGTCCAAGGATATAGTGACCAGATCATGATGAACCTTTAGAAGCAGCTGAGGGAACCAGTTTTTATTCTTTGGCACAGAAGACTTGGAGCAGGATAGGAAAGTATCCTTTACACCCTGGTACTTTAGAAAGACCTTATTGTAGTTGTTACCTGCTGTCAAGTCAGCTCCCGGTAAAGTCATGTTTGGGAAAGTCTTAAAAAATCAATAAAAGAAGGCAGACTAGAGACTCACACAAATTTGATGCTAAAAGGTACAATATACGTATTTAATTCTCAGGTAAGAGGCTCTATGCATTTTCTTATTTTAAGCCTGAAATATAAATAAAGCCAAGTCCAGCTCTTGCTGCTTTGAAATGTTAATAGAGGGAAGTTTTCATAGTCAGCAATGAGAGAACAATCAAGAGTCATTATATACACTACTCATGATATGCAGGCACTTTTCATCTTTGCCTCATTAAATCTTCCAAATTTTAACACAATAAAAAGCATTTATAGGATGTGAATATGAATCTGAGACAAACCAACCTTCAAACCTTCCTGATATTTGTTCATTAGGTCAGGCAATCATCACCAAAGCAAGTTATAATTAAGAACATCTGATTGTGGAAAAAAAACAGCAGTTAACACCTTTACCCAGAGGTTAAAATTAGGTGGAATGAATTGGAATTGCATTTGCTCAGGTGAAAATGCTTTTTACAGTCATACTCAGTTTGTGATAAAGAATGACCTTTTCATGGTTTACAAGTGCATTTTTCATTTTTTAACTCAAAAAACTACCATAATCTAAATTCATAAAAATGTTTAAAAAATTTAATGACACCATGTTCTTCAATATAGTGAATTTAAACATATTGATTAGAAAAATTAATAAAACATTTCTGCCTATGTGCATATATAGCAAAGTGCAGGCTAAGGACAGATGCAAATTACAGAGAAAGGTTTATATATCAGAATAATGGAGGACTTCTTTAACCATTGAAAGGCTATTTCCAATGTGATTAACACTGCAGCCAATCTAAATAGAAACGGACCTCAATTTGTATAAATCGTGTTTAATTAAAGACTAGAAATAAATGTTCACAGACGTGAGCAAGTGGCCATCTAGGATGCAGAGCAAAGGAGAATGAAGAACACCAAAGACACAAGGTAAATATGAGCCCAACAGACAAAAAGGGCCACATAAACCAGAGACTGCATCAGCCTGAGACTGGAAGAACCAGACGGTGCCCCGCTATCACCGATGACTGCTCTGACAGAGAACACAACAGAGAATCCCTGATAGAGTTGGAGAACAGTGGGATGCAGACCTCAGGTTCTCGTAAAATACCAGGCTTGATGATCTGACTGAGACTGGAGGGGCCCCAGAGGTCATAGCCCCTGCACCCTCTGTTAGCCCAAGACAGGAACCATTCCGGAAGCCAACTCTTCGGACAGGAATTGGATTGGACCATAAGATAGAAAATGATACTCATGAGAAGTGAGCTTCTTGGCTCAAGTAGACACATGAGACTATGTGGGCAGCTCCTACCTGGAGGTAAGATGAGAAGGCAGAGGGGGACAGAAGCTGGTTGAATGGACACGGAGAATACAGGGTGGAGAGGAGTAGTGATTTGTCACATTAGGGGGAGAGCAGCTAAGGTTACATAGCAGGTGTGTATAAGTTTTTGTGTGAGAGACTGACTTGTAAACTTCCACTGAAATCACAATAAATAAATGTTCACAGGATGTAATATAATGAAATGAAAATTAAACATCTGTGTAATAAATCACATACATTTCATTTTGTGACAGAGCAAGACATTATCATTACCAGAAAAAAAAAGTCTACTTCTATGCAAAATATACTGCAATGTCCTAGGTTATTTTTGCAAATAAGAAAATTTTGACACAGTTGTCCTCATATAAACAGAAATTTCTGTATTTGGTCATATTTATTGTTCATTTATAATAATAATTGATATTATTTTTTCAGGCTTGTGCTTCTTTGACTACCTTTTTTAGAAAAATTAATATTTTATTGTGTTCAAGGTGAAAGTTTGCATTGTAAATTAGGTTCCCCTTTAACAATTTTTGTAGAAATTTTTCCATGCCATTAGTTACAATTTTTACGATGAGTCAGTATTCTCATTATTTCCATTCTGTTTGTTCTGTTTCCATTGATCTAGCTTCCCTTCCCTTCCTTGTCCTCTCATCTTTGTTTTTTGTAAATGTTGACCATTTGGTTGCTTATACTTAATTGTTTAAAGCAGCACATTACTAATGGGTGGTATTGTTTATTTTAGAAGACAGTCTATCATTTGGCTGAAAGGTGATCTACAGAAATAACTTTAATTTCAAGTTCAAAGGGTATCTTAGGGCGGTAGTCTCAGGCATTCTTCTTAGGGTCTATAGGACTAGGAGTCTGGCCTTTTTTGGGAATTTGAGTTTTTTTTCCACATTTTTCTCCCATTCTATCTGGGACTTTCTATTGTGCCCATGGTCAGAATGGTTGGTAGTGGTAGCCATGTAGCTAGTCCTTTTGGTGTCAAGTTAGAAGAGGTTGTTGTTTGTGTGAGCTACTAGTCTCATGAATTTGTTTCTTCTTTGAGCCTTTGATTTCCTTCATTCTCTTTTGCTCCATCTGAGACCAAGAGTTGTACCTTAGACTGCTGCTCACAAGCTTTTAAAATCCCAAACACTACTCACCAAACTAGGATTAGAACATTATCTTTGTGAGCTATGTTATGCCAATTGACTAAGTTGTCCCCCAAGACTAGGTTCCCAACCCTTTTAACCCAGGAAATCAATCCTGCAAATTGTTTGGATATGTCTAGGGAGCCTCTATAACTGTGCCTCCATGTGGTTTGTTATACATGTGAATATATATGCAGCACATGTAAACGTGTATATACATATGCCCCTTGTGGAGTAGTGGTTTAGAGCTACAGCTGCTAACCAAAAGGCTGGCAGTTCGAATCCACCAGGCACTCCTTGGAAACTCTATAGGGGAGTTCTACTGTCCTATAAGGTCATTATGACTCAGAATCAACTTGATGGCAACGGGTTCGGTTTTTTTTGGTTTATAGATACACCCATATATGCCACATGCACTTACTTGCATATGCCTTCCTATACATATATATGCATCCATGTCTACCTATGTAACCACGCACATTTTTTTTTTTTGGTTGTTTTCACTGTTCTTGCAAAATTGTATACATTATAACATTTACCAAAATTGTCCCTTTTTATAATGTACCTCTTAGTGTCTTTATTTACCTTGGTCAGGTTGTACGGACTTCACTCATATTTAGAAATGCCTTTCTCATCCCCAAAAGTAACAAGTGTCTCCTATCTAGAAGGTGATTTCCCCTTCTCCCTTCCATCCTTGGTAGCCATCAAAGAACTGAGGTATGAATCCCGATTCATTTTTCTGCATATAGATATCCAGTTTTGCCACCACCTTTTGTTAAAGAGAGTATTTCTTCCCCATTGAATGGAATTTGACACTCTGTTGAACATCAGCTGCCTATAGGTGAATGGATTTACTTCTGGGCTCTCAATTTTCTTCCATTGGTCTATGTGCCATTGAACCAGTACCAGGCTCATTTGATTACCTTGGCTGTATAATAAGTTTTGAGGATCAGGAAGTGTGAGGTCTCCTCCTTTGTTCTTCTCCTTTAATATTGCTTTAGCTATTTGGGGCTTCCTTCTTTTCCATATAAAGTTGGAGATTAGGTTTTCCATTTCACTAAAGAATGTTGTTGAGATTTGAATTGGGATAGCATTATATCTCTAGATGGCTTTTGGTAGTATTGACATTTTCCCAATATTAAGTCTTCTAATCCATGAACATGTAATGTTGTTCCATTTATATAGACTTCTTTTAGTTTTTTGCAGTAGTGTTTTATAGTTTTCCTTGTGTAAGTCTTTTATGTTCCTGGTTAGGTTTATTCCCAGGTATTTAGCCTTTTGGAGGCTATTGTAAACAATATTGTTTTTTTTTATTTCCTTTTCAGAGTCCTCCTTGTTAATATAGAGGAACCCTGCTACGTCACTGAATCCTTCTGCTATGGATTGAACTATGTCCCTCCAAATGGGTGTCAACTTGGCTAGGCCATGATCCCCAGTATTGTGTGGTTGTCCACTGTTTTGTTATCTGATGTGATTTTCCTAAGTGTTGTAAGTTCTACCTCTATGATGTTAATCAGGTAGGATTAGAGGCATTTATGTTAATGAAGCAGGATTCAATTTATAAGATTAGGTTGTATCTTGAGTCAATCTCTTTTGAGATACAAAAGAAAGAAGTGAGCAGAGAGATAGAGTGACCTCCTACCACCAAGAAAGCAGAGCCAGGAGCAAGGCACATCCTTTGGACCCAGGGTCTCTGCGCTGAGAAGCTTCTAGACCAGAGGAAGATTGATGACCTTCCCCCAGAGCCAACCAAGAGAGAAAGCCTTCCCCTAGAGTTGGTGCCCTGTCCCTATTTTCTAGCTCCTTCCCTGATCTATGGTTAGCTGGTTCCCAAGGGCTGTCGCCCACCTTCTTACACTTTCCCTCCTTAGGTCCTGTCCATATTCTGCTCACCTTGCTTTGCTCTGGTTTTGTCTATGCATCATCTCTGTCTCCTACTGGGGATCCTATGAAGTTGTCTCCCCATCCTTCTTACCTGGGAATGCTGCTGGCTTTGTCTCAAGATGGCCATGCTGCACTGGCCTGGCTGGCAGGGTGCCTACAGTTCATAAGTCTCATTTACTGCTTTAATTCAGTTTCTCCTTCCCTTCTGTGTTTGATCTAATTCTTTATCCTTCTGTTTACTGTTATGGGTTCCCAGATTGTGACCTGTATCTGTTTCATTTGGTTTCTAGGTTCTTTGCTGTTGGGGGACAGCATGGCGTATGTGACTAAGCTGCCATCTCGGGCCATCTCTCTGACTGCCTTTCAAAAACTTTTTTTAAGAAAGTTTCATTAAAATTTGGATTTTCTAATCAAGGCACTCAGATAAGTAGTGATATCTTGCTCTGTAAATATAAAACTTTGCTGCTCACCCTCTAATCTCTAGTGCAACACTGACATTGAGCAAAGCTGCACACAGATTTGCAGATGGGAACTCATGACTCACTCTTGTTTCCTGAGAGGTGTTTTTGTTTGCTTTTTTGTTTTTGTTTATATTTTTGGAGAAGGAAGGACAAAGCAAGTAAAAAAAGTAAAAGAGATGGAGAGGGCAAACCATTGGTTATAGAAGCATTTTTAACCAAAAAGCAACTTACAATGATTCTCAGGCCCTTGGCTTTGTTTTAACTAATTACACAGACTTATTCCTTTTACATGTGTAACTTGGACCCTTTATCTTTTAAGGCATAATGCCACACTTAACCCATTTTCTGAAGACTTGTAAAGGTGCATTGGTAGTCTCCCTCTTTAGCATAGTTTTTCACAAACATAAATAGCATTAACCCATGAACACTCTGGAGACTTACTGTACAAGCCCTCCTCCACTAATTGACCAACGTATGTATCCATTAAGACCATTCTGAGTACTCATCTCTTTGGGAGTTTACCTTATAAATATCTGCATACTGAAACATGCTCAGTTACTTCTGTTCTTTTTCCTGGATCTTTGTCAGATCTATCACTGGCCAAATTACAGTCCTACACCTCCTAGAATTGCCTTTGGAGTGGTAGGTTGTCAAAGAGTTTTTGAAAAATCTAAATTATATTTACTGCTTACTATTTTATGTCCTCAAAAAACAAACTTCTTCCCCCAGAAGCCATGTTGCTTTTCCCCAGATAATTATGGTTAAATATTCAGTAATCCTATTCCTCCAACTGGCAAGAGATAAAATGGAGATTTCTGGAGCCTCATTTCCTGGGGCCACCTCTAGAGATTTCCTCCCATCCTTACTTCCTCCCTCTCTCTGTCCCTCCCTCCCTCCCTTCATCTGTCTTTCCCTTCATTTGAACTGGCCCACATTTGCCATCTGCAGAGTGGGAAAGGCAGCAAGCTGCACTCCTGAGCCATTAGAATCCCAATTTCATCCTTGAGTTCCCTTAGAACTCCTCAGGTGAGTGCCATCTGGTCTCGGTAGTTTAGCTACATTCACTTTGCCAACTTGGCTTAGAACATTTTGAACAATGACTACCATTTACAGGAGATCATCCAATCCATCTGGTGACAGAAATCCCTCTAACCACCTCCTTAGTAAAGACCAAGACAAACAACTTAATTCATTCAAAAGTCTATATCCTTTTCATTCCCAAGCGTATAACAGGTCCCATGAGCATTAAGAAGGAAAAATGATCTTTTAGTAGGGAACCCTCATATTGGTATATTAAAAGGACACCATCATAAAGTCTTTTTCCTCTTTTGCAAAGATATAATTTCATGAATTCCTTATTCCTTTCCCTTGGGCTGCCTTTCCTTCTCTGCAATATTATTATTGGCTGCTAATTAGCCAGGCAAGAGCTTATTTTCAAAAGCCTGCTATTTTTGATCCTGAACAACATGTCTTCCCTGGGCTCCCCATTAGCTATTAAATATTCACCAGACCTCTTGTGAGTGATTGCCTTTTAAAATTTGACCTTTTAATTTTTTTTTTTTTTTAATCTAAAGGCTATGGTTTTTCACTTTCCCTTTTAAGACTGAATAACATTATGATGATTTCTAGGAATTACATTCTCCCACTCAGATGCTGAATTTAATTATGTCATAACCAGGATTATTTAAAGGGTCTTCCCCAGTCATTTCCAGGACCAGTTCAGCATATTTTTAGTCTTGTATGCTTGAAGTCCCTTTTGATCTGGTACTCTGCTTTATTACTAGTAATTCATTTTAAAGTAGCAAATTAAAATCAGCATTTTTCAATTAGAATATATCGAACATAAACCTTTTATTATATTTTACTGATAACTTTTACTTACCAAGAGCATTAGTGTAAAGAATGCCCCAAATCCATGAAGTGGTTAGCCATTGCCACTTTATAATAAAGGTCACACTCTCTGCCTACCTCATCCTGGCATCTTAGCATTTATTTTGAGATACCAATTTATTTTTGAGATAACAATTTAGGTGCAAATATTTTCCTACTATCATCCAGGGAAAGTCAATGCTCTGGGAGGTTTCCATATAAAATTATTCTAGTTAAGGCTTTATTTGTCTTCAATCAGACATTTGGCCAGTAAGATAGGGCAGTATTCCAAGGTACATATAAAACCAAAGCAAGGGGAGTTGAAAGGGGGCTGCAGTAGGAACATTCAAGAAAGTGTCCCTGTAAGGAACCCTAGTGATACAATGGTTAGACACTCACCTGCTAACCAAAAGATTCTAACTCACCCAGTGGCTCTGTGGGAGAAAGACCTGGCAATCTGCTTCTGTAAAGATTATAGCCAAGAAAAGCCTATGGAAAAGTTCTACTCTGTCACATGAGTCGCTATGAGTCAGAATCAGCTGGGCAGGGCCCAACAACAACTTGAATATTTGAAAACTTGAAAAATCATAAATAAAAGCTACATGGAAAACATATAACTCCTTCCCATTGCCATCGAGTCCATTCCAACTCATACCGACCCTACAGGACAGGGTAGAACTACCCCATAGAGCATCCAAGGAGGGCCTGGTGGATTCGAACTGCCAACCTTTTGGTTAGCAGCCATTTCCAAAAAACATATAGTAGAAGCCAAAAAGAATAGATGTCTCCTTCAGTGAAAATTTTACCCAAAGGAAAAACCATCTCAAAGGCTCTTACCTCAGATGTATGCAGCATAGTACCTTGTCCTGCGATAAATATTTGTTACTGGTAAGAAAGAAGTCCCTAGGTGGCATAAACAGTTAAGCAACAAAAGGTTGGCAGTTCATGTTTACCCAGAGGTGCCCCAGGTCAACTTCCAAAAAATCAGCCATAGAAAATCCTATGGAGCTAATTGGGTTGACACATATGGGGGTTTGCCATGAGTTGGAATTGACTGAAGAGCAACTAGTTAGGATTGGCTTAAGAAAGAAGTGGAAATATTAGAGACCTAGGGGAACATCAAATGCTTTCTGTCATAGTGAGTGTCCATCGAGTGTCCCAGGCTGTTTCAAAGAGTTTCCATTAAGGAACAATGGTGTTAGATCAGTGGTCCTTCTAAAACTTTGAGCTTTTAAAACACCATGTAAAGGCTCCATACCCAGAGATTCTGATTGTAATGGTCTTGGGTGGGATAGAGGCAGTAATATATGTTTAAAAAGAGTCCAGAGGATTCTAAAGGCTGTCCAGGGTTGACAAACACTGAGATGAAAACCTCTGCATATGAAGCCCATCCATCCATCCATCCATCCATCCATCCATCCATCCATCCATCCATCCATCCATCCATCCATCCATCCATCCATCCATCCAACCATACATCCATTCTGAGTTCTGTGCTAGGTGCTAACAATAAAAGCATTAATATGTCACTGTCTTTGAATTTTCTCAAGGTTTTTAGAGTACAGTAAACAGACAAGGAAATAATCACTTACAGTTCAAAGTGAAAAGCACTCTGAGAACACACAGTTCTCAAAGAAACTCCAAAGAAGTAAATCAGTCTAGAAGCTTAGGGAATGTTGAGTTTTAGAAGAGGAGTCTAAGAGATTGGGAAAAAAATGCTCCTGAGTTAGCTGGAGTTATAAATAATTAACTCTATAAAGTGCCTTTTTTTTTCCACATTAACATGCATTTCGTTATTATTATTATTAGTTTTTATACCAGCAGTCTGTAGACCTGAGAGTGACTCCTGAGTGTCCCATAGTTTTTTACTCCATGTATTTTTTTTTTTTTAATGGAAAGTCTGTATTTTTTGGTTTCTTACTTTTATTATGCTATGGCATCATTCATATATTTTTTGCAGAATCATGACCCTTTATTCAAAATTAACCATCATTCTGACAGCTGCATGCCAAATTAATTCATGTGCACTCTCTCTAGCCTTAGAGATCAACATTGATGGTGAACCATTTTCCATGTTTTTGCATGTTTTTCTGTGAATCACTCTAACTCACTAGAAGCCACATTGGAAGCATAGCTATGATTAATACAGCTGTCTTCACCCATTTGTTCACTCACTCATTTATTCATTAAAACTTTGATGAGCATTTTTTGAATTGGCTATAAGTGCATAATTGGGTATATCAATGAATAAGAATAGTTCCTGTCCTAAGAGATTTCATCTTCTTCTTGGGAGAGAGGTGATTATATTAAAATATAGTGAAATACATGCCACAACAGCATTATGTACAAAAAACACTGTGATGGTAGAAGAGGCAGTGACTTTGCCTGCAGGAGCTGGTCTTCGCTGTTCACACAGCAAATAGGTGGTAGAGCTAAGATTAAAACCCAGATAATTTGTCTTAAGAATCTGTGCTATTGACGAGCACACTTTACCACCGTCTGGGAAATATTAGTATTCCTTCTTTACTATCACTTCACTCTTGTCTTCAAGGTATTATTCTAGGTGGTGAGGAGGACAGAAAATGGAATAACCCATGGTTCTTGATCTCAAAATATTTATATTCACCTAGTAGCATTAGCATCTTTCCTCTAGGTCAAAGACTCCAGTCTGAAATCTAAATTAGGAATAACTTTTTGTGAATCTTTTTATTCCTCTGATTTCCTAAGAATCTTAAATTGTTTAGGATTAATGGGTATTTGGTTTAATTTTATTCCTGAAATCCATCACCGTTTGGCTACGAAGAAATAGATTTCTTTGGCCCTTATATTCTCTTGGAAACTCTGGTGGTATAGTGGTTAAGTGCTACAGTCGCTAACCTAAAAGGTCGGCAGTTCGAATCCATCAGGTGCTCCTTGGAAACTCTATGGGGCAGTTCTACTCTGTTCTGTTGGATCGCTATGAGTCAGAATTGACTCAATGGTAGTTTTTTTTTTTTTTTAATATTCTCTTCCATGTGCCTTTAAAATTTAAAGATGCAACTTTTACCGTGCCTTTCAGATAAAAACAATACATATCTTTAAAGATTCCTTTTTTATAGAGGGCATTGATATTTTCTATAAGGGTAAACTTGGAGTTTTTGTTATTTTTCCCGGTTAGCAATCTACATTATTTAAAAATATTTCAGAGGTAACATCTGTACAGAAAAGTACAGAAAACAGTAAAGTTAAATAAATTATTTTAAAGAGAGCACATGTGTAACAACCAACCAGGTTAAGAACTAGAAAGTTGCCAGTCCTCCACACACCTTCACACGCCTCTTCCTACTGACAACACCCTCCCCCACTCCACACCTTCAGGAAGGTAATTATTCTGCTTATTATGGAAATCACACATTCACTCTTTGTACAGTTTAAGGGTTTGGCACATGAGTATTAATTCATAAACATTGTTTTATTTTTGCATATATCTGAACCTTATAGTAAAAAAAGAATGAATTCATTCATTATGTGCTCTTTTGTTTGTGGCTTCACTGGCCTTTCATCTATGTAGTTGCAGGTGATTACTGTGTGCTCATTGTATAGTATTTCATTGTAAACTGTACTAAAATGCATTTATTCTTTCATTGTTAATGACATTTGTATTGTTGCTGGACATAAAAGATCAGTGAACATGCTTGTACATGTCTCTTGATGCATAAGTAAATATAACTGAAACTTTCCAGATACACCTAGGAGTAGAATTGCTGGGTCATAAAGATGTATATTTTCAACTTTAAAGTGACTGTAATAATTCACACTTCTACTGGCAAATAATTAATAATACTTTTGAAGATACAATTGTATGAAACTTGCAAGGAATCAGTTATTTCCCTTCATATGTAGTTGTAAGTAAAATGGAGATTAACATGAATTCCATGTTTTTATGCAAATAATGCACACCTTCTATGTTTTTTGACAATCACTCCCTCCCTGCCACAAGGTATTTTTGTAAGTGTGCTATACTAATTTTTACCAACAACATGTAATAAAAAAAAAAAAAAAAATGGCACAACGGTGTCTTGCAGGGCGAGGGAGTGGCTGTCAAATAAAGGTAGAAGATGCATGTTATTTGTGTAAAAATATGGTATACCTTTTTAGGATACGGTTTACCAAGAGTGGCTTTTAAGGGAACAGATTAAAACTTTCAGTTCACCAAGTGGAATTATTCAATTTGTCTACTTAATATATTTTTTTCTTCAATGACTTTGACTTAAAAAAAAAAGACAGACACACACAAATTTGCTTATACTAAAATGATGAGTGATTGAAAGCATATAAGGAATTGAGGCTTTTTTTTTTTTTAATTTAAATAACAGACACTGCTGCATAGTTATACTTTCTTCAAACCCTAGAATTATTTTCTTAAAGATCGTAAAAGGAGCACTATAACTCACCACTTCTGTATTGATTGCCCTTAATATCAGAATTGCACCTTCACTATTTGCATAACTTATAGTTTTGGCACTTAAATATGCATTTGTAAGCATTTTCTTTTATTTTTACATATATTGGAACTTTATAATAAAAAAATTTAATAAGGTAATAAAGCAAAAATGACTTCCTGGTTCTATGTTTTGATACCTATGAAGTTTTATATTGTTACAGACATAATTAAACAAAAATGATGCCCCTTTGCTTGTGAATTCTATTACACTTTGAAAGCTACTGTGAGGATTAAATGAGATAATTGATGTAAAAAAATATACTGTAGACTTCAGACTGTAAAATAATTCACAATATTATTAAAAAATAGGCTAGACTATATTTATTTTGTGCTTTAGAATACTTCATGATTTTGTGGCTCAATGGAAATGTAGGTAAATTTTGATGAGGCATTCTGTACATGGGTATTCCTACTTTTGGGGTTACCATCAGTATAAATAAACAGGTAGAATTTTTGTAAATATTCTACAGAAGAGCAGTCCCTCACTGGAAAGAAATGAAAGACAGTATTTATCCCCATACAAAGCCCATGGAAATTTTAACCTACTGAATGGAATCATTCAACAAATTTTCTTAATATCTTTCTTTATAAAATGATGACCTTTACTTTTTTTTGAAACTAGTACATTAACACTATAAATGTTGGCTGATAGATATAGATTATGGCAGGTATTTATAGAGAACATTCAGTTTTAAATTCTTGGGGGTTTCAGTTCCCATCAAAGTAAACGAGCTGAATAGCTAGAATTCCCTCATTTCAGAATCTTGTCTACATACTTATAGGAGGTTGCCTGTTTTTCCTGGCAGAGCAAGAGACAGCAAAATATTTGCCACACTCAAGGCCACCAGGGAAGAATATGGTTCAAGCAACCAACTCACTGCTCAGTGCCATAAAAGTACTGCGTCCAAGCTATTACTTTACATAGTTTAGTGTTTCCCCCCATATGTATTGTTAAGTATACCAATTCACATGCCTTCTTCATTAAAAGTGGTAATGTTGGGATTTAAGAGAAATTCTGCTTCTGGGCAAGACAGAAGGGCCAGTTTTATCGTTCTAACTGAAGCAACCATATAAAACAAACAAAAACTACACACACATACACACACAGAGATATGGTTTTTAAGACACTGGACATAAGGAGAGGAAGGACAGTAAAATCTTAGAAATAGGAAACAAATGAGGTGAGCCCTACAATTGGCCCAACTTACTGCTTTGGGGTAGACAGGTCACAGGCTGTGGCATAGACAGTGAACATCCAGGCAGAGCCTGGCAGGCACTGAGTTAAAGAGAAGGAACTGAGGATGTGGGGAGACAAGATCTGCTAGAGTCTGCAGGACAGAGTTCCAGAAAAGAAATGGTTGCACCAAGAATGATCCCAGAGACCTGCAGAGCACATCCTGAACACTGTAGTTTTCCTTCAAGTATCCAGCAGAGCACTGGTTAGTGCGGGCACATATGGAAACTATTTGGGAAAAATCCATCTGAAAGGATTAGAGTGAACAATTTTTGGAGAGCACACAAAACCAGGAAACCTGGAAGTTCCCACCAGTGAGGCTAGAAAATCTCCTAATTCATGTGGTAATGGGTAGAGGTCTCAGAAGGATCTACCTCAGTAAAAAAAAAAAAAAAAAAAAAAAATTTAGCCTTGGAATAAATGTCCCATCGATCTCTCCTAACAAATCTGCTAAGTAAGACTTCTAAGAAGGACCAAACTATCTCCAAATAACTATGTAGTAGAACTAAGCTCAAGAATATATAAATAGGACTACAAACTATTCAGCATTCAACAAGTTAAAATTTATAATGTCAGACGTCCAACCAACTTTGTTAAGCACACCAAAAAACAAGAAATTATGACCTATGATAAAGAGAAACATCAATCAATCAAAACTAAACAGAAGTTAAAATGAGCAGACAAGGATATTAAGATAGTTTTTGTAATTTTATTTCATATATTGAAAATTTTGAGTGGAGAAAAGGAAAATATTAAAAAAGAAACTCAATTTCTAAAATTTAAGCTACAATGTGTGAGATGAAAAATACACTTGAGGAAATTAACAATAGATTAGACACTGAAGAAGAAAAGATTAGTGAACTTGAAGACATAACAATATCAGCTATACAAAACAAAACACAGAGAGCTAAAGCAAACATATGAAAAGATGCTCATTATCATTCATCCTTAGGGAAATGCAAATTAAAACCAAAATACCTACTAAACAAACCCAAACCAAACACATTGCCATTGAGTCAATTCTGACTCATAGCAACCCCATAGGACAGGGTAGAACTGCCTTATAGGGTTTCCAAGGAGTGCCTGGCAGATTTGAACTGCCGACCCTTTGGTTAGCAGCCATAGCACTTAGTCGCTAGAATGACTAAAAAAGGCTGACCATACCGAGTACTGTTGAGTATATGGAAGAACTGAAACTTCCTACATTCCTAGTGGAAATGTAAAATAACACAATCATTTTGGAAGCCAATTTGGCACCTTCTCATGTATTTAATCGTGTATTTACCATAAGATCTACCCATTCCGCTCCGAGATATTTACCCAGGAGGAATGAGAGCATATGTTCACACACATATGCATACATGTATGAATGTTCAGGGCAGCCTTATTAGCAATAGTCAAAAATTGGAAACAATCCAAATGCCCACCAACCAGCAAACGGATAAACAAACTGTAGCCTATCCATACAATGGATCACTATTCAGCCACAAAAAAAACCCAGAATAAACTATTGATATCAGTAACATCATGGAGGGATCTCAAAATATTTATGCTGAGTGAAATAAGCCAGACAGAAAAGGGTACATGCTGCATAATTCTATTTATGTAAATTCCTAGAAAATGCAAAGGAATCTATAGTGACAGAAAGGTGATCAGCGCTTGTTTGGGAAGAAATTGTAGAGGCTGGAGGGAGGGATTACAATGGGTAGGAAAATACTTCTGGAAATGTACACTATCTTGGGTAAAATTATTGTTTTATAGGTGTATACATGTGTCAAAACTTATCACATTGTACATCTTAAATATGTGTGGTCCAGTGTATTTCAATTATACCTCAACAAAGGTGTTAAAAAAGTGATCATATCAAGACACTTTTTATAAAACATTTATTTATTTTGTGTGAACTTAGAACTACACACACACACACAAGGTATTACAATAACAGCCACATAAAATTAATGAGCAACACTGGCCTCCCCAAATTCACATCAGAGAGATTTTTATATTCATACCACAGAGTGAGACGCATGAAGCCCTGTTGCAACAAGGCAGGCTTTATTGGAAAGATGGAGTAGTTTAATAAAACATACTAAAGCAAGAAACTGTATTCATAAAAATGACAAAAATACTAAAACGTTCAAGGTGGTTTACCTCCTGCTTTGCAGATTATTTCTATCACTCAAGAAAGGCTTTGCAGGAAGCCTTAAGTGAAGATGAATGAAAAAAAAAAAAAAAAACTGCAAGACATTCTATTCCTCTTATATTTTGGTTTCCGATTGAATTTATCTATCTAGTTGGCTAGCAGAAGTCTGAAGGGTGTTAAACGATAACTGGGGTTACCCATACGTTCCATAGCAGTTCTTATTTCCCAGAAATTTTTCTGAGGCAAGCCCATCAAGCATATTGATGTACATGTTTCTTTACTCTTATGACCTATTCAAAAGACCAGTTTTCATACTGGAAACGTGAAATAAATTTCTCTAGTTCTCTTAGCTCCTATGTGATAGGTGTGACTTTAAAAACTACCACATATATTAAAATGGAGATTTTCATTATTGATTCCTTTTAATATTACGTGGAAATCTCAATCCCATTAATCACTTACCACATAATTTCATATTGTAAAAGTAAGCCTTCAGGGCAACAAGTTCCACCATTCCCAACAAACCTGATTAAAATAATTAGCTACTTCTATAACAAGTGCATTAAGAAATCGTCCTATTCTGTCAGAGAGCAATGGGTCTTACTAGAAACTGCTTGCTGTCACGCTATTATAAGATTAATGCAGAAAAAAAAGTTTAGTTCCTTTTAATAAAATCCAATGACTTGAGAATTGGACTAATATTAGTAAATACTAAGTATAAATGTAGATCCATCCACTTAATTTTGTTGTTTAACTTAGCCCGAGTATAATGATTTGGGTTTATGCAGCATCTTACTTTCCTATACTCGTTAAACTCCTTCTCCTGTGTTTGAGAGGATAAAAGAAGGCTTATGTATTTCTCAACTAAATGCGCTACAGAGCTATATTCAGAAGTGATATTAATATTTTCCCAAAATAGAATCCATCCACAAAGTACTACAATATATATTTTAGTTAAATCATGCTGAGGTAGAGAAAGACCAAACTCTGCTGATGATTCTTCCTGAATATACAATTATAATTCTGAAACTTGTAGAACAGTCTATTAGTACTATTGCTAAACTATAACAAATTGATATGTTACTGTGCACAGTTAACATATATGGCTGGCATCTTATTTTATCTACTTATCCATTATTTATTTCCTTGCTGATTTATTTATTTCTTGTGGGTGCACAATTATTTAGTCCCTGGCTTTTACTTTATTCTTTTCAGTATCAATAGACAAATGAAAAAGTCATCTCCCCAAAACTGCCTCCTCTTGCTCCCTATCCCCTCTTGAATTTTATTACTGGCATATTATTTGAGTTGTTCTATTGATTCCCATTACAACCTTAAATAATGTATATAAACTTGCTGCTTTTTAATTTGCTTTAGACATCAAGGCTGCTATGTCACCCTTCACATTTCTTCCCTGCCATTACAGTTCTGCTACTAATTTTTTTTATTGTCAAAATTTGGTTAACATTTTTATAATGCATTCGATTTTAATGATCTATGTGGATCAGCCCACAATCACTATAGTAAGGTTGTATAACAAATAATCACAAAACCTGCATGGCATAAACAAGTAAGCATGTATTTCTCAAGCACCTGAGTGCCAGTGGTAGGGCAGAGGGCAACAAGAGATCTCGGGTGGGCCCCATCGAGGAGCTCTGCTTTGAGCTAAAGATCCTGCTGGGCTCTGCTCCTCCTTGGGGTTTGCACTCAGGTTGGCTTCCTGTGTGATCATTCTGGGCTGCAGCTGAGGAGGCAGCAGCTGTCTTTTGTATCTCTGCTATGGTGCTCCCAGAAGTTCAACAAGGTAAGCAAAACCTGAAATGCCTCTTAAGGCTTAGGTTCATAACTGGTGCACTGGCATTTTGCTTCCTGCAATTGATCAAATCAAGTCATATGTCCAAACCCAAAGTCTAGGAGTGAGAGAACTATATTCTTCCTTAACAGGAAGCATTCCAAAATTATATGACAAATGGTGAGAATGTGGCGAGAGATGAAGAATTGGGCCATAAATACCATCTGCACATATAGTTTTTCTATTGCTTATAATTAATTGCAAAAATCGAAAAAAAAAAAAAAAGAAGAGTATTTACAATAATAACTAAAAAAAAAAACAAACCCCAAAACCTGCTGCTGTCAAGTCAATTCCGACTCATAGCAACCCTACAGATCAGAATAGAACTGCCCCATAGGGTTTCCAAGAAGCAGCTGGTTGATTCGAACTGCCGACCTTTTGGTTAGCAGCCAAATGTTTAACCACTGTGCCAATAGGGCTTCACTTACAATACTACGTAATTTGTTTATCTAAATATTATTCACATTAGTGCCAAGTACTGTGATTGTATCCATACAGAAAAAAGAAGTTATTGTTTTCACTTGAAATGTGTCACACTGTGGAGACTGTTCTAGCACCAAGGTTGGGAAAAATAAAAAACAACTATATATATATGTATGTATATATGATGGTTCGGGTTTTGTGTCAACTTGGCTGGGCCGTGATTCTCAGTGGTTTGATAGTCATATGATGGTATGATCACTTCCGTGATGAGATTTGCTATTATGAGATCGCCTCCATGAAGGGATCTGCTGTGAGTAGCCAATTAGTTGAAAGGGAGTCCCCTTGGGTGTGTGGCCTGCATTGAACGTAAGTGGATAGTCTGGCAAGTCCTGGGGCTTTTCGCTTGCTCTAGATCCTGCAGCTGGCTCCTGTTTGTCTGACCTCTGGTTCTTGGGATGTGAGCTAGCAGCTTGCCTGTGGTCTTGCCTGCCAATCTTGGGATTTGTCAGTATTCACAGTCTGTGGGCAATAGCCCTGCTCTCCAACTTGCCGATCTTGGCTTCACCAACCCTCGTGGATATGTGCATCAGAAGAGGCCTCTATCCTGACCCACGGACTTGGGATGGTCCAGCCTCTACAACTGCATGAGCCATTTCCTTGAAATAAATCTCTCTTTCACTCTCTGTCCATATATATCTTATATATACATAAGCTTTACTGGTTTTGCTTGTCTAGAGAATCCAGCCTAAGACAATATATACATTTATTCTATCAATTGTTTGGAATCATGTCACGTTAGATACTTCATATTTATGAAGGGTTTAAAATTTTTTTTCTGAGAAATATCTAATTATTTTTCTTGTTGAGAGAAGAAAAATATAAACTAGTTTACCACATGATCAAGATCTTTCTATATTTTGAATAAATTGTATTCCATGTTTCTTGATGACATTCCCTAGGAGCCCTCTGATTTCCTATTCCTAGCTGGGCTGATGGATTTCCAGGCCTGATACAAGTCGCATGCTGGGATTCTTTTCCTTGCTCCCCTGGGCTTTTTCTACTGTACTTGGATTCTGTGTTTCCTCTTTTTTACATCCTCTTTTCATTTGCCATAGCACATCTCAGGTAATATTCATGAAAGGAGTATGAGTGCCTACTTATATTTATGAATAAAGAGTACATTGATTAATATACTTAACTGGGTTTTCTTTCTTTTATTTTTTTGGCTTTTAATTGGTTTAGTTTCACCAACAAGCTTCTCTCCTTCATGAAAGGACTGATTGCAACCTCTAAGCATAGAAAGGGAGTAGGCAGTAAGGTTACTCCCATCCTGCAAAACAAGGAGGGTTTTGTTCAGTGATGCCAACTTCCGCATTAGAAGCCCAAGCTTTCTCCAAGCAAACTTTTATATTTCTGTGGATAGTAGTCTTCTAGTTTTAGCCTTGAAAATCATGAAGAAGGGATAGCAAAAGGGGAGAGGTGGGCAACTGGGATAGCTGTTACAGAGTTCTTAATTAACTAACTTGGCATCTGTCCACTCATTTGTCTCTATTAGCTGACTCCTAGCTCAGACCCTTTCTGCTATAAGAAGACAAAACAGCCGCTCCTTCCACTTCAGCCTTTTCCAGTTCAGGGTCATAGGCTCTGGTTTGCTTTCAATATTCCTTTGTGTAGAATATGGAAAGGAATCATTGGGCCTCTAACAGTCCTAAAAACTGTTTTTAGGCCGATAAAGACTTGTTCTCTTTTACTTCATTTTATTTAATCTTCTCTGCCATTTCAATGAAGTTTAAGCATTAAAGGGTATTAGCGATGTATGTACAGTTTGCCATGTTGAAGTTATATAAACTTACATATATATACATATGTTGTTGTTAGGTGCTACTGAGTCAATTCCAACTCATAGCAACCCTATGTACAACAGAAGGAAACACTGCCCAGTTCTGCACCATCTCCACAATCATTACGCTTGAGCCTATTGTTGCAGCCACTGTGTCGATCCATCACATTGAAGGTCTTCCTCTTTTTTGCTGACTCTCTAATTTACCAAGCATGATGTCCTTCTCCGGTGACTGACGCCTCCTGATAACGTGCCCAAAGAATGTGAGACGTAGTCTCACCATCCTTGCTTCTAAGGAGTATATATATATATGAAACAAGAAAGAGAAAATCCACTAGGGGGATCCATTTTTCAAACAATTTAAGTAAAATGTTCACTATTTACTCCAAAGTTGTTACTGAAGAGGTTGAAGAGGATCTTTTAGCATTTGGAAAACAATCTTGTATTACAGGCCTTTGGCTTAGAGATGGCGCTCTGGGGAGAGTGGCAGCTCCATGCATAAAATGATTTCTTCTGGCTGCTCCATAAAGTTAAGGAAGCATATTCCCAAAGAGCAATGGCTTGGTCCAAGAGATTGTTTAGGAAAGCTTCGGGAGAAGTTATTGTTCTTTACATTCAGCATCATTTATTTAGAATCTGTATGAGGCCATCCACTAGAAAAATTTTTCTCCAGCATGTTTTCATTTGGGACAGTAGACCAGAGTACCATTAGCTTATGTCACACAGAAAGAAAGAGAAAAGGGAAAGAAGTCAAAAACAATTGGGTCTCCTTCTCCAGTTCCACCCTTTTCAAATTTTTCATGCCAAAAATTAACCGTGACCTAGAGTTTTTTTTCTGTATGTCTTCTTAGAAAAAGAGCAGATTCTTAATGAAGCTCTAAGAATATTTCATATAAGATCTTGTTTCCATTATAAACCTGACGATTTATTGTCAAGAATCTGTACTTAACCCTTTGGTTCTTTCTTTAAAATTAAGTGACAAATTTACTCCTGTCATTGATTCCGAAACACTTTTATGTACATTCCAGATGTGATGTAAGGAGCTAAGTAAATAATATTCACAATATGCTATACAAATCAAAATAAAGAAAGAGATTGGGGACCATGGAGATGGAATGCCCAAATAGGACTTTCTTTTTAAATAAAATAATATATACGCTATTTGGCAGTACTCAAATCCTATTTTCTTGAATACTGTCATTTTAACCTAATTTTTAAAGTTGTAATGCCCGATACTATGTTTTCTCAAAATCTAATTCTTGGACACTTTGCATTCTGCCCACATAATATTACTCAGTGTTCCCGATAGTGGTGGAACTGGAAATCTGTGTGATATTTGTAAGGAAGCCTGCGGAGAGAATGATATAGAAGATGGTGACAAGCATTTTTAATTTTTCTGAATTCTTGGTGGCAAATTTGCTTTCTCCTTGTAATTGTTTCTTAAAGAGATGTGCTATGAATTAAAAATAATAGCATATAGGTAGTTAAATGCATAAGTTACTAAATGCATAAATATTCAGGGTGATAAGTAAATTAAAACAATACTTTAGCCTTAGAATATTGCATATGGTGGTGCCAAATAAAATGGGGTGTTTCTGAAATTTTCTAGAAAATGATGGCTAGAATACATTACTGAAAAAAGAAGCGTTGCTATAATGAAACAGCTTGCTACATATAATTAAAGTATTAAAATAGTGTACTGACAACACCGTTAGGTACAAGCTTCATTACATATGAAGAAAGATAAAAAAAAAATAATGCATTTGTAAAACCAGATATCCTAGTGACTACAGGTAAAAATAAATTGAAATCTGACTGGTTTATAAATCTACCAGTTATACTGGACAAAGAGTCAAGTAACATTTTGGCATTCTCTTTTCTCTACTTTCACCTAGCAATTCACACAAATAGGCAATCTTGTGGGTTTTAACAATTTACTTCTTAATTCTGAAAGTGAACACGGTTGTTATTTTAAAGAATAGTACCTGCACTAAGGGAAATTAAAGTGAACACCGGAAAAATAATTTATCCAATTCCCGTTAGCAAAACACACAAAAATTCAGCTGTATTCATACATATCTAAATATGTCAGCTTTCCTCCAAAACGTGTCCTGAATTATGCTACAAAATAGAGTACCCGGGAGATAAAAGAGCATTCAGAACATCAACACAGAAATACATCGATTACTAAAAAATAATTTTAAAGTGCTTGCAGCATATAGAGGATTTATTTGCATTTCTATGGTTAAAACGTCATGTATAAGTACTACCTCATTATAAAGTTGGCTTTGCATTTATTTGCTATTTATCCCTCAATTACATGGTAAAATTGGATCGTTAAAAGTAGAAGAGCACATAAATACAAAAATCTTTGGTCTTTATGTCCTGAAACTATGATATTGAGAAAAATGCTCGCTTAAAAAAAGAATGTGTTTGTGCTAAATTCTCTCCTTTTCTGTAACGGGGTGTTTATCTTAATTATTCAAACCTTCGGGCCAAGGAACTCAATTCCGCCATTTCATGTTTTTGCATTTCATTTCCATTTTCAGTATATAGGGTATTGATCTAATAATAGTACTCCTCTCCCCCAGATATATACAGTCATTTCATGTCCCCCCCAACTCATTTATTATAAAATCCATAAAATCATCCCCTGTGGTGCCTATAATGAAGAAACAAACAGAACAATAAAAAGAAACAAACGTACATTTTTATTATATTTTAATGATATCCCTGTGGCCTGTGCATACACAACCAAGTGGAAACGTTTTAGCCACGGGACTCTCCAGAGATACTCTTTCTGCCATTCTGCATTATAAATTAAGGGTAGAAACTTACATTAACAAAAATGTTAAAAGGCAGCTAGCTAACCATTATAAATAAACAGTGGATTTATCAGTTAGAATACCTTAAATCACTGGACACAGACATTATTAGAGGTATTTTTTCCAGGGCTTCATAAATCTCTTTGATTGAGATTTTATAGTTTCAATATCATAAGTAGACTACAAGTTTGCAGAGGAAAGGGGTTAAAATATATTTAGACATTCATTTCTTGGTTACTCTTAACAAGTTCAAGCTTACATGAGTGCGTATAAGTGTATTTTTTTCTTTAAAAATTATGGTCATGGTTGAAAATCACGACGAACATATTTAATGTCACTGTATGTGTGAAGATTGTTGAAACTGCAAATGTTTTGTTATCTATATATTTACCACAATAATAAAAAGAAAAAAATTCTTTAGTTCTTTCTAACAATGATGTTGAAATTGCTGTTTATCCCTATTAGTCAAAATCTACCTGTGGTTTGCACTTCCTAAAAGTGTATAGTTAAGTAGTTAACAATTATAAATGAACACATCATGCATATTATAAAATGCATATAAAAACAGAAAATTTTGAAAGGATGAAACAAAGGTTTAATAAAAACTTTTGGAGCACAGGTGGCACAGTGGTTAAGAGCTTGGCTGCTAACCAACAGGTTGGTAGTTCGAATCCACCAGGTGCTCCCTGGAAACCCTACGGGACAGTTCTACTCTAACCTATAGGGTTGCTGTGAGTCGGAATCAACTAGGTGGCAATGGGTTGAACACTTTTAAAGCATCATTCTAATTGTGATGATTCATATAATCATTAATATCTCAGAGCACTCTGAGTAAGTTCACCAATAATAATGGTGGATAGGAATCTATATTATACATCATGCTGATAATTTCATATTGGGGGGGTCAGCCTCTTGTCAGATATAATAAATTCACCACTGTTTTATCTCACAAAGTGTTGTGTTTACTCAGACAAGGAAATGAAAGGTTGTTGTTGTTGATCTTAGGTGCCATGGACTCAGTTCTGACTCACAGCGGCTCTACGTATAACAAAACAAAACACTGTCCAGACCTGCACCATCCTCACAATTGTTGCTATGTTTCAGCCCACTGTTGCAGTCATTATGACAATCCATCTGGTTGAGGGTCTTCCTCTAATTCATTAAGCCTCTGCTTTACTGTTACTTTACCGGTTCCTCCTTATAACATGTCTGAAGTACATGAGACAGACCATTGCAATCCTTGCTTCTAGGGAGTATTCTGGCTTTACTTCTTCCAAGACAGATTTGTTCCTTCTGGCAATCCATGGTATATTCAATATTCTTCGCCAGCACCAGAATTCAAAGGCATCAATTCTTCCTCAGTCTTCCATATTCATTGTCCAGTTTTCACATGCATAGGAGGCAATCGAAGATACCAAGGCTTGAGTCAGGAGCATCTCAGTCCTCAAAGTGACATCTTTGCTTTTTAACACTCAAAAGAGTTCTTTTGCAGCAGATTCATCAAACGCAATGTGTTTGATTTCTTGACTGCTGTTTCCATGGGCATTGATTGTGGATCCAAGTAAGATGAAATCCTTGACAACTTCAAACTTTTCTTCATTTATCATGATGCTGCTTACTGGTCCAGTTGTATTTTTATTTTCTTCATGTTGAGGTATAATCCACACTGAAGGCTGAGGTCTTTGATTTTCATCAATAAGTGCTTCAAGTCCTCTTCACTTTCAGCAAGCAAGGTTGTGTCATCTGCATATTCCACGCTGTTAATGAGTCTTCCATCAACCCTGATGCCAAGTCCCTCTTCATATAGTCTAGTCCTTGGATTATTAACTTAACAACACAGATCAAATAAGTATGGTTAAAGGATACAACCCTGATGCACACCTTTCCTGATGTTAAACCACTAAGTATACCCTTGATCTGTTTGAAGGAAAGCCTCTTGTTACATGTACAGGTTTCCTCCTAAGCACAATTAAGGTGTTCTAGAATTCCCATTCTTTGCAATGTTATACATAAGTCGTTATAAGCCACACAGTCGAATGCCTCTGCATAGTTAAAACACAGGTAAACATCTTTCTTTGACGGCGCTGGGGTTTTTTAAACATCTTTCTAGTATTCTCTGCTTTCAGCCAAGATCCATATGACATCAGCAATGATATCCCTCATTCCATGTTCTGTTCTGAATCTGCCTTGAATTTCTGGCAGTTCCCTGCTGATGTACTGCTGTAATCATTTTTAAATTATCATCAGCAAAATTTTGTTTGTTTGTGATATTAATGATACCATTAGATAATTTCAACATTCAGTTCGATCACCTTTCTTTGGAATGGGCACAAATATGGATCTCTTTCAGTCAACTGGCCGGGTAACTGTCTTCCAAGTTTCTTGACATAGACACAAGAGAGTTCCTCCAGTGCTGCATCCACCTGTTGAAACATCTCAATTGGTATTCTGTCAATTCCTGGAGTGTTGTTTCTCACCATTCCTTTCAGTGCATTTTGGACTTCTTCCTTCAGTACCATTGGTTCTTGAATATATGTTATCTCCTGAAATGGTTGAACATTGACCAATTCTTTTTGATATAGTGACTCTGTGTATTCCTTCCATGTTCTTTTGATGCTTCCTGTGTCATTCAATATTTTGCCCACAGAATCCTTCAGTATGGTAACTCAAGGCTTGAATTTTTTCTTTAGTTTTGTCATCTGGTGGTGCAGTGGTTAAGAGACTGGCCACTAACCAAAAAAGCTGGCAGTTCGAATCTACCAGCCATTCCTTGGAAACCCTATGGGGCAGTTCTACTCTGACCTATAGGGTCACTATGAGTCAGAATCCACTAGACATCAAAGGGTTTGGTTTGGGTTTGGTCAGCTTGAGAAATGCCGAATGTGTTCTTTATTTTGGTTTTCTAACTCCAAGTGTTTTCACATTTCATTATAATAGTTTACTTTGTCTTCTCCAGCCTCCTTTGAAATCTTCTTTTCAGCTCTTTTACTTCATCATTTTTTCCATTTGCTTTAGGTACTGTATGTTCAAGAGCAAATTTCACAATCCCTTCTGACATCTATTTTGGTCTTTTCTTTCTTTCCTGTCTTTTTAATTACCTTTTTCTTTGTTCATATATTATGTCCTTGATGTCATCCCACAACTTGTCTGGTCTTCAGTTATTAGTGTTCAATGCATCAAATTTATTGTTCAGATAGTCTCTAAATTCAAGTGGGATATACTCAAGTCATACTTTGGCTCTCATGAATTTGTTTTAATTTCCTCATGTGCCACTTGAACTTGCATATGTACAATTGATTGTTCCACAGCTAGCCCCTGGTCTTGTTCTGACTGATGATATTGAGCTTTTCCATTTTCTCTTTTCGTAAATGTAGTCTATTTGAATTCTTTGTATCCCACCTGGTGAAGTCTACATATACATTTGCTGTTTATGTTGTTGAAAAAGGTAATTCCAATGAATAGGCAGTTGGTCTTACAAAATTCTGTTATTTGATTTCTGGTGATGTTTCTATCACCCAGAGTATATATGGTCTAACTAGGATCCTTCTTTCTAACTTTTGAATTCTAATTATCAGTAATTCTCATTGAATCTTGATTGCATGTTTGGCCAAACTCAGACTGCAGAAATAGGTAAAAGTCTTCAATTTCTTCATCTTTGGCATCAGTGGTTGGTGGGCCAATTGGAATAATAGTCATAGTAACTGGTCTTGTATGTAGGCATGTGGGTATTAGCCTATCACTGACAGTGTTGTGCTCCAGGATGGATCTTGAAATGTTCTTTTTGACAACAAATGTGATGCTGTTCCTTTCCAATTTGTCATTTCTGTCATAGTAGACCATATGATTGTCCAATTGAAAATGGCCAAAACCAGTCAATTTCAACTCACTAATTCCTGGGATGTCTATCTTCAAGTGTTCCATTTTGTTTTTGACAACTTCTAATTTCCCTATATTCTTACTTTGTACATTCCATGTTCTGATTATTAGTGGATGTCTGCAGCTGTTTCTTCTTATTTTGAGTCTTGCCACGGTAGCAAATGAAGGTCCCAAAAGCTTGACTCAATCCATGTCATCAAGGTCGACTCTACTTTGTGGAAGCAGCTCTTCCCCACTTGTATTTTGAGTACCTTCCAACCAGAGGGGCTCATCTTCCTGTACTACATCAATGTTCAGTTGCTATTCATAAGGTTTTCACTGGCCAATATTTCTAACTATTCTCTTGGTATTTTCTGTTATCCTTCCCTGTTCTGGAACTCCAATCACACACAAGTTATTCTTCTTGATAGAGTCCCACATGATTCTTAGGGTTTCTTCATTTTTTTAAGTTCTTTTATCTGATTTTTCTTCAACTATATTGGTTTTTTGTCAATTGCCTTATCCTCAAACTCCCTCACTCTGCATTCCAATTCCTCAATTCTGCTCCTCTGACTTCCTATTGAGTTGTCTAATTCTGTAATTTTATTGTTAATCTTTTGGATTTCTGAATGCTGTCTCTTTATGGATTCTTGCAGCTTATTAATTTTTTCACTGTTCTTGAATAATATTTTTAATTTCTTCAACTGCTTTATCAATGTGTTCCTTGGCTTTTTCTGTAGATTGCCTTATTTCATTTCTGAGGTCATCCCTGATATCTTGAAGCATTCCGTATATTAGTTGTTTATATTCTGCATCTGGAAATTCCAGGATTGTATCTTCATTGGGGAAAGATTTTGATTCTTTAATTTGGGGATTTGTAGAAGCAATCATGGTCTCCTTCTCTATGTGATTTGATATCGACTGCTGTCTCTGAGCCATCTATAAGATATTGTAATGATTCATTTTATATTTCCTGACTGAGTCTTATCTTCTTGTTTTGTTTCAATATACCCAGATGGGCTACTAGATTGCTCTATCTTGATTGCTGTAGCCTTGAATCACTTATGTCCTATTACCAGCCGGTTTGAGCTGTTACCAGATATGTAAGCCTAAGAGTCCATTCACCATTCTCGAATAGAATCGGCTTAGGTGTCCTGATTATGGATTACCATGTGTGTGGTGTAGGCTGTCACCTATTAACTTAGAGGAGCAGTGGTGATAGTTGTATGCACCAGATTCTAGTAGTGGCAGGGGGTCACACTCTGAGGAGGGCAGGATGCTGATAGCCTTCCCCCACGTGCCAGTGAGGTAGGTGTGTCTCTTTTCCTAGAGCACTTTGGTGGGTGGGCTCTGCAGCTGTACCTTAGGCTCCCAATGCTTGTACCACTAAAGATTGGTAGGGGTCTCTATCCTCAGACCCCTTTAGCAGGTGGCTAGGTGGTATGGGTGGAGCTTCAGCCCTCAGTTCCCCACTGGGGATCAGTGAGGGCTCTGTTTAATAGGTAGAGAGGTATAAGACCTCCAAAACTTGTCTTTCCACTGCTCCGCTAAAACAGTTACAGTTAGATCTCTATCAGAATTGCCTTTTCATTATAACAGCAACCTGGTCCCCTGTCGGGATGAAAGCCAAAGACTGTGGATCTCTTATGCTTGGCTGGAGCTGGTTCTGTATTATTATTCCAGCTTAGGGAAGTCAGGGAAGGATTTCCCCCCCTGGATTGTTAATTGCTGCTTCTCTCAGGCCAGGAGACTGGGTTAGGAAAAAAAAAAACCCACAGAGCACTTCACTTCCTGGCCCAGGAAATTTCAATGTTAATGAAGTCACCTGGGGCAGGGAGGGGAGCGATCAGATAGATAGGAGAGAGTAGTGCTGCAATTTCGACAAAGTTGCTTACCTTGTTTGGTGAAGACTGTTTTATCTGAGATTCCAGAGGGCTGTGTAGCCTGTGTGAGCTGGCTGGGTCGAGATTGCCCCTGAGGGTTGGGCCTGCGTCTCATGCTTGCGCTGTCTCAGGGAGCCGTGATCAGCTCCTCCCCTCCTAGTCCAAAGCCCAGTGAGCACCAAGGTTTTCTGGCTGGAATGCTGCACTCCAGGCTCCAAAAACAGTCACTGCTTCCCCGTGATTGTTCGTTCTCCTGTCAGCCACATCAGTGTGCAGCCAGCTTTTACTGGCTGAGTCTCTACCGAGATTACTCCAGGGGGTTAGGGGTTAGGGCTGTGTCCCGTGCTTGTCCTGTCTCAGTAAGCCACAATCAGCCCCACCACTCTGGCACTAGGGAACTGCGAGGGCTCAAGGCTGTGGCACGGGATGCCGGTTCGAGAAGTGGTCGCTGCTTCAGGGCTTGGCTTTTTGCTCCCCTGTCACTCAGGTCAACTCCTTAGTTCTATATTTGATGGTCAGGGTTCATAGATTGTCATGTATGTGATCAATTTACTTGTTTTTCTGAGTCTTTGTTGCAAGAGGGATACGCGGTAGCTTCTACCTAGTCAGACATCTTGGCCCCACCTTCTGGCCAATATTTTTAGAAGTAGATCGTCAGGTCCTTCTTCCTAGTCTTAGTCTGGGGCTCTTCAGAAATCTGCCTACCATGTGTGACCTTGCTGGTAATTTGAAAAACCAGTGGCATACCTTCTAGAATCACAGCAACTTTCAAGCCACCAGAGTATGACAAAATGACCGATAAGTGGTGGAAAAAAAGTATCCCAAACCCAGTGCCATCAAGTTGATTCACTACTTTTGTCTCTGCTTGCATTTTGGTATTTTCTTCAATCCGAAGTCTCTCTGTGCGAATATTTTTAGACTAATTGTGGATTTGGTGAGGATTGTTGTTGTTAGGTGCCATGGAGTCAATCTCAGTACATAGCTACCCCATATAAAAAAGTAGAATTGCCCCATAGGGTTTTTTGGCCACAATCTTTATGGAAGCAGAAAAAATAAATTTTTCATGCTAGCTTCAGAATAGATTGGCTTTTTAAAAACTGGGTTTGGTATGACTAATCCTGCACTCAGGCCTATATATCTTGGACAGAAGATAAGATCATAGGACAATTTTTAAGAGAAGGATTCATTCAAATCAAAATATGAACATTGGGTTTCTCATTACACAAGAATTTTCCCAAAAACTAGGATTTAAAACAAAATAAAAATATCCTTTACCTAATACTAAAAATCTGTTTTTCCTTGACCATGGATCCAAAGTCAAAGCAACTTTTTTTTCTTTTTGTTTTTAGAGTTTTTCTGCTTATTTTTAGGTAATATAAGGTCTCTTAGCTTACTTTCAGTTGATGTATTGTCACATTTTGCATTCTAAAATGAGTCCAGTCCTGTAGCATCTAAATAACCATAATATTATACAATTTGAAACATCTCTTTCTCAGCTTAGGCATACCTTAGGATGAGAAAACTTCAGTGAGGAGAAGTAGGGTCAGAGTTAGAAAAAAAAAAAAAAAAAGATAGCCCTCTTACATGTATGAATACTTAAAATGTAAATAAAATCTTATAAATTAATAAATTGTTATGTTATACCTTTCTAGGCTTGAATTTAGACTAGGCTAGAATTTAGACTCGACTAGAATTTGGAACTCTGTGAAATCTCAGAGACCCTTGAAGTAAAATCAGAGCACCAGAAGAAATGGCTTCTAGCCCCCAGCCTCATCTGTATGGATGCCCCAACCTGAACACCCAAGCTTTGGCTCCCCACCCAGCATTAGTTGCCTCTCAGACCATCACTGAACCGAGGGGTGTGTACAGTAGTAACACAGTCTGTCTTAGTCATCTAGTGTTGCTATAACAGAAATACCACAGGTGGATGGCTTTAATGAAGAGAAATTTATTCTCTCATAGTCCAGTAGGCTAGAAGTCCGAATTCAGGGCACAGGCTCCAGGGGAAGGCTTTCTTTCTCTGTCCAGTCTGGAGGAAGGTGCTTGTCATCAGACTTCGCTTGGTTTGGGAGCATCTCAGTGCAGGAACCTCTGGTCCAAAGGGCGTGGTTTGCTCCCGGTGCTGCTGTCTTGGAGGTATGAAGTCCCCCTGTCTGTCTGCTTGCTTCTCTCTTTTATATCTCAAAGAGATTGGCTTAAGACGCTATCTAATCTTGTATATCTCATCAATATAACTGCCTCTAGTCCATCTTATTACATCATAGTGATAGGATTTACAACATAACAGGAAAATTACATAAAACGGTGGACAATCACATAAAATGGTGGACAATAAGACTGTACTGAGAATCATGGTGCAGCTAAGTTGACAGATATTTTTGGTGAACCCAATTCACAGCATTCTACCCTTTGGCCCCCCAAAATTCATGCCCTTGCCACATGTAAAACATATTTACCCTATCATATTATCGCAAAAGTCTTAAATCAACTCCAAGCCCAAAATCCAAATATTCTTCCTCATCTGAGAAATCTAAAATATAAGTTACCTGCTTCCAAAGGTACAATGACAGAACTGGTACAAGCTAGACATTTCCATTATAAACGGGAGAAACTGGAGGGAAAGAAAGACTAACAGGCACCAATCAAGTCAGAAGAACACATTACATTAGTCCTCGAGGCTTTGAAAATAATCATCTGTTCTCTGAGACAATTTACACAGTGGCCCTATCCTCCAGACTCTAGGTATTGGCCACACTCTCCAGATTCTGAGCAGAGGCCCTTTGGTCCCAGGCTTCAGCTCCGCCTTCCAGGCCCACTGGGATAGCAACTCTGCTCCCTCAGCTTTAGGAGTACCATTCTCCTAGTCCATCTGAGTGGCAACTCCACCCTTAAAAACACCAGAGGCTATGGCTTCACCATATGGTCCAGCTAAGTTGACAGATATTTTGGGGGGACACAATTCAATCCATGACACAGTTCATCAATGGGAGAACAGATGGAAAAGAGGTCCACAGAGGCCCCAGAATCATGCTGGATGTCACGTAGGCAGAGTATTCTGGGATCCTAAGTACCTTGAGGAAACCCTGGTGGCATAATGGTTAAGTGCTACTGCTGCTAACCAAAAGGTCAGCAGTTCAGGTCCACCAGGTGCTCCTTAGAAACTCTATGGGGCAGTTCTACTCAGACCTATAGGGTCGCTATGAGTCAAAATCAATTCGATGGCAATGGGTTTTTTTTTTTTTTTTCGGTAAGTACCTTGAAGATGGTTGAGAAGGGGGGATATGGGATCCAGACGGAGATGCTCCCTTGTGTCCATAAACTCTTTGCCTCATGGGGAGGGATGACAGAGGAAGGCTAGAGTAGGGTCTCTAAAGCGAGAGACTCAGGGTAGAGGCCACTCCTGGCAGAGTCTAGGAAAGGTACTAGGATTGGGTTAAAGTCATATTCTTCCTTCTCATTCCAACTCTTCCTCAGCTCTTTAGCTAGATTTTGATCTGTCCAGTATTAGAGGAATGAGCTGAAAGTCTTAGTCTTACTTGATGGTAGAGTTAAAATGGTGGCACCTGGATGTGGCTCTTTCTCTCCTGAGATATTTGTGTGGGTTCTTTGAAGATATTCCCATTACTGGTAATTCCCTATCTCTAACTTCCTTCTCTGGTGGGCCACTTTTTTTTTTTTTAACTTCCTTCTCTGGTGGGCCACTTATGTTCTGACCCTGGTTCCCTGTGGTCCACTCACTCTGGTAAGTCAGTGAACTTAACCAGGCCTTCCTCTTGGGCTCTATCCTTCCTAAGATAACAGAGCCCAACTTGGATTTGAGAGTTCCACATCTGGACCGTAGGAAGCCCACAGACATTCTTTCTCTACAACATTCTGGAAATACGATCAATTCTCCAAGCAGCCTCCTGCCCTTGTTCTGTATCAGGCAAAGACAGCTTTGGCCACAGCCTTTGGACCTCCCAGGCAACTGGTAGATTACCAGTCCCTATGTAATTTAATGGAAACCCTGGCAGCATAGTGGTTAAGAGCTATGGATGCTAACCAAAATGTCGGCAGTTCAAATCCACCAGGCACTCCTTGGAAACCGTAGGGAGAAGTTCTACTCTGTCCTACAAGGTTGCTATGAGTCAGAATGGACTCAACGGCAACAGTTTTGGTTATGTAATTTAATATAAGTTATCATAATAACAAAAGGAAAAAAAAACTTTTTAAATAATATCTTTGTTTCTAAATTCCCCAAGGTATATTTTTTCTTTATGTGCAATAATTTACTTAATATTAACCATGCTTTTTTTCCATTTTTCTCTAAATTTTATTCTTTTATTGTTGTCGTTGAGAGTATACATAGCAAAACATACACCAATTCAACAGTTTCTACATGTCCAATTTAGTGACACTGAGTACATTCTTTGAGTTGTGCAACCATTCTACTCTCCCTTTCTGAGTTGTTCCTCCCTCATTAACATAAACTCACTGCCCCCTAATCTTTTGTTGCTGTTGTCAATTTGACCCCATATAGATAGTTCTTAAAAGAGCATAATGCTCAAAGCAGATATTTTTACTAGCAAAGCTAAGCTATTATTTGGTTTTAAGAAGACTTCAGGGGATATTTTTGGATTAAAGTTTAATCCAGGGCAATAGTTTCAGGTGTTCATCCACCCTCCATGGCTCCAGAAAGTGTGGAGTACATGATAACTTGAAATTCTGTTCTGCATACTTTTTTAAAAGAAATATTTGGAGAAAAAAAAAAAGATGGTTTGCTTTTAAAATCCACAAAGGCTCTTGAGTTCTATACTTGAGAAAGCTTTCAAAATAAAAGTTGGGCAAGAAATTTGAACCTCTAAGAGTGATCATCCTTTCAAATGACAAAACCAAATCATGTCTGAGGTTCCCGAAAAACAGGAAATGACCAGGAGGTTCATTTTAAATATACTCTGTGAACCGTTTGAGAATGGCAGGCTGTAAACTACAGCAGAAAGATAGCAGGCTATAAATATTTTTCCTCAATTCAGTTGCTCTGTAAGAAGAAAGAAAAAACTATATTCTCAGATAAAAATGCCATTTACACTCTTATAAGAACTACACTTAAAGAAAAATTGAAATAAGCTATATTTCCCATGAGTTTAAAATGCCAGTTAAAAAAATAGATCACATTAAAAATTAAACAACTGTAAGGGAATAGGTAATTTCACATTTGTTTAGTTTTAGCACATAGGACTATCAATGCAAAAATATACTAAATGTCTTAGATGGCTTTCAAAATAAAAAAGCCATTGATAGTCCAGGAACTTACCTACCAGGACTTAAAAGCTTATCCAATGTATCTAGAGATAAAGAAGAATCAGCCGATACATCTGTAAAATTTAGGATAACTCTGGTAGTAATGTATTAACATCATGTGGCAAGTTTTAGCAGACAAATCCACATGTGGAGACTTGCATATAAAATATAGGGCTAAGAGGTTCATCCTAAAAGAGGACACAGAAAATTATTTTGGAAAATGCTAGCTGTACCGTTGCCAAAATGATACTATATTGACTTGTAAGTGAATTCCCTTGTCTACTTTATTCAAATATGGTGGCATCATTTATACATGGCTCCAGGTGGCATAGTGGTTCAGACCTTGGATGTTAACCAAAGGGTCAGCAGTTGGAATCCCACTCCTTGGAAACCCTGTGGGGTAGTTCTACTGTGTCCTATAGGGCCTCTATGAGTCAGAACCAACTTTACAGCAATGGCAATGAGTCTAAGAGGGCTGGCTTGAATCTCTGAAGCTGGCCATAAGGGAATTGTCTTTATTGCTATACATACTGTGCTATGATTTTCTTATTATATATTCAGAGAAATTTGGGAAAATTTTTAAATAATCTTTTTTTTTTTTAATATATACCTCTTATTCCACAAAGCAGCTGAAAAAGCTTGCAGTAAAATCCCTACATACTAAGATAGTCAAAAATAAAAATAGTAATCCAAAACTATATAGCAAAGTGGGAATAAAATTGTAACAGGAACCTAGGATGGTATACTTACTGGATTTGAACATTACGTTTGTGTCTGTCAGACAAGGAAAATAGCATTATAGTTCTTGCTACCCAATAACATTGAGCATCTTCGTATCTCAGGAGAGAGAAACATGTGCGTCCCTGAACTTATATAAAATTTTATCAGTAGAAGTAATATACTGATAACAAATATCCTCACATTAATTCATTCATACTCTCACTCAACAAATATTTATTAAACGTCTACTATGTGAGAGCCACTGGGCTACATATAAGAGATAAATTGGTAAGTAAAACAGAGACATAACACAAATGGTTAAGTGCTCAGAAACACAACACAAACATATGGCCCAATAACAGTTAAGCACACAGACGCTAACCAAAAGTTTGGCAATTTGAACTCCTCTCTCCTCCGGCAGCTTAATGGGAGAAAGACCTGGCAATCTGTTTCTGTAAAGGTTATAGCCAAGAGAACCCTATGAGGCAGTTCTACTATTTCACATGGGGTTGCTATGAGTCGGAATCAACTCAATAGCATCCAACAACAAGTATTACAATTCACCATGGCTTTCTTTGTTGTTGTTAGGTGCCGTTGAGTCACTTTCGACTCCTAGTGACCTTATGTATGACAAAACGAAAAAAGCACTGCCAATATCTGCACCATCCTCAATTGTTGTTATGCTTGAGCCCATTGTTGTAGTCTCTGTGTCAATCCGTCTTGCTGAGGGTCTTCCTCTTTTTCGCTGACCTCCTTTTTACCAAGCATGATGTTCTTCTCCAGGGACTTGTCTCTTCTGATAACATGTCCAAAGTGCCTGAGACGAAGTCTCGCCATCCGAATTTCTAAGAAGCATTCTGGCTGTACTTCCTCAAAGACAAATTTGTTTGTTCCTCTGGCAGTACATGGTATATTCAATATTCTTCACCAACACCATAATTCAAAAGCATCAATTCTTCTTTGGTCTTCCTTAGTCATTCTCCAGGTTTCACTTGCTTGTGAAAAGATTGGAAATACCATGACTCGTGTCAGGTGCACCTTAGTCCTCAAAGTGACATCTCTGCTTTTCAACACCTTAAAAAGTCTTTTGCAGCAGATTTGCCAATGCAATATATCCTTTGATTTCCTGAATCCTGCTACCATGGGCGTTGATTGTGGATCCAAGTAAAATGAAATGCTTGACAACTTTAATCTTTTCTCTGTTTTTTATGATATTGCTTATTGGTCCAGTTGTGAGTATTTTTGTTTTCTTTATGTTGAGGTGTAATCTATACTGAAGATTCTAGTCTTTGATCTTCATCAGTAAGTGCTTCAAGTCTTCTTCACTTTCAGCAGGCAAGGTTGTGTGATCTGCATATCACAGGTTGTTAATGAGTCCTCCTCCAATCCTGATGCCCTGTTTTTCTTCATACAGTCCATCTCACATTACTTGCTCAGCATACAGGTTGAATAAATACGGTGAAAGGATACAATCCTAATGCAAACTTTTCCTGACTTAAACCACACAGTAGCCCCTTGTTCTGTTCAAACAACTTCCTCTTGGTCTATGTACAGGTTCTTCATAATCACGATTAAGTGTTCTGGAATTTTCATGCTTTGTAATATTATCCATAATTTGTTATGATCCACACAGTCGAATGCCTTTGCATAGTTAATAAAACAAGGGTAAACATCTTACTGGTACTCTTCGATTTCAGCTAAGATTCATTTGAAAACAGAAACGATACCCCTCGTTCATGTCTTCTTCTAAATTTGGCTTCAATTTCTGGCAGTTCCCTGTGGATGTACTGCGGTAACCACTTTTGAATTATCTTCAGCAAAATTTTACTTGTATGTGAGATGAATGACATTGTTCGATAATTTCCATATTCTCTTGTATTACCTGTCTTTGGAATGGGCACAAATATAGACATCTTCCAGTCAGTTGGCCAGGTAGCTATCTTCCAAATTTCTTAGCACAAACAAGTGAGCACTTCCAGCACTGCATCCATTTGTTGAAACATCCCAGTTGGTAGTCTGTTAATTCCTGGAACCTTGGTTTTTGCAATGCCTTCAGTGCAGCTTGGACTTCTTCCTTCAGTACTATCTGTTAATGATCATATGCTACCTCCTGAAACGGCTAAACAACCACCAATTCCTTTTGGTATAGTGACTTTGTGCATTCCTTCCATCTTCTTTTTTTTTTTTTTAAATTAATTTTTATTAAGCTTCAAGTGAACATTTACCATTCCAATCAGTCTGTCACATGTAAGTTTACATACATCTTACTTCCTTCTCCCACTTGCTCTCCCCCTATTGAGTCAGCCCTTTCAGTCTCTCGTTTCGTGCCAATTTGGCCGTCTTCCCTCTCTCTCTATCTTCCCATCCCCCCTCCAGTCAAGAGTTGCCAACACACTCTCCAGTGTCCACCTGATTTAATTAGCTCACTCTTCATCAGCATCTCTCTCCCCCCCGCTGACCAGTCCTTTTCATGTCTGATGAGTTGTCTTCAGGGATGGTTCCTGTCCTGTGCCATCAGAAGGTCTGGGGAGCATTGCCTCTGGGATTCCTCTAGCCACAGTCATACCATTAAGTATGGTCTTTTTATGAGAATTTGGGGTCTGCATCCCACTGATCTCCTGCTCCCTCAGGGGTTCTCTGCTGTGCTCCCTGACAGGGCAGTCATCGATTGTGGCCGGGCACCAACTAGTTCTTCTGGTCTCAGGATAATGTAGGTCTCTGGTTCATGTGGCCCTTTCTGTCTCTTGGGTTCTTAGTTGTCGTGTGACCTTGGTGTTCTTCATTTTCCTTTGCTCCAGGTGGGTTGAGACCAATTGATGTATCTTAGATGGCTGCTTGTTGGCATTTAGGACCCCAGACGCCACATTTCAAAGTGGGATGCAGAATGTTTTCATAATAGAATTATTTTGCCCATTGACTTAGAAGTCCCCTCAAACCATGTTCCCCAGACCCCAGCCCCTGCTCCGCTGACCTTTGAAGCATTCATTTTATCCCGGAAACCTCTTTGCTTTTAGTCTAGTCCAATCAGGCTGACCTTCCTTGTATTGAGTGTTGTCTTTCCCTTCACCCAAAGCAGTTCTTATCTACTAATTGATCAATAAAAAAACCTCTCCCTCCCTCCCTCCCTCCCCCACAAAAGTATGTGTTCTTCTCCGTTTTTTCTATTTCTCAAGATCTTATAATAGTGGTCTTATACAATATTTGTCCTTTTGCCTCTGGCTCATTTCGATCAGCATAATGCCTTCCAGATTCCTCCATGTTATGAAATGTTTCAGAGATTCGTCACTGTTCTTTATCGATGCGTAGTATTCCATTGTGTGAATATACCACAATTTATTTACCCATTCATCCGTTGACGGACATCTTGGTTGCTTCCAGCTTTTTGCTATTGTAAACAGAGCTGCAATAAACATGGGTGTGCATATATCTGTTTGTGTGAAGGCTCTTGTTTCTCTAGGGTATATTCCGAGGAGTGGGATTTCTGGGTTCTATGGTAGTTCTATTTCTAACTGTTTAAGATAACGCCAGATGGATTTCCAAAGTGGTTGCACCATTTTACAATCCCACCAGCAGTGTATGAGAGTTCCAATCTCTCCGCAGCCTCTCCAACATTTATTATTTTGTGTTTTTTGGATTAATGCCAGTCTAGTTGGTGTGAGATGGAATCTCATCGTAGTTTTAATTTGCATTTCTCTAATGGCTAATGATCGGGAGCATTTTCTCATGTATCTGTTGGCTGCCTGAATATCTTCTTTAGTGAAATGTGTGTTCATATCCTTTGCCCACTTCTTGATTGGGTTGTTTGTCTTTTTGTGGTTGAGTTTTGACAGAATCATGTAGATTTTAGAGATCAGGCGCTGGTCTGAGATGTCAGAGCTGAATATTCTTTCCCAGTCTGTAGGTGGTCTTTTTACTCTTTTGGTGAAGTCTTTAGATGAGCATAGGTGTTTGATTTTTAGGAGCTCCCAGTTATCGGGTTTCTCTTCATCATTTTTGGTAATGTTTTGTATTCTGTTTATGCCCTGTATTAGGGCTCCTAGGGTTGTCCCTATTTTTTCTTCCATGATCTTTATCGTTTTAGTCTTTATGTTTAGGTCTTTGATCCACTTGGAGTTAGTTTTTGTGCATGGTGTGAGGTATGGGTCCTGTTTCATTCTTTTGCAAATGCATATCCAGTTATGCCAGCACCATTTGTTAAAAAAACTATCATTTCCCCAATTGACTGACACTGGGCCTTTGTCAAATATCAGCTGCTCATATGTGGATGGATTTATATCTGGGTTCTCAATTCTGTTCCATTGGTCTATGTGCCTGTTGTTGTACCAGTACCAGGCTGTTTTGACTACTGTAGCTGTATAATAGGTTCTGAAATCAGGTAGAGTGAGGCCTCCCACTTTCTTCTTCTTTTTCAGTAATGCTTTGCTTATCCGGGGCTTCTTTCCCTTCCATATGAAATTGGTGATTTGTTTCTCTATCCCCTTAAAATATGACATTGGAATTTGGATTGGAAGTGCGTTATATGTATAGATGGCTTTTGGTAGAATAGACATTTTTACTATGTTAAGTCTTCCTATCCATGAGCAGGGTATGTTTTTCCACTTAAGTATGTCCTTTTGAATTTCTTGTAGGAGAGCTTTGTAGTTTTCTTTGTATAGGTCTTTTACATCCTTGGTAAGATTTACTCCTAAGTATTTTATCTTCTTGGGGGCTACTGTGAATGGTATTGATTTGGTTATTTCCTCTTCGGTGTTCTTTTTGTTGATGTAGAGGAATCCCAGTGATTTTTGTATGTTTATTTTATAACCTGAGACTCTGCCAAACTCTTCTATTAGTTTCAGTAGTTTTCTGGAGGATTCCTTAGGGTTTTCTGTGTATATAATCATGTCATCTGCAAATAGTGATAACTTTACTTCTTCCTTGCCAATCTGGATACCCTTTATTTCTTTGTCTAGCCTAATTGCCCTGGCTAGGACTTCAAGTACTATGTTGAATAAGAGTGGTGATAAAGGGCATCCTTGTCTGGTTCCCGTTCTCAAGGGAAATGCTTTCAGGTTCTCTCCATTTAGAGTGATGTTGGCTGCATAGATGCCCTTTATTATGTTGAGGAATTTTCCTTCAATTCCTATTTTGGTAAGAGTTTTTATCATGAATGGGTGTTGGACTTTGTCAAATGCCTTTTCTGCATCAATTGATAAGATCATGTGGTTTTCATCTGTTGTTTTATTTATGTGATGGATTACATTAATGGTTTTTCTGATATTAAACCAGCCTTGCATACCTGGTATAAATCCCACTTGATCATGGTGAATTATTTTTTTGATGTGTTGTTGGATTCTATTGGCTAGAATTTTGTTGAGGATTTTTGCATCTATGTTCATGAGGGATATAGGTCTATAATTTTCTTTTTTTGTAATGTCTTTACCTGGTTTTGGTATCAGGGAGATGGTAGCTTCATAGAATGAGTTGGGTAGTATTCCGTCTTTTTCTATGCTTTGAAATACCTTCAGTAGTAGTGGTGTTAAGTCTTCTCTGAAGGTTTGGTAGAACTCTGCAGTGAAGCCGTCCGGGCCAGGACATTTTTTTGTTGGAAGTTTTTTGATTACTGTTTCAATCTCTTTTTTTGTTTTGGGTCTATTTATTTGTTCTACTTCTGAATGCGTTAGTTTAGGTAGGTAGTATTTTTCCAAGAATTTATCCATTTCTTCTAGGTTTTCAAATTTGTTAGAGTACAGTTTTTCGTAGTAATCTGAAATGATTCTTCTAATTTCATTTGGCTCTGTTGTGATGTGGTCCTTCTCATTTCTTATTCGGGTTATTTGTTTCCTTTCCTGTTTTTCTTTAGTCAGTCTAACCAATGGTTTATCAATTTTGTTAATTTTTTCAAAGAACCAGCTTTTGGCTTTGTTAATTCTTTCAATCCTTCCATCTTCTTTTGATGCTTCCTGTGTTGTTCAATATTTTCCCCTTAGAATCTTTCAATGTTGCAACTCGAGGGTTCAATTTTTTCTTCAGTTCTCTCCACTTGAAAAATGCTGAGCATGTTCTTCCCTTTTGGGTTTCTAATTCCAGGTTTTCATTACAATACTTTGTCTTCTCAAGCTGTCCTCTGCAATCTTCTGCTCAACTCTTTTACTTCATAATTTCGTCCATGTTCAGGGTCTCTTCTGATATCCATTTTGGTCTTTTCTTTCTTTACTGCCTTTTTAATTAACTTTTGCTTTCTTCGCATGTTCCTGATGTTATGCCACAACTCCTCTAGTTATCAGTCATTAGTGTTCAATGTGTCAAATCCATTCTTGAGAAGTCCTCTAAATTCAGATGTGATATATTCAATATTGTATTTTGGCTCTCATGGATTTGTTCTAATTTTCTTCAGCTTCAACTTGAACTTGCATATGAGCAATTGATGGTCTGTCCCACAGTCGGCCCCTAACCTTGTTCCGACTGATGATATTGAGCTTCTCCATTGTCTCTTTCCAAAGATGTAGTCCGATTTGAGTCCCGTGTGTTCCACCTGGCTAGGTCCACATGTATAGTCACTGTTTATGTTGTTGAAAAAAGATACTTGCAATGAAGAAGTCATTGGTCTTGCAAAATTCTATTATGAGATCTCTGGTGTTGTTTCTATCACCAAGGTCATATTTTCCAACTATTGATCCTTCTTTGTTTCCAAATTTTCTTCTTTGTTTCCAATTTTTTCATTCAAGCCACCAGTAATTATCAATGCATCTTGATTGCATGTTTGATCAATTTCAGACTGCAGAAGTCAGTACAAATCTTTAATTTCTTCATCTTTGGCATTAGTGGGTGGTGCATAAATTCCATTAAAAGTTATATTAACTGGTCTTCCTTGTAGGCATATGGATATTATCCTATCACTGACAGTGTTGTACTTCAGGATAGATCTCAAAATGTTATTTTTGATGATGAATGGGACACCATTCCTCTTCAATTTGTCATTCTGACATAGTAGGCCATACGATTGTCTGTTTAAAAATGACCAAAACCAGGCTGTTTCAGCTCACTAACATATAGGATACTGATCTTAACGCATTCTGTTTCATATTTGAAAACCTACAATTTTCCTAGATTCATACTTTGTACATTCCACATTCTGATTATTAATGGATGTTTGCACCTGTTTCTTCTCATTTTGAGTCCTGCCACATCAGCAAATGAAGGTCCCCAAAGCTTTACTCTATCCATGTCTTTAAGACGGAATGAGCATGATGGAGAATGGTTGGAGATGAGGTCAGAGAGAAAGCCACGAACATAACATATAAGGACTTCCTGTTGGTTATTGTAAGGACTCTGGATTCTACTCCAAGTAAACTGGGCAGCCACTGGAGGTTTTTGAACACAGAAATTACATAATGTAATCTACGTTTTAAGAGGATCACTCTGGCTGTTGTTTGACGATAAACTAGGAACAAGCATAGAGACGGGGAGACAATTAAAGCATGTGTCATAGTAGCTCAATAATGGGGCCTTAGGTAAGAAGTGGAGGAGGTCAGAGTATGGATATATTCTTAAACTAAGAACAGAGCATACTGGAGATACTGAGTGTAGATAATTCTCCTGAAGTGAGGCAGTGATGGTTCAGAGATAGAATTCTTGCCTCAAGTGTTGAAGACCCAGGTTTAATTTACAACCACCCATGCAAAGCTGCCACTCATTTGTCATGGTGTATGATGTTGAACAGGTTTCAGCAGAGCTTCCGCACTAAGACAAACTAGGAAGAAGGGCTTGGAAATCTACTTCAGAAAGTCAGTCAGTGAAATCCCTGTGGATAACAACAGTCCAGTCCCCATCACTTCATGGGGATAGCACAACACTGGCCGGTGTTTTATTCTGTTGTGCGTGGTCACCATGAGTCAGGGGTCTACTCCTCAGAAGCTAACAAAAACGACTCCTCTAAAGAGTTTTTTATTGTTGTTGGAAAACAGAAAACAGGAACAGTAGCATTTATATGTTTTCCCTTTTTTTCTCTCTCTCTCTCTCTCACCTCAGCTATTGAGAAGGCATGTACTCTTTAAGTATAAAATCTTGCTTTATAAAAAGAGGCACGTAGTATTCCCATCCTCTCCAGTGCATTATTGGATAAGATAAAATTAGTGTTTTAGTTTCAATTTCTTCTTCCATGATTAAAAAAAATATTTTGAAATCCAATTATCAAAAGATAATGATAAGTTTAGTATGTATAGAACTTCTAATTGTACAAAAAAACATCTTTACAAATATTAAATTTCCCAGAAATCACCACTCTACACTTAAGAGTAGGTAAATTAGTTCCATTTAGAGCTAGCTCCATTTTTAAGGATGAGGAAAGCAAGACTTACAATAAGCACTAGCTCAAATTGATATGTCTAGTTAAAAGCATACCAGAGATGGACATTTGGGCCTTTTCTACATTTAACTTAAGCTGGATAAACTATGCTTATTTCATTTTGAGAAAGTCGGGAAAAATTTCTTTACTTACCACCAATACAGTCTTTTTCAGAGGGGGTTGGGGGAAATCTAATTTCGAAACGTTCTTATTTGAGATATATCTTATGAAATGATTAAAACATTCTGAAAATCTAAGGCTAATTTATTTCCAATGGGTATGTTGCTTAAATTTTTCTAAACTTTTAGGCTTTGTCATGATTACAAAATCAATCAGGAATTGTGAGAGAAAAATCAATTAAGTTACATTCCAAAGACTGACATTAGTAAATACTCAATGCAATTGTGATTTCTATGTCTCCCATTAAAATGTAAACAATGACTCTTTTTCAAAATCATTATTATATTTCAGTATGTAATTAGAATAGTCTTGATTTACCCCCTATCTCTTTTATAATGTTTTCTTAAAAATATACTGTATTTCACTATTAAGTTTCAGCTGATGTAGAAATAAAAAGCAAAACAATACATCTAAAAGCAACTGATTTTATGGGTCTTTTAAAAATAACAAAATTTAAAAGTTTAACATCTTAAATAGGACCACATACATTTAAGACACTGAATATATACGTATTTGCATACCACTGTGTGTTTATACATACATACAGTTATCTTTAAAATTCTAGGTCCTATTCTAATGATGCTGTTGAAAGCTAGAAACAAATGGCAATAACAAAGCATACTGGAAATTATAACAATACATTATACAGTCCAAGTCTATGGCAAAACATTAGGTAAGAAATAAATGCTTATAATGCTACTAAAATCCATTAGCAAAAAACAAATAGTTCTGATGCTAACGTAATACACTCTCAAAATATTTTCCAAACCTAAAACATTTATCAGCTCCTCCTAATTTTCCATTAACACCTTGTTCCAAGTCACCATCATCTCTGATCCCAGGGGTTCTAGTCTTGCCCCCAACAAAGCCAACTTTTCACCAGTGACCAGACTCATTCTCCAAACATAAATTAGTTCATGAATTTTGTTTTTCCTCTCCAAAGGTGTCCTTCCACAATTACGATAAAATAAAAAGGCCTCCATGGTTAAGAGATTAGCTGCTAACCAAAAGGTTGGCAGTTTGAATTCACCAACTACTCCTCGGAAACCCTATGGGGCAGCTCTACTCTGTCCTACAGGGTCGCTATGAATTGGAATCGACTCAATGGCAAAGTTTTTTTTTTTTTTTTTTTTCCAATCATACGGTTGATAAGGCACTGTGGCAAGATGCCCCTCACTACCTCCCAAGGCTCTGTTCTGTCTCCTCTCCTCATCACTCACCGTGCTCCAGCCACCTCGCCAAGCACTTAACCCTCTTAGGACTCTAGCGCTTGGTACTCCTGCTGATTCCCACGGCTGGCCCCTGACTTCATTCACATCTCTGCTCAAATGGCACTTAAAAAAAAAAAAAAGTTGCTGTCGAGTCAATTCCAATTCATAGTTAACCTAGGGAGAAAACTCCTTTGGCCATCCTCTCAAGTAGCACTGCTGTACCTCCACTCCCTAGTCCCTTGTTCTTAAAGCGCATATCAATATTCAACACCATATACTCTTGTGTTATCTTCTTTAATTGATGTTTCCATTGAGATAATTGTAGATCCACACAAATTTGTAAAAAATAAAATGAAGAGGCCCACGCATACTTCATCCAGTTTCTCCTAATGATAACATTTTTCGAAACTGCATTGCAAACGTCCCAACAAAGATAATGACATTGATACAATCTTCCAATCTTATTAAGATTTCCCCAGTTTTACCTATATTCTATTTGTGTGTATGTATTTAAAAAAAAAATTAGTTCTATATAATTATATAACATGTATATGCTCATGTATACACCACCACAGTCAATAAACTGAGCAGTTTAAATGCCACAAGTATCCTTCATGTTATCATTTTATAGCCACACTCACATCCCTCCCCCGGTCCCTACCCCTTGGCAATCACTAATCTTCCCTCCACTTCTAAAATGTTGTAATTTCAAAAATCTTATACAAATGGAATCATACTGTATAACTCCCTTGGGGATGGGATTTTTTTTACTCAGTATAATTTCCTTGTGATTTATTCAAGTTGTTATGTGCATCAACAGTTACTTTCCTTTCCCTGCTGAGTAAACGTCCACGGGAATATGTATGCCGCGGCTTATTTAACCATTCACCTGTTGAAGGACATCTGGTCTAACTCCAGTTTGTGGTTATTACAAATAAAGCTGCTATGAACATTTGTGTAGAGGTTTTTGTGGGAACCTAAGTTTTTATTTCTCTGGGATAAACGTCCAAGAGTGCAATTGCTGGGCTGTATGAGAAGTGCATACATTATATTTTTATTATCCTTTTTCCCACTGGAATGAAAATCATATGACCACAGGAACTTGGTCTATTTAGTTCTCTGCTGTGTCCTATTACCTACAATAGTGCTTCATACAGAGTAGGGAGTTGTTAGATATCTGTTAGATGAGTGAGCTTCAGATCATTCTGGAGATATATTCCCATGTGCACAGATGCTTTTGCTTTTTGAACAACTTGTGGTGAGAGAATTCTAAAATAATGCTCCCTGGGAAAGGTGGCAGACATAAGAATAAGTGTTATCTCTGGCACCTGTTTCCCACAAACTGAGGCACTGGTTTGAGCCCTAAATAAGAGAGCAGGTAGGGCGGGAAGGCCGAGCAACTGTGTTCATACAGAGATCTGAGAGGATCTGGAAAAAGCTGCCCGGTACTCAGCCCCAAAGAAACAACGTGGAACCCAATGTCATTAAAACAGCTCCAGTAACCCAGTTAAAACAGCTAGACTTGCCTTAATGTTACCTCAGGTCATATGTGGTTTCAGCCTGCTGGGGGGCCACTAGCAGAGGACAGAATAGCCTGCCTCTGGAGCAGTGGGCTCAAGGTGGGACCAGCTGCAGAATCAGGGAGCTAGTACTTGTTTCTAAGCACACGTGGAGACTTGGCAAAATAGTAAGATATCAATAAATACTTATTAAATGTGTAGATGAACAACTGGTTTCCTGACATGATTGGGGAAGTCTTCAAAAAAAAAAAAAAACAAATTAAAGTTTTTTAAAAAATTTTAATCATTTGGAGTACCATCTCTATTCCTGAAGAGAGTCTTTATAAAGTCACATGTGAATCAATTCTAGAAGCTTGTACTTATTAGTATAAATGCACCACCTTCACGAGTATAACCTTCTGGCAATTTTTTGTAATGCATCTCTTCAGAGTTTATCATTTGCTGGCAAACAAATTTCTTTTAACAAGTAACAGCCACAATAAAAAAGAAACAGGATGTACTACTTCATCTAAAGTAACAATTTTCAAACGGTTTTCAGTTTTTGAAAATCTGAGCCTTTCATTGCAAGAATCAAAAATTGGGTCTACATTAAATAGTGACTCTGTGCAAATATTCAGTATATGTGTCTGCCAGAATAACATTCTTTGTAAGGTCTCAATCAAAGGAGGAGCACCGGGAAGCAAAAATACCTTGGAAGTCTGGCCACTGGACACAGATAAAGAGATATCACATTTTACAAACAGTAAGCTACCATTTTCTTGTGGCCTGATTCTTTCAATTAGCTAGGAATTCTTGCAGTAAGGTGATTTCCATTATATTAAGCAAAAGTTGAACGAAAAAATTCAATAAACTTGTGAGAATATAAATTCAATGGGATTAAATTTATGTATCCTAAATTTGTTTTCTAACTGAGCAGTTCTCTACAGAGTTTCTTTAAAGCATTGTAATTTCTCACATTGGTTCTAGAACACTGCTTCACAACCTTGCTTGCACGTTAGAATCATCTGGGGAGATTTAAAAACTCCTAATGCCTAGACTGTACTCTGGACCAATTAATTCAGAATCTCTGGGGTGGAATCCAGGCATTAGTACTTTTTTACAGCTCCCCTAGTGATTATAATGTGCATCCAAGGTTCAGAACAAAGTTCTAAGACCATTTGCATCAGTTTCACTGGGGTTCTTGTTAAATAAGCAGACTTGAATCTGAAACAGAGCCCTGATGGCACAGTGGTTAAGTGATACGGCTGCAAACCAAAAGGTTAGCAGTTCCAATCACTAGCTGCTCCTTGGAAACCCTATGGGGCTGTTCTACCCTGTCCTCTAGGGTCACTAAAGGTTGGAATTGACTTGACAGCAGCAGCTTTTTTTGGGGGGGGGATCCAAAACTAAACGTGTCAAATTGAAATCTCTATGTATGAGCATCCCAGGCATCTGTCAGTTTGTTGTACTGTGGTAGCTTGCATGTTGCTGTGATGCTGGAAGCTATGCCAACAGTATTTCAAATATCAGCAGGATCACTCTTGGTGGACAGGTTTCAACTGAGCTTCCAGGTTAAGACAGACTAGAAAGAAGGACCTGGGGGGTCTACTTCCAAATAAATTAGCCAGCGAATGCCTTATGCATACCGAAAGAACATTGTTCCATATAGTGTGGGAAGATGAGCACCTCAGGTGGGAAGGTACCCAAAATGTGACTGAGGAAGAGCTGCCTCCTCAAAGTAGAGTCATCCTTAATGACAGGGATGGAGTCAAGCTTTCAGAACCTTCATATGCTGATGTAATATGACAAAAAAATGAGAAGAAACAGCTGTAAATGGAAATTAATAATTGGAACTTGGAATATATGAAGTATGAAACTAGGAAAGTTTGAAATCATCAAAAACAAAATGGAAAGCAAAAAGATTGATATCCTACACATAGTGAGCCAAAATGGACTGGTATTGGTCATTTTGAATTAGACAATCACATGGTCTACTATGCTGGGAATGACAACTTGAAGAGGAATGGCATTGCATTGATCATCAAAAAGAACATTTCAAAATCTATCCTGAAGTACAATGCTGTCAGTGACAGAATATTATCCATATGCCTATAAGAAAGACCAGTTAATATAACTATTAATCAAATTTATGTACCAAACACTAATGCCAAAGATGAGGAAACTGAAGATTTTACCAACTTCTATACTCTGAAATTGATTGCATTGATAATTACTGATGATTGAAATGTGAGAGTTGGAAACAAAGAAGAACGATTGGCACTCGGAAAATAGGGCCCTGGTGACAGAAAAGATGCAGGAGATTGCACGATAGAATTTTACAAAGCCAACAACTTTTTCATTGAAAATACCTTTTTTCAGCAGCATAAATAGTGACTATACACACGGTAATGGACCTCGCCAGATGGAATGCACAGGAATCAAATCGACTACATCTTTGGAAAGAGATGATGGAAAAGCTCAGTATCATCAGTCAGGACAAGGCTAGGGACTGACTGTGGAAAAGACCATCAACTGCTTGTATGCAAGTTCAAGTTGAAAATTAGAACAAGTCCATGAGAGCCAAAGTATGACCTTGAGTACAACCCACCTGAGTTTAGGGACCATCTCAAGAACAGATTTGACATATTGAATATTAATGACTGAAAATCAGATGAGTTGTGGAATGACATCAAGGACATCATACATGAAGAACAAAAGAGGTCATTAAAAAGACAGGAAAAAAAAGAAAAGACCAAAATGGATGTCAGAAGAGACTCTGAAACTTGCTCTTGAACGTAGAGTAGCAAAAGTTAAAGAAAGAATATAATAAAGTAAAAGGGCTGAACAGATTTCGAAGGGTGGCTCCAGAAGATAAAGTATTATAGTGAAATGTGCAAAAAAACTTTAGTTAGAAAATCAAAAGGGAAGAACTTGCTCAATATTTCTCAAGCAAAAAGAACTGAAGAAAAAATTCAAGTCTCCAGTTGCAATATTGAAAGATTCTACTGGGAAAATAATAAATGATGCAGGAAACATCAAAAGAAGATGGAAGGAATACACAGAGTCAGTGTGCCAAAAAGAATTGCTTAATGTTCAACCATTTCAGGAGGTAGCATGTGATCAAGAACCAATGGTACTGAAGCAAGAAGTCCAAGCTGCACTGAAGGCAATGCAAAAAACAAGCCTCCAAGAATTAACGGAATGCCAACTGAGATGTTTCAGCAAACGGATGCAATGCTGGAAGTGCTCACATGTGTATGCCAAGAAATCCGGAAGACAGCTTTCCTGCCAACCAACTGGAAGAGATCCATATTTGTACCCAACCCAAAGAAAGGTGATCTAACAGAATGTGAAAACTATCAAACAATACCATTACTTTCAAACACAAGTAAAATTTTGCTAAAGATCATTAAAAAGCAGGTGCAGCAGTACACCAACAGGCAACTGTCAGAATTTCAGGCTAGATTCAGAAGGAGACGTGGAACAAGGGATATCATTTCTAATGTCAGATGGACCTCGGCTGAAAGAGAATACCAGAAAGTTGTTTAACTGTGTTTTATTGACTCTACAATGGCATTTGACTGTGTGGATCATAACAAATGATGGATAATATTGCGAACAATGGGAATTCCAGAACACTTAATTGCGATCATGAAGAACCTGTACATAGACCAAGAAGCAGTCATTCAAACAGAACAAGAGGACATTGTGTAGTTTAAAGTCAAGAAAAGTGTGTGTCAGGGCTGTATCCTTTCACCATACTTATTCAATCTGTATGCTGAGCAAATAATCAGAGACGCTGGACTATATGAAGAATAACTCAGCATCAGGATTGGAGGAAGACTTACTAACAGCCTGCACTGTGCAGATGACACAGCCTTGCCTGCTGAAAGTGAAGAGGACTTGAAGCACTTACTGATGAAAATCTAAGACCACAACTTTCAGTATGGACTACACCTTAACATAAAGAAAACAATAATCCTCACGACTAGACCAATAAGCAGCATCATGATAAATGGAGAAAATATCGAAGTTATCAAGGATTTCATTTTACTTAGATTCACAATCAACACCCATGGAAGCAGCAGTCAAGATATCAGTGTATTCCATCAATAAAAAGCTAAGATGTCACGTTAAGACCCAAGCCATGGTGTTTTCAATTGCCTTATATGCGTGCCAAAGCTGGTGTTGGTGAAGAATATTGAATATGCCATGGACTTCTAGAAGAACAAACAAATCTGTCTTGGAAGAAGTACAGCCAGAATGTTCCTTAGAAGCCAGGATGGTGAGACTTCATCTCACATCCTTTGAACATGTTATCAGGACAGATCGGTCCCTGGAGAGGAACATCATGCTTGGTAAGTAGAGTATCAGAGGGAAAGAGGAAGACCCTCAATAAGATGGATTGACACAGTGGCTACAACAATGCACTCAAGCATAGCTGAATTTGTGAGGATGGTGCAGGATGGTGCAGTGTTTCATACTGTTGTACACAGGGTCGCTATGAGTTAGAACAGACTTTAAGACACCTAAGAACAACATGCATGAGCAAGAGAATCTGTATGTTTAGCAGCTCCCCCCTCCAGTTAATTCATATGCACATCCAGTGAGAACTGAGAATTAGACTGGCTCATGTTTACCTGCAAAACCATTGGTGAGCAGGGAAATTTGAAATCTCAGTCCAGAGTCAAAAAAACCTTTTTGGGGGTTGGGGACTAGTCTATTTTGAAAGGCTCCTTGGATGTGTTTACTTACCCAGTGTAGCTATAGTGTTTGCAGGTTTCAGTAATAATTCCAGGTAAAATTTTCACCATTTTTTAAATTAATTTTTATTTGGTAAAATTGATCTTCTAGTGGAAAAGTTAATATAAGGAGGATATCAAGCTAAATTAGAAAGATTAATTAAAAATAACTATATACATGAATTAAGGGTGCTAAATAAAAATCCCCATTGCTGTTGAGTTGCTTACGACTCATAGCAACCCTACAGGGTATGATAGAACTGCCCCATAGGGTTTCCAGGGAGTAGCTTGTAGATTCAAACTACTGACCTTTTGGTTAGCATCTGAGCTGTTAACCACTGTGTGATCAGGGCTCCAAAGGTGTTAGTAGAGAACCTTTTAAAGAAAAACGTAAAGCCCCGTACTGGAACCCTCCCCATAATACCAAAAATAAAATAACAATTAAAATATTTTTTAAAGGAAGGGAAAAATTCAAGACAAATATAACCTTGTTATATTTTAATAATATTAGTCTATTAGACTTACATAACCTTTTGCAATTTGTAAAGTGTTTCGTAAAACATCTAATCTGATGCTCACAAATATCCTACTTAGGGAAGTAGGGCAAAGGATTATTCAAACCCCATTACCATGGAGTTGATTCAGACTCATAGCGACCCTATAGGACAGAGTAGTGCTACCTCTTAGTGGCTCCAAGGAGCACCTGGTGGATTCAAACTGTCAACCTTTTGGTTAGCAGCCATAGCTCTTAACCACTACGCCACCGGGGTTTCCAAAGGATTTTAGTTCCAGGTTTTACAGACAAGATATTTCCAGTACCTAAGACCATTTAAAGTTCTCAGTGACTGTCTGTTAAACTGCACTGAATTGCTGAATGAGAAAGCTGAGGCACAGAACCACTAAGTGCCAACTGACTCTTCATCAATTGATCAACGTAGAGTTTGCATCAAAACTCCAAGTCTAATCCAGGATCCTTTTTCTAACAGCTTTCTTCCTCCAGTCCGTTTTTGAGATTGTTAAGAACATTGAAGTTAAATGAGCATTCCTTAAGGCAGTGGTCCTCAACCTTGGTGTAACTAAAGATATTCTGGGCATTTTTAACTAAATTCAGGGCACCACTCAAAGATTCTGATTTAATAGTGCTGAAGTGGGACTAGGAACCTGCATGCTAAACAAGCAACACCTACCAGAGAAAGCAAGTAATTGCCAAGTATTTAATTAACCTACTTAACCATGTCCATCAAAACAGCAAATATTGTTCGTTAACTCTGAGCAAAGTTAAATATTTAAATTACTGTATTTTTTACGCAAATCACACACTTGTTATGTTTGTTTGCCAACCACTCCTTCCCTCCACGAGGTATATTCAGGAGCACTACTATGCCTTTTTTTTTTTTTTTTTTTAAACATGTTGCTGTAAAAAAATTAGCTTAGTGCGCTTAGGAAAATACCTCATGGGCGAGGGAGTGGTTGGCAAAAAAATGTAGAAGTGTGCATTATTTGTGTAAAAATTTGATACATACAAGTAAAATGACTCATGACCTCATTAAATATTTGTGGAATGTATGAATCCATTAATCAATAATATAAAATGAAGAGTAAGCTTGTTTTTAATAGCAGTAAATGCAAGAAGTAAAGTTTTAGACATTGTTTTTCTGGATAACTAAATCAGAGGATTTTGTCTTGAGCTTATCTAATAATCTGGGCCACTTTAAACAAGTCTACTTTTTTGTAGGGCTTATTAGGCTCCTTCCTCATGGAATATGAACCCGGAATTTTTTTTTCTTAAGAACATGGAACTGTACAGAGGTAAGGAAGAATGCATAGAATGCCCAGAGTGGGAAGATGCACAAAGATTTCAGGGAATGAAGAAGCAGTCCTTCACTAAGGCATTAGGTTTACTACTATGAAACAAATTAAACACGATTACTTCTACCCAGCCCAAAATATAGCTTCCAGTAGAAAACTGCTTGTTTAAAAATGCCTTTCAAAAGTCTAATCTCTAGCTAATTTTGGTGCTCAATTCATCCTATAACTTGCCATACTACTATATATATATATACATCTATCCTTCACATTATTCTATGGTATTTTAAAACCACATATAATTTGAGAATTCTAATAAAATTCAATACTAATAACTATTGTTCTTATAAAGTTATAACCTCACGCTACTTACAAAAAGCTTACTTAAAAAAAATTAGGTAATATTAAATCTGGCACTGGAGACAATTTTCTAATGTGTAGTTTACTGACAACATAGTTGTTAAACTAACCAAATAACTATATACTATGAATTCTTTAATCATGAAATGTCTTTAAATGCCTATCTATATTGAAAAGATATTTAATAAACATTTTGTCACATAGAACTAAATTAATAAGCCCCCTAAATATGCCTATCCCGATTTTTTCAGTTCTTTTTTCCAGATGAAATGTTCATATTGTATTTTTATACCTTCTACTTTCATTGACTTGCAATATAGTTTTGATCTGCAAAAAAACATAATGAATGAATATTTTGCCTATGATCTATTTTTACATAACTGAATGAAAAAGTTGCCACCTTAACCTAAGAAATGATCACGTTTGGCTGTTAAAAGTTTTGTATGGTATTTCTTAACCTTCAGGGTGCGTGGGAGTCAACTGGCATCATTTGGAAATGCAGATTCTGATTCAGCAGGTCCAGGGAGGTGCCTGATAATCTGGACTTCTAACAAGCTTTCAGGCGATGCTGATGTATATGACTACACTTTGAAGTGTAAGATTCTAGAGTGTATCACGCTATAATATTTGTGTAGCTGTGAAAAAAAACCCAAACACCTAGTAGTTCTTGCCAGAGATTAAAGAGCTGCTTCTCTGCTTCTGGAGCCCTGGGGGTGCCGTGGCTTAAGAGCTTGGCTGTTAACCAAAAGGTCAGCAGTTCAAATCTACCGGTAGCTCCTTAGAAACCTATGGTGCGGTTCTACTCTGTCTTATAGGGTCACTATGAGTCAGAATCAACTCGATGGCAACGGGTTTGATTTTCTCTGTTTCTAATGACTGAAGGAGGTTTCAAGTCCTTCCAGTACTTCTAAATCTGCTTTTCCAATGTATAATCTTTTTCAATTTAATCTATAAAGAGAAAAGCTTGATAACCTCTGAACAATGAGCAAGCTACTCATCTAGCCATAATACTGTATAAGCTGGCGTGAACCAAAGCTTTCAATTGCACAGAGGTTAAGTGATTGGCTCAAGGTCACTTATCCAATAACTGAAAAGGTCAAGATTTAAATCCAGGTCTTTGATTCCAAATCCAATGCTTTTTCGTCCATTGCTGGTTGCCTCTAATAATGATGCACTCCAGAGATTAGGGTCTAGGTTGTTTAGACCACAATAATCCCCGTTCCGAACTGAATCTCTCTGCTCGGGCCTCACACTGCAATTCCTAACATGGATTTCAGGTCTTATGGGGCTTTGGGTGCAGTAAGGGGATGGGTTTCTTTGTGCTTCAAAACAAGCCTTGAATTTCAACACAATTACATGAATTTAGAAGCTTATATGAGCATGATGTAAGGGTGGAAAGAAAAGACTTAGGTTTTCCATGTGGAGAATGAGGAGAAGAATTATTTAGTCTATTTCTCTAAACCTGCAGATGTCTTGAAAAAAAAAAAAAAAAGCCAACCATGTGTGGGAATCAGAAGTAGGTAGACGCTTCTCCAGGAACTCTTTCCCAACAAAACCTTGCTTATTTGGGGATAGATAACTTGATGCCTTAACAGGACTTCAAAGCCATAAGTGATAATTGAAACCAAACTGATCTTTAAAATATGAAGGAAAAAAGGCCCAGAGATACGAAAAGAATGTTGCCCAATCAGCCAGGTATCACTGGTTGGAACTTAGATCTAAAGTTTCCCAATCTCCTTTTTAAGGCTCAGCCCCAACTTCACACTGACTTCAGCAGGTCAGGTGAGATAGTTAATAAATGTGAAATATTGAAGTGGCATTAGGGGTCTATACAAGCCCTCCTTATACTCTCCTTCTAAGCCCTTTGAGGACTCAGAACAGTAAGAATCTGGTATTGTATACTTTCACCTTCTACTGCCCTGAAGTCTTTTTTGTGCTACCATTGAGTCTACTTTGACTAACGGTGACCTTATATATAACAGAACAAAATATTCCCCAGTCGTGTTCCAGCCTAATGGTTGTTTGTATATGATCACATGGTCTTGGGTTCAAGGCCTGCTTCTAAACACTGAACAGCTGCCCATCATGAAAATTCTGTTTTCATTTCAAAGGGGATCACTCTCTAAGTGTGTGTGCTGTATATAAGCATTTCAGACCTGAAGGACTCAAGTGTGGTGGCCCAGCTGTTTTCCCCTCTGGCAGAAGCACCTGACACTATATCACAAGATTTTGATAAGAAAGTAAGTGTTAATAATACTCTTTTCACAGCATTAAGTAAATTTCAAGATTCTGGGATCCCATGTTTGTTTCCAGGGCTATTTCATGTGTTCATGTGTGAAGGCTGAGCAGTTATGCTACAGTAAGAGAAAATCAGCCTTAGCACCTCCCGACTCTCAGCCTGAGAAAAATCAGGAGCCTCTCATTTCTTAGTTGGTGATCTGCGCTCTTAGAGACAGTTATAAGAATTTAGGTGCCAGTTTCAAGAAGCACAGATGTCCATGTTCTGTAACAGGCTTCCATAGAAATTCTACAAACTCCTGACCATGGCAAATCTCCTAAAAGTGCAAAGGCCTCCAAAGTTTCAGAGCCAGGATGCACTCTATATTTTTTTGCTCATGGTTGAAAACCTGTCTGTAGCAGATCTATCCAGCTTTACCTTATTCATTCCTACCACATTCTCTTAATGATCACTCTGGTGTTCATGGGTCAGATGCTCCCTCCCCACTCTTCCTACCATATGCCATCCCCCTCCCTCTGACCAATACCCTATCCCTCCTTTAACACGTAGGTCCTATGGTCTCAGTCTCTATGAAAACCTTCTTCAAAATCTCTAGTTCCCTGTAACTTCTCTATCTCTGAACTGCAACAGCTAAGCCGCCACATCACTCCTTTGGAATTTCTGTTCAGCCATGCTTCTAAGAAGAAATTATCACAAGTGGACCTGTTTTGCTCAAATTGCCAGGATAAATAAAAATGGGGATAAATGATAAATGTGCAGGTAACTTTCAAAGATTTTCACATTAAAATAACAAGAAGCTAGGAGTAAGGATACTGGCTTATAGATAGGGTAAGGTGGAGTTGTTTTTTTTTTTTTGGTATTCTGAACCAGAATAATTACTGAGATGCTTGAAGAATGTAATTTCAGGGTAAGTATGGAAGTGAGAAACAGTTATTATTAATTTAATATAAAGAATAGCATTTAGCAAGTATAGCTGAACAATCACGGAAAGGGCTAACTAGCAGACTACGTAGCTCCCATGCCAATTCCAAACACGGTCTAAGAGTCATCAGCTGGACTGTGGTGTATTCAGTGAGAGAGAAGTATTATTAGCCAACTGCCAGGGCGCTTTGTCCCTCTAGGTTTCTATGCTTCCACTACAAACAACAATGATAATGACTTGTATACTTTGCAATCAATAATCATAAAACCACAATGACCAAGAATAACTTACTGTGCTGACAATGAATCCCATTAAATCCTTGAGGGCATTTACAAACATAGCCTATGAATGTGTCCCCGCGGTATGCTTCACTGATTTCACAGGTTCCTCCATTATGGCATGGATTAGGGGTGCAGGGACCTGAAAGACAGAAAACAAATATTGTTGCATGATGCATATGCTTAAAAGTAGATACTGAGTCAACATTTTGCCTTTAATAATTTTATTTAAAACAAACAAACAAATGTTTTGGATATATGGGGAATGTTCAGGGGTTCAGTGTAAGCTCTGGAGACCAGCAGCCTGGGTTAGAATTCTGATGTCAGCACTCTCTAGCCATACAGTCCTGAGGAACTTATTTAACCTCCCTGCACCTCAGTTTCTTCTTCCGTCAAATGTCTATACCAATAGAATCTATCAGAATTGGTTATGATATTAATGAAAAGAGTTCACACTTAAAATACCCAGAACAGCCTGTCACTTATTAAGCACTCAAAATATCAGCAAAACAAAACATAATAATTGTAGAACATCCCCTCCATAGTTTAAAATTAATGCTAAATGGTAATGTCTACAGTTATGGGCATTGAGTGGCTTTTGTTCTCTGCTGGTATAAGTAGTATACATTTGCGAATGTCTGTACACATACAGGCCAAGTAAAGTGGATAGCTAGCTAGTTGCGATACTTTTTATAGACTATTTCTGAGTCGTGGTGGGCATACCTCTGGAGAAGCACAAATTTTGCCAATCAAAAAGGTGAAGCTCATCAACAGCTGCAAAAAGTGAGAAGAGTGGCAGATAACCATTTTTAAGCTTTGAGAAAGTAACTTCAGCTGAGTGATTGGCACCTGTGGCAGCCAAAACAGGTGTGGTGCTCAGATCTCCCTTGGAGAGAACCTGCTTCCAGGAATGCAGCTAGCTGACCGCCTCCAGCTACTCCACTGCTGAATCTATTGCAGCAGCATTCATGCCGCAGCCATGCTCCTGGGGCAGCTCCCAGGCAGTGACTCGGCACCATGGGGTACTGGAGCGGCACCAATCCTGCCTAACCCAGGACTCTGCTAACGGGCAATCTTTAGGGCTCTCAATTATGTGGCCAAGATTTTCTCAAAGCTTCATGGCAGTCTGAGGCTGTTTCCCTGCAATCCTCCTTCCTTCGTTTCCTCCCTTCATAGGTGACAGGCTTGTGTCCTAGTCTGAAGGCTCATATTGCCTACCCTTGCTCCCTCTCTCCTTTGTCCATTACAGACATCTCCCCCAAAAAGTCTTTTGCACTTTTAATTCTGTCTTACGGTCTGTTTTCTGGAGAAGGTTCATTGACCCAGGACAGAATTCAGACTGGAGATTGTGAAGATGCAAAGAGACAAGTCAAAGAAAGGAAAAGGCCTCACTGGGCAGTGACATAAGACCAAACAAAAGAATATATACCTTTCTCTAACGCTGGCTTAATTTTTTTAATTGGAGAGACTAGAACACATTTATAAGTGAAATAAAAGTCAATGAAGAGAAAGTTATACATACCAGAAAATGAAAGAGAATGCAATTAAGTCAAGTGTTTGACTATGTATGAAGAGATGAATTCCAGAGTCCTGGCGGAGGGTAAGGATAAGAAGGCCTGGTGGTACAGGGGTTAAGTACTCAGCTGCTAACTGAAAGGCTGGTGGTTCGAACCCAAGCCGCTCCATGGGAGAAAGATGTGCCATTCTGCTTCTGTAAAATTTACAGAAGAAACCCTATGGTTTAGTTCTACTCTGTCCTATAGGGTTGCTATGAGTTAGAATTGACTCAATAGCAATGGGTTTTTTTTTGTTTGTTTGTTTTGGTTGGGGGAAGGATGAATCAAAAAAAAGGAGCAGGTGCTTTCAGCTGAGACTTAGAAGGAAGGAGGAAGAGTTGGATACAAGCATATGGATGACCTGAGGCAACAGTGTGTGTTGAGGGGGTTCCACCAGTCCACCAGACATGACTAGTCAAGGAGTACAGTAGTGAATGGCTACTCAAGCATGGGTCAGTGATATTTAGGGACTTAGGGAGAGAAAAGGAACTTATCATCATCACTTTAAGCAGTGTGATAGCAAGTCAAGGATGGGAAGCATGTAGGGGTTGGGCAAACTGTCCTGCACTGAAGCAAGACTTCATGATTCTATCTCTTCCCCAACAGCTATCCCTGACACACAGTTTCTTCCACATTAAAATTTTGCCTAACTCAATGTTTGTAGGGTCTAATAAGAATGTGTATGAAACTGAGAAAGAATGTGACAAATCTGTAGTGCCTGGACCATCACTTCCATATAAAGCTGGCTTTCAAAAGTAAAAAGAAATCAGGGGAGCTTTGACTTTGCCCTGTTATCGTCACACTAAGGAGCCCTGCAGGTGCAACAGGTTAAGTGCTCAGCTGCTAACCAACAGGTTGGCAGTTCAAGCCCACCCAGTGGCTTTGTGGGAGAAAGACCTGGCAATCTGCATCTGTAAAGATTACAGCCAAGAAAACCCTATGTGGCAGTTCTATGTTGTCACATGAGGTGGCTATGCATTAGAATCGGCTTGATGGCACCCAACAACATCTCCACACTAATTAAAAACATAGTAAGTTAATTTAAACATAGTGCTGCATGGTGTTATCAGGTGTTGTCAAGTCAATTTTGACTCATAGTGATCCACGTGACAGAATAGAACTGTCCCACAGATCGGGTTTTCTAGGCTATACTCTTTACAGGAGCAGATCACCAGGTCCTTCTCCCACAGAGCCATTGGGTAGGTTCTAAGTATCAACCTTTCAGTTGACAACTGAGTACTTAATTATTGCACCACTAGGGCTCCTTCAGTGCTGTGTAACACATGTCAATTAAACTAGCCAACATCTGCCCTTGAGGTGATACTTTGCCAATGCTTGGTATCGAGGAGAGTATGCAAGTCCAGTGACCAGCTGTTGGGCAAAAATTCACTGCTAAGAGCTGCAAATCATACTACAGAACCCATGTCTCCATCCCTTCCTTCTCAGTTTCTACTTCTTTCCTCCTCTCAAATTAATCAACATTTGATAGTACCTTAAAATCCACACACTTTTCACATACATGATATCATTTATTCCTCACAATAACTCAGTAAGATGGTTGTCATTAATATTTTGTCTTAAAACCAAATAAATAAAGTTCAGAAGATGTAGATGATTTTCCTTAAATCATACATATAGGAAGTGATACATGCGATGGTTAATTCTATGTGTCAACTTGGCTAGGCTAGGATTCTCAGTGCTTTGGCAGACACTGGATTAGTCGATGTTCCATAACGTAATCACCTTCCATGTTGAGATCTGATGTGATCAGTCAATAAGTTGAAAGGGGAGTCTCTTTGGGGTTGTGGTCTGCCTCCAGAATATAATGAATATTCTGGCAGGCAGATCTCTCTCTTGACACTGCATTCTTCTCACCACCTGACCTACAGGTGTTGGGAGGTAAGCCTGCAGAAGTCTCTGGTCTGCTGCATGACCTATGGATTTTAGACCTGCCAGCACTCCCTTCCCGCCTCCCCCCACCCCTGCCTAACACACACACTTGTCTCGCTGATTTTGCTCTTCTAGAGAACCCAAACTAGGACAACACATTTAGGCCTCAATCTAAAAAAATCTTTGATTCAAAACTTGTATTCCTTAAACAACTACCTAATTGGAAAGAGGAGAACAAAATAAAAGTGATATTAGAGTTTTGACTCATAAATTCTGCTAAAGGTAAGACGAAAACCATGACTTAGATTTTTAATAACTGATAATTGTTTTCCAGGCATGTATTTGTTAAAGAAAAAAATTAAAATGATTAGTCAAAGAATGATATAAAGCTAAACACAAAAGGAGCCTTGAGGATCATCTAATCCAATCTTTCATTTTTTCAGATGATGAAACAAAAGCTAGTAAGAATTCAGTGTTGCCTCTAAAAACAAAGCAAAACACAAACAAGAACCCCCACATTCTTAGTATAAGGAATATTGGGCTTAAACTACCCAGGAAGAAAAAATAATTATTAAAATCAGAACTGGCAAAGCTATTTCTGCCCCCTCAAAAGAGTGTCATAATCTGTATCACAGAAAATAAATCTTTTTCATGCTTCTTTTCTCTTACAGAGTTGGGTGAGGGAAGGATTTTTTTAAAAGACTAAAATTGTAAGGTTTTGGATCCTTGGTGGCACAGCTCCTAACCAAAAGGTCAGCAGTTCGAATGCTCCCTGGAAACCCTACGGGGCAGTTCTACTCTGTCCTACAGGATAGCTATGAGTCGAAATCTACTCCACAGGAACTGTTTTTTTTTTGGTTTATACCAGTTCTTGGGAGCAGTTAAAGCAGCAATTTGGACAATGGAAGTCACTTTGAGGACCAAGGGGCAAAGATGAGCCTGGGATCGATGAATCTGTTTACTTGAGCCAACGGCATCTTTGGAAAAGCAGAACTTGGTTGGAAGCAAAATAGTGCAGGACAGTTAAATTGCTCTGTATAATAAAGAGAAGAATTGAGGAAGGAGTGGAGAAAACCACACAGAGGAGACCCCAAAAACAGAGTTGGGAGTAAAGTCTTCAGGGAGACAAGGGGGCTCAAGCAATTTGCTGGGGGCTGTACTATGGGAAGAAAAACAGCTAGTAAGAAATTATGATGTCCAAAATTCAGGTTTAAGTTCTTTGCACAGCTGTTTAGTGAAGTTTCCCTGTTGGAGCAACCAGGCCTACATTAATGTCTGCTTAACACACAAACATGTGAGTGGTGGTTGAGGAAATCCAGGAGAAAAGGCTATGCTATTCATCTGGCTCATCCCTGCAGAAGGGGAGAAGTATTACAGCACATGACACCCAAGCGATTCAAGAATTCAGGGGAAGCAGAAACCAAAAGCCAGAGCTGATGAGGCTATCTGAAGACTCAGACACTCTAGGTATTTCCTGAGGTCATAGGTGAAGCCTGTCTGGCAATCTTGGGGCAGGTTCTGGGGTGCCCAGAAGATGCGAGTTAGTCAGCTGGAGCTCATTGCATGTACACGCCAAAGGACACCATGACCTAGCTGATATCTGGATTTCAGGAAAAAGATTACCTGTTACAGAGGTCATGGCTACTGTTATTTTCTCTGCTCCAAGAAATGCAATGATTTTCACTCAAAGCATGGGAATGAGGTGAACTAAATGGGGCAAGATTTAACCTTCCTATAGTGCCTTATATGCTATGCAACATGACTTAACACCTATTATTCTTTATAATGATTTATAAGAACATAGCTTTGTTTTAGAGGCAAAAAACAGGTTCAGCGAGGTTAAGCAACTTACAAACATATCCAGCTACAAAGTCTATGCCTTTTCCATTCGATCACGCTTCCTGACATGTTGAAGAACTGCATGTTAATATGTTAGTCTTGACGGAAGAAAATAGAATCCGCATGAATCCACCGAGCACAGTCTTATAAATAATACAGCTCCCAAAACCTCCCCAAATGGAAGTATTTCAGAGTATTTTCAGCAAAGGGGTCAGCAAATATTAGAAATTAGCAATATTGTAGGCAATGTTATGCTAACAAAACTCCATTTCATTTCAGCTATGTTTGAAACCAACTGTCAAACACGAGCATTTTCCAAATATTATTTCATGATGAATATTATTAATTATACTGTGAGACTGATGTTATGTGCCTTGTGTGTACTCTTGGAGTAATTTGTTAGAATGTTGAAATTAGTGGTTTCATGCTACTTTACTTAGTCAATCATAAATTCTCTGTGGGAAGACATACACACCGTAGGCATTTGATACTTTTGAATAAATAAAGGTATGGCAATAATGAGTGATAACAATTATATCTATTGCCTAAACCAAACAAATGAACAAATCTGTCTTGGAGGAAGTACAGCCAGAATGCTCCTTAGAAGCAAGGATGGTAAGGCTACGTCTCACATACTTTGGGCACGTTATCAGCAGGGATCAATCCCTGGAGGAGGACATATTCATTGGTAGAGTCATCGAAAAAGAAGACCCTCGAAGAGATGGATTTACACAGTGGCTGCAACAATGGGCTGAAGCATAACAATGATTGTGAGAATGGGGCAGAATAGGCAATGTTTTGTTCTGTTGTACGTAGGGGCCCTATGAGTCGGAACTGACCTGATGGCACCTGATGACGACAACAACAAACCAAACTCTGTTCTAGTTTTAAGTTTACAAACCATCAACATATTTTGGTTTCTCACTCAGTAATTAATTTGAATACTTTCTGTATCTTTTCTAAACCATTCAAGCTCACATTCTTTAAATTTATAATTAAGTTCTAATGTTTTTTGTCTCTAATATATTGCTTAAGCTTCAAGAGTTATTAAATCAAATTCTAAGCAGCAGACCATTAGGATGTGTATGCTTACATAGTGATTACATGTATCTTAATTCTTTAGCAAATACATAAACAAGAAAAACGTGACCTTATATAATCATATTAACAGTGCTTTAGTCTCCTGATTTAACAATTCTTGTGCAAATAAATATATTTACTTAAAGCATGAGCAAGATGAAATAATCAGAATACAAGTTAGTACATAAAAAAGATAGCATAATAAATGCAGTCCAAGTTCTAAAATCATAAAATGTGATTGGTAAGCAAAAGGTTTTATGTTTGATGTTTAATGTTGTCAGCTGCTGTCAAGTTGGCCCCGGACTCATGGTTACCCCATGCACAACAGAACAAAATTCTGCCTAATCCTGCACCACCCTCATGATTGGTTTTGGATCAGGCCATTGTGATCCACAGGGTTTTCTTAGGCTGGTTTTTGGAAGTAGATTGCCAGGTCTTTTGTCCTATTTCAGCTCAGTCCAACGAAACCTGTTCAGCATCACAGCAACAGGAAACCTTTCACTGTTAGATGAGCAGTGGCTGCACTTGAGGTGCACTGGCTAGGAATTGGACTTGGGTCTCCTGCATACACGGAGAGAATCCTACCACTGTAGTGTCACAATTAAAACAAATACCAACAGTTTCCAGGTTCTTGCCCCAAGTGATAAATATGCTAATCGTATCCAAATTATAGGTTCTAAGAAGCTCTTCATTGTCTTTGTGTTTTCTCCCAGCCAATATTCTTCTCTATTTTGATATTAAAAGTATTATTTTAAGGTCTCGGTACATTACTATAAACAATAATTATTACCTTCAGCATATAATATTGCTTGTACAGTGAAGGTAAGAAAGAAATTGACCTTTACGACATAAAAAAAAAAAAAATTTTCCCCAATTTCAAGTGGAACAATATTTATTCATTAGGGACCTATTGCGTGATGAGCACTTTGTTAGTAATTTGTGATAAATGCTTTGAATAGAATTAACATTGTCAGCAGATGGAAGAGTAAGCTCATGGCACAAGAAAATACTCTGTTCATCCAGTTTTTGAACCTCATTTTTTAAGGTAATTTTAATGGTTATCCTTTACTGTGAATATTTTACACTTGATAGTAATACAGTTCTTTGTTTAGGTAATTGGTTCTGGAAATTTAATTCTAGGGTTTTCCCTAGTTGCATCATATTAACAAACTTTAATATGGCCATGTTGTTAACTTTTGCAGCAAAAACTTTGTTATGTTTGAAACATCGCAATTCCTTACTGTAACATGTCAGTGCTAATACATATAAACAGCTTAAACAAAGCTTTGAAAACAATGTAATAGTAGAGAAAAGTTTCGAAACAAATAGGCATTACTCAATCACTTAGAGATTGTAAAAACAAAAATAAAACAGAAGAGTGATCTCAATTCCTTTCCTCTTCAAAGATCTCTTTAAAAGTGTTTTATTCTCTCATTACAGGTATACAAAAGAGTAGTCTTCAGCGTGTCGGCTATGATTTTTAGTTTTGATTTGTATACATAAAAGTCTAAATTATCTTATTACACAGAAAGGTTTGGCAATATCACTCAATCAAAGCATAAGCTGACGTTCAAGGTACAAGAAGCTTCAGGGAGTTTTAAAATCGATAATGTTGCCATATTTTTGTAGGTAACCTTTAAGTAGCTCCTAACACAATGTGGACTTCATGTGATCAATGTTAATGAACAACTGAATTCAACAGTATGCTTTCCAGGCATTTTTATGCAAGCTCATATACGTAAGTCAACAAGATTAATTGCTCACAAGATGAATAGATGTATAGAGTTTGTTACTTTTCTCCATCTACCTCCTCATATTTCTGTATGTGTAACTTGGTTAGCCTTTAGCATATTTAGATACTATGCCCCCAAATCATAAATTCCTTACAGTGTGGAAGCAGATCATAAGGAAGTAAATAGGTTAATACTCTCCTGTGATAATTTTATACACAAAACCAGAAAACCAAACCCAGTGCCGTCTAGTCAATTCCAACTCATAGTGACCATATAGGACAGAGCAGAACTGCCCCATAGAGTTCCCAAGGAGCATCTAGGCGGATTCAAACTGCTGACCCTTTGGTTAGCAGATGTAGCACTTAACCACTATACCTCCAGGGTTACCAATGGATACATAGACTTGGTCAATTTTACAAATTATACCCCAAACACACTGAAAGTTAGATATCACAAAATGAATGCAAATCTTAAATTATGTAATAAGAAAATGCCAATAAGGCAATTGTTAGAGCATAATTTCATTTGTTATAGTAATACAATGAAATGGGTATAGTTATGATCCTAAGGTTCATTCCAATGTCTGGTCTTAAAACTCAAAAGATCGCTTATAGAGTTGCCTTTACATTAAATAAGGTTTGAACATTCTTGTACTTGCTAATTTGAGCTATTGTTACCCAATTTTAACACTAGCTGAAGAAAGGGAGTTATTCTGGGAACTTTCACATGATTGATGCTTTCAAAGAATTTTTCACATGTTGTTTCTCTTCTTCCTCCTCCTCTTCCTTCTTTTTAAATGTGAATTTGCAAAATGCAGCCTTTTGAGAAGAAATGTTTTCTATGGAGATTTTGTTAATGTAAAGAGATAAATTATTCTGTAACAAAATCTAAAATGTTTCATCTTAGGGGAAAATCAGCAAATTTAACAAGTTCTTTAAACATAAAAGCCTTTAGATAGATTATAAAAATTGAAATCTGAGGATAAAAGTAATGTTTTTTAATACCTACTGATATTTTTTCCCTCAATAATTAATAATGGACCTTCTTGATATACAGCTGCTTACAGGAAGGCACTGAGATGACCAGTGTCTAGAAAGGGTGTGCCAGAATCACAAATAGTTGTTTTCTTATGACAATGGAGTTGATCAAAAAACAAACAGAATTCTTTTATTGTTAAAGTTGAAAGGCAAAGCACTGATATTTATTATTGATTAATACTTTAGCTCAAATTAATTTCACTTGGCTCTCATCACAAAGCAGTGGCAGATAAGTTTTGATGGTGTTGGAGATTAGAAGAGATAAATTTGGAGCAGTGCCTAGAAAGAGTCCAGAAATGGATACTTAGATGACATCAAAGAGGTCTTGGCATAGCAAGATAGAAGGGAGTATGGAAGAAAGAACAAAGATCCCAAGGGTTGGTCTTTATCCACTTGAAACTTTTGCTTAGAGTCCAGATTGCCAATGGCAATAAAAAATGTTTTTCAGGGAGGCAGCCAACATTTTTTTTGAGAAAGTCTTTATATGTATTGTTTCTACAAACACATACAATCGTTTATGTCACAGTAGTTATCTTCTCTTCCCCATACGTAAATAACTATTGTTTAAAACATTAGTATGACTTTTTAAAAGATTAATAAAACACAGCAAAAGCATCTTTCATTTTATTAAAGTGGTAACTATTGCTACAAAAAAGAAAAAAAAATTGCTACAGCTAGGCCTTATTCTGAAGCGTAGTTTCCAGTTCTCCCCCGTCCATTCATCTTGCACACTGCTGCCAGAACACGCTGCCTACAGCACCAATTGCGTAATAGAAGTTCTAATCTCAGAATGTTTTATTACCCAGAAGAAATCTACTTCATTACTGTGTAGTCACACTGCATATATATATGTGTGTATATGTATATACATTTTTTTCATCTTCCAAAACATGCTATTTTTGGTAACCAGTGCTATTTACTGTGTGATACTATCATTTACAGAGCTATATGTTGCAGATGCAAGATAAAAGACACTGTTGCCTTTTGATTTTCTTTCTAAGAGTAAGAAAACTAAGCCTGCCATAATATGCCTATGAACAGTAAAGTTGGCATGTTGAGTCCTTTTATAAATTAAGGAATGCTATATGCAATGAAGTTTATATTATTGTTGAAATTGGTAACGTAAGACCAAGTGTACCTTGAAATCTTGAGCCAATGGGGATAAATGCTCCTAAAATCTAAGAGAAACAGAGATGACAAAATTACGAGCCATCATGATAATGAACACTGTATTTTCATATTTTTTCCAATGGCACTAGAATAAGATTAATCCATGTAAAAATCTCTGTGGCACTTCAGAAACCATAAATACAACTCAAGTTAATCGATAAGACTGACACTGAATCATTTTTGGATCAATCTAAGGAAAAGAAAAAATCTCTTTCTCTTCCGAGTAGCTGTAGAAAGTCAGTTTTTCTTACCTCCGTGAACTTGTAATGATTTTCCCCACTTCCTAAACCATCTCTCTGTAGTCAGAGAGCTGTTCCAAACAAAACTCTGCGAATGTACATCTCTCAGAACTCACGTATCATTCATTGCAAAATACAATCCAAGCCTGAAAAGAATACACATCTGCAGTGGTGCAAAGCAGGCAGGTATCATTCACGTTCGCCATTAGCTACCATGGCTTGTTTCGTCTTCTACATGTCAATAGGACAGGGCACAAATCAAAGACACAGCAGAGACCAATGTTTACTATGTGTATTATTATAAGCAAATGTCTGAGTCCAGGGCTCAGAAGCATCAGGCAATCTCACTGTTTCACATGATGTCTCTAAGCAGGCACAAAATGTCCAGGCTCTTCATCAATCTTTCTTTGGCAGCTCTTCACCTTTTTCAGGATCCTAACTGCACTTGCTGCCAGTCCTGCATGATTCACATTTCACTGTTTATTGCTTCTTTCTCTAATTATTTCATGGGTCTCTTGTCTCCCTGCTAGATTATAAACTACTTATGCTTTACATTTTGTACCTGCTCTTTTGTATTTTATACCCTCTACCCTTTATATTTTGTACCCCCAGAGAGTATGAGGAAGTGCTGGGCTACATACTTTGATGTTGCTTTATACATATATGCTGATGGGCTGAAGGTTGTGATTAATTTTGGGAATTTCAGCATGCATTCACAGTAAACACAGTCTATAACAAATCCTGACGTTTAGAGATTGGATGCATTTTCATCTGTGGCCCTTTTTCATTCACACTTAGCAGGTTTCAACAACCCAATTTTAAACCTGGGTCCAAGTCCAGTTTTCTTTGTTGGATGCTGTAGCAGTTTGTAAAATATCAGATTGTGTATAACCCTACAATTACAAACAAATAGGTGGTGAAAATGGGTACACTGCTCCCACACACACACACACACACACAAAAAAAAAAAACTACAGCTCTTTCTCGTAAAATCTAGCATAGGGATTTTGATCCTGAAGGCAATGACAGGAGGTATGGGAGAGTATTTCTATTTTTACTTTTGGAATCTGTCCTCTGTGACTGTCATCTTCATCACGAAGCAGAGGGGTCCCTGTAGGAGATGCTCCAGCTGCACTCAGGTGGGAACAGTGCCTACCCAGACGTCACAGCTGAGAACTTTGGAAGCACAGCTGGACAGGTGAGTTCCTGTTTGGCCTGCCTCCTCAGGTCTCGCATGTGGCTTCTTTATGGCAGACTTAAGAAGGCACAAAACAAAACGGGCATGGATTCTGGCCAGCTGGCCATCTGTTCTTTTACCCACTGTGATAATTTGGTCTTGTAGAATTTTGTTAAGTGAGCATTAAGTAATGACCATGTCAAACACAGTACATAATGACTGCTTCTTAATCAGTGGATGAAAGCTTAGGGAACACTTACTCAACACAGAAAAGGTCACTAGAGCAAACCAATAGTTAAAAAAAATAAATAAATAAAATAGAAGCAAAACAGTAACAATTTCTTTACCACTTTTACTTTCGGTCAGATGGAATCCATGTCAAATAAAAGGAAATGGAAGGATGATAAAGAAGGTAGATATTATCATTACAGTTGTTACTATCCCATTCTGTATAATCAAAGCATGAAGACAAACTAAGGGAGAATTTTGAAACGAAGAAAACATCTCAGGGGCCTTATCATCCCGACCTGAATGGAAGGCATTATGATCACAGTCATTAACATCAAGCTTTTCCAAATACTTTCCAAGAATAACACCAAGCGGAAATAGAACAGTCAAATCACTTCCTTTTATTTTTTAAGATCAATGGAAGTACCCTATTCTGAGAAAGCAGCTTTTCCTTCACGGCAATTAATAACTGCAAAACCAGAAACGTTTTCCCCTTCAAATAAGTACTTAATAGAGTACCTGACAAAGTGTATTATTGGGACAGTCTCCTAATTGATCTCCCTTTCTTACACATCACCCCTGAACCACCCAACACACAAACCGAATCAGAAGATTCTGTTGGCTCCTACTATCTGATATCCCAAAGGCCGTAAATTTGAGATAATTTCGTATCTTCAATCTTACCTCCATTGTTCACAAAAATGAACCAATGTGCTTCACCTATTTAAGTTACCATTATTTCACCTAAAGATAATAATTTCTATCCCTGGCATTGTGGTTATGTGGTTCCCCAGCCTAGAATATCTTTCTTCACGCTATTGTTCCTCCCAAATCTCCTTTTCCTTCTAAATCTATTCCACGTTTCATATCCTACATCAGGTCTTCCTTATCCTTTATTCTTATCCTCTTCAATACATTTTCTATTACTATTACATACTTTGCCCCATTCATTCACTCTCATTCACTCACTCACTCGGTACATATTTAGAGCTCCTGATGTGTTCCAGACACAAGATTAAGTGCTAGAAATATAATGGTAAGCAAAACAGATAGCCTTTCTACTCTATGTAATTTCAGTCTAGTGGAGTACTGACGCTAATAAAATGATCTCATAAACAAATGCAAATGTTGAATTGTTTAGTTCATGAAAGAAAGATACACTGTGCCTTGAGAGACTGTAATAAGAGGTTGCCTGAAGAAGTGACACTTAAGTTAGGAGCTGAAAACCAAGTAAGAGCTACGTCAAAGAAGATGAGTATTTTTTGCAGAAGTCATGTAGAAGGAGGAACAGGGCAAGGACATGGGGTCTGGTAGAAGGCCAGTGTAGCTGAAGTGGACAGAGCAAGGATAGGGAGGTAGACAGGAACAGGCCAGCACACTAGTATGTTTAAGGAATAGGGTAATGGGACCATTATTTCATTTTTTAAAGATGATTCTATGTTTCTACGTGCCTTAGAGGGAATAAATTTCACAGGACCAGTATAGATGCGGATAGACCAGTTAGGAGCCATCATACTAGTCCAGGTGAAGTATGATATGTTGCCTGGATTAAAGCGGTAGGCTGATGAATATGGACAAAAGTGGATAGATTTGAGAGGGAATGGTCAAGGGTGACTGCTAAGTTTCAGAACTTCACATCACAGTGGATAAAAATTGATACCATTAACTGAGAGATAAACACTGTAAGGGGGCCTGCACTGGAAGGAAATATCATGGGTAAGCTTTGGGACTGTTATTTAAGAGGAGGTGCCAGGTAGGGAGAGAAGAGTGAGGCTAGGAGATACAAATATCCGTGTCCCTGGGTATATACATACACACAAACATACCCATTGCCATCGAGTCAATTCTGACTCACAGCGACCTTATAGGACAGAGTACAACTGCCCCACAAGGTTTAAAAGGCTGTAATTTTTACTGAAGTAGACTGCCACACCTCCCTCCCATGGAGCAACTGGTGGGTTTGAACCGCCAACCTTAAAGTTAGCAGCCGAGCACTAAATCATTGCACCATAGGGGGTCCCTTTCTTGGATATTTAAAAAAAAAATATTGCCATCGAGTCAATTCCAACTCATAGAAACCCAACAGAACAGAGGAGAACTTTCCCATCAGGTTTCCAAGGATCAGCTGGTGGATTCAAACTGCCAACCTTTTGGTTAACAGTCAAGCTCTTTACCACTGCATCATCAGGGCTGGTGATTAATGGGTGTGGATATAGTCACTTACTGAAAGATGAGCGATAATACAGGGTAAAGAAGAGAGAACCCATTTACTGGCCAGGTAGAGACTGCAATGGGTCCACAGAAGACAACAGCCAGAGGTAGGAAAAGAAATTAGTAAAGCATACTATCATTGGACAATTAATAACATACCACCTGAACTCTTAATGAGCTGCTTCATAAGTGTATATCTTATCATTCTGAATAGATTCTAAGCTTTTGGAAATGTGAGATTTCTGTTTTCTATTTCTCTAATATACCTCCTATTATTTTTGTTGTTAATTCTTATCGAGTCAGTTCCAACTCATGGCAACCCCATGTGTGCAGAGCAGAACTGTTCCATAGGATTTTCAAGGTTGTGACCTTTTGAAAGCAGATTGCCAGGCTTTTCTTCTGAGACAACTCTGGATGGGTTTGGACCACCAACCATTTCACTAGTAGTTGAGTGTATAACCATATGTGACACCCAGGAACTCCTCTATACCTCCTACCCATAAACCTGTTGCCATCAAGCTGATTTCAACTCAAAGCAACCCTACAGGACAGATTAGAACTGCCCCATATGGTTCCCAAGGCTGTAACCTTTACAGAAGCAGACTGCCACACCTTTCGCCCACAGAGCAGCTGCTGGGTTTAAGATGTCAACCTTTAGCTTAGAAGCAGAGCTCTTAACCACTACGCCACCAGGGCTCCTTCCAATACCTCCTAACACACAACAAATACTTGCCAAATGGAGGAAAATTGTTCACAACTCTGTGAATCCATTGTGCTGGCAACATACTTTAGGAAAATGTTCTCTTCAATTGACATTATTGTATACCAAAAAATCATTCTGTTTGATTATCTTACTTGTCTATGGAGTTATTTTCACCCCTTAACTAAAGGGGAAGCCAAGTTGGAGAAACTGCCAATATTTTTGCTTCCAAAATAAGGCTTATTTAGATTTTAAGAGTAATAACAATTTAGTAATCTAAACGTCTTTAGGATTTAAAAGGTGAAAGCGAAAGAAAAGAGTGATATTTGATGAAAATGCAAAATGGGAAAAAAATACAGAAAAAGAATACATTGAGGAAATATACATTCTATACACTACATTTACGTAACATCATTTTGGCTGTTTTTGCTTTTCCACGCTTTGTCTCTCCAGTGCTGTTCTCAATGCTGCACTCTTATTTCTCAAACCTTAGAAAACCTTTTACTTGACTGTACATTTAAACTGTTTCCTGTAAGATCATTCTGACTGAAGAACCCAGTTTAAACTGCTTTACCATTAGGATAAGAAAATACCTACAAAGATTTGCCCAGAGGGATAAGCAATGTGTGGGCAAAAAAATAAAAATAAAAAGCCACATAGAGAAAATGACATCATGCTTTATGTGAAGTAATTGTCTGCATTCTTCTTAGTTGACATGAAAATGTAGTAGGCAGTTAAATATTTGAAAATCTGGAAATCCACTTAAAAACATGTATAACAATTTATTTTCATTGCAAACCCAATTAAAATGTTGAGTAATTAAAACCAATTCCCTTTCTAACACATGAAAGTATTAAATATATGCAGCACAGATTTGTATTACTATAAAAATCTTTATTTCTACTTTTCCAATATTATGCACTGAAATTTGTAAATTCTATGTTACATTAGGCACATGAATATATATGGGCCAATTTTAGATGGAGCTATGGTAATCACTGTACCTCCCATAAAAGAAATCATTTTTGCTGACAATTTTGTGGTGAACATTGTTAAAGATTGACTATACTTCATAAAATGGCAAGGCTTCCTTCACAAAAGTTATTAGTAGTTTAAACCCTCCTCAGCTTCATCGAAATCATAAAAAATAACTATTATCACTATCTTTGGACTATGACACTGCATCTCGTACTACATAGAATATGGTCATATAGTCATTAAAAGAAGTGGCAATAATCCAGGTTTGACTGCACTGTGATTTAATATTTATAGTGTTTTCATGATCCAAATAAAGTATGCTTATTAAAATGATCAGGATGTCGCCATCTGGATGGACAAAAAACAGAGTTTCACACCTTCAGTACAAAATGCTTCCAGTTATTTCTGGCATCTACCCTTTCTTATTTTCAATACCAGTGCCATTAGAAAAAATGTGATTATAGTACAGAGAAATTATATGCAGTAGAGAAGCTTTTAGTCAATAAATGAATACCTTAAATAAATTATTAAAGAAGTTATTACTTGCTTATTTACCATCATGCTATTTAAACATAGTTGGCGGTGGTGTTAACTGCCATCAAGTCAGCTCTGACTCAAAATGACCTTATGTATAACAGAACAAAGTGTTGCGAGGTCCTGGGCCATCCTCATGATTGTTGGTAGGTTTGAGGCCATTTTTAAAGCTATTATATCAATCCATCTCATGGAGGAATTGTCTCATTTTTGCAGATACTCTGCTTTACCAAATATGATGTCCTTTTCTCACAATTGTTTTTTTCCTGATGATATGTCCAAATTAAACAAGATGAAATCTCTCCATCCTTGCTTCTAAGGAGCATTCTGGCAGTATTTCCTCCAAGACTGATTTGGTCGCTCTTCTGGCAGTCCAATCATAATTCAAATGCATCAATTCTTCTTTGATCTTTCTTTTTAAACAGAGTAGGTCCAAACTGTCATTATTGGAGATCAGTGTACCTGCTGCAAATGTATTTCAGATTAACTGGTAGCTTACTCAAAGTGACTTAATATGAGTCTGACACTTGGTCAATATTGCACAGCTTTTAGTGTTATTTTTCCTGCAAAAAGCCTTTTAAGATGGTTTATGATTCTAATTGAAGTAGGTTACATACAATGAAATGAAGAGATTTATGATTGTTTAGGTAGCTAAAAAATCAGTTGTAAATACATAGACCTGGTAATTTCCAAAGATGCAGCTAAACAATGTCATCACATAACTGTACAGGGCACCCTGGTACTTTGATAGGTACGTTGTGTTGAATTCTAAAGCAAAACTGAGAAGCAGCAAATGTATCTCTAATTTGGGCATTCAAGGATAACCATGTTGTTCAAATTAAACATCCTATGAAAATGGACTCAGCAACTCCTCTCCCCCGACCCATGGCTATGGCAGACATTCTATTACGCTTGCTTTAATATTGTTCAGGATAAAATAATTTTGACCATGCTTTATATTCTAAAACTTGAAGGCTCCAAATTCTCTTTGATCAATGTGCTAGAGGGTAGCCTTAGAATTCTTGAGGAGAAATTTAGCTCTTCCCCCAGAAGCTACCTCAGTCCCACTTTGGGCAAAAAAGGGCATTCTTAAATTCAGACACGTGTACTAATTAGGCCTCTCAACTTTGATAAGACGATATCATGTCCACCCCTGCCTATGCTGCCTCTCAGACCATAAGTTTATATATGTGTCCACCCTGCACCCAGCTCATCAAGAAGCCAAAAGCTCTAAAAGTCGCATGGCCATAAAGCCAAGAAACATAGGCAAATACTCACAATGAATAATGTCTTGATGTTACACTGGGTTGTTGTTGTTAGGTGCTGTTGAATTGACTCTGACTCATAGTGATCCTATGTACAAGGGAATGAAAAACTGCCTGGTCCTGTGCCATCCTCACAATCATTGCTATGTTTGAGTTCACTGTTCCAAACACTGTGTCAGTTCGTCTTGTTAAGGGTCTTCCTCTTTTTCACTGACTCTCTGCTTTACCAAGCATGATGTCCTCCAGGAACTGATCCCTCATGATAACATGTCCAAACTACATGAGACAAAGTGTCAACATTCTCACTTCTAGGGAGCATTTGGGCTGTATTTCTTCCAAGACAGATTTGTTTGTTCTTCTGGAAGTCCATGCTGTATTCATCATTCTTTGCCAACACCATAATTCAAATGCATTAATTCTTCTTCTGTTTTCCTTATTCATTATCCAGTTTTCACATGTGTTTAAGGTGACTGAAAATACCGTGGCTTGGCTCATTTTTTTTTTTTTGGCTCAGGCACACCTTAGTCCTTAAAGTGACATCTGTGCTTTTTAAACACTTTAAAGAGGTCTTTTGCAGGAGATTTGCCAAATGCAATGTGTCATTTGGTTTCTTGACTGCCACTTTCATGGGAGTTGATTGTGGATTCAGATAAAATGAAATGCTTGACAACGTCAATATTTTCTCTGTTCACTACAATGTTGTTTAGTGATCCAGTTGTGAGGATTTCTGTTTTATTTATGTTGAGGTGTAACCCATACTGAAGGCTATAATCTTGATCTTCATCAGTAAGTGCTTCGAGTCCTCTTCACTTTCAGCAAGCAAGGTGGTGTCATTTTCATAACGAAGGCTGTTAATAAGTCTTCCTCCAATCCTGATGCCAGATTTCTTTGTCATATATTCCAGCTTCTTGGATTATTTGCTCAGCATACAGGTTGAATAAATACCGTGAAAGGATACAACCCTGACACACACTTTTTCTGATTTTAAACTACTCAGTGTCTCCTTGTTCTGTTTGAACAATTATATAATGAAATAATTTGGGTCTACAGAGCCCCAGCTGCTGTTCCTTAAAGGTGGCAGCCATGCTCCCACTTCAGAAATTTTGCACTGGCTGAGGAAATTCTGCTAACTCTACTGAATCTTTCCTCAAAATCACCTTCGCAATGATGAAAAAAAAAAAAAAATTACCTTAAATCATCTTACTTAAAATTTCAAACCAAACCCCAGTATTTATATTTCTCCCATTACTACGATGTTTTTTCTTTTCTCAATAGCATTTTCCACCTTTTAACAAAACATGCAATTAATTTAGTATGTTTTCGATTGTTGTTTATTGTACATCTCCTTCTGCTAGAAAGTAAGCTCCTTGGGGGCACCAAATTTTGTTTTGTTCACTGATATTCCCCAAGTTTACTGAACCGTGCCTAGTAATGTAGTGCTCAGTACATCTTCGTTAACTGAGTATGCCTAGGCATTTAAGTGAGAAAGTTTTCAAAGTACTCGTCAGAGAGTAGGACCTCAAACCTCCTTTCACTCAATACTGATCAAAAGCTGGATTTAGCTCTGTATTATGCCAGAACAGCAGTCAGCCGTGCACATAGGATCATGTTGACAAATAAATGCTTTAACAGGATAGTAATGTAGTTATCCCATTGACTTACATAAAGAGACTTTAGAAAAACTACCGTTTTATTTATTGTAAGGATTTATATTTTCCACAATCCAAGGAGTAACATCTCTGACCTTGGAACCAAGAATGTATTTGTTTCTCATGAGCAGCATGTCTAGCTTATTCTTACAGATACTTTAAGTGTAACATCATTAATTCATCAGTCACTAATTAAGCCGTTGATGTGCCAGGCACTGAGAATAGTAAACAATATCAAAATGGGCCTCAAGAATTTTATATTACCATGGGCATTAAAAAGATTGTTTTTTTTTTTTTTTTTTATAGACAAGTAAATAGGAAACTTCTGTATAATGAGGTAAGTGCTACTGTTGTTGTGTGCTGCCAAGTTGATTACAACTCATAGCAACCATACAGGACAGAGTAGAACTGGCCCATAGGGTTTCCAAGGTGAAATCTTTACAGAAGCAGATCACCAGGTCTTTTCTCCCCACAGAGCAGCTGGTGGTTTCGAACCACTGACCTTTCAGTGAGCAGCTTAGTGCTTATTCATTGTGCCACCAGGGTTCCTTGAAATAAGCACTAATGCATGAGAAGTATAGAGATCTTTGTGACAATAAAGGAGAAGTGCCTAGTTTAATATTGTGGACTAGGATATGACATCCTGGAATGGTTAACATCAAAAGCTGAAGCCCAAAGGATACTTAGAAGTTGGCTGATAATAAAGGTGGATCATAGCACTCCAGGCATATAAAATATCATGCATCATGCATGAAGACCCAAAGGAAAGCATGGTCAATTTGTAGATCTATAAAAAGTTCAATATAACTGTAGCATAGAGTGTAAGAGGTGAAGTGGTAGAAGAGAAATCCAGAGAGATGAGCAGGGCCTGGTTATTACAAGCCTCACAAGCCAGATTAACAATTTGGATTTTATCCTGAGGAAAACATGAATTTATTTAAGAGTTTTAACCAGACAATGAGTGATCAGATGCATACAAACTGGAGGTGTGGAATTCATCATTTGAGAAATTACTAGGTGAGAGTTGCCATTTCCTCTACAAAGAAGATGTCTGTCTCATAAGTAGAAAGAATGATGGGTGGCAATGTGATAGGACAGGAAGTACAGACATTTTAAGCAGCAAAGCAGGGTCCTGGGAGATATCTGAGTAGGCTCAGAGAATTGCCAGGGAATGCTGATTTGAGCTGGTGTTGGAGACTTGGAAACTATAATGGCACTGGTCTCTGCCATGGTGTGACATTTCTTCAGCTATTCTCAGCAAAGTAGAATGATGATAATATTAATCCAAGGTTAGAGGTTTTCTATGTGTAAGTGTCTCAGGAATGGCAAGGGAAAGAAAGTGAAAATATGCGTAAGAGACTGGGCTTTAAGGAGCTGAGAGGGGTGGAGGGACACAGGGATTGGACAGCTGCGATCAAAGAGCAGGTATAGTTTAAGAAACCAAATGAGGACTTTCAGTACCACATGTAAAGAACTTAGAAGTCATCACTCCTATACTCACAACAAGAAAAAAGCTCAAGAAACTGAAAATCAAAAACTCTTAGATTCGTCAGGTAATTGAGATCATGGGGCAAACAGCCACCCTGAAAACTGAAGATGCAAGAGGATACAGAGAATCACAGTTTACCAGAGCAGAAACAATCCACCATCAGACCCAGCATTGGATAGAAATATCTAAAGAGTAATTGACTAATTGCTGGAGACTGATCTGGGACTAGCTTTGAAGATAACTCATGAAGGCCCCAGGCATGTGTGTGGGGGGGGCACAATACCCTGAGTTTTACTGCCAAGAGCTCCACTAGGTTCTCACTGTGAAGATCAGAGAAAAATCTCTTGCTTCTGGCAGGAGAAAAGGTAAAGTAACTATCCTGAAATATGACCAGAACATTCTTTCCTCTTTAGTAAAGGCTTGCTTTCAAGGAAATATTTACCAGAGCCTAACTAATGTCAGAATCCCTGGTGGTGCAGTGGTTAAGAGCTCAGCTATTAACCAAAAGGTCAACAGTTCAAATCCACCAGCTGCTCCTTGGAAACCCCTTGGGGCAGTTCTACTCTGTCCTATAGAGTTGCTATGAGTCAGTATTGACTTGACAGCAAGTTTTTTTTTTTTTAAACTAAAGTCATTCTTTTAGTTATTTTACATATAACATCTCCAGTAACAATCACAATTTCATCATTTGATAGACAAAAGAACTGAGGCACAAAGAGGATAAACTATACAGATTTGCTCCAAATACAAATTAAAAAACAGAAACTATCAGTAATTAAAAAAAAAAAAAGATCCAATTAAATATTGTCTACAAAAATTCCATTTTAAATGTAAAGACATAGATTAGGAGTAAAGAGATGGAGAAAGAAAAGTTGGGGTAGCTACATTAATTTTAGGGTAAGCTACCTTGAAAGCAAGGAAAATTCAGTGATAAAGAGGGGCATTATATAATGATAAAGAGTTTAATTATGTAAGAAGTCCTAACACCTTAGCATCAAAATAATGCAGAATACAAAAACTAATGAACTTCAAGGAAAAATAGACAAATACACAATTACAGTTGAAGACTGCAACATCCCTTTGTTAGTAACTGACAGATCCAGCAGGTAGAAAATCAGTAAGAATATGGTTGAACTGAACAGCACCTGTGAGGAGCCAAGTCCTTTGGACAAACCAGGCAGCCATGGTTTTCTCTGTTCCTCTCCTTGTTGGCATCTTTAGGTCTCGGAACAAACAGCACCCCCACTAAAGTCTGATGTTTGTTATTAAGATTAAAAAGATACAATTAGTCACTTAGGCTGGGAGTATAAAACAGCTGGGAGAAGAAGTTGTCTTATCTCCTTAGGTATGATGTAACGGGGGCACACACAGCACAAGCTTACAGTCCACCTAAGTGGACCTAACTGACCGGGAGGAAAGGGCAGCAGGTAGAATCCCATTTAAACCCCTCATCCATGGCACAAAGTGGGGGTATATATGGAAGAGATATCTCCCTAGACAGCTTTCAAGCCATGGGGCATTGCTCAGTTGGAACTCTTCCTATTGTGTGTGGTCTGATTCTTGTAAGTAATAAAAGCTACTTTCCATGTGCTAGCATGTTCAGGCACTGATGGGAAGGATGTGATGTTTATGAAGCAATCCATATTAGTTATTGATGACCTTTTTCTAATGGTCTGCTGCCTGTCAAGAAATTGGCTACACTGTGTGAGCACCATACAGATTTGGAGTGTTGTCTTACAGTTACGGTGCAGTCAAGCAAGCTGTGTTGTCCTACAGCACTATCAATCAACTGGGTATATTTGACACTTATAAAATACTTCATCCAACAACAGCAGAATACATATTTTCTCAAGCTCATACTGAACATTCATCAAGAAAGCCCATATCTTGGATCATAAAATACATGCTAACAAATTTTAAAAACTAGAAATTATACAAAGTATACCCTCAGACCACAGTGGAATTAAACTAGGCATTAAATCACCCCCCCCAAAACACTGCATTCAAGTTGATTCCAATTCATAGTGACCCTGTTAGATACCTAGAAAATCCGAAAATATTTGGAAATTAAACAGTACACTTCTAAATAACCCATGGGTCAAAGAAGAAGTCTCAAGAGAAATTTTAATAAACATATATTTTGAACTAAATGATAATGAAAACACAACTTACCAAAAATTGTCTGATGCAATAAAAGCAGTGTTGATTTAATATTCTTAGAATTTATAGAAAGTAAATGAGATGTAGATCTGAAAAAAGTAGCACCGTAGTGTGATCACAGAATATATGCATAAGTGCATTTTGGGTAAGTGTTCAAGAAGTAGTATTAAAGATTAACACACACTGAGACACTCTTTTGACATGATCAAAAGGAATAAAAGGAGAATTAACAAGGAAGCGACTTTCTCACTAGGACATTCAAGACTGTTAATGTCTTATTTGTCACCACCTTTTTTAAAATCATTTGGTGCTAATCCCCACTAAACATTAGTGGAGTGTCATACTTTTGGAAACACTGTATTAAGACAAGGGAAATTTCTGGGAAGATGCTGAGTATATAATGGAAATTGTATACCATGGAATGGGATTCTTCAATTTCAAGAAAATGGTAAGCAGCAGAAATTTGGATCAGAAAAGAGCATGCAGGGCTAGCGAATAAGACCACTGGCCAGAAAGGCTTTCAGTTTTTGTCCTGACTAAGAATAATAAATTTCTTACATGGAATGAGGTTACCTGGCTATAAAGATCCCCAACAGTGTCCTAAACAATGGGAAGATTGAGGCATCTGTATAAAGAGCAAATTGCAACTTTTATTGATTTTGCTTCTGAAAGAGTCTTTATTCTGGTGGTTAGGTGGTAAGATTGCCTAGATTGTCAGAATCCATTAAATTTTGAAACCAGCAACAGCCTCTAAGGAAGAAGTTTACAGCCAAAATCAGGTCTCATCTCTATCACACAAACCAATGCTCAGAGTGTGCAAATTCTATACACAGACCTCACCCAAATTTCATCATAATTTGACTACTTTGAACTTTTGCTTTCTCCTGTTTTCTTATTCCAGTCACAAGCAACGAAACAATCACCCTCGCCCTTTCTAACTGGTTTTAGAAGGAAGATGGCAAAGTTCTATACTGCATGCCTTAAAAATTCCAAGATCAGAAAAGAGAAGACAAGTGGTCACTAAATGTCATCAAGCCCAAGGTGAGCACCTTCAGAATAGGTGGATTTTGCCTGGCAAGGTTTTCTAATGATGTTCATCTCTGGTACTCAGGTAGGTCCCTGCCATTATGTGAAAGCAGATTTGCAATAAGAGGATTTAACAAAGGGACAGATTTCAGAGCAAGAAAGACAGACGTGGACACTGAGGTAAAGGACCAAAGCTTGGAATGGAGTCTGCCAATAAGGAGAAATAATGTGAAGAGTTTAACTTTGTTTCATTTTTTCTGGATTTGTGAACCCATTATATTAAACGTTAAGGCTATTTTTTTATTTGTTTGCCATTTTAATTTCCTCCAGGTAGCCTCAAATGTCCAACAAAAATCTTCGATTCTTTTGTGTGTGTGTGCGCACTTTAAGTGAAAGTTTACGGTTCACATCAGTTTCTCATACAAAAACTTATACACACGTGGTTATGTGACCCCAGTTGCTCTCCCTACAATGTGACAGCACAGACCTCCTCTCCACCCTGTATTTCCCACATCCATTCAACTAGCTCCTGACCCCTTCTGCCATCTCATCTCGCCTCCGGACAGGAGCTGCCCACATAGTCTCATGTGTCTACTTGAGCTAAGAAGCACATGCCTCACCAGTATCATTTTATGTCTTATAGTCCAGTCTAATCTTTGTCTGGAGAGTTGGCTTTGGAAATGGTTTTAGATTTGGGCTAACAGAGAGTCTGGTGACCATGTTCTCTGGGGTCACTATAGTCTTAGTCAGGCCATTAAGTCTGGTCTTTTTACTAGAATTTGAGTTCTACACCCCACTTTTCTCCTGCTCCACCAGGGTCTCCCTGTGGTATTCCCTGTCAGGGCAGTCACTGGTGCCAGCTGGGCACCATCTAGTTATTCTGGTCTCAGGCTGATGGAGTCCCTGGTTTATGTGGCCCTTTCTGTCTCTTGAGCTAATATTTTCCTTGTGTCTTTAGTGATCTTCATTCTCCTTTGCTCTAGGTGTGTTGGGTCCAACTGATGTATTTAGATGGCCATTTGCTAGCTTTTAAGACCCAAGATGCCACTCACCAAAGTAGGATGCAGAATGTTTTCTTAATAAACATTTTTCGTAGATGTTCTCTGAAACCATGATCCCCAGACCACTACCCCTGCTACTATGTCCCTCGAAGTGTTTGGATGTATTCAGGAAACTTCTTAGCTTTTGGTTTATTCCAGTTGTGCTGACTTCCCCTGTATTGTGTTGTCCTTTCCTTCACCTAAAATGATTCTTTTCTATTTTCTAGCTAGTGAATACCCCCCCCTTCCTTCCCACTCTCGTAGCCATCAAAGAATATTTTCTTCTGTGTTTAAACCATTTCTTGAGTTCATATAATAGTGGTCTCATACAATATTTGTCCTTTTGCAACAGACTAATTTCACTCAGCATAATGCCTTCCAGATTCATTCATGTTCTGAAATGTTTCACAGATTTATCATTGTTTTTCACTGTTGCATAGAATTCCATTGTGTGAACATACCATAATTTGTTTATCCATCCATTCGTTGATGGGCACCTAGGTTGTTTTGTCTGGACTCTCAATTCTGTTCCATTGGTCTATGTATCTGTTGCTGTACCAGTACCAGGATGTTTTGACTATGTGGAGGTATGATGGGTTCTGAAATCAGGTAGGGTGAGGCCTCCCACTTTGTTCTTTTTCAGTAATGCTTTACTTATCTGGGGCCTCTTCCCTTTTCATATGAAACTGGTGATTTGTTTCTTTATCTCATTAAAAAATATCATTGGGATTTGGATGGGGATGCACTGTATTTAGAGATAGCTTTGGGTAGAATAGGCATTTTCACAACATTGAGTCTTCCTGTCCATGAGGAAGGTATGTTTTTCCACTTATGTAGGTCTCTTGGTTTCTGGCAATATTGTCTTGTAGTTTTCTTTGTATAGGTCTTTTACATCCCTGATTAGATTTATTCCTAAGTATTTTATCTTCTTGTGGGCTACTGTAAATGGTGTTGATTTAGTGATTTCCTCTTCAAAGTTCTTTTTGTTGGTGTAGAAGAATCCAACTGATTTTTGTATGTTTATCCTGTATCGTTCATGACAATTTGCTGAAATCTTTTATTAGTTTCAGTAGTTTTCTTCTGGACTCTTTAGGGTTTTCTGTGTATAAGATCATATCATCTGCAAAGAGAGATACTTTTACTTATTCCTTACCAATTTGGATGCCATTTATTTCTTTTTCTAGCCTAATTGTTCTGGCTAGGACCTCCAGCACTACGTTGAATAAGTGCGATGATAAAGGGCATCCTTTTCTGCTTCTGGTTCTTAAGAAGAATGCTTTCATACTCTCTCCATTTAGGATGATGTTGACTGTAGGTTTTGTATAAATGCCCTTTATTATGTTGAGAAATTTCCCTTCTATTCCTACTTTGCTGAGAGTTTTTATCATGAATGGGTGTTGGACTTTTTCAAATGCCTTTTCTGCATCAATTGATAAGATCATGTAGTTCCTGTCTTTTGTTTTGTTTATGGGATGGATTACATTGATTTTTTTCTAATGTTGAACCATCCCTGCATACCTGGTATGGATCCCAATTGGTCGTGGTGAATCATATTTTTGACATGTTGTTGAAGTCTACTGGTCAGAATTTTGTTCAGGATTTTTGCGTTTAAGTTCATGAGGAATATTCGTGTGCAATTTTCTTTTTTTGTGGTGTCTTTACCTGGTTTTGGTTATCAGGGTTATGCTGGCTTCCGAGAATGAGTTTGGGAGTATTCCATCCTTTAGTAGTAGTGGTGTTAACTCTTTCTCTGAAAGTCTGGTAGAATTCTCCAGTGAAGATGTCAGGACTGGGGCTTTTTTTGTTGTTGTCGAGAGTTTTTTAGTTACCTTTTGAATCTCTTCTTTTGTTACAGGTACATTTGTGGCATAGTGGTTAAGTGCTATGGCTGCTAACCAAAAGGTCAGCAGTTCAGTTCTGCCAGGAACTCCTTGGAAACCATGTGGGACAGTTCCACTTTGTCCTGTAGGGTCACCATAAGTCAGAATTGACTCGACGGCAATAGGTTTTTTGGTTTTTTCGATCTCTTCTTTTGTTACAGGTATATTTAGTTGCTCTACCTCTGTTTGTGTTCATTTAGGTAGGTAGTGTATTTCTAGAAGTATGTCCAATTCCTCTAGGTTTTCAAATTCATTACAGTACCATTTTTCATATTATTCTGTTATGATTCTTTTAATTTCAATTGGGTCTGTCATGATATAGCCCATCTCATTTCTTATTCTGGTTATTTGCTTCCTCTCCTGTTTTTCTTTTGTTGGTTTGGCCAAGTGGTTTATTGGTTTTGCTGAGCTTTTCAAAGAATCAGCTTTTGTTCTTGTTAACTCAATTGTTTTTCTGTTCTTTATTTCATTTAATTCTGCTCTAATTTTTATTATTTCCTTTCTGCCAGTGTTCAAGGGTTTCTTTTGCTTTTCTCTATTTGTTCAAGTTGTAGGGTTAATTCTTTTTGATTTTGGCCTTTTCTTCTTTTTGGATGTGTACATTTATTGCTATGAATTAACATCTGAGCACTGCTTTTGCCGTGTCCCAAATGTTCTGGAAGGATACGTTTTCATTCTCATTTGATTCTATGAATTTCTCTATTCCATCCTTGATTTCTTCTATAACCCAACAGCATTTGAGCAAGGTGTTGTTCAGTTTCCATATGTTTGATTTTTTTTTTGTTTGCTTGTTTTTTCCTGTTACTGATTTCTAGTTTTATGGCTTCATGGTCTGAAAAGATGCTTTGTAATATTTCGATGTTTTAGATTGTCTTGCTTTATTGCCTAATATGTGGTCTATTCAGAATATTCCATGTGCATTGGAAAAGAAAGTATACTTGGCTGTTGTTGGGTGAAATTCTCTGTATATGTCTATGAGGTCAAGTTGATTGATTCTCAGATTTAGATATTCTGTGCCTTTATTGAGCTTCTTTCTGGATGTTCTGTTCTTCACCCCTTCACCAAAAGTGGTGTGTTGGAGATGCCTACTATTATTGTGGAGCTGTCTATCTCACTTTTCAATGCTGTTAGAGTTTGTTTTATGCATACTGGAGCTTTGTGGTTGGGTGTGTGTATACTAATTATGGTTATGTCCTCCTGGTGTATTGACCCTTTAATCATTGTATAGTGTCATTCCTTATCCTTTGTGGTGAATTTTACTTTAAAGTCTATTTTATCAGAAATTAATATTGCTACTCCTGTTCTTTTTGATTGTTGTTTGGTTGATGTATTTTTTTCCATCCTTTGAGTTTTTTTTGTTTGTTTGTTTGTTTATGTCTTTAAGTCTAAGGTGTGTCTCTTGTAGGCAACATGTAGATGGATCGTGTTTTTTTCTCCTTTCTGCCACTTTCTGTATCTTTATTGGTGCATTTAGTCCATTTATGTTCATGGTAATTATTGATTGGTATGAGTTCAGTGCTGTCATTTTGATGTCTTTTGTTGTGTGTTGTTGACAGTTTCTTTATTCTACTTAATTTTCTGTGCTGAGTCTTTTTCCTGTACATATTTTCTTTTTCATTGTTGTCAATTTTGTATTTGCTGAGTCTTTATGTTTTTCTTTTTTTTTTAATTTTGATGTGTAGGATTGTTAGTTTCCTTTGTGATTACCTTAATAAAATTAATATTTACCCCAAATTTTTCTAGGTTTAAACCTATCTTATATTTCCTTATATTACCTTGACTTTCTCTCCATATGAAAGATCTATGACTACATTCTTTAGCCCATCTTTTTTGTTTTATGTTGTCATTTTCTGCATAATGACGTCTCTGTTTCCTTGTTTGAGTGTTTTAGCTTTATTTTTGTGATTTCCCTTTCTCAGTTCATATCTGGTTTCTCTGTCTTGTGTTCTAGTCTCTGATATTATTGATTTTCTACCAGAGGACACCCTTTAGCATTTCTTGTAATTTTGGTTTGGTTTTTGCAAATTTCCTAAACTTCTGTTTATCTGGAAATATCCTAATTTTGCCTTCATACTTCAGAGGCAGTTTTGCTGGATATATTATTCTTGGCTGGCAATTCTTTTCCTTCAAGGCTTTATATATGTTGTCCCATTGCCTTCTTGCCTTCATGGTTTCTGCTGAGTAGTCTGAGTTTAGTCTTATTGACTCTCCTTTGTAGGTGGATTTTCCCTAGCTGCTCTTAAAATTGTCTCTTTATCTTTGGTTTTGGCAAGTTTGATTATAATATGTCTTGGGGACTTTCTTTTGGGATCTTCCCTGTGTGGGGTTCGATGAGCATCTTAGATAGATATCTTTTCATCTTTCATGATATCAGGAAAGTTTTCTGCCAATGAATCTTCAAGAATTCTCTCTGTATTTTCTGTTATCCTCCCTATTCTGGTAATGCAATCACTCATAGGTTATTCCTCTTGATAGAGTCCCACATAATTCTTAGGGTTTCTTCTTTTTTGTTGTCTTAATTCTTTTATCTGATTTTTCCTCAAATATGTTGGTGCCAAGTCCATTACCTTCAATCTCACTAATTCTGACTTCCATTGCCTCAATTCTCCTTCTATGACTTTCTATTGAGTCGTGCATTTCTGAAATTTTATTGTTAGTCTTCTGGATTTTTGTTTGCTGTCTCTCTATGGATTCTTGCAGCCTGTTAAAGTTGTCATTATGCTCTTCTGCAATCTTCTTAAGTTTCTCTATGGCTTTATCTGTGTGCTGCTTGGCTTGTTCTGCATTTTGCGTGATCTCTTGAAGAATTCTGTATATTAATCTTTCATATTCTACCTCCAGTAATTCCAGGAAGTTATCTTCATCTGGAAGATTTCTTGATTCTTTGTTTTGGGTACTTGCTGAAGCCATCATGGTCTACCTCTTTATGTGATTTTATATTGACTGTTGTTTCTGAGCCATCAATAAGTTATTATATTTATTTATTTTGTTTGCTTTTGTCCTAGCTTCTTGTTTTGTTTTGCCCAAATAGGCTGTTTGAGTGAGCTAGTTTGATTATTGGTGCCTTTGAAGCTCTAACGTCCTGTCTCCAGATGGTTAGAGCTGTTACCCGGTATGTGAGCCAAGGAGTCTATTCACTTCTCTTCTATGGATTCGGCTCAGGTGTCCAAGTAGTCAGTCACCAAGTGTGTGGTGCAGGCTCTCATCTACAGTCCTAGATGAGCAGGGATGATTGGTGTAGGCACAGGTTTTTGGCTGCAGTAGGGGGTCATGCACTGAGCAAGGCAGGAGACTGATGGCTGCCCCTGAATGTCTGTGAGGAAAGCGTGTCCCTGTTCCCTAGAGCACGTAGGTGGGTAGGTTTTGCAGCCAGACCATCACACCCAATGTTGTTGGCTATAAGGACTGGGAGGGACCACTTATTCTTGGACCCCAGTTGCAGGTGGCTAGCAGGCATGGGTGGAGATACCAGTCCTCAGGCCCCTGATGTGGATAGGTGTGGACCCTGCTTAATAGGCAGAGCAGTGTCAAATGTCATGAACCTGCCCCTCCACCATATAGTTGAAACAGCTAAATTTAGATTTCAGGTATGCACTCTGTTGTACCGTGCTAACGAGGGCCTACATTGTTGAAATGGGCCCACACAGGTCTATGTGGTGGTGAAACGCATTCAAAGACCATGGACCCCTTATGCCTATGCCTAGGCAAAGGAGCTATTTCTGCCTTGAGTTCCTGGCTTAGGGAAGCTGGCAGATTATGTTTTTCCTCTTTATTAATTTGTTCCCTCTCCAAGGCCAGGAGAATGGCTCAGGACAAGTGTTGGGTCCTACTCTGGTCCAGGGGATGCAGTTGGCTAGGATGTAGTGCAGAGTGGGAAGGGAGCAGGTAAGTGGGAGAGAGGTTTGTCCCAAAGGGGTATTTTTTTGTTCCCTGTGGTAGGGTAAAAGGATGTGCTTATCTTTTGCTGTTGGAGTGCTTTCACTGATTCTGGAGGTTTGAGTAGACTCTCTGCCCCCTGGCCTCTCCAGATGTGGAAAATATGTCCTGATTGCCACTGCTTGTCTCACCGTGCTCGTGCCAGTTGAATAGGCCTGCGGGGTGCTGGTTCCTGCTGAGTCAGGTCTGGCAACTCCTCGCTGCTTCTGAACCATTTCTCCCACCCTCTGATGCTCAGTCAGATTCTTCAACTTTGTGTTTGATGTTCAGGACTCCTAGACTGTCACATATAATCGATTCACTTGTTTTTTTCAGGTCTTTGTTGTAAGAGGAACCACAAGAAGCACCTGACTACTCTACCACCTTGGCCCCACCTCTTGTCCAACAAAATATTTGAAACACAAACCTTTTGTGTTGGTGCAGTTGAACAGACTATAGTGGTGGTCAGTAATAAGGAAATAAGGCTTCATTATATCACATCTCGGCTGAGTCCAGAGCACTGTTAGCAGTGGTGGACGAAGGAAAGCACAGGCCCTAGCAATTCACCCTGGGACTCTCTGCAATGTGAACAAGGGCTGACAGCCAAGCTGATGGTCACCAAAGCAAGCAGTGTCTAGTGACTGAGGTAAAACAAGCCCTTTCTTAATACTATATAGATTTTTGGTACAAGTGCTCCAGAAACCTGAGGACTTAGTGAAACTCAGGTGACTGCAATCAGGATTCCATTAAGGGATTTGTCTTCTTGAATGAATTTACTTAGTATGTGAATTTTAAATACTGTTCGGTTTACATATGAATTTAAAGATGCCTTTATGCAATTACTCTGGAAAAAGGTAGAGTATTAATTAATCAATCTATCTAATGAGTTCAGATTTTCTCAGGGAGTAATCATGACTATATATAAAGATTTTAACACACATAAGCAATGAAGCATATTTGTTTTTGGTAAACCAAACTGAATGTAAAAAATTAATTCATGTTATGAGCAACTGAAGTACATACATCATGCCTCCTCCCTAGTGTTAAAATAATACCACAGGATTCAAAACCATGAGATTTAAATACTGTAAGATTCAGAATGAATCATAGCATGCATAAAGAATTACTATTTCATTTTAAATCATTACATATTTTAATTGATGAGATTTCAAATTTAGAACAGGAGTTTATTTTTGTATGACAGATCCAAATTATTAAATTTGTTACACAGTTTAGTGATATATTATACTTGTCTTAACAAAATTGATTAGTCATATAATTATTGTAATGGAACTGAATCTCATTTTAAAAGAGACAAAAATAAATTTTTAAGTCCAAATTAGGCCAATGTTGGTTTAAAAAAAAAGACGTTACTAATGATATAGACATTGACAGCAAGAAAATATTTTCCTTGGGAAGTATCGCCATAACAGGAAAGAAATTGGAAGATTCATCTCATATGGAGAACGACAGAGTGACATATCTCGTTTATTTAATGTCCACTATAATTTGTCCTCTCAAGTAAGCCTTAGAAAATTATATACAATACAAATAATTGTATATAGGTAAGCATATATACTTTCATACTAATGCAACTGAGCTAAAGTCACTCAGGCATGGGGCAGTGTAGAGCTGGATGTTGTATGACATTTTAATAGAATATATTTGTTTAAGGGGAGCTTGGTGGCATAGTGGTTAAGAGCTCAGCTGCTAACAATAAAGGTTGGTAGTTCAAATCCACAGCCGCTCCTTGGAAACCCTGCGGGGTAGTTCTACAGGGTTGCTATGAGTCAGAATAGACATGACGGCAACGAGTTTGGGTTTTTTTGTTTCTTTTTTTTTTAATTTGTTTAAGGAGCACTGGTGCACATTAGTTAAAATGATAGACTGCTAATCGAAAGGTCAGTGGTTCGAGCCCACCAGTGGCTCTGTGGGAGAAAGACATGGAAGTCAGCTTCCATAGAAATTTACAACCTTGGAAAGCCTATGGGGTTTCTATGAGTCAGAATTGACTCAGCGTTAGAGGGTTTGGCTTGGTCTTGGTATATTTGTTTGAATAATGAAAAAATGTAATTTCTTGTACCTATTTTCTCAAAGAAATAATCTGGGATACGAATACTAATTCACAAATACATACCACTAGAGTCTTGTGGAGAAAGCAGTTAAACAGCTGGCTTGTGACTGCATTTCTTTACTGTTATCAGGGAGATGCTCCAAGGGAAAGAAAAAAAGCAGGTAGCTTAGTTCCTTGTAAACATGCTGATAACTAAACCTGCTGGCAAATATTTGCTAGGAAGAGAATTCCTATCTGTGAATATTTTTAACAGGATGTCTCTAGTTTAAGATTATTTATGGTAAACAAACCTACAAAGCATGGATTTATAAGGCACAGGTTCATGGAAAATATCATATAAGCTGTACAACTATATGAAAAATGTTTATAACTTAAACTTTTCCTTTATACATGGGAACTGACATATCCTACTTAGGGACTTCACTCCCAGTGGGCAAAATTCTGGCTCAGAGAATGTGTGTAGGAAAGAATGTTCTAGGGAGCTGTCTTCAGTGTCCCCAAAATCTCCCTGTTTTGCCATTGTTCTCGATCACGTGTATCACTAAAATTATTATAGTGAACCCTGTGAGAGCTGGAACTCAATGTGACTGCTCAGTTTTTACAGGTCTCCCATGTTTTCTGCCTGTGATAGGGTGAGTCTTTCTGCTTTTCTATTGCTGATTTTAGTGGAAAATATTTGAGTTTTCCTTCTCTGACAGGTTTCCGCCTTACACAGGTTCTGGCTTTTGCAGGTGTTACTTGATATTGGGGAAGATCTATGGTATGTGTAAGGTTGATTTGACAATCCAATCCTTTAAATTAGTTCAACTCTACTTCATCAAACTCTCTAAAAATGTTGTATAGGCTAAGAGTGAAAACTTAAAATAGCCCAAATGCCCATGAGTTGGGGAATGTTAAGCAATCTATAATATACTCATAACTATGCAGTAGAATAGAATGTTCTTGTCATTTAAAATTTAAATTATGAAAACAATGGCGTTATTTGCTAAAATCTAGATGGAATTCTAATAAATGCAAAAAGATGGAGCATAGTTTATGGTACACTAAAAAAAGTGTGATGTCCAAAAACCAAAAACCCACTGCCGTCAAGTCAATTCCAACTCATAGTGACCCTATAGGACAAAGTAGAACTGCCCCGTAGAGTTTCCAAGGAGTGCCTGGCAGATTCAAACTGCCGACCTTTTGGCTAGCAGCCATAGCACTTAAACACTATACTACCAGGGTTTCCAAGTGTGATGTACACAATGACAAATATTGAAAAAAGTAAATGGATAGAAAACTTCGCATGGGTTCTTGAGTGTTTAAAATGAGCAGAGAATCCTGCTGACCCACACGGGGCATACACTATGACTAAAGGCTTTTTGTGTGTGTAAAGCCACTGAGATATGGATGTAGCTTGTTCCTGAGGCATAATCAAGCTCGTCATGAAATACAGAGCAAGTAAAGGGCAATGGAAGTCTTACGCACGCATTTCATAACATTTTTTTAAATTGTAAAGCCCTAAAAAAAACCTACACAATTGCAGAACCTGAGTACAGCAGTATGTCACTTGAGAGTACATGGTGATAAGGTGGGCTTGAGAATATTGCAGAAGAAGAACCAAATGAGTGTAAGAGAAGGTAATGCTGGAGAGTGGATTTAAAGGTGATTTGGACATTTTATGCTAGAGAAATTGGTAATGTCATGTCATGTGAGAGGCAATTCATGAGGACAGGGAGGAAAAGTTAAGAATATTCATTTTTGCACATTGGGAATTAAATGTGTCTCCATGATGTCTGAAAATGGAAGTCTAAAATTCAGGAGAGAGACCAGGGAACCTCATATATATTATGAGTCTGTCATTCTTCTAGGTATTTTACATGTAACATCTCAAGCAACAATTATAATTCCACTATTTTACAGGAGCCCTGGTGGTGTAGTGCTTAAGAGCTCAGCTGCTAACCAAAAGGTTGGCAGTTTAATCCACCAGCTACTCCTTGGAAACCCTATGAGGCAGTTCTACTCTGTCCTATAGGGTCGCTATGAGTCGGAACCAACTCAACGATAACTAACAACAACAATTTTACAGATGAGACAACTGAGGCACAGATTTAGCTATCCTGATTTGTTCTATATAGGAACTAAGAGAGGCCTAGGAGTGATTACAGAAAAGAGGGCCAAGGACATACTGAAGACCGTATTCATGACAATGAATAAAGAAGACTGAAGAAGAATTGACGCATTTGAATTCTGGTGTTGGTGAAGAATATTAGGTATACCACGGACTGCCAAAAGAATGAACAAATCTGTCTTGGAAGAAGTACAGCCAGAATATTCCTTAAAAGTGCGGATGGTGGGACTTCATCTCATGTACTTTGGACACATTTTCAGGAAGGACCAATCCTTGGAGAAGGACAGCATGCTTGGTAGAGGGTCAGCAAAAAAGAAGAGCCTCAAAAAGATGGATTGACACAGTGGCTGCCACAACGGGCTGAAACATAGCAACAATTGTGAAAATGGAGCAGGATTGGGCAATGTTTTACTCTGTTGTGCATGGGGTCGCTATGAATCAGAACCCACTTGACAGCACTTAAAGGCAACAACAACATATTGAAGGGATAGGCATAGGAAACAGACATTTTTAGAGTCAACTGACAGTGTACAGCATCACTGTGTCAAAGGAGAGAAAACGTCAAGAAGGACTGAGTGGCTGTACATGCTGTGTGCTGCAGAGAAAGCTAATTAAATTCACCGCATTTGAATTACTGAATTTTGCCTCTAAAAGGTTAACTAGCAAGAGGCAAAAGCGGAAAAGTACTAGATTTGAATATATCAGTATTCTGAAGAATATTAAGCTGAGCAAAGATAAAGTGTTTTATGATCATTACACCTCATATTTGCCTAAATTAAAATCTAGGGAATAAAGTAAACGCCACCACTAGAAATTATTTTTTATTTCTTCAGATAAAAATACCTCTAGCAAAGATGACCCAACAGATGTTGAAAGAATGCCTTAAAAGAACTAAATCATATAGGTAAATTAATTCCACAAATAGCTCTCCAAAGGAATCTGAATCTCATTGCTGACTTCGGAGTGCCTACAGTGCATGTTCCTGGTGGGTCATAATGCTTAATGAGATGCTTGTGGACCTCTGCATCGGATGAATATTCAAAGTGATCTTCAGGGAAATCCAGAGTTAGAATGAGCTCCAATAATTTAATTGACGGATCACATATATGAGTGAGTGTTGTAAAATCTATAACATAACTGAAGTGCAATACTCTCAGTAGTGGCAGCTAAGAACTTCAGGTCATGGGTTCATCGCATTTTTAGATTTTTAACAAGACAATATTCTTATAAAAAGTGTCAGCATTTCTCCAAGGAAAAAAACATAACATATCTTAAGAGGAAAAAAAAAATGTTCATTTTTCAAATTAAATATCTCAGAAATAGGCAAAAATTTAAGTAAGGAAGGTGTACTTTTGGATTGTTTTTTTAATTTGGAGTTTTAAATTCCCAGGACATGATCAATAATTCTTGCAGGCACTGAATTCTATCATTTAAAAATACCTTTGATTTACCCATTTGTTCCACAGAGATCTCCACTTTCAATTACTTTGTTCTTTTATTACTTTTATACTAAAATAGCTAGTGAAAGCAAAACTCAGTGAAGAATTTTTTTTCTTTTTTTATTATTGTACTTTAGATGAAGATTTACAGAACAATCTAGCTTCTCGTTAAAAAAAATTAGTACACATATTGGACATTGGTTACCAACCCCAGGACATGTTAACACTCTCCCTTCTCGACCTTGGGTTCCTATTACCAGCTTTCCTGTCCCCTCCTGCTTTCTAGCCCTTGTCCCTTGGCTGGTGTGCCCCGTTAGTCTTGTTTTGTTTTATGAGCTGTCTAATCTTTGGCTGAAGGGCAAACCTCTGGAGTGACTTCATTACTGAGCTAAAAGGGTGTCTGGGTGCTTAGTGAAGAATATTGAAAGCATTTATTGGACATCAGTGAATAAACCTAATAACAAGCATTATAAAAATAATTTAAAATACTTGGAAAGTTAGTATTAGTTTTCCAAGCAAAAACTACACATTTATATAGCCCTGTCAGCCGAATGGAGCCGTGGTGATGCAGTGGTTAAGAGTGTGTCTGCTGACCAAAAGGCTGGCAGTTCGAATCTACTAGCAGCTCCTTGGAAACCCTATGGGATGGTTCTACTCTGTCCTATAGTGTCATTATGAGTCAGAATCAACTCGACAGCAACCATACTATACAATACTGTCAGCCAAATTCATTTTCATATATTTCTGAGAGAAATGACCACAGCTAGTTTCAAATCCCTTAAAACTAACAATCTAGAACTCTACAGATTTAAAATTAAAAGATTCTGAACATTGTCTACCTTCTTTATCATTGGTACAGAAATTATTTCGTTTATATTCATCAAAATGTACAAAAAATAAAGCTTAATTTTTGCAATCAAGGGAAATAAATTATTTTTATAACTGAGTTCCATGTCTTTAATGTTCAATCTATTCTTTATTTAATTAAAAAATTCTTCACTTTTTTTCAATTCTATCTTAAAATTTGCATGCATCTCTACTGAACTTTTAATTTTAGCCATCATCCAATCATTTCCTATCTCTAGGTCTACACACAACCTGTTCTTCCCGTTTGTGCTTGAGCTCCAATTAACTTGGAAATTCATCGGGCCCCTCATGACTGCTAAGTCAGTATCCTTCAAAGAGTCTTCTGTTTTTCTTAGAAGTATCATATTCCCAGACCCAGTGCTGTCAAGTCAATAGTGGTCTCAAAATAGTTCTTAACTTTTTCTCTTTCCTCTTATAGCCATTTATAAGTATAATTGGCCCAAGGTCAACTATCAATAGATGGCTGCATCACCTTAAAGATAAATTAATTTTTGTATCATTTTAAACTGACACATTTCTGTAAGCAGCCTTGGCAATTAAAAATAATACCTTTCTATGTAGATATCTAAGTATGTACTTATCTGTGCCCAACTTTGTTCTAGAAAGGATTTTAAATAGCACCAAAATACATGAAATCAGCTGGAAACATTTAAATAACAAACACATATAAGAATGGACAGTAATCTAACAAGAACAATAAAAACAATAAGGTCAGATTTGTCATTTTAAAAGACTCTGTATATCTTTCACAGGGATAATATGAAATGTGTGTTAGCCATAATATTTAAAATCTTACAAGGAAGCTGTGTCCACTGGAAAAACTTGACTCAATGACAGATGGTGAACAGTAAGGCTATTCTCACCTTCTATTAATCATGGGGTAGAGAAGTTAGCAATGCTATAACATTCAGCAGTAGAATAACACGTATTTATTAAGTATCCTGTTCACTGGTAAATAAAGTGGAAGAAATTCCGTTAAAATGTTTTCTTGACACATTTTTCACAGTAATCTACTGATATTTTCTGCTCTATCCCTCAAGTTGCTCAACATGATGATTTCCCAGGGGTCTTTTTCACATCACAGTGAGAGATTTGGCTCTTGTTACCTGAATCGAGAAAGAACTAAAACCTGTGTCTAAGCACATTCTAATTCATCTTTCAAGGCCATCCCCTTCCAAGAACATTTTCAAAGTGTAAAAAAAATTTGCTTGACAAGACTTATAAGTTCAAATTAGCATCTAAATAAAATTTAAAATAATGATAGATTGAAAGTCCATGTACTCATTATAGTAAGATTAAGCTTTGGCTTCCAAATGGCTAAAATGCACTTGGACAGGGGATTGTTCTAAGTTACCACAGTGATAGATATTTGTTTCTGTTCAAAACAGATAAACCATATTGAGCTGATTTTATCTGCCAGTAACTGATAAAACTGTGATGGCATTAAGGTAAGTGTTAGGTTCATGTTTTGTAATTCTGTGTTACTCTATCTAGGCAGAGTGGATAAAATGAATTCATTTTAGGTTTCTATAATCAGAGGCCCGGATTTTCTTTTTTCATGAATCCAAGATTAAAGCTTGAGAGCATGTATAACATCAAGTAATTGTAAAGTTATGTTAAAATATTTAAAAATGTGCTTAAAATGTTGCTTATCTGTTTCCCTTCCATCTTCAAATGATCTTTAAAAATACCTAAGTTTAAAATAATATATACATTATAATAGTTACTGTCTAATTTTTTATCCAGAATTCACTTCTTAGAGCAAGCAGAATTTTCACAGAAATCAAGCTTAACCCCATCTTATTGCGTTGAATTGTCTGGGGTTTTGAAAGTATCTATAGGCTTTATACACAGAACCTCTGGTGCCTTATCAAATACTACTATTTCATCATTATATTTTATACTCAATATTTATTCTAGGAAATGCAAAAATCAGAGGTGAGAGAATAAATATTCTACCCATTCTTCTGAATTGTATACATGTTTGTTTACTCAAAAATTATAGGTCAGTAAAATGCTCACTTAATCTACTTTAACTTCATGTAGCACATTTACTTTTGCTGGAGATAGAGACAGTGGAAGTGATTATGTTGCTGTTGTTGGTAGGTGCCTTCGAGTCAGTTCCAACTCATATCAACCCCATGTACAACAGAAGAAAGCACTGCCCGGTCCTGTGCCATGCTCAAGATCATTTTTATGGTTAGGCCCACTGCTGCAGCCACTGTGTCGATCCATCTTTTTGAGGGTCTTCCTCTTTTTCGCTGACCCTCTACTTTGCCAAATATGATGTCCTCCTCCAGGGACTAGTCCCTTCTGATAACATGTCCAAAGTGTGTGAGATGAAGTCTCACCATCCTTGCTTCTAAGGAGTATTCTGGCTGTACTTTTTCCAAAACGGATTTGTTCATTCTTTGCCAGTTATGGTATATTCAGCATTCTTCATCAACACCATAATTCAAAGGCATCAATTCTTCTTAAGTTTTCCTTATTCATTGTCCAGCTTTGGCATGCATATGTGGCAACTGAAAACACCACAACTTGGGTCAGGCACACCTTAGTCCTTAGAGTAACGTCTTTACTTTTCAACACTTTAAAGAGGTCTTCTGCAGTAGATTTGTCCAGTGCAATGCATCTTTTGATTTCTTCACTGCTGCTTCCATGGGTGTTGATTGTGGATCTAAGTAAAATGAAATCCCAGACAACTTCAATATTTGTTGCTTATTGATCCAGTTGTGAGGATTTTTCTTTTCTTTATGTTGAGATGTAATTCATACTGAAGGCTGTAGTCTTTGATCTTCATCACTAGGTGCTTCAAGTCTTCTTCACTTTCAGCAAGCAAAGTTGTATCATCTGCATAACGCAGTTCGCTAATGAGTCTTCCTTCAGTCCTGATGCCATGTTCTTTCTCATATAGTCCAGCTTCTCGGATTATTTGCTCAGCATAAAAATTGAATAAGTATGGTGAAAGGATATAACCCTGACACACACCTTTCCTGACTTTAAAACAGGCAGTGTCTCCTTGCTCTGTTCAAACAGCTGCCTCTTGATCTGTGTACAGGTTCCTCATGAGCACAAATAAGTGTTCTGGAATTCCCATTCTTCACAAAGGTATCCATAATTTGGTATGATTCACACAGTCAAATGCCTTTACATAGTCAATAAAACACAGGTAAACATCTTTCTGGTATTCTGTGCTTTCAGCTAGGATTTATCTGACGTCGGGAATGATATCACTCATTTCAGGTTCCCTTGAATTTGGCTTGAATTTCTGGCAGTTCCCTGTGGATATACTGCTGCAACTGCTTTTGAATGATCTTCAGCAAAATTTAACTTGTGTGTGATATTAATGACATCGTTTGATAATTTCTCATTTGGTTGGATCACCTTTCTTGGGAATAGGCATAAATATGGATCTCTTTCAGTCAGTTGGCTAGGTAACTTTCTCCCAAATTTCTTGGCACAGAAGAGTGAGCACTTCCAGCCCCATATACATCTCAGCTTGTATTCCCTTGATTCCTGGAGCCTTGTTTTTTGCCAATGTCTTCAGCACAGCTTGGACTTCTCTCTTCAATACCATCGGTTCTTGATCATATGCTACCTTCTGAAATGACTGAACGTCAACCAATTCTTTTTGGTATAGTTACTGTGTGTATTTCTTCCATCTTCTTTTGATGTTTCCTGTGTTGCTCAGTATTTTGCCCATAGAATCCTTCAACATTGCAAATTGAGGCTTGAATTTTTTCTTCAGTTCTTTCAGCTTGAGAAATGCCAAGCATGTTCTTCCCTTTTGGCTTTCCATCTCCAGGTCTTTGCACAGTTCTTTATAAGACTTTCTTTTGTCTTCTAGAACCACCCTTTGAAATCTTCTGTTCAGTTTTTTTTACTTCATTATTTCTTCCATTTACTTTAGCTACTGGGTGTTCAAGAGCAAGTTTTAGAGTCTCTTCTGACATCCATTTTGGTCTTTTCTCTCTTTCTTATCTTTAATGGTCTCTTGCTTTCTTCATGTATGATGTCCTTGATGTCATTCCACAACTCGTCTGGACTTCTTTCATTAGTGTTCAATGCCTCAAATCTATTCTTGAGACAGTCTCTAAATTTAGGTGGGATATACTCAAAGTTGTACTTTGGCTCTTGTAGACTTGTTCTAATTTTCTTCAGCTTCAACTTGAAATTGCATGGGAGCAATTGATGGTCTGTTTCACACACAGCCCCTGACCTTGTTCTGACTGATGATACTGAGCTTTTTCATCGTCTTTTTCTACAGATGTTGTTGATTTGATTCCTGTGTATTTCATCTGGCGAGTTCCATGTGTATAGTCACTGTTTATGTTGGTGAAAAAAGGTATTTGTAACGAAGAAGTTTTTGGTCTTGCAAAATTCTACCATGTGCTCTCAGGCATCATTTTTATCACTGAGGCCATATTTTCCAAAAACTGATGCTTTTTCTTTGTTTCCAGATTTTCATTCCAATCACCGGTAATTATCAATGTGTCCTGATTGTTTGATCAATTTCAGACTATAGAAGTTGTTAAAAATCTTCAGTTTCTTCATCTTTGGCCTCACTGGTTGATTCATAAATTTGAGTAATAGTTTTATTAACTGTTCTTCCCTCTAGGCATATGGATATTATCTATCTTATCACTGACAGTGTTGTACTTTAGGACGATCTTGAAATGTTCTTTTTGAAGGTGAATGCAATGCCATTCCTCTTCAATATGTCATTCCAGGCAGAGTAGACCTATGGTCTATGACTGTCTGATTCAAAATGGCCAATACCAGTCCATTTCAGCTCACTAATCCTTGAATATCAATGTTTATGCATCCCATTTAACGATTTCCAATTTTCCTAGATTCATACTTGTACATTCCACTTTCTGGTTATTAATGGATGTTCACAGATGTTTCTTCTCATTTTGAGTCCTGCCACATCAGCAAATGAGAGTTCGGAAAGCGTGGCTCCATCCATGTCATTAAAGTCAGCCCTACTACGTGGAGGCATCTCTTCTCCAGTCATATTTTGAGTGCCTTTCAACCTGAGGGGCTCATTTTCCAGCACTATATCAGACCATTTTCCACTGCTATTCATAAGGTTTTCACTGGGTAAATTTTTCCAGAAGTAGACTGCATGATCCTTGTTCCTGGTCAGTTTTTTCAGAAGTGATTATGGAATGATGTATGTCAAAAAATGTGACTGACATTACTATAATTTGCAAAAATCCAAGAAAATATAGGTTCACAAAAGAATGTATATATTTTACATATTTGAAAAGCACTGTGATCTATTTCTCTTATTTTTTACTACTTGATCTTAAGGGATATTACTTTAAATTTTGTTTACCTATCAATCACTCAAAGAGTATTGATCTCTAAGTATGTCTTTCTTCAGCACTGCTGGGAATGCAATAGCAAAATGAGTCACAGTCCTTCTCCGCAGTCCAAGTGGAGAAACAATTGCAATAACGTACATAAGGAAGGAATTCAAATCCCTCCAGTGATAGAAACTATTGCTTCCCCAGCCTGTACCAACCCCTACCCTGTCACTTCTTTCATACTAACAACAACAAACAACAAAACAAACACGTTGCCATCAAGTCGATTCCGACTTATAGTGACCCTATAAGGACAGAGTAGAAGTGCCTCCCAGGGTTTCCAAGGAGTGCCTGGTGGATTCAAACTCCCACCCTTTTGGTTAGCAGCCATAACTCTTAACTACTATGCCACCAGGGTTTCTACTCACACTAAAAGAAACATGGTTTACTAGAAAATTAGTAGTGGAGATCTTGCGAGCTCATGGAGAGCAGGTTTCTCCCCCGTCATGTCATTTTCTGCTATCTGCCACAGAAAACATTCCTAACAGATACACACATAGGAATTTGGAAAAAGACAAGCCAATGTGGGCTAGAGTGTACAGGAGACATAGGACCTAAGAACAGTGTGAAAGGAAAGATAAGTTCTGGAGATTCAAAAGGGAAAGAAGAGCATGCACCGTAGTTTGTTGATTTAAGATAGAAACACTACAAAAAAAAAAAAAATTGTCAATGAGTTCATTCAGACTCACAGTGACCCTATAGGGCACGGTAGAATTGCCCCATAGAATTTCCAAGAGTAGCTGGTGGATTCAAACTGCTGACCTTTTGGTTAACAGCAGAAACACTACAGACCGACACCAATTAAAGTTTTTAAATGAGAGCGAGCACAGCATGTATGACTTAGAACAGAGGACATTGTGCTGCCTCCTAGGTGACTAGGTCCTAAATACCAGGTGCGGTTTCATGGAGCAGAATGAAAGAATGCCTGAGGGGCCAGGTTTTATTGGTTTCTTCGTTTTCAGAATAAGAATAAAATTAAGTGTGAATCAATAGCTTTATTTTTTAAAGATAGCCCTCTCACCCAAGTGTCAGGGAGCACTAGAGAGATTAAATGATACAAGCAAAAGGAGACTGAAAAATCAGTCTGAAACTCAAGTTACTTAAAGAAAAAAATGCTAATCTCTCTCTTCTATAGATCCATAAATTCTCGGGCATATAAAGTTAAACAACTTGCTTGAGCATTCTGCCTAAAAAATATCGGACTAGGGGTTGGCATTGATCAGAATTTTCAGAAGTTTCTTGCTGTTCATATATATATGTATATGAATATATATACACACACACATATATATATATAAATCCCTGCCCATTCTCTTTCTGATTATTCTTACTTTAGCTTTGTTTTTAGTAGTAGCTTAGTACTTGCACAGTTCCTCCCACTGCATTTTTAATCACTAAACCATGGGAAAAAATAATTGCAGAGGATCTCAGTTTTGGACAGCTATCAATACGTCCTTTGAAAACATAACCAGCAGCCAGTATGTGTAGTAGTTTTTATTCATTTATTTATATATTGTCTATTTACTTTTCAAACTAGATTGTTCATTCCTTTTCACTAACCTCTATTAAGCTTTCAAAACAACCAAAATTGTCATAACATGTTATTTAAATTATATTAATAAAAAAAAAAAAACTGGGTATTTTTTTCATTTAGATTTATGTCTACAGAAGCACAGGGAAAAAAGAAAACTGAGTAGATATGTAGCTTGTCTCTAAATCTTGGTGAACTTCGGCAGTTGAAGATCTGCCTCAGATTAGATTTCAAAATATATTAGTCAAAGATTTAAAGAAGTCTTTCATCCATTTAATCTTGAAAACAGAATTACTTTAATGAGCAGTGAATCAGCTGTTTTTGTTATTTGCCATCCAGTCAGCTCCAACTCTGATAACCTATGTAAAACAGGCAGAAACATTGACAGATCCTGCGCCATCCTTACAATCCTTGCTACGTTTATGCTTATTGTAACCACTGTGTATCTCATTGACGGTCTCCCTCTTAACTAGAAAGTTACTGTAATTAAAAAATATATATATTCCTCTTGGACCCCAAACTCAGGAAGTCAAGAGGAGTTGCAGGCCTGGCTTACCAATGCAGGGTCCTGTTCCACCTCCCCTCAATGCATCCACCCACTCCTGGCACTAGATGTTGTTTTTTGTCATACCTGAGGTTTCTTAAAACCACTGTTGTGGTTTCCTTCCAGTAATTACTAGTAATGGCTAAATTATTGGCATTGTGAGGACACCATGCTGGAAGAATCACTAAACAAAAGTATTTTATTCTACAGCAACAAAAGCAGAGAAACAAAGATCAATATAATGTCCTTTTTCTCTCACAACTAAATAAAAATTTAAAGCATCTTTACAATTCTTATTAAATTCCTAATTGCCGTTTTATTTATTTATTACTTAAATCAGGAAATGTATCTTTAATCATCCTTCTATATCATCTTACACTTAAGAATTGTGTATATTCTTGGATTAACAATGTCTTAAAATTAGCAGAAAATCAACAAGGATTAATTTACTCATTGATTCAATCATATAACAAATATTTATAAGGCAGCAACCATGTACCAGGTATTCTAGCAGCTAGAGATTCAGTAACAGATAAAATAGACAAAAAAAAAAAAAAAAAAAAACCAACCCTTAAGGGTTTATATTCAGCTTTGTTGTTGTTGTTGTTAGGTGCTTTAAAGTCTACTCATAGCGACCCCACGCGAAAGAGTAGAACTGACAGGGTTTTTTAGGCTGTAATCTCTACAGGAGCAGATCGCCAAGTCTTTCTTCCACAGAGCCCCTGGTGGGATTGAGCTGCCAACCTTATAACCATTATACCACCAGGGCTCTTTTATATTCAGCTGGACAGACAAGAAACAAGCTATATAAGTAGGGTGTGCTGACAGGTGCTAACAATAAATAATAAAGCAGGGCAGGGGCCGTGACAAGGTGGGCAAGGGCATAAACTTTTTAGTTAAGGTGGCCAGGGAAGGATGCTATATGAAGACCTCTTTTGAGTCAAAATATGAAGAATATGAGGGAACTAGTCATGCAGGTTACTGCTAGAAAAGCCCACCAGGCAATGGGTCTGTGAGTCCAAAGCCTTGGCTAAGACAGGAATGCTACCAGGGATTTGTGTTTTGTTTTTGTTTTATAGAAATGGAAGGAGAAGTAGGGCTAATAGGAATGATGCCAGAGAGGAATGGAGAAGTCACTATCCTAAGTCTCACGGAGTTAGATGAGAACTACTGGAGAGTTTGTTGTTGCTGTTGTTAGCCACAATGTAGTGGGTCTCCAACTCATAGTGACCCCATGCACAATGGGATAGGAATGTTGTGATCCATTAGATCTTCACTGGCTGATTTTCAGAAGTAGATCTCTAGGCCTTTTTTGGTAGTGTTAGTCTGGAAGGTGAAGGTGAAGATCAAAGACCACAGCCTTCAGTATGGATTACACCTCAACATAAAGAAAACAAAAATCCTCACAACTGGACCAATGAGCAACAGCATGATAAACAGAGACAAGACTGAAGTTGTCAAGGATTTAATTTTACTCGGATCCACAATCAACAGCCATGGAAGCAGCAGTCAAGAAATCAAAAGACGCATTGCATTGGGCAAATCTGCTGCAAAGGACAGCTTCAAAGTGTTCAAGAGCAAAGATATCACCTGAAGGCTAAGGTGCGACCCAAGCCATGGTATTTTCAATCACATCATATGCATGTGAAAGCTGGACAATGAATAAGGAAGACCGAAGAAGAGTTGATGCCTTTGAATTGCAGTGTTGGCAAAGAATATTGGATACACCATGGACTGCCAAAAGAACGAACAAATCTATCTTGGAAGAATTGCGGCCAGAATGTTCCTTAGAGGCAAGGATGGCGAGACTGCGTCTTACATAATTTGGACGTGTTGTCAGGAGGGATCAGTCCCTGGAGAAGGACATAATGCTTGGCAGAGTACAGGGTCAGCGGAAAAGAGGAAGACCCTCAACGAGGTGGAGTGACACAGTGGCTGTAACAATGAGCTCAAGCATAACAAAGATTTTAAGGATGCGCAGGACTGAGCAGTGTTTCGTTCTGTTGTGCATAGGGTTGCTATGAGTCGGAACCAACTCAACGGCACCTAACAACAACAAGAAGTCTGGAAGGACCACTGAAACCTGCTCAGCATCATAGTAACACACAAGCCCCCACTGACAGATGGATGGTGGCTGTGCTTGAGGTACGCTGGCCAAGAATCAAACCCAGGTCTCCTCCATGGAAGGCAAGAATTCTACCACTGAACACCAATGCCCCCATTGGAGGGTTAGATGAGAGGTACTAGAAGATTTGGGGCAGAAGAGTGACAGGATCTGACTAGCATTGTTAAAGAATTACTGTGGCTATTCTGTTAAGAATCGACTGCAAGGAGTCAAGTGTGACAGCAATAAGACCAGTAGGAGGCCACAACAATAATAATCTAGATGTGAGAAGATGGTGCCTCAGACTAGAGTGGTGGCAGAGATGATGGTAAGAAGAGATTATATTATGGAAATGTCTTGAAGATGGAGCTAATAGAATTTGGTGAGGTTCGGATATGGAAGTTGTCACCAAAGTTTACATTGAAGATTTTGGCTTGAACCCCTGAGATGGAGAAGACTGCAGGAGAACCTGGATTGAGGAAGAATATGAAAAAATGCAAATACACACTATGAATGATGAGACCCTGGAAAATGTTCATATCTTACTTTGTTCTTTTCAAAAATTACTACAAGGTCCATAAATTACTGTAGTAATCAGATAAATGGTCATTTAAAATAATATATAAGATTTTTCAAATGCTATTATGTACGTTGTAGAGCAGGTATAATTGAAACTTGAATAACAACTACATGACTTTTACAATTGAAATAAAAATGTTATTTAGAACTCATTATAAGTGAATAAAAAGGCAGAATGTGCTGAAGTAGAACAAGCACAAGATTTTTGCTAGGGAAACTTGAATTTGAATCTTGGGTCTCTTGCTTGTTATGTATATTCTGCACATGCTTTAAAATTCAGTGACCCCTCTTTAAATAGGATCTGTGTGTGTGTGTGTGTGTGTGTATGCATGTTGTTGTTGTTGTTGTTAGGTACCACTGAGTCAATTCTGACTCATGGCAAACCCATGTGTTACAGAGTAGAACTGCTCCATAGGGTTTTCTTGGCTGTAATATTTATGGAGACAGATCCCCAGACCTTTTCTTCCATGATACCACTGGGTAGATTTGAACCACCAACCTTTAGGTTAGTAGTCAAGCATAAACCTTTTGTGCCACCTATGGACTTTATGTCTGTGTGTGCATATAAAATTACTAGTTTTACTATGAAAATTAAAATAGTGTACAGAGAGCATTCAGTATATCACTTGACTAATGATCATATTCAAAATCACAATAATAATAATAATAAGGCAAAATAACATTGATAAGGATGGCAGTAAAAATGATAACAGTGTAGATTTCTCTGTACTTATTATAGGATGGACCATATCACGTAAGCACTTTAGATTTATCCCTATGTTTGATTCTTACACTAACCCTCTAAGGTCGCTCCATTATCATCCCATTTTACAGAGGAGGAAACTAATCCTGTAGAAGGAAAATAGTTTACAGGCAGGAGAAAACTACTTATCTGAAGATACAAGCACCTAAAGGCATAGGTTCAGGCCTGCAGGTCTGTGGGGTTTTAACCTGTCCCTCATGACCCAGAAAGTTTAATGCTTTCCCTGAGCTAACAAATCCCCAAAGTACTAAATTAAGTCTTCTTAGTGTTCTATTTGTGTTAAACTGTGGGGTGAAGCTCAGGGCAGCAAAAAAAAATTGACCCAGAAAACTGGAAATGTTCTTAAAAATGAATCCAATCAATGCAGGAAGGACTGGAAATTAAAGTATCCTCTAAGTGTATATAGATAATGGGGCAACATGCATTGTTACTAACCACTGGAAATAAAGCTTGAGCTATTTCCTTTGAAATAGAATATTTAGAAATTAAGATATTTTGAATTCATTTAAATTTCCTGGCTCCCCTTTCCCATACATATACCTTTATTTATTTATTTAAACTCTGATGTTTTTCCAGAACTTGATGTCAATATTAATTTGAGTTTATTTTTAGTTTTTTTCCCAGCAGTCTAAATGTCAACTGTTCAAAATTCTACTATTATTAATTGACATAAAGTCAAGAAGTTTCTAAAAAATGTTTAAGCAACATTTGATGTATATCATTTTCAACAATATGACTGAGGTAATTCAGAATGCCAAAATGTTGAATTTTTAATTCTATAACAATACACATATGCAAAGATCAAGTCACTTATTTTTCTCCAAGCTTAAAAATTTGACTAAATTTGAATGGCCATTCTCTAAACTTTTAAACATGAAATTATTATGTTTTAGTGGTAGGTTCATGATTTAAAAACTGTTATCTATAAGAAGATACTATCAGTCAGAGGTAACCTAACTAATGATATTCTTAGGAAAGTTCTGAACATTGCAATTTAACATGACTATCACTTTTTAAAATATGGGAGAGAGGATTACAGTCAGTAGTACCTAAGAAATACGGCTGAATTAGTTTAGTAGTTTCTGTAGAAACAGATCGTTAAAGTACAAAAAGGAAAGATCAGTTCAGCACGGAAAATACAGTTTTGGCAAGTATAAAAAATATGTTTATGTGCAGGAGGTAAAAATAAAGCTTATGGTGAAACTGAGATTTTAAAGTCACAACATAAAGCACTCCAAATAAGAATATAGACTTTAGTATTTCTGAGATGTGCATCAAGTTTCTTTCTCTACAACAGATTTCCAGTGTCTCACTGGAATTTTTATAAAATAAGATGAAGAACATACCAAGGAGTAAGAGAATAGCTAAGAAGATATTTAAGAGTTGAAGAGGCAGCATTTTAAAGAGGTGACACAGCCACTTCTGGTGGGTTTTGTTGAACATCTACCTAATAGCAATTTCCTACTTTCCTTCATTTTTGATCAGGAATCCACCTCTCAGCTCTATGATCTTCACAGAAAGCTAAATCAACCCCATATTCCAGAAGATGGTCTTGATTCAAGGGTGGCCAAAGGAAACTGAGCCTGTCCTATCAGAGCGGGTCTCAGACCTCTTGCTTTGAAGGCAGAGACATAGATGTTTCATTACCCTCTCTGGACATGGAGGGATTCTCATACAACCACAGTAGCTGTTGTCTGACAGACCTACCACAACCACAAGGGAAATCATTTAAGATGAAAATAAATCTTACACCATGAGAGGCAGAGTACAAAGACAGGGGAAAGGAAAAAAAAAAAAGAAAAAAAAATGTTTTTGGTGACATCATTGAACCAACCGTTCTCAATTCTGTGGGCCAATAAATTCTCTTTTTGCTGAAGCAAGGTTAGATTGGCTTTTTTGTCACTTAAACTAAAAGAATCATGTCACAATACACAATAACAATTTTTTGAATGTTTGCACTGCTAGATATTAAAATATACTGCTAAAGAATGATGACATCCAGCTGTAGAGGGATTTTAGTTTTTTCAAGTATTTCCTTTTTTTAAACAATATTTCTTGACAATAAAACCTTTGGATTTTAACTGTTTGAGCCTAGTTTTATACCTTTTTGGGAAATATGACAGATTATATATCTATCTATCTACAGCTATATAAATATATCTACATGTTGATATAGCTATAGCAATACATAGATAAGAGTGGGGCAAATGGTTAATATGCTTGGCTACTAACCAGAATGTTGATAGTTGGAGGCCACTCAGACACACCTGGGAAGAAAGGCCTGGTGATCTACTTCAGAAAAATCAGTCATTGAAAACACTATGGAGCACAGTGCTACTCTGACACACATGGGCCACCATGACTCAGAATTGTTTTTTATACATGTGTACATAGATATAAATATATAGACATTATTTCCCTTCTGTAATGGCTTAATTCTTTAAAGATATGAAGTATGCAAAAGCAATCTACCAAGTTTCTGTTGGTACCACAATTCTGTACTACAGTGAAGTTTATCTTAGTAAAAATATGAAAAAAAATACCACCTACATGTTACAGAAATTTAATATATAATCATTTTCTCATAGCGCAACACTACTATCATACTTCTATTAATATCTGGTCTTTTCATAAGTATGTTCTTAGTAAATTGATCAAAATCAAATCTTTACAAGCAATGGTTTCTTCCCTATTCCACTGAGAATCCACAAATAATGACTTCTGTTTTTTAGGGAGTGTCACGATAAGCCTTTTGGTTTGTATTATTTATTAAGTTTTTAGTTTTTAAGTGTAATTAGCATATACTTATGAACAAGAATATACTTGATAAAATAATTAGTAATGTTGCTCTAGGCAGTAGAAAGAAAAATGTGCATTCCTGTACAAAAGGAGAAAATTTATAACAAATGTGTAGCAAAAAGAAAAAAAGGATGTGAAGCTCTATTTCAGACCCCAAGGAAATAAAGTGCTGAGATCAAAACAAACGCAAAAGCAACTCTTGCTCATTAGAAAATGATACGGTAAGAAACCTTCCTTTTCAAAATGCATGAGCTGTAGTAATTGAGCATACTCCTCCACACAGAAGTGTAACTCCCCGGCAAAACGGAAGAGATCTAAAAGATATCTGTGGCGTAGTTAAAGAAAACTACAAAAGTCACTGTATAAAGGAGTAATGTTTTTTAAGGCCGAATTGCTGGGCTGAGGGCTGTGAGGACCATGGTCTCTAGGAACTTCTAGCTTAATTAGCATAACATAGTTTATAGACAAAATGTTCTACATTTTCCTTTGGTTAGTAGCATCTGAGGTCTTAAAAGCCTGTGAGTGGCCATCTAGGATACTCCACTGGTCTATCACCTCTTTGGGAGTGAGGGAGAATGAAGAAAACTGAAGACATAAGGCAAAGATTAGTCCAAAGGACTAATGGACCACAATTACCATAGAATCCACCACACAGAGTCCAGTACAACGAGACAATGCATGGCTACCGCCACTGACTGTTCTGACAGGGATCACAATAGATGGTCCCAGATAGAGCTGGAGAAAAATGTAGAACAAAACTCTAACTCAAACACACACAAAAAGACCAGACTTACTGGCCTGACAGAGACTGGAGAAACCCTGAGCGTAGGGTCCCTGGACACCCTTTCAGCTCAGTAATGAAGTCACTCTTGAGGTTCACCCTTCTGCCAAAGATTAGAGGCACATAAAACAAAATGAGACTAAAAGGACACAACAGCCCAGGGACAAAGACTAGAAGGCAGGAGGGGACAGGAAAGCTGGTAATAAGGAACCCAAGGTGGAGAAGGGAGAATGTTGACATGTCATGGGGTTGTTAACCAACGTCATTAAACAATATGTGTACTGTTTAATGAGAAACAAATCTGTTCTGTAAACCTTCATTTAAAGTACAATAAAAAAGAAAAGAAAAAATGAAACATTTCAAAAGTTAGGGCATAATATCTAATCATTCTGTGTCCTATGTGTAGCTGTTCAAGATACACAGCGCATTTGTTTTTTTAGTGGCATTTTAAATGGCTAATATAAAACTACAGCTTCAAATCTTTACTAGTGCTACTCAGTACTCTGTTGCATTATAAACCTTTATATATGTGTAGCTCATTAGTGTTCTTAGGTGTACTTCCTCCATGACCAGACTGATAAATTAAATGATTAAAAGATTTACAAGGAATGGGGAAGCATGATTGAAACACTAATTTGCTGAATCACTGTTGTCTTCATCTCTGACGGACATCACTGTGTTTACAATAACTCTGTGGTATTATCCAGGCAGTAACTTCTATCACCACTACCAACTGGAATCAACTGTTAAAAGGTCTTATACACAGTTTTACATTTGAATAAATTATGAAATACTTACCATGAAAAACATATATAGAACAACATGGCTTTTGTAATTTGGTTTTTTAATAAAGCTTATGATTGCCAAAAGATTTTGTCTTCTACATTCACCTGAAAATTCCATTTTTTCTAATCTTAATTTTTTGTTCTTATGTGAGTTATTCCAGTATTAATACTTCTACATAAATTCAAATTCAGTCCCTCTCTTTTGATATTAGAAAATGAACATTAAAGCAATTGAAAGTCTCCACTTAGGGGAGAAAAGAAAAAAAAGAGATAAGCTTTGTATTTGAAGTGATATAAACAAAAAAATAATCTGTCATTCTGATAAATTTTAATCACTGATTCAGTGGACCTCTACTGTCATTTTCTGACTGATTTAGTTCCCCTTCAATAACATTTTTCCACTTCTGGTCATATTTTAATTCTTATAAAGATTTTATCAAGTTCATCAATAAATGTTACCTAGGTATAAATAAATGAAGAGCAATGAAGAAATTTGTATGAGAACAAACTTGATTTGATATACATTATAGTTAATAATTTACATTTTACATTAATTAGTTTATTTGTAGCAGTCAATTTTCTAATGTCAGTAGTTCTTAATTTTTTTTTAAGGACATAGAAACAAGTATTTGTATAATCAGTTTATAAAACAAACATCATTTTAGTTATACAGCAGGTTCTATGGTGATGCTTCAATCACTATTAAGACATTTAAGTAGAAGATAAATAAAAAATCAGTTTGTGCAATATGGGAGAAATAGCTTCTGAACTAACTTTATTAAAAAGAGTTATTTTATTAAACTTAACCTTAAGACTAGATAACCAGAAGCCCTAGTGGCGTCATGGTTAAGAGCTACAGCTGGTAACCAAAAGGTCGGCAGTTCAAATCCACCAGGCGCTCCTTAAAAACTCTATGGGGCAGTTCTACTCTGTCCTATATGGTTGCTATGCATCGGAATTGACTCGAGGCAATGGGTTTGGGTTTATTATGTTAGCACCTTCACTGAGTTTCTGTTTATGTGGATGGAAAATTTGGCAATGGATGTTGGTGATGAATTGTACTCATGAAAAACATTGAACTGGCAAATGTGTTATCTATAATTTCACAACAACTTAAAAAGATTCAGGAGATCATATATTCAAATAAGTGTTAATTTCAAAGTTGTAAACTTCTCTGTATTTCATATCCACAAAAACACACATATACAAACCCACGGACACATACACAAACACATTGGTACCCACACGCATTCTTAACGGTTACAAATGTTTGTTTTTGAAGGCATATTTCTCAAATAAAGTTTGATTAATAGAGTAGCAGAGTACTACCTAAGACTATAAGGGAATAATTTATGTTGCATTTCCATAAACAAATTCAAAACATATTTTCAAAGAAGAGTTTCCAAAAATTACTTGAGTAATAGCAATATAACTGGATTAAATATACCACTTCTACAGGTAATTGTTCTCATTTGGAAGTATAGTATCTCTCATGGCTGTTTTAAAAATATACATCTCATTAGTTTATAATTAGATCTTGGGATATTATACGCTAACTTGAAGAACTTTCTTTTACAGCTTATGACTATGTTTTTATACTCACTTTTTATCCCATTCAATAACATTATTATGAGTATTTAATTAAATTTATGCTTTTATACTCAGTGAAATAAGATGTTTAAATACCTGAACATAAGCTTAAACTGAGAAAAATAAAAAGAAGTTTCCAGTAGTTAAAGAAGCAGAGGTTAAGTGAAACTGCCATCATAACTCAGGTGCTACAAAACGTGTTCCTTTAGGCTAATGCATTCCATCAGAACATTCTAAGAATGGAAACAATTATGAAGTGGGTGCTCCTTACTCAATAAGTGGAAATATTGCCACGTTTTGAAAAGCAGATATGGCATATTAGGCATCCTCTCTCCAAATCAATACAAAAAACACTCATCAGCACTTGCCATTTACAAGGTAATTTAGGGATTCAAATAAAACTGTACCAGTTTTTTTTTTTTTTTTTTTTAGTTTTCTAGCTGAAACCTGGAAAACACACTTTTGAAAAGTTAATTGAGTCTCCATTATTAAGGACACTATTAAGTAGAAATAATCTTGAAAACACAGGAACTTTACCTGCTGAAGTTGGCTCTTCTTCATCTGATGCTATGAGGAAAGTAGGGGCAGGAAGGGAGTGGGAATGGAGAGGAGAGAGAAAGAGAGATTGAGATTGTGATTGACCATGAAATATAAATACATTCCACATTTCCAAAAATGACTATAAATTCCTGACTTGTAATTTTGTGTTATGTTACAAATTTGTCATTAGATAATATTATCAGTATTCAATTAAATTTTCTACTTGCTTGTACTTTAAAATATGCATTTATTAGAAAAGACAGTTATTATTTTCCGGATTTGATTTTCCTTTCCGTTTGCCAACAAAATTGGCTTTAGTTAACTCCAATGTAAACTATTTTGAATTTTTATAAATAATATTGTTTAAAAATATAAATTATATATAAGATACTCCACTACTTTATGAGAATTTTCTATAAGGAATACGGAGTTAAAAGGCATTTTCTCCAGACAAGGAAAAATCAGTAGCTGTCAGGCACTCAGGGGCAGGGGGAAAGCAGTGAATACACGGAGCATCGGGCATTTTAAGGCAGTCAAACTATTTTGCATGATACTGTAATGGTGGACAAATGGTACACATTTTTCAAAACACATAAGACTGCACAACAAAAGAATAAACCCTAGTGTGAACTATGGGCTTTAATTAATAATAGAGTATCAATACCCACTGGTATCAAGTTGATTCCAACTCATAGCAACCCTATACGACAGAGTAGAACTGCCCCGCAGGGTTTCTAAGGAGTGGCTGGTGGATTCAAACTGCTAACCTTTTGGTTAGCAGCCTGAGCTCTTAACCACTACACTACCAGGGCTCCAGTGCATCAATAGTGGTTTATAAACTAACAAATGTACCACAGGAACGCAAGATGTTAAAATAGGAGAAATATTGTGCAGGGGAGTGAGGGCATGTAGGAACTTTCTATACTTTCTGTATGATTTTTCTGTAACCCTAAAACTGCTCTACAAATGAAGTCTCTTAAAAGTAAAAAACAAAAAACCATATTGTCTATGGTCAAAATTTTGTTCCATGAGGTATAAATGATTATGTGTATAAAAACCAAATTTGTTACCATCGAATTGATTCCGAGTCATGGAGACCCTATGTGTTATAGAGTAGAACTGTTCTATAGGGTTTTCCTGGCTATAACATTTACAGAAGCTAATCACCAGGTCTTTCTTCTGTGGCACTACTGGGTAAGTCTGAATCACCAATGCTTAGGTTACTAGTCGAATGTAAACTGTTGCCACCCAGTTACCTATATATCAGCTTCTAGTGCTCCCTGTCTCTCCCTCTTTCTACCCACCCTCCCACTCCCCCTTTCCGGCTCACTCATGTGCACCAAATGCCTCAAGATTCAGGAGTTCTGTACTGAGGATGTAGGAACCTAAAGTGTAAAGAACGGCTCCAGGTGGTTTTGACCCAAGTGTTCTGCAGGTCATACATGGATAAACAGGATATTATAAAAGAGGAGACCACAATGTGAAAATGCCATTTCGTATGAACTGGTGGTTCATAACCCTAGATACATATTAGGATACAAACCTATGAGACCCCCTCAAACCAATTAAATCAGAATATCTTTAAATGATAAATCCATATAGCCAGGATTGGGATATTACTGATGTCACTACAAAGTAACATTACACATAAGTCATTAAAAGTGTGGATCATTTCGTCTTGTGTTCTAAGTGGGACCATTGTTTTGAGATCAGCAAGACTCTGAGGGCAATAACCTAAAACTGTGTGCTATGTCCGGGAGGGAGGATGGCAGTTAGGGAAGGGAACGAAAGAGTTTATCTGAAGTAGCTTCACAATCTTGCCTAGAATGCACCTATTTACCTTTATAGCTATAGACATGAACTGTGAAAAGAGGTATTTCTGCTCTGTGCACAAGCGCAGCTTAACCAGAATATTACTGTTGAATTATATGACACAAGCCAGTACTATTTCACTTGATTCATGAAGTTTTGAAATAAAAATTTACACAGCTGAATTGCTTATAAAGGGGCTTTGTTCCCAACTGATTCGTTAACCAAGGTATCACTGTGTAACCAGGGCATGGTCTCCACTCTTAGCCGTTAAGGTTACATCTGCACAGAGCACGCATTAGACATTCTTACTTTCTGCCCTGACAGTATTTTCCTCTCACACTGTTTCACTTGTCTCCTTGGCACGTAAAGAAATAAAGAGAGCAAACAGACAGTTGGAATGCATGGTGTGGAGAACATAAATATTTAAAAAGCTGTTTGCTGCTTTATCATTTATAAAATATATCATAAAATGTTCAAAGAGAAAAACTGTAGCTTCCAGGAATTCCAGAAAAATACCACAGGGGCTTACAGAAGCGCTGGTTTGGATAGGTGGTTGTTAGTAAAATTATGGAGTATCAAAATGAGAAAACAAACAAGCAAACTTGTATTTATGGATAGTCACTTTATGTGTGTGAGCTCATTTAACTCACAAAGTAAATAATGAGACAGAAATCATTCTCATTTGACAGATGAAGTTACAGAGGTTCATAGTGAGTAAGCAATTTGTGGAAGGCCAATTTGAGTTTGAGCTCATGTTTCTGTGACTTTAAAAAACAAACTCTCTCTTCCACGACTCACTCTGTTACAAAGTGTTGATTCAGTATCTACTTAGTAAAAACTAAGAAGAACTAAATGACACACAGTAGATTGAAATTCGGTCCCTATTATTTATAAGTATTGGCTCACAGAAAGAGGTCTGGCTACATCCCTGACAATATTAGTTGGGCTTCAGCATAAGGGGGGAAAAAAAAACTGGATGCAGGGACAGAGAAGAGAAATCCTTTAAGAAAGGATATTCTTTCCTGTAAAATTCCTTATCTCCTATATAATCCAGGAACAGATCTAGCACCCTAAGGATTAGATGTCAAGGGAAGATTAGAAGAAGTGCTAAAATTTCATTACTCCATTTTTTTGCATATAAGCAAGGAATTTTAGGAAAGAACTAGAAAGTACAGAAATAGAGAAAATTCCAAAATTATAGAAGTCATAGAAATTACCAGCTGCCGTCGAGTTGATTCTGACTCATAGTGACCCTATAGGACAGAGTAGAACTGCCCCACAGAGATTCCAAAGAGCAGCTGGTATGTATGAACTGCTAACCTTTTGTTTAGCAGCCCTATCACTTAACCACTGCACTGCCAGGCCCCCTTCATAGAAATTAGAATCTTTTATAAAACCAAAGTCCATAGGACAAGCAGTACGTTAACCTATACTTGAGCCTACAATACCTGAAAGCATCTTTGTAACAGTATTAAGGTTAGCAGGGTTATCTGCATAGTGTTTTTTTTTTTTTTTTTCTACACCACATAGTTTTTTTTTTTTTTCTACACAACAAAAAAACCTGCAGTTTTTTTTTTCCTGCACAATATCCCATTAATGATGCTTCCTCATAATACGTAGCTATCACTAACCAATATCCATAGTAATATAAATACATTACATAGACATATATTTGATAAATTTATCATTTGATATCTATAGATAGATACAGGTATCTACACCTAAATAAATCTATAATTTGATATCAAATGTTCTCTTTTGACAGAAACTCTCAGTTGATAACTTATGAATTCACTTGTTAAAGCAGATTGTGGAGCTGCCTTCAGAAGTATTTAGAGAAGTACTTGAAACAGGTTTTCATTTTGTTTTCTCTTTGTTGTTGCTTGTTTTTGTTTGTTTGTTTTTCTCAACCTACCCCTCAATGAGGGCATGCCTCATGACTTAAAAGTTGGTATTACCAATTTCTTCCTTGCAAAAGTATAAAAATGAGTAATAGTCAAATATTTCAAACAACATATAATGTGGTCAATTTTATACTCTTGCAGAATATTTGGGTTATGATGAGGGGTATTAGACATTGCATTTGCACAGAAAATATCATAAAATCACAACATCTCCTTTTTTTATTAGTCTTTTATATGTATTTTCACTCCAGTGTTAGATTGGAGGTTAGCATTTTTTTTTAACTACAATTAGAAATATATGACACATAAAATATAATTAGGTACCCTGTAGGTTAGTATGTAGATATGTATTTATTAGTCTCTCCCATTAGAGTAGGAGCTACAGGAGGGCAAGGGCTGTGTCTTTTTTGCTTACCATTCTATATCCAGTTTTAGTACAGTGCCTAGAACACTGTACCAAAAAACAAACAAACCATTGCTGATGAGTCTATTCCAATACTTAGTGACCCTATAGGACAGAGCAGAACTGCCTTATAGGGTTTCCAAAACTGTAAATCTTTACAGAAGCAGACTGCCATATCTTCCTCCCCAGAGCAGCTCGTGGGCTCAAACCACCCATTGTAACACTAGTCTTGTAAAAAACAAAGCCTTATTCTTTATCAAGTTTTTGTTTTAGTTATAAAAAAATCAGATTTTCTTTGTTGGAGGAGGGAAAACAAATAATGGTCAAAAAGAGAATGGTTTCTCTAATGCCCAATGTTCACCTCATGAAAAATTAAATCTGTGAATTTTAACCAAAGTCTAAGTGCACCAAACTATGGTTTGTTAATTTAAATTGTACATTAAAATAGAAACAAAAGTACACTTTCTACATTTAGTAATGATACAGCTCACGTAGGTTTTATGAGCTATTTTTAAAGTGAATCAATATTATAGCATTAATAACAACAATTAGCAGTGCATTTGTGTTTTCTCATTTTAAAAAACCAAAACCAAACCCGTTGCTGTTGAGTCCATTCCAATTCATTGTGACCCTATAAAGCAAGTTCAGATTTCATTCATCTCAAAGTGAATGAAATCACGAATGAAGGTGTAATTTCATTAATTTGGCCACGGAGTGGAAAAAAACTACAAAAAATACTGATTTTGTAAAACTAAGCCATAGTATTGAAAAGCTGGGAAGTAACAGGACCAAGTAGCCTATACATATCACCAGGTAGTATTGAAGAGACTTTGAGAAACATAATTGGAACACATTTTCCTACTAGGAAAGCAGCAACTATCTTTAAGCCAGGTGATATGACATGGCAAAGCAACTTAGATTATAAATCATTATTTCATTTATCTATTCAATTGTCCTCAAACATCCTTGGCTTATTCAATCTTCCCTCCCTTTCTGTCCAAATTCATCCCATTCTTATATACTGAATTCTAGTCTCATCACCCTCAATACTTTAGCATATATTCTGGTCTCCAGGTTTATGAAGTTATGTCTCCCCCCTCCCACCTTCCTCCTGGCTTGTATTACCTAAAGTCAGTTCTAAGCAAAATGGCACATAGTATTTCCAGTGTAGTTTCTCAAAATGGACACTGTATTTATTTTGAGGGCAATGATTACATTTTAATATTATGTAGTGTACATCACTGGTACTCAGTAAACATTTTTGGAAAGCTGTCAAATTTTAGAGATTAGAAAATAAAGACCAGGAGTAACACAGTGGTTAAGAGCTCAGCTGCTAACCAAAAGGCGGACAGTTCCAATCCCTCAGCCACTCCTTGGAAACCCTATGGGGCAGTTCTACTCTGCCCTATAGGATGGCTATGAGTCAGGATTGACTCAACGGCAATTGGTTTGCTTTTTTTTTAAAGTGAATTTAATGGCTGCTTTTACATGTGTGAGCTATGTACAACGAGGATTGCAAATTAAGCCTGAACTACCCTAAGAAAATTCATGGGCAAATAATAAGCTTGCAAGGGAAAAAGCAGAACAGAAGTTAAGAGAAATGATTTCTCAGACTTATCAATTTTCAGTAAAATTAATATGGCCACAATGTATTTGAAAACTTAACAGAGGAAAGGAAAGGGGTTAATAATTCCTCCAAGGGAATGCTGTTTAATGTGACTAAAGAAGCCATGAAGCCGAAATCACGAGCTCACCCACTGTATGTTAACTTCAGATGGCCTGAGACCCACAGTATTTTGTTTCTCAGCACCTAACAGAGGGAAGCTGATGCTGTCGGACTCATCTTCTACGGATTCCTGCTTTATTTGTGTGTGTGAGGCTGCTCAATTTAATCTTAATTAATTTTCATAAGTCTGGACAAATGAGCTGATCTAAAAAGCAAATTTGTTAAAACCAAATAAACAAAAAAAATAAATAAAAAGTAATGAATAGATCAGCAGTATTGGCACAAATCTCAGTGACAGTATCCACTTAAGGAAATCACAGAATTATTGGACATAAAATATTTTCACTAGTAGAGACCTTAGTAATTGAGGGTATTGGCAAAATATTCATTCTTGCAATAGGTTACAATTTGCATTAGAAAATGGAAGTATATTTATTAAATCATCTATATTGACACATAAACACTCACCACAAACTGAATATTGATGTAAAATTTTTTAATATAATAATATATTATTAAATCATCTATAAAAAAAAAAACAAAAAACAAACCCTTTGCCGTCAAGTTGACCCTGACTCATAGCAAACATATAGGACAGAGTAGAATTGCCCCGTAGAGTTTCCAAGGAGTGCCTGGTAGATTCGAACTGCTGACCCTTTGGTTAGCAGCCATAACACTTAGCCACTACGCCGCCAGGATTTCCAAAGCATCTGGATTTCCAAATCATCTATACTGGAAACCCTGGTAACATAGTGGGTAAATGCTACGGCTGCTAGCCAAAAGGTCGGCAGTTTGAATCTGCCAGGCGCTCCTTGGAAACTCTTTGGGGCAGTTCTACTCTGTCCTATAAGGTTGCGATGAGTTGGAATCAACTGGATGGCAGTGGTTTTTTTAAGTCTTCTATACTGACAACCAAACACTCACCACAAACTAAATATTGGTGTAAAATTTTTAAACAACAGAATATATGTACGTATGTATAAAAACCAAATCAAACCCTTTGCCATCGAGTCGATTCCAACTCCTAGTGACCTAATAGGACAAAGAATAACTGCCCTGTAGAGTTTCCAAGGCTATAATCTTTACAAAAGCAGACTGCCACGTCTTTCTTCCACAGAGCAGCTGGTGGGTTTGAACTACCAAACTTTCAAGTAGCAGTGGAATGCTTAACCATTGTGCCACCAGTGCTCCCATACATATGTATAAAACCAAGAAAACCAAACCCAGTGCCGTCAAGTAGATTCCAACTCATAGCAACACATGTATAATGGTAATTATAAATAATTATTTATAATACAATAAATAAAACCAAGTTTATACAATACATGCTATCCTACAGCTTGCTTTTTTCACTAATATATTGGGCATATTTTTCTGTGTCAGTACAATCAGTCAATATGGACACTACTGCATAGTATTTAATTTTATGGATATATCATAACTTATTTAATTAAGTTCCTATTAAATGATATTTTGGCAGATTCCAAAGTTTCTTTCTTTCAAATAATGTTTCAATGAATGATCATATTGTATTTGAATAATGGTAGAAATATGAAACAATAATAAATTACCAAATACTTTCATTAAATAAAGAGGAGCCCGTAATCCTAAACACAATACAAAATACTCATTTTCATATGCAAGGCTTTTAAGTGATCCTCTTTTATAAAATCAGTCCATCTTTAGTAATAAAAAAAAAAAAAAAAAAAACCAAACCCACTGCCGTCAAGTCGATTCCGACTCATAGCGACCCTATAGGACAGAGTAGAACTGTCTCATAGAGTTTCCAAGGAGCTCCTGGCAGATTCGAACAGCTGACCCTTTGCTTAGCAGCTGTAGCACTTAACCACTATGCCACCGGGGTTTCCATTTTTAGTAATATACGTCTTAAATATACCAGGCAATCTTATGTTTGTTTCTTCTTCCTGAGAAAGTTACTCTTTTGCAATAAAGTTATCATTAATGGAGACTGAGTAAAACACCCAATGTTCCATGTCTAAGTAGCCCAAGACACAAAAAAATGGCTGAGTTGTGTTCCTCTGCAGATGCAGTCTTAGGCTGATTAATAGAGCTCTTAGCCCATTATCCCAGCCTTCAAGGGATGCTTATGTTTGAATCCTGAATATCCTGTACCTTCTGGGATATAAATGATAAAACAATCAACTTAAAAAAAAATAAAGTCATGACTAATTAAAGACAGAGAAGATTCTTTATTACAAAATTTCGGCATATAATATACACGTGTATCTGCATGCGTGAAGTATATCAAGAAGAGGGACATCATGCTTGGTAAAGTGGACGGTCAGTGAAAAAGAGGAAGAACCTCAACAAGATGGACTGACACAGTCGCTACAGCAATGGGCTCAAGCACGACAATAATCCTGAGGATGGCACAGGACTGGGAAGTGTTTTGTTCTGTTATACACAGGGTCACTATAAGTAGGAACCAGCTCAACGGTACCTAACAACAAAAGCAAGATGCGTGTGTGAGTCCATGTGTACAAACACAAATATTTCATACACCAAAAAACCCGTTGCCATCAAGTTGATTCCTCATAGTGACCCTCATAGATCACTCATAGTGAACCTAGTGGACAGAGTAGACTACCCCATAGGGTTTCCAAGGGGCGGTTGGTGAATTCCAACTGCCGACTTTTTGGTTAGCAGCCAAGCTTTTAACCACTGTGCCACCAGGGCGCCATATGTCATTTAGTTACAGTTATTTACAACATGACATTTTTATTGCTTTTGAGCTTTGTCAAAAGTCTTCTACCAAAACATCATTTTTTTTAGTTTTCATTATTATTTCCTTCTTTTTTAATTGTACTTTAAGTGAAAGCTTACAGCTCAATTTAGTTTCTCATACAAAAATTTTTACACACATTGTTATGTGACCCTAACTGCTCTGTTTGTAATGTAACAGCACATTCTTCCTTTCCACCCTGGATTTCCCGTGTCCATTCAACCAGCTCTTGTCCCTTTGTGGGTTCTCACCCCGCCACTGGACAGGAGCTGCCCATTTAGTCTCATGTGTCTGCTTGAACTAAGAAGCACACTCTTCACGAGTATCATTTTATGTCTTATAGTCCAGTCTAATCTTTGTCTGAAGAGTTGTTTTTGGGAATGATTCTAGTTCTGGATAACAGAGAGCCCAGAGGCCATGTCTTCCAGGGTTCTTCCAGTCTCAATCAGACCATTAAGTCTGGTCTTTTTACTAGAATTTGAGTTCTGCACCCTACTTTTCTCCTGCTCTGTCAAGGACTCTCTGTTTTTTCCCTGTCAGGGCAGTCGACTATTGGTGGTAGCTGGGTATCATCTAGTTCTTCTGATCTCAGGCTGATGTAGTCTCTGGTTTATGTGCACCTTTCTGTGTCTTGGGCTAATATTTTCCTTGACCCTTTGGTGGTCTTCATTCCCCTTTGCTCCAGGTGTGTTGAGACCAATTGATGCATTTTAGGTGGCCACTTGCTAGCTTTTAATACCCAAGACACCACTCACCAAAGTAGGGTGCAGAATGTTTTCTCAATAAACTTTGTTATGCCAGTTGGCCTAGATGTCCCCTGAAACCATGGTCCCCAAACCCTCACCCCTGCTCCTCTGTCCTTTGAAGTGTTTGGTCGTATTCAGGAAATTTCTTAGCTTTTGGTTTAGTCCAGTTGTGCTGACATTTATTGTGTGTTGTTCTTCCCTTCACCTTAGATAATTCTTGTCTATTATCTTAGTGATTACCCCCCCACCCTCCCCATTCTTGTAACCATCAAATAATGTTTTCTTCTGTGTTTAAACTTTTTCTTCAGTTCTTATAATAGTTGTCTTATATAACATTTGTCCTTTTGAGACTGACTAATTTTACTCAGCATAATCTTCAACAATTCTCTCTGTATTTTCTGTTATATCCCCCTGTTCTGGTACTTCAGTCACTTGTAGGTTATTCCTCTTGATAGAGTCCCACACAACTCTTAGGGTTTCTTCATTTTTTATTTTTAATTATTTTATCTGATTTTTCCTCAAATAAGTTGGTGTCAAGTGCTTTATCTTCGATCTCACTAACTCTGACTTCCTTTGCCTCAGTTCTACTCCTATGACTTTCTATTGAGTTGTCTAATTCTGAAATTTTATTGTTAATCTCTTGAATTTCTGTTTGCTGTCTCTCTGTGTATTCTTGCAGCCTGTTAAATTTGTCATTATGCTCTTAAATAACGTTCTTAAATTCCTCTGTTCTTTGTCTATGTGTGCCTTGGCTTGTTCTGCATTTTGCCTGATATCCTTCCTGATGTCTTGAAAAGCTCTGTATATTAATGTTTTGAATACTACCTCTGGTGATTCCAAGAAGTTATCTTCCTCTGGAAGGTTTCTTGATTCTTTGTTTTGGGTGCTTGCTGAAGCCATCATGGTCTGCCCCTTATGTGATTTGATGTTGACTGTTGTCTCCAAACCATCTATAAGATTTATATTTATTTATTTAGTTTGTTTACTGTGTCCTAGCTTTTTGTTTTCTTTTGTTTTGATATGCCCAAATAGGCTGGTCTTGTGAGCTAGTTTGATTTTTGACATCTTTGAAGGTCTCACATCCTGTCACCAGGTGGTTAGGGCTGTTACTAGGTATGTGAGCCCAGGAGTTCATTCACTTCTCTTGTATGGATTCAGCTCAGGTGTTCAGGTAGTTGGTCACCAAGTGTGTGGTGCAGGCTCTCACCTACAGTCCTGGATGGGCAGGGGTTATTGGAGTAGGCTCAGGTATCTTCCTGTAGTAGGGGGTCACGCACAGAGCAAGGTAAGGGGCTGGCAGCTGCCCTGAGTGTCTGTGAAAAAAAAGCATGTTCCTGTTCCCTAGAGCATGCAGGTTGGGTGGGTTTGGCAACTGGACTATGGGCAACTAGTGCTGTTGGCTGTAAGAGCTGGGAGGCACCACTTATTCTTGGACCCCTGTTGCGGGTGGCTAGGTGGCATGGGTGAAGCCACCAGTCCTCAGGCTCCTGATGTGGGTAGGTGAGGGCTCTGCTTAATGGGCATAGAGGTGTCAAATGTCACGAATCTGCCATTCCACCTTATAGCTGATACTGTTGATTATAGGCTTCAGGTATACACCCTGTTGTATCGCACTAATGAGGTCCTACACTGTTGAAATGGGGCCATGCAGGTCTATGCAGGGGTGAAAGGCATTCAAATTCCATGGACCCTTTACGTCTGTGCCTAGGCAAAGGGGCTGTGACTGCCCTGGGTTCATGGCTTAGGGGAGCAGTCAGATTATTTTTTTTCCTATTTGTTAATTTGTTCCCTCTCCAAAGCTGGGAGAATGGCTCAGCGTGCACCAGGGTTCTTACTTCCAGTCCAGGGGATACAGCAATCTCTGAAGCAGCTCTGGGACCTGGTGGAGAGCAGGAAGGGGGCTGGTAAATAGGAGAGAAGTTCTTCCCAAAGCAGGTGTTTTTTGATCCACGAGGTAGGTGAGACTCATGTACTTAACTTTTGCCCATTGAGCACCGCTTTTCACTCTCCACTGCTCGGTCTCTCTGATGTGGAAAACACGTCCCAAGTGCCACTGCTTGCCTCACCCCAAATGCGAGATGATTCAGCCTACAGGGTGCCAGTTTCTGCCAGGTCAGGTCTGGCAACTCCTCACTGCTTCTGAACTGTCTCTCCCACCCCCTGCCACTCAGTCCAATTCCTTAACTTTGCCTTTGATGTTCAGGGCTCCTAGATTGTCATATATAATTGATTCACTTGTTCTTTTCAGCTCTTTGTTGTAAGAGGGACCACAGGAAGCTTCAGACTACTCCACCATCTTGGCCCCGCCTCCATAATATCATTCTTTTTTCAATGGCTTTATTTTGAGAAATTTAGAACCTTTCACTTTGAGTTGGAATCAACTCAATGGCCATGGGTTTACTTTGGTTATAATGGCTTTGAAACTATGTTGTTGTTGTCATTAGGTGCTGTTGAGTTGGTTCCGACTCATAGCGATCCTATGTCCAACAGAAGGAAACACTGCCCAGCCTTGAACCATCCTCACAATCATTGTTATGCTTGACCCCATTGTTGCATCCACTGTGTCAATCCATCTTTCCCTCTTTTTCACTGACTCTCTAGTTTACCAAGCATGATGCCCTTCTCCAGGGACTGATCTCTCCTGATAACATGTCCAAAGTATGTGAGATGTAGTCTTGCCATCCTTGCTTCTAAGGAGCATTCTGGTTGTACTTCTTCCAAGACAGATTTGTTTGTTCTTCAAAATATAGATCCACATATTTGGCTTAATTAAAATACCTTTAAAAATGCAAAAAATAAAAGAGTAGAAAAGGTCATCTTGAAAAAATATTAGATATTTCTGTTGGATCTTTCTGTTTCTCTTTGTCCAAGAGGATTTTTTTTTTTTGTAATGTGGTTTGAACTCATCCCAAGGACACTAACTATAAAGAGATAAAGCACATCTCTGCTTGCTTATATAGAGCTCAACTAATCTAATGTGTGGCTGACTTATTCAGCAGTGAATTAATGACTGCTATAGAGGATTTTTTCCCTGCCTGTTAAAATAGGAGCTAAAATTAAATGCTCTCTTTTCAGAATCATTAGGACCTTCCTTAAAAGAAAATAGTCAGTGTATCCACACTCAGGTGTTAATCAAATGACATTGACAATGTAATTTCCCTATCTGCAAAACTTGTCTCCCTAGGCTAAATTTTTCCTTAATTGGAATGTCTTTAAAGAACTCAACTGATAAAAAGGTGGACAGTTCTAACTTTAAGACAATGAAATTGAATAAAGGTGCAGTGCTATTCAGGTACGGCCCAAGCCCCATTCTTTTTATCTTTCAGGTTGTTTTTATGTTGTTAATGCTCACTATTAACTTCTACTCTTTCAAAACCTTTGGGAAACAGGCCAGGAACAGACTTTTTAGAAAAAAAAGATGCAAGCAACTTTCAAAAATGGAATTTAAATTCCAAACCAAACTTAGAGGTCTCTTAGTCTAACCCACCAACCAATAACCTAGCTATTCCTTCAGATTTTGCAGGCATGGGAATGCATGATCTCACAGAGGAACATATCATGTCTCCCTCTGGAAAACAAGGAAATAATATGGCTCTTTCTTTGACACACCAGCTATTCAAATATTTGAAGATAGTTATCATATCTCCCATGAATCTGCTCTTAAATAAACATCCCTACTTATAGTATGCACCATGATCACAAATTTCTGTTAACCTCCTCCCCAAAAATTCAACTTTATCAAGGTCTTTTAAAATACAGCATGACAACGAAAATAGTACTCCAGTGTATCTGACTACCACAAAATACAATGATATTATTACCTGCCTTGTTTAGGCTGCTATATTACAATTAACAATCAAGCATTTTATTAGCTATTAAAATAGTACTGGAGCCCTGGTGACAAAGTGGTTAGGATCTCAGGCTGCTAACCAAAAGGTTGGTAGTTCAAATCCACCAGCCACTCTTTGAAAACCCTATGAGGCTGTTCTATCCTGTCCTATAGTGTCGCTATGAGTCGGAATCGACTCGATGGCAACAACGGTAACAAAATAGCAGAAAATTAACTCCCTCTCCCTTCTGCCTTCAGAGCCCTGGTGGTGCAGTGGTTAAGAGCTCAGCTTCTAAGCAAAAGATCAGCAGTTAGAATCCACTAACTGCTCCCTGGAAACCCTGTTGGGCAGTTCTACTCTGTCTTACAGGGTCGCTATCAGTCAGAATTGACTTGACAGCAACAAGTTTGGTGTTTTTGGTTTGGTCTTCTGCCTTCAGAACCACATTATGGGCCAATTTCTAGAGCACACATTATGGGCCAATTTCTAGAGCACCTCCTTAACTCCATCCTGTCTGAGAGTAAGTATGGTTAGGGAAAAAAAGCAGGGGACGAATATGTGATGAGGTCATGCTGAGCGGCAGAGGAAGGAGTGTGAGGGAGAATACGACGTTAAAAGTATCTAGCAATGGGAAAGAACTGAAAACTTTTTAAACCAAGCAAAGTCTTAAAAGCACTCTTCTAATCTTTTACTTTGTCTTTTAGCAAAGGATCTAGTCTGCATGCATTTCACTTACAGTTGATAAAAGTTCACAGATAGGAAGACAAATCAAACATTTGTCTTCACTGAAAGTTTCCTTGGTGTTCATAACTAGGTATCTATCCAGGTAAATACAAATACTTTGTAAGCTTCTCATGGGATTTTCCACCTGTAAATTGACATTTCTAATTGTAGGGAGGTCCCTGGAAACTATTTTTAAGCCTTTACGGTTGATCCTTCCAACAATTAATTTGCGGTTAGAAATTCTAGGCTAGAAATTAGCATTAATTGATTTCAGCCAATGACTCAAACTCAGCTCTTTCCAAATCAGCTCTCTCTTAGACCAAGTCCAAATTAATGAATTGAATAATAGATTTATCTTGGAGGCAGAATAAAATAGTGCAACTTAAACAACTTAATCCTCAAAAGAGAAGCCTGAGGAATATTTTAAAATTACCTCAAATATTAGGCAGTTAAAAGTTTGGACTTGTTTTGTTTTTATAATGAATAAATGCTTTCATAATGTGTTATCAAAAGAGATTACAGAATCAGATTCATGAGATAATTTTGTTAATGGTATTGAAAACTATATTATGGTAACAGTTCAAGGAGATGACTAGAGGCTCTAAACAATAAGGGTCTGAACTGTCTTTCTGCTGCTGCTCCCAATCCTTCCTATTGTTAGCTGCTATCAAGTTGGCTCCGACTCACAGAGACACCAGGCACAGCAGTATCAGATCAGGATTCATGGGGTTTTCACTGGCTGATTTTTTGAAATAGATCAGGCCTTTTTTCCTAGTCTGTCTCAGTCTGGAAATTCTGCTGAAACCTGTTTAGCATCATGGCAACATCCAAGCCTCCACTGAGAGACAGGTGGGGAGACTCCACATAAGGAAAATCATATCCAGGTCTCCCATACAGAAGGCAAAAATTCTACTACCAAACCACCTCTGCCCTCTAATTCTCCCCATAAATACTTTATAATCTAGGCAGCTATCAATGCTAATTCTTCCAGAAGGTTCTCGAATTTTCTAACTTTGTGCTTTTTATCATCCTGTAACTCTCACTTGAAAAATTTTCATGCCATTATTTCCACCAATGAACTATGCACTTCTTTTCCAGCTGATCTCAAAGACCACCTCAGTCATAAAATTTGATCCTGAGAACTCAAAGTGGTTTTTCCTTCTCTTGATACCCATAGCACTTTGTATCCCTCCTAAGATTTTAGTTTTCTGCATTGTGTAATGACTATTGATCTGTGTGACTTACAACCCTTTTTCAATTTTAAGTATCTCAAGGACAAGCCCTTTACCTTGGTGTGATGGTTAACACTATGTGTCAACTTGGCTAGGCTATGATTCTTAATGGTCTGGCAGACAATGAACCGGTTGCTCCTCTATAATATAGTATCTGATGTGATCAGCTCATCAGTGGAAAGGGGTTTCCTTGGCGGTGTTTCCTGCCTCCAGAATATAGATGGATGTTCTGGCAAAGTTCGCTTTCTCTCAATCTTACACTCTTCCCTTTGGCAGAATTCTGGTTCCTGGAATGCAAGCCTGCAGAAGTCTCTAGCCTGCCCCCTGATCTCCAGATTATGGATTCGCCAACTTCTGCCAGGAGAGGTCACCAGCCTGCTGCCTGACTTACAGATTTGAGACTTGCCAGCCACCACAATTGTGTAAGCCATTTCTTTGAAGTAAATCTCTCTCTCTCTCCCTGCATATATATATGGAGCCTTGGTGGCATAGTGGTTAAGAGCTTGGCTGCTAAACAAAAGGTTAGCAGTTGGAATCCACCAGCTGCTCCTTGGAAACCATATAGGGTAGTTGTACTCTGTCCTGTAGGGTCCCTATCAGTCAGAATCGACTCAATGGCAATGGGTTAATAAATATATATATATATATATATATATATATATATATATATATATATATATATATATATATATATATATATATATATAAAACTGGATTTGCTACTCTAGAGAACCCAGGCTAAGATGCTTGGGGTCATAGAGAAAGGGTATATCGCTTTCTCAGGGTCAGGAAAAACTTTCCGGGAATGTTCAATACACGTTTCTTAAATGCAAGATCTTAGTGTTCCTTTCCACTCTTTGATTCTATCTTTATGTAAAGCCACAAGGAACTTGTAGTTGATTTACCAATTTTTTTTAAGAGCCTAATATTAATATGTTGTCATAAATTCCAACTTGGTATTTATTATACCTTTACAGGATTCTCATTTTGCAATCTTATAAAGAAAAACCAATTCATAATTTATTTGCTCTAAGCATAAGGAAAGCGATATTCCTAAAAGGCTGATCTTTTTTTTAAGCATAAGGAAAGCTATATTCCTAAAAGGCTGATCTCTAATTATGCAAGCATTACTTACATTACTCATAATTTTCAAACAATGAAACATAGGGGTACCCTTTCCCATACCAAGAGAGGTGATTTGTCAAATTATATGCTGAAGGGAAGAAATTCTTTAAAAAAAAAAAAATTAAAAGCTGACAGCTAAATTGCCCCCAGTTTGCATATTCAAGTACAAGCAGAAAAAATCCTGACATAAAAATAATAGGTCAGGATTTATTGGACATTTCAATAATGTTATTAATGACTGAAATGATGGAAGAATATTCAGTGACCTTGATGCCTGATTTCTGCATGTAGCTTTCTAATTGTCTATAAGGACTAATTCCTTATATTTACTTATTTAATGACTACCGTATAACACTTATTATAAGCTAGTCACTGTTCTAAGAGCCTTATACTTTAATTTGCATAAAACCCTTTGAGGTTGGACTATTATTAACCCAATTTTAGAGATGAAGAGACATAAGCACAGAAAGGTTACACAGCTTGACTGAAATTAGAGAACTACTAAATAGAAGAGTCAAGATTTGAACAGTCAGTCTGGGTGGGTTCTTAACTGCAACACCATGACACCATGATGCATTCTTTTAGGGAATGTTCTTCTTCGGATACTTATACACTACAGAATTTCATGACAGCATGCTGAGCATGTGACAAACACTACTATTAAAGGTACTATTTTATTATTATTACTACTATTGTTTCAAAGTACCCATTCCTATATGTGCACAGACATGGCTTAATTTTAACACAAGCACTAGGCTGTAAAAATCATGGGACAAAGATTTCAACTTTAACAGTGCTCTGCCATTGAGCAGAAATCTATAACCTTGGTCTAGTCATGGCATTGCTCACAGAATCACTTTTTCCATCCAATACTGGGATTGGTATTAGTTCACCTCTTCATGTCACAGAGTTATTTGAAAGATTATATTAACATTTTCATGAGTAGTCTACTGGAAAAATATAAGGCACTATAAGAGGGGAAAGGGTTAAGAAAAATGTTCTTGGCATTATGATGATTGTTATATTGTATAATATTGCATAAAATACTCTTTATCACCCCCTTCGATGTCCATATTGTGATTATCTGATAACTGGTATAGCTGGCTGTGAGGAGAACCTTACAAATTTGGGCTAAGAAATCATTGTGAAGCATAATGTATCTTGACCTCCATAGTTGAATAGGAGCCCTGGTGGCACAGTGGTTAAGAGCTTGGTTGCTAACCAAGAGGTTAGCAGTTTGAATACATCAGCCACTCCTTGGAATCGCCACAGTGCAGTTCTACTCTGTCCTATAGCATCACTATGAGTCGGAATCGACTCAACAGCAAAAGGTTTTGCTTTTTTTTTTTTTTTTTTGGTATATAGCCAAAAAACCCAAACCCACTGCCATTGAGTCGATTCCAACCCATAGCGACCCTATAGGACAGAGTAGAACTGTCCCTTAGAGTTTCCAAGGAGCACCTGGCAGATTCGAACTGCCGATCACTTGGTTAGCAGCCATAGCACTTAACCACTACATCACCAGGGTTTCCTTTGTTATATAAGCCTTATGATATTAAAGATTCTCAAATAACTGTTATCCAGCCATGTACTTTTAAGGATTCATTCGAAAGAGACAATGTTGAATGCATATGAAATTTAGTTATAAGAGTGCTTACCAAAATGTTCATATTAGGGGAATGTGCATACAATGTAAACGTCCAAAAATACTAATCCAGTTGTGGAGGAGTCCATTCCCACTCATGGCCACCCAATGTGTGTCAGAGTAGAACTGTACTCCATAGGGTTTTCAATGGCTAATTTTTCAGAAGTAGATCACCAGGCTTTTTTTCCAAGGAGCTTCTGGGTGGACTTGAACTGCCAACCTTTCAGTTAGCAGTCAAGTGCTTAACTGTTTGCACCACCCAGGGATACAGGCTGGTTAAGTAAATGATAGTAAGTGCTGGAATGATATCTTGCTATTTTAAAGAATTTTTCATGAAATAGAAAGATAATTTTATAGAAATGTTATACCTTAAATGAAAATGATAAATCTGATCATTGAAAAATGTGAACTATGTATACAAGTTTTATATACACATACATATACACATAAACACACAGGTATACTAATTTTTATATAAAGTATTCAACTTAAATTGCTATCACTCTTTATATGATTGCATGTGGTTATGGATACATACACAGGTTGATAAATAAAAATAAAAGAAAAAATCTATAGTATATATATATATACATATATTTTGTATAATTATCTCAGAATTGTAAGATTATACCTTTTGTTTTCTTCCTTTTACTCGATGGCACTGGGTTATTGTATTTCCTGAACTTTTCTATATTACCTTTTTAATAAAGAAGATCAATAAATTCTATGTAAAATATAAATTGTTAAATAACTTTGCTTATACCCAAGACAAAAATTGCATACAGTATTCATTTTTCTTCCTGCTAAAGTCATTCAATACCTCAACCTAGAGAAAAGTATTCTTTTTTTTTTCTCTTTATTTCTATTACAATCATAGGAAGAGTGTTTTGCTCATTCTACAGCAACATATCAATTTCCCTGTGATGACAAAATTTTAACATCTCTAAAAAAGAATTTTTTTTATCTCAATTGCTTAAAAATCAACATTATTTTTTAATTACTCATTCTGTTCTATACACTATGGATTGGAATATAATTAACTCATTAGAAAGAAAGCAAACAATAGGTATAATTTTCTAGAGTACAGGCATAAGTGCAAGTTGAAAATCAATGAAGAACATAAAACTGAGTAACAGGATGGGGGGGTTTAAAGATTGTTGTGTATGTCTTAAATATTTTACAAGTCATTTGTCAGAGTTCTGTAAACCTCTGTTACATGAAGGGCTAAACTTGGAAGAGGAAATTTTTCCAGAGGTTAATGTTAAATTTCCCACCATGGCCTATGACTTTATAAATGAGTTTTTTTTTTTTTTAATCTTCATAAACATGTAGCATTGTACACTTTGGCAGTGCCACAGCTGACTTCATACAGCTCCATTTGGAATCTGCAGTGAATTTAATTTACAATTTAAGTGACAACTTCATGTCACTTTCCATTTTTCTTTTTCTAGTTTGAGTATTCAAAATATTTTCTTAAAATTAACAGACAATAAACAACTTTTTCCTTTTTTAAGATGGCTCTCTTTTTTTCGTTTCTTTTTAATGTAGCTCTTCCTTATAAAGAATGAACATCAGGGATGATTAGATAAAATCAGTGTTACTAGAATTTATGCTTTCACAGCCAGTAGCACAAAAATGAGTATCTAAAAACATGCCTATGTTTATGAGCTTTTTTTGTATTGCCAATAAGAGCTCTGAATAAATTGAAAAGAAAAAGTAACTAACATCCTATTGTTTTTGATGTGTGCCCTCTAGTAGATTCCTGCTCATAACGAACCTTAGTAGGTTATAAAACCATCTACAGAGTCTTCCCTTTCTTGTAACATCATCCTTGCAATGTGAACTTCTAGCTCTTTCCATCAAAAATGGTGTTAACTAATGTAACACAAGCTTAGATCTGAAAAGTACTTGCACACTGGGGCTTGATCTTTCTTATTGTTTTTAGGACCTTTGCCACTGTCACTATGTGAGGAAGCCTGATCTAGCAGAGAGGAACTATCCTAGCTGAGCCATCTTAAACTACCCAGTGCCAGTCAACCTAACAGCTGACCACAGACACAGGTATGTACTGTGTGAGAGTGATCCAAAATTTTCAGGCGCCTGACGTGAAAAGATGGCTGAACTTAGGTCTGAGCCAAACTCCATTTTGATTATGAATTTAACTTCTGCTTTGAAAAAGCAGCTTCTGATCCCTGTAACTTTCTACTGTACCTGTACTCTGCAAAATAACTTTTTAAAAAATGTGGTTATGCTTGCTCAAGGATATGGCAGTTTTTCTTATGACCGTTGCATGATATCTTCCAGGAAGAAGGTCAGAGATAATTCTGGGAAAAATGCTAGCACAGGTGTATGTCACAAAAGCACATGATGAACTTAAGAAACATCATGTTCAGAAATAAGCTAACCGATGTTAAGAAAGATATGATTGGGGTCACATACTTGTTTTATTATATAAAAACCCTGTGCACCATCTGAGCTTTGGAGCACATTGTGGTTTTTCTTTCTGCTACCTGATTCACTAATTGTATCTCCCCTGATAAAACTCTTTGCTTTTACTTTTAACAGATTCAGAGTTTTTTTTTTTTTTTTTTCTCTCTCTCTCTCTCTCTTTGACATTTCTTGGTGTCAGAATACTGGGATCTGAAGGTACATTATCTCCAGCAATGCCTGGGATGCTGAGGAGTTAGGTTAAGGTACAGGTGTAGCCATTTGGCTCTTCATTTCCACAGAATTCTTGGGAGTCACCTGGGATAAATAACCTCTTGGATTTGAGCTCTGCTTCCTTGTGTAGAAGCTCTCTTAGTTTTAACTGAGTGGCTGCCTTTTTTATTATTATTATTGACCTAGGTTTGGTGCACTAATTGGCTTGGTGGAAATCATTACAAGGAATCTCTGAGTCTACTTCCCCCATTACAAATTTGTCTTGATTCTGAGAAACTGAAAGTAATGATCCACTTTCAAATTCTGAATTCTTTCCATGCACATTTGTTTCTTGCAAGAAAATGGGTAATACCAAAAACAATAATGGAGAGTTCCCTTTTGGGATTCCTGTTAATTATATGAACAAACACTCTGGTCCCATAATATGCTCATTCTTAAGTGTGATCATTAAGGTTGTGTGTCAATTTGGCTGGGCCATGATTCCGTAGTTTGGCAGTTACGATGTTGTGATGATGTAATCACTTCCATGATGGGATCTGCTGTGAGTAGCCAATCAGTTGAAAGGGAGTTTCCTTTAGGATGCGGCCTGCATCAAATATAAGCAGAATTTCTGGCAAGGCTCAAGGGCTTTTGCGCAATGTGGATCCTGCAGCTGGCTCTTGTTCATCTGACCTCCGGTCCTTAGAATTTGAGCTAGCAGCTTGCCTGCTGATCTTGGTATTTGTCCATCTTCACACCCTGTGAGTAGGAGCCCTGGTTTCTGACCTACCAATCTTGGGTTCACCAGCCTCTGTGGCTACGTGCATCAGGAGAGGCCTCTATTCTGACCATGGGCTTGGGACATTCCAGCCTCTACCACTGTGAGAGCTATTTCCTTGATACAAATCTCATATATATAGGTATATTACATATATATATATTTAAATACTTTACTGTTTTTGCCTCTCTAGAGAACCCAGTCTAAGACATTACGTAACTGGCATAACACTACTAGGGACAGTTTTGAACATCAGTGACCACTGTGGGGGTCTTCTGACCTTTTGGTTTTTTTGCACAGTAAGTTAGAGAGCCTTGTGTGTATTTTTGTTTGAGCCCCCTAACAACAGTTTGTTAAATCAGTAGCCACTTTACTGTACACTCCACTTGGAGAGACTAATATAAGTTCTAAAAAAAGAGACTAGGTATCTTGCCAGAAGAAGGAATTAGGTCCGAAAAGAGTAAAAACCAGATTTCATGTAACTGTTACAAAAAAATCTCAGAGTTTTGAAGCAGTTAAAAAAGATGTGGGCACATGTTCGAGTATTTTAAAAGACTTTAGGGCACTTGCCACCAGCAGAAAGACACACATGAAAGGGTAAGCTGAGACATGAGTTGGGCAAGAGCATTAGGCTGTCCACCAGCCACAAGAAAACTCTCACACAACAAAGACACACTGTGAAACAAAACACCGATCAAACCCTGTGGCAAATTCCCTGACAGGAATTATATTTGACTTTGAGAAATGAACGTTTCAACCTATTCTAAACATCCTTGATATATATGAGCCTGATTTTCCCCCCTACTGAGACACTGGTTTGGGGTTCATGTTCAAAAACACTATAAAATTAATATACTAGAAGTAATTTGGAATCTCAATGATCACTTTAGGAAACTGAGTTTCCATTTGTGTTGTTTTTTCTTTCCTCTGGGAACTTTTGTTCGATGCTCAGATTTTGTCAGTGGATCTGATATTCCTCCATCTGAAACTCTGGCATGTTAATATGTTTTATCTAGAACCTGTTTTTCTGTTGAATTGGTTGATCTTAGCAAAGAATTACTGTAAACATTTTAAGAAGCTAGGTTGTTGAGCTGACCTCACAGACAGGTGAATTTATGTGGTAGTTCTGTCTTGATTTAGGTCTTGAGTTTCTATCTTGTGTCAGGAAGCCACAACTGGCTTTTTTTTTTTTTTCTAATGAGGCAGTTTTTTAAGTCTTAGCTGTTATTTTGTTTGTTTGTTTTTTCTCATCCAAGAAAAACTGCTTCTTGCACCTATCTTATGATCTGGGCTTTTAGTAGTTACTCTAATAAACTTTGATAGAAATTAGTTTATTTGAAAAGTTCACTGAAAAAGGACAAATTACTTTTCTAAAGGATCCTATAAAGCATGCAAAAGACATGCTTATGAAAATGTAATAATTCCCTAATTCCAGATGGTATTAATAAGTTAGGTTATAATGATTCTTCAAAGAACATATTCCAATCAGTTTAATGATAAATAAGCACTTATATAAGATAGTTCTAATATTAATGAAAATAAATTCATTCTGACAATAATCTTTATGTTTAGGTCAACCTTGAAAGCAAGATCTTTTTAAGTAACTTAAGTGTGTTATTATATGAAATATGTTTTATTTAGGGAAAAGGAGTAATTTTTATTAATTCCAGAATGAGAAGAAAAAATGCTAAATTGTTTACCAAGAGAATAATAAAAATTAGAAAGAAAAAAGTTATCTCTTTTCTTTAAAAATACCTAGACCAGCTTAAAATATGTAAATAAATGAGAATAAATGATTCTTTTTTAATAACGAGCTTCTGATAACCAGGCTACTCCAGAGAAAGTTTTGAAACAGCCCCTTCAAACCAGATGAAATCCTTTCTAAAGATTTCAAAAGAAATAAGATAAGTAACATGAACATTAGTGAGTTCTAAAATAAGAAAAATGCTGTCTAAATAAAAAAAAAATTAAACCCATTGCTGTCAAGTCAATTCTGACTCATAGTGACCCTATAGAACAGAGTAGAACTGCCTCCATAAAAAATTTTTTTTTTTTTCATAGCGTTTCCAAAAACCGGCTGGTGGATTTGAATTGCCAATCTTTTGGTTACCAGTCAAGCTCTTAACAACTGAGCCACCAGGGCTCCTGTTTTAATACAGTTATCAGAAATTGGGTGGAAAACCAACATAAAAAAAATCCATGGATCAATCTAAGATTAAATTAAAAAAAAAATAAGAAATGATAAAAATTTGAATAATTAATTTCCAAGGTTTTTAGGTAATTTACTGATATTAAATTGAGTTAATGGATATTCATTATAATTGAAGTTTACAGGATTTTACTTTTTATATCATGAAGAATATATATATACACACACATATATTAGTCTAACAATGAGTGTGCTCATTTTTGCCACTTAAAAGCGTTGTAGGTAATATGTAACAAGGATATGAAATTTTAAGTTTATTAAAAGGAAATTTATTTGATATGGTCAAAGTCCTTATTTGTTGAACCCAAAAGTTTGATGGGTTAGTTTATGGGAATTTTTAGGAGTTTTAATAGCATATAAAGCAAACAACTATGTTTCTCATTGTTCAAATAACAAAAACGTATTTGGTTACTAGGTTGAAGAATTAATTTATTCTCTGTGCAATCTGCCTTGAAGGCAAGGGTTTGATAGAATAAATTCCTGAGTCAAAAACTAAGCCACATGGCTTTGGGGGAAAAAAAAAAACTAAGGTTTTTACCCTTAAGTTATTTGGTTAAATAACCCAAGTATTGTTCTTCAGTGACCTATGATAAATTCCTGCCATTTTTGAAACTTTGTAGAAAGCGACAAAAGATTTCTTTCTGTTTTATAAAGAAAAAATGCTTAAAAAAAGTTTTAATATATTATGAGTTAAATGAAACGTGTTGTCAAATCAGGAGAAATAACAAATTTTCTTTAAGTTAAAATTTATTTGTCGATGATGTTTGCCTGACATTTAACAACAAATATATAATATTTTCTTCATCATTTTATCATTTCAACTGCTAACTTGGTTGCAACTTCACTTCCTTTGAATCTAGCATTATCAAAGCTGATAGTTTCAACTGGGGAATTCACATATGGAATTTTTTATTTACTATTCAGTTGGTTAGAGACTTGATAATCTCAGTATATTCTTGGTATATCCTGACTAGTATTATGTTCCAAGATTATTATAAGGTATAGCTAAACTCTTTGAAGGTAAGTTTAATGATTATGTTTACCGGTATTTTCATCTAAAGTTTTTTTTTTAATTGACTTTATTTAGCTTTGTATTAGTTTTGTAATTAATCAACATCGGGTCTTTCACTTTTTTGAAGTATTATTGTAAGTTAACCATTGATACTTTTAAGTTGTCGTCTACACTTAAGTTTTCCTTTGCTGATTCACTGAAAAGGCTTGATCAAAATATTTCAACAAAAATGGTACTGGAAAACCTATGGTCCCTTCTTGAATTACTTGTACTGATCCTAATATTGTGCAATCGGAATTGCTAAAGTTTTTTGATCTTTAATTTAATATCTGAAGAGTATCATTCAGAGGTAAAGAATCCTGTAATGAACAAAAATTGTACTCTCAAAGCCTGCCTAACATAGCTGTGGGAGAATATATGTATTGAAAGAGACATCAGTTAAAAACTTCCTTGAACCAAACCAAACCGAACCAAACCAAACCTGTTGCTGTTGAGTTGATTCTGACTCAAAAAGGATTATATCTAGTTCTTTTCCCCAATTCCTATGAAGTTAAACTTGAAGGTGTGCCATGGATTGAATTGTGTCCCCAAAAATATGTGTCAACTTGGTTAGGCCATGATTCCCGGTATTGTGTGGTTGTCCTGCATTTTGTTATTGTAATTTTATGTTAAAGAGTATTTGGGTGGGATTGTAACACCTTACTAAGGTCACATTCTTGATCTAATGTCAGGGGAGTTTCCCTGGGGTGTGGCCTGTACAACCTTGTATCTTACAAGAGATAAAAGGAAAGGGAAGAAAGCAGAGAGTTGGGGACCTCATGTCACCAAGAAAGGAGCACTGGGAGCAGAGAGCATCCTTTGGACTGGGATACCTGCACAGAGAAGTTTCTAGTCCAGGGGAAGATTGACGAGAAGGACCTTCCTCCAGAGCCAACAGAAAGAGAAAGCCTTCCCCTGTCGCTGACACCCTGAATTTGGACTTCTAGACTAATAGACTGTGAGAAAATTAATTTCTCTTTGTTAAAGCCATCCACTTGCGGTATTTCTGTTACAGCATCACTAGATGACTAAAACAGAATTTGATACCGAGAGAGTAGGGTGCTGCTCTAACAGATATTTCAAATGTGGAAACAGTTTTGAAACTGCATGGATAGAAGACTCAGAATGAAGTGAGGAGAACTGTTAACACCACAGAAGGTGCGGGTGATGAGAAATAGCAGCAGAGGACTGGCAGCAGCAGCAGAAGCAGAGCCAGGAGACCAGCACCAGACAGGACTGGAGATGAACCTCAGAGCAAGAAAGCTGTGTGCCTGTGTGCAGAAGGCTTCCAGGCCAAGTGGGGTTACTCCAGGCACTTATCAGTGGAGCCACAGAGCTTTGGGACACTTGCCCCAGCAGGACAGATGCTGGTGTGAGCCCCGAGGAGCCAAGAGGCCAAGAGGCCAAGAAACCAGGAAACAGAAGCTGAAGAGACAAGGAGCACAAGAAGTTTCCTCAGTCTCAAAAGGTATGGCCATGACCTCAGGGGTTTCAAAGGGTGGAGCCATGGCCTCTGGAGTTTCTAAGGGTGTAGTCGCCACTCAGATAGACTAGAGGATGGTGTGTCTAAAGCCCAGGGAGCAGAGTTGTTGTCCCAGTGGGCCTGGAAAGCAGAGCTGAAGCTCAGGGCTGTGGGGTTTCCACTCAGAATCTGAAGAGTGTGGCCAATACCTACAGTCTGGAGGGCAGGGCCGTTGTGTAAATTGGCTCACAGAGCAGAGGATTATTCTCAAAGCCTTGAGGGCTAATGTAATGCATTCCACTGACTCATTTGTTGCCTGTTATCTCTCCTTTTCCTCCAGTTTCTCCCATCTATAATGGAAATGTCTAGCTTGTGCCTGTTCCACCATTGTACTTTGGAAGCAGATAACTTGTATTTAGATTTCAAAGATGAAGAGGAATATTTGGATTTTGGACTTGGAGTTGATTTAAGACTTTTGCTATGGTATGACAGGGTCAGTGTGTCTTACATGTAGCAAGGACATGAATTTGGGGGGCCAAAGGGCAGAATGTCATGGATTGAATTGAGTCCCCCAAAATATGTGTCAACTTGGTTAGGCCATGATTCCCAGTATTGTGTGTTTGTCCTGCATTTTGTAGTTGTAATTTTATGTTAAACAGCATTAGGGTGGGATTTTAACACCCTTACTAAGGTCATATCCCTGATCCAATGTAACCGGAATGTCCCTGGGGTGTGGCCTGCACCACCTTTTATCTTACAAGAGATAAAGGAAAGGGAAGCAAGCAGAGAGTGGAGACCTCACACCACCAAGAAAGAAGCACCGGGAGCAAAGTGCATCATTTGGACTTGGGATTCCTGTGAGCAGAAGCTTCTAGTCCAGGGGAAGATTGATGACAAGGACCTTCCTCCAGAGCCAATAGAGAGAGAAAGCTTTCCCCTGGAGCCGACACCTTGAATTTGGACTTTAGCCTACTAGACTTGAGAAAATAAATTTCTCTTTGTTAAAGCCATCCACTTGTGGTGTTCCTGTTATAACCATACTAGATGACTAAGACAAGGTGTTAAATCTTGGATCCACCTATCACAATTCAAGAGGGCCATGCCCTTGTTTGGACTAGTCAGCCCTCTGGAAACTTAAAATTATCTTCAAATGTCCCTACTGCCAGAAGCAGACAACATCTGAGGTAGACAGCTAATTTCAAGAGCACGGAACAAGACCCCATGCATGCTGCTGAATTTGTGGACTTTGCTTAATAGTTGTAACTATCCTTATGCTCTTGGCCTTATCATACATCTATGTCCTTATTTCCTGGTAGTTTACTCACCATGATGGTCCAGCCAGGCCTTATTTTTCCTCAGGGTGTAAAGTCTATTTGTAATTTGTCTGCTACAGAGACTTAAATAGTTGATGACATCATAGATGGGATGTCATCTCAGCAGAAGTCTTTAGAATCTCTTGCTAAAGTAGTCTTAGAAATAGATAACTTTGGATTTCTATTAGCACAGCAAGGAGGATCTGTGCTATCACTAATAACTCATGTTTCATGTTTCACCTGTATAAATACCTCTGGAGAAATGAAGCAAGGCATTGATAGAATTCTTCAGCAAGCTACTTCGTTAAGCTCCACAACTCCCCTGCCTGATTCTCCCTGTTAAGATATTTTTAGTTGGCTACCTTCCAGTACTGGCTCCCAGCTTTGTTTGATATTACAAACTAGAATAATAATTTTTAATCATCATGTTTGCTGTTATTGCACTAGTTAAATGCATGATGAAATGTATGTCTAATGCCTTTAATCAAGCCAGAAATTCTATTCCTATGAAGAAAATTAAAAAAAAAAAAACAAAAACTTTTCAGGTGAGTTTGACTTCACTTCTTAATTTCGGCCCTCTCAGAATGGCAAGTTGTTCCTTTTGAATGTGGCCCTATATCTCTCTCAAACTCCAGTATACAACATCAGTGGTATGATTAAGCCCTTGCAGAAGAGGAAATACTCCTCTGTGAGAAATTACTATCCTTAACGTGACCTAAAGAATCTGCTCAACCTGAAGATGAGGCTCCTAGAAATGGCAAGTGGAAGAGTTAACAGTGATCAAGGCATCACTTTCATAGAGATTCCTGATCAAAAGGGGGGAATGTGTGAGAGTAAACTAAAATTTTCAGGCACCTGACATGAAAATATGGCTGAACTTAGGTCTGAGGCCATCTCCATTATGATTATGAGTTTAACTTCTGCTTTAAGAATGCATTTTCTAACACCTATTAACTGTCCACTTTTTTTTTTTTAATAACTGTCCACTGTACCTATACCCTGCAAAAAACTTAAAAAAAAATGTGTTTATCCCTGCTCAAGGATGGGGCAGTTGTTCTTGTGACCACTGCATGACATGTTCCAGGAAGAAGGTCTGCTACAATCCAGGAAAAACGTTAGCACAAATACATGTCACAAAAGCACATGATGAGCTTAAGAAATGTCATGTTCAGAAATAACTTAGCTGATGTTAAGCAAGATATTGTTGTGGTCACACAGTTATTTCATTATATAAAAACCTGCTGCATCATCTGAGCTTTGGAGCACATTGTGGTTTCACTTTGTGTTGCCCAATTCATGAATTATATCTCCCTCAATAAAACTCGTTGCTTTTGCTTTTAATAGACTGATATTTTTCCCTTTGACAGTGTCCAGCAAAGACCTGAGGATATGTCCCAGACCAAAAGAATCACTTAGCTGACTCACAGAATTTTGAGATAAATGACTATTGTTTTAATTCACTGCATGCTGATAATTTATTACCTAAAATGAACTTACTGATACATATCCACAATTAATAAGAAGGTGTATGCTCAGAAGAAAAAACAGTGGTTCAAACGTATACATCTAATTTTTGAAATGTGTTACATTGTCTTTTCTTAACAAAAGCTGTACCATAAACTGATTTTGGTCCTTGGGCTGGAAATGTGACGATTTCTGTACTTGATAATTTCAAAATCTTTTGTAGTTCTTTTTTTTTCCTAAAGTTACCATATAACTGCTACACTTTTGAACTGCAAGTGAACAAATTCTACTTACTGAGTTCAAAAATAAAATAGCTTTAAATCAATAAGATAATGGGTTTAAGCTATGTTGTAGAAATTTGTATATATAAAAACAAAATGAATTTTCTCTAATATATGCAAAATAAATACAATTTTTCTTTAAACCATTAATTCTATCATCTTAACTATACAATTTTGTTTGTGTGTATAAGGACATACCTGCTGGACATATTCAATCCTTATTATTAGAGAAGTAGGTAAATACAACTCTGGGAATAAATTCCACTGACTCAAGTTAACTGGAAACTTTCTTAACAATCACCTACAGCTATCAGCTTTTGAAATATTATTTTACTTCAAGCAGAATAGCTCACACTATGATAATTTCTAGAAAGATGGATTCAATCATGAGCTATCCTTCTTTACTCTAAGAAGTAATCTTAAAGAGGGGACAATCCTAATAGCCACTCCTAATTTCATCTACTATGTGAAAAATTTAACTGAAATTTACCAAATCCCACATTTGGTAACCAAAGTAGGGGGATGTAAAAATAGGCTCACATCACCCAAGGTATCTACTTAAAGTTTGTTAACATTCTGATATTTCATAATCACTAACAGATAGTCTTTTTAACAGAGTCAGCCTCTGTTATACTACTTGATATTTTGACACTGATCACCTTCTAAAATATAAAGAGTATAGAAGTGATTTGTGAGAGAAAAAATGTATGGTTACCATAGGAGCAAATATGCAGTAGAACTTGTAATTTTTTTTTTTTTTTTTTTAATGTAGGACAGTCTCTATGTTTCTGGGGTAAATATAACCAGCTTTTCATAATAAAATGGAATCACTAGGACAGATTAACAGTAATGGAATTAGGGTCACAAATTTATTAGTAACTGAATTCACAATAGAAAAGGGATACTAACTACTAAAGAGAAATAGATTTGGAGGGGATGCTATAGATAGAATATGAAAGGATGAGTCAGAAAAAAACACCTTCGTGTTTGTTTTTTCTAAATGAGAAATCCTGGTGAGAAGCCAATGCAACTACAGAGAGGATAAAGAGAGAAAATTATAAGTGAAACAACATACTGACTTTGTTTTTCCTGAATAAAAGTACTGAACTTCTCTCAACAACATAGGTACTTTGAATTATTTTTCCAAAAGTGTTGACTGCTTTTATGCTGCTACCAAATTCAAATATTTACATCCTTTGTTTTCAGACTGATAGTTTTAGTAGGTTAAATGTATGCTAATTAGTATTGAAATTCCTCTATGAGTCATCTAAAGAGCTTATAATAAAACACAGGCTGAGGTTTTACGTAATACTTATGAATTGTAATGACATTGCAAAGTCTTTCATATTAAAGGAAAAGTCTGCCTTGACCCAAATTCCCCTTCAGCTACTGTCTTTTCCCTCTATCCCTGCATAATCAAGTTGTTTGTGTTGTACTCTCTATTCAAACAACTTCTCAGTCTTTCAAACATCAAAAGGTCCTACCCAAAAATATACCTCCTCTCGCTTTACCTCACAATGAGCTTTATTTTTCTTTACAGAACCTATCATAAGTGTGGTTGTTTATTGCCTGGTCCTTTCGTTTGAATAGAAGATCCATGAAGACAAAGCCCTCCCGCCCCCTGTCTTTTTTTAAACGGTTGTGTCCTCAATGCCAAGAAGAATAGGTGGCACACAGTAAGTAGATGCTCAAAAAATACCTGATTAATAAATAAATAAATGAATACATGGGTGAATGTTTCAGCTATTTATTTATTTTTTTAACCTTCCACTAATTATTTCATGAAAAGCCTAGGTCTTTCCCCAAAACTCCAGCAAAACTGATTTTGGCAATATCATCCATAAATCACATGTACCCACCCAGTGCTGTCAAGTTTATTCCGATTCATAAAGATAATCAATGTAAATCCTTATCTTTCTGAAATTCTCCAGTCTTTGACAGTGCTGATCACCCAGTCTTTGAAACATGTTTTACCCATAACTTTTGGGATGCAAAAGTATCCTGATTTTTTTTTTCTATCACCCTGACCACTCTTTCTTAGACTTTTTAAGTCTAAGAAGCTTTCTCTACTTATTCCTTAAATGTTGATGGCTATCTTATCAGTTTCCATCTCTAGGTCCTCTGTTCTTTTCACAGGTATTCTTTTTTTTTTTTTGTAGGACTTTATGTTCTGGGGTAACCAGTATATCATAACGAAAACATTAAGACATTCAGCAGATATATCCATTCCCTGGGCTTCAAAACCATCTGCATGATTATGACTTCCAAATATATCCTTTTCTTTCACCTGATCCTTGACTTCTTAGCTATAGGTAAACAGAATTTCACAAATTCAATATGTGAAATGCTGCACTCATTTTCTGCTTCCCAAACTCATGTAGAAAACCCTGGTGGCATAGTGGTTAAGAGCTACATCTTCTAACCAAAAGGTTGGCAGTTCAAATCTACCAAATTATGGCCTTGGAAACCCTATAGGGCAGTTCTACTTTGTTCTTTAGGGTCACTGTGAGTTGGAATAGACTTGATGGCAACGGGTTTGGTTTTTTTGTTTGTTTGTTTTGTTTAAACCTGTGTATCCTCAATTTACAATATCTGAGTAGATGAAACCCAGTTTCTCAGGTCAGAAACTAGGATGCTTCTTCTTTATTCCTCCCTTCTCAAAGCCGCTTTTCTTCAATACTTGATAAATCACCAATAATTAATTACATTCTATGAATATTTATTTACTCTTTCCATCCCCTTGGACTATGGTGACACAGGCCAAGATCATGTCTGGCTTGATCTGCTACTGCTGTTGTTGATAAGGGCCATCAAGTCAGTTCCAACTCATAGCAACATGTACAACAGAATGAAACACTGCCTGGTCCTGTGCCATAATTACAATAGTTGTTATGCTTGAGCCCATTGTTGCAGCCAATGTGTCAATCCATCTTGTTGAGGGTCTTCTTCTTTTGTGCTGATCCTCTACTCTACCAGGCATGATCTCCTTCTCCAGGGACTGGTCCCTCCTGATAACATGTCCAAAGTATGTGAGATGAAGTCTTGTCATCCAGCGAACATTCTGGCTGTATTTCTTCCAAGATAGATTTGTTCATTCTTCTGTCAGTCCATGGCGTATTTAATATTCTTTGCCAACAGCATAATTCGAAGGCATTGATTCTTCTTTGGTCTTCCTTATTCATCATCCAGCTTTCACATGCATATTGAGGCAATTGAAAACATCCTGGTTTGGGTCAGGCACACCTTAGTCCTTAGAGTGACATCTTTGCTTTTTAACACTTTAAAGAATTTTTTTTGCAGCAGATTTGCCCAAAGCAATGCCTTGTTTGATTTCTTGACTGCTGCTTCCATGGCCATTGATTGGGAATTCAAGTAAAATGATCTGCTACAAGTGTTCAGATTGTCCCCCTGCCTTATTTTCCTCCAATATGTTTTCCCTATTTCAGTGACAGTAATCTTCCAAAAGAACAAATCCTCTTCATTGCTCTTAGTATAAAGTCCAAGTCCTTAAGACATCATGCAAGACTCTGCAGAATCTGGCAGCCTCAGCCTCACTGCTGGCCACACCTTTTCTCCCTCCAAGCTCTGGCCACAGAGACCTTCATTATTCAGTTCATAGACTTTGCCATGCTTTTTCTCCATGGTTTTTTCTCATCTGTTCACTTTTCTACACATTACTTCCTCTGTCTGTAATACTGTCAGTTTTCCTCCTGATAAATTCAAATTACTTTCTGGATTTTTTTTTTTTTTCCCCAGGTAAGTATGGAGTTCCAGGGTGGTGCAAGTGGTTAAGAGTTCAGTTCCTAACCAAAAGGTAGGCAGCTGAAATCCACCTAGAGGCACCTCAGAAGAAAGGCTTACTAAGACACACATGGGGTCACCATGAGTTGGAATTGACTCAATGGCAAATAGTTGTAGTGGTGTATGCATTGCCTGATAGCCAGGTTAAGATAAGGTACTTTTCTCATATTCTTATGAGTCCTTATGCTTCTCTTATCCCAACACCCATCATATTTATGTACTTATTTATTTATTTATTTGCTTTCTCAGCTAGATAGCAATTTGTGTGAATTTGTTTATCATAGTAAGCCAACACGTTGATCACTTATTTTGTCTCTCTTGATTACATTAATATACTAGATATTTGAGTTGTAAAAATTTGTATTTGTTACTAGTTTACTGGATTGCTTGGACAGCATTCAGAGGAGAATTATGCCACCAAACATGAACAATTTAATAATTCCCAAGGAACTCTAGAATAGTCTCTGATAATAGAGAATTTCTGCATGAAATAAATATGGCAATGTTTGGCATCAAATTTCACAGCACCATCCAAAAACTTGAAACTGAGGAGTAGTTTGGGACTTAGACACAAGGTGGCTTGTCCACAAGTCCCCTGGAGAGGGATGCAATGTCCAGTGCCCACCTGTGCAAACCACTGGCTAACCTGGCTGATGCCTTCAAATTTGAGGATGTGAAATGGGGACTTTTTTTTTCCTTTGCTCAGGGTTATGTGCTATTGTAGCTGTCTGTGGATATCAAAAGTAAGTATTAAAAATTATAAAAAGCTAAGGAGACTAAGGTATGTTAATATATATGAAGGGAGAGAAACACACATAGGGAGAAAGAGAGAGATGGATGGATTGTGGATTAGACACAAGAGAGCCCAAAGGAAAGCAATGTTCTCTACTGAATGAAGTGCACAATCCTGAGCAAGTCAATTTCTCCAAGATTCCACACATAATATAGGAATGTAAGTGATGTGAATACTGATTGCAAATGTGGTAAAGTGTTTTGTGTTATATGACATTAGATGCTTTGGGAGTTAGAAGTACAAAACTGAATGAGGAGCTATTTGAAATAGCTATTTGAAATAACAAGGCTACTGAAAAGTAATGAGATTTAGGTTTAAAATCATGAAGGAGTTTTTATTGCTAAGAATAGTATGCATTTGAGAACCTCCTTTCCAGATATGCTGCAATGAGAAGAGTATATCTTTGACTGTAGCATGTATGGAGTAAAAATAATTTTTTAATTGGGATCAAAACAACTTTTTCTAAGCAAATATAAAAGAAATTGTTCTCTTTCATTTGAAAATTAAAAATAAAGAGGATTAGAACATCATATAATCATAAAATTTATATGGTTCAGAAGGTATAAGAAAAGTTAAATAGTTTTCCATCTTTGTGGGGATTAATGTATAAGTATACACGCGATGATGATGACAGCTCAAATTTTATGTTGTTTTTTAATATATTATCTTAAAACATCTATTGATTGTTTATATAAAATTTATATAAAATCCCAGTACACTCTGTGCTTTCTCCATGGGTTCTACCTAACAGCAAGGAAACAATTATCTTACAAGAAAAAAAATAATGGCCAAGTAGTTGATTTTCAAAATGAAAATGCAGAAGAGCCTTTAAAGATCTAATGTTTCAAATACCTTGTCCCAATAATTAGCTTCAAAATATGAAATAAAAAGAAACTAAGGAAAAGTATCTAGATATTAAAGCCATTGCCATTAAGTACTGGTATTCAATAAATATTAATGATGTCCTTACATGCAAGACCATATAAGGCTGAGAAAGAGTTAGCTGAAAGGTAGGTAAGATAAAGTACTTGTCCTAAAGAAATATCTAACCTAAAAATTACATTTAACTTCCCCTTATTTTCTCACTCTTTAAAAAATTATTTGAAAATATAGATAAGTTGTATTTAATTACTATGAGCATTTTAAACTTTTAGGGCACTGGTTTTCTAATATTTTAATGCTACAGAAGCCACATATGACATTAGAATTGGTTTAACTAACATGTTATGCTAAATTGTAAAGCAAATACAAATTGGACACATTCTCAAAACTCCTAAATATAACTTATGAAAGGGTAGTATTGCATGAAATATATAATAAAAGTGTATACCTTCAGATGATATAACAACCCTCTTTCTCTATATGGGAGGTGTTTTAATAATATAAAATAATGGATCTGAATACAACTTTATAAGCATTCGATTCCCCCAAATCTCATTAAAATGAATGGAATATAGCAATGCGCTTAAGGTATTGCTGCCCATAATATCACTCTTCTGATAAAATGATGAATGTTGAATTAATGTTTAAAAAATATGGTCTAATAGTATTCAAGTATTAACCTGAAATGTCTGTGAAGATACTAATTTCTTGATTACTCAAATGTATTTGTCTCTTGAGTTACAGATATGACTCTTTCAGAGGAGTGACAAAAACATCACATACTAAAAAATTAAAGGACTGTCAATTTGGGGCTAGTGGGCCTAAAACTTCAGTTCTACTCATACATTACTGTTAGGAATATTTATGGTTATAATTTTCTTCAGAGATTAAAAAAAAAAAAACAAAAAACTTTCCTGAAGATATGATTGTCATGTTAGAACTCTGAAACAACTTACATATTTGGAGACTGGGCCAAAAGGGTTATAACACTTTTATTTCTATGGCACTGTATCAACCTCTCTAAAATATCAAGTTAAAAATAACAGAAAATAAAACGGTCTTTGAAATGAATTAAATGAACACACTATCTTTAAGTAGTACTATAATGGATTCTTTCAGAAATAATGTGTTTACACTAATGTAATATGGTTTTTTTAATATAAAAAATAGAAGTCATTTAAAAATATACTAAAATCTAATAACTAAAAATTTTTTTTTTTTTTTAATAACTGGTGACCAATAATGGCAAGTTAATGGTTTTATTTCATAATCCTTTCATTCATTCAATCGATAGCTATATACATACAATACTTGGTTAGGCACATTTGTATAATGATGGGTAACTCAAACTAATTCCTACACTATTACTTTTCTTCAAAACTATTTTTCAAAGTTCTTGAAATCTTCACATTTTCCAGTGTGTATGCTGGTGGGCAGAACTTTAATACAAAACTTATTTGGTTTTCTTGTACTGAACATATATAGTCATTTTGTACTCTTCTTGATACTGATGTGGGAAAATACAGAAATTTTTTCAAACTTAATTATGGAATTATCTTCAATCAGAGAAAATTTCTATAAAAATTTACACAGTGTTAAATTATTTTAAAGTACAGCTATTTCCTTAATGAAGAGTTATTTGGAAATTATGAAAGTTACCCTGAATCCATAACTCTGCATGCCAAAGAAGCACTTTAAAGATGAAAAAACATTTTCAACATGATCATCGACTCTAATGAATTTCTGCAAAGCAAAGTTTTTGAAAAGATTTGAAAGATCATTGCAGTTGGAATATCATCTTCTTTCATGTATTTATATTCTCAGAAAAGTATGATTAGAACATCTATAAAATAAGCAGTAATTAAATCCTATTTCATATATAGTGACTAACTTGAATAAATTCATTTGGGGTTTATTTTCCAGTAAGAATAAAATTTTAAATTTATATTCATATTACAGATAAAAGGAATTTATTACATCCAAGTATTATTTGTAAAGCCTTTAAGTATAATGTTAATCACTAAAAATATAAAAAAAAAAGATTTATTTTAGAATGTAAGTAATAAAAATATAATTTAAGTATAAACTAGTAATGCTAAAATTTGACAGTCCTTTTTTTTATGATGCAGTAAACTACTTTAGTAACATAAAATAATCTTATTTGGATTACCCAAAATGAACCCCAAGGAAATCTGTCATCATTCGTAAAACAAAAAGGATAACTACCGAAATGTTTAAATCTTGCACTTACCAACCTCCACAACACTAGAACAGTTGGGATCTGTGAAGCCATCTGGACACTCGCAGGAAAAGGAATCATCAGCCAATCCTGGCAAACAGATACCACCATTTGCACACGGATTGGGATCACAAATATCACCTGAGGGTTAAAGAAATAGAGACTTACTTTTTTTTTTTTTGGTCTTGGACACTGAAACTTACTATTTCTCATACCCACTGATGTTCCTTAGACAGTCAGTCATTGTTCTACTGAGATAGACAGATAAAGTATGCAAGACCCATTTGAAACCATGTGCTTTTAAGAGAGATGGTATATACCAGTGCCGTTGAGTCAATTCTGGCTCATAGAGACCCTATAGGACCGAGCAGAACTGCCCTATAGAGTTTCCAAGGAGTGCCGGGTAGATTTGAACTGCCAACCCTTTGGTTAGCAGCCATAGCACTTAACCACCACGCCACCAGGGTTTCCCAGATGGTACATGGCCAGGTAAAAATTAAAGTTTATAATTCAAAGAAAATGTTCTACATCCTACTTTGGTGAATAGCATCTGAGGTCTTAAAAGTTTGGGGGTAGTCATCTAAGTTACTCTACTGGTCCCTCCCCATGTGGAGCAGGGGAGAATGAAGAAAACCAAAGACACAAGGGAAAGATAAGCCCAAAGGACAAATGGATCACAACTACAACAGCCTCCACCAGACTGCTTTCAGCACAACTAGATGGGGCCCAGCTACCACCACTGACTGCTCTGACATGGGTCACAACAGAGGATCCTGGACAGAGTTGGAGGAAGATGTAGAACAAAATTCAAACTCACAAGAAGACCAGGCTTACTGTTCTGACAGAGACGGGAGAAACCCGGAGAATATGGCTCCCAGGCATCTTTTAACTCAGTACCGAAGTCACCCCTGAGGTTCACCCTTCAGCCAACAGTTAGGCCCACAAAACAAAACAAGACTAAATGGGCACACGAGCCCAGGGACAAGGATGAGAAGTCAGGAGGGGAAAGGATAGCCAGACCAATGGAAATGGGGAACTCAAGGTCGAGGAGAGATTGTTGACACTTTGCAGGGTTGATAACCAATGTCACAAAACAATATGTGTATTAATTGTTTAATGAGAAACTAATTTGCTCTGTAAAATTTCACCTAAAGCACAATTAAAAAAAAAATTAAGGTTTATAATTCAAACATTTCATATTCTAAATTATTAATTCAGTTTGGAGCTTTTTCATTACATGTGAATAAAATGTTGTCTAATTTGTTAAAGAAGATTGACCTAGATATCTCTGATTTTAAGAATTACTTCAATAAATAATCAGAACAAGTTGCCATGGAGTCAACTCAACTCACAGCGACCCCTTGTGTGTCAGAGTAGAACTGTACTCCACAAGGTTTTCAATGGTTAACTTTTTTGGAAATATATCACCAAGTCTTTTTTCTAAGGTGCCTCTGGGTGAACTCTAATCTCCAACCTTTTGTTTAGCAGCCAAGTGTGTTAAACATCTGTACCATCCAGGGACTCCTAAAGAATTAAAGTGGGACCTAAAAGGTCCTCTCAGCTAAACAGGAGGGCTTCTTGAAATCTTAAGGGTATTGTCTCAGAGCAGCCTGACACGTCCAAAGCGGTAATGATAAAACCTGGAGTGTAAAGCGCGCTTCAGTCAGAATGTGGGTGAAGTTTTACTACACAGAGAGAATATGAATCAGATTTATAAAAGCTCATACAGATTTTAAGAGAGCTTCATAGACGAAAGGGGATCCCTGGCTGGTGCAAATGGTTAACACACTCAGTTGCTAACCAAAAGGTTGGAGATTGAAGTTCAAGCAGGGGCACCTCAGAAGAAAGGCCTAGTGATATGATTCCGAAAAACCAGCCACTGAAACACCCTACGGACCACAGTTCCACTCTGACACACATGGGTCGCAATGAAACAACTGGTTTTATAGATGAAAGTGCCACCTCCTGGACTAAAAAAAAAATGAGATTTTTCAAGATTTCAAAAGGCATTTGGGCCCCAGTTTCCTACACTGTATTCCTGAGGAACTTTATACATTTATAAGAACTGTCAAATGAATTATTTCACCGGTACCCCAGATTGACATTTTTTACATTTTAAGAAAACGAAAATACTAGTTTAAGTTTTAGGCAAATGAATATAGCAAGTCATTAGCCATACTAAGATGATGGATAAAAATACTACATTAACAATAGGACAAATCTTAGAGAATGCCTTTAAGTGAATGAATAAATGAATGAGTATATTTTTGGACTATCAAAGGATTTAGCATGGCTGAAACATGGAGTGCATTCTGGCCCCGATTATCCTATTATTACGGGGAGTGTTTGAGGTCCTAAGAAACCTTTCTTGGCATCTGTCCTGCTCTTTCTACATAAAAGTAAATCTAGTTCCTTTTCTACCAGGTGTGTTTACCAGTCATATAATGCTTCTGTGGTCAAAATGATACAGGGCTCTCCGTTCAGTTTTCATTATATTTTGTAGATTCCAGCTGTTGTTTAGCTGACTTGACTTTTCTCTCCTGTCCTTGTACATTTTGCTCTTCTTTTTGTTTATGTCTACTTTTTTTATACAATCTAAAACTTGTGAATAAAACAAAAAACAAATCAAACCCATTGCCTTCGAGTTTTACCTCATCATTGATGTTTACTCTCAGTGTCTTTTTGAAAGGCAAAAATGAGGTACCGGTTTGAACAAAATTTACAAGGTAGGATCAAGATGACATTGTGACCAAACTGAGGTGGGAATTGAGGGGAAGTAAGGAATCTGAGTTGATTTCTAAAGCTCTTGTTTGTATACTAGCAGCCAACTTTCATAAGGAAATAACACCGGGTTTAAAATAACTGTTGTTTGAGAAGTCTCTGGGACATCTGACGTGTAAATGTTCAATAAGGTATTGAATGAACAGGTATGGTACTGAAGAGGTTTTGCTGCAACATGGGTTGGTAACTTTGAATGTAAACGATGCATTCCGGTGACAGTCATTAGAGTACAGTAGAAAAAGGACAGAAGAGGGGAGAGGAGAGTGAAGATGATAGCTTCTTTGGCATACCAAGTAAGTGAGAACAAAGGAAGAACAGCATTCAAAGTAGAAAAAGAAGGAAATTAGTGCTGAAAACTACAACATAAATATTCAATTTACTCAATTAGGGTTTAGTATGTCAAGGTCTGCCTGAGATTAATAAAGGTCCCCAGGTGCAAATGTATTAGGTGAACAATGCCAGCAGAAAGAAAAGTTATGGCCCTGAACGTGAACTAGAGTTTGAAGAACAGAAGCCCCTCAGACATAATTAGGGTGACCATAGGGCCAGGTTTAAACCTGTTGTACCTATGCTGAACTATTAATAGCATCCCTGAATCATATGGATTCTCTGGAAAGCAGATGTTAAGACAATATAAGTAGGGTGTGATAGTTTTTGAGAAGTAATGCCTGAGAATGATAAAATGTGGAAGAAGCGGAAATGGACAAGGAAGCCTTCATTCTATGATGCAGCTCGGAAACCTCAGGAAAGAAAGTGGGAATTAGAAGTAGGATTGATCAGGGAAAGTCTTCAGCAACCCAAGGAGGAAGCTTCAGAGAAAAGTGTACCCTTTTTAGAGGAAACCCCTCTATGGCAGACATGGCCAAGCACGGGGACCCTCATCATGTTCCATCAGTGGATGGGGGCTGACCAGGCTGACTGAGGTGCTAAGCTAACATGGAATCCTGTCTGAAGCTGCTACAAATAGAGGTTGTCAGCTAACTGCATTCCTTGCAGCTGAACAGCATGTCCTTCTTTGAAGTGGTATCAGGGCAGAGCACCTCCATGGGTACCACAACCCCCTTTCACTCTCAAAAGTGTCCTGGTTTGGGCAAGTTATACAGTTATTTTGCTCAAAACCATCTTAGCCTGTTATTTTCTGTCCACACCCATTATTTCAGTAGGTGGTACAGAAATAGGCTGATATCTTCAGTAGAAACAAACTTCAAGGTTAGAATTCCATGTCCAATTAGAATGTACCAAGGAGTCTTCTAAGTCCCTGTAATTTCAATTAATCTCGGGAAGCATCAACTCAGGTAAGAAATCGTGATTAAATTGCAAAAGACTCCTGGACTTCATATCAGTGTTTTTGTCTCTCTCTTCCCCAGTAGAGTCTTTTAAATCTAAGAGGGCAACCAGTACTAGAAGGAAGTCTGAATATAGGAAAATAGGACAGTACAAGATTTCATAGTTCTATATGCTACCGTCAGCAGGCTCCTAAAATATACCTCTGCACAGTGTAATCTGTGAGCAACGTTAAGACTTGATGTTTCCTGGCTGGCTGGCCTCACCTACTTTAGACTAGGACAGATGTGTTTAATTTGAATCTAACTATGTTTTATACTCCACCTGCAGTTTATGGCAGACTCGGGCAAATGAAGCTGATGTTGATTTTCCTTTTGGCAATAGAATGAAGCAACTATTTTTCCCAGAGGCAAGAAATCACTGAAGGCTAAATTTAACTGTTTGCCTTCTCTTTCCACCTATTCTCCAGAGTTCTGATCAGACTGGGATGAGTCTGCAGGTATTCAGGGATGGCTTTATTCTTTTCACTGACCCTCTTCCTATTGCTAGTCACCTCATGTTCAAAGGGATTCAAGGACTGTCTTACTTCACTTAATTATCAGTTTACAATCCATGATCTTTTAACTTAGATAGCAAAGTACTATGCACCTATAGAATATTGTATAGCACTGCATAAGATAACACACACATACACACACACACAAATAAAATCTGTACCTTTATGGTTGTGGTTGTGCTTTTTCTGTGAGCTCAGTCTATGCAACAACATCTAATGCTATGTGAGGGAGAAAATTCTACATTGTCAGTGCTCTGGGAATAAGGGGAACAGGACAGCTGATTTATGTCATTGACATGGAAATTCTCAGATGGTTATGTGTTCAGTTTTCTTTATATTTTAGTGTCTGCATCTAGTTCACAGATCAGAGAATCGCTGATTCATTCATCACACATTCATGTACCAGCAACAAGTTAAACCTTGGGAGTACAGTTGAGGAGAAGACATATAAGATACCTGCCCTCTTAGAGCTTATATTGTAGTGGGGGAGATAGATAATGAAAAGCTCACAAATAAATAAGCAAGGTAGTCACCCACTATAATAAAAGGCATGAAAGAAAAAAAAAACAGATTGATGAGAAAGACAATGAATAGAACTGAATATTTCAGAAAGAGAGTCAAGCAACGCTTCTCTGAGGAAGTACCACTTGAGCTGAAACTTGGCTATGAGCATGAGCCAGTCATGTTAGAAGCTAAGGAAGAACATTACAGGCAGAGGAGACAAGTGTGAAGCTCTAGAGAGAGTCAAGAAAGTGATGAATTCAAGGAATGTAAAGGAAGCCAGTGTAATGAGTACACAATAACAAAATGTCACTAATTGTTTCTGTCAACAACACAATTCTAATAGAAGCCAATTTATAATTTAAAGCTCCATATCTGATCCTCTGTCCTCCTAATAATCAAGGGCATTGCTGCTAAGCTTATCCTTTATATGTATCAACTACCTACTGAAAACATATTGTATTTGCATGTTGATGTATTTATACATTAATTGATATTTTTACATACAGTATTAATGTGTTTACACAGTACTGTGAATGTATTAATGCATTTACATAATAATATAATATATTAAGAATTTATTTGAATGACTCCATACTTCTCCATTTTCTCTGTTCCTTTAGGCAGCCACCTAGAATATGTCTGCACCCTCATTTTTGCCCCCCTCTATTTCTGTAAACAAATTTGTATGCAGATGCAAAATTAAAAGCAAAAAAGCGGTAGTGTATCACTCAAGCATGATACTTCACAAATATATGATTTAATTTCTTCAATATTGCCACAAATTAGATGGTAAGAGTATTGCGATACATATGCATATGTGAGGAGATAAAACACAGACCCTTTAAATTCATCCTCCATAGTCATGACAGTGCAGATCTGGGCATTACAAATTTGTCTTCAATTTATTGCTCTCCCCTTGAATTTGGCAGCTATATTCCTACCATTTCATTAAAAAAAAATGAACAAAAATAAAAACTTTGCCTTCAATTGTACAAGTCAGAATTTGAGCAATGTGTGAACAGAATACTTGGCAAAATGAGCCAACTTTAGTATACAAGTGAGCAATAACTCTAGTTAAGATGAGATAAAGTTCATGAGAATCTGCATACTCAATGACTACAACTCACAGAAAATGTTAATATCCTTTGACTTACTGCCTGAGAAACTGTGCAGAACAAGATAAATGTCACTTTTTGAATCAACAATGGGTCCCTCAATTTACTTGGGTGCTTCTTGAGAGACCACTTGTATTGAATACAGGCAGTCCCCGGGTTACAGACAGGATCCGTTCCTAAGTCTGTCTTTATGTTGAATTTGTAGGTAAGTCAGAACAGAAACATATGGTTCTTGTTTAACATCAGTTAGTCAAATGTCTGTCTTAGCATATAGTGTTTATTTTACCTTTCTATGCATATAAAGTACTTAAGAAATACTGCCAAACCACAATGTTTTCATGAGCATCACGAAATATTACCTACGTTCGTTATTAAGAACCATTGTTATTTAACTCAAATTTTTAATATAATAGCAGCCTGTTTTTATGTACGAGTTGTCTACAAGTCAGATGTTCGTAACCCAGGGATTGCCTGAACTGAAATCTCAGCTGTTGTGTATTCTACTGAGTTTGATACATGGATCTTTATTTTAAAGCCTTCTCTCACTAGTTTTTTTTTTTTTTTTCCCCACAAACTAAAGCTTATGAGTGTGGCCATTTTAAATTTCAAAAAATTTACAAGTGAAAAAGTGTGATCTGATACTCATTTTCATATGTCATTTAAAAACAAATTCTAGTTGATACTGTATGCCATAATGCAATTAGTAGAAGTAGAGAAGGAAATGGGAAGACAAAAATGCCAATAGGAATGTTTATCTGTACGGTTAGGATCTGACACTTTATTGGCACATCACTGGGCATCCTTATAACAAAAGACCATATAATTTTGGTTTCAGTGGAGCCCCAAAATAACCATATTTAGCCACGGAAGACACACATCAAATAAAGAAATTTTTTATATTCAGAATTGTTTAGAACTATGTTAATGGTGATTTAGAACAGGGAGTCTCTCGACTGTTAGCCAGTGGTTTATTTCACTATTTTTGAATGTATTTTTCTTTTTAGATAACTTTCTAAATGCCAAAGGCACACTGGACTGTGGAGAATTAGAAGAAAATCAGGAACAATAGTTCAGTGTTGACTATTTGAATTTTACATCCTAATAGCTTCAATCAAGGCAGATGTCATAAAAAGACAAAAATATTTTGGGTGCTAGCATTCTGAACAAAAATCTTTTGGCACATTTTGTATTTAAAAAAAAGTTCTGTAGAGTCCCTTAAAATAACAAAACTTGGTGCTTTTAGAATTAAAAGGATCATTAGGGATGATCTAACCCAGTGCTTCTCAAACTTTGCTGCATGTTAGAATCACTTGGAGAGCTTCTCAAATTCCTGATGCCCATACTAATTAAATGAGAATCACTGGGGGTGGGACCCAGACCTCAGTACTTTTTAAAAAGCTCTTTCTCTAAGATTTTAATTTATCAAAGGAGAAGGAAAAATAATAGCAGAAAATAAGAATGGGAAGAAAGGAGGGAGGCAGTGGGAAAGGGAAGGAAAGAGGAAGCAATGGGGGAAGAAGTTAGTTTGCATTTTCCTGCCTTGAGTTGAGAAAGGGGCAAATGAGGGAGGGTATTTATCTGACTAGCTTTCTTTGTTAGTGCAGTACGAGTTATGAAAAAAAAGTTCACTTTCAGAAAGCTACAATGGCCACATCACGAGGTTAGGGAGAATAGGATAACATAACAAAACAAAACACTGAGTTGATTCCGGCTCATAGCAAACCAGTATGAGAGTAGAACTGCCCCATACGATTTCCGAGGCTGTCAATCTTTATTAAAGCAGACTGCCACAACTTCCTCCCGCGGAGCGGCTGGTGGGTTTGAACCATCAACCTTTCAGCTAGCAGCCAAGTGCTTTAGCCACTGTGCCACTAGGGCTCCTTAGGAGAATAGGATAGCTACTATTTAATATTAACATATATTGGATACTTACTAAAATAATCAGTTGAAATTTTAGAAATTACAAAAAAATTCAACCTTATAGTAGAATTCCCGAATACTTTTTTGACGACTTATCTCTACCTATGAGGAAGTTATTCAGCTAATAATTATTGAAGCCCATCTATGTGTCATTAAATGTGATGATGTGATCATTGCTGAGCATACGATGGGGCCCATGACAGACAAATACGCGTTAAAGTCTTAGAGGACACACAAGTATGTGACTAGGCAGTTACCACTGGACATGAGGGCTCTCTGAGAGGAAGCACATGGTGATAACATGCCACAGAAAGAGGGCAGGCACCAAAGGCATACCTGTTAGGCAAGCCCTCCCAGAGCAGAGACTAGAAGATTCTTGGAAACCAGCCAGGCAATGAGGTGGGACAAAAGATTCAAGGTAGAGGGAACAGTATGTGTAAATTCTGAGAGAAGAAATAAAGCATGTGTTTAGGAAACAGGAGAAACTCAGCTTGACTAGAAAGAAAGGAGTAAAGAAAACATGGCAAGAGACAAGACTGAAAAATAGGCTGAGGTCAGGATATGCAGTACCTCTTAGGACACTTTCAAGGAGTTTGGGCATTCTTGAGTATAAAGAACAACCGTTTTCAGCTGTAAAGCAGGAGAGTGACATGATTTGGACATTAGATAATTCACCCACGCATATCTGAGTGTGGCAGGCAAGTTAGGAGGCTGTAAGTGTTATTCTGACACAAGGAAATTCTGGCTGGATTAGAATATCCAGAAGAAATGCAGAGAGGTAGATTCCAAGAGATATTTTGGGAGGAAGAATTTACAGGTCTCATGTTTGACTAGACATGATGGTAGAAGTAAATGAAAAGAACCAAAGATGAAACCCATATTTCAAAATTCAGTGGAAACCTATGCCTTTTATTTTGATAGAAACCACAGAGTAAGAATCAGATGTGGGTGTGGGGCGAAGAATCAGTTTTAGAGATGCTTGGACTAAAGTGCCTATGGACACCCGTGAGGAGATAGTGAGAAACTGGCTTTATGAATTCGATTATGGAAAGGAAGATTTGGGTTAGAAATAGAGAAATTAGCATAGCTATGATGATTAAATCATGGGAAGGAAAAAAATTCTGGGAAGAGTATATGGAAAAGTGTCCTGTAAGTGGACACCTATTCCTGGACCTTGAACTCTCTGAAGTTTGTAACTATTTCATCTTCTTACCAAATTCTTCCCTGTACCTAAGATTAAAAAAAAAAAAAAATTTTTTAGTGTCCAACATTTTAAACATGAACTAAAAAATCCTGAGAAACACTAAAATTTTAAAAATGAGCTGAAAATGGAAGCCATTTAGAGGCAAAAAATTTTTGAAGAAGAAAAGGTGTGTGAAGTTGCAGAAACTAAAACGAGGGTATTTTTCAAGAGGGAGTTTGAGCGCCAGTGTCGTACATCACGAAGAGCTCTGATTAATGAACAGCTGAAGTGTTGATTCATTTTAGGAAAGGTGATGTCCTTGGTGACCTGGATAAGGATACATTCACAGGAGCAGTGCGGGTAGACGCCAGTCTGGAGCGGTGTAAAAGAGTGGGTACTTAGAAATAAAGTCTGCTAACAATTGTTTTAAGAGTTTGACTAAGTATTAACAGCTTGTTATATAGAATATACCATTGTGCTTAAGAGCCACAGTTAGGCAGGCCAGACTTGGGATCCTGCTCCGCAGCTGCAGAAAATAGGAGGCTGCTTGCAGCCTGAAGAAACAGAAAAAAGATGAAGGGAAGCACTGAGAGCCCTGTTAAGTTTGGGGAAAAAAATTTCTAATGGCCTATGTACCTAACCGTGCATTTGTTAAGAGCTCAAGAGCTGGAGCAAGCTCAGGCCTGGGGTAGACAGCTGGTCCAGACTTGAGGTTTTACCAGACAGGGGTGGTGAGGGTCAACAGTGCACAGGAAAAAATGACACATAACAGCTTCTGATTTTTTTGAAAAAAAAAAAATGCATAAAGTAGCTTATTGAATGTTATACTCTCAGATTATGCAAAATTACAAACCCAGTGAGTTGTTTGTTCTTTCAGAGACTATTGCAGTTCTTTTGCTGATGGCAAATGACAAGCTAAGAGAGAGAATTTGGCTGCTGTATATAAATTATGCGGCACATCAGGATGGTAACACTTAGTCCATCAATCCTTGTCAACAACACAAACTCACACTGACTATAAAAACAATCAGGTGATACACAGAAGATAAAAGTCGTTGCCATGTCCAGCTGTGGAAGGTTCACAAGGTCTACTTATTTAGGCCATGAATTTTGGATTTTCTGACTGTAAAGCTGGTCAAGCACAATTGAAAATAACCTTCAAGGAAAATGAGTCTAAAATAAGTCTACTAAATTGACCATTTATTAAGCATAATGACCCAAAGGAAGAACAGGACATTTGGTAATCTCTGGATAGCCCATTTTATGGAGTTTTTAGGCAGACTGGATGTGTCACAATAAAATTACAAAAATAAAATTGTGAAGCCTAGTTTTATATTTATCTCTAATTTTGTTAAAAAGTCGTCATTTAAGGCAGCAGTAGAATCATTTACTTTCAAACTACATTATGTAAAAAACTATATTTTACTGTTTTGAATTCAGTCTCAAGTATTTATTGTCAAGATTTTAAAGTCAATCATCTCAGTACATAACATGTTTATAAATGATGACACCAAACCTGACTGTGTACATTTATCCATTTGGTGGCTGGAGGAAAAAAAAAAAAGCACCACAAATATCAAAAAGGGTCCTCTTGCAACTAAAACTAATCAGTAGACACCCAGTAAATTAATGGAATGGAAGTCATATCTAAAACGTCAGATTTACATCTTAATTAAATTTTGTAAAAAGAAAATGATGTCATGTTCACCTCTTAGAGAAATATTTTCACATAAAAATGCTTAATAAAGTAGCTACTGGATGCTCTAATTCAAGACAGTCTCCAAAATTTCAGAATTTAAATCTTTTATCCTCAGCCTAAACAGCCTTAAGGAGCAGGAACATTAATCACTTTGAGAGGGAACCCATCTATAGAGATGCTTACTGATAAACATGAGAACAAAGGAGCTCTTGAATTCTTTTAACAAACATGGAATCTGTTATTCAGATTTAATGGCTAGATGGCCAATGTGTTTTCCTAATGTGAGAGAGTGCCTAATAAGGAAAGGCAGCTAAGCAATTAACTCAGCAGAAATCAGAAATTATGCGTGTTCTTGCTGTCCTCTTGGTTTTCAACAGGTATCAGGTTATTGCTGTTAACACTCCAATTAGCATCTTTACAGGGAACGACTTAATTTTAAGAACGGAAGCAAAGTGCCCTTTCTTCAGAGATCCGGAAGCCTTAATGGAAGTCCATTTAGAATATTAGTGCTTTTATACTAAATGGACCAGGGAAGTACTTAGGAAGTGGGACTCTGTTACCCCTCCGGCCTGTCAAATAGAATTATGACTTGCTAAAAAAAGCTATTAAGCACAGAAATGGACAACTGTTTGAGAGTATGAATTCATTCAGAAACCCATTGCTTCTATCATATCAAAAGTCTCAGTTCTACATTGGATCACACACTGTGAGGCCTTACCTGGTATTGAGTCTTTGCATCTCTCCTGCCCTCATTTTGTGATCATCTGATACCTTCCAGCTCATGCCTAGTGCCTAGATCAACCCAAACATAAAAAGAGGAAGGTTTTACGCAGCTCTAACCCAATGCTTTGGAAACCCTGGTGGCGTAGTGGTTAAGTGCTACAGCTGCTAATCAAGAGGTTGGCAGTTCAAATCCGCCAGGTGCTCCTTGGAAACTCTATGGGGCAGCTCTACTCTGTCCGATAGGGTCACTATGGGTCGGAATCGTCTCGAGGGCAGTGGGTTTGGTTAGTGGAACCCAGTGCTTAAGTCCCTGAATGGTGCAAAGGATTTGTGCTCAGCTAGTAACAGAAAGGTTGGTCGTTCCAGTCCATCCATTAGCACTGCAGAAGAAAGGCCTGGTGATCTACTTCTGTAAGATTACAGCCATTGAAAATCCTATGGAGCATAGTTCTACTCTGATACATATGCGGTTTTGGTTTAATCCCACGCTCAGAACCTAGCATCAGGTTATCCCTGCCACTGGTGAGATTCTGACCATATTTATCTCTTTTCTCATTGGCTGAGTTACTGTCTACACAATTTTATCAGTGATTCTTGGATAAGAAGTGGGGATGGGGTGCATGTAAATATCATCTCGGGGTATGGGACTCAAAATATAGCAGCTCTTGGGAAATGCCCTATCCCAAGCCCCACGTAGCTCTGTTCTGACCTGACTGCCTTGCTGCGACACTAACGCTGACGGGGATATCACCTATCCATTCAGAGCTGGGGAACAACAAAGATCTGGAACCACTGCTGCATCAACTTTCTTCTCTACTCTCCCCTCTCTCCGCTATCTTTAGGCTTAAAAAAAAAACAAAAACTCACTGCCGTCAAGTCAATTCCGACTCATAGCGACCCTATAGGACAGAGTAGAACTGCACCACAGAGTTTCTAAAGAAATTGTCAATTTTTTGGTTAGCAGCCATAGCACTTAACCATTGTGTCACCAGGGTTTCCCGAGGCTTAAAACCATGCCTTAACATCATACCTGTTCCTGAAAAACATTTCTGATAGCAACTACCTGCTTGCCCAAATTTCCAAATTTCATCTACCCTTGAATTTGCGCATTGTATCATTTAGCCTATCTGTTACAACATCTCATTATTTTATGGTAATAATAGCCAATATTTTATATATAACTATGTGGTAAGCATGGTATTGAGTGCTTTATGGGTATTGTCTCATGTAATCCCCATAATCTTCTTACGATAAACCTTGTTGACATTATTAATATGCCTCATTTTACCTACTTTTGACTTTTACCAATGTTACAAAACTTACCCAAAGGCATAGAATAACAAATGGCAAAAGCTGGATTGACACACAGGAAGCATGATTCAGAAATAAGAAATTATGCATGTGGGATAGTGTCCTTCACCCCATTTTCCTTATTTCGATTTATCTTCTAAAAGTTGTTTTCATTCTCTGCCTAGTGGTCAATTACTTACTATGGTTATATATTGGGTTCGGTTATCCAAGTTTGGATAAGTTCTTCCACCTCTTGAACTAATCCCCCTAGCATTTGAATACCTGATTCTCCTGCAAAAATGAGAATAATGCCAGGTTTTGGTCTGCAGTTAACATGTTTGTAACCTTCCCTTAGTATAATGCATTCTTCCCCCAGTGTGGCAATGCTTATTATTGCAGAGAAGGCAACAATGATAGCTGTCAGATCCTATAATATAACTACACTGCAAAAATGTATTATTGATGTATTGGTTCCCTAATGGTATAGATGGAGCCCTGGCGGTACAGTGGTTAAGCATTCAGCTGCTAACCAAAAAGGTCAGCAGTTCGAATCCACCAGCCACTCCTTGGAAACCCAATGATGTAGTTCTACTGTCCTATAGGATCGCTATGATTTGGAAAGAACTCAATGGCAACCAAAAACCATATACCTGTTGCCGTTGAGTCAAATCTAACTCATAGAGACCCTATAGGACAGATTAGAATTGCCCCATAGAGTTTCCAAGGAGAGCCTGGTGAATTCGAACCGTCAACCTTTTGGTTAGTGGCTGTAGCTCTTAACCACTACACAACCCAGGGTTCCTCAGGAGCAACAGTTTTTTTGGAGGGGCGGGGGGTGTGGTTAATGATATAGATAAATAAATAAGTCTCTCCTGTTGCTGTCGACTCGATTCCAACTCTCTAGGGTCTGATTATTTCAGAACGAGTTCATATTACTCCCAATCTTACATAAAAAAACTTTGTGGATGACCACAGCATATGAATCACTGAGTGAAGTATGGGAGTCCTACTACAATACCTGGTCCAGAGTAGGTTCAATATGTGGAATGAATGTCACATATATATTTAAATGTACTTATATATATGCTTTCTTATCAAAAGAAATACAGTAATGACAACAAAAGATCATGTGAAAAAGATGAAACCCCTACATGGAGCTTTTAGAAGCCTGAGGTAGAGTATTTGAGTTACGATTTGGTTAGGAAGAGTTGACTATCCCTCTACAGCAATCCTATCAAGTGGTGGATGTAGATCAGTGACTCACTGACACAGAGCTATGAAGGGGGTAACGAACAGCTTTGCAGTACGTTACTTATGACTGTTTTTTTGTTTGGTTGGTTGTTTTCCTTATGAAGGACACTTTAAGCAACATAGGCAGTTGTGCATTTTCTCTGTGTGAAGACCAATCCTCTCTGAATCAGCATTATGCCCAGAAAAATATACGATCATACCTATCATGAAAGTAAAGTGGTTCATTAATGATAATTTAAGTGTAAGGGAGTTCAGATTTGAAATAATGAAGTGAACATTTCAGACACTCCAATAATGTGATCCACTTGGAAACCATGGTGGTGTAGTGGTTAAGTGCTATGGCTGCTAACCAAAAAAGGTCAGCAATTCGAATCTGCCAGGTGCTCCTTGGAAACTCTACAGGGCAGTTCTACTCTGTCCTACAGGGTGGCTATGAGTCGGAATTGAATCGGCGGCAGTGGGTTTGGTTTTTTTTGGTTCTTTCAGATAATCCTTATTTGTGAGATGGTGGCCACACTGCTGTTAACCCAATCTGCATTGCACACAAAATTGCTCTGAACATAAAGTTTCTCCCTTAGGTTTTAGGATAACCATGATAATAACAACTGTGTTTTATTGAGAATCTACTATGTATGACCCAAGTACTTTTATTGTTACAGAACACTAAGAAAATTGTCTATATTCACAGAATTTGAACCCTAGCAGTATAATTTAGGAGTCTTGGCTGTTAATCACTACTTATACTGCCTTGTTTTTAAATTCTACATTTTTTTTCCTAATCCTACAAATATTATATTCATTTTTAACAGTTCAAACACTACAAAAATATAGAAAACAGAAAGTACAAATTCAATTCTCAATAACCCCATACCTCAGCTATAATGACTATTAATTCAAATTATGTCCTATAAAACTTTTCTCTGTTCAGCTCTCATTTTAATAAAAAAATTAAACTCTGAAACAAAGACAAATAAGAGCAAAAACTTTTTAAAAAGTGATTGCATGAACTTTAAATATTACCCTCTTTCCTGCTTTTCATTCCTTAGAAGTAACTATTGTAACTGTTAACTTTTTTTTTTTTTAACACAAGTGGACAGAAACTGTGTGTGTTCCATACCTACTTTTTTTTTTTTTTTCCTCTGCAGGGTATCTTGGAGATGGGCAGCATAAAGTCACTATATTCTGCTTAGCAAATACATGGCATCCTGATACATGAGTGTGCCATAACCTATTTGCAGTTCCATACCACTAGACATTTAGGAGGTTCAATTTTTTTTCCTGTTACAAACTATTATGCATCAAACATCTTTCTCAACTTTTACTTGTACTAAGACTATAACCTTGGAAGTGGAAATATGCTTCAAAATTTTTATTACTATCCTTAATATCCTTCAAAAAATACTAACCCAATTTGGAATATTTTCACAATGTATCTCTAGGACTAGTTCCAAATTAATTTACATTATTGTAAGGAGTGTGTACATATGATTTTTGCTCCTCTTTAGTTGGAGCACCTTACAAGGTTGGTTCTAACAGGATAAACCCTGAGTTCTTGTCACCAGAGAAGAAATAATAAAGGATCATCTGCTGCTTCATTATTTAACTAATCCAAAAGATACACAAATTTGGGGGCTTTTTAAGTCTTTAATCCTATTCTGAGTGTTGGCCCAGAAGTTAGTGTGACTGCTGTTGGCAGTTTTCCCAGACCTAGGATTAGGAAACTCAAGAAACCTATCAGTAGATGCTTAAAAAGTCTCAGATGACCTGGCTTGTCATCCAAGCCCTGGCCCCTGCTCCTATACTCTTCCATCCTTCTGCCCTGACCTTGAGCCTGGCATACCTCTTTCCAGGAGAGCGTCAGGATTTGTAAGCATGGGGCCAACGCACAAAGGCTGTTGACTACTGTCAAAACTCATTGTTAAACAGAAAAAGCACTATGTGCTATATGGTCTCTCTTGATCTTTCCATCTCTCTCTCTCTTTCTCTTCCTTTCATTAGAATGAGGGAGAGAAAGCTCCAGAAGGATATATACAAAAGAGTCCCCAGTGGCTATCCCTAGGTACCAAGGTCATAGTGGTTTCTGAATATCTTTATTTTCTAATGTTTTCTAAAATGATACATACTGCTTTTTTGCAATAAATAAAAAAAAAAAAACTTAATTAAAAATTCACAACATTGAAAAATCCAATTAGCAAGCTAGGTAGAAACAGAAACGATAACTGCCAAAGTTGAACTGAAAGAAACAGAGGTTAGTGAGTATTATGATGGACCACGCATGCTTAATGTTTACTTGGTGCAGGAAATATATTACTCTTCATGATCACAACCTGTTCTCCTCAGAGTAACACAGCAGATGTAAACTTTCAAGGTTTATCTATAGCTGTGAAATTCATGGGCCTACATGAGGACACAGGATACTTATCAGTGACTATCCTGATATTTTGTATTTACCTTATGAGCTGCTCTTCATCAATTTACAATACTGTTGGCAAAATGAATGCATAAATCAATTTTGATTCTATTTTATTTTGATGAATGCTTATCTAGAGAGGCTAATATTTTAACTTCTGTGCACTTAATTTAATTTTCAAAATTACATAATGACATTAATAACATCTCTAACTATTGAACAGTAATTATATGATAGGCGCTGTTCTAAGCATTTTCTAGATATTATCTCATGTAAACTTCACAGCAATCAGATGACATTACACTATTATCATTACCAGTTTTGGTGATTAAAAAGACTATTAATGGAAAAAAAAAAAGGTTGAGTAACTCACCCAAAGTTCCATAGGGAACAAGTAATGTCACCTCTATTCTGCCCCATGTAATCTGGTTCCTTATTGTATGACCTAGCACTTGATAGAAAGGATGGGGTGATACCCATGCAACAGGCAGAAAAGAAAACATTATAGAAACATAACTAATAGTCTGGATCACTTATGCAGCCAAAACCTGAAAAAAGTCCTACTCATCCATCCAACCATGCATTCAAAGAAAATTCACTGTGCTACTACTAGTTTCGAGACGCAGCATTAATTGTTGTGAGAGTTACATCACGAACTTATGATGCAGTCCTGGTCTACCTAATTCTCTGAATCTTATCTAATCTATTTAAAGTTCAAATTTTTTGAATCTTCTAAAAGGAGAGAAATAGACAAAAATGACTGGCTTCAAAATTATCAAATTATTAATATGCACTTTAATGTGGACTTAGAATGCCCTTTAACTGTCACTTAAAATAATGAAAAGAACTTAGTTTATTGCAGAAAGAAAACTAAAGCTGATGTTCAGAGGATCCCACGTGAATGATTTATGCGCCTTTGATTTTCCCCCACGAAGCTCCTGGTTAGTGATATGATTTAAGCCCGTAAACTACTGAGATTTAGTTTACTTCTGGCAAAGAAAATCTATTTTATGTTCATTTAAAACCTCTTATCAAGTTTTTCACTTTGATCAATGAAATTATGTCTCATGCTTTTTAAAGTAATTACTTAATAATTAAATCAGCTGCATTCTAATACTATGGGGATTAGAATTCCGTTTTAGTACCTTTACTGGCCTAATAAAATCTAGATGCATTTCCAGGGTCAATATAGAAAATCTTTAGCAAGGTGGCATAATTCACTGCCATCAAAGGGATTACAGGTCACATCTCACCTGGGGAATGATTCAGGTTTGATTATACTCTGCTACTGCCATTTTTTCAGAAGCTTGTCTTAGAACTTCTCTTTTTCATTTCAATAATTTTGTTTTGTTTTGTTTTGTGCCTGAACTAAAAGAGAAAATATCTGGAATTACTAACAATACAATTTACATTGGTCTAAGGACAGGAAGTCAAAAGTTCAAGAAGCATCAAAGACTACAGCAATGATAATACTTCACACGTAGACTTTGTAGTTTACAAAGGCTTTTACATAGTTTTTTTTTTTTTTTGAAATAAGGAAGATATTATTTCTATTTGAAAAATATAGTGCTTTTCTATGAGAATTACGAAGCAACTAAAAAATTCTAGAAAACAAATGACATAAACGCACAATCTTCTAGTTACCACCTAGGTAAAATTTTCTAAATCCACATAGTTTATTGAACTTCGTTTTCCTAAAGTATAAGATAGAAATGAAAATTATAACTACCTCACAGACTTATTATAAAAATCAAAGGAGAAACATACGCTAAAGCCAAATTTTTAATTCGAAGATAGTTTCCATTTATTTTTCAAAGAATTATTTATATCAATATGAATATTTGTTGAACATTTTCTATGTACCAGGAAGCGTATCTCTTAACTTATATATATTAGCTCATATAATATTCAAAATAACACATGATGTCAGCAATCTTATTAGCATGTCACAAGTGAGCAAAATGAGGGTTAACAGGTTAAGAATCTTGCCCAAATAACACAATTCCTAAATAATAAAGTTAAATTTCAATGCCAGGCTTACTGATTCCATGTTCTAAGCAACCGAGCTACCCATAATTCTATGGTAGGGTGCCAAGTGCTCTGAAACCCCAAAGAACTTGAGTATGAACATTTAGAGAGAAGTGGCGATTGTTACAGGAAAACCTCTTTAACATAAAAAAGAGAAAGAGTCTTTCATAGCACTATGAAAATCATACTTATTTTAGCAAATGTACAAAGGTAGCATTACTTTTTTTTATTATTGTAATTTAGATGAGGGTTTACAGAACAAATTAGCTTCTCACTAAACAATTAGTATACATATTGTTTTATGACATTGGTTACCAACCCCACAACAAGTCAACATTCTCCCTTCTTGACCTTGGGTTCCCTATTACCAGCTTTCCTGTCCCCTCCTGCCTTTCTAGTCCATTCTCTTGGGCTGGTGTGCCCCTTTAGCCTCCTTTTGTTTTATGGGCCTGTCTAATCTTTGGCTAAAGGGTCAACCTCAGAAGTGAATTCGTTTCTGAGCTAAAAGGATATCCAGGGGTCATACTTTTGAGATTTCCCCAGTGTCTGTCAAACCAGTAAATCTGGTCTTTTTTTGTAAGAATTTTGTTCTACATTTTTCTCCACTTCTGTCCAGGACTCTCTATTATGATTCCTGTTAGAGCAATCAGTGGTGATAGCCAGGCATTATCTAGATGTGCTGGACTCAGTCTGGTGGAGGCTGTGGTAGTCGTGGTCCGTTAGTCCTTTGGACTCATCTTTCCCTTCTGTCATTTGGTTTTCTTCATTCACCCTTGGTCCAGACGGGGTGGAACCAGGGGTGACCACTCACAAGTTTGTAAGATCCCAGATGCTACTCACCAAAGTAAAACGTAGAACATTTTCTTTATGAATTATGTTACGCCAATTGAGCTAGATGTTTCCCAAGACCATGATCTGCATATATTATTACTTTCTTGTTTTAAATTTGGCGCTGTGGATAACTTGATTATTTCCTAAGGGAAATGGAGTATAGGACTACCATGTCGCGTTTACATTCTTGAGTCATTTTGGAAATGTGTTGACTTCAGGATGGTTGAGGGTTGGGTGCCATTAGAGTGGCCAGTGTTTGTTTATAGTTCTCTTGGCCTTGCTTGTTTCCAGCAGGTCTCAGAAGGTGCCAAAAAGATCAGGGTCATAGCATGACTCACAACCGCAAGCCACAGTATCTAGGAGAGAGTGTTTCTGATTAGCAGCCTCTGTTAAGAGCAAAGTAATTTCTTTTCCAGAAGACTTGGAAATTTCCCCTCAGTATTTATTGACCCTCTCTTATGGATCTCTAGAGAAAAAGAACCAGTTTTACATATATATATATATATATATATATATATATATTCTGGTAAGATGTCTGTTTATAGTGTGAAGATTTCCCTTGGAAAACTCTATTTTTATGCTTAAATGCTTCAACTGATGGACAAGACCCACCCACATTATGGAGGGTAATCTGCTTTGTTGTTGTTGTTAGGTGCTGTTGAGTCAGCTCCAATTCATAGCGACCCTATGTATAACAGAATGAAACACTGCCAAGTCCTGCACCATCCTCACAATAGTTGTGCTTGAGCCACTGTGTCAAGCCATCTCATTGAAGGTCTTCCTCTTTTTCACTGACCCTCTCCCATCTGCTTTACTCAAGGCCAATTGGTTTAAATGCTAATACATGTAAATACTTCATTAAAATATCTAGACTAGTATTTGACCAAATGACTGGACACTATAACTTAGGTAAGTTGATACATAAAATTAACCATCATAGGCCCTAAACATATACTGTGCATAATCCAGGTCCAATACTTATGTTTATGGGAATGTCTTATGCTTATGACCTTAAATCTGAGTTCCTGAATTAATTATTCTGCCAAGGGGGTGGGGTATCCTTTCAGAACAATCAGGTTCTACTCCTGGAATAGAGAGCAACACCAATTTGGTAATGATGAACTCAGATTCCTGGGTTCAAATCTAACTTTCCCACTTACTCTAGTTACATAACATCTCTGTGCTTCAGTTTCCACCTGTATACAATAAGGAGAATAATATTACCTGATAAGGTTGTAGTGAAAATTATATGAGTTAATACTGATAAAATGCTTAAAAGACTGTCTACTACATAATATGTGCTCTATTTCTGTGGGCAGTCCCATGGTGTTGCCTTCTATCAGGCCCCCAAGTAGTTGTATACACCCATTTCCCTGTATTCCTGTGTCTTTATAATGAGGGAGGAGGTTAAGCCACTTTGTTTCATACCTGCACAATCATTCATTCATTGATAATAATTCTGATGCTAGTTAATATTCTTTCCAGTTTGTTCAACACATACTATGCTTTATGGTCAAAATTAGGCCAAGAGCCTGACCTATTTTTCCACTAACTTTGTACCATTGCTTCTATTTTTCGAGGCACGTCTTCTTTTCTTCAGATTGCTAAGTTTCTGATTTAAAAAGTCCTATTTGAGTTTGAACATGCTAAAATATTTTGTATCATTTTTACCTGTCAACATTTAACCTCTCTACATTCACCATTTTCCATTAATATTGTAACTTAATTTCTCCAAATTTTAAGAGACAACTTGAAGCAAAGCATGAAATAGTGTTTTATTATGTATTGATGTTAATGTTTATTAGAAAAAAAATAAAACCAGCATACCAAATTCATTTTGTGGATATCATTAGAAATTTTAAGTAAAATTTGAGTCAATTTAAATAATTTTATTTAATAATATTGATAAATCCCAAAAAACCCATTGCCTTCGAGTCATTTCTGACTCGTAGCGACCCTATAGGACAGAGCAGAACTGCGAAATGTGACTGATTTTTGGAAACTCTGTACATCAGTTAAAATTAACAATAGACAAAAAAAAAAAAAAGAGAAGAGAGAGAACATCAGAGCACAACAGTCACCAGAATGGTAACAATAAAGAATTAATTGCATTTTATAGCAATTTAACTCTTTGAGCATATGTTCACTAGTGTACATTTTATTTTAAATCTCATAAGATAAACCTCTGACTTAGCATGAATTAGATCCATAAAATTTCAGAGATAAAAAAGACCTCAGAGACTGTATAACCTATTTCCCTTGCTTTTAAATGAGTAAAGGGAGGTCTAGAAATATGACCCAGCCCTGGTGGTGCAGTGATTTAGAGTTTGGCTGCTAATCAAAAGGTCAATAGTTCAAATCCACCAGCTGCTCCTTGGAAACCCTATCGGGCAGTTCTACTCTGTCCTATAGTCCTATAGGGTCACTATGAGTCGGAACCAGTTTGATGGCACTTAAAAACAACAGAAATGTAGTGACTTGTCACCCAGCCAGATGGTGGCACATTTTTGATTGGAATCTTAGTCTCCTGATCTGCAGACCAGACGTTTTTTTTCTGTTTGTTTTTACTGTACTACACCATCTGATGGCGTAGTGGTTAAGTGCTATGGCTGCTAACCAAAAGGTTGGCAGTTCAAACTCACCAGCGGCTCCTTGGAAACTCTACGGGGCAGTTCTGGTGTGTCCCATAGGGTCGCTATGAGTCAGAATCGACTTGATGGCAGTGGGTTTGGTTTCGGACACCACCTGCTCCTACACTGTGTAGTTAGTCTCATTTAAAGGGTGAAAAAATTGAGGCTCTAGTTCTAATGAGGGACTTAAACCCAGTTTCAATGAGTCAAGTCCCATATTATTTCTACCATCTTCTAGGCCACAAAGATGAGAATATATTACGATCCATCTTCCCATTTATATTCAGTAGAGTTTCCTTTTTGTCAAATGTGAAAAACAATTGATTATCTGAAAGCCTTGCACCAATTTTTTTTTTTCTTTTTAATATCCTACCTTGCCACTCTCATTTGAAATAGTAAGCTATTTTAGTAGTCAAAATAAGCAAATCAGAGAGATCTATAAAAGGGTATTAACATACTTTTAGCAATACTTCTCAGTTATGTAAAACATAATTTGTTGGTTTAGTTTACAAATTAAAGTCCCATTGAATGCCGTCCTCTTATTACTAAGTCAGTTGGTTTTAGTATGTGTTATCTATGTTAGATCTTCAGAGAATGGTCTGGGAAGTTCTTCAGTTTTGGTCCTAAAGCAATTTAAAGAACCTTAGAGGTGATAATCTAGAATGTTTTAGCTCAAATAAGTGATTAAGGAAGCATCATTATTCACAGTAGCTGTGACAAGATAATAAAAACTAAGCAAATACATAAATTGTGTCCCTAGAGGAAGGTAGTGAATGGTTTTGAGAAATGATGTTCCAATATAAAGATCTGATAGGTAAATCTTAAGCATTAATATTTTTCCTGTCAAACAGAACTCCTATTACTAGCTCAGGGCCTCAAATACAATATTCATTGTATTCATATATTTGCTGCAGAGAGATTTCCTACTCTGCATTTTTCATGCATGAGTATTTGGTAAGTCTCCCCCTTGTTTTGGTGGGATCTGAATTTCTTACACCTCTGAGTCCTTTTAAAGCAAGCCTCAGTTATCCACTGTTTTCCTTCTCACACATTTATGTGGGCCTTTATGGGAATTTCCTCTGCTATCTCTCCCTATTGTATGCTATCACATTGGCAAACTGCTTATCCATATGCATTCATGCAGACCTTTCAGTTTGCTTAATGTCACACAGGGAATCCCAAAATAAGAAATATGTCTCTTCAAAAGAGCAGAGTATGAGGGTGTGCCTAAATGTACAGTCAGGTTAATTTTTTAAAATATTTACATTTTCTTGCTTATGAACTTTCAGTAAATTTAAGATGTGCTTTCAGAATTTTCAGCTTTGCTTGTTAATTTTCCCTATTTACTTACTATCTAACTGTGCTTTAATTGCTTTCTTAATTTTATAATCCTTTCCTTCATAGTCTGTGAACACTGCCTTATTAGATTTTTGATCAATTTATTTTGTTTGTAAACGTCTTCATGATGTACCTCTTGATTATATATTTTCAAATCAAGTAATATTAGCTTAACATAGCACATTTTAAGAATAAATAAACTGAATCAGGCATCTTTTTAACCATTAAACTTTTAAACATATTACTTAAAAAATCACACTTTGTTATTATTATTCTTTAATCTTGGCCCATTAACACTAGTAGTCTATAAAATCACCAGGTTCTTCTCAGTATATCTTAGTCTAGAAGCTTCCTTGAAACTTGTCAACCATGAGTAGCCCTGCTGGTATCTAAAATACCTGTGGCATAGCTTCCAGCACCACAGCAACATGCAAGTCACCACAGTACCACAAACTGACAGATGAAGGAATTGGTGGTCTACATCTGAAAAAATGGTCAGGAAAACCTTAGGGATAGCAGCAGAAAATGGTCTGATATAGTGTAGGAAGATGAGCCCCTCAGATTTGAAGGCACTCAAAATATGACTGGGGAAGCACTGCCCCCTCAAAGTAGAGTTGACCTTAATAATGTGGTTAGAGTCAAGCTTTTAAGATCTTCATTTCCTAAAGTGGCATGACTCAAAATGAGAAGACTGTGGCAAATATCCATTACTGGACGTGTAATGGAAGAAGCATGAATCAAGGAAAATTGAAAATTAGAAAAAATGAAATGAATCACTTGAAGATTGACAAACTAAGCATTGGTGAGCAGAAAAGGACTGGTTTTTAGCATTTTGAATCAAACAATCATATCATCTACAATGCCAGGAATGACAAGATGAATGGCGGTGCAGTCATCTTCAAATATAACATTTCCAGATTGATCCTGAAATGCAAAGGTGTCAGCGATAGGACAATATTCATACACCTACAAGAAAAACCTAAAAAGGTGCCACATGTGAAAGCTGGACAATGAATAAGGAAGACTGAAGAAGAACTGATGCCTTTGAATTACGGTGCTGGCGAAGAATATTGAATATACCATGGACTGCTGGAAGAACAAACAAATCTGTCTTGAAAGAAGTACAGCTAGAATGCTCCTTAGAAGTGAGGATGGCAAGACATTGTCTCATGTACTTTGGACACATTATCAGAAGGGACCAGTCTCTAGAGAAGGACATCATGCTTCTTAAAGTAGAGGGTCTGAGAAAAAAAGGAAGGCTTTTAATGAGATGGATTTACACAGTGGCTGCAACCATGGGCTCCAGCATAGCAATGATGGTGAGGATGGTGCAGGACCTGGCAGTGTTATGTTCTGCTGTACACAGGGTCTCTATGAGTTGAAACTGACTTGAGGGCACCTAACAACAGCAACAAAGGTCTATAAAATGCTACTTGTTACATAAAGTAAATGTTTTTTAAAGTAAAAAGGTGATGTCACATTCTGTTTTATTAAAATTTCAGTTATTATTATCTTGTTACATTAAGAAAAGCACTTTTCTAAAAATATTCCCATTCACTGATCTTCACATACATGTATATAGCTACAAAAGGTATTATGGTCAGTGTTTGAAATGTCTTATACTGTGTACTTCTTAATTTTCCCTAAAACACAGTTCATTTTTTTTACTTATTCATTCAGTCACTCAACTTGTATATTTTTAAGCACCTACTCTGTGCTTCGCATACTGAAATAAAAATTTTAAATGTCATAAAGACTGTTTTTACCATCTACATAGAGTCCTTGTGAATTTTTTTTTCTGAATACACTGTGATAATAAAAACAAACAACTGATTCTTTAGTTTAGAAATGAGTTTCAATGCAGAAATTGAACCCCTTATTTTGAAAGTTAATTCACATCATAATGTAATTAAGGTGATAATGCTTGCTCTTGTATTAATATTATAAGAACGAGTACTAATTCTGAAGACTTAATCTTTTCGTGTCTATAGCCCTGGTGGTGCAGTAGTTAAGCGCTTGTCTGCTAACCAAAATGTTGGCAGTTCAAATCCACCAGCTGCTCCTTGGGAATCTTATGGGGTAGTTCTACTCTGTTCTATAGGGTAGCTGTGAGCTGGAATCAACTCAATAGCAATATGTTTGATTTATTATCAGCGTGGCTAGGATTCTAATAATACCCGTTTGTATATAGTATATTTTTCCTAAATAACTCAAAGCAGCTATACAAATACATTTTTCCACCATAACCCTTACCAATCACATATTTTAGGATGTTATCTCTATTTTATATTAGAAAAGTTGTACGGAAGTAGAAAAAATAATGTCTGATAAAGATTTCAAGTGTGAAAAAGAGTTTATAAAATGTAGGTTGGTGGAAGGAGAGAGGATTTCAAGCAACATGTGCAAAAAGAATAGAAATGTAACATAATAGAGTATGTATCTCTCACTGCGTGTTTCACAGCATATTTGCCATCCATCCATTCATTCATTCAAAATACTGCCTCTATTACTAAATAGAGTATGTGGACTTGAACATACGGGCAGACTCTATGTTGTCTTTGTTTTCTAGCATTAAGCTGTTAAAAAGTGGGAACTCAAAAAATATCTAAAATTCTAAAGAGTCAGATGGTAATATTACTTCCTGAAAATCACATACTTACGCAGTCAAGGCTCAAAATTCTGATTTTCTCATTTATTCTGTTCAATACAAACCAATGTATTGAGGACTTACCATGTGCCCAATACTGTGTCAGGTATAAAAACACCAAAACCCTTTGCCATCGAGTAGATTCCAACTCATAGTGATCCTATAAGACAGAATAGAACTGTCCTGTAGAGTTTCAAAGGCTGTAATTTTTATGGAAGCTGACTGTCACATCTTTCTCCTGTGGAGTAGCTGGTGGGTTCGAACTTCCAACCTTTTGGTTAGCAGCCAAGCCCTTAACCACTAAGCTACCAGGGCTCCTTGTTTGAGGTATAAAATAAAAAAAAAAAAAATTTTATAGGGAGTGGGAAAGACCGTATTATGGCTCGAGGCATTGAATAAAGGGGTACTAACATATGTGAGTCCACTGTTACTTCTTAGATTTTAAATTATTTGGAAGATAAATAAGTTCTTCATAAAATGGAAAAGAATGATGCAGACTCTCAGTGCTTAACATATTTGTCTGCTTAGGCATCTTTTCACAGGTAAATGAGGATCTGCAATGGCTATAAATTCCCTTCCTCCTTTCTCTTTTTAGTGAAAGAAAAATTATTCAAATGCTGGGCTTTCCCTTCTGTGAGGAGCAATAATTTAAATTTACATGGAGTAATCACATCAAAACAGTCTTGGTTAAACTCTATCAACAAAGGAAAACCTATACATACTCTCCTTAGAGAAGTAATTTGCAGCATCCTACTGACCTGCAAAAAACCATATTTTTTATATTTTTCCTCAAGAATCTTGCCTTACAAATATCACAATCTACATACTACATGTGCCTTCTTTATATGTAGGGGATGGTATTTGCAGAGATTACTATCACTATATACTGCTAGATCTACACTGACTGATGCCTTATGAACACATTACGCTATACTGTGCGTTTTTTATAACAGTTTTTTTTTTTTTTAATTCGTAACCAATGCTACTCTTTGCAGAGCACTTTGCCGTTCGTGGCACTGCTTTCAGATTCTAACCGGATGGATGTCTGAGTCTGAAAAGAGCTTGGCCTCTCCCTGTTGCTCTACCTTGTTCTCCTTGTTACTGTTGTGACCAGAGCCCAGAGCAAAATCACAGTGCTGAAGCTTTCTTGTGATTTTCCTCCTGCCCTCCTGCTGACGCTCTCATTTCCAGCTCCCTTCAAAAAATTGTTTGAATACTCTACTGTTATCCATTCCCCCCTGGACAACCGGGAATTCTGTACTAAAATAAGCATTCCTTTACTGCCAGTGGACTGGTACACCCAGTACTTAAACCCTGGGGCCTCTTTCCTGTTATTTAATGTACTACTGCTCAAGAACTGATGCTGTACAGTTTTCACAGAAGACTGAAAGCTGAATGTTTCCTTTGCTTTATGGTGCTTGATGCTTCGGCCACATTGCTTTTTCATTCTTCCCACGTGACTTGTATCACTGAGGGGCAATGGCTAAGTGAGGGCAAGGCAAAATGTTTTTATGTCTTCATTCTCTCTACAATACCCAGCGAAGAATTATTTCTTCGTTGCGTCACTGAATACTGGCATGCTGGAATTCATGTCCCTCTCTGGCCTTCCCTTTCCTTCACTTGTACTGAGTAGTAAGGGGGGTGGGGAGGGTATCATTTAGGACCGTAAAGGGAGATAACAATAGCAATTCACCCTGATCATCCCAGACACAATGAGGAACGTGAATGCCCAAATAATATGTGGTGTGGTACAAAGACTGAGAACAGAGGTCCACAGACCTATGTTCAAATGGAGGCTACACCAAACATTAGATGCATAACACTGCATAGGTCAATTAATCTCTCTGTGGTTCAGATGCATCTCCCTGAAATGGATAGCATTAAATAAGATAGTGAGCATCCGGCAGACATTTAATCGATGGGAGCTACTATTTTACTGCTGCATTCTAATGGTCTAGCTTCTCTGCCGTGTTTTCTGTTCATTTTCATTCTATTTTTCTGTATAAGTTTTACACAGACATTTATATAGGTCACTAAGTGACAGCATAGTCTTTCTTCACTTTTGAGCTACTCTCTGCACATATATTTTTCCTAACACTTTTTTCATACCAGGACTGTCAATATTGCATTGCACTTCAGAACGTCATTCCTGGAATCCTGTCTTCACCACAGACCAGTTTTGGGACATTGGGAAAATCGTTTAAAATCTGTGCTCGTATTTATTTATTTATTTTCTGTAAAAGAGAATAATGTAAGCACCTAACTCATAGACTCATTGTGAGAGTTAAATGAATTAATTTCTACAAAGTCCTTAGAAGAGTGGCTGGCACATAGTAAGAGTTGAATAAACAGCCACTATTAAATTACCACCCACTGGAAACCCTGGTGGCATAGTGGTTAAGAGCTACGGTTGTTAACCAAAAGGTCAGCAGTTCGGATCCACCAGGTGCTCCTTGAAACTCTCTGGGGCAGTTCTACTCTGTCCTATAGGGTCGCTATGAGTCAGAATCAACTCAACAGCAGTGGGTTTTTATTACCACCAACTACCAACTTGTCATGTTCTATTTCATGGATTTGTTTATGTTTTTTAACTATTATATGTTGCTCTTTTCTTACCAATTCATTCACCGTCAATTGTAGTTCTTACCTTTGCTGTGATCAACTAAACTCAATTCTGCTTTTCAATATTTCTAATATTTCATCCAATACATTATTTGTAAACTTTTTATGCACAGCTACCATCTAAATCAGTTTAAGGAGGAAAACAGATTAGAATACAAATACAAGAGAGTAGGGTCTATCCTATCGGACAACATTTCATCCCCAAATACATTTGTCATCCACCTTTTGAATGCCTTTTTCAACCCACATTTTCTTTCAGTAAGGGGCAGTCCACCATAATGCATTTTAGATCTCACTTAAATATGTGACTCACATTTTCATCTTACCCTAATGCCATAATCCACATAAAGCACTCAGCAAAGTATCTAGTCAATACTTAAAAATGTTAGCTGTTATTGTGGTTGCAGGCTACATCTGTGATCACGGTGCGGCCATGGCAAGCACACCTTGTCTTCTTTTGCTTGGGCAGTTGTGTGCGCACACTTGACTCTGGTTTGTTCTCTTCTGACTATGACAAACAGACGCTCACTAAGCCTGCTTCTGCTAAATAATAAACTGTAACTTCAGGCAATGCAAGTGCTTTTCTTCAAAATTATGAAGTATTTCAAGAATACACATAACCGTAGATAATAATATAATGCACAGACAGGGGTCTACCACCTACCTTTGCCAAATTTAGCATTTCCTCCTTTTGTTTCCATTTTAAGAAGCAAAGCATGAAAGACACAGTTGTAACATTGTGAGCACCCCTTGTTGATTCCATTCTTTTTCTTCCCGCCTTTGGCAGAAGAAAGGACTAATGTAATATTATTTATCTTTTAATACCTGATTTATACTTTTACCATGTGAGTATGTGTCCATACAAATCTAGTTTTATTTTACTCTTTAAACTTTACATATACCATCATACTGAATGCATTCTTCCACCTGTTGCTTTTGTTTGAAACTGTTTTTGAAATTCATCTGTTTACTCAAAAAACTCCAGTTAATAGAGTTGAATTGCTTTATAGCATTCTATTGTATAAATATACCATAAGCATTTATTTACACATTGCTCTGATGATGAATATATAGAATTTGAGTTTTTCCAGCTTCTACTTATTCCATTTTAGTACGTATCTCCTTTTTTACTCTTCAAAAATTTCTTAGGAATATATCTAGATATGGAATTCTGGGTCAAATGATATGCTGTTGACTAAACTATTTTCAAATTTCCCCACACGTCTGTCAGTTTGTGAGTACTGTGGTGGCTTGTGTGTTGCTGTGATGCTAGAAGCTATGCCACCAGTATTTCAAACATCAGCAGGGTTGCCCATATTGGGCAAGTTTCAGCAGAGCTTCCAGGCTAAGACAGAATAGGTAAAAGGACCTGGCACTGTACTTCACAAAAAATTACCCAGTGAAAACCTAATGAATAGCAGTGAAACACTATCTGATACAATGTTGATCTAGAGGCATGAAGAGTCCCAGGTGGCAGGGTGGTATTACTTTGGTTTACTATTTTCCTAGTTTGGGGCAGTTCTAATAGGTTCCACTTGTCTTTTTCCTACCATTATAGCCTATACTCCACTTCTCAGGAATCGAATCTAGGAGTTCTACCTGTTGCTGAGTATGTAATTCCAATTATGCGTTCTGGAGCTGGGGAAATCACAACAGGAGGGATTCAGCAACACACTGGCCCCACTGTGAGATGGACCTGAGCTAACATTCCATTAATAACCTGACTTTCATACCTCCGCACTCTGACTAGTGAGCCACAATGATGTTTTGGGTCTCCTGGAATTAGTTCAGAGCCAGTATACTGTAATCTCCGAAAAGTCTGATTATTTTCTTTCCGCCAATGAACTGTCACTCTTGTAAAAGGCCATAGATCCTTTCAGGGAAGGCTAGGAGAAAGATTAACAGTATAAATTTTTGGCAGTGGAGTGGAGTCCTGCCTCAAGGGGGACTGGCCTTCTCTTTATTCAAGGGACTGTGGCTCTATAAACTAGCTCAAATCTGGGAATTGATTGAGGGATTGTGACTCTCTAGTCTGGCTAACCACACCAACCTTGTGTTTGCTGATTGAGTGCCACCAGTTGGCCCCCACCACCACAGGGTCCAGTCAGTCCCATTGTAGTTAGGCATCTTAATTGAGTTAGGGAATTTCCCACTGTCAAATCTGAATTACATAAAATAGCAATCCCAGCAGTCTTCAAGAATGCTGGGGCTCCCCTCACAAATTCGTTCCTCACCACTGTGGCAAAAGGTGTGTCCTCTGAGCACTCCATGTGTGGGTCTATGAGTCTAACCTGATAAATCTACTCTAACACAATAATTTCCCTAACCTTTGGATACCTTCTTCTACAGTATACTAATGCAGGTCTGGTACTTTAACTTTATTTAGTGTAGGCCTCTGAGTAACCCATGATTCAATGAACCAACCAAATAAACTATTAAATCCTCTCAAGCTGAAACACTGAATGAAGAATCTGTGCTTAGTGGACCCATATCAATAAACTCAGATGGATCCAACTTGATGTTCCTTGCACCATTACCCCACACCCTTAAATAGCTATCCCCACACATATTCCCCAAATTTCTGTTCGTTCATATTAGAAAAGTTAAGCAGTTCTTTTGGAGTGCAGTGTACCCCCGTGTCATACTTTATACTTCACCTTTTGGGGCTTACTGGGACTTAAGTCTAGTTATAAGTCTAGAAGCAAAAATGGGTGGTGGATGTGAATTCTAGAAGCATTCAGCAATGTCTTGTAAGGCATCTACCTAAGGAAAGGCCCCAGGCAATGTCCCAGGCAGTATCTCAGACAACACTCTTCAGGCACAGCTGGGTTAATCTCATTAGTTTAGGGAAAGTGGAAATGTTTGGAAGGGAAGGGAAAATGGTTTTACTGGGGAGGGTATCTTAGCAGACAAAGACAGAATAGTATCTTCAGGTGGGAGTAAGAGGGTTGGTTCTGTTGGCAGGGGCTCAGTATCCCCAGCTTCCTTATTATCTGCCCATATGTCCTCATCCTCCTGTTTCAGGCTCCCATTTCTTCCCAATCAATGCCCTTAACTTTAACTTCAGACACCATTCAAGTTTGGGAATTTAACTGGCATTGTAATTCAGCTGCTCTTACAAAAAGACTCTGGGTTTGGTTTTTGGCAATACCAGCTCTGTTACTACAAGAGATAAGGCTTTCTTTCAGGGCACAAGTAGCAACTTTGAGGTCTTTTTGTGACGTTTGAGCTGTGACACTGAAGCCCTGAGCTCATCTCTTTCTTTGACTACTTTGTCTAGTGAAAATAAGACCATCAATCAGCTTCCCTATACTTCTCATCCTGACAAAATTGTAGGAAACTATCAAACATATGACCACCCAGAGCCTTGCTTCTCACCAATACTTGATCTATTGGTGGCGATAGTTTGTGTATTAATATTGCCTCCTCATGCATGGATTAGCAGTACCCTCTTTACTACTGGAAGCAGAGTCATCAGCCCCTTTAAGACTAGTCAGACTTGAGGACCAATTTAGAAAACTCATCCTTATGATTTTGTTTATCTAGAACCATTCTCAAAACAAAATGTCTTAGGCTGGGTTCTCTAGAAAAGCAAAAATATTGAAGCATATATATAGTATGTATATGGAGAGAGAGAGAGATTTTTCTCAAGGAAATGGCTCATGCTGTTCTAGAGGCTGGCAAGAAGTCCGTGGGTCAGGCATCAGGCTGAAGGCTTCTCCTGACTGATGTAGCTGCAGGGGCTGAAAGACCAAAATCAGCAGCTCAGATGGTAGGCTGCCTGCTCACAGGCCATGAAGTCTGACAAATCTAAGATCAGCACACAAGATGGCAGGCTGCTGACTAAGAGGCTTTGGAAGCTGACATATCCCAAGATCGGCAGGTAAGATGGCAGGCTGCTGTCTCAAGTCCCAAGTACCAGAGGTCAGATGATAATGAGCCAGATGTGGGATCCAGAGCAAACAAGCAAGCTTTGCCAGAACATCCATATATATATACTGGATGAAGGCCACATCCCTGAGGAAACTCACCTTACAACTGATTGGCTAATCACCTCAGACCACATCATGGATACTACATCATTACATAGCTGCCAAATTGCAACATCACATAATTGCCAAACTACATCATTACATAACTGCCAAACCCCTGAGAATCATGGCCTAGCCAAGCTGACACACAACCTTAACCGTTACATTGTTTATTCTTTTTTTTTTTAACAAAAAAAGGTAAGGTGGTAAAATTTTGTATTGAGTTTAAATGATCAGTATTCAGTTAAAGGAGTAAACCAAAAGTATCAGAGATACTAAAGGACTAACTATATTCAACCATGAATCAAGACTACAGTTTCTTCTCAATTACAAAGTCCCCTGTATGCATTTAGTAAATGGTAGCTGATAAAAAAAATCATAACATCATGGAGATAATCATTATAATAATTTTAAGATCAGTTAACTATTTATGTTTAGGCTTTAAGAGTTAGACTAGGAAACTGCGGTGATTAGGGTGAACTGCTCTCTTTCTAAATACACAGTTGTCCTTACCCAACTCCACTTTTATTCCATTAGAACAAACAGATCACTCTCTGGTTTTGCTGAGGTTTCTTTAAGGGCTTCTATTTTTAAAGTTAAGTGTGACCTTAGGTTTCCTTCAGAGGCCATATTTACCTAAACCACTCTGGGGCTTAAAATCCATCAGTAGTGTTCTATTGACTTTAAAACAAAGATAACAAATATTTAGAATTGCACACAAGTTCCTGTCCATATCTCTGGCCACATGAAAATACTTGTAATTCTTAAAAATTTTTTCAATCTCTCATTCTCATTTGGGCCTATTGAGCATTACCTCTTCTGGAAGCATGCTTCACTCTGATTTCTATTTTTAGCATATATTCCTAGCTTTCTTCCTACTTCTCAGACCATTTTTAATTTGTTTTCTTTGCCAGCTATACGCCTCCATTTATATGTCTCCGTGGAGCCACATATTTACTATATTCAAAGTTGAATATATGCTCCCTCTAAGCACCCACCAAATTCTAGCTTTTTCCAGTGTTCAGGGAAGAGCACCACAGTTCATCCAGTTGCACAAGACAAGACCATTTATGTGAGCTTCTTCCTCTTTCATCCCTGCATTCATTCTATCACCAAGTCCTTTTTGGACTGCACCTTCTAAATTATTCTGGAATCAACTTACTCTCTTTACATCCACAATTACGACCATCATCATGCCTCTGTGCTTTTTTCCTTTGACAAGAACACCCCCCTCTACTCTGCATATCTGAACTGTGGACTACCTTTCCTGATTGCCCTCCACACTTGGTTGTAGGGAGATAATTCTTCCCAGACATCCCACAGCACTTCTCCTACCGAACTGCTATTGGACCCATTCTGTTTTCTGGTGCCCCTTCCCACTGGATGAAGAAATATGAGTACAAAGCCCTATTCTTCATCATTTTATCCCCAGCACTGAGTCCAGTACACAGTGCCACCTCCATCCTCAGTGTTCAAAAATGTTCTAGGACTGATTCTAATAAATCTGCTGAAATGGATATTTCTAAGCAAAATCGATAGTCACTTATTCACTTTTCATCTTTTGTAGTTTTTGACTAAGTAATGTTCTCCCTTTATATATAAATCTTTTTTTTTTCAAGTATCAGAAAAAAAAATTTAATCTATGTATACTATACATCATTCAAGGACTAACTCGGCTCTAAGATGACACCCTTCATTAACTTTGTCGCAACAATTATTTAACACTTATTTACCTGAACACCATTTACCTTGTGCAGCCCTGATGGCATAGTGGTTAAGAGCTACAGCTGCTAACCAAAAGGTTGGCAGTTCGAATCCACTAGGCGCTCCTTGGAAACCCTATGGGGCAGTTCTACTCTGTCCTTTAGTGTTGCTATGAGTTGGAATTGACTTGATGGCAGTGGGCTTGAGGTTCCATTACCTTATACAAGGTTAAGCATTATGATGCTAACCCAAGGTCAGCAGTTTGAATCCACCTGCCACTCATTGGAAACCCTATGGGACAGTTCTACCCTGTCCTGTAGGGTCATTATGAGTTGGAATCAACTACACGGCCATGTGAGGTTTTTTTTTTTTTTTACCTTGTACATTCACCTTTGCCAGAGGAACTATATCTTCATAGTATAATAATGATTTTAACTTTCCAAAAGTCTTTGAATAGTTTTGTCCTAATAGGGTAATTAAGAGGAGTGCAATAATAACAAAAGTCATGAGGAATTCAAAGACCAACAAGCAAAATCAGAAATGCATGCCCTAGCATATGGTTGTAATATACCTTTGTTAGAGCAACAAAGAAAGCACTGTTTCATTCCTTCCTGAAGGATACATTTTTTGATTTGTAGTTAAGTATCACTTGCCATCTAGAAGACAATGGGAAAAAAAAAAAATCTATAAAAACTATTATTTTCAGTGACATTTAGTGTACCAGAGAAAATTCTTGGATGGGTTGAAATTTAGTTTAACAAACAAAACTGTCACAAGAAGTCAATATCTACAAGACTCTTTCTAAAGGCACACGTAAGTATATCTGTGTCAAATAGCACTATGAATACAGTATATTTAAACTATATACATAAATCTGTACAACCGTGAACTTGAACATTTCTAAGTGGGAATTTTTTAAATATAAAGGAAATCATGAACTCTCACATAATTTGCATTGAACTTTTAATGATCACTAAGAAAAAACTTAATGGAAAATTGCTACTATTAATTAACTTACATTTAAATTTTCTAATCACAATAGCTCCCATGTAGCTTTAAAAAGTAATGGGGTGTGTGTGTGCGTGTGTGTGTGAACTATAGCCATTTAGCCTTCAAATACTACTTTACCTGCATACGGATTTGCTAATCTGAAGCCAACTGGGAACTGCTGACGTCTCATATATAAGAAGGGGCACTGATTAGAAAGCAGGCACCAGGTATTGGGAATCTTGCATTCTTTGTGCCCAGCACATAGTAGGTATGCAGTACACCGCCAATGAATGAAACAAAATGTGTTCTCATTACAATATTATAAAATTAACCTTATTGATATTACCTGAGACAAAATACATTCATAAAAGAAAATCATAATAAAAAGATAAGCTTTTGTTAGACTGGGACTTGTAGGTTGCTGAAAATAAACTCTACATGTAGTTACCGGGATGTGTTGACTCACTTGATATGCATTACTGCACTTTCGGGGGTAGCTGCTGCTTTTGCCATGGATTTAATAAAGAGGAGTGATGGACTGTGGAAGCCCTCAGATAGAAAGCCTTTATAGGAAAAGAGTCAGGGTGACCGTTCTGTCAGTGGCATGAGGGATCCAGTGGCACTGATTGATTTCTGAGCCAGTACTTTATATGGAAATGCGGAGCCACACAGCACAGAATTGGAAAATATATTATACATGAACTCGTTTTTTACCTGTTTGAACATAATTGCTGGCAGCCAGAATCTCAACCTATATTATTCCATGGAAATTTTTCCATGGATTTACCTAAGATGAAACTCTTGTCTTGTATCTTTAAATTCTTGCTTTAGCTCTAGGCTTACCTTGAACTCTATAGTCAGCCTGCATAAATATTCTTGAGCTTTGCTCTGTGTGCCAAGCTCTCCTGAGAATACCAGAGGCCGCAGATTGCAGTTAAGGGTTTAAAAAATATGTTTAATTCTGTGATATCATGTATTTTCACTAAATAAATAAATAACAAAAGTGATGTGTGTTTCAGCTTGCTGCCCCCTCCCTCCCACCCTATACTTTTAGAGGAAAGAAATGGTAGGAAATGCCCGTTATTTAAAAGAAAATAGGAAAAAAAAAAAAAACCAAAGATATTCAAATGAAAGAAGAGAAGGTTTATTAAGGGGAAATAAAATAAGTAAAGGACTCTCTAAAGTATAAAAATGACAACTCAGCAATAAATCTTGCAGTACCAGCTGATATGCAGTCCTTAAATCTTATCAAACCTATCTTGAAAGAATTCAACAGATATTGGGGATCAAGACAACGTATTTAGCATATACTCTGGGTGTGCTTGCTTTCTTTTTAACCTCAATCCAGAGATCCACGACATTATATATTCAGTTGGATTCTTTATAGAAGAGAACCCTGGTTGTTCTTTTTATGTAATTCATAGCTTATAAGGTTAAATAGGGCAATAGAACACATGGAATAAAGCAGAGTTTATATGTTCTTTCTGAAGGTTTCAGTTACAGTGCTTTCTCCTTGTTTTTTTTTTTTTTTTTTTCCTTCTACCATCATGAAACAGGGCCCTGCACTTGAGGTTAGAATCAATTAGGCAGCTGCTCAGCTGCTCAGCATTCAGGATTCCTCCCAGGAGGGCAGTTTGTGCCTGGCTGCTCTCCCCGCTAGGCTCGGGCTGACCTTTGGGAACTCAGGGTTTGGCAGTAAATGCACACCCTCCCCTTCACCTTCCTATATACCCACCCTTTGAGACAGTCACAATGTCTCAGCCATGCCCGTGGAGAAGGTTAGAAGGGATCCTCAGACTCCTGCTTCACATTTCAGGCCACGTTTTAATGGTGCTTTCCTGAATACGACTGCCTACCTAAGATGTCTGTAACCAAAGAAATAACCATGGTGATGACTGAGGGAGGCAGCCACCTTAACAGGAGGCACAGAGACTTCTGAGTTGGTGATGATTTATATAATACTGTTACATGATATAAATAGGCACATGCTGATAAACTATAGAGTAATATGAATTTAAGTCTGTGTCTATCCACTTGCCTTATTTCTATATAATATATATAATAATCTGATTTCCAATGGAAAATATGCTATTCTGACCCTTTACCAAGAATAAGAGCTTACTTTTAGATGTTTTTTTTTTTTCGATGTAATAAGAAATGGAAAGTTATTTTAAAAAGAAAAAATAAATTATTGAGAATGTAAGATATGGGCTTTTGACTTCTAACAGTGTTGGTATTCTCTGTGGAGTAAATTCAGATCAACATTAACAAAACTAAATTTCACAAATATGAATAAAACAACAATACTGCTTTACAGATTATGAACAGTCAGGATATTAAATTTTGGAGGTCAAATCACCATTGGGATGTTTGTCAAAATGATCGCTAATGTTGTTTGGAATTCAGATTGAATTTTGATAGGAATCAATAAAAGTATATAAACTTAATGAACAGTAGGAATTGAAATGCAAATATTTCTGTCCCACACATATACACAGACCTGGTTTTTGCATGGTCATATGGGAAAACAAAGTGAACCCTTTGAAATTGAAACTTAAAATTTGAGATTAAATTTGAAAATACTGCTTAATGCAAATGTCAATTCTTACACCTTAAAAGAAAAAAAATTTTTTTCTTTTTTTTTTTATTTGGCCTGTCAGCAAAATTTGACACAGTTGAGCACCACCTTCTCCTTAAAATATATATATATATTTTTTACCTTGCTTTCTAATCACTTCTTTTCCCTAGTTTTCCCCTAATTTTCTGTCCATTCCTTCTTACCAGACTCTTCTTCTCCTTCCCTAACTCTTAATTTTAGAGTGCTCCAAGCCTCAGTCCTTGGGCTTTTTGCCTTTTCTATCTGTACTCACTCCCTTAGTGGTTTCATCCAGTCTCATGGTTTTAAATACCATCTATAAATTGGCAACTCCTAAATCTGTATCTCTAGCCTGGCATGTCTCCTAAAACTCCAGACTTAACAATTGCAAACTCACTTGCATGACTAATGGACATCTTAAATTCAACCTGTCCAAACTACTGATCATCTCCTTCATACCTACTTTCCTTGCTGTCTTTTTTTTCTCATCTCAGTTCATTTCAACTTCATTGTCCTACCTAGTTGCTCACACCGAAAGCCTTAGAGGCATTCGTGACTCATTACTGTCTTTCATAGTCCACATCCTCTCTGTCAGCAGTTCCTGTTGGCTCCGTCTTCAAACTATATCCTGCGTTTGACTACTGCTCACAGCTCCACTCATCACCCAAGTTCAATCCACAATCATCTTTTGCTCGGATTATTGAAATAACCTCCTCACTGGTTTCTTTGCTTTCAACTTTAATCCTCCATCAGTTTCTTCCCAACATGTCAGCAAGAATAATGTTGTTAAAACATAAGTCAGACCATGTTATTCCTCTCACTGTAGGGATGATATTCAAAATATTTTAACAAGGAGTATAGCATGCGCCTCAGCCAACTGAAGTGGACGCCAGCAGCAACCTGGTAATACTGGATCAATACTCACCAACTAAATATCAACCACACTCCAATGGCTTCCCATCTCCTTAAGAGTGAATGGCAACCTTAGTAAAATGACCTAGGAGGCCTCACAAGGTCTGGCCCCTTGTCATTTCTCTGACTTTATCTCCTATCATTCTCCCCATTGCTCATAATGTTGAAGCCCATAGGCTCCCTTGCTATTTCTTAAATACTTCAGCTGCGCATTTATCTCAGATTCCTTGCACCTAAGATACTTCTGTTTCGGATGCTGCTCCAGACACAGAAGGGGTTTGTGCCTTCATCTTCTTCAGGTCTCTATTCAAACGCGACCTTCTCAAGAAGGCTTTTGCTGAATACTCAAAATTGTAAGCTCCTCCTCCTACAAATCCTGGCACTTTCTCCATAACACATCACCAGTATTGTGCTACAATTTCTACTTAAAATATGCATTGTCTCTCTCTCCCATTAGAATGAATTCCCGCATGGGTGGAGAAGTTCTGGAGATTTTTTTTTTTATTGCTATACCCCTTAATTAGAATGGGGTCTACCTATAATAGATGCTCTAGAATATTTGTTGAATTAAATTGAATGAATGAATGAATGAAATATATACAGTTTAGAGCTAAGATGAGCAGATCAAGGCTTGGGGACTGCAACTAAAACATTCTTATCTAGAAATGCTACATTTAAAATTTGTTTTTGGTTTTTTTCCAGGCAAGCTGCTAAATTCAACAGTTTCCATCCTTTGAATTTCTAAATGGAGCCAGACATAGAAAAAAATAAGTAAATACATAAAATAAGCTTGACTTTTTGATTTTAATGTTACCCATTTAACATTCTGTTAATTTGTCTTAATAAACTTAAACTTTTAATGACCCTTAACCATAACAGAGTATTAGTTTATTTTTTTCTTCCTTTCTATTTACAAAAAATCTTAATCAGGTAAATAGCAGCTTGAGTTTTGTATACTATGTCTCCTTTCCAGAACTTACCCTTTTCCACTTCCTCAGTCGTGGGAGATTTGTTGGCTCTTTAGTTCTCCTGCTTTTTCTGTCTTCACAAGCTTGTTCCCTTCATTGTTGACACAAATTATCAGATACACATCCTCCTATACAATTCTTTCATTCACTTCATTCCTTACAAGTTGTGCTCTGTCCCTAGTCCTTACCAAAAAAGGGGAACACGGGCCACACTGTTGTGAACCTAACGGGTATTTCTCAGTCCTTCTCTTACCTGATTTTCTGTGAGCACTCATGTGGTTGACCGCTCTGTTTCTTCTCTGTCCTTCTTGATACCACTCAGTCCCTTTTCTCTCTCCCCCCCTCTGGCTAATCTCTCTAAGTGTTCTTTCTGACTGTTTGTTGACCAGAAACAAAGTTATTAGGGAAAAAATTCTGACAACTCTAACTCTTAAAAACTGCTTAAGCACTAAGATGTACTGAGGGAATGAAAACCTTAAAAAATGAGTTGTATATGTTTTCTACAAAAACATCCTGGCTGTCAATTTTACGCATTATTTTAGTACTCCATTTCAAATAAGAAGAATTAGAATTATACTCTTCATACTCTAAATAAAATATTGTAGGGGATGTTGTGGTGAACCTCGCAAATCTCCCTTCAGGAATAAAACATTCATTTCCCCTGTAACAGTCCAGGAATGTTGGCTGTTGACAGTTCATGGGTTAGTTCCTCCCTAGTAACTGCCAGGGGCAAGTGAGCTGCCTTGGCCAGGCTATGTCCCCTCTTTGGGGAAGACCCAGATCAAAGGTGTCCCTCCTATCAGCTGAAACCTCTTGTATGCAACCACATCACGATCAACCTCTCCCACTACCCAATCCTGCTTCCTGTTACTCTCTCCAAGTGTCCTTCCTATAGGCAAATCTCCATTTCAGATTCTGGTCCCCAGGGAATTCCATCTAGAAATTCCTCACCTCTAATATTAAAGATATTGAACATCTGCATTATTTCAAGTGGCTCAGTTTCAATCCTTATACAGACTGCTCACTGAAAACTTGTTATTTTGACTTTATTCTGACTGCAACATTTCAACTAAAAATATTCTCCAAAATGGAACATGATAACAGAAGAGTTTGCTCATATTACTATCTTCTTGGTAATCATATTTAAAATTTAATTATATGATAGCAGAAAAAATGCAAGGCAATGTCTGCCCAACAGTGAGGTTATGTGACATTTAGAATTCTACAAGTTACTCAATAGCTGCTTCTAGAATTGAACGGAACCAAAGAGAAAAAAGAGCTCATAGCTTTATATTCAGTTAAATCAATTAAGACTGATTGTTTCTCCGTACTAAATTGATTTTCATTATCTGCACAAAGATGTTGGTCAAATTATATTGAGACATTTAATTATATTTTAGCTATATTCACGTGCACATGCACACACACAACACACACACACACACACAACTGGCTTGCTTAAATATGAAGAGTATTTGAACTAGGGAGTAATCTCACTTTTTTGTGAGAAAAGTGATTTTTATTTTTATTGTGCTTTAAGTGAAAATTTACAAATCAAGTCAGTCTCTCATACAAAGATTTATGTACACCTTGCTATATACTCCTAGTTGCTCTCCCCCTAATGAGACTGCACACTCCTTCTCTCCACTCTGTATACCCCGTGTCTGTTCAGCCAGCTCCTGTTCCCCTCTCCTTTTTCATCTCCCCTCCAGACAGGAACTGCCCACATAGTCTCATGTGTTTACTTGAGCCAAGACGCTCACTCCTCACCAGTATCATTTTCTATCATATAGTCCAGTCCAATCCCTGTCTGAAGAGTTGGCTTTGGGAATATGTAATCTCACTTTTTAAAAGAGTTTATCAGATTCAGTTTTTGAAAATCAAGCTATATGTCCTTTTGGAGAGGTACATTTAAAGCAAAACAACCCCAAAAGGTAAAAAGTAGTATGATGGAATGCATATACCATAGACATTCTATTTTAAAATATATATATAAATATTAAACCAAATTGAATTTTAGGCAAATATCTATACAATATTTCAACAATAATGACAATCAACCAAGAAGCTAGAACATTTACCGTCATGTGCTTTTTTATACACATTAACACATAGTTTTGATGTATCTAAAACAATAGCTGAAAAAAATGTATAGCACAAAATGTGGAGAGCAGTGAGTTATATTTTTATAGACCCCATAAACACACAAGCACATATACCATTGATATACCTGTATACGGTTTTTGAAAAACAACTTAAAAAAAATAGAGAAAGTCCTAAAACGACATTCTCCAATGAGGGAGCACTACCCACAAATGGCTAAATAAATTTAATGGATTGAATAAAATATATTTAAATTAATTAATGTTAAATAAATCTAGAAATTCAGTTCTTCAGTCACACTAGCCACATTTTAAATGTCCAACAGCCATATGGCTAGTGGCTACCATATTAGACACACTAGATACAGAACATTTCAGAAAGTTTTATTGGACAGTGTTGTTCTATACTACAAAGAAAACTTTTAGCAGAAGAGAAACAGGAATTTGGAGTAGTCATTGATGACAAGGTTGCTTTTTTGTGTTACTTGAAATGATTAAAAAAATACTGCATTCAGGGATTAATTGTGTAGTTAACATTACTTTAGAAAAGGAAAAGTTTAACTTTCCCATTCATCACAGAACTGATACTTATGATAAATATTTATATGAGTGTTAATTTCTTGGGCTAATATGTATTTACATAAATTTGGCTAAATCATGACATATCACAGCTGGAAGAAAATTTAGGTAGAACAGACCAGTTAAGTGTCTTACTAAAATCTATTGTTATGGGAAAACAGAATCAGAAATTTTGTATCTTGATACCCAAGCTTGTCATTTTTCTGTTATATCATGGCTTCCCTCATATATTATGTACCAATAATGACTGTGAATCTCAATAATACTGATCGAATTATTTAGAAAAAAAATCTCAAAATTTTAATGTTCAAAATTTGGAACTTGATTTCAGAGGAAAATGTTACAAGGCACTCGAAATACAGGAATCTATTACATGCTGAATAGGAGTTCTGGAGCCAGGAAAGCACTCACTCTATAAATGTCTCCTTTGTTTAGTTCTCTCAGCTGTGTGCAGAAGACACAGAACAAGGGCATAGTACAGATTAGCGCAGCATATTGTCAAGCAAACAGCCAAAGATTCAAATTTTCCAAGGAAGAAGAGATGCTGTCAGTATTTAACGTTGATGGTTGAAGATAAAAAAGATAGAGTGTGCTAAAATTGTGTTCTTGCTTTTTTAGGAATTTAAAAATACACTGCTCTTAAGCTATTTGACTCTCAGGCTATACACTTTTGGAAATTTCACAGACTAAGGGATATGTCAGACATTAGTTACTCATGGAGATACTAAGTCAAGGGTTATCACTAGTAACACAATTGCAAACTGTTGACACATTTGTTTAATAAATACTTACATAGTGCACTACAAATGTTAATTGTTTTAATTTTTGATTTTTCAAAACAATCCTATGACCTAGCACTATTATTAGCCTAATTTTACAGTTGAGGAACCTGAGGTACCGAGAGGTTGAATACCATCCTCAAGATGCCTGAGGCAGAGCGAGGTTCTCTGGCTTTGGATTTCATGCTCTTAACCACTATATATGGCTTAGAATGTAAGTGGCTCTGCTAACACTTGTTTCAAGTGTTATTTACTTATAGGTATACACTCCTCCAAAAAAAACACTGCTATCGAGTGGATCCTGACTCGTAGTGACCCCAAAGGGTTTTCCAAGGCTGTAAATCTCTACAGAAGCTGAATGCCACATCTTTCTCACGCAGAACTGCTGTTGGTTTTGAACCCCTAACCTCTCGGTTAGCTGTCAATCGCTTTAAGTGCTGCACTACCACAGCTCCTTATATATAGGCATAAAAAAAAAGTACAGAGGGAAAAATAAGCTATGTCAAGTTCAGATCATAAGTGTCCTAGTTAAATTTTTCCGCAGAGGTAAACTTCAAAAAATGACAGCTCTACAGACTTTAGGGGTAATTTTCAAGTGGCAATGTGGTAAAACAATCAATGATGTGATTACCTTAAAAGTGAAGGTAAAAGTTTCTTTGCAGGGGAGACCAGGTGATGGTTACACGAATTTCCTCTTTAAAATAATTTGTCAAGATGTATGTTTACTCTTATCCACTTTTCTTTTTGTGTATAATTTTTCACAACAAAAATTTAATAGACATAAACACATATCATCTTTGAATTCATTGAAAACAACAATATTGTATATCCTATCTGCAAGTATTTATGTGAAATGTATACAGTATGGTAGCATCTAAAGAAAACCAAACTTTCCTATTGAAAAATCACAGTCCTCTTAAAAACTGTGTATACCATTATGACCACAAAGTAAACATCCAGATGAAAAAATCTGTGAAAATTTTCAACTAGCCATATATGTATGCTCCACAAATATTCATTTGAAAAAAATCTAGGTTTTGAAACTAATTTATTATAAAATGTGATATTTTAGCAGATGTATCCATACATACATACATGTATATCTCACCCAAGTACTATACCAATTAAAAGTGTATTTTTAAAAAATATCTACAAACCAGAACCTATTCATATTACCTGAAAGCATTTTTAAGAGCCTTGTGGGTTTTCCAGTTAGGGAATCTATTAGCCAACATTTGTTGGATGATCTTTATTGAGTGCTTACCATGTGTCAGGCACTGTGGTCACACATTATGTGCTCTATCTCTCTAAGCCCCAACACTGAATTAAGCACCACTATGGTCCTCATTTTTCAGATTCTATAAGGTAAATATCGTGCCCAAATTGTACCGTTGGTATATGTTGACCCTAGGATTTAGACCAAAGAAGCTCTGTTTCCAAGACATTACACCACTACACTGAAATAATGACAAAAGTAGAATGTTACAGTAAACTGAGCATAATGTATATTACAGAATAATGTATCTCAATATTTCTACATTTCAATAAAATACAAGTTTATCTGGATCACTTATCTAGTTTCCTGCAGATATCGTGCAGGAAATTCAATACAAGAATAATGGAGAGAAAAGAAAAAGGCAGAAGACTACTCAATATTCACAAGAAAATGGAAAATTTTAGTATTTTTTTTCCTCTTTCTATGCCACACATTATAACACAGGGGGAATTAAAGGAAGATATTGTTGCATATATAAGTTTTATAAACAGTAACTAGGTGTGAATATGTGTGTGTCTGCTTTAACGTGTATTTGATAAGTATGCTATTTGAAGAAAGATTTTTACTCCTCCCCAAAATAATGTTAGATGTAATTCATGTTCTAAGATCTAAGGTAACTCAGACATGGGTATTTTCAGGGAGATCTCTTCACACTATAAGAAATGAAGCAATTATTACTAGCGCAACAAGACAGCTTGCCATCATTACAGTGGGGGCACTACAGGCAGTTCTACTCTGTCCCATAGGGTGGCTATGAGTTGGAACCGACTTGACGGCAGTGGTTTTTATTGTTTTGTTTTTCTCATGGGTAATGACATTAAGCATCTTTTCATGTGCTTGTTGGCCTTTCATAAATTTCTTACAACACAATGTGTATTGGTATCTACTGTTATTGTTTATTATACAAAAAATAGGACTGAATTATTCCTCTGTGTTGTTCAACTTCTATACAAATACCATTTCCTATATGGTAATAGAAACATTTTGAATTCCCAAAGACTTTGTCTTCATCTGATGCATCTGATGAATTCAGGTTGTCAGCAATCGTATCTGTGACAGGCATGTGGTGGAAGGTAGTATATCTGTAGCCCACTTGGTATCTGGACCAAATCTGAGAAGTTACCTCTTCTAGTCTCAATTTCCTCATTTGTGAAAGGGGATAATTAAAGTTACTACTTCAATTTAAAAGGATAAATGTATACTACATGAAAAGCAACAAACTTCATACCTAACAGATAGTAGGCAATTTATACACATTAGTTCCTTTCTTTTATTCAATTCTAACAAGCATTAGGTAGTTACGGGAAAGACTGTAAAAGTCTGCCCACCTTCCTTGCCCCAGGGCACTCACCTTCCCTTCCAGCTTGCTGCATACTTACAGCTCCAGGCAGTGGAGTTCAGACTAGCTAAGTTAGGCACCTTATTACTGTTATATCAATGTTCACTTTTAGTTTGGTATCTTAGTGACTTTTGTGGATAAAATTTAAATTCCAGAATAAGTCAGTTCTATTCTGTATTTCCCACAGGCTCTATTAGAGTGAGGCATATTCAGTGAGCACTAAATACATATTTTAAAACTGAAATGAAACTATATCTGCATCTGAACCATAAGGCATTTATTTCTCATTTTGAGAAGACGATGTGTTTTTAAACTGATAAGCTAATAAAATAAGTTCACGTTTTGTTTTAGGCCACCAAAATTCGAAGCAAGCCTGAGGTTTAGGTTGATGTTTTACATCAAGGAACTTAAAGGAAATTCGCCACTAGATTTCTCTTCAACCCACTCAAATGGCTTCCTGACTCCATGAAAGCTGCTCTTGCCAAGGTCATATATGCTTTCCATATAATGAAAGCAATGATCATATCTTTGTCCTCCTCGCACTTTTAACATAACCGACCTCTTCATCTTCCTTGAAGCCATTCACCTCCCTTGGCCACCACCATCTATTGGTTTTCTCTCCTGTCTCATTACAGTACCACTGAAATCTCCAGCAAAGGGGGAAGCCATAATCAGCTGACAAAATATTTAACCTATATCTGGAAAACGGATGAATCCCTGCCCAGAAATGAAATACTGTGGAGGACAGCTTAGCATAGAACATTCTGTTAGCAATTTGTAGTAAAGGTAAGAGAAGATCCACCTTTGGAATCCACTAATATGTAATCTACAGAAAGACAAGAAACTCTGGTGGCGTAGTGGTTAAGTGCTATGGTTGCTAACCAAAGGGTCAGTAGTTCAAATCTTCCAGGCGCTCCTTGGAAACTCTGTGGGGCAGTTCAACTCTGTCCTATAGAGTCGCTATGAGTTGGAATGGACTCGACGGAACTGGGTTACAGAAAGGCAGGTGTAATCCGCATCAAACATAATAAGAATTTGTTGTTCAAAGTTGTTGAGCTAAGACAGTGGTACGTACACATTTTTAAAAGCATGTAGGTCAATATCAGAAGAAAGAGTTAAAGCAGGTGAAAGTGGTGATGCCCACAACAGCAGGATCGGGGTGGGCTGCAGTGGACTGCTGTCTCCTCCATTAGGACTTTCAGCATTCTTTGATATATTTTTAAAAATAAAGCCCATTATTACTTGAAAAATATGTTCAAAATAATATGGAAAACCACTTCATGGTATAATACTCCTTAGAAATGAGGTCCCAATTCTCTATAAACCAAACCCAAACCCAAACCCATTGCCCTCGAGTCGATTCCAGCTCAAAGCGACTCTACAGGACAGAGAAGAACTGCCCCATAGGGTTTCTAAGGAGCGTCTGGCGGATTTCAACTGCCAATGTTTTGGTTAGCAGCTGTAGCACTTGACCACTATGCCATCAGGGCTTCCCGACTCTTTATATCCCCCTACAGTAGTTTATATTAACCTTAAGACTGGCCCAACAGTTCTACTGCCTTCAGTTGACTTTATTTGTACAGCAGAAAATCTTTTGTCCTATCGTTTGAATCCATCCCCCATTCTTCCAATATAAATTGTAATTACATTCATATTCAATTATTTCATTTTTATGACATAATGATTTTTTTTCCACTCTTCCAAACAGTCTGCAATGATTATCATTCCTTTTACGTACAAAGTTTAGTTTAACGTGGAGTTAACATTGCCTTTTTTCATCTACTTAATGATTTTTTATGCATACCTCTTCTCTTTAGGTCTCCAAATGAATGCGAGGTAAATACAGACTATTAGTTAGCTACCTTGACCACAAAGGATTTATGCATTATTTATAGAGCAATCATTAGCAGCCAGTAAATTGGGAATATTGATAGAGCATACCATATTGGAAACATTGTTTTAATGTGAAGTAAAAAGTCACCCTGACTTTTTACTACTTTTGATTACTAATTTAAAGGTCAGTGATTTGAAACCACCAGCAGCCCCATGGAAGAAAGATGTGACAGTCTACTTCAGTAGAGATTTACAGCCTTGGAAACCATATGGGGTCATAATGAGACAAAATCGACTTGAGGGCAGTGGGTTTGGTTTTCAGTTTTAAAGTATATATATATATTTATAAATAAATATATGTGCATATTATATGTACGTACATATGTATATATACGTGTGCGTATATATACACACACATATATATACATATGTACGTACATATAATATGCCCTTTTTGGTCTGAATTTACCAGTATTTCCAAATGTACTAGTTTTCTATCACTGCCATAACAAACTACCACAAATTCAGTGGCTTAAAATAACACAAAATTATTATCTTACAGTTCTGCAGAAGTTCATCATAGTTGTCACTGGATTAAAATCAAGGTTTCAGCAGGGTTGCCTTCCTTCCTGGAGGCAATAGGGAAGAATCCATACCCTCACCTTACCCAAATTCCAGAGACCACCTAATATCCAAGGCTCTTGGCCTCCTTCCTCCATCTTCAATGACAGCAAGCTTGCATCTCTGACTATTCCTCTGAAGTCGCTTCCTCTCCTTTGAATTGAGCTGGGAAAGGTTCTTTGATTTTATAGACTTAGGTGATTAGGTTGGGTCCACCCTGATAATCCAGGATAATCTTCCCCTTTCAAGACCCTTAACCCTAATCACATCTTACAAATGACTTTCACCAGGTAAAGTAACATATTTAAGGTTTTAGGGTTTAGGATTTGGGCATCTTTAGAGGGTCATTTTTTTTTTGTACCCAGTGTCTCTGATGCAATATTATCCATAAAAACTCTTAGGAACAATAGACATGTTTTATGATCTAAGGAAATTATTTTGTTGTTCTGAGTTAAATGTCTATAATGCACAAATGAACTGTTTATGATTATATAGAAAATTAAATGTATATTCTAAAAAATAACAGAAATTTGTACTAAAATGTTTGTTGATTAAGATGAATGTAAATAGTAATAACTCGTTTGTGTAATGCTTTACTAGTTACAAAGTAATCTTACATGTTACCTACAGCAAACACAACTACATTCTCAGCTAAATTGTTGAATCTCTATTTCACAGACAAGAAAGCAAAGGTTACATGATGTGCTATGATAACAAAGTTACTACACTGCAGTATTTCTATGTTGTAGTGAAGCAGTAGAACCCAGATTGGAACTAGAATCCAAGTATACTGACTCTAGCAAATTGTAAGCATATGTCTCATAAAATTAATTCAAAAATTTGATAGGCTCATATGAAATCAGAAGGAGCAGTCCAGTGTAACTCATGAAGCAGCATTACTCCATAGCCTGAACTGTAAACGACAGTTAATGGGACAGGACAAATTTTAGACTCGCCAATCTCAAAACATCCTGTCAAATTAATTCATAGGTGATACAGTATCCTCTTCTTCTTATAAGCCTTAGTGTTTACTTGCTACAGTGGGCCACAAATAGAAATAAAAAAAAAAAAAATGGTTAAATTCTTTCCTGCCTAAATACATCAGCCTCCATCTTGTTACATAAATCACAATTATCATTATTTTGACAAAAAGCTGTCATACTCAGAGTAAAAAATGAAACTACAGCTATAAATCAAGTTTTAGGCCATTTTTACTTACGACTTTGTGAAGGAATCATTAATCAAATAAATTCTGCATTTTAAAAATCAATAAGAACACTACACTTCCTTTTGTAATGATTTTGGCTACTTTTTTCATGGAGCATGTCAATAATTTTTTTAGCATTGATTGGTCCAAAGCAGATAAATAAAATAAGAAGAAGAAGATGAAAAATAAACAGGAAACCTAAGTGTATCTTAATCTGGGGTCCAGGTGTGTGTATGTTTTTACTTTTTTTTCTGACTAGATATTTCACAGTTTCCTTCATATTATCAAACCAAAAACCAAAACCAGTGTCGAGTCGATTCCAACTCATAGCAACCCTGTAAGACAGAGTAGAACTGCTCCATAGAGTTTCCAAGGAGCGCCTGGCAGATTCAAACTGCTGACCCTTTGGTTAGCAGCTGTAACACTTAACCACTATGCCACCAGGGTTTCCTCATATTATCGAAGTAGGTATGAAACACAGAAAATTAAAATCCATCCTACCCTAAGACTTGAAATTGTTGCATATTTCAACACTGGAATTAAAAATGTTCAATACAGATATTTGCTCTAGAAAAAGTATTGACTATATATAGAATATATTTTCATGTCTCTCTCAAAAATCAGCCTTTTACTACAATTATAAATCTTACTGGTAACTTCCTGAGGTAGTCACCATCAATCCTCCAGCCTTCATCTTATTATTTTATCAGTTCCATTTTAATTTTTTACTTTTTTTCTGCAGCTTGTATTAGCACGTTAATAACTGCACATGATTGAAAAAAAAAAAAAAATCAACCTCCAAAATGAAACCCTTGTAGCCTGTAGAAGGTCTGGTATGGCTTTATCCTTTTCATTTCCCAAAATGTCCATGAAATGTAGTTTTCCAAAATCTTCCCTGTGTTATCTGTTTCTATTACATACTTTATATTCTAGGTAATATCATTATGTTCCCCACTGGTGATTTTGAGGCCACAAGGATAATTGTAAAGTCTCATTAAAGTAGAAGATGGTCAATCCTCAAAACTTATTTTTGCCCAGGGTTGACCCATAACCTATGTCTTCAGTAAATATTTTATGCAGTGTCTACCATGTGCTTTGCACTGTGCCTTCATGATGCTTGCAATAGTTAAAAAAAAGGAGACCCTAACTGAGCCGCATCAGAGAGATACCTTTGTTTCTTCTCTAAAGAGAATCTCTCTACCTGTACTCTGGGTCTTATTCCTTCTCATAGCTGCTGAGCTTTTATTTCTGCTGTCACCTGGCATGCATCCTTGGGTTACTGGTCATATCCTTTGTGAAATATCAGATGAACCTGTGTACTCACACTTGGTCTAAGTTTCTGTTTCTCATTTTTTCTGGTATCCAGTCCCTGCCCTCTTCCTTAGCTATTTGGTCATAACCCTCCACCCCAATTCTTTTCATTATGTGTAATATTTAAATAATGGCTGTGGTATATTTGGAACATGCTTTCTACTACTTCTGTCCTAGATCCACAGTCATCACATTCCATTTGTCTTTAAAGTACTAAGGGATTTAGAGAACTGAGATCTACCAACATACCTGTTAACCTGAACACATACTCATCCTAGCCTTGTTGTTCTAACTTGCCTTATATAACCATCAACGACCATGGTGATCACTCCTTTGGAAGCACTCCAGCCTTGTCTGTCTTCTCCCTTCTCTGAATTGCTAATCTATAACATTCTGAACTACATGTATGAATAGGTAATTTATTGCATTCTGATTTCATGTGTGCTATTATGTTCTCTTCAATTTAATGATTAACAGAAATGTGGGCACATGGCGAACACTCAATGTCGTATTTTTAAAAATATTATCACTTAATAGTTTTTATTCCAAATGTTAGTAGTTAAAAATCATAGTTAAAATTTAACTGTAGAGAAAAGCATACAATGACAATTTTAAATTCATTTTTCAATTCCTCCAACTCTTCAATCTCACTTCCTGGAGGTACCTACTTGTGTGCATCTTGGTGTGAGTACATACATATGTGCATCAGTTTTGGATAAAGTAGGTCATGCCATTTACACTATTTCACAACTAGCTTTTTCACTCAACTACATATCTTGGGCATCTTCCCATGTCAACCCATAAAAATCCATCACATCGTTTTACTGAATACAGATTAATGTATTTGCCACTGTGGACAAACACTAATTTATTCAAACATTCTGCAGCTCTAAAATCGACTACAATAGTAAATATCTGAGGGTATGCAGAAATAGATGGTCCAGTAAACAATACAAAAATATAGATCATATTTAATATCTTCTCCTTTGAGTAACAGGAATATTTTCTAGGTAAAAATGGAATTAGTAACAGACTCTCTGGTTTTAACATACTACACCAACCAGGGCTGCATTTTCTGGTTTATGTCAGTGGACTGACAAGAATATCAAATTAAGGGCTTTCAACACAAAGTCACCCAAGGTGCACCAAAATTGTGTTAGTTGGAATATGGAGCTTTCTCAAAGTGTTACAGAGCATCTAGGTCATTTTTGTCATTTTACTGACATGCATGACAGGCCACAAAATGCTGAATGCCAGCTTGCATTTTGTGGGTTTGAACAGGCAGCCTCTATTCCACTGTTCATGCCTTAGTGGGGCTGACACATGATGCTGGAGAAAAAGTTCTTGTTTCATGCATCCTAAGTGAGAGTTTGAAGAGCACACTTATAGCACATACTCTTATGGAGATCAGTTAAGTGCTCAAAGTGAAATTATGTTTTGAATATCACAATGAGGATCTGATGAACGATACACATTGTCTTGGGATAAGCCTCACTGAAATCCACTAATTGGTTTTAAGTCTTTATGAATCAATCTTCAAAAAGTTATCTCAATGTAAACAAATCTAAGCATTCAAAAGTACCAATAGGTGCAAGTCAGAAAACATCTGGCATGATGAAAACTCTCACTTTTTAAAATGCAAAAGTAAAGCCATCGCTTTGTACACGGTGAGACATTTTAGACATTTATCAAAAGCAAGTATCTCCCTTATTAAAAATAAATAAAAGTAGCATTTATCAGTATAAATCCAGAGAAAAAAAATAATTATTTTAAAATAAATCATTTGGTTAAAAATAATTGTAAGGCTAGTGGAGGATCATGTCACTAAGTTAGACAGTGGCCTGGAACATTCTGGAGCCCTGGTGGCACAGTGATTAAAAGCCCGGTTGCTAACTGAAAGGTCAGTAGTTCGAATCCCCCACTGCTCCTTGGTAAGTTCTACTCTGTCCTATAGGTTTGCTGTGAGTTGGAATCGACTCAAAGTCAACGAGTTTGGGGTTTTTTTTGGAACATTTTGGTGTAAATTAATGAAATAAAACAACTCTTACTACTTAAGAAGGTGAATAAAAATTAAGGAGCCAAAGACAAAATAAATCTGGAATTAACATATTCAGGTCTACAAGAGTAATTAAGTAATTCAACCTTCATAGAAAAGGTACATTTAAACTTTACTAACTTTTTTTTTTTTTTAATTTCACTCATTTCCCCATAGGTATACATGTGAACAATTATATTAACCACCTCTCCCTCTTGAAGTTAAAAGTGTTTCTTTGGACCAACTTGCAATTATTTTCTCTGCCTACTTTTATATCAACTGTTCTACAGGATTTAGCTCTTACTGGTTTTTATGAAATCATTCCCAAAGGCTCAGATTAGTGCTCTTGTCCTTGGTCCCAGGAGCCTTTTTAGAAATAGGCTATAATCCACTAGCTAACTGAAGCAAGGTCCGTCTAGGGCTCTCAACAGAGTTTGATTCAGTGCAATGTTGTACAATTCCGAACTGTGAATCTTATTACTCTTGAGTTAAAAATTAACTTCAAGATACATTGTGTGTGCATCTCTTTTTTCACCTCATGTCCCCCACACTGTCTGACCTGTGAATTTGAACAAATTTCTCTTCAGATTTAGCTAAGGAATATAATTTTTTTTTTCCTTTTTTTGTGGTGATGGTTGTTGTTTTCTGTCTAACTTTCTGATTTTCCAGATGAAAGCATCAAATCACACTACAATTACCCTAGGCAGAAGTGATCCCTTTTTCCCCTACACTTCTCTCACTGTTTTGCAGAGTATTAGGATCCACTGCCATGTAAAAACGTCAAGCCCTGAGCATTGGCTTAAAACATAAAAAAAAATATAGGGACAGGATAAATCATTACAGCAACCAGGCTGATGATGCATTTGAGATTGTATTCCTTTTAAATCATAAGATTTGGTTAATTTTAGAAACGATAGCATATAATCTAATTCAGGTCTAATGTTCATAATATATTTCTAAAACCAGGGCAAATTTTATTAATGATACCACATTGATAAGCATTAATGTTATAAACAGTAGTAGTTTTGCCCTCACAGCCCATCTTCTAGGAACTAAATAGACTCTTCCTTGAGACCTGGGATTATGGCAACTGAATTAGTTCTATAGTCAAATTACCTTCAACTCTCTCTTGCCCGGCAATGCTTGGATGGTATCAGTAAACTTTAAGAGCATAGTCAGCAAGTTAGTCCTAAATCACATTGCCAAGTGTCAAACACCAAAGAAATTAATCTCTAGTGAAAGTAACTCTTTCACAGTGCTTTTGTTTTATTATTCTGTGGTGCCAAAGTGAGTGGTAAAACTTTACATTGTAAGGCATGCTCCTGTCACTTCTTGAGGAGATTTATTCATAAGCGTCATTTTCTGTAGCTCTTTCAAGTCACATTTTCCAAACCAAATTAGTGATGCCACATAGGCTCCCAACCCCAGCTTCACTATTCTTATCTATATAATTTTGGACAAGCCATTTGGACAAGCCATTCCACCTCCAGTGCCCTAGTTTCCCTATCTGAATAAATGAAAGTAATCACAGTATCGATTTAGAGCGGCGTTATGAGAAATACGTGAGATGATCTATGCAAAAGGCTTCACAAAGTATTTGACACAGTGAGTGTCCCAAAAGAGGTTACTATTATTTGTATACTCTTCCAGCACACATCTCCTATGTAGTAGATACTAGAGATACAAATACATAAATGATGTAGAGATATTGGGTCAGCTCCTACTTGTAATGACCCCATGTATGACAGAATGAAACTTCGTCCAGTCCTGCACCATTTTCACAACCGTTAGTATGCTCAGGTCCACTGCTGTGGCCACTACATATTTTGATTGCCTTCCTACCTAGGGGACTCATTTTCCAGCACTATGTCAGACAATATTCTGCTGTGATCCACAGGGTTTTCATTGGCTATTTTTCAGAAGTAGATCACCAGGCCTTTCTTCCTGGTCTGTCTTAGTCTGGAAGCTCCACTGAAACAAGTCCACCATGCATGACCCCGAAGATATTTGAAATATCAATGGCAGAGCTTCCAGCCTCACAGCAACATGTAAGCCACCACAGTATGACAAATTAAAAACAGGCAATGGGTAATCTAGTCAGGGAAGTACAATTACAGAACCAAATGAAAAACAAATACACATTTAAAAAAAAGTAAAAGATTGGAAATCAACAGGAGAGAAGTAGGGATAGTCAAAGGTTTCATGGAGTAATTGAAACCAATGGCAGGCCTTGAGTTAAATAAAGGATGTAGATTAATAGGAAAACAGGGGAAGAATATTCCAGGCAGAGAGATCAGGAAGAAAAGTCACAGATGTAAAAATTACCACATGGCATAGTAAGGGGGTGCTGAAGTAGTTTGAATAAGAAAAAATGAAGAGGCCCACAAAACTAGAGACATTATTTGTAGCAATGTGGTATAAGCTGTAGTTACTAAAAAAGGGTGCTTACACTAGCTCTATCCATTTATACATATGAGCAATAAAAAATCACTATAGGCTCTTGAAGAGGCTTGTCAAAAATTATGTTTTAGAAAGGTTATGCCATCAGTTGTAGGCTGCATGCACTGGATCAAGGAAACACTGGAAGCACAGAGGTGGCAGTTGAAGCTCTGAGAGCAAATGAACTCTCTGTGGGAGCTATTAAAAAAACCCTAGTGGGAGCTATTGGGGGAAAAAAACAGAGAGCGAGGCCGAACCCAATGGAAGTCCACAATTAGCTAGAGCCTGTACAGGAGAGAGGTAAAAAATATAGCAAGAGAAAAGAGAAGGTGCAGTACATAAAAATTCTCATCTTTAGTGTACAGAGCAGTGAAGACACAGTGGAGAATATGAATTAGGAAGGGGAAAAAGCAATTATAGTTTGAAAAGAATGGCTCGGATAGAAAGAGAAATCAGAAAGGTGGCTTGAGATCAGATCACGATTCCTAGCATTCTCCTTTAACATACTAAAAGAAGTTAAATAATCATGATTAGATTTGTGTTTTAGAACAATCCTGGCCAACAATGTAAAGGAAATCCTGAGGGCAGAGAAGGCTGGAAGCAGGTAGACAAGTTTTGGATCACCTGCATTGTTCAATGTTAAATGAGAAGAATGGACATAGGGATGAAGAGGAGAGAAATTTAAGGGACAATTGGGATATAGAATCAATATTACCTAGAAGCTAAGATGCCTCCTAGCTTTCTGGCCTATATTACAAATAAATGATCCACTTTTGGCCAAGATTTCAAGAATATGACTTGGAAATGCTTTGTGTGAAGTACCTGTAGGGTATCCAGGCAGACAGCTATTAACTTGTATCTGGAGTTCTGAAGAAAGCAGTACTGGCTATTTGTAAATATGACTGTAAAGCTTAAGGTGACTCATGCATGAATATTGCTAATGTTTCCTGTGTTAGTTTTCCAAATGAAGTTTTTTCCTAATTAACTGGGGAGCAGTCTAAACCGGTGACTTTGCGAATTGCAATAGATTCCTTTATGATGGGTAATGCCCTCTACTGTATTTCATATTGTTTCAATTTCATTGGGAAGAATTTTTATTTCTTTGACTATACCAAAAAAATCTGTTGCCACTGAGTCAATTATGATTCATAGCTACCCTATAGGACACAGCACAACACCCCACAGGGTTTCCAAGGAGTGGCTGGTGGATTTGAACTGCTGACTCTTTGGTTAGCAGCCATAGCTCTTAACCACTGATGTAATACTCTTTACATCACAGCTAGCAATTTTTAAGAAATATTAAAATAAGATAACAAGTAAATTATTAATTTAGGATTCAGATGTTATAAAATACTAATAATCTTTTGTTAAAGAGAAAAATTAATAATAGATATCTTACTTTGATCTTCATGTTTTCCTTACTCATGAAACCAAATAATCTTTAAAAAAAATTCTTGACCCAAAATTATTTCTGTCATAGGTTTTTTTTTTTTTACCCAACATTGCTTATCTTTTCTTTCCTGTTTGAAGCCAGGCTTACTTAATTTAAATTTCAAAAGGTATCATGATTGCAGGTGGGTGGAGGGCCAGAGGCCACCTTGTGACCTGATGTCAACAGATTTCAGTTAAAAGGGGGAAGGTAAGTTCCAATCAATCAGGTTAAAATTAGGCAATGGTTGATTTTCTATTTTTCTCCTTCCTCTGTCTATACACTTCATTGTAACTAGCCCACCCGAAAACCCAGTGCCATCAATTTCCTTTCTTTTGGGGTCAAAATGGACTCCCTATATGCATGTAGAATAACTGCTCAGAATAAATTTTATGTTTCAATTTCTCTGAGTTTTGATTATTTTTATTATTTTGATACTCAGTGCAAGATGACTCAATAATATCATTTGTATCAATTGACCATTATTATACTTTTTCTCAAACCATGATAGGAATTTTTAATAATTGCACTGTTATGTCATATTTTTCAAATAAAGAGCCTTCTTGTAATTCAACACACCTACTCCTTAGTTATTGACTATCTCTTTATTCAACATTTTGCATTTACAACCATAAAAAAAAAAAAAAAAAACTACTATCCAACTATTTTGTGTATTAATGACATACCTTTGGTGGTAACAAATGCAGAGAGATGAAGAGAGGCTGTGATAGTTAAGGTTATGTGTCAACTTGACTGTGCCATGATTCTCTCATTGGTTTAGCAGTTACGTAATGATGAAATTTGGCAGTTATGTAATGATGCAATTTGTCTTTTTTGTAATGATGTAATTTAACCAAAATAACCAAACCTGTTGCCAGTCAAGTCAATTCTGACTCATAGTGACCCCATCAGACAGAGCTGAACTGCCCCATAAGGTTTTCAAGGAAAGCCTGGTGGGTTCAAACTGATGACCTCTTGGCTAGCTGCCATACTACTTAACCACTACGCTGCCAGAGTTTCCATGTAATTTGACACTTATGTTATAATGTAATTTGGCAGTTATGTAATGATGTAGTGATCCTCCATTGTGTGATCTGATGTGGTCATTCTCCACTTTTGCTTAACACCAGTTCTGACATGATGGCCTGGTCTTTGACCATGTAGATAAGTGAGGAGAGGGATTACAACCTTTGATCACGTAAGTGAGCAAATCCCATCACCAATCACTCAGCTGCATAATTTTAAACCCAGTAGAATTAATCATCATTTATGTAAACTGTAATTTTTATAAGGCATACCAAATGAGATATTATATTCCCATTTGTGTCAAATAAACTGTTTTTCATATTTTATGTAAAGATATAAGGCTTAATATAATGTGTTTTTGGCTTAATATAATTGTGAAGAATGGGAATTAATATAAATGTTAATATAATTGTGAAGAATGGGAATTCCAAAACATTTAATTGTGGTCATGCAGAACCTGCACATAGACCAAGACACAGTTGTTCCAACAGAACAAGGGGATAATGCGTGGCTTAAAATCAGGAAAGGAGAGTGTCAGGTTGCATCACTTCACCATACTTATTCAATCTTTATGGTAAGTAAATAATCGGAGAAGTTGAACTCTATGAAGAAGAACACATAATCAGGATTGAAGAAGACTAATTAATAACCTATGATACACAGATGATGCAATTTTGCTTGCTGAAAATGAAGAGAACTTGAAGCACTTATTGATGAAGAGTAAAGACTACAGCCTTCAGTATGGATTATGCTTCAAAATAAAGAAAACAAAAATCTTCACAACTGGACCAATAAACACCATCATGATGGATGGATAAAATATTGAAGTTGTCAAGGATGTCATTTTACTTGCGTCTACAATAAACACCCATGGCAGCAGCAGCCAAGAAATCAAACGATGTATATTGCACTGGGGAAATCTGCTGCAAAAGACCTCTTTAAAATGTTGAAAGGCAAAGATGTCACTTTGAGGACTGGGAAGCACGTGACCCAAGCCATGGTATTTTCAACTGCCTCATAAGCATTTGAAAGCTGAAAATGAATAAGGAAGATCAAAGAAGAACTGATACCTTTGAATTACGATGTTGGCAAAGAATATCGAATATACCAGGGACTGCCAGAAGAACAAACAAGTCTGTCTTGAAAGAAGTACTGCCAGAATGCTCCTTGGAAGTGATGATGGTAAGACTTCATCTCACATACTTTGGACATATTATAAAGCGGGACCAGTCCCTAGAGAAGGACATCATGCTTGGTAGAGTAGAGGGTCAGTGAAAAAGATGACCCTTAAAGAAATGGATTGACACAGTTGCTGCAATAATGGGTTCAAACATAGCAAGAACTGTGAGGATGGCACAGGACTGGTCAATGTTTCATTCGGTTGTACATAGGGTTATCACGAGTCAGAATCAACTTGACAGCACCCAAGAACAACAATATTTTCTTTCATGAACTATGAGTCTGGTGCTATACATTAAGATCTCAATTTTTTAAGTAAGCTCAAACTCATGTAGCATAACTATGTTGTAGATAATTACCTCTTAACAGATGTTCCCTTTTTAATCTTTTCTGTCCAATTTTTGAAAACTTCATTAAAAAAAGCTATTATTTTTGTTGCTTAAGCTGCAATTTTGTACTTATTGCATAATGAAGTTTTTCCTCAGTCCTTTACACACTCACTGGCACTCCATGCTATCATTGCTTCCCCTCAATTCCAGAGATGTTCACAAAACTGAAATAGAAAATGTCTATTAAGAAAGATTTTCATGGAGAGTAAAAGCACCTGAATTTTGACACCTGGATCGTATTTTAAAATAGTACTCTAAAACAATTCTCTTGACAAAATAACTGAACCTGGAAATCCAAAAATTTTTTCAGAAAAGCTTCTTATATCAGAGTGTTGTTGTTAGGTTCCATGGAGTCAATTTTTGACTCATTGCGACCCAGTATGACAGAGTAGAATTGCCCCATAGGGTTTTATGGGCTGTTCTTTTTTTTAATCTTTATAAGCCCCCACAAGTCTTTCAGTTTGTTGTACCGTGGTGGCTTGTGTGTTGCTGTGATGCTTTAGGCTATGCCACTGGTATTCAAATACCAGCAGGGTCACACATGGTGGACAGGTTTTAGCTGAGCTTCCAGACTAAGGCAGACCAGGAAGTAGAACCTGGCAGTCTACTTTCTGAAAAGAATTAGCCAGTGAAAACCTTATGAAAAGGAATGGAACATTGTCTGATACAGTGCTGGAAGATAAGCCCCCCAGGTTGGAAGGCACTCAAAAGATGACTGGGGAAGAGCTGCCTCCTCAAAGTAGAGTTAAACTTAATTATATGGATGGAGTCAAGCATTCAGGACCTTCATTTGCTGATATGGCACAACTCAAAATGAGAAGAAACTGGTGGAAACATCCATTAATAATTAGAATTTGGAATGTATGAAGTATGAATCTAGGAAAATTGGAAATCATCAAAAATAAAATGGAACACATAAACATCAATATCCTAGGCATCAGTGAGCCGAAATGTACCGGCACTGCCCATTTTGAATCAGACAATCATATCCTTTACTATGCTGGGAATGAGAAACTGAAGAAGAATGGCGTTGCATTCATCATCAAAAGAACAATTTAGGATCTGTGCTGAAGTACAACGCTATCCGAGATAGGATAATATACATTTGCCTACAAGGAAGACCAGTTAATGTGACTATTAATCAAATTTACACACCAACCACTAAGGCCAAAGATGAAGAAATTGAAGATTTTTACCAACTTCTGCAGTCTGAAATTGATCAAACATGTAATCAGGATGCAGATAATTACTGGTGATTGAAGTGGGAAAGTTGGAAACAAAGAAGAAGGATCAGTAGTTGGAAAATGTGGCGTTGGTGAGAGAAGCCATGCTGGAGATTGCATTATAAAATTTTTCAAGACCAATGACTTCTTCATTGCAAGTATCTTTTTCAACAACATAAATGGCAACTATACACATGAACCTGGCTGGATGGAATGCCAGGAATCAAATCAACTACATCTGTGGAAACAGACAATGGAGAAGTTCAATATTCTCAGTCAAAACAAAGCCAGGGGCCTACTGTGGAACAGACCATCAATTGCTCATATATAAGTTCAAGGTGAAGCTGAAGAAAATTAGAACAAGTTTCCAAGAGGCAAAGTACAACCTTGAGTTTTTCTAACCTCAAGAAGCCAAAGTAAAGCATTAATGTAATGTATTAAGTATGAAGTAATGACATGTGCAAAGACCTGGAGTTAGAAAACCAAAAGGGAAGAGCACACTTGGCATTTCTCAAGCTGAAAGAACTGAAGAAAAATTCAAGGTTCGATTGGCAATATTGAAGAATTCTACAGGAAAAATATTAAACACAAGAAGCACCAAAAGATGGAAGGTATTGAGAGAGTCGCTATACCAAAAAAAACTGGTTGGCATTCAACCATTTCAGGAAGTAGCATATGAACAGGAACCAGTGGTACTGAAGGAAGAGGTCCAGCCTCCACTGAAGGCACTGGTGAAAACAAGGCTCCAGAAAATGACTGAATGTCAATTGAGATCTTTCAACAAACGATACACCACTGGAAGTCATCACTCACCTATGCCAAGAAATTTGGAGACTGCTACCTGGCCAATCAACTGGAAGAGATCCATATTTATACCTATTCCCAAGAAAGCTGATGCTACTGAATGAAGAAATTATTGAACAATGTCATTAATATCACATGCAAGTAAAATTTTGCTGAAGATCCTTAGAAAGCAGCTGCAGTAATATATCAACGGTGAACTGCCAGAAATTCAAGCCGGATTTAGACAAGGATGTGGAACAAGGGATAATATTGCTGATGTCAGATGGATCCTGGCTGAAAGCAGAGAATACCAGAAGGATGTTTACCTGTGTTTTATTGACTATGCAGAGGCATTTGACTGTGTGGATCATAACAAATTATGGATAACATTGCAAAGGACGGGAATTCCAGAAAGCTTAATTGTGCTCATTAGGAGCTTGTACATAGATCAAGGGGCAGTTGTTCAAACAGAACAAGGAGATGCTGTGTGGTTTAAAGTCAGGAAAGGTGTGTGTCAGGGTTGTATTCTTTCACCATACCTATTCAATCTGTATGCTGAGCAAATAATCTGAGAAGCTGGACTATATGAAAAAGAACAGACATCAGGATTGGAGGGAGGCTCACTAGCAACCTGTGTTATGCAGATGACACAACCTTGGCTGATGAATGTCAAGAGGACTTGAAGCACTTACTGATGAAGATCAAAGACCAAAGCCTTCAGTACGGGTTACACCTCAACATGCACAAAGCAAAAATCCTCACAACTGGACCAATAAGCAACATCATGATAAACAGGAAAAAGATTGAAGTTGTCAAGGTTTCATTTTGCTTAGATCCACAATCAACACCCACGAAAGCAGCAGTCAAGAAATCAAAGTACGTATTGCACTGGGCAAATCTGCAGCAAAAGACCTCTTTAAAGTGTTAAAAAGAAAAGATGTTACTTTGAAGACTAAGGTGCAACCGACCCAAGCCCATGTGGTGTGTTCAGTCTCCTCATATGCATGTGAAAGCTGGACCATGAATAAGGAAGACTGAAGAAGAACTGACTCCTTTGATCTATGCTGTTGGCAAAGAATAATGAATATACCATGGACTGACAAAAGTATGAACAAATCTGTCTTGGAAGAAGTACAGTCAGAATGCTCATTAGAGGACAGGATGGCAAGACTCCATCTTACATCCTTTGGACTTGTTATCAGGAGGGACCAGCCCCTAGAGAAGCATATCATGCTTGGTAGAGTGGAATGTCAGTGAAAAAGAGTAAGACCCTCAAGGAGATGGATTGACATAGTTGCTGCAACAAAGGGCTCAAGCATAACAACCATCATGAGGAAGACGCAGGCTCAGGCAGTGTTTTGTTCTGTTGTACATACTGTGGGTATGAATTGGAACCAACTCGATGGCACCTAACAGCAACAATCTTTATGGGAGCAACCTGCTAGGTCTTTTCTCCCTCAGAGCCAGTGAGTGGGTTCGAACTGCCTACATTTTGATTAGCAGCCGAGCTTAAGCGGGGCTCCTTTGTCTCAGAGTAACACTTAATAAAGTTACTGTTGCACAGATTGCTAAAAATGATGATATGGTCAGATTAGAAATCTTCGGATTAATGATTTTGGTAATTTATACAAAGTAAGTACAAGTGAAAAACAAATATTTTTTAAATGAGGGGAAAATTACTTTAGGATAACATGAAGTTTCAAACACTGCTGTCATTAGAATTAAAATCATGTAGGCTAAAAATAGTATATTCGTGTTCCACTATGTCAATACTTCAATACTCATTCGAAGAGTTCACAGACATCAACAAAGCCAGGAACTGTTGAAAAACAGATTTTTTATCTGAGCACTATGGTGAGTGGCACAGCTATTTAGGGTACTGTTATGGATTGAATTGTTTTCCCCAAAAATTTACATTGAAGTCTTAGCTCCTGATACCTGTGAAGTCACCTTGTTTGGAAACAGGGTCTTTGAAGATGTTATCAGTTAACATGAGGACACACTGGAGTAGAGTGGGTCCTAACATAATCTAAGTGGAGTCTGTAAAGAGAAGAGACCTAGAGAGACAGAGAATAGACAGCCGTGTGATGGAGTTATGCTATAGCTGTAAGCCAAGTTAGCCTGGGTCTACCAGAAGCCCGAGGAGACAAGACAGGATCTTGCTCCAGAGTATGGGGGGCATGTGGTCTTGCCAATATGCTGAATTTGGACTACTGGCCTCCAAATTGTTGAGACAATAAATTTCTGTTCTTATAATCCACCCAGTTGTGGTATTTTGTTACAGCAGCTCTAGGAAACTAAACCACTGGCGTTAAGTCAATTCCGACTCATAGCAACCCTATAGAACAGAGTAGAACTGCCCCATAGAGTTTCCAAGGAACACCTGGTGGATTCGAATTACAGACTTTTAGGTTAGCATCCATAGCTCCTAAACAGTACGCCACCAGGGCTTCCAAGAAACTAACATAGGTGCTAATTCTGAATCATCTGAGATCACAATCAATTTTTCTTTATCTTTCTACAAACATTTGCTGTCTTCTAACGTCTTGCTCAAGGAGCCCTGGTGGTACAATGGTTAAAAGCTTGGCTGCTAACTGAAAGGTTGGCAATTTGAACACACCCAATAGCTCCATAGGAGAAAAGACCTAGCAATCTGCTCTTATAAAGATTGTTGTTATGTGCTGTTCAGTACATTCTGACACTGAGCAACCCTATAGGGCAGAGATCTGCCCCACAAAAGCAGATTGCCACAGCTTTCTCCTGCCAAGCAGCTTGTGGGTTTGAACCACCCACAGGGACGGATTGCCCAATAAGCAAGGTAGACATGGGCTTAATTGTGCTCACTTACTGATCTGTAGTGAACAATTTCACTGCTATAGATTAGTAAGTAAACACAATTAAGCCTGTGGGTTCCTTGCTTACTATAAGCCACTGCATACCTTGTTTACCGGTTAATCCACTCCTGATCACTTACCTTCCAAATCAGCAGCAGAGTGCTTAACCACTCTGCCACCAGGGTTCCAAAGGAATAGGCGTGGCAGCACACAAAAATAAGTTCTCTCTTTAAAGGTGTCACTTTAAATTGAAGAAAAGAATCATACACAAACACATCATATACACAACGTACTCTGATTGAGCTATGACTGCCATACAGTAAAGTCCACAAATCAGGAGCATGCAGCTCATGAACGTATACAAAACCATGTATCCTTATAACACCCAGATCAAAATAACAAGTCAGTTTCAATCCTCCAGCATGCTCCCTTTTGCTCACCCCCTTGTCAATGGCCATCCCCAAAGGTAGCCACTTTTCTGACCATCATCATCATAAATTTGTTTTGCTTGCTCCTGGATTTCACATAAATGGAATACATTACTTTGTGTCTGGTTTCTTTTACTTAATATTATATCTTTGAGATTCAGCTATATCATTGCATATAGTAGGTTTCTTTTTCTTCATGTCTGAATAATATTTCCTTCATGAATATACCAATTTATTTATCCTTTCCTTTGTTGATGGACATTTGGGATGCTTTCAGCTCGTAAATATTATAAACAATGGTACTATAAACATTTGTTTACAAGCCACTTTTTAAAAAATTTCTTGGTATGAGGTTATACATAAGAGTCCTTGGGTGGTACAAGTCAGAAATTCTGGTGGCATAGTGGTTAAGTGCTATGGCTGCTAACCAAAGAGTTGGCCGTGTGAATCTGCCAGGCGCTCCTTGGAAACTCTATGGTGCAGTTCTACTCTGTCCTATAGGTTCACTATGAGTCAAAATGACTCAACGACAATGGATTTGGTTTTTGGGTTTTGGGTGGTACAAATATTTAAGCACTCAGCTAACCAATAAGTTGGCAGTTTGAACCCACCCATGAGGCACCTTGGAAGAAAGTCCTGGCTGTTTGTTTCTGAAAGGTCACAGCCTTAAAAAACCAATGTAGTGCAGTTCTACTCTATACACATGCAGTCTCCATGAGTTGGTACTGGTTTAGGTTATATTTATGTTTATTATTTAATTAGTTATAATTTATTTAACATACACTGCTTTAGTAAACCCCCCAAAAAACCCACTGCCATCGAGTCGATTCTGACTCGTAGCAACCCTATAGGACAGAGTAGAACTGCCCCATAGAGTTTCCAAGGAGCGCCTGGAGGATTTGAACTGCTGGCCTCTTGGTTAGTAGCCATAGCACTTAACTACCACACCACCAGGGTTTCCCACTGCTTTAGTAGGTAGTGGAAAACAGCTTCCCAAGAAGTTGTACCAATGTACCCTCCCACCATTCAGTGAACTTTCTGTTCAACATTTTAACACTCTTGGTAGAATGGTTCCTTTTTGTTATTACACTTTTTGTCATCTGTACATTAAATAATCCATCAAAGTTTTATTCTTTAAATTAAAACATCTCTTTTCTCAACAAATGAATACTTTAAATATAAACATCAATTTTAACATATAGAATGAGAAAGAAATCCATAATCAAATATAATATTGGAATATGCTGAATAAATATAAGAATGTTTGACAGAAAAATATAATTTCAACAACTGCCAGAAATGTTTTGAATGACATTTTGCTTCTCCATAAAATTATGTGATTTACTGACAGTAAAGGCCTGGTTTTTATGATCAGACTCAGGATATTGAAAATGCATGCATATATTTAAGTGTGTAAGTAAAATTAAATAAGGCAAGATTAGAATTTCTTGTCACTAAATGAAATACAAGTACTATCACATAACTACCTTGGCACTGCTGGTAAAGGTAAAAGACATACTAATTCAGATTCTAATGAACTACTGCAGCTTTACATTATATTAGGGAGAAACATGTTTTAAATCATTCTATCGTTACACCATTAACGACGTAGAGAGTTTTATAAACAAAATACACAGTTTCTTAAATTTTTTTATGATTATCGATTTAGCAATGTCACAATATAGCAAGAAAAGAGACTGGCTTTGCTGAGAGTCTGGATAGAATCCTGTAGCTACCATGTACTAGTGGTATTAACCTTCAGTTAGTTATTTACTGGGGTTCAATTCCCAGCCAACTGACCTCAAGCACAGCCACCACCTGTCTGTCGGTGGAGGCTTGTGTGTTGCTGCGATCTGAAACAGGTTTCAGCACATTTTCCTGATTAAGGCAGACTAGGAATAAACACCTGGTGATCTACTTCTGAAAATCAGTCAATGAAAAGTCTGTGGATCACAACAATCCAATCCCATTGTGCATGGGGTCACTGTGAGTCTGGGGCCAACTCAATGGAAGCTAACAAAAGCAGCAGCAAGTTATTTAACTTTCTTGAGGTTCTATTTCCTTTTTTGTGCAATATATATAATACCTACCTAAAATGTTTATTTTGAACATTAAACTAGGCTGTGATTCCAAAATGCCATGTAGACTTCCTGGTATATTTCAGTGGCTCTCATTCACACTTTAGTCCCCTGGAAAGCTTTTTGAAACCTCAATGCCCAGGTCATATCTCAGACTAATTAAATCAGAATTTCTGTAAGTATGACTCAGGATCCACTATTTTTAAAGCTCCTAATGTGATTTGTAATTTTTTGCCAAATTGTAGATACTTAGAAGACTTTCGATACTTAGGATCTCTACACGCTGAAGATGTAGAGAAAATATGGCAGGTAGGGATTTAGTAGGGATTGGCAGTTGAGAAGAGAATGAGAGACCACAGTGGGAGCCAGAAGGAAGTCCACATTAGAATGTGGTGATTCGAGAAGCACAGATCGTGGAGAAGTGGGTAGGAACAGCAGGTGCTGCTCCAATGACAGGTCTCTTCCAGCATAACTGTGACTTGCTTTACTAGGTATTTACAGTGTCAGAAACATCTGCTTTATCTTCATGCCCAATTTATTTTATTCACTTTCCTTTTTAATCTAGCAGGTGACTTTCAGGTACTAAATGCATGCAAAGGAAAGTCGATTTTAGGCTATGAAGAATCTTTTACTAATACCGATATACGGAAATATAATTTAAAAGGTTTCTTATATTTCATTATGTTAAAATTATTAGGCCAATTTACCTTTGCAGGAAAGAACATCAGTCTTCCTTCCAAAGCACTTTGAAGAAAAATTGCCATCATTTAATTCATTCCAATACAGCTCTCTTGCTTTATATGTGAAGTATTTAAAATACATAAAATATAATTTTTCTATATTGTCCCAAATAAGATATTATGGAATATAAATTTTGGCAATCTTCAAGATAATAAACTTTGAAATCCACTCCTAATTTTAAAAAATATGTCTGTTTATGCAATATCTTAAATGAAGAAGTCTAAGAAGTCAAAGAAATCTCAAAAAAAATTATTATGCTATCCTCATTATTTCAGGTAGTTCAAACAACTTAATTTCAAATATAAATACCTTTTTCCTTTTGTTCTTTTTGTGGTAGTTGTAGAAGAAGGATAATGGAGAGCTTGATGTGATGTTGCTAAATGTTCTCAATGCATGAATATTTTTATTACAGTTTTTCATTTTTATTTACTTCTGGTTCGGCAGAGTTTATAGCTATGACTACAAATATAAAAGGTGAATTGATCTATTTCAAATGAATTTGATGAACTAAAGCATTCAATATGAAATTGAAAATACTAACTTTCTCAATAATTGAGATAATTGTCTGAACTCTGTACTTAGTTGCTTGGCTTACGTATAAACGATTTTAAATTTCACATGTGAGCTACCTCAAAACTCCCATAATTATAAAACTTCTATAATCATGTCAGTTTAGAGTTGGAGCAATCCAGAGAAATCATTCAGTGCATCCAACAAACTGAAATTTGGATAACTTAATTCATAGCCCATTAGTTGTAGAGATGCAATTAAAACCTAGGTCTCACAATTGCCAAACTCAGAGTTTTTTGTTGTTTAGTTTTCCATTATACCAAGATACCTCCTTTCGCGTTGGAATGAAAATAAATAAATAAAATAAAACAAAACACCTCACTGATTCCAATGTATCTGTGAGATGAACTATATCAAACAGCTAATTAAAGTAATTTAATGTAACTAATGCTTTTGAAAAAGTTGCCTGCAAGTCATTTTCCTACAAACTAAATCTGTTTTTAAGTTCAGTAAATAAAGTGTGCTGTTTAAAATAGTTACTCCAAGAATACTTTGCTATTTAAAATGCGCTACTTGGAAATTTGTGAACTAACAGCATTGGCATCAGAGGAAGCTTGTTATTTAAGGCAGAAACTCAGACCTTACCCCAAATCTGATTATTCAGTATATACATTTTAATAAGAGCCCTAGAAATTTGTATATCTACTAAAGTTTGAGAAGTATACATGTCAATTTTGTCCCTACCCAGGGAAAGAGAGCTTATATATAATTTATTTGGAAACCCTCACTGATCAGACATGGAAACTGAGGCCTGTATAGGCCTTAGGAAGATCTCATAGCTAACCTGAGACCAATCAGAGTTGAGGAACTCTGTCTTTCTACTCTACCTTACCATTGCAATGTCCTATACAATACTATCTCTGAGCATTAGTGCAAGCTGATAGTATAAGCGGGAAAAGCAATCTAAACCTCAGATTGCCACAACTTCTGATTTCAAGACATCTTACACCAAACTCAAAAAAAGGACTTGCACCAAGGTTTCTACCATGCAGAGATGCCAATAGGAAGAAAATGAAAGGCAGTGTATACACTCAAATCCACCATTTCTAATGAGAATAAAGTGTGGTGCAGATTTTTGGTAGAGAATTTTTCTCAAGTTAAGGAACTACCCTTCCATTCCTAGTTTGCTAAGAATTTATACAATGAAAAACCCATTGCAGTCAAGTTGATTCTGACTCATAGCGACCCTATAGGACAGGATAGAACTGCCCCACAGAGCTTCCACGGAGTTCCTGGTGGATTTGACCAGTTGTTGGAAATTATTAAATGATATTCTGCAACTCAAACTTGGAACCAGATCATATTCATGGACTAAACGCAGCTTGATTATAACATGCTATAATTTTTCCCACATTGCTTTAGTTTCCTTAATGTTTAGTATGTTTGCATTATTTTCATGAGTGAGACTCGCCTGTAATTTATTTTTCTCTCACTATTCCTTTCATGGAAACCCTGGTGGCCTAGTGGTTAAGTGCTACGGCTGCTAACCAAGAGTGCTGCAGTTTGAATCCACCAGGCGCTCCTTGGAAACTGTACGGGGCAGTTATACTCTGTTTTGTAGGGTTGCTATGAGTCGGAATCGACTCCACGGCAGTGGGTTTGTTTTGCTTTTGGTTTATTCCTTCCAGGTTTGGGTATCAACATTTAAATAAATCCAGTCCGTTACTGTCGAGTTGATTCTAACTCATAGCATCCCTACAGGGCAGAAGAGAACTGCACCGTAGGGTTTCCAAGGAGTGGCTGGTAGATTTGAACTGCCAGCTTTTTGGTTAGCAGCCAAATGATTAACCACTGTGCCACTCAGGCTCCAAAGCAAAGTTTAAATAAGCTTCATAAAATAATATGAAACATTTTTTCTCTTTTTTCTATAATATTTTCCTTAAAAGATATAAATTTCCCTCTAATTATTTTGAACAGTTTGAGGACTATTCAGATTATCTAATTCTTCTTCAGTGAATTTTGGCAATCGTATTTTTCTAAGATTTGTTCATCGAGTTTCTCTAATTATCTTTTAATTTAATGAAGTATCTGAAATTATGTCCACCCTTTTTCTCCTAATATTATTTATTATGGCCTTTGTTCTTTTATCTTGTCAAATCATGAAAAGGTTTTAATACCTTTTCTTAGGAATGTTAAAGAACCAACTATTAGCCTTTTTGATTCTACTGTAATTTTGTTTTCTATTTTATTAATTTCTGTTCTTAACTTTATTATCTCCTTACTTATATTTTGCTTGTATTTATTTATTTTTTACTCTAACTTCTTAAGCAGAATGTTTACATAATTACCTTTTTCTCCTTTCTTAATATATTCTAATACTCTCAAAGCTATCTATTTTCCTCTAATTATTGCTTTAGATGCATCCCTCAAGTGAACATGTAGTATTTTCATATTATTCATTTAACATTTTTATAACTTTGTTACCTCTTTGACACGAGTTTCTTAAGAAAAGTATTTTTTTTTTTAATTTCCAAATACATGGCATTTTTCTAGTTAGCTCTTAATGATTTTTGACTAAAGTTGTTTTGTTTTGAGAATATACTCTCATAATGCTGATTCTTTAAAATATGTTGATACTTGCATTATAATCTAGAATGTGAATTATTTGTTTTTTTGTTACTGTTGAAAATAATATATATTCTCTATATGTTGGCTGCAGTGCTCTATATATGTCCTTTAGATCAAGTTTATGTTCTTCATATTTTCTATATACTCACTGATTTTTTTGGGGGGGGTGGTTTTACTTGAACTGTCTGTCAATTACTAGAATATGAGACTTAAAATCTGCTTCAACAATTGATTTGTCAATTCATTCTTGCTTAGTTTTGACTTTACATAACTTGAAACTATTATTTATTCAGATAAGTCTAGAATTATTATATGTTAGTAGAAATTTAAACCAATGTATAATATCCCTTGCTGTCAAGTTGATTCCAACTCCTAGTGATACCAAAGGACTGAGTAGAACTGCCCCATAGGGTTTCCATAGGGTTGCAATCTTTGTGGAAACAGGTTGCCACATCTTTCTCCCTCAGCGTGGCTGGTAGGTTTGAACAGCCAATCTTCTGGTTTTCAGCCAAGATCTTAACCACTTTGCTACCAGGGCTCCTTCCAACATGTAATAACCCACTTAATGTCTAGAACTGTTTATTTCCTTAAAGTCTATTTCATCTAATTAATAATTAAAAAAAAAAATGCTTTTTTCCTTGCATTTGCTGCATCTTTCATCACTGCTAAAAACTTTCAATTACTTTGTTTCAAATATTTTTCATCATTTTTTTTATATTCTCTCCTTCAGAGAGTCCAATTAAATATATGTTGGAATTTATCACTCATTCTTAACTTCTTTTAATTTTTTCATCTTTTTCTCTCTATGATGAAATCTCAGGAATTTCTTTACATATATCTTCCTGTTTCCTAAATCTCTTTTTAACTGTTGCTACTCTTCAGTTTTGCATTTTAATTTCAACTATTATATTTTTCATTTCCAGAAGTTCAATTTAGTTCTATTTCTAATATAAAAATTGTTTTATACTCTCTTATTCCTTTGTCAGGTCCCTGAACAGCTCAAATGGTTTGGTCTCAGCCACTAACCAAAGTTGGTGCTTCTAACCCGCTCAGTGGCATCACAGAAAAAGGGTCTGGCAACCTGCTTCTGCAAAGATTACAGCCCAGGCAACTCTATGGAGTAGTTCTACTCTGTAACTCATGACGTTGCCGTGAGTCAGAAACTACTGGAGGGCACGGGGGGGGGGGGGGAGGGAATATTCCTCCATCATATTTTAATTATATCTCATTTTTTGTTCTTTAAAGAGATTAAAGTAAAGATACTTATTTTATATACTGTATAAAATAATTCTAGTATGTAAAGTCTTTGCAAACTTGCATCCGTATTTTTAAAACTTTTTTATAATGGCTTATTTCTCTACATGGAGCCCTGGTGACACAGTGGTTAACAGACTGGCTGCTAACCAAAAACAGGTCAGCAGTTTGAATCCATGAACCACTCCTTAGAAACTCTGTGGGGTAGTTCTACTCTGTCCTATAGTGTCACTATGAGTTGGAATTGACTTGACAGCAACAGGTTTTTTGGTTTTAATTCTCTATATCTCTAGTGCTATTTTGTTTGTTTTTAATTCATAATATTTGTACCATTTTTTTCCTGCAAGAATCCTTAGAGCTGTATATTTCAAATTGTTTTCCTGCAGAATGGCTTTGAATTTGCTTCACTCTCACACTTAGGACACCAACTTCCCTAGACTACATTGCAATTTATGTTTGGAGTATTTGCAGCCATAGAGTTCATGTGAATGGTGGTTGCAATGACCTATGAAGATGGGACCATGATTAATAACTCTCAGGGAAACACTCTTTATTTATTTATTTTTTAAAAATAATTTTTATTGTGCTTTAAGTGAAAGTTTACAAATCAAGTCAGTCTCTCACACAAAAACCCATATACACTTTGCTACACACTCCCAATTACTCTCCCCATAATGAGACAGCCTGCTCTCTCCCTCCACTGTCTCTTTTCATGTCCATTTTGCCAGCTTCTAGCCCCCTCCACACTCTCATCTCCCCTCCAGGCAGGAGATGCCAACAGAGTCTCAAGTGTCCACCTCATGCAAGAAGCTCAGTCCTCACCAGCATCCCTCTCCAACACATTGTCCAGTCCAATCCATGTCTGAAATGTTGGCTTTGGGAATGGTTCCTGTCCTGGGCCAACAGAAGGTCTGGGGGCCATGACCACTGGGGTCCTTCTAGTCTCAGTCAGACCATTAAGTCTGGTCTTATGAGAATTTGGGGTCTGCATCCCACTGCTCTCCTGCTCCCTCAGGGGTTCTCTGTTGTGTTCCCTGTCAGGGCAGTCATCGGTTGTAGCCAGGCACCATCTAGTTCTTCTGGTCTCAGGATGATGTAGTCTCTAGTTCATGTGGCCCTTTCTGTCTCTTGGGCTTGTAATCACCTTGTGTCCTTGGTGTTCTTCATTCTCCTTTGATCCAGGTGGGTTGAGACCAATTGATGCATCTTAGATGGCTGCTTGCTAGCATTTAAGACCCCAGACGCCACTCTTCAAAGTGGGATGCAGAATGTTCTCTTAATAGATTTTGTTATGCCAATTGACTTAGATGTCCCCTGAAACCATGGTCCCCAGACTCCTGCCCCTGCTACGCTGGCCTTCGAAGCGTTCAGTTTATTCAGGAAACCTCTTTGCTTTTGGTTTAGTCCAATTGTGCTGACCTTCCCTGTACTGTGTGCTGTCTTTCCCTTCACCTAAAGTAGTTCTTATCTACTATTTAATTAGTGAATGTTCCTCTTCCACCCTCCTTCCCTCCCCCCCCATAACCACAAAAGAATGTTTTCTTCTCAGTTTAAACTATTTCTCAAGTTCTTACAATAGTGGTCTTATACAATATTTGTCCTTTTGCAACTGACTAATTTCACTCAGCATAATGCCTTCCAGGTTCCTCCATGTTATGAAATGTTTCACAGATTCCTCACTGTTCTTTATCTATGCGTAGTATTCCATTGTGTGAATATATCATAATTTATTTATCCATTCATCTGTTGATGGGCACCTTGGTTGCTTCCATCTTTTTGCTATTGTAAATAGTGCTGCAATAAACATGGGTGTGCATATATCTGTTAGTGTAAAAGCCCTTATTTCTCTAGGGTATATTCCAAGGAGTGAGATTGCTGGATCTTATGGTAGTTCTATTTCTAACTTTTTAAGGAAGAGCCAAATCGATTTCCAAACTGGTTGTACCATTTGACATTCCCACCAGCAGTGTAGAAGAAACCCACTTTATTTTTACTAGTTTGCCTCTTCCCATTCACTGCCAAGATCAAGAAAGTTGGGTTTCTTCCTAGTTATCCCAATTAAAGGTATAATGTCAGTTTTATATGAGGACCGGTTATGGAGGTCTTGCTAGCACACAGGAAGCAGTCTATATTTATTTGTTAAACAAATGAATGGATGATTCTCAAACAATTTATCATCAATATCAAATTTACTACTTCAGTAAAATTTATCAATGTTCTTCAGAAACATTTCCTTTTACTTCAATGGAATGAGAAAGAAGCCAACAATGAATAAGATTTATAAAAGGATGAGAAGCTATGGAAGTACATCATACACAATTTAAACATTTCAGCCTTTCTCAGTAGTCATCTTCTATAGAATTACAAGTTGTATACATATATATGTATGTATATAAAAAACCCATTGCCACTGAGTTGGATTCTGACTCATAGCAACCCTACAGGATAGAGTACAAGTGCCCCACAGAGTTTTCAAGGAGCAGCTGGTGGATTCGAACTGCTGACCTTTTGATTATCAGATGAGCTGTTAACCACTGCGTCACCTGGGCTTTCATATATATACATACACACACACACACACACACATATATATATACATATTATATATATATGTCTATGATGAGTGGAAACCCTGGTGACATAGTGGTTAAGTGCTACACCTGCTAACCATAAGGGCTGGCAGTTCAAATCCACCAGGCGCTCCTTAGAAACTCTATGGGGCAGTTCTACTCTGTCCTATAGGGTCACTATGAGTCGGAATCGACTCGACAGCACTGGGTTTGGTTTTGGTTTTATATGATGAGCTATGGCTGCTAACCAAAATGTTGACAGTTCAAATCTACCAGTTGCTCCTTGGAAACTCTATGGGGCAGTTCTAATCTGTCCTACAGGGTCACTGTGAGTGGGAATTGACTCGATGGCAATAGGAGTTATAAGTTTTATATATATATATGTATATACACAAACACAACACACATATATATATTGAGAGAGAGAATCAATTCAAGTATACAATATTTTGTGAACATCTATACCCTGGTGATAGTGGTTATACAAAAAATCCTACCCACCACTACCACCCAGCTCTCCACCACCTCTGTGCTGCTACACTCTCTGGAAAGATGTGCCTTGAATTGAATGAGCTTTAATATCTTCAAGGAAATAAACCTTTGCGTGTCTACACTGAGTAGTGTAATTCGTATAGCAATAAATGCTTTAGGTGACTTTTGATCTCTGAAACTTGAATCTAATATTTCTGAAATGGATGGATAATTCCTATATGCCTAGGGTCACCTCGTGTGTATTATAAATGGATCTACAGAAATACAAAGTTCAGCTATCTCCTTACCATGCCTCTGCTTCAGTGCAGAAAATGGGAAACTTCTTCAACTTAAAAAAGCAGCAGAATTTAACTGAGGTAACTTGGCTCATAGCATTCCATTGTTAAAAGAAGTGCAGTATCCTGAACGAGGTAAAATTCAAGTAACTGTCAGTGCTTCATATTATGTCTCACTGCATCTGTGAGATTATTTCTGCTGAGAAAAGGAGAAGAGGCAGATATTGGCAAAGTTTCTTACAAACGCTTGAAATTTTCCTCAGGGAACTTTCAATTTCCCTGTACGTTTGACCCTTCAGATCAAGATCACCTTCTGAAAGAACTACACTGCTTTGCCACAGAACTCTCAGTTGTACTAATGCCGAAAAGCAGTCAGCACTGAGCCTCTCTCACTGCTGTGAAATTTCACCATCTGCATACTAAATGACTTTCTGCTAAGCATCGCTATACTACACGTTTTTTTCTTATAATAAATGCAGAAAAGCATAGCTGCTTTGAGGACAGGACACTTCCTAATCACATTTTTCTTTCTTTTCTTTTTCTCAATAACAAGAGGAAAAAAGGCATGAAAAGGAGAAATGTTTCCCCTTTTTCACTGCAACTGCTTTGTTGGAAATCGTAAATGCCATATCTACCCACTGAATGACATCAACATCCCATACTACAAGAAAGAAAGGGAAAGGAAATGAAAAGTTGGGCAGTGCCCATTAAATGTGTGCTGATGTTTTTCTGTAGTAGTAAGATTTCTCCTGAATATTAGAAATGAACACTTTAACTCTTTACCTCGCTTATAAATGTAAAAATGCACGCTGTTTAGATGCCCTAGTGTGCTGTTCACAATGCTTTCAGTGAAAGCCTTCTCAGTTGTATAGCTCATCTGACTGGATTCTATGACACCATGCTACATTATTAATTTAGGTAATGTTCTTGGACGTTAGCATACTGATTATACTACCTGTTGTGTAAACTGTGAGGCTCTGTTTCTGTGTTACGTATTCTGTTGTTGCTTCAAGATAAAATGAATGCTTAATAAATTATTATTGGTATTATTCTGCTTCTTCATTCTCCTGCATAAATTTCTAGGCAATTTTTTCTAGTAATTGCCACTTATCACCATTATTATAATAATAGTGAAGATCATTTAAAAATAATACTATTAATGATAAACAGAGCAATTTGCATTTTCCAAAATGATAAACTTACAATTAGCATTTTCCAAAGCATTTGCAAATATACTATTCACAAAAATATTGTCAAATAAAAAGAAAAAACAGATATTTAGAATTTTCAGGTAACCAGTCCAAGATCACACAACTTATATTCTTTTATGCAAGGCGTTTACAAATTTACAGAAGAAAGTCCATTTCAGAGAGTGCCAATTTACCATCAGACTGATTTTCAAATATCTAATGACAATTTTTTTAATGACAATATCAAATCTAAACACCTAAATATATAAAATATCTATAGTTGTTTATTAGAAAGTGAACACATAATTTTGCATATAAATATTATAAATAGTTATTAAGCTCTTACTTTCACCTGCAAATAACTAATTAATCCGAAATGAATGTGAAATATAAGTAAAATGAGCAGGGAGATTGCTGGACAACTACCCGTTTCTCCTTTAAGTGCAAAGAGAAAAGATTTAACAGCTGTTCTAAAACGGGTCTGTAATGCTGGGCGCTCAGACATGTAGGAGAGTATACCCTCCTTTCATTCGGATAGCAATAAACAAGCAAGAATGAGTTAGGTGTAGTTAAGCTGCAGTGCCCACTACAAAGAGTTACCAAAAAAATACTTCCTGAGAGCTACAACTGGTTGATTTGTGGTTAAGTATGCAAAGAATTTAAACAATAGATTCTTAGAAGGGTTAATTTAAATGTTTTAACTAGTAATTCTATATTTTGTTTGTGTGCACATTTTCTTCTCAAAGACACAAAAGTTTGTTTCCTCCTGATTTATCTTCAAAAGATTTCTTTAAGGCCAGTTAAACAATTTTTTTCTCTGTATACTATACTATTTTCCTTTCACAGTTGGAACTCCCTGGGTGCTTTTAATGCTTCCTTCACATACAGGAATGGACACAATGGATTCTCAATCAATACTTGACGAAAAGAAAAGTAACTTATTATACGAGCCCAAAGAATATTGAATTAGTTTCTTCTAGAGTTAGGAGTAAATTGGCAAATACGTTGTGAACGAGGGATACGTTCATCCCATTAGATGAATGCCTGAAAGCCTCTCCAGTCAATCTGTGGAGGAATATTTTCTGATAGAAGAGAAAATATAATATCAAACTCATCCTAGGAAATAAAGTCAACCAAGTACTTAAATGACTTATTTCTTAACTCAGATGAAAGTCATTTCAGAGAATTCAAGATAAAGTTCTGATTACAGAATCTTAGCTTTCAGAACAGGATTCCATGAGCTCAAGTAACTGTTCCCCTTCCAGGATTTAACAGCACCCTTCTTTCATGAGCATAGAAGACATGCCAGGATTTCAACTGACAGAGACAAAAGGTCCTTACTAAGGATGATCTGTAGCACATGTTGTTATGTTAGCATTATTGGTCGCTGTCACTGATTCACTCAAAATTTGATAACAGAGGTACAACTTCTATAAATAACCTCACGGATCTTCAAAGGACTGTGATGAACACAATGAACTTCCTGTGGTGAACACCACCTTGAAAAATCCCATCAGTATATTGCAGAATGGGAGCAAAGCCTGACAGATAGCCTCACTGCATTAAGAACAGGGACAATTGGGCTATCTTAAATGTATGTAGACACAGATGTTAGATAGACAGATAGACAGACAGACATAGTTAGATACATATATACACACACATAGATACGTAGATAGATGATAGATAGATGATAGATAGATAGATAGATAGATAGATAGATAGATAGATAGATAGATAGATGATAGATAGATAGATAGATAGATAGATAGATAGATAGATAGATAGATAGATAGATAGATAGATAGATAGATAAGAATGAAAATCAGAAGAGTTGTGAAGTAGAGATGGCAAAGACAGTGGACAGTAAGAAAACAGGGAATGTACTAAAAGCAAAAAAAAAAAATACGTATCTTTGGAAAATGAAAGTAGAATATATCAAAGCCTAGGTCTGTACACCTGCTGATATATGATTGGGGAGCTTTGTGTCTCTCCTTATTTCTGGTTGTGAAAAAGCAAATTATAAAAAATTTCTTATATCCAAGTTGCAAACAATGTAATTGGTCATCAAGAGGTGCAGTATAAGAACATAAAAGCAAAGAAAGCTATGCATGTTACTTGCTTAAAAGTCATTATTTGTCCCTACTTGAAAATCAGCATAAGCTGCCATTAAAAATTTGGGATGAACGGATTTCACAACAGTTTTTCATAGAGAAAAAAACATTAAAAACTCAGTAGAGTGAATAAAGATCTCAAGTAGCAAATATATGCACTAACACATACTCTATTTAGTTGATTTCAAAGGCATAACCTAATGATGTAGCTTGATAGATACATGAAAAGAAAACCTGTACAATACTGTTATAGCTGCATCCTTGTATGAAGTAACTATAACGTAAACAAATTTTTTAGAGTCAGACCACTGCTATATAGGAAGTTTTGGGGGTAAATTACTATATACAGTAAGAAATCACACATATTAGATAGTGAAATGATTATAGAGTACCACTAAATAATATATTACTGGAGTATGCAAATTGAAATTTATGTATAATAAATTAGGTAATAAAAAGAAAATGTGTAGCTACCTAGGGAGAAACAAAAAGATTTTTATGGGTATAAAATTATCATTTCACTAAGAAATAATTCTATGGTAATCGTACTGGGAAACTAAAATACAACAATAAAGTGATTAGTTATCATTTTTAACAAACAAGATCGAAAAGCACCAGCAAATGGAAGTTACTTCGTATTGGAAGATAAATTTCCAAGTCAAAAAATAATCAGAATTTTTTTTAAGAACATAAAATTTTCCTATGCTAAAAGCTTATTTTCTTTTTCTTTTTAATCTTGGAAGTGCATACTCTTCCTCACTGATTATGTGAACCATAGGGCCTTAAAATTAATAGTCAAGTACACTATTAACAACCATAAACATACCGGCACATTCTATTTTCTACTATAAATACTCAACAGCAAAAAATACTGACACAAACTTCTCCCTCAAAAATTTTATTCAGAAAAATTGGTAACTTACTGTACTCATTTTTCATATTTGGAAAGAATTCCTGAAGAGCTGCCTGACCAAATACAGAGAAACCAAAGACATTGAGGATGTAACGTTTTAGGCGCTTGGGGGAATGGGGTAAGGGCCGTGACAAAGAAAGTACAATAACTGTACCATATGTTTCTTCCCTCCCAGAAGAAGGCATCAGTAGACATTGAATTTCTTTCATCCTGAATCTTTTCATGTAAGAGCGATGCCCTTGGACAGGGGCCATGTGGGATGAAAGAAATATTTTATTCTTCAAATATGGAAATTGGAGAGAAAAAAAAAAGTAATGATTTTTCTTAAAGTTCAAGAAACCAAATGCTACTATCCTCTCCATCTTAAACTCAATCATACCATTCCTATACAGAATTTGTTGCCAATGTGCTCTGATTCATTATGTCTTTTCAGTCTTTGGCTTTCTATCTTCTAGCCTCCTTTTCAGAGATGCATACTTACTGAGTAATTTAACACATATTTATTGAATGTGTACTATGTGACAGGCACTGCACTGGGCAAAAATGGGGAAAACAAATTTTATCTCTGCACTCAGAGTTCAGACTCTCACCATCATCATAAGATGCCACTATTTTCTGATGCAACTCTCAAAACAACATATATGTGTTCATAGTTTTCTTTATTACCTTGAGCCTCAATGATCACCTTCTATAGGTTTTTTTCTAAAGTCACCTCTTCTTTTAAATCCTTCCTTTGTAATGACAGCCTGGTGCTTAGTAGTCATTGCCTCTACAAGTACAAAGTAGTTGAACAGGCAGAGCCTCAATGTGCAACAGTTTTGACACAATACACAGCTTTCTCATTTAACATAAAATCGGGTGATCATCTCACTCACCGAAGTAAGGTTTTCCAGTATAGCAGGTCAGTTAACAGTGGAAGGGCCTCAATAAGACTCAGCAACTATGACTGGGAGGGTGGAAAGGGTGAAGAAGGCAGTCATTCATGAATCCTTGGACTCAAGCTTGGTCCACAGGGTGGATGGTGGTGTCTTTAACTTAGATATAGCTATTCCATAATAAGGTTGACAGAACACTAAATTCTAGTATAAAAATAACAACTTTCTTTGACTTTATTTCTCTTAGGTAACACAATAAAGTTCCAAAATGAGATGCCAAGGACATATATCCACCAGTCTCTCTTGAAGTGAGATTTTAATTAATTCTGAGAGAAATTAAAAAATACATATATCTGAAATTTAAGAGACTTGCTCAGTCACTTACCTACTAAGTAGAAGAGCTATTCCGACCTAGTTCTTGCCTAAACTGGATAATTCTTTTAACCATAGGGGCTCCATACAATTGAGCAGGTTGTTCATTGCTAAAGGGATCTCCTGGTGATGCAAGTAAGTGGGGCTGAATACCAGCCTATGCTCCACTGGCCACATCCTATACACTCACCCAAACTTGAAAAGGTTAAAGAAGGACTTTTTCCTTATTCATAAAATAGTCCCTCTAATCAAGCTATGCACCTTCAGAGCTTTGTCCTCTTAGAGGGGTTGAGGGATTCAAATCTGGATGAAGATAACAAGCCACCTCCTGCTTTTGTGGCCCTCATTATCCACTGTATTTTCAGAACCTGCTCTGGCTAGGAGCATGTTGATCTTCATCAGTAAATAGCAGAAGGGAAAGTATCCCAAAGCTGGAGGGAGGAAGGGAGAAGGTGGGAGTAGCTTCTGAATTTATATGTAAGAGACTACTGAGTTGGGAATTTACTGTGCTCAGTTTCAAACAGTAGCTATACCCCAAATTATAGAACATAGTTAACTTATAATAAAAACTCTAGTTATTCTAGAATGACTAAAATTAAATACAAATAATATACATAATGTGTCTTTAGGGCATGGTAGTTCTGAAACAAGAAGCAGAAGGTGTGGATCCATACCCAGGGTATGGCTTTAGTGCCTATAATTATATAAACTGTGACTCATATACAATAAAAAATAAATTCTTTTTGGGGCACCATTTAGGTTTTATTTTATATTACCTACAAATTGATGACTAAATGACTACATGCAGGCTGACCTTCAATATTTTCTGTAACTCTTTTTCGGTCATGGTAAATGATGACTCATAATCAGAAAAGTGATTTCTTTTATAATGGTGCAAATATTTCATTTTTACTATAGAACTATAATCTTTAATTCCATACTGAATAAGAAATCACAATCAAATGCAAAGCTATGAGGTTGTCCTTTTTTCTACCAAAATAAAATATGAGGCTATTAGTCATCAACTTTACAAGACCGTGCATTTTTTTTCTACTTAAGACACGCTTCTAAGTTTCATACCTATTACATGAAATTATTACTTATTATTAAATACTAATCTAGATATATGGATATATTCACATAGTGGTTAAATAACTGGATACAGAAACATTTAGAAAGTTAACTATATACATTAATTAAAAATCTTATTTTATTAACAATATCATTCAGACTCATAATCAGCCATCACTACAACTCATACTAAAAGTTGGGAGGATGAGAAGGACTGGGGAGACAATTCCTTAAGAAGCTCATTTCTGACTGAATTTGAGTGATCCTGTAACTTGTTCGTGGCAGTGTTGTTGGGTGCTATCGAGGTGGTTCTGACTCATAGCCACCCTGTGCACTACAGAACAACACACTGCCCAGTCCTTTGCCTTCCTCACAATCAGAGCTCTGTTTGAGACCATTACAGAAGCCATTGTGTCAATCTAACTCGTTGAGGGCCTTCTTTTTTTTGCTGATCCTCTATATTACCAAGCATGATGTCCCTCTCCAGGTACTGGTCCCGACCGGTCCAAAGTATGTGAGATGAGTCTAGCCATCCTTACTTACAAGGAGCATTCTGGCTGTATTTCTCCCAAGACAGAATTGTTCATTCTTCTGGAAGTCCATAATATATTCAATATTCTTCATCAACACCACAGTTCAAAGGCATTAATTCTTCTTCCATCTTCTATATTAACTGTCCATCTTTCACATGCATGAGAAAACTGAAAATACCATGGCTTGGGTCAGGCAAACCTTAGTCCTCAAAGTGACATCTTTGCTTTTCAACACTTTAAAGAGGTCTTTTGCAGCTGATTTACCCAACTCAATACATCTTTTGATTTCCTGACTACTGCTTCCATGGGCACTGATTGCAGATTCAAGTAAAATAAAACCCTTCCCAACTTCAATCTTTACTACATTTATCATGATGTTGCTTATTGGTCCAATTGTGAGGATTTTTGTTTTCTTTATGTTAAGGTGTCATCCATACTGAAGGCTGTGGTCTTTGATCTTCATCAGTAAATGCTTCAAGTCCTTCTAGCTTTCAGCAAGTGAGGTTGTGTCATCTGGTTATCGCAGGTTGTTAATGAGTCTTTGACCAATCTTAATGCCCTGTTCTTCTTCATATAGCCCAGCTCCTCAGATTATTTTCTCAGCATACTGACCGAATAAGTTTAGTGAAAGGATACAACCATGACGTACACCTTTCCTGATTCTGAACCATGTAGTATCTCCCTGTTCTGTTCGAATGACTGTCTCTTGGTCTATGTACAGGTGCCACATGAGCACAATAAAGTATTATGGAATTCTCATTCTTCGAAATGTTATCCATGATTTGTTACTGTCCACACAGTCGAATGCCTTTGCCTAGTCAATAAAACACTTCTGGTATTCTCTGCTTTTAGCCAGGATTCATCTGACATCAGCAATAATATCCCTGGTTCCACATCCTCTTCTGAATCTGGCTTGAATTTCTGGCACTTCCCTGTTGATGTACTGCCGCAACCATTTTTGAATGATCTGCAAAATTTTACTTGTATGTGATATTAATGATATTGTTCAATAATTTCTGCATTCTATTGGATCATCTTTCTTTGGAATGGGCACAAATATGAGTCTCTTTCAGTTGGCTGGCCAGTTAGCTGTCTCCCAAATTTCTTGACATAGGTGAGTGAGCACCTCCAGCTTTGCATCTGTTTGCTAAAACATCTCAACTGGTATTGAGTCAATTCCTGGAGCTTTGTTTTCATCAATGCCTTCAGTGCAGCTTGGACTTCCTTCTTCAATACCATCCACTTTTGAGCATATGCTATCTCCCGAAATGTTTGAATGTTGGCCAATTCTTTTCGATACAGTGACTCTGTATTCCTTCCATCTTCTTTTGATGCTTCCTGCTTGATTCAATATTTCGCCCATAGAATCCTTCAATATTGCACCTTGAGGCCTGAATTTTTCTTCAGTTCTTTCAGCTTAAGAAATACTGAACTTATCCTTCCCTTCTGGTTTTCTAATTCCAGGTCTTTGCACACTTCATTATAATACTTTACTTTGTCTTATCGAATTGCCCTTTGAAATCTTTTGTTCAACCCTTTTACTTCATCATTTCTTCCTTTCCCTTTAGCTACTCTACATGCAAGAGCAAGTTTCAGGGTCTCTGTAACGTGCTTTGTCTAATAGAATGTAAACAAGTGTAATGTAATCAAGGGCTTTAAAATATGATTTTGCAGCTTCCATGAACTCGTGACATTTGCCGTGAGAAGACCATTCTGTGAAAGAGCAGAGAGGCATGAAACAGAGCTGATCTCAAGTTGTAGCCTCAAGTCAAACCAAGGCAACCTATAGTATGAAGCACATGTGAGCACCAGCCAATATGCACACATGTGAGGAACAAACGAATACTTCTTTTAAGTTGCTGAATTTGTGGGTGTTTGTTATGCAGCGCTAATTTGGAAAGTGCTGACTAACTCACTAGTCATATAATCTTGAACAAGATGCTTAATTTCCTTGGAGTTCACTTTCCTCATTGGTTAAAAAGAAATATGGTTGCTAGGTGATGATAATACCTAGGTTCAATGGCAGCTGTGAAAAACAAGAGAGAATATGTAAAGTCACTAGCATAGTGGTGACTTAACTGTCTTACTTTACACAGGCATTTCAACAGGCAGGTTGCCCTTGTCTGGTCTCCCTGTTGGCACAACTGAAGTGCTAATTTTTTCCAAATACTCTCCTTTTCCATCGTTTTTCCTGTTTTGCGGTTGTCAGAGGTAGTCAAAGTTAATTGATTTACCCTCCCAAATGTAGTGTAGAAGCACCCTAGAAAGAGAATACAGGATGGAGAGGGCTGTCTGCAGATTAACTGACCTCGGGCAGGAGGGGTTAGGTGGTTAGAGTCTAATGGGTACTGAGTTTCAGTTTGAAATGACAACAGTTTGGGAAACTGATAGTGATTGTGGCTGCACAAAATTGGCAATGTAATTAATGTCACTGAATTGTACACATAAAAGTGGTTAAAATGGCAAATTTTATGTTATAGCTTATAAGAATTTTTTTTTTTTTCAAAAAAGTCATCTCTGAGAGAACGTAACTGAAGACTACCATAATTCCTCTCCTCAGGTAGGTCTCTGCTCTCAAAGCACCGTTACATTTCCTTTTCAGCTTCTGCTGATTCCCTTATTAATGTTTATCTTCTCTGATAGACACATCGGGATTGGAATTAGAAGACATCTTTTTGCCAGAATAGGTTCTCACAAATGTTTATGCAATGTGTACACTTATTAATTTATTCACATAGCTCAATATTCTGCACATATTGTGTGTGCTCAACATGTTTGAGCAAATATTGAATAAATTCCTGGTTTGTACAATGTTCTAGAATCCAATACAGCAGTCAACAAAAAAACAAACAAACCCTTGCTCTAGTGGATTTTGTATTCTAGTTGAGAGAACAGTTGTGTGACAAAAGCTCCTAGTGACAAAAAAGAAGAAGAAGGAGAAGAAGTAATAGTAGTAGTGGAAGTAGTAGCAGTGGTGGTAATAATTTAGCACTGAGCTCCATAGAAACCGAGGAAAACGCAAAAATTCTTTCAGATTAAGAGAAAAGACAAGTGCTCCTAATAGTTCTATAAGGTTTTGTTAAAAATTTCTGTAAGCTTTGTAAAATAAGTTTGAACTGCTTCTATTGCTCATGTTATTGTCTGATGGGTCAGAAGTCTCACAAAATCACCTAAAATCTTTTTGACACTAAAACCAACCCATTGCTTTCTAAATGATTCCAACTCATAGCGACCCTATAGGACAGACCAGAACTGTCCCATAAGGTTCCTGAGGCTATAGGCTTTTTGGAAGCAGACTGCCACAGAGGAGCTGGTAGGTTCCAACTACTGACCTTTTGTTTTACAGCCGAGGGCTTAACCACTGTACCACCAGGGCTCCTTCCTTTTGAGAGTAGTCTCTTAAAAAACATGTTTGATAATCAGAGCAAACTAATCTAACCAGAAATGGGGTCAACCAGAAAACCCACTACATTTCATTTAATTACTTTTTTCAAAACACTTTTAACTGTTTGGTGGGTGAAGGACTTTTGAAGATTTTCTTCTTTTTTGCCACTGGCAAACAATTATGTTTCATACGAAAAACCCCAAATGAGCATCTAAATATAATATAGGTAGTTGCCAGGTTATGAACATCCGATTTTGCATACCACCAGTAGCTACAAACTAACCCCCGTAACACCTAATGTGTTAAAAATTTGAGGTATATACAATGGTTTGTAATAACAAATGGGCACTACTTTGCTATGCACCTCAAAACATTATTATTATCACATATTATTATGTTAAAGTTGTTGTAGTGTATCTGGAAGTGTTTCTTTAATTTTTTAATGCATATGTGTATATACTAAGAGAAACATTTGACTACCTGATGTTAGATACTAACCGTACCTAACTGTTCCCACTTATGGACAAATTCAACTTAAAGATTTAGGAGTGGAACTTGTTCGTAATCTGGGGATCGCCTGTATCTATGTGTTTAACCTGAAATATAATGCAAATATTATAGCATATTTCAATACAGCTTACTTCTCCCAGAAGGTCAATTCACGTTATAAGACTTATCAATGCGTGTTTGTTTTTTTCCTTCCACCACCATTAAACAGCTAAAAATAATACTCTTTCTTTCCATTTTTAAACGAGGAAGGCTTATAATCACTATGTGCCTTACTTTAGGCATAATGGGTATTTTTTTTCCTTTGAAAGTAATTTCATCAATACAATGTATGAACTATTACTACTCCTAGAACTAAAATATAATAAGCAAGTCTTTCATTTTTTCTTTAAAGGCAGAGCAGCAAGTCAATGTGTGCGTGGATTGTGTATCCTTCCTGATTGCTCAGTATTATATCTCAATTTTAAGTTCACATGCTCACCTAGTATCATGCTGCTTGTAGGAATGTTCTCCATCATTTTTCACTGTTTTCTCCTTTTTTTAAAAAAAAAATTACAAATTTCTAGATTTGAGAGCAAACTTATAAATTATCTGTCCTCAAATGTGTAAGCACATTCCTTTTCAAATGTGATAGGGCTTCTTGTACCATAGCGAGTGTTTTCCTTGACCTTCTCAGCCATTAGCTTGGCCGCGAATTCTTTTTATACAACTACCTGTCCAAAGGACTTCAACGTTCTAAAGGGAGGCATTTATTGGAAAGTCATGAATAGAATCCCTTCTCTTAATTCCCTGTAAAATTTACTTTCTACTTTTTCATAAATCACTGTATTGCTTAAAATGTCCATGATACCTAATCATATTTTCCTACATTTTCAAAACTAAGGGTCATAGAAAATATGTCTCTTGAAATTTTCAATGGCTAAAATGCAGGGGGCAATAAAATATTTGCTTGTCCCCTATTTTCTTTATAGAGAAACCGAAAGAGATATTTAAGAAGTTAATTTAAATATGGCCCATTTAAAATTGGAGATGTGTACCTTCTTTGCCTGTTAATTTTTTTTTTTTTTTTTAAGCAGGAAACTTTTATCTGATGTAATTTGGCACCTGTAGATGTACTTGTTTTTCTTTTATTAACACTAGCTCAGCTCTAGGTACATTTAAAATTGGGGAAAAAAAAAATGTGCTTGGCATAACTTCTATTCTTGGCTACCTTACTCAACTGCTGTAACAATGGGTCAGTTCTTAAGTTCATTTAATCCGAAATAAAAAGAGTTGCTTGACATTCATGCTATGTTGTTAATTTCTTTTTTCTTTCTTATTTTTAGAGGAGAAATGTAATTTTCTAGTTTATCTATTTAAGATGGGTCTGCTTATCCATACCATACAGTAGGAAATATGCTTGAAAGCACTTCGATTTTTAGAAAATTGTGAAAATTAAGAAGACATGAAATATCTCCTATATATACTGCCAGTAGCCATAAATTCATTTAGGCTGATGTGTCAACAGAACATGGAGAATTTTTACGGACCCTTGCTTCAATCTAACTCATAGTCTCTAGCAAGATCTTCTGGCTAGGAGGAGAATCTGGGAAATAAGTAAGGACTTCTTTTCTCCTACTGGAAGCACTCTAGCACTGGTCCTCAAGTCTCAGAGTCTCCTGCCTCCATTACTGAAGTCATGCTGCAGCTAGGCTCATACATAGGGGAAGGCTGGGGCCCCACCAGGATTCTGACATGAATCATTATATGTTTAATATTTGGTGAAAGAGAAAAATTTGCTTCAGAGAAATATTTCTCCAATACAAGGAATTTTAATTTTTGAAAAAAAAAAACATGTAGTCCATCTATCTTTGAAAGTGAACACTTGTGGTAGCAGAGATTCTGTAACCATTGCAGAGGAACTACTGCTTAGCGAAAAAAGGTGGCACAGTGGTTAAGCGTTGGGCTGCTAACCAAAAGGCTGGCAGTTTGAATCCACCACCCACTCCTTGGAAACCCTGTGGGGCAGTTCTATTCTGTCTTATAGTGTCGTTATGCATTGGAATCGACTTGACAGCAACAGGCTTTAGTAGAGATCTGTAAGTAGGAGAAATCCAAAATCCCCACAGAATATGTGATAATTAATTTTTCCCGTAGAGATTTATTTTTATACACTTTATTACAACTGGGATGCTATAGAAATTCATTTCTATATGCTTTGCTATTATAAGCAAATAAATTGCAAGTACTTGAAAAACTGATTAATGTTCTGCATCTGTATTGTCCAGTGGTAGACTAGCTACATGTGGCTACTGAGCACATCGCTAGTGTGACTGGGGAACTAAATTTTAAATTTAATTTAAATTAAAAAAAAAAAAAAACTCAACTATTGAAAAAATAGTAAATGTGTTTTCAGAAACAGATGTGGATCTCCTTTTTCAACTGTAAATTTTAAGTAATCTAAATACTGACAACATATTTTTTATGAAAATTTAACATCTAAATTGAGATATACTATTATTGTAAAGGAAATTCTGGCAGCGTAGTGGTTAAGTGCTACAGCTGCTAACCAAAGGGTCAGCAGTTCGAATCCACCAGGCGCTCCTTGGAAACTATATGGGACAGTTCTACTCTGTCCTATAGGGTTGCTATGAGTTGGAATCGACTCGACGGCACTGGGTTTATTATTGTAAAAAGGTCCCTGTGTGGAACACATGGTTTGTGCTCAAGTACTAACCTAAAGTTAGGAGTTCAAATCCACCCAGCAGTGCCATAGAAGAAAGGCCTGGTGATCTATGGGCATAAAGATTGCAGTTAAGAAAACCCTATGGAGCAGTTCTATTCTCCATGAGTTGAAATGGACTCGTCAGCAATGGATTAGTGTAAGATTACAAATGCTTAGAATAAAACAGGAAATGCAATATATATCAGTAATACATTTATGCTGTTAAATTTTTAAATGGTAATATTTTACATACTCAGTTAAATAAGATATTAAAATTAATTTCATCTGTTTCTTTTTTGGTTTTTTAATGTAGTTACTAAAAAATTTTAAATTAATGTGTAGTTCACATGACATTCCTATTGAACAGAGCCTCCTTAGACAATAGTAAATCATTTACTGGGTCAAATGCTATGGTTCTTGATTTAAGTATTTCATGTTGCTTCAAAATTATAGTGTCATTTTCAACCAATCAGTCATATTCGATTATAATTAAGGCAAACTAGCAGTGCAAATCTAAAAACTCTTGTAATTGCTTATGAAGCTTTTGAAGAAGATTATGTATTTTCACACAAACAATTCAATGACCATGTTATTATTCTCTCATCTTTCCTGTAGCTCATTTTCTTGGCTCACAGAGATACAATTCTGCTGGCTCTACAGTACAAACCTGTTTTGTATTATCTCCCATTGCACCACAGAGGAAATACCTAACCTCTTAAATCCTTCTGTAATTATATTATTGCATAATACATGCCACCAGTTTTCTTGCCATAGAATGATAGAACCCTATTGATTGGAGACATTTAAAACATATTCTTCCAAAACAAAAGATGTCATCTGAGCTCACCTACTTACAAAAAGAATGAAGGGGAATTACCCACATGGTCTTTTCAAAATATCAATTATACTTGGGACAGCTTCTAGCGGACGGAAAATAGCAATAAGAAAAAAAAAAAAAAACCCAAGATATCAAAATGCCAAAAATTCTAAAAGTTACCACTGAGGTTCAGTTTAAGAATTGAAATACAGCATAGGAATGACTCTCCAATCACAACTCAGTTGAATGTTGGTTTTGAGATACTGCAGTTGTATGACTGTATCAAAATAAATAAATAAATAAATCTGTGCTCTCCCACAAATGGTTTAGTAGGATCCTTTCCAAAAAGATGATGTAATTATCTATTGCTCCCCAATTGGGTGGGTCTCAGGGTGGTGCAGAAAGAGATGACGTGTTTATGTTCCTTTTTTTATTATTATTTACATGCATAGATATTTAGAAGAGGCAGAAAATACCTTTATGCAGTGATATAATCTGTCTAGACAATACAGTCTAGACAACTAACCAAGCATTTTTCCAAGATGAATTAAAAAGATGTAGCATGTATCACATGGATAAATCTTAGAAAAATTGTGCTGAATGAAATGAATCAGTTACAAAAGGACAAATATTGTATGATCCCACTTACATAAAATATCTAGAATAGGCAAGTGTATAGAGACCAAAGTGGTCACCAGGAGCAGATGAGAGGAAGGAAAAAGGGAGGACTCAATGCTTAGAGGACATTGAGCTTCTGTTAAGGGTGATGAAAAAACTTGGGAGCAGATAAGGGTGATGGTTGAGCAACATGATGAACATATTTAATGTCACTATACTGTACATGGAAACCCTGGTGGCATAGTGGTTAAGAGCTACTGCTGCTAACCAAAAGGTAGGCAGTTCGAATCTACCAGGCACTCCTTGGCAACCACGTGGGATAGTTCTACTCTGTCCTACGGGGTCGCTATTAGTTAGAGTTGAGTCAACGACAACAGGTTTGGTGTTGTTTTTAATACTGTACAAGGGAAGATTGCTGAAATGGCAAATATTTTGTTACGTATATATTTACAATTTGAAAAAATATTTTAAAAAACATTAAAAAAATTAAATGTAGTCAAATGAAGGTACAAAAAGGGTTGAATTTCAAGCCACGAAAGGCTGGTTCAAAGACTCTAAAAATAGGTACAGGCAGGATAACATAAAACTTATGGGAGAATCTCACTCAGCAAATCCCTTCGTGACCCCAGCAATGTCTCCTAAATGACTGAAGCAGGGAATCCAAGAGAATTGCCTACTGGAATGGGTTCAAAAAGCACACGTTTGCCTTTTGTTGGTGGTGGTGGTGGCAATGTTGTTTTAAAAAGGCAATGGTTGCTCAAATTTTATTTGCTCCTTTAAAGTTCACCTATTGAATTCCATTATTTGTCCCCAAACCCTCTACTTTTACTTTTTCTGTAAAAGGCCATATATAAATGTTGAGGGCTGTATAGTCTCTGTGGAGGCTACTCAACTCTGCCATTGTAGCAAAAAAATAGTCACAATGCATAAACAAATGGGCCTGGCTATGTTCCAATAACATTTTATTTATTTATTTTTTAAATGGCTGTGGGGCAAGATTTGTCCCATGGGCTATAGTTTATTTACTCCTGCTCTATTTCTTTGAATAGGTCTTGCCAACTTGATTTTGCTTATTTTCATGAGTATTCTCCTTTGGTAGAACTATAGTGGACATTTTTGCTATTGTTTGCTTGGAATTCATCTCTTTTCTTCTGTTAGTAGCTCTCTGGTGTTCCTTAAAGAATCCTCCTCAAGTGGGCTTCATGTTTTAAGTGGCTGCTAGAGTAATTCAGTCCTGGCCATAGTGTTTGGTTCCAGGATGAGGGAATGAACCAACCAAGACAATCAGAGCCAGTGATAATTATGATGGAAAATTTATGAAACTCTTCAGAGACAAAGTCATACTTGTGTTTTATCGACTACGTGAAGGCATTTGACTATGTGGATCATAACAAATTATGGATTACATTGTGAAAAATGGGAATTCCAGGTCACTTAACTGTACTTAATTGTGCTCATGCAGAGTCTGTACATGTATCAAGAGGCAATCATTCAAAAAGAACAAGGAATACTGTTTGGTTTAAAATAGGAAAATGTGTGCAGCAGGGTTGCATCGTTTCACCTTATTTATTCAATCTGTATGCTGAGCAAATAACCCGTGAAACTGGGCTATATGAAGAAGAATGCAATATCAGGATTGGAGGGAAACTCATGAACAACCTGTGATATACAGATGACACAGCCTTGCTTGTCAAAAATAAAGACAACCTGAATCACTTATTGATGAGTTACGCCTCAACGTGAAGAAACTGAAAATCCTCACAAATGGAATGATAAACAGCATCATGATAAATGGGGAAACAAAATTTGAAGTTGTCAATGATTTCATTCTACTTGGATGACCAAGCAACTAATAACAACAACAAATTAAGCTATTGGAGAGGGTGACTGAGGAATTCTACAGTCCACAGGGGAAAACTCTGGAAAAAAACACATGTTAGAGAATTACACCATCCTGACGAAGAAAGTTGAAATCTTTATACACCAAAACTCAACAGTCATGTTTGGTGGTTGATCCCTAAGGGAAATCAATTCCTGGGTTTCCACTCTATCAGTCTGAGAAGACACCTTTAGGTATAAAAAATGGCATGGCAACTGACATCATCCTGAACACCCCAAAATGGCCTTGCCGGAGGGATACCGACAATATCTGTTATGCCTACGTGCCTCTCTCCTTTCCACTTTTCCAATGCAATATTCTAAAAAAATCACTCATTTTACCATACTATATAATTCAAAAATCTTCAGTGATTCTGTCTCTCTATCTCTCTTCAGTTTTTCCATCTGTCATCTGATTTTCCGTTTTTGTCTTTTGTTAAATTTCCATGGAGCAAAAATATTTACAAAAAAAGTAATTGTGGATTTGAGATGCATGGCTAGTTAGATTAAAGGTGAATAAATTAAGACATATTAATGGTTTTCCAATGTGTTAAGTTTTCCTCTTTAATCTTTATATGAAGAAAATCACCAGCACATGAAAGGTTCTGTGTCTGTGGAAGGTGTAAGTAGGCTAATCTTTTCAAAATATTTACAAAATACATATTTACAAAGTTCAAAGTTTACAAAATTCATATTTCTAGCTAATGTTTGTTTAGCAATGTTACACTTGAAACATCTTTCATGTTTCATTAAGTGAAAATCATATTTCATTACCTTTTATTTAATTACTTTAACAAAAATGTGATTCCTAGTTAAGATATATCATACTCCAATTCATAATCCTAATTATTTCCGAACATGATAGTTCAGGATTTCAGTGAAATAAGAGTCCTTTCTCACTTTTTTTTTCCTATGTAATATAGTAGCCTTTTAAAGAGCTGAGTAATGTTGTTAAGTTATATTTCCAAAATTAGAAGCATGTTCTGTTACTAATTTATAAATAATAACAAGGGTCTCAAGGCAACAGTACACCAGACATTCCTGCAGCCTTGTGTTGTGGCAAACTCAAGGTCCAGAGGAGTCTCATTAGAGACAGCCCTTCCACCTATGTTCCCTAGTCCTGCTCAACCTGTGGCAGCTTGTTTCAGCTTATTCCTCATTCCCGGAGCTACAGGTTAGGATAGATTGTAATGCACTGACGCAGTACAGACATCAACCAGCTAACCCTCATATCCCAAAAGGTAACTTAACAATAGTAATGCACTTCACCATCTGTTGATTCCAAGAGTGCCTGATTCATTATTGAAGAAAAAACTAATGTTCTGTGACCTATATTTTAAAAGAGATTTTTATAACAAATATAATTCAGGATAATTTTGAAAAAAAAAAAAACAGCCAATTTTTAGAAAGCAAAATTCCATTTCCAAGTACATGCATGCTTACTCATGCTGATAGTCACTTCTCCGAGTGCAAATGTAACAGAGTATTACTCATTGTTAATGATCTTTTTTCTTTTCATATATTACCAACACTGTTCCACATCAATAAACATAGCTTATATCATTTTAATGAATGAATATTATAAATAAGGAAGACTGAAGAAGAATTGATGCATTTGAATCATGGTGTTGCCAAAGAATATTGAATATACCACAGACTGCCAAAAGAACAAGTTTATCCTGGAATAAGTACAGCCAGAATCCTCCTTAGCAGCAAGGATGGCGAGACTTAATCTCATTTACTTTGGACATGTTTATCCTCTCTCCAGCAATCCATTCTTCAGATGGTCTCTAAATTCATTCAACTGTGTGGATCATAACAAATTATGGATAACATTGCGAAGAATGGGAATTCCAGAAGACTTAATTGTGCTCATGAAGAGCCTTTACATAGATCAAGAGGCAACTTTTCAGACAGAACAAGGGGATACTGATTGGTTTAAAGTCAGGAAAGGTGTGCATCAGGGTTGTATTTTTTCACCATACCTATTCAATCTATACACTGAGCAAATAATCCAAGAAGCTGGACTATATGAAGAAGAATGGGGCATCAGGATTGGCGGAAGACTTATTAACAATCTGCGTTATGCAGATGACACAACCTTGCTTTCTGGAAGTGAAGAAGACTTGAAGCACTTACTAATGAAGATCAAAGACCACAGCCTTCAGTGTGAATTGCACCTCAACATAAAGAAAACAAAAAAATCCTCATAACTGGACCAATGAGCAACATCATGATAAACGGAGAAAAGATTGAAGTTGTCAAAGATTTCATTTTACTTGGATCCACGATCAACAGCCATGGAGGAAGCAGTCAAGAAATCAAAAGACGCATTGCATTGGGTAAATCTGCTGCAGAGGACCTCTTTAAAGTATTGAAGAGCAAAGATGTCATCTTGAAGACTAAGGTGCGCCTGACCCAAGCCATGGTATTTTCAATCGTATCGTATGCATGTGAAAGCTGGACACTGAATAAGGAAGACCAAAGAAGAACTGACATCTCTGAATTGTGGTGTTGGGGAAGAATACTGAATATACCATGGACTGCCAAAAGAACGAACAAATCTGTCTTAGAGGAAGTACAGCCAGAATGTTCCTTAGAAGCAAAGATGACGAGACTGCTTCTTACACACTTTGGACATGTTGTCAGGAGGGATCAGTCCCTGGAGAAGGAGATCATGCTTGGCAGAGTACAGGGTTGGTGGAAAAGAGGAAGACCCTCAAGGAGGTGGATTGACACAGTGGGTGTAACAATGAGCTCAAGCATAACAACAATTGTAAGGATGGTTCAGGACTGGGCAGTATTTCGTTCTGTTATGCGTAGTGTCTCTATGAGTCGGAACCAACTCGATGGCACCTAACAACAGCAATCCATGGCCAAAATATCATCATTGTTGTTAATGGCTGTAGAGTTGCCTCTGAGTCATGGAGACCCTATGCATAACAAAACATAATATCTCCTGGTTCTGCACCATCCTCACAATCTTTGGTATGTTTGAGCCCATTCTTGCAGCCATCATGTCGATCCGTCTTATGGAGGGTTTGCCTAATTTTTGCTGACCCTCTAATTTACCAAACAGGATGTCCTTTTCTAGTGATTTGTCTTTCCTGATGACATTCCTGATAACATTAGGTGTTATTAAACTTCTAACTTTTGCCTTACTCATCACGTAATTTTAATTTTCATTTCTTTATTTACTAGTGAACTTGAGTGTTCTTTGATACATCTTTCAGTCATTTTAGATGGATGCCCTATTGAGGTAAAAGAACATAGGACAACAATATGAACATAACTATATATAAACTTCTCAAACTTTTGTATATAGATAGTCCCTCATTAAAACTGGGTTCTGTTTTGACTACTCCTATGACTCAGAATTGACTTGATGGCACTGGGTTTGGTTTTCTTTTTTTTTTTTTTTTTGGTTTTAATAAGTCAGTTCAGATGTAAGTTAAATATATCTTTTGTTTCTTTCTTTTCATTATTATTGCCTTTTATTATCAGTGTCTTTATAAATTTGATATTTGAACACGTTAGAGAACATCTGAGAATGACAACATCATCAAATTGCATGCTGCAACATTGTATGTCGTATGAATTACTAAATATAAGGTGTACAAAAAAAGACAGTCGTAAGGTGTGGTTCATCATAACTCAAATACATCATAAATTGGGACTATCTATTTTTTTTATACTTAAAATCATTGGCTTACCATTTCTCCAATAATTCAGAACAGATCAATAATGTTTAATCTTGACATAACAAAAATAATATTACTGAAATAATAATATCCTATTATTATTATTATTTTTTAGTTTTTTAAAATAATCAAATCCCTGCTATTAAGTGGATTCCAACTCACAGTGACCCTATAGGACAGAGTAGAACTGACCCACAGGGTTTCAAAGGATGTAATCTTTACAGGAGCAGGCTGACACGTCTTTCTCCCATGCAGCAGCTGGTGGGTTTGAACCGCCAAACTTTCCATTAGCAGCTGAGCAATTACCCACTGCACCACCTGGGCCTCTTTTTAAAGAACAATAAGCAAGAATTATCTTCAAAGGGTGGTTATACTATGCATCTGTCTTAGTCTTCTAGTGCTGCTGTAACAGAAATACCACAAGTGGATGGCTTTAACAAAGAGAAATTAATTTTCTCACAGTCTAGTATGCTAGAAGCCCAAACTCAGGGCGTCAGCTCCAGGGGAAAGCTTTCTCTCTCTGTTGGCTCTGGATAAAGGTCTTTCTTCTCAGTCTTCCCCTGGTCTAGGAGCTTCTCTGCACAGGAACCCCAGGTCTAAAGGTTGCACTCTGCTCCTGGTGCTTCTTTCTTGGTGGTATGAGGTCCCCCTGTCTCTCTGCTTGCTTCTGTCTTTTATATCTCAAGAGATTGCCTCAAGACACAATCCAGTCCTACATGTTGAGTCTTGCCTCACTAATACAACTGCCACCCATCCTCCCTCATTAACATCATAGAGGCAGGATTTACCACAAGTAGGAAAATCACACAATATCGGGAATCACGGCTGAGCCCAACTGATACACACATTTTTGGGGGGGACATAATTCAATCCATGACAGCATCTTATAAACCCACAGAGGTTCCCCACTGGAAGATTCTGTCCACTTATGATTTGAATAATTACCTTATTAACTTATGTGAGCCACATATGTACTTTTAAATGTTCTAGTATCCACATTTAAAAAAAGGAAAAAGGAACAGTTAAAATTAATTTAATAATATAATTTTTAATTACCACTTTGAGCATATAACCAATATAATTACATTATCATTTAAATATAAAAATGTGTATTTTGTATTACTTTTTGTATTGAGTCTTCTAATTCCCGTGTGTATTTTACACGCACAGCACACACCACTTTGGACTAGCCACTTTTCAAGTAATCAATAGCCACGTTTGGCCAATCACTACCATATTGAACAACGTCGCTCTAGCCTTTTTCAGCAATAAAACCTTTTTTTCCTCTTTTCTTCTTCTTTTAAGAAAGCTCATTGGAGGCATTAACAAGATGTGTGTAGGTTAGCAAGGATAGGTGGTTCTGGTAAATAGCACGCTCCTGATAAGTGCTGTTTGCACATTTGTATCTACCTTGATGCTTCTGAAGACTGTGGAGACAATACATTGCAGCATCATTCTTACTTTGCAATATTATTTGATCCAACTTTATCTATGATCATTGGCATTATTTTAAGACTTCTTGTTTTCAAACACTGAGTGCTGGCCCCGGTTATGTCACTGATCAGGTATCTGAACATGAGCAATCCATGCTGCCTTTCTTTCATCTCAGTAGAAAGTATATTAAAAAAAAAAACCCGTTGCCATCAAGTAGATTCTGACTCATAGTGACCCTATAAGTCAGAGTAGACCTGCCTCATAGAGTTTCCAAGGAACGCCTGGTGGATTTCAACGGCCAAACTTTTGGTTAGCAGCCGTAGCACTTAACCACCATGCCACCAGGGTTTCTAGGAAGTATACAGTGTAGGCAAAACAATGAAATAGACTTTCGGTCCTAAAATCTTTTCAGGGTTCATATCCTGTTTTTTTGCTGATGAGTTGGATGACCCTATAAAAGTCACTGAAGCTCTTGCTTTGGGTGAGTAAATTAAACTCACCACACTACAGCTTTCTCATCTGTAAAATGGGGGTGTGTTTACAAAAAGTTTCTTAACCAAAGATAATTATTTCCAGATACCCAGCCCAGTGCCGTCGAGTCAATTCCGACTCATAGCGACCCTATAGGACAGGGTAGAACTGCCCCATACCCTATAGGACAGGGTAGAACTGCCCCATAGAGTTTCCAAGGAGCACCATAAAGGAGTTATAAATAAATCTAATGAATAGTACCAAAATATCTAACTATTCCAGTAAAGCATAAGTTTGAACCAAAAGCTATGAAAGTAATTTCAGTTCATCTTATACTTAGTAAAATTAACTTACTTACAAGTGCTCTAGTATTCAGAACAAAAAATTATCAAGGACTGGTAGTTTGGAAAGGGTAAGAATTTGGGTTACTTTTTCAAAAAAAATTGTATGATAACATAGAGGATATTTTTCACCTCAAGGATGACTTTGACAGCACAAATAGAGAGGGGATCATTTTTGCAAATCAGTATTATAGATATTCATCAGTTACCCTGAGGACTTTTCTAAATTCTTTGCTATTGATATCATTCTCATTTGATGTCCAGTTGCTGTGGGTTAGCATTGTATTTATTTTGAATTTTTTAATATTTACCATCTGTGGTTCTAGTGAAGACCAAATGAAATAATGTCAAAGAGAACATAGTAGATTATTAGTAAAAGCCATATTCTATTTGAGACTTCCACTTGACATCACTAGGCAGGGAGGGCAGATGCCCATCCTTGAAAAGAAGAGCACACGATAACACTGAGGAGGAAGCTATGTTGGTGCCTCTTTCTCTGCTTTTTCCATGGTAATAGTTTTGAGGGAGCAAGAAAAGGAAGTATGTCTCTAGCTGCCAGCTCCACAGCTAAAAATTTTAAAAATCACCCAATCAATTGGTCATAGTTTAATAACTATCATTTAGAAAGGCATTTTTTAAATGAAATTAATTTCTTATTTTCTGTAGCTTACATGTGTTACAATTCCCCAAATATCTACATCGGGAAAACATTCAAGATCTATTTAGTGTAGAATTTGATTTTATGTAATTTTTACTTCTTAAATTTTTTTTCATCATCTTATAAAACTTTTTTATCATGGTACTACCTCAAAGGGAGCCTTGCTGGCACACTGGTTGAAGCACTTGGCTGTTAACTGAAAGGTGAGTGGTTTGAACTCGCCAGCCACTCTGCAGGAGAAAGACGTGGCAGTTTGCTTCCATAAAGATTACAGCCTTGGAAACTCTATCGAGCAGTTCTACTCTGTCCTATAGGGTTGTTATAAGTCAAAATTGACTTGACAGTAACGGGCTAACTACCTCTAGGTTCATGTTTGCCTGATATTTTAAGCACCTCATTAAAAATCACCTATCAAATTCTGTTTAAATGAATACTCCAGATGTATAGATGGCTATACGGAAAAAAAAATGCTTTCAAATCAAGAGCAGATGGCCCATTTATCTTTGGCAATATGGAATATAAAAGTATTTTAATACTGTGAGATTATATGGACACCTTTTAGGATTCATTTTTAGCAATGTTACAGAAGTTTTGGAAAGTATAACTTCACATTAAGAATAATCAACCAACTTTTGATGTAATCTATCTCACCATCCCTATGATGTTCTTTTAAATGAATTGATGAATATATGCTTAATCACATTGTTCTATAATTTAGCTGCTTTTTTTTAACAAATTAATTCTATGAATGTTTTATAAGCTTTAATCAATCACATAAAAAAAGCTTGTCAAAATAGTCTTATTCTCAGGATTTAAAATACACAAGAAGAAAAGGATAAGGAGGGAACGGCTGGGGTTATTCCAGGAGGGGAGATTCCCACCACCAGTGTGTAAGTAGTCTCCTGTTGCTGCTGTAACAAATGACCACAAGCGTAGAGGCTGAAAACCACATACATTTATTATAGTCCTGGAGGACAGAAGTCTGATGTGAGTCTCACTGGGCTGAAATCAAGATGTTGACAGGACTGTACTTTTTCCTGGGGCCTCTAGGAGGGAGTCAGTTTCTTTTCCTTTTCTACTGCTAGAGGCACCCTGCATTCCTTAGCTCGTCATCCCCCTCCATTTTCAAAGCCAGCAAAGGCCAGTCAACTATTTCTTATATCACATCACTCTGTCTCAGCTTCTACGTTTACATCTCCTCCTCTGAATTTTCTGCCTCCTTTTTTTCAGTTATAATATGATTACATTAAAAACAAAAACAAAAAACAAAACCTGTTGCCTTCAAGTTGATTCTGACTTATGGTGACTCTCTAGGCCAGAGCAGAACTGCCCCATGGGGTTTCCAAGGCTATAATCTTTATAAAGCAGACTATCACCTCTTTTTCCCTTAGAGTGACTGGTAGGTTTGAACTACTGACCTTTTGATTGATTAACAGCTGAGCACTTAACCACTGGGCCACCAGGGCTCTGTGTGATACCATTAAGCCAAGTCAATTAGTCCAGAATAATCTTCCCATCACAAAATCCTTAATTATATTTACAAAGTCCCTTCTGACATGTAAGAAAAATATTCACAGATTCAGGGGATTAGGACCCAGACATCTTTGGGGGGCCATTATTTTACCTTCCATGGCCAGGTAACTGCAAGTTTGTTATTTCCATAAAAGTTGCTCCCATATATTCTTAGAACTAACCAATCATACTTATTGTCTTATATAAATCATTCTGGATTTGATTCTTCAAATGCCATTTATTTGGCTTTTAGGACACTGAGTGAACAAGAGACATCTTTCTGATGCCTGGTTCCAATTTTATTTGTAGCACCAGAAACTCCCAACAGATTATCTGTTTCTTCCTGTGAATATAATGGAGGAATAGAATCACTGGAAGAAGCCCTGTTGGAGCAAAGCTTAAGGGCTTGGCTGCTAACCAAAAGGTTGGTGGTTCAAGAACACCCAGCATTTCCACGGAAGAAAAGCCTGGTGATCTGCTTCTGTAAAGATTACAGGCTAGAAAATCCTGTGGGGCAGCTCTATTCAATCATATGTGGTCATTTCAACTCAGCAGCACACAACAGCAGCAGAATTACTAGGAGTTCTGGTAGTCTCAAGGAAGCAAGATCCAGAGAAAACTCAGACTAACCACAAGAAACCTTCACACAGTCAAAGGGTGTTGTGCGTGAGTAGTAATTAGCTTTGGTATGCCCTAGAACCTCGTAATTTTTGAGTTTGGAGGCCAGTTCCAGTGAACACATTACAAATGGAGGCTGTACATTCTAGAAATACTGGTCTTCTTTAATTATTCAATGCATTTTCTCCTTACTTCAGTCCCTAAAAGGGGCAGTTCCCGCTAGTCATACGTAAATTGTAACTCCCTGAGGTAAGTGCCATTCATAATTGTGAATAGCTAGACCAAAGTGAATTGAGGCAGGTGACATAGACGTTGCTCTCAAACTGCATGCAGTACTCTTTCAAAATGACTTCCATATATTGTACTATAACATTTTAAAGAACCTAAATGGTGGCAACTTCGATCATTTTAGGTTATATATGATTTTTAGAAGGAGTAAAACATTTCTCAGCATCAAGCCTAGTGACCGAGTTGAAGACGAAGCTGAGTAATTGCTTGTGGGATAGATGCCGATTATGGCATGAAAAAGATGGTACTCATTTTTATTCTATGGCTTTAAAGACAATTCCAAAGCAGTTTAAAATACCCTCTGAGCAATTTTCGTATTATATGAGGAAAAAAAAAAAAAAGGCATAAAACTCCCTGGACAATTACTTTGAAGGATGACAGTCATGTAGGTAGGTGTGGAAATTTGGGTTTGTTTATTAAAAACTGCTATTTCAACGTTATTGCTGCTCTGCCCCATTCATATTAAGATTAATGTCTTACAGCTTGTGGTTTAAATCTAAGATGATTTAAATATGAGGAATACAAATTTTAAATCAAGCACTGGATTGATTAAAACATTACCAGACAGTTCTCTCTTTATTGCATTATCATAAAATGTGTAAGACAGCTTTACTCAACACAGCAAGAATTTGGATAAATGTCATCTCTGGTACTCAACTTTTGCACAAAATTTGATCAGATAAGCATTTCGATCATTTATCTATTATAGAACATTGCTTATCATTAAATGTAAAAGCACACATTGCATTTCTAAAACAAACAATTTTATTTCTGAAATAAATAACAAGCCCAAGATGTAAATTTCAACATTGTGGACTCTAGTTATATGCTTCACTCATACTGAGGTTGCAATTTTTAAAAGGTTGGGAATCCCCTAAGAACTTGGAAATCCAGAAAATAAAATTGCCATCTGATAGTTAAAATTTTAAATTCCAACAGACAGAAGAGATTGGCTTCCAGGCCACAAGAGTTGACTTGGAACTAAGGGAATATATTACCATATATAAAAAAGAACATATCAAACTGAAATACTTTGGTGGATGAAAGAAACATGAGTGAGATGGGAAAATGAAGTTATTCAGCAAGTAAAGCATCAAAACTTGAGAGGTAGAGAGGCTAACCTGGGCATTGCCCATCCAAACACTGATGGGGAGAATAAAAACTACAACACAAACAGATGATGGAGACAGATGTATACCTGGTGCAGTCAGAACATTTTACCTTAAACTTTGAAGTCATTCAACCCACTTCTCTTGCTGACTCCATGACCAATAAGGAGGAAATAAACTGACCAGAAGTCTCACATCAATTTTTGTATCCTCAGTGGTTATAACTACCAATATGGAATTAAAAATTCGTATTCTGATATTATACTTTTGTGACTTATATAGCCCTGGGATTTGCACCTAGGATATGAATCCACTGTCAATGAATTGACCACATCATGTTTCTACAAAATACAGATTGAGCATTCAAGCCTTGACTACTACCAAGGTGAAAGGCAGCACAAGGCCCGTTGATCAGTGGAGCTGAAGATTCAAGTGAGAGTGGTTAAAGGGCAAAAGGATATAAAACAATATCCGAACCCGTTACCACAGAGTTGATTCTGACCATAGCAACCCTATAGAACAGAGTAGAACTGCCCCACAGAGTTTCCAAAGAGCACTTGGTAGATTCAAACTGCCAGCCTTTTGGTTAGCAGCTATAGGACTTAACCACTATGCCACCAGGGTTTCCAAAAGGATATAAGCTGCATAGAAAAATAAGAGAAGGAAGTAATAGGGTTAATAGAGGAAACAGAGACATTTTATGGGGCCAAAGAACAGGTGTTGTGGGGATAACTGAGTAATTCAGAATCTATTGTTTTCCAACAGTTTGGATCTTACAGAAATGTGTGAAAAAAGATAGGAGCAACTATTTGGTTAGCCTTCCCAGAATTCAATTAATTCAAGTCAGAACCCAGCTAATTTATTTAAAGGTTGAAGTTTGACAAATTGAAGGTCAAGGTGTTTGAAGTCTGGGAATAAATTATCACCCCCCTCAAAAAAAACTCTTAATATAAAGTGAGTAAATAAATTGAATGCCCTTTATCTGCCATTTCCTATTAGATTAGTAAAGAAGGAATAAGTAATGCCATCATTTGTGTAGGTTATAACCTCTAAATGGTAATTACCTAAATGAGAACATCGGTAAACACTGGAAGGAAAAGGGACCTAAGCAAACTTCGCTGTAGAACTTGGTGTAGATCTGAGAAATCTTATCACAGATTAGCATGACAAAAGCAGTACTTTATGAGATTTGGGTTCATTTCACTGTAATCACATGCGGCATATTGAAATCATGGGTATAAACATACTGCTAATAATGGCCTCTCAAGCAAGAAACAGGCAACCCCTTTTCCAATAACTCAATCAAGTCTTTAATTCTCTTATAAAATAGAAAATCATTTACTTGAGGAATGCCTGACAGTTATATAGCAGGCTGCTTCTAGGAATATTTTATTCCTTAAAATGTCCTAGGCACCATAGTAACATATCAAATATTTTCACGTGTGCTGAAAAAAATGACATCAGTGAGTACCTCAGAATCACGTATCTTGCCTCTCTGTATAGGTTTGGTCCTTTTTTCCTAAGTCAATACTAGATTCCCTTCACCTGCCACTTAAGGTTTAAGCAAGTAGTAATAGAAAAGATAGAGATGGATGGTATTTGCTGAGCGAATTTAAAAGAAAATGTCATTAGTCTGGACTTGGTTCAAGTGTGATCCAAAGGATGAGGTCAAAGCAAAATCTTTCCAGTGATTTCACTATCCTGGGATAAGGCCATTATAATATACACACACACACAAACACACATACGCATTCATTAAGCTTCTAAAACAGGAGACAAAGCCTTTGTGCAACATCTTCTTGGCCTGCGAGCCTGACTATTCTGTAAGGAGCTAAAATAACTACAACTAATCAATATCTTTTAAAAATAGAAGGGGCACTTATTTAACTCAAGGTAAAGTGCAATTTTTTTTCCCCCAGGAGACTAACCTGACAATGGGTATTTTAAACTTCTCTGATCACCTCAGCTACTTCCCATTATTTTAAGGGTTCTGTTATTTCAGCTTTTAACATGCCAGATTGCTATGAACTTCAGTTTATTTTTCTGGAAACCTACATATTCTTAACATGTTTATTTTAGTTTTAAAAAGCTCGTTATTTGAAATGTTGATTTTTTTTTTTTTTTCCTAACAGAATTCTCTGCTTTTTTATAAAATAATAAAATAGTTTTCTGGAAATGCAATTTATTTATCAAGTATTTCCTACACTCAAAGTATACTTGGTAAACACTGTACAGCATACCAACACACTGAATATTCTCTACTCTTCATATTTAACCCTTGTTTTAAAACACGTTAAAGTATAAACAGTGAGATAATCAATGTAAAAATGCTTTCATTTTATAAAGCTGTAGAAAATGAAAACAATTGGTACTTTTTGTTAAATATGGATTAGAGGGACATATAAATTAACAGAAGATCTTAATGGATTGAAAACATAATGTTGTTAATATACCCATTCCTCTCAAATTGATCTATAAATTTAACACAATCCTAATCAAAATCCCAACAGACTTTTTTTAAGAAATGGAGAAGCTAATTCTAAATTTTATATAAAACTACAAAAAATTTAGAATAGAGTAAATTTGAAGGAATTACATTACCTGATTTCAAGGCTTACTCTGAAACTGCAGCAGACAAGCCACTCTGGTTATGAGCATAAGATAGAGAAACAGATTAAAAACATGGAATAGATACAACCTAGGTACCAAGTCAACGCAGTGCAGAAAGCAAGGCCTTTTCAACAAATGGTGCTGAAACAACTGGATGCCCCTATGGGGAAAATTATCCTCGATCTACTCCTCATGACATACACAGAAATTGCTTCAGGAAGGATAACAGAACTAAATGTAAAAGCCAGACTGTAGAATATCTAAAAGAAAATATAAGAGATATATTTGTGACCTTTGGGTAGGCAAAGAATTTTTAGGGCACCAAAAGTCCTTGCCATAAAAGAAAAAAAAAAATGACAAAGTGCATTTCATCAAAATGAGAAAGTTCTACTCATCAAAAGACACTATTAAAAAATTGGTATTACACTATAGACCAAGGAAAATATTTGTCATACAAATATATGGCATAGTACTCATATCCAGAATACATAAAGAATTTCTGCAAGTCAAATTTAAAATAAAAAGCAAAACAAACAAAAATAACAGTATTTGGAAAAGACTGGATACTTAACAAAAGAAGATATTCATAAGCAAATTCTTGTCAAGTCAATATAGACATGATAATGTGTTCAACATTCTTAGTCATTTTGAAAACACAAATTAAAATACAGTGAGATAGTATTCCACATCCACTAGAATATCCACAATCAAAAGAATGATAGTACCAAAATTTGGTGAAAATTTAGAACTGGACTCCTCATAGATAAATGGTGGGAGAGCAAAATTATGCAATCACTTTGGAAGACTTTTGGGTACGTTTTTCATCAAATCAACGTATTCTACTTATAGCTCTCCAATTCCAGTCCTGGGCATTTAGTCAAGAGAAATAAAATCATATGTCTTTAAATAAGTAACTTCTATAAGGTTGTTCACAGCAGACTTATTCTTAATAGCTAAGAGCTGGAAACAATACAAATGTCCATCAGCTGGAGAATGGATAAACAAGTTGTGCTTTATTTATACAGAATACTACTCAAATAATAAAAAAGAATGAATTCCTCATATGTGCAATAAAAAAAAAATGATTCTCAACACCATCATGTTGAGAAAATCATGCCAGCCATTAAAAAAAACACACATACATACGTACCTGTGTGTGTGTATAAACTAACATTCATATAAGTTCATATAAAGTTCCAGAATAGGCAAATTAATTTGATAAAAATCAGAAAGTAGTTGTTGGGGGAGGGGGTAGAGATGGAATTTGATTGGAAACAGCATGAAAAAATTTTCTAGAGTGATGAAAAAGTTCTATATTTTGTTTTAGGTACTGATTAAATGGCTATACATGCAATTTTATAAAACTCAACGAAATAAACACAATTGTGTATTTTTGGTTTGTAAATTATGCTTCTTTAAAAATTTATAGAAGCATTTTATCATTGCAGATATATTAGCAATTTTCATAACCAAAGGAACCAATTTTGAAAATCCCAACATATTAGTCCAAAAAACAAAACTGAAAGTCATAAATCTTCTTTGGTTATACAAGAGTTTTCTGTATACAGCTTTAGAAATGCAGTCTGAGTCACATGCCTTACAATACCAATCTTATGAAGATACATAATGAAATAAAAATGTTGGATATGAATGAGTCAGCTTCCCCAAAGAGCACTAATGTCAGGGGAACCTAGTTCTAAACACGTATTAAGAGGTTGCCTGAAGTAGGTTTCAGTTTAATTTCTGGGTTAGCAGTTTTAAAAGCATATAATAATAATATATTTTGCTTTATTATACACCTTTGTTATTACTCCAACAAAAGAACAACTGTGTTTAACTTCCTGGAGTGCAAACACATGATTCATCCATTCGTTTTGCTTTAATTTCCTTCTGCAGGAATCAGGGAATTATTGAACCATTTAAATAAGCCCCAAAATGTTAAACTGTATGCTTCTCATAGGCAGTGTCTTCCTAAGATTTCTTGAACCAAATAAAGTGGGATATCCAAGCTACAATGCATAGTTATGACTTCCTCCTATCAAATGTTGGAATGATGGTTTATATTCCTAATATTGCCAAATGACCTACATATTAAGCTTTCTATAATGCAGTTTCATATTACATGTATACTTTCTGATTGATATACCAATTTAAGCTAGCTGGAGAAAGTCACTGTTAAAGTTTGTGTGTTCCAGTTGCCCTGGCTCATATTTAGGCTTTGCTCACAGTAATTGACTTCACAAACAATTAATCCTGGAAGATTTCCTCCTGCCTCTTATTATTCCAAAGTCAATTCACTTAATTTATAACATATCCCCAATTAAAGTTAAATCAGCAACCGGAAAACTCCAACCCTAAACAGGCTTACTCTGCAGCTGTTATCAGTAATAACATATTAAATATTTCAAAAGACTCTTGAGTGATGAGGAATACAGGCAAAATAACCCCGTTAGAAATAATAGAGAAGTAGAATTGCAAGTTGATATATGCTACTTCTCAAACAGACAAAAAATATTTTTGCAACAATGGTACTTACCCTTCTGTTTTTTTTATTTGAAAATTGGACCACCAAATCCATTTAATTTTTAAAAGCAACTGCCACACAATTTATATTACTAGAAAGGTCATTTAATTCAAGTATTTATTCTTCTAATTTATTTACACACTTTACTTATATAATAAAGCATTAATGATTTACATATAAACATATATTTACAGCTACCGGAGTGAGGGGTCTTCATAATGTCATTGCATTTTGGTGTTGAAATCTAAGTATTATAATTCTTGAGTTAAGAGGCATGATCAAGAAATTGCAATTCAAAAATAAGCTATGTTCCATAATTTTGAAATTGAACTTTTTAGAAATAAACATGTTTTTCTGGAAACAACCATCTGTATTTTATATACAAAATCAATTTTCTAATACATATATGCATATTCTATAATCCTAGTTAGAATATTTTAAAATATTATTATTGGTATAATATTTACGGAAATTCATGTTAAACTCATTTTTGTGGAGTGGCATTGGGACCAGAAGAAGTTGAAGTTTGGGTTGCAGGTACATAAATAAGAGGAAATATGGCCATTCTGCCTTTGGAGATGGCTTCCCCCGACCCAAGAGGAAGAAAGAACAATGTAACTTATTAACGTTATAAAGGTGTCTGTCAGTCTGTCACACTTACATGTTACTGTGATGCTGGATGCTATGCTACTGGTAATCAAATACCAGCAGCATCAACCATGGCAGTCAGGTTTCAGCTAAGCTTCCAGACTAAGTAAGACACACTAGGAAGAAGAACCCAGCAGTCTACTTCTGAAAGGAATTAGCAAGTGAAAACCTTATGAGTAGCACCAGAACATTTTTGATATAATGCCAGAAGATGAGCCCCTCAGGCTGGAGGGCACTCAAAATACAACTGGGGAAGAGCTGCCTCCTCAGAGTAGAGTTGACCTGAATGACGTAGATGGAGTCAAGCTTTATGGACCTTCATTTGCTGATGTGGCACAACTCAAAATGAGAAGAAACAGCTACAAACATCTGTTAATAATCAGAACGTGGAATGCACGAAGTGCGAATCAAGGAAAACTGGAAATTGTCAAAAATGAAATGGAAAACATAAAGATCAATATCCTAGGCATTAGTGAGCTGAAATGGAATGGTATTGGTCATTTTGAATTGGACAATCATATGGTCTAATATTCTGGGAACGACAACTTGAAGACGAATGGAGTTGCATTCACAGTCAAAAAGAACATTTCAACATCCATCCTAAAGTATAAAGCTGTTAGTACTATTATTCAAATTTATGCACCAACCATTAAGGTCAAAGATGAAGACATTGAAGATTTTGACCAACTTCTGCAGTGTGAAATTGATCAACATGCAATCAGGATGCACTGATAATTACTGATGATTTGAATGAGAAAGTTGGAAACAAAGAATCAGTAGTTGCAAAATATGGCCTCAGTGACAAAAACGATGCCAGAGATGGCAGACTGAATTTTGCAAACCCAACAACTTCTTCACTGTAAATACCTTTTTTCATCAACATAAACAGTGACTGTACACATGGACCACGTCAGATGGAACACACAGGAATCAAATCAACTATATCTGTGGAAAGAGACGATGGAAAAGCTCAAAAGCGTCAGTCAGAACAAGGCCAGAGGTCAACTGAGGATCAGACAATGAATTACTCATATGCAAGTTCAAGTTGAAACTGAAAAAAATCAGAATAAGTCCATGAGAGCCAGAGTACAAACTTGAATATATCCCATCTGAATTTAGATACCATCTCAAGAATAGATTTGACGCACTGAATACTAATGACCAAAGAGCAGACAAGTTGTGGAATGACATCAAGGACATCATCCATGAGGAAAGCAAACCAAAAAAAAAAAACAAACCCAGTGTCGAGTCGATTCCGACTCATAGCGACCCTATAGGACAGAGTAGAACTGCCCCATAGAGTTTCCAAGGAGTGCCTGGCGAATTCAAACTGCCAACCCTTTGGTTAGCAGCTGTAGCACTTAATCACTACGCCACCAGGGTTTCCATGAAGAACGCAAGAGGTCATTAAAAAGACAGGAGGGAGAGAAAAGACTTAAGTGGATGTCAGAAGAGACTCTGAAACTTGTACTTGAATGTCAAGTAGCTAAAGCAAAAGGAAAAAATGATGAAGTAAAAGAACTAAACAACGATTTCAAAGGGCGGCTTGAGAAGACAAAGTATTATGATAACATGTGTAAAGACCTGGAGATAGGAAACCAAAGGAAAGAACACACTCCACGTTTCTCAAGCTCAAAGAACTGAAGAAAACATTCAAGCCTAGGGTTGCGAGACTGAAGGATTCTATAGAGAAAATATTAAATGACTTAGGAAGCATCAAAAGAAGATGGAAGGAATACATAGAGTTACTACACCAGAAAAGAATTAGTCGATATTCAACCATTTCAGGAGGTAACAATGATCAGGAACCAGTGGTACTGAAGGAAGAAGGCCAAGCTGCACTGAAGGCAATGGTGAAAAACAAGGTTCCAGGAATTGATGGAATACCAGTTGAGATGTTTCAACAAACGATTTAGCACTGGAAGTGCTCACTCGTCTATGCCAAGAAATTTGGAAGACAGTTACCAGGCCATTGGACTGGAAGAGATCCATATTTATGCCTGTTACCAAGAAAGGTGATCCAACCGAATGTGGAAATTATCAAACAATATCATTAATATCACATGCAAACAAAATTTTGCCGAAGATCATTCAAAAGTGACCGCAGCAGTACATTGACAGGGAAGTGACAGAAATTCCACTTGAATTTAGAAGAAAATGTGGAACCAGTAATATCATTGCTGATGTCAGATGAATCCTGGCTGAAAGCAGAGAATACCAGAAAGATGTTTACCTGTGTTTTATTGACTATGATAAGGCATTCTACTTTGTGGATCATAAGAAATTATGGATAACATTGCAGAGAATGGGAATTTCGGAATAATTATGTTCATGAGTAATCTGTACCTGAATCAAAAGGCAGTCATTTGAACAGAACAAGGGGATACTGCATGCTTTAAAGTCAGAAAAGGTGTGCATCAGCATTGTATCCTAACAACATACCTATTCAATCTGCACACTAAGGAATTAATCTGAGAAGCTGGACTCTATGAAGAAAAATGGGGTATCAGGATTAGAGGAAGACTCATTGACAACTGCATTATGCAGATGACAGAACCTTGCTTGCTGAAAGTGAAGAGGACTTGAAGCACTTGCTGATAAATATCAAAGACCACAGTCTTCAGTGGGGATTATACATCAACATAAAGAAAACAAAAACCCTCACAACTGGACTAATAAGCAACATCATGATAAATGGAAAAAAGATTGAGGTTGTCAAGGATTTTATTTTACTGGATCCACAATCAACACCCATGGAAGCAGCAGTCAAGAAATCAAAAGATGCATTGCACTGGGCAAATCAGCTGCAAAAACCAAAAAAAAAAAAAAAAAAAACCAAACCGAGCTGCAAAAGGCCTCTTTAAACTGTTGAAAAGCAAAGACGTCACCTTGAGGACTAGGGTGCACCTGACCCAATCCATAGTGCTTTCAGTTGCCTCATATGCATGCAAAACCTGGACAATGAATAAGGAAGACTGAAGAAGAACTGATGCCTTTGAATTGTGGTGTAGGAGAAGAATATTGAGTATATCATGGACTGCCCGAGAACAAACAGATTGTCTTGGAAGAAGTACAATCAGAATGCTCCTTAGAAGCAGGGATGACAAGACTAGGCCTTACATACTTTGAACATGTTATCAGAAGGAATCAATCCCTGGAGAAAGACATCATGCTTGGTAAAACAGGGGGTCAGTGAAAAAGAAGACCCTCAATGAGATGGATTGACATAGTGGATGCAACAATGGGCTCAAGCATAGCAACAATTGTGAAGGTGGCGCAGGACTGGGTGGTGTTTCATTCAGTTGTGCATAGGGTCGCTATGAGTCCGAACGAACTCGATGGCACCTAACAACAACGACACATTTGCAGGGAAAAAAGAATTTTCAAAGTCAGCTAATTCTATGATCTGAATTTGGGGTTGATAAAGTAGATCATGAAAATTTGGGATCATCATATATGAATATACCCATCTTAAAAAAAAAAAAAAAATTTTTTTTAATATGTAAGAGTCATTCGTAAGCTTGATCATTACCAGTTAAGTTCTCACAGTTCAACAACTACCTATATATCATTTTTTAGTAGGTATGTATTCGTTTTACAAATAATTATAATCAAAATTTTCATAGCATCTGAATGTATTCAGTAAAACACGCAAAGACAAAGGTGTTTTCACCACTTCTAATATTACCTGGTTCAATAAAGGTGTAGTAAATGAAGCAGGAATTTGAAGCAACTGTAAAAACAGACAACTTGTGTAGCAGTTGTCAAGTTCCCAGATAATTCCCTACTTATTACCTCATTTATATTTTGATCACTACAATAGCCAAAAACAAACAAGTAAAAAAAAAAAACAGGTGGTATAAAAATGAACAAACAAACCCATTGCCATTGAGTCTATTCTGACTCATGGCGACCCTACAGGACAGAGTGGAACTGCTTTATAGAGTTTCCAAGGCTGCAATCTTTACTGAAGCAAACTGCCACATCTTTGTCCCAAGGAGCAGATGGTAGGTTAGAGCCACCTACCTTACGGTTAGGATCCAGTGCTTAACCACCAGGCCACATTATCTCTATTTTTGCCAAATAAAGAAATTAAGCCTTAGAGACTGGGGTTTGCCCCGTTATAATGCTAATACTTTAATGGAGCCAGGTTTAAGTTTTTTAATACCTAAACTGGTCTCCCCTGCTTTGGAAAGTGTAATACAGGTATATACTACAGATGAGTGCTACACACACCTGTACCAACATGGAATTGTGTATATAAACAAGTAAGACAGGGAGAATTTGGGTCCCTATAATTTTAAGCCCCTGCTGTTACACCCATGAATACGTTAACATTACATGCCCGAAGGGAGATGGAATTAAGATTGCTAATCAGCTGACCTTAAAATAGGGAGATAACCCTGAATCTGAACAGACAGTCTGGAGACATCGATATAATATTCAAAAGATTGTTATAAATCAGGACCTGATTTGGAAATAATCCATACAGAATGTATTTACTTGGTAAGTCTCAAGGGTTTTAACCAAGTTTATTCCACGTGGAATCCCATTTGATTTAGCAATCAGCTAACTTTATTCGCATATGCTACCCTGGAAATAAAATAGTAGAAATTGACGTAGCAATCTTTTACTCTGATTTTTTAATCTCTACTTCTTAATTCACCTGAACCACTTGATTCTGTTGCTTCATCAAATTAAGTAGCCCTATGCCAGCAAGTCTATCTAATCTAAGATTAGCATAATATCATAGTGCCAGGAAACCAGGAAGAACTACATTAATCCTTAAAATGTGTTTGTATATTTATATCTTGACCTAAATGTGTTCTCTTAATGAAATATGTTTTGTTTTGGTAGTAAAATCAATTCTTAAAATTTGACTACAGATTTCTTTTATTTTAAAATTGTTAGCCCAATCTGTAGTTCTGCTAAAGTTGTCTTCAAGATGTTAAATATCTATAAGAACAGCACTTAAATGTCATCCTTTTTGGAGGAGGGGGAGAAAAATTTTTAAATAAATTTGAATGCTGAAGGTCAGGGAATAGTAAAAAAAAAAAAAATCTGAATACTGAGTACTGACCACCAAAAAAAAAAAAAAAAAATTAATGTTGAGTCGATTCCGACTCATAGCAACTCTACAGGACAGAGTAGAACTGCCCCTATAAGGTTTCCCAGGAGCAGATGGTGGATTCCAATTGCTAACCTTCTGGTTAACAGCTGAGCTCTTAACCACAGCACCACCAGGGCTTCGAGTACTGACTACAGATACCACCAATTGTGAATAAGTAAATAACACAAAACTTTCATGCTGCTGTCACCTGCATTTTAAAATGAGTCTGTTGCACAGGAACTTAACTCTATAACAAAGAAAAAAACCAAAAAACCAAACTGGTGACACGGAGTTGATTCCAACTCATAGCAACCCTGTAGGACAGAATAGTACTGCCCTAAAACCACTGTGCCACCAGGACTATAACGAAGATATATTTTAAATTATTTCTCACCTTCTTTATATACCACATTTACAGTTGAGACATCTAAAGAAAACTGTGCAATAATAATAAAAACTAAAATATTTTAGAAGTTTCCATTCTAAAATTATAAATCAGGACACAACTTATGATGTATATTCAGGGTAGAAAGTAAGTGCACCTATAAGAGAAGAATATAAAGGAAGCAAGGAAATGTGGACTTCCTAAGAGACATTGAAGAATCTACTTTAGTCACGTAAATATTTCAGAAATGCAATAATTTAAAGTAGAAACATAACCAAAGCATATTTAACAGTAATCGAAGGAGTGCTAAACTTTGCTGGCCAGCCAATTTGTCAGGTCACTCTAGGTTCCCATCTCCTCCCTCTATCATTCTTCTTTGGAATGTGTCCCAGAGTAACTGTCCCCTTTTCAGTAACAGGAACAGCAGTTAAAAAAAATAATTGCTAACATTTATTGAAGGATTATAATGTTCACAAAATTATCCATTAAACGGAGATCAGACTGCTGAGTAGGTGAGTTATTTCAAAACTTCAAGAAACAGAAAACACTTTCAGTATTTAAAGTGTTCCAGGGAACAGAAGAAGGTCCTCAATTAATTGTACGAATCTAGCACTTCCTTATGCCTATTCCCAAGAAAGATGATCCAACCGAATGTGGAAGTTAAAGGACAATATCATTAATATCACACATAAGTAAAATTTTGCTGAAGATCATTCAAAAGTGGCTGCAGCAGTATATCAACAGGGAACTTCCAGAAATTCAGGCTGGTTTCAGAAGAGGATGTGGAACCAGGGATGTCATTGCTCATGTCAGATGGATCCTGGCTGAAAGCAGAGAATACCAGGAAGATGTTTACCTGTGTTTCACTGACCATGCAAAGGCATTCGACTGTGTGGATCATAACAATTTATGGATAACGTTGTGAGGAATGGGAATTCTGGAACACTTAATTGTGCTCATGAGGAATCTGTACATGGATCAAGAGGCAGCTGTTTGAACAGAACAAGGGGATACTGCATGGTTTTATGTCAGGAATGGTGTGCATCACGGTTGTATCCTTTCACCATACCTATTTAATCTGTATGCTGAGCAAATAATTCGAGAAGCTGGACTATATGAAGAAGAACAGGGTATCAGAATAACAACCTGCATTATGCAGGTGACACAACCCTGCTTGCTGAAAGTGAAGAGGACTTGAGGCACTTGCTGATGAAGATCAAAGACCACAGCCTTCAATATGGATTACCCTTCAACATAAAGAAAAAAAAATCTTCACAACTGAACCAATAAGCAACATCATGATAAACAGAAAAGATCAAGGTTGTCAAGGATTTCATTTTTCATTTTACTTGGTTCCACAATCAACACCCATGGAAGCAGCAGTCAAAAAATCAAAAACGCATTGCATTGGACAAATAAGCTGCAAAAGACCTTTTAAAGTGTTGGAAAACAGAGATGTCACCTTGAGGACTAAGATGTGCCTGACCCAAGCCGTAGTATTTTCAATCGCCTCATACGCATGCAAAAGATGAATAGGGAAGACCGAAGAAGAATTGATATCTTTGCATTGTGGTGTTGGCAAAGAATATTGAATATTCCATGGACTGCCAAAAGAACAAACAAATTTTTCTTGGAAGAAGTACAATCAGACTGTGCCTTATAAGCAAAGATGGTGAGACTGCATCTCACACACTTTGGACATGTTATCAGGAGGAACTAGTCCCTGGAGAAGGACATCACACTTTGTAAAGTAGAGAGCAAAAAAGAGGAAGACCCTCAATGAGGTGGATTGACACAGTGGTTGCAACAATGGGCTCAACCATAGCAACAATTGTGAGGATGGCACAGGACTGGGCAGTGTTTTCTTCTGGAACTGACTCGACAGCACCTAACAATAACAACAGCAGCGCTTCCTTAATATTAAACCTGACATAGCACAAAATCTCACTGAAGAACATAGATGCAAAAATCTCAAATAAAATATTGGCAAGTCATATTAAAAAATATTTCTAAGTAATTTTACATGACACAAACATACTATAAAGTTACAATAATTGAAACAATGTGCTAATGTCACACTAACAGAGAAGCACCTCAGTAAGTTCCTGAACTGACACAAATATATCAAAAAATTTAGTTCATGATACATGCTTCCGCTTCTAATAGTTGCAATGTTGTTGTTGTTAGGTGCCATGAAGTTGGTTCTGACTCCTAGCAACCCTATGTGCAACAGACCGAAACATAGCCCAATCCTGTGCCATCCTCCTGGTCATCGTTATGCTTGAGCCCATTGCTGCAGCAATTGTGTCAATCTATCTCGTTAAGCGTCTTCCTCTCTTTTGTTGACCCTCTACTTTACCAAGCATGATGCTCTTCTCCAGGGACTGGTCCCTCCTAATAACATGTCCAAAGTATGTGAGATGAATTCTTGTCATCCTTGCTTCTAAGGAGCATTCTGGCTACTCTTCTTCCAAGACAGATTTGTTACAATAAGTTGTAATAAGTGGTGTTGGGACACTAACCACTTGGTGAGAAAAAACACAGTGCAATTATTATACACTTTTGGATAATGCCAAAGGCAGAAATCGAAAATGAAAAGATGGACATATTTTAGGCCATACCAAGCACTGGGCTATGGCTGCTTGCAGTTTGTATGAGAGGAAAAGATGCTGGAACCATAGGAGAATGGCTTGATTGAGCTGTCAGATTACCAACATATGGAAGATGAAACTTTCCCTCCTTTCCCACCTCCAGCCTCTCCACAGAGAGCTGATTGGTGAAGGAGCTGAACCTGATGAGGAGTCAGGGAGAAAAGCATCTATTCCCCTGCCTCCAAAGAGAAGTTAAAAGGAATATACCCAAGCTGGATGCTCAGATATTAATTTCAGAGGGAGGGCTTCCAGCCTTAAGGCATGTGTTTGATAAGGCAAAATTCAAAGATAAAGGTCACGAGGCTGAAGACTTGAAGAAGCTAATCAGACACATGGAGCACTAGGCACATAGGCTATTCCTAAGTGTAATTTCAGGATTTTTATTCACAGAGTTGAATACCTGGGAAATAAAAGGTAAGTTCAGATCTGTTTAAAGTAAATTCGACTTGATCTCCCTGTTTTACATAAAGATTTTACTAACAATAATGATGAAGTAGGGGAAAATAATGGCGATGATGTAACTGCTACTGAATTAGATCCTTTTTTGACAAGCTCATCTGAAAGTGAGAGGTTTGTTTCTGAGTCAAGTAGAAGCCTAAAAGAAGAGCTACAACAAAAACAACAACAAACTAGAGAAATAAACAACTGGCCTAGAAAAGAAGGCAAGCATAGCTGCTGAGTAACAGTCAGTGCCTAGGAAATGACTTGCTAACGGACACACCCAGGGCACAGACAGTTGGAGAGGTCAATACAAGTGAAGACCAATAAGAGGAGGAGTCAAATGGATTAGGTGAAGACATTCCAGAAAATTCACACAATGATGCTGCCAATACTGTAAATGTAGAGGAGGAATTAAAATTAGAGAAAATGCAACTGGACAAATTCTTTTAAAATGCACAATGATAACTTTATACTCCACCCAGAAATGATGTTACTGAAGTTGGATAGGCCTCATCTAAGAGAGAAAACGTATCCATGTCTTAGTCATGTAGTGCTGGTACAACAGAAATACCACATGTGGATGGTTTTAACAATGAGAAATTTATCTTCTCACAGTCTAGCAGGTTACAAGTCCAAATTCAGGGTGTCAGCTCCAGGGGACAGCTTTCTCTGTTGGCTCTAGAGGAAGATTCCTTGTCATCAATCTTTGCCTGTTTGAGGAGCTTCTTAGGTGCAGGAACCCCAGGTCCAAAGGATGCAGTCTGCTTCCGGTGCTGCTTTCTTGGTGGTATGAGGTCCCCAACACTCTGCTTGTTTCCCTTTCCTTTTTTCTCTTGTCAGATAAAAGGCAGTACAGGCCACACCCCAGGGTAACTCTCTTTACATAGGATCAGTGATGCGACCTTAGTAAGGGTGTTACAATCCCACCCTAATCCTCTTTAACGTAAAATTACAACCACAAAATAGAAGACAACCACACAATACTGGGAATCATGGTCCAGCCAAACTGATACATTTTTGGGGGGGCAAAATTGACGGCACTGGGTGGTGTGGGTTAATTCAGTCCATGACAATCCACTGACTTGTTATCCTCCAGGTTTGGGGTTACTATGTATAGTATTTTATCTACTTTGAGTGAAAATCCTTACCTAGTAAAACTTCTTTCATGTTCCTGTTTTTTTAAAAAGATGGACATAGTTAGTTGTTGTTTTTGTTAGGTTCCATCAAGTTAGTTTTAATACATAGCGACCCTATAGGACAGGTGAGAAGCGCCCCATAGAGTTTACAAGGTGTAGGTAGTGGGTTTAAACTGCTGACCTTTTGGTTAGCAGCCAAGCTCTTAAGCACTATGTCGCCAGGTCTCCAGACATAGTTGACTAAATAAATTTGTCTTAACTTTTCAAATCAAATATAATAAGAACTACGTAGGGGCAAATTTAATGTGGAACAGCATACTGGCAACATATACCTTATCACCTTAACGTTTTTGAACACGATCTGAGCAGCTTACATCAAAATTAAATTTATTCCTGAAATTCCTATGCCCTTTTTTAACCTACTAGATAATTTACTACCTTTACACTCTGTCTCCCTTAGTTAGAATGTAAGATCTGTGTGAGCAAAGATTTTCATCTGTTTTGGTCATTGTCGACGGCACTGGGTTTGGGTTTTTTTGGGTTTGGTACTTGTTGCAATTCCAACACCAAGGACAGTTAGTTCACGGCATCTATCTGTGCTCAATAAAAAGTTACTGAAGCAACAAATTATAAAACTTTATGGTATGATCCATTTTATGGTTAAAAAAATATTACTTAGATGTATTTATTTATGGAAACAAGCCCTAGATATAGGCGCACAAATGTCACTATTACAACTTTTCTTCAATGAATGCATTAAAAAACCACACCCATTGCCATCAAGTTGATTCCAACTCATAGTGACTCTACAGGGCAGAGGAGAACAGTCCCATAGAGTTTGCAAGGAACACCTGGTAGATTCGAACTGCCGACCTTTTGGTTAGCAGCGGTACCTCTTAACCACTACACCACCAGCGTTTCCCGATGAATGTATAGGTTCAAAAAATAATTCAAACTTTAAAACAAGTATGAGGAACTAGCTGCCGCTACCAAAAAAATAAAAATTACCAAAGACTCGTTTTTATTACCTAAAAACAGAGCATTATATTTTACAGTTTTTACTCTGTACAATCTATTTCAATCATACACCTTTTTAGAAAGACTTGTTATTTTAAAACTTTCAGACTAGGAGTGGAAATCACACAATTACTAGGGTCACAAGCATACAAATTGTTTTATAATCACTGGGTATTTAAGAAAGAGAGAAGTATAGTTACCCAAAGGGAAATAAACAGTACTTTGGTGTGACTTACAGATTGTCATTACACAAACATCTCTAAACAGAGCTGTTTTAAAGCTTCATACCTCCTGGGGCAGACATGGTTCCCAGGTGTTGTCTTTTCCTCTCTGCCAAGTATGTCTGCTTTTAGCAGGTTTGGATGCATGGAGAGAGGAGGGAAAAAAGGGCTGGAGGAAAGTTATGGCTGGTAGAACTTATGGGAGTACTTGCCAGGGCATTGGGGCAATAAGTAGATCAAAGGGCTACCTGCCGCTCCTCCACCAGACAATTAAAAGTACCACCAAGTGCTTTGATTCTGTTATGCACACTTTTCTTGCCAGCCGTTGGTAATAAAATGACAGTCTAAAGTTTATTTCCTATCTTCCATATACAATTATAACTCTTATACTTCTATTTGATATTATCAGTTAAAACCAGATTTTCCTTTTAAGGTATTTATAAATTAAACAGCTATAGAAACAAGTAGGTCATTCATTTAGTTAGCTCTTAGAGTTTGCCACTATTAAGCATTTATTGCTTTTAAAAATTGTATCACTTGTGCCATGATTCAAACACCAATGCATCAGTGCGTCAACTAGATAACAAGTTATTGAATGAGTTAATGGGTCTACCAAATATATCTTTAATCCAAAAAAAGATTTATATATTAACGGAGTTGTTTTTCTAGGTTACATTCATTCATGCCAACTAGTATTTATTGAAAGTAAGTGCAACAAAACAGAACTGAACAGAAGATTGCAAAGGGCGGCTTGAGAAGACAAAGTAAAGTATTATAATAACATGTGCAAAGAGCTGGAGATGGAAAACCAAAAGGGACGAACATGCTCAGCATTTATCTAGCTGAAAGAACTGAAGAAAAAATTCAAGCATCGAGTTGCAGTACTGAAGGATTCTATGGAGAAAATATTAAATGACACAGGAAGCATCAAAAGATGATGGAAGGAATACACAGAGTTATTATACCAAAAAGAATTAGTCAATGTTCAGACATTTCAAGATGTAGCATATGATCAGGAACCCATGGTACTGAAGGAAGAAGTTCAAACTGCACTGAAGGCACTGTTGAAAAAGAAGGCCGTAGGAATTGACGGAATATCAATTGAGATGTATCAACAAACTGATGCAGTGCTGGAAGTGCTCACTGGTCTATGCCAAGAAATTTGGAAGACAGCTGAGGGGCCAACTGACTGGAAGAGATCCATATTTATGCCTATTCCCAAGAACAGTGATCCAACCAAATATGGAAATTATCGAACAATATCATTAATATCACACACAAGCAAAACTTTGCTGAAGATAGTTCAAAAGTGGCTGCAGCAGTATAATAACAGAGAACCGCCAAAAATTCAAGCTGGATTAAGAAGAGGACATGGAACCAGGGATATCATTGCTTATGTCAGATGGATCCTGGCTGACAGCAGAGAATACCAGAAGGATGTTTACCTGTGTTTTATTGACTATGCAAAGGCATTTGACTGTGTGGATCAAAACAAATTATGGATAACATTGTGAAGGATGGGAATTCCAGAAAAATTATACTCATGAGGAATCTGTACACAGATCAAGAAGCAGTTGTTCAGACAGAAAAGGGGATACTGCATGGTTTAAAGTCAGGAAAGGTGTATGTCAGGATTGTATACTTTCACCATACCTACTCAATCTGTATGCTGAGCAAAAAATACAAAAAGCTGGACTATATGAAGGAGAATGGGGCATCAGGATTGGAGGAAGACTCATTAACTACCTGCGTTATGTAGATGACACAACCTTGCTTGCTGAAAGTGAACAAGACTTGAAGCACTTACTGTATGGATTACACCTCAACATAAAACAAAAATCCTCACAACTGGACCAATGAGTAATATCATGCTAAATGGAGAAAAGATTGAAGTTGTCAAGGATTTCGTTTTACTTGGATACACAATCAACACCCATGGAAATAGCAGCCGAGAAATGAAAAGATGCTTTGCATTGGGCAACTCTTCTGCAAAGGGTCTCTAAGTGTTGAAAACCAAAGATGTCACCTTGAAGACTAAGGTGTGCCTGTCCAAGTCACAATATTTTCAATCACATCATATGCATGTGAATGCTGGACAATGAGTAAGGAAGACAGAAGAAGAATTGAGGCCTTTGAATTGTGGTGTTGGTGAAGAATATTGAATATACCATGGACTGCCAAAAGAACGAACAAATTTGTCTTAGAAGTACAACCAGAATGCTCCTTAGAAGCAAGGATGGTAAGACTGCATCTTATATACTTTGGACACTTTATCAGGAGGGATCAGTTCCTGGAGAAGGGCATCATGCTTGGTAAAGTATAGGGTCTGCGAAAAGAGGAAGACCCTCAACATGGATTGACACAGTGGCTGCAGCAATGGGCTCAAGGATAACAACGATTGTAAGGATGGTGAAAGACCGGGCTGTGTTTCGTTCTGTGGTATGCAGGGTTGCTATGAGTCGGAATTGACGGGACCTAACAACATCATCAAACAAGTAAACAAGTGTAAGGTACCATGCTCACTGCTAGACATACATTAGGGAACAAAACAGATGTGCTCCCTGCTGTCATGAAGCTTTAGTCTACTGGAAACAAGAGAGAAGTACGTAAGCCAATAAATAAATGGATATATAATGACAATTCTTTAAAAACCACTATAATATGAAAAGGATGGATAATAGAGAATAATGGCAGGGGGATATGGTGTATAAACGTGTGTGTTGGGGCAGCGGTATGGGTTACTTAGAGAAGGTTATCAGAGAAGTTCTCCAAGCAGGTGCTGGGAGCAGAAAAATAGCAATACATACAGTGTTGCTGCTGTTGTTAGCTGCTATCTCCTGGTGACCCCATGTGTGCAGAGTACAACTGGTCCACAGAGTTTTCAGAAGCAGATCACTAGGCCTGTCTTCTGAGGCACCTCTGGTGGGTTCAAACCACCAACCTTTTGGCTAGTAATTGAGTGCTTAACCATTTATACCACCCAGGGACTTCATAATACAAAAAATGCAATAGGTAGAAATAAATATAGAAATAAAAAAAAGGATATAGATGGTCTTACAAAGCTAACGGATACTTTAAAGACCCCCACAATATGAATATTGAAAAAAACCTAAGGATAGAAAGTCATGCATTGTATTATTATTTAGCAGTCATAATATAAAAATAGCAATAAATAACGAAATAATTTTCAGGAAATGAAACGATGTTTTTCTGAGATCTGTGTGGGTAGAATATTCACCATGTAGTAGTGATAATAATAATTATACTAAATATAAAAGATAAAAATTAAGTTGAATTCCAAAGAAGGCAAATTCAAAGTAAAACTATGGGGGAAAAAAAAAATTCATGTTTCATAGTGAAGTAATATTTAGAAAGGGATGGTCTGATAGGAATAATAATAATAATAATAACTAGCAAGCAATAGATAAAAAATTAAGAATGTGTTTGTGAAATCAGAAAATGTATGTGGCATTATTTTAGGGAAGCACATCTCTGGAATTCTCTGTTGGGTTTTTGGCAAGCCTGTTGAATAAATATGTAGGCTTCTTGGACAGATTCTAAATGAAACAACTAAAATGATGAAAGAAGTAGTTTACAAGGACAGCATGTCAGGAACTAGAGAAGGAACATCATGGTTTACAAACACTTGTAAATTTGAGGAAACCAAATTATTTAGCTGTGTATAAGGTTGCACAGTTATGAGTATGTTAATTTAAAAAAATTCCCTGGCAATAATGTTAATTATTTTCCAGTTAGAACCTTTTGGACAAATGATTCAAACATGAGCAAGTATTGAGACTATTAGACAGCCATTCTAGACATTCACAATAACTTAAACTATAAAAAATAAATATACAGATCTTAAAACACACAGAGGTCCATCTGAACAGGGCATGGGAGGTCAGAGCATAATTGCAGAAATTTCCTCTCCCCCAGCTGCACTTTAAATTGAGAAGGGACCCTCAGTGGATTGAAGGCTTTGCTGTAATTGTGCTATAGTGAAAAGGTCCCTGGATTTGGATCTCTAAGACCTCGATTTGTATGCTGATCGCTTCTTCAGTTCTCAGTCTGTGTCCTCATCTGTCAATGGTGACAATAAAAGCCTCTAGGTTGTTGTAAGCTTTGAGTGAGCTTTTGTATGTAAAAACATATTTTATGTACTTAAAAGCACTGCTGTTAGTGAGGTATCAGTATCAATTATTATGATGAGCTCTATGTGTCAAAGCTATAGGATGAGGACTGTCAGAGAGAATGATGCCTGGGACGAGGCTATTATATCTCTTACCCTGCTCTGGAGGAAACCAGCTCTCCTCTGGATCACTGCTTACCCTGCAGCCCTCTTAATTGGAAACAGTTTTCTCTCCCATAACTCTTAGGCCTGAAGGTGTACTATGAGTACCCCTTGCTACTCAATGACACTTCTTGAACATTCTTGTTCCTTCCTCTCTAAAAACACCCAGTTTAACTCCATGTCTTAGATCTTTATTCCCCACAGTTTATCCAGATTATAGTAATCTCTTGGTCTCTATATCACATCCCCTCATTTCTTGAAATTTCTACTTCCGCTTCACTGACATTCTCTCCAACATTTTCCTAGAATAATTCAGTTTGCAATTCCAACACACACGGATAATATTTTCAACATCGGATCATTCAGTGCTTTGACTCTTCTCTTTCAAAAATCTGTCTTCCTCCATTCCTCAGTCATAAATCCTATGGTCATACTCCGGATTTTATAATTACTAGCAATTATAATCAAAGAGGCCCTGGTGGCACAATGGTTAAGGACTTGGCTGCTAACCAAAATGTCAGCATTCAAACCCACAAGTGGCTCCACAGGACAGAAAACTTGGCCATCTGCTCCCGTAAAGATTACAGCCTAGGAAACCCCGTGGGGCAGTACTACTCTGTCCTATAGTGCAGAATCAACTCAACAGCACAAAACAACAATCCAAAACCCATTGAACTTACTGATGAAGATCAAAGACTATACCTTCACTATGGATTACACCTCAACATAAAGAAAACAAAAATTCTTACACCTGGACTGTCTTAATTATCTAGTGCTGCTGTAACGGAAATACCACAAGTGGATGGCTTTACCAAAGAGAAGCTTATTTTCTCACAGTAAAGTAGGCTAAAAGTCCAAATTCAGGGTGTAGATCCAGGAGAAGGCCTTCTCTCTCTGTCGGCCTTCACATCCATCTTCCCCCAGGCTAGGAGCTTCTCTGCGCAGGGACCCCAGGTCCAAAGGATGCACTCTGATCCTGGCACTGCTTTCTAAGTGATATGAGGTCCCCCAGTCTCTCTGCTCGCTTCTTTCTTTTATATCTCAAGAGACTGCCTCAAGACACAATCTAGTCTTGTAGATTGAGTCCTGCCTCACTAACACAACTGCTGCCCATTCTCCCTCATTAACATCACAGAGGCAGAATTTACAACGTATAGGAAAATCACACAATACCAGGAATCATGGCCCAGCCCAATTGATATATACATGTTTGGGGGGGGGGCATAATTCAATCCATGACATGGACCAATAAGCAACATTATGATAAACTGAGAAAATATTAACTTTTCAAGGATTTCATTTCACTTGGATCTACAATTAACACCCATGGAAACACAATTCAAAAAATTAAAAGATGTACTACATTGGGCAAATCTGCTACAAAAGTCCTCTTTAAGGTGTTAAAAAGCAAGGATGTCACTTTGAGGACTAATGTGTGCCTGACCCAAGCCATGGTATTTTCAATCACCTCATATGCATGTTAAAGCTGGACAATGAATAAGTATGGTCAAAGGATACAACCCTGATGGACATCTTGTCTGACTCTAAACCATCCAGTATTCCCTTGTTCTGTTTGAATGACTGCCTCTTGATCCATGTGCAGACTCCTCATGAGCACAATTAAGTGTTCTAGAATTCTCATTCTGCACAATGTTACCCATAATTTGGTATGACCCACACAGTTAAAGGACTTAGTATAGTCAATAAAACACAGGTAAACATCTTTCTGGTATTCTCTGCTTTCAGCCAGGATCCATCTGACATATCTGACATCAGCAATGATATCCCTATCGGGATTGTAGGAAGACTCATTAACAACCAGCCTTATTCAGAGGCCACAACTTTGCTTGCTGAAAAGTAAAGAGAACTTGAAGCACTTACTGATGAAGATCAAAGACCACAGCCTTCAGTATGGATTACACCTCAATATAAATAAGAGAGAAATCCTCACACATGGACCAATAAACAACATCATGATAAACACAGAAAATATTGAAGTTGTCAAGGATTTAATTTCACTTGGATCCACAATCAACACTCATGGAAACAGCAGTCAAGAAATCAAAAGATTCATTGCATTGGGCAAATTGGCTGCAAAAAACCTCTTTAAAGTGTTAAAAAGCAAAATGTCACCTTGAAGTCTAAGGTGGCCTGACCCAAGCCATGGTGCTTTCAATCACCTTATATGCATGGGAATGCTAGATGATGAATAAGGAAGACTGAAGAAGAATTGATGCCTTTGAATTGTGGTGCTGACGAAGAATATTGAATATACCGTGGACTGCCAAAAGAACAAACAAATCTGTCTTGGAAGAAGAACAACTAGAATGTTCCTTAGAAGAAAGGAAAGAGACAGTACGTCTCACATACTACCAGGAGGGATCGATCCCCTGAGAAAGACATCATGCTTGGTAAAATACAGGGTCAGTGAAAAAGATAAAGACCCTCAAAGAGATGGATTGGCACAGTGGCTGCAACAATGGGCTCAAGCATAACAAGGATTGTGAGGATGGTACAGGACTGGGAAGCACTTCGTTCTGTTCTCCATATGGTCACTGTTAGCCAGAACTGACTTGAGGGGACCTAACAACAACAACAATGCCTAGCATATCGATTTCCAAGCATTCCATTTCATTTTTGACAACTTCCTATTTTCCTAGATTTATACTTTGTACATTACACTACCCAAATACTAATGGATGTTTGCAGCTGTTTCTTCTCATTTTGAGTCATGCCACATCAGCAAACGAAGGTCCTGAAAGTTTTACTCTATCCAAATTACTAAGGTCAACTCTGCCTTGAGGAGGCAGCTCTCCCCTAGTCTTACTGAGTGCCCTTCAATCTGAGGGGCTCATCTTCTGGCACTGTATCAGACAATGTTCCACTGCTATTCATAATGTTTCCAATGGCCAATTTTTTAAGAAGTAGACTTCCAGGTCCTTCTTCCTAGTCTATCTTAGTCTGGAAGCTCCCCTGAAACCTGTCCACCACGGGTGACCCTGCTGGTATTTGAAATACTGGTAGCATAGCTTCCAGCATCACATCAACATGAAAAGTCACCACAGTATGACAAGCTGACACAGGACTGGTAGATAACAAACACAGAAAGCACTTTAAATCCTGCCTTTACTTTAACTCTGTATTTTTAACGGTGCTCTTCTAGAGTTGTTGAGAAATACTTTCCAAATAGGCTCATCATTCTACAACACACATTGTAAGAAACAGTAGTGTAAGAATGTGAGAAACAAAGCTTTAACGTTCTTGAAACTACTTCTGACCTATTTTTTGTATAAAAATTATATTCCTGTTTTAAATGCTCAGGTTCTTCTTAAGGAACATTAATGTTGTAAAGGAAAATAGTTTAACTCAATACATATTGAGAATCTGTATTGAGGTTTTTTTTGTTAGTTTACTTTTGTACAGCATTGTTTTGAGCCTCAGCTCTGTGGGAAGTACAAAATATGAAAAGAGAGCTTCTCATATAAACATTAAAGCAGTTTGAATGGCAATTTGCTTTTCGTTTACCTATAGGCAAAATTTCACAAAAGATATCATTTACAAGACAAAATTTACACTACGGAAAAGAAAAGGTGAATAAACAAACAGGAAAAATAGTGTGGATAAAATCAGAGTTCCAGTAGCATTTGGAGAGAAAAATGTGAGGGGAGAAGGACATCACAGATGTGAACACAGATAGAAGCCATCCGCTGATAGCGCAGTCAGCTCTACTTTACAGAAATGGATTAGTTAACTTCATATAAAAACGTCCTCCAGGGTTCCCACTTGACTATTCTCCCTTTTCTGCTCAAGTGTCATGATCCTATTGTACCCTCGTTATCCTCACAAAATCTCCAGTATTAGTAAAATATAAATGGCCATCCTGACCTAAACATACGAAAGTACTTAAAGGCTCATTTTACATTCCCCAAAATAAACTACTTATCAAATATCAAGCATAAACCTTAAGGAACGCATGGTGGCCAGAGATTTAGAGATTACCTTCAAATTAAGCACATTACTGTAATAATGAGAGATCTAGGGTTTTCCATTTATGAATGGTATACTGTATTAAATTCTCTTCAAAGGAGATCAGTTTGATACTGACCTGTTTTAGAAAACAGAAAAAGTAAAGCTAAACCATAGAGTCAATCTTCTTTCTCCATAGTAACAACCACATTCAAAGCTGCTTCAGTGCTTAAAAAGCCTTCACCTACATTCTTGTACTCAAATCCTCCACGCTACTTCATGCACTGTAAATCTTCTTTTCAACAAATCCTCCACAGCTGTTAGTACTATCAGACACATTTTTTACAATAAAATAGCAGTGCATTATTTCCTAAAATATAGTGAAATAATTGCAGAATATTTTTCCTGCATTGTGATGTCGACTTTTTTGCTACAAAACCGAATTCCGTGTTATGTGATACCTTCATTCGTTACTTTAGAGAACAAAATCAATAAAAAATGCAATAACACCTTCTCTACTTGATGGAAAAATAAAACTTTTCAAGTAAGTAAATTCATCAGATATCTGAAGATTACACCATTAAGCACATGTTTACAACCTTAAACATTTTCGACAAAATCTTTTTATATAATATACACACTTGGCTGCTTTTGTACCTAGACAACATTGAACGTGTTTAAGTGAGCTTTTTCTGGGATGCCAGAGCATTACCAGCATCGGTTATAATATTCTCTCATACAGTAATGCTTTCAGATCTGTAGACTCCACTCTACCCCCTCCCATTTACACTAAATGTCCTCAATTTTTTGCCCTGTAAGACATCACTGACTTTTGCAAGTTTTTTTTTTTTTCCATTTCCACTTTGTCTAACAGCTGACACATTTTACTGCTCTGATTAAGCCTGACCTACTACCTTATATGTCTTCTATTTTCTGGATCCAGTTTATAGAGGGTCCAGGAACCCGAAAACCAAGAAAGAATGTATGATCTAATGTCCTAATGTGACATCTATTTTGGGTGGCCAGGAGTTCCTGATCCCTTCCTCTAGGCTCTCAGCTCTATTCCACATGGACAGAGCTGCAAGGTAAGTGACTTCTCTGTAAGTGGGGTGGACATACATTAGTGAGATCTGATAATTTTAGCCAGGGCGCGGCAATCAAATCAAGGCGTAAACACTCTGAGTTGCTCCAAAATTCAGGTGTCATTTTATTTGTGTGTATGCTTTAACCCTTAGGATCTGAGAAGCAGGAGTTTCACATTATCACCCCCACAACCACACACACACATGCAAACACACACAGGAAGCTAAATTACAAATTTTACAAGGCTTGCACCCTTTTAGTAGGGTCGCTATGAATCGCGGTCGACTCTACGGCCATGGGTTTAGTAACGATGACACAATGCCATTATCAATTTCATAGTGGGTGATATGCCCTAGTTGTTATCCAACAAGAAAATGAGAGAGAGAGAGCAAGTGAGCATTTTTATTTTAGGAGAACTCTGACACAGAAGGGTTGTCACTGAAGAAAGACTGGTTGGCATGATGCCAGTGACTATAAAAAACTGAGAGGACTTGTAGAAAGGGTGTAATGGCAAATCTGTAACATGGCTTTAAGGGCTATATTAGCAGACGCTAGAACTAATTCACGAGGAAAGGTGATCTGTTAAAGGACAGTTAAATACAAATAAATGATGTCAAATCACTGACAGTTATTGATACAAAATAGGCATGTAATATATAGGAATGCCAAAATGATAAGCTTTATCTATGATGTCATTTAGTCTCTCCTGGTCACAGGATTTGTTTTACCATGTTCTTAAGAAACCTGCAAGCTCTAGGAAATGTATATTTTATCATTCTAATAGAGAAAAAAATTTGTATACATGCTTTTTTCGAGTGTGATAGATGTTTAAAATAATATACAGCTGAATGTTTATATCCATGTAAATAACTATATCAGGATTTATGTTTATAAAATCTGTAGTTGGTATGAACAGTGAAGACACAAAGCCTGCTAAAAATCTCAATAATAATTGTTTTTTTATGAGCACTTCACAGCTCTATGGGCATTTCCATTGGAAGGTACTCAGGAGACTTCTAAAAAGTAAAGATTCAACATAGATGTGCCCTTGTTCGTGGCAGTTAAAGCAACTACGTTTCCAATTTAAAATCCTTTGGTCCTTAAAATTCACCCTCTCTCTTTCTCAGGGTAGCACTGAAAGCTAATAAATAACATGAGTTTCATATAGATTACAAAGTCACTTTATCTCAAGACTTTAATTTACTAGTTCATGTCCTGTATTTTTTCCATCTTTCCTTTGAGTGAGCTCTGTTGATTATCCTGACACCTGCTGGTAAGGGCACAGTTGATTCCAGTCTACTCCTTTCCACAATTCTGTCAAATCAAAGACCCTTCAGATGTATTTTTGGTGACAATTATGTGGTAAGTCACTCAGTTTAAGGTTTACAGTGCTTAATGTCTGACACATCATTTAGGAAACCATGGGAAAAATATAACAATCACTCCACTTCACACAGCAGCTATTTGACTGTCTATAAACGCATGTTTGCTTTGATTAACCAAAATCATTATGTGGGCTATGATAACAAACAAACAAACATACTACATATCTTCCTTAACACAGATGAGAATTGAATAATATGGTTTGTCTTTTGTTTTTCTTTTTTTCCACATTAACACCAGTTTTCAGATTACTTAGGAAATAAACCCAACTGGTGTAGCAGTTAAGTGCCACGGCTTCTAAACAAAAGGTCAGCAGTTCGAAACCACCGCTCCTTGGAAATTCTATGGGGCAGTTCTGCTCTGTCCTATAGGGTCGCTATGAGTCAGGATCAACTTGACTCCAGGGCAACAGGTTTTGTTTTGTTTTTAAATATACAGAGTGGTGCCTCGGTGAAGCAGTGGTTAAGAGCTCAACTGCTAACCAGAAGGTCAGCAGTTTGAATCCACCAGCCACTCCATGGAAACCCTATGGAGCAGTTCTACTCTGTCCTATAGGGTCGCTATGAGTCAGAATCACGATGAGTTTGGTTTTATATAGAGAGTAAATTGATTAGCTCTGACAGAAGGCATTACACTAATTAAATATTTGCAAAATTCACTATCATTTTTTTCTCATTACCTACTGAGTTCTGAAGCCTGCACTGTTTTTTGTTTGTTGCTTTGTTTTGTTTTTGTTTTTTTGACAAAGATTCAATGAATCTACTACATCATAAATCATACTCAAAGCTATTGCACCTGCAAGCGTGTTCAGTAAACAACAAATATCAGAATTACTTTCTTAGGCTTTAGAAACCTCTCAGATGAGACAGGTTTTTTAAACTGTACACAAACAATAATGTACACAGTCCATCCCATTATTCAAAAGCTTTCAGAAGATAAAAAGTTTTCAAAATAAATTGTCTTTAATTAAAAACTTCATCTTAACATCAGTGAAATAAAGACTCTGGACTACCTATCTAGACTCCTGAAAAACTGTCAAACCCGTATTTCATAATAATATTGAGTCACATGCTATTTTATTTTAGTCACGTATATTTTATTACTTTATGTTGCTATAATTTTATGATGAAAATATCACATATACCTAGTGAAAACACAAGCTTTATTAAAATATTTATCAAAAATATCCTAGATCTGGAGTACATATTTAATATGAACATTGCTATCAATACATTTGAGAAAAATACAACAGAGTTTTAATTTAGAGAATAGTTCAGCAATGCAATATATTTGCCTGGATATGGTGATCTTCACAACTTCAAGCCCAAAGACAGAAAAACAGGCCATTTTAATTTTTCACTATTAAAAATGTTTTCCAAAAAACATATGTATTTTTAAAAAATTGCATTTCAATTCCAAGGAAACATTTTAGGAGTAATTGGAAAATCTTTTTCAGGACCAGAGGAAAAAAATGTGTGTTACATCATGGCAGTGCTATGGCATGACCAAGCGTTTGCATTAGCATCAAACTGTCACAGAACAATTCCTTATGTTCACTTAATTATCATTTTTAATTCAATATTTTGGAAATTATTTTTTAAATGTATCACCTGGAATCTGAAGTTGGCACTTATTTTTAAAGTATAAAATCATTGTTCATGTAAATTTGGTAATGTAGACACTAATGTGCAATAATATATAACATGGAAAGCTCGTTACTAGAACATAAATATTGCTATAGTAATCACAGAAGTACAGTGTTGTTATCTGGAGTGAGAGTGTTCAGGTACTAATTTATTCTCATGTAAAAGTAACTAAAAATTGCCACTGATTTAAAAAAAGGAAATGCAAATGCCAATGATTCATAGTATTTAGGACATGTCTAGACATTTTTAGACAGTGCCATTTGCTTAAAGACTTCAGGCACAAACTGCAGGCACAGGAACAGATTGCATAAGATGTCACGTGCTTCCTGCAACTGTATGCATGTTATTGGATTTTTTAGAGCAACCCATAATGATGAATAATTTAAGAGTTAATAAAATATTCAATCTGACTGATCCATTGGTTTAATTTTAAAATAAAAATGACCAATAAAAGGAGGTAGATATCCTGATCAAATCCCAGACATTAATGCAGGTAAACTGCAACCCGTGAATTAGGAAAATAATTTCTAAAGGGATGTATTAGATAGATGAGGTCTTTGCTTGGGGAGGGGGGAAGGAAACTTGTCAGTGTTAACACTGGCTTTAATAAGTTTGCTCAAAGTTTAATTGTTCAGAGCTTTCACGCAACCTGTACTCTACCTTCTGGAGAGCTGAAGGAGAATAAATTAAGAAAGGTGTAAATTTAACAAAAGGAGCTAATACAGAATGGTCTGTTTCTTTCCTAAAGCCCTCTTCATCTCTCCCCACAGGCTGGCTGAAAAGGAAGAAATCTGCTGAAGAATATGGAGTACACAGCTCCTGGAGCATTGTCCAGGAGAAATGCAATGGAAAGCCTGAACAGTACCTCCATCCTTGGATTGTCAGGCAAAGTAGGCAGTGCCCTTGCCAAGGTATCTACAGGAGAGGCCAAGCCCCTGATTGCCACGAGCCGGCACTCTTCGCGCCCCTAGGTTCCTGCAACCGGACCCATCGAGTCAAGGGCAGCCCCAGATGCTAGACCCACCTTCTCCTCCTCCACCCCGCCGCCCTCCACCTCCGCGCGGGAGCAGATGATAGCGGCGGTGGCACGGTGTAGGTGCGTGTGAGTGGGTGAGTGTGTGTGTCTCTGGCGGGAGGGGGTGGGGACGGAGGCGAGTAAGGGAGCAGAGAGAGGATTGCCTGCAGTCTCCCTCTTCCCTTTCTGCTAAGGGATCAAGGTCCAGAAGGAACCTAGAGGGGAATAAGAGAAAGGAAAAATCTCTGCGATCGGAGCACGGTCTTCATATCGCTAGAGAACTCGGGCGAGCAACTACAGAGTCATTACCATTCCTTAACCTTCAGTGGAGTGGCTGTCTCTGTCTGATAACTGGAAGGACACTTTGTAAACGCTGAGGCACACACCTACACACTGGGGAAAATAGGCACATTCTAGGAGAGGGAGCGAGGCCAATGAAATGCGCGGCCATGGAGCTCTGTTGAGAGGACAGCCAGGTTATCCGGCCAGCAGCCCCCGACTTTTCGACTCCTCGGCGTGAACACTGGCCCAACAGTCCACAATTTTCTAAGGCAAATAGATGGATGGGTGCATGGATGCATGACGTATAATATTCATGCAATGTCGAATTTCAAGTGGATTCGAGTCAACGCATTTTTTAATCCAAGTACCCTTTTTAAAGGCACAGCATTTTAAACCTTGTAGAGCACTCAGCTCTCCACTTGAAACAGCCTGCGGAGGGTTTTATTACCCGCCGAACCCTCAGAAGGGGCCGCCCGCATCAGTGAGCACAGGAGGGGCGCAGCTGCAGCTAGCGTGGCCTCGTCAGAGTCCCCCCTACTTCCCTGCCCTTTCCGACCCTACATCAGCCAGGGCTTGTCCGAAGACTGGGGCTCGGACCAAGGCTTGTATTGACAAGTCACACCTTGCAGAGGACTTGGAAGTCACCTATACAACTCAGCAAAAGACGCGTCGAAGTCCCGTATTTATTTTATTTATTTTTTTAAGACTAGGTTATGTATTGCATGTAAGTCATGGAAAACTGATCAGACTAGCTTTTACAACTTTTCCGTTTCTGGGCGGGGGCGCTAGGGTTGTTATGCTCGGCACTATTAGCAAGAGTTGCGCTCGCAACTAGAGGGAGTGCAGAGTAAAGAACGAGGACCCTGGGGGTTCCTTAGATTACAGTGTGGTTGTTGCTGAGACCCCCGGGTGAGGAGGAGGAAGAAAGGCGAACTGCTAGACCGGTTCCCACTTTACCCGCGGCCAAACTCTCAGTCCCAGTTCAGGAACAGCTCAACTCCAGCCCCGCACCAGAGAACCGCGCTTGGGGGCGGACAGCACTGCGGTTCTCCAGCCTCCGCCCGCATCTACCAGATGACATCTCCGGTGCACTCATTTCACCGCTCGGCTTCCTACCAAATCCTTGCCTGGCGCCTGCGACGAGCATCGTCTGCATTGCTCAGCGAGGGTTCAAGCGGTGACCCGATGGCTGAGGGAGCAGCGGAGTCGCTGGTTCCCGAGAACGCTTTCCGCTCCTGCCTACCCACCGCCCCCCTCTTTTCTCAGTCTCACCCGGTACCTCTCACTCTCCTCCCAGCTCAGCTCCGCGCACTCCGCTTTGACTTTGCGAGCACTTTCCGGGGGTCCCCAGGGCGCCTCCTCCGCGCCGCCCGCAGGGCTCGCTTCTCCCGGGGCGCTCCGGGGACGACCGGCGTCCCCCACGAGACGTTTCCCAGGGGACCCCACTTGCCCGCCTCGTACTCAGCAGCCCGGGGCCCGCCGCCTCACCTTTGCAGCACTGGGGGGCACAGAGGCTGAGCCCAACCAAAAGCCAGGCGGCCACCGAGCGAGTCATGATCCTGTCTCCCGAACGTGACCCCAGCAGGGCAGGGGTCGGCACGGAGGGCTGTGTGGCCGAGATGGCACCGCGGGGCAGTGGCAGAGCCGCCCCTGCCAGAGAATTCAAGAAGATGTCTTCTTCCCGCAGCTCCTCCTGAAATTCTTGAAGAGGGCTAGAAAGAGTGGTGGGCAATCTTCCCTCCTCTTTTTCCTGTGCTCCGGCACTCGGAGCAGGGCGAGCTCTGTGAACCGCTAGCGCACTCAGCCCTCTGCTGCGGGTGGGTCCCGGCCGAGGCGCGGCGGGCGGGGCGGGGCGCGGGCTCCCGCGGTGGCTCTGGTCACCCGCGCCGGCTGGCGGACTGACTGGCGGCAGGAGCGCTGGCTCGCGCTGCTCTCGCCGCCGCGTCTGCGGGGCTTCTGACTTGGAGAACAATGAAGCGTGAGCAGGCGGGGAGCGAGCAGGCGGCGGGGACTGCACTGTGTACAAACAGAGGCGGCGTGCCTGTGAGCTGGAGCCTCGCAGGCGCGCTCCGCGCTCCTCCGGTGCCTCCCCGCTCCCGCCCTCCCTCTTATTCCCCCTCTTGCCTCCCCCTCCATTCTCGTTCTCTCTCTCTCTCAAGGTGGCTCCTTCTGCTGGAAGAGAAAAGGGAGACAACCACAGACAGCCACACCCTGGCACCTGCCAATGTTTCTGAAGTTCTTACATTGCCTGTACCTTCTGCACACAGGCTGGTGACTCTGGGGTTAAGGGGGTGCGGGGGCACTCTTGGAGTCAGAGATTCTCTTGGTTTTCAGCACTGACTTTATAATTAACCACGTTAAGGTTTCCCCTGAAGTTCCGTCACTGTACAGCCAGGGAAAGTAGTTAGGAGATTTTGAAAAGTGGCTCTTGGGGCACGAAGGCTGCAGCGTGAGAGGCAGAGCCCTGCAAAGTGAACTGTGCCGGATTTCTTGGGAAATGCAACCTAGTCAGCAGTGAGACTAACCAGTAAAGACAGCTGCTCTGCTGTTCAGTCTGCACTTTAGTTAGCTTTTGGACTGGAGAGGGCTCATTTCTTCACAGAGGCAAAAGGGCGAAGGCTTAGGGCAAGCCAGTAAACGACATGCATCCTGTTAAGCCAACAAGTGTTTCAGGTGAAAAATTGTGGGACGAATTTGGGGACGGCACAAGAAAATAGAATGCCAGGACAGATTGTTAAGCTCAGTAAGGTGGATCAAATTTTCTTGCTACCCATCAAAAACAATAAAGGAATCGGTATTACAGTTATTTGCAGTGAAAGTGGCTGATCCAATACTACAGCCTATGGCTTACAAGAGTGCTTTCTTCACTGTTTTTTTGGTTAGAAGGGTTGCTTACTGTACATGAATTCAATTCTATTCCTGCAGTTGCAGGTACCAAAATGAAACAAGGCTCTTTCTTTCTTTTTAAATTTTCCCTAGAGTGGGAGGTGGCAAGAGAGACAGAAACATAGAAAAACTAAGGAAACATTCTTGAAGGCAAGTTGGTGAGTGGAGAATTTACTAAGGAAAAGGAAACAGTGATCAAATGGATATGCAACTTCATCTCTGTTTGCTGCCTTGAGCCCTTTACACTAGAATTTCTACCTTCCTTTTGGAATTTGAAATGAGATCAACGATGCAAGTGGGGATGGAAAATTAATACTACATACTCCTAGCCAGGAATTAAGGCATTATTCCACTGGCCAAAAAAACCAACTTTCAGAACAGAATTTGTTCAGAGCCCAGGTTGGGTCCGAAGGTTTTAAAAAAAAAAAAATTACTTTGCAAAGGAAAGAGAGAGAATCATTTATTTGCTGTCTCTTTCTATGCTAAAAGCCGTGGATATTAGAATAAGACAGCATTGTACAGAGTTGTAGCAGAGTAGCTTCCAACAACCAAATTCCCCTTTTCCGGTACATCGTTATTACTTAATTTTGAAAGTATGCTTTCAGTTGTGTTGTGGCATGTTCACCATAAAATACCTTTTTAACAATTTGAAATGAAATGTCTAACTTTAGTTATAGGTTTTATTTCCAAAGAATAAGTACTAAACCTGAAAATGTTCAATCAGAAACCAGTCTCTCTCTAACAAGGAATTTAAGGAAGAATTGAAGAGTGGGTCAGAGTTTTGTTTCCTATTCTCAATTTTTCTGTAATATCTGATCTTGATAAACATGCTGTTGTTGTTGTTAGGTGCCTTCGAGTTGTCTCCGACTGATAGTGACCCTATGCACAACAGAAGGAAACACTGAAACACTGCCCGGCCAAGCGCTCTCCTCGAAAATGTTGTTATGCTTGAGCCCCTTGTTGCAGCTGTTGTGTGATAAGCATGTTAGGAAGTTAAATTTTTTTTTTTTTTTGGACAGCAGTATATGTTATTAACAATTCATCTTTCTTTTAACTTAAAGAATGTCTTTTTTTTCCCCCCAGAACTCCAGAGGGCATAATACTACGTTAAAATGCCCAGATACGTGGAGAGGTGACAGTAAATGGCATTCTGCATCACCTGGCAGACAAATTTTGAAAGTCGCTGCCTGTTAGATGCCTCTGCATTCTTAAGTCCCATTTTTCAATCTCAATTTGATAAATGGTCTTGGACCCATAGCTCCTTGTGCACTGTTACATCTTTTTTTTTTTTTTTTTTTCCTTTTTTTACCCCTGATTGATAACAATCATCTGCCAATGAGCCTTTCCTTCTAAGGATTCCAGGTACTTCACTGAATTTATATTTATAGGACTCATTTCATTCTTACTAAACCCATATATAGCCTCTGCAGAAATGGAATATAAGAAATGTTAAAAGGCCACAAGAAACAGATTTTTTTTAAAAGTAAGAAAGAACAATACTATCTTATGAATCTTCTACCTCATATAAAGTGCTGAGGGGCCTTTACTAATTATGTATGACCTAGCCTATGGTTTTATAGCTTCTCTAAATATGTGTCTAAATTGTCAAAAATGAACCTACACATCACTCGAAGGCAGCGTATACCAAATTGTTTTCCAGGCCTATTTTTCCCCAAGATGTTAATCGATTCCTAAAAAGAAAAGAAAAGAAAAAAAAAAAAAAATCCACAGTGAAATAATTCTGGGAAATACTTCATATTAGAGCAGCCTCCTGGAGATTCATGATGAATATTAAAAACTCTGAAGGTTCTATGATTAAGAAACTTTTCCAACAGTATCTAATCCATCATTTTGCAAACTTTTTTTTTTTAATATGATAAACTTTTTTTCTCAAAATAACTGTTAGCATGCTGTAGATTTAGTGCTACAAGAAAAAAAAAAAAAGCTTAGGACATGTAGCCTTAAAGTAGAATAAAGTTTATCAGCAAAACAAGCTAAAATAGGCATTGTGGAAAGTTTGTTTTAAAAGAATTACTGTTATTGGCTATGAGTTTGGATTATGGGATAGGGAGTGTCTGAATTGAAATTCTTTCTCTACCAAAATAAAGTGGTAAGTGACAAGTCAGTGAATTGCTAAGTGATTAAATCCATAAAACGGAGTTAGTCATAGTGCTGAACTCATAGCAGTAGGTTGGAAAAGGGCTTACTTAGCATAGTACCACAGTACCAGGCACACAGTGATGATTATAATGATGATGAATAAGAAGACAATAATCACATACAGAATCCCAAAAGAAAGTTCTTCAACAGCTAATTATCTTCACTCCCCTCTGCATTAAATTATCTGAATAATGTTTAACATTCCTTTTTAATTTATCCAGCATTTAACACTAAAGGCAGCATACCTTATTGTCTCTGTAATTATTGAATGATATCTTAAAATGAAATGGATACAGGAAGAATCAGATTATTGTATCAAATTACACTCAGTATGAGTATTAATTTCTTTTTATTATTTTGTATTTTTATACTTTGTTTTTCATTTTGAAAACATAAATTTATTTAATATCTTTGGATATTAAACCTTAAATCAAATTTAAAACTTTGATTTCAGTTCTGTGAGACTCAAAGCAGAGAACTCAGCCAAATCCACCTAGACTTTTGACCTACAGAACTGTGAGTTAATAAATTGTTGTTGTTGTTTTAGACTAGCAAGTTTGTGAAAATTTGCTATGTATTTTTTTTTTTTATCAATAGAAAAGCAGCAGAGTAGTCACTGCTATCAGCCCGTTTTTCCAGAGAAGGAATAAAGCTTAGAGTGGCTTGGTAAATTGTTAGCTAGTCCAAACTTGCAAAGTTAGTCAGTGTGGAGCCAGCGATTGAACTTAAATTCTGATTCCAGAGTCCACTACACTCTGCTGCCAACAGTTATGGAGGATTCGCTGTATGCTAAACACTAGTGCATTTTTACATATATTTGTTTTACTAATCACCTCAACAACCTTTATGAGGTAAATATTACTTCCATTTTACAGTTGAGAAAATCAAGGATCAAAACAAGTAAACTGTCCAAGGCCAAAATGGCAGTAAAGGATGGAGTCAGGGCCTGCACTGGTCTGAATCCAGAAATAATTTTCATATCCATTATGTTGCAGCATCTCCTTAGGCAGCGGTCTTACTTATTTACCTACGTTTTTAAGGAGCTATAACTTTAATCGTCATTTTTTGTATACTCTGTTTTCTCCCTGAGTTTATTGAGTTATCATTTTAGAATACAGGTTACTCGAATTGTTACAAGAATATCGTTCTTGCCTCTCACTGGTCAAGAATGAGCGGATAAGGCATATAGTTTTCCACATGAGCAAAGGTTTATTGAAGAGACTTGCAAGTGGAGATGAGAAGGGCCTAGAGCAACGCACATCCCGGTCTCACAGAACAAAAGACAGGCCTGAGTTTTTACAAGTTCTTGGACGGGAAAAGATTCATATTTATTCATAGACACAGGCTGGGATATGTTAACTAATGTGCATGTGCAGCTGCTTTCCAAGATGGCTCCTGTCCTGGAGGCCTCTGGGATTCATAGCAGGACTTATTATGGGGTGTTGCACCTGCACAGTCTCTCCCTCCATGGGTTCAATTCCCCAGCTGGGGCTGTAGCCCCTCACTGCCCCTGGCGGAAGGTCACACAGCGGTCACAGGTGGATATTCTGCACAGGTCCCTCACCCTGGTTTACTCCAGCTGCTTCGGAAAAAAGGCAACTTTAAAGAAGTTTGCAGGCTATTTTTAGATACCCTGCCCCTTTCTTCTGGGGAATGGCTTTGTTTCTGCACCCTGACCCATTTCTTGTTACTTTGCAGATTTGGGTGCCCCTCAGTTCCTTGTCTTAATAAGTCCCTAGGTTCCACACCCAACCCCCTATTACCTCCCTTATAAAAAAAAATATATATATATAGTCTATTTCTTGCTTGACCTTCTTGCTTGACCTCTAACCATACCAGTTTCTTTGCTATTTCTCAAACACGCACCCTCCAATCTCAGGGCCTTTGCTCCGTCTTAGAATGAGTCAAAAGAATATTTTTAAATTCTTAATATATTAGCATATCTCAAAACGTTTTTTTCATGCTCCCCATAAGAGCCAAGATAAATCTTTTCTCCAGCCCTCTACTTGTGTTTTTATCGCCACCTAAAATGCCTTCTTAAAATCCTACTAGCTGAATTCCAATATTCCCACAAACCACCCTGAACTATTCCAGGGCCACAGACCCATTGTTTCTTAGAATTACCACTGCTTTGCATTTTTCTCTAATTGTTTCATTGTGTTAGCCTTATCTTTCCAAAGACTTTTAAATGGTTTTTTTTTTTTCCATTTAATTAACTCCATGCTTTAAACATAGCTGAGTGTTAGGTTCTAAACTTCTTCAGTTTTCTCACTATGAACACTAAGGAAAATTAATTTTTAAGACTACAAATTTTATACCACATAGCTAGTTCTTGAATTTCCCTGCTTGATCCTCTGTTGGATGGCATTTACAGACTCACCTTCAGAGCCTGACTCTGGTGAGAGAAATTTCTGATACTTCTAATTCTTTCCCTCCAGTTTCCATTAAACATGCCTCTGTTTCTGCTCAACCCATTTCAGTGACTTAGTTTTTAGCTTCTTAAAATATTTTTGAATAATTAATGCATGTATGTAATAAAAGTCCAAAAGTTACAAGAATGTGTACAGGGATATAAAAGTTCCCCTGCTAGTGAGATTCTCTCCTTACACAGAATTGCCTCCCCAGGGGGCAACCACGATTCCCCATTGCCCTCCAGTGATTCTGACTCATAGTGACCCTGTAGGACAGAGTAGAGCTGCTCCATGGTGTTTCCAAGGCTGTAAATATTTATAGAAGCAGTCTGCCACATCTTTCTCTGTCGGAGCAGCTGCTGGGTTCAAACAGCTGACATTTAGGTTAGCAGCCAAGCGTTTAACCACTGCACCACCTGGGCTCCTTGCCAACCACTATTAGCTAAGTAGCTATTGTTTGTGCATCTTTCTAAAGATATTCTAGGTATATACAAATATATACATAGTTATACACACACATAAATATATGTGTATGCATACATATATATGCATATATATTTATACATACCTACTGTTCTCAAATGTTACTACATCATATAACCATTATGCATCTTGCTTTTTTTTACATATATATTTAGGCACATGTGTGCAAGATGAATTCAGTAGGTTAGATTGCTTGAGGTTGCATTGTTGATTGGAGGGTATGTGTGTTTAGAATTGTGATAACCCACTGCAGTCGAGTTGATTCCAACTCATAGCGACCCTATAAAAAAGAAAAAAAATAGATATTGCCAAATTGCCTTCCATAAAAAAAAAGGATGTATGAATTCACGCTTCTATCTTTAACACATCAGAGAGCTTGTCGTCCGTCCTACATCCTGGCCAATACAATGTGTTAGCCGTCTTTGGTGTTGTCAGTCTGATAGATTAAAAATGGTATTTCATGGTTTTGGACATCTGTTATTATGGATAGTTTTTGGGCAACTTTTCACATATTTAAAAATAACCTATACTTTCTTTATGTGACCCGGCATTTTCATGTCTTTTACTCTTTTTTCTATTGGGTTGTTGAACTTTTCTTACAGACTTGTATATATTAAAGAAATTAACCCATTATGTGCTAAATTTTCCTCAATATGTCCATCTGGTGTTTGTCCTTTAACCTAGTTTACAGTTGTTTTGTTTGATTTTACTGTTCTAAAATGTTTTATATCTGGGGTGATGAAATTTATCCATCTGTGCTTTATGATCTCTGCATTTTTTATTCCTATGATATGCTGTCACCATTCTAAGTTTATAAACATATTCTTATAGTAGTTTTATGGATTTTATGTTTTCTTGTGTGTGTTTAAAATTCTTATCCAACAGATATTGATTTGTGTATGTACAGCTGATATAGATCTTATCCTTTTTCCAAAAAAACTAGCAGTTACACCTAAACATTTTGTTGAATAATCCGTGTCTTCTTGTAAGACTTGCCAACATAGTCACATACTAATTTTTTCTTGAACACATCCACCCACTCCTCACTTATTGACTATCTCGTTATCTGACATTTAGCATTTATCACAACAGTAAAAAATCCACTATCGAACTATTTTGTCTGTTAATGGTGTACGTCTGGCAGTAACGAACACCAAGGAACAAGGCAAGAGTAACACAGGCTGTAATGGTTAAGGTTATTTGTCAACCTGCTTGGGCCATGATTCTCAGTGATTTAGCAGTTATGTAATGATGTAATTTGGGAGTTATATAATGATTTGACAGTTATGTAATTATGTAGTCATCCTCCATTTTGTAATCTGATGCGGTCGTCCTCCATTTTCCTATAATGCAGATTTTCACATAATGGCCTGGTCTTTGAAACCTAACTATGTCGATAAGCGAGGAGTGGATGTATATTTGGCTCTGCTGGTGCCTTTGTCAATTACTCCCTTAGTTTGTCTTTTCATGTGCCAGAACCATACTCTTTTAATTGCTGTTGATTTAAAATGTGATTAATATCTGCTAGCGACGGCAATGGGTTTAGCGTAGTATACCTTCATTCCTCTTCTTTATACAAAATATTCCCTGATTAATTTTGTACACTAATTTTTTTTCCATATGAACTTTGGGGAGAGATTGTCTAGTTGAAAAAGGACAATCAACATATTTATAATATTAGTATTCCAATCTATGTACCCAAATTTTCGCTTATGTTCCTGTTGTTAAGTTTCTACCCAGGTATTTTTACCTTTTTCTGTACCTATCTGAGTGCAGGGTTTTTGTTTTTTCATTATATTTTTGTAACTTTTATGTTTTTAAGAATTTATGCAAAGGTTTATACAAAGATTATTAATGTGAGTGTATTAATGTTATACCCAGTCTTTTTATCAAAATCTGTTACTTTTTATACTGATTTTTCCATTGATTCTTTTGGCTTTTGCCTTCTATTTTCACTTCCTGTTTCTTTTTTCTGTCGAATTGTCTTACTGATGCAACATAAGGGCTAAGTAAATGGTTGTGTCTGTTCTGCTCCTGAGTCTAATGTGACCCTCCAGTGACATTTTGTGGGCTCTGAACCTGTCCCCTGGTCTCCTGTGCCAGGTGCAGGTACTATAAACATTTTCTGTCTATTTTGACATATCAGCATTTATTCAAAAAAGAATTTTAAGGAATGCAGATATCAATATCAAAATAGAAAGTAATTATTTATGAGTGTACAGGATAAGATAAAAGAAAAAAGAAGAATGTTTCCTTTGATAGGAAAGAAAGAGTGCTTGTAAAGATTCAGCAGGATTGGAGGCCCTAAATTTTGAGGTTGTATTTAACAGAAAACTGAACTCAATGTCTCCTGATTTAAAATAAAACAATCATAGCAACTTTCAGGCCCACCATAACAGTAACTATTTAAATATATGTTTAACTGGATTTAAAAAAAAAGTCATGAGAATACAAAACACAACATTGGGGAAAATATTAAATGACACAGGAAGCATTAAAAGAAGATGGAAGGAATACACAAAGTCACTCTTCCAAAAAGAATTGCTCAACGTTCAACCATTTCAGTAGGTAGCATATGATCAGGAACCTACGGTTCTGAAGGAAAAGGTCCAAGCTGCACTGAAGGCATTGACAAAAAACAAGGCTCCAGGAATTGACAGAATACCAACTGAGATGTTTCAACAAACGGACGCAGCGCTCAAAGTGCTCACTCGCCTACGTCAAGAAATTTGGAAGATAGCTACCTGGCCAACGTACTAGAAGAAATCCAAATTCATCCCTATTCCCAAGAAAGGTAATTCAATCCAATGCGGAAATTATCAAACAATGTCACACCAAAAGATATTTTGCTGAAGATCATTCAAAAGCAGCTGCAGTGGTGTATCGACAGGGAAATACCAGAAATTAAAGCTGAATTCAGAAGAGGATGTGGAAGCAGGAGTACCGTTGCTGATGTTAGCTGGATCCTGGCTGAAAGCTGAGAACACCAGAAAGACGATACTGCATAGTTTAAAGTCAGGAAAGATGTGCGTCAGGGTTATAACCTTTCACTATACTTATTCAATCTGTATGCTGAACAAATAATCTGAGAAACTGGACTATATGAATAAGAACGGGGCATCAGGATTGGAGGAAGACTTATTAATATCCTGCAATACGCAGATGACACAACCTTGCTTGCTGAAAGTGAAGAGAACTTGAAGCTCTTACTGATAAAGATCAAAGACCACAGCCTTCAGTATGGATTACACCTCAACATAAAGAAAACAAAAATCCTCACAACAGGACCAATAAGCAACATCATGATAATGGCAGAAAAGATTGAAGTTGTCAAGGATTTCACTTTACTTGGATCCACAACAACACCCATGGAAACAGCAGTCAGGAAATCAAAGACCCATTGCATTGGGCAAATCTGCTACAAAAGACCTCTTTAAAGTGTTGAAAAGCAAAGATGTTACCTTGAAGACTAAGGTAAGCCTGACCCAAGCCATGGTGTTTTCAATTGAATCATTATGCATGCAAAAGCTGGAGGGTGAATAAGAAAGACTGAGGAAGAATTTACACCTTGCCTTTCAGTTGTGTTGGGCAAGAATACTGCATACTAAAAAAAACTAGGGACTGCCAAAAGCACAAATAACTCTGTCTTGGAAGAGGTGCAACCAGAATGCTCCTTAGAGGCATGGATGACGAGACTACATCTCGCATAGTGTGGACATGTTATTAGGAGGGACCCGACCCTGGAGAAGGACGTTATGCTTAGTAAAATTGAGGGGCAGCAAAAAAAAGGAAGATCCTCAACAAGATGGATTGACACAGTGGCTGCAACAATGGGCTGAAGCATAACAATGATGGTGAGAATGGTGCAGGGCCAGGCAGTGTTTCCTTCTTTTGTAAATAGGGTCACTAGGAGTCCAACTAACTCAACGGCACCTAACAACAACATCTAGTTTGTGTTGGCATTTCTCTCTGTTTCTTCACTTTACAGCACTGCTAAAATTTGATCCAGAGATTTATTTGTTTAAAATGTGCCAGACCTCTGGGTTAATGTTTCAAGGGCCAAATATGAACCTAAATGAAGCCTAAATAAAAAAGGTCTGCACTATTTATAAATAAATGTCTAAATTATGAATAGATAAGATTTTATCGGATTTTCTTGATTCCATAATGGGCTGCAACTTAAAAGAAAAAAGCTCTCAGTAAAAAATCATTTGTTTTCACAATAGCCATTTTATGGAAGAAAAAGATAAATAATTAAAATGGAGTAAATTTTTGAAAATGGCATTTTGTCAAATGAAATGTAAAATATGTGGTTTGTGTCTTCAACTATAAGGAGTATAACATTTAATTTCTAGTGTTTAATATTGGTATCAATTATATTAATCCTTTCTGTAGGTAAAAGGATCTTATGGTATTTTTCCCAATATACAGTATAGTGGTTTTAAATATTTCATTGAATAAGAAAATAATATGGATGTCTCATATCAGAGTTATATATTTTCTTAAATTATCACTGTATTATTATATGAAAAATCTGAATAAAGGTTTTAAATTCATACAGTTCTTCAGAATCAGTAACGTCTATATTAAAATTGGGAGGATGAAAGAGAATATTATAGCCCTTACCAAGAAGAAAGTTATAGCATCTTGATCTTATGTTTGTGAAAGTGATTGAAACAAAAATGATAATTTGATCAAGTGATTCTTTATAACATTTAGAAGATATAATGACAGCATGCCTTTCTTGCTTAATTTGGTGATATGGGAATTTTAATTCATAGGGGAAGCTTTAATTTTCAAAAAAAAATGTGATATGAAGTATATATAAGAGACTATGATGTGAAATGTGCTTTCGCCTCATTAAAACCTTAGAGAATTCAGATGTTTCTGATTCGGTTCACATAATTATAATTTTCTTAATAGCATATGGATGCAACTTGATTTATAATGCAATTTGTTATCTGATATATAATGAAAAGGATATTTTAAACTGAAAAGTTATTAATTATTTAATAAAAATCCATGGCAATGTGGAACTTTGCTACCATCAACAAATAAAATGGAAAGAAAATCATTTATTTTCATTAACCCGTTTATTATGAGGAATACATTCTTGGATATGTTTTGTATAAAATAATTTAATGAAAAGTTAACATAAATCTGAAAGTAGAGATTACAAATCAGTGTAAAATCATGGATTAAAAAAAAATTATTTAGAAGATCCCTTAGATACTGAAATTGGACTTGAGTAAACTAAAAGTACATCAAAATGGAAGATATATATTCTTTTCAAAAAGTTTTAAAAAAGCATTTGCCCATTTTTTAAATAAAGGTAACAAGGATATTGGTATGTGAACTCTAACCCCTTTGTTTATGAGTAGAAGACATCATAGTAGTGTCTAGGATGAGGAGTGGAAAGTTTTCTAGTTTTGCTTATGACGGTTTGACTCAGTATCAGCTGAAAATAACCTTGCATTATGTTAACATTTTCCTTTCCCCTATTAAATAATGTCTCATTCTGCACTATGACCTGAACTGCTGACTCAGTTCTGACCAAGACTCTGCCTGGGGACCTTGGAGAATGAGGAAAAATACCAGGGAGTTTTTTCCTTAGAAAAGCCTTGGTTTTGATAAATTAGGTGGCTAGACCTCTGATTCACACATTTAGCCACTTTGTTTTAAATAAAGGGAGCTGCTAGGCTCTCTACTTCTTATATTTTTTAACCACAGCAATTCTTTTATTGTTTTATCTGCTTTATAGTTTACTGTATTTACATTATTATTATTGATCATTAAATTTTCCTAGCTTTTTTTTATTTTTATACCTTCAAATGCAGAAGAATAAACCTGTGAATTATCTGAACAGCTCATATTCCTAGCAAAGGAAATGGGCAGTCCTTTCGTTTCTAATTAGTTCAGCAAAGTCCTTTTTAAAGCTTTAAAACAGATCTCCATTTCAGTCCCAGATGGCACCTTTGGCCTAAAAAACAGTTTGGGGGAGAAAGCAGATAGCCAAAAAAAAAAAAACCAAACCCACTACAGTCGAGTCAATTCCGACTCACAGCGACCCTATAGGACAGAGTAGAGCTGCCCCATAGAGTTTCCAAGGAGCACCTGGCAGATTTGAACTGCTGACCTCTTGGTTAGCGGCTATAGCACTTAACCACTATACCATCTCTGCTCCTAGCTGTCAATGGAACTGCTGGCTGAGGATTCCTTCCCATGGGAACAATAAGGACCAACTCACAGTCAGCTTAGGGTAACGACCAAAGTATTGTTGCTTTTGAATTTCTAAGATCACTTGGTCCATGAATTAAAGTTAACTTTCGGACAGTGACCAATTCTCTCATTCAACCCTTAGTATGGGGTGAAAAGGAAATCGGAAGTCATGGTAATTCCTTTGCAGATACATATCTAAAAATAACCATTCCATAAAATGTCTTATAAGCTGCAAATGTTCTATCAGATTTCCTATTTTATTTTGAAGTTTTAAGATTTTTCTTTTTGTGTGGTTTCTTCCTTCAGGCATATCAATCTTTTTTTTCCCTTGAACCACCTATTTAATAAATCCACTGATTTAAAATATCACCTTTATCAAACACTAATTTTTATACGAACTTGAGACTTTGCATACTTCTTTATTTTTTCTCTCTGATTTTGGTTTAATTTTTATGAGTTTCTAATACATCTTCATATCTACTAGTTTAAGACACAGTTCTTCAGAGTCCTACTTGCTATTTTTACATCCTTACTTTAATAGATGAACTTAGATACTTTTTTTTTTAATTAAAATATGTCCCTTTGAAATTTGATGGGTTCACTCTAATTGTATAGGTCAATGAAAAATAGTTCCTCTCTTTATAGAATTATTTCATTTGATCTGAAATATAACATGGCTTTCTACCTATTAGTCCTTTACATACCCTGTAATAAAGTTCTCTCTGTCTCAAATACCTGTTATTACATTTGTTGAAAATATTATGTGATATTTGTTTGCACTGTGAATTATACCTTTTTGCCATTATGTTTTCTTTTATAAAATATTATCATTATTATTATTGGTGAAAATATCACAGCAAAACATCGGCTAATTCAAAAATTTCCATGTGTACAAATCAATGACATTGATTACATTCTTCATGTTGTGCAACCATTCTCATAATGCTTTTGCAAATTTTTCCACCATTGTTAATATAAACTCACCACCCCCTAAGCTTCTCATCTAACCTGTTGTCAATTTGATCATATATAGACAATTCTTTAAAACCAGGCATTCTTTACTAATTTTGCTAAATTATTTTTTGGTTTAAAATTCACCTCAGGTAATTGTTTCAGTTTAATGTTTAAAGATTGTCTCAGGGCAATAGCTTTGGGAGGCCATCTAGTCTCAATGACCCCAGAATGTCTGGATTCCATGAGAATTTGCAATTCTGTTCCACATTTTTCTCCCTGTTTATCATGATTCTTCTATAGAATCTGACCAAAATGCTCAGTAATTGTAGCCCATCACCATTCAGTTCTTCTGGTCTCATGGCAAAGAAGGCAGTTGTTCATGGAGGCAATCAGACACGCATTTCAGTTCTTCCTCTGATTCCTGACTCCCCTTCTTCTTCTGCTGCACCAGGCAAATAGAGGCCAATTTTTGCACCTTGGATGGATGCTTGCCAGCTTTTAAGACCCACAGGCATTACATAATGAACTAGGAGGTAGAACAAAAACTCTAAAAACGGTATTAGGCCAATTGACAGGGATGTCCCATGAATAACACTATGTCTTTAAGTGATTTTTTCCCCACATATTAGAAAGTTATTGTATTATATAACTTGTCATCCTTCCAAACACCTGTGGTTCTGCCAGTTTTTCTTTGAGCCCTTGTTTACTTCTCGTTTTTTCTTGCAAATAATTATATATGCAAGCAATACTTTTTTTTTTTCTTTACATTGTGGTGGAAGATGTATTAAACCATTTTGTAGCAATCTTTACAAACAGTGAGTCTGTTCTCTTAAACTGATTTAAGCAGTTTTGTGGTTAAGAGGTCTAACAAAGGAAATTCATTTCTAGGTTGATTTTTTTCTCTTTTTAAACATCAGGCAAAGTAGAAAAGAAAAGCAGAAGGGGAAAAAACATGTGTCAATGTATTCCCAGGAAACACGGTGAGAACTCTTCCTCTCTGAGGTTAAGGATGTTCTGATGGAAAATTGCTAACTTCTGGGTAACTGGAACTTAGGAGTCCCTGGGTGGTCGAAAGTATAATGTGCTTGACTGCTATCTGAAATGTTGGAAGTTTGAGTGCACCCAGAGGCACTTTGGAGGAAAAACCTGGCAATGTGTTTCTGAAAAATCATCCTTTAAAAGACTTAGGAAGCACATTTCTACTCTGACATACATGAGGTTGCCATGAGTTGGTAACTACTTCACGGCAACTGATATATGTACACATTAGGAAGAAAGTCCTGGCAATCTAATTCTGAAAAAATCATCCAATGAAAACCCTATGGATCACAGCCACCTAAACTGGTTGTGTATGGGATCTCCATAATTTGGGGGCAATTTGATGTCAGCTAACAGCAACATACACACTCACGCATATACATAAACGTATGGGAGTTCAGAGTACACACTGAATTGGGAGAGGTTGGAGAGAACTCAGGAGGAGGCATGGCATGATCCTAGAAGGGAAGGAAACAGAACACTTAGCAGAAGTTAGAAAGCCAAATACCTGGATAGTTTATCACAAAAGCAGAAACTCCATGAAACTCATGCAACCACAACAGGAAACCTTTAAAAAGTTTATTTAAAAAATTAGACCTTGTGGATGCTATCTTCTTTCATTTGCGTTTAAAAATTTGAGGCTTTATTATTCTTTGCTTCTGAAACTTCACTGTACAGAATAAGTCTCTATTAAGAATTCTGCAGGTGTTCAGTGTTGATTGTCTAGTATAATATGCTTGTACTTTACTTCATAGTGTGTGTCAAGTGACATTTGATTCTCTCAAAAAGAGTGGCAAAATTATTATGGATATATCCCTTAGGATTAATAAGGAGCTTTTTTTTTTTTTTTCTTTTGCACTTACTTGACCTATGTCTCAAAAAAATATACTAACGATAAGTGGTCTAACATTATTTCCTATTTTCCTTATTTGGAACATCACCTAAGCTGTTTTTACTAATTAAATTTCCTCTTCAATCTGTCTCTCTCAAACAGCAGAGTTTGACCCATGATAAGCATTAGCAGTTCCCCTGTCACTTAGTTCTATTTTGCTCATTTATTCTGAGGACTATTTAAGGTTTTTTATGGTGTTTGGTTTGATCCTCACCAGTTTATATCCCTCTTACCGATAATGAAGTCTAATCATAGGCCATTCAAATACTAATCTACTTTTTCAGTATACAAATATTAAATTATGTACCGAATCTCAGGTATTATGACAAAAAGTTCCTTTTAAACCACTCACTGAATTTAAGCTCATGAAATGCCAAGATATACTTCTCTTTACCAGGGTAAGGTAAAGCCCAAATACTCCAGTGCATTCTTTTCCTGACTAAATTTACTAGCATACATCGCCACTACTCCCTGTATACTCTTAATGCTGACCTGTCACAACTACCTATCCACTGTACTCAAGGGACGTTGGAATCCGTTGACATCATAGACAACATAGTTTCATAAGAAAACCAGAGCCCACGTCAATCCTGGAATTCTCCTCTGTGAACATCTATCTAATTAATTATTTTAAACGATCAAACTAAATGCCTACCATGTTGAGGCAGGCCACATATAAGAGTGAAGACATTAAGGGTGGTGGCATATTGGAAAATGTATGCCCATCCAAAGGGAAGAACATCTACTGAACACAGCCAATTGCTGCCTTGTGGAATTATGAGCTCAGTGTAGCCATTCCCCAATTTTTGAGAAACTGAAATTTGATATGAATCTTCCAATTTTTAATGTACGGATATAAGAAAGTATTTCCGCAAATCAAGTAAAGTAAATATACTTCTATCAATTGACTAATTTTTGAAGGAAAAAAGAGAAAGGTATTCCATTTGAATAACTGAAAAAATAAGTTAAAAAATAATTAAAAGCTAATTTGCTTTAATACCGAACCACATAAAATAGAAAAAATTAGGTCAGTATTTTAATCTAACTTTTGTATAAGTAAGATTTTAAAAATAAAAGTAATGAAAATTAAGAGGCCAATTTTATCTCATAAAAATTAAAAAGGTCTGTACACAAAAATTATAAATGATAATTAAGTCATAACCATCAAAGTAGGAAGAACATCTCCAAGTAGTAACTGACTCAGTGGGATTGTTAATTGTTTCCACCTTTCTAAGAAGCAATTTAGTAAAACCCATGAGGGACCTTAAAAATAAATATAAATGTTGACCTAGTAAAACAATTTCCAATTCTAGCAAATCCGAAACCTTCTTACGTTCCATAGGAGACTGACAATCCACATTCATATCTGAAAATTACTATCATTTTTTGCAAAACTCTTCACATGTGCATTTTAACACTTACTCTATCCCCTCCATACATGAAATAAGAAAAGTCAAAGAAGGACAAGAGTCTATGTTGTTATTGTTAGTCATTTTTTTCCCTGATTGTATTGTTGAGGGAATGCCAAGAGTAGATCCAGGTATGTGGGACTTGATGCTTCTGCAATGTTGCTAGCCTTCTCTAAGAAAAATAACACCCCCAAAAATCAAATCTGTTGCCATGGACTTGGTTCTAACTCACAGTGACTTCACAGGATAGGGTAGAGCTGCCCCTCAGGATTTCCAAGGCTGTAAATATTTACGGAAGCAGGCTACTACGTCTTTCTACCTTGGAGCAGCTGATGGGTTCAAATCAATGACCTTTCAGTTAGCAGCTGAGCACTTTAACCACAGAACCACCAGGACTCCTAAAAAAAAAAAAAATCCTAAACACAGGAGTATTCATTTAGAGTGACAAAAATTATTTTTAAATTTACAAAAGCTGAGAATTATTTCAGAGTTGCAAACATCACAAAATAAAACATTTTCAATAATTAACACTTTGGGCACATCTCTTACAATATTTTCTCTCACTTTTATTTTACTATACACTTTTCGATCACCTCTTCATTTAACAACAATTTTTCAGCATGTATGTCTACAGAGAGACTAGGAAGATAATTTGATATTTTCTTTAGCATGATTAATAAATTTTTTTTTTAAATTAGTAGTTCAGTTAAATTCATTTATCCATCACCACTCACATTCAGTAATCATAAACTTTCAGAATTGGTATTAAATTTCACAAAACTCAATCAACTTCCTTTTATAAGCAAGGTGTGAGATTTCAAAGAATGTCCCACAAACTAGCATCTGAATATGTATACTTCCAACCCTGTTTCTACTCTACTATCTTTATACTGTTGATGCTGGCTGCCTCCGTGAGCTCTGGCGCTGTATCTTTCTATTACAATTCTGTGTTCCTCAGCCCAATGGGTGTGGGAGAGTCATTGCTATACTACAACAGTGAGTGATTACTTACTCTATGTAGAGACGACTGCAAACCAGAAAGCTATATCCCACTTTATCCCAAATAATGTACTCCCCAACTCAACTTTTCCATTATTAGAACCAAAAAATCAAAGTTATTGCCATCAAGTTGATTACAACTTATAGCGACCCTATAGGACAGAGTAGACTGCCCAATAGGGTTTCCAAGGAGCAGCTGGTAGACTCGAACTACTGACATTTTGGTTAAGAGCCATAGCTCTCAACCACTATGCCACCAGGGCTCCAATTCTGTTATCAGAGTCCCAAAATTTTCTACAAGGAGGAGTTGGATTGGAAAGAGACAGTAGTTACAATACTTCTACAAATTTTATAAAAGTATATGAACACGTTGTCAGGTTCCTCCCAGGGCCTTAGAAGGGGCTGGTGAAAGGAGGGGCCCTGAGACTTAAGCTTCAAAAGCACCAAAATAAATTCATCTCTAATGAGAACTAAGATAAACTTGTAAAATTGCTCTGCCGTTTCTCAGAAGAAATAAATCATTTGCTCAGTAATTTGAGCTGTACCCTGAATTTTCTGTAAACATTTTGAAACAAAAATGTAGAATAAGTGATAAACTGTTGCTAGATAGCTAGATATTCTGATTCATGGTGGGCATCATGTAAACCACCCAAATAACTTATCAAAGGTGAACAAATACAAGTCATATTAATGAGGGATGAAAACTTTACTCTTTTATTCATCAAAGTTTTGTTTCTAATAGCTAATAAGTGTTAATAGGCTCAATAAATGTAAATATTTGATTGATTTATTCAATAATATCACTCCCAGAAATGGATTACATGTGACCTTTATTACTGCGTCAGGAAAATATTGATTGATACACAGGAGAATTAACATGATTCAATGAACATAGAAGCAATTTTCAAAATTAATACAATGTCGTGATTTTTGTAACGTTTGCAAAAATGCTGAATAGGAAACATTTCAGAAGGTTTTCATCAAAATGTTAGCAGAATTATCTCCAGGCATTTTTAAATTTAAAAATGCTGTTTTTTTAATTTTTTGAACAATGCATATATTGCTTTTGGAAATATATTGTAAAATTATAAGACTGTTTTCTGTTTTTTTAGTAATAAAATATATGATGCTCAACATGTCAGTCACAATATAATATATAAGTTTCATAGAGTAGAAACCCATTTGGTTCATATAACCCTTCTGTGATTCAGGCTTATTTTTATATGTTATTTGACTCCAGCATCAGCTTTACAGTATTTTTGTACATCTCGATAAGTCTGTGGATTTTCTTTTTTTGAGCTAAATCTTGATGAAACAGATGATAATCTGAAGCTTGCCTGCTATATCAGGCAAATCCCCCTCAGCTTGTAATGAAGGCTTCATTTCTACTCAAAATATGTGTCAGGAGTGGATAAACGAAGCTCTTTTTAGAAACGGAATAACATATTTCACTAATTATTTGTGTGAAATTGTTCATTTATCTCTTTTAATGTGAAGGCTACACCAAGACTTCTAGAAAAATAATGTGTTTTTTTTCTATTTTCAGAGAAAAAGAAAAACAGCACACTTTTGAAATTAAGGGACAAGTGAATGAAATAACATACCCCAAATGGAACTGGGCTAGCGTAGTTCCCTGCTTATAGATTTTATAGTTTATGTAATGTGGGATTGTTTAGGAATGTGATGTAACTAATCTTTGAGATGGCGTAACCCATGTGGCCTGCAGAGTTTTGCAGTTCAATTGATTTTATCTTTAATATAGATATGTGGGCTTTTGGAACTATCAGCTATTTTATGAAAAGATTCTCTTTTGCCATTTCCCTTTGTCACTAAATTCTTGTTTCCAATCCTTCGGCACATTTTTTATTGAGTTCCTGTTTTTGTAAAAGACAACGTTCGGAGGGAAAGACAAAGAAATATAAGAATCATAGCCAGTCCTTTGAGAGCTTGCAGCCTGTGTGTGGGAGAAGCAAAGAGGCTATAATTCTTGAAGATAATTGGGAGTATGATGCAGTAAGAAGATTTTACAAATATGTAGTTCAACAATAAGTATTGAGAGTTTTGTTGTTCTCATTTTGGTGCTTTTTTTGCTTATGTGTTTTTACCAGGAGGGAAAATTAATAGTTGAGTGTCCATAGCTGACAGAGAGATAGGGCACTGAGTAACATACCATGTGTGTCCATAATATGGCAGTGGTACAGAGTACAGAGAGAGAAGATACAAGAAGGAATCTCTAATTTCTGAAAGAGTCAAAAATTATAACTGAAAAAAAATTTGGTGAAGACTAAGCTACTAAAGTTTCAAAAATTTATTTGAACATTTGTCAGTTAGTTTTGGTCTCTTTAACTTGCAGGTTACAAAACACTCAACTCATCTGATAAAATCCAAGCATTTTACACAACCCAGCCATGGTTGGATTCAGAGAATCAAATATTGTTATCAGCACTGATTTTCTCACTGTCTCTTGGTTCTGCCTGCTTCTATGTTGGCTCCAGTTGGACACCACCTGGTAGAAAGATGGCTGGTAGAAGCTTCAGGCCCCTGTCATTGCAGGTTTTGGTATATATGAAAAAGTCTCTTCTCTATCCATTTGAACAAAAGCCTTGATGTTGATGTCCAATGCCTTCAGTTGAGGTAAGAACCTATCCCTGAACTAGTCTCTGTTGAAGAGAAAAGGGAATGTACTCCATGGTGGAGACTTAGGCCACATATGCACCGTGAATAGAACCAGCATCATGAATGCACATAGACTGAAATTAAGTGTGATGATTAAGGTTGTGTGTCAATTTGGCTGGGCCATGATTCTCAGTATTTATATGTGATTGCTCCCATGATTGAAAGGGAGTTTCCTCGAGAGTGTGACCTGCAGCCAAATATAAGCAGACTTTCTGGATTTTGCTCACTCTGGATCCTGTGCTGTCTCCTGTTCGTGTGACCTCCAGCTCTTGGGTCTTGGGCTATCAGCTTATCTGCAGACCTTGGGATTCGGATCCTGCAGCTGCCTGCTGTTCGTTTGACCTCCGGCTCTTGGGACTTGAGCTATCAGCTTATCTGCAGATCTTGGAATTCCTCGATCTTCACAGCCTGAGAGCAGGAGCCCCACTGTCCAACCTGCCAATCTTGGGTTCGCCAGCTCTGCAGCTATGTGAACTGAGAGAGGCCTCTATCACGATACATGGACTTGGGACCTTTCAGCCTCTATAACCACCTGAGCCATTTCCTTGAAATAAATCTCACTCTATATATATTTTATACACTTTACTGGTTTGCTTCTTTAGAAAACCCAGCCTAGGACATTAAGTACTGAGAGTGGTTCTAGAGAAACAAAATTGTAAGGATGGGTTTTCTAAATTGGTTCTCAAATCTGGTTAGTCTTAAAGATGTTGATGACTGTTTCCAGCAGTAAAGAGGGCATTGCTGATCTATGGCCTGAGTTGGCAATACAATTATGCAAAATATCACCACCAGTAGATCAGGCTTTGGTGAAAGGTGAGTCTCAGGGTGAGCACACGTGTGATATCTTTCTACAGCTTTGTCAGAATGGGAACTATAAAGAAGCTGGTTGGTTGGTCCTACTTTCTCTAGACAAACTGGTAAAAGAAAAAGATGCATTCAGAGCTTCAGAGTCAAAGCTCAAGTGCTGCATAAATGACCTAAAGTCTTCCACTTGTGCTTTGAAAGAGAGCCTTATTTCATGTAGTAACAGAAATGAAATTGCTGAAAACCAAATCCAGATCCTTATTGTAAGAGTGGCTGACTTATAATGCCAGTTCAATTGCCAACCTAGTGAAGTGTCTGAAGTTTAAGTAAGGGCATTGATTTGGGAAGAAATGGGATCCTGAAACTTGGAATAGGGGCATGTGGGCAAATAATCAGGAAGCTGGAAACACTGAGCTCCTAAATTCTGTTGAATCACTCCTGCCAGCAGAACCTCTCCCAACTGAAGAGATTGATTACTTCATGTTTGTCTGCTAAATCACCCTGTCCAGAAAAACCAATAGCCCCTCCACTCCTGTCCAATGAGATTAGCCCTAGCCTAGCTGCCTGTAAAGAACCCTTGCCTGAGTCGTTGCCTGGAGCATTGCCTGGGGCAGATGCTTCACAAGACAATGCTGAATGTTCTCACAACAATTCCACACTACTAATTCTGGCTTCTATACTTACAACTAGTCTTAAGGCCCAGCAAGCCCCAAAAGGTGAAGTACAAAGTGTGACCCAGGAAGAGGTATGCTACACTCCAAAAGAACAGCTTAAATTTTTTAATATGTGCAGAAACCTGGGGAATATGTCCAGGAATGGCTATTAAGGGTGTGGGATAATGGTGCAAGGAATGTAAAGATGAATCATTCTGAGTTTATTGATATGGGTCCACTAAGCACAGATTCTTCATTCAGTGTTTCAGCTCAAGAAGTTAGGAAAGGATCAAATAGTTTATTTGGTTGGGTTGGTGAAGCATGGATTATGAGGTGGCCTACACTAAATCAAGTATCAGACCTGCCTTGGTATACTGTAGAAGAAGGTATCCAAAGGCTTAGGGAAATTGGCATGCTATAGTGGATTTATCAGGTTAGACCCACAGACCCACACCTGGAGTCCCCAGAGGACACACCTTTACCACGACTGTGAGGAACAAATTTGTGAAGTGAGCTCCAGCATCCTTGAAGACTGCTGTGATTGCTATTTTATGTAAATCAGATTTGACAGTGGGAACAGCCCTAACGGAATTAAGACAACTAACTGCAATGGGGCTGATTGGACCCTGTGGTAGTAGGTGCCAAGTGCCTGCATGCAATCGACAAAGACAAGGTGGGAGTGGCTACAGTAATGGACAGCAGAGTCAAAGCAGTAATCAGAATAGTCAGACTTGTATGGACTTATGGCATTGGCTACTTAGTCATGTTGTTCCTAGGAGTGAAATATGAAATCTGCTAAATATTTACTTAAGCTGTAGAAACAGATGAATTCTAGGTCATGTGAATGGCAGTCTAACTCCAATTACCAGAATAGAGAGTCATGGTCCCTCAATCAATACCCAGATTTGAGCAAGTTTAACAACCCACAACTCCTTGAATGAGGGAAGGTTAGGTCTCCTTGAGGAAGGACTCAAATACACTGCAAAAATCTTTTACTGTTGATCTTTCTCCCACCCTTCCCCTAAAGAATCTATGGCCTTTTACAAGAATGACTGTTCACTGGGGAAAAGGATATAAGCAGACTTTTTGTAGATTACTGGATACTGGCTCTGAGCTGACACTAATTCCAGGAAACCCAAAGCATCACTGTGGCCCACCAGGCAGAGTGGGGGCATAAGGAGGTCAGGTTATTAATGGAGTCCTGGCTCATGTCTGTCTCATAGTAGGTCCAGTGGGTTCCTGAACGCATCCTGTAGTGATTTTCCCAGTTTCAGAATGCATAATTGGAATATATACTCACCAATGGGCAGAACCCCCCACTGGATCCCTGACAAATAGAGTAAGGGCTATTATGGTAGGAAAAATCAAGCGGGAGCCATTAGAACTACTCCCACCTAGGAAAATAGTAAACCAAAACCAATACTGCATTCCTGGAGGGATTGCAGAGATTATTGGCACCATCAAGAACTTGAAGGATGCAGGGGTAGTTATTCCCACCACATCCCCATTCAACTCACTGATTTGGCCTGTGCCAAAAACAGATGGATCTTGGAGAACGACAGCAGATTATCAAAAACTTAACCAGGTGGTGACTCCATTTGTAGCTACTGTTCCAGATGTAGTTTCATTGCTTGAGCAAATTAATACATCTCTTGGTACCTGGTATGCAGCTATTGGTCTGGCTAATGAGGTTTTCTCCATACCTGTTTTGAAGGACTATCCGAAGCAGTTTGGCTTCAGCTGACAAGGCCAGCAATACACCTTCACTTGCCTACCTCAGTGCTACATAACCTCTCTAGCCCTATGTCATAATTTATTCCACAGGGACCTTGATTGACTTTCCCTTCCACAAGATGTCACACTAGTCCATTACATTGATGACATTATGCTGATTGGACCTAGTAAAGAAGAAGTGTCAATGACTCTGGACTTATTGGTAAAACATTTGCATGTTAGAGGGTGGGAAATTAATCCCACAAAAATTCAGGTACTTTCTACCCCAGTGAAATTTTCAGGCGTCCAGTGGTTTGGGGCATGTCAAGGTATTCCTTCTAAAGTGAAGGATAAGTTATGCATCTGGCTGCTCTCACAGCTAAAAAGGACGCACAAGATCTAGTGGGCCTTTTTGAATTTTGGAGGCAACACATTTCTCATATGAGTGCACTACTCCAGCCTATTTATCAAGTGACTTGAAAGCTGCTAGTTTTGAGTGGGGCCCAGAACAAGAGAAGGCTCTGCAACAGGTTCAGGCTGCTGTGCAAGCTGGTCTCCCACTTGGGCCATATGATCCAGTTGATCTCATGGTTCTTGAAGTGTTAGTGGCAGGTAGAGTTGTTGTTTGGAGTCTTTGGCAGGCCTGTATCGGTGAATCACAGCACAGATCCTTAGGATTTTGGAGCAAAGTCCCACCATTCCCTGCAGATAACTACTCTCCTTTTGAGAAACAGCTTTTGGGTTGTTACTGGGCCTTAGTAGAGCCTGAACACTTAACCAGGGGACACAAGGCACCATGTGACCTGAACTGTCCATCATGAACCGGGTGTTGTCTGACCCACAAAGTTATAAAGTTGGACATGCACGGCAGTAGTCCATCATTAAATGTAAGTGGTATATACGAGATTGGACCCAAGCAGGACCTGAAGGCTCAAGTAAGTTGTGTGAGAAAGTGGTCCAAAAAGCCCATAGTCTCCACTCCTGTCACATTACCCTCCATCTCCCAGTCTGCACCTATGGCCTCACGGGGAGTTCCTTATGATCAGTTGACTGTAGAAGAGAAAACCCGTGTCTGGTTTACAGATGGTTCCATGCACTATGCAGGCATCACTTGAAAATGGACAGCAGCAGCACTACAGCCCCTTTTTGGGACCTCCCTGAAGGATAGTGGTGAAAGGGAGTCTTTCAAATGGGCAGAACTTCGAGCAGTGCACCTGGTTGTTCACTTTGCTTGGAAGGAGAAATGGCCTGATGTGTGATTGTATACTGATTCATGGGCTGTGGCCAATCAGTTGGCTGAATGGTCAGGGACATGGAAGGAACATGTTTGGAAAATTAGAGACAAGGATTTGTGGTGAAGAGGTATGTAGCTAGACCTCTCTGAATGGGCCAAAGATGTGAAGATATTCGTGTCTTATGTGAATGCCAACCAAAGGGTGACCTCTGCAGAGGATGATTTTAACAATCAAGTGGATAGGATGATGTGTTCTGTAGAAACGAGTCAAACGACTCATCCTCTTTCCTCAGCTGCTCCTGTCATTGCTCAATGGGCTTATGAACAAGGTGGCCATGGTGGCAGGGATGGAGGTTAGGCACAGGTTCAGCAACATGGACTTCCACTTACCAAAGCTGACTTGGCTACAGCTACTGCTGAGTGCCCAATCTGCTAGCAGCAGAGACCAACACTGAGTCCCTGATATGGCACCATCCCTCAAGGTGATCAGCCAGCAACCTGGTCATAAACTGATTACATTGAACCACTTCCATCATGGAAAGGGCAGAGTTTTGTCCTTAATGGAATAGACACTTACTCTGGATATGGATTTATCTTCCCTGTGTGCAATGCTTCTGCCAAAACTGCCATCTGTGGATTTACAGAATGCCTTATGCACCATCATGGTATCCCACACAGCATTGCCTCAGATCAAGGAACTCACTTCACAGCAAATGAAGTGTGGCAGTGGACCAATTCTCATGAAATTCACTGGTCTTAACCATGTTCCTTATCATCCTGAAGCAGCTGGCTTGATAGAACAATGAAATGGCCTTCTGAAGACACAATTATGGCACCAGCTAGGTGGCAATATCTTGCAGGGTTGGGGCAGTGTTCTCCAGGAGGCTTTCTATGCTCTAAATCAGCATCCAATGTGTGGTGCTCTTTTTGCCGTAGCCAGGATTCATCAGTCCAGGAATCAAGGAGTGGAAATGGGAGTGACACCACTCACTATTACCCCAGTGACTCACTGTAAAGATTTTTGCTCTTTTCCCCACTATTTATATTCTCCAGGTTTTTCAGGTCTAGAGGTCTTAGTTCCAAAAGGAGGCATGCTCCACCTAGAGATACTTCATTGATTCCATTGACCTGGGAGCTAAGAATGCCACCTGGCCACTTTGGGCTCCTTATGCCTCTGGATCAATAGGCGAAGAAGAGAGTTACCGTACTGGCTGGTGTGATTGATCCTGATTACCAAGAGGAAGTTGGATTGAGATTACATAGTGGAGGCAAAGAAGAGTTATGTCTGGAATGCAGGAGATTGCTTAGGGTATCTCTCAGTACCACCGTGCCCTGTGATTAAAGTCAATGGAAAACTACAGCAATCTAATTCCGACATGACTCCTAATGACCCAGACCCTTCAGGAATGAAGGTTTTGGTGAGCCCACCAGGCAAAGAACCACAACCAGTTGAGGTGCTTTCTGAGGGGAAAGGGAATACAGAATGGGTGGTGGAAGAAGATAGTTCTAAATATCAGTTATGGCCACGTGACTAGTTGTGGAAATGAGGACTGTAGTTGTTATGAGTATTTCCACTTTGTATGTGTGCATCAAATATTTTTGTTTTCTTCACTTACAAAATATCAGATGTAAACAGGGATAGTACATTTTTGGTTGTATGGACATTAGTTGTATCATGTTAGGTGCAAGTATAACTTTATAATTGTCTTTATTCAGAGATTATGTATGGTTTAAGGAGATGAGTACTTATTCCAAATTGACAAGGGGTGGACTGTGATGGTTAAGATTGTGTATCTACTTGGCTGGGCCATGATTCTCAGTGTTTATATGTAATCACTCCCATGATTGAATCTGCTGTGAGTAGCCAATAAGTTGAAAGGGAGTTTCCTTGGGGGCATGACCTGCATCCAAATATAAGCATACATTCTGGCTCTTTTTGTTCATTGTGAATCCTGTGCTGTCTCCTGTTTGTCTGACCTTCAGCTCTTGGGACTTGAGCTATCAACTTATCTTCAGATCTTGGAATTCATTGATCTTCACAGCCTAAGAGTTGGAGCCCTGCTCTCCAAATTTCCTCTTGGGTTTGCCAGCCCCTACAGCTACATTAATTGAGAGAAGCCTCTCTCCTGATACATGGACTTGGGATGTTTTAGCCTCTATAATCGTGTGAGCCTTTTCCTTGGTATAAATCTCTCTGTATACACATTTATACACTCCACTGGTTTTGCTACTCTAGAGAACCCAACCTAAGATAGGATTGGTCATTCCCCAGAAGGAAAATCAAATGTAATAAAAATAAGGTGATATAGTTTTCACATGGTAAAACGCAGTATGTTTTCATTTTATGGAGAAAGATAAATATCCATTGAGGGTTTGTGGGGCTCTTTTTTAAAAAACTATAATTTATATAGTTGTAGGTTTTATATGAACATATGGATAAAATGTTAACAAGATGATCCAAGTATTCAAATGTTATTTAAAGAAGGGGATTCTAGAATTGGGAAAAGTGCTGGGAGATAAGCAAAAATGTAAAATAAAATATGTGTAGACAAATTTAACAGTATTTATCAAAACTATTAAAAAATATTTCACCATTTCTAGTAATAAATTCACTTATTAAAACTTCTCATAAAGGGCAAAATGGTCAAGCAAAGATGAATATACATATGTTTATTGGACATTGTTTATAATATGAAGAAATGTTGTTGTTTTGTTAGGTGCCGTTGAGTCAGTTCTGACTCATAACAACCCCATGTACAACAGAACAAAACACTGCCTGGTCCTGCACCATCCTCATGATCATTGTTATGCTTGAGCCTATTGCTGCAGCCACTGTGTCAGTCCATCTCATCGAAGGTCTTCCTTTTTTTTGGTGACCATCTATTTTACCAAGCATGATGTCCTTCTCCAGGGACTGGTCCCTCCTGATAACATGCCTGAATATGTGAGACAAAGTTTCACCATCCTTGCTTCTAATGAGGATTTTGGTTGTACTTCTTCCAAGACAGATTTGTTTGTTCTTTTTGGCAGTCCCTGATATATTCAATATTCTTTGCCAACACCGTAATTCAAAGGCATCGATTTTTCTTCACGCATCCTTATTTATTGTCCAGTTCTTGTACGCATATGAAGTGATTGAAAACACCATGGCTTGGGTCAATAGCAAATGATGAACGTTCATTTAAATGATGAATAACAATTAGTTAAATAATTTTTATATTCATTCAGTGAAATATTTTGGAAGCATTGAAAATTATAATTTTATCTATTAATATGAAATATTGTACAAAATAAAGCAAGTTGCAAAAGAGTATGCATGGTATAATGAGACTTATATGCATATGTAAATACTTAGAGAAAGTTTAGAAGGATAAATACAAAGAGATTGAAAAATTGGTTTTCTTTTTGCTTAGCTGTACTTTCTATTTTTTACAATGAATAACTTGTAATTCTAAAATATGTAATCATAGAAAGACTAGAAAATATCCTCACTTCTCATTTCAAAAAGTAAAAGACAATATCAATGATATAAAAGAAATTGGTATTAGAATCAATATAAGTAATTTGGCTTTATTTCTTTAAAAATATATACAAAATATGGTATTTCAGTCTCAAAAAGAAAAGCATGTGTGTGCTTGTATGTGTATTAGTGTATACATATATTTATACATAAATTGTATGTGGACATCCCCAAACATTTTTTTTCAGTTTTATGTTATATTGTCAGTTTTAACCACATTTCAGCTCTTTTCTTTCAATGATCAAATCAATGAATTACAAAAAAGTATAAAATGGAGCTCTGTTGTCATATTTCAGAAATTTAATGGTACAGATGAACCAAAGCACCTTGTGACTCCCAAGTCAGAAGAGAATTACTAGCATCAAAATACCTTCAGTCACTCATTGCTTATGCTGAACTATATATAAGAAGTGTAAGAAGACTTCGAAAGGTTTATTACAGAATAGTGCCAACATTTTGCAGAGTAAAGCCTACCATGTTTCCAGATATTTATAATGACTGACATAAAAGATAAATACAACTGTCTAAATCTATGTAACTCTTGATTCAAAAGGAAAATATAACTTAGAAAAGCATAAGAGAATCACACATCCTCAAATCTGGAATGAGCCTTAGAGATCATCTAGTTTAAACTTTGTATTTTATAAATAAGGAAAACTAGAAACCATGATGCAAAATGAGTCATTTGAAGTCCTGTAGCTCATGAAGGGAAAATTCAGGACGGAATTGCCTGCTTCACAGCCTTTTCCCTTTGCTGTCAAGCTACACTGACAGAGCAACCACAGATAGCCCAGTACCCATTGGATTTTCCTTTCTGTGAGTCTGGAAAAAAAATGATTTGGTCTGTCATGTTAAGGAAAGGGTATAAACTTTGAATCAAACAAGCTGATGTTTCTAATAATTTGGCTTGTTAGTTAAGCTAGTTTCACTTTCTTCAGTAAATGAAAGAAATAATATCCACATAAGAGTGTTGTAAGGCTTGTTATTTGGGGAGGTAATATGTAAGAAAAAACTAGTATGTATCAGGTTTTGATCAGACTGTCCTATTGATTCTCTTCCAATCTTATCACACCATTTTGCTCAGGACTAAAACTGGGCTATCTCTCTTGTTCTTAGTAATATTGTAAGATGGTTACCCTAAGTATTCTGTATTAGATGACCCTTTAAGAAATTTCATGCAGGACACAAGATAAAACCAAAAAACCCATGGCCATTGAGTCATTTCTGACTCATAGCTACCCTGTAGGGCAGAGTAGAAAGAACTGCTCTATAGGGTTACCAAGGCTGTAAATCTTTATGGAAACAGGCTGCCATATCTTTCTACCTCAGAGCAGCTAGTGGGTTCAAACTGCAGACTTTTCAGTTAGCAGTTGAGTGCTTAACCACTGTGCCACCAGGGCTCCTTTGGACAAATGATACTATTCCTTAATCCTCAGTTTACTGTATTTAGTCTTTCTTTATTCAATTTCAGGGAATCTGATTTTGTGATAAAATGGGAAAGGGAAATTTTATTAGGCAATAGAAGAAAAAAGAATTCTGTCAACCATGTTCCTGCCTGAAATTCCAGACTGTGTTTCTAACCTTATTCATTTTAGAAGATGCATATAATAATTTAGAGTTAAGGTCCTATTTTTAATTAATTCAGGCTGATGTATGTAAAACGTATGTTTCACTGTCTTATTTAAAAATATACATAAAATATAATAATAAGGATCTATTTCCAGATTTTTATTAATTAAAATTTCAGACCTATTGGTAAACTATATTTTGAGAGAAAGCTATTTTAAGATTTCCTTTTGGGCAGTAAAAGGTTAGCATATAACTGTGGTAATCTCCTTCATGCTTTAACCATCATCTCAGGGGTGTATATCTCCCATTAGGATCAAGGAAATACCCCAAAGCCTCAGACAGACCTTAGGAGAATGATGCCCAGAGCACAAGACAAATCCGTCAGTCCAGGGGATCAGAATTTCCATCATCAGGGTTTGCAAAAACCACCAGAATAACCACTGGCACCAAATGTACCCTTTTCACATAGCAAAGGAAGAAGTAAGTAATGGAATGGAGAGAGCTGTGTGTTCTATTGTGGACAGAGCATTCTAGGAAGTGGTTTGATGGAAATACTGAATAGAAGTTACCAGAAAACAGCTTTCAGTCCAGTAAAAGGAAGAATTTTTTAATATCCAGAGCTTTCCAAAGCTGCCAAGGGGATGGTGTGTCTTTGGTTAAACAACTGTGCAAGAGAAGATTGACGTATTTAAACATGCTCCATCGCTTCCCTAAAATACAAAATATGTCATTATCCAGATTATGCAAAGGCAAACATAACAAAATATAGTTTTTGAAAAATGATACTTACATGAGAAGTTTGAAATCATCTTTACAATGAGATTAAAAATAATTTCCAATATTAAAATATAATGCTGTTTAACTTGTATTTTTTAAAAATAAACTATTGATTTAGGATTTGAAAGTAATTAAATAGCTTTATGTTTGTGTTTGCAATAATCTTTAAAGTTATAATCCTTGTAGACATTTATTCTGATATTGTGTTAAAATTAAAATAACAGTTATGCCCTAAAATATAATCAATTAAAGCAATTAAAAGATTTTAATTAATTTTTATTACATTATTCTGTAGTGGCAATGCCAATATTAAATCAGTTCCATTTTTTTTTTTTTTTAGTGTGTTCTTGTCTGGGCAGACCACATATATGAGTGCATGTGTGTTTTGTAGTTGGGTCATGGAATAGGTATGAGAAATTCTCTATGAATATGATTGGATTTAGAGAAGTAAAATATAAGGAACCAAAATTGTTATACATGCTTATTTAATTAGTTGGCGTGGCAATCTACTTCCAAAAAATTAGCCATGGAAAACCCTAAGGAGCACAGTTCTACTCTGATACACATGGGGTCACCAAGAGTCAGAACCTATCTGATGGCAACTGGTACTGGTACTCTTTTTACGGAAACTGTGTCTGTCAATAAAAATAATGGTTTAAGAATAGTAATAATAGTAAATACAATAACAAATAAATTGATTAGTTATTATATCCCCCTTGTTAAATCTTTATTTAATTAAGGAGACATGTCTTCTTTCTCTTTATTGCATAAAAGAGGTAAGGGGTCAAGAGTGGTTTATGTAAGGAAATAATGGACCCAAACCTTTACCATAAGGGAGAAATATTAAGAGGTTCAATAAAATTGCTGTAGTACTTGAAAAGTTCAAACGTAGATAATTAAAGTTTTCTGAGCATCAGAATTCTCATTTATAAACACATGAATTCAACCTTCAAGCACACATACAGGCAAGCAAGCAACCAACAAAAAAACAAACTAAAGCAAAGCAATGAAAAAAATCATACAACACACAAACAAAAAAAAAAAACTTACTACATATGTTATGCAGGTTCAGTCCATGTTATGTGTCATGTTGCTTGGTGCTGAGGATATAGTGGTTTAAAAAACAAGATAACAACAAAAAATAAACAACAAAACTGCTAGTTCCCTCATGAAGCTTTCTTTTAATGTGCTCTACGACTTTATTTTATGTGATTGTTCCCAAAAGATAATTTGTTGGGAACCAGTATTTCAACTGATACATGCAATCATTGCACGTGAGAAATGAACTTCCTAGTTTCAATTGTGCCTATTAAATCTGTAGTTCACCTCGTCCTAAATTTGTGTTCAATTCGTATAAATTTATGTTTTTTTATGCTTGTCAAAGTTATTTTTGCATCTGGAATTGCATGATTATTCCATACTGCAGTTTAAGATTTTAATAATGCCCCTAAATAATTAATGCCCTCCTGAGTTCATGCCCCTTTGCAATATGACATTGATGCTAAGCTCATCATGTATGTAGTGGTGTAGAGTCCATTTCTCCATCCTCTTGGACCTGGACTGGTCTTGATTTTCCCTTTGGGCAAGAGAATGTAGCGGAAGAGATGTTTTGTGAGTTCTGGGTAATAGACCACAAGAGGCCTTGGAGTTTCTGTTCTCCTTGTCTTGACACCCTGAGACCACCATTTTAGGAAGAAGCTCAGTCTAGCCAACTTGAGGATAAGAGACCAAGTGGAGAAAAATCAAGGTCCCCCAGCTGACAGATGGCATCGACTATCAAACATGTGGTTGATGCTATTTGGACAATTGAGCCTAGCCACCCTCTGGCTGAATGCATCCACAGGAATAAGCTCAGGCAAAATCAACATAGGAATTACTCAACCAACCCACAGAATTTTGAAAAATAGGAAATTGTTGTCCTTGTAAGTTATTAAGATTTGGAGTCCTTTCTTGTATAGCAATAGATAACTGATACATTTCCTTAATCTTACTAAATCGTATAATAGGACAAAAGAAGGTATAGTAGCTGAAAATCAATCTAGAATTTATAGATTTTTAAATGGTACTATAAACATTTAACTCTACTGAGAGGTGCAATAACAAAAGTGAAAGAGAGGCTATCTGTCAGCCAAATGGACTGTGAGTAGTTTTATTTCTTCTTGAAGGTATACATTTAGTCAGTATTTTTGAATGAATAAAACATACAATGAGGTATACCATTCTATCAGACATTTATACAGCATGTCTACAAAGGAAAAGGAAAGTGAAGGGTGAGGGCAATTATCCTATTAAAGCAAGTATTTAAAACCTCCTCTATTAAGGAAACGTAAGACTTAGAATGAGTCAAGGTTTTAATCATGTAACTGATAAACTCTCTAAGTCTTTGGCAGCTAGCGTGTAACTACTTAAGTTAAAACAGAAGACTTCATACTCATAGAATTTACAACCTCCCTCTTTCAATGTTCTAGATCTTTTATGATTTAATACATGAAATATTGATTTCTCAGATCTGTTTCTTTTTAATATATCATAGAAACTTATTAATATTCAATGAATGTTTTATAGGTACAATGACTCTCACAATTTATTTCTTTCTGAAGTGGATGTTCTCTTCTCATAGATATTAACAGAACAGGATAGAATGACTTTCAATTTCAATTTTCCAAACATTTTGAAGGCTGTATATGAAGGCACCCACTAGCTCTGAATATTACTAAGGCCCAGTTGTGGTCTCATTTATCACTGAATTCCTGGGGTCAACACTTTGCAATTATGTGGCAGAAAGCAGTTATTCAACAATTGTTGGCCTGTTGAATGAATGCTCAGAGGATAATGGTTCAATCTAAATACTTATAATCTAGTTTTGTCTTAGCTGTACGATTCTGGACTGAAGTGGTTGATGCCCCCGCCTATGTCCCTCCCATTACATAAACAAGAAAAATATTGACATGCACAGTTTGTTCAAGCAAAGTGAAGTATATTATATGATTGCCTTTAAATAAAACCATTGAGGAAAAAAATATTTTCAAAACGTATGTCCTGATCGTTGTCAAGATTATAACATACAAATACATTATTGGAGGAAAATCAGAGTAAAAAGTAGGAGAAAATTATTTCTAAACTATAACATTTATACCACAGTGGAAAAATCTCAGAGAAAAGTCTGGGATAGATTTACAAAGGCAAACCAAATATTATTCCACCACTGTAACAGCTCCCATGGCCATGCTCGCCATCTCAGGATTACTGAGCTGTTATGACACCATTGCACGGTCCATGCATCTAACTCCTTTATCTCCGGGATGAGAGAGCACAAGGGTATTCTGAACAGAGAAAGAGAAGCCTTGTGGTGCCCATCATTTTCTACTAACCTTTGATTTTGAAAATGATTTCACCTTTGGATAGTTTTAAAACAATTTTTTTTGAGAAGATATTGATTCGCAAAAGCACCTCTATGGCTTACTTGTAGAAAATGCACTTAGTACTAATAGCATGGGTTACTCTCTGCCCCTGATGCTACAAAAACAAACTATTTTTCAGTGATGAAGACAGGCATATTTTTATTTCAGAATAGGCTACCTCTTTTCATTGTGTTTATTTTTGCTTTGAGGGCTATCATTTTTTTAAATTTGTATTTAAAATGAATTAGCTTGTAAAATTAAAAAGTAAAAATAAATGAAATGAACAATAGTAGTAAAAATGAACATGACTAGGCATAATTGAGAATTTCAACAAAATACAGGAAAAATTATTCAGATGTTTGGACCTAAGCTAATTAAAAATACATTCAAAATGTCTTAAACTGATGTACTAATGTTACCAATATTAGGCTATATAGTGACAAACATAATAGTATAAAAATATATACCCACTGCCATAGAGTCAATGCCGACTCATAGCAACCCTATCCTATGTAATAGCAATCATAAAATACGGTACATCATACTTTTACATGACTAATTTTGCTCTTTGTGAGATTTAGCATATTTTATATAAGAAATCTCAGGATTGGGTGTTCAAGTACATAGAACAGAGAAAATATATTTTGAATTGCCATTTTCTGGAGAAATACGTATGGAGATTTCTCAGTATTATGCTATATCCAATCACGCAGTATGCACTCCTTAACCAGCCTGTTGCTGTTGTGTGCCATTGAGTCGATTCTGACACATAAACACAGTATATGACAGAGTAGAACTGCCCCATAGGGTTTCCTAGTTTGTAATCTTATGGAAACAGATCTCTAGGTCTTTTCTTCGGCAGAGCTGTTGACATTTTGGTTAGCATCCAAGCTCTTAACCGTTACACACCAACCTGACCACAAAAAAATTCCAGAAGTATAATTACAGCTATTCATTCCTCTTCCTTTCCCGAATAATTTTGTTTAAATACCATTACATGTGCAGAACAAGGCTGGCTTCTGTGTGGTTGGTAGCGTGGCATGGGGAGTTAAAGCCCAAGCCAGGTAAGGAGGGTGTCTCTTTTAGAAAAGGAAAAAGTTTTTGTACATCTCTTGCAACTTTTCTGTAAGTTTGAGATTGTTTCAAAATTACAGAAGTTTGTGCTTGCTTAATGGCAATAAAATAAAAACCAATCAGATTTCAAAGTTTCATGTAATTATCTAAATTGTAGATTGGATATGCCCAATAAAACTTCTCATCAAAGTTTTTCTTTTTTTTTTTTTTCCAAAGAAGCCTAATTACATTATCAAATGTTTGTTTAGATTCTGTGGAGATAGCAGAAACCATTATTGATCCTGGGTTTTTGTGTATCATTGAGTAGTCAAATAGGTAGACAGCTCAAATAAATACTGACTGACAGAAAATTATAAACTATTAACTTTCCATATGCATTGAAATCAAGTAATATAAACTAAACACCCAGTTAGGACACAATCTGCAAAAAACTCTAATACTAAACTTTAAGTTTAGACGTTTATTCTTTTTAGAGGATTTTATTTTCTCTAACAGTCACTTTGTATTTTGTTTGCAGAAATAAAAAGTGTTAGAATGATTAAGAATTAAGGAGATGGTTTAAATTAGACCATTGTAGGTGAGCTGATGGTCTTTAATGAAATGGACTAGAGAAATAAACATTTAGCATGAACTACTTTGTCATAACTTCAAAATATAGAGACACAAGCACCATACTTCTCGCTCATATTGAAAGGCCATTATCGCCATAAATGAACACGGTTCAACAATCTTTCTAAAAATAGAACATTTTCTCAAGAGCATGACCGTTCAAAACTATATTTTTGTATAGTTTATGGATCTTTATCATGTCTTTAAAAGTGAGCTAAAAGCATTGTTCGTGTCTGTGGTGATTAATAGGGAACATAATAAGTCTCCTTTCAAAGTTTTTATAATTTTTTAATTATACAGTAAAAACAGATGAATTAAAATATGTGCTAAAGAATGGAGTAGACACTAAGAAAGTGAATGCTGTTGTTCGGTGTTGTCTATTTGGTTCCAACTCACAGAGACCCCATAAACAACAAAACAAAACACTGTCCAGTCCGGTGCCATCCTCACAATCTTACATATGCTTGAGCCCATCTTTACAACCACTGTGTCAATCCATCACATTGGAGTTTTCCTCTCTTTCCCTGACCCTCTACATTACCAAGTATAATGTCCTTCTCCACGTTCCGGTACCTCCTGATAACATGTCCAAAGTACATGACCAGATGACTCACCATCCTCGTTTGCAAGGAGCATTCTGGCTGTACCTCTTCCAAGACAGATTTGTTTGTTCTTCTGGCAGTCCGTGATGCATTCAACATTCTTTGCCAACAACACAATTCAAAGGCATCAATGCTTTTTCAGTCTTCCTTATTGATTGTCCAGCTTTCAAATGCATATGAAGTTATTGAAAAATTCATGGCTTGGGTCAGGTGCGCCTTAGTGCTCTAAGTGACAACTTTGCTTTTTAGTACTTTAAAGAGATCTTTTGCAGCATATTTGCACAATGCAATGTCATTTGGTTTCTTGACTGCTGCCTCCATTGGTGTTAATTGTGGATCCAAGTGAAAAGAAATCTTTGACAATTTCAGTCTTTTTTCTGTTTATCGTAATGTTGCTTATTGGTCGAGGTATGAGAATTTCTGTATTCTTTGTGTTGACTTGTAATCCATACTGAAGCTTGTAGTCATTGATCTTCATCAACAAGTGCTTCAAGTCCTCTTCACTTTCAGCAAGCAAGGTTTTAGATCTACATATCACAGATTGTTAATCAGCCTTCCTCCAATTCTGAAACTGCTTTCTTCTTCATATAGTCTGGCTTCTTGGATCATTTGCTCAGCATAGAGATTGAATAAATATAATGAAAGGATACAACCCTGACCCACACTGTTCCTGACTTAAAACCGTGCAGCATCCTCTTTTTCTGTTTGAACCACTGCCTATTGGTCTATGTACAGGTTCCTCATGAGCACAATTAAGTGCTCTGGAATTCTTTTTTTTTTTTTTTGCAGTGTTATCGGTAATTTATTATGATCCACACAGTTGAATGCCTTTGCACAGTCAATAAAACACAGGTAAACATCCTTCTGGTATTTTCTGCTTTCAACCAAGATCCATTTAACATAAGCAATGATATCTCTGGTTCCATGTCCCCTTCTGAATCTTGCTTGAATTTCTGGCAGTTTCCTGTCCATACACTGTTACAACTACTTTTGAAGGATCTTCAACATGATTTTACTTATTTGTGGTATTAATGATATTGTTCAATAATTTCTGCATTCTGTTGGCAAACCTTTCTTTGGCATGGGCACGAATATGGATCTCTTCCAGTCGGTTGGCCAGGTAGCTGTCTTGCAAATTTCTTGGCATAGAAGAGTGAGCATTTCCAGAACTGCATCTGTTTGTTAAAGCATCTCAATTGATATTCTCCCTCAGTGCCTGAAGCTTTGTTTTTCACCAATGCCTTCAGTGCAGCTTGGACTTCTTCCTTCACTACCATGGGTTCATATGCTCCCTCCCAAAATGGTTGAACACTGACCAATTGTTTTTGATATGCTGACTGTATTCCTTCCATTTTCTTTTGATGATTCTTGCAACAATCAATATTCCTTCAATATTGCAACTCAAGTCTTGAATTTTTTCTTCACTTCTTTCAGTTTGAGAAAGTCTGAGTGTGTCCTTTCCTTTTGTTTTTCTAACTCCAGGTCTTTGCACACTGTATTGTAATACTTTACTTTGTCTTCTTGAGCGACCCTTTTAAATCTTCTCTTCAGCTCTTTGACTTCACCATTATTTCCGTTCGCTTGGCTGCTCTACATTCAAGAGTAAGTTTCAGAGTCTCTTTTGACATCCATTTTGTTGTTTTCTTTCTTTCCTGTCTTTTTCATGACCTTTTGCTTTCTTCATGCATGATGTCCTTGATGTCATCCCACAACTCACCAGTCTTTGGTCATTTGTGTTCAATGTGTCAATTCTATTTTTGAAATGGCATCTAAATTTAGGTGGGATATACCCAAGGTCATATTTTGGCTCTTGTGAACTTGTTTTAATTTTCTTCAGCTTCGACTTAAATTTGCATATGACCAGTTGATGGCATGTCCTGCAGTGGGTGCCTGGCCTTGCTTTGACTGGTAATATTGAGCTTCTCCATTGTCTCTTTCCACAGATGTAGTATATTTTGTTCCTCTGTACTCCATTCAGCAAGGTCCACGTGTATACTCACTGATTTTGTCATTGAAAAAAAGGTATTTTCAATGCATAAGTCATTTGTCTTGCAAAATTCTATCAGTGATCTCCGGTGTCATTTCTGTCACCAAGGCTGTGTTTTCCAACTACCTATCTTTCTTCTTTATTTCTAACTTTGTCATTCCAATCACCAATAATTATCAATGCATCTTGATTGCATATTTGATCAATTTCAGATTAAAAAGTTGTTAAAATCTTCAATTTCTTCATCTTTGGTATTGGTGGTTGGTGCATAAATTTGAATAATAGTCATATTAACTGGTCTTTCTTGCAGGCTTATGGATATTATACTGTCAGTGACAGTGTTGTACTTCAGGATGGATCTTGAAATGTACTTTTTGAGGACTCACAGAGACCTTGTAGGACAGAGTAGAACTGCCCCATAGGGTTTCCAAGGCTGTAAATCTTTACAGAAGCAGATTGCTACATCTTTCTCCTGTGGAGCAGTGGAGCACTTAACCACTGTGCCATCAAGGTTCCTTTCTGGAGGTTAGCAGTCTTAAATGAGTCTCACTGGGCTAAAGTCAAAATGTTGGCAGGGCTGCATTCCTTCTGGATACTCTTGAGTAATATTTTTCCTTGCCTTTTCTATTTTCTTGTTGTCACCTGCATTTCTTGGCTCGTAGTCACCGTTCTTCATCTTCAAAGCCAGCAACTATTGGATAATACTTTCTCACACTGCCATCTGTGGTTCTTCTCAGTCACATCTTATTCTAACCCTTTTAAGGACCCTTGTGATTACATTGGGTCCATCCATGTAATCTAGGACAATGTTCATATATTAATGTCAGCTATTAGTAACCTTATTTCTGTCTGAAAACCTTAATCTTCCTTTAACCTGTAATGTAACAGAGACACAGATTCCAGATTTAAGACATACACATCTTTGGGGGATATTATTCTGCCTACCACACTATTCCAGAAATTCAAGCCAGATTCAGAAGAGGATATGGAAGGAGGGATATCATTGCTGATGTCAGATGGATCATGGCTGAAAGCAGAGAGTACTAGAAAGATGTTTATCTGTGTTTTATTGACTACGCATCACACAGGTATCTGACTGTGTGAATCATAACAAATTATGGATAACATTGAAGAGAATGGGGATTCCAGAACACTTAATTGTGCTCATCAGGAACCTGAATTTAGGTCAAAAGACAGTCATTTGAACAGAACAAGGGAATGCTGCTTAGTTTAATATCAGGAAAAGTGCATGTAAGGGTTGTATCCTTTCACCATACTTATTCAATCTGTATGCTAAATAAATAATCTGAGAAACAGAACTGTATGAAGAAGAACAGGGCATCAGAAATGGAGAAAGGCTCATTAACAACCTCAGTTATGCAGACAACACAACCTTTCTTGCTGAAAGTGAAGAGGACTTGAAGCAGTTACTGAGGAAGATCAAAGACCACAGTGTTCATTATGGATTACACCTCAACATAAAGAAAACAAAAATCCTCACATATGAACCAATAAGCAACATCATGATAAAGGAAGAAAAGGTTGAAATTGTAAACGATCTCTTTTTACTTGAGTTCACAATCAATGCCCATGAAAGCAGCAGTCAAGAAATGAAACGACGTATTGCATTGTGCAAATATGCTGTGAAAGACCACTTTACGGTGTTAAAAAGCAAAGATGTCACTTTAAGGACTAAAAGGTGCACTTGACCCAAGCCATGGTGTTTTCAATGACCTCATATGCATGTGAAAACTGGGCAATGAAATATGGAAGAACAGGAAGAATAGATGCCTTTGAATTGTGGTGTTGGCAAAGAATATTGAATATACTGTGGATTGCCAGAAGAATGAAGAAATCTGCCTTGGAAGAAGTGCGATCAGAGTGCTTATTAGAAGCAAGGACATACTTCAGACATGTTATGAGGAGGGACCTGTCCCTGGAGAAGGACATCATGTTTGGTAGAGTAGAGGGTCAGCAAAAAAAAAGATAACCCTAAATGAGATGAATTGACACAGTGGCTGCAACAATGGGCTTAAGCATAAAAATGATTTTGAGGATGACAGAGGACGGGGCAGTGTTTTGTTCTGTTTACATAGGGTTGTTATGAGTCAGAACTGACTTTATGACACCCAGCAACAGCAATAACAGCCATACTGTATAACAAGCAACTACAAAATGTGAATTTGAAGCAACACACATTATTTCTAGAAATTGACTAACAGAAGGGACACTATTGCAGCATTTTTTAATTATTGTAGACAAAAAGAAGATACTACCAACTTACAAGAAGAGAAAACATTACAGGTTTTGTACAAATTAATTAAGAGTTAGAATATTACCAAACGTCTCAACAGCAGTTATGCAAACTGGAAGACAATGAAAATACTCTTCAAAAATCTGAGGGAAAATGACTTGCCACTTAGAATAGCATATCCAGCTAAACTATAAGTGTAAATCTAGAATCGAGATATTTTCTATACATGCTTGGTTTCAAAAAATTTCCCTCCTTTGTGCTCTGTTGTAGAAACTTATAAGAAGATATGCTTCACCAAAATGATGAGGTAATCTACAGGGCGGACACTCGGACATTCAGAAGATAAGAGCTCCCACCTGAGCACAGTTGTTTGAATCTCCTTGATGCTGATGAAAAGACATCATCAGAGGACAGCTGTGAAATGGTTTAAATTGGGACAAATAAAAATATGGTAAAAATTCTTCAAGAAGATAAAAGAAATACAGTACTTGATATGTATGACTACTGAGTAGAGATCTATCCAACTGGAGGAGAGGTCCAGATTGAATTAATGATAAAGACAAACTAAAATCAGGTGATTATTAATCTCAGGAAAAACAAAAATTGTGTCGGAACAGTGATTCTAGACTATTACAAACTCTGATATGAAGGATAATTAAATTACTCTTAATGAAATAAACACTGATTATTGGTATCATCAAAATTTTGACATAATTATACTAGGAAAATTGGAAGAAAGGATATATGTGTATAAATTCTGCTTGAAAAGGGAAGGGGGTGGTCAAAGAGCCATAAATTCTTATCTTTATTAATTGAAGTTAATAAATATGTTCTAACCTGAAAAATAAAGAGAACAGTAATATATGTAAATTATTTTCCATAGTGATATGGAATAAAATACAAAAAATTAGTAAAGTTTTAAATACACTGGCCAGTGGAAAATGAGGGGACTTGACTGGGGAGAGTGAAGAGTAGTGTGCGTGAGATGCCTATCTTTCATGTTGAACATTATATAAATATTTGATCCTTTATAATATGTACATGCATAACATTGTTAAAAATAAAATCGAGTTACATAAAACAAAATGTAACTTGTATATCATAGGGAAGTAATATCTACCTCAGCATAGACCTATTGAGAAGTCTGTTACGCATTTTACCTTTACCCACTGGGGCAGAGTCGATTCCGACTCATAGCGATCCTGTAAGAGAGAGCAGAACTGCCCCATAGGGTTTCCAAGGAGCACCCCTCGTGGATTCAAACTGCGAAGTTTTGGTTAGCAGCCATAGCTCTTAGCCTGTACACCACCAGGGTTTATTACTTACGTCATTTTTGTAATTCTTAATTTTTTAATTCATCCTTTCAAAACATATCTACTGATTACCTACTGTTGTGAGGCAGGTGGACAATATTTATACTATTATTTCCAGGCAAATATTTAAATCTGTTTAATGTACATCTATTTTTGTTAAAATAAGCAGTGCCTACAAATAAATTATAAGTCATTGCTTTTTCTCCAAAGTGTGTTTTACGGTCACTGGTTTTCTATTTCATGTTCAGCATGCTAACTCAGTTTAATCTTCATAATAAGAAAAGTAAACAAAAATCTGCCTTTAGAGCATTTCAGTTTTCACTTCTAGTCAATGTTGTTACTTGCTGGTTGAGTTGGTTCCGACTCATAGTGATCCTATGTACAATAGAATGAAACATTGCCTAGACTAACACTGTTCTCACAACTGTTGTTATACTTGAGCCCATTGTTGCAGACACTGTGTCAATCCATCTCATTGAGGGTCTTCCTCTTTTTCTCTGTCCTTCTACTTTACCAAGCATAATGTCCTTCTCCAGGGACTGATTCCTTCTGAAAACATGTCCAAAGTATGTGAGATGTAGTCTCTCCATCTTAGCTTCTAAGCAGCATTCTCGTTATACTTCTTCCCAGAGAAATTTGTTCGTATGCAATGTAATAGTGTCCCTTATTTTAATAGGCTGCTCCCAAAAGACTTTAAAATTTTATGCATTTTATGTTATTACAGAAAAGTGAAAATCTCATTAAAATTTTCATTTTATTTGTTTTAAACTTTCACACAGGTTTACTATACTTTGTGAATTTTACCTATCCTTAGGAACTCAATAGGCAAATAATTGAACCTCAAATTCTCAGATGTGTTGCACCAGAACTCCACCCTTCCCCTCTGTTACCTGAATTTTCTTTTCATAAACTTGATTCACTTCAATAAGTATTTCTATTTTATGGTTAAAAAATCTAGAAAATTATCCTAGTATTTCAATTTGTTCACATTTCTCTAGATCAGTGATTCTTAGACTTCTGATTGTATTAATTCACCTGAGAGATTGTTAAACACATATTGCTATGCTGCAATCTCGGAGTTTCTGATTCAGTCAGTTTGTGATGTGGCTTGAATATTTACATTTCTAACATGTTCCCTAAGAAGCAAAGATAATCACTTTGATGACTAAGGTGCACCTGACCCAAGCCATGGTCTTTTCAATTGCCTCATATGCATTAGAAACCTGGATAATAAAAAAGAAAATCAAAGAAGAATTGAAGCATTTGAATTGTGAAGTTGGAGAAGAATATTAAATATCTCATGAACTGGCAGAAGAATGAACAAATCAGTCTTGAAGGAAGTACAGTCAGAATGTTCCTTAGAAGCGAGGATGATGAGACTTTGTCTTGCTTACTTTGGTGGAAACGGGCATCACATTTGGTAAAGTTGAGGCTCAGTGAAAATGAGGGAAACCCTGGGTGAGATAGATTGACACAATAGCTGCAACAATGGACTCAAACATACTAACAATTGTGTGGATGACAAAGGACCAGGCAATATTTTGTTCTGTTATATATAAGGTCGCCATGAGTCAGAGCCAACTCACTGGTAACAATAGCAACACAACACATTACCAGGAGATGCTGGCTATGCTGATAAAGGAACTAAAGTTTAAGAACCTTGCTATTGACTAAAACCAAAAATCAAACCCATTGCCGTTGAGTGGATTCCGACTCATAGCAACCCTGTAGGACAGAGTAGAACTGCCCCATACGGTTTCTAAGGAGTGCTTGGTGGACTCGAGCTGCTGACCTTTTGGTTAGCAGCCATAGCTCTTAACTACTATGCCACCAGGGTTTCCTTCTATTGACTATATACAATTATTTTTGATGTTAAAAAAACAACTAATCAATAAGTGTCTATTTACACCTGGAAATTCTGGTGGCATAGTGGTTAAGTGCTACTGCTGCTAACCAAAGGGTTGGAAGTTCAAATCCACCAGGCGCTCCTTGAAAACTCTATGGGGGCAATTCTACTGTGTCCTGTGGGGTTGCTGTGAGTTGAATTGACTCAATAGCAACGGGTTTGGTTTGGTTGGGTGGGATTTATGCCCTAGTGGCACAGTGGTTAGGAGCTCAGCTGCTAGCCAAAAGCTAAGAATTTCGACTCTACCAGCTATTCCTTGGAAACCCTATGGGGGATCTCTACTCTGTCCTATAGGGTTGCTATGAGTCAGAATCGACTCAGTGGCAACAGGTTTTTTTTTTTTTTTTTTTATTTAGGCACTGTTATGCACAGGGATTGTAGTGGTGAAAAAGTCAAAATCTATGTGTTTACGAACTGTCAAATCTAGATAAAGATTTTCTGCTAAATCCCCACACATAAAGATCGCAACTGATGTGACCTTGGGCTAAATCACCTAACGATTGGAATCACCATCTCTTCATTGCTATATAAGAATAATCCTAGTAGTCTTGTGTATTGTATATAGTACTTATGAAGAACAAGTTGAGAGAACCTCTATATTCTAAAATTAATTGTAATTGTTTAATCCTTAATAAAAGTCACTGAATTATACATGTAGACATTGGTGAATTAATATATTCTGCTGTGTATATTTTCAACAATAAAATAAATTATTTAAAAAGTCAATTCATTTTTATAATTAAGTAGTTTTAGTTAATAACCAATTTACAAAGGCTAAGTTTTCCAAAACCATCTTATGATAACACATATATGTGTTTTCACTCATAGTTGCATACTTTTGGTAGATGGCATGGTATGTAATGAAAGAGAATAAGTTTGGAAACGAACAGCATCCAGATTAATATCCTTATAATACCACTAATGACTGTACTCATGGGAAGGTTTACTCAATCTTTCTGAGTCTTATTTTATCAGTTGTACAATGGATTTAAGAACATCTTTTTCTTAGAGACCGTAAGGGTTAAGAACATAACAGAATATAAAAAAAAGAAAATAACTTTTTTTTTCTTTTTAACAGAATATAGATGTATCAAAAATGCTTATTAAATGGTAACAATTATTATGTGGTGTGTGTTTTTTATTACTTGATATTATGGGTTCAGAAATTTTCATAGTAATGTATCAGAGTAGATATTATAATGTCATCTAAAAAGTAGGTTTAGTTCAAGCAGACACAGAAAAACATTACCATGTAATTCTAAGGTAACATCGATATATTTTCTAATACATTATAACATCAAAATGTAAATGGTTATATTGAAATTAATATATTTTCATTCTTTTACATTTCTAAGTAATTTCTAACAAAGTTGAGGATGATTTAGTGGTTTACATTATCCATGTAATTATTTCAACATTCCAGTTCTATTTTCTATTAAAAATCTAATTAAACAGCAAATGGACAGAATACAAATCGACACTAAACAGGAAAATTCTGCTTTGAAAATTTTGTTTTGATACCAACCAAATAACTGAAATAATTATGTATGATATTAAAATGTAACATGAACATTGCATTATTCCATTATTAAATTACCACTTAAATGAGCCTGGAATGGGTTTATTAATTTGCTATATAGGATCTCTTTGCAATCTTTGTATTTTCAACAATTTTTGAGGTGCAGTACATTGATTTCAATAAATATTAATATTTTTTTTTTTTTTTTTTTTTTTATGTATCTCAAGCCCTCAAGTTTCAAATCTTTCCTCTGATTGCAGGGTCTTTCCAGGCTTTTTTTTTTTTTTTTTTTTTTTACTTATTATTCATATTGTTTTGTGTGTGTGTGTGAAATCATAAATGTATTCAGTTTTCTTCCTGTGGAAGAGTGACAGAGAATAACAAATAAAATATTTCTTATGGAATTAAATGTATAAATATATCAGTCAGTTTTAATTTTTCATAAGTTTTACCATGAATATGAGATATGATATTAGCTTGAATTTATTCATTCAATTGCGAAATATTTATGGACTGCATATATGGACTAGGCATTGTTTTAGATGGTAGAATAAAATGGTAACAAAAACACATCTTGTTTCTGCTTCCATGGAGCTGAAAATCTAGGTAAGAACAGATGGTTAATCTAAGAATTGAACAAATAAATGGAAAATTGTTACATGTGCTGAGTGCTACAAAGGAGAAGTTCATGGGGAAATAAGAAGTCCTTGGATAGTACAAATGGCTAATGTGTTTGGATGCTCATCAAAAGTTTATAGGTTTGAGTCCACCCAGATGTGCCTTGAAAGAAAGGCCTGCCAAATGCTTCCAAAAAAAGGAACCAATGGAAATCCTGTGAAGTACAGTACTGCTCTGACATGTATGGGGTCGTAGGCAACTTTTTTTTTTTTTCTTAAATAGGAAATCAGGGATGTCTTCCAAAATGTGATGAATGAGCTGAGGTCTAAAGAAAAAGTAGGTGTATGTACCGTGAACATAGGAAACCATATATGAAGTGGTACTGGGCAGAAGAAATTGTTAGGATCCACATCGTGTATGGATGGAAGGGGTAGCTACTACTTTTGCGTGTATGTGTCTAAAACCAAGATTAAATTTTTTCAACTTCAAATCCAATGGAAAAGAGGAAATAAGTGATAATTTTGATGATAAAAATGTGAGGTTTCCATTTGCTATCTACAGTTGTAGGCTATAGCTGATACCTTTCTGCAAAATCAGAGTTACAAGAACATGGGGATTACCTCAGGTTAGAAGGCTGCAATGGCTCAATTTTCTGAGGCATTTCTCTGATTCTTGCTGTGTACCACAAAGAAAACCTTTGAAGTCTAAGGCAGTGTATCATTTATCTGTTGCTAAGATAGTGCTGCATAACAAGCTGTCTCCAACACTCAGTGGCTTAGAACAATAGGTTTTTCTTTAACTCTCAAATATTCAGGATGGTTGGATGCTTCTGCTGGCCTCAACTGTGTTTATTCATTGGTCTTGCTCGGGAGAGTATCTACTAGAAGGCTCTGTTGATCTTGGCTGGGCCCTATTACATGCCTGTCAACTGGTCTAGAGTGGCCTCAACTATGAAAACTGGAGTGATTCAGTTCTGCAGCAGTTGCCTTATCTTCTAGCTGGTTCAGCAGAAGATCAAGAGAAGAAATGAGAAGGTGCAACTGCTTTTCCAATCTTCAACACGTTGCAAATAAGCTACTTCTCCATTAGCCTGAGCAAGTTATGTGGCCAGGCCTAGGGTCAGGGTGGAAGGACACTACTGAAAAACATGGGTGTAGAGATGTGTGAAAAATTGGGACAACTAATTTTGGTAGTCAACCACAGGTGGCATTGCCAGAAGCAACTGTGGTATCAGCAACGCTGTTGTTAGGTGCCATCAAGTCACTTCCAGCTCATAGTGACAACATGTGACATACTAGAACTACCCCCAAAGGGTTTTCTTGGCTATACTATTTATGTAGAGGGTCAGTGAAAAAGAGGAAGACTCTAAGGAAATGGATTGGCACTGTAGCTGCAACAATGACCTCAAGCATAAAAATGATTTTGAGGCTTGTGCAGGACCAGGCAGTGTTCCGTTCTGTTGTACATAGGATTGCTATGAGTTGGAACTGACTCTACCAGCACCTGTCAATAACAACAGCTATTTATGGAAACAGATCACCAGGTCTTTCTCCCACAGAGCAGCTGAGTGGGTTCGAATGGCCAACCTTTCAGTTAGCAGCCAAATGCTTAATCATTAAGGTTCCAGGATTTCTTGGTATCTGCAATAGGTATCAGCAGTATAGGAGCACTCTGCTTTTGGAAAGTGTCCTAATAGGCTTCAGAGTATGACACATAAACTGAAAGGTCAGTGTGGAAAACCAAGGCAAGCAAGACATGAGGTGGAGCTGGAGAGCTTTACCCTATGGAGGGCCTAATTTCTGAATTAAATGAGTTTTCTTTTTAATTTTCTGAATGAGTGAATGTATAAAAGTAACAATAAACTTTCCCATTAGAAATAATTAAGTGGCAAATTTACAGAGAAACCAAAATTAGTTTCTTTGGGATGTAATTTTGCAAGAGTTACACTGATATGTAATCATAATTTGAATGAAACAAAAATTATACAAAGCTCATTCCAGTACTTAAAAACACTATAATTCTACGAGGTCCCTAGGTGAAGCGAACAGTTTTTGCTCAGCTGCTAACTAAAAGGTTGGCGGTTTGAACCCACCCAGAGACATTGCTGAAGAAAGGCCTGGAACCTACTTTCAGAAAGATTATAGCAAGAAAACCCTACACAGCAGTTCTACTCTGTAACATGTGGTTTCTCCATGAGTTCAGGGCTGACTCAATGGCAGCTAACAACAACGACAAATATTTCGAAGCACGTTTTTGCATGAACATAAGTTTTCCAAATCACTTGGGTAAATACATATGAGCACGATCACATGGGCACAATCATTTGCTGTATCCTATGGTAAGATAATATTTGCTGTTGTTGTTAGGTGCTGTCGAGTCGGCTCCGACTCATAGCGACACTATGCACAACAGAACGAAACATTACACGGTCCTGTGCCATCCTTGCAATCGTTGTTATGCTTGAGCTCATTGTTGCAGCCACTGTGTCAATCCACCTCGTTGAGAGTCCTCCTCCTTCCCACTGACCCTGTGCTCTGCCAAGCATGATGTCCTTCTCTAGGGACTGATCCTTTCTGACAACATACCCAAAGTATGAAATGTACAGTCTTTCCACCCTTGCTTCTAAGGAGCATTCTGGTTGTACTTCTTCCAAGTCAGGTTTGTTCATTCTATTGGCAGTCTGTGGTATATTTAATATTCTTCACCAACACCACAATGCAAAGGCATCAGTTTTTTCTTTAGCCTTCCTTATTCATTGTCCAGCTTTCACATGCATATGATGCGATTGAAAATACCATGGCTTGGGTCAGGCGCACCTTAGTCTTCAAGGTGACATCTTTGCTTTTTAACAGTTTAAAGAGGTCCTTTGCATTAGATTTACCCAATGCAATGTGTCGTTTGATTTAGATATTTAGATTTGTAAAAATAAAACTACCAAATAGTCTTACAAAGTGGCTGCACTATTTTGCATTCCCACTAGTAATGAATAAGAGTTCCTTTCTCTCCATATTCCTGCTAATTTGGTGTTGGGGTTCTTTGAATTTTAGCCATTATAATAGATGTATAGTGTTCTCATTATTGTTTTAATTTTCAATTTCCTTAATGACATATTGAAGCCCTAGTGGTGCAGTGGTTAAGAGCTCAGGCTGCTAACCAAAAGGTCACCAGTTCGAATCGACCAGACTCTCCTTGGAAACCCTAGGAAACAGTTCTGCTCTGTCCTCCAGGGTCGCTATGAGTCAGAATTGACTCGATGGCAATGTGTGATGACATAATGTGTTAAGCATTTTTTTATCTGCTTATTTGCCATCTATGTACAAATATATAACATCTTCTTTGATGAGATGTCTGTTCAGATCTTTTGCTCATTTTTAAATCTAATTGATTGTTTCCTTATAGTTGTATTTTAAATGTTCTTTGCATACTTTGGATACAAGTCATTAATCAGTTAAGCATTTTGCAAATATTTTCTTAGTCTGTTGTTTGTTTTTCATTCCCTTGACAGTATATTTCACAAAGCAAACTTCTTTTTTCTTTTCTAAATGTTATTTATTTTGCTGTTGTTGTTGAGAATATATACAGCAAAACATATTCCAATTCAACAGTTTCTACATGAACAGTTCCGTGACACTGATTATATTCTTCGAGTTGTACAAATATTCTCACCTTCCTTTTCTGAGTTGCTCCTCCCCCACTAACATAAGCTTACTGCCCCCTTAGGTTCCTATGTAATCTTTTGAGTTGCTGTTGTCAATTTGATCCCATATAGATAGTTCTGAAAAGGGCATAATGCAGAGCAGACATTTTTAACTTTAGTTAATTTAAGTCTAATTTATCATTTTTTTCTTTCATGGATCATGTGTTTGGTGTTATATCTAAAAAGTCATTGCCAAAACAGGCCACTTAGATCTTTTCCTATGTTATATTCTAGAAGGTTTATAGTTTTCCATTTTACATATAGGTCATTGATTCATTTTAAATCAACTTTTATGAAAGGTATAAAGTCTGTATCTAGATTCAATTTTTTTTTTTTTTTTTTGCATTTAGCTGTCTACTTGTTTCAACACCATTTGTTGAAAAGGGCGTCCTATGTCCATTGACTTGTCTTTGTATCTTTGTCAGTGATCCATTGGATATATTTGTGTGGGTCTATTTCTGGGGTCATTCTTCTGTTTCACTACTAACTTGTTGTTGTGTGCAGTGGAGTGTCCTAGGCTATAATAGTTACCTAGCAGATAACCAGATCTTTTCTACCTTGGAGCAGCTAGTGGTTTCAAACCACTGTCCTTTCAGTTAGCAGCCATGTGCTTAACTGTTGCTATAGCATGGCTCATTCACTACTAAATATTTGACTATAATTTTACGAGTACCACACCATCTTTACTACTGTGGCTTTATAGAAAGTTTTAAAGTAGGGTAATGTCAGTCTTTTGTTCTTCTTCAGTATTCTGTTGGCTATTCTGAGCCTTTTGCCTTTCAATATAAACTTTAAAATTACCTTTCAAAGTCCACAAAATAACTTGCTAGGGTCTTGATTTAGGATTACATTGAATCTATAGATCAAGTTAAAAAGAACGTGTTAACAATATTGAATCTTTCTATTGGTGAACACAGAACATGTCTCCATTTGTTTAGTTCTTTTTTGATTTCTTTAATTTGAACTTGAGCTCTGGTGGCACAGTGGTTAAGAGCTTGATTGCTAACCAAAAGGTCGGCAGTTTAAATCTACCAGCCACCCCTTGGAAGCCCTAAGGGGGCAGTTCTACTCTGTTCTATAGGGTCACTATGAGTTGGAATCCACTAGATGTCAGCAGGGTTTTTGTTTGTTTGTTAGTTTCCCTCATATAGATTTTATCAGATTTATATACCCTAGTCTTTAAGGAGCTCCAGCTGTGCAGTGGTTAAGGGCTTGATGCTAACCAAAAGGTCAGCGATTTGAACCCACCAGAAGCTTCTCAAGAGAAAGTCGTGACAGTCTGCTTCCATAAAGATTGCAGCTTTGGTGGTCTTATGGGGCAGTTCTACTCTGTTCTCTAGGGGCTCTAGGAATCAAAATCGAATCAATGGCAATGGCTTTGGTTTGATATTTCTGAATATTTCATTGTTTTTGGTGCTAATGTAAATGGTGTCGCATTTTTAATTTTAATTACTGGTATATAGGAAAGCAATTGATTTTTGTATATTAATTGTATATCCTGCCAACTTGCTATAATTGGTTATTATTTTCAGGAGTTTTTGTCAATTGTTTAGGACTTTTACACAATCATGTCATCTGTGAACAAAGGCCGTTTTTATTTTTTCTTTCCCAATCTGTGTAATTTTATTTTTTTTTCCTGTATTATTACATAAACTACAACTTCTAGTTTGATGCTGAATAGGAGTGGTGAGAGGGGATATTCTGGACTTATTTGCAATCTTAGGGGGAAGTATCTAGTTCCTCACTATTGAGAAAGATGTTAGCTGTAGGTATTTTTTTAGATGTTCTCTATTAAGTTGAGGAAGTTATTTTCTATCCCTGTTTTGCTAAGAGTTTTTTTTTTCCTCTAAAGAATGGTAATATCTATATATAAATAAAAATGTGCAGTACTATTTGTATGTTATTAAAATATATTAAAATGGTGTGATATTATAGGTATCCCTTCTCAATGGTTTAAAAAGATTATAATTTAATAATAATTTTAAAAGATTATCACTATAGATCTTTGTAACTGTACCTTAATCATTTTTACTATTTCCTGAAAATGGTGTTTAGATTGTTTCCAATGATTTGCTACCATAATCAATGACATAAATGACTTCCTTAACATCACATCTCCTTATGAACATAATTGAAAGAATATTTAGGACAAAGATTTTTTTTCTTTTCTTTGTAAAACTGAATTTAAATATTAAGCACAAATAAAGAAGCTCCTTTATGTTCATTATGCTCCCCTCCCCCCACCCCCAGAATCCAAAGAAGTCTTTGACTCTAGTGTCTACTGCATAACAGTAAAGATTCAGGGAATTAACTTTTGTCTGGACACGCTTGAGAAACATCTGGTAGCGTGGTTTCTTCTGCATTATTCCATACAATATAGAGAATAGATAACAACATTGAAGTGCTGTAAAGCAGAAAAAAATCCTGTTGAATCAGGGTTCTTAAACTGGAATTCAGAGCATGGCTGTATTCTTTGAAATTATATTCAAAACATTGCTTACTATCCCTTCCCCTAGTGAAAAGAGTCTATAACTCTCATTCAATTTCAAATGAATTGGGAAGCCAATAATATTTAAGCATCTCTTGTTGCATATTTTCAAACCAAGATATTTAAGGAAGTAAGATTGCTTCAATTCCTTGTTACAAGCACGATATAAACTCTCTTTCATATCAGATTATCCTTTTAATGGATTTTTACTTGTGTCAGAGTTTTTTGTTTTCCTAGATCAGAATCTACTTGGAGCCAGTATGAAAGCTAAGACTTCTGTTGTCTCCTGCATCAAATGACACAAGGTCCTCCTAGAGACCATCTGTACAGAGTTGCTTACAGGCCCTTAAACCATTCTATATAGGACTAGGGGTTGCTAGAATCCCTGCGTGGTGTACATGGTTAGTGTGCTTGGCTGCTAACTAAAAGTTTGGAAGTTTGAGCCAACCGAGAAGCACCTTAGAAGAAAAGCCTGGTGATCTACTTCCAAAAAATCAGCCTTTGAAAACCCTATGAAACACAGATCTATTCTGACACACATGGGGTGGCCATGAGTTCAGAGTCAACTCAAGGGCAACTGGTTTGGTTTTTCCCTTCTGATGGGTTTGGAATTAACCTTCTGATGGTTCTGGCTGGAATGGCTAAATCAATTTAAATGTTTGAGCTTATCCTCTAGGTTTTCTGTACCAGGTAAAAGAGCTATTAAATTGACCACCAAAGGAAGGATGGATTCCACTCGATAATCTATAGCACATGGAAAGTTCTGAGACTGTACTACTAATTAATAACTGGATGGCTACAAGTGGACTACTAAGCAATATACTTCTCGTGTTAGATGGCTGGCATTTTGTTAAACGAAGAAACAATTCAGGCTTTCAAAATAATTCTTTAGGAAAAGGATGTAACCACTTTCCAAAATAGGAAGCCATTTATCTATAAAAAAAAATATGGGTTAAAAACAAGGTGGGTGTATATTATTTTTTCTTTCTATTGTTGGCAGTTAATGTCAGAGGCTTGATTTATAACGTGTGCTTTAGCAGAAGATATTTTTTCTAGAATGTTTTTATAATATCTTCTTTTATTTTCAGATCACATACATCTTTGCCCTCTTTTATTCCTACTTTTATACATCTTTTTAACCCTCTCCATTTATGTGTGAAATACTTCATCAATAAATGTTTTAGTTTGTTAAATATTTATTGAAAATCTATGTTAATGGCCTTTCTTTAACTGTACCTACAGCTTACAACACCTACAAGAAAATAATTTAAGCTTCCTTTTGACATTGGAGCCCTTGTGGCACAGTGGTTAAGAGCTCAGCTGCTAACCAAAAGGTCAGCAGTTCGAATCTACCAGCTGCTCCTTGTAAGCCCTATGGGACAGTTCTACTCTGTCTTATAGGGTCACTATAAATTGGAATTAACTTGACGGCAATGGGTTTTTGTTGTTGTTGTTACTGTTGTTTTTTGTCATTGGTATCTCGTCAGTGTTCAATACAGGCAACAGAAAATACTTAGGAAACAGGAAAAGGATAAATTAGGAGGTCATAAGATGAAGCTGAATTGTAGAAAAATTTCCAGAATAATCCAAAACTGACCTACCAGGAGATCTGCTATCTCTGATTCTCCACTAGAATCATGCTGGAATAAGGATCTACTGCTATTGTTGTCCCTGCTTCTAATACCCTGGATTTGGAGAAAGAAAGCCCTAATTATGAATTACAACCCATTGCCACTGAGTTGATTCATATACAATTTCTTAAAAAAAAAAATTGTCAAACTTGTCCCTATAGGACAGAGTAGAACTGCCCCATGGACTTTCTAAGGAGCGGCTGGTGGATTTGAACTGCCAATCTTTTGGTTCCCAGCTGAGCTCTTAACTACTACGCCATCAGGGCTCCAACTAGAAATTAAGAAATTAGAATGACTGTTGCTGTCGATAATGGCAGCATTGGTACATATGATTTAGGATGCTGGAGAATGGGAACTGTATTTTTACTGCAAGAAGACCTCCTATATCCACAACCATACTTGCCAGCATCAACAGCCATCGTTTACATGATGACTCTATAGTCGTTTGCATGTAAAGTGCAATTCTGGTTAGAGTTTCAGAAAATATGGCAATTGGTTATGTTTAAGATCAGATTATGGGTATAGAAAAACTAAACTTAAAAAAATTAACTTGGAAATAACTGAATTTTAAACAATTTTAATCAGGTATATCATTACAAATAAGCTGTTGATCAGGAAAGTGAAATGATAAAAAATAAATAAAAATATTTTAGAAAGATTAAGTCTTAATATCATTTGTTATTTGTAATTTGGGCTGTGTTTGATACTAATGGAAAATTAAATTAATAAGTAATTTTTAGTAACAATTTTATGGCTGGCTTTGAACTGAGTGCATTAAAATTTTATCTAATTGAACTATAAAGTAATAATATGTTCTTCTAGCCTTGGGTATGGGAGTATAGGAAAATAGGGAGAGGTCGATGGCTGATGGCGTGAGAATGTCTACCGAAAACAAAACCAGTTGCCATTGAGTTGATTCCGACTCACAGCGGCCCTATAGGACAGAGTAGAACTGCTTCATGGGTTTTCCAAGGAGTGGCTGGTGGATTTGAACAGCTGACCTTTTGATTAGCAGTTGAGCTCTTAACCACTGCACCACCTGAGATCCGAGAATGTCTATAGATATCTGCAGTCCAAATTAAGACTTTGGGTCAAGGCCTGCTCTGTGCCAGAGCAGATTATGCGTTAGCGTGTACTTAGCACAGACTAGAAACCTTATACAATTGCTTTAAAAAACTTGCCAAACATCTTATTTCATATTCATACCTACCATGCTAAGTGAAATAGATTGTTTCCTGGAAATGAATTTGGGCATATAGAGTAAATGATATTTATTTTCATGCTTTCTAAGCAATATCAAGCACATGATTATTAGGTGGTTTCTCAAATATCTAAGAATTTTAGCTCTAGCCCCAATGAGTGTTTGTGTGTGTGTGTGTGTGTGTGTGCATGTGTGTGTGTGTGAGAAAGAAAGAGAGAGAGTGCTGCAACTAATGATAATGAATATTTTGTGATTGCTATCCTTAAAAATTGACTTGCAGTGACACTCCGCAGCCAGAAGGCTCATAAGAAAGAAGTTTCCTAAAAAAGTTATTCCAAAATTTGGTGTTTGGGCTTTAACAACACTCACCTACTGGTAGCTCCAGGAAAAGCTGTTCATGAACCTAATACCTCACAGTACGTTTCAAAATCTCTTTATCCTTTACTACCACACATTTACAATTGACCAGGGTGACCAAGTAGAAGGATACTGTCAACGGTGGCTATTCACGTTTCCATATACCTTTTAATCTTAGCATTCTTTCTGTGAACAATGGCAGCCTATAGCAATTATGGAACTTTTGCTTTTTTGTGCTGGTATTCGGAGCTGGCTTCACCCTCGCTAATAAAACTGTTCAGTTATTTACCTGAATATAGTTCCCTTTTCATCAAGGCAGACATGCTCAGCATCCCTAATTTCTTATAGTCTTTATAGCATTTCCAAACATTATTCCAGGTGTACTTGTTAATAAAGCAAAACAAGTCAACAAAACAAAACAAATAAAAACCTACTTCTTCCCTCTTGGCAATTGATCTGTTTTCCTTTAAAACTTTGCACAAAACTCACCACAAGTTTCCTAATGTTTCTCTAGGTTCATAATTGAAAAAAATTTTTTTTCTTATTATATTGTATTTTTTAAAACAATATAAAATTTAAAATAGAAGTCACAGATCTATGCTTAATAATAAAAAGAATAGGTTGTTAATCCCAGCCCCTTTTCATAGCAAATCTATGCAATTTAGTCTAGTTAAATATAAAAAATATATATATAAATATATATAAAAATACACTGATAATTATTTTCTAAAAACTTGGGAGAATAAAATATGAACAATACATGGTCTCTGCCCAAGCTTGTAGTCTAGAAGGTAACTTATGTATAAATAACTAATATAAAGATATATTAACAGTTGTAAATTGTTAAAGGTATCAAAGTAAAAGAAACATAATGAAATCAGAAAATGTATAATAGTTCTAATAATTCTTGATAGTCAAAGTTTTTATACCAGTTATGCAGGACTGCTGTTAAATTATCAATCTTTCATTTTATATTAGACAAAGAGATAACCTCAGCCTTATTTATTTTTCTTTTTGGCTCTCTTCTTAGGACTATACAGTCATAATCCTCTTTTCAGCTTTCAGAAGGAAATTAACACAGCATTAAATTTCTAGTCCACGAGCTTGTCTTCCCAATTCCTAAAGATAACAAACACTAAGTCTATGTTTTTTTTTATTGAAATCAGAAATTATCTTTAAGCTGCTGCGTACATTAACCCATGTCTTTCAAATTTGTTTTAAGGTACTTTAAAATTGACAGATGCTTTTATTTATCAGCTGGAGGAAAAGAGAATGAATGGGTTTTTTTTTAGTAGCTATTTTTCCTGACTGCACCTATTATAAAAGCATTCCGTTGTATGAAAAGAACTATTTAAAATTATTTGACCTCCGAATTTATTATATTCTTTATTCATATATAATGACTTCTTTTTTAGCTTTAAGCGGTAAATATAATCTTATTTCTACAGAAAATGAAAATGCAACAGAGAAGACAGATCTTCAGTCACTTCTTTCCTTTGCAATTAGGCAGGAAAAACCCAGATAAATTTATAAAGGCAAGAAAGAGTCAACAGTGAAATAATAATTCTAAGCTTTCTACCATGTGCCAGGCTTAACGTAGATATTTATTTTTGTTAATCTACACCATTATCTTTCAGACAGGTATTATAAGCCTACAGTTTAGCTTGTACTACCATCCACAAAGGTAGGCAGTTTTGCATTCATGCATTGTTTTATTAACAGATTTTGAGAGCTTTCATTTCCCTTTCGTTGGAAAAGTGTTCATCTACGAAACTGTCAAAAGTAAGTTGCCACATATTGTTTCTTTATAGGTTCTAGCCCTCACTGATGAGTTAAATTTGGGCCTATTTCTTCTTTTCGTATTACCCTAATAGTTGCCTTCAGATTACACCTTATAGCGATAATGCCAACATCAATACCAATACGCATATCAACACTATTATCAACACCAGCAACAGTTCTAACACCAACAAGCACCATTATCAGTAACACCAAGAACAATTCAACCCCTACACCAATACCAACCAAAATACTAATTTAGCACCAACACCAGTATCAATACAGCACCAATACCAGTATGAACACTAATCATACTGTAAACGTGAATACCAATACTAATATTAACCAGAATCAATACCAATAACAATTCCAACACCAGTATCAACGCAAATACAAAGCCAATATCTCTAATTTATTTTCTGTCAAGGACAAAGCTAACATATTTTATTTTTATTAAATTTTCACAACAAATATATGTTGCAATTCTTAGTCATATCTTCAAGGTGAGGAAAGTGAGGCTCAGAGAGGAAGAGACATATTAAACAATAAATATGAAAATTAATAGGTCATCTAGGATATTACAAAAGAGCTGTTATATGAGAAAAGAAAAGTAGGATTTGAGAAATGTGGGAATTTGGGGCCACAGCCTGGTCAAGAAGTCTGAGCAGTGAACAGGTGTTATTAAAAAAAAAAAAGTGAAATTAATGTAAACAACTCTTTTGAGGAGTTAGGCTGTAACAGCAGAGAAAGAAAAAGGGTACTAGTTAGAAAGGAGAGCAAACCCCAAAAAGGACTATTAGTTGTTTGTTTTAAAAAAACAAAAATACAGTGTACTCTCAATTGCCATCAACTGTAAGTAAAGACAGGAAAACAGAAGCAGTTGGGCAATGGGAGCAGAGGCCCTATCTACCCAAGCACTGGCCACACTTCAGTAAATGACTGTTTGAGATAAAACAGAGCATGAGGATCCCACTTTGATTTTATTGATGTGCATATGTCTATATATCTGGAAATTCAAGGTTTCTTTTTCCTCCTTTTCTATGTCACTAAGGGTTAATACAAGGTAATGTACAAACATAATGAAGGAAATTAGGTTATATACCTGAATGTGGTCTACAGGCTTCAGAGGTCTTATGGAAGATGTTGGGGAGCTATAAGGACATCTAGACACTTTGCTCTAAGTGGGGACTTTGAAGACATAAAAGCCTAGAAGGTGAGAGAGAAACTGGGAGGCAACACCAACCCCCCGACTGTGTTGAAGAAATTCGAACAAAAGTTTGCCGCGAATGAACTAGTGTAATGCTTGAGTCACTGATGTACTTGAGCATCACGATTCTTGGGGGAGCATTCAAAACTAATATTTAAATGTATTGGCAGTTTAGCAAGAGAGCACTTGTGATAGTAGGTCCCAGAGCTAAGAATCTAAAAATCTAAGTATAAAAGTGTTTCTCCAATGCATTTTAATAAATTCTTCAAATATGGTTGAAGCACTGGGGCCCATTGAAACTCTAATGAGGGACTAGATAAGCAATTATATCTAGTAATCATTAAAGGATCAATCAGTAATGAATAATTTTGCAATTTGAGTGGAAAAATTCAAATAAAATTTAATGAACATGTTAATCTCTTTCTGAAAGCTGAAAAAAGAGGCTTATATCTGCATAATTTAAAGAAAAAAGCCTACATGGGGAAAAAACAGAGAATACACTGTTCTTAAATGACTCAGAACTAATGTAATAAGACTACGGAGTATTATAGCTGTTTCAATTAGACATACTTGAGAACCAGTTTTGATTCTGCCACTTTTCTAACTCTAAGACCTTGACTGAGTTACTCGGTCTTTCTGAGCCTCAGGTTCCTAGCCTTAAAATAAAAATACTAAAAGTTCTATAATTGACACTTGTATTTGCAGTGAGAATTTAATGCAGATTAAATGCATTAGCCTTCTCCTTGACTTAAAATATAATAAAGGCATTGTCATTATATTTGTATCTATTCTGGTGTTGGAATTATTACTGACTCTGGTTGATGTTAGTATTGGTATTCATGTTTGTAGTGTTATTAGTGTTCATACTGGTGTTGGTGTTGAATCGGTAGCAGTGCTAGCACTAGTATTGCTGTTGGTGTTGTATGGTTTGATAAATGGGTCCCATATGCAGAAAAGCATTTCAGGTACCAAAAAAGTAAATGTGGAGAAGTGGATAAACATGGAGAAGCGGAAATAATCATGACATTCCTGAAGACAGCAAGGAGATAGAATTAGAGGGTAGGTGCTGGGCAATGTAGAGATAATATTAGATGGCTGATGAGGAGCTAGACTATGGGGAACTGTAGACTCTGACTATCTATTCTGATGTGAGAACAGAAAAAAATAACCAAACAACCTGTTGATCTGGGAAGTGGAATGAAAGTAAAAGAATGTTTTAGAAGATTAAGCATTAACATAACTTCCTATTTGTAATTTGGGATGTGCCAGGAACTAATAGAAAATAAAATTAATATACAAATTTTTCATAACCACTTCATGCAAAGCTCTGTCCTGAGTGCTTTAAATATTTTATCTAATTTAACTAAAAAATGATAATATGATAGACTGATTTTGTGTGTGTGTGAGAAGTGGATTAGCCTCCCACTTTTAAAGGCAAAATAAGAACTCTTTTCATAGTATATTTGTAGATATGTTTTTTTGAGTTCTCAGATATATTTTAGTGTTTTATAAAATTGTTCCAACTGTGCTATTAACTTTACTGAATCACGTGTTTTTTTCCCTATACCAAACATACCTACTAAAAAAAAAAAAAAAGTACCTCATATTTGAAGACATTCAATATATAATGTCTGAATAAATCACTGAGTTCACATGATTGCATGTACATAATATTACTTAAACATATAATATACTGAAATAGATATATTTCTTCTTTATGTCTGTTTTTATATATATATAGATATACATACATATACACACTAAAAGTACTATAATTGCAACGTGTACCTGTGAGAATTTAATGCAGACAAAATGCATTAGCATTGCTGTCTTCATGAATGTCATGATCATTATCACTTCCCCATTGTATATATCCTCTGCCGTCGAGTCGATTCCGACTCATAGCGACCCTATAGGACAGAGTAGGACTGCCCCACAGAGTTTCCAAGAAGCGCCTGGTGGATTTGAACTGCCGAACTCTTTTATATATAGACGTAATAAAGAAATATATTTATTTCAGTATATTACGTGTTTAATAATATATACATACAATCATGTAAACTCACTTATTTTTTCAGAAAGTGCATACCGAATGTCTTCAAACATGAGGTACTTTAGTAGGTATGTTTAGTATAGGGGGACTAAAAAAAGTTATGATTCAGTATAGTTAACAGTACAGCTGGAACAACTTTATATAGATAGATATAATGAAATCTATATATACACAATGAAGAAATACTGCTATTTCAGTATATTACGTGTTTAAGTTCTTAAACAGTATAAGTTTCATGACTGAGTTGGTAATAATCTGCCAGTTTTGTAATGCAATAGTCCACGTAACTATTAGACAGTTAACAGGTATTTGATTGGATTATGTTACATCACAGCTTTCTGCATACGAAAGGATTCAATAATGAAAGTAATAGAAGAGACTATGGTAACACTGTGCCAATTAATCATTAAATTATGAATCTCCTCTTTCAATCACTTTCTATGCCCTTTTAGAATATTTAGATAGATTATTTTTTTAGTTGTTTCAACTAAAGATTCTACTACAATTTTTTTTTTTTTTTAAGAAAGTTCATATAACTTCGAGCTTCTCTAGCGTTCTTATTCAGAGAATAAGGACATATTTTTCTCCACCTCTTCTATGAACTGGACAAGGGATATGAGTTAGCTGTAAATAAAATGTTCCTGACAGTGTGAGCTGTTAAACACTGAAACGAGTTGTAACAAGAGAAGGTTAAAACACCCAATGCCGTCAAGTCGATTCTGACTCATAGCGACCCTCTAGGACACAGTAGAACTGCAGCGCAGGGTTTCCAAGGAGAGCCTGGCAGATTTGAACGCCCACCCTTTGGTTAGCAGCCGTAGCACTTAACCACTACGCCACCAGGGTTTCCTTATGAGATAAACCATCACCTTAATAACATAGCATAAAAGCAGCATAAGGAATGTCATTCAACATCAGACCAGTGGTACATCTAGCTTTTATGTTTTCCCTATTAGAAATACCTAAAATGTAGTAGTTTCCTTCTTCAATGTTCACCTTGAAAAAATAAGGATATAACTCAACTGTTCTTAATTTCACTTAATACATTCCTTGCGGAGTGAATTTAATCCCATCTTAAATCTATTCATCTCTTTATCTGGTATAAACTATTTTAGATATTAGAGAAGAATTTCTCTTATTCCTTTTTCCTCCTAACACATACAGATTTTATGGGAGGGCATACCATTAACTAATTAATCAATTAATTAATTTGTGCATTCATTCACACTTTTGATAAATATCGTTTAGAATATCAGTAGAATTTACAACATAAAAGAAACTCTTGGCACTGCACAAATTCAATATAAATGACACTATTTCAATCTGAGCTCTAGATGTATCAGGTAAGAATTGCATTTAGCTCTGAGAAGAGAGGCTCAGAGACCTGTGGCTTAACAAGACAGGAAAGAATTATTTTTAAAAAGAATATATAAAAATAGACTGAGAAGTCTTGAAATGGGCAGTTCAGGGCAGGTACAGTGGCACCATGGTGTCATCAAGACTGAGAAACATTTTATTCTTACACTTACCATTCTGTAGGATGTACTTACTGTCTTATGGTCACAAGATGGCAGTTGAAGCTCCACCCTTCATACCTGTAATCTAGGCAGGAGGAATGGAAAAGACAAAAGGCAAAAAATGCCTACCAAATACCAACCTCCTTTTAAAGAACGTTTGCCCGTAACTTACCCAATTTTAGCCATAACTTAATCTGATGGCCACCCCTATCTTCAAGGTGGCTGGGATTTAAGTATCATTATTAATTTGGGAATATTTCCACCACAAGTAAAATCAGAGTTATGTTAGTAAGGAAGAACACAAGAATGGGTATTGGCTAAGGAATGAGAGGTCCATACCATGTTCTCTACATATGTACCCTATGTTTATTATACTGAAATTCTTCACCCTTCCCACACTATTTTCATATTTCCTTGACTTTGCTTTCTCTTTATAATTTCCTCTGCCTAAAATATGTCTGTACTGTTCTCTACCAGTTAAAATTTTATCCACTTTTAAAGGCACATCTCAAGTAGCAACTTACTATGAAACTTTTCCCATCAAAATTAATTATTTTCTCTTCTATTCTCCTAGATTTTCTTCTTATCATGCAGTATTTATCCAGAGCAATTTGAGTTATAAGAGTTTTATGTATTGTATTTCTTCATGATATTTTTAATTCTTAGATATTAGGGGCCTATCATTTATTTTTTGTGCCTTGTATCTGTGACTTATATATAATAGATATTCAAGATATTTGTTGAATTAAAGATACAAATTCTACACAAATAAACCTAAAGTTTACTAGGGGAGACAACCTGTATGTGTGTATATAAATGTAGTGTGTGTATAAACGATCAAGGAGAGAATATATATACATATATGCATATACATATATATGAATATACATATATGTGTATTATATATATATACATACACATATATGTATATACGCATAATAATAATATATATAATTTCCTTGATCTTTCTGGACTTACATTTGTCCTTGTCAATGCAGTTCCTGGCTCTAAATCTTTGTTTACTCAACTATTTCTACATATTTTCTTCATTCTTTTTCAATTTCTTATTTCCCCTCTTTTCACCAATATGTACTAGACTCTCTTATAATAAAACAAAGGAATATTTTTTCTCTTGATTTTCATCTGCTTGCTAGATACATTCTTTTTCCCTTATATTTGACTGTTCTGGTTATTTTTTGTTTTCCCTCCATATCTAGCCTTTAACCTTCTCCACCAGGAATGAATTGTATCAGTGGGTTTCCAAATGTTCTGGCATCACTTAAGTTGGCCAAGAGGGGACTAGAGAGAAAAGAAAGAATGAGAGTAGAGTGTTTATTCCCCCAATTTAGTCCTTCAGAAGTCATCTCAGGCAACTGTGTCCCTTGACTAAATGTCGCTGCTTCTTTCAATACAGCCTGCTCTATAAAGCCATCTGGGTTCCTTTCAGGCTTAAGAGTGCTGACAGATGGTCTCTCATTCTCCACAACCTTTGTAATTACTATCATTGTAAATAAACTCTTTAAATCAGCTGAGAACCTGCCCAATTTCTCACCATGCATTCTTTCCTTAACTTTTTGCAAGCTAGACTAGTTTATTTTACCTTCTTTTTAGGAGGGTAGTTTATTCATCCTTGATGGTGAGGACAAGTAAGCCTCTGAAGGTCAATTTCAACATAAGTACTCTTCTCTCTAAAGAAATGGTGCTCCCTAGAAGAACATCTGTAAGAGAGAAGGTGAATAAAAGCCTTGAACCAGGAGCAGGTCATAAGCACATGTCATAAGATAAATGAAAAATTAAGCATATTAATTATTTATGAGAGGATAAGGATTTAAAAAAAAAAAAAAAAAAGGATGTAAAATAGTCAAGTGAATTGAAAAAAATGTAAAGCTTCCATAGTAATCGATTTGAATTGAATACCAAACAATTCCCTACATTCTGTGAGAGCACATTGTCTAAAAATTACTGATTGGAGGTCCATACCTATATAGATCAGTGGAGAAGTTAATGGCTTTATTAAAATATATAACATGTAGTCATATTAACTATGAGGTAATATGTTCTGACAAGATTTTAAACTGTAGGTTAATTACACATTAAAAAATAGTATCTCAAAAATGTAAAAAAGTTAAATATCTTACATAAAACCAGTGTAAATGAGTTTCTCATTTTGCCAAATCATTCTATATCTCTAACTGGCCTTTTTGAACAGCAATAAGAATTACAGAAAAGACTTTAATTTTAAGTCTTAAGCCAACTTTTTTTTTTTTTTTTCTGCATACATATGGTCAATGAAAAATGTTGGTAAGAGACAAGATAAGATAGAGATTAATGGAATTTTAAAAATCCTCTTTTCGTACTGTCATCTATATGGTAGTAACTTCAGAAGACTAATTGACCACGGTTTGCCTTTAGCTATTTTGACCTGGTCCCATTTCTTTTGTTCTCTGTATAATAACCACATAAAGAAACTACCTTGAAAACAATATCTGGAATGAAACATATTAAAATGCGTATTTGTAGTTACCTTGGTGTGCTAGGATTTCAGGTGGTTTTTTATTTTATTTTTATTTTTGCTCATCTCCATTTCTAATATTTACAAGAAATATATGCTTCTTGTAAAAATAAAAATCAATAACTCAAACATGTTAATTTTTAAAATGTCTTATGACAGCAATATACATATTCAAACTAGACCTGAACTAAGATGTATCCTTCTATTAAAGTCAATTTTTTGTTTCATTGATCTTGAAATATGCTTGAACTTGAGTTCATTCTATTTAGAACACAAAGCTGAGCACCTATTAAGTGCCTGAGAACCCTACTATACCCTGAACAAAGAGGAAATAGAGTATTTACTCCATAGGGAGACACAGAGATATCACAAATTGTAGTACAAGTCAGAGGGAGATATAGTCTATTCTAGGGTTGTGCCAATTGGAGGTGAAAGATTTTAAGGTTTAAAGACAGTGATATTGGGACTTCTGACCAACATGGCACTATAGACAGAAGCACCACACCATCCCTCCACAGCAAAGACCTGAAAAACTAAGTAAAACGAACATCAATTCTGGAAACCTAAGGATGAAACAAAGAGACAAAGAACTCAGCCAAGTACCAAATGGAATAAGAAACTGACAAAGAGGGAGTGAGGAAAGATACAGGCAGAAGTCCCTTGTTAGCTAACACATATGTCATCTTAGACTCCTGTCAGGGATTGGTGGAGAGGGAGTATGGGAAAGCAGCTTCACAGAACTCCCAGCAGGAGACAGAGCACCCAGTGAACAGCAATATATACTTTCCCACTCCCCATTCTTCTCCGCATGCTCTACCTCTGCTGCTTCCTAGGTGGCTGCAGTAGTTCAGGGGGCTGGGAAGTGCAGGGTCTGTGCCACTTGGATTTGTCTTGCCCACATCAGAGTTCAGAGGACAGGGTGTATTAGAAAGAACCTTCAAGGAGCTCCCATCAGGCACAGAGCACCCAGTAACTAGTGATATATGCTTTCCCACCTCCACCCTTCTTTCCTGTAGCTTGGCCTCTTCTGCTCCCCTCCGACCATAGCCTCCTGGATGGGAGGCACTGCCTTTGGCCCTGTGCTGCTTGAATTCACCCCGTCCACACTGGCTGGCTCCTGGAGTGCCATTTGTTTGTTGCTGGAATTGCTTTTTTTTTTTTTTTTTGCTTCTTTTGGTTTCTTCTGTGCCTCTCACCACCCTCCCCCATTCTCTCCAACACCTGGCTCTGTGTGCCATCTTTGCTTCTTCTTGAAAGGCTTGAAGTGCCACTAGATTGGGGAACTGCTTCCCTAGTCTGCATCGCCAAGTTGGTGGGATCCCCAGGACTTCTTTTGGTATCTTGTTTTGTTTTGTTTTCTTTTTTGTGAGTGTGTGTGTGTGTGGCTTGGGAGCCCCTTCTAGCTGGACTGGACTGTGCAGCTTGGGAGCCACTTCCCCGGTCTGCGCAGCTGTGTTGGTGGGATCCCTGGGGGAATTTCTTTTTTCCTTTTGTCTTCATTTATCAGTTTCTCGTCTTTCTATACTTACCTTTTTCCTGTCTGCTGAATACCTGGTGCTGTGTGACATCTCTACCCCTTCTAGATAGGCTATACTGTGTAGCCCAGAAGCCACTCCCCTGGTCTTCACAGCCACGCAGGTGGAAACCCTGGGAGACTTTTCTTTTTTTTTCCTATTTATTTATTTAGTATTTTTCCCTTTTCGTTTTCCTCCATTTCTTGGTTTCTCATCACTCCAGTGACAAGCTCCCTTAGCTCCTTTGGTTTGTTTTTGGCTTCTGTGTCTCTCTCCTCTCTGTCATCTTTGCCATACCCATCTTAGCTCCACACATCACAACTTCCCCCCTTCCTCCTGCCTACCTTCACCGTGTGCTGAACATTACGCCCCTGAACAGCACAGGTACAGCCTACTGGAAGCTGCCCTACACTGATTCTTGGCCACTCTGCCAGCCCTGTTACATGCCACACACAACACATCCCAACTCTTCCCTTCAGCTAGACCTGCCCTGCTGCACTGTAGCTGAGTGATTGGCACCACCCATTGGACAAGGAAGTGAAAAATACTGTGCCCAGATACATGCAAACAACAAAGAACACACAACCCACCTGCTCAGACATAACCAAATGAAACAAAAAAGCAGGATAAAACAGACAAATCTGCAATGAATAAATGAAGAAAATAACTACTGAATGTCCTGAAGACAGCAGGCACTATCAAGGCATATAAAAAAGCAGGACAAGATGGTTCAAGTAGGCATCCAAAATAAAACACCAAATTACTTTCCAGTAGAAGAAAAGGCACTAGAACTACTTGACAGGGATTTCAAATCTTTAATATTCAGAGCTATACAAGAGCTGAAGCAAAAAGCAGACAAAAATGAGGAAAAAATAGATAAATTCATGGAAAATGCAAACAAAAAAATGGAAGAATTTAGGAAAATAATACAGGAACTAAATGCCAAAATAAATTCACAACTAGAAATCATACAAAAAGAAATTGGAAATCCAAGAAATAAACTGCAAGATTTCAGAAAGGGACAGTGTAGTAGAAGGACTGAGGAACAGGTTTAAAATGATGGAAGACAAGATCAGCTAAAACTGAAGACAAACGCTTGGATACAACACTGTTTGAGGAAAAATCAGAAAAAAGAATGAAGAAAAATGAAGAAACCCTGAGAATTGTGTGGGATACAATCAGAATAAAAAATTTATGAGTGATCAGCATTCTAGAATAGGGGGAGAAAACAGAAAACACACAGAGAATTATTGAAGAATTGCTGACAGAAAACTTTCCTAATATCATGAAAGATGAAATGTTGACCATCCAAAGAGCTCAATGAACCCCATACAGGATAGACCTCCCCCCCAAAAAAAGTCATCTAGGCATATCATAATCATACTAGCTAAAACAAAAGACAAAGAAAAAATCCTGAGAGCAGCTCAAGAAAAACAAAAAGTCACATACAGAAAAAACGAAAGACAAAGAAAAAATCCTGAGAGCAGCTCAAGAAAAACAAAAAGTCACATACAGAGGAGAAAAAATAAGACAAAGCTCTGATTGTTAGGCAGAAACCATGCAGGAAAGTAAGCAATGGGATGACATATATAAAACCTTGAAAGAAAAAAAATGACAACTAAGAATAATATATCCTGCAGAACTCTTGTTCAAATATGATGGTGAAATTACAACATTTCCAGATAGACAGAAATTAAGAGAATATGTAAAAACCAAAACAAACAAGAGTTATTAAGGGAAGTCCTTCAGTCTGAGAACAACATCAGACCACAGCCTGAATCTAGGACATAAGATTGTACCAGCCAGATACGAACCTAGGAAATGAACTCTCAAGGACTATCCAAAACCAAGAGAATTACAACAGGGAATCAGGAAGATTATCTGTAAATGAGGGCATAAACAGTGTAGGTATAGAACTTTCTAATGGAGAGGAAGGCAAGGAGATACCAAGTAATAATAAACTGGTTCAAACCTAGGAAGATAAGGGTAAATTTCGAGGTAACCACAAAGAAAGTTAACAAACCTAATAATGAAGAAAAACATAAAGTTTCAGTAAAAAAAAAAATCTACAAACACAAATGGAAAAAAAAAAAAACCCTTAAAAGGAATTTAATACAGGAAAGTAAGAGGAATAAAGGAAACATCAGCACCACAAAAAAAGCACTACAAAATGACAGCAATAAACTCATACCTATCAATAATTACAGTGAATGTAAATGGCCTAAATGTGTCCATAAACAAACACAGAGTGACAGAATGGTTTAACAAAACAGGATCTATCACTATGCTGTCTGCAAGAGACAAACCTTCAAAACAAAGATGTAAATTTATGAAAAATAAAAGGATGGAAAAAAAATGTATCAAGCAAACAGCTACCAAAAAGAACAGGACTGGCAATACTAATCTCAGATAAAATAGACTTTGAAACAAAATCCTCCATAAAAGACAAAGAAGGGCAGTAATAATGATTAAACGGATGGTCCCTCATGAAGATAAAACCATAATAAGCATCTATGCACCCAATAACAGGGCTCTAAAATACATAAAACAAACTCTAACAGCACTGAAAAGAGAAATAGTTCCACAGTAATAGTGGGAGACTTCAACACACCACTCTCAGTAAAGGCCAGAACATCTAGAAAGAAACCCAACAAAGATATGGAAGAGCTAAGGGGCACAATCAGCAAACTTGACCTCATAGGCATATAAAGAACACTCCACCCAATAGCTGCAAAGTACACATTCTTTTCCAATGTGCATGGAACATTTTCCAAAATAGTCCACATCTTAGGCCACGGAGCAACCCTCAACAAAATCCAAAACATTGAGATAATACAAAGTGTCTTTTCTGACCACAATGCCATTAAGGTAGAAATTAACAACAGGAAGAGCAAGGAAACAAAGAATCAATTACATGGAAACTGAATAACACTCTGCTTAAAAACCACTGGGTAACAAAAGAATCAGAGATGGAATAAAAAATTTCTTAGAATCAAATGAGAGTGAAAACACATTATACCAAAAAATTTGGGACACAGCAAAGACAATCCTCAGAGGCCAATTTATAGCAATAGATGCACACATAAAAAAAGATGAAAGGGACAAAATCAAAACATAGGCTACAAAACTTGAACAAATAGAAAAAGAACAGCAAAAAAATAAAAAACTCACAGCCACCAGAAGAAAGGAAATAATAAAAATCAGAGCAGAAATAAATGAAACAGTCTAGAAAAACAATAGAAAGAATCAACAAAACCAAAAGTTGATTCTTTGAAAGGGTCAACACAATCAACAGGCCATGGACAAAAATGATAAAAGAAAAACAGGAGAGAATGCTAATAACCCAAATAAGAAATGAAATGGGGGACATTACAACAGATCCAACTGAAATAAGAAGGATCATAACTGAGTATTAAGAAAAAAGTATACTCTAGCAAATTTGAAAACCTAGAGGAAATGGACAAATTACTAGAAACACATTACTTACCCACACTAACACAAAATGATGTTGAAAATCTGAACAGACCCATAATAAGAGATTGAAAAGGTAATTAAAAAAAAAAACTCTCAAAGAAAAAAAAAACCCTGACCTAGATACTTTTGTTGGAGAATTCTACCAAACATTCAAAGGAGAGCTTACATCAGTACTACTCAAATTATCTCAGAACATAAAAAAGGAAGTGATACTTCTTAATTCATTCTATGAAGCCAGCATAACCCTGATACCTAAACCAGGCAAAGACACCACAAAAAAAGAAAATTACAGACCAATACCTCTCATGAATACAGATGCAAAAATTCTCAACAAAAATTCTAGCCAGTAGAATTCAACATCATATCAAAAAAATGATACACCATGACCAAGTAGGATCCATATCAGGTAGGCAAGAATGGTTCAGCATTAGAAAATCAATCAATACAATTCACCACATAAATAAAAGAATCACATGATCATCCTAGTTGATGCAGAAAAGGCATTTGACAGGGTCCAACACCCATTCCTGACAAAAACTCTCAATAACATAGGTATAGAAGGGAAATTTCTCAACATAATAAAGGGCATCTACGCAAAACCAATGGCCAATATCATTCTTAATGGAGAGAGGCTCAAAACATTCCCTGGAGACCAGGGACAATAGAAGAATGTCCTTTATCACCACTCCTATTTAACATTGTGCTGGAAGTCCTAGCTAGAGCAATAAGGCAAGAAAAAGAAATAAAGGGCATCCAAATTGGTAAGGAAGAAGTTAAACTGTCCCTATCTGTGAATGATATGATACTATACATAGAAAACCCAAAAGACTCCACAAGACAACTGCTGGAGCTAATAGAAAGATTGAGCAGGTTAACAGGATACAAGATAAACATACAAAAATCAGTTGGATTCCTATACACCAATAAAAAGAATAATGAAAATGAAATCAGGAAAATGATACCATTTATAATAGGCCCGAAAAAATAAAATACTTAGGAATAAATCTAACCAGGGATGTAAAAGACCTATACAAAGAAAATTACACAACACTACTGCAAGAAACCAAAAGAGATCTACATAAATTGAAAGACATACCATGCTTATGAATAGGTAAACTCAACATTGTGAAAATGACATTCTACCCAAAGCGATTTACAAAAACAATGCAATCTCGATCCAAATACCAAAAACATTCTTTAAAGAGGTGGACAACTAATTATTAACTTTATATGGAAAGGGAAGAAGCCTTAGATAAGTAAAGCACTACTGAAGAAGAATAAAGTAGGAGGACTCCCATTATCTCACCTCAGGACCTACTACACAGCTATGCTAGTCAAAACAGCCTGGTACTGGTACAACAACAGATACATTGACTAATGAAACAGAATTGAGAACCCAGATGTAAATCCATCCACCTATGGTCACCTGGTCTTCAACAAGGGCCCAAAGTCCTTTAAATGGGGAAAAGACAGTCTTTTTAATAAATGGTACTGGCAATACTGGAAGTCCATCTGCAAAAAAAATGAAACAGGACCCATACCTAGCACCACATACAAAACTAACTCAAAATGGGCCAAAGACCTAAATATAAAGCCAAAAACAATAAAGTTCCTGGAGGAAAAAATAGGGCCACTGATAGAAGCTGTAATACATGGCATTGGTGGGATATAAACTATAACCAGCAACATACAAACTCCAGAAGATAAGCTAGATAACTGGGATTTTCTAGAAATTAAACACTTATGCGCATCAAAAGACTTCACCAAAAGAGTAAAAAGAGAACCTACAGATTGAGAAAAAAAATTTGGCTATTACAAATCAGACAAAGGTCTAATTTCTAAGATCTACATGAAAATTCAATGCCTCTACAACAAAAAGACAAATAATCCAATTAAAAAATGAGCAAAGGAAATGAACAAATATTTCACCAAAGAAGACATTCAAGTGGCCAACAGACAAATGAGGAAATGTTCGCAATCACAAATGCAAATTAAAACCACAAGGAGATACCATCTTACACCGCCATTTCTGGCATGAATCAAAAAAACAGGAAATAACAAATGTTGGAGAGGCTGCAGGGAGAAAGCAACCGTTATGGCCTGCTGGTGGGAATGCAAAATGATACAACCACTTTGGAAAGATACGGCACTTCCTTAAATAGCTAGAAATAGAAATACCACATGATCCAGCAATCCCACTCCTAGAAATATATCGTAGAGAAATAAGAGTTGTCACACGAATATGCATACCCATGTTCATTGCAGCATAGTTCACAATAGCAAAACTTAGATGCTCATCAATAGATGAATGGATAAACAAAGTACATACACTCAATGATAAAGAACAACGATGAATCTGTGAAGCATCTCATAACGTGGAAGAATCCGGAGGGCATTAGGCTGAGTGAAATGAGTCAATCACAAAAGGATAAATATTATACGAGACCATTACTGTAAAAACTCATGAAAGGGTTTATACACAAAAAGAAACAATCTTTGATGGTTATGAGGGTGGGCAGAGGTAGGGATGAAAAAAACATTAGACGATAGATAGCAGTAACTTTGGTGAAGGGTAAGACTGCACAGTACTGGGGAAGCCAGCAAACTTGTACAAGGCAAGGTCATGGAAGCTCCATAGAAACATCCAAACTCCCTGAGGGACGAAATTGCTTGGCTGTGGGGACCATGATCTCAGGGAACATCTAGCTCTACAGACATAACATAGTTCATAAAGAAAATGTTCTACATTCGACTCTGATGAGTAGCGTCTGGGGTCTTAAAAGCCTGTGAGCGGCCATCTAAGATACTCCCCCCTCTGGAGCAAGGCAGAAGGAAGAAAAATATACATGGGAAAGATTAGTCCAAAGGACTAATGGACCACATCTACCACAGCCTCCACCAGACTGAGTCCAGTACAACTAGATGGTACCCGGGTGCCACCACTGACTGCTTTGACAGGGATTGCAATAGAGGGTCCTGGACAGAGCTGGAGAAAAATGTAGAACAAAATTCAAACTCACAAAAAAAGACCAGACTTTTGGGCCTGACAGAGACTGGAGAAACTCTGAGATTATGGCACCCAGACACCCTTTTAGCTCAGTAATGAAGTTACTCCTGAGGCTAACCTTTCAGCCAAAGATGAGACAGGTCCATAAAACACAACGAGATTAAAAGGGCACAACAGTCCAGGGCAAGGACTAGAAGGCAAAAGGGGACAGGAAAGCTGGTAATAGGGAACCCAAGGTGGAGAAGGGAGAGTGTTGACATGCTGTGGGATTGTTAACCAATGTCATATAACAATACGTGTACTAACCCTACAGAACTGGTGCAGAAACCAGTTTGTTCCGTAAATCTTCATCTAAAGTACAATTAAAAAAAAAGAAAATACTATGGCTTGGGTCAGGTGCATCTTAGTCCTTAAGGTGACATCTTTGCTTTTTAACACTTTAAAGAGATCTTTTGCAGCAAATTTGCCCGCTGCAATACATCATTTTTCTAAGCTGCACGAAATCTTGAAATTTCTTACCAATTTATTACATTCTGTATTCTAAAGATTATTTAAACTTTTTGGAAGAAAGTGGGCTTTTTTTAATAATAAAAAGCATTAAATAAAAAAGGGAAAAGAATGACACTTTACAAAATCCCCTAATTTGTAAAAATGCCTCCTATCAATAAACAATCATCAAAATGTGAAGAAAAAAAATAAAGATAGAAATATTGCTCCGGGTCTTTAACAAAGAGTAAACTTTTAGTGTGTAGAAAAAAAAAAAAACAGAACAATAGAAAGAATGTGAATGCTTTTATTTTGCCCTCAAAATAAGGATTGCTTTTATATATATGTATATACATATATTAAACCAAGCTGTGTTGGGTTTATGATCATAAATCGACTTCGAGTATACTTATATGTATTTCTCAAAGCAAATGATAAGTATAAAGCTAGAGTAAACCATGATCGGAGTTTTCCTGAGCAAATGTAACAAAAGGAGAAAAGGAAAGGAAAGTACTTTCCTTCATTTGGAAGGTCTTTGCTGAGGAGTAATAGGATGATTGACATGGAACTAAGCCAGGTAAAGAAGAAGTAGAATGAAAAGGTGGTAGAATCAATACATCAGAGGTTTTGATGATGTCAAAGTATTATTGAAATCAGGTTACTAGAGGTAGTTATCTAAAAAAACAAGAAAAGGCAAAAGTGGGGAGTTGGATGTTTATGATTGAGATTATGTAGGAATGGAGGGTTTGCAAGGATCAGCAATAATGAGTTATAGAGCCTGATCATGGAAATGAATTGACTAGGGAAAAGAGACAAACAAAATCATTAGCAATGAGATCAAGTAATCAAAAATGAGTATTTTGAGAATTTGAACTACTCAGGAATTATTTTCACTGATCTTAGGGCACATTTTCAGAGAAATGATAAAATGTAAGCCTCTAATATTCACATAATTTTAGTAATTATCCTTTTCCATAAAATTAAAACACAGAATACTATTATCTTATACTAAGTACCCAAATGTATTAAATATATGCAAATATGCATATGTCTGTATCTCAAATGGGAAACCCTGGTAGCATAGTGGTTAAGAGCTACAGCTGCTAACCAAAAGGTCAGCAGTTCGAATCCACCAGGCCCTTCTTGGAAACCGTATGGGGCAGTTCTACTCTGTCCTATAGGGTCGCTATGAGTCGGAATCAACTCAACGCCAATTTTTTTTTTTTTTCTGATATCTCAGATAATATTAATCTGTCTTCTACTTGCACCAAGGCCACTATCGATATGCTAACATATCGAAAGGAAAAACAATTCAGACTCTGAAAACTCTGAAGATTGCAGAAGCTTTTTAATGAAAGGTTTTCTTGAGGATTATTATAAAGGAGGAAGTATAGCATACAACCCTCAGCAAAACTTCTTAGATGGCCTCTCAATTACTTTTTTTGTTCATTGAATCTTTCCTAAATTCTTATATGTGTTGGCTCAGTTCTCTTTCTTATTTCTTATTGTTTCACATCCTTTACTATCTGGTCACCTTGATGAAGCTAAAAGGTAAAGTGGGGCTCCTGAGATGTCTGCGTTTGTATCTTTACCCATTATGCAGCACAGATCATGTATTTTCTTTAAAAGGCATGAAAGGAAAAAAAAAAAGTTATAAGTATTTACATTTTCATGTATTTAGTCCCTGTCACATGTGTTCATGGATATACAATATGCATATTTATTTATGTGTGTGAGAGAGAAAGAGTGAGAGAGGATTTATTCAAAGGTATGAGATACAGTGATTTACCTCAATAGTTGAGAATCAGAACTGCAGGTGAATAAAACTTTATTAAATGACAGAGCTTGACTAGTTGGGTATTCAGATAAGTTTGGGAGCATGACTGTAAATAAATGAACTAGGAATCGAGTTTGACATTTGCATGATGAAATATGAAGCATATTTTCAATAATTTCAGTGATCTCCTAAATATCATTCAGAAATGCTAGCTGACCCAAATATCCATCTGGCTAATGACTTTCTTTGCAAAGCATATGACAAGTTGTCACAGCCATAACACTAGTAATACATCAATAAATTCCACCTTTTCTGAGTTTTTGTATATTTATACCTAAAGCAATGAAAAAATCCCTGGGTATAATAGAAATTGACAGAAATCGCTTATAGAACCAAGAGAGAATACTAATGTTTAAAACACTCATCTATTTGAATGTAATGCAAATCTTCTGGCTGTATACTTCTCTTAAATAAAGAATGTTTAACCGAATGTGAGGGTAAAAATCCTCATTTATCATTTTTTGAATATAAACAAAATAACCTTCAAAAGTGTATATCAAGGTCTTTTTTTTTTTTTTTTAAATAAAAAGAGCTTGCAAAGCCAAGAGGATTTTAGTAGGCAAGTTATTACTTCTTTTTTCTTAAATAAGGTTAAATCTCTAGTAAACAAAACTAATGTGTTTCTCTCATACTTCCTAGGTTTCTTGATGGGAAATGGTAAACAGGAAATAGAAAGGAGAAAACAAAATCTTGAAACACATATTTCAATCTTCAACCCCAATGTTATGAATTTATTAATTTATATACTTGAATAGCCAAAAACCAAAAACCCTTTGCCGTCGAGTCAATTCTGACTCATAGTGACCATAAGGGACAGAGTAGGACTGCCCCATAGGGTTTCCATGGAATGGCTAGTGGATTTGAACTGATGACCTTTTGGTTAGCAGCTCTTAAACACTGCATCACAGCCATTAGCTCATCATTAGGAGTTTTGTTCATTAAATGATACGAGATAATTTTAAATTGATTTCTTATAAATGCTTTAGTATTTGTAAGGGAGATCAGTGCTGAATAGGTAAAGGCGTATTATTTTAGACACAGGTTATTTGATTTCAAGGAAAAGAAGCAATGTGAGGTAGCTGAAATGAAAAAGGGTAGATACTTGGCAGGTGCATATCATAGTACCCACAAATAGAAAAATACCTGAGCCTCCCTAGGGCCTAGAGCTAAACAGGTTGCCACTCATTCATATTCTTTATTTTCTGCAGCCATACCCAGGGCTAAATAGTTAAATAGTATCACATCTATTTACTACTTACCCTTGTACATTTGCTTCTTTTAGTCTCTCTCTCTAGACCACCTCCTTTATCTTTACTCACAAGTATCCCACATATGGCTGCCTCAATGAAGGCTTTTACATAGCTTCTTACTTAGTTCGAGGGCCCAACAAAGGCAAACTAGATACTTTGAGTCATACATTCAGCTCCTTGAATCAGATGACCAATCCAGCTCCAATGAGTTGTGACATAGCGGGGTACACAATCAAGGGACAAAATAGGGAAGTCACTCTGGGAAGACATTCTCTCAGAAAGGATGAGGGCAGGTTTCTCATGAGAAAAGGATGCAACTTTCTAGCACATCCCCACTCCGTTAGGCAAGGCCCATGACTAGTGATACAGATAAATAAAATATTCATCTATATGCTATTTCATAAAGAAGGTCTCTTATTCTACGTACCCTTCCACGTTGCCTATGGAACTCCCTAATATTTTCTATTCATAAATCCATTATGGGGTGCTGTATATGGAACTCAAACACCTCTACTTTTCTTTATTTTTGTCTTTTTTTCTGATTTCTTACTATATCTGCCAATGAATTTGATTTTGTGCATTAAGAGCTGGCTCTGTCACCTGCTTTGCTCTTCTTAACTACATAACCCTCAGGACTGACCACTATCTCCCATGCCTCCAGAAGCTAGCTCGGGCTTTTTTTTTTTTTCCCCCCAACTGATGGACAAGACACAATACTATTATATGACCACTTGTCTGACTGTGAATATCATCACTTCCTGAGACAACTCATGTCACCTAGATTAAGTCTGAAGTTATGATTCTCCTTTGGATTCTGCAATTTGCACCAAAGATGATAACTCCCTTTGGAGGCTAATTCTTCAGTCAGGCTACTTTTTGATTTGATTCATTTATGGATTTCTCCTGACCTTTCTTCCTGTTCTCTACTGAGATTTCAGCATACATTGTGACTGAATTTGTGTAGATTTTGAATGGTGATGGCAAAGAAAGAAAGAGAAAATTGTGAAGCACCTGGCAGTCTGCATGGAACAGACTTGGTTGCATTCTAGCACGGGTGGCCATCAGCATTGACGGTATAACCTGATGGACTTCATCTTCATACCAGTCTTCAATCTGGATGTGGTTACCCAGCATTGTTTTACCTTCCAGGTTTTTAACTTATTATACCCTCTTTCCAGCCACAGCCTCCACACTTGATGGTTCTGTGACTACTCCTATGAGCCTAGTCTTCAAATACCCAACCATTTAATATCACTTCTCTCCTAATTTTACACAGATGAACAACTGTCTTCTACCTGTTCTTGAGCCCTATCCAAGGCTGTATGTAGTAGAATCTTATCACAGAGAGAGTAGGTTGTTTGGAACACAATTTCACTGGTCTCAGACACATTTGTCATTCTTCTTTCTCAAGCTTTCTGAATTTTCTTTATAATTTTAACTGGCCTCACATCCTTCTTTTGTTGTTGTTAGGAGCCGTTGAGTCTTTTCTATTCCTTAGAGACTCGATGTACAACAGAATGAAATACTGCCCAATCCTGTGCCATCCACAAAATCATTGCTATGTTTGAGCCCATTGTTGCAGCCACTGTGTAATTCATCTCATTGAGAGTCTTCCTGTTTTTCACTGCCTCCCTGCTTTACCAAGCTTGAAGTCTTTCTCCAGGTACTGGTCCCTTCTGGTAATATTCCTAGAATATGTGAGCTGAAGTCTTGCCATCCTTGCTTCTAAGGAGTGTTCTACTTGTACTGATTTATTCATTCTTCTGGCAGTCCATGGTATATTCAACATTCTTTGCAAACACCGTAATTCAAATGCATCAATTTTTCTTTTGTCTTCCTTATTCATTGTCCAGCTTTTGCATGCATATGAGACAGTTGACCATGGCTTGGGTCAGGTGCGCCTTAATCTTCAAAGTGATATCTTCGCTTTTTAACCTTTAAAGAGATCTTTTGCCAGATTTATTTGCCCTATGCGGAACACTTGTGATTTCTTAAATGCTGCTTCCATGGGCGTTGATTGTGAACCCAAGTAAAAGTCATTTGACTGGGTGTACCATAACAAATTACAGATAACACTGTGAAGAAAGGGGATTCCCGAACACTTAAATGTGCTCATGAGGAACCCGTACTTATACCAAGAGACAGTTGTTCAAATAGAACAAAATGATACCACATGGTTTAAAATTAGAAAAGGTGCGTGTCAGGGCTTTATCCTTTCACCATACTTATTCAATCTATTTGCTGAGCAAATAATCCAAGAAGCTGGACTGTATGAGGAAGACTGGGACATCAGTATTGGAGGAAGACTCATTAACAACTCGTGATATGCAGATGACACAACTTTTCTTGCTGAAAGTGAAGAGGACTTGAAGCACTTATTGATGAATATCAAAGACTACAGCCTTTGCAACATAAAGAAAACAAAAATCCTCACAACTAAGCCAATAAGCAATGTCATGATAAATGGAGAAGATATGAAGATGTGAAAGATTTTGTCTTACTTGGATGCACATCCTTCTAATACCTCCTAAATGTAGGCATTTAGCAAGACTCAAATTTAAGCCATAAAGAAAAAATTTTTTTTTCTTTTATTTAGCTACATCTTTGAAAAAATATATCTACTTTCAGAGGATTCTCTCCCACCCTTATTCATGTTGTTGTTGTTGTAAGGTGCTGTTGAGTCAGTTCCACTCATAGCAACCCCATGCACAACAGAACAAAACACTGCCCGATCCTGAGCCATCCTTACAATTGTAGTTATGCTTGAGCTCATTGTTTCAGCCACTGTGTCCATCCACCTCATTGAGGGTCTTCCTCTTTTCCAGTGACCCTGTACTCTGCCAAGCATGATGTCCTTCTCCAGCGACTGATCCCTCCTGACAACACGTCCAAAGTGTGTAAGACACAGTCTCTCCATCTTTGCCTCTAAGGAGCATTCTGGTTGTACTTCTTCCAAGACAGATTTGTTTGTTCTTTTGGCAGTCCATAGTATGTTCAATATTCTTTGCCAACACCACAATGCAAAGCCATCGACTCTTCCTTGGTCTTCCTTATTCACTGTTCAACTTTCACATGCATATGATGTGATTGAAAATACCGTGGCTTGAGTCAGGCACACCTAAGTCTTCAGGGTGACATCTTTGCTCTTCAACACTTTGAAGAGGTCCTTTGCAGCAGATTTACCCGACGCAATTGTCTTTTGATTTCTTGACTGCTGCTTACATGGCTGTTGATTGTGGATCCAAGTAAAATGAGATCCTTGACAACTTCTACCTTTTCTCTGTTTATCATAATGTTGCTTATTGGTCCAGTTGTGAGGATTTTTATTTTCTTGATGTTGAGGTGCAATGCATACTGAAGGCTGTGGTCCTTGATCTTCATTAGTAAGTGCTTCAAGTCCTCTTCACTTTCAGCAAGCAAGGTTGTGTCATCTGCATAACACAGGTTGTTAATGAGTCTTCCTCCAATCCTGATGCCCCATTCTTCTTCATATAGTCCAGCTTCTCATATTATTTGCTCAGCATACAGATTGAATAGGTATGGTGAAAGAATACAACCCTGACACACACCTTTCCTGATTTTAAACCAATCAGTATCCCCTTGTTCTGTCCAAACAATTGCCTTTTGATCTATGTAAAGGTTCCTCGTGAGCACAATTAAGTGTTCTGGAATTTCCATTCTTCACAGTGTTATCCATAGTTTGTTATGATCCACACAGTCGAATGCCTTTGCATAGTCAATAAAACACAGGTAAACATCCTTCTGGTATTCTCTACTTTCAGCCAGGATCCATCTGACATCAGCAGTGATATCCCTGGTTCCACGTCCTCTTCCGAAACCAGCCTGAATTTCTGGCGTTCCCTGTCGATATACTGCTGCAGCAATTTTTGAATAATCTTCTGCAGAATTTTTTCTTGCATGTGATATTAATGATTTTGTTCTGTAATTTCCACATTCAGTTGGATCACCTTTCTTGGGAATAGGCATAAATATGGATCTCTTCCAGTCAGTTGGCCAGGAAGCTGTCTTCCATATTTCTTGGGATAGACAAGTGAGCACCTCCAGCACTGCATCTGGTTGTTGAAACATCTCAATTGATATTCCATCAATTCTTGGAGCCTTGTTTTTCGCCAACGTCTTCAGAGCAGCTTGGACTTCTTCCTTCAGTACCATCGGTTCCTGATCATATGCCACCTCTTGAAATGGTTGAACATCAACTAAAACTTTTTGGTATAATGACTCTGTGTATTCCTTCCATTATTAATGCAGTCATTAAATCCCATAGTCTTAGTTATCTAGTGCTGCTATAACAGAAATACCACTAGTGGATGGCTTTAACAAAGGGAAATTTATTTTCTCACAGTCTAGGAGGCTAAAAGTTCTAATTCAGAGAGTCAGCTTCAGGGGAAGTCTTTCTCTCTCTTTTGGCTCTGAAAAAAGTTTCTTGTCATCAATCTTGCTCTGTTCTAGGAGTTTCTCATAGCAGGGACCCCGGGTCCAAAGGACACTCTATGCTCCCGGTGCTTCTTTCTTGGTAGTTTGAGGTCTTTATATTTCTCTGCTGGCTTCCTTTTTACGTCTCAAAAGAGATGGACTTCAAACCCTTTAGGCTGTTATTCAAGGCTTTCCAAAATCTAGACCTAAACTAAAAAAAAAAAAAAAAAAAAGGTAGACCTAAACTACCTTTCCAAATTTAGACCCATTACTCCCAAAGCAAACTACTGTATGCATGTTATACAAGAACCCTCTCATATCAGCTCCTTAAAATTTTCAGCCTTAATTCTAACCCAATTCTAATGAACTTAATGCTATAGGCACTTCAGATTTCTTCTGATTTTTAAAAATTGTCTCCCTCATGTCATAATGTGTCCTGCTGTGCATTTGTCTCTCCTCAGATGTGTGAACTTGTTGATAACAGGGAATATGCCTCATTCAGAATTACATTCTCCCAGTTTGACCCCTAGACTTAATAAAAGTGATCAAAAATACCAAGCAAATGAAATATTGTTGACAATGTCTTTAAATCCTATAGTCCAGGATATCAAAGTTTAATAAAGGGAAACTACTATTTCTTAACTGATTCTTTCCATTTATTTATAGCCAAAATTTATGTCTCTGTTTGTACATGTAGAAAAACAGACATAATTGCTTTGATGACATCCCATTGCCTAATTCAACGAGACTGTGACATAACTGAGAATAGAGTTTAGTTCTTTGACTTCCAATTCATGTTTCCTACAAAGCATAACAACAGTAAGGAAAGAAATCCCATATGAATCAAACATTCTTTGAATCAAAGTAAATTTTTCTTTCTAACATTATCACTCTCACTTCAGGATATTGTGTGAGCTGAAAAGAAAGGCTTTGTGCTGAGGCTGCATCTTGCTAATGTTTCCACTAGCATATTAACTTCTTGTTAACTTCTTGTTAGAGAGGTATATAACTTGAATGGAACCTGAGCAGTTATAGTACAGGTAGGAAGAATTTATGTAACCTTCATTTTTCTCTTAATGAAAGCTCTAGTACCTTTAAGATCTGAAAAGGCAAAACCTTTGCCATGAAAAGAATAACAGCTAAAAGATAAATTCACAAGCAGTTAACAAATATTGCATTGACTTTTGCACATTTTTGGGCCACAAAAGAAGTGCATAGATGAGCACCTGTCAAAAAATCTTGACAGACCATATAAGTTGAAAATGATATTGAATATTAAAGAAATGTATGACTGGACTCCAAATATATAAATATTTTTTTTCTTATTGAAGCTTAGCCTGGATAAAGGTTGTTTCAAATTTAAAGGAAATAGCCAATATTTTAGCTACAATTCAATGAATATGATAATTTGATTACTTATAAGTATGATTAATGTTGCATCATTTTTTAAACATGAAATCTTATATAACCTGATATTTGGTTTTAAAATACTCCAGCAATGTACCATTTGTATACTGAGAAGAAGTTAGAGTCTTTACTTTCACCCTTCCTCTTTTCCCTAAAAGATCCACAGGAGATTTAAAGGTTGCGTTTCAGTGTACTGAATAGCATATTCCCATGTGTAAGTAGATAAACTTTCAACACACACTCGGGGTGTATTTCACTCACCCATCATAGGAAGACCACATTCTAAATTGCTTTAAATGAGTTACAGTAATTTCTGGGATCTACTTTTGCATTTCAGCAGATGGCTTAATAAAGGTCTGGCTGAATTATAAAGATTTGGTTGAGCCAATCATATTTTTTTGTTAACACAGGTAAACATTTTGAAATTGATAGACTCATCTGAACCCTATTATCATTCCTAATAATGTACTGAATTTTTTATTCCAGTCACTATTCTAGAGCCCTGAGACGTAAACATAGATAAGATGTTGCAGGAGAGAAAATATATACACCGGTGTTTATTAAATATTGGGAAAACTTAGCGGTAGACACATGGAACCTGAATCTTAAAAACAACCAAAAAACCTTGCAGGAATTATCAAGTTGAAGTGTAGGGGTAAGAGCATTACCACCATGTGGTTGTTGTTAGTCGGGTTGCTGTCGAGTCGGTTCCGACTCATAGCAACCCTATGCACAACAGAATGAAACACTGCCTGGTCCTGAGCCATCCTTACAATCGTTGTCATGCTTGAGCTCATTGTTGCAGCCACTGTGTCAATCCACCTTGTTCGGGGTCTTCTTCTTTTCTGTTGACTCTGTACTCTGCAAAGCACGATGTCCTTCTCCAGTGACTGATCCCTCCTGACAACATGTCCAAAGTATGTAAGACGCAGTCTCCCCATCCTTGCCTCTAAAGAGCATTCTGGCTGCGCTTCTTCCAAGACAGATTTGTTTGTTCTTTTGGTAGTCCATGGTATATTCAATATTCTTCGCCAACACAATTCAAAGGCGTCAACTCTTCTTTGGTCTTCCTTATTCATTGTCCAGCTTTCACATGCATGTGATGCAATTGAAAATACCATGGTTTGTATCAGGAGCACCTTAGTCTTCAACACTTTGAAGAGGTCCTTTGCAGCAGATTTGCCCAATGCGTCTTTGATTCCATGGCTGTTGATTGTGGATCCAAGTAAAATGAAATGCTGGACAACTTCAATCTTTCCTCCGTTTATCATGATGTTGCTTATTGGTCCAGTTGTGAGGATTTTTGTTTTCTTGATGTTGAGGTGCAATTCATACTGAAGGCTGTGGTCCTTGATCTTCATTAGTAAGTGCTTCAAGTCCTCTTCACTTTCAGCAAGCAAGGTTGTGTTATCTGCATAACACAGGTTGTTAATGAATCTTCCTCCAATCTTGATGCCCCATTCTTCTTCATATAGTCCAGCTACTTGTATTATTTGTTCAGCATACAGATTAAATAGGTATGGTGAAAGAATACAACCCTGACACACACCTTTCCTGACTTTAAACCAATCAGTATCCCCTTGTTCTGTCCAAACAACTGCCTCTTGATCTATGTAAAGGTTCCTCATGAGCACAATTAAGTGTTCTGGAATTTCCATTCTTCACAGTGTTATCCATAGTTTGTTATGATCCACACAGTCAAATGCCTTTGCATAGTCAATAAAACACAGGTAAACATCCTTCTGGTATTCTCTGCTTTCAGCCAGGATCCATCTGACATCAGCAGTGATATCCCTGGTTCCACGTCCTCCTCTGAAACCAGCCTGAATTTCTGCCACTTCCCTGTCGATACACTGCTGCAGCCGTGTTTGAATGATCTTCAGCAAAATTTTGCTTGCATGTGATATTAATGATATTGTTCTATAATTTCCACATTCAGTTGGATCACCTTTCTTGGGGATAGGCATAAATATGGATCTCTTCCAGTCAGTTGGCCAGGAAGCTGTCTTCCATATTTCTTGGGACAGATGAGTGAGCACCTCCAGCACTGCATCTGGTTGTTGAAACATCTCAATTGATATTCCATCAATTCCTGGAGCCTTGTTTTTCGCCAATGTCTTCAGAGCAGCTTGGACTTCTTTCAGTACCATCAGTTCCTGATCATATGCCACCTCTTGAAATGGTTGAACGTTGACTAAATCTTTTTGGTATAATGACCCTGTGTATTCCTTCCATCTTCTTTTGATGTTTCCTGGGTCTTTTAATATTTTCCCCATGGAACCCTTCACTATTGCAAATCGAGGCTTGAATTTTTTCTTCAATTCTTTCAGCTTGAGGAACACCGAGTGTGTTCTTCCCTTTTGGTTTTCCATCTCCAGCTCTTTGCACATGCCATTATAATACTTCTCAAGCCGCCCTTTGAAATCTTCAGTTCTTTTATTTCATCAATTCTTCCTTTTGCGTTAGCTGCTCGAAGCTCAAGAGCAAGTTTCAGAGTCTCCTCTGACATCCATCTTGGTCTTTTCTTTCTTTCCTGTCTTTTCAATGACTTCTTGCTTTTTTCATGGATGATGTCCTTGATGTCATTACACAACTTGCCTCGTCTTCCATCACTAGTATTCAATGCGTCAAATCTATTCTTGAGATGGTCTCTAAATTCAGGTGGGATATACTGAAGGTCATACTTTGGCTCTTGTGGACTTGCTCTGATTTTCTTCAGTTTCAGCTTGAACATGCATATGAGCAATTGATGGCCTGTCCCACAGTCGGCCCCTGTCCTTGTTCTGACTGATGATATCGAGCTTTTCCATCGTCTATTTCCACACATGTAGTCAATTTGATTTCTGTGTGTTCCATCTGGCAAAGTCCATGCGTACAGTTGCCCTTTATGTTGGTGATAGAAGGTGTTTGCAATGAAGAAGTCGTTGGTCTTGCAAAATTCTATCATTCGGTCTCCAGCATTGTTTCTATCATCAAGGCCATATTTTCCAACTACTGATCCTTCTTCTTTGTTTCCAACTTTCACATTCCAATTACCAGTAATTTTATCAATGTGTCTTGATTGCATGTTCAATCAATTTCAGACTGTAGCAGCTGATAAAAATCTTCTATTTCTTCATCTTTGGCCCTAGTGGTTGGTGCTTAAATTTGAATAATAGTCGTATTAACTGATCTTCCTTGTAGGCGTATGGATATTATCCTATCACTGACAGCATTGTACTTCAGGATAGATCTTGAAATGTCCTTTTTGACGATGAATGAAACACCATTCCTCTTCGAGCTGTCATTCCCAGCATAATAAACTATAGGATTGTCTGATTCAAAATGGCCAATACCAGTCCATTTCAGCTCTCTAATGCCTACGATATCGATGTTTATGTGTTCTATTTCATTTTTGACAATTTCCAATTTTCCTAGATTCATACTTCTTACATTCCAGGTTCTGATTTTTAATGGGTGTTTGCAGCTATTTCTTCTCATTTTGAGTTGTGCCACATCAGTAAATGAAGGTCCTGAAAGGTTTTCTCCATCCACGTCATTAAGGTCGACTCTACTTTGAAGAGGCAGCTCTTCCCCAGTCATCTTTTGAATGCCTTCCAACCTGGGAGGATCATCTTGCAGCACCATATCAGACAATGTTCCGCTGCTATTCATAAGGTTTTCACTGGCTAATGCTTTTCAGAAGTAGACTGCTGGGTCCTTCTTCCTAGTCTGTCTTAGTCTGGAAGTTCAGCTGAAACCTGTCCTCCATGGGTGACCCTGCTGGTATCTGAATAATGGTGGCATAGCTTCCAGTATCACAGCAACACACAAGACCCCACAGTACAACAAAATGACAGACACGTGGGGTATTACCATCATAGGGGACAGCTATGAAGACAGAAAGCAACAAAGTGTGGGTGGGCAACTCTAAGCTGCACAGTGTTTTTAGATCGTGAAGTTTAAGCAGATAAGAGTGAAGATATAGAAAAGGTCTAGTCCAAGTATGTTGTGGTATATGAAGTAGTTTGAACTTCATCCTATAAAAATAGAGACACACTGAAGGGTTAGCAATTGTTTTAAGCAGATGATTTATGTTTATAACAGCCCACACTGGCAGTGATGTGAAGGATAGATTTGAGGGGATAAGACTAGAAGCAAGGAGAGTGTTAAAGTTGTCCAGGAGAGAGATGTTTTGGATCTGTGCAAGGACAGTGCTACTAATGATAAAGGGGTGGATAAAGATAAATATTTAGGAGGTAAAATTGCCAAGACTGGGGACAATTACTGACTCGTGGGGGTAGAGAAAGAGATACAGGAATGAAGAATAATTATTCTAGGGTTTATCGTTTGAATGACTGGGTACATGATGTGTCATCAACTTGACTGGAGAATAAGGAGAAAGAATATGTGCAAGAGAAGAAGAAAAAGGGGGAAGAGAAAAAGGAGAAAGAGGAAGAGCAGGAGGAGGAGGGTTTTACTAATCATTGCACTTGCAAGCAAACGGGTTCCTTTTATATTAGTGGCTGTTGAATGATGCTGTAATGACTTCAGAAGGTACTCACTGTCCTTGAAGAATATTAATATAGGATGTGTGTTCACAACCGAGTTAGTATATTTATTATTTTGATTTTCATTTTAAAATACTGTAGAATTTTCTAAGCTTTCTTTTATTTTTCAATTATTCTTTTTATATGAAAAGCTTAAGATTGTTCATTTACAGAGAAAAGCAATAATGGACTAGATTGATTTTTAAGACATTCTCTCCCAGGCTTAATGTTTAAGATGCAATTTTAAAAGTTTAGGGATATTCATTAAGCATCCCTAGATTCATTAATGAGTTAAGTATTTATTGCCCTTAATTCATTTAATTTGTGGAATTATAGCTAAAATAAGAAATAGCTCAAGTCATCCATCTGTTTCATGGTTATACTGAGATTAATGTCAAATTCTTAGATTTGGTTATTACCACATCACTAAGATACAGTTTGTAAAACCCAAACCAAATACAACCAAACCAAAAAATCATCTACCTGAAAACGCCACATCATAATGTAATGACTGCCATTCTATCTCCAGGTAGCAATAACTTAATGGTTTATATGGCTATGCAAATAATTTCAAAGCCAGATTATGTGGTCATGAGAAAGATCCGTATTCTATTAACTAGTCCTTGAACCATACAAAACTACTGTGTATTTTTCATTTGTTAAAATAAATAGCATAGATTTTAAATGACTGGAAGTATTATACCACATAATGGTAGAAATATCCAATGACACAAAATTTCCAACAACACTAAAATAATTAATGTCTCTAAATTTCTCATGTTTCTGTGCCTCCAAAAACTAAAATTTTCTTCAAATATATTTACAAAGGTATACTTTATAGAATTTTACCTGCAGTGCAAATATTAGGAAGTCATTTATACCATGATTTGTTATGTATGTAATGCCAGTGATTAATTTTTGTTATGATATAGTTTATTTTAACTAAAGGAAATTATCTATTGGGCTGGCACAAAGGTGGCTCAAAGGAACAAAGGCCTTTTTAACTTTCAGGTTATGGCTTTTAATTCTTCCTAAATCATTATAGCTAAAGTGGACTATATGATACCCAAGTGGCCTAGAAGAGTTAATGTACTTCCCTAAGCACTTAAAATAGTACAAGACTTTGGCACTGGGGTAAATCTGACATTTTATGGTTAATCAATTAAAACAAAGGGAAGTCTAGATATCTGAGGCTTATTTTGCTAAATATTCTTAGAATAATACTCAAATATCAAATAAAGGACTGGCATCTAATGGAAATCTAAAACTTCTTAACTTGAAGGAACTTAACCAATGAGTGATTAGAGACACGGTTTACTTATCTTGTCAAAACAGTTAACTGAGTAGGCAAGACTGATTTGTCCAAGTTTTTGGCATTCTCCAGGTTAGGCAGATAGGACAGGAGTATCCAACTGGTATTTGAAATTTGGTCTAGACGGAGTTGTGATTTCTAGTTTTCTTCTTAAAGCAAGTCGGAATTATTTTCATCAGACTTTATAATAATTGTCTTTGTAATAATTATCACCAGCATTTTTTTCTGTACCTGTTTTAATATGTTATAACACAACTGTTTTTGAGCAAAGGAATTAAGACATTTTCTCCAGAAAACGGGAAATGATCATTTTAATAGTGTTTTCAGAAGAAATAACTATTCCAGGGCACCAAGTAGCAAGCCCAGAATCCCAATAAACTTACCACAAGGACTCAAGTTCATCTGAATGAGTAACTTAGGGAGAAATCTTGCAGAATCACTCTGAAGCATTTTTAACATGAGAAAGAACAGACTCTTGCTAATTTTCTAGTCACCAAAGGGCCACATTAAAAAGATTTCCTGTAGTTGAGGGATTTTTCAAGGTTATGATATTGCCCATCAAACATCAAAACATGAGATGCACAGACTCTGAAAAAAATTCAGCACTTTCATTTTTACATTCAGTAGTGGGTCCCTGGGAAGTAACTGAATGTCCTTGACAATGTACTATGGTTAGTTCTGCTGCCGTAGGCATTTTCCTGAATACTGTTTTTACCTTTATAGGCATTTCACCGTAAAAAATGCCTGGAAATGGGGAAATGAGTACATGTACTTATTTGGTCTTGTTTACAGTAAGAATTCAGAAAATGTGAAACTCTTGTTATTAGAACGAATGCATATTGCTTTTTATGTACTTGAATGTAGTTGTTTTAAAAATTACAGTAGAATAAATTTGGAGAAAAAGCATTTTTTTGGTCTATGAATAAGGTGCGATCTTACTTGAAACTAAATTATTGGAATTGAAGTGTGGGGGTTATGGAATTTCAGTTTATAGCTTCTTTTTAAGAGGTATATCTTGATTTCAATAAAGAAATCAATGAAATTGAGTGTTGGAATTTTAACATCTTTAAAGCTAAAAATATATTATGGTTCATGGTCTAGGGTTTCACATATGAATCAAAAACAATTGTTTAGCATATACAAATATGCACTGAAAATACAATCTGCTTGTGATGGAAAAGGCTATGCTACGATTCATTACAGATATGCAACATAAGGTATGAAAATGTATCTCATAAAATTGAATTTTAAATGTGTCTGTAATATCAGAATAAAAATACTGTTAGATTCTAGGATTTGTTAAGTCATGAAATATCTCCACGGCTATTAAGTTTGATTTTAATCAAGACACAAATGGTGTCAGATGAAGTCTGACAATTAATACGAAAACCAAAAAACTGAACTCATTGCCGTTGAGTCGATTCTGACTCAGTGACCCTAAAGGACAGAGTAGAACTGCCCCACAGGGTTTCCAAGGAGCACCTGTGGATTCAAACTGCTGGCCTTTTGGTTAACAGCTGTGGCTCTTAACCACTACACCACCAGGATTTCCAATTGAATATAAGCTTACAAAAATCTGTATTTCCCTGTTCAAATTCTTCCTGAGCCAGGTCTCTAAAATGAAATAAACATCTTGTAGTAAATAGGATTTTTGATGCCTCAAAGGACTGTGTCATTTGATTATTGGTTATATCCCTTGTGTCTGTCACATAGTAGGTTCTCTATAAATGCTACCGAATGAGTATTTGAATTCACATACAAGTACCCTGAAAAACTTACAATTCATAAATATAGTATACTTTATTTTACTAGCTGTGCAAAGTTCTCTGGCTCCAAAATATTTTATCATGTATTTGTTATAAAACCAGAATTTTGAAAGCTCTTTTATATAATAAATGTGGACATTTTTGGACCTATAATTTAGATAAGATATAATTTTACAAAGCACAATGACGTGCTACATCCCTGGCACATACAACTAGCTGGAGGTTTTAACAACCATGCTGTGTTCCTCATACATACATCAAAGATTCTAAGTTATGCTAATGACTCATTTTTCCTGAGGTGGTCATTATTTTCTACCAACCAAAATAATTGGTAAATAGGCTAGGGGATTACTATGTAACACAGTAATGGAAAACAAACTTTTACATGGGTTTAGAGTTTTTATGACTCATATCCTTGGAAAAGAAAAATCCTCAATCCACAAATACAAAGTGAAATTTATTAAAAACTGCACATGATATAAACTAAAGTATTATTATCTTGATTTGTGTTTATCAGCATTTTAGTAAAAGCTTTTATAGCATATAAAATATGGTCATTATCACTCTAACACATTAAAATATGGCTACTCAAGGTAAGGACAATAGGATACTATAATTTTTAACATAACTGTAAATAACAGTAACACGGAATTTAGAAAGCTAAGGGCAACTTCTATCTTGCTCTGTGTCAACATGTAAGTAAATTAACTTTCTTGGCCTTAGTTTCATTGCCTGCCAAGAAAGAAGGTTAGGTTGGACACTTCTAATATCTATTCCTACTCTAAATATCCCTAAATAGTATTATCATTATCAATATTTTTGTCACCATTATTATTACTTTTGACTAAATTTTTAGGAGTTTAAAGGCTCCAGGGATTGTTCTAGTAGAACACATAATTTTATCAACTGCCCTCCTGCCTAATGGATGCCTCATCTTCTAGGAAGAAATCCAGTGACTATGGATGATCATTTTTTGACTATGATTTTTTTTCCTCACTGAGACATGACACAACCAATAAATATACAGCAAATAAAAAGCATATGAGGTGTACTTTTATCAACATAATACTTTTATTGTATATTAGACTTTTTCTCTGCAAATTTAAAATTTTACTATTTAGAGTCACTATGAGTATTTTTTTTTTATGAGTAGGGATTGACTTGACAGCAATGGGTTTTTTTTTTATGTTTTTAGCTAACATCTGCATAAATATGATTTAACTTATTAATTGTATTCCAAAGATTTGAAAACTATGACAAAATGTAAATAATTTATTCCAGGCAAATTAAAGAGGTAGTTACTAAGCCCTGAATAGTATGAGATACCTGAGATGGCATTATACCTACAGACAATATCTTTTTTCATTCCCTTTTTGGTATTTTCCTAAAGTATTTTCAGCAAATAAAAATTTAAATGTTCTCTGCTAACACTAATCCTAGCTAGATAATTCTATCTGTGACGAAATGCCAGCTATACTTCAGATTTAAGTCAACAACATAACACCTTTCCACATAGAGCAATTTTGTCTGTTATCCCAGCACTTTTGTCTTTATTACACTGGTATATAAACAGTATCACTGTTTATTTTTTCTTTACTAGCAGTATTGAGTACTCTAAAGAATTGACGTTTTAAGGTACTTTAGTACTAGAAAGCTTGGGGAATTTTGTTTCAAAATTTTATCAGGGAAAATTTTGTTTTAACATATATATCTTTATAAAGTAATTATGAGTCTTTAATTTTCTGCAGTGGTATAAATAAATAAATAAATCCCCCCCCCCCCCCCGTCGCCAAGAGCTGGTATCTATTGGTACCTTCTGCATGTTACTAAAAAGTATATATTAGAACATAATGGGTGAGCAAATCATTACTTTCAAAATATTTCTAAAAACTGAGTATGTGTTTTTTTTTAATTTAATTTTATAAAAACAATAATCTGCCTACCCTTGAAGCAATTTAGAATGAAAGTTATGTTGGGTATTCTCTAATGAGTGATCTGGCATCTTTTCTATCACCAAGGCCATATTTTCCAACTACCAATCCTTCTTCTTTGTTTCTGGCTTTTCCATTCCAATCTCTAGTAAATACCAGTGCATCCTGATTGTATGTTCCATCAATTTCAGACTGCAGAAGTTGGTAAATATCTTCAATTTATTCATCTTTGGCCTTAGCGGTTGGTGCATAAATTTGAATAATAGTAGTATTAACTGGTCTTTCTTGTAGGCATAGGAATATTACCCTATGACTGACAGCATTGTACTTCAGAATAGATTTGAAATGTTCTTTTGATGGTGAATGCAACACCATTCCACTTCGAGTTGTTGTTCCCAGCATAGAAGAACGTATGATTGTCTGATTCAAAATGACCAATACCGGTCCACCTCAGCTCACTAATGCCTAGGATATTGACGTTTATGCATTCCATTTCATTTTTGACAATTTCCAGTTTTCCTAGATTAGTACTTTGTACATTCTAAGTGATAGAAATGATGCCAGAGATTACACGATTGAATTTTGTAAGACCAATGACATCTTCTCTGCAAAAACCTTTTTTCACCAACAGAAATGGTGACTATACATACGAACCTCTCCAGATGGAATACACAGGAAATCAAATCGACTACATCTGTGGGAAGAGACAATGCAAAAGCTCAACATCATCTATCAGAAAAAGGCCAGAGGCTGACTGTGGATCAGACCATCAATTATGCATATGCAAGTTCAAGTTGAAACTGAAGAAAATTAGAACAAGTCCACGAAAGCCAAAGTACGACCTTGAGTGTATCCCACCTGAATTTAGAGGCCATCTTAAGAACAGATTTGACACGTTGAACACTAATCACCGAATACCAGACCAGTTGTGGAATGACATCAAGGACATCATACATGAAGAAAGCAAGAGGTCATTAGAAAGACCGGAGAGAAAGAAATGACCTAAATGGATGTCAGAAGAGACTCTGAAACTTGCTTTTGAATGTCGAGTAGCTAAAGCAACAGGAAAAAGTGATGAAGTAAAAGAGTTGAACAGAAGATTTCGAAGGGCAGCTGGAGAAGACATAGTAAAGTATTATGATGGCATGTGTAAAGACTTGGAGATAGAAAACCATAAGGGAAGAACACTCTTAGCATTTTTCAAGCTGAAAGAACTGAAGAAAGAATTTAAGCCTTGAGTTGCCATACTAAAGGATTCTACGAGGAAAATATTAAATGAAGTGGGAAGCATCAAAAGAAGATGGACGGAATACTCACAGTCATTATACCAAAAAGAATTGGACGACGTTCAAACATTTCAAGAGGTAATATATGATCAGGAACTGATGGTACTGAAGGAAGAAGTCCAAAATTTCAAGCAGCACTGAAGGCACTGGCGTAAAACAAGGGTCTGGGAATTGACGGAATACCAATTGAGATGTTTCAACACATGAATGCAGTGCTGGAAGTGCTCACTTGTCTATGCCAAGAAATTTGGAAAGCATCTACCTGGCCAACTGACTGGAAGAGACCCATATTTATGTCTACTTCCAAGAAAGGTGAACCAACTGAATGTGGAAACTATCGAACAATATCATTAATATCACATGCAAGAAAAATTTTTCCGAAGATCATTCAAAAGCTGCTGCAGCAGTATATTAACAGGGAACTGCCAGAAATCTAAGCCGGATTTAGAAGATGACGTGGAACCAGGGAAATCATTGCTGATGTAAAGTAGATCCTGGCTGAAAGCAGAGAACGCCAGAAGGATGTCTATGTTTTATTGACTATGCTAAGGCATTCAACTGTGTGTATCATAACAGATTATGGATAACATTGCAGAGAATGGGAATTGCAGAACACTTACTTGTGCTCATAAGGAATCTGTACATGGATCAAGAGGTAGTTGTTCAAATAGAACAAGGGGATACTGCATAGTATGAAGTCAAGAAAGGTGTATGTCGGGGTTGTATCTTTTCACTATATGTATTCTGTCTGTATGCTAAGCAAATAATCTAAGATGGACTATACGAAGAAGAATGGAGCAACAGAATTGGAGGAAGAATCATTCATAACTTGTGTTATGCAGATGACACAACTCTGCTTGCCGAAAGTGAAGAGGGCTTGAAGCACTTACTGATGAAGATCAAAGACCACAGCCTTCAGTATGGATTATACCTCAACATGAAGAAACAAAAATCCTCACAACTGGACCAATAAGGAACATCATGATAAATGAAGAAAAGATTGAAGTTGTCAAGGATTTCATTTCACTTGGATCCACAATCAACACCCATGGAAACAGCCATCGAGAAATCAAAAGACGCATTGCATTGGGCAAATCAGCTGCAAGAGACCTCTTTAAAGTATTGAAGTGCAAAGATATACGTCGAGGACTAAGGTGCACCTGACCCAAGGCTTGATGTTTTCAACCACCTCATATGCTTGCGAAAGCTGGACAATGAATAAGGAAGACTGAAGAAGAATTGATGCCTTTGAATTGTGGTGTTGGTGAAGAGTATTGAACATTCCGTGGATTGCCAAAGAATAAGCAAGTCTATCTTGAAAGAAGTGCAGCCAGAATGCTCCTTAGAAGCAAGGATAGGAAAACTACATCTCACATACTTTGGACATATTATCAGGAGGGATCAGTCCCTGGAGAAGGCCAACATGCTTGGTAAAATAGAAGGACAGCAAAAAAGAGGAAGACCCTTGACAAGATGAACTAACACAGTGGCTGCAACGATGGGCTCAAGCATAACAAAAATTGTGAGGATGGCACCGGACAGGGCAGTGCTTCATTCTGTTGTGCATAGGGTCACTGTGGGTTGGAACCAACTCAATGGCACCTAACAACAACAACAACAATGAGTGATCCTTTATTCCATGGTTCTCAAACCTTTTAATATATACACACACTTATACATATATATATCAAAATAAATAAAATAATAAGTAGAGATGGAACACAATTTTAATAGCATAGTTTTTATGGCATGTATGTGTGTGTTGAGTCACTAACTGCACGACTGGGTAATTCAGTTCTTGAGACTCAGATGTTCATTTGTAAAATGGTACAAATAATATTAATTGCCTTATGGGGTGGTTATGAAGACTAAATGAGATACTGCACATGTAATCCTATACATAGATTTTACAGCTCACTCAGAAAATATTAGTAATAATTACAAACACATTAGATAGGAAGCCCTGGTGAAGCACAGATTACAGTAACTGATGCCCTCCTCTCTCAACTTTATCCCTGTTCTTTTTGCCATGAAACCAGAAGAACTTGCTGGTTTCCAGCTACCATTACTGAATGATTTGGTCTAAGGTTCTCTAGCAGTATAATGACTAAAAAGGAGGGGGAGGAATGCAGAACAAAACTTAAAATTTTAATGGAATCCAGACTTTCTGGAGCTATTTAGACTGGGTGACCCCCCAAAACTATTGGCCTGTGGAAATCTGTAAACCTTAAATTAAAACTATCCTCTGAAGTCATCTTTAAAATAAACAATACATATAAAAAAAAAAAAGGTTTAGCTTAATTAGAAAAGAATGTCTGCCTTGAGTATTGTGTTATTTTAAAGGATTATCTATATAAGAACAAATTGACACCAGCAACTGAAAATTTTAATGAGAATCTTTGGGTGCAGTGAATTTGTGTTGATGATGGTGAAATAATTTGGAAAAGTATATCAAGAAAGGTGGCATGACTTAAAGGATGTAACCAATGTCACTAAATTGTACATGTAGAAATTATTGAATTGGTATGTGTTTTGCTGTGTATATCTTTCCCAAAAATTAAAAAGAAAAAAAAAAAGACCTTCACAAGACACAAATCACTGTGACTTTTAGATTGCCAGGATCAAAGAGAGCTTCTCACAGAGGAAAAACAAACACATCTGAAATAAAAGACCAGAATCAAAATGGCTTCAGACTTTTCAGTAGCCACAGTGGAAGCTAGAAGATGCTAGAACAATATCTTCAGAATGCTAAGGGAAGTAGTCACAAGCTAGAAATCTATACTCTTGCAAATTACCAACCAAATGAGAGGGTGAGATATTTAAAATTTTGCTTCTCACTGACACTTTCTCAGAAAGTTGTCTGAGGACATGATCCATGAAAGGAAGCAGTTGGACAAAAACAGCAACAACTCAGTAACCAAATACATAAAGAAAAGAAAGGAAGGAAGGAAAGATAAACATAAGGAAGGGGGGGAGGGAGGGAGGGAGGGAGGGAGGAAGAGAGGGAGGGAGGGAGGGAGGGAGGGAGGGAGGGAGGGAGGGAGGGAGGGAGGGAGGGAGGAAGGGAGGAAGGAAGGAAGGAAGGAAGGAAGGAAGGAAGGAAGGAAGGAAGGAAGGAAGGAAGGAAGGAAGGAAGGAAGGAAGGAAGGAAGGAAGGAAGGAAGGAAGGAAGGAAGGAAGGAAGGAAGGAAGGAAGGAAGGAAGGAAGGAAGGAAGGGAAATATTACACATGAGAGACAGAAGATCCCACACTGAGACTGGAGAAAGAAATTCCTTTCCTAAATGATGGTGAAGGGACAAAATCACTGCTGTGTACCAGGTAAAAGGTAAGCTAGTTCAGTTTGGAGCAGGTTTAATCATTTGTATTCAATGACAGTGAAGGACTCATTATTGATTGACCTAGAGAAAGTCAGTGAAATTATCACTCTCTGGGTTTTGGGGGATGCAGAAGAAATCACAAAGTTGCCAAATAAAAGGAATTACCCAATATATTTGCACATGCTTGTATATACATACAAGTATCCTTGGAATGATATTCAAGAAGCAGCAAAGACTGGTTTCCTCTGAATGGGGAAACTGCATGGTTAGATATTAGACAGAAACTTAATTTTCACTGCTTAGCCTTTTGTCACTTTTGAATTTTGTATTACATACACACGTTTTTTATTCTCCCCAAAAGAAAATGATATAACAAAACATATTCCCTCAAAAAAAAATAACTGAAGTTATTACATCCTGATATGGTATGGTGTTCAAGACATATTTTTTAAATGATAAGAGCATGGTGAAAAATATCATGCAGAGTTAACCATCATTTTGTTAGGAAAAATGTATATTCATATATAACTATACACATGCAATAAACACATTTGCATTAAGACAAATATACATATATGCACATACACAAATATATGGATGTGTATACACATAGATACACATACCTGTGTGTCTGTTATTTCTATAAGATCTTCAGGATGGTTTTTTAAAAAAAGTGGTAAGAGTGGAAAAGAAGTGAGAACATGTGAGACCAAATATAGAAAAAAACATACTTTTTGGTCTAAATCTTTTCATAACTTTTTCTTTTGTACTACATGACAATATTATTGACTTAAACTTAAAAAAATAAAAATGAATAACTTTCACTGTACCTGTTATTGTCGACTTGATTCCGACTCATAATGACCCTACAGGACAGATTAGAGCTGCCCCATATGGTCTCCAAGGGGCAGCTGGTAGACTCCAGCTGCTGACCTTTTGATTAGCAGCCATAGCTCTTAACCACTGCACCATGAGGGCTCCACTATCACTGTAAGTAATAAAATTATGAAAAATTGTGACTATCCTGGAAAATTGAAATTATCGCCTGAGTTTGTCCTGTTGCTTAAATGTAGTCAAATAATATGACCGTGGTAGTTTTCCCATCCGCGGTTCAATAACCTTTAAAGTAATATTTAAAATCCATATTTGTTTTAATTTATATTAAAACATGATGACTTTGCATTAATCGTCTTTTTTTTTTTTTAATTTTGCTATAAAGTAAATCAGCTAACACCTAGTACCTGTCCTTGACTGGACACTAAACAGAGGTTTTTAGAGTGAATGATTGAATTGAAAGTATCAGGATTATAAGTAGAACAATTTGCCAGAAGTCTGACATTTTAGGCATCCTCTAAGCTGCTTAAGCTGTTAATATGCAGTTTTGCCCTGGTTGGAGCCAAAGCTTATATCAAAGCACTTACTCTGTTTGAACAGTCTGGAAAGTAAGGCTCTGGTTTCCCGCAGAATCTGTTATTTGTGTACCTCATTTCATCTCCCTCTGTGGCTGTAGAGATACATATTTAGTCCTGAATTTATTTGTGATGAGATGCCAGGAATCATTAGTCCAATTAGCATCCCTGTCTCCAGAGACTGAGGAACAACCTGCATCGTATTCTTACAATTTACAAAGTAAAATTTTCAGATTTCTGTGGTGAAAACCTGCAACAATTTGTCAAAAGAAAATCTGAATTGTTTCTTAGAGCTGAAAATATTTTTTAAATATATTTATAATAGATGTCTGTTTATGATTCAATCTGAAAAAAATAACCCCATCAGAATTTGACAGTGTGGAGGTGTAAGTAATATTAAAAGCTATTTTTAATTGATTAATGAATAAAATAAAATATATTGCTGCAAGTATATTTTGAAAACCTAATTAAATGTTCATCTGCTTTGTGACTTCTTTTCTGTGGGTGATATTTGTGAAGATAATTAATTTTTCATTTCATAGGACACATAACTTTGCAAAAAAGTTCTGAAACCTACATTCAAAAGTTATGGTTTAAAGGAAAATATAAAAATGAGTAATATTGAGGGGGTCCAAGATGGCTGACTAGGTAGACGCTACCTTGGATCCCTCTTGCAACAAAGACTCGGAAAAACAAGTGAATCGATCACATACATGACAATCTACGAACCCTGAACAACAAACACAGATTTAAAGAGTTGACTTGAGTGACAGAGACGGAGAACGAACAACTACGGGGAAGCAGTGACTGTTTTCGGAGCCTGGAGCCAGCGTCCCGTCAGGAAACCTTGGCGCCAGGCTTAGGACTGGGCGCAGGGGAGCTGAACACAACATCTTGTGACAGCGCAAACACAGGGCGCAGCCCTACCCCCCTGAACTGACCCCGGGAGGGGGCCTAGCCAGTCCGCGGGGGCGGCGCGGGGAAGCGGCTGGTGGGAGGAGAAGTCCCCGGGAGACAGTGACTAGTTTTGGAGCTGAGAGTGCAGCGTCCCAGCAGGGGAACCTTGACGCTGAGCTTTGGACTGGCAGCGGAGGATCTGACTGCAGCTTCAGCGGGCCAGACCCTCGGAAACAATCTCCACACAGCCAGCACGCATACGCGACACGCCCCTCGGGAATCTCAGATAAAATAGTCATCCCAAGCAAGATAAGCAACTTTGGCTTTATTCCGGGGTGTACTCTCTCCTGTTTTTCTGAACCCTCCCCTCCCATTCCCAGGCGGCTTCATTAACATTGGAATTTCCTGAGCAAGAGGGAGAACGGCTCTGGCTCTGCGGCTTTGCTGTTCCCCCCTTTTTTTGGTCTTTTCCTAACCCATTCTTCCGGCCTGAGAGAAGCAACCACAAAAAACCCAGGGACCAAAAATCCTTCCCTAATTGGACTAAAAACACAGAACCAGCTCCAGCCAAGCATATATGATCCAAATCTCAGGCTTTCATCCTTACAGGGAGCTAGGTGGCTGTAATAATGCAAAGGCAGTTCTGATAGGGATCTGACTGCATTTTTTTAGTGGATTTACTGGAAAAACAAGTTTCCCAGGTCTGATACCTCTGCTTATTCAACAGAGACCTCACTGACCCACAACGGGGAACTGAGGGCTGAAGCTCCCCCCAGACCACCTAGCCTCTTGCCTTAGGGGTCTAAGGAGGGTGACACCTACCAATCAGTAGAGGTACTTGCATTGGGGGCCTAAGGTACAACTGCAGAGCCCTCCCACGAAGGTGTTATAGGAATAGAGACACACCTACCTCACTGACACTTGGGGGAAGCCTGTCAGCATCCTGCCCCCCCAGAGTGTGAACCCCGGCTGCTAATAGAATCTGGTGCACACAACTATCACCACTACTTCTCGAGGTGGATAGGTGTTAGGGTGCAGCACACACTTGATGACCCAAGATCAGATTCTACTCAAGAACAGTGAATAGACTCAGGCATATATATCTGGCAACAGCCCAAATCAGCTGGTAATAGGTCATAAGTAAGTCAAGGGCTACAACAAACAAGACAGCACCATCTAGTAGCCCATCCACGTATATTGAAAGAAAACAAAACAAGATAAGACTCAGTGAGCAAATATAGAATAAATCACTACCATATCTTTTTTTTTTTTTTTTAATTAGTGATGGCTCGGAGACAGCAGTTGATATCAAACCAGATAAAGAAGCAGACCATGACAGTTTCGACACCCCCCCAAACAAAAGAATCAAAATCTTTCACAAATGAAGATACAATCCTGGAATTATCAGATACAGAATATACAAAACTAATTTACAGAATGCTTCAAGACATCAGGGATGACCCCAGAAATGAAATAAGACAAACTGCAGAAAAAGCCAAGGAACACACTGATAAAACAGTTGAAGAACTCAAAAAGATTATTCAAGAACACAGTGGAAAAATTAATAAGTTGCAAGAATCCATAGAGAGACAGCATGTAGAAATCCAAAAGATTAACAATAAAATTACAGAATTAGACAATGCAATAGGAAGTCAGAGAAGCAGACTCGAGCAATTGGAATGCAGAGTGGGAAATCTGGAGGACCAGGGAATTAACACCAACATAGCTGAAAAAAAATCAGATAAAAGAATTATAAAAAAATGAAGAAACCCTAAGAATCATGTGGGACTCTATCAAGAAGGATAACTTGCGTGTGATTGGAGTCCCACGACAGGGAGGGGGGACAGAAAACAAAGAGAAAATAGTTGAAGATCTGCTGACAGAAAACTTCCCTGACATCATGAAAGACGAAAGGATATCTATCCAAGATGCTCATCGAACCCCATTTAAGATTGATCCAAAAAGAAAAACACCAAGACATATTATCATCAAACTTGCCAAAACCAAAGATAAAGAGAAAATTTTAAAAGCAGCTAGGGATAAAAGAAAGGTCTTCTTCAAGGGAGAATCAATAAGAATAAGTTCAGACTACTCAGCAGAAACCATGCAGTCAAGAAGGCAATGGGATGACATATACAGAGCACTGAAGGAGAAAAACTGCCAGCCAAGGATCATATATCCAGCAAAACTCTCTCTGAAATATGAAGGTAAAATTAAGATATTTACAGATAAACACAAGCTTAGAGAATTTGCAAAAACCAAACCAAATCTACAAGAAATACTAAAGGAAATTATTTGGTCAGAAAACCAAAAATATCAGATACCAGCACAACACAAGGTCACAGAACAGAACATCCTGATATCAACTCAAATAGGGAAGTCACAAAAACAAATTAAGATTAATTTTAAAAAAAAATGCTCATAACGGGGAATCACTGAAGTCAATATGTAAAAGATCACAATAATCAAAAAGAGGGACTAAATACAGGTGGCATAGAACTGCCATATGGAGAGGGATACAAGGCGATATAGGACAATACAAGTTAGGTTTTTACTTAGAAAAATAGGGGTAAATATTAAGGTAACCACAAAGAGGTTTAACAACTCCATAACTCAAGATAAAAGCCAAGAAAAACGTAACGACTCAACTAACATAAAGTCAAATACTATGAAAATGAGGATCTCACAATTTACACAGAAAAACGTCTCAGCACAAAAAAGTAAGTGGAAAAATGAAATTGTCAACAACACACATGAAAAGGCATCAAAATGACAACACTAAACACTTATCTATAATTACGCTGAATGTAAATGGACTAAATGCACCAATAAAGAGACAGAGAGTCTCGGACTGTATAAAGAAACACGATCCATCTATATGCTGCCTACAAGAGACACACCTTAGACTTAGAGACACAAACAAACTGAAACTCAAAGGATGGAAAAAAATATATCAAGCAAACAATAAGCAAAAAAGAAGAGGAGTAGCAATATTAATTTCTGACAAAATAGACTTTAGACTTAAATCCACCACAAAGGATAAAGAAGGACACTATATAATGATAAAAGGGACAATTGATCAGGAAGATATAACCATATTAAATGTTTATGCACCCAATGACAGGGCTGCAAGATACATAAATCAAATTTTAACAGAACTGAAAAGTGAGATAGACACCTCCACAATTATAGTAGGAGACTTCAACACACCACTTTCGGAGAAGGGCAGGACATCCAGTAAGAAGCTCAACAGAGACACGGAAGACCTAATTACAACAATCAACCAACTTGACCTCATTGACTTATACAGAACTCTCCACCCAACTGCTGCAAAGTATACTTTTTTTTCTAGCACACATGGAACATTCTCTAGAATAGACCACGTATTAGGTCATAAAACAAACCTTTGCAGAATCCAAAACATCAAAATATTACAAAACATCTTCTCAGACCACAAGGCAATAAAAGTAGAAATCAATAACAGAAAAACTAGGGAAAAGAAATCAAATACTTGGAAACTGAACAATACCCTCCTGAAAAAAGACTGGGTTATAGAAGACATTAAGGAGGGAATAAGGAAATTCATAGAATGCAACGAGAATGAAAATACTTCCTATCAAAACCTCTGGGACACAGCAAAAGCAGTGCTCAGAGGCCAATTTATATCGATAAATGCACACATACAAAAAGAAGAAAGAGCCAAAATCAGAGAACTGTCCCGACAACTTGAACAAATAGAAAGTGAGCAACAAAAGAATCCATCAGACACCAGAAGAAAACAAATAATAAAAATCAGAGCTGAACTAAATGAATTAGAGAACAGAAAAACAATTGAAAGAATTAACAAAGCCAAAAGCTGGTTCTTTGAAAAAATTAACAAAATTGATAAACCATTGGCTAGACTGACTAAAGAAATACAGGAAAGGAAACAAATAACCCGAATAAGAAACGAGAAGGACTACATCAAAACGGAACCAAATGAAATTAAAAGAATCATATCAGATTATTACGAAAAATTGTACTCTAACAAATTTGAAGACCTAGAAGAAATGCATGAATTCCTGGAAAAACACTACCTACCTAAACTAACACAATCAGAAGTAGAACAACTAAATAGACCCATAACAAAAAAAGAGATTGAAACGGTAATCAAAAAACTCCCCTCCCCCCCAAAAAAAGCCCTGGCCCGGACGGCTTCACTGCAGAGTTCTACCAAACTTTCAGAGAAGAGTTAACACCACTACTACTAAAAGTATTTCAAAGCATAGAAAATGACGGAATACTACTCAACACACTCTATGAAGCCACCATCTCCCTGATACCAAAACCAGGTAAAGACATCACAAAAAAAGAAAATTATAGACCTATATCCCTCATGAACATAGATGCAAAAATCCTCAGCAAAATTCTAGCCAATAGAATTCAACAACATGTCAAAAAAATAATTCACCACGCCCAAGTGGGATTTATACCAGGTATGCAAGGCACGTTTAATATTAGAAAAACCATTAATGTAATCCACCATATAAATAAAACAAAAGACAAAAACCACATGATCTTATCAATTGATGCAGAAAAGGCATTTGACAAAGTCCAACACCCATTTATGATAAAAACTCTCAGCAAAATAGGAATTGAAGGAAAATTCCTCAAGATAATAAAGGGCATCTTTATAATTTTTTTTTTATGCAAAGCCAACAGCCAATATCACTCTAAATGGAGAGAGCCTGAAAGCATTTCCCTTGAGAACGGGAACCAGACAAGGATGCCCTTTATCACCACTCTTATTCAACATTGTGCTAGAAGTCCTAGCCAGAGCAATTAGGCTAGACAAAGAAATAAAGGGCATCCGGATTGGCAAAGAGGAAGTAAAATTATCTCTATTTGCAGATGTCATGATCTTATACGCAGAAAACCCTAAGGAATCCTCCAGAAAACTACTGAAACTAATAGAAGAGTTTGGCAGAGTCTCAGGTTATAAGATAAACATACAAAAATCACTTGGATTCCTCTACATCAACAAAAAGAACATCGAAGAGGAAATCACCAAATCAATACCATTCACAGTAGCCCCCAAGAAGATCAAATACTTAGGAATAAATCTCACCAAAGATGTAAAAGACCTATACAAAGAAAACTACAAAGCTCTACTACAAGAAATTCAAAAGGACATACTTAAGTGGAATAACATACCTTGCTCATGGATAGGAAAACTTAACATAGTAAAAATGTCTATTCTACCAAAAGCCGTCTATACATACAGTGCACTTCCGATCCAAATTCCAATGTCATTTTTTAATGTGATAGAGAAACAAATCACCAGCTTCATACGGAAGGGAAAGAAGCCTCGGTTAACTAAAGCATTACTGAAAAAGAAGAAGAAAGAGGGAGGCCTCACTCTACCTGATTACAGAACCTATTATACAGCCACAGTAGTCAAAAGAGCCTGGTACTGGTACAACAACAGACACATAGACCAGTGGAACAGAATTGAGAACCCAGATAAAAATCCATCCACATATGAGCAGCTGATATTTGACAAAGGCCCAGTGTCAGTTAATTGGGGAAAAGATAGTCTTTTTAACAAATGGTGCTGGCATAACTGGATATCCATTTGCAAAAAAAATGAAACAGGACCCATACCTCACACCATGCACAAAAACTAACTCCAAGTGGATCAAAGACCTAAATATAAAGACTAAAACGATAAAGATCATGGAAGAAAAAATAGGGACAACGTTAAGAGCCCTAATACAAGGCATAAACAGAATACAAAACATTACCAAAAGAGAAACCAGATAACTGGGAGCTCCTAAAAATCAAACACCTATGCTCATCTAAAGACTTCAGCAAAAGAGTAAAAAGACCACCTACAGACTGGGAAAGAATTTTCAGCTATGACATCTCCGACCAGCGCCTGATCTCTAAAATCTATATGATTCTGTCAAAACAACCACAAAAAGACAAACAACCCAATCAAGAAGTGGGCAAAGGATATGAACACACAGTTCACTAAAGAAGATATTCAGGCAGCCAACAGATACATGAGAAAATGCTCTCGATCATTAGCCATTACAGAAATGCAAATTAAAACTACGATGAGATTCCATCTCACTCCAACAAGGCTAGCATTAATCCAAAAAACACAAAATAATAAATGTTGAAGAGGCTGCGGAGAGATTGGAACTCTTATACGCTGCTGGTGGGAATGGAAAATGGTACAACCACTTTGGAAATCTATCTGGCGTTATCTTAAACAGTTAGAAATAGAACTACCATACAACCCAGAAATCCCACTCCTCGGAATATACCCTAGAGAAATAATAAGAGCCTTCACACAAACAGATATATGCACACCCATGTTTATTGCAGCTCTGTTCACAATAGCAAAAAGCTGGAAGCAACCAAGGTGTCCATCAACGGATGAATGGGTAAATAAATTGTGGTATATTCACACAATGGAATACTACGCATCAATAAAGAACAGTGATGAATCTGTGAAACATTTCATAACATGGAGGAACCTGGAAGGCATTATGCTGAGTGAAATTAGTCAGAGGCAAAAGGACAAATATTGTATAAGACCACTATTATAAGATCTTGAGAAATAGTATAAACTGAGAAGAACACATACTTTTGTGGTTACAAGGGGGGGAGGGAGGGAGGGAGGGTGGGAGATGGGTTTTTTACTGATTAATTAGCAGATAAGAACTGCTTTAGGTGAAGGAATGGACAATACTCAATACATGGAAGGTCAGCTCAACTGGACTGGACCAAAAGCAAAGAAGTTTCCGGGATAAACTGAATGCTTCAAAGGTCAGTGGAGCAATGGTGGGGGTTTGGGGACCATGGTTTAAGGGGACTTCTAAGTCAATTGGCAAAATAATTATATTATGAAAACATTCTGCATCCTACTTTGAAATGTGGCGTCTGGGGTCTTAAATGCTAACAAGCGGCCATCTAAGATGCATCAATTGGTCTCAACCCACCTGGATCAAAGGAGAATGAAGAACACCAAGGTCACACGATAACTAAGAGCCCAAGAGACAGAAAGGGCCACATGAACCAGAGCCCTACATCATCCTGAGACCAGAAGAACTAGTTGGTGCCCAGCCACAATCCACGACTGCCCTGACAGGGAGCACAACAGAGAACCCCTGAGGGAGCAGGAGATCAGTGGGATGCAGACCCCAAATTCGCATAAAAAGACCATACTTAATGGTCTGACTGAGACTAAAGGAATCCTGGCAGTCATGGTCCCCAAACCTTCTGTTGGCACAGGACATGAACCATTCCCGAAGAGAACTCATCAGCCATGAAAGGGACTGGACAGTGGGTAGGAGAGAGATGCTGATGAAGAGTGAGCTAATGATATCAGGTGGACACTTGAGACTGTGTTGGCATCTCCTGTCTGGAGGGGGGATGGGAGGATAGAGTGAGTTGGAAGCTGGCAAAATTGTCACGAAAGGAGAGACTGAAAGGGTTGACTCATTAGGGGGAGAGCAAGTGGGAGTACGGAGTAAGGTGTGTATAAACTTATATGTGACAGTCTGACTTGATCCGTTCACTTGAAGCTCAATAAAAGTTAATAAAAAAAATGAGTAATATTATTTCTACAGGTGAAAACATTTTGTGTTTTTAACCTTAAACTATATCAGACTTGCAATATATTTTAGCAGAATGAAGTCCATATTACTTTTCCCAAGTCAATATTATAACAAAGGAAATAAAAATGTATACACACATCCATTAATTTTATCCGCTATTTATTAAACACCAGTTAACTATAGGCACTGTATTGCTATTCAAGATGTGTAAACATATGTATGTTAGTAGTAGTTTTCTTTGGGGGGGGGCTTGATGGCCCTATGATGTGTACCTAAATAAATATAAGCAACACTTTTAATATTCCTTTTATTTTAAATCATGAAAATCTAAACTGAACATCCAAGACAGTTCAAGCAAACTTCGCTCAGGGAAAAAGCTCTTGAGTTACTAGTGTGTCATTCCTCCCTAGATTGGTATCATCTTCATCCGTCCTCTTATCTACCCATTTTCCAAAAGTTCATTCAATGAATACTTTCTTTCATCAATATTTCTTGAATCCCTACTGTGTGTTAAATTATGTCGTAGGCACCAGAGTTGCAACAGTGAACAAAACAGACACAAGTCACCACCTTCATATAATCCAGTCAGTTAATGGAGTTTCAAATCACATAATTATACATCAATTATTTCAAAAATTTCCCTGTCTGGGTCAGCTAGCATATTGCCCAGCCCTAAGGGGAGAGTGAATAGAGTACTTTGCAATGATGCACTATGAGTGAGCTGGAGATTATGATTCATTGCAGTGATTATTAAACTAAATCTTCCCACCTCATACCTTCTGCCTGAATCATTCCTTTCCCAATTTTGAGTATCTGGCTCCTCTGAATCACTATATCTAAAGTAGTGCAGTTCATCACCACCACTCATCGCCTGCGCTGCCCCTCCCAGGGCCCTTTTTAATCACAAGGCCTTGTTTATTTCCACACTAGGATTTTTCATGATTTTTTTTTTAGTACTTAATCTTACTTGTGTTTTGAATTACTTGTACTTTCCACTCCCCAAGAGAAGGTAAATTCTTTGAAGGCAAGGTCCTTTTCCACCTTGCTTACTGTTGCCAAGTACAGTGCCTGGCATAGAAGAGAAATTCAGCAAACATTTGTTGATTGAATGAAGCAAACTATGAAATATTTATGAGAGATACAGAATAGAGTGTGAAGAAGCCCATAGGTAGTGAAGGTAGAGCCCAAATGACATGGGAAGGATACGTGAGTCAGGTTAATGTGAGAACATTGAAAAGGAGGGTTATAATCTCCTGTTCCTGAAGTAACAAAATACTCTGGACCCAGAATACTGTTTTTGCATGAGACTCAGACTAATTTGCCTTCCTATCCTTAATTTTTGTGAGATTCTGCCTCCTTTATTCTTTGTGTATATCTTTAAAATAATCTCCCTTGCTTTAACTAATCTGGATGGATATCTGAGTTAAATATCCTAACCGATCCACTGAAAATATATTATTTGACTCATGGATTGCTTCCTTAGAGAACTGTGACACAATACATGTGATGTACGATATCTTTAAAAAATCCTCTCCTTAGAGAACTGCCATTTTTTTTAAATTTTTACTATTAAACTAGTAAGAAATAGAATCGTTTGAGTCATGTGAAAAGTCTTACCCTAGATCAAGAGTTTGAAATTTGTTCTGACTATGCTGATTACCTTGTGTGTAATATGGAGACATCAGAAATTTTTCTAACGGTAATTTCTATCACGATTGTAAAACTGCAATATCCAAATTGAGACCCAATCATTGGCAAGGAAGGCAATTTAATGAAATGTGAAAGATTTCTGTCTACCCTGAATATCATGCTCAATTGGTATATCCTCATCTGACAGCAAGTTCCAGTTAGGAGGTTTAAGTTCTAAGGGATTTTGAGATTTATTTTTTGGGGGATTACCTTTTCTTTCAGTGGCCATACGGTAGCTGAAAATTGTACAATTTTTATAAATGACACTTTCTAATTTTTACATCTGGGCACTTAAAATAGAGTTATTAAGTGCCCTAAATTCTAACGGAACTTGTTAGCATCAGCTGCACTAAGGGCTAAGTATTCTACAAAGAAAACACCAAAGGCATTTTTGGATTTATATAAACTTTAGGGAAATTTTCCATGAGTTTACTTCTTAGGGGTATTTAGAGGATTGTGATATTTATGATTTGCATATAATTTCAGAGATTAATTTTTATAAGCAAGTAGTACAGATAAATAAGTTTGGGTTAGCACTTCTATTTCTGAAGACTTTCATAAATAATTGGAAAAAAAACCTTTCAACTGAATGGTCACTAAGTTTTATCTATGGAAACCTTGTGTAATAAGGAAACTGTTGACAAGCTGTTGGCCATATTGATTTAGTTACGGGCTAATACAGTAGTTACAACTAGATGAAATGAGACTTCTTTCATTGTTATGGGCTCGGCAGGTTCATCTTCTCCCTCTGGGGAAAAAAAAGGCTATGTCCTCATTGTCTCCCATACAATAAACCAAGTTACTTCTCTGATGTCATTATAGATGACTAACCTATCTCAACACAATTTTTTTCACGTGGGTTATGAACCCTGTCCATTCTTGACTTTTTAAAAACGTTTTTATAAAAATCCTCCTCTATGAATTTTTCCTCTCAAAAATTCTGTCCTCAGAGAATTGACTTGTATTTTATCTTAACAGAAGTAAAATAGCAAGAAATGGAATTATTCAACTGAAGCAAAAAAACTTCCTCTACAAGGATGAGACTACAAATAACCAACAAAATCTTCTATCCTAAAAACAGAATCACGTTTGGCCCAGAGGCTTGTGTGTTAGTAAATGCTGAATAACTAGCTCGCCAGCGGGTTTTAGGGAGGGATCTCGAGTTTATACCATCTTCCAATTTTTATGGTAGAAATACTCTCACCTTACAGGTCTCAAGCTACCTGTGTACTGTCACTGATTGTGGAAAAGGGGAGAGATACATAGTAGCATACCATTCTTTATATTGTATTTCCACCGTACAGAAATAGTAGACATTAGTAACCTTAAGGGCATTAAAAAAAAAAAAAAAAAAGTTAATAGTAAACTGTCATAAATAATTGAAGAGTGGTGAATTTTGAGTTTATTACCTTTGTTTTCCTTTTTCTTTTATTTTCATTAGCAGTTTTATTGAGATGTAATTTATATGCCATACAATTCATCTAATGGATAAACAAACCATGCTATAGCCATACAAAAAAATATTATTTGGTAATGAAGTATTGATACATGCTACAACATGGATGAAACTTGACAACATTATGCTAATTGAAGAGGCCAGTCGCAAGAGTCCACATATTGCATGATTCCATTTATATGAAACTTCCAGAATTTTATAAGGTATGTAAGCAGACAGCTAATGAGGGGTTTCCAGGAACCAGAGGGAATGGGATGGAATGGGGAAAGATGTTAATGGGTAAGGGATGCTTTCTTTGTTAGGTGACAATCTGTTCTAAGACTACAGTGATAGTTGTACAACTTTGTGAATGGATACAAATCATTGAATTGTACCTTTGTTTTTACGATTTTTATTTGTAATTATTTTTTAATTACATATGGTTCTGTTTAATAACCAGCTTGTAAAATTCCTGAAGATATAACAGACAGCTCACACTAACTGGTGCAGGATGACACCACCGCACTACTGTCTTACTCTATATTCTTTCTAAAACTGAAGACCTATTTTTCTGTTCTGCTTAGTAGTAGTAAAACTGCTTGAAAGACTAGTGTCCACTCATTATCTTTAATTCCTCACTTTACAATCTTTCCCTAATCCACACATGGGATTCTGTTCCCAACACTGAAATAAGACTTGTCTTGTGAAGGACAGTTAAGTTTTCCTGATTCCCTGATTTCAAAAGCTGGTTTTCTCTTCTTGATTGACCTATGAACAGCATTTGCAGTTTGATAATTCCTTTCTTCTGGACACATGTAATTTTCTTTTTAATTTTTATTGTGCTTTAAGTGAAAGTTTACAAATCAAGTCAGTCCCTTATACAAAAATTTATATATACCTTGCTAAATATTCCTAATTGCTCTCTCCCTAATGAGACAGCACACTCCTTCCCTTGACTCTCTCTTTTCGTGTCCATTCTGCCAGCTTCTGAACCCGTCCGCTCTCTCATCTCCCCTCCCGATAGGAGATGCCAACATAGTCTCTTGTGTCTACTTGATCCAAGAAGCTCATTCTTCTTCACCAGAGTCATTTTCTATCCCACTATCCAATCCAATGCCTGTCTGAAGAGTTGGCTTCCAGAGTGGTTCCTGTCCTGGGCTAACAGAAGGTCTGGGGCCCATGGCCACCGAAGTCCTTCTACTCTCAGTCAGACCATTCTCTTTTTATGAGAATTTGGGGTCTGCATCCCACTGCTCTCCTGCTCCCTCAGGGGTTCTCTGTTGTGTTCCCTGTCAGGGCATTCATCAGTTGTAGCTGGGCACAATCTAGTTCTTCTGGTCTCAGGCTGATATAGTCTCTAGTTTATGTGGCCCTTTCTGTCTCTTGGGCTCATAATTACCTTGTGTCTTTGGTGTTCATCATTCTCCTTTGCTCCAGGTAGGTTGAGACCAATTGATGCATCTTAGATGGCCACTTGCTAGTGTTTAAGACCCCAGACAACACTCTCCAAAGTGGGATGCAGAATGTTTTCTTAAAAAAAAAAAAGTTTTCTTAATAGACTATATTATGCCAATTGACTCAGATATCCCCTGAAACCATGGTCCCCAAACTCCAGCCCCTGCTATGCTGGTCTTCGAAGCATTCAGTTTATTCAGGAAACTTCTTTGCTTTTGGTTTAGTCCAGTTGTGCTGACCTCTCCTGTATCATGTGTTGTCTTTCCCTTCACCTAAAGTAGTTCTTATCTACTATCTAATTAGTGAATACTCTCTCTCTTCTTACCTCCCTTCCCCCTCTCATAACCATCAAAGAATATATTCTTCTCTGTTTAAACTATTTCTCGAGTTCTTATAATAGTGGTCTTATACTATATTTGGCTTTTACATCTGACTAATTTCACTCAGCATAATGCCTTCCAGATTCCTCCATGTTATGAAATGTTTTGCAGATTCATCACTGTTCTTTATCGAAGCGTAGTATTCCTTTATGTGAATATACCATAATTTATTCATCCATTCATCTGTTGATGGGCACCTTGGTTGCATTCATCTTTTCGCTATTGTAAACAGTGCTGCAATGAATGTGGGTGTGCATATATCTGTTCATGTAAAGGCTCCTATATCTCTGGGATATATTCCAAGGAGTAGGATTGTTGGATTGTATGATAGTTCTATTTCTAGTTTTCTAAGAAAACGCCAAGACTATTTCCAAAGTGGTTGTACCATTTTACTTTGCAACCAGCAGTGTTTAAGTGTTCCAATTTCTCCACAGCCTCTCCAACATTTATTATTTTGTGTTTGTTGGATTGATGCCAGCCTTGTTGGAGTGAGATGGAATCTCATTGTAGTTTTGATTTGCATTTCTCTAATGGCTAATGATCGTGAGCATTTCCTCATGTATCTGTTAGCTACTTGAATGTCTTCTTTAGTGAAGTGGCTGCTCATATCTTTTGACCATTTTTTAATTGGGTTATTTGTCTTTTTGTAGTTGAGTTTTTGCAGTATCACGTAGATTTTAGAAATCAGGTGCTGATTGGAAATGTCATAGCTAAAAACTTTTTCTCAGTCTGTAGGTAATCTTTTCACTCTTTTGGTGAAGTCTTTGGATGGGCATAGGTGTTTGATTATTAAGAACTCCCAGTTATCTAGTTTTTCTTCTGCATTGTTAGTGATGTTTTGTATACTGTTTATGTCATATATTAGGGCTCCTAACATTGTCTCTATTTTTTCTTCCATGATCTTTATTGTTTTAGATTTTATATATAGTCCTTTGATCCATTGTGAGTTTGTTTTTGTGCATGGTGTGAGGTATGGGTCTTGTTTCACTTTTTTGTAGATGGATATCCAGTTATACCAGCACCATTTGTTAAAAAGACTGTCTTTTCCCCATTTAACTGCTTTGGGGACTTTGTAAGATATCAACTGCTCATATGTGGATGGATTTACTTCTGGATTCTCAACTCTGTTCCACTGGTTTATGCACCTGTTGTTGTACCAGTACCAGGCTGTTTTGGCTACTGTGGCAGTATAATACATTCCAAAATCAGGTAGAGCGAGGTCTCCCACTTTGTTCTTTTTCACTAATGCTTTACTTATCTGGGGCTTCTTTCCTTCCCATATGAAGTTGGTGATTTGTTTCTCTATCTCATTAAAAATGTCATTGGCATTTGGATCGGAATTGCATTATATCTATAGATCACTTTTGGTAGAACAGACATTTTCACAACGTTAGGTCTTCCTATCCATGAGCAAGGTATGTATTTCCACTTATGTACGTCTCTTTTGGTTTCTTGCAGAAGTGTTTTGTAGTTCTCTTTGTATAAGTCTTTTACATCTCCGAGAAGATTTTTTGCAAAGTATTTTATCTTCTTGGGGGCTACTGTAAATGGTATTGACTTGGTGATCTCCTCTTCGGCATTCTTTTTGTTGGTGTAGAGGAATCTAACTGATTTTTGTATGTTTATCTTGTATCCTGATATTCTGCTGAACTCTTGTATTAGTTTCAGTAGTTTTCTTGAGGGTTCCTTAGGGTATTCTGTGTATAAAGATCATGTCATCTGCAAATAGAGATATTTTTACTTCTTCCTTGCCAATCTGGATGCTCTTTATTTCTTTATCTAGCCTAATTGCTCAGGTAGGACCTCCAGCACAATGTTAAATAGGAGTGGTGATAAAGGGCATCCTTGTCTGGTTCCCTATCTAAATGGGAATGTTTTCAGGCTCTCTACATTTAGGGTGATGTTGGCTGTTGGCCAACATAAATGTATTCTCTCACAGTTCTGGAAATTAGAAGTCCAAAATCAAGGTGTCAGAAAAACCACACTCTCTCCGTGGTCTCAACGTGAATGTCTGCTTTGCCTATTTGGCATTTCCTGGCTTCCTTGGCTTGTGACCACATCACTCCAATCTCTACCCCTGTCTTCACATTGCCTTCTCCTTTTCTGTCTCTTTTAAGGACACTTGTAATTAGATTTAGGGCCCAACTATGTAGTTCCAGATCATCTCAAGATCCTTACCTTTATCACAACTGCAAAGATCTTTTTTCCAAGTAAGATAACATTCAGTCTCAGGGGACTTGGAGGTGGACACATTTTTAGGGGAGTTACCATTCAACCCATTCTCCAAAATCATATTGCACATTTAATCTTCTCCACCGTTAGGATCCAGACACATTGACTTTCTTTCCATTCCTGATGTTTTTGTGTGCCATCAACTTGGTTCTAATTTACTGTGACCGTATATGATACAGTAGAACTGTCCCATAGAGTTCCCTAGGCTGCAATGTTTATTGGAGCAGATATCCAGATCTTTTTTCCTAAGAAGCAGATGGTGCGTTCCAACTACTAACCTTTCGGTTACCAGCCAAGCTCTTACCCATTGCACCTTCAGGGATCTTTTTTCATTTATAGAAAATGATAAAATCATTCTACTTTGTTCCCTCTGGAGTAGCCCTACTATCTGCATAGAATGATCTTTCTCAGATATTTGAAGACTGACACCTTATCATCATTCTGATCCCAGCTAAAATATCTTTCCCTCGGAAAGGCTCCCCATTCAGCTCAAAGTAACTTTATTCATTTTGTTTTAAATTTCTACATATCACTCAACCTCATCTGATATATTTATTTGATAATTATTAATTTTCTATTTTTTAATTAAAAAAATCATTTTTCCTTACCCTCAAAAATATAATAAAAACTGTTGTCCTTGCCTGACTGGTTTAGTTTGTTAACCCCGGGACACTCAATTTGTAAGTGTGGAACAAATTAGGAAACAAGTTACTAAATTCATGGATTTTGTATTTTATATGAATGGGCAAAATTATGTTGTTCCCATCAGTACAGTAACAGCATAATATCTAGTGATTTAACATAGGGTGGAAATCTAGTAAGATTGCCTTCTGAGTCAGTGAGAAGTGATTTGAAGAATGTTCTTCCTTCCTAATAGTGCAGATTACTGGGAGAATAATGGACTTTCTGCATCAGGGTATGTCCTGATGGAAAGATGAATGCCAGGCAGAATTTTAAAAGGTTTTCTTTTTTTTCCCTCCTCAGTTGCTCATCTTTTCCAGCTGCACAGGGGAAAATCAGAATCAGAGGTAGTAAAAAAAAAAAAAAAAAAAAGAGGGTGGAGAAGGTGAAATATACTTGATCCAATTATGTACACTATTTATTTAGGGGCCAATTTTCTCTCTTTCTTCTCTCACTTTCTCCCTAGAAGCTTTCACAACTGTTCTTGTCCTAGAACTTCTCTGCCTCAACCTCTCTTTTCCATCACCTGTACCAAATTGGGGGGCAGCTGTATGAAACTGTAAAGTCAACCAAGGATAATGCTTATAGTTCTTCCTCACAGTGCCTAGTACAGTGTCTTCACAGGGTGTAAACAATCTGACAATCTGTTCATTGTCTCCAAACTGCTTACAAGAGAGACAATTCACATGTGTTAATCTAAATAAAACATCAGTTTTCAGGAAATCGTCTTTTCAGCAGCCTTCCAACAGATCCATCCCAGAGACCTGAAACAGGATGGACCAGGGCTGTGGTTACGGATGGGGGGAAAGGGTTGGCAGGAGCTGATAATTATAACCAATAAAAAAGTTTTTTAAAGCCCTTAGGTTTGCATTTGATAAAACATGGTTGATCATTTTGCTGAGCAAAAAGGAAAAAACAAACAAAAATGCATTAATCATAACTTCTCTGTGTGTGTATGAGTATATACATGCATATGTTTATCAAGATTTTTATGGAAAAGCTAAGTGTGAAGAAGAGTTTATAAGATGAAGATGAGACAATTGCCTTGACTACCAAGCTAAATCTTTGGGAAGTAGATGGCTGACTCAAAAGAGGAAACACAAGCAAGATGAAAGGACCACTGTAGAATTATTAACCTATTTGAATCATCTAAAACATCTTGACTCATTTTTATTTGTAGATTAAAGAAAAAGGGTTTGGTTATTTTGAGAAAAACTATGAAGAAAAAAAAGATGAACGAAACCGAAATTTCAGATGTCCAATAGAATACCAATGAATATGGTAATTAAATATAAATGTTACTATTCAAGATGAGTGGCAAGCAGTGAATTCAGAATCACATTGAAGATGAAACAGATGGAATGGACTTTTCTGAAGAGAAGTGAAATTCTGACTCCACATCATCATACTGGTGTTCAGAGTTGAGCCACTCATTGAATAGAGAGAGAGGTTTTTGAAACACAGAAAAGCTACTAAGTGCAGCAACTAGAGTGGTAAAAAAAAAAAAAAAAATTTGACACCAAAGCAGCCAACTTTACACCATATTTTGACATCCACTGTCTCAGACAAGAATCAAGATTTATAAACAGTCTTAGAAAACAGGGAAAAGGCTTTTGGGCACTGAGAAGAAAGAGCCAGGAGGTAAAGTGAAAATTAAGTTGTAAGCAAGTGGTATAATATTGGGTGAGAAAAGCCAGAATAAGCTAAATATTGATCGTCTTTATTTTCTGGGCAGAATTCACTAAAATACTGTAAGCACTATAGATTTTGCTACTATTTTAGTTTAAGTATACTTGTCTCAAATCATGGGTCAGTCAAACATGATTTGCTATAATAATTCTTCAAAAATCAAACCATTTTTTGGACAATAGCTAATTTATTCAGTATATTTTTTCACCCCAAAAGACACCAAATAAATATACTAGAAAAAGTAATATTTCCATATTATGCCTTCAGACAAGAACAAGACACATGAATTAACTTCATACTACTGTTTCCAACCAGACAATATCATGTGGACCAAAACTGAATTGTGTACCATATTTGGATGAACCAAAAATGGCTTGCTTTGTACACTAAGCCAGAGAGATAAAGATGTAGAAACTTCTATTACTTCCATATGTTCTCAAGTGCTCTTTTGAATGGTTTTATTTTCCTATAAATGTGTTTGTGTAAGCTATAATTTCATATTAAATATAATTTGTAAGTACAGTTGACAATGAACACCGATTATTGAAAAAAAAAATGTGCAGAAAGAAGAATGTATCTTTCAAGGACTGATTCTGTACTTCTCTTTATTGCCTAGTATCAAGGTTTATCTTTCTCCTGAGTGAGTAAAAGATACCTTCCTTATGGTATATTTTTTGGTACACACATTGTTTACATTTAATTTGCTGTTAATTATGTATAGAAATGCATCTTCATCATCTAATTGACATTGTGAAAAGTATTTAAATGTCCTTGGGTTTGAGAGCATCATAACATTTATCTTTAAAATTAACGGACTGTTTTCCAACTCAAGGGCTTTTTCACTTTTTTATTGCTGTTAATTGAGCCGATTCTGACTCATAGTGACTCCATGTGTTTTCCATTTTAGAGTCTTGATATTTCAGGAACCTATTAGGGTCATTAAACGGGAGACAGGTGCATTTATTATTTTTTTTAATATTAAAAATAAACAAGTTTCACTCATTTATTTGAGACTATGTGCGTGTGTGTGTGCTCACACGTGTGTGTGCACACCGATGTGAAGCATTCCATATTTTTTGGAGCTCTTTTTTTAATGGTGCAGTTGTTAAGAACTATGGCTGCTAACCAAGAGGGACAATTCAAATCCATCAGCCGCTGCTTGGAAACCTTATAGGGAAGTTCTACTCTGTCCTATAGGGTTTCTATGAATCAAAATTGACTCAATAGCAAAGGGTTTGGTTTGACTTTTTGTATGTGTGTGTGTATATATTTATATATATGGATTTATTTATTATTTATTTATATGTATATCAGGAACAGTCCTGGGCATGGCCTAATAAGGCATAAATACTGTTTCATCATGTTTTTACAAAGTTAAAGTTACTCTATTTACTGTGGAAATGCAAATATATGCCACCTATGAATCTTACTCTGATAGAGCTTAGAGTTTAATAGAAACAGGAGATTTGATTCTGAATATACCTACTCCTCACTTATCAACTTGGTAAATTTCCAAAGACCAGGTTGTTATGCAAAATTGGCATTACGCAAAAATGGAGGATAAACACACTGAATCATAAAATGGAGGATGACTATATCATTACATAACTGCCAGATTATATCATCACATCACAGCCACATTATATCATTACATAACTGCCAAACCACTGCGATTCATGGCCCAGTAAAGCTGACACATAACCTTAACCATCATAGCCAGCATTACTTTCACTTCACACCTCAGTGTTCATTATTGCCAGACTACGTCATTAATGTGCAAAACAGTCAGATAGTAGATTTTTTTACTGTTGTAAATGCAAAATGTTGGATAATGCGATAGTTACAAATAAATGAAATAAAAACATTGCGTTAGGGTAAATACCTGAACGTTTTAGGTTTGGTTCTACAGTGAAAACTTTGTCTAAACAGAGTTTTGACTATGCATGGAAACTGCAGCAATTGTAGGCATCTGTGTCCTGGAGAACTGGTGACCTCTCTGAGAACATCTTTCAATTTAGTGCTTTTAGGGAAGCATCCAGCATTACCTGAGGTCAAACTGACACGGATGATTCAATGGTAAGCCAGGGCATGATGATCTCATCTAAGGACTTAAGCAGAAAAGACTAAAATGCAAAATTTCAAATAATATTAACTTTTATCACTAGTCACTGGAAGAGAATAGCTATGTGGATTTACATTCTGAGTTTCTAAAAAACAAAGTTAAAACAAAAACAAAAAACCCTCACCATCTCTTTTTCCTTTTTAAATTTGACCAAGCAGATATCTAGCAAGGAAAAATTCATTCCCCAATTCCTTGGGTTTTTGTGAAATATTTATGCAAATAAGAGCAAAAGACATGTTTCCATATGAAGACGTTAGAAATGAGATTTGTCATTCATTTCATTTTATAATTATATATCAACTGCAAGTCATTCAGTCTTCTTAGCTTTAAGAAAATGACAATATCCACAGAGATGGGTAGGAGCTCAAATAATCTCTAAATAATACAGATTTGATGTTGAAATATCTTGAATACACTTTTGAATTATATTAATCATGTTAAGGACATAGCAAAACACAGTTTGAATCATTCTGACATCCAAGTGATCACATCTAGGTCTATATATTTGAAGCCTATTTTCAACTTCATCAGCTATAATGGGGAGTGGCAGATTTGTGACATTTGATACAGCCCTGCCCATTAGGCAGGGTTCTCACCTACCCAGATCAGGGGTCTGAGGACTGGTGGCTCCACCCATGCCACCTGGCCACCCATGACATGGGGCAAAGAATAAGTGGTGCCTCCCAGTTCTTATAGACAAAAGCATTGGGTGCCCATAGGCTGGGTGAAAATTCACCCATCTACGTGCTCTAGGGAAAAGAGATATTCTTTCCTCCCAGACACTCAGGGGCAGCCATCAGCCACCTGCCTTGCTCAGGACATGACTCCTTACTGCAGCCAGATACCTGTGCCTACTCTAATCATGCCTGCCCATCTAGGATTGTAGGTGAGAGCCTGCACAACACACTCAGTGACCAAAGACCTGAACACCTGAGCTGAATCCACACAAGGAAAGTAAACAGACTCCTGGACTCATACCTATAACAGTTCTAACCACCTGGTGATAGGACATGAGAGCTTCAAAGACACCAATAATCAAACTAGCTCACAAGACCAGCCTATGTGGGCATATAAAAACAAAACAAAACAAGAAGCTAGGACATAGTAAGCAAACATAAAATAATAAATGTAATAAATATCAGATTACATAAACAGGCAGACCATGATGGCTTCAGCAAGCAACCAAAACAAAAAACAAAGAAACATTCCAGAGGAAGATAATTTCTTGGAATTACCAGAGGTAGAATTCAAAAGAATAATATACAGAGTTCTTTAAGAGATCAGGAAGGAGAGCAGGCGAAACCCAGACCTAGCAAAAGAAGACACAGACAAAACAACAGAAGAACTTAAGGAGGTTATACAAGAACATAGTAAAAAATTTAAAAGGCTGCAAGAATCCTTAGAGAGACAATAAACAGAAATTCAAAAGATTAACCACAAAATTTCAGAATTAGACAACTCAGTAGAAATTCATAGGAGCAGAATTGAAACAATGGAAGTCAGAATTAGTCAAACTGAAGATAAAGCACTTGAAACCAACGTATTTGAGGAAAAATCAGCTAAAAATTAAAAAAACTGAAGAAACCCTGAGGATTCTGTAGGACTTTATCAAAAGGAATAATCTATGAGTGATAGAAGTATCAGAACAGGAAGGGATAATGGAAAATACAGAGAGAATTGTTGAAGATTTGTGGCAGAAAACTTTCCTGATATTGTGAAAGTTAAGAAGATATCTATCCAAGAAACTCATTGAACCCCACTCAAGGTAGATCCCAAAAGAAAGTCACCAAAATATATTATAATCACACTTGCCAAAACCAAAGGTAAACAGAGAATTTAAAGAGCAGGTAGAGATAAGTGAAAAGTCAGCTACAAAGAAGAGTTAATAAGGCTAATCTCTGACTACTCAGCAGAAACCACACAGGCAAGAAGGCAATGAGATGACATATATAAAGCCTTGAGGGAAAAAAAAAATTGCCAGCTAAGAATTATATATCTATCAAAACTGTCTCTCAAATATGATGGTAAAATTCGGGCATTTCTAGATAAACAGAAGTTTACTGAATTTGTAAAAACCAAATCAAAATTACAAGAAATACTAAGGGGAGTCCTCCAGTTAGAAAATCAATAACATCAGATAATTACCCAAGACTAGAACACAGGACAGAACAATCAGATATCAACCCAGATAGAGAAGTCACAAAAATAAATCAAAGCTAAAACACTGAAATTAGGGCAACAGACAAGTCAATATGTAAAAGATGACAACATTAAAACAAAAAAGAGGGACTAAATAATGCAGTCATAGAACTTTCACATGGAGAGGAAGTCAAGCCTATTATCAAGAAATAAAAGATTGACTTTAACTTAGAAAAATAGAGGTAAATATTAAGGTAACCACAAAGAAAACTAACAATCCTACACATCAAAATTAAAAAAGAAGAAAAACATAGTCAGCAAATGCAAAATCAACAAGATATGAAAAGAAAAATAACTCAGCACAGAAAATTAAGTGGCACAAAGAAACTGTCAGCAACACACACACACACACACACACACACACAATACATCAAAATAACAGCACTAAACTCATACCTATCAATAATTACACTGAATGTAAGTGGACTAAATGCACCAATAAAGAGACAGAGAGTGGCAGAATGGATAAAAAAACACAATTAATCTACATGCTGCTTACAAGAGACGCACCTTAGACTTAAAGACAAAAACAAACTAAAACTCAATGGAAGGAAAAAATATATACATCAAGCAAACAACAATCGGAAAAGAGTAGAAGTGGCAATATTAATCTCTGACAAAATAGACTTTAAAGCAAAATTCACCACAAAGGACACTATATAATGATTAAAGTGTCAATAGGAATCGACTCTACGGCAGTTGGTACACTAGGAGTACATAAACATAATACATATATACACACCCAATGACAGGGCTCCAAAATATATAAAACAAACTGTAACAGCAGTGAAAAGAGAAATAGACAGCTCCACAATAATAGGAGGAACCAATACACCACTTTCGGTGAAGGATAGAACATCCAGGAAGAAGTTCAATAAAGGCACAGAAGAGCTAAATGCCACAATCAACCAACTTGATCTCATAGACATATACAGAACACTCCACTCAACACCAGCCAAGTGTACTTTCTTTTCCAATGCACATGGAACGTTCGCCAGAATAGACCACAAGCAACTTATATTTTTCCACGTATGTAGGTGTCTTTTGGATTCTTGCAGTAGTGTCTCGTAGTTTTCTGTGTATAGGTTTTTTACATCTCTGGTAAGATTTATTTCTAAGCATTTTATCTTCTTGGGGGCTATAATAAATGGTATTGATTTGGTGATTTCCTCTTCAAAGTTCTCTTTGTTTGTGTAGAGGAATCCAACTGGTTTTTGAAGCAATCATTTCCACAGGACAATTAGACTTAGGAGCCCTGGTGGTGTAGTGGTTAAGAGGTTACCTGCTAATCAAAAGGCCAGCAGTTCAAATTCACATGGGGCTCCTTGGAAACCCTATGGGGCAGTTGCTTTGAGTCGGAACTTACTCGATGGCATATAACAACAAGGATTATTTTTAAAATGTATTCAAATATTTTTACCCATATTAAAATTGTGACTTCTTTAAAAAGAACATTCATGACACTTTTCAGAAAGTATGATTGTTTTATGGCCATTTTCCCTGCTGGAAATGTACTTCTAAAAATCAATGAACAGATGATATTTGATTTATGAAACTCAGCTTTACAAAAGGAATCTCTTTAGAAATGCACTGTATTGCATTATTCAAAAATACCTTGGCACTTCGCTTGAAACATCAAAATCATCATACATAAAATACCGCTCATTGTGTTGTTGAGTGAGTCACAGATACCATAACTGGAAAAACTGAAGGACAAGTGATTTTTCTCAGCACAGCAAATAAGTCATATTTTCATCATATATGTAGACTGTCATCTCCATAAGAGGAATCCCATGAGGCATTTGAATTAGGTGGTCCAGTTGAAATGATTATTTAAAATGAATGCATTTTGAAATATTATATGTCATAGTTTAAATAATTTGAAAATGAAATAAACCTTAAGTTCAGTCTCCCCCGAATAGTGGAATGGGACATGAACCTACAGGATAGACCAGCTGTGGATGACTTGATTCAGACTTGTGGTGAGCCCCTGTGTGTCAGGGTAAAACTGTGCTCCATATGGTTTTAAATGGCTGATTTTTTGGAAGTCATCAAGTCTTTCTTCAAAGTTGCCTCTGGGTGGACTTGAACTTCCAAATTTTTCTAAGCAGCCCAGTGCATTAATCACTTGCACCACCCAGGGCCAAATGGACTGAAATTATTATTGCCTTCCTACCACTATTTTTTGAGTTTTTTTTTTTTTTTTTTTTTTTGGTGGGGGGAGAGGCTAATACTGTTCTAGAGCTTGATTTGGAATTAGCAAAGTTCAATTGCTTAATTTTGATGTTTGAACTGGGATAAACAGTGTTGAAAGTTGAAAATAGAGGCTATTTAGTGACAATACAGAGGTATAAAGGCTCATCTGTAATTATTTTCTTTTTTTTTTATAATGTCTACGGAGCCCCGGTAGTACAGTGGTTTAAGAGCTCAGCCACTAACCTAAGGTCATCAGTTCAAATCCAACAGTGCTCCTTGGAATCTCAGTAGGGCTGTTCAACTCTGTCCTATAGGGTCACTATGAGTCAGAATCACCTCGGCTGCAATGGGTTTATAATCCAAGGATGAGGCACTGGCGGTTCAGTGATAGAATACTTGTCTTCCATGTGAGACACCCTGATTCTATTTCCGGCCAGCACCTCGTGTACAGCCACTACCCGTATGTCAGTGAAGACTTGTGTGTTGCTGTATGCTAAAAAGATTTCAGCAGAGCTTCCAGACAAGAATGGACTAGGAAGAAAGGCTTGGTGATCTACTTCCAAAAATCAGCCAATAAAACCCCTATGAATTACAATATTTGGATCCACAGGACTGGACAGTGTTTCCTTCCATCATGCATGGGGTCTCCATGACTGGGGCAATTCCATGGTAGCTTACAACAACAACAACATAATGCAAGGAGCACACAAATGACTTCTTTGTGGTTTAGGATCAGAGAAAACATGAACAGCAGTATTAGTTTTCTATTGATGTGTAGCAAATTTAGTGGCTAAAATCATAAAAAAATTTCTTATTTCCCAGTTTCCGTAGAGCAGGAGCATGCACACAGGATCAGTTGGGGCCTAGGCTCAGGGTCTCATTAAACTGAATTCAAGATATCAGCCTGGAGAGTGACATCGGTGAAAATGACAGCGTAGGAAGCTCCAGAAGGTAGAACTGCCACCAAAACAATCAGGAAGTTGTAAAACAGGATCAGAATCAACTATTTTGGAACCCTGGAACCTAATCAAACACAGTAACCAGGGGAGCGCTTGATGAAAGGAGAGGCTGCTGAATGTTTTGAAATCCATGTGACAGAAACAGCTACCATTCTTCACTGCAGGGGTGGTGACAGTGGCCTGTGTCACTAAAGTGCCTGACTGGTGCCACGGTGGACAGTAAGGACCTTTTCCTCCAAAAATTTTCAGTTGTATGTTTTGGTCTGTATAGAGGTTCCCTGACAGACATGTGTAAAGGCGTGCCCATATTTTGAGCCTAGTTAAGCTGCAGTGGCTGGGGGTGAGGGGAGGGAGGCATTTATGGGAACATTTAAAGATACATACACACTTTTGTTTATTTTTGATCTATAAAACCAAACCAAATCCACTGCTGTCAAGTGGATTTCGACTCATAGCAACCCTATAGGACAGAGTAGAACTGCCCATAGAGTTTCCAAGGAGCGCCTGGCACATTTGAACTGCCGACCTCTTTGTTAGCAGCCGTAGCATTTAACCACTACACCACCAGGGTTTTCTTTGTATATTTAGGAAAATCTCTGTCAAGCCACAGGCTGACTGCAGAGATAACAGAACAGAAATTTCAGTGACACATGCAACAAGGAATAGACACTTTGCAACAACAGTTTGGAAATGTCACTATACAAAAGGATGAATGCATTCCTCCACAAACGATCCTGAGGAGGGGGAGAATCTGATTTCCAGAGTTACTGCATTATAGTAGTCAAAATGTGCAGTTCTCAACAACCGTGTACCAACAAATAGATAAGCTAGGTGAGATGGACAAATTCTTAGAAACACAGAAACTAACAAAAGTGAATCAAGAAGAAATAGAAATTCTGAATAGTCCTATAAAGAAATAAGGAGACTGAATCAGTAACCAAAAACCTCAAGATAAAGAAAAGCCCAGGATCAGAGTTTCGCTGGTAAGTTCTATTAAACATTTAAAGAATTAACACCAGTCCTTCCTATCCCCTTCCAACATTTCTTAACTCTTTCTATGAGGTCAGCATTACCCAGATACTGAAGCCAGACAGACACTACAAGAAAAGAAAATTATAGACCAATATTCCATATATCCCATCTTTTATATTGCAAATTGTCAATAAATTGTAGGAACATAATAAAAGGATTATATACCATGACCAAGTGGGTTTATCCCAGGAATGCAAGGGTGATTCAGCATAAGAAAATCAATCAATGTTATCACACCACATTAATAGAATGAAGGGAAAAGAACACATGCTCACTTCATTAGAAGCAGAAAAAGCATTTATCAAAACCAAACACCCTTTCATGATAAATAACATGCAATAAAATAGGAATAGATGAGAACTTCATCAACATGATAAAGGTCATATATGAAAAACCCAGAAATAGCATCTGTCTATATGATGAAAGACTGAAAATTTTTCCACTAAGGTCAGAAACAAGGCTAGGTGCCTGCTTTTGCCACTTTTATTCAACATAGTGCTAGAATTTCTAGCCAGAGCAATTATGCAAGAAAAAGAAACAAAACATCCAAACTGAAGGGAAGAAGTAAAACTACATTCACAGATGAAATGACCTTGTATATAGAAATCCCTAAAGAATCTACACAAAACTGTTGAAGCTAATAAAGAATTTAGAGAAGTTGCAGGTCAGAAAATCAGCACCAAAAAATCGGTTGTATTTTTATACACTAGTCGAAGGTGAAAACAACTCAATTGTCCATCAACAAATGAATGAAAAAAACAAAATGTGGTACATAAAATGAAATATTATCCAGCCATTAGAAGGAATGGAGTTCTGACACATGTTAATGGATGAACCTTGAAAAGAATATCCTAAGTGAAATGAGTCAGATGCAAAAGGACACAACAGCTGGAAGACACATTTGTATGATTTCACTTTATGAAATATCCACAGTAGGAGAATTTATCAAGACAGAAAGCAGATTAGAGTTTACCAGGAGCTGGGGGGAGGGAGTAACGGGAGTTATTGCTCAGTGGGTTACAGCGTTTCCATTTGTGATGAAGAAAGGTTTTTAGAAGTCTGGTGAGGTTAATACAACTTTGTGGCATTAAAATATACATTTTGAAATGGTTAAAATAGAAAACTGTATGTTAGATATACTTTACCACAATTAAAAAAAAAAAAAAATTAGGGCTGTGATCTCATCTAAATCTTGAGATCCCCTGAAAACCCACAGGCTATTGGCAGAGTTCAGTTCCTTGCCATGGTAGGACTGAAGGCCTCTGTTTCTAGACTGCCCACATTCCCTGCCACATGAGCCTCTCCACAAATTGGTAGTTTGCTTCTTCAAGACCAACAGGAGAGTGACTCTGCTGTTTCAAATCTACTTCTGACTTTGATTTATGAGTTTCTGTCCTGCTGACCTTCTTTTAAGGGGCTCACCTGATGTTATGAGATGTGCCTAAAGTCAACTCTTTAGGGACCTTAATTATATCTGCTAAATCCTTTCACTTTTGCTGTATAATCTAAGTATGGGAGTGATACCCCATCATATCCACAGATCTAGAGCAGGCAGGCAAAAGGGGAGTGGATTCTGCAGGGCATGTGCATCGTAGCATTCTGTCTACCACAAGAGGCTTCCCCAAGATTATTTTAACTTGGATCATTTTCCACTTACGTTAAATCGAAGAAATAACATTAGGAAACAATGATGCATATTTTGTTTTAGTTAGACAGCAAATGCTAAGTCTCAAATTAATTAATATAAAAAATGAACAAAAACTTAGGAGTAAACCTTATAAACTGCAGACATATAATTCAATTAAACCATTTTTAGTTAATTACAGAAAACTATCAAAATGGAATCATTATGCATTCACACTTTTTACATAAAAATCAAAATTCAAATGCTGCTTTAATAGGAGGCATTTTTATGTTGTTGCACATAGCTTGTCTATTTCATATTAGCAATAATATTGGTGAATTGAACATTTGAATTGGGTGCAGCAGTAACAGGATTCATATATTTTGCTTTCACTGTGGCATAAAATAAAAACTGTTTTGCATGGGTATACTTGCAGAAAAAGGAAAAGGCAGCAAACTGAATATTTACGATGCTCATGAATTAGGCTGCTACTAAAGCCAGTCATTGTTTTATCTTAGGCTTCTTACCTCACTTTTACTGGAAATTAGAGGATGTAGTTCTTAATTTTTATTTGAAATATTCTGACTTCTGTATAGTCGATTCAAAAACAGTTTTAGAACCATAAGACTTCATATATGAAACACCTTAGTGCCTTGGATCAATGAACAATACATTTTAATAAAATAACAATTTAATATATAATAAACATTAAAAAATTATAAAAAGATGTTGAAAAGATACAAAATATAGACTAACAATAATAACTAAGTAGATGATATATATATAAAAAACAAAAAAACCAAACCCAGTGCCGTCGAGTTGATTCGGACTCATAGCGACCATATAGGACAGAGTAGAACTGCCCCCACAGAGTTTCCAAGGAGCACCTGGCGGATTCGAACTGCCGAATCTTTGGTTAGGAGCTGTAGCACTTAACCACTACGACACCAGGGTTTCCGATATGTATATAGTCTCTATAAATGGAGCTTTAGGGCTTCCCCCATAGGTATATCATACATAACTTCCAAGCTTGTTTCAAAGGCACACCATTTCTTAAAGACCTGAAAACAAGTAAAAAATAAAAATAAGTTTAGTCTTTCCATTTCTTAAATATATTTTAATGCAATTTTATAACTTAAATATTCCTACATATTTTCTGTTTATTTACTTTATATGTATTTACTTATTTATATTTTTGGAAATGCCTTCCAATATTCCAACTAAATAAAATGCAGAACAGAACTTGGAAAGCCTTGTCGTGAGAAATTTCTGTGTTGTCTTTGCTACAACAAGATCAACAAATACTATTTCAGAAGGTCCTCCACAGCCCCATAATACCTTTGTGATAGTGTTTATTGAAATGCCTGTGAATTTATGGAAGGCCACATGATGCTGTTCCTGTATAGGCACTGAAGTCACAGAGATCTTAATGATGTTCATTCTGGCTCAGGTACTGCCCAACTGGGTGACCTTGGCCGTTATTTACTCTCTCCAAAGGCCACTCTCTTTATTTCTAAAGTGGGATAATATAGAAATTATATATGACAAATGATTAGCATGACATCACATGTAAATTATGATCTCAGAAAGCAGTAGTTAATATTATTGCCAATAGAATGATTGATCATATATTTTCTGATGGTCAAAAGTCAATTTTTGGTTCCAATTTTGTTCTTGGCTATTTTAAATGCTTTACAAAGCTTTAGATGAAAAATGCAACAAATTCTTAAGTAGAACAACACACGAGCTCCCGTTTTTACATCATATGCTTTTGGTTAAACAAATGAAAGTTTTGCATTTGTTTGACTATCTGCATATCGGTCCTATACTGTTGATATTCTATATTGTTTCTGTGATTTGGGAAACCTGGGCATCATTTCAATATTCACATTAAGAGCTGGATGGAAAATTACATTTTGTCAACATGACCCACTCCCAATTTGTGATTATTTTATTTTAGGAGTATTTGTGTTTTTCCGCATGAGCTTGAGAGGGAAAGCAAACAAAACAAAATCAGAAAATGGCACATGTAATTGAGGTTTTGAGGCAATTTAGAAATCATCACTTCAAATTAAAAAAAAAAAAAGAAAGAAATCCTCTAAGACAGAAAAAAAACTCTAAATTCTGCCAGATATTTAACTCCAGGGATATTGTTGATACTCTAGGTCTGCCACAGTTCATTAGAGCATGGTATGTCTTTAGCAACGACAGATGTCTAACTCAACCTTCTGCACTAAGCACTGATCCCCATTTTGTACATATTCTGCCAACCACTTGATGTTCACACTGGAAGTCAATGATTACTGTCACGGTGGAGCCAAAATTTTCTTAATGCAAAAAACACCCACAGCTGGAGCTTTTAAAATCAATATCCTGGTTTCTGGTTGCCTCCATGGGTGGGCGACTATTCTGTATTCCCTTAGTAATACGATTTTTTTTCCCCCTTAATACAGTTCCTTCATGGCTTGGGTCTACACATATCCTTTTAGAAACAAATATATTATCAAGATAAAGCTAGGAGAATAGGCTAATTGACTCACTTATACAGTCATTATATTTTCATCCAGAGCCTACTCTTTTTATAGATATTATGAAAGGAAACAGAACCAAAACAAATAGTTCTTGCCTTTGAGAAACAGATTTTTTTTTTCCAGAAATTTACAATGTAGTGTCTATAGAAAGCACTGATTTCAAAATCCATGGCCACGATCCAAATAATCCTAAAATTGCTTTGATTGCATTCCTGTTCTGTTATTCCAAAGGCTTCGTTCTTATCACTTTCCAGTTATACAATTTCATATATCCCATTGAAGCTTCAGTTTCCTCATTCATAAAACAGAAATAACAATAGTATTTAACTCAGAGAAATTTTTCTGAGGTATAAATGATATAATGATTCCAAAGCACCATTTGGTAGTGATATGCTGACGGCAAAACCTTGCTTGCTGAAAATGAAGAGGATTTGAGGTACTTTCTGACAAAGTAAAGACTACAGCCTTCAGTATGGATTACAACTTAACATAAAGAAAACACAAACCCTCACAACTGGACAAATAAGCACCATCATGATAAATGCAGAAAATATTGAAGTTGTCAATAATTTCATTTTACTTGGATCCACAATTAAGGTCCATGGAAGCAGTAATCAAGAAATCAAACACATTACATTGGGCAAATCTGCTTATAAAGACTTCTTTAAAGTGTTAAAAAGCAAAGATGTTGTTTTTAGGCATAAGGTGTACCTGACCCAAGCTGTGGTATTTTCAATTGCCTTATGTGCATGCAGAAACTGGACAAAGAATAAGGAAGACTGAAGAAGAATTGATGTCTTTGGATTACAGTGTTGGCAAAGAATAATGAATATACCATAGACTTCCTGAAGAATGAACAAATCAGCCTTGGAGGAAGTATAGCCAGAATTCTTCTTGGAACTGAAGATGATGAGACTTCACCCCACATACTTTGTCCATGTTATCATGAGGGGCCGTTCATCTGAAGAAGGACATCATGCTTGGTAATATACAGGGTCAGCTAAAAAAAGGAAGACCCTCAAGAGATGGATTGACATAGTGGCTACAACAATGGGCTCAAATATAGCAACAATTGTGAGGATGGCACATGACCAGACAGTGTTTCGTTCTGTTGTACATAGGGTTGCTATGAGTCTGAGCTGACCTGACTTCACCTAACAACAGTTAGAATACTAAACGTCAATCACTGTGTTGGCTATTGAAGACATACCCAACACTGGTGAGCAAAACAGACTGATGTATTCCTTTCCTTACAATTCTTTTTTCTTTTTTATGACTGTGGTAAATATATATGGAACAAAGCATTTGACATTTGAACATTTTTTTATACTTGTACAATTCAATGACATGAATTAGATTCATCAGATTGTTCAACCATCACTACTGTTTCCACATTTTTCTATTGCCCTTAACAGAAGGCTTTTGTGTTTGACTAAGGATCTCGTATCTTCTGCAAATATTCTGAAATTATGATAAACTAATGTTTTTAGCTTGAAAGTAGAGTAAAATATTAGACATTTCACAGTTCTTCACATCAAGGTCTCTATATTATGTTTACAGACTGATTTCTAGGCAAGTTTGGGCATTTGTATTAAGCACTTATTATTTCCACAAAACAGGTTTTGGAGTGGTAAAACTGTTTCTCATTTCTCTCTGGCACACTTGACTTTTTTTTTTTTTAATGGAGACATTAATTTAAACATATATATATATATAAATGTATTTTATGATGATATTTTTTTATTTTGGTGAAATTATACACAGCCAAAGAAAGGTACACCATTTCAGCAATTTCTGCATGTATAATTTAGCAGTATTTGTTACATTCTTCAAGTTGTGCTACCATTCTTGCTATCCTTTCCAAATTATTACGCTGTCATTATTTTAAATTCACTGAAGGGTTTGGGTGTTTCTACACAGAAAATTTGTATAATAGCTGCATGCAGATTGGACAAGAAGAAGAAAAGATGAGAGATAGAAAAGTGTTATAAATTTTTACATGTGCCATGATGAAATGCTACTGGTCATTTATTTTCATGTTTAGACTGTTTTTTTTTTTTTAATCCTTAATAATACAGTTATTGAAAAATGTAATGATAAAATGTATGTAATCTATAAACTTAATTCATAACTGGTATCTTCCTAAATGTCGAATCATTTGGTGCTCATTATCACCAAATTGGGGAAAAAAAAAGAATAATGAAAGACTAATTCTACAAATATTAAAATGGATCATGTTGTTGTTGTTAGCTGCTGTCGAGTTGGCTCCAACTCATGGAGACCTTATGTACAACAGAAGGAAACGTTGCCTAGTCCTGTGCCATCTTCATGATGACTGTCAAAATGAATCATAAACCATCAACAATTAAACTTGTAGTTTAAGAACACACAATGAATTAGAATGGAAGTCTAGAAATGGGACAAAAATACATATAAAAACTGTGAACAAGAATCCCTTTTTCTATTATTGTCATTGAACAACTGAGTAGCCATCTGGAAAAAATTAAGTAGCATACCTATCTGTCTGCCTTATGAAAAATTTTAATGATTTAAATATAATGAAAACATGAAAGTGCAAGAAATCACCAGAAAACTACTTTATAAACTCAAAACGAGGAAAGCCTTTCTAAAAATGATACAACATGCAGAGCCCAAAACATAAATTATCGATGTATTTTACTAAAATACAGAAGCATATACTACACACACAAGCCTGAAGATCATACCATAAGAAAAACTGAAAACCATACACACACAAGTAAAAATTTGCAATTCATCTCATATATGAAGGGCCAATTTCTTCAATACATTACATTTTAATAAATTTGACTTTCCCAATCTAATTTATGAATTAATAAGAAAGAGATATAACAATAAAACTGGGCAAAAGATACAAATACAACTCAATAGCATAGAATCATCAACAACCCTAAAGCACATTCTAGGTGCTTGACCTCATTATTAATAAGAGGACCCATTTCCCACACACCTGATTTGCAAATATCAAATAATTTGGTAACATACTGTTTTGACTAAGGTTTGTTGTAATTATTGTCAGATGCCATCGAGTTGGTTCCAACTTACAGCCACACTATATACAACAGAACAAAACACAGCCCAGCCCTACGCCATCCTCACGATCGTTGTTATGCTTGAGCTCATTTGCTGCAGCCACTGTGTCGATACCTCTCATTGAGGGTCTCCGTCTTTTTCACTGATCTTCTACTTTACCAAGCACAATGTCCTTCTCTAGGGACAGATCCCTCCTGATAACATGTCCAAAGTACATGAGGCATAGTCTCATCATTCTTGCTTCTAAGGAGCATCCCGGCTGTACTTCTGACTAGGTTTTAGGTAAAAGTAATTTTCACATGTTGCTGGTAGACATTTATATTGACACAGGCTCCACTGAAGGCAATGTTATAATACCTATCAAAATTACAAACACAGGTGCTCTTTGACTTAATAATTCCAGATTAACGTAATGAGGTACTTACAAACTTATTTTTTGCACAGTATTTGCAATAGCAAAAGGTTGGGAAACAAAACAAAGCACCCGAATACCCACAAATAATTGACTAGAGCTAAATAAAGTTTGGAACATCCATACTGTGGAAAAAGTGAAGAAACAGCATGACGAACATAATGTTACTGAATTGTACATTTAAAAAAAGTGGAGATGATAAATGTTTTGGTGTATGTATATATGTTAATTAGAGCCCTGGTGACACAGTGGTTAAGTGATACAGTTGCTAACCAAGAGGTTGGCAATTCAAACTCACCAGCTCCTCCTTGAAAGCCCTATAGGGCAGTTCTACTCTGTCCTCTAGGGATGCTATGGGTCAGAATCGACTTGACAACAATGGGTTTGGTTTATATATGCTACTTAACAATTTTTTAAAAATTATATAAATTATATATGTATTTTTAAGTTAAGAAGTTCTAAGGAAACTAGTATGGCACCTGTCTTAGGCTGGGTTCTCTAAAGAAGCAAAACCAATGAAGCATATATATATACATATATATATATATGCAGAGAGAGATTTATTCCAAGGAAATGGCTCACGCAGTTGTGGAGGCTGACAATTCCCAAATTCATGGGTCAGGTGTCAGGCTGGACGCTTCTCCTGACTCACATAGTTGCAGGGGCTGACGAACCCCAAACAGGCAGATTAGACAGCAGGCTGCTTGCTCACAGGGTTGCAGAAGGTGGTGAATTCCAAAAACCACAGGTCAGATTACAGGCTTCTGGTTCATATCACTAGAACTGGAGGTTAGAGGATGCCATGTGGAATGCAGGCTCCAGAGAGAGAGACCTTTGCCAGAACATCCATATGTATTGGATGCAGACCACACCCTCAAGGAAACTAATTGGCTTTCAGCTGATTGGCTTTCAGGTGATTTGCTGCTCACATCAGATCACAAAATGGAGGATGATTACATTATATTACATTGTAGAAGAAAAATCTGTCCAGTGTCAGCCAAACCACTGAGAATCATATCCTAGTCAAGCTGACATAACATTAACCATCACAGAGCCTAACTGTGCCTAACAGTGTGTACGGTCTTAAGATTTGAGTAGGAAAAAGATTATTTCTATATGCACAAAATATCTCCAAAAGTAATTAATAACACTGGTTTCCTGTAGAGAGAAAACAGGGTAGCTGAGGGTAAAGACAGGAAGAGGAATTTTTTTTTTATACTTTTTAATTTTAGGCACATAAATGTGTTTCTTACTCAAATCAACTTCTAAAGATGATTACAAAAAATAAACGTGAGATAGGGACCCTTTCCTTTTTTAAAGGGTATTCCTTTTCATTCCTTAAAAGTCTGAATTTCCTAGGATGTGTACCTGTCTGGGTCGTTGATGGGGTGATAGTGGTGTGGAGGTCTGGAAATACATGATGACGACTTCGGTTTCCTACCTGAGAGTTAGTCACTGAGAAAAAAAGATCTTAGTGTAGTCATTTTTGAACACTGTAACGTTAGTACAATATTTGCAAGGCACTCAAAAACTCTTTGAGCATAACTACATTTTGAGCGTAACTACAAGAGATGGCAATTTGATGACAGCATGTGGTAAAGGGGCATGGTGCCTACAGAGGTGCCTTGATCAGGGGTCCGGGATGTCATGAAATCTGCAATGTTTTCTCAGTAGGGATTATGAAGTGTGGGTTGCATATAGAAGGTACGCTTAATGGTAGCAAATAGGTTACAGATGTACAAGTTCAGGTGTCAGTACCATTTGACAGATTCTAATCAACTGCAAGGGACCTGGGGTTCAATTGTTCAAATTACAAGGGTGAGCAGCATGTTAGATAATATCTAAGACCTAGCTGAAGAGAAACAATTTTAGGGAAAAAGGAAAGCAAAATAACAAAAGTAGATTTTTTTCCTAAATATGTGTTAATACACTTTCACTCATTAAAAAAGTTATGGAAGCTGCTATTATTTATATCGTATAATCTCTAATGATTTAAAGGAGTAGAAATATTTGAGCTCTTACCTTGCAAAAATATAAAAGGTCTCCCAAAAGGAAGTCTCTTCTTTATATGCAAAGTCCATTTCCTTTTTTAACTTAGAGAAAAATATCTCGTTTTTTTTAAATGTTTTTGATGCTTTAAAAAATTTTTTTTATTTTGTTGTTGCAGTTGTGAATATACACAGCAAAACATACACCAATCCAACCGTTTCTACGTGTACAATTCACATTGATTGCATTCTTTGAGTTGTGGTTCTCACATTCCTTTCCTGAGTTGTTCCTCCCCCGTTAACATAAACTCATTACCCCCTAAGGTTCATCTAATTTTTCGAGTTCCTGTTGTCACTTTGATCTCATATAGATAGTTCTTCAAAGAGCATAATGCTTAAGGCAAACATTCTTTGCTACTTAAGCTAAGCTATCGTTTGGTTTTAAGAAGACTTCAGGGGATTTTTTTTATGGAAATTTTACTAATTATCTTAGGGCAATAGTTTCAGGGGTTCATGCAGCCCCCTTGGCTTTAGAAAGTCTGGAGTCTATGAGAATTTGGAATTATGTTCTGTATTTTCTCCCTTTCGATCAGTATTCTTCTATAGAATTTTTGATCAAAATGTTTGGAAGTGGTAGCTGGGTACATCACAAACATGATTTTTTTTTTTTTAATGCCAGGGCTATCTTGCTATCTTGTATATTTTAGATTTCTATATCCTTCAAAGATTGTAACCTATTTACCTTGCTTTTTTTTATTAAAAGTCTTGAGAATTTGTTTCTCTCTCCCCTTAAATGTCGATAGTACTCCTTAAGAACACAGAAGTTCTTTTGTAAAGAATGCATATGACTGAATAGATTACAGAATTGTGAATACTTTAAAATATGTTCTTAAAAAGTTTTGGGGGAAGCCATCCGTACCACATCACTTTGTTTTAATATAATGTTATCTTAAACTGGGAAACCCTGGTGGCATAGTGGCTGAGTGCTACTGCTGCTAACCAAAGGGTTGGCAGTCCGAATCCGCCAGATGCTCCTTGGAAACTCTAGGGGGCAGCTCTGCTCTGCCCTATAGGGTCACTACGAGTCAGAATTGACTCAGTGGTAATGGGTTTGGTTTGGGTTTTATCTTAAACTGTACGTGGTCTGGTTTCCCATGACCGAAGAGGGAAAAATTGATAGAAGTATAGATATAGAAAAGATAGGAATACAGGTCTCTTTCTCCATTACGTGTGTACAGAATGGACTGAATAACAAGTTAAGGGTATTCTTGGTGTATAATACATTTATAGCTAATTTTTGAGGAACCAAGAACCTATTGCCATCGAGTCAATTCCAACTCATAGCAAACCTGTAGGACAGAGTAGAACTGCCCCATAAGGTTTCCAAGGAGCAGCTGGTGGATTCGAACTGCCAACCTCTTTGTTAGCAGCTGAGCTCTTAAACGTTGCCCCTACCGGGGCTCCATTTAAAAAAAAAAACTAAGGGTTTCCAAAATCTACTACACATCCCCCATGCCGTTTTTCTTAAAATTGTTCTCATAGTGTTCTCTTAAGGAGTCCCTGGATGGTGCAAATGGTCAAGCAGCACTCAGTCACCGGCCGAGAAGTTGGCTATTTGAACCCACCCAGAGATGCCGTAAGAGACTGAGCTAGTGATTGACTTCTGAAAGGTCACAGCCTTGAAAACTGTATGAAGGAGCTCTACTGTGCAAACCTGGGGATGCCATGAGTCAGAACGGACTCAGTGGTTACCACTAACAACAAGAGCGTTCCCTTTAAAGAAGGTGGAACTCATTTTCCTAGTCCAGAGCAAGTGCACTAGAGAATGCTGGATTAACTAAAGCTGAATGGACTTTTTTTCCAATCAAGGTGCTTACTAAGCATCAGACCAGAGCAATAAAGCCTTTATTTTTAGAGGTTATGTACTAAGTTGCTGTCTCAAGGACTGCTTAGCAAAATTTCCAGTTGCTCTAATTAAGCTGATTTTTTCACAGAGTTAGGAGAAATGGAGATTCTTTTTCTTTTTTTCAATCTGATGAGGTATCTTCCTCATTCAGCTCATGTTTCTGTGTGCTGATGATAAGCTTCATAGCACTAAGTCATCTCCAAGTGTGACTCAGTGAATTGTCTGATAGCAAATGATGAACTGAATTAAGTTGAAGGATAGTTGGTATAAGTTAGAACTATATTACAAAACTGAAATTATGGTATTTGGAGTTTATTCTTGCTTTATGAAACTATGTTGTAAAACAAAATATATTAATCTCTATCATTTCAGAAGCGATCTGCCCCTTTTGATTGTGTTTTAAAATTTTGAGAAAAACATCCTCACCATTCTTCTGTGTAGCAATTTGTACTTCATTTTAGATTTTATTTTCAGCAGTACTTTAATATATACATATTATACACATTCAGATGTATGTTGTTATTAAGTGCCATCTGTTTGGTTCTAACTCATAGCAACCTTCTGTACAACAGAAGGAAACACTGCCTGGTTCTGTGCCATCCTCACAATCGTTGCTATGTTTGAGTCCATTGTTGCAGCCGCTGTGTCAATCCATCTCACTGGGGGTCTTCCCCTTTTTTGCTGACCCTCTGCCTTACCAAGCATGACAACTTTCTCCAGGGACTCGTCCCTCCTTATAACATATCCAAAGTACGTAAGATGAAGTCTCACCATCCTCCCTTCCAAGGAGTACACTAGCTGTACTTCTTCTAAGACATATTTTTTATTCTTCTGGCAGTCTGTGATACATTCAATATTATTTACTAACACCATAATTCAAATGCGTCAATTCTTCTTCAGTCTTCCTTATTCGTTGTCCAGCTTTCATATGTGTATAAGGTGATTGAAAATATCAAGGCTTGGGTCTGGTGCACCTTAGTCCTCAAAGTAACATTTTTGCTTTTCAACACTTTATAGAAGTCTTTTGCAGCAGATTTGCCCAATGCAATATGTTGTTTGATTTCTTAACTGCTGTTTCCTCAGGTGTGGATTGTGGATACAAGTAAAACAAAATCTTTGACAACTTCAATCTTTTCTCCATTTATCATGATGTTGATTATCGGTCCAGTTGTGAGGCTTTTTGTTTTCTTTAAGTTGAGGTGTAATCCATACTGAAGGCTGTGGTCTTGGATCTTCATCAGTAAGTGCTTCAATTTGTCTTTACTTTCAGCAAGCAAGGTTGTGTCATCTGCATGTCGCAGGTTATTAATGAGCCTTTCTCCAATCCTGATGCTTCTTATTCTCCATCTAGTCCAGCTTCTTTGATTATTTGCTCAGCATACAAATTGAATAAGTATTGTGAAAGGATACAACCCTGATGTACACCTTTTCTGATTTTAAACTACACAGTATCACCTTGTTCTGTTAGAAAGACTGCCTCTTGGCCTATGTACAGGATTAACATGAGCACAATTAAGTGTTTTGGAATTTCCATTCTTTGCAATGTTATCCATAATTTGTTAGGATTCACACAGTTGAATGCCTTTGCATAGTCAATAAAGCACAAGTAAACGTATTTCTGGTACTCTCTGCTCTCAGCAAACATCCATCTAAAGCCAACATTGATATTCCTTGTTCCACCTTCTCTTTTGAATCCAGCTTGAATTTCTGGCAGTTCCCTCTCGATGTACCACTTTTGAATTATCTTCAGCAAAATTTTACTAATGTTTGGTATTAATGATATTGTTCAATAATTTCCCCATTCTGTCAATTGCCTTTCTGTGGAATGGACATAAATATGGATCTCTTTCAGTTGCTTGGCCAGGAAGCTGTCTTCCAAATTTCTTGGCACTGCATGCATCTGTTTGTTGAAACATCTCAGTTGGTATACTGTCAATTCCTGGAGTCTTAATTTTCGCCAATAGCTTCAGTGGAGCTTGCACTTCCTTCAGTATCATTGGTTCTTGGTCATATGCTACCTCCTGAAATGGTTGAACATTGGCCAATTCTTTTTGGTACAATGACCCTATGTATTCCTTCCATCTTCTTTTCATGCTTCTTTTATCGTTCAATATTTTGCCCATAGAATCCTTCAAAATTGCAACTTGAGGCTTGAAATTTTTCTTCTGTTCCTTCATCTTGAGAAATGCCGAATGTGTTCTTCCCTTTTGGTTTTCTAAACCCAGGTCTTTGCACCTTTCATTATAATACTTTATCTTCTCTAGTTGCCCTTAGAAATCTTCTCTTCAGATTTTTTACTTCATCATTTCTTCCATTAGCTTTAGATACTCTACATTCAAGATCATGTTTCAGAGTCTTTTCTGACATCCAATTTGGTCTTTCTTTCTTGTCTTTTTAATGACCTTTTGCTTTTGTCATGTATGATGTCCCTGATGTCATCCCACAACTCATCTGGTCTTTGGTCATTAATGCTCAATGCCTCAAATCTTTTCTTGGGATGGTCTCCAAATTCAGGTGGGGTGTATTCAAGGTTGTATTTTGGCTCTCGTGGACTTGTTTTAATTTTCTTCAGCTTTAACTTCAACTTTCATATGAGAAATTGATGGTCTGTTCTGCTGTGGGCCCCTGGCCTCATTCTGACTGATGATATTGAGGTTTTCCATTGTCTCTTTCCACAGATGTTGTCAGTTTGATTCTTGCGTTTTTCATCTGGTGAGGTCCATGTGTATAGTTACCATTTATGTTGCTGAAAAAAGGCATTTACAATGAATAAGTTGTTCGTCTTGCAAAATACTCTTATAAGATACCCTGTGTCATTTCTGTCACCAAGGCCATTATTTGCCAACTACTAATCCGTCTTTTTTCTTTCCGATGTTCGAATTCCAGTCAGAAGTTGGTCAAAATCTTCAATTTCTTCTTCTTTGGCCTTAGTGGTTGGTTTATAAATTTGAATAATAGTTGTATTAACTGTATACGAATATGTAAATTTATATGTATCTATAGTTATATAACTAAACAATTCAGCAAATAGACATATATAAAATACATCTATTAATTGATTTAAAACATATAACAAATACAAAACAAATTGAGATCCAAACTTCAGATTAAGTCAAGATACATAGATCACTGAAAAAAACAAAAACAAAAACAAAAACAACCTATTTCTCTTCTAAACCCCGAAGAGTTAAGGAACAACAGCTGCGTTCTGGGTACTTTGCTTTCTTTATAAAAAGCTTTATAAAAGGCCAAGAAACAAAGATGAAAATTGTTTGGTTCTATTTAAATTGCCGTCCTGGGAAGAACAAAGCCTTCACCCTTGAGTCCCAGAAAGCTTTCAGCTTTTGAAAACCCCTAAGGGTGGAATCTGGAGTGACAAAGCCTCTGGACGCTGCCAGAGTCCAAAACTCCTTGAATAAGAAATGAATCATATGCATAAATTTCCTTTATTTCCCCTTCGACTCCCATATTTCACCTTCCTACCTCCACTATCGGCAACCCTGGTGGCGTAGTGGTTAAGTGCTACCGCTGCTAACCAAAGGATCGGCAGTTTGAATCTGCCGGGCACTCCTTGGAAGCTCTATGGGGCAGTTGTACTCTGTCCTGTAGGGTTGCTATCGACTTGACGGCACTGGGTTTGGTTTTTTGGTTTACCTGCACTATTAAGAATTGGGTATTAACTGGACTGGCTGACAGAGTGACGTTTTCATGGGAAAATTCACCAGAAGGCAAGATGGTATGGGAACAAGGATTAGATATTATTGGGAGGAAGTTTCTCAAAGAATCACTCTTATTTCCGCACCTTTTGCAAATAGAAGTACCTTTTTATTTTGGAGTATGTTTTCAAGGATATTTGTACAGTGAACAGCCTTGGAATATAGAGATAGTATTTTCTTCCGAACCCATTCCCAACCCAAAACCCATTGTTGTCCAGTTGATTCCAACTTATAGCAATCCAATAGGACAGAGTAGAACCGTCCCATGGGGCTTCCAAGGAGCGCCTGGTAGATTCGAAATGCTGACCTTTTGGTTAGCAGCCATAGCTTTTAACCACTACACCACCAGGGTTTCCGTTCTTCTGAACAGAGTAAAATTAAGCAAAGGGAAATGAAGTCCGACAAAATCTCATTCCATAGCAAATATCAGGCAGGTTAGCTTATAGCCTGTTAGAGTTAAAAAAAAATAGAGTTACTCATTATAAAATGTTGTTTCCCTAGGTTTGGATTTTCTCAGATGTGACAGAGACCCAGTGTGTGTGCAGAGTTCAACTGGATCCTTTGTGTCATGGATTGAATTGTGTCCTCCCAAAATATCTGTTAAATTGGTTAGGCCATGATTCCCAATATTGTATGACTATCTACCATTTTGTCATCTGATGTGATTTCCCTATGTGTTGTAAATCCTATCAATATGCTGTAATGAGATGGATTAGTGGCAGTTGAGGTATAAAAGAGTGAAGCAGGCAGAGAGACATGGGGACCTCATACTACCAAGAAAGCAGCACCAGGAGCAGAGTGCATCCTTTGGACCCAGGGTCCCTGCGCTTGAGAAGTTCCTGGCCCAGGGGAAGATTGAAGACAAGGACCTTCCTCCAAAGCCAAAAGAGAGAAAGCCTTCCTCTGGAGCTGACACCCTGAATTTGGACTTTTAGCCTACTTTACTGTGAGGAAATAAATTTTTCTTTGTTAAAGCCAGCCACTTGTGGTATTTCTGTTACAACAGCACTAGATGACTAAGGCCGGTTTTACCCCTGTGGGACCTGGGGGAAGGAGAGTTGACAATCATGAAGCCCACACTGCTTTCTGTTCAGTAAGTAATAAAGCCCTTTGTCTCTCCAGGAGTCTTGTGTCTTCCGCCAGCATCTATGAAACTATGTTGTTATCGTTGTTACGTGCTGTCAAGTCTGTTCTGACTCATAGCGACCCTATGTACAATGGAACAAAACACTGCCCAGTCTTGCACCATCGTCACAGTTGTTGCTATGCTTGAGCCCATTGTTGCAGCCACTGTGTCAATCAATCTCATTGAGGGTCTTCACCTTTTTTGCTGACTTTACCAAGCATGATGTCCTTCTCCAGGGACTGATCCTGCCTAAAAACATGTCCAAAGTATGTGAGATGAAGTCTCCCATTCTCACCTCTAGGGAGTACTCTGGCTGTACTTCCTCCAAAACGGATTTGTTCATTCTTTTGGTGGGCCATGGTGTATTCACTTGCTTCACAAATGCCACAAATCAAAGGCATCAATTTTTCTTTGCTCTTCCTTATTCACTGTCCAGCTTTCACATGCATATGTGGTGATTGAAAATACCATCATTGGGTCAGGTACACCTGTCTTCAAGGTGATGTCTTTGCTTTTTATCACATAAAGAGGTCTTTTGCAGCAGATTTGCCCAATGTAATACATCGTTTGATTTCTTGAGTGATGCTTCCATGGGCGTTGATTATGAATCCAAGTAAAATGAAGCCCTTGACAACTTCCATCTTTTCTCCATTTATCATGATGTTGCTTATTGGTCCAGGTGTGAGAATTTTTGTTTTCTTCATGTGGAGGTGTAAGCCATACTGAAGGCTGTGGCCTTTGATCTTCATCAGTTAGGTGCTTCAAGTCCTCTTCACTTTCATCAAGCAAGGTTGTGTCATCTGCATAATGCAGGTTGTTAATGGTTTTTCCTCCAATCCTGATGCCCCATTCTTCTTCATATAGTCCTGTTTCTCAGATTATTTGCTCACTATACACATGGAATGAGTATGGTGAAAGGATATAACCCTGCCACACATCTTTTCTCACTTTAAACTATGCAGTATCCTGTTGTACTGTTAGAAAGACTGTCTCTTAATCTCTATGTACAAGCTCTTCATGAGGACAATTAAGTATTCTGGAATTCCCCCTCTTTACAATGTTATCCATAATTTGTTATGATCCATACAGCAAATGCCTTTGCATAGTCATAAAACATAGGTAAACATCTTTCAGCCAGGATCCATGTGATATCAACAATGATATCCCTGGTTCCATGTCCTTTTCTGAATCTGGCTTGAGTTTCTGGCAGTTCCTTGCCTAGGTACTGCTGCAGCCGCTTTTGAATGATCTTCAGCAAAATTTTACTTGCATGTGATATTAACGATATTGTTTGATAATGTCCACATTTTGTTGGATCTCCTTTCTTTGAAATAGGCATAATTATGAATCTCTTTAAGTTGGTTGGGCAGGTAGCTGTCTTCCAAATTTCTTGGCATAGAAGAGTGAACACTAGTGGCCTACTTCTGAAAAGAATGAGCCAGTGAAAACCTTATGAATAGCAGCTGATGAAAATATGGCAAGTCAGTAAGTTAGCTTATGATAAGGACAGAATCTTAGATCCTTCAAACAGTTATTGACAGGTACCCTAGCCAAATTATTAAACCACACTATTTATTAATATCTTAAATTATAAAATAATTGTAACAAAAATAGTCCTACATCAGGATTGCTGACAGAATTAAAGGAGGTGATAAATTTAAGTTATCCTACTCAGTGCCTGGCATATAGTAACATTCAATAATGATTAGCTAGTATTATCTAACACTTATACACAACAAACCAATAGTGCTTTGATATAATTGTTGTGGTGGTTGTCTTTCACTCGTTCCAGCTGATGGTAACACCATGTGTTAGAAACTACAACCACTCCGTAAAGTTTTCTTGGTTGCAATTCTTACAGAAGCAGATCACCAGGGCTTTTCTTCCACAGTGCTGCTGATGGTTAAACTGCCAACACTTTTTTTTATCAGCTAAGTTCAAGTTGTTTATGCTATCCTGGGACCTTTCAGTGTAACTAGGGCTATATAGTGAACAACAAAATTTTCCTATCACAGCAAATATGAAAACTTTCCTTCCGCAGAGTTTTTTTATTGGAAAACCATTCTTCTCCATGAGAACTTTCCTCTGGTGTCTCAGATTTTCCTATGTATTTCACCTCAGATTAATAAACATTTATTGAGCAGCATTGGGAATACAATTTATAACACCAAGTAGAACAGAGAGGGAACTGTTCACACTCAGATGACCTTTCCTAAATCAATTTTAAACAATTATGTCTAAAAAGTCAAAGCAAAACAAAACATTTATTCACCCTTGAAAAATGCTGGAAACAAGTCCACCTTGAACTGTACATAAATATTCAATAATCGATTTGTAACCAGAATGCCCTGATGCCTCCCCAGCCTACAAGTCTGAGCAAGGTCACACTAATATAAATTTCCACATATTGCTGGCTTGCATTTTGCATAATTTCAGGGAACCAATGTCTTGTTCCAAATATCTTCCAGTCTCTAGAATACGTCTGATTGGCATGAGAAAGACGTCTGCTCTGATTCTGCATTCTGTTGCAGCACTGCTCTGCTGGGCATCGCCAGTGGCTATAATATTGGTCAGTGCCATCCCCTGTGACAAAACCTCTCGCCTAATGGTAGGCATGCTGGGCCCCCAGCTGCCAAAGCTGTGCAGATGCCTGGGGCAACAGTGAGGGTTAAGGGCACATAAGCTCTGAATCAATACTGCTTGTGTCAAAACTTCAAAATGTGCTTCCTGAAAACATTTTCTTCACCTTCTGCCCTTATTTATTCTCCCTGTGGTGGACCAACCTTAGTCCCTGAGGTCAGGCTGGAGGAAGACATTCTATATGACATTATTTTCCCTCTTTTGTGGCACATTGCCCAGATCACGAAACTTGGAAGGCTTTATTCCCAACATCCATGTCATCTCAAGCAATTAGATATTTAGGGATCAGGAACGTGATATGTTCTCAGATTAATTTCTCATGTTCACTAATTAGATGTTAAAAGTAAGGCAGAGAAGATCCCCTCCCTTTTCTTTTTCTAATTCATTGCCTAGGAAACCATCAACTCTCTCTTTGGAGCCCCACAAATTATCCAAATATTTTAATGGTTTGAACAATTCAAAAGTGATCAGGCCAACTTCTAGAGATAAGCAAAGAAAGCACTGAAATCTGATCAATTCATTCTCAATATTGTTTTGATGCCAGACATGTTGCTGCTGAGTTTATAGTCCAGTGTAATTAGCCTAGCCCTTGAACATGGTGCTGCATTTCTCCTCTGGCCACCCCAGCCAGGGTTACGGCTCTTAATACTCAGATTGTCTTAGTTCCTATCTACAAGGGCATCAGCTGGCTCCAGAAACGTCCCCTATTAAAAAGCTCCTGAACATGAATTTATTCACTAGAGATTCTACCCTTTCAAAAGGGTTTAATTAGATTCCTTGCTTCTTGGACTTTCTATGGAAAGCTACCTTTAATAATTTCAAGACAGTTTTTTTTCTGGCAATCCTTTTACTAGAAAAGAGGAAAAACAAAAGCAACTTTAATCTCTGGCTGGGTATCTTATGCTAGGGTACCTGTTGCAAGGAAGCTCTGAAGGCCATTTGAGGCTTTGCTGCAAACCTAGCTAAATATTTATTACTGTTACCAGCATGGCTTTAGACTTTGATTCCTGAGTCAGGAGAAGTCACAAGATATATGTGTAATCCAATTGAAGGTCATCTTAATATCTGTAAAATTTGTGGACCTATCAGATGGGAAAAAAAAGGGGAAAGTAATACAGAGTTTTTGCTAACTAAATGAGGCGAAAGATTTCAAAATGATATAAAAGATTGATAATGAGCATGTGACATGCAGAGTTGTAAGGAGTCTTTAACCTGAAAATAGCCATTAACATGTTCTCAAATCGAAATAAATAAATGAATATATATATGTATAGTTTAAGTAACCAGTTAAAAAAGATAGTTATAATTTGGGAATGGAGTTGAAGATTCAAATAAAAATGAAATAATATATAAATTAACTCTAAAGGAAATGTGTTGAGAGATTTACCCTTTAGTATTCTAAGAGATTCTTGTTATATTCTTGTTATAGTGAAAATAAATAGTTCTCAGTGTAGGGTCAGAGGTGGCTGGCAAATATTAACACTCTGCCAAACAGCCCTCTAGACAGTATATGAGACAGCTATGACGGAGTGTCCAGTTTTGCCCGGGATGGTCATACTACATCATAGTGAGTCTTTTAAGCCCATAAGGTTTAGATTAAGCATAAAAAGAAATAATTAAATCAGAGTATGTTTGTGGTGCTTAAGAAAATTGGGCATATTCAAGTATTTAAGTTTTCCCTTCTAATGCCAATTTAAAATGAATAATGGAATAATTATTATAGATTTGTCATTTTATTTAAAAAATAAAGAAAAATTGATTTGTTAACTGTATAGAAACTTTTAAGATCTCTTCAAAGATACAATATTCCTAAGTATAATTTGCTAAATACCTAAAATTTCTGAAAAACTTGAGAAAATTTAGTTTTTTTCTTTTAGTATAAAGATAATTAAAAATAAATTCAAATATATTTTCTTTAGAAATACATCTAACACACTTAAGAAAATAAAATTAAGTAAGCATGAAAGCTCTTTTAAATAGGATAACATTTACTGGAATTATAAATCAAATATATCGGGTTTATAATTAAAATTTACTAGACTCTTAAACCAGATATATGAATTCCTAACTTTAATAATTCTAGTATAGATTTCAAAAACTAAAGGAAATGCAAATAATCTTTTTACTGCACCTAAACATCAAAAATACTTAATATGAAAAATATATATCTGGTAAAATAATAAAAAGAAATAAGTAAAATTATAGTTTGGAGGGGTGCTTTAAAAATCAACTATAACTAGAAACCTATTCTTTGGAGAACTTTCTCTTCAGATTTGGTAATCAAATAAAGATATTGCTTGAGAAACTTTATATAAAAGACTCATAGTTAACAGATGATAATTTCCTGGAAAGAAATAAAAATACTTCCAAATAATATCTTGAGAGATTTAAAAAGAAAAAAAAGGGTTGCATGTTTCATCAATTTCAGACTGCAGAAGCTGGTAAAAGTCTTCAGTGTCTTCATCTTTGACCTTAGTGGTTGGTGTGTAAATTTTGAATAATAGTTGTACAAACTGGTCTTCCTTGTAGGTGTGTGGATATTATCTTAGCAGTGAGAACATCGTGCTTCAGGATAGATTTTAAAATGTTCTTTTCAAGGATGAACGTGATGCCATTCCTCTTCAATTTGTCATTCCCAGCATAGTATACCATATTATTGTCTGATTCAAAATGGCCAGTACCAGTACATTTCAGCTCACTAACACCTAGGATAGTGATCTCTATGTGTCATTTCATGGTCCACAACTTCCAATTTTCCTAGATTCATACTTCATACAGTCCACGATCTGATTATTAATGAATGTTTGCTGATATTTCTTCTCATTTTCAGTTACGCCACATCAACAAATGAAGGTCCCGAAAGCTTTACTCCATCCACATCATTAAGGTTGACTCTATTTTGAGGAGACAGCTCTTCCCCAGTCTTCTTTTGACTGCCTTCCAACCTGAGGGGCTCATCTTCTGGCATTATATCAGGCAATGATCCTCTGCTGTTCACAAGGATTTCACTGGCCAATTTTTTCAGAAGTAGACTGCCAGGTACTTCTTACCAGTCTGTCTTAATCTAGTGTCTCTGAATCCTGTCTTCTATTGGTGAGCTTGCTGACATTTGAAATACTGGTGGCATAGCTTCCAGCATCACAGCCACATGCAAGCTACCACAGTATAACAAACTGCCAGATGAGTGATGATATACTACTAGAAAATACAATTAATTTCTTATAAGAAAAGGAATTCCTAAAAACTAGAGTTGTCAAAATTATCTAAAGATGAATTGAATTTCTTTAAGAATTCAAAAACCATATTTGAGAGGGAGATGAGAGTGGATATAGGACAAAGGTTGAATGAATTTGAATGTCCGTTTCAATACTTACAACCTAATTTAACAATAATCAGGTAATCTATGAACTATTAAATTCATAATTGTAATCCTTAAAATATATTATAACCCCTAAGCAAAAAGTCATTTCAGGAGGTAACATATGATCAGGAACCAATGGTACTGAAGGAAGAAGTCCAAGCTATACTGAAGGCATTGGGAAAAAAAAAACAAGGCTCTGGGAATTGACAGAATACCAACTGAGATGTTTCAACAAAGGGATGCAGCACTGGAAGTGCTTAATCGTTTATCCCAAGAAATTTGGAAGACAGCCTCCTGGCCAGCTGACTGGAAGAGACCCATATTTGTGCCTATTCCCAAGAAAGGTGATCCAACCGAATGCAAAAATTATTGAACAATATATTAAAATCACATGCAAGCAAAATTTTGCCGAAGATTATTCAAAAGCAGCTGCAGCAGTATATCAACAGGGAACTACCAGAAATTCAAGCAGGATTCAGAAGAGGACATGGAACCAAGGATATCATTGCTGATGTCAGATGGGTCCTGGCTGAAAGCCAAGAACAGCAGAAAGATGTTTACCTAAGATTTATTGACTATGCAAAGGTATTCAGCTGTGTGGATCATAACAAACTATGAATAGCATTGTGAAGAATGGGAATCCTGGAACACTTGATTGTGCTCATGAGGAATCTACATGAATCAAGAGGCGGTCATTCGAAAAGAACGAGGTGATACTGCATGGCATAAAGTCAGGAAAAGTGCATGTCAGGGTTGTATCTTTCACCATACTTATTCAATCTGTGCGCTGAGCAAATAATCTGAGAAGCTGGACTACACGAAGAAGAACAGGGCATCGGGTTTGGAGGAAGACTCATGAACTTGCAACATGCAGATGACACAACCTTGCTCACTGAAAGTTAAGAGGACTTGAAGGATTTACTCATGAAGATCAAAGACCACAGCCTTCATTATGGATTACACCTCAACACAAAGAAAACAAAAATCCTCACACCTGGACTAGTAAGCAACATCATGATAAAGGGAGAAATGACTGAAGCTGTCAAGGATTTCATTTTACTTGGATCTGCAATCAACACCCATGGAAACAGCAGTCAAGAAATCAAAAGACACATTGCATTGGGCAAATCTGCTAAAAATGACCTCTTAAACGTGTTGAAAAGCAAAGATGTCACCTTGGGGACTAATGTGTGCCTGACCCAACACATGATTTTTTTCATATACATGAGAAAGCTGGGCAATGAATAAGGAAGACCGAAGAAAAATTGACAACGTTTGAATTGTGGTGTTGGCGGAGAATACTGAATACATCACGGAATCCACCAGGTGCTCCTTGGAAACTCTATGGCGCAGTTCTACTCTGTCCTATAGGGTCGCTATGAGTCGGAATCGACTCAACGGCACTGGGTTTGGTGCTGTTTGGCCAAAAGAAGAAACAAATCTGTCTTGGAAGTAGTACAACCAGAATACCCCTTAGAAGCAAGGATGGCAAGTCTGTGTCTCACATACTTTGGACATGTTATCAGGAGGGATCAGTCCCTGGAGAAGGGTATCATTCTTGGTAAAGTAGAGGGTCAGTGAAAAAGAAGACCCTCAGTGAGATGAACTGACACATTGGCTGCAACAATGGACTCAAACATAGCAAAAATTGAGAGGATGTTGCAGGGTGGCAGTGTTTCTTTCTGTTGTGCCTACAGTCACTATGAGTCTTAACCGACTCAACGGCACCTAACAACACAACAATGAGCAAAGAGTGAGATCATCTCATAAACTAATAATAGGCAACAAGTCCATAGACAATGATACTCTAGAAGAGTCATTAAGAGGCTGGCATTGGAGTGAATGATTACCCGCTTTGCCATGTAAAGACTTGGAGACCCTCGTAAGTTATTTATCTTTTCTAAACCTTAGTTTCCAGTTATGCAAAATCGAATTTATCATCTGACTTGTACTAGATTGCTGTAAGGATTAAATATAATAATTTCTACCAACTAGTGCAACTGCCAAGAAAACAAAAACCTGTTGCTCTCAAGTTGATTCTGACTCATAGTGACCCTATAGGACAGAAAGGAACTGCCCCATAGGGTTTCCAAAGAGTGGCTGCTGGATTGAAATTGCCGACCATTTGGTTAGCAGCCAAATTCTTAACCACTGTACCACCAGGGCTTCATTAGTGCATTAGAAAGGCCTTAATAATAATTCAAACAGTAAAAACAAATGAGTATATTAACAAATAAGTAGCAATACTGGTGAAAATAAAGTTATTATATAAAGAGGAGATAAGAAAAATCACACACAGGAAAAAAATAGATGATTACTAGAAGGGTTGTTTTTCATTTTCTATTCATTATAGTCTCTGTTTTGAAGATTTAAAAAAATTCTGTACGTACTACTCTTGCTTATCCAATGTTTTTTCACCTTTGGCACGAAGTAAGACATTTGTATTCAAGACATAGTTTTGTTTCTGTATTATCTGCACAATTATACTGAATTTTTATTGTATTAGGCTGTAATCTTAGAAATAGGTCCAGTTCCTATTTATAGATTAACATTTATGCAATTTACTAACTTTATTTACTAATTTGTCGACTAATTTGCTTTTTTGACTCCTTTTTACCAGAAAAGATACTGTTTATTTTGCTTTTGTACTTCAGTTACTTCTAATTATAAATAGATGGAATGTCTGAACATTTTGTGCATATGAAATTTTAAATGCTGAAAGGGGATACAATAAAATGTATTTTACAGACTTCTAATCTTACCAGAAGTGATTTTTCAATAAAGCAGTGGGCTTGGAAATACACTATTTATGGCTTCTCTGAAAATTCAGTCAAGGCTATAAATTAATTGAAAACATATTCGATATTGAGCTAACAAAATTATATTCTGGACAGGTTTTGCCAGACTAGACTAATTTTATAGGGCTTGAATTTTTGGAGTATATATATATATATATAAAATATTTAATGATCAAAATATACCTGAATACCAATGCAGCAAATGATATACCTTAATGTTTCGTTAATATTTTTGACTTCTTATGGAATCATTAACTTTTCAAAGCAGACCTATGAGAAATAGCTCTTAAAAAAAAAGAGAATAGCTCTTAGGACTACTTAAATCTACTCCATGATTTAAATTTTCAAGAACGAGTTATAGTTAGTGATTGTACAAGTCGTGGTGTTTTGGACCTTCCAAAGAAATTAAAATTTCCAAACCCAACCATGTCTAATGTAACTCCTGACAACAGTCTCTGTTCTATTTATTAAAAATTTATATCCCTCTCAAAAGCCTTATCCGTTATGTGTTTTCTTTTACCTCCATACAGCAAAGAACAAAACATTATTGTACCATCCAAAGGTATTTGTATCCCTGAAAAAGAATATTTTCTTTATCATTAAAAAGAGTCTCTTATGTTACTCACTATTGTCAGTGTACCCATAACAGGAACTTGATATTTCTTTAATTCATTTGATTGTTCTTTGCTTTTGGTAATTAAGTAAGTAGCTTTGTGAAAATAAAAGCTATTTTAGCAAGCGTTTTCAGGAACAGAATGCTTATATTTTCAAATACATTAAAGGAATGTATTGATATAGACAGTGATTTAAAATAATGAAATAGCTACCGATTAAGCAGGGCATCTTCTAAAAGACCGAATAGAGTTTTTAATCAAGAAATACATAAGTATTCATCCGGACTTTCCACAACAGACAGAAGTGTAGATCTTACTGAGAGTCTAATTAAAAGAAGTTGTTCTGGATGAACACGCCTATGGCTAAAAACTAAACAATAAACACTTCAGTTATATAACCGTTCCCTAACTCAATATGAAATAAATTTTCGAAGAATTCTCAAATATGTTTGCTTATGAATTGACCTCTTTGAATTGTGGTGTTGGCAGAGAATATTTAATAAACCATGGACTGTCAAAAGAATGAACAAATCTGTCTTGGTGGAAGTACAACCAGAATGCTCCTTAGAAGCAAGGACATGTTATCTGAAGGGACCAGTCCCTGGAGAAGGACATCATGCTTGGTAAAAGACAGAGTCGATGAAAAGGAGGAAGCCCCTCAACGAGATGAATTGACACAGTGGCTGGAACAATGGGCTCAAGCATAACAATGATTGTTAGGACAGCATAAGGACCAGGCAGTGTTTTGTTCTGTTGTACATGGTGTCGCTATGAGTCAGAATGGATTTGACGGCACCTAACAACAACATACTTAGAATATCATATTTCATTTAGTTAATGAAAACCACACATTCCCGTTGTCTGATTTGGATGACCCCAAATACTTGCCAGCAATTTCTTCTTGTGGTGTCAAAAAAAATCAGACCTGGTGTTTGACTTTCATGAAACTCACTTAAAGTAAGATGTCTGCTGTGTTGTACAGTTGTGGTCTGTGTGCATTCTGATGTTTAATAAATCAATCTACAGATATTTCATTTAAGACTTAATACATCTAAGACAACTAAAGTAAATATAAAATACAATCATTATTAATTTATAAATATGATCCACTGCTTTTGTTTTATTAAGGGAAAACCAAAGCAAAAACAAACAAACAAAAGATAGGAGGGGAGGGTAGATCACAGTGGAATATATGGCCAAGAGGAAAAAATAAATGAAGTAGTGTAAGACAGAAGCATTAATGAGTTTATTAAAAATTAGCATCAGAAAAAAATGGGTAGCTTGGTTATTAGGCAAGCATGTATCCCAATGGGAGAAGGACGTAGGAAAGAAATGCCCTAATTCCTCAGAGGGTCAGATGAGATTACTGAGTACTTGCCTCAGGCCAGGAGATAAAAGAAAGTTGGTAACAAAAGAGAAAACAGTCTATCATAGTTCAGTTTATGTGTCAAATTGGCTAGGCTATGGCGCTCAGTTGTTTGGCTAAACACTGGTCTAGATGTTTCTGTGAAGCTTTTTTGTAGATGTGTTTAACATTTACGATCAGACTTTAAGTAAAAATTACCCCTGGAAGGGCCTCATCCAAACAGTCTAACTGCTAAGAGCAAAAAACTGAGGTTTCCCAGATAAGAAATTCTGTCTCAAGGCTGTAACATAGAAATCCTAACAGTTTCCAGCCTGCTGCTTGCTCTCTAAGAATTTCTGACTGGGCATCCTTCGTAACTGAATAGTCCAATTCCTTAAAATCTTTCTCTTTCTACATATATATGTATATAATGCCTATGTGTATATATATATATACACATATATACACATATAACTATATATACACTCACACACACGTACACACACATGTTCTGTTCTCTTGAAGAAACTTGACTAATAGTCTTTTGCTTTTACTTTTTTATTATAGAAAATTTCAAACATACACAAAATAAGTGAAAATATAATAAAGACACATATACCTATTACTTGACTTTAACATTTATTATCATTTTGCTAATCTCTATTTTAAGACCTCAAGTTTGTTTCTTCGTTTAAGGGGATTTAAAAGAAAGTACTGGCATTTGTATCATTTCTTTCTTAAGTATTTCAGAGTATATAAGAAAACAGATGAAGTAAAAAAAAAGTTTTTTTTTTCTTTTTTACATAACCACCATGCCATTGTTACATCTAATACAATTAGCAATTAACAATACTTTATTAGTCTCTTCACATACCCAATCCATATTCAATACTTCTACGGAGTTTTTTATTTTTAAGTTGGTTTTTTTAATCAAGATCCAAATAGGTCAATTAATTTGTTTTTTTTGACTCATCTCTTTTATTCTAGAACACTCTTTCGGCATGCTCTCCCTCATTGGTTTATTTGAGATACTCAGTCATTTGTCACAGAGTTTTATAGAATGTTCCACATCCTGAATATTAGTGGTTATCAGGCAAGGGAAGGATGGGGAGAAGGCATTACTGCTTATGGACTGCTGAATTTCAATTTGTAGTGATGGAAAAATCACATTGATTAAAGGTAGGGTTACATAGCTGATCGATGCAATTGCTGTCAGTAAGTTGTATACCTTTAAAAAGCAGAATTGTCAAAATTTGTGTGATAGATACATTTACAAAACAGCAACAACAGAAGAGCAGCTGCTGAGGTTGCTTATGTATTACCGTATACCTCATGAGATTTGGTTTCTTTGTTTTAAGATTTAGGATTAAGGTTTCATGGAACATCCCAGTTAATAGGCCTAATATCATGCTTAGTGCTTCTGTTCTATCTTCGTGTTTGTTGCGTAGTACCCGGGGTCTTAAAAGCTTGCAAGCAGCCATTGAAGATACAATTGTTCTCTATTCATCTGGAACCACAGAGGAAGGAGAGTCAGAATAGGAGAAAGAAATGGAATATGGCTAATTGGTTTCATGAACAACTGCCTCCTTTGCCATGAGACCAGAAATGGGTGGTGCCTGACTACCATTACTGAATATTTTGATAAAGGACTGTACAGAAGAATCCTGATCAAAGGGGAGAAAATTCAGAACACAATTTCAAATTCTTATGGAATCTCGATTTTCTGGAACCACGGAGGCTGAATGAACTCCCAAAACTATTTCCCTGAGATAATCCTTAAACTTTAAACCAAAAATATCCCCTGAAGTCTTCTTAAAATCAAACAGTAGTTTATCTTAACTAGTAAACGATGTCTGCCATGAGCACTGTGGTCTTTCAAGAGCCATCTATATGGGATAAAATTGACAACAGCGACTCAAAAGACTAGATAGAAAACTTAGGGGACAGTGAGTTTATGTCAATGGGGAGAAAAAAATTGGAAAAGGAAGGTGAGAATGGTTGCACAACCTGAAGATTGTTATCAGTGTCACTGAACTGCACATGTCAAAATTGTTGAATTGGGTGTGTTCTGCTGTGTATATTCTCCTCAAAAACAACAAAATATGAAAGAAATTATGAATTTCTTCTATTTGCTTTAGCTAGTCCATGATTAAGAGCAAATTTCGGACTCTCTTCTGACATCCATTTTGGTCATTTCTTTTTAACAACTCTTTGCTTTCCTTATGTATGATGTTCCTGATGTCATCCCACAACTTCTCCAGTCTTTGGTCATTCAGTACATCAAATCTGTTCTTGAAATTGACTCCAAATTCAGGTGGGATATACTAACGTTCATACTTTGGCCCTCATAAAATTAAAAAAAAAATTTTTCTTCAGCTTCAACTTGAACTTGCATAGGAGCAATTGACAGTCTGTTCTGAAGCTGGCCTCTGGTCTTGTTCTGACTGATGATATTGAGCTTTTCCATCATCTCTTTCCGTAGATATAGTTGATTTGATTCCTGTGTTTTCCATCCAGTGAGGTCCATGTATATAGTCGCCTTAATGTATTTGCAATGGATAAGTCATTGGTCTTACAAAATTTTATCATGCAAACTCCAGTATTGTTTCTATCATCAAGGCCACATTTTCCAACTACTGATCCTTCTACTTTGTTTCCAACTTTCACATTCTAATCACCAATAATTATCAATGTATCTTGATTGCCTCTTTAATCAATTTTAGATTGCAGAAGCTGGTAAAAATCTTCAATTTCCTCATCTTTTGCATTAGTGGTTGGTGCATAAATTTGAATATTACTTATATTAACTGTCTTCCTTGTAGGTGGATGGATATTAGCCTAACACTGACACCGTGATACTTCAGGATAGATCTTGACATATTATTTTTGAAATGTCCTTTTTAAAAAATGTTCTTTAGGGACAGTAAACATCAATTTAATCATCAAAGAACCTGCACAGATGGACTTCTAAGAATAATCACAATATTCACAAGAAAGCAAGGGACTGTGAATTACAACCAGCAGAAATACTACAGATATTTCAATGCAATATATAATTTTTTAAAAAGAAACAAAGAAAAAAACTTGATAATATCCATTGAGTAAAACAGTTATATGAAATAGTGAACAGATACAAAACAACCAAAGAAAAGGAAATATTTGGTAAAAAAAGGAAAAAGATATCCAGCAGTAAGGAAATTTTTTTTTTTTTTTTTTTTAATGGAGTTCCAAGCAGGACATAAGGAAAACAGATACCAACATGTATGGTGAGAACTCATTTCTTTCCTTTCACTTTCTGTGGATTTGTTCTGCTTAGTTTGCTCTTGAACTTCTGAAATTGTAGGCTTAACAAATAATTTTTAGATTTTCTAATGTAAGTTTTAAGGCTACAAATGTCCATCTAAATACTCTTTCATTGTATTCCATAAGTAAGGACATGGAGAATTTCATTAACCTGTAATTCTAAGCACATTCTATTTTAAATATGATTTTACCATTGACCCATGTGTTATATGGAAATATGTTTTAGATTTCTAAACATATAAGATTTCTCTAATTATTTTTATGTTAATGTATGATTTCTTTTTGAAAATATGCAGTGTACTTTTTTTTTTTTTTTAGTATAGTGATGACACTATTTCCACAGACAAGTTTGTTTAGCCTATGGTTTAATGCAAAACATTTTTTTCTTTTTAATATCTGTTAACATCTCTTTGTAGACTCTTAAGTCAAATGAAGGCCATTCAATAACATTTAAGGAAAAAAAAGCTGAGGCTAAGGTAATCTTTTATGCAAATATACTTCTGAGAACTGGAACAATTTCAGTCTTTGTATAAGGATCCCTGCTTGCACAATGGTTAAGTGCTAGACTGCTGTCTGAAAGGTTGGCAATTGGAACATGCCTATCCTCTCCACAGGAGAAAGACCTGTCGATATGGTTCCATAAAAATCATAGCCTAGAAAACCCTATGGGGAAGTTCTACTCTGTCACATGGGGTCATTATAAGTCAAAAATCAACTAAATGGCACCTGACAATAACAAGAAAATATTATTTCTCAAATGTGTAAACACACTCAATATCCCTGTATTGTTCAGTATGTGATACTTAAGTCTATTTGTGCTTTCATGTCCCCATTTTTCCTTCTGTACAATCATATTTTCTTGTATAATTAACAGTCAATCAGTAAGTAAACAATATTTACTTACGAGCTAATATTGATCAGGGAAGAGTCCCTAGGTGGAACAAATTGTTAAGTGCTCAACTAATAGCCAAAAGTTTGGTGGTTCCAACCCACCCAGGGACACCTTAGAAGACAGGCTTGAGGATCTGCTTCAGTTAAGTCACAACCTTGAAAACCCTATGGAGCACAAGAAAAATAAAAAAACATAAAATTTTAAAACTACAGCAACACATGTCTGCAAGTGGGTTTCCATGAGTTGGGATGGGCTTGACAGCAACTAACAATGACATTGATCAGGGACACTACTGTTTATACAAATTTAATTTCTGAAGTTCCTCCAATTTACACTTATATTTCACTTTTAAAGTCTCAGAACACCAACTCTGTATATGTAATTTATAATGTGAAACTCTTGAATGGTATAAAATGATTAAGTAATGAAGATGTTGTATATGTAGGTTTGGGGTTCCAGTTTCATTATATTTTAGGCATGTTTCATTGTTCACTGAGTTTTGTGTGTGTGTGTGCGTGTTATTTCATAAATTAATGAAAGCTTAAGATTTTATATTCCAATTCTATAAACCACCAAACCTAAAAAGATTCAGAAAATGTAGTAGGTTCTTGTAACACTGATCCTGCAGAGTCCCTCATCAGGACCACTTGAGGGAAAGTCAGGAAAAGCAGCTGGGTGTTTGGTGTTTGGGTATGTAGCCAGGACACTTACACATTTACCTCTTTACTATTGACATTTTTATGTTAACATAATAATCTTTCAATTTATGAATGATTTCCTTGGTTAAAATATATTATAAGATCTTTGTATGAAATAATAAGAAGCCATTGGGTAAGGTTAGAACAGGAATAATATATAAGAGGTTGTTTGAGGATACTGATATACTGAAGGATTAGAAGGACAGACGTTAGGAGTGGGAAGAACAATTTAGACACTGTAGCAATGGTTAGGGTTAAACTAACACAAACCTCAGGGTGGTCATTGCAGTGGAAATAGAAGAGACAAATTAATGAGACATTTTAAAGAGGAAATGACAAAACCTGAGGACAGCTTGAAGAATGAGAAAGGAAGGAAAAGGAGTATTTAGTTTGAAGAATGGTGGTATCCTTGACATAATATAGTTCTGTGAAAGAAAATATGCATTGCAGAGGAAAAGGGAGGAAAAAGCAATCTTTTACAAGTTTCTGAGAGAGCAGATGTTATGTGAGAGTTACATCCCTAAAAATTCAGGACAGGAGCTACACATATAAATGTTAACCTTATAAGTTCTCACTGAGTCACACGATTTCTCATATAAATTAACCATTGTAATATGATTTGAAGAGTAAGAAGAAATCATTTGTCCCCAAATATATTTTAAGCTTATTGGTTGATATATAACCTAAGAAATAATTAAACAGTATACGTGTACATTATTTTCAAGTAAAAGACTGGTTTTCAAAATGTACTCTGTAGATCCTTGGAAATCCACAGGGTATAGGGCAAATGCCAAGCCTTTGACTTCTGAGATACATTATTGGCCTTGCTTATTGCTCTGCTCATTTGAGGAATTAGGAAAAATGTGTCTCCTTTCTTACATATCCTGTAGATCCTGTTTCAACTATAACCTGTGCATCTATTTCTGTACCTCAAGAAATGACCAAAGAAGAGTGTCTGAATAAATCTCACACCATCCAAGGCATGAATAGAGCTTTTGTACTGGATCACTATTCCTGGACAATTGAATATATAATAGCAACTTGACAATTCATGTGTAAGAAATCATTTATAAATTGTGCATATAACATGGATCAAACTCAAAACAACTTGCTGAGTAAAAGACACTAGACAGAATAAAAGGGTTCACATTTTATGTAAACTTCAACAAAATGCAAACAAATCTTACAGGTCCGTAGTGGCCTCTGGATCGAGGAAGGGACAAAGGAGTGAGAAATTACAAAGCGGCATAAAGAAATTTTAGGAGGTGATGAATATGTTCATTATTTTGATTGTTCGTTATCTTGATAGTTTTAGAGGTTTAATCATTTGTTGAAACTTATATTGTACACTTTAAATATGTAAAATTTACTGTTGTTTTTGTTGCCTTTAGCTGCCATTAGGTTGGTTCCAACTCATAGCGACCCCATGTGCAAAAAGACAAAAGACTGCCAAGTTTGGTGCCAGCCTCACAATGGTTGCTATGCTTGAGGCCATTCTTGCAGCCACTGTGTCAATCTATCTTGTCGAGGGCTTTCCTCTTTTTCTTTGACCCTCTATTTTACCAAGCACAGTGTCCTTCTCCAGGAACTGGTCCTCCCGATAACATGTCCAAAGTATGTGAGATATAGTCTCTCCAGCCTTGCTTCTAAGGAGCATTTTGGGTGTACTTCTTCCAAGACAGATTTGTTTCTTTTTCTGGCAGCCTATGGTATTATTCAGTGTGCATCGCCAACACCATAATTCAAGGCATCAGTTCGTCTTTGGTCTTCCTTACTCATTGCTCAGCTTTCGAATGCACATAAGGAGATTGAAAACACCATAACTTGGGTCAATCACACCTTAGCCCTCAAAGTGACATCTTTACTTTTTAATACTTTAAAGAGGTTTTTTTTTTTTTTTTTGGTAGCAGATTTGTCCAAAGTAATGAATTGTTTGATTTCTTGACTACTGCTTCTATGGATGTTAGTTGTGGATTCCAGTAAAATGAAATCCTTGACATCTTCAGTATTTTCTCCATTTATCATGTTGTTGCTCATTGTTTCAGTTGTGAAGATTTTTATTTTCTTTATGTTGAGGTGTAATCCATACAGAAGGCTGTAGTTTTTGATCTTCATCAGTGAGTGCTTCAAGTCCTCTTCACTTTCAACAAGCAAAGTTGTGTCATCTGCATAACGCAGGTTGTTAATGAGTCTTCCTCCAATCCTGATGCCCCATTCTTCTTCATATAGTCCAATTTCTTGGATTATTTGCTCGGCATACAGATTGAATAAGTATGGTGAAAGAATACAACCCTGACACACACTTTCTCTGACTTTAAACCATGTAGCATCCCTTGTTCTGCTCCAGCAACTGCCTCTTGCTCTATGTAAACGTTCCTCATGAGCACAATTTAGTGTTCTGTAATTCCCTTTCTTTGCAATATTGTCCATAATTTGTTATGATTCACATAGCCAAATGCCTTTTCATAGTAAATAAAACAGAGGAAAACATCTTTCTGACATTCTCTGCTTTCAGCCAAGATCCATCTGATGTCAGCAATGATATCCCTCCTTCAACTTTTGCTTCTGAATCTGGCTTGAACTTTTAATGTTCATTGCTGATATACTGTTGATGCACTAGTGCAACTGCTTTTGAAGGATTTTTTGCAAAATTTTACTCGCATATGATATTAATGATATTGTTGTATAATTTCTGCAATCTCTTTGATCACCTGTCTTTGGAATGGACATAAATATGGATCTCGTCCAGTTCATTGACTAGGAAGCTGTGTTCCAAATTTCTTAACATAGATGGTTGAGCACCTCCAGCATTGCATCCATTTGTTGAATTATTTCAGTTGGTACTCTGCCAATTCCTGGAGTCTTGTTTTTCATCACTCTCTTCAGGGCTTCAGGACCATTGGTTCTTAATCATGTCCAACCTCCTGAAATGGTTGAATGTCATAATAACACTTTACTTTGCCTTCTAGAGCCGCCCTTGCGATCTTTAATTCAGCTCTTTTACTTCATCATTTCTTCTGTTCACTTTAGCTACTGGAAGTTCAAGAGCAAGTTTCAGTCTTTTCTTTCTTTCTTGTCTTTTTAACGACCTTTTGCTTTCTTCATGTATGATGCCTTTGGTGTCATTTTACAACTTTTCTGGTCTTCGGTCATTAGTGTTCAATGGGTGAAACTTATTCTTGAGGTGGTTTCTAAGTTCAGGTGGGATATACTTAAGGTTGTATTTTGGATCTTGTGGACTTGTTTTAGTTTTCTTCAGTTTCAACTTGAACTCGCATATGAGCAATTGGTGCTCTGATCCACAGTCTGCCCCTGGCCTTGTCCTGACTGATGATGGTTGAGCTTCTCCATTCTCTCTTTCCACATATGTAGTCATTTTGATTGCTGTGTTTTTCATCTGGTGAGGTCCACATGTATAGTCACCTTTTACGTTGTTGAAAAAAAGTATTTTCAATGATGAAATCGTTAGTCTTGCCAAATTCTATCATTTGATCTCTGGACTCGTTTCTATCACCAAGAATCATATTTTGCAACTATTTGTCTTTTTTCTTTGTTTTCAACTTTCACATTCCAATTACCAGTAATTACAAGGCATCTTGATTGCATGTTTGATCAATTTCAGACTTCAGAAGTTGGTAAAAATCATCAGTTTTCTCACCTTTGTCATCAGTGTTTGGTACATACATTTAAATAATGTTGTTGTTGTTAGGTGCTGCTGAGTCAGTTCCAACTCACAGTGACCCTGTATGCTACAGAGCAAAACACTGCCCGTCCTGAGTCATGCTCATAATGGTTGTTATGCTTGAACCCATTGTTGCAGCTTCTCTGTCAATCCATCTCATTGGGGGTCTTTTTCTTTTCCACCGACCTTTGGCTTTACCAAGGATGATGTCCTTCTCCAGGGACAGATCCCTTTTGACAACATGTCCAAAGTATGTAAGACATGGTCTCACCATCCTTACTTTCAAGGATCATCCTAGTTGTACTTCTTCTATGACATATTTGTTTGTTTTTTTGGTAGTCCACAGTATATTCGATATTCTTCGCCAACACCACAATTCAAAGGTGACAATTCTTCTTCCATCTTCCTTATTTATTGTCCAGCTTTCACTTGCATATGAGTTGAATGAAAATACCATGCCTGGGTCAGGGGCACCTTAGTCTTCAAGGTAATATCTTTGCTTTTCAACATTTTAAAGCTGTCATTTGCAGTAGGTTTGCCCAATGAAATGTGTCTTTTGATTTCTTGCTTGCTGCTTCCGTGGGTGTTAATTGCGAATCCAAGTAAAATGAAATCCTTGACAATTTCAGTCTTTTCTCCGTTTATCGTGATGTTGCTTATTGGTCAGTTGTGAGGATTTTTATTTTCTTTATATTGAGTTGTAATCTGTACTGGAGGCTGTGGTCTTTGACCTTTATCAGTAAGTGCTCCAAGTCCTTTTCACTTTCAGCAAGCAAGGTTGTATCATCTGCATACCTCAGGCTGTTAATGAGTCTTCCTCCAATCCTGATGCCCCACTCTACTTCATATAGTCCAGCTTCTGGTATTATTTGCTCAGCATACAGGTGGAATAGGTATGGTGGAAAGATACAACCCTGATGCACACTTTTCCTCACTTTAAACCACGTAGTATTTAAATTTAAATATCCACACACCTGTCAGTTTGTTGTACCACAGTACAACAAACCAAATACCAACAGAGCCACCCATGGTGGACTGGCTTCAGTAGAGCTTCCGGACTAACAAGAAGACCCTGGTGATCTACTTCTGAAAAAATTAGCCAATGAAACTTTGTGAATAGCAGCAGGACACTGTCTTGTATAATGCTGAAGGGTAAGCCCCTCAGGTTGGAAGCCACTCAAAATACAATGGGGGAAGAGCTGCCTCCTCAAAGTAGAGTTAACCTTAATGACATGGATAGAGTAAAGCTTTCCGGGCTCTCATTTACTGATGTGACATGACTCAAAGTCAGAAGAACCAACCAGAAACATTCATTAATAAGTGGAACACGGAATGTATGAAGTATGAATCTAGGAATATTCAAAATCATCAGAAATGAAATGGACCACATAGAGAAAGCTATCTTAGGCATTAGTGAGCTGAATTGGACTGGTATTGGCCAATTCGAATTGGACAATGATATGGTCTGCTAGGAAACTCTGGCAGCATAGTGGTTAAGTGCTACGGCTGCTAACCAAAGGGTTGGCAGTTCAAATCCATCAGGCACTCCTTGGAAACTCTGTGAGGCAGTTCCACTCTGTCCTATAGGGTCACTATGAGTTGGAATCAAGTCGATGGCACTGGGTTTGGTTTTGGTTATGGTCTGCTATGGTCAAACGATAAATTGAAGAGCGATGGTTTCACATTCATCATCTAAAAGAACATTTCAAGATCTATCCTGAAGTACAACACTGTCTGTGATAGAATAATATCCATACACCTGGAAGGAAAACCAGTTAATATGATCATTATTGAAATTTACCCAACTGTCACTAATACCAAAGATGAGGAAATTGAAGACTATACCAATTTCTCCAGTCTGAAATTGATCAAAAATGCAATCAAGATGCATTGTTTGACCAATAAAAAGAATTATGAAAAGGAAATTAAGAAAATAATACCATTTATAATGGTCCCTAAAATAGTTAGGAATAAATCTAACCAGGGATGTGCAAGACCTATACAAAGAAAACTACAAAAGAGTACTGCAAGAATCCAAAAAAGATCTACATAATTGGAAAAACATACCATGCTCATGGATAGGTAGACTCAACATTGTGAAAACGTCAATTCTACCCAAAGCAATCTACAAATACAATGCAATCCTGATCCAAATACCAACAGCATTCTTTACAGAGATGGAAAAACTAATTATTAACTTTATATGGAAAGGGAAGAGGCCCTGGAAGAGTATACTATTATTGAAGAAGAAGGATAAAGTAGGAGGACTCCCAGTACCTGACCTCAGAACCTGCTCTACAACTATGGTAGTCAAAACAGGCTGGCACTGGTACAACAGCAGACACATTGACCAATGGAACAGGATTGAGAACCCAGATGTAAATCCCTCCACCTATGGTCACCTGATCTTTGACAAGAACCCAAAGTCCATCAAATGGGGAAAAGACAGTCTGTTTAATAAGTGGTGCTGGCAAAACTGGATGCCCATCTGCAGAAACATGAAACAGGACGCATACCTCACACCATACAAAAAAACTAATTCAAAATGGATCAAAGACCTAAATATAAAACAAAAAATAGAAAGATAATAGATCAAAGTTAGAGGCCCTCATACACGGCATTAACAGAATACAAATCATAACTAACAACATACAAACTTCAGAAAATAAGCTAGATAACTGAAAATTAAACACTTATGCTCATTAAAAGAATTCATCAAAAGAGTAAAAACAGACCCTACAGACTGGGAAAAAAATTTTGGCTATGACAAACCCATCAAAGTTCTAATCTCTAAAATCTACAGAAAATCCAACACTTCTACAACAAAAAGACAATCCAATTAAAAAATGGGCAAAAGAAACAAACAGACACTTCACTGAAGAAGACTTTCAAGGGGCTAACAGACACGTGAGGAAATGCTTGCCATCACTAACCATTAGAGAAATGCAAACCAAAACCACATTGAGATATGATCTCACCGCAGCATTACTGGCATGAATCAAAAAAAAACAGGAAGTAGCAAATGTTAGAGAAGCTGAGAGGAGATTGGAACTCTTATTCACTGCTGGTGGGAATGCAGAATGATACAACCATTTTGGAAAACAATATGGCACTTCCTTAGAAAGCTAGAGCTAGAAATGCCGTATGATCCAACAAGCCCACTCCTAGGAAGATATGCTAGAGAAATAAGAGCTGTCACACGAATAAACATATGCACACTCATGTTCATTGCAGTATTGTTCACAATAGCAAAAAGATGGAAACAACCTAGGTGCCCATCAACAGATGAATGGATAAGCAGACTCTAGTATATACACACAATGGAGTATTATGCAATGATAAAGAACAATGATGAATCTGTGAGGCATCTCACAACATGGATGAATCTGGAGGGTATTATGCTGAGTGAAATAAGTCAATTACAAAAGGACAAATATTGTATGAGATCACTACTATAAAAACTCGTGAGAAAGTTTACACACAAAAAGAAACAATCTTTGATGGTTATGAAGGAGGGGAGGAGTGGGGATGGAAAAACACTGAATAGACAATAAATAAGTGATAACTTTGGTGAAAGATACATAATACTGGGAAAGCCAGCACAACTTGTCCAAGGCAAGGTGATGGTAGCTCCATAGACACATTCAAACTCCCTGAGGGACTGAATTACTGAGATGAGAGTTGCAGCAATCACGGTCGGGGTGGGGAGTAGGAGGGGGAGAGGAACATCTAATTCAATTGGCATAACATAGTTTATAAAGAAAATGTTCTACATTCTATTTTGGTGAGTAGCATCTGGGTTCTTAAAAGCTTGTTTGTGAATGGCCATCTAAGATATTCCACTGGTCTCCCTCCTTCAGGAGCAAGGAAAATGAAGAAAACCAAAGACACAAGGGAAAGATCAGTCCAAAGGACTAATGAGCCACAACTACCACAGCCTCCACCAGACTCAGTCCAGCACACCTAGATAGTGCCCAGCTACCACCACTGATTTCTCTGACAGGGATCACAATAGAGGGTCCCAGACAGAGATGGAGAAAAATGTAGAACAAAATTCTATTTCACAAAAAAGAACAGACTTACTTGCCTGACAGAGACTGGAAAAGCCTCGAAAGTATGGCCCAGGGACACCATTTTAGTTCAGTAATGAAGTCACTCCTGAGGTTCACCTTTCAGCCAACATTAGACAAGCCCATAAAACAATAGGAGACTAAAGGGGCACACCAACCTAGGGGCAAGGACTAGAAGGCAGGAGGAGACAGAAAAGTGGTGATTGGGAACCCAAGGTCAAGAAGGGAGAGTGTTGACATGTCCTGGAGTTGGTAACCAATGTTACAAAATAATATGTGTACTAATTGTTTAATGAGAAGCTAGTTTATTCTGTCAACCTTCATTTAAAGTACAATAATAATAATTTAAAAAAGATGCATTATTTGATAAAATTTACTACATATCATTTATACCTCAATAAAATATTTAAAAAATAACTTATGAAGGTGAAGAGCAACCTCAGTACTAGATCATCTACTCAAGTAGCTTGCAAATAAGCAAGATTATAGGTATGACACAAGAAGAGACGGATTTAGAGTATAGGGTTCTGCATTAGAAATTCAGCCTAAAATTAGAGTTTTAGACATCCTAGAAGAATACAAAAGCATTTGTATATCTAACCAATTTTAATATATTGCTTGTGTCTCTTAAACCATGAAAATCTATTTGTTATACTTAAATTTACTATTTATTTTTAATTAATAATATCAGGTATTATTAATTAATGGTACATGCAAGGTCTTACAAGCATTTGTATTGAATCAAGAATTTACACAGTAATTCTTGAAATTGAATATTGTTCCTAGGACTAGATATTCCCAACTTCTGGTCAGGGAAATAATTATTCAGAGAATAATATTCATTTATTTGATTCCTAAACTCAAAATATTACATCACACTGTAGAAAACTCAGGCATTTGACACTGAAAAGATGGCAGAATTAAATTCACAATAGATGTCAATCTTAGGATGTTGGGTGAGTGTAAAAAATTAGATGTGTAGCTAGAATCAGACATACACATAAAAAGAAACGCTTACAAATCAAGATATGCAAAGATGTGAGAGAGCCAAGCAAGATGGCAGATTAGATGTTAAATGTTAGCAGATATGGAGAAGCAGGACAAGGAGCTCTTACGACCACTTTAGTATTGGACAGAAAACCTCAGGTAAGTTTTCAATTTTGTTTGGGTCTAAAACAGATTCTGAAGATAGTAGTTCATGAGTCATTAGATGTGATAGTTATGAGAGTTTGGTCATAGCATCTGACATATTCTAAAAAGGAGGCACAGAAGTCTAATGGTATGGAGGTGGACAGGATGTTGAGTAAGGACTGTTCTAAAGACAAATTAATTAATGTTCTTAAGTGTGGGTTTTTTTTCCAGCAGTGTTTCTTTTTTTACACAGTGCTTTCATAATGTCATTGAACAAGCAGTATTTGCTGATATTTTAAAAGAAAAATTTCTACACTAATGCCATTTTCTAAAATCCTTCCCTCTTGTTACAGATATGGAAACCAGAGCATAATGGATGTAAGTGACTGGACAAAAATCATATAACTAATTTTAATAGTAGACTCAGACTTAGAACATTTTGGTAAGAAATGTTGGTAATGATAGCAACCATATTGCAACCTTGTGGCAGTAGTAGCCATAAAAATGAAGAAACCCCAGATTCATCAGTACTTCTGCACTTCAAGTACAGTACATTTATTCTAAAATGGTAGTATTAATTAGACGCCCATACACTGGGGGTGTGGGGTTGGATTGATTATTGCTGGGTTTTAGAGTTTCTTGCCAAGGGATTTATACATATTGTATTTGTTAGTCAATTGAACATATTCATTGCCAAATGTAAGGTGTCTCTAGCAAATAGTGCTAGAGAAGAACACTTAGCAGCAAGGTTTATAATGTTTTTACAATATCTATTGCCTGCCATTTAAAAGCATACCCAAAATTTTATGCATTTCATTTTTAATATTTTCTTCCATTATCAGTGAACTTTTACACAGCAAATTAGGTTCCCAGTGACAATTTCTACAGAAGTTGTTCATAAACAAATGCATTTCTAATCCATATCTATGTATAAACCAAGACAACAATAATTTTGTCTTCAGACTGAAGAAAATTTTAGAGAGTTTTATAATTTATCACGACACTTTTGCAATCTTCCACCATAGTACCTAAAGCTAAGTTGTTCTTACAAGTCTTTGTGATGCAAGGTATTTAAAAAGAGCGTAAATGTGAAGGTTAAAAGATGTTGTGGCAGTGAATTCTAAAAAAGTGGTGATATGCTCTCTTTCCTACCTGACTATTATCATCCTGGAACTAATTTACAGTAATCATCTAAAGTTTCTTCTACTTGATGTCAAGTTGTCTAGAAGATTGAAAATGTTTTATTTGTACAGAAGATTGCATTGAGATTGATTCCATTTTAGCTTACATTTGATTTTGCCATCATTTGACCTAGACCTGAATGTACTTAGCAAAGAGTGAGTAGACAAATTTTTATGTAATGGTATCTTGATTCACTTGGTGTTTTAGCAAAGTACTGTACAAATTGAAATCATGCTCAAATATGTAACATACTTGAATTTTGAGTTGGTCACTCTAGTGTTGTGTAATAGTATAAAATGCTTATGAGGTTGCTCTTCTCATTTCTACACAAAAAGGTCAGACTCCCTCAACAGAACTCTTCTTCATTTACTATTTTTAACAATCAGCAAAACTATAAAAAAATTTCAACCAAAAAGTGATAAAAGAAATATTTATATTTTACCCATAGAATCATCCCCTCTAGAGAGACTCAACAAAACATTCTACCTAAGAATGAAAATTAAGAAAGATCATGAAAGGAAAGGGAAGGAAACTTAGGCTTTCTATAAAAGGTGGACCAGAACACAGCCTTTTTTCTCTTTTCTTGGAACTAAAATGCTCACTGCCATTATAAAGGGGAAGGGTGACTTTTTCACCTAAAACCTTTGGGCTTTTCTTACTTCATTTAAGCACCTAAAACTGGAAAACTTTGTTTATTAGTTATCTTCAGCATACTTGAAAAGAATATGGTGGTGATTTAAGCAATTAAATTCTCTTTTTCCCACAAAGTATGATGCTACATGGGTCTCATGGTGGTATAATGTTACTAGGTATCTTTGTTTCATTTCTTTACAATAAAAAGAAGATACAAAAGTAAGTTATTTTATTTATGGTCATTTATTTCAAGATGTATTGTTGTAGACTATAAATGTCTATAATGTTTTAATAGAGAAACTTTCACTTTTTCCTATCTTTGATGCATTAGACCAATATAAGATTAAGAACTTCCCACCCTAAAGAAAATGGAAGCTAATTTTCAGTTTGGTTTATGTTGTAGAATCAATGGCCACCAAAATCTATTTTGAAAGAAAAACAGACATGAATTGTTGATTTTGGAAAAGGGAGTTTTCAGAGCAAGCAGAAGGGAGAAAATACTCCTATAGGAAGGACTAAGGAGGATCCCCTAAAGACCTTATACGAGGTCAGAAGACAGAATAGAAAGTTAAAAAGGAAATAAAAGATTTATCAGGTCCTGGGGCTGATTCCAAATAAATTGCCAAGAAAAAGAACTTACCCTCAAATTATCTGGGTAAACCCCAAATCTAACGACAAATGTCCTCATGTGAATGAGGCAGAGGGAGCTTTGACAGAAAAGGGAAACTCAATGTGACCACAGAGGCAGAAATTGGAGTGATACGGCCACAAGTCAAGAAATGCCAACAGTCATCAGAAGCTGGAAGAACCAAAGAATGGTGCCTTAGTCTGGATTCTTTAGAGGGGCAAAACCAGTAAAATGTATATACATATACATGGAAACCCTGGTGGCATAGTGGTTAAGTGCTACGGCTGCTGACCAGAGGGTTGGCAGTTCAAATCCACCAGGCGCTCCTTGGAAACCCTATGGGGCAGTTCTACTCTGTCCCATAGGGTCGCTATGAGTCAGAATCGACTCAATCGCACTGGTTTTTTGGGTTAAAAATTTTTTTTACACATATGTGTGTGTGTGTGTATATATATATATAAACAAACCCACTGCTGTCCAATCGATTCTGTAATATATACATAGAGAGAAACTTGCCTCAAGAAAATGGTTTATGCAATTGTGGGGGTTGGCAAGTCCCAAATCCATGGGTCAGTTGACAGGCTGAAATCTCAGCTAGCCCATGTATTTGCAGGGGCTGACGAACCCTGAATCTGCAAGTCAGGCAGCAGACCAAAACTTCTACAGGTTTATATCCCAAGAACCAGAGGTCAAGTGGTGAGGGGAGTGCTGGGTCAAGAAAGAGAGTGAGCTTTGCCAAAACATTCATTTATATGCTATAGTCAGGCCACATCTCAATCAAACTCCTCTAACAACTGATTGGCTGCTCACATGAGATCACAAAATAGAATGTGACTCTATAGTGTCTGCCAAATGGCTGAAAATCATAGCCTAGCCAAGTTGACACATAACATTAACCATCACAAATGGATTCTCCTCTAGAGTCTTTAGAGTGAGTGTAGCCTTGGCAACACATTGATTTTGGACTTCTGGCTTTCAGAATTGAGAAAAAAATCTTTTTCTGTTGTTTTAAATCACCCACTTTGTGGTAATTTGTTGCAGCATCCACAGGAAACTAAGTAATGGCTTAGAAAATGATCGTTATCTCACATGATTCTGTAGATTGAATGGGCTCAGACAAGCAATTCTTGCTTGAGGTCTTTCATAAGGTTACAGTGAGATGTCAGCAGGCCTGTAGTGAAGTAAAGGCTTGACTGGGCTGTACTGCAGTATGGCTCACTCACTGACTAATAGCTGAGAGCTCAGCTGGAGCTAAAGACTGGAATGTCTCCATGTAGCTTGAACTTCCCACAGGACGGCAGCTGAATTCTAAGAGGAAGTATCCCAAGAACACCCCAAGAAAAGAGATCTACATAAGTGGAAAAACATACATTGCTCATGGATAGGAAGGCTTAACATTATAAAAATGTCTATTCTACTAAAACCAATCTATACATTTAAAGCAATTCCGATCCAAATTCCAATGACATTCTTTAATGAGGTGGAGAAACAAATCACCAACTTCATATGGAAGGGAAAGAGGCCCGGATAGGTAAAGCATTACTTGAAAAAGAAGAACAAAGTGGGAGGCTTCACTCTACCTGATTTTAGAACGTATTATACTGCCACAGTAGTCAAAACAGCCTGGTACTGGTACAACAACAGATACATAGACCAACGGAACAGAATTGAGAATCCAGACATAAATCCATCCACTTATCAGCAGTTGATATTTGACAAAGGCCCCAAAATAGTTAAATAGGGAAAAGATAGTCTTTTTAACTAATGGTGCTGGCATAACTAGATATCCATGTACAAAAAAGTGAAACAAGATCCATACCTCACACCATGCACAAAAATGAGATCAAAATGGATCAAAGACCTAAATATAAAATCTACAACAATGAAGATCATGGAAGAAAAAATAGGGACAATGTTAGGAGCCCTAATACATGGCATAAACAGTATACAAAACATTACAAACAATGCAGAAGAAAAACTAGATAACTGAGAGCTCCTAAACAAACACCTATGCTCATCCAAAGATTTCAGCAAGAGTAAAAAGATTACCTACAGACTGGGAAAAAGTTTTTAGGTATGACATTTCTGATCAGTACCTGATCTCTAAAATCTACATGGTACTGCAAAAACTCAACTGCAAAAAGACAAATAATCCAATTAAAAAATGGGCAAAAGATGTGAACAGACACTTGACTAAAGAAGATATTCGGGTAGCTAACAGTTACATGAGGAAATGCTCATGATCATTAGCCATTAGAGAAATGCAAATCAAAACTACAATGAGATTTCATCTCACTCCAACAAGGTTAGCATTAATCCAAAAAACAGAAAACAATAAATGTTGGAGAGGCTGTGGAGGGATTGGAACACTTATACACTGCTGGTGGGAATGTAAAATGGCACAAGCACTTTGGAAATCGATTTGGTACTGAAACTTTGACCAGGCTTAGGTATGGAAACTAGATGGGGGCAGCAATAACTTATAGGAAGGGCTGTCATAAGTCTTCTGCTTTCCAAGACTCTGATTATATGAATACTGTAATACACTAAGTGGCTGTCCATTAATTTTATTCCTGAGAACATCTTGACCCCTTGCTGTAGAGGCTTGTGGATCAATACATCCTAATTGCCACATTAATTTTGCTACCTATTGATGGAATTACGTCTGCTATGACATATATTTATGTGTTCTTATCTAACCTCTCCCATTCTGTTTTCCCAAGTTGTTGTTACAGGCCATCAAATCAGCAATGACTCATAGCAACCACATGCATAACTTAAGGAAACATTGCCAGGTCCTGCACTATTCTCACAATAGTAGGTATGTTTGAGTCCATTGTTGAAGCCACATTGTCAATCCATGTCCTTGAGAGTTTTCCTCTTTTTAACTGACCATCTACTTTACCAAGTATTGTCCTTCTCCAGGCATTGGTCCCTCCTGATAACATGTCCAAGGTAAGTGAGAGGTCTTGCTATTCTTGCTTCCAAGGCTATACTTCCTCTAAGAAAGATTTGTACATTCTTCTGACAGTAGATTCTATATTCAATATTCTTCACCAACACCATAATTTGAATGTGGCAATTCTTACTTGGTTCTCCCTTTTCATTGTCCTGTTTTCACATGCATATGAGATGATTGAAAAGACCATGGATCAGGTCAGGTGAACCTTAGCCGTCAAAGCGATAAAATTGTTTTTTTAAATTTAAAGAGGTCTTTTGCAACAGATTTGCCCAATGCAATACGTCATTTGATTTTTGTACTTCTGCTTCCATGGACATAACTTTTGTATCCAAGTAAAATGAAATCCTTGACAACTTCAATATTTTCTCCATTTGTCATGATGTTGCTTGTTGGTCCAGTTGTGAGGGTTTTTCTTTTCTTTATGTTGAGGTGTAATCCATACTGAAGGCTGCAGTCTTTATCATCATTAATAAGTACTTCAAGCCATCTTCACTTTCAGCAAGCAAAGTTGTGTCATCTGCAGAATGCAGGTTGTTAATGAGCATTCTTCCAATCCTAATGCCCGCTTCTTCATATAGTCCACCATCTCAAATTATTTGTTCAGCTTTCACATTGAATAAGTATGGTGAGAAAATACAACCCTGATGCATACCTTTTCCTATTTTAAACCACGCAGTAACCCCTTGTTCTGTTCAAACTACTGCCTCTTGATCTATGTATAAATTCCATGTAAGCATAATTGATGTTCTGGAATTTTTTATCTATGCGATGGTATTCACAATTTGTTATGATCCACATAGTCGAATGCCTTTGCATAGTCAATAAAACATAGGTAAACATCTTTTTGCTTTCAGCTAATATCCATCTGACGTTAGCAATGATATCCTTCATTCACATTCTTTTCTGAATCCAGCTTGAGTTTCTGTAGTTCCCTGTCAAAGTACAGCTTCATCCACTTTTTAATTATCTTCAGCAAAATTTTTCTTGTGATATTAATGGTATCATTAAATAATTTCACATTCCATTGATTATCTTTCTTTGAAAGGAGCAAAAATATGGATCTCTTCCAGTCGGTAGGCCAGGTAGCTCTCTTCCAACATTCTTGGCATAGATGAGTGATGCTTCTCGTGTTGCATCCATTTGTTGAAGCATCTCAATTGGTATTCTGTCATTTCCCGGAGCCTTTTTTTTCACCAATACCTTCAGTGCAGCTTGGACTTCTTCCTTCAGTGCCATTGGCTCTTAATCATATGATACCCCTTCCATTTGCTTTTGATACTTCCCGTGTCATTCAATTTTTTCCCCATATTTAAGAGCAGCAGCTCTGCCATAAATATCAGACTCCAGAGAAGAGCTTCTACTAAGTATCTCAGTGATGCTGGTACCACCACCACTAGTGCATTTCTTACTCCCTTAGTGAAGGCAGTGTCCTCTGGAAACTCCTAAGTATCGTAGCGAGGTAGTGGGTTCTCAGGTTATAGACAATTCTATTCTCATATCCCTGTTTCCCTGAACCTTCTAATAAGGAAGTACTAAAGGAAATATGGAAGGAAGGAAAAACTGTATAGTAGTATGAACTATAAAGTAAATAAAAATATGTAATATATTTGTATAGTTTATTAGGTATGTTAGATTGGTCGATGAGATAAGATCCTTCTGATGAAATGATACTTAATTGAGGACTGAATGAAATAAGAGTCAAACACTTAAAGTCAATAGATGAAAAAAATTGAAGGACATTTTTAATCTACATATTAACTTAAGATCTCTCCCGTGATCTTTAAATTTCGTATTTCTAATTGCCTTCTGGATTTCTTTACAATGATCTCAAATTTAACCAGGGAAAATTCCTTGCCCCTCAAACCATAATCTTGCTTGCCAAATTGTATTCCCAATGTTAATGATGGAACATCTGTCATCTATTCTTGTCCATCACTTTCTACAACCAGTCACCATATCTTGTCAATTCAGCATCTTTAATATTTCTTGATTGTATCCAATTCTATTCATATCTAGTTATATTGCTTTAATTTAAACCCTCATTATATTTAAAGCCTTATAAATGGGCCTTCTAAGATATTTCTCAGCCTCCAACATTGCCTTCTCCCACCCATCCATTCTTTCTAAATCCATTCTATAGCCATACTGTTTTAAAATCCCAAAACAACAAATTTACTCAAATTATGTCAATACCCTGCTTAAAACCATGTAGGGGCTTCCTGTTACCACCAGTAAAAATTTAAACAAACAAAAGTAAGTTAACAAACAACAAAATAGAACATAAGTAAGATTAAAACCCAGCACTTAGTCCAGTGCTGAGGGTTCTTGGAATGAGTGGAAAAAAAAAAAAAAAAAAATGAAGGAATGTTCCTGGAGAATAGCTATAAGCTATCCTTGAGATGAGAAAACAGTTTATATCATTAGATTTAAGCTCAATGAGAACACTGGTATCATCTATTGTGTTTATTGCTGTATCTTTAGTGTTAAAACAGGGGTTGACATATTGTGGCTATTCAATAAATATTTATTGAATATTGAATGGACAGAAGAACTGTCTTATTATTTAAGTAAGCACAAAATTTACAAATTTACCAGAAAATAACACTATTGTTCTATATAGTAAGAAAATACGATAATAATAAACAGAAAGAAAGATACTTACTTATGGAATAAATGTCTGTTTCCTGGCATAATGTAAAAACACTTGTTTGGAAATCAGGAGACCTGGGTCCTACTTTCTCTGAGTGGCTATATCACTGTTCCATTTGGAAAAACTTAATTCATTTTCTGTAAGCTGTGTTTTCTCCTTTGAGAAGAGAAGGCGTTGGATTATTATGTCTAAAATCTCTTGTAAGTCTAAATTCTGTAGTTTTTGATTAGCAAATCTTATCTAGGTACTCTAAGATTTAGTGGCCTTTTTTTTTTTTTTTTTTTTAGATATATGGGTAATTGACCTATATGAAGGAGAAATATCTGGCTATAAATTTTGGTATCCATGTAGATGTGGTAGATGTTAGTGTTAAAAAATGCGATTTGCCCTGACAATTTGCAATAGAAATACCCCAAGTGTCCTTGTTAAAGAAGCATTTTCCATCAGTATGATGGAGTTGTGTGCATTTCCTCCTTGTTTGTTCATCCACTTGATATGGTAAACAGGTACTCTTGGTATGAGTACTGGGTTCTCTTGGGTAAGAATTAAAATAAAACAAGACAGTAAACATTATTATTGTTGTTTTTATTGTGTGCCATTGCGTCGATTCCAACTCATAGAGACCCTATAGGACAGCGCAGAGCTGCACCATAAGGTTTCCAAGGCTGTAATCTTTACCGAATTGCCAAACTTGATTACCACTCATAACAAAAAAAAAAAAATTTTTTTTTTTTTTTTTTTTTTTAGTGACCCTATAAAACAGAGCAGATCTGCTACACAGGTTTTCCAAGGAGCAGCTGATGGATTCAAACTGCCAACCTTTTGGTTAGCAGCTAAATGCTTAACCACTGCACCACCAGGTACACTAGTTGAGAGCTAGGCTGCTAACCAAAAGGCTGGCAGTTTGAATCCACCAGCTGCTCCTTGGACACCATTTAGGGCAATTCCGCTCTGTCCTATATAGGCTCACTGTGAGTCAGAATCTACTCAGTGGCAACAGGTCTGATCTAGAGACCTGTTGTTTTAAGCTACTAAGTTTCTGTTATACAACAATGGAAAACTAATATAACACTTAATAACTATACACATTGAATAAATAAAGTTGTATTTTACCACTATGATCCTTTCAAAATAATTGGTATTTTTATTGTGTTACATGTGCTGATTTTGTGTTAAATAAAATAATCAGCTTCTCTATTTCCTGAAGTGTTCCTTCTTTATTACTTATTGAACATATAGTAATATTTTTAGGTTCACAGCATTAAAAAGAGAGTTATTTGATAATATATGCGGTACTGTGTATCTTGTTCCTTAGAAATAAATTGTTTATATTTCTATTAACATTTTTTTAGTCAATGATGTACTTAAATTTTTAACTTATTGTTGCAATGTAAAATGGGCTTAGATTTTAGCTTTTCCCACAAGTTTGAGGTCAAATATATGTATATATATATATTTTCACATCACTGGATACAAATAATGGTTGTTCCATTTTTACTTTGGGTGATCACTATTTGAAAATGATTGAGCATGGCAAATTAGCATATGCCTAATAAGTTATCACCTGGCACCTACTTTCCAAGTTCCCATCTATTCTGCACAATCTCACTAACAGGCAAGTGTTACATTTTAATCACACTTTTTGGCACAAGCATTTCCCTTTTCTGCTAAAAAATAAATGAGATCTTATTCCCATCTGCATAGCCTGTCAGAAGGACAAAATGGTATCTAACTATTAATTTGATATGAAAGCCATCATTCTTTGATAGTATTTTTCAATATTCACAAATTCTACAAGAAATGTTTGGTTTATTAATCAGTTTTAGAAATGTTTCATGTTAGAAGTTAAATATAAAATCAGTTACAGAATAGGCTGAGATATTCATGTCATGGAAACCCTGGGGCATAGTAGTTAAGTGCTATGGCTGCTAATTCAGAGGCTTTCAGTTCAAATCCACCAGGTGCTCCTTGGAAACTCTGCAGGGCATTTCTGCCCTGTCCTATAGGGTCACTATGAGTCAGAATTGATTTGACGGCAATGGGTTTTTGGTTTTATTCATATCACATGAAAAGGCAGTTGTAACACCATATAGGGTAAATGAAGGCAGGAGAAGTTTGATGTTACCAAAACAGTGGAAGTGTTTCACAATACCAAATAGAGTTTTTATTTTATGTAACTGGAGGTCATTCCTAACTGGGGGCCACCCTCAGGTATTGGTTATTCGTGATTGTATATATTATGTTCTCAGGACTTCCCAAATGTTTCCAAGCTCAATATTTAGTGTGAAGACAAAAGGAACAACTCGAAAAATCAGGAAACATAAGCTGAATTTTTATATCAAATTTTTTCACAAGAAACTGAACTAATTTTAGAATTCTGAATATTTAATATACAGAAAAGGCAATGGAGGAAATGAGAATGAGTTCTGAGAATTTCAGTTAAAATGCAATAATTTCGTAATGTTGTAGTGAAACACCAGACTTAACATGCTGTTAGAAATAAAAACAAAGAGTTTTACGGGAAGATAAACTTTTTGTGAAATGGGAGACACACAAGCACCCAGGCAGGGTGCTGCAATGTGTTCCAAATTGCAAGAGGAGAGGCATTTTTATCAAGTGAAGCAAATGAGGCCTGGGTGCTCAAAGGCACATTATGGCGGGGGGTAGGTACATGGCAGAAAGGTACAAGGGACTTGTTAAACTATAATCTTAAAAATTTAACATCAGTAAGTCTATTTGTTAACCTCCTGTGATAATAAGATATCCTGTCAGTTTTCTGTAACAACTTGCATGATTTCCTTTTCTTTTTGTCTTTAAGTAATAACCTTATGCTTCTACCATAATTACAAATTTACAAGGAGTCAGCAGGAATGGTGCCAAGGTCTCAGTGAGTGAATAACACTGAAGTTTGACTAAGACTTGGCTAATTGGCGTTTTGCCATCTCTTGGTTACAGAGTTATGAGACAACTGTAGGTCCCATTTTCATTATCAATTTTATTTCCCTAACCTCCTGTTGAGCAAAGTATTTTCTTTAAGATAAGCTGCACACACATTCTTGACAAACATCTTTTTAACAAACAGTTCCCTATACAAAAAAGCCCTGACCCTTACTCTCTTTGTGTTATGAGCAGTTAAACTTTTACAGGAAGCCGAATTGTCTTTAGAACAGCAGAAGCAAAGTCTTTTTAGGCTAAGCGGCATTTTTTAAACTCAAAATGGAGTTTAATTTTGAACTTGGTCAGTCTATCCTAGCCGTGTCAAGCACTCTGGTTTTAGGTCTGCATAAAATAGCATACTTAAGAAGTAGCATTTAGGTCTCAGGCTCTGAGCTATGACTCTTAAATCACTGCATTGATAACTTTGGTGACAACTCCTATAACGAATATTATTGAGGACTTATTTTTCTACTATCCCAGAAAAGATTAAGAGTTAGATTGATGGGAAACTAACTTGCTCTGTAAACTTTCACCTAAACCACAATAAAATATTTTAAAAAAAGAGTTAGATTGAAATGTTAATAGCACTGGTACTACAGGTTCTAGCCCATCAATTTATTTTAAATGAAAATCATAGATTGTGTCATTGAGCACACACAGCATTGATCACAATGCAGTGGTCTAGAAGGGATGTGGATCAGTGACCAAATGTTTAAATCACAATGTTATGAGGTAGTTTTGTTGGCATTGTTTTCCTTACTTGACAAACCTACGGAGTTGTTTTCCCTCCAACTTCCTGTCGAGTCCTCTTGTTGTGTTTTTTGTACTTTTTCAGTGAGCTCATGGCTCATCCCCAGAATGGTCCTTTTTTCTCTCTGTGCAAAAAGCAAAGGCCCCACTCTGTGCACCTGGCACTGATGGTCCACCTGCCATGAATACCCAGGGGTGGGCTGCCAGACACAGTCCCTGTGCAGGACGGACTCCAGGACGTGTCTCAGCCCTCCCTCACTTCCTTTCTGATTGCACATCATTACAGAGACACTCAACCTCACCTCATCTGCCCCCCACACACAAAATGACTGCTATAGGAAACACCCTCCATACATGAGCAAACACACACACACGAAATCTGTAATGACTCATTGGATGCAATATGTTTTTATATAGGCTACTTTAACTTAAGTTTTGTTTTTTTTTTTTTTTTTTTACTTTAACTTAAAGTATTTTATTCCATTGGAGGCTGAATTAGATGCAAAGCATTTGCTATACGGAATTGCTTTTCAATTAGAAAAATAATGCTTCCATATATTGTTATTAGTGCAATTTACTTTTTCCATATTCAAAAATATTACTTATGATGTAAGCTGAATTTCTGTTTTATAAATTTCCTTAATATAGGGTTTAGGATAAGATTAGAAGAAACTACTGTAATCAATTATGTGTTCAATAATTCTGTATTTGGTGTATTATTCCTCAAAAAAAGTCCACTTTTGAAACAGGAAACAAACATTTCCCAAATATAGGAATGTACAAAAGGAATGTTGTTCTCCATGAATCGATTAATCCTATCAATCTGAAATACTGTGCTTCTTTTCAGAAAATTTATCAACTGTTTACCATTGTCTAAGACAGGGTAGATAGATTTTTGAGGAGAAAATATGAAGAACACATTCGATTTTTAGTAATGAACATTAAGATTTTGGTTGTTGTTGCTACATGTCATTGAGTTGCTTCCAACTCATAACAACCCTAGGTACACCAGAGCGAAACACCGCCTGGTCCTGTGTCATCCTCACAATCGTTGTTAAGCTTGAGCAGGTTCTTACAGCTACTGTATCAATCCATCTTGTTGAGAGTCTTCCTCTTTTTTGCTGACCCTCTACTTTACCAAGCATGATGCCCTTCTCTTGTGACTGGCCCCTCCTGACAACATGTCCAAAGTATGTGAGATGGAGTCTCACCATTCTTGCTTCTAAGGAGCATTCTGGCTGTACTTCTTCCAAAACAGATTTGTTCATTCTTTTGGCAGTCCATGGTATATTCAATATTCCTCGCCAACACCATAATTCAAAAGCATTAATTCTTCTTAGGTCTTCTTTATTCATTGCCCAGCTTTCACATGAGTACGAAGTGATTGAAAACACTATGGCTTGGGTCAGTTGCACCTTAGTCTTCAAGATGACATCCTCACTTTTTAACACTTTAAAGAGGTCTTTTGCAGCAGATTTTCTCAATACGATATGTTCTTTGATTTCTTGACTGCTGCTTCCATGGATGATGATTGTAGATCCAAGTAAAATGAAATCCTTGACAACTTCAATCTTTTCTCTGTTTATCATGATGTTGCTTATTTTATCATAAAGAATAGAATGTATCAATTTATTCTATAACATACTTAAAATACATCCACAACACATATTTTCCTGAATTTTCAGATCATCATTTATAATATCAAAAAGTTCTTAACTCTCAGAAGTTGTGATTATGCATGGAACACCTCTGTTTAATAAACAATAATTGTTGTATTTGACTTTGGTAAGTAAAATGTAATATGAGGTATCTGACGGTTTTTAAATCATTTTGAAAAGAATGAAAACTACATTGCCAATACATGGTCAATTGTTCTTCTGGTTGTCATGTCATCTGCTTGTAGATTTTTTTTAAAAAGTGATTTTAGTGATTTAAAACATAAAAAGATTCATGCGAGAGATGCCATGCTGAGACAGTGGAATTGTGGATTATATTTCCCAAATAAATTGGTATACTCTTAATTCAGTTAATATTTCTGATAAACTGTTGTTCTTAGTTCCCTTGGTTGATAGCCGTTGAGAATAATGTAAAATGTTTTAATCTAAATAACTATCACTACTCAGTGTGGAAATGTCTCATTTTTTCCTCATTAAAAAATGAGTAAAACTGCAGGACATGAAGCTAAAAGGAGCTAGCAAAATTTTCCTGAGAGTTGATTAACAATAAAATTAACAGAAAGCTGAATTCAGTGAACCTCGTTTGCTTGATTGCACTACAATCTGATGTGATTTTGCTTGTGAGTGGGGTAAATGCTGCAAACCAAAGACAAAAGCAAAGGCTGAGACCTTGCCCTCACCTATACCACAATAAGGCATGCATTCAGTAAACTTATCTTACTCCTGACTCGCTGTTTTTACTTTTTCCTCCTTCATTTTTTTCTAGAACCTTGCTTTCTTCTCTGATAGTATACTCTTTCTCCTTATATTTTATTAAGGTAATTCCAATTCTTTTTGGACTAAGGTGAGAGGAAAAACAGTTTCTACTCTTTCTGAGCAATGACAAAAAAAAAAAAAAATGAATGAGGGGACACCTTAGTAATCAGGTTGACATATACACATATTTTAAACACTTTGCATGTATTTTATTTTTCACGAGGTTGCTATTGATGAGCTATCCATTTGTAAAATAGATAATAAATATTTAGCAATTTATTATAAGAAGAAAAATAATTCTATTAGCTCCTTAAAATCAGTTTGGTTTGGTTTGCCAGTCACTGAAAACTGTAACAACTTTCCGGGGAAAAATAATACTGATTCTATAATAAATTTCTTTTAAATAGATTTTAATTTTTAGAGAAGTTTTAGGTTTACAGAAAAACTGTGCAAAAAGTACAGAGTTCCCATTCACCCTCTTACCCCCCCTACAGGCTGTTTCTCATGTTATTAACATCTTGTATTCCTGTGTTATGTCTGTTACCACTGGTGGGCTAAGATTGATACACAATTATTAACTACAGTTTATAGTTTGCAATATAGGATGCTCTTTGTGTTGTACATTCTTATTGATTTTTAAAAATACATGATACCATGTGTCGACCATTACAGTATCATACAGCTTACTTTCACTGCCCTAAAAATGTCCCATGATCCACCTGTTCATCCCTCTCCTCTCTCCCTGAACTAGCAACCACCGATCTTTTTACTGTCTCTATGGTTTTTGCCTTTCAGAAGGTCATAAATTTGGAATCACATAATATATAGAAGATAGCTTTTTTAGAATGGCTTCTTTTACTTTTACTTGGCTTAGTGGTTAAAAACTCAGCTGCTAATCAAAATGTTGACAGTTCAAATCCATCAGCCGCTCTTTGGAAACTGTATGGGGAAGTTCTACTCTGTCCTATAGGGTTGCTATGAGTTGGAACCGACTTGATGGCAAGGGGTTTGTTTGGGGGTGTTTCTTTCACTTAGTAATGTGCATTTAAGATTTCTCTATGTCTTTTTTAATAGCTTGATTTTTCATTTCTTTTTATTACTGGGTTATATCCCATTGTACAGATTTACCACATTTTGTTGATCCATTCCCCTCTGGAAGGACATTTTGGCTGCTTCCAATTTTTGGCAATTATGAATAAAGCTATTATAAATATTTGTGTACAGGTTTTTTTATGGACATATGTTTTCAATTCATTTAGATATATACCTAAAAGCATGATTGCTAGACTGTATGGTAAGCCGATGCTTAGCTTTGTCTCCCAAAGTGGCAGTATCAGTCTGCGTTCCCACCAGCAATGAATGAGAATTCCTGTTGCTCCACATCCTCACCACCATTTCGTGTTGTCAATGTTTTGGATTTTAGCCTTTTTTTTTTTTAATAGTTGCCAAGTGGTACCTCATTGTTGTTTTAAATTGCAATTCCCTATGATATATGTGTGAAAGGATCCCTGGTGGTACAGTGCTTGAGAGCTTGGTTGCTACCCAAAAGGTTGGCAGTTCAAATCCACCAGCTGCTCCTTGGAAATCCTACAGGGCAGTTCTACTCTGTCTTAAAGGGCCACTATGAATCAGAGTCGACTGGAGGACAAATTTTTGTTTGTTTGTTGGTATGATTTATGATGTTGAGCATCTTTTTATTTGGCATCCTTTTATTTGTATATCTTCTCAGATGAGGTGTCTGTTCACATATTTTGCCTCTTGTAATTGGGTTGTTGACTTTCTTCTTGTTGAGTTTTAGGGGAGCTTTGTATATTTTGGATAAAAGTCCTTTATCAGATAGATATGTGTTTTGCAAGTATTTTCTCTCATTCTATGGGTTGTCTTTTCATTCTCTGAACAGGTGATGTCTTGTTTCTTAGTGCCACTGTAACAGAAATATCACAAATGGGTGGTTTTAAAGACCAGAAATTTACTTTCTCACAATTCAGAGGTCTACCCAAAAACCCAGCGCCAGATGTCCAAATTAAGGGCACCGCTCTAGAGGGTAATTGTCTCTCTGTTGGCTCTGGAGGGTAATCTTTGTCTCTTTCATCTTCTGCTCCTCAGTCCCTTGGACAAGTCCACCTGGCATCTAACTTTCCCCCACTCCTGCTTGCTTGTTTCTGTGTCAATGACGCTCCTATATCACTCAGGGATGATTTGTTTCGGCCCACTCTTCACTGATCTTACCTTATTAACATAGCAATGAACCCTATACCAAATGGGATTACATCCACAGGTATAGGAGCTAGAATTCCCACACATATTTTTGGAGGACATAATTCAATTCATAACAGATGATAAAAAGTCAAATTATAAGAACTGAATTTATTCAAAGGAAGTTCGAAAATCATGCCATAAACATAGAGCTACCAAGTTAAAAAAGAAATTACACTGAATAAAAATATGGGCATTGAATTTCCATAAGTTTTAGTCTCTACATTTGTAAAAGAAGGGGGTTGGGAGGGATAATAATGAGTTTTACTAAGTTATGAAATTCCGTGTCTCTTATAATCAGTTTATTCTTCTATTTAATATGCTGAAAAAGTGAACCTTTAAAACTCATTTTTTACCACTTTAAGAATTTTTTTCAAATCAATGTGTCTTGGTTATAGTGCCCTTTTCAGAGAAATAAAAATGGGACTAAAAGACATACTTCTGTAGAAAAATTAAAATCTGCATTCCATTTATGGCTCTAATAAAGGCTCTTTGAATATGCCTTCAAAATTATGAAAGTCTTTGGAAATTCAAGGCGCCAGAATCATGTCTACATCCTGTCTACAAAGCTGGTACAGTCTGGCTGAATTACAGGAAGCAGAGAGTGCATAAAGCCAGGAGAGCCATTACATGGGAAATTCTATCAGCCTCTCAAACTGAAATAAGCTGCAAGAGAAAAACAAGGTTTAGAACCAGGGAGACATCGAAGTGGAGGGAGTGAAGGAAAAATTTAGAGGAAAGAGTGGTATAGGAGAGTTCTAGAAGACTAAGCAAGCCTGAATAGAGTCAAAGATATCCCATAGTATTTATCGCATCTGAAGGTGAAAAACTGCTTATAGGGTCCTTGCTGGACAAATCTCAGGGTCAGAAATTCCTTGGGTATTCAGCTGTAGGCTTTGGTGTGCTTTCTGCCTTGGAAGTTTTAGGTATGCTATGTGGATAAGCCTATAACTTAACGTTTTTAATTAATAATGAGAAGAAACCTTCATTTGAGGAAAACAATAGTTTTTCACACAAAGACATACAAATATTAAGTCATCTCATTAAAAAAAACAGCTTTTAAAGTGTTTTCCAGAACACACAGATGTTTTGGGGGAAAGCAGGATATTGGACTTATAAGATTCTGTTTTCAGAATAGCACCAAAAAGGAAAGGGCTCTTGAATTAAGAATTTGGATAGAAATTGTGAATGTTATCTAATTAATATACTCAAAATTCTTCTAAAATGCCATTTTCTTTATAAGAGTGTTTCCTAGCTAATGACTTTTCCTCAGCCACATCTCGTGGCAGGGACATCTATCCTCCAAATCCAATCCTATCTATATCCTCTATTAGCACTTCTCTGAAGTGTAATTAATATTCACATGACTGTGACTTTTATGAGATTGTGAGCTATTTGAGAGGAAATGGCCATGTCTTGTGTCTCTGTCTGTATTGCCTGAGCCTTATGCTACTGACATTACAGGTGCTTAGTATTTAATGTGTAAATGAATGATTACTGGTAGAAAAAGCATCTGTCCTCCCAACGGTAAGTAAGACTGACCAAAATTTATGTATAAGGGCTTAGTCTCATAGGATATTGACGGCAATTTATTATTTTGACTAATATTTTACTTGATTTGAGATAAAATTCTAATAACTTCCAGAAACCTTGGGTGCTTATCAAAATTCCATGAAATCTCTAGTGATTCGCTTATCACCTAATTGATATGTCATAAATCTTAAATCTCCCCCAGCCTCTTCTTCATTGCTTAATACTCATAGAGATAGCAGTGTAAATCTCAAAGGCTGAATTTTATTATGGACTCCTTGAATTCTATTTTAAATTGCATGCTTAGTTTTGCCCTGTGGTTCCCTTAAAGAATTAACAAACACATTTCCTGAATGTCTAGAATTGGTACATAGCATTTAAATTGTCTTAATATTAACTACAATAAATTATTTAAATCTTAGACAATATAATTTTAAGGCCTATCAGCTGATTAAAATTTAATTCTCTTTTGTGAAATGACTGGCATATACTTAATGTTTACAAAGCATTATAAAATACATTAATGTTTATAAAACTAAAAGTCTAAGAATTTAAAACCAGGCTACAACTTTATAGCCAGGGCTACATGAAAGGTCAACCATGTATTAATGTGCCTTGGCAGTTACTCCTGGAAGCTACGTGATTCTTTATCCCAATGAAATTTTATTTATCATGAATTGTATTTATCATGAAGACCAAGAAAAGATTCTTGAGAAAATCAGAAATAATAGACAATATAATTGTTGATGTCATTCTGGCACTTTGGGATCAGACAGTTATATTTGTGGATTTTGGTTTCACCACATAGAGGCAATGTGATGTTTAAGTAAGTTATTTAACCTGCAGAGACTCAATATCCTCATCTACAAAAAGAAAGGTGCAGAGTTTGCAGAATTAGTGTGAACTTGAAATGACCAGAATACATATTACCCACAATGAATGTTGGATGGCACTTCACTGCCTTGCTTTCTTTTTCTCCCTTCCTTTCCACTTTGCCAACTCTTATTTCCCTTTGTTATTTCCTTTTTTTCATTTTTTCTTTCTGCTTCCTTGGGATTGACAGTAGTACAGTTTTTCCCTGGTGCTCCACTTCAACAACAGAATTCATGGTTAAATATTTACTCCAAATAAGATACCAAACTAAAGAAGGAGACCTAATCTTCTATTTGTTTTTTCATCTTCATAATCACAAAGTTTTTTTCTTTCTCTTTCTCACCTCTTCTCTCCTTCCTTTCTCCTCTCTGCCTCCTCGTCCCTCTTTAATTTTGAAACAAGGTTATACGCAAGAAAACAAATTTCAAACCTATCAGGATACATCTTGATACAATACACAGAAAATACAATATAGAAAGAAAATACGATATACATCAAAAAATAATTAAAAGTGTTGAAAGATGTGTAAAAAAAAGATTTGGGGAACTTGACAATTGTCTTCAAATTTTAGCATATTTATATTGCAAAGAAACATGGTTTTACTACCTGTAAGACAGGCAAAATCTGTGCCAGGAAACACGCCTGTGCTCAATTAAAAAAAAAAAAAAAAAAAGACTGAGGGTTACAACAATAGGAAATAGTTGATTTGGGAGAAGTATATTCATCAGTCAAAATTTAACCTCATCATTATTGCCCTTATCCTAGTCTTTAAGTGCTTCTATCGTGTTAAATTTCTTTCTCATACAAATTATGACCACATCTAATGCAGGGAGCAATTCATTTTTAGTCTGTTGTTCCCTATCTGTGGTTATCCTACCTGGCTAGTTCCAAATTACAGAGACCGTATTTAAGAGTAATAAACAAGTTATTTCTAAAATACATGAAAGGAAGATGCTTCCCAGTTTTGTCTTCCCTCCTCCTCTATGTTACAGAAATTATACTGGCATGCCTTTTCAGACAAAAGCTACAAGAAGTCAATCAAAGCCTCATGGAGTAATATTATTGAAAAATTACAAAACTACTGTGCCAACTGAATTTTGAGACATTTTTCATTAGAATTTCGGGATGTTTGTTGTCAGGAAACTCCAGTGAGATTTGAACACTAATGTTCACTGATATCACCTAGTCAGGATCACATCTTGAAAAGGGCTTTGTTATCCTCCTTATCTGAAGTCAAAATACAAGACTTTTCACAGTCATAGGACATTAATGCCTCCTCTATGTGTTATTTGCTTAGTTGGTAGATGATGGTATACGAATCTTTGTGCTTTTTGTGGGAACATTTTATCTGATCATCTCATCAGCAGCATTATGATGAAAGTGTAAAATACTAAAATTTAAACAATAACAAACTCAAATATTACTAAATAACACACTTGTGCAAGCATTTGTTTAAGAGAATTGAAGGGGGAATGGCAAATGCTCTGAAAAGAGGAACAGTATTTCACATGTTGGGACTTTGTGAAAGTCAGCACATCAGAGCAGTATGAGACATTTTAACCTCCTCTATTATTTTAACAGAAGCCCTGGTGGCATATGATTAAGAGCTATGGCTGCTAACCAAAAGGTCAGCAGTTCGAATCCACCAAGCGCTCCTTGGAAACCCTAAGGGGTAGTTCTACTCTGTCCTATAGGATCTCTATGAGACAGAATCAACTCGACGGCAATGGGTTTTTGGTTTGTATTAGTTTACTATTTTTAGATCCCTGCAGCTGTTCATGTGGCCAAATACAAGAGGTGGAAAAATAAAAGACTACTGTTCTTCTGGAACTGTACCTGTAAATTTAAGGTACAAGCAAAGGTAAGCAGTAGTTTCCTTAGCCTTACAGATAATGCTTGGAAAGTTTAAAAGATGTCAGTCTTGAAAATATGTGAGGGTTCATATTTTATTGAATATACTATGATGCAGTAAAACTTTTATTCTTGGAAATTTCCAAAAAAAAGCCAGTGTATCTGTACCAAACAGTTTTATGAATAAACATTTGGACTCTTTGGAAGCTGTAATTTAAAACTATATATTTATGCAATAAAACAGCTGAAAAATTTGAGTGCTGTACACCTATGACTCTATTTTATCCTGATGTCAACTCTGTGAGATGATATCTCTATTTTCAGGTAAGGTATTTGAAAAAAGAGAAATGGGATAGGCAATTTATTCAAGGTAATAGGGCTAAGAAAACATGGGAGACTGAGATAAAGACAGGGAGTGGGGATAAGGAGGTTATGAAAGAGAATTATTTCTGGCTCTAAGATTCAGCTGCCTTTAACTTTATTTACCCAATCATGTTTTTCAAACACCAAGTAGTTCACATTGCTCTTATTTTTTTCTTTCCAGTAATAAATATTTTTGTAATATACCAATTTAACTTTCAAAATAGTAGCGTTATATTATTATCATTTAATGTATAATTTACAACTACTGATATTTTACCCTCATTCTACTGGAAACTAGCAAGTAATTGCACTTCTTCGAATTTATGTTCTTTAATTTCATAATGGTACCACCATTGATTTCACCCTGAAAAAAGTCAAGCTGTATCTGGAAAGACCACTCTCCAAATTCTATTGCCCTGTAGTAGCAGTAGTATGTATGCGCTACAGATGTAATCCTTCTCAATTTGGTAGCACTGGCTGTATTAATTTTCTATTAAAGCCAAAAGCAGTTGCTGTTGAGTAGCTTAATGGTGACTCCATGTATATTTGAGTAGAATTGTGCTCCATAGGGCTTTCGGTGGCTGATTTTTCAGAAATAGATCACCAAGCCCTTCTTCCAAGGTACCTATGGGTGGACTGAAATCTCCAAACTTCTGATTTCCTCTTGCCATTCAGCAAATTGTCACACACATAGGGGCTTAAAATACACACATTTATAATCTCACATTTTCAAGGGAGTAAAAGTCCAAGAATGGGTTAGCTTGGTCCTCCTGCTCAGAGTCTCAGAAGGTGTCAATTAAGATTTTGACAAGACTGTTCTCATCCGAAAGCTTGACTAGGGAAGGTCATTTGGGTTTGGTAGAATCCATTTCCTTCTGGCTGTGTGACTGAGGACCCCAGTTTCTTCTTGGTTGTTGTTTGGAGGCTACCATAGCTTCTATAGGCTGCCCACAGTTCCCTGTCATGTGGCCCTCTCCATAGACAGTTCACAGTATGGCTGTTTGCTTCATTGAAGCCAGCAGAAGACTCCTTTACTCCAGTCCGCTAAGACGTAGTTGTGAAGGGATTATATAAAGGTACGACTCATTGGAAGATCAAAGACTACAGCCTTCAGTACAGATTGCACCTCAACATAAAGAAAACAAAAATCCTCACAACTGGACCAATAAGCAACATCAAGATAAATGGAGAAAAGATTGAAGTTATCAAGGATTTCATTTTGCTTGGATCCACAATCAATGTCCATAGAAGCAGCAGTCAAGAAATCAAACAACATACTGCATTGGGCAAATCTGCTTCAAAAGACCTCTTCAAAGTGTTAAAAACCAAAGACGTCACTTTAAAGACTAAGATGCAGCTGACCCAAGCCATGGTGTTTTCAGTCACCTCATGTGCGTACAAAAGCTGGACAATGAGTAAGGAAGAGAGAAGAAGAACTGACACCTTTGAATTATGGTGTTGGCAAAGAATATTGACTATACCATGGACTGCCAAAAGAACGAATGAATAAATCTGTCTTGGGAGACATACAGGCAGAATGCTATTTAGCAGTGAGGAAGGGGAGACTTCATCTCATGTACTTTGGACATGTTATCAGAAGGGTTAGCTCCTGGGGAAGCACATCTGCTTGGTAAAATAGAGCGTCATCAAAAGAGACGAAGACCTTCCATGAGATGGATTGACACAGTGGCTACAAAAATTGGCTGAAGCATAACAACAATCATGAGAATGGTGCAGGACCAAGCAGTGTTTCATTCTATTTTACATGGGATCACTACGAGTTGGAAATGACTAAATAGCACCAAACAATAACAACATGACTCATTGGAGGGTCACTTTAGGATATGTCTGCCATGTGGGCTTAATGAGTTTGTGCCCAATCTCAGAATTAAATGACTTGGTACAAGCACCATAGGACTAAGCACATATTACTTTTTTCCCCATATTGCTTGTGATTTTTTATGTATGGAGAGAAAAATATCCATCATAGCATAGTTCTGGACATATTAAAGGACTTTTGTTCTCAATAATACTTTATTAACTATTTAAAAACAAGTACCTTTATCTTATTTACTGTATTTTTTGAGAATAACATTCCACTTTGCTAACCATTATATTTTTTTCACTTATTCTTGCTTACTAATGGGAACAGAAAATAAACTTACAATTTGTCCTATTTTGCATTTATTCATTTCTTGAAGTCTTCTTCCTTTGTAGCAAAACATATTTTTGATCTCCAGAAACGGTTTCCTATACAATCCTTCTATCTGCATTTTCTTGTAAAAAGGGAGAGTGAAAGAAAGTGAGTTCCAGTGTGAGCAACTGCAGCATTCAGAATAACAAAGATAGGCATTGAAAGGCTCGGTTGGATTGACATCAGTAGCGAAAACAAAGCATTATTTATGAAGTCTGCCTGGCTACAATTTTCCAATGGTAATTTCTATTCCCTGACTCATTCCTCTTTTAGCATACACATTTAATGAAAACATTATGAAACAAAACCCAAAAGCAATCTGTTGCCAAAGCATGCTTAAGTATTGCTTAGCATGATGAAAAATGTTGTAAGAACAAATTTCTGTGACTGGGATATTTTTTGTTTTTTTAGGGATATTAATGGGACATGCCATGGCTTCAAAATGGCTGTGAGTACAGAATTTGGTACACCAGGTAAACAAAGCAGCAGCCTTTGCTTTTGTACAATGCAAAAAGGCACACCCATTCCTAACTGCCAGGGTAGACCTTCCCCCGCTTTTCAGCAAGAATAGTATTCGTACTGTGAGGCTGTTTCCCTGTGGAAATTATCAAGATGGACTAGACAGCTGAGGTAATGATGTAACCAGGGTTACTGAACATTTCACTGCTCACATTAGCAAGATTATATAGTTAATCAATCTGCAAGTACTTCCTGAGTTCATATTAAATGCAAGACACACAGGGGCAAACCAGCCTATAATCAAATGAGATAATGTAAATTATACCACACCATGAACTGCAAATCTCTGTTAAAATATAAGTTATGATTATTTTAAAATGTTACAGCACAGCCTGACCCCCACGTGGTAAGAAACTGCTTTTACTTGTTCTCTTGGGAGTGACTCACAGCTACCTGGATGGAAGCACGGTGTGGTTAAAACCAGACATACTGGGAGCTGGATCTAATGGCTGATCAAGAGCAAGTCAGGTTCTTAGGAAGGTGCTTCCAAGGTACCATTATATATACTATAGAAGTAATAGGATAAAGAGTCATGTCTCCCTTCTCAAAAATATGACAGTGTGGGAGAGAATAGTATATTTGTGGATGCCTAAATATTCCAGGGAGTCCTTGGGTGGTGCAAATGGTTAAGTACTCAACTACTAGCCAAAAGTTTGGTGGTTCGAACCCACCCAGAGGAACCTCGGAAGACAGGCTGGAGATCTGCTTGTGAAAAGTTATAGCCTTCAAAACCCTATAGGGCAGTTCTGCTATACACATATTGGGTCATCATGACTAGAAATTGTCTCAATAGCAACTAACAATTTACATATGTATTTATTCATTACACATTCACACATTTGTTTATTTAATGAATTATGTGTATTCCCTCTCTTGAATGTAAGCTTCATGAAAGTAGTGTCTATGTATGCATAGGTCATGGCTATATCCTCATCCCCTAAAACAAAGTTTCTCAACCTCAGCACTATTGACATTTTAGACGAGCTAATTCTCTGTCATGGAGAGGAGGTCCCTGGATAGTGCAAATGGTTTGTGCTTGGCTAATAACTCCATGGGAGAAAAGACTTGGCGATTTGCTCCTGTAAAGATTTCAGCTTAGGAAACCCCGTGGAGCACTTCTACTCTGTCCTATAGGGTCGCTCTGAGTCAGAATTAATTTGACAGCACTCAACAAACAAACGAACAAATAAAACCAACCCAAAAGCTGCTGGTTCAAACCCACCCAGCCCCAGCAGATTTGCAGAACACAGGTCTGGTGATCTGCTGCCATAAAGATAACAGCCAAGAAAACCCTATGAAAGAGTTCTACTCTGTACCATACATGGGGGTGCCATGAATGGAAATTGACTCCATAGCAATGGCTTTGAATTTTTTTGGCAGTATTCCAGGTGTTTCCAGGGTGGGGCAAATGACTAAGTTGAGACAGATAGGGTTAACTGTGCTGGCTGGTGGAACAAAAGAGCTGTTAAAAGATTACCATCTAGAAGCTGGGTAAACAGGAACCACACCCTGTCAACGTGAGATAAGGTTGAAACAACCCCTGAATTACTATCTCCTTAGTGTTTTTTTGTTTTTTTTTTTCCAGGAAACCCTGAAGACGTAGTGGTTAAGTGGTATGACTGCTAACCAAAAGGGTTGGCAGTTTGAATCCTCCAGGTGCTCCTTGGAAACTCTATGGGGCAGTTCTACTTTGTCCTATAGGTTCGCTATGAGTTGGAATCAACTGGACGGCACTGGGTTCGGTTTTTTGGTTTTTAGTGTTTTTCTAGTCCCTTTCCCCCTTTACAGGCTCCACATATGCAGAAGAACAAAGTGTGACCGCTGTTTAACCTTCCTTAGCTAGCTGAAGATGGAAATGTAATGCCAAAGATCAGTGTGTTTTTGCTATATCCCATAAAAAGCGATGCCAAGGTCTGCCGAGAGGAATCCATCTTGAATATCAGTGGGTTCCATCTTGGATTCCAGATGCTGTGCAACCTAATTAGTATGCACCACCATTCTGAGAAGTACCGGCCCCTTGAAAGAAACCTACTAAATATTCACTACTTTATTGTCTCCACAAAATCCATATAAGCCCTAGCCTTGCTTCCCTTTTCGAGTCAATCTTTTGGAGAGGCATAAGCCCCCGCTGACTCCTTTTACTTGTCTCAAGTAAAATAAATCTGTTAGGCCTGAACCCAAAATTGTCTCCTCTGTGTATTCTTACAAGAGAAAGACAAGGGCCCATTGAGTCTGGAGGGCCTCTGTTCCCTTGGCGGTAACAAAGTGATCAAAATGAACAGAGAGATTGGTGGATCAAATCCAACCAGAGGCACCTCAGAAGAAAAACTGAGTGATTTGCTATAGAAAAGATTAGTTACAGCCTTGAAAATCCTACTGGAATGTTGTCCTTCTCTGCCACATATGGGATTGCCATGAATGTGAATCTACCCATCAACTGTTTTTTTGTTGTTGTTGTTGTCAATATTCCATGTAATTCTAATTTGTTAACCAGTGCTCTAAATTGGAGGTTTTCCCCTGATAAGCAAAGTTCAATAGGGCTTAAAACCATCACATTATCATCGCATGTACCTTTAATTGTAAATATATAGCTTGGCATAACATCGGTACATTTTTTGCACAGAGACATTGAGAAATGGCTTTTACACATTTCAGTGGTTATAAAAGGGAAATTATGATTTAGCCTTAAGCCAACTTCTCTGCCTTGGGCTCTAGGCTTTTTTTTCTTATTTTCGATTTCTTTATCATTTACTGAGCAGCTTGTATTAGTCTTCATTTCTCTTCAACAAATAAAGCCTGAACTCAAGGCAGCATTTGTAAGAGACAGCACTAATCCCAACTACTTATTAAGTGAGCTTTGAATGCTCATAATTCAATGCTATCTCTTTGACTTGTCACGCTTGGTGTTTCCTTCAACCGGAGGGCGTATACAGGGAATCTCTTTTATTTTTTCTTTTCTTTTTGCTTTGCAATCAGCAGCAGTAATAGCAGAACATAGACAACGAACAGCTCCCAACCCAGATGGCTTCTGGTTCTTTCCTTCTTGTTCTTATGTGAAGGAGGGTGAGAGTTTGCAAACCATTATAGTATCCTTCCAATCTGCACTTTGCCATTTTGATGCTAATGCAGTATTCTTAAAGAATATTTCCCAAACTGCAAGTTGCTAAACAGATGCATTCTCCTGACATTCTCATTCAACTCCTAGAGAGTTTAGAATTTAAAGGCACATAAAACAGTCTACTTGCAGTGAAGGCACTTATTTCCACACTCACCAGTTAGAATTTCACACATGTAAGGAAAAGTTAATGTCTCTTGTTTTTAAATTTAATTTTTCTTTCTTTATAAAATCTCTAATCTAATAATCAAAAGATAACATTTTATCATTTTATCTGACAAACTGACAGATGCATGGGGGACCCTTTTATTTAGCACCTTTTATTTTATTTTTTTTTAAGTAGAAAGGCCTGGAGCCTAATTAAGAAAACTCGTTACCATGCAGTCAATTCCAACTCATAGCACCCTATAGAACAGAGTAGAACTGGCACATAGGGTTTCCAAGTCTTTAGGGTTACTGCCTTTAATGAGCCCTGGTGGTGCAGTGGTTAAGTGCTTGACTGCTAACCAAAAGACCTGCAGTTCAAATCCACCAGTGCTCTGCAGGAGAAGGACATCACAGTTGGCTTCTGTAAAGATTTACACCTTTGGAAACCCTTTGAGGCAAATGTACTCTGTCCTATAGGGTTGCTATGAGTTGGAAGCTGGACTCGACAGCAGTGCGCTTTTTTTGAGGGGGGGGCAATCTTTAAGAGCCACCGACCTTTTAATTAGTAGCCGAGCATTTCACCACTGTGCTACCAGGGCTCCTGATTCCTGATCCCAAACCAGACCCATTTCTGTCAAGTTGATTCCAAAGCTGGTGGGTTCAAACATCCGACAATTTGCTTAGTAGCGAAGTGCTTTACCACTTCACAACCAGGGCTCCTTGGGCTCCTAATTAATATCCTGTAAATTCTAAAGGAGACTAGCATACTCTAACTCAAAGCAAATAGGGTCTGAGATTCCACCTTTAAACAGCCCAGAGCTAACTTGGCCTAAGTTTTAAACAAACCCTTAAAATCCAAAGTAGTTTTAGTTTGAGATGATGTGATGGACCGAACTGTGTCCCTCAAAATTTATGTTGAAATCCTAATCCCTGGTGAGACAGATAGGGTTAACTGTGCTGAGGGAAGAAAAAAGTTGTTAAAAGATTACCATTTAGAAGTTGGGTAAACAGGAACCACACCCTGTCAACATTTGATAAGGTTGAAACAACCCATGAATTACTATCTCCTTCTTAGTGTTTTTCTAGTCTCTTCCCACGAAACATGACCACCTTTTAACCTTCCATAACCCTCCAAAGATGGCGATATAGTACCAAAGATCAGCGTGATTGCACTATATCCCATAATAAGCGATGCCAAGGGCTGCCGAGAGGACTCCGTCTTGAATATCAGCGGGTTCCAGATGCGTGCGCAACCTAATTAACATGCACTATCATTCTGAAAAGTACCCACCCCTTGAAAGAAAGCCCGCTAAATATTCATTACTCTATTATCTCCGTCCAACCCATATAAGCCCTAGCCTTACTTCCCTTTTTGAGTCAGTCTTTTTTTTTTTTGGAGAGGTTTAGATCCTTGCTGACTCCTTTTGCTTGACTCAAGCAAAAGAAAGCTTGCTGAAGATAAAGTTTGTCTTTCCTGTGTATTTTTACCTGGGAAAAGACAAGGACCCTTTCTGTCGGATTGGCAATTGGTAACACTGGTACTTGTGAACATGGCTTTATTTGGAAATAAGGTCTTTGAAGATGTCATCAGTAAACATGAGGTCCATTCAGAGCAGGAAGGGTCCTAATCCATTGCAAATTGTGCGTTATAAAAGAGAAGAAGAGACACAGAAAGACAGACGAAAGAAGACCATATGACATGGGGTTATGTTGCAGCTGCAAGCTAGGGAATGCCTGGGGCTAGTAGAAGCCCTAGAGACAAGAAAGGATTTTGCCCTAAGCCTTCTGGGATACCTTGGTCTTGCAGCCCTGAATTCCAACTACGCTAGCACCCAGAACTGTTCTTATAAACCACCGAATTTGTCATACTATGTTATGGCAATCCTAGGAAGCAAATCAGGGGGAATATCCTGCAACATGAGAGACTTCAGGGCTAAACTGGCAGTCGTCTCAGGCTATCCTGCTGTTGTGCAGCAAGTTCTTAATCAAGAGAAGTAGATCTTGGTATCCATAGGATGAAAATCACCAGGCAAGACAAGGGTATCACCAACCTCAATAATAGGCCAAAAACAAATAAGTTTAGAATGACATGGGCTTCTGTAGGGTCATTCCATTTTAAAATGAACATGCAGTTAGATGATTTACTTTGTGCAGTCCCTCTAAAGTTACTGAAAGAATATATAGGGTCTTTAATTAGAAACCATAGTGGGTGAGGAAGCTTGTGAACACATGGCAAGCATTTTTGTTTTAAATCAGTTTATGTTAGGTGTCTTAGATGTCTAGAACTGCTTTAACAGGAATATCCCAAGTGGGTGGCTTTAAGGAACAGAAATTTATTTTCTCAAGTTTAGGAGGTTGGAAGTCTTAATTCAGGGTGTCTGCTCTAGGGGAAAACTTTCTCTCTCTGTCACCTGTGAGGAAAGGTCCTTGTCCCTTTATCTTCTGCTTCCCAGTTTCTTCATGTGTCTTGACACATTACCCCATCTCTGCTTGCTAGTTTGCATTTAATCTCTTTTTCTACCTCAAAGGTAATTGACCCAAGACACTGCTTACATTAATCCTGCCTCATTAACATAACAAAGACAAACCCTTGAACCAATTCTGACTCACAGAGACACTAGCAGACAAAGTAGAACTTCCCCTTAGGGTTTTCAAAGAGCAGCTGGTGGATTCAAACTGTAGACCCTTTGTTTAATAGCCTGAGCTCTTAACCACTGCACCACCAGGGCTCCTAACAAAGACAGCACATTCCCAAATGAGATTAGAGGTTAGGATTTATAACACCTATTTTGGGAGAACACAATTTGCTCTGTAACATTAAACCAACCAAACCAAACCCATTGCTGTTGAGTAGATTCTGACTCATAGCGACCCTATAGGGCAGAGTAGAACTGCCCCATAGTGTTTCCAAGGAGCACCTGGTGGACTTGAACTGCTAACCTTTTGGTTAGCAGCCATAACTCTTAACCACTATGCCACCAAGGTTTCTTTATAACCACTATGCCACCAAGGTTTCTTCTATAACATTAAAAAAATTTTTTTCTTTTTTAATGTTATAGAAGAAACCTTGGTGGCATAGTGGTTATAAAGAAACCTTAGGTGTAATAAAACCAAAAAAAAAGCAAGCCCATTGCCTTCGAGTCGACTCCAACTCATAACAATCCCGTAGTATGGTATAGAACTGCCCCACAGGATTGCTACTTCTATGTATCTGTCTGTCTTACTGTGCGAGCTTTGTTATTTACACGTGTATTATAATGAAATGTGCAAAGGCCTAGAGATAGAAAACCAGAAGGGAATAACATGTTCTGCATTTCTCAAGCCTCCAGTTGCAATAGTGAATGACTCTACAGGGAAAATACTAAATGACACAAGAAGCATCAAAAGAATGTTGCAGGAATACACAGAGTCACTATACCGAAAGGAATTAGTCAACATTAAACCATTTCAAGAGATAGCGTATGATCAAGAACTGATGGTACTGAAGGAAAAGGTCTAAGCTGTACTGACAGCATTGGCTATAAACAAGGCTCCAAAAATTGACGGAATACCAATTGAGATGTTTCAACAAATGGATGCAGCCCTGAAAGTGTTCTGTCATCTATGTCAAGAAATTTGCAAGAAAACTACCTGGCCAACCAACTGGAAGAGATCCATATTCTCACCCATGCCAAAGAAAAGTGATCCAACAGAATATGGAAATTATCAAACAATATCATTAATATTACACATAAGTAAGATTTTTCTGAAGATCATTCAAAGGCACTTGCAGCAGCACATCAACAAGAAATTGCCAGTAATTCAAGCTAGATTCAGAAAAGGACATCAAACAAGGAATATCATTGATGATGTCAGATGGATCTTCGATGAAAGCAAAGAATACCAGAAAAATGTTTATCTGTGTTTTATTGACTATGTACAGGCATTCTACTGTGTTGTTATGTTGATCTCAAAAAAAAAAATTTTTTTTTTTTTTTTGTTGTTGTTGTTAGGTGCTGTCAAATCAGGTCCAACTCATAGCGATCCCATGCACAACAGAATGAAACACTGCCTGGTCCTGAGACATCCTTACAATCATTGTTATGCTTGAGCTCATTGTTGCAGCCACTGTGTCAATCCACCTCGTTGAGGGAGGGTCTTCCTCTTTTCTGCTGACCCTGTACTCTGCCAAGCGTGGTCTCCCTCTCCAGGGACTGATCCCTCCCAACAACATGTCCAAAGACTGTAAGACTCAGTCTCACCATCCTTGCATCTAAGAAGCATTCTGGCTCTACTTCTTCTAAGACGGATTTGTTCGTTCTTTTGGCAATCCATGGTATATTCAATATTCTTTGCCAACACCACAATTCAAAGGCAATTCCTTATTCATTCTCCAGCTTTCATATGCATATGATGTGATTGGAAATACCATGGCTTGGGTCAGGTGCACCTTAGTCTTCAAGGTGACATCTTTGCTCTTCAACACTTTAAAGAGGTCCTTTCCAGCAGATTTATCCAATGTAATGCATCTTTTGATTTCTTGACTGCTGCTTCCATGTATGTTCAATGTGGATCCAAGTAAAATGAAATCCTTGACAACTTCAATCTTTTCTCCATTTATCATGATGTTGCTCATTGGTCCAGTTGTGAGGATTTTTGTTTTCTTTCTGTTGAGGTGTAATCCATACTGAAGGCTGTGGTCTTTGATCTTCATTAGTAAGTGCTTCAAGCCCTCTTTACTTTCAGCAAGCAAGGTTGTGTCATCTGCATAACACAGGGGGTTAATGAGTCTTCCTCCAATTCTGATACCCCGTTCTTCTCCATATAGTTCAGCTTCTCATAGTATTTGCTCAGTGTACAGATTGAATAGGTATGGTGAAAGAATACAACCCTGACACACACCTGTCCTGACTTTAAACCAATCAGAATCCCCTTGTTCTGCCTAAATAACTGCTTCTTGATCTGTGTAAAAGTTCTTCATGAGCACAATTAAGTGTTCTGGAATTCCCATTCTTGGCAATGTTATCCGTAGTTTGTTATGATCCACACAGTCGAATGCCTTTGCATAGTCAATAAAACACAGGTAAAAATCCTTCTGGTAGTCTCTGCTTTCAGCCAGGGTCCATCTGACATCAGCAATGATATCTCTGGTTCCACGTCCTCTTCTGAAACCAGCCTAAATTTCTGGCACTTCCCTGTCGATATACTGTTGTAGCCGTTTTTGAATGATCTTCAGCAGAAATTTCTTGCGTGTGATATTAATGATATTGTTCTATACTGTCCACATTCAGTTGGATCACCTTTCTTGAGAATAGGCATGAATATGGACCTCTTCCAGTCAGTTGGCTAGGAAGCTGTCTTCCATATTTCTTGGCATAGATGAGTGTGCACCTTCAGCACTGCATCTGTTTGTTGAAACATCTCAATTGATATTCCATCAATTCCTGGAGCCTTGTTTTTTGCCAATGCCTTCAGAGCAGCTTGGACTTCTTCTTTCAGCACCAGTGGCTCCTGATCATATGCCACCTCTTCAAATGGTTGAACATCCACTAATTCTTTTGGGTATAATGACTCTGTGCCTTCCCTCCATATTCTTTTGGTGCTTCCTGCGTCATTTAATATTTTCCCCATAGAATCCTTCACTATTGCAACTTGGGGCTTGAATTTTTTCTTCAGTTCTTTCAGCTTGAGAAACACCAAGTGTGTTCTTCCCTTTTGGTTTTCCATCTCCAGCTCTTTGCACATGTCATTATAATACTTTGTCTTCTAGATGCCCTTTGAAATCTTCAGTTCTTTTACTTCATCAATTCTTCCTTCTGCTTTAGCTGCTTGACGTTCAAGAGCAAGTTTCAGAGTCTCCTCTGACATCCATCTTGGTCTTTTCTTTCTTTCCTGTCTTTTCAATGACCTCTTGCTTTTTTCATGTGTGAAGTCCTTGATGTCATTCCACAACTCATCTGGTCATCAGTCACTAGTGTTCAATGCATCAAATCTATTTCTGAGATGGTCTCTAAATTCAGGTGGGATATACTCAAGGTCATATCTTGGCTCTCGTGGACGTGCTCTGATTTTCTTCAGTTTCAGCTTGAACTTGCATATGAGCAATTGATGGTCTGTTCCACAGTCAGCCGCTGGCCTTGTTATGACTGATGACATTAAGCTTTTCCATCATCTCTTTCCACAGATGTTGTCAATTTGATTTCTGTGTGTTCCATCTGGCGAGGTCCATGTGCATAGTCACTGTTTATGTTGGTGAAAAAAAGGGATTTGCAATGAAGAAGTCGTTGGTCTTGCAAAATTCTATCGTTCGATCTCTGGCATTTTTTCTATCCCCAAGGCCATATTTTCCAACTACTGATCCTTCTTTGTTTCCAACTTTCGCATTCCAATCACCAGTAATTATCAGTGCATCTTGACTGCATGTTTGATCAATTTCAGACTGTAGCAGCTGATAAAAATCTATTTTTTCATCTTTGGCCCTAGTGGTTGGTGCATAAATTTGAATATTAGTCATATTAACTGGTCTTCTTTGTAGGTGTGTAGATATTATCCTATCACTGACAGCTTTGTACTTCAGGATAGATCTTGAAACGTCCTTTTTGGTGATGAATGAACCACCATTCCTCTTCAAGTTGTCATTCCCAGCATAGTAGACTGTATGATTGTCTGATTCAAAATGGCCAATACCAGTCCATTTCAGCTCACTAATGCCTAGGATATCAATGTTTATGTGTTCCATTTCCATTTCATTTTTGATGATTTCCAGTTTTCCTAGATTCATACTTCACACATTCCAGGTTCTGATTATTAATGGATGTTTGCAGCTCTTTCTTCTCATTTCGAGTCATGCCACATCAGCAAATGAAGGTCCTGAAAGCTTTACTCAATCCACATCATTAAGCTTGACTCTAATTTGAGCAGGCAGCTCTTCCCCAGTTATTTTTTGAGTGCCTTCCAACCTTGGGGGGCTAATCTTCCAGCACTATATCAGACAATACTCCACAGCTATTCATAAGGCTTTCAGAAGTAGACTGTCGGGTCCTTCTTCCTAGTCTATCTTAGTCTGGAAGCTCAACTGAAACCTGTCCTCCATGGGTGACCCTGCTGGTATCTGAATACCGGTGACATAGCTTCCAGCATCACAGCAACACGCAAGCCCCCACAGTACAACAAACTGACAGACACGTGGGGGATTCTACTGTGTGGAGCATAATAAATTATGTATGACATTGAGAAGAGCGAGAATTCCAGAACAGTTAATTGTGCTCATTAGGAAGCTCTTTTTAGATTGAGAGGCTATCATTTGAAAAGAACAAGGGGATACTGAGTGGTTTAATGTCAGGAAAGTTGTGCATCTGGATTGTATCCTTTCACCATACTTATTCAATCTGTATGTTGAGCAAATAATCCAAGAACCTGGTCTGTAGTATGAAGAAGAATGCAGAATCAGGATTGCGTTATGCAGATGACACAACCTTGCTTGCCCAACTGATGAAGAACTGATGAAGATCAAAGAACACAACCTTCAGCATGGATTACACCTCAACATAAAGAAAACAAAAGTCCTCACAACTGGACCAATAAACATCATCATCATAAACAGAGAAAAGACTGAAGTTGTCAAGGATTTCTTTTTACTTGAATCCACAATCAAATCATGGAAGCAGCAGACAAGAAATCAAGAGACACATTGCATTGGGCAAATCTGCTATAAAAGACCTCTTTAAAGTAATTAAAAATAAAGATGTCACTTTAAAGACTAAGGTGTGCCTGACCCAAGCCATGGTGTTTTCGGTCACCTCATATGCGTACAAAGCTGGAAAATGAATAAAGAAGACAGAAGAAGAATTGATGCCTTTGAATTATGGATTTGGCAATGAATACTGAATATACCATGGACTGCCAAAAGAACAAACAAATTTGTCTTGGAAGAAATAGAGCCAGAATGCTCCTTAGAAGCAAGGATGGGGAGACTATGCCTTAGATACTTTGGACGTGTTATCAAGAGGGACAAGTCCCTGGAGAAGGACATCATGCTTGGTAGAGTAGAGGGTCAGTGAAAAAGAGGAAGACCCTAAAGGACATGGATTGACAGCGTGGCTACAACAATGGACTCAAGCATAACAAAGATCATGAGGATCGCACAGAACTAGGCAGTGCTTCATTCTGTTGTACATAGGGTGGCTACAAGAAGGAAGTGACTTGATGGCACCTAACAACAATATATGGTTTCCAAAGAGTGGCTGGTAGATTCAAACTGCCAACCTTTTGGTTTGCAGCTGTAGCTTTCCATGTTATCTGCCAAATTGGCTAAGTTATGTTTTTCAGTGGTTTCACAGACATTAGACATATTGCTCTTCCATAATGTAATCACCTCCATGATGTGATCTGATGTGATTAGCTAATCAGTTGAAAGGGGAGTTTCCTGGGGGGGCATGGCCCACTTCCAATATATAAATGGGTGTTCAGGCAAGGTTTATTTGTGCTTTCTAGATCCTGCAATCTTCTGGTGGCCTGACTTTTGGTTCTTGGTTCATAAGCCAGCAGAAGCCTTTAGCCTGCTGCCTGACCCATGGATTTGACACTTGCCAGTTCCCACAATCCATGAGCCATTTTCTTGAAGTAAAATCTCTGTGTATATTTGCATATATGCTTCACTGGTTTTGCTCCCCTATAGAACACAGACTATGCAAAGGCATTCAACTGTGTGTATCATAACAAATTATGGATAACATTGGAAAGAATGGGAATTCCAGAACACTTAATTGTGCTCATGAGGAACCTTTACATAGATCAAAAGGCAGTTGTTCAGACAGAACAAGGGGATGCTGATTGGTTTAAAGTCAGGAAAAGTGTGGGTCTGGGTTGTATTCTTTCACCATACCTACTCAATCTGTATGCTGAGCAAATATTATGAGAAGCTGGACTATATGAAAAAGAACAGGGCATCAGGATTGGAGGAAGACTCATTAACCCCCTGCGTTATGCGGATGACACAACCTTGCTTGCTCAAAGTGAAGAGGACTTGAGGCACTTACTAATGAAGATCAAAGACCACAGCCTTCAGTATGGATTGCACCTCAACATAAAGAAAACAAAAATCCTCACAACTGGACCAATGAGCAACATCATAATAAACGGGGAAAAAATTGAAGGTGTCAAAGATTTCATTTTACTTGGATCCACAATCAACAGCCATGGAAGCAGCACTCAAGAAATCAAAAGACACATTCCATTGGGTAAATACGCTGCAAAAGACCTCTTTAAGGTGTTGAAGAGCAAAGATGTCACCTTGAAGACTAAGGTGCACCTGACCCAAGCCGTGGTATTTTCAATTGCATTATATGCATGTGAAAGCTGGACAGTGAATAAGGAAGACTGAAGAAGAGTTGATGCCTTTGAATTGTGGTGTTGGTGAAGAATATTGAATATACTACGGACTGCCAAAAGAAAGAATAAATCTGTCTCGGAAGAGTTGGGGCCAGAATGCTCCTTAGATGCAAGGATGTTGAGACTGCGTCTCACATACTTTGGACATGTTGTCAGGAGGGATCAGTCCCTGGAGAAGGAGATCATGCTTGGCAGAGTACAGGGTCAGCGGAAAAGAGGAAGACCCTCCTTCAACGAGGTGGATTGACACAGTAGCTGTAACAATGAGCTCAAGCATAACAACGATTGTAAGGATGGCTCAGGACCAGGCAGTGTTTCATTCTGTTGTGCATAGGGTTGCTATGAGTCTGAACCTAACAACAACAGAACACAGACTAAGACATTAGGTTAAACTATTTGATAAGAAAATAAATAAATAAAATAGTAATAAATCCAACATAAGAGAAGCTTAAGGGAAGCAGTTTTAGATCTTGAACGCTGCAACACAGCATCAGAGACTCAACCACTCCTGTTACTTCATGGTAAGACCTTAAGGTCAAGGATGGTAGCAACTTCATTTCAAGCCATAGGGTAGAAGAAGGAACAGAGAAGCCAAGAATGTGGGTACGTGAGTGCTGTCTCTTGAAAATAGTTTATGGAAGCCTCTGCATAAACCTTCTCTTTATCTATGACTCTATTTTCAGACCATAGTACATGGTACATCTAGCGACAAGGGAATTTGAGGAATGTGTTCTCCAGAACAATAATTGAGGGATTCTATTCCTATGGAAGAAGAAGAGAATAATGGAGGAGTAGTATCTGCTATAGCTGAGAATAGACAGGAAGATAAAGAGTAAGATTTGAAGAACTAGGATGTATGTATATATACCACTTACTGAAACATTATGAATTGTCCTTAAGGAATTTTTTTTAATCTTCTTTTTATTATCTTTATCTTACCTTAAAGATGTTGTTGCTGTTGGTTGACATCGAGTTGATTCTGACTCATAGTAATCCCACATGACAGATTAGAACTACCTCATAGGGTTTTCTTGTCTGTAATCTTCATGGAGTCAGATCACCAGGTCTTTCTCTAGCAGAGCTGCTGGGTGGGTCTTCACTGCCAACCTTTTGTTTAACAATGAAGCATTTAACTCTTATGCCACCAGGTCTCCTTTGTCCAAAAGATTTTTAAGAAAATTTGAAATAGCACATGTGTAACAAAGCCATTGTTTTATATTTTTGATGTGATATTAAAACTGTCATTTATTTTTTAAATATTATAAATAATGTTTAAAATATTCTGGGCAAAATCTAAATTTGAAATTGTATTGATGAACTTATTATGGCTTTGGAGAAAAGTTAAATGTAACTGGTTAAAAGTGGAAACAGTTTAAAAACCTTGGGTCTCCTGGGGTCTGAGGGAAACACTCTATTTCAATACTATCCATCAAGAAAATAATTTGAAGAAGCAAACTTATCAAATTTATTTGCCAAAGGAGAAAATCATTTGGCAAATGATTTCAGATAGCAAATGTAAATGAAGAGGCAATAGAGGAGAGTTAGGAGTAGAGTTAGGTTAGCGGGTTGGACAGTATCCTTCCTTGGCCATTTATTAGCTGTGTACAGTCCCTGGCTGGCACAAAAGGTTAAGTGCTCAGGTTGGTGGTTTGAGTACACCTGGAGGCACCTCAGAAGAAAGGTCTGGGAATCTACTTTGGAAAAATCAGTCACTGAAAACCCTATAGAGCACAGTTGTATTCTGACACACATGGGATCACCTTGAGTCAGAATTGGCTCGATGGCAACTGGTTTTTGCTTAGATACTCATCTACTTAAGTCTCAGTTTTCACAACTCTAAAATGAAAATTACAAGATTCACCTCATAGGATTGCTCTGAAGGCTAAATGACAAAATGCATGTGAAATCCTAACACAAAGCACAGAGAAGGAGCTAAAATGTTAATTATTCTAATAATTTTAATTACAGCTTGTTATTCTTACACACTCCAATCTTTTCTACTGTCCCATTGAGTGGAAAGATGGAAGATGAACTACAGTGGGAGAAGAAGCAGTGGAAGAAAACCTGGCAAGATAAGCCCATCATTATCCCACACTGATTATTAAAATCCAATCAAATGATCCTAAAAATTATAATCAAGCAAAAAAAAATACATGCACCTGCCCTTGCAAAATTTATAATCTAATTATAGATATACAATATAAGCCATGAGAAGTTAAATAAAAAACATAAAATATGATACATTGGATTTCATACTTAGGGAGTCCAGAAGAAGCTATGAGTGCAGGAGAAAAACTGTGAATGAATTGCAGTTGCCCAGGAAGATTGCTTGGAAAGAATGAGAATGAAGGTGATTTTTGTAGGTTTGTTGTTGAAGTTGTTAGTTGATGACAAATTGACTCTGATTCATCGTGACCTTATGTATAACTGAACCAAATATTGCCTTGTCCATCTTCATGATTGTTGATATTTGTTTCTATTGTTCTGGCCACTGTGTAAATCCATTTCGCTTCACCTTTGCCGACCCTCCACTTTACCAACCTTAATGCCCTTTTCTAGGGACTGGTTTTTCCTGGTCACATGTTCAAAGTAAGCAAGCCAAAGTCTTGACATCCTTGCTTTTAAGGAATATTCTGGATATATTTCTCCTAAAAGTGATTTGTTCTCTTTGTGGCAGTCCACAGCATATTCATTATTCATTGCCAACATCACAATCCAAATGCATCAATTCTTCTTCTGTCTTCCTTTTTCATTTTCCAGCTTTCATATGCATATGAGGTGCTTGAAAAGATAATAGTTTGGGTCAGGTGCATCTTAGTCATCAAAGTGACATCTTCTCTCTTTAACACTTTAAAGAGGTCTTTTGCAGCAGATATGCCCAATGCAATATGTTGCTGAATTTCTTGACTGCTGCTTCCATGGGCATGGATTGTGGATCCAAGTAGAATGAAATCATTGATAACTTCACTTTCTTCTTCATTTATCAAGTTTTTTTTAATCAATTTAGTTGTGAGGACTTTTGTTTTCTTGTTGTTCAGGTGTAATCCATACTGAAGAATTTGACCCTCATCAGTAAGTGCTTTAAGTTGTCTTAATTTTTAATAAGCAAGGTTGTATCATCTGCATATCACAGATTGTTAATGAGTCTTCCTCCAAACCTGATGCTGCGTTCATTTTCATATACTCCAGATTATCACATATTATGTTTAGCATACAGATTGAATAAATAAGATGAAAGGATATAACTGTGTCATACACCTTTTCCAATTCTGTAGCATCTTGAAAGATAGTTTAGATACAGGGAGAAAGAAAGAAGAGGATAGATGAGAGATCAAGTGGTCAAAGATGTTATGTATTTTTTTATATTTAAGAGTTGGTGAATTATAAGTAGAAGAACTATAATTTTGAATGCACTGACATTTGTGCATTTAATTTTACAGACTTCAGCCTGTTTGGATTACAGAATGGAACTTCATACTCCCTTGAATATAATTGTCTGAATGAAAGATATTTCTCACACACATTATTATATTTCACCATATTTTCAAACTTCATAAGTTATTTCCTTTAAATAATCAGGCAAATGATTTTTTTTTTTTTTTTAAACGACAGGTCAGTACATTGCACATCTTGCTAACAACTTGTTCAATTTAAAAGGTTGTTGGAAAGGTTTGGACAGATGCAATTAAAATTCTGAGATAATTTTACATTAACACTAATTTGTCCTGGTTTTGACAGCTTTGCAGTAAAATTCATATAAATCACATTCCAATGTTATTATAAAGTCCTGAGCTATCTCTTGAGTAACAGACATTTGTATAAATTCCTCACATATCAATAGGACACATAGCTGAGTTACAATGAATATTAGGTACGTGCTTTTTTTTTTTTTTTTGTGATGTAAGCGCCATGCTACCTTTATGGATCAACTGATGTATTCATGTCTCAATCTTCCAGATTCCTCAAATGCCTTTCACTATTCTGTGACATCCACATGAAGAGTGATTTGCCATTTCTATAATCCCTCATTGAACTTGCATAAGAGCACCTAAAATTAGTAACTGAGGTGCCTGATTAATAGGAAAGAGCTATGTTCTTGTCCAAACTCAGACTCCATTTTGATTTATAGCATAGATTCTGCTTCTAAACTATAGCCTCTTATTTCCGTAAATTTCCACATTACTCTGCTGAAACCAATAGATAAGCAACTTTCAGAAAAGAATGAAGGAATTTTAACCACCTTCAACAAACAGAATGATGGGGCCAACATCCATTCCCAGATGTGATGGTTAAGTTTGTGTGTAAACTTGGCTGAACCATGATTCTCAGTGATTTGGCAGTGATGTAATGATGTAGTCATCCTCCATGAAGTGATCTGATGTGATCAGCCAATCAGTTTTAAAGGGAGTATCCTCAGGGGCATGGCGTGCATCCAATATATATATGGATGTTCTGAAAAAGCTTTCTTGCTTGCTCCAGATCCTGCATCTGGCTTGTTATCATCTGACCTCTGGCTCTAGGGACTTGAGCCATTAGCCTGCTGTCCTACCTACTGGTCTTGGGTTCATCATCCCTTATAGCTACACGAGTCAGTAGAAGCCTCCAGCCTGACCCCTGACTCATGGACTTGGTACTTGCTAGCCTCTACAACTGCATGAGTCATTTCCTTCAGATAAATCTCTCTCTCTCTCTCTCTATAAAACCAAAAACCATGCCTGTTGCTATCGAGATGATTCCCACTCATAGCAATTCTATAGGACAGAGTAGAACTGCCCCATAGTGTTTCCAAGGGACAGCTGGTGAATTTGAACTGCCAACCTTTTGGTTAGCAGCCATAGCTCTTAACCACTGCACTACCAGGGCTTCTCTCTCTCTCTCACCAGTTTTGCTTTTCTAGAGAATCCAGCCTAAGACATTTGGTACTGAGAGTGCTTCTAGAGAAAGGAAAAAATGAGGATGAATTTTCTAAATTAGTTCTCAAGTCTGACTGGTCTTAAGGGTGCTGATGACTCTGCCTCCAGTGGTAAACAGTGAACTGTAAAGCCACAGTGTGAGGTAGCAATATTAATATGCAAAACATCACTGTTAATAGAACAAATATTGATGAGAAGCCTGGCTCTGGGTGATTGCATGTCTGATACTCTTCTATAATTTTGTCAGAAGGAGAAGTATAGGAAACTGGTTGGTTAGTCCTACTTTAGGTAGACAAAGTGGGAAAAAAAGGAGATGAGCTCAGGGCTTCAGAGTCACCCTCAACCGTCACATAAAGGACTTCAAAGTTGCCACTCGTGCCCTGAACCCATTGTCGTCAAGTTGATTCTGCCTCATAGTGAACCTATAAGACAGAGTAGAACTGCCCCATAGAATTTCCAAGGAGTGCTTGGTGGATTTGAACTTCTGACCTTTTGGTTAGCAGCCGTAGCTCTTAACCATTACACCATCGGTGTTTCTGTAAAGTGAGCCTTATTTCCTGTAGTAACAGAGCTTACATTCCCCAAAAACGAACTCAGAGTGTTATCGTAAGAGTGACTGAATTACAACTCATACTGAATTCTCAACCTGGAATGATGTCTGATGTTAAAATGAGGGCATTGATTGGGAAGAAATGGGGTACTAAAAGTTGGGATAGGGACATATGGGCAGATAATCAGGAAGCTGGGGACACTGAGCCCTTAAATTCTGTTGAACCACTCCTGACAACAGAATGAGCCCTCTTACTCCCATCTGAAGAGATCACTCCATCTTTGTCTGCTGAGTCACACTTCCCAGTAAAATCATTATCCCCTCCACCCCAATCTGATAAGATTAACCCAGGTGTGCCTGAAGAGATTTTGTCTGAGATATCTTCTGGGATGGTGCCATCAACTGGGGAAGCACCTTAGTCATTGCCGGGAGCATGGCCTGAGGCAGATGCATTACAGGACATTGCTGAATGTTGTTAAAACACATGCCCACCACCCATTTTTGCTTCTAGACCTGTAACTAGACAAGTCCCAGCAAGCCCCAAAAGGTGAAGTACAAAGTGTGACTGCCTCAGGAGGAGATATACTATGCACCGAAAGAACTGCTTGACTTTTCTAATATGTAGAAACAGAAACCTGGGAATATGTGTGGGAATGCCTATGAAGAGCATGCAATAATGGTGCAAAGAACACAAAGTTGGGTCAGTCTGAGTTTATTCATATGGGGCCACTAAGCACAGATTCTTCATTCAGTGTTTCAGCTCAAGAGGTTAGGAAAGTACCTAATAATTTATTTGGTTGGTTGATTGAAATGTAGATTATGTGGTGGCCTACACTAAATCAAGTTGAAGTACCAGACCTGCCTTGGTATATTATAGGAGACAGTATCCAAAGGCTTAGGGAAATTGTCTTGTTAGGGAGTATTTATCAGGTTAGACCCACAGACACATGGATTGCCCAAAGGGCACAACTGTTACCACAATGGTGAGGAACAAACTTGTGAAGGGAGCCCCAGCATCCTTTAGGACTGCTGTGATTACTACTTTGTGTAAGTCAGATTACAGTGGGAGCTTCCCTAACTGAATTAAGACACCTAATTACAATGGGGATGATTGTAGCTCAGGGTGGTTAATTGACAAGGACCAAGTGGGCATGGTTACCTTAACGGACAGCAGAGTCAAAGCAGTAATCAGAATAGTCTGACTCATACGGACTTATGGTGTTGGCTACTTAGTCATGGTATCCCTAATTATGAAATAATGGAAAACCTATTAATATTTACTTGATTTGCACAAATGGAAGAATTATAGCTCAGGTGAACTGCATTCTAACATGAATTGCCAGAATAGAGTAAGGCCCCTCAATCAATTCCCAAACTTGAGCCAGTTTACAGACACACAATGCCTTGAATGAAAGGGAGGCCAGGTCCCCATGAGGAAGGATCCCACCACAATGTCAAAAATTTATATTGTTAATCTTTCTCCCAGCATCCCCCAAAGAAATCTGCAGCCTTTTTATAAGAGTGATTGCTGATTTGGGGAAAAGAAAATAGTCAGACTTTTAGGGGATTACAGAATACTGGCTCCGAACTGACACTAATTCCAAGAGACCCAAAATATCACTGTAGGCCACCTGTCAGAGAGGGGAAATATGGAGGCCATGTTATTAATGAAGTTTTAGCTCAGACCCAACTCACAGTGAGTCCAGTGTGTCCCTTAACCCATTCTGTAGTGATTTTCCCAGTTCCAGAATGCATAATTGGAATAAGTATACTTAGAAACCTGCAGAACCCCCTCATTGGATTCCCGACAAGTGGAGTAAGGGGTATTATGGTAGGAAAAGCCAAGTGGAAGCCACTATAACTGCCCCTACCTAGGAAAATAGTAAACCAAAATCAATACTGCATTCCTGGAGGAATTGTAGAGATTACTGCCATCACCAAGGATTTGAAGGATGTAGGGATGGTGATTTTCACCACATCCCAGTTCAACTCCCCTATATGGCTTGTACAAAAAACAGGTGGATCTTGGACAATGACAACGGATTATCGTAAATTTAACCAGGTGGTGTCCCCAATTGCAACTGCTGTTCCTGATGTGGTTTCATTGCTTGAGCAAATTAATACATCTCCTGATATCTGGTATGCAGTTATTGAACTGGTCAATACCTTTTTCTTAATTCTGATTTTGAAGGAACACCAGAAGCAGCTTACTTTCAGCCTGCAGTGCCAGCATTGCACCTTCACTGACCTGCCTCAGATGTATATAAACTCTCCAGCACTATGTCATGATTTAATCCTCAGGTATATTGACTTTCCAATTCACAAGATGTCATTGATGACATTGTGCTGATTGGACCTAGTAAGGAAGAAGTGTCAATGACCATGGATTTATTGGTAAAACTTTTGTATGTTAAAAAATAAACCCAAACCCATTGTAGTCGAGTCAATTCTGTCTCATAGAGACCCTATATGACAAAGTAGAATTGCCCCATAGGGTTTTCTAGGCTTTAATCTTTACGAAAGCAGACTGCCACAGCTTTCCTCATAGTGCAGCTGGTGGATTTGAGCCAGTGACATTTTGGTTAAAGGCTGAACACTTAACAAGGATGCCTCCAAGTCTCCTTCATTTGCATGCTACAGGGTAGGAAATTAATCCTACAAAAATTCAGCCCTCTTCCACCTGAAAAATTTCCAGGAGTCCAGTGATGGGAATGTCAAGATATTCCTTCTAAGGTAAAGGATGAGTTGATACATCTGGCCCTTTCTACAACTAAAAAGGAGGCATGATGACTGGTGGGCCTCTTTGGATTTTGGAGAAAACTTATCCCTCATTTGAGTGTGCTAATCCAGCCTATTTATCAAGTGACTTGAAAAGCTGCTAGTTTTGAGTGAGGCACAGAACCTGCAACAGTTTCACACTGCCATGCAAGCTGCTCTGCCTCTTGGGTCATATGATATGGCTGATCGAATGGTGCTTGAATTGTCCATAGCAGATAGAGATGCTGTTTGGAGTCTTTGGCAGGCCCTTATTGGTGAATCACATGCAGACCTTTAGGGCTTCGGAGCAGAGCCCTGCCATCCTCTGCAGATAACTACTCTCCTTTGAGAAAAAGTGTTTGTTACTGGGCCACAATAGAGACTGAATGCTTAACCATGGGTCACCAAGTCACCATGTGGCCTAAGCTGCCCATCATGAACTGGGTGTTGTCTGACCCACAGAGCCATAAAGTTGGATGCGCACAGCAGCACTCCATCATTAAATGGAAGTGGTATATATGAGCAGGACCTGAAGGCACATGTAAGTTGCATGAGGATGTGGCTCAAATGCCCACGGTCTACACTCCTGTCACATCACCTGCCCTCTCCCATTCTGCACCTATGTTCTCATGGGGAGTTCCTTACCATCAGTTGACTGAGGAAGAGAAAACTTGTGCTTAGTTTACAAATGGTTCTTTGCTATATGCAGGCACCACTCAAAAATGGACAGTGGCAGCATTGCAAACCTGTTCTGAGACTTCCCTGAAGAACAGTGGTAAAGAAAAATCCACTGAATGGGGAGAACTTTTAGCAGTGCACCTGGATGTGCTCTTTGCTTGGAAGGAGAATTGGTGAGATGTGCCATTGTGTACTGAGTCATAGGTTGTAGCTAATGGTTTGGCTGTGTGGTCAGGGACCAGTAAAGAACATGATTGGAAAATTGGTGACAACGAGGTACAGGGAAGAGGTCTGTGGATAGACCTCTCTGAATGGGCCAAAGAAGTGAAGATGTTTGTATCTCATGTGAATGCTCACCAAAGGAGGAGGATTTTAACAACCAAGTGGATAGGATGATGAGTTCTGTGGAAACTAGTCATCTTCTTTCCCCAGGCCCTGCCTTCATTGTACAATGGGCTCATGAACAAGGTGGTCAGGTGGCAGGGATGGAGGTTATGCTTAGCAACATGAACTTCCACTCACCAAGGCTGACTTGGCTACAGCCATTGCTGAATTCCCAATCTGCCAGCAGCAGTGACCAACACCGAGTCCTTGATACGGCACCATTACCCGAGGTGGTCAGCCAGCAACCTGGTGTCAGGTTTGTTACATTGTACTGCTTCCATCATGGAAAGGACAGCTTTTGCTTCTTTCTAGGATAGACACTTACTCCAAATATGGATTTGCTGTCCATGCATGCAATGCCTCTGCCAAAACTACCCTCTGGATGCACACAAAGCCTTATCCACAGTCAAGGTATCCCACATAGCATCACCTCATATTAAGGGACTCACTTCACAGCAAATGAAGTAGGGCAATGGGCCTATGCTTATGGAATTCACTGATCTTACCATGTTCCCCATCATCCTGAAGCATGTGACTTGACAAGGATAGAATGGCTTTCTAAAGACACAATTTTAGCACCAGCTAGGAGGGGACAGCAGTTTGTGGGATTGGGCCATTGTTCTCCAGCAGGCTGTACATGCTCTAAACTAGCACCTAATATATGGCTCTGTTTCTCCCACAGAGTCACAGTTCCAGGAATCAAGTGGTGAAGATGAGAGTGGCACTGCTCACTATTACTGCTAGTGACCTACTCACAAAAATTTTGCTGCCAGTCCCCTCTGTAGGTCTAGAGGTCTTAGTTTCAAAGGGAAGAATGCTTTCCCCTGGAGACACAACACAAATTCCACTGAACTGGAAGTTAAGAACACCACTGGTTACTTGGGGCTCCTCATTCCTCTGGATCAATAGAGGAAGAAAGTAGTTACCATACTGGCTGGTGTGATTGATCCTGTCTACCAAGGGGAAAATGGATTGGTGTTGCATAATGGAGGTAAAGAAGAGTATGTCTGGAATACAGGAGATCTCTTAGGGTGTCTCTTAGTACTACCATTCCCTGTGATTAAAGTCAATGGAAATCTACTGCAACTAAATTCCAATGTGACTTCTAATGTCCTAGGTCCTTCAGGAATGAAGATTTGGGTCACATCTCCAGGCAAAGAACCACAAATAGCTGAGGTGCTTGCTGAGGGTAAAAACAATATGGAATGGGTGGTGGAAGAAAGTAGTTCTAAATACCAGTTATGACCATGTGACAAGTTGCAGAAACAAGGTCTGTAATTGCTATGAGTATTTTTTCCTTGTATGTGTGCATCAAATATTTTTGTTTTCTTCACTTATAAAACTTAAGATGTAAATGAGGCTGGTGTGTTTTTGGTTGTACCCGTGTTAGTTGAATCCTGCTGGGTGTAAGTATGACTGTAATTGTCTTTGTTTAGAGATTGGGTATGGTTTAAGGAGATGTGTACAGGTGGCAAGTTGACAAGGCATGGACTGTGATGGTTAAGGTTGTGTGTCAACTTGGCTGGGCCATGATTCTCAGTGGTTTGGCATGGTTATTTAGTTATGTAGTTTGGGAATTATATAATACTGTAGTTTAGTAGTTATGTAATGACACAATTTGGTAGTCATGTAATGATGTAGTCATCATCCATAAAGTGATCTGATGTAACCAGCCAATCAGTTGTAAGGAGAGTTTTCTAGGGAGTTGGGTCCTGCATCCAGTATGTATGACATTCTTTTTTATACATGGACATTCTTTTATATATACGGATGTTCACTTTCTTCCTCTGGCTCCTGCATTCAGCTCATCATCTTCTGACTTCCAGTTCTTTGGATTTCAGCCAGCAGCCTGCTGATTTAACTGCATATCTTGGGATTTGTTGGCCCATGCAGCCCAAGAGCCAGCAACCTGTCATCTGACCTGCCAGTCTTGGGTTTGTAATCCCCTGAAGCTATGTGAGTCAGGAAAAGCCTCTAGCCTGACTCCTGACCCATGGACTTGGGACTTGCCAGCCTCTACAACTACATGAACCATTTCCTTGGGATAAATCTCTCTCTCTCTCTATCTCTGTATATACATATATATCATTGGTTTTGCTTCTTTAAAGAACTCAGCAAATACACCAGGATACAAAAGATCAAAATGTAAAATCATGTAGGAAGAGTATGTCAAGATGAAGAACATGCTCATAACTAACCAAACTGGTCAGGAAGTAAGCCATTTGAGAAGAATATGTCAACAGTTTGGTCCTGGAACATACTACAATCATGAATATTGTTGTTCTTAGGTGCTATTAAATCAGTTCCAACTCATAGTAACCCTATGTACAACAGAACAAAACACTGCCTAGTCTGAGCCATCCTCACTATCATTGTTATGTTTGAGCCCATTGTTGCAGCTGCTGTGTAAATCCATTTTGCGAACTTCTTCCTCTTTTTCGCTGATCCTCCAATTTACCAAGCATGATTTCCTTCTCCAGGTATTGGTCCCTCCTGATAACATGTCCAAAGTACATGAGACGAAGTCTCGCTATCCTCGATTCTAAGGAGCATGCTGGCTGTATTTTCAAGACAAACTTGTTCGTTCTTCTGGCAGTCCACGGGATGCTGAATATTCTTTACCAACACCGTAATTCAAAGGTGCCAGTTCTTCTTCAGTCTTCCTTATTCATTGTTTAGCTTTCGCATACATGTGAGGCAACTGAAAATACCACGGTTTGGGTGAGGTGCGCCGTAGTTCTCAAGGTGACATCTTTGCTTTTTAACACTTTAAAGAGGTCTCTTGAAGCAGAATTTCCAATGCAATGCATCATTTGATTTCTTGACTCCTGCTTCCATGGATGTTGATTGTGAATTGAAGTTAAATGAAATCCTTGACAACATTGATATTTTCTCCATTTATCTTGCTTGGTGTTGCTTATTGGTCCAGTTGTGGTAATTTTTATTGTCTTTATATTAAAGTGTAATCCATACTGAAGGCCTAAGTCTTTGATTTTCATCAGTAAGTGCTTCAATTCCTCTTTGCTTTCATCAAGCAAGGTTGTGTCATCTGAATATCACATGTTGTTAATGAATCTTCCCCCAAACCTAATGCTACATTCTTCTTCATATGGAATTATTTGCTCAATATACGGATTGAATAAGTATGGTGAAAGGATAATACCCAATGCACAAGTTTCCTGATTTTAAATAATGCAGTATCACCTTAAGCTGTCTAACTACTGCCTCTTTGTCTATGTATGGGTTCCCCTTGAGCACAATTAAGTGCTCTGGAATTCTCATTCTTCTCTGTGTTATCTGTAATTTGTTGTGATTCACACAAACACCTTTGCATAGTCAATAAAACACAGGTAAACATCTCCCTGGTATTCTCTGCTTTCAGCTAAGGTCCATCTGACATCAGCTATGATGTTCCTTGTTCCAAGTCCTCTTCTGAATCCTGCTTGAATTTCTGGCAGTTCCCTGTCAATGTACTGGTGAATTATCTTCAGCAAAATTTTACTTGCATATATTCTTAATGATATTGTTCAATAATTTCCACATTATGTTGCATCATCTTTCTTAGAAATGGGCACAAATATGGATATCTTCTAGTCAGCTGACCAGGTCTTTTACATTTCTTGGCATAGACATTTGAGTGCTTCCAGCCTTGCATCTGTTTGTGGAATCATCTCAACTGGTATTCCGTCAGTTCCTGGAGCCTTATTTTTCACCAATGCCTTCATTGCAGCTTGGATTTCTTCCTTCGATACCATTGATTTTTGATCATGCGCTCCCTCCTGAAATGGTTGGATGTCGACCAATTCTTTTTGGTACAGACTCTGTGTATTGCTTCCATCTTGTCTTGACTCTGTGTGTAGTTCAATATTTTGCCCATGGAATCCTTCACTATTGCAATTCGAGGACTGAATTGATTCTTCAGTTCTTTCAGCTTGAGAAACTCTGAGTGTGTTCTTTCCTTTTGGTTTTCTAACTCCAGGCCTTTGCACTTTTCATAACACTTTATTTTGCCTTCTCGAGCCACCCTTTGAAATCTTCTGTTCAGCTCTTTTACTTCATCATTTCTTCCATTTGCTTTAGCTACTCTATGTTCAAGAGAGAGTTTCAGAGTCTCTTATGACATACATTTTGTTCTTTTCTTTCTTTTTAATGACATTTGCTATCTTCATGTGTGATGTCCTTGATGTCATCCCACAACTCATCTGGTCTTTGGTCATTAGTGTTCAATGTGTAAAATCTATTCTTGAAAAGGTCTTTAAATTCAGGTGGGTTATAATTGAGGTCATCCTCTGGCTTTCATTGACTTATTTTAATTTTCTTCAGCTTCAACTTGAACTTGCATATGAGCAATTGCTTGTCTGTTTTACAGTCGGCCCCTGGACTTCTTCTTACTGATGATATTGAGCTTCTCTATCTTCTTTTTCCATAGATGTAGTTGATTTGATTCCTGTGTACTCCATCTGTTGCGATCCACTTGTGTATTTGCCATTTATATTGTTGGAAAACGGTATTTGCAATGAGTAAGTCGTTGATATTGCAAAATTCTGTCATGAGATCTCCTGCATCATTTCTTTCACAAAGGCTGTATTGTATTTTCCAAATACTGATCCTTCTTCATTTCCCACTTTTACATTCCAATTACCAGTAATTATCAATGCATCTTGATTTCATGTCTGGTCAATTTCATACTGCAAAAGTTGTTAAAAATCTTCAATTTCTTCATCTTCAGCATTAGTTTTTGGTGGGTGTCATGGATTCAATTGTGTCTCACCAAAATATGGGTATCTATTTTCCTGGGCCATGATTCCCACTATTGTGTGATTGTCCACCATTTTGTCATCTGATGTGATTTTCCTATGTGTTGTAAATTCTACTTCTATGTTTATGAGATGGGATTAGTGGTAGTTTTGTTAACGAGGCAGGACTCAATCAACAAGATTATAGTGTCTTGAGCCAATCTCTTTTCTGACAGAAAGATGGGAGCAGAGAGACCGGGGTGCCCCATACCACCAAGAAAGCAACACCAAAAGGAGAATGTACCCTTTGGACATGAGATTCCTGTGCTAAGAATCACCTAAACCAGGGAAAGATTTATAAGAAGGACCTTTCTCCAGAGCTGACAGAGAGAGAAAGCCGTTCCCTGGAGCTGGTGCCCTGAATTTGGGCTTTTAACGTAGTAAACCGTGAGATAATAACTTTCTGTTTGATAAAGTCATCCACTTGTGGTATTTCTGTTATAGCTGCCCTAGATAACTAAGACAGTGGGTAAATTTGAGTAATAGTCATATTAACTGGCCATCCTTGTAGGCATATGGATATTATCCTATCAATGACAACATTATACTTCAGAGTACATCTTGAAATGTTCTTTTTGGCAATTAATATGACATCATTACTCTTCAATTTGTCATTATTGGCATGGTAGAGTATATGATTGTCAAATTCAAAATTGTCAATAGCAGATTATTTTAGCTCACTAATAACTAGGATATCTATCTTTATGCTTTTCATTTCATATTTGATCACTTCCAATTTTTCTAGAATCATACTTCAGGCATTCTACGTTCCCATTTTTTATGGATGTTTGTAGCTGTTTCTTCTCATTTTGAGTAGTGCCACATCAGCAAACAAAGGTCGCTAAAGCTTTATTCTACTCACATCATTAGGGCTGTCTCAAGTTTGAGGAGGCAGCTCTTTTCCAGTTGTATTTTGAGTGCCTTGCAACCTGAGCGTCTCATCTTCCAGCACCGTATCAGACAATTTTCCTCTGCTTTTCATAAGTTTTTCACTGGCCAATTTTTTTTTTTTTTTTTTTTTAAATTGGATGGTCAGGTCCTTCTTCCTAGTCTGTCTTAGCCTGAAAGCTGCACTGAAACCTGTCCACCATGGATGATCCTGCTCTCGTTTGAAATACTGCTGGCATAGGTTCTAGCATCAGAGAAACACACAAGCCACCACAATATGACAATCTGACAGACGGGCAGTGACTATCATGAATAAAAAAAAAAGAATAGCTGACTACAATTCACCATCAAGAATAACCAAACCTGCTGGCTCACTCCCCCAGTCCAAGTGGCCAATCTATATATTTCAAAGAACTTCAATCAAAAACTGATCTAAAATTAATCACAAACTCCTACCATTTCTTTATTTCTATGTGTATAAAAACCTCTAACTGGATAACTCGATAGAGACCACAGAACACAGTGTTGACAGCATCCTCAACTCTGTGTTTCCCTAATTTTTTTTCTTCTCAATAAAAATGCTTTGCTTTTACTTTAATCAAACTCTGTGGCTTGACCTCTACAACATACTCTATTCTCTGAATACATTATTTCATTCTTTCAGTTCGTTGCAAAGGAATGCTCTTCCCCCATGTTATAATTCTACAACCCCTGAGACTGCTAGTCCATGAATCTCACCTCAGAGTGGGAATATGGAAGAAACATATGGAGACAAGAAAATTTTAAGTTGAAGTTGTGTCCATTCAAAGTAATAAAATAGGCAGAATTTGCTAGAATTCTATTCCTTTCTAAATTGCATTCAATATATATATAGATATACCCCTAAGTTAATATATATGGATAAAAACCCATTGCCTTAGAGTCAATTCTGACTGATAGTGACCCTATAGGACACAGTGGGACTGCTCCATACGGTTTCCAAGGCTGTAATTTTTACAGAAGCAGATTGCCACGTCTTTCTCCCATGTAGTGGCTGGTGGGTTGGACCACTGACCTTTCAGTTAGCAGCTGAGTGCTTAACCACTGCCTGCTTTATTTAGCTTGCTTCCTTATCACTCTTCCAATTCTCTGTTTCTCTGTTCTCATTGCTTTTTCTTTCTAGGACATATCTTTCAGTTAATTCACAAAGAGAGTGAGACTTCAACAGAATAACTGTCAGAGAAGTGTTTCCAGCTAGACATGATCATGCAATTAAAGGAAAGTGAGCTGTATTTCACCGCAGTAGGTAATGTTCTGGAGTTACAAGGCAGACAGAATTGCATCCACAGGTCATGCTGATTTTATTTATAGTTTTATTAAATAGTATTGGTTATTACTACATACAAGTCCATAACCTCTGCCTATTCTGTTTTCTTTTCATTTTTTTCTTTTGAACTAAAATAATAATATGCCTATACATCCATTTCTAACTTTTCATTCGTAGGTTGTTTTGTATGACTGTTCTCCTTAGTATGTATTGTGATTCTCTCCATTTTGTGAAACTTTTATAAAGAGAGTACAGACAGCATCAGCAAGAGCTATTCATAGATCTCCTCTTTGAATGTAAAACAGGTGCAAATAGAGTTCGTACTACGATAAGCCTAGGTCCTTTCATCTACATACTGATCACATTTCAAATCTCTTGATCTACAATGATATGAATCTCAAAAGGTTCAAGCTTTGTAACTTTGGGCAATGAAAACATTTAAACAGCAATTTCCTTCAAACTGGAATCTCTGGCTGATGCAAACCGGTTAATGCTCTTAGCTGCTAACCAAAAAGTTAAAGTTATAGTCCACCCAGACAAGTCTACCTATAGTAAGCCTAGGAGGAAAAAAAAAAAGACCTGGGAATTTACTTCTGAAAAATCAGACATTGAAAGCCCTATGGAGCAGAGTTCTACTCCAGCATAGATGGGGTCTCCATTGGCGACTTGTTTTTTTTTTTTTTTTTTTTTCTGATTCCTTAGGAATAATAATACCAACCCTATCTAACCCATAAGCTATTGTGAGGATAAAATACATAACTCACTGGAAAACAACTTTTAGAAGATAAGAACCTACAATAATAAAATGACCTATTAGTATCTCATTATTCACTAAGCCCTGGACAGAAGTCAGGACAGATGTAAAGTTGCTCTTCAATGACAAATCTCTAAAGTGTGTCGATGATTTTGCAAACTCTTCCTCAGCTTCTGTTCTGCTCTACAGAATGTCAGCATAGAGCCCGCAGATGAAGGTGAACATTTATTTATTTATCTAACTTGTAAAGTTAAGTAAAAAGTAATTTTTTTCCAAGTCAGATTGTAACACACAATACAAAACTAAAAAGTGTAAGTTAAAAGAATGCTACATTTTAATTTTCCCAGCAGGTCAATTTTCACCTACATACTTTCAAATATGTAATGCTTTAAAGGATAATACTCTTCTTTAAGAAGTCTTTTTTTTTGTGTGTGCATTTAGCATTATTATCTGTTTTGAAGATTTTGTTATTGTTAAGACTACAGTAATCTCATCTGTTTGAGCCCATTTTCTCAGGCATTGGGAGCTATATTTTATCTTTAAAATTTAAGTTGCCTTTTTTTTTTTTTTTTTTAACATTTATTAAGATTCGACTGGAATTAAAAAGTACTTTTAAGGAAATCTTTTTCAAAAGCCAAAATCATGAATGTGTGTTTGAAGCATTGTTTTAAATGTTCAATTCTGGATTACAGTAAGCATTTTGTGGAAAAAACATTTTTTTTTTTAATTCACTAAAAGAGCAGTTAATAAATCATTTTAGTTATTGGCTTCATAGACTTCTGATCTAAGATGCTAAATTCAGTTTGATTCAAAAGATACTTAGATACTTATTCTATGAGCTCAAAGATGAGTGGGAAACACTGCAAAGGAATAACTGGCTGTCCACATGTGAACCCACTGATACTTCTTAGCATCATTAGGTCACTAGAAGTGGCACAGTGGTTAAGCACTCAACTGCTAACTAAAAGGTCAGTGGTTTGAACCCACCAGCCTTTACGGGAGAAAGATGTGCTAATTGTTTCCATAAAGATTGGAAACCCTATGGGGCAGCTCTATTCTGCCCTATAAGGTTGTTATGAGTCCAAATCCACTGAACGGCAGTAGATTTCAGGGGTGGGACAACCAGATATGACAATGATTTTCTACCTTGGCTACATGTCAGAGCTTCTGGGAGAGCATTAGAGAGCGAGGGAACGAACCCAAAACACATCTTATACCAATTACTTCAGTCTCAGGGGTTTTTAAATCTCCTCAGGTGATTCCAACTTGCAGGGAAGTTTGAGAACCATTTTTTGACCAGTGCTTCGAACCAGTTCATTCTGGTTTGAAGCCCTGCTGAGAACTTACATTCCCACCCCAGATACACAGAATCAGAATGTACATTTTAACAAGATTCCCTGGTGATTCTTACGTATAATAAATTTTGAGAACCACTGATCTACGTGTGGTTCTCAAAATTGGTCCCTAACCAGCAGCATTAGCCTCACCTGGGAACTTGTTAAAAATGCAAATTCTCAGCAGGGGTTCCAATCAGACCCAACTGGTTCGAAGCCCTGCTTTTGACAAACTTAAATGTAATCAAGCCTGTGGAGCTAACTTTCATTTAAAGGAAATACAGGGAATAGAGAAGAGCTTTTCAAACTTGAACATACGTACAAATCTCCTGAGGATCTTGTTAAAATGCAGATTCTCATTTTTGTCTAGGGAGTGGCCAAAGAGTCTGCATTTTAATAAGCTCTCTGGCAACGTCCATGCTGCTGATACCCAACTGCATTATGTATAGCCCTGAGATAGAGGCCATGCCAAATGATGCTGCAAAGAAGCACACAGAAAAAACAAAAACAAAACAAAGATGTGAGACCTTTTATAGGAAATTGTATCGCCATTTTAGGATCCTAATTGGAATAAATGGATCTTTTTGAAACAATGGAGGAATTTGATAGAGAAGCTGAATTAGATGATCCAGCTGAGTTATTGTTAATTTTGCTAGTTGTGATGATGACACTGCAGTTATACAGAAAATGTCTCTACTTTTTAGGAAGGCACAGGGATGATATTGTATGATGTGTGTAACTAGCTCCTATAGCATTTCAGCAAAGAAAAAATGATGAATAAAGGCAATGTGGCTGCATCTTGATAATTGCTGAGCATGGTTTTAGTATACTGGGATTGAATCACTATTATTATTAAATCATTAAAAAGATATTTATCGAGTGCCTAGATTATTTCTCCACTCAAAAGCGTTTAAACTATTTAAGTCCGAATATAAAGTAAAACAGAATATGATTTCTTGTGCAATAGATCGCATCAGTAATATGAGTTAAACGTGACCAGAGGGAAATCAAAATGTTATGGAATATATGAGGAACCCATGCCAGAAACCTGGGGATTTACTTTTGGGTCCCCATATGCAATCAATCACTTGTTCCTGTGGCCATCATCTGATGAATAACATGTGTCTCAGATTGATCATTTCCTCTCTCATCATTTCTGGACTTCTTGAATAGTTTCCTAACCATTTTTTCTATTTCCAGTATTGTCTTTCCCATATCCATTCTATGGACAAAGGCCACCATGATGCATTATTTAAAAGGCCAAACTGAATACCCTTCAATGACTCCAAAGGATTCTGGCAGGGAATTTTAACCTCAGTCTAATTATGGAGTTCAGGAGGTCAAGACACCCTCTAAAGTTGTATGCAAAATATTATTAAAATGCTTCAGTAATTTTCATTTCTCTTGAAAGAGATGTACAGCTTTTATCAGAAAGAGATGCGCAGCTTTCATCAGATTCTCTAAGGAGTCTTGATCACCTACCCCGACCAAAAATATAAAACCCAGGGACCTTAACGGAGCATAGAGACCTTCCATGATCTAACTCTTGCTACCTTTCCAGTCTTGTTTCTCTTCATTCCCTATTGATGCTGCAACATTAAACTGCTCGGAGTTCCCAGCACATACCATGGCTGTGCTGTTAGTAATCGCATTGATTGAAATGCATTTTTGATGACACATTCCGGCACTTTACCTGGTTAAATACTCATTTTTTAAGATCTCTTAAACAAAACCTATAAGAAACTTCCCTGATTACTCTCTCGTCTCCCCTGCCCCTCCCATCCCAAAAAGAGTTTGGTTCATTTCAGTTCAGGTGCATATATTTATTCTATAGCTAAATAGTGGTTAGCATTGCATAAGGCAACAGAGATATAACAATGAATAAGGCATGGTTCCTTCCTTGGAGTTACTAGCACCCTGGTCAGGGAGACAGAAGTACCAATAGAATATATGAATATAATATAAAGTGAGTTCTATACAGAGTTCCACGTGTTCTCCTGCCCTCATCTGTGTTCCTGCTCCCTGTGGAAGGACTCTTCAGGATCCAAGTCTCTACCCCACTCCTCAATATAATGAACTGGATCTACAATATCTTCCTTAAGGTTCTATGTGCCTGCCAAAGTGTTATAATTAACAATTATCTAATTCGATAAACCAATTTTCAACTTTAGCATTTATTGTCAGGGACAAGTGAAAATATCCTTTCAGGCACCCTAGATTCAAAAATGCTTTTCCTAAGCAACTCTTGAAAATGGTAGTTTTTAGAAATGTAGCTACATCTTTGGTTGAATAACCACTAATTAAATTTACCAAATATTTTTAAACCATTGCTTTGTGCTAAAAACTGTTAGTCTCCAAAATCAGTGAGTAACCTATGACTCCTCCACCCAGGAATCTCTTAGACTAGTAAAGGGAAGACTGAAGCAAATAATTGGTATACAGCATGATTCATGCAAAGGAAGATTTTTTTGTATAAGATATTGTGATGGGGCAGGGGTTAATTAGGAATCTGATTAACTTGGAAGTTGTACAGCATCCTCTTTAAGAGCTGTGATTATAAAGTCAGAGAGAGTTGGATTTCAGGCATGCCTTGGCCACCTGCCCACTTCTTAGTTGTGTGGAATTGAGTTGCCTGACTTCTTTATATTTCAGTTTCTAAATTATATATATATATATATATATATATATATATGGAAACCCTGGTGGTGTACAGTTAAGAGCTATGACTGCTAACCAAAAGTTCAGCAGTTCAAATCCATCAGGCGCTCCTTGGAAATCCTATAGGGTTGCTATGAGTCAGAATTGACTCAACGGCAACAGGTTTTTATATATATATATAATATATAAAAACATTAGGATAAAATAGGATTTATTTATTAATTTAATAAATATTTATTAAAAACTTATTATGTGTGAGGTGGGGTAGTTGTAGTTCAATGGTAGAATTCTTGCTTTCTATGCAGGAAACACACATTCTATTCCTGATCAATGTACCTTAAGCTTGCGTGTTGCCATGATGGTAAACAGGTTTCATCAGAGCTTTCAGACTAAGACAGAGTAGGAAGAATGGCCTGGTGATCTACTTCTTAAAAAATCAGTGAATGAAAATTCTATGGATCATATAGTCCAATCCCATTTTGCCTGAGGTTGCCATGAGTTGACTGGATGGTAACAACCACAACATGTGTGAGGCTATAATCTAGAACAGTGGCTCTCAACCAGAGGCAATATTTCCCCCAAGAGATATTGGGCAATAACTCCGGAGGCATTTTTGATTATTAAGATGAGAGGAGGGAGAGTTGCTACAAACATCTAGAATTTAGTGGGCAGAGGCCAGGGGTGCTCCTAAACATTCTAGGATGCACAGATCAGCCTCCCACTCCTCTCCACATCAGAGAATTGGCTGGTTTAAATGTCAACTCTAATGAGGTTGAGAAATTTTGTTCTAGGAACTGGGGATAGAGCACTGACCTATACATAGACACTGCTCTCATAGAGCTTAAAGAGAGGAAGGACAAACAATATATAAAATAAATAAATATTTGAATGTGTAATAAATATTATATATTTGGCCTTTTTTTTTTTTTTACTGTGCTTTAGGTGAAATTTTACAGATCAAGTTAATTTATACATGTATTATTTTGTGACATTCATCAAAATCCCCAGAATGTGACAGCATACTCCCGCTTTCTACCCTGGGTTCCTTGTGTCCATTCGACCACTGCCTGTCCCTTCCCGTGTTCTCATTCTGCTTTTGGACAGGAACTGCCCATTTGGTCTTGTATATCTGATTGAAATAAGAAGCACAATGCTCATGTGTATTATTTTTTTGTTTTATAGTCCTGTCTAATTTTAGTCTGAAGAGTGGGCTTCAGGAATGGTTTCAGTTCTGGGTTAACAGTGAGTTAGGGGGCCATAGTTTTAAGGTTCCTCCAGTCTCTGTCAGACCATTAAGTTTGGTCTTTTTATGTAAATTTGAGTTCTGCCTACCAAAGTGGGATGTAGGACATTTTCTTAAAAAACTTTGTTATGCCAATTGACCTAGATGTACCCCAAAACAATGGTCCCCAGGCACCAGCCCCAGCTACTCAAAGTATTTTGAAGCATCCAGGAAACTTCTTAGCTTTTGCTTTGGTCCAGTTGTGTTGACTTCCCCTGTATTGTGTGTTGTCCTTCCCTTTACCGAAGTTGATCCTCGTCAACCATCTAGTTTGTGATTTCCCCTCCCCTTCCTTCCCCATCTTCATAACCATCAAAGAATGCTTTTTCTGTGTATAAATCTTTTCTTGAATTCTTATAATAGTGGTCTCATACAATATTTGTCCTTTTGTGACTAATTTCAGTCTACATAATGCCCTCTAGATTCATCCATGTTGTGTGATGTTTCACGGCTTCATCATTGTTCTTTATCATTGCATAGTATTCCATTGTAGGTATGTACCGTAATGTATTATACTACTTTTAGCTGTTAGGAAGCTGAGGTACACTGGAGGAGTCCTTGAGTGGAGCAAATAGTTAAGGGCTTTACTACTAGCGGAAAGATTGGCAGGTTGAACCTACTCAAAAGACAGGCCTGAAGATCTGCTCCAAAAAGGTTACAGCCTTGAAAATCCTATGGAGCACAGTTTTACTCTGAAATGCATGGGATCGCCATGAGTTGGAATTGACTCAGCAATAACAGTAGTCACTGGTTGAATGGCGTTAATTCCTTAGCATTTTTGTCCTCATAGAATATTTCTGCAATTTTGGGAAAAAGAGTCCTTAGGCACAAAGATGCAGATACTGGCAGTTGGAAATGGGAAGTCAGCCATAGATTTTAAGTAAATTTGAAATTTTAGGAGTCCTTCAATTTTAAATATCAATAACAAGTTTGGATTTCATAGGTGTCAGCTAAGAATGGAGTGAAAACATCATCAACGTAATATAGAGTGAGACAATTTTAACCCAACAGGTAGGAAAAAAGAGATTACTGAGAAAGATATTCTTGTAAGGTATCTGAATTTAAGTCACAATGCATAGTGTTTAACTAAAGATAAATTGAAATATCTGGTCCAAATTTACCAAGAAAAATAAAAAAAGTATGTTTGTGCAATAATATTCAAAAGCCAAATTCTGACATTTTTATTAAGAATATAGAATTAACTATAAGACCTCTCTCAAATATCAAGCTTTAAATATTAAAAAAAAAAAAAAAATTTTTTTTTTTTTTTTTTTTAAATATTACAGCCTAAAATTCCAAAAGGATTTTGTTAAGGATCTGTTTATTTATTATTTTATTAGGAAGTCAGTTGTTTAAAAATGGAATAATTGTAATGACTCAAGTGAAGTTGTATATAAATCCCTACCATCAGTACAAAACTTGGCAAGAAAAAGGTCTTATCATTGTGTGGATAATTCCAATTAAACGGTAATATTTTCCAGATGGGTTAAGAAGCTTTTATCTCCATATAGTTTGTAGAGTATACAGAGCTATTTCATAAACATTATCAAGGTAATAACATTGTTTTTAAAGGTGGTTTTCCCAATTTTTCATGGAAAACAAAGTTTTCCCTAAAGTTAGAGATAAATTTCTGAAACTGAATATTCAGACAGCTAAAACTCAAACATGTTTAAGTATAAACCCATTTTATTCCATAGAAAGCCTCTCTTGTGTATAGAGTATGTATCTATGCCATGCCTATTACCATTCTCTCAGTCTCTCAAGTAAGAATATTAGGAATCATACTACCTCTTGTCCTTTTCTCCTCCTGTAAATGGTACAATCATCCATCCTATTTTTGAAGCAAAAAATCTATGAATTCTCTCCTTTTTCTCACGTATAGTTAGTTCATCAGTATGCCCTGTCAACTTGGCCTCCAAAACATGTCCCATTCTAAAACCAGAACACCTACTTTTTTGTCTTCACTGCTTTTATTCTTGCCAAGTTGCCATCATCTTGGTTAGGTTGCTGAAATCGCCTCCTAAATTATTGCCCTTTTTTAGCCTCTGCCTCCACTTACATATAATCCATATTCAACATCAGAGTGATATTTTTAAAAAATGGGAAAAATATCATGTTGGACTCCCCTATTACATTCCATCACACCAGAATAAATTCTAAGCTTCTTTGCCCAGTTTACAAAACTCCACATAATCTGGCTTCTAATTCCCTCTCTGACATTCTGACATCATTTCATGCTACTCCACCTTTCTCACTGTATTCAGATATACTTGCCATTTGTTTGTTTGTTTTTGTTCTTTTATTTACAGGAAGTACATCTAACGCATTTTCAACTTTAAGATCTTTTCACTAGCTGTCTCTCTGCTAAGAATGTTATTTCCTATGATATTTAGCTAGCTGCTTTTTCTTGTCATTTGACAAAATTAATGTCACCTGTCACTTCCACAGAAACACCTTCACTGACATCCCAATCAGAACACTCCATCCCATCATGTCCTATCACATCATCCTATTTAAACTATCTTCCTGTCATTTCAGATGTCAGAATGGACTCCACAGCAACAGGATTTTTTGTTTTGGTTTATGTCATTATGTATGCATTTATTAAGAAGCCCTGGTAGCATAAACAGTTAAAATCTTGGCTGTTAACCGAAAGGTTGTTGGTTCAAACCCACCCAGAAGCTTCACAGGAGAAAAATCTGGTTATCCGCTCTTGTAAAGGTTACAGCCTAGAAAAATCCCATAAGGAAATTCTACTCCGTTACATGGGGCCATTATGAGTCAAAAATCAATTTGATCCCAAAGAATCCACAAGAAAACTACTGGAACTAATAGAAGATTTCAGCAAAGTATGAGGATACAACCTCTACACTAACAAAAAGCTTTGAAAAGAAAAACACCAAAACAATAACATTTATAATTGATCCCACAAAGATAAAGTACTTAGGAATAAATCTAACTAGAGATGTAAAAGACCTCTACAAAGAAAACTACAAAACAGTACTGAATGAAACCAAAGGAGACCTAGATAAGTGGAAAAACATACCAGGCTCATGCATAGGAAGATGCAACATTGTGAAAATGTCAATTCTACCCAAAACAATGTACAGATACAATGCAATCCCAATACAAATTACAGCAGAATTTTTAATGAGATAGAGAAAAAAAAAAACACCAAATCCATATGGAATGGGAAGAGGCCCCAAATAAGTAAAGCATTACGGAAGAAGAACAAAGTGGGAGGCCTCACACTACCTGATTCTAGAACCTATTATACCACTGTAGATAAAAGAGCCTGGCACTGGTACAACAACAGACACATATACCAATGGAACAGAATTGATAACCCAGACATAAATCCATCTGCCTATGAGCAGCTAATACTTGACAAATGCCCAAAGTCCATTAAATGGGGAAAAAACAGACTCTTTAACTCATGGTGCTGACATAACCAGATATCCATCTGCAAAAAAAAAAAAAACAAAAGAAACAGGACCCATACTTCACACACAAAAACTAACTAAAAATGGATCAGAGACCTAAATATAAAAACTAAATGATAAAGATCATGGAAGAAAAAATGGGGACAATGCTAGAAGCCCTGATACATCACATAAATAGTATACAAACCATTACTAACAATGCACAAACACCAGAGGAGAAATTAGATAACTGGGAACTCCTAAAAATCAAAAACTTATTGTTATTAAAACACTTAACCAAAAGAGTAAAAAGAGAACCTGCAGACTAGGAAAAAATTTTTTGGCTATGGCATGTCTGATAAGGGTCTAATCTCTGAAAGCTACAGGATACTGCACCACCTCAAGAGCAAAAAGACAAATAATCCGATTATAAAATGGGCAAAGGATATGAACAGGCATTTCACCAAAGAAGACATTCAGGCGACTACAGACAAATGAGGAAATGCTCATGATCATTAGCCATTAAAGAAATGCAAATCAAAACTACAGAGAGATACCATCTCACCTCAACAACTCTGTTATTAATCCATAAAACACAAAATAACAAATGTTGGAGAGGTTGTGGAGAGATTGAAACTCTTATGCACTGCTCGTGGTAATGGAAAATGGAATAACCATTTTGGAATATGATTTGACACTTCCTTAAAAAGCTACAAATAGAAATACCATACAATCCAATAATCCCACTCCTAGGAATATACTTGAGAGAAATAAGAGCCATCATACAAATAGACTCATGCACACCCAGGTTCATTGCAGCACTATTCACAATAGCAAAAAAGATGGAAACAACATAAAAGCCCATCAACGGATGAATTATGGTATATAAATACAACTGAATGCTATGCAACAATGAAGAACAATGATGAATCCTTGAAACATCTCACAACTTGGGTGAATCTGGAAGGCATTATGCCGAGTAAAATCAGTCAGTCACAAAAGGACAAATATTATATGAGACCACTATTATAAGAACTCAAGTAAAAGTTTAAACAGAAAAAAGCATTCTTTGATGGTTGTGAGGGTGGGGAGGGAAGGAGAGGGGAAATCACAAACAAGATAGTAGACAAGAATGAACTTTGGTGAAGGGAAGGACAACACACAATACAGGGAAGTCAGCACAACTGGACCAAAGCAAAAGCTAAGAAGTTTCCTGGACACATCGAAACACTTTGAGGGACAGAGTAGCTGGGGATATGGCCTGGGGACCATAGCTTTGGGGGACATCTAGGTCAATTGGCATATAAAAGTTTATTAAGAAAATGTTCTACATGCCAGTGGTGAGTGGCGTCTGGGGTCTTAAAATCTTGAGGGCAGCAATCTGAGATACATCAGTTCGCCCCATCCCACTTGGTGAAAAGGAGAATGAAGAAAACCAAAAACACAAGGAAAATATTAGCCAAAAGAACTAAAGGACCACATGAACCGAGACTCCACCAGCCTGAGACCAGAAGAACTAGATGCTCTCTACTAGCTACCACCATTGACTGCTCTGAACTGGGATACAATAGACAGCCCCAGACAGAGCAGGAGAAAAATGTAGAACAGGACTTAAATTCGTGTAAAAAGACCAGACTTAATGGTCTGACAGAGACTGGAGGAATTCCAAAACTATGGCCCCCAAACCCACTGTTAACCCAGAACTGAAACCATTCCTGAATTCCACACTTCAGACAAAGGTAAGACAGGACTATAAAACAAAAAATAATACAGGTAAGGAATGTTCTTCTCAGTTCAATCAGACATATGAGACCAAATGGGCAGCATGTGTCCAAAAGCAGGATGAGAAGGCAGGAAGCAACAGGGACTGGTCAAATGGACACAGGAAACCTGTGGCAGAATGGGGGAGTGTGTTGTCACACTGTGGGGATTGCAGCTAATGTCACAAAACAATACGTGTATAAATTTTTGCATGAGAAATGATCTTGAGCTGTAAACTTTCACCTACAGCACAATTAAAAAAAACGGAATATATAAAAGATAAAATAAAAGTGGTATAATACTGAGCTATCTTCCGTGCTCCCTTATTTCTTGGGTTAGCTAGTTTAATAGAACGTCGTTAGAGGTAGCATTCCCTTTCTTACTTAAACTCCACATTTCCCCATATTATTTCTTTGAATTTTCCAAATAAACTACTTGCCCTCAAATTCTTGTCTTATGGTCTGCTTTGAGTGACAGTCCAAACTAAAAGACTTCCTACAAACCAGATCCTTTTGGAGTCAAAGCAACACTAATTGTACAAGCCGCTTGGGCCAAAATCCTGGGTGTCATTCTTTATTCCCCTTCTTTTCTCATACCTTGCATTGGCTTCAATCAGAAAATCTGTGAGCTTTATTTCAAAGTATATCTAGAACTTGACTAATTATCACCAACACTGGTGACCCTAGCTCTACTAACCCACCTTGGTCCGAGTCATTATCATCCCTTGCCTGGAAAAGTAATAGCCTCCTAAGTGTCTCCCTATTTCTGTCTTGTTCTTTTCTGCAATCAATTCTCAACACAACAGCCAGAATTATTTTGTTGAAACACTGTTGAAAACCCTTACCTGACTTAGAATACAATCCTATGACCCATGTAATCTACACAGTTCCCAAGCTCTTTCCTCTCTGGCATCACATTCTACTACTCATCCCCTCCCTCATTCTGATCTAGGCACATTGACCTCCTTACTCGACAGGCTACTACAGCAGGGCCTCTACTTGCTGGTCCCCTCACCTGAAATTCTCTTTCCTGAAACATTTGCATGGCTATCTTCATTCCTCCTTTCAGGTCTTCACTCAAAAATTGTCTCATTAAGACCTTTCCTGGTCACCATATCTAAAACTTCAATCCCCTTCTGATAATTAATATGTCTTCTTCCTTGATATTTTTCTTCTTAGCACTTACCACCATCTAGAATGCTATATATTTTGCATATTAATTTGGTTTATTTTCTGTCTCCCTCACTAAACTGCATGTGGTCTGGCTTCATGAAGGTTGAAGCCCTTGTCTGTTTTATTCAGTCTTGATTCTTTAGCACCTAGAATAATGCCTGGAACATAACAGGTGTTCAGACAATATTTGTTGAATGAACAGTTCTCTTTAGCATATCAATAATATAGTCATTGTTATAAGAATTAGATCTAATATTGATTCGTCCACAGGTTCCATAGCCTTTTGTGTTTATCTTTGTGATGGCTATTATAATAGTTTCTGTCCTCTATATAAGGAGCCTTGGTGGCACAGTGGTTAAGAGCTCGGCGGCTAACCAAGAGGTTGCTGGTTCAAACCCTCCAGCTATTCTGTGGGAGAAAGATATGACATTCTGCTTCAGTACAGATTTACAGCCTTGGAAACTCTATGGGGCAGTTCTACTCTGTCCTATAGGGTCACTATGAGTCAGAATCAACTCAAGTGCAACAGGTGTGGTTTGGTCCTCAACACATGATGAAGATTGACAATGAAAATTTAGTTATAATTAAATGTCAAAAGTGGAATATACATACAATATATAAAAACATAGAAAATAAAAGAACAAGTAGAAAAATAGCAAATCCAGATTGGTAGTTTCAGAAAAGATTATTAAAATGACATCACCATTTTGATGTTTAAAAGAAATAAATTCATTCATTTAGCTATAATTCATTGTTTATTATGTATGTGCTGATCATTCATTTAGAAGTTTGGGGTAGAAAGACTAATAAGACCTGAGCCACACTAAGGAGGCCCATGTAGTCCATGGACAGTCGTTTCTGCTACCTGACTTTGTGTTGTTGGGAGGAAGAAACAAAGGAAGAAGGACAAGGATGAGGAGAAGGTGGAGGTGGAAGAGGACAGGAGACTAAGGAGGAGTGGAAGGATAAATATGAAGTTTAGGAAACGAAATTTCTAAGCAAATAGAAACCATGGAGAACAATGGCTGTTCTTAGTAGCTAAGTGAGGAATGTGGTTTTATGACCAAAAAGATGGAAGAGAGGAGAGCTCTCTCTAAAGGCATACCTAAAATACTAGCTTTGGAGCCATCTTCCAAGGCCCAGATTGTGTCTTACCCTGGTGCCAGCTTTGACACAATTGTTATCTAGTTCATTATAGGAATAATAGCATTGGCGACAGAACAACCCAAACTAGGCTTCTGCTATGCCCATGGTGGGATGCAGAATGTATTCAGTATACAGACTTTCTTAAACTGAAATCAACTCCATATTCACAAAGATAGATTTCTTAATATGGTTAGCCATCTTAGTGAGAAGCCTGAACTTAATTTTCTGAGTATGTATGTTTGTGTCGGGGAAGAGGCAGGGCTGGTTGAATGAGGAGACTTAAACCTGGAGTATGATTATTCCAGCCTTAATTTTTTCTCACAGGCACATAATAACTGCTGTTAGCAGTGTACTTTTCCAAAGTTGAATGCTACAGCATAAGTTAAACAAATGATTACAGATATCAAGTCTTATAGCCAGGAAAATTGAAACAAACATTCTTAAGTTGCTCCTTAGAGATGTATGCAATTAATTGAAGACAGATAATTGCATGTGTAATGGTTTCTTGTACACTAAGTACCTGTTTAGGAATCAAATTATTCAATTTAGAGTCCCAAGTGTATGCTGTCTATGCTCAATTAACCCCTTATGGAGCTACGCATAAACACCTAGCTTGTAAAAATGTGGCCTTTCATATTTTAAGATCATTTAAATTATAATACAAGCATATAAAAATGTGTGAAATGAAAATCTGTCATCATTTCCTAGATGTTACGTACTTGAAGTTACGAATCCATTATTGCTCTGAGCTGTTTGCTGCAATTGTTTGAGGCTTAAGTGTTTATGTGTGAAACTTGCATTTAAACAAGTTCTCCAGGCCAGCAACATATATTCTAAGATATTTTACAATATGCCTGATGAAAATCTAAAAAAGGTAGTATCCGAAAGATATTTGAGAATGGCAACCAAGCTTCTCTAAAGAGCTGCTACTAACTGTGAAAGGACGGTGCCTTAGAATCATTCATTTAATCAGGTGTTCATGCGAGTATTGTTGCACACCATATGTAAAGTACCATGCAGGTATACAAAGACACAGAAGACGAGATCCCTTCACTTCACACAAATTAGATGATTCTGATCCATTACTCTAAGTGATGTAAGGAGGCAGTAGACATCGAATAAAGGAGCCCTGGTGGCTCAGTGGTTAAGGGCTTGACTGCTAACTAAAAGCTCGGCAGTTCGAAACCACCAGCAGCTCTGTAGGAGAAACAACCTGGTGATCTGTTCCCATAATGATTACAGCCTAGGATACCTATAAGGCAGCTGTACCCTATCCTATAAACCAAACCAAACCCATTGCCGTTGAGGGGATTCATAGTCATAGCCACCCTACAGGACAGAGTAGAACTGCCCTATAGGGTTTCCAAGGAGCACCTGGTAGATTCGAACTGCCCACCTTTTGTTTAGTTGCAGAGATCTCAACCACTGTGCCACCAGGGGTAACTATTATTGGAATCGACTCTATGACATACAACAGACATGGAGTATGATCTTAAACCCTTGAGTCCCATGTGCAGGGTTTAAAACCCAGCTTCCTATCTCAGAAGCTGAGCAATACAGGTTAATTACATCATCACTTTCACCTTAGTTTTTCATCTGTAAAAGTGGACCAATATAGTACCTAGCTCAGGCAGTTTTGTGAGAACTATCAAATGTTTACCATATTCTAAAAACCCTTGGAAAAGTAAGAAATACACTATCACTCTAAGTTAAGGAAAAAAAAATTTTTTTTTTTTTCTGTCCTGTTTCCTTGACTTGGTTTTCGTTTCTGTCATTATTATAGATGGGTAAAGCAAGAAGAAAAATATGAAAAATAAATAAAAGACTCTTAATGGGTAACGGATATCACAAGTAAAGTAAAAATCCCTTTGCAGGTAGAGCAAAAGGAAACAGGAGTAAGATTAAGTTTCCTGTAGTGAAATCAGATTGTTCCCTTGAAGCTAGTGTAAAAAAAAAAAAAAAATTCTTTAACACATGGCTAAATAAATGCCAGAATAAGAAGGTAAGAGGGCGATTTGTAGGATGTATGCCAAAAAACACAAATCTGTTGCTGTCAACTCAATTCTGACTCATAGCGACCCTGCAGGAGAGGGTAGAACTGTCCCATAGGGATTCCAAGGAGAGGCTGGTAGATTCAAACTGCCAACCTTTTGGTTAGCAACAAAGGTCTTAACCACTGTGCTACCAGGGCTCGTAGAATGTATGTGGGAGATAAAAATTGCATTTATTACTGTTTTATAAATCTGAGACTTAGCTTTAGAGCCAAGAGAGCTTCGATGTGAAGAAAATGGCAAACATTAAAAATAAACAAAAATATTTAGTTTCTCTAATTCTCAGTCATTTCCTAGTAAACTCTTCTACTTGAAGAAAACTTTGAAATGATCTTCTATCGAGTTGAAAACAAAGTAAAACCATATAAAATTTGGGATAAAGATAGAACACATGATTATTTTATTTTTACATCCTCTTTTAAAAAGGTCCTGTTCAATGGTGGAATTGCTTGCTTTTTAGAGGTACTAAAGGAAAATACGCAGATATTTCTGGCACTGATTTTCCCAGGTGTATGAGACCTCAAAGAAGATTGTTAATAGATTCCTGAGTATTCTGTATTTAGCATTCATTTTGAAGACTGAATATTGACGTTTTGAATTGGGTGAAGTTTACTGGCAGTTTATATTCATTTTAATTGGCTTCTAAAATTTAATTGCATTATATGTAAGGCTTATAGGCTCAGGGAAAATCAGGTTTTAAATACTTTTTCTTTTTCTTCTCCCTCTCATACTTTCTTTCATCCTTTTTTATTAGCTTTTCCAAAGAGGGATCAGGAGTGTTCCCCAAGTGTATTCTTTTCTCTTAACAGAAAGAAATCTTAGACAAAGTTATTTTAATCATGGACTACTTATGCCCATGATGATTTGACTTCACATGTTCAATATCCACCATAAGTTTAAATAGGAAAGACCAATTCTTTTATTATAAAATACACATGGAACTATCAAATTCTAGATGCTTTTGTCCTTTTTGTTTATGGTTAGATAGGGAATGTATGTTGAAAAATAACCATATGGTTCTCCCAGGCTTTGCAACGCTCTTTGTGAATCATGCCTCCTGTGGTAAGTACATATTTCCAGCAGTGATCCAAAGCATTAGGCTCCCGTGGCCCTGTGCATCATGGGCTTTTTCTAGCTCTGAAAAACAGCCTCCAAATATGCTTTTGTGGTAGCTATTTTCTCCATGTTTATCAGTCTGTCCCTTTACATGAATGCATTGGGTTGTCAGTTGAAGTAGATTAGTTATTTAGTCAACACTAGAAAAGGGTATGCCTATAATTTCATTAAGTGTAAGTGGAATTATGAAAGATGATATCATTGTTCTAACAGTTTTTCAACATAGTAGGTTGTGGCTTTACTTCTGCTTGATATAGTGGCAAAGAAATGGAAAAAAACAAAAACAAAAACACATATTTACTGCATCTGTCTCATTTAGCACCCATTCCATCTCTTTGTATTATAACTACTTTTTTCCTTTGGTTACTTTTTGAAGACAAATGTTACTTAGAGCATGGTGGCAATGGAGAGTAAAAAAGTATTGAGAAAATTGAGGCATAAAACCAGCAAATAGCTCTCTAAAAACACTGTGAAAAAAAAAAAAGGATACATGCAGAATATTTATATTGATGGAGCTAACATTTCTTTAAAAAGTGCATCAGTGTTTCAGAGACAGGAAAATGTGACTTGTTGACAAAGGTGTCACAGTAACCTTCATATTACTTCATATTCATAAATAGACATGAAAATGCTTTGAAGAAGCACAGAGTAATGGCAAGTATCTGAGCTTTCTGAAATAGCATCGTGTCACAGAATATGACTGTCATTTTTGCTTTTTATTTCCTTAAAGAAAATATATTAAAACATGCCCATCTTTTACTTTTTTTACCACTTCTGCTGGTGAATATATAAGTAAATATTGTTTCTTTCATCAGCCTAAAGGGGGAAAAAGAATCATCAAGATACCTACCAATGTCAACGTATTTACTAAATGGAATTTATTAAATTTTCCACATTTCAGAACAAAATAAAAGATGAAATCTGACATTTTTCATGTTTATCTGTGGCTCATCATTTTGTGCCAGGATTTCTTAGTTCTATATTTTGTGACAAGATGATGACAATCCTCTGTGAGGAAGTGATGTTTTTCTTAAGTGAAGTTATTGCCAACACGCAATTAATAGCACGTGTCTCTACAGACAAGCATGGGTTAAGTTGGCCTGGAATATTATTCATGGTCCTCATCAGCTCCTCTTTTGGCAAAGTCAGCCATTTTCATCAAACTAGCTTTGGAATATGTGCTTCATTCTGACCAAAGAAAGATTCCATCTTTGACTGTGGTCCCATTATCATATTCTAATCAACTGAGCTAACAGCTAATGATTCTTGTAATATTAAATGAGTATCTGGTGCTCACTTCAGCAGTGCATATACTAAAATTAAAAGAGTATCTATCTGATTTGTACCATGTCCTCCTCAATGCCTCTATTATTTAGGCCTCTTTGTTCTCTTAAGTTTTTTATAACAGAAGTCTTTAACATCAGCATTGATTATTAATTGCAAATTTCCTGTGAATTCTACTAGATTATAATAATTCATGGAAGCAGCAGTCAAGAAATCAAATGACACATTGCATTGGGCAAGTCTGCTGCAAAAGATCTCTATAAAGTCTTAAATAGCAAAGATGTTACTTTAAAGACTAAGATGCACCTAACCCAAGCCATGGTGTTTTCAATCACCTTGTATGCATGCAAAAGTTGGACAAGGAATAAAGAAGACTGAAGGATTGACGTCTTTTGGATTACGATGTTGGCAAAGTACATTGAACATACCATGGACTGCCAAAAGAATGAACACATCTGTTTTGGAAGAAGTACAGCCAGAATCCTACTTAGAAGCAATGGTGGTGAGACTTTGTCTCACATACTTTGGACATGTTATTAGAAGGGATCAGTCCCTGGAAAAGGGCTTCATCCTTGGTAAAGTACAAGGTCAGAGAAAAAAGGAAGACCCTTAACAAGATGGATTGACACCATGGCTGCAACCATGGGATTAAGCATAACAATGATCATGAGGATGGTGTAGGACTGGGCCATATTTTGTTGTGGTATACCTGGGGTCGCTATGTGTTGGAAACAGCTCAGTGGCACCTAACAACAACAATAATGATAACGTAAGTCTAAGTCTATGTATCAAGAATCTCTCTAGGGTGGTGGTAAGGCAATAGGAGCAAAGTGTGTCATGTGAAGACCTGGAACAGGTGCAGTTTCCTGAATTCTACTTGATTATTTTTTTTTTTTTTTTTTTTATGCCTAGGTATTCAGGTGTACCCATTGGACAGCAACCTCCTGGGAGAGAAGTACCTTGTCATATTAATCTTCGTATGACTAAAACATACAAAACAATGCCTTGCAGGTAGTGGCAGCTTAATATATGTTGACTGAATTGGGGAAATTATAGTTTTGTAGAAGAAATTCTGGAAAAAGTCTTATTCAGAAAGATTTTCTGGAACTTCGGTTTTCTCAGTAAAGCAGTATTACTTTTCATCTACCTTCCCAGACCTACAATAAGACTTTTGTAAGCTAAAATTATTAGGGGGATGTCTTAGTCATACAGTGCTGCTATAACAGAAATACCACAAGCAGATGGCTTTAACAAAGAGAAATTTATTTCCTCCAGTAAGATAGGCTAAAAGTCCAACTTCAGGGTGTCAGCTCCAGAGAAAGTCTTTCTCTCTCTGTTGGCTCTGGAGGAAGGTCCTTGTTCTCGATCTCCCCCTGGTTGAAGAGGTCCTTGTTCTCAATCTCCCCCTGGTTGAAGAGCTTCTCAGCTGCAGGGACCCCAGGTCCAAAGGACACATTCTGCTTCTGGTGCTGTTTTCTTGGTGGTATGAGGTCTCCAGCACTCTGCTTGCTTCCCTTTCCTTTTATCTCTTCAGAGATAAAAGGTGGTGCAGGCCACACCCCAGGGAAACTCCCTTTACATTGGATCAGGGGTGTGACCTCCTAAGGATGTTACAATCCCAGCCTAATGCTCTTTAACATAAAATTACAATCACAAAATGGAGGACAATCACAGAATACTGGGAATCATGCCCTAACCAAGTTAATACACAAATTTTTGGGGGGGATATAATTCAATCCATGACAAGGGATAAGGCATAGGGTTGTGGTTAATCAATTATTTTAGAGTATAGACTTCCTACATACTAATGATTTTTCACGTAATTAGAAATAAACTAAAACCAAACCAAACCCATTGCCCTTGAGTAGATTCTGGCTCATAGCAACCCTATAGAACAGAGTGGAACTTCCCCATAGCGTTTCCAAAGAGCAGCTGGTAGATTTGAACTGCCCTCCTTTTGGTTAGCAGCCAAGCTCTTAACCACTGCGCCACCAGGGCTACTAATTAAAACACGGTAGAATAAATTAAGTATTAAAATTACAGCATCAAAGGTAACATTGTATGAAAAAATTATAATTAGAGTTCTTGGCTTCCCCGATGGGTCATCATTATAAACATCAATTATCCTGTTATTCAAGCAGCTGAGAATACTTACTGATCTCTCATACATGACAGAGATTTACCTTAGAGGCATTGAATAGATGGTCAGTGTTTTATTTTTATTACTTTGATTGTAGAGTGAAACAAACAAAAAAAAAGTTTTTTCATAGAAATATTTATATATCTTTGTATTTTATGCATTAATACTAACTGCCTTTCTACTTCAATATTTCTTAAGATATTTTACATGTTTCATCTTCCATGATTACATTTTCCATTTTTTTTTTCTTTTAAATGATACAGTCCCCTTTTTATAGATTTTTAATTTGGAAAAGATTTTACATTCAGATATGTACTTCATTTATTAAAGCATGATTTAAAGTCGATAAGATTCTTGTAATTGATCTTTCTTCATTGACTTTCTTTTCCTGAGATCCCAAGAGATATTAATTATGAGAATAAATGCATTAGTTATCAATACCAATGGTTTAGGTAGTGATGCTATGTGCTCTACTTTAATTTTATATTCTTGAACCATATGATTTTCAGAATAAGCAATGCTGTATCTTTTCTGGAGAGATGTATGCTTTCTGTTTAATGAAGAGAAATCTACTGATGTATGCTCCATAAGATGTAAATATTTTGAGAAAAAAATGATAGTATTCAATTTCTTGACTGAACCTAAAGGGTTTACAATGATGGGTTTACAATAATGGGTTACAATAATGGGTTTACAATGATTACATTTTGTATTAATCTACTTTCTCTGAGTAACCCATTCTATTCTGCTAATGTAAAAATTTTTACTATTAGTTTATATCATTTCCTCCAAACAAGATACTTATCCTTTATATTATAATATTTGGAAAATATTATTCTTTAATGAATCAATAACATTTTCAGACACAGAATAACCCTCTTTTTTAATTTTCCAGAGAAAATATGTAGGTCAATTATATCCTAAAATATTTCTGTAAGTGTCATGATTGAACAATATGGCAACTTTGAAGTCTTAACAGGGGATAAGTACAATGAACACTGAAAGCTTTAAAGTATGGCTACTTTTATCACCAACTAGTGCTTAAGAGCTATGGCTGCTAACCAAAGTTTTGGCAGTTTGAATCCACTAGCTGCTCCTTGGAAACCCTATGGGGCAGTTCTATTCTGCGCTATAGGATGGCTATCAGTCAGAATCAACTGGATGGCAATGGAATGAGGTGGGGAATCTTTATAAAAAGAACAGAGACAACTGAATAAGAGCATGAAAAAAAGACAAATTAGATATCAAAAGGACTGTTGGGAAATATTATGCAAACATGTTTGAAATAAAGGATTACAGAGAGAATATAAGCCTAATCATTCACTGGAAGAAGATAATTGACAATATTATTAGAGTGAAAACCCTGATGGCATAGTGGTTAAGTGCTATGGCTGCTACCAAAAGTTTGGCAGCTTGAATCCACCAGGAGCTCCTTGGGAACTCTATGGGGCAGTTCTACTCTGTCCTATAGGGTCTCTATAAGTTGGAATCTTGATGGCAATGGGTTTTGGTTTGGCTATTATTAGAGTAACCCAGTACCCGAGTAGTTAGCTAATTTATGCCTTTTAGAGTCTCTGACATAGGTCATAGAGGTATTAATCGCAATAAATCTGTGTCCGCAAATTTCCTAGTGAGTACAAGGCAACAACTGAAATCTATACATGTGCACAGCTAGATCCATTATTTTATCCCACTTTGAGGTTTCAGAATATTTATTTATAGCCATATTCTAGTCCAATGGTTCTTATACTTGCAAAATATACATATCACTTTTAAAGGGAAGAAAATGAACCTACAGTATTGATATAAAATATTTAAATTACAATGCTACTTAAAATGGTAGAAAAATAGAACTTGATATAAGTCCCCTGTGCTTATAGCTCTCACAAAATTATAAGGCCAAACAATTTTGCAAATTAAACATACTCTAAATAGTAATAAAATTCAAATTAACAGTATCAATTTTGTTTGACAAATGATGTTGTTTTGCTGAAACTAAATTGCCTTTTATGATGTGAATACTAGCTCCTTAGGCAGACTCTTCCGAACAAGCTGTCATAAAATTTTCAATTTCAAACTACACTAAGACTTTTATGTGTAGAGAAGTGACATCATTTCCTGTTCTTTTGGTGGGAATTGTTTTGTTGTGTCCATTCTATTCTTTTCTCATTAACTTGTGATAAAATAGTACTCTCACCAACTCACTCATATAGTAAAGAAATATAGCAGCTCAAATGCAGTGATATTTGGTCATAGACAGGCATACAGATGTTCTAGTATGTGTTTAAAATGAATTTTTAAAGGATTTTATTATTGACTAATCACGGATCTTAAGAATATATTTGGAATATACCAGGAAGCTCCATAACTTAGTTCAGGAATATTAAAGAATTTATAAACCATAGAAAAAAAATTTAAAAAGACTCAAAAAACTAACACCTACTGGACTATAAACATGTCAGTATAGAGAAACAGAGTCACAAAAAGTAAAACAGAATATAACAACAAAAGGGAGTCAGGATATAGAGTTTAAATAGAAAATTAGAAAAGAAATTTACAAATAACAAGCAAGTTGACATTATAAAAATGACAAAAGTAGTTAAAATTCAGGCTATTTTATTTCTTTGTAAAAACAAAAAAAGAAAAAAATAAGGAATGTTGATTTTGGGGATAATGTTAGTAGGAGGGTAAAGTGGAATGGAGGATTGGCTGGGGTTGCTGGTGTTAGGTGCCATCAATTCAGTTCCAACTCATAGCAACCCTATGTACAACAGAACGATACACTGCCTGGTCCTGTGCCATGCCCACAATTGTTGTTATTCTTAAACCTATTGTTGCTGCCACTGTGTCAATCCATCTTGTTGAGGATCTTCCTCTTTTTCATTGACCCTGTGCTTTACCAAGCATGATGTCCTTCTGCAGGGATTGACCTCTCCTGAAAATATGTCCGAATTATGTAAAACATAGTCTTGCCATCCTTGCTTATAAGGAACATTCTGGTTTTATTTCTTCCAAGACAAATGTGTTTGTTTTTTTGGCAGTCCACAGTATATTCAATATTCTTTGCTAATGCCACAATTCAAAGGAGTCAATTCTTCTTCAGTCTTCCTTATACATTGTCCAGCTTTCATGTGCATATGATGCCATTGAAAATACCATGGCTTGGGTCAGGCACACCTTAGTCTTCAAGGCGACATCTTTGCTTTTCAACACTTTACAGAGGTCTTTTGCAGCAAATTTGCCCAAGCAATGCGTCTTGATTTCATGGCTGCTGCTTCCATGGGTGTTGATTGTGGAACAAAGTAAAATGAAACTCTTGACAACTTCAGTCTTTTCTCTGTTTATCATGTTGTCGCTTATTGGTCCAGTTGTGAGGATTTTTGTTTTCTTTATGTTGAGGTGTAATCCATACTGAAGGCTGTGGTCTTGGATCTTCATAAATAAGTGCTTCAAGTCCTCCTCACTTTCAGCAAGCAAGGTTGTGTCATCTGCATAACGCAGGTTGTTAATGAGTCTTCCACCAATCCTGATGCCTCATTCTTCATATAGTCCAGCTTCTGGGATTATTTGCTCAGCATACAGCTTCAATAGGTGTGGGGAAAGGATACAGCCCTGACACACACCTTTCCTGATTTAAACCATGCAGTATTCCCTTGTTCTGTCCACACAACTGTCTCTTGATCTATGTACAGGTTCTTCATGAGCACAATTAAGAGTTCTGGAATTCTCATTCCTCACAATGTTATCCATAATTTGTTATGATTCACACAGTCGAATGCCTTTGCATAGTCACTAAAACACAGGTAAACGTCTTTCTGGTATTCTCTATTTTTAACCAAGATCCATCTGACATCAGCAATGATAACCCTGGTTCCACATCCTCTTCTGAATGCAGCCTGAATTTCTGGCAGTTCCCTGTCAATATACTGAATGATCTGCAGCAAAATTTCACTTGCATGAGATATCAAAGGTACTGTTAGACAACTTTTGCATTCAGTTGGATTACCTTTCTTGAGAATAAGCATAAATATGGATCTCTTCCAGTCTGTTGGCCAAGTAGCTGTCTTCCAAATTTCTTAGCGTAGACAAGTGAGTACTTCCAGTACTGTTTCTGTTTGTTGAAACATCTCATTGCATCAAATCTATTCTTGAGATGGTCTCTAATTTCAAGTGGGATACACTCAAGGTCATAATTTGGCAGTCATGGACTTGTTATAATTTTTTTCAGTTTCAGCTTGAACTTGCACATGACCAATTGATGGTCTGTTTCACAGTCTGTTTCCCTTGCCTTTTCTGACTGATGCTATCGAGTTTTTCCATTGTCTCTTTCTACAGATGTAGTCAATTTGATTCCTGTGTATTCCATCTGGTGACGTCCTTGTGTATAGTCATTGTTTATGTTGGTGAAAAAAGATATTTGCAATGAATAAGTTGTTGGTTTTGTGAAATTCTATCATGTGATATCCGGCATCATTTCTATCACCAAGGCCATATTTTCCAACTACTAATCCTTCTTTGTTTCCAAATTTCGAATTCCAATCACCAGTAATTATCGTTGCATATGATTGCATGTTCGATCAATTTCAGACTGCAGAAGTTGGTAAAAATCTTCAATTTCTTCATTTTTGGCCTTAGTGGTTGGTATGTAAATTTGAATCATAGTTGTATCAACTGGTCTTCCTTGTAGAATTATGGATATTATCCTATCACTGACAGAGTTGTACTTCAGAATAGACCTTGAAATGTTCTTTTAAACGATAAATGCAGTAACATTCCTCTTCAAGTTGTCATTCCAGGCATAGTAGATAATATGATTGTCTGACTCAAAATCACCAATATCAGTCCATTTCAGCTCACTAATACCTAGGATATGAATGTTTATATGTTCCATTTCAATTTTGATGGTTTCCAGTTTTCCTAGATTCATACTTCATACATCCCAGGTTCCAATTATTAATGGATGCTTGCAGCTGTTTCTTCTCATTTTGTGTCTTGCCACATCAACAGAGGAAGGTCCCGAAAGCTTGACTTCATCATCATCATTAAGATTGACTCTACTTCGAGGAGGTAAGCTCTTCCCCAGTGGTCTTTTGAGTGCCTTTCAACTGGTACTATATCAGACAATGTTCCACAGGTAATTGTAGGATTTTTACTGGCTAATTCTTTTCAGAAGTAGACTGCTGGGTCCTTCTTCCAAGTCTGTCTTAGTCTGGAAGCTTAGCTGAAAACCCTCTGTCATGGGTGAGCCTACTGGTATGTGAGTATCAGTGGCATAGCTTCCAGCATCACAGCAACACGCAAGCCCCCACTGTATGACAAACTGACAGACACACGAGGGGCTGGGGTTAAGACCAAATAAAAAATAAATAGACCTCAAAGGAAGATATACAACTTCTAATCACTTCAGACATCAAAGCAAATTAAAGAAGGAAGAAAAGGTCAAATATGTTCAAAATTCTTCTTTGGGATTTCAGTTTTGATTGGTAGCCATGCCTTGGTCCTCTGATGTGAGTTGACTTCTATCGAAATGTAAGATGGTTTTCATTCTCTTGTATTTAATTTTGTGATTTTCAGCGTCATGGAGCAAAGTGTCTACTCCCACTCCCAGCCCCACCCCCCACTAACAGAAAAGGAGCTAATAAAAAAAGGAGCAGCTTTGCGGGAGGAAGGAATGGATTAACTAGGTGATCTCCCTGCAGAGAAGGGTGATGATAGAGGAAATATAGCTTCTATAATGTTCTGCAGGAGGATTACCTCTGTAGTATTCCCCATTGGTATTTTTCTTTTATGGTTATTGAAATGCTAATTCAGTTGTGATTTACTACAGATTTTTTTTTTTTTTTTTTTGGTAATAACATCAGCACTACTATATTTCAACTAGATTCTTTTTTATAATTTTATCCAAATGTGAATATAAGGTTGAGATTTGGGCTAATATTACTATTTAAAGTAAATTTAATTTTTCAACATTTCATTGGACTATTCTAGCTCCATATTGCATTCTAATCAAGTTAAAAGGTAAAAGTATTGATGGGAAGTTGTGAGGTATGTATATATCTAAGAGTTTTTAAATGCACATACTTTTCCTTTTATGGATTCTTTCCTGTTTGCTTGTGCCAATAAATTTCCTGTTTGTGATAATAAAAAGAAAACAACCATAATCATCCACTGTAATTAACATTTTTGTATTTTTTCCCTTGTGCATTTGTTTAAGTACATCTTACCAAAACAGCTTTAATTCATGCCCTTTGTATTTTCCTGAATCCCATTAACAATATACAGAAGCACTTTCTATTTTGTATTTTAACCCTAGCTAAAACTAAGTTTTATAATTAAATTATATTACAAAAATAACTGAGCCAAAAAAAATATTGAAAAGCTATACATAAGTTTGAAATGTAACCACTCAGACAGCATCATTTCTAACACATTTAAAGATTTTAAACTTTTCTTAAATACATAAATGAACATATATTTATTTATGGAAAATGTTCTTGGAGCCCTGCAAATATCTGCCAAAACCTAACTGGCCCCTTCCCCTGATGCCCTTTCAAAAGCACCCATGATGCTCTACTTGAGAACTCTTTTTCTGCTAGAAGTCCTGCTGAGTCAATGTCCAAAGGACTAGTCCTTGGTCTATAATGATGGAAGTTAAAGAATGAAAGTCTCACCTTCCTCAAAACTCAGGTGAGATGGCTTTAAGACATAGCGGTGACTCATTTTTACAAGACTTGGAATACTTCTATAAGATGATTAAGGCTGGAAGGCTCACCATCAGCCTGGCCAAAGCTTACTGAGTCTCTTCCTGGCCAATCCTTTTTCGATACTGTGTCATCTAGAAGTAGTCAGCATCACAGAGGGCTGGAATGGGCTTAAGGCATGACTAAAGCATTACTCAAAGACAGTACCTTAAAGGACCATGTGCCATCCCTAAGTGTATAGTAACAACAACAACAAAAAAAAGTCTGTTCCCATTGAGTTGATTTTGACCCAAGTGCATTAAATTAGAGACGTCTATGTGATATTGTATCCCCCAAAATAAGAAAATATGGACCCAGAAACCAAAGAGTGGAAGCAGGGATGACCCCAATTGTCATCACTCTCAGTGACCCATTAAGGTAATTAGCACTTTTTGTCTCTACAACTCTGGGCTATTCAGGGCTAGAGGTCCTAGTCCCCAAAGGAAGTATATTTTTGCCATTAGCACAATTATGCCATTAAATTTGATGTTACAGATGCCACCAGGGTACTTTAGATACCAGGTGAAAAGAAGGGTCACCATCTTGGCCGGTGAAATTGACCCTGATCAGCAGAACAGGTAAGGCTGTTTTCACACAACTGGGGCAGCCAGACATGTATGGAACCTGGGTAATTCACTTGGCTTCTCTGGGTACCCTTGTACCCAATGTGACAGTTTATGGACATTGTAACAATGTCCCAAGAAACATATGATTCATAAGGGCTTATGCTCCTTAGGAATGAAGGTTCGGGTCACAGTACCAGGTTGGCCACAAAGACCTTCTGAGAAGATAGCTAGGGTAAGGGCATTTTAGATTGGGTCATAGAGATCAACTGCATGGAGAGTGCTATACTTTCTATCATCTATCTGTCTCTTTTAAGTTTCCTCTCAAAAAAAAAAAAAATGCAGGTCATGGCAACCATGGTAGAGCTTTTCCTTGAACTTGTGTTGAGAATTAGATTTATTCAGTGCAATAGATTAACTGTAGTATCCATGGAAACACGTAGTGCAAATCTCATGCTGCAGGGAACATAGTTGACTGATAGCTCCAGCTGTCACCTTTCTGGATCCACTGCTGCACTTCTTCCGCAGCGTGCTTTCCCAGGGCTGTTCCAAATGAATGACTGAGTATGGTAGATTTCTACTGTCAGTCCATTCTTGCAGGAACCAATACGCCTGTAATGGTTATCTTTGGCATAAGGACTCCCACTGGGCCTGGTTGAAACTCTTAAAACCACAGGGATGTTTGAGACTTTTCCTGTCAAGTCTTCCTTCTTTCCTTCTCTCCGTTCACAAGTGTCAGACTTGCATTGCACTGCATTCTAAATATTCTCCAGGTCCACTCTTACTTTCTCCCCTTTATCCTTCAAACTAACATAGAAATGTTCCATATCTTCTCCCATAGGCTCCCGGGGGGAATTGAGTCTATTAGCCTGGCACCATTATAAACCTGCAAATTAACACACTCTGCTTTAAGTTCTTTTCATTCCATGTCTTATTTCTACTTATCCCTACTGAGATTACATTGTTGTTTACATTACATTACATCCACAAATTTCTTGATACTTCTTTCAAAAGCTTAATTCCTCTCTCTTTGAGTGTGGGCTAGAATTAGTTACACAGTTCTAATGAAGAGAACGTGGCAGAACTAATGGTATGTCCTGCTAGCAGCCAGTGAGGAACTGAAACCTCCAGTCAACAATTATGTGAGTGAATCATCTTGGAAGCAGATCTTTTGGTCCTGTTCAAGCCTTTAGATGACTACAGTCATGGCCAACGTCTTGACTGTAGCATTTGGAGTGACCCTGAATCCGAATTATATAGTTAAGTCATTCTTGTATTCCTGACATTCAGAAACTGTGTGAAATAATAAACTTTTATTATTTTAGGTGGCTAAGTTTTGGGGTAGTCTGTTGTGTAGCAATAGATAATTAAACAAACAAACAACAACCAAAAAACCAGTTGCTTTAGAGTCAACCCTGACTCACGATGATCCCCTGTGTTTCAGAGCAGAGCTGCACTCAATAGGGTTTTCAATGGCTATGACCTTTTGTGAGTAGATTACCGGACTTTTCTTCTGAGGCACATCTGGGTGAATTCAAACTGCCAACATTTCAGTTAGTAATCAAGTGCATAAAATTTTGCACCAACCAGGAATTTCCTAGATAAGTGATGCACCTCAAAAATTTACAGCATGTGCTCAAATCTTTCTTTTAAAATTAGATTCCAGAGGTGCCCAGAATAGATCATATATCTCTATCTATATACACCTATATAGCTGTATATATATATACAGCTATATAGCTATATCTATATATAGATATGCATACACAAATACATATACTTATGTACTTACACACTTCATAGTACTCATACTATGTATATGCAGGTGTGTATAGACACAATAATATGTGCAATTTAGTTGTTATTGTTGTTAGGTGTCATCGAGTCAGTTCTGGCTTACAGCGACCCTACGTACAAGTGTCCTGTCTTGGACCATCCTCATAACTGTTGCTATATTTTAGCCCATTGTTGCAGCCACTGTGTCAATCCACCTCATTAAGGGTCTCCTCATTTTCAAGGACCCTCTACTTTACCAAGCACGATATCCTTCTCTAGAGACTGGTCCCTCCTGATAACATATCCAAAGCACATGAGAAAACTCTTGTTATCCTCACTTCTAAACAGCATTCTTGCTGTACATCTTCCAAGGAGAATATGTTCGTTCTTTTAACAGTCCATGGTATATGGAATATTCTTCATCAACATCATAATTAGAATGCATGAATTCTTCTTTGGTCTTCTTTATTCATTGTCCAGCTTTCCCATGCGTATGAGGTGATTTCTTGGGTCAGGCGCACATTTGTCCTTAAAGTGACTTCTTTACTTTTTAATACTTTAAAGAGGTCTCTTACAGCAGACTATATGCCCTTTAATTTCTTGACTGCTGCTTCCATGCCTGTTGATTGTGGAAACAAATAAAATGAAGTTTTTCATAACTTCAGTATTTCTCTGTTTATCACGATGTTGCTTATTGGTCCAGTTGTGAGGGTTTTTGTTTTCTTCATATGGAGGTAAAATCCATACTGAAGGTTGAAATCTTTGACCTTTGACAGTAAGTGCTTCAAGTCCTCTTTAGTTTCAGTAAACCAGGTTTGACATCTGCATATTACAGGTCATTAATGAATCTTTCTCCAATCCTGATGCTCTGTCCTTCTTCATATAGTCCAGCTTTGCAGATTATTTGCTCAGTTTACAGATTGAATAAGTATGGTGAAAAGATACAATCCTGTCACACACCTTTGCTTTAAACCATGCAGTATTCCCTTGTTCTGTTCAAACAACTGCCTCTTGGTCTATGTACAGGCTCTGTGTGACCATAATGAAGCATTCTAGAATTCCCATTCTTCATGATATTATCCACAATTTGTTACTATCCATTCACACAGTCGAATGTCTTTGCATAGTATTCTCTGCTTTCAGCCAAGAGCCATTTGATATCAGAAATGATATCTCTCATTCCAAGTCCTCTTCTGAATCCAGCTTGAATTTCTGGCTTTTCCCTGTCCTTGTACTACTGTAACCATTTTTGAATTAGGCAAAATTTTACATGCTGTGATAATAATATTGTTCAATAATTTCCACATTCCATTGGATCATCTTTCTTTGGAATGGGTACAAATATGGATATCTTCCAGTCGGTTGTCCAGGTAGCTGTCATTCAAATTTCTTGGATAGACGAACGAGCACTTCAAGGGCTGCATCCATCTTAATCGGTATTCCATTAATTCCTGGAGGCTTGTTTTTCCCCAATGTCTTCAGTGCAGCTAGAATTTCTTCCTCCAATACCATCAGTTCTTGTCATGTGCTACCTGCTGAAATGGTTGAACATCAACCAGTTCTTTTTTGTACAGTGACTCTTTATTCCCTCCATCTTCTTTTGATGCACCTTGAGCGGTTCACTATTTCACCCATAGAGTCCTTAAACATTGTAATTTGAAGACTGAAATGTTTTTTCATTTCTTTCAACTTGAGAAATACCAAGCTTATTTCCCTTTGGTTTTCTAACTCTTGATCTTTGCACATGTCATGATAGTACGTTGTCTTTGTTAGCCACCCTTTGAAATCTTCTCTTTAGCTCTTTGACTTCATCATTTCTTCCTCCCCTTTAGCTTCTCTACATTCAAGAACAAGTTTCGGAATCTCTTCAGACATTCACTTTGGCCTTCTCTTTCTTTTTAATAATCTTTTCTTTGTGTGTGATGTCCTTGACGTCAACCCACAACTTGTTTAGTATTCATTTATTAGTGTTCAATGTCTCGAACCTATTCTTGAGATCATCTCTAAATTCAGGTGGGATATACTCAAGGTTGTATTTTGACCCTCATGGACTTATTTTAATTTTCTTCAGCTTCAACTTGAACTTGCATATGAGCAATAGATGATCTGTTCTGACCTTGGCCCCCGGCCTGGTTCTGATTGGTGAGGTCCAGATTCTCCATCATCTCTTTCCACAGATGTAGTTGATTTGATTTTTGTGTTTTTCATTCAGCAAGGTCTATGTGCATAGACGCCACTTACGTTGTTAAAAAAAGTTATTTCCAATGAACAGATCTTTCATCTTGCAAAATATTATTATGTGCAAATAAAACAACTAGGAAATGAAATAGGTGATATCACAACAAACCCAACTGAAAATAAAAGAACCATAACAGAATACTATGAAAAATTGTGCTCTAACAAATTTGAAAACCTAGAAGAAATGGACAAATTTCTAGAAACACGTTACCTACCTAAACTAACACAAACAGAGGTAGAACAATGAAATAAACCTATAACAAGAGATTGAAAAGGTAATTAAAAAATTCCCAACAACAACAAAAAAAAGCCCTGACCCTGACATCTTCACCGAGAATTCTACCAAACTTTCAGAGAAGAGGTAACACCACTACTACTAAAGGTGCTCCTTCAGAGCATGGAAGAGGATAGAATACTACCAAACTCATTCTATGAAGCCAGCATTTCCCTGGTGCCAAAACCAAGTAAAGACACCACAAAAAAAGAAAATTACAGACCTATATTCCTCTTGAACTTAGACACAAAAATCATCAACAAAATTCTAGCCAATGGAATTCAACAACATATCAAAAAAATAACTCACCATGACCAAGTGGGATTCATACTGGGCATGCAAGGATGGCTCACCATAAGAAAAATGATCAGTGTAATCCACCACATAAATAAAACAAAAGACTGGAACCACATGTTCCTATCAACTGATGCAGAAAAGTCATTTTACAAAGTCCAATACACATTCATGATAAAAACTCTCAACAAAATAAGAGCAGAAGAAAAATTCCTCAACATAATAATGGGCATTTACACAAAGCCAACAGCCAACATTATCCTAAATAGAGAGAGTCTGAAAGCATTCCCCTTGAGAACAGGCACCATACAAGGATGCCCTTCACCTTATCATCACTCTTATTCAACATTGTGCTGGAGGTCCAGCCAGAGCAATTAGGCTAGTAAAAGAAATAAACAGCATTTCAATTGGTAAGGAAGAAGTTAAAGTATCTCTATTTACAGATGATATGCTCTTATACACAGAAAACTCTAAAGAATCCACAAGAAAATTTCAGCAAAGTATCAGGATACAAAGTAAATATACAAAAATGAGTTAGAATCGTCTACACCAACAAAGACAGCATTGAAGAAGAAATCACCAAATCAATACCCTTTACAAAGCCCTTAAGAAGACGAAGTACTTAGGAATAAATCTAATCAGAGACGTAAAAGACCTATACAAAGAAAACTACAAGACACTACTGCAAGAAAACAAACGAGACCTACATAAGTGAAAAAACACACCTTGCTCATGGATAGGAAGACTCAACTTTGTGAAAACGTCTATTTTACCCAAAGCATTCTACAGATAAAATGCAATGCCAATCCAAACTCCGATGGTATTTTTTAATGAGATGGAGAAACAAATCACCAACTTCATATGGAAAGGGAAGAGGCCCCAGATAAGTAAAGCATTACTGAAAAAGAAGAACAAAGTGTGAGGCCTCACGCTACCTGATTTTAGAACCTATTATACCACCACAGTAGTCAAAACAGCCTGGTACTGGTACAACAACAGATACATAGAACAATGGAACAGAATTGAAACTCCAGGCATAAATCCATCCACATACGAGCAGCTGATATTTGACAAAGACCCAAAGTCTGTTAAACGAGAAAAAGTCTCTTTAACAAATGGTGCTGGGATACCTGGGTATTCTTCTGCAGAAAGAAAAAAGACCATACTGCACACCATGCACAGAAACTAATTCAAAATGGGTCAAAGACATAAGTGTAAAATCTAAAAACAATAAAGATTATGGAAGAAAAAATAGGGGCAATGCTAGGAGCCCTAAAACATGGCATAAACATCATACAAACCATAACTGACAATGCACAAACACCAGAGGAAAAAAAAAAAAGGTAAATGAGAGGTCCTAAAAATCAAACATGCTCATCAAAAGACTTCACCAAAAGAGTAAAAAAAATAACCTGCAGACTGGGAAAAAAAATTTTGGCTATGACAAATCCGATCAGCTTCTAATGTCTAAAATCTACAAGATACTGCAAACCCTCAACAAAAAAAGACAAATAACCCTGTTCAAAAATGGGCAAAGGATATGTACAGGCACTTCACCAAAGAAGACATTTAGGCGGCTAACAAATACATGTGGAAATGCTCATGATAATTAGCCATTAGAGAAATACAAATCAAATCTACAATCAGATACCTTCTCACCCCAGCAAGGCTGCCATTAGTTCAAAAAACACAAAATAGTAAATGTTGGCAAGGTTGTGAAGCAACTGGAACACTTATACAGTGCTGGTGAGAATGTCAAATAGTACAACCACTTTGGAAATCGATTTGGTGCTTTCTTAGGAAGCTAGAAATAGAGCTACCATAAGATCCAGCAATCCCACTCCTTGGAATATAGCCCAGAGAAATAAGAGGCCTCACATGTATAGATATATGCTCACCCATGTTTATTGCAGCACTATTTACAACAGCCAAAAAATGGAAGCAACCAAGGTGGCCATCAACGGATGAATGGATAAACAAATTATGGTATATTCACACAATGGAATACTACGCAGTGATAAAGAACAAAGATGAATCCGTGAAGCAGCTTATAACATGGAGAAATCTGGAAGGCATTATGTTGAGTGACATTAGTCAATCTCAAAAGAACAAATATTGTATGAGACCACTATTATAAGAACTCAGAGAAAGGTTTAAACGCAGAAGAAAACATTCTTTTATGGTTGTGAGGGTGGGGAGAAAGAGGAGTATTCACCAGTTGGATAGTAAACCAAAACCCCCTGCTGTCGAGTCGATTCTGACTCATAGCGACCCTATAGGACAGAGTAGAACTGTCCCAGAGAGTTTCCGAGGAGTGCCTGGCAGATTTGAACTGCCGACCTCTTGGTTAGCAGCCGTAGCACTTAATCACAGTGCCACCAGGGTTTCCAGTTAGATAGTAGATGAGAATTATTTTAGGGGAAGGGAAGGACAACGCACTCTACAGGGGAAGTCAGCACATCCAGACTAATCCAAAAGCTAAAAAGTTTCCTGAATGCAACCAAACATTTGAGGGACAGAGTAGCAGGGGCAGGGGTCTGGGGACGATGGTTTCAGGGGACATCTAGGTCAATTGGCATAACATTATTATGGTATTAAGAAAACGTCCTACATTTCACTTTGGTGGGTAGTGTCTGGGGTCTTAAAACCAAGCAAGCAGCCATCTAAGATGGATCAATTGGTCTCAACCCACCTGGAGCAAAGGAGAATGAAGAACACCAAAGACTCAAGGAAAATATGAGCCCAAGAGACAGAAAGGGCTACATAAACCAGAGACTCCACCAGCCTGAGACTGGAAGAACTAGATGGTGCCCAGCTACCAACAAAGACTGTCCTGACAGGGATCACAACAGAAAATTCCTGATGGAGCAGGAGAAAAATGGGATGCAGACCTCAAGTTCTAGTAAAACGGCTAGGCTTAATGGTCTGACTAAGACTGGAGGACCCCAGGGATCACAGCCCCCGGACTGTTAGCCCAAAACTAAAACCATTCTCAAAGCCAACTCTTCAGACAAAGATTAAGCTGGACTTTAAGACATAAAATGATACTGATGAGGAGTGTGCTTCTTAGCTCAAGTAGACACATAAGAGTATGTGGGCAGCTCCTGTCTAGAGGGGAGATGAGAAGCAGAGGGGGACAGGAGCTGGATGAACCAACTTGGGAAATACAGGGTGGAGAGAAGGAGTATGCTGTCACATTGTAAGGAGAGCAACTAGGGTCACATAACAATGTATGTATAAGTGTTTGTATGAGAAACTGACTTGAATTGTAATCTTTCACTTAAATCACAATTAAAAAAAAAATCTATCATGTGATCTCCAGCGTTGTTTCTATCACCAAGGCCACATTTTCCAATTGCTGATCTTTCTTCTTTGTTTCCAACTTTTGCATTCCAATTACCAGTAATTATCAATGCATCTTGATTGCGTATTTTTTCAATTTCAGACTGCAGAAGTTGGTAAAAACTTCAGTTCCGTCATTTTTGGCATTATTGGTTGGTGCATAAGTTTGAATGATAGTCATATTAACTGGTCTTCCTTGCGGGCATATGGACATTATCCTATCACTGACAGTGTAGTACTTCAGGATAGATCTTGAAATGTTCTTGTTGACAATGAATGTGACATCATTTCTCTTCAATTTTTCATTCCCAGCAGAGTATACTATATGAATGTCTGATACAAAATGGTCAATACCAGTCCATTTCAGCTTACAAATGGCTAGGATATCTATGTTAAAATGTTTCATTTTATATTTGACAACTTCCAATTTTCCTAGATTCATAGTTTGTAGATTCCATGTTCCTGTTATTAATGGATGTTTACAGTTGTTTCACCTAATTTTGAGTCATGCTACAGCAGCACATTGAGGTTCCAAAAGCTTTACTCCTTCCACGTAATTAAGGTTGACTCTACTTTGAGGGGGCAGCTGTTCTCCAGTCATATTTTGAGTGCCTTTTTTTTTTTCCAACATGAAAGAATCATTTTCCAGGACTGTCTTAATTATCTAGTGCTGCTGTAATAGAAATACCACAAGTGGATGGCTTTAACAAAAATAAATTTATTTCCTTACAATACAGTAGGCTAAAAGTCCAAATTCAGAACATCGGCTCCATGGAAAGGCTTTCTCTCTGTGTCCACTCTGGAGGGTGGTCCTTGTCCTAAATCTTCCCCTGGTTGAGGAGCTTCTCAGGTGCAGGGACCCTGGGTCCAAAGGAAGTTCTCTGCTCCTAGTGTTGCTTTCTTGGTGGTATGAGGTCCCCATGTCTCTCTGCTTGCCTCTTTCTTTTATATCTCAAGAGATTGCCTCAAGACACAATTCAATCTTATAGCTTGAGTCCTGCCTCGCTAACACAACTGCCACCCATCCTTCCTCACTAACATCATAGAGGTAGGATTTACAACATATAGGAAAATCACACAATACTGGGAATCACGGCCCAGCCAAACATACATTTGGGGGGGCATAATTTAATCCATGACAAGGACCATATCAGACAATACCCCACTGCTATTCATAAGGTTTTCACTGGTCAATTTTTTTTAGAAGTAGATTGTCAGGTCCTTCTTTTCAGTCTGTCTTAGTCATGAAATTCTGGTGAAACCTGTCCACCATGTGTGACCCTGATGACATGGATGACCTAATATCATCATTATTGATCACTTCATAATATTCGATTATTTGGATGTTTCATAATGTGTTTAAACATTCTTGTTTTGTGTGAAATTAAAGATGTTTCTCATTTATAGGTTGTTATTTTCTTTTTTTTTTTTACTTCTCAAAAAAATTGAATAAAATACACCCACTCCTCACTTATCACCTTGGTTAATTTCCAAAGACCAGGACATTATGCAAAAATGAAGGATGACCATATCACATTATAAAATGGAAGATGGCTACATCATTAAAAGACCTTCAAATTATGTCATTACATAACTGCCAAACTACAGGGAATTATGGTCTAGCCAAACTGACTCATGACCTTAACTATCACAGGCATCATTACTCTCATCTTGCACCTCAGCATTCATCACTGTCAGCCTTACCTTGGTAATGCACGAAATAGTCAAATAGTAGATTTTTTGCTATTCTAGTAAATTTGAAATGTCAGATATCTAGATTATCCATAAGTGAGGAGTAGGTATATACTATATGATAACCATTGATTAAAAATGCAAAACTTTTAAATAGCTTGTGCCATATTCTGTGACATAACTCAGAATTATATTCATCTTGCAGCTATAATTAAAGCAAAGGACAGATGGTAAATGTTTGAAATGATGTGCTTATTAAAATCATGTATCTGCCAAATAATTACTCAATATCACAAGTGTCCATTCATTACCTGCTCCATTGAGACAGGCTGATGAAATTTGAAAGCAGATGGATAGAATGATAAGTAACTGTGGTATCTATATGTAAAGTAATATGATTATTAACAAAATATTCTGGGTATATGTAGAATTCTCATATTAGATATAACTCTTCCACATGAAAATAGATGCATTTCAAGTAACCTTAAGCCAAAAAGAAAAAAAAATATTATTGTAAGATGAATGAAGTGGCTCATGGAAAGTAAGGCAAAGTATTCACCAAACCAAGGACTGTAGACAAGAATACCATGCCACCAGGCTGTTTCTTGGCGTATTATTTTCTCTCTTAAATGCAAATAGGCTTTTCTCTAATTTTGAGTTTGTAATGACCAATGGGAAACTCTGGTGGCATAGTGGTTAAAACCTAAGGTTGCTAACCAAAAGGTTGGCAGTTTGAATCCACCAGGCGCTCCTTGGGAACCCTATGGGGCCGTTCTACTTTGTCCTGTAGAGTCGCTATGAGTTGGAATCACCTCAATGGTAATGGTTTGATTTTTCTAGTTTGGAATGACCAATGTGGCAATAAAACAAAAAAATTAAAAAAAAAATATTATTGAATATTTACTAAATGCCAGACACATTATACAAATTTACCCTACCAAAAAAAAAAAAAAAAAATTTTTTTTTTTAACCCTCACAGGAACCCTATAAGTATTTTTATTATCACCATTTACACATGTGGAAACTGAGACAGATAGAGATTAATCAGTAACCTATGGTGACACATCCATTAAGTGATAATGAATGGAATCAAACTCATTAATCTCATTTAAGAGGCCCCATTTATTGCAACTGTTCCCCACTGCAGTTCAGAGTTCCTAAGAGAAAACTAACTCCTTATCCCAGCTTGGAGCACAACCTCACACCAAATTCAATCAGGTATGGTTTAGGGAATTGGATCCTATTGTTCTTAAATGGTATTTCCTCCTGAAACAATGGGCACAAAGGAATCAGTGGAGGCATTTTCTAGAAATGAAAGAGTATGGATAGCAGGGTACTGAAAAGAACCCCAAACAAATGAGATAAATGAAGAAAATATTAAATTTTTGCTAGGTTTGGAAGAGTAAATAAAGGTAACTTATTCTGATTTTCAATGGTCAATTAAATAGACACACAAAAAGTGCAAAAAGTGATTACAGAAAGAAGTGTGGGTTTTTATTCAAGTAGTTTACTGACAACAGATTCAATTTTAGAAAATCAGTTTTTTAACTAATATTTTAAAATCAGGAGATATTCTTTGCTATGGCTCAATTTGAAGTATATAAACAAACAAACCAAACCCGCTGTCATCAAGTCTATTCTGATTCACAGCGACCCTATAAGACAGAGTAGAACTGCCTCATAGGGTTTCCAAGGAGCAGCTGGTGGATTTGAACTGCTGACCTTTTGATTAATAGCTGAGCTGTAAACCACTGCACCACCAGGGCTCCTCTGAGTATAGCAGGGTTGAATGGCACAATTCTATGTAATATTGAACACCCTTAAAAGCTCCATTTGATTAGAAGGATGGATGGAGAGGCTTAGTCTTATGTATTTTGGAAATGTTATCCGGAGAGACCAGTCCCTGGAGAAGGACACTATGTTTGGCAAAGTAGAGGGTCAGTGAAAAAGAGGAAGATCCTTAAGGAGATAATTGACACAATGGCCTGAAACAATAAGCTCAGACATAGCAAAGATTGTGAGGATGGTGCAGTACCAGGCAATATTTTGTCCTGTTATACATAGGGTCAGTATGAGTTGGCACCTAATAACAACAACAGAGTGTCCTTAAAAGGATTCAAGGTGAATTTATGGCTTGGTAGAAAGACTCACAAAGAGAGGTGAGTCAAGCATATTATCCTTTATATCTCACCTACACAAATGTTTGCCCGAAGGAGATTTTCTAAAATGGTAAGAATTTTGTGCCAATACAGCCATAAGCTCTACCATGCCATTATTTCCCTAGCATCCCTAGAACATATATCTATAAAATTGTCTAGGTTAGGAACATATTTTGACCACAGAGAAAAACTGATTAGCCAAGTTGGATATTACATGGAAAATTAGCCTAGGTTTTTTTTTTTTTGGTCTGGTTTGTTGTTTTCTGGATTTTTTTTTTTTTTCTGGTGATGACAGAGCTTATTCATTATTTAATGGAATTTAATAAAAGAGCACTGAGTCCGCATACATCATGTACCGATTTAATTAACCCGGTAAAGGTTATTATTACTTGGGATGAAAGGGAAGAATCCTTACCAATTTAGACATATTAGAGGTAGCCCCAAATTGAAATAAGGATACTGAACTAAACTTTTAAAAATAAAGGAAATGGAGGGCGGGGCCAAGATGGCGGACTAGGTGGACGCTACCGCGGATCCCTCTTGCAACAAAGACTCAGAAAAACAAGGGAATCGATCACATACATAACAATCTACGAACTCTGAACAACAAGCACAGACTTAGAGACGGAAAACGAACAAATACGAGCAGACAGCGACTGTTTTCAGAACCAGGAGCCAGCGTACCAGGCAGGTGACCTTCGGAGCCCGATCTGGGGCAGAGCCCAGGGGGGCAGACGGCACAGAAAGGGGGCCCACCCCTTCCCCCCGAACCCATCCCGGGAGGAAGTCTAGCTGGTTGGCGCGGGTGGCGTAGAGGCGCAGCCGGAGGAAGAAGCACTGGGGAGGCAGTGACTGATCTGGGAGTGGGGAGAACAGCGTCCCACATGGGGTGCCGTCCTGCCGGGAGTTAGGCGAGAAGCCGACGGGGCGTGAGCGGGGGGGGGGTCAACTATATTTCCCTAAAGTGACCCCGGGGCGGAGCCCACAAGTTTCGTGCGGGAGGACGCACATCCAGTCCGCGCCTGTGGTGCGGCACACCGGAGGGAGAAAACCCCGGAAGTGACTGTTCTCAAAGCAGGGAAAGCAGCATCCCAGACGGGGAGCCATTCCGCTGGGATCTGGGCGCCCGCGCGGGCGGGGCGTGAGCATGGGGTCCATTTTTATTACCCTGAATTGACCCAGGGGGCGGGCCCACCTGGTCGTGCGAGTGACGCCCATCCAGTTCGCGCGAGAGGTGTGGAGCTCCGGAAGGAGAAGTCCCCGGGAGGAAGTGATTGGTCCCGAAGCAGGGAAAGCAGCGTCCCAGACGGGGTGCCGTCCTGCTGGGATTTGGGCGCCCGCGGGGGCGGGGCGTGAGCGCGGGGTCCATTTTTATTACCCTGAATTGACCCAGGGGGCGGGCCCACCTGGCCGTGCGGGTGAAACCCACCCAGTTCGATCGAGAGGTGTGGCGCACCGGAAGGAGAAGTCCCCGGGAGGAAGTGACTGGTTCTGGAACGGGGAAAGCAGCGCCCCAACCCGGAAGTCGTCCCGCTGGGATTTGGGCACGCGCACGGACGGGGCGTGACCGCGGGGCCCAGTTATAATCGCTTGAATAGACCCTGGGGGCGGGCCCACACGTTCGTGCGGGAAACGCCCACCCAGTGCCCGCGAGCGGTGTCGCGCACCGGAGAGAGAAGTCCCCGGGAGGAAGTGACTGGTATCCAAGCAAGGAAAGCAGCGTCCTAGCAGGGGACCTGTCCCGCCCGGATTTTGGCGAATGGGGGTGGAGCGTGAACGCGGTGTTCAGCTCTATATTCTGTGGTGCTACACTCCTTTTTTTTTTTACACTCCTAGCTCTCAGATCCCTCCCCCACCCTCCCCAGGCAGCTCCATTAACATCCGAATACCCGGAGCCAGAGGGAGAATTCAGATAGGGATCTGACTGCATTTTTTTTTAGCCGACTACCTGGAAAATCTAGTTTCCCAGTGATGGCTCGGAGACAGTAGTCCATATCAAACCACATAAAGAAACAGACCATGACAGCTTCTCCAACCCCCCAAACAAAAGAATCAAAATCTTTCCCAAATGAAGATACAATCCTGGAACTATCAGATACAGAATATAAAAAACTAATTTACAGAATGCTTAAAGATATCACAAATGAAATTAGGATAAATGCAGAAAAAGCCAAGGAACACACTGATAAAACTGTTGAAGAACTCAAAAAGATTATTCAAGAACATACTGGAAAAATTAACAAGTTGCAAGAATCCATAGAGAGACAGCATGTAGAAATCCAAAAGATTAACAATAAAATTACAGAATTTGACAACGCAATAGAAAGTCAGAGGAGCAGACTCGAGCAATTAGAATGTAGACTGGGACTTCTGGAGGACCAGGGAAACAACACCAACATAGCTGAAAAAAAATCAGATAAAAGAATTAAAAAAAATGAAGAAACCCTAAGGATCATGTGGGACTCTATCAAGAAGGATAACTTGCGAGTGATTGGAGTCCCAGAACAGGGAGGGGGGACAGAAAACACAGAGAAAATAGTTGAAGAACTCCTGACAGAAAAATTCCCTGACATCATGAAAGACGAAAGGATATCTATCCAAGATGCTCATCGAACCCCATTTAAGATTGATCCAAAAAGAAAAACACCAAGACATATTATCATCAAACTAACCAAAACCAAAGACAAACAGAAAATTTTAAAAGCAGCCAGGGAGAAAAGAAAGGTTTCCTTCAAGGGAGAATCAATAAGAATAAGTTCAGACTGCTCAGCAGAAACCATGCAGGCAAGAAGAAAATGGGACGACGTATACAGAGCACTGAACGAGAAAAACTGCCAACCAAGGATCATATATCCAGCAAAACTCTCTCTGAAATACGAAGGAGAAATTAAGATATTTACAGATAAACACAAGTTTAGAGAATTTGCAAAAACTAAACCAAGACTGCAAGAAATGCTAAAGGAGATTGTTTGGCCCGATGACCAATAATATCAGGTACCAGCACAATACAAGGTCACAAAACAGAACGTCCTGATATCAACGCAACTCAAACAGGGAAAGCACAAAAACAAACAAATTAAGACTAATTCTAAAAAATAAATAAATAAACAAAATAATACACACAACAGGAAATCATGGAAATCAATAGATAAACGATCACAATAATCAAAAAGAGGGACTAAATATAGGAGGCATTGAACTGCCAGATGGAGAGTGATACAAGGCGAAATAGAAGGATACAAGTTAGGTTTTTACTTAGAAAAATAGGGGTAAATAAAAAGGTAACCACAAAAAGGAATATCAATTCCATAACTCAAGAAAAAAGCCAAGAAAAAGGTAACGACTCAATAAACACAAAGTTAAACATTATGAAAATGAGGATCTCACAAGCTACTAAGAAAAACGTCTCAGCACAAAAAAGCATGAGGAAAAATGAAATGGCCAACAACACACATGAAAAGGCATCAAAATGACAGCACTAAAAACTTATTTATCTATAATTACGCTGAATGTAAATGGACTAAATGCACCAATAAAGAGACAGAGAGTCACGGACTGGATAAAAAAACACGATCCATCTGTATGCTGCCTACAAGAGACACACCTTAGACTTAGAGACACAAACAAACTAAAACTCAAAGGATGGAAAAAAATATATCAAGCAAACAATAAGCAAAAAAGAAGAGGAGTAGCAATATTAATTTCTGACAAAATAGACTTTAGACTTAAATCCACCACAAAGGATAAAGAAGGACACTATATAATGATAAAAGGGACAATTGATCAGGAAGACATAACCATATTAAATATTTACGCACCTAATGACAGGGCTGCAAGATACATAAATCAAATTTTAACAGAATTGAAAAGTGAGATAGACACCTCCACATATATAGTAGGAGACCTCAACACACCACTTTCGGAGAAGGACAGGACATCCAGTAAGAAGCTCAATAGAGACACGGAAGACCTACTTACAACAATCAACCAACTTGACCTCATTGACTTATACAGAACTCTCCACCCAACTGCTGCAAAATATACTTTTTTTTCTAGCGCACATGGAACATTCTCTAGAATAGACCACATATTAGGTCATAAAACAAACCTTTCCAGAATCCAAAACATCGAAATTTTACAAAGCATCTTCTCAGACCACAAGGCAATGAAGCTAGAAATCAATAACAGAAAAACTAGGGAAAAGAAATCAAATACTTGGAAAATGAACAATACCCTCCTGAAAAAAGACTGGGTTATAGAAGACATCAAGGAGGGAATAAGGAAATTCTTAGAAAGCAACGAGAATGAAAATACTTCCTATCAAAACCTCTGGGACACAGCAAAAGCAGTGCTCAGAGGCCAATTTATATCGATAAATGCACACATACAAAAAGAAGAAAGAGCCAAAATCAGAGAACTGTCCCGACAACTTGAACAAATAGAAAACGAGCAACAAAAGAACCCATCAGCCACCAGAAGAAAACAAATAATAAAAATTAGAGCTGAACTAAATGAATTAGAAAACAGAAAAACAATTGAAAGAATTAACAAAGCCAAAAGCTGGTTCTTTGAAAAAATTAACAAAATTGATAAACCACTGGCTAGACTGACTAAAGAAAAACAGGAAAGGAAACAAATAACCCAAATAAGAAACGAGAAGGACCACATCACAACAGAACCAAATGAAATCAAAAGAATCATATCAGATTACTACATAAAATTGTACTCTAACAAATTTGAAAACCTAGAAGAAATGGATAAATTCTTGGAACAATACTACCTACCTAAACTAACACATTCAGAAGTAGAACAACTAAATAGACCCATAACAAAAAAAGAGATTGAAACGGTAATCAAAAAACTTCCAACAAAAAAAAGTCCTGGCCCAGATGGCTTCACTGCAGAGTTCTACCAAACCTTCAGAGAAGACTTAACACCATTACTATTGAAGGTATTTCAAAGTATAGAAAAAGACGGAATACTACCCAACTCATTCTATGAAGCTACTACCTCCCTGATACCAAAACCAGGTAAAGACATTACAAAAAAAGAAAATTTTAGACCTATATCCCTCATGAACATAGATGCAAAAATCCTCAACAAAATTCTAGCCAATAGAATCCAACAACACATCAAAAAAATAATACACCCTGATCAAGTGGGATTTATACCAGGTATGCAAGGCTGGTTTAATATCAGAAAAACCATTAATGTAATCCATCACATAAATAAAACAAAAGACAAAAACCACATGATCTTATCAATAGATGCAGAAAAGGCATTTGACAAAGTTCAACACCCATTTATGATAAAAACTCTCACCAAAATAGGAATTGAAGGAAAATTCCTCAACATAATAAAGGGCATCTATGCAAAGCCAACGGCCAATATCACTCTAAATGGAGAGAACCTGAAAGCATTTCCCTTGAGAACGGGAACCAGACAAGGATGCCCTTTATCACCGCTCTTATTCAACATCGTACTTGAAGTCCTAGCCAGGGCAATTAGGCTAGACAAAGAAATAAAGGGTATCCAGATTGGTAAGGAGGAAGTAAAGCTATCACTATTTGCAGATGACATGATCGTATACATGGAAAACCCTAAGGAATCCTCCAGAAAACTACTGAAACTAATAGAAGAGTTTGGAAGAGTCTCAGGATATAAAATAAACATACAAAAATCACTTGGATTCCTCTACATCAACAAAAAGAACACCGAAGAGGAAATAACCAAATCAATACCATTCACAGTAGCCCCCAAGAAGATAAAATACTTAGGAATAAATCTTACCAAAGATGTAAAACACCTATACAAAGAAAACTATAAAACTCTGCTACAAGAAATTCAAAAGGACATACTTAAGTGGAAAAACATACCCTGCTCATGGATAGGAAGACTTAACATAGTAAAAATGTCTATTCTACCAAAAGCCATTTATACATACAATGCACTTCCAATCCAAATACCAATGTCATACGTTAAGGGGATAGAGAAACAAATCACTAATTTCATATGGAAAGGAAAGAACCCCCGGATAAGCAAAACATTACTGAAAAAGAAGAAGAAAGTGGGAGGCCTCACCCTACCTGATTTCAGAACCTATTATATAGCTACGGTAGTCAAAACAGCCTGGTACTGGTACAACAACAGGCACATAGACCAATGGAACAGAATTGAGAATCCAGATATAAATCCATCCACGTATGAGCAGCTGATATTTGCAAAGGACCAGTGTCAGTCAATTGGGCAAATAATAGTCTTTTTAACAAATGGTGCTGGCATACCTGGATATCCATTTGCAAAAGAATGAAACAGGACCCATACCTCACACCATGCACAAAAACTCACTCCAAGTGGATCAAAGACCTAAACATAAAGACTAAAACGATAAAAATCATGGAAGAAAAAATAGGATCTACCCTAGGAGCCCTAATACAGGGCATAAACAGAATACAAAACATTACCAAAAATGATGAAGAGAAACCAGATAACTGGGAGCTCCTAAAAATCAAACACCTATGCTCATCTAAAGACTTCACCAAAAGAGTAAAAAGACCACCTACAGACTGGGAAAGAATATTCAGCTATGACATCTCAGACCAGCGCCTGATCTCTAAAATCTACATGATTCTGTCAAAACTCAACCACAAAAAGACAAACAACCCAATCAAGAAGTGGGCAAAGGATATGAACACACATTTCACTAAGGAAGATATTCAGGCAGCCAACAGATACATGAGAAAATGCTCTCGATCATTAGCTGTTAGAGAAATGCAAATTAAAACTACGATGAGATTCCATCTCACACCAACTAGACTGGCATTAATTCAAAAAACACAAAATAATAAATGTTGGAGAGGCTGCGGAGAGATTGGAACTCTCATACACTGCTGGTGGGATTGTAAAATGGTACAACCACTTTGGAAATCTATCTGGCGTTATCTTAAACAGTTAGAAATAGAACTACCATACAACCCAGAAATCCCACTCCTCGGAATATACCCTAAAGATACAAGAGCCTTCATACAAACAGATATATGCACACCCATGTTTATTGCAGCTCTGTTTACAATAGCAAAAAGCTGGAAGCAACCAAGATGTCCATCAACGGACGAATGGTTAAACAAATTGTGGTATATTCACACAATGGAATACTACGCATCGATAAAGAACAGTGACGAATCTCTGAAACATTTTATAACATGGAGGAATCTGGAAGGCATTATGCTGAGTGAAATGAGTCAGTTGCAAAAGGACAAATATTGTATAAGACCACTATTATAAGATCTTGAGAAATAGAAAAAACGGAAAAGAACACATACTTTTGTGGTTACAAAGGGGGGAGGGAGGGAGGGAGGGAGAGGGCTTTTTATTGATCAATCTGTAGATAAGAACTGCTTTGGGTGAAGGGAAAGACAATACTCAAAACAAGGAAGGTCAGCCTAATTGGACTGGATTAAAAGTAAAGAGGTTTCCGGGATAAAATGAAAGCTTCAAAGGTCAGCGAAGCAGGGGCTGGGGTCTGGGGAACTTGGTTTGAGGGGACTTCTAAGTCAATGGGCAAAACAATTCTATTATGAAAACACTCTGCATCCCACTTTGAATTGTGGCGCCTGGGGTCCTAAATGCCAACAAGCGGCCATCTAAAATACATTAATTGGTCTCAACCCACCTGGAGCAAAGGCAAAGGAAGAACACCAAGGTCACATGACAACTAAGAACCCAAGAGACAGAAAGGGCCATATGAACCAGAGACCTACATTATCCTGAGACCAGAAGAACTAGTTGGTGCCCAGCCACAATCGATGTCTGTCCTGTCAGGGAGCACAACAGACAACTCCTGAGGGAGCAGGAGACCAATGGGATACAGACCCCAAATTCTCACTAAAAGACCACACCTAATGGTATGATTGCGACTAGAGGAATCCCAGAGACAATGCTCCCCAGAACTTCTGATGGCACAGGACAGGAACCATCCCCGAAGACAAATCATCAGGCATGAAAAGGACTGGTCAGTGGGGGGGAGAGAGATGCTGATGAAGAGTGAGCTAATTAAATCAGGTGGACACGGGAGAGTGTGTAGGCAACTCTTGACTGGAGGGGGGATGGGAAGATAGAGAGAGAGGGAAGATGGCAAAATTGGCACGAAAGGAGAGACTGTAAGGGCTGACTCAATAGGGGAAGAGCAAGTGGGAGAAAGGAGTAAGATGTATGTAAACCTACATGTGACAGACTGATTGGAATGGTAAATGTTCACTTGAAGCTTAATAAAAATTAAAAATAAATAAAATAAAGGAAATGAATAAGAAATGTATAATAAATCATTTTGGGGGGGACCAAATTTTAAAAATGATGAAAAGAGGATTCAGTGTTTAGAGGACACTGAGCTTCTGTTAATGGTGATAGCATAATTTGGGAATGTATAAGGTGATGGTTGAATAACGTGATGAACTTAATTAATGTCACTGAACTATACACGTGAAGACGGTTGAAATTTCAAACATTTTGTTACACATATACTTACAATTAAAAAAAAAAGTACACCACATAACCAAGCCTTCGTGACCTGAAATCCATTCCTTTTACTTACATTAAAATCATAACTAACTCTGTTGACTTGCACTTGTGAAGAAAGTTGAAATGACAAAAGATTGTTACATATTTATTTACCACAGTAATAATAATAATAAAGAAAAATAGAATGTGACTCGAAAATTTTTTTTTTAAATACCAAAATATAAATGATACACTATAATTTCTTTGGAATCTGGTTGAGTCAATTTTAAACCATAGGTGTGTGGAGAGACTGGAAATTTGTCTTCTGAGTTTCCTCCAAGCAGTCTTGAAATAGAACCCAATGTAATTGTTATGGATTGAATTGGGTCCCGCCCAAATATATGTCAACTTGGTTAGGCCATGATTCCCAGTATTGTGCGGTTGTACTCCATTTTGTGATGGATATAATTTTTCTATGTGTTGTAAATCCTAATCTCTGCTTGTGGTTAATGAGGTAAGATTAGATTATATTAAAGAGGATTAGGGTGGGATGTAACACCCTTGCCTGGGTCACATTCCTGATCCAATGTACAGGGAGTTTCCTTGGGATGTGGCCTGCACCACCTTTTATCTCACACAACATAAAAATAAAGGGAAGTGAGCAGAGAGTGAGGGACCTCGAACCTCCAAAAAAGCAATGCCAGGAGCACAGCGTGTCCTTTGGACCTGAGATTCCTGCACAGAGGAGCTCCTAGTCCAGGGGAGGACTGATGACAAGGACCTTTGTCCAGAGCCGACCAAGAGAGAAAGCCTTCCCCTGGAGCTGACAATGTGATTTTGGACTTCTAGCTTACAAAACTGAGAGAATAAATTTCTCTTCGTTAAAGCCATCCACTTGAGGTATTTTTGTTATAGCAGCTCAAGATGACTAAGACAGTAATGCAGTCTTTTGTGAGTTTGTTATTGATTTTAGTTCTCTCACTGCAAATTCTTCACATTTTGGTTCATAGCCTTTGGTTTCCGAGATTTTTTTTTTATGCTTACTATTAAAAAAAAAAACAAAAACTCATTGCTGTCTAGTCAATTCTGACTCATAGTGACCCTATAGGACAGAATAGAACTGCCCCATATGATTTCCAAGGAGAGCCTAGTGGATTCAAACTGTAGACTCTCTGGTTAGCACTTAACCACTACCCTACCAGGGTTTCCATTCTTACTATACTAGTTATCTATTGCTGTGTAACAAACTATACAAAATATAACAGCTTAAAACACATATTTACCATCTCACAGTTTCTGTGGGTCGTGGATTAGACATGGCTTTAGCTAGGTCCTCTTAGAGTCTCGCAAGGCTGCAACGAAGGTTTTGCCTGGAGTCACAGTCATCTCGAATTTAAACTGGATCAGGATGCCTTCTGAACTCACTCAGTGTTTGTAGTCAGGATTCCATTATTTGCAGGTTGTTGACTTAGGTCCTGAATTCTTTGCTGGCTCTTCACCAAGGCCACCTGCAGCTCCTTGGTAGGTGACTCACTCCATGAGGGCAAGAACGTGAGAAAAGCCAGAGACAAAATGTCAGCAAGATGAAAGCCGTAGTCTTCTATAGTCTTAATCTTGAAAGAGACGTTCCATCACTTTTGTAGTACAAGCAGTCCCCGGATTATGAACCAGGTTCTTTTCTAAGACAGATTATGAACCTGTTTCTTTCCTAAGTCTTTCAGTCAAATTTGTATGTAAGTCAGAAAAGTTAGGTACCATTCGTATCTAATGTCAGTTAGCCAAATATTTGTCTTAGTATATAGCATATATCATACATTTCTATACATAAAATCATTAAACAAACATTTAAAGATACACTAAAACATCTTTAACATACTAATAGAGTAATATAATAATGATGTTTTAGTACATGTCACAAAGTAGCACCTGTTTATTACTATGAATCATTCCATGTACCTCAAATTTTTAATACAATAGGCATTATGCAGGTTGGCTCGTAACTATGGGTTGTACATAAATTGAATATTTGTAACCCAGAGACTGCATGAATTATATTCCTAGCTGTAGCACATAGTCACTGGAGGGGATTCCACAAAGGTGTGAATACCAGGAAGCAAGTCTCATTGGGAGCTATTTTAGAAGGCTGTTGACCACATTTACTCTGCACTGGGAGCAACCTGGCATCTTCATGATCACTTGGGGAGCATTTTCTGTTTTAGCTTTTTATTGTGAACCAATTTTATTTTATTTTTTAAAATATTTTATCGTGCTTTAGGTGACAGTTTACACAGCAAATTTGATTCCCATTCAACAATTCATAACACAGATTTTTCCTTGGCCTTGGTTATAGTCCCCACAACGTGTCAGCACTCTCACCATTTCCAACCCGCCTGCTCCGTTTCCACCCATCCAGTTTCCCTGCCCCTCATTGCCTTCTCGTCTTTTCTTTTGGGTAAATGTTGACCTTTTGGTCTCGTATAGTTGATTGTTTAAAGAAGCACATTCCTCACTGATGATATTGCTTATTTTATAGAACAGTCTATTATTTGTCTGGAAGGTGACCTCCTGGGGTGGCTTCAGTTCCAGGTTAAAATAATATCTTAAGCAATAGTCTCGGAGGTTCCTCTAGTCCAGTAGGTCTGGTCATTTTTATGGATCTGAGTTTTGTCCTATATTTTTCTTTCATTCTAACTGGGACCTTCTATTGTGAGCCTGGTCAGAATGGTCGGTAGCGGTAGCCAGTCACCATCTAGTTCTTTTGGTCTCAGGTTAGAAGAAGCTGTGCTTCATGTGAACCATTAGTCTTCTGGAGTAATTTCTTCCTTGAGTCTCTGGTTTTCTTCACTCTCCTTTGCTCTAAATGGGAAGAGATCAATAGCTGTATCTTACCTTGCCACTCTCAAGCTTTGAAGACTCCAGATGCTGCTCAACAAACAAAGTTGTAAAACATTATCTTTATGAACTAAGTTATGCCAATTGACCTAGATGTCCCACAAGACTATGGTCCTGAGCCTTCAAATCCAGTAAATCAATCAATCTCACAAGGTGTTTGGATATGCCTAGGAAGTATCCATAACTGTGCTCACTATGTGCTTTATTGAATGTATGAATATATATGCAGCACATACAAACATGTATATACATATGCCCACAAATATACCTATATATGTATGTGTATGTACTTCCATAGAAAACCCTGGTAGCATAGTGGTTAAGGCTATGGCTGCTAACCAAAAGTTCGGCAGTTCGAATCTACCAGGCGTTCCTTAGAAACAGTATGGGGCAGTTCTACTCTGTCCTTAGGGTTGCTATGAGTTGGAATCGACTTGACGGCAACGGGTTTCTTCTTTTTTTTGGTACTTCCATACATCTTGCCACAGCCATCTAGCATACATATCTACCTATATAACCACTCACACATTTTTCGCTTGTTACTGTTGCTACAAAATTTTATATGTTAGAGCATTTACCATAGTTCCCTTTATTTTTGCTTACCTCTCAGTGTCTTTGTTTACCTTGGTCAAGTTGTGCTGATTTCCCCTATATTGTGTATTGCTGTTTCCATAGTAAGTGATTCCCCCTAAGTCCCCCTCATGTCCCTGATAACTGTCAAAAAACGTTGCTTCTCTGTGTGTATACCTATCCCTGACTTTTCATAAAAGTGGTATCATGCAGCATTTGTTCATTTGTGTTTGACTTATTTCACTAAGCGTAATGTCCTCCAGATTCACCCATAAGATATTTTGTGGACTCAACGTTATTCTTTATCACTGTGGAGTATTCCATCGTATGATATGTACTAAAATTTGTTTATCCATTAGTCTGTTGATAGGCACTTCAGTCGTTTCCATCTTTTTGCTATTGTGAGTAATGCTGCACTGAACATGGATGTGCATATGTCTATTCGTGTTACTGGTCTTGTATCCCTGAGATGTCTAGGAGTGGCCTAGGAGTGGGATTGCTGGATCATAACGTATCTCTCTACTTGTAGTTTTTGAGGAATCACCATACCGTTTTCCATAGTGGTTTTACCATTTTACAACCCCACAAGCAGTGTATAAGAGTTCCAATCTCCCCGCAACCTTGTCAGCTTTTGTATTTTCTTTATTTTTAATCAGTGCCATTTTTGCACTGGTGAGATAGTATCTTAGTCTTTTTTTTTTTTTTAATTGTGCTTTAGGTGAACATTTACAGCTCAAGTTTATTTCTCATTCAAAAATTTTTACACATATTGTTTTGTGACATTGTTTGCAATCCCCATCACGTGACAGCATTCTCCCCCATTCCACTCCAGGTTCCCTGTGCCCGTTAGTCCAGTTACTGTCCCTTCCTGCCTTACCATCTTATTTTTGGAGATGAGTTGCCCACTTGGTCTCATATACTTGATTTAACTAAGAAGCACATTCCTCACATGTGTTATTTTTTGTTTTATAGGTCTGTCTAATATTTGCCTGAAGAGCGGGCTTTGGGAATGGTTTCAGTTCTGGGTTTGCAGAGTGTCCAGGAGACATAGTTTCAGGGGTTCCTCCAGTCTCTGTCAGAATGGTAAGTCTGGTCTTGTTTTGTGAATTTGAATTCTTTTCTACGTTTTTCTCCACTCTCTCTGGGACTGTCTGTTATGATCCCTGTCAGGGTGGTTGTTGGTGGTAGGCAGGCACCATCTAGTTCTTCTTGTCTCAGGCTGGTGGATTCTCTGGTTCATGTGGTCCGTTAGTCCTTTGGGCTAATATTTTCCTTGTGTCTTTGATTTTCTTCATTCTCTTTTGCTCTGAAAGGGATGGAAACAATCGATGTATCTTAGGTGGCCACTTGCAAGCTTTTAAGACCTCAGACACTGCTCAGCAAAGCGAGATGTACAACATTTTCTTTATGAACTATGTTATGCCAATTGACCTAGATGACCCCAAGGCAATGGTCCCCAGGCCTCAGCCCCAGCTACCTGTTCCCTCAAAGTGTTTGGATGTGTATTGGAAACTTCTATGCTTTTGCTTTAGTTCAGTTGTGCTGACTTCCCCTATAATGTGTGTTGGCCTTCCCTTCATTGAAATTGACATTTGTCTGCTATCTAGTTAGTGATTTCCCCTTCTCCTCCTTCCCCAACCTCATAACCATGAAAGGATGCTTTTTTTCTCCATGTAAACCCTTTCTTGATCTCATTGTAGTTTTGATATTCTTCTCTCTAAAGGCTAATGGTCACGAGCATCTCTTCACGTGTTTGTTATCTATCTGAGGGTCCTTTTGGTGAAGTGTCTGATTATGTTCTTTGCCTTTTTTCACTGGATTTTTTGTCTTTTTGTTGTTGAGGAGTTGAAATTTTCTGCATATTTTAGAGATTATACCTTTATCAAATATGTTGTCACAAAAAAAATTTTTCCTAGTCTGTAGGCTCTCTTTACTCTTTCAGTAAAGTCTTTTCATGAGTATAAGTATTCAATATTTAGGAAATCCGAGGTATCTAGTTCATCTTTTGTTGTTCATGCATTTTTAGTTGTGTTTTATGGTGCATTTATGCCAAAAATTAGGACTCCTAGCTTTTTCCCTATATTATCTTTCAGAAACTTTAGAGTTTTAGCTCTACCATTTAGGTCTTAGATCCATTCAGAGTTAGTTTTTTATGTATAATGTGAGGTATGGATTCTGTTTCATTTTTCTGCATATGGATATACAGGTTTGCTGGTACCATTTGCTAAAGAGACCGTCCCTTCACCATTGAATGGATTTCAACACTTTGTCGAAGATCAGCTTTCCATAGACGGACAGATTTACGTCTAGGTTTTCAATTTTGTTTCATTGGTCTATGTGTCTCTCATTGTACCAGTTCTAGGCTGTTTTGATTACCATGGCTGTATAGCAATTTCTGAGATCTGGAGGTGTGAGGCCTCCCACTTTGTTCTTTTTCTTTAATACTATTTTAGCTATTCTGGGCCTCTTTCCTTTCCCGATAAAGTTGGAGATTAGTTTTTCCATTTCATTAATGGATGTTGTTAGGATTTGAATTGGGATTGTATTACCTCTATAAATGCCTTTAGATAGTATTGACATTTTCACAATATTAAGTCTTCTAATCCATGAACAGGGGATGATTTTTCCATTTAGGTAGGTCTCTTGGTTTCTTGCAGTAGTGTTTTGTAGTTTTCCTTGTATAACTCTTTATGTCCCTGATTAGGTTTATCTTAGGTGTTTTATCCATTTGGGTGCTGTTACAAATGATATTGTTTTCTTCATCTCCTTTTTGGAGTTCTTGTTAGTGCAGAGGAACTGAACTGAGGTATGTTGATCTTGTACTCTGCCACTTTGCTGAACCCTTCCAGTAAATTTCTTGTGGAATCTCTGTAATTTTCTACATATAGGATCATGTCATCTGGGAATAGGGATAATTATACATCTTTCTTACAAATTTGGATACCCTTTCTTTCTCTTTTTGCCTTATTACTTTATCTAGGGCTTCCAATACAATAATGAATAAGGGTGGTGATAATGTTCATCCTTGTCTCATTCCCATTCTCACGGGGAATACTTTCAATCTCTCACCATTGAGAATAATGTTGGCTGTTAGTTTTGTACATATGCCCTTAATTATGTTTAGAGATTTTCCTTCTATTCTTATTTTGCTGATAGTTTTTACCAGAAAAGAGTGTTAGATTTTATCAAATGCCTTTTTTGTGTCCATTGAGATGATCATGAGATTCTTTTCCTTTTTTTATTTATGTGGTGAAAAAAAAATATTTTTATTCTTTGGTGAATTGCTTTGGTTGATTTTCTAATGCTGGAACCACCCTTGCATCCATGGTATGAATCCTACCTGATCATGATGTATTATTATTATTATTATTAATATTCTGTTCTAGTTTGTTGGCTAGAATTTTGTTGAGAATTTTTGCGTCTATATTCATGAGGAATGTTGGTCTGTGATTTTCTCTTTTTGCCGTATCTTTGCCTGGCTTTAGTTATCAGAATTATGCTGGCTTCTTAGAATGAATTAGGGAGTATTCCTCCCTTTTCAATATACTGAAATAGTTTGAGTAAAATTGGTGCCAACTCTTCTCTGAATTTTGGTAGAATTCCCCAGTAAAGCCATCTGGGCGGAGGCTTTTTTTGGTTTGTTTGGAGTGTTTTTATGACATCTTCAATTTCTTCTTTTGTTACGGGTCTCTGTAGATTTTCTATCTTTTTTTTAGTTGTGTTAGTTTAGGTAGGTAGTATGTTTGTAGAAGGTCGCCCATTTCTTTTAAGTTTTCAAATTTGTTGGAGTACAATTTTTCATGATATTCTGTTATAATCCTCTTTATCTCAGTTGATTCTGTTGTATTATGCCCATTTAATTTCTTTTTTTGGCAATTTATATCTTCTTATTTTTTTCCTTTGTCAATTTGGCCAGTGGTTTGTCAATTTTATTGATCCTTTCAAAGAACCAACTTCTAATCTTAATTCTTTCTATTGTTTTTCTATTTCATTTATTTCTGCTCTGATCTTAATTATTTCCTTTCTTCTGGTGACTATGGACTTCTTTTGCTGTTCCTTTTCTATTTGTTGAAGTTGTGAGGCTAAATTGTTTTGGACCTTTCCTCTTTTTTGATTGCACATTTATTACTATGAATTTTCCTCTGAGCACCACTTTTGCTGTTTCCCAGAGATTTTGGTATGTTGTGTCTTCATTCTCATTTGATTCTAAGAATTTTTTAAATTTCAATTTTAATTTCTTGTATGACCCTATAGTTTTTAAAAAAAAAAAAAAAAAAAAAATTTTTTTTTTTTTTTTTTTTTTTTAAGTAAAGTGTTATTCAGTTTCCATGTATTTATTTTTTTCTTGATCTTTCTGTTGTTGATTTCTAGTTTTATAATATTATGGTCAAATGAGATGCTTTGTATCATGTCGATATTTTTCAATTTATTGAGGCTTTCTTTGTGGTCTGGAATATGGTCTATTCTGGAGAAGGACCCATGTGTGCTGGAGAAGAATGTGTACTGTGCTGCCATTGGGTGGTGTGTTCTGTACATGTCTATGAGATTGAGTTGGTTGATTGTGTTATTTAGATCTTCTGTATCTTTGTTAAGTTTCCTTCTAGTTGCTCTGTCCATCATCAAAAGTGCTGTGTTAAAGACTCCTATTATTATTGTAGAACTGCCTATTTCTCTTTTCGAGTCCATTAGATTTTGTTTTATGTATTTCAGAGCTCTGTCATTGGGTGCATAAATATTTATTATTATTATGTTTTCTTGGTGAAATGACCCATTGATCATTATATAATGTCCTTCTTTGTCTCTAATAATGAATTTTGACTTAAAGTCCATTTTATTCAAAGTTATTACTGCTACTCCCGCTGTGTGTTGGTTACTGTTTGCTTGATATATTTCTTTCCATCCTTGATCTTTAACTAAGTTATATCTTTGTGTCTAAGGTGTGTCTCTTGCAGGCAACATATTGATAGTTCATTTTTTTTTAATCCATTCTACCACTTTCTGCCTCTTGACTAGTGCATTTAATCCATTTACATTGGGTTTGATTAACGATAGATATGGATTCCTTGCTGTCATTTTTTTATACCTTTTCCTTTTTTTAGTGGTTTTAACAGTTTTTATTTGTTCCTCTTAATTTTCTGTGCTGAGTTCTTTTTGTAAATGGGTTTTATTTTCCCATCAATTGTTCTTGTGTTTACTGAGTCTTTTCAATTTTCTTCTTTATTTTCATGACTGATTTATTAATTTTCTTTGTGGTTACCCTTAAGTTTACCTTTATCCTCTTAAATTTGGAACAGTCTGCTATATCTTGAAATTTCCTTGACTTCTTTTTCATATGGAAATTCTATAACTACACATTTTACTCCCCCTTTGCATTTTGAGGAGCCCTGGTAGCACAGTGGTTAAGTGATATGACTGCTAACCTTGGAAACCCTATGAGGCAGTTGTACTCTCTCAGTGTTGCTATGGGTCAGATTCAACTCAACGGTAACAGGTTTAGTTTGTGTTTTGAATTTATTGCCATTTACAGTTTTAACACCTCTAGTTTCCTGTAGTCAGTTTTATAGCTTTAGTTTACTTCTGTGAAATCTTTATCTGGTTTGGTATCTGGGTGATCCTGTCATGTTTCTTTATCTCAGATTGCTGTCAATGTCATTGGTTCTCTATTTAAAGGACTCCCTTTAATATTTCTCATAAGGCTTGTCTGTTTTTTACATAGTCCCTTAGTTTCTGCTTATCTGAGAATGTTTTAGTTTCACTGTTGTTTTTGAATGACAGTTTTGCTGAATATATGATTCTTGTTTGGCAATTCTTTCCTTTCAGGATTTTATGTATGTCATCCCACTGCTTTCTTACCTGCATTGTTTTTGACAAGAACTCTGCATTTAGTCTTATTGGTGATCCCTTGTAAGTGATATTTTATTTTTTATAAGCTGCTTTCAGAATTCTTTTCTTTGGTTTTGGAAAGTTCGATTATATGTCTTGGTGACTTTTTTTTGTGTTCTATGTTCATGGTGTTCATTGGGATTCTCAGATGGAAAACTTCTCATCTTTCACAACATTTGGGAAGTTTTCTGCCACTATATCTTCAAAAGTTCTCTGTAATTTTTTTCTTCTCCTCTTCTGGAATTCCAGTAATGCATAAATTATTCCTTTTGATGGTGATGCATGTAACTCAGGCTTTCTTCATTCCATTCCTGATTGTTCCTCAAGCAAATTAGTACTAAGGAATTTGTCCTCTATTTCCCTGATTTTTTCTTCCATTGATTCAATTCTACTACGCCCCTCCATTGTGTTATCTATTTCTGATGTATTGTTAATCTGAGTTTCTAGTTGTCGTTTTCTTATGGTTTCTAATTATCTATTGAGTCTGTCATTTTGTTCTTGTGTTGTTTTCCTGAATTTGCCTAAGGTTTTTCTGTGCTTTCCTTGATCTCATTAAAAAAAAAAAAAAAAAAAAAAACCTGTTGCCATGGAGTCAATTCCTACTCACAGTGACCCTAAAGGACAGAATAGAACTGTCCCATAGTGTTTCCAAGTGCCTGGTGAACTTGAACTGCCAAGCTTTTGGTTAGCAGTTGTAACTTAACCACTATGCCACCAAGAAGGATTCTAAATATAAGTCTTCTGGACTCCTTCTCAGGTAGTTCTATCACCATTTCTTCCTCAAGAAAGTTTTCTTTCCCTTCATTTTGTTAACTTGTTTGAGCCATATTGCCCTGTTTCTTCATATGGTTTGTTACTGTCTCTGAGGCATTTTATTTTCTATATTGATTAATTGTACGTTTGTTTATTTTGTCCTGATTTATTTGTTTTGTTTTGATATATCAGGATGAGCAGGGCTGCTATGCTCTGTTGATCAATGGTCTGGCTGCATGGAAGCACTTGTCACCTATCACCGGTCGGGCAGGGCAGTGGCAGAGGGTGAGCAGGGTGAGTGTGTACTGTCACTGGTCATCTGTCTAGTGGTGTGGGGATGTTCACTGTCACCCATTGAGTGGGTGGGGTGGTGGAGAGGGAAGGTAGGGGAGGTGTGCACCAATGCTGGTCATCAGTCTGGTAGCATGGGAGCATGCACTGCCTGTCATTGGTTGAGTGGAGTGGCAGAGTGAGTGGGGTGGGTGTTCCCTCGATGCCAGTCATTGGTCTAGTGGTATGGAAGTGTACTGTGGGGCCGTGAGTAGGGGTGTCAGGCTGGCTGTGTGCCACCACCGGTTGTTGGTCTGGAAGCACATAAGTGTACTATTGCACATCAGGTGGGTGGTGCAGTGGGAAAGGTGGAGCAGACACATGTTGCCAGTCATAAGTGGGGTTGGGTTGGGTGGAGAGCTTGTACCATGATTTCTAAGTGGGCAGGATAACAGGGTTGAGGGTGGGCTCATGCCACTGTTTACTGGGATGGAATGGAAAGAAGTGGAGCATAATCCTCTGATCATTGGGTGTGAGTGCAGGGGCACTCCCTGTAGGCTGCAGCCAACAATCGGGGCCTTCTCTGTCCAAATGTGAGGAGAGGTGGGGCTGCCTGAAGTCTGATCAGTTGGGAGACCTCTGATTGATGCTATGGATCTACTACTATGTGTGCAACACCCACCCTAATGGTCAGTGACTGCTGCTGGTTAGTTGACCTGTCTCTGATTCCTGGCTCCCTCCCTTCTTTGTGTCGCCAGGATCCCTGTTGTCTGCTTTCTTGTACTTTCCCTTCTTAGAACGATTTCATGTCCTGCTCACCTTGTTTCATTCTGTTTTGTCTATATAGGTTCTCTGTCTCCTACTAGGAATTCCATGAAGTTGCTCTTCTGTACTCCTCACCCAGGGTTGCTGCCTGTTTTGTCTCAGGATAGCCACACTGTGCCAGGCTGGCTGGCAGGGCACTTTTGATCTGTAACTCTCTTCATGTACTGTTTCTTTCAATTTCTGCTTCCAATCAGTGTTTTATCTATTCCTCATCATTTCTTTTGATGCTCGGTGTTCCAGAATTGTCACCTTTATCAGTTTTACTTGGTTTCTTGGATCTTTGCTTTAAGGGGATGGATAGTGTGCCTGCCTAAGCCAAAATCTTGGGCCATCTCCCAAGAATCAATTTTAGACTTATAGAAAAATTGTAAAAATATTTTCATGAGCACACTTATATCGATCACTGTTTCTGCTAATTTTAACACCTTACAAAAACTATAATTCCATTATCAAGAACATAAAACTAATATTGATATAATATTATTGACTATAGACACTATTCAAATTTCAGCAATTTTTTCTCTAATATTCTTTATCTGTCCCAGGATCCTATGGAGGGTTATACGTTGCATTCAGTTGTCGTTTCTCCTTAGTTTCTCAAGTCTCTAGCAATTCCCAAGTCTTTCCTCATCTTTCATAACAAAACACATTTAAACAGCATTGATGACTGATTTTGTAAAATGACCCTCAGTTTGGGATATTATGATGTTTTCTCCTGATTGGAATAAGGTAATGCATTTTTGATAAAAACAACACAATAATGAAGTTGAATTCTTCTCAGTGTGTCAAATTAAGGGGCTCATGTGTAGACACTTGTGCTATTTCCAACATTTTGAAATTACAAACTGTGGCAATGAATTTTTTTTTGACTATGTATTTTTTAATTGATGGAGATATATGTTCAGGATAAATTCCAAGAAGTGGGGTTACTGTGTTGATAGGAAAGTCTTATGTAATTTTGTTAGATATTGCCACATTTCCCTCCAGAAGGACTATTTCCAATTTACATTCCCACTATCTTTGAATGAGAATATGTTGTTGTCTTATTTTAATTAAAAAAAAAAAAATTACATGGTGAGAAATTGTATCTCAATATTTTAATTTGTATTTTTGTAGTTACAAGTAAGCTTAATTTTTTTTCAAATATTTGGAGTCATTTTGTGTATTTTCTGTGTGTGTGTGTGTCTGTATTATCTATTTGTGTCTTTTCCATTTTCTCATTGTGCCTTTGTTACTTTATCCCTCAACTCTTTAAGAGTTTCTCACATATTAGGAATATTAGCCCTTTGTGTGATATATTGCAAATATTTTCTCCCTTTGTGTCAGTTGTCTTTTGACTTTATGTTTTTTTAAAGAAATCTTTATTATTTATTTTTAATGTATACATGCTTTTAGGTGCTGTTGAGTCAGTTATGACTCATATTGAACCTATGCACAACAGAACAAAATACTGCCTGGTCTTGCATCATCTTCATGCTTGAGTCCATTGTTGCACCCACTGTGTCAATCTATCTCATTGAGGGTCTTCCTCTTTTTTGCTGACTCTGCACTTTACCAAGCATGATGCCCTTCTCCCTCCTGATAACATGTCCAAAGTATGTGAGACATATTCTCACCATTCTTGCTTCTAAGGAGCATACTGATTGTACATTTTCCAAGACAGATTTGTTCATTCTCTTGGCAGTCCTCAGTATGTTCAATATTCTTCACCAACACCACAACTCAAAGGTACCAATTCTTCTTCTGTCTTCCTTATTCATTGTCCAGCTTTCACATGCATATGAGGCCATTGAAAACACCGTGGCTTGGGTTAGAGGCACCTTAGTCCTCAAGGTCACGTCTATGTTTTTCAACACTTTAAAGAAGTCTTTTGCAGTTGATTTGCCCAATTTAAAGCAATGTCTTTTGATAACTTGACTGCTATTTCTATGGGCATTGATTGTGGATCCAAGTAAAATGAAATCCTTGACAACTTCAATCTTTTCTGCGTTTCTCATGATGTTGCTTATTGGTACAATTGTGAGGATTTTTGTTTTCTTTATGTTGTGGTATAATCCATACTAAAAGGTATGATCTTTGATCTTCATCAGTAAGTGCTTCAAGTCCTCTTCACTTTCAGCAAGCAAGGCTGTGTCATCTGCATAATGCAAGTTGTTAATGAGTCTTCCTCCAATACTAATACCCCATTCTTCATATAGTCCAGCTTCTTGGGTTATTTGCTCAGGATACAGATTGAATAAAAAAAAAAAAAAATTTTTTTTTTTTTTGAATAGGTATAGTGAAAGGATACAACCCTGATTCACACCTTTCCTGACATTAAACCATGCAGTATCCCCTTGTTCTGTCTGAAGGACTGCCTCTTGATCCTTGTGCAGATTCCTCAGGAGGACAATTAAGTGTTCCAGAATTCCCATTCTCTGCAATGTTATCCATAACTTGTTGTGATCCACACAGTCAAATGCCTTAGCATAGTCAATAAAGCACAGGTAAACATCTTTCTGGCATTCTCTGCTTTCAGCCAGGGTGCATCTGACATCAGCAATGATATGCCTGGTTCCACATCCTCTTCTGAATCCAGCGTGAATTTCTGGAATTTCCCAGTGGGTATACTGCTTCAGCTGCTTTTGAATAATCTTCAGCAAAATTTTGCTTGCATGTGGTAGTAATGATATTGTACAATAATTTTTCCATTCGGTTGGATCACCTTTCTTGGGAGTAGGCATAAGGGTGGATCTCTTCTGGTCAGTTGGCCAGGCAGCTGTCTTCCAAATTTCTTAGCATAGACAAGTAAGCACCTCCAGCACTGCATTCATTTGTTGAAACATCTCAATTGGTATTCTGTCAATTCCTGGAGCCTTGTTTTTTGCCAATGCTTTTAGTGCAGCTTGGGCTTCTTCCTTCAGTACCATCGGTTACTGATCATATGCTACCTCCTGAAATGCCTGATGGTCAACCAATTCTTTTGGGTACACTGACTGTATGTATTCCTTCCATCTTCTTTTGATGCTTCCTGCTTCATTTAATATTTATTTATATAATATTCATTTCTTCTTCAGTTCTTTCAACTTGAGAAATGCCAAGAGTGTTCTTCCCTTTTGGTTTTCTATCTCCAGGTCTTTTCACATATCATCATACTACTTTACTTTGCCTTCTCGAGGTGCCCTTTGAAATCTTCTGTTCAACTCTTTTACTTCATCATTTTTTCATTTTGCTTTAGCTACCTGACATTCAAGGGTAAGCTTCAGAGTCTTTGCTGACATCCATTTTGGTCTTTTCTTTCTCTCCTGTCTTTTTAATGACCTCTTCCTTTCTTCATGTATGATGTCCTTGATGTCATTCCACAGCTCGTCCAGCCTTCAGTCGTTAATGTTCAACACGTCAAATCTGTTCTCGAGATGGTCTCTAAATTCAGGTGGGATATACTCAAGGTCTTACTTTGGCTCTCGTCCACTTGCTCTAATTTTCTTTATTTTCAACTTGAACTTGCATGTGAATAACTGATGGTCTGATCTACAGTCGGGCTCTGGCCTTGTTCTGACTGATGATATTGAGCTTTTCCATTATCTCTTCCCACAGATGTATTTGATTTGATTCCTGTGTATTCCTTCTGGTGATGTCCACGTGTATAGTCACCATTTCTGTTGGTGAAAAAAGGTATTTGCAGTGAAGAAGTCATTGGTATTACAAAATTCTATCATGTGATCTCTGACATTGTTTCCATTACCAAGGCCGTATTTTCCAAATACTGATCCTTCTTTGTTTCCAACTTTCACATTCCTATCACCAGTAATTATCAATGCATCCTTACTGCATATTCAATCAGTTTCAGACTGCAGAAGTTGGTTGGTAAAAATCTTCAATTTCTTCATCGTTGGCCTTAGGGGTTGGTGCATAAATTTGAATAATAGTTGTATTAACTGGTCTTCCTTGTAGATATATGATATTATCCTTTCACTGACAGTGTTGTACATTAGGAGAGATCTTGAAAGATTCTTTTCAAAAAAGGACATAATGTCATTCCTCTTCAAGTTGTCTTTCCTGACATAGTAGGCCATATGACTGTTGGATTCAGAATGACCAATACCAGTCCATTTCAGCTCACTAAAGCCTAGGATGTTGATCTTTATGAGTTTCATGTCACTTTGACCATTTCTCATTTTCCTAGATTCATACTTCCTACATTCCACATTCTGATTATTAATGGGTATTTGCAATTGTTTCTTCTCATTTTGTGTTGTGCCACATCAGCAAATGAAGGTCCCAAAAGCTTGACTCTATCCATGTCTTTAAGGTCAACTCTGCTTTGAGGGGGCAGCTCTTCCCCAGTTGTCTTCTTAATGCCTTCCAACCAGAAGGGTTCACCTTCGAGCACTATATTAGACAATGGTCCAATGGTAGTCATAAGGTTTTCACTGACTAATTCCTTTCCGAAGTAGACCACCATGTCCTTCCTAGTCTGTCTTAGTCTTGAACCTCAGCTGAAACCTGTCTGCCATGGGTGATCTTGCTGGTATTTGAATACAGGTGTCATAGCTTCTAGCATCATAGCAACACTCAAGCCCCCACAGTAAGACAAACTGACAGATCTGTGGGGGGATTTATACATAGTGAAATATTTTGTCAAATTATCTTGTCTCATTTGGAAAGGGAATTTTGGGAGGTGACTTATCAGATATCTTCCATTGTTTTCTGCTTCAGATTCTCCTGAAATCACTTTTAAAGTATAAAACCCAATCAAAAATAGAAGTATTACGTTTCTGGAAGATAATAAATACATAATATTTTATAAGTGTGTTTATCAAATAAATAATCAAAAAATAATTCAGAAGCATATTGGCCCTTTGTATCAGACTTAACTTTCACTACTCTATAGCATGTGTGTCTTAATCCAAATAGGATGACCTCTGTATTATATCCCTTTCAGTTAATGATCAGTCTGGTTTGGTCATGCTATTCTCTACTGCAAAATATCTTCATCTCTTGTTGAAAAGTTTTTTTTTTTTATTTTTGCCAGAAATTCTGTAACTTAACCCAGAAGTTCTATATTTTAGACAGATACTGTCTTAATTATCCAGTGCTGCTATGATAGAAGTACCAAAAGTGGATAGCTTTAACAAAGAGAAATTTATTTGTTCACAATTTAGGAGGCTAGAAGTCGAAATTCAGGCTGTCGGCTCCAACAGGCTTTCTATGTCTGTTGGTTCTGGAGGAAGGTCCTTGTCATCAATTTTCTCCTGGTCTAGGAGCTTCTCAACACAAGAACTTTGAGTCCAAAGGACACAGTCTGTTCCCATCATTGCTTTCCTGGTGGTATGAAGTCCCCATGTCTTTCCTCTCGCTTCTCTGTTTTGTATTGCAAAAGAGATTAACTAAAGACACAACCTAATCTTGTAGAGTGAGTCCTGCCTCAAGAACGTAACTGCCACTAATCTGACCTCACAATACATAGAAATATCACATCAGATGACAAAATGGTAGACAATTGCGCAGTACTGAGAATCATAGCCTAGCCATGTTGATACAAATTTTGGGGAAGCACAATTCAATCCATGACATTCTACCCTTTGGCCCTCCAAAATTCATCTCCTTGCCACATGTTAAACACATTCACCCCATCCTATCATAAAAAAAGTCTTAAATCAACTTCATGTCCAAAATCCAAAAGTTTCTCTTTGTCTGTGAAATCTAGAATACAATTTATCTGCTTCCATTGTGGTGGAACATGCACAGGCTAGCCAATGCCATTACAAATTGTAGGGAAAGAAGGGTTAACAGTCACTAAGCAAGTCTGCAGAACACATTACATTAGCACTCAAGCCTTGGAAATAATCTTCCGTTCTCTGAAACCATTTATGCCGTGCTTGGGGTTTTTTGCCCTGCAGACTCTGGATATTGGCCACACTCTCCAGATTCTTGGTGGAGGCTTGTCAGCCCTGGGCTTCAACTTTGTCTTCCAGGCTCACTGGAATGGCAACTCGGCTTCTCTGGCTTTGGGCGGCTCCATGCTCTTAGTCCATCTGAGTAGCAACCCTAACACTGTGGCCCTGTTCTTCTGCCCCTTGTGCATGGCAGCCATGCCCCTCAGCTTTGGGCAGTGGATCTGGCCCCATCCCACTTGCACTTGTGAATGGCAACTCCACACTCCAGAAGTGAGTTGGTGAAGATCTGACTCTTTAAAATCTAGGAGGCTCTGGTTCCACCCTTCCAAACTCCAGAGGCCATAACTCTACACTTTGAGACTGAAGCAGCTCTGCTTCCTGTTTTCCTTGTCTCTTCACCTTCTGCTTCCTGGTTCCTTGGCCTCTCAGCCCCTAGGGCCTTGCCACTCGTGTCCACCCTGCTGGGGCAAGAGTTCGAAAGCTCTTTAGCTCCATCAATAAGTACCTGGAGGCACACCACTCTACCAGTAAACTTTTGTCAGAAGGCACTCAGCTCTCTTGCTCCCTAGGTTGGCAGGCCTAGCTTCACCAATAAGTGCCTAGAGGCATGACACTCTGCCAGGAAGCCTCTTGCACAAAGGCAGTCAGCTTTCCCACTCCATGGTTAGTTATAGCACTGTATCCTGCTGGTCTCCTGGTTCTGCTGCTGCCATTTTTCTGCTGCCGCTTCTCATCATCTGCACCATCTCCAATGTTAACAGCTTTCTTCACTTCCTTCTGAGTCGTCAGCAAGAATTGTCTTTGACGTCCAGAATTCTACCAACAGTCTCTTCAAGGCAATTTAGGCTTTGACTATTATGCACTTTAAAATTCTTCCAGCCTCTATCTATTAACACTTTCAAAACCACTTCCACATTTTAGGTATCTGTTAGAGCAGCACCCTACTCTCTCGATACCAAAATCTGTCTTGGTTATCTAGGAGTGCTATAACAGAAATACCACCAGTGGATGGCTTTAAAAAATGGAAATTTATTCTCTCATAGTCTAGTAGGCTAGAAGTCTGAACTCAGAATGCCAGCTCCAGGGGAAGGCTTTCCCTCTCTGTCAGTTCTGGGGGAAGTTCCTTGTCATCAATCTTCCCTGGTCAAGGATCTTCTCAGCACAAGGACCCTGTGTCTAAAGAACATGCTATTCTCCTGGCTCTTGTTTCTTGTTAGTATGAGGCCCCCATGTCTCTCTGCTTGCTTCTCTCTTTTATATCTCAAAAGAGATTGACTTAAGACACTAGCTGTAATGGACTGAATTGTGTTCACCAAAAATATGTTTCAACTTGGTTAGGCCATGTGTGGTTTTCCTCCATTTTGTGATTTTTCTATGTGTGATAAATCATAATCTCTGCCTGTGGTTAAAAAGGATTAGGGTGGGTTGTAACACTCTTGCTCAGGTCACATCCCCGATCCAATGTAAAGGGAGTTTCCCTGGGGTGTGGCCTGCATAACCTTTTTTCTTACAAGAGATAAAAGGAAAGTGAAGCAAGCAGAGAGTTGGGGACCTCATACCACCAAGAAAGCAGTGCTGGGAGCAGAGCACGCCCTTTGGACCTGAGGTTCCTGTGCTGAGATGCTCCAAGACCAAGGAAAGATTGATGATGAGGCCCTTCCTCCAGAGCTGACAGAGAGAGAAAGCCTTCCCCTGAATTTGGATTTGTAACCTACTAGACTGTGAGAGAATATCTTTGTTAAAGCCATTCACTTGTGGTATTTCTGTTATAGCAGCACTAGATGATCAAAACATTACCTAATCTTATAGATTGAGTCCTGTCTCATTAACATAACTGCCGCTAATCCCACCTAATTAATATCATAAAGGTAGGATTTACAACACATAGGAAAATCACATCAGGTGACAAAATGGTAGACAATCACACAATACTGAGAATCATAGCCTAGCCAAGTTGACACAGATTTTGAGGACACCATTCAATCCACGACAGGTACCATATATTGGAGAAGCATAATGATAAAGCAAAAATAAATTGATTTTTTCCTAAGAAGGCTTTGGATCTAAATACTAATACTGTCACTTGTTAGAAGTTGACCATGATATAGTTATTTAACCAGATTTGATCCCATTTAATAATCTGTAAATAGGGGATTCACATTTATCTTTCAGAGCTGTACTTACACAATAAATATTAATTTTAAACATCTTTTCAGTGTTGAAGGGCCTTACAAAAACTTCACAGTTTGACAGTATTTTGTTCTATTTTTTGAATTTCAAAATATCAATTGGAATCTTTCAATTAATTATGAATTGTCCTATAACTCTTTCATATAAATGCATCTTTTATTGAAATTAAAATTTTAACGGGGTTATAATTTTCTGCCAAATCAATGATTGCTAAATTCTTTCTATGCTTATGACATTTCTTTCCTGACAGTACATCCATTATGGCTGTGTCTTCATCAACTGACTAATCTGAAAAAGGAACAATTGAATCTAGTCAAACCATCAGTCTAAAAAATAAATAGTTGTTAACTTAATAGTTGTTATTTTGATGAAGAGAGACAATTTCTTCTGAAATAAGCAGTTAAATAAATTCAGTTTTATACTCAACTAAATTGTATAGCCGAAGTATGAAAAATTTCTGTATATTAGATTATAGCTTAAAAATACTTCTTTGTAAATAATTCTACTTGAAAATGCATTTTTAGATAATTGCAACTCTGATTTCAAATTACTTTTTTCTTTGTATATAAGCTTAACTTTTAATATGTCATCTTTTCAATCATGTCAAAATACTTTTTAAAGGTACTCACTTATTTGTAATTAAAAAGACTCTACATTAAAAAAGTATGAATGAGAAAAGAAGAGAATATTTGACCATGAGTCATTTATGTTTTGAGTTATGGAACAAATTTTGTTTTGGATAAAAGGTATTTCCTGTTGTCAACCTCTGTCAAATCTCTAATAAAAAGATAACATTCTTATGTTGTTGTTGCTGTTGTTAGGTGCCGTCAAGTCACTTCTGACTCATAGCCACCCTATCTAAGTACAACAAAATGAAACACTGGCTGTGCCATCCTCTTAATCCTTGTTATGCTTGAGCTCATTGTTGCAGCCACTGTGTCAATCCATCTCCTTGAGGAGCTTCCTATTTTTTGCTGACTGTCTACTTTACCAAGCATGATGTCCTTCTTCAGGGTCTGGTCCCTCCTGATAACATGTCCAAAGTATATGAGATGAAGTCTTGCCATTCTTGCTTCTAATGAGCATTCTGACTGTACTTTTTCTAAGACAGATTTGCTTGTTCTTCTTGCAATCCATGGTATATTCAATATTCTTTGCCAACACCATAATTCAAAGGCATCCAGTCTTCTTTGGCCTTCTTTATTCATTGTCCATCTTTCACATGCATATGAGGCGATTGAAAACACCAAGGCTTGGGTCAGGAGCACCTTAGTTCTTAAAGTGATATCTTTGCTTTTTAACATTTTAAAGAGGTCTTATGCAGCAGATTTGCCCAATGCAGTGCATCTTTTGATTTCTTGACCGCTGCTTCCATGGGCGTTGATTATGGATCCAAGTAAAATGAAATTCTTGACAATTTCAATCTTTTCGTTGTTTACTATTTTGCTTATTGGTCCTGTTGTGAGGATTTTTGTTTTCTTTATGTTGAGGTGTAATCCATACTGAAGGCTGTGGTCTTTGATCTTCATCAGTACTTGGTTCAAGTCCTCTTCACTTTCAGCAAACAAGATTGTGTCATCTGCATATTGCAGATTGTTAATGAGTCTTACACCAATCCTGATTTTACATTCTCCATGTTGTCCAGGTTCTTGGATCATTTGCTCAGCATACAAGTTGAATAAGTATGGTGAAAGAATACAACCATGACCACATCTTTCTAGTTGCCAGTTTCTGCCAAATTTCTTCAATAAAAAGAGAATGTTCTTATACTTATTCATTAAAATTTTTTTATGGGCTAATGTTTATTATGTATCTTGCAGAATATTATCACCTGGTCTCTTTCCACGAATTTGGTCAAATTGATTTTTTTTTTCCTTAAATAACTTTATTTTTTAGAGTTGTTTTAGAATGATAGAAAAATTGTGCAGAATGTATAGCTAGTACCCATACGCTTCCTCTCTGGCCTGCACTCGGTTTTTTCTATTATTAACATCTTGCATCTGTGTGGTATTTTTGTTATAATTGATGAATCAACATTGATACATTATTATTAACTGAACTCCATAGTTTACATTAGGATTCATTCTTAGCGTTATATAAACCAAAACAAAAAAACAAATCCATTGCCGTTGTGTTAATGCTGACTCATAGTGACCCTGTAGGACAGAGTAGAACTGCCTCATATGGTTTTCAAGTTGCAGCTGGTAGGTTTGAACTGCCGATCTTATTAGCAGCCAAGCTCTTAACCACTGTGCCAACAGGGCCCCTTGTGTTGTATAGTCCCTTGGATTTTGACAAATGCTTAATGGCATGTATCCACCTTTACAGTATGAAATATGGAATAGTTTCACTGCCCTAAAAAATCCCTGTGCTCAATTTATTTTAAAATCTCCTATCGTTGTATGGAAACTTGGTGGCACAGTGGTTAAAGTGCTCTGCTGCTAACTGAAAGGTCAGCAGTTTGAACCCACCAGCTGCTCCAGGGAGAAAGATGTCTGCTTCTGTAAAGATTTATAGCTTCGAGAACCCTATGGGGTGTCCTATCGGTCACCATGAGTTGGAATTGACTTGATGACAGTGGGTATCATTGCATGATAAAAATTATTGAAAGATTGAGGATTTTTGCCATTGTTAGTTTCTTTTAATCAGCATTAATGTTTTTATTTTGTTCCTGTTGATATCTATTTTACATATTTTGTGAAAAATAAAAGCTAATAATTGTCACTGAGTATGAAACCAAAAAACCCAAACCAATCCTGTTTCTGTTTAGTTGATTCTGACTCATAGCGACCATGTGGGACAAAGTAGAGCTGCCCCATAGGGTTTCCAAGGAGCGGCTGGTAGATACAAACTGACGACCTTTTGGTTAGCAGCTAAGCTCTTAACCACTGCACCACTAGGGCTCCAAGTATGAAAAGGCAAAATAAATTATCAAGCTATTATTTTTGCTTTTCTTTCTCAGAGGTCAGTGAGTAGAAAATCTCCATTAACCAGGTCTGTGTATTTTCAGTAACTGAGTATTGCTAATTTACTTACTCTCAGTTTTAGTCTTTGGGATCTAGACTTTGTAAAGCATAACTAGATCAAGCTGGGAGCAGAGGTTCCTTCAGGAACAATTGGTTCTAAATATGAACTTCTCCTAGAGAAGCTCCTCCATTATCTATCTATATATTAAACTTCTAGCCCTTCTTGTGTTGAGGAAAAAAAGAAAAAAAGTTCAAATGGCATAAAACAAAATAAGCTATATTAACAGGCATACGTGGAACTTTTAACAAAAATCTAAGTGGTTGAAAATTTTACCAAGAAAATGTACTTTGTAATTAAAACCCAAGATGTTCTATATTTGATAGTGTTTCCAAGATTTATGTCCTAGGCCTTGTTTTCTTCTTCTTTCCACATACCCTACAGGAAAAATCTTGTCTTCTCTAGTGCGTTCAACTAACATTTATTTACCATAAAAAAACCCAGTGCCGTCGAGTCGATTCCGACTCATAGCGACCTTATATTTACCATAAGCATACCAAAACCAAACCCGTTACCTTTAAGTCATTTGATAATGACTCTATGGGACAGGGAAGAACTGCGCCGTAGGGTTTCTAAGGAAGGGGTGGTGGATTCAAACAGCCAACCTTTTGGTTAACAGCTGAGCTCTTAACCAGTGTGCTACCAGGGCTCCATCATAAACATATGTACACAATAACTCCCAAATTAATGTTATTTTCTCCACATTCTCAGCAAAGCTTCAGACTCACATCGATTGGTTAATTAATTAGATCTGTTCAAACAATACTTATTGAATATTTACAGAGAATAAAGAATAAACAAAATATGTTCTGCTGCCAGGATGTCTACCTTAATACCCTATAATCACTTCAAAGACAATTTTCCTAGTACGTCCTATAATCCTGATTAATATATCATTATTAAACCAATTATCTAAGTTACATTATTAGTATGAAGAATATAGTCTTTTAATATTGTTCCTAAAGGAAAAAGAAAACCTCTGAAGAATTTAAGAGTAGGGTGATATGATCAGATTTTCATTTTTAAAGATCCAGATGGATTCCAGAAAGATAGTGGTGTCTGGGATAGAGTTGAATTCATATAATCCCTGTGTAAAAACAGACAAAAGTAGAACAGAAATAGCAACCAAAAACAAACAAATAAAAACAGTGAAGCTCACCCGGGCTACCCACACACTCTGAGTATAGAGAAATTAATTTCATGCATTTAAAAGCAGTAGAAATTTGCAGAGTCAAATTCTATACAGAATTTATAATCAGAAAAAAAGAGAATAAGAAGCAGAATAATGTCCCAATAAACAATAAAAGCACACCAGAAAATTTTGCCCATAAAACAGATGAAAACTGGAACCTAATATTTCAAAATGAATTTAAAAAATTATAGATGCTATGAAAGAACAACATAAATAAATTCAGAAATAAAATGAAGGAAAAGAAAATTTGAAAAGAGGAGGTAGAACTCAGGCAATAAAATAAAAATTTACTTCAGAAATTGAAATTAAATTAGAGGAAACATAAAAATAAATAAATAGATGATACCAGAAGGAAGAGAAAGAATAAAAAGGACAAAATAATGAAAGCTTTAAAAATAAAGAGCTAAAAATGAATTTGAAAGAATAGTTATAGAAGATATGCAATGAAAACCAAAACAATGAAAAAGAACAAATACTACCCCTGGGTGGTGCAAACAGTCAAGTACTCTACTATTAGCCAAAAGCTTGGTGGTTTGAACCCATCCAGAGGCACCTCGGAAGACGGGCCTGGCAATCTGCTTCCAAAAATTCAGAACCTTGAAATCCCTATGGAGCAGTTCTACTCTGCACACATGGAGTCGTCGCCATGGGTCAGAATGTTTTGGACAAAACTAACAGCAATGGCAACAACAACATAACTCACCAAAAATTTCCTAATATAAAAGACAACTGAAAGCTACATAGTAGAAATGTATTGCTAAAATCATTCAAAAATGGCAAGACACATTATGGTCAAACTGAGATTTTAAAGAAAAAGGAAAAAAAAATTGGGCATCCAGGAAAAAAAAATTCATAAAGGAAAATCATATTGTCATTATATTTTTCAACATCAACACTTTATGCTAGAAGACATTAATGTGACTTATTTAAGGTACTCAGTGAAAGAAAATGCAAGCCATAGAATTTTACTATCAGTCAAAATGAACTTGTAGGCTTCAGATGAATTTAATTTATACAGACTGAGTGTGCAAAGATATTCTCAGAATTCCTTATTGAAGAATCTACTAGGGAACAAACTTCTTGCATACAAAAAAGCTGTGAAATAAAAGACAATGGCGATCATTATATGTATCTTTACCTGTTTAACCAAGAGTGAATTGTGACTATAAGGAAAATAGTTTAGTATGTCATAGCTGTATGCTCTACCGGTGCGTGTATGCTAAATCTGTTAAAAATGAAGGAAAAAGAGGGGACACATACAGGTATTAGCTGGGATAATAAGGTTATCACTTAAATTCAGATGTTGTGGAGATAGAGCGAAGTGAAAAGAAGTTACTAGCTAATTTCAATATTGCTCATATGAGGTAGCCATGAAAATAGAAATAAAAGAGAGGATTAAGGATATTATATTGAATTACTAAACTAAAATTAACAATTGGAATAAAAATAAAAACCTTCCTAGAAACAAAACAAAACAAAAACAAAATACAGACACCCCTCCAAAAGGAGAGAGAACAAATAAAACAGCATGACATAACTGACCAAGTATAGTAATATAAATTGACTTAACTCACCTTATGAAAAAACTAAGATCTTCAGATTGATGTTTGTTTAACAAAGCTAATTCAAAACTGTGCTGTTTATAGGAGGCACACATAAGGATATTCAGAATAGCTAAAAATAGAAAGAACATACAAAGGGAAATGCAGCTGAAAGGAAAGATGGTATTACAATATTAACATCTGATTAAGCAGAAATCAGACAAGAAACATTAAAAGAAACAGAACACTTTATAATGCTAAAGGCTACAATTCACAATGAAGCTATATTTACTAACATTTACGGACACTATAACACGTTAATAGTTTTCTTAAAGCAGAAACCATAAACTGCACAAGCAAGCTAATGATAGGATATGGTAGAAACACACTGATACGATAGGATGTCTCAAACCACGATCGAGCAAACGAAAAATCATTTGTAAGCTTATAGAACACCTAAACACATAATAAAGTAGATCTTACAGATATTTAACTAACCTTGAAAATAGATAATACAACATATTTTCAAATGCACATAGAACATTCATAAAAAATTCTCATATTCTAAGCTACAATAGTGGCTTTATATTATCTAAAATTTAGCTAACTGGGATTGCAATTTCCTTTCCTGTATGGTTCTGGCTTAGTCTTAGCCACAAGAAAGATATTGAGAGAATTGGAATGTGGAACTGAAGCAACAGCGAGATTCACACTCAGAAGACCAGTCCAGCTCAAGCACTTTGTCAGAGAATTCTTGCTCACTTCGCGGCAATGGTGTAGCAGCTGGACCCACAGCTCCTCCAGTTTATGCTGGACGTACTCTTCCTTCAGTTTTGCTGATTTCTGGGCCAATTTGTGTCCTTATGTTTGGCAAAGTGTACCAGTTCTTCTGCAGTTCACTCACATCATCAAATGTGTAGGCTTGGAAGCAGTGACAGACTAATACAGTTTCTGTGCAAAGACCGCTGTTAGTTCCAGTTTGTTTCCAAGAGTTTAAGCTCATCCTCGGGAGTTGCCATTTGTACCTGCTCTCCTTCACTTCACATGCATCTTCCCTTCCAGGCTCAGATCCACCACTAGATTCAAGGTCTCAGACTTATATCAATTGCTTAACCAGTTCCCGTGATTACTTAAGGCCTAATCCTCATAACAAAATCATTAGAATAGTTCTGTGGCAGATAAAAATGACCTTAACAATATTTTCCATTATGTGCTCTTCTAGAACACTGTTACTCCTCCACCAAGAAGTAGATTCTATATCCCCTCATCTTGAAACTGGGAGCACATCTGTGATTGGCTCAACTAATAAAGTATGATGAAAGTGACTACTGAGACTTCTGAGGCTACGTCACAGAAAGTGAAAGAGCTTCTGCCAACTTCCTTTTGGGATGCTTGACCTTGACATCCAGCCACTATGCAGTGAGAAGACCCAGGCTGCATGGAGAGGCCCACCTAAGAGAAAATGAGACCCCTGGCCCTCAGTCCACTGTAACTTGTCAGCCACATTCTGCAGCAACATTCCAGCCATATTAGTGACCTATCTTGGGAGAGCATCTTCTGTTCCTGGTTGAGCAGCACTAGCTAATGCTGCATGGAGTAGAGATGAGCCTTCCCGATTGAGCTTAGTCCATGTTACAGATTTCAAGAGAAAAATAAGTGATTATAATTGTTTTAAGTCATTAAGTTTTGAGATGATATGTTGCACAATACATGATTGGAACAGTCATTTGATATTAATCTAATGAATCTCCCTAAGATTCTCTTTCATTTGTTTTATACCATAGTTTAATCATCGTATGATTCCAGTAAGCATTATATCTTTCTGACCAGAAAAAAAAAGATGTATTAATAGAACAAAAACAAAATATTCAATAGCAAAAGATGCTGTGGGTTAGATGGCAAGACATATTAATTAATCATTTACCTTAATTCACTTTTGCTCTCATTACTCGGTCTTCTTAGTACAACTGGAAGGCTAGATTGGATTTGATGGGCCATTTTTCTCTGCAATCAGCTTTCTTGCAGAAAACGTCAACCAGAACTGGATCATTCTGAAAGAAGTTATGGCAGTCTCTTCAGTAGACAAACTAGTGCTGTAAATATTTTCATTTCAATCAATTATTAGTCCAAGCAATTTTTATTATTTCTCTTAGTAACAGCTTTGAAGGAATTAAAAGCTCTTTTGTGAGAACCAATTTATCAACTAAAGCTCTAAAAATTGATATCAATATTTCTACTCAGAAGACATAAAGAGATAAGGAAACATTTCATAACTTACACATCTGTTTGTCTTCTAGAGGCTATAATAACTATGTTGTTAAATAAACAAATGATTCAGTGGTCAAAATTGTTGTATTGTTTATATTATAATCACTTATTTTTAGCAGGCAGCTCTTTAAATAATACTAGGTATAAAAATAAAGAGAAATACAGAATATTTTCCAATAAATCTTGGAATATTACCATAATTAATTCTTATATCATATTATCTTAATTTTTAGAACCCAAGAAGAAGCATTGGAAATTTCCTATAATTTCTTGTCCTTTTCCCATGGTTTATTTTTCACTATCCGTTTTAACTTCAACATATCCCTGTGGAAACCCTGGTGGTGTAGTGGTTAAGAGTCATGGCTGCTAACCAAAAGGTCAGCAGATCATCTCCACAAGGTGCTCCATGGAAACTCTACAGGGCAGTTCTACTCTGTCCTACGGGGTCTCTATGAGTTGGAATGGACTCAAGAGCAACTTTTTTTTTCTTTATAACATATCCCTACTGGCTTATTAGCATATATGAAGCAGTCTTAAAACAAACAAACAAGCAAACAAAACAAACCCGTTCCTGTCGAGTTGATTCCGACTCATAGCGACCCTATAGCACAGAGTAGAACTGCCCCACAGAGTTTCCAAGAAGTGTCTGGTGGATTTGTGCTACCAACCTTTTGTTTAGCAGCCACAGCACTTAGTCACTGCACCACCAGAGTTTCATTTAAGTAGTCTTAAGTAGTACCAAATTAACAGCATCGTTGTCTAAACCAAGAAATATTATTTAAACTCTCTTCATACCCTCAGAACCCCCCAAAATTCATTCCCTTGCCACATGCAAAACACATTCACTCCATCCTGTCATCTCAAAAGTCTTGTAACAACTCCAAGTTCAAAATCTCATATTCTGAAACATCTAATTCAAATATGAGTGAGACTTTAGGCGTATTCCATCCTGGGATAAAATTCCTCTTTGTCTATGAACCTGTGAAATTTAGACTGCAAGTTGTATGTTTCCAAAGTACAACGGTGTAACAGGTACAAAGTAGAAGTTACAAATGGGAGATATTGGAGGGAAAGAAGGCATAATGGACACCAAGAGAGTAAAAAACTAGCAGAACAATTTACATTAGCTCTTAATTCTATCTTCTCTGAAACCATCTAGGCAACAGCCCTGTCCCTCCAGCCTCTGAGTGTTGGCCATGATCTCTGGATTTTGGGTGGAGGCCCCTCAGCCTTTGGCTTCAGCTCTGCCTTCCAGGCCCAATGGGACAGCATCTCTGTTCTCTTGGCTTTGGCCCGCCCCTTTCTCCTAGTTCATCTGAGTGGTGAGCCCATGCCCTTGACCCTGGCAGACCTCGTTCCTCTATTCCTTGGACATGGCAGCCCCACCACCTCAGCTTTGGACAGTGGACCTATTCCTCTGGCACACAATAATGGCAGCTCCATGCTTCAGAACCGAGTTGACGATGATCTGACTCTTTGAAACCTAGAAGGCTATGGCCCCACTCTTTGAGATACAGGAGGCCATGTTTCCAACCTTTGAAAACAAGAAAGCCTGGCTTCCCCTGTTCCTTCCAATAGTTCTGCTTATCTCTGAGCTGCTCCAAGGATGGTCCTTTTCTCTTTTTGGAGGACAACAGATGTAGCTCCTTTAGCCTATAGAATTCCAAGAGGGAGAAAATTTTCTTCCCTTTTGTCCTTTTTCTGTCCCCTTTAGTCTAAGCTGATGGTTATCTGCTGCGTTAGTTGGTTAGATTCATCAGTCACAGGCTTAATCTCATTAAAAAAAGATTCTTTAGCCATGTTCTTGGTGAAAACTCTAGGACTTATGTCCTTAGTTTATACGATAAAACTTTCCAAGTCTTTGAGTTTAATTTTCATTTTCTACAGTTTACTTTTAAGTACATCTCTTTCCTCTCACATTTTACTATAAACAGCAAGGATAAATCACACAGACACTTTAAGATCTTGCTTAGAAATCTCAGCTACATATCTAAGTTTATCACTTGCAAGTTCTACTTTCCACCAAATATTTGATCATAATCAAACAAGTTCTTTGCCAATGGATAAAAAGCATGGTCCTTCTTCCGTTGCCCAATCACATGTTCATTATTTTCTTTTAAAGCTTCACCGGGAGCACATTTAACTTGCACAATTCCAGCAACGGAATGTTGCCGGTGCCATAAGTATTCTGTAAGACAATAGAGACTTTCTCTCTAGCTCTCCTCACTTCCTTCTGAGCCCTCACCAGAATTGCTTTTGGTGTCTGTAATTCTACCAACAGTCTCTTCAAGGCAATCAAGGCATTTATTATTAGGCATAGTAATTTTTTTTTTTTATAGTGAAACTCTTCCAGCCTCTACCCATTACCCAATTCTAAAACCACTCCCACATTTTAGGTATGTGTTAGAGCAGCACCCCGCTCTTCCAGTACCAAATTCTGTCTTAGTTATCTAGTGCTGCTCTACAGAAGTACCACAAGTGGATGGCTAGTATAGGTGGCTAGAAGTTTGAATTCAGGGCACCAACTCTAGGGGAAGACTTTCTCTTTCTGTTCTGGGGGAAGGTCCTTGTCTTCCTGCAACATCTATGGGCCCAGCATTCTTTGAAGATCTTCATGTGTCTTGGCATCAGTCTTCTCCTAGGCCTAAGAGGTTCTCAGCACAGGGACCCCAGGCCCAAAGGACTCACTTTGCTCCCAGCTTTTCTTTCTTGGTAATAGTCAGGTGTCTCCCCTCTCGTTTGGCTTCCCTGTTCCTTTTTCTGTTTTAAGATAAAAATATGATTCAAGGAAGGTTGTAAGGCTGTGTCTTAAGATACGCCTCACACTGGTCCTGTCCCATTTACCTACAGAAGTTATGATTTACAACATATCAAAAAATGGAGGATAATTAAATCAGATCACAAAATAGAGGACAACCAGACAATACCGGGAATCATGGCCTAGCCAGGTTGACACATATTTTGGGGGGAAAAATTCAATCAAAGACAGCTATGCCAATTGAAAAACTTAGGTTTTCCAGAACAGGTGTGGCTGTCATAGAAATCTTGCTGGGAGAATTAAAGGTTAGTTAGTACTTTGTTCATCTTAATTCAGAGACTTTAATTTATTTTAACACTTTTTCTTCCTAATTTTTCCTCTTAAGTAAGAAATTAAAGTTTCTGAGAAGTCTTGTTGCTCAGGTACTGACATTTTGTGCCTAATAGTACGGGAATGAGTTGACTCACTGTTAATTTAAAGTGAGTCCTGGGCATGTTGCCTTGAGCCAAAGATTGTGGTTGGAAATTTTACCATGGATGTTTTCTATGTGGTTTCACTGTATATTACACAACTCATGCAGAATTTTTCTGGAGGCTGAGGCCAAGAGGCAAAAGACATAGTGCCACCAACTTCAGAATATAACTACTCATTTTACTCTTTGTGTTTATACGTGAAAGATAATTGTAATTAAAAAAAAAAAGTCTATCTCTGAAGTGTAAATATTCACAATTCTCTTGCCATCTAGAGGAAAGGAACTCATATTATTGGATGACTTTTTGTGCCAGACCTTGTGTTAGGTAGTACAGGAGAGCATAGAGTGTAAATATAAATAAGACTTGGACCAATTCTTGAGGAGTTCACAACCAAATGACAAAGACACATGTGCACAAGCACAATCACAGTATACTATGAAAGGTGTTGTCTCAGGCTGGGTTCTCTCTACTTTACCAAGCATGATGTCCTTCTCCAGTGAATGGCCACTCCTGAAAACCTGTTCAAAGTACTTGAGACAAAATCTCACTTTCCTTGCTTCTAATGAGCGTTCTAGCTGTACTTCTTCCAAGACAGATTTGTATGTTTTTCTGGCAGTCGGTGGTATATTCAATATTCTCCAACACCAGAATTCAAAGGTTTCAATTCTTCTTTGATCTCTTTTATTCCTTGTCCAGCTTTTGCATGCATATGAGGTGACTGAAAATACCATAGGAATAAAAATTTTATCTTCCTCTTTATAGCACAGAAAGGTAAACTGTATGATCATCTGTATATTTTCAGTAGCCAAGCTTTTTTGGACTAGGAAAGAGGGTAAATAGGTTATAATATTCTAATATGGGTATTTATGGGAAAAAAAAAAAGGAATGAGTCAGACCTGAGTCATTGGATTATGCAAATAAGTATGAGAAGTATGGATAATACTATCATAGAGAAAACAAGAAATAATGAAAAGCATATGGGACAGAATGTTTTGAAATGTTTACCAAATAAATTGTAATTATTATTTATAATGAATTTTTCACCGTTCTTGGTCTAGTAAGTATAATTATATAAATATCTATAATTTTCATTTTATATATGAAAACAGTTGTACATATCCATTATTACCTTATGATCTTCTTGGAACCTCAGTTTTCCAGAATAGGTATAATTGTGCTTGACCAACTCCTTCATGATCCAGGACTTTCAAGGTCCTTGAGTTCTTGAAGATTACATGGGTTCTTCAATCTGAATCCAGACTGCAATCAATATTTATGACCCCACCTACATTGCCATTTTTAATATACCCTCTTTCACTTTGAATACTAACTTGTCTCTTTGAACATACTCTGCTTCCTTGAATATTAACCTTTTGCTTTTTGTTAAATAATATACAGACAGAAAGTTGGTTAAGCAAAGTACTGAAGTTTAAGTGTAGATGAAGTTATCACTATGATATAAGGGGTATGATAATAATTCATTTACTTAATAATATGGATCTTATTAATGAAAATGGCTACCACTTTAAGTAAAATGTGTCATACTTTGAGCTAAACAGTTTTTCAGTGCTAACACAATACTTAGCAACCCATGAGTTAATTATTTCATCTCTCCAGCTTACATATGAGGAAATTGAGATTCTGAGAGGGAAATAGCTTACCCAAGATTACACAACTAGAGTGCCAATAGTGTCTATTCCAACCCAGACTCTTAATTGTGACATCACATTGCCTTCATTTTTTCTTCAGGCATATCACAAAATGAATGTATTTCATTATTCCACAAGATAATAATAACAACTACCAAAGAATAAGAACTCATACTCTGTTAAAATAAAATCAAAGAGATTTATTGAAGGCTCAAAACAGAACTGGGGAAACATTCACTCTCACAAAGTGAAACAAAACTCTCTGCCTGGCTGAAGGTATATAGGTATATTTATATGGTAAAATCAGGAAGTAACAGCAGAATATTTCTGAATGGTGCTCAGTGACTTAGGAAAGTGAGAGGCGGGATCACTCAAAGTGAAGAATAGAAAGGGATTTGTGCAAAGCTTATAGGGGGACCATTTGGATTGGTTGCTTTCTTAAATTAAGAAGTACATGACTAAAGTGGGACATACAAGGTTGTCACAAGATAATCACAGAAGCTAAAATTGTTTCTTGAGCAAGGTGCTTCCCAAGGGCTTCTTAGCAGTAGATTTCTAATAAGCCATTTACATCAAGACCCCATTTGGGAATATGTTTTCTACATCCTTAACCACAATGGAAAACATTTTCTTAAATACAGGCCTGAATCTATGTCAGAAGTTAATGGTTATTAGGTAAGTAAGCAGATGTTAAGATGGAGTCTGGACTCCATTTTAGTAGGGTCAAACACCTCAGCTTTGGGGTTCTCACACACAAGGGTGGGAAATTATTACCAGTGTCTGTATCACAAAGATATCTCTTATTCACAAACTGTACAAATAATTTAGCGTAGCTGGAGTAAAGACCAACTCAGTGCAGGCAATCCATGTAAGTAAGCTGCTGAATTTGCTGCTGGTGGAGTTGGGTTTTTTTTTTTTTTTTTCTGCCTCTGCATCTTGAACTCATGGTTGCTATTGCTCCTGCTGAAAACCTAATACTCCTTCACTTAAACTCATGTGTCTGACTGTTGTCTTTTCCAGAATTTTATTTTTACTCCTCACTTCAAGAGCTGGAAGTGTGTAAAACTTGTACAAATCAATATAAAGGAAGCTCTGGATTCCAGCAGTTTATATTCCAGTAAAAATCAGAAACCATGAAATCAGAAAACAAACCAAGCAAACAGCAATGTACACAGTAAACAGTGCTTATAAAAATTCTCTGGTGAACTATTCTTAACAGCAAGTAGATTGAAAACTTATCCTAGAAGCACACCACTATAAACACAGGCTATTTTAAGGTCTTACCTTACAATTCCATGTAATTTTCCCACATATTCTATCATATATTCAAGCAGATTTTTATATTAAAAATGTCCTCAATTCCTGCTACTAGAAAATGTACTGTATTTAACCTGTGGCTTTAATGACCTGCATCATACCTCTGTATACTTTTCTAGACCTCTCACTTTCTAGTTTTTGATGTATTTTAATGGGTATGAGTCAATATGAAGACACACAACATAAAGTGATATGAAGACAGAATCCAGGACATTAATGTAATAAACATCTGTATGCACAAAGGATTTCAAAAGCAGTCAATCCAGTTGCTGCTTCCTCATAACCAGAAGCACCATGGCTTTAAGTTCATGTTCACTTCTAGAAGGTCCAAGCTTTTTTAGTTTTCTCACTATGTATCTGCCTTGTTTTATCAGTGGAGCTAATTGATTTGTGCAGGAACTCTTGCCTGTTTTTGTCCTGATTTCTCTAAGTCCTAACTTCACTCTGGATTTTATTGGATCCATTCTTACTTCGTAAATTTAAACCCTTAGATTAGGTAAAATTTAATCAATATCACCTACATTTTAGTTAACCTAAAATGTTGTTTGTGACATTCATAGTATAATAATTTTGTTCTGTATTTAATAAGTCAGGAGTTAAGTAGGGTAATCGTAAATGAGACTAGCTAACAGTATGCATGCATACCAGAACATATTATATATCTACCAGATGGAAAACAATCACTTTGATCCCCCACTACTGTATTGTGAGATGGCAAATCAAAGGTCTTGAAACTCTGATTTCCTTTTATTCCCTGGCTGCTTTAATCTTACTACATTAAACTCTGAGATGAACCATACGTGTAGCTTAACGAACATGGTGTAAGTTCATTATTCCATCATATGCAATAATAGAGACAACCAAAGGTAGATTGTTCCCACGAATATTAACCTAGCCTTTTATGGTAATGACTTCACGTGGTGATCAAAGTGTGGCTACAGGTGAATATTTTCCAGGCTATCCTTTCAGAAATAATCTGATTTGCTTATTCTCTAACTGCTGATTTCATTAGCTACAATCATGAGCTAAAGCATGGCTATTTTGCTTCTCAGCAGTCTAGCTTTACAAAATCAAGCTGTCTTCTTTTATATCCTTGAACAAATGGAATGATTAGGGCTTTTGAACTGAGTTTCAGTAATCCATGTGGTGGTGAGGGCATTTCCAAGACAAACTCATGATTTTTAACACAAGTCAAATCTTTAAAGGAAAAGCCACAAATAAGTTATTTACCAGATAAATTTAGCATATAGGAATAAGAAATGAAAACCCTTTCAAAGAATTTGAAATTGCAGCTTTATTTTATCATGCATTAAATTTCAAATTAGTTTTTATTTAAAGGATATGTAAATCTGCTTTCATATACTCGTAATAAATCCATTGTGTGATTTATTATTTATCACCAAAACTAAATTTTCAATGAAGTATATAGCTAAGGAAACTAACTTTCCACGTTTTCTGCACAGATAACTCAATGCCTCAGAAGCTTTGAATAGTATTCAAAGTAATCAACAGTCTCATATTCTGTTTAACATTCTAACTTAGAAATAAAGTTGATATTGTCTTGATGTGTTTTGCTCTTGATCTGGGATATTTTCTATTATTTGCTCCACTCAACCAATTGTAGTTAAAATTTCTGTACTGATTGTGAATATGTGTTCCAGTTTGAGGAAACAAACCAGATTCTTGAGTGGTAGTGATAGGTAGAGGAAACTTATGAAGACCAAGAATCCCTAATTTGTGCCCTTCCTGGTTACTGACTGTGTCTACCTGGCCTACCCCTGCTGACTCTGCTATGATGATATCTATCACGGCTGGTATATTTTCTGTTGTGAAAGGGTTACATGCACTGATGTACTCTTTAATTTTCCCCTAAGAGGCCTGAAACAATCTTCAGCCACAATATGACAAGCATATGATTTTATCCATCTCTTGGCCCCCGAAAATGCCCATTACAAATCTCTTCTGGAAATATCTTTGCTATTGAATATCCTTGATAATGACAGGCTGTATATTGTTGGGGCCTAATCTGAAAGAAGTTTACAATTTCCACTTTCATTAGGCATTCATTATTTACTTGATTTTAGTACTATAGTGTAATGTTTCTTGCCTGAAACATCTTGTGATTGGGTGTAATTATATGATTTATAAAACAGTAAAACCAAAAACCCCTTATAAAAAACATGCACAAACACAAAGGATTTGTTGGCTTAGATTGGCCCAATAACTTGAGCAATACTACCCAGGGAATTAAGTGTAAAGAGAAAGAAACTTCCAAAGCATAAAATGCTTGAGTTAAGTATGTCTTGGGTTACCACAAAGGAGAAACCTTGGGTCTCAAGTTATATCTTTCTCATGGAAAAAAAGGCTGCTTATTATTCATATCTATTTCTGAACTCGAGAGAAAATACATTCTTCTATTACATTCCCTTTTAAGGCAGAATCTGTACTTACATAAAACTAAAGCCAGACCTCAGCTTTACTTCAATCAAACAGATGATTATAGCTAAACTAGCCCATGATTTAGCACTGGGTTGGTTTTTTTTGGGAGCCCATGATTTACCACAAGATACTTAGTTCTACTTCCAGAGTTCTGTGGAGAAACATTTTTTTCTAACTCAGCTATTAAAATGGTAACTTTTCATAAATGCTGAGACCAGCTAACATTTCAAAGCATATGACTTAATTAATTTTTAACCAAGAATAGGACATGACTTTATCTCATAAAATCTTAATTATTATTGATATGATTGAAGTCTCCTATAGTCACCAACCCCCAAATCCAGTCCCCTCCTCTCCACACCAAATTTAGAATTAAAAATATAATAAACTATAAGCAAAAAACAAAAAAACCAAACCCAGTGCCGTCGAAGCCATTCTGACTCATAGCAACCCTATAAGACAGAGTAGAACTGCCCCATAGAGTTTCCAAGGAGCCCCTGGCAGATTTGAACTGCCGATCCTTTGGTTAGCAGCCATAGCACTTAACCACTATGCCACCAGGGTTTCCATAATAAACTATAAGGCAAAGTAATAAGATTGAGAAAGAAAAAACAAACAAAAAAAGGCAACAAAAAAAATAACCCTTGCAGTCCAGTTGATTTCAGTTCATAAAGACCCTATAGGACAGAGTAGAACTTCCCCATAGTTTTTCCAAGGAGTGACTGGTAGTTTTGAACTGCAGATCTTTTGGTTGGCAGCCAAGTTCTCAACCACAGAGACATCATGAAAAGTCATAGATTCTCACCTGAAGGCAAAGAAAGTTTAGTAAGTTTGTTTGGATGCTCTTAAAAAAAAAAAGAAAGAAACTAGAGGCAAGTTCTCCTGATGTCATAACTCCAGAATCAATCCTAAAAAAAAAAAAAAAATAATCCTAGAGGTGGAAAATCACATTCCTTCATGACACAGTTCTCTTCACTCCAGCAAAGAGCCTCTGAAGGAAAAGCAAGGAACAGTGTGGAAAAAAAAAAAAAACTTTGTATCAAAAACAAAGCAAAACAAAACTTCAAGTTCTCAAATTGTAAACTGTTCAGTAAACTACAAAAATGGACTTCAGGTCTTAATTTATCACACTGAAAAAAAAAAAAAAAACCATACAGTCCGGTCGATTACAACTCCGAGTGACCCTATGGATGGAGTAGAGTTGCCCCGTAGAGTTTCCAAAGAGCACCTGGTGGATTCGAACTGCTGGCCTTTTGGTTAGTAACCATAGCACTAATCAGGGTTTCCAGCTTTATCATTCTAGGAAAAATGAATCGGAATTCAAAAGTACATGGACTTAGTAAACTAAAGTCAATTCTATATTGAATGTGCCATTTTCAAACTATTTTTGTTAAAAGGAAATAGATAATAAAGAGACCTCTAAAATGATGTTTAAAGAAGTTCACATAAACTTCACTGAATGTAAGAGGCTCAACCTGTGGCTCAGGTGTCTTAAACCATAAGCATTCCTATAAGGGCCAGGCTTTTTATTTAGTGAGAACACAAATTGTGAGTTGGCATTCCTTATAGTATTGAACATGTGACTATTTCTTTTATATCTGCAATATTAAGGGCATTTTAAACCAATTGCCTCAACTATGAAGTTTGTTAGCTTTTGAATTTTAAGAACATCTACAAGCTGTGGGAGCATTGGAAGTCCATAGGTAGTAAAAATAGTTAATATGCTTGGTTGCTAACCAAAAGGTTGGAGGTGCCAGTCCACCAAGAGGCGCCTTAGAAGAAAGGCCGGGCAACCTATTTCCTAAAAAGTCAGCCATTGTAAACCCTATGGAACACAGTCTACTCTGACACACATAAGGTCTCCATGATTCAGAGTAGGGTTGAAGGCAACTGGTAGGAACATTGAGAGAGACAGAGAGAAGATTTAGGTGGGGAGAGCCCTTATTGCTCTCGAGTAATGTAAACCCTGGTGGCATAGTGGTTAAGTGCTACAGCTGCTAACCAAAAGGTCAGCAGTTCAAATCCACCAGGCACTCCTTGGAAGCTCTATGGGGCAGTTCTACCCCATCCTATAGGGGTGCTATGAGTTGGAATCAATGGCAATGTGTTTTTCATTTAATATAATACGATAGCTATTGTGAAAGCAAATTGAGAAATAGGCAAACTTTCAATTCTGAGAGTAATAAAGAATGGGTTGAATAGATATGAGATGAATAAACAGTCTAAAGAGGAGAAATGACAAAGTATCAGATGAATAAAATGTCTAACCTCCTTGAAATGAGAGAATTGGGTAATTTTTAAGAAAACCAGTCAATAAATTGAAACAAAAATAAAAGTCAACAACCTGGTAGGAAGTAGCTAGAGGGAAAAGACATTTTTCATTTCTCGAATAGTATGTAGATTTTTTAGTATACGGCCTGATTTTAGTCCCAAATGTTGGACAAGAATTACAATACATTCTCCTATTTTTCTGGATGCATCTAAAAGAAGAATGGGGTTTAAAATTGATTAAAAGAGTAGCAGAATCATTTCTTAAAGGTGTGTTCTTATCATTGGGTCACTGGTTCATCTGGTTGATTCTCCGTACTTTACATATTCCTTTAATATAGAAAGTATACAAATGAAATGTAGCTAAGAATTAAAAAAAAATTATATCCTCATTTTTCTCAGTTTAGGACTGGCATTTCATATATAATCATAAGTATTCTAGGAACATCTTATATAACCAGTTATGGGAAAGTTTAAAAATGTTTATCAGCTTAATTTGAACAGCTATCAGAATATTTTTTATGATATTTTAGCCAAAAGATAGCAAGACTCATGCACTTACAATGTAGAAATTAAAATCTAACAGGGAAGTTTTAATTTTATTTTCTTTTACTGACAGACTGTAGGAGTTCAGTAAGAATAAATTTTCTATTTTATGCTAATGTATTTATGATTCTATTTTAAATCAGAAAGATAAAACAGTGTGAAAAATAATATTTATAAAAAGGGGACCAGGAAGATTATCAAATATTCATGGAGGTCTTAATAACAATAGATGAGTATTTTAAGGCTGAATTAAACATAATGCCATCCTCTATTTTTATCAGTGCTATGTTTATATTGAATAAGAAAGGACTTATATACCCATAGGCTCCTTTATCTAGGTCATTCTTATATGCCCCAATTATCTAAGAAAGCTGTCTTCCTCCATTATATAGATTTTAATTATTATACAACAGTTGTAGTTGTATTCAACCAACAAGGTTTGTATGGAACTACTGCATTGACTACTTAGGATTCATAGGGTATTGACATTTTCTGGCACTCTGTAAGGGACATCCTGAAATCTCTCCAAGCACTCAACAATACATCAACCATTCTACTGGTATATTATAAAAAAAATAAAAATAAAATATTTGTATTTTCAGGAAAGATTAGGAGCAGCACAATATTTTGGATACAGTGTGAGCCAAAAGTACTGATGTGCTAGTTGGAAGTGCAAATGAAACCTTTTTTGTTGGTTATTCTCCATCTCAACTTAGATTTTACATCCTGTCACTGTTATTTATTTATTTATTATGGGGGAGGAAGCAATTCTATGCACTGCCGTGGTGGCCAGAAGGAACAGCTGGCATTTTCTATTCTTGGAAGGGATGCCAAAGATAGAAAGAAATACACGGGTAGCTGCTGGTGTAAAAGACTTTGAATGCTGTCTCAGCATCTGTCACTGCAATGGGCATAGTACAAATATGCAAAATGTTGCTCTTCACTGCCAAGCCCTTCTGTACTTTTGGCAGCATATCCCCACAGTTCTGAATGTTGGGTGGTTGCTTTCAAGGTAGCAGGGCTGCTTGCATCAATGCATATGTAGAAAGATACAGGGTGTTTCGTTTCATGGCATGTTAGTCAAATGAAAATAACGAGAAGGTGTTGGTCTCTTTGTTTCACTGACATTATGTGTGAAATCAGTTCTTTAATTAACTAAATTTTAAGAAATACCTAGTGATTTTGAGCATTCTGGGATCCTTAAGCAAACACAATTTGAAAACTGGAAGTTAAATCCATAGGTATAAAATTTGCCAGGTAGCACAGTTGTTTAAAGGTAGTCACATGGACGGTTACTGTTTCTTCTTTAGCTGCAATATAACCACAAATATATGCTGTGGTTTTCAACAACCATCAAATGAGATAATATGAATGACTTAATTCATGAAACTATGAAAAACCCTACATTTCTACACTTTAACATGTTTTTTTTTTTTTTTAGTACCTGTGAAACCTTTGCAATACACATCCATTGATAATTCACACATAATTTTGGCAAGTATGATAAGGAACTGCTATACAACAAAGATCCATTTGATAAAAAAACTATTAAATTTAAATAGATTAGGAGGCATTTAGTCAGCCAAGCTGATGAGCGCTTTAAACAAATAGTTCACACTGCCTAATTCTTTGTGTGCAAGATGACATTGATTGGTCAAATACTGGAAACTTCATTACAAGTATCTGGGTTTTAAGCTAAGCACTTAGTAAAAGCCTTGATTGTCATAATGGCTTCCCCACCCTCTCCCAATCTATTCTTTCCAGTAGGTGAAAGCCTAAAAAGATGTTGTATTATTATTATACTTCTAAGATTAAATTGGCCGTATTTTAAGTGAATTATGTAAGTTAAGAAATATTTATATTAGAGGTGAGGCCAAGATGGTGAAATAACCAGATGCTTCCTGCAATCCCTCTTACAACAAAGACCTGAAAAAACAAGTGAAATGATTATATTTACTACAAGCTAGGACACCTGAACATCAAATGCAAACTTAGAAAATGGACTGAGCTGAAGGAGGGAAGGATGGTTCAGAAGTAGAGAGGATTTGCCAGACCTGAATTGCTGGGATCCCTCAGGCACCATTCCCAGGAGTGGCTGTGGTGGGCTGGTGGTAGCATATGGCTGCAGTATCCTCAGGGAGAAGCAGCCAGCCACACAGCCTACTCATAACTCTGGAATCAGAGAAGAACGGCACTCTCGGCAAAATCTAAGTACCTGCATGTATTTTACCATGCCCTCCCTCCCAGCCCCCATGCTGGTTGCAGTGACTGTTGATTTCCCTGGGCCTGATATAGGCTCTGTTGAGCATCCTGAGCCATTCTCCCAGTCTTGGAGTAGGAATGAATTCACAATTGGGGGAAAAGATAATTTGCCAGCTCCACTAACTGGGGGAGCTCAGGACAGAAGCTGCTCCTATCCAGGCATAAAAGGTCCATGGACTTTGATTAGCTTTCTCCCACTGCGTGGACCTGGGTGGGCCTATTTCAGGAGAATAGGTCCTTGTCGGGAGACTGAAACTGTTTCAGCTGTGCAGTGGAGAGGTGGGTGTCTGAAATTTGACACAGCTTTGCCTATTAAACAGGGTCATCACCTACCCACATCAGGGGTCTAAAGACTTGTGGCTCCACTCAGGTCACCCAGCCAACCTCAACAAGGGTCCAAGGATAACTGGTACCTCCCAGTCCTTATAACCAAAAGCATTGGGGGCCCATCGTCCATCTGCAGAACCCACCCACCTGTATGCTCTAGGGAAAAGGGACGTGCTTTCCTCAGAAACACTTGGGTGATGGTCCTCAGCCCACTGTCTTGTTTGGAACATGAGTCCTTACTGCCATCAGATACCAGTACCTACTCCAATCACCCCTGCCCCTCTAAGACTGTAGGACAGAGCCTGTACCACACACTTGATGATCAGCTACCTGGACACCTGAGCTGAATTCATACAAGAAAAGTGAATGGACTCCTAGACTGACATACCTGATAACAGCTCTAGCCTTCTGGTGACATCAGTACTTCAAAGGTGAAAATAATCAAGTTAGCTCACTCAAGCAACCCATTTGGGCATATCAAAATAAAACAAAGTGAGAATCTAGGCTACTATAAGCAAACATAAGGTAAACTAATACAATCAGTTATAGATGGCTTGGAGACAACAGTCAATATCAAGTCACATAAAGAAACAGACCACGATTGCCCCAACAAGCTCTCAAAACAAAGAATAAATGGATCTTCTGGATGAAGGTACCTTCCTGGAATTACTGGATGCAGATTCAAAACATTAACATACAGAACTCTTTAAGACATCAGTAAAGAGATTAAGAAGGCGATCAGGCAATATGCAGAACAAGCCAAGGAACACACACTTAAGGTAGCTGAAGAAATTAAAAAGGCTATTCAAGAACATAATGAAAAATTTAATAAACTGCAAGAATCCATAGACAGATGGCAATCAGAAATTCAGAAGGTTAACAATAAAATTACAGAATTAGTCAACTCAATAGAAAGTCAGAGGAGCAGAATTGACCAAGTGGAAGGCTGAATTGGTGAGCTTGAAGACAAAACATTTGACACCAATATATTGAAGAAAAATCAGATAAAAGAATTAAAAAAAATAAAGAAACCTTAAGAATCATGTGGGACTTTATCAACAGAAATAACCTATGAGTGATTGGAGTACCAGAACAGGGAAGAATAACAGAAAATACAGAGAGAATTGTTGAAGATTTGTTGGCAGAAAACTTTCCTGATATCATGAAAGATGAGAAAATATCCATCCAAGATGCTCATCGAACGGCACAGAAGGTAGATGTTAAAAGAAAGTCACCAAGACATATTATAATCTAACTTGCCAAAACCAAAGATAAACAGAGAATTTTATGAACTGCTAGGGAATAATGAAAAGTTACCTACAAAGGAGAGTCAATAAGAATAAGCTTGGACTACTCGGCAGAAATCATGCAGGCGAGAACGCAATGGGGTGACTTATAAAAAGTATTGAAGGAAAAAAATTGCTAGCCAAGCATCATATATCCAGCAAAACTGTCTCTCAAATATGGAGGTGAAATTAGAACATTTCCAGATAAACAGAAGTTTAGGGAATTCGTAAAAACCAAACCAAAACTACAAGAAATACTAAAGGGAGTTAAAAGGGAGTTATTCAGTTAGAAGATCAATAACATCAGGTACCCACCCAAGACTAGAACACTGGACAAAGCAATCACATGTCAACCCAGACAGGGAAATCTCAAAAATAAATCAAGGTAAAAAAAAAAAAAAAGCTCCAAACAGGGAAACAGCAGAGTAATTGTGTAAAAGAAGACAACATTAAAAAAATAAAGAGCGACTAAGAAATGCAGTCATGGATCTTTCATATGCAGAGGAAGACAATGCGATATAAAGAAATAAAAGTTAGGTTTAAACTTAGAAAAATAGGTGTAAATATTAAGGTAACCACAAAGGAGACTAACTATCCTACTCACCAAAATAAAATATAGGAAAAAAATAGAGACTCAGCAGAAACAAAATCAACAACAACGAGTAAGATAAAAAGACAATATATAAAGATAAACAACTCAGCACAAAATAATTAAGTGGGAAAAAGAAACTGTCAACAACACACAAAAAAAGATCAAAATGACAGCACTAAACTTATACCTATCTATAATTACATTGAATGTAAATGGACTAAATGCACCAATAAAGAGAAAGAGAGAGGCAGAGTGGGTAAAAAAAAAGGACCCATCTATGTACTACCTACAAGAGACACACTTTAGACTTAGAGACACAAACTAAAACTGAAAGGATGGAAAAAAAACACATCAAGTAAACAACAGTCAAAAAAGACCAGGAGTGGCAATATTAATTTCCAACAAAATAGATTTGAAAGTTAAATTCACCACAAAGGACAAGGAAGGATGCTATATAGTGATTAAAGGAACAATATACCGGGAGGATATAACCATATTAAATACTTATGCACCCAGTGACAGGGCTGCAAAATACATAAAACAAACTCTAACAGCATTGAAAAGTGAGATAGACAGCTCCACAATTATAGTAGGAGACTCCACACACCACTTTCGGTGAAGGACAGGACATCTAGTAAGAATCTCAATAAAAGACACAGAAGATCTAAATGCCACGATCAACCAACTTGACTTCATAGACATACACAGAACACTGCACCCAACAGCAGTGAAGTATTCTTTCTTTTCTAGTGCACATGGAACATTCTCTAGAATAGATCACATATTAGGTCATAAAGCAAGCCTCAGCAGGATCCAAAACATCAAAATATTACAAAGCATCTTCTCTGACCATAAGGCCATGAAAGTTCAAATCAATAACAGAAAAAGCAGGGAAAAGAAATCAAATACTTGGAACCTGAGCAATACCCTGCTCAAAAATGACTGGGTTACAGAAGACATTAAGGATGGAATAAAGAAATTCATAGAATCCAATGAGAATAAAAACACTTCCTATTACAACCTTTGGGACACAGCGAAAGCAGTGCTCAGAGGTCAATTTATATCAATAAATGCACACATACAAAATGAAGAAAGGGCCAAAATAAAGAATTATCCCTACAACTTGAACAAACAGAAAGAAAGCAAGAAAAGAAATCCTCAAGCACCAGAAGAAAGCAAATAATAAAAATTAGAGCAGAATTAAATGAAATAGAAAACAGAAAAATAATTGAAAGAGTTAACAAGACCAAAATCTGGTTCTTTGAAAAAATCAACAAAATTGATAAATTATTGGCCAAACTGACAAAAGAAAAACAGGAGAAAAGCGAATAACCTGAATAAGAAATGAAATGGGTGATATTACAACAGGCCCAACTGACATTAAAAGAATCATATCAGATTACTACAAAAAATGTACTCTAACCAATTTGAAAACTTAGAAGAAATGGAGGAATTCTTAGAAACACACTACCTACCCAAACTAGAACAAACAGGGATACCCAAACCCATAGAACACCTAAATAGGCCCATAACAAAAGAAGAGATTGAACAGGTAAACAAAACACTCCCAACAACAACAACAAAAACTCCTGGCCCACAGGGCATGAATGCAGAGTTCTACCAAACTTTCAGAGAAGAATTAACACCACTACTACTAAAGGTATTTGACAGCTTAGAAAAGGACAGAATTCTCCCATTCTCATTCTATGAAGCCAGCATATCCCTGCTACCAAAACCAGGTAAAGATGCCACAAAAAAAAAAAAAAAAGAAAGAAAGAAAATTACAGACCTGTATCTCTCATGAACTTAGATGCAAAAATCCTAAACAAAACTCTAGACAATAGAATTCAACAACATATCAAAAAAAAATAATTCAGCAGGACCAAGTGGGACTCATACCAGGTGTGCAGGGATGGTTCAACATTAAAAAAACAATTAATGTATTCCATCATATAAATAAAACAAAAAACAAGAACCACATGGTTTTATCAATTGATGCAGAAAAAGCATTTGACAAAGTTCAACACCCATTCATGATAAAATCTCTCAGCAAAATAGGAATAAAAGGAAAATTCCTCAACATAATAAAGGGCGTTTATACAAAGCCAACTTTTTTTTTTTTATACAAAGCCAACAGCCAACCTTATGCTCAACAGAGAGAGCCTGAAAGCATTCCCCTTGAGACTGGAAACTAGACAAGTATGCCCTTTATGGCCACTCTTATTCAGCATTGTGCTGGAGGTCCTAGCCAGAGCAATTAGGCTAGATAAAGAAATAAAGGGCATCCAGATTGGTAAGAAAGAAGTAAAAGTATTTCTATTTGCAGATGACATGATCTTATACACAGAAACTCTAAAGAATCCCCAAGAAAACTGCTGAAACTAGTAGTTCAGCAGAGTATCAGGATACAAGATATACTTGCAAAAATGAGTTGAATTCCTGTACACCAACAAAAAGAGCATTGAGGAGGAAATCACCAAGTCAATACCATTTTCTGTAGCCCTCAAGAGGATAAAATACTTAGGAATAAATCTTACTAGAGATGTAAAAGACCTATACAAAGAAAACTACAAGACACTACGGCAAGAAACCAAGAGACCTGCATGAGTGGAAAAACATACTTTGCTCATGGATAGGAAGAGTTAACGTTGTAAAAATGTCTATTCTACCAAAAGGGATCTATGGATACAATGCAATTCCAATCCAAATTCCAGTAACATTTTTTAATGAGATGTAGGAAAAAAATCACCAACTTCATGTGGAAGGGCAAGAAGCCCCAGATAAGTAAAGCATTACTGAAAAAGAACAAAGTGGAGGCCTTACTTTTCTTTATTTTAGAACCTATTATACTGCCACAGTAGTCAAAACAGCCTGGAACTGGTACAACAACAGATATATAAACCAAGAGAACAGAATTAAGAATCCAGACATAAATTCATCCACATATGTGCAGCTGATATTTGACAAAGTCCCGAAGTCAGTTAAATGGGGAAAAGATAGTCTCTTTAACAAATGGTGCTGGTGTAACTGGATATCCATCTGCAGAAAACTCAAACAAGACCCATGCCTAACACCATGCACAAAAACTAACTCAAAATGAGTCAAAGACCTAAATATAAAATTTAAAATGATAAAGATCTTGGAAGAAAAAAGAGGGACAATGCTAGGAGCCCTAATACATGGCATAAACAATATACAAAATATTAACAATGCAGAAAAGAAACTAGAAAACTGGGAGCCCCTAAAAATCAAACACCTATGCTCATCCAAAGACTTCACCAAAAGAGTGAAAAGATTACCTACAGACAGGGAAAATGTTTTTAGCCCTGACATTTCCAATCAGTGTCTGATCTCTAAAATCTACATGATACCGCAAAAACTCAACTACAAAAAGACAAATAACCCAGTTCAAAAATGGGTAAAAGATATGAACAGGAACTTCACTCAAGAAGACATTCAGGTAGCTAACAGATACATGAGGAAATGCTCATGATCATCAGTCATTAGAGAAATGCAAATCAAAACAACAAGGAGATTCCATCCACTCCAACAAGGCTGGCATGAACCCAAAAAATAAAATAATAAATGTTGGAGAGGTTGTGGAGAGACTGCAAAACTTACACACCACTGGTGGGAATGTAAAATGGTACAACCACTTTGGAAATTGATTTGGAGCTTCCTTAAAAAACTAGAAATAGAATTACCATGTGATCCAGCAATCCCACTCCTTGGAATATATCCTAGAGAATTAAGTGCCTTTACATGAACAAATATATGCACACCCATGCTCATTGTAGCACTGCTTACAATAGCAAAAAGATGGAAGCAACCAAGGTGCCCATCAATGGATGAATGGTAAATAAATTACGGTATATTCACACAATGGAATACCAAGCATCGATAAAGAACAGTGATGAATCTGTGTAACGTTTCATAACATGGAGGAACCTGGAAGGCTTTATGCAAAAGGACAAATATTGTATAAGACCACTATTATAAGAACTCGAGAAATAGTTTAAACAGAGAAGAAAATACTCTTTGATGGTTACGAGAAGGGGAGAGGGGAGGAGGGAGACGGGTTTTCACTAATCAGAGAGTCGATAGGAAGCAACACACAAAACAGGAGAGGTCAGCACAACTGGACTAAACTAAACACAAAGAAGTTTCCTGAATAAACTAAATGCTTAAAAGGCCAGGGTACCAGGGGTCGGGTTTTGGGGACCATGGTTTCAGGGGGTGTCTAAGTCAATTGGCATAATAAAATCTATTAAAACTTTCTGCATCCAATTTTGGAGAGTGGCGTCTGGGGTCTTAAACGCTAGCAAGAGGCCATCTAAGATGCATCGATGGGTCTCAACCCACCTGGAGCAAAGGAGAATGAAGAACACCAAAGACAAAGGTAATTATGAGCCCAAGAGACAGAAAGGACCACATAAACCAGAGACTACATCAGCCAGAGACCAGAAGAACTAGATGGTGCCTGGCTACAACCAATGACAGCCCTGACAGGGGACATAACAGAGAACCCCTGAGGGAGCAGGAGAGCAGTGGGATGCAGATCCCAAATTCTTGTAAAAAGACCAGACTTAATGGCCTGACTGAGACTAGAAGGACCCCAGAGTTCATGGTCCCCAGACCTTCTGTTCACCCAAGACAGGAAGCATTCTCAAAGCCAACTCTTCAGACATTGATTGGACTGTACTATGGGTTAGAATATGAAACTGGTGAAGAATCAGCTACTTGGATCAAGTAGACACATGAGACTATGTTGGCCATGTCCTGTCAGGAGGGGAGATGAGAAAGCAGAGGGCTTCAGAAGCTAGCTGAATGGACAAGTAAATAGACAGTAGAGAGAAAGAGTGTGCTGTCTCACCAGGGGGAGAGCAATTAGAAGTATATAACAAGGTGTATGGAAACCCTGGTAGTGTAGTGGTTAAGTGTTACAACTGCTAACCAAAAGGTCGGCAGTTCGAATCCTCCAGGCGCTCCTTGGAAACTCTGTGGGGCAGTTCTACTCTGTCTTATAGGGTCGCTATGAGTTGGAATCGACTCGACAACACTGGGTTTGGTGTTTTGGTTTAGCAAGGTGTATATAAATTTTTGTATGGGAGACTGACTTGATTCGTAAACTTTCACTTAAAGCACAATAAAAATAATTAAAAAAAAACCCAAAAAAGAAATATTTAAATTAAACGAAAATGATACTACCTGGACTTTAAGCACTACTCTTTTGGGGGAAATACTAATGATGGAATTACGTATTTAAAAAAAAATGCTTGAGTTACATTGTATGGTCTAAAGCACATTCATATGGTGATTACTATTTTATCTACTTTATATTCTGGTGTACACTGACAGAGTACACTTGCTTTAAAAATAGTATTTTTTTGTTTCTTTTACTGTATTTTTAGTAAACTAATGTCAAAAAATGTTGCAGTGGAGTTGATTATGATTTGTGGTGACTTCACTTGTTAAAGAAAAGAACTGCTCCATCGCGTTTTCTTAGATGCAATCATTAAAGCAGCAGCTCACCAGGCCTTTTTTCTGCAGAATCACTGGGTGAGTTTGAACCACCAAGCTTAGGTCAGCAGACAGTCACAAACCACTTTAAATACTGAGTGAGACCACTGTTATAAAAACTCATGAAAAGATTTACACACAAAAAGAAACAATCTTTGATGGTTATGAGGGAGAAGAGGAGTGGGAATGGAAAAACACTACCTAGACAATAGATAAGCGGTAACTTTGATGAAGTGTAAAACAGTACACAAGACAGGGGAAGCCACACAAGTTGATCAATGCAAAGTCATAGACACATCCAAACTCCCTGGGGGGCTGAGTTACTGGACTGAGGGCCGGGGACCATGGTCCCAGGGGACATCTAGTTCAATTGGCATAACCTTGTTTATAAAGAAAATATTCTACATCCTACTTTGGTGAGTAGCCTCAGGGGTCTTAAGAACTTGTGAGCGGCAATCTAAGATACATCTACTGATCCCACCCCATCTGGAATAAGGGAGAATGAAGAAAATCAAAGACACAAGGGAAAGATTAGTCCAAAGGACTAATGGACCACAGCCGCCACAGCCTCTACCAGACTGAATCCAGCACATCTAGATGGTACTCGGTACCACCACAGGCTGCTGTAATAGGGACTACAATAGAGGATCTCTAACGCAGCAAGAGAAAAATACAGATAAAAATTCAAACTCACCAAAAAAGACCAGACTTACTAGATTGACAAAGACTGGAGGAAATCCGAGAGTATGGCCCCGGACATGTTTTAACTCAGTACTGAAGTCACTCCTGAGGTTCACCCTTCAGCCAAAGATTAGGCAGGATTTTTTTTTTATAAAACAAACAACACGCATGGCTCAACCATGTATATGAGACTAAATGGACAGACCAGCTCAGGGGCAAGGACAAGAAGGCAGGGGGGACAGGAAAGCTGGAAAAATAGAAATGGGAAACCAATGGGTGGAGAAGGGGACTGTGGACACGTTGTGGGTTTGGCAACCAATGTCACAAAACAATATGTGTATTAATTGTTCAATGAGAAACTAATTTGTTCTGTAAACTTTCACCTAAAGCACAATAAAAAAAGAAAAAAAATGATACTTTAAAAAAATCTTAATTATTTCATCAATATTTGATTTCTGCTATATACTACATGTTGTTGTTAGGTGCAATAGAGTTGGTTCTAGCTTATAGCCACCCAAGCACAGTAGAATGAAGCACTGCCGAGTACAGCACCATCCCCACAATCCTTGTTATGTTTAAGGCCATTGTGGCAGCCACTATGTCAATCCATCTCTTTGAGGGTCTTCCTCTTTTTGCCTGATGCTGTACTTTACCAAGCATGATGTCCTTCTCCGAGGACTGATCCCTCCTGATAACATGTCCGAAGTATGTGAGATGAAATCTCGCCATTCTCATTTCCAAGGAGCACACTGGCTGTATTTCTTCCAAGATGGACTTGTTCATTCTTCTGACAGTCCATGGTATACACAGTATTCTTCCCCCAAACCATAATTCGAAGGCATCAATTCTTCCTCAGTCATCCTTAAGCACTGTCTGGATTTTGAATGCATATGAAGGGATTGAAAATATCATGGCTTGGGTCAGGCCCACCTTAGTGCTCAAAGTGACGTCTTTGCTTTTTACAATTTAAAGAGGCCTTTTTCAGCAGACTTGCCCAAATGCAAATAAATACGTCCTTTGAGTTCCTGACTGCTGCTTCCATGGGCATTGATTGTGGATCCAAGTAATATGAAAACCTTGACTATGTTAATCTTTTCTCCATTTATCATGATGTAACTTATTGGTCCAGTTGCGAGGATTTTTGTTTTCTTTATGTTGAAGTGTAATCCATACTGAAGGCTGTGGTCTTTGATCTTCTTCAGTGAGTGCTTCAAGTCCTCTTCACTTTCAGCAAAGAAGTTTGTGTCATCTGCATATTGCAGATTGTTAATGTGTCTCACACAAATCCTGATTTTACATTTTTCTTCATATAGTCCAGCTTCTCAAATTATTTGCTTAACATACAGATTAAATAAGGATGGTGAAAGGACACAACCCTGAAGCACGTCCTTCTTGATTTTTAAACCACACAGTATTCCTCTGTTCGAGTGACCGCCTCTTGTTCTATGTACAGGCTCTGCATGAACAAAGTTAAATGTTCTGATATTCCTGTTCTTTGCAAGTTTACCCATTACTTGTTATGATCTACACAATCAAATGCCTTTGCATGCTCAATAGAATATAGGTAAACATCTTTCTGATATTCTCTGCTTTCAGTCAAGACATCACCAGTGATTTCCCTCATTTCACATCCTCTTCAGAATCCATCTTGAACTTCGGGCAGTTCCCTGTCAATGTACTGCTGCAACCGTTATTGCATTATCTTCAGCAAAGTTTTGCTCGAGTGTGATGTTAATGACATTGTTGAATAATTTCTGCATTCTGTAGGATCACCTTTCTTTGGAATGTGTACAAATGTGGATCTCTTCCAGTCAGTTGGCCAGGTAGTTGTCTTCCAAATTTCTTGGCATAGATGAGTGAGCACCTCAACTGCTGCCTCCTATTGTTGAAACGTTTCAATTGGCATTCCCTCAGTTCCTAGAGTCTGTTTTTTGCAAATGCCTTCAGTGCAGCTTGAACTTCTTCCTTCAATACCACCAGTTCTTATTCATATGCTGTGTCCTGAAATGGTTGTACATAGACCAATTATTTTTGGTATAGCGACTCTGCGTATTCCTTTCATCTGCTTTTGTTGTTTCCTGTATTGTTCAATATTTTGCCTGTAGAATTCTTCAAAATTGCATCTTGAGGATTGAATATTTTTCTTCAGTTCTTTCAGCTTGTGAAATGCTGAGCATGTTCTTCTCTTTTGGTTTTCTAAATCCAGGCCCTTTGCACATTTCATTGTAGTATTTTATTTTGTCTTCTCAAGCTGCCCTTTGAAATCTTCACTTCAGCTCTTTTACTTCATCAATTCTTCCATTCACTTTAGCTACTCTATTTTTTTTTTTTTTTTATGTTTAAGAGCAAGTTTCAGAGTGTTTTCTGACATCCAGTTTGGTCTTTTCTTTCTTTCCTGTCTTTTTTATGACATGATTTCTTCATGTATGATGTCCTTGATATCATCCCACACCTTGTCTGTTCTCTGATCATTAGTGTTTAATGAGTCAAATCTATTCCTGAGATGGTCTCCAAATTCAGGTGGGATGTACTCAAGGTCATATTTGGCTTTCGTGGACTTGACTTAATTTTCTTGATTTTTAGTAGAACTTGCATACGAGCAATTGATGGTCTGTTATGCTGTCGGCCCCTGATCTTTTTCTGACAGATGATACTGGATTTTCCACCATCTCTTTCCACCGATGTAGTTGTTTTGATTTCTGTATTTTCTACACTTTGAGGTCTATGTGTACAGTTGCCAATTATGTTGTTAATAAGAGGCGCTTGCAATGAAGAGGTCACTGGTCTTGCAAAATTCTACCATGCCATCTCTGGCATCATTCCATTACGAAGGCTATATTTTCCAGTTACTTATCCTTCTTCTTTGTTTCCAGCCTTTGCATTCGAATCACCAGTAATTATCAATGCATCTTGATTGCATGTTTGATCAATTTAGACTGCAGAATTTGGTAAAAATCTTCAATTTCCTCTTTTTCAGCCTTAGTGGTTGGTGTGCAAATTTGAATCACAGTTGTATTAATTGGTCTTCCTTGTAGGCACATGAACATTATCCTTTCACTAACAGCATTGTACTTCAGGATAGATCTTGATCTTGAAATGTTCTTTTTGACAATGAACATGACTCCATTCCTCTTCAATTTGTATTTCCTAGCATTTTTTTTTTTTTAGCATAGTAGACCATAAGATTGTCTGATTCAAAATGGCCAATATCAGTCCATTTCACCTCACTAATACCTAAGATATCAATTTTTATGGGTTTACTAATGCTCAGGATATCGATCTACCATGTGTCTGTCAGTTTGTGTACTGTGGTGGTTTGCATGATAGTGGAAGCTTTGCCACTCGTACTTCACCCTTGGTGGACAGGTTTCAGTGGAGCTTCCAGACTCAGGCAGACTAGGAAGAAGGACCTGCCAATCTACTTCTGAAGAAATTGTCCAGTGAAAACCTTATGAATAGCTGTGGGACAATGCCTAATATAGTGACACGACATGAGCCCCTCAGGTTCAAAGGCACTCAAAATACAACTGGGGAAGAGTTGTCTCCTCAAAGTAGAGTTGACTGTAATAACTTAGATGGGCAAAGCTTCCAAGGCCTTCATTTCCTGAGGAGACATGACTCAAAATGGGGAAAAACAGATGCAAACATCCATTAAGAATCAGAAAGTGTAATGATGAAGTACGAATCTAGGAAAATTGGGAGCCCTCAAAAATGAAATAAAATGCATAAAGATAGATATCCTATGCTTATGTGAGCTGAAATGGACAGGTATTAGCCATACACTACATAAAGAAAGATAAATCAAGGTTGGAATCTATTGTTTAAAAAGTGGCAATATTTAAAATATTTTCTCCCCTCTGGAATATACTATAGGTAAAAACATAGTACTTTCTTGCCTCAGAAACTATTCTGTAAATACTGCCAATGCTTAGACACTTGTTATAACTGTCATTTTTTGAAATGATAGGAGCCTACACTGATATAGACTCAGCTCTGCATTGTAAATGAGAAGACATAATACATAAAGGCAGAGGTGAAGCCCTGTGATAAGGAACTCTCTATAAAGTGGTTGTCTGATCAGTTGACTTTGAAAGATCTTCCTATTTTCTAACTCAATATAAATAAAAAAAAACTAAAACTGAACATTTTTCTTCAGAAATAAAACTGCGAGGACATTATCAAAAGAAACACATATCTAGAAATTCACGTATATCATATTTAACAGGAATTTTCAAATAAAAAAATAGCTACCTCATTTATTTCATTGGGTACAAATTCAAAAGCAATCATCGTGGCTGTTTTATCCAGAGAACAATGAGAATGTTTTTTTAATTGATCCAGAATAAAGCTCATACTTTTAAAAATTATGCGTAATGCTAAAAACTGCATATAAAATGATAAATTTGACCTGGAATGGTATCTAAGACTACGTTACTAAAATTTATCAGAATAAAAGAGAAATGCAAACAGCTTCCCTATGATTTATCCAATATTTGAATTAATAAATTATTACGTGCCCACTGTGAGCCAGAGCCCTGGTGATGCACTGGTTAAGAGCTCAGCTTACCCCATGGGGCAGCTCTACTCTGCCCTGTAGAGTCGCTATTAGTTGGAATCAACTTGATGGCAGAGGGTTTGATTTTTTGTTTGTGAGCCACAGAGTGTTCTAGACATTGGAGATACAGAGAAGACAACTCAAGTAACTTAAAAGTTGGTTGGAGAAAGGGCACATAAATAACATATTTGTTGCCATATCAAATACACAGGTATTAAAGGTATATCCAAATTTAATGAAGAATTATTAAAAAAATTTGATTACCCTTCATATATGAATCATAGTTGAACATATAAGTAAAGTATTATTTGTTCATGTAAATAAAGTATACTATATTGGGATTGTAAATCATATAATCTGGATATACAATAATAATCCCTTAAACCTAAACATAACTATAAAATCAAACGTTATTGTTGTTGGATGCTATCAAGTCGGTCCCGATTCATAGTGACCCTTTGCACAATAGAATGAGATACTGCCTGGCCCTGTGCCATCCTCACAATCATTGTTATGCTTGAGTCCATTGTTGAGCCACTGTGTCAGTCCATGTCATTGAGGGTCTTCCTCTTTTTTGCTGACCCTCTACTTTACCAAGCATCATGTCTTTTTCCAGGGACTGGTCCCTCCTGGTAAAATGTCCAAAGTATGTGAGATGCAGTAATGCAATAATGCAAATGGTGTGCAAATAAAGTTAAATCTAAAGTGTTAAGGGAATAATCTAATTTGGAACAGTTGTGTGATCTGAGGCTTATATTTGTTTTAAAAAATATTGGGAAGTGTTTAGTTATGTAAAAGTTCAACCTTTGGTAAGATGTTTTCCACTGAGATCCTCTACCACAAGGAATAGCATCATCCATTATTTTACCTCTTTAAATGTTGGGTCCTATGCTTATACTTTTGTGATAGTGCAGAGGAGAGGCACTCCACTTAAATTTTTTTTTTTTTTTCTTTTTGGTTATCAATCTCAGTCAATGGGCATTTTCTCTGAGCATTTTGAAGTAATTATTATCTTCTCATTCTGTTTTTGTTATTGAGAACTGTGTAGGTAGTTTATGAGGGTAAGTCAAAAAGTATTACTACTAGGGTTCCAGTTCTTAATGCGCAGGTTTCCTCCTAACAAAACATGTGTCTGCAATCAGCGGATGGCTGCAGACAAGTTTTCTCAGCAATAGACTTGTCTTAGTCTCATTAGAGGAGCCCTGGTGGTGCAGTGGTTAGGTGTTCACCTGGTAACCAAAAGGTCGGCAGTTCAAATCCACCAGCTGCTCCTTGGAAACTCTATAGGGCAGTTCTGTTCTGTTCTGTGGGGTCACTATGAGTCAGAATCTACTTGATGGCAACAGCTTTTGGTCTGGAGTATGATTAGGGTGCCGTCAACAAAACGGATGTCTTCTGTGCCATGGGGGGGAGTTTTTTTTTTTTTTTGGAAGTCAGGGCTAATATCAAATTTTTAACAAAACCCAAGTGGACATCTTCCCCAATCATTGAAGATCTGCAACAAGTTTATGTGAATGTTGTCCCACGTAAAAAAAGCAGTTTTTAGATGGATCAAATGTTTTAAGGAAGGTCGGGAAGATCTCAAAAATAAGACAAAAGCAGGAAGACCTCTCAGAAGGTTACAGTGACTGTTTTTGGGGATTCCAAAGCGGTAATCTTGATAAATTTTCTCGAAGGACACAGGACAATCCCAGGAGCTTATTATGAAGAAGTTTTAAGAAAATTGAAAACTGCATTGGTGAGAAAAATGTCAAGAAAGTGTGCTGAGGGTTTTTTTGTTTTTTTTTTTTTAATCACGACAACGCACCTGCTCATTCTTGGAGGATAGCAAGGACTGTCCTATGAGAAGTTAATTGGGAAGCCTTACCCGATCCACCCAACAGCCCTGATCTTGCCCCTTCAGACTTCTTTTTGTTCCCAATACTCAAAGAACATTTACGAGGACCACAGTTGGAGTCCCTCAAGGATACCAAAACTGTGGTTTTGACATGGTGTAAATCAAAGAGTGCAGAATTCTTTGGGGAAGGGTTAGAGAAATGGAAACACTCTCCTTCAGAAGTATATAGAGCCTAGATGGAGAATATGTCCAGAAACAATAACTTCACATTTTGATATTTTTGATTAATAAAATTTTCTGTAACTTTGTAGTAATACTTTTTGACATACGCTCGTGTCTTTTGCTGCTGACCACTTTTAATATTTCCTTTTTGTCTTTGGTGCGTAAATTTAAAATATGTTTAGGTGAACATTTATTTTTATTTATCCTCTGTGGATTCATTGTGTGTTCTGGCTTCAACCGAAAAATTTTAGCCTTTGCGTCATTTTTTAGATCTTCTCACTCTATCTTCCAAGTTTTATAATCCTTCTTTTAAATGTCCTGACGCTTGGGTCTTTGGGCAGTATTCTGGATTACTTATTCAGTTCTTGCGGTTCACTAATTGTTGTAAATTGTTTCATATATCTCTTTGATCAGTTCAGGATTTCTCATTTAACTATACACATAATATTTTCAAATCTGCCTTTTATTCCACAATTTCTAAAACTTTCATTTCAATCATCTTAATTATTTAAAGATATTGACAAATTTATTTTGTATCTCAAATTTAGAATTTTGAATCCTAAATTCAAAAATTAGGAGTGGGGGGTACTGATTTTGGCAATGTATATTTCTGTTGACTTTTAATCAAGATGGTTTGGGATTTGTTGTTATTGTGCGCTCATATCTGCTTAAACCTGTGTTGAGGAGGTGCTACATGAGAAGTTTCTCCATCACAAGGAATAGCATCATTCATCTTCCATTAGAAGATTTGTGTCTTCATTTATCAGCTACCTGAGGGCATTGTCAAATATGGCTTTTTTGTTTGTTTGTTTTTTCCTTGACTTGGAGTTTATTAAGATCCTCAGGAATCTTAGTATGGATTCGAACAAACATGAGTAAGTACCAGTCTATCGTTACAAACCACCACCTGGGTTCAATTTCCAGCCAACGCACCTCATGGGCAGCTACCACACACCTTTCAGTGGAGGCTTGTGTCTTGTATTTGATGCTGAACAGGTTTCAGCCAAGCTTCCAGGCTAGGATAGACAAGGAAGAAAGGCCTGGTTACCTACTTCTGAAAAATCAGCCAATGAAAATTCTATGGATCACACTGTCCAATCTGCAACAAATCATGGGTGTGGTGCAGAGCCAGGCAGCATTTCAGTCTCCTCTGCATGAGATACTCATGAATCAGGGGAGAACGTGACTGCAGCTGACAACGTGGTTGCAAATATTTTGGAAGAATTTTTATATTCTTAGTGCCAAGGCCCAGAAAAGCATGTTGTCTTTTCACTTTCCTTTTAGTAGTTTATTTTTTTTCTTTTTTCTCATCTATCCTTTCACTGAATAGCCCCTGCTTTACTCAGGGTTCTTAATTCCTAAACTTACATGAACCTTTTGATGTCCCTGTGGCTGTTGCTACTGAAAGCTCCATGGTATTGGAAAGCAACATGCAATGCCAGGTCGGCCACTAGCTTTGATACTTGTTTGCCAATTTGAATTTGTGCTCCTGATTGATATTTGGCCTTTGAGGTTTTTTCTTGTTTTTGTTGCCCTTGCAAGATTAACTCTGAATTTAACCCTTTTGTTACTATTGGTGTAACTGTATACCAGCCATTTTTTATGCCCCTGGACCTCATATGTAGTACGTTACTCCATTTCTAACGGACTTAGCATCAAGGTGCATCCCTTTTGAAGTGTGTGAAACTCAGCAGACTGAGGTTGGAGCCTCATTGTTGTGTAGGTTAAGCATTCTACCAGATGATGTTTTCTAGATGTGTTAGTTTTGTGAACTTTTGCCTTTTTTTCCCTTTATTTCTGTGAGATACGGCTTGCAAGCATGATTACGGCTTCCCTATGTGATAGGTGGAAACACTGGTGACGTAGTGGCTAAGTGCTCTGACTGCTAACCAAAAGGTCGGCAGTTTGAATCCGGGAGACGCTCCTTAGAAACTCTATAGGGCAGTTCTACTCTGTCCTATAGGGTCGCTATGAGTCGGAATCGACTCGACGGCACTGGGTTTTTTTTGGGGGGGGAGGTATGTGATAGGTTAGGGAGCGCTAATGGGTTTGTTTTGGTTTTTCTGCATCATATTTGGAAAACCAGAGGATTGCCATGTAACCTAATGGAAAGGCGCACAAGATAAGCTATCTATTTAGTTCTTATTGGTATATTGTCGTGCCACAGATCTTGATGCCACAATGCCACATGCCTTATTGGTAGCTTGTGTTACTAGATCATATATCTCAAAATACTTAACTCATATAAAAATTCAGAATGACCTTTGAATAAGCATACCATAACTAGTGAAAACACATAGAATCACAAAAATGTTTTTAAAAAATGAAAATTTAACTATAAAAGGGTGAAAATGATGATTTTAGGCTTAACCATCACTCTTCAGTGTTTCATTGTGGGAGAGTTTTGTTGTTCCTGTTGTTAGTTACTGTCAAGTCAGCTCCAATTCATGGTGACCTTATGTATAATAGGACAAAACTTTGTCTAGTCCTTCCACATCTTTATGATTGTTGGTATGTTTGAGTCCGTTGTTGTGGCTATTTTTCCAATTAATCTCATTGAGGGTTTCCTTCATGTTTGCTGGCCCTCTGTTTTACCAAACACGAGGTCCTTTTCTAGCGATTGGTCTTTTCTGAAGATTTTTTCCAAAGTAAGCGAATCGAAGTTTTGCCACCTTCACTTCTAAGAAACAACTTCTGGTTGTATTTCTTCCAAGACTACTTGTTTTGTTCTTTTGGCAGTCTACTATATATTCAGTATTCTTTACCAGCACCACACTTTGAAGGCATCAATTCTTCTTCTTTCTTTTTCATTATCTAACTTTCGCGTGCATATGAGGAGCACACATATGGGAGAGTTTACATAATGCATGTTCTGCTACATTACAGGAAACAAAAGATCCTACAGAAAATTTTCAACTACCCACTTTAAGCTTCAGATTTATTGTTCTCAATAACAAATCTCTATTTCAGGAAGCGTCAAGAGTGAATCTGATGCATTTTGAGGACTATTATTGCCTAAGAAATTGTAACACCCTATTCTGAAATATGAAACTCATATATATAACCCAAATAAAAAGAAGTGACTTTTCACTTGAGTACCAGTCAAGACAGTGTAAATCTGAAACCATATTCCACTAGGCACTTTAAATATTTTCTTTGTCATATGCTGTTGTCATTAATAATATGTGAAAGTGCTTATGAAATAGTGAGCAAGTGAAAAAGCAGGCTCAAAATGATCTGCTGGTATGATCTGAATTTTGTTTAGAAATATATATGTATGTGGGTGTGTTTGTGTGTGTGTTGTATGTTGTGCGTGTTAGTTGCCGTCAAGTTGATTCAGATTCATGACATCCTCATGTATGCAGAGGAGAACCGTTACATATGGTTTTCAAGGCTGTGACCTTTCGGAAGCAGATCATCAGGCCTATTTTCTGAGAAGCCTCGGGTGGGTTTGAACCACCAACCTTTTGGTTAGTAGTCCAGCGATTAACCATTTGTGCCACCCAGAAACTCCTTATATGTATGTATATGTGTATGTATGTATAAACCAAAAAAATCAAACCCATTGCCATGGAGCCAATTCCAACTCATAGTGACCCTACAGAACAGAGTAGAACTGCCCCATACAGTTTCCAGATAGCAGCTGGTGGATTCAAATTGCTGATCTTTTGGTTAGCAGCTGAGTTCTTAACCACTGCCTCACCAGGGCTCTGTGTGTGTGTGTGTATATATACATATAACTGTTTTTTTTATATATGTATATATACACACACACTCAAATATATACATACACATACATACAGATATATACTATATATATAAAATTATCTTTCTATATACCAAAAATAATGGAAACCCTGCTGGCATAGTAGTTAAGAGCTATGGCTGCTAACCAAAATGTTGGCAATTTGAATCCACCAGAAGCTCCTTGGAAACCCTATGGGGCAGTTCTACTCTGTCCTATAGGGTCACTGTGAGTCGACTCCATGGCAACAGGTTTGGGTTATTTTTGTTTTCTTTACCAAAAATATATCTCTGTGTAATGAAATTGAAGATGACTTTCATTTTATTATATATATACGTATAGTTTTTAAATGAATTTCTCTACTGAATAGATGGTTCATTTTTATTTGAGAAACAACAAAAATTATTTAATTATATATGCCCTTTGTGAAATTTTTCTTGTGATACTTTTGAAATAATGTCAGAAGGATGGATACTGGATTTCTGTGTTAGCTCCAAGGGAAGAATTTATCTTCCTTATTCAAATGGAGATGATATGGGAGAAAGACTTTGGGAGGCCTGTAGGGGGTATTTTTCTGCTTACTACTATAAATGAATGTATTTATTGAATCTTCCCATGTGCCTAGTGCTTTGGGGAATAAAGACATAAAAGTGATCTCGGCTCTTAAGGAGTTTATTTTCTAGTGACAAGACGACAGACCAAAAGGGAAAGACTGAGGGAACACTGGGATTAGCGTTGAGATGTGAGGCAAATGGTCTTCTCTTTTGACCCTGCTACAACTAATGAACTTAGGCAAGCCAGTTAAACTCTTTTTTTGTGAGCTTCCTCATTTGTCAATGTCATTACTCTCCTACCTAATTCATTGTGGTATTTTGCTGATAAAACTTGGTCACACACATAAAATAGTGCCTTGCAAAAACCAAAGCTGTATAGGTTAAGTGGTTGCACTTACTGACAGTATTCTGGAAGAGAAGTGAACTGAATTAAGCATTGCTTTATTTCTCAGATATAAACGTGTTTCTGAGATAACACGTTTCAGTGAACTTACTCTTTTTAAGTAACTTTATGAATGCATGTGGAAAGAATAGGCAGCTGGACTCACTGTTCTGTGCTCATAGACTAAAAATCTACTTTTCAACAACTACCTTGATTTTTTTTAATTACAAAAGAGACGGGAGACTATTAAGAGATCAACATAATTACTAGATAAACAATGTTTTTACTTCTATCTCAAACCATAATGTGACTAGGCGGGATTTTTGGCTGGGCAAATGTTGCAACACACCATAACTTATATAATGAAAAGTCTGTGATTTCTAAGAGCACCAAGGAGAAATTTGCATGTGGTTAAAGAGTCTCTTGGGAGAAAATACTGGATAGTTTCCCATTCTCTATTTAACTTTTCTGTCGTTGAAACATTTCTAGTGATTGACCAGGAAGGTATTGCTGATATTGATGAGCAGAAATTGTTACCAATGTTCCATGGAGAAGAATTTATTATATGAAAGGGTAGTGAGTGGACTCTGTTGGTGAGCAAGACTCAATATGTTGCTTGCATTGTCATGGGAAGGGGTGTTATGAGTGGCATGACATTTGCTGAACCTAGAAACATTTCTTGACACCTCTGGATAATGAATATATGGTTAGAAATATTTACTGATAACTCCATAAGTAAAATACACTATAATATGCACTTTGGGGAATATGAAAGTAAATATATGTGCAAAACATCCTCCAAGATTTACATGCTAGAAAAAAAGTCACTTATTCATATTAACAATAATATTATGAAGCAGAAGCTGATAAGCACCAAATGTATAGATTATTTTTATAGACAATCAGATGATAGAGATACTACGTCCATTATTTGGAACTGGAAATGATTCTACACAGGAGACAGCATTTGAGTAAAACCTTAAGCCTTGAAATGTAAAAGGTGGGTAGAAACATAGGGCAAGCCATTCATGACTCAGGACACTGGATAACTAAAATAAGAGAGTGAATAAAAAACAGATAATGGAGTTAGAGGGCAGTGTTGTGAAAAGGTTGGAGCTGGGAAAAACAAAAGGATGTAAAGGGAGGCTTGTGCCAGATTACCAAAGGCCTCTAATATTGAGTTAAAAATAAGGTGTTCATTATGTTTGCAATAGGTACCGATAGAAAACATAAAGGGATAATCTGGCATTATGTAATGATTGCAGTGGGTTGAAGAGAGATCACAATCAAGATGACCCATTGGAAGGTTTTATGTCAATGTCCAGACAACAGAGATAATGAGGTTGGAAAACAGAAGAGGGATAGTGGGAACGGTGGGAACCGGGAAGATCAAACATATTACAACTGGCAACTGCTTGGTGTGCACAGAAAAGGGTTTTTGCTATATACTTCAGCTACTGACTTTCTCATAGATTGAGCGTCTTTTCCTATCCTTCTGTTCTGTTTGTTCCCTTTTCTTCTTTAGTCTTTGACACTGTTGTCTTAGCTGCATATATCTTTTTTTTTTTCCCCTTTTGGAGAAATGATTTTAAAGAGTAAAATGATATTAAAGGTAATACATTAGGCATCTATATTCTTACTACACAAAACTAATTCTAAAAATTTGGTGTTTTTTTTTTAAATAATTTTTTATTGTACTTTAAGTGAAAGTTTACAAATCAAGTCAGCCTCTCACATATAAACTTATATACACCTTACTACATATTCCCATTTACTCTCCCCCTAATGAGTCAGCCTGCTCCCTCCTTCCAGTCTTTCCTTTCATGACTGTTTTGCCAGTTTCTAACCCTCTCTACCCTCCCATCTCCCCTACAGACAGGAGATGCCAACACTGTCTCAACTGTCCACATGATACAAGTGGCTCAGTCCTCATCAGCATCTCTCTCCAACCCATTGTCCAGTCCAATCCATGTCTGATGAGTTATTTTCGGGAATGGTTCCTGTTCTGGGCCAACAGGAGGTATGCGGACCATGACCGCCGGGATTCTTCTAGTCTCAGTCAGACCATTAAGTCTGGTCTTTGAGAATTTGGGGTCTGCATCCCACTGTTCTCCTGCTCCCTCAGGGGTTCTCTGTTGTGCTTCCTGTCAGGGCAGTCATTGGTTGTGGCTGGGCACCATCTAGTTCTTCTGGTCTCAGGATGATGTAAGTCTCCAGTTCATGTGGCCCTTTCTGTCTCTCGGGCTCATAATTATCTTGTGACCTTGCTGTTCTTCATTCTCCTTTGATCCAGGTGGGTTGAGACCAATCAGTGCATCTTAGATGGCCGCTTGTTAGCATTTAAGACCCCAGACGCCAACTTCAAAGTGGGATGCAGAATGTTTTCTTAATAGAATTTATTTTGCCAATTGACTTAAACGTCCCCTGAAGCCATAGTCCCCGAACCCCTGCCCTTGTTCCGCTGACCTTCTAAGAATTCAGTTTATCCCGGAAACTTCTTTGCTTTTGGTCCAGTCCAGTTGAGCTGACCTTCCCTGTATTGAGTGTTGTCCTTCCCTTCATCTAAAGTAGTTCTTATCTACTATCTAATCAGTATATAACCCTCTCCCACCCTTCCTCCCTCCCCCCTCTCGTAACCACAAAAGAATGTGTTCTTCTCAGTTTAAATTATTTCTCAAGATCTTATAATAGTGGTCTTACACAATATTTGTCCTTTTTGCACCTTACTAATTTCACTCAGCGTAATGCCTTCCAGGTTCCTCCATGTTATGAAATGTTTCATGGATTCATCACTGTTTTTTATCGATGTGTAATATTCCATTGTGTGAATGGTGTTATTTTTTAATCTTTAAAATGAAGAAATAAACATAAAATAAAACTAAAGATTGCATTATTCAACACCCTCCCAGTAGCAATTTCTATTCTGAACTTGATATATATGATCCATTTTTCTATTCCTATATCTGAAGTATTTTATATTTCTATGTAAATATTTAAAATTATAAATTAGTGAAGTCATGATGAATTCAAGTTCTGAAAATTACTTTTTCACTCAAATTCAAGAACAAACTGAATCATGACAATGATGTTCAGTGACTGAGAGGTTAGTACAACCAGCAGAAATACAGTAGAAAAAAGATAGTAGGGGGAGGGGTTTGTGGAAGGAGCTGTATTAAAAGTTCAGTTTGGGACCTGTTGAAATTGACGTGCTTGTAAGACCTTTGGTGGAAAGGCCTAGAAGGCAGGTGGAGATGTGAAACTTAATTTTCAGAAATACATCTGATCTCATCCTAGAGCTATGGAAGTTATTCTCAACAGAAGTGACTATTAAAAGCATTTAGGATTCTGTTTTTTAAAGTGACTGCTTTAAACTTCAAAGTACTCCATATCTGCCTGTTCCTATTCTCATTTCTTAGACTTAAGATGAAAGGAGAAAAAAAAAAATCAAAGTATATTAAATTGCCTTGATATATGTAGGCCCTATATCGATGGCGCTGGGTTGGGATATATATATATATATATTTAAAAAATATATACATATATTTTTTTCTGCATTCTTAAAAAAAAATTGTAGTAAATACCTACGTAACAAAATCTTTGCCATTTCTACAAACTTCACACGTACAGTTCAGTGATATTAACTATGTTCATCACTGCGTTCAACCATCACCATTAACCATTTCCAAAATTTTCCATCACCCTTAACAGAAGCTCACTGTCTCCTAAGCATCATGCCTTCCTTTCCCCCTCCTTCCTTACCCACCCACTCCTACCTATTTATATGTTTTAATAGAAATTAGGGTCATCCCAAATTAATACTAAAATTTTAAAATTTCCCACTCAGTTTGAAAGTTTAAAGACATTACCATATTTATGCATGCTATAAGGCAACAAGAAATGTTTCTCTAAGAGCACCTATTAAAAATAAAGTCTTTCCTCAAGATAGGTAATAGGCACTGCTTTCTTTTGAGGGTGTAATTTGTTTTTTTTTTTTTTTTTGTTTGTTTTTTTTTTTTTTATAATAACTTTTATTAAGCTTCAAGTGAACGTTTACAAATCCAATCAGTCTGTCACATATAAGTTTACATACATCTCACTCCCTACTCCCACTTACTCTCCCCGTCTTGAGTCAGCCCTTTCAGTCTCTCCTTTCTTGACAATTTTGCCGGCTTCCCTCTCTCTCTATCCTCCCATCCCCCCTCCAGACAAGAGTTGCCAACACAATCTCAAGTGTACACCTGATATAATTAGCTCACTCTTCATCAGCGTCTCTCTCCCACCCGCTGACCAGTCCCTTTCATGTCTGATGAGTTGTCTTCAGGGATGGTTCCTATCCTGTGTCAACAGAAGGTCTGGAGAGCATGGCCGCCGGGATTCCTCCAGTCTCAGTCAGACCATTAAGTTTGGTCTTCTTATGAGAATTTGGGGTCTGCATCCCACTGCTCTCCTGCTCCCTCAGGGGTCCTCTGCTGAGCTCCCTGTCAGGGCAGTCATCGATTGTGGCCGGGCACCAACTAGTTCTTCTGGTCTCAGGATGATGTAGGTCTCTTGTTCATGTGGCCCTTTTTGTCTCTTGGGCTCTTAGTTGTCATGTGGGCTTGGTGTTCTTCATTTTCCTTTGCTCCAGGAGGGTTGAGACCAATTGCTGCATCTTAGATGGCTGCTTGTTAGCATTTAAGACCCCAGACGCCACATTTCAAAGTGGGATGCAGAATGATTTCATAATAGAATTATTTTGCCAATTGACTTAGAAGTCCCCGCAAACCATGTTCCCCAGACCCCCGCGCTTGCTCCGCTGAGCTTTGAAGCATTCATTTTATCCCGGAAACTTCTTTGCTTTTGGTCCAGTCCAACTGAGCTGACCTTCCATGTATTGAGTGTTGTCTTTCCCTTCACCTAAAGCAGTTCTTATCTACTGATTAATCAATAAAAAAACCCTCTCCCACCCTCCCTCCCTCCCCCCCCCATAACCACAAAAGTATGTGTTCTTCTCAGGTTTACTATTTCTCAAGATCTTATAATAGTGGTCTTATACAGTATTTGTCCTTTTGCCTCTGACTCATTTTGCTCAGCATAATGCCTTCCAGGTTCCTCCATGTTATGAAATGTTTCAGAGATTCGTCACTGTTCTTTATCGATGCGTAGTATTCCATTGTGTGAATATACCACAATTTATTTACCCATTCATCCGTTGATGGACACCTTGGTTGCTTCCAACTTTTTGCTATTGTAAACAGAGCTGCAATAAACATGGGTGTGCATATATCTGTTTGTATGAAGGCTCTTGTATCTCTAGGGTATATTCCCAGGAGTGGGATTTCTGGGTTGTATGGTAGTTCTATTTCTAACTGTTTAAGATAACGCCAGATAGATTTCCAAAGTGGTTGTACCATTTTACATTCCCACCAGCAGTGTATGAGAGTTCCAATCTCTCCGCAGCCTCTCCAACATTTATTATTTTGTGTTTTTTGGATTAATGCCAGCCTTGCTGGTGTGAGATGGAATCTCATCGTAGTTTTAATTTGCATTTCTCTAATGGCTAATGATCGAGAGCATTTTCTCATGTATCTGTTGGCTGCCTGAATATCTTCTTTAGAGAAATGTGTGTTCATATCCTTTGCCCACTTCTTGACTGGGTTGTTTGTCTTTTTGTGGTTGAGTTTTGACAGAATCATGTAGATTTTAGAGATCAGGCGCTGGTCGGAGATGTCATAGCTGAAAATTCTTTCCCAATCTGTAGGTGGTCTTTTTACTCTTTTGGTGAAGTCTTTAGATGAGCATAGGTGTTTGATTTTTAGGAGCTCCCAGTTATCGGGTTTCTCTTCATCATTTTTGGTAATGTTTTGTATTCTGTTTATACCTTGTATTAGGGCTCCTAGGGTTGTCCCAATTTTTTCTTCCATGATCTTTATCGTTTTAGTCTTTATGTTTAGGTCTTTGATCCACTTGGAGTTAGTTTTTGTGCATGGTGTGAGGTATGGGTCCTGTTTCATTTTTTCGCAAATGGATATCCAGTTATGCCAGCACCATTTGTTAAAAAGGCTGTCTTTTCCCCAGTTAATTGACACTGGTCCTTTGTCAAATATCAGCTGCTCATACGTGGATGGATCTATGTCTGGGTTCTCAATTCTGTTCCATTGGTCTATGTGTCTGTTGTTGTACCAATACCAGGCTGTTTTGACTACTGTGGCTGTATAATAGGTTCTGAAGTCAGGTAAGGTGAGGCCTCCCACTTTCTTCTTCTTTTTCAGTAGTGCTTTGCTTATCCGGGGCTTCTTTCCCTTCCATATGAAATTGGTGATTTGTTTCTCTATCCCCTTAAAATATGACATTGGAATTTGGATCGGAAGTGCGTTAAATGTATAGATGGCTTTTGGTAGAATAGACATTTTTACTATGTTAAGTCTTCCTATCCATGAGCAAGGTATGTTTTTCCACTTAAGTATGTCCTTTTGAATTTCTTGTAGTAGAGCTTTGTAGTTTTCTTTGTATAGGTCTTTTACATCCTTAGTAAGATTTATTCCTAAGTATCTTATCTTCTTGGGGGCTACCGTGAATGGTATTGATTTGGTTATTTCCTCTTCGGTGTTCTTTTTGTTGATGTAGAGGAATCCAAGTGATTTTTGTATGTTTATTTTATAACCTGAGACTCTGCCAAACTCTTCTATTAGTTTCAGTAGTTTTCTGGAGGATTCCTTAGGATTTTCTGTGTATATAATCATGTCATCTGCAAATAGTGATAACTTTACTTCTTCCTTGCCAATCCGGATACCTTTTATTTCTTTGTCTAGCCTGATTGCCCTGGCTAAGACTTCCAACACGATGTTGAATAAGAGCGGTGATAAAGGGCATCCTTGTCTGGTTCCCGTTCTCAAGGGAAATGCTTTCAGGTTCTCTCCATTTAGAGTGATATTGGCTGTTGGCTTTGCATAGATGCCCTTTATTATGTTGAGGAATTTTCCTTCAATTCCTATTTTGGTAAGAGTTTTTATCATAAATGGGTGTTGGACTTTGTCAAATGCCTTTTCTGCATCAATTGATAAGATCATGTGGTTTTTGTCTTTTGTTTTATTTATGTGATGGATTACATTAATGGTTTTTCTGATATTAAACCAGCCTTGCATACCTGGTATAAATCCCACTTGATCAGGGTGAATTATTTTTTTGATGTGTTGTTGGATTCTATTGGCTAGAATTTTGTTGAGGATTTTTGCATCAATGTTCATGAGGGATATAGGTCTATAATTTTCTTTTTTTGTAATGTCTTTACCTGGTTTTGGTATCAGGGAGATGGTGGCTTCATAGAATGAGTTGGGTAGTATTCCGTCATTTTCTATGCTTTGGAATACCTTTAGTAGTAGTGGTGTTAACTCTTCTCTGAAAATTTGGTAGAACTCTGCAGTGAAGCCGTCCGGGCCAGGACTTTTTTTTGTTGGGAGTTTTTTGATTACCGTTTCAATCTCTTTTTTTGTTATGGGTCTATTTAGTTGTTCTGCTTCTGAATGTGTTAGTTTAGGTAGGTAGTGTTTTTCAAGGAATTCATCCATTTCTTCTAGGTTTTCAAATTTGTTAGAGTACAATTTTTCATAATAATCTGAAATGATTCTTTTAATTTCATTTGGTTCTGTTGTGATGTGGTCCTTCTCATTTCTTATTCGGGTTATTTGTTTCCTTTCCTGTATTTCTTTAGTCAGTCTAGCCAATGGTTTATCAATTTTGTTAATTTTTTCAAAGAACCAGCTTTTGGCTTTGTTAATTCTTTCAATTGTTTTTCTGTTCTCTAATTCATTTAGTTCAGCTCTAATTTTTATTATTTGTTTTCTTCTGGTGCCTGATGGATTCTTTTGTTGCTCACTTTCTATTTGTTCAAGTTGTAGGGACAGTTCTCTGATTTTGGCTCTTTCTTCTTTTTGTATGTGTGCATTTATTGATATAAATTGGCCTCTGAGCACTGCTTTTGCTGTGTCCCAGAGGTTTTGATAGGAAGTATTTTCATTCTCGTTGCTTTCTATGAATTTCCTTATTCCCTCCTTGATGTCTTCTATAACCCAGTCTTTTTTCAGGAGGGTATTGTTCATTTTCCAAGTATTTGATTTCTTTTCCCTCGTTCTTCTGTTATTGATCTCTAGTTTTATTGCCTTGTGGTCTGAGAAGATGCTTTGTAATATTTCGATGTTTTGGACTCTGCAAAGGTTTGTTTTATGACCTAATATGTGGTCTATTCTAGAGAATGTTCCATGTGCGCTAGAAAAAAAAGTATATTTTGCAGCAGTTGGGTGGAGAGTTCTGTATAAGTCAATGAGGTCAAGTTGGTTGATTGTTGTAATTAGATCTTCCGTGTCTCTGTTGAGCTTCTTACTGGATGTCCTGTCCTTCTCCGAAAGTGGTGTGTTGAAGTCTCCTACTATAATTGTGGAGGTATCTATCTCGCTTTTCAGTTCTGTTAAAATTTGATTTATATATCTTGCAGCCCTGTCATTGGGTGCGTAAATATTTAATATGGTTATGTCTTCCTGATCAATTGTCCCTTTTATCATTATATAGTGTCCTTCTTTATCCTTTGTGGTGGATTTAAGTCTAAAGTCTATTTTGTCAGAAATTAATATTGCTACTCCTCTTCTTTTTTGCTTATTGTTTGCTTGATATACTTTTTTCCATCCTTTGAGTTTTAGTTTGTTTGTGTCTCTAAGTCTAAGGTGTGTCTCTTGTAGGCAGCATATAGATGGATCGTGTTTCTTTATCCAGTCTGTGACTCTCTGTCTCTTTATTGGTGCATTTAGTCCATTTACATTCAGGGTAATTATAGATAAATAAGTTTTTAGTGCTGTCATTTTGATGCCTTTTTATGGGTGTTGTTGACAATTTCATTTTTCCACATACTTTTTTGTGCTGAGGCGTTTTTCTTAGTAAATTGTGAGATCCTCACTTTCATAGTGTTTGACTTTATGTTAGTTGAGTCGTTACGTTTTTCTTGGTTTTTGTCTTGAGTTATAGAGCTGTTATACCTTTTTGTGGTTACCTCATTATATACCCCTATTTTTCTAAGTAAAAACCTAACTTGTATTGTTCTATATCGCCTTGTATCACTCTCCATATGGCAGTTCAATGCCTCCTGTATTTAGTCCCTCTTTTTGATTATTGTGATCTTTTACCTATTGACTTCCATGATTCCCTGTTATGTGTATTTTTTTTTTAATTAATCTTAATTTGTTTGTTTTTGTGATTTCCCTATTTGAGTTGATATCAGGACGTTCTGTTTTGTGACCTTGTGTTGTGCTGATATCTGATATTATTGGTTCTCTGACCAAACAATATCCTTTAGTATTTCTTGTAGCTTTGGTTTGGTTTTTGCAAATTCTCTAAACTTGTGTTTGTCTGTAAATATCTTAATTTCGCCTTCATATTTCAGAGAGAGTTTTGCTGGATATATGATCCTTGGTTGGCAGTTCTTCTCCTTCAGTGTTCTGTATATGTCGTCCCATTCCCTTCTTGCCTGCATGGTTTCTGCTGAGTAGTCAGAACATATTCTTATTGATTCTCCCTTGAAGGAAACCTTTCTTTTCTCCCTGGCTGCTTTTAAAATTTTCTGTTTATCTTTGGTTTTGGTGAGTTTGATGATAATATGTCTTGGTGTTTTTCTTTTTGGATCAATCTTAAATGGGGTTCGATGAGCATCTTGGATAGATATCCTTTCGTCTTTCATGATGTCAGGGAAGTTTTCTGTCAGAAGTTCTTCAACTATTTTCTCTGTGTTTTCTGTCCCCCCTCCCTGTTCTGGGACTCCAATCACCCGCAGGTTATCGTTCTTGATAGAGTCCCACATAATTCTTAGGGTTTCTTCATTTTTTTTAATTCTTTTATCTGATTTTTTTTCAGCTATGTTGGTGTTGATTCCCTGGTCCTCCAGATGTCCCAGTCTGCATTCTAATTGCTCGAGTCTGCTCCTCTGACTTCCTAGTGTGTTGTCTAATTCTGTTATTTTATTGTTAATCTTTTGGATTTCTACATGTTGTCTCTCTATGGATTCTTGCAACTTATTAATTTTTCCAGTATGTTCTTGAATAATCTTTTTGAGTTCTTCAACAGTTTTATCAGTGTGTTCCTTGGCTTTTTCTGCAGATATCCTAATTTCATTTGTGATATCATTAAGCATTCTGTAAATTAGTTTTTTATATTCTGTATCTGATAATTCCAAAATTGTATCTTCATTTGGGAAAGATTTTGATTCTTTTGTTTGGGGAGTTGGAGAAGCTGTCACGGTCTGCTTCTTTAAGTGGTTTGATATGGATTGTTGTCTCCGAGCCATCACTGGGAAACTAGTTTTTCCAGAAAATCCGCTAAAAAAAAAATGCAGTCAGATCCCTATCAGAGTTCTCCCTCTGGCTCAGGCTATTCAGATGTTAATGAAGCCGCCTGGGGAGGGTGGGGGAGGGAACAGAGAGATAGGAGAGTAGCACCTCAGAATATAGCCAGAGTTGCTTGTCTTGCTTGGAATGACTCTTATATCTGAGATTCCCGCGGGCGCGTCGCCTATGTGTGCTGTCTGTGTGGAGATTGCCCCCGGGGGGTCTGGCCCGCTGGAGACACGGTCAGATCCTCTGCTTCCAGCCCCACGCCCAGCGTCAAGGCTTCCCTACTGGGACGGTGCACTCTCGACTCCAAAATCAGTCGCTGCCTCCCGGGGACTTCTCGTCCCTCCAGCCACGTGGCCGTGCCGCCCCCGTGAACCAGGTGGGCCCCCTCCCGGGGTTAGTTCAGATGGGTGGAGTAGCTCCCCGTGCTTGTGCCGCGACCGAGTGTCCCGTCTGGAACGCTGTTCTCCCCGCTCCAATACCAGTCGCTGCCTCCCGGGGACTTCTCCTACCGGCTGCGTCCCACGCCGCCCGCGCGACCCGGATGGTCACCTTCCCGGGGTTAGTTCAGGGGGTGGAGCAACTCTCCGTGTTTATGGCGTACCTGCGTGCAGTCCAAATCCCTGTGGGACGGTTCCCCGGCTCGGATGCTACTCTTTCTGCTCCAAGATCAGTCACTGCCTCCCGGGGACTTCTCCTAACGGCTGCGTCCCACGCCGCCCGTGGAACCGGCTAGTCCCCCTCCCGGGGTTAGTTCAGGGGGGTGGAGCAGGTCTCTGTGCTTGTGCCGTACCTGACTGGTATGCTGGCTCCAGGCTCTGGAAACAATCGCTGCTTCCCCGTATTAGTTCGTTCTCCGTCTCTAAATCTGTGTTTGTTGTTCAGGGTTCGTAGATTGTTATGTATGTGATCGATTCACTTGTTTTTCCGTGTCTTTGTTGTAAGAGGGATCCGAGGTAGCGTCTGCCTAGTCCGCCATCTTGGCTCCGCTGACCTGTAATTTGTTTTTAATGTGTGTTTTTAACAGTGCAATTTCTTTTCTTTTTTGCATAAATGTAATCTGTTTTCACTTCTGTAATTTTGAACCAGACTTTAATTAAAATTTTATCCACAATCAGGCAAATAGCTTTATTTAAGTTTCTTATTTAATCCAAATTGAAGTGTATGCCTGAGAAGCTCTTTCCAAATAATTGGAAAGTGTCTTTAGTTTAACCTCAAGTGCTTTTATTTTAAAACTCATGTGAATAGGCATCTTAGCAATTACCTGAAATCTGTGCCTGAGCTTTTGACATTAAACAATTAAGCTTTATTTCTTGACTTTCAATTAGTATATTCACTATCCACTCCATGCTTAGTAAGTTGATTAATGAAACACCAGCGCAATTCCAATCCTGTCAAAATAATGGAAAATTCATGATGTTTGTTCTTAAGAACTGAATTTAAAGTGTTAATTCAGGCTGTGAGGCAGATTTTAGTACAGCGGATGATAAAGATATGGAGTGGGAAAGAGATGGGTAGGTGTTTCCAGAAAGGTGCTGAGAGGACTGTTGTGTGTGGGCTGTCCTAGACAGACTTCAAAACTACATGGGGTATGGTCAGCTTCGTGGTAAGGTTATACAATATTTCTGACTATTGAGATGCTATAAAATATTTTGTCCAGAAACATTTCATCAGTTTTTCCAAATGCAAAGAACTGCCTTAATGATTTTTTTTGGCATCAGATGCTGCCTCCCATTCCTCTAGGAGCCAATTATTCCTGCTGAAACATTTGTTTGCTGTCATGTAGACATGGCTTAGGTGACAGAAATCATAGAATTTCAAAATATGAGCCCAGACAGAGAAAAAAAAAAAATCTTTAAAGAGCCTTGGAGGCAAACAGAAACAGCCCACATGGAAAAATTGAACCAATGATGAAAAATTCCTCCTTTGATGTTTTACAGAGACAAATAAAATGTGGAAATAACGTTGCTCAAAGTAAATTTTCTTTTGTAGGTCTATGAAACTACCTCTACATGGGATTATGTGCTGCGTGAGGTGAAAGGTTGAAAAAAAAAAGGATTTCTGTAGCAAAAGTTTTATCATGAGCTCATTCACTGATACCACATAGCATACATGGGATATAGTGTCACTGACTGTTTTGGAATCAGATGAAGTCCTTAGAGCATAAATATCAGAAATAATTTGCACGTTGGTCCCCAGACCTAAAACATTGAAAACATCAATGAATGCAAATAATAATTTCAAAGAATTCTGAAATTACTGTTGCCTAGAGCTATCTTCACTGGTGCCTTGGAAATGCAGGAAGGTCAGGTTCTGTAGCTTACAACACTGCCACAACACAGTCATTAGCCAGCCCTCTTCTTCTTATTTAAATATCTTAAAGTAACCTGCTATGTCCCAGGACCATTGTAACCTAGACTTCTAGAGTGCTACCCTTCACTGTCTCTGCTTCTCCAGTTGGCACCCAAATATTTCAGTTAAATGTAAATCAATCACATTGCAACCTCTTCTATTAATATGTTTTGGCTGGGTTGTTTTTCTCTTATCTTTCAGTTAACTCCAAAAACTTCTAGTTTTACTTGTTCACTATTGGTTATACTTGTCTTTTAGCAAAATTCTAGTCCTTTGGTGTCTTTCCTGAACTATCATTTCTTCCTTGATGAGTTCTCCACCCCTTTGTTGTTGTTGTTGTTCTCATTAGGTTCCATTGAGTGGGTTCTGACTCACAGTGCCCCTGTGTACAACAGAATGAAACAGTGCCCTGTCCTGCGCCATCCTTGCAATCGTTTTGTGCTTGAGCCCTTTGTTGCAGCCACTGTGTTAATCTATCTCATTGAGGGTCTTCCTCTTTTTCACTGACCCTCTATTTTACCACACATGATGTCTTTCTCCAGGGACTGGTCCCTCCTGATAACCTGTCCACCCCTTTACTCTGCTGTAAATAGGAGTACTACTTATCACAAAAGCAAATTCTCTCCACTTCAACAACTACCCCAAGAGAGCAACGCTTTTCCAGAAATATTCTCCCCATCATCTATCACATTTCCTTACCTGAAGCTGCACATTATCCCAAGATAACACTTTCCCTAGGAGCCTGTTCCAAGACTTTGCTTTGCATTGCCTGTGACTTTCCAAAAGAGAAAGCAATGTTCACCAATTCCATCTTTGGATGTGTCAATATCACCTTCTTTGTCATTCAAAGAGTTCACTGTTCTGAAGTCCCACGTTACATAATGGAGTCAGAATCTAAATTTTAGTGAACAAACATCACAGTCTTTTCCACGTTTGCAAAATTTCCCCAAACTTCTGTAGTACCCCTCTACCTCTCTCGATGACTATAGCCCTTGCGTTTCAACTTTCTCTTTCTTCCTTATTGTCCACTATAGTATTTGGTTGTGTTTTATACTCATTGATGGCAAATTGTATACTTTGATGTCTAAGTTCTTCAACTACTATCTCCCATTATTCTTTCAAAAAGACCCAGACTTCAAGATATAACTTTACCACTACTCTTACCACAAGGACTTTTTTTTTTTAATCTCTTTACTGAAGAGAAGTTGGCTTTCCTCTTCCTTCCAAGGCTAAAGTCCTGCCTGTATATATATATATTTTTTAATCCCCTGTATGGTTCTGAATCCCATTTCTGTGACGTCTTTCTGGATGAACGAGGTATGGAGGTGAAAACCATGGGCTCTAACATTATGCTGCTTGGATTCAAATCCTCACTCTGCCACTTATTAACCATGAAGACAATTATATAATTTTTATTTATGTCAGTTCCCTCAACTGTGAAAGGCAAATTATAATAATGATACTTCTCTCAGAGTATTATTGTAAAAATTAAATGAATAATATATATAAAATGCTTATATTAGTGGTGAACACAGTGTTTTCTATTATTATTATCAAGAAATTCTCCTATTTCCAGCAACTGCATTTATGTAGTCTGCCAGCTCCTTTACTACAACCTGTTCAAATTATCAGAACCCTCGTATTTTAAAATAACATTCTCCATAACTTGGAAATATAATTAAAATAAGATGACCAGTCAAAATATCTGATTTATTAAGTCTTGTGCATTTCCTCTTTGATGTTTAGCATCACACAAGTACAGTACTGAAAACATACTATGTTTTCAATACTCGTATTTCGATTATATATATACATAAACCACCAAACCCATTGTTGTTGAGTTGATTCTAACTCATAGTGACCCTGGAGGAGAGAGTAGAGCTACCACAGTGTTTACAAGGAGCAGCTGGTGAGTTTGAACTGCTGACTTTTTGGTTAGCAGCCAAACTCTTAATCCTGCACCACCAGGGCTCCATATATAAATAAACAAACAAATATATATGTGTGAGTGTATATGCATATATATATTATTTGATGGTGTGAGTGGCTTATTTAATCTGAACACTAATAATTAGTCATAATGGGTGAAAGTATGCTATCCCATTGCCATCCAGTCGATTCTGACTCATAGGACCCTATAGGGCAGAATAGAACTACCCCCATAGTGTCTCCATGGCTGTAATGTTTATGGGAGCAGATTGCCAGGCCTTTTCTCCCTAGGAGTAGCTGGTGGGTTCAAACTGCCTACCTTTTGATTAACAGCCTAGTGCTTAACCACTGTGCCGTTAGGGCTCCTGGAAATATGCTACAAAAACCTATTATTTTTTAAATGCCTTTTATTCTTGATTCTCGAGAGAAGAGAAAGTCTTCCTTTTAGCTGCTCAAATTTTATATTCCCCTGTTTTGATTGGGAACCCTGGTGGTGTCATGTTTAAGAGTTACGGCTGCTAACCAAGAAGACCACAGTTTGAATCCACCAGGTGCTCCTTGGAAATCCTGTGGGGCAGCTCTACTCTGTCCTATAGGATCAATATGAGTCGGAATCGACTTGAGGGTAATGGATTTGGTTTTGTTTTCTGCAAACATTTTTTCTGGAATTCAAATTGAGGCATATGAGCTTGCCTGTTACTTCTAACCTGCCATATGTTAACTTGTCTCTATCTATGACATTCGGTTGCTGTTGGTACCTGGGTGTGATGTTCTGAAAAGAGCTTATAGGGGCGATAGAAAAGCTGGAGTATTCTGTTTGGCACTGAAGGCACTCTGAAGAATATTTTGTAGTTTGTTTGCATGAACATGATGTTTATATCTTTAAAATGGAGCATAGGCGTGAACTTGTACATATGTGAATATTGTATTAGACATGCAAAGTAATGTTCATGTATAAAAACACTGAAAAGCAAAAAGTTTTCCTATCGTGAAAGTTTGCAATGACTTAAGGCGTATAAGTTTAAAGTTTTAAAAGGTCATTTGCAATTCATATTGAACCCTATATCTGTGTTGCAGGCATTTTAAAAGGTTGTGTGCATCAGAGTAGAAAAAGGAATTGCCTTAATCTAAATGTGGTCTTGCTACAATTGTCTGGGACAAAAATATGAAATTGGATTCTATTACATTCAGTATGTTCTGTCTTTGACCATTATTTACAACCCCAATAGCACTATTTCAAAAGTGCAGCAGAGGTTTTATGTTTAAATAATCAAAAATCACAAAAATAATGTTATGACAAAAAAGTCATGGTGAATAGCTTTAATGTCTAATGAGGTTTGTCTTTAAACTGTTAGAAGATGGTTTCTTCTGTATTTAAATATATACTAATAAAAAAATCTCCCATTAACAAAGTCACGAAGCTGGATGTACATGAAGGAAGTTTCTATTAAGGAGTAAGTAATAATATCCAGAGAGTTTGAGAGTGCATCTTTTTTTATTTAAAGTTCAATTTTCATACATTCTTAGAGTGAATTACATTCAAATATAATGAAAACTGGCAAAGAGTTGCAGTAGAATAAGATGCATTCAAATTTAATTGTCCTCAGCAATTTAGTTTCATTAAATTATAATTGAATTAGACTTCAACACTTGGGGGAAAATAACCATTTTTCTTTGGGACAATTCTAAAATGATACATCCTGTAATTTCTTGAATGGAGAACTTTTCTTTAGAATCAGAAAATACATAAACAGTGTAAATGCTTAAGAAAAAAAGATTATTCTTACTGACTAAGCCAATGCTAGCTATAATCTTGCCAACATGATTGCCATAAAATTATTCCTTAAAAAGAAAGTTACAGTTCTGCTTATTTACTTACTTATCTTGCAACCTCTGGGCCCGGGGAATTTTACGCAGTGCATTACACAAAAAACAAAAGCCAAACCTGTGGCCCTCGAGTCCATTCCAACTCACAGCGACTGTATAAGACATTATATGGTGCGTTATATACCAAAACCAAAAACCCACTACCGTTGAGTCGATTCCAACTCATAGCGACTCTATAGCAACCCTGTAGGACACAGTAGAACTCCCCTGTAGAGCTTCCAAGGAGCACCTGGTGGATTTGAACTGCTGACCTTTTGGTTAGCAGCTGTAGCACTTAACCACCAGGGTTTCCGGTGCATTTTATATTATCTGCTTATTATGAGCTTGATTCTGGAGATTACTGCACTTTTTAACTTGTCGAATTCCCTTTATTTATGTAGTTTAAAATATTAATGATAGACTTTGGTTGTTGGTACACAATGAAAGAGAAAAAAAAGCTTTCTGGGTCACTTACTTTCCCAGAGGTTTTCACTGTGTGTAATAGGGATTAAAATGTTTGGGTAACGTGGAGGATAATCCATGATATTCCACAGATATTTTGTCTCTAAGCACCTCGTCGATTTCAAATCTTGTGCAGCTGCATATGATTCCTGCAGTACACAAGTAGGGAGAAAATATCATGGAAATAATTTAGTTTATCTACTCTGGAAAGCATTCTAGACTTTACTAGCTCTTTTATAAATGGGTTTTGTCAATGAAGAGCAACTTTATTAAGGTATTATGTGAATTTGCTGATAAAAACAGAACAATGTACATATTATATTGATTTCTGAATTTTTGTCATGGTCATCCCTGAAGTAGATGGAGAAAACACTGTTCCTTACAAGTTGTTTTTTTTTTTTCCCCATATAGGTTTTTGTGATACAGAAGTTAAAAGATGATACATGTTAAATTATTTATTTTAATAGCAAAGCTGTAATTTTGTCCAGTTGTGGCATGGGACAAGGAGATGCCTGTGCCCTCCTTACCTAGTGAGGTACCTCCTTGATGTTGCCTGTAGAGGCCTTTCTTGTTATTGGCCTGTAAGTTCATTAAGGAGAGTAGACTGACTTCCTTTTTCCTATCCCAGCTCCTTTCCTTAGCACAGCCCTGTTTTGTAGGGTTTTGGTGTCATAACAGTGGAATGGCCAGGTGAAACATGGGTAAACACCTGTCTCATATTATTTGGGGATGCTTCTGCCCATATCCATGCAACATTAGTGAGCTTGTACCTCCAACCCTTGTAGATGTTGCATCAGTAATGATTTTTCTTGCTGCTTTTAGCAACATATCCAGATATCTCCACATATCCATGTGGAGAATAATCCCATGAACATAGCTGTTGAGTGGGTGGTCCTCCATTAGAAAATGGTTGCCTTTCTGATAGGAATTCAGGAATCACAAGAAAGGCATATGGCTACCTAAAATCCATCCCTTTTCATAGCTTACGTTTTTGCAACTTTGAGCTCTGAAATCACTTTCGATATGTAGTTAAAAAAAAATTAAATGGAAACATATCTGTTAGCACATTCTTCCTAAATTTATACTAAAATGTTAAGTGTGTAAAATCAGAGAGGGAGGTATGGTGAGCCAATGGTCATGCCATATTAAAGACGGGAGGGCGAAGGGGGAATAAGAAGATAAGGAGATTGAAGACCACCTTTATTTTTTATTTTTTTAAATTACAATAATGGCTCAGTTAAGTATACCCTTGAAAGATTTCTTATTTCTATTTCTCTTACTCTGCTTCACTATGAGATTTTGGGGCAGCTGGCTGATTTTCTGCCATTGTTAAATGACTTCTCTTTTAAATAATAAATCCCTTCAGGCTTCCTTTACTTTGGTAAAGTCTTTGGTAGTACTTAACACAAGTTAAAAACTCTGGTTTGAAATTGTACCCTTCTGTAGTCAGGAATCTAGTTACTACACTCACAAGTATAAATACATAGACTGGAAACTATTAAAATTTAGCCTTCCCTTGATGGTCAATGGCTGATCAAAGTGGATCAAGGAGAAAAATAAACTAACAGCCTCTAATGATGAGAGAACATTTTTAAAATAGTAATAAAGAATACATTTTGCAAATACCAAAGATACAGGATTGTTATAATACGCTTTTTCCTTCTTTTTGTTTTTTCTTCCTAGATACCTGTCTTTCTTTTTTTATTCTTCCTGTCTCTCTTCCTCCTATCCCCTGCCTCTCTTTCTCCTCTTCTTTTCTATTTTTCTTCAAAAAATATTGCCACGCTTTATCATAATTTCCTTTCCCTGGAGCTATAGGGAAGTATTGAATGGCAGCTGATGAATTGTTTGCTTTGAATTTTGTTGCTATTTTCTGCTTTCTTTCTGACAGGAGCATGAGAAGAGCAGACATCAAAATAATCCAGGCAGTGCACATTGATCTGCAATTTTGATGGGTAATTAGTGGTTCCTGTATCAACAAGAGATGTGTAATTATTATTGTCTATGAAAAGTAAGTCCCTTGCTATGTTCCTCCTATTATTTAAGCTTCAGCTGCAATGAGTGCAATGTGTAGTTATATTTCTAATTTAAGCATAATAAATAGGAAGCAGATGCAATTATTTTTTTATGTTTTGCAGAGTTGTGCTAAGAGCATGTGTCTTAGCCAGTGATGTTTTGCTGAGTGCTTTTTGTTTGAGACAGTAGAGTTTCCATTAATAAAAAATTAGATCTGGTTCATTTTGTATTTATTCTGTTCATAATAATAATGGCTATTTTCATTAAGATAGTTTGCTTGCAAGTGACAGCAATTTCATTACATTTTTCTTTGGTTAAAATTGGTATTTGAGGTTTCAGGCCATGTTAGTTAAGTGTATAACTCTCTGATTTCATATATATATACAATTTAATGTGTATTTATTTAATATATATATAATATATATTTATTATATGGAAAATATTAAATGCTTAGACTCAAGGAATAATATTGTAGTTACTTTTTGCTTAGAGAAATTATTTCTATAATCTAGCACTGGTAAAGGAAATTTTTGCCTTTCTTTCTCCTTTCTCTACCCAAATTTTTCTACTTTTATATTTATAAATAAATATCAGAATGAGCCACCTGACGATATTATAATAGAAAATGCTTATATCTTAAAACAAAAAACTATTCTCTGAAAGAAACTAACTATAGGAGACCTGGGAAGCAACTTTTTCTGATCTGGAGTTTAGCAACCTCAGGGTCAGCCCCAAAAAGTCAATAAAATATGTTTGAGGGATGAAAATTGTTGCTTTCCTTTCACATCACCTGATCACAGTTAAAAACTCCTAGAATTGGGAAATATCTGGTCTCAGCATTTATTGACAACTTGAAAAAATTGGTTTGCCAGCATATGAGAGAGATGTTATATAGCCAACATATCTGCAAACTGAATAAGACATGGAAAACAAATGAGCTCTCAAGAAGCTTCAGGTAAAGGAAATATTTGTTTTTAAATAAACACATTATTTCCATTTTAAGGAAAGCACAATTTCTTCTTATTTTGACTTTCTGTCTCTTACCACCAACTGAGCCCTTTGGGGCATTGGTGAAAGAGTTGTCTGCAGATCAATGTAGTAAAATGTGAATCATAATTTACAATCTTCTTAAAGGGAATTTTCATAGTAAACTTAGACTTTGGACTTTGGCCTATGATGGCAGAAGAAATATTAATTCCCAGAAAGAAAAGGAAGAGATAAAAGAAATGAGAGGCCTGGTTAGAGCAAAAATACCAAGGATGAAAGACAGATTTTAGGAGATCCCTAATATTATTCTAAATAAGTTATAACCACCTCACTTTATATACTACAGCATCTGCCATGACAGAGCAGTCAGATGCTTAGTGTGGTTTCTTTTACAACAAAGACCCAGAAAAACAAGTGAATTGATCATATATGGAAATGTAGGAGTCCTGAATATCAAAGGCAAAGTTGAAGAATCGGACCAAGCAGCAGGGGGAGGGAAGAGACAGTTTAGACGCAGCAAAGAATTGCCAGAACTGACCTGGCAGGGGCTGGTACCCTGCAGGCTGGATCAGGTGGTATGAGTGGTGAGGCAAACCATGGTGCCTGGGACACATTTTACACATTGGGAGAGACTGAGCAACTGAGACTCTGCTCAACCCTCCTGAACCAGTAAGAAGTGGCCCTCAATCGGCAAAAGATAGGTACATGCATCTAACCTACCACAAGGACCAAAAAACACCCACTTTGGAAAGAACCTCTCTCCCATTTATCTGCTCCCTCCCTGCTCTGCATCAGGTCTGGGCTGGCTTCAGGCCAGAAGTAGGACCCTTTGCATACCTGAGCCATTCACCTTGCTTTGGAGAAGGAACAAATAAACAGAAAAAAAAAAAAAAAAAATCCCCTTGCTCCCCCAAACCAGAAACTCAGGGCAGGCACAGCTACTTTGCCTATCACAGGTATAAGGGGGACACAGAACTGGAATGCCTTTCACCACTGCATAGACCTGTGTGGGTCCATTTCAACACGCTATCTACCTAAACTAACACAAATAGAGGCTGAACAACTAAATAAACCTATAACCAAAAAAAAAAAAAAAAAATTGAAAAGGTAATTTAAAAACTCCCCCCCCCCCCGCCAAAAAAAAAACTCTGGCACTGACAGTTTCACTGGAGAATTCTACCAAACTTTCAGAGAAGAGTTAACACCACTACTGCTAAAGGTATTTCAGAGCATAGAAAAAGATGCAATACTCCCAAACTCGTTCTATGAAGTCAGCAGAACCCTGGTGCCAAAACCAGGAAAAGACACCACAAAAAAGAAAATTATAGACCAATATCCCTCATGAATTCAGTTGCAAAGTTCTCAACAAAATTCTAGCCAATAGAATTCAACAACATATCAAAAAAATAATGCACCATGACCAAGTGGGATTCATACTAGGTATGCAGGGATGGTTTAACATTAGAAAAACAATCAATGTAATCCATCACATAAGTAAAAGACAAGAACCTTATATTCTTATCGATTGATGCAATTTGACAAGGTCCAACACCCATTCACGATAAAAACCTCTCAGCAAAATAGGAATAGAAGGAAAATTCCTCAGCATAATGGGCATTTATACAAAGTCAGCAGCCAACATTATCCTAAATGGAGAGAGTCTGAAAGCATTCCCCTTGAGAACAGGAATCAGACAAGGATGCCTTTTATCACCACTCTTATTCCATATTGTACTGGATGTCCTAGCCAGAGTGATTAGGCTAGATAAATTGGTAAGGAAGAAGTAAAAATATCTCTATTTGGAGATGATAAGAATTTATGCACGGAAAATCCCAAAGAATACCCAAGAAAACTACTGGAACTAATAGAGTTGAGCAAAGTACCAGGATACAAGATAAACTTATAAAAATCAGTTGGATTCTTCCACACAAATAAAGAGAACTTCGAAGAGGAAATCACCAAATCAATACCATTTACAATAGTGCCCAAGGAGATAAAATACTTAGGAATAAATCTTACCAGAGACGTAAGTGGCCTATATGAAGATAACTACAAGGCACTGTAGTCTTTTACATATAGGTCTTTCCTTGGAAACTCTATGGGGCAATTCTACTCTGTTCTATAGGGTAGCTATAAGTCGTAATGGATTCAACGGCACTGGGTTTGGTTTTTTTTTTTTTTACAAGACACTACTGCAAGAAATCAAGAGACCTACATAAGTGGAAAAACATACCTTGCTCATGAATAGGAAGACTCAACATTGTGAAAATGTCAATGCTACCCAAAGCTATCTACAGATACAATGCAATCCCAACCCAAATCCCAACTGCATTTTTTAATGAGTTGGAGAAATAAATCACCAACTTCATGTGGAATGGGAAGAGACCTGAATAAGTAAAGCATAAATGAAGAAGAAGGACAAAGTGGGAGGCCTCGCACTACCTGATTTGAGAACCTATAATACTGTCATTGTACTCAAAACAGCCTGGTACTGGTATAACAACAGATAAATAGGCCAATGGAACAGAATTGAGAATCCAAATGTAAATTCATCCACCTATGGGTAGCTGATAGTTGACAAAGGCCCAAAGTCTGTTAAATGGGGGAAAAGGTAGTGTCTTTAACAAACAGTGCTGGAATAACTGTATATCGTCTATCTGCACAAAAACTAACTCGAAATGAATTGATGGCCTAAATATAAAATCTAAAACAATCAAGATCATGGAAGGAAAAATAGGGACAACCCTGACAGCCCTAATACATGACATAAACAAAACACAAGCCACAACTAACAATGCACAAACACCAGAGAGAAACTAGATAAGTGGGAGCTCCTAAAAATCAAACACTTGTGCTCATCCAAAGACTTCACCAAAAGAGTAAAAACTCAACCTACCCACACTAGGAAAAAAAATTTTGCTACGACAAATCCGATCAGGGCCTAATCTCTAAAATCTACTGCAAAACCTCAACAACAAAATGACAAATAACCCAGTTAAAAAAATGGCCAAAGGATATGAATAGGCACTTCACCAAAGAAGACAGTCAGGCAGCTAATAGATACATGAGGAAATGCTCATGATCATTAGCCACTAGAGAAATGCTAATCAAAACTACAATGAGATACCATCTTACCATAACAAGGCTAGCATTAATCCAAAAAACACAAAATAATAAATGTTGGAGAGGCTGTGAAGAGACTGGAACACTTACGCACTGCTGGTCAGAATGTGAAATAGTAAAACTACTTTGGAAATTGATTTGGCACTTCCTTAAAAAGCTAGAAATAGAAGTACCGTATGATCCAGCTATCCCACTCCTTGAGAAAATCCACTCCTAGAGAAACAAGAGCGGTCACAAGAATAGATATATGCACACTCGTGTTCATTGCAGCACTATTCACAATAGGAAAAAGATGGAAGCAATCTAGGTGCCCATCAATGGACTAATGGATTAACAAATTATGGTGTATTCACACAACGGAATTCTAAGCAACGATAAAGAACAATGATGAATCCATGAAACATAACATGGAGGAATCTGGAAGGCCTTATGCTGAATGAAATTAGTCAGATGCAAAAGGACAAATACTGTATGCGACCATTATTATAAGAACTCAGGAAACGGTTTAAACACAGAAGAAAACATTCTTTGATGGTTGCGAAGGTGGGAAGGGAGGGGGAGTGGAATTCACTAACTAGATAGTAAACAAGAATTACGTTACATGAAGGGAAGGACGGCACTCAAAACATGGAAGTCGGCACAACTGCAGTAAACCAAAAGCTAAGAAGTTTTCTGAATACAACCAAACTCTTCAAGGGACAGAGTAGCAGGGGCCCCAGCCCCTGGTCTGGGGACCATGGTTTCAGGGGACATCCAGGTCAATTGGCATAACAAAGCTTATTAAGAAAAGGTTCAGTATCCCACTTTGGTGAGTGGCGTCTGGGGTCTTAAAAGTTTGCAAGTGGCCATCTAAGATGCATCAATTGGTCCCAACCCACCTGGAGCAAAGGAGAATGAAGAGCACCAAAGACACAAGGGAAATATTAGCCCAAGAGACAGAAAGGGCCACATAAACTGGAGACTCCATCAGCCTGAGACCAGAGGAACTAGATGGTACCCGGCTACCACCAATAAGTGCCCTGACAGGGAATAAAACAGAGAGTCCCGAATGGAGCAGGAGAAAAGTGTGCTGCAGAACTCAAGTCCTAATAAAAACACCAGACTTAATGGTCTGACTGAAGACTGGAGGGATCCCAGAATACATGGCCCCTGGACTCTTTGTTACCCCAAAACTAAAACTATTCCCAAAGCCAACTCTTCAGATAAAGAGTACGAGAAACTAACTTGAACTGTAAACTTTCACTTAAAGCACACACACACACACACACACACACACAAATTCCATGGAGTAATTCTACTATTCTATTCTGCAAAGATGGGGTTGCCATGAGTAAGGATCAATGTGAAGGCAACTAACAGCAACAATACATGCCTATACACATACACATACATACATACATATATATATACATACATATATACCATGTCGTTGTTAGGTGCAGTCAAGTCGGTTCCGACTCATAGTGACCCTATGCACAACAGAAAAAAACACTGCCCTGTCCTGCGCCATCCTTACAATGGTTGTTATGCTTGAGCTCATTGTTGCAGCCACTGTGTCAATCCACCTCGTTGAGGGCCTTCCTCTTTTCCACTGACCCTGTACTCTGGCAAGCATCATGTCCCTCTCCAGGGACTGATCCCTCCTGACAACATGTCCAAAGTATGTAAGATGCAGTCTCGCCATCCTTGCTTCTAAAGAGCATTCTGGCTGCACTTCTTCCAGGACAGATTTGTTCGTTCTTTTGGCAGTCGATGGTATATTCAATACTTGTCGCCAACAGCACAATTCAAAGACGTCAATTCTTCAGTCCTTATTCATTGTCCAGTTTTCACATGCATATGATGCGGCTGAAAATAACATGGCTTGGGTCAGGCGCACCTTAGCCTCAGGGTGACATCTTTGCTCTTCAACACTTTGAAGAGGTCCTTTGCAGCAGATTTACCCACTGCAATGTGTCTTTTGATTTCTTGACTGCTGCTTCCATGGCTGTTGATTGTGGATCCAAGTAAAATGAAATCCTTGACAACTTCAATCTTTTCTCTGTTTATCATGATGTTGCTCATTGGTCCAGTTGTGAGGATTTTTGTTTTCTTTATGTTGAGGTGTAATCCATAGTGAAGGCTGTGGCCTTTGATCTTCATTAGTAAGTGCTTCAAGTCCTCTTCACTTTCAGCAAGCAAGGTTGTGTCATCTGCATAATGCAGGTTGTTAATAAGTCTTCCTCCAATCCTGATGCCCCATTCTTCTTCATATAGTCCAGCTTCTCATATTTTTTGTTCAGCATACAGATTGAATAGGTATGCTGAAAGAATACACCTTGATGTGCACTTTCCCTGACTTTAAACCAATCAGTATCCCCTTGTTCAGTCTGAACGAGTGCCTCTTGACCTATGTAAAGGTTCCTCATGAGCACAATTAAGTGTTCTGGAATTCCCATTCTTCGCAATGTTATCCATAGTTTGTTATGATCCACACAGTCAAATGCCTTTGCATAGCCGATAAAACACAGTTAAACATCCTTCTGGTATTCTCTGCTTTCAGCCAGGATCCATCTGACATCAGCAGTGATATCCCTGGTTCTACGTCCTCTTCTGAAACCAGCCTGAATTTCTGGCAGTTCCCTGTCAATACACTGCTGCAGCCGTTTTTGAATGATCTTCAGCAAAATTTTGCTTGTGAGTGATATTAATGATATTGTTCTATAATTTCCACATTCGGTTGGATCACCTTTCTTGGGAATAGGTATAAACATGGATCGGTTCCAGTCAGTTGGCCAGGAAGCTGTCTTCCATTTTTCTTGACATAGACGAATGAGCACTTCTGGCGCTGCATCTGTTTGTTGAAACATCTCAATTGATATTCCATCAATTTCTGGAGCCTTATTTTTCACCAATGCCTTCAGAGCAGCCTGGAATTCTTCCTTCAGTACCATCGGTTCCTGATCATATGCCGCCTCTTGAAATGGTTGAACATCGACTAATTTTTTTGGGTATAATGACTCTGTGTATTCCTTCCATCTTCTTTTGATGCTCCCTGAGTTGTTTAATATTTCCCCCATGGAATCCTTCACTATTGCAACTCGAGGGTTGAATTTTTTCTTCAGTTCTTTCAGTTTGAGAAACGCCACATGTGTTCTTCCCTTTTTGTTTTCCATCTCCAGCTCTTTGCACATGTCATTATAATACTTTACTTTGTCTTCTTGAGAGACCCTTTGAAATCTTCTGTTCTTTTACTTCATCAATTCTTCCTTTTGCTTTAGCTGCTTGACGTTCAAGAGCAAGTTTCAGAGTCTCCTCTGACATCCATCTTGGTCTTTTCTTTCTTTCCTGTCTTTTCAGTGACCTATCGCTTTCTTCGTGGATGATGTCCTTGATGTCATTCCACAACTCGTCTGGTCTTTGGTCACTAGTGTTCAATGCGTCAAATCTATTCTTGAGATGGTCTCTAAATTCAGGTGGGATATACTCAAGGTCATATTTTGGCTGTTCTGGACTTGCTCTGATTTTCTCCAGTTTCAGCTTGAACTTGCGTATGAGCAATTGATGGTCTTTTCCACAGTCGGCCCCTGGTCTCCTTATGACTGATGACATTGAGCTTTTCTATTGTCTTTTTCCGCAGATGTAGTCAATTTGATTTCTGTGTGTTCCATCTGGCAAGGTCCATGTGTATAGTCGCTGTTTATGTTGGTGAAAGAAGGTATTTGCAATGAAGAAGTCGTTGGTCTTGCAAAATTGTATAATTTGATCTCCGACATTTTTTCTATCACCAAGGCCTTATTTTCCAACTACTGATGCTTCTTCTTTGTTTCCAACTTTCACATTCCAATCGCCAGTATTTATCAATGCATCTTGATTGCATGTTCAATCAATTTCAGACTGTAACAGCTGATAAAAATTGTCTGTATCTTCATCTTTGGCCCCAGTCTGATATAGTGCTGAAAGATGAGCCCCCCAAGTTGGAAGGCACTGAAAAGACGCCTGGGGAAGAGCTGCCTCCTCAAAGTAGAGTCGACCTTAATGATGTGGATGGAGTAAAGCTTTCGAGACCTTTACTTGCTGATGTGGCACGACTCAAAATGAGAAGAAACAGCTGCAAACATCCATTAATAATCAGAACCTGGAATGTACGAAGTATTTATCTAGGAAAATTGGAAATCATCAAAAATGAAATGAAACGCATAAACGTTGATATCCTAGGCATTAGTGAGCTGAAATGGACTGGTATTGGCCATTTTGAATCGGACAATCATATAGTCTACTATGCTGGGAATGACAACTTGAAGAGGAATGGCATTGCATTCATTGTCAAAAAGACGTTTCAAGATCTATCCCGAAGTACAATGTTGTCAGTGATTTTTTTAAATATATATACCATATATATGTATACATGTGTGTAATGTACACCTATCTGTATACACACACACACACATATATATATTTGGAGAGAGAGAGAAAAAGAGAGTTAGTTTAGGATTAATCTGGCTTCAAATCTCAGCTTCATAGAAAATTTCAGCTTCTCTTTATTTTAGAACATTTTCAATGGTAACAATGTTAAACTTCTCTATAAAATGTATGATATAGATGATGCTGACATTTAACACAGAAGGCTTTCCAGTATGAAAGTTAAAATTTTGGTCCCCAAGCCAAATTTGAGTTTTACTATACGATCCTGTAAGTATGTGCTTTAGCAAATGAATGTATTTTTAAAAAATTATAAGTTTTATAGAAGATACAAGAAGGTTAAAACAAAGTTAATGAAAAACATGAACTGGATTGTGTGTATGTATGTGGGGTGTGTGTGTGTGTGTGTGTGTGTGTGTGTAAACCCTGGTGGTGTAGTGGTTAAGAGTTCGGCTGCTAATCGAAAGGTCTGCAGTTCGAATCCAGCAGGCACTCCTTGGAAACCCTGTGAGGCAGTTCTGCTCTATCCTATAGGGTCGCTGTAAGTCTGAATTGACTCAACGGCAACTAGTTTGGTTTTTTCTTTGGTTTGTGTGTGTGTGTTAAGAGACAGAGGGATGAAATATAGAAAAAGGAACAAAAGAAGTGCAAGTGAGCAAAAAAGGAGTCAGAATCCAGTTTATAAGCCCTATAATTGGGAGAAGAGAAAAATAACTTTTTTGGACTTAAAAATAGTTTCAGTTCAAAGTACAGCAAAAGTTTCTTAAGTATTTACTGTCTTTAATATAGAAGATCAATTTTTGACTTGTGTGGATAATTTGAATGATCTGTTTGAGGGACACGTTGACTAGTTTTAAAAAGTGTTCTTAAAACTTAATTTTAGAAAATTCATTGAGCTCTCCGAAGTTGTTAATGGGGCATGACAATATAAGGTTGAGAATCTGAATACATGCACCAGTATTACCGTGTGAGTTCCAGCTCACTGATCTTAGTGACTCTTAATGAAGAAGGTTTAGGAATTTTTACAGTATTTGATAATGGAAAATTTTACTTAAAATCTAATATAAATCTTTTTTAGTCAAGTTGAGTGCATTTAAAGTATAAACGAATATGACATGGCCAAGAAATACTTCATAAACACATTCAGAGTTCCTATAACAAAACTATTTCTGTGGATATAAACTTATATCATTCAAAAAAAAATTTTTTTCTGTTTCTTTCTTTCATCTGAACGAAAACACATAGACAAATATGTGAAATTAAGATAGTTAGCAAAATTAGAATTAATCTTACTATTTTTAGTCCCATGTAATAAAAATATATTACTTAAGAATCTATTTTCATGGTTTATACCTAGAGAATGCCTGTCTACCTGTAAGGAATAGTCCTCATCCATGACACAAAGATATATTTTATCTCTTTGAAAGGAAAGTATTAAAATACATAAAATGCTATATTATATATTAAATGTTCAGTTTAGCATTTTAATAGGTTTTGATGTTATATAAACTCCATAGAATTTATTACGTCTTAGGTCAAGGAATTTTAATAGGATTTAAGACCAGAAATCTATCCTATGTGAATATATATTTAGTCAGACAGTGAAAACTATAATAGAATCCACGCATCTGACTTGATTTTATGTCAAATACACTTAATCTGATTAATTTCCCCCATAAGCATGGACTGCTAGGCTGGATGCTATGTATCCCCTTTCCTCACTTACCAAGGTCATAATCATCTCTTAAGACAAATCTTAGTATCACATTTTCTGAAAGGTTCTCCTTAATATTCCAAAGCTTCTTAATCCCTTGTCTGGGCATATATAGTACTCTGTCCACCTAGTATAACACTTGTGCAATACTGTAATTTATTTGGTCTTTATATCTGCCTCCTCACTAGACAGCTTCATAGATAGGCAGAGTACTTGGAAGTTGGTAGGTACTCATATTTGACAGACGTAGTGTAGTGCCATGGAATGCAGGGCATTAATGGTTCAGTGGTAGAATTCCAGCCTTCCACATGAGAGATCAGTTCTGCTGGTATAATGGTTGAGCACTTGCCTGTTAACCAAGATGTTGGCAGTTGAATCCCACGCAGCTGCTCCACGATAGAAAAGACTTGGAAATCTGTTCCCATAAAGATTATAGCCAAGAAAACCCTATGGGGCAGTTCTACTCTGTCACATTGGGTTGGTATGAGTTGAAATAGACTCTATAGCACCTAACAACCACAACAACATGTGGGAGATTCAATTTTGATTTGCAGCTAATGCACCTCACTCATAGCCATGGTCCATCTGCCAGTGGAGGTTTGTGCTTTGCTATGATGTTGCAGATTTTAGTGGAGCTTCTAGACTAAGATAGACTGGGAAGAGAAGCCCGGTGATCTACCTCCAAAAATCAGCCAATGAAAACTTTGGATCACAATGGTTCAGACTGCAACCAATCATAGTGATGACCAAGGACCAGGTAGTGTTTTGTTCAGGTGTGCATGGCATTGCTATGAGTTGGGAACAACTAGATAGCAGCTGACAACAAAAACAGTATCACGGATGATCAAATGAAATATCTAAGCTACAAACAGTTATTAGAAGAGCTATCTTCTCATAATTGAGAGTCAAAACTTTAAAGAGTCTCTGTTCACTTTATAGCAGCAGGGTCAATAAATTACGGGTTCCTAAGAAGAGAATACAGAAATTATCAAACAACGTCAGTAATATCACATACAAGAAAAATTTTGCTGAAGATAACTTGAAAGAGGCTGCAGCAGTACATTGACTGGGAACCGCCAGAAATTTAAGCCAGATTCAGAAGAGGACGTGGAATGAGGGATATCATTGCTGATGTCACGTGGATCTTGGCTGAAAGCACAGAATATCAGAAAGATGTTTACTGCTGTTTTATTGACTGTACAAAGACATTTGACTGTGTGGATCATAACAAGTTATGGATAACATTGCAAAGAATGAGAATCCCAGAACACTTAATTGTGCTCATGAGGAATATGAAAATAGACCAAGAGATAGTTGTTTGAACAGAACAAGGGGTTACTGTGTGGTTAAAATCAGGAAAGGTGTGCTTCAGGGTTGTAATCTTTTCACCATACTAATTCAATGTGTATGCTGAGCAAATAATCCTAGAAGCTGGACTATACAAAGAAGAACCACCAGGATTGGAGGAAGATTCATTAACAACCTGTGATATGCAGATGAAAAAACTTTGCTTGCCGAAAACAGAACAAAGAGGATTACACCTTAACGTAAAGAAAGCTAAAAACCTCACAATTGTACAAATAAGCAACATCATGATAAACACACAAAATATTGAAGTTATTGAGGATTTCATTTCAGTTGGATCAACCATCAACAACCATGGAAACAGCAGTCAAGAAGTCAAACAACATATTGCACTGGACAAATCTGCTGCAAAAGACCTCTTTAAAGTGTTAAAAAGCAAAGATGTCACTTTGAGGACTAAGGTATCACTGACCCAAGCCATGGTATTTCCAATCTCCTCATATGCATGAGAAAGCTGGACAATGAATAAGGAGGACCAGAGAAGAATTAATGTCTTTGAATTATGGTGATGGTGAAGAATATTGAATATAGCATGGAGTTCCAGAAGAATGAATGAATATGCCTTAACAGCAAGAATGGAGAGACCTCATCTTATGTACTTTGAACATGTTATCAGGAGAGACCAATCCCTGGAAAAGAACATTGTGCTCGGTAAATAGAGGGTCAGTGAAAGAGAGGAAGACCCTGAACAAGATTGATTGACACAGTGGCTCATGCCTAGCAATGATTGTGAGGACGGTGCAGGACTGGACAGTGTTAACATTCTGCTGTACGTAGGGTTGCTATGAGTTGGGACTGACTGGACCATACCTAACAAGAACAAGATCCCTGGTGGTGCAGTGTTCATACCTGTTGGTTGCTAACCAAAAGTTCTGCAGTTCAAACCCACCAGCTGCTCCACTGGAGAAAGATAGTGCATTCTGCTTCTGTAAAGATTTACAGACTTGGAAAATCTATGGGGCTTTTCTACTCTGTCCTTTAGGGTCATTAGGAGTCAGAATCGACTCAACAGCAAAGGGGTTGTTTTTTTTTTTTTTCAAGAACCCAAAGTACCCTCCTCCTGAAATAACATGTATTTTAAATCCATGTGGGTTCTTCCTGATTTTCAGTTGTGTTGAATCAGTGTCTTAATGCAGAAAAACTACCTAAAACTTTTTCTGATATGAATTTGCATGCTTTATTTAAATGAACGGAAATGTTTGTTGTACATTCTTCCCCCAAGTCAATTCCCTCATCAAGAACAGTGATGAACAGGGTTGTGAAGTTTTAAATACTTGAAGAATACCTGGCCAGAGAAGTGTTATTGTTGGTTATCTTGATTATCTCTCTCTTTGGGGGAGAGATTCAGTCATTCTTGGTGAAGAAAGGATCAGAAAGAGCCTAGTGCATGGATTGCATCCAGAATTATGAATTGATGAGAAATTTTGCCTATCGAGGTTAAGTGACTTACCAAAAAAACAGTGAGTACTCAGTTACTTGAATGCAAGTCTCCTAAAGCATAGGGTGATTTCTTTTCTACCACATAATGGAATACATATTTGTAAAATTATGTTATGTGACTAGAGTAAGTTGGGATTTTTTTTTTTTTTTTTACTTTCTGTTATCTATTGTATGATGTAGCTGGTAGCTGGTATTGCTGCATAACATACCACTCCAATGTTCATTGACTTGGACAACAATGATTTATTATTTCTCATGCTTCTATGAATTGGTTGGGCACTTTGTCAGCTGGTTTTGCCTGGCTCATTCATGTGGTGACTGCATTTGGCTGGAGGGTCAGCTTGTGCCAGAAGATTCATGAAGACTTCTTTCAGATGTCACAGCTAATGCTGTCTACTGTCTCCACATGTCCTCTCATCCTTCTATAGGCTAGGATGACTTCCTTACATGGAGGTCTCAGGGCAGCACTTCAAGCAGGCAAGTGTAAAACTGCAAAGCTCTTAAGCTCTACATTCCAGAACTCAAATAGCTTTACTTCTACCACATTCTATTGGCCAAAATAAGTCACGAGGCAAGCCCAGCTTTAAAGGGTGGGGATATAAAGACTATCTCTTAATGGAGAAGCTATAAAGTATGCAGCCATGTTTTCAATCTACTGTAAGATTCTATTACACACTTAAGTGGTTTCCAGCATCCAACATTATATTCATTATCTCAAGGTTGGTTATTATTCCTGCGTAGAGGTTAAAATCATATCATTTTCTGTCATTGTCCTTAGTACTTTCCTAGTGTTTCCCCATTTAAAACCAAGTTGTATTCTGCTAAGTTGTATTTTGCTACTTTTGTAATTCTCATAATTTTACCTCACTTAGAAACAGAGTGCTATGTCAAACTTTTGTGTGTGTGTATATATATGTAGAAAACAATATGAACATTTTAAATGAGAAAAACAATTTCTAAACATTTTCTTATGTGGCTATGAAAAATTAATGGTACAGTGAGAAAATTCAAAATAAGAATGAAATGTACCAGGCTACCAAAAGAGAATTTTTCTGTTTTCTAATGATTTCCTTAAAGATCCAAAAGTAAGGAACATAGTATATAAATAGCTCATAATTCTAAAGAGAGGCTCAAGGCATTGCCAGGGATTACTTCTAAGGTTTACTAAAATGTCATAATTCTGTATGTTACTCTTATCCCCAACAACCTAACTAGTGTTTATATGAAGATCCTGAGAAGACAGTTCACTGGAGTAGGGGATGTTTGGGAACAGTGCTTTATAAATCTGGTAGCTAGTGCTATATTTCAGGAACACAATGCTGATCCAGAATAGATGCTGAAGAAGTCCTCCAAAAAGAACCAATGAACAGGATTTCTAGTGCCAGCCAGAAGAGAATGGCTAGGAGCTTATGCTCTCTGAAATGTCAACACCAAAGGCCCATTCCTGTGCACCCACTGGGCTAGAGTATGATGGAAGAATTCTTTGGGGCCTGGAGTTTCGGTGGAATATACATAAATACTGAGTGATGCCTTCTTTTGGCTTGAAGAATTCTAGATGTCTGAGGCTGCTTGCTGGTAGGCCTTAATTGCAGAGAAAATAGAGAAAGTAGCGTGGCCTTCCCACTCACTATATGATTTTCCCATGGTCTAGGTTGACACCTTATAAGAAAACCAGACTAGCGCCATCCTAAAAGTACCCCACCTTGAACAGTCATTTTTTAGGATGAGGAAACCCCTATAGTAAGAAGTACTGTTAGGAGAAGGAGGTGACATATTTGGAATAGGTCAGTAAGAGAATGAATTTCGTATAACAGGACCCACTGCACTTCTGTTGGACCCACAAATATGGCTTACAAGACAGCCTCATTAGAACACCTACCATCAAGAGGTCACCAGTGGCCATATTACAACAGCAACAGTGTTGTAAAAGGTTCTCTTAATTCTGACCCCACTTCCCTATTTTACATAGAACTTTAATTGCCTGACTTTTCACCATTCATGCCCCTTGACATCTATTACATTTTAAGAGATTACCAATAATAAACTTTAATAAAACATAAACTTAAAACAGGTCTATCTCTTAGTTAAAGGCAATAATTCATCACACTATTGAGCAGAATAAAATGATCAGTGTGGCCATTCCTCTGTGAGGTTCACCCTTTATCATATTAGAATCTCGTTTTTTTGTGTTAAAAGTCAATACATTTAAAAGGAGTTATGACAAATATAACAACATAAGTCACAACATTATGTCTTAGCCTAGTGGTGAAAATAGACTGACATTTACAGAATACAATTTCTCCAGCTTTTTACTCAAAAGCATACTCTATCTTTAGATGGATTATATAAGCACAGTTCCAATGCTGCTAAACTTCACATGCCATTTCAGAAAGTGTAAAGTACACTACTTCTGCTTGTCAGAGTTATCCCAGGCAAAAGAACAGAAGTTTTACATTAGAATTACTGTTGGACCCTTTGCAAGTTTTATGTATCCTTTTTCCTTACTCTCCACTTGCATTGCCCCATCTCCCACACAACCCCATCATGATCCCATTTCTCGGTTGCTCCATTTCCTTACACTGTCTTGCAGCTCACCAGCCCAGAACTATGAGCCACTATCTTCACTGCAGTCTTTAGTCCAAACTCCAAATTCTCCATCATATTGCTCAACATTCCCCTACCTGTGGTGAAGCTCACACCCTCAGCTCCTGCCATGGCTACGGTCTTCATAATAATACATTGTGTTTGCAGCTAAGTAGAGCCTTTGTTTCAGTCTAAGGAATGATCTCAAATTCCAAGAGGCATGATAAAGGGGATTTTAAACTTACCTCACTTCCAGTACATTGTTGAATGAAAGTGGTGTCAGCAAACACTTTTGTCTTCTTCCTTACTGTGTATTCAAGTTCACATTTTTTTGTCTATGTTTAAAAAAAAAAATTTACTCTGCTGTTAATCCATCAAGTATGTTTTTCACCCTTATCTTGTAATTGTCATTTCTAAAAGTTTTATTTGTTTTTTTTCTATATCTTCTATAATTTTACCTAAACATTGGTACACGTCATACAATTGGAATTTTTTTTAAGTTTTTTGTTAGTTTTAACACTTATGTCCATTCTGGGTTCAGTTTTATTTTCCAGATTATTTACATGCCTGGAAATTTTTGATCAGTGTGAGAGATGGTGAATTTTACCTTATTAGGTTCTGGATATTTTTATATTCCTATAAATATTCAAAGGAGTCCTGGTGGTACAATGGTTAGGGCTGCTAACCAAAAGGTTGGTGGTTTGAACCCACCCAGTGGTTTCATGGGAGAAAGACCTGGCAATCTGCTTCCATAAAGATTACAGCCAAAAAAAAAAAACCCTATGGGGCAGGTCTACTCTGTCATATGGGGTAGTTATGAGTCGGATTAAATTTGGCAAACACAACAAAAACACTAATATTCAGGAAATTTTTTTCTGGGACAGTTAAGTTCTTGGAGGTAGTTTGGCCCTTTTGGGACTTGCTTTTAAAATTTGCTATGGAGGACAGGACAGGATCAGTGCTCAATCTACGTCTAATAGTTTCCGACTACTGAGGAAAGACTCTTCTGCATATTCTACGCAATGCCAGTGAATCATGAAGTTTTCCAGTCTGTGTGAGTGCCAGCATGCTTACCTACAATTTTTCAAGTAGCTTATTCATAAGCATGCACCGATCAGTACTCAGCTGAACACTAGAGGGAGGCCCTTTGCAGATCTACACAGGGTAGGTCTTCCTGGTACTCTGACCTAGACATTTTCACTGCTTGGACTCTCAGCTCTGTCTCCTCGTCTCATGGAGTCCACTGGGCTCCACCTGGGCTCTCTCTCTCTGTGCCATACCCTGGAAGCTTTTTCAAAGCAAAAAGCTAGGACAATGGTATGACTCATCTGGTTTGTTCACTAGCCTTCATTACCTAATGTCTATTGTCTAGAAAATTATTATTTCATATTTGTCCATGTCCTGGTTGTTACAGTCAGTAAACCTTTGTTCCATCCTGGTCAGAAGTAGAAGGAATTTCTTATGAAATATTCATCATCCCTTTAGTTTCCATCTTCCCACAGGACCTTGGCACATTTTGCCAAAAGGAAGTATTCCCATCCAAATCTCTTCACATATACTGTTAGACAACTTGAAAGTCCTTTTATTTGTTTTATGCAATCCAGCACTAATCACTTAGCTACTGCTCCAAAATAAGTTATATCTCCAGTTAATTCAGTTGACAAAAAGTAAGACTCTAATCAAATTACTGTCTTGGATTCCAAGCCCAAGCCCGTTGCTGTTGACTCAATTCCAATTCATAGTAACCATATAGGACAGAGTAGAACTGTCCCATAGGGTTTCCAAGGAGTGGCTGGTAAATTAGCAGCTGACCTCTTAATCACTGTGCCACCAGGGCTTCAGAGATAACTATATAGGGCAATTGAAATCTTTAGCTCTGATTGACAGATATCCCAAAACCAGTTATCCACTCACACCTTAAATTCATGTGCACTCTTAATCATGCTTACAGGAAATGGACATTACAGCTAACTAAACCAAATTTACAGACAGTTGATAGAATGGAAAGTAAGATAATATTTTATTAATATAGTTAGTTATTTTAGCTAACACTTATTAAACCTTTCCCGTATGCTGTTCCGATTTACTACATGTATTAACTCATTTAACCTTTATAATAACTCTACTGCTATTCTTATTTTAAAATAAGGTAACCATATCATAGATAAATCTGTGGTGATTTCTTGTATTCACTTATCCATCAAATCAAATTCAGATGGGTATAAAGGAAATGTAGTCCATGGATATAACAAACAAATTGGAGGAAAAAAAAGTATTTAAACAACAAATCTAAATTGTATAAGATGAAACAATAAGCAATAAAATTGTTTAGCGGTCAGTAAAATAGTAGATACATTTGGAAACAATCTTTTGGTCAGAGTTTAAAGTCTTTTCTATCAGCATCATACCTGTTAACAATAAAAAGTAAATGGAGCGTTCTCTTGGAGGATTTTGAACACGGAGTCAGACAGTTGGGCAGGAAGAACATTCAGACGACCATTAGGCTTGTCTAGATATGAATTGTTAAGTGCGTGAAGCATGTTGGTTCCAACGGGAATAGTAATTGGGGGCATTTGTGAGAGCTATAGAAAAAAACGTGATTGGTAAGTTTATTCTCCACTCACGGTGTGAGATGTTGTGTTTGGGAGTTATAAGTGAAAGGGAAGAAGCAAACATGGCTTTGGTATTCTGAACTTGTGGATGATTCTTCAGAATGTTGATGTTTCTGATGGAATTAGGGTAGAGAAGGACAAGTTGGCACCCTAACCCCTTTATCTGTTGACGTAATTTTATTCAGCAGGAGGGTTTTCTTCAGTATGTCAACTAAATCATACCAGGGTAGGTGGGTTTTTAATCTAATCACTTCTGAGTTATAAAAAGAGCAGGTTAGACACAGAGTCACACACACTGGAAAATAGATGCCACGAGAAGGTTATCTACAAGCCAAGGAACATCTGGGGCTTCTGAGAAGAAAGAAATTGACACAGCAGAGACTCTGAATTGGACTTTTATCCTCCAGAGCTACGAGAATATACATTTCTGTTTTTAAAAATAACCCACTTGTAGTATTTCTGTTCCCATAGCACTAGGAAACTAAGGCAAAGAGTAATGGTTATTCTTATAAATGCTTTATTTCTTTTAATCAGTAATAGACGGACCATGTGAAAATATTAATGAAACTTCCAAAGGCATTTATTTTATAATTTGAGAGAAATTTAAGTATCAAGAAAAATGTTACTTAACCTGATTAGTGATTGACTATAAAAAGGTAGAAATAATGGATAACATGATTCCTCAGTGGGAGGGGGGGTGGAAAAATCTAGCATATACTCTATTCCTGTCATTTTTAGAAGCAATCTTATTATTATGAGTTTGTGGTTTTTGATAAGAACTCTTTTGCCTGTATTTCATGGAGACCGAGACCATTCATTCTATATGGGGATAACTTTACAGTAAGGCATATAAAAAATTTTCAGAAAAGTGAAAAAATACATTAAAAAGCAAGAGCAACACTTCAAAAAATGCTGTTAAATTAACATCTTGGCTTTATTCTATAATTAAACCCTTTCTTTTGAATGCTAACATAAATGCAAAAGACAAAAACGATCTAAAAGAACATCTATTAAGGACATCCTAATTCTCGACAGTGGCGGTTTCAGAAGCAGCTCTGGATTCATTACATTGTATGTAATGAATTGAATTATCTCCTGTGAATCTAGAATAGTGCTAATTATTCACCATCCTTGGCAGAGTTGAAAAAATTTCCTGTGTTTCGTGGTTCACATGAGGAACCCTTTGAGAAAGCTGCAGAAGCTTAAAGTCAGATGTTAACTAGTCTCACTTGTAAAATCTATGTAATTTTTACTTGAATTTTGGTAGGTTTGTACATAGGCTGAATATTTTGATGTTTTTGTATGCTCTATATCTTGAAGTTACATTCATCCAAAAAACAGTAAAATAATTACACCCACTTCTCACTTGTCGACGTGATTAGTTTCCAAAGACCAGGTCATTAAGCAAAAATTGTCATTATGTGAAATAGAAGATGACCACATCAGTTCACAAAATGGGGGGTGATTACATGATTGTTGTTGTTGTTGTTAGGTGCCATCAAGTTGGTTCCAACTCATAGCGACCCTATGCACAACAGAACGAAACACTGCCCTGTCCCGCGCCATCCTTACAATCGTTGTTATGCTTGAGCTTATTGTTGCAGCCACTGTGTCAATCCACCTCGTTGAGAGTCTTCCTCTTTTCCGCTGACCCTGGACTCTGCCAAGCATGAAGCCCTTCTCCAGGGAATGATCCTCCTGACAACATGTCCAAAGTATGTAAGATGCAGTCTCGCCATCCTTGCTTCTAAGGAGCATTCCGGTTGTACTTCTAAGACAGATTTGTTTGTTCTTTTGGCAGTGCATGGTACATTCAATATTCTTTGCCAACATCAACTCAAAGGAGTCAATTCTTCGGTCTTCCTTATTCACTGTCCAGCTTTCACATGCATACGATGTGATTGAAAATACCTTGTCTTGGGTCAGGCACACCTTAGTCTTCTGGGTGACATCTTTGCTCTTCAACACGTTGAAGAGTCCTTTGCAGCAGATTTACCCACTGCAATGCGTCTTTTGAATTCTTGACTGCTGCATCCATGGTCATTGACTCTGGATCCAAGTAAAATGAAATTCTTGACAACGTCAATCTTTTCTCCGTTTATCACGATGTTGCTTATTGGTCCAGTTGTGAGGATTTTTGTTTTCTTTATGTTGAGGTGTAATCCATACTGAAGGCTGTGGCCTTTGATCTTCATTAGTAAGTGCTTCAAGTCCTGTTCACTTTCAGCAAGCAAGGTTGTTTCATCTGCATAACGCAGGTTGTTAATGAGTCTTCCTCCAATCCTGATGCCCCATTCTTCTTCATATAGTCCAGCTTCTCATATTATTTGCTCAGCATTTCGATTGAATAGGTATGATGAAAGAATACAACCCTGACGCACAGCTTTCTTGACTTAAAACCACTCAGTATCCCCTTGTTCTGTCCGAACGAGTGCCTCTTGATCTATGTTAAGGTTCCTCATGAGCACAATTAAGTGTTCTGGAATTCCCATTCTTCACAATGTTATCCATAGTTTGTTATCAGCTACACAGTCAAATGCCTTTGTATAGTCAATAAAACACAGGTAAACATCCTTCTGGTATTCTCTGCTTTCAGCCAGGATCCATCTGACATCAGCAATGATATCCCTGGTTCCACGTCCTCTTCTGAAACTGGCCTGAATTTCTGGCAGTTCCCTGTTGATATACTGCTACAGCCATTTTGGAATGATGTTCAGCAAAATTTTGCTTGCATGTGATATTAATGATATTGTTATATAATTTCCACATTCAGTTGAATCACCTTTCTTGGGAATAGGCATAAATGTGGATCTCTTCCAGTCAGTTGGCCAGGAAGCTGTCTTCCATTTTTCTTGGCATAGACAAGTGAGCACCTCCAGCACTGCATCTGTTTGTTGAAACATCTCCATTGATATTCCATCAATTCCTGGAGCCTTGTTTTTCGCCAATGCCTTCAGAGCAGCTTGGACTTCTTCCTTCAGTACCATCGGTTCCTGATCATATGTCACCTCTTGAAATGGTTGAATTTCAACTAATTCTTTTTGGTATAATGACTGTGTATTCCTTCCATCTTCTTTTGATGCTTCCTGAGTTGTTTAATATTTTCCCCACAGAATCCTTCACTATTGCAACTCGAGACTTGAATTTTTTCTTCAGCTCTTTCAGCTTGAGAAATGCAGAGCATGTTTTTCCATTTAGTTTTCCATCTCCAGTTCTTTGTACATGTCATTATAATACTTTACTTTGTCTTTTCGAAATGCCTTTTTAAATCTTCTGTTCAGTTCTTTTACTTCATCAATTCTTCCTTTTGCTTTAGCTGCTTGACGTTCAAGAGCCAGTTTCAGAGTCTCCTCTGACATCCATCTTGGTCTTTTCTTTCTTTCCTGTCTTTTCAGTGACCTCTTGCTTTCTTCATGGATGATGTCCTTGATGTCATTCCACAACTCATCTTGTCTTCAGCCACTAGTGTTCGGTGTGTCGAATCCATTCTTCAGATGGTCTCTAAATTCAGGTGGGATATACTCAAGGTCATATTTTGGCTCTCGTGGACTTGCTCTGATTTTCTTCAGTTTCAGCTTGAACTTGCATATGAGCAATTGATGGTCTTTTCCACAGTTGGCCCCTGGCCTCCTTATGATTGATGATATTGAGCTTTTCCATCGTCTCTTTCCACAGATGTAGTCAATTTGATTTCTGTGTGTTCCACCTGGTGAGGTCCATGTGTATAGTCACAGTGAAAGAAGGTATTTGCAATGAAGAAGTTGTTGGTCTTGCAAAATTCTATCATTTGATCTCTGGCATTGTTTCTATCACCAAGACCATATTTTCCAACTACTGATCCTTCTTCTTTGTTTCCAACTTTCTCATTCCAATCACCAGTAATTATCAATGTATCTTGATTGCATGTTCGATCAATTTCAGACTGTAGCAGCTGATAAAAATCTTCTATTTCTTCATCTTTGGCCCTAGCGGTTGGTGGCTAAATTTGAATAATAGTCATATTAACTGGTCTTCCTTGTAGCCATATTGATATTATCCAGCTTTGTACGTTAGGATAGATCTTGAAACGTTCTTTTTGACGATGAATGCAACACCATTCCTCTTCAAGTTGTCATTCCCAGCATAGTAGACTATGTGATTGTCCAATTCAAAATGGCCAGCACCAGTCCATTTCAGCTCACTAACACCTAGGATATCGATATTTATGTGTCCCATTTCATTTTGATGATTTCCAGTTTTCCTAGATTCATACGTCATACATCCAGGTTCTGATTATTAATGGATGTTTGCAGCTGTTTCTTCTCATTTTGAGTCACGCCACTTCAGCAAATGAAGGTCCCAAAAGCTTTATTCCATCCACGTCATTAAGGTCAACTCTACTCTGAGGAGGCAGCTCTTCCTCAGTCATATTTTGAGTGCCTTCCAACCTGGGGGGCTCATCTTCCAGCACTATACCAGACAGTGTTCCACTGCTATTCATAAGGTTTTCACTGGCTTATGCTTTTCAGAAGTAGACTGCCGGTTCCTTCTTCCTAGTCTGTCTTAGTCTGGAAGGTCAGCTGGAACCTGTCCTCCATGGGTGACCCTGCTGGTATCTGAATACTGGTGGCATAGCTTCCAGCATCACAGCAACATGCAAGCCCCCACAGTACGACAAACTGGCAGACACATGGGGGATTACGTAACTCCAAGTCACTTCATTACATAACTTCCAAATCACTGAAAATCATGTCCCAACCAAGCTGATACATAGCCTTAACCACCACAAGCAGCATTACTTTTACCTCACACCTCTGCCTTCATTATTGCCAGATGTACATCAATGATGTGCAAAATAGTCAGGTAGTAGATTTTTTACTCTTGTCATAAATGCAAAATATCAGATAATGAGATAGTCTACAAGTGTGGAGTAGGTGTACATAAAACTGTGAAAGTTTAATTGCTTCTTTACCCTGTCCCTAAATGATATTTTCTCAAATTCTGTTCTTTCTTTTTTAGTTCAACTAAATTTTTGTCATTTAACTAACAAAATATTGATTCATTGATAAGTAATATTTATATCTATTGGTTTCTATGTACAGTAGTTATACTTCACTAATTTTTTATGGATAGTTATTAAACATCCATATTTTCTTTCCTTTTTTCAAAATTTGACTTAATTTTCTAAGAAATTTAAAGTGTTAATATAGATAAAATGAATTTTTTTTCATCAATATAAAGTAGTTAAGAGCACAGGCCGTATAGATAGAATTCCTAAAATTAAATCCTGACACTAATACTTAGTTGTATGATTTTGGAAAGGTTTCTGACCTCACTATAGTTTTCTTCCTATAAAGTGAGGTTTTAGGAATTATATGCACCAAAGCAAGCACAGCACCAATTTCTGGACGTATTTTATGTTAACACTGCTGCTATTGTTTGGGGTAAAGAGATGGTCATTTCACTAATTCTGAGAATATTTGGCCGCTTTAAAATATCATTAGACCATAATAACTGTACCTATTTGAAGGTCTATAAATATAGGATGAGTCAAAGCATGTGTTTGTGTGTGTGTGTGTTTGTGTATGGATGTAACGATATCTGAGTAAAAGTTATGTAAACTGACCATATATAAAGAAGGGATTCTGAATAATTATAAAGGTCTAATTATTGAACAGGCTTCCTCCTGAATTAGTGAGTTTTTATTACCAGAGTCAGTCAAGCAGGATGAAATTACCACTTGCTGTTGATTTTCTTGAAGGGAATCATGCACGTAAGACGGTTTGACTCAGTGACCTCCAAGATTCATTTGAATTAAAAGTTTCTGTGAATTAAACACAAACAAGAACCAACTGTCCTAGAATAAAAGCCAGCCCCTCTGACTTTTCTTTTATAACCCATTAAGTCAGAATCACAGGCTTCCTAGAGACAGACTGTCATTTTGTCTTCTTTTGAATCAAATCAGGAGGTGGACCCTCAGCTATTGAATGCTGGAGCCAAGTACCATGGCCCTTAGCCATGGGATCCATCCTGACTCTGCCATCATGTGCATCTGGCTTCAGCAGAGTGATAAACCTAGTAGCTGAACATCCTTTTATCTTGGTGATGAAATTCAGAGTTAATCTCCATCTTCTCTAATCATCCTCATATTAAGTTCACTGAAAATGATTACTGTATACACTACAAAAATAGCATGTGCATTGTACTTTTTTTTTTGCCAACTGCCCAATCCCTTCGCACAATGTTTTCCTACACGTGCTATGCACATTATGTGTGAGCTCATTATTTACTTGGACACGTTATTTGTGAAAGCATATAGTAGTTGGTTTAGACTTTTGGATTGGTTTGTTGGTATAATGTAGTTCATAATCATTCCTTAATACAACTCTCTGATAACACTTAATATAATTAGTCATCGCCTCCCGCAAACTCAATAGGTAGTCTCTGCGAAACCATCCACACCAAATTCATCTGACCCGCGTGAGCCCAGATCCTTTCCTGGGGTCTATGTATCCTTTACTTTCATCATAGCTGACACATACTTCCCTACCCTTCACTTCACACTTTCAGAGTCATTTCTCAACAAATTCTTTGTGGTCTCATTCAGTTTGAAGCTGATTTACAAGCTCACTGTACCACCAGGTTTAAAGCATTGGTGCTTCCTAAAAGGTCAGTGATTCCAGCCCACCAGGCACTCTGCGGGAGAAGGATGCGGCAATCTGCTTCTGTAGCCTACAGGACGGTTCTATTCTGCCCTGTAAGGTTGCTGTGATTTGGAATGACTGATGGCAGTTTTTATTTTTTAAGATCTGTGGAAAATGCCATGATATTTTCAATGTGTTCCACTTAACCAAGTTGTTTTACAGTAGAAAACTGTAACAATCATTGTTTCATAATGTAAATTTGCATAGAACAGCGATGCCCCTGTGTCAGTCTTTTTAAGGTTGTAGGCTTCACCTTATTCCTTCAGGGGACAATATCGAGAAGCAAATTTCAGGGCATTATTATCACTCTGTCTTTTTATCTCTGCTTATTGTTTGTAGAATTTTAATTCATACCGTGCAAGCACAAATAAAGACTACATCACAGGGAAATTGGGGTTTTCAAACAAATATATACAAAACTTATAAAATTCAACCAACATTAAGTATCTTGTACATATCAGTAGAAAATATATAGTTACTTGCCTTCTTCTCTGCTTTTAGGGGTCATGTATTAGAAATACATACTGGCTAAGAGAACACAGGTATTCTGTATTGCTGAGTTTACTAGATGCCACGTTATTAGCCACTACAATTGCATTCTTGCATTTAGTCTTCCTAACGACCTTTAGAGTTGAATATTTCTATTACCCTTTTTATGGAATAAGAATTTGAAGGTTAGAGAAATTTCATGAAGCACCTGAGTTATCCCTTTTAGGATTTCAACTTGGGTCTTTGGTATAGAGATACAGGTTCCTTCCAAAACACACACATACACACACACACACACACACACACACACACACACAAATGGGAGCAACTGAAGGCTTCAGGATAAGGAAGCATCATGAGAAAAGTACAAGTAGCAGTTGCCACGGAGTCAGTTCTGACTCCTGGTGACCCCATGTACACAGAGTGCAGCTGCTTCATAGGGTTTACATGGCTATGAACTTTTGGAAGCAGATTGCCAGGCATTTCTTTCAAGGTATCTCTGGTTGGATTAGAACTTCCTATAGTGAGCGCTTAACCATTTATGCCATCTAGGGACTCCCTATGAGCAAAGTAGTGTTTCCTAGAAACCCTTCCTTTCTACATGTGTTTACCCATTCTTATCTCCTGCCTATTTTATTTACTTATCTTAATAAATAAGAGTTTTATCTCCTTAATTTCTACATTGCCAGTGCCTTTAAAACTTGGAAACAGCCACTAAAATAATAGCAAGAACAACATCCTTATCAGAAAATGTGTAATATAATTGAAAATCATAAAGCCTGATGTAATGAGATTTACGTGACTTGCTTTCTGTGTAGCTTTTCATAGGGTATGACTTGAGAGGTATACAAAGGTCTTCTGATACTTCACAACTAAAGTTCAACTTTATACTTCATCCACATTCAAATGAAACTCTCCTTGTGTTTGGTGAATTTCTAAGGAAGTATTCTTCTATTTCTACAGTCACATAAATGTGGAAAGGAGACCAATAAGAGGCTAAAAGATTAAAGTCTAAGGAAACATACCGTTTAAAGGCTAGGAGGGCAAGGGCTGTGACTGGGATGGAGAAGTTAAACTAACAGGCTACTAAGAGACCAAATTGAATACTGCTTAAGACAGCCTTGCTAGGAACAGAATGGAAATTAAGTGATGACTAGATGATAAATGCTACTTTTCCATGACTCTAAGACGCTATCAATTTAATAACAACCTTTCAGAAAATGATGTGTCACTATTTTGGAAATGTTAAAATATGCAATTGAGGGAAAAAAGACCTGTTCTTAAAGTACCCATATGTCTTTAAAAAGGGCTGTGGTAGACAGTGTGAGATTTATTCTAGAACTCCTTCCTTCACCCCTTCAAATAAGTTTGTAATTACCTAACTCCTACATTAAATCTGCCTCTCCTTTCAAATACTTAGAGTTGGTCTGATTCTGTGTGCTAACACCTGATCGATGTACCATTTGGTAACAGACGTGTTTTCCAATGACAGACTGCTTTGATTTGTTTTTCCTGGGAAAATGGTGTACCAGAAGTACCTGGCATAAGACAGCTAGTGAGTTTATTGAATATGGTCACCTGGAATGAGGTGCCTGTTAAAGACAAAGCAGTGGTGAACCAAGTGACTGCTGTAAGAGACCATTAAAGTGGGAATGACGACTATGAGTACTACAGAACCTGATGGAAAATTATGACTCCCCTGGAGAGTCTAAAGAAAAAAGTCATGTCTTTCTCAGGTTTTAGATTCTTAGCTCAGAAAATGCACAGTGGGCCAAGTACCTGCTATTACTACACTAATGTGATCTCTTATCCTTATAGTCACAAAGGCTGATACAGTTGAAAATCAGTTACAGCTCAAGTTTAGTTCACAGTCTAACAGGTATCTTGTATGAAATTTAGTTCATTGAATTGGAATAACTAAAGCTCTGAGAAATGAAAAGAATAGAAACATTTGGATTGACTTGTATTTTCATATGAATACATAATACATACATATATATATGGAAACCCTGGTGGCATAGTGGTTAAGAGCTATGGCTGCTAACCAAAAAATCAGCGGTTCAAATCCATCCATCTTGCTCTTTCAGGCCCAACGAACTCTCTTGCCAGCAGAAGCAGCCTCTCCCTCTCCACATCTCATGCTCCACATCTTATGAACCTGGGCTTACCTTGCAGGGAAATCTTATAATCATCTTACTCGGAATTGTGACTGAACAGAAGAAGTATGAACATGACAAAGAATTGAGTACAGTGATCTTTGGAACTTTGTATAGCCCATTTTGGGGAAATGGGGAATATTTTTATGTAAATGATGCATAATTTTATTGTTTAGATAATAGTGTGTATAGTGTGATGTTTAATTTTATGTGTCACCTTGGCGAGGTTACAATTCTTAGTGGTTTGAAAGACACTGGACTAGTTGCTGCTCTGGAATGGAATGGAAGGAAATCATCTTCCATGATATGATCTGATGTGATCATTCAATCAGTTAAAAGGGGAGTTTCCTTGGGGGTGTGGTCTTCCTCCAGAATACAAATGAATGTTCTGGCAGAGGTCACTCTCTCCCTCTCTCTTTTCATGTCCTGGCCTTCAGATTTTGGCATGTAAGCCTCCAAAGTCTCTCGCCTGTCATCTTACCTGCAAATTTTAAAACTGCCAGCCACACAGCTGCATAAGCCAATCTCTTGAAGTAAATTTCTCTCTCTTTTATCTCTTTCTATACATGTTAATGGTTGTGCTCCTCTAGACAACCCAAATTAAGACATATGGCTAGGGTGTAGTTTGGAAAATTAGGTAAATATAAACAGCTGCATATGGGTTTGAGCAACCAAAGTAGTTTCATCTGATTGGCTTCCATTTTTCCTTTTTTTCTAGCGTGCCCTCCTGTACTGTAGAAGCTAGAATGATTAAAATTACATTTCTGAGACTCCTTGTGGCCAAAGTTACAAGTATGAATTAGAACCCACCAATTAGATATTCTTAAGTAATTTTAGAAGGCAGAAATAAAGTAAAGCCATTCTATTATTGGCTATTTTCTGCTGGCAAGCAATACTGTCAATATATAATATTGTAGCAGAATTCTGGCGTTCATTCTCAGGTTTACTGTGTGTTGAGAGGCAATTGAGGCAGAGCAGTGGCAGGATTTCATGTTCCAGTATTTGTTTACCAGTCCAAGTATATCAGTAATTAGTTGTGGGGACAGTACAGCACAGGCAACAGCTACTTGTGGCTGCAGCTTTATGATCCCAAGATTACAGTTAAGCAATACTGTCCTCAGCTAAATAATTCTAGTGATGTTCTCAGAAGTAGTCGTAGTTCCCTTGATACATTAATTCGGTAGAGTTCTCAGACATTCCTGAGACTTGGTATAGAGTCCATTGATCCATCCTTCACAATGATTTTGTACCTACCAAACATCCTGTATTAAATTTCTCTTTGTCTAAAATGCCCAGGGTGGTTTCTGCTTCTTACATTGAAACTTAATTAATGCAAAGGTGGGCCTTAAGTTGAAAGCCAATTCTGCAGAGCATCTCAGTAGATTGCAAAAGTATATCTTCAAAAGAGTTTAGTAGTAGGAACTAGGGAGCAATATATTACTGTGCATAATATAAAACAATTTTTTGAAGTTTGGGGCAATTCAAAGAGTAGAATACAGGTGATAGACAAGAAACAAATTAGTGAAGGTGGACCCAAGATGGCAAACTAGTCAGATGTTTCCAGTGATCCCTCTTATAAAAAAGACCCCCAAAAAACAAGTGAATCAATTATATATATGACAAGCTAGGAACCCTGAGCATCAAAGGCAAAGTTAAAGAATTGGTCTGAGTGACAGGGGAGGGAGAGATGGTGCAGAAGCAGTGACAAGTTGCTGAGTCCATGCAGTGTCTCAGCTCTGATTCCTTGGCATGTTTCTTGGAGCGAGTGTGGCGGAGCTGATAGAAGATTCCTGGGACATGACAGCTTCAGTGAAAGAAAGAAAGCAGAGTGGTGCACCCCTGACCCTGCGGCGTGTCTACAGCGGGTCTGGCTGCAGTGTTTAGGAAGTGGCTGTTTCAGTGAAAGAAGGCAACCAAAGTGTTGGCACCCTGTGGGACGGGCTGCGGAGTTTAGGACATAGATGCTTCAGTGAAAGAAGCCAAGGGCGGGATGCAGCCCTAACTCCCTGGGGCTATCTCGGTGGGGACCCAGCCAATGCACACAGGCTACACACGTCTCTGGAATCTGAGATAAAACGGCTCTCTTGGCACAAGATAAGATTTCCTGCTAGTGGATCTAATAGCCCCTTCTTTTGAAAGAACTCTCTCCTATCTATCTGATCCCTCCTCCCTCTGCCCCAGCCAGCTTCAATAACAGTTGATTTCCCTGGGCCTGAGTGAGATAGGCCCTGCTGCATTCTCTGGGCCATTCTCCTGGCCTGGGAGTAGGAACAAAATTAACAAATGGGGAAAAATACTCTGCCAACTCCCCTAATCTGAAAGCTCAGAGTGGAAGCAGCTCTAGTCCAGGTACAAGTGACCCACAGACTTTGTCTTTCACCCCTGCCTGGATCCAGGTGGCTATTATATTGCAAAGGCAAACCTGTTTGAGGTCTGACTGTAACTGTTTCAGCTATACTGTATAGAGGCAGGCTTTGGAGGTCTGATACCACTGTGCCTATTAAACAGGGCCTTCACCTACCCACAGGAGGGGCCTGAGGACTGGAGGCTCCATCCATGCCACCTAGACACCCATGAAAGGGGTCCAAGGATAGCAGTGCCTACCAGTCCTTACAGGTATGAGCACTGGGTGCCTAAGGTACAGCTGCAGAGCCCACCTACCAGAATGCTCCAGAGAACAGAGATGCTCTTTCCTCACTGACACTTGGGGGAAGGATGTCAGCCCCCTGCCTTCCTTAGAGTGTGACCCTCTGTCACTACCAGAAACCAGTGCATACACCCATCACCACTGCTTTTCTACGATAGTAGGTGAGAGCCTACAACACACCCTAGGTGAGCAACTATCAGGACACCTGAGATGAATGTATACAAGAATAATGAATGGACTCCTAGGCTTGTATACCTGGTAACAGCTCTAGCCACCTGCTAACAGGATATTAGTGCTTTGAATGCTCCAATAATCAAGTTAGCTCACTCAAGTAGCCTATTTGGGTGTATCAAAACAAAGCAAAGCAAGAAACTAGGAAACAGTGAGCAAACATAAAATACATCAATACAATAACTTATAGATGGTTCAGAGACAACAGTTGATATCAAATCACATGAAGAAGCACACCATGATAGCTTCAACAAACTCCCCAAACAAAGAATCAAGGTATCTCCCAGATGAAGATGTATTCCTGGAATTACCAGTATAGAATACAAAAGATTACAGAACTCTTCAAAATGTCAGGAGTGACATCAGGGACAAGATCAGGCAATACACAGAAAAAGCCAAGGAACACACAGATAAAGCAGTTGAAGAAATTAAAATGGTTATTCAAGAACTTAATGAAAAATTTAATAAACTAGAAGAATCCATAGAGAGACAGCAATCAGAAATTCAGAAGATTAACAATAAAATTACAGAAATAGGCAATTCAATAGAAAGCCAAAGGAGCAGAATTGAGGAACTGGAATGCAGAATTAGTGGCAATGAAGATAAAACACTTGGCAACAATATATTTGAAGAAAAATCAGGTAAAAGAATTAAAAAGAATGAAGAAACCCTAAGAACCACATGGGACTCACTATCAAAGAAGAATAACTTGCAAGTGATTGGAATACCAGAACAGGGAGGGATAACAGAAAATACAGAGAGAATTGTTGAAGACACATTGTCAGAAAACTTCCCTGACAGGATATCTATCAAGATGCTCATCAAACCCCATATAAGGTAGATCCAAAAAGAAAGTCACCAAAACATATTATCATCAAACTTGCCAAAACCAAAGATAAAGAGAAAATTTTAAGAGCAGCCAGGGATTAGTGAAACGTCACCTACAATGAGAATCAATAATTTTGGACTACTCAGCAGAAACCATGCAGGCAAGAAGGCAATGGGATGACATATATAAAGCATTGAAGGAGAAAAAATGCCAGCCAAAAATCGTATATCCAGCAAAACTCTCTCTCAAATATGAAGGTGAAATTAAGACATTTACAGATAAACAGAAGCTTAGGGAATTTGCAAAAATCAAACCCAAACTACAAGAAATACTAAAGAGAATTCTCTAGTTAGAATCAATGGAAAATCAGTAATATCAGATATCAACCCAACACTAGAACATAGAACAGAGCAGCCAGATATCAACTCAGATAGGGAAATCACAAAAATAAATCAAGATAAAAAAACACTAAAAATGAAATCAGTGAAGTCATTATGTAAAAAGGTGACTTTAAATTAATGAAGAGGGACTAAATAAAGTAGGCATAGATCTTCCATATGCAGATGAAATCGAGGCAATATAGGGAGATACAAGTTAGGTCTAAACTTAGAAAAATATGGGTAAATATTAAGGCAACCACAAAGAAGACTAACAATCCTACACTCCAAAATAAAAAGCAAGGTACACAAAAAGACTCAGCAAAAACAAATTCAACTAAAAGGAAAAAAAGGAGCTCAAAATTTACAAAGAAAAACTTCTTAGCACAAAAAAGTAAGTGGAAAAATGAAACTGTCAACAACACACAAAAAAGGCCTGAAAATGACAGCACAAAACACATACGTATCTAAAATCACATTGAATGTAAATGGACTAAATACACCAAAAAAGATACAGAGAGTGGCAGAATGGATTAAAAAAATAATAATAATAAAAAATAAAAAACCTTCTGGCTATATACGGCCTACAAGAGAAACACCTTAGACTTAAAGACACACAAAAAAACTAAAACTCAAAGGATGGAAAAAAATTTATCAAGCAAATAACAATCAAAAAAGAGCAGGAGTGGCTACATTAATTTCTGATGAAACAGACTTCAAACTTAAATCTACCACAAAGGATAAGGAAGGACAATATGTAATGATTAAAGGGACAATATACCAGGAGGATATTACCGTATTAAATATTTATGCACCCAACAACGAGGCTTCAGGATACATAAAACAAACTCTATCAGTATTAAAAGTGAAATAGACAGCTCCACAATAATAGTAGGAGACTTCAACACACCACTTTCGCTGAAGGACAAAACATCCAGAAAGAAGCTCAATAAAGACATGGAAGAGCTAAATGCCACAATTAACCAACTTGACCTCATAGACATATACAGAACACTCCACCCAACAGCATCCAAATATACTTTCTTTTCCAATGCACATGGAACAGTCTCTAGAATAGACCACATATTAGGCCATAAAAGAATCCTTAACAGAATCCAAAACATCAAAGTACTACAAAGCATCTTCTCTGACCTTAAAGCCGTAAAGCTAGAAGAAAATGACAGAAAAGTTAGGGAAAAGAAATCAAACACATGGAAACTGAACACTTTGCTCAAAAACAATTGGATTATAAAACAAATTAAGGACAGAAAAAGAAATTCATAGCATTCAACTAGAATGAAAGCTCTTCCTATCAGAACTTTTGGGACACAGAGAAAGCTGAGCTCAGATGTCAATTTATATCAATAAATGCACACAAACAAAAAGAAGGGCCAAAATCAAAGAATTATCCCTACGACTTGAACAAATAGAAAAACAGCAACAAAAGGAATCTTCAGGCACCAGAAGAAAGCAAATAATAAAAATTATGGCAGAATTAAATGAAATATATATATATATAAATAATGGAAAAACAATTGAAAGAGTTAACAAGACCAAAAGCTGTTCTTTGAAAAGATTAACAAAATTGATAAACCATTTGTCAGACTGACAAAAGAAAAACAGGAGACAAAGCAAATAATCCAAATAAGAAATGAGATGGGTGATATCACAACAGACCCAAATGAAATTAAAAGAATCATAACAGAGTACTATGAAAAGTTGTACTCTAACAAATTTGAAAACCTAGAGGAAATGGAAAAATTTCTAGAAACATACTACTAACCTAAACTAACACAGAGACAGAACAAATAAATAAACCTATAACAAAAGAAAAGACTGAAAAAGTAATAATAATAATAAAAACTCCCAACAAAAAAAAAGCCCTCGCCCTGATGGCTTCATTGGAGAATTCTACCAAACTTTCAGAGAAAAGTTAATACCACTGTTACTAAAGGCATATCAGAGCATAGAAAAGGGTGGAATACTCCTAAACTCATTCTATGAAGCCAGCATAACCCTGATACCAAAACCAGATAAAGTCTCCACAAAAAAAGAAAATTATAGACCTGTATCCCTCATGAACTTAGACATAAAAATACTCAACAAAATTCTAGCCAATAGAATTCAACAACATATCAAAAAAATAACTCACCAACACCAAGTGGGATTCATACCAGGTATGCAGGGATGGTTCAACATTAGAAAAACAATCAATGTAATCCGTCACATAAATAAAACAAAAGACAAGAACCACATTATCTTATCAGTTGGTGCAGAAAAGGTATTTGACAAACAAGATCCATTCATAATAACAACTCTCAGCAAAATAGAAATAGAAGGAAAATTCCTCAACGTAATTAAAAGGCATTTATACAAAGCCCATAGCCGCCATCATCCGAAACAGAGACTGAAACCATTCCCATTGAGAACAGGAACCAGACAAGGATGCCCTTTATCACCACTCTTATTCAACATTGTGCTTCAAGTCCTAGCCGGAGTAATTAGGCTGGATAAAGAAATAAAAGGCATCTAAATTAGTAAAGAAGAAGTAAAAGTATCTCTGTTTGCAGATGACATGATCTTTTATGCAGAAAAACCTAAAGAATCCTTAAGGAAACTACTGAAACTAATAGAAGAGTTCAGCAGAGTATCAGAATACAAGATAAACATGCATAAATCAGTAGGATTCCTCTACACCAACAAAGAGAGCAACAAAGAGGCAATCACCAAATCAATACCATTTACAATGGCCCCTAAGAAGATAAAATACTTAGGAATAAATCTAACGAGAGATGCAAAAGCCCTACACAAAGAAAACTACAAGACGTTACCTCAAGAAACCAAAAGAGACCTACATAAGTGGAAAAACATACCTTGCTCATGGATAGGAAGACTCAACATTGTGAAAATGTGAATTCTATCCAAAGCGATCTGTAGATACAATGCAATACTGATCCAAATTCCAAGGACATATTTAATGAGATGGAGAAACAAATTACCAATTTCATGTGGAAAAGGAAGAGGTCCTGGATAAGTAAAGCATTACTGAAGAAGAAGAACAAAGTGAGAGGCGTCACACTACCTGATTTTAGAACCTATTATACCACCAGGCTAGTCAAACAGCCTGGTACTGGCACAACAACAGATACATAGACCAATGGAACAGAATTAAGAATCCAGGCATAAATCCATGCACACATGAGCAACTGATATTTGACAAAGGCCCAAAGTCTGTTAAATGGGGAAAAGACAGTCTCTTTAACAAATGGTGCTGGCATAACTGGATATCCATCTGCAAAAAAATGAAACAGGACCCATACCTCACACCATGTACAAAAATGAACTCAAAATGAATCAAAGACCTAAATATAAAATCTAAAATGATAAGATTCATAGAGGAAAAATTAGGAACAATGCTAGGAACCCTCGTACCTGGCATAAACAGTATGCAAAACATTAATAGAACTGCACAAACAGCAAAAGAGAAATTAGATAACTGGGAGCTCCTAGAACTCAAACATCTATGCTCACCCAAAGACTTCACTAAAAGAGTAAAAAGATTACTTACAGACTGGGAAAAAGTTTTTAGCTATGACATTTCTGATCAGTGACTAAGCTCTAAAATCTACATGTTGCTGCAAAAACTCAACAACAAAAAGACAAATAACTTAATTAAAAATGGGCAAATGATATGAACAGGAACTTCACTAAAGAGGACATTCAGGTAGCTAACAGATACATGAGGAAATGCTCATGATCATTAGCCATTACAGAAATGCAAATCAAAACTACGGTGAGATTCCATCTCACTCAACGAGGCTGGCATTAATCCAAAAAACACAAAAGAATAAATGTTGGAGAGGTAAGAATGCAAAATGGTACAAACACTTTGAAAATCGATTTGGCGCCTGCTTTAAAATCTAGAAATAGAACTACCATACTATCCAGCAATTCCACTCCTTGGAATATATCCTAGTTGCAGCACTGTTACAATAGCAAAAAGATGGAAGCAACCAAGGTGCTCATCAACAGATGAATGGATAAATAAATTATGTTATATACACCCAATGGAATACCACACATCAATAAAGAACGATGAATCTGTGAAACATTTCTTAACTTGGATGAATCTACAAGGCATTACACTGAGTGAAATTAGTCAGTAGCAAAAGGACAATATTGTATGTGACCACTATTATAAGAACTCAGGAAATAGCTTAAACAGAGAAGAAAACATTCTTTGATGTTTATGAGAGGGGGGAGGAAGGGAGGGAGGGTGGGAAAGGGGGATTTGCTAATTAGATAGTAAAGAAGGACTAATTTAGGTGAAGGGAAGGACAACACACAATACAGCAGAGGTCAGCACAACTGGACTAAACCAAAAGCAGTTTCCTGAATAAACGGAACGCTTCGAAGGCCAGCATAGCAGGGGTGGAGGTTTGGGGACCATGGTTTCAGGGGACATCTAGGTCAATTGGCATAATAAAATCTATTAAGAAAACATTCTTCATCCCATTTTGGAGAGTGGCGTCTGGGGTCTTAAGTGCTAGCAAGCAGCCATCTAAGATGCAACAATTGGTCTCAACCCACATGCAGCAAAGGAGAACGAAGACCACCAAAGTCACAGGCTAAGTATGAGCCCGAGAGTCAGACTGGGCCACATAAATTAGAGACTACATCAGCCTCAGACCAGAAGGACTCGATGGTGCTCGGCTACAACGAATGACTGCCGTGACAGGGAGCACAACAGAGAATCCCTGAAGGAGCCGGTGAGCAGTGGGTTGCAGACCTCAAATTCTCATAAAAAGACCAGACTTAATGGTCTGACTGAGACTGGAGGGACCCTCGAGGGCATGGTCCCCAGATGTTCTATTAGCCCAAGACAGGAACCATTCCTGAAACCAACTCTTCAGACAGGGATTGGACTGGACTATAAGATAGAAAATGATACCGGTGAGGAGTGGGCTTCTTGGATCAAGTAGACACACGAGACTATGTATGCAGCTCCTGCCTGGAGGGGAGATGTGAAGGCTGAGGGGGACAGAAGCTGGCTGAACGGATGCGGAAACACAGAGTGGAGAGAAGGAATGTGCTGTCTCATTAGGGGGAGAGCAGCTAGGAGTAAGTAGCAAGGTGTATATATGGTTTTGTATGAGAGACTGACTTGATTTGTAAACTTTCATTTAAAGTACAATAAAAATAAAAATTAGAAAAAAGAAATGAATTAGTGAAAATCCATGAAGATGGGGTAACAATTTAGAGTAAAATGAAGAATAAATATTTATAATGTAGAGATGGCTGAAGACTTAAGGAAGTGTTTATTATTTACATTGGTATGTTAACAACAAATCCTTTTTTCTGATCCCTCTCCATGCTCAAATGTAAATTACTTCAGTAAAGTCTATTCCATACACAAATACCATGTGAGGTTAAACATTATTGAGGGAAAGCCTAAGTTTTACATCATGATTGACAAGGAGTAAAACAGAGACTCCCAATATTGCAAGGTAATAATATATAAACTTTCTAAGGCAAGGGAAAGAGGCATTTAGAGCTAGAAGTGAACATAAAAATGCAATCTCATTATCAATTTAGGGAAATCTTGAACAAGGTTTATACTTCCACAGGATATGGAAAAATGGGAAGATATGTGTATATATACATTGTATATATATATAGTTATCATTAGATACCATCAAGTCAGTTCTAACTCATAGTGATCCCATGCACAACAGAACGAAACACTACCTGATCCTGTCACATCCTCACAATCATTGCTATTTTTGAAACCATTACTGAAGTCACTGTGTCAGTTCATCTCCTTGAGGGTCTTCCTCTTCTTTGCTGGCCCTCTACTTTACCAGTCGTGAAGACCTTCTACAGGGACTGGTTTCCCCTGATAACGTGTCCAAAATAAGTGAAATATAAATTCTCACTATCATCTCTTCTAAGGAGAATTCTGGCTGTACTTCTTCCAAGATAGATTTGTTCATTCTTATGTGAGTCCATGCTACATACAACATTCTTCACCAACACCATAATTCAAAAACATTAGTTCTTCTTCTGCCTTCTTTATTCATTGTTTGGCTTTTGCATGCGTATGAGGCAATTGAAAATACCATGGCTTTTTTTTTTTTTTTTTTTTTTTTAATACCATGCCTTGAGTCAGGTGCACCTTAGTTGTCAGGGTGATACATTTGCTTTGTAACACTTTAAATAGGTCTTTCCAAACAGATTTGCCCAATGCAATACGTTTTTTTTTTTTTTCTTAAATATAGTTTAGTACTTTTCTCCATTCTGTGTATCAAAACACCAAGATTTTGCTGGTTAGAATTTCTCTGCAGAGACTATAGCGTGTCATTTGATTCCTTAACAGCTGCTTCCACGGGTGTTGATGATGGATCCAAGGAAAATGAAATCCTTGACAACTTCAAAATTTTCTCTGTTTTTCATGATGTTGCTTATTAGTTCAGTTGTGAGAATTTCTGTTTTCTTTAGATTAAGGTGTAATCCATACTGAAGGCTGTAGTCTTTGATCGTTATCAATAAGTGCTTCCAGACATGTTCACTTTCAACAAGCAAGGTTGTGTCATCTCCATAACGAAGGCTGTTAATGAGTCTTCCGTCAATTCTGATGGTCACATTCTTCTTCATACAGTGTAGCTTCTGGGATTATTTGCTCAGCATACAGATTGAATAAGTATGGTGAAAGGATGCAATACCAATGCATACCTTTCCTGATTTTAATCCATGCAGTATCCCTATATTCTCTTTAAGCAACTGCCTGTTGTTCTAGGTACAGTTTCCTCATGAGCACAATTAAGTGTTCCAAGATTCCAGTTCTTTACAATGTTATCTATAATTTGTTATGATCCACATAGTCGAATGCCTTTGCATAGTCAATAAAACCGGGGTAAACAGTTTTATGATGGTCTCTGCTTTCAGCCAAGGTCCAGCTGACATCAGCAATGATATCTTGCTTTTCACTTCCTCTTCAGAATCTGGATTGAATTTCTGGAAGATTCCTGTCGATGTACTGTTGCAACTATTTTTGAATTATCTTCTGCAAAATTTTACATGAACGTGAAAAATGATTTTTTCAATAATTTCCACATCTTTGCATCACCTTTCTTTGAAATAAGCACGAATATGGATCTCGTCCAGTCAGCTGACCTAGTAGCTGTCTTCCAAATTCCTTAGGGTAGACAAGTGAGCACTTTCAGTGTTGCACCTGTTTGGTGAAACATCTCAATGGGCATTCTGTCAATTTCTGGAGCCTACTTTTTGCCAATGCCTTCAGTGCAACTTGAACTTCTTTCTTCAGTATCATCAGTTCTTGATCATGTGCTACCTCCTGAAATGGTTGAACATCAATCAATTCTTTTTGATATTGTATATTCCTTTCATCTCCTTTGATGCTTCTTGCATGAGTTTTTTGCCAGTAGAATCCTTCAGTATTGCAACTTGAGGCTTGAATTTTCTTTTCAGTTCTATCTGCTTGAGAAATGCTAAGCTTGTTCTTTCCTTTTGCTTTTCTAACTCTGGGTCTTGAACAGTTCATTATAACACTTTGTCTTTGTGAGCTGCCCTTTGAAATCTTCTGTTTAGCTTTTTTACTTCATTATTTTACTTCATCATTACTTCCTTTCAGTTTAGCTACCCCGTTTTCAGAGCAAGTTTCAGAGTCTCTTCTGACATCCATCCTGGTCTTTTTTTGTGTGTGAGTCTTTTTAATGATCTTTTGCTTTCTTCCCATGTGATAAACTTGATGTCATCCCACAAAACATCTGTTTAGTCTTCAGTCATTCATGTTCAATGAATCAAATCAATTCTTGAGATGGTCTCTGCATTCAGTTGGGATATACTTCAACTTGAACTTGAATATGAGCAACTGATGGTCTGTTTTGCAGTTGTCTCCTAGCCTTGTTCTGACTGATGATATCGAGCTTCTTTCTCATCTCTTTCCACCCAGAACCCAGTGTCGTCGAGTCAATTCCGACTCATAGCGACCCTATAGGACAGAGTAGAACTGCCCCCATAGAGTTTCCAAGGAGCACCTGGTGGACTTGAACTGCCGACCCTTTGGTTAGCAGCCGTAGCACTTAACTACTAGGCCACCAGGGTTTCCTCTCTTTCCACAGATGTAGTCAATTCAATTCCGTGTATTCCACCTGAGGAGGTCCACTTGTATAGCTGCTGTTTATGTTGTTGAAAAAAAGGTATTTGCATTAAATAAGTCACTGGTTTTGCAAAATTGCATCATGTGATCACTGGCGTCATTTCTATCACCAAGGCCCATGTTATATGTATATTTATCCCATGCCATCTTTACATTAGTTCTGTTATATGTGGAACCCTGGTGGTGCAGTGATTAAGAGCTTGTCTGCTAACCAAAATGTTGCCAGTTTGAATCCATCCACCAGCTGCTCCTTAGAAACGCTATAGGGCAGTTCTATTCTATATGGTTGCTATGAGGCGGAATCGGCTTGAGGGCAACAGGTTTTATATATATGTGTGTGTGTGTATATGTATGTGTGTGTACATATATGTATGTAGGTGGAATATTCATTTTATATATGAATATGGATTTCTTTAAATCAGTTGGGCAAGTAGCAAATGTGCAAAGACCTGCAGTTAGAAAACCAAAGGGAAAAACATGCTCAGCATTTCTCAAGCTGAAAGAACTGAAGAGAAAATTTAAGCCTCAAGTTCCAATATTTAAGGATTCTCTGGGCAAAAAAAAAAAAAAAAATTGAATGACACAGGAAGCATCCAAAAATATAGAAGGAATACACAGAGTCACTGTACCAAAGAGAAGTGGTGATTATTCAATCGTATATTATATGTATATGTAATAGAACCGGGAAAATTCTATTACTCTGCTTTCTTCTATTCTTCTTGAATAATTTCATCTTCATGGAAATTTTCCAGTGAGAAAGGATGAAAAAGAATGTTAAAAATTAGTTAAGGTAGACATTACAAAGCCTTAGTTTTGATAAATTGAATAAAACAAAAAAATAAAAATAATAGCTTTATATATTTATGCTTTAACTCATGAATTCTTCCATAAGCATTTTTAAAATACCTGTTTTGATGCTAGTCCTTGTAAATATATAGTGGAAGAGAATATAGCGCTTGTGTTCTGAAAGGCTTAACACTTAGGAAGAGGAGTTAAAGAGGTAATTACAACATGGGTGAAAAAAGGAAGATAAGGCAGTATGTTAGAGATGCCAGGGAAGGGATGACACTGTGTTCTTTTGAAGATTGCAAAGTATTTGCCATGTAGTAAATGAACTGCAAATAGTAAATAACTGTAAATAGTCCAGTGTGATGGAGAGCAAATTCAAAGTTGGGGAGTAAAGAGATGTGACAGATGAGTCCGCAGAGTTGAAAGGAGCCAGGTAATGAAAGAATTTGGATTTTATTCATGAAGCAAAGTAAGCAACTGAAGGGTTTATAAGAGAGTGCTCTTATGTTGGTATATGAAAAATGCCTTGAAATATATAAAATTGGGAGCAAGGAGTTCAGTTAATGATATATCATAATAATTCAGGTGACATTAAACATATTAAGTATTTGCATTGAGGATTGAAGAGGGCTACCAATTCTAGTAAGAAAGTAAAATCAACAGAATGTAATGCTGGATATGGGTGGAAAAAACAAACAAAAAGCTCCCAGAAAATATTCCAGGTTTCCGTTTTGTGGTTAACATATACTTCAATTATGGCAATAATAAATGTGAAGTTACTGAAATAAATCAAAAGAAAAAAAGAACACTTTTGGTTCTAATGATTTTTGAAATTATTTGTTATACTGGACTATAACAAACATAAAGCTTTTGTGTCCCTAGGTCTGGGAAACATTTCATGGTAAGTAAACATGCACGCAATTAAAGCTGCCTCATCTTTTTAAATACTTAATCCCAGTTGACAAGTGTGTTTGCATGTGTAATAAATGCCCATCCCACTAAGTCACTATCTGTCTATAAGGAACCAAGCCCAGTTTTATTAGAGACAGAGCACTTGTAGAATAAATGAGCTATAAATGTATCTCCTCTGTTATATGCACCCTTTGTAAAGAACAGTGGATATAAGCTGTATGTAAGAATTATTTAATGTGATAAAACATATCTAATTTACACAAGATCCATTCATTCACTTATTTTCAGTGGCAGAAGTGTCAACCTGCCTCAATATAATAGCAAGATTCTAAATCAAAATAATTTGATTGGAACTAGTTTTGAGGAGGAATTAGTCAATAAATAGTGCAGGCATTAGATGTTAGTGAAATTCCAGATAGAGCAGACAAGAATCCAACATTATTCCTTGCTCTGTAATGGAATGTCAGAATTTTGTTAATGTACAAAATATTCTTTCTTAAAAATGGAATTAGATTTTGAGGTCTCAGAGGAAAAAACATACAACATATTTTGGAGAGAATTAATTACTTATCAGGTAAAGAAATCAGTAATTCATGACCCTCGTTGGTGGAAAAATAGGACCAGAATCTATGATCCCACTTTCCCTTTGCTCACATCCTGGAATCTGCCTGCAGTTTATGAGATGGGTAGAGGGAGTTTTCATTGCCCATACAGCTGAATTACAGGCATTAGCCTGGGATGAGGATTCTGGAGAGACGCAGGAAATTTTCTTGTTGATCAAGTAGCCATTTTCCTAAAAGAACATAATGTGTCCTCTTGGACAGAGGGGTTTGAAGAGATGAATGCATTTGTGGAGACATATAGACCAAAGGGATAAAGAACACACAAGAACCATTCTTATGAATGCCCTTACCTTAAATATTCTATTCTTCTGTAGTAATAGGAAAAGTTTAAGTCAGCTGGAATCTCCATCTACAAAACCAAAATCCCATTGCCACTGAGTCGATTCTGACTCACAGCAACCCCATAGGACGGAGTAGAACTGCCCCATGAGGTTTCTGAGGAGCAGCTGGTGGATTTGAACTGCTGACCTATTGGTTAGCAGCCAAACTCTTAACCACTGCAAAACCAGGGCTGCAGAATCTCCATCTAGTTCTTGCTATACTGTATATCCCTTCTGTGATTGACTTTTCCCTTTTAGTAATTAATTTTGTAATTCATTCATAATATTATGATTTCAATTCAATGTATTGGTCTTGCAAATATCAATGTAATAAAATGGCTGGTTTCTGCTCTATCCAATTTCCTCCTGGGATTAACAGAAAAAAAAGGTGTTGACGTATGCAAAGGTGTATAAGAAAACTGGTGAATATAATTAATAGTGGTGGACAACTTACAATATGGAAAGCATTAGAGTGTAAATATCCAGGAGAAACATAAAAAAAAAAAAAAGACTTTCTATTGGCTGGTAGGTTTGTGAAGCCCAACCTAGAAAAGAAAATGGTAGGTACTAGGGTAATAACCAATACACATTCCTCTAAGCCAGTCCAGATGCTTACTGCTATGAATACTCCCATTGCCTTCAAGTGGTTTCTGATTCATAGTGACCCTATAGGACAAGTAGAACTATCCCATAATGTTTCCAAGGAACAGCTGGTGGATTCGAATTGCCAATCTTTTGGTTAGCAGACAAGCTCTTAACCACTTTGCCACCAGGGCCCCATTATGAATACTAGGAGAAATAAAGCAGATTATTCCCTCAAAGGTGTCAGTTATTAGGGAAACAAAAGAATATACGATTAAAATGGAGGGTTTTAAGTGTGAAGACAGAGATGTGCTCAGAATGTTCTAAGATCCCAGAGAATGAACCATTTAACATACTAAAGGACAGGAATAACAGAAGGTTTGAAAGAGGCTTTGAAATTTGAGAAATATCTTAATGACATACAGAAGACTTTGGGGATATTTTTTGTTTAAGGTTTACAGATTATCTCAGGGCAATAGTTTGGGAGTTCTTTTAGCCTCAACAGCTCCAGAACCAAATAATAGTTTAGTTTAATTAGTAAAGAATGTCTGCTTTGAACACTGTGTTCTTTTAAAGAAATATCTATATGGTGGTGCCCTGGTGGCATAGAGGTTAAGGACTCGGATGCTAATGAAAAGGTAGACAGTTCAAATCCACCAGTCACTCCTTGGAAACCCTATGGGACAGTTCTATCCTGTCCTCTAGGGTTGCTATGAGTTGAAATTGCCTTGATGGTTCTATATGACATTTTATATGGTATATAGAATATACTATGGACTGCCATAAGAACAAATAAATCTGTCTTGGAAGAAGTGCAGCTAGAACTTTCCTAAGAAGCAAAGATAGCAACATTTTGTCTCATGTACTTGGACATGGTATTTGGAGGGACCAGTCCCTGGAGGAGAACATCATCCTTGATAATGGAGAGAAAGTTCCTCAGCGAGATGGATTAACACAGCAGCTACAACAATGGGCTTAAACATAGCAACAATTGTGAGGATGGCACCAGATGGGGCAGAGGTTCATTCTGTTATACACAGGGTCACTAAGAGTTGGAACCAACTCAACAGCACCTAACAGCAACAACATCTATACAGGATCAAATTAACAATAGCAATTTGAAAGAGTAGATACAAAACATAGGGAACAATGAGTTTATGTTAATGGGGGAGGAAAAATTTGGAAAAGAAGGATGAGAAAGGTTGTACAACTTGAGAAATGTAATCAGTATCAATGAAGTGTATGTGTAAAAATTGTTGATTTGGTATATGTTCTACTTTGTATATTCTCAACAACAATAACAAAATAAAACATTTTTTAAAAAAAACAAAAACAAACAAGTAAACAACCCATTGCTATCGAGTTGATTCTGACTTATAGTGACCCTATAGGACAAAGTAGAACTGTTCCATTGGGTTTCCCCAAAAAATTAAATAAAAAAGAATGAGATATAAATCCTCACAATTTATAAAAATATAGCCCTTTCTTTTCTCCTTTTGTTTTCGTACAGGCATACCTCCTTTTATTGAGCTTTGCTTCATTATGTTTCGTGGATATTGCATTTTTTACAAATTGAAGGCTTGTGGCAACTGTGCATCTAGAAAGTCTGTTGACACAATTTTTCAAACAGAACGTGCTTACTCCATGTCTCTGTGTCACATTTTGGTACTTCTTGCAATATTTCAACCTTTTTCATTATTATTACGTCTGTTATGTTGATCTGTAATCAGTGATCTTTGATGTTACTATTGTAATTGTTTTGGAGCACCATGAACCAAACCCATATAAGTCGGCAAACTTAATAGATAAATGTTGTGTGTGTTCTGACTGCTCCAACCACTGGCCATTCCCCAGTCTCTCTCCCTCTCCTCTGGCCTCCCTATTGTTGATACACAGCAGTGTTGAAATTAGGCCAGTTAATACCCTACAATGGCCTCTAAGTGTTCAAGTGAGAGGAAGAGTCGCATGTCTCTCACTTTAAATCAAAAGCTAGAAATGATAAGCTTAGTGAGGAAGACATGTAGAAAGTCAAGATAGGCCAAAAGCTAGGTAGACCTCTTGCACAAAACAGCCAAGCTGTGAATGCAAAGGAAAAGTTCTTAAAGAAAATTAAAAGTGCTACTCCAGTGAACACATAAATGATAAGAAAGTGAAACAGCCTTATTGCTGATATGAAGAAAGTTTCAGTGGTGTGGATAGAAGATCAAACCAGCCACAACATTCCCTTAAGCCAAAGCCTAATCCAGAGCAAGGCTCTAACTCTTCAATTCTATGAAGGCTGAGACAGGTGATGAAGCTGCAGAAAAAAAAGTTTGAGCTCGTAGAAATTGGTTTATGAGGTTAAGGAAAGAAGCCATCTCAGTCACATAAAAGTACAAGATGAAGCAGAAAGTGCTGATGTAGAAGCTGCAGCAAATTATAGAAGATCTAGTTAAGACAGCTGATGAAGGTAGCTACACAAAAGAACAGATTTTCAATGTAGACAAAACATTGGAAGAAGATGTCATCTAGGAATTTCATAGCTAGAGAGGAAAAGTCAATGACTGGCTCCAAAGCTTCATAGAACAAGCTGACTCCCTTGTTAGGGTCTAATGCAGCTGGTGACTTTAAGTTGAAGCTAATGCTCATTTTTCATTCCAAAAATCCTAGGACCCTTAAGAATTATGCTAAATCTACTCTGCCTGTGCTTTATAAATGGAACAACAAAGCCTAGATGACAGCACTTCTGTTTACAACATGATTTACTGAATATTTTAAGCCCGCTACTTTTTTACTGAGATGTACTACTTAGAAAAAAAAGATTCTTTTCAAAATATTATTGCTCATTGACAATGTACCTGGCCACCCAAAAGCTCTGATGGAGATGTACAGGAGATTGATGTTTTCATGCCTCCTAACACAACACCGAAAACCCTGGTGGTGTAGTGGTTAAGTGCTACGGCTGCTAACCAAGAGGTTCGGTAGTTCAAATCTGCCAGGCGCTCCTTGGAAACTCTATGGGGCAGTTTTACTCTGTCCTAAAGAGTTGCTATGAGTCGGAATCAACTTGACGGCAGTGGGTTTGGGTTGGAACACAACACCCATTCTGAAGCCCATGGATAAAGGAGTCATTTCGACTTTCAAGTGTTACTATTTAAGAAACACATTTCATAAGGTTAGGTCCCATAGGTAATGATTTCTCTGATGGATCTGGGCAAAGTAAATTGAAAACCTTCTAGAAAGGATTCACCATTCTAAATGCCATTAAGAATATTTATGATTTTTGGGAGGTGGTCAAAATATCAACATTATCAGGAATTTGGAAGAAGTTGATTCCAACCCTCATGGATGACTATGAGGAGTATAAGACTTCAGTGGAGTAAATAACTGCAGATGTGGTGGAAATAGCAAGAGAACTAGAATTAGAAGTAAAGCCTGAAGATGTGACTGATTTATTGCAATCTCATAATAAAACTTTAACAGATGAGGAGTTGCTTCTTATGAATGAACAGAGAAAGTGGTTTTTTGAGATGAAATCTACTCCTGGTAAAGATGTTGTGAACACTGTTGAAATAACAAAAAAAGATTTCAAATATTATATAAACTTAGTTGATAAACCAGCAGCCATTGGAGTGGAAAGACAAGAAACTGAGAAATGAAGAAAAATAAAGGGAAAAAAGTAAAAAAAAAAAAAAAAATTTAAAAGCCTCCATTAATTCCACCAGTGGCCAGGGAAGTGGCTCTCAGGCCTTGGGGCACAGCTCATCTAGAAGGGGTAGAGATGCACACAGCACCAGGTATTCAGGAGATAGAAAAAGAAGGAAAGAAGAGAGAGATGAGAAACTGAGAAATGAAGAAAAACAAAAAGGAAGAAAGGGAAAGAGAGAAGAGGAAGAAGAAAAAAAAAAAAGCCTTCAGGGATCCCACTGATACGGCTGCACAGACTTAGGCAGTGGCTCCCAAGCTGTGCAGTACAGCCTTGCAAGAAGGGGCAGAGATGGCACACAGTGTCAGTTATACAGGAGACTGGAAAAGAAGGGAAATAGAGACAAGAAACTGAAAAAGGAAAAAAGAATAATAAAAATAAAGAAAGAAAAGCCCCCAGAGATCCCACTGGTGCAGCTGTGCGGATGGGGGAGTGGCTCCGAAGCCGAACAGTACAACCAAGCTAGGAGCACAGATGGCACACAGCGCCAAATGTTCAGGAGACAGGAAAAGAAGGTAAGTAGAGAGGATGAGAAACTGAGAAATGAAGAAAGACAAAAAAGGAAAAAGAAATGCCCCAGGGAACCCACCAGCATGGCTGTGCAGACTGGGGAAGTGGCCCCCTAATTATGCAGTACAACATGGATAGAAGGGGCTCCTAAGCTGCAAAAAGGAAGAGAAAACACACAAACAAATAAAAATAAAACAAAAAAAACGCCCCAAAATTCTACCAACATGGCAGCGCAGACTGGGAAAGCAGTTCCCCAGCCAAGTGATGCTTCACAGCTTGTTAAGAAGAAGCAAAGATGGCACACAGAACCAGGTGTTTCAGAGTAAGGAAAGGGAGAAGGTAACAGGTAGGAAAAGAACCCAAAGAGGCTGAAAAAAGGGAACAGCAGCAACAATGAAATCTCACTGAAAGAGCTGACCAGTGTGGGTGGGTCTATCCTTGAGGCATGGAGCCAGGGTGTCCCTGCTGAGCTGGGATGCAGTGGTGGCCAAGCAGGGGAAGAAGGGTGTGGGTGGGAAAGTGTGTGCCGCTGGTTACTGGGTGCTCTGTTTCCTGCTGGGATCTCTGTGAAACTGCTTTCCTGTACTCTGTCCACCGATCTCCAGAGGAGTCCAAAATAGCAGCTTCCTTCTGCATTTTTTTTTCTGCATTAGCTGATAGGGGACCTCTGCTTGTATCTCGCTTGCTCTCTGTTCTCTGCCAGTTTCTTATTCCATTTGGTGCTTGGTTGAGTTCTTTATGACTTCATTTTATGCTTAGGGTTCCAGGATTGGCATTTGTCTCCATTTTACTCAGTTTTTCAGGTCTGTGACATGGAGGGACAGTATGGTGCTTCTGTCTATAGTGCCATGTTGGCTTTGCCTCCTCTCAGCATCCTTTTTTTTTTTTAGTTTTCAGAGTATAAATATTGCACTTTTTTTGTTAGTTTTTTTTATGGAATTTATTCTTTTTGATGCTATCCTAAGTGGAATTCTTTCTTAATTTCATTTTTAGATTACTCATTGCAAATTTGTACAAATAAAATTGATTTTTTTATATGGGTCTCTTCTATCCTGTCACTCTACTGATTTATTAGTTTTGATACACAGTTTTTTAGTGGATTCCTTAGGATGTTCTACATATAAGATCATATCCTCTGTGAATAGATATAAATTTGCTTTTTTCTTTCCAACTTATATTTATTTCTTTTTCTTGCCTGATTGTTTTGGGTACAATCTTTAGTACAATGTTGAATGTTGTTGTTAGGTACTGTTGAGTCAGTTCCAACTATAGTGACACTATGTGCAATAAAACAAAACACTGCCCAATCCTGTGCCATCCTCACAATCGTTATTCTTCAGCCCATTGTTGCAGCCACTGTGTCAATCCACCTTGTTGAGTGTCTTCCTCTTTTTTGCTGATCCTCTACTTTACCAAGCATGATGTCCTTCTCCAGGGACTGATCCCTCCTGACAACATGTCCAAAGTGTGAGACGTAGTCTCACCATCCTTGCTTCTAAGGAGCATTCTGTTTGTACTTCTTTCAAGACAAATTTGTTCTTTTGGCAGTCTATGGTATATTCAATATTCTTCCCCAAAACCACAATTGAAAAGTGTCAGTTCTTCTTCAGTCTTCCTTATTAATCTTTCAGTTTTCACATGCATATGTGGTGATTGAAAACACCACGCCTTGGGTCAGGTGGACCTTAGTCTCAAGGTAACATCTTTGCTTTGCAATACTTTAAAGAAACCTTTTGCAGCAGATTTGCCCAATGAAATGCATCTTTTGATTTCTGCTTACATGGGTGCTCATTGTGGATCCAAGTAAAATGAAATCCTTGACAGCGTCAATTTTTTCTCCTTTTATCACGATGTTGCTTATTGAACCAGTTGTGAGGATTTTTGTTTACTTTATGTTGAGGTGTAATCCTTACAGAAGTCTGTAGTCTTTGATCTTCACCAGTAAGTGTTTCAAGTCCTCTTCGCTTTCAGCAAGCAAGGTTGCTTCATCAGCACAATGCAGTTGTTTATGAGTCTTCCTCCAATCTTGATGCCCTGTTCTTCTTCATAGAGTCAAGCTTCTCAGATTATTTGCTCATCATACATATTGACTCTCACAAATCTATCAGTTTGTTGTGCTGTGGGGGTTTGCATGTTGCTGTGATGCTGGAAGCTATGCCACCAGTATTCAAATACCAGGAGGGTCATCAATGGTGGACAGATTTCAGCTGAACTCGCAGACTAAGACAGTCTAGGAAAAAGGACCCAGCAGTCTACTTCTGAAAAGAATTAGCCAGTGAAAGCCTTAAAAATAGCAGCAGAACATTTTCGGATACAATGCCAAAAGATGAGCCACCCAGGTTGGAAAGCACTCAAAATACCACTGGGTAAGAGCTGCTTCCTCAAAGTAGAGTCAACCTTAATGACGTGAATGGAGTCAAGTTTTGGGACCTTCATTTGCTTATGTGGCATGATTCAAAATGACAATAAACAGTTGTAAACATCTATTAATAACTGGGAGGTAGAATGTATGAAGTATGCATTTAGGAAAATTGGAAATTGTCAAAAATGAAATAGAACACATAAACATCAATATCCTAGGCATTAAGGAGCTAAAATGGACTGGTATTGGCCATTTTGAATTGGACAATCATATGATCCACTATTCTGGGAAATGACACCATGAATAGGAATAGCATTGCATTCATTGTCAAAAAGAACAATTCAAGATGTACCCTGAAGTACAATACAATCGGCAATAACATAATATCCATTCACCTACAAGGAAGACCAGTTAATATGACAATTATTCAAATTTACGCATCAACCACTACTACAGAAGATGAAGAAACTGAAGATTTTTACCAACTTCTGCAGTCTGAATTTGATCAAACATGCAATCAAGATGCACTGATGATTACCGGTGACTGAAATGCAAAAGTTGGAAACAAAGAAGGATCTGTCCTTGGAAAATATGGCTTCGGTGATAAAAATGATGCTGGAGATTGCACGATAGAATTTTGCAAGACCAAGGACCTCTTCGTTGCAAATACCTTTATTCCCCAACATAAATGGTGACTATACATGTGGACCTCATCAGGTGGAATACATAGGCATCAAATTGACTACATCTGTGGAAAGGGACAATGGAAAAGCTGAATATCATCCATCTAAACAAGGCCGGGGGCCAACTACGGAACAAACCGTCAATTGCTCATATGCAAGTTCAAGTTGAAACTGAAGAAAATTAGAACAAGTCCGTGAGAACCAAAGTACAACCTTGAGTATATCCCACCTGAATTTAGAAACTATCTCAAAAATAGATTTGATACATTGAACACTAATGACAAAAGACCAGACAAGTTGTGGAAGGACGTCATACTTTAGGAAAGCAAGGGGTCATTAAAAAGAAAGGAGAGAAAGGAAAGACCAAAATGGATGTCAGAAGAGACTCTGAAACTTGCTTTTGAAAGTAGAGTAGCTAAAGCAAAAGGGAGAAATGATAAAGTAAAAGAGTTAAACAAAAGATTTCAAAGGAGGACTCAAGAAAAGAAAGTATTGTAATGACATGTGCAAAGACCTGGAAATAGAAAACCAAAAAGGAAGAACGTGCTTGAAATTTCTCAAGCTGAAAGAACTGAAGAAAAAATTCAAGCCTCAAGATGCAATAGTGAAGGATTTCAATAGTGAAAATACTAAACGATGCAGGAGGCATCCATAGAAGTTGAAAGAAATACACAGAGTCACTGTACCAAAAATATTTGTCCCTGTTCAGTCATTTCAGGAGATAGCATATGATCAAGAACTTATGATACTGATGGAAGAAATCCAAGCTGTACTGAAGACACTGGCTGAAAAAAAGACTCCAGGAATTGAAGAATACCATTTGAGATATTTCAAAAAATGGATGCAGTGATAGAAGTACTCACTCTTTTATACCTCGAAATTTGGAAGACAGCTTCCTGGTCAACTGACCTGGAAGTGTTTTATTCTGTTGTACATAGAGTAGCTATGAGTGGGAACCAACTCAATGGAACCTAACAACAACATAACAATGGCTGGTGATCACGAGCATTTTCTCATGTGTCTGTTAATTGCCTGAACGTCTTCTTTGGTGAAATGTCTGTTCATATCCTTTGCTCATTTTTTAATTGAATTTTTGTCTTTTTGTTGTAGAGGTATTGGATTTTCCTATAGATTTTAAAGATTAGGCATTTTTCAGATATGTCATAGCCAAACATTTATTCCCAGCTTGTAGGTTCTCTTTTTACTCTTTTGGTGAAGTCTCGTGATGAGCATAAGTGATTAATTTTTAGAAGACATCAGTTATCTAATTTATCTTCTGGTGTTTGTGTATTGTCAGTTATGGTGTCTATCCTGTTTAGGGCCTCTAGTGTTGACTATATATTTTTTCTCCCATGATGTTTATATATCTATATATGTATTTTAATCTGAATAGCCTTATATTTATTTAACATCTTTTTCTCTTTTTTTTTTTTATTGTGCTTTAGATGAAGGTTTACAGAGCAAATTAGTTTCTCAAACAGTTAATAAACACATTGGTTTGTGGCTTTGGTTGCCAACTCTCCCCTTCTCAACTTTGGGACCCCATTATCCACTTTCTTGCCCCTTCCTGCATTCTTGTCCTTGCCCCTGGGTTGGTGTGCCCATTTAGTCTTGTTTTGTTTTATGGACTTGTCTAATCTTTGGCTGAAGTGTGAACTTCAGGAGTGACTTCAGTACTGAGCAAAAGAGTATCCAGGACAATACTCTCGGGGTTTCTCCAGTCTCTGTAAGACCAGTAAGTCTGGTCTTTTGTGTGTGTGTGTCGGGGGGGTGGTTAGAATTTCGTTGTACATTTTTCTCTGTCTCTGTCTGGGATACTCTGTTATGATCCCTATCAGAGTAGTCAGTGGTAGTAGCTGGGCACCATCTAGTTGTGCTGGACTCAGTCTGGTGGAGGCCATGGTATTTGTGGCCTATTAGTTGTCTGGACTAATCTTTCCTTTGTGCTTTGGTTTTCTTCATTCTCTCTTGACCTAGACAGGGTGGTACCAGTGGAGTATCTGAGATGGCTGTTCACAAGCTTTTAAGACCCCAGAGGCTGCTCACCAAAATAGGATGTGGAACATTTTCTATATAAATTATGTTATGCCGATTGAGCTAGATGTCCCCCAAGACCATGGTCCCCATCCCTCAGCCCAGTAATTCGGTCCCAAAAGGAGTTTACATGTGCCTATGAAGCTTCATTGACTGGTCTTAGTCAAGCTGCGCTGGCTTCCCCAGTATTGTGTAATGTCTTACCCTTCACCAGAGTTACCATTTATCTATTGTTTAGTTTGTTTTTTTCCTTCCCCATCCTTCCCGTCCCTTTTAACCATCAAAGCTTGTTTATTTGTGTGTGCGCGTGTAAACCTTTTCCTGAGTTTTTATAATAGTGGTCTCATATGGTATTTGTCTTTTGTTATTGACTTATTTCATTCAGCTTAATGCCTTCCAGATTCATCAATGTTGTGAGATGCTTCACAGATTCATCGTTATTCTTTACTGTTGCTTAGTATTTCATTGTGTCTATGTACCATAGTTTACCCATTCATCTGTTGATGGTATCTTAGGTTGTTTCTATCTTTTTGGTGTTGTGAACAATACTGCAATGACCACAGGCGTACATATGTCTATTTGTGTGAGAACTCTTATTTCTCTAGAATATATTCCTGAGAGAGGGATTGCTCTATCATATGATATTTCTATTTCTTCCTTTTTAAGGATTTGCCATCTTATTTTCCAAAATGTTTGTACCATTCATTTTGCATTCTCAGCAGCAGTGCATGAGAGTTACAATCTACTCTTAGCCTCGCCAACTTTTGTTTTCCTTTTTTTTTTATTTTTTGTGCTAGTGATATTGATGGGAGATGGTATCTCATTGTAATTTTGATTTGCATGTCTCCAATGGCTAGTGATCCCAAGAATTCCCTCATGTTTTTGTTGGCTGCCTGAATGTCTTCTTTGGTGAAGTGTCTATTCATATCCTTTGCCAATTTTTTAATTGGATTATTTGTCTTTTTTTTTTGTAGATGTGTTGGATTTTCCTATAGATTTCAGAGATTAGACTTTTGCTGAATTTGTCACAGCCAAGTTTTTTTTTTCCAGCCTGTATATTGACTTTTTACACTTTTGATGAAGTCTTTTGATAAGCACTTATAAGTGTTACATTTTTAGAAGATCCTAATTATCTAGTTCATATTCTGGTGCGTGTTTATTGATAGTTATGGTTTGTGTACTGTTTATGCCATGTATTAGGGCCCCTAGAATTGACCCTATTTTTTCTTCTATGATCTTTATAGTTTTTGATTTTATATTTAGGTCTTTGATCCATTTTGAGTTAGTTTTTGTGTATGGTGTGAGGTATGGGTCCTGTTTCATTTTTTTTTTGCAGATGGGCATCCAGTTTTGACATCACCATTTGTTAAAAAGACTGTCTTTCCCTCTGTTTAATTGTCTTTGAAGATTAGGTCACTGTAGGTGGATGAATTTACACCTAGGTTCTTAATTCTATTCTGTTCTTCAATGTGTCTGTCATTGTACCAATACCAGGCTGCTTTGAATACCATAGCTATATAGTTGCTTCTGAGGTCAGGTAGTGTGAGTCTTCCTAATTTATTCTTCTTCTTCAGTACTGCTTTACTTATCCAGAGTCTCTTCCCTTTCCATATAAAGTTAATGATTAGTTTTTCCATCTCTTTAAAGAATGCTGTTGGTAATTGGATCGGGATTGCATTGTATTTGTAGATTGCATTGGGTAGAGTTGCATTTTCACAACGATGAGTCTACCTAATCATGAGTGTAGTATGTTTTTCCATTTATGTAGGTCTTGTTTGGTTTCTTGCAGTAGTGTTTTTTAGTTTTCTTTGTATAGGTCTTATACCTTCCTGGTTAGATTTATTCCTAAGTATTTTATTTTTTTAGGGTATTAGGGTTACGCTGGCTTCGCAAAATGAATTCTGAAGTATCCTTCCTTCTGTATGTCCTGAAAGAGTTTGAGTGGTGCTGATGCTGGCTTTTTTTCTGAATCTTTAATAGAATTATCCAGTGAAGTCATCTGGGCCAGGGTTTTTTTGTTGTTGTTGTTGTTGTTTTTTAAATTACCTTTTCAATCTCTTCTCTTGCTACGGGTCTGCTCAGATTTTTTTTTTCCTTTGTATTTTTATTTATTGTGCTTTAAGTGAAAGTTTACAAATCAAGTCAGTCTGTCATATATAAGCTTATATACACCTTACTACATGCTCCCATTTACTCTCCCCCTAATGAGTCAGCCCGTTCCCTCCTTCCAGTCTCTCCTTTTGTGACCATTTTGCAAGTTTCTAGCACTCTCTACCCTTCCATCTCCACTACAGACAGGAGATGCCAGCACAGTCTCAAGTGTCCACCTGATACAAGTAGCTCACTCTTCATCAGCATCTCTCTCCTACCCATTGTCCAGTCCCTTCCATGTCTGATGAGTTGTCTTCGGGAATGGTTCCTGTCTTGGGCCAAAAGAAGGTTTGGGACCATGACCACCGGGATTCTTCTAGACTCAGGCAGGCCATTAAGTCTGGTCTTTTTATGAGAATTTGGGATCTGCATCCCACTGTTATCCTGCTCCCTCAGGGGTTCTCTGTTGTGTTCCCTGTCAGGGCAGTCATCGGTTGTGGCCGGGCACCATCTAGTTCTTCTGGTCTCAGGATGATGTAAGTCTCTAGTTCATGTGGCCCTTTCTGTCTTTTGGGCTCATAGTTATCGTGTGACCTTGGTGTTGTTCATTCTCCTTTAATCCAGGTGGGTTGAGACCAATCAGTGCATCTTAGATGGCCACTTGTTAGCATTTAAGACCCCAGATGCCACACTTCAAAGTGGGATGCAGAATGTTTTCATAATAGAATTATTTTGCCAATTGACTTAGAAGTCCCCTTAAGCCATTGTCCCCAAACCCCTGCCCTTGCTCCACTGACCTTTGAAGCATTCAGTTTATCCTGGAAAGTTCTTTGCTTTTGGTCCAGTCCAGTTGAGCTGACCTTCTGTGTATTGAGTTTTGTCCTTCCCTTCACCTAAAGCAGTTCTTATCTACTAACTATTCAGTAAATAACCCTCTCCCACCCTCCCTCCCTCCCCCCTCTCGTAACCACACAAGAATGTGTTCTTCTCAGTTTATACTATTTCTCAAGATCTTATAATAGTGGTCTTATACAATATTTGTCCTTTTTGCATCTGACTAATTTCACTCAGCATAATGCCTTCCAGGTTCCTCCATGTTATGAAATGTTTCACAGATTCGTCAGTGTTCTTTATCGATGCGTAGCATTCCATTGTGTGAATATACCACAATTTATTTAACCATTCCTCTGTTGATGGACACCTTGGTTGCTTCCAGCTTTTTGCTATTGTAAACAGTGCTGCAATAAACATGGGTGTGCATATATCTGTTTGTGTAAAGGCTCTTATTTCTCTAGGGTATATTCCGAGGAGTGGGATTTCTGGGTTGTATGGTAGTTCTATTTCTAACTTTTTAAGACAACACCAGATAGATTTCCAAAGTGGTTGTACCATTTTACATTCCCACCAGCAGTGTATAAGAGTTCTAATCTCTCCGCAGCCCCTCCAACATTTATTATTTTGTGTTTTCTGGATTAATGCCAGCCTTGTTGGAGTGAGATGGAATCTCATCGTAGTTTTAATTTGCATTTCTCTATAGATGGCTAATGATCGAGAGCATTTTCTCATGTATCTGTTAGCTGCCTGAATATCTTCTTTAGTGAAGTGCGTGTTCATATCCTTTGCCCACTTTTTGATTGGGTTGTTTCTCTTTTTGTGGTTGAGTTTTAACAGAATCATATAGATTTTAGAGATCAGGCACTGGTCGTAGATGTCATAGCTGAAAATTTTTTCCCAATCTGTAGGTGGTGTTTTTACTCTTTTGATGAAGTCTTTAGATGAGCATACGTGTTTCATTTTTAGAAGCTCCCTGTTATCTGGTTTCTCTTTGTCGTTTTTGGTAATATTTTGTATTCTGTTTATGCCTTGTATTAGGGATCCTAACGTTGTCCCTGTTTTTTCTTCCATGATCTTTATCATTTTAGTCTTTATGTTTAGGTCTCTGATCCACTTGGAGTTAGTTTTTGTGCATGGTGTGAGGTATGGGTCCTGTTTCATTTTTTTGCAAATGGATATCCAGTTATGCCAGCACCATTTGTTAAAAAGACTATCTTTTCCCCAATTAACTGACACTGGGCCTTTGTCAAATATCAGCTGCTCATATGTGGATGGATTTATATCTGGGTTCTCAATTCTGTTCCATTGGTCTATGTGCCTATTGTTGTACCAGTACCAGGCTGTTTTGACTACTGTGGCTGTATAATAGGTTCTAAAATCAGGTAGAGTGAGGCCTCCAACTTTCTTCTTCTTTTTCAGTAATGCTTTAATTATCCGGGGCTTCTTTCCCTTCCATATGAAGTTGGTGATTTGTTTCTCCATCACATTAAAAAATGTCATTGGAATTTGGATCAGAAGTGCATTGTATGTATAGATGGCTTTTGGTAGAATAGACATTTTTACTATGTTAAGTCTTCCTATCCATGAGCAAGGTATGTTTTTCCACTTATGTAGATCCCTTTTAGTGTCTTGCAGTAGTACTTGGTAGTTTTCTTTGTATAGGTCTTTTACATCTTTGGTAAGATTTATTCCTAAGTATTTTATCTTCTTGGGGGCTACTGTGAATGGTATTGATTTGGTTATTTCCTCTTCGATGTTCTTTTTGTTGATGTAGAGGAACCAAAGTGATTTTTGTATATATCTTATAACCTGAGACCCTGCCAAGCTCTTCTATTAGTTTCAGTAGTTTTCTTGAGGATTCCTTAGGGTTTTCTGTGTATAAGATCATGTCATCTGCAAATAGAGATAATTTTACTTCTTCCTAGGCAATCCGAATGCCCTTTATTTCTTTGTCTAGCCTAATTGCTCTGGCTAGGACCTCTAGCACAATGTTGAATAAGAGCAGTGATAAAGGGCCTCCTTGTCTGGTTCCGCTCTCAAGGGAAATGTTTTCAGGCTCTCCCAATTTAGAATGATGTTGGCTGTTGGCTTTGTATAGATGCCCTTTATTATGTTGAGGAATTTTCCTTCAATTCCTATTTTGCTGAGAGTTTTTATCATGAAAGGGTGTTGGACTTTGTCAAATGCCTTTTCTGCATCAATTGATAAGATCAAGTGGTTTTTGTCTTTTGTTTTATTTATATGGTGGATTACATTAATGGTTTTTCTCATATCAAATCAACCTTGCATGCCTGCTATAAATCCCACTTGGTCGTGGTGGATTATTTTTTGGATATATTGTTGAATTTTATTGGCTAGAATTTTGTTGAGGAGTTTTGCATCTATGTTCATGAGGGATATAGGTGTGTAATTTTCTTTTTTTGTGGTGTCTTTACCTGGTTTTGGTATCAGGGATATGGTGGCTTCATAGAATGAGTTAGGTGGTATTCCATCATTTTCTATGCTTTGAAATACCTTTAGTAGTAGTGGTGTTAACTCTTCTCTGAAAGTTTGGTAGACCTCTGCAGTGAAGCAATCCGGGCCGGGATTTTTGTTTTGTTGGGATTTTTTTGATTACCTTTTCAATCTCTTTTTTTGTTATGGGTCTAGTTAGTTGTTCTAATTCTGATTGTGTTAGTTTAGGTAGGTAGTGTTTTTCTAGGAATTCATCCATTTCTTCTACGTTTGCAAATTTGCTAGGGTACAATTTTTCGTAATAATCTGATATGATTCTTTTAATTTCAGTTGGGTCTGTTGTGATATGGCCCATCTCATTTGTCATTCGGGTTATTTGTTTCCTTTCCTGTATTTCTTTAGTCAGTCTGGCCAATGGTTTATCAATTTTGTTAATTTTTTCAGAGAACCAGCTTTTGGCTTTGTTAATTCTTTTTCTGTTCTCTAATTCATTTAGTTCAGCTCTAATTTTTATTGTTTTCTTCTGGTGCCTGACGGATTCTTTTGTTGCTTGCTTTCTATTTGTTCAAGTTGTAGGGACAGTTCTCTGATTTTGGCTCTTTCTTCTTTCTGTATGTGTGCATTTATTGATATAAATTGACCTCTGAGCACTGTTTTTGCTGTGTCCCAGACGTTTTGATAGGAAGTGTTTTCATTCTCTTTGCATTCTATGAATTTCTTTATTCCCTCCTTAATGTCTTGTATAACCCAGTCTTTTTTGAGCAGGGTATTGTTCAGTTTGCAAGTATTTGATTTTTTTTCCCCTGATTTTTATGTTATTGATTTCCACTTTTATGGCCTTGTGGTCTGAGAAGATGCTTTGTAATATTTCGATGTTTTGGATTCTGCAAAGATTTGTTTTATGACCTAATATGTGATCTATTCTAGAGAATGTTCCATGTGCACTAGAAAAAAAAGTATACTTTGCAGCTGTTGGGTGGAGTGTTCTGTATAAGTCTATGAGGTCAAGTTGGTTGATTGTAGTAATTAGGTCTTCTGTGTCTTTATTGAGCTTCTTACTGGAAGTCCTATCCTTCTCCGAAAGTGCTGTGTTGAAGTCTCCTACTATAATTGTGAAGGTGTTTATCTCAGTTTTCAGTTCTGTTAAAGTTTTTTTTAATGTATCTTGCAGCCCTGTCATTGGGTGCATAAATATTTAGTATGATTATATCATCCTGGTCTATTGTCCCTTTTATCATTATGTAGTGTCCTTCTTTATCCTTTTTGGTGGATTTAACTTTAAAGTCTATTTTGTCAGAAATTAATATTGCTACTCCTGCTCTTTTTTGATTGTTGTTTGCTTGATATATTTTTTCCATCCTTTGAGTTTTAGTTTGTTTGTGTCTCTAAGTCTAAGGTGTGTCTCTTGTAGGCAGCATATAGATGGATCGTGTTTCTTTATCCAGTCTGAGACTCCCTGTGTCTTTATTGGTGCCTTTTGTCCATTTACATTCAGCGTAATTATAGATAAGTATGTGTTTAGTGCTGTCATTTGATGCCTTTTTGTGTGTGTTGTTGACAATTTCATTTTTCCACTTACTTTTTTGTGCTGAGACGTTTTACTTTGTAAATTGTGTGTTCCTCATTTTCAGAGTAGTCAAATTTTATTTTTGCTGAGTCGTTATGTTTTTCTTGGTTTTTATTTTGAGTTATTTAATTGTTAGACCTCTTTGTGGTTACCTTAATATTTACCCCTATTTTTCTAAGTAAAACCTAACTTGTATCGTCCTATATCGCCTGTTTTCCTGTCCATATGGCATGTCTATGCCTCCTGTATTTAGTCCCTCTTTTTGATTATTGTGATCTTTTACATAATGACTTCAATGATTCCCTGTTTTGAGCATTTTTTTTCTTTTTGAAATTCATCTTAATTTGTTTTTGTGATTCCCCTATTTGAGTTGATATCAGGATGTTCTGTTCTGTGACCTTGTGTTGTGTTGGTATCTGATATTATTGATTTTCTAACCAACTTCCTTTAGTATTTCTTGTAGCTCTGGTTTGGTTTTTGCAAATTCTCTAAGCTTGTGTCCATCTGTAAATGTTTTAATTTCACCTTCATATTTGAGAGAGAGTTTTGCTGGATATATGATCCTTGGCTGGCAGTTTTTCTCCTTCAGTGCTCTATACATGTCATCCCATTGCCTTCTTCACTGCATGGTTTGTGCTGAGTAGTCTGAACTTATTCTTATTGATTCTCCTTTGTAGAAGACCTTTCTTTTATCCCTGGCTGCTTTTAAAATTTTCTCTTTATCTTTGGTTTTGGCAAGTTTGACCATAACATGTCTTGGTGATTTTCTTTTTGGATCAATCTTATATGGGGTTCGATGAGCATCTTGGATAGATATCCTTTTGTCGTTCATGATGTCAGGGAAGTCTTCTGCCAACAGATCTTCAACTATTCTCTCTGTATTTTCTGTTATCCCTCTCTGTTCTGGGACTCCAATCACACGCAAGTTATTCTTCTTGATAGAGTCCGACATGATTCTTAGGGTTTCTTTATTTTTTTAAATTCTTTTATGTGATTTTTCTTCAACTATATTTTTGTCAATTGCCTTATCCTCCATCTCCCCCACTCTGCATTCCAATTGCTCGATTCTGCTCCTCTTCCTATTGAGTTGCCTAATTCTGTAATTTTACTGTTAATCTTTTGGATTTCTGAATGCTGTCTCTCTATGAATTCTTGCAGCTTATTAATTTTTCCACTATGTTGTTGAATAATCTTTTTGATTTTTTTAACCGCTTTATCAGTTTGTTCCTTGGCTTTTTCTGTAGGTTGCCTGATTTCATTTCTGAGGTCATCCCTGATGTCTTGAAGCATTCTGTAAATTAGTTTTTTATATTCTGCATCTGGCAATTCCAGGATTGTATCTTCATTTGGGAAAGATTTTGATTCTTTTGTTTGGGGAGTTGTAGAAGCAATCATGGTCTGCTTCTTTATGTGGTTTCATATCGACTGCTGTCTCCAAGCCATCTATAAAATATTGTAATGATTTATTTTATATTTGCTCACTGTGTCTTATCTTGTTCTATTTTCTTTCAATATACATAGATGGGCTACTAGATTGCGCTGTCTTGATTGTTGTAGCCTTTGAATCACTTATGTCCCATTACCAGGTGGTTTGGGCTGTTACCAGATATATAAGCCTAAGATTCTGTTCACTATTCTTGAGTAGAATCTGATTTTCAGTCACCAAGTGTGTGGTGTAGACTGTCACCTATTCAGTTAGAGGAGTAGTGGTGATAGTTGTGTGCACCAGTTTCTAGTAACAGCAGGGGGTCACACTTCAGGGGGGACAGGATGCTGACAGGCTTCCACCAAGTGCCAGTGATGTAGGTGTGTCTCTATTCCTAAAGCATTTTGGTGGGTGGGCTCAGCAGGTGTACCTTAGGCACCCAATGCATGTACCTCTACAGATTGGTAGGTGTCACTATCCTCAGACCCCTATGGCAGGAGTCTAGGTGGTTTGGGTGGAGCTTCAGCCCTCAGTTCCCTGTTGTGGGTCAGTGAGGGCTCTGTTTAATATGCAGAGATATCAGACCTGGGAAACTTGTCTTTCCAGTAATCCACTAAAACAATTACAGTCATATCCCTATCAGAATTGCCTTTGCACTATAATAGCCACCTTGTTCCCTGTAGGGATGAAAGCCCAAGACTGTGGATCTCATATGCTTGGCTGGAGCTGGTTCTGTATTTTTAGTCCAACTTTGGGAAGTCAGGGAAGGATTTTTGGTCCCCGGGTTTTTTGTAGCTGCTTCTCTCAGGCCAGAAGAATGGGTTAGGAAAAGACAAAAAAAAACCACAGAGCACTTTTCTCTCTGGCCCAGGAAATTCCAATGTTAATGAAGCTGCCTGGGAAGGGGAGGGGAGGGATCAGATAGATAGGAGAGAGTAGCGCCCAGGAATATAGACAAAGTTAGTTATCTTGCTTGGTGATGACTGTTTTATCTGAGATTCCCAAGTGGTGTGTAGCCTGTGTGCATGGGCTGGGTCGAGATTGCCTGTGAGGGTCAGGCCCGTGTCCTGTGCTTGTGCTGTCTCAGAAGACGTCGTCAGTTCCTCCACTCCCAGTCCAAAGCCCAGTGCCAAGACTCTCCGGCTGGGGCTCCGCACTCCAAGCTCAAAAACCAGTCACTGCCTCCTGGTGACTTCTCCTCCTGTCAGCTGCGCCGCTGCGCTGCCTGCGTGCACTGGCTGGGCTTCCCCCTATGTCACTTCTGGGGGCTAGGGCTGTGTCCCATGTTTTCACTGTCTCAGGATGCCTTGCTCAGCTCCCCTGTGCCCAGACCAAAGCCCGGCACCAAGGTTTTCTGATTGGGACGCTGGCTCCAGGCTCCGAAAACAGTTGCTGCTTCCCCGTGGTTGCTCGTTCTGTTGTTAGCTGTGTCAGTGTGCAGCCTGCTTGTGCCGGCTGAGTCTCTGTCACTCAGGTCAACTCTTTAGATCTGTGTTTGATGATCAGGGTTCATAGATTGTCATGTATGTGATTGATTCATTTGTTTTTCCGAGTCTTTGTTGCAAGAGGGATCCGAGGTAGCTTCTACCTAGTCAGCCATCTTGGCCCACCTCCCTGTTCAGAGTTTTGACTTCGATTTGTGTTAGTTTAGGTACGTAGTGTGTTTCTAGAAATTTGTCTGTTTATACGTCAGAGTATAGTTTTTCATAGTGACTGTTATGATTTTTTTAATTTCAGTTGGATCTCGTAATGTCCCCCCATTTCATCTCTTATTTCAGTTATTTGTATCCTCTCCTGTTTTTCTTTTTCAGTTTAGCCAGTGATTTGTAGATTTTAATGATCCTTTCAAAGAATCAACTTTTGGTTTTGTTGATTCTTTCCATTGTTTTTCTATTCTCTGTTTAATTTATTTCTGCTCTGATCTATATTATTTCCTTTCTTCTGGTGGTTGTGGGCTTCTTTTGCTGTTCCTTTTCTATTTGTTTGAATCATATAGCTAATGCTTTGATGTTATCCCTTTCTTCTTTTTTGATGTGTGCATCTATTGCTATAAATTGAACTCTGAGCGCTGCCTTTGCTGTGTCCCAAAGGTTTTGGTATGATGTGTTTTCATTCTCGTTTGATTCTAGGAATTTTTTTTTATTCCCTTTTTGATTTCTTCTGTTACCCAGGGTGTTTTTAAGCAAGGTGTTATTCAGTTTCTGTTTTTTTTTTTTTCTTTCTTCTTGTTATTCCTGTTATTAATTTCTAAATTTTATGACATTGTGATCAGAGAAGATACTTTGTTTTATCTCAATGTTTTGGATTTTGTTGAGGGTTGCTTTGTGGCCTAAGATGTGTTCTGCTCTGGACAGCCAAACTCAAAATGATCACAACAAATGATGTCAATCCAGTGGTTTCTCATCTGCCTCCTTACACAGCCTATGATGGTATAAATTTTCTCTCTTTCTAATTATTTTATCAAACTTCCTTGTCCTCAGTTCTAATACATGAAATGATTACTATTATGACAAATTTGTTATTAACTTGGAAGAACTTATTTTCTGCTTGTAAGTTTCGTATGTACACAGTCTGTGAGATTTTTGGAATCAGTGTCTTAAATGAAAAGACTGCTGGGATAGGTTTCTAGTTTAATTAGATTCCAAGGGTGATTGAAGGACAAACAAAAGGTGTGTATGCTAGAACAAAGGGAAGTTATGGTATTCTTTAGTAAAAAAAAAATATATATATATATACTGTGTCTACTTCCCAGGCCTGCACAAGTGAGCATAAGTGATTTTCTCTTTATAGGTCTGCATATTAAGGTGCAAAGTCTTGGCTTTATTAGCCTGATTGGAAGGAATGCTGTCATATAAATTTGGGAATAGATAAAGGTTCTAATCTGTAAATTATCTTTTTTTCTTTGCCTTTCTTTCTGAAGGTTATACTGAAAAACACCACATAAGAGACAAGAAACCTGAAATTGAAGGCCAGCTCCTCAGTTCTCTGAATATCGGTAACATAATCTGTAAAATGGTGATTTTTTTGGGGGGGAGTGCTAATTTGGATTCTGTGAGAAAATAAACAGGTAAGGTTTTAAATTCCATCCCTCATCATTTAATTGAAACTGTGTTACAAATTGTTGCTAGTAACTTTGCAATTTTCAAATTCAAAAAATATTTCTGTTTGTTTCTGCTCAGGCTCTCTAGCATTTGTGTCAGCCATTATGTCATACTTGATACTTTCCCCTCTTTGGACATTCAAACTCTCTTCTGTTTATTATTCTACCTTTATGTCCTTTCATTTTCAGTCTTTTTAGAGTACTGGCTTTTTCTCAGGTTAAAACCTTAGAGCTCATCCTTTCAAACCACGTATAGGCTTTTTTTGTCCAAGTCACGCATTTTAATATCTATTTGTTGGCATATTATACACCTCAAACTATTCTCTTGGCTTTGCATCTTTATATCATCCTGTTCAAAACTGAGGTTAAACTCCAAACTTATTCTTCATTTTGTATTGCCTTTCTTGACTTAATTGTCACTATGGAGCCCTAGTGACCTAGTGGTTAAGCATTTAGCTGTTAACCGAAATGTTGGCAGCTTGAATCCACAAGCTGTTCCTTGGAAACCCTATGGGGCAGTTCTTCTCTGTCCTATAGGTTCTTTATGAGCCAGAATTGACTTAACTGCAATGAGTTTTATTTTTTTGGTTATTCTTTCAATTATTCTATTCAAACACCCTTACACTGAAATTCTATTAGTCCTCAAATACCTTTAATCATGCATTCTATAGATTCTTTCTCCTCCAACCTTATCCTCATCTTAATTCTCATTACCATTGTCTTAATTTATGTCCTCGTTAACTTTGCTTAAAGAATTGGAATAATTGATGTCTCTTTGACATCATTCACTTCCAATTAAAATCCATCTTTTCTTCTTCCATGGCAGTCATCTTAATAAACGTTGAAATGCTATTCTGTCCCTTGCTTGAAGCCTTTCATCAACTCTCATTTATTTGCCTAAGTGGTAAGTTCCTTAGCAACTCACTTTAGGTCCTACATAAACCGGCCATTGCATTCTCTTGTCAAACTTAATGCAAAACACCCCTCCTGCCTAAGTACTTTTGTAGTTCATGCTTTAGCAAATTGAAAATATACAATATTTTCTTCTCCTTATGGTATAGAAATAGTCAGACATGGCACTTTTATTTATCACCTTGGCTTTGATTACCATTTCTATGTTGTTGAATCCCAAATATATATCCTCATCCAGTGTACATTTTCTGGGCTCCTGACAAGGATATCCAACTCTCAAATGTTTATTTCTGCTAAAGTATACCACAGACATCTTAAACTCAACATTTCTAAAACTGGGTTTATAATTTTTCACAAACCTGCAGCACATAGCATTTTTAAGAATTCGTAGTTATTTTTGGGAAACCCTCATATTATTATGACAAGACTTCACTTTATACATGTAAGAAATAGGCTGAGGAAAGTTTATTTGTCAGGAGGCTTGGTGTTTCAAAAACGCCAACTCAAACCAGAATAAGTCAAAAGAACATGAGTTGTGCCCCATAATTGAAAGGTCTAAAGTTAAAACATGTAAGGCTCAAAGAGTATCATCAATCAGTTACTCTATCTTCACTACTCAGTTTGGAGTTTTCCTGTTCTGGCTCCATTCTCAAACAGGCTTTTCCTTTTTGTGGGCAATATAGCAGTCAACCACTCTAGACTTACATCATACCCTCTCAGTAGCCATCAAAAGAAAAACGGAGCTTTTCTTTTCTAGTGGTTAAAATAAATAAATAAATAAAGTCTCCTGATGGAAAACTTTGTCACCCCTTGGGAAACTTTGAACTTGTATCCCTTTCTGTACTAATAACTGTGGTCATTACAATGGGCTGTGTTGGGATATGTGTCATCCCAGAAGCCAGGAGATGGAAATCCAATGGAACTGCATGCACTGAGTAAATGCACTGGTATCCTCCAAAGGGTGTAGGTATTCTGATGTTCTTACCAGAGTAAGAAGAAACGGATGCTAAGTAGGCAAAATCAATAGCTACTTGCTCATAATTAGTATCAAATAATTAATAGGAAAAGGATTCAAACTCAAGCCATTTAATTCATACACTATGCTTTTTTATACTCTAAAAAGAATATTGTCAGCTGTAATGTAGCAATTGAGGACCCAGAGAGATGTAAGATACAGCCCAATTATTTCATCACCAACAGCTTACTGTGTTTCCTCTCAAAAAAAAAAAAACTATGATTAAAAAAAGCCTCATAAATGGCATTTATTAGGCATTAATTAATTCATCATGTATCTTTTGTGACAGAGTGTATTATGTTTTATTTTTCAGAAAATTATTTTCCTAGGTTGGGAATTGCTAATTTCAGTAAAGAACTCTGAAGGCTGCTGAGCCAGGCAGTTCTTCTGTGTGACTCCTTCTATCACCTAGATAGGTGTTCAGCCTCCTGTTTCTTCTACTAATTTGGGCTTCCTAGGTGTTTGTCTGGTATGCTCCAAAACAATCTTTTTCTGTTAACCCTCACATACAAATTTCCAGTCCTCATCACCACTGTCAGCCATAAAGCTTTACAAAGGACTAACTTAACCAGAGTGTGGTGATAGTAATCATAGGGGATGTTCACAAATTTTCCATTCCCTCTCTGTCCGGGTAGAATTGCTTTTTTCCACTCCTCTCTAAGTTAAGGATGGTCATGTGACTTATCTTTTTCTGGCTGAATATGAGCAGTGACTTATGCCTTCTCCAGGAGGAAAATTTTAAAGTCAGTGTTCAGTGTAATGCCTTCCCTTTTCTGACCCCAGAGGTCTGGGAGACATGAGAAAAGCAGAAGTCACCATCATCCTCAGTCCCTGAGTGACTGATGGGCAAAGAGCTCTCCCAACCCACACTGGACATGTAACGTGAGAGGGAAATACATTTTGTGGTTTTGGCAACTGAGATTTTGGAGGTTGTCTCTTATTAGAGCATAACATAGCCTACTCAGACTGAATCAAGTATATTCTCTAAATCTGTCAGATACATACCCCCTTACAAAGATATTTGCAATTTGAGAAAGGCAACTCAAAGGAAAGAATTTATAATGGTGGGATTTTGGAGTACAAGAGTCCTTAGAGATAACTGAAAATTTCTGCATTAGGCAAATGCTCTACTGCTTGTCAGCAAACCAAAAAGAAAAAGAAAAATAGCTAAATAACTTGATTTTGGAAAGATAGCCACAGGAATTTCATTTCATTATTCTCTGAAGCAAATATACACAAAAACATGTTCAGAATTTTTTTTTAATAAAATATGAAAATGACAAATGTAGGGAATTATTGGTTGTTACAGCAACTTCCAGTTTAGTGACATTTAGAACATTAAAAATAAGTTCTGAGTTCTTCTGCTTTTGTTGAAAATTCTATCTGGAAGGAAAAAAAAATGATAAACTGTCCTTCAATTGCTGTGAAAGGGAAATAAAACTTTATTATCTCTCTCTCAAGTTAGTTAGGGAAGGAAGGTTCTTCAGCCTGTCGTGGAAACTGGGAGAAAGGCTGAAGTTAATGAGCTGCTTGCATTGTGATAGGCCTCTTTGAAAGAAGCTGTGCTTCCCTAAAGTGGAGCCATCAGGAAAAAAGAATCAGCAGGGCAGCAGGAGCATTGTGATTAATAAGGGGGCCACAACAGAATGCTGTTTAATCTAACATGACTATTCCAAACAGTAGATAGTAACAGCACGAGTCTTCATTTACAAAGGCAATCTATCAATTTTCCACCCCAGAAAATGAGGCAGTATCAATCTCCTCAGATCCTCAAATCTAAAATTGCTGCAGAACAAAATAAACTTCATAGAGTAAAAACAAAAAACAACAGTTTCACAGATGTGGAGAGAAATGTGACAGAGAGATTTAATCTCTGTATATGGCAAGCAGCAGACAGTGGAAACTCCATTTACCATCTGTGACTAAATCTTCTAATGCTAAATTTCTACTCTCAGTAGTACCTTTAAGTGACCTGTGGCTTCTTATATAAAGGCTTGGGAGTTGTTAAGTCCTCTCTAATGACTTGGTAATTGAAGTAAAGGATGGCTTTAAATATTTCTTGAGGGACTGTTTTATTAATCAAGAAACAGAGTTCACATTCCTCAAATTTGTATTCTGGGGTTGCAGGAAGAAAAAGTCTAGAAAGTGGGAGCTCTTTTGCAACGTTGATAAAGGCGTCCAGATTTATTCCTTTTTACAATGCCTTTCCTTTTTCCTACACAACTTTGTAAATATCTAAGTCCTCAGGAGACAATTTACTCTAAAGTAGGAAACCGAAGATAAACAAAAATACCGTGTGTGATTCTCCCAGGTTTAAAAGAAAACTATTTTTTTTTTAACTTTATCTTCTTTAGAAAATAAATGGACAAAGATACAAGAAAACTGAATTAATCTGAGGCAATTCAATTCATTGATAAGTATTAGCTCTAGTCAAGTCAGCTAGTAAAGGACTCATACTGGAAGATTAAAAATGTGAAAAATTTTCTTAGAAGCAATAACCTCCATTATGGGCTATCCATTAAAAGTGTCACTTTATGAAAAGATGTTTTATAGCACACATTTTGCATTAAATCTATTTGCAAAGTGAAAATGAAAAAAAAATGACAGAAATATGTGAGAGGAGATTTTAAATGCTGTTAAATGAGCTTCAGTTCTTGCCAATAAGCTTGAGAAAGGCAGGAGGGCAAACTAACTGTGGTTTCAAATACTATGCTTTCATCAAAAAGCACTTTATTTTTAATTTTCTTTCATTGTCTACCTTGTTTTCAGAGATCATTGTTTTCAGAGTTCCCTGTTATAAAATAAAATCCTTCTCAGGAACAAAATTAATTTATAGGTACTAAAAAGCACTCTTGACTTTTAAATGAACAACAATGACAAAAAAACTAATTACCCGTGGAAAAGCTAAAATTACCTAAAATTTGAAGTTTTCATGTAAGAATTTGTGAAGTTTTTTTTTTTTTTTTCCATTGGCAAATTTGATACAGACTAGTTGTCAACAAATTTGCCATATGTTTTTCAAATACGTTTTTATTTCATATATACCTAATGCTGGTGGGTGTGTTTGTGTTTATAGATTTAAACTTTTCTATTCTTTTCACAGTATTTATATATATAGATGCACCATATTTCCAGATGATAAATATCCCCATATTGTACATGAAGTAAAACAGTCTAAGGAGTAGTTCAGTGATTTTTCTAAGGAACTAAACATAGTGTAATGGGAATGGTGGAACCTCAGCGTACATGATGCTGATTTTATCATTGCAGCTCTTGATTCTCTTTCTATACAAGCTTCTTTCAGACGTTGAGCTTTATACCACATCTGTTACACTGTGATGGCATTTCTCTCTATAGAATTTCATTTTAATTATTGACTATTTTAAGATAACTAAGGGAAATTAGGATGAAAAGAAAAGAAACATGTAAAGGGTTTAAATTTAAATAATACAAAATTTAAAATTATGTGAAATTCACGTTCATCATTTTCCTAAAATGACTGCAATGGCCCTAGTATGTCTAACAAATAAAAGAAAGATATGCTTAAAAGTGTGACACCATCAATAACACTGGGAAGCTAACGTATGTAATTAAGTTTCTGGTTTCAAATATCTTAAAAGTTTCAAATATCTTACGTAGGCCTTAATCTTATAATCTACTAACTTCCTTAACTATGCTTCTTGTATTTTTTTATTATATTATATGAAATAATATTTCAATTTGTGTGTTCTTAATAGTTACTGACATTTTCAATCACATCTCCTGGATTTTTAAGTTTCAAAGGACATAGGTAAAAAGAAACATTGAATGTCATTAATCCTGGGAAAAATAAAGAGAGCCACTACATATATATCTTTCATTTATTAATATTTATTACCAGGTATGTAAAATGTAAATCCCATATTAATGACACTAATACTGTATTATCCTTCATATGGTTCAAAGTATATATTCCTAATATGTGTGATTTACATGTATGGTGCCATTTAATTAATATACTACCATGTGAACAAAGATTGATGTAAACTCTTCAATTATAATTTTAAATTTTGTATTATTTATATTTAAACCCTCTACATGTTCCCCGCCCCCCCACCACCTTAATTCTGAATCACTTAAGTTATCTTAAAAACATTTATCTAAGCCTTGGGTTATATTTTCTTTTCATAATTGTAAAAGCTATGAAAGATTTGACCAGTTGCTTAAATAATCTGGGCTTCAACTAAATCAGTATAAATGAAAGGGGTTAGACTAGAGCAATCCATAAAATCTATTCAATATAGAACAATATCTAAGATTACATAATCTTATAACCTATGATTAAAAAGCCTAATTGTCATCTGAGGAGTATAGTTTATACTGGAGGAGTCTGATAGGCTGCATACCTTGTTGAACATTTTAACAATCATTCTCAATGGACAAAATGTATGAAGTCAAGTTGTAAAAGGTATTTCTTTTAATGTTTTTCAACATACAGTAGTATTAAGTTACATTCCAATGTAACGTATAGAATGCTTTGTAAAAAAAAAAAGTATTGAAAATATTGCTACGCCTTCACATCCAAAGACAGAGGCACTGGAGATCTTTGGAAAAGGATAATTGGATAGAGATTAATAGTCTACAGCATGAAACTTTCAGATCTACTTTGCAGGTATCATCTATCAAATCACTGAATTTACCTAAAATCCTTCATTCGGTCTTCAAAGACTCACATTTTGTTCGTGATATATGGGTCAAACATCATTCCAGATAACTTGTATCAACTGAAAAAGAAAAAAAAAAAGGTAAGATGGTGGTCAGCTCCCAGAATATCAGAACAACCTTAGAAACAGACAGGTTCTCTCTATGTTTATAAAGGACATGTGTAAATTCAGGCATCTTTACAAAAACTGAACACTGTTTAGAGAGTTTATGTTTGTAGAGTTAATACTCTAATGACAGAGACTTGGTGAAAACACAGTTATCAAAGTGTCTGTGTTAATTATAAGATAGGAATTTATACAGGATACAGTGGCAGAACAAAGGACAAAGGGGTAACTCACCTGATAGGGAAGTAAAAGGTAGGAAGACCGCGAAAGGATGGTGATGGCATTCAAAATAATATGGGAATCTGAATCAAGGCACAGAGGCATGGAATGACATGGCTCCCTGGAGTAACTCTATGAGGAATGACTTGAAACAGTGTGCTGGGGTGGGAAAGTGTGGGTAAGACAGTTGTTTTTAGGTGCCATCAAGTTGATTCCGACTCATAGCAATCCTATATACAACAGGATGAAACACTCCCAGGTCCTGCACCATCCTCACAATCTTTGTTATGCTTGAGTACATTGTTGCAGCCACTATGTAAATCCATCTCGTTGAGGGTCTTCCTCTTTTTTTCACTGACCCTCCCTTTACCTAGCATGATGCCCTTCTCCAGGGACTGGTCCCTTCTGACAACATGTCCAAAGTATGTGAGATGAAATCTCGCCATCCTTGCTTCCAAGGAGCATTCTGGCTGTACTTCTTCCAAGACAGATTTGTTCATTCTTCTGGTATTCCATGTTCTATATTCAATACTCTTTACCAACACCATAATTCAAAAGCACCGATTCTTTCCTCTTTCTTATTCATTGTCCCACTGAGGGTAAGGCAGACTGAATATTGCTAACAGAGGAGATAAGATTAAGATGGCAAATTCATGGAGGGCCTTACATGCTATGAAGTTATGTGATCTTTATCTTGTAGGCAAACATATGACTTTAACAGTTGTTAAGGAAAAATATGGCATGAATAGATTTGGGATATCTTAGAAAAAATGTAGTAAAAAATAATGAAACAAATAGTTGAAGACATCAGGGTGAAAGGAAAATGTGTAATACCAGAGGCCAAACTGGCAAGAAGGAATGCATAACATATTTCAGTACACAGTCACCAGGGTTTCCAGTAACTAAGGAGGAGGGTCAAATTTGACTGTAGGTGTGTCGAATGCAAAAAGAGAAGGAAACGCAAACAAGTGAAACATTCCCAACATTGATGAGATAAAGAGCCTCCTAAATGGAAAATAAAAAGGAAAGTGCAGTTAGTTGCAAGAATCTAAGCCTTCAAAATGTAAAAAGCAAACAGCTATTAAAAATGGACTTTAAAATAGGTGAGATAAATTTCTACTCTGGGTGGTCATAAAAAGGCATTATGTAATACACTGCAGAATGTTCTCAATAGACGTAGTTACAAGTTTATATCCTTTACTATTTCTCAAGTTAAAGTGTTAAAAACAAAAGGTATCACTTCGAGGACTAAGGTGCACCTGACCCAAGCCATGGTAGTATCACTTCAAGGACTAAGGTGCACCTGACCCAAGCCATGGTATTTTCAATCATTTCATATGCATGCAAATGAACAACGGACACCCAAAAAGAATTGGTGCCTTTGAATTATGGTATTGGTGAAGCATATTGAATATACCACAGACTGCCAGAAGAAGGAACAAATCTGTCTTAGAAGAAGTACAGCCAGTATGCCCCTTAGAAGTGAGGATGTTGAGACTTTGTCTCAATTACTTTGGACAGGTTAGCAGAACAGATTGTCTTTGAAGAAGGACATCATGCTTAGTGAAGTAGACGGTTAGTGAAAAAGAAGACTATCAATGATATGGATTGACACAGTGGCTGCAACAATGGGCTCAGCCATAGCAACGATTGTGAGGATGGTGCAAGATCAGGCAATGTTGCCTTCTGTTGTACATAGTGTCTCTGTGAGTCAGAACTGACTCAATGGCACCTAACATCAACAATTTCTCATGTCCTTCAGTGTTGGCTGGTAGCAGTAAAACCAAACTAGATTAAAAAAATATATGAAAGGCCCAAATGCAGTTCAAATCCAAAGCTCTCAAATGGTCTAGTCTAATTCAAGGAAAAGGTGGAGAATATTACAAGGAATGAATGAACTAATGAATTATAGTGGTGTGTGAATTTGATCATGGCAGTCACAAGAATTGAGCAAATTTGCTCATGTGAGAGATCCTTCCAACAGTTTGAGGGTATATTGTCATCATTGATAAATGCCATTTATGCTTCATCTGTGTGGGGCATAAAAGCTTCATTTTAGAAATTAAAAACTTCCCAAGTTCCCATTTTCCAAAATCTAACAAAGAAATGCAAAAACATTTAATATTTCACTTTTTCATTAGTATAAAGAGGAATACTGTTGTGCCAAGAGCTCTTCATTGCATCCTCTTTGTAATACACGCTGTTGCTGTTGCCAGGTGCAGAGAAGTCTGTTTTGACTCATAGTGATCCCATGTACAGCAGAATGAAACACTGTCTGGTCCTGTGCCATCCTCACAGTTGTTGCTATGTTGGAGCCCAGTGCCGCAGCCACTGTGTCAATCCATATCACTGAGGGTCCTCTTCTTTTCCACTGACCCTCTGCTTTACCAAGCATGATGTCCTTCTCCAGGAACTGTCCCTCCTGATGACATGCCCAAAGTACATAAGAGGAAATACCTTCATCCTTGCTTCTCAGGAGCATTTTATTTGTACTTTTTCCAAAACAGATTCATTCATTCTTTTTGCAGTTCATGGTCTATTCAATAATCTTTGCCAACACCATAATTCAAAGGCATCAATTCTTCTCAGGTCTCCCTTAATCATTGCCCAGATATTACATACAGATGAGGCAATTGAAAATACCACAGCTTGGGTCAGGTTCACCTTCATTCTTGAAGTGACATCTTTGCTTTTGTACACTTTAAAGAGGTCTTTTGCAGCTCATTTGCATAAAGCAATACATCATTTGATTTCTTGACTGCTGCTTCATGGGTGTTGATTGTGGGTGTTTATCTAAGTAAAAAAGAAATCCTTAACAAAGTCAATATTTTCTCTGTTAATCATGATGTTGTTTATTGGTCAAGTTCTGAGGATTTTGTTTTCTTTATATTGAGACGTAAATCCGTACTGAAGGCTGTAGTCTTTGGGCTTCATCAGTAAGTGCTTCAAGTCCTCTTCACCTTCATCAAGCAAGATTGTGTCATCTGCATATTGCAGATTATTAATAGGTTTTTCTCCTATCCTGATGCCACATTCTTCTCCATATAGTCTGGCTTCTCAGGTTATTTGCTCAGCATACAAACTGAATAAGTATGATGAAAGGGTACACCTCTGATGTACACCTTTCTTGATTTTAAATCACACAATATCGCCTTTTTCTCTTGAATGACTTGCCTTTGGTCTATGTACATGCTCTTCATAAGCACAATTAAGTATTCTGGAATTCCCATTTCTTTACAATGTTATCCATAATCTGTTATGATCCACCCAGCCAAATGCCTTTGCATAGTCAGTAAAACACAGGTAAATACTCATCTGGTGTTTGCTGCTTTCAGCCGAGATCTATCTAACATCAGCAATGGTATCTCTTGCTCCAAGTCCTGTTCTGAATTTCTGGCAGTTCCTTGTGGATATACTGCTTCATCTGTTTTTGAATTATGTCCAGGAAAATTTTACTTGTGTGTGGTATTAATGATATTGTTAGATAATTTCCACATTCTGTTGAATAACTATTCTTTGGAATAGGCACAAATATGGATCTCTTCCAGCAGGCTGGCCAGGTAGCTTTCTTTCCAACTTCTTGGCATAGATAAATGAGCGCTTCCAATGTTGCATCTGCTTGTTGAAATATATTAGTTGGTATTCTGTCAATTCCTGGAGCCTTTTTTTTTCATCAATGCCTTCAGTGCAGCTTGGACTTCTTCCTTTGATACGATTGGTTCCTGATCATATGCTACCTCCTGAAACGGTTGAACATAGACCAGTTATTTTTGGTAATGTGAATCTGTGTATTCCTTCCATCTCCTTTTGATGCTTTCTATGTTGTTCAATATTTTGCCCATAAAATCCTTCAGTATTGTAACTTAAGGACCGAATTTTTTCTTCAGTTCTTTCAGCTTGAAAAATTTTGAAAGTGTACTTCCTTTTGGTTTTCTAACTTCAGGTCTTTCCACATTTCAATGTAATACTTTACTTCCGCCTCTCGAGCTGCCATTTGAAATCTTCTGTTCAGTTCTTTTACTTCATCATTTCTTGAATTTTCTTTAGTTACCCTACATTCACAAGCATGTTTTAAAGTCTCCTCTGACATCCATTTTGGTCTTTTCTCTCTTTCCTGTCTTTTTAATGATCTTTTGCTTTCTTCATGTATGATGTCCTTGATGTCATTCCACAACTCGTCTAGTCTTTGGTCATTAGTATTCTACCTGTCAAATCTATTCTTGAGATACTTTCTAACTTTAGGTGGGTATACTCAAGCTCATACTCCAGCTCACATGGACTTGCTTTAATTTTTTCAGCTTCTACTTGAATTTGCATATGAGCAATTGTTGTTTTTGGCCTGCTCCACAGTTGGCCCTGACCTTGTTCTCATTGACAATATTGAAATTCTTCATTGTCTCTTTCTACATATGTAGTCAATTTGATTCCTATTCATTCCACCCAGTGAAGACCACATGGCTAGTCATCATTTATGTTGTTGAAAAAAAGAAGGTTTTTCAATGAATAAGTCATTGATCTTGCAAAATTCTATCATGGGATCTCTGGCATCATTTCTATCACCAAGGCCCTTTTTTCCAACTATTGATACTTCTTTGTTTCCATCTTCTACATTCCAATCAGCAGTAATTATCAATTCTAGACTTCAGAAGTTGGTAAAGATCTTCAACTTATTCATCTTTGGCATTAATGCTTCCTGTGTAAATTTGAATAATAGTTGTATTAACTGGTTTTGCTTGTAGGTGTATGAATATTATCCTATGACTGACAACATTGTACTTCAGGATAGATTTTGAAATGTTCTTTTTTACAGTGAATGTGAAGCCATTCTTCAATTTGTCATACCTGGCATGGTAGACCATATGACTCTCTGATTCAAAATGACCAATACCAATCCATTTTAACTCACTAATGCCTAGGATATCTATCTTCAAGTGTTCCATTCCCTTTTTGACAACTTCTGGCTTTCCTAGATTCATACTTCATACATTCCATGTTTCAATCATTAATAGATGTTTTCAGCTGTTTCTTCTCATTTTGAGTTGTGCCACATCCGCAAATTAAGGTCTGGAAAGCTTCGCTCCATCCACATTATTAAGGTAGGCTCTTTTTGAGGAGGCAGCACTTCTGCAGTTTTATTTTGAGCTCCTTCCTACCTGATGGGCTCATCTTCTGGCACTGTATCAGTCAAAGGTCCATTGCTATATCATGCATACTAAGGTAAATTCTCCCTCATAAAATGCCCACACCTTGTAACAACCCAATTTTAAATAATCAGACAAAGAAGCATGTAAGATCTAGGAATAGTATCAAAAATGAACTAAGGGTTTCTTCTTTCAAAGTGAAATTTAAAGAAAATACTATAGTAGCTCAAGTTTTTACAAGCTTACTGTTTATGCCTTTATTCATTATATCAATGCTAAGCATTGTGCCAAGTGCCAAGAAAATGTTATAAATAGGCAGACTTTGAGCTTACATCACATTGGAGGGGGCAGACAATGAATAAACATGCAAATAAGTAAAAACAATCATAACTATAAGAATGAGTATGGGAAATTATGCTGATTATCATCACAGAAAGCTGGATTTAACATTAGAATATTGAAAGATGTGTCAGTAAAGTAAGCGTTATATTTAATAAGGATTCCTGAGTATTGGTATCAGTTGTAATGATAACTTCTCTATTTTATAGAAATTTAGACCAGCTTAACTTCTTTCAGACCAAAAAGCCTATATGTCTGTGGTAATTTACATGACTGGAAAGAAACTTTTATTATCTTTTTGAGCTTGACAAGAAGAAAAAAAAGATCAGCTGAAATTGTTCTGTTGGAGGTTGCTTCAGGCCAAACAGGCAATAATAAGGTAACAAATAAGACTTTATATGAGTCCATGGAAAGAGCTCATTGAAAGATGACTACATTCTACTCCAAAACTTTTCTCCAAGGTAGTTTTGCAAAGCAGGATTTTGGAATTAACGAGGTTATGACTGTGATATTGAGAGTCTGTCTATACCAATTATGTAGTTTATTGTAATTAAATAAAGTGAGATGTGAATTCATCTTTTTAAAAACCTTTTTTTCTTCCACCTTTCTTAATAATAATAATTCTTAGTTTAAGCTTTATGTTCCTAATTAATATGCCTAATCAGTGTTTTAGGAGCAATAGAGGCTTTCTTATTTTCAAAATTAATCAGAAATGCAATTTCTCTGGGAAAAAAAAAGCCATCTATGATTTCTTTTTTTTGCATGTTAATTCTGCTAATACCAATAAGGCCTATTTCCTGATTTATTATGTATGAGCACAGTTTGCTCTTGAAATTCCCATGAAGGAGAATTTTCTGTGCTTTGTAATTGAGCAATAAGACATCAACAGCAAGTGCTTCCTCTGTCTCCATAGAATATTTACAAGAGTGAAGGCTAGAGAGCGAGTGATTCCAATCATCAGAACAGTGCAATAATCACAAAGAAAAACATGCTTGTAGTGTTTTAAAGCGATTAAAAATAGAAACAATATAAATGGAAACATCTGAGGCTACTGGATCCATTCAGTGGGTATTATTGATATGGGAATGGTGCCCTTGGCAGCAAATCAGAAAATTCCATTTGCATCAAGAGTCCTGAAGCAATTCCACGATGAGAAGTTAGTTATTTTTCTATTGACATTCTCAAAGAAAATGGCTTATTCCTGCAATTCAGTTGATAGTAAAACTATGCAAATATCCCAGGAGAATCCAGTTACTTTGAACAAAGAAGGAAATCTCATTGATTATTGCATGTTTCCAGGATTGCAAACTGAAGAATGAGGCTCAGTCTTTGATAAAAAACATTCCATTGAAATCTTTTTTTTACTCATCCCAGAGATGCAAATGTTCAAATCTGTCCTTATCGTTTAAAGTAAAATGCTTAAGCAAAATTGCCTTCTGTGCTACTACGTACCGTTATCACCAGCAGGCATAGTATTGGGTAGAAAATTGGAGCTGTTTTGCTTATTTAATGCCACCCCCCAATCCTCCCCAAAAGAAACTTAAACACAAATGCTTTGAGAATACTTAAAGAAAATATTCTAAGATAATTCCTATATAGCTAAGGAAAAATACCAAGGCAGAAAAATCATGATTTTTGTTTACTTGTTATTTTTGTTTTTACAACAAATGTTCTGGGAAAAAATGTAAGCTGCAATCTGATTATTATTGTTTTTAATCAACTGCATGGTTGTCAGGGAAGGTAACAGTTGTACTGAGAGTATAAGAAAGCTGTTTTGCAGAACCAGAGATGTGTAAGAAAAAAAGCTTGATAATCATCACTACATTGTATAGTTGGCTGTGATCACACCTCCATTCAGTCTGTGGGGGCCTTGAGGGCCTGAGAGTCATTTGGTTTTTCCAGAAAAGGTAGATGGTAATTCTCAACTCTTTATGAACATAGAAACATACATGTCATGCCTTAGAGATTACCAGACTCACGTTCCTCCCAGAAGGCATGAGCACAGACTTGCCCCTAATATTTGCAGGGCCTTGGACAAGAGAGTTATATGTTATATCCTCCTTCCTTGACAAGTAACCTTCAAATGACAAAATGATATGTGAAAACCTATGGTTTAAATAGGAATTAAACTCAATAAAATAGTCCAAAAAATTGAATTTAATTATTGATGCACATGTCTGTGTATTCTGGCAATGTCTGAAGGAGTAATAAAGACATATATAATTCATATTTCTCTTTTGTATTTTCCTTTAAATTTAGCTGTTTTTGTTTTACTTTCAGAAAAAAAAATGGAATTTGTGTTACTACAATTAAGATTTCCATGTAACGTGTGCTCTCTTGAGATTAATGCCAAATTAGAAAAATTTCTTGAGTCGTTGTTGTTTTTAGATAGTTTATTAGTATTAATTTCAGAAGAACAAAACTTTACTTTGCTAAGGCAATGGCACCTGGAAGAATCAAGAAAATAAAAACCATAGTAAGATTTGGAAATTAACCAATTATCTTTAAAATTATGCACATTGTAATGAGCTTCTATATCTAAATCTTATTTATTATCGAAGATAAGAAATAAAAGGAATGATTTTCATTTTATCCAATAATTTTCATTTCACTTACAGTATCACACAATATTTCTGAAGTATTTCTTGGAAAATGTTCAATGCTGGAATATTACAAAGAGAATTGAAAAAAGAGCAGTCTGTTGATTAATGTTCAAATCACTCTTCAATCAATTACCTTGTTATGTAATGACAAAAACAATGATGTCTATATAAATTGGTTTCAGTATTACCTGTATAAGGATCTTCTCATCCATAGTCATGCAAATGTTCTTCTGACCTTGGGCAATTTTCCTCATATTGAAAACTACCTTGTCACATGTCTCTATTTTCTCTAAAATTCTCTATTTTCTGTAAACATTTTATAATTATTTAAAGAATTATTTTATGAAAAGTAACTAACCATACCTTTTTTTATGATATACATTTTCCCTAAGTTTATTATAACAGTAAGAAACACTTCACACCCAATCACAATGGATAGCATATATAACACATGAGTATGATTTACAGTCAAAATCTCCAATTTAGTCTTGATCAAAGAACTGTGTGTCATTTCAGTAATTTTCTTATGCATCTTGATAAATTTAAATTGCTTTAGCAGCATTTCGTTGACATTCATATTTTGTGTCTGAGAGTGCCTATAAGGTCAAGTATGATATGTGTTTCATTCATCAAGATATTTCATCTTGGGGCTGATTCAGAATATACTTTATATAATATATGAATTGTTCCCAAAATGTCATTATTATAGGCACAACTGAGGCTATACACCCTAGAAACAAATTTAAAATAAAAGTGGTACATAGTACGTGTACACACACACATATACACACACACATACACCCACAGACATACATGCAATGCTTCAGGTTTGGGGCCAGAATGCCAACCAAGTCAAAGTCATTTGTGGAAACTTTCCCTCAATAATATATATATATATATATATATATATTAATTTTTGTTTTGCTTTAGATGAAAGTTTAAAATCATCAGTCTCTCACACAGAAACTTATATACACATTGCTATATACCACCAATTGCTAACCCCCTAATGAGACAACCCGCTCCCTCCCTCCACTTTTTCTTTTTGTGTCCCTTTAGCCAGCTTCTAACGCCCTCTACCCTCTCATCTCCCCTCCAGGCAGGAGATGCCAACATAGTTTCAAGTGTCCACCCTATCCAAGAATCTCACTCCTTACCAGCATCCCTCTCCAACCCATTGTCCAGTCCAATCCATGTCTGAAGACTTGGCTTTGGAAATAGTTCCTGTCCAGGGTCAACAGAAGATCTGGGGGCCATGACCACTGGGGTCCTTCTAGTCCCAGTCAGACCATTAAGTCTGGTCTTTTTATGAGAATTTGAGGTCTGCATCCCACTGTTCTACTGCTTCCTCAGGGATTCTCTGTGGTGTTCCCTGGCAGGGTAGTCATCGGTTGCAGCCAGACACCCTCTAGTTCTTCTGGTCTCAGGCTGATGTAGTCTCTGGTTTATATGGCTCTTCCTGTCTCTTGGGCTCATAATTACCTTGTGTCCTTGGTGTTCTTCATTTTCCTTTGATCCAGGTGGGTTGAGACTCATTGATGCATCTTAGATGGCCACTTGCTAGCGTTTAAGACCCCAGATGCCAGTCTTCAAAGTGGGATGCAGAATATTTTCTTAATAGATTTTATTATGCCAATTGACTTAGATGTCCCCTGAAACCATGGTCCCCAAAACCCCATCCCTGCTATGCTGGCCTTCGAAGCATTCAGTTTATTCAGGACACTTCTTTGTTTTTGGTTTAGTTCACTTGTGCTAACCTCGCCTGTATTGTGTGTAGTCTTTCCCTTCACCTAAAGTGGTTCTTATCTACTATCTAGTGAATACGCCTCTCCCACCTCCCTCCCTCCCCCCTCACATAATCATCAAAGAATATTTTCTTCTCTGGTTTAACTACTTCTTGGATTCTTAAAATAGTGGTCTGATACAATATTTGTCCTTTTGCAACTGACTAATGTCATTCAGCATAATGCCTTCCAGATTCCTCCATGTTATGAAATGTTTCACTGATTCATCACTGTTCTTTAACAATGCTTAGTATTCCATTGTGTGAATATACCATAATTTATTTATCCATTCATCTGTTTATGGGCACCTTGGTTGCTTCCATCTTTTAGCTATTGTAACAGTGCTTCAATGAACATGGGTATGCATATATCTGTTCCTGCAAATGCTCTTAATTCTCTAGGATATATTCCAAGGAGTGGGATTGCTGGATCATATGGTAGTTCTATTTCTAGCTTTTTAAGGAAGCGCCAAATCGATTTCCAAAGTGGTTGTACCATTTTACATTCCCACCAGCAGTGTATAAGTGTTCCAGTCTCTCCACAGCCTCTCCAACATTTATTGTTTTGTGCTTTTTGGATTAATGCCAGCCTTGTTGGAGTGAGATGGAATCTCATTGTAGTTTTGATCTGCATTTCTCTAATGGCTAATGATTATGAGCATTTCCAAATGTATGTGTTAGCTACCTGAATGTCTTCTTTAGTGAAGTGTCTGTCCACATCTTTTGCCCATTTTTTAATTGGGTTGTTTGTGTTTTTGTATTTGAGTTTTTGCAGTATCATGTAGATTTTAGAGATCAGATGCTGATCAGAAATGTCATAGCTAAAAACTTTTTCCCGGCCTGTATGTAGTCTTTTCACTCTTTTGGTGAAGTCTTTGGATGAGCATAGGTGTTTGATTTTTAGGAGTTCCCAGTTATCTAGTTTGTCTTCTGCATTGTTAGTAATGTTTTGTATGCTATTTATGCCATGCATTAGGGCTCCTAACGTTCTCCCTATTTTTTCTTCAATGATCTTCATTGTTTTATATTTTATATTTAGGTCTTTGATCCATTTTGAGCTTGTTTTTGTGCATGGAGTGAGGTATGGGTCTTTTTTCTTTTTTTGCAGGTGGAGATCCAGTTATGCCAGCACCATTTGTTAAAAAAAAGCCTGTCTTTTTCCATTTAACAGAAACTCTGGTGGTGTAGTGGTTAAGTGCTACAGCTGCTAACCAAGAGGCCTGTAACAGAGAGATCAGCAGTTCAAATCTTCCAGGTGCTCTTTGGAAACTCTATGGGGCAGTTCTGCTCTGTCCTATAGGGTCACTGTGAGTCAGAATCGACTCAACGGGAGTGGGTTTGGTACCCAGTTAATGGTTTTGGGGTTTTTGTCAAATATCAGCTGCTCATATGTGGATGGATTTATGTCTAGATTCTCAATTCTGTTCCACTGGTCTATATATCTGTTGTTGTACCAGTACCAGGCTGTTTTGAGTAGGTTCTAAAATCAGGTAAAATAAGGCCTCCCACTTCATTCTACTTTTTCAGTAATGCTTTACTCATCTGGGGCCTCTTTCCTTTCCACATGAAGTTGGCAATTTTTTTCTCCATCTCATTAAAGAATGTCATTGTTATTTGGATCAGAATTGCATTAAATCTATAGATCACTTTTGGTAGAAAAGACATTTTTATAATGTTAACTCTTCCTATTCATGAGAGAGGTATGTTTTTCCACTTATGTAGGTCTCTTTTGGTTTCTTGCAGAAGTGATTTGTATTTTTCTTTGTATAAGTCTTTTACATCTCTGGTAAGATTTATTCCTAAGTATTTTATCTTCTAGGGGGCTACTGTGAATGGTATTGATTTGGTGATTTCCTCTTCAATGTTCTTTTTGTTGGAGTAGTGGAATCCAACTGATTTTTGTATGTTTATCTTGTATCCTGATACTGTGTTGAGCTCTTCCATTAGTTTCAGTAGTTTTCTTGAGGATTCCTTAGGGTTTTCTGTGTATAAGATCATGTCATCTGCAAACAGAGATACTTTAACTTCTTCCTTAACAATCTGATTGCCCTTAGTTCTTTATCTAGCCTAATTGCTCTGGCTAGGACCTCTAGCACAATGTTGAATAAGAGTCGTGATAAATGGCATCCTTGTCTAGTTCCCAGTCTCAAGGGGAATGCTTTCAGGCTCTCTCCATTTAAGATGATGTTCGCCGTCAGCTTTGTATAAATGCCCTTTATTATGTGGAGGAATTTTCCTTCTATTACTATTTTGCTGAGAGTTTTTATCATGAATGGATTTTGAACTTTGTGAAATGTCTTTTCTGCATCAGTTGATAAAATCCTGTGATCCTTGTAGTTTTTTTTATTTATATGATGGCTTACATTCATTGTTTTTCTAATATTGAACCATCCCTGCTTACCTGGTATGAATCCCACTTGGTCCTGCTGAATTATTTTTTTTATATGTTATTGAATTCTATTGGCTAGGATTTTGTTGAGATTTTTGCATCTAAGTTCATGAGGGATATATGTCTGTAATTTTCTTTTTTTGTGGTGTCTATACCTGATTTTGATATCAGGGATATGGTGACTTCATAGAATGAGTTAGGAAGTATTCCACCCTTTTCTATGCTCTGAAATACCTTTAGCAGTAGTGGAGTTAACTGTTCTCTGAAAGTTTGGTGGAACTCTGCAGTGAAGCCATCCGGGCCAGGGACTTTTTTTGCTGGGAGTTTCCTGATTACGTTTTCAATTTCTTCTTTTGTTATGGGTCTATTTAGTTGTTCTACTTCCGTTTGCATTAGTTTAGGTAGGTAGTGTGTTTCTAGTAACTCATCCATTTCTTCTAGGTTTCCAAATTCATTAGAGTACAATTTTTCATAGTAATCTGATATGATTCTTCTAATTTCAGTTGGGTCTGTTGTAATATCGCCCATCTCATTTCTTATTTGGGTTATTTGCTTCCTCTCCTGTTTTTCTTTTGTCGGGTTGGCCAACGCTTTATCAACTTTGTTGATTTTTTTAAAGAACCAGCTTTTGGTCTTGTTAATTCTTTCAATTGTTTTTCTGTTTTCTATATCATTTAGTTCTGCTCTGGTTTTTGTTATTTGTTTTTTTTTCTGGTGCCTGAGCATTTCTTTTGTTGCTCTCTTTCTATTTGTAGGGATAATTCTTTGATTTGGCCCTTTCTTCTTTTTGGATGTGTGCATTTATTGATATAAATTGGCCTCTGAGCACTGCTTTAGCTGTGTCCCAAAGGTTCTGATAAGGAAGTGTTTTCATTCTCATTGGAGTCTATGAATTTCTTTATTCCATCCTTAATGTCTTCTATAATCCAGTCTTTTTTGAACAGGGTATTGTTCAGTTTCCAAATGTTTGGTTTCTTTTCCCTGATTTTTCTGTTATTGATTTCCACTTTTACGGCCTTATGGTCAGAGAACATGCTTTGTAATATTTCACTGTTTTGGATTCTGCTAAGGCTTACTTTATGACTTTATATGTGGTCTATTCTAGAGAATGTTCCATGTGCTCTAGAAAAGAAAGTTTACTTGGCTCCTATTGGGTAGAGTGTTCTGTATAGCTATGAGGTCAAGTTGGTTGATTATGGCATTTAGATCTTCCATGTCTTTATTGAGCTTCTTTCTGGATGCCTTGTCCTTCACTGAAAGTGGTGTGTTGAAGTCTCCTACTATTATTGTGGATCTGTCTATCTCACTTTTCAATGCTGATAGAGTTTGTTTTATGTATCTTGGAGCCCTGCCATTGGGTGCATAAATATCTAATATGGTTATATCTTCTTGGAATATTGTCCCTTTAATCATTATACAGTGTCCTTCCTTATCTTTTTTGATGGATTTAACTTTCAAGTCTATTTTTTCAGAAATTAATATTGCCACTCCTGATCTTTTCTGATTGTTGGTTGCTTGATATTTTTTTTTTTTTTTCCATCCTTTGTGTTTTAGTTTGTGTCTTTAAGTCTAAGGTCTGTCTGTTGTAGGCAGTGTATAGACAGATTATGCTTTTTAATCTGTTCTGCCACTCTCTGTCTTTATTGGTGCATTTCATCCATTTACATTCAGCATAATTATTGATAGATATGAATTTAGTGCTATCATTTTGTTGTCTTTTTTTGTATGTTGTTGACAGTTACTTTTTCCCACAGAATTTTATTTGCTGCGTAGATTATCTTTATATATCGTCCTTTCCTCATATCCGTTGTTGTTGATTTTGTTTCTGCTGTGTCTTTATTTTTTTCTTGTATTTTATTTTGATGTGTAGGATAGTTTGTCTCCTTTGTGGTTACCTTATTATTTACCCCTATTTTTCTAAATTTAAACCTAACTTTTATTTGTTTGTATTGCCTCATCTTCCACTCCAATATGGAAGATCTATGACTACATTTCTTAGTCACTCTTTATTGTTTTAATGTTGTCTTCTTTTATATAATATCATCACTGTTATCCTGTTTTGAGCATTTTTTTAATCTTGATTTATTTTTGTGATTTCCCTGTCTGGGTTGACTTCTGATTGCTCTGCCCAGTGTTCTAGTCATGCCTGATATTATTGATTTTCTAACCAAAGAACTCCCTTTAGTATTCCCTGTAGTTTTGGTTTGGCTTTTATGAATTCCCTTAACTTTTGTTTATCTGGAAATGTCCTAATTTCACCTTCATATTTGAGAGACAGTTTTGCTGGATATATGATTCTTGGCTGGCTTTTTTTTCCTTCAATTTTTTATATAAGTCATCCCATTGCCTTCTTGCCTGCATGGTTTCTGCCGAGTAGTCTGAGCTTATTCTTATTGGATCTCCTTTGTAGGGGACTTTTAGTTTATCCCTCACTGCTCTTAAAATTCTCTCTTTATCTTTGGTTTTGGCAAGTTTGATTATAATATGTCTTGGTGAATTTCTTTTAACATCAACCTTATGTGGAGTTCGATGACCGTCTCAGATAGATATCTTCTCATCTTTCATGAGATCAAGGAAGTTTTCTGCCAACAAATCTTCAATAATTCTCTCTGTATTTTCTGTTATCCCTCCCTGTTCTCGTACTCCAATCACTTGTAGGTTATTTCTCTTGATAGATTAGCACATGATTCTTAAAATTTCTTCATTTTTCAAAAATTCTTTTATCTGATTTTTCTTCAAATATATTACTGCCAAGTGATTTATCTTCAAGTTCAGAAATCCTGCCTTCCACTTACTCAAATCTGCTTCTCTGACTTTCTATTGAGTTGTCTACTTCTGCAATTTTATTGTTTATCTTCTGAATTTCTGATTGCTGTCTGTCTATGGGGTGTTTTGGTCTGTCTATGGATTTTTCCAGCTTATTAGATTTCTCATTATTTTTGAATAATCTTTTTAATTTCTTCAGTTGCTTTATCTGTGTGTTCCTTGGCTTGTTCTGCATATTGCCTCATATTCTTCCTTGTATCTTGAAGGGTTCTGCATATTAATCTTTTGTGTTATATCTCTGGTAATTCCAGGAAGGCACTTTCATCTAGAAGATCCCTGGATTCTTTTTTATGAGAGCTTGTTGAGGCGATCACGGTCTGTTTCTTTATGTGATTTGATATTGACTGTTGTCTCCGAGCCATCTATAACTGATTGTATTAGTTTATTTTATGTTTGCTTACTGTCATAGCTTCTTGCTTTGTTTTATTTTGACATACCCAAATCAGTTGCTTGAGTGAGCTAGCTTGATTATTTTCACCTTTGGAGCTCTGCTGTCCTGTCCCCCGATGGCTAGATCTGTTATCAGGTATATCAGTCTAGGAGTCCATTCACTTTTCTTGAATGAATTCAGCTCAGATTTCCAAGTAGCTGATCATTAAGTGTGTGGTACAGTCTCTGTCCTACAGTCTCACATGGGCAGGGGTGATTGGTGTAGGTACTGGTATCTGTTTGCAGCAGGGGTCATGCTCTGAACAAGGCAGAGGGCTGAGAATCATCCCCCAAGTGTCTCTGAGGAAAGCATGTCCCTGTTCCCTAGAGCATACAAGTGGGTGGGTTCTGCAGATGGACCATGGGCATCCAATGTTTTTGGTTGTAAGGAGTGGGAGGTACCAGTTATCCTTGGATCCCTGTGGTGGGTGGCTGGGTGACCTGAATGGAGCTACCAGTCCTTAGGCCCCTTATGTGGGTAGGTGAGGACTCTGTTTAATAGGCAAAGCAAAGTCAAACATCAAAACCCCACCTCTCTGCTGCATAGCTAAAATGGTTGGAGTCTGCCAACAAGGGCCTATTCTCCTGAAAGAGGCTCACACATGTCCATGCAGAGGGGAAAAGTACTCAAAGTCCACGGACCATTTATGCCTGGACAGGAGCCGCTTCTGTCCTGAGCTCCCCCATTTAGTGGAGCTGGCAAATTATCTTTTCCCCCAATTGCAAATTTATTCCTTCTCCAAGGCTGGGAGGCTGGCTCTAGGTGCTCAGCAGTGCCTATCTCAGTCCCAGGGAAGTCAGCCTCTGAAGCTGGCTTGGGTGTGGTGGGGGTGGGGGGTGCACGGTAAAATATATGCAAGTACTTAGCTTTTGCTGAGAGCACCATTCTTCTCATTCCAGAGGTGTGAGTAGGCTGTGTGGCTGGGTGCTTCTCCCTGAGGAATCTGTAGCCGAACACTAGTACCAGCCTGCCACAGCGGCTCTGGGAATGGTGCCACGATTCAAGTCTAGTAACTCCTCTCTGCTTCTAAACCATCTCTTTCTCCCCCTGCCCCTCAGTTTGTTGTGTAAGCTTGCCTTTGATGCTCATGGCTCCTAGCTTGTCATAGATATACTTGTTTCACTTGTTTTTTCAGGTCTTTGTCATAAAGAGGGCTCACGGGAAGGGTCTGTCTATTCTACCTTCTTGACTCCAGCCCTCAATAATATTTTAATTGTTTTAAATATTGTTGAAGTTTAAAACTTATTCTTTAAATTAAATTTTAAGTATAAAATTCTTTTTAATTCTTGTGTTCAATATTCACTCCATTGCCAACAAGGATAAATGCAACATCCTTTGTTACATCTAGGGAAGAACATTGTAATTTGTAATACAAATGTTTTTTAGTCATCAAGTATTAACATTGAGAATACTGTATTAATTTATAGTACCTCTAAAAAACAAAACAAAAACAAAAAACAAACTTGTTAGTGGAGTCTATTATGACTCATAGTGACCCTAAAGGACAGAGTAGAACTTCCCTACAGGGTTTCCAAGGAAGCTTCTGGTGAATTCAAATTAACAGCCTTTTGGTTAGCAAATACTTAACAACTGCACCACCAGGGCTCCATAGTACCTCTAGAACTATTAAAAAAAAAAAAAAAAAAAAAAGACAAGAAAAATGGACAACAATCATTACTAGAAAATGACACTTCTTTATGGAAGGAGCTATTGCATTCATCCTCTCAGAAAGGAAGAATTTGGTAAGCTAATTTGTCTCTTGTTTATACACTTTTGTCATTCAAATCCTCCTCACACTATGAAGCCCTGTCCCACTTAGGCAGTGGAGCAGCCCACCCACTTTCACATCATTTGGATATGGTTGCTTTGTGTCAAAGACATGGGGCAAAAGACAGTGAAGTGTTTCCCTGGGGCTAGTTTGAGGTATTTAATATCCTCTGATGCTAGTGACCCAGGGCAGAGTCTAAAAGTGAAAATGTCTAGAAAAGGAGAGTTAATTGCTCAAGTTCTTTCACATCTAATTGGTAATAAAGCTAAGCATAGAACTCCCATTACCTGATTTTTTTTTCCAGTGGTGTCTTAACTACAGCCTTTCATTTCCTGTATAAAATCTTATAAAGTTATTTTAGTAAACCTTCATAATTTTATCATCACTCAAAAAATCATCAAAATTTTGATATATCTTGTGTTTTAGTGATTGTATTGAAACAAACTCTATAGAAAACTGCATGCTATGACTCTGAAAAAACAAGGCTTTATAGGAATTGAAATTGTCGCTTGATTTCTTATTGACATTACATACTATTTACTAGATAAAATAAAGACAATTTGGTGGGACAAAAACCAGTGAACTGAGAGTCAGGAAACCTTTATTTTAATCTCGGCTTTATCATTGGCCTCTTAAACATTTTGGTTTCTCTTATGCAAAACAAGCGAATTGGAGAACAGGAATCTAAGATCAATTTTGACTTTATGGACATACGAATATTTATTGCTTATGGATAATTACTTTAAAAAGTCAATATAAGGAAGAGCCATTATTTAATTACATGTTAGTAGAGTTTTTCTCTTCAGAGTACAGAACTGCTTTGCCTCTTCTTCCAAAGTTTTTAAAATGTGTCCCTGGACTGGGTATCATCCACATGGAGAACTTGTTATAAAAGTAAATTATCATAGCCCCATCCCAGACCTGCTGAGTCAGAAACTTGGGGTAGGGCAATCAAGCTGTGTTTTAACACACCCTCCTGGTGATGCTGATGCCCTCTCAAATTTGAGAACCACTGCTCCAGAAAATTCATTCAGACCTAGCAAAACTTACAAAGATAAAGTAATAAAATGTGAGGTGAATCAAGTATGGAAACATATGGCAGTTGCTAAAGATACTAAAAAAAAAAAAAAAAAGATACTAGGTTTGTATAAATAAAGCTGTTTAAATGTAACTTGCAAATATGGGAAAAGAGACAATTAAATGCTAATACCTATTGCTTCCGAGAAAATGGTTAAGCATTTGTGGCATTAAGTGCCTTTCTATTAAGAGGCAATGGTTGGTCCTTTAGGTAATTCAAAAAGGTTTTCATTGTCCACGTTGTGACTAAAATATGTAACAAAATGTGGCAGGGATAATCCCAGTAGGAAAAGGCAGAGGACCAGAAGGCTCAGCATTAAATCCACAAAAAGGATCAGTGATCTTCACCATTCTAGGATTAACAGGCAAAGCAAGCAGCCATTATTACAGCTTTTTTTATTATTATTATTATTTGTTGACAGGAAGTGATGATTTTCAGAGAAATCAGTGACTCAGTTTTCAAGAAATAAACTTCGAGAAACTGGATGAGTAAAGCCCAAGAACTGAATCACAAAGGTCCTAAGGGAAGAAAGAGACATTTGGAGGTACAACATTTTGCAGGAGGAAGGCACAAGGAGCCTAGAAGTAGAACACCATGTAAACTAGAACTACTCCTCTTTGATCACCTTGTTCATGCTATTTATGAGTTCAATTGACAAAAAACTATAAGCTGATACTGGAACTCATTGTGTGTCATGGTGCAGATGTTGTAGGAAACTCATTTTACTGTGTGTTTTTAGTCATTTGATGCTAACTAGAGAGGTGTTTAAAAAAAAAAATCAAGTACAAGGAATTTGTAGATGCAGTTATTCGTAAATATCTGAATTGGGTGGTGCCTGCCTACTTTAGTTCACAGAATGCATGAATAGAGTAGCTGTTGCTGTTGTTCACATAGCCCCTGACTCATGATGAATCCATGTACAACTGAACAAAATGCTGTTTGGTTCTGTGCCACTCCCATGATACCTTGCAGATGGGAACACTGTGATTCATGGGCTTTTCATTGGCTGACGTTTGGGGGTAGATTGCCAGGCCTTTCTTCCTATTCCATCTTAGTTTGGTAGCTCTGCTGAAACTTATTCAGCTATATCATAGCATCACTTGTGCCTTCACCGACAGAGGAGTGGTGGCTGTGCATGAAGTACATTGGCTTGGGATCGAACCAGATCTCTATGATGAAAATTCTACAACTGAACCAACAATGAACCATCTGTGCATGCTGCGTGTTACCTTGGCATGACATCAGAGGGAAGGAACAGGAAGCAAAACGTGTTTATGCACTGAGCAGCTAAGGATAGCAAAAGATAATAAAATAAATGAGAGATAAGGTTAAAGAAATGTAAGGATATTTAAAAATTCTGTGAATGCATTGATAGATATGCCATGTATAAAATATTGATTAAATCCATGTATGCCAAATATTGTTATTAAAAACTTTTTTAAGTTTAAAGTCAGTGAGAAAAGCAAATAAGAATATAGGACTTTAGTAAGGAAATACAGAAAGGAATACATAAAATAGGTGTATACCTTAGTTTTTAATAAAAACATTAGTAGAACTAATCTGTAGAAATAAGATTTTTTTTTTCTCATTTTTGAAGTATACAGAGAGAGAGTTAAAGAGGTTTAAATTATTTCGTAGGTTTAGTTTATTAGTGTTAGTCCTATCAAACCAGATTTCTTAAAATTATACTCAGGATTTCTCTGGACTGAAATTACAAGCTAAAAGTATTTAATTGTTCACTGATCTTGAAGTAATTCTGGACCAAAATTACTATACACTGTTTGAAGGTCAATTAGTGATCAGCACAATATTTCATACAATTGATATTCCACATATTAATATCTAAACTGTCAATAAAGCATATTATTACATGGTGTTATCTGACTTACCAAATATTGTTACTCTGCTATAAATTCATTATTTATTTTGTAAAAACTCAGCATTTAAATTCAGAGAAATAAAAAGATATCACTTTCACTCGCACATTTCTCGTATTTTCTACTATCATAACTGTAGACACATGGAAGAAGGATTTCAAAAATTTTCTTGTAAAGTTTAGTTTCTCAGTGCAATTTTCTTCACAGACACTAAAAAGTATTAAAGTGGCAGCTATAACAAAACATTAGTACCTAGTTGCCTTCGAAGAGATGGAATGGAATGTGTATTAAATTTGATTCTATTTTAAAAAGTTGGAAAGTGTTTAACTTCAGAAATAAAGCAACGTAGTGTAGCTGCAAGTGTGCAACATTATGCAATAGTGCAGGTGGTAAAATAGGGAATTTTTAATTTCTTAATAATAACTATGGGTAAAAATATAATAGAAAGTTTGTCACTACTAAAGTATGACATCAAATATGAAGTGGGTTTTGATATTGCTGTACATTATCCAGAAAATCCCCATGTGTCTGTCAGTTTGTCATACTGTAGGGGCTTGTGCATTGCAGTGATGCTGGAAGCTATGCCACCAGCATTCAGATACCAGCAGGGCCACCCATGGAGGACAGGTTTCAGCTGAGCTTCCAGACTAAGACAGACTAGGAAGAAGGACCTGGCAGTCTACTTCTGAAAAGAATTAGCCAGTGAAAACCTTATGAATAGCAGCAGAACATTGCCTGATATAGTGCTGAAAGATGAATACCTTATATTAGAAGGCACTCAAAAGACTGCTGGAGAAGAGCTGCCTCCTCAAAGTAGAGTCTAACTTAATGACTTGGATGGAGTCAAGCTTTTGGGAACTTCATATGCTGATGTGGCACAATTTAAAATGAGAAGAAAAAGCTGCAAACATCTGTTAATAATCGGAACCTGGAATGTAAGAAGTATGAATCCAGGAAAATTGGAAACCGTCAAAACCGAAATGGGATACATATAAACATCGATATCCTAGGCATTAGTGAGCTGAAATGGACTGGTATTGGCCCTTTTGAATCAGACAGTCATATAGTCTGCTATGCCAGGAATGACAACTTGAAGAGGAATGGTGTTGCATTCATCATCAAAAAGAACATTTCAAGGTCTATCCTGAAGTACAACACTGTCGGTGATAGGATAATATCCACATGCCTACAAAGATGACCAGTTAATACAAATATAATTCAAATTTACAACCAACCACTAAGGCCAACGATGAAGAAATTGAAGATTTTTATCAATTTCTGCAGCCTAAAATTGATTGAACATGCAATCAGGATGCATTGATAATTGCTGGTGATTGGAATTCGAAAGTAGGAAACAAAGAAGAAGGATCAGTAGTTGGAAAATATGGCTTTGTTGATAGAAACAATGCCAGAGATCAAATGACAGAATTTTGGAAGACCAACAACTCCTTCATTACAAATAACATTTTTTACCAACATAAATAGCAATTATACTCATGGACCTCACCAGATGGAACACACAGAAATCAAATCGGATACATCTGTGGAAAGAAACGATGGAAAAGCTCAATATCATCAGTCAGAATAAAGCCAGGGGCAGACTGTGGAGCAGACCATCAATTGCTCATATGCAAGTTCAAGCTGAAACTGAAGAAAATCAGAGCAAGTGCACCAGAGACAAAAGATGACCTTGAGTATATTCTACCTGAATTTAGAGACCATCTCAAGAATAGATTTAATGCGTTGAACACTAACGACTGAAGACCAGCTGAGTTGTTGAATGACATCAAGGACATCATACATGAAGAAAGCTAGAGGTCACTGAAAAGACAGAAAAGAAAGAAAAGACCAAGACAGATGTCAGAGGAGACTCTAAAACTTGTTCTTGAGCATCGAGCAGCTAAAGCAAAAGGAAGAATTGATGAAGTAAAAGAACTGAAGAGAAGATTTCAAAGGGTGGCACAAGAAGACAAAGTAAAGTATTAAAATGACATGTGCAAAGAACTGGAGATGGAAAACCAAAAGGGAAGGACAAGCTTAGCATTTCTCAGGCTGAAAGAATTGAAGAAAAAATTCAAGCCTCAAGTTGCAATAGTGAAGGATTCTATGGACCCAGTGCCGTCAAGTCGATTCCGGCTCATAGTGACCGTACGGACAGAGTAGAACTGCCCCATAGAGTTTCCAAAGAGCACCTGGCAGATTTGAACTGCTGACCCTTTGGTTAGCAGCCATCGCACTTAACCACTATGCCACCAGGGTTTCCAGATTCTATGGGGAAAATACTAAAAGACGCAGAAAGCATCAAAAGAAGAGGGAAGGAATACACAGAGTCATTACACCAAAAAGAATTAGACAATGTTCAACCGCTTCAAGAGGTAGCATATGATTAGGAACATGTGGGACTGAAGAAAGAAGTCCAAGTTTCACTGAAGGCATTGGCGAAAAACAAGGCTCCAGGATTTGATGGAATGTCAATTGAAATGTTTCAACAAACGGATGCAGTGCTTGGAGTGCTCACTCATCTATGCCAAGAAATATGGAAGAGTGCTTCCTGGCCAACTGACTGGAAGAGATTCATATTAATGCCAATTCCCAAGAAAGGTGATCCAACTGAATGTGGAAACTATAGAACAATATTGTTATTATCACATGCAAGCAAAATTTTTCTGAAGATCATTCAAAAGCAGCTGCAGCAGCATATCCACAGGGAACTGCCAGAAATTCCGGCCGGGTTCAGAAGAGGACATGGAACCAGGGGTATCATTGCTGATGTCAGATGGATCCTGGCTGAAAGCAGAGAATACCAAAAGGGTGTTTACCTGTGTTTTATTGACTATGCAAAGGCATTCGACTGTGTGGATCATAACAAACTATGGATGACACTGTGAAGAATGGGAATTCCGGAACACGTAATTGTGCTCATGAGGAACCTGTACATAGATCACGAGGCAGTTGTTCGGACAGAACAAGGGGATATTGAGTGGTTTAAAGTCAGGGAAGGCGTGCATCAGGGTTGTATCCTTTCACCATACCTACTCAATCTGTATTCTGAGCAAATAATCCCAGAAGCTGGACTACGTGAGGAAGAAGGGGGCATCAGAATTAGAGGAAGGCTCATTATCAGCCTGGGTTATGCAGACGACAGAACCTTGCTTGCTGAAAGTGAAAAGGACTTGAAGCACTTACTAATGAAGATCCAAGACCACAGCCTTCAGTATGGATTGCACCTCAACATAATGGAAAAAAAAAAAATCCTCACAGCTGGACCAATAAGTAACATCATGATAAACGGAGAAAAGATTAAAGTTGTCAAGGGTTTCATTTTACTTGGATCCACAATCAACACCCATGGAAGCAGCAGTTAAGAAATCAAAATACATATTGCATTGGTCAAATCTGCTGCAAAGGACCTCTTTAAAGTGTTGAAAAGCAAAGATGTCACCTTGAAGAATAAGGCGTGTTTGACCCAAGCCATAGTATTTTCAATCTCATCATATGCATGTGAAAGCTGGGCAAAGAATAAGGAAGACTGAAGAATAATTGATGCCTTTGAATTGTGGTGCTGACGGAGACTAGTTAATATGCCATGGACTGCCAAAAGAATTAACAAATCTGTCTTGGAAGAAGTACAACCAGACTGCTCCTTAAAAGCAAGGATAGCGAGATTGCATCTTACATGCTTTGGACATGTTGTCAGGAGGAATCATTCCTTGAAAAGGACATCATGCTTGGTAATGTACAGGGTAAGTGGAAAAGAGGAAGACCCTCAACGAGGTGGACTGACATCGTGTCTGCAACAATGGCCTCAAGCATAACAGAGATTGTAAGGATGGTGCAGGACCAGGCAGTGTTTTGTTCTGTTGTGCATAGGGTCACTATGAATCGGAACTGACTAGAGGGCACCTAATAACAACAACATCCAGACAAAGCCACGTTACTGATAATTGTTCTGCAGACAGGAATGCTGATGACTTTATGACATATATGAAGATTTTTCACCAGATAAATATGATGATAACACTTTGTGTGTGTGCGTGTGTGTGTGTGTGTGTGTGTGTGTGTATGCCACGATGCCATGGTATGAAGAGTTTTATTTATTTCTTTTTTGGGTGATTTTATATTTTTTCTTTCTATCATTTCTTAGTTACCACATTTTCTATAATATGCATGTTAGTTTTAAATGAAAAAAATTAGATTATAATTTCTATTTTGTAGATATAGTCTTTTACAAAAGTGTTTAAGTTCTTTTTAATATAAATCATAATTAAATATCACTATTACATTGGCCAAGGAGCCCTGGTGGTGCAGTGGTTGAGCACTCAGCTCCCAACAAAATGGTCAGTGGTTTGATCCCACTAGCCACTCTGAGGACGAAAGATGTGGCAGTCTGCTTCTGTAAAGATTATAGCCTCAGAAACCATAACATGTAGTTCTATTCCATACTATAGGGTGGCTATGAGTCAGAACTAAGTCGATGTCAATGGATATTATATTGGATGTTTCTTTATATATGATGTTCCAATATATGAGGGTAAGTCAAAAAGTGTTGCTACTGGGGTTCCAGTTCATACATGCATGAGTTTGTTCTAAACAAAACATGTTTAAACATGTCTTTAAAATCAGTAGATGGTTGCAGACAAATTCTCTCAGTAATACACTTGTCTTAGTTTCCTTAGGGTACCATCAGAAACAAAGAATATTTTTTGTGCAATGGAAAAAATGACTTTGAGGTCAGGGCTGATACCAAATTTGTAACAAAACTCTAATGGAGATCATTTCAAATCAGTGATGTTTTGCAACAAGTTTATGGGCATATTGCCCCACATAAAACAACAGTTTTTAGAAGGATCAAGTGTTTTAAGGAAAGTTGGGCGTTAATCATATAGTGCTGATATAACAGAAATACCACCAGTGGATAGCTTTAACAAAAAGAGATTTATTTTCTCACAGTCTAGTTAGACTGGAAGTCCAAATTCAGGGCATCAGCTCCAGGGAAGGCTTTCTCTCTCTCTCAGCTCTGGAGGAAGGTCGTTGTCATCAATCTTCCCCTGGGCTAGGAGCTTCTCCACTCAGAAACCACAGGCCCAAAGGACACGCTCTGTTCTTGGCACTGCTTTCTTGGTGGTATGAGGTCCCCCAGTCTCAGCTTGCTTCCTTTTCCTTTTGTCTCTTTTAAAAGGTGGTACAGGCCACCCCCCAGGGAAACTCCCTTTACATTAGATCAGGGATGTGATCTTAACAAGGGTGTTACAATCCCATCCTAATCCTCTTTAACAGAAAATTACAATCACAAAATGGACAACAACCACACAATACTAGGAATCATGGCCTAACCAAGTTGACATATATTTTTGAGGGACATAGTGGGGAAGCCCTCAAAGATGAGCCAAGTGAAGGAAGACTGCTCAGTAGGTTATGGTAAATATTTTTGGGTATTCCAAAGGAGTAATCTTGATAGTTTTATTGAAGGACACAGAAAAATCATAGGAACTTATTATGAAGATGTTTTAAGAAAAGTGAAAACTGCATTGGTAAGAAAAAGGCCAGGAGGTTTGCACTGAGAAAATTTGTTCCACCACGACAATGCGCCTGCTCATTTTTGGGGTGTCAAGGGCTGTCCTCCTGACATGAGGCCAGAGCCATTTTCTTAAGAATTATCTGTCTCCTCAGGACAGCCCCTCATCCAGCCCATTTCCTGGAGTTGCTCATCTCTGTAAGCATTGGGCCCTCTTTCTTTTCAACCAGACCCACTTGCTGGAGTTGTTTGTCTCTGTAAGACTTATCTTGGGAAAGATTGTGCTTGAAACCACCAAAACTAGCTTAAGTGCCCTGAGCATGTGCAGGAGAATCCCTTGCTTCCTTTGAAACTGGCCAAGATCAGTTTGGGTGCCCCTTACATGCACAAGAGAATGAAACGTTTCATCCTTGCCTGGGATTCGAAGTGTGGTCCCTAAGTTGAGAAAACAACCAGGACGTCAGGGAATTCCAACCAGGGGCAGTAAAATAGCTCCCAAAGACTCACTTGCACATATGCAAGTCTGCATGCCAGTTTTGCACCTGTTTGCCTGCCGTCTTAACTAATATAACTGATCTTGCCTATGTAAACCAGTCTTAATAAACTGTCTGAACCCAGGCCCAGAACCCAGGCTATTCCTTTCCTTGGCCAACAAAATAAAGTCACTTTCAACACCCCAATTCAGCCTCTGTCTTTTGGCTTGACAGAGTCACATACGGTAGTACCCGGAGTTCCTGTCAACACTTTGAGAATTTTGTTGGGAAATCTTACCCCATCTACCCTACAGCCCTGATCTTACCCCTCCAGACTTCTTTTTGTTCCCAAAACTCAAAGAACATTTAAACGTAACCTGATTTGAATCCTCAAGGATACCAAAATTGGCATTTTGACATGGTGTAAATTCAGGAGTGCAGAATTCTTTTGGGAAAGGTTAGAGAGATGGAAACATCACCTTCAGAAGTGTATAGGCCTATATGGAGGGTATGTCGAGAAACAATAGCTTCACATTTTGATATTTTTGTTTAATAAATGTTTCTATGGTTTTGTAGCAATACTTTTTGATTTCCCTTTGTATGTAGGCCATCTCCCATTTAATGGATATTTAAAAACAATGTTAGGGGAGTGTTTTATAATTCTAGATGGAACACAGTCTGGGGAGTGAGAAAGGCAATAGCTATGAAGGTATTAGAAAGAATAGTTCATTTCAGCATCAGGATAAGTAAGGGAGCAAATACTGTCCTCCAAGATCCAAAGCAATCAAAGATAACTGTCAAGAACGTCAAGGAAAAAAAAAAAAAAAATATGCACGCTCTTTTTCCAGATCATAGAAGTTACAGTAGGTTTAGATGGAGATATGCATATGAATATATTTATAGGTTTAAAATCAGAATCCATGTCGCCTTCCCTGGTTTATTTAATATATTCTTTGTTGTGGTAGGACCCATACATGTTAATTTATGAAAACATCCTTGAAGTTGAGCATCAGAAGTCTGGATTACAATCAAGTAAGTGTCCGGGGTTTTCAAGTTAACCCATAGGCTGATTGCTGCTGCTAGTAATGTCTGTTGTACAACCATGTCTAGACATTGGTTTCTGGCGTAAATTAAGTTCTGACCTCCCTCATTAGTGCTTCAATGAAGGTGGTGGTATTTTATCCACTTGTTCCATTGTAAAGTTTTCTTATTTTTTAAAAAATATAAAAACAAATTTATTACACTTCAGTTTCAGAAATAGAAATAGAAAAAATATTAACTCTAATGTAATATAGAGAAACCCAATCAATTTTCAATTTAAGGCAGCATGAAAAATTTCATAGTCATTTAAAATCTCAGTGACAACCCATACTTTGTCTCTGTTCCTGCTGGTACTTGGGAAATTTATACTATGAGAGATTAGAGCTACTTGAAGAGCTCAAGACTCCTGGACAAACTCAACAAAGTCTAGTCAACTTGGTATATGTCTGGTTTATGAATGGGTAAGAGAATTATTTCTTTTCAAAGCCCCCCAGGAATGAGCATTCTTAAGCATGTAGTGAAGAGTTGAATTACTTAAATGTGCATTAAGAGTAATAGATGCCTATTTTAATGTTTTAAATGTTTAAAATGTAAAAAAGACATCAAATGTAGTTATCTAAGGAAAGAGAGGAACACTTCAACATTCAATATATTTATAACCAAAATATGCTTCTTAGATAGCATAAAGAAAAGCATGGACATACTTTAGGAGAATAATAGCAACAACAAACTATAGATTCTGAGAATTCAGATAAAAGAGTTGCAAAAGTTTATTATTATTTATGGAGTAATATAATATTTTATATCCAGGTAATAAGGCTCCCTGCACTTGTTTAGGCACCTGTATTCTGAGATGTAAATAAACAAATAGGGAATTATTTCCCTCACATGTTGCTTCTAAACGATGTTCTTGCAGGATGCCTTTTGATGCTCATGGATACATATTATGTAGAACTCTATAAAAAAAAAAAAATACATAGTGTTAAATTATTTATCTTTGAATTGCACACCTTGTTCAAAGTCACAACGGATTGTAAGTAATGAATGGGAGAATGTTTCGTTTTCTAAAATAATCACAATGGCACTACAGCCATATATAGACTTTCAAACTTAGTTTCATATATCAAATGTGGATTTTAAGATAAGACTCAAAAATTTTATCCGGTGTCCCCAAAATGCAAAGGCATATCTTTAGGGTATGAGAAAGGAAGACTGTTTTTTGGTGCCTATGTTACTTACAGGGGAACAGGAATCACCAAATATTTTCCTAAACAGTAGTTAACTATTTGGATTCTTCCAAAGTAAGGCCTAACTAGATAGAAGACAAGAATTATCTTAGGTGAAGGGAGGGACAGCACACAATACAGGGGAAATCAGCACAACTGGGCGAAACCAAAAGCTGAGGTTTCCTGAACACAACCAAGCACTTCAAAGGACAGAGTAGCAGGGGCTGGGACCTCTGGACCATGGTTTCAGGGGACATCTAGGTCAATTGGCATAACAAAGCTTATTAAAATGTTATGCATTCCGCTTTGGTGAGTGGCGTTTGGGGACTTAAAAGCTTGCTATTGGCCATCGAAGAAGCATCAATTGGTCCTAACCCACCTGGAGCAAAGGAGAATGAAGAATACCAAAGACACATGGGAAATATTAGCCCAAGAGATAGAAAGGGCCACCTAAACCAGAGACTCCATTAGTCTGAGGCCAGAGGAACTAGATGCTGCCTGGCTAACACCAATGACCTCTCTGACAGGGAATACAACAGAGAGTCCCTGACAGAGCAGGAAAAAAGTGGGGTGCAGAACTCAAATTCACATAAAAAGACCAGACTTAATGGTCTGACTGAGACTAGAGGAACAGCCAGAGATATGGCCCCCAGACTCTCTGTTAACCCAGAACAAAAACCATTCTGGAAGCCAACTCTTCAGACAAAGATTAGACTGGACTATAAAACATAAAATAATACTCATGAAGATTGTGCTTCTTAGTTCAAGTAGATACACAAGACCAAATGGGAAGCTCCTGTCCAGAGGCAGAATAAGAAGGCAGAAAGGGAGAGGAGCTGGTTGAATGGACACGGGAAACCTGGAGTGGAAAGGCAGAGTGTGCTGTCACGTTATAGAAATGCAACTAGGGTCACATAACAATATGTGTATAAATTTTTGTATGAGAAATTAACTTGAGCTGTAAGCTTTCACCTAAAGCACGATAAAGAAAATGAAAAGAAAAGGAAGATTGTTGGAAATATTATCCGGATTACCTTGACCTGTGGGGCACCCTTACAGAATTATCACGTCCAGGCTTCCTCTGATTTAAGATAGCTTTCACAGGTAAGGATCTTGCAAATGGGGTTTCTATTTCTCTACAGAACAGCCTCTGTAAATTTCCTGGGAACTCCAGCAAGTTAATCTCTGCTGTTGCTGCTCTGTGGTAGGTTTCTTGAGTACTAGATAGGTAATCTAGGATGATTCATTCTCCCCCAGCTCTCGCACATTCTGTTTGTGATGAATGTCCCAGAAACGCATAGATGCTCTGCCCTGATAATCACGTTTTTTGGACTAGTTTTGCAAGTCTTGTACTTTAACCAAGGAAGGACCATAATACTCAAGTGCCAGAGAGCATCACAGTCAAATTAGATTGCCTGGAGCTGGAAAGCAATTTTTGCCGGTAAGATATAGGCTGACATAAATAAGCTGAAAGACAAATGAAGATATGCATGTTTTCTGTTTGAGGTATGTATTAACGGTTTTGATGTAGTGTTTTCTTTGCACAGCTTTAAAAATAGACTTTTTTATAGTTTTAATCTAGTTAAGGTTGGAGGGCCTGAGGCAGATAAAAACAAAACATTTGAGTAATTGAGTAATATTCAGACAAGCCAAGGCAATGAATAAACAAGTGAAATCCAGTCAGATCTATGAAAAGGTAGAATAAATCTTTAGGGCTTCTCTTATAAATATTCATTTACACAGACTACACCAAATACTGTGTGTGTTCATGTGTCTGCATATCTATCAAATGCCGAAATCCACTAGCTAATCTCCGTAAAACATAAACCCTTAGGTAATATCTTTCTCTTAACAATACAGTTTGTTCATTAATTTTAGCTAACCATTTCCTTTAGCTCCCACAATCACAGGTGTTTGTGATCATGGGCATATAATAATTTGTATTTATATTGCCTTGCTTGTTTTCAAGGCATGTTTGTTTATTAAACATTTATTCAGTCACTACTATGTGCTAGGATTTAGGGACAAAGAGAACTAAAGCGGAAATGAGCCTCCATATTCAGGAACTATGAAGAAGAAGCGGATCTGAAACAAGTAATTAAATAACAAAAACACAAGGTAGAACTTAAAAAAAAAAAAACTCAAAAAACATTACTATTCAATTCATAGGAATGTGATGGGGGATTAAAATAATTTAAAATAAATATTATTGGAACATGGTAATATTTTCTAATGATTTAAAAGCCATTAAGGGTGAGATCTATGCAATTCTTTAAATGAGTGCTCTATAAACCTTTGATATACCTGAACCGAAGTGTCAAGTTTTGAATTGTGTCCCAATTTCAGTCTAGAAGGACTGAGGCCCTACGAGATGATGGAGCACCCTTCACTTCAAGTTTGAATCATAAGAAAGGTTACATTTTGCTCTTCTTTATATGGAGTTTTATACTTTTAATGTTAATAGCTCTTGTGGTTTAAACAATAAAGTACAGGACTTGTATAACGGTAGCCTTATCTCAAAAATTTATTCATTTTGCTGATAAACTTTGTACTGCTGTCAAAATACCATTTAACACAAAAATCAATTCAAAGGATAACCTGTATTTACTTTCTTCACTACAGGGTAATTGTTTGTTTTCATGTGAAATGCTAATTCCTAAGATGCACCATATATTGCTTGCTAATTGAAAGCTGGAAGGAAGATATTTTATTCTGGGTTTTAAAAATAAATCTCAACATGTGACATTCAGGAGAGGTTACTTTTTTAGCTACCATTTTACAAATGGTAGTGTAATTACATCAAGTGGACACTACTTCTTTTAAATTATTATTTAAAGGAAAAAAAATTTTTTTTAATATTCTTTAATTTGAACTATAAGCAACAGACTTCTTGGTTTTGAAAAAAAAATGCCTAAAGTGAATGGATTCTAACAAATACAACAAAATTTACTCTAAGAAATAACATGAGTAAATTTAAAAAACAGAGACATTCATGCAGATAAAAGTGGTATCTATCTCTCTCTGCAACCTCTTCTCCCCCTAACTTACCTCGTAAGTTCTTGCTTACTTTAAAGAATTACCCCTGCGTGAAGCTCCTCCTGAGGCTGACATTACTTAACCTGTGTCTCCATAAATCTTTGATTTTACTTTTAAAATGGTTTCTCTGGTGCATTTCATGAGAATTTTTCATCTATTTGCCTGTTTCCTTCCAAGAATTTTGTGCTTCTTGAGAGTAAATGCCACCCTTCATTCATTTTGGACTTTTAAGAAAAGTGCCTAGAATACAGTAGGCACTCAATGCATGTCTGCATGTGTGCTCACATAAGCAAATGAATGAAGGAATAAATTGCATGTCTTTAATCTAGTTTGCATTAGTTAATCTTGGTTCATTATATTAATGTCCCTAACAAGCATTTTTGATTGGACATTCATAGCATCATCATACCAAAGACTCAAGGAAATAAGAATTTGTCCTCTGATTGAACATAATTTCTCTCTCTCTTTTACGTACACACACACATGCATGAACATATACACAAACACACCTAATGTATATCAATATAATTTTATCTACATATAATTATATTCCCAAAGCATAATTTTGTTTCCTCAAAAAAGTGCCTACGTATTTAAAAATATGACTATGTTTTCATCTGCAATATTTTATCACAAACCCATGTGATATTCTTTTAACAGCAAGATTAGAAATAGCTCTACTCTCGGAGGGCGTAGTAATGCATCATATCAACAGAAAAAGAGATAATTTCCCAGTCCAGCAAACCCATATAGAATTTTTGAAGTGTTATGCCTCAGTTGTTCACTCAAGACACAGACTATTTCAATAACGGCAGAAAATTTTCACATTTTCTGTCAACCACTGGCCCTCCCCTAGCCAATCACAATCTCTGTTTTGATTTCTATCAGCATCGAATAGTTTTACTTCTTCTAGAATTTCACATAAATACACCCATACATTATATACTCTTTGGCGCCTGGTTTCTTTTGTTCATTGTAATGTTTTTAAAACCCACTCATGTTGTTGCATGTCAGTCATTCATTCCTTTTTATTGCTTGGTAGTATTCAATTACATGACAAAACTACAAATTGTTTATTCTTTCTTCTGTTTTCGAACATTTCAGTTTCCTGGTTTTGGCTATTACTAATAAGGTTGCTATGAACATTCCTGTGTGAACTTTTTCTTTCCATTTCTTATGGGTAAATACTAAGAATGCAAATTAGGGGTCATAGATATATGTTTGTATTTATAAGGAACTGCCAAACTATTTTCCAAATGGTATTGTTGTGGTTTTAATTTCCATTTTCTCGATGACTAATGATGTTGACAGCCTTTTCATGTGCTCATTGTCCATTGTATATGCCTTATTTGAAAGGCTTGTTTAACTATGTGCCTATTTTTATTAGGTTGTAAATCTTTTTAGTAATGATTCTTAAGGATTATTCATATATCTTGATGCAATGCTAGCTATTGTATAACTATTTTCTTCCATCTATAGCTTGCATTTCATTTTTTAATGCTATATTTGGATGAACAAATTTTTTTTTTATTTTAATTAAGTACAATTAAGAATTTTTTATATGATGATGTCTTTATCCCTATCCCAAGGTTGTAACCATATTCTTTTCAGTTTGTTGTAGAATTTTTGTGGTTGTACTGTTCACCTTTCTGTTTACGGTCTGTCTCAAATTAATTTGAGTTGTGTGAGGTAGTGGTTAAAGTTTATTTCTTTCTTTAGAGATAGCCAGATGTGAATGTAAAAAAACAACAACAAAAAAAAAAAACCTTCCTTAATATTTAAATTATAATGGCACATTTGTGGAAAATAAATTTACTGAATATATGTCAGTCTATTTCTGCACCATCTGTCTTGTTACCTTTATACTATTGTCTATCCTTTTTTTTTTTTTTTATCCTTATAGCAATTTCACATAGTCTTGATTTTTGTAACTTTGTAATGGGTCTCAAAATCAGATACAGCATCTTACAACTAATAAATTATATTCCCCAAGTCTGTTGGTTCTAAGTTCATTGACACCATATTGTAGAACAAAATGTCTCTCAGAACATCATCTTTGATGGTTGCACTTGAGAAGCTGACTATATGAAATAGTTGTGAAATTTGAGAAGAATTAGATAGTTCCAGTGAAAGATATGGATGCAGACGTAGATGAACACATTGAGTAGATTCTACATGACTGAATACAGACAGAAGTCCAAGCGATCATCATGCATTCAAGGTGAGGCTGCTTCATCAGTGCATTCTAAAAAAAATAATTGTGACGTGAGATAAATATAAACTTTTCATAGGACTTGTTTTCTTAAATCTCCTGTCCAAGGTGATTCCCTCATTCTGTGTTCTAGAATGATTTCTTTCTTAGCCTTTATCCCTCTGTGCACATGTGTCATATCTCCAAATCCTGATGCCTTTAATTTTATCTTTTCAGGCCTGTATCTTCATCTTCTCACTCCAACATCTGTTTCGTTTTTCTTTTTTTTTTTTTTTGGTATGAAAATATGATCAAATCATTTATGTCAAATTAAAACAAAGCAAAATAAAAATAATAAAACTTAAAACAACTTTTCAAATTTGTAAAAGCCTCCATCATGTGTCCAATTTACTGTTTTATATCTTCTCTCTCATAGTTGTTTCTTGAAGTAGCAATTAATATTCATTAATACCATCTACATTATCACCAGTCCACATTTTATTGTGAAACGTGATGATGTCCTTCTACATAGTATCCCCTCCTTTGGTTGGAAAACACCTCTTTTCTCTGTGCTTCGTTCTATTTCTTTTTATTCCTCTTCACATTTGTTTTTTCCCGGAATGCTCCATTTGACATTAAACCAGGTGTTTTCAAAGCAAACTGAATATATGAGATTACTCCTAAACAGATGCTAAAGGATTTGTAAAAGTAAATACTGGATTTAAAATAGTAGGTAGAAACTCTCAATACATAACAGAGGAATTTTTTTTTTAAAGTTTAGTGAATAACATTACATAAATTTAAGTTGGAAATGGTTAATAAATCAACAATATTTATCATCAAGTATTTATATCTGCTGTGCATATAGATTTAATAACATATTTTCTCAAAAGTTAAATCTTAAAAATTGTTGTTGTTAGGTGCCATTAAGTCAGTTCAGACTCTTAATGACCCTATGTAAAACAGAACAAAACACTGTCTGGTCCTGTGCCATTCTCACAATCATTGCTACGTTTGAGCCCATTGTTGCAGCAACTGTATCAATCCATCTCAGAGAGAGCCTTCCTCTTTTTTGCTGACCTTCTACCTTACCAAGCATGAAGTCCTTCCCCAGGAATTGGTTCCTCCTGATAACATATCCAAAGTACATGAGATGAAGTCTCTCCATCCTCTCTTCCAAGGAGCATTCTGGTTGTACTTCTTCCAGGATCCAAACCCAGTTAAACACAGACTTGTTTATTCTTCTGGCAGTCCATGGTATATTCAATATTCTTTGCCAACACCATAATTCAAAGGCATAAATTCTTCTTTGGTCTTCCTTATTCATTCCCCAGATTTTATACGCATATGAGGCAATTGAAAATATTATGGCTTGGGTCAGGTGCACTTTAGTCCTCAAAGTGACATTTTATTTTTTAAACACTCTAAAGAGGACTTTTGCAACAGATTTTCCCAGTGCAATATATCATTTGATTTCCTGGCGGCTGCTTCCAGGGGCATGCTTCCATGCTTCCGTGGTGGATCTGACTTCCACCAATCCTGATGCCACCTTCTTCTAAAAATTAGAATCCTTAAATTAGTACAAGATTCTACAATATCATTTTTAATTTGAAATGATTATTGACTCCAAAAAATAGTGTCTAAAATTTAGCACCCCAGATATTTCCCTATTTAACCCACTAAACTCATTCATTCATTTAGCAAATATTTAATGAGTATGTAGCTGGGCCATAAATTCTGCTGATAATTGCAAATCAAAAATAAAGCACACATGGTCTTGCTTTCCAGAAGTTAACACTCTAATGGAGGACTGAATCATTTACATAAAAAATAACAGGACAGTGTAATGAATGTTATAATGGATGCAGAGTACAGTGAAGGTCAACTAACTTTGTCAATTGTAAAAGGAGGACGAGAAAGTCTTCTAAATAGAAAAACAAATATTTGAACTGATTCTTCGAATGTTTTTTTTCCCAGCTGATTAAGGAGCAAAGCAGAACATAAACATAAGCGTATATACATATATCCATAAGCTTAGAGAGAACAGAGGAAAGTCAAAGACGTAGAGCCATAAAAAAATCTGAGAATCTACTAGAGTTTGGTTGATAATCACTGCAAGATACATATATCATCATCACTAGGACATGATGCTACCGATGCAGATTGAATCCAATTGTGAAAACACTTACATGACTAAGAATATTAAAAAAAAAAAAAAAAAAAAAAGCCCTCTTGGTTAAGGCATTGAAATAAAGGAAGAACCAGGGAGCTACAAGATTAGAATTTTTTTTGTGGAGAGGAGGGGATGATTAACTTTGACAGGAATATGGAAGAGAGACTAAAGTTTCAAGAAACAGGAAGCAGGTAGAACATTTATATGAGCAGTTTCCAAGGTCTCTGACCATAAGCATTAGCCAAGATGCTTGTTTAAAAAATGCCTTTTTAGGGCCCTGCCTTTAAGTTTATGACTCATTGATCTTAGGTGTGTGACAATGAGATTTGGTGTTTAACAGTTTTCCCCTTTGGTCGTGTAATTTTGGAAGACACTGAGTTAAAAGGTATTTGTTACTAGGAGTCAGAATTGACTTGGCGGCAATGGGTTTGGTTTGGTAAGCAAGATGGTGAACAAATTAAACTAATACAGTTAAAGGGGACATGCAGAAGGACACTTGAGTCAAATATTGGTTCTCAGATACAGTTAAAGAATTAACAGCTGATTTGAGAGAACAGATTAGATTTAGCTGATTATGAAAATGAAAGTAGGTACAGTTTTGGGAGTTCTCCCAATATTTCTAGTTCCTCATATGTGATTGCCAGGCTCTCTGATCTCATTTCTTAACAATCTCACCACTCATTCTACTCTGGCTTTATTGGCCCCTTGTTTCTCAAACGTGCTCCCATCTTAAGGTCTCCATGCGTCCTCTTCCCTAGAATTTTCTTTCCTGAGTTAACTACATGCCTAAATCTGCAATTTCATTCTTGTGTTTTTCATGTTACCTCATCTGAGACCTATGTGTCCGCTTTACATGAAATAGCACCTCTATAACTTGTCTTACTTTTCTGCATATCACTTGATATTTTTTTCCTATACTAGAATGAAAGTTCTATGAGATCTGGGACTTAGTACAATGGCACAGAGTTGGTGCTCAATAAATATTTGGCTAATTGATAAAGGAACTCTAAAGGAAACACATAAAAAATAAGGATTGATATTAAAGATTCAAGAAAATGAATCACAAGTGTTGGCATTTAAGGAGATTTTGTAGGTAGCAAGGAAGATAATTTGGGCTGAGAGGTCCTTTTCTACTTTTGACAGAAATAATGCATAGAGACAGCGACCTATTTGTAAGTCCCACACAAATGAGTGTTGCATATTGCATTTGAGGAAAAAAAAAAAAAAAAAAACCTGAAAATATCAAAGATCTCTGAAAAATCTAGCCCGCTCATAAAGTTTCAACACTCATGCTTGGTGTTAAATCTAATGTACTACTACTACTACCCACTGCCGTTGAGTCGATTCCTACTCATAGCAACCCTACAGGGAGAGTAGAACTGCCCCATAGTTTCCAAGGAGTGCCTGGTGGATTCGAACTGCCAACCTTTTGGTTAGCAGCCGTAGTACTTAACCACTACCCACCAGGGTTTCCAATCTAATGTAACCACTAGAATATGAAGTGGCCTTTCTCCTGAATTTTCCAAAGAAGTTAAAATTTCAGCTTCAATCTGGATTCCCTTAATATAGTCATATTTTTTATTTTTTCAGGAAATATTCTTAAATTAAAATGGTTCCTAGGAATTTTCTGTGAAATAGAGACAGATTTGATACTACTTTTTTATAAGAACCCTGAGGTTTTATTCAGTTTACTAAGTATATTTGGTTTGTGAAAATCATAGACCTCAATTGTGCAGATGCCAAACTGTGTTTTGAATAAAAGATACAATGTGATGATTTATTCCAAGGAGCAATGAGCCAGCATTCTGCAATTTCACATTAGGTTGTAGGCTGCAACAATAAATCTCTTTTAAGAAATGAAATAAATAGGACTAATGGAATTTTTTTTCAGAACGGAAATCACCCACAACAAATAGGGACAGTATCTGCAACGTTTGTTAGGCATTTTGATATATATCATTCATAGCGAAGCTGCTTTCTAAGAAAGCCATCAGAACATGAATGCTTTGGAAAGCCTAGGTATTATATGAAGATATATTTCCAAATAAAGCAAGCATAAATTGAACTTAGTTTCAGATAGTATATGTGAACATACATAGAAAATCTACTTTCTAGAAACATTCTGAATATGCAAATGATGTTTTGTAAATGTAGCCCTCAAACAGAATCTCAGTTTTATGACATGAAAAGAAGTTTCAATATGCTACTACAGCTATAAGAGAGTAAATACGAATAGCCTTGTCAATAAATAATGTCTTTTATAAGGATCAGCACAAAGCTAGTTCTTATGAAGTGGAGGTTAAAAATGTCTCAAATGTTCAACTTTTCCAAGCTGCTGTTCCATTCTATCATCTCTAACATCAACTATTCCCTCTCCCCTCAGTACTCTCCCTCCATCTTTGGGATTCCTAATTCAAGGCAACATTTCACAGACCTTGTCAATTGATCCCTATAAAGAAAATGGCTCACATGGCTGTGGAGGCTCACAAGTCCAAAATTAGTGGATCAGGCATAGGCTTCTCCAGACCTATGTGGCTGCAGGAGCTGAAGAGCCCAATCAGGAAATTCAGACCACAGGCTGCTGGCTCACAAGGCTGCAGAAGCTGGCAAAACAGGTCACATGATAGGCCGCTGGCCCAAGGGGCTGGGGATGTCAGCAAATCCCACAATCAAGAGGTCGGACACCAAGGCTCTGACTCAATTCCCAAGAACCAGAGATCGATTGATTACAAACTGATGTAGGATCCAGATACAGAGAGAGAAAGCCCTGCCAGGACACACACATATTTCTTAGATGCAGGGCATACCCCAAGAAAGGGTATAACTTGAGCAAGGGTGAGACTTGAGTCACACTGTCCTGCAAGCTGCGACCCAAGACAAACTACACCAATCCTGCCTCATCAACGTGTAGAGGTCAGGATTCACAACACATAAAATGGAGGACAACCATACAATATTAGGAACCATGGCCTAACCAAGTTGACATCTGACCCCAACCAATCACACATTCCATATACCGTATTTGTATAGTCTTACTTAGTCATTGTGTGTGAGTCACAAAGATTATGGCTAGAAGGTTCATATTCAGTAATTCATTCACCACAGTTGGCAAAGGGGAAAAAATATGTGGGACAAATCATCTGACATTTAAAAAAAAAAAAATTAGGGACTCATTCTAGCTTTTACTAAATATTTGTTTGTTGTTGTGTTTTTTGTTTTTTTTTTTCAACTAGCAGTGGACTTTCCACTCAAGAAAAGTTTGGAACAAGGCAATTTTGAAGCAAATGTGATGAAAGAAAATTTTTATTAGCCCAAGATGCAATGAAAACTGTCATGGAACAAGAGATGAGCAGAAACTGGCAAAACAGACAGGATATAAAATCGAATAACTTATGAATTTATCCTAAATTATTCATTTGTTCACTCAGCACACATTCCATACGCCTTTGATATAATGCCCTTATAGTTTACACACTCCTGCCAAATACCATTCCCACTTTCCTACAAGAAAACCTAGAAGGGAAGATTATATATATTTGCAGAATTCTTTATAGAAATATTTCAAATGTGACCATGATGAAGAGAGTGTAATTGAACATGCCCTCCCACCATAACCGATTATGAAACAGGATAAAATATATTAGGCAACGATTTTCAGAAATCGGATAACAGGGCATGCAAGAGTGAAATCACTAAGTGAAGGGAAATACATGAGATGAAAACTGTAGTCAGTGAAATTGAACATTGATTTTAAAAATCCTATCTGAAAAATGGAAACACTGGTGGCATAATGGTTAAATGCTGTGGCTGCTAACCAAAGGGTTGGCAGTTTGAATCCACCAGGTGCTTCTTGGAAACTCCAGGGGGCAGTTCTACTCTGTCCTACCGGGTCGCTATCACTCAGAATCAACTCGACGGCAGTGGGTTTTTTACCCGAAAAACAGAGAGAAAAAAGACTGGAAAGAGAAATAAATTCGTTTCCAAGACCTGTAGAGAACTTCAGTCAGTCTAGCATACTTGTTATTTGGAGTCTAGGAAGGAAAGTAAAGAAAGAGCAGTAAAAAATTAAGAAATAAGATAGTAAATTTCTCAAATTTGTGAAAATATCAACCTATCGATCCTAGAAACTTAGTGAAGCAAAGTGGAATAAATACGAAGAGAACAACATCTTGTCATATCATAGTCAAACTGGAGAACACACACACATCTCACATACACACACACACGCATTCACACTGTGTGCGCGCACACACACACAAACACAGCGATAATGAGAAAATTTTGAAAGCAGTCAGAGAAAACAATACATTATATAAGACATACAGCACTAAGAACAATAATTTTCAACAGAAAGACTACAAGCTAAAAGAAAATGTAATACTGTATACAAAGTCCTGAAAAGAAAATAAATTGTCAATCAAGAATTGTATGAACAGTAAAAAGATCTTTCAAAAATTAGGACGAAATAAAGATATTTTTATATAAACAAAAGTTGAGAGAATATGTTGCCAAAAGACCTATGTGGCAAGAAATACTAAAAGAAGTTTTTCAGGTTATTTAAAAGTGAACAGGACAGAAACTGGAATCTCTAACAAAAAATAAAGAGTACCAGAAATGTTAAGTATGCAGTTAAATCTAAATAATTTATTTTTTCCCCATTTCTTAATTTCTCAAAATACAAATGAGTATTTAAATATATCTGAGAAAGGACTTCTTCATGGAATATTTAAAGAATGCTTACGACTCTGTGGTGAGAAGACAAAAAACACAGCTAAAAGAATGACAAAACTTGATTGGCATTTCAAAAAAAAAAATAAAAGTACAGTAAGTAAATATCATTCTTGAAAAGATGCTCAAAATCATTAGTTTTTAGGAAAATGCAAATTAAAACCGTGTTGATCTTCCAATTATCACTCATTTGAATGGCTAAAACTAAAGACTGAAAGTATCAAATGTTGGCAATGATGTGACAAAACTGGAATTCTCATGTATATTGCTGGTAGGAATATAAAATATAAAATTGCTCTGCAAAAAGAAAAAAATTCACAAATTCTTGTAGAGTTTAATACATATCTAACCCCATTACCGAAAAATTCTACTTTTAAGTATTTACACAAGGATAGGAAAATATGTCCACAAATATCCTTGTACATGTATACTTATAGCAGCTTTATTCATAACAGCCACAAACTGAGAACACTCTGTATGCCCATCAGTGGGTTAATGGACAAAAAAAATTAAAAAAAAGATCTTATATTCATACAATGAAATAGCACTAAGCAATAAAGATTAAGAAATAGCAGATATGCACAAAACTGTCCATGAATTTAGAGAATGCTATGCTTTTTATGCTATATAAGAAGCTACACAAAAAAGGGCACATACTATATAATTTTATTTATATGATGTTATATAATAGGAAAACTTTGTCTAAGGTGATAGAAATTGTATTAAAAATTGTTCAAGTTTGGGGGTGGTAAGGATCGATAGTAAAGAGCAAAAAGAAACTTTCTGTGCTGAAAGATATGTCTCTACATCCTTTTTGTTTGTGGTGTTTAGTAAAGAGAATAATAGCCCACCACAGATGTCCATATCATAATCCCTGGAACCTGTGACTATGTTAACTTATGTGGCAAAAGGAGCTTGGGAAATGTGATTAAGCTAAGGATTTGAAATAGGAAGAACACTGGATTATCCAGGTGAGCCCAATGTAATTGCAAAGATAAGAAGGATGCAAGATGCTTAAAGTTAAAAAAGATGTCATGACAGAAGCAAACGTCGGGATGATGTGCTTTGAATATGGTTAAAGGGACTATGACATAAGAAACATGTAGAAGCTGGAAAAGGCAAGGAAACAGATTTCCCCCTGGAGCCTCCGAAAGGAACACAGCTCTGCTGTCATCTTCATTTAGTTGCATATGACTCATTCAGACTTCTAAACTCAAGAATTTTAAGATAATAAATGTGTGCTGTTTTAGGCCACTAATTTTGTGGTAATTTGTTATATCAGCAGTAGGAAACTAATACAAGCTGATTGTTACACGGGTGTATAGATTTTTCAAAGCTTATTGAAGCATGCAATAAAAACTTATGCATTTAATTGTATATGTATATATTATACCTTATAAAGTTGCTATTAAAGTACACTGAAAAAATTCTCCATGGGAACTAAGTTTTGCATATACAGTACTAAGTCTCTGGTTCCAACAGAGTAGGTGCTAACTACATGTGATGCCTAAGCCCTTGAATAACACTAGTCCAAAATTGCTTTATAAGTCTGTAAATGTGAAATGCACACTGGATTTCAAAGACTTAGAACAAAAAATAAAATAAAATAGAAAGTAAAATATCGCATAAATAATTTTCATGATTACATGTTGAAATTATACTTTCAAATACTGAACTAAATAAAATATATTATTAAATATATTCACTTGTTTATTATTTGTAAACAATATTAGAATATTTGAAATTACATAGGTGGATTATATTATATTTCTAATACAAGAGCTCTACTTTAAACCCTACAGGAGTTGAGAGAAAGATTAAGATAGAGTGTGATTCTAGGAGTAAATTCATCCTTTTCAAGATAAGGATGAAGAGAACAGGGTATTCCAGGAAGCAGGAAATGCAAGATTAGAAAGTAGAAGGTGAGAAAGTTTAATGAATATAAAAAGAATACCAAATAAAGGAGGTTTGTTAGAGGACAGAGCTAATGCTGAGAAGTAATTGGAGACTGACCAAATAATCTCATTCTTTTGTTTGAAATGGTGTGAATTCCCAGAATATTAGATAAGCCCATATTTAAATGTAAACATAAATACCTTGCAAGGCCAAATTTAAAGAATGTTGGCATTGAGGCAGCTAATATTTTATGTTATTTGTGACACTGCTTCATTAGCCCAGATAAGATTACAGAGATGGTGTCTTCCATTAGCACAGAGTCAATGGTCGATGGAATTGGCTTTTAGTTTCATGCTTTGTCAAAGGAGCCCAGGTGGTGCAGTGGTTAAGAGCTCCACTGGAAGAGTGAATAACCTACCAGATCTCTAACTTTTCTGAAGCAAACAGTTTTGAAATTGTGAGACAAACAAAATAATGTGACTACAATATACAATATATTTATAGGAAAAATGGAAGGACAATTGTTTAAATACTGGTCAACAGACCATCAAGCATTGGCTTATATTGTATAGGTCAGCAATATAAAAAAGATCTTCCAAATTGTTTTGGAAAAATATACCCAATCACATTCTTTCACAGATTCATATTTTTGTATACACAACTCAGATGGTATGAAAAAGAATGTTCTGGAATAATGACAATCACTATAGAAGAGGGGTGATACCACACACACATATGCACACACACACAAACACACAGAACAATGGATTAAGTACAAATTTTAGTGATATAAAGAGGTTTTTGCTTATCTCTGGTAATTGTGTACTTCGAGCACTCATAATTGCCTCAGAAGGAAATGCTTTCTTCTCTTAACATACTAGGGAGAAAAAAATATATATACATAAACATATACATACATGTACCTACACCAAGAACTCAGCAGATTATCTTGTACTTAGGAAACATTTGATATTTAATTTTTTTATAATCATATTAAACCTGTGTTTTATAAACTTCCATAAAAGCAAGAGAAATCCTAGAACCTTTCATATTTTACTCTAAAGAAAATTCAGTCAGTTAAATAAAAAAAGAAAAAAATCTTATTAAAATAGTTTTTATATCAGCCACTACCACAGGGAATAAAATAAAATATCATTTTCTGCACTAAGAAATTAAGTCTTCTGAGGAATTAAGATGCTGTCCAAAGTGAAGACTAATCCCCAAAATCTTGTCTTTGGGATTGGATAGGGAAACCTTTTGTAGTATGTGAAACTTTAATATTTTTTCTCTAACCAAAACCTTTAAGGCAATGTTAATAAATATTAAGCAATTTGAAGACTATTCTTTGAAAGTACTGGAGCAAAATTTAAAGACATATTTCTAAAAGAAAAACTATAATGAAATACTCAACAGATAATATAATATATTAAAACAAAAAACCCAAAAAAGGAAATATCAGATTAATTGAGTAACATTTTGCAGTAGAAATTTGACCCTGGGAAATAAAATGTACAATAAACTCAAACCAAATCCTTTGCCATCTAGCAGATTCCAACTCATAGCGACCCTTTAGGACAGAGTAGAACTGCCCCATAAAGTTTCCAAGGAGCAGCTGGTGGATTTGAACTGTCAACCTTTTGGTTAACAGTCGAGCTCTTAACCACTGTGCCACAAGGGCTCCAAAACATACAACAGGACTTGGAAAGAAAACACTGTTCAATTTAGTTTAGGCAAATATTATTAGGAAAAAAAACAAAATCCAAACCTGTTACTGTTGAGCCAATACCTTATCAAGCTGATAAAATGTGCTTCCAAGGAAAACACACACACAATTACTCACTGTTACTGCAGCAAAGAAAACCACTCAAATAAAATGTATATTTCCAATGTAAATCCCTTATTCAATTGGTGTTTTGCAAATATTTTCTCCCAGTCTGTATCTAGTCTTTTCATTAGCTTAACAGAATTTTTAGCAGAACAGAATTTTGTAATTTTAATGAAGTTCAACTTTTAACTTTTTGATTTATGGGTCTTATTTTGGTGTTACATCCTAAAAAGTCATTGCCAAACCCAATGTTACCAAAATTTTCACGTATGTTACCTTTTAGAAATTTTACATTTTCATGTTTTATATTTAGATGTCTGATCAATTTGATGTGATTTTTTTGAGGAGGTCTGTTTCTAGATATATTTATTTTTTGCATGTAGATGTCCAGTTGTTGCAGCACCATTTGTTGAAAAGACTATCCTTTCTTCATTTAATTGTTTTTTTCTCTGTTGTTAAAGATGAGTTGATCATGTTTCTATGTGTCTATTTCTGGGATCGCTATTCTTTTCCAAGATTTATTTTTCTATTACTTTGTCAATACCACACTATCTTGATTACTGTAGCTTTTTAACAAACCTTAAAGTTGGGTAATGACAGTCCTCTGACTTTGATCTTCTTCAGTACTGTATTAGTTATTCTGGGACTTCCTCCTTTCTTTCAACACTTTAGAATAAGTTTCTCAAAACCTGCAAAATAATATGTTGGGATTTTCATTGGGATTTCAGGGAACATGTAAATTTTCAAAGAATGGACATCTGAATTATATTGACCCTTCCTAGGCAACAAATCCCCCACGTGTCTGTCAGTTTGTCGTACTGTGGCGGTTTGTGTGTTGCTGTGATGCTGGAAGCTATGCCACCGGTATTCAGATACCAGCAGGGTCACCCATGGAGGACAGGTTTCAGCTGAGCTTCCAAACTAAGACAGACTAGGAAGAAGGACCCGGCAGTCTACTTCTGAAAAGCTTTAGCCAATGAAAACCTTATGAATAACAGTGGAACATTGTCTGATATAGTGCTGGAAAACGGGCCCCCCAGGTTGGAAGTCACTCAAAAGATGACTGGGGAAGAGCTGCCTCCTCAAAGTAGAGTTGACCTTAATGACGTGGATGGAGTAAAGTTTTCGGGACCTTCATTTGCTGATGTGGCAGGACTTAAAATGAGAAGAAACAGCTGCAAACATCCATTAATAATAAGAACCTGGAATGTACTAAGTATGAATATAGGAAAATTGGAAATCATCAAAAATGAAATGGAACGCATAAACATCAGTATCCTAGGCATTAGTGAGCTGAAATGGACTGGTACTGGTGATTTTGAATCAGACAATCATATAGTCTACTATGCTGGGAATGACAACTTGAAGACGAATGGTGTTGCATTCATCGTCAAAAAGAACGTTTCAAGATCTATCCTGAAGTACAACACTGTCAGTGATAGGATAATATCCATACACCTATAAGGAAGACCAGTTAATACGACTATTATTCAAATTTATGCACCAACCACTAGGGCCAAAGATGAAGAAATAGAAGATTTTTACCAGCTGCTACAGTCTGAAATTGATAGAACATGCAATCAAGATGCACTGATAATTACTGGCGATTGGAATGCAAAAGTTGGAAAAAAAGAAGGATCAGTACTTGGGAAATATGGCCTTGGTGATAGAAACAATGCCAGAAATCGAATGATAGAATTTTGCAAGACCAACGACTTCTTCATTGCAAATACCTTCTTTCACCAACATAAACCACGGCTATACACATTTTTTTTTTTTTTTTTATACACATGGACCTCACCAGATGGAACACACAGAAATCAAATTGACTATATCTGTGGAAGGAGACGATGGAAAAGCTCAATATCATTAGTCAGAACAAGACCAGGGGCCAAATGTGGAACAGACCATCAATTCCTCATATGCAAGTGCAAGCTGAAACTGAAGAAAATCAGAGCAAGTCCACGAGAGCCAAAATATGACCTTGAGTATATCCCACCTGAATTTAGAGACCATCTCAAGAATAGATTTGATGCATCAAACACTAGTGATTGAAGGCCAGATGAGTTGTGGAATGACATCAAGGGCATCATCCATGAAGAAAGCAAGAGGTCATTGAAAAGACAGGAAAGAAAGAAAAGACCAAGATGGATGTCAGAGGAGACTCTGAAACTTGCTCTTGAGCGTCAAGCAGCTAAAGCAAAAGGAAGAATTGATGAAGTAAAAAAACTGAACAGAAGATTTCAAAGGGTCTCTCGAGAAGACAAAGTATTATAATGGCATGTGCAAAGAGCTGGAGATGGAAAACCAAAAGGAAAGAACACGCTCGGCATTTCTCAAGCTGAAAGAACTGAAGAAATAATTCAAGCCTTGAGTTGCAATAGTGAAGGATTCCATGGGGAAAATATTAAGGAACACAGAAAACATCAAAAGAATATGGAAGGAATACACAGAGTCATTATACCAAAAAGAATTAGTCGGTATTCAACCATTTCAAGAGGTGGCATATGATCAGGAACCGATGGTACTGAAGGAAGAAGTCCAAGCTGCTCTGAAGGCATTGGCAAAAAATAAGGCTCCAGGAATTGATGGAATATCAATTGAGATGTTTCAACAAACAGATGCAGTGCCGGAGGTGCTCACTCATCTATACCAAGAAATATGGAAGACAACTTCCTGGCCAACTGACTGGAAGAGATCCCTAATTATGCCTATTCCCAAGAAAGGTGATCCAACCAAATGTGGAAATTGTAGAACATTATCATTAATATCACACACAAGCAAAATTTTGCCAAAGATCATTCAAAAACGGCTGCAGCAGTGTATCGACAGGAAACTGCCAGAAATTCAGGCTGGTTTCAGAAAGGAAGTGGAACCAGGGATATCATTGCTGATGTCAGATGTATCCTGGCTGAAAGCAGAAAATACCAGAAGGATGTTTACCTGTGTTTTATTGACTATGCAAAGGCATTCGACTGTGTGGATCATAACAAACTATGGATAACCCTGCAAAGAATGGGAATTCCGGAACACTTAATTGTGCTCATGAGGAAGCTTTACGTAGATCAAGAGGCACTTGTTCAGGCAGAACAAGGGGATACTGATTGGTTTAAAGTCAGGAAAGTTGTGCGTCAGGGTTGTATTCTTTCACCATACCTATTTAATCTGTATGCTGAACAAATAATACAAGAAGCTGGACTGTATGAAGAAGAACGGGGCATCCGGATTGGAGGAAGACTCGTTAACAACCTGCGTTATGCAGATGAAACAACCTTGCTTGCTGAAAGTGAAGAGGACTTGAAGCACTTATTAATGAAGATCAAAGACCAAAGCTTTCAGTATGGATTGCACCTCAACATAAAGAAAACAAAAATCCTCACAACTGGACCAATGAGCAACATCATGATAAACGGGGAAAAGATTGAAGTTATCAAGGATTTCATTTTACTTGGATCCTCAATCAACAGCCATGGAAGCAGCAGTCAAGAAATCAAAAGACGCCTTGCATTGGGTAAATTTGCTGCAAAGGACCTCTTCCAAGTGTTCAAGAGCAAAGATGTCACCCTGAAGACTAAGGTGCGCCTGACCCAAGCTGTGGTATTTTCAATCACATCATATGCATGTGAAAGCTGGACAATGAATAAGGAAGACTGAAGAAGAGTTGACGCCTTTGAATTGTGGTGTTGGCGAAGAATATTGAATATACCACGGACTGCCAAAAGAATGAACAAATCTGTCTTGGAAGAAGTACGACCAGAATGTAAGTAAGGAGGTAAGTAAGCAAGTAAGCATAGCGAGACCGTGTCTTACATACCTTGGACATGTTGTCAGGAGGGGATCAGTCCCTGGAGAAGGACATCATGCATGGCAGAGGACAGGGTCAGCGGAAAAGAGGAAGACCTTCATCAAGGTGGATTGACACAGTGGCTGCAACAATGAGCTCAAGCATAACAATGATTGTAAGGATAGTGCAGGACCGGGCAGTGTTTTGTTCTGTTGTGCATAGGGTCGCTTTGAGTCAGAACCGACTCGACGGCACATAACAAAGACATGCAACAAATAAGGAAAACTGAAGAACTGATGCCGTTGAATTATGGTATTGATGAAGGATATTAAATATACCATGGACTGCCAGAAGAACAAACAAACGTGTCTTGGAAGCAGTACAGCCCGAATGCTCCCTAGAAGCAAGGATGTCTAGACTTTCCCTTATGTACTTTGAACATGTTATCAGGAGAGGCCAGTCCCTGGAGAAGGATATAATGCTTGGTAAAGGGCAGGGTCAGTGAAAAAGAGAAAGACCCTTAACAAAATTGATTGACCCAATGGCTGCAAAAATGGACTCAAATATAACAACTGTGAGAATGGGACAGGACAGGCAGTGCCTCATTCTGTTGTAGATAGGGTCAACATGAGTTGTAACCAACTTGACAGCACCTAACAATAACTTTCTATCCATGAACATGTAATATATTTCCATTTATCTACATCTTTTTTTTTATTTCTTTCATCATAGTTTTATAGTTTACCTTAATAGGTAGCTCTAGAACACATTTTATAGATTTATACTGAAGTATTTCTTTTTTTTTTAATGCTAATATAAATGGATCTTATCTTTTGCTGAAGATGTTTGCACCACTACATTGTCAGGGAACTTCCAGAAATTCAACTGGCCTCAGAATAGGATGTGGAATGAGGATTATCATTGCTGATGTTAGAAGGATCTTGACTGAAAGCAGAGAACACCAGAAAGATGTTTATCTGTGTTTTAGTGACTGTGCAAACACTTTCGACTGTGTGAATCATGACAAATTATGGATAACATTGTAAAGAATGGGAATTCCAGAACACTTAATTGTGCTCAGGAAGAACCTGTACATAGAACTAGAGGCAGTTGTTTGAACAGAAAAAGGGAATACTGCATGATTTAAAGTCAAGAAAGGTATGTGTATGGTTGTATCTTTTCTCCATACTTATTCAATCAGTATGTTAAGCAAATAATCTGAGGAGCTGCACTATATGAAGAAGAGTGTGGCAACAAGATTGAAGGAAGACTCATTAACAACCTGAGATATGCAGATGACACTACCTTGCCTGTGGAAAGCGAAGGGCATTTGAAGCACTTACTGACCAAGGTCAAACATTTCAGCCTTCAGTATGGATTATGGCTCAACATAAAGAAAACAAAAGTCCTCACAAACTTCAATAAGCATCATCATGATAAACAGGGAGCTGAAGTTGTCAAAGATTTCATTTCACTTGGATCCACAATCAAAGGCCACAGAAGCAGTGGTCAAGAAATCAAACCACATATTTCATTGGGCAAATCTGCCACAAAAGACCTCTTTAAAATGTTAAAAAACAAAGACGTCACATGAACTAAGGTGTGCCTGACTCAAGCCATTCCAAAGAAAGGTGATTCAACAGAATGCAGAAATTATTGAACAACATAATTTATATCACACACAAGTAAAATTCTGCTGAAGATAATTTTAAAAAGTTGCAGCATTACATAGCCAGGGAACTTCCAGTTATCAAAGCTGGATTCAGAAGAGGATGTGGAATGATGGATATCAATGTTGATGTCAAACGGATCTAGATTGAAAGCAGAGACTACCAGAAAGATGTTTCCCTGTGTTTTATTCACTATGCAATGGCATTCTACCTTGTGGGCCATAACAATTTTTTTTTTTTTTTTTATTGCAAAGAAAGGTAATTCTACAATACTTAATTTTGCTCTTGAGGAACATGTACATAGATCAAGAGGAAGTCATTTGAACAAAACAAAGGGATACTGAGTGGTTTAAATCATGAAAGGTGTGCATTAGAATTGTATCCTTTCAACATATTTATTCACTCTATATACTGAGCAAATAATCTGAGAAGCTGGATGATATGAAGAAGAACATGGCATCAGGACTGGAGGAAGACTCACTAACAACGTACAATATGCAGATGAAACAACCTTGCTTGCAGAAAACTATGAGCACTTGAATCACTTGCTAATTGTCTGAGTTATCTTGTGCTGCTATAACAGAAATACCACAAATGGATGGCTTTAACAAACAGAAATTTATTCTTTCACAACCTAGGAAGCTAGAAGTCCAAATTCAGGGTGCCAGCTCCAGCAGAAAGCTTTCTCTTTCTGTTGGATCTGGGGGAAGATCCTTGTTACTGATCTTCTCCTGCTCTAGGAGCTTCTAGTGCAAGGGCTCTGCTCCCAGAGTTTCTTTCTTGGTTGTACGAAGTCCCCTTCCTCTTTTCTCCCTTCCTTCTCCTTATATCCCTTGTAAGATAAAAGGTGATACAAGGTACACCCCAGGGAAACTCCCCTTACATCTGATCAGGGCTGTGACTTGAGTAAAGGTGTGCAACCCACACCAACCCTCTTTAACATAACCCGATCTTGATTTAACAACCACAGGCAGAGATTAGGATTTACAACACACAGGAAAATTACATCAGATCACAAAATGCAGAACAACCACACAATTCTGGAGTACACGACCTAGCCAAGTTGACACATATTTTTGGGAAACACAATTCAATCCATGACACTGATGAAGATCAAAAACTATACACTTCAGTATGTATTACACCATGACATAAAGAAAACAAAAATCCTCACAAATGGACCAATAAGCAACATCATGATAAAAGAAGGAAAGATTTAAGTTGCCAAAGATTCCATTTTACTTAGATCTACAATCAAAGGCCATAGAAGCATTGAACAATTCTGTTGCAAAAGACCTTTTTAAAGAGTTAAAAAGCAAAGAAGTCACTTTGAGGACTAAGGTGGGCCTGACCTAAACCAAGGCATTTTCAATCACCTCATATGCATGCAAAAGCTGGACATTGACTTAAGAAGACCAAAAGAACTGATGCCTTTAAATTATGGTGTTGGTGGAGAATATTGAGTATACTACGGACTGCTAGAGGGATGAACAAATCTGTCTTGTAAGAAGTACAGCCAGAGTGCTCCTTGGAAGTGAAGACGGTGAGACTTGTCTCATGTACTTCGGGAATGTTATCAGGAGGGATCAGCACCTGGAGAAAGACATCACGCTTGGTAAAGTAGAGAATCAGTAAAAAAGAGAAAGATTCTCAATGAGATGGATTGAAAGAGTGGCTGCAACAATTGGCTCAAACATAGCAATGATTATTAGGATGGCTCAGGACCAGGCAGTGTTTCGTTCTGTTGTACATACAGTCACCATGAGTTGGAGAAACCTGATGGCTCCTAACAGTATAAAGGGTATTATGTTTTCAGTTTCAAACTCCAAATGGTTATTGCCGGTATACAGGAAAACAATTGACTTTTGTTTATTAACCTTGTATTTCACATCTTGATATATCACTTATTTCCAGTAGTTTTTTTTGGTAAAATTTTGGAGATGTTCTTCATAAATACTTACATGCAAAGACAGTTTTATTTCTTTCTTCCATATCTGTATACCTTTTATTTGTTTTTCTTATCTTATTACACTAGCTATACTTCCAGTACTATGTTAAATATGATTGGTGAAAGGAGACATTCCTGCCTTACTCCTGTTTTTAGGAAGAAAGCATATAGCTTCTCACCATTAAGAATGATGTTAGCAAAAGGATTTTGGTAGATGTTCTTAGTCTTTGATTTCTGAGGTTTGAATATGATATACATAGGTCCAGAAGTCTTGAATCTTGAAAAATTCAAGGTCTATCATGAAGTACAATGCTGTCAGTGATGGGATAATACCTATACACCTAGTAGGAAAACAAGTTAAAATGACTGTTATTTAAAATTTATGCACTAACCACTAAGGTCAAAGATTTAGAAAATGATAATTTTTACCAATTTCTGCAGTCTGAAATTGTTTGAACATGAGGTAAGGATGCATTAATAATTACTGGTGATTGGAATTTGAAAGTTGGAAACAAAGAAGAAGGATTGGTAGTTGGAAAATATGGCCTTGGTGTTAGACACAATGCTAAAGATCCCATGATAGAATTTTGCAAGACCAAAGACCTATTCATTAGAAAAACTTTTTCAACAACATAAGCAATGACTATATAGATAGGCCTTGCCAGATGGAATACACAGGATTCAAATCGACTACATCTGTGGAAAGAGACAATTGAGAACCTCAATATTATCAATCAGAACAAGACCAGGGGCTGGCTGTGGAACAGACAATGAATTGTTCATATGTAAGTTCAAGTTCCACCTGAGGAAATTAAAACAGGTCTAAAAGAGCCAAAGAACAACCTTGAGTACATTCTACTTGAATTTAGAGCCCACCTCAAGAAGAAATTTGAATAGTTGAAAACCAAAGACTGAAGACCAGATGAGCTATGGGATGACATCAAAGACATCATACATGAAGAAGGCAAGAGGTCATTAAAAAGACAGGAAAGAAAAAAAAGATCAAAATGAATGTAAGGAGAGACTCTGAAGCTTGCTCTTGACGGAAAAATAGCTAAAGCAAAAAGAAGAATGATGAAGTAAAAGAGCTGAACAGAAGATTTGAAAGGTCTTCTTGAGAAGACAAAGTATTATAATGAAATGTGCAAAGACCTGAAGTTAGAAAACCAAAAGGGAAGAACATACTCAACATTTCTTAAGATGAACTAAATGAAGAAAAAACTCGTTTGAGTTGCAACGTTTAAGGATTCTGTGGGGAAAATATTGAATGTTGCAAGAACCATCAAAAGAAGATGGAAAGAATACAGTCACTGTACAAAAAAGAATTTGTTGATGTTCAACTATTTCAGGAGCTAGCACATGATGAAGAACCATAGCGTTGAAGGTAGAAGTTTCAGCTGCACTAAAAAAAAAAAAAACTAAAGGCTCCAGGAATTAAAGGCATCCCAATTAAGATGTTTCAACAAATGGATGCAATGCTGGAAGCTCTCACTCCTCTATGCCTAGAAATTCAGAAGATAGCTCCCTGGCCAAACTATGGAAGAAATCCATATTTTTGCCCATTCTGAAGAAAAGTTAAATAACAGAATTTAGAAATTATTGAACAACATCATTTATATCACATGCAAATAAAATTCTGCAGCAGCACATACGCAAGGAATTACCAGAAGTTCAGGCCATTTTCAGAAAAGGATATGGAACAAGGGATATCATTGCCGATGTCAAATAGATCTGGGCTGAAAGCTAAGAATACCAGGAAGATGTTTACCTGTGTTTTATTGACTATGAAAAGACATTCAGCTGTGTGAATTATAACAAATTACATATAACATTGTGAATAATTGGAATTCCAGAACACTTAATTGTGCTCATGAGGAACCTGTACATAGATCAAAAGGCAGTACTTCGAATAGAACGAAGGGCAATTGAGTGGTTTCAAGTTAACAAAGGTGTGTGTTAGTGGTGTATCCTTTCACTATACTTATTCCATCTGTATGCCGAGCAAATAATCTGAGAAAGTGCATTGTATTAAGAACAACATGGCATCAGGACTGGAGGAAGACTCATTAACAACCTGTGATATGCAGATGACGCAAACTTACTTGCAGAAAACGAAGAGCTCTTGAATCTGTTACTGATGAAGATCAAAAACTACAACCTTCAGATGCATTACTCCTCAACATAAAGAAAACAAAAATCCTCACAATTAAACCAATAATTAGAATTGGTGTCAACCCTTCTCTTAACGTTTGATAGGATACTCCAATGAAGCCAGCTGGACCAAAGTTTTATTTTATTAGGAGTTTCTAATGACATCTTAAATTTCTTCTTTTATTATGCATCTATACATATTTTCTACATTTTATTTGTGTTAGGTTAGGTAGGTAGTGTGTCTCTAGAAATTTGTCCATTTCCTCTAGGTTTTAAAATTTGTTGGAGTACAATTTTTCATAATATGATCCTTTTTATCTCAGTTGGTTTTGTTTTAATGTCACCCGTGTCATTTCTTATTCTCTTTATTTGCATCTTCTCATTTGTTTCCTTTGTTAATTAGGCCAGTGGTTTGTCAATTTAATTGATTCTCTCAAAGAACTTACTCCTAGTCTTGTTGATTTTTTCTATTGCTATTCTGTTTATTATTTCATTTATCTCTACTCTGATCTTTATTTTTTTTCTTTCTTCTGTTGACTGTGGACCTTACTGCACCTTTTCTATTTGTTCTAGTCTTAAGGTTAAACTATTGGTTTTGGGCTTTGCTTCTTTTTTGATCTGCACATTTATTGCTATAAATTCCCTTCTGAGCACTGCTTTTGCTGTGTCCCAAAGGTTTTAGTATGTTTGTTTTTAGTCTCATTTGAGCCTAAGAAATTTTTTATTTCATTTTTAATTTCTTCTATTACCTAACAGCTTTTTAGTAAAATGTTATTCAGTTTCCATTTAATTTTTTTTCTGTTATTGATTTCCAATTTTATAGGATTATAATCAGAGAAGATGCTTTGTATTATTTCAATGTTTTTTAATTTATTGAGGCTTGCTTTGTGGTCTAAAATATGGTCTATTCTGGAGAATGACCCCTGAGTGTTGGAGAAAAATGTGTACTGTTCCGATATTGGGTGGTGAGTTCTGTACATGTCTATGAGGTCGAGTTGGTTGAAATTGTTATTTAGATCTTCTGTATCTTTGTTGAGTTTCCTTCTAGTAATTCTGTCCATCATTGAAAGTGGTGTGTTAGTCTCGTTCAATTGTTGTGGAACTATGTATTTCTCTTTTCAGTTCTGTTAGTTTGTTTTAGGTATTTCGATGCTCCGTATTTGGGTACAAAATTTTTATTATAGTTATGTCCTTTTGTTGGGTTGCCTCCTTAATCTCTATATAATGCCCTTCTTTGTCTCTTATAATAGGTTTTGACTTAAAGTCTAATTATCAGAGATTATAATTGCCACTCCTTTTGGTTTCTCTTTCTTTGGTATGTTTTTTTCCATCCTTTGTTTTTAACCTATTTATGTCTGTTTCTAAGATGTGTCCCTTGTAGGCAACATATTTCTGGGCCTTGTTTTTTTAATCCATTCTGTCATTCTCTTTCTCTGGGCTGGTGTATTTAAGCCATTTTCAAACAATGTGATTGTCTATAGGTATCAATTTACTGCTGCCATTTGGTTATTTATTTTTTAACATGGTGTTAAAGGTTTCATGGATTTTCTTTTTGTATCCTTCATTGCTGTTGATTTTGTTTTTACTGAGTCTTTTATTTTCTTCTTCATGTTTGTAGTAGATTTACTAATTTTCTGTGTGGTGACTCTAGCATTTACCTTTATCTTCCTAAGTTTAAAAGTTTGTTATATCTTGATATCACCTTGACTTCCTTTACATATGAAAATTCTGTAACTACATTATTATTCCCCCTTTTCGTTGTGAAGTTGTTGTCATTTACAGATTCACATTTCTTGTTCCTTGTTTTCAGTTTTGCAGCTTTATTTCACTTTTTTTTTTTTTTTTTCACCATCATCATTTTTTAATTGAGCATACACAGGGGCCCTGGTAGTGCAGTAGTTAATAAGAGTTCGGCTGTTAACCGAAAGGTCAGAAGTTCAAATTCACCAGCCACTCCTTGGAAACCCTATAGGACAGTCCTACTCTGTCCTATAGGGTTGCTATGAATCGGAATCGACTTCATGGCAATGAGTCTGTTTTTTTTTTTTTTTTTATAATAATTTTTATTAAGCTTCAAGTGAACGTTTACAAATCCAATCAGTCTGTCACATATAAGTTTACATACATCTCACTCCCTACTCCCACTTACTCTCCCCGTCTTGAGTCAGCCCTTTCAGTCTCTCCTTTCTTGACAATTTTGCCGGCTTCCCTCTCTCTCTATCCTCCCACCCCCCTCCAGACAAGAGTTGCCAACACAGTCTCAAGTGTACACCTGATATAATTAGCTCACTCTTCATCAGCGTCTCTCTCCCACCCGCTGACCAGTCCCTTTCATGTCTGATGAGTTGTCTTCAGGGATGGTTCCTGTCCTGTGTCAACAGAAGGTCTGGAGAGCATGACCGCCGGGATTCCTCCAGTCTCAGTCAGACCATTAAGTTTGGTCTTTTTATGAGAATTTGGGGTCTGCATCCCACTGCTCTCCTGCTCCCTCAGGGGTCCTCTGCTGAGCTCCCTGTCAGGGCAGTCATCGATTGTGGCCGGGCACCAACTAGTTCTTCTGGTCTCAGGATGATGTAGGTCTCTGGTTCATGTGGCCCTTTCTGTCTCTTGGGCTCTTAGTTGTCATGTGGGCTTGGTGTTCTTCATTTTCCTTTGCTCCAGGTGGGTTGAGACCAATTGCTGCATCTTAGATGGCTGCTTGTTAGCATTTAAGACCCCAGACGCCACATTTCAAAGTGGGATGCAGAATGATTTCATAGTAGAATTATTTTGCCAATTGACTTAGAAGTCCCCGCAAACCATGTTCCCCAGACCCCCGCGCTTGCTCCGCTGAGCTTTGAAGCATTCATTTTATCCCGGAAACTTCTTTGCTTTTGGTCCAATCCAATTGAGCTGACCTTCCATGTATTGAGTGTTGTCTTTCCCTTCACCTAAAGCAGTTCTTATCTACTGATCAATAAAAAACCCTCTCCCACCCTCCCTCCCTCCCCCCCTCGTAACCACAAAAGTATGTGTTCTCAGGTTTACTATTTCTCAAGATCTTATAATAGTGGTCTTATACAATATTTGTCCTTTTGCCTCTGACTCATTTCGCTCAGCATAATGCCTTCCAGGTTTCTCCATGTTGTGAAATGTTTCAGAGATTCGTCACTGTTCTTTATCGATGCGTAGTATTCCATTGTGTGAATATACCACAATTTATTTACCCATTCATCCGTTGATGGACACCTTGGTTGCTTCCAACTTTTTGCTATTGTAAACAGAGCTGCAATAAACATGGGTGTGCATATATCTGTTTGTATGAAGGCTCTTGTATCTCTAGGGTATATTCCGAGGAGTGGGATTTCTGGGTTGTATGGTAGTTCTATTTCTAACTGTTTAAGATAACGCCAGATAGATTTCCAAAGTGGTTGTACCATTTTACATTCCCACCAGCAGTGTATGAGAGTTCCAATCTCTCCGCAGCCTCTCCAACATTTATTATTTTGTGTTTTTTGGATTAATGCCAGCCTTGCTGGTGTGAGATGAAATCTCATCGTAGTTTTAATTTGCATTTCTCTAATGGCTAATGATCGAGAGCATTTTCTCATGTATCTGTTGGCTGCCTGAATATCTTCTTTAGAGAAATGTGTGTTCATATCCTTTGCCCACTTCTTGATTGGGTTGTTTGTCTTTTTGTGGTTGAGTTTTGACAGAATCATGTTGATTTTAGAGATCAGGCGCTGGTCGGAGATGTCATAGCTGAAAATTCTTTCCCAATCTGTAGGTGGTCTTTTTACTCTTTTGGTGAAGTCTTTAGATGAGCATAGGTGTTTGATTTTTAGGAGCTCCCAGTTATCGGGTTTCTCTTCATCATTTTTGGTAATGTTTTGTATTCTGTTTATACCTTGTATTAGGGCTCCTAGGGTTGTCCCAATTTTTTCTTCCATGATCTTTATCGTTTTAGTCTTTATGTTTAGGTCTTTGATCCACTTGGAGTTAGTTTTTGTGCATGGTGTGAGGTATGGGTCCTGTTTCATTTTTTTGCAAATGGATATCCAGTTATGCCAGCACCATTTGTTAAAAAGGCTGTCTTTTCCCCAGTTAATTGACACTGGTCCTTTGTCAAATATCAGCTGCTCATACGTGGATGGATCTATGTCTGGGTTCTCAATTCTGTTCCATTGGTCTATGTGTCTGTTGTTGTACCAATACCAGGCTGTTTTGACTACTGTGGCTGTATAATAGGTTCTGAAGTCAGGTAAGGTGAGGCCTCCCACTTTCTTCTTCTTTTTCAGTAGTGCTTTGCTTATCCGGGGCTTCTTTCCCTTCCATATGAAATTGGTGATTTGTTTCTCTATCCCCTTAAAATATGACATTGGAATTTGGATCGGAAGTGCGTTAAATGTATAGATGGCTTTGGGTAGAATAGACATTTTTACTATGTTAAGTCTTCCTATCCATGAGCAAGGTATGTTTTTCCACTTAAGTATGTCCTTTTGAATTTCTTGGAGTAGAGCTTTGTAGTTTTCTTTGTATAGGTCTTTTACATCCTTGGTAAGATTTATTCCTAGGTATCTTATCTTCTTGGGGGCTACTGTGAATGGTATTGATTTGGTTATTTCCTCTTCGGTGTTCTTTTTGTTGATGTAGAGGAATCCAAGTGATTTTTGTATGTTTATTTTAAAACCTGAGACTCTGCCAAACTCTTCTATTAGTTTCAGTAGTTTTCTGGAGGATTCCTTAGGGTTTTCTGTGTATATAATCATGTCATCTGCAAATAGTGATAACTTTACTTCTTCCTTGCCAATCCGGATACCTTTTATTTCTTTGTCTAGCCTGATTGCCCTGGCTAAGACTTCCAACACGATGTTGAATAAGAGCGGTGATAAAGGGCATCCTTGTCTGGTTCCCGTTCTCAAGGGAAATGCTTTCAGGTTCTCTCCATTTAGAGTGATATTGGCTGTTGGCTTTGCATAGATTCCCTTTATTATGTTGAGGAATTTTCCTTCAATTCCTATTTTGGTAAGAGTTTTTATCATGAATGGGTGTTGGACTTTGTCAAATGCCTTTTCTGCATCAATTGATAAGATCATGTGGTTTTTGTCTTTTGTTTTATTTATGTGATGGATTACATTAATGGTTTTTCTGATATTAAACCAGCCTTGCATACCTGGTATAAATCCCACTTGATCAGGGTGAATTATTTTTTTGATGTGTCGTTGGATTCTATTGGCTAGAATTTTGTTGAGGATTTTTGCATCAATGTTCATGAGGGATATAGGTCTATAATTTTCTTTTTTTGTAATGTCTTTACCTGGTTTTGGTATCAGGGAGATGGTGGCTTCATAGAATGAGTTGGGTAGTATTCCGTCATTTTCTATGCTTTGGAATACCTTTAGTAGTAGTGGTGTTAACTCTTCTCTGAAAATTTGGTAGAACTCTGCAGTGAAGCCGTCCGGGCCAGGACTTTTTTTTGTTGGGAGTTTTTTGATTACCGTTTCAATCTCTTTTTTTGTTATGGGTCTATTTAGTTGTTCTACTTCTGAATGTGTTAGTTTAGGTAGGTAGTGTTTTTCCAGGAATTCATCCATTTCTTCTAGGTTTTCAAATTTGTTAGAGTACAATTTTTCATAATAATCTGAAATGATTCTTTTAATTTCATTTGGTTCTGTTGTGATGTGGTCCTTCTCATTTCTTATTCAGGTTATTTGTTTCCTTTCCTGTATTTCTTTAGTCAGTCTAGCCAATGGTTTATCAATTTTGTTAATTTTTTCAAAGAACCAGCTTTTGGCTTTGTTAATTCTTTCGATTGTTTTTCTGTTCTCTAATTCATTTAGTTCAGCTCTAATTTTTATTATTTGTTTTCTTCTGGTGCCTGATGGATTCTTTTGTTGCTCACTTTCTATTTGTTCAAGTTGTAGGGACAGTTCTCTGATTTTGGCTCTTTCTTCTTTTTGTATGTGTGCATTTATTGATATAAATTGACCTCTGAGCACTGCTTTTGCTGTGTCCCAGAGGTTTTGATAGGAAGTATTTTCATTCTCGTTGCTTTCTATGAATTTCCTTATTCCCTCCTTGATGTCTTCTATAACCCAGTCTTTTTTCAGGAGGGTATTGTTCATTTTCCAAGTATTTGATTTCTTTTCCCTCGTTTTTCTGTTATTGATCTCTAGTTTTATTGCCTTGTGGTCTGAGAAGATGCTTTGTAATATTTCGATGTTTTGGACTCTGCAAAGGTTTGTTTTATGACTTAATATGTGGTCTATTCTAGAGAATGTTCCATGTGCGCTAGAAAAAAAAGTATATTTTGCAGCAGTTGGGTGGAGAGTTCTGTATAAGTCAATGAGGTCAAGTTGGTTGATTGTTGTAAGTAGATCTTCCGTGTCTCTGTTGAGCTTCTTACTGGATGTCCTGTCCTTCTCCGAAAGTGGTGTGTTGAAGTCTCCTACTATAATTGTGGAGGTATCGATCTTGCTTTTCAATTCTGTTAAAATTTGATTTACGTATCTTGCAGCCCTGTCATTGGGTGCATAAATATTTAATATGGTTATGTCTTCCTGATCAATTGTCCCTTTTATCATTATATAGTGTCCTTCTTTATCCTTTGTGGTGGATTTAAGTCTAAAGTCTATTTTGTCAGAAATTAATATTGCTACTCCTCTTCTTTTTTGCTTATTGTTTGCTTGATATACTTTTTTCCATCCTTTGAGTTTTAGTTTGTTTGTGTCTCTAAGTCTAAGGTGTGTCTCTTGTAGGCAGCATATAGATGGATCGTGTTTCTTTATCCAGTCTGTGACTCTCTGTCTCTTTATTGGTGCATTTAGTCCATTTACATTCAGCGTAATTATAGATAAATAAGTTTTTAGTGCTGTCATTTTGATGCCTTTTTATGTGTGTTGTTGACAATTTCATTTTTCCACATACTTTTTTGTGCTGAGGCGTTTTTCTTAGTAAATTGTGAGATCCTCACTTTCATAGTGTTTGACTTTATGTTAGTTGAGTCGTTACGTTTTTCTTGGTTTTTGTCTTGAGTTATAGAGTTGTTATACCTTTTTGTGGTTACCTCATTATATACCCCTATTTTTCTAAGTAAAAACCTAACTTGTATTGTTCTATATCGCCTTGTATCACTCTCCATATGGCAGTTCAATGCCTCCTGTATTTAGTCCCTCTTTTTGATTATTGTGATCTTTTACCTATTGACTTCCATGATTCCCTGTTATGTGTATTTTTTTTTTTTTAATTAATCTTAATTTGTTTGTTTTTGTGATTTCCCTATTTGAGTTGATATCAGGACGTTCTGTTTTGTGACCTTGTGTTGTGCTGATATCTGATATTATTGGTTCTCTGACCAAACAATATCCTTTAGTATTTCTTGTAGCTTTGGTTTGGTTTTTGCAAATTCTCTAAACTTGTGTTTGTCTGTAAATATCTTAATTTCACCTTCATATTTCAGAGAGAGTTTTGCTGGATATATGATCCTTGGTTGGCAGTTTTTCTCCTTCAGTGTTCTGTATATGTCGTCCCATTCCCTTCTTGCCTGCATGGTTTCTGCTGAGTAGTCAGAACATATTCTTACTGATTCTCCCTTGAAGGAAACCTTTCTTTTCTCCCTGGCTGCTTTTAAAATTTTCTGTTTATCTTTGGTTTTGGTGAGTTTGATGATAATATGTCTCGGTGTTTTTCTTTTTGTATCAATCTTAAATGGGGTTCGATGAGCATCTTGGATAGATATCCTTTCGTCTTTCATGATGTCAGGGAAGTTTTCTGTCAGAAGTTCTTCAACTATTTTCTCTGTGTTTTCTGTCCCCCCTCCCTGTTCTGGGACTCCAATCACCCTCAGGTTATCCTTCTTGATAGAGTCCCACATAATTCTTAGGGTTTCTTCATTTTTTTTAATTCTTTTATCTGATTTTTTTTCAGCTATGTTGGTGTTGATTCCCTGGTCCTCCAGATGTCCCAGTCTGCATTCTAGTTGCTCGAGTCTGCTCCTCTGACTTCCTAGTGTGTTGTCTAATTCTGTTATTTTATTGTTAATCTTTTGGATTTCTACATGTTGTCTCTCTATGGATTCTTGCAACTTATTAATTTTTCCAGTATGTTCTTGAATAATCTTTTTGAGTTCTTCAACAGTTTTATCAGTGTGTTCCTTGGCTTTTTCTGCAGATATCCTAATTTCATTTGTGATATCATTAAGCATTCTGTAAATTAGTTTTTTATGTTCTGTATCTGATAATTCCAAAATTGTATCTTCATTTGGGAAAGATTTTGATTCTTTTGTTTGGGGGGTTGGAGAAGCTGTCACGGTCTGCTTCTTTAAGTGGTTTGATATGGATTGTTGTCTCCGAGCCATCACTGGGAAACTAGTTTTTCCAGAAAATCCGCTAAAAAAAAACAGCAGTCAGATCCCTATCAGAGTTCTCCCTCTGGCTCAGGCTATTCAGATGTTAATGAAGCCGCCTGGGGAGGGTGGGGGAGGGAACAGAGAGATAGGAGAGTAGCACCTCAGAATATAACCAGAGTTGCTTGTCTTGCTTGGAATGACTATTATATCTGAGATTCCCGCGGGCGCGTCGCCTATGTGTGCTGGCTGTGTGGAGATTGCCCCCAGGGGGTCTGGCCCGCTGGAGTCACGGTCAGATCCTCCGCTTCCAGCCCCACGCCCAGCGTCAAGGCTCCCCTACTGGGACGGTGCACTCTCGACTCCAAAATCAGTCGCTGCCTCCCGGGGACTTCTCGTCCCTCCAGCCACGTGGCCGTGCCGCCCCCGTGAACCAGGTGGGCCCCCTCCCGGGGTTAGTTCAGATGGGTGGAGTAGCTCCCCGTGCTTGTGCCGCGACCGAGTGTCCCGGCTGGAACGCTGTTCTCCCCGCTCCAATATCAGTCGCTGCCTCCCGGGGACTTCTCCTACCGGCTGCGTCCCACGCCGCCCGCGCGACCCGGCTGGCCACCTTCCCGGGGTTAGTTCAGGGGGTGGAGCAACTCTCCGTGTTTATGGCGTACCTGCGTGCAGTCCAAATCCCTGCGGGACGGTTCCCCGGCTCGGATGCTGCTCTTTCTGCTCCAAGATCAGTCACTGCCTCCCGGGGACTTCTCCTAACGGCTGCGTCCCACGCCGCCCGTGGAACCGGCTAGTCCCCCTCCCGGGGTTAGTTCAGGGGGGTAGAGCAGGTCTCTGTGCTTGTGCCGTACCTGACTGGTACGCTGGCTCCAGGCTCTGGAAACAATCGCTGCTTCCCCGTATTAGTTCGTTCTCCGTCTCTAAATCTGTGTTTGTTGTTCAGGGTTCGTAGATTGTTATGTATGTGATCGATTCACTTGTTTTTCCGTGTCTTTGTTGTAAGAGGGATCCGAGGTAGCGTCTGCCTAGTCCGCCATCTTGGCTCCGCCTCCTCTTTATTTCACTTTTGAGAGTTCTTTATCTGGGTTGGTATCTGGGTGATTGTGTCATGTGTCTTAATCTCAGGTCATTGTCTGATGTTACCAGCTTTCTGTCTGAAGAACTCCCTTTAGTACTTGTTACAAGGTTGGTCTGGTTTTTACCATTTCCCTTAATTTCTATTTATCTGGGAATGCCCTAGTTTCCCCATTGTATTTCAAAGACAATCTTGCTTGATATATGATTTTTAGCTTGTGACTCTTTTGTGTCAGGGTTTTATATATGTTATCCCATTGCCTTCTTTTCTGTATTGTACCTGCTGAGAATTCAGTGCTTAGTCTAATTGGTTCCCCTTTGTAGGTAACGTTTCATTTTTCATGAGCTGCTCTCAGAATTCTTTCTTTGCCTTCAGTTTTGGAAACTTTGATTATGATATGTCTTATTGACTTTCTTTTGGGGTCTATCCTGTATAGGGTTCGTTGAGCTTCTTGAATGGAAACCTTGTATTTCATGATACTAGGGAATTTTCTGGTAATAAATCCTCAAAAATTCTCTCTATACTTTTTTATTATCCTCCTTTTCTGTGATTCCTGTTATGTACGAGTCACTTTTTCTTGATATTGTTCCACACAACCGTTAGGCTTTCTTCTTCTTTCTTCATTTTTTTTTTTTTCCTGATTCTTCTGCAAACAAATTAGTATTAAGGGATTTGTCCTGTATTTCATGATTCTTTCTTCCATTGATTCATTTCTATTTCTATGCCTTTCTATCTAGTTATCTATTTCTGGTATTTTATTGTTAATCTTCTGTATTTTGAGTTGTTGTTTTAGTATGGTTTCTAATTGTCTATTTTGTCATTTTGTTCTTTTACTGTTTTCCTGGATTATTCTAGGGTTTTGTCTGTGTTTTCCTTGATCTCTTTAAGGATCCTACATATAAGTCTTTTTAATTCTTTATCAGGTAACTCTCTTACCATTTATTCCTCAAGAAGGTTTCCTGCCCCTTTATTTTGACTGCTTGTTTGAGCTTTCTTATTCTTTTTTTTTTTTAATATGATTTAGTATTGTCTGCGTTCTCCAAGGCATTAAGGTGTTAATTAATTAATTAATCTCTTTATTGATTGTATGTATGTATGTTTTGTGCTGATTTTTTAAATTTGTTTTGATTTGTCTGGATCTTTTTGTCTTCTCTTTCTCTTTATGGTGTATTTTTTCCTTTGTGTTATTTTAATTGTGTGGTTCTGGTCTATGTGTGACTTTGGTGTCTATTGACTGGGCATGATTTTCTCTCACTAGTGGGTATGGTGGGCCACACCCATGTGCGAGCTCTCTGTGGGTAGGCTTGTATGTCTTCATTTACTGAAGTGAGTGGATATGGGAGAGCAGGTTCTTTCCCTGATACTAGTGACAAGTCTTGGGTGGTCAGGGTCCCTCCACAGCACTTGTGGGGCTGCAGGGTCCTTCTGGGTTGGTGCTAGCAGTTAGGGCATTATTTGGAGGTCAGGGAAGTATGTCTCTGTACCTGCTGTGAGGGAGTGCTATCAAAACGGATGAGGTAGGTTTGCTGTGTGTACATAATTTGGCATCTCAGTATCTAGTGGATTATCATGGGGCTTCAGTGTAAGTGCAGATGGCCTACAGGAACTGTTTGGGTGTCGAATGTGTGATGTTGCAACTAGGCAGATATTGGATAAGGGCACTAGAATCTCCTGCTCATTGCTTGACAGAGGTGAAGTTTGCTTCTGTCAGGATGTGACTAGCGTTGCTGATGAGGTGATGTATCTTTCTGGCTGGTCACTAGGGATTGGGTGCAGGTAGATTTCTCTCCTATTGCTGGCTTGGTTTCACACCTTCAGTCACCATTCTGGCAGTAGGAGCACACATCACAGATTGCCAGGTGGGGGAGGGGGCACTGCTGATCACTGGAAAGGGGTGGGGGGGAGGAGAAGTGTGTTCCCCCAGTCTCCAGTCTCTGGTGTGGGTACTGGGATACTCCCAGCAGAGTGCAGCCAGTGATCAGGACCTGTCCTCAACCAAATGTGAGGGAGGGGGCTGACCAGAGTTCCAATGAATGGGGTTCTATAGCCATCACTCCAAGGATACTTCACTCTTCCAGCACTACCTACACAAATGATCTGGTAAATAATTCTGTCCCTATTTTCTGGCTCCCTACCTACTCTATGGTCACCTGAATCCCTAGGGCTCTCACCCACCTTCCTGAACTTTCCTTCCTTAGGTCAATTCGTGTTCTGCTACCTATTTACCCTGGGTTTCTCTATACAATATCTCTGTCCCTTACTGGGGATTCTGTGAAGTTGCCTTCCTGTGCTCCTCACCAGGGAACACTGCTCACTTTGTCTCAAAATGGCCATGCTCTGCTGGGCCAGCTAACAGGGCATCTACACCTCCTAATTCACTGTTTTCATTCAGTTTCTCCTTCCCTTCAGTGTTCTATGTAATTTTTCATCCCTTGGTTTGCTGTTTTGAGTTCCCAGATTGTCATCTATATCTGTTTTGTTTGTTTTCTTGATTCTTTGCTTTAGGTAGCTGGCATGGTATGTGTGCCTAAGCCACCATCTTAGGTCATCTCTACTTCTCAACTCTTATTTGTTTTTTCTGTCCTTCTTAATTCATACAGGGAAGCTTGAAGGTGCTGGAGTTGGTTGCTTCATGGATAACTTAGTGGATAAGAATCAGGAAGTATACAATCCCCAAAAAGTAGAGATTGATCCAGTCTTCACCTTACCAATTCTCAATTATGTCTGATACCACCTACCAAGATGGAACACTATCTCTCTCATCCTAGCCACCCAGAGGTAGGCCAGGTATCACAGGACAAAAGGACACCATTCTTTAGACTGCCAAAGAGATAGGCACTAGCCTTAAGTTTGGGAGTTCACGTGACGCCCTCACTTTTACCTGCTGGTTCTCCCTTCTCTTTTGGGTGCAGTAACTTGCTGGAATAACTCAAAGAACTCACAGAGAGCACTATACGTACAATTATAGATTTATTATAACAAAAGTATACAAATCAGGACTGACACTAAAAAAAAAAAAAAAAAAAGATGCGCATGGAACTTCCGTATCTCAAAACAGTGAGCATCATCCTCCTTTTGCCGACCAGGAAACTTGTCTTCATGTTCTGAACCTTTATTGACCAGTCTTACATGATAGGCTAAATCATGCATCCTGAATATAATTGATACCAGCCTCTCAGGTGGGTCTTTTCTGGTCTGGCCAGCCCCCACTTGCCAGCACAAGTCCTCAGATGTGACCTGGAAGACCCAGTCTAAGGCATCCCAATTACTCCCAGGGTTATTCACAGAAACTTGGAAGAAAGGTCACCTTGTTGTTGTTATTAGGCACCATCCAGTTAGTTCCAACTCATGGAGACCCTATGCTCAAGAGAATGAAACACTGTCCAGACCTGTGCCATCCTCACAATTGTTGCTGTGCTTGAACCCATTGTTGCAGCCACTGTGTCAATCCATCTTGTTGAGTATCTTCCTCTTTTTTGTTGACCTTCTACTTTACCAAGCACAATATTCTTCTCCAGGGACTGATTCCTCCTTACAACATGTCCTGAGTATGTGAAACTTGCTTCTATGGAGCATTCAGGTTGTACTTCTTCCAAGACAGATTTGATTGTTCTTTTGACAGTCCACGGTATATTCAATATTCTTCTCCAACACCACAGTTCAAAGGCATCAGTTTTTCTTCTGTCTTCCTTATTCGTTGTGCATCTTTCATATGCATATGAGGCGATTGAAAACACCATGGCTTGAGTCAGACGTACCTTAGTCCTCGAGGTGACATCTTTGGTTTTCAACACTTTAAAGAGTCCTTTGCAGCTTATTCACCCAAGGGAATGTGTCTTCTGATTTCTTGACTGCTGCTTCCATGGATATTGGTTGTGAATCCAAGTAAAATGAAATCCTTGACAACCTCAATCTCCTCTCCGTTTACCATGATGGTGCCTATTGGCCCACTTGTGAGAATTTTTGTTTTCTTTATGTTGAGGTTTAATCCATACTAAAGGCTATGGTCTTTGATCTTCATCAGTAAGTGCTTCAAGTCCTCTTCACTTTCAGCAAGCAAGCTTGTATCATCTGCATAACACAGGTTGTTAATGAATCTTCCTGCAATTCTGATGCCCCTTTGTTCTTCATGTAGTCTAGCTTCTCAGATTATTTGCACAGCATGTAGATTGAATAGGTATGATGAAAGAATACAGCCCTGACGCATGCCTTCCCTTAATTTAAACCGTGCAGTATCCCCTTTTGAGTGCCTCCCCCACCCCAGATTCTAATTATGTCCATAGTGGATCCTGTTTCTCTTCTATATTTTTGTTTCCTTTGGCTATATTATAACTCTATGTATCTCACTTCAATTCTTCCTTCATGCTATCTACTGTGATTTTCTCAATTCCTATTTTCCAACACACAGATTCCCTCTCACCTGTGTCCATTTTAAAGTTTAAACCATCCTTGGACCTTTTATCTTAATGATAGTCTGTTGATCATTTTCAACATTTCAATCATTTTCTAACTAGATTTTTCTTCCTACTGTTTTTGTGTTATTTCTGCTTATTTTCATTTCTTGAAGTCTCTTTTTTTAAGGATGACTTTTTTTTGTTTGTTTGTTTATCTCTATGTGCCTGAAATAGATACAAAAAATTTTTCTATCAAAATTTGTAAGATTTTATCTGGATTACATTAATTTACTAAATGTCCATTTTATTTACTGTCTTTCATGGTATTATGCTTCTTGTGTCTGAATTCTTGTTTGCAGGCTCATTCCATTCTCTCTCTCATTTTCTCTGTGGGTTTAACATACTCTCTGTGGGTTTTGCAATTATTCTTACTTGTTCTGTTTTGGCCCCAAATCTTGTGGTAGGTATTTTATTAATATATTCTTGCTCCTAAACTACAATTAGGTTGGATATTTTCCTCTATTTGGTCACTGATATAACAAGTGAACTGTTTCATTTCCTGATCATGAGACTTTTCTCCTTCCTCAGCATCCTTAGGCCAGCAGACTTATATAACCATCGCTCTAGGCCAATGTTTATAGTAGATTTATTCAGCCATTTTTACTGAACCCTGGAGCCCCATCTCAACCTTGGTTTAAAGCATTAACCTGACTCTGAACTCTTGCCTTGCATGGAAATTTTTTTTCTCCATTAGTCTGAGAAAACTTCATCTTGGAATGTGCTTCAAGAGTACCTGGGTTGCAGACCTGTGGTTTCAATTCCACTGACAACATGCTCCTTTTTATCCCTGGTCCATTTCTGGTTCACAGAGAGATGGCAATTTTAAAAATCTGGTTATATGGCTATATCTTTCCTGTATTTATTTATTTATTTTTTAAATATCTACTACTGCCATGTTTCTGGGAAGAGAGAAAGGGTCTAAATGCAAGAACTAAAGAACCAAGGCTAAAATTATATAGTTATTATTGTTGTTATGTGCTGTCAAGTGAATCTGACTCATGTCAACCCTATAGAGTACAGTAGGACTGCCCCATAGGGTTTCCTGGGCTGTAATCTTTATGGGAACAGATAGCCAACTCTTTCCTCCCTCGGAGCTGCTGGTGAGTTTGAACCTCTGACCATTCAGTTAGTAGCAAGTGCTTAACCATTGTACTGCCAGGGCTCCTTAGAACTATATAATAGAATGTATTGATATATTGAGAAATAGAATTATAGAAATCATGACACATTTTGAGTTTTTCTTATGTAGAAGAAATCCTAAACCAGGGAGGTCAAACATTCAATCCCTATATCACTCTACCTTCTCTTTTATCCATAAAATGCATTGATAATTTATTGATTATAGTACCTTTTTTTTTTCTTTCTCCACGCAGCTTTAGATTATTTCTTAAAACAATTAAAAATAAGGATTGGCAAACAAAATAACCCTTATTAGTAATCCTGTCTTTAATCAAAACTAAAAATTTAACATTTTTATATATGCATAGTTCCATTACTTTTTTAATCTTTAATTTTTTTTTAACTCTTTCTGGCCTCCCAAAAATAGTATGTTATTTTCTGATGATGATCCACCAAGATCCTATCTGAGTGTGAATTCTCCAGCCAATTCCTGTGTTTTTCTGTCAGGGTTCTTCCCTCTGTCTTATCCTATCAAAATCTAGTTATTCCCTATCTTATTTCCCTGGAATTTAGCTTTACATCTGCCAACCTAATAACCTATAAATAAAAATATATGAAATAGAATGATCTGGCATCTTTAAAGGACAACATATTTATGCATATAGTGTCATTAAGAAATGATATTGTGAATTAGGGTCATTAAAGAGGAGTCAACATTTTGAAATGGTATAAGTTGCCCGTAATATCACACTATTTGTATAGTTGTTTCTTCTTTATGGATGCACATAAATGTTTAAATCTATTCTCAAACAAATAAATGATTCAAATTGTAAAATTTCCCCTCTAAATCCATAGCAAACAAAAATTATTAGTTATTTATAAACTTGGTAAAAAAAAAAACTGCAATTCCTAGTAGTTGTGGAGAACTACAGTGTTTACATTTTTAAAACTGATTAGCCATTTGATGTCAATATTAAATGCATGTGAACCTCATAATAGTATGCATTAGCCAAAATCTGAATCAAGTCTATTTGAATATAGCTCCAATATATTCAATGTGGCTCATATTCTTAGAAAAGTGTTGTTTCTAAGAGATTAGACTCAGGGCTTCACATTTTAATAAGATAATGAATAGCTTTATAAAATAATTTTAGTTAGTCTTTACGTGCTATCCTATAGAAATAAATAAGACGACCAGTTTTCTGGGCTAACTACAGTTTTCTGGTCCACCCTGGCATGGGAATAAAATGTTGAGCAACGGAAACACCCTTGGCAATGAAGTTCTCTAGCCCTGCCCCCAGGAACCCTTTAGGTACTCTGGTTCCATGTAAAGCTCTTCTCAAATGGTTCTTAGAATTGTCTTTGAGTGATTCTCTGCAATATACCAAAGTAATTCAATCTCTAGCCTACAAAGATGGGATCTTACCCTGGTGCTATCTTTATGTATTATAGATGCCGAAGATGGCAGATCTATCCTTAAAGTTCTCTAAAGTTACTAACTTTTACTATATCAGAAGAAGATCATGGTTTCTGCTCCTGGTGCTGCCAGTTCCCAGGGCCCCAAACACTGAAGTGGAATTAGTTGAAAAGCCATAGTTAGTGCCGTGCCCATCAGCAGCAGCATAATTGCTACCTACAAGTTCTAATGCCTTTCAGTTTTCAATATTCCACAGAAACTTTAGAGAGAGAGAGATCTTTTAGTTCATAGAACCTTGATTCCTGTGTTAGGTTTGATTCCATAGTACCTCTTTGTGGGCAGTGCTGAGGGATAGATAATCAATCAACCTTCCCTTCTGATGCTTGCCTCCCTAACTTAAACCAAACCCAGGAATATGCTAGGTCCTTCTGTACAGATCCTTGCTTTACTGTCCTATTTCATTAAATATGCTTATAACACACAGCTAGGTCTCAATCTGGAAGCGCTCATAAGCTAGCTATATTGTCTCATGGATCTAGTAAAGATAATTTGAAGACAATTCCATATGAAAAAAGACAAAAATGGCTCTGTGTCAAAAAATGTATTTTGATATTTTGTGCTAAGTAATTCAAAATATAGTTGGGTTCTCCATAAAATGATATTTAGTGGATGTTTATTCTGTTTTTGATTTGACGATTTTATTCTTTTCATTTTTGGAACAAAAATCAGACTAAAACAGATACATTATTAACTATAAAAGCACAGATAATTATTTAAAAATGTATAACACTCGACAGTCTAAGGAGTGTGTATGCTAAGTAGGAGCAATCCCTTTTTCTAGTAAATTATAATGGTATTCAGTTAATATCTTTTCAAAATTTGTGCCTTGTTGGGACTTAAATGCTTTATTGGGAAAACAGCATTGAAGACTGCAGCTGCTAAATAGAAAGTTATTCAGAAAGCCAGTGTAATGATATCTGTTTTCCAGTCTCTGAAAATAAATGCCTTAAATATAAAATGAGGAGTATTATGTTTAATTATAAATCATTGACACCACTTTCCAAAGGAGGTGCTTCTCCCCAGTGTTAGAGGCAACAGTAGAACATAAAGTACATATTTTGCAAATGCTATTGGGTAGGTAACTTAGCCCAGCTTCTCTAGATGATCTTGAAGAGCTCATTAGATGGCAAGTTTCACATAGTGTGCTGTGCATGATTTCTGAAATGGTAGAGAATTAAATCCCAGTAGCTCACTGCTTGTCCACCCCATTTGTTGGTGTGGTCTTCACTTGGAGTGGCTGATATAAGTCAATACCTTGACAGATAAATGGCATTTGTTTAATTTAAATGACACTCATCGTGCTGTCTTTTGTCCTAAAGCACTATGAGGTTAATTGAGCAGATATGAAAAATTAGTCAGGCTAAAATCGCCTTTGCTCTAAGTCAGAATTATTAATCCACTGGCCTTAATTTGGATTGTCTCCATTTTCTATGATAGACTGAATCATGTAGACTGGTTAAAAGAGAAACTGCTAAAGATAATAACCTAATTTAAATTTTTTTCACATGGCTAAGAATTTCAGCATAGTCAATTTTAATTGATTTCAAATTCTAGCCATGGAAATAAGGCTTTTATATCTAAACTATTTTCGTCATTATATCAGAGGAAAAAAATGTGAGACTAGGTCTTATCAGCTATTTTTAATGAGCAAGGTTGCTTATGATGTTCAAAACCATTTCACACTAAATATAATCTTAGATTTCATGAATACACAGTGCTTTTCCATTTTGTGTAGATAATGCATTTCAAGCTTCGTATCTTATAGCAGAGTAATTAAGGCCACATTCATTGTGTTTCCACATAGTAAGTAATTACAGAGGGATTGGAACATTTCTGTAGAGGATTACCTTAATTTATCAAGCAGTGATTCTTGTGGAATAAATGAGCAGAGACATCCTTCAATTCAGTTGTTTTTCCTCCTCTATAGGGTGTGAACGGGGTGTGTGAAATGATTTACTACAGTCTAATGAACTTTGCTCTCTAGTTAAGTGTAGCCGCCAACATGAAGACCACCAGGGGAGACTAGGGGTTCATATGGAGAGAGAATACTGCCTCCTACTGCATCTCGTCTGTACAAGTCCATTTTGTTCCTCTCCGAAGTCTGATTTCCATACGCAAGAGAAGCGTATTTTACGTATGAATCAGGTACTGAATTGGGGCCTTTTGTCGTAGTCAAAATTACCCTTTAAAGTCCCTTACATCTATGGGATACAGACCTGTGAGAGTTTAAAAGGCAAAGATAAGCTTCTTTTATGGTATTAATGTGACAACATTTATTTATTTATATTAATACATTTGTACAGCTATACTTATTTTCTCATGTTTATGAAGCCCTGATGGAGCTTTTTTCTTTTACTTTTTTTAATCTCATTAGCCAGAATCAAAGAAATTAACCATTTGATTATCTGGAAGACAAGAACTCTGGCACTTCTTTTCTTTGTTACCACAAGAGAGAACCCTCTCCCCTCAGCTCTTTTATTAAATCTCTGGTGCAACACAGAATCCAATTCTTAATATAAACTTGTTGGTGATTATCCTCAGTGGTACACTATTCATGGGAGATGGAGCAAATCTTCATAAGTATGGGATGCTCCTTTATCCCTTGTTCACTATGTGCAATTACATTAGAGAGCAGCTGTGTATGTGGCTGGTGGACAGATAGGTTAATTCCACTACAGAAAACTTGAGGCTGCAAGCGTTATCAGCAAAAATGAAGACTGAATTTGGTTTACAGATGCCATGTAGCATTAAAATTAGGAAAATCTTCACAGGCAATATTCCTATAAGGACAATTATATCTCTTTTAAAGTACCTCTGTGAATTCAGCAAACCCTAGTAGCATAGTGGTTAAGAGCTACAACTGCTAACCAAAAAAGGTCAGTGGTTCGAATCCACCAGGCACCCCTTGGAAACCATATGGGGCAGTTCAACTCTGTCCTACAGGGTCGCTGTGAGTCGGAATTGACTCGACGGCAATGGGTTTTATGTGAATTCAGGCAGACGTTTTAAGCAAATGAAGTCAAACTAGAACACCTCATAAATAAAAGTAAAAATAAAAAAATATTAAAATAAAAAAATAGGTTGTACAGATATTATCAACAATAATTCTACATGCATTGGAAATTAACCCAATAATAATAAAACAACAACGTTTGAATTTATCCAGTGATCTGTGGATATTTTTAATGATTGTCAGTCTTAAAAAACAATCAGCCCAACCAAATCATCTTTTTCTTAAATTTTTGTTAAGTTTGTTTTTCCTGATTCACTATCCAAATTGTATCTTTTGATAATATTTCCTGTCATCAGAAAATACCAATATTGTCTAGTTGGTGAAAATTGTAAAACTGTGAAGTATTTTATCTTCCTTATTGAATATTTTTTCTCTATATATTTTAACAAAGAAAATTTAAGCCAGCAATCCATTTAATGGAATCCCTGAGTGACATAAACAGTTAAGTACTTGGCCACTAACTGAAAGGTTTGTAGTTTGAATCCATCCAGAGGTGTGTAGGAAGAAAGGCCTGGCAATTTACATCTAAAAGTCACAGCCTTTGAAAACCCTATTGGAGTGCAGCTCTACTCTGAAACACATGGGGCTGCTGTAAGTTGGAATCCACTCAATGGCAACTTAATTTTTTTAAATCCATTTTAATACATTAAATTTAAAAGTTTATTAAAGGTATTAACCAGGAATTTTTCAGTATATTTTTGTAGACTTTAAAAGCTTCTACTTCAGCATATCCAATTGTATATTTATATATGTAAATTAAAACAGGAAAGAGTCTAACGATTTCTGTTTGGGGCTTTATGAAACTATGTACCTTCAAAAAAAAAAAAATTCAAGTACAGAGAGAGCCATGATGAGCTGTAAGTTTGCAGAAATTCATTTATGATTGAATATGGATAGATGTTTTTGGTTAGAAATAATTTGGTTCCTTTAAAATGTAGCATGTTCACATACATAGATGATAACAAGTGAGGTGATACAATGGAAAAGAATATTCAGCACACATAAAAAAAAATCAACTGGGTTTAAACATAACAAGAAATACGGGGTGAAAACCCAATCAAATGAGGAATTTTATGCACTACTCTGAAAAAAGCAAGAATACAGTTGAACAAAAGTAAAATATTTTGAAGAAATAAAATGTTCTTGGATAGAAGGATTCAAACTTCATTAAATGTCAATTGTGTCCATTATTATTACATTATGGATTTTATTCAATCAAAGTAAAATTGCATTTTTTTTTCTGGAAGTTTGATAAATTGATTTTAAAATTCACTTTATACAATGAAAACGTTGAAGAAAAGCAGCAGGGAAGACGTTGGGAGTGTTAGATATTAAAACATTTTAAAAGGCTCTAAAAATTAACAAGTGTGTTATCAGCACATAATTAGATAAATGCTATATAAAAAATTCAGAAATAAATCCAAATGCATAAGAAATTTTAACTTGTGATAAAGGGGCAGAAAAGAAGATTGTTTTAATAAGTAGCGTTGACGTAACTGAATAACCAAATAGAGAAATATAAAATTGTGTTAATTCCTTCTATAATCCAAAAGTATAAATATGAAATGCATCTGAAATCTAAAAATAGAATATCATGAAACCATGCAAGCACCATATGTTGCACTCCAACCAGGGAGTGTAGAAAACTTTTCTATAATTCAAAATCCAGAAAGGAAAAACTTGATAGATTTAGCTACATAAACAATCAAAAACTAAATATATATTATAAAACTCTAAAAGAAAAATGACAAAAAGAAAAAAATTGCAATTTATATCAAAAAGGGTATTTCTTGTACAAAAAATGTGGAGATCAATAACTTGATAAAAATGGGCGTAATATATAAATACATACTTCACAAAATAAGGCATACAAAGATCCCCAAGAGCAAGAAAATATACTCAATCTAGCTCATTATAATAAAAACACAAATTAAAACAGCATCAATAAACCATTTCTCCTCAGTTAAAAAGTCTGATGGCATACTCTGTTTATAAGGCTGCTTTGTAGGGAGACAGGAACTTTCTCATGTCGCTATTGGGAATGTAAAATGGTACAACCAACACTGAGGCTGTAATACCTAGCTAAATTACATATCAATTTAATGCTGTACTCAGCAATGGCATTTACCCAAATATATGATGGAAAAAATATGAAATGTCTTATGCACATGGGTGTTTTTGATTGTATTATTCATAGGGATAAATGATCAGAGCCTATGTATAATACGCACAATATAATACAATAAACAGAATATGGAAGGATGGTCACTATAGAGTGTTCCTGGATCTGTAAAAAAAGATGAGGAAATATGAGTATACACACACACACAGAGTTTATATTTCCAAGGAGAAACAATGAAAGAGTAAACCAAAAACTAACAAGAATGTTTACATACAGGGGAGGGAGGGAACAACCTGAAAGGGACCATGTAAAAGTAAGACTTCCCTGAATTTAGTTTCTTTTATAATTTTGATATGGCAAGCTATATTGTTGTTGTTGTTGTTAAGTGCCATTGAGTTGGTTCCGACTCATAGCGGTCCTAACCACCACAGAACGAAACACTGCCCAGTCCTGGGCCATACTCACAATTGTTATGCTCGAGTCCATTGTTGCAGCCACTGTGTCAATCCACCTTATTGAGAGTCTCCCTCATTTGCCTTGAATCTGTACTTTACCATGCATGATGTCCTTCTCCAGGGACTGATCCCTGCTGACAACATATCCAAAGTATGTAAGATATATCCTCACCATCTGTGCTTCTAAGGAGCACTCTGATTGTACTTCTTCCAAAACCATTTCGTTTGTTCCTTTGGCAGTCCTTGGTATATTCAATATTCTTCATCAACACCACAATTCGAAGGAGTCAATTTCTTCTTCCATCTTCCTTATTCATTGTTCAGCATTCACATGCATATGCTGCGAATGAAAATACCACGGCTTGTGTCAGGGGACCTTAGTCTTCAAGGTGACATCTTTGCTTTTCAACACTTTAAAGAGGCCCTTTGCAGCAGATTTGCCCAATGCAAGGCATCTTTTCATTTCTTGACTCCTGCTTCCATGGGTGTTGATTGTGGATCCAAGTAAAATGAAATCCTTGACAACTTCAACCTTTTCTCCTTTTATTATGATGTTGCTTATTGGTCCAGTTGTGAGAATTTTTGTTTTCTTTATGTTGAGGTATAATCCATACTGAAGGCTGTGGTCTTTGATCTTCATCAGTAAGTACTTCAAGTACTCTTCACTTAAAGCAAGGAAGGTTGTGTCATCTGCATAACGCAGGTTGTTAATGAGTGTTCCTCCAATCCTGATGCCTGGTTCTTCTTCCTATAGTCCAGTTTCTTGGATCATTTGCTCAGCATACAGATTGAATCGGTACAGTGAAAAGACACAACCCTGACACACATCTCTCCTTATTTTAAACCATGCAGTACCCCTTTGTTCTGTCCAAACGACTGCCTCTTGATCTATGTACAAGTTCCTCATGTGCACAATTATGTGTTTTGGAACTCCCATTCTTTGTAATTTTATCTATATTTTGTTATGATCCACACAGCCAAATGCCTTTGCATGGTCAATAGAACACAGGTAAACATCCTTCTGGTATTCTCTGCTTTCAGCTAGAATCCATCTGATATCAGCAACGATAACCTTGGTTCCATGTCCTCTTTTGAATCTGGCCTGAATTTCTGGCAGTTCCCTGTTGATATACTGCTGCAGCTGCTTTTTAATGATCTCTAGCAAAATTTTGCTTGCATGTGACATTAATGATATTGTTTGATAATTTCCACATTCCATTGGATCACCTTTCTTGGGAATAGGCATACATATGGATCTCTTCTAGTCGGTTGGCCAGGTAGCTGTCTTCCAAATTTCTTGGCATAGACAAGTGAGCATTTCCAGCACTGCATCCATTTGTTGAAACATCTCAGTTGATATCCCCTCAATTCCTGGAGCCTTGTTTTTTGCTAATGCCTTCAGTGCAGCTTGGACTTCTTCCTTTAGTGCCATCGGTTCCTGTTTATATGCTACCTCTTGAAATGGTTGTATGTCCACCAATTCTTTTTGGTATAATGACTGTGTATTCTTTCCATGTTCTTTTGATGCTTCTTACGTCATTTAATATTTTCTCCATAGAATTCTTCACTATTGCAACTCGAGGCTTGAATTTTTTCTTCAGTTCTTTCAGCTTGAGAAATGCAGAGTGTGTTCTTCTCTTTTGGTTTTTTATTTCCAGCTCTTTGCACATGTCATTATATTACTTTATTTGTCTTCTCCAGCTTCCCTTTGAAGTCTTCTGTTCAGTTCTTTTACTTCATCATTTCTTCCTTTTGCTTTAGCTGCTCAACATTCAAGAGCAAGTTTCAGAGTCTCTTCTGACATCCATTTTGGTCTTTCCTTTCTTTCCAGTTTTTAATGACCTCTTGCTTCATTCATGTATGATATCCTTGATGTCATTCCACAACTCATCTGGTCTTCAGGCATTAGTGTTCAATGAGTCAAATCTATTCTTGAAATGGTCTCTAAATTCAGGTAGGATATACTCAAGGTAATACTTTGGCTTTTGTGGATTTGTTCTAATTTTCTTCAGTTTCAACTTGAACTTGCATATGAGCAATTGATAGTTTGTTCCACAGTTGGCCCCTGGCGTTGGTCTGACTGATGATATTGAGCTTTTCCATCGTCTTTTCCCACAGATATAGTCGTTTTGATTCTTGTGTATTCCATCTGGAGGGGCCCATGTGTATAGTCACCATTTATGTTGGTGAAAAAAGATATTTGCAATGAAGAAGTCGTTGGTTTTGCAAAATTTTATCATGGAATCTCCAGCATCATTTCTATCACCAAGGCCGTATTTTGCAACTAGCGATCCTTCTTCTTTGATTCCAACTTTCACATTCCAATCACCAGTAATTATTAGTGCACCTTGATTGCATGTTCGATCAACTTCAGACTGCAGAAGTTGGTAAAAGTCTTCAGTTTCTAAATCTTTGGCCTTCGTGGTTGTTGCATAAATTTGAATAATAGTTATATTAACTGGTGTTCCTTTTAGGCATATGGCTATTATCCTATCTCTGACAGTGTTGTACTTCAGGATAGATCTTGAAATGTTGTTTTTGACGATGAATGTAATAACATTCCTCTTCAAGTTTTCATTCCCAGCATAGTAGACCATATGATGGTTCAATTCAAAGCAGCCAACACCGGTCTATTTCAGCTTACTAATGCCTAGGATATCAATGTTTTTGTGTTCCATTTCATTTTTGACAACTTCCAATTTTCATAGATTCACACTTTGTGCATTCCATGTTCTGATTTTTAATGGACGTGTACAGCTGTTTTTTCTCATTTTGAGTCTTGTCACATCAGCAAATGAAGGTCCCGAAAGCTTGACTCCATTGACATTATTAAGGGCGACTCTACTTTGAGGAGACAGCTCTTCCCTAGTTGTTTTTTGAGTGCCTTCCAGCCTGAGGGGCTCACCTTCCGGCACTATATCAGACAGCGTTCCACTACTATTCATAAGATTTTCACTGGTTAATTCTTTTCAGAAGTAAACTGCCGGGTCCTTCCTTCTCCCTAGTCTGTCTTAGTCTGGAAGCTCAGGTGAAACCTGTCCACCGTGGGTAAGCCTGCTGGTATCTGAATACTGGTGACATACCTTCCAATATCACAGCAATACACAAGTCCCCACAGTACGACAAACTGACAGCCACATGGGTACAAGCTGTATTAGTGACTCACAAAACTCAAAACCAAGATACAATTTTAAAAATTGCCTAAAAAATTGTTAAATAAACTTAATTCATTGTCAGTTGGTGGCATAATCACCCAGGGAGTGATTATTACAAAAGCTTTTAAAATACAAAAGTGGAATAATCCTTAGGGAAAATAAAAATAGGATCAAAAAATCCTAAACATCATTCAGTGATATTGCTCACCTTAGTAATTTGGGTATTGCTGTTATAAACCAAACAAACAAAAAATCCAAACCCAGTGCTGTCTAGTCAATTCCAACTCATAGCGACCTCACGGGTTTCCAAGGCTGTAAATCTCTATGGAAGCAGACTGCCACATCTTTCTGCCTTGGAGCTGCTGGTGGATTCAAGTTACTTGGTCTTTTGGTTAGCAGTCGATCACTTTAACCACACTAAGTAATTACATAATTACAGAAAATTTAGAAACCAAGATTGATACAAGGGAATAACCAAGTATTTATTTTGCTTCTCTTTAATAGCTACATTTCAGAGCTACCAAATGCAGTTGGTATGGAAAAATTTTTATAAAAAAAAAAAAAAACTCCAGTTAATAAATGCAGAGGAAATGATAGTAAAAACAATATAATAATAGCATCTTTGCAATTCAGGGGAATTATAATGGATGGGTAGATTCAATTGAAGAAGCCCTGGTGGCACAGTGGTTGAAGCCATCAGCTGCTAACCCAAAGTTCAGAGGTTCAGACCCCTAGCCGCTCCTCAGGAGAAACATGTCGAAATCTGCTTTCTTAAAGATTATAGCCTTGGAAACCCCATGAGGCAATTCTACTCTGTCCTATAGGGTCATTATGTGTCAGAATCAACTCAAAGGCAATGTGTGAGATTAGACTGATAACTCCTAAACCCACTGACTAATTTTAACATCTCTAAATGTGTAACAGAAGGAGCCTTGGTGGCTCAATGGTTAAGTGCTCAACTGCTAACTGAAAGGTTAGTGACTTGAACCCACCAGCCACTACGCAGGAGAAAAGACCTGGTAATCTGTTCCTATAAAGATTAAATTCTAGGAAACCCTTTTGGGCAGTTCTGCTCTGTCTTATATGGTTGCTGTGAATCAGAATCGACTCAGTGCCACAAAACAAGAGCAAATCTGGAACAAGCAGACTTAAATGCCCCCTGATATAATATGATGGATAAACACAACACCATTTATATTTTGCCAAAAAATTCAATCAGAATCTTATCATTCCACTACATTTATCTACAGTTTATAGGCAATGCTAGGGCTAAGGGAACATGTTAAATGTCCCCATGAGGAAGCAACGGGCAAATTCCAGAATTTGGGAAAGTCTATTTTATAGGGCAAAATAGGGTCGCTATGAGTCGGAATCGACTTGACGGCACTGGGTTTGGTTTGGTTTTATAGGGCAAATGCCCTAATCTTCAACAAATAAATGCTATGAAAAATAATGAGAGTAGGAGACATTACAGATTAAAAGAAACTTCAGGTATGTATCAAAAAATGCGACATGTGCACCTCATGTAGATCCTGATTTGATCAAATCAAGCACACACACACACAAAAAAAGAAATTAGAGACAAACAGGGATATTTGGACACATGCAGGTATTAATTAGCATTAAGTAATTACTGTTCATTTTGGCAAGTGTGATAATCGTGTTCTGGTTAGTTAAAAAATAAATCTTTGTTAGCTACTGCATAGTAATATATTTATGGAAGAAATTCTACGGTGTTAGGGTTTTGCTTTAGAATACTGGAGTAAAAAAATGTAGGAAATCAATAAAATTAAGATTGGCAAACACTGATGCATGTTGAAATAGATGTTCATTACACAGCCGTGCTTTTGTGTGTATGAAACATTTCCATCATAAGAGGTTGGAGTGCTCAAATGCACACACTCACAAAAGCAGTGCTGCTGAGTCATGCGCCATCATTTTCAGCCAGAGTTAGGAATGGGGTGACGAACTGGAAACAATGGAGCCGAAGATGCTTCCGTTATGAAAAGCAAAAACAAGCCCATGAGGAGGCACTTTTATTTTCCTTCTAGCTGCTTGAAAAAGAAGTTAAATACAAACATGAAAGAAAGGTTACTCTAAAAAGAAAGTCACTGGGAGTAGGGGAGGATGGGTAGAAAGAAACCACTGGTTGGAGACTGTCTGCTCTGGGAAACAGAGAAACAGACCCTGTGGATTTCAGTACGTAGCTCCTACCAAGTGTAATAAAGGCAAAGGAAATAAATGTGTGAAAACAATGATGCTTATAAGGCCAATATTATTCTGCTTTTATTTTTGGATGTGTTTTCTAATTGATTATTAATAAATCACAGGTATGTCTATATTATATTTCAAAACTTGTCTATCTTTATATAGCTTAGGGTAAACTTTTTTTAAACACAATTGGAACACAATATATAATATTCCTCTATCTACCTATTCTTTGAAAACTTCAGTCACATACAAAGATGAGGCTCAGTTTATGCCCTTTAAATAAGGCTGTTGATTAATTTTCAAAGTTTTAGCTTCTTATATTATTAATGACATTGATAATATATTTTAAATCTCCCTTTTCTTCCAAAAAATTCACATATGGAATGCATACTATGTCATAGATCATTGCTTTGCATTTTATTGATAATGCAGAATATTATTGTTGTTGTTGTTAGGTTCCATTGAGTCGGTTCCGACTGATAGTGACCCTATGCACAACAGAACAAAACACTGCCTGGTCCTGTGCCATCCTTACAATCATTGCTGTGTTTGAGCCCATTGTTGCAGCCACTGTGTCAATCCATCTTGTTAAGGGTCTTCTTTTCTGCTGATCCTGTACTTTACCAAGCATGATGTCCTTCTCCAGGGACTGGAACCTCCTGACGACATGTCCAAAGTATGTAAGACGGAGTCTTGCCATCCTTGCTTCTAAGGTGCGTTCTGGTTGTATTTCTTCCAAGACAGATTTGTTCTTTCTTTGGGCAGTCCCTGGTATAGTCAAAATTCTTCACCAACACCACAATTTAAAGGCATAAAAATAGGTACCATTTTTTTCTTTCTTAATCTAAGAAAACTTGAAGTTCAGAGATGTTAAATAATATTTTCTATAGGAAATATGTTACTATAATTTGTCCCAGAGATTATATTATTTGTTCTAATTTATTATATAATATGATGTAATATAATGCAACAGAATTCCTAAAACAACTTTTTTTCTGTTCTTGGAGATTCATTTCCAAATCATTCGAATGGCTTAAATCATGTGCCGTTTCTACCTGGGTCATGTATACGGCATAAACCAATTTCTATCAAGTTAACTCTGACTCATGGCAACCTTATGTGAGTTAGAATTAAACTGTGCTCCAGAGGGTTTTCAATGGCTTATTTTTCAGAAGTAGTTGTCAGGTCTTTCTTCTCAGATGCCCCTGGGTTGACCATATTTTCAACCTTTTAGTTAGAAGCCGAGCATATTAACTATTTACACCACCCAGGGACTCCATGTACAGAGCACATAATTTGAATATTTGTGCAAGAATTTAGGCCAAAAACCACTAATAGTTTTTTTTTTTTTTAATGTGTACTATAATTTAAAAAAAAGAATGCTTTCTGTTCCTTCTTATTGATGGTGTCTAATGGCTCATGTTTCTTTACCTTCTAACAATGCATAAAACTTACTATACAGATAAATAATTATACTAAAACAGTGATTCTCAAACTCAAAAGTTCTGAACATTTGAGCATCCCACAGGGCCTCTTTAAGGGTCATCAAATGAAAGCAGGAATAATTAAGCTGGCCTCTAGTTCCTCCCTCTCCTGCCAACACACATGCTTTTTTCAACCTTTGCATTTCTGCTTTCATCTGTATTTTGCATAAGATTTAATTTTAGCAAGTATTCTAATGCTAAAAACCCTTCCTAGCAAAATTTTAATGCAGATAACTTCAGAGCCATTATATTGACATCCAGAAAGTGTGAACATTTTTTGAAGGCCTGTTCTTTGCTTGGCACTTTGCTAAGCATTTGTGGAAATAAAACAATAGCTCAGATGTAGGCTTTTGCCCTGAAGAGACTAAAGTCTAGTGGAAAAATAATAGTTGCACATAAAAAAACTTCAGCAGAGGACATCTACTATGACTCAGAATAAGATGAGAAAGAAAGGGATGAAGAAAAAGAGAGAAAGAGACAGAGAAAACAGAATTGGGCAGAAGAAAGCAGAGGGAGAGAAAATTTAAGCCAATTAAATAAATAAATTCTGGTAAATTTGCTTGTTGAGGGACTTTTGTAGGAAAGTGAAAAAAGGGTTTATGTCAGCAGTCTTCTTTTTTGGTTCCCCCTCCTTTTCCCAGGATGTGTATCTTGCTATGGTTCAGGTGTTTCAAGGGTTTCATATAGTTTTTTTTTTTTTTCCCCCAAAACACAGACCCTTATATCAAATATTCAACTAAGAATGAACCATCTGTTCTAATTATAGGAAAGCTTTCCTGCATTGGATTTATTGAATGATGATTCAATATTGAACAACTTTGGAGATGATTTCTGAGATTTTCAAGAATCTATCTGTCCTCAAGTATGATTTTCACATTATTCACTGTTCTTTAACCCGTAGCTATGGAGTCTTTTATGGAGACGATTCCCACTCACAACTACCCTGTAGGACAGAGGTGAACTGCCCAATAAGGTTTCCCAGGAGCAGCTGGTGGATTTGAACTGCCGACTTTTGGGTTAGCAGCCAAGCTCTATTCACTGTCTTTGGAAAAACATGAACTCTGCTGTGTAATACAATGTACATGGTAGTAAAGTTCCACCAGGGGGCCTGAGATCAACATTGGATTAAATTGTGTCCCCCCCCCAATATATGTGTAAACTTGGTTAGGCCAGGATTCCCAGCATTGTGTGGCTGTCCTCCATTTTGTGATTGTAACTTTATGTTAAGAGGGTTATGGTGGGACTGTATCACCACCCTTACTCAGGTGTCACCTCCCTGAACCAGAGTAAAGGGAGTTTCCCTGAGGTGTGGCCTGCACCACCTTTTCTCTCTCAAGAGATAAAAGGAAAGGGAAGCAAGCAGAGTTGGGGACCTCATACCACCAAGAAAGCAGCACCAGGAGCAGAACGTGCCCTTTGGACCTGGGGTCCCTGAACCTGAGAAGCTCCTCGACTGGGGAAGATTGAGGACAAGGATGTTGCTCCAGAGCCAACAGAGAGAGAAATCTCTCCCCTGGAGCTGATGCCCTGAATTTGGATTTGTAAACTATTAAAAACTGTGAGAAAATAAATTTCTCTTTGTTAAAGCCATCCACTTGTGTATTTCTGTTATGGCAGCATTAGATAACTATGACAAACATTTAGAGGTGGCTCTGAAGGTGAGGGTTGACTTTGGCAGGGAGAGGTAATCACAGATTTCTGGAAGGGTGTGGCATGGCTGTTAGAACTAGGGAAGAAAAGAAAATTTATCTTGGGGAACAATGCCTGTTTAAGAAAATGGAGGGTGTATGTAGTAAACAGAGACTAGTGCAATAGTTGACTTTAGCTAAAAAACACTGGATTTCAAACGGTAGGGAAAGTAGAAAAAGGCTTCCTTACTCTCCCAAGTTGGCCTCTTTGCTTCTTCCTTTCTGATGATCTCTCTTTCCACAGATGGAAAATGAGAAGAACAGTGTAGACAGCAATCAAAGAGAAGAAATTTTGGAGGGGAGGTGATAGATTTAACTCACTCAAAACCATGATGCTACAGCAGTCCTCGGGGCTGTTGTCTCCAGGTAACCTGCCCCTATATTAATGAACATAGTGTAAGCATTCCAGTTCCATTGCACAGGTATGAAAATATGTGAATGTTGCCCAGCACAAACTGAAGTCAAGTCTTTACACTTAGATTTCAGATGAGATAGTCCCTTCCATCACCCTTTAAAAATTTATTAATACGCATTGAAGCTACCTGAATACAGAATCAGTATTTCAAATAAAAGACTAGGACAGTAATTTTGGCTTCTGGCACACTGTGTAAAAAATTCCGCAGCAGATTTAATAGACACTTCAGTTTCCAAAGTGACACCATCATTTTCTCTGTGTGCGCTCTGGCTGGTGATGCTGTTGATTGTGCATTCCCAACACAGACTTAAACGGTGAGCTGAGCAAAAGAGACTATTAGGTGAGGGAACCATGACAGTTTAATGCTGTATGTTACAAAATGCTTAAAGACCAGTTTTCATCTATTGCAAAAAAAAAAAACTCTCACATGACTTACAATATCATGATCAGAGCTGTCTTTATTCATTGAAGTCAAAAAATAATATCCAATAAAAAAGAAAACTAAGCAACTCTGTCAAGGGCATCCTTTTCTTTAGTTTTTTAGTAAAGAGAGGCAAGAGGCCAGGTAAAGTGAGGAAGTATAAATTATTTATTGACCTGATGTTTAGCTTTTCTTTCTACTTAGGTTACTTTTTCTAAACTGGTGTTTGCGATTAGATGTACAAAGATCAGTCATATTCTGTGAGATCACTCCACCTGCAGAGTGGGAGGCATTGGCTAATTCAGTGATGACTCATTGCTCGGTGGGCAGTAAGAACATCTCTCTTCTACAATTACATAGACTTGGTGCTGAAGAGCTGTGCTAATCAGAAACTTAGCTCAATATGTGAAGACTTAAAAAACTGAAAAAGGAGTTCTTCAAAATAAGAACCAAAAACCGAACCCACGGCCATAAAGTCAGTTCCAACTCATGGTGACCCCATGTGTTTCAGAGTAGAACTGCAATCTATATGGTTTTCAAAGGATGCAGTCTTAAGGATGTAGACAGCCAGGACTTTCTTCCATGGTGCTGCTGGGTGGATTTGAATCACCAACTTTTCTGTTAGTAGCCAAGCAAGAACTCCGTGCCACCCAGAAACTTTGTTCAGAATAAGAAGCCAATGTTTAATTAAGAATGTAGATAGAGAAAATCAATAGAAACAGGTTAGTAAGAGAAATGTCTGAGGGAATATGAGTGATAAGGAGCTTTTTCTGTGGATCACATTTGTTTTTAGGCAAGAGAAAAACAGTAAAAATGTTGAAAGAGCAGGACTCATATGGTGTTATCATAAAGAAAACATATTTTTCTCATACATGCCATTGAAATATTCTGTGGTGAGAGACTCATTCTGCCTCAAGATAAAACCTCTAGCTACCTCCAAATTTTATTTTTTCGCTGTTTAATAACTGTCAGTTCAATCACAAAAAGTTTCAGTTCTGTAATTATTTCCAGTCCAGAATAATAATAAAAATTCTGAACTTGTTCAAGGATAAAGCTTTTCACTTCACCCAATCCAAACCTTGTGCAGTTTGGAAGTGGGAAAAAGAGGGAGGTAAGGAGTTCAGCTTTTTTATGTATGTTTCCATCTTTGCAGAGGAGAAAGAAAGGTGGAAATTCCTCCACTGAAATTCTCTTCTCTGTCTCCAGTAAAACTTTTACTATCCCAGGTGGTCAGAAGCCAAGGAGCATGAAAAGGATTTTCACACACCTCCTCTGCATGTCCTGAATAGGCCAGCTGGAAGGTGGGATTATTTGTCACAAGTCCTTTTGAGGCAGGTAGTCACAAAGGAGTACATTGTAATCTAAAATGCCATTTACAAATACTGGTCACTTTGCTGTCTGATATTGCTCAATGACCAGTCTTAAATGCATTGTTTTTAGTATTGCTATGTAGTACCATCGAGTGTATTTCTTTTACTTTATATATATATATATAGATGTGTGTGTGTGTGCGTGTATGTGTGTATATATATATATCCCACATGTCTGCCATTTTGTCATAATGTGGTGGGCTGTGTGTTGCTGTGATGCTGGAAGCTATGCTATTCAAATACCAGCAGGGTCACCCATGGTGGACAGGTTTCAGCTGAGTTTCCAGACTAAGACAGACTAGGAGGAAGGGCCTGGCAGTCTACCTCTGAAAAGATTTAGCCAGTGAAAACATTACGAATAGCAACAGAACATTGTCTGATATAGTGCCGAAAGATGAGCCCCTCAGGTTGGAAAGCACTCAAAAGACAACTGGGTAAGAGCTGCCTCCTCAAAGTAGAGTTGACCTTAATGACATGGATGGAGCCAAGCTTTCGAGACCTTCATTTGCTGATGTGGCATAACTCAAAATGGGAAGAAACAGCTGCAAACATCCATTAATAATCAGAATGTGGAATGTATGAAGTATAAATCTAGGAAAATTGGAAATCATCAAGAATGAAATGGAATGCATAAACATTGATATACTAGGCACTAGTGAGCTGAAATGGACTGGTATTGGCCATTTTGAATCAGACAATCATATGGTCTACTATGCTGGGCAAGACAACTTGAAGAGGAATGGCTTTGCATTCATCATCAAAAATAACATTTCAAGATCTATCCTAAAGTACAACACTGTCAGTGATAGGATGATATCCATACACCTACAAAGAAGGCCAGTTAATATGACTATTATTCAAATTTAAGCACCAACCACTAAGGTCAAAGATGAAGAAATTGAATATTTTTACCAACTTCTGCAGTCTGAAATTGATGGAACAAGCAATTAGTATTCATTGATAATTACTGTAGATTGTAATGTGAAAGTTAGAAACAAAGAAGAGGGATTGGTAGTTGAAGATATGGCGTTGGTGATAGAAACAATGCCAGAGATGACATGATAGAATTTTGCAAGACCAACAACTTCTTCACTGCAAATACCTTTTTTCACCAACATAAAAGATGTCCTTGGTGTCATTCTACAACTCCTCTGGTCTTTGGGTGTTAGTGTTCAGTGCGTCAAATCTATTCTTGAGATGGTCCCTAAATTCAGGTGGGATATACTCAAGGTCGTACTTTCACTCTTGTGGACTTGTTCTAATTTTCTTCAGTTTCAACTTTAACTTTCATATGAGCAATTGATGGTCTGGTCCACAGTTGGCCCCTGGCCTTGCTCTGACTGATGATATTGAGATTTTCCATAGTCTCTTCCCAAAGATGTAGTCGATTTGATTCCTGTGTATTCCATCTGGAGAAATGCACGTATGAAAGTTAAAGGAAACTGAAGAAAATTGGAACAAGTCCACAAGAGTGAAAGTACGACCTTGAGTGTATCCCACCTGAATTTAGGGACCATCTCAAGAATAGATTTGACACATTGAACACTAACACCCAAAGACCAGAGGAGTTGTGGAATGACACCAAGGACATCATACATGAAGAAAGCAAGAGGTCATTGAAAAGACAGGGAAGAAAGAAAAGACAAAGATGGATGTCAGAAGAGACTAGGAAAGTTGCTGTAGAATGTCAAGTAGCTAAAGCAAAAGGAAGAAATGATGAAGTAAAAGAGTTGAACAGAAGATTCCAAAGATCAGCTGGAGAAGAAAAAGTAAAGTATTATAATGACATGTGCAAAGACCTGGAGATCTGGGAAGAACACGCTCTGCATTTCTCAATCTGAAACAACTGAAGAAAAAATTCAAGCCTCAAGTTGCAATATTGAAGGATTCTATGGGGAAAATATTAAATGACTCAGGAAGTATCAAAAGAAGGTGGAAGGAATTCACAGAGTCACCATACGAAAAAGAATTGGTCGATGTTTTTTTGCTCCTTTTGTCAAAGAGCATTTGACTGTATTTGTATGGATCTATTTCTCAGGTCTCTATCCTGTTCCATTTATCAATTTCTTTAACCTTTCACCAATACCACACTGTCTTTATTACTGCGGCTCTATAATAATTGTTGAAGTCAGGTAGTGTCAGTCCTCTGACTTTTTCCTTCTTTTTCAGTACTGTGGTAGCTATTCTGGGTCTTTTGTCTTTCCATATAAACTTGAGAATCTGTTTGTTGATATCCACAAAATATCTTGCTGAGATTTTGATTGGAACTGCTTTGAATTTGTAGGTCAAGTTGAGAAGAACTGACAATTTTCTCTACAACCTCCGTATTATGATGAGTCAAAAATAAATAATTGATTTTCATTTTATTCAGGTTTTTCTTCTTATAAGGACAGTAGTGATGCCTTGCACCATCTTTACATGTCATAGCTGAAACCAGAATTCTTAGTGTGAGCTTTTAAGTTCAGAGAATTAATGTTTATTTCCTCATCTCCTGTAACTTAAAAAAAAAATGTTTAGCATGTTATTAAATTTGAAATAATTTTTTTAAATATATGAAGGAATTTTAGATCATAATTAAGCATAAATATAATGTGTCCTGGATGTCCATTTATGATAGTATGAGAGGACATATACCCTAAAAGACCCACTGAATAAAGAAAACTTAAATGATGCAAAATATTTCAGAGCTTTCAAACAAGTGAGCAATCCTCAGAGTGCACAACCCAAGTAATAGCAACAACTGAGGCAGGTAACTTTGTATTTTGTTCTAAAGATACTGGAACTTGAATTGCAGTTTTCACAATATCAATGGTTTTATGGGCGTCGTTTTTTTCAATGGGGGAAAATCCATCAGTATAAATCTGGGAACCCAAAAGAACTAATAATAAACAAACAAAATATTTATATATACATATTCACGTATTGAAATACAGAAATTCAGGCAGAAATTGATACTGCAGTCTTAGGATGAAATTGATTCTTCTCTGGGGAACCTTGGTTTTTACTCTTATGACCTTCAGTTGACAGAATGTGGCTAATACATACCATCCAGTGTAGTCTCCTTTATTTCATGTCAAGTGATTGTAGATATTTACCACATTTACAAAATACCTTCACATCAGTACCTAGATTAGTACTTCGTTAGATAATCGGGTATTATAACCTAGACAAGCTGACACACAAAATTAACCATCACACCTATGTTAACAGTTTAAATCCAAATGCTAATACTCATATTGTTTTGAGTCCTGAATTCAGATTAAATAAATGATCTGAAAAAAGTAGGTGTGAGGTTAGGTAAATTTAAACCTTAGGAATAAAACTGTAAAAGATATTGATTTCCTAAAATAGTTTAAGAAAAAAAAAAAACGGAATCAAAACACATAAGGAAATAAAGTACCATTAGAGAAAGCCAGCAGAAAGCAAAACAAAATATGATAGCAGGATTAGAACAAGAGCACATTCAGATTTCAGATACAACAGACATAAAACATGAAATTGCATTTTTGAAATATTTAGAGAAATAAAAGTCCAGAAAAAAAAAAAAAGTTGTTCTGACCATTCTTCCCATGAGGAAATCTAGAATATCTGAAAAAAAGGCACTTAAAAAATCTAAGATGTTGGATAATGAGTCAATTATTTAATAATTTGGAGGCTAGGAAATAGAAAAGAAAGGACACCCCACAATTTACTGTTGATTTCACATGGAAGTACTTTATAGTTCCCAAAGAGTAAGCTAAGTGGTTGAGTTAAGTGTTCTCAGATGGCAAAAGTTGGACTCCAGAATCAGGCAAGGATTAGGTTTAGAGTTCAGATTTTGGATTGATATTTGAAGAAATGTACCACGAAATAAGAGTAAAACTGAGGATGATATGCTCTTAAAACGTCTGTAACGCATTTTACAAGAATCCTACTGACAAAGATTATAACTGTAATAAGATGATTACAATTTTTGAGTGAACCTTGGAGACTTGCATTATGTGTGTGTGTGTGTGTATACACATACATGTGTAGTTTTGTTAGGTGCCATATAGTTGATTCTCAGGCATGGTGACTCTATTTGTTCCTATGTAAAGCTGCTACATACGGTTTTCTTGCAACGCCTATGAAATATACATATATATGTGTATATATATGCTTACTGTGTGTTTGATGTTAAGTTTTCTAAATTATTTGTAGAAATAATGTGATGCCTAGAATAATGTGAGTTTATTTCAGAGATTTAATGTATGTATATACTAATTTACATACATTATATAATTTATAAGAATTTTGTGGGCAAAATATTGAAAGATGCAGGAAGCACCACAAGAAGATAGAAGGAATACGTAGAGTCAATACAAAAAAGAACTGTTCGATGTTTAACCATTTTAGGAGGGAGCATATGATCAAGAACTGATGGTACCGAAGGAAGAAATCCAAGCTGCACTGAAGGCTCTGGCAAAAAACAAGGCTCTAGGAATTGAAAAAATGCTAATTGAGATATATCAGCAAGCAGATGCAGCACTGGAGGTACTCACTTGTCTGTGCCAAGAAATTTGGAAGATAACTACCTGGCAGACTGATTGGAAGAGATCCATATCTGTACCCATTCCCAAGAAAGGTGATCCAACAGAATGGGGAAATTATCAATTTCATTAATATCACACACAAATAAAATTTTGCTGAAGATAATTTAAAACCAGTTCCATTGGCCGATGCTTAGGCTTACAGCCACAGCTGGGTACAAAGAATGTTGGAAAGGGTAATCTTTTGCTACATACCAATTATTAGCTAAAATTTAACATACAGTAAATATTACCAAAGGGAAACAGAAAATTTACATGAAATTCAGTTAGAAGCAATTGCCACAAAAGGCCATTGAGTAATGAGAGACTGACACCCCATAAGCTTATTGCTATCATCACATATGTCCGAGCAGAAGCTTACATATTCTACTGTATCTATTACCATAACTAACTTTAGCTGCTGTAACAAACAGCTTCAAAAACTGAGTGTCTATTTATGACAACAGAAGGTTACTCCAAGTCCTATTCACAGTGCATTGTAAACCAGTAAGGTGGGAAATGAATAGTGGTTCTGCTGTATGCAATCATTTAGGGGCCTGGGCTACTTCCATGAATTGGCTCTCATGTCACTAGAATCCAAGAGTCCCCCACTGAATCTACCGTATCTGTCTTGCACACAAAAGTAGAGAGGAAGAGTAGAGGGTTATAGGGATGCTGTTGTGTTAGCTTTAATAGTGATATACACCACTTCCATCCACATTTCACTGGCCAACGTTCTGTCACAGGTTCCACCTAAAACTGAGGCTGGAAAATTTACTCTGTGTGCCCAAGATGAAAACAGAAACTGCTTTCTGACCAGACAGACAGTTTTTGCTATATGAACATTTCAGTTGTACATAGCATTGAAACTATGTCAATGAAACTGGAGTCGTAAAATTATGTTTTGCTTGGGGTTTACATTACGGGTAATAATGTCTTTAAATTCAAGCCACTATATACAAAAGTAAAATTTAAAACTAAGAATTATACTGTGTACCTTTCACAGCTACTACCACTATTTCTAACATATTATTATAATAGATCTTAAGAATAGTTATCTATTTTTAAATAAAGATAAGGTAGGATAGCAAAAGTATTTTTTAATCAAAAACAGCCCAAATGAAATTAAACTTCAATGACCAATTGTATGCTACGAAAAGATGTTTTGTTTTATGATTTGCATGGTTTTCTTTTTCCCACTCATTATTTGAAATTTATTACAGAAATACTATAACCAAGGACAGTTTATTCCATTTAAATATTTGATATACCCTTCAAATTGAAAAAATGCATACTCTCATCAGATATGATGCCATCATTACAGAAAACACAGACTTAATTTTAAAAAGTATCACTGAATCTGTACCATGTAATTTAATAAAACTTTGATAATAAAGACACCTTTGAAAACTGCAGTATTACATGTTTATCTGAAAATTGAGACCCACAAATGATAAAACAAATTCCATTAGAAATGCAAAATAAAATACAAGAATAATTTACGAGAAGTAAATAACCTATATTGTCGGCTGCTGCGGAATAAGCTAAAGCATACAGTCCATTTTCCTAGCCTCCAAAAAATTAAAGAAAAAAAAAAAGATAGTTACAATAACTTTGCTGCATTTCTTCCTTATAGGGGAACTTGTTGAGTTTCCTCTTGAATTGACGTACAATGCTTACTGCTACTGTTGACTCCAGCGGTTTGTTCCATCTCATTAATTCAAGGAGTAAGGAACATCAAGGAACATCAAGAAACATCAAGAACATCATTAATCGAAAAACCATTTCCGCCCATGCCTAAGTGAAGCCATTAAAGATATTTCAAGATCTGACTCAAATAGTTATTAAAACGCCTAATCACTATGTCTCAATTTATTTTCCTATATAATTGTAACATCTTTGTCTTGGGTCATGGGTTGATACATGTCTTTGGGTTTCGTTTGCTACAGTATTTTCAGGCCAAGGTGAAAAGGAAACCTAAGTCACAATCAAAAACACTTAAAAAAAAAAAAATTCAAGCTAAGTTAAAAAAAAAATTTTTTTTAACATATAATAATTCTGGTAGAAGACATGCTTTATTTGGCAGGATTAGAAAGCCTGGTGTAATCTTTCCTCTATGTTTTCTAGACTATATTAAGGCAGATAAATCAGTTCTTCCATATTGGTTAAGTAATAATTACATCTCATCACTTGGTTAAGGAATTTACCGACGTACCACTGCTACATATGTGTGTAAATGGCACCTACCTTTGAACTTTTTTTTTTAATGTATGCTACTTTCTGTTATTGGTATGAGTATCACTTTACCCCACATTTGTAATTGTTCTTTAAAATGTGTGATTAAATAATTAATACATATCTCCCCAACAAAACTAACAGCTTCATTAGAGCAGAAACTTTAACTCTTTTTCTACTGTAGCATAAATATCTTGCCTAATCTCTGGTGCACGTAAACACATAGTTTTTTATGAATAAAAAAAAAAGTCAAATGTACTAATAGCAAAATAATATAATATATATATATTTTATTCTGGAAACACCCCCCTTTTTTATTTTATTTTTGTTCTTGTTCCTGATAAAGATTAGCTTAGCTTTAAAAGATAGCAATAGAAGATACACACCTGTACCTACACACAGACACAACTCATTTACATTCATATATTTCAAGTCCACCACTCGGCAGTAAGTTTGTGGTACTGTGGTGCCTTTCATGTTGCTGTGTTGCTGGAAGTTTTGCCACCGGTATTTCAAATACCAGCAGTGTCGCCCATGGTGATGGGTTTCAGAGGAGCCTCCAGACTAAGGCAAACTAGGTAAAAGGACCTAGTCATCTACTTCTAAAAAAATCGACAAGGGAAATCTTATGCATAGCAGTGAAATATTTTGTTAGATGTGGTGCAAGAAGTTCAGCCTCTCAGTTTGGAAGCCATTCAAAATATGACTGGGGGATAGCCACCTCCTCAAATTAGAGTCTATCTTAAGGATGTGGGTAGAGTCAGGCTTTCAGGACCTTCATTTGCTGATGTTGCACAATTCAAAATGAGAAGAAAAACTGCAAACTTTCATTAATAATTGTAACATGGAATGTATGAAGTACGAATCTAGGAAAATTGGAAGTCAAAAATGAAATGGAATGCATAAACATCGATATCCTAGTCATTACTGAACTGAAATGGACTGGTATTGGCCATTTTGAATCAGACAATCATATGATCTACTATGCGGGGAATGACAAAATGAAGATGAATGGTGTTGTGTTCTTCTTCAAAAAGGACACTTCAAGATATATCCTGAAGCACAATACTGCCAATAATAGGATAATTTCCATAGGCCTATAAGGACCAGATAATATAATTATTATTCAAATTAACTCACCAACCACTATTGCCAAAAGTGAACAAATTGATGATTTTTACTGATCTCTGCAGTCTGAAATTGATCAAACATGCAATCAAGACTTATTGATAATTACCGGTGATTGGAATGTGAAAGTTGGGAATGAAGAAAAAGGAATGGAATGGGAATGGAAAATATGGCCTTGGTGATAGAAATGATGCTTGAGATTACATGATAGATCTTTGCAAGACCTTTTTTCAACAACATAAAGACAATGACTATACATGTGGACCTTGCTGGAGAGGATACACAGGAATCAAGTCAACTACATCTGTATGAAGAGTTCATGAAGAATCTCAATATCATTAGTCAGAACAAGAACAGGGGCTGACTACAGAACAGACAATCAGTTGCTCATATTCAAGTTCCAGCTGAAGCTGAAGAAAATTAAAACAAGTCCATTAGATCCAATGTACGACCTTGAGTATATCCCACCTGAACTTAGAGACCCTCTCAAGAATAGATTTGAATCATTCAACACTAATGACCAATGACCAGATGAGTTGTGGGCTGACATCAAGGACATCATATATGAAGAAAGCAAAAGGTCATTAAAAAGACAGAAAAGACCAAAATGGATGTCAGAAGAGACTCTGAAACTTGCTCTTGAACATACAGTTGCTAAAGCTAATGGAAGAAATGATGAAGCAAAAGAGCTGAACAGAAGATTTCAATGGGTGGCTCCAGAAGAGAAAGTAAACTGTGATAATATAATGTGCAAAGATCTGGAGTTAGAACCCAAAATGGAGGAACATGCTGGCATTTCTCAGGCTGTAGGAGCTGAAGAAAAATTTCAAGCCATGAGTTGCAATTTTGTAAATTTCTATGGGCAAAATATTAAACAACAGGGGAAGCATCAAAATATTATGGAAGGAATACACAGAGTCACTGAACCAAAATGAATTGGTCTATCTTCAACAATTTCTAGAGGTAGTACATGGTCAGGCACCAGTGGTATTGAGGGAAGAAGTCTAAGCAAAATGAAGTTATTGGAAAAAAAAAGCAAGGCTTTAGGAATTGGTGGAATATCAATTGAGATGTTAGAACAAACGGATGTAACACTGGAAGTGCTCACTCATCTATACCAAGAAATTTGGAAGACAGCTACCTGGCTAACATACTATTATGCCTATTTCAATGAAAGGTGATCCAAGAGAATGTGGAAATTATTAAACATTATCATTAATATTACACACAAATAAAATTTTGCTAAGGATGATTCAAAAACGGTTGCAGCAGTACATTGACAGGGAACTGCCAGAAATTCAAGCTGGATTCAGAGGAAGACTTGGAATGAGGTATATCATTGCTGATGTCAGATGGATCCTGGCTGAAAGCAGAGTATACTGGAAAGATGTTTTCCTGTGTTTTATTGACTATGCAAAAACATTTGACTATGTGTATCATATCAAATTATGGATAACATTTTGAGGAATGATCATTCCAGAACACTTAATTTTGCTCATAGGGAACTTGTACATAAATCAAGAGGCAGTAGTTCAAACAGGACAAGGTAATACTGTGTTGTTTAAAATCAGAAGAGGTGTGCATTGGGTTGTATCCTTTCACCATACTTATTCAGTAGATAGGCTGAGCAAATAATTTGAGAAGCTGGAATACATGAGGAAGAACATGGCATCAAGAATGGTGGAAGACTTATTGACAACCTATGATATGCAGATGACACAACCTTGCTTACTGAAAGTGAAGAGGACTTGAAGCAGTTAGGAAGATTAAAGACTACAACCATCTGTACGGGTTACACCTCAACATAAAGAAAACGAAAACCCTCACAAATGGACCAATAAGCAACATCATGAGAAACAGAGAAACTATTGACATCATCAGGGATTTCCTTTTCTTGGATCCACTATTAACACCCATGGAAACGGTAGTGAAAAAATCAGAGGATATATTGCATCCACTAGCTGCTCCTTGGAAACCCTGTGGGTCAGTTCTACTCTGTCCTGTAGGGTCTCTATGAGTCAAAATCGACTAGACGGCAAGGTGTTTGGTTTATTTATTTATTTATTTTTAAAGTGTTTAAAAGCAAAGATGACACTTTGAGGACTAAGGTAAGCCTGACACAAGCTGTGGTATTTTCAATTCTCTCATGTGCATGCGCAAGCTGGAAAATGAATACGGAATACAGAAGAAGAATTGATGCCTTTGAATTACGATCTTGGCAAAGAATATTGAATACACCACGGACTGCCAGAAGAATGAGCAATTTGTCTTGGAAGAAATACAACCAGAACACTCCCTAGAATCAAGGATGGTGAGACTTTGTCTTGTGTACTCTTGGTGTGTTATCAGGAGGGACCAGTCACTGGAGAAGAACATTATGCTTTGTACAGTAGAGGGTCAGCAAAAAACAGGAAGACTCTAAATGAGATGGATTGACACTTTGGCTGCAACAATACGCTGAAAGATAACAATTGTCAGGATGATGTAGGACTAGACGGTGCTTTGTTCTATTGTATATAGGGTTGTTATGAGTGAGAAGTGACTCAATGGCACCTAACAACAACAGTTTAAATATTATCAGAAGTGTTACATGCTTTCAATGGAATATTCAAACCTGTTGCTGTGGAGTAGATTTTGACTCATAGCAACACTATAGTACAGAGTAGAGTTGCCACATAGGTTTTTCAAGGCTGAGAATCTTTGCAGAAGCACACTGCCACATCTTTCTCCTGTGGAGAGGCTGCTGGGTTTGAACCATCCACTTCTCAGTTAACAACTGAGCACTTAAGTACTGGGATACCAGGGCTCCTAAATGGAATATTACTCAGCCATATATAAAAAAAATGAAGTCCTGATAGACGTTATCACATGGATGAGTCTTGAAAACATAACACTGAGCAAAATAAGGTAGCCACAAAAGCACAGCTATGTATTACCCCACTTATATGAAATATCTAGACCAGGCAAGTATACAGAGATCAAAGTTTATTAGTGGTTACCAGGGGCAAGTGAGAGGGAAGATGAAAGGTGGCCTCTGTGTTTAGGGGACACTTGCTTTAAGGCTGATGGAAACATTTGGAAATGGATAGTGGTGATGGCTGAACGACATCATGTCACTGAACTGTTCATGTAAAAAGAAATGTCAAAATTGCAAATATTTTTTACATAAAACTACCACAGTAAAATAAATGTGCCAATTGTGAAAAAAATGGAAAAATAATTAGGTCTAGCATAATGGCCCTTGCCCCTATCCCACTGCTATTATAGCATATTGACATTGGGGGTAAATGTATTCATTATTTTTTAAGTTTAGAATTCACAATATTCATTTTCTACTTTTTTCTAACTTTTCTTATATGACTAAGGGACAAGCATTGCTGCCCAATCGCTCATGGCTATAAAAATTGCATCTATAAACTACACGTTTGTTTGTTTATTTGAAACAAAATAATCATGCCTATTAAGTGGAATGGATGCTTGTATTCCTAAATTTAGACCATAGATTTTAGTTTGTGTCTCACTCCACCCCCTCCCCCTAAAAAAAGAAAAAAAAATTAGGTATTGTTAAAAAAAAAAAAACCCAGAGAAGTTGTAATTACCATCTTTCCCAAACCTTCAAGATAAAAATGACTGAAGCTCTTTTCCCAGTAAACACAGTATAGATCCTACATTTATATTTTTGTTCATGAATCCCTCCTGCTCTGTAGGGGTAGAAGACATCAAAGACACTTTGAATCTGCAGGTGGCATGGTGCAGAAGAAAGAAACCTCTACCGCATCTGTTGAAAGACCTTGAGTTCTTTTACAATTTTGACATTCAGAGGCTGTGTGTGTGGGCTCCTGATACTTCTGATCTGGGATTTATTGTCTTTAAATGGTGGTAAGTCCCTATTATGAAACTCAGTAACATTCGCATTGTTAATAATTAGGGACCCTTGGTGATACAGTAGGAGTCCTGGTGGAGCAGAGGTTAAAGTGCTCAGCCACGAACTGAAAGGCCGGCAATTTGAACCCAGCAGCCACTCCGTGGGAGAAAAATGTGGCAGTCTGCTTTCATAAAGATTTAAAGCCTCAGAAACCTTATGAGGCAGTTCTAATAATAGGGGTTTATTAGGCGGAATCAACTCAATGGCAGTATGGGATTTTTGGTATTAATAATTACATGCAACATACATGTAAGTTTTTATTCAGAAAAGTCAGCTTCTGTCTACAACATTAGAACAGTTAATTATTAGCTGAGTGCAAGACTGTTTTTAATTCAATGTAAATGTAATGCCATCTGGAGACGAAGGCATTGAAAAAAAGATAAGGAATGCCACAAGACAAATTTTGCTAAATCATAATTTTCTAAGGGTTTCAAAAATATCATCATGGCATAACCTTACATTTTTGTCGTTGTTAGGTGCATTTGAGTTGGTTCTGACTCATCGCAACCCCATGTACAGCAAAATGAAACACTGCCAGGTCCTCACAATCGTTGCTTTGTTTTAGCTCATTGTTGCAGCCACTGTGTCAGCCCATCTCATCAAGGGTCTTCCTCTTTTCTGCTTACTCTCTACCCTACCAAGCACAACGACCTTTTCTAGGGACTGGTCCCTTCTGATAACATGTCTGAAGTACGTTAAGACAAAGTCTTGTCAACCTTGCTTACAAGGAGCACTCTTGCTGTATTTCTTCCAAGACTAACTTGTTCCTTCTTCTGACAGTTCATGGTATATTCGTCAAAGGCATCAATTCTTCTTTGGTCTTCCATATTCATTTTCCAGCTTACATATGAGGGAACTGAAAATACCATGGCTTGGGTCAAGCTCACCTTATTCCCAAAGTGACATCTTTGTTTTTCAAGACTTTAAAGAGGTCTTTTGCAGCAGATTTGCCCAATACATCATTTGACTTCTTGAGCACTACTTCCAACGGAGTTGATTGTGGATCCAAGTGAAAGGAAATCATTTACAATGTCAATATTTTCTCTGTTTATCGTGATGTTGCTTATTAGCCTAGTGGTCAGGATTTTTGTTTCCTTTATGTTGAAGTGTAACCCATACAGAAGGCTGTAGTCTTTGATCTTCGGTAAATGCTTCAAGTCCTCTTCACTTTTAGGAAGCAAAGTTGAATCATCTGCATATCACAGGTTGTTAATCAGTCTTCTTTCAATCTTGTTGCCTAGTTTTTCTTTGTATAGTCTACCTTCTCAGAGTATTTCCTCAGCATAGCAATTGAATAAGTATGGTAAAATGTTACAACCTCGGCATACAACTTTCCTGACTTTAAATCATGAAGTATCCCCTCGTTATGTTAAAATGACTGCCTCTTGGTCTATGTACAAGTTCCTTATAAGAACAATTAAGTAATTAAATGTTCTGGAACTCCCATTCTTCTCAATCTTATCCATAATTTGTTATGATTCACATCATCAAATGCCTTTCCATAGTCAATAAAACACAGGTAAACATCTTTCTGGTGTTCTCTGCTTCCAGCCGGGATCCACCTGACATCAGCAATGACATCCCTTCTTTCATATCCTCTTCTGAACCCAGCTTGAATTTCTGGCAGTTCCCTGCTGGTGTACTGCTGCAGCTGCTGTTGAATGATCTTCAGCAAATTTTACTTGCATGTGATATTAATGATATTGTTTGATTCACTTATTTAACAATAAGACTAAGACTGACTTACTTCACTCTTGTTTAAGGCAAGAGACCTCCTGTTAATTCCAACCATATCTCTCCTGATTTGGGGCATAAAAACATACTAAAAATACTTTAATGAAATCACAGAGCTGAAAGAAATATTCAAAAACATACAGTTCCAAACTTTTTTTTAACTAATGAAATATCTGAGACAGAGGGTTTAAGTGACTTTCACATAGCCACATAAATTGCCTCAATCAGAGAGAATAAACTTCAAAATTCTTCATTACTTTCAGAGTGCTAGAAATAAGCCTACTGCAAGTGCTAAGGACTAGCTCTCTTTCATACCCAATTCCAATTAAAAATCCCCAATCTCTCTGTCCAATCACCAAAAGGACACCTTTCGTGATTCTAATGATTGGGTCTTTTCCAAGTCCAGAATCTTCTTGCAATGGAAGTATCTAACATTTTTATCTAGTCCTTGTGTTTTCTTATCAAAGGTCCCTGGGTGGTACAAATAGTTTGCACTCAACTACTAACTGGAAGAAAAGTCTGGTGATCTGCTTCCATAAAGATTATAACCAGTAACACCCTATGGAGCACAGTTCTACTCTGTAACTCATGGGGTTGCCATGAGTTGGAATCAACTCTACAGCAACATGCTTGTTTGTTTGTTTGCTTGTTTTTAATGTTTTCTGATTAGTTGAGTCCTTTGCTTTACCCCTCTTTCTGATCTGCACCACTGGGGAAAAGCTAGAGACAGGAAGTGTGAAACTCGGTGACTGCTGGAAGACTGTGCCTGCAGCCTGGGACTTCAAAGGACTAGAGTAGGTTAGAAGTCCTCTGAAAAGAAATCATCAGAAATTGGAAAGTGGGCAGAGGCTACAGTACTTGGCAGCAGTTCCCACTAATTTAGTATTTATAATCCAATCTGCTGGAGTTTATGAGGCAGAAGAGTGAAAAATGTTAGCCTCTGCTTAAGGCTAAAACAAAAGACGAGTTCCACATTCTGACTTATAAGACTTATAGGCCAATTAAGCTAATGTGGGAAACCTCATCCTTTAAAAATGAATATATATTCATCTGTGAGTTTGAGTTCTAAAAATGATCTTGTTTTGAGAAATAGATTTGAAACTTTCAGCCACTTTGGCTTGGTTACATCCTCTGCAATATATTTATTTGATATTGAAAGGTGTAAAATGATCATCAAACTAGTCATCAAATCTAATGGATGTTAGATATTGAAAGGCAACATCATTTGGCACTGACATGCTACTGATAAGATGACTGTAAAAAATGGATATTACATCACTCCTGAAGGGCACTGTTAAGAAATAGCAAATTTCTTTTACATTTTGTCCACTAAGGGATTCTAAAACTGAGAGTCATCACCACTTTCTTTATTGTGGAAAGAAATCTTAGAGCTGGAATAGAAAATGAGATGAGGGTGACTGGGAAATTTTTTGATCCTTTCTACATTCCCACTTAAAAATTAAATTATATGCATTTACAATTAAATAAATTACATTAAAAACAAATAAATAAATATTCTAAACTCATCACTTGCTAATGATTTATCTACATTTTACCATTATATATGTGCTCTTGGAGTTACGTCTATTGTATCAGTACGGTGAAAGTACTATGTTATGATGTGTTCCTGGGCATCCCTTTCCAAGCCTACATTCAGTGATATCATGTTAGTGACTTCAAACTGGTCATGGTGGAAGTGTTTACAACATGAACGTGGCAGATGCTACAAATAAGGGATTGATTTATTGCTTCCTTGATCTCTCCTGATTTATGAAAGTAATAGAGAAAATGTAATAATACAGGTAAAACTTAAAATGACCTGTGCTCATAGCATTAACATGATGCTGTGTCTAGAGCCTTCACGTTGTGAATAGCACAAGTCACTCAAGTCATTCACTAAGAGAAGCTCACATATTCTTCATTTTTCCCTTTCTTTTACTTATTAATGTAAACAAAAAGAGCACCCAGCATTTTTGTCAGAGCCAGCTGTACTTGCTCATCAGTGATGTGAATTGGGTAGTGATTAAGCATTTGTTTGTAACCAGACTTTGAGACACAACTGTTAGTTGTAGAATTGTTAAAATAGTGGATTTTGGAAGAAATAATTGAATCTAGTTATGAGGGTATATGGAATATTCAATAAAGTGCATATTGCATAATTTATATTAGCAAAATTTATAATAAATTAATGTATGTATATATCCACATGCATTTTCCCCCAGAAACATTTATAAGCTTTTAAACATTTATGAGCTTATGATATTTATAAAATGTTTAAAAATCTTAAAAATTCTAGAAACTTACCTTTGGAAAAGGAAATCTTAATTTCAAATGGTTAAATCTAAGAAGAAAAAAGAGACAAAGAGAGCACTCACAACTTGCAAAGCAATTTTCTGGGTATTTTAAGATTCAAAGCAGAACAAAATGGTGGGGCTTGACAAAAAAATAATAAACATAATATATAATAAATTATATGGAATGATGGTGATAAGTGATGGTTACACACACACACAAAAAGGAGAACATGCAAAATGTGTGAGAGTGACGGGAGTTTGCATTATTAAATTGGGGTGGTCAGGGTAATTGTGTGGTCAGGGTAGGCTTCATCAAGTAGGCAACATTTGAGCAAATACTAGAAGGACATGAAGGAATTAGCCCTTTGTATATGAGAGGTAACAGTATAGACAGAAGACACAGCAAGCACAAAGGTCCTGCAGCAGGATGGTATGCTTAAGGAATACCACTGTGGCTAGAGGGAATAAGGGATGTCGAATGTAGTAAGAACAAGTTTAGACAGTAAACGGAGGGTCAGAACCCATAGTCCATATTGGCTGTTATAAGATTTAGACTTTTTTATTTGAAACTTTTATTGATATAATTATAGATTTACATGCTGTTGTAAGAATTAATATACTTTACCCAGTTTCCTCCCAATGGTAACATACTGCAAAACTGTATTACAATACTATAACCAGGATATTGACAATAAATCAAGAAAGCCATCTGATTCAGATTTCTCTACTTTTACTTGTAGTCATGAGTGTACGTGTGTGAGTGTACGTGCATGTTTCATCCTATGCAGATTTATTACATGTGTGGGTTCATGTATCCATCACCAACCACATCGGAATACCGGACATTCCCATCAATATAAGAATCCCTTGTGCTGCTCTTTTATAACCATGCCAAAGTCCTTCTGCCCCTGACTCATCCCTAACCACTGGCAACTGTTAATTTTTTGCTCCTTTCTAAAATGTATCATTTCAAAAATGTTATATAAATGGAATTATACAGCATGCAGCATTTTGGCATTTGCTTTTTCATTCAGCATAGATCTGTGTAGACTCATCCAATAGCTGCATGTATCCATACCTTGTTACTTTTTATTACAGAGCACTATTCCATAGTATGGATGTATCAGTTTGTTTAACCATTCACCTATTGAAGGTTATCTAGACCATTTTGAGTTTTGGGCCATAATGGATAAAGCTGCTATGAATATTCCTGTTTAAGTTTTTGTGTGAACACAGATTTTATTTTCATTGGGATAAATGCCCACAGATGCAGTTGTTGCTAATATGATAATGGCTTGATCAGTTTTATAAGAAACTGACAAACTGTTGCGGCACCATTTTATATTTACACCCACAATGTATGAGTGACATAATTTCTTGGAAACTTTGCCATCATTTGGTTTTGTCACTAAGCATAATTTCAGTCATTTTGATAGAGGTTTAGTTATATCTTTGTCATTTTAATTTGCATTCTCCTGATGACATTGATGTTGAGCAATTTTTCTTGTGCTTATTTGGTATCTGTAAATCCTCTTTGATGAAGTGTCTCTTCATGTACTTTGCTCATTGTCTAACTGAATTATTTTTATTTTTCTTCATTTATATATATTTATCTTATTCATTTTTATATTCTACTATGCTTTGAGAATTATTTATATATTCTAAACACTACTCCCTGTCAGTTATGTGGCTTACATTTCTTTTTAATTTTTCCTGGTCTGTGGCTTGTCTTTTCATCCTCTTCTTAGGGCCCTCACCAGCAAATAATAATAATAACATTTTATATCAGGTCCAACATATACATTTTCCTTTTAAGGATTGTGCATTTTGTGTCAAGTCTAACAATTCTTTGTGTAGTCCGAGATCCTGAACATTTTCTTCTATTTTTTTTCTTAAAATTTTTATAGTGTTACATTTTACATTTGTGATCCGCTTTAAGTTAACTTTTGTATTAGGCGTGAAGTTTATGGCAAAACTCACTTTTTTTTTTTGGTCTATGGCTATTCAATTATTTCAGCACCACTTGTTGGAAAGACTTCCTCTATTGAATTGTTTTTGCATCTTTATGAAAAATCGGTTGAGTATATTTGTGTGGGACCACCTCTAGGCTCTCTATTTTGTTGCATTGATCTATGTGCCATCTCTCTGCCAGTTCCACTGTCTTGATTACTATGGCTAAGTAGTAAGCCTTGGAATCCCTGGGTAGTACAAAAGGTTAATACTCTTGGCTGCTAACTAAAACAATGGAGGTTTGAGTATACCCAGAGGTACCTCAGAAGAAAAGCCTGGTGATCCCCTTCAGAGAAAAAAATCTACCTTTGGAAACCCTATATAGCACAGTTCTACTCTGACACAGATGGGGTTGCCATGAATTGGAATTATCTGGACAGGAACTGGTGGTATGAAAGTATAAAACCCACTGATGTCAAGTCTATTCTGACTCATAGTGACCATATAGTTAGCTTTAATATCAGGTAGAGTGATTCTTGACAGGGTTTTGGCTTTTATCTGAGTGAAATGGGAGCTATTACAAAGTCTTGAATAAAGGAATGGCACTATCTGAGTTATAATATAAAAGGACCATTGTCTGTTACTGTATTGAATATAGCCTGATGGTTGTAATCAAATATTAGTTATCCCTAATTTTTGATAGGCATATACTACTCAAGTAGAAAGTACATTTTCTAAACAGTGCTTGTGGTTAGCTGTGGCCATGATCATGACATTAAAATGAGAAGTCAAATATGTCTCTGCTTTGTAGATGAGAAAATGGAGACAGGTGAGTTTGAGTAACTTACCAAATATCAAGCAATCAGTAAATAACAAACATGAATTTCAAACTTAGGTGTCCTCTCTCCAGAATCAACCACAATACTATAGTGTCTTATGGTGTGTAGGCATTAAGCCAATGTGTATGAGATGGTGGTTCAAAATTAGTTGAGGATTTAAATTGTCCAGTATGTATTTTAAGCAGTCAGCAGAATTTTATTGAAAGTCTAGATAGATGGGATAGATACAAAAATGGACAAATTGTTCTGTGGATCAGGGACTACTACTAGGTATGCAGAATTCTTTGCCTTGTAAAGTACCTTATAATTCACCACTAGCATATAATTCCAAGTAAAACAAACTTAATATGTGTGTTTGTATTTGTGTGTGTATTTGTATACACACATATAGACACACGTATATACCCACATCTATACACGTGCATATATATATATTTATAAAAAGAAAAGAAAAATTTTTTATATACATGCATATATACATATGCATATAAAAATGTATATGTATTTATGTATCAGTGATAAATGTAAAAAATTTAAAATTTAGTATGCCTAAATTACTTTTTTGTGTCTACATTTAGGCAGAATTTCTCCTTTAACATTTTGAAGCTGTTGTTCTAAGTCTCAAGAATGTTATATTTTCAAAATCATAAGCAAATAACTTAGCTTTATCCCTGGAAAAATATAATGTTTGAAACTATTTAAACGATTAAAAAGCTAGTAAAATACACAAGTTATTTTCTCTAAGAACATAAGAAAAACATTAGAAACAAACATGGATCTGGACTTCTTGGTAAGGGTCTCTGAATTACATGTCTTTTACAATTGCTTTCCTTAGCCTCAGCATAATCACTGCCCACATTTTGAGAACATGAACTATTTCAAGCAACTTTATACAAAGCCTGTCAATAATTTAATTTGTAGATAAGATGAAACCTTGGAATCAGCAAAAACTGACCATGTTTTTGAAAGAACACCATATTCTTATGAAGCATCAAAATCTAAAATAAAAAGTATGTTAGGAGAAAGTTTTTAAATTACTATTGATATCATACTGTAATTTATTTTAATGTGTACCTCTCTGTTGCCACAAATGACTTGAGTAGGTAGACATAGTTTTACAAGCCTGTGTTAGCATTGTAACAGCAATGAAGAATATAGCTTATGTCAATGAAAGGGTAATTGAAGCACTCTCTTTTGTAAAACAAAATTGTATGAAGAACTGTGAGGAGAGAAGAGTTCAATACTTATTTAAATCCTAAAATTGTTTTTGTTGAATCATTGACAAAGTAGAGCACAGACTCTGTGAAATATAGCAATGGTAAAATGAGTAAATTTCTATGGACGATGGGAAGCAAAATTTTTGAAAGACAGGGCTATTTTGGTGTAGAGTTTAAGGGAGTTGCCTCTAGAATCAGAAGCCATTAAAATCCTGGATCAGTCTTTTATTAGTCATGACAAATTTGGCAAATTGCTTAGTCTCTCCAAGCTTCATCTAGAGAATTCAAGAATTAAAGCAAACTGCAATAAAAAATCTTAACAGAATTTCCAATACACAGTGGAAGAACTCTCTTAAAATGTAACAGTGACACTTAGTAAATTTTGGTGTGGTAGATTAGAAATTGTCTTTTGGAGTTTACTAAAAAATATTTGTGGATAATAAAATGCCTAGAAATATAAGGAAAACTTCATTTCAGGATGTTACTTGGGTTCAAATATAGAATTTCCTAAAGATTCAAAAGCCAATTGCCTCGGTAATCACTGCAATTGAATGATAACGTGTACTTACTAGGTATTTCTTACTAAATGGCCTGAATAAAAGCAATTGTTCCAAGACTTTAAGTTTAGCTCTGCATACAAGTATAGATGAAATGGAAATAAAATCATTCATTAAATTTTGTTGTAGTCAACTCAGACTTGTACATGCCCTTTGGGTGCTGAACTCAAAGTCAGCAATGTAGGCCATGCTCATAGTGCAAATACCTTTGTCCAGGGCAGTGTTTTAGATTTCACTAGAACCCTAGGGTTTGGTGAGAAGTGTGTCAGGGTGTGTAAAAGTGAGAATGAGGTAATCATCAGTGTCTACGGGTGTTATCCTTTCAGGTGACTGCAATGACCAGCCTTATTTATTTTTATGGCTTTACATATAAAATTTTGTGACCTTCCTTTTAAAAAAGAAAATATTTTAAACAATTTTCATGCTTAGTAGCCTGTTTGCTGTTTGTGTAATTTTATTTTTTTCTCTAGCAATTCAAACACAACCAATTTACAGATATTTATTTACAAATATCCTTAGAAGCCAGGATGGTAAAACTTTGCCTCACCTACTTTGAATGTGTTATCAGGAAGGACCAGGCCCTGGAGAAAAGCAACATGTTTGGTAAAGAAGCAGGTCGGTGAAAAAAAGGAAGACCTTCAGTGAGATGTACTGACGCACTGGCTGAAATGATGGGGTCAAACATATCAACAATTGTGAGGATGGCACAAGACCTGGCACTGTTTCCCACTGTTGTACATATAATCGCTATGAGTTGGGCCAACTAGATAAAAAAAAAAAAAAAAAAAAATTTTTTTTTTTTTTTTTTTTCGCACCTAACAACAAAAATATTTACAAATAAACACATACGCATACCAAAACCAAAAACCAAACCCTTGCCATCGAGTCAATTCCAACTCATAGCAGCCCTATAGGACAGAGTAGAACCACATCTACCCACAAATATGGAATTTGGAGAAAATTAAAAAATAAATAAATAAAAACCAATACCAGGTTGTATTCTGATATAAGTAAAAGAAAACCTAAACTATTGACTTATGTAAATAAGGGATTTGTTTATCTCACACAAGATGAACACAGATGTGATGGATTATCATTAGAAAATCAATCAACTAATCCACCACGTAAATAAAATAAAAGAATCACGTGATCATCTAAATCAACACGGAAAAGCCATTTGGGACAAAGTCCAACACCCATTCCTGATAAAAACTGTCAATAACATAGTATAGAAGGGAAATTCCTCAACATAATAAAGGGGCACCTATACAAAACCAACGGCAGACATTATTCTTAATGGAAAGAGGTTGGAAATATTCCCCTTGAGAACAGGAAAAAGACAAGGATGTCCTTTATCACCATTCCTATTTAACATTGTGCTGGAAGTCCTAGCTAGAGCAATAAGCTAGAGCTAGAGCAAGAAAAAGAAATATAGGGCATCCAAATTGGTAATGAAGAAGTTAAACTGTCCCTATTTGAGGATGATATGATATTATACATAGAAGACCCAAAAGACTCCACAAGAAAACTACTGGAACTAAAAGAAATATTCAGCAGAGTGGCAGGATACAAGATAAACAGACAAAAATCAGTTGGATTCCTAAACATGGATAAAGAGAATAAGGAAAAGGAAACCAGGAAAACAATACCACTTATAATAGCCCTTAAAAAAAAAAAAAAACTTAAGGATAAATCTAACCAGGGATGTAAAAGGCCTATACAAAGAAAACTACAAAGCACTACTGCAAGACACCAAAAAAGATCTACATAATTGGAAAAACATATTATGCTCATGGATAGGCAGACTCAACATTGCAAAAACATCAATTCTACCCAAAACAGCCTTCGAATACAATGCAATCCTGATTGAAATAACAACAGCATTCTTTAAAGAGATGGAAGAACTAAAGAGATGGGAAGGGTACGGGCACAACAGCATATACATTGACCAATGGCACAGAATTGAGAAGCCAGATGTAAATCCATCCATCTATGCTCACCTGATCTTTGACAAGGGTCCAAAATCCACCAAATGGTGAAAAGTTCAGTCTTTTTAATAAACAGTGCTGGGAAAACTGGATATCCATATGCAGAAAAACGAAAAAGGACCCATACCTCACACCATACACAAAAACTAATTCAAAAGGAAGCAAAGACCTAAATATAAAACCAAAAACTATAAAGATCATAGAAGAAAAAACAGAATCAAGGCCAGAGGCCCTAATACATGGCATTAACAGGATAAAAACCATAATTAACAACACAAAAATTCCAGGAGATAAGCTAGATAACTGGGATCTTCTAAAAATCAAACACTTATGCTCATCAAAAGATTTCACCAAAATCGTAAATACAGAACCTACAGAATAGGAAAAAAATTTTGGCTATGAGAAATCTAACAAAGATATAATCTCTAAAATCTGCAGGAAAATTCAATGCCTCTACAACAAAAAGATAATCCAATTTAAAACGGGTGAAGGAAATGAACAGACACTTCGCCAAATAAGACATTCAAGTGGATAAAAGACACATGAGGAAATGCTTGTGATCACTAGCTGTTACAGAAATGCAAGTCAAAACCACGGTGAAATACCATCTCACCCTAGCATTGCTGGCAGAAATAAAATAAAGGGTATAACAAATGTTGCAGAGGCTTGGGGGAGATTGGAACTCTTATGCACTACTGGTGGGAATGCAAAATGGTACAACCATTTTGAAAAATAATATGGCGCTTCTTTCCTTAGAAAGCTAGAAATAGAAATACCATATGATCCAGCAATTCCACTCCTTGAAATGTATCCTAGAGAAATAAGAGCCATCACATGAATAGACATATGCCCCCATGCTCATTGCAGCATTGTTCACAATAGCAAAAAGATGACAACAGCCTAGATACCCATCGACAGATGAAAGGAAAACAGGCTAAGATACATACAAACAATGGAGCACTATGCAAAGATAAAGAGCAATGATGAATCTGCGAAGCATCTCACAGCATGGGTGAATCTGGAGGGTCTTATTATGCTGAGTGAAATAAGTCAATCACAAAAGGAAAAATACCATATGAGACCATTACGATAAACACTCATGAAAAGGTTTACACACAAAAAGAAATAATCTTTGATGGTTAGAAGGGAGGGGAGGGGTGAGGATGGAAAAATACTAAATAGACAGTAGATAAGTGGTAACTTTGGTGAAGGGGAAGACATTACACAATATTGGGGAAGCCAGCACAGGACTTGTCTAAAATTGTATTAAAAAAAAAAAAAAGCTGGACATTTCATCTCTAGGCATCACCTCTCTAGTGCAGAGAGGAAGAAGTGGGAAAGGTAAAGGGGTAGGGATGGAAGGGAGTATGCCTGCTATCATTGTTCACCTTTAAAATGCTTCCCAGAAGCCCCACCAAGCAATTTCCTTCTGTGGCTTATTTTCTAGAACTAGATCTTTGGCAATCCCAGGTGCAAATATGGGAAGGTTAATGCTTAATGTTTTAGAAACATTATAGTAGAAGAAGCCAAGGGAAACCCAGGTTATGGATGATTTTGGATAGCCAATCATTGTGCCTGCCACGGCAAATCTATAAAGTCTTCAAAATTCTGGGGATGTTTCATTACTTATCACTGAGAAGTGAAACACATAAACTGTTTTATATTAGTTTTTTCCAACACTTCTATAATTCAGAAATTAAATAACACAAAATTAAACAAATGGAAGAAAACAATGATATTTCCTTATATTTAGAGATATTCTCTAATTCCCAAGAGCATTTATAACAAATATTTAATGTTTGTGAATTTAAAATACCAACATGCCTTTCCGTGGTTCTTTGAGTAATTGTACAGTCTTAACTCTTATCAACAAATAACTTTAAAGGATTTTGCAATTTCTTTCTTGTTTTGAAAACATTGAAGCCGTTAAAATACTCGATAGTGCAGAAAACATTAAATGATGAACTATTTCTTCCAATAGAGTTCATGACTGGAAGTTCCTACTTTTGAAGCTCTCCAATAAAGAATAATTTCAAAATTCCTCTTCCAATCACTCAGGATAATTACCAAAGGGTTGAATTCTCCCTGAGACTCCCTGGGTCACAAATATTAACACCACTGATAGCTTTTACTCCTTCCAGCATAACATTCAAAGTCTAATAAAGGGCATCTTTATTAGTCTATAAATTGAAGAAATAAGCAGTGAGTGATTTTTTTTTTATTTTATTTTATGGTTTTCTCATCTGCTCCTTTCATTACCAAATCAACTGGATATATTATGTGAAATGTGGTAGATGAAAGTTTATTCAATCTGGCTAAATGTTTGGAATTAAAAAAAAAAAACCTTGGAAATCTCTGATAGATTAGATGAAAATATAGCCTCTACACTTTGATGCAGAGGGTCAGGGGAGAGGTTGGTGTTTCTTCTGAAAGGGTTATGGGAAGGTAAATGAGAAGAAAATTTTTTAAAAAAGGAATTTCGGAGACATTGAATATCTTAGGCTTAGTGGAGCGTGATGGGGCCCTCTCAGCTACAACTGCAATTGTGAAATCCTTGGTGTGAGTGAAACTCTTGTCGAAACTAGTTGCTGAGGGTGTTGAGTTTTGTACACAAGTCAGAGGAAGAGAAAAACTAATCATGATGGCAGAAGCCAGATGTGCAGGTAAGCTTCACCTCATATCTGGATACCATAGATTTGACGAAGGAAAATGATTTTGAAAGTTGAAATAACTTCCGTTTGGTAGTAAATAATTACATTGTGTTGGTCTGAAGATAAATTTTTTTTTTAATAATTTTTATTGTGCTTTAAGTGAAAGTTTACAAATCAAGTCAGTCTCTCACATATAAGCTTAGGTACACCTTACTCCATACTCCCACTTACTCTCCCCCGAATGAGTCAGCCTGCTCCCTCCTTCCACTCTCTCCTTTCATGATGGTTTTGCCAGTTTCTAACCCTCTCTACCCTCCCATCTCCCCTCCAGACAGGAGATGCCAACACAGTCTCAAGTGTCCACCTGATACAAGTGGCTCACTCTTCATCAGCATCTCTCGCCAACACATTTTCCAATCCCTTACATGTCTGATGAGTTGTCTTCGGGAATGGTTCCTGTCCTGGACCAACAGAAGGTTGGGGACCCTGACCGCCGGGATTCTTCTAGTCTCAGTCAGACCATTAAGTCTGGTCTTTTTATGAGAATTTGGGGTCTGCATCCCACTGTTCTCCTCCTCCCTCAGGGGTTCTCTGTTGTGCTCCCTGTCAGGGCAGTCATCGGTTGTGGCCGGACACCATCTAGTTCTTCTGGTCTCAGGATGATGTAAGTCTCTGGTTCATGTGGCCCTTTCTGTCTCTTGGGCTCATAGTTATCGTGTGACCTTGGTGTTCTTCATTCTCCTTTGATCCAGGTGGATTGAGACCAAGTGATGCATCTTAGATGGTGCTTGTTAGCATTTAAGACCCCAGACGCCACACTTCAAAGTGGGATGCAGAATGTTTTCATAATAGAATTATTTTGCCAATTGACTTAGAAGTCCCCTTAAGCCATAGTCCCCAAACCCCCACCCTTGCTCCGCTGACCTTAGAAGCATTCAGTTTATCCCAGAAACTTCTTTGCTTTTGGTCCAGTCCAGCTGAGCTGACCTTCCCTGTATTGAGTATTGTCCTTCCCTTCACCTGGAGTAGTTCTTATCTACTACCTAATCAGTAAAAAACCCTCTCCCACCCTCTCTCCCTCCCCGCCTTGTAACCACAAAAGTATGTGCTCTTCTCAATTTATACTATTTCTCAAGATCTTGTAATAGTGGTCTTATACAATATTTGTCCTTTTGCATCTGACAAACTTCACTCAGCATAATGCCTTCCAGGTTCCTCCATGTTATGAAATGTTTCAGAGATTCGGCACTGTTCTTTATCGATGCGTAGTATTCCATTGTGTGAATATGCCATAATTTACTTAACCATTCATCCGTCGATGGACACCTTGGTTGCTTCCAGCTTTTTACTATTGTAAACAGAGCTGCAATAAACATGGGTGTGCATATATCTGTTTGTGTGAAGGCTCTTATTTCTCTAGGGTATATTCCGAGGAGTGGGATTTCTGGGTTGTATGGTAGTTCTATTTCTAACTTTTGAAGAAAACGCCAGATAGATTTCCAAAGTGGTTATAACTTTTTACATTCCCACCAGCACTGTATAAGAGTTCCAATCTATCCACAGCCTCTCCAACATTTATTATTTTGTGTTTTTTGATTAATGCCAGCCTTGTTGGAGTTTGTTGGAGTGAGATGGAATCTCGTCATAGTTTTAGTTTGCATTTCTCTAATGGCTAATGATCGAGAGCATTTTCTCATGTATCTGTTAGCTGCCTGAATATCTTCTTTAGTGAAGTGCGTGTTCATATCCTTTTCCCACTTTTTGATTGGGTTGTTTGTCTTTTTGTGGTTGAGTTTTAACAGAATCATGTAGATTTTAGAGATCAGGCACTGGTCGGAGATGTCATAGCTGAAAAGTTTTTCCCAGTCTGTAGGTGGTCTTTTTACTCTTTTGGTGAAGTCTTTAGATGAGCACAAGTATTTGATTTTTAGGAGCTCCCAGTTTTCTGGTTTCTCTTCGTCATTTTTGGTAATGTTTTGTATTCTGTTTATGCCTTCTTTAAGGGCTCCTGATGTTGTCCCTATTTTTTCTTCCATGATCTTTATCATTTTAGTCTTTATGTTTAGGTCTTTGATCCACTTGGAGTTAGTTTTTGTGCATGGTGTGAGGTATGGGTCCTGTTTCATTTTTCTGCAAATGGATATCCAGTTATGCCAGCACCATTTGTTAAAAAGACTGTCTTTTCCCCATTTAACTGACACTGGTCCTTTGTCAAATATCAGCTGCTCATATGTGGATGGATTTATATCTGGGTTCTCAATTCTGTTCCATTGGTCTATGTGCCTGTTGTTGTACCAGTACCAGGCTGTTTTGACTACTGTGGCTGTATAATAGGTTCTAAAATCAGGTAAAGTGAGGCCTCCCACTTTCTTCTTCTTTTTCAGTAATGCTTTAATTATCCGGGGCTTCTTTCCCTTCCATATGAAGTTGGTGAGTTGTTTCTCCATCACATTAAAAAATGTCATTGGAATTTGGATCGGAAGTGCATTGTATGTATTGATGGCTTTTCGTAGAATAGACATTTTTACTATATTAAGTCTTCCTATCCATGAACAAGGTATGTTTTTCCACTTAAGTAGGTCTTTTTTAGTTTCTTGTGGTAGTACTTTGTAGTTTTCTTTGTATAGGTTTTTACATCTTTGGCAAGATTTATTCCTAAGTATTTTATCTCCTTGGGGGCTACCATGAATGGTATTGATTTGGTGATTTCCTCTTTGATGTTCTTTTTTGTTGATGTAGAGGAATCCCAGTGATTTTTGTATGTTTATCTTAAGACCTGAGATCTGCCGAACTCTTCTATTAGTTTCAGTCGTTTTCTGGAGGATTCCTTAGGGTTTTCTGTGTATAAGATCATGTCATCTGCAAATAGAGAAATTTTACTTCTTCCTTGCCAATCCAGATGCCCTTTATTGCTTTGTCTAGCCTAATTGCTCTGGCTAGGACCTCTAGCACAATGTTGAATAAAAGCGGTGATAAAGGGCATCCTTGTCTGGTTCCCGTTCTGAAGGGAAATGCTTTCAGGCTCTCTCCATTTAGGGTGAGGTTGGCTGTTGGCTTTGTATAAAAAAAAATGTTGAGGAATTTTCCTTCAATTCCTATTTTGGTGAGAGTTTTTATCATAAATGGGTGTTGGACTTTGTCAAATGCCTTTTCTGCATCAATTGATAAGATCATGTGGTTTTTGTCTTTTGTATTTTATTTATATGGTGGATTACATAAATGGTTTTTCTAATATTAAACCAACCTTGTATACCTGATATAAATCCCACTTGGTCATGGTGGATTATTTTTTTGATATGTTGTTGAATTCTATTGGCTAGAATTTTGTTGAGGAGCTTTGCATCTATGCTCATGAGGGATATAGGTCTGTAATTTTCTTTTTTTGTGGTGTCTTTACCTGGTTTTGGTATCAGGGAGATGGTGGCTTCATAGAATGAGTTAGGTAGTATTCCATCATTTTCTATGCTTTGCAATACCTTTAGTAGTAGTGGAGTTAACTCTTCTCTGAAAGTTTGGTAGAACTCTGCAGTATAGCCATCCGGGCGAGGGTTTTTTTTTTTTTTGCTGGGAGTTTTTTGATTACATTTTCATTGTCTTTTTTTGTTACGGGTCTATTTAGTTGTTCTACTTCTGATTGTGTTAGTTTAGGTAGGTAGTGTTTTTCTAGGAATTCATCCATTTCTTCTAGGGTTGCAAATTTGTTAGAGTACAATTTTTAGCAATAATCTGATATGATTCTTTTAACTTCATTTGGGTCTGTTGTGATAGGGCCCATCTCATTTCTTATTCAGGTTATTTGTTTCCTTTTCTGTATTTCTTTAGTCAGTCTGGCCAATGGTTTATCAATTTTGTTAATTTTTTCAAAGAACCAGCTTTTGGCTTTGTTAATTCTTTCAATTGTTTTTCTGTTCTCTAATTCATTTAGTTCAGCTCTAATTTTTATTATTTGTTTTCTTCTCGTGTGTGATAGATTCTTTTGTTGCTCGCTTTCTATTTGTTCAAGTTGTAGGGACAATTCTCTGATTTTGGCTCTTTCTTCTTTATGTATGTGTGCATTTATCGATATAAATTGACCTCTGAGCACTGCTTTTGCTGGGTCCTAGAGATTTTGATAGAAAGTGTTTTCATTCTCATTGCATTCTATGAATTTCTTTATTCCCTCCTTGATGTCTTCTATAACTCAGTCTTTTTTGAGCAGGGTTTTGTTCAGGTTCCAAGTATTTGATTTCTTTTCCCTGATTTTTCTGTTATTGATTTCTGCTTTTATGCCCTCATGGTCTGAGAATATGCCTTGCAATATTTTGATGTTTTGGATTCCAGAAAGGTTTGTTTTCTGACCTAATATGTGGTCTATTCTAGAGAATGTTCCATGTGCACTAGAAAAAAAAAGTATACTTTGCAGCTGTTGGATGGAGTGTTCTGTATAAGTCAATGAGGTCAAGTTGTTTGGTTGTAGCAATTAGGTCTTCCGTGTCTCTATTGAGCTTCTTCCTGGATGTCCTGTCCTTCTCTGAAAGTGGTGTGTTGAAGTCTCCTACTATAATTCTGGAGGTGTCTATCTGACTTTTCAGTTCTGTTAAAGTTTGTTTTATGTATCTTGCAGCCCTGTCATTGGGTGCATAAATATTTAATATGGTTATATCTTCCTGGTAAATTGTCCCTTTAATCATTATGTAGTGTCCTTCTTTATCCTTTGTGGTGGATTTAACTTTAAAGTCTATTTTGTCAGAAATTAATATTGCTATTCCTGCTCTTTTTTTGCTTGTTGTTTGCTTGATATATTTTTTTTCCATCCTTTGAGTTTTAGCTTGTTTGTGTCTCTAAGTCTAAGGTGTGTCTCTTGTAGGCAGCATATAGACGGATCATGTTTCTTTATCCAGTCTGAGATTCTCTGTCTCTTTATTGGTGCATTTAGTCCATTTACATTCAGTGTATTTATATATAAGTATGTGTTTAGTGCTGTCATTTTGATGCCTTTTTGTGTGTGTTGTTGACAATTTCATTTTTCCACTTCCTATTTTGTGCTGAGATGTTTTTCTTTGTAAATTGTGTGTTCCTCATTTTCATAGTAGTTGAATTTATGTTTGCTGAGTCATTATGCTTTTCTTGGTTTTTATTTTGAGTTATTTAATTGTTAGACCTCTTTGTGGTTACCTTAATATTTACCCCTATTTTTCTAAGTAAAAACCTAACTTGTATTGTCCTATATCGCCTTGTTTCCCTCTCCATGTGGCAGTTCTATGCCTCCTGTGTTTAGTCCCTCTTTTTGATTATTGTGATCTTTTACATAATGACTTCAATGATTCCCTGTTTTGAGCATTTTTTTTTTAATTCATCTTAGTTTGTTTTTGTGATTTCCCTATTTGAGTTGATATCAGGATGTTCTGTTCTGTGACCTTGTGTTGTGCTGGTATCTGATATTATTGGTTTTCTGACCAAACAATTTCCTTTAGTATTTCTTGTAGCATTGGTTTGGTTTTTGCAAATTCTCTAAGCTTGTGTTTATCTGTAAATGTTTTAATTTCACCTTCATACTTGAGAGAGAGTTTTGCTGGATATATGATCCTTGGCTGGCAGTTTTTCTCCTTCAGTGCTCTATATATGTCATCCCATTGCCTTCTTGACTGCCTGATTTCTGCTGAGTAGTCTGAACTTATTCTTTTTGATTCTCCTTTGTAGAAGACCTTTCTTTTATCCCTGGCTGCTTTTAAAATTTTCTCTTTATCTTTGGTTTTGGCAAGTTTGATCATAACATGTCTTGGTGATTTTCTTTTTGGATCAATCTTACATGGGGTTCGATGAGCATCTTGGAATCATATCCTTTCGTCTTTCATGATGTCAGGGAAGTTTTCTGCCAACAGATCTTCAACTATTCTCTCTGTATTTTCTGTTGTCCCTCCCTTTTCTGGAACTCCAATCACCCGCAAGTTATTCTTCTTGATAGAGTCCCACCTGATTCTTAAGGTTTCTTCATTTTTTTAAATTCTTTTATGTGATTTTTTTCAGCTATATTGGTGTCAATTCCCTTATCCTCCAGGTCCCCCACTCTGCATTTCTCAATTCTGCTCCTCTGACTTCCTATTGAGTTATCTAATTCTTTAATTTTACTCTTAATCTTTTTGGTTTCTGAATGCTGTCTCTCTATGGATTCTTGCAGCTTATTAATTTTTCCACTATGTTGTTGAATAATCTTTTTGATTTCTTCAACTGCTCTATCAGTGTGTTACTTAGCTTTTTCTGTAGATTGCCTTGTTTCATTTCTGAGGTCATCCCTGATGTCTTGAAGCATTCTGTAAATTAGTTTTTTATATTCTGCATCTGGCAATTCCAGGATTGTATCTTCATTTGGGAAAGATTTTGATTCTTGAGTTTCAGGAGTTGTGGAAGGATTCATGGTCTGCTTCTTTATGTGGTTTGATACCAGCTGCTGTCTCCAAGCCATCTATAAGATACTGTAATGATTTATTTTATATTTGCTCACTAAGTCTTATCTTGTTCTATTTTCTTTCAATATACATAGATGGGCTACTAGATTGCGCTGTCTTGATTGTTGTAGCCCTTGAATCACTTATGTCCCATTACCAGGTGGTTTGGGCTGTTACCAGATATATAAGCCTAAGATTCCATTCATTATTCTTGAGGAGAATCTGATTTTCAGTCACCAAGTGTGTGGTATAGACTGTCACCTATTCAGTTAGAGGAGTAGTGGTGATAGTTGTGTGTACCAGATTCTAGTAACAGCAGGGGGTCACACTTCAGCGGGGGCAGGATGTTGACAGGCTTCCCCCAAGTGCCAGTGATGTAGGTGTGTCTCTATTCCTAAAGCACTTTGGTGGGTGGGCTCAGCAGGTGTACCTTAGGCACCCAATGCATGTACCTCTACAGATTGGTAGGTGTCACTATCCTCAGACCCCTATGGCAGGAGTCTAAGTGGTTTGGGTGGAGCTTCAGCCCTCAGTTCCCTGTTGTGGCTCAGTGAGGGCTGTTTAATATGCAGAGATATCAGACCTGGGAAACTTGTCTTTCCAGTAATCCACTAAAACAGTTACAGTCAGATCCCTATCAGAATTGCCTTTGCATTATAATAGCCACCTTGTTCCCTGTAGGGATGAAAGCCCCAGACTGTGGATCTCATATGCTTGGCTGGAGCTGGTTCTGTGTTTTTTAGTCCAATTTCGGGAAGTCAGGGAAGGATTTTTGGTCCCTGGTTTTTTTTGTAGTTGCTTCTCTCAGGCCAGGAGAATGGGTTAGGAAAAGACAAAACAAAACAAACAAACAAAAAAACAGCATCACAATTCACTGTCTGGCTCAGGAAATTCCAATGTTAATGAAGCTGCCTGGGAAGGGGAAGGGAGGGATCAGATAGATAGGAGAGAGTAGCACCCAGGAATATAAACAAAGTTAGTTATCTTGCTTGGTGATGACTGTTTTATCTGAGATTCCCCAGGGGTGTGTAGCCTGTGTGCATTGGCTGGGTTGAGATTGCCCGCGAGGGTCAGGCCCCTGTCCTGTGCTTGTGCTGTCTCAGAAGCCGTGGTCTGTTCCTTCGCTTCCAGTCCAAAGCCCAGCGCCAAGGTTCCCCAGCTGGGACGCCACACTCCAGGCTCGAAAACCAGTCGCTGCCTCTTGGTGACTTCTCCTCCTGTCAGTCACGTCACTGTGCTGCCTGCGTGCACTGGCTGGGCTTCACCCAAGGTCACTTCTGGGGGCTGGGGCTGCACCCCGTGTTTGCGCCATCTCAGGATGCCGTACTCAGCTCCCCTGTGCCTAGTCTAAATCCCGGCGCCAAGGTTTTCTGACTGGGACGCTGGCTCTAGGCTCCGAAAACAGTCACTGCTTCCCTGTGGTTGCTCGTTCTCAGTCTATGTCACTCAGGTCAACTCTTTAGCTCTGTGTTTGATGGTCAGGGTTCTTAGATTGTCGTGTATGTGCTCTATTAACTTGTTTTTCCAAGTCTTTGTTGCAAGAGGGATCCGAGGTAGCTTCTACCTAGTCAGCCATCTTGGCCCCGCCCTCCTGAAGATAAATTTTTAATAGCAGCATTTTTTTTTTTGCTCATGGATTTCCTTCATTAAATGAAACAAATTAACCAGGCCGCATTGTAGCTTGCTATAGACTCCAGACTTCACCGGGCTTCACTATCAGACACTGAAAAATTTAGACCTGTTATTGGAAAACTTGAGCTGGAAAATAGAGTTCATTGTCATAGTTATATTGAAATGATCATAATTTCTTACATAATGAGGTAGGCTGAGTCAAAACCAAACCAAATTCGTTGCCATTAAATCTGACTCACAGAGATCCTGTAGAACTAATCTGCCTCAAAGAGTTTCCAAAGAGCCCCTGGCGGATTTGAACCACCAACCTTTTGGTTAAAAAAAAAAAAATTTTAGCAGCCATAAATCTTAACCACTATGCCACTAGGGTTTCCAGGCTGACTAAAGGCACCCAAAGATGTCCACATTCTAATCCCTGAAATCTGCGAATATGTTACTGTACCAAAGCCAAAGCCAAATCTGTTGACGTTAAGTCAATTCTGACTCATAGTAACCCTATAGAACAGGGTAGAACTGCACCATAGGTTTTCCAGAGATCAGCTGGTGAACTCAAACTGCCAACTTTTTGGTTAGCAGCCTGAGCTCTTAACCATTGTGCCACCAGGGCTCCATATTACTATAAGAATATATCAAATCCCAACTTTTCACTTCTCTGCCACTTCTGTTCTGGCACCAGCTGCACGGGCAGCACTTTTTCCCCTAATGCTAACCATTTGGAGCGAGGTAAAATCTCACAAGTTAAAGAACGTACTCCTATATACTGCCAACTTGACCCAAGACGTCAGATGCCAACTTCAGAGTCCCTAGGTCTTCCCTCATCTTGAAGCTGCTGGTTATAAATTTGGGTGTTTTCTCTACCCCTCAGAATACTAGCTGTAAACTGGGAAAGCCCTCAATCCCCTTATTTCTGACTTGCTGGCTCCTCCTACTCCTTTGGGTTCTATAATTCACTAGAAGGACTCACAGAACTCATGAAAAGCACTATAATTACAATTACAGCTCTATTGTAAAGATTATAAATCAGGATCAGCGTAAAGAAGTTATGCATAGGGCAAGATCTTGGAGGTTTCCCAACCCAGAGCTTCCGTGTTCCAAACAAGTAGTAGATCACTCTTCTGAGAGGTGTCTTTTGCCAAACAGGAAGCTCATGGAGCTTTCATATCATATCTTAGGCTTTGTGGACTTTGATGGGGCCCTCTGAGCTAGAACTCAAATTGTGAAATCCTTGGTGTGAGTGAAACTCTTGTAGAGTTTTTGAGACCTCATTACATAGCCATGATTGATTGAATCATCCCACCTCCCCTGAGGTCAACTGAATCAAGGTAGTTCTTTCTGGCCTGGACAACACTGACCTGAGTCACCTCATTAGCATAAACCCTTGGGTGTGGTCTGGAGCCCTTATCAAAGATACTTTAATCACTGGGGAAATGTCAAGGTTTTAGAGGTTATCAGGAATTAATGACAAAGATCAAAATCTTTGAGTAAATGTAGCGTGCACCACACAGTTACCTTTCCTGATTTTGCAGATGTGACTAAGGATCTTGAGATGGTGAAATTATTTTGGATTATCCAGATGCGCCCAACATAATCATAAGTGTCCTTATAAGAGGGGGAAAGGAACATTAGAGTTGGAGAAAAGTTGAGGAAATGGAGTCAGAGAGGAAAGAAGATGACACACTGCTGACCTTGAAGACAGAAGAGGGGGTCATAAGCCAAGGTATGTAGGTGGCCTCTAGAAGCTGAAAAAGGCAAGGAAATGGATTCTCCCCTGCAGCATCCAGAATGAATACAGTCCTTCTGAAACCTTGATTTTAATATTTGTGACCTCCAGAAGTGGAGATCTTGTGACTCAATGGTTAAACCACTCAGCTGCTAACCCAATTGTCAGCAGTTGGAACCCACCAGCAACTCTGTGGGAGAAAGATGTGACCATCTACTTCCATAAAGAGTTACAGCCTTGGAAACCCTATGTGGCATTTCCACCCCGTCTTATAAGGTTGCTATTAGTGGAAATCGACTTGACAGCAGTGGGTTTGATGGTTTGAACCTCCAGAGCTGTAAATAACACATTTGTTTTATTTTAAGCTACTAAGTTTGTGGACATTTGTTACAAAAGGAATAGAGAAATAAAGAAGTAGTATTTTGAGACTATGTAGAACAGTAAGAATAAATTGCTGTGTGTGACACAACTTGGATTCCAAAATTCATTTGTTTTCTTTCCAAGCCTAGGTGCTCCTGAATCTTGTGACGTTCAATGAAAAGTTATCTAAGTAATGTACTCGTCTTCTCCAACACATGCACTTACTGTCAAGGTGTGGCAAATCAATAGCATCTCTTGTCAGGAACAGCTGAAACCTTTCCTAATTCCTATTTCTTAGCTTGCCTTAAAACTACCACAACAACTTCATCATTACTGCTGCTGGGCGTAAGTCTGTGATAAGTATTATACCATTTTTTTAATGAACAAACCAAATACAGGTTTATTGTATTTTAAAGGTCAGTGCGCAATTACTGGGGCTACTAAATGACTTTAATTTTTTATGGGACTTTCAAAAACTTGTAGTATATATTCCATCTGCTCATGCTATAAAAATGATTTAATAATTGGCTGTATTTCAGAAGTCTTAAAGAAAACACTGCCTGGACAAAAAGCTGTGGTGAACTGTGAAACGTTCCATCAAGGTTAGGTTTCACCTAGGTTGTGACAAGCAATTTCTATGTTGTAGAACAACTCTGCTGTGGAACTAAATAGAAAACAAAAAAAAATAGTATGTGTGATTGTAATGTGCACAAAAAAAGGTTGCTGTGGTGATTTTATTCTGCCATTTGTCTGTCTTTAAATAAATTGAAAATGTAACAGGAACTATACCACTATAATGTAATGTACGATACTATATTGTTTATTGATAGAACACAGAATAACAAATTATACTACTGTAGTTCATAATTTATTTTATAAAATTATTTCTCTCAATTTCTGCTATGCTGTACCTATAATTTTCATTATTTCTGCTCAACAGCTTTTATTATTTACAGACTTCAACAGGGCTTCTTGCCAAGAAAAACTTTTCTTTAAGACAAGAGATACGTACATTGAGAGACAAGTCAGAAAACCATGAAGCCCTTGAAATTACCCTAATATTGTATTTAATGTGTGTGGTTTTCTGCTTCAGTGACTATAAAAAAATCAAATTTATAAAGAGTAATACGCTTTTTTCATTTATACAAGAGTGTCCAGATGTTTCAAATGATTGGAAAATTGTTAGTTACTTTCTGTGTGTCTCTCTATATACATTTTGCCTAAGACATTGTATTTAATACTTAATTTCATTTGCTACTTCATTAATGAGGCAAGATTGAATTTTATTTGGCCAAATTTCAATTTTATTGCTTGTGTTTGTTCAATAAATCATATATTTATTATAATATTTTATATCAATACAGTTATATATGTGTGTATTCATAAATGCATGTGTATATATACATATATATGCATATACATATGTATACATACATATATAAGTATATATATGTCTGTATATTTGTGTGTATTCTATTAGCATTTTGTGATCCAAAATGTCTATGTTAAAAGACCATATGTTTATATAACTAAACTCACAAATAAATAAATACATTATTTTAATTAATGAATTTCACAAGCCATTTAAGAACACATATATTGCAACCCACCATTCATCTGTCAGTTTGTTGTACTGTGGTGGCTTTCATGTTGCTGTAATGCTGGAAACTATGCCTCCAGTATTTCCAATATCAGCAGGGTTACCCATGTTGGACAGGATTCAACAGAATTTCCAGACTAAGAAAACTAGGAAGAAGGATCTAGTGGTTTATTTCTGAAAACAGTTGGCCAGCGGAAACATTAAGAATAGCAGCAGAACACTGTCTGATATAGTACTGGAAGATGAACCCCTCAGGTTGGAGGGCGCTCAAAATATGCCTTGGGAAGAGCTGCCTCCTTCAAAGTAAAGTCAACTTTAACGAAGTGGATGGAGTAAAGCTTTCAGGACCTTCATTTGCTAAGGTGGCATGACTCAAAATGAGAAGAAACAGCAGCAGATAGCCATTAATAATTGGAAAGTGAAATGTACGAAGTACGAATCTAGGAAAATTGGAAGTCATCAAAAATGAAATGGAGTGCATAAATATTGATACCATAGGGATTAGTGAGCTGAAATTGACTGATATTGGCCATTTTGAATCAGAAAATCTTGTGGTTTTTTTATGCAGTAAATGACAAATTGAAGAGGAATGGAGTTACATTCATCATTAAAAAGAACATTTCCAGATCTATCCTGATTCCAAAGCCAATGCTTCAGACAGGTTTTGGACTGGACTATGGAATAGAAAATGATACTGGTGAAGAGTGAGCTTCTTGGAGGCATGAGACTATGTGGGCAGCTCCTGTCTGGAGAAGAGATGAGAGGGCAGAAGGGGTCAGAAGTTGGCCGAATGAACACAAAAATAGAGAGTGGAGGGAAGGAGTGTCTCATTAGAGGGAGAGCAACTAGGAGTATATAACAAGGTGTATATAAGTTTTTGCATGAAAGACTGACTTGGTTTGTAAACTTTCATTTAAAGCACAATAAAAATTAAAAAAAAAAAAAAGAAAGAAAAGTCTCTCCTGAAGTACAAGGTTGTCAGTGATAGGATAATATCCATATGCCTACAAAAAAGACCATTTAATACTACTATTCAAATTTATGGACCAACCACAAAGGCCAAAGATGAAGAAATTGAAGATTTTTACCAACTTCTGCAGTTTTAATTGACCAAACACGCAATCAAAATGCATTGATAATTACTGGTGATTGGAATGTAAAAGATGGGACAAAAAAGAAGGATTAGCAAATGGAAAATATGGCCTTGGTAATAGAGATGATGCTGGAGATTACATAATAGAATTTTACAAGGCTAATGACTTCTGGATTACAAATACCTTTTTTTACCAACATAAATGATGACTATCCATGTGGACTTCACCAGGTGGAATACACAGGAATCAAATTGACTACATCTGTGGGAAAAAGCCATGGAGAAGCTCAATGTCATCACTCAGAACAAAGCCAGGGGCTGAACAGACTATCAATTCCTTATACAAAAGTTTGAGTTGAAGCTGAAGAAAATTAAAATGATGTCATGGATTGAATTATGTCCCCCCAAAATACGTGTATCAATTTGGCTGGGCCATGATTCCCAGTATTGTGTGATTTTCCTATATGTTGTAAATCTTGCCTTTATGATATTAATGAGGGAAGATGGGTGGCAGTTGTGTTAGTGAGGCAGGGCTCAATCTACAAGACTGGATTGTGTCTTGAGGCAATCTCTTGAGATATAAAAGAAAGAAGCCAGCAGAGAGACAGGGGGACCTCATACCACCAAGAAAGCAGTGCCGGGAGCAAAGCTTATCCGTTGGACCCAGGGTCCCTGTGTGGAGGAGCTCCTAGTGTGGGGGAAGATTGTTGAGAAGGCCGACAGAGAGAAAAAGCCTTCCCCTGGAGCTGAAGCCCTGAATTTGGACTTTTAGCCTACTTTACTAGGAGAAAATAAACTTCTCTTTGTTAAAACCATCCACTTGTGGTATTTCTGTTAGAGCAGCACTAGATAACTAAGATAAGCAAGTTCACCAGAGCCAAAATATAGCTTGTATATATCCTACCTGAATTTAAAGACCATCTCAAGGATAGATTTCACTCACTGAACACTAATAACTGAAGATCAGACTAGTTGTGGAATGACATTAAGGACATCATACATGAAGAAACCAAAAGGTTGAAGACATGGCCCCCAGACTCTCTGTTAGCCCAAAACTAAAATCATTCCTGAAACCAACTCTTCAAAAAAAAAGATTAAACTACACTATAAGACATAAAAAGATATTCATGAATAGTGTGCTTCTTAACTCAAGTAGACAGGAGACTAAATGAGCAGTTCCTGTCCAAAGACAAGAAGAGAAGGCAGAAAGGGACAGGAACTGGTTGAATGGACACAGGAAATCCGGGGTGGAAAGGAGAAGTGTGCTGTCACATTATAGGGAGAGCAACTAGCGCCGTATAACAATGTGTGTATACATTTTTGTATGAGAAACTAACTTGAACTGTAAACTTTCACTTAAAGCACAATAAAAAAAAAAAAAGAAAGAAAGCAAAAGGTCATTAAAAAGACCAGAAAGAAACCAAAGACCAAAATGGATGTCAGAAGAGACTCTGAAAGTTGCTCTTGAATATAGAGTATAGAGTAAATAACTTGATGGAAGAAATTATGAAGTAAAAAAACCAAGTAGAAGATTTCATAGGGTACTCAAGAGTAAAAGTACTATGATGAAGGGAGCAAAGACCTGGGTTTAGAAAATAAGGGACAAATATGATTGACATTACTCAAGCTGAAAAACTGAAGAAAAATTGAAACCTCAAAAGTTGCAAATGTGAAGAATTCTACATGGAAAATATTGAACGATGCCTGAAGATTCAAAAGAAGATGGACAAATATATTGAGTCACTGTATCAAAAAGAATTGGTCAACACGCAGCCATTTCAGGAGGTACCACGTGATCAAAAACCGATAGTACAAAAGGAAGAAGTCCAAGCTGTACTGAAGGCACTGGCAAAAAACAAGGCTCCAAGAATTAACAGAACAGCAATTGAGATGTTTCAACAAACAAATGCAGTGCTGGAGACACTCATTCGTCTATGTCAAGAAATTTGGAAGATAGCTACCTGGACAGCCCACTGGAGAGATCCGTATTTGTGCCTGTTCCAAAGAAAGGTGATCCAACAGAATGAAGAAATTACTAAACGATATCATTCAATCATACACAAGTAAAATTTTGCATATCATTCAAATGTGATTGCAGCAGTACATTGACAGGGGACTGCCAGAAATTCAAGCTGGATTCAGAAGAGGAAGTTGAACAAAGAATATCATTGCTGATGTCAGATGGATCTTGGGTGAAAGCAGAAAATACCAGAAAGATGATTATCTGTGTTTTATTGACCGTGCAAAGGCATACAACCTTGTGGATGATAGCAAATCGTGGGTAACATTTCAAAGAATGGTACTTCCAGAACACTTAAGTGTGCTTATGTAGAACCTGTAAATAGACCAAGAGGCAGCCCTTAGAACAGAACAAAGGGATACTGTGTGGTTTAATGTTGGGAAAGATGTATGTCAGAATTGTATCATTTTACCATACTTATTCAATTTGTATATTGAGCACATAATCTGAGGAGCCAGGCTATGTGAACAAGAATGAGGCATCAGGATTGGAGGAAGACTCATTAACAACCTGCTATGTGCAGATGACACAACCTTGCTTGCTGAAAGCAAAGAGGACTTGAAGCACTTACTGATGAAGGTCAGATACCACAGCCTTCACTACAAATTATACCTCAACATAAAGAATGTGAAAACACTCACAATGAACCAATAAGCAACGTTATGATAAACAAAGAAAAGATTGAAGTTGTCAGGGATTTCATTTTACTTAGATCCACAATTAACATTCATGGAAGCAGCAGTCAAAAAATCAGGTGAAACATTGCATTGGGCAAATTTACTGCAAAAGAACGCTTTAAGGTGTTAAAAAGCAAAGATGGGACTTTGAGGACTAAGATGTGCCTGACCCAAACCATGGTTTTTTCAATTGCCTTGTATTCATGCAAAAGCTGAACAATGAATAAGGAAGACAAAAGAAGAATTGATGCCATTAAATTAGTGTTGGTGAAAAATATTGAATATACCATGGACTGCCAAAAGAGCAAACAAAAATATCTTGAAAGAAGTACAACCAGAATTCTGCTCAAAAGCAAGGACAGGAGACTTCATCTCACATACTTAGAACATGTTAGCAGAAAGAATCAGTCTCTGGAGAAGGACATCATGCTTGGAAAAGTAGAGGGTCAATGAAAAAGAGGAAGATCCTGAATGAAATGGATCGACACAGTGGCTGCAGTAATGGTCTTGTGCATTACAAATATCATGAAGAGGGCACAGGATTGGGTAGTGTTTCCTTCTGTTGTACCTAGGGACGCTATGAGTCAGGACCAACTTGATGGCACCTAACAACAACAACAGTTGTTACCACACTAATTAAATACCATACTAATGCTGCATAGACTCAATTTAGTTTACTTATCCAAGGGCTGAAAAACTACAGATACTCTCTTTCCTCTCTGTCAAAAAAAAAACAAGTGTTTATCCTTATTATTGAGAGTTTGGTGAGTTGCGATATATGACTAAAGTGATACTGACCCATGAAAAGACAGAACCTTTGATATTTATAAGCTCTGAATTACTGAATGAGTACCTGAAAAAATACTCTTGGTACTTATTATTAATCTAATTTCTTATAATTAACATAATTAATTAAATAATCAAGGATATCATACATGAAGACAGCAAGAAGTCACTAAAAACGAAAGGAAGAAAGACCAAAATGGATGTCAGAAGACACTCAAACATGCTCTTGAACATAGAGTATACATATGCAGTATTGTGGTATAAATCAAGTTAAAGGGGAGATGGGGTATATGTATAGTAGCAATCACACAAAGTCAAACAAGTAAACCTGGTTTAAAAAAGAGAAGCTGCTCATGAAAATAATAAGAATGGAAAGAATGACAATTTCTTGAACTCTTTCTTTGTAATTTGAAAAACATTTTCTTTACATTACCACAATCAATATTCAGCAACAGCTCTGTAAAGGAGAATCATTATTCTACTTGACGACTTAGGTTAAGCGCATCTTCCCAGTTTGCTAAGCCAGTAAATGGAGAAGTAGAGACACTATTGCACTGGTCCTAAGCCCAGTGTTCTTTCTGGCCTTCTGTGAGTGACCCTTATGCTCTATTGGATACTGAGCTTTTCATTACACACACACACAAACCAAGGATACCCTCCTTCTTAGGTCTAAAATTAATGAGGGTAATCCCACTGAAAAGTCAGAGGTCCAAATGTTCAGACACAATCCATTTGTTTTTCAAAAGCTTTGTTGTCTCAAAGAATCTCAACCAGTGAAGTCCTTCCCTTTGTGTAGGTGTATATAACAAAATCAAATGAACCATGACACAGCACTACTTATTAGAATGGTTTACTGAGGCCAAACTACAAGAACCATCCAGATGTATTTCGCAAAATTGTTTACTAACTTAGGTCATCATTAAAATGTAATCAGTAAACTTCTCCATTCTAAAATAGTTTGCTTGGGTCTATCTAGATAAAGGCTAAAATGCACTTGTTACAGATATTTCATTTTATTGAACAAATTATATAAAAATGTAACAGAACACAAAGAAGGAAAAAAAATTCACATTTTAGTTAATATAAATAAGTCTCTAAGGTAATTCCGATACTTGTTGCAGAGACTGACTGGCTTCTCACCATACTAATTTATTTGGCCACATGGGCTAAGAGCTACACTCTATTTCCCAGCCTCTCTTGCAATCGGCTCTGCTCTGACCAGGTATAAATGGGCAGAAGTGATATATGCCACTTCCAGGTTTGGCCCCCAAATTTTCCACTTTTGATCCTCTCTTTTCCCCCATAGGCCAGCTGTTTATTGACGTTCAGGTTGAATTTAGAAGATGATATCAGAGAAGACAAAGCCTGTTTTAGCTTTGGGCTCTTCCCCTCCCCACCTACCAAGAACTGGACATAGCACAAGTTAGAATAAACATTTTGCATGTAAAAGAATCAAGATTTTGAGGTGTTTTTATTATAATAGCTTAAAAAAAAATATATAATAGCTAGCATTCTTTAATTACACAGGTATCAAATTGGAATTACTTGAATTCATCCTTTAAAGAATGTCAGCTACATTCTGGAACATCATAATCTTCTTGTTTTCTTTCCATATCTGCAGATATCTTTTCTTGGTTGATTTTGAAAAATCCTACTATTAATGTTGAGTCAGCCCCAGACTCTTGGCAACCCCATGTACAATAAGATCAGGCTGCTGTGATCCAAAGGGTTTTCACTGGCTGATTTTTGCAACTAGATCAGAAAGCTTTTCTTCCTAGTCTGTCAGAGTCTTGAAACTCCACTGAAACCTGTCCAGCACCATAACAACACTCAAACGTCCACTGACAAATGGGTAGTGGCAGTGCTTGAATTGTATCAGCCGGGAGTGGAATCTGGGCCTCTCCTACACAGAAAATGAGAATTTTACCACTGAACCAACACTGCCCCTGAAAAATCCGACTACACTTTCCTAATTTTAACTGTTGGGTTACCACAGTGTTCACTCCTTGAACACAGACTTCCTAAATGAGCTCATCAAATCCTGTGGTCTTAAATACTACCTACATGCTTTTGACTCTTGGATTTTTACCTCCAGTTTTAACATTTTTGCTAAAATACAGACTCATATATCCAATTTTAATTCATCATGGATGTTTAATAGTTTCTTGAAATCACAATTTCAAGAGGGGAACATTTAAAAGAAAACACCTCCTCCCACACACTTCTTTCTGATCCATTACCCTGCAATTTCAATAAACGACACCAGCATTTATCCAGTAGCTCAGGTGAACACACACATACAGAAAACACACACATATACACATAAATACACACACACTCTAAATAAATATATAGAACATTATCAGCACCCTACAAGATTTCTTTGGGCTCTTTCCTAGTCAAGAGTCTCCTTATGGTGTAATCATTATTCTTTTATTGCCATGTTGTTGTTGTTGTTAGGTGCCATCGAGTCGGTTCCAACTCATAACGAGCCCTATGCACAAAAGAATGAAACACTGCCTGGTCCTGCACCATCCTTACAATTCTTGCTGTGATTGAGATCGTTGCTGCAGCCACTATGTCCATCCACCTCATTGAGGGTCTTCCTCTTTTCCGCTGACCCTGTATTTTGCCAAGCATGATGTCCTTCTCCAGGGACTGATCCCTCCTGACAACATGTCCAAAATATCTAAAGATAAAGTCTTGCGATCCTTGCTTCTAAGGAGTATTCTGGTTGTAATTGTTCTAAGACAATTTTGTTCTTTCTTTTGGAAGTCCGTGGTATATGCAATATTCTTTGCCAATACCACAATTCAAAGATGTCAATTTTTCAGTCCTTATTCATTGTCCAGCTTTCACATGTATATGATGCAATTGAAAATACCATGGCTTGGGTCAAGCACACCTTAGTCTTCAAGGTGACATCTTTGCTCTTCAACACTTTAAAGAGGTCCTTTGCAGCAAATTTACCCAATGCAAGGCGTCTTTTGATTTCTTGACTGCTGCTTCCATGGCTGTTGATTGTGGATCCAAGTAAAAGGAAATCCTTGACAACTTCAGTCTTTTCTCCGTTTATCATGATGTTGCTCATTGGTCCAGTTGTGAGGATTTTTGTTTTCTTTATGTTGAGGTGCAATCCATACTGAAAGCTTTGGTCTTTGATCTTCATTAGTAAGTGCTTCAAGTCCTCTTCACTTTCAGCAAGGAAGGTTGTGTCATCTGCGTAACGCAGGTTGTTAATGAGTCTTCCTCCAATCCTGATGCCCCATTCTTCTTCCTATAGTCCAGCTTCTCGTATTATTTGCTCAGCATACAAATTGAATAGGTATGGTGAAAGAATACAACCCTGATGTACACCATTCCTAACTATAAACATATCAGTATACCCTTATTCTGTCTAAACAACTGCCTCTTGATCTGTGTAAAGGTTTCTCATGAGCACAATTAAGTGTTCTGGAATTCCCATTCTTGGCAATGTTATCCATAATTTGTTATGATCCACACAGTCGAATGCCTTTGCATGGTCAATAAAACACAGGTAAACATCCTTCTGGTATTCTCTGCTTTCAGCCAGGATCCATCTAACATTAACAGTGATATCCCTGGTCTCACGTCCTCTTCTGAAACAGGCCTGAATTTCTGGCAATTCCCTGTTGATACACTGCTGTAGCCATTTTTGAAACATCTTCAGCAAAATTTTGCTTGTGTGTGATATTAATGATATTGTTCTATAATTTCCGCATTCAGTCGGATCAGCTTTGCTGGGAATAGGCATAAAGATGGATCTCTTCCAGTCAGTTGGCCAGGAAGCTGTCTTCCATATTTCTTGGCATAGACGAAAGAGCACTGCCTGAGCTGCATCTGTTTGTTGAAACATCTCAATCGCTATTCCTTCAATTCCTGGAGCCTTGTTTTTCGCCAATGCCTTCAGAGCAGCTTGGACTTCTTCCTTCAGTACCATCGGTTCCTGATCTTATTCTGTCTTTTGAAACGGTTGAACATGGACTAGTTTTTTTTTTTTTTTTTTTTTTTGTATAATGACTCCGTCCCTTCCTTCTATCTTCTTTTGATGCTTCCTGCATCATTTAATATTTTCCCCATAGAATCCTTCGCTATTTTAACTCGAGTCTTGAATTTTTTCTTCAGTTCTTTCAGCTTGAGAAATGCCTAGCGTGTTCTTTCCTTTTGGTTTTCCATCTCCAGCTCTTTGCACATGTCATTATAATACTTTACTGTGTCTTCTCGAGATGCCCTTTGAAATCTTCTGTTCAGTTCTTTTACTTCATCAATTCTTCCTTTTGCTTTAGCTGCTCGACGTTCAAGAGCAAGTTTCAGAGTCTCCTCCTACATCCATCTTGGTCTTTTCTTTCTTTCCTGTCTTTTCAATGACCTCTTGCTTTCTTCATGGATGATGTCATTCCACAACTTGTCTGATCTTTGGTCGCTAGTGTTCAATGTGTCAAATCTATTCTTGAGATGGTCTCTAAATTCAGGTGGGATATACTCAAGGTCATATTTTGGATCTTGTGGACTTGCTCTGATTTTCTTCAGTTTCAGCTTGAACATGCATATGAGCAATTGATGGTCTGTTCCACAGTTGGCCCCTGGCCTTGTTCTGACTGATGACATTGAGTTTTTCCATCATCTCTTTCCACAGATGTAGTCAATTTGATTTCTGTGTGTTCCATCTGGTGAGGTCCATATGCATAGTCACCATTTATGTTGGCGAAAGAAAGTATTGCAATGAAGAAGTTGTTAATCTTGTAAAATTCTATCATTCAATCTCTGGCATTGTTTGTTGTACTGTGGGGTCTTGCATGTTGCTGTGATGCTGGAAGCTATGCCACAGGTATTCAGCAGGGTCACCCATGGAGGACAGGCTTCAGCTGAGCTTCCAGACTAAGACAGACTTGGAAGAAGGACCCAGCAGTCCACTTCTGAAAACCATTAACCAGTGAAAACCTCATGAATAGCAGCAAAACATTGTCTGATATAGTGCTGGAAGACGAGCCCCCAGGTTGGAAGGCACTCAAGAGATGACTGGGGAAGAGTTGCTTCCTCAAAGCAGAGTCGACCTTAATGACGTGGTTGGAATAAAGCTTTCGGGGCCTTCATTTGCTGATGTGGCACGACTCGAAATGAATAGAAACAGCTGCAAACATCCATTAATAATCGGAACCTGGGACGTACTAAGTATGAATCTAGGAAAATTGGAAATCATCAGAAATGAAATGGGATGCATAAACATCGATATCCTAGGCATTAGTGAGCTGAAATGGACTGGTATTGGCCATTTTGAGTTGGGCAATCATATAGTCTACTACGCTGGGAATGACAACTCGAAGAGGAATGTTGTTGCATTCATAGTCAAAAAGAATGTTTCAAGATCTATCCTGAAGTACAGCGCTGTCAGTGATGAGATAATATCCATACGCCTACAAGGAAGACCAGTTAATATGACTATTATTAAAATTTACACACCAACCAGTAGGGGCAAAGATGAATAGAAGACTTATCAGCTGCTGCAGTCTGAAATTGATTGAACATGCAATCAAGATGCATTGATAATTACTGGTGATTGGAATGTGAAAGTTGGAAACAAAGAAGAAGGATCTTTATTACCATAGATGATTAGTGTTGGATGTATTTTTGTGTGTGTGCGTTCTTTATGGAGATACAATTGGAGTGCAATAAACAATTTTGAATTATACAATTGGATTAGATTTGATATATGTATATGTCTCTGAGAGATGTCTGGGTGGTGCAAATAGTTAATATGCTTGGCTGCTAACCAAAAGATCCACTCAGAGGCATCTTGGAAGAAAGGCCAGGTGATCTACTAATGAAAAATCAGCCAATGAAAACTTTATAAAGTTCTATTCTGACACAAACAGGGTCACTCTGAGTCAGAATGGACTCAATGGCAGTAGGTTATACACCTGTGAAATCATTGCCTCAATCAAGATGGTAAATATTTCCACTTGCCCAGTTTTGTACCCAGTTTTACCTGTTTTTGAATTCCAAATAAATAGAATCATGCAGTGTATACTTTTTTGGCAGAAAGTTTGATTTTTTTTACTCACCACTATGTCTGACTCACTTCTGTTTTTATACCTAATAGTAGCTTGATTACTTTTTTATTTTTAAAATTTCATAAAATTGCTAATATTACATTGTATTACTAAACCTTTATGCATTCCACTGATGTGAGATATTTGGATTGTATCCCATTTTTGGCTACAATGAATCAAGCCAATATCTACTTTGCTGTTCAGGTCTTTTGGTGGACACATGAACATACTTCTCCTTAAAACATACCTAGAAAATAAAATTGCTAGGTCATAGAGTAGGCACATATTTTGCTCTAGTAGAAACTGAAACGTGATTTTCCAAAGTGATTATAATGATGTACAGACCATCAGCATTGCAGGTATGTTTTGGTTACATCACAACCTTGCCAGCAGTTGGTGTTGTATGTAATTCTTTTTAATAGTCTCTATTCTGGTGGTTGTGCAGTATTATCTCAATGACTAGAACAGACATGTATTTATTAGAATCCATGTATTCTTAAGCACTTAATAACTTGCAAACAAGATTTTTCTTTTCTATAATCACAAATTTTTCCTGCATTGTCAGTGATTTTTTTTTTTTCCAATGTAACACTTCTTTTCAAGTGTTGGGAGGTTACGATTTTACTTCTAAGAGATAATACATTGCTAGATAATTAATGTAATATACTTGATAAAAAACCAACCAAACCCGTTACCGTCAAGTGGGGTCCAATTCATAGCGACCCTGTAGTGACCCTATATACCTGGTAAGGAGAACAGAAATTTAATATTCATGCCTTTAGTGATACCATAAATATCCTTAAGCACTCCCTTGAATCCCAATATTTTGCATTTCGTCATTTCTATTCCCAAAGATACGCCCTTTAATGTGACCCAGATTTTGCTCTAATTGCATTTGGTAATCTCAAAGCCTGTTGAAACCACTGAAAAATCTCACCAAATTAATTGTATTAAGATTCAGGCTCTTTCATTAATTAAACCTCCAGCAAAGAAGTTCTGAAGGAGCCCTGACGCTGCAATGGTTAAGCCTTCTGCTGCTAACCAAAAGGCCAGCAGTTTGAACTCATCAGCCCTTCTGAGGGAGAAAGATGTGGCAGCCCGCTTCCATAAAGATTAAAAAAACCCAAACCAAATCCAGTGCCGTTGAGTCGATTCTGACTCATAACAACCCTACAGGACAGAATAGAACTGCCCCATAGAGTTTGCAAGGAGTGCCTGGCAGATTCGAACTGCCGACCCTTTGGTTCACAGCTGTAGCACTTAAACACTACACCACCAGGGCTTCCTCCGTAAAGATTAGTGCCATGGAAATTGTATGGGAGCAGTTCTACTCTGTCCTATAAGGTTGTTATCAGTTAGCACTGACTCACTGGCAATGTCTTTTTTTTTTTTTTTAAAGGCACTCTGACCATACAAAGGATGAGGCCTTGAAGGGGAGAATTGGCTTAGAATATTTATGAAGCTGTTAAAGATAGCAACCCTGAGGGCATTCCAGTGAGGAAATCCAAACAAGATGGGTTCTTTGCTTCAAACATGTTATTGAAATTGCTTAGAATTACAGAAAACCTATTTGTCCCTGAAGTGAAACACAGAGATTGTGCTTAACGTCATTTTACTGCTTTCCATTCAAAGCTCTGCTTATACTAGTTGCCTACACTAGCTGCCTTCACCAGCTGAGCAGAAGAACCACAAACCTCAAACTGCTATTGTTGGGACATTTTTCCAGACAATGGCTCAGAAGTCTCAGCAACTGCTGTGGATTAGAATAACTTGAGAAATTTTTTAAATACATCAGATACATCATATCGTTTGCCCTTGACTTGAATAATTAAATATATTTTTTGTGGAGATGGGACTCTATCCTATATATATATATATATTTAAGCTGCACTCAAGTGGAGAATAGGTGGATACTATTAAGGTTAACCCTGGTGGCGTAGTAGTTAAGGGCTACAGTTGGTAACCAAGAGATCGGCAGTTTGAATCCACCAGGCGCTCCTTGGAAACTCTATGGGGCAGTTCTACTCTGTCCTATAGGGTTCCTACTAGTCGGAATCTATTCGACGGCAGTGGGTGGGTATTAGGCTTAACAGGTATCTACACACACACACACACACACACACACACACATACACACATATGTTTCCATCAAGTCAATCTTGGCTCTTAGCGACCTTACAGAACAGAGTAGAGTTCCCGCATAGGCACCTGGTGGATTCGCACTGCTGATCTTTTGGCTAGCAGCTGTAGCTCTTAACCATTAAGCCACCAGGGCTTCCAACGTGTCCCTAGGTGGTGAAAACCTGCTCTCTAACTACTAACCTAAAGGTTGGTGATTTAAACCCATCCAGTGGTACTGTGAAAGAAAGACCTGTTGATCAGCTTCCATAAAAATTACAGCCAAGAAAATTGTATGAAGAAATTATACCCTGTAACACAGGAACTTGCCATAAGTTAGAATCAACTCAAAAGCACTGGGTTTGGTTTTGGTTTTATTAGGCTTAAGGGTGTTTCTCTTCCAAGACAACATAAAAAAATATATATATATACATTCTTGTGTTGTTAGGTGCCATCAAGTGGGTTCTGACTCATAGCAACCCCAGGTACAAAAACAAAAACAAAACCACTGCCCGGACCTAAAAACTGCTGCCAATTGAGTCCATTGTTGCAGTCACTGTGTCAATTCATCTCATTGAGGGTCTTCCTCTTTTTTGCCAACCTTCTACTTTACCAAGCATGAAGTCCTTTTCCAGGGACTTGTCCCTCCTGATAACATGTCCAAAGCGTATGAGATGAAGTATCAGCATTGTGGCTTCTAAGGAGCATTCTGGCTGTACTTCTTATAAGACAAATTTATTTTTCTAACAGTCCATGGTATATTCAACATTCTTCACCAACCACATAATTCAAATGCATCAATTCTTCTTGGGTCTTCCTCATTCATTGTCCAGATTCCACATGCCTATGAAGCAATTAAAAATACAATGGCTTGGGCCAGGCCCACCTTAGTCCTCAAGTGACATCTTTGCTTTTTAACTATCCAAAGAAGCCTAATTACATTCTTCTTCTTCCTTCCAGATGGAAGGAATACACAAAGTCACTGTACCAAAAATAATTTGTTGATGTTCGACCATTTCAGAGGGAGCATATGATCAAGGATCGATAGTACTGAAGGAAGTCCAACCTGCTCTGAAAGCATTCGCCAAAAACAAGGCTCCAGGAATTGACAGAATACCAACTGAGATGTTTCAATAAATGAATGCAACACTGGAAATGCTCACTCATCTATGCCAAGAAATGTGGAAGACAGTTACCTGGTGAACTGACTGGAAGAGATTTATATTTGTGCCCATTCCAAAGAAATGGAATGTGGAAATTATTAATTGAATGTAGAAATTATTAAACAATATCATTAACATCACATGCAAGTAAAATTTTGCTGAAGATCATTCAAAAGCAGTTGCAGCAGTATATCAACAGGGAACTTCCAGAAGTTCAAGCTGAATTCAGAAGAGGATATAGAATGAAAGATAACACTGCTGATGTCAGATGGATCCTAGCTGAAAGCAGAGAATACCAGAAAGATGTTTACCTGTGTTTTATTGACTATGCAAAACCATTCAATTGTGTGGGTCATAACAAATTATGAATAACATTGCAAAAATGGGAATTCCAGAACACTTAATTGTGCTCATGAGGAAACTGTACATGATCAAGAGGAAGTCATTCAGACAGGACAAGAGTATACTGCTTTGTTTAAAGTCAGGTAAGGTGTGTGTCAGGGTTTTATCATTTCACCATACTTATTCAATCTCTATGTTGAGCAAATAATCCAAGAAACTGGGCTATATGAAGAAGAACACAGCACCAGGATTGGAGCAATACTCAATAACAACCTGCATTATGCAAATGACACAGCCTTGCTTGCTGAAAGCATAGGGGAGTTAAAGCACTTACTGTTGAAGATCGAAGACTACAGCCTTCAGTATGGCTTGTACCTCAACATAAAGAAAACAAAAATCCTCACAACTGGACCAATAAGCAACATCATGATAAAGAGAGAAAGAATTGAGGTTGTCAAGGATTTCATTTTACTTGGATCCACAATCAACAGCCAGGGAAGTAGCAGTCAAGAAATCAAATGATGTATTGCACTGGGCAAATCTGTTGTGGAAGAACTCTTTAAAGTGTTAAAAAACAAAATGTCACTGTGAGGACTAAGGTGCATCTAATCTAAGCCATGGTGTTTTCAATTGCCTTATATGCATATGAAAGCTGGGCAATGAATAAGGAAGACCTTCATATTGTGGTGTGGCAAAAGTATTGAATATACAATGGACTGCCAAAAAATGAACAAATCTGTATTGGAAGAAGTACAGCCAGAATTCTCCTTAGAAACAAGTGTGGGAAGACTTCATCTCACATACTCTGGACATGTTATCAGGAGGGACCAGTTCCTGGAAAAAGACATTGTACTTGATAAGCTGGAGGGTTGGCAAAAAAGAGGAAGACCCACAACGAGACAGGTTGGCACAGTGGCTGCAGCAATGATCTCAAATATAACAATGATTGTGAGAATGGTGCAGGACCAGGCAGTGTTTTGTTCTGTTGTACACAGGGTTGCCATATACAGAACCAACTCGGTGGAACCGAACGACAACAATAAATATTTTCTATAATTCCTGATTATTTCCTCTTAGTCAGTGAACAAGACTTTAGGATCACTTATATGCTTTCACACTTCCTTTACAATGTAATGGACCTCTATTCCTTTGCCCCAAGTTTTTATGCTTCCCTCCCTCCAAAATTCTCCTGGTTTAAGTGTTTGAATTCCCAGTCTTTGAGAGTAAATTCTCCTTATTTGAGCATTTTTTTTTTCACTTTAAATGAAATATGACTGTTGTATGTTGAAATCACTTAGCCAATTGCCATTCTTCATTTGCCAGAAAGTGAGCTCCTTGATCAGAGTAATGTTGTGTAAAATACCAAGATGGAGGATAAGTCATTCCGTAATTCCATGGATAGTGGTTTTGGTAGACGCATTGCATGCAGGGAAAGAAAATCTATATACAGAATAAATGCTTATTCCAGTAAGAATAAATGTCTCTTCCATTATGGAAGTGGTCCAGTGTAATCCACCTGCCACAAGGTAATTGATCAGCCTAGGGTATGGTGCCTTATCAGTGACTCAGTGTTGGTCCTGCTGCTGGAAGATTTGGATATGAGCAGTAGGTATAGCTAAGTTGGCTTTGATTAGTGAAAGTCCATGTTGTTGAACCCATGTATATCCTCCATTCCTGTTACCATGGCTACTTTGTTCATGAGCCCATCAGGCAATGACATGGGTGGTTGGGGAAAGGGGTTGACTGGATTCTATAGAAGGGGCTTCCTATGCACTTGACTATTAAAATCTTCGGTGAACATGCACATGTGACATAAATATCTTCATGTTTTCTTTTTTTCTCCCCATTCAGAGACCTCTATCTGCATAATCTCTTCCCCATACCTCCTTGCCACCAATTTTCCAATCATGTTCTATGAGTCAGAATTGACTTGACCCCAACAGCTTTTTATAGGGGGTAAGGGTTTCTTTCAGGAAAGACTTAGAAATTTTCAGATAATTTATGTGGAGGTTGAGCTGGAAGTTTGAAGCTCTGAGTGCATCCTTTCCTTTTCTTACTTTCTTCAGGCCAGTTAGGAACAGAACAAACGGTCAACCTCATTATACTTGTTAGTTTGACTAAAATGTTCTAAGGTGTCAAATACACAGCCACCCAAACCTTGATTTGTATAGGTAAGTGATTAGGAGTATTCAATGATGATATTTGGCATACCTGTATTGCCACATCATGACATGGACAACCAGTGCCATCTTATCCATTGGAAATAGAGCCATTATTGCCCTTAAAACTAATCAGATTAGAGAATCGATTCCAAAAAACCCAGACCCAATTAAGAAAACTCATCCTTAGGTCTGTTCTTCCTGAATTACCCTTTGTACCAATCTTCATCAGTCAGAATTCTACCAGAGAAACAGAGTGAAAAGGAATATGAATATAAAAAAGAGGAGGGAAAGGAGTGGGAAGAGGAACAGAGAAAGAAGGAATTATTACAATAATTGACTAGGAAAGTCCAAAGTCTTTAGGGTAGGCTGCCAGGAAATTTTGAGCAGGAGCTACTGCTGCTGCAGTTCACATGTAAAATATCTTCTTCCTCAGGGAAAGCTCGGTTCTTTCCTTAGGATCTTTTAACTGATTGGATCGGACCCACACATATTATCAAGGATGATCTTCTTTCTTAAATTCAGTTGATTGTAGATGTTATTCAGGTTCATAAAATATCTTCAGAGTAACACTTATGTTAGTGTTTGGTTGAATAACTGGGGAATTGACTCGACGGCACTGGGTGGTTCTGGGATGGCCGAGTTGACAACTAAAAACTCACTGTAACAATTACTTTAAAGGAAATTTGGAAATGTGATAATTCTTGCAGATCTGTTTGGTTGGTAATTAAACTTGATACGACAAACATACAAGTATAATACAATGTGTGACAATTGTTTAAAACTATGCATTGCATTAGGTGTTGTGGGAGTTATGTCTGCTTTCAAAAGAGTTCATTTGGTTGTTGAAGTTAAAGAAATACATTGTAAGTAGTAAGAGTAACTGGAATCTTAAGCCGTAGAATCCAAGACAAACTCTTCCTCCACCTTGTGCTATCTCTGGAATTACCTTGTCTTTCACCTTTGTTCTCACTGAATATTCATTACCTTTTCTGTTTCCCCGTGCCTATTGATTCTTTTGGTTTACGTAATAGCATACACGTTTTCTTAATATTTCTGCGCAAATTTCATGTTATTTACCACCTCAAATTTATTTACCCTCAGAAATAAGTTTCTGTTCCTGAGTCCAATTTCCAAGTTTTTAGCTGAGAGATCAAAGCTTCTGTTCCTGAGTCCAATTTCCAAATTTTTAGCTGAGAGTATCAGATTAGCTTGACTTTTGTCAGGTATCTACCTATGATATAATTTGGTGTGGCCAACCTGTTGGATCATATGGTTCACTGTTGAACCAGTAGTGACTGTGAAAACAAATTTCTTTGAGAAGAGGTGTTGGGATGGCAGGTAAGGTAAAATTACATACAAAATGTAAATAAGATATTTTTGCCCCCAAACTTTGGAATGTAAATTATTTCATAAATCATGTTTATAAATTAATATTGTATTCATGTATAATAAATTTCCTGAGAAGTACATTAAACAGTTATAGGAGTTAATAGGACCAATTTAAAAAAATCATTTAGCAGTGTGTTCTAGATAGAGAACAAGATTACACTGATAAATGTAGTTATTTGCTTTTGACCTTAGACAAGAACCTGAGACTGTATATTCCCCAAATGTTTTAAAGCTGAGGTAGAGTTGAACAGCTTTTCCCTTTCTTTTGTGTTGGAATTGTGTAAAGACAATTTGTCCAGGCATTGTGTTATTAATATCACATAGATGCTGAAAGGAAAAATAACAACAATAACAACAACAAAAAAAACCTAAGGCATTTGCAAGAACTGAGTATCTTTGGTCCCTAACATGATTGAAATCATTTTTCAGTTTGAGAATTATTCCATCCTACTACTGACACAATTATACAGGCTTTGTGTTTAAAAAAAAAAAAAAAAAAATTCCTTTTTTTAATGATACTTTTCCCAGAAAAAGGTTAAAGTTGAAAGCAAACTCTTACATCACTTATATCTTCTCACGTATAATGAACCAAGTTCAGGTGAGTCAACTCACAAATTGTTATTCTTAACAATTTACATAGGTCATCACAATGTCACTTTAATAACGTTTTCCTGTTTGTGAAATGAATTATTAGGATCTACTTAGAATAGGTATAACCTTTTCTACCACTGAGATATGGGCTCTGTGAACCAATAAAGAAAAGTGAATCATTTGAAATTATCCTACAATGACTACTCATATATTGCATTGTAGTAATTCTATAGTAATAATAAAAAGAAGCCGCACATTTAAAACAATTCATGAACTTTATTTTCATGCAATAAAATGTCCACTAATTTTGAAAATGATGTAGGAAAAATTTAAATGGACAAAACTGATAGAGAACATATAAGCATAAAATTAAAATGTTATATATAAATCCCAATAATTTTCTTTGTGCCAAAAAAAGATAATTTTCAAAGTACAGCAAGCTACACAGGTAAAAGGTAGTTAAGAAGAATTCTCTATTATGCGCCCCTTACCAGTCTTTTCTTCCCCCTCTTTATTTTTTCCTCTTAAAATAGTATAGCACTAAACAAGCAAACAAAAAAAAGTTGGCATATGATCTCATAACTCTGAAACAGTAATCACTTGATTTCTGTTTATTGCATTCCAAACTTTTTCTGCTTGCCCTATATTTTATGTAACTGAAAGTGTGAATGCCCCATTTTTATTATATTATAAGGCATGTGAGTGGAACATGATAAGTGGCCCTGGTGACGTAGTTAACCACTACAGCTGCTAACCAAAAAGTCAGCAGTTCAAATCCACCAGGCAGTCCTTGGAAACCCTGGGGGGCAGTTCTACTCTGTCCTATAGGGTCGCTATGAGTCGGAATAGACGCAATGGCAACTTTTTTTTTTTAATCAGATAAGCAGAGGAACGAGAACTTTCTAATATTGATACATTGAAATAAATCACCATGGAAATAGTAGCAGATTTGTCTTTACAAGAAATAATGAGGAAAGCTGAATCTACAAAGAGATTTGTACCTATAAGTGAAGAAAGTTGAGGAAGTCTATGCTGAGGCACTTTAAAGTGTCTCAATCATTTTGTTAAAATTCAGGCCAAAGGAATTACTCATTTAATACACATTATTCATTCAAGGTATATTTACTCATATTGTATATATTGTACACTGCTAGATGTTGGAGGAAATAAAAATGTAGATATGATCAATTTTCTTCAGGAGCTGCATTTTTCTACTGAGGTAGCAGAGAACATTACTACGCTGTAGTTGTTGTTAGGAGCCATCAAGTAGATTCCCTAGATACAACAGAACGAAACACTACCAGGCCCTGCACCATCCACACAATCATTGCTGTGTTTGATTGCATTGTAGCAGCCACTGTGTCAATCCATCTCCTTGAGAGTCTTCCTTATTTTCACTGACCCTCTACCAAGCAAGATGTCCTTCAGCAGGGACTGGCCCCTCCTGATAACATGTCCAAGGTACCTGAGATGAAGACTCACTAACCTCATTTCTAAGGAGTGTTCTGGCTTAATTTTGTCCAAGACAAGATGTGTTCATTCTTCTGACAGTCCATTGTATATTCAGTATTCTTAGCCAACACCAGGATTTGAATGCATCGATTCTTCTTGTCTCCCTTATTCATTACCTAGTTTCCTCATGTATATGGGGAAATTGAAAATACCTCAGTTCTCAAAGTGTCAGCTTTGCTTCTAAACACTTTAAAGAGGCCTTTTTGCAGCAGCTTTACCCAATGCAATACATTCTTTGATTTCTTTTTTTTTTTCGTACTTTGATTTCTTGACGCTACTTCCATGGGCATTGATTGTGGATCCAAGTAATACAAAATCCTCGACAACTTCAATATTTTCCCCATTTATCATGACTTTTTCATTCCTCATGTATAAGGAACTTTGTTTTCTTTATCTTGAGGTTTAATCCATACTGAAGGCTGTAGTCTTTGATTTTCTTCTGTACTTCAAGTCCTCTTTGTTTTCAACAAGCAAGGTTACTTTATCTGCATAACACAGGTTGTTAATGAGCTTTCCTTCAATTCTGATGCTGTGTTCTTTTTTTTATATAGTCCAGCTTCTTGTATGCTGTATGCTCAGCATACGGACTGAATAAATAGGGTGAAAGGATACAACCCTAATGCCTGCCTTTCTTGCTTTTAAACTACACAATATCCCCTTGTTCTGTTCCAACTACTGCCTCTTGGTCTATGTACAGGTTCCTCATGAGCACAATCAAGGGTTCTGGAAATTCCATTCTTCACAATGTTATCCATAATTTGTTATAATTTACACAGTCGAATGACTTTGCATAGTCAATAAAACACATCTTTCTGGTATTCCCCGCTTTCAGCCAGGATCCAACCATCATCAGCAATGATATCCTTCATCCTACCTCCTCTTCTGAATCCGGCTTGAATTTTTGGCAGTTCCCTGTGGGTGTATTGATGTAGATGAATTTAAATGATCTTCTGTAAAATTTTACTTGTTTGTGATATTAACCATATTGTTTGACAATTTCCACATTCTGTTAGATTGCACCCCTTCAGAATGGGCAAACATATTAATAGCTTCCAGTTGGTTGGCTAGGTAGCTATCTTCCCAAATTTCTTTATCTAGGTGAGTGAACACCATTCATTACTTGAAACATCTCAGTTGGTATTTTGTCAATTTCTGGAGCTTTTTTTTCTGCCAATGCCTTCAGTGCATCTTGGGTTTCTTCCTTCAGTATCATTGGATCCTGATCATATCCTACCTCTTGAAATGGTTGAACATCAACCAATTCTTTTTGGTACAGTGACTGTTTATGCCTTCCATCTTCTTTTGATATTTTCTGTGTCATTCAATATTTTGCCCATAGATTCCTTCAATATTGCAACTTGAGGCTTGAATTTTTCCTTCAGTTCTTTCAGCTTAGAAAATGTGGAGCGTGTTCTTTTCTTTTGGTTTTCTAACTATAGGTTTTTGCACATTTTGTTATAACACTTTACTTTGTCTTCTGGATACACCCTTTGAAATCTTCTGTTCAGCTCTTTTACTTCATTGTTCTTTCCATTCACTTTAGCTACTCTACTTTCAAGAGTAAGTTTCAGAGTCTCTTCTGACACCCATTTTGGTCTTTTTTTTTTTTTTCTTTCCTGTCTTTTTTTTTTTTTTAATAACTTTTATTAAGCTTCAAGTGAACGTTTACAAATCCAATCAGTCTGTCACATACAAGTTTACATACATCTCACTCCCTACTCCCACTTACTCTCCCCGTCTTGAGTCAGCCCTTTCAGTCTCTCCTTTCTTGACAATTTTGCCGGCTTCCCTCTCTCTCTATCCTCCCATCCCCCCTCCAGACAAGAGTTGCCAACACAATCTCGAGTGTCCACCTGATATCATTAGCTCACTCTTCATCAGAGTCTCTCTCCCACCCACTAACCAGTCCCTTTCATTTCTGATGAGTTGTCTTCGGGGATGGTTCCTGTCCTGTGTCAACTGAAGGTCTGGGGAGCATGGCCATCGGGATTCCTCCAGTCTCAGTCAGACCATTAAGTTTGGTCTTTTTATGAGAATTTGGGGTCTGCATCCCACTGATCTCCTGCTCCCTCAGGGGTCCTCTGCTGTGCTCCCTGTCAGGACAGTCATCGATTGTGGCCGGGCACCAACTAGTTCTTCTGCTCTCAGGATGATGTAGGTCTCTGGTTCATGTGGCCCTTTCTGTCTCTTGGGCTCTTAGTTGTCGTGTGGCCTTGGTGTTCTTCATTTTCCTTTGCTCCAGGTGGGTTGAGACCAATTGATGCATCTTAGATGGCCACTTGTTAGCATTTAAGACCCCAGACGCCACATTTCAAAGTGGGATGCAGAATGATTTCATAATAGAATTATTTTGCCAGTTGACATAGAAGTCCCCGAAAACCATGTTCCCCAGACCCCCACACTTGCTCCGCTGACCTTTGAAGCATTCATTTTATCCCGGAAACTTCTTTGCTTTTGGTCCAGTCCAATTGAGCTGACCTTCCATGTATTGAGTGTTGTCTTTCCCTTCACCTAAAGCAGTTCTTATCTACTGATTAATCAATAAAAAACCCTCTCCCACCCTCCCTCCCTCCCCCCCTCGTAACCACAAAAGTATGTGTTCTTCTCAGGTTTACTATTTCTCAAGATCTTATAATAGTGGTCTTATACAATATTTGTCCTTTTGCCTCTGACTAATTTCGCTCAGCATAATGCCTTCCAGGTTCCTCCATGTTATGAAATGTTGCACAGATTCGTCACTGTTCTTTATCGATGCGTAGTATTCCATTGTGTGAATATACCACAATTTATTTAACCATTCATCCGTAGATGGACACCTTGGTTGCTTCCAACTTTTTGCTATTGTAAACTGAGCTGCAATAAACATGGGTGTGCATATATCTGTTTGTATGAAGGCTCTTGTATCTCTAGGGTATATTCCTAGGAGTGGGATTTCTGGGTTGTATGCTAGTTCTATTTCTAACTGTTTAAGATAACGCCAGATGGATTTCCAAAGTGGTTGTACCATTTTACATTCCCACCAGCAGTGTATGAGAGTTCCAATCTCTCCGCAGCCTCTCCAACATTTATTCTTTTGTGTTTTTTGGATTAATGCCAGTCTAGTTGGTGTGAGATGGAATCTCATCATAGTTTTAATTTGCATTTCTCTAATGGCTAATGATCGAGAGCATTTTCTCATGTATCTGTTGGCTGCCTGAATATCTTCTTTAGTGAAATGTGTGTTCATATCCTTTGCCCACTTCTTGATTGGGTTGTTTGTCTTTTTGTGGTTGAGTTTTGACAGAATCATGTAGATTTTAGAGATCAGGCGCTGGTCGGAGATGTCATAGCTGAAAATTCTTTCTCAGTCTGTAGGTGGTCTTTTTACTCTTTTGGAGAAGTCTTTAGATGAGCATAGGTGTTTGATTTTTAGGAGCTCCCAGTTATCGGGTTTCTCTTCATTTTTGGTAATGTTTTGTATTCTGTTTATACCTTGTATTAGGGCTCCTAGGTTTGTCCCAATTTTTTCTTCCATGATCTTTATCGTTTTAGTCTTTATGTTTAGGTCTTTGATCCACTTGGAGTTAGTTTTTGTGCATGGTGTGAGGTATGGGTCCTGTTTCATTTTTTTGCAAATGGATATCCAGTTATGCCAGCACCATTTGTTAAAAAGGCTATCTTTTCCCCAGTTAATTGACACTGGTCCTTTGTCGAATATCAGCTGCTCATACGTGGATGGATCTATGTCTGGGTTCTCAATTCTGTTGCATTGGTCTATGTGTCTGTTGTTGTACCAATACCAGGCTGTTTTGACTACTGTGGCTGTATAGTAGGTTCTGAAGTCAGGTAGGGTGAGGCCTCCCACTTTCTTCTTCTTTTTCAGTAGTGCTTTGCTTATCCGGGGCTTCTTTCCCTTCCATATGAAATTGGTGATTTGTTTCTCTATCCCCTTAAAATATGACATTGGAATTTGGATCGGAAGTGCGTTAAATGTATAGATGGCTTTTGGTAGAATAGACATTTTTACTATGTTAAGTCTTCCTATCCATGAGCAGGGCATGTTTTTCCACTTAAGTATGTCCTTTTGAATTTCTTGTAGTAGAGCTTTGTAGTTTTCTTTGTATAGGTCTTTTACATCTTTGGTGAGATTTATTCCTAAGTATCTTATCTTCTTGGGGGCTACTGTGAATGGTATTGATTTGGTGATTTCCTCTTCGGTGTTCTTTTTGTTGATGTAGAGGAATCCAAGTGATTTTTGTATGTTTATTTTATAACCTGAGACTCTGCCAAACTCTTCTATTAGTTTCAGTAGTTTCCTGGAGGATTCCTTAGGGTTTTCTGTGTATATAATCATGTCATCTGCAAATAGTGATAACTTTACTTCTTCCTTGCCAATCCAGATACTTTTTATTTCTTTGTCTAGCCTAATTGCCCTGGGAGGACTTCTAGCACAATGTTGAATAAGAGCGGTGATAAAGGGCATCCTTGTCTGGTTCCCGTTCTCAAGGGAAATGCTTTCAGGTTCTCTCCATTTAGAGTGATATTGGCTGTTGGCTTTGCATAGATGCCCTTTATTATGTTGAGGAATTTTCCTTCAATTCCTATTTTGGTGAGAGTTTTTATCATGAATGGGTGTTGGACTTTGTCAAATGCCTTTTCTGCATCAATTGATAAGATCATGTGGTTTTTGTCTTTTGTTTTATTTATGTGATGGATTACATTAATGGTTTTTCTGATATTAAACCAGCCTTGCATCCCTGGTATAAATCCTACTTGATCAGGGTGAATTATTTTTTTGATGTGTTGTTGGATTCTATTGGCTAGAATTTTGTTGAGGATTTTTGCATCAATGTTCATGAGGGATATAGGTCTATAATTTTCTTTTTTTGTAATGTCTTTACCTGGTTTTGGTATCAGGGAGATGGTGGCTTCATAGAATGAGTTGGGTAGTATTCCGTCATTTTCTATGCTTTGGAATACCTTTAGTAGTAGTGGTGTTAACTCTTCTCTGAAAGTTTGGTAGAACTCTGCAGTGAAGCCGTCCGGGCCAGGGCTTTTTTTTGTTGGGAGTTTTTTGATTACCGTTTCAATCTCTTTTTTTGTTATGGGTCTATTTAGTTGTTCTACTTCTGAATGTGTTAGTTTAGGTAGGTAGTGTTTTTCCAGGAATTCATCCATTTCTTCTAGGTTTTCAAATTTGTTAGAGTACAATTTTTCATAATAATCTGAAATGATTCTTTTAATTTCATTTGGTTCTGTTGTGATGTGGTCCTTCTCATTTCTTATTCGGGTTATTTGTTTCCTTTCCTGTATTTCTTTAGTCAGTCTAGCCAATGGTTTATCAATTTTGTTAATTTTTTCAAAGAACCAGCTTTTGGCTTTGTTAATTCTTTCAATTGTTTTTCTGTTCTCTAATTCATTTAGTTCAGCTCTAATTTTTATTATTTGTTTTCTTCTGGTGCCTGATGGATTCTTTTGTTGCTCAGTTTCTATTTGTTCAAGTTGTAGGGACAGTTCTCTGATTTTGGCTCTTTCTTCTTTTTGTATGTGTGCATTTATTGATATAAATTGGCCTCTGAGCACTGCTTTTGCTGTGTCCCAGAGGTTTTGATAGGAAGTATTTTCATTCTCGTTGCTTTCTATGAATTTCCTTATTCCCTCCTTGATGTCTTCTATAACCCAGTCTTTTTTCAGGAGGGTATTGTTCATTTTCCAAGTATTTGATTTCTTTTCCCTAGTTTTTCTGTTATTGATCTCTAGTTTTATTGCCTTGTGGTCTGAGAAGATGCTTTGTAATATTTCGATGTTTTGGACTCTGCAAAGGTTTGTTTTATGACCTAATATGTGGTCTATTCTAGAGAATGTTCCATGTGCGCTAGAAAAAAGAAGTATACTTTGCAGCAGTTGGGTGGAGAGTTCTGTATAAGTCAATGAGGTCAAGTTGGTTGATTGTTGTAATTAGATCTTCCGTGTCTCTGTTGAGCTTCTTACTGGATGTCCTGTCCTTCTCCGAAAGTGGTGTGTTGAAGTCTCCTACTATAATTGTGGAGGTATCTATCTCACTTTTCAATTCTGTTAAAATTTGATTTATGTATCTTGCAGCCCTGTCATTGGGTGCGTAAATATTTAATATGGTTATGTCTTCCTGATCAATTGTCCCTTTTATCATTATATAGTGTCCTTCTTTATCCTTTGTGGTGGATTTAAGTCTAAAGTCTATTTTGTCAGAAATTAATATTGCTACTCCTCTTCTTTTTTGCTTATTGTTTGCTTGATATACTTTTTTCCATCCTTTGAGTTTTAGTTTGTTTGTGTCTCTAAGTCTAAGGTGTGTCTCTTGTAGGCAGCATATAGATGGATCGTGTTTCTTTATCCAGTCTGTGACTCTCTGTCTCTTTATTGGTGCATTTAGTCCATTTACATTCAGGGTAATTATAGATAAATAAGTTTTTAGTGCTGTCATTTTGATGCCTTTTTATGTGTGTTGTTGACAATTTCATTTTTCCACATACTTTTTTGTGCTGAGGCGTTTTTCTTAGTAAATTGTGAGATCCTCATTTTCATAGTGCTTGACTTTATGTTAGTTGAGTCGTTAAACGTTTTTCTTGGTTTTTATCTTGAGTTATAGAGTTGTTATACCTTTTTGTGGTTACCTTATTATTTACCCCTATTTTTCTAAGTAAAAACCTAACTTGTATTGTTCTATATCGCCTTGTATCACTCTCCATATGGCAGTTCAATGCCTCCTGTATTTAGTCCCTCTTTTTGATTATTGTGATCTTTTACCTATTGACTTCCATGATTCCCTGTTATGTGTATTTTTTTTTTTTAATTAATCTTAATTTGTTTGTTTTTGTGATTTCCCTATTTGAGTTGATATCAGGACGTTCTGTTTTGTGACCTTGTGTTGTGCTGATATCTGATATTATTGGTTCTCTGACCAAACAATATCCTTTAGTATTTCTTGTAGCTTTGGTTTGGTTTTTGCAAATTCTCTAAACTTGTGTTTGTCTGTAAATATCTTAATTTCGTCTTCATATTTCAGAGAGAGTTTTGCTGGATATGTGATCCTTGGCTGGCAGTTTTTCTCCTTCAGTGTTCTGTATATGTCGTCCCATTCCCTTCTTGCCTGCATGGTTTCTGCTGAGTAGTCAGAACATATTCTTATTGATTCTCCCTTGAAGGAAACCTTTCTTTTCTCCCTGGCTGCTTTTAAAATTTTCTGTTTATCTTTGGTTTTGGTTAGTTTGATGATAATATGTCTTGGTGTTTTTCTTTTTGGATCAATCTTAAATGGGGTTCGATGAGCATCTTGGATAGATATCCTTTCGTCTTTCATGATGTCAGGGAAGTTTTCTGTCGGGAGTTCTTCAACTATTTTCTCTGTGTTTTCTGTCCCCCCTCCCTGTTCTGGGACTCCAATCACCCGCAGGTTATCCTTCTTGATAGAGTCCCACATAATTCTTAGGGTTTCTTCATTTTTTTTAATTCTTTTATCTGATTTTTTTTCAGCTATGTTGGAGTTGATTCCCTGGTCCTCCAGATGTCCCAGTCTGCATTCTAATTGCTCGAGTCTGCTCCTCTGACCTCCTAGTGTGTTGTCTAATTCTGTTATTTTATTGTTAATCTTTTGGATTTCTACATGTTGTCTCTCTATGGATTCTTGCAACTTATTAATTTTTCCAGTATGTTCTTGAATAATCTTTTTGAGTTCTTCAACAGTTTTATCAGTGTGTTCCTTGGCTTTTTCTGCAATTATCCTAATTTCATTTGTGATATCATTAAGCATTCTGTAAAGTAGTTTTTTATATTCTGTATCTGATAATTCCAAAATTGTATCTTCATTTGGGAAAGATTTTGATTCTTTTGTTTGGGGGTTGGAGAAGCTGTCATGGTCTGCTTCTTTAAGTGGTTTGATATGGATTGTTGTCTCCGAGCCATCACTGGGAAACTAGTTTTTCCAGAAAATCCGCTAAAAAAAAATGCAGTCAGATCCCTATCAGAGTTCTCCCTCTGGCTCAGGCTATTCAGATGTTAATGAAGCCGCCTGGGGAGGGTGGGGGAGGGAACAGAGAGATAGGAGAGTAGCACCTCAGAAAATAGCCAGAGTTGCTTGTCTTGCTTGTAATGACTATTATATCTGAGATTCCCGCAGGCGCGTCGCCTATGTGTGCTGGCTGTGTGGAGATTGCCCCCGGGGGGTCTGGCCCGCTGGAGTCACGGTCAGATCCTCCGCTTCCAGCCCCACGCCCAGCGTCAAGGCTCCCCTAGTGGGACGGTGCACTCTCGACTCCAAAATCAGTCGCTGCCTCCCGGGGACTTCTCGTCCCTCCAGCCGCGTGGCCGTGCCACCTCCGAGAACCAGTTGGGCCTCCTCCCGGGGTGAGTTCAGATGGGTGGAGCAGCTCCCCGTGCTCGTGCCGTGACCGAGTGTCCCGGCTGGGACGCTGTTCTCCCCGCTCCAATACCAGTCGCTGCCTCCCAGGGACTTCTCCTACCAGCTGCGTCCCACGCCGCCCGCGCGACCCGGCTGGTCCCCTTCCCGGGGTTAGTTCAGGGGGGTGGAGCAACTCTCCGTGTTTATGCCGTACCTGCGTCCAGTCCAAATCCCTGCAGGACGGTTCCCCCGCTCGGACGTTGCTCTTTCTGCTCCAAGACCAGTCACTGCCTCCCGGGGACTTCTCCTACCGGCTGCGTCCCACGCTGCCGGTGGAACCGGCTGGTCCCCCTCCCGGGGTTAGTTCAGGGGGGTGGAGCAGCTCTCTGTGCTTGTACCGTACCTGACTGGTACACTGGCTCCAGACTCTGGAAACAATCGCTGCTTCCCCGTATTAGTTCGTTCTCCGTCTTTAAATCTGTGTTTGTTGTTCAGGGTTCGTAGATTGTTATGTATGTGATCGATTCACTTGTTTTTCCGTGTCTTTGTTGTAAGAGGGATCCGAGGTAGCGTCTGCCTAGTCCGCCATCTTGGCTCCGCCTCTCTCTCCTGCCTTTTTAATGACCTTTTGTTTTCTTCATGTGTGGTGTCCTTGACGTCATCACCCAACACATCTGGTCTTTGGTTATTAGTGTTCAGTGCATCAAATTTATTCTTGAGATGGCCTCTAAATTCAGGTGGGATATACTCAAGATTGTACTTTGGCTCTTCTGGACTTATTTTAATTTTCTTCAGCTTCAAATTGAACTTGCATATGAGCAATTAATGGCGTGTTCCTCAGTCAGCCCCTGGCCTTGTTCTGACTGATGATATTGAGCTTACCCACCATCTCTTTCCACAGATGTAGTCAATTTGATTCATGTGTATTCCATCCAGCAAAGTCCACCTGTATAGTCACCCTTTATGTTGCTGAAAAAGGGTACTTGTAATGAATAAGTTGTTCTTCCAAAATTCTATCATGTAATCTCTGGCACCATTGTGATCACCAAGGCCATATTTTCCAACTACTGATCTTCTGTGTTTCCAACTTTCACTTTCCAATCACTAGTAATTATCAATGCATCTTGATTGCATGTTTGATCAAATTCAGTCTGCAGGAGTTGGTAAAAATCTTCAATTTCTTCAACCTTGGTGGTAGTGGTTGGTGTGTAATTTGAATAATAGTAGTATTAACTGGTCTTCCTTGTAGGCATATGGGTATTATCCTGTCATTGATGGCCTTGAACTTCAGAATAGATCTCAAAATGTTCTTCTTGATGATGAATGTGATGCCATTTCCCTTCAATTTATCATTCAAGGCATAGCAGACCACATGAGTTTATGATTCAAAATGGCCAATGCCAATCCATTTCAGCTTACTAACGTTTAGGATATAAATTTTTACGTGTTCCTTTTCATTTTTGATGAGTTGCAATTTTGTCACTATTAATGGATGTTTGCAGCTGTTTCTTCTCATTTTGAGTCATGTCACATCAGCAAATGAAGGACTGAAAGGTTTACTTTGTCCATGTCATTAAAGTCCAGTCTACTTTGAAGAAGCAACTCTTCCCCAGTTTATTCTGAGCGCCTTCCAACCTGAGGGGTTCATCTTCTGGTGCTATACTAAACAATTTTTCTCTGCTATTCATAAGGTTTTCATCTGCCAAATTTTTAGAAGTAGATCCCCAGGTCCTTCTTTCTAGTCTGTCTTAGTCTGGAAGCTCCACTGAAAGCTGTTCACCATGGGTAACACTGCTGTTATTGGAAATGCCAGTGGCATAAATTCCAGCATCACAGGAACATTCAAATCACAATACTATGACAAACCGACATATGAGTAGTGGACGTAACTATGCACAGTATAAAATAGCATATCATGTTTGTGAAAGTTGTCATATCTGAACGCCTGTATTCAAAATCTAACTCAAATATTAAAAAAAAAAAAACCTTTTGGCATCAAGTTGATTCCGACTCATGGTGGTACTGTGTATAACAAAATAGAACTCCACAGAATTTTCTTGGCTGTAAACTTTTTGGAAGCAGATAGTGAGGGCTTTCTTCCCTGGTGCTGCTACAACAACAAACTAGGTTGGTTTAATTGTCAACTTTTAGGTTACTAATCAACTGTGAACTGTTTGCATTACTCAGGGACGTTCAAATACTTAATAAATCGTATCAGGCCATTCAATATATTTTCTGATGACCAGTTTCATTATCTGAGCAGTGCAATAATAGCTTCTTAAAACAAATTTAAGAAAACCCTGGCGGCGTAGTGTTTAAGAGCTACAGCTGCTAACCAAAAAGTCAGTAGTTCAAATCCGCCAGGCACTCCTTGGAAACCCTATGGGGCCGTTCTACTCCGTCCTGTAGGGTCACTATGAGTTGGAATTGACTCAACAGCAACAGGTTTGGGTTTTGGATAACAAATTTATATGCCTATATTATTAATTTTTGCGAGAATTCTGTAGGGGTAAGTCTGAATATTATTCTCATTCTTACAGATTAGAAAACCAAGAATGACAGAGGGCATGAATAATCCACCTAAAGTTGTGCACTTTCTATCTGGGGTTTGAATTCTGTCAGTCTACGTGTAGTGCCCAAGCTCTTATCCACTATACTATATTACTGTTGACGATTTTGTAGAGTCTATTGAGGATCATATGTGGTAAATGAAATCACTGTATAGATAGTTTTTACTAATGTTAGTCATTGTTTTCCATTTTCCACACAATCTTGGTAGTTATTATTTGAAAAGCTTGAATAATATTTTTGCTAATCCGGTATACCAAAATTTAACTGGCCATAGTCTTACTGGAGACTGATTTTTCTTCAGTTAGGTTTTTAGATTTATATCATTAGAGATTATTTTATTATTATATAATATGATATATTATCTTAATATTGGAGTTGGGGATACATAGGAACTTCAGTTCCCTTTCTTTTTTTCCTTCAACTGAACCATTTACAGGCAGTCTCTAGGTTAGGAATGTCTGGATTACTGAGAACTCATGCTTGCCCTTTAATGTTATGTATATTTGCCCTCACTTTGAAGTGATTGAACCAGCCCTTACTTGCAACAAATTCTTCATCACAACCACCTTCATTTGCTGCACATGCAGCTTTTATGTCATTGAAAAGGCTTTAAGCCTTTTCTTGCCTAAAGTACATTTAAGGTTAAATAAGATCCATAGGCACCTGTTCCAGCTTACCCACAAATTTGATGTGAAGACACAGTAAAGAATGGGTCTCGTTTGTAAACTGGGACTGCCTGTACTTCAGATCAATTCTAATATCAAACACAAAGAATATTATGATTTTTCTTAATACATATAGCCAAGGCTTTCCAAAATGACTACATATATATATATATATATATATATATATATATATATATATATATATATATATATATATATCTTTTCCTGTGTTTAAATGTGCTGGTTTTATCACATTCTCACCAGCATTAAAAAAAAAAATACATATTACATAATTTTTAATGTATTTTTTAATACGAGGTACATTGTAAGTATGCTTTGTTTTAATTTCATTTTTTAAATTTTATTTAATAATATGTATTTCTATGTTTACTCTTTTTGAATTTATGTAAATATAGTAGTGTTTATTCATTATAGATAGTAACGCTTTCATATTTGAGGATAATATATTTGAAAGCACTTCTCTTTTAATTTTATTTTTCATTCTACAAAAAATAATCATTTTATTTATTTGAAGCTGCCAATATTTTTTCTGTGGTTAATTTAGTTGCAACAAGTGTGAGAATATTACCTAGTTGTTATTCCTCCACTAATGTAATTGTTCCACTATTTTTTAATGTAATTGTTCCATTATTTTTATGGTTAACTTGAAGTCCACATAGAACTTGCTTATCTTGTTATGTTTTATAAGTATGTGATTTGTTATCTAATTTATAATGTATATAAATATTTTTCCAGTTTGAGATATATTACATAATGCCATGCTAAATCTTTCCCCTTCTATATGTGGGCACTTAGTGCTCTTTCTGTTTATTCTACAGTTTTGTTCTCTTTATTTTTTCTTGCTCCTGTTTTGCATTGATTTAATTACATATGATTTAAATAGCAATATTTGGTATGGCTAGTACACCTGCTCCCTCTCCTGTTTAAAATCAGTCCTGGTTCTGTTTACCAGAACCCATTCAAAAAGTTGGATCTAATCAAAATGAACCAAAAAAAAAAAAGAGAGAAAAATCTCAGGAAATGGAGCTGGCTGTTTTTCTCTGTTCCCTTAATGCCTTCAAGGGGCAGGGTGGGGAGCGGGGGGGTTGGGAATTCATGAGTTATTAGAACGTTAGCTGCTAACAGAGGCTTATGTTCTTTTTTTTCTTTCCTTTTTCTTTTAAATAATTTTTATTGTGCTTTAAGTGAAAGTTTACAAATCAAGTCAGTCTCTCACATATAAACTTATATACACCTTACTACATACTCCCACTTATTCTCCCCCTAATGAGTCAGCCCGCTGCCTCCTTCCAGTCTCTCCTTTTGTGACCATTTTGCCAGTTTCTAACCCCCTCTACCCTCCCATCTCTCCTCCAGACAGGAGATGCCAACATAGTCTCAGGTGTCCACCTGATGCAAGTAGCTCAGTCCTTATCAGCATCTCTCTCCAACCCATTGTCCAGTCCAATCCACATCTGCTGAGTTGGCTTCAGAAATGGTTCCTGTCCTGGGTCAACATGAGGTTTGGGGACCATGATCACTGGGATCTTTCTAGTCTTAGTCAGACCATTAAGTCTGGTCTTTTTATGAGAATCTGGAGTCTGCATTCCACTGTTCTCCTATTCCCTCAGGGGTTCTCTGTTGTGCTCCCTGTCAGGGCAGTCATTGGTTGTGGCTGGGCACCATCTAGCTCTTCTGGTCTCAGGATGATGTAAGTCTCTAGTTCATGTGGCCCTTTCTGTCTCTTGGGCTCATAATTACCTTGTGACCTTGGTGTTCTTCATTCTCCTTTGATCCAGGTGGGTTGAGACCAAATGATGCATCTTAGATGACCTCTTGTTACCGTTTAAGACCTCAGACGCCACATTTCAAAGTGGGATGCAGAATGTTTTCATAATAGAATTTATTTTGCCAATTGACTTAGATGTCCCCTAAAGCCATAGTCTCCAAACCCCCATCTTTGCTCTGCTGACCTTCGAAGCATTCAGTTTATTCAGGAAACTTCTTTGCTTTTTTGGTCCAATCCAGTTGTGCTGACCTCCCCTGTATTGAGTCTTGTCCTTCCCTTCACCTATAGTAGTTCTTATCTACTATCTAATCACTAAGTAACCCTATCCCACCTCCCTCCCTCCCCCTTCTCATAACCACAAAAGAATGTGTTCTTATCAGTTTAAACTATTTCTCAAGATCTTATAATAGTGGTCTTATACAATATTTGTCCTTTTGTGTCTGAATAATTTCACTCAGCATAAGGCCTTCCAGTTTCCTCCATGTTATGAAATGTTTCACAGATTTATCATTGTTCTTTATCAATGCATAGTATTCCATTGTGTGAATATACCATAATTTATCTATCCATTGTCCATTGATGGGCACCTTGGTTGCTTCCATCTTTTTGCTATTGTAAACAGTGCTGCAATAAACATGGGTTTGCATATATCTGTTCGTGTAAAGGCTCTTATTTCTCTAGGATATATTCCGAGGAGTGGGATTTCGGGGTCGTATGGTAGTTCTATTTCTAGCTTTTTAAGGAAACGCCAGATAGATTTCCAAAGTGGTTGTACCATTTTACATTCCCACCAGCAATGTATAACTGGTTCAATCTCTCCACATCCTGTTCAACATTTATTATTTTGTGTTTTGGATTAATTCCAGCCTTGTTGTAGTGAGATGGAATCTCATCATAGTTTTAATTTGCAGTTATCTCTCTTTTTTTTTTTTAATGGCTAATGATCGAGAACATTTCTTAATGTATCTGTTAGCTGCCTGAATATCTTCTTTAGTGAACTGCGTGCTCATATCCTTTGCCCAATTTTTAATTGGGTTGTTTGTCTTTTTGTGGTTGAGTTTTAACATAATCATATAGATTTTAGAGATCAGGCGCTGGTCAGAGATGTCATAGCTGAAAATTTTTTCCCAGTCTGTAGGTGGTCTTTTTACTCTTTTGGTGAAGTCTTTAGATGAGCATAGGTGTTTGATTTTTAGGAGCTCCCAGTTATTTGGTTTCTCTTCGTCATTTTTGATAATGTTTTGTATTCTGTTTATGCCTTGTATTAGGGCTCCTTAGGTCTTCCATGATCTTTATCGTTTTAGTCTTTATGTTTAGGTCTTTGATCCATTTGGAGTTAGTTTTTGTGCATGGCGTGAGGTATGGGTCCTTTTTCATTTTTTTGCAGATGGATATCCAGTTATGCCAGCACCATTTTTAAAAAGATGATTTTTTCTCTAATTAACTGACATTGGGCCTTTGTCAAATATTAGCTGCTCGTATGTGGATGGGTTTATATCTGGGTTCTCAATTCTGTTCCACTGGTCTATGTGCCTGTTGTTGTATACCAGTACCAGGCTGTTTTGACTACTGTGGCTGTATAGTATGTTCTAAAATCAGGTAGAGTGAGGCACCCCACTTTGTTCTTCTTTTTCAATAATGCTTTACATATCCGGGCTTCTTTCCCTTCCATAGGAAGTTGGTGATTTGCTTCTCCATTACATTAAAAAATGCCTTTGGAATTTGGATCGGAAGTGCATTGTATGTATAGATGGCTTTTGGTAGAATAGACATTTTTACTATGTTAAGTCTTCCTATCCATGAACAAGGTATGTTTTTCCACTTAGTTAGGTCCCTTTTAGTTTCTTGCACTAGTACTTTGTAGTTTTCTCTCTATAGGTCTTTTACATCTTTGGTAAGATTTATTTCTAAGTATTTTATCTTCTAGGGGGCTACTGTGAATGGTATGGATTTGGTTATTTCCTCTTCGATGTTCTTTTTGTTGATGTAGAGGAATCCAAGTGATTTTTGTATGTTTATCTTGTAACCTGAAACTCTGCTAGACTCTTCTATTAGTTTCAGTAGTTTTTTGAGGATTCCTTAGGGTTTTCTGTCTTTAAGATCATGTCATATGCAAATAATTTTACTTCTTCCTTGCCAATCTGGATGCCCTTTATTTCTTTATCTAGCCTAATTGCTCTGGCTAGGACCACCAGCACAATGTTGAATAAGAGTGGTGATAAAGGGCATCCTTGTCTGCTTCCCGTTCTCAAGGGAAATGCTTTCAGGCTCTTTCCATTTAGGATGATGTTGGCTGTTGGCTTTGTATAAATGTCCTTTATTATATTGAGGAATTTTCCTTCAATTCCTATTTTGCTGAGAGTTTTTATCATGAATGGGTGTTGGACTTTGCCAAATGCCTTTTCTGCATCAATTGATAAGATAATGTGGTTTTTGCCTTTTATTTATATGGCAGATTACATTAATTGTTTTTCTAATATTGAACCAGCCTTGCATACCTGGTATAAATCCCACTTGGTCGTGGTCGATTATTTTTTTGATATGTTGTTGAATTCTATTGGCTAGAATTTTGTTGAGAATTTTTGCATCTACATTCATGAGGGATATAGGTCCGTGATTTTCTTTTTTTGTGGTGTCTTTACCTGGTTTTGGTATCAGGGATATGGTGGCTTCATACGATGAGTTAGGTAGTATTCCATCCTTTTCTATGCTTTGAAATACAGTGGTGTTAACTCTTCTCTAAAAGTTTGGTAGAACTCTGCGGTGAAGCCGTCTGGGCCAGGGCTTTTTTTTGTTAGGAGTGTTTTGATTACCTTTTTAATCTCTTTTTTTTCTTATGGGTCCACATAGTTGTTCTGATTGTGTTAGTTTAAGTAGGTAGGGTGTTTCTAGGAATTCATCCATTTCTTCTAGGTTTGCAAATTTTTTAGAGTACAATTTTTCGTAGTAACCTGATATGATTCTTTTAATTTCAGTTGGGTCTGCTGTGATATGGCCCATCTCATTTCTTATTTGGGTTATTTGTTTCCTTTCCTATATTTCTTTGGTCACTATGGCCAATGGTTTATCAATTTGGTTAATTTTCTCAAGAACCAGCTTTTGGCTTTGTTAAATCTTTCAATTGTTTTTCTGTTCTCTAATTCATTTAGTTCTGCTCTCATTTTTTTTGTTTTCTTCTGGTGCCTGATGGATTCTTTTGTTGTTCACTTTCCATTTGTTCAAGTTGTTTGGACAGTTCTCTGATTTTGGCTCTTTCTTCTTTATATATGTGCGCATTTATCGATAAAAATTGACTTCTGAGCACCCTTTTGCTGTGTCCCAGAGGTTTTAATAGGAAGTGTTTTCATTCTCGTTGCATCTATGAATTTCTTTATTACCTTCTTAATGTCTTCTATAACCCAGGCTTTTTTGAGGAGGATATTGTTCAGTTTCCAAGTATTTGATTTATTTTCCCTGATTTCTCTGTTACTGATTTCTACTTTTATGGCCTTGTGGTCTGAGAAGATGCTTTGTAATATTTCAATGTTTTGGATTCTGCAAAGGTTTGTTTTATGATCTAATATGTGATCGATTCTAGAGAATGTTTCGTGTGCACTAGAAAAAGAAGTACACTTTGCAGCTGTTGGGTGGAGTGTTCTCTGAATGTCCATGAGGTCAAGTTGGTTGATTGTAGCAATTAGATCTTCTGTGTCTCTATTGAACTTCTTACTGGAAGTCCTATCTTTCTCCGAAACTGGTGTGTTGAAATCTCCTACTATAATTCTGGAGGTGTCTATCTCAATTTTCAATTCTGTTAAAGTTTGTTTTATGTATCTTGCGGCCCTGTCATTGGGTGCATAAATATTTAATATGGTTATATCTTCCTGGTCAATTGTCCCTTTAATCATTATGTAGTGTCCTTCTTTATCCTTTGTGGTGGATTTCACTTTGAAGCCTATTTTGTCAGAAATTAATATTGCCAGTCCTGCTCTTTTTTGCTTGTTGTTTGCTTGATATATTTTTTTCCATCCTTTGAGTTTTAGTTTGTTTGTGTCCCTAAGTCTAAGGTGTGTCTCCTGTAGGCAGCATATAGATGGATCCTGTTTCTTTATCCAGTCTGAGACTCTCTGTCTCTTTATTGGTGTATTTAGTGCATTTACATTCAGTGTAATTATAGATAAGTATGAGTTTAGTGCTGTCATTTTGATGCCTTTTTGTGTGTGTTGTTGACAATTTCATTTTTCCACTTACTTTTTTGTGCTGAGACGTTTTTCTTTGTAAATTGTGTTCCTCATTTTCATAGTAACTGAATTTATTCTTCTTGAGTCATTATGTTTTTCTTGGTTTTTATTTTCAAGTATGGAGTTGTTAGACCTTTTTGTGGTTACCTTAATATTTACCCCTATTTTTCTAATTAAAAACCTAACTTGTATCGTCCTGTATCACCTTGTTTTCCTCTCCATATGGCAGATCTATGCCTCCTGTATTTAGTCCCTTTTTTTTGATTGTTGTAATCTTTTACATAATGACTTCAATGATTCCCTGTTTTGAGCATTTTTTTTCTTTTTTAAATTAATCTTATCTTGTTTTTGTGATTTCCCTATTTGAGTTGATATCAGGATGTTCTGTTCTGTGTCCTTGTGTTGTGTGGTATCTGATATTATTGATTTTCTGACCAAAGAATTTTCTTTAGTAATTCTTGTAGCTTTGGTTTGGTTTTTGCAAATTCTCTAAGCTTGTGTTCATCTGTAAATGTTTTAATTTCACCTTCATATTTGAGAGAGAGTTTTGCTGGATGTGTGATTCTTGGCTGGCAGCTTTTCTCCTTCAGTGTTCTATATATGTCATCCCATTGCCTTCTTGGCTGCATGGTTTATGCCAAGTAGTCTAAACTTATTCTTATTGATCCTCCTTTGTAGGTGACTTTTCTTTTATCTCTGGCTGCTTTTAAAATTCTCTCTTTATCTTTGGTTTTGACAAGTTTGAGGATAATATGCCTTGGTGATTTTCTTTTTGGGTCGGTCTTGTATGTGGTTCAATGAGCACTTTGGATAGATATCCTTTCATCTTTCACGATGCGAGGGAAGTTTTCTGCCAAAAGATCTTCAACTATTCTCTCTGGGTTTTCTGTTATTCATCCCTGTTCTGGAACTCCAAGCACACACAAGTTATTCTTCTTGATAATGTCCCACATGATTCTTAGGGTTTCTTCTTTTTTTTTAATTATTTTATCTGATTTTTCTTCAACTATATGGGTGTTAGGTCAACAGGTATATTGGTGTTAATTACCTTATCCTCCAACTCCCCCACTCTGCATTCCAATTGGTCTATTCTGCTCCTCTGACTTCCTATTGAGTTGTCTAATTCTGTAATTTTACTGTTAATCTTTTGGATTTCTGAATGCTCTCTCTCTGCATTCTTGCAGCTTATTAATTTTTCCACTATGTTCTTGAGTAATCTTTTTGATTTCTTCAACTGCTTTATCAGTGTGTTCCTTGGCTTTTTCCGTTGATTGCCTTATTTCATTTCTGAGTTCCTCGCTGATGTCTTGAAGCATTCTGTATATTCATTTTTTATATTCTGCACCTGGCAATTCCAGGATTGTATCTTCATTTGGGAAAGATTTTGATTCTATAATTTGGGGATTTGTAGAAGCAATCATTGTCTGCTTCTTTATGTGATTTGAAATCGACTGCTGTCTCCGAGCCATCTGTGCTGTCGATTCCAACTCATAGCGACCTTATAGGGCAGAGTAGAACTGCCCCATAGAGTTTCCAAGGAGTGCCTGGCAGATTCAAACTGCCAATCCTTTGGTTAGCAGCCTTAGCACTTAACCACTACACCACCAGGGTTTCCTTTGTTTTATGTTTGCTGTCTCTGAGCCATCTATAAGATATTGTAATGATTTATTTTATATTTGCTCACTGAGTCTTATCTTCTTGTTTTGTTTTGTTTTGTTACCATATACCCAGATGGGCTACTAGATTGCACTGTCTTGCTTGTTGTAGCCTTTGAATCACTTATGTCCTATTACTAGCTGGTTTGAGCTGTTAACCAGATATATAAGCCTAAGAGTCTATTCACTATTCTTGAATAGAATCAGCTTAGGTGTTCTGATTTTGGGTCACCAAGTTTGTGGTGTAGACTGTCATCTATTAACTTAGATGAGTAGTGGTGATAGTTGTGTGCAGCAGATTCTAGTAGCAGCAGGGGGTCACACTCCAAGGAGGGCAGGATGCTGACAGCCTTCCCCCACGTGCCAGTGAGGTAGGTGTGTCTATATTCCTAGAGCACTTTGGTAGGTGGGCTCTGCAGCTGTACCTCAGGCACCCAATGCTTGTACCTCTAAAGATTGGTAGGTGTCATTATCCTCAGACGCCTTTAGCAGGTGGCTAGGTGGTTTGGGTGGAGCTTCAGCCTTCAGTTCCTGCTGTGGCTCAGTGAGGGCTCTGTTTAATAAGTAGAGAGGTATCGGAGCTCAAAAACTTGGCTTTCCACTGCTCTGCTAAAACAATTACAGTCAGATCTCTATCAGAATTGCCTTTGCATTATAATAGCCACCTTGTTCCCTATAGGGATGAAAGCCAAAGACTGTGGGTCTCATATGCTTGGCTGTAGCTGGTTCTGTACTTTTATTCCAGTTTAGGGAATTCAGGGAAGGATATTTTTAATTTTTTTTTTTTTTTTTTTTTTTTTTTTTTTTGTTAGTTGCTGCTTCTCTCAGGCCAGGAGAATGGGTTGGGGAAAAAAAAAATACCCAGCAGAGCACTTCACTCCCTGGCCCAGGAAATTCCAATGTTAATGAAGCTGCCTAGGGCAGGGAAGGGAGGGATCAGATAGATAGGAGAGGGTAGGGCGGCAAGATAGACAAAGTTGCTTATCTTGTTTGGTGAGGACTGTTTTATCTGAGATTCCAGAGGGGTGTGTAGCCTGTGTCTGGCTGGGTCCAGATTGCCCCTGAGGGTCAGGCCTGTGTCCTGTGCTTGCACCATCTCAGGAAGCCACGATCAGCTCCTCCGCTCCTAATCCAAAGCCCAGCATCAAGGTTTTCTGGCTGGAACACTGCACTCCAGGCTTCAAAAGCAGTCTCTGCTTCCTGGTGATTTCTCCTCCTATCAGCCACATCATTGTGCAGCCTGCGTGCACTGGCTGGGTTTCCCCTAAGGTTACTTCAGGGACCTAGGGCCGCGTCCCATGCTTGTGCTGTCTTAGGAACCAGTGCTCAGCTCCTCTGTGCTTAGTCCAAAGCCCGGTGCCAAGGTTTTCTGACTGGTGTCTGGCTCCAGGCTCTGAAAACAGTCACTGCTTCCCTGTGGTTGCACCTTCTCTTGTCAGCCATGTCAGTGTGCAGCCTGCTTGTACTGGCTGAGTCTCTACTGAGGTTACCCCAGGGGGTTAGGTGTTAGTGCTGTGTCCTGTGCTTGCCCTGTCTTAGTAAGCCGCAATCAGCCCCACCTCTTTGGCACCAGGGAACCGTGAGGGCTCAAGTCTGTGGCATGGGATGCCAGTTCCAGAAGCAGTCGCCACTTTAGGGCACAGAGTTTTGCTCCCCTGTCACTCAGATCAACTCTTTAGTTCTGTGTTTGATGGTCAGGGTTCGTAGATTGTCATGTATGTGATTGATTCACTTGTTTTTCCGAGTCTTTGTTGCAAAAGGGATCCGCTGTAGCTTCTACCTAGTCAGCCATCTTGGCCCTGGCTCCTCAGTATCTAGACTTATGTTCTTTTGGCTCAGTGAGGTAAAGTATGTCAGATAAGGTGGGAAATGGATGAAAGAAGCAAGCAGGGTAAACCCACATTTGAATGAGAAACCTGAATATCTATATGCTGATTTAGACAGCTTTGGGAAACATGATTTTCAACTGTTTTAAAATGACCCCAGATCTTGAGATATTGGACTGTGTTAAAATGAAGAATCCTTGCTCTTTGAATAACTGTTAGAAAAATGAAAAGGAAGACATAGATTAGGAGAAAACTTTTGAAATGATGTATCTGACAAAGGAATTATACCCTGTATAATAAGTAGACAAATAACTAAATTTGGTGGTAGGCAATATATTTAATAGATGCTTCACAAAAGATGACATATAAATATCCAAAAAGCACATGAAAAATGCTCAGCATCATTAGTTGCAGGGAAATGTAATTTGAAAGCACAAGGAGGTACCATCCCTTAGAATGGAGAAAACTAAAGAGGCTGACAATACAAAATGTTGTCAGGATTTGCAACAACTGGAAATGTCATATCCAGTGGGTGGGGATGTAAAATGATATAATCATTCTGGCAAACTATTAAGCAGTATCTTCAAATGTTAAACAAACACTACACTATAGACCAGCTATTTGACCTCTAGATGTTTGACCACAGTAAATAAAAATGCATATTGACCCAAAACTATGTACATGAATGGACATAGCTGCTTTACTCACAATAGCTCAAAACTGGAAACAAGCCAAATGTCTTATTAATGAATAAGTATAAGTAAATTTATTGTATCAAAATAAGGATGATTTTATCAGCAGCTACAGTCTGAAATTGATCGAACATGCAATCAAGATGCATTGATAATTACTGGTGATTTTAATGCAAAAGTTGAAAACAAAGAAGAAGGATAGGTAGTTGGAAAATATGGCCTTGGTGATAGAAACAATGCCAGAGATCAAATGACAGAATTTTGCAAGACCAAGGACTTCTTCATTGCAAATAGCTTCTTTCACCAACATAAACGGTGACTATACACATGGACATCACCAGACGGAGCACATAGAAAAAAAACTGACTACATCCGTGAAAAGAGATGATGAAAATGCTCAATGTCATCAGTCAGAACAAGGCCAGGGGCCGACGGTAGAACAGACCATCAATTGCTCATATGCAAGTTCAAGCTGAAACTGAAGAAAATCAGAGCAAATCCACAAGAGCCAAAATATGCCCTTGAGTATATCCCACCTGAATTTAGAGACCATCTCAAGAATAGATTTGATGCATTGAACACTAGTGACCAAAAATCAGACAAGTTGTAAAATGACCTCAAGGACATCATCCATGAAGAAAGCAAGAGGTCATTGAAAAAAACAGGAAAGAAAGAAAAGACCAAGATGGATGTCAGAGGAGACCCTGAAACTTCCCCTTGAGCCTCAAGCAGCTAAAGCAAAAGGAAGAATTGATGAAGTAAAAGAACTGAACAGAAGATTTCAAAGGGCGGCTTGAGAAGACAAAGTAAAGTATTATAATGACATATGCAAAGAGCTGGAAATGGAAAACCAAAAGGGAAGAACATGCTCAGTGTTTCTCAAGCTGAAAGAATTGAGGAAAAAATTTAAACCTCGAATTGCAATAGTGAAGGATTCTATGGGGAAAATATTAAAAGACACAGGAAGCATCAAAAGAAGATGGAAGGAATACAGAGTGATTATACCAAAAAGAATTAGTTGCTGCTCAATCATTTCAAGAGGTAGCATATGATCAGGAACAGATGGTACTGAAGGAAGAGGTCCAAGCTTCTCTGAAGGCATTGGTGAAAACAAGACTCCAGGAATTGATGGAATATCAATGGAGATGTTTCAACAAACGGATGCAACTTTGGAGGTGTTCGCTCGTCTATGCCAAGAAATATGGAAGACAATTTCCTGGCCAACTGACTGGAAGAGATCTATATTTATGTCTATTCCCAAGAAAGGTGATCCAATCGAATGAGGAAGTTATAGAACAATATCATTAATATCACACTCAAGCAAAATTTTGCTGAAGATCATTCAAAAACGGCTGCAGCAGTATATCGACAGGGAACTGCCAGAAATTCAGGCCAGTTTCAGAAGAGGACATGGAACCGGGGATATCATTGCTGATGTTAGATGGATCCTGGCTGAAAGCAGAGAATACCAGAAGGATGTTTACCTGTGCTTTATTGACTATGCATAGGCATTCGACTGTGTGGATCATAACAAGTTATGGATAACATTGCAAAGAATGAGAATTCCAGAACTCTTAATTGTACTCATGAGGAACCTTTACATAGATCAAGAGGCAGTTGTTCGGACAGAAAGAGGGGATACTGATTGGCTTAAAGTCAGGAAAGGTGTGCATCAGGGTTGTATTCTTTCATCATACCTATTCAATCTGTATGCTGAGCAGATAATACGAGAAGCTGGACTATATGAAGAAGAATGGGGCATCAGGATTGGAGGAAGACTCATTAACAACCTGTGTTATGCAGATGACACAACCTTGCTTGCTGAAAATGAAGAAGACTTGAAGCACTTACTAATGAAGATCAAAGACCACAGCCTTCAGTATGGATTGCACCACAACATAAAGAAAACAAAAATCCTCACAACTGGACCAATGAGCAACATCATGACAAACAGAGAAAAGATTGAAGTTGTCAAGGATTTCATTTTACTTGGATCCACAATCAACAGCCATGGAAGCAGCAGTCAGGAAGTCAAAAGACACTTTGCATTGGGCAAATTTGCTGCAAAGGACCTCTTCAAAGTGTTGAAGAGCAAAGATGTCACCCTGAAGACTAAGGTATGCCTAACGAAGCCATGATATTTTCAATTACATCATATGCATGTGAAAGCTGGACAATAAGGAAGACCTAAGAAGAATTGATGCCTTTGAATTGAATATACCATGGACTGCCAGAAGAACGAATAAATCTGTTTTGGAAGAAGTACAACCAGAATGATCCTTAGAAGCAAGGATGGCGAGACTGCGTCTTACATTGGTCATTTTTTCAGGAGGGATCGGTCCCTGGAGAAGGACATCATGCTTGGCAGAGTACCGGGTCAGCGGAAAAGAGGAAGACCCTCAATGAGGTGGATTGACACAGTGGCTGCAACAATAGGCTCAAGCATAACAACGATTGTGAGGATGGCACGGGACCGGGCAGTGTTTTGTTCTGTTGTGCATGGGGTCGCTATGCGTCGGAACTGACTCGATGGCACCTAACAACAACAAGGATGACTTAAAAAAAGTACCCTAGAACATATTTTTGCTTGTTCTGTATTAAAGTGAATTGAGAACCAAGTTTTACTCACATGATTCCAGCAAAAGTGATGGAAAAGGTAATTTTTTTTTTTAAACTCTGAATTTCTCCTTTTAAAATTAATATTTCGCTATAATACCAAAGGAAAGCCTGGTAGTGTAATGGTTAAGAGCTATGTCCGCTAACCAAAAAATGTTGGCAGTTCAAATCCACAAAGGCGCTCACTGGAAACTATGGGCCAGTTAGTTCTACCCTGTTCTATACAACGTTGCTATGAGTCGGAATCCACTCAACGGCAATAGATTTTTTCTTTTTAATATAATGCCAAAAGACCATGTCCAATAGTCTTTCTGCATATATTCAGACCACATGCATGTTAAAATGAGTAAAAATTTTTCCGAAATATATTTGTTTCACCATTTGCATGGCTCAGCATATGGTCTCGTTTAACTGTATATCCCACATATGATAATGCAAGAAGCGATAAGAAATGTATTCAAAAGCGAGATAATATCTGTACCGAAGCTTCAAAGACCTGAAATGACTGAAATGTAATTTACCTATGTCTGAATAACTTGTTTTCATGCACAGTGAGATTCCTATGAAGTCCTCTTTCTAAAAGAAGTTGTATTTCTACATAACAATTTCCTGCTGCTTTTTCATATGGCTCACCTTCCTGTATCATTACATTTGAAACTGCATCATTACTGTTGCAGAACATGAATTTATGATACGTGATGATGCTTTGAGGTAGAAGCAGCGCGAATAAAAGTTAAAAGTCATAATACTTCCTTGTCCTTGTCTTCAGCTTCAGGGAATGAACATTTTCTTTCTATCTTCCCCTGTGTTTGTATGTGGCTATAAAAAACCTCTGTGTTTTAAGCTTGGGTTGTTATTTTTTTTTTCCCCGAGAACTGATAATTGGAAATACTATATTTTCATTTCTATTTCTTTTCCAAAGTTCTTTCTGCGTAAGAATTTTAGGTTTAAATTTTAGGTTGTATACAGAATTTTTCTCATAGACAAGAGAATCCAATGATATAAGTATTCTACATGACAAATAGCAATTTCTTCATAGCTTTTCTAAAAGGAAGGAGCATTTCCGTAAAGGGAGAAATTCTAGTGAAAATTTCAAGAAAGGCTATTTCAGAAAATAAAATTGATATCTATAATAAATCATCTTCAGTACTCCAATGCCAAACAATGTCTTGACTAACACTGAAATTAATATTACCAGTATGCTCCACAGTATAATAATTTTGGTATTTTTGCGCCATATATAGCACTAAAATCTTACTAGTACTTGGAGTTGTACTATATATTTTTCCATTTGTATAAGATCACATAATCTGGGCTTTTTAAAAGTCAAATAAGTAAGATTTTATCTTCTTTGCACTTACCAAAAAGAACAAAGAAGAATCATAGATTTATTAGCTATTTGATTGATATCAAAAGTTTCCATAGTTGATTTATTTTCTTTTTAAGATTCCATGTATCTAATTAGTAGAAGTACAACTTTCTAATCTTATAGCTTTGGGAAGTGTTAATATATCTTGAGTGATTACTATAGGACAAGCATGATTTTAATTGACAATGCTACCTGGAATTGTTGTATTCTAAGAAAGATTGGAGCAGATTTTATATGAATGAAAGGTGTACAATCTGGACACGTGTGAAGGATATTTAGACTGGATTATTAACAACTAAATTAATGAATAGGACAATTCTACATTGCTATTACTAATATGATTTAAAGTTGTAGAATTTAAGCTTAAAAAGACTAATTAACTTGGGCAAGTCACAGAGATTCTAAGTGGCAGGGCTTAGAACGGAAATCCTGACCTAAATCCAGAACTTAGGATCTTTTCGTCGCTGATTTTATATCCAATTGCTTCATTTGTTCCTTGTGATCAATACCTTTTTTTGCAGATTCAAATGGCTTCTCAAGAGCCTTCTGGCTGTGTAGGTCACTGAGTAAAGTTCTTCTCAAGCGTCTCTGTTCAGAAGCCACGGCAGAGAAAGGATAAGGGCGTGGCTATTGGAGACATCATTGATCGCCTCCATTCTCCCGTTTCTCAGATTATCTTACTGCATTGTATATCACAAACCGCTTCGTACATTTATATCAAGCGATCACTACAAGATGAGAAAATAGTGTTGTTTACATTCTCTTTGCCTATCAAAGGTTCTGAAATACAATTAACGCAAGTGGTATTTATCCAGAGAGTATTACTACGTATGAAGTACAAACCCGGGCACTACCGGCTTCTCAGTATGTAAATAATCTGTGATTGCTGTTCTTACTGCTAATACTTCAAGGTGAATGAAATCATCAGACTAACTCATTTAATCATTGTTTCATCTGTGAGACATCAGGAAATTAAGGATAAAGGTGCATAATGCTGAAGCTTTGTCTTCACCATGCAGATAGAGTGGCATTACTTCAGCCAAACATCCAAATGCAGTGAAATTATTAATGCAGTCAACATTTCTTTAGTTTTTTTTTTTTAAGTAAATTGTTATATCCAATATGTGCTTATGTAGATTAATTTCACTAACACTGTAATATCTGGCACGCATGGCTGGATTGTGATCTGATCATGTTACACTTTATCATCCATGTTTCTCCAACATCTATGCTCACAAAGGAAAGGTATTGCTCTTGTTCTTCATCTGTACTAAACTCTCCCATCTGTACTTCACCTTTCAGGTCATGAGCTACCTTTGTTTCTGAATGTAACACGACAATGATAAAATAACCATATTACTATGTATTAGAATTTGTGCTAAAGTCTTTAAAGATATTATTTTGTTTGGTTTCAAAGCTACCTTATTATTTCTATTTTAATGATAAGAAAAGTGGGGTTTTGAGAAAAGAAAGTCCCTGGCCACGGTTATACCATGAGGCATTGTTACAGCTGGGATGTAAATTAAGTTCATGTTATGCAAAGTCCAAGCAAGCTATCAATGCTTCATTGCATTAGGCAGTGATCCACTGACAGTATTCTTCCCAGCTTCTCCTCCTCAATTGTCAGAGATGACTCTCTCCTCACTTTAATCATCCATGCTTTTATTTCTCCACCCTCAACTCTGTCCAAATATAACTCTGAAAATCTGTTTAAGAGAGGCCATATAATATAGCCATAAAGAGTATGGGTCAGGTTAAGATTAGACAGACCTGGAATTGAATCCTGTCTTAGTCATCTAGTGCTGCTATAACAGAACTGCCACAAGGGGATGGCTTTAATGAAGAAATGTTTATTTCCTCACAGAAAAGCAGGCTAAAGTCCAAATTCAGGGCATCGGATCCAGGGGAATACTTTCTCACTCTGCTGGCCTTCTTATCAATGTTCCCCCAGAGCTTCTCCACACAGGGACCCCAGGTCCAAAGGATGTGCTCTGCTCCAGGCACTGCTTTCTTGGTGGTATGCAGTCCCCTCTCTCTGCTTGCTTCCCTTTCCTTTTTATCTCTTCAGAGATAAAAGGTGGTATAGGCCACACCCCAGAAAATTCCCTTTACGTTGGATCAGGGATGTGATCTAGGTAAGGGTGTTACACTCTCACCCTAATCTACTTTAACATAAAATTACAATCACAAAATGGAGGACAACCACACAATACTGGGAATCAGGGCTCAACCAAATTGATACACACACATCTGGGGGGACATAATTCAATCCATGACAAATCCCATCACCCCCAGTAGCTAAGATTACTGGAGGTAGTATAATTGGCTTCTCTGTATCCCATTTTCCTCATTTATATAAAGGAATCAGTTCAATCTAACTCTGGATTGGAACATTAACTGGGATACCTGTACCAGGTCCTGTGGAGTTTATTGCAGCTCATAGTGACCTTATAGGACAGAGTGAAACTGCTCCATAGGGTTTCCAAGGAGCAGATGGTGTATTTGAACTGCCAACCTTTGGGCTCTTAACTGCTGAGCCACCAGGGCTCCTCATGCTTTAACACACGCATAAACTGGGATAATGTGTACAAAGTCTGAGGATAGTGCGTAGAACCCAGTAAGATTTATGTAATTATTCTTTACTTTCTTCCACCCCACCTCAATTTATCTCCCCTCAGTCAGAATGCAAAACACTGGATTGGTAACCAAAAGGTCAGAGTTTCGAAACCACCAGAGGCTCATAAGGAGAAAGATGTGGCAGTTTGTTTCTGTTGAGATTTACAGCCTTGGAAACCCTATGGGGCTGCTATGAGTTGGAATCTACTGATGGCAGTGGGTTTGATTTTCTGGTTTATAGTCAGAATGAGGAGCCCTGGTGGTACAGTGGTTAAGAGCTCTGCTGCTAACCAAAAGGTCAGCAATTGGAATCCACCAGCCACTCCTTGGAAACCTTATGGGGCAGTTCTACTCTGTCCTAGAGGGTTGGTATGAATCAGAATCAGCGCCACAGCATTGGTTTTTTTGTTTGTTTGTTTGTTTTATACTTGGAATCGACTTGATGGCAACAGATTTTATGTATTTTTTACTTTCTTTCAAGGACAACCACTTCCAAACCTCAGACACTTGACCTTGTAGCTAATGAAATTATAATGCCCTAAATATGTGGGATTATTTAGACTATTTGTGTGGGTGATATACACATGCATTCGTTTTGTCAGTCAAATCATTTTTGTAGAAATATTGTCTGATTACATTAACTATTATTTTACCTATAATGATAGCTGGAGCCCTGGTGGTGTAGTGGTTAAGAGCTCAGCAGCTAACCAAAAGGTTGGCAGTTCAAATCCACCAGCTGCTCTTTGGATACCCTGTGGGGCAGCTCTACTCTGTCCTGTAGGGTTGCTATGAGCTGGAATCGACTCGATGGCAATGGGTTTTTCGTTTATAATGAAAGCTATCATTTACAGAGAGTTTGCAATTTGCCTGTGCTAAGTGCTTAATGTTCATTATTTGCCAAAACCCTGATGGGCAGGTTAGTATTCTCACTTTTCAGATGAGGAAATTTAAGTTTAGGAATGTTAAGCAATTTTTCCAAGGTCTTATAGTTCCAATCTGGTGGAGACTGAATTCAAACTGAAGGCATCCGAGTCCTCATTTTTACCACTGTAAAATAAACCTGCTCAACTTTCTCCTTCATATATCGTGTTTTACCAAGTTTGGATGTAGAATTGGGGTGGTTTTATTGATTCTGAGATTCTGTATTTAAAAGTTTTAGCATTTAATTATTCTGACAGTATAACAGTATATAAAATGGACGAATAGAGCTCTGGTTGAATACTTAGAATGATATAGAGAAGGCCGTTTTACTTATAATAAGGATAGTTAGGCTGAGGCTTGCAGGTGTTTATCACCATTTCCTGACCTGTAGAAAAGGAGCGGCTAATTAAATCAACCACGTTTTTCACCCTTGTCCAACTTGCCTGCTGTAATACAGAACTGACCCATTTTGATAGCAAGATAGGGTATAGCTTAATCAGTTTTAAGATAGAATCCTTCTGTTTGGTCAATTGTAACTCTGATTAAATGAAACACTTAAGTAAATAATGTTTACTTCTTAGAGGTTGAAAAATATAATTAATAATTATTAAGCTTGTTTTCAGGGAGGTTAGTGATTTTTTTCCCCTTACTTAAATGAAATTTATACATCTGAAAGCATCGTATATATGAAGCTGAATGAGTTAACTCCACTGAGGTTATAGGCCATCTATGGACTTTTAATTTCATATGCAAAAGTTAAAGATGAGATAATTCATTTAAAGGTGTATTTGGAGAAGGGCCCAAGTGAAGTGCCTACAAATTGAAACATTTGGCAAAATTCCTTAGATAAATGGAAAAGGTCATTTTGAAAATTTGGTTTGGTAGATTTTAACAGCTGCATTATAAACTGTAATTGCAATTTAAGCAACCTCCAATGCCACTCTGGAAAGATCTTAACCTGCTTAACCTGCCACCCTCAGTGCTTGCAAGTAAGACACAGTTTTAATTTTGTGAGCTGCTGAAGAAATCGCCAATTATTACTTGACCCCATGGTCATTGTAACCGACTCAGAAGTTAAATATAATCCATAGTTCTGTAGGAAAATAAATAAATAAAAGCCCTCAATACTTTAATGTGTGAACCTAAGTTTCTTATGTATCTTGAGAGAAAAATACAAATATAATTTGAACATTAAGGAGTTGATATTGTCAGACAAATCTTTTATTTTATTTTCAGAAAACTCTAAAGGTAGCAAGCATTTTCAGGATCAATTTTGTGTGAATGAGAGCAGTATATATTTCAATAATTTTATATCAGTTATAGTTTTAGAAAAATTATATTTATAATAGTAGATTTATTTCTCATTAGGAAATTCAGAAGCATTCTATGAAAAGATCATGGGATCCTGAACAAAATAAATCACCTTCAAAGTGTGAGAACCAAAATAAAAGTAAATAAAAAATGCATACTAATTTTTTACACAGACTTATTACCATTTCAAATATGTTCAAAGAAAATCAGAGAATTACAGAAATTTTAAAACAGAAATTGGATCATTCAGCAAAATTGGAACATAAAGAGATAGTAGGCCATTATGCCCTTATTTAACAATTTGACTAATTTCAAAATTTTAAACACTTTTAACTGTAATTTTACATTATGGTCTCTTTTTCTCCTTTTCATTTTATTTGAGTAGTTTTTCTCTTTTCAAACAATCTCAGCCATGTATACATAGCAGACTATTATAAAAGAGTTCTTGTTTCTGTTTTTTTATTACAAAAGAATAATACTGCGGCCACGTTTTGTATGTGAAGCTTTTTTACCGTCCGGGGTATGCTCCATCTCTATTACAATAGATAATTAGTACAGTAGACTGTGTAAAACTATTTGAAAAAAATCCCAATAAAGACTAAGACAATTCCATAAAAATCTTGAGTCTTTAAAAAATAAATTATGAGAAATTGATTCAACTTAAAATAAGTGTTTTTTCAGCCACATATCAATACCCAATATAAAGTTGTTTTGTTGCGTGATGAATATATGTTTCCAAGTGGATAATTATTCCAACGTTCAAGGACATAGTTTATTCTGATTTAAAGTTTCTAATATTTAAAATTAAATAACACCATATATGTTTTCTCAGACCTTTCTACAAGGGATACTGTCTTGGAGGAAGTACAGCCAGAATGCTCCTTAGAGGCAAAGATGCTGAGAAATGTCTTGCTTACTTTGAACACATCATCATCAGAAAAGACCAATGACTGGGAACGGACATCATGTTTGGTAAGGTGGAATGTCAGAGAGAAAAAGGAAATCCCTCAATAAGATGGACGGACACAATAGCTGAAATATGGACTAGAACATACCAACGACTGCAAGGATAGCACAGGACAGGCAATATTTTGATCTGTTATATGTAAGATGCCCCTGAGTTGGAGCCAACTCAATGGTAACATAGGCAAATGAATAAAACTTTAGAAAAATATTGAAAAATCTTTACCGTAGTGTTAAACACATTCATTCAATGGTTATTTAGTGAGAATATTTAAAAACTATTTTGTTACAAAAATACTAAAGTGGGACATATTTCATAGTAATAATTACCTTCATTATACTATGACAGCCTACATATTCTTGCTGATATATTTATTATTGTACAAATAATAAATTAAAATATAAAGCTGACATTTTCACTGAATGATAGTTTTTTTTTTAACTGTTTTAAATGTTTGTTATTACCTCATTTACATTACTCTAATAGTGTCAGCTGGGGAATCTTGGTTAAGCAGATGAGAAAACTGAGGCTCAGAAAATTTCAAGGGCTTGCTCAATTTCATCCAACTATCAGGTGAAAAATTCTGGAACTCAAACCCAGACCATTTAATCTGAATTCCTACATCTTTTTATGATGATATGCCAACAAGACATCTTTTTTAAGAGATGCCTACTCAAATGATTAATTTCCCTGATTAGATCTATTTAGGTGACCAAAAAAAACAATAAATGGAGTTGAAATTATATTAGAAGCAGTTCTGCATATAAAAGAAGAATTGAGATAATTAAAATTAATGAATTATGACAAGCAAACATAAACACAAGGACACACATTACCCCTCCCCTTAGCTGCTTTTTTTTTTTTTAGCGGCGGTTTCGCTTTTTGCGGTTTGCGTTATGAGCGGTCAACCTCAGTCCGAAAATGTTAAATGGGCTGCTGGGTAAAATCTCACACTCTCCCGCTCCATCCCACCTGGGGACCTCATTCAAATAATTTTTGTTACAGTATATTATTATCAGTATTCTAATTTATTGTTAATTATTATTATTAAACTCTTACCTAATATATAAATTAAACTTTATCATGGGTACGTGTGCATAGGACAAAACATAGTATATATAGGATTCTGTACTGTCCTCTGTTTCAGGCATGCATGGGGGCAGGGGTCTTGGAACGTATCCCGCGTGAATAAGGGTGGCTACTGTACAATTTTACTAGTGGTGTCAGGACTGTAAAAGCTATCTGAAAAAGTCACATGTGCCTGTATTTTCTAATTATATGGTATGAGGTATGATTACAGGTTCTTTGGATGGCAGGACACAACACAAGACACCTGATCGATTAAAGGCAGACACGTTGTTATTGACAGCTCTCAGGGAAAAAACACTACCAGTCAAGGCCATGCCGTTTTTTGCACCCAGGGGGCAGGGTAGCAGCAAGCTGGAGTTGTAGGAAATGGCTTATGTACCCCAAGTACGGTGGGGTTTGCTAGGTTTTCCAGGCTTTCTGTGGATTGAATATTTTGAATAATTCTATGGACCCAAAGAAGGGGATGTCCCTGGATGTTGGACATCTGGGAACTTCTGTGTAATGTGGCTCAGGAGTGTTAGAGCCTGATAAGGAAATAGTTGGATTGTAGGTTTAGTGAATTGCCTGCAAAGAGAGTTGAGAGTTTTTTAGCCATGATCTCAAAAGGGGATCAAGACAGCACTTGTGAAATATTGTATTAAGCATGCCACTTATGTAGATGGTTAAAATGACAGTACAACATACGAATCATTTCACTGTAATCCCAAACCCCATGGTTAAAGTTATTCCTTAAAGAATCATTTGAGTTTAGGAAAGCAAGAAAAATGACTGACAGATAAAGCAAAAAAACATAAACAAATATTGTTCACAAGGCAAAGCTCTCAGCTTGTGTCCGGATTTAAGTTTAAGCTTGGTGCTGACCCTCTGGTGCACCCCGAAGGGATGAGGCAAACCCTTAGAGATGTTACATTTTTGACATTTCATTAGCTACAAATCATTCCTTTTCAGTAGAGCTAAGTAAAAGTTACAGATCTCATGACTCTCTTCAAAATAAGTCAGAGGTGACCCAGGTGCCCTAGCCAATATTTCCTTTGTCAATAACACAACTTCTAATTAGATGTGGCCTAACAATTTCTTATGGTATATAGAAAAGATGGAACTCTGAGTTTTGTTTTGTTTTTTCCAGAATTAGATGAACAAGTCAATTAGCTTTTTCCATCTCACTTTCCACTTTGCCACTTATTTCTGCCTACTCCTGTATCATTTCAGGCTTACTTGATACTGACATGGAATGTTCCTATAACCTTTAAGGTTCTTCTGCAAGTTTGTAGGTACTGAGTGAGAGTACCTACTGTGTTGAACTCATTAAGAGCTTCACAGAATTTCTCACTAATTGTTTTAGATATTCACTAGTGAGCATGCAAAACAATGGTTCTCAAAAGCTGAGAGTCTGGTTGGGCCCCTTCCAATCATTAATAATCTCTAGTAAATTGAATGAAAATTAAGACACTTGAAAATAGAGATATAAAATTTTAATATATTTAACTAATTCAGCCATAACAATACTCAAAATACCATGACTTCAGTTAACCTTGTTTGGGCATATCAACAAGTCTAAATTTGAGGCTCTTGAGAGGCTCTTAAATGTGAGACTTAGGTCAAATGACCTTCCAGCTTCTCCATAGTTAGCCCTCGGACAAGGCTTCTACAATACTCAGGAATATGGAAACTGTAGCTCCCATAAATTTTCATGTTTTTTAAAAGAACACTTAATTGAATTTAGGTTGTAACAAGAATCTAAGAGCGCTTAGGATGAATCCTGACTCTGCTTCTTACTAGCTGTGCAAACTTGGGACTGTTTCCTCCTTTGTGTGATGTGGCTATAGTACTTATCTCCTGCAGTTGTTATAAGGATTAAATTATTTAGTATTTATAAAGTGCTTGGGATAATTCCTTGGAACATATGTAGAGAGGATTTTGTTAAATAAATCCAAAAAAATGCAGCATTGTATATTGTGTTGAACAGTGTCTGTAAAAATGTCAGTGGCTTAACTGAATGGAATTTTATTTCTCGCTCATATCCCAGGCTCATGTGGGATAAGAGGCTCTCTGCCACTTACCAATTCTCAATTTTCTGTTCTGTAAAACAAGGATAGTAATAAAAAACCCAAACACATTTCTGTTGAGTCTATTCCAGCTCATGAGGATCCCATGTATGCAGAGTAAAACTGTACTCCATAGGCTTTTCAAGGCTGTGACCCCTTAGAAGCAGATTGCCTGGCCTTTCTTCTTAGACATCTCTGGGTGGGTTCAAACTTCCAACATTTTGGCTCATAATCCGGGGCTTAATCATTTGTACCACCCGGGAACTCCTAAGGATAATAATAGAGCCCACAAAATAAGGCTGTTGGGGGGATTATACATTGCTTACATCTTGTCCCCAATAGTACACAACTTTTAAGTAACCCTGAGTTTTTGATTCATTTAATCATTTATCATTGGAGATATTTAGCATTTTACATGTAGTAAACAATATAGCTCATGTCAAGTTCTTAGCATAGCACCTAGTTTATAGTATTAAATATGTTTTAATTATATTTACTATTATTCTTCATGTTAAACGCTGAAGGTATTCTTTAGTTACTGTTAATGCACCATTTACCAAACTTGACAAAGTGTCCTGTATGTACGTGTGTATATATGCATATAAATGGAATTAGTGTTCCATGAAAATCATCCCAGAAAATAATAACATAAAATATTTAAGAAACTATTAATATTAGAACTTTGTTATTCAAAATTCAAAAATATCAGCTAACCCCAACAGGGGATGGAATGGGGTCATATGTCTCTTGTATTACCTGTAAAACATAGATAAAAACTCAACCATCAATCACTTTTCACTTTGAAGGAATCCTTCATTAAGTTACTTTCTCTCTCTGAAATTTACCTTGCTGTTTTGCTATCGCTCTGGATAGTCCCAATTGTTGTTGTTAGGTGCCCTCAAGTTGGTTCCGACTCATGGTAACCCTATGTACAACAGAAAAAAAACACTGTCCAGTCCTGCACCATCATCACAATTCCTGGTTGAGCCCATTGTTGCAGCCACTGTGTCAATCCATTTCACTGACGGTCTTCCTCTTTTTCTCTGACCCTCTACTTTACCAAGCATGATGTTCTTCTCCAGGGACTGGTCACTCCTGATAATTAGTCTGAAGTGTGACAAAGTCTCACCATCCTCTCTTCTGGGGAGCATTCTGGCTGTACTTCCTCCAAGACAGATTTATTTGTCCTTTTGGCAGTCCATGGTATATTCAATAACCTTTGCCAACACCATAATTCAGAGGCATCAATTCTTCTTCAGTCTTTCTCATTCATTGTCCACCTTTCACATGCATATGAGGTGACTGAAAATACCATGGCTTGAGTCAATGCACCTTAGTCCTCAAAGTGACATCTTTGCTTTTTAACATTTTAAAGTGGTTTTTTGCAGATTTGTCCAAAGCAATATCTCTTTTGATTTCTTGACTGCTGCATTCATGTGTGTTGATTGTAGATACAAGTAAAATGAAATCCTTGACAATTTCATTCTTTTCTCCATTTATCATGATGTTACTTACCGGCCTAGTTGTGAGGATTTTTGTTTTCTTTATGATGAGGTGTAATCCATATGGAAGGCTGTGGTCTTTGATCTCCCTCAGTAAGTGCTTCGAGTCCTCTTCATTTTCACTCAGCAAGGTTGTGTCACCTGCATAACACAGGCTGTTAATGAGCCTTCCTCCAGTCCTGATGCTGTGCTCTTCTTCATATAGTCCAGCTTCTCAGGTTATTTGCTCAGCATACAAATTGAATAAGTATGGTGAAATGATGCAACCCTGATGCACACCTTTCCTGATTTTATACCACATGGTATCACCTTATTCTGTTCGAATGACCGCCTCTTGGTCTAATGACAGGTTCTTCATGAGCAAATTAAGTGTTCTGGAATTCCTATTCTTCTTAATGTTATCCATAATTTGTCATGATCCACACAGTTGTTGTTATCGTCAGGTACCTTCCAGTCACCTCTGACTCATAGTGACATTATGGGTAACACAATGAAATGCCCAGTCCTGTATCTTCTTCATGATTGCTGGTATGTTCGAGTCCATTGTTGCAGCTGTTATATCAATTTATCACACTGAGAGTTTCCCTCAATTTTGCAGACCCTCTATTTTATCAACCATGATGTCCTTGTTAGTGACTGGTCTTTCCCTATGGCTTGTCCAAAGTACGGGAGCCGAAGTCTCACCATCCTCATTTCTAAGGAACATTCTGGTTGTATTTCTTCTAAAAATGATTTGTTCATTCTTCTGCCAGTTCAATATTCTCTACCAACACCACAATTTGAATGTATAAATTCTTCTTCTGTCATTCTTTTTCATTGTTCAGCTTTCACATGCCTATAAAGTGATTGAAAAGACCATGACTTGGGTCAGGCACACCTTAGTTATCAAAGAACATCTTAGCTTTCCAAAAATTTAAAGAGATCTTTTAAAGCAGATTTGCCTATTGTAATATGTCATTTGATTTCTTGATTGCTGCTTCCATTGACATAGATTGTTAATCCAAATAGAATGACATCACTGGCAATTTCAGTTTCTTCCTCATTTATCACGACGTTTATCAGCCTGATTGTGAGGATTTTCCTTTTCTTCAGGTTCAGGTGTAATACCTACTCGAGTCTATAGTCCTTGACCAACATTAGCAAGTGTTTCAGTCATCTTCATTTTCAGCATGTTTTTGCAATTGTAATTAAATAATAAATGGTGCAATTAGATATAAAACATCCATCTCCTCTACTAAAATGCTGTCTACAAAAGTGTGTTGATCACAACTCTTATCTCTAGCATATGACAGTATCTATCACAAATGGTAGGAATTTAATATTTATTGACTAAATGTGACATTTCAATTTCACATTGTGAAATTTATTTATTTAATTATTTGATGTGTTGCAAAGTATGAAAGATTATGCTAGACATTATAGATACAAAATTTTATTAATTTTTTAAAAAACAGCTTTCGGTTTTCTTCAATTTTTCTATTAATTTGCTATTTTCAATTTCATGGATTTCTACTCTAATTTTTATTATTTATTCTCTTCTTACTTTGAATACAATTCTCTGTTCGGTAAAGTGAAACCTTCAATTACTGATTTTAAATATTTTTTGTTTTCTAATGTACACATTCAGTGTTATGAATTTCCCTCTAAGCACCCTTTTTGCTGCATCCTACAAATTTTGGTAAAATGTATTTTTATTTTCACGTAATTCAAAGTATTTTTAAGTTTCTCTTAAAACTACTTATTTGAATCATGTGTTCTTAAGAAGTGTATTGTGTAATCTTCAATTATTTGGGGAATTTTAAGCTATCTTTCTGATACTGATTTCTAGTTTAGTTCCATTGTTGTTTGAGAGGATACTTCATATTATTTCTCTTCTTCTAAATTTGTTAAAGTGTGTGTTATGGACAAGGATGTCGTCTCATTTGGTGAATGTCCTGTTAGCTTGAGAACATTTTAGAGATTTATTCTTCCTGTGTTGTTAGATGAACTATTCTATACATGTGAATTTGATCCAGTTTATTGATGGTGCTGTTCTGTTCAACTATATCTTTACGGATTTTTCTGCTTGCTGGATCTGTCAGTTACTGACAGAGGGATGCCTAAGTCCCCAACTATAATAGTGAATTTGCCTATTTCTCTTTGCAATTCTGTCTATTTTTGTCTCATGTATTTTAATGCTCTGTTGTTATGTATGTACACGTTATGGATTGTTATGTTTTCTTGGAAACTGACTCCTTTATCATTATGTAGTAATCTTCTTTATCCCTGATACGTTTCCTTGCTCTGAAATATGCTCTGCCTGAAATTAATATAGCTACTCCAGCTTTCTTGTGACTAGTGTTAGCGTTGTATACATTTCTCCATCCCTTTACTTTTGATCTACTGTTATGTATATGTTTGAAGTGGGTTTCTTGTAGAGAATGTATATTCAGGTCTTGTTTTTTACCCCCTGATAGTTTCTTAATTGGTCCTTGCTCCAGTTAACTCTCTAGTTGCCAAGACTATTCAATCTACACCTTACATGGAAATACAAAGAGAGAAACTAAAATCAACAACCATTTACCCAGTGGGGAAAAAAAAAAACAGCATGAAATATGTGCACCAAACATTCGAAGCAGAATTTACCCACTAATAACATAGTCAATAGAAGAGATAGTAAATCACTAAAACAAATATAATAACTTCTTTCAAGTTTTTTAGGGGGGTAGGCAATACATCCATTCAAGAACATAAGAGACCTTCCATGTTTGGCACTGTAGGAAATCAGATAATTGAAAATACTTCTGTTAAAACATACACACACACACACACACACACAAGAAAACCTCATGAAGTATTAAAAACATGCTGATAAGGTGTAACTGAACTAGCAGGGAATAACAGAAATCCATACATTTCAAAAGGAATGAAAATTATAAAATGAGAACACTTAAGCCTATGCCAATGCTTTCTTAATGAGGTGGTGGTGGAAGTGGTGGTATATGTGAGTGTTGAGTGAGGTTGCTACACTCTGTAAACAAAAAGATTTTTATCTTTTAAACTTTTTAATGTAATTTTATTTTTTTAAATTTATATTGAGCTTTAAGTAAAAGTTCACAAATCAAGTCAGTCTCTCACACAAAAACTTCTATACACCATGCTACATACTCCCAATTGCTCTCCCCCTAATGAGACAACCCGCTCCCTTCCTCCACACTCTCTTTTCCTGTCTATTCCTCCAGCTTCTAACCCCTTCTACCCTCTCATCGCCTCTATAGGCAGGAGATGCCAACATACTCTCAAGTGTCCACCTGATCCAAGGAGCTCTCTCCTCACCAGCATCCCTCTCCATCCCATTGTCCAGTCCAATCCCTATCTGAAGAGTTGGCTTTGGGAATGTTCCTGTCCTGGGCCAACAGAAGGTATGGGGGCCATGACCACCAGGGTCCTTCTAGTCTCAGTCAGACCATTAAGTCTGGTCCTTTTACGAGAATTTGGGGTCTGCATCCTACTGCTTTCCTGCTCCCTCAGGGGTTCTCTGTTTTGTTCTCTATCAAGGCAGTCATTGGTTGTAGCCGTGCACCATCTAGTTCTTCTGGTCTCAGACTGATGTAGTCTCTGGTTTCTGTGGGGTTTTTTGTCTCTTGGGCTTGTAATTGCCTTGTGTCCTTGATGTTCTTCATTTCTCTAGGTCCAGGTGGGTTGAGACCAAATGATGCATCTTAGATTCAGCTTGCTAGCATTTAAGACCTCAGACGCCACTCTCCAAAGTGGGATGCAGAATGTTTTCTTAATAGATTCTATCATGCCAGTTGACATAGATGTCCCCTGAAACCATGGTCCCCAAACCCCTGCGCCTGCTACACTGGCCTTCAAAGCATTCAGTTTATTCAGGAAACTGCTTTTGTTTTAGTCCAGTTGTGCTGACCTCTCCTGTATTGTGTGCTGTCTTTCCCTTTACCTAAAGTAGTTCTTCTCTACTATCTAGTTAGTGAATACCCCTCGCCCACCCTTCCTCCCTCCCCCTCTCATAACCATCAAAGAATATTTTCTTCTCTGTTTAAACTACTTCTCCAGTTCTTAAAATAGTGGTCTCAAAAAATATTTGTCCTTTTGCAACTTACTAATTTTTCACTCAGCATAATGTCTTCCAGATTCCTCTGTTATGAAATCTTTCACAGACTCATCAATGTTCTTTAACGATGTATAGTATTCCATTGTGTGAATATACCATAATTTATTTATCCATTCATCCATTGATAGGCACCTTGGTTGCTTCTATCTTTTTGCTATTGTAAACAGTGCTGCAATGAACATGGGTGTGCATATATCTGTTCGTGTAAATGCTCTTATTTTTCTAGGATATATTCCTTTTTTTTATATTCCAAGGAGTGGGATTCCTGGATTGTATAGTAGTTCTATTTCTAGATTTTTAAGGAAGTGCCAAATCGACTTCCAAAGTAGTTGTACCCTTTGACATTCCCACCAGCAGTGTAGAAGTGCTCCAGTCTCTCCACAACCTCTCCAACATTTGTTATTTTGTGCCTTTTGGATTAATGCCAGGCTTGTAGGAGTGAGATGGAATCTCATTGTAGTTTTGAATTGCATTTCTCTAATGGCTAATGATAGTGAACATTTCCTTATGTATCTGTTAGCTACCTGAATGTGTTGTTTAGTGAAGTGTCTGTTCATATCTTTTGCCTATTTTTTAATTGGGTTATTTGCCTTTTTATGCTTCAGTTTTTGCAGTATTATGCAGATTTTAGAGATCAGAGACTGATCGGAAATGTCATAGCTAAAACCTTTTTCCCAGTCAGTAGGTAATCTTTTTACTCTTTTGGTGAAGTCTTTGGATGAGCATAGGTGTGTAATTTTTAGGGGCTCCCAGTTATCTAGTTTTTCTTCTGAATTGTTAGTAATTTTTTTTTTTTTTAATTAATTTTTCTTAAGCTTCAAGTGAACATTTACCATTCCAATCAGTCTGTCACATGTAGGTTTACATACATCTTACCCCCTTCTCCCACTTGCTCTTCCCCTATTGAGTCAGCCCTTTCAGTCTCTCGTTTCGTGCCAATTTTGCCATCTTCCCTCTCTCTCTATCTTCCCATCCCCCCTCCAGTCAAGAGTTGTCAACACACTCTCCAGTGTTCACCTGATTTAATTAGCTCACTCTTCATCAGCATCTCTCTCCGCCCCACTGACCAGTCCTTTTCATGCCTGATGAGTTGTCTTCGGGGATGGTTCCCGTCCTGTGCCATCAGAAGTTCTGGGGAGCGTTGTCTCTGGGATTCCTCTAGTTGCAGTCATACCATTAGGTATGGTCTTTTTATGAGCATTTGGGGTCTGTATCCCATTGGTCTCCTGCTCCCTCAGGAGTTGTCTGTTGTGCTCCCTGACAGGGCAGACATCGATTGTGGCTGGGCACCAACTAGTTCTTCTGGTCTCAGGATAATGTAGGTCTCTGGTTCATGTGGCCCTTTCTGTCTCTTGGGTTCTTAGTTGTCGTGTGACCTTGGTGTTCTTCCTTTGCCTTTGTTCCAGGTGGGTTGAGACCAATTGATGTATCTTAGATGGCCGCTTGTTGGCATTTAGGGCCCCAGGCACCACAATTCAAAGTGGGATGCAGATTGTTTTCATAATAGAATTATTTTGCCCATTGACTTAGAAGTCCCCTCAAACCAAGTTCCCCAGACCCCAGCCCCTGCTCATCTGACCTTTGAAGCTTTCATTTTATCCTGGAAACCTCTTTGCTTTTAGTCCAGTCCAATTAGGCTGACCTTCCTTGTATTGAGTGTTGTCTTTCCCTTCACCCAAAGCAGTTCTTATCTACTGATTGATCAGTAAAAAGCCCTCTCCCTCCCTCCCTCCCTCCCCACTTTGTAACCACAAAAGTATGTGTTCTTCTCCGTTTTTTCTATTTCTCAAGATCTTATAATAGTGGTCTTATACAATATTTGTCCTTTTGCCTCTGACTCATTTCGCTCAGCATAATGCCTTCCAGATTCCTCCATGCTATGAAATGTGTCAGAGATTCGTCACTGTTCTTTATCGATGCATAGTATTCCATTGTGTGAATATACCACAATTTATTTACCCATTCATCCGTTGATGGACACCTTGGTTGCTTCCAGCTTTTTGCTATTGTAAACAGAGCTGCAATAAACATGGGTGTGCATATATCTGTTTGTGTGAAGGCTTTTGTATCTCTAGGGTATATTCCGAGGAGTGGGATTTCTGGGTTGTATGGTAGTTCTATTTCTAACTGTTTAAGATAATGCCAGATGGATTTCCAAAGTGGTTGTACCATTTTACAATCCCACCAGCAGTGTATGAGAGTTCCAATCTCTCTGCAGGCTCTCCAACATTTATTATTTTGTGTTTTTTGGATTAATGCCAGTCTAGTTGGTGTGAGATGGAATCTCATCGTAGTTTTAATTTGCATTTCTCTAATGGCTAATGATCGAGAGCATTTTCTCATGTATCTGTTGGCTGCCTGAATATCTTCTTTAGTGAAATGTGTGTTCATATCCTTTGCCCACTTCTTGATTGGGTTGTTTGTCTTTTTGTGGTTGAGTTTTGACAGAATCATGTAGATTTTAGAGATCAGGCGCTGGTCGGAGATGTCATAGCTGAAAATTCTTTCCCAGTCTGTAGGTGGTCTTTTTACTCTTTTGGTGAAGTCTTTAGATGAGCATAGGTGTTTGATTTTTAGGAGCTCCCAGTTATCTGGTTTCTCTTCATCATTTTTGGTAATGTTTTGTATTCTGTTTATGCCCTGTATTAGGGCTCCTAGGGTTGTCCCTATTTTTTCTTCCATGATCTTTATCGTTTTAGTCTTTATGTTTAGGTCTTTGATCCACTTGGAGTTAGTTTTTGTGCATGGTGTGAGGTATGGGTCCTGTTTCATTTTTTTGCAAATGGATATCCAGTTATGCCAGCACCATTTGTTAAAAAGACTATCATTTCCCCAATTGACTGACACTGGTCCTTTGTCAAATATCAGCTCCTCATACGTGGATGGATTTATATCTGGGTTCTCAATTCTGTTCCATTGGTCTATGTGCCTGTTGTTGTACCAGTACAGTAATGTTTTGTATACTGTTTAAGTCATGTATTAGAGCTCCTAACATTGTCCCTATTTTGTTTTCTGTGATCTTTATCATTTTACATTTTATATTTAGGTCTTTGATCCATTTTGAGTTTGTTTTTCTGCATGGTGTGAGGTATGGGTCTCATTTCGTTGTTTTGCAGATGGATATCTGGTTATGCCAGCATCATTTGTTAAAAAGACTGTCTTTGGTGGTGGAACCAAGATGGCAGAATAGACAGACGCTTCCGTCGAGCCCTCTTTACAACAAAGACCCCAAAAAACAAATGAAACAAGTATATTTGTGACAAGCTGGCAGCCCTGAGCATCAAAGGTAAGCTTAGACAATGAACTGAGGGGCAGGGGGAGGAAGAGGCCATTCAGAAGTAGAGAGGAGTAACTTGACCTGAATCATGGGGCACTCTCAGGCACCATTCCTGGAGCGGTGGCAGCAGTAGCGGTGGGCTGGTACTAGTGTTCAGCAGCAGTTTACTCAAGAAGAAGCAGCCAGCCATACAGCCCACTCATACCTCCGGAACCTGATGAGAGTGGTGCACTATCGGCAAAAGCTAAGTACTTGCATATATTTTACCATGCCCCTCCCACCCCCAAGCCGGCTTCAGAGATAGACCCTGGTGAGCACCTAGAGCTATCCTCCTGGCCTTGGGGAAGGAAAAAATTTGCAGCTGGGGGGGAAAAGATAATTTGCTAGCTCTATTAACAGGGGGAGCTCAGGACAGAAGTGGCTCCTGTCCAAGCATAAACTGTCCGTGGACTTTCAGCACCTTTCCCTTCTGCATGAACCTGTGTGGGCCTATTTTGGGAGAAAGGGGCCTTGTTGGCAAACTCCAACCATTTCAGCTGTGCAGTGGAGAGGTGGGTGTTTGATGTTTGACATTGCTTCATCTATTAAACAAGGTCCTCACCTACCCACAACAGGGACCTAAGGACTGGTAGCTCCACTCAGGTCACACAGCCACCCACAACAGTGGTCCAGAGATAACTGGTACTTCCCAGTCCTTACAACCAAAAACTTTGGGTGCCCATGGTCCCTCTGCAGAACCCACCCACCAGCACACTCTAGGGAACAGAGGCATGTTTTCCTCAGAGACACTTGAGGGTCAGTTCTCAGGCTCCTGCCTTGTTCAGAGCGTGACCCCCTGCTACAATCAGATACCAGTATATAGGCCAATCACCCCAGCACCTCTAAGACTGTAGGACAGAGCCTGTACCACACACTTGATATCAGCTACCTGGAAACCTGAGCTGAATTCATACAAGAAAACTGAATGGACTCCTAGACTGATATACCTGATAACAGCTCTAGCCAGCTGCGGACAGGACAGTAGAGCTCCCAAGGTGAAAATAATCAAGCTAGCTCACTCAAGGAACCCATAGGGGTATACCAAAACAAAACAAAGCAAGCGGCTACTACACAGTAAGCAAGCATAAACTAATACAGTAACTTATAGATGGCTCAGAGACAACAGTCAATAACAAGTCGCATAAAGAAACAGACCATGATCACCTCAATGAGCTCTCAGAACAAAGAATCCAGGGATCTTCTAGATTAAAGTGCATTCCTGGAGTTACCAGATGCAGAATACAAAAGTTTAGTATACAGAACCCTTTAAGACATCAGGAAGGAAGTGAGGCAATACGCAGAACAAGCCAAGGAACACACAGATAAAGCAACTGAAGAAATTAGAAAGGTTATTCAGGAACATAATGAAAAGTTGAATAAGCTGGAAAAATCCATAGACAGACAGCAATCAGAAATTCAGAAGATTAACAATAAAATTACAGAATTAGACAACTCAGTAGAAAGTCAGAGGAGCAGAATTGAGCAAGTAGAAGCTAGAATTTCTGAACTTGAAGGTAAATCACTTGGCACTAATATATTTGAAGAAAAGTCAGATAAAAGAATTTAAAAAATGAAGAAACCTTAAGAATAATGTGGAACTCTAACAAGAGAAATAACCTATGAGTGATTGGAATACCAGAACAGGGAGGGATACCAGAAAATACATAGAAAATTGATGAAGATTTGTTGGCAGAAAACTTCCATGATATTGTGAAAGATGAGATGAAATCTATTCAAGATGCTCATCGAACTCCACATAAGGTAGATTTTAAAACAAAGTCACCAAGACATATTATAATCAAGCTTGCCAAAACCAAAGATAAAGAGAGAATTATAAGAGCAGCGAGGGATAAATGAAAAGTCACCTACAAAGGAGAGCCAATAAGAATAAGATTGGACTACTCAGCAGAAACCATCCAGACAAGAAGGCAATGGGATCACATATTTAAAAAATTGAAGGAAAAAAATTGCCTGCCAAGAATCATATATCCAGCAAAACTGTCTCTCAAATATGAAGGTGAAAATAGGACATTTCCAGATAAACAGAAGTTTAGGGAATTCGTACATATCAAACCAAAGCTCCAAGAAGTACTAAAGGGAGTTCTTTGGTTAGAAAATCAATAATATCAGGTATCAACCCAAGAGTAGAATACTGGGCAGAGCAACTAGAAGTCAATCCAGACAGGGATATCCAAAAACAAACAAAGCAAGATTAAAAAAAAAAAAAAAAGCCCAAAACAGGGTAATGGCGATGTTATTATATAAAAGATGACAACATTAAAATAATAAAGCGAGACTAAGAAATGTAATCATACACTTTCCATATGGAGAGGAAGATATGGCAATGCAAAGAAATAAAAGTTAATTTTAAATTTACCAAAATAAAGGTAAATAATAAGGTAACCACAAAGGAGACAAACTATCCTACTCATCAAAATAAAATAAAATAAAAGGGAAAAATACAGACTAAGCAGAAACAAAATCAACAACAACAAATATGAGGAAAGGACAATATATAAAGAAAATCTACTCAGCACATAAAATCAAGTGGGAAAAAGAAACTGTGAAGAACACAAAAAAAGACATCGAAATGATAGCACTAAATTCATACCTATCCCTAATTACCCTGAATGTAAATGGACTAAATGCACCACTATAGAGACAGAGAGTGGCAGAATGGATTAAAAAACAAGATCCGTCTATATGCTGCCTATAAGAGACACACCCTAGACTTAGAGACACAAACAAACTAAAACTCAAAGGATGGAAAAAAATATTACAAGCAAACAACAATCAAAAAAGAGCAGGATTGGCAATATTAATTTCTGACAAAATAGACTTTAAAGTTAAATCCATTAGTAAAGATAAGGAAAGACACTATATAATGATTAAAGGGACAATACACCAAGAAGATATAACCATATTAAATATTTATGCACCCAATGAAAGGGTTGCAAGATACATAAAACAAATTCTATCAGCATTGAAAAGTAAGATAGACAGCTCCACAATAATAGTAGGAGACTTCAACACACCACTTTCAGAGAAGGACAGGACATCCAGTAAGAAGCTCAATAGAGACACTGAAGATCTAAAAGCCATACACTTATGCAAGAAACCAAAAGAGACTTACATAAGTGGAAGAACATACCTTGCTCATGGATAGGAAGAATTAACATTATAAAAATGTTTATTCTGCCAAAAGCGATCTACACATTTAATGCAATTCTGATCCAAATCCCAACAACATTCTTTAATGAGATGGAGAAATAAATCACCAATTTCGTATGGAAGGGAAAGAGGCTCCAGATAAATAAGGCATTACTGAAAAAGAAGAACAAAGTGGGAGACCTTACTTTACCTGATTTTAGAACCTATTAAACCGCCACAGTAGTCAAAACAGCCTGGTACTGGTACAACAACAGATACATGGACCAGTGGAACAGAATTGAGAATCCAGACATAAATCCATCCACATATGAGCAGTTGATATTTGACAAAGGCCCCAAAAAAGTTAAATGGGGGAAAGACAGTCTTTTTAACAAAAGGTGCTGGCATAACTGGATATCCATCTGCAAAAAAATGAAACAAGACCCATACCTCACTCCATGCACAAAAACTAACTCAAAATGTTTCAAAGACCTAAATATAAAATCTAAAACAATAAAGATCATGGAAGAAAAAATAGGGAAAAGGTTAGGAGCCATAATATATGGCATAAACAGTATATAAAACATTGTAAAGAATGTAGAAGAAAAACTAGATAACTGGGCGCTCCTAAAAATCAAACACCTATGCTCATCCAAAGACTTCACCAAAAGAGTAAAAAGACTACCTACAGACTGGGAAAAAGTTTTTAGCTATGACGTTTCTGATCAGCGCCTGAGCTCTAAAATCTACATGATACTGCAAAAACTCAACTGCAAAAAGACAAATAACCCAACTAAAAATGGGCAAAAGATATGAATAGACACTTCACTAAGGAAGACATTCAGGTAGCTAACAGATATATGAGGAAATGTTCACGATCATTAGCCATTAGAGAAATGCAGATCAAAACTTCAATGAGATTTCATCTCACTTCAACAAGGCTGGCATTAATCCAAGAAACACAAAATAATAAATGTTGGAGAGGCTGTGGAGAGATTGGAACACTTATACACTGCTGGTGGGAATGTAAAATGGTACAACTACTTTGGAAATAGATTTGGCACTTCCTTAAAAAGCTAGAAATAGAACTACCATACTACCCCGAAATCCCACTCCTCGGAATATATCCTAGAGAAATAAGGGTTTTTACACGAACACATATATGCACACCCATGTTTTTGCAGCACTGTTTACAATAGCAAAAAGATCAAAGCAACCAAGGTGCCCATCAACAGATGAACAGATAAAGAAATTATGGTATATTCACACAATGGAATACTACGCATAGATAAAGAACAGTGAGGAATCTGTGAAACATTTCATAACATGGAGAAACCTGGAAGGCATTATGCTGAGTGAAATTAGTCAGTTGCAAAAGGACAAATATTGTATAAGACCACTATTGTAAGAACTTGAGAAATAGTTTAAACTGAGAAGAAAACATTCTTTTCTGGCTACGAGAAGGGGGAGGGAGGGAGGGTGGGAGAGGAACATTCACTAATTAGATAGTAGATAAGAACTACTTTAGGTGAAGGGAAAGACAGCACGCAATACAGGGGAGGTCAGCACAATTGGACTAAACCAAAAGCAAAGAAGTTTCCTGAATAAACTGAATGCTTCGAAGGCCATCGTAGCAGGGGCAGGGGTCTAGGGACCATGGTTTCAGGGGACATCTAAGTCAATTGGCATAATAAAATCTATTAAGAAAACATTCTGCATCCCACTTTGAAGAGTGGTGTCTGGGGTCTTAAACGCTAGCAAGCAGCCATCTAAGATTCATCAATTGGTCTCAACCCACCTGGATCAAAGGAGAATGAATAGCATCAAGGACACAAGGCAATTACAAGCCCAAGAGACAGAAAGGGAAATGGGAACCTGTGACTACATCATCCTGAGACCAGAAGAACTAGATGGTGCCTGGCCACAACTGATGACTGCCCTGACAGGGAACACAACAGAGAACACCTGAGGGAGCAGGAGAGCAGTGGGACGCAGACCCCAAATTCTCATAAGACCAGACTTAATGGTCTGACTAAGACTAGAAGGATCCCAGTGGTCATGGCCCCCATTCCTTCTGTTGGCCCAGGCCAGGAACCATTCCCGAAGCCAACTCTTCAGACATGGATTAGACTGGGCAATGGGTTGGAGAGGGATGCTGGTGAGGAGTGAGCTTCTTGGATCAGGTGGACACTTGAGATTATGTTGGTTGGCATCTCCTGGCTGGAGGGGAGATGAGAGGATGGAGGTGGTTACAAGCTGGCGAAATGGACTTGAGAGAGTGGAGGGAGAGAGCACCTGTCTCTTTGAGGGGGGGAGTAATTGGGACTGTGTAGCAAGGTGTATATGGGTTTTTGTGTGAGAGACTGACTTGATTGGTAAACTTTCACTTAAAGCACAATAAAAATTATTAAAAAAAAAAAAAAACTTTCAAAGAGGTGCTTTGCAGCATATTTACACCTCCCCCCCCCAAAAACAAGACTGTCTTTTCTGCTTTTAACTGTTTTGGGGGCCTTTCTCAAATATCAGCTGCTCATATATGGATGGATTGATGTCTAGATTCTCAATTTTGTTCCGTTGGTCTATGCTTCTGTTGTTGAACCAATACCAGGTTGTTTTGACTACTGTGATGGTATAATAGGTTCTAAAATCGGGTAGAGTTAGGCCTCCCACTTTGTTCTTCTTTATCAGTAATGCTTCACTTATCCGGAGTCTCTTGCCCTTCCATATGAAGTTGCTGATATGTTTCTACATTTCATTAAAAAATGTCATTGGAGTTTGGATCAGAATTGCATTAAGTGTACAGATCACTTTTGGTAGAATAGACATTTTTACAATGTTAAGTCTTCCTATCCACGAGCAAGGTATGTTTTTCCACTTATGTATATCTCTTTTAGTTTCTTGCAGAGGTGTACTGTAGTTTTCTTTGTATAAGTCTTTTACACCTCTGGTAAGATTTATTCCTAAGTTTTTTATCTTCTTGGAGGCTACTGTAAATGGTATTGACTTGGTGATTTCCTCTTCAACGTTCTTTTTGTTGGAGTAGAGGAATCCAACTGATTTTTGTATGTTTATCTTCTATCCTGATACTCTGCAGATCTCTTCTATTAGTGTCAGTAGTTTTCTTGAGGATTCCTTAGGGTTTTCTGTGTATAAGTTCATGTCATCTGCAAATAGAGATACTTTTACTTCTCCCTTGGCAATCTGAATGCCCTTTATTTCTTTATCTAGCCTAAATGCTCTGGCTAGGACCTTCAGCAAAATGTTGAATAAGAGTGGTGATAAAGGGCATCCTTGTCTGGTTCCCTATCTCAGGGGGAATGCTTTCAAGTTCTCTCCATTTAGGATGATGTTGGCTGTTGGCTTTGTATAAATGCCCTTTATAATGTTGAGGGATTTTCTTTCTATCCTATTTAGCTGAGAGTTTTTGTCATGAATGGATGTTGAACTTTGTCAAATGCCTTTTCTGCATCAATTGATAAAATCGTGTGATTCTTGTCTCTTGTTTTATTTATATGACGGATTACATTAATTGTTTTTCTAATGATGAGCCATCCCTGCATACCTGGTATGAATCCCATGTGATCATGCTGAATTATTTTTTTTTTGATATGTTGTTGAATTGTACTGGCTAGAATTTTGTTGAGGATTTTGCATCTAAGTTCATGAGGGGTATATGTCTGTAATTTTCTTTTTTATGTGTGTGTGTGTGTCTTTACCTGGTTTTGGTATCAGGGATATGCTGGCTTCATAGAATGAGTTTGGGAGTATTCCGTCCTTTTCTGTGCTCTGAAATACCTTTAGTAGTAGTGGTGTTAACTCTTCTCTGAAAGTTTGGTTGAATTCTGCTTTGAAGTCATCTGGGCCAGGCCAGTACTTTTTTGGGGGGGGAATTATTTGATTATTTTTTTAATCTCTTCTTTCGTTATGGGTCCATTTAGGTGCTCTACCTCTGTTTGTGTTTAGTTTAGGTAGGTAGTGTGTTTCTAGGAACTCATCCATTTCTTCCAAGTTTTCAAATTTGTTAGAGTACAATTTTCCATAGTAATCTGATATGATTCTTTTCATTTCAGTTGGGTCTGTTGTAATATCACCGATCTCATTTCTTATTCAGGTTATTTGCTTCCTCTCCTGTTTTTTTTTTCTGTCAGTTTGGCCAGTGGTTTATCAATTTCGTTGAGTTTTTCAAGAACCAGCTTTTGGTGTTGTTAATTCTTTCAATTGTTTTGTTTTGTTTTCTACTTCATTTAATTCTCCTCTAATTTTTATTATTTGTTTTCTTCTGGTGCCCGAGGGTTTCTCTTGTTGCTCTCTTTCTATTTGTTCTAGGTGTAGGAATATATTCTTTGATTTTGGCCCTTTCTTCTTTTTGGATGTGTGCATTTATTAATATAAATTGACCTCCAAGCACTGCTTTTGCTGTGTCCCAAAGGTTCTGATAGGAAGTGTTTTCATTCTCATTGGATTCTATAAATTTCTTAATTCCATCCTTAATGTCTTCTATAACCCAGTCTTTTTTGAGCAGGGTATTGTTCAGTTAACAAATGTTTGATTTCTTTTCCCTGCTATTTCTGTTACTGATTTTCACTTTTATGGCCTTATGGTCAGAGAAGAAGCTTTGTAATATTTCAATTTTTTAGATTCTGCTAAGGCTTGCTTTATGACCTAATATGTGGTCTATTCTAGAGAATGTTCCATGTGCACTAGAAAAGAAAGTATACTTGGCTGCTCTCGGGTGGAGTGTTCTGTATATGGCTATGAGGGCAACTTGGTTGATTGTGGCATTTAGATCTTCCGTGATTTTATTGAGCTTCTTTCTGGATGTCCTGTCCTTCACCGAAAGTGGTGTGTTGAAGCCTCCTACTGTAACTGTAGAGCTATCTTACTTTTCAATGCTGATAGTGTTTGTTTCATGTATCTTGCAGCCCTGTCATTGGGTACAGAAATATTTAATATGGTCATATTCTTGGTATATTGTCCATTTAATCATTATATACTGTCCTTCCTTATCCTTTATGTAGGATTTAACTTTTAAGTTTATTTTGTCAGAAATTAACATTGCCACTCCTGCTCTTTTTTGATTGTTTCTTTGATATATTTTTTCCGTCCTTTGAGTTCTAGTTTGTTTGTGTCTCCAAGTCTAAGGTGTATCTTTTGTAGGTGGAATATAGACAGATCATGTTTTTTAATCCATTCTACCACTCTCTGTCTCTTTATTGGTGCATTTAGTCCATTTGCATTCAGCCTAATTATGGATAGGTTTGAATTTAGTGCTATCATTTTGATGTCTTTTTTGTGTGTTGTTCACAGTTTCTTTTTCCCACCTAATTTTATGTCCTGAGTAGATTATATATTGTCCTTTCCTCATATTTGTTGTTGTTGATTTTGTTTCTGCTGAGTCTCTATTTTTTTCTTGTATTTTATTTTGATATGTAGGATAGTTTGACTCCTTTGTGGCTACCTTATTATTTACCCCTATTTTTCTAAATTTAAGCCTTTTATTTCTTTTTTTCTCCTTGCCTTCCTCTCCATATGGAGGATCTATGATTACATTTTTAGTCCCTCTTTATTATTTTAATGTTGTCTTCTTTTACATAATAATATCGTTGTTTACCTCTTTTGGCTGCTGTTGGGTGGAGTGTTCTTCATTTATTTTTGTGATTTCCCTCTCTGGGTAAACATCTGATTGCTGTGCCCAGTGTTCTAGTCTTGGGTTGATACCTGATATTATTGATTGTCTAACCAAAGAACTCCCTTAAGTATTTCTCGTAGATTTGGTTTGATATTTACGAATTCCCTAAACTCTCTTTATCTGGAAATGTCCTAGTTTCACCTTCATATTTGAGAGAGGTTTGCTGGGTATATGATTCTTGGCTGGCTTTTTTTTTTTGTTTTCCTTCAATTTTTTATATAAGTCATCCCACTGCCTACTTGCCTGCATGGTTTCTGCCAAGTAGTCCGAGCTTATTCTTACTGACTCTCCTTTGTAGGTGAGTTTTTGTTTATCCCTAAAACGTTATCCCTAGCCGCTCTTAAAATTCTCTCTTTATCTTTGGTTTTGGCAAGTTTGATTATAATATGTCTTGGTGACTTTGTTTTAAAATCTACCTTATGTGGAGTTCGATGAGCATCTTGGATAGATATCTTCTCATCTTTCATGATATCAGGGAAGTTTTCCGCCAGCAAATCTTCCACCATTCTCTCTGTATTTTCTGTTATCCCTCCCTGTTCTTGTACTCCAATCACTTGTAGGTTATTTCTCTTGACAGAGTCCCACATGATTCTTAAGGTTTCTTCATTTTTTAAAATTCTTTTATCTGATTTTTCTTCAAATATATTGTTGCCAATTACTTTATCTTCAAGTTCAGAAATTCTGCCTTCTACTTGCTCAATTCTGCTTCTCTGGCTTTCTATCGAGTTGTCTAATTCTGTAATTTTATCATTAACCTTCTGAATTTCTGATTGCTGTCTGTCTACAGACTTTTCCAGCTTATTAAATTTTTCATTATGTTCCTGAATAACCTTTTTAATTTCTCTAACTGCTTTATCTGTGCGTTCCTTGGCTTGTTCTGCATATTGCCTCATTTCCTTCTTGATGTCTTGAAGGGTTCTGTACATTAATCTTTTGTATTCTGCCTCTGGTAATTGCAGAAAGCACTTTCATCTAGAAAATCCCTTGATTGCTTGTTTTGAGAGCTCGTTGAGGTGATCATGCTCTGTTTCTTTATGTGATTTTGTATCTACTGTTGTCTTGGAGCCATCTATAAGTTATTGTATTAGTTTATTTTATGTTTGCTTACTCTGTCATAGCTTCTTGCTTTGTTTTGCTTTGATATGCCCAAATGGGTTGCTTGAGTGAGCTAGCCTGATTATTTTCTCCTTTGGAGCTCTGGTGTCCTGTCGCCAGACGGCTGGAGCTGTTATCAGGTATATCAGTCTAGGAGTCCGTTCACTTTTCTTGTATGAATTCAGTTCAGGTGTCCGGGTAGCTGGTATCAAGTGTGTGGTACAGGCTCTGTCCTACAGTCTTGGAGCAGAAGGTGTGATTGGTGTAGGTACCAGTATCTAGTTGCAGCAGGGGGTCACACTTTGAACAAGGCAGGGGGCTGAGAATCATCCCCCATGTGTCTCTGAGGAAAGCATGTCCCCGTTCCCTAGAGTGTACAGGTGGGTGGGTTCTGCAGACAGACCATTGGCACCCAATGTTTTTGGTTTTAAGGAGTGGGAGGCTCCAGTTATCCTTGGGCCTCTGTCTTGGGTGGCTGGGTGACCTGAGTGGAGCCACCAGTCCTTAGGTCCCTGATGTGGGTAGGTGAGGACCCTGTTTAAAAGGCAAAGCAATGTCAAACATCAAACACCCACCTCTCCACCACACAGCTGAAACAGTTATAGTCTGCCAACAAGGGACTATTCCCCTGAAATAGGCCCACACATGTCCATGCAGAGGGGAAAGTTATTCCAAGTCTCTGGACTGTTTATGCCTGGACAGGAGCCAATTCTGTCCTGAGCTTCCCCAGTTAGTGGAGCTGGCAAATTATCTTTCCCCCATTTGCAAATTTATTCCTTCTCCATGGCTGGGAGGCTGGCTCTACGTGCTCAGCAGGGCCTATCTCAGGCCCAGAGAAATCAGCCGCTGAAGCCAGCTTGGGAGCAGGGGGGCATGGTAAAGTATATGCAAGTACTTAGCTTTTGCCAAGAGGGCCATTCTTCTCTGGTTGTGGAGGTGCGAGTAGGCTGTGTGGCTGGCTGCTTCTCCCAGAGGAAACTGCAGCCAAATGCTTGTATCAGCCCATCGCCACCACTCCTGGGAATGGTGCTTGAGGACTCCTGGCAATTCAGGTCCGGTAACTCCTCTCTGCTTCTAAACTGTCTCTTGCTCCCCTTGCCCCTCAATTCATTTTCTAACCTTACCTTTTATGTTCAGGGCTCCTAGCTTGTCATGAATATACTCATTTCACTTGTTTTTTGGGGTCTTTGTTGTAGGAGGGCTTGCCAGAAGCGTCTGTCTATTCCACCATCTTGGCCCCGCCTCCTTAACGTAATTTTAGGCTCACAAAAATGGTACACAGAATTCCCATGTGCCCTTCTCCCAGATTCAAAAAATGTTTGCATTTTAGTACATATACTTTTTCATTCCTCAATCCTTATTTTTCTCTTTCTCTCTACCCATTTTATAAACATAATTTAAGAACTTCTAATTAAAGGAAAAAATAATGAACCAATTGTAAACTAGAATAATAATAAAGCTTAAAAAAATACGAAGAAGGAACTTTAAAAATTCTGTAAATTTAAATGTGAATATTATGTATACACAAGTCTTACAATCAGTTTATCTGAAACTTCTTTCTAAAGAGATATATATTTTGAAGGAAGTATTGACATACTGACTAATCACTTTGGAACTGATTAGGTCTCTTATTCTGCATTCTCTAAAGAAGGAAAAGCAGTGAAGCATATATATACATACATATAAAGAAATTTACTTCATATAAAGAAATTTACTTTAAGTGAATGACTCACAAAATTGTCAGGGCTGGAAGGTCCCAAATCCATGAGTCAGGCAATAGGCTGAGACCTTCACTGGCTCGTGTCATTGCAGGGGTGACAAACCCCAAATCTGCATGTCAGGTGGCATGCTAGAGGCCTCTGATGGCTCACAAGGTTGCTGGGGTTAGCGAATCCCAAATATGCAGGTCAGACAGCAGGCCAGAGATTTCTGCAAGCTTATATCCCAAGAACCAGAGGTAAAGCAATAAAAAGAGTGCAAGATCAAGAAAATAAGTGAGCTTTGCTACAACATCAATTTATATACTGGAGTCAGACCACACCCCTTGCAACTGACTGGCTGCTCACATCAAATCACAAAATGGAAGATGACTACATAGTGTCTGCCAAAACACTGAGAATCGTAGCCTAACCAAGTTGACATAACATTAAACATCACAGTAGACAAAGCTTTAGATACCTGGATATTCTATAAGAAAGAGCATTTTTCCATCCCAGTATTTTGAGAAGCAGTTTCATGATGTATTAGAGCTCTGTGTATGTGTGTGTGTGTATGTGTGTGTGTGTCTGTTACCCAGCATTAGTTGTTTTAGTTTGTGCATACCTGCAGAGCCATTTCTGACATCTTTGGGGTACAATAACAGTGAAATGCAATCGTTAATATGATATATAGAAAGAAATATGCTTTCTATTTAATTATTGACCTAGGAAAAAATGATTGCATGCACAAGATTAAAAAAAAAAATCTCTGCTCAGATTTTATATTTAACTTCATTATCATCAATGCTTCAAATAGTTTAAGGTCATTTATCAGTTTATAAACATCACTTGGGACCTATCTTGTGCAACAATATGTTTCCTGGAACTGAAATTTATGATGAGTTGCTTCTTACACAGAATTCATGCTGAGAAAAACTCCTGAAAAAAATGTCCCTTGTAAATATACAGAGTAGCCTAGCAAGAACGCCTATTTGCTTACCTTCCCTCGTCTTCTGCATTTGAATACGGTTTCTCATCTTCTTGTATTGTTTATGTACCACCTGAAAATTTATCAGTTTAATGTCTTATTGACTTACCTGTTATGCATAAACTAAGCTGTATAGAGAATTTCAGGCACAATTTTATGCTACTTTATATTTGTAATTTATATTTTAGATTTCCACTATATGATGAGTCTAAAAACAACTGAAAATATGTTTCCAAAACTGCTATTCCTTAAAAACAATCCAAAACAACAAAGCAGACCTTTAGAATTACGTTTCTACAGCAGTGCTCCTAGCCTAGGTGTGTTGGAGTTGCATCTGTGCTGGTAATGTTAATAGAAGGATACAGCTAATTATCCAACAGATTGCCAGAAAGGAGTTTAGATTAAATTATGCAAACGTACTTCAATAAAATTGCACTTATTAGAAAATTATGTAACTTTTCACTTTCTTTTACCTAAAATACACTATCTGAAATTCAACTTTATGTTAATAATTACAGTTAGATCTTGCAGTTCTATAAGATACTGGTCTTTAATATTCTGGAACTAAACTTTCTCTGATGAGCCTACATCATATATTTTTGGCTGTGTAGATCACTAGAATTGCAGATATATTTCAGTGAAATAGGTTCTCTTCTCCAGAATGGAAACATTTTTAGTGGCTTATCACAAGGTACTTATATCATTAAGGTACGTATGTTAAGAACAAAAGCAATTTTCAGAAAGCTACTGGTATTAGTTTACTATGGCCATTGTAACAAACGACCATAAACTTGGTGGTTTAAAAGAGAGAAAATTAATTTTCTTACAATTCTATAGAGCAGAAATTTGAAGTGAGTGTCATGGGGCTGAAATCAAGGAGTTGGCAGGGCCATGCACTTTATGGAGACTAGGCTGCTTACCAAAAAGTCAATAGTTCAAACCCAGCAGTTGCTCCACGGGAGAAAGGTGTGGCAGTCTGTTCCCACAAGGATTACAGCCTTGGAAACTCCATGAGACAGTTCTACTCTGTCCTATAGGGTCACTTTGTGTTGGAATCAATTCGATGGCAATGGTTTTCTTTAGGATAATCCAGGATAATCTGCCCATTTTAAAAATCTTAATTTAATTACACTTGCAAAACCCTTTTTGCTATATAAGGTAACAGTCACAGGTTCCAGGGATTAGAGCATGGATGTCTTTTGGCTGGTCATTTTCAGCCTACCACACTACTTAATAATGACCTTAAGATGTAATGAGAAAGGATTTGAATCAGGTCCAGGACTGCTCGGTTACGTGTCTTGTTTAACTTCATATTATAATCACAACCAGGTAACTTAAATTTCAAAGCTTCTAATTCTTTATACTGAAATGGTAATTATATTAGAAGTTTGTTCAGAACTCCTTAGTGAATTTTGAGTCATAATATAATTTCTGAGGATTTAGAGCTTTGCTGGGCAATACTATATAGAGGTTTTAAATAAAGATACAATGATACAATGTTTAAAGTTTAAGATACAATGATTAGTTCTTCTTCCTTCTGCGTCTCTGACAATGGCCTCTACTACCATCTCTGTCTTTGAGAATAGCACCGTTCCTCTATCTACAGCTAGAAACCTAAGAGGCATCCCTTTCTCAAGGACCCGGATCTAATGAATCATTTCTCCTTGTTGGATTTAATTCTAAATCCCTTTTAATCCTCCCCATTTTACTCCCTTACTGGTTTTGCCACCCTGGCCTACATTATAACTAACACTTCTTCCTGAAGTGCCGCATGCAACAGCCTAGTTATTGGTCTCAATGTAATATCTCTTCAAATCCATTCTCATCCCTGCAGTCAGAATATAAGTTTTACGATATTTGCCTTGAGAATAATAAATCCGTTCTCTGATTTTAGAATGAGGACCAAAACTATAATAGGGCCAAAAAGTTGTCGCCCCTTACTACCTCTCAAATTTGGCTAGTGCGACTCTCCTTTCAGTTTTCTGCAATTCAGTCCATAGCTCAAAGCTGCAGGAACTTCCTTACCCACAGTGCCAATGACTACATCATCACCCTAGTCATACCTATTGGGCTATGGAGGCAAAGATCCAAGGATCCATGAGCTGTACTAAAACTTTTTCATTTGAACAGAGAAGAGTTATCTCAAACTCTGATTAACAAAACAAAAAAGCCAAGCTCTAAATTCATGGGATAAGTTGAGGAAACAGGGAAGACAAAGAATCACAGAAGGAAAGAGAAGTGCTAGGAAAGAGGAATAGAGATGAGGATCCCTGAGTTGGATGGATAAGGAGATTAGCCCTGTGTTCCTGATTTAGCTCTTTCAGAACACTGAATTTTAATACTTCTCTGGTTCTTCATTTCTGTGGGATCTTGCTGACCTTATAATAAACTTTCTTCCTGTTCTCACCCTCTTTTTTCTTTTTTTTTTTTTTTCCCTGAAACTTGAATGGATCTTTGTTTACTGAAATGAAAAGAGCCATGGGTAGACCAAGAAATTGAAGTTACCAGAGACAGGAAATCTGTGGTCAAGTGCATGGGTTTAATAAGAACAAAATCTTTTTTATAAAGTTAAACAAAACAAAAAAAAAGCCCAACTTCTCATTACACTGTTTCTAAATCATGCTAAAATAAGAACCATTAAGATAAACCAATTAGAGGCCATCTTATAGGAAAATAAGAGTGATTTGTAAATGTTTAAACTGATTTTTTAAAATAAATGTGTACTATCTCAGAGACCATTGGAAGCACTCAGTAAATATTAATTGCTTTGTCGACTATCTGATAATACTGGTAATTGTATCTTTCTTGTATTTAGTTAATTTAATTGATCAGGGCGGGGTACTAATAAGGTTATATATATATAGATTTTATAGGTGGTTCCTTTTCACTTAAATGACCACAGATTGACTTCTTACCTCAATAAGTCACCACTGCCCATATATTATTAACTGCCTAACCCAAAACTAAGCCCATTGCCCTTGAGTTGATGCCAACTCATAGCAATCCTATAGCGCAAAGTAGAAGTGCCCCATAGGGTTTCCGAGGCTGCAAATCTTTACAGAAGCAGACTTCTCCCTTGGGTGGCTGGTGGGTTTGAAACACCAACCTTTTGGTTAGCAGATGAGCGCTTAACCACTTTGCCACCAGGGTTCCTCTCATTAATGGAAATAGGAACTAAATTAAAGTGTGAGATTCCATCTCTGTAAAATGATGACTATTTCAGAAAAATAATTCAAACTTTGTACTTTACTTATGATGGGTCACTAGTTTCATCTTTGTGTATGAGAACTGGGATAGTTTATCATTTTTACAATAAGACAGAAAAAACACCTCTTTTGTTTATTTTTCTGTATTTACATATATAACTTTTTTAAAAAAGTACTTGGGAACATGTATTAAGCCTTGCTTAAAATTCTAAAATCTGAAAACTAATTTCTATTTCTCAACAATTACATCACCATTTTAATTGTTCTGATTATCTGATATTGCTTTTCTATATAATTGCCCCAAAAAGAGACATCAGCAAAGTTCTTCAGGCAGTTAGAATAATTACTTCAATGTTATAAACTTGTAGCAGATCTGCTGGAAATTATTAATGGCAGCAGTCAGATACTAGATATAGTGAAACTAGAATTTTACCTTCACGCGTTTGATTTGTGTTAAATTTGTGTATTAAAGTGAAGGAAAGTATAAGAAAAGACCAGAAATTATAATAACTTAGAGAGTTAGTCAGAATCTAGTAAACAAAGAGTTACTGCTTACATGGAAGAAATTGGAGCAGTTCTACTCTGTCCTATAGGGTCGCTATGAGTCGGAATCAACTCGATGGCACTGGGTTTGGTTTGGTTTTTTTTGTACACTTCAAAAGTGAAAATTACGTGAATAGCTAACCTCAGTACAATTTCTGAATTTCTCATTAAATAGCTGTAGTCAGTTCATCAGGGCTTTACCTAAAGCTGTTCTCAGAAGACTTGAGATCTTAATTTTGGGTCAATTGAATATACGGTGCATAGGTGAAATTCTCGAATGTTCACCTACAAAAAATTAAGTGAATTGGTCTGTCTTCCCTATTCAATTGGTTTGAGAAACCCAAATTGTGACACTGTAATAACCTATTCTTTGGTTTTTAGATCAATGTGGGCATCACAGTAAATCAATTTTACTTATATAATCTAATCCTATATCTAGGTGTAAAAAAATTTAATTATATGTTTCAGAACCAGCATTTATCACACACCTTGTACCTAGATTTGAATGATGAGTTTTAGGGAATATTGGAATTAGCACAACTCTCCCCATTCCCACTGTGTATAAAACTAATGCAACTTCACTTCTCAGTTTCATTTTAGGAATAGATTTTGAACAACTTAGAATATTTCCTTTTCCTTAAGTTTACTTTCTTTTTTAAAACATACAAGTATGTGTACACATAATTCAGTTTTATGTTCGATTTTACTCTACTGTAACAGAATCATGCTAAATGTTATACTGTCCCTTTTATCTCTTTGACAATATACAATGGACAGCCCTACAGGTTAATGGATACAGATTTTTTTTTAAAGTCACTTACATATGTACACAAAAATGAACATATATAAATATATTATTTTGCATACCTGGATATTTTCATACATGGCATATTTTTTTTATCATTAAGGCTGACAAAGAATTGCCAGATTCAGCCAAAAAACAAACACACAAGCAAATAAACAAAAAAAAAACCCAAAAATAAAGAACGAGATATCTACTTAAATTCAAATTTCAGAGAAACAAAAATAAATCTTATTATCGTATGTCCCAAATATTTCTTCGGACATACTAATACTAAAAAATCACTCTTGTTCATTTGAAATTTCAGGTTAACTGGACATCCTATATTTTATGTGGCAACATAGGTGGGCAGGGCTTTTAATCTTCCTTTCTTCTTTTTTTTTTCCTTGTTACTTGCCTACAACTTCCTTGAACCGCCCCATTAATTAGCACCCTCATCAAATAATAATAATATTGCTACTACTAATAATAAATTATTACTGAATGATCATTCTTTCAAGAATGTTACATGTGTTATTTAGATTAATAACCTTCCAAATAACCAACAATCTGAGGTATTTTTAGCCCATTTTATGGGTTTAAAAAATGAGGCTAGAAAATTAACCACCATGCCTATGGTGATACAGCTAATAAGTTATATATTAGAATTGAGATTTAGGCAGTGGGAGACAAACTCCTGAAGCCACATTTTTAAACACTTGCTGTTTTTTATATGACCATTTATATAATTATATTTTATAATTATTGAACCAAGCTATCTCCCAGAAAATACAATTAGATTGAAAGCTCTGTCTAACCTGTGGTGAAATGAGTTACTTTATGTGACTTTTTGCCTTGGTTCTTTGGAGAAACAGCTTTAGAGATTGCCCCCCTAAGTGCTAAAGTATTCTTAAATAAGCAATCAACCCCACAGAAGTTATTTAGAGGCAAGAAGAGAGAGAAGAGAAGAAGCAGAAGGAGAGAGAGAAGGTGAGGAACCTCCTAAAAGAACTCCAATACAGGTCAAGGGCTGTTAACACTGAAGGCAGTGAGGAACCCAAAAGGAGCCCAGTGGCAGGGTCGGCAGTGAGAGGCCTGGAAAGGGCCCTGGGGCAGAGACGGTAGTGACAACAGAAAGCTGCTGCTAGGAAAACAGCTAAGAGAGCTGAGTAAGCTGCTACACTGGCTGTGAGCTGGACCAGTTAGCAGAAGAAAGGCTGAAGGCAATGTGGGGGCCAACCTGGTCTGCTTTTAGCAGTGGAAGATGCCCTGGCTGTGCTGAGAGCTGCAATTCTAAGGCTAAGAAGAGGCTTGTCCTGAGGGGACCAGAAGGAAGCTTGTCCTGAGGGGGCGGAGACAAGGCATGCACAACTGAGAGGGGGTGTGCACAGCCAAGAGGAGGCTTGCTCAGCCAAAAGAGGAGTGCATGGCCTAGTGAGGGGCCTGCCTGCTTTCAGGGTCAAGAACAAAGTCTACCTGCTTGTATGATAAAGAAGGGCCTGCGCATGCACTGCTGAGAGAAGCTGAGACAGCTGTCCTTGGTTGGAAGTTGTCTTGCAATGGAGAAGGGAAGAATGTGCTTTCTCTTTAAGGATGCTTTCCAGACCTTGCCTGTTTGCTTCCTGATCTTGGTCCAGAGTTGTTCCTGTTACTTGCAAGTTGATCTTGATCCTAAGTTGTAGCCTGTTACTTCCCTAATAAACCACATAACTGTGAATATGTTCTGCGAGTTCTGTGTGGCCATTGCAAAGAATTATCAAACTCAGCAGAGAAGTAGAGAGTGCCATACAGGGGGATGGCTGATGTCAGAAATAGTGAAATTGGGGAGTGGAAATATGTCTGACCTCCACCTCATTAGAACCAACTTTGTGCTAATCCTGAATCTTATTCCTCAAGAATTTAGGTGATTCCCTACGCTGCAACACAAAACATTTCTAAAAAGTTAGATAACTCAATTTTTACTGAAGCAATTCTAACATTATTATTGGAATATTTTCAAACGTAGTAAAACAGCGTGGTTTTGTAATAAAGTTTATTTCAAAGCTTTATGTAGCATAAATCATGACTTCATGAAAAACTTCTGATTTTTTCAACCCTTAATTTTTTTTCCAATTTTTTCTCTCTCTTACTTTTTCTTTTACATACATATACATAGTATGTGTATGTGCACGTGTATTTGTTAAATGAAATATGTGTAGATAATCTAATACGAAGATTTTTATCAGATGTGTAAGCTCATTCTGAAGGTATTTTCAACTTAGTATGAAAATGTAAGTTTTCTGAGATAAAACTTGTTCACTTAAACCTCAAGTCAGTTTGAAACACATTTAATTGTCATTTTTTGAGTACCAACAGCTGCTGCCTTCCAATCTCAGTGAGTTAGGCATTAAGACCTAAAACACTTTCCCAAACACATAGGGATTTGAGTAATAAATTTAGTAATATTTAGACAGAAAGAAGCATTTCTAAAGTAATTACTCTCTACCAAATTCTAAGGTAAGAAATTGAAAAATTTCACCCACCTAATATCTAATATTTAAGAATCCCATTTCTCCATGGTATTACGTTTTGTGATTTACAATATAATCCTACATTATTAGTAAGACAAATATAGATACCATGTACTCTCTCTGCAAGAATGTGCAATGCCTATACTTAATATCAATGACTAGGTCAGATTAAAGCTGTACCTGCCTGTGTTTACAAAAAAAAATTGCTTGATTATTAGAAAAAGAATCAATATATATTTTAGTAGGCGTTTTAATTTTCTAATAACTCTAGTGACAAAGGTCCTATATCCTAATGTTGAATATGGAGAACAAGGAGTGGTCATTACAATTACATCCTTTAGACAGCATTATGGAGGTACTATCGCTAATAATAAACAATACATGTAATTGTAATAAAATAATTATACTAACAACTTTGATGGATGATTCCTACAGATCAGTGCTATTTTAAGGGTAGCATCCATTGCTGTGGTAGAGGTGATTCTGATTCATGGCAACCTCGTGTGTTACAGAGCAGAACTGCTCCACAGGGTTTTCTTGGCTGTCATCTTTACGAAAGCCAATCTCTAGACCTTTGTTCCACAGTATCGCTGGGTGGGTTCAAAGCTCCAACCTTTAGGATATTAGTCGAGCACAAACCATTTGTACCACCTAGGGACCTTAAGGGTGATAGGCACATTATATTATTTAATTATCATAGGGCCATATCGAGATGTATATGATTTTTTGTTTGTATGTTTTCAGGTAAATTAATTGAGGCATAGCAAGATTAAGCAAGATGCCCAACATTATACAGCTAATATGTGTGACCTAAACACAAATGACTGCACTAGAGAGCCTGACCTCTTTAAGAATATCTGTAGAAGTTCTTCATGGTATTAAAGCATAGAGATGTAGATTCAAGGAAAATTGTTCCCATTTTAAGATAATTGAATTTTATTTAAAATTATTATTAACTAATACATGTTTGGGAGAAAAACTAACCCATTAAGAAGGAGAGAAATAAAATAAAATATCCCTCTATCCATGCCCTGGCTCCAATTCTATGTCCCAGATCTGAATATTTGGACATTTGTTAAAGTAATTAGTAGTTTTAAATTTTAAAAGAAAAGAATCATCTTAAATAAAAATTTGAGGAATTTAAAAATTTGAGGTATTTCAACAATCTACCAAAGTGTCTAGTTACACACTGATTTATGAGAAAGATGTTCCTCAGATAAATAAAGGGAAGCAAACAACTCAACTAATACGATCCATAAACTCAGTGTGGAATCTATTAAGGCTTGAAGACTTTTTACAAGTTCGGAAAATGAAGCAGATGTTTCACTGAATAGAAGACAATAAAGAGGATACTAAAAATATGTGGCTGCACAGCTGCATCTGTGCCAGTTTTTCTGACCCAGTATCTTAGGGAAAATTAAGTCAATTTTTATTTTCCACATGCTTTAATTATGTCCTCTGTAAATTGTGACATAGAACCCAAATTTGTAAATCGTAAGCATTGGACTAAGGTATCTCTTTAAAATAGAAGTGATAACTTAGATTTTATACTTGATTAACAGACATACGAAACAGGCAATATAAGTGCTAAGACAACAATTTTCTTATTCTGAAGATAATATAATCAATCAACTTAGACACATTTGAAAGAAATAAAACAATCTTCTTAAAAGAAGCGTATCTAAACTTGAATTGTTGGAATTATTGCACTTATTTCTCTGGATGTAATCGCTGACTTAAAAATTTTCCTTGAAATCAGAGCCCCCTTAGTTGTCAGATAAGTCTACCTCATTAATCATTCCATTAAAATACCATTTGAAATAATGTACTGAACTGGAATGAAAGGATTGCAAGTTGGTCGCTTTTATATAAAACCATTATCATTATAATAACTGTGTCCATACCTTTAAGAACTACGGCTGCTAATCAAAAGTTCAGCAGTTAGAATCCATCAGGCTTTCCTTGGAAACCTTTGGGACAGTTCAACTCTGTCCTCATAGGGTTGATCTGAGTCGGAGTCGACTAGATGATAGTGAGGTTTTTTTTTTTTTTTTAAATACCTTTGAGGTTGTGAATCCTTTGGGAAGCGACATCTTAGCATAGTCATGTAAGAATATGTATATTTATACAATATTTTCATTTTTTCTAAAATAATTGGTAGAAATAATTTTAAAAATGTGTCTGATGATTAAAATTAGTTAATGATACCCTGTGTAATCTTCTCATTGGGTCAAGGATTTTGGAGGTAAAGAAAAGAATTTCAAATAATCAGAAACTACCCTAAAGGACCTTACAATACATTTTGTAGGAGAAACTAAAAATATTTAATTAATGTTGTTCTATATACAGGGGTGCTCATCAAGATATATTTCATTTGTGGTATAATTTGATTCAATAACTTGAAACCAAAATAAAAATAAGTTAACAGCTGAATTGCTGAATATAGCTCAGGTGACCTATAAAGGATGAATTAGAGAGACAAAAATAAACTTCATATGAAATATGGCCAGGTCTATCATAACTTGGGGAGAACACACCTGGCATTTCTCAAGCTGAAATAACTAAAGAAAAAATTCAAGTCTTGAGTTGCAACATTGAAGAATTATATGGGCAAAATGTTGAACAACACAGGAAGCATCAAAAGAAGATGGAAGATACACAGTTGCCGTATCAAAAAGAACTGGTCATTGTTCAGCCACTTCAGGAGGTAGCAATGATCAACGGTCCTTGAAGGAAGAAGCCCAAGCTGCACTGAAGGCATTGGTGAAAAACAAGGCTTCAGGAATTGACTGAATACCAATTGAGATGTTTCAACAAATGGAGGCAACACTGGAAGCATTCACTTATCTATGCAAAAAAAATTTGGAAGACAGCTACCGGGCCAACCAGTTAGAAGAAATCCAACCTTGTGGCCATTTCAAAGAAAGGTGATCCAACAGAATGTGGAAATTATCAAACAATATCATTAATATCACACACAAGTAAAATTTTATTGAAGATAAATAAAAAATGGTAGCAGCAGTAAACTTACAGGGAACTGCCAGAAATTTGAGCCAGATTCAGAAAAGAACTTGGAATGAGGCATAACATTGCTGATGTCAGATGGATCTTGGCTGAAAGCAGAGAATATCAGAAAGACATTTACCTGTGTTTTATTGACTATGTAAAGGCATTCAACTGTGTGGATCATACCAAATTATGAATGGGAATTTCAGAACACTTAATTGTGCTCGTGAGGAATCTGTACATAGACCAAGAGGCATTCATTTAAACCAAACAAGGGGATATTGCATGCTTTAAAATCAGGAAAGGTGTGCATCAGGGTTGTATTCTTTCATTATACTTATTCAATCTGTATGCTGAGCAAATAATCTGAGAAACCAGACTATATGAAAGAGAAGGAGGCATCGGGATTGAACGAAGGCTGATTAATGAACTGTGATATGGAGATGACACAACCTTACTTGCTAAAAGTAAAGAGGACTTAAAGCTCTTACTGAAGAAGATCAAAGACCACAGCCTTCAGTATGGATTACACCTCAACACAAGCAAAACAAAAATCATCACAACTGGACAGATAGGCAATATCATGACAAAGGACAAAATATTGAAGTTGTCAAGGATTTCATTTTACTTAGATTCATAATCAACACACATGGAAGTAGTGGTGAAGAAATCCACATATGCATTGCATTGGGCAAATCTGCTGCAAAGGATCTCATTTTAAAGTGTTCAAAAGCAAGGACATCATTTTGAGTACTAAGGTGCACCTGACCCAAACCATGGTATTATTAATCACTTCATATACATGTGAAAGCTGGACAATGATTAGGGAAGACCAAAGACGAATTGATGCCTTTGCATTATGGTGTTGACAAAAAAATATTGAATATACCATGGACTGCCAGAAGGATAAACAAATCTGTCTTGGAAGAAATACTGCAGAATGCTCCTTAGAAGTGAGGATGTTGAGACTTCATCTCATGTACCTTGGACTTGTTATTAGGAGGGAGTAGTCCCTGGTGTCAGGAAACCCTGGTGGGCTACGGCTGCTAATCAAAAGGTCAGCAATTTGAATCCACCAGGCCCTTCTTGGGAACCCTATGGGGCAGTTCTATTCTGTCCTATAGGGTCGCTATGAGTTGGAATTGACTCAAGGGCAATGGGTTTCGTTTTAGTTTTTTTTTTTTTTTTTTTTCAGTCCCTGGTGAAGGACATAATGCTAGGTAAAGTCGAATGTCAGTAAAAAAGGAAGACCATCAACGACACAGTTGAATGGCAATAAAACACAGGTAAATATTTTTCCCATATGTTCTTTTTTTTTTTTTCCCCTGGGTTCTGTTTTCAGCCAAGATTCATCTGACATCAGCAATGATATCTTTCTTTCCACATCCTCCTCTGAATATGGCTTGAAATACTGACAGTTCCCTCCCTGTTGATGACTGGTGCAACCTTTTTAAAATTATCTTCAGTAAAACACAAAGAGCTTACCCAAAGAGAAAATGATTTATTGGGAGTATAAAGAATGAAACTGAATGTAAGCAAGTGTTGTACATCAGCAGAGTGGAGGTCCTTCTGCAAGATAACAGACATAGTGTTATCTGAAACCTGGGCAGTTTCTAGAGATTAGACTGAGTTTCTAGTAGAATATGTAGACAAGGTTTTTAAAACCAAAAAAACCAAACACATTGCCATGGAGTCAATTCTGACTCATAGTGACATTATAGGACAGAGTAAAACTGCCCCATAGGGTTTCCTAGGCTGTAAATCTTTATGGAAGCAGACTGCCATATCTTTCTCTGCAGGGCAGCTGGTGGGTTGGAATTGCTGACCCTTAGATTAGCCCCCAAGTGCTTAACCACTACTGCACCTGGGCTATTTTGGGAAGTTCCATTATGGACACAATACTTATTTGAAATCTCTTGGAAATGGTTATTACCCTACAAGAACACTAGCCCACTAAGGGTGTCCCTCAGTTTCCTTGAAATGAATGTGCAGAGAAGATCAGAGAACCTTCTATAAGCATCTCTTAATTCAAAGGAATTTTCTCTGGAAGGTCATTTCAACAAATTTGTTTTTGACCATTGCAAGGTCTCTGGATTGCTTAATGGGAGAATAAAACTCTTTTTCTCCTTCTTTAGAGTGAGCGTGATTTACATTCAATCATTTGGAAAAATAATCAAGTCTTCAAAAGATATTTACTGTATATGAACTATGTATCAATCACTATTGAATACTGATAAAGCAGAAAGCATTTCTTAAAGAGAGAGCCCAAGGGTATAAGGCATATTAGAATTAGGAGCTACTCTCTCACATATTTTCCTTTGGAACAACCTTTATATCACAGCATGTATTTTTCTCTTTATCTTCCCATTGTTTTCATTGGGACCTTTGGACTGCCATTAACTGTTTTTCTTACTTAGAAGCTGAAGGCTTTCGGGTTTTTTTCGATGGAACACTTTCTATATCTCCTCAGGTATTCAGTAAAGGTGGCCAAACACACACAAAAAAGATTATTTCTTTCTGTGAACATTCAAGTAAAGGGGGCACATTCACGTCTGGAGCCAGAGCCTGAGAAATATGTTATTGGGGGACGTGATCGACACATCCATCAGAGGCAGCAGGAAGTAAGGACAAGAAGTTTCTCACCTCTTTTCAAGGGCAGCTTACATAAGACAAGCTCTAGTTCCTGAACAATTACCAAACTCCTTAATTTGCTAACAATGGGGGCAGAAGATTCGAAACAGATTTTAATCAGTTGACAAATTTCTCCATAGCACATAAACTATAAAATAGTTCTAAGTGTGTGTCTGCAGGACATGGGGTACCCAAGAAAAACATATGACATTTGCATCCTCTGCCACAGTGACATGTAAAATATTACCATTGACGATAGGAAGTATGTCAGCATTGGATCAGCAGTGCTATAGGGCTGAATCCTGGACATGCCCATATTTTGCTTATGGTGATGGAGAAGCTGCAATTCTAGATAAAATGTTACCGCATTATTTCATGGATGCATCTTTTCCCAGATTTTAACATGAATTAATTTGAGTAACTTATAATTGCTGTCCCCCAGGAGCAGATGCCATGTAGGTGTCCTTGCCTGCCCTGACAGATCAAGAATTATAGAATGGGAGTCAACTTCTTGGATGAAAATCTTGGTCAAAGTAGTGCAGGATTCTTTTAATAAATGCTGACTCACCAATGTTTATGTTGGCGCAGAGGATGTTTATGTGTAGAAAAAAAAAAGACAGCAGAGGTTCAATCAAAAAATTGGACTTCTAATGTAAAGAAGCTTTTAGAATTATTTAAGCAATTTATTTCACTTACGTAAAAAGAACGATTTCCATAAGAATAAAAAAAACCTGCGTGATATAAAAATACTTCCATAAATTGGCAGAGTCCACTCCCCATGTCTTTCCCTTTAGTGGTACATATTATACTGGTACGTACATTATAGATGGCATCATAAACCAAAAAACCAAACCCAGTGCCGTCGAGTCAATTCCGACTCATAGCCACCCTGTAAGACAGAGTAGAACTATCCCATAGAGTTTCCAAGGAGCGCCTGGTGGATTCGAACTGCCAGCGCTTTGGTTAGCAGCCGTAGCACTTAACCACTACGCCACCAGGGATTCCAGATGGCATCATAGATCCTGTAAATTCATGGTTCATGGAAAGGTAAGTATTGTGGGGTAATAACAGTCTCAATTCACCAAAATATACCACGGAATCACTGAAAGTGAAAGCTGAATGCTTGGCATCAGAGAACTTGGCATCAAGTTCTTACTCCACCATTTACAAGTTTGTGTAACCTTGGGCAAGTTACTTTCCTCCTCAAGCTTATGTTTTCCTATCTACAAAATGAAGATACTCATAGGTTATAGTGAACCTTAAGTGAAATATGTGCCAGTTATTATCACAACTGCTTCATAAAGTTGTCCAAAATATGGAAGTAATATCTTTCAGAGTTTACTTACTTTAACTGCTGAAAGATGACTATGAAGGCACATGCATGACCCAGGAATATTCAAGAAGATGCAGATTTGGATCATAGGAATTTTGTGTAGTATACATTACCTGAAAGCTGAAAGCAAGTACAAGGACAGCTTTCTGGCTGGAATGGTCATAGAACTCCATGAATCTGCCATGGTGGAATATGTGCTGATACTTCTGAGGTACATAATGTCTTTAAGGAATTTGGCTCAATCTTAATTCTCTGCAACCTCTTCTCTTCTTGAAAATGTCCTGGTCAACCCCTTAGGCTAACTAGACAAAAGTAGACTTTGCTTCGATGACTGCTCTTCCTTTTCCACTCCTCCTGAATTCCATAATCAAAACGTATTGCTTCAGGTATATGGTTTTCTGGGGTCAATAACAACTACATATTTTTTGTTCTATCTTGCCGTCCAAAGTTGAAAATACTGAGATTAACCTGTAGGACACATTTTCTTTTCTATTGTGTTTTATTCACCTAAATAAGAGAATTGTGAATGTTTTACTCCTATGAAAACAAACCAGACAGAAAAAAAAAAAAAGTAATTTTCTAACCAGGCTTGCTCATATCTGATATGATATAAGATAGCCTATAGAATGAAGAAAAAAAAAAGAAAGAAAGAAAATTGAAAGCATATTATTCAATCTAAGATTTAGAAACACTTTGGAACAGGCTGTATAGATATGTACACAGAAACATGTAATCATATAGGTAAGAGAGAGAAAAGTGAGAGGATAGCATAAACTTCAATAACATAATTTAAAACATAGAAAAAGAACTACAACTGAGAAATTAGTTATGAGATTACAGAAAAGGAAACAAATGTAAAAGCATTTGACCAGGTTCTGCCTGGTTTGGATGTCCCTAGCCTATTAAGAATGTTTTCTTCTACCTCATATTTCTCAGCCTCTTGGAATTCCTTAATGATAGTTTCTTATATTTTGATAACGATTAAGAGCTTGAGATAGTCCAAGTTTCACCTTAATTATCAAACACTGTTAAGTGTTCATGGCTATATCCAAATGGGCTAGAACCCAGGAAAATTTACATAGTTCAGAGAAATAAGGAAGAAGAAACTATGTACAGGAAAATCGATGTGTGTGCGTTGTAACACAGATTCTTAAGCCTTTTTGTCTGCAATTAAAATACACAAAAAACTCAATAAGAAATACTGCCAGAATGCTTGTTTGAAGTGAGGATGGTGAGACTAGTCTCACTTACTTTGGACTTATTATCAGGAGGGATCAGTCCCAGGAGAAGGATATCATCCTTGGTAAAGTAGAGGGTCACAGAAAATGAAGAAGACCCTTGTGGAGACTGACTGACACAACAGCTGCAACAATGGGCTCAAACATAGCAACAATTTTGAGGATGGCACAGGACCAGGCAGTGTTTCGTTCTGTTGTGCCTGGGGTCTCTGTGAGTCAGAACCAACTCGAGGACACCTAATGACAACAGACTGGCCACAGTCTTTCTAGTTACAATGTGAGAGACTAATACGAAGAAACCCAGGACATAAAATAAGCCAGGTATCTGGTAACAAAGACTGTAAGTTATGTAAAAAAAAAAAAAAAAAAAAAGTTATGTAAGTGAACATTAAATAAACAAACAAACAAAAAAAACAAATCCGTTGCCCTGGAGTTGATTCCAACTCGCAGCGACCCTACAGGACAGAGTAGAACTGCCACATAGAGTTTCTAAGGAGCACCTGGTGGATTGGACTTGCCCTCCTTTTGGTTAGCAGCTGTGTTCTTACCATTACACCGCCAGGGTTTCTGAACATTAAACAGCTCTTAGAAATTCTACAGTTTTTGAACTGTATATATTATATGCACAGATTACAGAGGATAATACACCCACTCCTTGCTTACTGACATGATTAGGTTCCAAGACCCAAGTTATGTGAAAATAAGTGATATACTAGAGTTGGGGTGGTGCTCTGTCTGCACCAGTCTACCTCTCAGTCGCTCCCCGCCTGTCAGGCATCCCGTGTGCATCTCCAGATGTGCGTGGCACTGCAGGGATCCCTTCCCCAGCACGCCTCCCCCACCACTGTGATGGCAGTGGGGAGTCGCCCACCACTTCCAGAGAGGCAGGGGCCCACCCTCATCTGGCCCTGCTCCAGGCCTCTGCACAGAGCACTGCGTGTTGCCTCTCCACCTTCCCCCTCCGCTGGCCCCAAGGACCAGCTTCAGCAGCAGACGGTTCCCGGGACCTGCAGGCAGGTGAGGCCCAGCCACCGCCTCCAGAGGCTGCGGACGGAGGTGGTAGAAGAGCCTCTTTGGAAGAATTGACTTCAAAGCCCTCAGTCTGATTCCTGTGGTTCTGCCTCCTGCTGCCTCCTTCTTCCCTCTCACAAAGCTCCCCATTCTTCTCTCTCCCTCTTGCCTGACTCCTCCTTAATGTGCAAAATAGTCAGTTACTGGATTTTTTACTATTGTCATAAATGTGAAATGTTGTATAATAAGACAGATAAGTGAGGAGTAGATGTATTTGGCAAAACTTATATCTTCATAAATCAACTGATACACATGTCGAAATTGAATTTTATTGTTTTCTTAAATTTATCCTTTTTTTTTTATGTTGTCTATATTCCTGATTATACACAAAAGTATAATTTCAAGATCAGGGGATAAAGATTTGAATTGGCACAATGACCTTCTTAATTGCAAAACCTTATACGGAACAAAGAAGAAATTTTACTTTTTTAAAACTTGTCTTTAGAGGAGACAAGGAATCTGTTGTCAAAAATAAAATTTTCGCAATATTTAATTTGTATGTGCACTCATAACCTTTATTTTTCAGTTCATGAAATGAGGAATGTCTAGTCTGAATACCAGAGGAGAGTTCCAAAGATGAGAATGCCTCCAGAGATTCTTATACCCTACCTCGTCAACATTGTCATGGAAATGGGGCAGAACAGTGTTTTTATAACAACAGTTTACCCTAACATACAACTTTCAGTCAGACCCTGGAGTTCCTGTTTCTCAAAACTGAGTTCACATACATAATTCTTCAAAAAACGTGCAAAGCAAAACTTTCCCTGCTAATCCATGTATTAGGCCATTGTTTGACTTAATGGTGACTTTAGGAAACCCGCTTCTTCAAAGTATAAAGGGATGCATTAAGGGCAAATGGTCTGAGAGAGTCACCCCAACTCCACGGACCCAGAAATCTGGAATCCAGAATAATTAGAAGGGTTTTTCACTGCTAACTCCAAGGCCTAAATACAAATTTAAACTATCGTGACTACTGCAGGCTTATGAAAGCAGCAGCCTCATTTCCTATTTTGGCTGTTAACTCATATGCCCTAAATTTTAATGGGTCATGATTGCAAATGTGATAATACTGACATTAACTAAGCAAATTTTAACTACTCTGAGCAGCTCAGATGTCCCTTTCATTACTACATTTTTTCTTCTTTTTTTTTTTGATGACATGTGTTTTCAGTTTTGGAATGCATGCTTCCTAGTTGAGTGTGCTTAAATTTTTTTTTAAATAATATTTTATTGTTTTAGGTGAAAGTTTACACAGCAAATTAGGCTCCTCTTTAACAATTTTTTTCTTATTGTACTTTAGATGAAGGTTTACAGAGCAAATTAGTTTCTAATTAAACAATTAATACATGTATTGTTTTGTAGCATTGGTTCCTGCTGTGCAATTAATTACTTTTGTGCCTGGCATTTCTAGCCATGGTCTTGTAACTCCCACCCAGGTGATTATGTGATTGGGTAATTGCTTTTATAGTTGCCATTTTTATAGCTGCCAACCCCAAGGCATGTCAACACTCTCCCCTTCTTTGCCTTGGGTTACCCATTACCAGGTTTCCTATCCCCTCCTGCCATCTTGACCTTGCCTCTGGGCTGGTGTGACCATTTTGTCTCATTTTGTTTTCGGTGCCTGTTTAATCTTTGGCTGAAGGGTGAACCTCAGAAGGGACTTCAGTACTGGGTTAAAAGGGTGTCCGGGGGCATACTCTCAGTGTTTCTACAGTCTCCATCAGACCACTAAGTCTGAACTTTTTTATGTGAGTTAGAATTTTGCTCTACATTTTTTCTCCAGCTCTGTCCAGGACCCTCTACTGTTATTCCTGTCTTAGCCAACATTACCTAGTTGTGCTGGACTCAAGTCTGGTAGATGCTGTGGTAGTGGTGGTCCATTAGTCCTTTGGACTAATCTTTCCCTTGTGTGTTTGGTTTTCTTTGTTCTCCCTTGCTCCACATGTGTTGAGACCAGTGGAGTATCTTAGATGGCCACTTACAAGCTTTTAAGAAGCCAGGGGCCACCCACGAAGTAGGATGTAGAACGTTTTCTTTATAAAGTATGTTAAGCCCATTGAGCTAGATGTCCCCTGAGACCATGGTCCCCAGCCTTCAGCCCAGTAATTTGTTCCCTCAGGAAGTTTGGATGTATCTATGAAGCTTCCACAACCTTGCCTTGGTGAAGCTGTGCTGGCTTCCCCAGTATTGTCTACTGTCTTACCCTTCACCAAAGTTACCACTTACCTACTGTCTATTTAATGTTTTTCCCTCCCTAGCCCTTCTCTCCCTAGTACCCATCAAAGATTGTTTCTTTCTGTGTGTAAACGTTTTCATGAGTTTTTAGAATAGTATCATATAGTATTTGTCCCTTTGTGAGTGACTTATTTCACTCAGCATAATGCCCTCCAGATTCATCCATACTGTGAGATGTTTCACAGATTCATCCATTGTGTGTAGGTTCCGTAGTTTGTATATCCATTCATCTGTTAGTGGGCACTTAGGTCGTTTCCATCTTTTTGCTTTTGTAAATAATGCTGCAATGATAATGGGTGTGCCTATGTCTATTCGTAGGATAGCTATTATTTCTCTAGGATATATTCTGAGAGTGGGATTGCTGGATTGTATGGTATTTTCATTTCTAGCTTTTTTTTTATATACTTTTCACATGAAAGCAAAAAAAAAAAAGTATGGTGCAGGACCAGGCAGTGTTTCGTTCTGTGATGTAAGGTCACTATGAGTCGGGACGCTCTCAAGGGCACCTAACAACAAACAACATATTCTTTTCCAAAATGGTTGTACCACATTGTATTCCCATCAGCAGTGCATAGGAGTTCTAATCTCCCCGCAGCCTCTTCAATATTTGTTATTGTCTGTTTTTTTGAATTGTGCAAGTAATATTGGGGTGAGATGGTATCTCATTGTATTTTTTTTTTTAATTTTATTAACTTTTATTGAGCTTCAAGTGAACATTTACAAATCAAGTCAGACTGTCACATATAAGTTTATATACACCTTACTCCGTACTCCCACTTGCTCTCCCCCTAATGAGTCAGCCCTTCCAGTCTCTCCTTTTGTGACAATTTTGTCAGCTTCCAACTCTCTCTATCCTCCCATCCCCCCTCCAGACAGGAGATGTCAACACAGTCTCAAGTGTCCACCTGATATCGTTAGCTCACTCTTCATCAGCATCTCTCTCCTACCCACTGTCCAGTCCCTTTCACGTCTGATGAGTTGTCTTCGGGAATGGTTCCTGTCCTGGGCCAACAGAAGGTTTGGGGACCATGACCGCCAGGATTCCTCTAGTCTCAGTCAGACCGTTAAGTATGGTCTTTTTGTGAGAATTTGGGGTCTGCATCCCACTGATCTCCTGCTCCCTTAGGGGTTCTCTGTTGTGCTCCCTGTCAAGGCAGTCATCGGTTGTGGCCGTGCACCATCTAGTTCTTCTGGTCTCAGGATGATGTAAGTCTCTGGTTCATGTGGCCCTTTCTGTCTCTTGGGCTCTTAGTTGTCATGTGACCTTGGTGTTCATTATTCTCCTTTGCTCCAGGTGAGTTGAGACCAATTGATGCATCTTAGATGGCCGCTTGTTAGCATTTAAGATCCCAGATGCCACATTTCATAGTGGGATGCAGAATGTTTTCTTAATAGAATTTATTTTGCCAATTGACTTAGAAGTCCCCTTAAACCATGGTCCCCAAACCCCTGTCCTTGCTCTGCTGACCTTTGAAGCATTCATTTTATCCCGCAAACTTCTTTGCTTTTGGTCCAGTCCAGTTGAGCTGACCTTCCATGTACTGAGCATTGTCCTTCCCTTCACCTAAAGCAGTTCTTATCTACTAATTAATCAGTAAAAAACCCTCTCCCACCCTCCCTCCCTCCCCTCCTCGTAACCACAAAAGTATGTGTTCTTCTCAGTTTATACTATTTCTCAAGATCTTGTAATAGTGGTCTTATACAATATTTGTCCTTTTGCCTCTGACTAATTTCGCTCAGCATAATGCCTTCCAGGTTCCTCCAAGTTATGAAATGTTTCACAGATTCGTCACTGTTCTTTATCGATGTGTAGTATTCCATTGTGTGAATATACCACAATTTATTTATCTATTCATCCATTGATGGACACCTTGGTTGCTTCCAGCTTTTTGCTATTGTAAACAGAGCTGCAATAAACATGGGTGTGCATATATCTGTTTGTGTGAAGGCTCTTGTATCTCTAGGGTATATTCCGAGGAGTGGGATTTCTGGGTTGTATGGTAGTTCTATTTCTATCTGTTTAAGATAATGTCAGATAGATTTCCAAAGTGCTTGTACCATTTTACATTCCCACCAGCAGTGTAGAAGAGTTCCAATCTCTCCACAGCCTCTCCGACATTTATTATTCTGTGTTTTTTGGATTAAGGCCAGCCTTGTTGGAGTGAGATGGAATCTCATTGTAGTTTTAATCTGCATTTCTCTAATGGCTAATTATCGAGAGCATTTTCTCAGGTATCTGTTAGCTGCCTGAATATCTTCTTTAGTGAAGTGTGTGTTCATATCCTTTGCCCACTTCTTGACTGGGTTGTTTGTCTTTTTGTGGTTGAGTTTTGACAGAATCATGTAGATTTTAGAGATCAGGCGCTGGTCGGAGATGTCATAGCTGAAAATTCTTTCTCAGTCTGTAGGTGGTCTTTTTACTCTTTTGGTGAAGTCTTTAGATGAGCATAGGTGTTTGATTTTTAGGAGCTCCCAGTTGTCTGGTTTCTCTTCATCATTTTTGGTAATGTTTTGTATTCTGTTTATGCCTTGTATTAGGGCTCCTAAGGTTGTCCGTATTTTTTCTTCCATGATCTTTATCGTTTTAGTCTTTATGTATAGGTCTTTGATCCACTTGGAGTTAGTTTTTGTGCATGGTGTGAGGTATGGGTGCTGTTTCATTTTTTTGCAAAGGGATATCCAGTTATGCCAGCACCATTTGTTAAAAAGACTACCTTTTCCCCAATTAACTGACACTGGGCCTTTGTCAAATATCAGCTGCTCATATGTTGATGGATTTATATCTGGGTTCTCAATTCTGTTCCACTGGTCTATGTGTCTGTTGTTGTACCAGTACCAGGCTGTTTTGACTACTGTGGCTGTATAATAGGTTCTGAAATCAGGTAGAGTGAGGCCTCCCACTTTCTTCTTCTTCACTAGTGCTTTGCTTATCCGAGGCTTCTTTCCCTTCCATATGAAGTTGGTAATTTGTTTCTCCATCACATTAAAAAATGACATTGCAATTTGGATCGGAAGTGCATTGTATGTATAGATGGCTTTTGGTAGAATAGACATTTTTACTATGTTAAGTCTTCCTATCCATGAGCAAGATATGTTTTTCCACTTAAGTATGTCCTTTTGAATTTCTTGTAGCAGAGTTTTATAGTTTTCTTTGTATAGGTCTTTTACATCCTTGGTGAGATTTATTCCTAAGTATTTTGTCTTCTTGGAGGCTACTGTGAATGGTATTGATTTGGTTATTTCCTCTTCGGTGTTCTTTTTGTTGATGTAGAGGAATCCAAGTGATTTTTGTATGTTTATCTCATAACCTGAGACTCTGCCAAACTCTTCTATTAGTTTCAGTAGTTTTCTGGAGGATTCCTTAGGGTTTTCTGTGTATAAGATCATGTCATCTGCAAATAGAGATAATTTTACTTCCTACTTGCCAATCCGGATACCCTTTATTTCTTTGTCTAGCCTAATTGCTCTGGCTAGGACTTCTAGCACAATGTTGAATAAGAGCGGTGATAACGGGCATCCTTGTCTGGTTCCCGTTCTTAAGGGAAATGCTTTCGGGCTCTCTCCATTTAGAATGATGTTGGCTGTTGGCTTTGTACAGATGCCCTTTATGATGTTGAGGAATTTTCCTTCAATTCCTATTTTGGTGAGAGTTTTTATCATAAATGGGTGTTGGACTTTGTCAAATGCCTTTTCTGCATCCATTGATATGATCATGTGGTTTTTGTCTTTTGTTTTATTTATATGGTGGATTACATTAATGGTTTTTCTAATATTAAACCAGCCTTGCATACCTGGTATAAATCCCACTTGGCCATGGTGGATTATTTTTTCGATGTGTTGTTGAATTCTATTGGCTAGAATTTTGCTGAGGATTTTTGCATCTATGTTCATGAGGGATATAGGTCTGTAATTTCCTTTTTTTGTGATGTCTTTACCTGGTTTTGGTATCAGGGAGATGGTGCGTTCATAGAATGAGTTAGGTAGTATTGCGTCGTTTTCTATGCTCTGAAATACCTTTAGTAGTAGTGGTGTTAACTCTTCTCTGAAAGTTTGGTAGAACTCTGCAGTATAGCCATCCGGGCCAGGGCTTTTTTTTGTTGGGAGTTTTTTGATTACCGTTTCAATGTCTTTTTTTGTTATGGGTCTATTTAGTTGTTCTACTTCTGATTGTGTTAGTTTAGGTAGGTAGTGTTTTTCCAGGAATTCATCCATTTCTTCTAGATTTGCAAATTTGTTAGAACACAATTTTTCGTAATAATCTGATATGATTCTTTTAATTTCAGTTGGGTCTGTTGTGATGTGGTCCTTCTCGTTTCTTATTCAGGTTATTTGTTTCCTTTCCTGTATTTCTTTAGTCAGTCTAGCCAATGGTTTATCAATTTTGTTAATTTTTTCGAAGAACCAGCTTTTGGCTTTGTTATTTCTTTCAATTGTTTTTCTGTTCTCTAATTCATTTAGTTCAGCTCTAATTTTTATTATTTGTTTTCTTCTGGTGCCTGATGGATTCTTTTGTTGCTCAGTTTCTATTTGTTCAAGTTGTAGGGACAGTTCTCTGATTTTGGCTCTTTCTTCTTTTTGTATGTGTGCATTTATCGATATAAATTGTCCTCTGAGCACTGCTTTTACTGTGTTCCAGAGGTTTTGATATGAAGTATTTTCATTCTTGTTGCATTCTATGAATTTCCTTATTCCCTCCTTAATGTCTTCTATAACCCAATCTTTTTTCAGGAGGGTATTGTTCAGTTTCCAAATATTTGATTTCTTTTCCCTAATTTTTCTGTTATTGATTTCCACTTTTATGGCCTTGTGGTCTGAGAAGATGCTTTGTAATATTTCGATGTTTTGGATTCTGCAAAGGTTTGTTTTATGATCTAATATGTGGTCTATTCTAGAGAATGTTCCATGTGCGCTAGAAAAAAAAGTATACTTTGCAGCAGTTGGGTGGAGAGTTATGTATAAGTCAATGAGGTCAAGTTGGTTGATTGTAGCAATTAGGTCTTCCGTGTCTCTATTAAGCTTCTTACTGGATGTCCTGACCTTGTCCGAAAGTGGTGTGTTGAAGTCTCCTACTATAATTGTGGAGGTGTCTATTTCACTTTTCAGTTCTGTTAAAATTTGATTTATGTATCTTGCAGCCCTGTCATTGGGTGCATAAATATTTAATATGGTTATATCTTCCTGGTCAATTGTCCCTTTTATCATTATGTAGTGTCCTTCTTTATCCTTTGTGGTGGATTTAAGTGTAAAGTCTATTTTGTCAGAAATTAATATTGCTACTCCTCTTCTTTTTTGCTTATTGTTTGCTTGATATATTTTTTCCCATCCTTTGAGTTTTTGTTTGTTTGTGTCTCTAAGTCTAAGGTGTGTCTCTTGTAGGCAGCATATAGACGGATCATGTTTCTTTATCCAGTCTGAGACTCTCTGTCTCTTTATTGGTGCATTTAGTCCATTTACATTCAGCATAATTATAGATAAGTGTTTAGTGTTGTCATTTTGATGCCTTTTTATGTGTACTGTTGACAGTTTCATTTTTCCACTTACTTGTTTGTGCTGAGACATTTTTTTTTGTAAATTGTGAGATCCTCTTTTTTGTAGTATTTGACTTTATATTTGCTGAGTCGTTACGTTTTTCTTGGTTTTTATTTTGAGTTATGGAGTTGTTATACCTCTTTGTGGTTACCTTAATATTTACCCCTATTTTTCTAAGTAAAAACCTAACTTGTATTGTCCTATATCGCCTTGTATCCCTCTCCATATGGCAGTTCTATGCCACCTGTATTTAGTCCCTCTTTTTGATTATTGTGATCTTTTACATATTGACTTCAATGATTCCCTGTTTTGAGCATTTTTTTTTCTTTTTAAATTAATCTTGATTTGTTTTTGCGATTTCCCTATTTGAGTTGATATCAGGATGTTCTGTTCTGTGACCTTGTGTTGTGCTGGTATCCGATATTATTGGTTTTCTGACCAATTTCCTTTAGTATTTCTTGTAGCTTTAGTTTGGTTTTTGCAAATTCTCTAAGCTTGTGTTTATCTGAAAATATCTTAATTTCGCCTTCATATTTGAGAGAGAGTTTTGCTGGATATATGATACTTGGCTGGCAGTTTTTCTCCTTCAGTGCTCTGTATATGTCATCCCATTGCCTTCTTGACTGCATGGTTTCTGCTGAGTAGTCTGAACTTATTGATTCTCCCTTGCAGGAGACCTTTCTTTTATCCCTGGCTGCTTTTAAAATTTTCTCTTTATCTTTGGTTTTGGCAAGTTTGATGATAATATGTCTTGGTGTTTTTCTTTTTGGATCAATCTTAAATGGGGTTCGATGAGCACCTTGGGTAGATATCCTTTCATCTTTCATGATGTCAGGGAAGTTTTCTGTCAGCAGATCTTCAACTATTCTCTCTGTTTTTTCTGTCATCCCTCCCTGTTCTGGGACTCCAATCACACGCAAGTTATCCTTCTTGATAGAGTCCCACATGATTCTTAGGGTTTCTTCATTTTTTTTAAATTCTTTTATCTGATTTTTTTTTCAGCTATGTTGGTGTTAATTCCCTGGTCCTCCAGATTTCCCACTGTGCATTCTAATTGCTCAAGTCTGCTCCTCTGACTTCCTATTGCCTTGTCTAATTCTGTAATTTTATTGTTAATCTTTTGGATTTCTGCATGCTGTCTCTCTATGGATTCTTGCAACTTATTAATTTTTCCACTATGTTCTTGAATAATCTTTTTGAGTTCTTCAACAGTTTTATCAGTGTGTTCCTTGGCTTTTTCTGCAGTTTGCCTTATTTCATTTCTGAGGTCATCCCTGATGTCTTGAAGCATTCTGTAAATTAGTTTTTTATATTCTGTATCTGATAATTCCAAGATTGTATCTTCATTTGGGAAAGATTTTGATTCTTTTGTTTGGGAGGTTGTCGAAACTGTCATGGTCTGCTTCTTTTTGTGGTTTGATATCAACTGCTGTCTCCGAGCCATCACTAAGATATTGTAGTGATTTATTCTATATTTGCTCACTGAGTCTTATCTTGTTTTGTTTTCTTTCAATATACGTGGATGGGCTACTAGATTGTGTTGTCTTGATTTTTGTAGCCCTTGACTTACTTATGACCTATTACCAGCTGGTTTGGGCTGTTGCCAGATATATATGCCTGAGTCTATTCACTATTCTTGAGTAGAATCTGATTTTGGGTCATCGAGTGTGTGCTGCACCCTAACACCTATCCACCTTGAGAAGTAGTGGTGATAGTTGTGTGCACCAGATTCTATTAGCAGCTGGGGTTCACAGTCCAGGAGGGGCAGGATGCTGACAGGCTTCCCCCAAGTGTCAGTGAGGTAGGTGTGTCTCTATTCCTATAGCACCTTGGTGGGAGGACTCTGCAGTTGTACCTTAGGCCCCCAATGCAAGTACCTCTACAGATTGGTAGGTGTCACCCTCCTTAGACCCTAAGGCAAGAGGCTAGGTGGTCTGGGGGGAGCTTCAGCCCTCAGTTCCCTGTTGTGGGTCAGTTGGGGCTCTGTTGAATAAGCAGAGATATCAGACCTGGGAAACTTGTTTTTCCAGTAAATCCGCTAAAAAAAATGCAGTCAGATCCCTATCTGAAATTCCTTTGCATTGTAATAGCCACCTTGTTCCCTGTAGGGATGAAATCCTTAGGTATGGATCATATATGCTTGGCTGGAGCTGGTTCTGTGTTTTTAGTCCAGTTAGGGAAGGATTTTTGATCCCTGGGTTTTTTGTGGTTGCTTCTCTCAGGCCAGAAGAATGGGTTAGGAACAGACCAAAAGAAAAGGGAAAAGCAAAGCCGCGGAGCCGGAGCCGTTCTCCCTCTGGCTGAGGAAATTACAATGTTAATGAAGCCGCCTGGGAAGGGGAGGGGAGGGTTCAGAAAAACAGCAGAGAGTAGCACCCCGGAATATAGCCAAAGTTGCTTATCTTGCTTGGGATGACTATTTTATCTGAGATTCCTGAGGGGCGTGTCGCCTATGTGTGCTGGCTGTGTGGAGATTGTCCCCGAGGGTCTGGCCTGCTGAAGCTGTGGTCAGATCCTCCACTGCCAGTCCAAAGCCCAGCATCAAGGTTCCCCGGCTGGGACGCTGCACTCCTGGCTCCAAAATCGGTCGCTGCCTCCCGGGGACTTCTCCTCGCGCCGCCCACACGGACCGTCTGGGCCCCCTCCCGGCGTCAGTTCAGGGGGGTAGGGCTGCCTCCCATGTTTGTGCCATAACAGGGTGCCGTGGTCAGCTTCCCTGTGCCCAGTCCAAAGCCCGGCACCAAGGTTCCCTGGCTGGGATGCTGCACTCCAGGCTCCAAAGCCAGTCACTGCCTCCCGGGACTTCTCCTCCCACCAGCCGCGTGACCGTGCTGATCGTGCGAACTGGCTAGGCCCCCTCCCGGGGTCAGTTCAGGGGGATAGGGCTGCGCCCCGTGTTTGGCCTTCACAGGATGTTGTGTTCAGCTCCCCTGGGCCCAGTCCTAAGCCCGGCGCCAAGGTTACCTGACGGGACACTGGCTCCAGGCTCCAAAAACAGTCGCTGCTTCCCCGTAGTTGTTTGTTCTCTGTCTCTGTCACTCAGGTCAACTCTTTAAATCTGTGTTTGTTGTTCAGGGTTCGTAGATTGTCATGTATGTGATCGATTCACTTGTTTTTCCAAGTCTTTGTTGCAAGAGGGATCTGAGGTAGTGTCTGCCTAGTCAGCCATCTTGGCCCCTCATTGTAGTTTTGATTTGCATTTCTCTAATGTATATACGGAGCTCTGGTGGTGTAGTGGTTAAGAGCTACAGTGAGCTACGGCTGGTAACTGAAAAGGCCGGCAATTCTAATCTACCATTCTCTCTTTGGAAACCATATAAGCCAGTTCTACTCTGTCCTATAAGGTGAGAACCAACTCCACAGCACCTAACAACAACAATGGCTAGTGATGGTAATCATTTCCTCATAAGTCTGTTAGCCACCTGAGTGTCTTCTTTGGTGAAGTCTCTGTTCATATCCTTTGCCCATTTTTAAATTGGATTTTTTGTCTTTTTGTTGTGGAGGTATTGGATATTCCTATAGATTTAAAAAAATAGAACTTCGGTGAAGTCTTTTGTAAGCATAAGAGGTTAATTTTTAGAAGATCCCAGTTTTCTAGCTTACCTTTGGTGTTTGTATCTCGTTAGTTACGGTTTGTATCCTATTTATGCCATGTATTAGGGCCTCTAGCGTTGACGCTATTTTTTTCTTCTATGATCTTTATAGTTTTTGGTTTTATATTTAGGTCTTTGATTAATTTTGAATTAGCATTTGTGTATGGTGTGTGTATTAAGTCAATCTCTTTTGAGATATAAAAGAGAGAAGTGAGCAGAGAGACATGGGGGGGCTTCATCCCACCAAGAAACAAGAGCCAGGAGTGTGTGTCCTTTGGACCCAGAGTCCCTGTGCTGTACAGCTCCTAGAACAGGGCAAGACTGATGACAAGGACCTTCCTCCAGAGCCGAGGGAAAGCCTTCCCCTGGATCTGGCACCCTAAATTTGGATTTGTAGCCCACTAGACTGTGAGAGAATCAATTTCTTTGTTAAAGCTATCCACTTGTGGTATTTCCATTATAGCAGCACTAGATAACCAAGAGAGTTGTGGAACTGTCACTTTCTCTTTTCAGTGCTATTAGAGTTTGTTTTATGTATTTTGGAGCCCTGGACTGGGTGCATAGATATTTACTGTGTTCATGTCCTCATGGTAGATTATCTCTTTAGTCATTATATGATGGCCTTCCTTGTCTTTTATGGTGATTTTGTATTAAAGTCTATTTTATCTGAGGTTAGTATTGTCACTCCTGCTCTTTTTTGGTTGCTGTTTGCTAGATGTATTTTTTTCCAACCTTTGATTTTTAGTATATTTTTGTCTTTGTTTCTGTGGTGTGTGTCTTGTAGACAGCATATTGATGCGTCCTGTTTTTTAATCCATTTTGTCACTGTCTTTTTTGGGTGTATTTTAGGCATTTATGTTCAGGGAGATTATAGGTAGGTGTGAATTTATTGCTGTCATTTTGTAGTGCTTTTTTTTTGCAATGCTGACATTTTCTTTGTTCCTCTTACTGTCTTGTGCTGAATTCCTTTTGTTTGTGGATTTGTTTTTCATTTATTTCATTTTTGTAGGTTTAGTGTTTACTGAGAGTTTATATTTTCTTCTTACTTTGATGAGTAGGTTTGTTAACTTTATTTGTGGTTACCTTGAAATTTACCCCTCTCTTCCTAAGTTTAAACCAGTCTTTTACTACTTGATTTAACTTCCTCTCCATTTGAACATTCTAAACCTACACCACTTATTCCCCCTTTTATTGTTCTGGTGTTGTTGTCATTTGCAGATTGATCTCTCTGGTTCTTTGTTATAAATCTTTTAGTTTTGTTGTATCCTTGAGAGTTCATTACCTAGGTTGGTATCTGGTTGTCCTGTGTCCTAGATTCAGGTTGTTGTCCTATGTTGTTGATTCTCTAACCAAAGGACTTCTTTTAATAATTTAGTAAGTTTGGTTTGTTTTTTTACAAATTCCCTTAATTTCTCTTTATCTGGAAATGTCATAATTTCACCCTTATATCTGAACAAGAGTTTTGCAGATATATTATTATTGGTTGGTAGTTTTGTTTTCTTTCAAGGTTTTATATAAGTCATTCCATTGCCTCCTTGCCTGCACGTTTTCTGCTGAGTAATAAGAGCTTAGTCTTATTGTTTCACCCTTGTATATGGCTTTTCATTTTTCTTAAGCTGCTCTCAGGATTCTTTCTTTGTCTTTGGTTTTAGTCAGTGTGATTATGATGTGTCTTGGTGATTTTCTTTTAGGGTCTATCCTGTATGGGGTTTGTTAGGCTTCTTTGATGGTTGGCTTTTTGTTTTTCATGGTATTAGGGAAGTTTTCTGTAAGCAAATCTTCAATGATCCTCTGTGTTTTCCATTTTTTCTCCTCTTCTGGAACTTCAATATCACACACATATTTGCTTTTGATTGTATCCCACATCATTCTCAGGGTTTCTTCATTTTTCTTCATTCCTTTCTCTGTATTTCCTCCAACAAAGTGGTATCCAGGAATTTGTCTTCAATTTTGCTGATCTTGTCTTCCATTGTTCCAAATGTGATCCTCATTTCTTCCTCATAGTGCTCTATGACACTATTTCTGAAATCTTGTATATCTTTTGAATTTCTAATTGCTGCTTTTATATAATTTCTTGTAATTTTTTTATTTTGACATTTTTGTTCTGTATTATTTTCCTGAATTCTTTCATTGCTTTGTCTGTATTTTTCCTGATTTTGTTTATTTTTTCCCTTATTTTTGTCTGCATTTTCCTTCATCACTTGAAGAACCCTGAATATTAGAGTTTTGAATTCCCTATCAGGTAGTTCTGGTGCCTTTTCTTCTACCAGAAGGTCATCTGATGTTGCATTTTGGTCACTTTATGGAACCATTCTATTCTTTTTCTATATACATTTTGATATTCTCTGCTGTCTCCAGAATTTTCAGGAATTATTTTCTTTGTTTATTGATTGTAGAATTGTTTATTTTGTCCTGCTTTTTTGTTTTACTTGGTTATGTCTAGGCAGGTGGCCTGGGCATGTTTTGTTGCTTGCTCACTCTGGGCATGATACTTCTAACCATCTTGTCCAGGTGGGCAGGGCCAGTCACTCAGCTATGGCGCAGTAGTGCAAATCCAGTGGGGGAGGAGTAGCAAGGATGGGTAGTTTGCGACATGAACTGGGGCTGGCAAGCAGGGCCAGGGGAGAGTGCAGGGAGGGGTCTGGGGGACCTCACTGGTGCTGCTTGGGTGTGTGACACTTGGTGCACAGTGCAGACAGGCAGAAGGGAAGGGAGAGGATGTGATGCATGGAGCTAAGTAAGTAAGCAAAAGAAGAGAAAGACGACAGAGACACAAAAGCAAAAAAATAGTGAGGAGAAAAAAAACAAAGGAAAAAAGAAATAAAAACAAAAGCAAATAAAATGGTGGTGTGGTGGAATTCAGCAGTGAAGGTGGGGGAATACCCAGTGAGGCTGTGTGCCAGTGGTTTTCTAGATGAGTGGTGTGGCTTGACCTGTCAAGAAGGGGCATGCATGGCACAGAGGGTACATGGGTGGGAGAAAGAAAAGAGGTGTAAGACAGAGAAGAAACCAGCAACAACAAAAAATAACAATAAAAACTAAATACTTATGGTGGTGAAGGAGCCTACCTTTGGGGGTGGGGAAGAATTAGAGTGGCAGTGAGCTGATTTCTCCTTTGCCAGATGGTGTGGCACAGCCTGTCAAGAAGGGGCAGAGGCAGCTCAGGGCCTAGCTCAGGAGGGAGAAGGAAAAAGGAGAAGAGGAATGATAAAGAAAAATAAAAAATATGTAATGCTGAGGGAGCCAGCTTGTTGGGGTAGCACAGACCCAGGAAGGCTGTGTACCAGAGGCTCTCCAGCAGAGCAGCAGAGCACAGCCAGCCAAGAAGGGGGGAGCAGTATGCAGGGCTAGATGGATGAGAGAAAGGAAAGGAGAAAGAGAAGAAACAACAGCAACAAAAAGAAGAAAACAAAAAGAAAAAAGCAAACAATAAATAAATGGCACTGAGGGAGCCAGTCAGTGATGGCAGCACAGACCCAGGAAGGCTGAGCACCAGTGAATCTCTATCCGAGCAGTGCAGCTCAGCCACTTGAGAAGGGGTAAGGAAGTGCACAGGGTTAGGTAGGCAGGAGAAAAAAAGGAAGAAAAGGAGAGATTGAAGAAACAGGAAAAAAATAACAAGGCAAACAAACCAAAAAATATAGTGCTGAGTGAGCTTGTTGGTGTGGGCAGTGCAGACCCAGGGAGGCTGTGTGCCAGTGGCCCCCCAGCCAACTGGTGAGGTAAAATCCATCAAGAAGGGGCAGGAAGAGCACACAGGGACAGGAGTATGGGAGAAAAAAAAGGGAGGATGGGATAGAGAGAGAAGAAACAAAGAAAAACATAAAAAACCAACAACACAGAAAAAAATATATTTCCAAATGAACCGGGCTTTGGGGAGATCCTGGGCCTGGGGAGGCCATGTGTAAGTGGCTGTCTAGCTAAGCAGTGCAGCACTGCCCATTGAGAAGGGGCAGGGTCAGCTCACAAGGCTTGGTGGGCTGGAGAAAGGAAAGGAAGGAAGGTAGAGAAAGAGAAGAAACAGGGAAAAAAAAATAAAATGGCAATGAGGGAGCCTGCTGGCAGGGTGGTACAAACCTGAGGCAGCCTTGTGCTGGTGGCTCTTTAGCTGAACAATGTGTCACAGCCTGTTAAGAAAGGGAGGGGATGGCACATGGGAGAGAGAGAGAAGCTACAAAAAGAGGCCAAAAAACAAACATAAAAATAGTGCTGGAAGGGCCAGCAGGTAGGGGTGCGGTAGAGCTGGGTGGCAGTGAGCTGGTGTCTCTCTGGCCAAGCAACTGTGGCCCATTGGAAAGTGGTGGAAGCCACATATAGGGAAGAATGGTGAGGGCTGGGAAAATGTGTATCCCTGGTTCCTAGGTGCTCTGTTTCCTTTTGGGAGCTCTGTGAAGTTGCCTTTCTCTCCTCCCTGTCTGCGTACCTTGGAGTCTAGAGTCCAAGATAGTGAATTCATGTGGCACTAGCTGGTGGGGGACCTCCACTCAGTAGCTCTCCTCATTCTCTCTCAGGTTCTTGTTCCTTTCAGTGCTTGATTGAGTTCTCTATCCCTTCATTTGATGCTTAGAATTCCAGAATTGACATTTGTATCTGTTTTAGTTTTTGGGGTCTTTTCTGCAGAGGGACAGCATGGTTCTTCTGTCTATAGCACTATGTCAACTCCACTCTTGTGAGTTTAAACATTGGTTAGTAATAGGGATTTTAAGAAATATGATCTGGTAATACAAGCAAACAATGTGGCAAGTGACACTGTAGCACCACTGATATATGGAATGACAATATACCAATGAGAGCTCTATAAATAATTTATTGTGGATGTCTTTCTATCAGGTTATATGGGCAAACTCTAGTTTTCCAAATATGACACAGAAAAAACAAAACACACTCATCAGAACCCCCTAAGGATCACACAGGAAAGCCATAATTATGCTTACAAGCCTTATCTTATAGAAATAAAGGGGAAAAATGTACACAATCACATAACTAACACATCCAGGAAGCATCACCTAATAGAATGCTTAACCCACATAACAATGAGGGTCCAACTCTGGGCTGCTGAGTTTCAAGCATTTCAAAAGGGACGCACCTTGACACTAAATGCATTAGAACTGGAATAATGCCTTACCTCAGAGGTCCAGAGGTATAAAAATTGGCAGGTATATCATTAACCCAATGGTAACAAAAGCGTTATTTGACTTTAGAAAGTCTCTCTTTCATAACATTTCCAGTGATTCCTCAGAGATTCTTACAGTTATCCACAAATTAGGTCTGGCTGTTCTGGGATGGTGTTAGAACTTAAAACATTTGTTCATATCATAAAATATTTTATGTTCCTGTGAATATACTATAATTTATCTTGACAGTCATATATTATTGAATATTTGGGGATACTGTAAGTTTTTCATATTGATGAACATAAGCCAAATGGCCATCAGAACTCATCATCTTGAATAGAGGTCTTTGGAAAGTTCACCTTACGAATTTTTCTCTTCCCATTGTTGGGGAAATATAATTAAAAATAAAATTACTCCCAACCCAGAAACCTCTCCACAAATATAGAAGAGAATGAAAAGTTGTATTGAATAAATTGTATTTAATGCTTATCAAATAAGCATTAAACCAGAATGTAATAGGCAATCCCTTAAAGAGACTGTAAAGACAGAAATAAATCTTACCCTTTATATAGCTAAGTGGATAGAACTCATTACATTCATGTTTTTAAGATAAAATTGCTAATTTTCTAATATTTCTATAGTAGGATATATGAAAGTATGCTAATCTCCTTCTAGGAAACTGAGAAGCAGGGATATGATCTTCTTTGATGATTACATTTCAAAAGAAATGATCACCAGGTCCTCGAGGAAATATCCTTGATTTATACAATGTTTAGACACAGTGAAAGAGCTTACAATTCCAAGTTATATGCAGTGAATTCTGAAAGGACAAGAGAGGAGGGGAGACTTTTCCCTTATTTTCAACAGGGAGAATTAAAACCTCATATTTTCAGTTTGTATTTTTCCTTACACCACCTCCAGTGGCAGGATCTCAGTCCTCATCTTTCTGTGTGCCTCTAGAACCAATTAGTCCTGCCTTGTCCACCGTTGAATATTTCCTCATGTGCCTTGCTATCTCCTATGCTTTCGTTCTACTGCTGGTAACTCACCTCAGTGGTGATATTGATGGCTGATAAGCTTGAGCTTCCAGTGCATCTGTTATTCTTTTGGACACTTCTTTTTTTTAATTCTTTATCAATTTGACTGCTGATCTCATGGTCACCTCTCAGTTCCAACCACATGCATCACACTGTCTCATCTATATCTCCACTTGGATATTTAAAAGTCATCTCAGATGTTAATTTGAAATCTTGATTCCTCTCCTATTACAACCTACTTCTTCCATAGTATTTCCTAAACCAGTGAATGGCAACTCTATCTTTTCAGGTCACAATATTGGAGTTATCCTTTCTTAACTCTCTTATATACCTCACACTTAACATATCGCAATTAACATATCCAGCTACCACAACTTTAAAATATATATGCAAAATTTATCCATTTCTCCATGTTTTCACAGCTTCCAGCTTGGTTTGATCTACCATTGTTCTTCACCTGGATTATCGCTATACTCACTTAACTGATCTCCCTGCTTCAGTGCAAGCTAGCTTCCTATTCTCAACATTTCAGAGTGATTCTGCAAACATTTTATAGCAGATCATTTCATGACCTTTCAATTACTTCTCACATTAAAAGGATCAAAATTTAAAGCCCTAACAAATGTTTATCTGACCTCCCATAAATGGAGCTATTTTATTTTTTTAATTCATTCTCCAACATTCTGTCACTTTCCTGAGCTGCATCAACATTATCATTCTTCTAGTTCTTTGCACATTCCAAGCAAAGTCCCCACTTGTGCCCTTTGCATTTGCTGTTCAACCTGACTCAAAAGTTCTTCACCATTATATCCATATGCCTCAAGTATATAGTTCATATACAACTTTATTGATGTAAAGAAACTTCAAGCCACTTTAAGCATCTGTTCACTTATACCTTAACCCTGTTTCATTTTCTCTATAGTGCCTAAACTAGCCAATGATCCATTATACTATAGTAGGATATCAAATGGAATTGTCATCAAAGAAGCTTATATAGAGGTTCTATACAGTAAAAGGAAACCCTGGTGGCATAGTAGTTAAGATCTATGGCTGCTAATCAAAACGTTGGCAGTTCAAATCCACCAGGCGCTCCGTGGAGACCCTATGGGGCTGTTCTACTCTCCTCTATACCGTAGCTATGAGCTGGCATCAACTCGACAGCAATAGGTTCTTTTGTTTTACTTTGTTTTTTATTTGGTAAGAGGAGTCCTGGTGGCACAGTGGTTAAGTGTTCAGCTGCTAACCAGAATGTCGGCAGTTACAATCTACAAGTTGCTCTTTGGAAACCCTATGGGGAAGTTCTACTCTGTTCTATGGTATCACTATGAGTCGGAATTGACTCGACTACAACGGGTTTGGTTTGATTTTTGATACAGTAAAAAGTCTCATAAAACTGCTTTTACATCCTCTGAAATGTGACCTGGGGCTGTATTAAATTGGCCAATGCCCATTATATAAAAAACAAATGATAAATTCTCCCAGAATTCCAGGAAATACATGTCTCCAATATCTTCACTAGCAAAAAATGGTATGATTCATTTAAATCAAGAATGAGGTTATACGAATTATTGCTTTGGAACTAAATATGTTTGTCAATGCAGGAATTATCTTTAGCTTAAGGCTTAGGCCTAAATTTATCCTGTTTTAATTATTATTTCCTATTCACCAACACAATTCTTTATCTTCTATCCTTCTTTTAACAGTGGTGTTCTCTTTCAAATTCTTCAAATCTGTTGAGTGACCTGGACTTACACTAAACTTCTTTTTAAGGATATGGAACATCCTATTTCTCCCCATAAAATGATTGAATAATATTGACCTTTCCATCCTAAATCAGTCATCCAGAAATATAGATGATCTCAATGAACAGAGCTCAACATACGCTAGGCCACAATTTACTAGTGGATGGCATTGATATCCTCTTTGTAAGTTACCTATATCTAACTATAGGTGATTTCACATATTTTCTCTTTGTAAGAGAGAGGTGAAGAATGGACATGCTCTCTCCCTTTCCTGCTTTCTCTGCCTTTTACAGAACCTGTAACTTAGATCATTTTCTTGCTTCGGGTCTGAGTAAATTCAATTCATCAGAGTTTGGCTTCAGATCCAAGCTTCATTCTTCAATCCAGTTTTCCCAGCAAGTTCTATACTTTGGCTTTCTTGGACAGAGAAAATAGATCAGCACAAAAAATCAAATAAATATTTAAAAGCTTCCAGTAATAGGCGAGCACAATGAACAAAAATAGATCTATCAAGACACAGTATTGTGAAATTGTATAATTCTGGGAGAAAGGTTGTACAATTTTCTGAGAGAAGGGAGTGTATTGTTCACACACACACAAAAAAAATGTTAGAAATAATAATGGTTTGAAGTTCTCAATACAACACTAGAAGTTAAGGCAATGGAAACATACTTTAAAATATTTTACAGACAATTATTTCTAACTAAAATTCTTCACGTAGCATGACTATCATTTAGGAATAAAGCACGAATAAAGACATTTTCAGACATGCAAATGTCAAAAAATGTTTCCTATTATTTTGGGAGCTATTTGATGTGTTTTCCCAAGTCAAGAGAGAAAGCCAAGAAAGAAGAAACCTACAGAAAATAGTAGATCTGATTCAAAAGGCAAAGAAACTAAGGGAATACGCAGGATGGTGATGAAGGGAAGATGATTGATGACAAATCTATATCAGGTAGAGGACCTTCTGTTCAGTCCAGAGAAAGCCAGAAGCTGCTGGAGGAGATTTTGTCAAGAAAATTAAATTGATGAAATTTCTGATGCACAGGAATATATAACAGGAGATTTAAATGCTCCAAAGAAAATTTGGGGTTTAATTAGTGACAGATTTACCGAAAAATCAGCAAAAGACTAGAAAAGATAAAAAATTCCAGGAGAGAAATTATGCAGGAAATTAATAATAATAATTTAATACATGTAATCATGAAGAAAAACTATTTATAGACTCAAAATAATGTTAACAGATTATTGATCCATCTATGCGAAATTACAATAAAATCTTACTGGAAATGGAAGGGGTGAAGGAAAAGATTGGGTGTAATACTGATCTCTTTTTGTATTGCTCTTGTAGAGCTTTTACCTCAAACTGTATGTTATTAAGGTGAACATTCATCCTGCTTGCCCATTACTGTCCATGTTTATATCTGTTGTTCTTCTATAATTATTAACAGCACACCATTCATTCTCAAATGATTCCTTGTCCAAATGATAAATTATAGTGTCAACATAGCTTAAAGCAAAAGGGCTTATTTCTTGCTCATGTTAAAAATCGAGCTCAGTGCTAGGTATGCTACTGCTTCTTGTTCCTTCTTTATTTCAGGATCCAAGCTGAAGGAACCGTTCAGTCTGGAACATGCTGTTTTTATGACAAAAGGGAAGCACAAAATGGCTCTTAGAATTTCTGCTTGCAAGATGGCAGTGTCATGTGTGCTCACATTTAATAGGTCACAGCAAGTCACATGACAGGATGGGGCGTATATTCTTCTGTCAGAAAGGCACAGCTTATCACATTGCGATGGGTGGTGATGTATAATCCTCCTCCAAGAAAGGGGCAAAAATGATAACATATATCACAATATGTTATTTAAAAGTAAAAATCTAAAAAAATACAAAATTTATAGTTAATATATTAATAATGACTAAATAACTGTTGTGGGGATTTGGCTGTTATGACAATGTAATAAGTAATACTTGCACTGTGCTTTTCACTTTTATCTTGTTTGATTCGCGCATCAATCTTAAGATGGAGGCTTTACTATGTCCATTTTATAGGTGATAAAATTGAGGTTAAAAGGTTAATTAATTTGACCAGATATTCCAAATAATAAGATGATCTAAGATCCAGACCCAAAACCCTTCACTCTAAATTCAATCATATTTCCATAGACAGAATTATTTTCTTGATAAATAGCATTAAATTTCATTTTAGTTTTTTTTTTTAACTTATTACTTATTTGGCTGTTTTATATTTATAACAGCCTATATATGTCTTTCTATTATGCTAAATTTACCCATGTGAAACAGTATAGAGTTGCTCAAACATTAGCAATTTTGTAAACATTTTATTGAGGTTATATTTCCCTCTCACTGGCCATTGAGGAGAACTAGATTGATTACTTGATCCCTTTTTTTGTAGAAAGAAATCTAGTCCTTCAAAGTTGTGGTGGATGATAGTGAGCGATTATGGAATAAAAAATATGATAGGACTATGTGATAACTCTCCAATATACAGAATCATAATATCAGTTTGAGTCTCAGTGATAAAATTATTTTAGTATGATGATGACTAAAATCAATATTCTGTAGGAATAATATGTACTGTTCATATAACGAATATGTGGCTGCATAGAAAAGGTAATGATATAAGCACCTTTACAGACTTTTTTCCTCAGACTGAATTCTTATCCTTATTCACTAGAACATTCATTTATTTATTCATTCACTAATTCACCAGTGTTTTAATAATTACTTTTGCCAATGAGAAAAAGTTCAGGTGCATTAAGCACTCAAAATCATGTGATGGAGGCACAAATATATTCAGTAATTGCTAAAGAGTGAGGTAAGCGCTAACAGAGGTATATGCAAAAGGCTAAAGGAACACTTAGGATGTGCCAGTGTGTTTGTGACATGTCAGTCAAGCAGAGGGGGAAGAGTGCGAATCTGCCAGGTTGTTCCAAAGAGAAATAGGCACGGATAGAGGGGAAGGAGGAGAGATGGGAGGACATTCATAGGGAGAACATCCCCCTGGGAGGCTCTGATGAGTATGAGAAGCCACTATATTACCATAATCTTCTGGTAATATATACAGAATGGTAATACCATTTCTAGTTTTTAGCAACTGAACATATTTTGAATAATTACCTGCCCAAAAGTTATCTGGGTGGTTTCTCACATTAAACTATTTCAGTTATGCTTGCTCGAATTCTTTTACTCAGGTAGCTTGCTGTTCTCCAAGTGTAAACCTGAGCAGATGTGGAATAGACTAGTTGAGTCCTCAAAGATGAAAATAGACAATAAATGAATAATATCTTCAAGAGGGATTCTGATTCTAAACTTTGATGTCAAAGATGTTCTATAAGGCAAAGTGAAGGTGCAAAATGGAAGAAGGAAAAATAAAGCAAGCAAACATATTTTTCTTCTTTGCAATTTTCTCTGAGCTGAGACCTACCAACTTGGAATTGTGCACCAGAGAATCTTACATCTCATTACTGGCTATGCTTCTTTCCTTACTTTTAAATGTTAGCTATCAAAGTTTATGCTTAAGGAATCTCTAACTAGAAGCACCAGCGAATACAGACATGAGAACTTCAACGTAAGATGAAAAGAGAAAACTGAAGACTGAAAACCTGGAAAAAATAATTCAGAAATGCACAGTAGGAGGAAAAGCAGCAGAAATAGGGAGAACCAAGAACTCTAAGGGTAGTAAAGGCACTGGGAAGATAGACAAGGTCAATCACAATAGAGCTTCCAATGTGGAAAGGTGAAGTTTTCATTCAAGCCAGGGAAGCTTTGGATAGTGGAGGGGCCCAGAAGAACCAAGAGCTGCATCTGCTGCATACGATCAATGCCATTTTAAGATAACATGATAAATTGGACAGAGTTGAATCTCCTGCTGTGATTCTAACACTCCTGCTGCTCAGCTCTTCCCAAGTGAAGTTTCAACAGTTTTAGGGAGGCTTTTATTTGTATGTTAGGGTTGCTACGGGTTGTAATCAACTCAAATGCACACAACAGTATCTAAAGAGGGCTTTCTCTTTTTGGATGCCAATTCAAATAAACAAAATAATTTGGTTATCACCTTGTTTCAGATTTACATCAATTGATTTACTTTTTTTTTTTTTTTTCTATTTCTGGAAATATTAAGGGGCCCTAGTGGCACAGTGATTAAGCCTTCGGCTGCTAACCAAAAGGTCGGCAGTTTGAATCTACCAGCCACTCCTTGGAAACCCTATGGGGCGGTTTTACTCTCTCCTATAGTAACTATGACAACAACCAAAAGAAATGTATATATGCATATATATATATTTTTGGACACACATCAAGGTGGGTTGCTCACTGTGGAGTTTAGAATTTAACCTTACCCCCCAAAATTGGCATTTGTCCTAAGTTCCTGAAAGATAATCTCTTTAAAAAAAAAAAAAATGCAAAAAGACCTTGGAATGTGTATCTTCCACAAGGACTCCAGACCACACCTAAATAACAGGTTATGATGGTGAGGTGATAAGGTGACTCTGGGGTGGGGGCTGGTCAGGCCAGAAAGAACCACTGTCGGAATCGACTAGACGACAACGGGTTTGGTTTTTGTTTTTTGAAACATTAAGTTGCAAAACCTTTGGCTTTTGTTAATAATTTTTAATGATATAAACAACACCATCCAAAAATAAATTACATTTGTTATCACATGAAACTCTGTGTTCTTACGAATATCTGAGCAAACAATAAGATTGAGATACAACAAATTAATATGCTGTTTTGTTACAATTAGTTTTAAAACTGTAGAATTTTCCACTCATGGCTAGATTTTTGTTTTCTTTGAATTGGTAATTGTAAAATTATCCTTTTAAAATTCTTTATGTTTAGCACTTCAGCTTTCTTTATGAATTGGGATTTTAAAGTAATACCCAATAAGAAAAAGCTGAAAATTTCTAGAATATACATGACAAAAATAAGAGCAGAAACTGAAAGGGGAATTCTACTAGAGATTTGCGCTCAGAATGTTTTAGTTCTATGAGGATATTGAGAAAGTCTGAAATGTAGCTTTAAATGTCTTTTTACATGAACATTTGGAATTCTGAAGTCAATCTCTGTCACACTGGTTTATTGTTTTGATAAAAACAAAAAAACAAAAACCGTTGCTGTTGAGTCGAAATCTATACTGACAATAAGGAATAATACCAGCACTGATTGCTTTTCCCTTTAAAGGGGCTTTGTAAATATCTTCTAAAGCTCTAATACTTTATTTGTTCTTTCTTTTGAAAAGTCTGTGTTAAAAGTTCTGTTACGCTCATGGACTAAATTACTATATCAGATAAAGGTAGTATGAAAATTCTGTGTTATAAATGGCTGTCTTAGTTACCTACTGATGCTATAACAGAAATATTGTAACAGAAGTTTATTTTCTCAGAGTCTAGAAACCTGGAAGTCTGAATTTAGGGTGCCAGCTCTAGGGGAAAGTTTTCTTCCTCTGTCAGTCCTTGTCATCAATCTGCTCCTGATCTAGGAGCTTCTCAGTTCATACCCTGGGTCCAAAGGACACATTCTGCTCCTGATACTACTTTCTTGGTGGTATGAGGTCCACCTTCTATCTGTGCAGTTATCTCTTTCATATGCCAAAAGAGATTGACTCAAGATACAATCTAATCCTGTAGATTGAGCCCTGCTTCATTAACCTAACTGCCTCTAATCCTGTTTCATTATCAGCATAGACTTTAGGATTTACAACACAGGATAATCACATCAGATTACAAAATAAATGTTAGAACCACACAATACTCAGAATCATGGCCTAGCCAAGTATACACACAATTTTGAGGGACACAATTAAATCCATAAAAATGACTGTTAGTTGGTTTTAAAGAAATAAATTCTTCACTATTCTATGGAAAACTAAATATGCAATGACAATAGCAGTCATTGGTAATAGTCAAGCAAGTACAAAGCTGCTTCCTTTTTATTAACATGTAGTAGAACTATTTTTTTTTCGTAATATAAAACTTCTGGTTAGACATTCTTAAAGTGAACAAACGTCTCCCTCAAAATTTTAAAGTTGCTGGCCCTGGGTCGATAGATCTTTATCTCTCTGTCTCTGTTTCTCTTTTGCCCTGCTTCCCTCTATTCCTTCTTCCTTTATTTTAACATTGGATCTTCATCTACATAAAAGCAAGGATATACGTAAGTAAGTATAATTATATGATATATATGTAAGCATATATGTAATTTTTACATAAATACACACACATACACCCACACACACAAATATTCCGAATTTAGCAATCCACCTGAAAGATTTACCTAGTTTATAGCTTAAAATCAACCTTCTTGATGCCACCTTTGTTACCACTTACCAATTCCTATTTTGCTTCTGAGGTTGGTACCAATAGGATTGGAAACTTTTGTGTATCTCACCCAATATGAAGGTAGAGAACCTGTTATTTTGGTAGAGACAGTTTCAACTTTACATTATATAGTCCTAGAAAGTTTTAGTGATAATCAAATTGTTTTTGATACAATTCAAACAACAGTGAGAAAGTCTCAGCTAGGAAAGCAGTTTTTTATGTCTTTCTCAAAGTAAATGTAAACGTTACATTTGGTTGCTGGCCTCAGGAGAGTTTATACCACTTAATAACATAGAGTTGTTCATTCTCTATATTTTTCTTCTTATTTTTTGAGCTTATTAAGGAATATTTTGACATTCATGAACTACATTAGAGCAATTTATGTCATTCACTATGAATTTGTCTTAAAGCCAAAACAACAACAAAAACACAAAATGAAATACCAGTAAACCCAGCTAACAGGCACATTTATGTAAATTAAGAAATGTTTTAGTTTGTAATTTTTTGCAACAAATGCAATATATTAAAAAGGGAACCTGATTTTGAGTCCTCACTTTGATCACATGTGTACTGATTTTTTTCTTCCCTGAATTAATATCCTTTATTTTGATTATTGGAAACCCTGGTGGTGCAGTGTTTAAGTGCTACAGCTGCTAACCAAAAGGTCGGCAGTTTGAATCCACCAGACACTCCTTGAAAACTCCATGGGGCAGTTCTACTGTATCCTATAGGATTGCTGTGAGTCAGAATCAACTCAACGGCAACAGGTTCGGGTTAGTTTGGTTTTTTAATTTTTATTATTAATATGTTCTCTAAACACATTGATTTTCACCATTCTGCAAATTGACTTAAGAAAAAATCAAACAAAGGGTAGTTTCATGATGACCAAATAATTGGGTAATAATTCATCAAGTCAGATAATAATTATTATATATTTGATTTAATGTTTTACTCAACATTAGTATTAGACTAACATAATAATTCTGGCATATGTGTAGTGTAAAAATATTTACTTTCTGCCCTCTTTTGTAAAAACAAAAAATTATCAAGCTAAGCCAAGTTTGTTTTCATGCTTCCTGCATTAATAATTAGTGGCTAAAACAAGTTGATTGAATTTTAGTGTACATGCAGTTCTATTTCATAATTATGTATTTATGGGTCTAAATTTTAATATTTATAAAAAGCAGGTTTGCTAACTAAATGAATAATTTATTTTATGAGGATCAGCACACAGCTGCTCCCTACGAGGCAGAAGTTAAAGATGCCACAGATGTCCAACTTTTCCAAGATGCTGTACCACTCCATTATCTCTAACATCAACTATTCCTTTACCCCTCAGCACTCTCCCTCTCATCTTTGAGTTCCCTAATATGATGCAAAGTCTTGCAGTACTTAGGAACCATATGAAGGGACTGGACCACGAGGTTTTGGAGGCTGAGAAGTCCCAAATCCATGGGTCAGACTTAGGCTTTTCCTGATCAATGTGGCTGCAGGGACTGACGAACCCAAACTGGCAGTTCGGATCACAGACTGCTGGCTCACAAGGCTGCAGAAGCTGGTGCATCAGGCCACACGATAGGCTGCTGGCCCAAGTGGCTGTGGAGACCAGCAAATGCCAGAATCGGCAGGTCAGACATCAAGACTCTGTCTGAATTGAGTCCCAAAAACCAGAGATCAATTGATCATGAACAGGATGTGGGATCCAGATGTAGACAGAGAAAGAGCCCTGCCAGGACACACACATGTATCTTAGATGCAGGCCACATCCCAGGGAAGGGTGTAACTTTGGTAAGAGCTGGACTTGAGCCACACCCCCCTGCCAGGTTGCCACCTAAGACACACCCTACACCAGTCCTACCTTATCAGCATGTAGAGGTCGGGCTCTATAACACATAAAATGGAGGACACGACAATATTGATAATCATGCCCTAGGTAAATTGACACATAACCCCAACCATCACAGGTTCCACATACCTTATTTGCATAGTCCCAATCAATCATCGTGTGTGAGTCAAAAAGACAGCTAGAAGGACCATACTAAGTAATTCATTACACCACACTAATATATAAGATTTGTAAAAGATCAATAAATGAGTGTAATGTACAGAAAAGGAGCCCTGGTGGAGCAATGGTTAAGTGCTCAGCTGCTAATCAAAGGTTGGAGGTTTGAGCCCACTCAGCAGCACCACTGGAGAAAAACCTGGTGTTCTGCTTCCATAAAGGTTACAGCCAAGAAAATCCTATGGGGCAGTTTTACTCCGTTACATGGGGTTGCTATTAGTTGAAATTGACTCAACAGCACCGAACAATGTACAGAAGAAGGATATGTATTATCTTTAATTTGTCCTCAGCTATATGAGTTACTGGAAACCCTGGTGACATAGTGGTTAAGAGCTATGGCTGCTAACCAAAAGGTCAGCAGCTTGAATCTACCAGGTGCTCCTTGAAAACTCTATAGGGCAGTTGTACTCCTTCCTATAGAGTCGCTATGAGTCGGAATCAACTTGACACCAATGGTTTTGGGTTTTTTTGGTTATGAGAGTTACCATATCAATAAAAGCACAGGCCAGAACTCAAAGTCCATCAGATTCTTTATTAAACAATATCTTACTATTGTAAAATGAGACATTTACTTTGTTTCCCTCAAAGATATTTGATAACTCCAAATAGAATGAAGCTGGAGGTATATCATTTTGTCATTTTATTCACATTCTCTAGGATGAGCCTGGGATAAATGTTATATGAGGGTATAACTGGTATGTGAAAATAACATATTTTAATACATGCAATGAAAGATATACCTATTTTATCATAGGCTGGTAAATGTAAACATTTTAATTAAATTAGATGAAGCTATACAAATGCATATCTTAACAGTCAAAATATAAAATGCATGCATAATTAATAATTTCACTGATGATACCTTGATTGATTGCTTAGTATGATTCTTCAAATAAAAATTAATCAGATAATTCAAACCAAAAAGTATTTTAGCTAAATTACCTATAGAATGACTTCATATTGTATTGATTTGATCTTGAATACAGGGGTCTTTTGCATAACTGGTTCCATTTAAAAAAATCTAGAGAGTTAAATGAAAAATTAAAATAAGTAAATAAGAAAATAACTTAAGCACGTTTTTCACAACCTTGACCCTCAGAAAGATAAAATAATTTATATTTTTCACATAAATCACACAGGTATTATCCCAATTGTCCATTTTATCTTGAACAGTAAAATCAAGGTTAAAACCTCTACTTAACATTGGCAGAGGATTAACATTTGACATCAATGTTTTACAAATATGAATAAATGTGCTTAGCTTATTACAAATTAACATTGTTTCACATTTTATTTTGTTTAAATTATATACAACGATATGCACAAAAATGCATGGCCTGACAATTACAGCAAAGAAAAAGCTTTTAGCATCTGTGATAGATGAAAATCTAGAATAGATGGGAGGAGTCATTCACTTTATAGCTCTGTGACCTTGTTCCTTCTGAAGGTAGCTTACACCATTTAGTACAGGGAAAAGAGACGAGAAAGGGAAGGAATAGAGAAAAGAAGGAAGCCACAAAGGCTATGAAATGGGAAGCACTTGGGACTTAGAAAATCTGCATTCTGATTCCAGCTTTACTAATGTTGTCTGTGATCTTTACCAAGTTATTCAGCCTTCTGAACATTTATTACCTAATTTGTAAAATGCAAATACGAATACAATATTCATAGGGTTACATGGATTGCACAAAATAATTTCTTTTTTTTTTAGGTGAGTTAGGTTTATTTGCTTATTTTTGTTGTAAAAATATACATAACACAACATTTGCCAGCTCAACATTTTTCAGGTGTACAATTTAGTGATATCAGTTACATTAGGCATGTTATACAACCATTACCCTTAATCAATGCCCAATTTTCCATTACCATACACAGAAACACATTGCTTCCCAAACAATGACTCCTCCTGCCCTCTCCTTCCCATCCCTAGTAATCACTAATTAACTTTGGTCTCTATACATTTGCTATTCTTGTCATTTCATGTAAGTGATATCTTACAATATTTATTCTTTTGTGATTGATTTGTTTCACTCAGCATGATGGTTTCAAGGTTTATCCATGTAGTGGCATTTATCGTGACTTCATTTCTCTTCATATCTGAGTAGTATTTCATAGTATACATGTACAACATTGGCATTTAAATATATTTGAATACCCGCGGCATAGCTTCCAGCATCACAACAACAGGCAAGTTCCCACAGTACAACAAACTGACAGACATGTGGGGGATATATATATATACCTAGATTATGTGTAATAGGAGGAAACATTGCCTGGTCCTATGCCATCCTCACAAGCTTTGGTATGTTTGAGCCCGTTGTTGCAGCCTCATGTCAGTCCATCTCACAAGGGTTTCCCTTATTTTTTGCTGACCCTCTACTTTACCAAACATGATGTCCTTATCTAGTGATTTGTATTTCCTGATGACATGTCCAAAGTTAGCAAGATGAAGTTTGCTGTCCTCACTTCTAAGGAGCATTCTGGCTGCACTTCCTCCAAGACAGATTTGTTCATTCGTCAGGCAGTTTGTGGTATATTCAATATTCTTCGACAGCATCACAATGTGTCAATTTTCCTTCTATCTTCCTTTAACAACAATAAGCTGAAGCGTAACAACGATTCTGAGAATGGCACAGGACAAGGCAGTGTTTTGTTTTGTTGTATGCAGCATCACTATGAGTTGGAGCCGACTTAACAGCATCTAACAACAACATATATAAGGCAGGCATTTTTCATTAAATGTTTTTTTCTTTTTCTCTTTCTTCTTTTTCCTCTTCCTCTTCTTATTATTCTACCTCTTCTCCTCTTGATCTTCTTTCTTCTTACTCCTCTCCCTCTTTCTTTTTCCCTCGTATCATCCTTGTATCACCATCATTATTGAAAGCATGAAAGAATGAAAGACTATAGGAAATGGTGAGGTTTGACATCTAACGACAACTGAGATTCTTGGTTTGTATTAGGATAATTTATTATTTTGAAATTATTTAGGGGGAGATTAATAATTGTTAAATTACCATGTTTAAATTGTGCTCAAGAATTCCACCTAAGTCAAAAGAAATAAAACAATGCTTAATAATGAGAATGATCAAAGCTTCCCAGATGTTGGAAAATTAACATATTACTTTTAAGAATGAACAGTACGTGTGTAACAAAATACTCAAAAATGTTGTCAAAAAAAGATGTTGGACTCTATTGGACATTTCATATTTAGATGTGGTAAATGGAGCAAATGGATTTAACTACATAATTTTATCTGTCTTTTAAAGTAGTATTTGTTATTAAACAGTATCCTCTAGTATTCTTAGTTTTACATGTCTGAAGAAAATCCAATAATTTTGCCTCTGGTATATTGTTGAACAGGAGTCCTGGTGGTGCAGTGGTTAAGTGCTTGGCTGCTGTCTTAGGCTGGGCTCTCTAGAGGAGCAAAACCAGTAAAGCATATAAATATATATATAGAGAGAGATTTATATCAAGGAAATGGCTCATGCAGTTGTAGTGGCTGTTGGTCAGGATAGAGGCTTCTCCTTATTCACGTAGCCACAGGGGCTGGTGAACCCAAGATCAGCAGGTCAGAGACCAAGGCTCCTGCTCACAGGCTGTGAAGATTCATGAATCCCAAGATCGGCAGGCAACACCACAGGTAAGCTGCTAGCTCAGTTCCCAGGAACAGGAGGTCAGATGAACAGGAGCCAGCTGCAGGGTCCAGTGTGAGCAAAAAGCCCCTGAGCCTTACCAGGATGTCCACTTATGTTCTATCCAGGCCACATGCCCAGGGAAACTCCCTTTCAACTGATTGGCTACTCATAGAAGATACCATCATGGGGGTGATCACATATCAGATCTGAACACAGACGTGATCACATTATACAACTACCAAAACACTGAGAATCATGGCTCAGCCAAGCTGACACACAATCTTAACCATCACAACTGCTAACAGAAAGATTGGCAGTTTGAGTGAGAAAAAGATGTGGCAATCTGCTTCTGCAAAGATTTACAGTCTTGGAAATCCTATGGACAAATTCTACTCTGCGCTATATGGTCACTATGACTGGAAATTGACTCGACAGTAACGTTTTCTGTTGTTGTTGTTTTATACTATTGAAATGCTACCAATCACTTGATTGATACCTAAGTTAAAGAGAGAATATAAAAGGCATGATTTTTTTCTATGACTTCTCCCAAATCCAGAAAATGTTCACATTATTGCAATATAGTAATACATTTCTTAGGCAAATATGGTCAAAACCAAAGTTATAATACTATTCATGTTATTATCTGGGTAATAATTATAGTTGGCTTATATTTTTTTCTTCTTTTTGAACTCTATCTAGTTCCATTCCTCTTGAAAATTTGTTGGTTTTTAAAATATTAAATTAATATATATTCATTGTAGAAAACTTAGAATATAATAAAAAGTGTAAAACATGAAATAAAAATATATATCCTGCATTCCAGATGTAAAGAACGAGTACTTGGTCTATATCCACCCAGGAAAAGTACTCACATATGAATCTATACACATGCACGTCTTAGTCTGGGTTCTCTAAACAAGCAAAATCAATGAAATGTATATATAAATATATATAGGGATATTTATTTCAAAGAAATGGCTTACACTATTGTGGTGGCTGGCAAGTTCCAAATCCATAGGTCAGGTGGTATGCTTAAGCCTTCTACAGGCTTATGTGGTTGCTGGGCTTGATGAACCCAAAATCCACAGGTCAAGTGACAAGCTAAAAGCTTCTGTTGACTGATGTCCCAAGAACTGAAGGTCAGGTGATGAGAAGAATGCAGGATAGGGAGAGAGAGTTAGCTTTACCATAACATCCATTTATATACTGGAGACAGGACACATCCCCAAGGAAACTCCCCTTTCAACTGATTGGCTGCTCACATCAGATAAAAAATAGAAGGTGATTACATAGCATCTGCCAAAACCACTGAGAATCATAGCCTCGCCAAGTTGATGCATAATGTTAACCTTTACAATATATATGCAAAATGGGTTCATGGTGCCTGTACCATTTTGCACCTGATTTTAACACCACATTGGGTCATGAGATCTCTCAATGGTAGTGTATTGTCCTAAAAATAGGATTAATGGTTGCATAGCATTTCACTATAAAGACTTAGGCAATTCATTTAATATTCTCCATCGACATACTTATTCAATTGTTTAATTTTGGGAAAAAAAAAAAAACCTGTTGGGAATGCCATTATAATCTGTTTGTTTTTTACTGAGAAGATTCTTTCCAAAAACCTGCCTATTTGTGGGTTAAGTCTCATTGTTGTTCAATATCTAAGATAATATTTCAAACGTCATCCATCTATTTACTATTCTAAGCACAATCTACCTGTGTATTTTCCTAGGAAAACTGTTAAACAAATGTTGGGTGTTCTATTGCCTTAGTAGAGTTCTTACTTTATCCAAAAATCTGATCATTTTCATGATTTTATTTTTGCTGCTTTTAAAAGAGAAATATTTAATGTGTCCTTTGAATTATTGATATCGAAGCGTGCTTTAGGAAAGCAACCACAAAAATAGATCCAGGCAGCAAGTATCTGGGTACTAACTTAGTGCTTTCCTTTCAAGTATAGAAAATGAAAAATATTGATCTTCAAAGCCATGTTAGTGTAGAAAAGGTCAGATATTGACCCTTTGCAGATTGAAGCTTTTTATTTTTGGTAGGCAGATGGCCTATTCCTGTAAACATCTGTTTACAGAAAATAATCTATTTATGAATTTTCCACTTTAGTTAAGAGTTCTTACTTAAAATGAACCCAAGCTTCAATGAGCTTTACGTTATGTTATTAAAAACATATGCTTGACCTTAATCATAATTGTATAAGTTAAACATATTACAATATCAAAAAGTAGACACAATAAAATTGGGAGTAACAAAAAAAGGTAAAGATTTAACATTATATGACTGCCAAAAATTATCACGAATTCTGTAATAATATGTTTGCACTCAGGTAACAGAGTGATAGTCTCTGATTTTTGATGTTTTTATTTTGATATTTCAGAGAGATAGCTCAGGGTTACAGAAAATTATTATTGCTCTAGGACGTATGAGAAGTAGGTGTTCAGGCAAAAAGACCAGAGTTCATAGCCTGGAAAAATTCCACAATTAGAATAACCAATTCTGGTGAGTCTGGTTTGAGATGATTCAGTTTCAATGGCTCTAACTTGGAGTGTGGTCAGTGGAACATGATTCTTGACTTTGAAAAATGACTTCTCCTTTATGTGCTCTCCTTCAGGAATTCCGCTTACACCTTTCTGAGTCCTTCCTGCCAGGATGCATCTAACATACACACCCGGAGAAAATAAATGAATAAATAAAAAAGTTACTCTCAAGTTGATTCTGACTCAAGGCAACCCCATATATTTCAGAGTAGAAATGAACTGCATAGGGTTTTCTTGGATGTAATCTTTACGGGAGCAGCCCTGGTGACACAGTGGTTAACGTTTAGCAGCTAACCAAAAGGCTGACTATTCAAATCCACCAGCAGCTGTACAGGAGAAAGATGTGGCAGTCTGCTTGTGTAAAGATTACAACCTTGGAAGCCCTGTGGTACAGTTCTGCTCTGTCCAATAAGGTCACTATTGGGTTGCTATGACTTGGAATCAACTTGATGGCAAAGTGTTTCGTTTGTTTTGCGGAATTTATCTTTATGGAATCCGAGTGCAAGTCCTTTCTTCTGTGGTGCCACTGGATGAGTTAGAGCCACCAACTTTTCAGTTAGTAGCGAAAAGCAAATTATTTGTGCTACCCAGGGACCTGCATCTGCTACAAGGACACCATTAAACCAGGATTCCAGCAGCAAACATTACGTTGAAAGAGCAGAACTCAATTTGTACAGTCATGAAACAATTTATCTCTTTTTTCCAGGGTTCTCTTTAAATCCTTCCTGTGGATTACTTTAATCCTGAGCTTAGGTACCACATTGTTTTGATCAGTCTTAGATAATAAAAAGTTTCTCAAGTCGAAAGTCTCCTTTCAGTGACTGAAGGGCTCTTTGACAGGCAATGCCTCTTTTAGATTGATTCCCTTTTCGGCACCTCTGAATCCGTTTGCTGCAGTTGATTAATCCAGGGAGAATATCATCTTGTGCCGTGACACTTTCCAAAATGACCTAGTTGACTTCCTTCCAGGGTCCACATGTTGCCCAACTGAAAATACATCTTTGTGCTGCTCCCACTATTCTGCTTCCTCAGTCAATTCCAGCCAGTCTCTCACCTGTAGATTTACAGGTGTGAATCAGACACCAGTCAAATGTGATTCTTAAACCACAGGGGACATATGTCAAGCCATCTGAGTAGTCTTTTACAAGGCTTGGGCTCCCGCATTGGAGGAAAAGAAGGATATTTTCATAGCACTCTAGCAACATTTTCCAAATAAATCATATTTTTATCTGATCAGATCAATACATCAAGTTTATATACCCATGAGGTTAGTATTGGGCTAGTATTTGAAAAATACCAGAGGAAAGCATTTTTTAAACCACTTCATTGGCAGTTTCTTCATAGATGATCCGCTTTCTCATTTTGGACTATAGAAGTACATGCTACCTATTATTTTGTTCTAGAATTATATTTTTAATATTTTATTATGCATCAAAGCTTATTCCTTTTTTGGGATCTGGCTTCAAGTTCTGATTGAAGACAAAGGTGGAGGCGGAAGAGGAGGAGAAGTCCAGAACCCTTAGAGAACAGGTCTTTCCCAACCAGTAAATGAGTTGTGTACCCAGCAGGTCTCCCTGGGCAGAGCTCCCACTCCACACCCAAAGGCCTTGCCCCTCAGATCACGACCTCTCTCGCAAAGTTCTTATATCTGACTAAGGAACTGACTTACTTTGACTCTTTTATGCCTGAATGCTAAAAGTAAGCTGAGTATTATTACTATTAAGGACTCTATTACTTTTTCTTTATAAGGAAGACAAAGTTTAGTTTCCTTAAATGTAGCTGAGGATAAAAAACATTTCAGTGACAGGGTCATGCTGACCAGTACAAAATTATCTCTCAAACATTTATTCAAAAATTGCATCCAAATATATTCAATATGACTGAGTTTATCAAGGTGTGATTAGAAGAAAAATATTCTGTGGTAATTCCTCACACAATTTAGTGTAATAATTGGTGCCTACTCATCTCCTCTTTGCCATTTTCTAATGGGCTAAAATCTCACTCAGAATCTTCAAGGGTAGAGAAGTAGAGATTGAAAAAACTAAACAAAAATATATATTTGGGCATTTTAAATATAACATATAAGATATTGATAGCTTGGTTATGGTTCTATCTATGGAGCAAGATTAGGATAATCAAAATAGTAGGGTTCCAAATTGCACTTTAATCTTTATATATGCTATAGCATTCACTTTCTATGTATTTCCCTTAATGCTTAATAATCTATTGCCGCATAACACATTACCCCAACACATAGCCACTTAAAACAGCAAACATTTCTTATCTCTCACTTTCTGTGGATCAGAGATTCAGGTATGGCTGAACTGGATCGTCTGGCTCAGCATCCCTCATGAGGCTGCCACCAAAAGATTTGCTGGTGCTTCAGTCATCTCAAGATTTGGCTGGGAAGGGCCCACATACAAGCTCCCTCATTTGATTAGTGGCAGGTGTCAGGCCCTTGCTGGTCATTGGCCAGAGGTATCAGCTCCTTGCCACTTGGTCTTTTCCATAAGCAACGTCTCTCTGAGCAAGCTTTTCTCTGAGCGAGCAAGGGAGATAGTAAGAGAAGAGACATCACATTATTTTCCCATAGACTATTCATTAGAAGTGACTCACTACGTCTTCCCCTCACAAAAGGGGGAGGGTTACCTAGGGACCTGACCTCCAAGAGGGGCATTTCAGATGCTATCTACTATGATTAACCATTTTTCATTCATCGGTCTTCAAATGGCAGATATACATATTAATAGGCCTATGGCCATTTATTTGAGCACCACAAACTGTTAGTTTCAGGGAATAAAATGTTGCATAGTATCCACCTTAAAATTCTATCCCGAATTTAAACATCAAATGATTCCTTCTCTGCGTAGATGAGGGTACTTGAAATGACTGAAGAAAAAGTGGGAAGACTTTCCGCTCAGAAAATTAATTTAAAGAAACAGCTTACCACGTTAAATGCAGGACTTTTAGTACACAGTTGGAAACCTTCAAACACATTATAAGATCATTTGATGACTTATTATATTTCAGTTGTCCAAAAGTTAAAAATCAAAGGATTACAAAAAAAAAATATTGTTTTGTATATTTGTTTCCCATTGCTGCTGTAACAAATTACCACAAACGAGGTGACTTAAAAGAAGACAGATTTATTATTGTAGTTCTGGAGATCAGAATTCTGAAATGGATCTTGCCAGGAAATTAGGTTTGTGTGCCTTTCAGAGGCTCTAGGGAACAATCGGAGCCCTGATGGCATAGTGGTTAAGAGCTGTGACTACTAACCATGAAGACCTGTGGTTCAAATTCTCCAGCCACTCCTTGGAAACCGTATGGGGCAATTCTTTTCTGTCCTGTTGGGTCATGAATTGGAATTGACCTGACAGCAATGTTTTTTTTTTTTAAGGAGACGATCAGTTTTTTTTGCTTTTCCAGCTTCTAGAGGCTGCCTGCTTTCCTTGGTTGTGGTCCCCCTCCATCTCCAAAGCCGGCAATGGCTGGTTGAGTTTTTCTCATATCACATTACTCTGAGACAGACTCTTGTAAGTTGATTGCTACAATCCATTAATTTTATTTTCTTTGTTCTTTACCATTAAAGTAAAATCACAGTAGTAATAGATGCCATGCAATCAGACATGGAAAGAAAAAAAAAGGAGAGCAGAGAGATTGTTTAACTGGTAGCAACAGAAAGAACCAAAGCAGTAACACAGGTAAGCCAAGTCTCTATTGTGAGGGGGCACCCATGTAGTAAATGAAAGAAACAATCTACCTTCTTTGTGATCAGATCACAAGTTCCCATTTCTCTCTGGGTCCTGAAGATATGGCTTCCGTCCTGTGTTTCATCAAGGTCCTCTATTCTCTGAGGTTATCGGATGTGTTGGCAATGCAATTTAACATAGTCTAATAAATAAAGTCCTTATTTTACTCTGACTTTTCTTAAATCTATGTTATATCTTTCAGTGAATGTTTAATATACAGTTGCTGGAAACCTGAAACCACCTTTGGCTCTTTATCCTCCCTCATCTTCCAATTCAATTATTTTCAAGGCCTTTGCCTTCATTCTCCCTTCCAAGGCACACTCATGCCTCCTCAGTGGATGCCTCCTTCCCATTTATCTTTTATGTTTTGTTGGAGATAATTTGTCAAAATACCTATCTGATTATAATGGTATTCTATTTAAATTTTATCAGTGATACTCCATTGACTAGAGAGCAAATTATAAACTCCTGAGCCTGCTATTTAGGAACTTTAGCATTCTGACTTGAGGCAATTTTTTCAGACTCATTTACAATCACTCCTCCTTATATATCCAGTATGTTAATTCTTCTGTCTCATTCGTAGTTTACATAGCATGCACAACATACATACGTGTTTTTATTTAAGGCTGTTTATAAGTATGCTCTTCTCTTCTACCTCTTACCACCCACTGCTGTTGAGTATATTCTGACTTACAGCGACCCTATAGGAGAGAGGAGAACTGGCCCATGGAGTTTCCAAGGAGTGACTGGTAGATTTGAACTGCCAACCTTTAGGTTAGCAGCCGTAGTTCTTAACCACTACACCACCAGGGTTTCCCTTATACCTCTTAAAAAAAAAAAAAAAAAACTATAATTTTCCAGTCAATCTCTATAAATTCTTCCCTCCTTCCCTCACCATCCCTTAATTCAACACAAGGAAAATCAATCTGCCTGGACATTGTTTGCATATTTATTTTTAAATCTCTATTGCAAAATTGGCCTTTTTTTCTCCCTAATTTGGATAGACCCCAAATATCTGTCAGTTTGTTGTACTGTGGTGGCTTCCATGTTGCTGTGATACTGGAAGCCATGCCACCAGTATTTCAAATACCAGCAGGGTCACCCATGGTGGACAGGTTTCAGCTGAGCTTCCAGACTAAGACAGACTAGGAAGAAGGACTTGGCAGACTACTTCTGAAAAAAAATTCTGCAATGGAAATCCTATGAAGAGCAGCAGAACATTGTCTGACATAGTACTGGAAGATGAGCCCCTCAGGTTGAAAGGCACTAAAAATACAACTGGGGAAGAATTTTCTTGTCAAAGTAGATTCTACCTTAATGACATAGATGAAATAAAGCTTTTGGGACCTTCATTTGTTTATGTGGCACTGCACAAAATGAGAATAAGCAGCTGCAAACATCCAGTAATAATCAGAACGTGAAATGTACAAAGTATGAATCTTGGAAAATTGGAAAAGGTCAAAAATGAAATGGAACTCTTGAAGATCAGTATCCTAGACAATAGTGATCTGAAATGGACCGGTATTGGCCATTTTGAATCGGACAATCTACCATGCCAGCAATGACAAATTTAAGAGGAATGGCATCATGTTCATCATCAAAAAGAACATTTCAAGGTCTATCCTGAAGTACAACACTGTCAGTAATAGGGTATATCCAGGTGCCTACAAGGAAGACCAGTTAAAACAATGATTATTCAAATTTAAGCACAAACCACTAATAACAAAGATGAGGATATTGAAGATTCTTACCAACCTCTGCAGTCTGAAGTTGTTCAAAAATGTAGTCAAGATGCATTGATAATGACTGGTGATTGGAATGTGAAAATAGGAAAAAAAGAGAAGGAACAGAAGTTGGACAATACGGGATTGGCGATAGAAATGATGCTGAAGATTGCATGATAGAATTTTGCAAGACCAATGACATATAAAAAAGACAAATACCTTTTTTCTACAACATAAATGGTGACTATGCACGTGGAGTTCACTGCATGGAATACACAGGAATCGAATCTACTACGTCTGAGGAAAGAGACGACGAAGAAACTCAATATCATCAGTCTGAACAAGGCCAGGGGCTAACTGCAGAACAGGCCAACAATTGCTCATATGCAAGTTCAAATTGAACCTGAAGAAAATTAGAGTAAGTCCACAGCCAAAATATGACCTTAAATATACCCCCCCTTAACTTTTTTTTTACTTAGAGACCATCTCAAGAAGAGATTTAACACACTGAACACCAATGACCAAAGACCAGACAAGTTGTGGGATGACATCAAGGACAACATACAGAAGAAAGTGAGATCATTAAAAAGACCAGAAAGAAAGAGAAGAGCAAAATGAATGTCAGAAGAGACTCTGAAACTTGCTCTTGATTGTAGAGTAGCTAAAATGAACAGAAGAAATGATGAAGTAAAATATTTGAACATAACATTTCAAAGGATGGTTGTAGACGACAAACTAAAGTAATACAATGAAATGTGTGAAGACCTGCAGTTAGAAAACCAAAAGCAAAGAACATGCTCAACATTTCTCAACCTGAAAGAACTGAAGAAAAAATTCAAGCCTCAAGTTGCAATATTGAAGGATTCTATGGGCAAAATATTTAACAATGCAGGAAGCATCAGAAAGAAGGTGGAAGAAATTCAGAATCACTATACCAAAAAGAATAGACTGACATTCTGCCATTTCAGGAGGTAGCATATGATCAAGAACTGAATGAAGCATATGATCAAGTACTGAAGGAAGAGGTCCAAGCTGAACTGAAGGGAATTGATGAGAAACAAGGCTTCAAGAAGTGACAGAATACCAATTAAGTTATTTCAACAAAAGAATGTAGCACTGGAGTTGCTCACTTGTGTATGCCAAGAAATTTGGAAGACAGCTTGATAGCCGACTGACTGGAAGACATCCATATTTGTGGCCATTCCAAAGAGAAGTGATATAAAAGAATATGTAAATTATTGGACAATATCATTAATATCACATGCAAGTAAAATTTTGCTGAAAATCATTCAAAAGTGGTTGCTGTATTACATCCATGGGGAACTGCCAGAAATTCAGGCTGGATTCAGAAGAGGACACGGAACCAGGGATATCATTGTTGTTGTCAAGTTGATTGTTGCTGAAAGCAAAGAATACCAGGAGGATGTTTACCTGTGTTTTGTTGACCTTGCAAAGGCATTTGACTGCATGGATCATAACAAATTATGGATAACATTGCAAAGAATGGGAATTCCAGAAAATTTAATTGTGTTCATGAGCAATCTGTACATAGACCAATAGGCTGTCTTTAGAACAGAACAAGGAGATACTGTGTGGTTTAAAGTCAGGAAGGTGTGTGTCAGGGTTGTATCCTTTTACCACACTTATTCAATTTGTATGCTGAGCAAATAATCCCAGAAGCTGGGCTATATGAATAAGAACACGACACCAGGATTGGAGGAAGGCTCATTAACAACCTGCATTATGCAGATGACACAACCTTGCTTGCTGAAAGTGAAGAGGACTTGAAGCACTTACTGACAAAGATCAAATACCACAGCCTTCACTATGGATTGCACCTCAACATAAAGAAAACAAAAATCCTCACAACTGGATCAATAAGTAACATCATGATAAATGGAGAAAAGACTGAAGTTGTCAAGGATTTCATTTTATTTGGATCTAGAATCAATGAGCATCGAAACAGCAGTGAAGAAATCAGGTGACACATCACATTGAGCAAATATGCTGCAAAAGACCTCTTTAAAGTATACAAAAAAAGACAAAGATGTCACTTTTAGGACTAAGGTGCGCCTTACCCAAGCCATGATATTTTTAATAGTCCCATATGCATACAAAAGCTGGACAATGGATAAGAAAGACCTAAGAAGAATTGATGCCTTTGAATTATAGTGTTGGCAAAGAATATTGAAATATGGACTGGCAGAGGAATGAGCAAATCTGTCTTGAAAGAAGTACAATCAGAATGCTCCTTAGGAGCAAATATGATGAAACTTTGTCTCAAGTACTTTGGACTAGTTATCAGGAGGGACCAGCCCCTGGGGAAGCCCATCATGCTTGGTAAAGTAGAGGCTCAGCGGAAATGAGGAAGACTCTCAAGGGAATGGACTGACACAGTGACTGCACTAATGGGCTCAAGCAAAGCAATGATTGTGAAGATGACGCAGGACTGGGCAGTATTTCATTCTGTTCTACGTCGGGTCACTATGAGTAGCAATCGACTCAATAGCACCTAACAACATAACAGCAACATTTTGTCTAGAAAGTGTTTAGGGTGGTATTTAATCAACTGCATGGAGAATGTTAATTTTAACTCGGATGATGTCTTGGTTTTGTGTGTGCACATGCGTGTGCAGATATCTAGAAGTACGCTAAGCTTGGAGGATGAAGGGCACTGAATAATGGGGAGGATATCTCATCTAGGGATATTATACAAATGTACAGAACAAGAGCTGAAAAAGCTCACATTTTTAGGGAGCTTTTTTTTTTTTTTTTATCTTTTTATCACTCTGCCCAAAGTGGACTCTCAGAGTTCCTGACTCTGGGAGGGTGGCTCCTCTGAAGGCCTGGCAACTATCATCCTTAGTCTGCAGTAGGCACCTAATGTAGATGTAATTAATGCCCAAATAAATGATAAATAATACCTCCCAACCTAACTGTTCTTTTATGTTTTTCTCCCAGAAGTGCACTGACTCATTACTTACATCAAACTTAGACCATAAATTCTTGCACTTACATACTTGGGAGTTCTGTAAGTCAGATTTCAACTGAATAATTTTAGGAGGCTCCTGGGGCAAAAGAGTTGGAAAATTACACGTTCATTCAGAGACTAGATAACATCAATTATTATTACTGCACTAGATTCTCCTGCCACCAATCTTCCCTCTGTGACCATTTTTATTACACACATTTATTATTATTATTATTATTTTGTAATTTACTGAGTACTAAATGTGTGCTGCGGTACAGTACATGACAGATGGGAGTCCTCATGCCTTTTCAGAGGTCTGAAATGTGAGTTGTCAGGTTCAGTATTTAGTCCTAGGAGTTATTTTACATATATATATACACACACACTCACGCACACTCTTAATAAGTAAAAAGAACTGTAATCTAGCATGCTAACATAAAGTGCTTCTTGTTGCTGTTGTTGCTGTGTGCCGTCAAGTCAATTCCAACTCATAGCTACCCTATAGGACAGAGTAGAACTGCTCCATGGGGTTTCCAAGGACCAGCTAGTGGATTTGAACTGCTGACTTTTTGGTTAGCAGCCGAGCTCTTAACCACTACACCACCAAGGCTCAAGGCTTCATAGGTGCCTAATAAGAACAATTTTAAAAGAAGCATGTATGTCAAGTTGCAGCTTTAAATCACAGTTATTGTTTTTCTATTTCTAATTTCTATATTAAAAACAAAACAAAAACCCATTGACATCGTGTAGATCCCAACTTATGGCTATCCTATGTGTCACATAGTAGGACTGCTCCATAGGGTTTTATTGGCTGTAATCTATACCAAAGTAGTGGGCCAGGTTTTTTGTCCAAGGAGCCACTGGGTGAGTTCAAACTGTCAACCTTTAGGTTAGCAATGAATTGCAAATCTCTCATGCTGCTCAGTGAGCCCTGGTGGCACAGTGGTTAATTAAGAGCTCGGCTGCTAACCAAAAGGTCAGCAGACTGAATTCACCAGCTGCTCCTTGGAAACCCTATGGGGGCAGTTCTACCCTGTCCTATAGGGTCTCTGAGTCAGAATTAACTCAAGGCAATGAGTTTTGTTGTGTGTGTGTGTGTGTGTGTTTAATGCTACCCAGGCTCCTTAATTTCTATACAGAATTCAAAATAAATAAAGAATGTCATGACTTCCCTCTACATACGATCTTTGGCACAATTACCACATTTGGCCAAAGAATATAATTTATTAGAGTCTTTTCTGGTAGCTTAAAAGCAGAAAACATCTCAAGGGGACAAATCAAAGTCTTTACCAGATAGATGAAATAGAGTAGGAAGCTAATATACATGAATTTCATGGAATCTAGATCTAGGTCAAATGTCCATGAGGGCTATTAAAGGAAGAATATCTGTATAATTAGTTAGTAGGTCAACAACATATGTCATAGAGCAGAACTTTTACACAATGATGGGCTAGAGCGGGGCTCATAAGTTAGTGCATCTGCTCCTGGCATGCATCAGTTTCACAGTGATTATCAGACTCAGTGGATTTTCTTTCAGCTTGTCTAAATGTAGCCAAACAGGGTAGCAGGCCATAATGGTTGTAGGAGCTGAGAGAGACAGAGAGAAGCTTATGAAGAGGGAGAAGCTGAGTCATGAGATTGGCAATCACTGGAGTTAGACCCCTGTTATTATCTGCTATTGTTTCCTGAATTAAGATCCTGTCCTGCCTGAGGCCTGGCTTTGTAAATGAAGAGATACTATACTCTGGTATCTAATTTCCCCTTAAATTAGTGTAATATACCTCATATATCCTTGATATTTGAGGTAATCTGAACTTTCTCTATTTTTCTGTACCTTAAATACATCTCCTCTCTGCCTTTTGGCCTCTATGGTTTCTATCTCTTACAGCTAGGAAATATCCCAGGATAGGTTAATAAAAATAGATTGCTGAATATAGCTGCATATGATATGGCCTCCATTTGGTGTAACTGGCAATTTCTTTAATGGAAAGTGTTTAGAATTGCAGAGCAAAGGATTTTATTTCTTTTCTATAATGGGCAATAAGTGTACCTGCTTTGATTATGGCTGCAATCTTCAAGCCATTCAAAACACAAGGGGAAGAAAACAATGCCAATAACAAGAATGACAATGTATTTTTACAATAGCAACTTGTATCTATACTTTAGCACAATTAACATAACAGAAACAAGACTTATATCCTGCTTTGAAAACCGGCCAACTTTACTTTCTTTTCTCATGAATCATCAAGTGAATTCTTCATAGAAATTTATTTTTATTCTTTCATTTCCAAACTTGATACAATGGCAACAGAATTCTAGAGGACATATATTACAGTTAAAATAAAATTTTAAAATGATTTTAAATGTATATTTCATATGCTTTAATGACTACATGAATGTGTTCCAGTTGTAGTATTTGGCATTCATATCATATAGCTATGCTCCATATATTATTTAAACATTTTTAAATTACAGTTGGTTAATTTCTGTTCCAAGATATCTTGTTCTATATAAATGCTGAAGGTATTTCAAAGCCCAAGAAACCTTTTTGAAAATCCACTGATACAATGAATAAGAATGAGCTAAGTCACTAATATGAGAAAATAAAAATAAATAAAAAATATGAGAGTGATATATATGTACACACACACACACACATATAAAATCCAACCCAGTGCTGTCAAGTCAATTCCGACTCATAGCGACCCTATAGGACAGCGTAGAACTGCCCCATAGAGTTTCCAAGGAGTGCCTGGTGGATTCGAACTGCTGACCTCTTGGTTAGCAGCTGTAGCACTTAACACACACATATCTATGTATATATAAAAAAATGTATATATATACATAATTAACAGGATTCAAGATTGCATATAATTTTTAGACAATAACTTGTTTGTTTTATATGGAGTGTTCTCAGAAGAATGAAGGGCATACAAATCATAAATTAAATCTTCCAGACAAACTAAAATATACTATTTTGTAGGTACTGTATGTTATAATTGCACTTTTGAAAGATAAACATCCAAACACTTATTTAGTGTTTGCTTCAAATCAATCTGTCCATTCATGGAGTGCAAGCTAAAGTACATCTTGAGATACTTAATAAAACTGACATGAACACATTAATCAAGGAAGTACTTTATTAAATCAGTGGTTATGACAGAGTGAAAATGAAATTTTCTGATTTGCTAACTTTATTAAAAATGTTAGGAGGCGGAGCCAAGATGGCGGACTAGGCAGACGCTACCTCGGATCCCTCTTACAACAAAGACACGGAAAAACAAGTGAATCGATCACATACATAACAATCTACGAACCCTGAACAACAAACACAGATTTAGAGACGGAGAACGAACTAATACGGGGAAGCAGCGATTGTTTCCAGAGCCTGGAGCCAGCATACCAGTCAGGTACGGCACGAGCACAGAGACCTGCTCCACCCCCCTGAACTAACCCCGGGAGGGGTACTAGCCGGTTCCACGGGCGGCGTGGGACGCAGCCGTTAGGAGAAGTCCCCGGGAGGCAGTGACTGATCTTGGAGCAGAAAGAGCAGCACCCGAGCCGGGGAACCGTCCCACAGGGATTTGGACTGCATGCAGGTACGCCATAAACACGGAGAGTTGCTCCACCCCCTGAACTAACCCCGGGAAGGTGACCATCCGGGTCGCGCGGGCGGCGTGGGACGCAGCCGGTAGGAGAAGTCCCCGGGAGGCAGCGACTGGTATTGGAGCGGGGAGAACAGCGTTCCAGCCGGGACACTCGGTCGCGGCACAAGCACGGGGAGCTACTCCACCCATCTGAACTAACCCCGGGAGGGGGCCCACCTGGTTCACGGGGGCGGCACGGCCACGCGGCTGGAGGGACGAGAAGTCCCCGGGAGGCAGCGACTGATTTTGGAGTCGAGAGTGCACCGTCCCAGTAGGGGAGCCTTGACGCTGGGCGTGGGGCTGGAAGCGGAGGATCTGACCGTGACTCCAGCGGGCCAGACCCCCCGGGGGCAATCTCCACACAGACAGCACACATAGGCGACGCGCCCGCGGGAATCTCAGATATAATAGTCTTTCCAAGCAAGACAAGCAACTCTGGCTATATTCTGAGGTGCTACTCTCCTATCTCTCTGTTCCCTCCCCCACCCTCCCCAGGCGGCTTCATTAACATCTGAATAGCCTGAGCCAGAGGGAGAACTCTGATAGGGATCTGACTGCAGTTTTTTTTTAGCGGATTTTCTGGAAAAACTAGTTTCCCAGTGATGGCTCGGAGACAACAATCCATATCAAACCACTTAAAGAAGCAGACCGTGACAGCTTCTCCAACTCCCCAAACAAAAGAATCAAAATCTTTCCCAAATGAAGATACAATCCTGGAATTATCAGATACAGAATATAAAAAACTAATTTACAGAATGCTTAATGATATCACAAATGAAATTAGGATATCTGCAGAAAAAGCCAAGGAACACACTGATAAAACTGTTGAAGAACTCAAAAAGATTATTCAAGAACATACTGGAAAAATTAATAAGTTGCAAGAATCCATAGAGAGACAACATGTAGAAATCCAAAAGATTAACAATAAAATAACAGAATTAGACAACACACTAGGAAGTCAGAGGAGCAGACTCGAGCAATTAGAATGCAGACTGGGACATCTGGAGGACCAGGGAATCAACACCAACATAGCTGAAAAAAAATCAGATAAAAGAATTAAAAAAAATGAAGAAACCCTAAGAATTATGTGGGACTCTATCAAGAAGGATAACCTGCGGGTGATTGGAGTCCCAGAACAGGGAGGGGGGACAGAAAACACAGAGAAAATAGTTGAAGAACTTCTGACAGAAAACTTCCCTGACATCATGAAAGACGAAAGGATATCTATCCAAGATGCTCATCGAACCCCATTTAAGATTGATCCAAAAAGAAAAACACCAAGACATATTATCATCAAACTCACCAAAACCAAAGATAAACAGAAAATTTTAAAAGCAGCCAGGGAGAAAAGAAAGGTTTCCTTCAAGGGAGAATCAATAAGAATATGTTCTGACTACTCAGCAGAAACCATGCAGGCGAGAAGGGAATGGGACGACATATACAGAACACTGAAGGAGAAGAACTGCCAACCAAGGATCATATATCCAGCAAAACTCTCTCTGAAATATGAAGGCGAAATTAAGATATTTACAGACAAACACAAGTTTAGAGAATTTGCAAAAACCAAACCAAAGCTACAAGAAATACTAAAGGATATTGTTTGGTCAGAGAACCAATAATATCAGATATCAGCACAACACAAGGTCACAAAACAGAACGTCCTGATATCAACTCAAATAGGGAAATCACAAAAACAAACAAATTAAGATTAATTAAAAAAAAATACACATAACAGGGAATTATGGAAGTCAATAGGTAAAAGATCACAATAATCAAAAAGAGGGACTAAATACAGGAGGCATTGAACTGCCATATGGAGAGTGATACAAGGCGATATAGAACAATACAAGTTAGGTTTTTACTTAGAAAAATAGGGGTATATAATGAGGTAACCACAAAAAGGTATAACAACTCTATAACTCAAGACAAAAACCAAGAAAAACGTAACGACTCAACTAACATAAAGTCAAACACTATGAAAGTGAGGATCTCACAATTTACTAAGAAAAACGCCTCAGCACAAAAAAGTATGTGGAAAAATGAAATTGTCAACAACACACATAAAAAGGCATCAAAATGACAGCACTAAAAACTTATTTATCTATAATTACCCTGAATGTAAATGGACTAAATGCACCAATAAAGAGACAGAGAGTCACAGACTGGATAAAGAAACACGATCCATCTATATGCTGCCTACAAGAGACACACCTTAGACTTAGAGACACAAACAAACTAAAACTCAAAGGATGGAAAAAAGTATATCAAGCAAACAATAAGCAAAAAAGAAGAGGAGTAGCAATATTAATTTCTGACAAAATAGACTTTAGACTTAAATCCACCACAAAGGATAAAGAAGGACACTATATAATGATAAAAGGGACAATTGATCAGGAAGACATAACCATATTAAATATTTACGCACCCAATGACAGGGCTGCAAGATATATAAATCAAATTTTAACAGAACTGAAAAGCGAGATAGATACCTCCACAATTATAGTAGGAGACTTCAACACACCCCTTTCGGAGAAGGACAGGACATCCAGTAAGAAGCTCAACAGAGACACGGAAGATCTAATTACAACAATCAACCAACTTGACCTCATTGACTTATACAGAACTCTCCACCCAACTGCTGCAAAATATACTTTTTTTTCTAGCGCACATGGAACATTCTCTAGAATAGACCACATATTAGGTCATAAAACAAACCTTTGCAGAGTCCAAAACATCGAAATATTACAAAGCATCTTCTCAGACCACAAGGCAATAAAACTAGAGATCAATAACAGAAGAACGAGGGAAAAGAAATCAAATACTTGGAAAATGAACAATACCCTCCTGAAAAAAGACTGGGTTATAGAAGACATCAAGGAGGGAATAAGGAAATTCATAGACAGCAACGAGAATGAAAATACTTCCTATCAAAACCTCTGGGACACAGCAAAAGCAGTGCTCAGAGGTCAATTTATATCAATAAATGCACACATACAAAAAGAAGAAAGAGCCAAAATCAGAGAACTGTCCCTACAACTTGAACAAATAGAAAGTGAGCAACAAAAGAAGCCATCAGGCACCAGAAGAAAACAAATAATAAAAATTAGAGCTGAACTAAATGAATTAGAGAACAGAAAAACAATTGAAAGAATTAACAAAGCCAAAAGCTGGTTCTTTGAAAAAATTAACAAAATTGATAAACCATTGGCTAGACTGACTAAAGAAATACAGGAAAGGAAACAAATAACCCGAATAAGAAATGAGAAGGACCACATCACAACAGAACCAAATGAAATTAAAAGAATCATTTCAGATTATTATGAAAAATTGTACTCTAACAAATTTGAAAACCTAGAAGAAATGGATGAATTCCTTGAAAAACACTACCTACCTAAACTAACACATTCAGAAGCAGAACAACTAAATAGACCCATAACAAAAAAAGAGATTGAAACGGTAATCAAAAAACTCCCAACAAAAAAAAGTCCTGGCCCGGACGGCTTCACTGCAGAGTTCTACCAAATTTTCAGAGAAGAGTTAACACCACTACTACTAAAGGTATTCCAAAGCATAGAAAATGACGGAATACTACCCAACTCATTCTATGAAGCCACCATCTCCCTGATACCAAAACCAGGTAAAGACATTACAAAAAAAGAAAATTATAGACCTATATCCCTCATGAACATTGATGCAAAAATCCTCAACAAAATTCTAGCCAATAGAATCCAACAACACATCAAAAAAATAATTCACCCTGATCAAGTGGGATTTATACCAGGTATGCAAGGCTGGTTTAATATCAGAAAAACCATTAATGTAATCCATCACATAAATAAAACAAAAGACAAAAACCACATGATCTTATCAATTGATGCAGAAAAGGCATTTGACAAAGTCCAACACCCATTTATGATAAAAACTCTTACCAAAATAGGAATTGAAGGAAAATTCCTCAACATAATAAAGGGCATCTATGCAAAGCCAACAGCCAATATCACTCTAAATGGAGAGAACCTGAAAGCATTTCCCTTGAGAACGGGAACCAGACAAGGATGCCCTTTATCACCGCTCTTATTCAACATCGTGTTGGAAGTCTTAGCCAGGGCAATCAGGCTAGACAAAGAAATAAAAGGTATCCGGATTGGCAAGGAAGAAGTAAAGTTATCACTATTTGCAGATGACATGATTATATACACAGAAAACCCTAAGGAATCCTCCAGAAAACTACTGAAACTAATAGAAGAGTTTGGCAGAGTCTCAGGTTATAAAATAAACATACAAAAATCACTTGGATTCCTCTACATCAACAAAAAGAACACCGAAGAGGAAATAACCAAATCAATACCATTCACGGTAGCCCCCAAGAAGATAAGATACTTAGGAATAAATCTTACCAAGGATGTAAAAGACCTATACAAAGAAAACTACAAAGCTCTACTACAAGAAATTCAAAAGGACATACTTAAGTGGAAAAACATACCTTGCTCATGGATAGGAAGACTTAACATAGTAAAAATGTCTATTCTACCAAAAGCCATCTATACATTTAACGCACTTCCGATCCAAATTCCAATGTCATATTTTAAGGGGATAGAGAAACAAATCACCAATTTCATATGGAAGGGAAAAAAGCCCCGGATAAGCAAAGCACTACTGAAAAAGAAGAAGAAAGTGGGAGGCCTCACCTTACCTGACTTCAGAACCTATTATACAGCCACAGTAGTCAAAACAGCCTGGTATTGGTACAACAACAGACACATAGACCAATGGAACAGAATTGAGAACCCAGACATAGATCCATCCACGTATGAGCAGCTGATATTTGACAAAGGACCAGTGTCAATTAACTGGGGAAAAGACAGCCTTTTTAACAAATGGTGCTGGCATAACTGGATATCCATTTGCAAAAAAATGAAACAGGACCCATACCTCACACCATGCACAAAAACTAACTCCAAGTGGATCAAAGACCTAAACATAAAGACTAAAACGATAAAGATCATGGAAGAAAAAATTGGGACAACCCTAGGAGCCCTAATACAAGGTATAAACAGAATACAAAACATTACCAAAAATGATGAAGAGAAACCCGATAACTGGGAGCTCCTAAAAATCAAACACCTATGCTCATCTAAAGACTTCACCAAAAGAGTAAAAAGACCACCTACAGATTGGGAAAGAATTTTCAGCTATGACATCTCCGACCAGCGCCTGATCTCTAAAATCTACATGATTCTGTCAAAACTCAACTACAAAAAGACAAACAACCCAATCAAGAAGTGGGCAAAGGATATGAACACACATTTCTCTAAAGAAGATATTCAGGCAGCCAACAGATACATGAGAAAATGCTCTCGATCATTAGCCATTAGAGAAATGCAAATTAAAACTACGATGAGATTCCATCTCACACCAGCAAGGCTGGCATTAATCCAAAAAACACAAAATAATAAATGTTGGAGAGGCTGCGGAGAGATTGGAACTCTCATACACTGCTGGTGGGAATGTAAAATGGTACAACCACTTTGGAAATCTATCTGGCGTTATCTTAAACAGTTAGAAATAGAACTACCATACAACCCAGAAATCCCACTCCTCGGAATATACCCTAGAGATACAAGAGCCTTCATACAAACAGATATATGCACACCCATGTTTATTGCAGCTCTGTTTACAATAGCAAAAAGTTGGAAGCAACCAAGGTGTCCATCAACGGATGAATGGGTAAATAAATTGTGGTATATTCACACAATGGAATACTACGCATCGATAAAGAACAGTGACGAATCTCTGAAACATTTCATAACATGGAGGAACCTGGAAGGCATTATGCTGAGCGAAATGAGTCAGAGGCAAAAGGACAAATACTGTATAAGACCACTATTATAAGATCTTGAGAAATAGTAAACCTGAGAAGAACACATACTTTTGTGGTTACGAGGGGGGGAGGGAGGGAGGGTGGGAGAGGGTTTTTTTATTGATTAATCAGTAGATAAGAACTGCTTTAGGTGAAGGGAAAGACAACACTCAATACATGGAAGGTCAGCTCAATTGGACTGGACCAAAAGCAAAGAAGTTTCCGGGATAAAATGAATGCTTCAAAGCTCAGCGGAGCAAGCGCGGGGGTCTGGGGAACATGGTTTGCGGGGACTTCTAAGTCAATTGGCAAAATAATTCTATTATGAAATCATTCTGCATCCCACTTTGAAATGTGGCGTCTGGGGTCTTAAATGCTAACAAGCAGCCATCTAAGATGCAGCAATTGGTCTCAACCCACCTGGAGCAAAGGAAAATGAAGAACACCAAGCCCACATGACAACTAAGAGCCCAAGAGACAGAAAGGGCCACATGAACCAGAGACCTACATCATCCTGAGACCAGAAGAACTAGTTGGTGCCCGGCCACAATCGATGACTGCCCTGACAGGGAGCTCAGCAGAGGACCCCTGAGGGAGCAGGAGAGCAGTGGGATGCAGACCCCAAATTCTCATAAGAAGACCAAACTTGATGGTCTGACTGAGACTGGAGGAATCCCGGCGGTCATGCTCTCCAGACCTTCTGTTGACACAGGACGGGAACCATCCCTGAAGACAACTCATCAGACATGAAAGGGACTGGTCAGCGGGTGGGAGAGAGACGCTGATGAAGAGTGAGCTAATTATATCAGGTGTACACTTGAGATTGTGTTGGCAACTCTTGTCTGGAGGGGGGATGGGAGGATAGAGAGAGAGGGAAGCCGGCAAAATTGTCAAGAAAGGAGAGACTGAAAGGGCTGACTCAAGACGGGAAGAGTAAGTGGGAGTAGGGAGTGAGATGTATGTAAACTTATATGTGGCAGACTGACTGGATTTGTAAACGTTCACTTGAAGCTTAATAAAAGTTATTATAAAAAAAAAAAAAAAGAACAGGAAAAAAAAAAAAAAAAAAATGTTAGAAGTGGTATTATCACATGTATCTCCATGATTTTAATGTGTAGGAAACTTTTTTCTTTTACAAATTATTCTACCTTCTAGTGTTTTTAATGCATAAAACAGTAAAAATTATGACAGCGGCAGTCATATTTTACTTTTCTTTATAATTTTTTTGGTACTTCTTTTTTATAATTTTTGTTTTATACTCATTTATCAATTATTAATTCAGCTTTGAGTATATATACACATACACAAAAAAAATTTATTTTCCATCAGAAATTGGTTTCCTGGAAGGTTTCCATTGGGATTTTGCTTGATTTAATTCTTCAGAATGATAACAATAATAATATTACTCATAAACATATACAAAGCTATATTAAATCCCACTAATATATCTTTGGAGCCCTGGTAGTACAGCGGTTAAGAGCTTGGCTGCTAACCAAAAGGTCAGCAGTTCAAATCCACCAGCTGCTCCTTGGAAATCCTATCAGGCGGTTCTACTCAATCCTATAGGGTCACCATGAGTCAGAATTCACTCAGTGGCAATGGGCTTGGTTTGGTTTTTGGAATCTACCTTTTTACAAGAATATATAATAATTCCAAATAAATTGTTGAATGCCTACAATGTGTGAAGCTAATGGGAAAGTAAATAAGATGAGTGATACAGTTAGAAATTTTAAGGAATTTAGGTAGAAGATGAGTTTAAACAAAAGATTAGAGAAAATTAAAATCACAAGAATTTCAACCAGACCAAGCCTTAGCAGCCAGATGGTGTGATTTATGCTATTACCGTATTATTAAGAATGTCACTGTATTGCAATTGGCTACTTCCTCTTATCTAATCTCTAAGGTGGCAAGAAAACTTGCTCACTGTTTATCTGCCTCTAAATATTATACGCGTTCATCATATTTGTTGAATAAATAAATGAGGACCTCTGGGCTCTTCCTGGGTTTCCCCTTCTTATACTATGGCTTGTATATACTTTTCAGGCAGTTGTTGTTAGCTCCCATCCTTTTGTCTCCCAACTCATGGCAAACCCATGGTGGTATGAGGTTCCCCTGTCTCTCTGCTTCCTTCTCTCTTTTATATTTCAAAAGAAATTGACTTAAGACTAAATCTAATCTTGTAAATCTCATCAACATAGCTACAACTAATACATCTCATTAACATCATGGTGATAGGATTTACAGCACATAGGAAAATCACATCAGATGACAAAATGATGGAAATGATATAATACTGGGAATCATGGCCTAGTCAAATTGATAACACGTATTTTGGGGGGACACAATTCAGTCCATGACAGTGGGAAAAAGCTTGGTATGTTCTAGGACTTACAAAAGGCCAGAGTGACTCTGTACAAGGAGAAAAATGAAACGGTATGAAATGTGGCTCGGGAGGTATACGGGAGTCTGTACATCATAGACCAGGGCAAGAAGTATGAACAGAAGCTGTTGATAGATTGTTAGTAAGGGATTTACACGATCTCACTTATATGGTCTCATTTATATTTTATAAAGACAACTCTGGATCCTAGGTAGAGAATGAAATGGTGTGGAATGGAGTAGAAGTGGGGAGGAGATGGAACAATTCAGGGTCTGTTATGATAGTTCCTCTCATAAAATGATTGTATTTGCATAATAGTGGGGACAAGATGCTATACAGAAGTGGATGCATTTGACTGAGAGTCTGCCTGACTTTCTGGTGCAGACTTTGATATAATGATGAAAAAAATGAGCTCTGTCAAGGAACAAGTAAAATTCTGCCCCTCTCAGCTCCCCATGATATTTGCTGCCTGAGTGTTTTGATCCTCAACTGGGTTAGATTAAGTGATTGCTTTTGCCTAGAAGGTGGTTGAGAGTGGGTGCAACAGTCTGAGAAGCAGGAAAGTGGGTGGAAGTCTTGCCATGTTTGGCAGAGGGCTCTGCTTTTGCCAAGGCTTGTACTGTCTACCTCCAGGGCCCAGGACCTCCTGCTAGGCTTCTAAAGACATCTAATAAGAACAGATCTGAATAGATAGGAAAGCAGCATCTGGGCTGAGATGTAAAGCACTGAGAATATCTATTTCCTAAGTGAAATTAACTCATCACTCTACCATCTGAGAAAAGGAGAAAAAAAGAGAGAAATTCAAGAACCACTCTCTCCCTTTGGGGTTCATTATATCATACCCTGTAGTTTTTCTTCCATCCGTCTCACTGTCCCTTTTCAATTTCCTTTGAAGGCTTCTCTGTTTCCACCCCACCTCTAAATATTATGGTCTCAGTTCTCAGTTCCAGTTACCTAACATTCTTCCCCTAAACCTCCTTAGTCATTTCCACGGCTTTAAATATTATTTATATGTGATAAAAGTCATCTGAGTTCAAAATCAGTTTGTTCTGCCTTTCTCTTTTTATTCCTTCTCCAAAGATCTCAAACATAATATGTAGAAAAATAAATCCATCCTCTCCCCCATTCTGGAGTTACTTCTTTTCTCATTAATGACATAAGAACAGTTCAGCTTTTGACTACTAGTGAAAGATTGGTGGTACAAATCCACCCAGAGGCACCTCAGAAGACAGGGCTGACAATTTCTTTATGAAAGATCACAGCCTTGAAAACCTTATGGAGCAGTTCTAGTGTGTACACATGGGGTCACCATGAGTCGAATCAACTTGATGGCCATTAACAGCAACAACAACCATCTGTTTAGGTTTCTGTTCAAGCCAGATCCAAGCAAATTAAAACCCAAATTCATTGCCTTTGGCTATTCCAGTTCATAGAGACTCTAGGACAGAATAAACCTGCCCCAAAGGGTTTCTAAGAAGCAGCTGGTGGATTTGAACTGCTGACTTTTTGGTTAGCAGCTGAGTGTTTAACTGCTATGCCAGAGGCCAGATACATTGGTACAAATCCTAGGGCTTCCCCCTCCATTGTTCAAATAGAAAGGAACCATCACCAAATCCTGACAAAATCTTAAGTTGTCTCTATGTTCTGGCATCATCTGGCTCCTGGCCACCTCTACAGCTTTGTTTTTCCAAATCATTTCCTCATCCAAAACTCTCCAGGCATCTCATCTATTTTCAGTACTTCAAATGCATCAAGCACTTTTCCAACTCAGGCACCTCCAAGGTGCTATTTTCTCTGCCTGGATTATTCTCAACCAACCCCTTACTTGCTTTGTCTTTGATGATGGTTAAAATCTACCCAGAGTCCTCTCTGCAGCATAAATGTAATTTTCTCAAAGTGGTCTTTCACAATATCTCCTCAATCTAAATTAAGGTCCTCCAGTTCTTCCAGTGAATTCCCTGTTTTCTCCTTCATAATCTTTGTCATGGTTTGTCATGATACCTTTGTAATAATACCTTGTTTAGCATAATCTTAGCCAATAGACCATATGCTCCATGACAGGGTGAATCTTGCCTATTTTGCTAAGCACTGTATTTACTTGTGGGTCTTAAAGCTGCTGCTAAAAAGCTAGAATTCCAAGTTAGGTGCAAGAAGAAATATTTTCTTTCTGTCTTGTTTGCAATGTGGGAAAAATCTTATTTTAAGGGATAATTACTAATAAACACAATCAAATAGATCATAGTTCAAAATTAACCATCTTTTTAGCCAATAAAAGTAAAAAATCAAGCAGCTTTAAAAGTGACATACTCAAGAAATTGTTACAAAGTTCAGCCACATAATTTTATATCATAACATATTCTGTTAATGTAGTTTTGGATAATTTATTAAAAAAACAACTTCACATTTAATTGAAACATTTTTAAGTAAAACAAAGTGATTTAAAAAAGGAATAAACACAATTTATTGAGAATATCTATGGAAAAGATGTTTTACTTAATCGTATTTTTTTCCTAAAATTACGCAAAGTGATTTTATTTTAAAAAGTTTAAGTATGATATTTAACATACTAAACAATTAATCACTAACAATTTGTAACTGAAGCCCTGGTGGTGCAGCGGTTAAGAGCTCGGCTGCTAACCAAAAGGTTGGCAGTTCAATCCACCAGCTGCTCCTTGAAAACTCTGTGGGACAGTTGTACTCTGTCCTGTAGAGTGGCTGTGAGTCAGGTTTAACTTGATGGCAACCTTTTTTTTTTTTTTTTTTTCAATTTATAATTACCTTCTAATGAAACTTCTGACAAGATATAACAAATTGGTTTTTAGAAGGGTAATTTATTATCTTGTTTTAGTGACTGTTAAGTTTGTTGGTTGCTTTTTGTTTTGTTTTGTTGTTATACTCTGTTAAGTAGCTGAAATGGAATCATTTATGTAAGACCAAAGTTATATGTTTAAAATTAGATATTCAGAGCAACATTTTCTCATCTCTTTAATGGAAACATTAACCTTTATATTTTCCTACTCTTTATTAAGTGCATTTAAAACTGCATAAATTCTGAGCATCATTGTAACTAAATGAAAATCTGGTTTGGAGAGCAAATAAGGGGTCCATGATCGTCTGATCGTGCCTATGTAATTTCTTTGTAATTTCATTTTTTGTATTTATCTCTTTCTTACAACTAACCATTTCAGTTGCTCTAAAACATATCATCTGGAAAAAAAAAAAAGTCTTCAAAAATTCTTCTTCCCTTACAATGGATCAGGAAAATTAGCTTTGGTTATGGAATAATAAAATTTCAATACTTAGGTAAGTGTTTTATAATGGTGGTATTCCACCTGTACTCCTGTTTTCCTGCAAATTAAAATTTAGTTGTTTTGTGTGTAAAGCAGTTTCCCAAATGTCTCCACATCTAGGTGAAAAAAAAAGATAGATGAAGCATGCAAATAGAAAAAGCCTGAAAGAAAAAAAAAAAAAATAGAAACCAGAAAAATGAACCAGGTTGAGCTCAATGTACTGTGCATAGTCTTGCCTTAATTTTCTTACCAACACCTGTTAGGATCAATATAAATGATAGAACTCGGATCATTAGTCCTAAAATGAAATTCTATTAAAGAAAATATCACACCTTGTAGCTTTTTTTTTGTGCTCAGTCATTTAATTTCAGTAGTGCCAAGTTATTAAAAAATAATTTTATTGGCTCTGTGCAAGCTGAGCCATAATATTTGCTTTTCCTAACAGCTTAAATATACGATTTTAAATAGTGGGAAGGATGAACAATAGACTTCCTGTAGATAAGAAAACAAACAATTACAACTACCACCACATCAAAAATTGTCAAGGTTTTAGTAGAAAGAGCCAAAGAGGAGAGAGAAGCCCTAGAGGATCTTCCGACTCTTTTGTTGCCAGAGATAAGCATTATAGGAAAAAAAAAAAAAAAAAATACAGGGCTGCTGCTCAGTTATCAGAACATACCATCAACATCCAAACAAACTCTCCCTCTCTTTCTTGAGGGATTATTGATTTTGTAATTTGAAATAAAAAAGTGCCAGATATAATCATTTAGTTAACTACATTTGGCATGATTTTGGTCTTTCTAATTAACCGTTTTTCCTATAGCAAAATCCTTGAAGCTATTTTCCTACTTTTTTTTTTTTTTTTTACTAATATTGTATTGTGTTTTTGGTGAAAGTTTACGCAGCAAATTAGGTTACCATTGAATAATTTCTACATATATTGTTCAGTGACATTGTTTACATTTTCTACAATGTGTCAACATTCTCATTATTTCCATTCTGGTTGCTCCATTTCCATTAATTTAGCTTCCCTGCCCCTGCTTACCATCTCATCTTTTCTTTTAGGTAAATGTCGACCATTTTGTCTCATATAATTATTATTATTTTTTTTAACATAGTACTCATGGGTGATACTGTTTATTTTATGAGCTAATCTGTCATTTAACTGAAAGGTGACCTTTGGGAGTGGTTTTAATTCCAGGTTTAAAGGGTGTCTTGGGACAGCAGTTTTAAGGATTCCTCTGGTTTTACTGGAGCAGTAAGTCTGGGCATTTTTAAGAATTTCAATTTTGTTCTACATTTTTCTCCTATTCTGTCTGGGACTATCTATTGTGTCTCTGGTGAGAACGGTTGGTAGTGGTAGCCAGGCACCATCTAGTTTTTCTGGTCTCAGAATAGATGATGCTGTGGTTCTTGTGGGCTATTAGTCCTATAGAACAGTTTCTTCTTTGAGTCTTTGGCTTCCTTCTTTCTCTTTTGCTCCAGACCAAGCAGAGACCAATAGTTGTATCTTAGATGTCCTCTTGCAAGCTTTTAAGACCCCAGATGCTACTCACCAGACTAGGACGTAGAACATAAACTTTATGAAATATGTCATGCCAATTTTCCGAGTTGTCCCATAAGACTATGGTCCTAAGCCTTCAAATCCAATAAACCAGTCCCATGAGGTGTTTGGTTATGTCTAGTAAGTATCTGTTAACTGTGCCCCCATGTGCATTAATATATATATGAATATATGTGCATCATGGACAAACATGTACATAGCTATGCCTACAGTACAGCTATACATGCACACTTATGAACACACATAAACCTTCTTACACACATGTATACATACTTATCTATCTATACATCCACACATTATTGCAGTTCTTATAAAATTGAACTTGTTATATACCAAATGCCTCTTATTTTTTATAGTTCTTAGTGTCATCATCTACCCGAGCTAAGTTGTGCAGACTTCATCCAGATTCAGTATTGCCATTCCCGTCACCAAAGATAATAGTTGTCAACCATCTAGAAAGTGATTCCCCCTACTTATTTATTTATTTTTATTACCTATATTCTAAATCTGCCATATCTAGCCTTTGCGCTTTCTATGTTCATTGCAGGAAATGTTCTTCTGAAATCTCTTTATGCTTTTTTCTTGAGAGACAGGCTTTTCCTACAACGTTATTTTTACCATACCCCCACTACTACCATGCTTCCTTATTGTATTAAAAAAATTTTTTTACCTTAGTTTATTTTCTTTACAGCAGATCACCATTTAATATTTACTTGCTATTTATATTTTCTATTTATTGTCTGAATTGTCTCTCATGATAATGTATTAGCCATGATAGTGAGAACCTAGCCTGACTGATTTACTGCAACCTAGTGCTCCAAATACTTGCTGACACATGGTAGACACTTAATAAATAATTGTTTATTTGAAGTACTGATCCTTTGTGAAGGAGAACGTTGGGAGGCAACACTTCACCATCTGATGTACAGTCTTGCACTACACTTTCTTACTTTATTAAGTAGTTATTGTTTGTTCAACCAACTTAAGCTCATTGACACTTATAGAACCCAATCAAACAAAATTGAATACATATTATGTTGAAGAATATTATATTCAAGTAAAAATAAAGTACACTTGGAAAATGCACATGAAACATTAACAAGGATTGACTATGTCTTAGGTAATAAAACAAATCTTTAAAAAAATTAAATACTTGAAATTATATGAAGTACGTTCCCTAACCACTATGGAATCAAAGTACAAATGAATAACGGAAAGCTGTGTGGAAATTTTCCCAATTACTTGGAAAATGAACAAGACACATAAATAATACTTAGTTAAAAAGGAAAGTGTAAAGGAAAATCCACACAAATATGCTCTAATGATTTTTTGACAAAGTTACAAAAACAATTCAACGGTTTTTGTAAAAACCAATTCATATCGTGCTTAAGCAATTGAATACCCACAGAGAGGAAGAAAAAAGTCTTGACATAAACGTCATAGGTTACACAAAAATTAACTCAGAATTTACATAGATTTAAATGTAAACCATACATCTATAAAACTTTTAGAAGATAACATGGAAGAAGATATTCAGGGGAGTTAGTGAAGAGATTTTAGACATGGTCTATAAAAGAAAATACTGATAAATTGGGCTGTATCAAAATTTAAAACTTTCACTCTGTGGAGTTCCTGTTAAGAGGATAAAAAGACAAGCTACATGCTTGGGGAAAATATTTGTAAACCAATATCTGATAAAAAAGACTTGAATCTAGAATATATAAAGAATTCCCAGAACAAAGTATTAAATAAAACAATATATTCGAAAAATGACAAAACATATGAAGTGACATTTCACCGAAGAGGATGTATAAATGACAAATAAGTACATGAAAAAATGTTCAACATCATTAACAGTTTGGAAAATGCAAATTAAAACTACAGTGGGATATCACCACACCTAGAAGAATGGCTAAAATTAAAAAAAAATAGTAACAATGCCAGATTCTAGCAAGCATACAGAGAAACTGATCACTCATATATATTGCTTGTGGAAATGCAAGATTGTGGTCTTTCTGGAAAATAGTTGGCTGATTCTTAAAAAAAAAGAAAGAAATTATACACTTACTGTACTAGCCAGCAGTTGCTCTTGTGGGAATTTATTCATGACAAATGAGAACTTATATCTGCACAAAATCTATACATGACTGTTTATACAGCTTTATTGGTTATAATCCAAAACTGGTGACAACAAAAAAGCTCCTCAGTATGTGAATTGTTAAACCGTGGTGCATCCATGTCAGAATACTACTCAGCAATGAAAAGGAGTAAACTATTGATACAATAATTTGGACAGATCTCAAGGGCATCATGCTAAGTGAAAAAGCCAGTCTTCAAAAGTCACACAATTTATGATTCTATTTATATAACATTTTTAAAATGACGAAATTACAGAGATGAAAAACAGATTAGTAGTTACCATGAGTTAGGGATTATTGGGGGGGGACTGGGTATGAGCATAAAGGGATAACATGAGGAAGATGTTTATGGTGATGGAATAGTTCTGCCTTAATTGCATTGGGCATAAAAAATTGCATGCGATAAGAGATTACCTAGAACTATACACACACCTTTAACCAATGCCAACTTCCTGGTTTTGATGGTGTACTATAGTCATGTAAGATGCAATCATAAGGGATACTGAGTGCAGAGCACTTGGGACCCAGCTATAATTATTTCAAAATACGAAGTTAATTTTTTTTTTTAATTAAAAAAAGCTAAAAAGAGTCTAGACGTTGCTATGCATGGACACTTCCGTGTCATTCGATACACCATGATGCAAATAGTCCCTTCTGGAGATGTGCAGTACATACCTACAAAATTATACACAGCAAACATGGCTGTTACATATCCCAGGGGATGTATTGCACATAGTTAAACCATACCTGTAACTGCTTATCTGAAGGCAGTAAAGACAGACATCGTGCTGTGGGATTTGTTGGGCTGGAAGAGTAAAGCACCAGCAAGTTATTGCACGCTATTAAAAAATTCACAGATGGGTTACGTTGGATCTGCAGTCAGAATTAAAAACACGAAGTTATTCAATTTCAACTAACATGCTTAGGAACAATTCAAAGGAACTTCAAGCCATCTTCTGTGGTCCAGTGATAAAAAGGGAGTTGCTTTTGAAAAGTCATCATTGTATTACCAAAGAGCTCTTTTTTCAATACTTGATTTTTTTGAAAGTTATTAAAAAGTGATTGGTATCAGCAGAGTAGATATTAATGAGCAAAGACAATCGTGGTTTAGCCTTAAAAACTACAAGTAAGCAACATATCTGCATATTCTATAGACTGGATACATTAAACAACTGAACATGTTTTTGTAAGATCCTTATCACTTTCAAGCAGAGATTTATTCCAAGAAAAATAAAATTTGGATAGGAGAAATGACTCTAATTCATATATATGATTATGTTGAAAATGAAAGGTCAGGAAAAATTGAAAAGTAACATGACATTTATATTTTGCTTAGAGAACAAATTATACCAAATAACAAAAATGTCTCAAGTACACTTGCCCAATGTTTTATAATCAATTAATGACGTCAGCATGGCTATTTTGAGATGCAAATGAAATATAAGATGACAGTCATTAAAATGAAGCTTTTATTAGATTTCAACGTTTTTATTCACTTTTTTTTTGTCACACACGCAGGTAAATAGAGGAGATTATGACTTGCTCTTTAAAACATGTTTAAGTGCTTGGTAGCATTTTGGTAAAACTCTTTTCTGTCACAGATTTAATTAAGTACAAGCCCTGGGTTTATTACTGTTAATTATTCTACCATAGCTTGCAAAACATACCTGTGGCTAATTCCATTATAGCTATAAGGCAATAGCCTTCTTGAAGATCAATATTCCCTTTATATGTCTGATTTTCTGCTGCTGAGTGTGTGTGATTAATTAAGCTCAGTGTCACACCACTTTATTTAATGGATTTAAAACAGGACAATTTCAGGTCACAGAGAGTAGACAGTGATTTCACAGTTCAAAGGCTAGCATTAATGCAATTTAGTTAATCTATTAAAATTAGTCAGTAATAGCAAGAAGTCACCCCTTGTTAGCCAACTTACCCACTCTTAACCACATGAAAAAACATGTTCTTAATATAAGCTGATTTCAGTGGCTAGGCTGGTGATTTCACAGTAGAAACAATTTGATGTTTGTGACTGTCCTTACCTGAACTACTCAAAGAACTTGAAGTGTTTCAGTTATATGTTTTGTTCTCATTAGTTGAAAGCACTATGGATGTGTATTGTACACATATGCTGTATACCTTTTAAACAATGCAGCCTCATAATCTGAAATAATTGGGTGAAGGCCAAACCAAATTAGTGGAAACTAAAGTATGAAATATGTTAAAAAAAAAAAGGTTTAGTTTTATCAGTGTACTGTGGAGCCCTGGTGGCACAGTGGGCTAAACCCTGGGTTGCTAACCAAAAGGTCAACTGTTCAAATCCACCAGCTGCTCCTTGGAAACCCTATGGGACAGTTCTACTCTGTCCTATAGGGTCACTATGAATTGAAATTGACAGCAATGAGTTTTTTTTAATGCATGGACACCAGAGTAAATGAGAATACCTGTGAACTGTATGTAATATTGCTGAGGCATTATGAGTGCTTAAAATATTTTGTTCTTCAAAAAATGGGCTAGGTAATTTTCATAAGATTTAAATGAAAACACTAATTTGTAAGGTATACTTCTTTTCCTCAAATAGTACCACTACCACTACCACTTACTAAATAGAACACTTAAATAGTGCTTGCAATATGCCAGACACTGTCCAAGATCTTTACATACATTCCATTATCCAATCCCCACAACAGCGCTATGATATAAGCACTATGATTATACTTATTTTACAGATATGGTGGTAGAGGCACAGAAAGATTAAGTAACTTGTCCAGGATGACAGAGCTAGTTAGTGTTTAGACCAAGATATAAACCCACACCGCCTGGCTCTAGAGTTTATGCTCCTTGTCTACATTGTCTTGCCCAAAACTTTAGGAGCACTGTTAGTAAATTTTAGATCCTGGGCAAGAATGTCTTCTGTTTTGATACTTTCTGCCCTTACTCACCCTCTCATTTGTTGCTCATATAAGTAATAACATGAAGATTATTAATAACCTGTTCATGGTGAGAGGCTCCCCTGAATGAGTGATTGAACCCACAAATTCTTTTGCAAGAAAAATATGTGAACGTATACACATAAGTGCTCATTCATACCATGTTCTCCATTTGATTTTAGGTGGTCCATATAGGCTCTGAAACTGATCTTACAGATCTCAGTTTAGAAACCCCTCCCCCATAACCAAAGCAGATTATTAACCTATCAGTATTGAATGTGTATGCATTAGTTTGTAAAGATAGATAGATAGATAAATGATAGACAGACAGACAGACAGCAGGCAGGCAGATAGATAGATGACAGACAGACAGACAGATAGATAGATATATGATAGGTAGATGATAAATGATCGATAGATAAGTAGATAGATAGATGATAGATAGATAGATGGATGATAGATAGATAGATAGATGATAGATAGATAGATAGATGATAGATAATTTTATGACAGCAATTGGAAAGTGAAGACAATCAAAATGATATTAGAAAAAGTGATGAGGAAGGGGCTAAATTCTAACTAGCCTTGCTGAGGTGCACAAAGGGAATATCTGGAGGGAAAATGGGATCTGGACACCTGAGGTGTGAGCAAAAAAAAATTTTTTTTTTTTTTACTCTACAGGTACGTGGCGATAATAAGGAGAAAACTACTACAATTGTTTCTAACTACTTAGGTTAACTGAATCATCATTCGATAAGTATTCATTTCATTGTGTAACTCTCTATAAAACACAATTACTATGGAATTTCTTTGCAATCACTTAGAGAAAAAGATACCCTTAGTTATTTATGACTTTAGAATATAAACTAAGGAACAACATTTACTGAGCCTAAGAGAATCATGAAAACTTATAAAGCAATCAGCGATTTTTATTTAACTTGTAGAAACCACCAAAATATTAAATAACCAAAAACTGATATAACATATCCCACATGTGTCTGGCAGTTTGTCCTACTCTGGGGGCTTGCATGTTGCTGTGATAAGTATGCCACCTGTATTCAGATACCAGCAGGGTCACCCATTACGGACAGTTTTCAGTTGAGCTTCCAGACTAAGACAGACTTGGAAGAAGGACTCGGCGATCTACTTCTGAAAAGAATTAGCCAGTGAAAACCTTATGAATAGCCACAGAACATTGTCTGATATAGTGCAGGAGAATGAGCCCCCCAGGTTGGAAGGCACTCAAAAGATGACTGAGGAAGAGCTGCCTTCTCAAAGTGGAGTCAACCTTAAAGATGTGGATGGAGTCAAGCTTCCGGGATCTTCATTTGCTGATATAACATGACTCAAACGAGAAGAAACAGCTGCAAACATCCGTTAATAACCGGAACGTGGAGTGTATGAAGTATGAATCTAGGAAAATTGGAAATCAAAAAAATGAAATGGAACACATAAACATCTATATCCTAGGCATTAGTGAGCTGAAATAGACTGGTATTGGCCATTTTGAATTAGACAATCATACGGTCTACTATCACGGGAATGATACTTCAAAAAAGAATGACATTGCATTCATCATCAAAAAGAACATTTCAAGATCTATCCCGAAGTATAACACTGTCAGTGATAGGATAATATCCATATGCCTACAAGGAAGACTGAGACCCTTGTGGCCTAGTGGTTATGAGCTATGATTGGTAACCAAAAGGCCGGCAGTTCAAAGCTCCTTGGAAACCATATGGGGCAGTTCCACCCTGTCCTATAGGGTCACCATGAGTCAGAATTGACTTGAAGGCAATGAGTTTTACAAGGCAGACTAGATAATATGGCTATTATTCAAATTTATGTACCAACAACTCAGGCAAAAGATTAAGAAATTGCAGATTTTTACCAGCTTCTGCAGTCTGAAATTGATGGTACATACAATCAGGATGCATTGATAATTACTGGTGATTAGAATGTGAAAGTTGGAAACAAAGAAGGATGGGTAGTTGGAAAATTTGGCCTTAGTGATAGAAACAATGCCAGAGATCACATGATTGAATTTTGTAAGACCAACAGCCTTTTTTACCAACATAAAGGGTGGCTATACATGTGGACCTCGCTAGATGAAATACACAGGAATAAAATCAACTACATCTGTGGAGAGAAATGATGGAAAAGTACAGTATCATCAGTCAGAACAAGGTTAGGGACTAACTGTGGAAAAGACTGTCAATTGCTTGTAGGCAAGTTCAAGTTGAAACTGAATAAAGTCCAAGATAGCCAAAGTACGATGACCTTGAGACCATCTCAGGATTAGATTTGAGGCCTTGAACACTAATGACCAAAGACCAGAGAAGTTGTGGAATGACATCAAGGACACCATCCACCTCAAAGAAAGCCAGAGGTCATTAAAAAGGCAGGAAAGAAAGAAAAGACCAAAATGGATGTCAGAAGAGACTCTGAAACTTGCCCTGGAACATTGAGCAGCTAAAGCAAAAGGAAGAAATGATGAAGTAAAAGAACTGAAAAGAAGACTTCGAAGGGCAGAACAACAAGATGAAGTGTTGTAATGACATATGCAAAAAACTGGAAATAGAAAACCAAAAGGGAAGAACGTGCTTGGCATTTCTCAAGCTGAAAGAACTGAAGGAAAAATTCAACCCTTGAGTTGCAATGGTGAAGTATTCTACGGGGAAAATATTAAACAACACAGGAATCATTAAAAGAAGATGGAAGGAATATGCAGTCATTATATCAGAAAGAACTGGTCGACGTTAACCATTTCAAGAGGTAGCATATGAGCAGGAATTGATGGTACTGAAAGATGTTCAAGCTGCACCGAAGGCATTGATGAAAAATAAGGCTCCAGGAAATGATGGAATATCAATTGAGATGTTTCAAAAAAAAAGCTGCAGTGCTAGAAGTACTCACTCATCTATGCCAAGAAATTTCAAAGACAGCTACTTGGCCAACCGACTAGAGTACATCCATATTTATTCCTACTCCCAAGAAAGGTAATCCAACTGAATGCTGAAATTATCGAACAATGTCATTAATATCACTCAAGTAAAATTTTGCTGAAGATCATTCAAAAGCAGCTGCAGCAGTATATCGACAGGGAACTGCCAGAAATTCAGGTCAGATTCAGAAGAGAACGTGGAACCTGAGATATCATTGCTGATGTCAGATGGATCCTGGCTAAAAGCAGAGAATACCACAAGGATGTTTACCTGTGTTTTATTGACTATGCAAAGGCATTCAAGTGTGTGAATCATAACAAGTTATGGATAACATTGCAAAGAATGGGAATTCCAGAACACTTGGTCGTGCTCATGAGGAAACTGTAAAAAAGATCAAGAGGCAGTTGTTCGGGCAGAACAAGGGAAAACTATGTGGTTTAAAGTCAGGAAAGACGTATGTTAGGGTTGTATCCTTTCACCATACCTGTTCAATCTGTATGCTGACCAAATAATCTGAGTTGCTGGACTACATGAAGAAGAACAAGGCATCAGGACTGGAGAAGGACTCGGTAACAACCCGTATTATGCAGATAAGACAACCTTGCTTCCTGAAAGTGAAGAGGACTTGAAGTACCTACTGATGAAGATCAAAGACCACAGCCTTCAGTATGGATTACACCTCAACATAAAGAAAACAAAACCCTCACAACTGGACCAATAAGCAGCATCATGATAAACAGAGAAAAGATTGAAGTTATCAAGGGTTTCATTCTACTTGGATCCATGGAAGTAGGAGTCAAGAAATCAAAAGACCCATTGCACTGGGCAACTAGGCTGCAGATGACCTCTTTAAAGCGTGAAAGCAAATATGTCACCTTGAAGACTAAGGTGCACCTGACCCAATCCATGGGTATTTTCAATTGCCTCAGATACATGAGGAAGCTGAAGAATGAATAAGGAAGACCGAAGAAGAATTGACACCTTTGAATTGTGGTGTTGGCAAAGAATATTGCATATACCATGGGCTGCCAAAAGACTGAATAAATCTGTCTTGGAAGATGTACAAAAGAATTGCTCCTTAGGAGCAAGGATGGTGAGACTGTGTGTTACATACTTTGGACATGTTGCCAAGAGGGATCAATCCCTAGAGAAGCACATCATGCTTGGTAAAGTACAGAGTCATTGGAAAACAGGAAGACCTTCAACGAGATGGATTGACACAGTGGCTGCAACAATGGGCTGAAGCATAACGGTTGTGAGCATGGCACAGGACCGGGCAGTGCTTTCTTCTCTTGTACATAGGGTTGTTATGAGTCAGAACAGACTCAAAGGCACCTAAGAAGAAGAAGAACAACAACAAAAAATAAGGTATAAATGGTCTATAAATCTCACAAAGATCTTGGCTTTTTTGTACTCGGTATATAATTTATACACTTGGAAATCTTGTGAACACTGATTTTTTTATGTATTCATTAAGATTCTTATTAGAAAGCATTTATTCATAGAAAAAGAGATAGAAAAAGGAGAGAGAGAACAGAAAGCTGAAGATAAACAGACCTTCTTTGTTTTTATTAAAAAATGTAAAATCAGTTGGCTTATAATTTACACATTTATTTGTTAATCAAGTATTTATCGACTGATTTTGTTACTACTTAAATTATCGAAATTTCTCTTGACTAAACCAATGTGGTTTGAACTGACATTTTTTTCCTCTGGAATTGGCAGTAAGGATTTATTTAAAAAGTTTCCCATCACTTTGCACAGAAAAACAAAAGAAAATTAACAGTTTTTAAAATATTTTTTTGTTGTGCTTTAAGGTACAGTTTACAGTTCAAGTTAGTTTCTCATAAAAAAATTTATACACACGTTTTCATGTAACCCTAGTTGCTGTCCCAAGAATATGACAGAATGCTCCTCCTTTCCACCCCTGATTTCCCATGTGCATTCAATCAGCTCCTGTCCCTTTTTGCCTTCTCATCTCGCCTCCGGAGAGGAGCTACCCATTTAGTCTCACGTATCTTTTTGAGCTAAGAAGCACTGTCTTCACAAGTATCATTTTATATCTTATTGTCCAGTCTAATCTTTGTCTGAAGACTTGGCTTCAGGAATGGTTTCAATTGTGGACTAACAGAAAGTCTGGGGGCCATGTCTTCCAGGGTCCCTCCAGTCTCTGTCAGACCCTTAAGTCTGGCCTTTTTACTAGAATTTGAATTTTACATCCCACTTTTCTCCTGCTCCGCCAGGGATTCTTCATTGTGTTCCCTGTCAGGGAAGTCATTGGTGGGAGCTGGGCACCAACTAGTTCTTCTGGTCTCAGGCTGATGGAGTTCCTGGTTTATGTGACCCCTTCTGTCTCTTGGGCTAATATCTTCCTTGACTTTTTGGTGTTCTTCATTCTCCTTTGCTCCAGGTATGTCGGGACCAATTGATACATCTTAGATGGCTACTTGCTAAGTTTTAGAACCCCAGATGCCACACACCAAATTGGGAGGCAGAACATTTTCTTAATAAACTTTGTTATGCCAATTGACCTAGAAGTCCCCTGAAACCATGGTCCCCAGGCCCCTACGCCTACTACTCCATCCCTCGAAGTATTTCATTGTATTGAGGAAACCTCTTACCTTTTGGTTCAGTCCAGTTGTACTGACTTCCCCGGTATTATGTGTTGTCTTTCCCTTTACCTATGACAATTCTAATCTACTAGCTAGTTAGTGAATACCCCTCTCTCTCCCTCCCCACACTCTTAATCATCAAAGAATGTTTTCTTCCGTGTTTAAACAATTTCTTGAGTTCTTTTAATTGTGGTCTTATACAATATCTGTCGTTTTGCCACTGACTGATTTCACTCAGCATAATGCCTTACAGATTCATCCATGTTATGAGATGTTTCACAGATTCTTCATTGTTCTTTATCATTGTGTAGTATTCCATTGTGTGAATATACCATAATTTGTTTATACATTCAACTGTTGTTGGGCACGTTGGTTGCTTCCATCTTTTTGCTGTTGTGAACAGTGGTGCTGCAATGAACATGGGTGTGCATATATCTATTCGTATGAAGGCTCTTATTTCTCTAGAATATATTCCAAAGAATGATATTCCTGGATCACATGGTGCTTCTATTTCTAGCTTTTTAAGGAAGTGCCAAATCAATTTCCAAAGTGGTTGTACCATTTTACGTTCCCACCAGCGGTGTAAAGTGTTCCAGTCTCTTCACAGTCTCTCCAACATTTATTACTTTGGGCTTTTTGGATTAATGCTAGCCTTGTTGGGGTGAGATGGTATCTCACTGTAGTTTTGATTTGCATTTCTCTAATGCCTAATGATTGTAAGCATTTGTACATGTATCTGGTAGCCTTCTGAATGTCTTCTTTGGTGAGGTGCCTGTTGATATCCTTTGCACATTTTTTAATTGGGTTATTTTTTATTATTGTTAAAGTTTTACAGTATCTTGCAGATTTTAGAGATTGGATGCTGATTGGATTTGTTGTAGCCAAAATTATTTCCTAGTCTGTAGGTTGTCTTTTTATTCTTTCAAGAAGTCTTTTGATGCGTGTGTTTGATTTTTAGAAGCTCACAGTTGTCTAGTTTATCTTCTGATATTTGTGCATTGTAAGTTATGTGTTGTATTCTGTTTTCGCCATGTATTAGGGCTCTTAGAGTTGTCCCTGTTTTTCTTTCATGATCTTTATTGTTTTGGACTTTGTCTTTAGGTCTTTCTTTGATCCATTTTGAGTTAGTTTTTGTATATGGTGTGAGGTATGGTCTCATTTCATTTTTTGGCTGATGGATATCCACTTATGTCAGGACCATTTGTTAAAGAGATCATCTCTTCCCCATTTAATGGACTTTGGGCCTTTGTCAAATATCAGTTGCTCATAGGTGGATGAATTTACACCTGGATTCTCAATTCTGTTCCATTGGCCTGTGTACCTGTTGTTGAACCAGTACCAGGCTGTTTTGACTACTGCGGTAGTATAATAGGTTCTAAAATCAGGTAGTGTGAGGCCTCCCTCTTTATTCTCCTTCTTCAGTAATGCTTTACTTATCTGGGGCCTCTTCCTTTTCCATACAAAGTGGATGATTTGTTTCTCCATCTCGTTAAAAATTGCCACTGGAATTTGAATAGGAATTGCCCTGGATGTGTAGGATTGCTTTGGGTAGAATTTTCACAATGTTAAGGCTTCCTACCCATGAGCAAGGTATGTTTTTCCACTTATGCAGGTCTCTTTTGGTTTCTTGCAGTACTGTCTTGTAGTTTTCTTTGTATAGGTCTTTTACATCTCTGGTTAGATTTATTCCTAAGTATTTTATCTTCTTGGGGGATATTATAAATGGTATTGATTTGGTGATTTGGTCTTTGAAGTTCCCATTGTTGGTGCAGAGGAAAAATCCAACTGAGCTTTGTATATTTACTTGTATCCTGATACTTTGCTGAAATATTCTATTAGTTTCAGCAGTTTTCTTGTGGATTCTCTAGGGTTTTCTGTGTTTAAGATCATATCATCTGCAAATAGAGATACTTTTCCTTCTTCCTTACCAATTTGGATGTCCTTTATTTCTTTTTCTAGCCTGATTGCCCTGGCTAGGACCTCTAGCACAATGTTGAAAAAAAGTGATAATAAAGTGCATCCTTGTCTGGTTCCCATTCTCAGGGAAATGCTTTCAAACTCTCTCCATTTAGGATGATGTTGGCTGTTGGCTTTGTGTAAATACCCTTTATTAACTGAGGCATTTTCCTTCTATTCCTATTTTGCTGAATTGAACTTTGTTAAATGTCTTTCTGTGTCAATTGATACAATCACGTGGTCCTTGTCTTCTGTTTTTTTTTTTTTTATGTGACGGATTGCATTGATTGTTTTGTAACGTTGAACCATCCCTGCACACCTGGTGTGAATCCTACTTGGTCATGGTGAATTATTTTTTTAATATGTTGTTGAATTCTCTTGGCTAGAATGTCGTTCAAGATTTTTGCCTTTATCTTCATGAGGGATAACCACCAAAGCCACTGCCGTCGAGTCGATTTTGACTCATAGTGACCCTAAGGGGCAGGGTAGAGCTGCCTCATAGATTTTCCAAGGAGTGCCTGGCAGCTTCGAACTGCTGACCTTTTGGAGGGATATTGGTATGTAATTTTCTTTTTTTATGGCGTCTTTACCTTGTTTTGGTATCAGGGTTATGCTGGCTTCATAGAATGAGTTGGAGAGTATTCCATCCTTTTCTATGCTCTGAAATACCTTTAGTAGTAGTGGTGTTACCTCTTCTCTGAAAGTTTGGTAGAATTCTCTAGTGAAATCATCCAGGCCCAGAGTTGAGTTTTTTAATTACCTTTTCAATCTTTTCTTTTCTTATAGGTTTATTTAGTTCTTCTACCTCTGTTTGGTTTAGTTTAGGTGGGTAGTGTTTATAGGAATTTGTCCATTTCCTCTAGGTTTTCAAATTTGTTAGAATACAGTTTTCATAGTTTTCCGTTATGATTCTTTTTTAATTTCAGTTGGTTTTGTTGTGATATTGCCCATCTTATTTCTTATTCGGGTTACTTGCTTCCTCTCTTGTTTCTCCTTTGTCAGTTTGGCCAATGGTTTATTGATTTTTTTCATCTATTCAAAGAACCAGCTTTTTGTCTTGTTAACTCTTTCAATTATTTTTCTATTTCATTTAATTCTGCTCTAATTTTTATTTGCTTTCTTCTGCTTCCCAAGAGCTTCTTTTGCTGCTCTCTTTCTCTTCGATCGAGTTGTAGGGTTAATGTTTTGATTTTGGCCCCTTTTTCTTTTAGATGCATGCATTTATTGCTATAAATTGACCTCTGAGCACTGCTTTTGCTGTGTCCTAAAGGTTCTGGTAGGATGTGTTTTCATTCTTATTTGATTCTATGAATTTCTTTATTCCATCCTCAATTTCTTCTCCAACCCAGTAGGTTTTGAGCAAGATGCTGTTCAGTTTCCATGTGTTTGATTTTCTTCCCTTCCTTTTTCTGGTATTGATTTCTACTTTTATTGCTTTATGGTCAGAAAACACGCTTTGTAATACTTCGATGCTTTGGATTCTGTTAAAGCTTGCTTTATGGCCTAATATGAGGTCCATTCTGGAGAATGTTTCATGTGTGTTGGAAAAGAAAGTATACTTGGCTGCTGTTGTGTGGAGAGTTCTGTATAAGTCTATGAGATCAAGTTGGTTGATGGTGGCATTTAGATTTTCCTTGTCTTATTGAGCTTCTTTCTGGATGTCTGTTTTTCATTGAAAGTGGTGTGTTGAAGGCTCCAACTATTATTGTGGAGCTGTCAATTTCTCTTTTCAACACTGTTAGGTTTGTTTTATGTATTTTGGAGCCCTGTTTTTGGATGAATAAATATTTACTATGGTTATGTCATCCTGGTGTATTGATCCTTTAATCATTATATAGTGTCCTTCCTTAACTTTTTGGTGGATTTTACTTTAAAGCCTATTTTGTCAGAGATTAATATAGCCACTCCCGCCCTTTTTTTTTAATTGTACTTTAGATGTAGGTTTACAGACAAACTAGTTTCTCATTAGGCAGTTAGTACACATATTGTTTCATGACATTGGTTAACAACCCCATGACATGTCAACAGTCTCCTTTCTCAAAGTCGGATTCCCTATTACCAGCTTTCCTGTTCCCTCCTGCTTTCTAGCCCTTGCCCCTGGACTGATGTGCCCCGTTAGTCTCATTTTGTTTTATGGGCTTGTCCAATCTTTGGCTGAAGGGTAAACCTCAGAAGATTAATATTGCCACTCTTGCTCTTTTTTGATTGGGTCTTGTTTGATATATTTTTTCCATCCTTTGAGTTTTAATTTGTGTCTTTGAGTCTACTGTATGTCTCTTGTAGGCAGTGTATAGACAGATCGTGTTTTTTTTTAATCCACTCTGCCACTCTCTGTCTCTTTATTGATGCATTTACATTCACTTCATTTACATTCAGTGTAATTATTCACAGATAGAGTTTAGTGTTATTTTGACGTATTCGTGTGTATGTGTGTGTTGTTGACAGTTTCTTTGTTCCACTTAATTTTTTGCCCTGAGCTTTTTTCTTTATGTATTTTCTTTTCATCTTTTTCATCGTTGTTGATTTTGTATTTACTGAGTCTTTTTTTTTAAATGTTTTTCTTCTTTTTTATTTCGATGTGTAAGATTGTTAGCTTCCTTTGTGGTTACCTTAATATTTACCTCTATATTTCTAAACTTAAACCAATCTTTTATTTCTTGATATTGCCTTGACTTCCTCTCCATATGAAAGATCTATGAGTACATTTTTTAGTCCCCCCTTTTTGTTTTAATTTTGTCATCTTTTACATATCAACGTCTCTGTTGCCCTGTTTTCAGAATTTTGGCTTTGATTTACTTTTGTGACTTCCCTATCTGGGTTGATATCTGGTTGTTCTGTCCTATGTTCTAGTCTTGGGTTGTTATCTGCTGTTATCAATTTTCCAAGTGGAGGACTTTCTTTAGTATTTCTTATAATCTTTGTTTGGTTTTTGCAAATGCTGTAAACTTCTTTTTATCTGGAAATGCCCTAATTTCACCATCATATTTGAGAGACAGTTTTTTTTGGAGATATAATTCTTGGCTGGCAATTTTTTTCTTCAAGGCTTTACATATGTCATCCCATATGCCTTCCTGCCTACGTGATCTCTGCTGAGTAGTCTGAGCTTAGTCTTATTGACTGTCCTTTGTAGATGACTTTTTGTTTATCCCTAGCCACTCTTAAAATTCTTTATCTTTGGTTTTGAAAAGTTTGATTATATGTCTTTGTGATTTTCTTTTGGATTCTACCTTGTGTGGGGCTTAACGAGCATCTTGGATAGATATCTTCTCCTTCTTCACTATATCAAGGAAGTTTTCTGCCAACAAATCTTCAACGATTCTCTCTGTATTTTCTGTTATCCCTCCTGTTCTGGTACTTCAGTCACTCAGGTTATTCCTCTTGATAGAGGCCCACATAATTCTTAGGGTTTCTTCATTTAAAAAATTTTTTATCTGATTTCCCCAAATATATTGGTGTCAAGTGCTTTATCTTCAATCTCACTAATTCTGACTTTCATCGACTCAATTCTGTTCCTATGACTTTCTACTGAGTTGTATAATTCTGAAATTGTTAATCTTCTGGATTTCTGTTTGTTATCTATGGATTCTTGCAATCTGTTAAATTTGTCATTGTGCTCTTCTATAATCTTCTTAAGTTCCTCTATTTCTTTGTCTGTGTGTTCCTTGGCTTATTCTGCATTTTCCCTGACTTCCTTCCTGATCTCTTGAAGAGTTTTGTGTATTAATCTTTTGTATTCTACATCTGGTAATTCCAAGAAGTTATCTTTCTCCAGAAGATTTCTTGATTCTCTGTTTTGGGAACTTACTGAAGCCATCATGGTCTGCCTCTTTATCTGATTTGATATTAACTATTGTCTCTGAGCCATCCATAAGTTATTACATTATTTATTTTATGTTTGCTTATTCTGTCCTAGCTTTTTGTTTTGTTTCGTGGTATGCCCATTTATGCTGCTTGTGTGAGCTAGTTTGATTTTGGGTGCCTTTGAAGCTCTAACACGCTGTCACCAGGTGGTTAGATTTGTTACTAGGTATGTGAGCTGCTATGAGTCAGAATCGACTCAACAGCACTGGGTTTTTTTTTATGTGAGCCCAGGAGTCTATTTTCTTTTCTTTTATGGATTCAGCTGAAGTACCCAGATAGTCGGTCACCAAGTATGTGGTATAGGCTCTTACCTATATTTTTAGATGGGCAAGGTGATTGGAGTAGGCATAGGCATCTTGCTGCAGTAAGGGGTCATGGCCTGAGCAATGCAGGGGGCTGATGGCTGCCCCCGAGTTTCTGGAAGGAAAGACTGGCCCTGTTCCCTGGAGTGGGTAGGTGGGTGGGTTTTGCAGCCAGACTATGTGCATCCAATGATGTTTGCTATAAGGACTGGGAGACATCACTTGTTCTTGGACCCTTGTTCCAGGTGGCTAGGTGGCATGGTTGAATCCAGCCCTCCTCAGGTCCCTGATGGGGGTAGGTGAGGACCCTGCTTAATGGGCAGAGCAGTGTCAAGTGTCACAAACCTACCACTCCACTATATAGCTGATACAGTGAAGGTAGTTTTCAGGTATACACCCTGTTGTACTGTGCTGATGAGGGCATATGCTGTTGAAATGGGCCCACACCAGCCTATGCAGGAGTGAAAGGCATTCAAAATCCATGAACCCCTTATGCCTGTGCCTAGGAAATGGAGCTGTACCTGCCGTGAGTTCCTGGCTTAGGGGAGCTGGCAGATTATTTTTTTCTGTTTCTTAGTTTGTTCCCTCTCACAGGCCAGGAGAATGGCTCAGGGAGTGTGACAGGCCCTACTTCCAGCCCAGGGGAAGTGTCAATCACAGAAACTGGCCTAGGACATAGTGCAGAGTGGGAAGGGAGCAGGTAAATGGGAGAGGAATTCTTCTCAAATAGGATGGTTTTTGATCTGTGTGGTAGGTTAGACGCATGTACTTATCTTTTGCTGATTGAGGGCAGCTTCTTGCTGGTTCTGGAGGGTTGAACAGACTCTCTGCCGCTCGGTCTCTCCCGATGTGGAAAACACATCCCGAACACCACTTCTTGCCTCACCGCACATGGCAGCTGATCTGGCCTGGAGGGTGCCAGTTCCCGATGGGTCAGGTCTGGCAACTCCTCACTGCTTCTGAACAGTCTCTCCCTCCCCCTGCTACTCAGTCTGATTCCTCAACTCTGCCTTTGATGTTCAGGGCTCCTAGATTGCCATATATAATTAATTCACTTGTTTTTGGGGGGTCTGTGTTGTAAGAGAGACTGCAGGAAGCATCTGACAACTCCACCATCCTGTCCCTGCTTCCTACTTAACAGATTTTAAAACAACATGGAAAAGATTATTCCTGTGTTTTTTTTTTTTTTTTTTAGTTGTTATTTTGTGGCATGTTTTGGTCAGTAAAATTTGTGAGGAAATAATGGGAGCCACTTCTGGGTGGAAGCTCAGAGAAATGATAAGTGCTTCACCATGATGTTCTGTTCCCTCTGCCATAGCACTGGTGATGACCCAGATCAGTACATCAGTATGGCTGCCAAAACAAAGACAGCTTGGAGCAGGGCCATAGACAATCCATGGTGGACATACTACATGAGGGGGACATAAACGTTTCTTGTTATAAACCATTGTATTGTGGGGAAAGTTTGCTTTTACCACAGCATTATATAACTAAAGATAGCATATTCATTTCTTAATACATTAAAAGTTGGACTTCGTTTTACAGTAGACAAATAAAGATATTCTGGAAGATTGATTAATATTATCAAATAATGGCCAAATTATCTCTGAGAAATTTTCATGATGATTGTGAAGTCACACTTTGATCGTAAAGAGTGAAAAGAAATTCATTCCCTGTAAAGTTGCACCGAGATTGTTGCTCAGTTTTAAAAAAATTATGCACCAGCTATTCATTAAAAGTATTACAAAATGTTCTTTACATCTTGACAATTTGGGAAGGCTGAGGATTATATTTAGGGCCAAGGTCATTAAACGGAAGAACAAAGTAGAATAGGAAAATGTAAAAAAGAAGAAATAAGAAAATAAATCAAATGCTGCTACTCACCATGTTGATGGTGGTTTATTTCAACAAAAATATTGATAAATAAGTCTTTTATGCATCCCATGCCCTAGTATCTTATGTAAATTTTGTTTGCATTCATTTTCCTGTTTGCATTCATCCTGGCAAACTTGCAAATGTGGTTGTATAATTCAGTATACATGTCTGAAATTGAACATATTGGTCACTTAACAGGGGTACCATATGTCTGAATATTCATTATCTAAAACAAAAAAGAAAACAGTGGGTGAATTCTGCCAGAAAGACAACTAGATTGCATTATATCCTGAAGAAGTAACATTGAAGCGAATTGGAATTCATTTTCAAGTGCCAAAAAGCAGTAAAATTTTTACGAAGGTGGGAGTTTTGCCCAGGAACTACAGTAATTTATGACTGACCACAGAAAATTATAGCAGATATAAAGTTTGCTGCACTCAAATATTCTGATAAATCTTAATTTGTTAAACTCAGATGATTTAAGAAAGAACAGTGTAACTGGAACTATTACAAATAAAAAAAAATAGCTACTGTAAAATTAAGAAAACCCTGGTGGTGTAATGGTTAAGAGTTAGGCTGCTAACCAAAAGGTTAGCAGTTCAAATCTACCATGTGCTCTTTGGATATGCTATGGGGCAGTTCTACTCTGTCCTATAGGGTCACTATGAGTCAGAAAAGTAAAAATTATGATTATTAAATAATAAATATTCATAATCACTGTGCAGGAAAAGAGAGAAAACTATTAAAAAAAACAGTTCTTATAACTTAGTGTAAATTAAGGACTGGTCAATAACCTTTGTGCTTGCAAGCAAATTTTGTTTTCAATAATTAGTTATAGCTCAGTAAAATACGTACATGATATTGTGTGTATGTGTGTGTGTATGAGTGAGCACGTGCTTGACTTGTGCTTATTAGTTGGGGGGCGGGATACTTAAACACCATATGATTCCATAGAATTTCAAACCTACAACCTAACGTATCCCCAACAGGACTATGAAATCTATCTACCTACATATTTCTTCACTACCTAATCTATTTCATCTAAGTGATGATACCCTTTTTCTATGCATTTTCTCAGGCCAGCACCCTGGGAGTTAGTCCAGATACACAGCCTTGCCTCAATTTGTACATTTAATACATCACCCCAAACCACTGAATGAATCTCTGAAAATCATCTCAATCCATTCATTTTTCACCAACTACATATTTAAAATACTGCCTAGGTTTCCCTCATTTTTTGTCAGTTTGCTTGCTTTTGTGTTTTTTAATTTTCTTTGGTTTTTTGGGGAAGAGACGGCTAGATTACTGAAACATCACTTCCTAGGTCCTTTATTCTTTGCACAACTCCTTCTTCCCAGGTCCCTATCTTTACAATAATCTATTCTCATCGTAGGCGTCCCTGGGTTGCACAAATGGTTTAGCACTGGACTACTAACCAAAAGGTTGATGGTTTAAACCTACCCGGAGGCACCTGGGAAGTAATGCCTGGTGATCTGCTTCCCAAAGATCACGCTCTTTAAAACACGTTGGAGAAGTTCTAATCTGCACACATGGGGTTGCCATGAGTAGGAATCAACTTACTGCAATTACCAGCTTTCTCATCACAGCAGGAAGAGCCAGTTCATGTCTGTCCACTTTGATGGCTTCTCATTGTAGTTTCCTCATATTATCACTGTTTCTGATCCACTCTTTAGTTAGTTATTGGGACACCCTAAATTCATTCACTGGGTGTTTCTTTAATGCCATTTTGTCTGCCCAAAATTTTTCTTATATTTCACATAACAACCTCTTCCTCTTCTTAATAGACAGCATCTCTCAGAGCTGCTTCTTTGAACAAGCTGTGCTGACTGGTTGTGTAACTCTGGATACATTATTCCCATCACAGACTATATGACTGATTCCCCTTGGAGATGTGCATGCAAAATGTGCATGCCATATGTGCCGACCCTCTGTGTTCTCTGTATCAGACCCTAATTTATTTCCCTACAGTTCTTTTCATGGGAAAATATCATCATCATCTTTGTCACTTTCCATTTATTTCTTTAGTCTTTCTTCCCTCACGTAAGTGTAAATTCCATGAAAATAAGGACAATGTCTGATTTTTTTCATTGCTGTATCCCCGGTGCCATGAAAATACCTGGAAAATAGTAGATTCACGATAAATATTTGCTGAATGACTTGGTAAATAAACTTCAAATTTTTAATGTTATCTGATAAAAATAATTTCTTTCACTTGGTTTTCTTATAGAGGAGCCCTGGTGGTGCAGTGGTTAAAGTGCTTGGCTGCTAACCGAAAGGATGGCGGTTTAAATTCACCAGCCACACTAAGGCAGAAAAATGTGGCAGTGTGCTTCCATAAAGATTTATGCCTTGGAAACTCTATGGGGTAGTTTTAATTTGTCCTATAGAGTCAATATAAGTTGGAACTAACTTGATGGCAATGAGTTTAGTTTACATACAAGGATGACTGTACATATATCATTTCTATGTATTACAACATGAAAGAAATAGAAATACTAAAAAATTTCAATCCAGAGGAGTAAAGAAGAATATTTTAAAATATAAGGTGGCACCTTTTGAAATCTTATGAAGTTTTCTGCATGATATTTCATCCTAAGTGCCTATCTCCTGGGCTAAAAAAGCATGTCTATTATATATAAATGATGAGAGATATATTTTGATGTTATTTATATGATGGATATAAGAGGTTCAAAATCGATGTTTTCGGAGTGCTCAACTTTGAAACTAATTAATAAGAAAGACAGGAGAAATAGATTATTCTTAAACTATATTTTTTTTACATAATATGAGAAATAAATCTAAATTATATTTTCTTTGCCTTTTTAATGTTTTTCTACCTCAATATTTATACTGATATTCTGAAATCTATAATGTACTTTTGAAAAAAAAGTGTAAAGCTATTTAGGGATTTTCAGAAAATGTTGAAATACCATAGATAAAAAGATATTGCATATATTATTCCAAAGTTACAACACTATATATAACTGAAGTTGTGATTCAATAATTTGTAGCCTTTTAATTAAAGTAAAAAATAGAGTAAAATGCATCTTGACAGAGCTGATTTAGGGTTTTTCCAAATGGTGAAGCTCCATTTTCAATCTAACTCAAAATATGAGCCAGCAGATGGTGAGACTCTGACTGTTGTCTAAAGGGATATCACGAGCTATGTCTTTAAACTTTAAAGACCATTTCAGGTCACTGCTCGGGATATGCACTCTGGCAGACTGACCTTAGTTAGGTTCTGAAGAGAGAAAAGTACAAATAAACTATTGAAGATATAGGGAAATTGTCAGTCATTCCATTTTCAAATACCCTTACAGCTACTTTGACATTGATAGAAAATGAAGGATGATAGATGACATAAACTTCATATTATCGATATGAAAATTCATGCATTTCTTCATTAAAAATGTTAGCTGTCTAACCCTTTCTACCACATGTCAGAGGCACAGTAAAGATTATAGCTGCTATCTGTGCAGTCTGTAATTTATTATTTTCCACCAAATATGCATCTATTTGACCATATTATTATGAAAAAAAAAAAAACCCGTTGCCATATTATTATGAAGACCTGGATAAACCACAAAATATCTACCAAAAGCAAAACATCAGAATATGTATTTTCCAATTTAAAAATAATAAAATGTAAAAAGGAGTCATCATATATTTCATTATTTTTTATCTTAGTGTGTCTTAACTGTAAATAAAATAAATTAGTATGTTTAATGTTTACAGCTTATAAATATATACTATTTCAATGTCATTTAATATATACTTAAATAAATACTACTTTATATTTGAATGAATTACTATCTTCACCACTTCTTTAAGAACAAATGCATGGCTTTGTAAATGCTTTACTTTTAAACTCCAAATGTTAAAGCGTAATCTGATTATACGTAATTCTTAGACTCAGGTTTTTGAGCACCTCTTTTTCTTTACTTTTTCAGGCCAAACTACCAGAATATGAAATAGCATACTTTTCCCCAAATACCCCTTCCATTTTGTAAATGCTGAAATGCTGTTAGAAAATAAAGGATTACCAGAACATCTTCATTTACCCCTTTTATTAAACAGACATTATCTCCAAAGTAAATGATCCCTGGATTGTAGGAGATTTAATACATTAAATTACTTTGCAGTCTTGCCTTTCTGGATTTATTTGTTGTATTTTCTATGGCACAGTTGAGAAAGATGATTCAGCTAATGGTAAATTATCTTCACTTCTAGTATATAAAATGACAGTACCCTCAGTCCCCAATTTATCCCATATTGCCTATTCTGAGATGCAGCCAGAGCAGCAACTGCAATTACCTAGAAAGATTAACTGTATTTAATCGCTCACTCCAGTGGACTCACGATTCTGCCCTAAGGGTTGTCACGTGAAAATCCCAGCTGACTCTCCATTTAAGTGAAATGGCCTGTTCTGTGATTTCACGCCAGTTAAGACACAAATGGATATTTTCACTGTAACGATAGAGATGGGCCACTTTCTTCTCCTTGGTGATTTGAATTTGTAGAGGCTATTAAATCCCTTTTTCTTAATTGTTCTATTTAGCTTTCCTACCAGGGAAAAATAAAGCCAGAAACAAAATAGCCATCAATGGAAAGCATGGAATTTTAAGAAGGTGAGTTGTAAGCTATATTTTACAAGATGTAACATTAATCATTACTTTAAATTCTGCTCAGCTAAAAAAAAATTGTTAGAAATGGGAGTAGGCAAGATAAATAATATATTTAAGACAGGAGGTGAAGAAATTTGAATTAATTATAGATACATAAACTTTCCAAGCTTGCCACCAACGAATATTACCAAAATAAATTTCTATGGAATGTCCTTCATAAAGAAATACATAACTATGTGATGGCAGTATAAAAAGAAGTGGAAAAAAAAAAAAGGCATTGGTAAGTATATGAGTATATCTAAACAAATATTGACTAAATAGAACAAAAACAATACTACTACTTAGGGTTAAAATAATATAAAGCTAAAATAATAAATATAGCATATAAATAGAAGGAGGTACAATTAGAAATAAAATGTAGTAAGGTCTTTGTATTTTGAGCTGGGAGCAAGCATTAGAAGATAAATCATTATTAAGATTTTTAATAAGTAGGGCAAGGATTAAAAGACAAATGAATATTTAGATTTTAAACATTTTTAACATTTAGGTTTGAACATTTAAAATTTTCTGTAGTAACCACTAAATGAATAGAGTATATAACTCCCAACATAGATGAGTGAAATTACGGAATGTAAAAAAAATAAAAATCATTCAATACAAAAGAAGGCAGGAATCAAGAGAAAATAAATGAATAGACTAGGCATCACAAATGGAAAGCACATAAAAGTGATGGTATAAATAAGTCTGAATCTTTCAAAAAATAAAAATATTTAGTTGTAGACAAAATTGTCAGAGAAAGAATAAAAAAGAAAATCCAGCTATAGGCTGCTTACTAAGAGCTCTATTTAAAACATCCAAAACAAGGATAAAGAACTGTTGAAAGTAAAATGATGGCAAATATATGCCAGACAAAAACTAGCTACAACACAGGTTTTAATACGAGATAAAATATGCTTTATATCTTGCACGAGAAATAAGGAGGCTGTGCTTGAATCTCACCTGTTTAGCTTACGTCCAATTCTTGCTCTCCTTGTCTGTGCCCTTTTGGTTCTGGCCCTTGGAGCCTTCACCTCCCAGGCTCCATGTTACCTGATCAAAGAACTGCAACAGCAGAACACTTATGGTGTGGAGGAGGGAAAAAAGTCAGGGTATATCCCCTCTCCCTCTGTGCATTGGGCCATGTCTTCTCCAGTGCCTGCCTCCTCTTCTTGGTTGCAGCTCTGGCTGGACAGGTCTGTCATGGCTCCTGGCTCTGGCAAATCCTTCTCCTTCCTTTACCCTCCAGTTTAAGCATGGCTATGTCTTCCTTCTGTTGCTAATACTTGGGCTCCCTCAAAATCCTCTTTTGGCTCAACTCTTTCATCAGCTGTGTAATTTATTGTTGGCTTTAAATTCCTTGTGTTTGAACCACTTAGAATGGTTTCTGCCTGCCTTATTGCACCTTGATTTATACTGAGGTTCACCATATTATGATGATTTTTTTTTTTTTTCCATTTCATTTTTTTTTTTTTTTTTATAATAACTTTTATTAAGCTTCAAGTGAACGTTTACAAATCCAATCAGTCTGTCACATATAAGTTTACATACATCTCACTCCCTACTCCCACTTACTCTCCCCGTCTTGAGTCAGCCCTTTCAGTCTCTCCTTTCTTGACAATTTTGCCGGCTTCCCTCTCTCTCTATCCTCCCATCCCCCCTCCAGACAAGAGTTGCCAACACAATCTCAAGTGTACACCTGATATAATTAGCTCACTCTTCATCAGCGTCTCTCTCCCACCCGCTGACCAGTCCCTTTCATGTCTGATGAGTTGTCTTCAGGGATGGTTCCTGTCCTGTGTCAACAGAAGGTCTGGAGAGCATGACCGCCGGGATTCCTCCAGTCTCAGTCAGACCATTAAGTTTGGTCTTCTTATGAGAATTTGGGGTCTGCATCCCACTGCTCTCCTGCTCCCTCAGGGGTCCTCTGCTGAGCTCCCTGTCAGGGCAGTCATCGATTGTGGCCGGGCACCAACTAGTTCTTCTGGTCTCAGGATGATGTAGGTCTCTGGTTCATGTGGCCCTTTCTGTCTCTTGGGCTCTTAGTTGTCATGTGGGCTTGGTGTTCTTCATTTTCCTTTGCTCCAGGTGGGTTGAGACCAATTGCTGCATCTTAGATGGCTGCTTGTTAGCATTTAAGACCCCAGACGCCACATTTCAAAGTGGGATGCAGAATGATTTCATAATAGAATTATTTTGCCAATTGACTTAGAAGTCCCCGCAAACCATGTTCCCCAGACCCCCGCGCTTGCTCCGCTGAGCTTTGAATCATTCATTTTATCCCGGAAACTTCTTTGCTTTTGGTCCAGTCCAATTGAGCTGACCTTCCATGTATTGAGTGTTGTCTTTCCCTTCACCTAAAGCAGTTCTTATCTACTGATTAATCAATAAAAAAACCCTCTCCCACCCTCCCTCCCTCCCCCCCTCGTAACCACAAAAGTATGTGTTCTTCTCAGGTTTACTATTTCTCAAGATCTTATAATAGTGGTCTTATACAATATTTGTCCTTTTGCCTCTGACTCATTTCGCTCAGCATAATGCCTTCCAGGTTCCTCCATGTTATGAAATGTTTCAGAGATTCGTCACTGTTCTTTATCGATGCGTAGTATTCCATTGTGTGAATATACCACAATTTATTTACCCATTCATCCATTGATGGACACCTTGGTTGCTTCCAGCTTTTTGCTATTGTAAACAGAGCTGCAATAAACATGGGTGTGCATATATCTGTTTGTATGAAGGCTCTTGTATCTCTAGGGTATATTCCGAGGAGTGGGATTTCTGGGTTGTATGGTAGTTCTATTTCTAACTGTTTAAGATAACGCCAGATAGATTTCCAAAGTGGTTGTACCATTTTACATTCCCACCAGCAGTGTATGAGAGTTCCAATCTCTCCGCAGCCTCTCCAACATTTATTATTTTGTGTTTTTTGGATTAATGCCAGCCTTGCTGGTGTGAGATGGAATCTCATCGTAGTTTTAATTTGCATTTCTCTAATGGCTAATGATCGAGAGCATTTTCTCATGTATCTGTTGGCTGCCTGAATATCTTCTTTAGAGAAATGTGTGTTCATATCCTTTGCCCACTTCTTGATTGGGTTGTTTGTCTTTTTGTGGTTGAGTTTTGACAGAATCATGTAGATTTTAGAGATCAGGCGCTGGTCGGAGATGTCATAGCTGAAAATTCTTTCCCAATCTGTAGGTGGTCTTTTTACTCTTTTGGTGAAGTCTTTAGATGAGCATAGGTGTTTGATTTTTAGGAGCTCCCAGTTATCGGGTTTCTCTTCATCATTTTTGGTAATGTTTTGTATTCTGTTTATACCTTGTATTAGGGCTCCTAGGGTTGTCCCAATTTTTTCTTCCATGATCTTTATCGTTTTAGTCTTTATGTTTAGGTCTTTGATCCACTTGGAGTTAGTTTTTGTGCATGGTGTGAGGTATGGGTCCTGTTTCATTTTTTTGCAAATGGATATCCAGATATGCCAGCACCATTTGTTAAAAAGGCTGTCTTTTCCCCAGTTAATTGACACTGGTCCTTTGTCAAATATCAGCTGCTCATACGTGGATGGATCTATGTCTGGGTTCTCAATTCTGTTCCATTGGTCTATGTGTCTGTTGTTGTACCAATACCAGGCTGTTTTGACTACTGTGGCTGTATAATAGGTTCTGAAGTCAGGTAAGGTGAGGCCTCCCACTTTCTTCTTCTTTTTCAGTAGTGCTTTGCTTATCCGGGGCTTCTTTCCCTTCCATATGAAATTGGTGATTTGTTTCTCTATCCCCTTAAAATATGACATTGGAATTTGGATCGGAAGTGCGTTAAATGTATAGATGGCTTTTGGTAGAATAGACATTTTTACTATGTTAAGTCTTCCTATCCATGAGCAAGGTATGTTTTTCCACTTAAGTATGTCCTTTTGAATTTCTTGTAGTAGAGCTTTGTAGTTTTCTTTGTATAGGTCTTTTACATCCTTGGTAAGATTTATTCCTAAGTATCTTATCTTCTTGGGGGCTACCGTGAATGGTATTGATTTGGTTATTTCCTCTTCGGTGTTCTTTTTGTTGATGTAGAGGAATCCAAGTGATTTTTGTATGTTTATTTTATAACCTGAGACTCTGCCAAACTCTTCGATTAGTTTCAGTAGTTTTCTGGAGGATTCCTTAGGGTTTTCTGTGTATATAATCATGTCATCTGCAAATAGTGATAACTTTACTTCTTCCTTGCCAATCCGGATACCTTTTATTTCTTTGTCTAGCCTGATTGCCCTGGCTAAGACTTCCAACACGATGTTGAATAAGAGCGGTGATAAAGGGCATCCTTGTCTGGTTCCCGTTCTCAAGGGAAATGCTTTCAGGTTCTCTCCATTTAGAGTGATATTGGCTGTTGGCTTTGCATAGATGCCCTTTATTATGTTGAGGAATTTTCCTTCAATTCCTATTTTGGTAAGAGTTTTTATCATAAATGGGTGTTGGACTTTGTCAAATGCCTTTTCTGCATCAATTGATAAGATCATGTGGTTTTTGTCTTTTGTTTTATTTATGTGATGGATTACATTAATGGTTTTTCTGATATTAAACCAGCCTTGCATACCTGGTATAAATCCCACTTGATCAGGGTGAATTATTTTTTTGATGTGTTGTTGGATTCTATTGGCTAGAATTTTGTTGAGGATTTTTGCATCAATGTTCATGAGGGATATAGGTCTATAATTTTCTTTTTTTGTAATGTCTTTACCTGGTTTTGGTATCAGGGAGATGGTGGCTTCATAGAATGAGTTGGGTAGTATTCCGTCATTTTCTATGCTTTGGAATACCTTTAGTAGTAGTGGTGTTAACTCTTCTCTGAAAATTTGGTAGAACTCTGCAGTGAAGCCGTCCGGGCCAGGACTTTTTTTTGTTGGGAGTTTTTTGATTACCGTTTCAATCTCTTTTTTTGTTATGGGTCTATTTAGTTGTTCTGCTTCTGAATGTGTTAGTTTAGGTAGGTAGTGTTTTTCAAGGAATTCATCCATTTCTTCTAGGTTTTCAAATTTGTTAGAGTACAATTTTTCATAATAATCTGAAATGATTCTTTTAATTTCATTTGGTTCTGTTGTGATGTGGTCCTTCTCATTTCTTATTCGGGTTATTTGTTTCCTTTCCTGTATTTCTTTAGTCAGTCTAGCCAATGGTTTATCAATTTTGTTAATTTTTTCAAAGAACCAGCTTTTGGCTTTGTTAATTCTTTCAATTGTTTTTCTGTTTTCTAATTCATTTAGTTCAGCTCTAATTTTTATTATTTGTTTTCTTCTGGTGCCTGATGGATTCTTTTGTTGCTCACTTTCTATTTGTTCAAGTTGTAGGGACAGTTCTCTGATTTTGGCTCTTTCTTCTTTTTGTATGTGTGCATTTATTGATATAAATTGACCTCTGAGCACTGCTTTTGCTGTGTCCCAGAGGTTTTGATAGGAAGTATTTTCATTCTCGTTGCTTTCTATGAATTTCCTTATTCCCTCCTTGATGTCTTCTATAACCCAGTCTTTTTTCAGGAGGGTATTGTTCATTTTCCAAGTATTTGATTTCTTTTCCCTCGTTCTTCTGTTATTGATCTCTAGTTTTATTGCCTTGTGGTCTGAGAAGATGCTTTGTAATATTTCGATGTTTTGGACTCTGCAAAGGTTTGTTTTATGACCTAATATGTGGTCTATTCTAGAGAATGTTCCATGTGCGCTAGAAAAAAAAGTATATTTTGCAGCAGTTGGGTGGAGAGTTCTGTATAAGTCAATGAGGTCAAGTTGGTTGATTGTTGTAATTAGATCTTCCGTGTCTCTGTTGAGCTTCTTACTGGATGTCCTGTCCTTCTCCGAAAGGGGTGTGTTGAAGTCTCCTACTATAATTGTGGAGGTATCTATCTCGCTTTTCAGTTCTGTTAAAATTTGATTTATATATCTTGCAGCCCTGTCATTGGGTGCGTAAATATTTAATATGGTTATGTCTTCCTGATCAATTGTCCCTTTTATCATTATATAGTGTCCTTCTTTATCCTTTGTGGTGGATTTAAGTCTAAAGTCTATTTTGTCAGAAATTAATATTGCTACTCCTCTTCTTTTTTGCTTATTGTTTGCTTGATATACTTTTTTCCATCCTTTGAGTTTTAGTTTGTTTGTGTCTCTAAGTCTAAGGTGTGTCTCTTGTAGGCAGCATATAGATGGATCGTGTTTCTTTATCCAGTCTGTGACTCTCTGTCTCTTTATTGGTGCATTTAGTCCATTTACATTCAGGGTAATTATAGATAAATAAGTTTTTAGTGCTGTCATTTTGATGCCTTTTTATGTGTGTTGTTGACAATTTCATTTTTCCACATACTTTTTTGTGCTGAGGCGTTTTTCTTAGTAAATTGTGAGATCCTCACTTTCATAGTGTTTGACTTTATGTTAGTTGAGTCGTTACGTTTTTCTTGGTTTTTGTCTTGAGTTATAGAGTTGTTATACCTTTTTGTGGTTACCTCATTATATACCCCTATTTTTCTAAGTAAAAACCTAACTTGTATTGTTCTATATCGCCTTGTATCACTCTCCATATGGCAGTTCAATGCCTCCTGTATTTAGTCCCTCTTTTTGATTATTGTGATCTTTTACCTATTGACTTCCATGATTCCCTATTATGTGTATTTTTTTTTTAATTAATCTTAATTTGTTTGTTTTTGTGATTTCCCTATTTGAGTTGATATCAGGACGTTCTGTTTTGTGACCTTGTGTTGTGCTGATATCTGATATTATTGGTTCTCTGACCAAACAATATCCTTTAGTATTTCTTGTAGCTTTGGTTTGGTTTTTGCAAATTCTCTAAACTTGTGTTTGTCTGTAAATATCTTAATTTCGCCTTCATATTTCAGAGAGAGTTTTGCTGGATATATGATCCTTGGTTGGCAGTTTTTCTCCTTCAGTGTTCTGTATATGTCGTCCCATTCCCTTCTTGCCTGCATGGTTTCTGCTGAGTAGTCAGAACATATTCTTATTGATTCTCCCTTGAAGGAAACCTTTCTTTTCTCCCTGGCTGCTTTTAAAATTTTCTGTTTATCTTTGGTTTTGGTGAGTTTGATGATAATATGTCTTGGTGTTTTTCTTTTTGGATCAATCTTAAATGGGGTTCGATGAGCATCTTGGATAGATATCCTTTCGTCTTTCATGATGTCAGGGAAGTTTTCTGTCAGAAGTTCTTCAACTATTTTCTCTGTGTTTTCTGTCCCCCCTCCCTGTTCTGGAACTCCAATCACCCGCAGGTTATCCTTCTTGATAGAGTCCCACATAATTCTTAGGGTTTCTTCATTTTTTTTAATTCTTTTATCTGATTTTTTTTCAGCTATGTTGGTGTTGATTCCCTGGTCCTCCAGATGTCCCAGTCTGCATTCTAATTGCTCGAGTCTGCTCCTCTGACTTCCTAGTGTGTTGTCTAATTCTGTTATTTTATTGTTAATCTTTTGGATTTCTACATGTTGTCTCTCTATGGATTCTTGCAACTTATTAATTTTTCCAGTATGTTCTTGAATAATCTTTTTGAGTTCTTCAACAGTTTTATCAGTGTGTTCCTTGGCTTTTTCTGCAGATATCCTAATTTCATTTGTGATATCATTAAGCATTCTGTAAATTAGTTTTTTATATTCTGTATCTGATAGTTCCAAAATTGTATCTTCATTTGGGAAAGATTTTGATTCTTTTGTTTGGGGAGTTGGAGAAGCTGTCACGGTCTGCTTCTTTAAGTGGTTTGATATGGATTGTTGTCTCCGAGCCATCACTGGGAAACTAGTTTTTCCAGAAAATCCGCTAAAAAAAAACTGCAGTCAGATCCCTATCAGAGTTCTCCCTCTGGCTCAGGCTATTCAGATGTTAATGAAGCCGCCTGGGGAGGGTGGGGGAGGGAACAGAGAGATAGGAGAGTAGCACCTCAGAATATAGCCAGAGTTGCTTGTCTTGCTTGGAATGACTATTATATCTGAGATTCCCGCGGGCGCGTCGCCTATGTGTGCTGTCTGTGTGGAGATTGCCCCCGGGGGGTCTGGCCCGCTGGAGTCACGGTCAGATCCTCCGCTTCCAGCCCCACGCCCAGCGTCAAGGCTCCCCTACTGGGACGGTGCACTCTCGACTCCAAAATCAGTCGCTGCCTCCCGGGGACTTCTCGTCCCTCCAGCCGCGTGGCCGTGCCGCCCCCGTGAACCAGGTGGGCCCCCTCCCGGGGTTAGTTCAGATGGGTGGAGTAGCTCCCCGTGCTTGGGCCGCGACCGAGTGTCCCGGCTGGAACGCTGTTCTCCCCGCTCCAATACCAGTCGCTGCCTCCCGGGGACTTCTCCTACCGGCTGCGTCCCACGCCGCCCGCGCGACCCGGATGGTCACCTTCCCGGGGTTAGTTCAGGGGGTGGAGCAACTCTCCGTGTTTATGGCGTACCTGCGTGCAGTCCAAATCCCTGTGGGACGGTTCCCCGGCTCGGATGCTGCTCTTTCTGCTCCAAGATCAGTCGCTGCCTCCCGGGGACTTCTCCTAACGGCTGCGTCCCACGCCGCCCGTGGAACAGGCTAGTCCCCCTCCCGGGGTTAGTTCAGGGGGGTGGAGCAGGTCTCTGTGCTTGTGCCATACCTGACTGGTATGCTGGCTCCAGGCTCTGGAAACAATCGCTGCTTCCCCGTATTAGTTCGTTCTCCGTCTCTAAATCTGTGTTTGTTGTTCAGGGTTCGTAGATTGTTATGTATGTGATCGATTCACTTGTTTTTCCGTGTCTTTGTTGTAAGAGGGATCCGAGGTAGCGTCTGCCTAGTCCGCCATCTTGGCTCCGCCTCCGATGATTTTTTTTTTAACAGAAGTTATAATGTTTCTAATTTTGTATATACTTAACAACCTAACTTCAATAGAGTTAAAACAAAAATTGATATAACTACAAGTGCTGGCACCCCTTTGCCATGAAGTTGATTCTGATGCATGGCAACCCTGTACATTACAGAGTAGAACTGCTCCATAAAGTTTTCTTAGCCGTAATCTTTACAGAAGCAGGTCATCAGGCCTTTCTTCTGGAGTGCCACAGGGTGGTTTACAACTGCCAATTTTTAGTTTAGCAGCAGATTGCAAACAACTTGCACCATCCAGGCTGCTTAGAACTACAAGTAGAAGTAGATAAATCCACAATCGTACCAGAAAATTTTAACACATATCTCTGTACCTGATAGACCAAGAAAAATTTCTTCTAAAATACAACATTCTCTTTAGCATATTAACTGTGAATTCTTATTCCAAAGCAAATTGTATAAGTCAGACCCAGATTGAAAAACAACTCTTTTAATAATTTCTGCCTGTGCTACTTGTCCTCACTCTCTTTTAAGCACATGTGGAGTGCCTACACTTTACTATTACTAGACAAGTGTAGGAAAAAAGAGAAACAAAACAGATAGGATGTCCAAGTCACTGGGAAGAAGATAAATTTAATTCATCATGAAATAAGACCAGTGTCATATGAGATATATGGATGAAATGCCAGAAGAGTATAACTGCCTGAGAAGGAAAATAAAGTAGGTCTTAAAGGATAAAATAAAGGAAGAAGTCATAAGCATATTCAGTAATTCTTATATTTATATGTATAATGTATATGTATCATATATTTATCATCTGTTGCAAAAGGCCTCTTTAAAGCATTAAAAAGCAAAATGTCACTTTGAGGACTAAGGTGAGCCTGACTCAAGCCATGGTATTTTCAAAAAGCCTCATATGCGTGTGAAAGTTGAACAAAGACTGAAGAATAATTGATGGCTTTGAATTATGGTGTTGGTGAGGAATATTGAATATACCATGGATGGTCAAAAGAATGAACAAGTCTGTCATGGAAGAATTATAGCCAGAGTGCTCCTTGGAAGTGAGGATGGCAAGATTTTGTCTCAGATACTTTGGGCATATTATCAAGAGAGACCAGTCTCTGGAAAAGGTCATAATGCTTGAAAGGTAGAGGACCTACTTTTTGCCTACTCTGGACCCCTCCCTCTGCCTACCATGGCACCCAGGGGACCCATTCCAGACCTCAGGCCCCTTCCTACCAGCTCCAGACCTTTCCTACCACCAGCAGCAGCACCAAAGGGACACAGCCTGAACCCCAGATCTCATTCTACCAGCCCCAGATTCCTCCCACTGCCCACTGCAGTATCCAGGGGTCCCAGCCTGGACACCAGGTCCTTCCCTGGGGTCTTGTGACTTTCCTCACAGACTGCAGCCTGGTTCATGCTATAGACAAACAACCCATCTCCACCCCTTCCCTTCATGCTGGCCCTGACATACTGCACCATAGTTGAGTGACTGACCCTGCACACCAGGACAAGGTGGTGAGAACTATCTTGCCCACAGACAAGCAAGCAAGAAAACATGCCTACCCACCCAGACATAACCAAAAAAAAAAAAAAAAAAAGGATGAGACAAACAAAACTACAATTAAAAAAAAAAAAAAAAACAATATCTCAGAGACAGCAGACAATATCAAAACATAAAAAAACAAGACAAGATATATCCAGTAAGTGACAAGAATAAAGCACCAGTCGACCTTCCAGCAGAAGAAACAGCACTGGAACTACCTGATAGGGCATTCAGAAGTCTAATAGTCAGGGATGTCCAAGAAATTGAGAAAGAGATAAAGGAAAATGCAGACAAATCATTGGAAACACAGACAAAACCAACAAAAACATGGCTAAAATCAAGGAAAACACACTCAAAGCAATCACAGAATTCAAGAAAATAATATAAGAACAAAATGTCAAAATAAATAATTATGAATCATACAAAAGCAGCAATTAGAAATCCAAAATAGAAACAACAAAATTTCAGAAATGGACAATGCAATAGAAGGTTTTAGGAGCATATTTGAAACAATGGAAGACAGAATCAGTGAAATTGAAGACAAAGCCATGACTGCCACTTTGTTTGAGGACAATCAGAGAAAAGAATGAAGAAGAAAACCTAAGAACTATATGGGATACAATCAAGAGCAAAAGTTTGCTCTTGATCAGAGTTCCAGAACAGTGGAGAAAATGGAAAACACAGAGAGGATTATTGAAGACTTTCTGATAGAAAACTTTCCTAATATCATGAAGGATGAAAAGCTGACAACCCAAGAAGTTTAACAAACCCCACATAGGATAGACCCCAAAAGAAAGTCAACAAAACATATCATAGTCACACTCGCCAAAACCAAAGACAAAGAAGGAATCTTAACAGCAGCTTGAGAAAACACAAAGTCACATGAAAGGAGAAGCCATAAGACTAAGCTCTGATGGACTGGCAGAAACCATGTAGACAAAAAGGCAATAGAAGTATATATATATCCTTGAAAGAAAACAAAATGCCAACCAATACTAATATATCTTGCAAAACTCCGTCTCAAACACAATGGTAAAATTAGGACATTTCCAGATAAACAGAAATAAAGGAATCTGTAAAAACCAAACCAAATTTACAAGAATTATTAAAGGGAGTTCTTTGGTTAGAGAAACAACAACATAACACAACAACTTAAAACTAACGGGTCAACAAAAAAGAAGAAGGCCCTCAATGAGATTATTGACAGATACAGTGGCTGCAACAATGGGCTGAAACACAGCAATGATTGTGAGATTGGCACAGGGCCAGGCAGTGTTTCTTTTTGTTGTATATAGGGCCTCTATGAGTTGGAACTGACTAGGTGGCACCTAACAACAACAACACTTAACATGCCAGCCACATTTTCTGGTAGTGAGCATATGTAATTAAAAGATGCAGTGGCTGCCCTTCTGGAGCTCATAGTTCATTGGAGAACCTGACAACAAACAGGAAGGACCTGTCATTCAGGCAAAGGAAGACAGAATTAAGGAAAGCATCCTAAAAAGATGATATGAATTTTGAAAAACTGAAGAGAGAATTTATCAAAAGTAGGGGAGTGGTGGAGCTGGTGTACAAGGATGGGGAATATTTTACAGGTATTTAGAAAATGCTCTCACAAAAGAAAACATCTATCTATCTCTCTATCTAGCCCACTTTTATTCCACCGTTCCTGCAAACTGGACTCATAGTTTTAAACAAGAATATACTTGATAAGAGATTTTTTTGTGGCTGCACCTACAGAGAAATATCATTTTAAACATTTTGATGTTTTCTCAAAAGGTAAGATGAAGATTATATTTGATTCCTAAACGCTATATATAATGTCAATCAGGAAGTCATCCTTCCACACTTAAGAATTCTTAGTGAATTGCTCTTTGATAAAAAAAAATCCCTAAAAGTAAAAGGATAATAGAGAAAGTAAACTTCCTAAGCTCAGAAACATCAGTTGTCAGTTTTAAGCTAACATTACATACCAGTAGCTCTAGAAGAAATTGTGAAGCAGAAAATGTTTTATTTCCTTGAGGTGAAATTTTCTTTCTTCTTTTATCCCCCTCTCATCCATTCTCCCTCAGGTCATCAAGTGTTTCTTCTGTTCCTTCACTGTATCTGTGTTTTGGCTTGATTAGTGGTAGATTACTCACTAAAACTGAGATATCAATCATTCGTAAGTTCCATGGTAAGGCCTTTGCTTATCATAATACAAGGAAATGAGTTTAGTAACATTTTAGGTAGCACTTACTGCTTTGTTTGGCATTATACAGATCATTACTCATAGTGGAAATCGACAATATCCTCTCAAAGGACTAATTATGCTGTTTTTCTCATAGATAATTTTACCTGTTCCCTGAAATCTTGTTGTTGTCGTTACGTGCTGTCAAGTCGGTTCCGACTCATAACAACTCTATGTATAACAGAACGAAACACTGCTAGTTCCTGAGCCAGCGTCAAAATGACTGTAATGTTTGAGCCCATTGTTGCAGCCACTGTGTCAATTCATTTCATTGAAGGTCTTCCTCTCTTTCGCTGACCTTCTACTTTACCAGGCATGATGTCCTTCTCCAGGGACTGTTTCCTCCTGATAACATGTCCCAAGTACGTTAGATGAAGTCTCACTATCCTCACCTCCAAGAAGCCCTCTGGCTGTATTTCTTCCAATATAGACTTGTTCTTTCTTCCAGCAGTCCATGATATACTCAATATTCTTTCCGAGTACCATAGTTCAATTGCATTAATTCTTTCTTTGTGTTCCTTATTCATTGTTCAGCTTTTGCATGCATATGAGACAATTGAAAATAACACGGCATTGGTGAGGTGCATGTTAGTCCTCAAGGTGTCATCTTTGCTTTTCAATACTTTAAAGAGGTCTTTTGCAGCAAATTTGCCAAATGCAATATGTCATTTGATTTCTTGACTGCTGCTTCCATGGGTGTTGCTTGTGGGTCCAAGGAACATGAAATCCTTGACAACTTCAATATTTTCTCCATTTATCATGATGTTGCTTATTGGTCTAGTTGTGAGAATTTTTGTTTTCTTTATATTGAGGTGTAATTCATACTGAAGGCTGTAGTCTTTGATCTTCATCAATAAGTACTTCAAGTTCTCTTTGCTATCCACAAGCAAGGTCTTGTCCTCTGCTTACCACCTGACCAAAAACCAAACCTGTGGCCGTGGAGTCGATTCCGACTCATAGCGACTCTGTAGGACAGAGTAGAACTGCCCCACAGAGTTTCCAAGGAGCGCCTAGTGGATTTGAACTGCCGACCTTTTGGTTAGCAGCCGTAGCACTTAACCACTACACCACCAGGGTTTCCACAGGTTGTTAATAAGTCTTCGCCCAATACTGATGCAGTGCTCTTCTTCATATAGTTCAGCATACAGATTGAATAAGTATGGTGAAAAGATGCAACCCTGGCACACATCTTTCCTGATTTTAAACCATGCAGTGTCCCCTTGTTCTGTTTGAAAGACTGCCTCTTGATCTATGTACAAGTTCCTTATGACCACAATTAAGTGTCCTGTAATTCCCATTCTTTGAAATGTTATCCCTTATTTGTTATGATCCTCATGGTTGAATGCTTTTGCATAGTTAATAAAACACAGGTAAACATCTTTGTGGTATTTTCTGCTTTCAGCCAAGATCCATCTGACATCAGCAATGATATCACTTGTTCCACGTCCTCTTCTGAATTCGACTTGAATTTCTGGCAGTTCCCTGTCAATGTACTGCTGCATCTGTTTTTGAATTATCTTCAGCAAAATTTTACTTGTGTGTAATGTTAATGGCATTGTCCAATAGTTTCCATGTTCTGTTGGGTCACCTTTCTTTGAAATGGGTACAAACATAGAACTCTTCCAGTTGGTTGGCCAAGTACCTGAAATCTTACAAGGGAAAATCCCTTTCAAATAAAAGAGTTAGCATTACTTTTGTCCACAATTTTATTCTCATTTGCTTTCTCTTTTCTCACTGAGCTTTGATGTCATCCAGAATTCTAGATCAGCTGCGTTCTGAATACACTAAAATCCACATAGAAGCGGACTGTAAACTCCATGAGGGCTGAAAAGCGCCGTTCAAAAATGGGATGGAGTACTTCACAATTTCTGAAACTTATAAAGCTGTCCTTAAGGGATCAAGTCTATCCATTAGTACCATTGGCAATCAATGAACAAAACTGATAATAAAACTTTCTACAATTTGCATGAATATTTATTTTGCAGCCTAGAGCTTCTAAGTGTTCTTAGCAATTCTGGCAATTCTGCAAAGTTATTATTTTGGATTTTCAGTTCACTTATTCTATTTCTCATCAACAATTAACACCTTCCTGTAGCCAAGCCAATAGTTTTCACTGTGATTCATATAACATTTAAAAGAAGAAAGATATTGAGTAGTTTAAAGTATATTTTCATGCATGTTTACAGTTCTGTCTTTGTATTAAAAACTCCAGAGATAACAAATTACTTCATAAAATCCAAGCTTACCAAAGTAGTACCATTTACTATTCAAATTCATATTTTTAAATACACCTTGCAACTCCCATCCTGTCAGTCTTACTCCTTAGAAAGAACACACCAGGCAAACATTTTACAAATTGCTGTATCAACATATGCTATTTTGCATTTCCTTGATAATTCTTAAGAAAATAGCAAGCTTAACAAATTATTTTATAGTTTTCTCCAGAATCTTGATATTTCAAGTTTTTGAGACTCCTGCTTTTTTTATCTGACCTTTTCTACCTAAATATCATATTTTTGCATTGTATTTTGATAACTCCATAACATTTTTAAAATGAATATTTTGTGCTTTTGTGTTGAAAGTGTACAGAGCAACATGGCTAGAGCACATTCCATTTTTTAATTTAAATTATTTTTATTGTTTTAAGCAGACTTTAACCTTTATAACATTCTGGATGCAATTCTGATTAACACCTTCCCTATTTAGCCTTGTGATTCAGCAAAGACAAAAGTTTTCTCCAATAGTGGCTATAAGCAACTTTTTCTTATCTGACCCAATCCCCCCACACCAAAAAAAATTCTAGGCCACCTTTTTTGTTTTTTACTTCAACAGGAAAATTTTATTGTTGACATCCATGATGAAGGGGCAGAGAGACTGTCTAATTGAAATTACAGAAGAATATAAATAAGGAAATCTGCCTTTTTATTAGGCATTATATATATGTTGGAATCAATGGCAATGGGTTTGGTTTGTTATACTATTAACATATAGGAATATTTGTGAAGTTGCATCATGGATGCTTATTCCTTATGCCTATACAGTGCTTCAGCATTCACAGAGAATATTCATATGTCTTCTCTTACCAGAAAACAAAATATGAGTTAGGCATTATTACACCATTTTTTGGAAACTGAGTCTTAACAGTGATGAAGTATGTTGTCCGATCTCATCAAAAAAAATAAACTCCAATTATTGTACTAGAATCGTATTTCTTATATTCCTTAATACCTTAAGTTTGATGTACCTGAGATACTCTACTATCAACATAAACAAAGAAGTATATTTTTGGAATGTCAAGTTATGTGACTACAGAAAGCTTGGGGTCTTTTAGGGTACCACTGCACAAGTATTTCTGAGCCACAATCTTGTTATCATCACCAGCAAAAGTATTCCAACTTGTGCCCCCAACTCCTGGAGACTGACTGGTTACTTCCTTTTTCAGTCTGTCATCAGTCTGCCCATAATACTTCACCCCAAACATAAGAACAGATATCTCCTTTAATTCTACAGAACTCTGTTTAGTCCAAGCTGTAACTCTAAAACAAACTTCAGTGCAAGCTTGGAGATAGCAGGAAGAAATTACAACTCAGAAAAGAAAACGTTAGAACCAGACAGGACCCATAAATTCTCCTGGATATCACAAATGAAGACTCTTTACAGGATGAACTTCTCTGGCTCTCCCTCACTTTATTGTCCATTCTCCTGCTTTCAGATGGCAAGGGCTGGTTTATCTCCCTCAATGGTAATGTTTTGATCCTAACTTCTACCTTTTCCTTCTCTAGATTACTGCAGTGATGGAGGAAAATGTTATTTTCTATCCTCAGCCTTTCACCTACCTCAAAACAAAATATTAATAAGCTTTAGAAGTGCATATAGCCCCAAATTAAGACATACTTTTTATATTATTATGAATTACTTTAAAATAGCTTACAATTTAGCTTTCCTTTTGCATAAATAAAATGTCTATTCATTTTTCTTATTGATTCAAAAAACAGTTGCTGCCTGAAAATGAGTTAAAAATTACTATTAATAGCCTTAAAATGTTGTTTGACTCCCCTTCTTGGCAGAAACTGACAATCATCTTCCCTTTGTTTTGGGCGTATGTTTATTGGCCTCCTTTGCACTTAGATGTAGCCATGCTAGCCAATGGAATGTGAGTGAAAGCAATAAATTACATTTCTAGATCATGCCCATAAAAACCTTTCCTCACGGTCATCCACACTTTCCTTTTCTGTGGCTTGGTATGGAGGACCATGACGATCTTGGCAGCCACACGTTGAAAAGAGCAAAGCCACAAATTACAGCCAGATTTTCTCTCAAAGATCACTTGGTGATGCTTCCTTTGAGCAACAAGGGCAGTGGGCTGGTTAGTAAAAAGAAATAAAGTTTGCTTATGTTTAAGAACAAATATTTAGAGATTTGTTCTTTATGAAGAAACAAAAAAAACTCATTGTCATTGAGTCGATTCTGACTCACGGAAATTCCATGTATTACAGAGTAGAACTGCTCCATGTGGTTTTCTTGGCTGTGACTTTTACTGAAACATGTTGCCAGGTCTTTCTTTTGCAGTACCCCCGGGTGGGTTAGAACATCCTAGAGTCAATTCCAACTCATGGCGACCCTGGAGGACAGAATAGAACTGCCCCTAAAAGTTTCCAAGGAACAGTTGATGTACTTGAACTGCCGACCTTTCGGTTAGCAGCAGAATGCTTAACCGCTTTGCCACCAGGGCTCCTTTAGGTTAGTAGTCAAGCACAAACCGTTTGCACCACCCAGGAAAATTTGTTCTTTACGGCAGTTCACATTTCTTTAACTACAAGGTACATTGTCTATCCTTTTTTGTTTCAAAAACATTGGGTCCTCATCCATTTACATTACAATTAGTGAATGTCTTTTATGTTCCAGAGTCTTTGGCAGAGAAGCTGGGTGCAAAGATGGAAGAAGTAAAGGCCTCAGTCCTTGCTGAAGAAGAATCTCCCTTTCTTGTGACTGTAGGAGGTTCACAGATTGTGGGAGAGCTAGACAAGCTGGGCAACTCTGAATTGCGCCAATGTTGCTAGTTTCCCTGCTTATGTCTAGGCAGGGTGGTTTGAAGTAAACACCGACAAGAAACCACAACAGGTTGTGGATCTTAGCTCCAGCTTTCTTTCTGCCCCAGGCTTTACGATCACCAAGGGAAGTTCTCACCACTAATCTTCATTTTTTTCTTCAAATTCTCTCTCCTTGGGAGTCTACTCGGAAAGATTGTTTCTTCCAGTTTCATTTCTTCTTTGGAGCGAAAATTTGCATTTGGAATTAGATCTTTGAAAGGATGCTTTCTGATGGCCCAAATGGCTATAATTATTCTCTGTCCCTCTCCCCACCCTCCCCCTCCCCCAGCATTTCTAGGCTTCAAACAAATCACTGTATCTCTTCCTCTGAAGCCTAATGGTTTGCCTAAGAAGCAGGGCTAAAGAGATACAATTCCAGGTTGGCGCCCCATGTCTAACTACCCCCCTCTTCCGGTAAACTTGCAATGTACTCTGTGCAGTGAAATATACAAACCCTGGAATCTAAGACTGAGTGGAGGAAGAGCCTCAGGGTCCTTCATCCACTGTGAAAAGAGAGGGGGCACGTGTGGAAGTTTTCCACCCTACCCAGACAGCTTTTGAGCCGGGGGGAGCATTAGTGATGAAATTTTCCCTATTTTACCCTGTCTGTTGTCTGTGAGTGACTGAGCAGCTTTCACTTAGGGAAATTTTCCTAATTTTACCCTGTCTATCATCTGTGCGTAATTAAAACAGCTTTCACTGTGTAGGGCTTGATCAGCCTAAACGGACAGAATGCCCATAGAGTTGTTGGTACCACTGGGTGGAATTCTCATTCCAGCACTCTGGTGGTACTTGGGATCTGGATACAGCCTTTAAAGCTACCTGGGCGTTCAGCACAATCTTGGACCTTTCCTTAAAGGCTACGTGTATTCAGAACACTTATCTCTATTTTATTGTGTTACTCCTTTTTAGAAAGAAATAAAGAAAGACAATGCATGTTGTCCAACACTGCTTTGTTTGCAAATGAATAATAGAAATATAAAACCCCACCCCTCAATTACTGGTAAAGGACAGAGGTGTTCTGGTTAAGATAAAAATAAAAGAAAAAACAAGTTGCAATTCAGTCAGTTCTGTCTCAAAGCAACCCTATAGGACAGTGTAAAACTGTCCCATAGGGTTTCCAAGGAAGGTTTGAACAGCTAACCCTTTGGGTAACAGCTGAGCTCTTAACCACTGTGTCACCAGGGCCCCTAAGATACAAAAGTGTTATTAAGTGTTAACTAAAGTAACACAAAATATTAAAAAAAAAAAAAAGACAATGGCTTGTATTAAATTTATCTATATTTGAAATGGGTATATTCTGAACACAGAGAGAAGAACAAGAAAAACAGATGAGAGCAAGGACATATTGCCAAGGGGTGAAGAGTCACTTTCAGAAGGACGAAGTGTTCAGAAAAGCAAGACTGGAGACTTAAAAGACACACACTAATCTGTAAACAATGATGACGATAAACATGGTTCACACAAAAAATTCCTCTTTGATCCTGCTGCCCTCTAAAGCTTGCATCCCTTTTCTCCTTAGCCCTAAGCTTCTCCAAACAGAGGTCTCTTTCAGTTGCTTCATTTTCTGAGCACTTGTTTTTACTCCTTAACTCTTTATTCACCTTACAAAAAGACTCAAATTCTATGGAATAATGCCATGGTCAAGAAATAGGCTTTAGAACCGACAGACTTAAATTGGAATCCAGACCCTACTACTTACAAGTAACTTTGAAAAATTATTTAACCCCTCTAAGCTGTCATTCCTCACAGACAAAATGGGTATAACCATTCATGTGGCAGCTATGTCAATTAAATGAAATGAATGAATATAATGTAAATCCCTTACCACCATTCTTGGCACAGGGTAAATAATGAATAGTGTTTTATTCATTGGAGTCCCTAGGTAGTACAAACATTAATGCACTCACTGCTAACTGAAAAGTTAGAAGTTTGGGTCCACCCAGAGGCATCTCAGAAGAAAGGTCTGGCAATTTACTTTTGGAAAAATCAGATATTGAAAACCCTATAGAGCACAGTACTACTCTGATACACAAGAGGTCATCGTGAGTTGGAATTAACTGGATGGCAACTGGTTGGTTTTGTTGTTATTCTTTGAATCCTATCTCCTTCCTCAGTCCTTTCCCCTTGACCTCTCAGACACGTTCAACAATAATGATCTTGTAGTCTTCATCTTTTGTTTCTTCACACCGTCTCTTCTCTCCCTGCCTTCTTGACCACTCTTTTATCAATTAGCCTACTTTTCTTCTTCCAGAGCTTAAATATGAGTTCCCTAAAGATCTGATCCTGGATCTCCCTATTATTAATCTACTTGAAAATTTCATCTAATGTAACAGCCTCATCTTACATACCCGTTCAAATTATTTTCAAGCATTTCTGTTTATCCCTGACTTCTCTTAAGCTCCAGTTAAATTATCCAAGTTTCTAAACCTACTCATTATTCTCATCGCTTTGCATCATTTTTCACTTTTTCACCTTTTATAGTCAATGAGTTTCTAAGTCCTATAATGTCTTCTTCTGAAGTAAAAATTTTGTAACTTCTGAACTTTGCTTTCAACTTCTGTTCTGCATTAGTACTTTTATCATTTTAATTCAAAACCTCTTTACTTTAAAAGTTAAATGGTCTCATTGCCTTTATCCCTGTTCCAGTTGACAGCATTATGTCTGAAGCTCCTATGTTAGAGAGCATAATTGAGCCTCCATTGTCTGACACAGGTTTTGATGTCTATAAAGCTAATAAAGCTAGGCATATAAGATACATCACCAAAGAAATTAGGTGGAAACTGGCAAATTCTAGTACGTGCCTTATTCACAGGTGTAGCTCTAATCAGCTTCATTGAGTGCTGCCATTGATGCATGCTGGACAGGTGCTATACAGTGCCTTCTCAGTCTCTTTTGCTCTGAAGAGTAGACAAAAATTTCTATTTTGTATTACAATCTCTGAATTTAAAAATATTACCCCCTTTTAAAAATACTTTAAAACATACTTTTGGACAGACAAAATACATCTTAGGAGAGACTGGAATACATTGGCCATCAATTTTAGATCTCATCAAATCACCTAAAATAAAACAAACTTTCAAAAAGGATGAAAATTTCTCATGAACAAACAAAACTAACTGAAACCTGTTGTATATACTCCCTTTCCAGCGAACTCAACTGTACCCATTGCTTTCCCTCATGGGCCTGTAGAATAGACTGCATCCTGGTTGGGAAACACTGGTTTAAGGAATAAAAATTACAGGCTAAATTGTGATATTCAACATCTCCTATCAACTCTTCTTAACCGTCTTTTTTAACCTTATTTCCTAAAATCATCCACCATGAACTTTCCTTCCAGTCCAACTAAGCTTATTTGATTCTCTAGACTTCTCCTACTTGGAATTACTTTACATACCCTCATGACCATATTTCCCACAATCTAGAGGAACTATTGTATTTTTTTTAACACCCAGAATTTAATCATATTAAAGAGTATTGTTGTGCTTTATTCCAATCATATTTGATTGTTTCCTTCCTTGAACCTCATGGTAACAGATAAAACTTTTTGACTGTTAGCAAACTTTTCTATTTTGTGATTCTAAATATGCCTGGAACTAGGACTGTTTGATTTACATTTTTTCAGACCAACAGATATCAGGATCCTCATATGGGCTGTTGTTTTTCAACGGAGATGAGATAAATCAATCCAGCAAGTGGAATTCCCTAAGACATATTTTATGCCCAGGTTACCACTGGAACAGAAAGTAGAGTGGTTTTAAACCTTCCTGATAGTATAGCACTGTACTGTGGTTTGTCAATTTTTGCTTCCTTCCTGTTTGCAAGCAGTTTATGGTTGAGATAAGACCAAAGTTTAGTTAGGAAAACAGCAAGGATTAGTTAAGGTAGCAAGAATGGTAGAACAAAGATAGAACCTGTGATAATGAAACCTGCCATTTTTAAGGTCACTTTTAATCTTCTCTTAAATTTTGGTATTTTGACCACTTTTTCCAAAAACAAGGACAGTTTTGTTTTTCTTGTGACTTCAGTTTTTATATAAGATTGCTATACAATTATCAATAGTCTATTAAAAAAAAAAACTTTTCTAATTACAATGCCACTTATATCTGCATGATTTTTAGTATTCGGTAAATGCTAATATTTACTAAAATGCATAATGCAGACTTATAACCAAGTATCTCTGATTTATTTCCCAGAAAATTTCAGGTTAAGTATTGTATATTTTCACTAATATCCTTTCAATAGTTTGCTTTTTTTATTCTCTTCACACATTTTCTTATTGTCAGCTACAAATTGAGATAAATTTAGAGGCAAGCTTGTGGAAGTTAAGATTTCCTGAGATACAGATTAGAAGAATAAAAAAAAAAAAATGCAAGAAACGTATTAGGGAAACTCCTGAGAAGACAAATCAGAAGCCAGCGGGGAGAGTTTGGTATTTGCCTTCACAGGAGTACCCTTAATAAATTTATTAACTGGAGAAACTAATAGACAACAAAGCATCTTGACTCTTGGGAAAAAGGGAGTGAAGGAAGGAATTTTGGGTGGAAGAGTGTTAGAATGTTGTGTGTTGTAGGATGTTCAGCACAGCTGCTGAAAAGTCCTTAAGCCAAAGTTGCCTGTACAAGGAGACATGCACCTTCCAGCTATGGTCTACCTTAGTATCTCTGCTGTCATTCATCATCTGGGCACAGGCCATGGAAGAGGGACTGCAACACAAACTTCTTGATGAATCTCAGAATCTAGCAACTTGGGACTTTAGTCAATTATACTCTGTGCCATCTGAAATCAGAGAAAAGGCGGGGCCAAGATGGCGGAGTAGGCAGACTCTTCCTGTGGTCCTTTTTACAACAAAGACCCAAAAAAAAAACCCAAGTGAATTGATTATATGGGACAATCTAGGAGTCCTGAACATCAAACACAAAGCTAAAGAGTTGGACTGAGCAGCAGGGGGAGGGAGAGACAGTTTGGAATCAGCGAGGATTTTCCAGAACTGACCTGGCCAGTACCCTGCAGGCTGGCTCAGCCGGTTCATGTAGGCTGGCAAGCAGTAGCTCTCAGGATGTGTTTTGCACACCAGGAGAAACCAAGTGCTGTAGAGTCTGCACAAGCTTGCAGAACTAGGGGAAAGTTGCATTGGATCTGTGAAAGTTAAGTGCAAGTGTCTAACCTACCGCACAAGATCAAAAAAACACTTCCCCTCTGGGAAGTACCTCTTTTCAATTCTACCAGCCTCCTCACCATTCTGCTTTGGTCCCAGCCTGGCTTCAGTGATTACTGCTCCCCCTAGGCCACAAATGGGACCCCTCACATGCACCAAGCCCTTCTCCCAGCTTTGGAGAGGGAACAAATAACAAAGAGACAAAAATAATCTGCCAGCTTTCCTAAGCTGGGAACTTTTGCCTAGGCATAGGCATAAGGGGTCCACAGACTTTGAATGCCTTTCACCAATGCCTAGACAGTGTGGGCCCATTTCAACAGCATAGGCCTTCATTAGCATAGTACAACAGGGTATATACCTGAAGCCTATTTTCAACTGCAATAATTAAGAGGGAGAAGCAGATTCTTGAAATTTCACTCTGGCCTTCCCATTAAGCAGGATCCTCACCTACCCACATGAGAGACCTGAGGACTGGTGGTTCCACACACTCCACCTAGCCACACATGACAGGAGTCTAAGAATAAGTGGTGCCTACCAGTCCTTACAGCCAACAGCATTGGGTGCCCAAATTCTGGCTGCAAAATCCACCTACCTACACACTCGAGGGAACAGGGACACTCCTTCCACCCAGGAACTCAGAAGCAGCCATCAGCCCCATAGCTTGCTCAGCACATAACCCGCTACTGCAGCCAGATACTTCTGCCTGCTCCAATCATGCCTACATAGCACTGTTGGTCTAGAACTGTAGTTGAGAGCCTGCACTACGCACTTGGTGTAACATGACCTCGACACCTGAGCTGAATCTACACAAGAAAAGTAAACAGATTCCTTGACTCACACACCCAGTAGCAGCTCTAACCACCTAGTGACAGGATATGAGAGTTTCAAAGTTGCCAATAATCAATGTAGCTCACATGACCATCCTATTTGGGCATATCAAAACAAAGCAAAACAAAAAGCTAGGACACATTAAGCAAACACGAATAAATAAATATAACTTACTGATAGCTTGGAGACAACAGTCAATATCAAATCTCATAAAGAAGCAGACCATGATGGCTTCAGCAAGCACCCAAAACAAACAAACAAACAAAAAACCAGGAAACCTCCCGGAGGAAGATAAAATCTTGGAATTACTGGAGGTAAAATTTAAGAGATTAATATACAGAGCTTTTCAAGAGATCAGGAAGGAGATCAGGCAAAACATAGATCAAGCCAAGAAACACACAGACAAAGCAATAGAGGAGCTCAAGAAGGCTATATGAGAGGAAAATGACAAATTTAACAGGTTACAAGAACCCGTACAGAGACAGCAAATAAAATACAAAAGATAAAAAAATAAAATTTGAGAATTGGACAACTCAATAGAAAGTCATAGGAGCAGAACTAAGGCAATAAAAGTCAGAATTAGTGAGACTGAATATAAAGCATTTGACACTAATTTAAATGAAGAAAAATCAGATAAAAAGAAAAGAAACCCTAAGAATTAGGTGGGATTGTATCAAGAGGAATAACTAATTGGAGTACCAGAATGGAGGGAAGGAGGAGGGGAGACAGAAAATACAGAAGGAATTGTTGAATATTTTCTGGCAGAAAACTTCCCTGATATAGTGTAAGACCAGAAGACACCTATCCAAGAAGCTCATTAAACCCTACACAGGGTAGACCCCAAAAGAAAGTCACCAAGACATATTAAATGAAACTTCCCAAAACCAAAGATAAAGAGAGAATTTTAAGAGTGGCTAGGGATAAAGGAAAAGTCATCTACAAAGAAGAGCAAATAAGACTAAGCTCAAACTACTCAGCAGGAACCATGCAGGCAAGAGGGCAATGGGATGACACAGATAAAGCCTTGAAGGAAAAAAAAATTGACAGCCAAGAATTATATATCCAGAAAAACTGTCTCTGAAATATGATGGTGAAATTAGGGCATTTCCAGATGAACAGAAGTTAAGGGAATTTGTAAAAAACAAACCAAAATTACAAGGAATACTAAAGGGAGTCCTCCAGTTAGAGAATCAGTAATATCAGATAGCAACCCACGATTAGAACATGGGGCAGAACAACCAGATATCAACTCAGATAGGGAAGTCACAAAATTAAGTCAAAGCTGAACAATGAAAATAGGGAAACAGAGAAGTCAATATGTAAAAGATGACAACATTAAAACAAAAAAGAGGGACTAAATAATGTAGCCATAGAACTTTCATATGGAGAGGATTTCAAGGTGATATAAAGAAATAAAAGATCGGTTTTAACTTAGAAAAACATGGGTAAATATTAAGGTAACCACAAAGGAAACTAAGAATTCTGCACACTAAAACAAAAAAAAGAAGAAAAATATAAACACTCAGTAAATACAGTCAACAACAATGAAAAAGATAAAAAAGAAAACACATAAAGAAAAACAACAGCGCAGAAAATTAAGCAGAACAAAGAAACTGTCAAACACACACACGCCCACAATACATCAAAATGACAGCACTAAACTCATACCTATCAATAATTAGGCTAAATGTAAATAGACTAAATGCACCAATAAAGTGACATAGAGAGTGGAAGAATGGATTAAAAAACCACAATTACTCTATATGCTGCCTATAAGAGACACACCTTAGACTCAAAGACACAAACAAACTAAAACTCGAAGGATGGAAAATAATGCTTCAAGTGAACAATAATCAAAAAAGGGCAGGAGTGACAATACTGATCTCTGACAAAAGAGACTTTAAAGCAAAATCTATCACAAAGTATAAGGAAGGACACTATATAATGATTAAAGGGACAATACACAAGGAGGACATAACCATAATAAATATTTACACACCCAATGACAGCGTTCCAAAACACAGAAAACAAACTCTAACAGCATTGAAATAGACAGCTCTGCAATAATAGTAGGATACTTCAATACACCACTTTTGGGGAAGGACAGAACATCCAGAAAGAAGCTCAGTAAAGACAAGGAAGATCTAAATATGATAATGAACCAACTTGACCTCATAAACATATACAGAACACTCCACACAACAGCAGCCAAGTATACTTTCTTTTCCAACACACATGGGACATTCCCCAGGATAGGTCACATATTAGGCCACAAGCAAGAGTTAACATAATCCAAAGCATCAAAATATTACAAAGCATCTTTTCTGACCATAACACCATAAAAGTAGAAATCGATGGCAGAAAAAGTAAGGAAAACAAAATCAAATACATGGAAATTCAAAAACACCTTGCTCAAAAAATGTTGGGTTATATAAGAAATTAGGACGGAATAAAGAAATTCATAGAATCAAATGAGAAGGAAAACACATCCTACCAGAACCTTTGGGACACAGCAAAAGTAGTGCTCAGAGGTCGATTTATAGCAGTAAATGCACACATCCAAATAGAAGAAAGGGTCAAACCAAAACATTAACCCTACAACTTGATCAAATAGAATGACAATAGAAAAATTTTAAAAAAAGCCCTCTGGTACCAGAAGAAAGGAAATAATAAACGTTAAAGCAGAAATAAATGAAATAGAGAATTGAAAGGATTAACAAGACCAAAAACTGGTTCTTTGAAAATATCAACAAAATCAGTAAGCCACTGGCCAAACTGACAAAAGAAAAACAGGAAAGGAAGCAAATAAACCAAATAAGAAATGAGAGGGGTGATGTCACAACAGAACAAACTGAAATTAAAAGAATAGTAACAGAATACAAAGAAAAATTGTACTCCAACCTAGAGGAATTGGACAAATTTCTAGAAAAACACTACCTGCCTAAACTAACAAAAACTGCTGTAGAAAAGCTAAATAAACCTATAACAAAAGAAGAGATTGAAGAAGTAATTTAAAAGCTCACAAGCAAAAAAAAAAAATTAAAAAAAACCCTAGCCCTGATGGCTTCAGTGGAGAATTCTACTAAACTTACAGATAAGAGTTAACACTAGGATTATTAAAGGTATTTCAGACCATACAAAAGGGTGGAATACTCCAAACTCATTCTATGAAGCCAGCATAACCCTGATGCCAAAACCATCTAAAGACACCACAAAAAAAGAAATTACAGACCAATAACCCTCATGAACATAGACACAAAAATCCTGAACAAAATTCTAGCCAATAGAATTCAACAACATATCAAAAAAATAATTCATCATGACCAAGTAGGATTCATACCAGGTATGCAGGGATGGATCAATGTTAGTAAAACAATCAAAGTAATCCATCACATAAATAAGACAAAAGACAAGAACCGCATGATCTTGTCAACTGATGCAGAGAAGGCAATTGACAAAGTCCAACACAAATTCATGATAATAACTCTCAGCAAAATAGGAATACAAGGGAAATTCCTCAACATAATAAAGGGCATTAATACAAAGCCAACAGCCAACATCATCCTGAATGGAGGGAGTCTGAAAATTTCCCCTTGAGAACGGGAACCAGACACAGGTGCCCTTTATCACCACCCTTATCCAACATTGTGCTGGAAGTCCTAGCCAGAGCAATAAGGCAAGGAAAAGAAATAAAGGACATCCAAATTGGTAAGGAAGAAGTAAAAGTATCCCTATTTGCAGATGATATAATCTTATACACAGAAAACTACTGGAACTAATAGAAGCTTTCGGCAAAGTATCATCATACAAGATAAACATACAAAAATCAGTTGGATTCTTCTACACCAACCAAGAGAACTTCAACGAGGAAATCACCAAATCAATACCATTTACAGTAGCCCCAAGAAGATCAAATACTTAGGAATAAATATAAACAGAGATGTAAAACACCTATACAAAGAAAACTACAAGACACTACTGAAAGAAACCAAAAGAGACCTACATAGGTGGAAAAACATACCTTGCTCATGGATAGGAAGACTCAACACTGTGAAAATGTCAATTCTACCCAACATGATTTACAGATAAAATGCAATCCCAATCCAAATTCCAATGACATTTTTTAATGAGATGGAGAAACAAAACACCAACTTCATATGGAAAGGGCAGAGGCTGGATAAGTAAAGCATTACTGAAGAAGAACAAAGTGGGAGGGCTCATATTACCTACTACCTGATTTTAGAACCTATTATACTGCCACAGTAGTCAAAATAGCCTGGTACTGGTAAAAGTACAGACACACAGACCAATGGAACAGAACTGAGAATCCAGACATAGATCTATCCACATATGAGCAGATGACATTTGACAAAGCCCCAAAGTCCGTTAAACGGGGAAAAGACTGTCTCTTTAACAAATGGTGCTGGCATAACTGGATATTCATCTGCAAAAAAAATGAAACAAGAACCACAGCTTACACCATGTACAAAAACTAACTTAAAACGGATCAAAGACCTAAATATAAAATCTAAAATGATAAAGATCATGGAAAAAAAATAGGGGCAACGCTAGGAGCCCTAACACTTGGCATAAACAGAATACAAACCATAACTAGCAATGCACGAACACCAGAAAAGAAACTAGATAACCGGGAGCTCCTAAAAATCAAACACTCATGCTCATCAAAAAACTTCACTAAAAAAGGGAACAGGCAACCTACAGACTGGGAAAAATTTTGGGGGTATGACATATACTATCAGGCTCTAATCAAAAATCTACAAGATACTGCAAAACTTCAACAACAAAAAGACAAAGAACCCAATTAAAATACGGGCAAAGGATATGAACAGTCACTTCATCAACAGGTAGCAGATACATGAGGATATGCTCACGATCATTAGCCATTAGAGAAATGCAAATCAAAACTAAAATAAGATACCATCTCACTCCAACAAGGCTATCACTAACCCAAAAAACACAAAATAATAAATGGTGGAGAGATTACAGAGAGGCTGGAACACTTAGGCACTGCTGGTGGGAACATAAAATGGTACAACCACTTTTGAAATTGATCTGGTGCTTCTATAAAAACCTAGAAATAGAAGTACCGTACGATCCAGCGTTCCCACTCCTTGGAATATATCCTAGAGAAATAAGAGCCATCACAAGAATAGATATATGCACACCCATATTCTTTGCAGAACTGTTCACAAAAGCAGAAACATGGAAACAACCCAGGTGCCCATCAGCAGAGGAATGGATAAACAAATCATGGCACAAACACAGAATGGAATACTACGTAATGATAAAGAACAATGATGAACTCATGAAACATCTCCCAACATGGATGAATCTGGAAGGCATTATGCTGAGTGTAGTCAGTCACAAAAGGACAAATATTATATGAAATCACTATTGTAAGAACTCAACAAAAGTTTTAAACACAGAAGAAAACATTCTCTGATGGTTACGAGGGTGGAGAGGGAGGGAGAGGGGAATTCACTAACTAGATAAAAAAAAAAAAAAAAAGAAAGTAGACAAGAATTACCTGAAGGGGGTTTTAGAGTCGGATCCAGGTTGGCGGAATAGACAGATGCTTCTGGAGAGCCCTCTTTACAACAAAGACCCCCAAAAACAAGTGAAACGAGTATATTTATGACAAGCTGGGAGCCCTGAGCTTCAAAGGCAAGTTTAGAAAATGAACTGAGGGGCAGGAGGAAGAACAGTCCATTCAGAAGTGGAGAGGAGTTACCAGATCTGGATCGCGGGGAGCCCTCAGGCACCATTCCTGGAGGGCGGCTGCTGTGGGCTGGTACTAGTGTTCGGCCACAGTTCAATCAGGGAGAAGCAGCCAGCCACACAGCCTACCCAAACCTCCAGAACCTGAGAAGAACAGCGCTCTCAACAAAAGCAAACTGCTTGCGTATATTTTACTGTGCTCCCCGCCCCCAAGCCTGCTGAATTCAGTGGCTGAATTCCCTGGGCCTGAGATAGGGCACTGTTGAGCACCTAGAGCCATCCTCCTGGCCTTGGGGAAGGAAAAAATTTGCAATTGGGGGAAAAGATAATTTGCTAGCTCCACTAACTGGGGGAACTCAGGACAGAAGCGGATCCTATCCAGGCATAAACCATCCATGGAATTGGAGCACATTTGCCTCCTATATGGACCTGTGTGGGCCTATTGTGGGAGAATAGGCCCTTGTTGCCAGACTCAACCATTTCAGCTGTGTGGTGGAGAGGTGGGTGTTTGATAATTGACACTGCTTTGCCTATTAAACAAGGTCCTTACCTGCCCACATCAGGGGACCTAAGGACTGGTAGCTACACTCAAGTCACCCAGCCACCTGCGACAGGGGTCCAAAGATAACTGGTACCTCCCAGTCCTTACAACCAAACACTTTGGGTGCCCATGGTCCCTCTGCAGAACCCACCCATCTGCATGCTCTAGGAAACAGAGAAGCGCTTTCTTCAGAGATGCTCGGGGGTGGGTTCTCAGCTCCCTGCCTTTTTTAGAGCATGACTCCCTGCTGCAATCAGATGCCGGTATATACACCAATCACCCCTGCCCCTCTAAGACTGTAGGACAGAGCCTGTACCACGAACTTGATGATCAGCTACCTGGAAACCTGAGCTGAATTCACACAAGAAAACTGAATGGACTCCTAAACTGATATACCAGGTGACAACTCTAGCCATCTGGGGACAGGACTTCAGGGCTCTAAAATAAAGGTGGAAATAATCAAGCTAGCTCACTCAAGCAACCAATAGGGATATACCAAAACAAAATAAGAAGCTATGACAGAGAAAGCAAGCATAAACTAATACAATAACTTATAGATGGCTCGGAGACAACAGTTAATGTCAAGTCATATAAAGAAACAGAGCATGATCACATTAACAGGCTCTCAAAACAAAGAATCCAGGGATCTTCTAGATGAAAGTGCATTCCTGGAATTACCAGATGCAGAATACAAAAGTTTAATATCCAGTACCCTTCAAGACATCAGGAAGGAAATGAGGCAATATGCAGAACAAGCCAAGGAACACACATATGAAGCAATTGAAGAAATTAGAAAGATTATTCAGGAACATAATGAAAAGTTGAAGAAGCTGGAAAAATCCACAGACAGCAATCAGAAATTCAGAAGATTAACAATAAAATTACAGAATTAGATAACTCAGTAGAAAGCCAGAGGAGGAGAACTGAACAAGTAGAAGCTAGAATTTCTGAACTTGAAGATGAATCGCTTGGCACTAATATATTTGAAGAAAAATTAGATAAAAGAATTTAAAAAAATGAAGAAACCTTAAGAATCATGTGGGACTCTATCAAGAGAAATAACCTACGAGTGATTGGAATACCAGAACAGGGAGGGATAACAGAAAGTACAGAGAAAATTGTTGAAGTTTTGTTGGCAGAAAACTTCCCTGATACCGTGAAAGATGAAAAGCTATCTATCCAAGATGCTCATCGAACTCCACATAAGGTAGATCTAAAAAGAAAGTCACTGAGACATATTATAATCAAACTTGTTAAAAACCAAAGATAAAGAGAGAATTATAAGAGCAGAGACGGATAAATGAAAAGTCACCTACAAAGGAGACCCAATAAGAATAAGCTTGGACTACTTGGCAGAAACCACGCAGGCAAGAAGGCAATGGGATGACATATTTAAAAACTTGAAGGAAAAAAATTGCCTGCCAAGAATCATATACCTGGCAAAACTGTCTCTTAAATATGATAGTGAAATTAAGACATTTCCAGATAAACACAAGTTTAGGGAATTCATAAAAAAAACAAACCAAAACTGCAAGAAATACCAAAGGGAGTTCTTTGGTTAGAAAATCAATCATATCAGGTATCAACCTAAGACTAGAACACTGGGCAGAGCAACCAGAAGTCAACCCAGACAGGGAAATCCAAAAAAACAGAGCAATAATAATAATAATAATAATAATAAAAGCCCAACACAGGGTGACAGCTATGTTATTATATAAAAGAAGACAACATTAAAATAATGAAGAGGGACTAAGAAATGTATTCATACACCTTCCATATGGAGAGGAAGATACGGCAATACAAAGATATAAAAGTTAGGTTTAAATTTAGAAAAATATGGGTAAATAATAAGGTAACCACAAAGGAGACAAACTATCCTACTCATCAAAATACAAGAAAAAAATAGAGACTCAGCAGAAACAAAATCAACAACAAATATGAGGAAAGGACAATATATAAAGATAACCTACTCGGCACATAAAATTAAGTGGAATAAAGAAACTGTCAACAACACAAAAAAAAGACATCAAAATGATAGCATTAAAAATTCATACCTATCCATAATTACCCCAAATGTAAATGGACTAAATGCACCAATAAAGAGACAGAGAGTGGCAGAATGTCTATATGCTGCCCACAAGAGACACTTAGAGGCACAAACTAAAACTCAAAGGATGGAAAAAAATATATCAAGCAAACAACAATCAAAAAAGAGCAGGAGGGGCAGTATTAATTTCTGACAAAATAGACTCTAAAGTTAAATCCATCAGAAAGGATAAGGAAGGACACTATATAATGATTAAAGGGACAATATTCCAAGAAGATATAACCATATTAAATATTTATGCACCCAATATCAAGGTTGCAAATACATAAAACAAACTCTATCAGTATTGAAAAGTGAGATAGACAGCTCCACAATAACAGTAGGAGACTTTAATACACCACTTTCAGTGAAGGACAGGATATCCAGAAAGAAGCTCAATAAAGACACGGAAGATCTAAATGCCACTATCGACCAATTTGACCTCATAGACATATACAGAACACTCCACCCAACAGCAACCAAGTGTACTTTCTTTTCTAGTGCACATGGAACATTCTCTAGAATAGACCACATATTAGGCCATAAAGCAAGCCTTAGCAGAATCCAAAACAGTGAAATATTACAAAGCATCTTCTCTGACCATAAGGCCATAAAAGTGGAAATCAATAACAGGAAAAGGAGGGAAAAGAAATCGAACACTTGGAAACTGAACAATACCCTGGTCAAAAAACACTGGATTATAGTAGACATTAACGATGGAATAAAGAAATTCAGAGAATCCAATGAGAATGAAAACACTTCATATCAGAACCTTTGGGACATACCAAAAGTGGTGCTCAGAGTCCAATTTATATCAATAAATGCACACATCCAAAAAGAAGAAAGGTCCAAAATCAAAGAATTATCCCTACAACTTGAACAAACAGAAAGAGAGCAACAAAAGAAACCCACAGGCACCAGAAGAAAACAAATAATAAAAATTAGAGCTGAACTAAGTGAAATAGAAAAGAGAAAAACAATTCAAAGAATTAACAAGAACAAAGCTGGTTTTTTGAAAAAAATCAACAAAATTGATAAACCACTAGCCAAAGAGACAAAAGAAAAACAGGAGAGGAAGCAAATAACCCAATAAGAAATGAGATGGGCGATATTACAACACACCCAACTGAAATTAAAAGAATCATATCAGATTAATATGAAAAACTACACTCAAATTTGAAAACCTAGAAGAAATGGATGAATTCCTAGAAACACACTATCTACCTAAACTAACACAAACACAGGTAGAACAACTAAAAAGACCCATAACAAAAGAAGAGATTGAAAACTCCCAACCAAAAAAAAAAGCCCTGGCCCAGACTGCTTCACTGCGGAGTTCTACCAAACATTCAGATTAGAGTTAACACCACTACTACTAAAGGTATTTCAGAGCATAGAAAAGGACAGAATTCTACTAAACTCATTCTATGAAGCCACCATATCCCTGATACCAAAACCAGGTAAAGACACCACAAGAAAAGGAAATTATAGACCTATATCCTTCATGAATGTAGATGCAAAAATCCTCAACAAAATTCTAGCCAATAGAATTCAACAACATATTAAAAAAATAATTCACCATGACCAAGTGGGATTAATACTAGGTATGCAGGGATGGTTCAACATGAGAAAAACAATTAATGGAATCCACCATATAAATAAAACAAAAGAGAAGAATCACATGATTTTATCAATTGATGCAGAAAAGCCATTTGACAAAGTTCAACACTCATTCATGATAAAAACTCTCAGCAAAATAGGAATAGAAGGAAAATTTCTCAACATAATAAAGGGCATTTATACAAAGCCAACAGCTAACATCACCCTAAATGGAGAACCAAAAAAAAAATTTTTTTTTTTTGTACATGGAAAAAAAAAAAATGGAGAGTGCCTAAAAATATACTCATTGAGATCAGGAAACAGACAAGGATGCCCTTTTCACCACTCTTGTTCAACATTGTGCAGAAGTTGTAGGCAGAGCAATTATTCTAGATAAAGAAATAAAGGGCATCCAGATTGGCAAGGAAGAAGTAAAAGTATCTCTATTTGCAGATGACATGATCTTATACACAGAAAACCCTAAGGAATCCTCCAGAAAATTACTGAAACTAATAGAACAGTTCAGCAGAGTATCAGGATACAAGATAAACATACGAAAATCAGTTGGATTCCACTACACCAACAAAAAGAACATCAGAGAGGAAATCACCAAATCAATGCCATTTACAGTAGCCCCCCAAAAGATAAAATACTTAGGAACAAATCTTACCAGAGATGTAAAAGACTTATACAAAAAAAAACTACAGTACATTTCTGCAAGAAACCAAAAGAGACTTACATAAGTGGAAGAACATACCTTGCTCATGGTTAGGAAGACTTAACATTATAAAAATAACCATTCTACCAAAAGCAATCTATATATTTAATGGAATTCCAATCCAAATCCCAAGAACATTCTTTAATGAGATGGAGAAACAAATCACCAACTTCATATGGAAAGAGGACCCAGATAAATAAGGCATTACTGAAAAAGAAAAACAAAGTGGGAGGCCCTACTTTACCTGATTTTAGAACTTATTATACTGCCACAATAGTCAAAACAGCGTGGTACTGGTACAACAACAGATACATAGACCAATGGAACAGAATTGAGAATCGAGACATAAATCCATCCATATATGAGCAGTTGATATTTGACAAAGGCCCCAAAAAAGTTAAATGGGGAAAAGACAGTCTTTTTAAGAAATGGTGCTGACATAACTGGATATCCATCTGCAAAAAAATGAAACAAGGACCCATACCTCACTCCATGCATAAAAATGAGCTCAAAATGGATCAAAAACCTAAATAGAAAATCTAAAACAATAAAGATCATGGAAGAAAAAATAGGGACAACGTTAGGAGCCCTAATACATGGCATAAACAGTATACAAAACATTATTAAGAATGCAGAAAAAAAAACTAGATAACTGGGAGCTCCTAAAAATCAAACACCTATGCTCATCCAAAGACTTCACCAAAAGAGTAAAAAGACTACATACAGACTGGGAAAATGTTTTAGCTATGACATTTCTGATCAGCGCCTGAGCTCTAAAATCTACACGATACTGCAAAAACTCAACTGCAAAAAGACAAATAACCTAATTAAAAAATGGGCAAAAGATATGAATAGACACTTCACTAAAGAAGACATTCAGGTAGCTAACAGATACATTACGAAATGTTCACGATCATTAGCCATTAGAGAAATGCGGATCAAAAATACAATGAGATTTCATCTCACTCCAACAAGGCTGGCATTAACCCAAAAAACACAAAATAGTAAATGTTGGAGAGGCTGTGGAGAGATTGGAACACTTATACACTGCAGGTGGGAATGTAAAATGGTATAACCACTTTGGAAATCGATTTGGTGCTTCCTTAAAAAGCTAGAAATAGAACTACCATATGATCCAGAAATGTGAGAGACTGACTTGATTTGTAAACTTTCACTTAAAGCACAATAAAAATTATTTAAAAAAAAAAATTAGCTGAAGGGAAGAACAACACACAATACAAGGGAAGTCAGCACAACTGGACTAAACTGAAAGCTAAGAAGTTTCCTAAACACAACCAAACACTTTGAGGGACAGAGTAGCAGGCACTGGGGTCTGGGGATCATGATTTTAGGGGACATCTAGGTTAATTGGCCTAATAAATTTTATTAAGAAAATATTCTGCATTCCACTTTGGTGAGTGGTGTCTGGGTTCTTAAAAGCCAGCGAGTGGCCCTCTAAGATGCATCAATTGGTCCCAAACCACCTGGAGCAAAGGAAAATGAAGAACACCAAAGACACGAATGAAATATTAGCCCAAGAGACCAAAGGGCTGCGTAAACCAGAGACTCCATCAGCCTGACACCAGAAGAACTAGATGGCACCTGGTTATCACCAACGACTACCCTGATGGGGAACACAACAGAGAGTCCCTGACCAAGCAGGAGAAAAGTGTGGCGCAGAGCTCAAATTCACATAAAAAGACCAGACTTAATGGTCTGACTGAGACTAGAGGAACCTTCAAAGACATAGTCTCTGGACTTTCTATTAACCCAGAACCAAAATCATTTCTTAAGCCAACTCTTCAGACAAAGATTAGACTGGACTAAAAATCATTTCTTAAGCCAACTCTTCAGACAAAGATTAGACTGGACTATAAAACATAAAATAATAATTGTGAAGACTGTGCTTCTTAGTTGAAGTAGATAGATGAGACTAAATGGGCAGTTCCAGTTGGGAGGCAGGATGAGAATGCAGAAAGGGACAGGAGCTGGTTGAATGGACATGGAAAACCCGGGCTGGAAAGGGAGAGTGTGCTGTCACATTACGGAGATTGAAACTGGTGTCACAAAACAATACGTGTATAAATTTTTGTATGAGAAATTAACTTGAGCTGTAAACTTTCACCTAAAGCACAATAAAAAAGAAAAGAAAGAAAAAAGAAACCAGAGAAGAGCTTTTCATGGTGGCCACAGAAATAAATTTCAAAACCTTTTTTTTTTTAGAAAATAGGAAATTCTAAAAAAACTTGCTCTTGAGTACAGGGGTTATTATGTGGAAACTTTCTTTAGTTATTTGGACGTTGTTTTTTGCTGATGTTTGTACTTTTCCTGTTGTTTTGGTTACAACATCCCATTAGTGTTCCCTACTGTTGTTGTTAGGTGCTGTTGGGTAGGTTCTGACTCATAGCAACTCTGTGTACAACAGAACGAGGTGTTTAAAATTCACTGACCCTTCATGCCTGTATCTGAGAGCAGCAGAGAAGGAACAGGGATGGGCAGACATCATCATAAACTGCAGCAACTATTGGGAGAAAAACTTCAAAAGATGCATTGGGAAGTGGCTTCTTTAAAAGAAGAAATGGTACCAAGTTCAGCCCTTAAATTCTGCTACAAAGAAAGACAAGAACACAACCTTGTTTTAAAAAAAAAATAGCACAATGACCCTAATAAATGTATGGTTCCCTGATATTTTCTGAAAAAAGTCACATCTTTCAAGAACTTTCTGTCATTTATTTTATGTCCAGTCAGATACTTGTAAACCATTACCAAAGAGGAATCGTTTTTCTGTCTTAGAAACCCTAGAGTTTTACTAGAGAGTTTGGAATCTGCTCTCTTTTAAAAACTGAAAGTTGTGATTTTTGGAGTTAAAACGATCTGCCTCAGAGCCCACATGCTTTACTTTAAACTGCTTCCTTTATTGCTGCTGAGTATTAGCATGAGCCCTGTTGAGAAACTGTCTCAAAAAAAGACATCATGCAAGCAGTGTCTGAATGGCTGACTTCTAAGTATTTTTAGAGGGAATTCCTGAATTTGGTAAGATATTGTTATACAAGATATTGTTATACAAGATGTTAAAGCTACTTCAAAAATTTAAAATTTTATGATTTAACTTCATTCTGTAGTATGCTGCTAAATAGAGGATAAAATCATATAATATTCAATATAAAATATTAATATATCTTAGCTTTAAGATAAATAGAAACATGTTTGGGTTGAAGTATAAACTTGGTTACACATGGTGTATAACATTTAAAAGCCTTTTGAAACACTTACTTTCCTGTACTACAGAGGTACAGCTACCTCTCATCCCTCTCTCTGCTATGCAGAATCACTCCTTCTCCCTCAGCTTTCTCTTAATCACTGCAGTTCCTCTTCCTGTAAGATCCACTTTCTCATCCTTCACCCATCAGTCATACACTAGCCTGGCTCTCATTTGTTATCTTGCAATATGAATGCAAATGAATTGGAATTTGACTCTGATATTCTAGGATAGGAGCAGAAGGAAAGAAGAGAATGCATGAGGAAGAAAAAGAAAGGAAATACCATTATTTTCAGATCCTATATCTGCCAGTCATCATAGCGACCCTAGAGGACAGAGTAAAACTGCCCCATAGAGTTTCCAAGGCGCGCCTGGCAGATTCGAACAGCAGACCCTTTGTTTAGCAGCCATAGCACTTAACCAGTCGCTATGAGTCAGAATCAACTCGACGGCACTGGGTTTGGTTTTTGGTTTATATCTGCCAGTTACCAATTCAGAACTCTGAGGTAGGATGAATCTATAAAAGACTTGGTTTGTAATTCACTTCATTCATCTGTACGTGAGTCTGCAGGTTGTCTTGATAACCTTGAGCAGCAACAATGATGATGGGAACAAAAAGCTAAGAGAGAAAACCACCTCCAACCACTACTACTTAATTTCCCAGAATCCACATTCTGTTCTTGAGCATCCTTTTAGTATTTTTCTTTTATACACTTTGTTTGCCAAATAGAATTTTATAAACTCACCAGGAAATTAACCCACAGTATTTTTTTTAATTTTTTTAAGTAAATACATTCTTAATTCCAAAGTTATGAATGCCATATCCCAACACAACTAGTTTGCAAGTTGAGAACAGATTATAACAAAATAGATAGTATAAGTAATATCTCATCTATGTTTTTCTGGTATGACGCTATCTTATTTACATAGTGTAATATAGTCCATCCTCTTCCATCCTCTGATCCTGATATCCTGGAAAAAAAAATAGAGTGTAAATTGGAGATAAATATAAGATCGCTGGTCATGTATCTGTATCACCAAAGCAGCTCATATACAACAGATAATATCATGAATTGAAAATTGCTTATGATTACATATTTTCTTGTCTCTTGTTTTATGAAAAAATGTACAGGAACTTTATAAGGGAAAGAATAATGGAATACACTCTAGAAGAATATAAGTGAGCTTTCACAAAGAGATAGAAATTCTTGTTGGACGTAAGAAGACAGACACACCTGTGAGGAAGAGCCTTCCACCCCCTCCCACCACTAGAACTACAATAACATGGGGACCACTTTCCTTTAAGAAAGATCTAGTCATTTGGTTGGGAAATTTCCACATTCTAACACATTTGGCAGAAATAGGAACAGGATACAACTGAAGGTCTGTTCTCAAGTATATTGCTAGTAAATGGTGTATTATTCCACTGAATGAACTTCAGTGAAAAAGTATTAATTCTTAGAGAAATTAACCAGCTAATGGAAACCAAAGTAGAAATGTTAATAAAGGATTATATATTATTTGAATGGTGAAGCCATATCTTCTAGCCATCAGCTCCTACTTAACAGGCAAGAAAACTGATGCCTAAAGGCATTATTTAATTTAATCATGCTTCATAGCTAATTATCACATTTGGAATCCTTAAAGAAAATACTAACACATTGGGTTTCATAAAAATCAAAAACTTAAGCATGCAAACAAAAAATCCTAACAAAAGTTAAAAGATGAATGATAAATTGGATAAATATTGACAACATATAGGAGAAAGAATGCTTTCCTTTCTAAAGACAGATGTAGCTCAAATCAGTGGTAGAGAGAGTAACAATCCTATAGAAATGGAGCACAGGACATGGACAGACATCTAACAGAAAAACAAATAATTAAATACGTAGTTAACCTGTGAAACATTATTTATTTGTTATTAAAGAAACTCGTTACAAAAAAATAAATACCTTTGTTCATGTGTGAAATGGACAAGATACAAAAGTTGGATGTGAAAGGAGTTGTAACCAGTTACCCATGAGTTCATTCCAACTCATGACAACTGCATATGTGCAGAGTAGAACTACTCTGCAGAGTCTTAAAGGATGTGACCTTTCAGAAGCAGATCACCAGGCCTTCACCAGGCCTTTCTTCCCAGTTGTCTCTAGGTAGGTGTGAATTGATAATATTTTGGCTGGTAGCCTAGAGCTTAAATGGTTTTTTTTTTTTTTTTTTATAATAACTTTTATTAAGCTTCAAGTGAACGTTTACAAATCCAATCAGTCTGTCACATATAAGTTTACATACATCTCACTCCCTACTCCCACTTACTCTCCCCGTCTTGAGTCAGCCCTTTCAGTCTCTCCTTTCTTGACAATTTTGCCGGCTTCCCTCTCTCTCTATCCTCCCATCCCCCCTCCAGACAAGAGTTGCCAACACAATCTCAAGTGTACACCTGATATAATTAGCTCACTCTTCATCAGCGTCTCTCTCCCACCCGCTGACCAGTCCCTTTCATGTCTGATGAGTTGTCTTCAGGGATGGTTCCTGTCCTGTGTCAACAGAAGGTCTGGAGAGCATGACCGCCGGGATTCCTCCAGTCTCAGTCAGACCATTAAGTTTGGTCTTCTTATGAGAATTTGGGGTCTGCATCCCACTGCTCTCCTGCTCCCTCAGGGGTCCTCTGCTGAGCTCCCTGTCAGGGCAGTCATCGATTGTGGCCGGGCACCAACTAGTTCTTCTGGTCTCAGGATGATGTAGGTCTCTGGTTCATGTGGCCCTTTCTGTCTCTTGGGCTCTTAGTTGTCATGTGGGCTTGGTGTTCTTCATTTTCCTTTGCTCCAGGTGGGTTGAGACCAATTGCTGCATCTTAGATGGCTGCTTGTTAGCATTTAAGACCCCAGACGCCACATTTCAAAGTGGGATGCAGAATGATTTCATAATAGAATTATTTTGCCAATTGACTTAGAAGTCCCCGCAAACCATGTTCCCCAGACCCCCGCGCTTGCTCCGCTGAGCTTTGAAGCATTCATTTTATCCCGGAAACTTCTTTGCTTTTGGTCCAGTCCAATTGAGCTGACCTTCCATGTATTGAGTGTTGTCTTTCCCTTCACCTAAAGCAGTTCTTATCTACTGATTAATCAATAAAAAACCCTCTCCCACCCTCCCTCCCTCCCCCCCTCATAACCACAAAAGTATGTGTTCTTCTCAGGTTTACTATTTCTCAAGATCTTATAATAGTGGTCTTATACAGTATTTGTCCTTTTGCCTCTGACTCATTTCGCTCAGCATAATGCCTTCCAGGTTCCTCCATGTTATGAAATGTTTCAGAGATTCGTCACTGTTCTTTATCGATGCGTAGTATTCCATTGTGTGAATATACCACAATTTATTTACCCATTCATCCGTTGATGGACACCTTGGTTGCTTCCAACTTTTTGCTATTGTAAACAGAGCTGCAATAAACATGGGTGTGCATATATCTGTTTGTATGAAGGCTCTTGTATCTCTAGGGTATATTCCGAGGAGTGGGATTTCTGGGTTGTATGGTAGTTCTATTTCTAACTGTTTAAGATAACGCCAGATAGATTTCCAAAGTGGTTGTACCATTTTACATTCCCACCAGCAGTGTATGAGAGTTCCAATCTCTCCACAGCCTCTCCAACATTTATTATTTTGTGTTTTTTGGATTAATGCCAGCCTTGCTGGTGTGAGATGGAATCTCATCGTAGTTTTAATTTGCATTTCTCTAATGGCTAATGATCGAGAGCATTTTCTCATGTATCTGTTGGCTGCCTGAATATCTTCTTTAGAGAAATGTGTGTTCATATCCTTTGCCCACTTCTTGATTGGGTTGTTTGTCTTTTTGTGGTTGAGTTTTGACAGAATCATGTTGATTTTAGAGATCAGGCGCTGGTCGGAGATGTCATAGCTGAAAATTCTTTCCCAATCTGTAGGTGGTCTTTTTACTCTTTTGGTGAAGTCTTTAGATGAGCATAGGTGTTTGATTTTTAGGAGCTCCCAGTTATCGGGTTTCTCTTCATCATTTTTGGTAATGTTTTGTATTCTGTTTATACCTTGTATTAGGGCTCCTAGGGTTGTCCCAATTTTTTCTTCCATGATCTTTATCGTTTTAGTCTTTATGTTTAGGTCTTTGATCCACTTGGAGTTAGTTTTTGTGCATGGTGTGAGGTATGGGTCCTGTTTCATTTTTTTGCAAATGGATATCCAGTTATGCCAGCACCATTTGTTAAAAAGGCTGTCTTTTCCCCAGTTAATTGACACTGGTCCTTTGTCAAATATCAGCTGCTCATACGTGGATGGATCTATGTCTGGGTTCTCAATTCTGTTCCATTGGTCTATGTGTCTGTTGTTGTACCAATACCAGGCTGTTTTGACTACTGTGGCTGTATAATAGGTTCTGAAGTCAGGTAAGGTGAGGCCTCCCACTTTCTTCTTCTTTTTCAGTAGTGCTTTGCTTATCCGGGGCTTCTTTCCCTTCCATATGAAATTGGTGATTTGTTTCTCTATCCCCTTAAAATATGACATTGGAATTTGGATCGGAAGTGCGTTAAATGTATAGATGGCTTTTGGTAGAATAGACATTTTTACTATGTTAAGTCTTCCTATCCATGAGCAAGGTATGTTTTTCCACTTAAGTATGTCCTTTTGAATTTCTTGTAGTAGAGCTTTGTAGTTTTCTTTGTATAGGTCTTTTACATCCTTGGTAAGATTTATTCCTAAGTATCTTATCTTCTTGGGGGCTACTGTGAATGGTATTGATTTGGTTATTTCCTCTTCGGTGTTCTTTTTGTTGATGTAGAGGAATCCAAGTGATTTTTGTATGTTTATTTTATAACCTGAGACTCTGCCAAACTCTTCTATTAGTTTCAGTAGTTTTCTGGAGGATTCCTTAGGGTTTTCTGTGTATATAATCATGTCATCTGCAAATAGTGATAACTTTACTTCTTCCTTGCCAATCCGGATACCTTTTATTTCTTTATCTAGCCTGATTGCCCTGGCTAAGACTTCCAACACGATGTTGAATAAGAGCGGTGATAAAGGGCATCCTTGTCTGGTTCCCGTTCTCAAGGGAAATGCTTTCAGGTTCTCTCCATTTAGAGTGATATTGGCTGTTGGCTTTGCATAGATGCCCTTTATTATGTTGAGGAATTTTCCTTCAATTCCTATTTTGGTAAGAGTTTTTATCATGAATGGGTGTTGGACTTTGTCAAATGCCTTTTCTGCATCAATTGATAAGATCATGTGGTTTTTGTCTTTTGTTTTATTTATGTGATGGATTACATTAATGGTTTTTCTGATATTAAACCAGCCTTGCATACCTGGTATAAATCCCACTTGATCAGGGTGAATTATTTTTTTGATGTGTCGTTGGATTCTATTGGCTAGAATTTTGTTGAGGATTTTTGCATCAATGTTCATGAGGGATATAGGTCTATAATTTTCTTTTTTTGTAATGTCTTTACCTGGTTTTGGTATCAGGGAGATGGTGGCTTCATAGAATAAGTTGGGTAGTATTCCGTCATTTTCTATGCTTTGGAATACCTTTAGTAGTAGTGGTGTTAACTCTTCTCTGAAAATTTGGTAGAACTCTGCAGTGAAGCCGTCCGGGCCAGGACTTTTTTTTGTTGGGAGTTTTTTGATTACCGTTTCAATCTCTTTTTTTGTTATGGGTCTATTTAGTTGTTCTACTTCTGAATGTGTTAGTTTAGGTAGGTAGTGTTTTTCCAGGAATTCATCCATTTCTTCTAGGTTTTCAAATTTGTTAGAGTACAATTTTTCATAATAATCTGAAATGATTCTTTTAATTTCATTTGGTTCTGTTGTGATGTGGTCCTTCTCATTTCTTATTCGGGTTATTTGTTTCCTTTCCTGTATTTCTTTAGTCAGTCTAGCCAATGGTTTATCAATTTTGTTAATTTTTTCAAAGAACCAGCTTTTGGCTTTGTTAATTCTTTCGATTGTTTTTCTGTTCTCTAATTCATTTAGTTCAGCTCTAATTTTTATTATTTGTTTTCTTCTGGTGCCTGATGGATTCTTTTGTTGCTCACTTTCTATTTGTTCAAGTTGTAGGGACAGTTCTCTGATTTTGGCTCTTTCTTCTTTTTGTATGTGTGCATTTATTGATATAAATTGACCTCTGAGCACTGCTTTTGCTGTGTCCCAGAGGTTTTGATAGGAAGTATTTTCATTCTCGTTGCTTTCTATGAATTTCCTTATTCCCTCCTTGATGTCTTCTATAACCCAGTCTTTTTTCAGGAGGGTATTGTTCATTTTCCAAGTATTTGATTTCTTTTCCCTCGTTTTTCTGTTATTGATCTCTAGTTTTATTGCCTTGTGGTCTGAGAAGATGCTTTGTAATATTTCGATGTTTTGGACTCTGCAAAGGTTTGTTTTATGACCTAATATGTGGTCTATTCTAGAGAATGTTCCATGTGCGCTAGAAAAAAAAGTATATTTTGCAGCAGTTGGGTGGAGAGTTCTGTATAAGTCAATGAGGTCAAGTTGGTTGATTGTTGTAATTAGATCTTCCGTGTCTCTGTTGAGCTTCTTACTGGATGTCCTGTCCTTCTCCGAAAGTGGTGTGTTGAAGTCTCCTACTATAATTGTGGAGGTATCTATCTCGCTTTTCAGTTCTGTTAAAATTTGATTTATATATCTTGCAGCCCTGTCATTGGGTGCGTAAATATTTAATATGGTTATGTCTTCCTGATCAATTGTCCCTTTTATCATTATATAGTGTCCTTCTTTATCCTTTGTGGTGGATTTAAGTCTAAAGTCTATTTTGTCAGAAATTAATATTGCTACTCCTCTTCTTTTTTGCTTATTGTTTGCTTGATATACTTTTTTCCATCCTTTGAGTTTTAGTTTGTTTGTGTCTCTAAGTCTAAGGTGTGTCTCTTGTAGGCAGCATATAGATGGATCGTGTTTCTTTATCCAGTCTGTGACTCTCTGTCTCTTTATTGGTGCATTTAGTCCATTTACATTCAGGGTAATTATAGATAAATAAGTTTTTAGTGCTGTCATTTTGATGCCTTTTTATGTGTGTTGTTGACAATTTCATTTTTCCACATACTTTTTTGTGCTGAGGCGTTTTTCTTAGTAAATTGTGAGATCCTCACTTTCATAGTGTTTGACTTTATGTTAGTTGAGTCGTTACGTTTTTCTTGGTTTTTGTCTTGAGTTATAGAGTTGTTATACCTTTTTGTGGTTACCTCATTATATACCCCTATTTTTCTAAGTAAAAACCTAACTTGTATTGTTCTATATCGCCTTGTATCACTCTCCATACGGCAGTTCAATGCCTCCTGTATTTAGTCCCTCTTTTTGATTATTGTGATCTTTTACCTATTGACTTCCATGATTCCCTGTTATGTGTATTTTTTTTTTTTAATTAATCTTAATTTGTTTGTTTTTGTGATTTCCCTATTTGAGTTGATATCAGGACGTTCTGTTTTGTGACCTTGTGTTGTGCTGATATCTGATATTATTGGTTCTCTGACCAAACAATATCCTTTAGTATTTCTTGTAGCTTTGGTTTGGTTTTTGCAAATTCTCTAAACTTGTGTTTGTCTGTAAATATCTTAATTTCGCCTTCATATTTCAGAGAGAGTTTTGCTGGATATATGATCCTTGGTTGGCAGTTTTTCTCCTTCAGTGTTCTGTATATGTCGTCCCATTCCCTTCTTGCCTGCATGGTTTCTGCTGAGTAGTCAGAACATATTCTTACTGATTCTCCCTTGAAGGAAACCTTTCTTTTCTCCCTGGCTGCTTTTAAAATTTTCTGTTTATCTTTGGTTTTGGTGAGTTTGATGATAATATGTCTTGGTGTTTTTCTTTTTGTATCAATCTTAAATGGGGTTCGATGAGCATCTTGGATAGATATCCTTTCGTCTTTCATGATGTCAGGGAAGTTTTCTGTCAGAAGTTCTTCAACTATTTTCTCTGTGTTTTCTGTCCCCCCTCCCTGTTCTGGGACTCCAATCACCCGCAGGTTATCCTTCTTGATAGAGTCCCACATAATTCTTAGGGTTTCTTCATTTTTTTTAATTCTTTTATCTGATTTTTTTTCAGCTATGTTGGTGTTGATTCCCTGGTCCTCCAGATGTCCCAGTCTGCATTCTAATTGCTCAAGTCTGCTCCTCTGACTTCCTAGTGTGTTGTCTAATTCTGTTATTTTATTGTTAATCTTTTGGATTTCTACATGTTGTCTCTCTATGGATTCTTGCAACTTATTAATTTTTCCAGTATGTTCTTGAATAATCTTTTTGAGTTCTTCAACAGTTTTATCAGTGTGTTCCTTGGCTTTTTCTGCAGTTATGCTAATTTCATTTGTGATATCATTAAGCATTCTGTAAATTAGTTTTTTATATTCTGTATCTGATAATTCCAAAATTGTATCTTCATTTGGGAAAGATTTTGATTCTTTTGTTTGGGGGGTTGGAGAAGCTGTCACGGTCTGCTTCTTTAAGTGGTTTGATATGGATTGTTGTCTCCGAGCCATCACTGGGAAACTAGTTTTTCCAGAAAATCCGCTAAAAAAAACAGCAGTCAGATCCCTATCAGAGTTCTCCCTCTGGCTCAGGCTATTCAGATGTTAATGAAGCCGCCTGGGGAGGGTGGGGGAGGGAACAGAGAGATAGGAGAGTAGCACCTCAGAATATAGCCAGAGTTGCTTGTCTTGCTTGGAATGACTATTATATCTGAGATTCCCGCGGGCGCGTCGCCTACGTGTGCTGTCTGTGTGGAGATTGCCCCCGGGGGGTCTGGCCCGCTGGAGTCACGGTCAGATCCTCCGCTTCCAGCCCCACGCCCAGCGTCAAGGCTCCCCTACTGGGACGGTGCACTCTCGACTCCAAAATCAGTCGCTGCCTCCCGGGGACTTCTCGTCCCTCCAGCCGCGTGGCCGTGCCGCCCCCGTGAACCAGGTGGGCCCCCTCCCGGGGTTAGTTCAGATGGGTGGAGTAGCTCCCCGTGCTTGTGCCGCGACCGAGTGTCCCGGCTGGAACGCTGTTCTCCCCGCTCCAATACCAGTCGCTGCCTCCCGGGGACTTCTCCTACCGGCTGCGTCCTACGCCGCCCGCGCGACCCGGATGGTCACCTTCCCGGGGTTAGTTCAGGGGGTGGAGCAACTCTCCGTGTTTATGGCGTACCTGCATGCAGTCCAAATCCCTGCGGGACGGTTCCCCGGCTCGGATGCTGCTCTTTCTGCTCCAAGATCAGTCACTGCCTCCCGGGGACTTCTCCTAACGGCTGCGTCCCACGCCGCCCGTGGAACCGGCTAGTCCCCCTCCCGGGGTTAGTTCAGGGGGGTGGAGCAGGTCTCTGTGCTTGTGCCGTACCTGACTGGTACGCTGGCTCCAGGCTCTGGAAACAATCGCTGCTTCCCCGTATTAGTTCGTTCTGCGTCTCTAAATCTGTGTTTGTTGTTCAGGGTTCGTAGATTGTTATGTATGTGATCGATTCACTTGTTTTTCCGTGTCTTTGTTGTAAGAGGGATCCGAGGTAGCGTCTGCCTAGTCCGCCATCTTGGCTCCGCCCCCCTTAAATGGTTTTTGAACTGTGGACCTTTTGGTTAGCAGCTGTAGCTCACAGTGGCTCTTAAACACTTCACCAGGGCTCTATCCAGGGTGTAGGGAAACATAATTGGTGTTGGAGCCTGTTCTTACCAGCTCGCAATAACTGATTGTGTTCTTTTTTTACCCAGCTCTGAGTTGAATAACATCATGCTGGTATCTTGAAATTGGCAGTGGTAGGAATATTTACACCATGGAAATTTTCAATCATTACCAATAAGGGTGGTTTGCTGTTGTATTTTAATCCAGAGAACTACTTGTGAAACATTTACCAGCACACCACTCTGTATACTAATGCTTTAAAATGAGAATTTAATTTAACTTCCTCCGTGAGGGCTATTTGTCAATCTATAACTAAATATTTAATGTGTACACATTTACTCAACCATTTTATTTTTATGAATTTGTCCTGCAAATATATTTACACAGGTGTGCAAATATCTATGAACAGAAATGTTCATTGCAATGCTTTTGTAAAAGCCCCAAACAAATGGGAACAACCTAAATGTCCAGTGATAAGAAACTGATACAAAAATTATGGATATCCAGGAAAAGAGAAAAATTTGTGGTTACTTAAGTAGAATAAGTCTTTTTTAAAGTAAAAAAAAATAATCATTATATATTGTGATCCCTTGCCCTCAACAATATTTGCATATTTTGGAGCACTCAAAAAAGTATATTTTAAGTCCTTGGGCTCTGTTTGTGTGTGTGTGTGTGTGTGTGTGTTGGGGGTTAGTTGGAAATAGAAGAGGGAAAGTCTGTTCATTAGTATTGCCAAATTGTTTATTGATGCTTTGCTGTTAACAATTGTTTCAGAGTTGTTGTACGCAAATATAGGCTAGACATATGTTTATTTTCTTCTACCATAAAGTGTAATATTACACAAGGGCATACAGGGCACACACTGCTGAGGTTGCCAAATATGAATTGATGAAGTCAGCAGCTTCTCAACAGCACTCTATCTAGCAAGCACAACCAGTAGAGCTGTGACTACCAGGTCTACATTGAAAAGAGTCGGGCACTGTTATTGAATCCACTCAGGGGTGTAATGTAAGCTTACTACATTTCTGTAGGTGTTACTTAACTACACATATAGTACTTCAATTACGCATAATTGTTCTCACTTCTGGACCAGAAAGCAACAGCTGGCTAGATCTCTAGTGTGTATAACAGAAGGTAGAAGATCAGGCAAGTTGATTTTCCCCTTCCGAAATAAAGAACATAACTTATGATTGAGAAAACTAATTTTTTCAACGTGCTCTGACATGGTTTTGGGAATAACTTAGTGAGTTAGTAGGAAATTTAAATTTTGGCAACCACTTTTGCTCCATAAACATCAATAATCACGCATTATGCAAAAGATTCAGTTTAGATATTGTAAAAAAGTGAAACAACATGTGTGTAAAATGCCTATATGTGTATATGCCCTAGAAGTATTTTCATGACATCCATCATGAAAAAATAAACTTTAATTATCCTAAGACAAAGGACCTCTTTGAAGTGTTGAAAAGCAAAGATGTCACCTTGAATACTAAGGTGTGCCCGACTTATGCCATGGTATTTTCAATTGCATCGTATGCATGTGAAACCTGGACAATTAATAAGGAAGATTGAAGAAGAACTGATGTCTTTGAATTGTGGCGTTGGTGAAGAATATTGAGTAAACCATGGATTGCCAAAAGAACGAAATCTGTCTTGGAAAAAGTACAACCAGAATGCTTCTTAGAAGCAAGAATGGCAAGGCTGCATCTTACATATTTTGGACAAGTTGTCAGGAGGGATTAGTCCCTGCAGAAGGACATCATGCTTGGTAAATTACAGGACCAGTGAAAAAGAGGAAGACCCTCAATGAGATGGATTGACACAGTGGCTACAACAATGGGGTCAAGAATAACAACGATTGTAAGAACAGCACAGGCCTGGGCAGTGTTTCGTTCTGTGGTACATAGGGTCACTATGAGTAGGAACCAGATCAACGGCACCTAACAACAACAACAACAACAATCCTAAAACATTAAAAAGAATTTACAACACATTTCACAACTCCAGATTTCTTTATAATATATAAGAATATCACAGGTATTGAAATATCTTTATGAAAAAACTACTGTATTTGAGATAACTTCTCTGGTCTGAAGTTTCTAGGTTTTTTGTTTTTTTTTTTTAAGCCCTTTATAGGCTTACTACTTGTTATTGCTGGATTTTATCTTGAAATTTTTACTTTTTTCACTTTTAATTAATGGTATTTTACTGTTGCTTCTGGAGGATTTGTAAGTGAGGAAAGAATCTAATAATAATAATAAAAACAGGAGGGGGAGCCAAGATGGTGGAATAGACAGATGCTTCCGTCGAGCTCTCTTTACAACAAAGACCCAGAAAAACAAGTGAAACGAGTATATTTGTGACACGCTGGGAGCACTGAGCATCAAAGGCAAGCTTAGACAACGAACTGAGGGGCAGGGGGAGGAAGAGACCATTCAGACCTGAATCAAGGGAAGCCCTCAGGCACCATTCCCGGAGTGGTGGAGGCAGCGGCGGCAGCAGGCTGGTACTAACGTTCGGCCACAGTTTCCTCAGGGAGAAGCAGCTAGCCACACAGCCCACTCACAACTCCGGAACCTGAGGAGAAAGGAGCTCTCGGCAAAAGTTAAGTACTTGCGTATACTTTACCCTCCCCACCCCACCCCCAAGCCGGCTTGAGCGGCTGAATCCCTGGGCCTGAGATAGGCCCTGGTGAAAACCTAGAGCCATCCTCCCAGCCTCGGGGAAGGAAAAAATTTGCAACTGGGGGGAAAAGATAAGTTGCTAGCTCCATTAACCAGGGGAGATCAGGACAGAAGCGGGTTCTGTCCAGGCATAAACTGTCTGTGGACCTTGAACACCTTTCTCTCTGCATGAACTTGTGTGGCCCTATTTCAGGAGAGTAGGCCCTCGTTGGCAAACTCCAACCATTTCAGCTGTGCACGGGAGCGGTGGGTGTTTGAGGTTTGACATTGCTTTGCCTATTAAACAAGGTCCTCACCTACCCACATCAGGGACCTAAGGAATTGTAGCTCCACTCAGGTCACCCAGCCACCCCTGACAGGGGTCCAAAGATAACTGGTACCTCCCAGTTCTTACAAACAAAAACTTTGGGTGTCCATGGCCCCACTGCAGAACCCACACACCAGCCCGCTTGAGGGAACAGAGATGCATTTTCCTCAGAGACACTTGGGGGTCAGTTCTCCGCCCCCTGCCTTGTTCAGAGCGTGACTCCCTGTTGCAATCAGATACCAGTATATATGCCAATCACCCCAGCACCTCTAAGACTGTAGGACAGAGCCTTTACCACATACTTGACATCAGCTACCTGGAAACCTGAGCTGAATTCATACAAGGAAACTGAATGGGCTCCTACCCATATACCTGATAACAGCTCTAGCTAGCTAGGACAGGACACCAGAGCTCCAAAGGTGAAAATAATCAAGCTAGCTCACTCAAGGAACCCATAGGGGTATACCAAAGCAAAACAAAGCAAGCAGCTACGACACAGTAAGCAAGCATAAACTAATGAAATAACTTATAGATGGCTCGGAGACAACAGTCAATATCAAGTCACATAAAGAAAAAGATCATGATCACCTCAACAGGCTCTCGAAACAAAGAATCCAGGGATCTTCTAGATTAAAGTGCATTCCTGGAATTACCAGATGCAGAATACAAAAGTTTAATATACAGAGCCCTTCAAGACATCAGGAAGGAAATGAGGCAATACACAGAACAAGCCAAGGAACACACAGATAAAGCAACTGAAAAATTAGAAAGATTATTCAGGAACATAATGAAAAGTTTAATAAGCTGGAAAAATCCACGGACAGACAGCAATCAGAAATTCAGAAGATTAACGATAAAATTACAGAATTAGATAACTCAGTAGAAAGTCAGAGGAGGAGAATTGAACAAGTAGAAGCTAGAATTTCTCAACTTGAAGATGAATCGCTTGGCACTAATATATCATATTTGAAGAAAAATTAGATAAAAGAATTAAAAAAATGAAGAAACCTTAAGAATCACGTGGGACTCTATCAAGAGAAGTAACCAATGAGTGATTGGAATACCAGAACAGGGAGGGATAACAGAAAATACATAGAAAATTGTTGAAGATTTGCTGGCAGAAAACTTCCCTGATATTCTGAAAGATGAGAAGGTATCTATCCAAGATGCTCATCGAACTCCACATAAGGTAGATCTTAAAAGAAAGTCACAAAGACATATTATAATCAAGCTTGTGAAAACCAAAGATAAAGAGAGAATTATAAGAGCAGCGAGGGATAAATGAAAAGTCACCTACAAAGGACAGCCAATAAGAATAAGCTCGGACTACTCAGCAGAAACCATGCAGGCAAGAAGACAATGGGATGACATACTGACAAAAAAACTGAAGGAAAAAAATTGCCTGCCAAGGATCATATATCCATCAAAACTGCCTCTTAAATATGAAGGTGAAATTAAGACATTTCCAGATAAACACAACACAAGTTGAGGGAATTCATAAAAAACAAACTAAAACTACAAGAAATACTAAAAGGAGTTCTTTGGTTAGAAAATCAAAAATATCAGGTATCACCCCAAGACTAGAGCACTGGGCAGAGCAGCCATAAGTCAACCCAGACAGGGAAATCCAAAAAAACAAAGCAAGATAAAAAAAAAAAAAGCCCAACACAGGGTAACAGCGATGTTAGTATATAAAGAAGACAACATTAAAGTAATGAAGAGGGACTAAGAAATGTATTCATACACCTTCCATATGGACAGGAAGATACAGCGATACAAAGAAATAAAAGCTAGGTTTGAATTTAGAAAAACAGAGGTAAATAATAAGGTAACCACAAAGGAGATAAACTATCCTACTCATCAAAATAAAATACAAGGAAAAAATAGAGACTCAGCAGAAACAAAATCAACAACAACAAATATGAAGAAAGGACAATAAATAAAGACAATCTACTCAGCACATAAAATCAAGTGGGAAAAAGAAACTGTCAAAACACAAAAAAAGACATCAAAATGATAGCACTAAATTCATACCTATCCATAATTACCATGAATGTAAATGGACTAAATGCACCAATAAAGAGACAGAGAGTGGCAGAATGGATTAAAAAACAAGGTCCGTCTATATGCTGCCTACATGAGACACACCTTAGACCTAGAGACACAAACAAACTAAAACTCAAAGGATGCAAAAAATATGTCAAGCAAACAGCAATCAAAAAAGAGCAGGAGTGGCAATATTAATTTCTGATAAAATAGACTTTAAGATTAAATCCATCAGAAAGGATAAGGAAAGACACTATATAATGATTAAGGGGACAATACACCAAGAATTTATAACCATATTAAATATTTATGCACCCAATGACAGGGCTGCAAGTTACATAAAAAAAAGTCTACCAGCATTGAAAAGTGAGATAGACAGCTCCAAAATAATAGTAGAAGTCTTCAACACACCACTTTCGGTGAAGGACAGGACATCGGAAAGAAGCTCAATAAAGACACGGAAGATCTAAATGCCACAGTCAACCAACTTGACCTCATAGACATATACAGAACACTCCACCCAACAGCAACCAAGTATACTTTCTTTTCTAGTGCACATGGAACATTCTCTAGAATAGACCACATATTAGGCCATAAAGCAAGCCTTAGCAGAATCCAAAACAGTGAAATATTACAAAGCATCTTCTCTGACCATAAGGCCATAAAAGTGGAAATCAATAACAGGAAAAAGAGGGAAAAGAAATCAAACACTTGGAAACTGAACAATACCCTGGTCAAAAAACACTGGATGATAGAAGACATTAAGGATGGAATAAAGAAATTCAGAGAATCCAATGAGAATGAAAACACTTCATGTCAGAACCTTTGGGACACAGCAAAAGTGGTGCTCAGAGACCAATTCATATCAATAAATGCACACATCCAAAAAGAAGAAAAGACCAAAATCAAAGAATTATCCCTACTACATGAACAAATAGAAAGAGAGCAACAAAAGAAACCCACGGGCACCAGAAAAAAACAAATAACAAAAATTAGAGCTGAACTAAATAAAATAGAAAAGAGAAAAACAATTGAAAGAATTAACAAGAACAAAGCTGGTTTTTTGAAAAAAATCAACAAAATTGATAAACCACTGGCCAAAGTGACAAAAGAAAAAACAGGAGAGGAAGCAAATAACCCAATAAGAAATGAGATGGGCGATATTAAAACACACCCAACTGAAATTAAAAGAATCATATCAGATTAATATGAAAAACTATACTCAAATTTGAAAACCTAGAAGAAATGGATGAATTCCTAGAAACACACTATCTACCTAAACTAACACAAACACAGGTAGAACAACTAAAAAGACCCATAACAAAAGAAGAGATTGAAAACTCCCAACCAAAAAAAAAAAAAAAGCCCTGGCCCAGACTGCTTCACTGCGGAGTTCTACCAAACATTCAGATAAGAGTTAACACCACTACTACTAAAGGTATTTCAGAGCATAGAAAAGGACAGAATTCTACTAAACTCATTCTACGAAGCCACCATATCCCTGATACCAAAACCAGGTAAAGACACCACAAGAAAAGGAAATTATAGACCTATATCCTTCATGAATGTAGATGCAAAAATCCTCAACAAAATTCTAGCCAATAGAATTCAATAACATATCAAAAAAATAATTCACCATGACCAAGTGGGATTAATACCAGGTTTTTTTTTTTTTTTTAATGCAGGGATGGTTCAACATTAGAAAAACAATTAATGGAATCCACCACATAAATAAAACAAAAGAGAAGAATCACATGATTTTATCAATTGATGCAGAAAAGCCATTTGACAAAGTTCAACACTCATTCATGATAAAAAAAGTCTCAGCAAAATAGGAATAGAAGGAAAATTTCTCAACATAATAAAGGGCATTCATACAAAGCGAACAGCCTATATCACCCTAAATGGAGAGAGACTGAAAGCATTCCCATTTATATCGGGAACCAGACAAGGATGCGCTTTTCACCACTCTTATTCAAAATTGTGCAGAAGTTGTAGGCAGAGCAATTATTCTAGATAAAGAAATAAAGGGCATCCAGATTGGCAAGGAAGAAGTAAAAGTATCTCTATTTGCAGATGACATGATCTTATACACAGAAAACCCTAAGGAATCCTCCAGAAAATTACTGAAACTAATAGAACAGTTCAGCAGAGTATCAGGATACAAGATAAACATACGAAAATCAGTTGGATTCCACTACACCAACAAAAAGAACATCAAAGAGGAAATCACCAAATCAATGCCATTTACAGTAGCCCCCCAAAAGATAAAATACTTAGGAACAAATCTTACCAGAGATGTAAAAGACTTATACAAAGAAAACTACAGTACACTTCTGCAAGAAACCAAAAGAGACTTACATAAGTGGAAGAACATACCTTGCTCGTGGATAGGAAGACTTAACGTTATAAAAATATCCATTCTACCAAAAGCGATCTATACATTTAATGCAATTCCGATCCAAATCCCAACAACATTCTTTAATGAGATGGAGAAACAAATCAACAATTTCATATGGAAAGGACAGAGGCCCTGGATAAATAAGGCATTACTAAAAAAGAACAAAGTGGGAGGCCTTACTTTACCTGATTTTAGAACCCATTGTACCACCACAGTAGTCAAAACAGCCTGGTACTAGTACAACAACAGATACATGGACCAATGGAACAGAATTGAGAATCCAGACATAAATCCATCCACATATGAGCAGTTGATATTTGACAAAGGCCCCAAAAAAGTTAAATGGGGAAAAGACAGTCTTTTTAAGAAATGGTGCTGGCATAACTGGATATCCATCTGCAAAAAAATGAAACAAGACCCATACCTTACTCCATGCACAAAAACTAACTCAAAATGGATCAAAGACCTAAATATAAAATCTAAAACGATAAAGATCATGGAAGAAAAAATAGGGACAATGTTAGGAGTCCTAATACATGGCATAAACATTATACAAAACATTATAAAGAATGTAGAAGAAAAACTAGATAACTGGGAGCTCCTAAAAATCAAACACCTATGCTCCTCCAAAGACTTCACCAAAAGAGAAAAAAGACTACCTACAGACTGGGAAAATGTTTTTAGCTATGACATTTCTGATCAGCGCCTGATCTCTAAAATCTACACGATACTGCAAAAACTCAACTGCAAGAGGTGGAGCCAAGATGGCGGACTAGGCAGACGCTACCTCGGATCCCCCTTCCAACAAAGACACGGAAAAACAAGTGAATCGATCACATACATAACAATCTACGAACCCTGAACAACAAACACAGATTTAGAGATGGAGAACGAACTAATACGGGGAAGCAGCGATTGTTTCCAGAGCCTGGAGCCAGCGTACCAGTCAGGTACGGCACAAGCACAGAGAGCTACTCCACCCCCCTGAACTAACACCGAGAGGGGGACCAGCCAGTTCCAGGGGTGGCATGGGACGCAGCCGGTAGGAGAAGTCCCTGGGAGGCAGTGACTGGTCTTGGAGCAGAAAGAGCAGCGTCCGAGCCGGGGAACCGTCCCGCAGGGATTTGGACTGGACGCAGGTACGGCATAAACACAGAGAGTAGCTCCACCCCCCTGAACTAACCCCGGGAAGGGGACCAGCCGGGTCGCGCGGGCGGCGTGGGACGCAGCCGGTAGGAGAAGTCCCCGGGAGGCAGCGACTGGTATTGGAGCGGGGAGAACAGCATCCCAGCCGGGACACTCGGTCATGGCACAAGCACGGGGAGCTGCTCCACCCATCTGAACTAACCCTGGGAGGAGGCCCAACTGGCTCTCGGATGTGGCACGGCCACGCGGCTGGAGGGATGAGAAGTCCCCGGGAGGCAGCGACTGATTTTGGAGTCGAGAGTGCATCGTCCCAGTAGGGGAGCCTTGACGCTGGGCGTGGGGCTGGAAGCAGAGGATCTGACCGTGACTCCAGTGGGCCAGACCCCCCGGGGGCAATCTCCACACAGCCAGCACACATAGGCGACACGCCTCCGGGAATCTCAGATATAATAGTCATTCCAAGCAAGACAAGCAACTCTGGCTATATTCTGAGGTGCTACTCTCCTATCTCTCTGTTCCCTCCCCCACCCTCCCCAGGCGGCTTCATTAACATCTGAATAGCCTGAGCCAGAGGGAGAACTCTGATAGGGATCTGACTGCTGTTTTTTTTTAGCGGATTTTCTGGAAAAACTAGTTTCCCAGTGATGGCTCGGAGACAACAATCCATATCAAACCACTTAAAGAAGCAGACCGTGACAGCTTCTCCAACCCCCCAAACAAAAGAATCAAAATCTTTCCCAAATGAAGATACAATCTTGGAATTATCAGATACAGAATATAAAAAACTAATTTACAGAATGCTTAATGATATCACAAATGAAATTAGGATAACTGCAGAAAAAGCCAAGGAACACACTGATAAAACTGTTGAAGAACTCAAAAAGATTATTCAAGAACATACTGGAAAAATTAATAAGTTGCAAGAATCCATAGAGAGACAACATGTAGAAATCCAAAAGATTAACAATAAAATTACAGAATTAGACAACGCAATAGGAAGTCAGAGGAGCAGACTTGAGCAATTAGAATGCAGACTGGGACATCTGGAGGACCAGGGAATCAACACCAACATAGCTGAAAAAAAATCAGAGAAAAGAATTAAAAAAAATGAAGAAATCCTAAGAATCATGTGGGACTCCATCAAGAAGGATAACCTGCGGGTGATTGGAGTCCCAGAATAGGGAGGGGGGACAGAAAACACAGAGAAAATAGTTGAAGAACTCCTGACAGAAATCTTCCCTGACATCATGAAAGACGAAAGGATATCTATCCAAGATGCTCATCGAACCCCATTTAAGATTGATCCAAAAAGAAAAACACCAAGACACATTATCATCAAACTCACCAAAACCAAAGATAAACAGAAAATTTTAAAAGCAGCCAGGGAGAAAAGAAAGGTTTCCTTCAAGGGAGAATCAATAAGAATATGTTCTGACTACTCAGCTGAAACCATGGAGGCAAGAAGGGAATGGGACGACATATACAGAACACTGAAGGAGAAAAACTGCCAGCCAAGGATCATATATCCAGTAAAACTCTCTCTGAAATATGAAGGCGAAATTAAGATATTTACAGACAAACACAAGTTTAGAGAATTTGCAAAAACCAAACCAAAGCTACAAGAAATACTAAAGGATATTGTTTGGTCAGAGAACCAATAATATCAGATATCAGCACAACACAAGGTCACAAAACAGAACGTCCTGATATCAACTCAAATAGGGAAATCACAAAAACAAACAAATTAAGATTAATTTAAAAAAAAAATACACATAACAGGGAATCATGGAAGTCAAAAGGTAAAAGATCACAATAATCAAAAAGAGGGACTAAATACAGGAGGCATTGAACTGCCATATGGAGAGTGATACAAGGCGATATAGAACAATACAAGTTAGGTTTTTACTTAGAAAAATAGGGGTAAATAATAAGGTAACCACAAAAAGGTATAACAACTCTATAACTCAAGATAAAAACCAAGAAAAACGCAACGACTCAACTAACATAAAGTCAAGCACTATGAAAATGAGGATCTCACAATTTACTAAGAAAAACGCCTCAGCACAAAAAAGTATGTGGAAAAATGAAATTGTCAACAACACACATAAAAAGGCATCAAAATGACAGCACTAAAAACTTATTTATCTATAATTACCCTGAATGTAAATGGACTAAATGCACCAATAAAGAGACAGAGAGTCACAGACTGGATAAAGAAACACGATCCATCTATATGCTGCCTACAAGAGACACACCTTAGACTTAGAGACACAAACAAACTAAAACTCAAAGGATGGAAAAAAGTATATCAAGCAAACAATAAGCAAAAAAGAAGAGGAATAGCAATATTAATTTCTGACAAAATAGACTTTAGACTTAAATCCACCACAAAGGATAAAGAAGGACACTATATAATGATAAAAGGGACAATTGATCAGGAAGACATAACCATATTAAATATTTATGCACCCAATGACAGGGTTGCAAGATACATAAATCAAATTTTAAAAGAATTGAAAAGCGAGATAGATACCTCCACAATTATAGTAGGAGACTTCAACACACCACTTTCGGAGAAGGACAGGACATCCAGTAAGAAGCTCAACAGAGACACGGAAGATCTAATTACAACAATCAACCAACTTGACCTCATTGACTTATACAGAACTCTCCACCCAACTTCTGCAAAATATACTTTTTTTTCTAGCGCACATGGAACATTCTCTAGAATAGACCACATATTAGGTCATAAAACAAACCTTTGCAGAGTCCAAAACATCGAAATATTACAAAGCATCTTTACAAGGCAATAAAACTAGAGATCAATAACAGAAAACTAGGGAAAAGAAATCAAATACTTGGAAAATGAAAAATACCCTCCTGAAAAAAGACTGGGTTATAGAAGATATCAAGGAGGGAATAAGGAAATTCATAGAAAGCAACGAGAATGAAAATACTTCCTATCAAAACCTCTGGGACACAGCAAAAGCAGTGCTCAGAGGCCAATTTATATCAATAAATGCACACATACAAAAAGAAGAAAGAGCCAAAATCAGAGAACTGTCCCTACAACTTGAACAAATAGAAACTGAGCAACAAAAGATTCCATCAGGCACCAGAAGAAAACAAATAATAAAAATTAGAGCTGAACTAAATGAATTAGAGAACAGAAAAACAATTGAAAGAATTAACAAAGCCAAAAGCTGGTTCTTTGAAAACATTAACAAAATTGATAAACCATTGGCTAGACTGACTAAAGAAATACAGGAAAGGAAACAAATAACCCGAATAAGAAATGAGAAGGACCACATCACAACAGAACCAAATGAAATTAAAAGAATCATTTCAGATTATTATGAAAAATTGTACTCTAACAAATTTGAAAACCTAGAAGAAATGGATGAATTCCTGGAAAAACACTACCTACCTAAACTAACACATTCAGAAGTAGAACAACTAAATAGACCCATAACAAAAAAAGAGATTGAAACGGTAATCAAAAAACTCCCAACAAAAAAAAGCCCTGGCCCGGACGGCTTCACTGCAGAGTTCTACCAAACTTTCAGAGAAGAGTTAACACCACTACTACTAAAGGTATTCCAAAGCATAGAAAATGACGGAATACTACCCAACTCATTCTATGAAGCCACCATCTCCCTGATACCAAAACCAGGTAAAGACATTACAAAAAAAGAAAATTATAGACCTATATCCCTCATGAACATTGATGCAAAAATCCTCAACAAAATTCTAGCCAATAGAATCCAACAACACATCAAAAAAATAATTCACCCTGATCAAGTGGGATTTATACCAGGTATGCAAGGCTGGTTTAATATCAGAAAAACCATTAATGTAATCCATCACATAAATAAAACAAAAGACAAAAACCACATGATCTTATCAATTGATGCAGAAAAGGCATTTGACAAAGTCCAACACCCATTCATGATAAAAACTCTTACCAAAATAGGAATTGAAGGAAAATTCCTCAACATAATAAAGGGCATCTATGCAAAGCCAACAGCCAATATCACTCTAAATGGAGAGAACCTGAAAGCATTTCGCTTGAGAACGGGAACCAGACAAGGATGCCCTTTATCACCGCTCTTATTCAACATCGTGTTGGAAGTCTTAGCCAGGGCAATCAGGCTAGATAAAGAAATAAAAGGTATCCGGATTGGCAAGGAAGAAGTAAAGTTATCACTATTTGCAGATGACATGATTATATACACAGAAAACCCTAAGGAATCCTCCAGAAAACTACTGAAACTAATAGAAGAGTTTGGCAGAGTCTCAGGTTATAAAATAAACATACAAAAATCACTTGGATTCCTCTACATCAACAAAAAGAACACCGAAGAGGAAATAACCAAATCAATACCATTCACAGTAGCCCCCAAGAAGATAAGATACTTAGGAATAAATCTTACCAAGGATGTAAAAGACCTATACAAAGAAAACTACAAAGCTCTACTACAAGAAATTCAAAAGGACATACTTAAGTGGAAAAACATACCCTGCTCATGGATAGGAAGACTTAACATAGTAAAAATGTCTATTCTACCAAAAGCCATCTATACATTTAACGCACTTCCGATCCAAATTCCAATGTCATATTTTAAGGGGATAGAGAAACAAATCACCAATTTCATATGGAAGGGAAAGAAGCCCCGGATAAGCAAAGCACTACTGAAAAAGAAGAAGAAAGTGGGAGGCCTCACCCTACCTGACTTCAGAACCTACTATACAGCCACAGTAGTCAAAACAGCCTGGTACTGGTACAACAACAGGCACATAGACCAATGCAACAGAATTGAGAACCCAGACATAGATCCATCCACGTATGAGCAGCTGATATTTGACAAAGGACCAGTGTCAATTAACTGGGGAAAAGATAGCCTTTTTAACAAATGGTGCTGGCATAACTGGATATCCATTTGCAAAAAAATGAAACAGGACCCATACCTCACACCATGCACAAAAACTCACTCCAAGTGGATCAAAGACCTAAACATAAGACTAAAACGATAAAGATCATGGAAGAAAAAATTGGGACAACCCTAGGAGCCCTAATACAAGGTATAAACAGAATACAAAACATTACCAAAAATGATGAAGAGAAACCCGATAACTGGGAGCTCCTAAAAATCAAACACCTATGCTCATCTAGATTCTTCTCCAAAAGAGTAAAAAGACCACCTACAGATTGGGAAAGAATTTTCAGCTATGACATCTCCGACCAGCGCCTGATCTCTAAAATCTACATGATTCTGTCAAAACTCAACCCCAAAAAGACAAACAACCCAATCAAGAAGTGGGCAAAGGATATGAACACACATTTCACTAAAGAAGATATTCAGGCAGCCAACAGATACATGAGAAAATGCTCTCGATCATTAGCCATTAGAGAAATGCAAATTAAAACTACGATGAGATTCCATCTCACACCAGCAAGGCTGGCATTAATCCAAAAAACACAAAATAATAAATGTTGGAGAGGCTGCGGAGAGATTGGAACTCTCATACACTGCTGGTGGGAATGTAAAATGGTACAACCACTTTGGAAATCTATCTGGCGTTATCTTAAACAGTTAGAAATAGAACTACCATACAACCCAGAAATCCCACTCCTAGGAATATACCCTAGAGATACAAGAGCCTTCATACAAACAGATATATGCACACCCATGTTTATTGCAGCTCTGTTTACAATAGCAAAAAGTTGGAAGCAACCAAGGTGTCCATCAACGGATGAATGGGTAAATAAATTGTGGTATATTCACACAATGGAATACTACGCATCGATAAAGAACAGTGACGAATCTCTGAAACATTTCATAACATGGAGGAACCTGGAAGGCATTATGCTGAGCGAAATGAGTCAGAGGCAAAAGGACAAATATTGTATAAGACCGCTATTATAAGATCTTGAGAAATAGTATAAACTGAGAAGAACACATACTTTTGTGGTTACGAGACGGGGAGGGAGGGAGGGTGGGAGAGGGTTTTTTATTGATTAATCAGTAGATAAGAACTGCTTTAGGTGAAGGGAAAAACAACACTCAATACATGGAAGGTCAGCTCAATTGGACTGGACCAAAAGCAAAGAAGTTTCCGGGATAAAATGAATGCTTCAAAGGTCAGAGGAGCAAGTGCGGGGGTCTGGGGAACATGGTTTGCGGGGACTTCTAAGTCAATTGGCAAAATAATTCTATTATGAAATCATTCTGCATCCCACTTTGAAATGTGGCGTCTGGGGTCTTAAATGCTAACAAGCAGCCATCTAAGATGCAGCAATTGGTCTCAACCCACCTGGAGCAAAGGAAAATGAAGAACACCAAGGCCACTCGACAACTAAGAGCCCAAGAGACAGAAAGGGCCACATGAACCAGAGACCTACATCATCCTGAGACCAGAAGAACTAGTTGGTGCCCGGCCACAGTCGATGACTGCCCTGACAGGGAGCACAACAGAGGACCCCTGAGGGAGCAGGAGATCAGTGGGATACAGACCCCAAATTCTCATAAAAAGACCAAACTTAATGGTCTGACTGAGTCTGGAGGAATCCCGGCGGCCATGCTCCCCAGACCTTCTGTTGACACAGGACAGGAACCATCCCCGAAGACAACTCATCAGACATGAAAGGGACTGGTCAGCGGGTGGGAGAGAGACGCTGATGAAGAGTGAGCTAATTATATTAGGTGGACACTTGCGATTGTGTTGGCAACTCTTGTCTGGAGGGGGGATGGGAGGATAGAGAGAGAGGGAAGCCGGCAAAATTGTCAAGAAAGGAGAGACTGAAAGGGCTGACTCAAGAGGGGGAGAGCAAGTGGGAGTAGGGAGTAAGATGTATGTAAACTTATATGTGACAAACTGATTGGATTTGTAAACGTTCATTTGAAGCTTAATAAAAGTTATTAAAAAAAAAAAAAAACTCAACTGCAAAAAGACAAATAACCCAATTAAAAAATGGGCAAAAGATATGAATAGACAACTAAAGAAGACATTCAGGTAGCTAAGAGATATATGAGGAAATGTTCACAATCATTAGTCATTAGAGAAATGCAGATCAAAACTACAATGAGGTTCCATCTCACTCCAACAAGGCTGGCATTAATCCAAAAAACACAAAAGAATAAATGTTGGAGAGGCTGTGGAGATTTTGGAACACTTCTACACTCCTGGTGGGAATGTAAAATGGTACAACCACTTTGGAAATTGATTTGGTACTTCCTTAAAAAGCTAGAAATAGAAATACCATATAATCCAGCAATCCCACTCCTTGGAATATGTGCTAGAGAAATAAGAGCCTTTACACGAACAGATACATGCACACGCATGTTTATTGCAGCACTGTTTACAATAGCAAAAAGATGGAAGCAACCAAGGTGCCCGTCAGTGGATGAATGGATAAATAAATTATGGTATATTCACACAATGGAGTACTACACATCGATAAAGAACAGTGACGAATCTGTGAAATATTTCATAACATGGAGGAACCTGGAAGGCATTAAGCTGAGTGAAATTAGTCAGTTGCAAAAGTACAAATATTGTATAAGACCACTATTATAAGAACTTGAGAAATAGTTTAAACTGAGAAGAAAACATTCTTTCGTGGTTACGTGAAGTGGGGAGGGAAGGGGGAGGGGTATTTACTAATTAGGTAGTAGATAAGAACTACTTTAGGTGAGGGGAAAGACAGCACACAATACAGGGTAAGTCTGCACAATTGGACTAAATCCAAAGCAAAGGAGTTTCCTGAATAAATCGAATGCTTCGAAGGCCAGCTGTAGCAGGGACAGGGGTCTGGGGACCATGGTTTCACAGGACATCTAAGTCAATTGGCATAATAAAATCTACTAAGAACATTCTGCATTCCACTTTGAAGAGTGGCGTCTGGGGTCTTAAACGCTAGCAAGCAGCCATCTAAGATTCATCAATTGGTCTCAACCCACCTGGATGAAAGACAATGAAGAACACCAAGGGCACAAGGCGATTACTAGCCCAAGAGACAGAAAGGGAAACATAAACTAGTGAGCACATCATCCTGAGACCAGAAGAACTAGATGGTGCCTGGCTATAACCGATGACTGCCCTGACAGGGAACACAACAGAGAACCCCCGAGGGAGCAGGAGAGCAGTGGGATGCAGACCCCAATTCTCACAAGACCACCCTGGTGGTCATGGCTCCCAGACCTTCTGTTGGCCCAGGACAGGAACCATTCCCGAAGCCAACTCTTTAGACACGGATTGGACTGGACAATGGGTTGGAGAGGGATGGTGGTGAGGAGTGAGCTTCTTGGGTCAGGTGGACTCTTGAGACTATGTTGGCATCTTCTGTCTGGAGGGGAGATGAGAGGGTGGAGGGGGTTAGAAGCTGGTGAAATGGACAAGAAAAGAGAAAGTGGAGGGAGAGAGCAGGCTGTCTCATTAGGGGGAAAGTAATTGGGAGTGTGTAGCAAGGTGTATATGGGTCTTTGTGTGAGAGACTGATTTGATTTTTAAACTTTCACTTAGAGCACAATAAAAATTATTTTAAAAAAAGTTAATGTTAATAAGATGAAATGTGCCAAATAAGTCATTTCTTTCAGAGTCAGAGTGCAAAGCAAAAACTCTGTGACACACTGTGTTCAGGGTTATCTACTGAGGAAGGAGTAAACAAGCAACACTCTTTTTTTTTTTTCCAGTTATTTTTTTAGCAAATAAGGATGACTCCAAAAAGGGTCCCTTCACTTTGCAGTGGTGTCTATGGGAAGCACAGTGTGATTCTTTTAACATGATAATAAAATAAAAAACCAAACTAGCTGCTGTTAAGCTGATTCGAGCTCATGGTCAACCCATGTGTATCTGAGTAGAACTATACCCCATAGAGCTTCCTATAGCTGCTTTCTTTGAAGTAGATCACCAGATCTTTCTCTGAGATGCTTCTGGGTGGACTCGAACCTTTTAATTTGTAACTGAGTATTTAACCAATCGCGCCACCCCAAGGCTGTAAAATATGATGATAATAACACTTTATTTTTCTACCTTGCTTTATAACGTACGTATATCTCATTTTTAGTTTTTCAGAAGGCCTAGGGTTGCTATGAGTCGGAATCAACTTGACGGCAGTGGGTAGAGACCTTGGGATTAGCCCATGATCATACAGCAAGTTCAATTCACAGTGTTTTGATCCCAAATTCAAAGTGCTCCTTCTCATGATTTCACAACTTAAAAATTCTAATTAAATTCCATAGAATCATCTTTGGTGATACTTTTGATGGTAAATAAATAAAAAGAGTTCAACACAAGGGTTTGGATATGTGATACTGTTTTAAAAATCTTTTGTTTCCTTTTCATCAAACAGAATTGCTAAGATTATCACTTCACCATAGTTCTATTCCTCTAGAAGCTGATTCTTAAAATTATAAGTACTTGGTCAGAAAGAGCTAGGATTATTTCATAGCTACAATTCTTGCTAGTTGGGTGACCAAACAAAGCAATTCAGCTTCACTCCACCTCAATTTTTCTTATTTATAAGATGCAGAACACAAAGCACTTAATTTGCAAGCTTTTATTAGAATTTTATATATAATATTCTTAATATTGTTTCTGAAAATTGTTTACAGAGAAGGTAGCTATAATTATAGTTTTTTAATATTATTATTGTTAGTCTTATCATTATCGAATTGCTTTTTTTCTAAATGAAATCCTCAAGGCAGAAGCAAATTAACTCTTCTAAAATCACACAAATCGTTTAAAAGGTAGTGCTTGTATGAGCTGAACAGAAGATTTCAAAGGTCGGCTCAAGAAGACAAAGTATTATAATGAAACATGCAAAGATCTGGAGCTGGAAAACCAAAAGGGAAGAACATGCTTGGCATTTTTCAAGCTGAAAGAACTGAAGAAAAAATTCAAGCCACAAATTGCAATATTGAAGACTTCTACCGGGAAAACACTAAACGATGCAGGAGGCATCAAAAGAAGATGGAAGGAACGCACAAAATCACTGTACCAAAAAGAACCGTTCGACATTCAGCCATTTCAGGGGGTAGCATATGATGAAGAACCGATGGTACTAAACGAAGAGGTCCAAGCTGCACTGAAAGTATTTGTGAAAAATAAGGCTTCGGTAATTGATGGAATACCACTTGAGATGTTTCAACAAATGGATAAAACACTGGAAGTGCTCACTCATCTATGCCAAGAAATTTGGAAGACAGCTACCTGGCCAACTAACTGCAAGAGATCCGCATTTCAAAGAAAGGTGATATATAGAATGCAGGAATTATCAAACAATATCATTAAAGTGACACACAAGTAAAATTTTGCTGAAGATCATTCATAAGCATTTGGAACAGTACATCAACAAGGAACTACCGGAAATTCAAGCCAGATTCAGAAGAGGGTGTGGAAAAAGGGATATCACTGCTGATATAAGATGAATCCTGGCTGAAAGCAGAGACTATCAGAAAGGTCTTTCCTGTGTTTTATTGACTATGTAAAGGCATTCAACTGTGTGGACCATAACAAATTATGGATAACATTGCAAAGAATAGGAATTCCAGAACACTTAACTATGCTCATGAGGAAGCTGTACTTAGACCCAGAGGCTGTCATATGAAGAGAAAAAGGGGATATTGCATGGTTTAAAGTAAGGAAATGTGTGCATCAGGGTTGTATCCTTTCACCATACTTATTAAATCTCTTTGATGAGCAAATAATCCCAGAAGCTGGACTAAATGAAGAAGAACCGGGCAACAGGATTGGAGGAAGACTCATTAACAACCTGTGATACACAGATGACACAGCGTTGCTTGCTGAAAGAGAAGAGGACTTGAAGCACTTACTGATGAAGATCAAAGACCACAGCCTTCAGTACGGATTATACCTCAACATAAAGAAAACAAAAATTCTCACAACTGGACCAGTAGCAACATCACGATAAACGAAGAAAAGATTGGAGTTGTCAATGATTTCATTTTACCTGGATCCACAATCAACACCTATGGAAGAGGCAGTCAAGAAATCAAAACACACATTGCATTGGGCATACCTGCTGCAAAGGACCTCTTTGAAGTGTTAAAAAGCAAAGATGTAAACTTGAAGACTAAGGTGCATCTGACTCAAGCCATGGTATTTTCAATCACCTCATATGCATGTGAAATCTGGACAATGAATAAGGAAGAATAAGTTTATTCTCTGAAAGCTTTCATATTAAAATAAAGTTTATTTATTTGTATTACACTTAACGGATTTTTTTTTTTATGTTAAAATATTTGCTCACATTCTCTTTTCCTGGAGTTTTGTAGACATCATGGCATTAATAATTTCTTTTTTATTTTATTAAGGTAAAATACACATAAAATAAAATTCACCATTTTAAAGTGTAAAATTCAGTGGCTTTTGGTATTTTTACAATGTTGTACAACCATTACCACTATCTCATTCCAGAGCATTTTTATTACCTCTAAAAAAACAAATCGCATCACCTGCTTGTTAAGAAGTCACTACCTATTTCTCCCGTCCCCCCAGTCTCTGGAAACTACCAATCTGTTTTCTGGCTGAATTGATTTGCCTATTTTGGACATTTCACATGAATGGAATGATACTGTATGTAGACTTTTGTATCTGCCTTTCACTTAACATATTTTCAATGCTCATTCATGTTGTAGTATACAATAGTGCTTCATTTTCTTAATCAATAGATTATTTTTAGAGCAGTTTTAGGTACACAAAAAAATTGCACAGAAAGTGCAGAGAATTCCCATATAACTTGTCTCAACTACCCTTCAGTTACTAACATATACATCGTTGTTTTTTTGTGTTGTGTACCATCTAGTTGTTTCTGACTCATAGCAACCTCATATGACACAGTAGAACTTCCCTACAGGGCTTTGAAAGCTGAATGAAAGTTTTATGGGAGCAGATAGCCAGGCCTTTCCTTTGCAGAGCTGTCGCATAGGTTCAAACCACTGACCTTTATAAGACTATTATGTCATTACTTTTAAAAGTTTACCATAGAAATACAAGAATAATTGGCTAATAAAAATATGCTGATTTCACAAACATAATTAATGTATTTAGTATGAAAGATAAAATCTTACTATCATTTTAATAGATGCTATGAAAACAATGATTAAATTCAAAATATTTCTTATAAGAGTTTGGATGGTCAAGAATATGATTATTCTCTCTTAAAAAGTTTGAAAACAAAAAAAGCCTGTGTACCACTATAAAAGGAACCCTGATGGCACAGTGGTAAAAGTGCTTGGCTACTAACCGAAAGGTCAACTATTCAAACCCACCAGCAGCTCCATGAGAGAAAGATGTGGCAATGTGCTTCCATAAAAGTTTACAGCCTTATAAATCCTATGGAGCAGTTCTACTCTGTCCTGTAGGGTTGCGTTGAGTCAAAATTGACTAGACTACAACAGGTTTTTTCTTGGGGGGAGGGCAGGGGGAGTTACTGCAATAGGAGCCTCATTATAGTAAAGACAAGGGAATTGCATATAATATCATTGCAACTGGAAACCCTGGTGGTGTAGTGGTTAAGAGCTACGGCTGCTAACCAAAAGGTCGGCAGTTTGAATTCACCAGGCACTCCTTGGAAACCCTATGGGGCAGTTCTACTCTGTCCTACAAGGTCACTATGAATCATAACTAACTCGACGGCAATGGGTTTGCAATTATCAACATTTTTGATAGACAAATGAGCTGATACACTTTGACACAAAGTATATAAGGTCAAAATATTAAAAAAATAGAGAACACAATTGTATTGTTTCATAGAAAATAGTTTGTCTAAATATAAATATACTGAAAGCAATTAAAAATTATTAGAACTAACATAAAAATCATGTGGTATAAGTGAAAACAAATAAATAATAGTTTTCTTTTTTTATGTCATAGAAATAACAAAATGAAAGCACATTTGTGAGTGCCTGTGTGAGTGTATGAGTGTGTACACATACACATACACACACACAAGTATGATTTCAAATATATATACATATAATTTATGCATATATATTCATAGATAATATGGATTATGTATTTATATATTAATATGTACATTTAACAAAAATAGATCAGTGCTTACTGAAACTTATTTTTTAATTTCTGGCTCCACCACTGTCTAGCTCTATTACCTTAGTTGCTTTAAATAATTTCTCAGTGTCTCTGTTTTCACAGCTCTAAAATCGGATTATAATAATATAGACACGTTGGGGTTATAGTGATCATTAAGTGTGTTATATTTAAGAATGGGGCATAGCATAGGGCAAATCCATTATAACATAATGTTGTAATTAATCACAAAATGCAAGAAGTTTATGAAAGACCACACAAAACTTTACCATGGTGCATTCACAAAGAATGCACTGAATTATTTGAATTAATGTATTTTTCCTGTCTTGGAAGAACAAAAATTATAAAAATGAAAATTTTCTCAATTAAAGTATAGATTTCTATTGTAAACTCAATTAAAAACCAACTTCTATTTATGAAAGTATCTGATAATGCTAATCATATGGCATTCTGGAAAAGAACTGCTAAGGACTCTAAAGAAATTTTTAAAAATAAAATAAGCATGGTATCAAAGAATATTAAAATCTGATTTTAAAAATTCTATATTAATTAAAAAGTGTGATAGTAGAACATGAATTTATTAGAACATTTTCCTTGATGAATTTTCAATACAGCTTCTAAGAAAATCAATTATATACTTCAAAAATATCAAGCTATAGTGTCAACTTACACCTATTTGAAAATAATATTCAAATGGATATAAGACCTAAAAATTAAATCTAATAAATCATACGGTAATACTTATTAAGATCTCACAGTGGGAATGGAAGGGAAGAAAAGGGAAGGGAGTCTAGTGGGAAAATATGTGATAAATAAGAACACTTAAAAAGTTTTACCCAATAGTTGCAAAATCATAAAAAAAGTCAAAGGAATACAAATATTTTTTTATTAAAGTGCTTGTAGCATTTTAAGAGAAAATAACTAGAATATAAACATTAGTAAGGGAATGCTTAATAAAATATACTTCATTAATATTTTAAAATTATACAGACTACTATGTAATCATTAAAATATAGTTTTGAAAAATACTGAATGGACAAAACCACTTCATCACGAAATTGTACATAATTCAGCAGAATTGAACTGATGTATTCAGTTTGGTCTCCATAACTCGTGAACTAAGTATATATTTGGAGACATTCCGATATAGACATACAAATAACTAAAAGGATTTCTGTCTTTCAGTCCTACAACCAACACATCATTTATATAATCTTTATAAAGCAATAAATTTTTTTAAATTTAAAACAAACCATAAAATTTGATTTATCTGTTTGAAAACCCCATTGTATGATGTACTGCATTCCATATTCAGCTCTACTTAATGCATAGGGGTAGTTTTCTTGGGTAGCACCCTGAAAACAATCTTCCCCATTTTAAAGAGTAGGATTTTTCCTCTGCTAAATTATAGACTCATTGTATGACTAGATTTTTACGAGACACCCACTTTGCCCCCAATTTCCAAGTAGAAAGAAAGTCATTAAAAATAGGGCATCAGCCACCAATATTGATTGGTCCATGCATACCACATCTTTCTGATCAGACTCGGAACATACCAGACTCTCTTAAATAGTTAGTGCTTGGGAAGTAGCTTTTATTATGTACAATAAGAAGCACATGGCACACCAAAACAAATGCGAGTCTTTTTTTGAGCATCCTTTCAATTTGAGGAAGCTGGGGGAGAAGTGGGAGGAATGATGACTCTTCCATGGGCACCTTACTTTGTGCCATGAGTGAAAGACTTAAATGGGACACTGCTGGGTGGCTGGGGACCTCTGCTAGTCTCCCCCTTGCCCGGTAAAAACACAAAAAACCCATTGCCATGGAGTCGTATAGGACAGAGTAGCTGCCCCCGTAGAGTTTCCAAGGAGCCCCTGGTGGACTGGAACTGCTGACCTGTTCGTTAGCAGCTGTACCTCCTAACTAGTATACCACCAGAGTTTCCCCTTGGCTGGTAGGTCCAGTTAAGTGGACTGTAAACTTAATACTGCAAGTGCCCCACTAGCACCATAGCCGAGGAAAAAAAGAGGGCCTTCCCCCACCCAGTTCTATACCCCAAAGCCCAGGTATTAACTGTTTTTAACACTGCCAACAAACATCAGTCCTCAGTGGAGAGTGTGGTTTTTCTGAGGCCTAAAAATGCCAGCTGGAAGACGAATGGGGAAAACCATGACTGCTTGGTATGGCTGAAGAACTGCCTTCTCAAAATTTTCTCTCTGAAATTATGCCAGTTTAAATATTTCTTCATAAAGTCCCTAAATCCTAAAGGCAGACCAGACAAGTTTAGGCAGAGCTGCTTTATTCTACATGTAATATAGTACTCTGTATTACAGTGGTGAGAAATCTGTGGCCTTCCCTCAGTCACAGATTCTCTGGACAAAAGTTAATTATGGGATAAGCCCATAATTAACTCGATATCAGTCTCCAGCTATCAAGGCTCCTCAAGAATTGGCACTCTGGCACTTATTCTCAATAAAAAAAACTATCATGTATGAAAAATAAATATAGAAAAACCTGCAAAATTCAAGATACTTAAAATAAATGTAATGCTTGATAGATGGCTTATATCTTTAACACATATTGGTTTATTGCTGGAGAAGAAAATTCTAGAACACAAGTTAGCTATGATATCAAGTATTAAAAAATGCAATATTAAAATCAAGGGGCAAATATTAACAGGGAAAATATATCAAAATGTAAATTAATAATACAGACTATAAGTAAGAAAAATAATAATATGCTCATTTAGGTTAATTTTAAAGATCATGTACTCTCAGATAAGAGAAAGTAGAGGATAGCATTGCTGCTTCATGAAACATTAAAAATGCATACTATGCTTAAACAGGGCTGGAGCCAAACATGTAATAAAAGCCTTCAAATATTTGTTAATACCATAATGGGAATGATTTCATAGAGTCTAATTTAGAAGAGAAATGAGAAATCAATTTCCTAGATACAAATGAAAAGACTAAGCCAATAAATAAATAAATAACAGTTGTCTTAGAGGTAACACCACTTATGGTGACATCGTGTGAGTCAGAGTAGTACTGTACTCCATAGGGTTTTCAATGCCTGATTTTTCAAAAGAGGGCCACTTTTGTTCACAGGCATGTCTGGGAGGACTTGAACCTCCAACCTTCAGGTTAGCAGCTGAGCATGTTAACCATTTGTACCATCCAGGGACTCCTACCCTTTATGAGAGGTATTAAAATGAGTATTGTAAGAGATATGTCTATTAAAACTCTGGATACAGTGATACACTACTGTATATTTAGAAAAAGTCATCCATTAGGCTTAATTTCATGGAGGTCATATTTACCAAAAACTAGTATTTGATCATTTATTTCACTAGGTCAACACTGCCTACCCCACAAGACTGATGTTTACCTGTGTTTTTTATTGACTATGCAAAGGCCATGTGTGAATCATAACACATTATGGATAACATTGTGAACAATGGGAATTCCAGAACACTTAATTATGCTCATGAGGAACCTTTATAGAGACCAAAAGGCAGTCTATCGAAAAGAACAAGGAGACACTACATGGTTTAAAGTCAGAAAAGATGTGCATCAGCGCTGTATCCTTCCACTATACTTCTTAAATCTGTATGCTGAATAAATAATCTTAGAAGCTGGACTATATGAAGAAGAACTCTCTATCAGGATTGGGGGAAGACTCATTAACAACCTGTGATATGGAGATGACACCACCTTGCTTGCAGAAAGTGAAGAGGACTTGAAGCAGTCACTGATGAAGATCAAAGACCACAACCTTCCATATGGATTACATTTCAACATAACAAAAACAAGAATTCTCACAACTGGATGGAAAAGGAACATCATGTTAAACGGAGAAACTATTGAAGTTGTCAAGGATTTCATTTTATTTGGATCCACAAATAATGCCTATGGAAGCAACAGTGAAGAAATCAGTCTATATACTGCATTGGGCAAATATGCTGCAAAAGGTCTCTTTCAAGTTTTAAAAAGTAAATATGTCTCTTTAAGGACTAAGGTGTGCATGATGCAAGCCATGGCGTTTTCAATAGCTCCATATGCATGCAAAAGCCGCACAATGAATAAGGAAGACTGGAGAAGAATTGATGCCTTTGTTGGTGGAGAATACTGAACTACCAGAAGAACGAACAGATCTGTCTTCAAAGAAGTACAGCCAGAATGTTCTTTAGAAGGAAGGGTGGGAAGACTTCGTCTCACATTGGTTGGACATCTCATCAGCAGGAAACAGCCTCTGGAGAAGGATATCACGCTTGGTGAAGCAGACGGACAGCGACAAAGAGGAATATGCTCAAACAGATAGATTGATAGCAGTGGCTGCAACAATAACTCAAGCATAACGAGGATTGTAGGATGGCACACGACAAGGAAGCGTTTAGTTCTGTTGCACATAGGGTCTCCATGAGTCGGAGCCCACTCGAGGGCATCTAACAACAAGACTGATGAAAACATTTATAAACAAAAATGAAAAAGATTAAATGGCTAGGAAGAGATGGCATGGGGCACTATAAAGCCTGGGGGAGGAATATCGTTTAATATGTCAACATAGTATTCTTTCAAAACCGATTTTAAATTATGTTTTTGTTATTGTTAGGTGCTGTCGAGTGGGTCCTGAGTTATAGCAACCCTACGCACAACAGAAGGAAACACTGCCTGGTCCTGCACCATCCTCACTATTCTTGCTATGCTTGTGCCCATTGTTCCAGCCACTGTGTCAATCCATCTCCTTGAGGGTCTTCCTCTTTTTCGCTGACCCTATATTTTACCATGCATGATGTCCTTCTCTAGGGACTGATCCGTCCTGATGACATGTTCAAAATGTGTTAGATGTAGTCTCACCATCCTTGCTTCTAAGGAGCATTCTAGTTGTACTTCTTCCAAGACAGATTTGTTCATTCTTTTGGTAGTCCATGGTATGTTCGATAATCTTCTCCAACACCACAATTCAAAGGCATCAATTCTTCTTCAGTCTTGCTTATTCATTGTCCAGCTTTTGCATGCATATGAGGTAATTGAAAACACCATGGCTTGGGTCAGGTGAAACCTAGTCCTCAAGGTGACATCTTTGTTTTTCAACACTTTAAAGAGGTCTTTAGCAGCCATTTTGACTGCTGCTTCCATAAGCGTTGTTTGTGGATCCAAGTAAAATGAAATTCTTGACAACTTCAATCTTTTCTCTCTTTATCATGTTGCTTACTGGTCCAGTTGTGAGGATTTTTACTTTCTTTTATGTTAAGGTGTAATGCATACTAAGGCTGTGGTCTTTGATCTTCATCAGTAAGTACTTCAAGTCCTCTTCATTTTCAGCAAGTAAGGTTGTGTCATCTGCATCATGCAGGTTGTTAATGAGTCTTCCTCCAATCCTGATGCTCCATTCTTCTTCACAGAGTCCAGCATATCGGATTATTTGCTCAGCATACAGATTGAATAGGTATGGTGAAAGGATACAACCCTGACACACACCTTTCCTGACTTTAAATCATGGAGTATCCCTTTGTTCTGTTAGAAGGCCTGGATGTCCAGATTCCTCACGAGCACAATTAAGTGTTCTGGAATTCTTATTCTCTGCAATATTATCCATAATTTGTTATGACTCACACAATGGAATGCCTTAGCATAGTCAGTAAAATAGGGGTAAACATTTTTTTAAACAGCTTTCTGGCATTCTCTGCTTTCAGCCAGGATCCATCTGACATCGGCAATGATATTCCTGGTTCCATCCACCCACCCACTGCCTTTGAGTCTATTCCTACTCATAGCGACCCTGTAGGACAGAGTAGAACTGCCCCATAGAGTCTCCAAAGAGTGTTTGGTGGATTTGAACTGCTGACTTCTTGGTTAGCAGCCGTAGCACTTAACCACTGTGCCACCAGGGTTTCCCCTGGTTCCACATCCTATTCTAAACCCAGCTTGAATTTCTGGCAATTCCTGTTGATACACTGCTGCAGCTGCTTTTGAATGATCTTCAGCAAAATTTTGCTTGCATGTGATATTAATGATATTTTTTGATAATTTTCACATTTGTTTGGATCACCTTTCTTGGGAATAGGCATAAATATGGATCTCTTCCAGGTGGTTGGCCAGGTAGCTCTCTTCCAAATTCCTTAGTATAGATGCATGAGCACTTTCAGTGCTGCATCCGTTTGTTGAAACTTTTCAACTGGTATTCCGTCAACTCCCAGAGCCCTGTTTTTTGCCAGTGCCTTCAGTGCAGCTTGGACTTCTTCCTTTAGTACCAGGGGTTTATGATCACATGTTACCTCCAAAATGGTTGACTATCGGCCAGTTCTTTTTGGTATAGTGACTCTGTGTATTCCTTCCATCTTCTTTTGATGTTTTCTGCATCCTTTAATATTTTCCATGTAGAATCTTTCAGTATTGCAACTCTATGCTTGAATTTTTTCTTCAGTTCTTTCAGTTTGACAAATCATGTTCTTCTCTTTTGGTTTTCTATCTCCAGCTCTTCGCACATGTCATCATAGTACTTTACTTTGTCTTCTTGAACCATCCTTCCAGCTCTTTGCACATGTCATCATAGTACTTTACTTTGTCTTCTTGAGCCATCCTTTGAAATCTTCTGCTCAGCTCTTTTACTTCATCATTTTTTCCTTTTGCTTTAGCTATTTGACATTCACAAGCAAGTTTCAGAGTCTCTTCTGACATCCATTTTGGTCTTTTCTTTTCTCCTGTCTTTTTAATGACCGCTTGTTTTCTTCATGTGTGATGTCCTTGGTGTCATTCCACAACTCGTCTGGTCTGTAATGCCTTAGCATAGTCAACAAAATACAGGTAAACATCTTTCTGGCATTCTCTGCTTTCAGAGAATTTAGTTTTCAATGCATCAAACCTATTCTTGAGATGGTCTCTAAATTCGGGTGGGATACACTCAAGGTCATACTTTCTCTCATGGACTTGTTTAAATTTTATATATATATGTATATATATATATGAAAACCAGTGAAATAAGACATATTTACTCAAGTTGTCATCACATTTGATAATCCCTGTATATTATTTTTTAATACAGATTTGAATTCCTATGACAATTTCTGTGTAGTAATTTTCACAGAATATGAAGTTTATATTTCAATGCCTTTTTTGAGGATTAGCAATATACATCTGGAAAACAGAAGTACAATCAAGAGGTATAATATTCACACTTAGAGTGACATTATCTCTGTTATGTTTCATTATAGAAAAAATTGTACCCTCGATAGGGTTGAGCTTCTACTTCCTGTGATAGACATTATATCGCACACATTTTTTACCCAATGTTAAAAGCTGGATGTTATCCAAAATCCATATTCCTGCTTTCAACATTATTAAGTATGAGTTTGAAATTTTCATTTATTTACTTTTCAAAGACTAAAAAATAACTACATCAGAATTTCTTATTCCTTTGTATGGTTGGTTTGGTTTTCTTTTAGTGTTTTGTGTTGTTTCTACTAAATGGTATGTATATTGTGTTGTATATATTTTTTCTCATTTGCTATTGTTTACTCATTCTGTTGAATGGTTTTCCATATATATTTTTAAGTGACATTTACTAAAGTGCTATGGTCTTCCTCATACCCTCATGCAGAGTATATTTATCCTTAAATATTTCACAATTCATTCCTGTAATTATATTGAATGTTCTTTGCTATTAGAAATTATTTTTGTAAGAGAAGGACATTCTTCTCACTTTTATTATTTCATCTCTAGCAAACAATTTTCCTCCTTCCTCAACAGTTGGAACACTTGTTCTCAATATCATATGGGTGTCCATAGACTTCTTCACACCTGATTAATATTCTTGTAGTTTTATGATTAGTAAACACATTGCCCTCTGTTATGTTGTAAGTTTAAATTATCGACTTCTAAGCAAATATTTATGGAAAGCCCCTTTATATTTTTTTCATTACAAACTAAGCAGCTCTCCAGGTGAAATGCATACCTTTCCTGTGTGTCTCAGAACAAATTAGTTATTTGAGAGATATTTTATCTTTCAGCCCTCCCACTAAGGATCTATATTAATAAGAAATTTCAGTGCTAAAATGAGAAATTTAACTTTTTCTCTCCCTGACACTGGACTGTTCTTGACTATAACTATTGTTGCATTGAGTCTACACTGATTCATTTTCCTGGGTATATTTATATATTTATTTTACACATAAAATATTAGAACCATTTCGTATGTACATAATAAGACACAGCAACACTATAGAGCTCTCATGTATCCTGTGTTCAGTCTCTGTTATTAACACCTTACATTAGTATGCAATATCTTAACAATTAATCAGCAAATATTGATGCATTTTTATTAAAGACCAAACTTTATTTCTATCATATATCATGCATACATGTCTTATCACTGTTACTGTCAGCCTAGATCACCTGGGTGAGATAGTGTTTATCAGGTTTCCACACTGTAATATTGCTCTTTTTGCACCTCATCTTTCCATCCCATACCCTTTTGAAGGAAGCTAACATGCATAGCACACATTTCAGAAGTGAGGAGTTATGCTCCACCTTCTCGAGGTTGGAATTCCAAAAAATCAAAAACCAACTGACCAAAAAAACAAACAAATCAGTTGCCGTGAAGTTCCCATAGGGTTTCCAAGGCTGTAATTTTTTATGGGAGGAGACCGTCAGTCTAGCTCCCTCAGAGTGGCTAGTGGGCTCAAACCACCAACCTTTACTGTTGAGCTCCTTAACCTCTGTGCCACCAGGGATTATCTACTAAATTTGGTATTTTTCTCCTCCATTTATTTACTTATTTGTTTGATCAGTACAGAGTCATGGATATTTACACAATTCTTTGGGTTATACTGCAACAGTATTTTTATTTTGTTGCTAAAATTGTCTCAACTTTGGACATTTGGAGCTCTTTCAGTTGGCTCCTGTGTCCCTTTGATGTAATCCCAGCATTGTGAGGGTCTTTTTCCTTTTTTTAAGGACTTCCTTATTTCTGGAACTATAAGATGTTCCTGGATCATCTTGTGTATTTTCTTCCCCACTCCTTGAATCATCCATTTCTCCAAGGAGCTTATAATTCTTTTCACTGGAGGATGGTACTAGACACCAAGGTCTTGTGTGCTGGGTGTGCTCGTTGCTACTGGCATACCATTGCTTCTAGGCCCTCTTTCCCGAAAGTGCAAGGAAACATGTGTGTACTAATTTGTGTTGCTGAGAGTCCCCAAGACCACACCTAGAACTGATAATCTACTAGGAGACCTCATAGTACTCAAAATGTAGTAGTATTCATGGCTATGATTTTTTAGAGCAGAAGGATACAAAACAAAATGAACTAAGTGAAAAAATACATGGGACAAAATTCAAAAGGAAGCAACCACAAGCTTCCAGGAATCGTCTCCCAGGAGTCTTACAGAAAGCCCTTGATTCCTCCAACAATGAATTATGAAAGTATGTGAAATGTTTTGTACCAGGGAAGCTCATTAGAGGGTTAGTACAAGGATTTTTAGTAGGAGTTGTCCACATAAACAACCTCTACCTAGCATGTACCAACATTTCAGGCTCCCAAAGGATAGCAGGTGTTCAGCATAAACCAAATTATTTGCACAATTTAGGCACGGTGAGCTGCGCTTATCATTTCAAACTTTCCAATACATTTTGTCACATCTACATTTCATCTTGGGATTCTCTGACCTCCTAAATAACTTTGTAAAATTTTGCATATAAGGTTCACTTGCTGTGATGTAAAGTTGTAGGGGTTTTGACAAATGCATAGTGTCATATATCTGCAATTACAGTGTCATACAGAATAGTTTCATTGTTCTAAAAAAATTCTCTGGATTCAGTCATTCAACAGTCCATTCTTCACCTCAATCACTAGAAATCATTCACCTTTATATTGTCTCTAACATTTTATTTTTTCAGAATATCATATAATTGATATCACATGGAGGGTAGTCAGAAGGTTTTTTTTTTTTAATTCTGGGGATTTTCTATAGAAAAAAAGTCATTTGTGAATAGTTGCAGTTTTATTGCTTTCTTTATGAGTCTGTGTATATGTTCGTTTCTTTTTACTGTCTTTTCACAGAAAGTGGAGCCCTGGTGGCACGGTGGTTAAGAGCTTAGCTGCTAACCAATATGTCAACAGTTCAAATCCACCAGCCACTCCCTGGAAATTCTATGGGGCAGTTCTACTCTGTCTTTGAAGGTCACTATGAGTCAAAATTGACTGAATGGCAATGAGTTTGGTTTTTTGGTTTTGTTTTCACAGAAGGTAGCAACTTCTCAGGATAGTGTTGAATAAAAGAAATGAGAGAGAACATCCTTGCCTTTTCCCCAATAATGGCAGACAAATGTCTAGTCCTCGTTATTAAGTATAACGTTTGCTGCAGATTTTTAGAGACATACTTTATCAAATTGAGGAAGACCTCCTCATTCCTAGTGTGCTAAATGTTTTTTTATCATGAACGAGTGTTTGATTTTGTCAAATTTTTCTTCTGCATCAGTTGATGAGATTGATATTTTTCTTTTGAAGCCTGGTGATGTAGTGGATATATTTACTGATTTTTAAATGATGAATCAGCTTTGCATGAATTAAATAAATCCCACCTGGCTGTCAGGTACAGCTATTTTTATGTATTGTTAGATTTGATTTGCTCATATTTTGTTGAGCAGTTTTACATTTAAATTTATGACAGATGTTGATCCACAATTTTCCTTTTTTGTAATGTCTTTATCTAGTTTTGGTATTATGATAATGATAGACTCATATAATGTAGATACATGACACTATGCATTTGTCAATATATTTTGCTTCTATTTTCTGGAGAAACTGTAGAAAATTTGCACCATTTCCTCCTTAAATGTTTGAAGAATTCTTCAGTAAACCTATCTGGGCCTGGTACTTTCTCTTTTTGAAGGTTAGCAATTATTGATTCCATTTCTTTAATAGACATAGATTTTTTCAGTTTATCTGTTTTTGTGTGCGTGCATGGGTTTTCTTAGCTATGTCTTTCAATGAATTGGCTGAGTTCATCCAAGTTATGAAACATGTGGGCACAATTTTTCCAATATCATTTTGTTTAAATATTTTCTTTACACAGTTTTTAGTCCCTGGCTGGGGGCCCACCTGTTCCCCTACTTGAGAAGCTGATTACTTTCATTCACCAACCACTCCCTTTATCAGGTTCTTACATTCCTGGGCCATTATGCACCCATTCTAATTCCCCCAGAGGTCAGGTAACCAACAAACAGGGAGAACCCTTATTACCCCTACATTTACAAATTTATGCAAAATGCCTAAACCCTAGGAAGCCAGAAAAACCTAGCTTATACTACCCTGCTTGTCATACATAAACCCTTTCCTACAATTTCAGCTTATTGCTACCTTTTCCCCATGCAGCCCCCCACATGAGCCAACATCATGGCATGCTCTGCCCTTCTGACCCCTCTTTTTCATGTCACACCTGATCTACCATCCCACAAATTTGTCACGGCAGTTTTATTCAGAGTATTTCTTTGTTACATGTTTAATATCTATGGGATCAGTAGTGATGACTGCTCTTTCATTTCTAATATTGATAACATATGTTTTCTGTTTTTATCTTGGTTATCCTTGCTAGAGACTTAACAGTTTTATTGATATTTTTCCAAGAATCAGCTTTTTTGTTGTTGATTATTCTATTTTTTTTCTGTGTTCAATTTGTTTTTATTTCTGCTTTAATTTTTATTATTTATTTTCTTCTGCTTGCTTTAGGATTATATTGGTCTTCTTTCTTCCATTTCCTAAGGTGCATGCTTAAGTTATTGATTTTTAGGTCCTTCTTGTCCAATATAGGCAGTTTATGTTATACATTTCCATATAAGCACTGCTTTTACTGCTTCCCACACATTTTGATGAGTTATATTTTTTTCTTTCATTTACTTCAAAATATAATTTCTCCTGAGATCTTTTTTTTCTTTGGCTCATGCTTTATTGAGAAATGTGTTGTCTACTATCCAAATACTTCAGGATTTTCCAACTATATTTTTGTTATTTATTTCTAGTTTAATTGATTTCTATGTTTTTAATTTTTTAACATGTCTTTAGTCTCCTAAAATGTGATCCATCTTAGTTAATTTTCTATGTGATATTGAGAAGAATGTGTATTCTTCTGGTGGTGGATGGGGTATTTTATAACTGTCAATTAGACTGAATTGATTGATAGTGCTGGGCAAGTCAACTACATCCAGATTTTGGAGTGGTTTGCCCTGCCACTTCATTTCTATAATGGGTCCAAGAAAAGTGATCAATTTTCAGTTTTTTTTTTTTCTATTTTAAGGATTTGAGGGACAATTTCCAGCTTTTTAATATCAGAACTGGAATCAAATTACTATCTTGCACTATAACTATGAGCCCAAGAGACAGAAAGGGCCACACGAACCAGAGACCTACATCATCCTGAGACCAGAAGAACTAGTTGGTGCCCGGCCACAACCGATGACTGCCCTGACAGGGAGCTCAGCAGAGGACCCCTGAGGGAGCAGGAGATCAGTGGGATGCAGACCCCAAATTCTCACAAAAAGACCATACTTAATGGTCTGACTGAGACTAGAGGAATCCCGGCGGTCATGGTCCCCAAACCTTCTGTTGGCCCAGGACAGGAACCAATCCCGAAGACAACTCATCAGACATGGAAGGGACTGGACAGTGGGTAAGAGAGAGATGCTGATGAAGCGTGAGCTATTTGTATCATGTGGACACTTGAGACTGTGTTGGCATCTCCTGTCTGGAGGAGGATGGGAGGATAGAAACAGTTGGAAGCTGGCAAAATTGTCACAAAAGGAGAGACTGGAAGGGCTGACTCATTAGGGGGAGAGGAAGTGGGAGTATGGAGTAAGGTGTATATAAACTTATATGTGACAGTCTGACTTGATTTGTAAACTTTCACTTGAAGCTCAATAAAAGTTAAAAAAAAATTACTATCTTGTTTTGTGCCTCATTAAAATTACTTTTCTGTTATGGTGTGTTGTTTATAACTGCATGTTATCTTTCTCTAAAGACTAGAAGAGAGGATTATCTATAACATCATAGACCAGGATGTTGATGTTATCTCATATATAGGAATAACTTTCTGTAAGCTAGGTCATTTTTATTTAAAGTCAAACATATTCTGAGTGAATTCTATATTAAAGAGTACCAAAACACTCACTCATTCTCTCTCTCTCTCACACATGCATGAAATATTTTTGTCACAAATAACAGAAGTTTAACTTAATCTCATTTAATCTTATCTGGGAATTTATTGGCTGTCACAGTGAGAAGCACCACATGTGGAGCCTGGCTTCAGAACTGGCTGGATTTAGGATCGTAATGATGGATCATAATCCTGCCCCATCTCTTAGCTTCTTTATTCTCTGAAAACTTTTTCAGGCAGTCTCCTCCCATATGCTGTCAAAGATTGGCCAATTGCAATTCTAGGCTCATAACTCATATATAGTGAATCCAGAAAAGAGAATAAAATATACCTTCTCAGTAGTTTCATCACAAACTTGAAGAGAGTTCTGATTGTTCAGGTTTATGTCATGTTTTCATTCTTGAGTCAACCACTCATGGTAAGGTGAATGTAAGTGTCCTGGTTGAATAGGGTTAGTTGTGAATGGATCCCTAATACTGGCAAGATAGAAAAAAATTCAGACAACTGAATAAAACTAATTTTTTTTAAATCAGAAAGAAGAGAGAGAAAGTAAGCCACATAGCCAGAATAAATGCCTATTTCACATGTTCGTTAAGGGCTGGTGTGGCGTGATTGCCTAATCTCATGAGGGAAGTGCCCATAGAATAGTTGAGTATGTATTTTTACCCAACAAATCTATGTTAATAAAATGAATACATGCAGATGCATTTTGTTACACTAATAGGTCATTTTCATGCTCTACATAGCAGAAATTTCAGCATAAGACAATGTTGGCAGACATCTTCTTGGAGATTCAAAGTATGCTAAGAATCCATAAGAACTTTCTACCTGCCACAGAATTGGGCCCAGCAAACCATCCGCATTCTGGCAGATACACCCAGCTCAGCAAATCTGTGAGACTCTAGGATTGAAAAAGACTAGGAGAACCTCATCATCTGAATGATATTTCACCTCTCTTCATAATCTTTGAAGCTCGATGTACTTTTTTGTTGATTTGTGCTAATCATGCATGAGCTTTATCCTTTCCATGGAAAACCATGGATCCTTCTTGCACAGTTTTATGAAAAACATCAAGGTTGATGTCACAGAAAGGATGTGATACCTAAGATTATTTACATGTTTGTTGAATAAATTAATGAACTAATGAATGTAAATTAAGATTTCAATAAGCTGTAATTTAATTAGAGTGAAAATATATGTTTCTTTAAAATTACACAGAAATGCTTTTGATTTGATACTTCTTGAAACCATCTCTAAAATGTATTAATAACTTTTCTATTTAGTAATCAGAGCTTACATAATGACATTGAGTCTCCTAGATGTTTGTGGAAAACTTCTGTGCTCATTAACATGAATCTGAGAACCTGCGATTATCATTTACATTTTATATGTAAATGTAGAAAGAGTTGAAGTTTGAGCAGCTCATGTGGTAAACACATACCCCAGGATCACACTCCCTGAAATAAACAACTGATTTTTATCGGATTTAAAAATTCTTCTAATTTAAAATAATTTGTCATTTGTTTCTTTTACACATTTTAAAATTTTATTCAAATTTACTTTTGTGTGGGGTTTTTATAGTAAAATGCAATTTGAAGTCAGGGAATTACATAGAATCCCTAAAAGTGTATATAAAATAGTGTATGGGAACTCTGAATAATCTAGGACATGGCTATTCTATCCTGTAACTATAGAAATAATATAACAAACTGGAGAAGACTTAATAAAGTATTACAGTAATTAATTTAACACTGTATTTGAGTATACAAATAGAATCAGCATATGTTAGACAAGAGGAGTAATTAATGAAAGTGATTAATTCTCTTTTGAAACTGAAGAGAGTTCAGAAGAACCAAATGACATGTTCAAAGAACTTTAAAAATAAACCACAGGATGACTTTTTTTAGATTAATGGAAAGATATATTGCAGAGGAACTTGAAGTGTGTAATGAAGAGGTGCCAGTAAGAAAAGTAGCATTAGAAGAAAAAGATCAGAAAAAATCTCACTTCAGAAATATGACAAACTTTAAAATGCAAATAAAACACTGGATTGTTAGTGACTGGAGAGAAAACCAACACTCCATAAAACAAGCAAGGTTGAATGGTAGGTGTTGGAGATGAATTGTCCTTCTTTAGATGAAGTCATTTTAGGTTGCAATCATACTGACATTTGGTTTAAAAAATGTTAGATATGTTTTACATGACAACTGTCTCAGTCATCTAGTGCTGCTATAACAGAAATACTACAAAGGATGCTTCAACAAACAGAAGTTTATTCTCTCACAGTCTAGTAGGCTAACCAACAACCCAGTGCCATCGAGTTGATTCTGACTCATAGCGACCCTATAGGACAGGGTAGAACTGTCCCATAGAGTTTCCAAGCAGCGCCTGTCGGATTTGACTAGTAGGCTAGAAGTCCAAATTCAGGGCGTTAGCTCCAGGGGAAGCTGTGTTGGCTCTGGAGGAAAGTCCTTGTCATCAATCTTCTCTGGTTGAGGAGCTTCTCAGTGCAGGGATCCTGGGTCCAAAGGATGTGCTGTTCTCCTGGCTCTTGTTCCATGGTGGTATGTGGTCCCCATGTCTCTCTGCTCACTTTCTTTAACATAATTGCTGCTAATCCCATCTCATCAACATCATAGAGGTATGATTTACAACACATAGGAAAATCACATCAGATGACAAAATGGTGGACAATCACACAATATGGGGAATTGTGGTCCAGCCAAATTGATACACATATTTTAAGGGAACACAATTCAATCCATGACAACAACCCAGAATAAAAACGCTGAGAAATCTGAATCAGCCTTCAATCATGGAACCAGAATAGAGGCTTTGATCAAGATCCTGTTGGGTGCAGACTTCCTGAGAAGATAAAGGCTTTATATATACAGCTCACCCCTTCACACATACATGGTCTTTGATAAGTACAGCTCATGTTGGACATATATTTCCAGATAAGTCTGAAAGATGAATGAAAAAATTCTCACAAATTATTGATGTTGTTATGGATTAAATTGCATCCCCCCAAAATATGTGTCACCTGGGCCATCCGTGATTGCCCACCATTTTGTCACCTGATATGAGTTTCCTATGTGCTGTAAATCCTACCTCTATGATGTTAATAAGGTGGGATTAGCAGCAATTATGTTAATGAGGCAGGACTCAATCTACTAGATTAGGCTGTGTTTTAAGCCAAACTCTATAGAGATATAAGGGAGAAAAGTGAGCAGAGAGACGCAGGGACCTCATACCACCAAGAAAGAAGCACTGAGAGCAGAGCGACTCCTTTGGACTCAGGGTCCCTGTGCCTGAGAAACTCCTTAACCAAGACAAGATTGATAACAAGGACCTTCTTCCAGAACTGACAGAGAAAGGGCTTTCCCTTGGAGCTGGTGCTCTGAATTCTGACTCTTACTCTACTAGATTGTGAGAAAATAAATTTCTCTTTGTTAAATCCATCACTTGTGTTATTTCTAGATTACCAAGACAGATGTCCAAAAATATCCTGTTTGATATTATTGTGGTTGATGATTTTCCTGAATTTTTCTATGCAAAGTAGTTTATGTGAACTTTTTTTTTTTCATTACTAGCATTTTTTAAGTTAACGAATAAATGTCCTCAAACATTTCCTCAAGGTCAGACTTGCCTCTACTTTTGGTTTTCATCCTAGTTCTTCCTATTAAAGATCAGAATTATATTTGCCTTAACTCAGTAATTATTGCCTTTTCTCCCTAAGGAGCTCTTAAAACTCATGACTCTGGACCTGGTTTTTTATTAGGATTTAATAGTACAATAGCCATGAACTTTTTTGTGTATCTTCAAGGTCTTTAACTGTAAAGAGCAGAGAAAATCCCTCAGAATTTAATAAAATATATGTATTTAGAAAGGGACATGAGAAGGAATATATTTTATAGTTAGCATAATTAATTGCTTGGCTAATCTTGAACAGTTTAAATACAAATATTTCCATAATTTAATATTTTCATTGGATTATGTGATGAAGAATGTACTATGCTTTATTACCTAAATAGCATTTAATAGCATCAAAGATGTGGAAACACTAGAGAATAAGGTTTATCCACAAAGGTGATTATTAAAGAAAAAATGAAAATAACTTTCATATAGAAAAAATATGTCTTTTATTAAATATAGTTAATAATGGTGTCAAAACATGTAAGTTTTTATTGTTTTTTTCTAAGCTTAAACATATTACATCAAATTTTATTTTATTTTATCTATTTTTGGAAAAGTAGCATTTGGTAAAAGTTATGTGATGCATTTGTTTATACAAAAAATGATATCCAATGCATTATGGGAAACTTGGTGCATCAAGTTGATTTCAACTCATATTGAGCCTATAGGACAGAGTAGAACAGCCTCATAGGGTTTCTAAGAAGCAGCTGGGGGATTCTAACTGCTGACCTTTTGGTTAGCAGCTAAGCTCTTAACCACTGTGCCGCCAGGGCTCCATTATGGGAAAAACCAAAAACAAACCAAACCCACTGCCGTTGAGTCGATTCTGACTCATAGCGACCCTATAGGACAGAGTAGAACTGCCCCACAGAGTTTCCAAGGAGCACCAGGAGTATTCAAACTGCCGACCTCTTGGTTAGCAGCCATAGCACCTAACCACTACGCCACCAGGGTTTCCAAGTGGCTATAAAATCTGTATTATACTAGGTAAATTATATAACATTTGATATAATATCATCTCGTAGTAAATAACTTAGCCTAGAAATTTTCAATTTATTAGCTTTTTAGAACAGAGTGGAGAATTCTGAAATGACTGTAAATATGGTATATTAGAGCTATTATTGGGAGTCTTTTAGGATAATGTAGGTTTTCTCTTCTGGAGATATGAAAGTGATAACCTATAAAAGTTACCAGAAGATAAGAACCTGACTTTAAACACTACATAGCTTAAGATCTTGTTGATATACTGTATTTTTCTACATTTATAATATGATATATGCCATCTAAAATTATCATCCTTGTTGATTTTTGTCTTAGTGGGCTAGTGCTGCTGTAACAGAAATACCACATATAGAGGGCTTTAACAAAGAAAAAAGTTTATTCTCTTACAGTCCAGGAGGCTAGAAGTTTGAATTCAGGGCACCAACTCCAGCAGAAGGACTTCTCTGTTGGCTCTGAAGAGAGGTTCTTGTCATCAATCTTCCTTTGGTCTAGGAGCTTCTCCACACAGGGACCTTGGGTCCAAAGGACATGCCATGCTCCTGCACTTCTTTCTTGGTGGTATGAGGTCTGCCAGTCTCTCTGCTTGCTTCTGTCTTTCATATCTCAAAAGAGATTGTCTTAAGACACAACCTAATTAGCCTTGTACATTCAGTCCTACCTCATTGACATAACTGCTGCTAATTCTACCTCATTAATGTCATAGGGGTAGGATTTATAACTTGTAGGAAAATCAAATCAGATGACAAAATGGTAGACAATCACACAATACTGGGAATCATGGACTAGCCAAGTTGACACACATTTTTAGGGGAACACAATTCAATCCATAACAATCTTATTTAGGTATTTTTTCAGGAATTGAAACAGTAACCTTTGTACAAAAACTTATACTCAGGGCCTAAGTATATGCTCATTCCCTTTCCTTCTATTATTTTAATGCCTTTCTCACCTATACTCTGATGGAAAAAAAATACAAACAAAAACTCATTGGTCTTTGGTTTTCCCTTCCTGTGTTTCTTTTTACGGAAATTAATATTGTTGTTACTTGCCTTTCCATGACTAGGGAGAAACAACATTCTCAAGCACTGTGAACACCTCATTTGTCTTTAAATCCTCAGACCCAAGCATAATACTGGTACCTAGCAATATGTTTGTGGAATAAATGGACACCAGCCATCACTAATATTGGGTAATTCAGCTATTTATTATGAAGTAGACATCATGTGATCTCTTTTCCTGAAACCTTTTTAACTCCATGTGTTAATTCAATTCCGAATGCTTACTAATTGTGTTTCAAAAAGCTAGGTGTAAAAAGACATGATTCTAGCTTAAGGTCATTCATGTGCAACTCATTCCACTAATTTGTGTTGTCTTCTAAAAATGGTTCACATTATGCAGATGCACAACCAATGTCTGCAATAAAAATATTTTTAAAAGATGTGACTTTACTAATTTATGATACTTGCTTATATTTAGATGCAATTGCAAACACAGTTTCACTGCTAATTAACTTGTTAAAGCTTTGTTACAATAAAAAGTAAACAATAGTAAATGAAATAACTAAATAATTAAAAGTATAAATATTTATGAAGTCAATTATTGACCTCTGTCCAAATATTGCCTAGTGCAGATTGGTGTTAGAAGAGTGACTCAGCTGCACGTAGAATGAGAAGTACATTGGGCCCTATAGTCATACTGAGGTTGCTGGGGTGACAGCTTAGGCATCAAGGAAGTAAACTATTTTGAGCTTATATGTGCACACATCTGTAAGTGTATTTCAGGATAACCTGGAAAATTCCTGTGTTAATCTTCTAGGGCTGCCATAACAGAATACCACAAAGTAGGTGGTTTTAAATAACAGAAATTTATTTTCTCACATTTCTGGAGGGTAGATGTCTGAATTTAGGGTTCTGGCCATGTTGATTCTTTCTGAAGATTCTGAGGGAGGAACTGGTCCATGCCTCTCTCCCAGTTTCTGGTGGCTGTATCAATTCGTGATGCTCTTTTGCTGTTTATAGATGCAGCCACCGTCACTCACGTGGTGTATGCTCAACATATCTTTTTAGGAGACACAATTCAACCCATAGCAATGCTAAATTTTACCTTAATTATATAGATACAGATACGAAGGCATAGAGTTTCAGAGTTATCAAAATAACCTAGTATCCCTTATTGCTCTCTTCTGGCTGTAATCTCAATATTCATCTACACCTTAAGCGTCAAGATAGGTAGAAATGTGGAAGCACCTTACTTTAACCTTAAAAATGGCAGATTACATTTTGCAACATAAACATAAGACCCCCAAAATAAAGGGTAAATTTGTTGCTTTTATTATTAAAAAAAGTGGGAAAACTTCTAAACCAAACTTTTTTTCTCTAGCTTTGTATCCATACTAATGTCTGTAACAGGAGCTTCAAACTTTTGACTGCTCAGGACAGACAAGGTTAATTAGGCAAAAAAAAAAAAAAAAATGGAAGGAAGACAGATGCTTAACCAATGATTAGAACTTATTCCAACAATATAATCAGTGCCAGAATTTAACAAATTCACATTTTAATTAAACTCTTAAGGATTTACATGCAGGACAAGTATAATTTGATCTTCAAAGACACACCGCATCAGTATTCTTTAAATATTACTGAGGAATGTTTTAATAAGTTTATGGTTGTTATAAGTCTGGAGGTAATCGTTAATTACTTTTTCTCTCTGCAACCTTTTAATAGTCTTCGTGGAAATAAATTAGTCCTTTTCTATACGCATGTGTTATTACCAAGCCCGATGATCTACTGATTATAAGGGTAGAATCGAAAGGATAAGAATTGAAGTGCTCATTAAAGATTCAAACCTCCTCCCGCCGCTATCTCTCATCCCCTACTCCTGATTATTGTACTTGGTAAAAACTTAAAAATGTGGAGACTTGTTTGTTTTGTTCTTTTGAGTATCTGAATGCTACCGGATTTAATAATTACATTTTAGAAACTTTTTTCCCCCTATTTTGTGCTGTATTTGTGCAAGCCATGGCAGAAAAAAAAAAAAAAAAACTTTGTGACTTCATCAAGATTCAGTATGCATTTTTCCATGCCTTAAGCACAATCCCTGCGGTATTATTTTTTTCTTTTAAATGCTTTATTGTTTCATTTTCTTTTGGTTAACTTAATGTGTCGTTGTGTGTACACATTTGTATGTGTCTGTGTTAAAACAACAACATAATCAATAGAGGCCAGTATTCAGTTGTTCAAAACCACGGCCTGTTTTAAGTTAGAAAGTTATGGACAAACTTTCCATCCCCAAATGTGTTGTGGGGTTCCCACAGAGATGTGAAGAAAAATGTGAACATTTGAAAAGGCAATTAAGAGTCTGGCTGCAGTTAGAGCAAGAAGATCATTCTAATGAAAAGTCATGAAAAGAAGCAGATGAAACAGGGCAGTTAAAATTATGAAGCATTTCTGAAGACAGTTAAATTTTTCTTTCTTTCACTTCATTCAAAAAGCACATGCCTCATTCTATGACACTTTGCAATGCACCCCAGTTTTTATTCATTTTGTTAGACATGGTTTGAAAGAAGAACAGGTATTTTACAAAATCCTGCTTCAAGGTTATTGGTATGACCTTAAAGTTAGATCTTTGCTGAAAAAAAAGCATTTACTAAAAAACCGTGGACCTAAAAACATGCAATAAAGAGTGACTTTTTGGAAAATGATGATATAGCCCTGAGTTTGGATGGCATATCCTTTTCACTAAGTTAACCCACAGGAAGGACTTTGACTCAACCAATATATATTTAAAATATATTGTAGAAACATATATTTATAGCTTATAAAATAGATATTTTATGCTATTTATCTAATACAGATACCTTTGCATTTTAACTCATTCACTGTATATCATTTTCAAACTTCTAAACTAAAGAGCAGAAACATTCATACAAATATACACACACAGAGATTAGAAAATATGTTCACTCCCTTTCTTCAACAGTGATCACTTAATTCTTTCAGGACATTGGAAAATGCAGGGTTCAAAAGAATCTTCATTTTTTTGTTTGTTGTCTCATTCATTTAAAGAAGGGTTCAAACAGTGTTAAACTCATCCCTACTCACCAGCACAAAGCCTCATATGTAACCTGAGGGTAAATTATATGACATACGAAATTATATCTCAATAAAGCTTTAATAAAAAATTATGCATATATAAAATGCTGATTATAGAAAGCTCCGATTATCTGTATCAGAAGTTAAAACTACCTTGAATTTCATGACACAGAGAGTAGATGTTTTCACAGATGGAACAATGAGATAAGTAGCATATAAAGAATTCTAAAACTCAAGAGTGAATATCTTAGTCATCTAGTGCTGCTATAACAGAATACCACAAGTGGATGGCTTTAACAAAGAGAAATTTATTTCCTCACAGTAAAGTAGGTTAAAAGTCCAAATTCAGGGCATCAGTTCCAGGGGAAGCCTTTTTCTCACTGTCAGCTCTGGAGGAAGGTCCTTATCCTCAATCTTCCCCTGGTCGAGGAACTTCTCAGGCTCAGGAACCCCAGCTCCAAATGGTGCACTCTGCTCCTGGTGCTGCTTTCTTGGTGGTATGAGGTCCCCAACTCTCTGCTTGCTTCCCTTTCCTTTTATCTCTTGTAAGATAAAAGATGGTGCAGGCCCCATCCATTGGACAAGGGCTGTGACCTCAGTAAGGGTGTTACAATCCCACCCAAATCCTTTTTAATCACAAAATGGAGGACGACTGATACACACATTTTTTGGAGGGCAAGATTCAATCTGTGACAGTGCAGAATGAACTGGGTGGAAAAGAAATCAGAGTCATAGATAAAAGTTTAGAGGCCATTGTTTTCAATAATGTGGTGTTGTACCTGAATATATACATATACATTTATATGGAGACTATATAGTATAATAGTATTATATAGGTTTAATAATATATATAATTTAAAAATTATATATAGACCAAAAAAAAAAAAACAAAGCCCACTGCCTTCGAATCAATTCCTACCCATAGCGACCCTATAAGACACAATAGAACTGCCCCACAGAGTTTCCATGGAGCACCTGGTGGATTTGAACTGCCAACCTTTTGGTTAGCAGCCATAGCTCTTAACCACTAAACCACCAGGGTTTCCAAAATAAATTATATATATATATATAAAAGATTGATTGGACTCTAGAAATATTTAAATATAAAATCATCGGAAGATGATTACCGATTAGATAGTGAACACAAAGAAGAGTAAGAAGCCATACAAAAGACCGTGTTTATAACCTTGCAAGGTGATTATAAAACAACACCATTTTAACAGTAATCAACAGGAATTGAGGTGTGAAGATAGAGAGTGGAGAGTGGGGGGAGGAGTTGATGAAAATATTCTATCTGTTAAGTTTAGATGTTAGTGAAACAGCTACTTACTAAAAATAGTCTATAGTGTAGCATGACTTTTAAAACTACGAACATGGGAGTTGGATAGAAGCAGACGTGAATCATCCTTTCACTCTTTGAATACTGCTGTGGCAAGTACTGGATGGAAAGTTGTTTAGCCTCTCTAAAACTTTCTTTGGCCCTGAAAAAGAACTGATGGTTTACCTCATTGTTCTGTTTTAATAACAAATTACACCATAGCATGTTAAAGATTTAACAAAAATCTGAAGTATTGTAAATACAAATATTTTTTTGTCACATGCACATCATTGTCAATATTATTATGTCCACTCTATATATGCGAAAGTTCAGAGTCAAAGATATTAAGTATCTTGCTCAAGTGCCCAAGATTACCTAGGAAGTGGTAGAGTCAATGAATCTTTCTAACTCTCAAGTTCTTCTTTCATTAAAGAGGTTATTCTCGATATCTAAATGGACATATACATTTGAAGATATGGAACTGAAGCTGAGTAAACTTTGAAAATATGAACGTCTGAGTTATCTCCATATAGGTGACAACTGAAGGCTGCAAATATTTGTTATTGCATTTTTCTTGTGAATGGTATTGATTTGTGTATACGCTGGTTTCATGGACAAATGTCCCTGAAAGACCCAAGATAGCACTTCTATGAGATGTTCCATCAGCAACAGCCCTTTCTTGCCAAGTTTCTTTCTTTCCTGAGAATAACCATTAAAATCACTATGTAGAAAGCAGGTGCTTTTGAGCTTGAGAGAGGCACCTTCTTATTGCATTTGTGTGGTGGTTCTTGTGAAAATAACTCCTGGAGCAATAAAATATGTGGGAAAATGTTGCCTTTATAAAAGTTATGGGCTCTGATTGAAGGACGGCGTGAGGGGAATCTATTATTTTTTCTTTGCTTAGGCTGGAAGAAGGACTTTTTGTGAATTCGGGGGTGAGAGAATCTTCTAAATTTTTCTAATCAAAGCTATACAAAGTACAAACCTCAAGATTCAAGGATTTCTATTCAATGAAGCATAAAAATGAAGTTAACAGATGGGGTGACAGCCTGAGCTTTGATATTTACAACATCTGCAACCAGCAAGGGATTGGCATCAGTAAGATAGGAGGAACTTCAGCAGATCAACAAATGAGACAGAAAAAAACAATAGGGAATTGAGGAAACAATGGGAACATAATGAGAAGTTAAACTGAAGCAGAAACTTCATGTTAAATTAAATTAAAACTCAATACTTCAAATTAAATTCACAGTAAGAAATTCAGATTAATATAGTAATGATTAGCAAGAATTAAATATAATATCAAATTTGGGAGTGTAGGAAACTTCAGTGGCTCATATAGGATTGCTAATTGTCATTAAATTCTTTAAAAAAAAGTTACAGAATGTGATGATATTTAGTTGCATGTATTGATGGCCCAGAAATTCATTCCTGAGTAATTTACCTGAGACATTCTCCTTGATAGTTCAGAAAATATGGAAATACTTACTTTCATGATAGTGAAACTTAAATATTCACTCTTAAGGGAAAGCAAATGTAGGATTTTGTAGGAATATGCTGTGGAATACTATGCAGGAGTTAAAAGCAGCACATTGCGACAAGGATGTATCTTAAAGGCTTAATCTTTATCTTTACTGTTAGAGTTGACAGCCTGTTTTAGTTGGTTAATTAATTTATTTTGCCTTTTTTTTTGTTTTTCTTAATTTTTGCCATAAAACTCTAAATTAGTATACTATTATAATTTATCTGGTATAGTTTCATAACATTTTCTTTACAGTTATTTATGGTTTGTTTCTTCATTTATTATAATGTATCTTTAAAAAGTATTTTAAGAAACATTCACTATAAATAAAGTAGCTGCTAGCTCTGTCAAATTTTAATAAAATACCTTATTTAGATTTTAATGGAGATTTAGTAGTAAATTATTAATAGAAAATAAATATCAGTAGATTATTGAGAAAATACACTAACGATAGAAAAGCTGTGTCATGAAAAGCTAACTTATGTGTAATTAATTCTACTCTACCAACAGTAATCATTCATATAGATTATTTATTAATGTGAGTTGAAGTTAAGTTACAGAATTATAAATAATAACTATAGCAACATATTTAAGGCTATGGTTTATGATTTAAATTTATGAAGCTGACTTGTTCAATTATTGGATTCGTAGTACTACATGATAATATGTTTCTTTCAGTTAATAGAAAAATGAAGAAAAAATAAAAACAAATACTTAACATTAAAAAAAATTAGTAACATCGAGCAAACATTGGGAAGAATTCAGTGACTACTGTCATATCAAGCATTGGTGTCTTTTCCTTCTATCTGAAATATTAATCCCAAATGCTATAGCTCTTTAAATGGTAAGCAACTGAGCAGCCATAGTTATTTGATATTCTGTATAAAACCAAATCAAATCAAACCCGTTGTCATTGAGTCAATTCTGACTCATAGTGACCCTACAGGACAAAGTAGAACTGCCCTGTAGAGTTTACAAGGAGTACTTGGTGGATTCGAACAACCAACCTTTTGGTTAGCAGTGGTAGCACTTAACCACTATGATGCCAGGATTTCCCAAACATATCTAATATTTTTTATAACCAACAGGGAAAATAAGAAGTAACTTGATTACGCTCATGACACTGTTTAGGTAAGATGGAAACATCACGTAATGTATGAATATGAACAATTGGAAACAGTCTTAAAAAATAGGTCTTAATGTATAAAATATATGCAATCTAACTGGAAGTGGGATTCAGAATGAAAGAAGACAGACTATGAGGGGCAAGAGATTTGATAGGCATGAATTTTCAGTATTTTCCAGAATCTCCAGATACAGAACAGTTTGAAATCCAAGTCACTATACCTCTGGGAGGGAACTTAAACTAACCCCAAAACACAAATCTATTGCGGTGGAGTCAATTCTGATTCATGCCGACCACATAGGACAGACTAGAACTGCTCCATAAGGTTTCCAAGGCTGTAGTCCTTAAAGAAGCAGATTGCCACAACTTTCTCCTGAGGAGTAGCTGGTAGTTTAAAACGTTGACCTTTCAGTTAGCAGCTGAGCCCTTAACCACTGTGCAACCAGGGTTACTTAAACTACCTATAAAGCGCTCTAAACAAGTTTGCTCAATGGAATGAGAGATTGGGGTTATCCAACCGTCTTCAGCTAATTACATGATGGACAATTGTCTTCAGATCCAGAAGGTGGTGACAGTGGGAGCGAGACCTGTGATATTTCAGCAAAAGCAGCAGCAGTCAGAAGGAGCTGCTCATGGTAGAACAAGAGAGAGAACAGAGAGCATTGGCAAGAGATTCAGGAAAACCTAGCCCTACGTTTTTCTTCCAGGAATACTTGCATGGTTTGGACTTACATGGGATATTCTCATTAAAGGGGCAGGGATATCAAGACTGAGTTTATCAAACTTAGTAATACCTACTCATCACTTAACACTACTGTGCTCTGTCCCAAGCCAGTCTGATTACAAAAGTAAAGACTGAGCACCCCCAGGCAATAGTTGACTCCTTCACCTCTTCTTGAATCCAAGCATTTTATAAATGCTCCTCTATCCAGCAAGAAGAATGAAACATGAAAACAAACAAACCCAGGAATACAATCATACATTGTGAGAAAAAAAACTAACAGAACCAGACTACCCTACCTACCCTCTTGGCTGGGACTTAGGATATTTTTCACATTGCCATTCCACCTGGCCTCACTTTATTCCCTTGCCTTGTTATGCTAGTTACACAGGACATTGTTTCTCTACTTCATGGCTTATTTACAGTCAGTCAACGTTCCTTACCACTACCATTTCTGTCTGATAGAATCCTCAGGATTTGACATCCTCCTTGACCCTGGCAATAGATGGCTACCTAAAAATGTCCTGAATTCTCTAAGCTTGCATTGGATGCAATCTCTGGCCAATAAACCGCAGATTGGGCTACCATTTGCCATTTCTATGCCTGATTTTCCCCCAGTACCTCATAATTTTCCTTTTTTTTTTTTTTTTTAAGTCTGCCTATCTTGTTCCCGCTATGTTGTTGTTAGTTACAATTGAGTCCGCTCCAACTCATGGCAACCCTATGTATAAAAGAAGGAAATATTTCTAGGTCTATGCCATCTTCACAATTGTTGGTATGTTAGAGCCCACTGTTGCAGCTGTTATGCAAATCCATCTCATGAAGTGTTTCCCTCCTTTTGGCTGACCCTCTGCTTTACCAAACTTGGTGTCTTTTTCTCCACCCTTGCTTCTAAAGATCATTCTGGTTGTACTTCCTCCAAGACAGATTTGTTCATTCTTTGGCAGTCCATGGGATACTCAATATTCTTTGTCAACACCACAGTTCAAATGCATCAATTCTTCTATCTTCCTTTTCCTTTGTTCAGCTTTTGCATGCATATGAGATGATTGAAAATACCATGGCTTGAATCAGTCACATCTCAGTCATCAAAGTTACATCTTTGCTTTTGAAGACTTTAAAAAGGTCTTTTGCAGCAGATTTCTCTAAAGTAATTGCCATGGATTAAACTATGTCCCTCCATAAATGTGTGTATCAATTTATCTGGGCCATGATTTCCAGTATTGTGTGATTTTCCTGTATGTTGTAAATCCTGCCTTCATGACGTTAATGAGGGAGGATGGGTGGCAGTTGTGTTAGTGAGGCAAGACTCTATCTACAAGACTAGATTGTGTCTTGAGGCAATCTCATGAAACATAAAAGAGAGAAGTGAGCAGAGAGACAGGGCACCTCATACCACTAGGAAAGCAGTGCCGGGAGAAGACCACACCCTTTGGACTCGGGCTTTCTGTGCAGAGAAGATTCTAGTCTGGGGGGAGGCTGACAAGAAGGTCAACAGAGAGAGAGAAAACCTTCCCCTGGAGCTGATGTCCTGAATGGACTTTTAGCCTACTTTAGTGTGAAGGGATTGGTTTCTCTTTGTTAAAGCCATCCACTCGTGATATTTCTGTTATAACAGTGCTAGATGACTAAGGCAGTAATATGTCATTTGATTTCTTGACTGCTGCTTCCATGGACATTGATTGTTGACTCAAGCAGAATGAAATTCTTGACAACTTTAATTTCTTCCCCATTTATCATGATGATATTTATTGGTCCATTTCTCACAATAGCACAGCTTTAAAATTATAAATTCTTCTTTAAAGATAATATTGACTCTCGCCTATTATTAAGTCCTCTTTCTGTGATAGAAGCAGTACAGAAAAGCAGATATCCCATTTAGCCTATCTTTCCCAAGTCTAATGGAGTTCTGCCTAAACAGGACACAAGGCAACTTAGTTAGCAATCTGTAATTCAATACATATTCATTGATGTGTCATTCAGTGCCAGCACTCAGAAACTGGAAATACACTGATAAATAAAAAATGCACAATTCTTATATTTAGGAAGTTTGAAATGTAGAAAGGTAAATAGACATTATATAAATAATTACAAAAATATTAAAAAGAGATTCCGCAGGACCAAGATGGCTGACTAGGTAGAGGCTTCCGCTTATCCCTCTAGCAACAAAGACTCGAGAAAACAAATGAACCGATTACATACAGGACAATCTACGAGCCCTGACCATGAAACACAGAACTAAAGAGTTGGCCTGAGTGACAGGGGAGCGAAAAGCCACATGCTGAAGCAGCGACTGCTTCCGAAGCCAGTGTGCCATGCTGCAGCCTTGCACCCTCATGGTTCCCTAGTGCCAGAGTGGTAGGGCTGATTGTGGCTTACTGAGACAGGGCAAGCACAGATGCAGGCCTAACCTTTGGGACCAACCTCGGAGGGGACCCAGCCAGAACATGCAGGCTGCACACCGATGCAGCTGACAGGCAAATGAAAAAGGACGGGGAAGCAGCGACTGGTTTTGGAGCCTGGAGTGCAGCATCCCAGACTGGAAACCTTGGCGCTGGGCTTTGGACTAAGCGTGGAGGAGCTGATTGCAGCTTCCTGAGATGGCACAAGCACTGGACACAGCCCTAACCCTCTGGGGCAGTCTCAAAGGGGAACCAGCCGGTGCACACAAGCTACACACCCCTCTAGAATCTCAGAAAAAACAGTCCTCACCAAACAAGTAACTTTGTCTATCTTGCCACACCACTCTTTACTATCTGTCTGATCCCTCCTCTCCCTGCCCCAGCCGGCTTCATTAACATTGGAATTTCCTGGGCCAGAGAGTGAAGTGCACAGCTGGTGTTTTTTTTTTTTTCCTTCTTTCTTTTCTAACCCATTCTTCTGGCCTGAGAAGAGCAGCATTTAACAATCAAAGGCAAAATCCTTCCCTGACTTCCCTAAACTGGAATAACAATACACAACCGGCTCCAGCCTAGCAAAAGAGATTCACAGTCTCTGGCTTTCATCCCTACAGGTAACCAGGTGGCTATTACAATGCAAAGGCAATTCTGATAGAGACCTGACTATAATTGTTTTAGCTGTGCAGTGGAAAGGCAAGTTTTGGAGAACTGATACCTCTGTATCTATTAAACAGAGCCCTCAGTGATCCACACCAGGGAACTGAGGGCTGAGGCTCCACCCATACCACCTAGCCACCTGCTATAGGGGTCTGAGGATAGTGATGCCTACCAGTCTATACAGGTACAAGCACTGGGTGCCTAAGGTACAGCTGCAAAGCCCACCCAACAGACTGCTCTAGAGAATAGAGCCACTGCTACCTCAAAGACAATTGGGGAAAGGCTATCAGCATTCTGCCCTCCTCAGAGTGTGACCTCCTGCCACTACTAGAAACTGGCACATACAACCATTACCACTACTCTTCTAAGTTAATAGGTGAGAGCCTATACCACACACAAGGTGATCTGCCATCAGGACACCTAAGGTGATTCTATTCAAGAATAGTGAATGGACTCATAGGCTTATATACCTGGTAACAGGTCAGACCAGCTGGTAACAGGGCATAAGTGATTCAAAAGCTACAGCAATCAAGATAGCACAAACTAGTAGCCCATCTGGGAGTGTTGTAACAAAACAAAACAAGAAGATAAGACTCAGTGAGCAAATATAAAAGAAAACATTACAATATCTTATAGATGGCTGGGAGACACAAGTTGATACCAAATCACATAAAGAAGCAGACCATGATTGCTTCTACAAATCCCCAAATCAAAGAATCAAAATCATTCCCAGATGTAGATATATTGCTGGAATTGCCAGATGTAGACTATAAAAAAAACTAATATACAGAATGCTTCAAGACATCAGGGATGACCTCAGAAATGAAATAAGGCGATCTACAGAAAAAGCCCAGGAACACACTGATAAAGCAGTTGAAGAAATCAAAAAGATTATTCAAGAACATAGTGAAAAAAATTAATAAGCTGCAAGAATCCATAGAGAGACAACATTCGGAAGTCCAAAAGATTAACAATAAAATTACAAAATTAGACAACTCAGTAGGAAGTCAGAGGAACAGAATCGAAGAATTGGAATGCAGAGTGGGGGAGCTGGAGGATAAGACAATTGACACCAATATAGTCGAAGAAAAATCAGATAAAAGAATTAAAAAAAAAATGAAGAAACCTTAAGAATCATGTGGGACTCTATCAAGAAGAAAGCTTGCGTGTGATTGGAGTTCCAGAACAGGGAGGGATAACAGAAAATACAGAGAGAATAGTTGAAGATCTGTTGGCAGAAAACTTCACCGGCATCCTGAAAGATGAAAAGATATCTATCCAAGATGCTCACCGAACCCCATACAAGATAGATCCCAAAAGAAAATCACCAAGACATATTATCATCAAACTTGCCAAAACCAAAGATAAAGAGAAAATTTTAAAAGCAGCCAAGGGTAAATGAAAAGTCACCTACAAAGGAGAATCAATAAGAATAAGCTCAGACTACTCAGCGGAAACCATACAGGCAAGAAGGCAATGGGATAACATATATAGAGGACTGAAAGAGAAAAACTGCCAGCCAAGAATCACATATCCAGCAAAACTCTCTCTCAAATATGAAGGTGAAATTAAAACATCTATGGATAAACACAAGCTTAGAGAATTTGCAAAAGCCAAGCCAAAACTGCAAGATTTGCTAAAGGAAATTTTTTGGTCAGAAAATCAATAATATCAGATACAACCACAACACAAGGTCACAGAACAAAACATCCTGATATCAACTCAGATAGGGAAATCAGAAAAACAAAATGAGATTAATTAAAAAAAAAATTGCTCACAACCAGAAATCGTTGATGTCATTTTGTAAAAGATTATAACTGTCAAAAAAGAGGAAATAAATACAGTAGGCATAGATCTTACATATGGAGAGTAAAATGGAGAGTAAGCCAAGGTGATATAAGGTGATACAAGTTATGTTTTTACTTAGTCAAATACTGAGTAAATATTCAGGTAACCACAAAGAGGTCTAACAATTACATAATTCAAAATAAAAACCAAGAAAAACATAACGACTCAGCAAAAATAAATTCAACTACTATGAAAAGGAGGAACTCACATTCTACAAAGAAAAACTTCTCAGCACAAAAAATTAAGTGGAAAAATGAAATTGTCAACAAATCACACAAAAAGGCATCAAAATGACAGCACTAAACTCTTACTTATCTATAATTACACTGAATGTAAATGGCTTAAATGCACCAATAAAAAGACAGAGAGTTGCAGACTGGATAAAAAAAAACATGATCTGTCTATATGCTGCCTATAAGAGACATACCTTAGACTTGTTGTGTTGTTGTTGTTAGGTGTCATAGAGTCAGTTCCGACTCATAGCGACCCTATGCACAACAGAACACAACACTGCCTGGTCCTGCGCCATCCTTACAATCATTGTTATGCTTGAGCTCATTGTTCCAGCCACTGTGTCAATCCACTTCGTTGAGGGTCTCCCTTTTATCCGCTGACCCTGTACTCTGCCAAGCATGATGTTCTTCTCCAGGGACTGACCGCTCCTGACAACGTGTCCAAAGTATGTAAGTTGCAGTCTCGCCATTCTTGCTTCTAAAGAGCATTCTGGTTGTACTCCTTCTAAGACAGATTTGTTCATTATTTTGGCAGTCCATGGTATATTCAATGTTCTTCGCCAACACCACAATTCAAAGGCATCAATTCTTCTTCGGTCTTCCTTAGTCATTGTCCAGCTTTCACATACATATGATGTGATTGAAAATACCATGGCTTGGATCCGGAGCACCTTAGTCTTCAGGGTGACATCTTTGCTCTTCAACACTTTGAAGAGGTCCTTTGCAGCAGATTTACCCAATGCAATGCGTCCTTTGATTTCTTGACTGCTGCTTTCATGGCTGTTGATTGTAGATCCAAGTAAAATGAAATCCTTGACAACTTCAATCTTTTCTCTGTTTATCATGATGTTGCTCATTGGTCTAGTTGTGAGGATTTTTGTTTTCTTTTTGTTGAGGTATAATCCATACTGAAGGCTTTGGTCTTTACTCTTCATCAGTAAGTGCTTCAAGTCCTCTTCACTTTCGGCAAGCAAGCTTGTGTCATCTGCATAACGCAGGTTGTTAATGAGTCGTCCTCCAATCTTGATGCCCCATTCTTCTTCATATAGTCCAGCTTCTTGGATTATTTGTTCAGCATACAGATTAAATAGGTATGGTGAAAGAATACAACCCTCACATTCACCTTTCCTGACTTTAAACCGATCAGTATCCCCTTGTTCTGTCCGAACAGTTGCCTCTTGATCTATGTAAAGGTTCCTCACAAGCACAATTAAGTGTTCTGGAATTCCCATTCTTCGCAGTGTTATCCATAGTTTGTTATGATCCACACAGTCAAATGCCTTTGCATAATCAATAAAACAGAGGTAAACATTCTTCTGGTATTCTCTGCTTTCAGCCAGGATCCATCTGACATCAGCAGTGATATCCCTGGTTCCACGTCCTCTTCTGAAACTGGCCTGAATTTCTGACCGTTTCCTGTCGATATACTGCTGCAGCCGTTTTTGAAAGATCTTCAGCAAAATTTTGCTTCCATGTGATATTAATGCTATCGTTCTATGATATCCACATTTGGTTGGATCATCTTTCTTGGGAATAGGCATAAATATGGATCTTTTCAAGTCACTTGGCCAGGAAGCTGTCTTTCATATTTCTTTGCATAGACAAGTGAGCACCTCCAGTGCTGCATCTGTTTGTTGAAACATCTCAATTCATATTCCATCAATTCCTGGAGCCTTATTTTTTGCCAGTGCCTTCAGAACAGCTTGGACTTCTTTCTTCAGCACCATCAGTTCCTGATCATTTACCACCTCTTGAAATGGTTGAATATTGACTACTTCTTTTTGGTATAATGACTCTGTGTATTCCTTCCATCTTTTTTTGAAGCTTCCTGCATGATTTAATATTTCCCCATGGAATCCTTCACTATTGCAACTCAAGGCTTGAATTTTTTCTTCAGTTCTTTCAGCTTGAGAAATGCCGAGCATGTTCTTCCCTTTTGGTTTTCCATTTCCAGCTCTTTGCACATGTCATTATAATATATTACTTTGTCTTCTCAAGAAACCCTTTGAAATCTTCTGTTCAGTTCTTTTACTTCATCAATTCTTCCTTTTGCTTTAGCTGCTTGATGTTTGAGAGCAAGTTTCAGAGTCTCCTCTGACATCCATCTTGGTCTTTTCTTTCTTTCCTGTCTTTTCAAGGACCTCTTGCTTTCTTCATTGATGATGTCCTTGATGTCATTCCACAACTCATCTGGCCTTCGATCACTAGTGTTCAACGCATCAAATCTATTCTTGAGATGGTCTCTAAATTCAGGTGGGATATACTCAAGGTCATATTTTGGCTCTCATGGACTTGCTCTGATTTTCTTCAGTTTCAGCTTGAATTTGCATATGAGTAATTGATGGTCTGTTCCACAGTCCGCCCCTGGCCTCATTCTGACTGATGATATTGAGCTTTTCCATTCTCTCTTTCCACAGATGTAGTCAATTTGATTTCTGTGTGTTCCGTCTGGAAAAGTCTACATGTATAGTTGTCGGTTACGTTGGTGAAAGAAGGTATTTGCAATGAAGAAGTCGTTGGTCTTGCAAAATTCTATCCTTACATCTCCTGCATTGTTTCTATCACGAAGGCCATATTTTCCAACTACTGATCCTTCTTCTTTGTTTCCAACTTTCACGTTCCAATTGCCAGTAATTATCAATGCATCTTGACTGCATGTTCGATCAATTTCAGACTGCAGCAGCTGATAAAAATCTTCTATTTCTTCATCTTTGGCCCTAGTGGTTGGTGCGTAAATTTGAATAATAGTCGTATTAACTGGTCTTCCTTGTAGGTGTATGGATGTTATCCCATCACTGACACCGTTGTACTTCAGGATAGATCTTGAAATGTTCTTTTTGACGATGAATGCAACAGCATTCCTCTTCAAGTTGTCATTCCCAGCATAGTAGATTATATGATTGCCCAATTCAAAATGCCCAATACCAGTCCCTTTCAGCTCACTAATGCCTAGGATATCGATGTTTATGCGTTCCATTTCATTTTTGACATTTTCCAATATTCCTAGATTCATACTTCGTACATTCTGGGTTCCAATTATTAATGGATGTTACCAGCTGTTCCTTCTCATTTTGAGTCATGCCACATCAGCAAATGAAGGTCCCGAAAGCTTTACTCCATCCACGTCATTAAGGTCGACTCTAATTTGAGGAGGCAGCTCTTCCCCAGTCATCTTTTGAGTGCCTTCCAACCTGGGGGGCTCATCTTCCAACACTATAGAAGACAATGTTCTGCTGCTATTCGTAAGGTTTTCACTGGCTAATGCTTTTCAGAAGTAGACTGCCAGGTCCTTCTTCCTAGTCTGTGTTAGTCTGGAAGCTCAGCTGAAACCTGTCCTCCATGGGTGACCCTGCTGGTATCTGAATACTGGTGGCATAGCTTCCAGCATCACAGCAACACACAAGCTCCATAGTACGACAGACTTAGAGACACAAATAAACTGAAACTCAAAGGATGGAAAAAAGTATATCAAGCAAACAACAATCAAAAAAGAGCAGGAGTGGCAATATTAATTTCTGACAAAAAAGACTTCAAAGTTAAATCCACCACAAAGGATAAAGAAGGACACTACATAATAATTAAAGGGACAATTGACCAGGAAGATATAACCATATTAAATATTTATGCACCCAATGGCAGGACCACAAGATACATAAAACAAACTTTAACAGAATTGGGGAAAAGTGAGATAGACACCTCCGCAATTATAGTAGGAGACTTCGACACACCACTTTCGGAGACAGATAGGACTTCTAGTAAGAAGCTCAATAGAGACATGGAAGATCTAATTGCTACAATCAACCAACTTGACCTCCTAGACTTATACAGAACACTCCATCGAACGGCTGCAGTGTACACTTTCTTTTCTAGTGCACATGGAACATTCTCTAGAATAGATCACATATTAGGTCATAAAACAAGCCTTTGCAGAATGCAAAAAATTGAAATATTACAAAGCATCTTCGCAGACCATAAGGCCATAAAAGTACAAATCAATAACAGAAAAGCCACAGAAAAGAAATCAAATATATGGAAACTGAACAATACCCTGCTCAAAAATGACTGAGTTATAGAAGACATTAAGAAGGGAACAAAGAAATTCATAGAATTAAACGAGACTGAAAACACTTCCTATCAAAACCTTTGGGACACAGCGAAAGCAGTGCTCAGAGGTCAATTTATATGAATAAATGAACACATACATAAAGAAGAAAGCGCCAAAATCAAAGAACTGTCCCTACAACATGAACAAATAGAAAGAGAGCAACAAAAGAAACCATCAGGCACCAGAAAAAAGCAAATAATATAAATTACAGCAGAATTAAATGAATTAGCGAACAGAAAAACAACTCAAAGAGTTAACAAGCCCAAAAGCTGCTTCTTTGAAAAAATTAACAAAATTGATAAACCATTGGCCAGACTGACTAAAGAAATACAGGAAAAGAAACAAATAGCCCAAATAAGAAATGAGATGGGCCATATCACAACATACCCAACTGAAATTAAAAGAAACATATCAGATTACTATGAAAAATTGTACTGTACCAAATTTGAAAGCCTAGAAGAAATGGATGAATTCCTAGAAACACACTACCTACCTAATTTAAAACAAAAAGAAGTAGAACAAATAAATAGACCCAAAACAACAGAAGAGATTGAAAAGGTAATCAAAAAACTCCCAACAAAAAAAAGCCCTGGCCCTGACGGCTTCACTGCAGAGTTCTATGAGACTTTCATAGAAGAATTAACAACACTACTACTGAAGGTATTTGAAAGCATAAAAAAGGATGTAATACTACCTAACTCATGTCATGAAGCCAGCATAACCCTGATACCCAAACCAGGTAAAGACACCACAAAAAAAGAAAATTATAGACCTACATCCCTCATGAACATAGATACAAAAATCCTCAACAAAATTATAGCCAATAGAATTCAACAACATATCAGAAAAAAATAATCCACCATGACCAAGTGGGATTTACATCAGGTATACAAGTTTGGTTCAATATTGGAAAAACAATTCATGTAATCCAGCACATAAATAAAACAAAAGACAAGAATCACACGATTTTATCAATTAGGTGCAGAAAAGGCATTTGACAAAGTCCAACACCCATTCACGATAAAACTCTCAGCAAAATAGGAATAGAAGGAAAATTCCTTAACATAATAAAGGGCATTTATGAAAAGCCAACATCATCCTAAATGGAGAGAACCTGAAAGCACTTCCCTTGAGAACGGGAACCAGACAAGGATGTCCTTTATCACTGCTCTTATTCATCATTGTGCTCGAAGTCCTAGCCAGAGCAATTAGGCTAGACAAAGAAATAAAGGGCATCCAGATTGGGAAGGAAGAAGTAGAAGTATCTCTATTTGCAGATGACATGATCTTATACACAGAAAACCCTAAGGAATCCTCCAGAAAACTACTGAAACTAATAGAAGAATTCAGCAGAGTATCAGGTTATACGATAAACATACAAAAATCACTTGGATACCTCTACATCAACAAAAAGAACATCGAAGAGGAAATAACCAAATCAATACCATTCACAGTAGCCCCCAAGAAGATAAAATACTTAGGAATAAATCTTACCAAAGATGTAAAAGACCTATACAAAGAAAACTACAAAGTACTACTGCAAGAAACTAAAAAGGACATACTTAAGTGGAAAAACATACCTTGCTCATGGATAGGAAGACTTAACATAGTAAAAACGTCTATTCTACCAAAAGCCATCTATACATACAATGCGCTTCCGATCCAAATTCCAATGTCATTTTTTAACGTGATGGAGAAACAAATCACCAACTTCATATGGAAGGGAAAGAAGCCCCGGATAAGTAAAGCATTACTGAAAAAGAAGAAGAAAGTGGGAGGCCTCACTCTACCTGATTTTAGAACCTATTATACAGCCACAGTAGTCAAAACAGCCTGGTACTGGTACAGCAACAGGCACATAGACCAATGGAACAGAATTGAGAATCCAGATATAAATCCATCCATATATGAGCAGCTGATATTTGACAAAGGCCCAGTGTCAGTTAATTGGGGAAAAGATAGTCTTTTTTAACAAATGGCGCTTGCATAACTGGATATCCATCTGCAAAAAAATGAAACAGGACCCATACCTCACACCACGCACAAAAACTAACTCCAAATGGATCAAAGACCTAAACATAAAATCTAAAACGATAAAGATCATGGAAAAAAAAAATAAGCACAACATTAGGAGCCCTAATACATGGCATCAACGGAATACAAAACATTACTAAAAATGTCAAAGAGTATCCAGATAACTGGGAGCTCCTAAAAATCAAATACCTGTGCTCATCTAAAGACTTCACGAAAAGAGTAAGAAGAGCACCTACAGACTGGGAAAAATTTTTCATCTATGACATCTCCAGCCAGTGCCTGATCTCTAAAATCTACATGACTCTGCTAAAACTCAACCACAAAAAGACATGTCCATATCCTTTGTGATATGAACATTCACTTCACTAAAGAAGGCATTTGGGCAGCTAACAGATACATGAGGAAATGCTTTCGATCATCAGCCATTAGAGAAATGCAAATCAAAACTACAGTGAGATTCCATTTCACTCCAACAAGGGTGGCACTAATCCAAAAAAACACAAAAGAATAAATGTTGGAGAGGCTGTGGAGAGATTGGAACACTTATACACTGCTGGTGGGAATGTACAATGGTACAACCACTTTGGAAATCGATTTGGCGCTTCCTTGAAAAGCTAGAAATAGAACTACCATACCATCTAGCAATCCCACTCCTCAGAATAAATCCTAGAGAAATAAGAGCCTTTACACGAACAGATATACGCATACACATGTTTATTGCATCGCTGTTTATAATAGCGAAAAGATGGAAGCAACCATGGTGCCCATCAATGGATGAATGGATAAATTATGGTATATTCATACAATGGAATACTATGCATCGATAAAGAACAGTGATGAATCTGTGAAACATTTCATAACATGGAGAAACCTGGAAGGCTCTTAGTCAGTTGCAAAAAGGACAAATATTGTATAAGACCACTATTACAAGATCTTGAAAAATAGTTTCAACTGAGAACACACTTTTTGTGGTTACTAGTTTTAGTAGGGGGGGTAGGAGGGAGTATTTACTAAATAGATAGTAGACAAGAACTACTTTAGGTGAAGGGAAGGACAGCACTCAACACAGTGGAGGTCAGCACAACTGGACTAAACCAAAGCAAAGCAGTTTACTGAATAAACTGAGTGCTTCGAAGGTCAGGGAAGCAGGGGCCGGGGTTTGGAGACCATGGTTTCAGGGGACATCTAAGTCAATTGGCATAATAAAATCTGTTAAGAAAACATTCTGCATCCCACCTTGAAGAGTGGCGTCTGGGGTCTTGCATGCTAGCAAGCGGCCAACTAAGATTCATTAATGAATCCCAACTCACCTGGATCAAAGGAGAATGAAGAGCACCAAGAACACAAGATAACAATGAGCCCAACAGACAGAAAGGGCTACATGAACCAGAGACTACATCATCCTGAGACCAGAAGAACTAGATGGTGCCCGGCCACAACCAATGACTGCCCTGACAGGGAACACAACAGAGAACCCCTTAGGGAGCAGAACAGTGTGATGCAGACCCCAAATTCTCATAAAAAGACCAGACTTAATGGACTGACTGAGACTGGAAGGACTCCAGTGATCATGGCCCCCAGACCTTCTGTTGGCCCACTCCAGGAACCAGCCCTGAGGCCAGCTCGTCAGACATGGATTGGACTGGACGATGGGTTGGAGAGGGATGCTGGTGAGGCGTGAGCTACTTGGTTCTGTTGGACACTTGAGATAATGTTGGCACCTCCTGCCTGGAGGGGAGATGGGAGGGTAGAGAGGCTTAGAAGCTGGCAAAATGGTCACAAAAAGAGAGAGTGGGAGGAGGGAGCGGGCTGTCTCATGGGGTGGGGGGGGAAGTAATTGGGAATATGTAGCAAGTTGTGTATAAGTTTTTATGTGAGAGACTGACTTGATTTGTAAACTTTCACTTAAAGCACAATACAAATTATTTAAAAAAAATTAAAAAGACAGTTATAGTGATACAAGAGGATAACAAGAAGTTAAAAATAATGATAAAAGATTTGTAAGTAGGTAGCATTGTTGAATATAATTTTTTAAATTTATAATCCAAAATCTAGTCATATTTAGATTACTTTTAAATAGTAAATTATGACTGGAGAACATCTAGTATGACTTAGATGTATTCAGACAACATAGGGTGAATTAAAGAGTTGGAAGGCATGTGGTAAAGTTTATCTGTATATTCTGTCAAACTTAGTAATATATCTACAAAAAGAAACACATTGAAACTGCTGGGTAATTGTCATCTATTGCTTTTTTTAGGTGTAAACTTTAGCAGAGTAGTAGGATTGTTACTAAAATATTTCTTTGGAAAGAACACACATTTTCTCTTTAGTATATCATATTTTATCCAAAGATTTTCAAATAGCAAAAAAGCATTTTATAAACTTACATCACTTTATTTTTCTTTTTGAAGTTATGGAATCATTAGCAGCAATTTTCACCCTACCCCATGTTGTCATGCACGCACCTTGGAATTTAAATGCAAATTTGAAACAATTTCAATATTGTTCATGGTAGCAGTGAATCAGCCCTATGATTTATCTTTTAATGTAAAACACTCTGGTGGATACAAATGCCTAATGACTAATATGTTTTTTTCTTTCTCTGGGTTGTTCTGCAAGTGATTTTCCTAAACATTCTATATTCTTGTTTGCTTTTTTAGATGTTAAAATGCTTTTGTCTATGATTTACATATTACAACTGTAGAAAATAGGCTCCTAAGGAGGAAATGACAGCCCTGCAAATAGAATCTGAAATTTCCTAATGTAAGTTCTATACTCTGTTCCTCCAGGTTTCATGTTTTAAAGACTCCATTTTTTTTCCCAAAAAGATGATATTATTATTAAAAAGTGTTAAGGAGATATTTTAGTTACTACTTATTCTAATTTCCCACATGTTCACATAAAAGTATATTATTTTTCTATTGTTACCAATAGCATGGATAGCAAACAATTTATATTTATATAGTACATATACATAAAAACTTGAACTTGTAAATAATAAATATGTTTGATAGAGAAGAAATTACAGAATAGTGAGAATTCTTCTGTAGGGGCCTTTTATTCTACTTGTTGTTAGTGAACAAATGAATATATAAATTATTCAGAATGAGATGACAAAGGGATATAACAAGCCTGAGTGTAGCATACAAGAGCCTCATTCAATAAGTATATATATATCCTGATATTATGACTGCTGTGAAACAGTCCAAATAAACTTTTGTTTCCTATTTTGTGAAATAAAGAACAGAAACTCTCTAGAACTACATTTAACAAAACCTGCTGCATGCCAAGTCAACCTTATATTACTTTGTAAAGCAGTTTAGTTCATGAAACATCACATCTTCTACGTAGCTCTAATGTCTTACATTTATGTTTCAAAATATTATATATAATATTTTATAATAAATTACATATATATAATTTAATGCTTTGGGCAGATCTGTTGGAAAAGATTTCTTTAAACTGTTAAAAAGAAAAGATATCACTTTGAGAACTAGGGTTTGCTTAACCCAAGCCATGGTGTTTTCAATCACCTCATATGCATGCAAAAGCTGGACAATGAATAATGAAGACTGAAGAAGAATTGATGTCTTTGAATTATGGTGTTGGTGAAGAATATTGAATATACCATGGACTGCCAGAAGAATGAACAGTTTGTCTAAGAAGAATTATAGCCAGAGTGCACCTTAGAAGGAAGGATGATAAGACTTTACCTCATGTAGGTGGGGCATGTTTTCAGGAGGGACCAGTCCCTGGGGAAGGACATCATGCTGGTAAAGTAGAGGGTCAGTGAAAAAGAGGAAGACCCTCAATGAGATGGACTGACACAGTGGCTGTAAAAATGGGCTCAAACTTAGCAATGATTGTAAGGATGGTGCAGGATCGGGCAGTGTTCCATTCTGTTGTACATAGGATCACTATGAGTCGGAACTGACTCGAAGGCACATAACAATTACATTTATCACCATGTATACATTTTATGTATTAAATTTGTTTTGGTCTATCTTGCCTCACTAGAATATAAGGTCCATCAGAATCTGTATCAGGTAATGAATCTGAAACAATGTTACCCCTGTATACAGATAAACTCCACAACAATTACATTTCAAACATGCCTAAAGAACAAAATAACTCAGATTCTGACAAAGACTGCACTCTTCCTTATTTACCTTTCTGTAATTCTTCATTAAAATCTATTAAGTTTTACCTCTTATTTTTTCTGTCTCTGGAGTTTCTGTGGAGCCCTGGTGGTATAGTGGTTAAGAGCTTGGCTGCTAATCAAAAGGTTGGCAGTTCAAATGCACCAGCCACTCCTTGGAAACCCTATGGGGCAGTTCTGCTCTGTCCCATAGGGTTGTTATGAGCCAGAATCCACTGGATACAACAGGTTTGGTTTTTTTGGTTTTAGTATCCCTGTGATTCTTGCTCACCCTGCCCCTGCTTAAATGTTATGATCATTCTCCTGCTTCCCTGACCCTCTATCTGAACCCTATATTCCTATGTTTCTCCATATGTCAGGCCTTCTCCTATACGATTTTTAGCACCTGCAGTCTAATGACACTCTTCAGTTCTATTTCTTTACATACATGAGTATCATATAATCAAATAATTCTTCCAAACTCTAAGTTTTTATGATGCTATAAGAAGTTGAGTCAAGGTTATAGTTATTTTTGGGGGGATAGGATTAGATAACACAAAACTTTTGATGTCCCTAAGGCCCACGTGGCAGATAAAATACTGTGTGATGATACCAGTGAATCCACACAATGTCCAAACTAAAGCAACTCTCTGCCATGTGTTCTAATGATAAATGATAAATCAGATATGATTACTTAGCTCAATGGCTTAAAGTATTAAAATATTATTTTTCTTTTCTATGACACATGACAAATAACACTTTCATTTGACATATGTGAAATTAGTGCTTCAAACTTTTTTTTGAATGAATCAAAGAATGAGCTTGATGATGTTCTCCTACTCTTCTACTTAAAGGAAGGAGAAAGGAGACCAAAGTAGAAGTAAGTATTGGTAATTTTGTTGAGGATAATCTATAAACATCACAATGTGTAAATCATTTACACATTCTGATTACTAATAAATTTAGTGAGTAATTATCTTCTTCATTCCAGTGGGTCACCACCCTGGGGTGAGAAACATTAGAAAAACCATAGTATAGAGATCTAATTTAGGAAATGGTATAAAAATTTGACTACATAAATCAGCATTATTATTTATACAAGTCAATTATTGGACCTTGAGAATAACAATAAGGCAGGGTCAAGATGGTGGAGTAGTCAGACAATTCCTGTGGTCTCTCTTATAACAAACTCCCTCCAAAAGCGAATCAATTGTATATGACAATCTAGGAACTCTGAATATCAAAGGCAAAGTTGAGGAATCAGGCTGAGCAGCAGGGGGAGGGAGAGACAGTTCAGAAGCAGCAAAGACTTGCCAGGCCTGACCCAGCAGGAACAGACAGTCTGAAGGCTGGATCGGCTGGCATGCACGGTGAGGCAAGCAGTGGTGCTCGGGACTCATTTTCCACATCAGGAGAGACCGAGCAGTGGAGAGTCTGCTCAACCCTTCAGAAGCAATGATAAGTGGCCCTCAATAGGCAAAAGATAAGCACATGCATCTACCCTACCACACGGATCAAAAAATACCCTCTTTGGGAAATTGAACTTCTCTCCCATTTACCTGTCCCCTCTCCATTCTGCACTGGATCCCGGGCCAGGTTCAGCAATTGCCATGGTTCCCTGGGCTGGATGTAGGACCCATCTTGCGCCCTGAGCCAGCCTCCCAGCTTTAGAGGGAGAACAAATTAACAAAAAGGAAAAAATAATCTGCCAGCTTCCCTAAACTGGGAACTCAGGGCAGGCACAGCTCCCTTGCCTGGACACAGACATAAGGGGTCCACAAACTTTGAATGCCTTTCACCTCTGCATAGACCTGTGTGGGCTCATTTTAAAAGTGTTGCCCCTCATTAGTGCAGTACGACAGGGTATATACCTGAAGGCTAATTTGAACTCTATCAGCTATAAGGTAAAAGTGGCATGTTCATGACATCTGACACCACTCTGCCCATTAAGCAGGGCGCTCACTTACCCACATCAGGGGCCTGAGGACTGGTTGCTCCACCCACAACACCTAGGCACCCACAACAGGGATCCAAGAACAGGTGGTGCCTCCCAGTCCTTACAATCAACAGCATTGGGTGCCAATAGTCCAGCTGTAAAACCCACCCACTCGGGGGCAGCCATCAGCCCCCTGCCTTGCTCAGCACATGACCCCCTACTGCAGCCATATATATGTGCCTACTCCAATCACCCCGATCATCTAGGACTGTAGGTGAGAGCCAGCAACACTTACTTGGTGACCAACTACCTGGACACCTAAACTAAAGTCACACAAGAAAAGTAAACAGGCTCCAGGCTCCCATGCCTACTAACAGCTCTAACCATCTAGTGAAAAGATGTGAAAGCTTGAAATTTGCCAATAATCAAACGAGCTCACAGAACAGCCTTTTTAGGCATATCGGAAAAGAAAAAAAAAAAAGAAAAGAAAAAACCAAGAAGCTAGGACAGTAAGCAAACATAAAATAAATAAATGTAATAATTTATTGATGGCTTTTTTTTTTTTGTAGGAGACAAAGATCAATATCAAATCACAGAAGGAGGCAGACGATGATCGCTTCAGCAAGTGACCAAAACAAAGAATCAAGAAATCTTCTGGATGAAGATAACTTCTTGGAATTACCGGAGGTAGAATTCAAAAGATTAATATACAGAGCTCTTCAAGAGATCAGGCAAAATGCAGAACAAGCCAGGGAACCCACAGACAAAGCAATAGAGGACCTTAAGAAGATTAGAGAAGAGCATAAAGACAAATTTAAAAGACTGCAAGAATCCATACAGAGACAACAAACAGAAGTTCAAAAGATGAACAACAAAATTTCAGAATTAGACAACTCAATAGAAAGCATAGGAGCAGAATTGAGGCAATGGAAGTCAGAATTTATGAGATTGAAGATAAAGCACTTACCACCAACTTATTTGAGGAAAAATCAGATAAAATAGTTTAAAAAATGAAGAAACCCTAAGAAATATGTGGAACTCTATCAAGAGGAACAACATATAAGCAATTGGAGTACCAGAACAGGGGGAGATAACAAAAAATACAGAAAGAATTGTTGAAGATTTTTTGACAGAAAACTTCCCTGATACTGTGAAAGATTAGAAGATATATATCCAAGAAGCTCATTGAACTCAACACAAGGTAGGTTCCAAAAGAAAGCCACCAAGATATAATATAATCAAACATGCCAAAACCAAAGATAAAGAAAGAATTTTAACAGTGGCTAGGGATAAATGAAAAGGCATCTACAAAGGAGAGTCAATAAGGCTAAGCTTGGACTACTCAGTAGAAACCATGCAGGCAAGAAGGCAATGGGATGACATATATAAAACTTTGAAAAAAAAATTGCAAGCCAGGAATTACACACCCAGCAAAACTGTCTCTCAAATATGATGGTGAAATTAGGGTATTTAGAGATAAACAGAAGGTTAGAGAATTTGCAAAAACCAAAGCAAAATTACAAGAAATACTAAAGGGAGTCCTCTGGTTAGAAAATTAATAACACTAGACAACAACCCAAGACTAGAACACAGAAAAACCAGGTGTCAACCCAGATAGGGAAACCACAAATAAATCAAAGATAAAATACTGAAAATAGGAAACAGATACATGGATATGTAGAAGATGACAACATTAAAACAAAAAAGACTAAATAATGTAGTTACAGTTCTTTCATATGGAGAGAAAATCAAGACAATATAAAGAAATAAAAGATTGGTTTAAACTTAGAAAAATAGAGGTAAATATTAAAGTAACCACAAAGGAAACTAACAATTCTACACATCAAAATAAAAAACAAGAAAAACATAAAGACCCAGCAAATACAAAATCAACAATAATGAAAAGAAAATACATAAAGAAAAACAAATCAGCACAGAAAACTAAGTGGAAAAAAGGAAGTGTCAACAACACACACACACATGCACACAAATACATCAAAATGACAGCCCTAAATCCATACCTATCAATAATTACACTGAATGTAAATGGACTAAATGAACCAATAAAGAGACAGAGAGTTGCACACTAGATTAAAAAAAAAAAAAATGACCTGTTTATATGCTTCCTACAAGAGACACACCTTAGACTTAAAAGACACAAAAAACTAAAATTCAAAGGATGGAAAAAAAAATTATCAAGCAAACAATCAAAAAAGAGCTGGAGAGGAAATATTAATCTCTGACAAAACAGGCTTTAAAGTAAAATATACCACAAAGGAAAAGGAAGGACACTATATAATGATTAAAGGGTCAATACACCAGAAGGACATAACCATAATAAATATTTACAAACCTAATGATATGACTCCAAAATGCATAAAACAAATTCTAACAGAATAGAAAAGAGAAATAGTTACATAATAATAGGAGACTTCAACACACCGCTTTCAGTGAAGGACATATCATGCAGAAAGACACTCAATAAAGGCAAGGAAGATCAAAATGCTACAGTCACCAACTTGATCTCATAGACGTATACGGAACACTCCACTCAACAGCAGCCAAGTATACTTTCTTTTCCAATGCACATGTAACATTCTCCAGAATAGATCTATACTAGACCATAAAGCAAACCTTAACAGAATCCAAAGCATCAAAATATTACAAAGCATCTTTTCTGATCATAACACCTTAAAAGTTGGAAAAAAAAATAGAAAAAGCAATGAAAAAAAGTCAAACACAGAAACAACAACACCTTGTTAAAAAAACTACCAGGTTATTGAAGATATTAAGGACAGGATAAAGAATTTCACAGGATCAAATGAGAAGAATGAAAACACATCCTACCAGAACCTCTGGGACACAGCAAAACTGTGCTCAGAGTTCAATTTATAGCAATAAATGCACACATCTAAATGAAGAAAGGGCCAAAATCAAAACATTAACCATACAACTCAAAGAGAAAGAGAGCAGCAAAAGAAGCCCTTGGGAGCCAGAAGAAAGGAAATAATAAAAATTAGAGCAGAATTAAATGAAATAGAGAATAGAAGTCAATTGAAAGACCTAACAGGATGAAAAGCCGGTTCTTTGAAAAGAAAAACAAAGTCGATAACCCATTGGCCAAACTGCCAAAAGAAAAACAGGAGAGGAAGCAAATAATCCAAATAAGAAATGAGATGGGTGATATCACAACAGACCCAAATGAAATGAAAAGAATCATAACAGAATACTACAAAAAGTTGTACTCTAACAAATTTGAAAATTTAGAGGAAATGGACAAATTTCTAGAGACACACTGTCTACATAAGCTAACACAAACAGGTGGAACAACAAAATAAACCTATCACAGAAGAAGAGATTGAAAAGGTAATTAAAAACCTCTCAACAACAACAAAAAATGTTCTGGCCCTGACGGTTTCACTGGAGAATTCTACCAAAACTTACAGAGAAGAGTCAACATCACCACTGCTAAAGGTATTTCAGAGCACAGAAAAGGATGGAATACCCTCCAACTCATTCTACAAAGCCAGCATAACCCTGATAACAAAGCCAGGTAAAGACACCACAAAAAGAAAATTACAGAGCAATGTCCTTCATAAACATAAGTGCAGACACCACAAAAAGTAAATTACAGACCAATTTTTTGTCCTTCATGAAATAAGTGCAAATATCCACAACGAAATTCTAGCCAATAGAACGCAACAATATATCAAAAAAATAATTCATCATGACCAAGTGGGATTCATACCAGGTATGCAGGAACTGGGTATGCAGGAATGGTTCAGCATTAGAAAAGCAATCAATTCAATCCATCACATAAAAACAACAAAGGACAAGAATTACATGATCTTATCAATTGATGTAGAAAAGGCATTTGACAAAGTCCAACACTCATTCATGATAAAAACTCTCAGCAAAATAGGAATAGAAGGGAAATTCCTCAACATAATAAAGAGCATTTTTACAAAGCCAACAGCCAACTTCATCTTAAATGGAGAGAGCTTGAAAGCATTCCCCTTGAGATTGGGAACTAGACAAGGATGCCCTTTATCACTACTCTTATTCAGCATTTTGCTGGAGGTCCTAGCCAGAGCAACTAGGCTAGAAAAAGAAATTAAGCACATCCAAATTGGTAAGGAAGAAGAAGATATGCTCTTATAAACAGAAAACCCCAAAGAATACACAAGAAAACTACTGGAATAGAAGATTTCAGCAAAGTATAGGATACGAGATATACATACAAAAATCAGTTGGATTCCTCTGCACCAACAAAGAGAACATCTAAAAGGAAATCACCAAATGAATACCATTTACACTAGCCCCCAAGAAGATAAATTACTTAGGAATTAATCTAACTACAGGCATAAAAGACCTTTAAGAAGAAAACTATAAGACATTACTGCAAGAAACTAACAGAGACCTACATTAAGTGGAAAAACATACCTTGTTCACGGGATAGGAAGACTGAACATTGTGAAAATGTCAATTCTACCCAAAGTGATCTACAGATGCAATATAATTCTGATCCAAGTTCCAATGGCATTTTTTAATGAGATGGAGGAAAAAATCACCAACTTCACACGGGAAGGGAAGAGGCTCTGGATAAGTAAAGCATTACTGATGAAGAACAAAGTGGGAGGCATCACACTACCTGATTTTAGAGCACATTATACTGCCACGGTAGTCAAAACAGCATGGTTCTAGTACAACGACAGATACTTAGGCCAATTAAACAGAACTGAGAAACCATACATAATTTTTTTTTTTTTTTTATGAGCAGCTGATATTTGACAAAGGCCCAAAGTCTGTTAAAGCGGAAAAAGACAGTGTCTTTAACAAATGGTGCTGGCATAACTGGTTGTCTGTCTGCAAAAAAAATGAAACAAGACACGTACATCACACCGTGCACAAAAACTAACTCAAAATGGATCAAAGTCCTGAATATAAAATCTAAAATGATAAAGATCATGAAAGAAAAAATAGAGACAATGCTAGGAGCCCTAATACATGGCATAAACAATACAAAACATTACAAACGACGCACACAAACACCAGAAGAGAAACTAGATGACTGTGAGTTCCTAAAAATCAAACACTAATGCTCATCCAAAGACTCCACCAAAAGAGTAAAAAGACAAACTACAGACTGGGAAAAAATTTTGGGCTATGATATATCCGATCAGACTCTAATCTCTAAAATCTACAAGATGCTGCAAAACCTCAACAACAAAAAGACAAAGAACCCAATTAAAATATGGGCAAAGGATATGAACAGGCACTTCACTGAAGAAGGCATTCAGGTGGCTAACAGACACATGAAGAAATGCTCATGATCATGAGCCATTAGAAAAATGCAAATCGAAACTACAATGAGATACCATCTCACCCCAACAAGGCTAGCACTAATCCAAAAAACACAAAATAATAAATGTTGGATAGGTTGTGTAGAGACTGGAACACGTATACACTGCTCGTAGGTATGTAAAATGGTAGAACCACTTTGGAAATCAATTGACACTTCCTTAAAAAGCTAGAAATAAAAGCACCGTAAGATCCAGCAATCCCACTCCTTGGAATATATTCTAGAGAAATAAGAGCTGTCATATGAATAGATATATGCACACCCATGTTCACTGCAGCACAGATCATGCCAGCAAAAAGATGGAAACAACCTAGGTGCCTATCAATGGACGAAGGGATAACAAATTGTGGTATATTCACATAATGGAATACTATGCATAGATAAAGAAGATGACAAATCCTCTAAACATCTCATAACATGGATGAATCTGGAAGGCATTATGCTGAGCAAAATTAGTTAGTCTCAAAAGGATAAATATTGTATGACACCTCTATTATAAGGGAAAGTCTGGTGGCGGTAGTGGTTAAGAATTGAGCTGCTAACCAAAAGTTTGGCAGTTTGAATCCACCCGGTGCTCCCTGGAAACTCTATGAAGCAGTTCTACTCTATCCTATACGGTCACTAGGAGCAAGTATCAAGTCAATAGCACTGTTTTTTTTTTTTTATGTAACTATTATAAGAACTCATGAAAAAGTTTAAACATAGAAGAAAACATTCTTTGATGGTTACAAGGGTGGGGAGGGAGGGCGTGGGGTATTCACTAACTAGATAGTAGACAAGAATTACCTCAGGTGAAGGGAAGGACAACACACAATACAGAGGAAGTCAGCACAACTGGACTAAACCAAAAGCTAAGAAGTTTCCTGAATACAACCAAACGCTTCGAGGGACAGAGCTGCAGGGGAGGGGGTTTGGGGACCACGGTTTCAGGGCACATCTAGGTCAATTGGCATAACAAAGTTTATTAAGAAGTGTTCTGCATCCCACTTTGGTGAGTGGTACCTGGAGTCTTAAAAGGTAGCAAGCGGCCATCTAAGATGCATCAATTGGTCCTAACCCTCCTGGAACAAAGGAGAATGAAGAACACCAAAGACACAAGGAAAATATGAGTCCAAGAGACAGAAAGGGACAAATAAACCAGAGACTCCATCAACCTGAGACCAGAACTAGATGGTGCCTGGTTATCACCAATAACCGCCCTGACAGGGAACACAACAGAGAGTCCCTTACGGAGCAGGAGAAGAGTGGGGTGTAGAACTCAAATTCTAGTAAAAAGGCCAGACATAATGGTCTGACTGAGAGACTGGAGGGACTCTGGAAGATAAGGCCCCTGACTCTCTGTTAGACCAAAACTAAAACCATGCCCAAAGCCAACTCTTCAGACAAAGATTAGGCTGGACTACAAGACATAAAATCATACTCATGAAGAATTTACTTCTTAGCTTAAGCAGATTCTTGAGACTAAATGGGCAGCTGTCAGGAGGTAAGATGAGAAAGCAGAAAGGGACAGGAGCTGGTTAAAGAACACTTGAAATCTGGGGTGGAAAGGAGGAGAGTACTGTCACATTATAGGGAGAGCAACTAGGGTCACATAACAACGTGTGAATAAATTTTTGTATGAGAAACTAACTTTAGCTGTAAACTTTCACTAAAAGCACAAAAAAAGAATATCTTTCACAATTTATAAAGAAATAATCTTGAAATCAATTTTCTACAAAAAAAAAAAAAAAATTGCATATGTGTGAACCAAAAAAAAAAAAAAGAAAAACCAAATCTGTCGCTGTTGAGCCAATTCCGACCCACAGTAACCCTATAGGACACCGTAGAACTGCCATATAGAGTTTCCAAGGAGCATCTGGTGGATTTGAACTGTCAACCTTTTGGTTAGCAGCCATAGCACTTAACCACTACACCATGAGTGTGCAGCAACCTAAGGTGGAGATGTATAGCTTGAGCAGTAATTTAGCACATACGTAAATGTACTATGCTTATTTAGCTAATATATATAAAATATATATATAGCACATACATAAGCACAACATGTAAAAAAAATAACATAACAGTACTAAAAAACCTCTTGGGGGAGGAGGGATGGTTAGCATAAAACTATGGTGTGTGTGTATATATATATGTGTACGTATGTATATGTATGTGTGTGTATATATACAAAAAAACAAAAAAAAACCATTTTTTTGCATATATACACACACATACATACATATACATATATATATATATATATCTTTCAACAAAATCCAGTGGCCTTCAAGCGGATTCCAACTCATAGTGACCCTGTAGGACAGAGCAGAACTGCACCATAGAGTTTCCAGGGAGCGCCTGGCAGATTGAAACTGCTGACGTTTTGGTTAGCAGCTGTAGCTCTTAATCATTATACCAGCAAGGGTATATATATCCTTTATGGTTACTCTTCTTTAAAATGGCAACTGTTGAATTAAATGGCAAATCTTTTGGATTAAAGTTTGATTTTATTATATTTTTACTTCAATAATTTCTATAAATCTATTGCTAAGAGATGCTTGCAAAAACAAGTTTAAAGACTTAATCTTTATTAATTAATCCTAATTAATCAGCAAAAATAAAAATCCAAATGTACTTTCAATTTCTCGTAATTAATTTTTAGGAAGCCATGTATTTCCCAAACATACTACTGCTGTTATATGTTCCTGTAAACAAATTATTTTAATAAGACAAATAACCATCTCTCTAATCTAATGCTTTCGCAGGAAATAGAAAATTGCTAGTGGATATGTGGGAGATATGGGTTATAAATAGAGGATTAGAATAGGATGGATTTTTTAAATAGTATATTTTAGGGAGAATTACACTTCTACAACAGACTTAGTGAGTAAATCTAAGAAAAAATAATGCTGCATATTAAAATGATGATTAAGATGACTGCATAATAATGAAAAAGAAGTGAAAAAGGTAGATACAGTATGGTATATGGAATAAGTTGCAATAATGCAAAAAAAAATCCTCTTCACATGGAGAAAGGAAACTTTAAAGTTGGGACACTCATGTTGTTGTTTTTTTCTCCTATACTCACTGCCTTTCATGTTTTCTACAATAAACACATTCTACTCTTCTTAGTGAAGATAAACAAAAGTTGAAATGAAACCTATAATATTATACAAATTAATATTAATTCAAGTATACTTTTTTTTTCTGATTTATGAGGATAAAGTACCACAATTGGAAACCAAAATGATACAACTCAAGAACAGGTTTAGTGTTAGGATTTGGGTTATTACATTGGGTATTAATCATATTGTATAATGTTAAAGCAGTTATTTAATGTAATTTTGTCATACATGGGCAATAAATAGTCCCAGCATATGATTATATAGATTCATATGACATGTATACGTGTACGCATATTTGTGTGTGTGTGTGCGTACATATACATACCTATTTGCTGTTGAGTTGATTCTGACTCATGGTTACAACATGTATGTCAAAATAGAACTGTTCTCTGTAGGGTTTTCAGTGGCTGATTTTTCAGAAGTAGATTACCAAGTTTTTCTTCTGAGGTGCCTCTGGATGAAGTCAAATCTCAAAATTTTAGATTAGCAGCTGAACGTCTTAACCATTTGCATCACCCAGAGACTCTGTTAACATAAATCACTGTAAAAAATAATACATGCCCTTGCAGTAATATTAAGAAAATTAATCTAGAATGTCTCGCAGATTGTAATTATATAAAACATTTCTAGTGAAAAAGTTGATATTGATCTTTGAGGAATTTGAATGACTTGAGAATTTATTAGATATTTTTAAAGAATTGTTCAAAATCACAGCTGGAAATTGAAAATATGCAGAATAAATATAGATATTCAGATTAGAAATACTATGATAGATTACTGAACATCCTCTTTAATCATCATTGTGTGCATTGTGACATTACAGTATAAATAACATAAATCTTTTTAAATTATCTAGCCATGAATATTAACTAGAAATTTGAGGGTTGATACTTATTGTTAGCATGTTCTGGTAGTCTTATAATTAAAACTCAAAAACAACACATCCTACTATTATTTCAAACATAGTATATGTTTTCTACTATTGACAACACAATGGTGTCACAAAATGAAACACCTTATGAAGTGCTAACACTTCATGGTTTGCACAGGCCCACCATACACATTTAAATTATGTGCTTCTAGTAGCTGCCCTGTGAGGACAGCAGCGGAGACACTGCCGTTCCAGTCCTGCCCACTTCCTTCACAGCACTACCTGCCCTGAACATACCTGCTGTGAATGCTGCCATCACAGAGAAATCCAAAGTTTATGCTTCTGGTTTGGGTGCAGCTTTAGAAGAGAGAAAAGAATCTGGCTGGAAATTTGCTCTGTATATTTTCTCAGCAAAAAGAATGTAAAGCTTCTGAAACCGTGTATAAAAAGTGAAAAGAAAACATTTACTCTGCAGCTAAAGTAGGAAAAAAAACGCAACTTACAGTCTTAAGAGTCAGAAGTCAGTAAATAGATTGGAGTTGTTTATCAAAGAGCTCAACCGAGACAATGGTTCTTTAGTAATGTGTAGGGAATAACAGTACTTACGATTTTTAAAAGCTGTCATTGAGGTGGTCAAAAAGCAAGTCTACAATGCTGAATTAAAGTATAAGACAAACAGTAAGCTTTTCAAATCATAAATCCGGGTTACAGTTTTGAGTAGAGAAGTTTATTTGTTCCAAGTAGGATGTTGGTGAGCCTGGGCAAAGCATTCTTAGTATTGAGACCAAGGCTTGTCTCACTTGTTATAAATTTTATATATCTCAAACCTAGTGGGGTTTTCAAAGTGAGACACTCGTTTGCATTCTATTGCAATGCCAATTGTATTAACGTATTTAAGAATGAGTATTCCAAACCAAAGGCATTTGTTTGATATTTTCAGCATCATTTTTTCTACACACATATATCAAAACAATTCTGAACAGTATACTTTCCAAACTGCTGGTAATTTCTTAAAAGAAAAAACTTCAGAAGCAAAAGTAATTAACCAAGCAAATAAAGTCTGTATAATATTAGAATTTATTCAAGTAGAACAGAATTTTTTTTTGTTGTTAAAAGCTTGTAAAGAGGGAACACAGTTAATTAGCTTAAATTTCTTTTCACAAATATCAATGTTCTTTGTAATATTATACCCCATGCATTTTTATCCAGGTCTTATTATTTTCCAATAAGGGGAACTCTTCCTGTGGTATAGAAGAAACACTACACCTTTTGTACTACTTTTTTGTATGATTTAAAGTTTGCATTTTTATTTTTTGATAAAATAGACTGGTATGTCAGTATGCTATACTTGGAGAGCTAAAGCTGACTATTACTTGGTGATCTTCAATGATGTGACGTTCCTCTATTTTCTCAGAAGCTGAGCCATAGACTGTCAATGTACAGGGTTCACAGAAGCAGCAACACCCTTCTGTGGCCAACCATCATCAGATATACCTGTAAGAGGAAACTCACTGTGTGAGCCAATCAACCAAAACAAGAGGCACAGGTCATGTTAGGCTGTTGAGCCCACATTTTAAGTCTTCTAGACCACTATGTGTAATCCTGTCCTTTTTGGATAGCCTTAATTATAGCCATTGACAAATGTCTAATGAAGAAGTCTTCTGAGACATGCAGTCATCTGTTTCCTACCCCTCTCATCCTGAGACTCCAGGCACTTCTGAGAATCTTGAGGGCTAGGCTGGAAAAGAAAGAAATCTTTGGCAAAGAAGTGGGCTGAAACTGGCCTTCAGTCTTTCCAAAGACCAAACTTATAGAGCAGAGGGTCTTTGAACTTGAACTTCAATTAACTGTATAATTCTACATCCATGGTCACTTTGAGAGATTTATAACAATTCACACCATTTGAATTAAAAATAATTATTTAAACTTAAATATCATTTCAGAGTTCATTAATTACTTAAATACATTTTGTGCTGGGGTAACCCACAATAGCCAAACACTTTCTAAAATATAGAAACAGATCTGTATGATTATAATATACTGGCTGTACAAGGTTCTACTAGGTTGTATATAGGAATAACTCTTTTGGCTCAAAACCCGTATTATATAATCATCACCAAATATAATACATTACACCAAGTGGGGAACATTAGGCATTCTCGGGAACATAGATGAGAATGAAAGCAATTATGTGAATAATTTTATTTGGATAATAAAGACAAAAACCCCAGAGTTGTTCCCAATAAATTTGAAACATGTTAAATGATACCATGGACTGCCAGAAGAATGAATAAGTTTGTCTTGGAAGAGGTACAACATGAGTACTCGCTGGAAGTGAAGATGGCAAGACTCCTTCTCAGATACTTTGAACAAGTTCTCAGAAAGGACTAGAAGGACATCATGCTTGGTAAGTTAAAGGGTCAGCGAAAAAAAGGAAGACCCTCAATTACATGGATTGACACAGCGGCTGCAACAATAGGCTTAAACATAGCGATGATTTTGAAGATGGCACGGGACCAGTCCGTGTTTTGTTCGGCTGTACATAGGGTCGTTACGAGTTGGCATGGACTCAACAGCCTCTAACAACAATAAATGAAGTAAAAAACATTGTTACATGTTTTTAAAAAGCTAAGATCTCTATAAAAAGTAATTATAGCAAGTGATGAGATTCTTTAGTGATAATTGATCAATTTCATTCAACTGAATATTATTTTGTTCTGTCATATAAGTTTCCAATAAGCTCATTCTTCCATTTTTTATAAATACATTCTTCCTTTTTTGAAATAAATTTAAAAGTACAGTAAGTAGGAAATGGAGAACTTTTATAAAAACAGAATGTTCTTTTTAAGACGTCTCTAGTTTGCCTTATCAAGAGTTAGTGTGAGGTATAAAATGCAAAAGGGAACTATTGATCTCACTGTCAAATTTCATATCTTGATGGTTTTTCTTTGAAGTTAAAAAATACATTGACTAGTCTTTTTAAATTATGATTTTGAATTGATTACACCTTCATTCTTTTTAAAAGTTTTCAAAACTTTGATATGATGTTCAATGTTAGTACTCGATTTTTAATAAGTATTATAAAGTTGATGATTAATAGCAGCTGACAAAAGGTACAAACTTATAAAAATAAGATTTTTGTCTAGTTTATTTATTTTACCTTCTATTGTTGTATTAAAAACCCCAGAAGCGTTTTTATTTTTAATTTTGTGTAATTGGTATGTGTGATATTTCTCCTCTTTGGAAGGAAATATGGCTATGATTTCCTTCAGTATTTGACTTTACTTGTCTAAAGCAAGGACTATTACTTTGATTTTCAAATTCAAAGATGCAGCTTCTGTTCTTCTTCCAGGTCTGTGCGATGAAATGAGTAGCTCTGTCCACTGTTAAAGATCATTCCTTGATCACTAAAGAATTATAATCATATTAAGTTCCTAAACTGTGGCAGATGCTGTTTTAAAAAATATAGGAACCTCCCAAACTCTCAAAAAAGACAGGATAATCCTTTTTTTTTTTTTTTCTTTACAAGAAACATTTCTGCAAATAAATTAGTCTTCTTTAATGTCAAGCAATTGCTTTGGCAAAAAGTAGCTCTAGAGCATAAAAATTAATTCAGTTCATAGAAGACTGTTAAACCCTGACAAGTTTTATTCCAAAAATAAATAAAGGTCTGTCACTGTAGGTTTCTCAGGCTCTTGCAATCTCTCACACAAGATACCATCTACAATCTTTGAAAAAAAAAACATGAATACTTTCTACCAGGCATAATTGTATATTTATATTTTTATGTTTACATTTTATTCCTATATGCCACGTGAATTTTTCTGTTAGTGACTGGTTTAAGTTAGATAATTGGTGAGAAGTAACGAAACCCTACAAAAGAATAACACACAGATTGAAATTGAAATGCTGTTATAAGGAGGCTCACACAGCAAGCTGTCTCTCCTTACACAGTAGGAGACCCACCTTTTCTGAAATACAGCCCTGCACAGGCATCTAACACTATTTTTTTTTTTTTTAATCTTTCTGAAGGCTGCTCAATATCTACAGATTCTGTGAACCAGAAGTCATGCTGATTTCTCAAAGCTTTAAAAAAACAGGATCCAACAGGGTTCTGTTCTGACCAAATTTTGTGCTGAATCCACTGTAGCAAATTTGGAGTGTGTTTTAAGTCTTCAGTGGAGAATGAATCCAATATACTGTTAAAAGAGCCCTTCCTTTCCCCAACATCCTCTCTAACCCATCTATCTCCCACGTGCTGGGGACAAAGAAAATCTTCCTTTTCTTTCACTTTAGCAGAATGATAACTTTTCCAATTCAGTGGAGTATACTCTTTTGTTTAACAGCTTGAAAAACCTATCTGTTGTATTATGTAGGCCCAGGGCCTGGGAAAAACAAAAATAAAAACAAAAGAACAGCACCAAAACCTTCTCTGTTCTGGAACGTATGAAACCTACTATCGTCACTTAGCGCTGAACAATACACTTACCTTACTGAGGCCTCAGATATTTCACTTATATAATTACACAGTTGAGCTGGATAATAATGCAAGCTTACTAAAAGATTTATAATTCACTAACCAAGAAAACAATTCTAAAACAGAACAGTTTTTAATCTGAATCATTCAGAATTTTTCTCTGGATGTTGCTTAGGCTGAGTTCTCTACAGAAGCAAAACCAGTGAAGCTTGTATATATATATATATATGTATACATGTATATATGTATATATACACACACACATATATGTATATATACACACACACATATAGAGAGAGAGAGAGACTTATATCAAGGAAATGGATCACAAGGTTGTAGAGGCTGGAAAGTCCCAAGTCTGTAGGTCAGCCTTGAAGCTGGAGGCTTCTTCTGACTCATGTAGCTGCAGGAGCTGACAAATCCAAGATTGGCAGGTCAAATGGAAGGCTGCTGGCTCACTGATTACCAAGGCTAATGAATCTAAGTTCAGCAGATAAGATGGCAAGTTGCTGGCTCAAGTCCCAGGAACTAGAGGTCAGATGATGATGAGCCAGATAGAGGATCCTGAGACAGCAACAGCCAGGGAACTTTGCCAGACAGTGCACATGTATTGGCTGCAGGTCACATCCCCAAAGAAACTCCCTTGCAAACTGATTGGCTGCTCATAGCAGATCTCATCATGGAGGTGATTACATTATATCAGGTCTCATCAGGGAGGTAATTAAATCATTATATAACTGCCAAACTACATCATAACTGCTGAACCACTGAGAATCATGACCCAGCCAAGCTGACACACAACCTTAACCATCACAGATGCCCACATACATACATGCAGGTGATACATCTGCTGAAGCCTAATTTACTGTGAAACAGATTATTTACATACCTTGGCAATTCTGTCATTAGCAATAACTGAATATATCTTTTGCTAATATTTTATTTGTGTGAAGCTTTCTTGTTATTTTGGTTTTTGCCATTGTGGAAATGTTTAAGAAGATATATTTATTCAACAAAAATAAGTCTTAGTGAAAATGACTTCTTTCTTGTTATCTAGTCACTTTTTGTTTTCTTTCCTAAACACTAGTTTTCAATATTTTAGAGGGAATGGTAAAATAGATTAATCCTATACTACTGATATGATGGTACAAGTGATTACTATGCTTATCTGATAACCAAAAGTTTGGAAGTTTGAGTCCACTTGTAGATGCCTCAGGAGAAAGGCTTGGCAATCTACTTCTGAAACATCATCATCCATTGAAAACCTCATGAAGAACAATTTCTTCCCTGACACACATGTGGTTGCCCTGAGTCAGAGTTGACTTGATGGCAACTGTATTTTTTAAAATTTATTTATATGATCGTTCTTGGGTTCTCTTTATTTCAGCAAGCTGCCTTTTTCCTGGTTTACATAAACACTTAGCTATCTCAAACACTAAGTAAAACACCAGATCCTCCCCCATACCATGAGTCTATATTCATACATCCCACACTCATCTTCACACATAGCTGCCCACAGAACTAGTACTGTGAATATACAACCAAGCTTTGGAACATTATTTTTTTCACCACCATTGCTATTTATTAAAAATCCACTAAATGTGACTCATTAACAATTCTCTAAACTACTTTGTGCCTCTATAAAATTATTTACGTAAGTAGCACATTAGTGTGCTGAGCTCCCAGTGTCCAGTTCTCTTTATTCTGGCAGTTCCTCACAGATGATAGCTTCATTGTGCCTGATCTGAATTTTAACAGACAGAGGATCAAGTTATGAAGTCTTACATTCTAAGGAATTCTACTCCTTCTCTTTAAAAGTTGCATTTGTCAAAGCAGATTGAATTAAATAAGAATGTATGCCAGATCCATTATAGAATTTTAAAAACATATTTATTTTATCCTTTATATTGCTCACCATATAAATTAGCCATATTACAAAATGAGCAATATAAATGGATTGATTAATGTTTCCTGTTCATTCAGAATATTAGCAAAAAGAATATCCATATCCACTACTCCTTAATATCACAGGGTAATTGCTAACATTCCTGGGAATTTATTCTTGTTCATATCATCTTCTTGCTTTACATAATCTTCTTGATTTTAACTTATATCATGTCATCAGCTTCTTATATTTCCACCCTAACTTCTTTTCTGAGCTCACGTGAGCATTATATATTCTTTGTTCAGTATCTCCACTTAGATGACCTCCATTGCTATCGCCTGACAGATCCAACAGTGAACTTCTTGTTTACTCCACTAATTCATTTATATTCAAGTTTTTATTTATCTTTTCACTTTAACTGTCATCATTCGCTTAATTCCCCATATTTGTTTATACACATGCCACTCTCACTGGACTTTAAATTTCTAAAGGAAATACTTTCTTATTCATTTATGTATTCCTGGTTCTATTGCATACTGTAGTGCACAGCACAGACTCTGGATCCACATCACCAAGGTTCAAATTCTAGCTATTTTAATAAATCCATTGTGGTGGAGTCGATTCCGACTCATAGCAACCCTAGAAAACTGCCCCATAGAGTTCCCAGCGAGTGTCTGGTGGATTCGAACTGCTGACCTTTTGGTTAGCAGCTGTAGCACTTAACCACTGCACCACCATAATAACCAAAACCAAAAAACCCAGTGCCGTTGAGTCAATTCCGACTCATAGCAATCTTATAGGACAGGGTAGAACTGCCACATAGAGTTTCCAAGAAGCGCCTGGAGGATTCGAACTGGTTAGCAGCCATAGCACTTAACCACTACTCCATCAGCATTTCCCACCACCCTAATTTGTCCAATATCACACCACTATTATCACCACCATAATAGTGATGCGATATTGGACAAATTCCTTAACCTGTGTAGTAGGTTCCCAATCTGGAAAGGAGGCTCAATAATAGTTCCACCTCACAGAGTAGTATTTAGAATTAATTGAAATAACACATGTGAAACAAATAGAAAATAATACAAATTATTATTAAATTTACTATTATTTCATCTCTAGTGCCTGCCATAGTGACTAACTGTATGCAATGAATGACTAACTCATATAACAAAACAAAAACTAATTTACAATATTCCTATAATGTCCTTGACAATAAATAGGCACACCTACATGTTGCAAGTATCTGTGTTTGAAACAAAAAAAATCCATGATTTTCAGGTGTAAAATTATTAAATTACATTTTTGTAAATATTTGACAGTTAATTCTCTTATATATGAAAGCTATTTGGCCAAACCCTAAAGTTATTCAGTACGTATTTAGAACTTATTTAAACTACAATCTTTACTAACTTATTTAGAATGACAGACAGTCCCTGGGTTATGAACATCCGACCTACAAATTGTACTTGCCCTTTAATTTTACATAAATACGCCCTCACTTTGGAACGATTGAACCAACCCCTGCTCACAACAAATTCCTCAACATAATCACTGTCACTTGCTGCACATCCAGCATTTAAACCATTGAAAAGCCTCCGAGCCTTTTCTTGCATTAGTAAGGCTAAATGAGAACCGTATACACCTGTTCTGATTACCTACAAATTCGGCTTAAAGACACAGGAATGGATCTTGTTAACAACCCAAGGGCTGCTTGTTTTAAGTACAAAATTCAGCTTTGCATACAATTTCCCAAACATACTTAGAGTTTACATCAAACTACAGCTGCAAAGATCTTACCAAGATATAGTCTGCAAAATACTGGTAAGACTGAATAGCAAGTACTTAAAAAATAGGGCTGTGAGCCAAAAATATTGATAATGACTTAAACAAGTAAACAGATTTCTTCACTGCAACACTTTTAAGAGTTTTTAATATTGTCGTGTACACAGTGGGGTATGTATGGAATAGAGCTATTACTACATTTATTTTTTCTTTATTCTGATCATTTATATCTAGTACTGTATAAAGCAAACAAAAAAAATTATGCAGACTTTTTTTTTGCGAGGAGAGGTTTCTCGTTTTAATGCAGTCTGCATACTGGACTTGATTATTTATATAAAGGGTGACAGAAAAGATGGGAACATAATTTTTATGATATCAAACTGATACCTGTTTATTCTGCTAACATTTCTTTCCTTGATTTTACAGCTAACAGTGGTATAGTCTTGATTTAAGAAGGAATAAGGAGATGAAAAATTACAGATATAATGGGAAATTTCACGAGGACATCTCAGTGCCTCCTTTCTTAACGTATTACAGATGAGACTGTGTCTAACAGAATTGCTAGAATATTACTGCAGGGTCAGTTGAGGGAAAGCTCCCTCAGAAACTTGGAGTAAGGAGAACAAAATGAATGGCTTAGCTTAATAACTAAGGTAGTTCAAGGGAAAAGTAGAACTCAAAACTTAAATGCATACTTATTCAAGTACATCTCATAGAAATTCAAGAATTAAACTCATCTGTCTTATGTAATTAAAATTCTTAGGGGTACTTAAAATATAATTGAATTATAAGGTGCTCTGTGAGCTTTACCACCTTCAGGGAGAAAACTATAAAACTGAACGGCTCTCTGGTTTACTGTGAAGTGAAGGAGGCCTCTATAATTCAGTTACAGATGATTCCAAGATCCTTAAAACTTGAATAAACAGTCAGACTTAAGAATTTTTGTCCTTTTTACACCATTTCTACCTTCTTTTGAAAAAATCCTCTTCAATTTCAGTTATTTTAACTTCTGTTCATTTTTTAAAATTATTTGATTTTTTTCACATTTCTGAACATTTCCCCAAGAAAATGTTAGTAATATAAAAAAGCAAAAACCTAAACCAGTACTTATAATTCCATAGGTATATATATATACATTATATATATATACACATATGTTTACAAATGTATAAATATGTGTGTGTGTGTATACATATATCTAGATGTAGATTTCAAGATGTCTTACAAAAGTCAAAGGAAGACACGGAGAGAGAGACAGAGACTCAGACAGAGATGGACAAAGAATATAATTATGTAAAACAAAACACAGGGCTCGTCCGTGGTCATTCCGAGGCTATGTCTTCCAAATGTCCTGAACGGTTCCTCTTCATTAGATTCATTTTGTGAAAAGTAGAATTTGAAAGGACAGGGCTTTCTCTGATTATTAATTAGTGCATGATACCATAGCTCATTGCTCAACAGTTAAGTGCTCAGCTGCTAATTGAAAGGTTGGCAGTTCAAACCTACCTAGCAACTTTTCAGGAAAAAAACCTGGTAATTTGCTTCCATAAAGACTGCAGCCAAGAAAATCCTACAAATCCTATGGAGCAGTTCTACTCTGCTAATGTGGTTGTCATGAGTTAGAATCAACTTGAGGGTACTCAACACAATCAGCAATACCATAGGTAGCTCAAAAAGGAGGAGGAAGATTTTACAATATGTCGCCCCCTCTTTCTCTATTATCCAGAACCAATCGTTTAAATACCCTGATACTTATGATGCATTCACCTTTAGGTACTGGTAACTTGAATATACCAATGGGAAAGAGAGATTTATTTAAGCAAATTAAGTAGATGCAATAAAACAAAACAAACAAACAAAAAATGAACAAAAACCAAAAACAAATGAACAACAACAACAACAGAAAAAAAAAACACAGAAAATTCTGGAGAGAATATGTTGTGAAAATTATTTTAGTTTTCTCATATTATTAGGTAAAAATTAAAAAAAAAAAATCCTTGGCATTATATTTCAATTTCTATCATTTCCTATCTTGATTATCTAGTGCTACTGTTGTAGAAATACCACAAATTGATGGCTTTAACAAACAGAAGTTTATTCTCTCACAGTTTAGGAAGCTAGCAGTCCAAATTCAGGGCAAAGTTATAGGGGAATGCTTTTTTTCTCTGTCAGTTCTGGGGGAAGGTCCTTGTCATCATCCTTCTACTGGTCTAGGAGCTTCTCAGTGAAGAGACCCCACGTCCAAAGGAGGCTCACACTTCTGGCTCTTTTTGCTGGGTGATATGAGGTCCCCCTGTCTCTCTGGTCACTTCTTTCTTTTATATCTCAAAAGATATTGACTCAAGATACAACCTAATACAAGATACAACCTAATCTTGTAGATTGAGTCCTGCCTCAGTACATAAGTGCCTCTAATCTTGCCTCATTAACATCATAGAGGTAGGATTTACAACACATAGGATAATCACGTCAGATGACTAAATGGTAGACAATCACACAATACTGGGAATCATGACCTAGCTAAATTGATATACATTTTGGGAGGACACAATTCGATCCATAAAACTCCGCACTTTGGCCCCCCAAAATTCATGTCCTTGCCACATGTAAAACATATTCACCCTTTTATATTATAGCAAAAGTCTTAATTCAACTCCAAGTTCAAAATATGCTGGGGCAAAATACCTCTTCATCTGAAAAATCTAAAATACTAGTTCTAATTGTGGAACAGGAACAAGGTAGAAATTTCCATCACAAATTGGAGAAATTGAAGGGAAATAAGGGATAACAGGCACCAAACAAGTCAGCAGAACACATTACATTAGCTCTCATGGCTTGAAAATAATCCTCTGTTCTCTGAGACCACTTAGACAATGGCCCTGCTCTTCAGAATCTTGGTATTAGCCACACTCTCTGAATTCTTGGTGTAGGCCTCTCTGCCCTGGGCTTCAGATCTGCATTCCTGGCTCACTGGAATGGCAACTCTGCTCTTTTGCATTTGGGTGGCCTCATTTTCCTAGTCCATCAGAGTGGCGACTCTACCCCCAGTAGGCTCTATTTTTTGCCCCTTGATCACTGCAGACTTGCCTCCTAAGCTTTAGGCAGTGAATCTGGACCCATCCCACCAACATTTGTGAAAAGCAGCCCCACACTCTGGAACCCAGTTGGTGAAAATCTCACACTTTGAAACCCAGGAGGCTGTGGTCCCACCCTTTGAAATCCCAGAGGTCATGGCCTTACCCTTTGAGACTGAGGCAGCTCTGCTTCCTGTGTTCCTTGTCTCTTTGGCTTCTGCTTCCTGGTTTCTTGGCCTCTCAGGCCCTTGGGTCTCACCGTCCGCTTCTGCCCTGCTGGGGCAAGTGTTCCAAAGTTCTTTAGCTCCATCGGTAAGTGCCTGGAGGCAGCCTACTCCGCCAGTGAACTTTGACTGGGAGGCACTCAGATCTCTTCCTCCATGGGTCAGCAAGCCTAGCTCCACTGATAAGTGCTCATTGGCACCCTACTCTGCCAGTAAGCCTTCTGCACAAAGACACTCAGCTCTCTAGCTCTGTGGGTTGGCTCCGGCACTGTCTTGTGCTGGTCTCCTGGTTCTGCTGCTATTTCTCTGCTGCTGCTTCTTGCTGTCTGTGCTGTCTCTGGTGTTACAGCTTTGCTCACTTCTTCTGAGCCATCACCAGAATTGTCTTTGATGTCCACAATGCCATCAACAGTCTCCTCAAGGCAATCTAGACTTTTACTATTAAAACTATTAGGAAGTGTAAAACTTTTCCAGCCTCATCCATTCACAATTTCAAAACCAGTTCCACATTTTAAATATCTGTTAGGGCAGAACCCCACTTTCCTGGTAGCAAATTCTGTCTTGGTTATCTAGTGCTGCCTTAACAATGGATGGCTTTAAAAAACAGAAATTTATTCTCTTACAGTTTAGGAGCCTAGAAGTCTGAATTCAGGGCACCAGCTACAGGGGAATGCTTTCTCTTTTGTCGGTTCTCAGGGAATGTCTTTGTCATCAATCTTCTCCTGGTCTAGGAGCTTTTAACTGCAGGGACCCTAGGTCCAAAGGAGGCTTGCACTCCTGGCTCTTTCAAAAGGTCGGTGGTTCGAATCCACCAGGCACTCCTTGGGAACTCTATGGGGCAGTTCTACTCTGTCCTATAGGGTCACTATTGAGTCGATGGCAACACTTTTTTTTTTTTGGTATAAGTCCCCTCGTCTCTCTGCTTGCTTCTCTCTTTTATATCTCAAAAGAGACTGATTCAAGATACAAACTAACCTTGTAGACTGAGTCCTGCCTCATTAACATAACTACCTCTAATCCTGTCTCATTAACATCATAGAGGCAGGATTCACAACACATAGGATAATGGCATCAGATGACTAAATGGTAGGCAATCACACAATACTGGGAATCATGGCCTAGCCAAATTGATACCTATTTCGGGGGGGATACAATTCAATTCATAACATCTCCTTTCCCATTTCTCATATCTAGTTGTGTTAACCAACTAGAACCTCCACAATCACTACATCAAGATTCCATATAGTAGCATCACTGGTCTGTTTTTTTCTTAATGGTCTGATTAACATAGCTTTCGAATGGGCCCTAATGATCAGAATCTGGGTTACATAAGAGCAGGTTCTGAGTCAATATTTATACACCAACCATAATACTGACTTGTTGTAGATGTCTTTTGTTCAGATGTGGCACATGTTTATTTCCATTGTAATTGTTTTATAATCTCAATTCTCCAATGTTTAAGTGCTTGTGGTTTTATTTATTGTAAAGTGTCATGGACCTATCTGTGCTAAGTGTATAAGTAATATGCTGTAACAGAGATACAACAATGAATTTAGAATTCCCAATGCAGTGTTTTTAAAGAGATTTTACAAAGGAAATGGTAATTCTTATGCCTGGGATTTATAAAGAGTAACTCCCATAGCTTAAATTTGTCATAGAAAGATTTACTTTTTTAAAATTAACAATGTGTAAAAGCTGTTGTAAAAGTAGAACTACATAGAATTTAAAGAAATTTGCACATTTTACTTTATTCAGCACTTAAACTAGCCCCCTTGTTAAAACAAGAGCAATTGGTTTTAAAATTGTTTTCTTTGGTTACTGTGAATAGAGATTATTTATTATATCTAAAGGGACATATTTGCTACATATCATTTTATTAAATAGTATTCTAACAAAGGACCAGCTTTGTAGAAGAATCTATATCCTTAACAGTAGCTCAGAGTTTTCTTAACATTCTAAATGAATTAAAACACTCACATATACATAAATTAAGTATAAATTCAGTTCCCTGGATTAGAAAAATAAAACACCTCTTTCAGAAATAGTCACAGCTCTCCAAACTCATCTCTTTGCTCTCATACAATCAGTATATCCACCTTTCTCCCCAAAGGAAAACCAGTGCATTGACTTCCAGCTCTGTAAGTCAGACCTGCTTTTGAACTTTAAATAGAATATTACATTTAAATAGAGTATACTTTAAATTTTTTTGTCTCTTTTCTTTTAATATTATGTTCAATGGAGTCATCCATGTTGTGGATCATCATTATAGTTCATTTTTATTGTGGTATACCATCACATATAATATATATGCATTATATATAGTACATTATAAAATGTATACGTATTATACATATAAATATATGTATATATACATAATATAGATATAAATGAACTATTACGTGTAATAAATATAACAATAAACATATCTGTCTAACAATTTATTTGTGCATCCTGCTAATGTTGGACATTTGCATTATATGAAATGATTATGAATAACATTGTTGAGAACACTCTTCTACAAGACTTTCAGCGCACATGCGGCTGCATTACTGCAGATGGAATAACTAGGTGTTAAGGTATATGCAGGACCCCTGGTGGCACAGAGGTTAAGCACTTGGCTGCTAACTAAAAGTTTGGCAGTTCGAATCCACCAACTGCTCCTTGGAAATGCTAGGGGGCAGTTCTACTCTGTCCTGTAGAGTCACTATGAATCAGAATCTACTGGACAGCAACAGGTTCTTAAAGTATATGCAGAGCCCTGGTAGCACAGTGGTTAAGTGCTGTGCTGTTAACCAAAAGATTAGCAGTTTGAATCCACCAGCAGCTCCTTGGAAACCCTATGGGGCAGTTCTACTCTTCCTTTTACGGTCACTATGATTTTTTATGAGTCAGAATCAACTCTACAGCAATGGGTTTGGCTTTTTTTTTTTTAATGTATCTGTGCTTTTAACTTCTGTAGTCATTGAGAAATTACTTTCCAAAGCATGATATGAATGTTTCCATTGCGTCATATCCTTGCTAATTTTTGGCATTGTTAGTCTTTTTAATTTTAGTCATTCTAGTACATAAATAGCATTATCTCCTGATTTTAATTTGCATTTCCACAATGACTAATGAGATAGAGCAGTCTTTTGTACACTACTTTATCATTTGAATAGGAGTCTCTGGGTGGCAGAAATGGTTATGTGCCCAACAGACTACTAACCAAAAGATTGGTGGTTCCAACCCACTCAGAGACACCTCAAGACAAGTCTGGTGATCTGCTTCAGAAAAGTCGAATTCTTTCCACTGGGGAAAAGTAGCCCTAATATTTAGCTCATTTTTATGGATTTTCCTCTTCTTCTAGGCTTGGCTGCAAAGTTCTTTACAATCATGTTAGATTTCTGACTCCTTCAAAAATATAAATATTTAAAATGTATAGCTCTTCTAGTTTTCATGGGGGAACTGTTTCCAAATTCCTTCCTTGATCACTACCAGAAATTGATTTTTTAAATAATCTTTGCAAATACATCCACTTCTCACTTATGGATATGGTTAAGTTGCAAAGACCAGGTGGTTATGTGAAAACTGGCCTTATGCAAAAACGGAGGGCGACTGGGGATGTGGGAATGCAGGACGGCCCCTTACACTCCTCCACAGGCTTTCGGATTGGCGGGTGATGCACCCACCGTTGCCGGTTCACTCCAATAACCTCCTCCTTTTCTCTCCTGTTTCCTTCCTTTTCTCCCAAATTCTCCCCCACCGCCTCTCCCTCCTTCCTTCTTTCTCCCTTCTGTCTCTGGAGCGCTGGGCTGGGAGCTACTTGGAGCTTGGGGGATGGTGCCAGAGCACAACTCTCTGGAGACTGGGGGGGTCGTCTGTGTTGGAGGAACCTGAGCCGAGCGGACACGGAGCCGGGACCCAGGGGCGTTCCTGCAAGGCCACCGCATTTCTAGACAGGCTGCCAGCCCTTCTGGCTTGCCTCATCTCTTTGCTGCACCCAGAACCAGGAAGTGAGTTCCAGGAGCCCAGGGCGCTTCCCCTAAGCGGGCTGGGGCTGGTACAGTAGGAGGTCCACTGGGGAGGGAGGGGTGACACCAAGAGTTACCACACTGGATGAGACCAACCCTAGTGATGCCACTTCAGCCAGCGTTACTTTCATCTCCATGCACAACCAATTAAATAAAAAGCTTGAGAAACTCCTGGAATTACAGCATTGTGAACAAAATCTGCCCAGTGCACATCGAATAATTCTTTCCCTTTAGTCATATGTGGCAATATTAAAGAAATAAATTAATATTGAAATAAACATTTATTTTAGATTTTCTTTACTTTTCTTGGTACCTGGTAATAGTTAAAAATAATAAATAACATCTAGCAATGATTCATTAGTGCCATTTCAAAATGAATAAAATTTCTTTAATTTCTCTCAAAGAAGGCAACACTTGGTAAATTGTATTTGCTTCTGAGTACTCAAGTAACCTTCTCCACTCCTACCTGACACCATGGCTAAAAAGCAAAAGTTGTGAAAACTAAGTGTAGTCCTTATTGTGAGAGAGACATTAGCACTTAAAAAATCCCCAAAAAAACTTGCAGGATAATTGACCATAATGATTTTCTAAGTTACTTATCATGATAGATATACAATATCTCATTTGAGCTTTTCAGCATAACCATAGATCATCCCGGACTAAGTGAAACAGGAAATTGAGTTGTTAATGTTAGCAAGTTCAATTTATCTGACATACACGTAGAGTAAAACCTCCTCTAAAACTATACAAAAACTGGGATAAATGTGACAGAATTACATTTAAGTTTTTTTTGCAAAGATAGAATTTATTTTTCAACAAAAATTTATTTACTACATATATTATCATTATTAGTATATCTGTGATTATTAAAAAGAATTAATTGACAAACTGTATATATACAGGAAACACTGGTGGCGTAGTGCTTAAGAGCTAAGGTTTCTAACCAAAAGGTCGGCAGTTTGAATCCAACAGGTGCTCCTTGGAAACTCCAAGGGGCAGTTCTACTCTGTCCTATAGGGTTGCTATGAGTCGGAATTGACTTGATGGCAACAGGTTTGGTTTGGTTTTCTGGTATCATAACTAGATAAGTTTCTGTTATAATAATATTTTATACAAAATTGTAAATTTAAATAGGGTTTATGTAAATACCCTCTTGCTGTTACTTTAAAATTCAACATATGCCATTTTATAATTAAATATATTTATGGTAAAAATATTTACAAAAACAGCCATATTATACAATAGTGAGCCTTGATTCATTTGAACTGATTAGAAATACTTTCTCTGGCACAGCTGTAGTTTGTGGAAGTAGAGTTTTTTGAGATAATATATACAACCCAAGATCCATAGGCTCGAATGATAAAGAAAGTCATTTATTTTAGCAAAGGCATAACATTTTTGTCATATTTAAAATTTTTTAAAAATACACAAAACAGAAAACAGAACAAACTTATCTTCCACCACAAATTGTTTTCTTCCCTGACGTTCATTTTGTCTGTCTGCAGCACACATGCAAAGACACACATGTATACATTCACACATATTTTTATTTAAATTTTCCCATATTTTATTAATTCAGTCAAAAGTCATTTTCCTTTTCTTCACTTGACACGACTCTAAAAATGTCATAAAATTTAATTAATTAATTAATAGTTTTGGCTTCAGATAAGCAGTCAAGACTAAGATAAACAAATGTACCCAATTTGTATTTATTTAAAGTACTTGGAACAATTTATTGCTGTTTTTCAGCATTTTTAAATTGTTAAGCATTCCAAATGCTTAACAATTACCAATATTTTTTTTTAAAGCGAAGGAGATTTTTTTTATTATTTCTCTTCAAAGCAGAATGAATACTGTATGCAAGTAGATTCTAACCATAAATAATGAGAAGAGTCACTACTGTCTGTCAATAAAATGGTAATAAAACAACTTAAGAAATATTTTTAAGAGGATTTTTTAAATTAAAGAATGGGTTCTTAAAAAAAAGGAAAGAAGACATATGGTCATACCTAGTTTTATTGTGCTACACAGGTATTGCATTTTTTGCAAATTGAAGGTTTGTAGCAACCACGAATGAAGCAAGTCTGAGCACCATTTCTCAACAGCATGTGCTTGCTTTGTGTCTGTGTCACATTTGGGTAATTCTCGCAATATTTCATGCTTTTTCATTACTAATATCTGTTTTGGTGATCTGTGATCAGTGATTTTTGATGTTGCTAAGGTAATAATTTTGGGGCATCACAAACTATGTCCATGTAAGATAGCGGGCTTAATCCATAAATGTATGTTTTCTGACTGCTCCAGAACCTGACTGTTGCCCTGTTTCTCTCCCTCTCCTTGGGTTTCCCTATTCCCTGAGACATGACAATATTGAAATTAGGCCAATTAATAATGCTACAGTGGCCTCTAAGTGTTCAAGTGAAAGTAAGAGCCGCACATCTCTCTCTTTAAATCAAAAGATAGAAATGATTAAGCTTAGCGAGGAAGGCACGTAGAAAGCCAAGGTAGGCTGAAAGCTAGGCCTCTTGTGCCAAACGGTTCACCAAGCTGTGAATGCAAAGCAAAAGTTCTTGAAGGAAATTAAATGTGCTGCTCCAGTGAACACATGAATAATAAGAAAGCGAAACAGCTTTATTGCTGATATGGAGAAAGTTTTAGTGGTCTAAGTAGAGGATCAAAACAGCCACAATATTCCTTTAAACCAAAGCCTAATCCAGAGCAAGGCCCCACCTCTCTTTAATTCTATGTAGGCTGAGAGAGGTGAGGAAACTGCAGAAGAAAAGTATGAAACTAGCAGAGATTTGTTCAGGAGTTTTAAGGAAAGCCATCTCCCTAACATAAAAGTGCTAGGTGAAGCACCAAGTGCTGATGTAGAAGCTGCAGCAAGTTATCCAGAAGATCTAGCTAAGATAACTGATGGAGGTGGCTACATTAACAATGGATTCTTAATGTAGACAAAGCAGTCTTACATTGGAAGAAGATGCCATCTAGGACTTTCATAGCTAGAGAGGAGAAGTCAATGCCTGGTTTCAAAGCTTCAAGGGATAGGTTGACTCTCTTGTTAGCTAACACATCTAGTGACTTTAAGTTGAAGCCAATGCTCATTTACCATTCTGAAAATCCTAGGGCCCATAAGAGTTACGCTAAATCTACTCTGTTGGTGCTCTATAAATGGGACATCAAAGCCTAGATGACAGCACATCTGTTTATAACATGGTTTTCTGAATATTTTAAGCCCACTGCTGGTACCTACTGCTCAGAAAAAAAGATTTCTTTCAAAATATCCCTGCTTATTGACAATGCACCTGGGCACCCAAGAACTCTGATGGAAATGTACAAGGAGATTAATGTTTTCATGGCTACTAATACTACATCCATTCTGCAGCCCCTGGATCAAGAAGTAATGTCAAATTTCAAGTCTTATTATGTCATAAGGTTTATACATTTTGTAAGGCTATAGCTGTCATTTACAGTGATTCCTCTGAAGCATCTAGGAAAAGTAAAATGAAAACCTTCTGGGAAGAGTTCACCATTTTAGATGTGATTATAACATTTATGATTCATGGGAGGAGGTCAAAATATCAACACTAACAAGAGTTTAGAAGAAGTTGATTCCAACCCTCATGGATGACTTTGAGGGGTTTAAGACTAGGGGAGGAACTAACTGCAGATGTGGTGGAAATAGCAAGAGAACTAGAATTAGAAGTGGAGCTTGAAGATGTGACTGAATTACTGCAATCTCATGATAAAACTTTAAGGGATAAAGAGTTGCTCCTTATGGATGAGCAAAGAAAGTGGTTTCTTGAGATGGAATCTATTCCCAGTGAAGATGCTGTGAACATTGTTGAAATGACAACAAATGATTTAGACTATGACATAAACTTAGTTGATAAATCAGTGCAGATTATGAGAGGATTGATTGTAATTTTGAAAGAAGTTCTACTGTAGGTGAAATGCTATCAAATAGCATCGCATGCTAGAGAGAAATCTTTCATGAAAGGAAGAGTTAATTGATGTGGCAAACTTCAATGTTGTCTTATTTTAAGAAATTGCCACAGCCACCCCAACATTCAGCAACCACCACCATAATCAGTCAGCAACCATCAACACTGAGGCAAGATCCTCCAAAAGCAAAGAGTATGACACTCTGAAGGCTCCAATGATGATTAGTACTTTTTAGCAATAGAGTATTTCCTAATTAACGTATGTGCATTTTTTAGACGTAATGGAAACCCTGGTGGCATAGTGGTTAAGTGCTATGGCTGCTAACCAAGAGGTCGGCAGTTCGAATCCACCAGGCGCTCCTTGGAAACTCTATTGGGCAGTTCTACTCTGTCCTATAGGGGTGGCTATGAGTCAGAATCGACTCGACAGTGTGGGTTTTTAATGCTATTTCACACTTAAAAGTCTATAGTGTAAACACAATGTTTATATTCACTGGAAAACCAAAAATTCGTTTAGCTCACTTTATTGTGATATTTGTTTTATTGCAGTGGTCTGAAACCGAACCTTCAATATCTACAAGGTGTGCCTGTATCCAAATTCATAAGTTATCAACAAACATTTAGAGAAATGAGATTCAAGAGAAATTATTAACTCAAATCAAAAGTTTCATAGAGTCTAAAAAGGACTATATCTGTGGAAAGAGATGATGAAAAAACTCAATATCATCAGTCAGCACAAGGACAAGGGCTGACTATCGATCCAACAGACTATCAATTGCTCATATGCAAGTTCATGTTGAAACTGAAGAAAATCAGAGCAAGTCCACAAAAGTGAAAGTACAACCCTGAGTACATCCCACCTGAATTTAGGTACTATCTCAAGAATAGATTCAATGCATTGGACATTAATGACCAAAGAGCAAATGAGTTGTGGCATGACATCAAGGACATTACACATGAAGAAAGCAAGAGGTCATTGAAAAGACAGGAGAGGAAGAAAAGACCAAAATGGATGTCAGAAGAGACTCTGAAACTTGATCTTGAATGTCAAGTGGCAAAAGCAAAAGAAAAAAATGAAATAAAAGGCCTAAACAGAATATTTCAAAGGGCAGCTTGAAAAGGCAAAGTAAAGTATTATGAAGACATGTGTAAAGACCCAGAGATAGAAAAGCAAAAGGGAAGAACACACTCAGTATTTCTCAAGCTGAATGAACTGAAGAAAAAATTCCAGTCTCAAGTTTCAATACTGAACGGGTCTGTAGGGAAAATATTAAATGACACAGGAAACGTCAAAAGAAGATGGAAGGAATACCCAAAGTCACTATATCAAAAAGAATTGGTCAGTGTTCAACCATTTTCAGAGGCAGAGTATGATCAGGAACCAATATTACTGAAGGAAGAAGTACAAGCTGCATTGGAGACATTGGCAAAACAAACAAACAAACAAACAAAAAAACCAAAAAGCAAAGCTTCAAGAATTGATGGAATACCAATTGAGATGTTTCAACAACGGATGCAGTGCTGGAAGTGCTCACTCATCTACACCAAGAAATTTAGAAGACAGCTCCTTGGCCAACCGACTGGAAGAGATCTATGTGTATGCCTATTCTCAAGAAAGGTGGTCCAACTGAATGTGGAAATTATCGAACAATATCATTAATATCACACGCAAGTAAAATTTTGCTGAAGATCATTCAAAAGAGGCTGCAGCAGTTTATAGACAGGAAACTGCTAGAAATTCGAGCAAGGTTTAGAAGAGGACTTAGATATAGATTTAAGGTTTAGAAGTGGAAGGAGGGATATCATTGCTGATATCAGATGGATCCTGGCTGAAAGCAGAGAATACCAGAAAGATGGTTACCTGTGTTTTATTGACTATGCAAAGGCGTTCAACTGTGTGGATCATAACAAATTATGGATAACATTGCAAAGAACGGGAATTTCAGAACACTTAATTGTTCTCATGAGGACCTGTATATGGATCAAGAGTCAGTTGTTCAAACTGAACAAGGGTCTACTGAATGGATTAAACTCAGGAAAGCTGTGCATCAGTGTTGTTTCCTTTCACAATACTTATTCAATCTGTATGCTAAGCAAATAATCCAAGAAGCTGGACTATATGAATAATGGGGCATCAGGATTGGAGGAAGACTCATAAAATACCTGTGTTATAAAGATGGCACAACCTTGCTTGCTGAAAGTGAAGAGGACTTGAAGGACTCGCTGATGAAGATCAAAGACCATATCCTTCAGTGTGGATTACACCTCAACATAAAGAAAATCCTCACAACTGTACCAATGAGCGACATCATGATAAATGGAGAAAAGATTGAATTTGTCCAGGGTTTCATTTTACTTGGATCCACAATCAACACCCAGGGAAGCAACAGTCAAGAAATCAATAGACAAATTGCATTGGGCAAATCTGTTGCAAGATACATTTTTAAAGTGTTGAAAAGCAAAGATGTCACCTTGAGGACTAAGGTGTACCTGTCCCAAGCCATGGTGTTTTCAATCACCTCATATGCATGGGAAAGCAGGATGATGAATAAGGGAGACTGAAGAACTGACACCTTTGAATTGTGGTGTTGGTGGAGAATATTGACTATATCATGGACTGCCTAAAGAACAAACAAATCTGTCTTGAAGAAGTAAAACCAGAATGCTCCTTAGAAGCAAGGATGACGAGACTACATCTCATATAATTTGGACATGTTATCAAGCAGAATCAGTCCCTGGAGAAGGACATCATGCTTGGTAGGGCGGAGAGTCAGTGAAAAAGAGAAACACCCTCAAGGAGGTGGATTGACACAGTGGCTGCAACAGTGGCCTTAAGAATAGCAACAATTGTGAGAATGGTGCAGGACCAGACAGAGCTTTATTCTGTTGTGCATAGGGTTGTTATAAATTGAAGCTGACTCAACGACACCTAACAACAAAAACAACACAAAAAGGATTAGCATCCATTTCTGGCATGTTGTTATTCGGTGCCATTGAGTCAACTTTTGACTCATAAAGGCCCCATAAGACAGAGTAGAAGTGCCCTAAAAGTTTTCTAGGCTGTAGTCTTTATGGGAGCAGATCACTGGTCTTTCTCGCGCAGAATAGCTGGGTGGGTTTGAACTGCCAACATTTTAGCTAACAATCAAGCACTTAATTTTTGCCCCCACCAGGGCTCCTTATTTCTCAAGTAGATAATAGAAAAAGGACAGGGGTATTCATTTTTAGTTTGCATATGATGATAGCAAATTCTGCATTGACCACACATCTTAAAAGGCATGTCAGGAAATTTTATCCTCATACCTGTTAAAATATCATTTTCAACAGTTTAGAATATTTTTGTTGACATATGTAATTGTAGAAGTGGAAACTAAACATTTGAAATTTTAACTTTAGAAAACCACTCTCTTAATTATCTAGCACTGCTATAGCAGAATTATCACAAGCTGATAGATTTAACAAAGATAAATTTATTCTTTCACAGTTTAGGAGGCTACAAGTCCAAATTCAGGGTGCCAGCTCTAAAGAAAGGCTTTCTCTCTCAGCTGGCTCTGGGGGAAAGTCCTTGTCCTCAAACTTCCCCTAGTCTAGGATCATCTCAGCCCAGGGATCCCAGATCCAAAGGACAGGCACTGCTCCTGGCTTTTCTTTCTTGGTGGTAGGAGATCCCTCTCTTCTCTGCTTGATTCTTTTATATCTCAAAACAGATGACTCAAGATACAATCTAATCCTCTAGGTTGAATACTACCTCATTAACATAACTGTCTCTAATCCTGCCTCATTAACATCATAGAGCTTAGAATTTACAACACTTAGGATAATCACATCAGATCACAAAATGGTGGACAACCACACAATAGTGGGAATCATGGTCTAGCCAAGTTAACACACATTTCTTGGGGACAGGATTCAATCCACAAGAACTAAATTATAATTAATGATAGCGGATTCAACAATAAACACACTAACTGAAGTAACCAAATGCTCTTGCAGCTCAGAGCTAAGAAAAATATTTCAAAACAAACTTAAAAAAAAGGAAACTAAAGTTAGGATTCTTGGTGTCAGGAAGCTGAGTTGAGCTGGAGAAAGTTGACCTGAGCTGCAGGTGTCACTGTACCACATGGAAGTTAACAGTCAAAACTTTCATCACTTGGTGTGATAGCATCTCATCATAGAAGGAGCCCCAAACAAGACTCTGTAGTTTCACGGACCTGGGGGCTTGGGTGTGTGCTATAGGCCACAAGAGAGGGGAAGAAAGGGGAAGCAGGGATGCTGAGTCCTTGAGTGTAACTCCCTTCAAACAGCAATGCATTGGATGTACCCCAAGTCTGTTTGGGGAGGGCAACTCTCCTCACAAGGCGGCATGGTCCAAATCTGGGAAAGTTGGGGTTTTCTCTAACTGGGAATACACAGAACCAGTGCCCTGGCCTAACAATGGGGGGGCGGGGAACGCAGACTATCACATCCTATCACTGGAAGAATGAGTTAGAAATAAGTGCCAATAAATTGTCATTGTTCTAGGACCCATAATTTACATTGTTTTACTCCTTGGCATTGTTAATTTCTTATGCTATTTTCCAAGACAACAAGAAATTTTAAATGCACAGCAATGGAAAAAAAAAAAAAAATTAGGCTAACTACTGAGCCCTATAGCTAACTCTGGTTTTTCTTTGGACCTTACTGCTCAGCTTTGAAAGAATACTATTTATTTTTAGGGAAATGCATTCTGTTTCTGCTTTTATCCAATCCGTATATATGTACACGAGGATGCCACTGCTAATCTCAGGGTGAAGCATTTAAGCAAAATTTAGGTGTATATCTGTTAGGGGGAGTATCAGTCAAGACAGATACTTGACTAAATGACCTTTAAGTTTTCTCCTCAGACTGAGTTCCATTTACTTCAGGAGAGATGAACAGAACCAAACCAATGACCTTTGTGACAACTCATTTTAATCAGCAGTCAACAAGTATTAAAGGTCTTACTGTTTACCCGAAACTGTATGGTATCTGATAATCATGTAAATAAGATAGAATTGGATGCTACTGACATGGGCTTTACATTCTAGACATGCAAAAAGATTAAAAAATAAAATATTTACAATTATGATACTTGGAATAATGGAGTGAAATTAAGAATGAGATAGAAAAAAAATGAGATGCTGTAAAAACCTCATTTAGATAGATTGGTTATTAGAGAAAATATTTCAAATGAGGTAACATTTAAGCTGAGCCCTAATGGGTAGGAAATAACTATCCATACAAACAGTAGAAGACAGCATTCTAGAAAGAAGGAAGAACACATACATTGACTTGCACTTGGAAAAGTTTTGATGCAGTTGAAGAACTTCATGATTAGTTGGGCTAGAGCACAGAACTTTGAAAAAAAATAAAGTTGAAAATCAGATATTGGCCAAATTATGACATGGTTTGGTGATCCATAATAAGGAGAACTATTTTTTTTAATTGCAATGAAAATTCTATTAAAGAATTTTAATGAAGATATTAACCCATGTACATTTTAATGAAAAATTTGTTGCTTGATGGAGTCATATTTATGGGTCCAAGGAGTAGATACAGTTTGGTGTTAGAGTAGTCAGCGTGAGAAATTTTGATCTTCTCTGCTGTGGTGGTAGCAGTAGAAAATTAATTGACAGATTTTAAATTTTGGATTTAGAACAAATAATAACTTCGATGAATTGAAATTTGACAACAGAGGAAGGAAATATAGAATTGAGGATATGTTTATGTTTTTGTCATGAATCATTGAATACATGAATAATACTATTTGAGATCATGATTGACATGAGCATATGTTCATGTTTGTCTGTAAAATTCAAGTTAAAACTTTAAGTGTTTGATTTGGGCAGTAAATGATATGATTAGCATGGCCTTGGAGGGAGTGGAGGTTATGGTTCCTTTGGTATAACAAAAACCAAACCCATAGCCTTCCAGTCGATTCTTACTCCTGGTGATCCCTATAGGACAGGGTAGAACTGCCTCATAGGGTTTCCAAGGAGCTGCTGGTTCCTTGGCATTCTTCTGGGCATTCCTTGAAGATCTCCACGTGGCATATTTCTTCTCCCTTTTGTCCTTGTTTGTTTCGGTGCCTAGTCTGCACCTATCATATCCCAAAAGTGATTGACTTAAAACACACCTTACACTAACATGGCCACGTTAACATAACAATGAAAACTCTATTCCCAAATGGGATTGCTTTCATAGGCAAAGGGCTTAGGATTTACAACACATACTTTGGGGGGATGGGGTTCAATCCATAACATATTAGCAACAATTATACCAAAAAAAATTGTGAAGTAGCTTGAGGGGCAAAACATGTATATAAGCAATCATGGACAAAAGCTTAAGAAATAAAAAAACTTGTAATAAAATCTCAGATTTAAGTTTATGAGGCTTACCCTTTCCTGGGGCAGGACTACTTAAAAGGATTATTGTTCAGTACAGAAAAAAAAAGAGCACAGAAAAACGATATATCTCTGACAAGCTTTCAGAAAGTTGGAGTGGGCCCTCAAAACTCATCTAAGTATCACATTTCCTTTAAATTTTGTTGGATTCATCTCTGTGGCCTGAAGCAACTCAATTAAAAAAAAAAAAAGAAATAATATAATGTTACTACACAATATTAAAATGCAATGCATGTAGGGGTATCACATTTGTGCTGATTCAGCTTTTGGAGGAGAACTTATTGCATAACAAGAAAGCATGATTAAACACTAGGTTAACTAGTGGTTAAACACTAGACTGCTAATGGTAAGGTTGTCAGTTCCAACTTACCAGCTGATCCACACAGGAGAAAGATGTGGCAGTCTGCTTATGTAAAGATTATAGACTTGGAAAAGCTATGGGACAGTCCTATAGGGTCTCGAAGAGTCAGAGTTGACTCAAGAGAAACAGGCTTAATAGATCATTCATTGTCTAACTTACCCCAGTTTTTGCCCATAAATATTGACAGGCATGTCCTTTAAAACATCTCCTTGGGAAAAATTCAAATCATTGCAAATCATTGTCTACATCATATATACGTATATATATATAAAGCGAATTTGCTTTATTTTTTAAAACTTTACAGTTTACCACCCTTTTATTTTTTGTTTTGTTTTAAATAGAGATAAAATATAAAGCATTTTCAATATTTAGTTGTTAACTTTTGGGAATTTTTTTTTTTTTTACTCTATTTTAGGTGAAAATTTACAGTGCAAATTAGTTTCTTTCTCAAACATTTATACACAAATTGTTTTGTGACATTGGTTGCAATCCCCACAATGTGTTAGCCCTCTCCACCTTTCACTTTCCACCTCGGGTTCTCTGTGTCCATTCGTCCAGTTTTCCTATCCCTTTCTGCCTTCTTCTTCACCTGCTTTTGGGCAGGTGTTGCTCATTTGGTCTCATACATTTGATTGAACCAAGAAACACATTCCTCATGTGTGTTATTGTTTTACAGGCCTGTCTAATCTTTGGATGAAAAGTGGACTTTGGGAGTGGCTTCAGTTCTGAGTTAGCAGGGTTTCCAGGGGCCATAGTCTTAGGGTTCCTCCTGTCTTTATCAGACCAGTGAGTCTGGTCTTTTTGTGTGAATTAGAATGTTGTTCTACATTTTGTTCCCACTCTGTCTGGAACCCTCTATTGTGATCCTGACAGAGTGGTTGCTGGTGATAGCTGGGCACCATTTAATTCTTCTGGGCTCAGAATAGTGGAGGCTGTGGTCCCTTGCACTAATATTTCCCTGTGGCTTTGGTTTCCGTGATTCTCCCTTACTCCAGACAGAGTAAGACCAGTGGAGTATCTTAGATGGCTGCTCACAAGCTTTTAAGACCCCAGACACTACTCATCAAAGTAGGTTGTAGAAAATTTTCTTTATAAACTGTATTATGCCAACTGAGCTAGATATCCCTCAAGACCATGATCCCCAGCCCTCAGCCCAGTAATTTGGTCCCTCAGGGAGTTTGGATGTATCTATGAAGGTTCCATGGCCTTGCCTTGGTCAACTTGTGCCCACTTCCCCAGTATTGTATACTGTCTTACCCTTCACCAAAGTTATCACTTATCTATTGTCTAGTTAGTGTTTTTCCCTCCCTAACCCTCCTCTCCCTCATAACCATCACAGGTTTTTTCTTTCTGTGTGTAAACCTTTTCATGAGTTTTTATAACAGTGGTCTCATACAGTATTTGTCCTTTTGTGATTGACTTATTTCACTCAGCATAATGCCCTCCAGATTCATCCATGTTGTGAGATGTTTTGCAGATTCATCATTATTCTTTATCATTGTGTAGTACTCCATTGTGTGTATGTACCATAGCTTATCTATCCATTCATTTGTTGATGGGCACTTAGGTTTTTTCCCTCTTTTTGCTATTGTGAATAATACTGCAATGAACATGGTTGTGCCTATGTCTATTTGTATGACAGTTCTTATTTCTCTAGGATATATTCCTAGGAGTGGGATTGCTGGATCATATGGTTTTTCTATTTCCAACTCTTTATTGTTTTGCATAGAAGTTGTACCTTATTACATTCTCACCAGGACTGCATAAGACTTCCAATCTCTCCGCAGCCTCTCCAACATTTTTTATTTTGTTTTTTTGATTAGTGCCAGTAATGTTGGGGTGAGATGTTATCTCATTGTAGTTTTGATTTGCATTTCTCTAATGGCTAGTGATCATGAGCATTTCCGCATGTGTCTGTTAGCTGCCTGAACATCTTCTTCGGTGAAGCGTTTGCTATTATTCTTTGTCCATTTAAAAAAAAAATTAATTACATAAAAATTACATTAGAAATATATTTTCAGTTATGAAAATATAGGATTCCTTATTGGAAAAAAAATAACGAGGACTTTCCTGTCATGTCAGTATATGTTCTAAATTTTCTAAAGTTTTTCCCAAAGAATTTGATTGACAAATCATCAGATGTCCTTATAAATAGAAAATATAGGTATGCTAGGCAATCCCAGATGATAAGACCTTATTTTTAGCTGCTTTTTGGCACTAAAATTTAGGAAAGTCTGTATTCATTTTATGAAGTTTTTCAAAACTGATGTATATAGTTTAACATTAAAACTACCTTTTAAAGTTACATTAAATTAAATGTTGTTCCCTTGAAAGAAACCACTCTTCAGAATTAACACAATTAAAACGTGTTTACAGGTAACCTTTTTTTTTTTTTTTATTTAACTGAAACAGACATTCTTTTAGAGTTTTAACAAGAACTGTTCTACCTTCTTATTATATTAGTATCTCGCTTATAGAATTTTCCTATGTGCAGAGAGGAAAGAACCTACATTTAAGCCTTGTTTATGTCTAACTGCATATTTCCTCATTTCTCAGACCAAAGAATCACTGAGACAGCAGAAATTTGTTAGAATACTGAAAAAAAAAAAAACAACCAAACAAGCAGAAATATCTGCTTTTACTAAGCAATATCTGCTTTTACTAAGCAATAATTTCAGATTTGTTACCAGATAAATTTCTCTGCAAAATTTTTATTCCTTTTAATCTAACTTCATTTGACCAGTTTAAGTTACATGGGGAGGGGACACCCAATGAAATTCATGCAATTTACCATCCAAATAGCACCTGATACAAAGGTGACATTTTTCCTAGAGTCAGTTTCTTTCTGTCTTCTACTGGCTGGCTCCATTAAACCAGTTCCTGTTGAGCAGATTTCAACTCACAGCAACCTCACAGGTTTCAGAGTAGAACTGGGCACCAGAGGGCTGTAATCTTACAGAAGTAGATCTCCAGGCTTTTCTTCTGCAGTGCCACTGGATAGATTGGGAGCACGAAACACTTGGTCAATAGTCTAGCACAAACATTTTGCACCACCAAGAGACCTTTTACAGAACCTAAAATACTTCACTTTGGGTTAAGGTACCAACTCCAGAATGTTAAATATAAACAGTTTATAAATTTATTCACCTACTCTGCAAGTGTTTATCGAGCAATGTTTATGTACTCAGAATTATGTAGATAAAAAGATGTAAAACACAGACTATTCCTTCATTTACTTTAATTTCAATACAATTTAATAATTATTTCCAGTATTCAATGTCCTATTCTCTCAATCTATTAACTGAGGAAACATGGTCAGCTCAATTTGTCAAATTAAGAATCTGGAAGTTCTAATATCTAAAGTTACTACTCCTATGCTTAGATGAATCTACAAATAAGTACACTTTTATTCATACCTCTAAGCAACTCACACTCTAGAATTCAATTCATGTAGGAAAGAGAAGGTAAATATAATTTAGATAACTGCTAGACTTTCATCCTTTAAACTTCAGGTAAAATCAGTTTAAGACTTCATGCTAACATCTCTGAGGGTTTTGGGGGTGTGGGATAAGAGAGTGAAATTTCACCTAATCACCTCTGACTGATTTCAGTTTCTTGGGCGTGCTTCTTCTCCATTAATTTTGCATATTATTTCTTGGTTCCATTTTTTTTCCCAGTCTATATTGATTCATACATGAAACATAACCTATTTTCTTTTTTAGTTCCTAGGACTGCATTTCCAACTCAATTTGCTTCAGATAAGGCAAAAGAAAAAAGGAGCTCTTGCCAACACTGTAAAATAAATGATTAATTCTGGGTGGCATATCTTGAGGATGCAAATAGATCTATGTTGTTGTCATTGTTAGGTGCCACGGAGATGGTTCTGACTCATAGGAACGAAACACTGCCCAGTACTGCACCATCCTTACAATCGTTGTCATGTTTGAGCCCATTGTTGCAGTCACTGTGTTAATCCATCCCACTGAGTGTCTTCCTCTTTTTCGCTGACCCTTTACTTTACCAAGCATGATGCCCTTCTCCAGGGACGGATCCCTCCTCATAACATGTCTGAAGTATGTGAAACCTAAACTTGTCACCTTGCTTCCAAGCAGCATTCTGGTTGTACTTCCTCCAAGACAGGTTTGTTAGGTTTTTCAGCAGTCCATGGTGTGTTTAATATTCTTTGCCAACACCACAATTCAAAGGCATCAGTTCTTCTGTTTTACTCATGTAGTACCCAGCTTTCACATGTGTCTGAGGTGATTGAAAACACCATGGCTTGGGCCAGGCACACCTTAGTCTTCAAGGTGACATCTTGGTTTTTAATATTTTAGAGAAGTCTTTTGCAGCATATTTGCCCAATGCACTGCATTGTTTGATTTCTTGACTGCTGCTTCGGTGGGTATTGATCGTGGATCCAAGTCAAATGAAATCCTTGACAACTTCAATTTTTTTTCCATTTATCACGATGTTGCTTACTTTTCCAGTTATGAGGATTTTTGTTTTCTTTATGTTGAAGTGCAATCCATACTGAAGGTTTTGATCTTCATTAGTAAGTGCTTCAAGTTCTCTTCACTTTCAGAAAGCAAGGCTGTGTTGTCTTCATAATGCAGATAATTAAACAGTCTTCCTCCAATATCGATGCCTCATTCTTCTTCATATACTCCAGCTCCTCAGATTATTTCCTCAGCACAGACTGAATAAATATGGTGAAAGGATACAATCCTGACGAATACCTTTCCTGAATTTAAACCACACAACATCCCCTTGTTCTGTTTGAACAACTGCCTCTTGATCTAAGTAGAGGTTCCTCATGAGCGTGATTTAGTGTTCTGGAATGCCCATTCTTCACAATGTTGTCCATAATTTGTTATGATCCGCAAGCTGAATGCCTTTATAATAGTCAATAAAACACAGGTAAACATCTTTCTGGTATTCCCTGCTTTCAGCCAGGATCCATCTGACATCAGCAATGACATCTCCGGTTCCATGTCCTCTTCTGAATCTGGCTTGAATAGCTGGTAGATCCCTGTCAATGTACTGCTACAGTGACTTTTGAATGATCTTCAGCAAAATTTTACTTGTATGTGATATTAATGACATTGTTCAATAATTTTCACACTCTGTTGGATCACCTTTCTTTGGAATAAGCATAAATATGGACCTCTTTCAGTCAGCCAGGTACCTGTTTTCCAAATTTCTTGGCATAGAGTAGTGAGAACTTCCAGCACTGGATCCCTTTGCTGAAACATCTCAGTTAGGTATTCCATCAATTCCTGGAGCCTTGTTTTTTGCCAGTGCCTTCAGTGCAGCTTGAATCTCTTCCTTGACTATTGTCAGTTCCTGATCATATGCTACCTCCTGAAATGGTTGAATGTTGACCAATTCTTTTTGATATAGTGACTCTGTGTATTTTCATCATCTTCTTTTGATATTTCCGGCATCCTTTAATATTTTCCCTGTAGAATCCTTCCATATTGCAACTTGAGGCTAGGTATTTTTCTTCAGTTCTTTCAACTTGAGAAATGCTGAGCGAGTTCTTCCCTTTTGGTTTTCCAAATCCAGGTCTTCTCACATGTCATTATAATACTTTACTTTGTCTTCTAGAGCTACCCTTTGAAATCTTTCATTCAGCTCTTTTACTTCACCATTTCTCCTTTTGCTTTAGCTATTTGACATTTAAGAGCAAGTTTCAGAGTCTCTTCTGACACCCATTTTGGTCTTTCCTTTCTTTCCTGTTGCTTCAATGACCTTTCGTTTTCTTCATGTATGGTGTCGATGCCATTTCTCAATGCGTCTGGTCTTCAGTCATTAGTGTTCAATGAGTCAAATTTATTCTTTAGATGGTCCCTAAATTCAGATGGAATATATTCAAGTTTGTTCTAATTTTTCTTCAGCTTCAATTTGAACTTGCACACGAGCAATTGATGGTCTGTTCCACAGTTAGCCCCTGGCATTGTTCTGCCTGATGATATTGAGCTTTTCCATTGTTTCTTTCCACAGATGTAGTTGATATGATTCCGGTGTATTTCATCTGTCCAGGTCTATGAGTATATTTGTCATTTATGTTTTTGTAAAAAAGGTATTTGCAATGAAGTTGTTGGTCTTGAAATATTGTATCATACGATCTCCAGCATTGTTTCTAATCACTGAGGCCATACTTTCCAATTACCAATCCTTCTTTGTTTCCAACTTTTACATTCCAATCACCAGTAATTATCAATGCATTCTGATTGCTTGTTTGATCAATTTCTGACTGCAGAACTTGGTAAAAATTTTCAATTTCTTCAGTTTGGCCTCAGTGGTTGGTGCATACATTTAAATAATAGTCATGTTAACTGGTTTTTGTTGTAGGTGTATGGATATTATCCTTTCATTGACAGTGTTGTACTTCAGGATTGATCTTGAAATGTTATTTTTGATAATGAATGCAATGCCATTCCTCTTCAATTTGTCATTCCTGACATAGTAGACCATAAGATTGTCCAATTCAAAATGGCCAACACCAGTCCATTTCAGCTCACTAATGCCTAGATTGTCAATCTTTATGCATTCCATTTCATTTTTGTCACTTTCCAATTTTCCTAGATTCATACTTTGTATATTCCAAGTTCTGATTATTCAAGGATGTTTGCAGCTGTTTCTTCTCATTTTGAGTATGCCACATCAGCAAATGAAGGTACCCAAATTTTGACTTTGTTCATGTTATTAAGGTTGACCCTACTTTGAGGAGGCGGCTCTCCCCAGTTGTCTTTTTAGTGCCTTCCAACCTGAGGGAATCATCTCCTGGCACTATATCAGACAATGCTCCTCTGTTATTCATAAGGTTTTCACTGGCTACTTCTTTTCAGGAATAGACCGCTAGGTCCTTCTTCCTAGTCTGTCTTAGTGTGAAAGCTCAGCTGAAACCAGTCAGCCATGGGTGACTGCTGTCATTTGAACCCCTGTAGCATAGCTTCCAGCATTACAGCAACATGCAAGCTCCACAATACCACAAACTGACAGACTTATAGATCTATAAGTACTCCGTTTTAAACCCTGTCTTAACTAACTGACCAGGAGAAAAAGAAAAGGGGCCAGGAAAATAAAATAAGTAAACTGACTATGATTCTTAGTTATAGTACATATATTTCAACAAGTTTATAAAGGCTTGCCTGTTATTTTTAAACAATTTTGTGAATGAGTCACAATGACTTAGCAGGAAGCCAACAAGTACTGCTTGCTTTCTAGCTTCTAATAAAAATATTATTGGAAGCTAAAAAGATGCCAACTCATATAATATATTAGTTATACTTTGGCAAAATATTTAATAATATATTTTACCTGCGATATTTTGGGAGACAGATAATTAAAGTGATCGTATATTTTAGCTTGTTAATACAGCATATCCTCATAATGGTTGAAAACTGAAATCAAGTAGGACAGGTGTTCAAGCAACATATCTTGAGTACACACTCTGGAATAATGGCTTACATTTTTGCAGACATCAGAGGTAAAGCAATAAACTGTTATAGAGACTGCCTTAATGAGTATATAAGCTAGTTGGGGAAACTGATTACAGTCTCAAGGTAAGAACTAAAAAGGTGGTCTCTCAAAGCATAACGGATGCAAAAATGTAGGCTTATCAATTACAAATGAAAAGTGCAATAGATTTGCATGGGACTTATTGATATTTACAGCTTTTTTTATTTTTATTGGGGGGCATGTAGAAAGGGTCAGTTTCTCTAACCAACTGAAATTATGTGTGACCATGTTACTTACTTTGCCAGTAAAATGTGAACAAACAGTGTACGTAATTTCCTAGTAGAAATTTTCTTCAGCCAATGTGTGATGAATCATATTTTATTCTCCCTGCGGATGTGACCCTGGAAGACTATGTTCAGATGGAGTCTTCAACAGGTGGGTTCCTTGGTCTCAAAAATGGGCAGAGCTTTGTTGCAAGGCTCAAATTAAGGACAAAATATGGCATTCATTGTGAAAAACTCAATGAATGAATAATATTCCTAATAGCAAAAGCCCAATTATGGGTTTGACATTGAGCAAAATCTTTAAATTGTATAAAGCAAATTAAAAACTAAATTAATGTCTTTTATATAAAAGTTTTATAGACTCAATGCCCCAAACCCCCACTGCCCTGAAGTCAATTCTGGACTCATAGTGACACTATAGGACAGAGTAGAACTGCCCATACAGTTTCCGAGGAGCAGCTAGGGGATTCAAGCTGCCAGCCTTGTGGTTAGCAGCCAAGCTCTTAACCACTGTGCCACCAGAGCTCCAGACTCATGTAGCCAACTTAATTTGAGAGAGAGAAAGGCATAGCAGCAAGAAAAAAATAAAATATTAGAAATGCAAAAGTATGGCTCCACAAACTAAGAAAATGGGAATATCTGCCCATAGAAATAATTGGAGTCAAATAGATATGACAACTTACACGTATTTGAGAGATCTGTGCAGCTAAAGAAACCACAAGCAGGGGTTAAAAACTGAGACTGTCAAGACCTAAAACAGCTCTGGAGTCCCCAACCAACTTTTAGGCATAATAAAGCTACTCAGGCACCACTTCATTTGTGTCCAAGGTGGACAATGGGAAAGGAAGAATTTTACTGGAAATAGAGCCTAGGGCCATATTTAAAATGTATATGGAAATTAGGGTGCACCTTTACCTTTGAGATTGATGCCCTAACTGTATAAAACTTCGGGTTGACACCATTAAGGAGAGGGTGAGTATATGTCACACAAGGGAAAATGTCTACTGAGTATTAGTTAATTGGTGGACAGCTTATAGTATACATTAAAAAAAAAAAATAGTATACATTAGGGCATATTAAAATTACCCTCCTTCCAACCATTTGATGGCATTACATTCTATATATGGATTTTTGGCATGGTCATATAACTTGCATTGGCCTATAAAATATGATTGGAAGTGAAAATGCATTTTGCATACTTATATGCATTAATTTTCGTGTGTTTTTGAAATTATCTGTTATGATAACTTTCTTGAACTGTCATTGCTAGATCTCAGCATTGACACATTATTATGGTATTAAATAAATATTGCCAAATTACTCTCCAGAAAGAGTACTCTAATACAATACCACATACAGCTCCTGACAGTGCCTATTTCAATGCATTATCTCCAATAAGAAAGCAAACAAGCAAGCAAGCAAACAAACAAAAAACATTGCTGTTGAGTCAGTTTCAACTCAGTGACCCACATGTGTTACAGAGTAGAACTGCTCCATTGGGTTTTCTTGGCTGTCATCTTCATGGAAGCAGATCTCCAGGCCTTTCTTCTGCAGAGCCATTGTGTGGGTTCAAACTACCAACCGTGAGATTTGCAACTGCTTGCAAACCACTTGTGTCACCCAGAGACCTTTGTCTGTAATATACACGTATAGCTATAATGTCTACTATGTTAATAAGGTTTATATGTACGTATTATATATGTGTGGTTTATATACATATATATATATATACACATATATATAAGCTTATCAACATAAGAGGCATTATAGAAATATTGGAGTCCTGGTAGCACAGTGGTTAGCAGCTGAGTACTTATTTACGTATTGTTTTCATTCTATCTAAATATATTGTATTAACTCAAAATATATTATTATTTTTGCTTTAATCAATCAAATGAATTTTTGGAAATTGAAGATAATGTTTTTATATTTATCCACAAATTTACTGATTGTAGTGTTCTTGGCATATTTTTTTAATCCATGTTCCCTTTTGGCTTAATATAGCTTCAGTCCGAAGAAGTTCTTTAGTATTTCTTATGGCAGTGTCTGCTGAGTTTAATTCTCTCAGCTTATATGTGAAAATGCTTTTTTTCTTTAACTTTTTAAAAGACAGTTTTGTGAGGTATTGCGTTCTAGTCTGATTTTTTTTTTATTCTTTCATAGTCTCCATCTTTTTTATTTTTTTGAGAAACTAGCCATCATTTTTATTACTGTTTCCAATAAAATATATCTTTCTTTTTTCCTGGCTACTTTAAAATTTCTGTGTTTAATGTTGGTTTTGAGCAGTTTAATTACGAGGTGCTTAAATGTTGCTTTCTTTGTATTTATTCTGTTTGGGGACTACTCATATTCTCCGCCTCCTTTCTTTCTGGGACTCAAATTACACAATGTTAGATTGTTTCTATTTCTTCTCATCTCATTGAGATTATGTTCCCTATTATGTTTTTTTTCACTGTACATTCCAGTTTCAATAATTAATATTGTCTTCTTTAAAGTTCACTTATCTTTTCTTCTCTGTTGTCCAGTCTGTTCTTAGTGTCACGCCATAAAAACTTGACTTTGGATATTGTATTTTTGTTGGTAGGATTTCTATTTTTTTAGAGTTTTTACATTTTTTATTAAATTCATACACAATTTTCACCATATTTATCATAGTTATTTTTTATACCTTATCCGGGAATTCTAACACCTGGGTCATCTATGGCTCCATTTCAGTTTACATTTTATCTCTTTATTATGAATCACATTTTTCAGTCATTGCATTTCTATTGTGTTATTATATACTGGCCATTGTTGATGATATATCATAGAAATCTTTTTACTAATCTTCTCCAAAGGATGCTGAAATTTATTAGAAGTGGCAGTAAATTTATAATTAGATCACATGGGTTCTCTAAAAGTTTGTTTTTAGCCTTTGTGAGAGCATGTCTATTTTGGTATTTCCTTTAGAATTGGTAAACAGACTTCATTCTTCAAATATGGTTCTTAATTCTAAATAATTCCCTACCTGATATTTTTATGGAAAGCTCAATATGGCTAACTTACAGAATTTGAATACAAAATTTTTTATCCCATGCATTGTTGTAGTTAGGTCCCTTCAAGTCAGTTCTGACTCATAGAAGCCCTATGTCCAACAGAATTAAACACTTCCCAATCCTGTGGTCATTGTTGCAACCACCCTCAATCCACCTCTTTGAAGGCCTTTCTCTTTTTCACTGACCTTCTACTTTACCAAGCATGATGTCCTTTTCTAGGGATGGGGTCCTCCTGATAACATGTCCAAAGTACATGAGACAAAGTCTTGCCATCCTTCCTACAAGGAGCTTTCTGGCTGCATTTCTTCCAAGACATATTTGTTCCTTCTTCTGGCATTCCATGATATATTCAATATTCTTCACCAACACCAGAACTCAAAGGTGACAATTCTTCCGTCTTCCTTATTCATTGTCCAGCTTTCCCAGGCACATGAGGTGATTGAAAACATCATGTCTTGTGTCAGGTGTGCATTAGTCCTCAAAGTAAAGTTTTTGCTTTTTAACACTTTAGCCTTTTGCAGAACATTTGCCCAGTGCAATATACTGTTTGATTTCTTGACTCTGCTTCCAGGGGCATTGATTGTGGATTGAAGTAAAATTAAATCTTTGACAATTTCAATTTTTTCACTGTTTATCATGATGCTTGTTGGTCCAATGGTGAGGATTTTTGTTTTCTTTTTGTTGAATATAACAGGTCATCAGCATTGGAGGAAGACTCATTACTATACCCATACTGAAGGCTATAGTCTTTGATCTTCATCAGTGAGTGCTTCAAGCCTTCTTCTCTTGTGGTAAGCAAGGTTGTGTCATCTGCATATTGCAGGATGTTCATGAGTCTTCCTCCAATGCTGATGACCTGTTATATTCTTCAGTGCCCAGCTTCTCAGTTTATTTGCTCAACATACAGATTGAATAACTATGATGAAAGGATAAAACCCGACACACAAGTTTCCTAATGTTAAACCACCCTGTATCCTCTTGCTCTGTATGAAAGACTACCTCCCAGTCTCTTTACAGGTTCCACATGAACACAATTAAGTGTTCTGGAATTCCCATTCTTGGCAATGTTATTCATAATTTGTTATGATCCACACAGTTGTATGTCTTTGCATTATCAATAAAACACTGGTAGGTATCTTTCTGGTATTCTCTGCTTTCAGCCAAAATTTTTCTAACATCAGCAATGATGTCCCTCATTCAATGTCCTCTTCTGAATCCAGAGCAACTATCTGATACTTCCTTGCTGATGCACTACTGCAAATATTTTTGAATTATATTCAACAAAATTTTACTTGTGTGTGATATTAATGATACTGTTCTGTAACTTCCTCATTCTGTTAGATCACCTTTCTTTAGAATGGGCACAAATGTGGATCCCTTCCTGTCAGTTGACCAGGTATCTGTCTTCCAAATTTCTTGGCACAGACGAGTGAGTACTTCAAGCTTTACATCTGTTTGTTGAAACATCTCAACTGTTATTTCATCAATTTCTGAAGACTTGTTTTTCACCAGTGCCTTCAGTGCAGCTTGAAATTCTTCCTTCAATACCTCCTTAAAGGGCTGACTGTCGACCAATTCTTTTTGGTACAGTGACTGTGAATTCCTTACATCTTCTTTTGAATGTTCTTGTGTGGTTCAAGATTTTGCCCATTGAAGCCTTCAATATTGCAACTTGAGGGCTGGCTTAATTTTTTTCTACTGTTCTTTAAGCCTGAGAAACACTAACATTGTTTTTCCTTTGTAGTTTTCTAACTCCAGGCCTTTTCATATTACATTATAAAACTTTATTTTGTCTTCTTGAGCTGCCCTTTCAAATATTCTGTTCAGATTTTTTACTTCACCATGTCTTCCATTCGCTTTAGTTACTCTACATTCAAGAGCAAGTTTCAGAGTCTCTTCTGACATCTCCATTTGGGTCTTTTCTTTCTTTCCTGTCTTCTTAATGGCCTTTTGCTTTCTTCATGTATGATGTCTTTGATGGCATTAAACAGCTAGTCTTGCTTTCAGTCATTAATGTTCAATATGTCAAAACTATTATTTAGATGGTCTCTAAATTCATGTGGGATATACCCAAAGTCGTACTTTGGCTCTCGTGGACTTCTTTTAATTTTCTTCAACTTCATCTTTAGAGCAATTAATGGTTTGTTCTGGGGTTTGCCCCTGTCCTTTTTCTGACTGATGATTTTGAGCTTCCCCATGGTCTCCTTCCACAGATGTAGTTGATTTTATTCCCATGTATTCCATCCAGCTAGGTCAGTGTGTATAGTCATTGTTTATATTGTTGAAAAAAAGTGTTTGCAATGAATAAGTCTCTGGTATTGCAAAACTCTATCTGTGATCTCCAAAGTCTCTTCTGTCACCAAGGCCATACGTTCCAAACACTGACCCTTCTTTTTTGTTCCAACATTTGCATATCAATTATCAGTAATCATCAGTGCATCTTGATTGCATGTTTGATCAATTTCAGACTGCAGAAATTGGTAAAAATCTTCAAGTTATTCATCTTTAGCATTAATGATTGATGCATAAATTTGAATAATAATCATATTAACTGGTCTTCCTTGTATGTGTATGGATATTGTCTTATCACTAACAATGTTGTTCTTCAGGATAGATCTTGAAATGTTCTTTTTGAAGATGAATGTGACACCATTCTTCTTCAATTTTTCATTCCTGGCATAGCAGACCATATGATTGTCTGATTCAAAATGGCCAATACCAGTCCATTTTATCTCACTAATGCCTAGTATATCAATATTTATGCATTCCATTTTATTTTTGATCACTTCCAATTTTCCTAGATTCATACTTTGTAGGTTCCATGTTCTGATTATTCATGGATGTTTGCAGCTGTCTCTTCTCATTTTGAGTCATGCCACATCAGCAAATCAAGATCCCCAAAGCTTCCATTCACATTAAGGTTGTCTCTACTTTGAGGAGGCAGCTCTTCCCCAGTCTTATTTTGAGTGCCTTCCAACCTGAGGGGCACTATATTAGAGAATGTTCTGCTGTTATTCATAAGGTTTTCACGGGCCAATTTCTTCAGAAGTAGGCTTCCAGGTCCCTCTTCCTAGTCTGTCTTAGTCTGGAAGCTCCACTGAAACCTGTGCATCATGGGTGACCCTGCTAGTATTTTAAATGCCAGTGGCATAGCTTCCGGCATCACAGCAACACACAAAGCACCACAGTATGACAAACTAACAGATTAATGGTGGTTTCATGCACTATTCTCATGAATTAATTCTTGGCAAATACTAAACTACTTATGTGAAGAGAGTGACTCCAAGAAGCCTAATAGAAAAGAACAGCTATAAGGGAGAAAAAGAAAATGGATGATTTTTAGCCACTCTCGTGCACTAGACAATGGCTAAAATCATCCATTTTCTTCTTCTGCCTTACAGCTGCTGTTTTCTGTTAGGCTTCTTGGATCACACCCTTCACATGAACAGTTTAGTAGTCAGCCCAGAATTAAATGGGGGTTTGTATTCTGACTTAGCTCTTCCCTTGTGGTTTCCCTTTTTTCTTACATTATCTTTTCAATTAGCAACCACAGTGGAAGCCTGAACTCTGAGCCCATAAGATTGTCAGTTATTGGGCCTAGGAAGTGTGTGGTTAGAATAAGAAATAAGCAAGGTATTTATACTTGTGGCATGATGAATTACTTATGGCCTTTGTTGCCATGGTCCTATAACTCCCATCTAAGGTTACTGGATAGGACTGTGCAAATAAGATAATTGTGACCCACCAAGTATATTAGTCAGTTTTGCCTTCAAAGAGAACCAATTCCAGAGCAGAGAGGATCCCACAACCACCAAGGAAGGAGAGACCCACAAAAGAGACCTGCAGGAGAGACCCAAAGGAGACAGCACAGTGGGGTTCTGGGCCCATGGATTGAAAAAGCTGGGTGCCTTTGGGCAGAGACTAAGGGACAGGGAGAAGCCTATGCCTGATCCATGAATTTGGGCCTTGCTAGCTTCTACAACCACATGAGCCATTTCATTTAGGTCAGTGAGATGTGTGAGACATTGCAGCAAATTAGGAAACCCAAAGATGGGAGGGAGAGTACTGAGAGGAAAAGGAGTAGTTGAAGTTAGAGGTGATGGAGTCGTACGGCAGCTTGGAAAAGTTGGACATTTGGGACATCTTTAACCTCTGCCTCATAGGAACCAGCTTTCTGCTGATCCTTCTAAAAGAAATTATTTGTTTAATACCTTACCGTGGAACTCCATAGTGCATGTCTGCTGATATAGGTTACAAGCACCACTAAACTTATCTGAAAGTATTACTCCCAGTAGGTGTACTGCAGAGATGATGAAGAGGACAGAAAATGATACTTGAACAAGATTCTCCTTCTCCAAAGTATGGACAGTTTATAACTGCTACTCTGGTACCTAGAACTATGGAAAGGCTATGGAGATTGAAGAGCAATGCTGAGAAAATTAATTTCAAATAGAAATTAACTGGTTTCCCAGAACTCCCCAAATCAGTGAAATAGTATCTCAAAACTAAGCGAACACCAATTATGGATAAATAAAATGAGTTATATCATTGCAGACCCAACTTTTAATTGCCAAAAGAATAAAAACCAAAAAACATATGATCAATGTTATAATATAAGACTGGTTACATATGTCTAAAATTAGGCATATTTAATGCCTGGAAATTTTAATGGTAAATTATACTTGTTTACCTATGGATGGAGGTGTCGATGCCTAAGCTTTTCTAAATTGATATGTGCGTTTTCCACAAGAAGTTGAGCTATAAGACTCCTAAAGTAAATAAATCAAATACCTGATACTATTTTGTTTGAGGTACTAAAAGCTGGGAAATTTCTGTACTATCTTTCTGAAAAAGGGGAAATCTGACCTCTTTATAAATCAAAAAAATTAAAATTAGAAGACAGTTTCATGAAATTAAGACTATTCATGTAGCATTTTTTATTTTACTTTCAAACACTCTTCCAATCAATCCTGTAACAAATAAAAATACCAGCTTAAAAGAAACTAATTAAAGGCACTGACCTCCTTCTGTATGCATCTGTACATATGCTATTATTCATGATTATTTTTGATAAGTACAATGACTCTCAAAACTACAACTGCAAACATGGATGTCAAAATCTCATGTTCTATAACAACTAATTGTAAGCTTTACATTTATTCCTTGTAAATTATGTCAATATTCATTAGAGTACCATTTTTTGGAATTCTGAAAAGTTGTTTTAGTCTCTTTTCCAGTTGACCTCCTCTGGATACATGTGGTCAAAGCAATCACAATTTTAAGAAGTGACACGTTAAATGTGGTCTCTAGGTCAATGCACTGACTGAACCTGTCTTCCTTGATTATGATCTAAGAGCCAGATGCAAACTATTTCCAGGTTTTTATTCTATAGTTTTATCTTAGAGGCTTCTGAATCTGTGTTTCATTGTTAATTATAATAGTTTCTGTGAAAATGTAGAGAATCCTCTCATCTTAGTTTGAAGCCTCACCATTTTTTTTAAAGTTATTGATAAGTTTTTCAAATAAGTTCAGCAGGTCTTGCATAAAATAAAAGAATTCTTTATGCTAAGGCTGTCTGTCTAGCTTTTCATAAATAGGGACCTATTTAAATTTAAGATTAATATGTCATTCTGTGTTAGGCTGAATATCTATTGTTAGCCATCCAATCCTGCTGACTGTGTGTAACTTAACTTCACTACAAAATCCATGGAATAGCAAAATAATACAATTTTTAAAATCATACTTGGAAACTGTTAAATTATGTTCTCAATTCTCAGAACGATTGTCATATCAATAGATTTATGTGATGCCATTTTCCCTTTCATTATAGTCTTTGTCACAAGAATGAGATGGTAGAATTTTAATGTCTCATACATTCTGTCAATTTGCAGGATTCTACTATACAGCTTTGACCTTTTCAATGTTCTATGATTTGATTGGCTACTCATTGCATTTTTACCTTGCTTGCTGTCCCACTAAACTGTAGGGAAGATGTAGAATGGACAGCCAATTAAAGTGCAGAATATTAAAAAGGTCAAACCAGTACAATATGTCATCACTACTCAGAATATAGCAGATACTAACCAGATGTTATAGTTGTCCTACAAGGAAAAGCATAAGTATGGTCGCAGGAAAAAAAAAAAAAAAAGAGCAAAAGATAATCACTCCACAGTTCAGTCAACAAATTATGGAAGCCATGTTTTCCTGAATATCTTAATCATTTTCATAGTTAAAAATTGAAACCCCATTTCAAAAGTGAATAAAAAGTATATTTAGTTTTGACAGTTAAATCCACCTCTTTAGAAGCTCTTAAAGTATTTGTGCCTGTAAACATGAGTAGATTCAAGGAAAGCTTCATTTTCCAGAACACTTGATTTCTAATTTTTAAAGGGGCTTTATTCTGATCTGTTCTGATATTTTCTTGAAGTTGACTGTCATCATTTTATAATATTTAATAATGAAGATATTAGTAATACAACAGCAATCGTAACATTTAAAAAAAAAAAAAGTATTTTTCTTCTCAAAACTTGTCCATAACAAAATATGGAAATCTGACTCTTAAGAGGAGATGTAATTCCCTATGATTGCTGTAAAAACACTTATTTGCTCTATCTTGCAAAACTTCACTGCATTTTCACCTTTGTTACCCCATGACTTCAACTCTATTCATTCAGCGTCCTTAGGAAACAACCTACTTTTGAGTTGATAATCATGGCCCAGACTTATATATCTTCCATGAAAAACAACAAAATATATACTTACATCTCCTTAAAGGCAAAAAAGCCTGAGGTCTAAAGATTTGGACTCTAACCATTAAATTAGTATTATAGTTTGTTAATTCTGGTTCTCTAATTCTAAATGAATGTCATGAAGTCTTACTTGTGCACCTTGTCATGGCTACCTTGCAATAAAGTAGACAAGTTTAAGCAGGTCAAAGCTGAGCATTTCTTTATTTATGTTTAAGATAAAATTCTGCAAGAAAATTTGTTTAGACTGTTGTAGGTGAACTCTACTCATTAGAATTTTATATTGCACAAGAATCAATTATTCCAGAATGATTTAGAGATAACCTAATAACACCTAATGTTGAACAAGTTAGACCTAAGTTTTACAGCAGTGGTCTTACACAGATATAAACGGAGCATCTTGTCTGAACAGATAAGCATTCAGGGAGAAAACATTAATCTAACAGACTCTTAGATTCTTTCATCCTTTTCTAAGGTTACATTTTAAGTTGTCTAGAATGAAGATATTTATAACATATATGGACTCATCCTTTCTATTTGGCTAGCATCTTTCTTAGACTCACTGTGCTTGGCTAATTATTACTATCACATAATAAAAGTTTCTTGGTATGATCATTCCAACGCCACATTTTACATGATGTTAGATGATTGTATTTAGAGATAAATATTTTTTTTTTCAAAATTCAGGTCTTATCACCAGAGCAATAGTGTGGATAATCAATTTATTAACTTTTAAAGACCAAGATTTAGGGTAAGTTTCTGTGCATGCACTCCTGTTTCCAAATAACAAGGGTAACGATTTAGAGTGAGGAAAATACTAAAAATCAATACGTGTGCTCATTCATCACCTACATTTGGAAGATATTATCAGATGTAAAATACTGTATTTCGAGAGAGAATATTGAAAAATGGATTACAGAAAACGTAAAAGGAAGTACATCATGAGCTGAGTGTTGAAGGAATGAAAGAGAAAAAATGAGTTAAGCACAGTGAAAGGTAACTAAAGGACAGCACATGAAGGTGAGATATAGCAAGACTAACAATTTAAAGCAATAATAAGAAGTGATAGGGAGAAGTGGGGAATGACATGAGAAAGGTAGTTAGTTTGGTGCCAGACTCAAGTGTCAGAACAAGTTTGGAATCCATTATATAAGCAATAGGATCAGTGGCCTGGTGTAATTACTGGTGTATAATACCTATTAAGAGGTTAATTTTGTAGTATAGGTAGGAAGTAAATATGATCTTAACCAGCTGGGCAAAATTCAGATTGGAGAGGCAGTAACACGTAAAACAGATGCAAAGAAAGAAGACACAGAGAGAGAATTGGCTGAAATTGATGACTGGAAGAATACAGAAGTTGAAGAATAATATTAAACATGAAACCTTAAAAATGAATGACTAAAAAAAGAGTGTGGCAAAAAGTGGAAATGCCAGAGTAAGAGGGCTTGCATTCAGAATTATTTTGATACTTAAAAAATAATTTGCCATTCTTGCATTACTAATTCAAGTATTTATTTTCAAAACTAATTTTAGAATCAAACTAAAAAAAAAACTCATTGTCATCAAGTTGATTCCAACTCACTGAGACCTTCAAGGACACAGTAAAACCTGCCCCATATGGCTTGTAAGGAGCACCTGATGGATTCGAACTGCCGACATTTTGGTTAGCAGCTATAGCTCTTAACCACTACACCACCAGGGTTTCCAATTTTAGAATATTTTTGTTAAATTCCACAAAGAATACTAATAAAAATTTAACTCCATATAATATATGGATTAATTATAAAAATTTAAAATAAATTTTTTTCTATTATTAACTATGGCATATGTTTTCATTAATCTGAGCATTCTTTTTAAATGTTTGAGGCATAAGGAAAATTTGATGGTCTGTTTTTGGATAATATCCACCTGTTTATATTTCTAACAAGTAATATATGATTTTATATACTTTGTAAATATAAACATTTTGTTACTGATGCCTGAACCATATGAACATAACTGACAAATTTTATCAACATACTGTAGCCCACAATTTACACAGATAATTTAGATATCAGATATTTCTTTAATTCCAGAGAAATCTATTCACATCTGGTTGTGCTTCATGCTACATAAACTCATAAAATGATCTGTTGACTGGCTTTATGAGCAAAAGAAAGTAGGTTTAGGAATGTAATCATTTATTAGTTTAATAACAGTTATTTTTTAAGTCACTCTAAACTTATCTTAATTGTACATGAAAAATCTTTTGTATGAAATATAAGCTTTTTCTTTTCTATAGTGTGATTTTTTTATCGAACAATATATAATTCCAGCTGAATGTAGACATCAGGGTTACTTTGTTTATTTTACCTTTTTCCAGAATATTCTACTATTACAAAACTTGGTTTTATAAAACAAATTGATATACTGGTTGTCTTACTGTGATAAATGTCATCATTATCTCAAAGATAATTACTGACAACCAAGTCTTACTGAACGAAGAGCATCTAGCTGTTGCCTTGCATATTCATTGAGTAGTCAGAACCCAAACAGGATAAAACAACTACATTTTTTGTTATTACATGAACTTAGACAGGCACAATGTTATTATTCATTAAACTGAGCTAAATGAACTATGACTGCATATTAATATAATTTATTTTTAAAATACTAGGAACAAGAATCAAAATATATTTAATTTCCTCTGAGGTTAACTCTCATACAATAGACAACTTGGAGTTACACAGCATGGGACTGAAGTGCTTTCATCTTTTAGAATCCAATTAGCTATTTGAGATGGCTGCAAATGTGTCTATTTTTATTAGCTATCATTTGATTATATATTTTTACTGATTACCTCCATACCTACCCTACACTTCTCTGTCGAGTTGATTCCAACTCATGGCAACTCCATTTGTTAAAGAGTAGGATTGTTCCATAGGGTTTTCTGGACTATCTGCCAGCTGCTCCTTGTTCTACCCTGTCCTATAGGGTCACTATGAGTCAGAACCAACTGGACGGCACCTAAAAACAACAAAAATAATTTTAATAGAAGCAATTTCCAGGTCTTTCTTCTGTAGCACCACTGGAAGGTTTCAAACTTCCATCCCTTAGGTTAGTAGTTGAGCACAAACTATTTGCACCACCGAGGCTTTAAAAAGCAAGTATGTCACCTTGAAGACTAAGGTGTGCCTGACCCAAAACATGATGTTTTCAATTGCCTCATGTGCACGTGAAAACTGGTCGATGAATAAGGAAGGTCAATGAAGAATTTACGCCTTTGAATTGTGGTGTTGGAGAGGAATATTGAATATGCCATGGACCGCCAAAAGAAGGAACAAATCTGTCTTGGAGGAAGTACAACCAGAATGGTCCTAGAAGCAAGGATGCCAAGACTACATCTCACATACTTTGGACATGTTATCAGGAGGGACCAGTCTCTGGAGAAGGACTCGGTAAAAGTCCGTGGTAAAGTATCATACTTGGTAAAGCAGAAGGTCAGCGAAAAAGAGGAAGACCCTCAATGAGATGGATTGACGTGGTGACTGCAACAATGGGCTCAAACATAATAACAATTGTGAGGATGGTACAGGATCGGGAGTGTTTTGTTCTGTTGTACATAGGGTAGCTATGAGTTGGAACTGACTCGACGGCACCTAACAACAACAACAATAGGAATCTATCAACATCATTAAGTTCTTTCATAAGCTGTATTCTTTTACCACATTTTTTTTCTTTCTGTCTGTCTTTTTATTCTTTTTGGTGTTGATATATTTGTATAACTGTTACTCTTTAACTTTTGCTTAAGCTTATTGTGGGCAGCCTGATGAACAGCATCCATTTACTTTTGTATAACATTTTGCTTTCTTCGCACCTTATTCCATACTTATTTGTCTCTATCTCTAAGCTACAATTTTAAAGGAAGAGTATTAGTGCTGCCATAACAAAGTTCCAGAAATAAGGTGGCTTAAAACAATAGAAATTTATTCTGTTACAACTCTGGAGTCTTGAAGTCTGAAATCAGGGTATCGGCAGTGTTGATTCTTTGTGAGGGGTTCAAAGGAGAAGCTGTCCCTTGCCTCTCTCCTATCTTTTGGTGATGGCCAGCATCTCTAAGTGTTCCTTCACTTGCATAGACATCTCTCTATTATCTGCCTGGGTCTCTACGTAGCATTCTGTCTCTCTCTCTCTCTTATAAGGACATCAGTTATGGCCTCATATTAACTTAACTAATTACATCTGCAAATATGCTATTTCAAAATAAGTTCACACTCACAGGTAAGAGGTTTAGGATTTGAACATACCTTTTTTGGTGAAGATAAATTGACTGATAACAGAAAGTCATATGTTTGAGCCTTTCTCTGTACCACATTTCAGATAGTAAAACCAGGCTAAAACAGCCTTTCTGCAGGAACTAGGCTTTGATTTCTTTTTGGAGATATTATTGAATATGCTGTTCCAAAATTTGCTGTTTGGATTGGGTGTTGGATCATATTGTCATGGATGAATTACTTTGGCTGTAACACATTCCCCAATTCTATGTGAAATCTTATAGACTTTACTTTTTAGAGTGACACATCCTCAATTGTCTATTTTTGCTGTTTTATACACCTTTTCGTCAAAGTGGTTTGGCTCCCCTTCAGTAAAACAAGGAAAAGATAATAATCCTTCCTAGCCCTCTTTAGAGCTATTAGTGAGCCTTTTCAGAATATTGTCTACTCACCAATACCAATCTGAGGTGGAGTTAGAAGTATCGCTAAGCCTGTATAATCTTATTTTTCTTTCAACATTTTTTTTAAATTTTATGACAGAAGATTGTACTATGTTTTCCAATGTTTGTTTAAAATTTTAAGTTCAAATTTTTAAATATTTGGGAAGCCTAAACATTAACTCTGGGATGAGTGGCCCTCGAATGTGGGAGAAAGAGCTCAATTTTTGAGAAACAAGAACAGATCCTGAATCTCAACTCCATTACTTAAAAACTTATTACCCTTATACCCTAGAGAAATAAGAGCCTTTACATGAACAGATATATGCACACCCATGTTTATTGCAGCTCTGTTCACAATAGCAAAAAGCTGGAAGCAACCAAGGTGTCCATCAATGGATGAATGGTTAAATAAATTGTGGTATACTCACACAATGGAATACTACGCATTGATAAAGAACAGTGATGAATCTGTGAAACATTTCATAACCTGGAGGAACCTGGAAGGCATTATGCTGAGTTAAATTCGTCAGAGGCAAAAGGACAACTACTGTATAAGACTACTATTATAAGATCTTGAGAAATAGTAGAAACTGAGAAGAACACATACTTTTGTGGTTATGGGGGGAGGGAGGAAGGGTGGGAGAGGGTTATTTACTGATTAGTTAGTAGAGAAGAACTACTTTAGGTGAAGGGAAGGACAATACTCAATACAGAGAAGGTCAGCTCAACTGGACTGGACCAAAAGCAAAGAAGTTTCCGGGATAAACTGAATGCTTTAAAGGTCAGTGGAGCAAGGGTGGGAGTTTGGGGACTATGGCTTAAGGGGACTTCTAAGTCAATTGGCAGAATAATTCTATTATGAAAACATTCTGCATCCCACTTTGAACTGTGGTGTCTGGGGTCTTAAATGCTAACAAGTGGCCATCTAAGATGCGTCAGTTTGTCTCAACCCACCTGGATCAAAGGAGAATGAAGAACACCAAGGTCACACAATAACTATGAGCCCAAGAGACAGAAAAGGCCACATGAACCAGAGACTTACATCATCCTGAGACCAGAAGAACTAGATGGTGCCCGGCCACAACCGATGACTGCCCTGACAGGGAGCACAAAAGAGAACCCCTAAGGGAGCAGGAGATCAGTGGGATGCAGACCCCAAATTCTCAGAAAAAGACCAGGCTTAATGGTCTGACTGAGACTAGAAGAATCCCGGCGGTCATGGTCCCCAAACCTTCTGTTGGCCCAGGACAGGAACCATTCCCGAAGACAACTCATCAGACATGGAAGGGACTGGACAATGGGTTGGAGAGAGATGCTGATGAAGAGTGAGCTACTTGTGTCAGGTGGATACTTGAGACTATTGGCATCTCCTGTCTGGAGGGGAGATGGGAGGGTAGAGAGGGTTAAAAACTGGCAAAACCGTCAGGAAAGGAGAGACTAGAAGGAGGGAGAGGGCTGACTCATTAGGGGGAGAGTAAGTGGGAGTATGGAGTAAGGCGTATATAAGCTTATACGTGACAGACTGACTTGTAAACTTTCACTTAAAGCACAATAAAAATTATTTAAAAAAAAAAAAACTTATTACCCTAATAAAAGTTATTTAACTCCTCTGATTCTTGCTATGTCTAATACAGGAAACCTTCACCAACGAATGTGATGATTAAAGAGAAGTAGAAATTAATTTTAAACTTTGAGCATGTATTTCATATTTAAGTTATTAATAAATCAAAAATTAAAAGCATCTAATATATATTAAACTTCAAATCTCAGAGTTTCCATTAGTGTGATCGCTTCTATCTGAACATCATCTTAGAAATTACTATCTTGTATAAGTCACGCAGGAGATATTCTAAAACAATAAATACAGGGTCTACGATTTTACTATATAATGACACAACCACTACTTCTATCCACATCAACTACATTTCATCAAATGCTTCAGTAATTAATTCTACATTTACAGAACTAACCAAAACAAGATACGGTTAATTTCGATAAATACTTTCTTTGTTGAAGATGTCTATTCCGTTATTTGCCTATTTAAAAAATTAAGTCATTAGTTTTATTGTTAAGATTTGTGAGTTCTTTATATGTTATGGCTACAAGTTCTTTGACAGAAAAGTGATTTGCAAATACTTTCTCCCAAATTGTGTCTTGTCTTTTCATTCTCTTAACAGTGTCTTTCACTGAATCAACTCTAATTTATCAATTATATTTGCTTTTATGGATCATGATTTTGGTGTAATATTTAAACACTCTTACCCTGGCTCATTATCATCCATATCCTCTCCTATGTTTTCTTGTAGACATTTTATGGTTTTAATTTTACATTTAAGTCTATGGTCTGTTTTTATTTAAAACGTTTATTAGGTGTGAGGTATAGGATAATGTTCCTTTCTTTCAGGTTTTTTCCTTTTTCTCCAGCACAACTTGTAAAAACTGTTTGCTCATTGAACTGTCTTTGCATTGTTTTAAACATCAGATAAAAATATTTGTGAGTGTTTATTTCTGGGCTCTCCATTCTGTTGCTTTGTGCTTCAAGCCTGCTTTTTCACCAATACCATACTGACATGAGTACTGCAAAAAAAAAAAAAAAAAAAAAATTCCTGAAATTGGGTTGTATGAATTCTTCAATTTTGTCCTTGTTTATAATAATTTGATTATTCTAGTTTCTTTCCATTGTATATATATTTTTAAATCAGTTTTTAAAATAAATTTTAAATTTTCTACAGAGAAGCTGAGTGTTGTTGGAATTGAGTTTTAATCTAGAGGTCAAAGTGGGGAGAACTGACAACTTAACAATGTTAATTCTTCTAACATGCAGACATCATATACATCTACATTTAGTCTTTTTTAATGTCAGTAATCTGTAGTTGTTAAAATACAGATCCTGCACATTTTCATGTTTTGTTAGATTTTTACCTGAGTATTTTTTTAATCTAGCTCCCTACCCCCATTTTAATTCCACTTTTTAGTTACTCATTACTAGCATACAGAAACACAATTGATTTTTCTGCTTACCCTGAGCCATGCTTTCTTTCCTCTGCTTTTGCTTAAGAGAGTTATCTCACATAGCATTTCCTAAATACAAATTTTACTCTACTTTTTAAAATTTATTTCCAGGGTTTATAATTTCTTCGTATAGATTCAAGTTTCGGTGTTCTATCATATTCTTCCTGCCTAAAAAATTTCATTTAAAATTTCTTGGAGAGTCTATCTGCAGATAATGAAGTTGTGACATTTTTGCTTGTGTGAGAAAATCATTATTTCTCCCTCATCATGAAAAGATATTTCACTGTGTATGGAATTCTGGGTTGATTTTTCTTCTTTTCTTTCATCACTTTAAAGATGTCACTGCATTGTCTTCTGATGTGCATAATATGGACAATGTCTGCTCTTTTATCTCTGTTTCTCAGAATTTAGTTCATCTGTTTTATCTCTGACTGATTATATTCCTTTAATATATTTCTTCAAATATTTCCTGAAGTAGTTCTTCTGTCCAGTTCTCTTTCTCTTTTCTTTATGAAATCCCTCCCAAAACCAAACCAAACCTACTGCTGTCGAGTCAGTTCCAACTCATAGCAACCCTATAGAGTCAGGCTTATGTTAGAACATTTAATGTTGGCCCACAGATTTTGTATATTATGTCCTTTAAAAAAAATAATAAAATTCCTTTTTTTTTTTCTCTTTCTGTTTATGTTTAGGCCATTTCTATAGACCTATATTTAAGATCACCGATTGTTTCCTTTTCTGTATGTTGTTGTTGTTACTTGCCATCGAGTCAGCCTGACTCACAGCGACCCTATGCACAACAGAACAAAATACTGCCTGGTCCTCCACCATCCTTAAAATTATTGTTATGCTTGAGCTCATTGTTGCAGCCACTGTGTCAATCCACCTAGTTGAGGGTCTTCCTCTTTTCTGCTGACCCTGTGCTTTGCCAAGCATGATGTCCTTCTCCAGGGACTGATCCCTCCTGACAACATGTCCAAAATATGTGAGACGCAGTTTCACCATCCTTGCTTCTAAGGAGCATTCTGGCTGTACTTCTTCCAAGACATATTTGTTCATTCTTCTGGCAGTCCATGGTATATTCAATATTCTTCGCCAACACCACAATTCAAAGGTGTCAATTCTTCTTCGGTCTTCCTTATTCATTGTCCAGCTTTCACATGCATGTGATGCGATTGAAAGTACTGTGGCTTGGGTCAGGCACACCTTAGTCTTCAAGGTGACATCTTTGCTCTTCAACACTTTGAAGAGGTCCTTTGCAGCAGATTTACCCAATGCAATGCGTCTTTTGATTTCTTGACTGCTGCTTCCATGGCTGCTGTTACTTGGATCCTTTTCTGTATAGAGTCTACTAATGAACTTGTCAAAGGCATTCATCTCTCTTACTATTTTTTCATATCATTTCCATTTGAATATTTGATATAATTTTTAAAATGCTACCTTTTATTACTATTTTTTTTAGTAAGTCACTTCAGACAGCAGAAAATATTTAATGAATCAAAAAAAGAAAAAGGAGAATGTAATGACGCACTTCTGTCTCAGCTTCTCTGAAGCTGAAATCTCCAATAGAAAGTTGGTCTCAAAGTTTTTGATGGTTCACTGAAGAAAATTTGCTTATTTTTTTTATTCTTTTAATGTTCAAAATTTCTAGAATGACTCCTTGCCATTTTCAATTTTTAAATATTCAAATCTCCATCTCCCACATAAAGGTAACTGTCTGGTGCAGGTTTGTAAAAATGGGGAGGGTGCAAAAAGCACTGAGGGCAGTCTGCCACTCAGGAAGAATTTCCACCTCTAAAACTGCAGGAAGAGAAAGAACCAAACCAAATAAGACATTGCATTTTTTTTTGTCTTTAACAGATATATTATTTGAACTGCTGACATTTTGCTTAGCAGCCGAGCTTTTAACCACGGCACCACCAGGACTCCGTATTAATTATAAAAAAAAAAAAAATTATTAATTATATTATATAATTATATAATGTTATTATATAATTATAATTATAGCTATCATAAATCCCCTGTCTGATAGTCCCAACATTCATGTTATATCTGTGTCTGGTTTTGATGATTGCTCTGAGTGGTTCTTTTCTGAGTGTGCATTTTCTTGTCTTTTCACATATCTTGCAATTTTTGGTTGAAAGCCAGTCATTTTGTATGGGACAGGAGAGTTGAGGTAAATAGTTTACATGCTTATAAATTGGCATGCCTTTGCTTTGGCTAGGAATTTAGTGTAGCAAGGAGTTTTAATTAATCTATTTAGGAATGGGGTTAAATTTCAGATTAATTTGTTGTTAAGGCCACCCACAATTTATCACAGCCTTCAACTTTCTGTAAAGATCTTGTGTTTAGGGTGGGGCTTGGTTTATCAGAACAATGACTATTTGCCTCTGAATTTCAGTTATACACTTTGCACTGTGACTGGAAAAGGATTTCAGATTGCTATTGTTCTTTTCCTATCCCTTTCCCAGCAATTTCTTGCTGTTACTTGTTATTGGATGGTCGTTATCTTGGCAGTTCAGAGTGGAGATGAAGGTGCTTCTTCTATAGCCTTGATTAAACCTGCATTTTTAGGTATGCATGTGTCTACAGGTCTCAGAGGTGTGGCATATTTGTTTCTCCTGCTACCTGCAGCTGTAATTTTTGGGCCCAGAACACAATCCTAAACCTCCTTTAGCATAGGTTTATATTTTCTCTGTTCCCTTTCTTCAGCTGCAATGAGTTTTTACCCATGCCCTGTGGGGAGTAGGGCCTGTTGCCCTTTCCACCATATTATAAAGCTTTTTTTTTTTTTTTTTTTCAGTAGAAAAGAACGAAGAAGGATCGGGCAGAATTCCTTTCTTCTTCCACAGTGTTTTTATTCCTCTCCCATAGACCTGAATCATAATGGCCATTTTTGTAAGGTTCTTTTATATCTTTCTGTGAGCTTTCAGTGGGGTCCATGGAGAAAGAACCTGCAAGACAATATGGACTCCCACAACTTTTGAGGCCCCCAAGAGTTCACAAGGTTCTACTACCTTACCCTTGATCTATAACAATTTGTTAATTATTCTAGGTAGATTTTTCATACTATTATCCAGTTCAGTCTACCAAAAGGGAATCAGTTCTCATGTCTCTACTCTCTCTGCTTACGGCATATTTCCCTCAATTTAAGTCAATTGCTTTGCAACTTTAATAATCCAATGGGCACTGAAAAATCATGAATTTGAAGTTAATCTAGCTGTATCCTCTTTGTAAGTAAGTGTGGAGAAGATATGCCTCCCATTTTATGATGTCCTAAGGCAGAAGCTGGGAATTCTCTGCTGAAATTTTGTAATTGCAAGAACTATGAGGCTAATTTGTCAAATCTTAATTCCCATAATTAAGGTTACTAAAGCTAATTGACACTGGTGGTTATTGACATGGTACGTGTGGCATTGTTTGCATTTTATGGTGGAAACTGAAAAAGACATTGAAGAGAAAAACTAAAGACCTGAAATACATTAAATTCTTACAGTTTCCCAAATATCAGAAAACATGAATGACACTTTCTTTTCATGTTACCTGATGCTTTATTAAATGTAATGAGTATGTATATAATTCTATCCAATCTTAATAAATATTTATTAGTATATTCCTTAAAAATGCTGAACAATAGTAACGAATAAATAAATAAAAATACCCTGTTGAGAACTGGCTCTTGTAATGATATTTTGAACCTGCTTTGGGGCATATATTCCAACTACCATCAAGTTCATATACTCTAATATTCACTCATCTCAATTGGATAACTTAATCCTGGAATGCTATTCCAATAGCTCTGTGGAGCTTCCAGAATTTATAGCTGTGGAGAACGGTGTTAAACAAACCAGTATCTTGCGAGAAGAAATGGTTAAAAAGTGATATTATAATGCAGTCAGATTGAGAAATGGAAAGAAACATGTTTTCCGAAAGCCTTGTTTTAGGATCTGGCAATACAACAAATATTTTTGTTTTCCCTCCCAGCAGGTAAGAAAATTGTATTTACATAATTTATATTTTAAAAAGAAGTTTAATACTTGGTTTCTTTTTTTAACTGTTGTTCTTAAAAAGTTCCCCTGGTTAAGAATTTCACTCAGAAAACATATTTTGCTTGTGTATGCAAATACCACTGGGATAACACTGATACTATATTTGATTTCTTTCCAGAAGTAAAGATTTATTCTTTCACATTAGGTATTCAGTGTTCTCTAACATAGCAGTAGTTTCAAGTTTTTAAAATGTAAACCTGCTTTTGCTTTATTTATTGAAAATTCTGTCTTGGAACTATCAAAGTGAGACTGGAATTCAAAAGAGTATAATATTAGGAAAGTTAGCTTTCCTAATTTGTCAGAAAGACACAATAAATGATGCAACTGTGAAAATTTCTAGTTGACCTTAAAAAAGATTCACGCTTTAACACCTATTTTATATTAAAATAAAATTATTCATTATCAACATTGTTGAAATAATCTAGAGTAGTTTATACATCTAACTATGTAGTCTATATCATTATTGCATCTATGTTTTCTCTATTCCTAGTTATGTAATTTTAATATCAAGCTCTCAAATTAGAAATCAATTTTTCTCCTTTTAGAGATTAGTAACCCTCACTCAATACTGTTTTTTATAAATGATGTCCACATATAATTACTGTTCTATGTGTCCAAACTGGTGACTATTGCTTGTTAGTTTGTCCACATATCTATAAAACTTTTAATTCTCAAAAATAAATGCTTTTGAATAAAATAAAAATATTATGGAGAATACAAAACAGTACAGAAAAGCTAAAAAAAAATTGTTTTATTTTGAGAAAACAATATTTTCTGCTGCAAAATTTCCAACTGAACTATATTTTGCTTAGCAAATATGGAAAGGGTCTCATTCCCTGAATATAGACTAAAAAAGCAGTGAGTTATGTTTTCCATTATGTAAAAAGGGGGAAGATATCCTGAGGGAGAAAATGAATAGTTCCTCAATAGTTCCTTTATCCACTGCACCACCAGGGCTTCTTAAAAACTACATAGTAAATATTTTAGGGTTTGCCTGCAGATAGTCTCTATCACAACTACTCATTTTTGCCATTGTAATATGAAAACAACCATTGGTTCTAAAATTAGTGATCAAAATCTATGATAATTGACAGAGCAACGCTTGCAGCTAGTACATTTTGTCTGTAGTGGTAGTTTCAGTGAATGTCTTTTGCTTTAAGTGGCTTCAGTGAACTACCATGAATCAGAACTAAAGGGGACAGTCAATAATGGTGGATTTGAAGGACCAAGGTGATACCAATCCATTGCCGTTGAGTCGATTCCAACTCATAGCAACACTATAGGACAGAGTAGAACTGCCCCATTGGGTTTCCAAGGAGCACCTGGTGGATTCGAACTGCCGACCTTTTGGTTAATAGCCATAGCTTTTAAGCACTATGCTACCAGGCTTTCCTTTTTTTATGATAGGCACAAGCAGCACTGAAAGTACCTTTCTGTGACTGCATAAAACCCCGCTGTTAGCGTAGAAGAAATATTGCCGCAAGTCAATGGCAGTTAAAAGAAATTGTTTGTGACTATCCTTTAGAAAGATACTGGGAAATTCCCAAAATATTTGGAGGTGGGGGACAGTAAACAGTAGGACTTCAAAAATAGAGAGGGAATTACAGTGAATTTGCTGGTGGGGACTAGAGATAAAGAGATAGTGTTTATTACTTAAGTCATCCGCATTTTACTATCAATTGTATAATCCTTGCATTAATATCTACATAGAAATGAAGATGTATGTGGTGGAAAATAAATGTTACTAAAAAGCTGAAGAATGTCTTCCCACAGAAGGTGCCCTCTGACTTAAATTTTACAGTACTAAGTGGACATTCATTTTCTTTAGAATTATCTGTTAACAAACTTTCATATGCCTGACTCTGCTGTGTACATGTTGTACGATGGTCCACATAAGAGATAAGCTAAGGAAGACATGCCTAAATGAGGCAAATAGGTTGGTAAGAGATGGCAAGGGGGATGACGAAGTGGGTATTCTAGGAAACATTAAGAAAGGTAATTCTAAAAAAGAATACTTGATGCAAAATGAGATTAGCTGTGTGGTCTTGAAACCAAAGAAGAGAATAAAAACCTTCAAAAGGCTTGATTTGTTTTGCTGTCAAAGTGGTCTTTGATTGCTGAAAAATTCATATTTTTATGAAATACAAAATATATTAATCTACTGAGGATTTTGTACAAAAGTTTATTGCAGATTTTTTATTGTCCTTTTCTGTAAATTGACTTTCGTCAGGCTTGCTTCTCATATGAATAATTTTCTTGTCTCTGCTTGCTGTTTGTTAGATTGAATAACTGGCATTTTGATAACTATTTTGAAAGTGCAAGCTCTAGTGCTTGACTGAGCCATTCCTATAGCATTCGGGCACTGAATTTGTGTGAAAGCCTTTTCCATTTCAGATCCTAATTCAAATCATACGTCAAAGTCCTGAATATTGTGAATAGGACAACTCTATAGATTCATAACAAACTAAATTAACCCATAGGCTAGAATAGAAAGCTAAGGACATCTCTCAGTTAGAACCAATTGGCTGTTAAAATGAAAATTTGGCAACTAGAGAATATAAAGCAGATTGCAGAAAATAAGCCACACGAGGGCTTTATTTGACATAAGCACAAGTTTTTCATGTCTTTTTGTGTCTATAGTGATGGTGATTTCAATGACTTTTTAGTACTTTAAAGATATATTGCTTTTTTTTGGGGGGGGGGGACAGTGAAAAAACGCCTTTATTTCGTTACACAAGGAAAGGAAGCAGTTGGGGCTGCTGCTGCCAACACTGCTCAGTGAGAGCAAGGGGAAAGGTCACTTTTAAGCGGTTTACAGGTAGGAAGTTCATACAAGTTACATCAGCAACATTCTGAATCATATTACACAGGCACAATGGGATTTACATGTAACCTAATGCATTGTGTGTTCAGAAATTAGAGGTTAAACTCCACGAAGAGGAGGGGAAGTTACTATGCATGAGACTTAAAAGGTTATCCTGAATGTCAACATGGCGCCTAAACAGGTTTCTGCCAATTTCTTCTGGTTTGGGGCAGCAGTTAGGGAGAGGGGAACCAGGATTTTTTTTTTTTTTTTAACTTTTTTTGAGCTTCAAGTGAACGTTTACAAATCAAGTCAGACTGTCAAATATAAGTTTATATACACCTTACTCCATACTCCCACTTGCTCTCCCCCTAGTGAGTCAGCCCTTCCAGTCTCTCCTTTTGTGACAATTTTGCCAGCTTCCAACTCTCTCTATCCTCCCATCCCCCCTCCAGACAGGAGATGCCAACACAGTCTCAAGTGTCCACCTGATATAATTGGCTCACTCTTCTTCAGCATCTCTCTCCTACACACTGTCCAGTCCCTTTCATGTCTGATGAGTTGTCTTCGGGAATGGTTTCTGTCCTGTGCCAACAGAAGGTTTGGGGACCGTGACCGCTGGGATTCCTCTAGTCTCAGTCAGACCACTAAGCATGGTCTTTTTATGAGAATTTGGGGTCTGCATCCCACTGATCTCCTGCTCCCTCAGGGGTTCTCTGTTGTGCTCCCTGTCAGGGCAGTCATCGATTGTGGCCAGGCACCAACTAGTTCTTCTGGTCTCAGGATGATGTAGGTCTCTGGTTCATGTGGCCCTTTCTGTCTCTTGGGCTCTTAGTTGTTGTGTGACCTTGGTGTTCTTCATTCTCCTTTGCTCCAGGTGGGTTGAGACCAATTGATGCATCTTAGATGGCCGCTTGTTAGCATTTAAGACCCCAGACGCCACATTTCAAAGTGGGATGCAGAATGTTTTCATAATAGAATTATTTTGCCAATTGACTTAGAAGTCCCCTTAAACCATGGTCCCCAAATCCCCGGCATTGCTCCGCTGACCTTTGAAGCATTCAGTTTATCCCGGAAACTTATTTGCTTTTGGTCCAGTCCAGTTGAGCTGACCTTCCATGTATTGAGTATTGTCCTTCCCTTCACCTAAAGCAATTCTTATCTACTAACTAATCAGTAAATAATCCTCTTCCACCCTCCCTCCCTCCCCCGCCTCGTAACCACAAAAGTATGTGTTCTTCTCAGTTTATACTATTTCTCAAGATCTTATAATAGTGGTCTTATACAATATTTGTCCTTTTGCCTCTAATTTCGCTCAGCATAATGCCTTCCAGGTTCCTCCATGTTATGAAATGTTTCACAGATTCATCACTGTTCTTTATTGATGCGTACGTAGTGTCCCATTGTGTGAATATACCACAATTTATTTAACCATTCATCCATTGATGGACACCTTGGTTGCTTCCAGCTTTTTGCTATTGTGAACAGAGCTGCAATAAACATGGGTGTGCATATAGCTGTTTGTGTGAAGGCTCTTATTTCTCTAGGGTATATTCCGAGGAGTGGGATTTCTGGGTTGTATGGTACTTCTATTTCTAACTGTTTAAGATAACACCAGATAGATTTCCAAAGTGGTTGTACCATTTTACATTCCCACCAGCAGTGTATAAGAGTTCCAAGCTCTCCGCAGCCTCTCCAACATTTATTATTTTGTGTTTTTTGGATTAATGCCAGCCTTGTTGTTTTTTTTGTTGGAGTGAGATGGAATCTCATGGTAGTTTTAATTTGCAAATTTTTATTTTTTTTTAATGGCTAATGATCGAGAGCATTTTCTCTTGTATCTGTTAGCTGCCTGAATATCTTCTTTAGTGAAGTGTGTGTTCATATCCTTTGCCCACTTCTTGACTGGGTTGTTTGTCTTTTTGTGGTTGAGTTTTGAAAGAATCATATAGATTTTAGAGATCAGGCGCTGGTATGAGATGTCATAGCTGAAAATTCTTTCCCAGTCTGTAGGTGGTCTTTTTACTCTTTTGGTGAAGTCTTTAGATGAGCATAGGTGTTTGATTTTTAGGAGCTCCCAGTTATCTGGTTTCTCTTCGTCGTTTTTGGTAATGTTTTGTATTCTGTTTATGCCTTGTATTAGGGCTCCTAAGGTTGTCCCTATTTTTTCTTCCATGATCTTTATCGTTTTAGTCTTTATGTTTAGGTCTTTGATCCACTTGGAGTTAGTTTTTGTGCATGGTGTGATGTATGGGTCCTGTTTCTTTTTTTGCAAATGGATATCCAGTTATGCCAGCACCATTTGTTAAAAAGGCTATCTTTTCCCCAATTAACTGACACTGGTCCTTTGTCAAATATTGGCTGCTCATATGTGGATGGATTTATATCTGGGTTCTCAATTCTGTTCCACTGGTCTATGTGTCTGTTGTTGTACCAGTACCAGGCTCTTTTGACTACTGTGGCTGTATAATAGGTTCTGAAATCAGGTAGAGTGGGGCCTCCCACTTTCTTCTTCTTTTTCAGTAATGCTTTGCTTATCCGAGGCTTCTTTCCCTTCCATATGAAATTGGTGATTTTTTTCTCTATCGCCTTAAAAAATGATATTGGAATTTGGATCGGAAGTGCATTGTATGTATAGATGGCTTTTGGTAGAATAGACATTTTTACTATGTTAAGTCTTCCTATCCATGAGCAAGGTATGTTTTTCCACTTAAGTATGTCCTTTTGAATTTCTTGTAGTAGTGCTTTGTAGTTTTCTTTGTATAGGTCTTTTACGTCCTTGGTAAGATTTATTCCTAAGTATTTTATCTTCTTGGGGGCTACTGTGAATGGTATTGATTTGGTTATTTCCTCTTCAATGTTCTTTTTGTTGATGTAGAGGAATTCAAGTGATTTTTGTATGTTTATCTTAGAACCTGAAAAAAAAATTTTGACTCTGCCAAACTCTTCTATTAGTTTCAGTAGTTTTCTGGAGGATTCCTTGGGGTTTTCTGTGCATAAGAGCATGTCATCTGCAAATAGAGATAATTTTACTTCCTCTTTGCCAATCCGGATGCCCTTTATTTCTTTGTCTCGCCTAATTGCTCTGGCTAGGACTTCTAGCACAATGTTGAATAAGAGCGGTGATAAAGGGCATCCTTGTCTGGTTCCCGTTCTCAAGGGAAATGCTTTCAGGTTCTCTCCATTTAGAGTGATATTGGCTGTTGGCTTTGCATAAATGGCCTTTATTATGTTGAGGAATTTTCCTTCAATTCCTATTTTGGTGAGAGTTTTTATCATAAATGGGTGTTGGACTTTGTCAAATGCCTTTTCTGCATCAATTGATAAGATCATGTGTTTTTTGTCTTTTGTTTTACTTATATGGTGGATTACATTAATGGTTTTTCTAATATTAAACCAACCTTGCATATCTGATATAAACCCCACTTGGTCATGTTGAATTATTTTTTTGATATGTTGTTGAATTCTATTGGCTAGAATTTTGTTGAGGATTTTTGCATCTATGTTCATGAGGGATATAGGTCTCTAATTTTCTTTTTTTGTGGTGTCTTTACCTGGTTTTGGTATCAGGGAGATGGTGGCTTCATAGAATGAGTTGGGTAGTATTCCGTCATTTTCTATGCTTTGAAATACCTTTAGTAGTAGTGGTGTTATCTCTTCTCTGAAAGTTTGGTAGAACTCTGCAGTATAGCCATCCGGGCCAGGGTTTTTTTTTTTGTTGGGAGTTTTTTGATTACCGTTTCAATCTCTTTTTTTGTTATGGGTCTATTTAGTTGTTCTACTTCTGATTGTGTTAGTTTAGGTAGGTAGTGTTTTTCCAGGTATTCATCCATTTCTTCTAGGTTTTCAAATTTGTTAGAGTACAATTTTTCATAATAATCTGATATGGTTCTTTTAATTTCAGTTGGGTCTGTTGTGATGTGGCCCTTCTCGTTTCTTATTCGGGTTATTTGTTTCCTTTCCTGTGTTTCTTTAGTCAGTCTAGCCAATGGTTTATCGATTTTGTTAATTTTTTCAAAGAACCAGCTTTTGGCTTTGTTAATTCTTTCAATTGTTTTTCTGTTCTCTTCGGCTCTAATTTTTATTATTTGTTTTCTTCTGGTGCCTGATGGATTCTTTTGTTGCTCACTTTCTATTTGTTCAAGTTGTAGGGACAGTTCTCTGATTTTGGCTCTTTCTTCTTTTTGTTTGTGTGCATTTATCGATATAAATTGACCTCTGAGCACTGCTTTTGCTGTGTCCCAGAGGTTTTGATAGGAAGTATTTTCATTCTCGTTGCATTCTATGAATTTCCTTATTCCCTCCTTAATGTCTTCTATAACCCAGTCTTTTTTCAGGAGGGTATTGTTCAGTTTCCAAGTATTTGATTTCTTTTCCCTCGTTTTTCTGTTATTGATCTCTAGTTTTATTGCCTTGTGGTCTGAGAAGATGCTTTGTAATATTTCGATGTTTTGGATTCTGCAAAGGTTTGTTTTATGAGCTAATATATGTGGTCTATCCTAGAGAATGTTCCACGTGCGCTAGAAAAAAAAGTATACTTTGCAGCAGTTGGGTGGAGAGTTCTGTATAAGTCAATGAGGTCAAGTTGGTTGATTGTAGTAATTAGGTCTTCCGTGTCTCTATTGAGCTTCTTACTGGATGTCCTGACCTTGTCCGAAAGTGGTGTGTTGAAGTCTCCTACTATAATTGTGGAGGTGTCTATCTCACTTTTCAGTTCTATTAAAATTTGATTTATGTATCTTGCAGCCCTGTCATTGGGTGCATAAATATTTAATATGGTTATGTCTTCCTGATCAATTGTCCCTTTAATCATTATGTAGTGTCCTTCTTTATTCTTTGTGGTGGATTTAAGTGTAAAGTCTATTTTGTTAGAAATTAATATTGCTACTCCTCTTCTTTTTTGCTTATTGTTTGCTTGATATATTTTTTTCCATCCTTTGAGTTTTAGTTTGTTTGTGTCTCTAAGTCTAAGGTGTGTCTCTTGTCGGCAGCATATAGTCGGATCGTGTTTCTTTATCCAGTCCGAGACTCTCTGTCTCTTTATTGGTGCATTTAGTCCATTTACATTCAGCGTAATTATAGATAAGTAAGTGTTTAGTGTTGTCATTTTGATGCGTTTTTGTGTGTGTTGTTGACAATTTCATTTTTCCACTTACTTTTTTGTGTTGAGACATTTTTCTTTGTAAATTGTGAGATCCTCATGTTCATAGTATTTGACTTCATGTTTGTTGAGTTGTTACGTTTTTCTTGGCTTTTATTTTGAGTTATGGAGTTGTTATACCTCTTTGTGGTTACCTTAATATTTAGCCCTATTTTTCTAAGTAAAAACCTAACTTGTATTGTCCTATATCGCCTTGTAACCATATGGCAGTTCTATGCCACCTGTATTTAGTCCCTCTTTTTGATTATTGTGATCTTTTACATACTGACTTCAATGATTCCCTGTTTTGAGCTTTTTTTTTTAAATTAATCTTAATTTGTTTTTGTGATTTCCCTATTTGAGTTGATATCAGGATGTTCTGTTCTGTGACCTTGTGTTGTGCTGGTATCTGATATTATTGGTTATCTGACCAAACAATTTCCTTTAGTATTTCTTGTACCTTTGGTTTGGTTTTTGCAAATTCTCTAAGCTTGTGTTTATCTGTAAATATCTTAATTTCGCCTTCATATTTCAGAGAGAGTTTTGCTGGATATGTGATCCTTGGCTGGCAGTTTTTCTCCTTCAGTGCTCTGTATATGTCATCCCATTGCCTTCTTGCCTGCATGGTTTCTGCTCAGTAGTCTGAACTTATTGATTCTCCCTTGAAGGAGACCTTTCTTTTCTCCCTGGCTGCTTTTAAAATTTTCTGTTTGTCTTTGGTTTTGTCCAGTTTGATGATAATATGTCTTTGTGTTTTTCTTTTTGGATCAATCTTAAATGGGGTTCTATGAGCATCTTGGATAGATATCCTTTCGTCTTTCATGATGTCAGGGAAGTTTTCTGTCAGCAGATCTTCAACTATTTTCTCTTTGTTTTCTGTCCTCCCTCCCTGTTCTGGGACTCCAATCATATGCAAGTTATCCTTCTTGATAGAGTCCCACATGATTCTTAGGGTTTCTTCATTTTTTTATAATTCTTTTATCTGATTTTTTTTCAGCTATGTTGGTGTTAATTCCCTGGTCCTCCAGATATCCCACTCTGCATTCTAATTACTCAAGTCTGCTCCTCTGACTTCCTATTGCATTGTCTAATTCTGTAATTTTATCGTTAATCTTTTGGATTTCTGCATGCTCTCTCTCTATGGATTCTTGCAACTTATTAATTTTTCTACTATGTCCTTGAATAATCTTTTTGAGTTCTTGAACTGTTTTATCAGTGTGTTCCTTGGCTTTTTCTGCAGTTTGCCTTATTTCATTTCTGAGGTCATCCCTGATGTCTTGAAGCATTCTGTAAATTAGTTTTTTATATTCTGTATCTGATAATTCCAGGATTGTATCTTCATTTGGGAAAGATTTTGATTCTTTTGTTTGGGGGGCTGTAGAAGCTGTCATGGTCTGCTTCTTTATGTGGTTTGATATCGACTGCTATCTCTGAGCCATCACTAAGATATACACAAGATATAGTAGTGATTTATTCTATATTTGCTCACTGAGTCTTATCTTGTTTTGTTTTCTTTCAGTATATGTGGATGGGCTACTAGATTGTGCTGTCTTGTTTGTTGTAGCCCTTGACTTACTTATGACCTATTACCAGCTGGTTTGGGCTGTTGCCAGATATATATGCCTGAGTCTATTCACTATTCTTGAGTAGAATCTGATTTTGGGTCATCAAGTGTGCTGCACCCTAACACTTATCCACCTCGAGAAGTAGTGGTGATAGTTGTGTGCACCAGATTCTATTAGAAGCTGGGGTTCACACTGCAGGAGGGGCAGGATGCTGACAGGCTTCCCCCAAGTGTCAGTGAGGTAGGTGTGTCTCTATTCCTATAGCACCTTGGTGGGAGGGCTCTGCAGCTGTACTTTAGGCCCCCAATGCAAGTACCTCTACTGATCGGTAGGTGTCACCCTCCTTAGACCCCTAAGGCAAGAGGCTAGGTGGTCTGGGGGGAGCTTCAGCCCTCAGTTCCCCGTTGTGGGTCAGTGAGGTCTCTGTTGAATAAGCAGAGATATCAGACCTGGGAAACTTGTTTTTCCAGTAAACCCGCTAAAAAAAAAATGCAGTCAGATCCCTATCAGAACTGCCTTTGCATTATAACAGCCTCCTTGTTCCCTGTAAGGATGAAAGCCCGAGCTTTGGATCATATATGCTTGGCTGGAGCTGATTCTGTGTTTTCAGTCCAATTAGGGAAGGATTTTTGGTCCCTGGGTTTTTTGTGGTTGAGTCTCTCAGGCCGGAAGAATGGGTTAGGAAAAGACCAAAAAAAAAAAAAAAAGGGAAAAGCAAAGCCGCGGAGCCGGAGCCGTTCTCCCTCTGGCTGAGGAAATTCCAATGTTAATGAAGCCGTCTGGGAAGGGGAGGGGAGGGTTCAGAAAAACAGCAGAGAGTAGCACCCCGGAATATAGCCAAAGTTGCTTATCTTGCTTGGGATGACTGTTTTATCTGAGATTCCTGAGGGGCGTGTCGCCTATGTGTGCTGGCTGTGTGAAGATTGTCCCCGAGGGTTTGGCCCGCTGAAGCCGCAGTCAGATCCTCTGCTGCCAGTCCAAAGCCCAGTGTCAAGGTTCCCCTGCTGGGACGCTGCACTCTCGGCTCCAAAATCAGTCGCTGCCTCCCAGGGACTTCTTGTCCCGCCAGCCGCGTCACCGCACTGCCCCCGCGGACCGTCTGGACCCCCTCTGGGGGTTAGTTCAGGGGAGTAGGGCTGCACCCCGTGTTTGCGCCGTGACCAGATGCCGTGTTCAGCTCCCCTGTGCCCAGACCAAAGCACGGCACCAACGTTCCCCGGCTGGGATGCTGCACTTCCGGCTCCAAAACCAGTCACTGCCTCCTGGGGACTTCTCCTCCCACCAGCTGCGTGGCCGTGCCAATCGCGCGGACTGGCTGGGCCCCCTCCCAGGGTCGGTTGAGGGGGCTAGGGCTGCGCCCCGTGTTTGCGCCGTCACTGATGTCATGTTCAGCTCCCCTGCGCCCAGTCCTAAGCCCGGCGCCAAGGTTACCTGACTGGGGCGCTGGCTCCAGGCTCCGAAAATAGTCGCTGCTTCCCCATAGTTGTTCGTTGTCCATCTCTGTCACTCAGGTCAACTCTTTAAATCTGTGTTTGTTGTTCAGGGTTCATAGATTGTCATGTATGTGATCAATTCACTTGTTTTTCTGAGTCTTTGTTGCAAGAGGGATCCGAGGTAGTGTCTACCTAGTCAGCCATCTTGGCCCCGACACAGGAACAAGGATTTTAATGTCTATATTGCCTTTTTTTCTAAGAATTTTCTGTTTAAAAACTAAATTTTCATAAGATTTAATTAGTTACACTCAATTTTATGTTTCTATAAATTTACGACACTGATTTATTTTATATGGTGTCTAAAAGTGTGTTCTAAAATAAAACTAATTTTTACCTTTTAGTAAATCTTTGCGTATTACAAAATATCCAAAATTAAAAAAAGAATTTCTTTTATAAAATATTTGTTAACATATACTATATATTTAGTTTTTGTAATTACAATATTTTTTTCTCAAAAGTCTACTAACTGAAATTTCTTTCATATTGTACCCAATACTATTCATTCATTCACCTTATTATCACTGAGTTCTTGTATTTCTTATAGGTGTATCAGAAGGGGATGACAAAAGAAAATTCATTTATAAGTAAAGGGATGTCTCCTTTTGAGTGAACTGAGTGATTTTATTGTTGGAATAAAGAAATATTTCCAGTCATGCAAATCTTCTACCTAGCTAAGAAAGTTTACTTATATAGAAAATAAGTATTTTATGCAAGTCCGTGTATTTTACTTTTTCATACAAAAAGTAAATTATTTTGTAAAGAGTATGGCTTTTAACTCATCAGACATGGATTGGACTGGACAATGTGTTGGAGAGAGTTGCTGGTGAGGAGTGAACTTCTTGGATCAGGTGGACACTTGAGACTAAGTTGGGATCTCCTGCCTGGAGGGGAGATGGGAGGGTAGAGGGGGTTAGATTCTGGCAAAATGGACATGAAAATAGAGAGTGGAAGGAGAGAGCAGGCTGTCTCATTGGGGGGAGAGTAACTGGGAGTATGTAGCAAGGTGTATATAAGTTTTTATGTGAGAGACTGACTTGATTTGTAAACTTTCACCTAAAAACCAGAAAACCCAGTGCCATCGAGTCGATTCTGACTCATAGCGACCCTATAGGACAGAGTAGAACTGCCCCATAGAAAAAAAGACAACAACAACAAAAAAGACTATGTCTTTTGCTGTTTTTTCTTTCTTGTCTTTGTCTTCCCCTAATTATTTTATTTGTGTTTCTAAGATTAGAAAGTGATAAAACTCAAATGTAGGCATTTCAAGTACAGATTCTTAAGATTAACACATTGAAGCAAACTATTAAGTGAACTGCCTGAAAGACCTGGAGTAACAAAACAAGTCTCACTGTCAGGTTTACTGGTACTCTACAGTGTTTATGGAAATTTCTAGGAAACATGTAGTATTTTTAAAGCTATTCCTACAAATATTTTGAATGGTATTATGTTAACACTTAGGACAAATTTTCAATTCTGTTATTGTTATACAATTTCAGATAAAATATAAAGAGTGTTGATATATTATTTTGAAAAAATAAAAAATGCACATATGTATTGCACAGTTATACATAAGTTTAAAAAAAGTTTAAGTTGATATAAAAGATGTCTGATGTGAAGATTTTTAAATTTTTTTTAAAAAATGATTATATTAACCTATAAACTCTTCATAAGTCAAAATTCTTATCTTGGTTAATACAATGTAGGGTATGAATGTAAAATTCAAAGTAGAAAATAAGAGACCAATTTAAAAATATGCATCTCTTAGCTATGACTATTTTTTTATATATTTAGTATTGGTATCATGAATAATGGTGTTAATTGGAAATCAGGACTATAAAAGACAATAGCTAAAAATAAGGCATGCATAATTAAATATTTGCTCATCTATTTTTAACGAGAATACCTTTATCTGATAACAATATATTCATCAGACTCTTGAAAGAAAATGCAAATACAGGGAATAATCATTACCTTGAAACCGTGACTACCAATTGAACAAAAAAGACCCTTCCTTTCTCTTTTAGTCTGCAAAACATGGACGTTTTATACTTTAAATATGCTTACTAATATCTTAAGTCTAGACTGTTAATTTTTAACTTAGATATTTGCCAGTGTCAATGCCACCTGATGTTAATATTTGCTTCAGTAGTTCACAAAACTATTAACTTCTTTCATCTTTATGTTCCTTCATTCATAGTCATTCAACCAACAACCAGTTGTTGAGGATTTGCTAGGCGATTGTGCTAGGAACTTCCTTGAAGTCTGCATTTATACCTATGACTCTAAGGTAATGAGGTGAGCATTAGGAAGAACAAAGCAAAAAGCTAAAAGGAGCCTGGGTCCTTAAGGCATAGGGAGCCACATTCTTATGATAACAACCAATCTCTATTGAAATTATAAACTAAATTTTATCTATTAAGATTGCTATGAGTCAGAATCAACTTGATGGCAATGGGTTGGTTTTTTAGGTCTGTACTGTTCCAAAAGCCATATAAAAAAGAAATAAAAGATAGAAATTTAAAGGAAGTTCTCCACTCTACAAAGGTAAATATTTTAAAACAGAACCTTTCAAATCCCCTGCTTTTCTACCTTTTGCCACCTTCCAGCAATCTTCTCTGAACATAGTTTGAAAGAACTTTATGCAACTCTTTCTTGAGCCCTGGGAGCCATTTCTTTGTAGCCTTCAGGGTCAGGCCTAAGATGAGATGCTCTTTTAGCTAGAGGAGCCAAGTACCTCATCTCTGCTACCAAGCTGTGGGGAACAAGACCAGGGATGTGGGCAACAATACCGTTTCACCAAACTTTATTGGACATTTAACACATTTACAAGAAAAAAAGAGGACAAAGAAGCAACATGTGTTAAAAATTATGCTAACTTGTGTTAACTGTAAAAAAAATAATTTCTTAACTTATCAAGACTGGAGAGAGTAATAATATGAAAACTTTAACCACTCTCTATCTTATATACATATTAAACTGCCCAGTTCTACTCTGACTTTGTACAGGACACCAAGACAGTAGGTAAACTTAACCTCCACCTGCCTTTTTCTTAACCTTTAATTATCTGCTTACAGTAATGTTCATCTCACTGAGAAATAAAAATGACCGCCAATCCACAGATAAAGGATTAGAATATGAATAAGTCAATTTACAGAATATTTAGGAAATCAACATTTCTGCTAATTTTCTTGAAGGTTTATAGCAGTTAAAAGCATAAAATTTGGTTATACTGAATATGTTCACAGCTTGGTTAAAAAGCAAAAAAGACTGAGAATTTTGTCACTTACAGTTGATATCTCTGAATCAAAGTGAAACTTCATAAGGTTGGATAAAAGGATGATTTTTTAACATTTTTAAATCCATCATGATGACACATCCAGAAAATGATCATGAGGATATGTTCAGGAACTGATCATAAAAACTACTAACAAAATAATATATCTAACATCTCATGTGAGCTTCAGACCCCACACATGACTGCATTAACTTTCCTTATAACATCCCTTCAAATTACGGTAAAATCTACAATTAGCCTTGTAGATGCCTAGTAATAATCTAAAATTTGCTGAGCATATTCAAACCTGTGGGTTTCACTTATAACCTATATTTTTCTAATTAATGTATTGCTTAGGCATGTCCCTTTCGTTATCTTATTATATTGATAAATCCATATAATTTAGGATAGAGACATTAAACTAAAATTTTAATTCAAATTTTAAGTAACAGGATATATGATATGTAACCAAAAACCAAACCAAACCCATTGCGATTCTGACTCATAGCAACCGTATAGGACCGAGTAGAACTGCCCCATAGAGTTTTCTAGGAGTGCCTCGTGGATTTAAACTGCCAACTTTTTGGTTAGCAGCCGTAGCACTTAACCACTACACCACCAGGGTTTCCATATCACAAGTAAGCTTTCTAAATCAAGGAGAAAAGACCCTGGTTTAGATTGTTTTGTAACCCGAACAGCATTTTTTGGTTACAATATCTGAACACTTGCTAATCTGTCATTAAGCTAGTTTTGTGAAAGGCTTGTCAGTCAGCACTCTGAGAATAAGCAGTGACAGTTGTTATGGCTTCTGTCTTTTCCAAGGCTTATAGTTCTGCTTAGAGATATAAAGTGGGAGGAGCATCAGGCCCTTTCCTTGTGTAGCTTTCTGAAAGCAACACATGGAAGAGTTTTAGCTATATTGCTGCAACCTCACCTCTACCCTACATACACTACACACACACCCAACCACCACAGACAATAGTTCAGCTTCAGATGAATAAAGATACCTGCTTCAGTGAAAGAAGACACAAGAGATTTTCTCATCATTTCCAGCACAAAGGAAAATCTGTAAAAATAAATGGTAAAGGTTTCATAGTAAGAACATAGAAATGCAGTTTTTACTATTTGCCATTTATGGTCAAATGTAAAATATAAAAATAAGTGACTTGGAAATAATATTAAATGACAGCTCTAGGTAATGAACAAAATATTTCCTTTCCTATTTTAAGCCTTTGAAATAAAATATTACAAACAGCAGGGACTCATTTATAGACTTGACAGGAAAATTTCTGGCTAAACTTGTCTTTAAAAAGGAGTTAAATTGCTTCAAGGCTACATATGGAATTGCCTAAGAACACTTTCTATCATATCTTACAATAAGGAAAGATTTTACTAAAGGCACTGCATTTCTTTCTTTATGAATGTAATCTGGAGACATTTTACACAGAAGAGTAAATGGGAGTGGAGGACTTTTTGGTAATTTCTGCCAGCAACTGTAAAGAGATCGCAGTTCTGGACATTGTTCTTTCTCTGTCTCCACTTTCTTGGGCCCACCCTTGTCACCCTGCAATTCTGAGTGATCGTTGCACTTCTATCTTTTTGAAGCAGAGAAAAGGTAAGGCAGAATATTGTCTCTTTTTCTCTAAATGTAAAAAATGAGTCTTCTCTCTCTCCAGGAGGGGAAGGGAGCTGGACTAATACATTTATGAAAAAATATTTTACTTGACATTTACGATATTCATTACACTTGTGAAGTAGATAAAGGAAGTTATTGAACAGAGCTTTGTAAAATTAAAGTATGTAAAATATTTTGGTGACTCATTATCATCTATAAAATTCTATTCATAATGTAATATAATTTAATATATGCAGTTACTCATCTTAAGAAATTTTAAAGCAAATTATAAGGCATGCACAAGAAGGCTTATCCATATGTTTAATAAGTGAATGTAAGTTATTACCAAATAATTTGAATAGTAAGTAATTTAGTGTATTTGATTTATCTTAAGGGAAAGAATCTTCAAAGCTTTAACAAAAAGTATTTACACTTCAAATCAAATACTAATCTCTCATTTGAACCAAGGAGTAAAACCCACTCCATATAAGAAGGCATTTAGACCATTTCATTTTGCCAAAGCATGGAAGTTAGCAAAGTCAAATAATTATTTTTTATATCCTTTCACTGCATCAGGGAGAAAAGGTCATGCCCATTCCTTAAAAATCATTTTTCAAAGTATATGTTATATGATTATGGGCTATTAAAGCTGAAGGAGACCTTAACTACCTAATAAAACTGTCATTTTAGAGATGATCATTTGAGCCAAAAATATTTACCCAAAGACATGCAAACTTTCACTGGGAAATGAGGATAGGAACCTTGCCTCCTTACTCTTGGTTCTAGTCTTTTCACATCTTACTGCCACTCAGGGAGGATTTTTCAAAACACAAGGGTAATCATTTGCATTAATCAGTTCAGGCTGTAACAAAAAAAACCCCAAATCTCAGTGACTTAATATAATAGCTTTTTTCTCATGCAATGTTCCTTATAAGTTTGGACAACTCTCCTAGCCAGCTACCATTCATCTGTTATCAACCTGCTTTGGTCTTGTTGGCTCCACCTGGTCAACATGAGTCTTTGTCATCATATCTGGGGAAGAAGGAGCATGGAGAAGTTCATATTTATTCTTATACAATTTGTTCCAGCTGTTAGATGCATCACTTAAAACTGATATACATAAAATAGAACTAATCACATTATCCAACCTAACTATATAAAGATACTGGGAAGGTTGTCAATCCTATAACCAAGAAGGAGAAGAAAAGTAGATAATGTTTGAACACAAGTAATGTCTTCCTCATCATCCAACCCTTATTATTATAAGCCATAGTGCCTAATTTGGATTGGATATTTTCGGCCACTTAGATACAAAATCTTGGGTAACGTAGGTTTCATACGTCTTTTTTCCCCCAGTACATATTAACTTTTGGGGACAGGTGGCCTTATATTAAATCTTTTGTATCTCAAATCCCACATAGTGTTCTGCATATAGTAAGCCTTTAGTAGGAGGTCTGGTGGTTTAGAGCTCAGCTGCTAACTGAAAGGTCAACAGTTCAAATCCACCAGCCACTCCTTGGAAACCCTATGGGGCAGTTCTACTCTGTCCAATAGGGTTGCTATGAGTCAGAATCAACTCGAGGGCAATAGGTTTGGTTACGCATTTAGTAAAGCTTTATTAAACAAATAAAGTTAACTGATCACTCAGCAACAATCTCTTGTGGGTAATTTCACCTCATTGTCACTGCTGTGGTAACTTATCCGTGTTCTATTATTGCCTCAAATCATACTTTCTCACTAAAGCTGTATTTTAACAGGCCAATAGGAGGGCTGTATTTATGAATGAGAAAGTTAAAGTTCTGATTGTCAATGGTGCTCATTTATCATTTCCCATACATCACATTATAGTGTGCAGAGGCACAGTATATAGATAGACTGCATAGTAGCTAAAATCAAGGGATTGGAGTAAACTGTTGGGTGCAAATTTCAACTACTGACTTTTGTATGACATTGGGCAGATTATTTACATTCTTTGTGTCTTAATTTCATTCTCTATAACATGGGAGTGAAAATAATAGCACTACTTCATAAAGTTTTAAAATAATTAAATGTGATTTTTTTCTCTAAGATACTTAGAGAAAATCTTGAGGCAGGCAGTCAATAAATGCAATTATATTTAGTTATATATTTGACATACTGTTTTTCTAATTCTATACTGCATACTTGAATCAGTATATATCAAATTTTTGTCACAAGCAACTTTAGTACACAAGTCACTAACTTCACCTTAGAAAATTTCAATAAATTTTTAAAAATAATATTAATGCTTCTTACCAAATTAAAAACAAACAAACAAACAGAAAAAGCCTAGGAATAAGAGAATAGAGGATAGGAATAGGGATAAGAGAATAGAGGATAAGAGAATAGAGGAGTCATAGAATTTCTATTACAAATGTTAGTTCTTTTGTATCATGTAGTACTAAAAACTGCTTTCCAATTTAAGTACTGAATCCACAATATTGATTTCCTCATTCTAGTAAAGTGCTAAGGTATTTTCCCAGGCTTCCCAAAGTATCAGATTCATTCTGAAATTCAGGAAGCTTTTAATATTGAATCTTGATTTCATATTGACTTGTTATATAAATTATAGCTAGTTTTCAATTAGAATATTTCTCCAAACATTATTGAGAAAGATATTAAATGGAGGTTGTCTAGGTCTATGAAAAAGGGAAAAAGAAAAAAAAAATTCTCTGTGATCACAAAAGCAACACATGCTCATTTGGAAAAATTTGAAAAAAATAGATGAACTCTCATTTTCTATGATTTCAAAGATCCACTTCTCCCAAACTAGTCTATTTTAATCCCTAAATCATAACACATCATCATTCTTTTGGAAACACTAGGTTCAAAAGATTTTGTTGAAACACAAATGGAAAGCAAAGCACAAGAGTACCAACATTTTATATACTTTGGTATAAATTATTTTATCACATTTGCTTGCAAGAGACAGTATATGTAGAATTTTATGTAAAGACAGGATGTTTTGACTGGAATGGAATAAGACATTTCCAGAAGATAGTAATATAGTTGAGACTAAATACAAGTGAACTAAGTCACAGCAGAGAAAAAGGAGGCAGAGCCAACATGGCTCTGTAGACAGAAGCACCATGCTGTGCCTCTACAGCAAAGACCTGAAAAACTAAGTAAAACAGATACAAACATAAATCCTGGAACCCTAAGCATCGACTGAAGGAATAAAGAATTTGATCAATGACCGAATAGAATAAGAAAATGACAGAGAACAAGGAGAGTTATGGAGTGGAGGTCCTCTACTAGCAATGCAGCATGGAATCACCATCTTGGACCTCAGCCATCAAGAAGAGTGGACGGGGAGTACAACAAGGCAACTTCATGGAGCTCCCAACAGGAAACAGAACACCTGGTAACCAGTGATACATGCTTTCCCACCCCTCACCATTCTTCCCTTTATGTGACCTCTACCACTTTACAATGGGCCATAGTTGCTTGGCCAAAGACACACTAGCTGACTGTCGCTGGATCTGCCTCATCTCCACAAGCCAGCTTCTTCAGTGCCATTTTTTTGTTTTTGTTTTTTGGCTTTTTTGTTTCTTCTCTATCTCTCCCTTTCATTTCTTCTGCACACCTAACCCTGTATGCTGTCCCCACACCTTCTTGATGGGCTCTGCCACACTGCTTAGCTAGAGAACCATTGGCACATGGCCTCCCAAGATCATCAAGCTCCCTCAGGATTTTTTTTTGGGGGGGGGAGGTGTTTTTTTTCTCTCTGTCCCTTCCTTCCTTTCCTTTCTCCTGCCAAGCTAGCCCTGTGTGCTGTCCCTGCCCCTTCTTGATGGGCTGTGCAATGCCACTCAGCTAGAGAGCCACCAACACACGGACTCCTCTGGTCCATGCTGCCCCCACAGGCAGGCACCCTCAGTGCCATTTTTGTTTTGTCTTTTTTGTTTGTTTTTGCTTTATTTTCTTTTTTGTTGTTGTCTCTTCTCTCTCTCTCCCTCCCTTCCTTTCCTTTCTCCCAACCACCTAGCCCTGCACATGTCCACCATCCTTCTAGACTAGCTGTGCTATACTGCTTGGTTAGACAGCCTTTGCTACACAATCTCCCCAGGTCTGCACCACCCCCACAAAAGACAGCCTTTGCTACACAATCTCCCCAGGTCTGCACCACCCCCACAGGTATGGCTAACTCAGAGCACTATTTTTTTCAATTATCTTTTCCCTTTTCCATTTTCCTTCTCCTTCCCATCTAGGTCCTGTGCTGACTCCACCCCTTCCTGACAGGCCATGTCATGCCACTCAGTGAGAGAGAAATCAACCCCACTCCCAAGGGTAAGCTCTCCAGAACCATATTTATTTATTTTTGTTGTTGCTGTGGTTTTTTTGTTTGTTTTGGTTCATTGTATCTCTTCTCTCTCTTTCCCATTTTTCCCTTCCTTTCTCCTGCACACCTAGCCCCACAGGCCACCCATGTGCCTTCTTGACAGGCCAAACTGCACAGATTGGCTAGAGAGCCACCAGCGTACAGCCTTGCAGAGACTGCTCCACCCCATCAGTCAAATCGTACCATGTGATAACTTTATTTATTTTTTCTTTTCCCTTTTTCTTCTTCTTCTTTTTTTTTTTTTTGCTCTTGCTTTTTTTCTGGCTTCTGTTTATCTCTTTTCTTTCTCCCACCCACTTAGCTCCACATATCACATCCTTTCTGATCCCTCATGCCTACCTGCATGCCATGCTGAGTGCTGTCCCCCCAATCGGAACCAGCATGGACCATGGAACCTTGCACTTCACAATCTCACAGTCCTGCCCTGTTAGCTCCAGTACGTGCAGTAAACAACCCATCCCCACCCCTCCACCCCACTGGACCTGCACTCCCACACCATAGCTGAGTGACCAGCCCTGTCCAAGTGGACAAGATGGTGAGAAATATTGTGTACATAGACAAGCAAGCAAAAAAGCACACCTAGCCCACCTGTCTAGGCATAATTAGATAAAACAAAAAGCAGGACAAAGGAAAAAAAAAAAAAACTACAATCAATAAACAAAGAAAATAATTTCTGAATGTCTCCAAGACAGCATACAATATCAAAACATAGAAAAAAGTAGGACAGGATGGATCCAGAAAGTGACAAATTAAAACACAGATGACCTTCCAGTAGAAGAAAAGAAAGTACCTGATAGGGAATTCAAAACTCTAATATTCAGGGCTCTCCAAGAGATAATGGAAAACACAGACAAAGACAAAGAAAAAAATAGACAAAATCATGGAAAAATACAGACAAAATCAGGGAAAGCACACAAAAAGCAATGGAAGAATTCAGGGAAATAATACAGGAACAAAATGTTAAAATAAACAAACATAGAAATCATACAAAAACAGCAATTAGAAATTCAAAAGATAAACAACAAGATTTCAGAAATAGTGCAATAGATGTTTTAGCAGCAAATTTGAAACAATGGAAGACAGGGTCAGAGAAATTGAAGACAAATATTTGGATATCACTTTGAGGGAAAATCAGAGAAAAGAATGAAGAAAAATTAAGAAACCCAGAAAATGATGTAAGATACAATAAAAAGCAAAAATTTGTGTGATCAGGGTTCCAGAAAAATAGGGTAAAACAGAAAAAAAGAGAGGATCACTGCAGATTTGCTGAAAGAAAAAGTCCCTAATATCATGAAAGATGAAAACATGACCATCCGAGAAACTCAATGAACGTATATAGGATAGACCCCAAAAGAAAATCACCAAGACATATCATAATCACACTAGCTAAAAACAAAGACAAACTACTGAGAGCAGGTTGAGAAAAATGAAAAGTCACACACAAAGGCAAAACAAGAAGACTAAGCTGTGATTACTTGACAGAAACCAGGAAGGCAAGAAGGTAACGGAATGACATATATAAAACCTTGAAAGGGACAAAATTGCAAAACAAGAATAATATAGCCTGCAAAATTCTCACTTAAATACGATGGTGAAATTTGCAAAATAAACAGAAATTAAGGGAATATGTAAAAACCAAACCAAGCTTATATGAATTATTAAAGGGAGTCCTTCAATTAGAGAAATAACAACATCAGAAAGCAACCTGAATATAGGACACAGGACAGCATCAACCAAATACTAACTTAGGTAATGAACTCACAAGAATTAAACAAAACTGAAAGATTTAAACAGGGAACCAGAAAAGTCAATCTGTAAATGACAAAAATGTCAGAACAATAAAAGAGGAAATAAACAGCACAGGTATAGAATTTTCAGATGGAGAGGAAGTCAAGGCAATATCAAGTAATAAAAGACTGTTTGAAACTTAAGAAGATAGAAGTAAATTTCAAGATAGCCACAAAGAAAATTAACAAATCTACTCATCAAAATAAAGATGACAAAGTCTCAGTAAATACAAAATCAACAAAAATGAAAGAAATAGAAAAAAAAAAATCCACAAACAAAAGGATTCAGCACAGGAGAGTAAGAGAAGCAACGAAAACATCAGAATCATTAAAAAAGCACTACAAAATGACAATAAACTCATACCTATCAATAATCACACCAAACATAAATGGTTTAAATGCACTCTTAAAAGACAGAGAGTGATAGAATAGATAAAAAACAAAACAAAACCAACAGCATGCTGTCTACAAGAGACACCACAGAAACAAAGACATGAATATATCAAGCAAACACCAATCAAAAAAGAGCAGGAGTGGCGATACTAATTTCAGATAAAATAGACTTTAAAACAAAATCCACCATAAAAGACAAGGAAGGGCATTATATAATGATTAAGGGGATAATCCACCATGATGACATAGGCACAATAAATATCTATGCAGTCAATTACAGGGCTCCAAAATACATAAAACAAACACTTACAGCACTGAAAAGAGAAATTGACAGTTCCACAACAATAGTAGGCGACTTCAACACACCACTCTCAGTAAAAGACAGAACATCTAGAAAGAAACTCAACCAAGATACTGTCATGCATTGAACTGTGTCCCCAAAATATATGTGTCGAGTTAGTTAAGCCATGATTCCCAGTATTGTGTGGCTGTTCTCCAGTTTGTGATTTAATTTTATGCTAAAGGTGATTAGGATGGCATTGTAACACCACTCTTACCCAGGTCACATCCATGATCCAATATAAAGGGAGTTTTCCTGATGTGTGGCCTGCACCACTTTTCATCTCTCAAGAGATAAAAAGGAAAGGGAAGCAAGCAGAGAGGGGGACCTCATACCACCAAGAAGGCAGTGCCAGGAGTAGAGCACATCCTTTGGACCCAGAGTCCCTGCACAGGGAAGCTCCTAGTCTGGGGGAAGATTGATGAGAAGGCTGACAGAGAAAGAAAGCCTTCCTCTGCAGACAATGCCCAAATTTGGACTTTTAGCCTACTTTACTGTGAAGAAATAAATTGTTTTTTGTTAAAGCTATCCACTTGTGGTAAGACAGGTACAGAAGATTTAAAGACCACGGTCAGCCAACTTGACATCACAGATATATATAGAATGCTCAACAGCTGCAAAGTACACATTCTTTTCCAGTGCATGTTCTCCAGAATAGACCATATCTTAGGCCACAAAGCAACCCTCAAAAAATCCAGGACACTAAAATAATACAAAGTATCTTCTCCAATCACAATGCCATGAAAATAGAAATTAACAACACATACATGGAAACTGAATAATACCTTTGCTTAAAAACCACATACATGAAAAAAATCACATACATGGAAACTGAATAATACCTTTGCTTAAAAACCACTGGGTAATAGAAGAAATCAATGATGCAGTAAAAAATTTCTGGAATCAAACAAGAATGAAAACACATTATTCCAAAACCTATGAGACACAACAAAGGCAGTGCTCAGAGGTCAATTTATAGTAATAGATGCACACATCAAAAAAGAAGAAAGGGGCAATCAGAACAGTGGCTACAGAAATCAAAAAAATAGAAAGAGAACAAGAAAAGAAGCCCACGGCCACCAGAAAAAAAGGAAATAATAAAGATCAAAGCAGGAATAAATGAAATAGAGAATAGAAAAACAATAGGAAGAATCAATGAAACTAAAAGTTCATTCTTTGAAAGGATCAACAAAATCGACAAATCATTGGCCAAATTGAAAAAGAAAAAAAAGGGAAAGACACAAATAACACAAATAAGAAATGAAATGGGGGACATTACAACAGACTCAACTGAAATAAAAACCATTACAACAGAGTACTAGGAAAAATCATACTCCAACAGATTTGAAAACCAAAAAGAAATGGACAAATTTCTAGAAACACGCTACCTACCTAAACTAACACAAGCTGAGGTTAAAAATCTGAACAGACCTATAACAAGCGAAGAGATTGAAAAGGTAATTAAAAAAAACTCCCCCCCCAAAAAGTCCTAGTCAGATGGCTTTGCTGAGAATTCTATCGAACGTTGAGAGAAGAGCTTACACCAGTACTACTCAAACTATTTCAGTACATAGAAAAAGAAGATATACTGCCAAATCCGTTTGACGCAGCCAGCATAGTTTTCATACCAAAACCAAGCAAAGACACCACAAAAAAGAAAATTACTGACCAATGTCTTTCAGGAATAAAGATGCAAAAATTCTCAACAAAATTCTATCCAATAGAATTGAGCATAACAATAATAATAATAACGCACCTCAACCAAGTGGGATTTATACCAGGTATGCAAGGACAGTTTAACTTTAGAAAATCAATTAAAGTAATCCAGCACATAAATAAAACAAAAGAATCACATGATCATCTCAACTCAGAAAAAAACATTCAATAAAGTCCAACACCCATTCCTCAATAAAATAGGTACAGAAGGGAAATTCCTCAGCATAATAAAGGGCATCTATACAAAACCAACTGCCCATATTTTCTTAGCAGAGAGAGGCTGAAAACATTCCGCATGAAAACAGGAACAAGACAAGGATGCCCTTTATCACCAGTCCTATTTATCATTGTGGTCGAGGTCCTAGCTAGAGCAATAAGGCAAGAAACAGAAATAAAGGGCATCCATATTGGTAAGGAGGAAGTAAGACTTCCCTATTTGTAGATGATATGACAAAACACATACAGAACCCAAAAGACTGTACGAGAAAACAACTAGAACTAATAGAAAGATACATCAGAGTTGCAGAATACAAGATAAACATACAAAACTCAGTTGGATTTCTATACACCAATAAAGAGAACTACAAAAAGGAAATCAGGAAAGCAATTCCATTTGTAATAGCCTGTTAGAAAATAAAATACTTAGAAATAAATCTAACCAGGGATGCAAAAGACCTACACAAAGAAAACTACAAAACACTACTGCAAGAAACCAAATGAGATCTACGTAAATGGAAAGACATACTCTGCTCATGGATAGGTGGACTCAACGTTGTGAAAATGTCAATTCTACCTAAAGCAATCTACGAATACAATGCAATCCTGATCCAAATACCAACAACTTTCTAAAATGAGATGGAAAAATAATCATTAACTTCATATGGAAAGGATAGTGGCCCCGGATAAGTAAAGCATTATTGAAAAAGAAGAATAAGTAGGAGGACTCACACTACATGACCTCAGAACCTACTATATATCTATGTTAGTCAAAACAGCCTGATAATGGTACTATGACAGACACATTGACCAATGTAATGGAATCGAAAATCCAGATGTAAATCCATCTAACTATGGTCACCTAATCTTCGACAAAGTCCCATAATCCATTAAATGTGGAAAAGACAGTCTTTTTAACAAATGGTGCTGGCAAAACTGGATGTCTGTCTGTAAAAAATTGAAACAGTACCCATTCCTTACACCACACACAAAAACTAATTCAAGATGAATCAAAGATCTAACCATAAAACCAAAAAAAATAAAGATCATAGAAGAAAAAATACAGTCAATGCTAAAGGCCCTAATTAAAAAAAAACAAAAAAACATTGCCATAAAGTCAATTCCGACTCATAGCGGCCCTATAGCACAGGACAGAACAGGCCCACAAAGTTTCCAAGGATCTCCTGGTGGATTTGAACTGCAGACCTTTTGATTAGTAGCCGCAGCACTTAAGAATTATGCCACCAGGGTTTCCAGAGGCCCCAGTACACTGAATAAATAAGATACAAACCATAACTAACAATATACAAACACTAGAAGATAAGCTACTCCAAAGGTTAGATAGGAACTTTAGGGGACAGTGAGTTGATTTTGTTGTTAGGGGCCGATGAGTCAGTTCTAATTCATAGTGACCCCATGTACAATAGAACAAAACACTGCCTGGTCCTGTACCATGTCCACAATTGTTGTTATGCTTGAGCCCATTGTTGCAGCCACTGTGCCAATCCATCTCGTTGAGGGTCTTCCTCTTTTTTGCCGACCCTGTACTTTACCAAGCATGATGTCCTTTTCCAGGGACTGATACCTCGTGACAACATGACTAAAGTATGTGAGACGTAGTCTCACCACACTTGCTTTTTAAATGTATAAATTGTATATCATGTTGCATAAAATCTTTATAGTTTACATTTTCACTTGACATTTTATTGTTCACATCCAATCATATTGTAGCCTATTACTTTATTTCAGATTTATTTTGAATACTGTTTATATTCCATAAGGTGAGTATACCCCTTGACTTTAAAATTTTAGAAACATATATATCAAAACTCAATACCTTGTTACTTAAGTGAGCAATGTGAAATATGCTAAAGAGAGTAAAATATTTAGAAACTTTAAAAAGAGAAATAATTTCAAAGAAAAAGTGCTAGGTTATCAGGTACTATGTTATTTTTAATTAATTAGGTTTTTCTGTAAATAATTTTTTAACATAATTACATCTGCAAATGAGTCCATTTATTCATGTGAAAATTGCAGGAATAGTCCAAGTGTGTAAATGAACCTGCATAATTAAGGGACTTTATTAGCGACCTATATTAAATCATTCCACAATATTTCATCAAAAGATTTAAATACTATCTTCATAAAGTATTGCTGAGAGAATTCCAGAAGATTACAAATTATGTCTTATGAAGAATATGTTAGCCTCAATTATTGTTAACTGAGGGGTAGATTCCCTTTGTATAGTCACTATTGAAGCAGGTAATTGAGCAGTCTGGATTTTATCAGTGGGCTTGATTTGCACTGAAGTTGTCTAAGGACCACAAAATAAAATCTAGAAAAAAAAAAAGTGCTGCATGCTATTTGCCTACTCTGTAAAGTGAAAATATAGGCATACCTCAGAGATATTGCAGGTTTGGTTCCAGGCCATTGCAATAAAGCAAGTCACATGAATTTTTGGTTTCACTGTAGATATACAAGCTATGTTTACACAACACTGTAGTCTATTTGGAAACCCTGGTGGCATAGTGCGTAAGTGTTACAGCTGCTAACTAAAAGCTTAGCAGTTCAAATCCACCAGGCACTCCTTGGAAACTCTATGGAGCAGTTCTACTCTGTCCTATAGGGTCTCTATGAGTTGGAATCAACTTGACGGCAATGGGTTTGGTAGTCTATTTAGTATGCAATAGCAGCATGTCTAAAATACATACACTAATTAAAAAAATACTTTATTGCTAACCATCATCAGAGCTTTCAGCTAGTCATAACTTTTTGTTGGTGGAGGGTCTTGCCTCAATGTAGATGGCTGCTGATGGACAAATCGGGGTGTTGGTTACTGAAGGCTGAGGTGGCTATGGCAATTTCTTAAAATGTGATGACAATGAAGTATGCCAAATTGATTGTTTCTTCCTTTCATGAAAGATTTCTCTGGAGCATGCAATGCTGTCTGATAGCGTTTTACCCACAGTAGAACTTCTTTCAAAATTGGAGTCAATCCTCCCAAACCTTCCTGCTGCTTTATCCACTAAGTTTATGTAATATTCTAAATCTTTGGTGTCTTTTCAACAATGATCAGAGCATCTTCAACAGGAGTAGGTTCCATCTCAAAAAAAACCACTTTCTTTGCTCAGCCATAAGAAGCAACTCCTCATCTGCTAAAGTTTTATCATGAGGTTGCCGCAATTCATTCACGTCTTCAGAATCCACTTCTCATTGTAGTTTTCTTCCTGTTTCCACCACATCTGTATTTACTTCCTCCACTGAAGTCTTGAACCCCTCAAAGTCATCCTTGAGGGTTGGAATCAACTTCTTCCAAACTCCTGTTAATGTAGACATTTTGACCTCCTCCCATGACATCTAGGATGGTGAATCCTTTCCAGAAGGTTTCCAATTTAATTTGCTCAGATCCATCAGAGGAATCACTATCTATGGCAGCTATAGCCTTATGAAATGTATTTCTTAAATAATATGACTTCAAAGTTGAAATTACTCCTTGATCCATGAGCTGCAGAATGAATGTTAACAGGCATAAAAACAACATTAATCCCCTTCAACCTCTCCATCAGAGCTCTTGGGTCAAGTAATATTTTGAAAGAACTTTTTTTTTTTTTTTTGCTGTTGTTCTTAAAAGTAGGTCTTAATAGTAGGCTTAAAATATTCAGTAAACCATGTTGTAAACAGATGTGTTGTCATCTAGGCCTTGTCCCATTTATACAACACAGGCAGAGTAGATTTAGCATACATAATTCTTAAGGCCCTAGAATTTTCAGAATGGTAAACGAGCATTGGCTTCAACTTAAATTTGGCAGCAGCATTAACCCCTAACAAGAGTGTCAGCCTGTCCTTTGAAGCTTTGAATCTAGGTATTGACTTCTCTTTAACTATGAAAGTCCTAAATGTCATCTTCTTCCAGTACAAGGCCTGTTATGTCTACACTGAAAATCTGCTGTTCAATGTAGCCACCTTCATCAATTACCTCAGCTAGATCTTCTGGATAACTTGCTGCAACTTCTACATCAGCACTTTGTCTGTTCACTTTGCACTTTTATGTTATGGAGACAGTATATTTCCTTCGATCTTGTGAACTAGCCTCTGCTAGATTCAAACTTTTCTTCTGCAGCGTCCTCACCTCTCTCAGCCTTTGTAGAATTGAAGAGAGTTAGGGCCTTGCTCTGAATTAGGCTTTGGCTTAAGGTAATGTTGTGGCTGCTTTGAGCGTCTACTGAGGCCATTAAAACTTTCTCCATATCAGCAATAAAGCTTTTTCACTTTCTTATCATTTGTGTGTTCACTGGAGTAGCACTTTTAATTTCCTTCAAGAACTTTTCCTTTGCATTCACAACTTGGCTAACCAGCCCAAGTGGCCTAGCTTTTAGCCTATCTCAGGTTTGACATGCCTTCCTCACTAAACTTAATCATGTTTAGCTTTTAAAGTGAGAGAAGTGTGGCTCTTCCTTTCATTTGAACACTTGGAGGCCAAAACCAAACCAATCTCATTGCCTTGGAGTTGATTCGGACTCATAGTGACACTGTAAGACAGAGTAGTATTGCCGTATAGGGTTTCCAAGGAGTGACTGGTGGATTCAAACTGCTGACCTTTGGTTTAGCAGCAAAGCTCTTAACCACTGAACCACCAGGGCTCCCTTAGAGGCCATTGTAGGGTTACTAATTGGCCTAATTTCATTATTGTTGTGTCTCAGGGAATAGAGATGTCCAAGGAGAAGAAGAGAGATGGCGAACGGCCAGTCAGTGGAGCAGTCAGAGCACATACAACATTTATTGATTAACTTCACTGTCTTATATGGGTGCAGTTCCTGTGCCTCAAAACAATCACAATACTAACATCAAAAATCACTGATCACATATCACCATAACAGATATAATAATGAAAAAGTTTGAAATATTGTGAGAAACAATCTGTGACACAGAGACAAGTGAGCACATGCTGTTGCAAAAATAGAACCTAAAGACTTGCTCAATGTAGGGTTGCCACAAATCTTCAATTTGTAAAAACGCAGTATCTGCGAAGCCCAATAAAGTGAAGTGCAGTAAAATGAGGTATGAGTCTATAACACCTTAATGTGAAGAATAAATAAGAAATTATGTGCAAATTTCTTGGCTTCAAATCAGTACGTGATACAGTATCTATAGGCTTGTGATTATTATTATAATCCTGATAGACACACATGACTTATCGTAGTGTTAGACATCTCCAGGATTGAAGAGAAATATAGTCCCTTTTACAAATTACCTTTTAAGGAACACTGTTAGAAGAGAAATAACCAATTTATCAGATTAACTCTCAAGTAAATGTGACTCTACACTAATCAGGGTCCTCTAATAAAAGGCATGAAATTCAGAGAATTTTATGTCCACAGGATAACTAAATACACTCAGATTATTACTTACAAATGGCCCTGGTTTTACAGAAGCCACTTATTTATTAACTAGAAAACTTTCTTAAAGATTAACTATAAGTCACATACAGCTTCCAGCCTACTTGGAGAGAAGAGAGACAATTGAGGGCTTGCCCTTCCTTCTACCAGCACCTTTCCTAAACCCAACCCTCATCGCTAGGCAGAGAGCACAGACCATTCGCGATGTGCTCAAAAGTGGAAAAATACTGAAAAATTACGTTCACTATTTGCCATGGAAATAATTTAATTTTGTATTTATTATGCATAAAAAGAAGAAAGAGCACAATAAAATAAGAGAAGATAAGGAATTCCTATTTTAACTAGGACACAGTGATTGGAGGGATCACTGAAGTGCAATGTGATGAGCTTAGTTTAGCCTGCCTAAAACTACCATGACATGAATTAAAAGAGAAGTCCACAGAGGGCAAAATCAAATATAACAATAAAATTATTGGATTTTATGTTCTTTTAAATTAACAGGGGGATTAATTAAGCAAATTTAAAATGACATTAAAAGTTTTAATACCATAAAGGCAAGAAGTTAAGACCCTGACTGTGTTTTACTCTCTGCCTTCAGTTTATATGTGGCAGTACAAATTCCTCTTCACTGATCACGTATAAATCTTTGCATAATGGGTGGCAGGATTTACTAAAGACAACTCTCAGAGAAAATTGCCTCAAGTTAGAATGCTTTCTTAGAATTCACACATCTCTCGATTTTACAGAAAAAATTGGGATTGTAGGTTGACCTTCATTCTTATTTTGAAAAAAAAAAGTGCAAATTAATTTACTTGGAGTTGCAATTTTGGGCATTACTCAGGCCCTTAAATCTTTATGTCTTCATCATTTCCAGCCCTGTGCTTACCTCTACAGTCACAAATTCATTCAACTTCTATTTAGTTCACAATACTGTCTTATTTTGAAGAACAATCTGTTTGAAGCATGTTTACATATGTGCACCTATATATGCAAAGAACACGGTACCAATTACAGAGTCATCCATTTTCCAATACACAAGATGTGCCCTAATGTTTCACGGCCATGTGCCCCCACACCCCAGGAAACAAAACTCAACAGCATGCACTGGCCAGAAGTAAGAGCAATTTAACAATGGTAAATGCTCTCTTTCCACCCTTCCCCATCTACCAGTCCGTGGGCGATTACTGTGTTTTTCACAAATAACCTGCTCATGTAAATAATGCGCCCACACACGTAACACACATGGCATGCCTGGGAAAATAATGCAGGAGAGCATTGAGCAGTTGGCAAGAAGGTATAACACATACATTATTTGCATAAAAATACACTAGTTGAGAATATTTTTGCCAATTATAACATTTGCCAAATATAAAACAATGAAATTTGAAATTGGCTTTTACAACCAGAATAACTAAAAAAAAATTTGGATATGTATACAGAGGTTTATTAAACAAAACTTAGTTAAATAAAGTCCTAGAATAGGAGAACAACATATTTTTTGTGGGGTTTTTGAAAGCATAAATGAGATAATCCATGTTACCTGCTTTGAAGCATGCCTGGAACTTGACAAGTGCTCACTGAGTTATTTTATATAAAACAATATTATAAATTTTGAAAATAAATAAGAAATAGGGCTTATGGGTAGAGTCCATCTATAGATTATGTATTTCGCTTTTATTCTCTCATACAATTGTTTCTGTTGACAAATCACATAAAGTCTGCATCTCCGTTAGGAAAATAACCTTTACACAGAAATTAAAATCAGTACTTAAAAACGTAGAGATGAATATCCGTAACATCCTTAAGGACGTGATCCTAAATTTCCATTCAATAACGCTAAATCACAATTATATCTGTTTAGAAGGAAAGCATCTACAGATTCCACTTAAAGCAAATTAAGAGCACAATTATCACTACCATACAATTTGAAGCACTTGGGATAAAGTCTTAGCAAATACCTTAACCACAGGCAAAACAGCAACGGAAATCTAAAAGTGAAAATTTAAATGAGTAGTTTTGGACTTTCCACTTAAACAGAACAAATTAGGTTTCTATAGTTTATAATGTAGAGAGGAAATGAATATGTATATGTGCAGAGATTTTGTCGGGAAGTTTGGAACCAATTTAAGAGCTTAACAACATCTATTTTTAACTATCTGATATGGGAACTGTGAAGTAAATTAATAGTGCCAGTTGAATTTTTTTTTCACTTTAAAAAATGCTATTCCTTTTAAACATAACTGTACTCACATATTCTTTTAAAAGTTGACATTTTACTAAACATAATTTTATAAAACTGTCAAAATTTTGTTTCTTGGAAAATCAAATAATAGAATTTTATAACGCAAAGATAGTTTATACAAAATGCAATCAAACCAGCATCAGAGCTGATCATCTCATCTACGAGTATTTCCAGTGATGGAGAAAATATAATTATTGAGATAGAATATTCTATTTGTTAGATCACTGTAATTGACCTCCCTCTGCCCACCCCCCCCCAAAAAAAACAGCTTTCTTGAAATAGGCCATCTAAGTTTTAAATTTAGCAACTTCACATATTTATCTTAATTATCTCAAGAAAGAAAATGTACTTATCTAGCCTCTAATGCATGAGTGTCTAACCTTGACTTAAATGCTTGCTTTTCCTTCAGACATTTCTTGTTTGCCATCGTTTCCAGAGTCCACAATCTCTAGGTCAATTCAACATAAAATATATCATTTTAACTGAAACCACTATACAAAATCTAGACTAGTCAGTGGAGAGAAAAGAGAACTGTTATCTTTGTTGATCTGGGAATTGTTGCATATATTAATAGAGTGTAAAATTCCATTACTCAGGTCTTGTTTGACATCATAGCATACAGCTTATTCATACTTGCAGTCCATCAGAGCATTTAAGATTTTTTGCTTTGTTTTGTTTTATTTTTTTAAAGGCAGTATCTATGAATCAGGGGTCCCTGGTGGTGCAAATATTAAAGAAGTCTGGGTTCCAACAGAAAGGCTGGAGGTTTGAGTCCACTTCTGAGGTGCGTCAAAAGAAAAGCCTAGAGATCTACTTCTGAAAAGTTAGCCATTGAAAAACCTATGGAGCACAGTTCTACTCTGAATATACATGAGTTCACAGTAAGTAAGGTCAACCTGATGACAGTTCTCAGTGGAAATTTGCTTTGTTTTAAATCTATGAATCAAGACTATACCGTAACTGTGTAATAGATTTTGCATCTAAATGAAGAATTTTATATTTCTCTATTTTCTTCTTCTTCTTAATCAGCAATGTTTTAATTATTTTAAACTTTTTATTTATAGCTTTGCTCTACTCGTAAAACTATTTAATAGAATGATTATAAATGTGCTAATCTTAAAGGATTTTTTAGGTTATTCAAAACATTGGTTTAATTCCCTTCCAACGTTTTAGTGGTGCTGAACTGATTGGAAATTTAAAACTATGCCATTGACTCTATCACAGACTCTATCAAATAAGAAGTTGATGACTAGAAAATGTGGTTGTTAAATGTCACATTACTGTCTTCTGAAAATCATCTGTCTTCCAGAGCAAGCTTTATAGCCTTGTTCCACTTGTAAAACAATTTAATAGAATGATTATAAATGTGTTAATATAAAGAATTTTAGGTTTTTTTCAAAGAAATTGAAGGGATCCTGAAGAACATTGGTGACAAAATGCAATAAAAAGTTATAAAACTTTGGTAAAACATGTTGCTTCAAGTAGTTGACATTAAATGTTTTATTGAAATATTTCTGCTTATTCTTTATGAATTCAAATTAAATAAGACAGACATTTTTATGTAGGAAAATAACCCACAGCAATCTTCATATCCTTCCATGAAGCTGTCATTGAAAGGTTACTGATATCTTTCTACTTTATTTCAATGCATGACCAGTGGAACTATTGAGCTTTCAGCAACATTAAATTAGAAACTCAATAAAGGTTGCACTCTTTAAGACCCTGATATTTCTCAGTTACTATGTAAAGATATATAGGAGGATATGTATGTAAAAAGAGTTCATATAAATTAAAGAGCATGCTTCAAGTAACTAATTTGTCCTAAAGCTACAGTACACATTTAGTGTCTAAAGTCTTCAATAATTCTGAACATCTAAAGGTAGAAATATTATAGGTAAGCTATAAATAAGCTACTTGGGAATTCTTATTTTCCTGAAAACTATGGATAAATTTAGAAAAACAAAAAAGCATATTATCACTTCCTTAAATTGGTCCCTTTCTAAGAAAAGAAATGTTTATATTATCAATACTGTATGCATGCTTTATAAGGCTAGGATTATGCATTTTATTAATAATTCTTATGCTATTACCTTTTAACATTTTACAACGTTTTAAATTTTAATATAAAATTGTAATTTATACTTTTAAAAATTAATTTTTGTTTTAGTGAATCCACATTTTCAACCAGTTATCAACTCATGGACAAACATTTTTGATCTATAACCACATTGCCTCCCCTCCCTCATATTTCCACCAGCTGCATTAAATCATTTCAAGCTAATCCTATGCATCCTATAATTTCATCCAAAAATATGTCAATATGAATCTCTAAAAGATGAGAATTATTTAATTAACACATACCATAGTAGACTTACCACTTACATAAAATTCAAAATTCCTTAGTATCATTAAATATTCAGTCACTATTTAACTTTTTCCAGTGGCATGATAAAGTTTATTTGAACTGGAATCCAAATAAGGAAAAAATATTATATTTATAGATGTGCTTCTTACATTTTCTATTTTATATTTTGTCCCTACATCTCCCAAGCTTTCCCAATCACAAGGAACTTTTTTTTTTTGTGTGTGTGTTCTTCTCAGGTTTACTATTTCTCAAGATCTTATACTAGTGGTCTTATAAAATATTTGTCCTTTTGCCTCTGACTCATTTCGCTCAGCATAATGCCTTCCAGGTTCCTCCATGTTATGAAATGTTTCAGAGATTCGTCACTGTTCTTTATCGATGCGTAGTATTCCATTGTGTGAATATACCACAATTTATTTACCCATTCATCTGTTGATGGACACCTTGGTTGCTTCCAACTTTTTGCTATTGTAAACAGAGCTGCAATAAACATGGGTGTGCATATATCTGTTTGTATGAAGGCTCTTGTATTTCTAGGGTATATTCCTAGGAGTGGGATTTCTGGGTTGTATGGTAGTTCTATTTCTAACTGTTTAAGATAATGCCAGATAGATTTCCAAAGTGGTTGTACCATTTTACATTCCCACCAGCAGTGTATGAGAGTTCCAATCTCTCCGCAGCCTCTTCAACATTTATTATTTTGTGTTTTTTGGATTAATGCCAGCCTTGTTGGAGTGAGATGGAATCTCATCGTAGTTTTAATTTGCATTTCTCTAATGGCTAATGATCGAGAGCATTTTCTCATGTATCTGTTGGCTGCCTGAATATCTTCTTTAGTGAAATGTGTGTTCATATCCTTTGCCCACTTCTTGATTGGGTTGTTTGTCTTTTTGGGGTTGAGTTTTGACAGAATCATGTAGATTTTAGAGATCAGGCGCTGGTCGGAGATGTCATAGCTGAAAATTCTTTCCCAGTCTGTAGGTGGTCTTTTTACTCTTTTGGAGAAGTCTTTAGATGAGCATGGGTGTTTGATTTTTAGGAGCTCCCAGTTATCGGGTTTCTCTTCATCACTTTTGGTAATGTTTTGTATTCTGTTTATACCTTGTATTAGGGCTCCTAGGGTTGTCCCAATTTTTTCTTCCATGATCTTTATCGTTTTAGTCTTTATGTTTAGGTCTTTGATCCACTTGGAGTTAGTTTTTGTGCATGGTGTGAGGTATGGGTCCTGTTTCATTCTTTCGCAAATGGATATCCAGTTATGCCAGCACCATTTGTTAAAAAGGCTATCTTTTCCCCAGTTAATTGACACTGGTCCTTTGTCAAATATCAGCTGCTCATACGTGGATGGATCTATGTCTGGGTTCTCAATTCTGTTCCATTGGTCTATGTGTCTGTTGTTGTACCAATACCAGGCTGTTTTGACTACTGTGGCTGTATAATAGGTTCTGAAGTCAGGTACGGTGAGGCCTCCCACTTTCTTCTTATTTTTCAGTAGTGCTTTACTTATCCGGGGCTTCTTTTCCTTCCATATGAAATTGGTGATTTGTTTCTCTATCCCCTTAAAATATGACATTGGAATTTGGATCGGAAGTGTATTAAATGTATACATGGCTTTTGGTAGAATAGACATTTTTACTATGTTAAGTCTTCCTATCCATGAGCAAGGTATGTTTTTCCACTTAAGTATGTCCTTTTGAATTTCTTGTAGTAGAGCTTTGTAGTTTTCTTTGTATAGGTCTTTTACATCCTTGGTAAGATTTATTCCTAAGTATCTTATCTTCTTGGGGGCTACTGTGAATGGTATTGATTTGGTGATTTCCTCTTCGGTGTTCTTTTTGTTGATGTAGAGGAATCCAAGTGATTTTTGTATGTTTATTTTATAACCTGAGACTCTGCCAAACTCTTCTATTAGTTTCAGTAGTTTTCTGGAGGATTCCTTAGGGTTTTCTGTGTATATAATCATGTCATCTGCAAATAGTGATAACTTTACTTCTTCCTTGCCAATCCGGATACCTTTTATTTCTTTGTCTAGCCTAATTGCCCTGGCTAAGACTTCCAACACGATGTTGAATAAGAGTGGTGATAAAGGGCATCCTTGTCTGGTTCCCGTTCTCAAGGCAAATGCTTTCAGGTTCTCTCCATTCAGAGTGATATTGGCTGTTGGCTTTGCATAGATGCCTTTTATTATGTTGAGGAATTTTCCTTCAATTCCTATTTTGGTAAGAGTTTTTATCATGAATGGGTGTTGGACTTTGTCAAATGCCTTTTCTGCATCAATTGATAAGATCATGTGGTTTTTGTCTTTTGTTTTATTTGTGTGATGGATTACATTAATGGTTTTTCTAATATTAAACCAGCCTTGCATACCTGGTATAAATCCCACTTGATCAGGGTGAATTATTTTTTTGATGTGTTGTTGGATTCTATTGGCCAGAATTTTGTTGAGGATTTTTGCATCTATGTTCATGAGGGATATAGGTCTATAATTTTCTTTTTTTGTAATGTCTTTACCTGGTTTTGGTATCAGGGAGATGGTGGCTTCATAGAATGAGTTGGGTAGTATTCCGTCATTTTCTATGCTTTGGAATACCTTTAGTAGTAGTGGTGTTAACTCTTCTCTGAAAGTTTGGTAGAACTCTGCAGTGAAGCCGTCCGGGCCAGGGCTTTTTTTTGTTGGGAGTTTTTTGATTACCATTTCAATCTCTTTTTTTTGTTATGGGTCTATTTAGTTGTTCTACTTCTGAATGTGTTAGTTTAGGTAGGTAGTGTTTTTCCAGGAATTCATCCATTTCTTCTAGGTTTTCAAATTTGTTAGAGTACAATTTTTCCTAATAATCTGAAATGATTCTTTTAATTTCATTTGGTTCTGTTGTGATGTGGTCCTTCTCGTTTCTTAGGGTTATTTGTTTCCTTTCCTGTATTTCTTTAGTCAGTCTAGCCAATGGTTTATCAATTTTGTTAATTTTTTCAAAGAACCAGCTTTTGGCTTTGTTAATTCTTTCAATTGTTTTTCTGTTCTCTAATTCATTTAGTTCAGCTCTAATTTTTAGTATTTGTTTTCTTCTGGTGCCTGATGGATTCTTTTGTTGCTCACTTTCTATTTGTTCAAGTTGTAGGGACAGTTCTCTGCTTTTGGCTCTTTCTTCTTTTTGTATGTGTGCATTTATTGATATAAATTGGCCTCTGAGCACTGCTTTTGCTGTGTCCCAGAGGTTTTGATAGGAAGTATTTTCATTCTCGTTGCTTTCTATGAATTTCCTTATTCCCTCCTTGATGTCTTCTATAACCCAGTCTTTTTTCAGGAGGGTATTGTTCATTTTCCAAGTATTTGATTTCTTTTCCTTAGTTTTTCTGTTATTGATCTCTAGTTTTATTGCCTTGTGGTCTGAGAAGATGCTTTGTAATATTTCGATGTTTTGGACTCTGCAAAGGTTTGTTTTATGACCTAATATGTGGTCTATTCTAGAGAATGTTCCATGTGCGCTAGAAAAAAAAGTATATTTTGCAGCAGTTGGGTGGAGAGTTCTGTATAAGTCAATGAGGTCAAGTTGGTTGATTGTTGTAATTAGATCTTCCGTGTCTCTGTTGAGCTTCTTACTGGATGTCCTGTCCTTCTCCGAAAGTGGTGTGTTGAAGTCTCCTACTATAATTGTGGAGGTATCTATCTCGCTTTTCAATTCTGTTAAAATTTGATTTATGTATCTTGCAGCCCTGTCATTGGGTGCATAAATATGTAATATGGTTATGTCTTCCTGATCAATTGTCCCTTTTATCATTATATAGTGTCCTTCTTTATCTTTTGTGGTGGATTTAAGTTTAAAGTCTATTTTGTCAGAAATTAATATTGCTACTCCTCTTCTTTTTTGCTTATTGTTTGCTTGATATACTTTTTTCCATCCTTTGAGTTTTAGTTTGTTTGTGTCTCTAAGTCTAAGGTGTGTCTCTTGTAGGCAGCATATAGATGGATCGTGTTTCTTTATCCAGTCTGTGACTCTCTGCCTCTTTATTGGTGCATTTAGTCCATTTACATTCAGGGTAATTATAGATAAATAAGTTTTTAGTGCTGTCATTTTGATGCCTTTTTATGTGTGTTGTTGACAATTTCATTTTTCCACATACCTTTTTGTGCTGAGGCGTTTTTCTTAGTAAATTGTGAGATCCTCATTTTCATAGTGCTTGACTTTATGTTAGTTGAGTCGTTACGTTTTTCTTGGTTTTTATCTTGAGTTATAGAGTTGTTACACCTTTTTGTGGTTACCTTATTATTTACCCCTATTTTTCTAAGTAAAAACCTAACTTGTATTGTTCTATATTGCCTTGTATCACTCTCCATATGGCAGTTCAATGTCTCCTGTATTTAGTCCCTCTTTTTGATTATTGTGATCTTTTACATATTGACTTCCATGATTCCCTGTTATGTGTATTTTTATTTATTTTTTTAATTAATCTTAATTTGTTTGTTTTTGTGATTTCCCTATTTGAGTTGATATCAGGACGTTCTGTTTTGTGACCTTGTGTTGTGCTGATATCTGATATTATTGGTTCTCTGACCAAACAATATCCTTTAGTATTTCTTGTAGCTTTGGTTTGGTTTTTGCAAATTCTCTAAACTTGTGTTTATCTGTAAATATCTTAATTTCGCCTTCATATTTCAGAGAGAGTTTTGCTGGATATATGATCCTTGGCTGGCAGTTTTTCTCCTTCAGCGTTCTGTATATGTCGTCCCATTCCCTTCTTGCCTGCATGGTTTCTGCTGAGTAGTCAGAACATATTCTTATTGATTCTCCCTTGAAGGAAGCCTTTCTTTTCTCCCTGGCTGCTTTTAAAATTTTCTGTTTATCTTTGGTTTTGGTGAGTTTGATGATAATATGTCTTTGTGTTTTTCTTTTTGGATCAATCTTAAATGGGGTTCGATGAGCATCTTGGATAGCTATCCTTTCGTCTTTCATGATGTCAGGGAAGTTTTCTGTCAGGAGTTCTTCAACTATTTTCTCTGTGTTTTCTGTCCCCCCTCCCTGTTCTGGGACTCCAATCACCTGCAGGTTATCCTTCTTGATAGAGTCCCACATAATTCTTAGGGTTTCTTCATTTTTTTTAATTCTTTTATCTGATTTTTTTTCAGCTATGTTGGTGTTGATTCCCTGGTCCTCCAGATGTCCCAGTCTGCATTCTAATTGCTCAAGTCTGCTCCTCTGAGTTCCTAGTGCGTTGTCTAATTCTGTAATTTTATTGTTAATCTTTTGGATTTCTACATGTTGTCTCTCTATGGATTCTTGCAACTTATTAATTTTTCCAGTATGTTCTTGAATAATCTTTTTGAGTTGTTCAACAGTTTTATCAGTGTGTTCCTTGGCTTTTTCTGCAGTTATCCTAATTTCATTTGTGATATCATTAAGCATTCTGTAAATTAGTTTTTTATATTCTGTATCTGATAATTCCAAGATTGTATCTTCATTTGGGAAAGGTTTTGATTCTTTTGTTTGGGGGGTTGGAGAAGCTGTCACGGTCTGCTTCTTTAAGTGGTTTGATATGGATTGTTGTCTCCGAGCCATCACTGGGAAACTAGTTTTTCCAGAAAATCCGCTAAAAAAAAAAATGCAGTCAGATCCCTATCAGAGTTCTCCCTCTGGCTCAGGCTATTCAGATGTTAATGAAGCCGCCTGGGGAGGGTGGGGGAGGGAACAGAGAGATAGGAGAGTAGCACCTCAGAATATAGCCAGAGTTGCTTGTCTTGCTTGGAATGACTATTATATCTGAGATTCCCGTGGGCGTGTCGCCTATGTGTGCTGGCTGTGTGGAGATTGCCCCCGGGGGTTCTGGCCCACTGGAGTCACGGTCAGATCCTCCACTTCCAGCCCCACGCCCAGCGTCAAGGCTCCCCTACTGGGACGGTGCACTCTCGACTCCAAAATCAGTCGCTGCCTCCCGGGGACTTCTCGTCCCTCCAGCCGCGTGGCCGTGCCACCCCCGAGAACTAGTTGGGCCTCCTCCCGGGGTTAGTTCAGATGGGTGGAGCAGGTCCCCGTGCTTGTGCCGTGACCGAGTGTCCCGGCTGGGACGCTGTTCTCCCCGCTCCAATACCAGTCGCTGCCTCCTGGGGATTTCTCCTACCGGCTGTGTCCCACTCCACCCGCGCAACCCGGCTGGGCCCCTTCCCGGGGTTAGTTCAGGGGGGTGGAGCAACTCTCCGTGTTTATGCCGTACCTGCGTCCAGTCCAGATCCCTGCGGGACAGTTCCCCGGCTCGGATGCTGCTCTTCCTGCTCTAAGACCAGTCACTGCCTCCCGGGGACTTCTCCTACCGGCTGCGTCCCACGCCGCCCGTGGAACCGGCTGGTCCCCCTCCCGGGGTTAGTTCAGGAGGGTGGAGCAGGTCTCTGTGCTTGTGCCGTACCTGACTGGTACACTGGCTCCAGGCTCTGGAAACAATCGCTGCTTCCCCGTATTAGTTCGTTCTCCGTCTCTAAATCTGTGTTTGTTGTTCAGGGTTCGTAGATTGTTATGTATGTGATCGATTCACTTGTTTTTCCGTGTCTTTGTTGTAAGAGGGATCCGAGGTAGCGTCTGCCTAGTCCGCCATCTTGGCTCCGTGCCACAAGGAACTTTTTTGAGAACTCCAAAAATTCCTTGGTACTAAGACTAATTTGCTAAAGTATTTTTTTTAAAAAATAAACAGTGAGGAGAGGCAGAGCCAAGATGGCTGATTAGGTAGAAGCTACCTCGGATTCCTCTTGCAACAAAGACTCAGAAAAACAAGTGAATCGATCACATACATGACAATCTACGAACCCTGACCATCAAACACAGACCTAAAGAGTTGACCTGAGTGACAGCGGAGCAAAAAGCTGCATCCCGAAGCAGCGAACGCTTCTGGAACCAGCAACCCGCATGACAGCCTTGAGCCCTCGTAGTTCCCAGGTACCAAGTGGCGGGGCTGATTGCAGCTTGCTGAGGTGGGGCAGGCACGGGACACAGCCCTAATGCCTAGCCCCCTGGGGTGACCTCCGTAGAGACTCAGGCAGCGCAAGCAGGCTGCTCACTGACAGGGCTAAAGAGAGACTGAGCAACCACGGGGAAGCAGTGACTGTTTTCGGAGCCTGGAGCCAGTGTCCCAGTCAGAAAACCTTGGCGCAGGGCTTTGGACTGGTCGCAGGGGGGCTGAGCACGGCATCCTGAGACGGCGCAAACATGGGACAGAGTCCTAGCCCCCAGAAGTGACCTCGGGGGAAGCCAAGCCAGGGCAGGCAGGCAGCGCAGAAACGTGGCTGACAGGAGGAGAAGTCCCCGGGAGGCAGTGACTGGTTTTGGAGCCTGGAGTGCGGCATCCCAGCCAGGAAACCTTGGCGCTGGGCTTTGAACTGGGAGAGAAGGAACTGACCACGGCTTCTGAGACAGCACAAGCACAGGACAGGGGTCTGACCCTCTGGGGCAATCTCGACCCAGCCAACGCACACAGGCTACACACCCCTCGGGAATCTCAGATAAAACAGTCATCACCAAGCAAGACAAGTAACTTTGTCTATATTCCTGGATGCTACTCGCTCCTATCTATCTGATCCCTCCCCTCCCCTTCCCAGGCAGCTTCATTAACATTGGAATTTCCTGGGCCAGAGAGTGAAGTGCTCTGTGTTTTTTTTTTTTTTTTTTTCCTAACGCATTCTCCTGCCCTGAGATAAGCAGCTACAAAAAACTCAGGGACCAAAAATCCTTCCCTGACTTCCATAAATTGGACTAAAAATACAGAACCAGCTCCAGCCAAGCATATGAGAGCCACAGCCTTGGGCTTTCATCCCTATAGGCAACAAGGTGGCTATTATAAAGCAAAGGCAATTCTCATAGTGATCTGACTGTAATTGTTTTAGCAGATTACTGGAAAGACAAGTTTCCCAGGTCTGATATCTCTACCTATTAAACAGAGCCCTCACTGACCCACAATGGGGAACTGAGTGAGGGCTGAAGCTCCACCCAAACCACCTAGCCTCCTGCCACAGAGGTCTGAGGATGGTGACACCTGCCAATCTGTAGAGGTACTTGCACTGGGTGCCTAAGGTACAGCTGCAGAGCCCACCCACCAAAGTGCTTTAGGAATAGAGACACACCTACCTCACTGGCACTTGGGGGAAGCCTGTCAGCAACCTGGCCCCCTGAAGTGTGACACCCTGCTGCTACTAGAATCTGGTGCACACAACTATCACCATTACTCCTCTACGTGAATAGGTGACAGTCTACACCACACACTTGGTGACCAAAAATCAGATTCTACTCAAGAATAGTGAATAGACTCTTAGGCTTACATATCTGGTAACAGCCCAAACCAGCTGGTAATGGGACATAAGTAATTCAAAGGCTACAACAATCAAGACAGCACAATCTAGTAGCCCCTCTATGTACATTGAAAGAAAAAAAAAAAAAAAACAAGATAAGACTCAGTGAGCAAATATAAAATAAATTATTACACTATCTTATAGATGGCTCAGAGACAGCAGTCGATATCAAACCACATAAAGAGGCAGACCATGACTGCTTCTACAACTCCCCAAATTAAAGAATCAAAATCTTTCCTAAATGAAGATACAATCCTGGAATTGCCAGATGCAGAATATAAAAAACTAATTTACAGAATGCTTCAGACATCTAGGATGACCTCAGAAATGAAATAAGGCAATCTACAGAAAAAGCTAAGGAACACACTAATAAAGCAGTTGAAGAAATCAAAAAGATTATTCAAGAACATAGTGGAAAAATTAATAAGCTGCAAGAATCCATAGAGAGACAGCATTCAGAAATAGAAAAGATTAACAGTAAAATTACAGAATTAGACAACTCAATAGGAAGTCAGAGGAGCAGAATCGAGCAATTTGGAAAGCAGAGTGGGGGACCTGGAGGATAAGGAAATTGACATCGATATAGCTGAAAAAAAAAAGCAGATAAAAGAAAAACCCTTAGAAACCCTAAGAATCATGTGGGACTCTATTGAGAAGAATAACTTGCGTGTGATTGGAGTTCCAGAACAGGGAGGGATAACAGAAAATGCAGAGAGAATAGTTGAAGATCTGTTGGCAGAAAACTTTCCTGACATCATGAAAGACGAAAGGATATCTATCCAAGATGCTCATCGAACCCCATATAAGAATGGTCCAAAAAGAAAATCACCAAGGCATATTATCATGAAACTTGCCAAAGCCAAAGATAAAGAGAAAATTTTAAAAGCAGCCAGGGATAAAAGAAAGGTCTTCTACAAAGGAGAATCAATAAGAATAAGTTCAGACTACTCAGCAGAAACCATGCAGGCAAGAAGGGAATGGGACGACATATACAGAACGCTGAAGGAGAAAAACTGCCAGCCAAGGATCATATATCCAGCAAAACTCTCTCTGAAATACGAAAGTGAAATTAAAACATTTACAGGTAAACAAAGCTTAGAGAATTTGCAAAAACCAAACCAAAACTACAAGAAATACTAGAGGAAATTGGTCAGAAAATCAATAATAGCAGATAGGAACAAAACACAAGGTCACAGAACAGAAATCCTGATATCAACTCAAACAGGGAAATCACAAAAAAAAATTAAGATTAATTTTAAAAAGAAAAAAAATGCTCAAAACTGGGTATCATTGAAGTCATTATGTAAAAGATCACAATAATCAAAAAAAGGGACTAAACACAGGAGGCATAGAACTGTCATATGGAGAGGAAAACAAGGCGATATAGGACAATACAAGTTTAGGATTTTACTTAGAAAAATAGTGGTAAATATTAAGGTAACCACAAAGAGGTCTAACAATTAAATAACTCAAAATAAAAACCAAGAAAAACATAACGACTCAGCAAATATAAATTCAACTACTATGAAAATCAGGAACACAAAATTTACAAAGAAAAACATCTCAGCACAAAAAAGCAAGTGGAAAAATGAAATTGTCAACAACACACACAAAAACGCATCAAAATGACAGCACTAAACACATACTTATCTATAATTACGCTGAATGTAAATGAACTAAATGCACCAATAAAGAGACAGAGAGTCTGAGACTGGATAAAGAAACATGATCTGTCTATATGCTGCCTACAAGAGACACACCTTAGACTTAGAGACACAAACCAAAACTCAAAAGATGGAAAAAAAATATATCAAGCAAACAACAAGCAAAAAAGAACAGGAGTAGCAATATTAATTTCTGACAAAATAGACTTTAATATAAATCCACCACAAAGGATAAAGAAGGACACTACACAATGATTAAAGGGACAATAGACCAGGAATATATAACCATATTCAATATTTATGCACCCAATGACAGGGCTGCAATATACATAAAACAAACTTTAACAGAACTGAAAAGTCAGATAGACACCTCCAGAATTATAGTAGGAGACTTCAACACACCACTTTCGGACAAGGTCAGGACATCCAGTAAGAAGCTCAATAGAGACACGGAAGACCTAACTGCTGCAATCAACCAACTTGACCTCATAAACCTATACAGAACACTCCACCCAACAGCTGCAAAATATACTTTTTTTTCTAGTGCTCATGGAACATTCTCTAGAATATATCACATATTAGGTCATAAAACAAACCATTGCAGAATCCAAAACATTGAAATATTACAAAGCATCTTCTCAGAGCATAAGGCCATAAAAGTAGAAATCAATAACAGAAAATTTAGGGAAAAGAAGTCAAATACTTGGAAACTGAACAATACCCTCCTGAAAAAAGACTGGGTTATAGAAGACATTAAGGAGGGAATAAAGAAATTCATAGAATGCAACGAGAATGAAGACACTTCCTATCAAAACCTCTGGGACACAGCAAAAGCAGTGCTCAGAGGCCAATTTATATCGATAAATGCATACATACATAAAGAAGAAAGAGCCAAAACCAGAGAACTGTCCCTACAACTTGATCAAATAGAAAGCGAGCAACAAAAGAATCCATCAGGCACCAGAAGAAAACAAATCATAAAAATTAGAGCTGAACTAAATGAATTAGAGAACAGAAAAACAGTTGAAAGAATTAACAAAGCCAAAAGCTGGTTCTTTGAAAAAATTAACAAAATTGATAAACCATTGGCCAGACTGACTAAAGAAATACAGGAAAGGAAACAAATAACCCGAATAAGAAACGAGATGGGCCGTATCACAACAGACCCAACTGAAAGTAAAAGAATCATCAGATTATTACGAAAAATTGTATTCTAACAAATTTGCAAACCTAGAAGAAATGGATGAATTCCTAGAAAAACACTACCTACCTAAGCTAACACAATCAGAAGTAGAACAACTAAATAGACCCATAACAAAAAAAGACATTGAAACGGTAATCAAAAAACTCCCAACAAAAAAAAGCCCTGGCCCGGACGGCTTCACTGCAGAGTTCTACCGACCTTTCAGAGAAGAGTTCACACCACTACTATTAAAGGTATTTCAAAGCATAGAAGACGATGGAATACTACCTAACTCATTCTATGAAGCCACCATATCTCTGATACCAAAACCAGGTAAAGACACCACAAAAAAAGAAAATTACAGACCTATATTCCTCATGAACATAGAGGCAAAAATCCTCATAAAAATTCTAGCCAATAGAATTCAATAACATATCAAAAAAAAAAAAAAACTACCGTGACCAAGTGGGATTTATACCAGGTATGCAAGGCTGGTTTAATATTAGAAAAACCATTAATGTAATCCACCATATAAATAAAAGAAAAGACAAAATCACATGATCTTATCAATTGATGCAGAAAAGGCATCTGACAAAGTCCAACACCCATTCATGATAAAAACTCTGAGCAAAATAGGAATTGAAGGAAAATTCCTCAACATAATAAAGGGCATTTTTTTTTTTTTTTTTTTATACAAAGCCAATAGCCAACATCACCCTAAATGGAGAGAGCCTGAAAGCATTTCCCTTGAGAATGGGAACCAGACAAGGATGCCCTTTATCACCGCTCTTATTCAACTTTATCCTAGGGATCCTAGCTAGAGCAGTTAGGCTAGACAAAGAAATAAAGGGCATCTGGATTGGCAAGGAAGAAGTAAAATTATCTCTGTTTGCAGATGACATGATCTTATACACAGAAAACCATAAGGAATCCTCCAGAAAACTAATGAAACTAATAGATGAGTTCGGCAGAGTCTCAGGTTATAAGATAAACATACAAAAATCACTTGGATTCTTCTACATCAACAAAAAGAACATCGAAGAGGAAATCACCAAATCATTACCATTCACAGTAGCCCCTAAGGAGATAAAATAATTAGGAATAAATCTTAAGGAAGATATAAAAGACCTATACAAAGAAAACTACAAAGTACTAGTGCAAGAAACTAAAAGGGACCTACGTAAGTGGAAAAACATACCTTGCTCATGGATAGGAAGACTTAACATAGTAAAAATATCTATTCTACCAAAAGCATACATACAATGCACTTCCGATCCAAATTCCAATGAGATTGTTTAATGTGATGGAGAAACAAATCACCAACTTCATATGAAAGGGAAAGCAGCCCCAGATAAGTAAAGCATTACTGAAAAAGAAAAAGAACGTGGGAGGCCTCACTCTACCTGATTTTAGAACCTATTATACAGCCACAATAGTCAAAACAGCCTGGTACTGGTACAACAACAGGCACATAGACCGATGGAACAGAACTGAGAACCCAGATATAAATCCATCCACATATGAGCAGCTGATATTTGACAAAGGCCCAGTGTCAGTTAATTGCGGAAAAGATAGTCTTTTTAACAAATGGTGCTGGCATAACTGGATATCCATTTGCAAAAAAAGAAACAGGACCCATACCTCACACCATGCGCAAAAACTAACTCCAAGTGGATCAAAGACCTAAACATAAAGACTAAAACGATAAAGATCATGGAAGAAAAAATAGGGACAACCTTAGGAGCCCTAATACAAGGCATGAACAGAATACAAAACATTACTAAAAATGACGAAGAGAAACCAGATAACTGGGAGCTCCTAAAAATCAAACACCTATGCTCATCTAAAGACTTTGCCAAAAGAGTAAAAAGACCACCTATAGATTGGGAAAAAATTTTCAGCTATGACATCTTCGACCAGTTCTTGATCTCTAAAATCTATATGATTCTGTTAAAACTCAACCACAAAAAGAGAAACAACCCAATCAAAAAGTGGGCAAGGGATATGAACACACACTTCACTGAAGAAGATATTCAGGCAGCTAACAGATACATGAGAAAATGCTCTCGATCATTAGGCTTTAGAGCAATGCAAATTAAAACTACAATGAGATTCCATCTCACTCCAACAAGGCTGGCATTAATCCAAAAAACACAGAATAATAAATGTTGGAGAGGCTGCGGAGAGATTGGAACTCTTATACACTGCTGGTGGGAATGTCAAATGGTACAACCACTTTGGAAATCTATCTGGCATTTTCTTAAAAAGTTAGAACTAACATACAACCCAGAAATCCCACTCCTCGGAATATACCCTAGAGAAATAAGAGCCTTTTTCATGAACAGATATAAGCACACCCATGTTTATTGCAGCACTGTTTACAATAGCAAAAAGCTGGAAGCAACCAAGGTGTCCATCAACGGATGAATGGTTAAATAAATTATGGTATATTCACACAATGGAGTACTACACATCGATAAAGAACAGTGACGAAATCTGTGAAACATTTCATAACATGGAGGAACCTGGAAGGCATTATGCTGAGTGAAATTAGTCAGATGCAAAAGTACGTAGGTTGTATAAGACCACTATTATAAGATCTTGAGAAATAGTATAAACTGAGAAGAACACATTCTTTTGTGGTTACGAGAGGGGGGAGGTAGGGAGGGGGGGAGAGGGTTATTTACTGATTATTTAGTAGATAAGAACTACTTTAGGTGAAGGGAAGGACTATGCTTAATACAGGGAAGGTCAGCTCAACTGGACGGGACCAAAAGCAAAGAAGTTTCTGGGATAAACTGCTTCGAAGGTCACGGGAGCAAGGCGGGGATTTGGGGACTATGGCTTAAGGGGACTTCTAAGTCAATTGGCAAAATAAATTCTATTATGAAAACATTCTGCATCCCACTTTGAAGTGTGGCGTCTGGGGTTTTAAATGCTAACAAGCGGCCATCTAAGATGCATCAATTGGTCTCAACCTACCTGGATCAAAGAAGAATGAAGAACACCAAGGTCACATGATAACTATGAGCCCATAAGATAGAAAGGGCCACATGAACTAGAGACTTACATCATCCTGAGACCAGAAGAACTAGATGGTGCCCAGCCACAACCGATGACTGCCCTGACAGGGAGCACAACAGAGAACCCCTGAGGGAGCAGGAGTACGGTGGGGTGCAGACCCCAAATTCTCATAAAAAAGACCAGACTTAATGGTCTGACTGAGAGTAGAAGAATCCCGGCGGTCATGGTCCCCAAACCTTTTGTTGGCCCAGGACAAGAACCATTCCTGAAGACAACTCATCAGACATGGAAGGGACTGGACAATGGATTGGAGAGAGATGCTGATGAAGAGTGAGCTACTTGTATTGGGTGGACACTTGAGACTGTGTTGGCGTCTCCTGTCTGGAGGGAAGATGGAAAGGTTGAGAGGATTAGAAACTGGCAAAACGGTCACGAAAGGAGAGACTGGAGGGAGGGAGCAGGCTGACTCCTTAGGGGGAGAGTAAATGGGAGTATGTAGTAAGATGTATATAGGCTTATGTGTGACAGACTGACGTGATTTGTAAACTTTCACTTAAAGCACAATAAAAATTACTAAAAAAAATAAAAATAACCAGTTAGTATAAAAATAAATACAGGACACTATTAAAATCATGAGGGTACAGGCTGATAGTTTTCACAGATTGAACATATTTATAAAACTACCATTCTGATAAAAAATAAAACATGACAACATCCCTAGAGCCCTTCATTCACCTCTTAGTGGCATTTCCTTCCATACCCAAAGTTAACCACTATCCTGACTTCTAATACCATAAATGTGTTCTTCCCCACTTAAAAGTTAAATTTATGTACATTTTATCATATTTAATTTCTATATATTTAACTAGACAATTATTGGAGGTGTCAAGGATTTTATTTTATTTGGATCCACAATCAACACCTATGGAAGCAGCAGTCAAGAAATCGAACGATGCATTGCATTTGGCAAATCTGCTACAAAAGACCTCTTTAAAGTATTAAAAAGCAAATAGGTCACCTTGAAGACTAAGGTGCTCCTGACCCAAGCCATGATGTTTTTAATCACCTCATATGCATGTGAAAGCTGGACAATAAATAAGGAAGGCCAAAGAAGAATTGATGTTTTTGAATTATAGTCTTTGCAAAGAATATTAAATATACCCTGGACTGCAAAAACAACAAACAAATCTGTCTTAGAAGAAGTATTACCAGGATGCTTCTTAGAAAGAAGGATGTTGAGACTACATCTCATATATTCTGGACATATTATCAGAAATGATCAGTCCTCAGAGGAGGACATCATGCTTGGTAAAGTAGAGGGCCAGCAAAAAAGAGGAAGACCCTCAATGAGATGGATTGACAGAGTGGCTGCACCAGTGGGCTCAAGCATAACAATGATCACGGGAATGACACAGAGCCGGGCAATGTTTCCTTCTGTTGTAGACAGGGGCTACTCAATGGCACCTAACAACAACAAAAACATTATTTTGTGTCTGGTTTATTTCACTCAAAACTAGGCTCATGAGATTTATTTATGTTGTTGTATCCAATAGTACTTTATTCAGACACTTTTCCTAATAGTATTCCACTGGGGGCGGGGGAAGGAATATATATTCACATAAACATACTTGCGTATACATTTTGGTACCTAGTTTTCCACAATAAATTACTGGGTCATAGGGTATTTGCATTTTCAACTTTAGTAGATATCTCCAAACATTCTTCCAAAGTAGTTGTACAAACTTTCACTCCCACCAGCAGCATACTGACAGTTTCAATTAATTCATATTCTTGCAAAAACAAGAAATTATTTGTCTTTTTAATTTTAAACAGCTTCATGTCTATACTGCTATATCATTTTGCTTTATTTTGAATTTTGCAATGACTATTAAGATTAAACAAGTTTGATTATTTTATTGACCATTTGTGAAACACATAGAGGTTTGATATTACTCATATTCACTTTTAGCAAGAATATTCCATTGGTAGAGCCTTTTTCATTTCCACAAAATAGCATATGAAATCAATATTTTCTGCTTTGCACAACATTGAAGGATTTAGTTAATCATTGCCTAGATTCATTATTCTATTAGATGTTGGCAGAATGGTGACATTCAAAATCATTTATATGAGGGCAGAGCAAGAGGGTGAAGTGAGTGGATGCTTCCATTTACTCCCCCAGCAACTAACCCACTAAACAAAGAATAACAGCAAGCAAAGACTGAGCTCTCAGAGCCCTGGACAGCAGCCGAGGTGTCGAAAAGTTGGGAGAGCAAGCATCCAGAAATTCTGAATTAGCACTGAAAAAAAACCTAAGGATAAGAATGCCCTCTAATGGTTCTCAGGAGAAGATGCCAGGCCTGCTGCCACTGGGTTGATTCTGTCTCACAGAAACCTTTATGGTGAAGTAGACCTGCCCGGTGCAGTTCCCAGGGCCATGAGTCTTTGAGGAGGCAGGCAGCCACATCATTCTCCCATGGAGCAGCTGGTGGGTGCAGGCCCCAGCTTTTTGGTTGGTAGCTAGGTGCTTGTCTGCTGTGCTTTTAGGGTGCCCAATCAGAAAATTTTCCCACAATATACAAAATTTAAAATTGAAAAAAAAAAAAAAACAACAGAATATCCCAGTTCAACAAAAAAGAGTGAAACACACTAAATCACAAAAGAAGGACCAAATCAAAAGCAATTTATGAAGAGTCAATTTCTCCTATGGAGGCCAGACTAACAGAAAGAATTGATAATTTTCAGACTATGGTGGTAAATATTTTTAAAGAAAGCAAAAAAAAAAAAAAAAAAAACAGGAAACAAATGGAGGAACAAAACGAGAGACTCAACAAGAAAATTGAAAACATAAAAGAGAGAACTACTGGAGCTGAAGAATAAAGCAACTGAAATATAAAAAGCAAGAAAAACACTCCACAATAAATTTGAACAGGCTGAAGAGAGAATAAATGAACTAGAAGACAAAATAACTGAACTTATAAAATCTCAAGAGAAAAGAACAAGAGAGGTGAACAAGCCCAAATAGAAATATGAGGTTCAATTAAGAAATCTAACGTTAGAAGGGTATCATGCTTGGAAAAGTGGATGGTGAACAAAAAAGAGGAAGACCCTCAAAAACATAGATTGACAAAGTGGCTGTAACAACAGGCTTAAGCATAGCAATGATTGTAAGGGTGGTGCAGGACTGGACAGTGCTTTGTTCTGTTGTACATAGGGTCATTATGAGTCAGAGCCAACTCGATGGCACCTAACAGAAACAACATTAGAATCATGGAATCCTAGAGTACCATGACAGCAATAAAGGCATAGAAACATTTTTCCAAGAGATAATCAGAGAGAATTTCACAGACCTGAACAGAGAATCAAGTCTGTAAATACAGGAAGTGACATGATCCACAATTAGAATAAACACAAAAACATTAACTCCACGCCATATCCTAATAAAATTCTTGAAACCCAAATACAAGGAGAGAATTCTGAAAGCACAAGAGAAACACACAATATAACATATTAAGTGTCATTCGTAAGAATCAGTACAGATTTCTCTCCATAAAATTTAGAGGCCAGAAGACAATGGAACAAAAAATATATAATACTGAACAAAAACAATTTCCAACCAAGAATTCTTTACCCAGCAAAGTTTTCATTCAGAAATGAGGAGGAAATCAAGACATTCCCAAAACAAACAGAAGCTCTGGGAATTTGCCGCTACCAGACTACCTTTGCAAGTAGTATTCAAGTGAGTACTTCAAATGGAAAGGAAAGAGCATTAAATAAATACTTCTATGTACAAAAAAATTTTTTTATGTACACATGGGAAAAATAAATTTAAAAAAAAATAACAGAGAGCGAGATTGCCAAAAATAGCTACAAAGTGGATAATCATAATGACCAAGTATATTGCATTTTCAGGGAATAAACTCAATAATGAAATCCCACAAAGAATACAACATCGAGTTTGTAAGAAGTAAATACAAAGTAAAATAATTGAATGTAGGTTGGATATTGATGTTAATGGAGACACTCTAACAGAAATTGAGGAAGGAGGAGCATATAAAAAATAGATTTATTATGTTAAGGTTGTATGTTAACTTTGGTTCATATGTTAAATGTTGTTGCAATGTAATATAATATATTATATATGTAATATAATATATTATACATTATAATATATATGTATAATGTAATATATGTGGTAACCAAATAAGAAATCACTAAGAAAACCATGCAGAAAAAAAGAAGGAAAGAAGCAAAAAGACAACACAAGAAAGCAACCAAATACATATTATAACATGGATGGACCTGGAGGGCAAAATGCTGAGTGAAACAGGTATAAATAAAAAAAAAAAGGGCAAATATTGTGTGATTCCTCTTTTGTAAGAAGACAAGAATAGATATACATAGAGAGACCAACGTTCATTGGTAGTTACCAGGGAGAGGAGGGGAAAGGGGAAAGTATACTTTAGATCTTAGAGATTTGTTATTTTTGGTGATCGTAAAAGTGGCATGGAACGTGGATGGAGCACAGCACAACCCAAGTAAAAATGACTGTTTGAGCACGTATGGATGTGTACAGGCATACTGGTATACGGGAAGGTATAGGTGTGTACATAGGCAACAACAGATAGAAGTATCTATCCAAAAAAACAAACCAAACCTGGTGTGTACAGAGGTGACAACAGATGGAAGTAGCTATCCAAAAAACTAAACCAAACCCATTGCTGTTGAGTCGATTCTGACTCACAGTGAGCCTATAGGACAGGGTAGAACTGCCCCATAAAGTTTCCAAGGAGCAGCTGGTGGATTCGAACTGCTGATCTTTTGATTAGCAGTCATAGCACTTAACCACTATACCACCAGGGTTTCCAAAAATATCTACAGGCACATGTAAATACAAATATGTTGTGCAGGCACAAATAGTCATTGAACACACAAATACGAATACTCCTCAGATATAACCAAACACCTTCCAAGATTGATTTTCTGGGTTCGAAAGCTTAAGACCATAGTCTTACGGGACAACTCTGTCAACTGACATAAAATAGTTCACAAAAATCGTGATCTGAATCCCAGTGAAGTGAGTAGCATCTGTGGTCTTAAAGCTTACGAGTGGCCATCTAAGACACAGCAACTAGACTCTACTCACCAGAAGCAAAACAGTAAGAAAGTAATCAAAAGCTCAGAGAAGACACAAGTCTACAGAAGCCACAATCTCTTCTACCCTGAGACCAGAATAACTAGATGGTGTCTGCCTATCACCACTAACCATTCTGACCGGGGTTACAATATATGGTCCCAGATAGAATGGGAGAAAAGTGTGGGGCAGAACATAAATTCTTAAAAAAAAAAAAAAGTAGACAAACTGGAACAGTAGGGAACAGAGAAAGTGGGGAAGAGAGAACTCCCTGAGACAATCACCTTGAGATACTCTTTAACCCTAGACTCAGGCCTATTCCCTGAAATTACTTTTTAGCAAAAGAGGAGAGTGGCACACAAAGTAAAGGACATTACCCGGAAGATCAGTGTTCTACTTAAAAATTATCTGTGTGAGACCGAAAAGTCAACAATTATTCAAAAGCAAAGATATAAAAGTAAGAGGGCAGGAACTAGAGTACTGGAAATAGAACAAATAGAACACACAAAAAAGAGAATGTTGACACATTGTTATAAAGGTAGCTAATGTCACTGATCAATTTGTGCAGAATTATCAAATGGGAACCTAACTAGTTGTGCAAACTTTCACCAAAAACTCAATAAAATGTTATTTAAAAAAATCATTTATAATTCATTGTATTCATCTGTAGCTTTAATGTTTTTGTAGAGGAATTTTCTCACATCAATTATTTGGTTATCATGAGAAACTGTTCATATAGGAGTTGGAGGTAAAAAAAAGTTTACTAATTTTTAGAACAATAAAATGCTAAATTCTCAAGTTTTTGCTACCTTGGGAGTCCTGAATTCCAAATTTCTCTTCAGCCCCACAAGACTGAAAAAGGTTAGCTGTATCAGATTTCCTAGCCTCTTGCAAAGAGGAGCAATTCATGAATTTTGACATAATTGACGAACTTCAAATCACTGAATTATTGTTTTTATTGATAGTTAAGCATACTATCTTTGGGAAAAAAGAGACTTTCTGGATTGGCATTTAAATTATTTTTCACATGACCCTGGTAATCTTTATTATCTACCTTTTTTCCCAGCATGGCATATAATTTCATTTTATAAAACTCCCAAATCTGGGATCAACCACTCCTCCAATGAGCCCTGGTTACTTTAGGCTAGAAATCCCAAACTAATACTAACCAAAAACAAAGGAACAAAAACAAACTGCTTGCTGTTCAGTTAATTCCAACTCATGGCAGCTCCATGTGTCACAGAGTATAATTGAGCTCCATAAGGCTTTCTTGTCTGTAATCTTTACGGAGGTAAATTACCAAGGCTTTCTTCCACAGAGACTCTGGTGGGTTCAAACCACCTACTTTTTGTTAGCAACAAACCAGAAACTATTTGTGTCACCCAGGGACTAGACATAATAAATTCCATTGATATCCAATTAATATACTGAGGACTTAATTGGCTAAACTTTTCTTCAGAAGTTTTACATCTGTGTTCATGAGTGATGTTAGTCTGTCCTTTTCTTCCAATATTTTTGTCAAGTTTTGATATCAGGGTAATTATAGCCATATAAAATAAGTTGAAGTCTTCCTTACCTTTAAATTTTGTGGAAGAGTTTGTGTAGAATTAGTATGTTTTGTTGTAGGACTCACTGCTGAAACTATAGGGTTTGTGCAGGTTTCTTTGTGGAAAAGGTATTAACTCCAAATTCCATTTCTTTAATAGATATAAGGCTATTAGGTTATCTATTTCTTCTTTTCCCCATGCATCTGTCAGTTTGTCATACGGTGGCGGCTTGTGTGTTGCTGTGATAGCAGAAGCTATGCCACTGGTATTCAAAAACCAGCAAAGTCACTTGTCTTTGGCTGGGTTCTCTAGACAAGCAAAACCAGTAAAGCATATAAACATGTATACATAAAAAAACAAAAAAAAACATAGATTTATATCAAGGAAATGGCTCACCTGGTTTTAGAGGCTGTAACATCTCAAGTCCGTGGGTGAGGATAGAGGCCTCTCCTGATTCACAGAGCCACAGGGGCTGGTGAATCCAAAATTGGCAGGTGGGAGAGCAGAGCTGTTGCTCACAGGCTGCAAAAATCCATGAATCCCAAGACTGGCAGGCAAGATCACAGGAAAGCTGTTAGCTTAAGTCCCAAGAATCAGAGGGCATATGAACAATTGCCAGCTGCAGAATCCAGAATGAGCAAAAGCCCCCCAGAACGTCCACCCACACTCGATGCAGGCCACATGGCCAAGGAAACTCCTTTAACTGATTGGCTACTCACAGCAGATTCCATCATGGGGGTGACCACATATCAAATCTCAACAGGGAAGTGACCACAACATCACATGACTGACAAAACAGAGGATCATAGCTCAGTTGACACACAATCATAACCATCACACTCCACCCCTTGTCAACCTGGAATCTGTATACAGCTCCATAAAACATACATAATCTCTGAATAAATACAATTATAAAGCCATTCTTGTGCCTAACATGATACAACAAACACACAAAATGGAAAAAGCACTAGCTCTGTTTACATTTTATATAAGAAAACAAAAATATCTGATGCACACATACATAGCAGCAATACTCATAACAATTACAGTCCTTGTTTCTGTAACTCATCACATGGCTGTAACTAGTACCTTTTTGAACCACCCATTCCGTATTCCCTTTGCCCTCAGTAAACACCTCTGCTGGTCATGAATCTTTGCCTGGTGAGGTGACCCAAACCTTCAGTCCTGAAGGGTCTGGGCCATTAGTAGTCATGTTGGAATTGGATTTCTGTAGTTTCCCATTGACTTTAATCACATGGCATGGTAGTACTAAGAGATGCCCTAAATCTCCTGCATTCCAGTCATACTCTTCTCTACCACCATTATGTAATATCAATTCTGTTTCCTCTTGGTAATCAGGATCAATCACATCAGCCAGTATGATAACTCCCTTCTTTGTCTGTTGATCCAGAGGAATAAGGAGCCCAAAGTGCAGACTGGGAGATGGAAGGTAATGTGACAGAAGTGGAAGCCATGGGCATTTGGGCCACTTCCTCGTGAACTTACTTGGGCCTTTAGGTCCTGCTTGGGCTCAATCTCATATATACTACTTCCGTTTAATGATGGGTTGCTGCTATGTACATCCAACTTTAAGACTCTGTGAGTTAGGTGACACCCAGTTCATGATGGGCAGCTCAGGCAGCACGGCAGTTTGGTGTCCCATGGTTAAGTGTTCAGTCTCTACTAAGGCCCGGTAACAAGCCAAAATTCTCTCTAAAGGAGAGTTGTTACCTGCAGAGGATGGTAGGGCTTTGCTTCAAAATCCTAAGGGTCTGCACTATGATTCACCAATAGGGGCCTGCCAAAGACACCAAACAGTATCTCTACCTGGCACTGACACTTCAAACACCATTGGATCAGCTGGATCATATGGCCAAAGTGGCAAAATGGCTTGCACAGCAGGCTGAACCTGTTGTAGAGCCTTCTATTCTTCTGGGACCCCACTGAAAACTAGCAGCTTTTCAGGTCACTTGAAAAATAAGCTGGAGTAGCACACCGAAATGAGGAGTATGCTGCCTCCAAAATCCAAAGAGGCCCACTAGGATTTGTACTTCCTTTTTAGTTATGGGAGAAACCAGATGACATAACTTTTCCTTGACTTTAGAAGAAATAGTTTGATATGCCACACACCTCTGGACCCCTAGAAATTTAACTGAGGTGGAAGATACCTGAATTTTTGTGGGATTAATTTCCCACAATCTAGCATGCAAATGTTTACCAATAACTCCAGAGTCACTGACACTTCTACTTACTAGATCCAGTCAGCATAATGTCACCAATATAATGGACCAGTGTGACATCTTGTCAATCAAAGTCCCTGTGGAGTAAATCAGGATTAAGAGCTGGAGAGTTGATGTAGCACTGAGGTAGGTAACTGAAGGTGTATTGCTGGCCTTGCTTCTGATGGTCCTTCAAAAAAGGTATGGAGAAAAAAGCATTAGGCAAGTCAATAGCTGCATACCAGTTACCAGGAAATGCATTCATTTGCTTGAGCAATGAGATTACATCTGGAACGGCAGCTGCAATTGGATTCACCACCTGGTTAAGTTTTTGATAACCCACTGTCATTCTCCAAGATCCATTTCCCCCCCCACAGGCCAAATAGGTGAGTTGAATGGTGGGAATCACCACTCCTGCATCCTTCAAGTCCTTGATAGTGGCATTAATCTCTGCAATCCCTCCAGGAATGTGGCATTGCTTTTGGTTACTAATTTTCTAGGTAGGGGCAGTTCTAATGGTTTCCACTTGGCTTCTCCTACCATAATAGCCCTTACTCCATCTGTCGGAGATCCAATGTGGGGGTTCTGCCAGTTGCTGAGTATATCTATTCCAAATATGCATCCTGGAACTGGAGAAATCACTACAGGATGGATTTGGGGACCCACTGGGTCTAATGTAAGACTGGCAAGAGCCAAGACTCTATTAATAACCTGACCTCTATATGCCCCCATTCTGACTAGTGGGCCACAATGGTGTTTTGGGTCTCCTGGAATTAGCGGTAGTTCAGAGCCAGTATTCAGTAATCCCCGAAAATTTCTGATTATTTCTTTTTCCTCAAGGAACAGTCATTCTCGTAAACGGCTGCAGATTCCTTTGAGGAAGGCTGGGAGAAAGATTAGCAGTATAAGCTTTTGGCAGTGTATCGAAGTCCTTCTTCAAGGGGAACCGGCCTCCCATTCAATCAAGGGGTTGTGGGTCTGTAAACTTGGTAAAGTCCAGGAATCGATTGAGGGCCATGATTCTTTATTCTGCGGATTTGAGTTAGACTCTTCTTCACTTGACCTAGAATTCATGCAATTGTACAAATCAAGTAAGTATTTAGTAGATTTACTATTTATTTCACTCCTAGGGACACCATGACTAAGTAGTCGACATCATAAATCCCTACAAGTTTTGATTTTGATTACTGCTTTGACTCTGCTGTCCATTATGGTAACCACACCCCCCTTGTCTTTGTCAGTTGAGTGCCACCACTTGGCCCCTACCACTACAGACTCCAGTCAGCCCCATTGTAGTTAGGTGTCTTAATTCAGTTAGGGCAGTTCCCACTGTCAAATCTGACTTACATAAAATAGTAATCACAGCAGTTTTCAAAGACGCTAGGGCTCCCTTCACAAATTTGTCCCTCACCGTTCTGGTAAAAGGTGTGTCCTCTGGGCACTTCACGTGTGAGTCTGTGGGTCTAACCTGATAAGTCCACTCTAGCATGCCAATTTCCCTAAGTCTTTGGATACCTTCTTTGACAGTATGCCAAGGCAGGACTGATGATACTTCAACTTGATTTAACATAGGTCACCATGTAATCCATGTTTCAGCTACCTAACCAAATAAACTACTACATCTTTCCCTAACTTCTTGAGCTGAAAAATTGGATGAAGAATCTGTATTTAGTGAGCCCATATCAATAAACTGAGACTGACCCATCCTTATGTTCCTTGCACCATTATCCCACACACTTAACAGCAATTCCCACATGTATTCCCCAGGTTTCTATATATATATATATATATATATATATATAAGTCGAGCAGTTCTTTCAGAGTGCAGTGTACCTCCTCCTGGGTTACACTTTGTACTTTACCTTTTGGGGCTCACAGAGACTTAAGTCTAGTTATAGGACTAGAAGCCAAAATTCAGTATTGTCTTGTAAAGCATCTGCCTCAGGTGATGTCTCAGGCAATGAATCAGACAAAGGCACTTTAGATGCAGCTGGGTTAATCTCATTAGAAGGGTGTGGAGGGGTTAATGGTTCTGTTGGCAGGAGTGATTCAATGGAATTTAGGGGCACAGTGTCTTCAGCTTCCTGATTATCTGCCCATATGTCCCCATCCCAAGTTTCAGGATCCCATTTCTTCCCAATCAATGCCCCAACTTTAACTTCAGACATCCTTTGAGGTTGACAGTTGAGTTGGTGGTGTAATTCAGCCTCTCTCACAATAACACTCTGGGTTTGGTTTTTGACAATATCAATTCTGTTACTATAAGAAATAAGGCTTTCTTTCAAGGCACGAGTGGAAACTTTGAGGTCATTTATGCGGTGCTTCAGCTTTGACTTTGAAGCCCTGAGTGCATCTCTTTCTTTTACCAGTTTGCCTAGTGAAAATAGAACCAACGAACCAGCTTCCTTATACTTCTCATTATAACAATATTGTATGAAGTTATCATACATGCAATCACCCAGAGCCTCGTCTTTCACCAATGCCTGATCTATTGGTGGTGATATTTTGTGTATTTGAATTGCCACATTGTGCCGTGGATTAGCAGTGTCTTTTTATTACTGGAAGCAGAGTCATCAACAACTTTAAGACTAACCAGACCTGAGACTTAATTTTGAAAATTCATCCTTACAATTTTATTTCTCCAGAACCACTTTCAGTACCAAATGTCTTGGGCTGGGTTCTCTAGAAAATCAAAACCAGTAAAGCATATAAACATATATGTAGAGAGAGATTTATGTCAAGGAAATTGCTCATGCTGTTATAGAGGCTGTAACATCCCAAGTCTGTGGGTCAGGATAGAGGTAGCCTCAGAGGCTACCGAACCCAAGATCCACAAGTCGGAGAGGAGGGCTCTTGCTCATAGGCTGGGAAAACCGATGAATTCCAAGACTGTCAGGCAACACTACAGGCATGCTGCTAGCTCAAGTCTCGAGAACCAGAGGTCAGATGAACAGGAGCCAGTTGCAGGATCCAGAAAAAGCAAAAGCCCCTGAGTCTTTCCAGAACATTCATCCACACTCAATGCAGGCCACATACCCAAGGAAACTGACCTTCAACCGACTGATTACTCACAGCAGATCCCATCATGGGAGTGATTACATATCAAATCATAGCAGGGAAGTGGCCACAACATCACACAACTTCTAAAACACTGAGAATCATGGCCCAGCCAAGTTGACACACATTCTTAAAGATCACATCACCCATGGCAGACAGATTTCAGCCGAGCTTTCAGACTAAGAAAGGAAAAAGGAATTGGCAGTCTATTTGTGAAAAGAATTAGCCAGTGAAAACCTTATGAATAGCAGTGGAACGTTATCTGATATACTGCCAGAAGATGAGCCCCTCATTTTGAAAGGCCCTCAAAATACAATTGGGGAAGAGTTGCCTCTTCAAAGTAGAGTCGACCCTAATGACATGGAAGGAATCAAGCTTTTAAGACCTTCATTTGCTGAAATGGCATGAGTTAAAGTGGGAAGGAAGAGTTGCAAAAACCCATTAATAATCAGAATGTGCAAGGTATGAAGTACGTATCTAGGAAAATTGGAAATCATCAAAAATGAAATGGAACACATAAACACTGATATCCTAGGCATTAGTGAGCTGAAATGGACAGTTATTGGCCATTTTGAATCAGATAATCACATAGTTTAATATGCCGGGAATGACAACTTGAATAGTGTTGCATTCATTGTCAAAAAGAACACTTCAAGATCTATCCTGAAGTACAGAATAGGAATTCCAGAACACTTAATTGTGCTCATGAGGAATCTGTACATAGATCAAGAGGCAGTTGTTCGAACAGAACAAGGGGATACTGTGTGGTTTAAACTCAGGAAAGGTGTGCATCAGGGTTGTATCCTTTCGTCATACCTGTTCAGTCTGTTTGCTGAGCAGATAATCCAAAAGGCTAAACTGTATGAAGAAGAATGGTTCATTAGGATTGGTGAAGACTCGTTAACAACCTGAGTTATGCAGATGAGACAACGTTGCTTGCTGAAAGTGAAGAGGACTTGAAGCACTCACTGATGAAGATCAAAGAACACAATCTTCAGTATGGATTGCACATCAACATAAAGAAAACAAAAACCCTCACAACTGGACCAATAAGTAACATCATGATAAACAGAGAAAAGATTGAAGTTGTCAAGGATTTCATTTTACTTGGATCCACAATCAACACCCATGGAAGCAGCAGTCAAGAAATCAAGAGATGCATTGCGTTGGGCAAAGCTGTTGTGAAAGACCTCTTTAAAGTGTTGAAAAGCAAAGATGTCACCTTGAAGACTAAGGTGCATCTGACCCAAGCTATGATATTTTCAATCACATCTTATGCATGCCAAACCTGGACAATGAACAAGGAAGACTGAAGAAGAATTGATTCCTTTGAATTTTGGTGTTGGGGAAGAATATTAAACATATCATGGACTGCCAAAAGAATGAACAGATCTATCTTGGAAGAAGTACAACCAGAATGCTCCTATGAAGCAAGGATGGTGAGACTGTGTCTTACATACTTTGGACATGTTGTCAGGAGGGATCAGCCCCTGGAGAAGGATATCATGCTTGGTAGAAAATAGAGTCAGCAAAGAAGAGGAAGACTCTCAACAAGATGGATTGACACAGTGGATACAACAATGGGCTTAAGCATAACAATGATTGTGAGCATGGCACAGGACTGGGCAGTGTTTTGTTCTGTAGTGCATAGGGTCGATATTAGTCAAAACTGATTCAATAGACACCTAACAACAACAACTACATCCTGAAGTACAAGACTGTCAGTGAGAGGCTAATATCCATACACCTACAAGGAAGACCAGTGAATATGACTATTATTCAAATTTATGCACCAACTACTAACGCCAAAGATGAAGAAATTGAAAATTTTTACCAATTTCTACAGTCTGATAAGCCCCACAGGTTGGAAGGCACTCAAAATATGACTGGGTAAGAGCTGCCTCCGCAAAGTGGAGTCGACCTTAATGGCGTGGATGGGGTTAAGCTTTCGGGACCTTTGATTACTCATAACAAGAATAACAACTATTGTGAGGAAGGCACAGGACTGGGCAGTGTTTCATTCTGTTGTACATAGGGTTGCTATGAGTTAGAATCAACTTGAGGGTCTCTAACAACAACAACACAGTCTAAAATTGATTGAAGATGCAATCAGAATGCATTGATAATTACTGTCGATTGGAATGAAAAAGTTGGAAGCATAGAAGAAGGACAGGTAGTTGGAAAATATGGCCATGGTGATAGAACTGATGCTGGAGATCACATGATAGAATTCTGCAAGACCACTGACTTCTTCATTGCAAATACCTTTTTTCAACTACATAAATAGTGATTATACATGTGGACCTCTCCAGGAAATAAACAGTAATCAAATTGACTACATCTGTGTAAAGAGACAATGGAAAAGCTCAATATCATCAGTCAGAACAAGACCATCAATTGCTCATATGTAAGTTCAAGTTGAAGCTGAAGAAAATTAGAACACGTGCATGAAAGCCAAAGTACAACCTTGAGTATATCTCAAGTATAGATTTGATGCATTGAACACTAATGAACAAAGACCAGACGAACTGTGGAATGACATAAAGGACACCATACATGAAGAAAGCAAGAGGTCATTAAAATACAGGAAAGACAGAAAAGACCAAAACGGATGTCAGAAGAGAATGAAACTTGCTCTTGAATGTAGGGTAGCTAAAGCTAAAGGAAGACATGATGAAGTAAAAGAGCTAGACAGAAGATTTCTAACGGTGGCTGGAGAAGACAAAGTGAAGTATTCTAATCACATGTGCAAAGATCTGGAGTTAGAAAACCAAAAGGAAAGAACACGCTCTGCTCTTCATTTCTCAAGCTGAAAGAACTGAAGGAAAAATTCAAGCCTTGAGTTGTGGATTGAAGAATTCTATAGGGAAATATTAAATGACATAAGAAGTATCAAAAGAAGATGGAAGGAACACACAGAGTTACTACACCAAAAAGTATAGGTAAATGTTCAACCATTTCAGGAGGTAGTATATGGTCAGGAACTGACTGTACTGAAGGAAGAAGTCCAAGCTTCACTGAAGGCATTGGAGGAAAACAAGATTCCAGGAACTGACAGAAGCCCAATTAAGATGTTTCAATAAATGGATGTAGCACTGGTAGTGCTCACTCATCTATGCCAAGAAATTTGGAAGACAGCTACCTAGCCAACCAACTGGAATAGATACAACTGAATACAGAAGTTATTGAACAATATCATCAATATTACACAAAGTAAAATTTCTCTGAAGATCATTCAAAAGTGGCTGTAGCAGTACATTGACAGGGAAATACCAGAAATCCAAGCCTGATTCAGAAGAGGACATAGAATGAGGGATATCAGCGCTGATGTCAGATGGATCCTGGCTAAAAGCAGAGAATACCAGAAAGATGTTTACCTGTTTTACTGACTCGGCAAAGGCGTTAGAGTGTGTGGATCATAACAAATTATAGATAACTTTGCGAAGTATGGGTACCACAAAACACTTAATTGTGCTCATGAGGAACCTGTACTTAGACCAAGAGGCTGTTGTTCGAGCAGAACAAGCAGATGCTGCGCTGTTTAAAGTCAGGAAAGTTGTGCAGCAGGGTTGTATCCTTTCACCATACTTATTCAATCTGTATGCTGAACAAATAATCCCAGAAGCTGAACTATATTAAGAACGGGACATCAGGATTGCAGGAAGACTCAGTAACAATCTGTGTTATGCAGATGACCCAACCTTTCTTGCTGAAAGTGAAGTGGACTTGAAGCACTTACAGATGCAGATAAAAGACTACAACCTTTTGTATAGATTACACCTCAACATAAAGAAAACAAAAATCCTCACAACTGAACCAGTAAGTAACATCATGGTAAATAGAGAAAAGATTGAAGTTGTCAAGGATTTCATTTTACCTGAATCCACAATTCACCATCCATACCATAGTCCAGAACTCATGGAATTAGGAGTCAAGAAATAAAATGATGCACTGCATTGGGGAAATCTGCTGCAAAATACTTCTTTAAAGTGTTCAAAAGCAAGGATGTCACCCTGAAGACTAAGGTGTACCTGACCTAAGCCATGGTGTTTTCAATCGCCTCATATGCATACAAAACCTTAATGAATAAGGAAAGCCAAAGAAGAATTGAAGCCTTTGACCTATGGTGTTGGCCTTGAATATTGAATATACCATGAACTGCCAAAAGAAGGAACAAATCTGCCTTGGAAGAAATACAGCCAGATTGCTCCTTAGATGCAACAATAGTGAGAGTACATCTTACATACTTTGGACATGTTATCAGGAGGAATCATTCCCTGGAGAAGGACGTCATGCTTGGTAGAGTGTTAGACAAAAAAAGGGAGACCTTTGGATTTTTTTTTTTTTTTTTTGGATTGACAGAGTGGCTGCAACAATGGGCTCAAGAATAGCAATCAGTTAAAAAGGGAGTTTCCTTGAGGGTGTGGCCTGCATTGAATATAAGTGGACTCTCTGGCTAGGCTCATGGGTTTTGCTCCCTCTGGATCCTGCAAGTGGCTCCTGTTCATCTAAACTCCAGTTCTTGGGACTTGAGCTAGCAGCTTACCTGTGGTCTTCCCTGGAGATTTTGAGATTTATCGATCTTCCAAGCCTGTGAGCCAGAGCCCTGCTGTCTGATCTGCCGATCTTGGGTTCCCCAGCCCTGTGGCTATCTGAATCAGGAGAAGCCTCCAGCCTGACCTACCGATTTGGGATGTCCCAGCCTGTATCCCCAAATGAGCAGTTTCCTTGATGTAAATCTCTTTACATGGTATTTATATGCTTTACTGGTTTTGATTCTCAAGAGAACCTAGTCTAAGACAGTGCATGAACTTTAGGATAATTGTACCCTCTATATGAACTGATCCCTTTATCATTATGAAATGAATCTCCTTATTGCTGGCAATATTCTTTTTTTCTGTAATTTAATTTGTTGTTAAAATTTTCACTCCTGCATTCTTTTAATTGGTGTTAATAAGCATGTTATTGATTTTTCTTTCCCTTTGCTTTTAATCTATTTTTATCTTTATATTCTAAATTCATTTCTAGTATATTAAATATAGTTGGATCTTGATTTTTTAAATCAATCTGATAATCTCTGCCTTTTAATTATGGTATTTAGACCACTGATATTTAATTTGATTGTTAATATGGTAGAATCTAAATCTATCATCTTGCCATTTGCTTTCTGTTTCTCAATCTGTTCTTTGATTCTTTTTTCTCTCTCTTTTTCTGCCTAGTTTTGTATTAAATCCATATTTTCTATAACTTTATTCATTCATTTTGCTGTGTATTAGCTATAATTCTTTGCTTTGTTATTTTAATGGTTACATTTATGTTCACAGAATGCAGCTTTATATTTTCTCATAGTATATCATCAAATGACAATGTTCCACTTCACCTATAGTATTAAAAAAAATTACTTCTACTTTCTCTTGGCCTTTAAAATTATTTTTACACATTTTACATTTCCGTACATTGTGAATCCCATATTATTTTTTTAATTTAGTGAGTCAATTATATTTTAAGAGATTTAAAGAATTAAAAAATTATACATTTATACATGTGGTTACAATATTGGATCTTTACTGGTTTGTGTGGATTCATTTTTTCATCTGGTATCATTTTCCTTGTGCATAAAAGACTTTTTAAAATATTTCTTGTAGTGCTGGTCTACTGCTAATGAATTCTTTCAGATTGTGTGTGTCTGACAAATTTCTTATTTTGCCTTTGGTTTTAAAAATAATTTCAGTGTTTATTATTACTATTATTATTACTTTCTCAGGTTGAAGCTGAAGATACACAAAGCAAGACCACGAGAGCCAAAGTATGATCTTGAATACATCTTGCCTAAATTTAGAGACCCTCTCAAGAATAGATTCATTGCATTGAACACTAATGTGTGAATACCAGAAGAGTTGGTGGAAGACATGAAAGATATCATACATGAAGAAAGTAAAAGATCTTTAAAAAATAGGAAGGAAGGAAGACCAAAATGTATTTCAAAAGAGACTCTGAAACTAATCTATAACTACAGCATAACTAAAGTAAACAGAAGAAATGATGAAGTAAAAGAGCTGAGCAGATGATTTCCAAGGGTGGCTCAGGAAATCAAGGTAAAATGAAGAAATTTGCAAAGATCTGGAGTTAGAAAACAAAAAAGGAAGAACATTATTGGCATTTCTCAAGTTTAAAGAACTGAAGAGAAGATTCAAGCCTAAAGGAGCAATATTGATGAATTCTAAGGGCATATAGATGAATTCTACGGGACAGAGAGGGCATCAAATGAAGATGGAAAGGATATATAGAGTCGCTGTAGGAAAAAAAAAATTGGCAGATGTTCAACCATTTCAGGAGGTAGCATATGAAAATAACTGCTGGTACTAAATGAAGAAATTCAAGCTTCATTGAAGGTGTTTTCAAGAAACAAATACCCAGGACCCGATGCAATATTAATCGAGATGCTACAATAACAAGATTCAACACTGGCTGCTCTTATTCATCTGTGTCAATAAATTTCAGAGACAGCTACTTGGCTGACTGACTGGAAGAGATCCATATTTGTGCCTTTTCCAAAGAAAGGTGATCAAACAGACTGTGGAAATTATTGAACAATAACATTAATATCACATGATAGCAATTTTCTTTTTCTGAAGATAGTTCAAAAATGGCTGCAGCTATACATTGACAGAGAATTGCCAGAAGCTCAAGCTGATTAAGAAGAGGATGTGGAATGAGGGATGTCATTGCTAATGTGTGACGGATTTGGCTGAATGCAGAAAATACCAACAAGATGTTTACCTGTGTTTTATCCACTACGTAAAGGTACTTATCTGTGTGATCATAAAAAAAATTATGGATAATATTATGAAGAATGGGAATTCTAGAACACTCACTCGTACTCATGTAGAACCTGTACAAGTATCAAGAAGCAATCATTCTAACAGAACAAGGTGATACTGAGTGGTTTAAAATTGGAAAAGGTGTGTGGTTGAATTTTTTCATCTTACTTATTCAATCTGTATGCTGAACAAATAATCTGAGAATCTGAACTACAGGAAGAGGAATGTTGTGTCAGAATTCAAGAAAGATTCAATAACAACCTCAGATATGCAAATGATACAATTGTGCTTGCCAAAGTGAAGATGACTTTGGGCAGTCAGTATGGATTTCACTAAACATAAAACGAAAATCCTTAAACCTGAACCAATAAACAAAATGATAAATGGTGATAAAATTGAAGTTATCAAGATTTTCATTTTACTTGGATCAATAATCAATGCCCATGGAAGCAGCAGTCAAGAAATTAAACTATATATTTCATTGGCAAAATTTGCTTCAAAAGACCTTTTTGAGGTGTTAAAAAGCAAAGATATTACTTTGATGTCTAAAGTGCACCTGACCCAAGCCACAGTCTTTTGAATTAGTGTCTTAGTTATCTATGCTATTATAGCAAAAATATCACAAGTGGATGGCTTTAATGAAGATAGATTTATTCTCTCACAGTTTAGAAGCCTAGAAGTCCAAATTTGGGGTGCCAGCTCTAACGGAAGGTTTCTCCTTTGTTAGTTCTGGAGGAGCTCCTTGTCATTAATCTTCCCCTGGTCTAGGAGCTTATAAGCACAGGGACCCTAGGTTCAAAGACATGCTTCCCTCCTGGTTCTTCATTCTTGGTGACACCTCTCTGTTTGCTTCTCTCTTTTCTATCTAAAAAGAGACTGATTCAAGATGCAACCTAATTTTGTAGATTGAGTCCTACCTCATTAACAAAATAGCCTCTAATCCTGCCTCATTAACATCTTAGAGGTAGGATTTACAACTTGTAGGAAAATCACATCAAATGACAAAATACTGAACAGTCATACATTACTGGGAATCATGGCCTAGCCAAGTTGATACACATTTTTTGGGGACACAATTCAATGTAAAACAATTGCTTTTCATGCATGTGAAAGCTGGACAATAAAAAAAGAAAACGGAATGTGTGATACTTAAAGTTGTGTGTCACCTTGGCTAGGCCATGATTCTCAGGGGTTTGGCAGTTATAATGTAGTTTGGTAGTTGTATAATGATGTAATCATCTCCAAGATGAGATCTGATATGATGTGATCACCTTCATGATGGGATCTATTGTGAGTAGTCAATCAGTTGAAAGGACATTTCCTTGGAGGTATGGCCTTCATCCAATATAGGTGGACTTTTTGGCAAGGCTTGTGGACTTTTTGCTCCCTCTGGATCTTGCAGCTGGCTCCTGTTCATCTGACCACCAGTTCTTGGGACTTGAGCTGGCAGCTTACCTGTGGATCTTGGGATTTGTTGTCCTCAGCAGCCTGTGAGCCAGAGGTCTGTTGACTGACCTGTCAATCTTGAGTTCATCATCCCCTGAAGCTACATGAGTCAGAAGAAGCCTCCAGCCTGACCCATGGACTTGGGACTTCCCAGGATTTACAACCATGTGAGCCACTTCCTTAATATAAAATCTCTCTCATATATATATATGTGTGTGTGTGTGTGTATGCATTTTATTTTTATTTATATATAGACACTGTCTTAGTCATCTAGTGCTACTATAACAGAAATGCCACAAGTGGATGTCTTTAACAAAGAGAAATTTATTCTCTCACATTCTAGTAGGCTATAAGTCCAAATTCAGGGTGTCAACTCCAGGGGAAGGCTTTGTTTCTCTGTTGGCTCTGGAGGAAGGTCCTTGTCATCAATCTTCCCGTGGACTAGGGGCTTCTCCACACAGGAACCGTGGGTCCAATGGACACACCCTGCCCCTGGCACTGCTTTCTTGGTGGGATGAGGTCCCCAACTCTCTGCTTTCTTCCCTTTCCTTTTATCTCTTGTAAGATAAAAGGTGGTGCAGACCACACTCCAGGGAAACTCCCTTTACATTGAATCAGGAATGTGATCTGAAAAAGGGTGTTACATCCCACCCTAATCTTCTTTAACCACAGACAGAAATTATGATTTAGAACACATAGGAAACTCACAAAATTGAGGACAACCACACAATACTGGGAAACATGACCTAACCAAGTTGACACATATTTTTAGGGTCACTTCAATACATGAAAGACGCTTCACTGGCTTTGCTTCTCTAGAGAGCCCAGCCTAAGACAGAAAGAGAATTCACATTTTGAATTGTGGTATTGGCAAAGAATACTGAAATACTGGGAAATACCAAGGACTACCAGAAGAATGAATAAATCTGTCTTGGGGGAAGTACATCCACAATGCTATTCAGAAGTGAGGATGACCAGACTTCTTGCTTATTTTAGACACATCATCAAAAAAGATCAATTACTAAATAAGGACATCATGTTTGGTAAAGTAGAGGGGCAGCAAAAACAAGGGAAATCCTCTGTGAGAAAGACTGACACAGTGGCTGCAACACTGGGCTCAAACATATCAAAAATTGTGCAGATGACACAGGACTGGGCAATATTTCCTTTTGTAATGGATTGAATTGTGTCCCCTCAAAATATCTGTCAACTTGTCTAGGTCATGATTCCCAGTATTGTATGGCTGTGTACCATTTTGTTATCTGATGTAATTTCCATATGTGCTATAAATCCTATTACTATGATGTGATGAGATGGATTAGTGCCAGTTATATTGATGAGATATAAAAGATTAGATAATGTCTTAAGCCAATCCCTTTTGAGATATAAGAGAGAAGCGAGCAGAAAGATGGGGGAAATCATACCACCAAGAAAGCAGTGCAGGAGCAGAGTGTGTCCTTTGGACCTGACGTTCCTGTGCAGAGAAGCTCCTAGACCAATGGAAGACCGATGACACAGACCTTCCTCCAGAGATAACAAAGAAAGCCCTTTCCTGGAGCTGATGCCCTGAATTTGGACTTCTAGCATATTAGACTGTGAGAGAAAAAATTTCTCTTTGCTAAATCCATCCACTTGTGGTATTTCTGTTAAAGCACCACTAAATAACTAAGACACCTACCCTTACACATAAGGTCTTCAAGAGTTGGAGCCAACTCATGACAGCTAACAACAGCAATATAGTATATGTACATATATTCATATGTATAGTATTTACTTCTGTTGGATGTATAACTGAGAACACATACATATATATAAAACCACCCAGTGCCGTCGAGTCGATTCTGACTCATAGCGACCCTATATAGGACATGTATATATACCCCCCCAAAACACCAAACTGATTGCCATTGAGTCGATTTCAACTCATAGCGACCCTATAGGATAGAGTAGAACTGCCCCACAGGATTTCCAAGGAGTGCCTGGTGGATCTGAGCTGCTGATGTTTTGGTTAGCAGCTGTAGCACCTAACCGCTACGCAGCCAGCGTTTCCATACACATACATATATATACACACACACACACATAATACACTATATTTATTCAAATATACAGGAGGCAGAGCCAAGACGGCAGAATAGCCAGATGCTTCTGGCGATCCCTCTTACCACAAAAACCCGAAACAACAAGTGAAACAATTATATTTATGACAAGCTAGGAGACCTGAACATCAAAGGAAATCTTAGAAAACAGACTGAGTGGCAGTGGGAGGGAGAGATGATTCAGAAGCGGAGAGGAGTTGCTGGACCTTAATTGCCAGGATCCCTCAGGCACCATTCCCAGGAGTGGCTGCCGCAGGGTGGTAGTAGTGTTCGGCTGCAGTTTCCTCAGGGAGAAGCAGCCAGCTGCACAGCCTACTCACACTTCCAGAACCAGAGAAGAACGGTGCTCTCAGCAAAAGCTAAGGACTATGCATGCATTTTACTGCACTCCCCACCCCCAAGCTGGCTTCAGAGGCTGTTGATTTCCCTGGGCCTGAGATAGGTCCTGTTGAGCACCAGTAACCATTCTCCCGACCTTGGAGAAGGGATAAAATGGGGGAAAAGATAATCTGCCAGCTCCACTAACCTGGGGAGCTCCAGACAGAAGCAGCTCCTGTCTGGGCATAAACAGTCTGTGAACTTTGAATACCTTTGCCCCCTGCATGGACATTTTTGGGCCTATTTCGGGAGAATAGGCCATTGTTGGCAGATGACAACTGTTTCATCTGTGCAGTGGAGAGGTGGGTATTTGATATTTGGCACCACTGTGCCCATTAAACAGGGTACTCACCTACCCACATCAGGGGCCTAAGGACTGGTGGCTCCACTCAGGTCACGCAGCCACCTGTGACAAGGGTCCAAGGATAACTGGTACCTCCCAGTCCTTACAACGAAAAGCATCTGGTGCCCATGGTCCATCTATAAAACCCACCCAATTGTGCACTCTAGGGAACAAGGACATGCTTTCCTCACAGACACTTGAGGGATGGTTGTCAGCCCCTGCCTTGTTCAGAGCATGATCCCCTGATGCAACCTATCACCCCTGCCCCTCTAAGACTGTAGGACAAAGCCTGTACCACACACTTGATGACCACCTACCTGGACACCTGAGCTGAATCCATACAAGAAAAGTGAATGTACTCCTAGACTGCTATACCTGATAATAGCTCTAGCCATCTGGTGACAGCACATCAGAACTTCAAAGGCAAAAATAAGCAAGTTAGCTCACTCGAGCAACCCATTAGCACACATCAAAACAAAACAAAGCAAGAAGCTAGGATACGGTGAGCAAACATAAAATAAAGTAATACAATAACTTATAGATAGTTCAGAGGCAACAGTCAATATCAAATCACATAAAGAAACAGAACACGATCACTTTGACAAGCTCTCAAAACAAAGAACCAAGGGATCTTCTAGATGAAATTGCCTTCCTGGAATTACCGGATGCAGAATACAAAAGATTAATATACAGAACCCTTCAAGACATGAGGGAGGAGATTAGCAATATGCAGAACAAGCCAAGGAACACACAGTTAAAGCAGCTGAAGAAATTAAACAGGTTATTAAAGAACATAATGAAAAATTTAATAAGCTGCAAGAATACATAAAGAGCAATCAGAAATCAGAAGATTAACAATAAAACTACAGAATTAGAAAACTCAGTAGAAAGTCAGAGGAGCAGAATCGAACAAATGGAAGGCAGAATTGGTGAGCTTGAAGAAAAAGTACTTGGCACCAATATATCTGGACAAAAATCAGATAGAAGAATTAAAAAAAAATGAAGAAATCTTAAGAATCATGTGGGACTCTATCAAGTGGAATAACCTAGTAGTGACTGGAGAACCAGAAAAGGGAGGGACAACAGAAAAACAGAATAGTTGAAGATTTTTTGGCAGAAAACTTCCCTGATATCAGGAAAGATGTCAAGATATCTATCAAAGATGGTCATCGAACTCCACATAAGGTAGATCTCAAAAGAAAGTCACCAAGACAGATTATAATCAAACTTGCCAAAACCAAAGATAAAGAGAGCATTTTAAGAGCAGCTAGGAGTCACCTGGAAAGAAGAGTCAATAAAAATAAGCTCGGTCTACTCAGCAGAAACCATGCAGGCAAGAAGGCAATGAGATGACTAATATGAAGCATTAAATGAAAAAAAAAAAAATGCTAGCCTAGTATCATATATCCAGCAAAACTGTCTCTCAAATATAAAGGTGAAATTAAGACATTCCCAGATAAACAGAAGTTTAGAGAATTCATAAAAACCAAACCAAAACTACAAGACATGCTAAAGGGAGTTCTTTGGTTAGAAAATCAATAATATCAGGTATCAACCCAAGACTAGAACACTGGACAGAGCAATCAGATGTCAACCCAGATAGGGAAATCACAAAAATAAATCAAGATAAAAAAACGCTCAAAACAGGGAAACAGCGATGTTATTGTATAAAAGAAGACAACATGAAACAACAAAGAGGAACTAAGAAATGTAGTCATAGATCTTTCATATGGAGAGGAAGACAAGACAATATAAAGAAATAAATGTTAGGTTTAAAGTTAGAAAAATAGGGGTAAATATTAAGGCAACCAAAATGGAGATGAACTATGCTACACATCAAAATAAAACACAAGAAAAAAATAGAGGCTCAGTAGAGACAAAATCAACAACAATGAATACGAGGAAAAGACAATATATAAAGATAAACTACTCAGCACAAAAAATTAATTGGGAAAAAGAACCTGTCAACAACACAGAAAAAAAGACATCAAAATGACATTCATACTTACCCATAATTACGCAGAACGTAAATGGACTAAACGCACCAATAAAAAGACAGATAGTGGCAGATTGGAAGAAAAAACGTGATCCATCTACATGTTGCCTACAAGAAACACACCTTAGAGACACAAACTAAAATTCAAAGGATGGGAAAAAAAATCAAGCAAAAACAATCAAAAAAGAACAGGAGTGGCAATATTAATTTCTGATCAAATAGACCTTAAAGTTAAATCCACCACAAAGGATAAAAAGGACACCATATCATGATTAAAGGGTCAGGAGGATATAACCATATTAAATATTTAGGCACCCAATGACAGGTCTGCAAGATACATAAAACAAACTCAGCATTGAAAAGTGAGATACACAGCACCACAGTTATAGTAGGAGACTTCAACACATTTTCGGTGAAGGACAGGACATCCAGAAAGAAGCTCAGAAAAGACACTGAAGATCTAAATGCCACAATCAGCGAACTTGATCTTATAGACATATACAGAACACTCCACTCAACAGTAGACAAGTATACTTCCTTTTCTAGTGCACATGGAACATTCTCTAGAAGAGACCACATTAAAAAAAAAAAAATAGTAGGTCATAAAGCAATTCTTAGAAGAATCTAAAATGCTGAAATATTAAAAAGCATATTCTTTGACCATAAGCCCATAAAAGTAGAAATCAATAACAGAAAAAGCAGGGAAAAGAAATCAAACACTTGGAGACTGAACAATACCCTGCTCAAAAACGACTGGATTACAGAAGACATTAAGGATGGAATAAAGAAATTTATTGAATTCAATGAGAATGAAAACACTTCCTGTTACAACCTTTGGGACACAGCAAAAGCAGTGCTCAGAGGTCAATTTATATCAATAAATACAAAAGAAGAAAGGGCCAAAATCAAAGAATTATCCCTACAACTTGAACAAATAGAAAGAGAGCAACAAAAGAAACCCTCAGGCACCAGAAGAAAGCAAATAATAAAAATAGAGCAGAATAAATAGAAAACAGAAAAACAATTGAAAGAATTAACAAAACCAACAGCTGGTTCTTTGAAAAAAAATAATAAAATTGATAAACCATTGGCCAAACTGACAAAAAAAAAAAAAAAAAACAGGAGAAAAGCAAATAACCCAAATAAGAAATGAGATGGGCAATATTACAAAAGACCCAACTGAAAGAATCATACCAAATTGCTGCAAAAAATTGTACTCTAACAAGTTTGAAAACCTAGAAGAAATGGATGAATTTCTAGAAACACACTGCCTACCTAAACTAACACAAACAGAGATAGAACAACTAAACAGACCCATAACAAAAGAAGAGGTTAAAAAGGTAATCAAAAAACTCCAAACAACAACCAAAAAAACCCTGGCCCGGACGGCTTCACTGCAGAGCTCTACCAAACTTTCAGAGAAGAATTAACACCACTACTACTAAAGGTATTTCAGAGCATAGAAAAGGATGGAATACTCCCAAACTCATTCTATGAAGCCACCATATCCCTGATACCAAAACCAGGTAAAGACACAACAAAAAAAGAAAATTATAGACCTATATCCCTCATGAACTTAGATGCAAAATCTTCAACCAAATTCTAACCAATAGAATTCAACAGCATATCAAAAAAAATAATTCACCATGATCAAGTGGGATTCATGCTAGGTACGCAGGGATGGTTCAACATTAGAAAAACAATTAATGTAATCCATTATATATATAAAACAAAAGACAAGAATCACATGATTTTATCAATTGATGCAGAAAAGGCATTTGGCAAAGTTCAACACCCATTCATGATAAAAACTCTCAGCAAAATAGGAATAGAAGGAAAATTCCTCAGCATAATAAAGGGTGTTTATAGAAAGCCAACAGCCAACATCATCCTAAATGGAGAGAGTCCGAAAGCATTCCCCTTGAGATCGGGAACCAGACAAGGATGCGTTTTATCACCACTCTTATTCAACATTGTGTTGGAGGTCTTAGCCAGAACAATTAGGCTGGATAAAGAAATAAAGGGCATCCAGATTGGCAAGGAAGAAGTAAAAGTATCTCTATTTGCAGAAGACATGATCTTATACACAGAAAACCCTAAGGAATCCTCAAGAAAACTACTGAAACTAATAGAAGAGTTCAGCAGAGATTCAGGTTACAAGATCCCAAACCCAGTTACAAGATATCCATACAAAAATCTGCTGGATTCCTCTACACCAACAAAAAGAACATGGAAGAGGAAATCACCAAATCAATACCATTTGCAGTAGTCCCCAAGAAGATAAAACACTTAGAGATAAATCTTACCAGAGATGTGACTTTTACAAAGAAAACTACAAGACACTACTGCAAGAAACCAAAAAGAGACTTACATAAGTGGAAAAACATACCTTGCTCATGGATAGGAAGACTTCACATTGTAAACATGTCTATTTTACCAAAAGTGATCTATAAATACAATGCAATTTTGAACGAAATTCCAATGACATTTTTTAATGAGATGGAGAAACAAATCACCAATTTCATATGGAAGGGAAAGAGGCCTGGATAAGTAAAGCATTGCTGAAAAAGAACAAAATGGGAGGCTTCACTCTACCTGATTTTAGAACCTATTATACTGCCACAGTAGTCAAAACAGCCTGGTACTGGTACAACAGATACATAGACCAATGGAACAGAATTGAGAATCCAGACATAAATCCATCCACGTATGAGTAGTCGCTACTTGACAAAGGCTCAAAGTCAGTTAAATGGGGAAAAGACAGTCTTTTTAACAAATGGTGCTGGCATAACTGGGTATCAGTCTGCAAAAAAACGTAACAAGGCCCATATCTCACACCATGCACAAAAACTAACTCAAAATGGATCAAAGACCTAAACATAAAATTTAAAACAATAAAGATCATGGAAGAAAAAACAAGGACAACGGTAGCAGCCCCAACACATGGCACAAACAGTATACAAAACATTACTAACAATGCAGAAGAGAAACTAGATAACTGGGACCTCCTAAAAATCAAACACCTTTGCTCACCCAAAGACTTCATCAAAGAGTAAAAGATTACCTATAGACTGGGAAAAAGGCTTTTAGCTATGATATTTCTGATCAGCGTCTGATCTCTAAAATCTACATGATACTGCGAAAACTTAACAACAAAAACACAAACAACCCAATTAAAAAATGGACAAAAGATATGATCAGGCATTTCACTAAAGAAGGTATTCAGGTAGCTAACAGACACATGAGGAAATGCTCACAATAATTAGCCATTAGAGAAATGCAAATCAAAACTACAAATGAGATTCCATCTCACGCCAACAAAGCTGGCATTAATCCAAAAAACACAAAATAATAAACATAGGAGAAGTTGTGGAGAGTCTGGAATACTTATACACTGTTGGTGGGAACATAAAATGGCACAACCTCTTTGGAAAACGATTTGGCGTTTCCTTAAAAAGCTGGAAATAGAACTACCATTTGATCCAAGAATCCCACCCCTTGGAATATATCCTAGAGAAATAAGACCCTTTACATGAACAGATATATGCACACCCGTGTTCACTGCAGCACTGTTTACAATAGCAAAAAGATGAAAGCAACCAAGGTGCCCATCAATGGATGAATGGATAAATAAATTATGGTGTATTCATGCAATGGAATACTACATATCGATAAAGAACAAAGATGAAACCGTGAATCATTTCATAACATGGAGGAATCTGGAAGGCATTATGCTGAGTGAAATTAGTCAGTTGCAAAAGGACAAATATTGTATAAGACCGCTATTATAAGAACTTGAGAAGTAGTTTAGACATAGAAGGAAATATACTTTGATGGTTACGAGGAGCGGGGGGAGGGAGGGAGGCAGGGAGAGGGTTTTCACTAATTAGATAATAGATAAGAGCTATTTTAGGTGAAGCAAAAGACAACACACAATACGGGAGAGGTCACACACTGGGCTAAACCAAAAGCAAAGAAGTTTCCTGGATAAACTGAATGCTTCGAAGGCCAACGTAGCAGGGGTGGGGGTTTGGGGGCCATTGCTTCTGGGGACATCTAAGTCAATCAGCATAATAAAATCTATTACGAAAACATTCTACATCTCACTTTGGAGAGTGGTGTCCGGGGTCTTAAATGCTAGCAAGTTGCCATCTAAGATGCATCAATTGGTCTCAGCTCACTTGGAGCAAAGGACAATGAAGAACACCAAAGACACAAGGTAATTATGAGCCCAAGAGGCAGAAAGGGCCACATAAACCGGATGCTACATCAGCCTGAGATGAGAATTGGATGGTGCCCGGCTACACCCTATGTCTGCCCTGACAGGGGACAAAACAGAGAACCCCCGAGGCAGCAGGAGAGCAGTGGGATGCAGACCCTAAATTCTCATAAAAAGACCAGACTTAATGGTCTGACTGAGACTAGAAGGACCCCGGAAGTCATGGTCCCCAGACTTTCTGGTAGTCCAAGACAGGAACCATTCCCAAAGCCAACTCTCCAGACAGGGACTGGAGTGTACAATAGGATAGAAAATGATACTGGTGAAGAATGAGCGTCTTGGATCATGTAGACACATAAGACTATGTTGGCATCTCCTGTATGGAGGGGAGATGAGAGGGCAGAGGGGGTCAGAAGCTGGCCATATGCACGAGAAAAGAGAGAGTGGAGGGAAGGCGTGTGCTGTCTCATTAGGGGGGAGAGCAATTAGGAGTATATAGCAAGGTGTATATAAATTTTTGTATGAGAGACTGACTATTTGTAAACTTTCACTTCAACTGTGATAAAAATAAAAAAAAGAAATATACATGTTTGTGACAGATAAAATGAAAACAAACAAAATACAAAACATCATTAATATATATGTCAATTTGAAACCAAAAAAAAAAAAAAAAAAAAAAACCCACTGCCGTCAAGTCAATTCTGACTCATACCAACCCTGTAGGACAGAGTAGAGCTGCCCCATAGAGTTTCCAAGGAATGCCTGGCAGATTCGAACTGCTGACCTCTTGGTTAGCAGCCGTAGCACTTAACCACTATGCCACCAGGTTTCCATGTCAATTATAGAACTGATAAATTGTCATATGATAATTGTGGTATATTCAAGCATAGAAAGTTATACTATGGAGCAACAAGGCTAACAGAATTGTTACTACTGACAAATTCTTGGACGATTCTCACAAAAAAAAAAAAAAATTAAGCAAGTGAAACTATCCACAATAAAGATTCAAAGAGACATGATACTATCTGTATCAAGACCCCAAGTAAACAAACCTATTTTATTAGAAACCAGGAAAGTGATTATTCTTGGGTGGATAGTGATGGGAAGGGGACAGAAGGAAAGATTCTGAGGTTTTGTTATGTTGTTTTTCTTGATCTGAGTGCCGTTTGCAAAAGACTTTGTGAATATTCATGGCATGACACACAGAAGATTTTTCTGTGTGTTAAGTAACATGTCAAAGGAATACTTTAAAGGCAAAAGAATTAAGCTCCCATTGATCAAATTATTTTCAAAATTATCATTTTTCCTTCTCTGTATGTACATCTTATTCCATTAAACAGTTTCAAATTGGTTAAAATATAGGGCTTTGTATTCTTGATGATGTGTTAAAATTATTCTTTAGAATTTTCATGTATTAATTGAATTTTTAAATGAAAAGCATTTACTTTTTAATCAAAAAAGTTATTGTTTCTATTATATCAGATTTTACTTATAACCCTGTCTCACACACACACACACACCATACACACATACACACACATACATATACGTGCACAAAAAGCATTTAGGAAATATCCTATAGGTCATAAAAACTAACAATTTTAAATAGATTTATTTCAACAAATCAAATTTTTTCTACATTTTTAATTCCTTAAGGATTTTTTTCTGATCATACAGTACATAATTCTTGTAGCTTTTATGTAGTAAAAGAGTATAAATCCTTAGTTATAAAATACTGAACATTAAAACTTGAATAAATGAAGCTGTCAGAATGTTTTATGGTTTTGGGAATTTATCTACAGTTGAAAACGTTGGAATCAAGGTTAATGTAGTATCTTTATTCTTAACATACTGCATACATTTAATTTCTCTATTTGAGAGCAAAAAATATTTAATTTCCCTTATTATAATTGAATTATTATATCTTGCTAATTCAGACACAAATATTCTCCAAATATATGTGTGTTTGTGTGTGCATGTGTAATCAAAAAAACAAAAACCAAACCCAGTGCCGTTGAGTCAATTCCAACTCATAGTGACCCTATAGGACATGGTAGAACTAACTGCCCCATAGAGTTTCCAAGGAGTGCCTAGTAGATTCAAACTGCCGACCTTTTGGTTCTCAGCCGTAGCACTTAACCACTACGCCACCAGTGTTCCCATGTGTAATCAGACTTGGATAAAACAATTTCTCTCTATTCTCCCCTAATCAGTTATATAAGCTGAAAATATTTTCCTTGCTTTTGAACTTGATATACATGGAATTATAATGTATGTGATTTTTTGTGTGTTGTTTTGTTTGCTCAATATTTACTTTGTGAGAATAATCCATGTTTTTGTTTGTAGAAACACGTTTTAGTTTTTCGAAAGTACATAAATAAATATACTACAACTTTGGTTTTTTTATTTATCAATTCTGATAGATAATCATTTTGTTTTGTTATTGAAACTGAATAAGGTTCTTGCCTTTCACTGGTCAAGAATGAACAGGTGAGGCACGAAGAGTTTTCTGCATGAGCAAAGCTTTATTGACAAGGCTTGCAAGTGGAGACCAGGAGGGCCTAAGCTATGCTTACCCCTGTCTCACAGAACAAAAGACTTGCCTGGGGTTTTAAAAGTTCATGAGTGGGCGGGGGGGGGGAGATTCATGTTTATTCATAGGTATAAGCGGGAATATTTTAACTAAGGTGCCTGCACAGTAGCTTTCTAAGATGGCTCCTGTCCTGGAGGCCTCTGAGATTCGTAGCAGGGCTTATTATGGGGTATCGTGCCTGTGCAGTCTCTCGCTCCCTGACTTCAATTCCCCTGCTGCTGCAGCCCCTCACTGCCCCTGGTGGAAGGTCACACAGTGGTCACAGGTGGATGTTCTGTGCATGTCCCTGGGGCTGGTTTTATCCAGTTGCTTCTGAAAGACAACTTTAAAGAAGTTTGTGGGCTGTCATCTGATACCCTGCCCCACTGTACTGGGGAATGGCTTTGTTTCTGCACCTTGCCCCATTTCTTGTTACTTTGTTTGCAGATTTGGGGGCCTCTCTGTTCCCTTTCTTAGTTTTATAAGTTATTTTCCTTTTCTCTTAATAATGTATCATGAATATTTGCCACTAAAGTCACTTGGGTTAACATCATCCCTTTTCCCTGTTACATTATACTGTGATGATAGGTGTTCTGTTTTTTCTTTTTGGTCATGTTTCCAAATATTAAATTACATAGTTCAAAAAGTTTCAAAAAATATGGAATATCTGATAAAATTTCATAGCAGAAGCCCACTTTTCTTTTTACAGGAGTGATTTGGTAGAAAAGAAAAAAAAAAGTACAAAAATAATAGTTGATATGCAATGTCCACTAGTTATGAGGAAAAATTTCAAAATTTTCAGAAATTTTATGATGAAGATTATTTTAGCTAAAATAACAATTCACCTCTCTTTATTAAGGAATATTTCCTAAGTTAAAGGGCATGTTTTATATGCCTTAAACAAGACAAAGGTAGTATTTTACTAAAAAATTTCATAGCCTCTATCCTATTGTTTTTGTAGGCCTCCTATATTAAGTTGCAACCCAAAGTGCTTTTGGTGGGGGGGTATGTCTGAAGGCAAAAGTCAAGCACTTCTATACAATTTAAATGTTACATAAACTTTCAAACAAAGATTAGTATATATATGAAAGACTGGTGGCGTAGTGGTTAAGAGCTACGGCTGCTAACCTAAAGGTCAGCAGTTCAAATCCACAAGGTGCTCCTTGGAAGCTCTCCATGGGGCAGTTCTACTCTGTCCTATAGGGTAGCTATGAGTGGGAATTGACTTGAAGTAAGTGGGTTTGGTTTTTATATATACATATAAATGGAGGGTTTCCTAACAGCACAAAATGAGACTTACAGAAAGACATTAAATAACCATTATGAAATTTGGTAAAAATCTAATGAAATTAGTAGTTGCTGAAACCTGATATATATTTGTAGAAATGTGGAAGAAATAAACCCAAAGTGAGCAACCTGTATATAGTCTACTTCCAATGCTTGAAATGAATAAAAGGATAAATCACATAAAGTTTGAATGATGTTCATAGTTCCTGGGTACTCAGTTTTGTAGAATACTGAAAATATACAAATATTATGCTGATGAATTTGTCATTTTATTTCTCTCTAAATTTCTTTTTATGGATAAGATTCTGGAAATAAATTTGTAAAAGACTCAATAATCTGAGGAGTCTGACTCCAATCAAAAATCCTTCGGGCTAGACCATAGGCAATTACAAAGAATTTGCCTGGAAGGCTTCATGTAGGAAGGCTGTCCTCCCCAACCAGACTGGGGTACTGCGGGCACATTGCAGTCTCTGAAGGGAACTGCAGTCAAGGTTTCAGTGACTCCTGTACCTCCAGGCCCAGTCATACACATGCACATCTGTATTCTTAGCCCACGTGCCAAAATTTGGAGACATCCTTATTGAGGAATAGTGACTGAAGCACTTTTTGGGTTTATGCCAAAACTTCCTTACTAGGGGCCTTAACTGAAACATTTTTTTCTACTCTGATTCAGTACTTTTTCATCCTAGTCCTTCCTGCTTTCTCTTTCTCTGCTTTTAGGGTTCATAAAACAGCAGAAGCTTGTTGTTCAGGGCTCCATGGAAGTGCATATCATGCATACTGCACTATTGCAATAGTGAATAAATGCTTGATTGTTACTCTCAGTTTGGCTCCTTGTTCTAATTGAGCACCTCAACACTTGACAGCTCAACAAACTCAATTTTAGAAATGGCCAATTTATGCAAACAATAAGCACATTTTAAATGCTGAATATCAAGAATCTCTTTAAAACACAAAACCCAGTGCCTTCGAGTCGATTTGACTCGTAGCAACCCTATAGGACAGAGTAGAACTGCCCCATAGAATTTCCAATGAGCACCTGGTGGATTCGAACTGCTGACCCTTTGGTTAGCAGTCATAATACTTAACCACTATTTCGCCAGGGTTTCCAGAATCTCTTTATAAGGGTCTAAATCAGTTATTAGTAGCCAAAATATACCACAATATAAATTGCATGTAATAGATGAGTCAGAATCGACACTACCACAATGGGTTTGCATGAATGAATAACAGGCATTAGCCGAAGGGCCTGGAAGATTATGGCTTATGCCATGGCTGTATGTTTAGAAGTGTCCATGAAGCCCGGGATTCAATGACTATGATAAAATCTTGTGGCAAAAGGCCACACACACCTTTCCTAAGATCTAGGTTCTATATTAGAACAAAGGTAGAAGTAGACAACAAGGCAGGAGTTAGATATTAGAAATACAAAAATAAAGCTATTGACTTGTACAGAAGTAAAATAACGGGTGTAGATACAAAATAAATATATTAAGGGCAAAGTAAAATTGACCAAAAATATGATTATATCCTGATATCATCTACCATTGTTACATATCATTCCCAATTGATGGCTTCCAAGTTACTCTTTCTCATCTATAAGTAACATAAACCCACTGCCATAGAGTCAATTTCAACTCATAGCAACCCTATAGGACAGGGTAGAACTACTCCGTGGGGTTTCCAAGGCTGTAAATGTTTTCCAAAACAGAGTGTTACATCTTTCTGCAACTGACCAGCTGGTGGGTTCAAACTGCTGACCTTTTGGTTAACAGCTGAGTGCTTTAACCACTGCACAACCAGCTTATTTAGGTCTTTATAAACTGAGGTTGACTGTATTCCTTTATACATTTCTGTTATCATTCTCTGGGATTTCAGTACCCATGTAATTCAACAAACTCAAGTTTTTTGACCTACTCATCACCTCCTCATTTCAGTTAGCCCACCTAAATGGACACCCTAAAATGTTTTCCACCAATTAAATCTATACTGCAATTACCCCATTGTCTTACCCCCAGTTTCTATCCTTCCTTCTTCTTAGACCCCTAACTCCAAAAATTATCCAACTAAAATAAGAGTACTTATTCATTGATTCCAGGGTTTTTTCCAATATCCATCACCATCCCTCATGTCCTACAGATATTAAGTATAATTTCACAGTACATTCATATACTCACTTCTTTGGAAAAACTCTTAGTTCCCTTTTCTCTCATTCTCTTTTGTATGTCTGGCAAAATTCTAACACTGGTTAAGCCAGATAATTTTCTTTCACTTTTCCCAAGTACAAGAACTATTGGAGACAATTTCAAAAAAAAAAAAAAAAAAACTAAAAACCCTCAGATTGTTTTTACTTTAAGATAAAGACTACAAACATCAGTAAGGCACTCAACTGCCTGGATAGTCTATTAATTAACTGTTCCGTTATACAATTCTTTACACCTTTCCATCTTGCTTTATACCTTCACCACTTCCACCCTCTTTTAACTGACAGCTTTATCACATTTAATTGAGAACACAGAAGAAATAAGATAGAAGCATCCTGCTTTTCCTTTCACCAATACACAAAACTACCTGCATCTCTACCTATATTTTTTGTCTTTTCTTCATTACAATGGAATAGATATTTCTGAGTAAATCAAAGCTTAAGCCTGTTATTCAGAGTCTGAATCTAACTCCCTCTTGAATTTTTAAGACTTAGCTCTTGGAGTTGTTCAGCCTCTCCTCTACTGTGTAACCAGCATATTGCTCTGTTTGATTATTCTCATCGCATATAACTTAACTTTAGGAACACCATGATTTACAACAAAAACAAAATAAAAATTCCTCCCTAATCCTTTGTCCATCAAGTTATTTCTCTGTTTGATTTTTTTTAAATATCCATAGCAAAACTTCTTGAAACAAGCGTATAAAATGGATAGTTCTACTTCCTCAGTTCTCATTCACTCTTGAAACCCAGTTTGATCTCAATTTCATCCTCACCACTTCATTGAAACTATCATTTTCTTAATCTCTTTGTAGGACACAATTGATGATCTCCTCTTCCTTCATTTTACTTGAAGTTTCAGTAGCCACTATCCCATCACTCTCTGAAACATAATCCTATCTCAGTTCTGAGAAACAAGCCTCTTCTGATGTACTTCCTACCTTACAGCCAACTGCTTCTTAGTCTCCTTTATACGTGTCTCCTTCTCCTCAACTCAACCTCTAAATGTAGGGCAGTTAGAAAACCAGTTACAAAACCTGTTGCCATCTAGTGGATTTTGAGTCATAGGATATAGGGTCATTTTATCTCTCACTTTCTAGCCATCTAAGTCATTACATCAAGTCCTATGAATTTAGATATCAGATCTGTGGACAGATTTCCCAATTGATTTTTTACAGCTGTGTTAACAGGGCTCTAGATTCCTATATCAGATTAACTTTCACAGCATTTATTTATAGATGTCTAAGAGAAATATCAAATTCAAGTATCCTTTGAGGTTTCTTTCCTCAAATCTGATCTTCCCCATTTTTCCATGTCAGCAAATGGTCTCATCATAAATTCAGTTATTTCTTCCTTTTCATCAACTTCATTTCCAATCTCATCACTTTATCTGAACAACTTTGATTCAAAATAAATTCCAGATTCATCCTCTTCTCTCCCAATCTGATGCCAGTACCTTACTGAAAACTACTGATATACTTCTATTGAACTACCATAACCACTTTGTAACTAGCTTCCATCTTCCACCTTTTTTTTTAAATTGTAATAAATCTATTGGTAACAAAACATTTATCATTTCTAAAACCTTCAAATGTACAGTTCAAAAATATTATGTTTATCATGTTGTTCACCTATCTTCAGCTTTTACTGCACATCATAACATACTCTATGCAGCAGTCAGTTTACTTTTTAAAACAAGCATTGACTGTTATTATCTCATTGTTTAAAATTCTTTAAATCCTTACGGTGATTTTCAAGGTCCTCTTTTATTTCATCCTAGCTTACTCCACTGATATCATCAATGACATTTTCATCCTTACACAATAAGACCTAGACACTGGCTTTGCTTCTCTACCCTGAATTGCCCAAGGACTTTTTAGCCTCAGGGCCTTGGCATTTTCTCTTCTTTGTCTATTACATTTTTCTCCCAGTTTCATAGTTCTTCTTTACTTCAAGTATTGACTCAAACAATACATACTCATAGAGACTTTTCTCAATCGTCCGAAGTATATAATAGTATGGTGCCTTTAATTCTTTTTGTAATCATCATATTTGATTCTTAAAAATTATCATCTTAACATAATTGATTCAGTTTTTTTACTTCTTGATTTTACGACTTCTTTCCCAGATTTTAAAATTCGTAAGATTAAAATTCTTGTTTGCTTTGTTCCTTTGTATTTTCCAGAAACTAATATAAATCATGTCTCATAGTAAATGACAATGACTACTTGATAATTGAATGAATGATACTGATCTACGAGAAAACAAACTCTTTGACTTCTTAGGTGACCAGGAGGGAAAACTTAGAATCTTGATTAGTGAATCAAGACTGAATGAACTCAGATCATGAGCGTGTTTATCCCACTAAATCAGTGAACAACATAAGAAGAAAAGAAAGAATAAACCAACACTGAGAAATGGGAAGGTCTCTTCTGGAGATTGTGCTGAGGTTGTAACCACACCAAAAGGCAAGAACCAAACCGAACCCATTGCCGTCAAGGCAATCCCGATTCCTAGAGACCCTGTGAGACAGAATAGAACTGCCTCACAGGGTTTCCAAGGAGGGGCTGGTGGATTCAAACTGCTGACCTTCTGGTTACCAGCTGAATGAGGGAATTTCTTTGTAAAATGCAGGAAATTTCACCCAAATCCTTATCTTGTTTTTCAGGGAAAGGGACACTTTTAGTATGATTCTAAATAAAATATACCTGATATTGGATTTGTAACAGTTAAAATTAGGGCATGTTTTGTGCTATTTTCAGTGAGGCCACAAAAAGCTGAGGAGAAAACAAATAGAAAGCAAACAAAAATAACAAAAAACAGTATCATTCAATAGCACTTATACAGCTTATGATGACAACTTTCTGAAAAAGCAAACAATGCAAAAAGAAAGGATGGGAAAGAGGGAGATAGAGAGAAAAAGGGAAGAGAAAGGAAAGCGAAGGAAGGGCAGGGAAAGGAAGGAAAGGAAAGGGAAGAAATTTGGTTAAAATAACTACTAACGAATAAAAACAAGGATTGAACCTGAAAAGACCAAATTTTGCAAATGAGAGAAAATGTCTTAGGAAAACAACAACAATTTGAAATGTCCTAGAGTCAAATTAGCAAAAGAAAGGTTTTATTTGGCTTTTGTTCCAAGAGACAAGAATGGAAAATGGACAAGCATGCTGCCAGAGCCATGTCTGCAGGAGTCTGAGGAATGTTACAGAATCATCAATACATATTAATATTACAAATGGGTAAAATCATGAAAAGTTTCACCCTTTCACAGATTGACTAAAAACTGCTAAATCACTGTAATTCTACATTTTGAATTGTCTTTCTTAATAGTCTTTGGTGCAAGATTCAGCAAGTACTGTCAGAATGGTCCAACAAATCTTACTATTTACTAAACGCTAATAGAAAAAGCTAAGGGTGGAAAATATATGGGTCTGTTTGCTCTATATAAGATTTGTTTTTGTGAAAGGTTCTCTAAAAGATGTTTTCCAAGATTGTCCTAGCTGTTGCTTTTATTATTCAGGGCCCAACTGATGTGTCCTTGTTGGTCCTCGTGAGTCCAGCTCTAGCTGGGTCACATTCTTTATACTCAAGGACAGTGAATAATGTATCCAATTTTAACTCTTAAGTCAGAAGCACAGCATTTTCCTCTCCTATTCCATGGCTTTAAAGTGACTACCCATAGAGCCTATTCTTTGAACTCTATCTTGTGGCGCTGAATCTATGCTTGAAAAAGACAGGCATTCTGATAGCAGAAGAAGGTGATTTAGATGGGTTGGAAATGGTCTTTTCCCTAAGAGTGCATCAAAGGATGCATAAAAGTTTCTCATGAACCTTGAATGAGAAAATCTGTCAGGAGCTATCATAAATGAGACCTTTCCTAGGGCTACCTGGAAGAACAATGAAACCTTAGTAATAAGGAACTCGTGGAGTACAGTTGGGTGCTGGGCCGAGGAGACAATGCTAAATGAAAGGAGTTCCTAATTTTGATAATGAGCATTTCACCATTAAAAAATGTATACAAATGAATCATGCTTTCAGTATCATGTCAGGGATTTTCCTAGTTTCTTTTCCTAGATATTTTATATTTAGATACTATTTTGAGTGAATTGTATAAGTGTTGTAAAATATGAATTGAAGACTATTTTTTAAAAATATGTATATTTAGTGATTCTGAATACAAGCGTGAGAATACATTTTTGACTTGTCCTTGATCATTAGCAGAAATCTTCTAAAGTAAAGCATGCTGTTAAAAAAAAAAAAATTAGCATAGGTTTTATGTATATATTCTTCATCAAGTTTAGAAAGTTCCTTTCAACTTCTAGTTTGCTCAGAATTTTTGTTTTGTTTTATCAGGAATAGATGTTGGATGTTGTCAAATGTTTTTTTCTGAATCTATTCAGATGATTATATGATTTTTATTGTTTTAGTCTATTTGTTGAGAAGACAAAAGAAAGTGTTGTAATGAAATGTACAAAGACCTGAGTTAGAAAATTAAAAGAGCAGAACACTCTTGGCATTTCTTAACCTGAAAGAACTGAAGAAAAAATTCAAGCCTCGAGTTACAATTTTGAGGGAGTCTATGGGCAAAATATTAAATGACATAGGAAGCATCAAAAGAAGATGGAAAGAATACACAGTCACTGTACCAAAAAGAATTGGTCAATATTCAACCATTTTAGGAGGTAGGACACGATTAAGAACCAATGGTATTGAAGGAAGAAGTCCAAGCTACACTGAAGGCACTGGGGAAAAATGAGACTTCAGGAATTGACAGAATACCAACTGAGATGTTTCAACAAATGGATGCAGCACTGGAGGTGCTCGCTTGTCTATGCCAAGAAATTTGGAAGAGAGCTACCTTGTTAACCAACTGGAAGAGATCCATATTCGTGCCCATTCCAAAGAAAGGTGATGCAACTGAAATTATCAAACAAGATCATTAATATCACATGCAAGTAAATTTTCGCTGAAGACAATTCAAAAATGACTGCAGCAGCATATCAACAGGGAACTGCCAGAAATTCAAGCTGAATTCAGAAGTGGACATCGAACAAGGGATTTCACTGCTGATGTCAGATGGATCTTGGCTGAAAGCAGAGAATACCAGAAAGATGTTTAAAAACCAAAAAACCAAACCCAGTGCCATCGAGTCAATTCTGACTCATAGCAACCCTATAGAACAGAGTAGAACTGCACCCATAAAGTTTCCAAGGAGCGCCTGGCAGATTTGAACTGCCGACCCTTTGGTTAGCAGCTGTAGCACTCAACCACTACGCCACCAGGGTTTCCAGAAAGATGTTTAGCTGTGTTTTATTGACAAAGACATTCCACTATGTGGATCATAATAACAAATCATGGATAACATTGCAAAGAATGGGAATTCCAGCACACTTAGCTGTGTTCATGAGGAACCTGATCATAGACCAAGAGGCAGTTGTTCAACCAGAACAAGGGGATACTGCGTGGTTTAAAGTTAAGAAAGGTGTGCATCAGGGTTATGTCCTTTGTCCATACTGATTCAATCCATATGCTGAGCATAATCCGAGAAGCTGGACTATATGAAGAAGAGTATGGCATCAGGATTGGAGGAAGACTCATTAACAGCCTGCAATATGCAGATGACATAACCTTGCTTGCTGAAAGTGAAGAGGACTTGAAGCACTTACTGATGAAGATCAAAGGCTGTAGCGTGCAGTATGGATTGCATTTCAACCTAAAGAAAACAAAAATCCTCACAACTGGACCAATAAGCAACATTGTGATTAATAAAGAACAGATTGAAATTGTCAAGGACTTAGCTCATTTTACTTGGATCCACAAGCAACACCCAGGGAAGCAGCGGTCAAGAAATCAAACAATGTATTGCACTGGGTAAATGTGCTGCAAAAGACCTTCTCAAAGTGTTGAAAAGCAATAATGTCACTTTGAACACTAAGGTGTGCCTGAACCAAGCCGTGATATTTTCAAACACCTCATATGCACGTGAAAGCTGGACAATGAATAAGAAAGACTGAAGAAGATTTGATGCCTTTGAATTATGGTGTTGACTAAGAATATTGAATATACTATGGACTGCCAGAAGAACAAACAAGTCTGTCTTGGAAGAAGTACACAGCTACAGTGCTCCTTGGAAACAAGGACTGTGAGACTTCATCTCACGTACTTTGGACATACATACTGTCAGCAGGGACCAGTCCTTGGAGAAGGACATCATTCTTGGTAAGGCAGGTAGTCACTGAAGAAGAGCAAGACCCTCAAGAAGATGGATTGACGCAGTGGCTGCAACAGTGGGCCCAACCATAGCAATGATTTTGAGGATGGTGCCTGATTGGGCAGTGTTTCCTTCTGTTGTACCTAGGGTTGCCATGAGTCGGAACTGACTGGGAAGTCACCTAACAACAATAGTCCATTAATATGGTGGATTATAATGACATATATGTATATGTTTAATATTAAAACAACCTTGCATTTGTAGGAGAAGCCATCCAGAATCATTGTTTTTTGTTGTTGTTGCTAGGTTATCTTGAATATAAATTAAATTTGTTTAATAATTATAAAGTATTTCCTTATTATGCTTTTAATGTCTGAAGAATTTGTAGTGACCATTTTTATTCCTAATATTGGTATTTTATGCCTTCTCCTTAGTTCTCCATCTGACTGATTAGATATTTTCAATTTTATTAACATTCTCATAAAAGCAGCCTTCTATTTTATCGTTCTTTGTATTGTATTTCTGTTCTTTGTCATTAATTCCTACTCTGATTCTTACAATTTCCCTTTCCTAAATGGCACTGGGTTGGGTATATTCTTTTTGCTTCATTTTCTCTTCTTTTTCTACTTTTTTGAGTGGGAAGCTGAGGTCACTGATTTGAAAATTTTTTTCCTTTTCTATAAAGGCATTTACTGCTACATTTTTTTCTATATGTACTGCTTTACTGTTACCCCCCAAAATTTTGATGTATTGTTATTTTCATTTGGTTTAAGGCACTTTTTCTTTCTTTTGTGACAGATGTATTATTTAGAACTGTGTTCTTTAGTTTCCAAATATTTGAGAATTTCCAGAGATCTTTCTGTGATTGTTTTTTAATTTGACTTTATTGTGATTAGAGAACAAACTTTGTATGGCTTGAAACTTTTTAAATTTATTGAGACTTGTTTATGACCCAAAATGCAGTGTACCTTGTTGAATGTACTAGAAGAGAAGTGTGTTCTATTCTTGTTGGGTAGAATGTTCTATAAATGTCAATTAGGTCAGGTTGGTAGATAGTATTTTTCAAGTCTTCTGTATGGTTATTTATTTTTTTCTGTGTCTTATATTTATTATTGAGTGAGAAATAATAACATCTCTTACCATTTTTTTCTTACCATAATTATATATTTGCCTATTTCTCCTTGCATTTCTCTCATTATTTTGCTTCATTTTTTCAAACATTGTTATTAAATGCATAAACATTACTCATTATTATGTCCTCTTGGTAAATTGACCACTTTATCATTATGAAAGAGCCCTGGTGGTGCAGTGGTTAACGCTTGACTGCTAACTGAAAGGTTGGCAGTTCAAGCCCATCGGCTGCTCCAGGGGAGAAAGATGTTGCAGTCTGCTTTCACGAAGACTTACAGCCTTGGAAACCCTGTGGGGGCAATTCTGCTCCGTCCTACAAGGTCGGTATGAGTCAGAAAGGACTTAATGGCAGTGGGTTTAATTCGTTTTATAATTATGAAATTAGCCTCTTTATTCCTGGAAATATTCTTTTCTTTGAAATCTGCTTTGTCTGATATTAGAATAGTTACTCAAGCATTCTTTTATTTAGTGTTAGAATTATATATCTTTTTCCAACTATTTAATGGATTTCATTTTCTGTTTTTAAAATAAAATTTGTGTAGGCAGCAAATAGTTGGGTTTTTCTATTTTATCATATCTGGCAATCTCTCCTCTTTTATCAGAGTGCTTAGACCTTTTACATTGAGAGTGGTTATTCATAAGCTTGAGTTTAAGTCTGTCACCTTGGTATTGGTTTTCTCTTTGTCCCATCTTTATTCGTTCCCTCTTAATCTTTTTCTGTGTTCTTTAGTGTAAGTTGAGTATCTTTATGATCCATTTTTATCTCTTCTTTGCCTTATGAGGTATAACTTTTTGTTGTTATATTTTAGTTGTTGCTTTAGGGTTTACCATATACATCTTTAACTAACAGCAGTCTACATTCAGTTAACCTTATGTCTTTTCATATACAGTATAACAACATTATACTGCCATTTTTTTGTGTGCATTTTGTCATGTATTTTATTTCTATATGTTATAAACACTTTAAAGAATTTATTGTCATTTAATGAGATTTAAATAAGAAAAACAATATTTTATATTTACCTACATAGTTCCATTTCAGGGGTTCATCATTCCTTTGTGTAGCTCAATATTGCTGTCTGGTATTATTTTCCTTTTGCCATAAGATCTTGTTTTAACATTTCTTATAATGTCGGTATGTTGGTGATTAATTCTTTCAGCTGAAAAAGTCTTTAATTAACCTTGAACTTTGAAAACTATTTTTGGTTTGTATAGATTTCTAGGTTAACAGTTCTGTTTGTTTTTCTTTTCAATTCTTTAAAGGAGTTGCTCCACTGTCTTCTGCATTGGGTTGTTTCTGATTAAAAAATCTGCTGTTATTCTTATTTTTGCTTTCTTATTCAAAATGTACCTTTTTTTCAAAATAAAGATTTTTTTCACCTTTATTTATTTTAAATAACTCGATTATGATTTGCAAATGGTATACACTTATCTTTTTTGTACTTGTGTTTTGTTAATCTGCTTGGATCTGTGAGTTCATAGCTTACATCGAATTTTGGAAATGCTCAGTTATTGGTATTTTAAATAGTTTTTATTCCTCACTTGGGGAACTCCAATTGTGTTATGTTGCTTGAAGTTGCATCACAGCTCATTTATGTGCTGTTCTCTTTTTTTTTTTTTGAAACTCTTTCTTTCTCATGTTTCATTTTGTTTAATTACTATTCCTATGAATTCAGTTTCACTGATTTTGTCTTCACAATGCCTTAGTTGCTATTAATATTTTTTTCTAGTATATTTATCACTGCAGTATACAAACACTGCACTATAGCTCAATTTAAATGTTTTAAAATATCTTCTACATACCTAATTAAAATTAATATTTCTACTATCATTTTGTGCATCTTCAATATAGTTATAATAGCTATGTAGTACATTTGCTAACTAATTTCTTTCATCTGTGCTATTTTTGAGTTAGTTCTACTTAATACATTTTTTTCTCCCCACTATGGGTTATATTTTCCTGCTTCTTTGGCAACTGATACTTTTTATATGATGCCCAACATTGTGGATTTTAGTTTTTTGTGTGTTAGATATATTTGTATTATTAGACATATTCTTTAGCTTTGTTCTGGGATCCATTTAAGTTACTTGAAAATGGTTTGATCATTTTCGCTCTTGCTTTTAAGCTTTGTTAAATGGGACCAGAGTAGTATTTAATCTAGAGTTAATTTAGCTACAGTATTGAGGTAAAATTCTGCAGCATGCCCAGTGGATTATGGACTTTTGCACTCTGGCTGGTGGGGACATGATTTATTTCTTACCGAGAGTGACTCTCTGGCCCTGTTACCTCTAATGCTTTCAGATAGTTCTTTTCCTTACCTCAAGTTATTTCTTCACATGCATGCAATGATCTACATCCCTATGAAATAGTACCCTTTTGCAGATTTCTGAAATTCTCCCTCCATTCAGCTCATTCTTATCTGATACTCAGACTTGAGAACTGTAGCCTTGGTCTCCCCAGAGACTCTCAGCTCTAGCTCTTCATCTGAAGGAATTTGCAGGCTCTGCCAGGGTTTCCTGTCCCTGTGCCTCAGCCCCAAAACTCACTGTAGGCAGGAATTTGTGACAACCGTGAGACTCAACTCTGTTACCCATCTCTCATAGATCACTGAGCTTTTTTTGCATAATGTCCAATGTCTTGGAAACCCTGGTGTCATAGTGGTTAAGTGCTACTCTGTCCTAAAGGGTCGCTATGAGTCGGAATCGACTCGACGGCACTGGGTTTTTGGGTCCAATGTCTTGTATATTTTATGGAGTTTTTTGTTGTTTCAGGTAGAAGGATAAATCCATCTTGCCAAGAACACAAGTACCAGTCTAAGTTTTATTTTATTGCTGAAGGAGATGGATCAGAGGCATATGAAGAAAAAGCCTGTCTTTACCAGGTACCTAAGGCCCTGAGAAGAGTTTATCCAGGGCCTGGGACTAGACTATTAACAAAATGACAGGTAAGACAATGAAAACTAAGATGAGATTTTCTAAACCTTTAAATTGGCAATGCACAAATTGATTATGTACTTATAAATCTTGTTCCAGATAGGGCTTACAACATGCACTGAGTGTAATATACTAATAAAAATGGATTTCATAGGAAGCTTGTAAATCTTATAGAACTAAACATTGGAAACATCATGCTTGTTCTTTCTCAAAGAGGAAAAATCAACTGGAGCAAATCTAGTTGCCTTTGAAAATTCTCCAAGAGAAATTCCACAAAAGAATTATTTGAAAACTGTCTGCAGAGCTTCCCATTTTATAACTGATTATATGGTATGCTTTAAGGAAAAAAAAAAAAAAGGGAAATTATTTAAGTAAAACATCTGACTGCCTTCTCATCTCTGTTAGCCCAGTATTGTCCTAAGTCAATGAATATTTGAAAGGTGACAAAGTAAATAGATGGTTTCAGCAATGTGATATTTCCTGTCATATCATGTTACATCAACCAGTGACTCAAAAGGACACTGAAAACATTACTGTCAAGGAATTTCTTGTGCAGATTATGTGGCTCAGTGACTTAGGTCCATGACCTCATCACCAAGTTGACAGTGGGCACCTTTGAGCTGTGCAAGGAAACTTGCTGTTACCGTGCAGGCCATAAGCCTTTGAGGCTCTACAGACTTCTGACAAGTAACAACGAATGTATATAAACCTGCTGAATCTTTATTCTGCTTAACACAGAACCTGATTTCCTGAGATAGGTTCAGAAATATATCTGTGACTATGGCAGAAACTTTCTTGTATCACCTAATTAAAGGCAGATGTTTTAATAATAATTTGTTGATACCACAAAGCCAAAACAAGTTTCTAATAATCTTTAAATGAACTAAAAGGTGTGCAATGAAAAAAAAAAAAAATTAGTTTCTACAATTTTTTTCTATTGCTATTTTGAAGTTCTGTTTTACAAAAGAATTTCCTATATAAAATTTTTTACACTTAAAAAAGACTCTGTGCTATGGCAATGTAAATGTTAAATAACTATTATCAATAATATAAAATATGGGGCTGCCACTTCACTAAAAGTTCACGATAATACTTGTTAAATGCAGTATGGTAAAATGCCTTGAGCATGAAAGTAATTTTTACCATAACGTTGGCATTTTAAAGAAGAATGTGACATTGTAGGAAGAAGTAAATATGTTAAATTTTGATACTTGTTTACTGCATTCTTCAGTAGCTTAATTTCCCACAGTAGCTAAATACTTGAGTGTGCTATTCACAATCATTCAGTGTTTTCTTTAAACAAGGATTATGTTAATAAACATTTTACCTAGTGATTCTATGTATCGATTTGACATTTTGACCATTATCTGAGGATTTGAAAAAAAAATTTACAAATGCTTGTATTCTCCCATTGTAAGATGCTATATGTTAAATAACTACAAATGCCCAGGTAATATAGAAGATGTCCAAGTTTATGAAATACGTTCCAGTAAAAGCTCTGTTTTAACCCTGAGAAAAACAGTGCATTCATTTTGATTTAAAATATAGAACCCTTATGCAATATTAAAGTGGTATTAACATTTTTGCATTTTTTTAAATTTATTTGCCTAGCATATTATTTATTAGGAATGAGTGTGAAACATTTGCAGGAGATAAGAGAGAACTGTTCTAGAAAATGTGTAGATTATTTCTTTTTTTATTGCACTTTCAGTGAAGGTTTACAGAGCAAATCAGTTTCTCATTAAACAATTAATACGCATCTTGTTTGCCAACCCCTTTTTGACCTTGGTTTGTTTGGCTTGTTTCTGATGAAATAGTCATTACAACAGAGTAAAAGGTAACTAACTCAGGTAAACATTATTGTGTGGCACATGACTAAATTTTTTATAGTCAGACTGTATATTGCTGAAAGTTACTAAATCTTGACAACTGGTCAACAGTTTGACTCACTAAGATATAAATAATATTTGATTATTAACCAGATATTTGGTTGTCAAATCGTAAATGACTAGTACAATATATATTGTGCTAATAGGCTTGATAGTTCAAGTCTAATGCTACATAACTGTGTGCTCAAACAAAGCAATAGACAATTATCTCTTATTTTTCTTTACCTAATTGCCCTTTTTTCTATTTTTTAAAATTTCCTCCTCAGTTTTCTCACTCTTCAGCATTTATTAACTTGGTATTTTCAATATCTAGTAGTAATTACAAATTTCATCAAGCTGTTGTTGTTGAGTAGATTCTGACTAATGGAGAACACATGTATGTATGTTAAAGTAGAACTGTGCTCTATAGGGTTTTCAGGGTTGCGACCTAATGGAAGTAGAACGCCAGGCCTGTCTTCTGAGGTCACGCTGTGTGGGCCCAAACATTTTTCAATATCTTATAAAGACATTCTGTAAAAGATTTTAATCCTTAGCCCTTCCTTATTTCACTGTTAATAAAAAAAAAGACCCCACATATTTGAAACAACAGATTCATTAGTACTCCTTTCTAACACAATTTAGTGATGATGCATTCAAACAAAATTGGATTCTTTCTGCACACTCACTTACTTTAATTAATTTGCTCATTTATTCATTTATCAATCCACCTACTCGTTTATTCACTCATCAAACATCTATATTAAGCACCTATTCCTATTTCCTGAGACTTTATTATTAAAAGTAAAATTTCTTAACAAAATAATTTAAGCTTTGTCCTAGTTAGTTTATTTCTAGAAATAGCTCAGCTTTCTTTTTTTTTTTTTTGAAAAATTGTGTCTTAGATATAGTTTAATGCATTACAGGAAAAAAGTTCATTATGAGGATATAGGAAATATATTTTAGGATATTACAACTTTTTTTTTTTTTTTTTGAGGATTAAAGCCCAAATTTTCTGAAATTCTAACTTGAGGGGGAAATAACATTCATTAGCCTTACACTTTTCTCCATCAAGAGTAATTCATGCTAATATGGGCCGGAACAGAGACCTTCAGTTAGCTAGATGAGCAATCCAAACAGATCTTTCAAAGCTGCTAATATTTATTGTTGTTTTTTAAAGAGGCCAGGTACTATATATAACCTTTTTTTTTTACATCTTTGACGTAGTTGCGTGGGCACAGTACTTCTCTTAACCATAATATTAAAAATAAAAAGAACAAGATTTTAAATGCTTAAGAGCTTTCCCATGTATACACAGTTAGGAAAGGCTTAGATTTGAACTTATGTAATTTCACAGCAGAACCCACACTCATAACCAAGTTGCTGTACTATCTTCTTATTTCATTTGTGTTTTCCAGAATCCCAACACCTCCTTCTATAAGTTTGACAATGTTTAAGGTCTTGAATCTCTTGACTTATCAATTAGTGCCTTATTTCTTAGATCCACTGTTTTGAACTCATATGTATTGTTGTAATTTTCTCACATCTTCCGTCAATTGCTGATTCCCTGATCCCTTTGGGTTTTATGAATACTAAATCCCTAGGACAACTGAGGAAACCCTGGTGGTGTAGTGGTTAAGTGCTACAGCTGCTAACCAAAGGGTCAGCAGTTCAAATCCACCAGGTGCTCCTTGGAAACTCTATGGGGCAGTTCTACTCTGTCCTATAGGCTCACTGTGAGTCAGAATCGACTCAACAGCACTGGGTTTGGTTTGGTTTTTTGGTAGAAAAACTGAAATTTGGAAAGTTCAGGTCTTCTCTCCTAACTCAGAGAGCAAGTCAATAGTGTTGGTAACAGAATATCAGAATTCTTTGTAGAGATAAATTTTTGAAGAAATATATTTAAAAAATTTTTTATAGTTATCTCAGTAAATAAGGATTGTTCTATAATGCAGGAGGGATTAATTAACATCACTGATCCATTTCTACTAACTTTAAGGTAAGGCTCAAAAACTAATAATTTTTGGTTAAGGTGCTTGCTTACTTCTTGAAACAGTCTTCATAAAATATTATAGAGTCTTCTTTTTCCTTCTCTTTAGGAGTGTACAAACTCAATCAAAAAGATTATGGCAGAGGCCTAAAATGTATTCTTGATATTCCAAGAAGCCTCTCTGTAAATCTAGTCTCCAAACAGCTTTGGTTATTAATAATTTTTAAAATAATTCTTAAAATCAGCAGTACTATTAACAACTTCTTATGTTGTTATTGATGTCCTTTGGTATTCCTCTGGAAAATATGTTTATTTTTAGGCAAAGAAAATATATTATTTATCTCTCCTCTAGGGTCATCTTGCTAAGCCCCTTCTGTAGGTTGTTTGCTTTCTGTATTCTCCATCTTTTCTCAGCAGAAAACACTGTGACACTATGATCATCATATTCTAAAACCTAAGAGAAAAACAAACACATTGCATCACCCCACACATAAAGAATAAAGATTTAGGACTGATTGTGCCTATCTCTCCTTTTCCAGTGATAAATATGTTAACTGTCTTTAAGTACTTATTTTTTATTATAAATGTAATGTCTATACATTGAAGATAATTTGGATAATATCAAAAGGCATAAATAAAAGAAATGCCACTCACTCATATCACCCACCCACAGGCACCATTAATAATTTAGAATATCAGTTTATAAATTTTTCTTGGCATGGTTTATTTCTAATTCAGTTTTAATCTTAATGCTTATAGAATTTATATCCTGTCATTATTTAAAATTTAATAGAACCTTTTCTATTATTACATACATTCATAAATATTTTTAATAATGAAATTTCAAGTTACTCATCTGTCACTTCCTAGCATATATTTATATAAATTTAAATATTCTATTTCAAATAGATAATTTCTGTGAAAAACAATTTCCCATATTTGAGATGACTTCCTTGTTATACAACTTGGAAGTAAAATTTTAGAGTAAAATAAATTTCTCTGAGCTGATGTTAAGCCCATTTTAGAGTTCTATTATGATAGACCCCTTGCATTACAAGTAGATTCAATAATCAGGTCTCATAAAACGAATTCCTTGTTCCAAGGTAACATTATGCAAGAGACTATCTATTACTTATGTTCTTGGATGATGGCATGGGTAAAAATATTGCAGATAATGAGGTGAACCCATATCAGCAGCATGTGTTGATTAGAGTATGGATACATTGCTGTTCTTATAGGGTAGGAAGGATCTGAGGAAATCAGACCATTACATGAGTACCTGGTCTCTTTAAGTCATGGTACTAAATCCAGGGCACGGAGTTGATTTTTTGTTTCAAGAAAGTTGAACATTCAGTAGTGGCAGAAGCTGAATCAGATTTGGAGAGTAGAGTGTCTACAATGTTCACCCCCAAAATAGCTTCTATACATACTACCAAGGCCATTTTGTTCATTGCTAGTTTTGAATGCACTGGATTTGCTGAGAAGAGTGGCTGACTTACATCTAGATGGCTGTTGAGTGTCTCCTCTAGTAGATAATTTCTGGTGTACATTAATACACTTGGGCCCACTCCTAGAGGTCCATGTACATGTTTCTTCCCCAGACTTCTTTGTTTTTGATCTTCTAGTGTTGATACTTCCAGACCTTGACCAACCAACAAGGCATTCCTCACTGCCCAGGGGTTACATCTATTCCTCAGGCCATGTCTCCCTTCAAAGTGGACTCTTTGGAGGTCTGCTCATTTCTTCCCTTCACCCCAGTGCTTTAAAGATTCCTTAAAGTTTAGAGCTAATACAGATATATTACACTGGTTACCTGTGAAACGGGCTTGATATTTTTTTTCTTTCTCTCTCAGTTGATCATAGGGGATTGAACCATAGGTATGAGCTGAGGTAGAGAAAATGGCATGATAGAAGTAGGTCCCATAAGACTGCCACTATTTCATGTAATTTACTGTCTTGTGATACTGTTGTTGCCCAAACCTGAATGTACATTTCCACTATGGACTGGATAGCTGCTATTCCTGCCTGATGTTGTAACACCATGGATCTGACAATAAGAAGCTTAGGTGAACAATTTGGTCACAGGGTCACTTGGTATTCTTTGTTCAGATACTCAGTTTCTATTAGGTTCTTAGAATATGTCAAAAATCATTTTTCAAACAGAAACAAGGTTCCCCTCCCCCCCCAGTATGATGGCCTTATTCCCAAATCCTAAAAATCATGTGGAGAATGTCCTGCTGAACAATGAGAACCTCCATACAGAAGTCTTACACTTTTAGCTCCATCAAATCATATGACCTCAGTTGTCAAGAAGCTTACACCACAGCCTGACTGTGGCATCAAGCCCTCTTATAATCTTAGGTATAATCTAATCTTATAGCCTTTGGAATCTTCCAGTAATGGATCAAAGAAATATTACCAAGTATAGGATATGCTGCCTACAAGATCTAAAGATCCTCACCATGTTCTCTGACTCTTTTTTTAGAAAAAGTGGTAGGAAAGATGCAGAGGCCCACCTAGCTCTTGCTTCATCCTAGTCTTCAGGGTCCTCCCTTTTTAAATGTTGTATCCTAAATCTGACATGAGTGACCTCTCAAAGCTGTAATCCAGAGTTCTTTACATATCCCTCTTTTACAAATAGATCCTGACACTGCTTTTCCATGTGGATTTCCTTAAAAGTTGGTAGGGAGACATTGTGGCATGCACAGCAAACCTTGAGTTGGTAGTTGACTCATCTAAACTTGTCATTTCCTTTATCAAGACTTACTAAACAGTTACAAAATATCTGAGTGATCTAGCTCCTCAATCCCATTATGCAAATCTGCTTTCTAGATCTACTCCAGAGACTGACTTTCTCAATCTAGGTTTCCTGAATATCAAGCTTGAGACAACAATTCACTTGCAGATAGTTTATGTAGAAGTTATCGCACATGCCCAAGTAAGATGCAAAGGCAGTAACACAGAGAAAGGTGCATTATTAAATTGGTTACTGCTACTCTTTATTGGAAAAGGTCCCTAGGTGGCACTAATGGTTTGCGCTTGATTGTAACCTAAAAGTTGGTGGTTCGACCCATTCAGAGGTACAGCTGAGAAAGGCCTGGTGATCTGCTCATTAAGATCACAAGTTAGAAAACCTTATGGAGAAGTTCTGCTCTGTAACACACTGGGTAGGCAGGAATCAGAATCAGCTTGACAGAGACTAAGAACTACAACAAAAACAACTCGTTATGGTACTCAATTCACTGGGACTTTGTTTAGGAGTCTCATGCAACGATTCTCAGAAATGTCTGCCAGGGAATTAAAAAAAAAGTAGTATTTTTTTTATTTGTATTTGTATTTATCTTTTGTCTCCTATCCTGTATGTGTCAAGAGTAGTCTTTTCATCAAAAAACAAAACAAAACAAAACAAACCTGTTGCACTCAAGTCGATTCCAACTCATAGCGACCCTGTAGGACAGAGTAAAACTGCTCTATAGGGATTCCAAGAAGAGGCTCGTGGATTTTAACTGCCGACCTTTTGGTTAACAGCCTATCTCTTAACCACTGCACCACCAGGGCTCCTAACTACTCATAAAACCCAAACCCACTGCCGTCGAGTCGATTCCGACTCACAGCTTTTTTTAACTACTCATAAGAAACATTAATTTGCCTGCATTCTAGATATAGATACGGACACAGATGTATATATAAATATAGATGACACAGATATTAAGATTCCTACAGACAGATTTGGTAGGTTACAATTTTCTTTCTAGTATATGTGATAAATATAGATTTATTTCAATCAATTTTGATGTAGCTGGGGTTCAAACCCAGTTCTTATTGTCCTTCTCTTTCTTGAATTGCTGCAAAGACTCAATATTTTTCACTTTTAGGTGTCTTCCATCACTCCAGGTGGTCATATCTATCTCATTATATTATATACTATCCACTTATAAATAACCCTCATTTGGTCTTTACCACATCTGCTCAATTTGGTGATATGTATTAATACTTCCATTTTATAAACAAGATAGTAGTCCTTCAAGAGAGGTAAATGGCATGTATGTAGTCAGATTGTAATTTAGTTATGTAACCAAGATGTTAACGATTTTTTTATTGGTTTACAAAGAAACCAATTATATCCCATTCTACGAAAGTAAAAAAGAAAAAAAAAAAAACTAATCTATTTCCATGGTAAAATTAATTGTAAAAAAGAAGAAAAAAATGAATTTAGTACCTTTTTTTTATGATTTAGTTTTCTCATTTGTGTATGGGGAGATGGCAAAAGAGGTAACTTCATTAGATTAGATTATCCCTGGAATCCAGTTCAGCTTGACTATCCTGTAATTCTAAGTAAACCTGACCTCGTAATTAAAAGTATTCTCTTCTCTTTAATATTGAGCCTTATTAGTAAACGGTCATTTCATGCTGAGACATGAGAGTATAGTCAAAGCTCTTTTGGAAGGAAATATTAGAAACCCATTCCAATTAGCTTATGTGCTAGCTTATGCACATGAAACCCAATGGCAGGAAGTAGAGTTAAGCCTCATCAGGAACTGGAATAAAAAATTTGTAAATAAGAAAACGAGCTTGCTCTCTGTCAATTCTGGTACACATAGTCTCTTTGCTCTGCATTTCTCCACACGTGTTTCATTCTTCTCCCGTAGCACATGGATTATTTTGGACTTTAGCATGCCCAGAGACAAATTAACCATCTTAATCCACCTTTGTCACACTTTGCACTTCAGCAGCATTAACAGAGACAGAATGAAGTTATTCTCTCCCAATTTGAAATTTATAGAAAGAAATTTAGGATTGGCCTAACTTCAAATAGGGGTCTGGACAAGTCAGCTGTGACAAGGGACAAATCTCATAGTACAGCCTAGCTGCCAAGGTGCAAGCCTTTTCTGTGGGCAGAGATTTTTGTTAAAAGCTTGGGAGGTGTGTACTAAGAAGACATTTCAAAACAAGTATAGTACACACAGAAAAGATGAGATTATTTCAAAAAGTATAGAGTGATTAGTAAGATAGATGTATCTTCCAATCAGACAATATAGTGTTCACAATGTTAGACAAAACTCACTGTGATATGATACTGGATTTCTATGGAAACAATAATCAATTATTTTCAATGGCATTTTCTCTATTTGAATGAGTTATGCATCCATATTTGTTCTATGCATCTAGAGAAGAAATATCTTCTATAAAACACATTCCGAGTAGTTACAAACATATGCATTACACAGTTTTAAATCCTCAGTATCTCTGACTAATTAAATGTCTCTCTGATATAGCCAATGGCAGGGGCTTTTGTGAGAGTAGTAACAGCCTGTGAAATCCTAGCAGCTCAGAGTTTTAAGACCAGAATTGGGAGCATGAAACCATAAGATAAAGACTCAGCTATTCTTCTTAACATTTAGGGTTTACTGTGGCCAAATTGAAATATAATAGTTACAAACTAAATTTCTGTGTGAAAAACTTAACCTTAGGGCAAAATGAAATTTAACCAAGTAAACATAAAACATATTCACCAAAACAAGTGTAGAGAATGGTAATGCTAATAGACACTTCAGTGCATGCTATTAAAATGGTTACAGTGGGAAAAAAGTAAGGAATTCCCAGGAAAAAAATTGAAGGCTTTACAACAAATTTACTCTTATAATATCTTACAATATCAGCCATTAAGACACTTGTACGAAAATCTATTATCATATATATATATATGTATATGATGAATAATAGATTCAGGATTAAATTCAAGCAATTCTCTTTCCTCTCTAACCCTCTGACTGTTGGCCACTTATGTTCATATCCCAGGAAAGAGTAGAATAAATTGCCACATCAACTTTACAAAAGTAGCAAGTAAAAAATTGGAATGTCTAAAATTAAGCAAATGTCTTGCAGGAGACAGGAAAAATGATGAAAATTCTTCATAAAGAAACTGGGCTAAATTCTCATTTTCTATCACTTGTACATAAAATATTAGGGAGTCTCAGACAGTAAGTTGAGAAGATAAAGAACACTATTGATGGCAAAGGATATAAAATATGTGATAATCCCATGTGAAAATAAAAGCTACTTCTTAAAACAATAAGAAGACATTGTATGTCACATATTCAAATATAATATTCCACTACTGCTCTGTTGTTTGTCATACTGTGGTGGCTTGCGTGTTGCTCTGATGCTGGAAGCTATGCCACCAGAATTTCAAATACCAGCAGATTACCCATGCTGGACAGGTTTTAGTAGAGCTTTCAGACTCACCTCTTTAAAGTGCTAAAAAGCAAAGATGTCACTTCAAAGACTAAGGTGTGCCTGACCCAAGCTATGCTATTTTAAGTTGCTGGACAATGAATGAAGAAGACCAAAGAACTGATGCTGTTGAACTGTGGTGTTGGCAAAGAATATTGAACTTACCACGGGCTGGCAGAAGAACAAACAAATCTGTCTTGGAAGAAGTATTGCCAGAGTGCTCCTTAGAAGCAAGAATGATAAGGCTTCATCTCACATACTTTGGACATGTTATTAGGAGGGACCTGTCCCTGGAGAAGGACATCATGCTTGGTAAAGTAGAGGGTCAGTGAAAAACAGGAAGACCCTCAATGAGATGGATTGACACAGTGGTTGCAACAATGAGCTCAAAAGTAGCAACAGTTGTGAGGACAGCGCAGGGCCAGACAGTGTTTCCTTCTGTTGTACATAGGGTCCTTATGAGTCAGAAATAACTCAATGGCACCTAACAACAGCAACTAACATTCAAATTCTTGATATCTCTCAATGGCATAGCACATTTCAATTTTCAAAGCATGGTTGCATATGCAATCTGAACTCTTAGTTGAAACAGCACAAAGATGAAGTGAGTGCACACCAGGAAGCTGAGGTCAGACAGGTTGAGTTGTCATACAGTTAGAGGTGGGGTCAGAATTTATAATCTGATTGTAATCCTCTAAGTAAAACTGTCAACAGTTACTATATGGTGTTGTAATTATTTCAATGCCGATTATCTAAGATCATGTAAATTATAAGATGAAAGACAAAAAAAAAAAAAAAACCATGAAAATGACTGCCATTTGATGATAGCAGGTCATGTCACTGTTATTACACCCTGTATCATTGCTTTTTAGTGGCACATAAAATTATTATCTTATGACACCCATCTCATTTTCTTCTTAAACTCAACAGCTTAATGTGAAAGGATAGTTACAAATATTTTCATTTAATTTCTAGCATTGTTCAGAATAAGAGCAGTTTTTGAAAAATGAGTCAATGTTGTTGACTTTTCTTAAGAGGCAACCAATTTATGGGTATTAACTAATTGATTTTTTAAAGCTAAGTCCCTAGTGCATTTTACTAATATCTTTCATTAGTTTTAAGAGATTATCTAATGATATTTTCAAGATTTCATAATAGCATTCCCTTCATAAAAGCATTCCTTAGATGGATAAAATTAGTAGAAGCTAAAACTAAATTTAAGCCATATAAAGCCTACTATTTATTTACTTTTTACTCACCAGTATAACAGATATACAACACAATATTTTAAAAAGATATCAGTGGAATTTAGACATTTAAGAAAGTCATTAATATTGAATATGCCAGTGAAATGTCTTTACTATTTTACAAAATATGAATAGTTTTTTTTAGGGTTTTTCCTCACATTTCTAGCAAATATTAAAAAAATGATTTTACTTTGTTATATCAAGCTGGGGAGGCACTTTTTTTTTTAATCTGAACTTTTATTTAAATGCTTAGATAACCCTCGAGCTAGCCAGAGAAGCCGAGGTGGATACATTTTCTCTTAATACACCCTAAAATATCCTGTCCAATTGGAATGATCAAATGAATACTAGTAATACCACCAGGCTCTTAAGTTAAAAAAAAAAAAAAATTAAAAAGATATAGAGAGTAATCACAAAACAAATAATGGCACCAAAGTCCATCTACCTCAGTGTCCTACTTCCTGCCATGAGACAAGCATTTTCATGGCCTAGTCTTCTTCTAGGAGCCCTGGTGGTGCAGTGGTTAAGCACTTGGCTGCTAACTCACAGCTAGGCAGTTTGCATCCATCAGCCACTCTGCAGGAGGAAGATTTGGCAGTCTTCTTCTTTAAAGATTACAGCCTCAGAAACCCTATGGGGCAGTTCTACCCTCTCACATAGGGTCACTATGAGTCTGAATCCATTCAATGGCAATGGCTTTTTTTGTTTTTGGTCTTCTCCTTGGTGATGGATACAGCTGGTGATCAGTAGGTATGTTCTTACTGATACCTCTTGACAGTGTTATGTTTCCTTCAGATTGAATAGGCTATAAAATGGAATTTTTATTATTGCCTCAGAATTTCTGCTAAAGTCTCAAAGTTAGAAAAAATTAATAAAATATCTCTCCAAATTCTAAAAAGAAATATAGTCACATACTCAAAGGATTTAATGAGAGACGGCCAAATGATCTAGTGATCATCAACCCTATAGTTTAGATGAAACAAGCAATTAAGTAAAGGAAGGGCTTCTTTCAAGGGAATTCTGTAACCTATAACTAGTTTCCCACATGTGTCTATCAGTTTGTCATACTGTGGGGACTTGCGTGTTGCTATGATGCTGGAAGCTATGCCACCGGTATTCAGATACAAGCAGGGTCACCCATGGAGGACAGGTTTCAGCAGAGCTTCCATACTAAGATAGACTAGGAAGAAGGACATGGCAGTCTACTTCTGAAAAGCATTAGCCAGTGAAAACCTTACGAATAGCAGCAGAACACTGTCTGATACAGTGCTGGAAGATAAGCCCCCAGGTGGGAAGGCACTCAAAAGATGACTGGGGAAGAGCTGCCTCCTCAAAGTAGAGTCGACCTTAATGGCATGGATGGAGTAAAGCTTTCGGGACCTTCATTCACTGATGTGGCATGACTCAAAAAGAGAAGAGACAGCTGCAAACATCCATTAATAATCAGAACCTGGAATGTACAAAGTACATTGGAAATCGGCAAAAATGAAATGGAATGCATAAAAGTCAAAATCCTAGGCATTAGTGAACTGAAATGCACTGGTATTGCCCATTTTGAATAGGACAATCATATAGTCTACTGTGCTGGGAATGACAACTTGAAGAAGAATGATGCTGCATTAATCGTCCAAAAGAACATTTCAAGATCTATCTTGAAGTACAACACTGTGATAGGATAATATCCATACACTTACAATGAAGACCAGTTAATAAGACTGCTATTCAAATTTACACGCCAACCACTAGGGCCAAATATGAAGAACTAGAAGATTTTTATCAGCTGCTACAGTCTGAAATTGATTGAACATGCAGTCAAGGTGCATTGATAATTACTGGCAATTGGAAAGCAAAAGTTGGAAACAAAGAAGAAGGGTCAGTAGTTGGAAAATATGGCCTTGGTGACAGAAAAAATGCTGGAGATTGAACGATAGAATTTTGAGAGACGAATGACTTCTTCATCACAAATAACTTCTTTTACCAACATAAACGGTGACGATACACATGGACCTCACCAGATGGAACACTCAGAAATCAAATTGACTACATCTGTGGAAAGAGACAATGGAAAAGCTCAATATCATCAGTCAGAACAAGGCCAGGGACCGATGGTGGAACAGACCATCAATTGCTCATATGCAAGTTCAAGCTGAAACTGAAGAAAATCAGAGCAAGTCCACAAGAGCCAAAATATGACCTTAAGTATATCCCGCCTGGATTTACAGACCATCTGAAAAATAGATTTAATGCATTGAACACTACTGACCGAAGACCGGAGGAGCTGTGGAATGACATCAAGGACATCATCCATGAAGAAAGCAAGAGGTCACTGAAAAGACAAGAAAGAAAGAAAAGACCAAGAAGGATGTCAGAGGAGACTCTGAAACTTGCTCTCAAACATCAAGTAGCTAAAGCAAAAGGAAGAATTGATGAAGTAAAAGAACTGAACAGAAGATTTCAAAGGGTGTCTCGAGAAGACAAAGTATTATAATGACATGTGCAAAGAGCTGGAGATGGAAAACCAAAAGGGAAGAACACGCTCAGTGTTTCTCAAACTGAAAGAACTGAAGAAAAAATTCAAGCCTCCAGTTGCAATAGTGAAAGATTCCACGGGGAAAATATTAAATGACGCAGGAAGCATCAAAAGAAGATGGAAGGAATACACAGAGTCATTATACTAAAAAGAATTAGTCAGTGTTCAACCATTTCAAGAGGTGGCATATGATCAGGAACTGATGGTACTAAAGGAAGAAGTCCAAGCTGCTCCGAAGGCATTGGCAAAAAATAAGGCTTCAGGAATTGATGGAATATCAATTGAGATGTTTCAACAAACAGATGCAGTGCTGGAGGTGCTCACTCGTCTATGCCAAGAAATATGGAAACAGCTTCCTGGCCAACTGACTGGAACAGATCCACAAGTATGCCTATTTCCAAGAAAGGTGAACCAACCAAACGTGGAAATTATAAAACAATATCATTAATATCACACACAAGCAAAATTTTGCTGAAGATCATTCAAAAACAGCTGCAGCAGTATATCAACAGGGAACTGCCAGAAATTCAGGCCAGTTTCAGAAGAGGACGTGGAGCCAGGGATATCATTGCTGTTGTCAGATGGATTCTGGCTGAAAGCAGAGAATACCAGAAGGATGTTTACCTATGTTTTATTGACTACGCAAAGGCATCGGACTGTGTGGATCATAACAAATTATGGATAACATTTCGAATAATGGGAATTCCAAAACAGTTAATTGTGCTCATGAGGAACCTTTTTGTAGATCAAGAGGCAGTTGTTCAGACAGAAGAAGGGGATGCTGATTGTTTTAAAGTCAGGGAAGGTGTGTGTCAGGGTTGTATTCTTTCACCGTACCTATTCAATCTGTATGCTGGGCAAATAATACGAGAAGCTGGACTATATGAACAAGAACAGGGAATCAGGATTGGAGGAAGACTCATTAACAACCTGCGTTATGCAGATGACACAACCTTGCTTGCTGAAAGTGAAGAAGACTTGAAGCACTTTCTAATGAAAATCAAAGACCACAGCCTTCAGTATGGATTGCACCTCAACATAAAGAAAAGAAAAATCCTCACAACTGGACCAATGAGCAACATCATGATAAACAGAGAAAAGATTGAAGTTGTCAAGGATTTCATTTTACTTGGATCCACAATCAACAGCCATGGAAGCAGCAGTCAAGAAATCAAAAGACGCCTTGCATTGGGTAAATCTGCTGCAAAGGACCTCTTTAAAGTGTGGAAGAGCAAAGATGTCATCCTGAAGACTAAGGTACACCTGACCCAAGCCATGGTGTTTTCAATCGCATCATATGCATGTGAAAGCTGGACAATGAATAAGGAAGACTGAAGAAGAGTTGACACCTTCGAACTGTGGTGTTGGTGAAGAATATTGAATATACCATGGACTGCCAAAAGAACAAACAAATCTGTCTTGGAAGAAGTGTGGCCAGAATGCTCCTTAGAGGCAAGGATGGCAAGACTGCGTCTTACATACTTTGGACATGTTGTCAGGAGGGATGAGTCCCTGGAGAAGGACATCATGCTTGGCATAGTACAGGGTCAGTGGAAAAGAGGAAGACCCTCAACGAGGTGGATTGACACAGTGGCTGCAGCAATGAGCTCAAGCATAATAACGATTGTTTAAGGATGGCTCAGGACCAGGCAGTGTTTCGGTCTGTTGTGCATAGAGTCTCCATGAATCAGAACCGATTTGACAGCACCTAACAGAAACAACATAACTAGTTTGGTAGAGTTTTTTTTTTTTTCCTTAATTCTGCACCTCCTATAATTCTAGTCCATTGAGAGAGGCCCCAAAAGAAGGACTCATAAAGATTCTGTGAGTTTGCAAGAGGAGAAATAGCCATCTCACTGTTAGTTGAATGTTGACTGAGCTGCAGATTCCTAGGCCTATACCATGTAGCTGTTGGAGTACAGTGTGAGAGACACTATGGAGAGAAGGTAAGAAAAGTTCCCTGATGTTTGAGGTTAGGTCATAGAGACTAGTATCTGACTGAAGAAGGCTGAATTGAATAGTGCCAAATCATACTTAATAAGTGCAATTTTTACAGAATTAACACAGAGACAAAACTAGAACTCAAAAAGACATAGTAAAGATATTCCATGTCATTAGATACCAGGGAGATGCAAATCAACACCACAATTATATATCACTTCATGACCACTAAGACAGCCATAATTAAAACAAAACAAACAAAAACAAAAAAGAACAATTGTTAGCAAGAATGTGGAGAAATTGGAACCATTGCTGGTAAGAGTGCAAAAAGGCCCAGCTGCTGCGCTAAATGGTTTGGTAGTTCCTCAAAAAGTTAAACATAGAACTACCATATGGCCCAACAATTCCACTAGCAATTTCATTCTTAGTTATATACTCAAGACACTTGGAAACAGCAATGCGAACAGGCACATGTACACTAATATTAATCACAGCATTATTCACAATAGCTAAAAGATGAAACGACCCAAATGCCCATTAACAGATGAGTAGAAAACGAATGTGGTATACACATGCAATAGAGTATTACTCAGTCATAAAGAGAAATGTGGTCCTGATTCATGCTTCAACATGGATGAACCTTGAAATCGTGTAGAGTGAGGTAAGCCAATGACAAAAAGACAAATATTGTATAACCTCACTTAATGAAATACCTAGAATAGGAAAATTTATAGAGATCAAAGTTTAGTTGTGGCTACCAGGAGTGGGAAGGAAGAGAAAAAGGGAAATCATTGCTTAGGAAGCACTGAGTTTCTGTGTATGCTTTGAGAACATTGTGTTGAGTGAAGTAAGTCAGTAACATATACATATATATTTGTTTTATGATCTTTTTATATATATACTATATACAAAAAAATTTTTATATAAAGATAGTTTAATCTATCTTAATATATACATATACACATATATATGTATGTGTATCTATATGTGGAAACTGTGGTGGCATAGTGGTTAAGAATTACTGCTACTAACCAAAAGGCCAGCAGTTCGAATTCACCAGGCGCTCCTTGGAAATTCTATGGGGCAGTCCTACTCTATCCTTTAGGGTTGCTATGAGTCAGAATTGACTTGATGGTAATGGGTTTGGTTTTATATATACATATATGTACATTATATATATGTACATATATATATATATATAAACCAAACCAAACTTGTTGCCGACAAGTCGATTCTGACTCACAGTGACCCTATAGGACAGAGTGGAACTGCCCCATACAGTTTCCAAGGAGCACCTGGTGGATTCTAACTGCCAACCTTTTGGTTAGCAGCCGTAGCTCTTAACTACTATGCTACCAGAGTTTCTAAATATATATGTTATATGATCTTACTTAATATTTCCCCCTACAATCCTTCAATATTGCAACTGGTAGGTTGAATTTTTTCTTCATTTCTTTTAGCTTAAGAAATGCAGAGCATATTCTCCACCTCTGATTTTCTATCTCTAGGTCTTTGCACATGTCATTATAATACTTTACTTTGTCTTCTCAAGCCACTCGTTGAAATCTCCTGCTCAACTTTTTTACTTCATCATTTCTTCCTTTTGCTTTAGCTACTCAAAGTTCAAGAGCAAGTTTCAGTCTCTTCTGACATCTATTTTGGTCTTTTCTTTCTTTCCTGTCTTTTCAGTGATCTCTTGCTTTCTTCTTTGATGATGTCCTTGATAACATTCCACAACTCATCTAGTCTTTGGTCATTAGTGTTCAACACATCAAATCTATTCTTGAGATGGCCTCTAAATGCAGGTGGGATCTGTTCAAAGTCATATTTTGGCTCATGTGGACTTATTCCAATTTTCTGTAGTTTCAACCTGAACTTACATATGAGCAACTGATGGTCTGTTCTGCAGTTGGAACCTGGCCTTGTTCTGACTGACGACATTGAGATTTTCCATCGTCTCCTTCCACAGATGTAGTCCATTTAATTCCTAGTGTATTCCATCTGGCGGGATCCATGTGTAGAGTCTCCATTTATGCTGTTGAAAAATGGTATTTCCAATGAAGAAGCCGTTTGTCTTGCAAAATCCTATCATGCGGTCTCTGGCATCCTTTCTATCACCAAGACCATATTTTTCAACTACTGATCCTCCTTCTTTGTTAAACTACTAAACAACACAGGAAGCATCAAAAAGGAGATGGAAAAAGTACACAGAGTCACTATACCAAAAAGAATTGGTCAACGTTCAACCATGATCATAGCATATGATCAGTAACCAACGGTACTGAAGAAGAATTCCAAGCTGCACTGAAGGCACTGATGAAAAACAAGGCTCTAGGAACTGAGAGAATATCAATTAAGATGTTTCAATGAACAGATGAAGCTCTGGAAGTGCTCACTTGTCTATGCCAAGAAATTTGGAAGACAGCTACCTGGCCAACCAACTGGAAGATATCCATTTTTATGCCTATTCCCAAGAAAGATGATCCAGAAATGCATAAATTATCTACTAATATCATTAATATCACACATAAGTAAAATTTACCTGAAGGTCATTCAAAAGGGGTTGCAGGATTATATATTGACAGGGAACAACCAGAAATTCAAGCCAGGTTCAGAAGAGGACTTGGAACCAGGGATATTATTGCTGATGTCAGACGGATCCTGGCTGAAAGCAGAGAATGCCAGAAAGATGTTTACCTGTGTTTTATCAACTATGCAGAGGCATTTGGCTGTGTGGATCAAAACAAACTGTGGATAATATTGTGAAGAACGGGAATGCTAGAATGCTGAATTATGCTCGTGAGGAACCTGTACATAGATCAAGAGGCAGTTGTTGGAACAGAACAAGGAGATGCTGTGTGTTTTAAAATCAGGAAAGGTGTGTGTCAGGGTTGTTTCCTTTCACCATACCTATTCAATCTGTATGCTGAACAAATAATCTGAGAACCTGGATTATATGAAGAAGAAAGCGGCATCAGGATTGAAGCAAGACTTATTAACAACCTGCATTATACAGATGACACAACTTTGCTTGCTGAAAGTGAAGAGAACTTGAAGCACTTCCTGATGAAGATCAAGGACCACAGCCTTCAGTATGGGTTACACTTCAACATAAAGAAAATGAAAAACCTCACAACTGGGCCAGTAAGCAACATCGTGATAATTGGAGAAAGAATTGAAGTTGTCAGTAAGATTTTATTTTACTGGGATCCACAATCAACAGCCATGGAAGCAGCAGTGGAGAAATCAAAAGATGCATTTGGCAAATCTGCTGCAAAAAAACCTCTTTAAAGTGTTGAAATGCAAACGCATCAACTTGAAGACTAAGGTGTGCCTGACCCAAGCCACGGTGTTTTCAATCATCTAACATGCATGTGAAGTCTGGACAGTGAGTAAGGAAGACGGAAGAAGAATTGACACGCCTTTGAAATGTGATGTTGGTGAAGAATATTGGATATATCATGGACTGCCAAAGAATGAAAAATCTGTCTTGGAAGAAGTAGAACCAGAGTGCTTCTTGGAAGCAAGAATGGTGAGACTACGTCTCACATACTTTGGCCATATTATCAAGAGGGATCAGTCCCTGGAGAAGGACATCATGCTTGGTAAAGTAGAGGGTCAGTGAAAAAAGGAAGACCCTCAACGAGATGGATTGACACAGTGACTGCAACAATGGGCCCAAGCACACCAAGGATTGTGAGGATGATGAGGGACTGGGCAGAGTTTTGTTCTGTTCTATATAGGATCACTACGAGTCAGAACTGACTTGATGGCACTGAAATGTTAAAAATTACTGGGTGGAAATTCCAGGTTCTTACTCAGCATGATTTGTACTGGCCAATACATGAGAGACTGAGTTGGGAGGACAAAAAGGCACCTTTATTTCATTGTACAAGGAAATGGAGCGAGTTGTAGTTTACTGCTGCCAAGACTGCTTGCCCAGCGTCGGTAGGCAGGTTACTTTTAAAGGGGTTTACAAGTAGGGAGTTCATACAAGTTATGTTGGCAACATTCTTAATCATACTGTGCAGGTGCAATGGGATTTACATATAACCTCCAAGTAGAAACAGTATTCAAAGGCAAAGTTGAGTGGGGGAGAGCCCAGCAAAGGAAATGATTTTGCAATACAACACTGCAGGGGAGGAAGCCAGGTAAAGAATACAGCACTATGGGGGTTCTGTCTCATAACAACAACAACAATGATCTTACTTATGTGAAATGGAGCCCTGGTTGCTCAGCGGCTGAGCTCAGCTGCTAAACAAAATGTCCTCAGTTCAAATCCACCAGCTGCCCCTCAGAAACCCTATGGTGCAGTTCTACTCTGTCCTATAGTGTTGGTATGAATTGGAATCGACTCAACAGCAATGGGTTTAGTTTTTTTGTTTGTTTGTTTATATGAAATACCTAGAAGAGGCAACTGCAAAGAGATCATAAAGAACAAAATGCATAAAGGTCAAAATTTAATAGTGGTTACCAGGGGCGGGAGGGAGGAGGAAAAGGGGAACCATTGTTTAGAAAGCATTGAGTTCCTGTGTTTAGTGATGCAAAATTTGGCAACAGACACTGATGATGGTTTCACAACATGATTGATATAATCAGTGTCACTGAACTGTACACGTGAAAGATGCTGGCAAATGTTATGCTATCTATATTTATGTTTTTGAATATGTCAACTGATGTGTTTGTCATTACAAAAAATTCTTATCCATTATGTCTTTGAATATAATTTCTGCTCTGTTTTCTTTCTTTCTTTCCCTTCTTACTTCTCTCTTTTCCTCTACATGCTTCAGCTTGAATATTTTCTAATAATCTATCTTCTAATCCATTAATCTTCTCTCTCTTGCAAAACATATTATTAAAACTATATATTGATTTCTTAATTTTAGTTATTGTATTTGTCAGAAATGAGATTTCCAGGTGATTATTTTCACAGTTTTCTGTCCTTTGGTAAAATTATTCCTGTCACCACTTTTCTTAGACAAATTAATCATAGTTAATTGAAAGTCCAGATCTGAGAATGTAATGTCTTAGTCATTCCTGTCTGCTTCTATTATCTGAGTTTGTGTCTCTTGTCCGTTTTTCACTAATATGCCTGCTAATCTTTTACTAAATGTAAGACATAGTGAATGAAAAGTTATACAGGCTCAGGATGAGTTATCTTCCTCTACAGAGGAAGCACCTAATCTTAATCCAATCACGTTATGCTGACAGAAGGCTGAGTTGCACTTATTTGTTGTTGTTTTTTGTTTCATTTTGTTTGTTTGTTTTAAACCTGGCCTAACTTAGATTTGCCTCTGTCAGTAGACAGTAGTTATCCAGGAGTTCTAACTGGGTATGGAATGTTCATCACTGTTTTACAGCCTTGGAAGGTCTTCAAACCCACACTTGGTCTCTTACTGTCGTTCTGTCATACTGGGGAAATCTACAGATGTATTCAGAGTACTTGTATCACCTCCCCTTAAAGCGCATACCAGTGGCAGTCACAGTTTTGATTTCATTGAGTTGCACTAAAATTTCAAAACAGGAAATTCAGACTGCTCTCTACTTCATCAAAAAGCCATTATTTTACAAAGAGATGCAATATATCATGCTGGTAAAAAGCACAGTTTATAAGTCAGGGAAACATGGTATAAATCCCAACTCTACCACTTAATAGATCAACGGCATATGGTAAGTAACAACATCTCTGTTACTCAGTTTTCTTATCTATAAATTAGAAATAAAATTAGTAGTCATACATAAGTTACGTATAACATTTAATTATTTTTTTTATGCAACAAATATTTCTTGAGTATATACTATGTTGCAGATACTATTTTATGTCCCTGAGATGCATCAATGAACAAAATAGTCAATAAGCCCTGTCCTCAATGGAATTTTTATTCTAATAAGGGAGGGGAGAGAAAATAAACGTTAATAATAACTTTTTTTTTTTTTTTATAGGATGTCACCCAGTTGTTTGTAGTACAGAGAAAAATAAAGCACAGAATGAGGATAAGGCAGGGAAGAAGGATAGTGTTACGTGTTAGGGGACCGGTTTTAACTTTAAGTAAATTGATGTACTTGAAGAGTCCATTTTTATGGCTGAAAAGCTGTGTTTGATTTTTCAGTCTTGATCATAAGCAATTAAAAAAAATTATTAAAGCTTTATCTATCAGGCTTTATGGGGGACGCCTGCCCTCCCCAATCAGACTTGGTGTACATCCAATGCATTATGATTTCTGAAGGGTGTTGTATTCAAGGACTCAGGCTTCCCTGACTAGCTATGATTTTATATACACCTGCACTCCTAGCCCAGGCGCCTCTATACAGAGATGTCTTTATCAGGGTTCTTTGGCAGAGGCCTTCCTCGGTAGCCTCTGCTGAATTCTTCTTATCATAGGGAAGCAGAGGAAGTCTTGAAGACACTTTTCTCTACTCTGACTCAGTACTGATTGTTTTTCTACTCCTAGCCCTTCCCCCAGGCCTTGCCATCAACCCCTAGGTCCATAAAGCTGAAGGAGGCTTTTGTTTAGGACTCTTTTGACAGTGGGACAGGTCCCACACCTGCATTGATTTACCTGACCCTTGCCTGGGTGCCATTCCTGAGGAAATATGAACAGGGGAATGCTGGCTCTGGGTTTAACCTCTTGCTTATGCTTTCACAGTGATTAAAGGCTTGACAATTATTTTCATTTGGTGCATTGTTGTAATTGGTTACTCTGACACCTGATAGCTCAGCTCAACCCTTTCAGCTCACCTCAGTTCCCTGAAAGTATCAATTTCTAAGGCTTAATAACAAATTATAGCAAACCTTAGTGGTGTAATTATCTCATAGTTTCTGTGGGTTAGGAAATCAGGAGCAGCTCAGTTGAGTAGTTCTGACTCCTGGTCTCTCATGAGGTTGTAATCAAAATGTCCTCTGGCAATGAAGTCCTCCGAAGGCTTGACTGGGGCAGAGGATCCACTTTTAAATAACTAATTCACTTCACTGTTGACAGGCATACTGGATGTTGGAAGCCACATGGACCCCTCCATAAATTTTGATTGTCCTTATGATATGGCAGCCAATTTCTCCCAGAGCAAATGATTCGAGAGAGAGAGAGAGATCCATGGATAAACTTCTCCAAATTGACACAGAATGAAATAATATTTGTGCTCCATATGATTACTCATCAAAGGTGAGCTCAGTAGAGGAGTATTTAAATAATTAGTTGTTTAGCATGACCCTTTCTTTAAATGTCAGTGACCCTGCTCCCAGCCAATCCTATCATTGACTCATGTACAAAGTGACAATGGCAGCAGTAATAGAGTTTAAACATGGCATTAGGAAATAACATTTCTACTTAGCAAGGCAGATCTAGATTAAGTTGCTATTTAGTTCTAATATGCCCATGGTAGAAATCAATATTTAGCTCCCGATATGGCACCATTCCCTGAAATGAGCAGTCAGTTCAACTGATGGATGAGGCAGGCCTTAGTTCTCAATGGAATATACATTTACTTTACATATGGATTTGCCTTCCATGCCCGTGATGCTTCTGACAAAATCACTCTCCATAGATATGAGTGCCATATTCACCATCTTGGCATTACATACAGCTTTGCTTTTGATCAAGCAACTCATTGCATAGTAAATAAGGTGTGGCAATGGGCTCAGGCTCATGGAATTCACTGATGTATATGCTCTTCATCACATTGAAACATATGAATTGATAGAACAATGAAATTCATTTTAAATTCTTAGTTATATTATGGAGCCCTGGTGATACAGTGGTTAAGAGATCGACTGCTAATCAAAGATCAGCAGTTCAAATTCATGAGCCACTCCTTGGAAACCTCATGGGGCAATTCTACTCTGTCTGATAGGGTCACTATGAGTCAGAATTGACTGAGAGCAACAAGTGTGGTTTGGGTTTTGAGTTATATCACATCTAAGTGGCGACCCCTTGCAGATGTTGATCAAAGTTCTTCAGGATGTGGTGTATGCTGTAAATCAACTGCCTTTATATGGTGCTATTTCTCCCATAGCCAAGCTTAATGGATCTCTGAATCTATAGAGTAATATGGGAAATACTTCTCTTCACTATTAACATGATTAGTAAAGTGATATATTTGAGGAAGAAAAAAGTGCTTTCTGTTCCTATAACTTCAGGTCTTTCTGTTCTAGAGGTCTTACTTTCAAAAAAGGATGAATGCTTACCAGAGACATAATGACTACATGTAACTAGACACTGAGACTTCAACCTGACCCCTTTGGTTCCTCCTACCAGTGAATCAATGGGGAAAAAAATAGAATTACAGTCCTGACTGGGAAATTGATCCAGGCAATCTAAGGACTGGGAATATTAGGCTCAGAGGAATATGTCTGGAATGTAGGTGATCCCTGGGGCGTCTCTTAATGCCCACAAGTTCTGTGAATAAAGTCAAAAGTACAATTCAGTTCTGGCAAGACCATTTGTGGCCTAGTTCCTTCAGGACTGAATGATTAGGTTATCCCACCAGGCAAAGAATCATGACTAGCTGAGATTCTTGGTGAAGGCAAAGAAAATGTGAAATAGGTAATACAAAAAGGTAGATATAAATACAAACTATGACCACAAGCCCATTTATAACTATAAGAACTACAATAGTTATAATTATTTCTTCCTCATTTTGATATATTTGTATGAGTGTACGTGTATATATAAAATTTTTGTTTTATTTCTGCTTCTAATCCACCTATCATAAGATTTCTTAACAGCACTTAATTTTTATTTCAGTATTTAACTTTCAGGATATGGAAAAGGAAGTATGAATTAGCTAGAAGAATAATAAACATAATCCAAAAAACAAAAAAAGAACTGAATCTTTTCGGAATTGGTTGTACCCAAGATAGTTCTATCATGTTAGGTGAAAGCATGATTTTGTTACTTTCTTTATCGGAGATTAGTGTGGTATAAAGTTATATGTATGGTTATTAAATGAGAAGGGGTGGGGTGCATTGACTTTGTAATGTGTTAATTTAGCTAAGCTAAATATTTTTTCCTGAAATTTCCTCCCCTATCTGTTCCTGATTAGTGTAGGCCATAAGAGGCATTTTGAAGTAAAACATGCTTCATTAGGCAAAAATAAAGCAGCAACTGTATTGATTTTTTGTGTGGATAGTTGTGGTAAGGTCATCAGGCCCCTTTTGTAGCTCATCTGTGTTGTGCTTTCTGCTAGCTCAGCTAGTAATTGTGCGGTAGCAGCCTAGCCTGCAACTACATCCTCCTTCAGCTTCTATGGCTCCTGCGACAGGTATGTGTTTAGCTCCATGATAAAGGGCAGCAGTTTCTTAAGCAGGACACCCACACCATCCCAACCAGAGGTAACAGGAAGGGACATGGGTTCTGATTCATCCTTATGTGCTCTAGCTTGTGTTCAAGAGTTCCAGTTTATCTTTGTTCTCCCTTTTATCCATTTTCTCTTCCCAAATACTTGCCCTGCAGCCTTCAAGCTCCAGCATCAAATATAAAGGCTAAACTCTCACTGAGAGTGTTTAACCAATCCTCCAAATTTTGAAACATTAAATATCTGTGACATATCTATTATTAAATATATTGTTGTTCTGTTAGGAAACCCTGGTGGCACAGCGGTTAAGTGTTACAGCTGCTAACCAAAAGGTTGGCAGTTCAAATCCACCAGGCATTCCTTAGAAAATCTATGGGAAGGTTCTACTCTGTCCTATAGGGTCACTGTGAGTCTTAATCCCCTCAGTGGCAATGAGTTAGTTGTTCTGTTGTCTGATCAAAATCTGATATAAGATGTCTCCATTGAAGAAGAGAAATTTGGGTAAAAATTGGAAGAAGGGAGGAAATAAATTGGCTTTTCTTTGACTCTCCTCTAGAAGTCTATCAGAGTAATTTGAAGTTAAAAAGAAATTGGTATTAAGGCTAATGCTATTAAAGTTATTCACAGGGAAATAGTTCAATCGGCAATACATGTATATGTTACCATAAGTTAAGATAGAAAGTATTATTGTATAATAAATACAGAAAATATCTATTTTAAGGTGGTGAAATTTTAAACGTCTCTCCCAAAATATTATGTTTTTAATGTAAAGCAGTAGACCAGTTTCTTATGAATCTCAGAATTTTTTATGAACATTGGATTTTATGTTATTTAATGGTATTTAAGCAAATACTTAATATATTTGCCTCCTCACAGATGTTCCTGAAAAACCGGCAGTCATCAACATTCAGAATTTATGAAATCATAGGTGCTTTTTTATTAGGCCTCTGGATTAATAGGCACAATTGGATTTTTATGCAACTCTTAGGTAGAGAGCAGCATTCCATGTAGAAAATGAGTGAGAACCTACCGCAGAGATGGTGCTCAAATAATAATGGAATAGGCATATGCTTTCTCAGACTATCTATGTTCATCACACAAAACCAACTTGTTTGCTTAGGAAAACAAACCGCTAAGACAATGATGAGCTAATGGGTTTGTTTATGGAATCTATTGTGTGCAAAATATTTTATTTTCTAGTGTTTCTTATTATTTTGCACAGCTAACACAAAAGTGTTAGACAGCATTACATCTTGTGTCCTGGAACTTCAGGAAATCTCAATCACGTATAGCCAAGACTATTCTATTTTAGAAGCTAGTACTAGGATCCGAAGTGTTAGATATATCTTGAAAAATTATTGCATTCATTATTACGATTAGTAAAGTATATGTTTCAAGGCATCATGAGTTTATAACCCATCACTAAATGTCTGGTTTACTGAAGAGTTAGGTAATAATGTTAGTAAGGAGTGAATCACATTGAAATCATGAACAAATCAATTTCAAATTATCAGCCCATAAAATCATATTTTGTATATGAGTTGAATAAAGCTTATAGAGGAGCAAGATGAACCATAAACCAATGTATGTTAGAAGGATTCCTCCCAGAATTCAGACCACTGGGGGAAAAATGAATATAGTGAAACAAATACTTAATAGGACTCTGATTGGCTTTATGAATTAATGCAGTATTCAGGAGCTAGCTTCTAACTAGAAATTTTTTTTCAAATTATTTAATGAAGATAATGACAATGTTAACCATGATGAGTAAGCTGCTTTATTTTCTAAGCAGATATTGGGTGTTTATTTTCTGACATAGAATATACACTGATAAGATACCTGATACATACTGATTAAAACATTCATTTCCTTATTTGGTTACTGTTCCCCAGTAACACCCAGTGCCGTCGAGTCAATTCCGACTCATAGCGACCCTATAGGACAGAGTAGAACTGCCCCACAGAGTTTCCAAGGAGCCCCTGGTGGATTTGAACTGTCCACTCTTTGGTTAGCAGCCGTAGCACTTAACCACTACGCCACCAGGGTTTCCATAACTGTTAATAATCAATATTTATATGTTACCCTGAATATTTCCCACTAGGCACTAATTGTTATTGTGTACCCATGAGTTCATGAATGTCTATGATGGAGGCATTTAAACTCAGCAAAAAGGAAGTGTTTATTTTATTACAGAGAAAACAGAGAATAATAAAACAGAAAAAGTTGTCATCTAACCCAGATTCTATTCTGTAAATTAAAAAAAAAATAAAAGAAATAAGATGCACACATAGGATCTAGTGTATATGTGTGAGCAAGTCTACATTTCTGTTCATTTTTACACTTTGTGATACTTAGGTTTTACTGTGAAGTACACTTGAAGAAATAAAAAAACAGGTTAAAAGATGATTTACACAAAGAAGCTGTAGATTTGAAGGAATAGGCTAATGTTTTCTGCAGAAAATGTAATTGTGTAAAAATTCCTAATTTGTGCACTCACCAGGGATTTGTGTGGTTTGATATCATGAATTACTATGTATCTATGGTAAAAAAAAAAACAAACAAAAACAAAACAACAACAAATTTTGGATATAAGTCTACCCATCAAAGATAAATAAGATTCTAACGGGAAAATGTTTGCCTCCAGTTGTTACCTTTCTAGAAAGAAAGCTTCCATTACTGAATGACATCGCCTATAAAAAACAGTCACACCACATAAACAGTATATAAAATATTACACATACTATTTGAGACTAAACATTGCATTAACCAATATTATTTTTATCTATTAAAGTGCAATAGTAGCTTTTCATTTTAGGACTTTAAAAATTTTATGTTGCATCATGAGTTGGTTATCTGTAGCTGCTTTGATGTAAGAATTCCTACACTGAAAACATTTAAGCTGAATTATTGGCTATTTGATATTAGTCTTATGGAACTTTATACTCTGGAATACATAATTCAGTCAATAAGTCATTCATTCATATAATACTATGCAATGAGAAAATGTTGTATACTAGACTATAAATTGGTGATACTGCCATGTTGTATGCACTTGTAATGAAACCACAAATATGACATATTTATTGTGTTCAAGGAACAAAAAATTGAGTGGAGGTGAAAGGTAATTAATCAAGCACATACCATTCAGTGTGAGTTGTTGTTGGGTGCCATTGAGTAAATTTTTGACTCATAGTATGGCGAAATGAATTACTTAATATGGCCCTTCTAGCCATGATCGTTGGAACTCATACACAATGACTGAATGGGACTATGCAAATAAGGTTTATGTAGCCTGTGATGGTTGGGTTATGTGTCAACTTGGCTAGGTCACGATTCCCAGTACTGTGTGGTTGTCCTCCATTTTATGTGTTCTGGATCCTGAACTCTACATGTTGATGAGGCAGGGCTGGTGCAATGTGTGTCTTGGGTCCCAGACTTGCAGAAGGGCATGACTCAAGCCACACTGTTACTAAAGTTACACCCTTCCCTGTGGTGTGGCCTGCATCTAAGATATATGTGTCTGTCCTGGCGAGGTTCTCTGTCTCTGTATCTGGATCTTACATCTGGTTCATGATCAATGGGCCTCCTCAGAAACCTGCTGTCTGACCTGCCAATTCTGGGATTCACTGGCCTACACAACCCTTGGGCCAGGAGCCTATCATGTGATCTGATTCTCCAGCTTCCACAGCCTTGTGAGCCAGCAACCTATGGTTTAGGTTTGTCAGCTCCTGCAGGCAAGTGGGTCGGGAGAAAACTATGCCTGGCCCATGAATTTGGGACTTGCCAGCCTCCACAACCACATGAGCCATTTCCTTTATATGGTCCATGAGTTCTCTGAGGCTTTGCAGTAAATTAGGGAATCGAAAGATAGGAGAGAGAGTACCGGGGAAAGATGGAGTAGTTGATGTTAGAGATGATGGAGTGGAAGACCAGCTTGAAAAAGTTTGACACCTGGGATGTCTTTAATCTCCACCTCATAACAGCCAGCTTTGTGCTGATCCTTATAAAAGAAACTGTTTATTTACACAGTGACGGAGTATAACTGCCCCATAGGGTTAATATGAGTCAGAATTGACTCAACAGCAGTGAGTTTGGTTTTGGGTTTAATCTTTATGAAAGGAGCCCTGGTGGCCCAGTGGCTAAATGCTTGGCTGCTAACTGAAACCTTGGTGGTTCAAACCCACCAGACACCTCATAAGAGAAAGATATGGCTGTCTGTTTCTATAAAGATTACAGCCTTGGAAACCCTATATGGCACTTATGCTCTAGTCTGTAAGGTCACTATGAATTGGAATCAACTCGACAACAATGGATATGTGTGTTCTTATTTGTTTGTTTGTTTTTAATCTTTATGGGAGCAGATCCCCCAAGTGTGTGTCAGTTTGTCGTACTGTGGGAGCTTCAGTGTTGCTGAGATGCTGGAAGCTGTGCCACCCAATGGTATTCTAATATCCGCAGGGTCATCCATGGTGGACAGGTTTCAGCTGAGCTTCCAGGCTAAGGCACACTAGGAAGAAGGGCCTGGTGATCTACTTCTGAAAATAATTATTGAGTGAAAACGTTATGAATAGCAGTGCAACATTGTCTGATACAGTGCCAAAAGATGAGACCCTCATGTTGGAAGGCACTGAGGAGCTGACTGGGGAAGAACTGCCTCCTCAGAATAGAGTCGATATTAATGATGGGGGTGGAGTCAAGCTTTTGGGGCCTTTATTTGCTGATGCAGCATGACTCAAAATGAGAAGAAACAGCTGTAAACATCCATTAATAATCAGAATTTGGAATGTATGAACCTAGGAAAATTGGAAGTCATCAAAAATGAAATGGAACCCATAAACATCGATATTCTAGGCATTAGTGAGCTGAAAGGGACTGGTATTACCCATTTTGAATTGGACAATTATATGGTCTACTATGTCGGGAATGACAACTTGAAGAGGAATGACACTACATTCACTGTCAAAAAGAACATTTCAAGATCTATCCTGAAGTACAATGCTTTCAGGGATAGGATAACAAACATACACTTACAGGGAAGGCCAGTTAATACCACTGTTATTCAAATTTATGCACCAACAACTAATGCCAAAGATGAAATTGAAAATTTTTACCAACTACTGCAGTTTGGAATTGATCAAACATGCAATCAGGATGCACTGATATTTACCGGTGATTGGAAAGCAAGAGTTGGAAACAAAGAAGAAGGGTCAGTAGTTGGAAAATATGGCCTTGGTTAAAGAAACCATGCCGGAGATCTCAGGATAGAATTTTACAATACTGATGACTCTTCATTACAAATACCTTTTTTCAACAGCATAAATGACAGCTATACACTTGGACTTCACCAGATGGAATACACAGGAATCATATTGACTACATCTGTGGAAAGAGATGATGGAAAAGTTCAATATCATCAGTCAGAACAAGGTCAGGGGCTTACTGTGGAACAGATTCAATTGTTCATATGCAAGTTCAAGTTGAAACTGAAGAAAATTAAAACAAGTCCATGAGAGCCAAAGTACGACCTTGAGTATATCCCACCTGAATTTAGAGACTATCTCAAGAATGGATTTGAACATTAATGAACAAAGACCAGACGAATCAAGGACATCATACATGAAGAAAGCAAGAGGTCATTAATGAGAAAGAAAAGACCAAGATGGATGTTAGAGAAGACTCTGAAACATGCTCTTGAACATCCAGTAGCTAAAGTGAAAGGAAGAAATGATGAAGTAAAAGAGCTGAACAGAAGATTTTAAAGGGCATCTTGAGAAGATAAAGTAAAGTATTATAATGGCATGTACAAAGACCTGGAGGTAGAAAACCAAAAGTGAAGAACGTGCTTGGCATTTCTCAAGCTGAAAGAATCGAAGAAAAAATTCAAGCCTTGCATAGCAATGTTGAAGGATTCTATGGGGATAATATTACATGATGAAGGAAGGATCGAATGAAGATGGAAGAAATACACATAGTCACTGTACCAAAAAGAATTGGTCGGCATTCAACCATTTCAGGAGAATCTGCTTGCATTTGCTCCAAATCAGCTGTGTAATCTTAACCATGAGGCTGGATTACAGTTTTGTTTTGTTCACTTAAACATATGGTGGCTAACGTCTGCAGTCAGTACATGATCTTATAAGAATTAAAATCATTAATAGAAAACTTAAATACAAAGGCAATTTACAGGCTAAGTATTAGTAAATATGGCAGTAGAGTTTCCTTTCTGTCTTGTTAGAACCTAATTCAATTATTTATCAACATAAATATCACCTTTTAGATGCTCAAATTTTCATCATTTTCAGGAATCTGAGTCCCATAAATAATACATACTACAGCACATATTTGTATTGGAGCTTCTAATTTCTAATTTCATTATTAAGCTTCTAATTTCATTATTAAGGCTAATAATGAGACTGGAGTTGACCACAAAGGACTTGTACATAAAGAATGTTAAATGTTTTCTTTTCCTAAGCAAAGAGAACTTAAAAAGTTTTAAATTTACTCTGTAAAAGCTACTGGTAATAGTGCCTATATGCCAGGAAGCAGTGATAGTGATTAATGGTGTTGATGCCTCAGGGTGATACCTAACTAAATTAGCTGGTAAACCTAAACTGTGTTCATTTTCTATTTTTAATACTGTGTAGTAGTGGTGTCTGTCCAGTCACCATTGAATTGGCTTTACTTATTTTGTGATTTAATTGTTTATAAGACAGAAAGTAATGGAAATTTAGAAATGTATAAGAAAAAAAGAAGAGGAGGAATGTGTTTTAACAACAGATACTAAGTAAGAATAATATATGCTAACAGCAGTCCAGGGAGTCTTAGGAATGTTAAAGCAATTCAGTTTAAAAGCTTCTTCTTTTTATTTTTTTACAATTGCTAAGAGACACAACTTTTGTCATCTGGAGAATATAGAAACTCATACTCATGAAAGAATATTATAAAATTATAAAACTTGGAACAGGAAGTATGAAAATAAAACAAAAAAACACACAGAAACCCACTGATGATGATCTCATTAACTTATCTTTCAGACTCTCTCCCTGTCCTTTGCACCTTCTCTTTTGAGGCTGCTGTTAGGCGAATAATTAAGGTTATTTTATTATTACTGTTATTATGGCACAGCTTGTGCTTTTGTAATTTAAAAAAAAAAAAAACTACTTAAAATTACAAGAAATAAATGATGCCCTTGAGATTTGTATTTATTACTGTATCACATATGTGAATAGATAAGGAGAAAAATAAACTAGAGAGGGTAAAAGGATAACATTAAAAAAAAACCGTATAACTCTAGGGCAAAGCAGATTACAAGCTGTATATTCTTTAAAGATCATTAAACTGCTCAGCAGCATCCATGCCAAGATGGGAGGTATCATTATCTGTGCATTTTTGAGCACAATTTTAGAATGCCACAAAAACTAGTCAGAAGAGGTAGACCTCCAAAGACCAGGCTCCCAGAGATGATTAAGCAATATTTCAGGTCAAAGTGCTCTCCGAAAACTTTTTTTTAAAACCAAAGGACCATAGCATGTGATCTTTGTTATTGTTAGGTGACACCCAGTCACTTCCAACTTAGAGTAACTCTATGTACAACAGAATGAAAAACTGCCCAGTCTGTTGCCATCTTCACAGTCATTGAGCCCATTATCCATTATTGCAGCCACTGTGTCAATCCATCTCATCCAGGATCTTCCTCTTTTCGCTATCCCTTTACCTGACCAAGCATGATGTCCTTCTCCTACGGCTAGTCCCTACTGGTAATGGGTCCAAAGTACGTGAAACAAAGTCTTGTCATCCTTGATTCTAAGGAGCATTCTGGCTCTACTTCTTCCAAGGCAGATTTGTTCGTTCTTCTGGTAGTTCATGGTATATTCAATATTCTTTGCCAACACCATAATTCAATGGCTTCAATTCTTCATTCTTCCCTATTCATTGTCCAGATTTCATACGCATATGAGGTGATTGAAAATACCATGGCTTGGGTCAAGTGCACTTTAGTCCTCAAAGTGATATCTTTGCTTTTTTAACACTTCAAAGAGCTCTTTTCAGGAAATTTCTCTAATGCAATACATTATTTGATTTTTTGACTGCTGCTTCCATAGACATTCATTCGGATCCAAGTAAAATGAAATCCTTGACAACTTCAGTGTTTCCTCCGTTTATCATGATGTTGCTTATTGGCCAAGTCGTGAGAATTTTTGTTCTTTATGTTGAGGTGCTGAAGGATTTGATCTTCATCAATAAGTGCTTCAAGTTCTCTTCCCTTTCAGCAATGAAGTTCTGTCCTCTGTGTAATGCAAGTTGTTAATAAGTCTTCCCCCAATTATGATGCTGTGTTCTTCTTCCTATAGCCTGTCATGGATTGAATTATGTCCCCCCAAAAATGTGTGTGTATCAATTTGGCTGGGCCATGAGTTCCAGCATTGTGTGGTTTTCCTCCATTTGTTGATTGTAATTTTACATTAAAAAGGATTAGGGTGGGACTGTAACACAACCATTACCCAGGTCACATCCCTGATCCAATGTAAAAGGAGTTTCCCTGGAGTGTGGCCTGTACCACCTTTTATCTCTGAAGAGATAAAAAGGAAAGGGAAGCAAGCAGAGAATTGGGGACCTCATAACACCAAGGAAGGAGCACCAGGAGCAGAGCGTGTCCTTTAGACCCAGGGTTCCTGCTCAGAGAAGCTCCTAGTTTAGGGGAAGATTGATAAGAAAGACCTTCCTACAGAGCTGACAGAGAGAAAAAGCCTTCCCCTGGAGCTGAAGCCCTAAATTTGGACTTTTAGCCTGCTTTCCTGTGAGAAAATAAACTTCTTTTTGTTAAAGCCATCTGCTTATGGTATCTGTGTTATATTAGCGCTAGCTAACTAAGACATAGCCCAACTTCTACAGATTGAATAAGTATGGTAAAACGATACAACCATTACACATGGCTTTCCTGACTTTAAACCACATAGTATTCCCCTTTTTCTGTTTGAAAACTGCCTCTTGATCTATGTAAATGTTCCTCATGAGCACAATTAAGTTTTCTGGAATTCCCATTCTTTGCAATGTTATCCATAATTTGTTACGATTCACATAGTAAAATACCTTTGCATATCCATAAATCACTGGTAAACATCTTCCTGGTACCCTCTGCTTTCAGCCAAGATCCTTCTGAATTCAGCAATGATATCAGTCCTTCCATGTCCTCTTCTAAATCTGTCTTGAATTTCTGGCAGTTGCCTATTAATGTACTGTTGCAACAGCTTTTGAACAATCTTCAGCAAAATTTTACTTATGTGTGATATTAATGATATTGCTCAATAATTTCTGCATTCTGTTGGATCACTTTTCTTTGGGATGGGTACAAATACATATACTTTCAGTCTGTTGGCCAGGTAGTTGTCTTCCAAATTTCTTGTCATAGACAAGTGAGAACCTCCAGAGCTGTATCTGTTAGTTGAAACATCTCAGTTAGTATTCTGTCAATTCCTGGAGGCTGTTTTTCGCCAATGCCTTCAGTGCAGGTTGTACATCTTCCTTCTTGCAATCTCTAGTCATCTTAAATTTGTGAATTTGTGTTTACTGCTTGCTTCTATATTTGAAAAATTGGTTCTGTTTTGCTTTTCTGTTCTTAATACCCTTGGGGGCAGTTTTGTTCCCACAAATGTGTACTCAATTAATTAATTTTCAGTGTTTTGAAGTTACAAATTCTAAAGTCAAGATTCAGTGCACACAGTTTATTCAATTTTCTAAGCACTACCAAATTTAGTAATCACTTTTAGGCAGCCTGGTATAAGTATTTGGGCTCATTATAAAACTTCTCTACTTTCAGATATGTTCAACAATTTTTATATGTTTAGAATATTTAATTTCTTTTCTAAATATTTCTGTTATAAACATTCTCAAGTACCTTAACATTATAAATATTAGAAGCTTTTATTCTTTTAAATATGATGAGACTTAAAAACCAAAACCAAATCCAGTGCCGTCGAGTTGATTCCGACTCATAAGGACCCTATAGGGTGGAGAATTGCCCCACAGTTTCCAATGAGCACCTGGTAGATTCGAACTGCTGACCCTTTGCTTAGCAGCTGTAGCACTTAACCACTATGCCCCCAGGGTTTCCAATGACACTTAAGATCTCTTAAATGTACTAGTATATACATTAGTAAGTTTCTACATAAAAGAACAAATCTATAAGATTTCTCTAAGATGTTGCTTGTTAGCTGTTCTTTCTCTGAGTATTTCATATATGAATATACCACTTTTTTTTCATTTTTATCTTGATTTACATCTAAATCATTTACAGGTTTTGGCTATTATTAATAAAAGTATTCTTGCTATTCTTATACATATATTTTTGTTCATTATTTTCTCTTGGATTATAAGGCAAATAAAAAGGTTACAAAAGAAGCAAGTCTAATCTATGATGAAAGAATTCAGAATAGTGGATACCCCTGTGTGGTAATGGCAGGGAAGTGATACATGGGAACTTTCTTGATGGAAATATTTTATACTTTGATCTGGGTGGTGGTCATATGGATACATACACAAGTAAAAATTCAATGAGACTTGTGAATTTCACTGTGTATAATGTATGTAATAAAAAAATAACCTGTTGAGTCAATAGACTTATATCACAAGTCTAAATAAACTTGTTCATTTTAGTTAGGAATTACAGAATTGATCTGTTACTCAAATAGAGCATGTTCTCTTAAAATAAAAAATAAATTAATGAAAATGCAAAGTATACTTAATGTAATAATAATAACAAAGTGTTGTGAATTTCTAATGCATTTCTACACTTTGTTATAAATCTTCCTAGGTTGAAAAAATGTTGGCACACTAAGGTAATAACTGCATCATTACAAACTATTTGAGATTGGTGGATATTGTTTGAGGTTTCCTAGGAATCCAAGATGGTGCCTGCACATTCTTCAGGCTATTCTGATTAGATAACTGATTGTATCTTTTTCTTTTTAAATTATATGTCAGTGGCTTCATAACTCAAAGGAGATATCTATGTAGCCCCACAAAATTAGATTCAAATACACCTCACTGAATTCTTTGTTCTTCAAATGAAATCTGCAATAATGACAACTTGTCTATGTTACTTAATAAGATTATTAATCCATTTTGTCTTTAGATATGTTAATGAATTTCTTATCTGATTCTGTGGGCCACTGAACTGAGAAAGCTCTGCATTCCTTGCATATTCGTCTCATCTCTTAGGACCATAAAATTCTTGTGAATAATAACAACATACCTGATAATGCTAGATCTCTCCCATGACTTCTACCGATTCTTCTGAAACAACTGTGATGACTAGTTTCTTCTTATTTGCTAAATATGTCTTTCTAAACCTAAGAAATAAAAAAAAAAGGGATTATCTGATGCTTGGAAATAAAGTATTTTAATGAGTAGGACAATAATTTATTTTTTAAATTAAAATATATACTTTTAGTATGCTTTCAATAAAACTTCCTGCCTGCATTCTCAGAGAGTATATTTAGGCTACTTTGTACAATATTTGGAGTCCTTGGGTGGCATAGTTGGTAAATTGCTTGACTATTGAGAGACTGGCTGTTTGATCCCACCCAGAGGCACTCAGGAAAACAGTCCAGGAACTCTACTTTCACAAGTCAAAGCCTTGAAAACCCTATGGAGTATAGTTCAACTGTGTACACATGGGGTCTCAATGAATTGGAAACGACTTGATGGCAACTAGTTGGTTGGTTGGTACAATATTTATTTTGACATGTTTAAATGATATAAAATGGAAACTCTATGGGGCAGTTCTACTCTGTCCTATAGGGTCGCTATAAGTTGGAATTGACTCAACGGCAGCAGGTTTGGTTTTTTTTTTTTTATTTATCATAAACAGTAACTTCAATCAATACCATGGAAAAAAAAATACACACTGCTAGTATATGTATTTTTAATTTAAGGACTCCGAATTTCTCTATAACCCCACCCAAACAGTACCTTTAATTATCAAGCTTTTGTATTAACTTAAATCATACCTATAAAGGTCTTAATACAGTGACTAGTATATGCTTTGCAAAACTTAAAAAAAAAAAAATCATTGCCATCGAGTCTATTCCATAGATTCTTATAGAGACCCTATAAGACAGAATAGAACTACCCTTTAGGGTTTCCAAGGAGCACCTGGTGGATTTGAACTGCCAACTTAGCTGTTTTTTACTTAAAAATGACATTTCTGAGACCTGGAAAGGCTGGTTATACTTTGTTGTGTTTTATCTTTTCTTTGTCATTCCAAAACTATGTATCAGACTTCTCAAAACAACTCTTTTGTAATGTGAACATGACTTCCAAGGAGACAGGTTGCAAAAGATTTTTATTTTCCCCCTATAGGGCTGCATCATACTTCCTTTTAGATTTGTTGTTGTTCTAGGTCTCATCAGGACAGGCAGAGTAAAACTAAAAGTAATTTCACATAGAGAAAGAAAAAACTTAAACTAAATCCTGATATTCAATTTAGAATATTTAACTTCTGATCATTTATATGAGATAAAAATCCCTGAGGATGCTGGAAATTGGCAATAGCTTCATGAATATAATTGGCTATTATATAATCCAGGTAATTAATAAAAGGATGGTTTTTAAATTAATAAATACCTTTTATACAAGTTCTAAATGAGATAAACTACAGGTGGCAAACTATAAAGATATGTTTTCCCTATGCTCATTTCTCAAAACGAATACTGACATTTCATATTATCTTTATTTTTTTTTACATATAACGCACATATTATAACATGAATTTCTATTTAAAAAGTTAAAACTATGAACAAAAATTATCTCGCTAAAAAAATATTTTCCAGAAAGCGGTAGCAATAAGGGAAAAATATTTATGATCTAAAGAGTTAATTCTTCTGATGTTAATGTTTAAGTGAATTGAATATAGATAGAATAATTCATAAAGCAAAAATATAAAAGCACGGCAATCATAAATAACAATAGTGATTAAAAAAAAAAAAAAACCAACCCAGTGCCGTCAAGATAATTCCGACTCATAGCAACCCTATAGGACAGAGTAGAACTGCCCCACAGAGTTTCCAAGGAGTGCCTGGAGGATTCAAATGGCTGACCCTTTGGTTAACAGCCATAGTACTTAACCACTATGCCACAATAGTGATATTGTTATTAAAATCCAAATTTCCAAATATATATATAGAAATCGAATTGGGATAAAGTTGTTATTGCTTTTAAACAGATTTTTTCATTACTTATAAATTTTAAAAATGGACAAAATGATACTGGCCAGCAAAGTGTACAAATCATAACCATGATTACTTCTTTGTATGCAGTTAACTACATTGTTCATGCTTATAAGCATTACAAACTACATATAAAGCAGACACAGCTTTGTATCTCTGAAGACACTTAACTTTGGAAAGTTGTTGCATAGATTTTCATGAACTTTGTCAAACTTTCTAATTGTGGTTGAAGAGAAATAAAATAAAAGTGGCATTCAATGAAAACACTATTTTAATATATAAATATGTGGGCAAGGATAAACATGGACTACCAACTAAGATGTTTCAAAAACGGATGCAACACTGGACGCACATACTCAACTATGCCAAGAAAACTGGAAGATAGCTACCTGGCCAACCGCCTGGAAGAGATCCATATTTGTGCTCATTCCAAAGAAAGGTGATAACAAAAGGCGGACATTATCAAACAATATCATTAATATCACACACAAATAAAACTTTGCTGAAGATAATTAAAAAATGTTTGTAGCAAAACATTGACAGGGAACTGCCAGAAATTCAATCCAGATTCAGAACAGGATGTGGAATGTAGGGTATCATTGCTGATGTCAGATGGATCTTGACTGAAAGCAGAGAGTACCAGAAAGATGTTTACTTGTGTCTTTTTGACTATGCAAAGGCATTCGACTGTGTGAATCATAGCAAATTATGAATAACACTGCTAAGAATGGGAATTTCAGAGCACTTAATTGTGCCCGTGAGGGAACTGTACATAGACCAAGAGGCAGTCATTTGAACAGAACAAGGGGATAATGCTTGGTTTAAAATCAGGAAAAGTGTGCATCAGGGTTACATTCTTTCACCATACTTATTCAGTCTGTATGCTGAGCAAACAATCTGGATAGCTAGACTATATGAAGAACACGGTGTAAGTTTTAGAGGAAAAATCATTAAAACCTGCGATATACAGATGACACAACCTTGCTTGCTGAAAGTGAAGGGGACTTGAAGCACTTACTGATGAGGATCAAAGACTACAGACTTCAGTACGGATTACACCAAAACAGAAAGAAAAATCCTCACAACTGGGCCAATAAGCAACATCATGATGAACAGAACAGATTGAAATTGTCAAGGATTTCATTTTACTGGGATCCACAGTCAACACCCATGGAAGCAGCAGTCAAGAAATCAAAAGACACATTGTGTTGGGTAAATCTGCTGCAAAAGACCTCTTTAAATTGTTAAAAAGGAAAGACGTCACCTTGAAGACTAAGGTGTGCCTGTCCCAAGCCATGGTATTTTCAATCACCTCATATGCATGTGAAAGTTGGACAATGAATAAGGAAGACTGAAGGAGAATTGATGTCTTTGAATTATGGTTTTGGCGAGGAATTTTGAATATACCATGGGCTGCCAGAAAATGGAAATAAATCTGTCTTTGAAGAAGCACGGCCAGAATGCTCCTTAGAAGCGAGGATGTTGAGACTTCATCTTACTTACTTTGTACACGTTATCGGGAGGGACCAGTTCCTGGAGAAAGACATCATTCTTGGTAAAGTAGAGGGTCATCGAAACAAAGGAAGGTACCCAATGGGATGGATTGACACAATAGTTGAAACGATGGGCTCAAACACAGCAATAATTGTGAAGATGGCACAGGACAGTGTATTGTTTTGTTGTACATAGGGTTGGCATGAGTCAGAACTGACTTGAGGGCACCTAACAACAACAACAAGAATAAAAAGGGTAGACACTGGAGAATGAAATGAACTATTCAGATGCTTTTACCTACATGTAGAAAGGCAGTTAATTTTAAAATTACTCAGACACCGACAGATACAACTAGATTGCATTGAAGATTCAAATATTACTCTCAGTGTTTGCATTAGTGGTAAGATATTCCAAAATTACAAGCAAACATTGGTAAAGTCTTGAACCAAACAAACCACAATTTTCATGGTAATTGAAGTTTTAGAAATGTCAGCCTGTTTTAAAACTATAAAAAAATTTCCATTTTGATTGTATATAAAAGAGCTAGCTTCTCAGTTCAGAAAATCCATAACAGATTTTAAATTATATGGAATGTCTAACAAGAGATTGGGAAGATTGCTCAGTATGGGACAATTCTTTGCTGAGGGAAAAACCTGTGTTGTGCTGAACATCTAGCAATCCATATTTGTCCTGGTGGTGTAACAGTTAAGTACTCAGCTGCTAAATAAAAGGTTAGGGGTATGAAACTATTTGGAGGTTCCTCAGGAGAAAGACCTGGTGGTCTGATCCCATAAAGATTACAGGCAAGAAAGCCTAACGGCACAGCTGCACTCTATCACACGGCGCCACTACAAGGTGAAATTGACTAGCTAGCACCCAACATCAACAACAACAAGCCACTGATGTTTGCTTCCTATGCCAACCCCTTAGTTATTTTGATAACCAAAGAGCAACCAAAATTCTCTGAAATATTCCATAAAGGGATGCATCATTAAGGAATGCTGCCCATACTATTGGGAATTTCTAATTAAATCTAACAGGAATATACAAAATTATCCCCTTACTGTTACACAAAAATGTATTATTTGAATCTTTTTTAAATGTCTTATATTTGAAATACATTTAATAATCTTTCACGATCACTGTAGTTTCATATTATAAATCTGTTCACAAAATGTTGATCATCAACCTGTGAGGACAAAACATACACATTAATACAAACAACAGGAAATGGAGTAAAAAATGTCACCAATGCTCAATACATGATACGAACAATAAAGAATGGAAGACATCAATCAAAATTCCTTTCAAGCAAAAGCAAAACCCTATTTCTAAAAAACAGTAGTAAGAAAGTAGATACTGAATGACAGATTGCTGTTGTTTCATGTCCTGAACTCGGTTCCAACTCATAAAGACTATATGTACAACAGAATGAAAGACTGCCTGGTCCTGTGCCATCCTCAGAATTGCTGTGCTTGAGCCCATCGTTGCAGCCAATGTGTCAATCCATCTTGTTGAGGGTCTTCCTCTTTTTCGCTGATCCTCTACTTTACCAAGCACGATGTACTTCTCCAGGGACTGATCCCTCCTGATAACATGTCCAAAGTATGTGAGACATTCTCACCATTCTTGCTTCTAAGGAGCATTCTGGTTTTACTAATTCCAGGATAGATTTTTTCATTCTTTTGGCAGTCCCTGGTACATTCAACATTCTTCTCAAAAACCACAATTCAAAGGCATTGATTTTCATCCAGTCTTTCTTATATATTGTTCAGCTTTTATATAAATATGAGATGATTGAAAACATCATGGCTTGGGTCAGGTACACACTAGTCTTCAAGATGACATCTTTGCTTTTTAACAATTTAAAGAGGTCTTTTGCAGCAGAGTTGCCCAATGCAATAAGTCTTGATTTCTTGACTGCTGCTTCCATGGGTGTTGGTTGTGGATCCAAGTAAAATGAAATTCTTGACAACTTCAGTCTTTTCCCCATTTATTATGATGTTGCTTATTGGTACAGTTGTGAGGATTTTGTTTTCTTTATGTTGAGGTATAATCCATACTGAAGGCTGTGGTTTTTGATCTTCATCAGTAAGTACTTCAAGTCTTCTTCACTTTCAGCAAGCAAGATTGTGTCATCTGCATAGTGCAGGTTGTTAATAGGTCTTCCTCTAATCCTGATGCCGCATTCTTCTTCATAGAGTCTGGTGCCTCAGATTATTTGCTTAGCATACAGATTGAATAGGCATGGTAGAATGGTAAGACCCTGATGCATGCCTTTCCTGACATTAAACCACGCAGTATCCCCTTGTTCTGTTTGAATGACTGCCTCTTTATCTATGTACAGGTTTCTCACGAGCACAATTAAGTGTTCTGGAATCCCTATTCTTTGCAATGTTATCCACAATTTGTCATGATCCACACAGCCAAATGCCTTTGCACAGTCAATAAAACACAGGCAAATATCTAGAGCTGAGCAGAAGATTTCAAAGGATTGCTGGAGAAGACAAAGTATTATAATCACATGTGTAAAGACCTGGAGATAGAAAACCAAAAGGTAAGAGACACACTGGGCATTTCTCAAGATGAAAGAACTGAAGAAAAAATTCAAGCCTTGAGTTGTAACACTGAAATGTTCTCAGGGGAAAATATTAAACAACCCAGGAAACATCAAAAGATAGAAGGAATACACAGTCACTGTACCAAAAAGAATTGGTTGATGTTCAACCATTTCAGGAGGTAGCATATGATCAGGACCTGATGGTACTGAAGGAAGAAGTCCATACTGCACTGAAGGCACTGGTGACAAACAAGGCTCCAGGAATTGATGGAGTACCAATTGAGATCTTTCAACAAATGAATATAACACTGGAAGCACTCACTTGTCTATGCCAAGAAATTTGTAAGACAGCTACCTGGCCAACCAACTGGAAGAGACTCATATTTATGCCTGTTCCCAAGAAAGGTGATCCAAATGAATGCAGAAACTATCAAGCAATATCATTAATGTCACGCACAAGTAAAATTTTGCTGAAGATCAGGCAAAAGTGACTGCAGCAGTCAGAAATTCAAGATGGATTCAGAAGAGCACATGGAACCAGGGATATCACTGCTGATATCAGGTGGATATTGGCTGAAAGCAGAGACTACCTGAAAGATGTTTACCTGTGTTTTATTGACTATGCAAAGACTTTCGACTCTGTGGATCATAACAAATTATGGATAACATTGGAAAGAATGGAAATTTCAGGGTACTTAATTGTGTTCATGAGGAACCTGCACATACACCTTTTTTACCACTCCATCTTAGTGTGATTTTCTAGTTTATATTCTTCTCCCAGACTTCTACAGATGGCATGCACAAGGCTTGGCCCTCAGACCTCATGTTTTTTCTATTCCCAGCCAAATCTCTGTGAGAGATTTTACTATATATATCCTAACACACATTCTGTATTTCTACTTGGGGATCTAACTAATATTTAGCTGTTGCCTCTATTTTTGTGGCATATTGAATTAATTTTGACATTATCTCTTCTGATTGTTGTGCTGGATTTGAACTTAATTCCAAATAAACATAAACATGTTAACATAAACATATTCTGAATTATAAGATGATGTGTGCCATGTGACAAAACACTTAAGACATTTACAGGATTTCCATGTGAGTATTAACAAGGCAAATGTCACACTATTCAAAAATACTAGCTCATTAACTTTGACCCAGGAAAGTATGAGAAATAGATCAACAGGTCACAGTTTTTTGATTTTTATAAATAACATTTAATTTTTTTAATACCCAGGCAGAAAAATATTTCTAAAAATAGTGTTCACTTGGCTATCACGGTTAATAGAAGTACTATTTGCTTCACTAAATAGTCTACTTTTATTTATCTTAGTGTTATCTCTTTTAAACTTCATACAATTTTCTAATTCTTATACGTGAACAAGTCTGTTTCAAGTATATCCATATATTTTAAGATTTTATATATACAATAATTCTTTCTGGTAACTTCTGATATTGAGGTTTGATGACTATAATGGAAAGATTATGATTTGGAAAGCTAAGAAAATGCATTCATCAGTGGCTTCCCTTTTTATAATTAACAGTTGATCTTGATGGCTGATGGTGATTGGGAATATGGAAAAGACAAAGCCAGAGAAAGGTAAAGCTAGGTTTACAATGGCCAATTGCTTTTGTTTTTGACTAAGAAAAAAAATGTTCAATAAAAAAAATTTCCAAAAAGTTTTCCTGCTGTGTCTTTAATCTTGACACATCAGCATCATCAAAACCTACCATTTCATATTAAAATATGCAAAATTGATATTCCTTAAATACTTTCCCTAAACTAGAGTAATAAACTCAATTACCTGGGTCTTTGTATTTCTAAATGATAGGGAGGCTTGTTGCAATCTGTTAGTTCATAATTTAGAAATTAATTTTGGTTCCACATGGATAAGAACCATTCATTCTGATAGTGAGCAGAATGATTATGTTTGCTAGAAATGTACCCTCCTAGTTCTCCCTGCTTATATCAGATCAGGGCGAGTGTTCATGTCAAGGCTGTGGTTTCCTACTTCTTGTTTTTTATTTTCTTTGCAATTTGTAAAACGTTCTGTTGTGAACCAGTCCATCTGGTTCAAGTCCTTTTTTCCTGCTTTACATGTCCTTTTCACAGATCATTGAGACCGAATAGATTGTTTCTACTTTATGTGAATACTCAGGCTGAATTATAGAAATGGCAGTATCCACAAGGGATCATTTCATCCAGCTCCCTGCTGCCCTATAGAGCTACACATAAAATTGCTCCATTTAAAATTTTTGAGAAAATGCAACCATACACTTTTTATTTTTGATTCCAAGCCCTACAGAAATTATTTTGATTATTTTGCTATTTATATAACCCTCAGTTTTGAATTGGTCCCTGTTCATGGAATTAGTTTTATGCCTTTGGTCTTGACACATTATTTCCTCCTAGTATGTCTGCTCAATGAACCAGAAAGCCATCTGACTCCTTTCCATGACCATTACATAGCTGATAACACCTGGTAACTTGTTTTATTGGAATTAATATATTCATGAAAAATAACATATTTTCATAAAAAGAAAAAAATTGAATACTGAACTGGACTATTCTTGCATATTAAAAACAAAGATAACAAGTAAAATAAGTGATAAGTAAAACCTAAACTTAAATTATTTTCTTATTTGCTTAATTTTACATATATAACTTATCCAAATCTCCAGTTCCTTATTCATGCTTATTTGTAGCTTTGATTTTAAAGCTTAATCTCAAAAAATAATTTACATTCTTAACTTTGCAGAATTAATCTTTTCTTAGACAGGAGATTTCCATTTAAAAATATTTGCTCTGATCCTTACCAGTGTCAGATGTTTTGACATTCATTATAAAATTTTTATAGTCTTTAAAATTAATCTTAAGTTTTCAAGATTCTCTTTACACTATTTTGTTAAGAAGAAGTAAATTGCTAAGTAAAACCATCAAGGTCTTATTAAATGGCAGTCATTGTGATGGTAACTTGACAATATATAATCACTGAAACATGAAATATAGCTGTATATATCATATTAGTACCTCCTTCTGGAATGGAGCCCTGGTGGCACAGTGGTTAAGCATTCGTCTGCTAACCAGAAGGTTGGCAGTTCAAATGCACCAGCTGCTTCTTGGGAACCCTATGTGGCAGTTCTACCTCAGGGGTGCTATGAGTCGAAAACCACTCAATGGCAGCAGGTTTGTAGAGGCATCTATTGAAGTAATAATAAAGGAAAATGAAGAACTCTATTTTAAATGCTAGAAAAATTAGGGTAAGAAAACCTGAGTAAGTTGTTTGAAGTCATAAGCCTAGTAAACACAACAGAAATCAAGGCTACGTTGCTTGATACTAAAGGCTTTCCACCATATTGTCTCCAGCATTCAAAAGCAGCTGCAACAGTATGTCGACAGGGAACTGCCAGAAATTCAAGACAGATTTAGAAGAGGATGTGGAATCAGGGATATCATTGCCGATGTCGGACGGATCCTGGCTGAAAGCAGAGAATACCAGAAATATGTTTACCTGTGTTTTATTGACTATCCAAAGGCATTCAACTGTATGGATAATAATGAATAATGATAACATTGTGGAGAATAAGTGTTCTGGAACACTTAATTGTGCTCATGAGGAGCCTGTACGTAGGTCAATGGGCAGCTGTTTGAACAAAAGAAGGGGCTACTGCATAGTTTAATGGCAGGAAAGGTGTGTGTCAGGGTTGTATCCTTTCACCACACTTATTCAATCTGTATGCTGAGAAAATAATCTCAGAAGCTGGACTATATGAAGAAGAATGGGGCATCAGGGTTGAAAGAAAACTCATTAACAACCTGCATTGTGCAGATGACACATCTTGCTTGCTGAAAGTGAAGAGGACTTGAAGCACTTTCTAATGAAAATCAAAGACCACAGCCTTCAGTATGGATTGCACCTCAACATAAAGAAAACAAAAATCCTCACAACTGGACCAATGAGCAACATCATGATAAATGGGGAAAAGATTGACTTTGTCAAGGATTTCATTTTACTTGGATCTACAACCAACACCCATGGAAGCAGCAGTCAAGAAATCAGAAGACTCATTGCATTAGGCAAATTTGCTGGAAAAGACCTCTTTAAAGAGTTGAAAAGCAAAGAGGTCACCTTGGAGACTAGGGTGCACCTGACTCAAGCCATTGTGTTTACAATCACCTTCTATGCATGTGAAAGCTGGATGATAAATAAAGAAGACTGAAGAAGAAATGATGCCTTTGAAATGTGGTGTTGGGGAAGAATATTCAATATACCACAGACTGCTAAAAGAACGAACAAATCTGTCTTGGAAAAAGGACAAGAAGAATGCTCCTTAGAAGCAAGGAGGGTGACTGTGTCTCACACACTTTGGACATGTTGTCGGGAGGGATCAGGCCCTGGAGAAGGAAATCATGCTTGCTAAACTAGAGGCTCAGGGAAAAAGAGGAAGACCACCAATGAGATGGATTGACACAGTGGCTGCAACAGTGGGCTTAAGCATAACAGTGATTGTGAGGATGGCACAGGACCAGGAAGTGTTTCCTTCTGTTGTGCATAGGGTTGCTATGAGTCAGGACCAACTAGATGGCACTTAACAACAACAACATACAACATTATTAAAATCATATGTAATATTATACATATTTGATAAACTGTAAGCTAGCTGTAGAAAGCAAAAATTGAAACATTTTTTTAGTTTTTGTGAAGATGGGTTTTGAAATTTAATATCTGGAAATATTTGCAGAATATTCATCTTACTTAAGCTATCACCATTGCTTTGACTGATGTTTCAAATATGGCTTAGAATAATTTTATGGCATAAAAAAAAAAATAAAAATGGAAAGAAGTATTTCCATACTTGTGTGTTAGCCTTTCACACTGATATCTGTGTACTTAGAGATACCACTGCAACTCCAGAGGCAAATTTTAAATATTTTACCAAATTTTTATAATAATGCTATAAACTAGCTTTCTTTCTTTTTTTTTTTTACAATTTGCTTATTTGTCATATGTGATATTGGTTGGGAAGGAATTAAAAGACTTTATTTTTTATACCAATAAGTTGAAGGACTATATAAAATTCCCATAGAAAATTTTTATAGAAGGAAATTATAATTCTTTCTCTTTTGGACAGGATTTTGCAATTTAAGTGTGTCTTGGTCTATACTTGCAAGAGCATATTTTAAAACAGGGCCTCATCATTCCAGGCATGATGGCTTTGTCTTTTATTTTCAACATTTTATTATGAAAAATTTGAAACATATGGCAGGATTAAAGCATTTAGCAATGAATATTGAAGTAAACACACCTTGGATTCCAGCATTAAATTTTTCCCACATTTGCATTGTCTTATGTCTGTCATTTAGTCTTCCCTACATCTTTCCAATATTCCATGCTATTTTCATTTCAAAATAAAATGCAGATATCAGTACACTTCCTCTACATGTTGTAGCATTCATATAGATTTTCAGAGACCAATATTTCTTAAAATATTTTTCCTTTGTAGTAAATTTTACATACAATGAGATATATAAATAGCAAATGTAACTGTGCTGAGTTTTGAAAATGAATATGCCCATGCAAGCTCAAGCTTAACAAAATATAGAACATTACAATCATCCCCAGAAAGTACACTCATGCCTCTTCACAAAATGATCTGAGATGGGGATGAATTTCTCTTTGCTTGTCGGTTTTTGGATTTTTACTGTATGGATACTAAGTTATTCCAGCAGAATTTGTTGAAAAGATTTTCTTTTCTCTACTACAGGGGTGTTTTTGTTCACCATACTTATTCAATCTGTAGGCTGAGAAAATGACCCAAGAAGCTGAACTATACGAAAAAGAATACAGTATCAGGACTGAAGGAAGACTCATTAACAACCCCCTTTATGCAGATGACACAAACTTGCTTGCTGAAGGTGAAAGTACTTGAAGCACTTACTGATGAAGACCAAAGACCACAACCTTCAGTATGGATTACACCTCAACATAAAGAAAACAAAAATCCTCACACCTGGACCAATAAACCACATCATGATAAACAGAGAAAAGACTGAGAGTTGTCAAGGATTTCATTTTACTCAGATCCACAGTCAATGTCCATGAAAGCAGTAGTCAAGAAATCAAACAACACATTGCATTGGGCAAACCTCCTGCAGAAGACCTCTTTAAGGTGTTAAAAAGCAAAGACGTCACTTTAAGGATTAAGGTGTGCCAGATCAAACCATGATATTTTCAATCACCTCATATGCATGCATAAGATTCCTTGAATAAGGAAGACCAAAGAAGAATTGATGCCTTTGAATTAAGGTGTTGGTGAAGAACACTGGATATACCCTGGACTGCCAGAAGAAAGAACAAATCTGTCTTGGAAGAAGTACAGCCAGAATGCTCCTTAGAAGTGGAGATGATGGGATTTGGTCTCATGTACTTTGGACCTGTTATCAGGAGGGACCAGTCTCTACAGAAGGATTAAGTTTGGTAGAGGGCCATCCAAAAAGAGGAAGACCCCCAACAAAATAAATTGACCCAGCAGCTGAAACAATGGGCTCAAATATAACAATGATTGTGAGGATGGAGCAGGGCCGGGAAGGATTTCATTCTGTTGTACATGGCGTTGCTATGAGTCGGAACCAAGTAGACAGCACCTAACAAAAACAGCAAATATTGAATCTTCTAACCTATTAACTGTAAGTGTTTTGGTCTCCTATAAAATCCTCAGCAATATTTTGTACCTTTCAGTAGAGAGACTTTTCACATATTCTGTTATTTTTTATGGACACATATTTTTTATTGATTTCTAAATTAGCCCCACAATTGTAAGAGAATATAGTATGTACATTTTCAATTATTTTAAATGTTTTGAGATTTGTTTTATTGTTCACTTTATTGACCATTTTCATGAAGATCACATGTGTTCTAATAAAGCAAAGCAACAGAAATACGAAATAGAATGAAAATTTGTCCTTTGATTTTGAGATTACAGGCCACCTTTGTAAGAACATTTCAATAGGGACATAAAATTGAAAGCTCCATGAAAATGAATAAAATGTGACTGCAAAAAATGAAAATTAATGAATATTGAGCACTCCTGAGAAATTTGGTATATGCCGTTTTTTAAAATTGTATTTCAGATGAATGTGTACAGAGCAAACTAGTTTCTCATTAAACAATTAATACACATATTGTTTTGTGACACTGACTGCCAACCCCTCAGCATGTCAATACTCTCCCCTTCTGGAACGGAACTTGAGCTCCCCATTACCAGCTTTCCCGTCCCCTCCTGCCTTCTTGTCCTTACCCCTGGGCTGTTGTGCTCATTTAGTCTCATTTTATTTTATGGGTCTATCTAATCTTTTTAGTGGGATCGAATCTTTGGCTGAAGGGTGAACCTCAAGTGCGACTTCAGTACTGAATTAAAAACACTAACTAGACAATAGATAAGTGCTAACTTTGATGAAGGCTAAGACAGTACACAGTACTGGGGAAGCCAGAACAACTTGTCCAAGGCAAAGTCGTGAAAGCTCCATAGACACATTCAAACTCCCTGAGTGATCAAACCACTGAACTGAGGGCTGTGGGGACTATGGTCTCAGGGAAAAACATAGTTTTTAAAGAAAATACTCTACATCCTACTTTGGTGAGTAGCTTCTGGGGTCTTAAAAGCTATCTAAGATATGCCACTGATCTCACCCCGTCTGAAGTAAGGGGAGAATGAAGAAAACAAAGACACAGGGAAAGATTAGCCCAAAGGACTAGTGGACTTCAGTTACCACAACCTCCGCCAGACTGAGTCCAACACAACTAGATGGTGCCTGGCTACCACCACTGACTGCTCTGACAGGGATCACAATAGAGGGTGCTGGACAGAGCTGGAGAAAAATGTAGAACAAAATTCCAACTCACAGAAGAAGACCAGACTTACTGGTCTGACAGAGACTGGAGAAACCCTGAGAATATGACCCCCAGGCACCCTTGTAGTTCAGTATTGAAGTCACTCCGGAGGTTCACCCTTCAGCCAAAGATTAGATGGGCACATAAAACAAAATTAGAGTAAATGGGCACACCAACCCAGAGGCAAGGACGAGAAGGCAGGAGGGGACAGGAAAGCTGGTAATGGAGAACCCAACATTGAGAAGGGGGACTGTTGACATGTCATGTGGGTTGGCAACCAATGTTACAAAGCACTATGTGTTGTTTAATGAGAAACTAGTTTGCTCTGTAAACCTTCATCTAAAGTACAATAAAAAAAAAAGAAGAAAAAGGTGTCTGGGGTGCATACTTTCAGGGTTTCTCTAGTCTCTGTCAGACCAGTAAGTCTGGTCTTTTTCTTCTTGAGTTAGAATTTCATTCTACATATTTCTTCTGCTCTGTCCTGGACACTCTATTGTGATTCCTGTTAGAGCAGTTGGTGGTGGTAGCCTGGCACCATATAGTTGTGCTACACTGGTGGAGGCTATGGTACTTGTGATCCATTAGTCCTTTGGACTGATCTTTCCCTTATGTCTTTGGTTTTCTTCATTCGCCCCTTACTCCAGATGGGGTGAGACTGGCAGAGAATCTTAGATGACCGCTCACAAGCTTTTAAGATCCCAGATGCTACTCACCAAAGTAGGAAGTAGAATAATTTCTTTAAAAACTAATGTTAGGCCAGTTAAGCTACGTGTTCCCCAAGAACATGGCCCCACAGCCCTCAGCTCAGTAATTTGATCCTTCAGGGACTTTGGATGTGTTAACGGAGTTTTCATGGCTTAGCCTTGGTCAGGTTATGCCAGCTTCCCAGTATTGTGTACTGTCATACACTTCACCAGTTACCACTTATCTATTGCCTAATTAGAGTTTTTTCCCTCCCCACTCCTCCCTTCCCTTGTAAGCATCAAAGATTGTTTCTTTTTGTGTGCAAATCTTTTCATGAGATTTTATAATAGTGGTCTCATATGCTATTTGTCCTTTTGTGTTTGACTTATTTCACTCAGCATAATGCCCTCTAGATTCATCCATGCTGTGAGATGTTTTGTGGTTTCATCATTGTTTTTTGTCCTTTATGGTAGATTTTGTTTTAAAATCTATTTTATCTGAAATTAGTATTGCCACACCTGCTCTTTTTTTGGCTGCTGTTTGCTTGATGTATTTTTTTCCATACTTTCATTTTTAATACATTTATGTCTTTGTTTCGAAGGTGTGCCTCTTATAGGCAGCATATTGATGGGTCCTGTTCCCCCCCCCCGCCCCATTCTGTGGCTCTCTGTCTCTTTATGGGTGCTTTTAAGCCACTTATGTTCACTGTGATTATTGATATGTGTGAGTTTATTGCTGTCATCTTGTGCTTTTTTTTTGTAGTGATGTTTTCTTTGTTCCTCTTACTCTCCTGTGCTGAATTCCTTTTTTTTTTTTCTTCATTTCATTTTTGTAGATTTTGGTGTTTACTGAGACTTTATGTTTTTCTTCTTTATTTTGACGAGTAGGTTTGTTATCTTTCTTTGTGGTTACCTTGAAATTTATCCCTATCTTTCTAAGTTTGAACTAGTCTTTTATTACTTGATATTACCTTGACTTCCTCTCCATGTGAACATTCTATACCTTCACCATTTATTCCCTCCTTTATTGTTTTGATATTGTTGTCATTTACAGATTGAATTTGCTTGTTGCCTGTTGTAGATATTTTACTTTTGTTTTATCTTTGAGAATCCATTACCTAATTTGGTATCTGGCTGATGCTGTCTTGTATCATAGATTCAGGCTGTTGTCTGGTGGTGTTGGTTCGCTAACAGAAGGACTCCCTTTAATAATTCTTGTAAGTTTGGTTTGGTGTTTATATATTCTCTTAATTTCTGTTTATCTGGAAATGTCCTGATTTTGCCCTCATATTTCAGCCCAAGTTTTTGCAGGAATTCTTGATTGGTAGTTTTTTTTTTTTTTAAGATTTTATATATGTCATTCCATTGCCTTCTTGCCTGCATGGTTCCTGCCAAGTAATTAGAGCTTAGTCTTACTATTTTCCCCTTGTATGTAACTTTTTGTTTTTCTCAAACTGCTCTCAGAAGTCTTTGCCTTTGGTTTCAGCGACTTTTATTATGATATGTCTTGGTCATTTTCTTTTGGGGTCTATCCTAAATGGGGTTCTTTGAGCTTCTTGGATGGTCAGTTTTTCATCTTTCATATTAGGGAAGTTTTCTGTCAGCAAATCTTCAATGATCCTCTGTTTTCTGTTTTCTCCCCCTGTTCTGGAACTCCCATCGCATGCAAAATTTTGCTTTTGATTGTATCCCATATCATTCTCAGGGTTTCTGCATTTTTCTTTGTTCTTTTCTCTGATTTTTCCTCAAATAAAGTGGTATCCAAGGATTTGTCTTCAATTTAGCTGATCCTGTCTTCCATTGTCTCAAATTTGCTCCTAAAATCTTCTATGGCACTGTCCGTTTCTGGAATTTTGTTGCTTATCTTTTGAATTTCTAATTACTGTACTTGTATGATTTCCAGTTATTTTGACATTTTGTTCCTGTTTTATTTTCCTGAATTCTTTTATTGTTTTGTCTTTTCCATGAATTTGTATTTTCCAGGATTTTGTCTATTTTTTCCTTATTTTTGTCTGTGTTTTCCTTCATCTCTTGGAAACCCCTGAATATTAGAGTTTTGAATTCCCTATCAGGTAGTTTCAGTGCCTTTTCTTCTACCGAAAGGTCATCTGGTGTTTCATTTTGGATGGTTTCTGGATACATCCTGTCCTTTTTTTTTAAAAAAAAAAAATGTGTTTTGATGTGGTGTGCTGTCTTTGGAGCATTCAGAAATTATTTTCTTCATTTATTGATTAAAGATTTATTTGTTTCATCCTAATTTTTTGCTGTATTTGGCTATGTCTGGGCAGCCAGGCTGAGCTTTCTTTGTTGTTTGCTCGTCAGTGGGCACGATACTTTTCACCACCTTGTCCAGATGGGCAGGGCCAGTTGTTCAGCTATGGTGCATCAGGGAAGGTCCGATGGAAGGGATAGGGCCTGGGGGACAGTTCAGGGCAAGGTCTAGTGGTCCACACTTATGCTGCTTGGGGTTGTGGTGCTCAGTGGCTGGTGCAGATAGGCAGGAGGGAAGGGGGAGGATGTGATGTGTGGAGCTAAGGTGATGTGGGAAAGAACAGAAAGTAGAAGTATAAACAGGAGCCAAAAAAAAAAAAAAATGGTGCTTAAAAAGCCTGCTGGTTTAGTGGTGCTAACCCAGGGACACCTTAAGCTGGTGGTTTTCTAGCCAGCCAGTGTGGCAAAGCCCATCCAGAAGGGGCAGAGACAACACACAGGGCTAGGTGGGTGGGAGAAAGGAAAGGAAGGAAGGGCCAGAAATATAAGAAACCAAAAAATTAAAAAGGAGAAAAAAAAAGGCACATGTGGCCAGATGCTTGGGAAAAAGGAAAGTAGACCTGGGGGAAAAAAAATGTCCCAAGGGAGCTCACCAGCATGGGAACACAGACTGTGGAAGTCACGCACTGGTGGCTCCCCAGCCAAGTGGTGTGGCACAGCCTGTCAAAAAGTGGCAGGAATGGCACACATGGCCAGCTGATCAGAAGAAAGGAAAGGCAAAGGTAGAGACAGTCAAGAAACCAAGAAAAATGCCCCGAGGGAGCCCGCCAGCATGCTGGGCATGAATTGGGGAAGACATGTGATGGCATCTACCCAGCTGAGTGGTGTGCACAGCCTGTCAAAAAGTGGTGGAGATAGCACACATGGTCAGGTGGTAGGAAGAAAGGAAGTTAGAGAGAGTCAAGAAACTGAGAAAAAAAAAATGCCCCAAGTGAACACACTAGCATGGTGGTGCAGACTGGGGAAGGGCTCCTCAGCTGAGTGGCATGGCTTGCCTGTCAAGAAGGAGTTGAGAGGGCATACAATGCCAGCTGGGTGGAGAAAGGAAAGGCAGGAGGTGAGAGAGAGAAGAAATAAAAAGAAGTCTCCCTCCCCCCCAAAAAAACACAAAAAACAAAATAGCACTGAAGGAGCTGGCCAGTGGTAGTGAGGCCAATTGGAGTGGCAAGGAACTGGCTTTTCTCCGGCCCCAGTGACTGCAGCCCACTGGAAAGCAGCAGAGACCATGAAGACGGACAAAGGGTGAGGGGGTGGAAAGTGTGTATCCCTGGTTATCACATACTCTGTCTCCTGCTGGGAGCTTTGTGAAGTTGCCTTCCTGTGCTACCTGTTTGCTGTTCTTGATGCTGGGGGGTCCAAGATGATAAGTCTGTGCTACCTTAGCTGGTAGGAGACCTCCACTCTATAGCTCTCCTGTTCTCTGTCAGTTTCTTATTCCATTTGGTGCTTGGCTGAGGCCTTTATCCCTTCATATGACACGGTTCCGGGGCTGACGTCTATATCTGTTTTACTTAGCTTTTTCAATCCTTTCTGTAAAGAGATGGTGTGGTGCTTCTGTCTAGAGTAGCACGTTGGCTCTGCTTCTCTGATGTATGTCATTTTTTATGCTGATGTTATATTTCCTCTTTTTCATTTTATATATTGACTTTTTTTTATTCATTTAACAAAAAAAATTGGAATAAAAGTAGCACACATACATGATTGCCTATTCATTTATACTTAAACTTTTTTTTTTTTTTTTTTTGAGCATAAAAAACCCAGAACCTTTCTTGCCTTTAACAACTAGATTTAACAACAGGTCGTACAGTTGTGACTCTCATTTTTTGATGTAGGTGCCAGGTGGGACATGCAGTCAGGTACCATTGTCAAAGGCTGCCTCAAGGAGTTTATGTCCACGATGCTGGTCATCTTTGCAAAAGGCATACCTGTGTATGGACAAGAGATCAAACACACCTGCAAGTGCCTTGTGTACAAAACAAAATCTATTTAATTTTTCAAAAATTCCTTATCACATGCTTAATTGTAAGTTTCTATACAGGTGGACTCTTAAGGTAATGACAGTAGGTGTTCTCTAAAGATGAATTCAGGTGATATAAAGTAACTGAAACATTTTCCTATGAATTAAAGTATTGTTTTCTTCAACAGAGAATCATGGTATTATGTCTCCATCATTGCATGTAATCTCTGATGCTTGGAACTATGATGGACAACAGCTTTATTGACTAAGCTGGTATGGACAAGATTGGGGAAAATTAAGCCCAAATCCAAAACAAAATTGTCTGACTTCACCAAGAGCAGTTATTAGCCTATTTATTTGGATCATAGACTACTCTGGAAATTCTCCATACTCCAAAATTATGCATGTACATACTATTTCTAATATCAGTTCAATGGCTTTGTGTTCTCTCCCATAATTCCCTTTTCTGTAGTTAAATATCCACTTTATGGATTCTCCCAATTTCCTTTCTATGTTACATATTCTGCCACTCTAATGCTGCATTCCCAGTGCTAACAGTTTTTTCACTAGATCATGCAATAGTGATAAAATAATAGGCAGCATGATGTGATGCATATTTGGAAGAATATTGAATTGAGACTAGAAATGAAGTAAAATAATGAAGTAATGGAACTTTCTGCATATAAATGTTTTAAAGGTAGTCTGAAGCAATGCATGTGGAAGTCCCCAGGTCAAAAATAATAAAGAGTATAGTAGTTCTTTCCTCCCTGAAGTTTATATTATTCTAGACATTCATTCTCTTGTTAAAAATTGAAAAAGATATAGATCCTTGTCCTAGATAGCTCATTCATGGAGAATTTTGAAACTCACTGAAGTGGTTTCACCACTAACATGTATTACTTCCTGAGAAGTAGAGAAAGAGTTTGATGTTTCTAGAGTCTCTGCTTTGAATTTTTTGTTGATATCATGTCTTTTCATTAATTGAAACACGCTGAATCATTGAGTGTGTCTGAATTTTTATATATTTATGTATGTATTTTTTTATGTATCTTTGTGTATGTATTTGTGTGTGTGTATATATAAATATATTAACACAGGGGTCCCTAAAATTGAAGGGAGAGAGTCATTTTTCAATTTATGCTGTTATAAACTATAAATATTCTTATGTTTATACATTTTTTGAAACATAAAAGCTATATTTATGAACTATCCCTCATGGCCAGTGAAATTTTTATACATATTGATGTTTTAGGAAAAATGTGTTCCAAATTTCCAGTTTTGGAAAATGTTAATTCTAAAAATAATTTTTTGGATTGAGAAAAACAAACAAGTTAAATGGTAGGCCTACACATTTGGAGAGTTTCAGTAAGACACCATGTTATACAGCAGTAATAGTCATTCAGACCAAATAATACAATAAAGTGAGTCTTAGGGCAAAATGTCAAAGTACTTGAGTGAAAAAAACACTCACAATTCAATGTTGTGATTATTGCCCATAAACATATTTGCACTAGTACTGTCATGAGTTTAATCACCCAATCTTTTGAATATAATATAATTCCCATCTAAATCCTATGCAGATAAATATTATTTGGGATATGCCATTAAGTAATACTGAATACAGTAATTTATCATTAAAGCAAATGAGTAAATATCCTAATATTTATTTACTTTTCTTCTTCTTTGCTTTTTCTTTTTTGAGATATGGTAGGTATGTGGAAATGACAGCAAAGAAACAAACTCTTGAAAGAAAGCTAACTATTCAAGAGTAAAATTTTAAGCAATCCAAAAGGAAATAAACAATGTTCAATGGGTGGGATTAAATAATTAAAGAAATAACACACCATAAACAAACTGGTGGCTTAAAATGTAAAGTCCTCAATTTTATGAAGGTTACTAGAATACAGGGAGAAAGTATGTCGGTATCGTATATCTACAGGTGGAGGAGGAGAAGATATATCATGCTGTGTCTGATACGACTAAATAACCAGTAACTCTAGTTTTATTGTGATTAACAAACCTTCGAATCTCAGTAGTTTCATGAAATTCTATCTCACTTACAACTAATCAAATGTGAGTCTAACAGTTCTCCAGTGTCGTACTGAGGGATCCCGGCTGTTCTCATGTGCCTCTACTGTTTCAATGGGTGGCCTCCACATTTGTTTCCAACAAGGAAGATAAATATGAAGAAAGCACATTTACCTCCTTTCTGACACATGTCACTTCTGTTCATTTTTCAAAGAAATAACAAGTAACTCAGCTTGAAAATAACTGCAAGGGTGGCTGGGAATGTGGATAAGCACATAGATTTTCAGTGATCACTAACAGTCTCTGCCACAGATATTGCTTCTTATGTTACTATTATTGTCATTACGAAGTGTAGCTAAAACAAAGACAACCAAACATGTGCTCGTGAGGGATCTCATTAGAAGCCATCTCACAATGGCTTCTAACATGTGAGTATTTTTGTATGATTGGCAGTTCTACGTATCATTTAAAAAAGTGAAGTATTCTGGTTTGAAGTCAATCTCTTTTGAATTTGGCTAATATGATTTATCCTTTAGGCACTGGTCAACTGCAGGTACATCTGGGGAGAAAAAAAAAAAAAGAAAAACACTAAATCTAAGACTTCCACTGCCTTGGAGTTGATTGGGACTCATAGAAACCCTATAGGGCAGAGTAGAACTGCCTCATAGGTTTCCAAGGCTGTAAATCTTTACAGAAGAGGACCATGTCTTTCCCCCACAGAGGGGCTAGTTGGTTTGAACTGCAGACCTTTTGTTTAGCAGCTGAGCACTTTAACCATTGCACCACTAGGGCTCCTCAATCTAATACTAAAGAAAAAGAAAAAAAAAAACATACCCATAGTATCCATTCTGACTCATAGTGACCCTACAGGACAGAGTAGAACTGTCCCCATGGGGTTTCCCAGGAATGCCTGGTAGATTTGAACTGCAGACCTTCTGGTTAGCAGCCAAACTCTTAGCCACTACACCACCAGGGTTTTCTAATCTAATACTTGACCTGGAATTCAGTAGAACTTCTCTGCTATTAGAGACTTTAAGTGTTAACTCATATACTAACAGTTATCTTTCTTATTTGCCTGTAAATTCAACAGTAACATCATATGTTGTACAGAGAATGGTGTTACAGTCTCCTCAATGTCAATGTTTATAAATTATTCATATATTTACAAAATTTTCTTTCTGAAAACAATTTTATACATCTAATCTTGACAACATAATTCTCCTTAAAACTCATCATTATTTATCAGAAAATAACAAACTGAGAAACAAACTCGGTTATTCTTAAGAAAAATAATTGGTTTCACATTTTATATTAGGGATACAACAAATATTGAAGAATAATTTTATTTGTGTGACTTTAGAGCCTATTTTTATTAAAGTTTGCTAGTAAAAATCCCCAAATTGTCCTATGGCCTTGTTTCTAGGCTTCATACCATATAATTTTCCATTAGTGAATTTAAAGTCAATAGAAAACCTGTGAAATAGTTTCATACAAATTAATGTGAACTATGTTTTACAGTGAATGCAAGCTGGTCTTCTTACATTTTTTAAACTTTTGTTCATTCTTTTTAAAGCATTTATTAAAACTGATACCAGATACCAGGCAACTGTGATAAATATTAATGCTAATAACAGTGATAAGAATCACCCACATATAAGTAGGCACTCCTGTGGCATAACAGCTAAGCACTCGGCTGCCAGCCAAAAGGTTGGCTGTTGAAATCCACCCAGTGGCTCCCTGGGAGAAAGACTTAGCAATTTGCTTCTGTAAACATTAAAAAAAAAAAAAAAATTTTTTTTTTTTTTTTAGCCTAGAAAATCCTATGGGGTAGTTCTCCTTCATCACATGTCGTCACTATGAGTGGCAAATTGACTCAGCGCACCCAACAACATCACCACACGTATAAGTAGCTAATAGCCACTTTCCGCTATATATATATATATATATATATCCAGAAATAGAATTTTGGTGACAAAAGCTCTACCTGGAAGTTAGCCTTCCTTTTACCTTTTAATGTAATGATTTGCTTAAGGAAGTTCTGATTGAAAAGGGCTTCTATATCTAACACACTTGTCATTGTTGTTAACACTTAAAAACAATCGCCGCTGAGTTGATTCCAACTCATGACTATCCCATGTGTGTCAGAGTACAGCTGTATTCCATAAGGTTTTTAATGGCCACTTTTTTGGAAGTAGATAGCTAGACCTTTCTATGGAGGCATCTGTGGGTGAACTCAAATCTCCATACTTTTGGAGCCTAAGGCAGCCGAGTGCCTTAACTATCTGTACCACTCAGGGACTCACTGAGAGTATATTATGTGCCATTAACTACACTGAAAACTTTAAAAGTATTGACTTTTATGGCATATTAGTATTTCCACATTACAGGTGAGGAAACTAAGGAAGGATAAAATAACATATGCTCATTGTAATGCAGCTACTAAGTGTATATATGCTTACTAAAACAAATGAACAAAAAAAAACAAACCCATTGCCATCAAGTTGATTCCGACTCATACATAAGTGTTTCTTTTAAGCAAACTCTGGTAAACGTTACCGTTAATCACTACTCCGTTACAAGATGGTCTCTCACACAGTTTTAATCTTATATTTTAGCATCTGAATCAATTTTTATTTCCTATATGATAACATTACATGGAACTCAACGAACAGAGTAGATGAAAGGGCAACAGCTGTGGCTGAACCTATAGTTGGTGGCAGAACTTAATTTTTGCTTGCCTACTTGGAGGACTTCATTCCTCTGGCTTGGGAATGCACTGTTTGAAAACGGACTTACGTTAATTTCAAGGAAGGACTCTAGTGAATTCTCCCTCTTAAAAAGGAAAGAATAAGTTTTTCTGCCAGAAACAACTTTAAAATTCTGCTAATGGATAAAAATATAATGGCTTATATAAATTCACTATAGATATTTCTTTAATGATTTACTCAACTTTAGATACCAGATTAGAAAGGTTTTAGGAACATGTATATATATGAGAAATTGTAAAACCTTTCATATTTTTTAACAAAAGTATTTGTAGTTCAATTAATGTAAAATAAAAATAACGAATAGCTTAAAAATATTCAAAACCCAGTGAAATGTGATGTGACATTAATGTAAATAAATAAAACCTATAATCTCTTAAAAGGTCCCAAAGAAGACTATAAAAAAAATTTCTGAAACAAGTGACTAGAACAGAACTTTAAGTGTAGTTTGAAATGACAATAAACCTTGTCTTTCACGAAACCACTTTCCTTTTGGCATGCTTTGATATGTTTTATTTAAGGCATTATTTCCTAAATATGCTGGTTAATGTACAAATGTAAAAGAAAAAAAAATCCGTATTTATCCATAATGTATTATCACAGAATAATTTAAAATGTTTTTATTAAGGTTTAAATATCTATTATTTTAACATTTTTAACAATTCATGAACATATTTCCCCTCTCTTTTTGTGTTGTACCTAAATCTGACTGTATCCAATACGTATATGCTTTTAATGATCAAGTACCATAGCAGCCAATATCAGATTGGTAAAACTAAAAATTTATGATCACAGTGTCAAATTAGCACTCAGTTTTGCCCAATAGTGTTACTATAATGTTTGCTTAATTCACTCTTCTGCTCTCCACAGCAGTGATTCTCACAGTATGGTTCTGGACCAGCAATAGTTATATCACCTTTGAGCTGATTGTAAATGGAACTTATTGATCTCACTCAGACTTACTAAATCAGAAAACCTGGGTCTGGTGCCAAGCAATCTGTGTTTCAGTCCCTCCATGCTGCTTCCATTCTTTCCCTCTTTTACTTTCTTAGGAACTTTATACTTTTAAATATTCCCTTTCCATTGTATAATCAACCTCCCTTCTTACAATTGTGTATTTTCGATTGTCTTTTGTACATTTTCTGTTTTCTTTTGTTAAAAAGTATGAAGTACCCTCCTATACTCATTGTCTCCATTTATTTGCCTTTTATTCATTATACAATCCAATCAAATCTATGTTCTATAGTAATCAATCATGAATATTGTTCTTGAAATTTACTAATAAGGCCTACATCAATATCTAGGGTGGTTGTTAGTTCTCTAAATTGGCCTGTCAGTAAAGTTTCATTCTCTCCTCTTGAGGTTGTCTTGTTATTCTTCTTAAAATTTGTTTTGGTGTCTTTGAGAAAATTAAGAGGAAACGTCAAGAAACAATTGGACATATCCGGGTCTCATTATGAAAAGGACAGTGCGGATTTTAACTATAACTTTAGAGTCATCTGGTTGTTTGCAGTAATTGAGTCTATGTATTTGAGAGACTGCCTAAGGAAGAAATACATGATGAAATGAGAACTATTAACTTGAACTATAACTTTGTGAGTGATCTGCATGATTGTGGTAATTGCAGCTATATGTGTTTGAGTTTGCACAGAAATTAATGAGAAGGGAAGAATATCAAAGTGGTAAACTTCTAAATTCAGTGACTATGTAGATGAAGATGAAACTATAATTGTCCTTAGTGGGCTCTTTCTCCTAAACCTAGCTGCTCTATTTTAGAAATAAATCTCAAAATCAAAGGTCCAAAAGATAATTTATAATCTTTCCTTCTAAACCTCTCTCATTTCTAGTTTTATTTCTCCATCTTAATGAATGACACTATTCATTCTTTCCCAGAAGCCAGAAACCTAGTTGCTGTCACTGCACATGGTTGTCCGACACTCCTCAGGGATGATCCATTACTAATACCTGGGCTGTGTTACTAGAATATTTCATAAATTGATTCCTTTTCTCCATGTCTACTGCCATCACTCTGATTCCCCAGAAGGTTCCTTGACTCTCTCCAACTACTTCAGAATGCAACTGATAGTGTCTTCCAAGTGTAAGTCTTGCATTTTATCCCTTGGCTTAAAATATTTCAATGACTTCCTATTCCTCTTCGAATAAAGAACAAAATCAATTAATGTAACAATAGGACTCTTCAGGTCTGGCCTTTATTTCCCTTTGTAGTCTCATGCTATTCTCTGCTTTTTCCATTCCCTGAATTCCAAGTATACTTATTTCAATCTCATAAACTCATTATTCTATCGCATGCATGGGGTCATTTCTGACAGTCATTTCTGGAACAATAATGATCTCTCCTTTTATTTAGCTATCCCCATCTTTCCTTTAGGTTTCTGCTCAATTCCAAAATGGAAATGAGTGAAGTTCTAAGGAATATTTGCTAAGTATCTATTTTTGCTGATTCATATTACTTGAATGATTTTTGGATTTTTTAAACCAAGGTTAAGCCTATGTCCAAGTACTTTTATTTAGGAATGGCATAAAAAATTAGGAAGATATATTGTATTCTCACTCAGTTTTCTATCTTATATAAAATGATTTTGTGCATATGAGATTTTATTCATATGAGTTTTTACACATTTATTCACCCTGGGGTAAGAATATTGTTTGTGTTCATTTTCACCTATTTCTAGATACAATTTTTACCTTACAAAAAATACCTACTGTAAAATTTATTTTTGAAATTTTATTTATTCTGTTGTTGAGAATATACATAGCAGAACATACACCAATGCAACACTTTCTACATGTATAATTCAGTGACACTGATTACATTTTTCAAGTTGTGCAACCATTCTCACCCTCCTTTTTTGAGTTTTTCCTCCCCCTAAGTTAATATAAGCTCACTGTCCTCTAAGGTCTCTATCTAATCTTTTGAGTTGCTATTGTCAATTTGATCCATATAGATAGTCCTTAAAAAAGCATAGTGCTCAAGGCAGAATTTTTTTTTTTAAGTTAAGCTAAACTATTGTTTGGATTTAAGACAATTTCAGGAGATATTTTTGCTTTAAGGGTAGCATTGCACAGCCAATTATTGTAATTGCCGTCAATAAGTCATAACACCTGTAAAAAGTTGAACTGGCAAAAGTTGTATGATAGTTATATTTACAAAAAAAAAAAAGTATCTGCTGAGACTGCTTATATACAAACACCTCATGGAATTTTGTTCCTTGGTTTGGAGATTTAGGGTCATGATTTCATGGGACATCCCAGTTAATTGGCCTAATAACATGTTTTGTGCTTCTGTTCTACCTCTTAGTTCATTGCATAGTGCCTGGTGTCTTGAAACCTTGCAAGTGGTCATCCAAAGAACAACAATTTATCTCTATTCACCTGGAGCAACAAAGGAAGAAGGAGAGTCAGGAATAGTAGGAGGATATGGAATGTGTGGCTAATTGCCTCCATGAACAACTCCCTCTTTTGCCACAAGACCAGAAGAGCTGGATGGTGCCAGGCTGCCATTATTGAGCATTTCAATCAAGGATTCTATAGAGAAATTCTAGTCCAAAGGGGGAAAATGTAGAACAGAATTGCAAATTCTCATAGACTCCAGGCTTTCAATAGCCATGAAGGCTGAATGAACTCTGAAGCTATTGCTCTGAGATAAACTTTAAACCTTAAGCCATAAAATTTACTTTTACTTGCTTCCAATATTAATTGTCTTAGAGGAATATCCTAATATTTTATAGCATAGGCATATATATTTTACAAAACGTTGCAGAAAATATAATATGTTAAACATTTATCATTTTATTTTTCCTTTAACCACTCAATACCTGTAGTCTATGCTGCCTGCAATAACATTTTTGAAAAGTTTCGTCCTTAAAATAGGCAGGTGACATTATCACAAAATGTAAATTATGTCAATTAAGGTGAAATTATTTACTCAGCAGCTCTTTAGAGTTCTTTAGAACACAGTTGAGAACCAGGAATATGTAACATTCAAGCTAATAGAATAGATGTCCCAGAGTTCTTGCAACAAAGGAGATGCAGTCACCTCATTTGAAGACTACTATCTTCTATTCTAGATGCAGTACTGGTTAATATTAACATTCCTATATGGTTTTTTGTCTTCAAAAATCTTGAAACTTGGAAAAGATATAATTGCTAGAATCCAGCACGTTGACTGGTCAGATGTGTTCACTGGTAGTGAAGGAAGACAAAACTGTCAAAACCCGAACAGAGGTACAGGTGGCTCTCATTGATGCCCATTCAATATACTTTCTCCAGATGATCTCCCATATCTTCAAGTATTGCTGCTTTGATAATCTCTTAATTTCACATAACCTATGTTTCTGATGGAAACCCTGGTAGCATAGTGGTTAAGAGCTACAGCTGCTAACCATAAAGGTTGGCAGTACAAATTAGGCGCTTCTTGGAAACTCTATAGAGCAGTTCTACTACGTCCTATAGGGTCACTATGAATCGGAATTGACTCGAAGGCAACCTTTTTTTTTTTTTTTAATGTTTATGATGCACATTTCTATTTACTTATTAAATGCAGCTTCCTGAATATCTTGCCAATACCCTCAAAAATGTTCCCTCCCTGAAAGTCCTACCTTATTCACTGTTATTGCCGTTATTTAAGATTGCCCTACTAAAATTTGGTATCATAAAGTTTTTCTCTCCTATCAACATTTGTTTTTAAAGTGTTATCAACTTAATCTGAGGCACATGTAGTTAGAATCCAACTGGTTTTCTCTAATATTATTGTCATTTTCTTAATTAAGAAACAAAAAAACAGCTGGCATTAAGTCACCTCCAACTCACAGCAACCCAATGTGCGTCAGAGTTGTACTGTGTCCAGGGTTTTCAAGGCTAATATTTTGGAAATAGCTCAAAAACTCTTTCTTCCAAGTTGACTCTGAGTAGACTCGAACCTCCAACCTTTCTGTTAGCAGTCAAGCATGTTAATCATTTATACCAAAGTCCTAAATAATGTTTCTCTTGATGTATCTCAATGTTTTAAATATGATTTTCATGCTTCTAGCATGCATTGTCTTATATCACCTATTACCTTTATCATTCACTTCTTAAAAAAAAAAAATTTACACACCCTACATGGACCCTCTCTCAGTGACTCATTTTTAAAACTCAAACTCATAGTATGATGTCAAGGGTGTCCCTGAGTGGCACAAATAGTTAAGGACTCAACAAACTCACCCAGAAATACTTCAGAAGAAAGGCCAGGTGATCTGCTCCCAAACGGTCACAACTTAATAACCCTACAGAGCACAGTTGATCTCTGCAACATGTGGAGGCACCATGAGTCAGAACTGACTTGAGGGCAACTGGTTTTATGATATCAAACAAACAAAAAAAATCACTGAAGTACTTATTTAGTCTTTTTTAAACCATATACTCTTATCTTCAGGACGTCACTATGGAACCAACTTCCACATATTTTCTGCTCATAGGATGTTATAAAGCTGAGATAGTCACACTGAATTAATAAAATCTGGTAGCTTCTTTGCAGCCTGGGTGGTGCCGTGGTTAAGAGCTTGACTGTCAACCAAAAGGTCAGCAGTTTGAATACACCAGCTGCTCCTTGGAAACCTTATGGGGCAGTTCCACTCTGTCCTATACAGTCACAGTTGTTGTTGTTAGGTGCCGTAGAATTGTTTCCGACTCATAGCGACCCTATGCACAACTGAATGAAACACTGCCCGGTCCTGCACTACCCTTACTATCGTTGTTATGCTTGAGCTCATTGCTGCAGCTACTGTGTCACTCCACCTCATTGAGGATTGAGGGTCTTCCTCTTTCCCGCTGACCCTGTACTCTGCCAAGCATGATGTCCTTCTCCAGGGACTGATCCCTCCAGACAATATGTCCAAAGTATGTAAGACGCAGTCTCGCCATCCTTGCCTCTAAGGAGCATTCTGGCCGCACTTCTTCCAAGATAGATTTGTTCGTTCTTTTGGCAGTCCATGGTATATTCAATATTCTTCGCCAACACCACAATTCAAAGGTGTCAACTCTTCTTCGGTCTTCCTTATTCATTGTCCAGCTTTCACATGCATATGATGTGATTGAAAATACCATGGCTTGGGTCAGGTGCACCTTAGTCTTCAGGGTGACATCTTTGCTCTTCAACACTTTGAAGAGGTCCTTTGCAGCACATTTGCCCAATGCAAAGCATCTTTTGATTTCTTGACTGCTGCTTCCATGGCTGTTGATTGTGGATCCAAGTAAAATGAAATCCTTGACAACTTCGATCTTTTCTCCGTTTATCATGATGTTGCTCATTGGTCTAGTTGTGAGGATTTTTGTTTTCTTTATGTTGAGGCGCAATCCATACTGAAGGCTGTGGTCTTTGATCTTCATTAGAAAGTGCTTCAAGTCCTCTTCACTTTCAGCAAGCAAGGTTGTGTCATCAGCATAACGCAGGTTGTTAATGAGTCTTCCTCCAATCCTGATGCCCCATTCTTCTTCATATAGTCCAGCTTCTCGGATTATTTCTTCAGCATACAAATTAAATAGGTATGGTGAAAGAATAAAACCCTGACACACAACTTTTCTGACTTTAAACCAATCAGTATCCCCTTATTCTGTCTGAACAACTGCCTCTTAATCTATGTAAAGGTTCCTCATGAGTACAATTAAGTGTTCTGGAATTCCCATTCTTCGCAGTGTTATCCAAAGTTTGTTATGATCCACACAGCCAAATGCCTTTGCATAGTCAATAAAACACAGGTAAATATGCTTCTGGTATTCTCTGCTTTCAGCCAGGATCCATCTGACAACAGCAATGATATCCCTGGTTCCACGTCCTCTTCTGAAACCAGCCTGAATTTTTGGCAGTTCCCTTTTGATACACTGCTGCAGTCGTTTTTGAATGATCTTCAGCAAAATTTTGCTTGAGTGTGATATTAATGATCCCAGTAATGATATTGTCCTATAATTTCCACATTTGGTTGGATCACCTTTCTTGGGAATAGGCATAAATATGGATCTGTTCCAGTCAGTTTGCCAGGAAGCTGTCTTCCATATTTCTTGGCATAGACGAGTGAGCACCTCCAGCACTGCATCTGGTTGTTGAAACATCTCAATTGATATTCCATCAATTCCCAGAGCCTTGTTGTTTTGTCAATGTCTTTTTTCAGAGCAGCTTGGACTTCTTCCTTCAGTACCATCAGTTTCTGATCAGATGCCACCTCTTGAAATGTTGAATATCGACTAATTCTTTTTTGGTATAATGACTCTGTGTATTCCTTCCATCTTCTTTTGATGCTTCCTGCGTCATTTGATATTTTCCCCATGGAATCCTTCACTATTGGAACTCGAGGCTTGAATTTCTTCTTCAGCTCTTTCAGCTTGAGAAACGCCGAGCGTGTTCTTCCCTTTTGGTTTTCCATCTCCAGCTCTTTGCACATGTCATTATAATACTTTACTTTGACTTCTTGAGCTGCCCTTTGAAATCTTCTCTTCAGTTCTTTTACTTCATCAATTCTTCCTTTGGCTTTAGCTGCTCGACGTTCAAGAGCAAGTTTCAGAGTCTCCTCTGACATCCATCTTGGTCTTTCTTTCTTTCTTGTCTTTTCAGTGACCTCTTGCTTTCTTCATGGATGATGTCCTTGATGTCATTCTACAACGCGTCTGGTCTTCGGTCACTGGTGTTCAATGCATCAAATCTATTCTTAAGATGGTTTCTAAATTCAGGTGGGATATACTTAAGGTCATATTTTGGCTCTCGTGGACTTGCTCTGATTTTCTTCAGTTTCAGCTTGAACTTGCATACGAGCAACTGATGGTCTGTTCCACAGTCAGCCCCTGGCCTTGTTCTGACTAATGATATTGAGCTTTTCCATGGTCTCTTTCCACAGATATAGTCAATTTGATTTCTGTGTGTTGCATTTGGCGAGGTCCACGTGTATATAGTCGCCATTTATGTTGGTGAAAGAAGGTATTTGCAGTGAAGAATCATTGGTCTTCCAAAATTCTATCATTCAATCTCTGGCATTGTTTCTATCACAAAGGCCATATTTTCCAACTACTGATCCTTCTTCTTTGTTTCCATTTTCACATTCCAATCACCAGTTATCAATGCATCTTGATTGCATGTTTGATGAATTTCAGACTGCAGCAGCTGATAAAAATCTTCTATTTCTTCATCTTTGGCCGTAGTGGTTAGTGCGTAAATTTGAATAATAGTCATATTAACTAGTCTTCCTTGTTGGCATATGGCTATTATCCTATCAGTGACAGCGTTGTACTTTGGGATAGATCTTGAAACGTTCTTTTTGACAATTAATGCAGCACCATTCTTCTTTAAGTTGTTCTTCCCAGCATAGTAGACTATATGATTATCTGATTCAAAATTGCCAATACCAGTGCATTTCAGCTCACTAATGCCTAGGATATTGATGTTTATGCGTTCCATTTCATTTTTTACAATTTCCACTTTTCCTAGATTCATACTTCATACATTCCAGGTTCTGATTATTAATGGATGTTTGCAGCTGTTTCTTCTCATTTTGAGTCATGCCACATCAGCAAATGAAGGTCCCGAAAGCTTTACTCCATCCACATCATTAAGGTTGACTCTACTTTGAGGAGGCAGCTCTTCCCCAGTCATCTTTTCAGTGCCTTCCAACCTGGGGGCTCATCTTCCAGCACTATATCAGACAACGTTCTGCTGCTATTCATAAGGTTTTCACTGGCTAATGCTTTTCAGAAGTAGACTGCCAGGTCCTTCTTCCTAGTCTGTCTTAGTCTGGAAGCTCAGCTGAAACCTGTCCTCCATGGGTGACCCTTCTGGTATCTGAATACTGGTGGCACAGCTTCCAGCAACACAGCAACACAGAAGCCCCCACAGTATGACAAACTGACAGACACGTGGGGGTAAGGTCCCTAGGAGTTGGAGTTGATTGGACAGCAACGGGTTTGGTTTTTTGGCTATTAGCTTCTCTAACATTTGGGTATTTTCATTTGCTGTCCATCATCTTTCCATCATCCTTCCTTAAAGGAAAAAAAAAAAAAATCCTGATTTTGTTTAGAAATTCATTCATGCCCAAAAAACTCCTGAGAAGGTGACTGCAGCCACAATTGTAGTCATCTTCTCTGATGAGTCTCAGTGAGTCATGGTGATCTGTCCTCCGTACTGGGTTTACCTATGGCCTCTAACTCATTTACTAGCCAATGAAATGGGAAGGCTTGCTAAGGAATCCTTAAAACAGATTCTCTGTTGCTAAGAATGATATTGAATCACAGAAGGCCTCTTTTATGGATGTGTTTGTGTTTTCTTTCCAACTACTTAATATATTAAATAGAAGGATTTTATGCATGTGGTGTATATATATATATGCATACACACATATGTGTGTTTTCACAGTGGGGTTGGAAAAATAACTTTTGTTTCATTTTCATATATTTTAGGTGTATTTTTATTTTTAAAATACTACTCAAAAATTTGTATTTATTCATTGTTTCCCCATGTAATCTGTCTTAAAGGAATATCACAAGCATCTTGTATTTTCCCTTCTCTATTTGCTTTGTCTGGAAGCAAGGACTGGAACTGCCTGAGGACTACATAGACACTTGAAGACATGGAGAACTCTTAACTATTATTGTTATTATTACTGAAGTTCTTTTTATGTAATATGACAAATTTACCATTTTTAAAGCAAGTTTAAATTCTGGTTTTCTTTTATTTATTGCCAAGAGCATCCTGATATTTTCTCTTAATAAAAACATCTGATTCAGTTATGTGTCTGAATTCTACTCTCAGGCATTATATTGAATTGTGCCCGGGGTTCTCACTGGTCTTTTTCAGACTTCTCAGGTCTAGGAACACTGATATTTTACACATTGACCCTGGCCCCAAATACGTTTATTTTTTCTCTTTATACACTTGATGATTCTCTCTCATTTTTCAAGATGTAGTTCCGATATCTATTTTATACTCCTGTGAAGCTTTATCCAATTATCAGGCAGTTAATTCCCATTTCTTCTATTGAGATTAGGCAGCAAATACTTTATGCTCTTTTTTTTTTTTTTCAGTAAACACATTTTATTTTCATTTCTTTGTATTTGCAGGACAGTTATTTTGGTCTATCTACAAAATGCCAGCATTTAGCACTCTGAGATATAGCAGACATTCAATCAATATTTGTATAATTATTAATTACAAGAAAACTATCTGGAATATTATTTAATATCTACTATAGTTATGGGGAACAATTGCTCTTAAAATATTTTTGTTCTAACTCAAGAAGCTAAATACAAAAAAAGAATGAATATGACTTTAAAACAAAATGCCTCCAACAAACTAGGAAAATCTTCTAATAAGAAAATGGTTTCATAATTGCTGACTTCTTGAAAGAGGACAAGAACTGCTGTTTGAGAATAGAGCTATAAAGGGACAAGTTAATGATCCAGTGAAAATTCCTGGGAGGCTGATACAGTCCATTAAAATAAGGGGTATTTGGTTACTTCACTAAATTGCTTTAGAGAAAATCTCAGGTCTTGAGGAGTTCTTTCTTAAGACTAAAGAATTTTCAAAGGCCACATAAATTTATTTGAGCATAACTTCAGATTTTTTTCTATAAAGCTAATAGATACTTTTTGCAAGAGATTGTTAATATTCAGATATTCGTTTATTTCATCTAAAAATTTCAAATATAAAAGAAAGCCTCCTATAACGGGAAATATTTCCTGTAAGAAAAATGCCTTATTAAAACTATTTTGATTTTTTCCCCCATCACCTTTATTTCTACCCTTTCTCACTCAGGTGACAATCTTTTGTGTAACTTTTTAATAGAGGACAAAGTCGTAGCAGGGTTGGAAGCAGAAATCACTTGCAATGCTAGACTTTCTGGCTTTTCTTTTTCAGTGCTTAAAATTCTTTCAAGGAATCAGACAGTGTGTGGGGTATGTTAAAAGAAGAAAGCAGAAAGGGTTTGTGAAATTTCCCTGAGTCTTCAATAAGCAGGAAGGGATTCTGGGCTTCCTTGTTTTTGCACAAGAATGAGATGCCCCTATGCTGGGAGTGGGGAGTAGAGAGAAGTTTCCAGGACCTTAAGCAACTGAGCCCTGGCCTTGCTTCTTGACAACACCTCTTGGAAGCTACTTTGACTCCAAAAAGTAATGCTTCATGATATATCTACAACAATAAAAAAAAAAAAATCTCTATAAATTATAAGCATAACAAAGATATACACCCACCTGCTGGTTCTGAGATGGCCACGCAGATAGGGATATTTGATACTTTGTTGTTAGCTGCCACTGAGTCAATTCTGACTCATGGGGACCCCATGTGTGCAGATTAGAACTGCTCCATAGAACTTTGAAGGCTGTGGCCTTTTGGAAGCAGATCACCCAGCCTTACTTCCAAGGTGCCCCTGGGGGGGATTGAATCACTAACCTTTTGGTTAATAGTCCACTGCTTTTACCATTTGTGTCATCCAAGGACTCCTTTTGATATCTTACAATAACAAATAACAACCCATTGCTGTCAAATAAATTTCAACTCATGGCGACCCTTCTAGCAAACTATTAGGAAAAGTATCATATGTTCAAAGGGTTATTTTAATTTTTCCCAAAACTATTGGTCCTCTGTATCCTAGAGTTGTGTCACCACTCAAGGCAGGGTCATAGAGTAACACTAAGAAGCACTAAGTTAATTTTTCTACCAGGTCAGCAAAATAGCTGTTTGGATTCAGAAACTATTCATTAAAAACAAAACAAACAAAAAATCTTATTAAAAATAAAGAGTTACATTTAGTATATTTGAACTGGTATTTCTTTTGATATGTATATATACATATATACACACACACATATTTATTTATGTGGCATTTTTGCATTTTATTATTTTCAATTATATCCCAAATACAATGTAAATTCTGAAAGGGCAAATCCTATTGGTTTTATGCTTCTACACACTGGAGACAATGCACCTTAGTACTAAACATGATGGTTACTCAGTGAATATCTGTTTAGTTTAAACAAAGGAGGATTATTGTTGCAGTTTGTTGTTATGATACTGAACAAAAAAATTGACTAAAATTTTACTTATAGCATCGGTCTAGCCCTTATGTGATTTTGATCGATCTTTTCAGAGTTAAAAAGGGATTACAGGATGCACTTTTATTATCACCATTTCTGTTGCTTTGGTCCCACCAGAGAATCAAGTCAAACAACTAAGTTTACTCAAAGATTTAGGTACAAAATATAGAAATAATATAAAGAATCTTCTAGGTGGAAAAATTTCTTATCCACATAGTTTTGGTAAAAAACACACAATGTTTGAAACTGATTTAAATGTCTATAAGCTATATTGCAGAGCCCTGGTGGCATTCTGGTTAAGAGCTCACCTGCTAACCAAAAGTTTGGCAGTTCAAATCCATCAGCCGCTCCTTGGAAACCCTATGAGGCAGTTTTACCCTGTCCTATAGGGTCACTATGAATTGGAGCTGACTCGACAGCACCTAACAACAACAACTGTATGAGCAAAGGTTTCCTTCTGCTAACTGAATCTTGACAGGTAAGCTTTGCATTTTTGGAAACCCTGGTGGCATAGTAGTTAAGAGCTATGGCTGCTGACCAAAAGGTTAGCAGTTTGAATCCACGAGGCGCTCCTTGGAAACCCTATGGGGCAGTTCTACTCTGTCGTATAGGGTCACTATGAATCGGAATCGACTAGACAGCAATGGGTTTTTTGGGTTAAGCTATATTAGTCAATGGACAAGATAATTAAACTGAAATTCAACACTTTCAATAATTTATGGGGAATCTATAGCCTCACATTGTTGAGAAAGTGTATAGATCAGTTTTTTTGAGGGGTTATGTGCCCCAAAACAGCCCCTCAAATCAGTTGTTTACAACAATAAGGGTTTGTTTCTCACTCACATTACGTGTTGGTTGCTGGTGAGCTATGGCTTTGCTCCATATTCTTCATAATTGGGCTTCTTTGCAGAAGGTGTAGTTACTCTCTTGGTCATGAGGGGAAAGAGTGAAGTTGAGAACCAAGCAATGGCTCTAAAATTTCTGCTCAGAAGACTCATGTATCACTTCCACTCACATTTTATTGGCCAAAGCAAGTTACATGAATAAGGCAAGTGGAAGGGTCTAACCCATTGCTGTCAAGTTGATTCTGACTCATAGTGACCCTATAGGACACAGTATAACTGCCCCATAGAGTTTCCAAGGAGTGCCTGGTGCATTTGAACTGCTGACCTTTTGATTAGTAGCTGTAGCACTTAACCACTACACCACCAAGGTTTCCAAAGAAATGGTCTATGTAAACATAAAGTTCTTACAGAAGTAGAAGAGAATAGTTAGGATCAAAAATACAAGTTGACATCAAAAATATAAATGAAATACCATATAGAATACATTAGGAACATAGCAACTATTCAAGTTTTACTTCAACTGAATTGCCAAAACTCACTATTCTCTTGCACATACAATTTTTACTATCTAAATTTAAGGGTTCACCAGTGAAGTTTCATTGGAAAACATGGATGGAAAAGGAATCACCTTTGACGGGAAAAAGTATTAATATATAACAACAACAAAAAATTATGATGAATAATGTAATTCCTTTTTAAATCTAAGGAAAAGATGAGTTAAAAATGAAATACAGCAACATACATGTAGTATAAAATTCTTTGTTATATTGATTATTGCTTAAATGGTTAAATACACCTAAAAAGAACAGTTCACATGAATATTATTCAAATTTACACACCAACCACTAATGCCAAAGGTGAAGAAACTGAAGATTTGTACCAATTTCTACAGTCTGAAATTGATCAAACATGCGATCAAGAAGCTTTGATTATACTTGTGATTAGAACGTGAAAGTTGGAAACAAAGAAGCGGATCAGTAGTTGAAAAATATAGCGTTGGTGGTAGAAGTGATGCTGGGGCTTGCATGATAGAATTCTGCAAAACCAACAACTTATTCATTGGAAACCCCTTTTTTCAACAACACAAACAGTGTTTAACAGGTGGACCTTGCTGGATGGAATACACAGGAATCAAATCGACTATATCTGTGGTGAGAGACTATAGAGAAGCTCATTATCATCAGTGAGAACAAGGCCAGGTGCTGACTGCAGAATAGAACATCCACTGCTCCCATGCAAATTTAAGTTGAAGCTGAGAAAACTAAAAAAATTTCACAAGAGTCAAAAAACAAAACAAAACAAACAAAAAAAAAACAAGTATACGCCACCTGAATTTGGAGACCATCTCAAGAATAGATTTGATATGTTGAACATTAATGAATGAAGACTAGACAAGTTAGGGGATGACATCAAGGATGTTATATGTGAAGAAAGTAAAAGGTCATTAAAAAGACAGGGAGGAAAGAAGAGACCAAAACAGATGTCAGAAGAGACTCAGAAACTTGTTCTTGAACATAGAGTAGCTAAAGCAAATGGAAGAGTGATAAAGTAAAAGAGCTGAATGGATTTCAAAGGGCATCTTGAGAAGACAAAATAAATTATTATAATGAAAGGTGCAAATACTTGGAGTTAGAAAACCAAAAGGTAAGAACACACTTGGCATTTCTCATGCTGAAAGAACTGAAGAAAAATTCAAGCCCGACTTGCAAAATTGAGGGATTCTATGAGTAAACAATTGAATAACAGAGGAAGCACTCAAAGCAGATGGAAAGAATACACAAAGTCACTGTATGGTAAGAACTGGTCATTGTTCAACCATTTCCGGAGATAGCATATGATCAAGAAGCAACGGTACTGAAGCAAGAAGCCCAAGCGGCACTGAAGGCATTGGAACAAAAACCAAACAAACAAAACAGCCTCCAGAAAATGACAGAGCGTCAATTAATAGGTTACAACAAAGGGATGCAACTCTTAGAAGTGCTCACTCATCTATGCCAAGATATTTGGAAGACAGCTACCTGGCCAACTGACTGGAAGAGATCCATATACATGCCCATTCCAAAGAAAGGTGATCTAATGGAATGTGAAAATAATCAAAAAATATCATTAATATCACACACAAGTAAAATTTTGCTGAAGATTATTTAAAACATGGTTTCAGGACTACATTGACAGGGAACTGCCAGAAATTCAAGCTGGATTCAGAAGAGAATGTGGAGTGAGGGATAACATTGCTGACGTCAGACAGATCTTAGCTGAAAGCAGAGAGTATCAGAATGATGTTTACCTGCATTGTAGTGACTATGCAAATGCATTGGACTGTGTGGATCATAAAAAAATTCTGGATAATAATATGAAGACTGGAATTTGCAGAACACTTAATTGTGCTCATGCAGAACCTGTACATAAACCAAAAGGCAGTAATTCGAACAGAACAAGAGGATACTGTATGGCTTTAATAAAAAAACAAAAAACAAAAAACTGTTTCATAGTTGTATCCTTTCACCATATTCTCAATCTGTATGCTGAGCAAATAATTTGAGAAGTTGTATTAATGAAGAAAAAGGCATCAGAATTGGAAGAAAACTCATTAACAATCTGATATGAAAATGATACAAAACTTGCTTGCTGAAAAAGAACTTGAAGCACTAACTGATGAAAATCAAGGAATTAGGCCTACTGTGGGGATTACAGCTCAAGATAAAGAAAACAAAAATCCTTATAACTTGACCAATAAGCAGCATCTTGATAAACTGAGAAAAGAGTGAAGTCGTCAAGGATTTCACTTTACTTGGATCCATAATCAAAATCCATGGAAACAGCAAGTTAAGAAATCAAAGAATGTATTGCACTGAGCAAATCTGCTGCAAAAGACCTCTTAAAAGTGTTAAAAGTAAAAGATGTCACTTTTAGGACTAAGATGCCCCTGACTCCAGCCAGCTTTTTTTCAATGGCCTCATATATATATGATAACTGGACAATGATTAAAGAAGACAAAAGAAGAACTGATGTCTTTGAATTATGGTGTAGGTGAAGAATGTTGAATATACCATGGACTGGAAACCCTGGTGGCATAATGGCTAAGAACAATGGCTGCTAACCAAAAGGTCGGCAGTTCAAATCCATCAGGCAGGCACTCCTTGGAAACTGTATGGGTCAGTTCTTCTCTGTCCTATAAGGCTACTATGAGTTGGAATCAACTTGATGGCAATGGGTTTTGGTTTGGCCAGAAGAACTAACAAATCTGTCTCATAAGAAGTACAGCCAGAATGCTTCTTAGAAGAGAGGATAGTGAGACTTCGTCTCAAGCACTTTGGACATGTTATCAGGAGGATCCAGTCCCTGAAAAGGACATCATGATTGGTAGAGGGTCAGCACAAAAGAAGAAGACCCTCAAGAAGATGTATTAACACAGTGAATGCAACTATGGGCTCAAACGTAAACAAGATTTTGAGGATGGCACATAATCTGGCATTGTTTTCTTCTGTTGTACATCTGGTTGCTATGAATTGGAGATGACCCAATGGTACCTAACAACGATGACAACATAATAGACAGTATTTTTGTGTGTGTGAGTGTGTATCAAAAAATACACTGTATTACCTGCAACATCTACTTACCTAGAAATCTTTATACATCATGCCATGTGTTAGAGAACTAAAAAAAAAAAAAAAAAAAATAGTGACTATATCTTTCAGCTCTCATATTGGCTTGTGTAGTTTGAAATATTGTGACCTAATAAAGGTCCATAGCCATGCTTCTCACGCCTGTTTCCAACCACGACCATATTGCAAATAAAAAATAAATATACAGTCAAGGTTACATAGGACTTCGTGGCAAATACCCAGATGAGAACACTTCCTCTTGTTCTTTTATGGAATATTCTGTCTCTTTAATATTCTAATGTTTTTATTATTTATAGAATCTCAAATTTGGAAGAAGACTGAATTAAAATTTAATATAACTTCTCACCTAATCCATGAATGATGTATTCAATTTTCCTAAACAAATTGTTTTCTGATACCTGTAAAAACTCTAGTGTATCATTGTTTAAATTTATCTAAACCAAAAAACCATAACAAACTCATTGCCATTGAATCGAGTCTGACTCATAGAAACCCTATAGGACAGAGCAGAACTGCCCCATTAGGTTTCCAATGATATAATCTTTACGGAAGCAGACCGTCACATCTTTCTTCTCTGAAGTAGCTGGTGTATTCAAACAGCCAAGCTTTCAGTTAGCAGTCGAGTGCATAACCTTGGCACAACTCAACCCACCCATCACCACTAAGTCAATTCTGACTCATAGTGACCCTATTGGACAGAGTAGAACTGTTCCATAGAGTTGCCAAGGAGTGCCTGGTGGATTTGAACTGCCAGTGTTTTGGCTGGCAACCGTAGCACTCAACAGCTACCCTACCAGGGTTTCCTCAGCACAACCAGGGCTCCTTAAATTCATCTAAAGAATTAAAAATCTATTCCACCAATTGTCTACCAGTTTTTAGTACTGTGGTGGATTGCATGTTGCTTTTATGCTGGATGCTATGTCACTGGTATTTAAAAAACTAGCATGGTCACCCATGGTGGACGGTTTTCAGCAAAGCTTCCAAACCAAGACATGCTGGGAAAGAGGACCTACTGATCTACTTCTGGAAAAAAAAAAAAAAAAAAAGGCCAATGAAAACCTTAAATGAATAGCAGTGGAGCACTGTCTGATATAGTGCCTGAAGATACGACCGGGATGAGCTGTCTCTTCAAAGTAGAGTCCACCATGAATTAGATGGAGGCAAGCTTTTGGGACCTTCACTTGCAGATGTGTCATGATTCAAAAAGAGAAGAGACAGCTGCAACCATTCATTAATAATCAGAACATTGAAGGTACAATGTATGAAAATAGGAAAATTGGAAGTCATCAAAAATAAAACGGAGCGCATAAAGATCGATATACTGGGCATTACTGAGCTGAACTGCACTGGGATTGGACACTTTGAATCAGATAATCACATGGTCTACTATGCTGGAAATGACAATTTGAAGAGAAATGGTATCACACGCATAGTCAAAAAGAATATTTCAAAATCCATCCTGAAGTACAACACTGTCAGTGATAGAATAATATACAAACACCTACAAGTAAGACCAGAGATGCCAAAGATGAAGAACATGAAGATTTTTACCAACTTCTGTAGTCTGAAACTGATCAAACATGCAATCAAAATGCATTGATAATTACTGGTGATTGGGATGCAAAAGTTGTAAACAAAGAAGAAGGACTGGTAATTATAAAATATGGCCTTGGTGACAGAAACAATGCTGGAGATCATATGACAGAATTTTGCAAGACCAAAAACTTACTCATTGCAAATACTTTTCAACAACATAAACAGTGACTTAACATGAAGTGTAAGTTTGTTGTTTTTTCCAGAAGCAAATAATAACATTTGTCTTTATGTATGTAATATAGTTTGATCATAGAACACAGGACTAAACTGCAGTACATAATAGACCATGTCGTCATTGTTAGATGCGCTAGATTTGTTCCAATTCATAGAGACACTAAGCACAACAGACCAAAACACTACCCAGTCCTGTGCCATACTCACAATTCTTGCTATGTTTGAGCCCTTTGTTGTGGCCATTGTGTCAATCCATCTCTTTGAGAGTCTTCCTCTTTTTCACTGACCCTCTACTTTACCAAGCATGATGTTCTACTCCAGGGACTGATCCTCTTGAAAATATGTCCAAAATATGTGAGAGAAAGTCTCCCCATCCTTGCTTTTAAGGATCATTCTGACTGTGGATCTTCCAAGACAGATTTTTTTTGTCCTTCAAGCAGTCTACAGTATATACAATATTCTTTCCCAGTACTGTAATTCAAAAGCAGCAATTCTTCTTTGGTCATCCATATTCATTGCTCAGCTTTTGCATGCATATGAAGCACTGAAAATACGTGGGTCAGGAATACCTTGTCCTCAAAATGATCTCTTCTCTCTTTAATGCTTTAAAGAGGTCTTTTGCAGCAGATTTGTCCAATGCAATACGTCATTTGATTTTCTGACTGCTTCTTCCATGAGCATTGATTGTGGATCCAAGTAAAATGAAATTCTTGACAACTTCAATCTGATCTCCATTTATCATGATGTTGTTTATTGCTTCAGCTGTGAGGATTTTTGTTTTCTTTATACTAAGATTTATTCCATACAGAAGGCTGCAGTTTATGATCTTCATCGGTAAGTGCTTCAAGTTCTCTTCTCTTTCAGCAAGCAATGTTGTCAACTGCATATGAACCAAAACCAAACCTGTTGCCGTCGAGTCAATTCCTACTAATAGTGACCCTATAGGACAAAGTAGAACTAACCCATACGGTTTCCAAGAGAAGCTGGTGGATTTGAACTGCCAACATTTTGGTTAGCAGCTGAGCTCATAACCACAGTGCCACAGGTTGTTAATGAGCCTTCTTCCTATCCTGATGCCTTGTTCTCTCTCATATAGTCCAGCTTCTTGGATTATTTGCTTAGCATACAGAATGGATAAGTATGTTGAAAGGATACAACCCGGACACACAGAGTTTATGATTTCAAACCATACAGTATACCCTCTTTTTGTTTGAAGCACTGCTTCTTGTCTATGTATGGGTTCTGCATGAGCTCAATTCAGTGTCCTGGAATTCTCATTATTCACAATGTTAGCCATAATTTGTTATGATCCACACATTCAATTGCCTTTTCATAGACAAAAATACACAGGTAGGAGGCGGGGCTGAGATGGCTGACTAGGTAGAAGCTACCTCGGATCCCTCTTGCAACAAAGACTTGGAAAAACAAGTGAATTGATCACATACGTGACAATCTACAAACCCTGACCATCAAACACAGATCTAAAGAGTTGACCTGAGCGACAGATACTGAGAACGAACAACCACGGGGAAGCAGCGACTGTTTTCGGAGCCTGGAGCCAGCGTCCCAGCTGGGGAACCTTGGCACTGGGCTTTGGACTGGGAGCAGAGGAACTAACCATGGCTTCTGAAACAGTGCAAGCACAGGATGTGGGCCTGAACCTCGGGGGCAATCTCTACCCAGCCAGCGCACACAGGCGACGTGCCCCTCGGGAATCTATAAAACAGTCATCCCAAGCAAGATAAGTAACTTTGTCTATATTCCGGGGCGCTACTCTCTCCTATTTATCTGAACCCTCCCCTCCCCTTCCTAGGCAGCTTCATTAACATTGGAATTTCCTGAGACGAGAGTAAACTGCTTTGCAGTTTTTCTTTCTTTCTTTCTTTCTTTTTTGTCTTTTCCTACCCCATTCTCCCGGCCTGAGAGCAGCAGCTACAAAAAACCCAGGGACCAAAAATCCTTCCCTAATTGGACTGAAAACACAGAACAAGCTCCAGCCAAGCATATGAGATCCACAGTCTTGGGCTTTCATTCCTACAGGGAACAAGGTGGCTATTATAATGCAAAGGCATTTCTGATAGGGATCTGACTGTAACTGATTTAGCGGATTACTGTAAAGAAAAGTTTCCCAGGTCTGATACCTCTCCATATTCAACAGAGCCCTCACTGACCCACAACAGGGAACTGAGGGCTGAAGCTCCCCCCAGACCACCTAGCCTCCTGCCATAGGGGTCTAAGGAGGGTGACACCTACCAATCTGTGGAGGTACTTGCAATGGGGGCCTAAGGTACAGCTGCAGAGCCCACTCACCAAAGTGCTTCAGGAATAGAGACACACCTACCTCACTGGCACTTAGGGGAAGGCTGTCAGCATCCTGCCCCCACCTAGAGTGTGAACGCCTGCTGCTACTAGAATCTGGTGCACACAACTATCACCACTACTTCCCAAGGTGGAGAGGTGACAGTCTGCACCACACACTTGATGACCCAAAATCAGATTCTACTCAAGAATAGTGAATGGACTCTTAGGCTTATATATCTGGTAACAGCCCAAACCAGCTGGTAATAGGACATAAGTGACTCAAGGGCTACAACAATCAAGACAGCACAATCTAGTAACCCATCTACGTCTATTGAAAGAAAACAAAACAAGATAAGACTCAGTGAGCAAATATAGAATAAATCACTACAATATCTTAGTGATGACTCGGAGACAGCAGTCGATATCAAACCACATAAAGAAGCAGACCATGATTGCTTCTACAACTCCCCAAAATAAAGAATCAAAATCTTTCCCAAATGAAGATACAATCCTGGCATTGCCAATGCAGAATATAAAAAACTACTTTACAGAATGCTTCAAGACATCAGGGATGACCTCAAAAATGAAATAAGGCAATCTACAGAAAAAGCCAAGGAACACACTGATAAAGCAGTTGAAGAACTCAAAAAGATTATTCAAGAACATAGTGGAAAAATTAATAAGTTGCAAGAATCCATAGAGAGACAGCATTCAGAAATCCAAAAGATTAACAATAAAATTACAGAATTAGACAACGCAATAGGAAGTCAGAGGAGCAGACTCGAGCAATTGGAATGCAGACTGGGACATCTGGAGGACCAGGGAATCGACACCAATATAGCTGAAAAAAATCAGATAAAAGAATTAAAAAAAATGAAGAAACCCTAAGAATCATGTGGGACTCTATTAAGAAGAATAACTACCGTGTGATTGGAGTCCCAGAACAAGGAGGAATAACAGAAAACACAGAGAGAATAGTTGAAGATCTGTTGGCAGAAAACTTCCCTGACATCATGAAAGATGAAAGGATATCTATCTAAGATGCTCATCGAACCCCATTTAAGAATGATCCAAAAAGAAAATCACCAAGACATATTATCATCAAACTTGCCAAAACCAAAGATAAAGGAAATTTTTAAGTGCAGCCAGGGAGAAAAGGAAGGTCTCCTTCAAGGGAGAATCAGTAAGAATAAGTTCAGACTACTCAGCAGAAACCATGCAGGCAAGAAGGCAATGGGATGACATATATAGAGCACTGAAGGAGAAAAATTGTCAGCCAAGGATCATATATCCAGCAAAACTCTCTCTAAAATATGAAGACAAAATTAAAACATTTACAGATAAACACAAGCTTAGAGAATTTGCAAAAACCAAACCAAAACTACAAGAAATACTAAAGGAAATTGTTTGGTCAGAAAACCAATAACATCAGATACCAGCACAACACAAGGTCACAGAACAGAACATCCTGATACCAACTCAAATAGGGAAATCACAAAAACAAATTAAGATTAATTTTAAAAAGAGAAAAACGCTCAAAAGAGGGAATCATTGAAGTCAATAAGTAAAAGATCACAATAATCAAAAAGAGGGACTAAATACAGGTGGCATAGAACTGCCATATGGAGAGAGATACAAGGCCATACAGGACAATACAAGTTAGGTTTTTACTTAGAAAAATAGGGGTAAATATTAAGGTAACCACAAAGAGGTATAACAACTCCATAACTCAAAATAAAAACCAAGAAAAACATAACGACTCAGCAAACATAAAGTCAAATACTTTGAAAATGAAGAACACAATTTACAAAGAAAAACGTCTCAGCACAAAAAAGTAAGTGGAAAAATGAAATTGTCAACAACACACATAAAAAGGCATCAAAATGACAGCACTAAACACGTACTTATATATAAATACACTGAATGTAAATGGAATAAACGCACCAATAAAGAGACAGAGAGTCTCAGACTGGATAAAGAAACATGATCCGTCTATATGCTGCCTACAAGAGATACACCTTAGACTCAGAGACACAAACTAAAACTCGAAGAATGGAAAAAAATATATCAAGCAAACCATAAGCAAAAAAGAGCAGGAGAAGCAATATTAATTTCTGACAAAATAGACTTTAAAGTTAAATCCACCACAAAGGATAAAGAAGGACACTACATAATGATTAAAGGGACAATAGGCCAGGAAGATATAACCATATTAAATATTTATGCACCCAATGACAGGGCTACAAGATACACAAAACAAACTTTAACAGAACTGAAAAGTGAGCTAGACTTCTCCACAATTATAGCAGGAGACTTCAACACACCACTTTTGGAGGACAGAACATCCAGTAAGAAGCTCAGTAGAGACTTGGAAGACCTAATAGCTACAGTCAACCAACTTGACCTCGTGGACTTATTACAGAACACTCCACCCAACTGCTGCAAAGTATACTTTTTTTCTGGAGCACATGGAACATTCTCCAGAATAGACCACATATTAGGTCATAAAACAAACCTTTGCAGAATCCAAAACATCGAAATATTACAAAGCATCTTTACAGAGCGTAAGGCCATAAAAGTGGAAATCAATAACAGAAAAATTAGGGACAAGAAATCAAATATTTGGAAACTGAACAATACCCTCCTGAAAAAAGACTGGGTTATAGAAGACATTAAGGAGGGCATAAGGAAATTCATAGAATGCAATGAGAATGAAAATACTTCCTATCAAAACCTCTGGGACACAGCAAAAGCAGTGCTCAGAGGTCAATTTATATCGATAAATACACACATACAAAAAGAAGAAAGAGCCAAAATCAGAGAACTGTCCCTGCAACTTGAACAAATAGAAAGTGAGCAACAAAAGAATCCATCAGGCACCAGAAGAAAACAAATAATAAAAATTAGAGCTGAACTAAATGAATTAGAGAACAGAAAAACAATTGAAAGAATTAACAAAGCCAAAAGCTGGTTCTTTGAAAAAATTAACAAAATTGATACACCATTGGCCAGACTGACTAAAGAAATACAGGAAAGGAAACAAATAACCCAAATAAGAAACGAGATGGGCCACATCACAACAGACCCAACTGAAATGAAAAGAATCATATCAGATTATTACGAAAAATTGTACTCTAACAAATTTGCAAACCTTGAAGAAATGCATGAATTCCTAGAAAAACACTATCTACCTAAACTAACACAATAAGAAGTAGAACAACTAAATAGACCCATAACAAAAAAAGAGATTGAAACGGTAATCAAAAAACTCCCAACAAAAAAAAGTCCTGGCCCGGACGGCTTTACTGCAGAGTTCTACCAAACTTTCAGAGAAGAGATAACACCACTACTACTAAAGGTATTTCAAAACATAGAAAATGATGGAGTACTACCTAACTCATTCTATGAAGCCACCATATCCCTGATACCAAAACCAGGTAAAGACATCACAAAAAAAGAAAATTACAGACCTATATTTTTTATACCCCTCATAAACATAGATGCAAAAATCCTCAACAAAATTCTAGCCAATAGAATTCAACAACATATCAAAAAAATAATCCACCACGACCAAGTGGGATTTATACCAGGTATGCAAGGCTGGTTTAATATTAGAAAAACCATTAATGTAATCCACCATATAAATAAAACAAAAGACAAAAACCACATGATCTTATCAATTGATGCAGAAAAGGCATTTGACAAAGTCCAACACCCTTTCATGATAAAAACTCTCAGCAAAATTGACGGAAAATTCCTCAACATAATAAAGGGCATCTATACAAAGCCAACAGCCAACATCACTCTAAATGGAGCGAGCCTGAAAGCATTTCCCTTGAGAACGGGAACCAGACAAGGATGCCCTTTATCACCGCTCTTATTCAACATTGTGGTAGAGGTCCTAGCCAGGGCAATTAGGCTAGACAAAGAAATAAAGGGCATCCGGATTGGCAAGGAGGAAGTAAAATTATCCCTATTTGCAGATGACATGACCTTATACACAGAAAACCCTAAGGAATCCTCCAGAAAACTACTGAAACTAATAGAAGAGTTTGGCAGAGTCTCAGGTTATAAGATAAAAAAAATAAGATAAGCATACAAAAATCACTTGGATTCCTCTACATTAACAAAAAGAACATCGAAGAGGAAATCACCAAATCAATACCATTCACAGTAGCCCCCAAGAAGAAAAAATACTTAGGCATAAATCTTACCAAAGATGTAAAAGACCTATACAATGAAAACTACAAAGTACTACTGCAAGAAACTAAAAAGGACCTACTTAAGTGGAAAAACATACCTTGCTCATGGATAGGAAGACTTAACATAGTAAAAATGTCTATTCTACCAAAAGCCATCTCTACATACAATGCACTTCCGATCCAAATTCCAATGACATTTTTTTAATGTGATGGAGAAACAAATCACCAACTTCATATGGAAGGGAAAGAAGCCTCGGATAAGTAAAGCATTACTGAAAAAGAAGAAGAAAGTGGGAGGCCTCACTCTACCTAATTTCAGAACCTATTACACAGCCACAGTAGTCAAAACAGCCTAGTACTGGTACAGCAACAGGTACATAGACCAATGGAACAGAATTGAGAACCCAGATATAAATCCATCCATATATGAGCAGCTGATATTTGACAAAGGCCCAGTGTCAGTTAATTGGGGAAAAGATAGTCTTTTTAACAAATGGTGCTGGCATAACTGGATATCCATTTGCAAAAAAATGAAACAGGACCCATACCTCACACCATGCACAAAAACTAACTCCAAGTGGATCAAAGACCTAAACATAAAGACTAAAACGATAAAGATCATGGAAGAAAAAATAGGGACAACCTTAGGAGCCCTAATACAACGTATAAAGAGAATACAAAAGATTACCAAAAATGACGAAGAGAAACCAGATAACTGGGAGCTCCTAAAAATCAAACACCTATGCTCATCTAAAGACTTCACCAAAAGAGTAAAAAGACCACCTACAGACTGGGAAAGAATTTTCAGCTATGACATCTCTGACCAGCACCTGATCTCTAAAATCTATATGATTCTGTTAAAACTCAACCACAAAAAGACAAACAACCCAATCAAGAAGTAGGCAAAGGATATGAACACACACTTCACTAAAGAAGATATTCAGGTAGCTAACAGATACATGAGAAAATGCTCTCAATCATTAGCCATTAGAGAAATGCAAATTAAAACTACGATGCGATTCCATTTCACTCCAACAAGGCTGGCGTTAATGCAAACAGCACAAAATAATAGACGTTGGAGAGGCTGTGGAGAGATTGCAACTCTTATACACTGCTGGTAGGAATGTAAAATGGTACAACCACTTTGTAAATCTATCTGGCGTTAGCTTAAACAGTTAGAAATAGAACTACCATACAACCCAGAAATCCCACTCCTTGGAATATATCCTAGAGAAATAAGAGCCTTCACACAAACAGATATATACACAGCCATGTTTATTGCAGCTCTGTTTAGAATAGCAAAAAGCTGGAAGCAACCAAAGTGTCCATCAATGGATGAATGGTTAAATAAATTGTGGTATATTCACACAATGGAATACTACACATCAGTAAAGAACAGTGAGGACTCTGTGAAACATTTCATAACATGGAGGAACCTGAAAGGCATTATGCTGAGTGAAATTAGTCAGAGGCAAAAGGACAAATATTGTATAAGACCACTATTATAAGATCTTGAGAAATAGTATAAACTGAGAAGAGCACATACTTTTGTGGTTATGAGAGGGGGAGGGAGGGAGGGTGAGAGAGGGTTATTTACTGATTATTTAGTAGATAAGAACTATTTTAGGTGAAGGGAAGGACAATACTCAATACACGGAAGGTCAGCTCAAATGGACTGGACCAAAAGCAAAGAAGTTTCCTGGATAAACTGAATGCTTCAAAGGTCAACGGAGCAAGGGTGGGGGTTTGGGGACTAGGGCTTAAGGGGACTTCTAAGCCAATTGACAAAATAATTCTATTATGAAAACATTCTGCATCCCACTTTGAAATGTGGCGTCTGGGGTCTTAAATGCTAACAAGTGGCCATCTAAGATGCATCAATTGGTCTCAACCCACCTGGATCAAAGGAGAATGAAGAACAAGAACACCAAGGTCACACGACAACTATAAGCCCAAGAGACAGAAAGGGCCACATGAACTAGAGTCTTACATCACCCTGAGATCAGAAGAACTAGATGGTGCCAGGCCACAACCGATGACTGCCCTGACAGGGAGGACAACACAGAACCCCTGAGGGAGCAGGAGATCAGTGGGATGCAGAGCCCAAATTCTCATAAAAAGACCAGACTTAATGATCTGACTGAGACTAGAGGAATCCTGGTGGTCATGGTCCCCAAACCTTCTGTTGGCCCAGGACAGGAACCATTCCCAAAGACAACTCATTAGACATGGAAGGGACTGGACAATGGGTTGGAGAGAGATGCTGATGAGGAATGAGCTACTTGTATCAGGTGGACACTTGAGACTGTGTTGGCATCTCCTGTCTGGAGGGGAGATAGGAGGGTAGAAAGGGTTAGAAACTGACAAAATTGTCATGAAAGTTTAGACTGGAAGGGCTGACTCATTAGGGGGAGAGTAAGTGGGAGTATGGAGTAAGGTGTATTTAAGCTTATATGTGACAGACTGACTTGATTTGTAAACGTTCACTTAAAGCTCAATTATTAAAAAAAATACACAGGTAAATATCTGAGATGCTGGACTATATGAAGGAAAATGTGGCAATAGGACTGATACAAGTCTCATTAACACAACCTTGCTTGCTGAAAGTGAAGAAGACTTGAAGCACTTAATGATGAAGATTGAAGACTACAGCCTTCAGTACAGATTAGACTTTAACATAAAGAAAGCAAAAATCCTCACAACTGGACCAATAAGCACCATCAGGATAAATGGAGAACAGATTGAAGTTGTGAAGGATTTCATTTTATTTGGATCCACAATCAATGCTCACGGAAGCAGCTGTCAGGAAATCAAACGACATATTGCATTGGGTAAATCTTCTGCAAAAGACCTCTCTAAGTCATTAAAAAGCAAAGATGTCACTTTGAGGCAAAGGTGGCCTTGACCCAAGAATGATATTTTCAATTGCCTCATATGAATGGGAAACCTGAACAATCAATAAGGAAGACCAAAGAAGAATTGGTGCCTTTGAATTATGGTGTTGGTGGAAGAATATTGAATATACCGTGGACAGCCAAAAGAACAAACAGGTCTGTCTTGGAAAAAATACAGCCAAAGTGCTCCTTGGAAGCAAAGATGGTCTCACTGTTTCACGTACTTTGGACATGCTGTCAGGAGGGATAAGTCTCTGGAGAAGAACATTATGCTTGGTAAAGTAGAAGGTCAGCAAAAAAGAGGAAGACCCTCAAAGAAATGAATTGATACCATGGCTGTGACAACGGACAATGGGCTCAAACATAACAGTGATTGTGAGGATGGCTCAGGACCGGGCAGTGTTTCCTTCTGTTGCACATAGTCACTATGAGTCAGAACAAGCTCAATAGCACCTAACAACAACAATAAATATCTAACACAATGTTATAGTTGTTACCACTATACGATGCTTCCAAATATATTGACATGCAGCATCTTCATATGCTGTATAATGTAGGCTTTATTACTTGGCATAAAGAGAAAAATAAAGTTCAGAGAAGATTTAAGCAAGATCATCACAGGTGGAAACTGGCAGATCTTGATATGGAACAGATAATTGAAGTAATCTTCATATATGTATGAATGTATGTGTATAAAACTCATTGTCCTCTAGTCAATTCTGACTCAAAGCAACCCTATGGGACAGACTAAAACTACCCCATAGGGTTTCCAAGGCGGCCATCTTTATGGAAGCAGAATGTCACATCTCTCTCCTTCACAGAGGCTGGAGGGTTCAAACTGTTGACTGGTCAGTAGTTGAGAACTTAACCACTGAGCCACCAGGGCTGCATATATATGTGTGTGTGTGTGTATGTATATATATATACACACATCTGTATGTATATATAAAAAGCCAAAGCAGTAGAGTCTATTTCGACTCATAGCGACCCTATAGGACAGAGTAGAACTGCCAATCTTTTGGTTAGCATCAGAGTTCTTAAACACTCAACAACCAGGGCTCCTTATATACATATACATACATACATATATATGTGGAACCCTGGCGGTTCAGTGGTTAAGAGCTCTAAAGCTAACCAAAATGTGGGCAGTTTGAATATATATAAAAAAAAAATATTGAATATATATATACACATATATATATACTTTTGAAATTTGTACATAGTTGTTGTTTTCAATTAAATGATTTTAAATGTGTTTAACCAAAAGGGAAGAACACGCTCGGTGTTTCTCAAGCTGAAAGAACTGAAGAAAAAATTCAAGCCTCGAGTTACAATAGTGAAGGATTCCAAGGCGAAAATATTAAATGACGCAGGAAGCATCAAAAGAAGATGGAAGGAATACACAGAGTCATTATAACAAAAAAGAATTAGTCGATATTCAACCATTTCAAGAGGTGGCATATGATCAGAAACTGATGGTACTGAAGGAAGAAGTCCAAGCTGCTCTGAAGGCACTGGCAAAAATAAGGCTCCAGGAATTGATGGAATATCAATTGAGATGTTTCAACAAACAGGTGCATCGCTGGAGGTGCTCACTCATCTATGCCAAGAAATATGGAAGACAGCTTCCCGGCCAACTGATTGGAAGAGATCCATATTTATGCCCATTCCCAAGAAAGGTGATCCAACTGAATGTGGAAATTATAGGACAATATCGTTAATATCACACACAAGCAAAATTTTGCTGAAGATCATTTAAAAATGGCTGCAGCAGTATATCGACAGGGAACTGCCAGAAATTCAGGCCGGTTTCAAAAGAGGATGTGGAACCAGGGATATCATTGCTGATGTCAGATGGATCCTGGATGAAAGCAGAGAATACCAGAAGGATGTTTGCCTGTGTTTTATTGACTATGCAAAGGCAATCGACTATGTGGATCATAACAAACTATGGATAACACTGCGAAGAATGGGAATTCCATTAATTGTGCTCTTGAGGAACCTTTACATGGATCAAGAGGCAGTTGTTCGGACAGAACAAGGGGATACTGATTGGTTTAAAGTCAGGAAAGGTGTGCGTCAGGGTTTTATTCTTTCACCATACCTATTTAATCTGTATGCTGAACAAATAATGCGAGAAGCTGGACTATATGAAGAAGAACAGGGCATCAGGATTGGAGGAAGACTCATTAACAACCTGTGTTATGCAGATGACATAACCTTGCTTGCTGTTAGTGAAGAGGACTTCAAGCACTTACTAATGAAGATCAAAGACCATAGCCTTCAGTATGGATTGCGCCTCAACATAAAGAAAACAAAAATTCTCACAACTGGACCAATAAGCAAAAAAAAAAAAAGGACCAATGAGCAACATCATGATAAACAGAGAAAAGATTGAAGTTGTCAAGGATTTCATTTTACTTGGTTCCACAATCAACAGCCATGGAAGCAGCAGTCAAGAAATCAAAAGACGCTTTGCACTGGGCAAATCTGCTGCAAAGGACCTCTTTAAAGTGTTGAAGAGCAAAGATGTCACCCAGAAGACTAAGGTACGCCTGACCCAAGCCATGGTATTATCAATCACCTCATATGCGTGTGAAAGCTGGACAATGAATAAGGAAGACCGAAGAAGAGTTGACACCTTTGAATTGTGGTGTTGGCAAAGAATATTGAATATACCATGGACTGCTAAAAGAACGAACAAATCTATCTTGGAAGAAGTGCGGCCAGAATGCTCCTTAGAGGCAAGGACGGTGAGACTGCGTCTTACATACTTTGGACATGTTGTTAGGAGGGATCAGCCCCTGGAAAAGGACATCATGCTTGGTAGAGTACAGGGTCAGTGGAAAAGAGGAAGACCCTGAATGAGGTGGATTGACACAGTGGCTGCAACAATGAGGTCAAGCATAACGATTTTAAGGATGGCACAGGACGGGGCAGTGTTTCGTTCTGTTGTGCATAGGGTCGCTATGAGTCGGAACCGACTCGACTGCACCTAACAACGACAACAAATGTGTTTATAGAAATAGATGAACTATTTGAAACTTGTACTTTCTAGAAAACTGTTCATATATCATACCTCTCCTTTGCTCTTCTAAAAGAGTACTTTCCTTACCATTAAACAACTACATATACAAAATTTGACATTTAGCAAAGATACATTCATTAAGTCATGGATTCATTCTTCCAATTTTCTACCGTCCCTATTAATTCACATTGAGAATTTCCCACTAGAGTGTAAATTCCAAGTGGCAGCTTTTTTTTTTTTTTTCTGTTTTCTGTACATATTATATATGGCACTGTGTGGACACGGTTAGTATCAAACAATGCCTGGGTAAATAAGTATTTGTTAAACGCATAAATACTTAAAAACAACCATAATTTAACTAAATAAAAACACAAAAGTGTTTCTTTCCTCAAGGATTTTATAATCTTATGGGGGAAGTAAAGTTTTAAGTCTATTTATGGCGTATAGAGGACTTTGTTTAAAAGGATTAGGTTCTTATAGTTTACTTATTCTCTTACCCTCTATTGCCTGTGGTTAGACTCATTTGTCAGTTAAACGAGAGAAGATATATTACTTTTAATTAAAAGAACACATGATACAAGATAACCAATAGGTAAATCAGAGATAAGATTCCAGTAGGCTTGATAGATTATCTCACTTAAACATTCATCAAAGGTTTAGCATCTGGCCTTGACTTATGGCCATGAGGGAATCTCAGGGGCTGGTTATTTGATAGTGAGATACATATTTATAGACCTTGACCCTGAAAACCCCAACAGTTTCCTGGATTAAGTGAATTTTATAGTTTTGAAGAGCTTGAAGTATGCTACTCAAAATGACCTCTGACTATGTTTTATTTCTCAGTCAAAACAAAGGCCATAATGACTTCTCTGATGAAAACAGGGCGTAAAGTCTGTTTTATCTAGAATTGTAGGCAGGTCTAAGGGATTAGCTGCTCCCGTTTTAACATCTTTTGGGTCACAAGAGAAAGGAAAGATAAGGGGAATATGCATATGATCCAGAGAGCAGCATGAGACCCCAAGAACATTATGCTCTTGTTCACTAGTTTTTACTCAGCAGTTTCTTTTAAATCTTTTAGATGAGATAAAGGGTCACTTTCCTTGATAAAAAGACTTACTTTCTGGTGGGAAACTCCAGTTGGACATACTGAATCAGGTGCATAAAATGGTAAATGGTATGTCTTGTGTGTGTGTGTGTGTGTGTAAAGATTTCAAAAAGACCTTTGAAATAGTAAGATAATTAACAAATAGTATATATCATGAATTAATAGAATTTTTTTTTATATCATGAATTAATGGAATTCAGATTGGGATACATGTAAGCTGGGGTTACATGACGGTTTTTAAAGTGATTGTTGCTAGATCCTCAGTTTCCTTTTTTTTTTTTTTCATAAACTTAGAATTCATGAGAACAAGCCTGTGGTTCTCCTTTCCCTCCTCCTCTTAAACAATCTCCCACATTCACTTTTCCTAAGAAATTTTAAATCTTATCTATTCTTAATATCAATTGTGCACTACCCTATTGTATAAAAATCATCCAGGGCAATAATGAAAAGGGTGATTCAAAATTCTGCTTTGGTGTCAAGAAAGTGAACGGCACTAATAACTGACTAGCAAATATTTCTGTGTGTCATGTGGTTTTCAGATTCTTTGCTTTCAATCAATTAAAAGACCACCTAATAGACTTTTCAGTTGATATATTATTAAAGATAATTTTCTGGATAATATGTCACAATGTGATTTTTGGCATTTGACTAAGGGGGTGTTCAAAGAATGGAGTGAATTGCTTTAAAAACATTCTTCCCATTCCCATCTAGATTTCTGTTAAAATGGTTTAAAATTACTTATATGGGCACAATGCAAAACCGGGATTAAATCAATTCTGGATCATGTCTAAATCTAGCAAAAAGTAATGCTAACCAGCAGGTAATTTTTCAAAAGGAAAAAATCTTATCCATTTCATTGAACCATTTAAAAGAAGACTTTTAAAATTAATATTTAGAACAATGTATACTATAGTAATTTTATTAATTATGCATTTACAATAACTTTTAGGATAACACATGCTAGGAAGAAATTAAACTTTGAAACATGGATACAGGGAAAATCATTTTTTGTATATAGTTTTATTACAATAATCTATAAATGGTGATTGGTAGAAGGTTTAGAAGTAAAAATAGAACACATTTCTGTGTGGGAATAGAATAGAAATATAAAGCCAACAAGGAAAAAAACAGGTAACTTTTTTATCAGTAAAGGTTTGTATTTTTAAATGAATGATACTGAGTATCAAAGCACTACTTATATGTCCATATTTGTGATATGCTGGAATTTATAACCTTGCAAATATGCAAATTCATGATATAAAGTGTTACACCTTATATCAGAAATGTGAAAAAGGTATTTTCAGACACTGCTACTTGTTTGCCCCTTTGCGTTTTTGCTTCATTCTTGTCATAACCTGACTCCTGATTTTATCAGGAATCAACCACCCAACTGAAGATTCTATCTGCCCCTTGTCTTACAGCCAGCTGTGATCATGCAACCAATAAAACGTGAGACAAACTGATGCATGCAACATCTGAATAGTTACCATAAAGGATAGTCCTTGCCTTCGATTTCAACTCTTTCTCTTTCACACTTGTTGGGATATGATAATGGCTGGAGAAGCCATCTTATGTTCCAAGTGGAATCCATACGTGAAGGAGGGCAAGGTCATCAACCAACAAGCCTAGAAGTCTTACTTTGAATCATACATATCAGTAAAATATCAGTTGCCTCTTTTAAGCCACTATTTGGAAGGCTTCTCTGTTATAACATGTATTCCCAAATTCTAAATAATGTACATGCTAAGCAGCAAAATAAATGGAAAAGCATATGACTATAGCATTTCAGAAGATATAAAAATATGTCACTAGAAAACAGTTACTAAATATTGTACTGGGCATGATGAACTTGTCCTCAGTCCTAGGTTTGATATGCTATGAAAAGTAATTTTACTTCTTTAAAGCTATTTCCCCCAAAAAGAGAAAGAATTAGATAATGTTTAAGGTCTTGATTAGTTAAATTACAGTATTTTTCTTCATCTTAGAGAAAGTTTCAAAAGAAGTTCTTACTTAAATTGGGCCTTTAAAGAATATTTAATGGATGCCACTGTGAGATATAAATCACAGAGTAAAAATACAAGTCTTCTGGTTTCCTCTAATGATCCACAAAGGATAGAATGAATTCAGTTCAAAAAGCAATCATATTCTTAGAGTAGATACCAGTTTATTGGGTGCAACTGGTTATAGGAAAATTCAACAGTTGCTCAACAAATTACTAACATGATTTAACACATTTTTATGTTTAAATGATCTTGTAATTCCAACTGTTAGTAAAAAAAAAAAAAAAAAAAAACAGTAGGCTCCAATAAATAAGGCAAATAATTCATGAATGACACAAATCATGACAGTGAACAAAAATGACTAAGTACATTTTATTCTCTTATAAAGAAATAATACCTAGGCAGTCGAATATAAGAAAATTATGAATAAGAAGTAGACTAGAGGAATGATATTCACATTCATTTAAGCATAGAAAAAATGTTACTGGGGTTTATAATGACAGTACTTGAGCTCTTTTAAATCATGTAAAACCATAAATTATTAGGCAAACCGATATCTGAAATTATCTACAATTTGTATCAACTAAAAGGAAAGTTTTACATAAATTTTGTAAGCAGCTATGATGTACCTGATTTTTTGTTAGGCATTTTAACATATTTTCTAATTTAAATTTTAAAACAATGCTACCAGGTTATTTTCTCTTGTTAACCAGAGATGAGTGCACTGAAAGTTAGAAAACAAAATAATTCCTTCGAAGTTTCTATTCTCTGAGTCTTAATATGCTGCATAAAAATCAATTCTTTGAACAACGTATCTAGTAGAGTTTTAAGTAATGACACAATTTTACAGATATTTGCTTTTCCGTTTTTTTATTCTGTTTTGTTTTGTTTTTCTTTTGCCTACTATAAGCAGGAATGCGTAATTTCAAATGGCTTGCTTTATATTTGTATACCAAGCATTCCTGAAATTATACTTGTAACAATTAAATATGACAGATGTTGAATATATCTAAACTTCAGTTAAGAAAATGACCTTAAAAAAAAGTTTGGAAAAGGCACATAGAAATTATGTTGAAAGTTGCTTTATTAAATAAGTAAACACAATTGAAGCCCTTGTGTACCTCTAGTTTTCACCAATATGACCCCTAACAATCTCAATATGATTAGTCATTTCTCACACAATAGATCAACATCTCTGATCTTCATATTGCTGTTGCTGTTGTTGTTAGGTGCCATCGAGTTGGTTCCGACTCACAGCAACCTTGTGCACAACAGAACAAAACAGTGCCCGGTACTGCATCATCCTTAAAATCACTGTTGTGGTTAAGCCCATCGTTGCAGCTGCTGTGTCAGTCCACCTCCTTGAGGGTTTTCCTCTTTTCCGCTGACCCTGTACCCTGCCAAGCATGATGTCCTTCTTTAGGGATTGATCCTTCCTGACAGCATGTCCAGAGTATGTAAGATGCAGTCTTGCCATCCTTGATTCTAAGGAGCATTCTGGTTGTACTTCTTCCAGGACAGATTTGTTCATTCTTTTGGCAGTCCATGGTATATTCAATATTCTTTGCAAACACCACGATTCAAAGGCATCAATTCTTCTTCAGTTTTCCTTATTTATTGTCCAGCTTTCACATGCATATGATGTGATTGAAAATACCATGCCTTGGGTCAGATGCACCTTAGTCTTTAAGGTGACGTCTTTACTTTTCAACACGTTGAAGGTTTCCTTTTCAGGAGATATGCCCAATGCAATGTGTCCTTTGATTTTTTTTTTTTTAATTGTGCTTTAAGTGAAAGTTTAAAAATCAAGTCAGTTTCTTATACAAAACTTTATATACACCTTGCTATATACTCCTAATTGCTCTCACTCTTATGAGACAGCCTGCTCTTTCCCCACACTCTCTTTTCTGTCCATTCTGCCGGCTTCTAACCCCCTCTTCCCTCTCACAGCCCCTCCAGATACGAGATACCAACATAGTCTCAAGTGTCTACCTGATCCGAGAAGATCACTCTTCACCAGCATCTTTTTTCAATACCATTGTCCAGTCCAATCCCTGTCTAAAGAGCTGGATTTGGGAATGGTTACTGTCCTGGGATAAAAGAAGGTCTGGGGGCCGCAACCACCAGGGTCCTTCTAGTCTCAGTCAGACCATTAAGTCTGGTCTTTTTACGAGAATTTGGGGTCTGCATCCTACTGCTTTCCTGCTCCCTCAGGGGTTCTCTGTTGTGTTCCCTGTCAGGGCTGTCATTGGTTGTAGCTGGGCACCATCTAGTTTTTCTGGTTTCAGGCTGATGTAGTTTCTAGTTTATGTGGCCCTTTCTGTCTCTTGGCCTTGTAATTACCTTGTGTCCTTGGTGTTCTTCATTCTCCTTTGCTCCAGGTGGGTTGAGACCAATTGACGCATCTTAGATGGACGCTTGTTAGTGTTTAACTCCCCAGATGTCGCCTCCAAAGTGGGATGCAGAATGTTTTCTTAATAGATTTTATTATGCCAATTGATTAGATGTCCCCTGAAACCATGGTCCCCAAACTCCCGCCCCTGCTACGCTGGCCTTTGAAGCATTCAGTTTATTCAGGAAACTGCTTTTGGTTTAGTCCAGTTGTGCTGACCTCCCCCGTATTGTGTGCTGTCTTACCCGTCACCTAAAGTAGTTCTTATCTACTGTCTAAATAGTGACCACCCCCTCCCACCCTCCCTCCCTCCCCCCTTTCATAACCATCAAAGAATATTTTCTTCTCTGTTTAAACTATTTCTCGAGTTCTTATAATAGTGATCTTAGAAAATATTTGTCCTTTGGCAACTGACTAATTTCACTCAGCATAATGCCTTTCAGATTCCTCCACGTTATGAAATGTTTCACAGATTCCTCACTGTTCTTTATCGATGCATAGTATTCCATTGTGTGAACATACCATAAGTTATTTATCCATTCATCCATTGATGGGCACCTTGGTTGCTTCCATCTTTCTGCTATTGTAAGCAGTGCTGCAATGAACATGGGTGTGCATATATATTTGTTCTTGTAAAGGCTCTTATTGCTCTAGGATATATTCCAAGGAGTGGGATTGCTGGATAGTATGGATAGGTCTGTTTCTAGCTTTTTAAGGATGCACCAAATCGATTTCCAAAGTGGTTGTACCATTTTACATTCCCACCAGCAGTGTATAAGTGTTCCAATCTTTCCACAACCTCTCCAACATTTATTATTTTATGTTTTTTTTGGATTAATGCCAGCCTTGTGGGAGTGAGATGGAATCTCATTGTAGATAGCTAAGAACTTTTTTCTCAGTTTGTAGGTAATCTTTTTACTCTTTTGGTGAAGTCTTTGGATAAGCATAGGTGTTCAATTTTTAGTAGCTCCCAGTTATCTAGTTTTTCATCTGCATTGTTAGTAATGTTTAGTATACTGTTTATGCCATGTATCATGGATCCTTACATTGTCCCTATTTCTATTTCCATGATCTTTATCATTTTAGATTTTATATTTAGGTCTTTGATCCATTTTGAGTTAATTATTGTGCATGGTGTGAGGTATGGGTCTTGTTTCATATTTTTGCACATGGATATCCAGTTATGCCAGCACCGTTTGTTAAAAAGACTGTCTTTTCCTCATTTAACTGATTTGAGGCCTTTGTCAAACATCAACTGCTCATAAGTGGATGGATTTATGTCTGGATTCTCAATTCTGTTCCATTGGTCTATGAACCTATTGTTGTACCAGTAGCAGGGTGTTTTGCCTACTATGGGAGTATAATAGGTTCTAAAATTAGGTAGAGAAAGGCCTCCCACTTTGTTCTTTTTCAGTAATGCTTTACTTATCCGGGGCCTCTTTCCCTTCCATATGAAGTTGATGATTTGTTTCTCCATCTCATTAAAAAATGTCATTGGAATTTGGATCAGAATTGCATTGTATCTATAGATCGCTTTTGGTAGAATATTTTTACAATGTTAAGTCTTTCTATCCATGAGCAAGGCATGTTTTTCCACTTATGTAGGTCTCTTTTGGTTTCTTGCAATAGTGTTTTGCAACTTTCTTCATGTAAGTCTTTTATACCTCTGGTAAGATTAATTGCTAAGTATTTTATCTTCTTGAGGACTACTGTAAATGGTATTGATTTGGTGATTTCCTCTTCAACGTTTTTTTTGTTGGTGTAGAGGAAACCAACTGATTTTTGTATATTTATCTTGTATCCTGATACTCTGCTGAACTGTTAGTCTCAGTAGTTTTCTTGAGGATTCCTTAGGGTTTTCTGTGTATAACATCATGTCATCTGCAAATAGAGATACTTGTACTTCTTCCTTTCCAATCTGGATGCCCTTTATTTCTTTATCTAGCCTAACTGCTCTGACTAGGACCTCCAGCACAATGCTGAATAAGAGTGGTGGTAAAGGGCATCCTTGTCTGGTTCCCGATCTCAAGGGGAATGCTTTCAGGCTCCCTCTATTTTGGATGATGTTGGCTATTAGCTTTGTATAAATGCCCTTTATTATGTTGAGGAATTTTCCTTTTATTCCTATTTTACTGAGAATTTTTATCATGAATGGGTGTTGAACTTTGTCAAATGCCTTTTCTGCATCAATTGATAAAATCATGTCATTCTTGTCTTTTATTTTATTTATATGATGGATTACATTAATTGTTTTTCTAATGTTGAACCATCCCTGCATACCTGGTATGAATCCCACTTAGTCATGTTGAATTATTTTTTTGATATGTTGTTGAATTCTATTGGCTAGAATTTTGTTGAGGATGTTTGCATATAAGTTCATGAGGAATATAGGTCTGTAATTTTCTTTTTTTTGTGGTATCTTTACCTGGTTTTGGTATCTGGGATATGCTGGCTTCATAGAATGAGTTCGGGAGTATTCCACCATTTTCTATGCTCAGAAATACCTTTAGTTGTAGTGGTGTTAATTCTTCTCTGAAAGTTTGGTAGAACTCTGCAGTGAAGCCATCTGGGCCAGGTCTTTTTTTTTTGTTGGGAGTTTTTTGATTACCTTTTCAATCTCTTCTTTTGTTATGGGCCTATTTAGTTGTTCTACCTCTGTGTGTGTTAGTTTAGGTAGGTAGTGTGTTTCTAGGAATTCATCCATTTCTTCTAGGCTTTCAAATTTTTTGAGTACAATTTTTCATCATAATCTGATATGATTCTTTTAATTTTAGTTGGGTCGGTTGTAATATCTCTTTAGATTTCTTGACTGCTGCTTCCATGGGTACTGATTGTAGATTCAAGCAAAGGAAATTGTTGACAACTTCAATCTTTTCTCTGTTTATCATGACGTTGCTTATTGGTCCAGTTGTGAGGATTTTTGTTTTCTTTATGTTAAGGTGTAATTCATACTGAAGGCTGTGGTCTTTGATCTTCATTAGTAAGTGCTTCAAGTCCTCTTCACTTTCAGCAAGAAAGGTCGTATCATTTGCATCACACAGTTTGCTAATGAGCCTTCCTCCAATCCTGATGCCCGTTCTTGATGTAGTCCAGCTTCTTGTATTATTTGCTCAGCATATAGATTGAACAGGTATGGTGAAAGGATACAACCCTGACACACGCCTTTTCTGACTTTAAACCACTTAGTATCCCCTTGTTCTGTCTGAACAACTGCCTCTTGATCTATGTACAGGTTCCACATGAGCACAATTAAGTGTTCTGGAATTCCCATTCTTCGCAACGTTATCCATAATTTGTTATGATCCACACAGTTAAATGTCTTTGCAGAGTCAATAAAACACAGATAAACGTCCTTCTGGTATTCTCTGTTTTCTGCCAGGATGCATGTGACATCAGCAATGATATTCCTGGTTCCACATGCTCTTCTGAAACTGGCCTGAATTTCTGGCAGTTATCTGTCGACATACTGCTGTAGCTACTTTTGAATGATCTTCAGCAAAATTTTGCTTATGTGTGATACTAATGATATTGCTTGAAAATTTTCACATTTGGTTGGATTACCTGTCTTGGGAATAGGCATAAATATGATCTCTTCCAGTCGGTTGGCCAAGTAGCTGTCTTCCATACTTCTTGGCACAGATGACTGAGGGCTTCCAGAGTTGCATCCATTTGTCGAAACATCTCAATTGATATCAGCTTAATTCTTGGAGCCTTGTTTTTCGCCAATGCCTTCAGTGCAGCTTTGACTTCTTCCTTCAGTTCCTGATCACATGCTACCTCTTGAAATGTCTGTATGTCAACTAATTCTTTTTGGTATAATGACTCTGCATATTCCTTCCATCATCTTTTGATGCTTCCTGTGTCGTTTTATATTTTCCCTATAGAATCCTTCACTATCGCAACTTGAGGCTTTAATTTTTTCCTCAGTTCTGTTTGAGAAATGGTGAGCATGTTCTTCCCTTTTGGTTTTCAATCTCCAGCTCTTTGCCCATGTCATTATAATAGTTTACTTTGTCTTCTTGAGCTGCCCTTTGAATAATCTCCTGTTCAGTTCTTTTACTTCATCATGTCTTCATTTTGCTTTAGCTGCTCGACGTTTGAGATCAAGTTTCAGAGCATCCTCTGACATCCATCTTTTCTTTCTTTACTGTCCTTTCAATGACCTCTTGCTTTCTTCATGTATCATGTCCTTGATGTCCTTCCACAACTTATCTGGTCTTCAGTCATTAGTGTTCAACATCTCAAATCTATTCTCAAGATGGTCTCTAAATTCAGGTGGGATATACCCAAGGTCATATTTTGGCTCTCGTGTATTTGCTCTGATTTTCTTCAGTTTCAGCTTGAACTTGTATATGAGCAATTGATGGTTTGTTCAACATTTGGCCCCTAGCCTTGGTTTGACTGATGATATTGAGGTTTTCCATTGTCTATTTCCACAGATGTAGTCAATTTGATTCCTGTGTGTTTCATCTGGCAAGGTCCATGTGTATAATCTTGGTTTATGTTGGTGAAAAAGGTATTTGCAATGATGAAGTCGTTGGTCTTTGAGAATTCTATAATTCAATCTCTGGCATTGTTTCTATCATGAGGGTCATATTTTCCAACTATGAATCTTTCTTTTTTGTTTTCAACTTTTTAATTATCAATGCATCCTGATTGTATGTTTGATCAATTTCAGACTGTGGAAGCTGATATAAATCTTCGATTTCTTCATCTTTGGCCCTAGTGGTTGGTGGGTAAATTTGAATAATGGTCATATGAACTGGTCTTCCTTGTAGGCATACGGATATTATCCTATCACTGACAGCACTGTACTTCAGGATATATCTTGAAATGTTCCTTTTGTCAATGAATGCAACACCATTCCTCTTCAATTTGTCGTTTCTGGCATAGTAGACTATATGATTGTCTGATTCAAAGTTGCCAATACCAGTCAATTTCTGCTCACTGATACCTAGAATATCAATGTTTATGCATTCCATTTCATTTTTGATGATTTCAAATTTTCTTAGATTCATACTTTGTACATTCTGGGTTCTGATTATTAATGGATGTTTGCAGCTGTTTCTTCTCATTTTGAGTCATGCCACATCAGTAAATGAAGGTCCCGATCTGACTCCATCCACATCATTAAGGTAGTGTCTTAGTCATCTAGTGCTGCTATAACAGAAATACCACTAGTGGATAGCTTTAACAAAGAGAAACTTATTCTCTCATAGTTTAGTAGGTTAGAAGTCCAAATTCAGGGTGTCAGCTCCAGAGGAAGGCTTCTTTCTCTGCCAGCTCTGAAAGAAGGTCCTTGTCCTCAATCTTCCCCTGGTCAAGGAGCTTGTCATGTGCAGGGATCCTGTGTTCAAAGGACGTGTTCTGCTCCGGGTGTTGCTTTCTTGGTGGTATGAGGTCCCCAACTCTCTGCTTGCTTCCCTTTAATTTTATCTCTTGAGAGATAAAGGTATTGCAGGCCACACCACAGGGAAACTCCCTTTACACTGGATCAGGGAGGTGACCTGAGTAAGGGTGGTGTTACAATTCCATCTTAAGCCTTTTTAACATAAAATTATAATCACAAAATGGAGGACAACCACAGAATACTGGGAATCATGGTCCAGCCAAATTGATACATATTTTTTAGGGAAACAATCCAATCCATTCCACTCCAGCCTTTGGCCTGCAAAAATTCACGTCCTTGCAACACTGAAAGCATATTCCCCCCATCAGGTCATAGCAAAAGTCTTAAATCCAAGTCCAAAATCCAAAAATTCCTCTTCATCTGTGAACTCTAGAATACAAATTATCTGCTTCCAATGATACAATGGCAGAACAGGTACAAGCTAGACATTTCCATTACAAATTGGAGAAACTGAAGGGAAAGAAGGCATAACAGGCACCAAGCAAGTCAGCAGGACACATTACATTAGCACTCAAAGCTTTGAAAATAATCCTCTATTCTCTGAGACAATTTACACAATGGCTCTGCCCTCCAGACTCTAGGTATTGGCCACACTCTCCAGATTCTGAGCGGAAGCCCCTCCACCCTGGGCTTCAGCTCTGCCTTCCAGGCCCACTGGGACTGCAACTCTGCTCCCTGGGTTTTGGGCACACAATTCTCCTAGTCCATCTGAGTGGCAACTCCACGCTTAGAAACACCAGAGGCCATGGCTCTAACCTTTCAAACCCCTGAGGTCATGGCCATGCCTTTTGAGACTGAGGCAGTTCAGCTTCTTTTGTTCCTATCTCTTTAGCTTCTGTTTCCTGGTTTCCTGGCTCCACATACCTCATGCCCGCATCTGTCCTGCTGGGGCAAGTGTTACAAAGCTCAGTAGCTCACCGATAAGTACCTGGAGGCGCCCCACTCTGCCAAGAGGCCTCCTGCATACAGGCACTCAGCTCTCTGGCTCCATGGGTTGGCAATCCTAGCTCCACAGATAAGTGTGCCTGGAGGCTCCCCACTCCACCAGGAAGCCACCTGTGCACAGGCACTCAGCTCTCTTGCTCCATGGGTTGGCTCTAGTGCTGTCTCATGCTGGTCTCCTGGTTCTGCTGCTGCTTGTTCTCTTCTGTTGCCGCTTCTCTGCCACTGCAAGTTCTCTGCTTCACTGGTCCTCTGCCGCTGTCCCAATTCTATCCATTCACAGTTTCAAAACTGCTTCCACATTTTATGTACTTGTTAGAGTAGCACCCTCTCTCTTGGTACCAAATTCTGTCTTAGTCCTCTAGTGCTGCTATAAAAGAAATACCACAAGTGGATGGCTTGAACAAAGAGAAATTTATTTTCTCACAGTCTAGTAGGTTAGAAGTCCAAATTCAGGGTGTCAGCTCCAGAGGAAGGCATCCTTCTCTGTCAGCTCTGGAGAAAGGTCCTTGTCCTCAATCTTCCCCTGGGCAAGGAACTTCTCAGTTGCAGAGACCCTGTGTCCAAAGCACCCTGTGCTCTCTTCTTGGTGGTATGAGGTCCCCAACTCTCTGCTTGCTTCCCTTTCCTTTCATCTCTTGAAAGATAAAAGGTGGTGCAGGTCACAGCCCAGGGAAACTCCCTTTATATTGGATCAGGGATGTGACCTAGTAAGGGTGTTACAATCCCACCCTAATCCTTTTAAACATAAAATCACAATCACAAAATGGAGGACAACCATAGAATACTGTTAATCATGGCCCAGCCAAATTGATATATATTTTTGTGGGACACAATTCGATACATTAGACTCTACACGGTGGAGGCACCTCTTGCCCAGTCATCTTCTGAGTATCTTCCAACCTGGGGGGCTCATGTTCCAGCACTATATCAGACAACATTCCGCTGCTATTCATAAGGTTTTCACTGTCTGATTTTTTTCAGAAGTAGACTATGAGGTCTTTCTTCCTAGTCTGTCTTAGTGTAGAAGCTCAGCTGAAACTTGACTTCCACGGGTGACTTTGCTGATATCTGAATACCGGTGGCATAGCTTTCAGCATCACACCAACAGGTAAGCCCCCACAGTATGACAAACTGACAGACATGTGGGGGATAAACTGTTAGGGGCAAACATTGTTCAGGAACAAGCATCGTCTGATATGTTATTCTTAGCAACCTTCCAGAAATCAAGCATGGTCTGCTACCAGTTGATTCTGCAACTCAAGAAGCACCTAAGCAAACATGCCAAATGTTCTTAGGCAAAACTTTGTGATAAAGAAAGATATTTCCTCAACATTCTTCACGCTCACATTGAAGATACCATTCTCCTTGTGTATCTATATATATTTACATATGTTACTCAGTCTCTCTGTAGCTAGTCCTATCTTGACATCATGCTATTTTCTAAAATAATATTTTCAAGGAGTTGTTCTGTGACAACCAACATGAGAATCACTTCTGCTTTGTTACAAATGCAAATCCTGGGCTCCAGAGCACATTTTATACTAAATCGTAATTACATTCTACAGGATCCAAATATTCTATGCACGTTTGTTGTTATTAGTTGCTGTTGAGTTGATTCCCACTCATAGCAACCTATGTGTGCAGAGTAGAACGGCTTCATGGAGCTTTCAAGGCCGTGGAATTGAAAGCAAATCTCCAGGACTGTCTCCTGAGAAGCCAATAGGTGGGTTCCAAATGCCAAACTTTCAGGTAGTAATCAAGTGCTTAACCACTTGTACTATCCAGGGACATATGTGTGTGTGCATGTGTGTGTGTGTTTCTCAGTCAATATTGTATAGATTACTGTTTGAAACTCTCTTCTAACCATTTAGAGCTTGTGATTATAAAGTGTCTCTAAGTCATGCAAACTCCCAGGCAAAATATGCCAAAATGCAGCATATTATTTTAAGAGTAAAATCTAGATAGCCACTATATTACTATTGAAGACAAAGCCAGTACTGTTAATTGAAGAATAAAACTAACACTGATGAAAACCAAAGAAACCTTCCCCTCAGCAGGAATAAAATGACTCTGTGTGGAATCTATGTAGAAAATGAATCATGATTCCAAAATACAATCTATCCTCCTGGAAACTAAGAAAAAAAGTAATCAAAGAAGTTGTAGGTACATTCCCTGACTTTTTATATAAGAGAGCTGAAAGTGTGATTTCTGGGGCACATTTTATTGTAATTTGTACAGAGGCTGAAGCTGCCTCTGGTTTCACAAAGATTAGAAATTTCAACTTTTCAAGTTCTTGGTAACTTTAAAGTCTTCTTATTTTTCAAAATAAATCTGTTATAAATTGCACCTTTATTTAAATAGGTATTTGTTCTAAGTCTGATAAGCCTTCCTCTCTACCACCTCTTGCACGTAAAATGTGTCCTGAAACTCATGCATTTATAACCAAAGCCTTACTAAATTCCTCGGTGAAAATGAGCAAATCTGAAAACAAACTAATACAACAGAAACTATTAGTTAATCAAAGAAAACCCAAGTAACTGAGTACATACGTAAATATATATGTATACCTGTTTACGCATAAGATGCTATTATAATGTGTTAGGTTGGCTAGGGTGAACTGCATTTCCTAGAATTCACTTTCTTGAATGTTTCTAGTTAGGGGAAGACCCTAGGAAGATTCTTAGGAGATTTAGAAAGCAGATAGGAAGCAGCAACCATTTTATAGCACACACAGATATTGCACCTAGTTAGTTGACTCACCTCATTGATGTAAAACAGCAACTGGACCTGTAATTGCTCCCTCTTTCCTGAAGGCCATTCAGCTTCTCTTACTCCTCAAGCAGGTGTATGTGTTTAGCTCTTTGAAAAAGGGCTCTAGCTTCTACAGGATACCATTGATACCAAGGTCAGGGGCAACAAGTTCAGAAATGGCCTTCAGTGAAGTTCCAGCTCAAACTTGTGGGTTCTAGCCTGCCCTTGATTGTCCCCAATTTACACCCATCTTCCCTTCCTGCCTGCCTGTCCTGTGGACTTCAATCTCAGCATCAGATGTAGAGACAACAGCTTTACAAGGACTGCTTAACTAGTTCCTACAATTCTGTAAGGCCAATTCCTATAACAAATCCCGTAATATATACGCATGTGCACATCCTTTACTGGTTCTTCTTCCCTGGTTGAGCCCTGATTGATACAGTGTGTGTATGTGTCCTCACAACAATCTTATGAAATAATTTTATGCATGATTCTCATTTGCAGATGGAGAAATTGCATCAAACAGAGGTTAAAAAACCTGCCCAAGTCACATGGCAAGTAGGTAATGCAGTCAGGTTTGAAACTTAGTTGGTGAAGCCTTAATTTAAAAAAAAAAAAAAAAAAGTGGGAGAAGGAATCGATGCTGAACAAAATTACTCATTGTTGTTAGGTGCCATCCAGTAAGTTCCAAATCATAGCAGCAACATTACGTACAATAGAAAACAGAAGTCCTGTTCCATCCTCACAATCACTGTTATGCTTAAGCCATTGTTGCAGCCACTGTGTCAATCCATCTCCTTGAGGGTCTTCCTCTTTTTCACTGACTCTCCACTTTACCAAGCGTGATGTCCTCCAGGGACTGGTTCCTCATGATAACATGTCCAAAGTACATGAAACAGAGTTTCACCATCCTTGCTTCCAAGGAGTATCCTGGCTGTACTTCTTCCAAGACAGATTTGTTCATTCTTCTGGCAGTTCATGGTATAGTCACTATTTTTCAGGAGCACCATAATTCAAAGGCATCAATTATTCTTCTGTCTTCCTTATTCATTGTCCATCTTTCACATGCACATGAGGTGACTGAAAGCACCATGGCTTGGGTCAGGGCCACTTTTGTCCTCAAAGTAATATCTTTGCTTTTTAACATTTTAAAATGTCTTTTGCAGATTTGCCCAATGAAATCCATTCTTTGATTTATTGACTGCTGCTTCCTCGTTGTAATCCAAGTAAAATGAAGTTCTGGACAATGTCATTATTTTCTCCGTATATCCTAATGCTGCTTATTGGTCCAGTTGTGAGGATTTTTGTTTACTTTATGTTGAGGTGTAATCCATACTGAGGGCTGTAGTCTCTGATCTTCATCAGTAAATGCTTCAAGTCCTCTGCTCTCTCAGCAAGTAAGGTTGTATCATTTTCATATTGTAAGTTGTTAATGAGTCTTCCTTTAATCCTGATGCCATATTCTTCTTCATATACTCCAGCTGCTAGGTTAAGTATAGTAAAAGGATTTAAACCTGACACACATCGTCCCTGACTATAAACCACACAGTATTCTCTTGTTCTGTTCAAACAATGGTCTCTTGGTCTATGTACAGGTTCCACATGAGCACAATTAAGTGTTCTGGAATTCCTGTTCTTTGCAATGTTATCCATAATTTGTTATGATCCATACCCTTAAATGCCTTTCCATAGTCAATAAAAAAACAAAAAACAGGTAAACACCTTTCAAGTATTCTCTGCTTTCAGCCAAGATACCCCTGACATCAGCAATGATATCCCCATTCCATGTCCTCTTCTGAATCAGGCTTGAATATCTGGCAGTTCCCTGCTGATGTACTGCTATAACAACTTTTAGATGATTTTCTATATAATTTTACCCCTGTGTGACATTACTGATATTGTTCAATAATTTGCATTATGTTTGATCACCTTTCTTCAAAATGGACACAAATATGGATCTCTTCCAGTTGGTTGGTCAGGCAGCTCTCTTCCAAATTTCTTGGCATAGATAAATAAACACCTCCAGTGCTTGAAACAACCTTGAAACATCTCAACTGGTATTCCGTCAATTCCTGAGCCTTTTTTTTTTTTTTTTGCCAATGCCTTAAGTGCAGCTTGAACCTGTTCCTTCAGTACCATTGGTTCTTGATCACATGCTACTTCCTAAAATAGACGAACATCGACCAATTCTTTTTGGTACAGTGACCCTGTGTATTCCTTCCATCTTCTTTCTATGCCTCCTGAGCCATTCAATAATTACCCCATGGAATCCTTCAATATTGCAACTTGAGTCTTGAATTTTTTCCTCAGTTCTCCCAGCTTGAGAAATGCTGAGCGTGTTCTACTCTTTTGGTTTTCTAACTCCTTGGCACATTTCATTATAGTATTTGTCTTCTTGAGCCACCCTTTGAAATCTTCTATTTGGTTCTTTTACTTCGGCATTCTTCCCTGCCTTTTAGGTACCCTATGTTCAAGAGTAAGTTTCAGAGTCTCTTCTGACATATATTTTGGTCTTTTCTTTCTTTCTTGTCTTTTTAATGACCTTTTGCTTTCATCATATAAGATGTCCTTGATGTCATTCCATAACTCACCTGATGTTTGGTCATTAGTGTTCCATGTGTCAAACCTATTCCTGAGAGGGTCTTTAAATTCAGGTGGGATATACTCAAAGTCGTATTTTGGCTTTCATGGATTTGCTTTAATTTTCTTCAGCTGTAACTTGAATTTGCTTCTAAGAAATAGATGGCCTCATTCTGACTCATGATATTGAGCTTCTCCATTGTCTCTTTTCACAGGTATAGTCAATTTGATCTCTGTGTATTCTATCTGTCGAGGGCAGATTATGCTGTCAAAAAAAGGTGTTTGCAATGAAGAAGTACCTGGTCTTGCAAAATTCTATCATGCAATTTCCAGCGTTGCTTCTATCACAAAGGCCATTATTTTCCAACTACTATTTCTTCTTCTTTGTTTTCAACTTTCACATTCCAATCACCAGTAATTATCAATGCATTTAATTGCATGTTTGATCAATTTCAGACTGCAGAAGTTGGTAAAAATATTCAATTTCCTCATCTTTGGCCTTAGTGGTTGCTGCGTAAATTTGAATAATAGTCCTATTAACTGGTCTTCCTTGTAGTTGTATGGATATAATCCTATCACTGACAGCATTTTACTTCATGATAGACCTTTAAGTGTTCTTGTTGACAATGAATATGATGTCATTCCCCTGTATTTTCATTCCCAGCATAACAGAACACATGGTTGTCTGATTTAAAATGGCCAATACTAGTCGATTTTGGCTCACTTTTTTAATGCCTAGGATGTTTTTGTATTCCATTTCATTTTTGATGACTTCCAATTTTAAAAGATTCATACTACGTACATTCCAGGTTCCAATTATTAATGGGCATTTGCAGCTGTTTCTTCTCATTTTGAAACATGCCACATGAACAAATAAAAGTCCAGAAAGCTTGACTCCATCCAAGTCATTAAGGTCAACTCTACTTTGGGATGGCAGCTATTCCTCAGTTGTCTTTTGAATGCCTTCCAACCCGAAGCTCTCATCTTCCAGCACTATATCAGACAATGTTCCGCTGCCATTCATAAGGTTTTCACTGGCTAATTTTTTCAGAAGTAGGCCGTCAGGTCCTTTTTCCTAGTTTGGAAGCTCAGCTGAAACCTGCCCACCAAGAGTGACCCTGCTGGTTTTTGAAATACCTCTGGCAAAGTTTCCACTATCACAGCAACACACAAGTCATACAGTACAACAAATTTACATATGCATGGTGGGAATTATTCACGTAAGTATATAAACCACCTGACACATGGTAAGTGCTCTCAAGACATTATTTTTCCTCTCTGAGCAATTTTCCCCAAATAACAACTAAGGGTGCAAGAATTCCTATGAAGTTTATAATGCATGCATTTGCTGAACATGCACAGAATGAACAGGAAACATAGTCAAAGTTTTGCTTTTGTTATCATTGCACTGTTTTCACAAGGTGAACCAGAAATGAATGATTAATCACCTGCCTACACTTGGCTTTATTTATGAAATCTCACACAATCAATAATTGATTGCTCTCTGGAAGAAGCAACTTACAGACACTAAAAATGGCAGATTTCTTCCTTCAAGAAAAGGTAATGTGCTTGATGTTTTGGAGAAAATGGGGTGGGGATGACATTGACTATGTAGACTTGATACAACCTCTTCTTAAATTCCAAGATGACAACCTTTTTTTTTTTTTTCCAAGAAAGACAAATGCATTTCTAGCCTATATATAAAATAACTTTTGATGTAAAGAAATGGCATCCATTTATTAGCAGTGACAGCATTTTTAAATTAGAATTTAACTTCATCTAGACATTCCTATACTAAAAATACAGTTTCTTAATGTGACCTTTTCATCCAAGTCATTTTCAGGTTTCACCATTGTGATTTTTATTCAGGCACATTTAACGAGGACAACTTTGGGGCATTTTTTATTCGTCCCTGTTTTGTTTCTTTTTTCATGGTCAGAGAATCATTTAAAATAAAGGAGGAAAGGGTATTTGTTCCCGATGAGGATGTAATGCCTAGGATGGGGTACAAAAGGGAAGCTAAAAGGTGGTGCAACATGTGCAGGATACAAACTTCTGATAACGAAGACAATTACAAGGAGTTTTACACACTAGGGCTGCTAAATTGATTGGCTCAAAATTAGGTTTTATGATCTTTGTAGATCCAAGATCCCTGTGTCTGGAATGAGATGCTGCCGGCCGTGCAATGTTTTCACCAGCAAATTTTCTCTTTGTGTTGATGACAGAGAGTCCCAGAAGAGACAGTTTAGAAGAAGGAAAGGAGAGGATGAAGGTTGAGATAAGGGAAAGGGTAGTTCTTTGCTGCCTCAGCCACAATCTTGTCTACTTCTGTGTCTGCTACAGCAGACTGCTGGCCATGGTGAGGCTTAAATCCAGCCTGCAGTTATCTGTGGAAAGAGTGGCTATTCCAATGGCAGGACCAGGACAACAGAATCTATGTTCTCTATGGCAGTCTGGTCTCAGTATTGCCCTTGCCTTAGCACTGGAACCTTGGCCTAACTTCACAAATCCTGCTTCTAATGTATCAACCAACTATTTCAAGAAGTAAGTTTCATATAATAGAGATCCTATCTATTGTATAAGCCATTGTATCCCCAGGGCCTCATACACAGTAAACACTGAATAAATACTTAGTTTATGAATAAATGAGTAGCTGAATCAAAAGGAAGGGACAGTAGTTAGTGTTGTTTAGTATTATTTGCTTGTTTGTTTAAGAAAGGGTTGATCTACAATTAGCTTTGCATCTTGCTTGATCTGTTTTTCAAGTCAAATGTCTGATTTCACACTTTGCTGTGACCCTAAAAAGAGGAACCTCAAATTATTTTCAACTATTGATAACCATTACAATGAAAAGAAATGTGAAGGTGAAGCAAACTATCAGCTATTTTAGAAATGATAATAGCATCCACTGCCATTATAAATGAAAACTGCAGCATATTAACAAATACAGGCAATATCACATTAAACTATTGAGGAATGAAACAATACTGTGGGTAAAAAGAAGACTACAGTGATTTATTTCCAATGTTTTCAGAAGTTGTTGCTCTTAAATATACACCTATTGTCCATTTTGTAGTATATGAACTTTTGATATTTCAACTGCTGTTTTTTCCAAGTTAGGTATGTCTCTAGATTTGTGCCTGGAAGTCTGTGACAATGATGATGTATCTCAGAACAGTGCTGCCTAAATGCCACCTGTAAAAACAGCAGGAAAGCAGTACAGAAAGGTACAGAACAGCAGGTAAAATGGTATTTGCATAAGTGCCAACTATGTACTTGTTAAAGCTAATGAACTGTAAAAGGTAATGTGACTTATCTTCATCTCGTCCAGAGTTTAGAGTCATGTTGCACAGTAAATCCCAAGAGAAGGGAGCAGGATGTAAAATTGTCTACAATGGCCAACAGGGAAGAATGACACTTCTTGTGTCTAGAATAAACAGGAGTCAAGTTAGTAAATGTATTGGCCTATAGGTCCTCAGATATGTCAATTGTTGTATATATGATAATAGATTTTATTCTTTTTAATTTGATCTTAATGCCTACCAATGCTGAAGAGAGACAGCCATGAATGTATGAACTTCCTCTTTGAAGCAGGGTTGTGAGGAGAGCATCTCGATGAGTGCCATCTTTAGGAATTAAAGGGCAAAGTAAAATAAGGTCTATATTCCATTCTCATCATTAGCTAAGTCAGGGGGTATAGTGCTCTCAAGTCACGAATACTTTTGTCTTCTGTTAGTGACATTCAAAATTATTTTTCACCCACCCCCCCAGGCCCAATGAAGATGTATCTCTGCTTATTGTACTAATTTGTATTAAGGTAATTGTGACTTAATATCAAACAAAATAGTATGAACCCTGTATGCAAATTTATAATTCTCTAAACATCATCTAGTCACTATTAGAAATTTGATAAAAGTTACCTTAAAGGCAAAATGGTTTGAAAATTCAGACACCTATTCATAACCCAAAAACCACTGCCGTCGAGTCGATTCTGACTCATAGCAACCCCATAGGACAGAGCAGAACTGCCCCATAGAGTTTCCAAGGAGCACTTGGCGGATTCGAACTGCCAACCTTTTGCTTAGCAGCCGTAGGTAGCACTTAACCACTACACACCAGGGTTTCCCACCTATTCATAGGCATATATTTTTATTTTTCTTACATATCTATAGCTCCTATGATTCTTAAAGTTCAGCAAGAATTTTAACTGTGGAAGTTCCTAGTATACACAAAACCATGTATACTACATATTTTGAGTGATCCTAGGAGCTTTAACAGAAATTTGACATGATTTGGCCAATATGCAGACTTTAGAGCCTAACTCCCATGTAAGATGTGATCTTGGTTGTTTAAATCTGGAAACAAAAATGAACAAATTTTATAAAATTTCCCAAGCTTTATAATGCTTCAACACTTCTTAATATATTTCTTAAGAAACAGGGCCAGCAGGTATGCCCTCAGCAAGAATCAGGGAGAGTTTTGGATTCAGTCTTCAGGGACCCTTAAGCAGAGAAGGGAAATCTGATGGAAAGAAAGGGATGTGGCACCTACAAATGATAGAAAAATACTGTCCAAGTTTAAGGAATGCCATACAGTGAAGAATAACAAATAATGGTGAGACCACCTTGGCCGGAGAAATGATCATGGAAAAGACAACCAAACCAGCGTTGCTAGAATTGAAGGAAGAATGCCGCTGAGGAATGGAACAAAGCAACAATGTCTGACTGGGATGAACTAAGGGCAAGAATGGGGATCAGAAGTATTGGAATCCATGGGGTTATTAATGGGGTTATTGATAGGCTATCCCAGTCCAAAGGGTATAAATATCAGTGAGAAAATCAGCATCACATTTTTTATTACCTTTGTGTATAGCTAGGCTGGCATATGCTACCTATGGAACCTACTACATTGGCCCACCTTCTATGTATGCTAACGTATTGATTATATTGACTTGAATTTGATTTGAGAGCAGAGTAAGGTGGAGGTACCTGTAGTCTACTTTCAGGTCAAGATGCCATTTTTAAAACTAATGAAATGTGCAAACTACTTTTGCCCAGGATGCGCACACTCACACACACACAACTTTACATGCCATTTGGAACATATCTGAAGATGTTGTGTTGTTGCTAGGTGCCTTCTAGTCAGATGCAACTCAAACCTACCAATGTACAACACAATGGAACACTGCAAAGTCCTGCGCCATTCTCAAAAAAGTTGCTATCTTTGAGCCCACTGTTGCAGCCACTATGTTAGTCCATCTCATTGAAGGTATTCCCCTTTTCACTGAGCCTCTATCTTACCAAGCTTGATGTCCTTCTCCAGGGACTACTCCCTCTTGACAACATGTTCTAAGTACATAAGTGGAAGTTTCGCCATCCTCACTTCCAAGGAGCATTCTGGCTGAACTTTTTCCAAGCCAGATTTGTTCGTTTTTCTGGCAGTTCATGGTATATTCAATATTCTTCACCAATATCGTAATTCAAAGGCATCAATTATTCTTCATTCTTCCTTATTCATTGTCCGGCTTTCAAATAAATATGAGGCAATTGAACATACCATGGCACAGATCAGGTGCACCTTAGTCATCAGAGTGACATCTTTGCTCTTTAATAAAGAGATCTTTTGCAGCAGGTTTGTCCAATGCAATACACCATTTGATTTCTTGACTGCTGATTCCATGACCATTGTTTGTGGATCCAAGTAAAGTGAAATCCTTGACAACTTCATTATTTTCTCTGTTTATCATCATGTTGCTTATTGGTCCAGTTGTGAAGATTTTTGTTTTATGTTGAATTGTAATCCATATTGGAGGCTGTAGTCTTTGATCTTCATCAGTAAGTGCTTCAAGTCTTCTTTACTTTCAGCAAGATTGTCTCATCAGTATGTTGAAAGTTGTTAATGAGTCTTTTTTGTGCACATTCCAAAGAAAAGAGATCCAACAGAATGTGGATATTATCAAAAACTATCCTTAATATCACAAGCAAGTAAAATTTTGATGATAATTCAAAAATGGTTTTAACAATACATCAACAGGGAACTGCCAGAAATTCATGCCAGATTCAGAAGAGGATATGGAACCAGGGATATCACTGCTGATGTCAGATGGATCTTGGCTTAAAGCAGAGAATACCAGAAAGATGTTTACCTGTGTTTTATTGATTATGCAAAGGCATCTGACTGTGTGGTTCATACCAAATTATGGATAACACTTTAAGAATGGGAATTGGAGAACACTGCTCATGAGGAACCTGTGCGTAGGCCAAGAGGCATTCATTGGTACAGAACTAGGGGATACTGCATGGTTTAAAATCAGGAAAGCAGTGTGTCAGGGTTATATTCTTTCACCATACTTATTCAATCTGTAAACTGAGCAAATCATTCGAAAAGCTGGACTATATGAAGAAGAATTCAGCATCAGGACTGGAGGAAGAAACATACATAGTATCTCTCAGTATGTTCAGTACAACTCTTTTATCAGTCAGGTTTCCACCAGAGAAACAGAACCAACAGGAGATAAAGATAAATGGAGAGAGAGAGATATAGAGATGGCAATAGATACACTGCAAAGAATTGGTTTACATGTTTGTGAGGTTATACTAGACAAGTCTGAAATACACAGGTTAGGCAATCTGGAAAGGCATGCTGGCGCTCCTATGGGGCATGGCCTGAAGTTGTAGTAAACAGGCAAAATTTCTTCTTCCTCAGAAAAACCTTAGTTCTGTTATTTAGGCCTTTCAGCCATGGAATCAGTTCCACTCAGATTATTTAGGAAAAGTTCCCTTACTTAGAGCCATCAACTGATTATCAGTGTTAATCACAGCTATAGGATATCTTCACTGTATTAGTGTTTGACTAAATAACTGAAAAATGAGCCAAACTGACACATAAAATTGATCATCACATCTGTTACATATTTCAATAATTGAAAGGATCACATTTTATTCAGGTAAGCAAAACAAATTGCCATTTATTGATTCTCACTCATGGTGATACCATGGATGTTCAAGTAGAACTGTGCTCCATAGGGTTCTCAATAGCTGGCTTTTTGGAAGTAGGTTGCCAGGGCTTTCTTCCGAGGCATCTCTGGGTGTATTTAAACCTCCAACCTTTCAGTTAGCAGCTGAGCATGTTAACCATTTGCACCACCCAGGGACTTCTAAGTGGTATGAATTACTCAATTTAGAGAACACATAGGATAAAAACCACAGAACTTTTCCCCCACATTTGTTTTCTAATGGTCATTTATTCTCTGATGACTATGTGAACATGTGTGCATTTTTACTGTTTCGCTCTATACGATGGAAAATTTCAAACATACATAGGAAAGCAGACACTAAAACAATAAAACTCCATGTACCCATCATTCAACTTAACCAATTACCAATGTTTTGACAATCTAAAATACATAATACTCATATCTTTAATCACTAAGGTAGCCACCTATCCAGATGTGATTCTCCAGTTATGCAAGGCATAAGGGAATTTAGACTGGCTGAAGGAATAGCAAAGTTATATTTTTCATTTCATAGTCAACCCAAGGCATAAATCCTACAAGGAAAAAGTTGACTATAATGACCTACGGTATTGTTTTATTTCCCCTTTATTTGTTTTTTCCTAGTCAATGTAACCGAATGATTTTAAAGCACTAAAACCAAAGAAAATAGAAAAACACACTGCCATCTAGTTGATTCTGACTCCTAGTGACCCTATAGGACAGAGTAGAACTGCCCCACAGGGTTTTCAAGGAGCAGATGGTGGATTCGAACTGCCAACCTTTTGGTTAGCAGCTGAGCTCTTAATCACTGTGCCACCAGGGCTCCATGAACCAGTAATCATTTAATATATGCAATTTCTTTACTGAATAATAATATACCAAAGAAATGCTACAGAAAGACGAGAATGAATAATAGAAATCATGAATAAGTAGAAAAAATACATACCTTAACATAATTTTTAAATGATATAATTAAAAGAATTTGAAAATAATCCTTTTGACAATAAAACAAAAATGAGGTTAGCATTCCTTCTGGGGTTGGAAGATAAGGTCAGAGAGACGATAAGCAATTAGTTTATTTGTCCTTTTAAGTTCTCAGGATACAGTACAGCTGATTTAAATGTTGGAATGCCACATTGCTTCTAGACAGAGCAGCATTGTTTTAACGTAAAACTCATGCTCAATTTCCATTTTCCCTTTGAGGGTTTAAATGAGCTGATAGATTCTGAAAAATGTACTGAGTAGCTAAATTATAACAGAGTTATGGTGTTAACAGCAGTTGAGATCTCTCTATTTTGTATCGGAAATAGGTATGTTATGGTCCATAGGGGAACGAGTAAGGGCTCCTTAAAATTATTTAGTATCAGAAGTGAATGCTATGTGATTATTACCCTTGTCTTAGGTAAATACGTATGGTAATGTATTCATTATTGATTTTTTCTCTGTAGGACTCCTGCTTTGGCTCATTGCTCATTTTAAATGGCTCAGTGAGTCACAAGAGTTGTCAGTGCTTCCTCACTTAGCTTTACATCATTTGTTTACAGCATCTGCTCAACAATAGCCTGTGTAATGGATGAGCTTCTATAGACTGTGAGGATTTAATGCATAATGTAGGTGTATATTAAATCTGTTACACATATGTCATTCCACACTGTAATTGTTTGGAGACAACTACAGACAACTGTGCCATATTTTATTCTGTATCTCAAAAGCTTAGCATGGTGCCCGGAACATATGCTCCCTGTGAATTCTTGGATGGATGGATGGATGTGTAGGTAAATGAATGAAAGTAAAAGAAAGAAAAAAAAAAATGAGCAGATTTTTGTATACGATTGTTCTTTGTACAATGACATACACTGTTGTCCTCTGTGTGGAATTCTAAATACTACTTTCTTTGGTATCCAAGCCCTGACCTTCAATAAATAACTTTGTCTTTATAATCTCCATAAGCATTCTTTGATCACCCGATCAAATGTTATTCTGTCCTTCGACTAGTCATCTGGCACTTTACAATAATTTAGTTGGAGGAAGAAGACATAAACAACTGCTACTTTAAATAGTAATGTAATTGAAAAATGAAATCAATAAAATGCAAGGTATGTATTGAGTTTTACTTTTAAAAAAGACAATATTAGTGTTTGGGTTCAGTTTCTGAACACTGAATAAATAAATCACTACTCAACCTGAGCAGAAGTCTCTCCTTAAGCACCTTGTAGAAGATATACAGGGCAGGTTATGAGCACAAGACAAAGCAGATGAAGATATGAAATGTTAGTGTTAAAAGATCTCACTTTAATTTTTTTGTTTGTATTGGAAGAAGTCTAATTCAATTAATTATTTTTTCAAATGGTAAACATAAATATTGAATTGCAGGAAAATTAACATCACATCACTGTACAGGTTTAACTTATGGGTACTTTTTTTGTTAGCTAACATTGGAATAATATTGAGTACTTGCAAGAATAGTTAAGTCAACATAAATAGTGAAATTTCTTCTTTTAAAGATTTTGGAGCAATTTTAGTCATCTCACTAAAGAACTATAGTGCTTAAAGCCTGTATTCATTGTTTTAAGAAGTGCTGACTTCCTTGATAAGACCAAAATATGTTTTATAAATTAAGAAATTCTCAATAGACAGTGGGGCCAAGACAGTTGAATAGTCAAACACTTCCCATCATTCCTCTTACAACAAAGCCCTGATACAACAAGTGAATCAAGTATACATGACAATCTAGAAATACTAATCATCAAAGACAAAGCTGAAGAATCAGACTGAGTGGCAAGTGTTAGACAGAGACAATTCAAAAGCAGCAGAAAAGGGGAACTACAGATTGCAGGATCACTGGTGCCATGCAAGCTGAGTAGGCACAACACACACGGCTGAGGAAAGCAGCAACATCCCAAGCCAAGGCCCACCAAGCAGCAGCAAAATCTACACACACATCCAGAGCCAAACAGGAGTGATGCCAGACCTGCGAAAGTTAAGTGCAAGCCCCCAACCTACTGCATGTGCTGGCAAAATAACCTCTACCCCACCTAGAGCTTCACATTAGAGAAGCACTTCTTTCCCTTCACCCATTCCCAACACCTCTTCTACACCAGTCTTGAGGCATTCAACAACGCCACACACCCTATGCCAGGAACTCAGGACAGGAGGTATTGCCCCTTCACTCAACCAGTGGCATATGGGCTCCATGAACCTACAGTGCCCTTCATCCCCACCCAATCCCTTGTGAGCCTGATTTAACACTGTACACCTTCATTAGCATAAAACACCTGAAGCCCATTTTCACCTGTAGCAGCCAAGGGGGAGCTGCAGATTTGTGACATTCAATACCAATACACCCCCTGAGAACTCACCCACTCAAACCAGGGACCTGAGGACCAGTGGTTCCACCCACTCCATCTGGCCACTCACAACAAGGGCCTGAGAATTAGTGGCACCTCCCAATCTCTCCAACCAGTGGTATGAGGCACCCAAGGATCAGTTGTACTATGTCCTCACTGCACACTCTAGTGGAGAGGGGACAGCCCTCTGCCTTGTCCCACGCATTTCCCTCCAGGGCAACCAGAGATCTGTGCCTGCTCTGAACACCCCCATGCAACCCTACCCACCTTGGACTGTAGGTGAGAGTCTGTACCATACACTTGGTGACTGACAACCTGGATACCTGTGTCCTGAAAAACCACACTTCCACAAGAACAGTGAACAGATTCCCAGGCTGACACATCCAGTAGCTGCTCTGACCACCAGGAGACAGGATGCGAGAGCTTCAACAATGCCAAAAAACAAAATTGCACACATGCCCAGCCTATCTGAATGTATCAAAACAAAACAAAAATACAGGATGTAGTAAACAAAATTACAATAAAAAAATAAGTATAACAGTTTATTGATACCTCAGAGACAATAGTCAATATCAAATCACATAAAGCAGCAGGACAAGATGGCTCCAGCAAGCCACCAAAATAAAGAACCAGAAGACTTTCTGAAGGAAGATAAGGCAATGGAACTACCTGATAAAAAAATCAAAAGACTAATATACAGAGCTCTCTAAGAGATCAGGAAGGAGATCAGGCAAAACCCAGACCACGCCAAGGAACATACAGACAAGGCAATATAGAAATTCAGGAAAACAATACAAGAACAAACAACAGAATAAACAGACTGCTAGAAACCATACAGAGAGAGCAACTGGAACTCCAAAAGATTAACAATAAAATTTCAGAATTAGACAACTCAGCAGAAGGTCATAGGGACAGAATTGAGACAATGGAAGTTAGAATTAGCGAGAGTGAAGAAAAATCCCTTGAAACCAATTTTGTTTGAGGAAAAAATCAGAAAGAAAGAATGAAAAAAAAAAAAAAAAAGAAGAAAGCCTAAGAATTATGTGGGACACTATCAAGAGGAAAAACCTACCAGTGATTGGATTACCAGAACTAGGGTGGATAACATAAAACACAGTGAGAATTGTTGAAGATTTGCTGGCAGAAAGCTTCCTTAATATCATGAAAGATGAGAAGATATATATCCAAGAAGCTCAATGAGCTGCATACAGGATAGGCCCCAAAAGAAAGTCACCAAGACATATCATAATCAAACTTGCCAATACCAAGGAAAGAATCTTGAGGACGGCTAGGGATAAACAGTCACCTACAACACAGAACCAATAAAAACAAACTCAGATTACTCAGCAGAAACCATGCAGGCAAGAAGGCAACAGAATTGAAGGAAAAAAAAATTGCTAAAAATTATACAGAGATCAAAATTGCCTCTCAAATACAATGGTAAAATTGGATAATTTCCAGATAAACAGAAATTAAGGAAACTGTTAAAAACCAGACCAAAATTCAGACAACAATCCAAGACTAGGACACAGGACAGGTCAACAAATTATTAACCCAGATAAGGAATTTACAAAAACAAATCAAAGCTAAAAGACTGAAAACAGAGAAACAGAGACGTCAATATGTAACTGATAATGTCAAAAAAGAAAAAAGGGAATAAATTTTGTAGTCATAAAACTTCCATATGGAGAGGAAGTTAAGGTGATATCAAGAAATAAAAGACTTGTTTAAACTTAGAAAATTAAAGGTAAATTTCAAGGCAACCATAAAGGAAGCTAATAAATTCATACATCAACTCTAACAGTATTGATAAGAGAAACCGACAGCTGCAAAATAGTAGTAGGTGATTTCAACCCATCACATTTGCTGAAGGACACGACATCTAGAAAGAAACTCGAGAAAGATACAGAAAATCTAAAATCCAGAATAAACTGAATTAACCTCATAGACATACAAATAACACTCCTTCCAACAGCAGCAAAGTATACATTTTTTTCCAATGCACATGGAACATTCTCCAGAATAGATCACATTTCAGGCCACAAAGCAAGCCTTCACAAAATTCAAAACATCAAAATGATATGAAGCATTTTCTCTGATCATAATGCCATGAAAGTAGAAATGAATAACAGAAACAGCAAGGAAAATAATCAAATACATGAAAACTGAAGAATACCTTGCTTAAAAACTACTGGGTAGTAGAGGAAATCAAGGACTAAATAAAAAATTTCATAGAATCAAATGAGAATACATCTTACCAAAACCTTTAGGGCACAGCAAAAGCAGTGCTTACGGGTCAATTTATAGCAATAAATTCACACAACAAAAGAGAAAAAAAGGGCCAAAACCAAAACATTAACCCTACAACTTGAACAATTAGAAAGGAAGCAGCAAAAGAAGCCCTTAGGCACTGAAAGAAAGGAAATACTAAAACTAGAGCAGAGGTAAATGAAATAGAGAACAGAAAAGCAACTGAAAGAATCAAAAAGACCAAAAGTTAGTTCTTTGAAAAGATCAAGAAAGTCAACAAACCACTGGCCAGGCTGACAAAAGAAAAAGCAGAAGATGAAGCAAACAACCTGAATAAGAAATGAGATGTTTTATATTACAACAGACATAATTGAAATTAAAAAAAAAATCATAACAGAATACTATGAAAAATTGTATTCCAACAAATTTGAAAACCTGGAGGAAGCAGACAAATTTCTAGAAACACACTACCTACCTAAATTGACACAAACCAAGGTAGAAAAACTAAACAAACTCATAACAAAAGAAGAGATTGAAGAGGTAATAAGAAAACTCTCAACCAAAAAAAGCCCTGGCTTGAACAGCCTCCCTGGAGAATTCTACCAAACATTCAGAGAAGAGCTAACACCAATACTACTAAAGTTATTTCAAAGGATAGAAAAGGAAGGAATACTGGAATATTTCCAAACTCATTCTGTGAAGCCAGCATAACCCTGATAATAAAGCCAGGCAAAGACAACAACAAAAAAACTACAGACCAATATCCCCCACGAGCATAGATGCAGAAATCCTCAACAAAATTCCAGTCAATAGAATTCAACAGCATATCAAATAATAATAATTAATAATACATCATGACCAAGTTCGATTCATACCAGGTATGCAGGAATGGTTCAATATTAGAAAATTGAACAATGTAAACCACCACATAAACAAAACAAAAGAAACACCTGATCTTACCCACTGACAAAGAAAAGTCATTTGACAAAGTCTAATGTCATTCCTGATAAAATCTCTCAGCAAAATAGAAACAGAAGGGAAATTTCTGGTCATAATAAGGGACATTTACATAAAGCCGACAGGCAACATTATTCTAAACAGAGAGAGGCTGAAAGCATTCCCCTTGAGAACAGGCACCAGACAAGTATGCCCTTTATCATCATTCTTAATTTAACATTGTGATGGAGGTACCGGCTAGAGCAATAATGCAAAAAGAAAGAAAGAAAGAAAGGGCATCCAAATTGGTAAGGAAGAGTTTAAACTATCCCTATTTGCAGATGATATGATTTTATACATAGAAAACCCCAAAGAATCCACAAAAAAAAAAACCTAATGCAACTAACAGAATACTTCAGCAAAGTAGCACGATGCACTTCCACCATTTACAATTAAAAAAAAATAGCCCCCAAGAAAATAAAGTACTTAGGAATAAATATAACCAGGAATGTAAAAGACCTATACAAAGAAAACTACAAGACACTACCGCAAGAAACCAAGAGACCTACATAAGTGGAAAAACATACTATGCTCATGGATAGCAAGAAACCACACTGTGAAAATGTCTGTTCTACCCAACTCGATCTACAGATACAATACAATCCCAATCCAAATCCAACAGCATTTTTAATGAGATGGAGAAACAAATCATGAACTTTACATGCAAATGGAGAGGTCCCAGACAAATAAAGCATTACTGAAGAACAACAAAGTGGGCAGCCTCATACTACCTGATTTTAGAAGATATTATACAGCCATGGTAGTCAAAACAGCCTGATATTGGTACAACAGACACATGAACTGAATTATGTCCCCAAAAATGCATATCAGCTTGTCTAGGCCATGATTTCCAGTACTGTGATTGTCCACCACTTTGTCATCTGATGTGATTTTCCTATGTGTTGTAAACTCTACCTTTATGATGTTAATGAGGCAGGATTAGAGGCAGTTATGTTAATGAGGCAGGACTCAATCTACAAGATTAGGTTGTGTTTGCAGTCGATCCTTTTTGAGACATATAAGAGAGAATGGAGCAGAGAGACAAGCGACCTCATACCACTAAGAGAGAAGCACCAGGAGCAGAACGTGTCCTTTGGACCTGGAGTTCCTGCACAGAGAAGCTCCTAGACCAAGAGAAGATTAATGACAAGGACCTTTCTCCACAGGCAACAAAGAGAGAAAGCCTTCTTCAGAAGCTGGCTCCCTTAATTCAGGTTTCTAGCCTCCTAGACCGTGAGACAATAAATTTTTCTTTGTTAAAGCCAACCATTTGTGGTATTTCTGTTATAGCAGCACTAGTTAACTAAGACATAGACCAGTGGAACAAAATTGAGAACTCAGATGTAAATCCATCCATCTGTGAGCAGCTAATATTTGACAAAGACCCAAAGTCTGTTAAATGGGGAAAAGATAGTCTCTTTAACAAAATATGCTGGCATAATTGAATACCTATCTGTAAAAAAATGAAACAGGACCCACGACACACATCATAAACAATAACTAACTCAAACTAGATCAAAGACCTAAATATAAAATCTAAAATGATAAAGATCATAGAAGAAAAAATAGAGACAATGCTAGAAAAACAAACAAACCTATTGCCATCAAGTCGATTCCAACTCATAGTGACCCTAAAGGACAGAGTAGAACTGCCCCATAGGGTTTCCAAGGAGTGCCTGGTGGATTCAAACTTCTGACCTTTTGGTTAGCAGCTATAGCTCTTAACCACAGCATCACCAGGGTTAAATAGGATACAAACCATAACTAACAATGCATAAACACCAGAAGAGAAGCTAGATAACTGGGAGCTCCTAAAAATCAAACACTTTTGCCCATTGAAAGACTTCAACAAAAGATAACATACAGCCTGGGGAAAAAAATGTGGCTTTGACATATCCAGTAAGGATCTAATCTATAAAATTTACAAGATACTGCAATACCTCAACAACAACAACAACAAAAACCAAATAATCCAACTAAAAAATGAGCAAAGAATACGAATAGACACTTCATCAGTGAAGACACTCGGGAGGATAACAGACACATGAGGAAATGCTTGAGGTCATTAGCCATAAGAAAAATGCAAATCAAAACTAAATTGAGATATCTTTTCACCCCATAATACTGACACTAATCCAAAAACACAAAATAACAAATATTGGAGTGGTTGGAACTGCTGTTGGGAATGTAGAATGATACAACCAGTTTGGAACTGCTGATGGCAATGTGGAATGATACAACCAGTTTGGGAAAAGATGTGGTGCTTTCTTCAAAAGCTAGAAATAGAAATACCATACCATCCAGAAATTCCACACAAATAGATATATGCACACCATGTTCATTGCACAACTATTCACAATAGCAAAAAGATGGAAACAACCTAAATGCCCATCAACAGATGAATGGAGAAACAAATCACGATATTTACACAAAATGGAATACTATGCAACAATAAAGAACAATGATGAATCCAGGAAATACCTCAAAGCATGAATGAATCTGGAGGTCATTATGGTGAGTGAAATAAGTCAGTCACAAAACAACAAATATTGTATGGGACCACTATTATAAGAACTCAAGAAAAGGTTTACACACAGAAAAAGCATTCTTTGATGGTTATGAGGGTGGGGAGGGAGAGGGAGGTGATATCACTAGCTAGATAGTAGACAAGCACCAACTTCGGTGAAGGGAAGGCCAACACACAACATAGGGGAAATTAGCACAACTGGACCAAAGCAAAAGCATAAAAGTTTCCTAGAAATATCCAAATACTTTGAGGGGCCAAGCAGCTGAGTCTGGGGCCTCGGGACCATAGTCTCTGGGGACATCTAGGTCAATTGGCATAACATAGTTCATAAAGAAAATGTTCCACAGCCCACTTTGGTAAGTAGAGTCTGGTGTCTTAAAAACTTGTGAGCTGCCATCTAAGATACATCTATTGATCCCATCCCACCTGGAGCAAAGGAGAATGAAGAAAACCAAAGGCAGAGGGAACGTAATAGCCCAAAGGACTAAAGGACCGCATGAACCAGAGACTCCATGGGCCTGAGACCAGAAGAACCAGATGATGGCCTGCCTCCAGCAATGACGGCCCTGACACGGATCACCTGAGAGTCCCAGATAGAGCTGGAGAAAAATGTAGAACAGAATTTAAACTCATGAAAAAAGACCAGAATTACTGATCTGACAGAGACTGGAGGAACTCCCAAACCTACCGCCCCTGGGCAGTCTGCTAACTCAGAACTGAAACCATTCCTGAAGCCCCCTTTTCAAACATAGATAGGCCTATAAAACAAAAAGGAACATACGTGAGGAACATGCTTCTTAGTTCAATCAAATACACCAGACCAAATGGGCAACTCCTGTCCAAAAGCAGGATGAGAAAGCAAGAAGGGACAGGAACTTTATGAATGGGCACAGGGAACCCGGGGTGGAGAGGAGGAGCATGGTGTCACACTGTGGGGATTGCAACCAATGTCACAAAACAGTATGTGTATTTGAGATATAAACTTTCATCACCCAAAGCACAATAAAATAAAGTGTCAAAGCAAGAAGGAAAAAAAAAAATGCTTAAACAGGGCAACATTGTTTCATTTATCCAATTAATACCCAAATACTTACTGATGTGCTAGTTTCTGGGAGGGGGCGGTAGAGGGAGAAAAGCTTTAGCTCTTGTCTTGAAAGCATTCAGAATCATAAGTCAAATCTTAGCAACAGTGATTTCCTCAAAGACTGTGAAAAACCAAAGCTGCAAGTTGTAAAGGAGTACTCATTGGTAAGGTTTTCATGTGATCACAACTAGGTGCTGGAGATGTCCAAAGAGGTTCTTCAGAAAACTACATGTATTTTAACTGGACTGTTCATTTAGAAATCATGAGAGTCCAACTGCTTTACAAATGCAATGAGATAACTAAAAGGATGAGTCTCCTAAAAGTTTCCTCTCTCTCCCTCCTCCCTTAACATTTACCCTTACAGGTCACAGTTTTACCTTCCTCTTCCACTCATGATTCTGACTCATCTTCTTTAGCTTTTTCCTCTAGCTTTTACGCCATTGTTTACATAATATTTTCACCTAAATGGAGTGAATCAGAAGTATGTGGGGGTAAGGTGAAGATGTAGCTTTTCCTGTATATTGACGCTTTTGTCCTTAGGAGGAGGAAGACAGGATAAAAGAGGTGTTCTTTGTTGTGTAGCTTCAGAGTGAATGCATTACCATCTAAGAGAAAGAGACTAATACTCTCTTTTGCTAATACTGCCAGTGTCTATCCCTTAGAGCATAATTCTCATTTCTATGATTACAGAGCTCTGGTATTTTGCTTTGCTTTCCCAAAACTTAGTATTGGCTAAGACTCTGGGAAGTGGTATGCAAATGGCACAGTGGTTAAGAGCTTGGATGCTAACCAAAAAGGTCTGCAGTTCAAATCCACCAGCAGCTCTTTGGAAACTCTATAGGGCAATTCTACTCTGTCCTGTAGGGTTGCTATGAGTCTGAATAGACTCGAGAGCAAGGGGTTTTAGGGAAGAAAGTGGAAGAGAGGAGATTGGAATAAAATCCTTTCCTGCTAAAGAAAAACACAGGAAAATTTTGAAATTCCTTTTTAGAAGGGGCCTTTGAGATAACTGATATTTAATTATATTCAATTTCTTATGCTCTGTGAAAGAGTTGATGGGTTGAGGAAGAAGTTGCAAGTACACCACTATAGTCTGTTTTCTTCCTTCTCCTTCTTCACTTATTCTACCACTTCCTTTTTTTTTCTCTAATTTCTATTTTTCTTTCCTTTCTCTGTGACTAAATGCCAGCAATCAGAGGGCCAAGAACTACCAAGAGCCACAGACCATCTGAAGAGGAAAATATGAATATAACCACATAGTTGTGAAGACATTCCATTGCCATCAAGTCGATTCCAACTCAGAGCAACCCTTTAGGACAAAGAACTGCCCCAAAGCTTTTCTAAGGTGGAGCAGCTGGTGGCTTCAAACCACTAATCTTTTGATTAGCAGCCAAGTGCTTAATCACTGTACCACCAGCACTCCTTAAGAACACATAGGACTTCAAATTTATAAGCAGAAGTAGAAGAATTTACTTAACCCTGTCTGAGTCAGGATGATATACTGCCCTATCCTTAAATACACTTGTGAACACTTCAGATTTATAAAAATAGGGCAGGACATCATCCTGACTCACAAAGTGTTAGGAAAAGTTCTGCTTTACTTCTGGGTATAAATTTGTGACTAAGTAAACCAGTTGCCCGTTATGTCATGGTTTTAAAGTAAAAAGTAAAACTGATAGCAGGATATATATCACCATATTTTTATTCCTTTTTCTCAACGCAAACCCATTTTCTGTTTCCTTTTATACAAATTATCTCTACCAATCAGAGGTCTGCTTTCTCCCTTCTAGAGGCCTTCCGTGATGACCATGTTCTCTGCTGAACTCTTGTAACATTTAATATTTGTAGCACTCACCTTACTACATAATTATATACTACCCTGAGGCAATCAATAGTGCATTTTTGTTGTTATGGAGCCCTGGTGGTGGAGTGATTAAGAGCTCGGCTGCTAACCAGGAGGTCTTCAGCTATGCTTAGCTTTCTTTTTGGTGAATTTTCAAAAACATAAAATAATTGGTTAAGAGCTAGAGCTGCTAAACAAAAGATTGGCAGCTCAAATCCACCAGCCACTCCTTGAAAACCCCACAGGGTAGTTCTACCCTGTCCTATACAGGGTCACTATGAGTCAGAATCCACTCGACAGCACCGGGTTTCTTTGTTTTTCAAAACAGTAGGTTATATTGGGAACTAATGAATTTGCTCTTTTTTATCTTTTGCTTAAAACAGATATAAACGGGGGCAGAGGGGTGGGGGGAGATAGAGCTTAAGCCCCTAGTGGAAGTAGTAAGTCTTTTAGAACAACCCATATAGACAACTTTTTATTTTCCTTTAATGCATAAACGACACAGGCGTTAGGGATAAAACAGAAGCTTGAAAGAGGTGTGTAGATGTTGTTTAATAAGGAAGCTGTTTGAAACAGATAGCAGATTTCATCTGGAAATGAGTTTTACCTTTGTCTTTTAGAACTAATTGCAGAATGCTTGATAGAGATGTAGAGAGATGTTACTTACAGTGTATTTCTGTCCTATCTCTTAATCAAGGAAATTTAAACAACAGGATTAAATACGATAGGTTGATTGCTTGTTACATTTCAGATAGAGTTATGAGTGAAAAGAAAAGAAACAGGTGAGAAAATAAGCAACAGAAATAAATCTAGTGTCCTATCTAATTAGGGCAAGTAACTAATTGAAAATTGAACCAGTGTTAAAATGAATTAAATCTAGCACCTTTCTCTGTATATCAGTAAAATGGTATAATAAAATAGCTCATGGAAAGATTAATAATTAGAAAATTTAATGGCTCACAGTACTTTCGAAAACTCATTTTATAACAATCAGCAAGGATGGAAATATATTTCTAATTAATAAAATTCTGATTGTTAGTTTAAAGGGTAATGGTTAACAAAGCTAATTCATATGTGAGTGTTAACAAAGAAGACTTCTCTAGATAACAATTCAGGTTGACACCAAGATTGAAAACGTATAACATTTTAGTACTCAACTTCATGGAATAAGAATTCCATCAGTATAAAGACTTTTCAACAATTTGATTAGTGCTTGTAATAGCATTCAAGGCAAATCCACATTATTTTTACTGTTTAATTAGGAACCAAGGTGTATAAAACTTTAAAAAATCAAGATTGTCTCTGGAATATAAGTCCTGGGATAAGCCCAAAATCACTTTAACTGAAAAATGCCCAAAGAAGGCATCACAGTGCGAACTGTCACGTGTGTGTTCTCTTTCTTTTATCCCTTTGAAACAAAAATTGTCCAATAGCTCAATTTGAATGAAACCAACATGCATAGCAATTACATGTTAATATAAGTTATGTTTCTTTAGCGGTCACAAAAGTGGTGCTCCTTTATGATGATTTGTTGTTGTTGTTGTTTAGTTTTCATAGTTCAATACAGAATTTTTATTAGCTAAATATTATTTCAAGCTTGCCTTTAGGTATGCCGTGGATAAAATAAATAATTCTAATTTAAATGTCATGTAGAACTATTGGTATGTATTTTTGTCAAAATAAATCTTTCTTCAGAAGTAAACTAGGAACAGGTATTTGTTTTGCTTTCTTTGTTATAGTTGCATTGGAGATGATTACTATTATTATTATTTATTCATGTATTTATTTTTTGTAGAGTAGAAAGGCAATTCCACTATATTTCTTGTTCAGTTTCTTCCTAAGTCTAGAAATCATAATGCCCAAAAGCGAGAAATTGTTTTTACTTCCTTCCAGGCTTTTCTCAAAGAAAATGTCACTGTGGTTTTTAGCTGTCTTCAAGTCAGCTCCAATTCACGGCAACCTTATATAAAACGGAACAAATATTACCTGTCCTGTGCCATCTTCACATATATTTTGAGTGCCATCCCATCACAGGGGCTCATCACCAGCACTATATTGGATAATGTTCTGTGGTAATTCATATTGTTTCCATTGTCTGATTATGGAAGTAAACTGTGAGGCCTTTATTCCTCATCTGTCTTAGTTTGGAAGCTTTGCTGAAACCTGTTCACCAATGGTGACTTTACTGATATTTGAAATACTGGTGGTATACCTTCTAGTATCATAGCATTACACAAGCCACCACAGTAAGACAAACTGACATAGAGCCACTGAGTCAATTTACTGCCACGCCTTGTGTGTCAGAGGAGGCCTCTGCTTCCTAGCGTTTTCAATGGCTGAATTTCCAGTAGTAGATCACCAGGTCTTTCTTCTAAGGAACTTCTAGATGAACTCAAACTTCCAACCTGTCTGTTAGCAGCCAAGTGAGTTAACCATTTGTACCACCTAGGGAAAAGCTCTTTGTTGGTGCCAACAGCAATAAACAAGGGGGGAAAAAAAAGGAAAATAATTAGAAAGGCTGAATCAATGAAAAGAAAAATACACTTTTCCAATTAGAGGTAATCAAAATGGATTAAATAAAAGTTAGATTATTGGATAAAATGCCTAAGTTAGTGAAATCTTCATAGAATATTTAGGCTGAATGGGGCCTATTTGAGATAAATCTAACTCAAGTCACTAATTTTTCAGAAATACAAGCCTACATTTTAATAATCAGTCCAATTTTGAAACCTTATTTTATAGTTTGCTTTTTTGATTTTGAAATCATATATATGAAATACACAATTGTTTCATGTTCTAGTACTTAGAAAATACTAAAAATGTTACTTTGGCTATCTTATTTAGCTCAAGTTGACAAAGCTTTCTGATATTTAAAATATAAGGATATTTATTCTTATCTTGTAGGATTGCTGTTAAAATTTAATAAGAAATCAAAGAGTTAAGAATGAATAATGACCCCAAAAATGTTATATATTACTTTGAATTTAATAAGCAATATTTGATAAATGTTTCATTATACTGTCTTTAAAAGAATATCTTAGATTGGTAAGATAGTTTGTTATATCTAACTTCACCCTCTTTGTCTTTGTTTTGCTTAATTGTTTTATTGCTTATATTCAACATAATTTCAAAATAATATTTACTGAGTTACACGCTTCATTGAAGTGATAATTGCTGTAAACATATGGCAGTGTACTGAGTTCATATTTATAAGAGATGATGGATATATTTAGAATTACTATAATTTTAAATGATATTAGAGCAGTTTGGCATAGTCCAGATTAAAATTTCAGTGTTAAATACTGTATTTTCACTCTGAACAGAGAGGGTTGATTAGACTATTAATTCTATCCATTTTCATCGTGAATTATTCCTAAGAGCTCAATACAATTCACCCACATATAAAACAGAGAATTTAGAGAAGAATCAAGGAAGTACAGGACCTTTGCTTTCTCAGTAGCTATCTCCTGGCTTCAACGACACATTATATTATGCTAAATAAAAACTGGGAATGGACGCTTCAACAGAGTACTTTGAAATAAAACAATAAACAATTCGGCCCTACAGTACATGGAAACAACAGATATTATAGCCTAGCTGCCTTTTTTATTTCCATTTGTTTTTCCCATATCAAAGAAACAGAGCAACAATGAGCTGCACTGCCTGTCCTCAGATTTTTACCCATCATCTTTTTCACTCTCTGAGCTTTCCTAGGATATCCTCATTACTTTCTACCTTCATACCTGTGTGTTCAAGTAACTCACAATTGTTTTTGAAATTTTCATTTCCAGGTTGATCTCAGAGTCTGTGTGTTCAACTGTGATTCAGATATGACTAGACAATGTAACATAAATTTTCCTAACTCAGTATGTCTAAAACTTAATTTATAATATTTTAGTCCTGGCTCTATCTATACAGCAGAATTAGAGTTACAGCAGTGAAGAAAAAAAAAAAATGACCCTGAACCAGACATTATCACAGGACACCTGCTGTTCCATACGCAACCTTGGATGATTTCCAATAGATTGTACCCATCTTGAAAGCTTTGAATGGCTCTGTACCTATAGCCGCTTGCATGTGATAGTTACTTAGTAAATACATCTGAAAAATTTTTTAATGTTTTAAAAGAAAAAATAAAGGACTACAGATATATTTCAATGTAAATGTGACTGTAATTAATTGTCTGAGCATTTACACTTTGCCTAGTTTAATTGTCTTTTTGAAGTTTAGAAGATCCCCAAGAGTACCCTTACTTCTGCCACCAACTCCAAGTTCAGGAATCCCATGATCACCCTCACTTCTGATATTAACTGCAAGTCTGGGATTCCCCAAGGCTATCCTTAGGTTTACTAATTTGCTGAAAAGAAGCACAAAACTCAGAAAAACTCTTATACTCATGCGTATGGATTATTACAGCAAAAGAGTACTGCTTAAAATTATCAAAGGGAGGAGGTACACAGGGCAGGGTCCAGGAGACATCAAAGCACAGAGTTTGCAGTTGTCCTCTGCTAGTGGATTTGTGGGGACAGTGTCTATTTCTTATAGTAATGATATATGAAAACATGCACAGATTATTACCCATCAGGGAAACTCACCATAACCTTTGGGTCCAGAGTTCCTACTGGGGCTTGGTCACACAGATATGGCTGACCACTTGCATAGCTGACCTTGGTCTCCAGCACATCCAGGTTGAGCTGATACTGTGTGGTCAAAAGCTGTTGATAATAAATGACGCTGTTAGCACAGACTACCTTGAGTGTCTCAAAGCTTCCACCATGAATCACATTGTTAGAATAGACTATCTGGTGTTGCCCAAAACTCCTAGGTAAACAAAGACAATAGTATCAGGTGGGACATTCCAAGGGCTTAGAGGTTACTTCCCAGGAGCTAAAGGCAAAGGCCAAAGCCCTGTTTGCGTGAGGTCAATCCTTTACTGTACAGCCTTAGTGTTTTATGCAGGAGAAAAAAATTAAATGACAACACCCACTGTTTAGCAGGATTCTGTTATCTGATTACTTAAAAATGCATTTCGGATTAAGCCACAGAATCTTTCACACTATTTATATTAAAGAAGACTAACACATAATGCATTAATTAGAACACAAGTTATTATTATAACATATTAAGATGTTCAATTGTCAATCCAGAAAAGAACCTAAATTGCTGATATCTCAGTAAGTAGAAATTTGAAACAGGGAGAAGTTTTTTTTTTTTAACCTCCCTGTGTACTTTTCTGAGTAATACATGAAAGCTGGAAAAAAAAAAAAAAATCTAGTTTCATGCTTGTCTGCCTTCCATAGAGCAGGCCCTCATATGACAGTAGTATTTTGCAGACAGTAGTTCAACTTAAATTTTATTGGATAAGCAGTGTTAAGAACCTTGTCTAACTTGTATGTATTGATGTATCAGAAGATGAAGGACTACAGCTTATAACCTCACAGTCCAGTGCTCAATTGGTTTAGAACTGTGGAACGGGAAAAATAAAAGTGACTTTTTTGTTTGAAAATTTTGCAAAAATAAGGATGATTAAAAGCAAACTTGGGTATCTATTTTCCAAACAGGTTGGTAAATCCTAATACTATGCTATTTGCTACAGATTTCAATTTTCAGACCTGTTACTGCTTTCTAAATGTTGATAGAAAGAATGACAGTTTTCAATCTCATGGAAAAAAGTATTAAAAAATGAAATAAAAAATAGGAACCACACTCGTGCATGCAACATCCATTTTAAAATTTTCTTTTGAAACAGAAAACGTTAGAGTATGTTTTATTTGTCAAAATCTCTGTTACGACACAAAGTAAATAGTTTTATAACTTTGCTACATTTCATTATAAAATTCAACTCATTGGTTGATACTTCAGAAATGTTTATTACTCCATAATGGAGGTGCTGAATGAAAGTATTGATATGACTGATTTGATGAATCATAGAAAAGAAAAGAAAAAGAACTGTCAGTGGGTGGTATGCATCAGTAATAATGAGAGAAACAATTTCCTTTAAGGGCAATTTTCAGTCTTAAAAAATGAAAGCATAAGGTTTTTAAAAAGTTATACTGCAGAAAGTAGAATACATAAAATACGTAACAAATTGCCTCTTCTATTTTGTGCTGCCCAAGCCAAAGTAAATACATGTTTTTGTTGTTAAGTGCCATAGAGTTGGTTCCGACTCATAGCGACCCTATGCACAACAGAACGAAACACTGCCCGGTCCTATGCCATCCTCAAAACTGTTGTTATGCCTGAGCCCATTGTTGCAGTCACTGTGTCAATCTACCTCATTGAGAGTCTTCCCTTTTTTCACTGATCCTCTACTTTACCAAGCATGATGTCCTTCTCCAGGGATTAATCCCTCCTCACAACATGTCCAAAGTATGTTAGACTCAGTCTCGCCATCCTTGCTTGTAAAGAGCATTCTGGTTGTACTTCCTCCAAGACAGATTTGTTCATTCTTTTGGCAGTCCATGGTACATTCAATGCTCTTCAGCAACACCACAATTCAAATGCATCAATTCTTCTTTTGTCTTCCTTATTCATTGTTCACTTTTGCAAGCATATGAGGGAATTGAAAACACCATGGCTTGGGTCAGGTGTACCTTAGTTCTCAGGACGACATCTTTGCTTTTTTAAAGAGATCTCTTGCAGCCAATTTGCCCAATGTAATATGTCATTTGATTTCTTGACTGCTGCTTCCATGGGTGTCAATTGTGGATCTAACTAAAATGAAATCCTTGAGAACCTCAATCTTTTCTCCATTTATCATGATGTCGCTTATTGGTCCAGTTATGAGGATTTTTATTTACTTTATGTTGGAAGTATAATTCATATTAAAGGTCTTTGATCTTCATCAGTAAGTGCTTCAAGTCCTCTTCACTTTCAGCAAGCAAGGCTGTGTCATCTGCATAACACAGGTTGTTAATGAGTCTTCCTCCAACTCTCATGCCCAGTTCTTCTTCTAAATACATACATTCTTCTAAACACATAATACATAAAATTTCTTTTCTATGAAGCTATAGAATTTGGCCAAATTACTGAGGTCATCTAACATTTAACTTTTTGTGCCAATTTGGCTAGGCTATAAAAAAAAGCCAAAAAACCAAACTGTTGCCATAGATTCAATTCTAACTCACAGCAACCCTATAGTTAGGCTATCGTACTCACTTATTTAAAAACACTAATCTAGCAATAACTGTGGAAGTATTTTTGTTGGTGCAGTTAACATATACAATCAATTGACTTTAAGTAAAGGAGATTACCCTAGATAACATGAGTAGGCCTCATCCAATCAGTTGAAGGCCTTAAGAAATTCTGCCTCAGGACTAGAGATTTTGAACACAAAACTGCAACAACTCGTTCTTGCCCAAGTTCCCAATCTGCTGGCCTGCTCTACAAATTTTGAATTTGCCAGACCCAAAACATGTGAGACTATTTCTTAAAATAAATCACATGCACACACACACATAAATATCCTGTTGGTTCTGTTTCTCTGGCAAACCTTGACCCATACAGGCTAGAATTTTTTTTTCCCTCCCAAACAGAATATATTGTAAATATAACAAACCTATTTACAACTCACTAATTTAGTAGAGAAGGGAACAAACAGAGCCACCATTTCTCAGAGAAATTACAGTGAGTTCATTAATGAGTCAAATTTACTTGAAAAATTTATAATGTGATACTCAATTTCCATGTTATATCATTGTAACAACAATGCAGACAGAAATATAGTTTTGCAAATATTTAGACATTTAAGAGTCTGTGGTGCTGTGTGCTTTAGTATTCAGCAGGAATTAGACTCTAAACAGCAACACTGACGTAATTCTCTAAATTCAGAACATAGCCTCAGAGATACTAAGCCAATTTATGTTTAGCACATGATTAAAAGAGAAACACTTCACAAGTGGATCTTAGGGATTAATCAAGTGTTCAAAGCTTTTTTTTTTTAAACATTAATTGCACTTATTTTTAAATAAAAATAATTATGTTAGTAAAGTCTGTACAATATCAACTCAAAAGTTTATAATTGTGTGGAAAATGAAAACAAAATGTGGCACATACAAAGGTTATAAATAATTACAACATGTTACAGATAGTAATATTTATTCAAAATTTTTTATTTTACAAGGAACTTTCACATGTATCATCTCTAATGTTCTCCATAGAAACTTGGTATTGAATTCCACCTATTTTAAGTAAGAAAATGTTTCTAGTTTCCATATTTTACAGGTGTTGATACTAAGAATCAGAGATTAAACGACTAGTCCAAGATTGTTTAACTAGGTAACCAGTGTACCAGGATTTAAGATCAAGTATTCAACTCAAAATCTGTCTTTTTCTATTACACAGCACTGTCAGGCTTTATAATCACCAAATCAATACCAGTTATCAAGAGAAAAAACTGAGAATTGTCTGCTTAGCCATTACTAGACTACATATAGCTAAATCTTTGGGCCAGACAAATATTTATTTCAACGCATCACGACAAACAAAACATAAGAAAAACGAGTGCAACATCAGAGTTTAAATTACAAATGGTACGTTCTTAGTTTGAGAACTTCTGACACAATTGTTACCGTTCCTCCAGGTCTTGATCCGAACAACACGAATCGCGTGAAAGCGAAAGAGGAAACTTCACCTGGTTGGCCAAGCAAAGGAGCACACCGAGACCTGCATCACCAAGATGGCTCTCCGACTGGCAGGCACAGGGGCTTATACGGGGAGGGAAACAGAGAGGTGCTCTTCAGGGCGTGTTCAGGAACACGCTCCCTCAGGACTGGTGGACCAATTCTATGATCATGTCGTCATCATCGGGTCGACGCAGTCGCACTGGGGTTCAGAAGTCACAAGATGGCCGTGGGGAAAAGAAAATCATGGGTTATCATCTCGCAGCCCCTGCCCTGCTCGGTGATAGCTCCTCTGCGATATGATGCCGGGAGGACGAGTGGAGGCTCTCTCCGTATGCATGCATTGTTCTGCACCTGCACTGGCACCTCAGACGGATTCTGTCCGGTATGTGCCCCAGACCGTTATTTTTAACTCTTGCGGTTTTAGCTTAGCCCTACCCAGCCGCTGTCCAGCAGCTGCGCATCTTATAATGTTTATGAAAAAATTTTAAGTAATGTTGTTGTTGTTGTTAGGTGTCATTGAGTTATTTCCAATTCGTAGCGTCCCTGTGAACAACATAACGAAGCCCTGCCCAGTTCTGCGCTATCCTCACAATCACAGTTACAATTAAGCCAATCATTGTAGCCACTGTTGTCAATCCATTTCATTGAGGGTCTTCCTCTTTTTCGCTGACCATCTACTTTGCCAAGCATGATGTCCTTCTTTGGTAACTGATCCCTCCTGATAACATATCCAAATTATGTGAAACATGGTATCATCATGCGTGCTACTAAGGAGCACTCTGGTTGTACTTCCTCCAAGAGAGGTTTATTCGCTCTTTCGGCAGTTCATGGTATATTTAATATTCTTCTCCAACACCTCAATTCAAAGGCATCAGTTCTTCTTTGGTCTTCCTTATTCGTTTTCCAGCTTTCACATGCATAAGAGGCAATTGAAAACACCATGACCTGGGTCAGGCCCAGCTTAGTCTTCAAGGTAAGATTTTTGCTTTTCAACGCTTTAAAGAGGTCTTTTGCAGTAGATTTGCTCAGTGCAGCGCATCTTTTGATTTCTTGACTGCTGCTACCATGACTGTTGGTCGTGGATCCAAGTAAAATGATATCCTTGACAACTTCGATCTTTTTGCCTTTTTATCCTGATGTTGCTTATTGGTTCAGTTGTGAGAATTTTTGTTTTCTTTGTGTTGAGGTGTAATCCATACTGAGGACTATGGTTTTCGATCTTCATCAGTAAGTGCTTCAAGTCCTCTTCACTTTCAGCAAGCAAAGTTGTGTCATCTGCATAAAGCAGGTTGTTAATGAGTCTTCCTCCAATCCTGATGCCCTGTTCTTCTTATTGTCCACTTTCTTAGCTTATTTGCTCAGCATACAGACTGAATAGATATGGTGAAAGTATACAACCCAGAAGCACACCTTTCCTGACTTTAAATCATGCAGTATCCCCTTATTCTGTTCAAACGACTGCCTCTTGATCTATGTACAGGTTTCTTATGAACACAATTAAATATTCTGGAATTCCCATTCTTAGCAATGTTATCCATAATTTGTTATGACCCACATAGTTGAATGCCTTTGCTTAGTCAATAAAACACAGGTAAACATCTTTCTGGTATTCTCTGCTTTCAGCCAGGATTCATCTGACATCATCGATGATATCCCTAGTTCCACATCCTCTTCTGAATGCAGCTTTGAATTTCTGGCAGTTCCCTGTCGATATACTGCTGCGGCCACTTTTAAATGATCTTCAGCAAAATTTTGCTTGAGTGTGGTATAAATGATATTGTTCGATAATTTCTGCATTCGATGAGATCACCTTTCTTGGGAATAGGCATAAATGTAGATCTCTTCCAGTTGGTTGGCCAGGTAGCTGTCTTCAAAATTTTTTGACATGGATGAGTGTGTCCTTCATTTGTTGAAACATCTCAATTGGTATTCTCTCAACTCCTGGAGCCTTGTTTTTCATCAGTGCGTTCAGTGCAGCTTGGACTTCTGCCTTCAATACCATTGGTTCCTACTCGTATGTTACTTCCTGAAATGGCTGAACATCGACCTATTCTTTTTTGCATAGTGACTCTGTGTATTCCTTACATCTTCTTTTGATGCTTCCTGAGTCGTTTAATATTTTCTCCATAGAACCTTTCAGTATTGCAACTGGAGGCTTGAAATTTTTCTTTAGTTCATTCAGCTTGAGAAATGTAGAGTGTGTTCTTCCCTTTTGGTTTTCCATCTTTGGGTCTTTGCACATGTCATTATAATACTTTGTCTTCTCAAGCTGCCCTTTGAAATTTTCTGTTCAACTCTGTTACTTCATCGTTTCTTCCTTTTGCTTTAGCTAGTTGACGTTCAAGAGCAAGTTTCAGAGTCTCTTCTGACATCCATTTTGGTCTTTTCTTTCTTTCCTTCTTTTTAATTACCTCTTGCTTTTTCATGTATGATGTCCTTTATGTCAGTCCACAACTTGTCTGGTCTTCAGTCATTAGTGTTCAACGTGTCAAATCTATTCTTGAGATGGTCTCTAAATTCAGGTGAAACATGCTCAGGGTCATAGTTTGGCTCTCGTAGACTTTTTCTAGATTTTTTCAGTTTCAGCTTCAGCTTGCATATGAGCAATTATTGTTCTGTTCCACATTCAGCCCCTGGCCTTGTTCTGACTAATGATATTGAGCTTTTCCAGTGTCTCTTCCCCAAGATACAGTCAATTTGATTCCTGTGTATTTGATCTGGTGAGGTCCACGTGTGTAGTATCTGTTTATGTTGGTGAAAAAAGGTATTTCCAATGAAGAAGTCGTTGGTCTTGCAAAATTCTGTCATGAGACCTCTAGCATTGTTTCTATCATCAAGGCCATATTTTCCAACTGTCGATCCTTTTTTGTTTCTAACTTTTGCATTCCAATCCCCAGTAATTATCAGTGTATCCTGATTGCATGTTTGATCAATTTCAGACTGCAGATGTTGGTAAAAATCTTCAATTTCTTCATCTTTGGTCTTAGTAGTTGGATGTATTAACTGGCCTTCCTTGTAGGCATATAGATATTATCCTGTCACTGACAGTGTTGAACTTCAGGATGTCTTCAAATGTTCCCTTTTTTTTTATTATTATTTTTACTGTGCTTTAAGTGAAAGTTTACAAATCAAGTTAGTCTCTTACACAAAAACTTATATACGCCTTGCTACATACTCCTGATTGCTCCCCCTCATTGAGACATCCCACTCCCTCCCTCCACTCTCTTTTTTGTGCCCATTTCTCCAGCTTCTAACCCCTTCTACCCTCTCATCTCCCCTCCAAGCAGTAGATGCCTACATAGTCTCAAGTGTCCACCTGATCCAAGAAACTCACTCCTCACCAGCATCCCCCTCCAACCCGTTGTCCAGTCCAATCCCTGTCTGAAGAGTTAGCTTTGGGAATGGTTCCTGTCCTGGGCCAACAGGAGGTCTGGGGACCACGACCACCGGGGTCCTTCTAGTCTCAGTCAGATGGTTAAGTCTGGTCTTTTTATGAGAATTTGGGTCTGCATCCCACTGTTCTCCTGTTCCCTCAGGGGTTCTCTCTTGTGTTCCCTGTCAGGGCAGTCATTGGTTGTAGCCAGGCACCATCTAGCTGTTCTGGTCTCAGGCTGATGTAGTCTCTGGTTTATGTGGCCCTTTCTGACTCCTGGGCTCGTAATTACCTTGTGTCCTTGGTGTTCTTTGAAATGTCCTTTTTGACGGTGAATGTAATGCATTCCTCATCAAGTTGTTCCTGGGATAGAAGACTATATGACGGTCCAATTCAAAATGGCCAATATCTGTCCGTTTCAGCTCACTAATGCCTAGAATATAAATGTTTATGCATTCCACTTCATTTTTGATGACTTCCAATTTTCCTAGATTCATACTTCATACATTTCATCTTCCGGACTGTATCAAACAATGCTGCTGTTCGTAAGGTTTTCACTGGCTAAATCTTTTCAGAAGTAGACTGCTGGATCCTTTTTCCTAGTCTGTTGTAGTCTGGAAGCTCAGCTGAAACTTGTCCGCCATGGGTGACCCTGCTTGTATCCGAATACCGATGGCATAACTTCTAGCATCACAGCAACAGGCAAGCCTCCACAGTAAAACAAACTGATAGACATGTGGGAGAAATAAACTATATAGACCAAAAATGATGACTCAGAAGTTTGCCTTTATACTATAAATCTAAAAAGACTTCTTGAGTTCCTTTTATTGTTGTCATAAAAAACAGAATACATTTTAAAATATATAAATTTAAGGAGCATCTCTACCTTTACAAGATAACTAACATAATGTTAATTTTATCTTCCTACATGACAAAACAAACTTAACCATTCCTGATTTTGCAAGAAGCTGCCATGTGCCAGAAAACTCTGTTGTAATCATTCATAATGCTTGAAGGGAAAGTCAGGATATTATTCATCAGCCAATTCAATTTTCTTGGATTTTACCATTTCATTTTAATTTAATATGAATAATAGTTTCTGAGCTTTGTCAGAAAAAGCAGTTTTTATACAATTAGTTGGCAATGTAAGGGCAGATATGACACTAAGCTAATCATTCATTTCTAAGGATGGCATAAGCTATTCAGAGATTTAACCAACAGTCCCTCCACTGCATACTGAAAAACTGTAAAAAGAATGCAGTTGGAGTTTGTTAATATATCTGCTCAGATAATAATTACCTAGATTAAGGCTACCAAACTAGTATTGTACTAAATAATAAACAAGCATAATCATTTGATGAAAAAGTGTCTTAGTAATGGCTCCTATTACAAATTTCAGGCTCTTCTTCCTGATATTTCTTTTAAAAAACTACTCTTTTTATGGTAGTATAATTTCTCACACAACAATTTCTTCGGAATTTCCACTAAGTTAATTAGTAAAAGGATATTCAAATAATTGGCCGATATGTCATTATGGCTGATGATCAAAAGATTAATCTGGTTCAAGGTGAAACTCTTAGTTTTCCTATTTATGAATCTGGGGTTGACTCCTAGTCCAATGTTATCATAAATTGTAGCATGCTGGTAAATGTAATTGAGAAGCTGAATCCAGGCACTCAGTCATTGTACATTGGTTGTTGTTAGGTGCCATCTAGTCAATTCTAACTCACAGTGACCCTATGCAGAACAGAACGAAACATGCCCAGTCCTGCGCCATCCCCACAATTGTTGCTATGTTTGAGCCCATTGTTGCAGGCAATTATAATGACAATTATAATTGGCCACAGTTATGGTGACAATTATAATTGGCCACAACAACAGGCAATTCATCTCCTTGAGGATCTTCCTCTACTTCACCCAGCACGATGTCCTTCTCCAGGGACTGGTCCTTCCTGATAAAGTACGCAAAATAACAACAAGCTTTTGGTTAGCAGCCAAGTGCTTTAACTACTGCTCCACCAGGGTTCCTTAGGTTTTGTAGGGCACATAAATTGTTACAAACACTTTGAAGAGCAATTTCAAAATATACAAAGTCTCACTATCCCTGCTTTCAAGACTATCCCTGCTTTCAAGACAGATTTGTTCATTCTTCGATATATTCGATATTGTTCACCAACACCATAATTCAAAGGCATCAATTCTTCTTCAGTCTTCCTTATTCATTGTCCAGCTTTCACATGCCTGTGATGCGATTGAAAATGCCCTGGCTTGGGTCAGGCATACTGTAGCCCTTAAGGTGACGTTTTTGCTTTTTAACAGTTTCACGTGTTAAGAGTTATGTCTAAATAGTTTACCCATCTAATCTTTATTTTTATACTCCAATCATTACAATTATGTGTGAAATTTTCTCCATTTAGATATTACCACACCGAAGATAATAAACCACAGCCTCACAGACAATCAGGATTTTATGACAGAATGAAGGGATCATGTGCTATTGCTTTATGCTGTTGTTAGGTGCCCTAGAGTGGGCTCTGATTCATAGCAACCCTATATACAACAGAATGAAGCACTGCTCGGTGTTTTACACTAAGTTTCTATTATTGGTGAAAAATGAGATGTTTAGCTTCTTGAGGGAATTATAAAATTTTACCTAAATCCTACGTTTTTTGTCTGAGTACACTTGAATTTAGCATTTACTGAGTCGTTAATATACAAAGAAAGACCATGCCCTACAAAAAAATGTAAGCATTGCACCTGTTCTCCAATATTAAATCTAGCAGAAGAGATAATATGGGTGAGATACAAAAGGTTATGTGAATTCATACCCTAAAAGATTGGTTCCATGTGCGCAGATATTGTAGTTTGTCAGCATGGCCACGGAATTTCTCTGTCTTGCATCCATGTCCCTTTACAGTATGACTGTGGTGTCTCTTATCAAGAGGTAGAATTTATTTCTTCACCCCTCAAATGCGTACTGTCCTGGTGACTTGCCTTGAAGTATAAAGTGTGGCAGAATGGATACTGTCCCTGTTTGAGCCTAGGCCTTGCTTGCTGCCACTCTGTCATTAGGAACCTGGCCACACGACCATGTGAACAAGGCTAGGCTTGCCTTCTGAAGATGAGTAGTGACATGGAAGAGAATCAAAACAGTCAATCCTGAGTTAACTTCCAGAAGCAGAGCCATTTAGAAGCAGATCAATTTATGGTGGATGCGTCAGGCAGACCAGGTATGATCAGAAGAACCACACAGGGCTTACGTGAAGATTCTTTTGCCTTTTGTCTTACCAACTGCACTCATTTTGAAAGTTACTTAGGTAAGTACCTTTTCCATCACCCTCTTCAGTGAGCTTGTTCTGTATAGTTTTAATAGAGTTAGATTATTTTGTCACGGTCTTTATTCCATCCTGGAATATTCTTATATCCTGAATGAATTTTTGTTGTTATTTAATTTAATCTCCTTTTCAGATTTCTCATTGCTGATATATAGAAACCCAACTGATTTTTTGTGTTGATCTTTGTAAAGTAAAGCATAAAGTAGGGGGCCAGCAGAAAAGTGGGAGACCCTGAATGAGATGAATTGACAAAGCGCTCCAACAATGAACTCAAACAATGATGATTGTGAGGATGGCGCAGGGCTGGCAATATTTTTTCTATCATACTTAAGAGTGCTATGAGTCAGAGCTGACTGAATGGCACCTAATAACAACAACAGTGTGAGGATTTATGTTTATCAACCTACATTTGTGCTGTGTTTAATGCTTATTGTAGCTATAGATAAAAGAGACTTCAATTCTTATTGAGTCCTTGTTTTTTTCTTTCCTGTTGACTTTGACCTTCTCTATGTAGTCCTCCTCAGATAAACTCTGTGTCTTGCAGAGCTTTAGCTGTGCTCCGTTGTTATTGTATTGGAACCCTGTGATATTGCAGTAAATTATGAGGAAGAGGGTAGATTCTATACTCGTCTTAGTAAATATAATTTATTTAGTAGGCCTGTATCTCCAGAATGTGACCTTCACAAGTGTTTCTCCCGTGATAGTTTTTTTTTTTAGTATCCTTGCCCGTTACTCCCTTCCTACCTGTAGTGTTCTCAGTCTTTTTCCTTGAAACCATGTCTTTGGTTGACTACATTTTTTGTTTGTTTGATTGTTTTAATCCCTGAGATGAGATAGAAAGGCTGACGGGCCTGAAGGAGCTGAGTGGAAGAATATTCTTTCTGTAGCTGGGATGTTTTCTGAATTGTGCTCTGGCAAATTCCTTTATCCTGGACAGAAGTCATCTGTTATGGAGCTGCTCGGCAAACTTTTAACAATTGTTAATCTTCTCCCTCTCCTGCCCCCGCCCGGAACCAAATTAGAATCTTTCTCAGTGAGACCCTAGTGAGGTTTGGGGCCCCAGGAGTTTCTCACTCTCATGCTAGTCCACACTAAGCCTGCAGCAATTCATCAAAATTACCATTTATTCTTTCTACCTGTGTATGGCTCCAGTAGCTTCTGCTCTAGATTAGCAGATATAGTTTGCTATATCTTTCTGGATGCATTTGTCTCTCCAGTCCTCCAGTGGGTCAAATTTTTTGTTGTTGTTGAGTCTAGTTGATCTGACTTTTTCTTGTTGAAAGGAAAGGAGTGGTAATTCTAAAGATCTTTACATTTCAGAGCAGAAATCAGATATGGAAAATACTTGAATTTTTCCAAAAAATCTTTTCAATGATACTTTTTAACTTAGCCATCTCAGTTGTTTATTATTTAAAAATTCAAATAAAAATGTCACAGCATATTTATGTTGAATGTTCTCATGATAATTTGTTTGCAATTTTATCATCCTTAATCATTTTTAAAAATAATGTGTTTACTTTTATGTCTAACTTTCGAAGATCTGTTTCAGGACTGAAACAATTTTTTTTTTCCTATGCTTGCTTTATGATTGCTTTCCATTAAACAAGTCTCTTTAATAACTTATTAAATTCAGTAATATACGTGCAGACCTGGAAAGATAGATTCCTGAAACATTGCATTTGGTGTCTCTAGCCTCAGTATTTTTTTTTTTTTTTTAAAGTATCCCCCATCTTAAAAGGGTTACAGCATCAAATTGTACTTTTCTATGATAGAAACAGATTTTCCATTTTGAGCTCCCGGGGATTATGTTAAAAATGCAGTTACGTATAATGCCTCAAGCTGTGCAATGAAGGACACTAAAAGAGCCATGCTCTACAAGGTTTTGGAGTGGTGTTGAAGTATGAGAACACCATCACAGCAGCAACACCTTTGCCATGACAGACAGGAGTGTAAGAGTTTCCATTTTAAATGGATTTTTGGTTTTGGTTTATAATTCAACTGCAAATGTTCAGTATGCATACGTTTTATTTGGATTACATAATCATTCTTATTTAATTAAAGTATCTTTAGATAAATGTGTCTGTTTAATTTTACATAAAAGAAGATAATACATTTTCAGATACTAAATATGTAATTTTAAATTAAAATCAAATCTGTCAACATGTCAAATGCTAAATAGTTACTCAAAAAATAAAACATTGCACTCTGTGATTGTAATACACTGACTTAATCATCTTTTAAAAGCAATGAATTAAAAGCCACTTCCCCAAATTTAGGGTACTTGTTATTCAAATGAATTTTTTTTTTTTGAGAAAATCCTTGTGCAAAGAAGCTAACACTTGAAATTCATGTATAGTTTTTATTTGTGTTTCATATTTGGAAGAGACATGTACTAAGTATGCTTTTTTATCTGTAAAATTATTATTGCACTTCAAATGAGTTTTACAGTTTTAAATGTTTCTTTATCCAATGAGTCTATAATTACATGCTTCCATTTCCTAAACTCAATGGTAGATAGACCAATTTGTGTCATAAAACATTGTTTTCTGTTCTGTAAGGAGGCAATAACGTTGTGATCGCCGTATGTTCTGTAAAATGGTCCTTTCAGGGTTACCATCTATCATGCATAAGGTTCAGAATGAAATTGACCATACCACGTGACACGAGGAAAGCAGAAACAGACAAAGCCTGGGTCAACATGAAAAATGAAAGCACGAATCTCCATTCCCCCTTGATACCAAGGAAAGGTGTTGTGGGACCAGACAATCTGCCGGACTTGTGTGTTTGTGCTCCTTTAGACTGTGTTATTAATAAATGTTAAATAAAAAATAAAGTTACAGATCACTTGAGGCTCATTTTGAAATTTCCACACCTATAACTACAGAGTTTTGACAACTGTGACTAATTACATGTTACTAACCACACGTCTTAATGGTGGAGGACTGACTTGAGATGCCTAGACGCAGGATTCCCATCTTCTGCATTTATACTTACCTTGAGACCTTATGACTTCATTCTGTCCTATGATCCTTACATGTAACTTCCATTAAAACTGTCCTTAGAAACTGACTCTTCACATGAGTGCCCTTTAAGAACATACAAGAGCTGTCACCGGACAGCAAGGGCCTTTTACAGGGATTCCCTAAAGATGATTAGGGAACTGCCTTATTCCTAATATTATTTTAGGTTTTGCTAGCCATACTTTGGATCTATGTGTTCAATATTGAGCCACTAAAATATCATGCGTTTACCAAAGCCTTATGTCCTTAAATAAAATTTCAATGAAAAAAATAATTTACTACTCCTGATCCAGGTACATATAACCAAATTATAACCTCTGCCCCCTCCCAGTCCTCTCTAAGGGTATTAAATATGATTTTTTAAGCAATATGTGTCCACTTAATCTTCCTGGAAAAAACTAAGACTTGTTTTATAAAATTCAGAGACTTTAAATTGTACAACCTATTATAATTAAGAACATTTCTGTTAATTAATCCCATGGCCCTAAATAACATGTAAAAATCAATTACTCAAATTTAGAAAAGTAGGCCTGTGCTCTCCACCATAATCCTAATTAACATGTTCAGTACTTTTGCTGGCAGTCTAAAATTGACTAAGTGTCCATTTTTTGAGTCAAAATAGAGACCTCAACTCCTACTCCATTGCCTATTTGATAGATCTCCCCCAACCCAAAGACTTCGGTCCCTCTCCACTGCCAGAGCCTGTGTGTTTTTAATCATAATTCAGACCCCCTTGTGTTGAATCTTATTACACTTAGAATAAAACTCAGACTTTAATGATCACTTACATTTCCACATCAGTTTCTTTAGCTATTCTCTATGTCATAGTGACATTTCAAGAAATAGGACTTTATCATGTTTCTTGAAAATGCTCCTGTTTTTGTTTTGTTTCCAGACCTTGGCATTTATTTTACTTCTGCCTATAATACCTTTCTTCAAATCTTCACCTTGGCTCATATCTTACCATGATGTAGCTCAAGTCTTAACTCTTCAGGAAGAATTAAAATGATCACCCCATGTATACAAATAATTATTCTTACTTCCTGTTTATCAAATTATTCTATTTATAATATGCTACTTCTCTCAAGTTATCCTGTTTGCTAAATAATAATTTATAGCTTGTTTTAGGACTCTTCCTACTAGGATGTAATCTCTGTGAGACACGTCAGCGATCATTCTGTATGCGTATCTGAAACAGTGACTACAGAACCCCAATCACAGATTAGCTTTTTAAGATACATTACTGAACAAGTAAATGAATGATTAAAATGAACACCATGACATTATTCCAAAACCATGGATATGGAGCTAGTATAAAAAAGAGTGTATTTTTTAAAATAAATTTTCCGCTTTTCTTGTGAACTTAATTTTAAGTGGACCTGAAATTAAAGAAAGGATTACTTATTTTGAGCAGAAAGGGGTGCAGATTGAAATAAGCATCTTATACATTCTTCATTTTGTCAAAGTTGTATCTATAGTGGGCAAGAAAAACTGACTGGTGAATTAATTCTCATCCAGAAAATAAATCAGCCATTTCACCAAAATCATAAAGCCCTTCACTTTAAAGGGAAAAAAAAAAAAAAACAAAAAAACCCACTAGTTTAAAAAGGAATTAACAACCCAAGACAAATATTACTTATTTAAGGACACCAAGACTTTTAACATGTCTGACACATTGGGAAGCATCACTTTTTAAATATCTGAAATGCTTATTTCTTTGAAGATTGACTTTTATTTAATGAAACATGTAGTGACACTATAAAAAAAGAAATTGTGTAGTTATGATTTTGTTCTTGTCAAATTTAAATGCTAGGAAAACATTCCCTAGTGCCCTATTTTGGAACTGATGATTTTGTGTTGGTTTGCTTTTAGCTGTAGTTTAGTCAGGCTAAGATATAATTTACATATAGCAAATCTAGTCTGTTTAGATGTACAGATTCACAAGTTTTAACAAATGCATACAGTAGTATAACCACCACTAGAATTAAGATATAGAATATTTCTAGAACTTCCAAAAGTTCCCTCCTTTGGTACTTAATTCTCTCTTCCGAATCCCAGGACCTTGGAGCCACTGATTGAATGTCTTTTTATATGGTTTTGCCTTTTACAGGTCACTTAAATAAAATCATAGTTTTAGCCTTTTTTAACTAGCTTCTTTCACTTATCCTAATTCATTTTTTATAATTGTATTGTGGTAAAATTCAAATAACATAAAATTTGCCATTTTAACCATTTTTAAGTGATGTTAGTTATATTAGCCCACCACCCATCTGTCACATTTTTGTACTGTGATAGCTTGCATATTGCTGTGATGCAGGGTCACCCATGGTAGACAGATTTTAGAGGAGCTTCCAGACTAAGACAGAGTAGGAAAAAATGCCTTGGAATCTACTTCTGAAAATTAGCCAATGAAAGCACTAAAGGTCAAAACAGAATACTTTCTCTCCAATATAGTGCTAGAAGGTGAGCCCCTAGGTTGAAAGGCACACAAAATGCACTGTGGCCAAAATAATGAACTCAAGCATATCAATTGTGAAGATGGTATAGGACTGGGTAATGTTTCATTCTGTTGTACATGGCTCACCAGTACTCAGGTCAACTCAACAGCAGCTGCAATAAAAAGTTAACCTTCATGATATTATGCTACCATAAGTAAAGGTACTATCTATTTAAGGACAGTATTGTCACCCCCAAACAGAAACTATATCCATCAAATAATATATTCTCACCTCTCCCTGATCCTGGTAACTTCTAATCAACTTTCTTTCTCTATGAACTTGCCTATTCTAGATATTGCATATATGAGGAATCATAAAATGCTTGTATTTTTGTATCTGGCTTATTTCACTTCACATAGTGTTTCAAGGTTTATCCATGTTGTAGCATGCATTTTTATGGTTGCATAATATTCCATTGTATATATATATATGCCACATGGCATTTATCTGTTGATGGACACTTGGATTGTCTCCACTTGTTTGCTGTTGTGAATAATACTGCTATGAACATTGATGTACAAGTGTCTGAATCCTTGTTTTCAATTATTTTGGTTATTTACCTAGCATTGGAATTGCTGGGGCATATGGTAATTCTATGTTTAAGTTTTTGAAAATCCACCAAAATGTTTTCCACAATGTTTGCACCATTTTGCATTCCCATCAGCAATGAATGAGTGCTCCTATTTCTTCACATTCTTGTCAACATTTGTAATTTTCTGTTTTTTTTTGTTGTTTGTTTGTTTTATAATAGCTGTCCTAATGAGTATGAAGAGGTATTTCATGGTGGTTTTGACTTGTATTTCCCTAGTGACTAATAATGTTGAGCATCTTTTCATGTACTGTTGGCCATTTTATATTTTCAAGTTTTTTACCTCTTTTTGATGGAGTTGTTTGTCTTTTTCTTACTCAGTATATATATTCTTGGTATTAAACCCTTGTCAGATACATGGTTTGAAGATATTTTCTTCAATTCTATAAGTTGCCTTTTCACTTTGCATAATGTCCTATGATGCACAAAAGTTTTTAATTACTTTTGAAAAGTCTAATTTAACTCATGCTTTTAGTGTTGTATCTAATAATTTATTCCAAATATGTTGTTAAATATGGATGATTTTTCTTGAAGTCCCTATTTTGTTTCTAGTTCATGCTGTGAGTTTTACTCAATTCATGATGACCCCATGTGTTCAGAGTAAAACTGCTCCATTGGGGTTTTAAGGCTGTGACCTTTGGCAGCAGATTGCCAGGTTCGTCTTCTGAGGCACCTTTGAGTAGGTTCGAAGTACCAAACTTTTGGCTAGTCGACTGCTTAACCCTTTGCGCTACCCAGGATCTCCTAGTTCATCTTTAAACTGATGATATAAAATTTGTTTTACTTAGGGATATCATTCTCAGACTCCGCATACTGGGTATGCTCTGGGTTTTATCTTCTAGTTTTTGCCACATGGACATCAAAGCTTATGTTTGACAAATATGCCCAAAGCAAAAGCCTATTTCAGTTTGCCATTTATGTCCTTTGCCTTCCACTTCACTTAGTTTTGAACCTCTCAGTATTTCTTACTAATTTGCTAACTTATTGTTTTATTTAAATTTCTGATTTATTTTGTTTATCATTTTAATAGGTTTCAGAAGTAGCATCAATCAGGTTGACAAGTTTTCTATCATAATGACAGATAAAAACTCCATTATTGCTATTTTCCCTATCTCATCATAAAGGTGATAGTGTTTTGTAAGTTGTTAAATATCATTATCTTTTTTAAAATTCTCTTCTGCAGGAGGCCCAGTGGTGCAGTGGTTAAGAGCCTGGCTGCTAACTGTAATGTTGGTGGTCTGAACCCACCAGCAGCTCCATGGGAGAAAGATGTGATAGTCTGCCTCCTTAAAGATTTACAGCTTTGGAAACCCTGTGGGATAGCTCTACACTGTCCTGTAGGATCACTGTGTCAGAATTGACTCAGCAGCAATGGTTTTTGATGTTGTTGGTTGTATTTTTTTTATACTTAGTGGAAAAAATAGTTTTAAGTTTTTCAAAATGAGTTTCCTGAGATCAAAATCCTAAATAGGCTAAGACATGTTTTCTAATATTAGCATATACCTACTAATTCTTATGGTAGTAGTATTTTTGAATTAATCAAATCTTTGAATTAATTAATTGATAGTGCAGGAGAATCAGCCTATGAAGTGGGATTTATTTTGTGTCTTTGGATTTTATTTTTATACTGTGAGAGTTAGAAATCTTCTCATACGACTTCTCATCAACTCAGTTTACTAACAACATATTTGCCATTCCTCTTTTCTTTTAGACTCCAGGTACAGGCAGGTGCCAATAAAGTTGTATGCCTAAAAACCATTTCAAGTTATTTGGTAAATGCTTTCTTTATTTCTTTCACAATACCTCTAAAGTTCTTGTATTCATGCTTAATATAGCCAGGAAGTAATTTATTCATAATAAAGATAATTGATATAACCCCAAAACCAAACCTGTTGCCTTTGAATGGATTCCAATTCATATCGACCCTATAAGTGTAGAACTGCCCCATGGGGTTTCCAAGGAGCGGCTGGTGGATTCGAACTGCCAACCTTTTGGTTAACAGCCAATCTCTTAACCACTACACCACCAGAGCTCCAATAATTGATACAGAAACTAAAAATTTAATTTACTTGGTGATTTAATTTGTAAGAACTCATTTACCAATCAAAAAGTCAGCAGCTCGAATCCACCAGCCACTCCTTGGAAACCGTATGGGGCAGTTCTACTCTGTTGTCCTTCAGGGTCGCTATGAGTCCAAATAGACTTGATGGCAATGGGTTGGTATTTAGGCAGATAGTCCTTATTTTACATATATGTTCATTTAATTCCTGTTTAAAAATTCAAGTCTATAACTTTTTGTTTTTCTTAAGAAAAGATGGTAGAATACTATTCCTCCTGGGATGGGAGTTTCAACAGGAACAGATTCTACTTCTCGCATCAGTAAATATGCCAGGGAAATCACACTAAATAGGAAATTATCTACAACACAAGAATTTCCTTGTCACTCTGTCTCTTGCATAAACAACTCTAGAAAATTTATAACATATGAATACTTCGTGATTAATTTTGAAAATTTACTCCATTTTTCCTTAAAATCAAAGAGAAAATGCTAAACTATGAACACAAAGATATTACGGAACAAAGAAGGGAGCTTTAAGTCAAATTGTTCTTTCATATTTTCACTCCGACATACTAGAATTATCTTCCCCAAAAGTATATGCCTCTGAATCATTGTATTCAACTCATTCAATTTACGATCTTAAAGGATAAAGCGCTAACTCTTTAGAAAATTGAGCACTATTTCACTCTACTTTCCAAGCAAATGACTAAGCTCTCCTTGCATGTACCTTACAGTCCAGGCATACTGTTAGCTTTATGTTTTCTGGACAAGTCCTACTATTTCTATATTTCAGCATGGAACAACATTGATTTTATTCCTATTTTATGTCCATGGAAATTCTTTAAGGAAGATCTTGAAGGTCACTTACTTTTTATTCTCCTTCTTATCTATCCTTCACTTCTTCCATTGCAATGCAAAACTTGTAGCTTGTAATTTCACGGCATGTTTCATTGAGTTCTGTCACAATTAGATGTTTATACATCTTCCCTCTTCTCCCCAAGTGGGGTGTAAAATAGCTGAGGGCCATTCCTTGAGTGGATGAATCTAAGCAAAAGCCTTTTACTAAAGAGAATGAACACAAAAATATCAATGCTTTAATTTGATAAGCACCTGCAATGAGGGTGATGCTCTGGCACACATGGATAATTTGATGCTATTTGAATAGCGTTCCTGACTTTTGGATGCATATTGCGTTATTCATCACACACACACACGCACACACACACACATACATGCGCCTAACTTAATGTGAGTTTAATACAACACAGAGTGGTTAAAACCTCAGAACAGATGGCTGTGTAGGGTTATGAAAAGAAGTAAAAATGTGGCAAATGAGTGAGGAGGAGAATGCAGTTTTTTTTTTTTTTTTTTTTTTTACACAATACTGACTCAATTTGCCTTAATAGGGTGCTTAGCTTAATAAGGATACAGGCAGGTGGAAAGGAAGCCACCTATTTCCTGAAACTTAGTGATGACACAAAGGTGTTATTTCTCATCAGTAAGCTTGTTCCATGCCTCCTTAGGATCTCTTGTGGTTAGTATAATATATAAATTCAGTTTGATTGCAAAATAAGCTAACTTCAGCATGGAAAAAATAGTCCTTGTTGCCACAGAAGATTAGAACTGACAAGACAGAGCAGAGAGAGAATAGATTTTAGCTTTGAATAAACCACATGGAAGATAAGTAGGGAAAGGATTGAAGAAATTTTTGTCTTTGCAGCAATTTAGGAAGACAAATATTTTAGGAAAAATTAACAGAGCTAAATAATTGTAATTAAATAATAGAACTAATAAAAGCATGGACTAATTCAATGAAAAAAGGCCTCTATTGTAAGAAGAATTATTTCTACCACTAAAAGGGGCTATAATTGTCAAGCTGCAATGGCAAAAGATATTTAAATGCATATAACAAAGGATTTTTATCCAGAATATAAAAATAATATTTACTAATCAATATAAGAAAGAAAAATAACCTAATAGAAAAATGGGCAAAAGGCACGAACAGGCATTGCAAGGAAAAAACAAGAGCTAATTAGCATATGAAAAGTTTTCCATAATTAATAATTGGAGAAATGGATATTAAGACTAGAAGGAGATACTTTTTTATGCCCATCATATTGGCAGCAATTGAAAAGTCTAATGGTACCAAGTATAGGCAAGAAATTGGAACATGAGCAATTCTTATTCAATGCAAACAAGAGTGTAATTGGTGCAAACTCTTTAAAAAATAAAGTAGGCTTATTTTGTAAAGGTGAACATTTATAAACTTCTTAAACACAGTAACTGAATTCCTAAGTATATGGTCTAGAGAAATTATTCTATAGGCATTGAGAAACATATAAAAACATATTTATGGCTGTGCTTTCCTTAATAGCAAGAACAAAAACAAAGCAACAAAAACCACAAGCCTGGAAGTAAGTCAAATACCTGTTGATTGAAACGGATAAAATAATAATTGCACATAATGAAATATTTAAGCCATTGAAAATGAATGGCACAGTCTGCAAAGAAACTTGGATGCATCATAGAAACTATGTTGAGTGGGAAAAGAATTATTGCCACTTTAAAGCTCAAAGCCAATAAACATCAATACCAGATAGGTGGAAATAATAATTTAAAAATGCATGTAAATAATGGCTACAAAATTCAGGCATTGGTTTATCTCTTTAGGAAAAGAGTACTGAATATAAGATCTCAGCTGCAAGGGTGTTGCTAGTGTTCTAGTTGTTATGTTCCATGATGGAGTCACAGGTGTGATTTTACTATTTTGCTTAATAAGTCTGTTGCATATATCAATTTAATGTTGCAAATACATTTTTAAATGAATATCCAAAATAAAGGATTGTCTCTTAATAGACATTGACATTGTGTGAATCAGAAACCAAAAACAAAAATTAGAGGGATTATTCAAAAGAAATTGGAATAAGTTTAATAGTAAATCAAACTTAGTAATTATTTTTGCATTAGTAATTGGACTGGAACCAAGCTTGGAACTTTTTGCAGTCAATACTGCATTTAAGTCACTGACCTTTAACAAAATACAAAATATCAGATACAAATACTGTAAAAATTAAAAAAAAAAATGACACAGGGACAGATACTGTGTATATAAAAATATAACCCATTGCCGTTGAGTCGATTCTGACTCGTAGAGACCCTCTAGGACAGACTAGAACTGCGCCATAGGCTTTCCAAGGAGCAGAGGGTAGATTAGAACAGCCAACATTTTGGTTCGCAGCTGTGCTCTTAACCGCTGCACAACCAGAACTCCATATAAAAATAGAGAGTGATAATAAAAATTTATCAAGGACACACACTAATTAATGTCTAGTTATTTAATGGCACCGGTTCTGCTTATGATCTTGTCAATTTGCATCTTGCATATCAATCATGTTAGGATCGACACAGTAATGGAGAGAGCAATTTCATAAGAGATTTACTGATAGTAACCTGGGTTGTGCTACTAACCAGGAATGAATATTTTAAAGTAGCTTTTTTGTGTAAGAGATAATATATTGATCTGAAAAATAGACAGTTCCCAATAAGCTTTGATTAATGAGTACATAGCTCTTAAATTTTGATTAAATATATTTATGGTTTCCAGGACCAGGAAGTGCTTCTGGATTCCATGATAAATTTGAAGAATTGCCCCATACAGTTTCCAAGGAATGCCTGGTGGATTTGAAATGCCAACCTCTTGGTTAGCAGCCATCACTTGTAACCACTACACCACCAGGGTTTCCCAAATAGTTATTAGATATATTCTTACTACTTGAAAGCCCTGTTTACATGGGAAATTATTTGAAAGGGGGGAAAAAAAATACCACTAAAGGAAAAACATACCGCTATTGATTTAAAAACAAAGAAAGTATTCTTTAATATTCAAAGTTTATAAATATGGTTCCAGATTGCTAAATTATAAAGAAATGTTAGTCTGCAGAAAGAGGAGGACCCACTGCAGTTCAGTTAATTCTGATTCCAACTTACAGCTACCCTATAGGAAACACTAGAACTGCCCCATAGTTTTTTTCAAGGAGCAGCTGGTAGATTCAACCTTTTGGTTAACAGGCAAGCTCTTAACCATTGTGCCTCCAGGATAGGAAGAGGAAGGCATCTTGTAAACCCATGGTTAGAGAAGGGGTTGGAAAAGAGAAAGAAAGATAAGAAAACAAAGTTGTAAATTCATTGTTTTGGCATCAGGTTGCTTAGGACGTATTTTGAATTAAAGTATAAATGAATCATTAAATAAATATAACTCTTAACATTTGGTTCAAATTGAAAGTTTTCCCCTTAAAATGATCAAAGATGTGAAAACAAGTTCACAGGAAGGCAAATAAAATACCTATTTGTATGCAGAAAGTATTTTTCTTTCCCCATTGAAGAAATTAAAGCAGTTATTTATTAGCAAAAAAAAAAAATTTTTATATGTCTACAAATGCTCAGTAGCTCTAGAAATTTTATGCTTATCTTTATGCTGTGTAAAATAGGAAAACACACACACAAACACAAAGGCAAACTCTACTCCCACTTAAACACACTTACTCCAGGTATCCCGACCTCATTGCATACTGCATGAGGCTAAAGGTTATCAGTTGCACAGCCACTCAACTTTTATTGGGCAATCATACAGTGCTCCTCTGGAAACACCTAGTACGCTGGAGAGACTACATATGTGGTTGTTATAAGGAAAAAAATGCATTACTCTGTTGCTTGCTTGCTTCTGTGCCTAATCCACTCCTCTTATATCTCAAAAGTGGTTGGTTTAACACATACCCTATGTTGATGTGGCCTCATTGACATGATAAAGAAAACTTTATTCTCAAATGGGATCACATCCACACTTAAAAGTATTAAGATTTGTAACACATATTTTTTGGTGACACAATTCAATCCCCAATACTATCTTTCCACACATACCAATAAGTGTATCTTTCCACTGGAGTTCTTTGACACAAAAATGCACTTCGTTGAAATAGCAGACAGATACATTTCTTTTGTTTTATTTACCTGAAGGCACTAAAACAATTATAATTAGCTATGCAAATATTTATGGAGCCCTGGTGGAGCAATCGAAAAATTCGAAAAAGTTGGCAGTTTGAATCTACCAGCCGCTCTTTGGAAACCCTATGGGGCAATTCTATTCTGTCCTATAGGGTCACTATAAGTCAGAATTGACCCAATGACAATATTTTTTTACCCCAGTGGTACATTTGTTAAATATTCAGCTGCTTTTTAACTAAAAGGTTAGCAGTTTGAACCTATCCACAGGTCAGCGGGAGTAAAGACATGGACATCTGTACCTGTTAGGATTACAGCCTAGAAAACTCTAGGGGGCAGTTTTACTTTGTCATATAGGGTTTCTATGAGTAGAAATTTTACAACAACATACTAATTTTAGAGTTCCCTCATCAAATGACAGATATTATCTAAAAAAAGCTTATCATAATTAAAAAAAATGAATAATCCTTTTAACTTGAAAATTACAAGGTAAGTGTCTTATTTATCTAGTAATACTATAACACAAATACCACAAGAAGATGGTTTTAACAAAAATATATGTATATATTATTTCTCACTGTTGAGGAGGCTAGATGTCCAAATTCAGAGGGCCAGCTCTAGGGAAAGGATTTCTTGTTGAGCTCTGGGGAAAGTCCTTATCTCCTTTCAACATCTGTGGGCCCAGCTTTCCATGGAAACCTCCCTGTCTTGGCATCAATCTCCTGGGTCTAGAGAGTTCTCAGCACAGAGACCCTGGGTCCAAAGGGCAAGCTCTGCTCCTGGCTCTTCTTTTTTGGTGGGAGTGTGTCTCTGCCTCCCCGCCCCCCCGCCACTGCCCTTCTGCTCACTTCTGTCTCCCTTTATCCCTTGTAAAATAAAAGATGATGTAGGCCACACCCCAGGGAAACTTCCCTTACATCAGATCAGGTCTGTGACCTGAGTAAGGGTGTTGCATCCCAACCTAATCCCCATTGACAAGACCTAACTCTGCCTCATTGACATAATGACAGCTCACTGCGTAACGGGACCATAACCACAAGCACAGAGGCTAGGATTTACAACACATTACGAAACGGAGGACAAACACACATTACTGGGAATAGTGGCCTAACCAAGTTGACACATATTTTTGGAGGGCACAATTCAGTCCATGACCTTATGTATTTACCAAATGGGTTCCTATATACTGTTAACACATTATATTATTGTCACAGACAATTAAAACTCAATGTAGGTTTTAGTTTTTGAACGTATGTTTGAAATTTTACAGTGTTCTGTAGCATGTTGTTGTTGTTATGTGCTGTGGAGTTGGTTCAGACTCAGAGCAACCCCATGTACCACAGAACAAAATACTGCCTGGTCCTGCGCCATCCTTACAATCATTGTTATGCTTGAACCCATTGTTGCAGCCACTGTGTCAATCCATCTCGTTGAAGGTCTTCCTCTTTTCCATTGACCCTATACTTTACCAAGCATAATGTCCTTCTCCAGGGACTGATCCCTCCTGACAACATGTCCAAAGTATGTAAGACGCAGTGTCATCATCCTTGCCTCTAAGGAGCATTCTGGTTGTACTTCTTTCAAGACAGATTTGTTTGTCCTTTTGGTACATTCAAAATTGTTTGCTAACACCACAATTCAAAGGCATCCATTCTCCTTCGATCTTCCTTATACATTGTGCAGCTTTCACATGCGTATGAGATAATTGAAAACACCATGGCTTGGGTCAGACGCACCTTAGTCTTCAAGGTGACATCTTTGCTTTTCAACACTTTAAAAAGGTCCTTTGCAGGAGATTTTCCCAATGCAATGAGTCTTTTTATTTCTTGACTTCTGCTTCCATGGGTGTTGATTGTGGGTCCATGTAAAATGAAATCCTTGACAACGTCAGCCTTTCTCCATTTATCATGATGTGGTTTATTGGTCCAGTTGTGAGGATTTTTGTTTTCTTTATGTTGAGGTGCAACCCATACTGAAGGTTGTGGTCGTTGATCTTCATCAGTAAGTGCTTTAAGTCCTCTTCACTTTCAGCAAACAAGATTGTGTTATTTGCATAACACAGGTTTTGAATGAGTCTTCCTCCAATCTTGATGCCCTATTCTTCATATAGTCCAGCTTCTCAGATTATTTGTTCAGCATAGATTGAATAGGTATGGTGAAAGAATACAACCCTGACACACACCTTTCCTGACTTTAAACCATGCAGTATCCCCTTGTTCTGGCCAAACAACTGCCTCGTGATCTATGTACAGTTTCTTCATGAGCACAATTAAGTGTTCTGGAATTGCCATTCTTTGCAATGTTGTCCATAATTTGTTATGATCCACACAGTCGAATGCCTTTGAATAGTCAATAAAACACAGGTAAACATCCTTCTAGTATTCTCTGCTTTCAGCCAGGATCCATCCGACATCAGCAACAATATCCCTGGTTCCACATCCTCTTCTGAATCTGGCCTGAATTTTTGGCAGTTGCCTTCTATATACTGCTGCAGCCAATATACAGAATAGAAGATTTCAAAGGGTGGCTCAAGAAGACAAAGTAAAGTATTATAATGACATGCGTAAAGAGCTGGAGATAGAAAACCAAAAGGGAAGAACACACTCGGCATTCCTCAAGCTGAAAGAACGGAAGAAAAAATTCAAGACTAGAGTTGAAATAGTGAAGGATTCTATGGGAAAATACTAACTGGCAGAGGAAGCTTCAAAAGATGTAAGGAATACACAGTCATTATACCAAAAATAATTAGTCAATGTTCAACCATTTCAAGAGGTAGCATATGATTAGGAACCAATGGTACTGAAGGAAGAAATCTAAGCTGCACTGAAGGCATTGGTGAAAAGCAAGGCTCCGTGAATTGATGGAATATCAATTGAAATGTTTCAATAAATAGATGCAATCCTGGAAGTACTCACTCATCTATGCCAAGAAATTTGTAAGACAGCTGCCTGGCCAACCAACTGGAAAAGATCCATATTTACGCCTATTCCCAAGAAAGGTGATCCAAACGAATGAGGAAATTATCTAACAATAGCATTAATATTAGATTCAAGCAAAATTTTGCTGAAGATCATTCAAAAGTGGCTGAAGCAGTTCCATAACATAAACATTTGAAAAAAAAAAAAGGTGTTTTTATCTAGTTGGTTCCAATTCATAGCGACCCTAAAGGATGGAACAGAACTGCCCCATAGGCTTTCCAAGGAGCAGTTGGTGGATTTGAACTGCTGACCTTTGGTTAGTAGCTGTAGCTTTTAACCACTATACCACCAGAGTTTCCATTTGGATAATAAACATAATTATATACATCATGGAAAAAAAAATTACATTGAACTACTTTGGGATACTTAAGTATGATGCAACAGCTGATTTATGATTTTATCTAATTGTTACTCCATGTTGAAAACAATCATTTGAGCTGTCATCCAGTCCATTCCAACTCATGGCTAACCCATGTGTGCAGATCAGCAGACCTTTCTTCTGAGGTCTCTCTTCTGTGAGGATTTGAACCAATAATGATATTGGCAGATATCAATAGAAGATAAAAATAACCACTAAAACTATTAAGTGCAAATTAAGTGGGTGCATTTTTACTGTTGTTTTTCGTTAGTGCTGATAGGTTGTGATTAATTATAGATCATATATACGTAACTATATATTTAATTAGGAGCTTTGGTGGCACATTGCTTAAGCACTCAGCTGATAATAAAAAAAGGTGAGTAGCTCCAACCCATCAGCCAATCTGCTGGAGAAAGATGTCGCAGTCTGCTTCTGTAAAGATTATAGCCTTGAAAACAACATGGGGCCATTCTACTCGGTCCTATAGGGTCGCTATGAATTGGGTTTATATATTATAGGTGATATATGTTGTTGTTAGGTACTGTCCAGTTGGTTCTAACTCATAGCAGGCCTAGATACAAAAGAAGGAAACACTGCCTGGTCCTGCACCATCCACAAAATCATTGCTATATTTGAGCCCATTGTTGTAGCCACTGTGTCAATCCGTCTCATTGAGGGTCTTCGTCTGTTTACCTTACCCTCTATTTTACCAAACATGATGTCCTTCTCCAAGGGTGGTTCCTACTGGTAACGTGTCCAAAGTAAAAGAGACAAAGTCTCACCATCCTCGCTTCTAAGGAACATTCTGGTCATACTTCTCCCAAGACAGATTTGTTCATTCCTCTGGCAGTCCATTGTATATTCAATATACTTCAACAACACCATAATTCAAAGGCATCGGTTTTTCTTCAGTCTTCCTTATTCATTGTCCAGTCCTTGCATGCATATGAGGTGATTGAAAATATCCTGGTTTGGATCAAGTGCACTTTAGTCCTCAAAGTGACATCTTTGCTTTTTAACATATTACACATTTTGCTGTCTTTTGCAGCAGATTTGCCCAAAGCATTACATCTTTTGATTTCTTGACTGTTTTTTTCCATGGACATTGACTGTGGATTCAAGTAAAATGAAATTCTTGACAACGTCAATCTTTCCCAATTTGTCATGATGTTGTTTATTGGTCCAGTTGTGAGGATTTTTGTTTTCTTTATGTGGAGTTGTAATCCATACTGAAGGCTGTGGTCTTTGAACTTCGTCATTAATGCTTCAAGTCCTCTTCACTTTTTCAGCAAGCAAGGTTGTGTCACCAGCATATCACAGAGTGTTGAGTCTTCCTCCAATCCTGATGCCGAGTTCTTCTTCATATACCCAGCTTCTCAAATTATTTGCTAAGCATATAAATGAAGTATGGTGAAAGGATACAACTCTGATGTACACATTTCCCGATATTAAATCACACAGTATCCCTTTGTTCTGTTCGTATGATGATCTCTTGGTCTATGTACAGGTTCTGCATGAGCACAATTAAGTGTTCTGCAATTCCTATTCTTCATGATGTTATCCATAATTTGTTAGGATCCACACACTCAAATTCCATTGCATAGACAATAAACCACAGGTAAACATTTTTCTTGTATTCTTTCTTTCCATCAAGGACCATCTGACATCAGCAATGATATGCCTCATTTCATGTCCTCTTCTGAATCTGGCTTGAATTTCTGGCAGTTCACTGTAGGTGCTACAAATGTTTTTCAATTATCTTCAGCAAAATTTTACTTGCAGATGATATTAATATTATTCAATACTTTCTGAATTCTTTTGGATCACATTTCTTTGGAATGGGCAAAAATATGAATCTTTTCCACTCATTGACCAGGTAGCTGTCTTCCAGATTGTATATATATATACCAAAAAAAAAAAAAAACAAACCTACTGCTGTTGAGTCAATTCTGACTCATAGCGACCGTATAAGACAGAGTAGAACTGCCCCATAGAGGTTCCAAGGAGTGCCTAGTGAATTCAAATTGTTAACATCTTGATTAGCAGCTGTAGCAATTAACCACTACAGCACCAGGGTTTCCATATATGTGTGTTGTTATTGTTGGTAGGTGCTGTCGAGTCGATTCCAACTCATAGCGACCCTGTGCACAACAGAACGAAACACTGCATGGTCCTTCACCATCCTTACAATCATTGTTATGCTTGAGCTTATTGTTGCAGCCACTGTGTCAATCCACCTAGTTCAGGGTCTTCCTCTTTTCCGCTGACCCTGTACTCTGCCAAGCATGATGTCCTTCTCCAGGGACTCATTCCTCCTGACAACATGTCCAAAGTATGTAAGACACAGTCTCGCCATCCTTGCCTCTAAGGAGCATTCTGGCCGCACTTCTTCCAAGACAGATTTGTACATTCTTTTGGCAGTCCAAGGTATATTCATTATTCTTCACCAACACAATTCAAAGGCATCAACTCTTCTTCAGTCCTCCTTATTCATTGTCCAGCTTTAACATGCATATGATATGATTGAAAATACCATGGCTTGGGTCAGGCACACCTTAGTCTTCAGGGTGACATCTTTCCTCCTCAACACATTGAAGAGGTCCTTTGCAGCAGATTTGCCCAATGCAATGCATCTCTTGATTTCTTGACTGCTGCTTCCATGGCTGTTGATTGTGGATCCAAGTAAAATGAAATCCTTGACAACTTCAATCTTCTCTCCCTTTATCATGATGTTGCTCATTGGTCCAGTTGTGAGGATTTTTGTTTTCTTTATATTGAGGTGCAATCCATACTGAAGGCTGTGGTCTTTGATCTTCATTAGTAAGTGCTTCAAGTCCTCTTCATTTTGAGCAAGCAAGTTTGTGTCATCTGCGTAACGCAGGTTGTTAATAAGTGTTCCTCCAATCCTGATGCCCCATTCTTCTTCTTATAGTCCAGCTTCTCGTATTATTTGTTCAGCATTCAGATTAAATAGGTATGGTGAAAGAATACAACCCTGATGCACAACTTTCCTGACTTTAAACCAATCAGCATCCCCTTGTTCTCTCCGAACAACTGGCCCTTGATCCATGTAAAGGTTCTTCATCAGCACAATTAAGTGTTCGGGAATTCCCATTCTTTGAATTGTTATCCATAGTTTGTTATGATCCACACAGTCGAATGCCTTTGCATAGTCAATAAAACACAGGTAAACATCCTTCTGGTATTCTCTGCTTTCAGCCAGGATCCATCTGACATCAGCAATGATATCCCTGGTTCCACGTCCTCTTCTGAAACCATCCTAAATTTCTGGCAATTCCCTGTCAATATTCTGCTGCAGCTGTTTTTGAATGATCTTCAGCAAAATTTTGCTTGTGTGTGATATTAATGTTATTGTTCTATAATTTCCACATTCAGTTGGATCACCTTTCTTGGGAATAGGCATAAATATGAATCTCTTCCAGTCAGTTGGCCGGGAAGCTGTCTTCCATATTTCTTGGCATAGTTGAGTGGGCACCTCCAGCGCTGCATCTGTTTGTTGAAACATCTCAACTGATATTCCATTAATTCCTGGAGCCTCATTTTTTGCCAATGCCTTCAGAGCAGCTTGGACTTCTTCCTTCAGTACCATCAGTTCCTGATCATATGCCACCTCTTGAAATGTTGAATATCGACTAATTCTTTTTTGATATAATGATTCTGTGTATTCCTTCCATCTTCTTTTGATGCTTCCTGCATCATTTAATATTTTCCCCATGGAATCCTTCCCTATTGCAACTCGAGCCTTGAATTTTTTCTTCAGTTCTTTCAGCTTGAGACATGCTGAGCATGTTCTTCCCTTTTGGTTTTCCATCTCCAGCTCTTTGCAAATGTCATTATAATACTTTCCTTTGTCTTCTCAAGAGGCCCTTTGAAATCTTCAGCTCTTCTACTTCATCAATTCTTCCTTTTGCTTTAGCTGCTCGACGCTCCAGAGAAGTTTCAGAGTTTCCTCTGACATCCTTCTTGGTCTTTTCTTTCTTTCCTGACTTTTCAGTGACCTCTTGCTTTCTTCATGGGTGATGTCATTCCACAACTCATCTGGTCTTCGGTCACTAGTTTTCAGTGCTTCAAATCTATTCTTGAGATGGTCTCTAAATTCAGGTGGGATATACTCAAGGTCATATTTTGGCTCTCGTGGACTTGCTCTGATTTTCTTCAGTTTCAGCTTAATCTTGCATATGAGCAATTGATGGTCTGTTCCACAGTTGGCCCCTGGCCTTTTTCTGACTGAAGATATTGAGCTTTTCCATCGTCTCTTTCCACAGATGTAGTCAATTTGATTTCTGTGTGTTCCATCTGGCGAGGTCCATGTGTGTAGTTGCCGTTTATGTTGGTGAAAGAAGGTATTTGCAATGAAGAAGCCGTTGGTCTTGCAAAATTCTATCATTTGATCTCCAGCATTGTGTCTGTCACCAAGGCCATATTTTTCAACTACTGATTCTTCTTCTTTGTTTCCAACTTTTGCATTCCAATCGCCAGTAATTATCAATGCATCTTGATTGCATGTTTGATCAATTTCAGACTGCAACAGCTGATAAAAATCTTCTATTTCTTCATCTTTGGCCCTAGTGTTTGGTGCATAAATTTGAATAATAGTTGTATTAACTGGTCTTCCTTGTAAGCATATAGATATTATCCTATCACTGACAGCGTTATACTTCAGGATAGATCTTGAAACATTGTTTTTGATGATGAATGCAACACCATTCCTCTTCGAGTTGTCATTCCCAGCATAGTAGACTATATGATTGTCGGATTCAAAATGGCCAATACCAGTCCATTTCAGCTAATGCCTAGGATATCGATGTGTATGTGTTCCATTTCATTTTGATGATTTCCAATTTTCCTAGATTCATACTTCGTACATTCCAGGTTCCAATTATTAATGGATGTTTGCAGCTGTTTCTTCTCATTTTGAGTCATGCCACCTCAGCAAATGAAGGTCCTGAAAGCTTTACTCCATTCACGTCATTAAGGTTGACTCTACTTTGAGGAGGCAGCTCTTCCCCAGTCATCTTTTGAGTACCTTCCAACCTGGGGGGCTCATCTTCCAGCAGTATATCAGCTGTGATGCTGGAAGCTATGCCACTGGTATTCAGATACCAGCAGGGTCACCCATGGAGGACAGGTTTCAGCTGAGCTTCCAGACTAAGACAGACTAGGAAGAAGGACCCAGCAGTCTACTTATGAAAAGCATTAGCCAGTGAAAACCTTATGAAAAGCAGTGGAACATTGTCCGTGTGTGTGTGTGTGTGTGTGTGTGTGTATATAAGTAACCCATTAAAAACCCTTTGCGGTCGAGTCGATTCTGACTCATAGTGACTCTGCAGGACAGAGTAAACTGCCCCACAGGGCTTCCAAAGAGCACTTGGTAGATTTGAACTGCCAGCCATTTTGGTTAGCAGCCATAGTACTTAACCACTATGCCATCGGGGTTTCCATATATATATATATATATATAAAGCAACCCATAAGCCTTGCTATCTTAGTTTCTGCTTGATTTTTATACTAAGGAGAGAAATTAAATATGTATTATATTTATATACTAAGTATATAGAATAAATATTTATAAAACAGAGAAATCTGTATTATATAATACATTATATTTATTATATATTAAGTATATACATATATATTTAATTTTTCTCCTTAGTATAAAATTCAAGCACAAAGTAAGGTAGCAGGAGCTATGGTTATTACATACAACTAAAAGCGGGTTTAATGGGAACTGCTTGCTTCTCTGAACATAACTGACAACCTTCTGGTTGTGCTGTCTTCCTGACTGCTTTATTCCACTTTATTTTTCTACTAGTAAAATAAAGAAGGAAAAAAAATTAATAAAAGAAACTACCAGTACGGGAAGAAATTTCAAAATAGAAAATACACTCACCCTCTTTCTCAACTTTTTATTTTGAAAGAGAGCATTTGTTGTATCTTCCTGAGCAAGCGAGGAATTGTGGTTCATTTTCCAGGAAATATTACTTAAATGACAATACCTTAATTTTTTTAAAACCTAGAAAATGTTAGCGTTTTATTATTATTTCCATGAAAACTGAGAAATTCAAAGTTGTAGCTGTTACAAAACATATTCATTATTTTGGGTGTTCACAATAGATGATTGCCAGCAATCTAACATTTCAGGGCTCAAGCATTTGTTATAAAATCTGTTCAATGAATTTATGTGAAATAACATCAGTGGAAATACATTGAAATGCTTAAATATATTACCTGTCAGGTTTTATTCATATAATTCTAATGAGTTGTTTTATTATATATTAAATGGGCCCTATTTTTAAGCCATGTGAAATGGAAAAAGAGTTGAGTAGACTCAAAATGTGAAGAAAATCCCTCAGTTATAAAATTTGAGGTAATATGGTATCAAAGGCCAAATATAAAATTTGTAATAAAAGTTGTAACTTAAATTCTCTTTTGCTTTGTAATACCTGGATATACTGTATTCTAGAAAATTTTCTTAACCATCTTGGCCTCAGTTTCATCATAAGAGAAGAAAAAAAAATTCTTTGGAAGGTTTTCATAAGGATTAACTAAAAAGAAGATGTGTGAAACTGATTTTGCAAATTATAAAACATTATATTAAGAAGCATAATGTTTGGATCTGATTTATACTGTTTTAACTTATTTTTGTAGGAATAGGCTAAAAATAATATTAGAAGAATGAATTAGTGAGGAGGCTAATTTATAAAGAAGCTGGCAGTTATGGATTAAACCCTGTTTCCATTAATTCATTTTAAACAATTCTTAGAGAAGGCATTAAACTAAGCATCAGTTTTTTTAACCTTTAAATAGTAGCGATGATAATAATAACTACTTCACATTACATCTCACAAGAGAAATAAGAAGACACTGGTAATGCCATTTTAGTGTTTTAAAACTCTTTCCTTTGGTGCTCTTTGATGGTTTCCAGTGGTTCCCGTAGACAATTCCAGAGTCGAGGCCAAGAGTCCTTTTAGGTAGGCAAAGACAGACTCTGCCCAGCCCCTCCCCTTCCTTAGTCCCTTCCTTGAGCCACATTAGTCTTCGGAATCATATTCAAATGTATCACCTTCAAGGACTTTGTCTTCCCTCTGCCTGAAATGTTCTTCTCCCAGAAGTATACTTGGCATACCTCTCACCTCCTTCAGGTATCGGTTTGGTCACCAGATCATTGATGAGGTCTTCTACTTAGCTAAAATAGGGTGGACAATTGTGTTATTTCCCACCATTTCATCGGAGGATCCACGAATAGGATTTTTGAATACATCAAAACTCTTTGGCAATATCCATGTGAAACTTTTTGGCCAAGGATATATGACTAGAAAGGACCATAAACACATAAGAGCAGAAGTTTTGAATGCAATTGTGTTTTGCCTCAGGTATTTTTGCATACCTGCCCTCTGCTGTGAGAATAATATGTCCCAGTTAGGAAGTACTTTTTCAGCATGGGTGCCTGAAAGATAAGACATATAGAACCACTCTTTATTGTTCAATAGCATAAAAAAAGCAAATTAATATGAGCAGAAATCCTACTCTAGCCTTCCTTTACCTTCAGATACACTGTATCATTTGCATTCTATGTGCAATAACTAGAATGAGGACAGAGTTGTTTTCATTATATTTTTTCTGCATTCTGTATATGTAGAATTGTAAATGTATACTCCAAAATTCATCCTGTATGTCCTCAATGTAAAGCTAACCTCTAAGTTCATTCATAAAATGAATGAATTCTTTCAAATTACTTTGAATAATCCCTTCAAAATGCTTGTTAATGCTAATTGACAATGAAATGTATCTAAAGAATAACACTGATGTTATTGTTAGTTGCCACTGAGTAGATTCTTACTCATGGCGACCATGTGTGCAGAGTAGAACAGTGCTCCATAGGGTTTTTAAGGCTGTGACCTTTTGGAAGCATATCACTAGCCCTGTTTTCTGAGGCGCCTCCGGTTGGATTTACACTACCAAACGTTTAGCTTGTAGTCAAGAATTTAATCATTTTTGCCACCCAGGGACTCTGAGAGCACTAATAACCTATTTTTATAATTAGGAAGTCATAAGAAAGCTCTTCCAGTCAAAGAGCTAGATATTTGAGGCATTTTTCATACTTTTTTGCATGAGAGGGTGGAACTGTTCATGTTAACTGGCCTTAACTTGAATTTAATGCTCTATATCAACTACATACTAGCTAAAGAAAAAAATATTTTGTTTAAGACTATTTAGATAACATATTCTAACATTTCTACACATACAGTAATAAAATAAAAAAGCAAATATTAGAAAATGCTTGCTTATCAGAAACAGCATTATTGAAGTGAGATCTGCAAAGAAGTAGGAGATAATTTTGGTGAACCAGGGCAAGTCATCTGACCTTTGACTGCTTTGTCTGCAAAATGGGGTTAGCACAGTGATCAGTATCACAGGAATTTTATGAGAAAGAAGGAACAAAGGCAACTTGTAGTTGTCAATGGCTAAATAATTCCTTCGTAATCAACATATTGTGCAGTTAAAAACAGCAGCACCCTAAGGCATAAATATTTTCACAGCCAATAAAAAAATTCTGCCTTATAATGCAGATATAAAACTAAAACTTAAAGTTCACTACATAATTGTATTATCCAACATATTTTTCCAAAAGTAAAATTCATAAAATTACTGAGTGTTTTCTATGATGAAGATAATAAAAATGGAAAAATGTGAAGAGTGTAAGCATTTTTCGATATATTCAGATGGCTTTATTTTTGTTTCTAATGTCGTCTTGCTATTGTGTTGTTGTTCGGTGCTGTCAAGTCAATTCTGACTCATAGTGACCCTAAGTACTATGGAACAAAACAATGCCTGTTCCTATACCCACCTCATAATGATTATTATGTTTGATCCAGCTATTGCAGCCACGGTGTCAATGTATCTCTCTGGGGTCTTCCTCTTCCTTGTTGTCTTAGTTGTCTAGTGCTACTATAACAGAAATACCACAAGTGGATGGCTTTAACAAAGAGAAATTTATTCTCTCACAATCTAGGAGAATAGAAGTCAAATTCATGGTGCCAGTTCCAGGGAGAGGCTTTCTCTCTCTGTTTGCTCTGGAGGAAGGTCCTTGTCATCATTCTCCCTCTGGTCTAGGAGTTTTCACTGCAGGGACCCTGGGTCCAAAGGACTCGCACTCCTCTCTCTTCTTGCTTGGTGGTAATGAGGTCCCCTGTCTCTCTGCTTCCTTGTCTCTTTCATATGTCAAAAGAGATTGACTTTAGACACAACCTAATCTTGTAGTTTGAGTCCTGTCTCTTAACATAAATGCCTCTAATCCTACCTAATTAATATCGCAGAGGTAGAATTTACAACACATAGGAAAATCACATCAGATGACAAGATGGTGGACAATCACACAATACTGGGAATCATGGCCTAGCCAAGTTAACAGATATTTTGGGGAAATATAGTTCAATCCATGAAACTTACTGACCCTCTACCAAGAATGATATCCTTCTCCAGGGACTGATCCCTTCTGATAACATGCCCAAAGTAAAAGAGACAAGTCTTACCATCCTCACTTCTAAGGAGCATCCTGGCTCTACATTCAAGACAGATTTTTTCCTTCTGGAAGTCCGTGGTATATTCAATATTCTTTGCCAGCACCAAAAATCAAAGGCATCGGTTCTTCAGCCTTCCTTGTTCATTGGCCAGCTTTTCCATGCATATAAAGAGATTGAAAACACTATGGCTTGGTTTAGGTGCACTTTAGTCCTCAAAGTGACATCTTTGCTTTTTAACACCTTAAAGAGGTCTCTTGCAGCAGATTAACCCAATGCAATATGTCATTTGATTTTTTGACCACTGCATCCATGGGCATTGATTGTGGATCCAAGTAAAATAAAATCCTCAACAACTTCACTATTTTTTTTTTCCATTTGTCGTGATCTTATTGGTCCAGTTTTGAGATTGTTGTTTCCTTTGTATCGTAGTGTACTCCATACTGAAAGCTGTAGACTTCGATCTTCATTAGTGTTTCGAGTCCTCTTCACTTTCAGCAAGCAAGATTGTGTCTTCTGCATATCATGCATTGTTAGTCTTCTCCATTCCTGATGTCATGTTCTCCTTCATATAGTCCAGCTTCTTGGATTATTTGCTCAGCACACAGAATAAGTATGGCAAAAGGGTACAACCATGATGCGTACCTTTTCCTGTTTTAAATCATGTAGTATCCCCTTGTTCTATTGGAAAACTGCCTCTTGGTCTATGTACAGGTCTCTCATGAACACGATTGAGTGTTCTGGATTTTCCATTCTTCTCAATGTTATCCGTACGTAATTTGTTATGATTTACAAAATCCGATACCTTTGCATAGTCGATAAAACAGAGGTAAACGTCTTGTAGTCTTTGCTTTTAGCCAAGATCTGTCTGGCATCAGCAATAATATCCCTTGTTCCACATCTTTTGAATCTGGCTTGAATTTCTGGCAGTTCCCTGTTGTTGTACTTCTGCAACCTACAACCTTTTTGAATTATCTCCAGCAAAATTTTACTTGCATGTAATATTAATGATATTGTTGGAAAATTTCCACATTCTGTTGGATTACCTTTCTTTGCAATGGAAAGATATAGGGATCTCTAGCAGTTGGTTGGCCAGGTAGCTTCCTTTCAAAATTTCTTGGCATAGATGAGTGAGCACATCCGGCATTGCATCAGTGTGTTGAAACATCTCAGTTGATATTTTGTCAATTCCTGGAGCCTTGTTTTTTGCCAAATGCTTCGGTGCAGCTTAAGCTTCTTTCTTCAGTACCTTCTGTCCTTGATCACATGTTTCCTCCTGAAATGGCTGAATATTGACCAATTCTTTTTTTGGTACACTTACTCTGTATTCCTTCCATCTTCTTTTGATGCTTCCTGCATTGTTTAATATTTTCCTTATGTTGTTGTTGTTGTTAGGTGCCGTCAAGCCGGTTCTGACTCATAGCGACCCTATACACAACAGAACCAAACACTGCCCGGTCCTGCGCCATCCTTACAATCATTGTTATGCTTGAGCTCATTGTTGCAGCCACTGTGTCAATCCACCTAGTTCAGGGTCTTCCTCTTTTCCGCTGAACCTGTACTCTGCCAAGCGTGATGTCCTTCTCCAGGGACTGATCCCTCCTGACAACATGTCCAAAGTATGTGAGACACAGTCTGGCCATCCTTGCCTCTAAGGAGCATTCTGGCCGCACTTCTTCCAAGACAGATTTGTTCATTCTTTTGGCAGTTCATGGTATATTCAATATTCTTCGCCAACACCACAATTCAAAGGTGTCAACTCTTCTTCAGTCTTCCTTATTCATTGTCCAGCTTTCACATGCATATGACGTGATTGAAAATACCATGGCTTAGGTCAGGCGCAGCTTAGTCTTCAGGTGACATCTTTGCTCTTCAACACTTTGAAGAGGTCCTTTGCAGCAGATTTGCCCAATGCAATGTATCTTTTGATTTCTTGACTGCTGCTACCATGACTGTTGATTGTGGATCCAACTGAAATGAAATCCTTGACAACTTCAGTCTTTTCTCCATTTATCATGATGTTGCTCATTGGTCCAGTTGTGAGAATTTTTGTTTTATTTATGTTGAGGTGCAATCGTACTGAAGGCTGTGGTCTTTGATCTTCATTAGTAAGTGCTTCAAGTCCTCTTCACTTTCAGCAAGCAAGGTTGTGTCATCTGCATAATGCAGGTTGTTAATAAGTCTTCCTCCAATTCTGATGCCCTGTTCTTCTTCATATAGTCCAGCTTCTCGTATTATTTGTTCAGCATACAGATTAAATAGGTATGGTGAAAGAATACATCCCTGATGCACAACTTTCCTGACTTTAAACCAATCAGTATCCCCTTGTTCTGTCCGAATAACTGCTTCTTGATCCATGTAAAGGTTCCTTGTGAGCACAATTAAGTGTTCTGGAATTCCCATTCTTCGCAGTGTTATCCATAATTTATTATGATCCACACAGTCGAATGCCTTTGCATAGTCAATAAGACACAGGTAAACATCCTTCTGGTATTCTCTGCTTTCAGCCAGGATCCATCTGACATCAGCAATGATATCCCTGGTTCCACATCGTCTTCTGAAACCAGCCTGAACTTCTGACAATTCCCTGTCAATATACTGTTGCAGCTGTTTTTGAATGATCTTCAGCAAAATTTTGCTTGTGTGTGATATTAATGTTATTGTTCTATAATTTCCACATTCAGTTGGATCACCTTTCTTGGGAATAGGCATAAATATGGATCTCTTCCAGTCAGTTGGCCAGGAAGCTGTCTTCCATATTTCTTGGCATAGTTGAGTGGGCACCTCCAGTGCTGCAATTGTTTGTTGAAACATCTCAATTGATATTCCATCAATTCCTGGAGCCTTGTTTTTCACCAGTGCCTTCAGAGCAGCTTGGACTTCTTCTTTCAGTACCATGGGTTCCTGATCATACGCCACCTCTTGAAATGGTTGAATATCGACTAATTCTTTTGGGTATAATGACTCTGTGTATTCCTTCCATCTTCCTTTGATGTTTCCTGCGCCATTTAATATTTTCCCCATAGACTCCTTCCCTATTGCAACTCGAGGCTTGAATTATTTCTTCAGTTCTTTCAGCTTGAGAAACGCCGAGCGTGTTCTTCCCTTTTGGTTTTCCATCTCTGGCTCTTTGCACATGTCATTATAATCCTTTGTCTTCTCGAGAGGCCCTTTGAAATCTTCTGTTCAGTTCTTTTACTTCAGACAGACACGTGGGGGATTTTATATATAGAATCCTTCAATATTGCAATTCAACTCTTGAATTTTTTTTCCAATTTTTTCAGCTTGAGAAATGCATAGAGTGTTCTTCTCTTTTGGTTTTCTAACCCCAGGTCTTTGTACTTTCCTTTATAATATTTTACTTTGTCTTCTCAAGGCACTCTTTGAAATGTTCTGTTGAGATCTTTTTCTTCATTATTTATTCCATGTGCTTTAGCCACTGTATGTCTAAGAGCAAGTTTAATAGTATTTTCTGACACCATTTTGACTTTTTGTTTTTTCCTGTCTTTTTTTTTTTTTTTTTTTTTTTTTTTCCACCTTTTCATAAGTACTATTTTGCTTATTTTTTTTTTTTTTTTTTTTTTTTATAATAACTTTTATTAAGCTTCAAGTGAACGTTTACAAATCCAATCAGTCTGTCACATATAAGTTTACATACATCTCACTCCCTACTCCCACTTACTCTCCCCGTCTTGAGTCAGCCCTTTCAGTCTCTCCTTTCTTGACAATTTTGCCGGCTTCCCTCTCTCTCTATCCTCCCATCCCCCCTCCAGACAAGAGTTGCCAACACAATCTCAAGTGTACACCTGATATAATTAGCTCACTCTTCATCAGCGTCTCTCTCCCACCCGCTGACCAGTCCCTTTCATGTCTGATGAGTTGTCTTCAGGGATGGTTCCTGTCCTGTGTCAACAGAAGGTCTGGAGAGCATGACCGCCGGGATTCCTCTAGTCTCAGTCAGACCATTAAGTTTGGTCTTCTTATGAGAATTTGGGGTCTGCATCCCACTGCTCTCCTGCTCCCTCAGGGGTCCTCTGCTGAGCTCCCTGTCAGGGCAGTCATCGATTGTGGCCGGGCACCAACTAGTTCTTCTGGTCTCAGGATGATGTAGGTCTCTGGTTCATGTGGCCCTTTCTGTCTCTTGGGCTCTTAGTTGTCATGTGGGCTTGGTGTTCTTCATTTTCCTTTGCTCCAGGTGGGTTGAGACCAATTGCTGCATCTTAGATGGCTGCTTGTTACCATTTAAGACCCCAGACGCCACATTTCAAAGTGGGATGCAGAATGATTTCATAATAGAATTATTTTGCCAATTGACTTAGAAGTCCCCGCAAACCATGTTCCCCAGACCCCCGCGCTTGCTCCGCTGAGCTTTGAAGCATTCATTTTATCCCGGAAACTTCTTTGCTTTTGGTCCAGTCCAATTGAGCTGACCTTCCATGTATTGAGTGTTGTCTTTCCCTTCACCTAAAGCAGTTCTTATCTACTGATTAATCAATAAAAAAACCCTCTCCCACCCTCCCTCCCTCCCCCCCTCGTAACCACAAAAGTATGTGTTCTTCTCAGGTTTACTATTTCTCAAGATCTTATAATAGTGGTCTTATACAATATTTGTCCTTTTGCCTCTGACTCATTTCGCTCAGCATAATGCCTTCCAGGTTCCTCCATGTTATGAAATGTTTCAGAGATTCGTCACTGTTCTTTATCGATGCGTAGTATTCCATTGTGTGAATATACCACAATTTATTTACCCATTCATCCGTTGATGGACACCTTGGTTGCTTCCAACTTTTTGCTATTGTAAACAGAGCTGCAATAAACATGGGTGTGCATATATCTGTTTGTATGAAGGCTCTTGTATCTCTAGGGTATATTCCGAGGAGTGGGATTTCTGGGTTGTATGGTAGTTCTATTTCTAACTGTTTAAGATAACGCCAGATAGATTTCCAAAGTGGTTGTACCATTTTACATTCCCACCAGCAGTGTATGAGAGTTCCAATCTCTCCGCAGCCTCTCCAACATTTATTATTTTGTGTTTTTTGGATTAATGCCAGCCTTGCTGGTGTGAGATGGAATCTCATCGTAGTTTTAATTTGCATTTCTCTAATGGCTAATGATCGAGAGCATTTTCTCATGTATCTGTTGGCTGCCTGAATATCTTCTTTAGAGAAATGTGTGTTCATATCCTTTGCCCACTTCTTGATTGGGTTGTTTGTCTTTTTGTGGTTGAGTTTTGACAGAATCATGTAGATTTTAGAGATCAGGCGCTGGTCGGAGATGTCATAGCTGAAAATTCTTTCCCAATCTGTAGGTGGTCTTTTTACTCTTTTGGTGAAGTCTTTAGATGAGCATAGGTGTTTGATTTTTAGGAGCTCCCAGTTATCGGGTTTCTCTTCATCATTTTTGGTAATGTTTTGTATTCTGTTTATACCTTGTATTAGGGCTCCTAGGGTTGTCCCAATTTTTTCTTCCATGATCTTTATCCTTTTAGTCTTTATGTTTAGGTCTTTGATCCACTTGGAGTTAGTTTTTGTGCATGGTGTGAGGTATGGGTCCTGTTTCATTTTTTTGCAAATGGATATCCAGTTATGCCAGCACCATTTGTTAAAAAGGCTGTCTTTTCCCCAGTTAATTGACACTGGTCCTTTGTCAAATATCAGCTGCTCATACGTGGATGGATCTATGTCTGGGTTCTCAATTCTGTTCCATTGGTCTATGTGTCTGTTGTTGTACCAATACCAGGCTGTTTTGACTACTGTGGCTGTATAATAGGTTCTGAAGTCAGGTAAGGTGAGGCCTCCCACTTTCTTCTTCTTTTTCAGTAGTGCTTTGCTTATCCGGGGCTTCTTTCCCTTCCATATGAAATTGGTGATTTGTTTCTCTATCCCCTTAAAATATGACATTGGAATTTGGATCGGAAGTGCGTTAAATGTATAGATGGCTTTTGGTAGAATAGACATTTTTACTATGTTAAGTCTTCCTATCCATGAGCAAGGTATGTTTTTCCACTTAAGTATGTCCTTTTGAATTTCTTGTAGTAGAGCTTTGTAGTTTTCTTTGTATAGGTCTTTTACATCCTTGGTAAGATTTATTCCTAAGTATCTTATCTTCTTGGGGGCTACCGTGAATGGTATTGATTTGGTTATTTCCTCTTCGGTGTTCTTTTTGTTGATGTAGAGGAATCCAAGTGATTTTTGTATGTTTATTTTATAACCTGAGACTCTGCCAAACTCTTCTATTAGTTTCAGTAGTTTTCTGGAGGATTCCTTAGGGTTTTCTGTGTATATAATCATGTCATCTGCAAATAGTGATAACTTTACTTCTTCCTTGCCAATCCGGATACCTTTTATTTCTTTGTCTAGCCTGATTGCCCTGGCTAAGACTTCCAACACGATGTTGAATAAGAGCGGTGATAAAGGGCATCCTTGTCTGGTTCCCGTTCTCAAGGGAAATGCTTTCAGGTTCTCTCCATTTAGAGTGATATTGGCTGTTGGCTTTGCATAGATGCCCTTTATTATGTTGAGGAATTTTCCTTCAATTCCTATTTTGGTAAGAGTTTTTATCATAAATGGGTGTTGGACTTTGTGAAATGCCTTTTCTGCATCAATTGATAAGATCATGTGGTTTTTGTCTTTTGTTTTATTTATGTGATGGATTACATTAATGGTTTTTCTGATATTAAACCAGCCTTGCATACCTGGTATAAATCCCACTTGATCAGGGTGAATTATTTTTTTGATGTGTTGTTGGATTCTATTGGCTAGAATTTTGTTGAGGATTTTTGCATCAATGTTCATGAGGGATATAGGTCTATAATTTTCTTTTTTTGTAATGTCTTTACCTGGTTTTGGTATCAGGGAGATGGTGGCTTCATAGAATGAGTTGGGTAGTATTCCGTCATTTTCTATGCTTTGGAATACCTTTAGTAGTAGTGGTGTTAACTCTTCTCTGAAAATTTGGTAGAACTCTGCAGTGAAGCCGTCCGGGCCAGGACTTTTTTTTGTTGGGAGTTTTTTGATTACCGTTTCAATCTCTTTTTTTGTTATGGGTCTATTTAGTTGTTCTGCTTCTGAATGTGTTAGTTTAGGTAGGTAGTGTTTTTCAAGGAATTCATCCATTTCTTCTAGGTTTTCAAATTTGTTAGAGTACAATTTTTCATAATAATCTGAAATGATTCTTTTAATTTCATTTGGTTCTGTTGTGATGTGGTCCTTCTCATTTCTTATTCGGGTTATTTGTTTCCTTTCCTGTATTTCTTTAGTCAGTCTAGCCAATGGTTTATCAATTTTGTTAATTTTTTCAAAGAACCAGCTTTTGGCTTTGTTAATTCTTTCAATTGTTTTTCTGTTCTCTAATTCATTTAGTTCAGCTCTAATTTTTATTATTTGTTTTCTTCTGGTGCCTGATGGATTCTTTTGTTGCTCACTTTCTATTTGTTCAAGTTGTAGGGACAGTTCTCTGATTTTGGCTCTTTCTTCTTTTTGTATGTGTGCATTTATTGATATAAATTGACCTCTGAGCACTGCTTTTGCTGTGTCCCAGAGGTTTTGATAGGAAGTATTTTCATTCTCGTTGCTTTCTATGAATTTCCTTATTCCCTCCTTGATGTCTTCTATCACCCAGTCTTTTGTCAGGAGGGTATTGTTCATTTTCCAAGTATTTGATTTCTTTTCCCTCGTTCTTCTGTTATTGATCTCTAGTTTTATTGCCTTGTGGTCTGAGAAGATGCTTTGTAATATTTCGATGTTTTGGACTCTGCAAAGGTTTGTTTTATGACCTAATATGTGGTCTATTCTAGAGAATGTTCCATGTGCGCTAGAAAAAAAAGTATATTTTGCAGCAGTTGGGTGGAGAGTTCTGTATAAGTCAATGAGGTCAAGTTGGTTGATTGTTGTAATTAGATCTTCCGTGTCTCTGTTGAGCTTCTTACTGGATGTCCTGTCCTTCTCCGAAAGGGGTGTGTTGAAGTCTCCTACTATAATTGTGGAGGTATCTATCTCGCTTTTCAGTTCTGTTAAAATTTGATTTATATATCTTGCAGCCCTGTCATTGGGTGCGTAAATATTTAATATGGTTATGTCTTCCTGATCAATTGTCCCTTTTATCATTATATAGTGTCCTTCTTTATCCTTTGTGGTGGATTTAAGTCTAAAGTCTATTTTGTCAGAAATTAATATTGCTACTCCTCTTCTTTTTTGCTTATTGTTTGCTTGATATACTTTTTTCCATCCTTTGAGTTTTAGTTTGTTTGTGTCTCTAAGTCTAAGGTGTGTCTCTTGTAGGCAGCATATAGATGGATCGTGTTTCTTTATCCAGTCTGTGACTCTCTGTCTCTTTATTGGTGCATTTAGTCCATTTACATTCAGGGTAATTATAGATAAATAAGTTTTTAGTGCTGTCATTTTGATGCCTTTTTATGTGTGTTGTTGACAATTTCATTTTTCCACATACTTTTTTGTGCTGAGGCGTTTTTCTTAGTAAATTGTGAGATCCTCACTTTCATAGTGTTTGACTTTATGTTAGTTGAGTCGTTACGTTTTTCTTGGTTTTTGTCTTGAGTTATAGAGTTGTTACACCTTTTTGTGGTTACCTCATTATATACCCCTATTTTTCTAAGTAAAAACCTAACTTGTATTGTTCTATATCGCCTTGTATCACTCTCCATATGGCAGTTCAATGCCTCCTGTATTTAGTCCCTCTTTTTGATTATTGTGATCTTTTACTTATTGACTTCCATGATTCCCTGTTATGTGTATTTTTTTTTTAATTAATCTTAATTTGTTTGTTTTTGTGATTTCCCTATTTGAGTTGATATCAGGACGTTCTGTTTTGTGACCTTGTGTTGTGCTGATATCTGATATTATTGGTTCTCTGACCAAACAATATCCTTTAGTTTTTCTTGTAGCTTTGGTTTGGTTTTTGCAAATTCTCTAAACTTGTGTTTGTCTGTAAATATCTTAATTTCGCCTTCATATTTCAGAGAGAGTTTTGCTGGATATATGATCCTTGGTTGGCAGTTTTTCTCCTTCAGTGTTCTGTATATATCGTCCCATTCCCTTCTTGCCTGCATGGTTTCTGCTGAGTAGTCAGAACATATTCTTATTGATTCTCCCTTGAAGGAAACCTTTCTTTTCTCCCTGGCTGCTTTTAAAATTTTCTGTTTATCTTTGGTTTTGGTGAGTTTGATGATAATATGTCTTGGTGTTTTTCTTTTTGGATCAATCTTAAATGGGGTTCGATGAGCATCTTGGATAGATATCCTTTCGTCTTTCATGATGTCAGGGAAGTTTTCTGTCAGAAGTTCTTCAACTATTTTCTCTGTGTTTTCTGTCCCCCCTCCCTGTTCTGGGACTCCAATCACCCGCAGGTTATCCTTCTTGATAGAGTCCCACATAATTCTTAGGGTTTCTTCATTTTTTTTAATTCTTTTATCTGATTTTTTTCCAGCTATGTTGGTGTTGATTCCCTGGTCCTCCAGATGTCCCAGTCTGCATTCTAATTGCTCGAGTCTGCTCCTCTGACTTCCTAGTGTGTTGTCTAATTCTGTTATTTTATTGTTAATCTTTTGGATTTCTACATGTTGTCTCTCTATGGATTCTTGCAACTTATTAATTTTTCCAGTATGTTCTTGAATAATCTTTTTGAGTTCTTCAACAGTTTTATCAGTGTGTTCCTTGGCTTTTTCTGCAGATATCCTAATTTCATTTGTGATATCATTAAGCATTCTGTAAATTAGTTTTTTATATTCTGTATCTGATAATTCCAAAATTGTATCTTCATTTGGGAAAGATTTTGATTCTTTTGTTTGGGGAGTTGGAGAAGCTGTCACAGTCTGCTTCTTTAGGTGGTTTGATATGGATTGTTGTCTCCGAGCCATCACTGGGAAACTAGTTTTTCCAGAAAATCCGCTAAAAAAAAACTGCAGTCAGATCCCTATCAGAGTTCTCCCTCTGGCTCAGGCTATTCAGATGTTAATGAAGCCGCCTGGGGAGGGTGGGGGAGGGAACAGAGAGATAGGAGAGTAGCACCTCAGAATATAGCCAGAGTTGCTTGTCTTGCTTGGAATGACTATTATATCTGAGATTCCCGCGGGCGCGTCGCCTATGTGTGCTGTCTGTGTGGAGATTGCCCCCAGGGGGTCTGGCCCGCTGGAGTCACGGTCAGATCCTCCGCTTCCAGCCCCACGCCCAGCGTCAAGGCTCCCCTACTGGGACGGTGCACTCTCGACTCCAAAATCAGTCGCTGCCTCCCGGGGACTTCTCGTCCCTCCAGCCGCGTGGCCGTGCCGCCCCCGTGAACCAGGTGGGCCCCCTCCCGGGGTTAGTTCAGATGGGTGGAGTAGCTCCCCGTGCTTGTGCCGCGACTGAGTGTCCCGGCTGGAACGCTGTTCTCCCCGCTCCAATACCAGTCGCTGCCTCCCGGGGACTTCTCCTACCGGCTGCGTCCCACGCCGCCCGCGCGACCCGGATGGTCACCTTCCCGGGGTTAGTTCAGGGGGTGGAGCAACTCTCCGTGTTTATGGCGTACCTGCGTGCAGTCCAAATCCCTGTGGGACGGTTCCCCGGCTCGGATGCTGCTCTTTCTGCTCCAAGATCAGTCACTGCCTCCCGGGGACTTCTCCTAACGGCTGCGTCCCACGCCGCCCGTGGAACCGGCTAGTCCCCCTCCCGGGGTTAGTTCAGGGGGGTGGAGCAGGTCTCTGTGCTTGTGCCGTACCTGACTGGTATGCTGGCTCCAGGCTCTGGAAACAATCGCTGCTTCCCCGTATTAGTTCGTTCTCCGTCTCTAAATCTGTGTTTGTTGTTCAGGGTTCGTAGATTGTTATGTATGTGATCGATTCACTTGTTTTTCCGTGTCTTTGTTGTAAGAGGGATCCGAGGTAGCGTCTGCCTAGTCCGCCATCTTGGCTCCGCCTCTTTTCCTGTCTTTTTATGATTTTTTTCTTTCTTCATGTATGATGTCATCCCACAACTTCCCTTGTCTTCAGTCATTAGTGTTCAATGCATCAAATCTGTCCTTGAGATGGTCTCTGAATTCATGAGGGATATACTCAAGATTGTACTTTTTCTCTTGTGGAATTGTTTTAATTCTCTTCATTTTCAACTTGAACTTGCATAAGAGGAATTGATGGTCTTTTCCAACGTCAACCCCTCGCCTTGTTCTGACTGATCATACTGAGCTTTTCCATTGTCCCTTTACACAGATGTAGTCGATTTAATTCCCGTGCATTCCTTCCACACTTATAGTCACCTTACATGTTATTGAAAAAAGGTACTTCTCATGACTTAGTTTTTGGTTTTACAAAATGCTATCATGTGATCTCTGGCATTGTTTCTATCACAAAGGCAATATTTTCCAACTACTGATCCTTCTTCATTTCCAAATTTCACCCTCCAGTAACCAGTAAGCATCAATGCTTCTTGATTGTATGATTAGTTTTAGACTGCACATGTTGATGAAAATCTTCAATTTCTTTATCTTTGGCATTAGTGGTTGGTGCATAAATTTGAATAATAGTTGTATTATCTGGTCTTCTTTGTCATCTTAGAGACATTATTCTATCATTGACAGTGTTGTACTTCAGTATAGATTTTGAAATGTTCTTTTTGACAATGATTGTGATGCCTTTCCTCTTCAATTTGTCATTCCCAGAATAGTATACCATGTGATTATCCTATTTAAAATGGCTAATGCCAATCCATTTCAGTTCACTAATGCCAAGGATATCAATGTTAAGCATTCCATTTCACTTTTGTTGACTTCCAATTTTTGTTGACTCAAGCTTCATACATTCCACATTCTGATTATTAATGGAGGTTTGCAGCTGTTTCTTCTCGTTTTGAGTCGTGCCACATGAGCAAATAAAGGTTCTGAAAGCTTTACTCCATCCAAGTCATTAAGGTCAGACCTATTTTGATGAGGCAGTTATTCAACAGTTATATTTGGAGTATCTTCCAACCTGAGAGTTTCATCTTCCAGCACTATAACAGACAATGTTCTACTGCTATCCATAAGGTGTTCACTGAGCAATTTTTTTTTGGAAGTAGATTGCCATGTCCCTCTTTCCAGACTGACTTAGGGTGGAAGCTCTGCTAAAACTTGTCCACCATGGGTGCCTTTTCTGGTATTTGAAATACTGGTGGCATAACTTCCAGCATCAGAGCAACATGCAAGCCACCGCAGTAGGATAGACTGACAGACAAATGGTGGTATAATCTGTTAGTGACACTTAATCACATAAATTATTAATAGAGTATAAATGTATAAGCAACAGAAAAAAACAAACAATATCATGAATAGAATTGAAAAGATATAAAATTTATTTAATAAATATCTCTTAGAGCTCCTATTATTTGTTTGCACAAGAAAAGTTAGACTCAATTTCTGTAACTTCACAACCTCGATTCCAGCTTTAACAGTATTTTGTTACAAACAATTATGCTAAATGTTATATTTATGTTATTTTGGCTTGACATTGTAATTTCCAGAGATTCTTTGATAATCACAAATAAGGATGAAGAAAAGTTATAGTCAATATAATTAAAAAATAAAGGTGAAAAATGCTTTCAAACAAAAGAAAAATCAAAATTTCTCACCATAAAACCAGTTCTAAAGTAATAAAAATTTAAGACAAAAAGAAAATGATCATAAGGGCAAACAAAAACTCGCAGGAGTAGATGGAGAGAAAGGAATAGAGTAAATATGTGGGGAAACAAATGCACTTTTTATGGACAGTAACAAATAGAAACATGATGTGGGTTCAAAATATTTAGAACTAAAATGCAGTAATAATGCATTTTATGCCACAGTGTATAGTGTGAGAAGAGAAATTCTTTCTAATTTTTTTAATTTTGGGAAAATTGTACAAGTAGTTTTGATCAGACGGTCAATCATGCATTTTGTAATATCACGAGTAATTACTTACAAAATATTAAAAACATGTATGGATAACAACTTAATTAAGAGAAAATGGACTAAGTTATGTAATTAATATAAAAGAAGGCAGTAATGAAAAAAAATGGTGAATAAATTAGACAATAAGATAATAGACACATTGCCAAATATATTAGTAATTACATTAAATATGGATAGTCCAAGCAATGGCCAAAAAAAAGCTAAATTCTAATTTGCCAATTGGAGACATCTTTAAAGCAAAAGAATACACAGAGATCGAAAGTAAAAAAAAAAAAAATGTGAAAAGATAAACCACGTAAACACTAACAAAAAGATAACTAGTATAGCTGAACTAATACAAGACAACGTAGACTTTCAATAACAAGCATTTTGAGAGATAAAAGGGATATTTCATAATAATAGTGTCAGCCCACGAGAAATATGTCATAATTCTAATTGTTTACATATCTAATAATGTGAATCTAAAACACAATACTCATCGTAAAGAACTAAAAGAAGAAAAATACAAATTCACAATCATAGTAGAGATTTTATTGTAGCTTTTCTATTAGATTTTATATCTGCTTGCCCTAACAGATAAGGATGGAGAATATCTGAAAAATTCACATAACCTACCTGATATAATTGATACATAGAACAGTGGAATAATAAAGGCAGGATGTTAATTCCTTTCAAGTGCACAAGAAAACATTATAAAAATGACCATAAATTGGTCGTCTAGAAAGCCTCATGAAGTTTCAAAGTATTGAATTCATTCTTAGTATCTTATTTACCTAGTGCTGTTGTAACATAAATACTGCAAGTGCGTAGCTTTAAAGAATACAAATTTATTTTCTCACAGTTGTGGAGGCTAAAAGTCCAAATCAGGATCTCGGTGATGTCAATTTCTTCTGTAGGTAGCCCCAAGCATTCCTTGGTTCCTTGGTGTTCCCCAGCTTGTAAAGGATCTAAGCTGGCATCTGTCTTCTGCCTTTGGTTCTCTGTGTCCATTCTGCTCTTTTTATAACTGAGAAATGATTAGATTTAGAACCCACTTTACTTGGGTGTGACCTAATTAATGTAATAAAGAAAGCCCTGTTTCTAAACAGGATCATATTCACAGGTATAGAGGCCAGAATTTTAAGACATATTTTGTGGGTACACGTTTCAATCCATAACACACTGAAAGTTTGTTAACTATATTAATAATAAGCTACAAATAAGAACAGAATTAAAATAAAAACAGCTCAAAAATTAGGCAATTTACTTCTAAATACCTACAGATCAAAGAATTATTAATGATAAAAATAGAAAATGTACCAACCTCAATGATGATGGAGAAATGACATAAAAAAACATGGTGAATGAAAGTAAACTTCTTACCTGAGTGAAATTCAGACTTTTAAATGCCAACATAAAGAAGAAAAAGGACTGAGAATTAGTAAACTAAACTTTGATTTAAAAAGGTAGCAAAAGAATGGAAAAAACCAAACAGAAAGAGTACAGAATAAAATAATTAAGGAAGAAATAAATCAGGAAAAAAAAATTAAAACTCCAAGCATCCTATAAAAAAAAATGATGCTGTTAATAAATATCTGGAAATCCCAGTGGCATAGTGGGTAAGAGCTACAGCTGCTAACCAAAAGATCGGCAGCTGGAATCCACCAGATGCTCCTTGGAAACCCTATGGAACAGTTCTACTCTGTCCTATAGGATCACTATGAGTCAGAATTGACTTTACGGCAAGTTGTTTTTTGTTTTTTTTTAAATAAATATCTAGCAAGACTGATCAAGATAAGAATGAAGAGTGAATGAACAATCACCAGTATTGAAAATGAAAAGAAGATTTGCCAATATATATTAAAATGATTACTAGAAAATACTATGAATTTTAAGCCAATATATTTGACAATTTTGATGAGGTGGATTCCATAAGAATGCTCCTTAATAAAGCTGACACAGGAATAGTATATCTTAATACTTTTACAATTATGCATAAATGTGGACTCCAATTCTATTTCTATACTTCTTCCTTTCTAATCCTAATCCATGCATCTATCCATAGAGTACTTATTTACTATTCCTTTGTATTAAGTTTTGAAATAGGGAAGTGTTAGTCCTCTAAATTTTTTCTTCTTTTTCAAAGTCATTTTGGCTCTCCTTCAAACCCATTGCTGTGGAGTTGATTCTGACTCACAGTGACCCTACAGGACAAAGTAGAAATGCCCCCAAAGAGTTTTCAAGGAGCACCTGGTGGATTCAAACTGTGGACTTTTTGGTTAGCAGCCATGGCTCTTAACCATTATGCCACCAGGGTTTCCCTTGCTAAGAAAACCTCAGATATATATGGCTTCACTGAGAAAGCCTTGAAATATTACAGCAAAAAATAACTACAATCCAAACAGTCTTCTTCAGTTACTATTCCCCTAGTCACTTTAGAACCCAACATACCCTTGATAACAATAACCAAACATGTCAGAAATAAAAGGAGAATTGCAGAAAAATCTCTGTATTGACTATAGATATAAAAATCTTTAACAACTTTTTAACAAAAGTAACCTACTGATACATTAAAATGAAAATGCACCATGAGCCCATGTAATGATCACTTAAAAAATTCAAAATAGTTTAACTCCGGAAAATAAATTCATGGCATCTCCTACCACATTAATAGAAACAAAAGAGAAAACCTGTATGATTATCTAGATAGATGCAGAAAAAAAAAAATTGATAGAATTCAAAATCTATTCACAACAAAACATTTATGTAACTATGAATTAAAAACAAAATCGTAAACAAGAACAAAAATATCCTTAATCTGAAAAAACATTATGGACGAAAACATCTTGTGGGCATCATATTTAATAATCAATTATAGGAATCTTTTCTTCTGAACTGGGAATGGAATACCTATGCTCACTATCATCACCTGCATTCAATATTGTATTGAGGGTTCTAGCCATTGCAATAAGGGAGGAAAAAAAAGGCAAAATATTGAAAAGGAAGAAAGAAAACTAATTATTCACAGTCAACTTATTCAGTACTTAGAATGTGCAAAGTAATTCATGAACTATTGGAAGTAATAAGTGAACACAAGATCCTTGTCCAGTATTTAATTGTATTTATATATGCTTCAACCAAAAGGCCTGCAGTTTGAATCTGCCAGGTTCTCCTCGGAAACCTTATGGGGTAGTTCTACTCTGTCCTATAGGGTCACTATGGGTCAGAATCTACTTGATGGCAATGGATTGTTGGTTGGTTTATTGCAACAAAAATAGTAAATAAAAATTTTAAAAGGATAGGTTTCATAATAACAAAACTTGTCATGCAAATACAAACACTAATTAATAAAATTAACGAAGACAACAAAAACTACAAAACATTATTAAGGAAAACTAAAGAATACAGAAAGAAATGAAGGGACAGGCTATGTTTATATTGAAAGATTCAGTTAAAGATGTCAGATTTCCTTTTATTGATATAAAAAACACATTCAAAAATATAATCACATGTTTTATTATTTGGGAAAACAGAGAAGATGATTCAAAATTTATATTGAAATTGAAAAGACCATAAAAAAGAAATCTGGAGAACCTGTCCTGATAGATATCAAGGAGTATAATAAAGTTATGATAATTAACACAGTGTCTATTAAGAATAGAAAAACTAACCAGGAAACAGGAAAATAAAAACATAAAAGAAGAAGAGAGGAAGAGTCCAGGCACAGAGTCACTAATATACGTTGACCTGATTTAAGCTTAAGCCACTATACAATAGTTGGATAAGGATGGCTTTTCAATAAATGCTGCTGGGTCAATTCAATATAAATATTGGAAAAATTAGTTTTAATCTTTTTCTCACACTGTAGAAAAAAAGTATCCCTTATGTATCAGAGTACTGAATCTGAAAAATAAAACACGAAAACATTTAGAACAAAACATAGAAAAATATGTTCCTGATATTAAGGTAGGCAAAGATTTATTAAGCAGGTCACATAAAGCACCAACCATAAAGAAAAAAGAATAAAAATATCGGCTGCATTGTAATTAAGTTCATCAAAAGACATCAGTAGAATTGTGAAAAGACACACACACACACACACACACACATATAATGTATAGAATAAATACACCTACAATCCAAATTACAACAAAAAAATTCTTATGAATTATTAAAAAAGAAGAAAGCAAAAACAAAACAAAACAAAAATGCCCAAAACAAAGACAGTAACTTCAAAATTAGGAAAACTAAATTGCCAATAAGCATTTAAAAATATATTACACTTTATCAGGGAAATGCAATGTAAGAGCCAGTAACAGGGCTATAATAGATGGACCCTGATAGAATGGGAGAAAAAGGTGAAACAGAACCTCAAATTCCTAAAAAAAACCCTGAGATTTACTGGCCCATTGAGACTAGAGTCTCCCTGAGACTATTGCTCTGAGATAGTCTTCAAACCTTGAACCAAAACTAACCCATGAGTTTCCTTGTAGCTAAATAACAGGTTGGCTCACAAAAAAAAAAAAAAAATCACCCGTAAGTACTATGCTGTAATTAAAAAATCACCTATATAGAACCGAGTGTTCAACAATCATTTTAAAGCAAAAATGAGAATGTAAGGGGGCAAAAATGTTCAACAATCATTTTAAAGCAAAAATGAGAATGTAAGGGGGCAGGGAAACTAAATTAATGGAAAGGGAACAATCAGAACTGAAATAATGAGAATATTCATACATTGTGAAGAAAATAACCAATGTCTCTGAACAATTTATGTAGAAATTATTGAATGGGAACTGAAACTGCTGTGTAAACCTCCAATGAAAGCACAATAAAATATTATTTTAAAAAAATGGTAAGGAGTAAAAAAAAAAAAAAAAACAATACTATACAACACACCAAAGAATTTTATGAATGAAATAAAAATAGAAAAAAAAAATGTATCAAATGTTGGTGAGAAAGTAGAGCAATAGGAAACTCATAAAGTTAAACTTTTAGAAGCTGTTTGACATTTTCTCATAAGACACATCATACCCATATTCTATATGAATATACTTTAGGGCTATACAATCCTAGTAATAAACTCAACAGAAATCTGTACTATATTCACTAAGAGACACATAAAAGAATGTTTTTAGCAACTTTAGTCTTACAACACCCAAGATAATAAAAATCCAAATGCCCATCAACAGTTGGACATTCATACACTTGGGTGAATCTTACATACCTAAGATTCAATGAAGCCCCCCCCCACAAAAAAAGTACATTCTGTGTAATTTATTTATGTAATGTTCTAAAACATGAAAACTGTTCTATGATGTTAAATGTCAAAATAATGGTTACCCTTATTGGAGACATATAGTGCTAGAAAGGAACCCTGATGGTGCCATGATTAGTGCTCAACTGCTAACCAAAAAGGTTGATGGTTTGAACCCACCAGTTGCTCCATGGGAGAAAGATGTGGCAGTCTGCTTCTGTAAAGATTTACAGCCTTGGAAACCACGTGGGGCAGTTCTACTCTGCCCTATAGGGCCACTAGGAGTCTGAATGGACTTGAGGGCAATCAGTTTTTTTTTTTTTTTGGATTGGGCGTGGCTAGAAGAAGGAGTGCTGGAAAGGTTCTTTTTTGTTATCTCAGTGCTGGCTACATGGGTGTGTTTATTTATTAAAAAATATTTGTGCATAACATTTATTATTTGGGCTCCCCGTTCGTTTACTAAACATCAATAAAATATATAGTCATTATCGTATTATTATATGTAATATGTATCATTATATTATTATTATGGAACATCAAAAAGTCAATTGATAAATAACTTTCGAAAACATTATCAACTTTTTTTTGTTTTTATATTTAAAAGCTGGAATGTGTCATTTTATATTTCAGGATGTGGATACATCATTTAACTGAGAAAATAAAAAATTGAACTGAAGCTAAGCAAATGTGAATATATGTTAGTTCAGACAAAGTTCAGTGTGTATTAGAAAGTGTGAATTTCTCCAGATATAATATATGCTTTCACTCAAAATGGTTCAGGAATCTTAGTAGGATGTAGATGCCATTTAAATAGTTATGAAAAGAGGCAGAATAACGTTATTTGAACTTTGATTTTGTTAAGAAAAATAACTTCTTGTAAATGTTTCACCTTTGAGTCATTTTTTTATATTTTTCATATGCTCTTTTGATTAGATATCTAAACTATTAATTGCATCAGGCTAAGGAACTTTAACCAGTTCATCATTATTAAGCTGTGGCTATCACTATAGTGCGTGGATTTTGCTATTTGCCATTAGTTTCTATAGAAATAGTTAGAGTCATTAAATTGAAGGAGAGCTGGAATAAGTTCAACAAGATTTCAAGGTCAGGCATTTGCTACATCACTGCTAATAGTGAAGTCAACTGGATTAACTTGTTTTCAATGGGCTTTGCAGATACAGTCTGTTATACTTAAAGCTAAATGTTGCCACAATGATTCTTACCAGCTCTAGTAAGATATTACATATTCTCTATACTGGGGAATTTCATCTGCATTTCTGCTGGACACAGGAGTTGAATGCACACTTTGAAGAAATAATTTGGTTATCTCAGGAGGTTTTTTCCAGTCTAGTGAGTGTTCAGAGATTGATTGTTTACTGCTGACTGCTAGTAGAGAATTTATGGACTGTTGACTTATTTCATGATGGTATAAACTCTGCCTGCAACAAAGTTCCCTACAAAATGTCTCCTCAAGGAAAAATGCATCACCATCCTAACTGTGAATGCTGAAACAGTGTAAACAGTGTGTACAGTACATATATATAAACACATACATATATATATACTGTAGATTTTGAGACAACATTGCAGAAGCTATACTTATTTTTCAGAAAAATAAATGGTTACCACATATTACATGCCTGTTCAGGAATACACAAACAGAATTCTTTGTTTTTATTAAAATTAACTCCAGTTCTCAGTGGAGCTAATAAGTTTTCAATAATAAGTTTTGTTATTGCATCCATAAACTTTGAATGTTCATAAAGTTTGAATGAAGTAGGCATTTTTGCATATACATTTCCCAAAATTCAATAAAATCTTTCCGTCAAACATTTAATAAGACACGTATTGAACACTTTCCTGTAGTCTTCTCACTGTGGTGGATGCTAAAAATATACGAATGTATAAGACACAGACACAAATCTTAAGCCCAAGACAAGAGTCTTGTTTACAGGGAAAGAAGGACACATTGGAAAAAAAAATGTTTTCAATAAAGAGCATGTTAAAAGTTATAATGTAGGAATGAAACACAAAATGCTATGAGAACATACTGAACTACTACTTTTGTCTAACTGATAGAAAGGGGAAACGTGGAGGAAAGGAGAGAAGTAATATGTTTGAGGTCACCTGTTTCATTTTTGTGGGGATGACATTTTATCTGAGTCCTGAAGGATAAATAGGAATTCAGAGACCATCTAAAGGTGAAAGATAAGATTTTACCTTGACCATCGTTCTTCTGTCATTTTCTACCAATAATTATAAAAGCATTTAAATTGCTATTATAAGTAAATTTCTCTCAAATTAAGGGAACAAGAAAAAACTAACTTATATAATGGCAAAAATTATCAGCAAAGAAAACCATTTGCTGTTTCATAGAGCAAAAGTTTCCTTATTAAAAAAAAAAAAAAAGCCCCCAAATTATTTTGAAATTATCTACTCCATGAGTTGCTAAAGTAGCTACAACAATGGGCTCAAACATACCCAAAATTGTGAGGATGGTACAGAACTGGGCGATGTTTCTGTCTATTATCCATAAGGTTGCCATGAGTTGGAGCCAACTCGACAGAAACTAACAACAGCAACTCCATGAAGACCAGAGTAATTCCTTTAGTAAGTCAGCAATCAGGGTTATCTTGTTTATTCTGTTTTTTCACCTCTAGTTGTTTGGGAAATAAAATCTGGAATATAGATGTTAAACGGTATTATTCTTTAAAAAGCTGTTTCAAATCTTAGGACAGACAACTAAGAAAACTATGTAACCCACAGAATTATAAATGATAAATATGTCACATAATAACCATCATATACTGATCATTTGCACTTTGCTGATTACTATTCACTTTCATCTTCATATGGCTATGAAATAGTCATTATTCTGTTTTTAAAATGGCATAACCATGGTTGGAAATGGATGCTATTTGACCTTGTAACATAAATAATTTAGTTGAGTTAAACAAATACTGAGTTCCTACTATCTTACTACAGAGATGGACAATTAGCTTATAGTCAAGTTTGGAAAGCATCCCTTAGTGATCTTAGAGGCTTGTAAAAGCACAGAGAGTTTTGAATAGAAGATCACCAGGTAGAACACTGTAGACAGAAGAAACTATTCGTAAAGTACCTAGTGTTGTAAACCAGCATGATTTTTTTTTGAAATTACATGTTTTTTATTCTGATTTTACTTACTTGCTTGTTATAGGTGAGACTGGGAAGGCAGGGTAGGAGATGAGGATGAAGCGGTGAGCAGTACAGACAGTGCGAGTTGTGTCTTGAAGTTGTAGAGAGCCACTGGAGACCTTTAAACCAGAGAATGTCATGGTGGGTTTATATTTTAGAAAGACAACTCTGCTGGCAATGTGAACAATGAAATTGAGGAGAAATGTTACAGGGAGGAAGCCCTTATAAAGACTATTGAAACAATCTTTCAGAGGAATATTAAAGGCCTTAACTAAGGCTTTTAGGGCTTGCTAGGTTGGTAGCCAAGAAAAAATATTTGGTGAGCATTTCTCAAATTATAGTGTGCCTCAGAATACTGGGAAATTCTTTTAAAATAAACATTTCTTTCCCCAATTTTATATTTCTGATCGAGTGGATCAAAGGGTTGATTCGGGTCCTTATATTTTCAACAATCTCTTGATGCACAAAACAAACAAAAAAGCTGTTGATTTAGGAGGTAGAATGAATAGAAACTGACAACTGATTAGATGTAATAAGTTAAGAGTGAGAAAGAATGTCAGTTGATAAAGATGAAGTTGTAAGCAATTTAAAGTGTCATGTCCAGATAGAAAAGTTTATAAAAATGTCTGGACGTCTTGTTTAGATTACTTTGTATATCATGTTTCTATGAAATGTGAGGGAACATAGGAGTAACAGAAAATGTATAAATTGGATTTTATAAATATTGTGTTTGAGATGCATTTGAGGTAGTCTTAAGAATATATCTCATGAAACCCAAGGAAAGATCTAAAATGAAGGCAGAGATTACATGAATAAGGAACCACCAGCTACACTGTAATACCACTCATTTCTGAGTCTTCCATTTTCAAGTGTCTGGATTTAGCAACATAGACTCAGTGTAATGAGGCTGGAAAACAACTCTTGACAGTAGTTAATCCCCACTAATGGTGTTTCTAGAGGAAGTATTTTCTGCAATGGATTATTCTTTTCATTGTTGTAAAAAATATGTATAACAAAATCTGCCAATTCAAAATATTTCAGGTGTAAAATTTAGTGATATCCGTTACATTAATCATGTTGTACAACCATCACCCATAATTTTGTCATGGATTTTAAGATCCTTCTCCCTCATTGAATATCATGACTCAAAGGATAAAGGGCTGGACTCCGACTCAAGCTTCATCCATAGTGAAGCTGATGGGTGTGTTAAATCCAAGGCATAGTGAATGTACTCACTTTGACTTGTATAAATTATCATGAATGTTCCACAGTTCTTTAATCCACATTAATGAGATATCTTTTCAGATTAGCTTCATCGTGCAGGAGGCAATATACCATAGCTAATTTTATTATATAAATATTAAGGTAAAATTAAAAAAAAAAAAGTTTTAGGGTTTCAAAATGCCAGTGTCTGGAAATTTTGTCTCATACTGATGAGAGTGAGATTTACAATCAGATTTAAAAATATATGTAATATGCATTCCTCTTAGAAATCCATATAAATAATTATAAACAGTAAAGAAATTATACCCACAATTCACCCCATCCCTACAATAAAATAATTTTGTTAGGCATTTCAATGAAATATCATTTATTTTATTATATTCATATTTGGATCCACTTAGTACTTTCTTGGCATTTCAATTTTCTCATCAAATAGTATTATTATGAACAAATATTCTCTGAGTTGAATGCATCTTTTAAGGTTTTTTTTTACTTGTCTAAGATAATATAGTATCTCCAAATTTTAATTAATAAATTAATATAATACAGCATATACTACAATATAGGATACAATACAGTATACAATATAATAAAATACTTAGGCTGTATTTACATCACCAAAATGAGTTAAAAACAAATTAAAACTATATACTAAAATTATTATTTAATCATGAATTGCCACTATTTTTATATTTATCCATATTTAAAGTATCCATATCTGTGCTGTCCAATATGATAGTCACTAGCCACATGTCTGCTTAATTTAAATTAATTAAAATGAAATGAAATTAAAAATTAAGTTCTTTAATTACACTGGCCATATTTCAAGTGCTAAATCATTGAAAGGGTAATTTTCTGATTATACACAATTCCTGGAGATTCTGTTAAAAACCCAGATAATTTCTCTCCATCTTCCCAGAGAAGATAGTAATAACTGCATGAGAGATGTTATTGATAGGAATATGTTGTTCATCACGTGCAATGATACTGATGAAATCACATTAACTAGAAAACTGATATATTTTCCTGTTAACCAGGTAATATTTTAATTGGTAAGGTGACTGAGGCAAAATATTTTGCCCTAAATGCAGTATTATTTTCTAACTTAATCAGAGAGGTGATTATTTTTCAGAAATCATTATAACTTTCTGGGGTTGAGTCTTATCTTTCTAGGAAAAATAGTATTTCAGGTGTAGAATCTACAATCTAACATTTGGGCAAACTCAAACGCCAGAATTAAGTTACAAAGCAGAAAGATAATAACTTTAATGAAAATTAATTATTTAAATGTCAGTTCATGAAAACAAATTTAATGCTTAAACTATCTATTATAAATAACTTTATCCAATGATTTTATTTGAAAGTATTTAAAAAAAAAACAAAAACTCCATGAGTCAAACTCTACAGGTACTTTTCTCCTAATTGTTCAATTACTTTCAGAAAATAAATGTATACTACTTTAGATTTTCTGGAATTTCAGGCAAAAAGATACTTTATTTCTCAGAAGCAGTTAGGTTGAGTAGAAGTACTAGCAATGTTGTCTCAGATATCATGAAAAAAATAAAATTATTAATTTTTCCCTAAGCAAAACAAAAACAAAAGTAGAATTACAACAGCTAATGACAGATGATGATTAATTATCAGATTCTGGTAGGAATTTTGAAGTTGACTGGTGTTGAAATAGAAAGAACTGTTCACCTGCACTGAATTCAAAGCAGTTTTCAATGGTTTTATAAATGTTCAATTTTTTTTTTATATATTTGCCACAAATGAGCATTTCAATTTGATACTGTATGTTTGTCGATGGCCATCCCCAAATTCCCCCATTTCCTACCTCTTATGGAGCTTGTCTTCTCAGCGTACTTCTGTGTATCAAAGCCTTCCAGACCTTTAATAAACAAACTGATTATCTTTGTTTAATCCAATATTTTTCAAAGTCATATGACTAGAGGGTACTCATTTTTTAAAAGACACTAATGCTATAGGGTCACTATGAGTCAGAATTGACAGCAACAGGTTTGGTTTGTTTGTTTAATGCTACAGGAGATATATAAGGATATATTAATCTCACTTACACTTGTAAGAAAATTATAAAACAAGGAAAAGATTTATGAAAATTTATACTGTTTTCATTATATTCTCTTCTATTTAGTGCCAGGGGAGACAGTGTTTCTTATAAATTAGGTCAAGTTATTTATGAATGATAATGAAATGAATGTGACTACAATTTAAAAAAAATCTTTAGGTACTGAAGCATGAAATTGTTAATTATTAGCTACAGGTTATTTATATGAATTCCAATTCATTAAAATATAATTGAAAATTCTTTCTTTAAAGACTAAAAGTGAAAATAATTACAAATAATTTTTACATTTTAATACATATGAACATTGACATGCTACATATTCAATACATGTAATATGCCATATCTGAAACAACAACCATTTAAAATTTGATCAAAAGAATCAATCAAGTGTTGTTATTTTCAAGATTGTGACCTTTCAGAAACAGATCACAATGGCTTTCTTCCCATTTGCCTCTTGTTGGGTTTGAACTGCCAACGTTTTGGTTACTAGTCCAGTGCTTAACCATGGGCATCACCCAGGGACTCCTCCAATCATGTGTAGTAAAATAAGTGCTATCAATTTCATAAAATATATAAATAAAAGAAGAAATTGTTTTAATCATATCCCATGTCAGTAGAATAAAGAGAATTTTCACACCACGGTTTGCCCTGTAGAAGGATACTTGAATGTAAATCTATGGAACTCACTTATTTGAACTATTTTTCACTCAATAAAATATCTTCCAAAATAAAGCCTTCCTGAAATGCATTTTCAACCAAAATGCCAAAATTGAAAATTTGACTGTTTTTAAAGTCAAAAATTTTAATGTGCTTTCAAAATATCTTATATCTTTGATTTGTGAAAGTACATTGTCATAAAACTTGTCAAGATCTATGTTTCTCATCACTTGGTTCAATTATGAAGATGTTTCCCGCAAGTCATCATTGAGTCTGGTTATTCTCAGTACTAATCTGTATAATTATAGTCACAGGTCATTAATTTACTGTTTTAATAACAGTGTGGTAGCAAAGATTATCAGGAGAACAGGGTACAGGTACATCACTTGAATACCCTGATTTATAAATTATTATTTTTGCCTAATGAAATTACTTTTTTTGACACTATTACAATATTGTCACTTAAATCTATATAGTGTTTTCCACTTCAGTTATAACTTCATAGATTAAGAAGAGTGTTTTTTTTTTTTTTTTTTTTTATTCAGATGAACACTCCATGCTCAGTGGGACACTTATTGCTACCACTTTAAGAAGAGTATTCCATTTGAAAAATATTTAAATTTCCAAAACTCTTTCAACCAAGGGCTGCTTTAGGATTTTAGACCACAACGTTCTTTAGGCAAACACTGGCTCATTTCATGTGCCTACATACAAATATAGCCAGTGTTGTTGATATTGTGGATTTTTCAGACATTCCACAAATGTACAAATGGCACTTCCCATATTTTTCTAATGAAATTTTTGGTTTATAATTACTGATTTCTCAAATGATACAAAATGATGCCCATGTATTTGAGTTGGCCATGACTGAGTAATAGAGAATAAAATTTATGCAAGGCCTATACTCAAATGACTCCTATTGGTTAATGCATTAAGCACCATGGTTTCAATGCCCCATCAGTAAAAATAGTATATTAGTATATTAGTCCCATTAATTAAACAGAGAGCTAAAAGGAAAAAAAAAAAAAAAGCCTGTGTGAAGAAAACAAAGAACTTGTACGGTATTCAAGATAAGTAATTTTAAAATTTTAAAAAATAAATTTCACATTAATAGTTATGTAAATTGCTAATTTAGAAATGTATATGATCTGAAGCATTGCTTGTAAGTATGTGGCAACAATGTTTATTGCATTAATAATCATCACTATAATCATCAGCAGCATCTGTATTTGAGTTTAGATGTATAGCTTTAAAACCATTTGGATGTGCCTTATTTCCTTTTTCTAAGAGGGCATCTTTATTTTTCAAGTTGGCAATGAAAGTTCCACAGGATTATTTAGGAATTGCTTCAAGTTTTGGCTGTGTATTCAGATCATGCTAATTCATTTTGCCAAACTGGGCACATGTTTGTGGAATGTTATCGTGTTTGGGGAGATGATTGTGCATCTAAAATCAATGAAAGCCGTTTCATGGAAATTGGAGATAGCCCTAATATGAGCTTTACCCGTATGTGCTGTCTTTAATTATTTGTCCTTGCCTTTTAGCAGAATATATTTTTGGAGCGAAGCTAATGTGTATCTCTATGGAATTCACAAATCAACAATTTCATACACTAGTTTTTGAATTTTGGTATTGATTCAGATTTAAGCCCTCTATTCATTTTCTTCCTACTTCAAGAACAAATTATTAATTTTGTTACTGAATTACACTGAATGCTTTTTTAAAAAGTGATTTGAGGAATTTAAAGACAATAATTTTTTTCAGTGAAAATTTATACAACAAATTAGGTTCCCATTTAATAATTTCTACACAAATTTTCCAGTGACATTGGTTACATTTTCCACGATGTGTCAACATTCTCATTATTTTTGTTCTGATTGTTCTATTTCTATTCATCTAGTTTCCCTGTCCCCTTATAATCGCACCTTTGCTTTAAAGTAATTGCAGATTGTTTAGTGTCATATAACTGATTTTTTAAATGAGTGCAGTACTTATGGGTGATATTCTTTATTTTATGAGCCAATCTGTGACTCAGGGGATAGTTTCAGTACAAGGTTTAAAGAGTACTTCAGGGCAATAGTCTTGGAGAATCCCCTAGTCTCAACCGGTCTGGTAAGTATGGACTTTTTAAGATTTTGAGTTCTGTTCCATATTTTTCTTGTGGCCTTGACCAGAACAGTCAGTGATGGTAGCTGGACACCATCTAGTTCTTCTGGTCTCACTGTAGATGAGGTCATGATTTCGTGTAGACTGTTAGTCCTGTAGACTAGTTTCTTCTCTGAGTCTTTATTTCCTTCTTTCTCTTTTGCTCTGGATGAAAAGAAACCAATAGTTGTTATCTTAGTTGGCCACTCACAAGTTTAAGACCCCAGACACTATTCAACAAACTAGGATGTAGCACATAAGCTTTATGAACTATATTATGCCAATTGACTAGTTTTCACATGAGATTATGGTCCTAAGCCTTCAAACACAGAAAGCCAATCACATGAGGTAGTTGGTTATGTCAAAGAAGTACCCATAACTGTGCACCTATGTGATTCATTATATATATGATTATGTATGCATGCACACATGTACATGTATATACATATAGATGGATCTATTTTTGCACATATATACATACATACATATGTAACCACACATATTTTATTGTTTTTATTGCAAAATATATATATATCATAGCATTTACCAAAAATGTCCGCTTTCTCTGGTGTACTTCTTAGTGACATCATTTACCTTGGTCAAGTAGTGCCCGCTTCACTCATATTCAGTATTATCTTTCCCATCACCAAAATAACAAGTGTCTACTTTTACTACATAGAAAGTGATTCTTCCTCTCGTTTCCCCACCCAACCCTGGTAACTACTAATGAACATTTGTTTCTGTATGTATACATACTTTTATCTTTTTATAAGAGTGAGATCATACAATATTTGTCCTTTTGTGATTGACTTTATTTTACTTGACAGATTCATGCACATTATATGATGTTTTGAGAACTCGTCATTGTTCTTCTTGGGTATGTAGTATTCCACTGTATGTATGTGCAACATTTTGTTATCCATTCATCCCTTGATGGCACTTAGATTGTTTCTATCTTTTTTGCTATTGTGAATAGTGTTGTAATGAACCTAGGTGTCCACATCTGTTCGTGTCTCTACTATTAGATCTCTAGGGTATATATACATAGGGAGGAGATTGCTTAATCATACAATATTTCTAGGTTTTTGAGGAGTTGCCATAGTGGATGTATCATTTTACAGTCCCATCAGCAGTGAATAATGGTTCCAGTCTCCCAGCATTTGCTGTTTTCTGTTTGTTTTTTAATAATCGGTACCATTTTGGCACTGGTGAGAAAGTATCTAATTGTAGTTTTAATTTACATCTCTCTAAGGGCTAATGATGCTGAGCATTTTTTCCTGTGTTTATTGGCCACGTGAATGCCCTCTTTAGTGAAGTGCCTGGTCATGTCCTTTGCTCATTTTTTAATGAGCTTATTTCTTTTTTTCTTGAGTTGGTGAAGTATTCTATATATTTTAGAGAATAAACCTTTATCAGATATTTTGTTTCTGAAGACTTTTTCCCAGGCTGTAGACCGTCTTTTTACTCTTTTGATAAAGTATTTTTGATAAAATGGCCAATACCAGGCCATTTTGGTTACTGTAACTGTATAGTATATTTTGAAATTAGGGAGTGTGAGGACTCTGACTTTGTTTTGCTTCTTCAATATTGCTTTGGCTATTTGGGGACTCTTTCCTTTCCATATGAAGTTTGTGATTAGTTTTTGCATTTAAATAAAGAATGATGTTGAAATTTGGATAGGGATTACTTTGTGTCTATAGTTTTTTTTTTTTTTTTTTATAGATTGCTTTTGGTAATCTTGACATTTTCACAATGTTAAGTCTTCCAATTCAGGAGCACAGGACGACCTTATATTTATGTAGGCCTCTTTAGTCTCTTGTAGTGTGTTTTATAGTTTTCACTGCATAAGTCTTTTATGTCCCCAGTTAGGTTTCTTTCTAGATATTTTATTATTTGGGGAGCTATTGTAAATGGTTTTGTTTTCTTGATTTCCTTTTTGGAATTCTTCTTGTGGTACATACAAGGCTATTGAAAATACCATGGCTTAGGTCCAGGGCACTTTAGCCCACAAGCTGACATCTTTAACTTTTAACACTTTAAAGAGGTTTTTTTGCTGCAGGTTTGCCCAGTGCAATATGTCATTTGATTTCTTTACTGCTGCTTCCATGAGCGTTGATTATGGGTCCATCCAAGTAAAATGAAATCCTTGACAACTTCAGTATTTTCTGCATTTATCATGATGCTGCTTAAGACCCAGTGCCATCGAGTCAATTCTGACTCATAGCAACCCTATAGGACAGAGTAGAACACAGTTGAGAGAATTTTTGTTTTATGTTAAGGTGCAATCCATACTGAAGATTTTAATCTTTGATTTTTACCAGTAAGTGCTTCAAGCCCTCTCCACTTTCATCAAGTATGGTTGTGTCACCTGCATAATGCAGGTTGTTAATTAGCCTTCCTCGAATCCTGATGCCTGGTTCTTCTTCATGTATCTAGCTTCTTGGATTATTTGTTCAGCATATAGATTGACTAAGTATGTGAAAAGGTACTTCCCTGTGCAGTATCCCCTTGTTGTGTTTGAACTGCTGCCTTTTTGTCTAAGTACAGGTTCCACATGAGCACAATGAAGTATTCGGGAGTTTCCATTCTTTGTAGTGTTACCCATAATTTGTTATGATCTACACAGTTGAATGCCTTCATATAGTCAAGTCAATAAAACATAGGTAGCCATCTTTCTGGTAGTCTCCACTTTCACCCAAGATTCATCTGACATCAGCAATGATATCCCTTATTCCATCTCCTCTTCTGAATCTGGCTTGAATTTCTGGCAGTTTCCTGTCGATGTACTGCTCTCTCTCTCTCTCTCTATATATGTATATATTTATACATATATATACACACACACACATACACATACATATTGATAATAAAATAACAAATATGTTTACAGTCCTTGTTCTGCTACTGGTCATGTGGCCATAGCTGGTATTTGTACCTAATTTCTTCCACTATCCATTCAATATTCCCTCTGTCTTCACTAAATATATAAGCAGGTTGTGTTTCTTTGCTTGGTGGGGTGATCTAAACTTTCATTTATGAAGGGTCTCGACCATTAGTAGGTCTGCATGAATTGAGTCATTGTAGTTTTCCATTGACATTAATCACGGAGCATGGTAGTACTACTAGATTCTCTAAGGGATCTCCTGCATTCCAGATGTATCTTTCCTTACCTCCATTATGTAACAGCTGTTCAATTTTCCCTTGGTAGGGTCAAAAACACCAGCCAGTGTGGTAACTCCCTCCTTTACCTGTTGATTCATAAGCATAAGGAGCTCAAAGTGGAAGGAAATTTCCTAATTTTGGAAAGTAGGAAAGAGTAGAAGATGTGTTCCTGCATTTATTTAGAAACAGAGTACCTATTTCTTGTAGGATCAACTCACATCGATGATTTAAATAAATTCAGCACTTATGTAAAGTAGCATCTTTGGACCTTAGGAAGGCTTGCTTTATTCCCTTGGGAATGAAGATGACTTGGAACAGTTTTATTGCTTATTTCACATAATGAGCATATGCTATGGTTGCATACTAAATTGTATCCTAAGTACATACAAGAAATATGGGAAATCTTGGGTCTTAGCTCAAAAAGAGGAGTGCATGTTAAAGAAACGGGCTTTAATTAGAATCCAGTGAACAAATACAAAGGTCCAGATCCAGAAAGGCAAGCAACCCTTTCCTCTAGCTGGTGGAGCTAAGACTGGAGAGGAATTAGTCCCATACTTGGTCCAAAAACAGAACAGCCAGACACTTAGTAAGATACAGACAGAGCCAAAATTTGAAACATCAAAATAATGAGAAAAGCACTAAAACTCTTTCAGATTTTAAAACTATGGGCAACATATCTAAGAAGAATGGCAGTAGATTTTGCAAACAGTCCCTCTTCATATAGCAATTCCTTATGTGGTCCACATAAGCCAGCATTTTGTTCTTAGCTTACATGTCAAGGAACTTTAATATTTATCACAGTACCAGTATCACTCAGGGTGAAGAGGACTGATGTCAGGTAACCAAAGACACATTATTCTGAAACCTAAAATGGAACTTAAATTTATTTACAGTATGAAATATAATGTCCAAGTAAACCAAAGTGTATACAATGTATATGGGAACTGAATTAGAATGCAGAAATCAGAGAATAGGGGCTAGTTAGATGGTTGAATTCCAAGCACATTTGCTTATAAGGAAGATATGCTAGTAAAATGAGCAAGGATGCTTATTTTCCCTTGAATGAACATGTGCTGAGAAACCCTCCAACTCTTCCTTTGCTCTAGGGAGTCCTTTCTCCTGCTCTTAGTACATTCTTTGGTACAACTTTAATAATAACTTTTTTCCTTACCTGTACATTTACACATCATACATTGAAGTGGCATGGGCAAACTCTTCCACTATTTGTCCCTTTTTACTTGATTCTGATTGGGCGTCTTAGCAATCACAGATGTTGCGACAGTTTGGGTGCAAGATGATTATTGGGTATCAGTACCAGTAAAAGAGAGAGAAAGCAATACCCAACTGAGGGAGAAGTCAAATTGCGAAGTAGTCCCGACAAAGGACTGGCCAATCCTGTGAGGAGTTCTGGAACTATTATTGTCTTCCAGTGTTGTCCTGCATCACGCTAAAATGATGTCACCAGCTGCAGGCTGCTTTAGAAAAGGTATGACCTAGGAAAAGGCAGGTCCACTGAGGCCAACTCTAATGGACCCTACAGCTGGGACTGCCTGCTCTCTGCTCTCCCCCGGAGGGGGGGCATGAAGGACTTCTTTGTTTGGCAATTTGGGTGGTGGACCACAATAGATTATTTACTTTTCCCATCTAAATATTGGAGGAATATTCCTATAGGCCAATAGGGAAATGTTTACAGATAATTAAAGATTTTCCACCATTACTACATCTTTTTTAAAATATTAGGAGTCCCAAAAACTCATTGGAAGGCCATTGTATTAAAATAGGTAATATTAGGTAGATACTTGGAAATATTAGTACACACAGAACTTTACAATTTTGAGTGTAAAGAGCATATTCTTGTAACTGTTCCTTATTTTGCTTTTTAAAATGCAAGCAAGGTAAACTGTTCCCATAAACTTACAAACTCCTCCATATTCCAAAGCAATCTGTCCAGCTAGGATGGTGCCCATCTGCACAGCCTGATTGACTTATTTCATTTTGGGCTTTTCTTCATGCTAAACACAAGTACAATAATACGCCCTTAATGATTTCTACCAATTAGCAGAATATATTTGCCTCTGGACAATCATCGTATTATTAACCATCACACAATTGTAAATTTCCTTTCCTATTATTTTACTCAGATTTTCTAAAGATTTTTTTTTAGAACTATTGTGTTCAAAGAAATGTACTTGAGCCAAGGGGAAAAAATGTGATGGTGAAATAATTTTGTTGCTCATAGAAACTATATTATATATTTTGAGCCAATATTTTTTAAGATTTGCAATTTGGGCACCTCAAAATATGGATGAAAATGTTAGATTTCCGGAATGTTATTGTTTATGTAATGTTATTGTCATGGGACATGTCCAAATGCCAAGTTTTATACACCTGAACCTACACAGCTCATTAGCTAAGGATTGTATTTCTTCTCTGATTATCAAGTGAACTATTTGGACATTTTCTGTTCAATTGTCACAGCAGTGGTTCAAATTAAATGTTCAGAATTTTGTGATAAAGCTGTACATATGGACATTTTTAGAGTCCGTAACAAACCTACTCATCATATGGTATGGGCAGAGAGGGCCTCCTGCTTTGTATAGTTTTCATGTGCTTTGAGTTTTCACATATTTTTAAAACAAAATCTTAGCTGCTGAGTTTACGTTGTCTTAGAGAAGTGAAAATAATTGCAAACAAGTTTTGAATTTATGAGAATTTGAATTTATCTGTTCCAAGTAGTAATCATCTAGACTGGCTCTCCTTTATTTTATAGATGAAAATATTTGGAATCACAACATTTGAAAGTTGCCTGAAGTTACTCAGGCCTATAAGGCCAGAACTGGCAATAGATCCAGGTATTCTGGCCTCCTTTTTATTATTATGGTCTGTGAAGTACACTTATACTTTTAAAAATCACAAATAAGATTATAGACAAAAAAAAAAAAATCATCTTCCTTTGATAGGTAAAGAGTGATGCATTTCAATTTTTTAAACATGGAAATCACATCAAATTATGGGTTTATTAAAAATTGAATGCATTTTCAGTAAAAAAGGTGGTAAAAATAGGAAATCAGGGAGCTTGTATATCTATTCCTACATATGATAATCACAATTGAAAAGGATAAGAATAAAATGGTTGCACGTGGGAATTTCAAATGTAACAAACTTTTTCTGCCTCACTTTACCAATGAAGAAACTAACTCCAGGGAGCTTCCAAGGTCATAGAGCTAGTTTGGCTAAAGCTGGGAATATTTTATTATTTCATAATTATTATCTTTTTTTAAATCAATTATTCTCATGTTGCTACACATTTAAGAATGCCTGTACTTTCAAGAAAGACAGGCTCTTGGCTCTACTTGTAGAATGGAGCAATCTAAGTTTCTGTGCACCCTGGGAAGCAATGCTGGTCTGAGAACAGAGGCAGAGAAAACGAACAGACCTCAATTTTGGTGAATATGGCAGCCCTCTTGGACTGCCTTCCTGCCTTCCTGCCTTACTACATCATCCAATCCCACTTGCTATGTCCATTTATCACATCTCTCTTAACGTGAATTCAATGTCTGAACTCAAATGAGGACCCATCAAAGTTATGTAAAAAAAATTACATAATTCTGAGGTGGAATCAGCATATATCAACAGCATATAATTTGAGTTCCCACTTTTTTGGGGTACATTGAAGAGATATGGGATAACAAATCAACAATTATTTGCTGAAAATTGACCATATGCAAGCACTGTGTATCAAAGAAAACTAACACAGTGCTTTTGAAACTTCAATGACAACACAAATTATATGGAGGAATCTTGTTAAAATGAAAATTCCACCTTAGTTGAACTATAGGGGCCTGAGAGTCAGCATTTCTAACAGCCTTGCAGACAATATCAACATCATTCAACTGATGATTTGCTTTGATAAGCAAGGAATTAACATATGTTGATCATCTACCATTTTAATGAGTAAAAATACGAGTGCTTAAGCGACTTACTCAAATTTCATGACTAAGTAATTAATAGAGAAGAGATTCCAAAGCAGTTATTTTTTACTTAAAAAAAATAACACAGTCCTTAATTATAATGATAATAGTATTTATAGAGAATTTATTTTGTGCCAGGTGTGTACTAAATTATTCAGATGTATTATTTTGCTTAATACTCATGTAAACCCTTAGAAATAACTATAATAATTAAGTCAATTTAGAAGATTAGGATCTGAGACTTAGATAGGATAAGTAATTTGACCAATATCTTAGAGATGTCAAGTGTAAAAGACATTTTTTGCATTGTAACAATGCTTTAGCCATGCTACCATCTTACACTCTATCATATAGCACTGCATGAGAATATGGCTTAATAGTTGTGTTATCAATATATCAGCATCAGAGCCCTTTACATCTTACAAAAAATTGTATTGCTACATTTGAAGTTGTCTAAAACTATTTGAATAGAAATTTCAGCAAACATTTTTAATCCTCTATCTTGGAACTTAAGCAAAAAAGAGTAATCCAGAGGCAATGAAGAAAGAAAATATTCTTTCTATTAAACATCTATTGTTGTTGTCAGGTGCCTTTGAGTTGGATTCCACTCAGAGCAACCCTATGTTCAATAGAATGAAACACTGTCCAGTTCTGTGCCATCCTCACAATTGTTAATAAGTTTGAGCCCACTGATAAAGACATTGGTCAGTCTATCTCCTTGAAGGTCTTCCTCTTTTTTGCTGACCCTTTACTTTATGGTGAAAAGTGTATCCTCTCACCATAACTGAACAGAAGATTTCAAAGGGCAGCTTGAGAAGACAAAGTAAAGTATTATAATGACATGTGCAAAGAGCTGGAAATAGAAAACCAAAAGGGAAGAACACATCTGGCATTTCTCAAGCTGAAAGAACTGCAGATATAATTCAAGCCTTGAGTTGCAATAGTGAAAGATTCTATGCGGAAAATATCAAATGATGCAGGAAGCATCAAAAGAAGATGGAAAGAATACAAAGAGTCATTATACCAAAAAGAACTGATCAATGTTCAACCATTTCAAGAGATGGCATATAATCAGGAACCAATGGTACTGAAGGAAGAAGTCCAAAAAGCACTGAAGGCATTGGTGAAAAACAAGGCTGCCGGAACTAACAGAATATCAATTGAGGTGTTTCAGCAAACGGATGCAGAGTTGGAAGCACTTACTCATCTATGTCAAGAAATCTGGAAGACAGCTACCTGGCCAACCAACTGGAAGAGATCCATATTTATGCCTATTCCCAAGAAAGGTGATCCAACCGAAGGCAGAAATTAGTGAACAATATCACTAATACCACATGCAAGTAAAATTTTGGTGAAGCAGTGTATCGACGGGGAACTGCCAGAAATACAGGCCAGATTCAGAAGAGGATGTGGAACCAGGGATATCATTGCTGATGTCAGATGGATCTTGGCTGAAAGCAGAGAATACCAGGAAGATGTTTACCTGTGTTTTATTGACTATGCAAAGACATGCAACTCTGTGGATCATAACAAATTATGGATAACATTGCAAAGAATGGGAATTCCAGAACACTTAATTGTGCTCATGAGGAACCTGTACCTAGATCAAAAGGCAATTGTTTGGACAGAACAAAGGGATACTGTGTGGTTTAAAGTCAGGAAAGGGTGTGTGTCAGGGTTGTATCCTTTCACCATACCTATTCAATCTGTATAATGAGTGAATAATTCTAGGAGCTGGACTACATGAAGGAGAATGGGGCATCAGGATTGGTGGAAGACTCATTAACAACCTTCATTATGCAGATGACGCACCCTTACTTGCTGAAAGTGAAAAGGACTTAAAGCACTTAACTGATGAAGATCAAAGGCCACAGCCTTCACTATGGATTACACCTCAACATAAAGAAAACAAAAATCCTCACAAGTGGACCAATAAGCAACATCATGATAAATGGAGAAGAGATTGAAGTTGTGAAGGATTTCATTTTACTTGGATCCACAATAAACAACCATGGAAGCAACAGTCAAGAAATCAAAAGACTCATTTCATTGGGAAAATTTGCTGTAAAAGACCTCTTTGAAGTGTTGAAAAGCAGAGATGTCACTTTGAAGACTAAGGTGCACCTGACCTAAGCCATGGTATTTTCTATTGCATCATATGCATGCAAAAGCTGGACAATGAATAAGGAAGACAGAAGGATTGACACCTTTGAATTGTGGTTTTGGTGAAAAATATTGAATAGCATGGACTGTATCCTAATCATCTAGTGCAGCTATAACAGAAATACCACAAGTGGATGGCTTGAACAAAGAGAATTTTATTCTTTCACAGTCCTGTAGGCTAGAAGTCTGAGTTCAAGTCTTTCTCCCTCCGTTGGCTCTGGAGGAAGGTTCTAGTCATCAGTCTTCCCTTGGTCTGGGAGCATCTCAGCACAGGGACCTCAGGTCCAAAGGACACTCTCTGCCCTCTGCATTGCTGTCTTGGTGATATGAGGTTCCAGTGTCCCTCTGCTTGCTTCTCTCTTTTATATCTCAAAAGAGTTTGGCTTAAGACACTATCTAATCTTGTAGGCCTCATCAATATAACTGCCACTAATCCATCTTATCATGTCATTGCGATAGGATTTACAACACATAGAGAAATCACATCACATAGAGAAATCACATCAGAAGATAAAATGGTAGACAATCATACAACGGAATCATGACCTAGCCATGTTGACAGATATTTTTGGGGGACACAATTCAATCCATGACAGACTGCTAAAAGAACAAACAAATCTGTCCTGGAAGAAGTACAACCAGAAAGCTCCTTAGAGGCAAGGATGGCAAGACTATGTCTTACATACTTTGGACATGTCGTCAGGAGAGATCAGTCTCTGGAGAAGGACATCATGCTTGGTAAAGTACAGGGTCAATGAAAAAGAGGAAGACCCTCAATAAGATGAATAGACACTGCTGCAACAATGAGCTCAAGCATAGCAATGATTATGGACATGGAGCAGGACCGAGCAGTGTTTCATTCTGTTGTACATTGGGTCTCTATGAGTGGGAACCTACTCGATGGCACCTAAGGGGGAAAAAAAAAAAAAAACTACTATACCAAGTATGATGTCCTTCTCTGGTCCCTCCTGTACAAATTATGTGAGACAATTGTCTCACCATCCTCCCTTCTAAGGAGCATTCTGGCTGTACTTCTTTCAAGACAGATTTGTTCATTCTTCTGTCAGTCCATGATATATTCAATATTCTTTGCCAGCACTGTAATTCAAATGCATCAATTCTTCATCAGTTTGTTCTGTTTGAATGACTGTCTCTTGGTCTACATACAGGTTCAGCACGAGCACAGTTAAGTGTTATGGAATTCCCATTCTTCACAATGTTATGCATAATTTGTTATGATCCACACAGTCAAATGCCTTTGCATAGCCAATAAAAACAGGTATTATCTGCTTTCAGTAAACATTCACCTGACATCAGCAATGACATCTCTGTTCTGTATCCTCATCTGAACCTGGCCTGAACTTCCAACAGTTCCATGTTGATGTACTGCTGCAAACTTTCTCAAATTATCTTCAGCAACACTACTTGTTTGTGACACCAGTAACAGTGTTCAACAATTTCTGCACTCCATTGAATCACTTCTCTCTGGAATGGACACAAACATGGATCTCTTCCAATTGGTCGACCAGCAACTGTCCTTCAAATTTCCTGGCGTAGACAAGCAATCACCTCCTGTGCTGCATCCACTTATTGAAACTTCTCAGTTGGCACTCCTTCGATTCCTGGAGCCCGGTTTTTTTTACCAATGCTCTCAGTGCAGCCTGGACTTCCTCCTTGAATACCATCGACTCTTGACCACAAAGATGCAAAAACTTGGACAAAGACCTGAGGTGTGGAGATACCTATATTTTGAGAATATTTTGTTCATGCCACTTCATGTACGTTGCTACTCAACTCCAATGGAGAATTAAAAAGCCAAACCTTAAGTTTTTTTGTTTTCTTTTTTATAAACATTGTCTTCCAATACTTAATTTAGAACTATCTGTATGTATTTTAATCACCTACCCCTTCCAATTCAAAAACATTTAAAAATAAATGTATGCTAATATTTCAGTCCTGATGACAGTTTGCACACTGAATCAAGGTATTTCAGGATTTTTAAATTTAATATTAAGAGCAATTCATTATATATGCTTCTTTGAAATTGAACATGTTACCACGTGCTGTATATTTGAATATCAGTTCTCAAAAGTTTTGTGCTGAATCAGATCATAAATCAGAATGCCCCCTACTACTTTTATGAGTCTTATGGCAATGAATGATGTTATGAAGAATTTATGAGGGCAAAGTCTTCACTAACTATGTGGTTAATGCCTTTTCCAAAGGAATAAATCCTAGTTACCTGAGGCTAGATGTATAAAGTTCTCGACACTACAGGATTCATAACTGACAGGCACAGTCCTAGGGTCTTAATCATGTGGCAATGTTTCCTGGGTTGTAAAATGTAAAAATGGGGTAGAGAAGGGAGATTAATAGAACTCCTCAAGTAATCAAGCTTAATACACCCCTGACTGCATCTGTACCTTCTTAGGAATGAACTTTCTCCTTATTGAATAAATAATGGGATTTGAGCTCCTTATATATCTCTTTTGTCTAGAAGTTTATATATCCATTTTACTTATAAATGACAAAGTTAATTTTCAATAAACCCTGTAGAAATAAAACATCTGAACGTTTACAGACATACACACACAGAGACATGCATACACACGCACGCAAACACAAACACCACACACAAACACATTAACTGATTCTTTCATATTCAAGATGAGGGTGTTTCTCTTTTTATGTTATAGGACCACTTTGGATTAATTTAGTTAATCATAGGGTATTGGTATTCCATGTTTTAGTTTTGTTGAAATCTACTGAGTATACTGTAGTTCACAGAAAGACCTCACTACACAAATATAGAGTGTATATTGTTACCTGATCTGAACAAGCACAATTTATTCATCTGAATTAATGCATGCTGACGGAGGTATAATTTGGGTGTATATTTGCTGAATAAGTCAGTTTTAAGTTTGTTTAGCAATGTGCTGAAAAGATTACCAAGAATTTATTCATCCATCACAACTTCTAAATTTCATAAGTATTGATTTATTTCAGAGCATTGACTTCATTAGTCATAGTATGCAATAAAAATCTAGACATGATTTAGTTGAAAGTATGCTGGGAATGTGTTTTAAAAAATATTTTTAAACTTATTACTAAATGGGAAATATATGCTCATGCAGTGAAATGTATATTGCCCTTTGACCCTGTCATTCAGGCATCCAGACAGCCTCTTTCCACTGTTATTATTTTTGGGGATATATTTACAGATTTCTATAGACAACTCATGTATATTTTACTATATGCATAGTAATAATAGATTTTTATACAAATGATAAATATTATACCCACTCTTCTAAATCTTGCTTTTCAAATTTATAGCATCTGTTAGAAAGCATTCAATATTAAAATATACAGAGTTGGCACAATTTCCAATAACTACAAGATATTTAGTAAATGTGTGATTATTTACAAAAGTCACTTGCAATTTTATTTTTAGATCACTACCGGTTTTTTTGCAAGTACTAGCAATGTGATAATACTCAAGTTTACGTGTTAACCTTATGAATACTCGAATACTTCTAAATTAAGGTCAAAGAGAATGTTATATTTTACCTTTGTTAGTACTGCCAAATTGTACTTCATAGATTGGCCCAGTTTATAGACTGCTCAATTATATCTATGAGTGCCAATTTTCCTGAAGATTCCCCAGTACTACAATCAAATCATTTGAGTTTTGGTATTTCACAGCTGAATTTGGTCATATATCAGTATTCTGTACCATTATGGCTCTAAATGATAGAAACACCCAGTGAATTTTAGGTCTGATCATCTCAGACTGTAAGAAGAAAATCTGTTTTTTTTTTTTGGTATCCAATTTTAATATCTTATTTCATATTTTAGTACCTTGTGCACATATGCCTCAAAAGTGTCTTTTTCTGCCAGTGTCTTGGAGAAATATTTTGTATTTATATCCCTGATCTCAATGCAACTTTTAAAAATGATATGTGTGAAAAGTCGTGATTTACATTAAAAGCTCAATTGGTTGAACATCAGAATCACATGTAAACATTTGAAAAGTATAATGTGTTAACAGAGGATGAATGGTCTTGGATATTGCCAATGCTAAAAGACTGTTAATTGTGTTAGCATACATTTGAAACAGTTTCTTTTATTGTCAGATTGCTCAGAGCATCTTGACATTGTGTGTTTCACATTTGTTTTTGTTGTTTTCTTTTTTTTGTTTATTGTTTGTACTTACTCAGTTTTACAACAAATCATACTTCAGTGAGATAGTGTTAAATATAGCAAACAATGGAAAGTGAGTAAAATTAAGACGAGAGAAGTTGGTACTGCATGCAAAGCAATTATTTAGTAACAATAATATCAACTGTTCTGGGATGGAAAAATGAATTTTAAATAATTTACAACCTCACATGATGGTGGTTTGTTGATCATTTGCAGCTATTTTCTTTTTAATGCTTTTGTTGTATTTAAGAAAGTCATTAGACATAAAGTATACACATGTGACCCATTGTGACTCACTTTAATTGAGAAGAATCTGTGATTTTTCAGAAATTGACCTTAAGTAGGAGATGAACACTCCCACACGTATTTACATAGCATGTAAGTGTTATCGCTTTGAAAGTCAAACTCAGAATGGTTCCATTTCATTAAAATAATTGCTCTCAGATATGCAGAAGAAACTGTTTTGATCTTACTAAATATGGTCTGAATGTGTCTGGAAATCTGGTATCATCAACTTCCCCCAGATTTTTTCTACATCTCTCCAAATAAACTAGCCATCAGTGTGTCTCGGGTGTTTGCATTAATATTAGATCTAACATCAATCTCCGTAATTGTCACAGAAGGAAAAATAAGTGATAGGTAGGAAGTTTTTAACAGATGCAGTGAAAGTGTATACTTTCTTTAGTGGAAAAAAAAATACAGAGTTATAAAAAGTTATACAATGCAGAAGAATAGGGGAACTCAAGTTCTCAAAAGGTTGTAGAGTTGATAATCACACCACCCTCAGGAGGAGCAAAAGGTCCATTTACCATTCTCAAGGCGGTTTCACTACTTTTCTGCTCTTTTATCTCCAAACACATCTGGCAACTGGTGTGTGCGTGTGTGTGTGTGTCTGTAGACTCTGTCTATGTATATATCTGGCAAATAGCTTGTTCAAAACATCCTAAGAACATCGATGAGTGCTTACTGTGAGTATGACTAAATTAGATTGATGAAAACCTGATCCAGCACAAGATACTCACAGACGTCTGGTTTTAAGATGCAGCAGCACAAGTATCTTTTGGTATGTTGGATACAGAATACCAAAACTATGTTTTTGTTTTTTAATGTGATGGTATTTCTTTTTATCCCATGACTCATCACTCCTTTCAAGGTACTAAATGTACTTTATTCTCATTATCTTGAGGAAGAGATCACAATATATAGGCAAGTTTTCTTTTTTCCTGAATTTTGAGTTTCAAAGTTTATACCCATTCAATTAAAAAATCGAAATAGGTTATGTTCAGAGATAGTTACAAAAATGTATTTCAATGCATATTATACATGAGCAATATTTGTTACCCCCAGGATTTGAAAAGTTTTTTTGTTTGTTTTGTTTTCTGGATTAAGAAAATTTGGGTGTCAGAAGAAAAGCAAAAAGTACATTTCATGGATCACTGAGAAAAAAATAAGTAAGTAAAATGGTATTTCCTACAGATTTACTTTCTAGACTTGGCTTTTGTAGAACCAAAATCCTCATATAGGTTTTCCACAATCTGAGAGCATAGAGGCCTGTGTTTATCTTAGGGAGGAGACAAGATGCCAGAGTGGTGAATGAATTTCTTAGAAAAGCAGGTTTGAGGTAGACTTACAGAGTTCTTCCATATCTAAACATGGCACTTACCCACCTCAAGAAGAGAAAAACTGAGTAATGCCTATGCAAGCAAAAGTAACCCAGAAGGAATGACAGGCCAAAGTCAGTTCTATCATGGTGTGTGTGTGTGTGTGTGTATTCAACATAGTATGTTCAACAATAATTCTTGGCACATAAAAGGCCAAGGAGGGAATTTCAGAGTGTCATATCTACCTTGTGGTCTTGGAAGAGGGGTGATTCATCACTGGTAGCCATAAATCGAACTGATTCTCAGGAAAAAAAAATTTTCAGAAGATGTCAACATGGATAGATAATGACATATAACAGATGCTCATCCTTCATTCACTCCTTTACGTCCTATTTGTGTATCACATCCCCAGAACACAGGGCACAGAGAAGGATTAAGCAAACTTTACTAACATTAATTATCACCCATTCTGGAAGAGGCCTGAAAAGAACGTTGTGTTGAGTTGTGCAAAAATTAGATTAAAAAAATTTTTTTGCATACTGAATTTGTGGATTTAAATTGGCAACTGTTACATAAGAAAAGATTTCGAAACATATGAAAAATACCCAGATTAACAATCAATTGCATATTTTATAATGAGAAACTGTAGTTGTCAACTGAAAACATTCTTCCTTTGGATCTAGTGTAAATAAAATGTCTCTTGAAGAATTAGTCTTTTCAGCAACAACAGAAATCAGGAGCATTCATAATGAAAAGAAGACCAATGATATATATCTTTGTTTTGCCTGTACTTTGACCTATTTGTCATGTATCTATGGAGGATTACTATAGGAAATCGACTATGCTGTATGTCTTAAAGGCTGTTAATTGACAATGCAGTTTCTCTCAAAACTCTTTCAGGACTGGCAGTATATATAGCTACCACTGATTTTTGTACCTCTTGGGTTCATTGGGAAGCTGCTGTCCCACTGAGAGTACATGCCACCAGAAGGCAGGGTCCTATATATCAGTTCAAAATGGAAAAAAACAGATATGTGCCACAAATAACTGTTGTTACAGGGTATTGAATGAGGTGGTGCTGAATCATTGAGTTATTGGTAGGAAAAATATGAATTGTGAAAATTTTTATTTGGTACATTTATGTACCTCTGGACTCTAAGGTTAGAATTTGTGTTCACAAGGGGTACCCATATGTACCTCTGGATTCCGAGGGTATGAATTGTGGAATGAGGCATAAAATAAAAAACGTATTACTTACCAACACTTCAGACACACTCAATGATTCAGCATGCCCTCCATTACTGAAAACAGGTAGTATCATCAAAAGATTAAAAGGAAAATATGATTGGGTCACAAAAGTAATTAATGTTATCTATGTTTGCAACTGAGCAAATATCTTCTTATCAACATGAATTAATGGACTCTGATAAAGCAAAATGAGATAATCATCACATCTAGTCTATAACAGGCACTTTAAAATATTTCATTTACTCTGTATGATTTTAAAGGGATGCTTCAACTTCTTCAACAGTAAAGCAATGACCAAAACATACTATCAGGGAATTCATGAAAAGAAGTTTTGTTCTATTTCTTTGCTGTGATATTAAAATAAACATATGCATATCTATTATTAATTGATATATTTTAAAATACTATAGTTTCTTAAGTAAACCCTGGTGGTGTAGTGGTTAAGTGCTATGGCTGCTAACCAAAGGGTCGGCAGTTTGGATCTGCCAGGTGCTCCTTGGAAACTCTATGGGGCAGTTCTACTCTGTCCTATTGGGTCACTATGAGTCGGAATTGATGGCACTGGGTTTGGTTTGGTTTTGGATAGTTTCTTAAATATTCCAATTTTCATATAGAAATATGTATAAAAATTCCCATGGATTAAGAAGTTAAGAATTCATATTTTAGAAGTATTTGAACTTATAATAAACATTTTTATTAAAATTATTACCTAAAACAATAGGTGACAATTATGACTTTCATGCCAACCTTTATTTTTATTTTGCTGTAATTCTTTAAAGAAGCCTCTCAAAGTGGATTTCAAACTTTTTTTAATATAAGTGATGACCTACAAAAGGATAATTATAGAAGTACAAGTATTCTTTTGGATAATATAAATGTAGTATAGTTCAAGAACAGTTATATTTATCTTATAGTCTGGAATTAAAGATGTGGTTCTGATTTAAAGGTGGCAGTATATCATTGTATATTGTTTCTACTGTTATTTTTTTTTTTTTATGTAATATGCTTCAAATTGTAGAGGAACAACCACAGTGTAATTCAAGGTTATATTACCAGAAACTGAATCACTTCTGACTGAAACATGGTACATAGTGTGAATGAAATTGTCTTGGTGTCACAGTTCATGAACTATATGCTTCCCTTATGTCTTCATGTGGAAAGAAACTAAATTTTTGTTTCTAACTTTTTGCCTAAAGGAGAAGCACATTATTTTTAACAACTCATTTTGGCAAGACATCAACGACTGATATTCTTGTCCTAAAATACAGATTTGATTCCCCCAAGATACAGAACTCAGCATATTTTTTTTTTGCATTTAACAAAGAACAGTATTTGAAATTACTCTTATATTGTAAGTCAGCAAATAAACCCTTTGTATATTAAATACATCTCTTTTAAAATTGTTTTCCTGTATATTATCAATTAAGTCTTACTTTCTGAAGAAGTATCAGTTCAACAAATGTTTACCTCAAGTAAAATTGGTCCTTTTCTTGTAGGCTTTAAATTGTTTTAGAGCCTTATACACATACACGAACATACTTGTGTAAGATGAAAGATTTCCTCTTTAAATAGTTGTTGATGTTAAAATGAAAACATTGATATCGATCCATTGATAAGAAAGAACAAAGGATCAACATAATGTATATGCATGGCTTTGAAATGTAATGAAGTTTATCATTACAGGCCATTTTTTGTTCAATTGAACAAAATGAACTCTAAAGCTTATATTCGGGGGAAAAAAATATTCGGGGGAAAAAAACCTTAGTAATGTAAAATTTAATGAATTACACTATAAAATACAAATATTTTAATATTTGTATTATATAACAGAAAGAAAATTGCAGTATACTCAGAGCTTCATAAATTTAAATTTCAGCAAAATACCATAATAGCAAATGCATAATATGCATATTTTTATTCAGAATTTGACATACAGATGTCAGACATATTTGTATTGCATTAATTTTATAATATAAAAAGGAAAATATTTTATTTATATCCACTCCTTGAAACATTGCTACCTAAATATTACAGTAAAACTTGTGAAAGACAGAACCTGTATAAGGCGGAAGCCTGTCAGAGAAGGAAAACGGAAATATTTCCCACTAAAAAAAATAGAGAGCAATGGAAAAATGATGACTCTACCCTGTCAAGGGCAGAAAACTTGTGAGATCCAGAAAAACAAGGCTGTCCCGTTAAATTTCAGCTCTCACAGGCTTTACTGTATAAAATTCTAAATCACTATACACATTAAAATTCATGTTTATTTCAGTTAAAAAATAAACATATAGGTGGATTAAATGTGATTCACTAGGACTACCTTATAATTAATAACCAACCAATTTGGTTCAGAGTGGAGATTACCATATTTTTCCTTGGATAATTTTGAGAATATTGCTGGTTAAAGGAGTGACTTCAGCATATATGCCTACAATGGCTAACTTTGATATCCATGTTCATATACAAGCTCCTTCTAATTTGGCCTAATATTTCTAATTCTAGCAATAAAATGAGGGCTATTTTGCAGCCCCAGATGGCACAGAGTTAAATGCTTGGCTGCTAACCAAAAGGTCTGGAGTTGGAATTCACCAACCCCTCCTTGGAAATGGGGCAGTTCTACTCTATCCTATAGGGTCACCATGAGTCAGAATCCACTCTACGGAAGTGGGTTTGGTTTTGGTTTGGATGAAACTTTTTACCCCTAATTCCAAGAGAGGAAACCCTGGTGGCGTAGTGGTTAAGTGCTACGGCTGTTAACCAAACAGTCCGCAGTTTGAATCCACCAGGCACTCCTTGGAAGCTCAATGGGGCAGTTCTACTCTGTCCTCTAGTGTTGCTATGATTCGGAATTGACTCGATGGCAACGGCTTTTTGGGTTTTGAATTCCAAGAGATAGCCAGTCATTCACAAGCTAACTTTTAAAATATTCCTCTTCAGATCTGAACACAAATGAGCGTTCATATGTATTTTGCAAATAAACCTAATGATACATTTTAAATCAACTTATAGTTCTGAATCACATTCCTTAGGAAAAATTACTAGTTACATTTCCTAGAGGAGTCACAAATACTTTACATCTGAATTTTTTTTTTAAACAAGTAAAATTCAATGCATATATCCCACATCCAAAAACAAAGGGCACCATTTCTTTATGTAACTCTTCTTTTGATGGCTTGGGTGTAAAAATAAATAAGTATGAAGAACAGAGGAAGAATTTTTCTTGCTGCACTTTTAAATTCAAAGTTTACTTTACACCTTATTGTTCACTAACTAAAACAGCTGGCAATGTGGCCAGATATAGATATAAGCTATGGCCCAGAGTGCTTCAATGTTTGCTCTGAGTTGCATTTAAGGAGGCATAATTTAGCATCAAGGTGTCCCTGTGTGGTGCAAATGGTTAAGCCCTTGACTACTGGCCAAGAGGTAAGCAGTTTGAATCCACCCAGGAGCACATTGGTGATCCACTTCTGAAGGAGCCCAGCCATTGAAAACTCTATGGAGCACACTTATTGTTTGAAACACATGGGGTCATTCATTTAATATTTTAAAGCAGCCTGATCTTTACTACCTTTTCTCAAAGAACGTTTTTGTTTTCAGTTGCTGTCAAGTTGATCTCAACTCATAGTGAACTTATGTATAAGAGAACAAAATGTTACCTGGTCCTGCATCATCTTCGCAATGGTTGGTTTGTTTGAGCTCATTGTTGAAGCAACTGTGTAAGTCCACCTCATTGACATTCCATTCCAGTTTTCCCTTTTTTCGGTATTTCCTTATGATGTGTTCAAAGTAAGTGAGGCAAAGTGTCACCATCCCCACTTCTAAGGAACATTCTGTCTGGACTTCCTCTAAGACTTATCGAACAGCTTATCACTCAAAGCAACATGCTCAGAATCTCCATTCTCTAATTTTTAAATCTTATACCGTCCTAAGACCCACGCCTATGCCAAATCCATAAACTCCTTCTCTATTTACAGCTTCATGGGTTTTTAATTTTCTTTATTTTGTTTCTCTTAAGCTTCTAGTTATGTCTGGATTCCATTTCTGTCCTCTATTCAAGACTGTTGAAGAAAATTGCATAAAGTCAGAAACTTCCATATAATAAGTAATCTTTTCTGTTTTTCACCAGATAACTACAAATTCCAAATTTTACAAGTCTATAGGGCTTTTTTTTTTTTTTATGAGGGCAATATCAGGGCAGTTCTACTCTGTCCTATAGGGTCGCTATGAGTCAGAATGGACTCGAGGGCACTGGTTTTTTTTTGTTTTTTTTTTTTTACTGCAATTCCGGAAACCCTGGTGGCACAGTGGTTAAGTGCTACAGCTGCTAACCAAAGGGTCGGCAGTTCAGATCCACCAGGCGGTCCTTGGGAACTCTATGGGGCAGTACTACTCAGTCCTGTAGGGTCGCTATGAGTCGGAATGGACTAGAAGGCAATGGGTTTTGGTTTTTACACGGCAATATCTATTTCCCTTGATTATTTTAATGTTCTGTGACGGCACGTGAAATTTGAAGTACAATCCAGATATTTTAAGTTAATCATAAAATATTCTTCCTTGTGCCTTTTACCTCTTCTCAGGACGTTCTTTTCCCTCCCAAAACCAAAACTCTTTCTGTAGAATTTTAAATTCCTTCTGGGCACTGTATGACAACTGTTGTTGTTGTTGTTAGGTGCTGTCCAGTCGGTTCGGACTCATAGTGACACTATGCACAACAGAACGAAACAGTGCCCGGTCCTGCGCCGTCCTTACAATCGTTGTTATGCTTGAGCTCATTGTTGCAGCCACTGTGTCAATCCACCTAGTTCAGGGTCTTCCTCTTTTCCGCTGACCCTGTACTCTGCCAAGCATGATGTCCTTCTCCAGGGACTCATCCCTCCTGACATGTCCAAAGTATGTAAGAAGCAGCCTCGCCATCCATGCCTCTAAGGAGCATTCTGGCCACACTTTTTCCAAGACAGATTTGTTCGTTCTTTTGGCAGTCCATGGTACATTCAATATTCTTCGCCAACACCACAATTCAAAGGTGTCAACTCTTCTTTGGTCTTCCTTATTCATTGTTCCGCTTTCACATGCATATGATGTGATTGAAAATACCATGGCTCAGGTCAGGCGCACCTTAGTCTTCAGGGTGACATCTTTGCTCTTCAACACTTTGAAGAGGTCCTTTGCAGCAGATTTGCCCAATGCAATGCATCTTTTGATTTCTTGGCTGCTGCTTCCATGGCTATTGGTCCTGGATCCAAGTAAAATGAAACCCTTGACAACTTCAATCTTTTCTCCGTTTATCATGATGTTGCTTATTGGTCCAGTTGTGAGGATTTTTCTTTTCTTTATGTTGAGGTGTAATCCATACTGAAGGCTGTGGTCTTTGATCTTCATCAGTAAGTGCTTCAAGTCCTCTTCACTTTCAGCAAGCAAGCTTGTGTCATCTGCATAACGCAGGTTGTTAATGAGTCTTCCTCCAATCCTTATGCCCTGTTCTTCATATAGTCCAGCTTCTCATATTATTTGTTCAGCATATAGATTAAATAGGTATGGTGAAAGAATACAACCCTGATGCACACCTTTCCTGACTTTAAACCAATCAGTATCCCCTTGTTCTGTCCAAACAACTGCCTCTTGATCTATGTAAAGGTTCTTCATGAGCACAATTAAGTGTTCTGGAATTCCCATTCTGTATGACAACGAGGTATCACAAAATTAAAGCATAACACTCATGAGTATTTACATTTAATAGAAGATAACTCTTAATGAAGAAAAAATCAATATGAAATATTAAAATTCTAGAGACTAGAGCAATTTGGTATGGTAGATATTTTTGGGCAGGAGGTTTTTGAAATCTGGTTGATTTTGTAGAAATAATCATTGCTTTATTGTACATAACTACATATCTATAAAAAATGGATGAGCTTTAAAAGAAATGCTAAACAATTCTTTATGGGAGATTTTTATAGTTTTTTTTTGTGCATTTACAATATTACTATGCTTGTATAGACCACCTAAATAATTATTTAACCTCAGCAATAGGTCTGATCAGTTGTACACAGTTGTTACTTTCCAAAACCGTAGCATTTAGTCCAACTGTCATTATCTGCCACCACTGGCTTTACTGCCTCAAAGTTTTTACTTTGGAGATGTACTAGGCAATAAAATTCTGTTTTTTCTTCTCACTCCTCCACAATTTTTCTAAAATAGACATTAATTCCCCATCTCACTTTTATTTTTAATAAACTGGCAGCTCTTTACTTAACAGAGAATGAAAAACCATGGCACATGTGCCACCATTATATTTTCCTAGGAACATACTAGACAGTGATAATGCAGCTTAGCATGTTTACTATCTGAGGCATAACTTCAGAATTCTTCACAACCCAGTGATTTAGGGACTATGTCAAAATCAACTGACGTAAAAAGTTGAAATCTCTGCCAGCTCAAATGCTCCATGATATTAAGCCAATTTAGCACTTCTTACAATCTTGATCTCCTTGTAAAAAGAAGGCATAGCTCAAATAGTTGCATTGAAATATGAAAATATTAATTTCTTTTGCTTTAAAGGATGTTACAGCTATTGCATGAGGAGAAGAGAGAGCGGTTGACAAAAATAATTGCAATTATAAAAACTTTAAAACAGTTTCCTTGAAGATAGTAAAGCTATTTCAGTTTTTGACACCTGCCCTCTAATGTAATGTAAAGACATAGCAGTGATAGCTAAAGTATAATGAGAGAAAATCAAAGAAAGAGAACTAGGTAGGGAAAAAATGTCCAACCTTCATGGACCAGAAAAGGAAAAATGCAAAACACGAAGTAGTGAGTGTGGGTACATTGGCCCTTGCTAGCTACAGGTCCTGAAGTAGATAGTGATACCCATGAATTTATCTTCTGAAGTATAATGTGGTTCTGGGGCTAGCATTCCTGCCTGACGCTAAGGGTTAGGCTGGGTAGCCTTCATTTATGAGAGTAGGCTAAAAATGTGGTACTATTATCCTTATTTGGGCTCTGAATTTATAAGATACTGTGAGCCAAGTATGTGGGAAGACAAAGGACTCATTTTCTTTCTCTCCCAACTGCTGGTGAAGTGGCTGAACTCTCAAGAACACCAGTATTCATCTAACCTACTTTTATTTTTTTTTTATTAACTTTTGTTGAGGTTCAAGTGAACGTTTACAAATCAAGTCAGACTGTCACATATAAGTTTATATACACCTTACTCCGTACTCCCACTTGCTCTCCCCCTAATGAGTCAGCCCTTCCAGTCTCTCCTTTCGTGACAATTTTGCCAGCTTCCAACTCTCCCTATCCTCCCATCCCCCCTCCAGACAGGAGATGCCAACAGTCTCAAGTGTCCACCTGATATAATTAGCTCACTCTTCATCAGCATCTCTCTCCTATCCACTGTCCAGTCCCTTTCATGTCTGATGAGTTGTCTTCGGGAATGGTTCATGTCCTGTGCCAACAGAAGGTTTGGGGACCATGACCGCCGGGATTCCTCTAGTCTCAGTGAGACCACTAAGTCTGGTCTTTTTATGAGAATTTGGGGTCTGCATCCCACTGATCTCCTGCTCCCTCAGGGGTTCTCTGTTGTGCTCCCTGTCAGGGCAGTCATGGGTTGTGGCCGGGCATCAACTAGTTCTTCTGGTCTCAGGATGATGTAGGTCTCTGGTTCATGTGGCCCTTTCTGTCTCTTGGGCACTTAGTTATCGTGTGACCTTGGTGTTCTTCATTCTCCGTTGATCCAGGTGGGTTGAGACCAATTGATGCATCTTAGATGGCCGCTTGTTAGCATTTAAGACCCCTGATGCCACATTTCAAAGTGGGATGCAGAATGTTTTCATAATAGAATTATTTTGCCAATTGACTTAGAAGTCCCCGAAAACCATGGTCCCCAAACCTCCGCCCTTGCTCCACTGACCTTTGAAGCATTCAGTTTATCCCGGAAACTTATTTGCTTTTGGTCCAGTCCAGTTGAGCTGACCTTCCATGTATTGAGTATTGTCCTTTCCTTCACCTAAAGCAGTTCTTAGCTACTAATTAATCAGTAAAAAACCCTCTCCCACCCTCCCTCTCTCCCCTCCTCGTAACCACAAAAGTATGTGTTCTTCTCAGTTTATACTATTTCTCAAGATCTTATAATAGTGGTCTTATACAATATTTGTCCTTTTGCCTCTGACTAATTTCGCTCAGCATAATGCCATCCCGGTTCCTCCATGTTATGAAATGTTTCACAGATTCGTCACTGTTCTTTATCGATGCGTAGTATTCCATTGTGTGAATATACCACAATTTATTTACCCATTCATCCGTTGATGGACACCTTGGTTGCTTCCAGCTTTTTGCTATTGTAAACAGAGCTGCAATAAACATGGGTATGCATGTATCTGTTCGTGTGAAGGCTCTTATTTCTCTAGGGTATATTCCGAGGAGTGGGATTTCTGGGTTGTTGTTTTTTTCTTTTTATGGTAGTTCTATTTCTAACTGTTTAAGAAAACGCCAGATAGATTTCCAAAGTGGTTGTACCATTTTACATGCCTACCAGCAGTGTATAAGAGTTCCAATCTCTCCGCAGCCTCTCCAACATTTATTATTTTGTGTTTTTTGCAATAATGCCAGCCTTGATGGAGTGAGATGGAATCTCATCGTAGTTTTAATTTGCATTTCTCTAATGGCTAATGATCGAGAGCATTTTCTCATGTATCTGTTAGCTGCCTGAATATCTTCTTTAGTGAAGTGTGTGTTCATATCCTTTGCCCACTTCTTGATTGGGTTGTTTGTCTTTTTGTGGTTGAGTTTTAACAGAATCATATAGATTTTAGAGATCAGGCGCTGGTCGGAGATGTTACAGCTAAAAATTCTTTCCCAGTCTGTAGGTGGTCTTCTTACTCTTTTGGTTGTCTTTAGCTGAGCATAGGTGTTTGATTTTTAGGAGCTCCCAGTTATCTGGTTTCTCTTCGTCATTTTTGGTAATGTTTTGTATTCTGTTTATGCCGTGTGTTAGGGCTCCTAGGGTTGTCCCTATTTTTTCTTCCATGATCTTTATCGTTTTAGTCGTTATGTGTAGGTCTTTGATCCACTTGGAGTTAGTTTTTGTGCATGGTGTGAGGTATGGGTCCTGTTTCATTCTTTTGCAAATGGATATCCAGTTATGCCAGCACCATTTGTTAAAAAGACTATCTTTTCCCCAATTAACTGACACTGGGCCTTTGTCAAATATCAGCTGCTCATATGTGGATGGATTTATATCTGGGTTCTCAATCCTGTTCCACTGGTCTATGTGTCTGTCGTTGTACCAGTACCAGGCTGTATTGACTACTGTGCCTATATAATAGGTTCTGAAATCAGGTAGAGTGAGGCCTCCCACTTTCTTCTTCTTTTTCAGTAATGCTTTGCTTATCTGAGGCTTCTTTCCCTTCCATATGAAGTTGGTGATTTGTTTCTCTATCACCTTAAAAAATGACATTGGAATTTGAATCGGAAGTGCATTGTATGTATAGATGGCTTTTGGTAGAATAGACATTTTTACTATGTTAAGTCTTCCTATCCATGAGCAAGGTATGTTTTTCCACTTAAGTAGGTCCTTTTGAATTTCTCCTAGTAGAGCTTTGTAGTTTTCTTTGTATAGGTCTTTTACATCTTTGGTAAGATTTATTCCTAAGTATTTGATCTTCTTGGGGGCTACTGTGAATGGTATTGATTTGGTGATTTCCTCTTCGATGTTCTTTTTGTTGATGTAGAGGAATCCAAGTGATTTTTGTATGTTTATCTTATAACCTGATACTCTGCCAAACTCTTCTATTAGTTTCAGTAATTTTCTGGAGGATTCGTTGGGGTTTTCTGTGTATAAGATCATGTCATCTGCAAATAGAGATAATTTTACTTCCTCTTTGCCAATCTGGATGCCCTTTTTTTCTTTGTCTAGCCTAATTGCTCTGGCTAGGACTTCTAGGACAATGTTGAATAAGAGCAGTGATAAAGGGCATCCTTCTCTGGTTCCCATTCTCAAGGGAAATGCTTTCAGGCTCTCTCCATTTAGAGTGATGTTGGCTGTTGGCTTTGCATAAATGCCCTTTATTATGTTGAGGAATTTTCCTTCAATTCCTATTTTGGTGAGAGTTTTTATCATAAATGGGTGTTGGACTTTGTCAAATGCCTTTTCTGCATCAGTTGATAAGATCATGTGGTTTTTGTCTTATTTATATGGTGGATTACAGTAATGGTTTTTCTAATATTAAGCCAGTAAAAATAAATAAATAAATAAATAAATATTAAACCAGCCTTGCATACCAGGTATAAATCCCACTTGGTCGTGGTGAATTATTTTTTTGATATGTTGTTGAATTCTATTGGCTAGAATTTTGTTGAGGATTTTTACATCTATGTTCATGAGGGATATAGGTCTGTAATTTTCTTTTTTTGTGATGTCTTTACCTGGTTTTGGTATCAGGGAGATGGTGGCTTCATAGAATGAGTTGGGTAGTATTCCGTCATTTTCTATGCTTTGAAATACCTTTAGTAGTAGTGGTGTTATCTCTTCTCTGAAAGTTTGGTAGAACTCTGCAGTATAGCCATCCGGGCCAGGGCTTTTTTTTGTTGGGAGTTTTTTGATTACCATTTCAATCTCTTTTTTTGTTATGGGTCTATTTACTTGTTCTATTTCTTATTGTGTTAGTTTAGGTAGGTAGTGCTTTTCCAGGAATTCATCCATTTCTTTAAGGTTTGCAATTTTGTTAGAGTACAATTTTTCATAATAATCTGATATGATTCTTTTAATTTCAGTTGGGTCTGTTATGATGTGGCCCATCTCGTTTCTTATTCGGGTTATTTGTTTCCTTTCCTGTATTTCTTTAGTCAGTCTAGCCAATGGTTATCAATTTTGTTAATTTTTTCAAAGAACCAGCTTTTGGGTTTGTTAATTCTTTCAATTGTTTTTCTGTTCTCTATTTCATTTAGTTCAGCTCTAATTTTTATTATTTGTTTTCTTCGGGTGCCTGATGGGTTCTTTTGTTGCTCACTTTCTATTTGTTCAAGTTGTAGGGACAGTTTTCTGATTTTGGCTCTTTCTTCTTTTTGTATGTGTGCATTTATTGATATAAATTGGCCTCTGACCACTGCTTTTGCTGTGTCCCAGAGGTTTTGATAGGAAGTATTTTCATTCTCGTTGCATTCTATGAATTTCTTTATTCCCTCCTTAATGTCTTCTATAACCCAGTCTTTTTTCAGGAGGGTATTGTCCAGTTTCCAAGTATTTGATTTCTTTTTCCTAGTTTTTCTGTTATTGATTTCTACTTTTATGGCCTTGTGGTCTGAGAAGATGCTTTGTAATATTTCAATATTTTGGACTCTGCAAAGGTTTGTTTTATGACCTAATATGTGGTCTATTCTAGAGAATGTTCCATGTGCGCTAGAAAAAAAGTATACTTTGCAGCAGTTGGGTGGAGAGTTCTGTATAAGTCAATGAGGTCAAGTTGGTTGATTATTGTAATTAGGTCTTCCGTGTCTCTATTGAGCTTCTTACTGGAAGTCCTATCCTTCCCCGAAAATGGTGTGTTGAAGTCTCCTACTATAATTGTGGAGGTGTCTATCTCACTTTTCAGTTCTGTTAAAATTTGATTTATGTATCTTGCAGCCCTGTCATTGGGTGCATAAATATTTAATATGGTTATATCTTCCTGATCAATTGTCTCTTTTATCATTATATAGTGTCCTTCTTAATCCTTTGTGGTGGATTTAAGTCTAAAGTCTATTTTGTCAGAAATTAATATTGCTACTCCTCTCCTTTTTTGCTTATTGTTTGCTTGATATATTTTTTTCCATCCTTTGAGTTTTAGTTTGTTTGTGTCTCTAAGTCTAAGGTGTGTCTCTTGTAGGCAGCATATAGATGGATCGTGTTTCTTTAGCCAGTCCGAGACTCTCTGTCTCTTTATTGGTGCATTTAGTTCATTTACATTCAGCGTAATTATAGATAAGTAAGTGTTTAGTGTTGTCATTTTGATGCCTTTTTATGTGTGTTGTTGACAATTTCATTTTTCCACTTACTTTTTTGTGCCGAATCGTTTTTCTTTGTAAATTCTGAGATCCTCATTTTCATAGTATTTGACTTTATGTTTGCTGAGTTGTTATGTTTTTCTTGGCTTTTGTTTTTGAGTTATGGAGTTGTTATACCTCTTTGTGGTTACCTTAATATTTACCCCTATTTTTCTAAGTAATAACCTAATTTGTATTGTCCTATATCGCCTTGTGTCCCTCTCCATATGGCAGTTCTACACCACCTGTATTTAGTCCCTCTTTTTGATTTTTGTGATCTTTTACATATTGACTTCAATGATTCCCTGTTTTGAGCATTTTTTTTTTTAATCTTATTTTGTTTTTGTGATTTCCCTATTTGAGTTGATCTCAGGATGTTCTGTTCTGTGACCTTGTGTTGTGCTGGTATCTGATATTATTGGTTTTCTGGCCAAACAGTTTCCTTTAGTATTTCTTGTAGCTTTGGTTTGGTTTTTGCAAATTCTCTAAGCTTGTGTTTATCTGTAAATATCTTAATTTCGCCTTCATATTTCAGAGAGAGTTTTGCTGGATATATGATCCTTGGCTGGCAGTTTTTCTCCTTCAGTGCTCTGTATATGTCATCCCATTGCCTTCTTGACTGCATGGTTTCTGCTGAGTAGTCTGAACTTATTCTTATTGATTCTCCCTTGAAGGAGACCTTTCTTTTCTCCCTGGCTGCATTTAAAAATTTCCTTTATCTTTGGTTTTGGCGAGTTTGATGATAATATGTCTTGGTGTTTTTCTTTTTGGATCTATCTTAAATGGGGTTCGATGAGCATCTTGGATAGATATCCTTTCGTCTTTCATGATGTCAGCTAAGTTTTCTGTCAGCAGATCTTCAACTATTTTCTCTGTGTTTTCTGTCCTCCCTCCCTGTTCTGGGACTCCAATCATACGCAAGTTATCCTTCTTGATAGAGTCCCACATGATTCTTAGGGTTTCTTCATTTTTTTTAATTCTTTTATCTGATTTTTTTTCAGCTACATTGGTGTTAATTCCCTGGTCCTCCAGATTTCCCAGTCTGCATTCTAAGTGCTCGAGTCTGCTCCTCTGATTTCCTATTGCGTTGCCTAATTCTGTAATTTTATTGTTAATCTTTTGGATTTCTGAATGCTGTCTCTCTATGGATTCTTGCAACTTATTAATTTTTCCACTATGTCCTTGAATAATCTTTTTGAGTTCTTCAACTGTTTTATCAGTGTGTTCCTTGGCTTTTTCTGCAGTTTGCCTTAGTTCATTTCTGAAGTCATCCCTGATGTCTTGAAGCATTCTGTAAATTAGTTTTTTTATATTCTGTATCTGATAATTCCAGGATTGTATCTTCATTTGGGAAAGATTTTGATTCTTTTGTTTGGGGGGTTGTAGAAGCTGTCATGGTCTGTTTCTTTATGTGGTTTGATATCGACCACTGTCTCTGAGCCATCACTAAGATATAAAAAAAAAAAGATTTTTTTTTTATATAGTAGTGATTTATTCTATAATTGCTCACTGAGTCTTATCTTGTTTTGTTTTCTTTCAATATATGTGGATGGGCTACTAGATTGTGCTGTCTTGTTTGTTGTAGCCCTTGACTTACTTATGACCTATTACCAGCTGGTTTGGGCTGTTGCCAGATATATATGCCTGAGTCTATTCACTATTCTTGAGTAGAATCTGATTTTGGGTCATCAAGTGTGTGATGCACCCTAACACCTATCCACCTTTAGAAGTAGTGGTGATAGTTGTGTGCACCAGATTCTATTAGCAGCTGGGGTTCACACTCCGGGGAGGGGGGCAGGATGCTGACAGACTTCCCCCAAGTGTCAGTGAGGTAGGTGTGTCTCTATTCCTATAGCACCTTGGTGGGAGGGCATTATAGCCGTACCTTAGGCCCCTAATGCTAGTACCTCTACTGATTGGTAGGTGTCACCCTCCTTAGACCCCTAAGGCAAGAGGCTAGGTGGTCTGGGGGGAGCTTCAGCCCTCAGTTCCCTGTTGTGGGTCAGTTAGGGCTCTGTTGAATAAGCAGAGATATCAGACCTGGGAAACTTGTTTTTCCAGCAAATCTGCTAAAAAAAAAATGCAGTCAGATCCCTGTCAGAACTGCCTTTGCATTATAACAGCCACCTTGTTCCCTGTAAGGATGAAAGCCCGAGATTTGGATCATATATTCTTGACTGGAGCTGATTCTGTGTTTTTAGTCCAATTAGGGAAGGATTTTTGTTCCCTGGTTTTTTTGTGGTTGCTTCTCTGAGGCCGGAAGAATGGGTTAGGAAAAGACCAAAAAAAAAAGGGAAAAGCAAAGCCACGGAGCCGGAGCCGTTCTCCCTCTGGCTCAGGAAATTCCAATATTAATGAAGCTGCCTGGGAAGGGGAGGGGAGGGTTCAGAAAAACAGCAGAAAGTAGCACCCTGGAATATAGCCAAAGTTGCTTGTCTTGCTTGGGATGACTATTTTATCTGAGATTCCCAAGGGGCGTGTCGCCTATGTGTGCTGGCTGTGTGGAGATTGTCCCCGAGGGTCTGGCCTGCTGAAGCCGCAGTCAGATCCTCCGCTGCCAGTCCAAAGCCCAGTGTCAAGGTTCCCCTGCTGGGATGCTGCACTCTTGGCTCCAAAATCAGTCGCTGCCTCCCGGGGATTTTTTGTCCCGCCAGCCGCGTCGCCGCGCCACCTTCACAGACTGGCTGGGCCCCCTCTGGGGGTTAGTTCAGGGGAGTAGGGCTGCGCCCCGTGTTTGTGCAGTGACCAGATGCCATGTTCAGCTCCCCTGTGCCCAATTCAAAGCCCGGCGCCAAGGTTCCCCTGCTGGGACGCTGCACTCCTGGCTCCAAAACCAGTCACTGCCTCCCGGGGACTTCTCCTCCCACCAGCCGCGTCGCTACGCCGCCCTCACGGACCAGCTGGGCCCCCTCCCAGGGTCAGTTCAGGGGGTAGCGCTGAGCCCCATGTTTGCGCCGTCACAAGATGTTGTGTTCAGCTCCCCTAAGCCTGGTCCTGAGCCCGGCGCCAAGGTTACCTGACTGGGACGCTGGCTCCAAGTTCCGAAAACAGTTGCTGCTTCCCCGTATTTGTTCGTTCTCCTCCTCTGTCACTCAGGTCAACTCTTTAAATCTGTGTTTGTTGTTCAGGGTTCATAGATTGTCATGTATGTGATCAATTCACTTGTTTTTCCGAGTCTTTGTTGCAAGAGGGATCCGAGGTAGCGTCTACCTTGTCAGCCATCTTGGCCCCCTCCTCCATCTAACCTACTTTTATAAAATTTGGTTATAATTGAGAACCTGGGTGCCTAGGTGGACCAAAGTACAAGCAGGAAAAATGCAAGCTCAGAGGTAGGCACATACATATTCACATATTACAAGTGAATTAAAAATTATAAAACAAAATCAAGGAGAAATTAAAAGTTTTAAGTAAAGATCAAGCTAGAAATTCTCAAAAATTAAAAAAATACACTATAACATTTTGTTTTCCAAAGATGATTGCAACTATAGTTTCTATCATGCATGCTTTTTTCTATCAAGAGCTAAGGTAGATTTTTCTACCCTTTAGACTGGACGCCCAGAATCCTTGTGGTGCAGTGGTAAAGTGTTCAGCTGCTATCTGAAAGAATGGCAGTTTGAATCCACCAGCTGCTCCTTGGAAACCATATGGGGCAGTTCTACTCTGTTCTATAGAGTCCCTATGAGTCGGAAATGACTCAACAGTAATGAGTTTGTTTTGTTTTGTTCTTTTTATATTTGATGGCACCTAATAACAAAAACAACAGAATCTGGGTGGTCCCATGACAGTTTTGATCAATAGAATATGACAGAGGAGATGCTCTGCCGATGCTGTGCCATGTTTGTGCAGCTTCCACATCCTGCCTCTTGGAATTCTGATTATTTAAGAAGTCCAAATTACTCTGAGGGAGAAAGGGGTCAGAAGGAAGACTACGAGGCACCAAATACATGAATAAATAAGTCATATTTCATATCCAGTTCAGTTGAATCTTTAAATGACTAGACAGCCCCAGCAACAATCTGACAATATGATACCAAGTGAGATTAGTCTAGCTAAGCTTAGTCAAAGCACATAACCATGAGAAAAAAATGAAATGATAATATTATGGGATGGTTTGTTACATTGCAATAGAGAACCAGAAGATAGAATAACCGAATTGAAAATAAATAAGTATGTGAAGTAAAAGAAAACTGTTCATAAGCAGAATGAGAATTAGAAAACTAAATGTAAGAGTGAAGAATTCACAAAGCGTTTAACAATGTGAAAGTGCACTCATGAGAAAAGGTGCAAAGTTGAAAAGTTGGAATTTATACCTTATAGAAGTTTCAGATGTGGAGCATAAAGACAATGGTAGTGAAGGAATGAATGAAAAAAATAGTAATTAACAGTTTTCCAGATTAAAGAAAGACATAAGGTCTCAAACCAATTTGCTTCTATATAAGTGCAATATGAAAATTTTCAAGATTTTATACCTAGATACATCGTAAAGAAACTACTGAACATCAAAGTCGAAATGAAAATCTTAAAAAGCATAAGAGAGTCGTATCTTGTTACTCAGTGCAGCGGTGGTAGCAGGACTACATGGCCTCCTTGTGGAGCTTCGAGCAGTGCTGTATAAGGGCCATACCTGTCCCTGCTAGCAAACTCCCTTGTCTTCATTCGCTTTGCTGCTAGGATTTGAAAACTCAGCTGAATGATTGGAAGGTGTTGGACCAAAGACCATCTGAGGTCAGGAGGCAAGGTGAAGATGGCAAATCAGTCAGATGCTTCATTTTGTACCTCTTACAACAAATACCCAAAAAAGCAAGTGAATCGGATTTATATGACTGTCTAAGATATCTAATCATCAAAGACAAAGCTGAAGAATCAGACTGAGTGGCAGGTGGAGGAGAGACAATTCAAAAAGAGCAGTAATGGGGAATTAAGGATCCTGGGATCCCCAGCATCCTGCTAGCTAAATCTGCACAGCACACAGTCTATGGCAAGAAATTTGGAAGACAGCTTCCTGGCCAACCAACTGGAAGAGGTCCATATTTATGCCTGTTCCCAAGAAAGGTGATCTAACCGAATGCAGGAATTATCAAATAATATCATTAATATCACATGCAAGCAAAGTTTTGCTGAATATCATTCAAAAGCAGCTACAGCAGTGTATCTACAGGGAACTGCCAGAAATTCAAACCAGATTTAGAAAAAGACGTGGAACCAGGGAAATCATTGCTGAAGTCTGATGGATCTTGGCTGAAAGCAGAGAATACCAGAAAGACGTTTACCTGTGTTTTATTGACTATGGAAAGGCATTCAGTTGTGGATCATAACAAATTATGGATAACATTTCAAAGAATGGGAACTCTGGAACGCCTAATTGTGCTCATGAGGAATCTGTACATGGATCAAGAGGTAGTTGTTCGAACAGAACAAGGGGATACTGCATGGTTTAAAGTCAGGAAGGGTGTGCATCAGGGTTGTATCCTTTCACCATACATATTTTAATCTGTATGTTGAGCAAATAATCTGAGAAGCTGGACTACATCAAGAAGAACAGGGCATCAGGATTGGAGGAAGACTCATTAACAACCTGCCTTATGCAGATGACACAACTTTGCTTGCTGAAAGTGAAAAGGACTTGAAGCATTTACTGATGAAGATCAAAGAGCACAGCCTTCAGTATGGATTATACCTCAACATAAAGAAAACAAAAATCCTCACAACTGGACCAATAAGCAACATCATGATAAATGGAGAAAAGATTGAAGTTGTCAAGGATTTCATTTTACTTGGATCCACAATAAACACCCATGGTAGCAACAGTCAAGAAATCAAAAGACGCATTGCAAGAGATCTCTTTAAAGTGTTAAAAAGCAACGATGTCACCCTGAGGATTATGGTGTGCCTGACCGAAACCATGGTGTTTTCAATCACCTCATATAAATGCAAAAGCTGGACAATGAATAAGGAAGACGAAGAAGAATTGATGCCTTTGAATTGTGGTGTTGGTGAAGAATATTGAATATACCATGGACTGTCAAAAGAGTGAACAAATCTATCTTGGAAGAAGTACACTAGAATGCTGCTTAGAAGCAAGGATGGCAAAACTGCATATCACATACTTTGGACATGTTCTCAGGAGGGATTAGTCCCTGGAGAAGGACATCATGCCTGGTAAAGTAGACGGTCAGCACAAAAGAGGAAGACCCTCAACGAGGTGGTTTGACACAGTGGCTGCAGCAACTAGCTCAAGCACAGCAACAATTGTGAGGATTGTGCAGGACCCAGCAGTATTTCATTCTGTTGTGCATAAAGTCACTATGAGTAGAAACTGACTTGACAGCACCTAACAACAACAACATAAGGATTCATAAATATTTTGTCAAAAAAAATTGTAATGTACTCATTAAATATTAAGAGATTGTATATTAAAAAATTATTAAGAAATAACTGATATAATAATCTCTTTTGCTGCCCTAAAATAATATCAAAAACAAATAAATTTATAGATAAATTTTGTCAAATTCTCAAAGAGCAGATAGCCTCTATTTTATAAACTTTTTTGAAGAGGAAATTAGAGATATCTAATCAATTTTGTGAAAATAGTACAATCATGCTAATGAAAATGCAAATAAGAATAATATAATAAAGAAAATTAAAGACTGAAAGCTTTATTAAGTCAAATACTAAGCCAAATACTAAAAACTCAGTAAAATTTCAGAAAATTGAAAAAGCATTTTATTCAAAAAAATGGATCATGATTAAATTGATTTATTTCATGAATGCAAAGATAATCCAATTTCTGAAATTTTATTGAAGTATAATATCACATTGGCTGATAAAAAAATAGCAATCATTATAAACAGAAACAGAAAAGTACGTAAAACGTGATACTCATTCATGATTTAAAACCAAAAGAAACAACAAAAAAATAATTTTAAAATAATCAAAGCAATCCTATTTTAAAAACACACTAGGATATCCATATTCCTTAAGCTTTTTTTTTCAAGTGGTAACAAGGGTGTACATTGTATTTATTCTCCAATGTATTATAATTATACATAAATAACTAAAATAGTCCATATTATTAGATTAAATCTGGCTCCAAACTCCTGTTCAGCAAAGCTGATATAATGTTCATACCTGGACTCATAGTACAGTCCCCACACCCTAGAAAATGGCCACCAATTTATCATGGTCATTGTTGCAGTGGTCATGATTCATGATCACAGATGAGTGAGCTGTTCCTGCTCACTCTGTCCATCTTCCTCATAACTAACTTGCCCCTTGATATCACAGCTTTTAAGGTTTAATCCCAGTTATCTGCATGTCACCTTTTAAGAAGTCCTGCTTTCAGGAGTTAGAGATGCAATTTAGGAGCCCAGTTAAGGGGCCTGCTTCTTGAATCTTCATCTCCAAAGTAAATGGTAGCCTTTCTATTAATTGAGGAAGCCAACTAATCCCCTCTCCATGTCCTCTGTCTGCTCTCAGTATCTCAACAGATCTCCCTGTACCCTGTGAGTTGGATGTGTTGGTCAGTTTGTGTTGTTGTTGATCTATTAAGTATTTGCTCATTTGTTTAAATCTAAGGCTTGCTAATGTCCCATATGGTAAGGAAAACGGAGTGCTCCAGGACACAAGGACTTGATTACTTTTTTGAAGGAGAGTGGAGGAAAACATATTTTTTTATTTTTTCAGCAAAGGAAAATAGATGTGCACTTTCAAGATCTCAATTAAGTAATAAGATCTCAGTTAAATGGGGGTACCACGTAAACATCTCTGGAATCCTTTCTTGCCTATCTGTCTCCAGAATCACAAGTCACTACCTTTCTCCAGGCTACCATGAATTCTTGACTGTATATTTTTAACAAGTTCCCACATGACCTCTCTGTCTCCAGTCTTCTCTTCTCCAACTCTTCCCCGTATTGAAGCCCAAGTGATCTTTCTAAAACAATAACCTGACTAGGCTTAAAAACCCTTTTCCACCTAAGGAATAGTCAAAATGATCCAATTCAGGCCAACGGGATATGAAAAAATATTTGCTAGGGGATGTGGGAAAACTATTACTAAGGTCTCTCTTATTCTTTTTTCAATATTATGCATGGCAATTTAAAAAAGACAATAAGATGGTGAAATAAATCAGATATATAAAAATTTCAGTTCTTTTACTTCATCAGTTCTTCCTTTTGCTTTAGCTGCTCCATGTTCCAGAGCAAGTTTCAGAGTCTCCTATGACATCCATCTTGGTCTTTTCTTTCTTTCCTGTCTTCTCAATAACCTCTTGCTTTCTTCATGTATGATGTCCTTGATGTCATTCCACAACTCGTCTGGTCTTCAGTCACTAGTGTTCAATGCGTCAAATCTATTCTTGAGATGGTCTCTAAATTCAGGTGGGATATACTCAAGGTCATATTTTGGCTCTCACGGACTTCAATCACATCATATGCATGTGAAAGCTGGACAGTGAATAAGGAGGACCGAAGAAGAATTGATGCCTTCGAATTGTGGTGTTGGTGAGGATTATTGAATATACCATGGACTGCCAAAGGAACGAGCAAATCTGTGTTAGAAGAAGTACAGCCAGAATGCTCCTTAGAGGCAAAGATGACAAAACTGTGTCTTACGTACTTTGGACATGTTGTCAGGAGGTATCAGTCCCTGGAGAAGATCATCATGCTTGGCAGAGTACAGGGTCAGCAGAAAAGAGGAAGACCCTCAACAAGGTAGATTGACACAGTGGCTGCAATAGTGAGCTCAAGGATAACAACCATTGTAAGGATGGCTCAGGACCGGGCAGTGTTTCGTTCTGTTCTGCATAAGGTCACTATGAGTCAGAACCAACCCGATGGCACCTAACAACAACAACAACACTATAAAAATTGAAAAAGAATAGACAATATGATTCCATCCATAAAATTTTTTAAAAATTAGATTTAATTATAAAAACAATAACTAAATGTAATATCTGCAAGTGGAAATAATGGCATTCTTTTACATTAAAATCCAATTGTCAAGTGAAAGAAATAGAAAAGATACAATTATCAGTAGTCATAACATAAAAAAAAAATAGATTACTAAATCTTAAACAGCAACAACATGATAAAAACCCAGAAGTACTTTTGGAAAAAAAATAGTAAAAATAATTTTTTGTTCCTCAAGGATTTCTAATTCAATCACAGATGGAAAGGAAATAATTGTAACACAAATGCCTAAGAAAAGATATATATGTAGAAATTATAATTTACAAATTCTAACTAAAAAGACAAAAAGAATCAATGGAAACTGTGTAACGTACATGCACAGACAACTGAAAGAACAGAAAAGTCGAACAGCTGGTGTATATATACATATATATACATACATATATACATATACATACATACATACAGGTAGGTTCAAACCACCAAGCTTTTGGTTAGCAGCCAAGTGGTTTAATTACTGCTCCACCAGGGCACCAGAGTTCCTTAGGTTTCGTAGGGCACATGAATTGTCACAAACAATTTGAAGAGTGATTTCAAAATATACCGGAAGTTTAAACAGTCTAATACCCTAAAACTCATCAAATCTGCTTCTATGTATTTGGCCTGGAGGTAGAGGTCACTCTGGAGCTACTGTTAGAAAGGAAATTTATTTGATATTTCAGAAGATGTTCTCACAGGCATCTATAATCTCAGAAAATCCCCTATTTCAGCTTAAACTAGGAAAAATAAATAAATAAATAAACTAGGAGGCACAGTTGAAACCACTGGAGTATGGTGTAGAAAGCCAAAGAGTCATTCCAGTTATGAGAACCTGCATTCCAGTGGGCTGTGGATGTGAGTTGGTACAAATATTCTGGGCTTTTATCCTTTTTATCTAGATAAAAAAAAAAAAAACTGGTATTTTAAAAACTATAAAAACAAACTGTGAAGTAAATAAATTTTCTTCATGAAGAACTATTCTCTATGGACTGATTGCAAATGTGACAAATTGCATTGAAGACAATTTAAACTTCATAAATACCATTTTCTTACCTAGGTAAGTGTACATAGTCTGATAAAGCCCACATTTCACACTCCAACAGTAATTAAATAAATAATACCTCATGCCTTGAAAATTTTCTAATAGAAACAATTAGTTTATAATAAAGGTTGCTTTGGTCCCAAGCATATCGCAATTACAGGTATATCTCAGAGATAATCCAAGTCAGATTCCAGACCACTACAATAAAAAGAACATCGAAATAAAGTGAGTCATATGAATTGTTTCATTTCCAAGTGCATACAAAAGTTGTTTCTACTATACTGTAGTCTATTAAGTGTGCAGTAACATTATGTCTAAAAATCAAGATACATGCTTTAATTAAAAATATTTTATTGCTAAAAAATTATAACCATCATCTGAGCCTTCAGCAAGTCATAATCTTCTTGCCTTGATGTTGACTGCTACTGACTGATCAGGGTAGTGGTTGCTGAAGGTTGGGGTGGCTATAGCAATTTCTTAAAATAAGACAATAACGAAGTTTGCCACATTAATTTGCTTTTCCTTTCATGAAAGATTTCTCTGAGCATGTGATGCTGTTTGACAGCATTTTAACCATAGTAGAATTTCTTTCAAAATTGAAGTTGATCTTCCCAAACCCTACCGATGCTTTATCAACTAAGTTTATGTGATATTCTAAATCCTTTGTTGTCATTTCAGGGATGTTCACAGCATCTTTACCAGGAGTAGATTCCATTTCAAGAAACCACTTTCTTTGCTCATCCATGAGATGCAACTCCTCATCCATAAAGTTTGTCATGAGATTGCAGCAGTTCATTCATATCTTCAGGTTCCACTTCTAATAATAGTTCTCTTGCTATTTCCACCACATCTGCAGTTACTTCCTTCACCGATATCTTGGACCCCTCAAAGTCATCCCATGAGGGTTTAGTCAACTTCTTCCAAACTCCTGTTAATGTTGATATTTTGACATCCTTCCATGAATAACCAGTGTCTTTAATGGCATCTAGAGTGGTGATTCCTTTCCAAAAGGTTTTCAATTCACTTTTCCCAAATCCATCAGAGGAATCATTATGTATGTGGCAGCTGTAGCCTTATAGCTATAAACCCTGATGGCATAGTGGTTAAGAGCTATGGCTGCTAACCAAAAGGTCAGCAGTTTGAATCCACAAGGCACTCCTTGGAAACTCTATGGGGCAATTCTACTCTGTTCTTTAGGGTCACTATGAGTCAAAATCAACTCGATGTCAATGGATTTGGTGTTTTTTTTTTTTTTTGGTTATAGCCTTACAAAATATATTTCTTAAGTAATAAGACCTGAAAGTTGGTCTATGGGCCGCAGAATGGATGTGTTAGCAGGAATGAAAACAATGTTGATATTCTCATACATCTTCATCAGAGCTTTTGGGTGACTAGGCACATTGTCAACAAGCAGTAATATTTTCAAAGGAATCTTTTATCAGTAGGCCTCAACAGTGAGTGGGCTTGAAACATTCAGTAAACCATGCTGTAAACAGATGTGCTATCATCCAGGCTTTGTTGCTCTTTATGTAAAGCACAGACAGAGTAGAATTAGCATAATTCTTAAGGGTCCTAGGATTTTCAGAATGGTAAATCAGCACTGGCTTCAACTTAAAGTCACCAGCTGCATTAGTTCTATTATGGATTGAATTGTGTCCCCCAAAAATGTGTATCAGTTTGGCGAGGCCACGGTTCCCAGTATTGTGTGATTGTCTACAATACTGGGAATCATGGTAGATAAGTTCTACCTCTAAGATTTTAATGAGTTGGGATTAGTGGCAGTTATATTAATGAGGCAGAACTCAATCTACAAGATTAGATTGTGTCTTAAGTCAATTTCTTTTGAGATAGAAAAGAAAGAAGGAAGCAGAGAGACAGGGGGACTTCATACCACCAAGAAACCAGAGCCAGGTGAATAGTGCTTCGTTTGGACCTTAGGTCTCTGTGCTGAGAAGCTCCTTGACTGGGGAAAATTGATGACAAGGACCTTCCCTCAGAGCCAACAGAGACAGAAACCCTTCCCCTGGAGCTGACACCCTAAATTGGATCTTCTAGCCTCTTAGACTATGAGAGAATAAATTTCCTTTGTTAATGCCATTCACTTGTGGTGTTTCTGTTACAGCAGCCCTAGATAACTAAGACACCCCCTAACAAGAGCATCAGCCTGTGCTTTGAAGCTCTGAAGCCAGGAATCGACTTCTTCTCTCTAGCTATGAAAGTCCTAGATGGTATCTTGTTCAAATATAAGGCTGTTTGTCTACCTTGAAAATCTGTTGTTTAGTGTAACCACCTTCATCAATTATCTTAGCTAGATCTTCTGGATCACTTGCTGTAGCTTCCACATCAGTACTTGAGGCTTTGTCTTGCACTTTTATGTTACGGAGATACTTCTTTCCTTAAATCTCATAAAGCAACTCCTGTTAGCTTCAAACTTTTCTGCAGCTTCCTCACCTCTCTCAGCCTTATAGAATTAAAAAGAGTTAGGGCCTTGCTCTGAATTAGGCTTTGGTTTAAGGGAATACTGTGGCTGGTTTGATCTTCTATCCAGACCACTAAAACTTTTTTTCCTGTCAGCAATAAGGCTATTTCACTTTCTTTTCATTCCTGTGTTCACTGGAGTAGCACATTTAATTTCCTTTAAAAACTTTTCCTTTTCATTCTCAACTTGTTGTTGGGTGCAAGAGGCCTACCTTTCAACCTGTCTCAGTTTCTGACATGCCTTCATCATTAAGTTAATCATTTCTAGTTTTATAATTTAAAGTGAGAGACAAGTGGCTCTGCCTTTCACTTGAACACTTGGAGGCCAATGTAAGGTTATTAATTGCCCTAATTTCAATATTGCCATTTCTCAGGGTATAGGGAGGCCCAAGGAGGGGAAGAGAGACATAGGATCAGCCTGTCAGTGGAGCAGTCAGGACAGCACATTTATCGTTTAAGTTCACTGTCTCATATGGGTGTAGTTTATGGTACCCCAAAACAATTACAATAGTAACATACAAGATCACTGATCACCATAAAACATATAATAATAAGGAAAAAGTTTTAAATATTGTGAGAACTACCAATTTGTAGCACAGAAACATGAAGTGAGTACATGCTATTAGAAAAATGGCACAGACTTGCTGGATGCGGCATTGCTAGAAGCTTTCAATTTGTAATAAACTCAGTATCTGTGAAGTGCAATAAAATGAGGTGTGCCTGTAATGAATAATCCTCTTTAATGCTACACAATTATCTCCATTTGCTATCTTCACTATGTGGCTGCTCTGGTGTAAACCTGTTCATGTTTAGCTTTCTAATACATGCTATCACTATTGAGACTCACTATCTGTATGTTCTTGGTTGCTGTTAGGTGCTGTCAAGGCGATTGACATAGCTACACTATGTACAATGGAATGATACACTTTCCAGTCCTGTGCCATCCTCACAATCATTGCTTTGTTTGAGCCCATTGTCGCAGACACTTTGTCAATCCATCTTGTTGAGAGTCTTGCTTTTTCACTGGCCCTCTACTTTACCAAGCATGATGCCCTTCTCCAGGGACTGGTCCCTCCTGATAACATGTCCAAAGTATATGAGATGAAGTCTTGCCATCCTCACTTCTAAGGAGCATACTGGTTGCACTTCTTCCAAGACAGACTTGCTCATTCTTCCGGCAGCCCATGGAATACTCAATATTCTTCACCAACAACATAATTCAAAGGTGTCAGTCCTTCCTAGGTCTTCTTTATTCATTGTCCAGCTTTCACATGCATATGAGATGATAGAAAACACCATGACTTGGGCCGAGCGCCCTTTAGTCCTCAAAGTGATATCTTTGCTGTTTAACACTTTAAAGAGATCTGTTACAGCAGATCTGCCCAAAGCAATGCACTCATACACTTTTCTATACTATTTTAGTAACCTTCCCTGTGATTTTTTTTTTTTTTTAATCAGATCCACAAGGTAATATCACATGGACAAGGCAACAAAGGTCCTGGCTGTTGCACAGGTTTTTCAATTTCTGATGAACAGTCAACTGAAGTTTGTTGCAGAAAGAGAAGATATCAATTCATAAAAGTTTTAGAGCCTCTCATTATTATGATTTCCAGATGTTTTAATTACATATTGCTCTGCATCTCTTGATAATGAATGTATTAAGCTGAACAGAAAAGTTACAGCCAGCTGGTTTTCTGTCAGGGTAAGTAAATTACATGTCTTGCGTTTCTAGCTATTCACATTTATAGCTAGCTTTATGAGGCCTCAATACGTCCAAGATTAGGAAGGATAGTCAATAGTATACTGCATGGTAAACCTCAGGAAATGATGCAAAATACATTATTCTATTATTTGATGAATAATTAATTAAATTATATATATATTATTAATATGCTCATTGCTAGGAAGTAATTAATGTCACATAATGGAAAAAACAATTCTGTCAATTCCTGGAGACTTACTGTTCACCAGTGTCTTCAGTGCACATTGGGCTTCTTCCTTCAGTCCACTGGCTCTTGATCATATGCTACCTCCTGAAATGATTGAATGCCAACCAATAATTTTTAGTACAGTAATTGTGTGTATTTTCTTCCATCTTCTTTCGATGCTTCCAGCCTCATTCAGTATTTTGCCCACAGAATCCTTCTCTATTGCAACCTAAGGCTTGATTTTTTTCTTCAGTTCTTTCAACTTGAGAAATGCTGAGCGTGTTCTTCCTTTTTGGTTTTCTAACTCCAGGTCTCTGCACATGTCATTATAATACTTTACTTTGCCTTCTTGAGCTGCCCTTTGAAATCTCCTGTTCAGTTCTTTTACTTCACCATTTCTTCCTTTTGCCTTAGCTACTTGATATTCAAGAGCAAGTTTCAGAGTCTTTTCTGACCTCCATTTTGGTCTTTTCTTTCTTTCCTCTCTTTTTTAATGACCTCTTGCTTTCTTCATTTATGATGTCCTTGACATCATTCCACCACTCATCTGGACTTCGGTCATTAGTGTTCAATGCATCAATCTATACTTCAGATCGTCTCTACATTCAGGTGGGATACACTTGAGGTCATACTTTGGTTCTTGTAGACTTGTTCTAATTTTCTTCAGCTTCAGCTTGAACTTGCACACGAGCAGTTCCACAGTAGGGCCCTGGCCTTTTCTGACTGATGATATTGAGCTTTTCCATTGTCTCTTTCCACAGACGTAGTAGATTTTATTCCTGTGTATTTCATCCAATGAGGTCCACATATATAGGCACCGTTTATATTGTTGAAAAAAATGATTTGCAATGAAGAGGCTGTTGGTCTTGCAAAATTATATCATCCAATCTCCAGCATTAGTTTCTATCACCAAGGCAATATTTTCCAGCCACCAATCCTTCTTTTTTTCCAATTTTCACATTTCAATCTTCAGTAATAATCCACGCATCCTGATTTCATGTTCAATCAATTTCAGACTGAAGAAGTTGGTAAAAACCTTCAGTTTCTTCATCTTTGGCCTTAGTGGTTGATGGGTAAATTTGAATACTAATCCTATTAACTGGTATCCCTTCTAGGCATATGGATATTACCCTACAACTAACAGTGTTGTATTTCAGGATAGATCCTGAAAATGTTCTTTTTGACAATGAATGCAACACCATTTCTCTTCAATTTGTCATTTCCCACATAGTAGACCATATGATTGCATGATTTAAAAAGGCCAGTACCAGTCAATTTCAGCTCAAAAATGTCTAAGATATAGATGTTTGTGTATTTCATTTCATTTTTTGACAATTTCCAATTTTCCTAGATTCATACTTCATCCGTTCCACATTCTGATTATTAGTGGATGTTTGCAGCTGCTGCTTCTTATTGAGTTGTGCCACATCAGCAAATGAAGATGCCAAAAGTTTGACTCCATCCACGTAATTAAAGTCAACTCTACTTTGAGGAGGCAGCTCTTTCCCAGTCACATTTTGAGTGTCTTCCAGCCTGAGAGGCTCGCCTTCCACACAACATCAGACAGTGTTCCACTGCTATTCATAAGGTTTTCACTGGCTATTTTTTTTTTTTTTCTTTTCCGTCTGTCTTAATCTGGGAGCTCAGCTGAAAACTATCACATATAGGTGACCCTGCTGGTATTTTTGAATACCAGTGGCATAGCTTCCAGCATCACAGCAACATACAAGCCCCCACAATATGACAAACTGACAGATGCTGAAGACATCATCAAAAAGAAAGTCTCCTGGGATTGTTGGAATACCAGTTGAGATCTTTCAACAAACACCTGCAGCACTGGAAGTGCTCACTCATCTAGCCAAGAAATTTAGAAGAAAGCTACCTGGCCAATTGACTGGGAGAGACCATATTTATGTCTGTTCCAAAGAAAGGTGAACCAACAGAATGTGGAAATTATCAAAAAATGTCATTAATATCAAACAGAAGTAAAATTTTGCTAAAGATCATTCAAAAGTGGTTGCAGCAGTACATCTAGTACATCTACGGTGAACTACCAGAAATTCAAGCTGGATTCAGAAGAGGACATGGAATCAGGGATATCATTGCTGATGTTAGATGTATCCTGGCTGAAAGCAGAGAATACCAGAAAGATGTTTACCCATGTTTTACTGATTATGCAAAGACATTCAACTGTGTGGATCATAACAAATTGTGGCTGACACTGCAAAGAATGAGAATTCCAGAACACTTAATTGTGCTTATGAAAAACCTGTACATAGATCAAGAGGTAGTTGTTTGAATAAAACAAAGGCATATTGCTTGGTTTAAAGTCAGGAAATGTGTGCGTCAGGATTGTATCCTTTCACCATATTTATTCAGTCTGTATGGTGAGCAAATAATCCCAGAAGCTGGACTATATGAGGAAGAATGGTGCATCAGGATTGAAGACTCATTAATAAGCTGCATTATGCAGTTGACACAGCCTTGTTTGCTGAAAGTGAAGAGGAATTGAACCACTTACTGATAAGGATCAAAGACCACAACCTTCAGTATTGATTACACCTCAACAAAAAGAAAATAAAAACCCTCACAACTGGACCAAAAAGCAACATCATGATAAACAGAGAAAAGATTGAAATTTTCAAGAATTTCATTTTACAATCAATGCCTATGGAATCAACAGTCAAGAGATCAAAAGATGCATTTCATTGGACAAATTTGTTGCAAAAAACCTCTTTAAAGTGTTAAAAAACAAAGACATCACTTTAAGGATTAAGTTGTGCCTGACTCAAGCCTTGGTGTTTTCAATCACCTCATATGCATGTGAAAGCTGGGTAATGAATAAGGAAGATCTAAGAAGAATTGACACCTTTTAACTATGATGTTGGCAAAGAATATTGAATATACCATGAACTGCCCAAAGAAGGAACAAATCTGTCTTGGAAGAATTATAGCCAGAATGCTCCTTAAAAGCGAGGATGGAGAGACTATGTCTCACATTCTTTGGACACGTTATCAGGAGGGATCAGTCCCTGGAGAAGGACATTATGCTTGGTAGACGGGAGGGTCAGTGAAAAAGAGGAAGATGCTCGACGAGGTGGATTGACACAGTATTCAACAATGTACTCAAGCATAACAATGATGATGAGGATGGCACAAGACCAAGCAGTGTTTCCTTCTGTTGTACATAGAGTTACTATGAGCAGTGTCTTAGTTATCCAGTGCTGCTATAACAGAAACACCACAAGTGGATGGCTTTAACAAAGATAAACTTATTTTCTCACAGTCTAGTAGGCTAGCAGTCCAAATTCAGGGCATCAGCTCCAGGGGAATGCTTTCTCTGCAGATCTGGAAGAAAGTCTTTGTCATCAATCTTCCCCTGGACTAGGAGCTTCTCTACACAAGAACCCTGGGTCCAAAGGACCCGCACTGCTTTCTTGGTGATATGATCCCCAACTGTCTGCTTGCTTCCCTTCTCTTTTATCTCTTTTAAGATAAAAGGTGGTACAGGTCACACCCCAGGAAATCTCCCTTTACATTGGATCAGGGATGTGACCCAAGCAAGGGCATTACATCTCACTCTAATCCTCTTTAACCACAGCCAGAGATTATGATTTATAACATATAGGCAAATCACAAAATGGAGGAAAACCACATAATACTGGGAATCATGGCTTAACCAAGTTGACACATATTTTGCAGAGACACAATTCAATCCATGACAAGTAGGAAATGACACAAAGTCACCTAACAGAAACAACAATGGAGAAAAAAAAAATTTTATCTACAATTTCACATTTCAGTGCATTTATGCAAATGGAAAAAGATGAAGTAAAAGAGCTGAACAGAAGGTTTCAAAGGGCTGCCCAAGAAGACAAAGTATTATAAGAAAATTGCAAAGACATGGAGTTAGTAAACCAAAATGGAAGAATGGCTTGGCATTTCTCAAGCTGAAAGCTCTGGAGAAAAAATTTAAGTCTCTAGTTGCGATATTGAATTATATGGGAAAAATATTGAACAATGCAAGAAACATCAAGGGAAAATGGAAGAAATACACAGTTATTGTACCAAAAATAATTGGCCGACATTCAACCATTTCAGGAGGTAGCATTTGTCAAAAATCGATGGTATTGAAGGAAGAAGTCCAAGGTGCACTGAAGGCATTGGCGAAAAACAGGACTCCAGGAAATCATGGAATACCAATTGAAATCGTTCAAAAAATGGATGTGACATTGGAAGCTCCAACTCATCTATGACAAGAAAAATGCAAGACCGCTACTTGTCCAACTGACTGGAAGAGATCCATATTTGTTCCCATTCCAAAGAAAGGTGATCCAACAGAATGTGGAGATTATCAAATAATATCCTTAGTATTACATGCAAGTAAATTTTTGCTGAAGATCATTCAAAAACAGATGCAGGAGCATATCCATGGGGAACTGTCAGAAGTTCAAGCCAGAGTCAGGAGAGGAAACAGAATGAGGGATATCATTGCTGATATCAGATGGATTATGGTTGAAAGCAGAGAATACCAGAAAAATGTTTACCCGTGTTTTATTGACTATGAAAAGGCATTGGATTTGGTAGAATCATAACAAATTATAGTTAACATTGTGAAGAATGGGAACTTCAGAACACTTAACTGTGCTCATGGGAAACCTCTACAGAGACCAAGAGGCAGTAATTTGAAAAAAACAAAGGGATATACATGGCTTTAAAATCATAAAATATGTGTGTCAGGGTTGTATTCTTTCACCATACTTATTCAATCTCTATGCTGAGAAAATGATCCAAAAAGCTGGACTATGAAGAAGAATAAGACATTAGGATTAGAGGAAGAATCATTAATAACCTGAGATATGCAGATGACACAACCTTACTTGCTGAAAGTGAAGAGAACTTGAAGCACTTACTGATGCAGATCAAAGACTACAGGCTTCAGTATGGATTACGCTTCAATAAAGAAAAAAAAAAATTCACAACTGGACCAATAAGCAACATGAAAAATGGAGAAAAAATTGATGTCAAGGATTTCATTTTATTTGGTTTCATAATTAATGCCCATGGCTGCAGCAGTCAAGAAATCAAAGGGCGTATTGAACTGGACAATCTGCTGCAAAAGTCCTCTTGGAAGTGTTAGAAAGCAAAGGTGTCGCTTTGATGACTAAGGTGGGCCTGACCCAAGCCATGGTACTTTCGATCATCTCATATGCGTGGAAAGCTGAACAACAAATAAGGAAGACTGGGGAAGGAAGACTTGATACTTTGAAGTAAGGTGTTGGCAAAGAATATTGAATATACCACCGACTGCCAGAAGAACACACAAATTTGTCTTGGAAGAAGTGCAGCCAGAAATTCTCCTTAGAATTGAGGATACTGTGACTTGTCTCAAATACTTTGGGCATGTTATCAGGAAGGACCAGTCCCTGGAGAAGGACATTATGGCTAATAAAGTAGACGGTCATGAAAAAAGATGAAGACTTTCAATGAGATGGATTGACATAGTGGCTGCAACAGTGGGCTCAAACATAGCAAACATTGTGAGAATGGCACAGGACTGGGCAGTGTATTGATACATTGTGCATAGGGTTACTGTGAGTCAGAACCAACTGGACAGGTCCTAAGAACAATGTGCTTTTTCAGTTTTTTTTTTTTTTTTTGGCTTGCTTTTAATTTACTACATTTATAATTGAGGCATGAATGTTTCCTGTTTCCCTCAAAATACTACTGTGTCTTACATCATCCACATTCTAATTACCCTGCCCAAACATTTTTTTCTTCTTAGACTGGTAATTTGATTAAAGCAGAGCATTTATATTTAGTTCTGTTTCTTAGTTCAAACATCTCTATAAATAGTTTTTAATATAAAAAAATATACCTTACTTAATGTTGAAATAATGTCAAAAGAGATCCAAAGATGCATAAACCATAATCCTTGTCCTTAAGGAGCTTCTTAGATCTTGGTATTGAACTATATCAAAAATAACATAACATCTTTTTTTTTTTTTTTGGTCACTTTCAATGAGATTATTGTTATATCATAGAGCCAAAGATAGAGCGCACACAACAGTGATTCAGAACCAATCATTCTGTTTTCCAAACAACCTGGAGCAGAAAAAGAAAAATGTTGGCATGTATTTACATTTTCATGTGCCTGTGCAAAGTTACTGGGCATTCCTTGAATTGGTTTATAGGCATAGAAAGGGATAAATAGCCATAGTTTATGTATTTAACAAATGATCCATAGGCTACAATCATAAGAAATTATTGATAGAGAAATATAAAAAAAAAATTTTTATAAAGCAGGTTAATCCATCAAGTATTTATTGTCTTTTGTTGTTGTTGTTAGGTGCCTTCGAGCTGGCTCCAACTCATAGTGACCCTATGAACAACGAAATGAAACACTGCCTGGTCCTGTATTTTAGCTTTATTTCAGTTTTGCTTTTTGCTTCCTCTTCTGAAATTTTTATATTTAAAAGATAAGTTATCTTTTCTGTTTCAGGATGTCTCTAGAATTGCATATTTTATAAGCCATCTTTATGTCTTAGAGTTTTATTGTTTTATAAATATTTCCAAAACGCTATCCTGATTTTCAAATAATGGTTGATATATAATCTAATATAAAGATTATGACATGAACATTGTTTCTTATCATCAATGTAGCAATTACTATCATTGTACTTATTTTCTGGGTATGATTTTTTTTTTAAGGCTCACAACATAAATTATTAGCCACTAGAGAGTTCTTTTCCACTCTCATAGAATCCATTTCCTACTCATTAGTAATAAGTTTTATGTGTAGAAGATTGAAAACATTTCTGTTTAAATTTTTAAAGGAGCTCAATGCTACATTAGTAAGATATCCTTAGAAATAAAAAAAAAGTGTTTTGCATATATAATACGAATATAGTTCATTAAACTAAAAGGGATTCTTTAGAAGTCAATGTTTAATCAGATGTTTCCAGTTAATCCCAAATTAGATGCCAAATGCTTTTCACATGAAGTAATAAATGAACTAAATAACCTCAATGTTATTGAAATTTACCTCTACTCATAAACACATTTGTAACTGGCTTTGTTAATGTTGTTGTTAGATGCCTTCCAATCATAGAAACACTATGTACAACAGAATGAACCAATGACCGGTCCTGTGCTATCCTCACAATTGTTGCTATGGTTGAGACCATTGTTGCAGCCACTGTGTCAGTCTGTCTCATTGAGAGCCTTCCTCTTTTTTGCTGACCTTCTACCTTACCAAGCACGATGTCCTTCTCCAGGGACTGATCCCCCCTGATAACAAATCCAAAGGATGCAAGACAGAGTTTCACCATCCTGGCTTCCAAGGAGCACTCTGGCTATACTTCTTCCAAGAAAAAGGCTTGTTCTTTCTTCTGGTAGTCCATGCTATGTTACGTATTCTTTGCCAACACAGTAATTCAAAAGTATCAATTCTTCTTTAGTCTTTCTTATTCATTGCCCAGCTTTAGCATGCACATGAGGTGAATGAAAATACCATGGCTTGTGTCAGGCCTACCTTCATCCTTATATCTTTACTTTTCCACACTTTAAACAGTGTTTAAATGCAATGTATTGTTTGATTTCTTGACCGCTGCTCCCATGGGCATTAATTACGGATCCAAATAAAATGAAATTCTTGACAACTTCAATATTTTCACCTTTCTTTGGAATGGACCAAAATACAGATCTCTTCCAGTCAGTTGACCAGGTAGCTGTCTTCCAAATTTCTTGGCATAGACTAATGAACACCTCCAGCACTGCATTCTTTTATTGAAACAACTCAATTGATATTCTGTCAATTCTGGACCCTTGCTTTTTGCCAGTACCTTTGGTGCAGCTTAGACTTCTTTCTTCAGTACAATTTGTTCTTGATCATATGCAGCCTCCTGAAATGGCTGAATGTCACCCAATCCTTTCTGGCACCATGACTCTGTGTATTCCTTCCATTTTCCTTTAATGCTTCCTGTGTTGTTCAATACTTTGCCCATAGTATTCTTCAATAGTGCAACTCCAGTCTTGAAGTTTTTCTTCAGTTCTTTAAGCTTCAGGAATGCTGAGCTTGTTCTTCCCTTTTGGCTTTCTAACTCAAGGTCTTTGCACATTTCATTATAATACTTTACTTTGTGTTTTGAAATCTGTTGAGCTCTATTATTTCATCATTTCTTCCATTTGCTTTAGGTCCTCTATGTCCAACAGCAAGTTTCAAAGTCTCTTCTGACATCTGTTTTGATGTTTTCTTTCCTTCCTATCTTTGTAATGACCTTTTGCTTTCTTCATGTATGATGTCCTTGATGTCATTCCACAACTCATCTGGTCTTCGGTCATTAGTGTTCAATAATAAAAAAAAAAAAATTATTATTGGTCAAATGTATTCTTGAGGTGGCCTCCAAATTCAGGTGGGATACACTTAAGGTTGTATTTTGACTTTTGTGGACTTATTTTAATTTTCTTCATCTTTAACTTGAACTTGCATGTGAACAACTGATGGTCTGTTTTGCAATTTTCCCTTGCCTTGTTCTGACTGAGAATATCAACCTTCTCCATTGTCTCTTTCCACAGATGCAATGGATTTGATTTCTGTGTATTCCATCTAATGAGGTCCACAATTATATTTGGTGTTTGTGTTGTCGAAAAATGGTATTTGCAATGACTAAGTCGTTGGTCTTACAAAATTCTATCATGGAATCTCTGGTGTCATTTCTATCATCAATGCCATATTTTCCAACTACTGATCCTTCTTCTTTTTTCCAATTTTCACAGTCCAAACACCAATAATTATCAATGCATCTTGATCACGTGTTTGATCAATTTCAGACTGCAGAAATTGGTCAAAATTTTCAATTTCCTCATCTTTGGCATTAGTGGTTGGTGTGTAAATATGAATACTAGTTGTATTAATTGGCCCTTCCTTGTAGGCATGTGGTTATTATCCTGTCACTGACAGTGTTGTACTTCAGGATAGATCTTGAAATGTTCTTTTTAATGATGAATGTGATGCCATTTCTCTTCAATTTGCTTTTTGGTGTAGTAGATCCTGATCTCCGATTCAAAATGACTAACATCAGTCCATTGCTCACTAATGCCTAGGATATTGATCTTTATGTGTTCCAATTCATTTTTGATGACTTCCAATTTTCCTAGATTCATACTTCATATATTCCATGTTCCAATTATTATGGACACTTGCAGCTGTTTCTTCTCGTTTTGAGTCATGCTACATTACCAAGTGAAGGTCCTGAATGCTTTATTCCATCCATTTCATTAATGTCAACTCTTCTTTGAAGAGGCAGCTCTCTCCCAGTCGTTTGAGTGTCTTCCAACGTAAGGCATTTACCTTCCGGTACTATATCAGATAATGTTCCGCTGCTATTCAAAAGGTTTTTGCTGGCCAATTTTTTCAGAAATAGGCTAAGACTAGTCTTTCTTAGTTTGGAAGCTTCACTTAAACCTGTTCACCGTGAGTGATCTTGCTGGTATTTGAATTTCTGGTGGCACAACTTCTAGCATTGTAGCAACAAGCAAGCCACCACAGTAAGACAAACTGACAGACGTGTGGTAGTTGTTAATGTTAGATCGCTTGTATTCAGTTAACTCAATTAATAATATAATGAACCATTACTTTTATAATTTGGAGTTCACTGAATATTGGGTAGATTTTAAGGGAAATCAATTATTTAAAAATTACAGCAATATTTGATTTTGGTTATCAACTTCAGGATATAGATTATGGTAAAATGCGTGAGGGAGAATGACACAATATCATGGATCTTGGATTAAAAGGCAGAGTTCAATGTGAAATCAGAAGGAACTGAAAGTTCCCCAGATAATTTAGCATTTCTGAAATGGTGTGTGTAGTCTACACAGCATGCTGGATATATCCTTGCTGTGAGGCATGAGAGAGATTCCACTTCCGTTTTGCTCTTCTTTTTATGAAGAAGATAAACATGGCAGTGGCCTTATCAGTGAGTAAAATAATGTGAGTTTGGGAGTGCTGAAGAGTTTTGAGCTTAGATGCCACAACTGGTTTAGAGTTCTGGGTAAAGGCAGCTATCCGACACCTGAAATTTAGGGATCTAGAGGAACCTGGAATCCCTTCTGTTTTGGATAGGACACCATTGATTCTATGGGAAGTTGAGTTTAGACTGCAGCCCTTCCCATGAGATTTCATGCAAAAACTTCATTCCCAGCTGCTCATTGTCATGCAAACCAGAATGAGCACTTTTGGTGTTTTAATTTGAAACAATCCTGCTTATGCTTCCGCAGATGAAGAGAACATATAACAAATTATAAGTGAAAACCTGACCAGTTATATTTGACAGTTTGATATGTGTGACTCGTTTTTAATTCCTTGTTTAAGTAAATTACAGATGTATTCCTTGCTTTTATGCAAAATATGTCCTATAAACATATTACAATTATAATATTCCTTTAAGTTTTTAACTTTTTAAATGTGATTAATTTGATGTCTTTTAAATGTTCTAAAATGAGTTTTCCTTCCCAATTATTTTAACAACATAAACTCTGTGTAATAATTCAAGAGCATAAAATAAAAAAGCTAAATGTGGAACGCAACAAAGAGCAAATTTTTTGTTTCCTTGTACATGAGCTTGATGATCAGTTATTTCAATATTACTTCTTTTAGAAGCAAAACACATTTTTGTTCTTCACCTGTTCTAAACCTGTATTTGTAGCTTTTCTGTATTATTTTCATAAACATTTTTTTCATTTACATGCACACATTTCTGTTGAGATGCTCTTTTATTAGCTATATGTCCTGGAAACTAATAAAAAATGCTGTCTTTTTACCTGTTATGAGATAAATGGGTCTCACAAAATGTATTCATGCTGTTAATCAGCTTTCTTTTAATCTTATTGACAGTTCCCTTAAGATGCCTTATTCCAACTTTCATGATTAGAGCTAAAACCATTGGGAGATTTTGGTTTAAAACGAAAATATGAACGTATGCTCTAACATACTTAAAAAAGACTTGCTGAGGAATATATTTATGCAGAATATTGCTTAGATCCTCATTGTTGGTTTATAAGATATTATGCATTACCATGATGAATGAGAGGAAAATCTTAGTTTCAAAAAATAGCTAATTTTCAGAAATTCCATTCAAAGGTATAATGTTAGCTAGCTCTCTGGAACTAAGTAAATTAGTGTTTAATGTCAAGTTTTCAAAGAATGCCCAAAGTGATTTCCTTTTTCCAACCGTACTAGTTTTTTTCTAACTGAGGTCCACACAGATAATTCTGCAGGAGACTTCATCACACTCCAAAAATGTTAAGTCTTATTAAGTAGAAACAGGAAAATATCACCTATAATTGGATTAGGCTAATTTTTTCTGTGACACACTAAGAGTGCAATTTAATTGCAAATGTAAAAAGGGTAGCCACCTTCACATACTATGAACTTTTTGTCTTTTAGTGTACTAACAGGCAAAAGAGAAGTTATTATGGTTTTTTCATAGGTATAAGCGTTCTCAAAAAGTATTTACAAACATTGAAATGTCAGATTAAACATTCTTTACCTATTTATCTATCTGCCTACCTACTCACCTATGTACTTACCTACCTATCATTTACCTATCATCTATCTATCTATCTATCTATCTATCTATCTATCTATCTATCTATCTATCATCTATCTATCTATCTATCTATCTATCTATCTATCTATCTATCTATCTATCTATCCTCTATCTATCATCTATCTATCTATCATCATCATCTATCATCTATCTGCCTATCATCTATAATCCATCATCTATCTATGTGTCTATCTGTCTGTCATCTATCATCTATCTATCTGTCTATCTATCTATCATCTATCTATCATCTATCTATCTATCATCTGCCTATCTATCATCATCTATCATCTATCTATCTATCATCTATCTATATCTATCTATCATCTATCTATCATCTATCATTATCTATCATATGTCTATCTATCTGCTATCTATCACTGAATAGGGTAGTGTAGATGTTCTTAAATTGACACATGGTAATGGAAGTGCTGTGAGAGAAATTGGACTCTGTTTTGAGTAAGTTTTTTTTTTTTTTTTTTTTTTTTCTGACCACTGCTTGAAAGGTTAAAACTTATCTATCCAGGCTTTAGAGATATTAGCACAATGGCTTCTGTATTTATTTGTATTATAAAAGACAAGCCAGAGGGCAGCAATTTGGGAAGTAAGGAGGGAGAGGAAGAGGGAAGAGGAAACTGCTTTGATGAGAGGACCCAAACCAAACCCAGTGCCGTAGAGTCGATTTCGACTCATAGCGACCCTATAGGACAAAGTAGAACTGCCACACAGAGTTTCCAAGGAGCACCTGGTGGATATGAACTGCCAACCCTTTGGTTAGCAGACTTAGCACTTAACCACTATGCCACCAGGGTTTCCAAGGAGCCATTAAAAATTGCCTATTGGGAATTGAAGGAAAATTCCTCAACATAATAAAGGGCATCTATACAAAGCCAACAGCCAACATCAACCTAAATGGAGAGAGCCTGAAAGCATTTCTCTTGAAAATGGGAACCAGACAAGGATGCCCTTTATCACTGCTCTTCTTCAGCATTGTGCTAGAGGTCCTAGCCAGAGCAATTAGGCTAGACAAAGAAATAAAGGGCATCCGGATTGGCAAGGAAGAAGTAAAATTATCTCTATTTGTAGATGACATGATGATCTTATACACAGAAAACCCTAAGGAATCCTCCAGAAAACTACTGAAACTAATAGAAGAGTTTGGCAGAGTCTCAGGTTATAAGATAAACATACAAAAATCACTTGGATTCCTCTACATCAGCAAAAAGAACATCGAAGAGGAAATCACCAAATCAATACCATTCACAGTAGCCCCCAAGAAGATAAAATACTTAGGAATAAATCTTACCAAAGATGTAAAAGACCTATATAAAGAAAACTACAAAGTACTACTACAAGAAACTAAAAAGGACCTACTTAAGTGGAAAAACATACCTTGCTCATGGATAGGAAGACTTAACATAGTAAAAATGTCTATTCTACCAAAAGCCATCTATACATACAATTCACTTCCGATCCAAATTCCAATGACATTTTTTAATGTGATGGAGAAACAAATCACCAACTTCATATGGAAGGGAAAGAAGCCTCGGATAAGAAAGCATTACTGAAAAAGAAGAAGAAAGTGGGAGACCTCACTCTACCTGATTTTAGAACCTATTATACAGCCACAGTAGTCAAAACAGCCTAGTACTGGTACAACAACAGGCACATAGACCAATGGAACAGAATTGAGAACCCAGATATAAATCCATCCACATATGAGCAGCTGATATTTGACAAAGGCCCAGTGTCAGTTAACTGGGGAAAAGATAGCCTTTTTAACAAATGGTGCTGGCATAACTGAATATCCATTTGCAAAAAAATGAAACAGGACCCATACCTCACACCATGCACAAAAACTAACTCCAAGTGGATCAAAGACCTACACATAAAGACTAAAACGATAAAGATCATGGAAGAAAAAATAGTGACAACCTTAGGAGCCCTAATACAAAGCATAAACAGAATACAAAAGATTACCAAAAATGACGAAGAGAAACCAGATAACTGGGAGCTCCTAAAAATCAAACACCTGTGCTCATCTAAAGACTTCACCAAAAGAGTAAAAAGACCACCTATAGATTGGGAAAGAATTTTCAGCTATGACATCTCCTACCAGCGCCTGATCTCTAAAATCTATATGATTCTGTTAAAACTCAACCACAAAAAGACAAACCACCCAATCAAGAAGTGGGCAAAGAATATGAACACCCACTTCACTAAAGAAGATATTCAGGCAGCTAACAGATACATGAGAAAATGCTCTCAGTCATTAGCAGTTAGAGACATGCAAATTAAAACTACAATGAGATTCCATCTCACTCCAACAAGGCTGGCATTAATCCAAAAAACACAAAATAATAAATGTTGGAGAGGCTGCGGAGAGATTGGAACTCTTATACACTGCTGGTGGGAATGTAAAATGGTACAACCACTTTGGAAATCTATCTGGCGTTTTCTGAAAAAGTTAGAAATAGAACTACCACAAACCCAGAAATCCCACTCCTCGGAATATACCCTATAGAAATAAGAGCCTTCACACGAACAGACACATGCACACCCATGTTTATTGCAGCTCTGTTTACAATAGCAAAAAGCTGGAAGCAACCAAGGTGTCCATCAACAGATGAATGGGTAAATAAATTGTGGTATATTCACACAATGGAATACTACACATCAGTAAAGAACAGTGACAAATCTGTGAAACATTTCATAACATGGAGGAATCTGAAAGGCATTATTCTGAGTGAAATTAGTCAGAGGCAAAAGGACAAATATTGTATAAGACCACTATTATAAGATCTTGAGAAACAGTATAAACTGAGAAGAACACATACTTTTGTGGTTATGAGGGGGGGAGGGAGGGAGGGTAGGAGAAGATTATTTACTGATTAGTTAGTAGATAAGAACTAATTTAGGTGAAGGGAAGGACAACACTCAATACATAAAAGTTCAGCTCAACTGGACTGGACCAAAGCAAAGAAGTTTCCGGAATAAAATGAATGCTTAAAAGGTCAGGGAAGCAAGTCGGGGGTTTGGGGACTAGGGCTTAAGGGGACTTCTAAGTCAATTGGCAAAATAATTCTATTTTGAAAACATTCTGCATCCCACTTTGAAATGTGGTGTCTGGGGTCTTAAATGCTAACAAGCGGCCATCTAAGATGCATCAATTGGTCTCAACCCACCTGGAGCAAAGGAGAATGAAGAGCACCAAGGTCACACGACAACTATGAGCCCAAGGGCACATGAACCAGAGACTTACATCATCCTGAGACCAGAAGAACTAGATGGTGCCTGGCCACAACCGATGACTGCCCTGACAGGGAGCACAACAGAGAACCACTGAGGGAGCAGGAGATCAGTGGGATGCAGACCCCAAATTCTCAGAAAAAGACCAGACTTAATGGTCTGACTGAGACTAGAGGAATCCCGGCGGTCATGGTCCCCAAACCTTCTGTTGGCCCAGGACAGGAACCATTCCCGAAGACAACTCATCACACATGGAAGGGACTGGACAATGGGTAGGAGAGAGATGCTGATGAAGAGTGAGCTACTTGTATCAGGTGGACACTTGAGACTGTGTTGGCACCTCCTGTCTGGAGGGGAGATGGGAGGGTAGAGATGGTTAGAAACTGGCAAAATTGTTACGAAAGGAGAGACAGGAGGGGCTGACTCATTAGGGGGAGAGTAAGTGGGAGTATGGAGTAAGGTGTATATAAGCTTATATGTGACAGACTGACTTGATTTGTAAACGTTCACTTAAAGCTCAATAAAAATTATTAAAGAAAAAAAAAGAAAACAAAAAAAATTGCCTATTGGTTTATGGAGAATCCAGTGAGGAAGCTGGTATTCGTGAATCCACGTGGGGCAAAATAGGCAGCACACGTATATAAGATCACAAGAGTATTGAAATATCATAAAACTTTAAATATTTTTTCACTTACTCACTGGAATGGAATTTTTACCTGGGTTTCTAGGCAAAGGAATCCCATGTGGTAACTTCTGTATATAGATTTTTATCATTTTTCCTCCCGTCCATATAATAACCTAAAATAAAAATTATTAAAGAAACTAGAAATGAACTTTAAATCACTGTCTACATCATGGTTTGGCATACTACCGCCTCAAGTCAAATTCTGCCCTCTGCTTGTTTTAGTCAACAAAGTTTTATTGGAATATAGCAAAACCCAATTATTAACTATATGGCTGTTTTCAGCATAAAATAGAAAACTTGAGTAGTTGTCACAGAGACAATCTAACACACAATGCCTAAAATATTTACTATTTGATCCTTTACAGAAAATGTTTGCCAGCCACTGACTTACACTAACAAAAAATGATGTTGATTAAATATACTTTGAAAATTGGTAAATTTATTAAGAAAATTTTCATATAAAAATTACATCTTTGATACAGTTTACATCATTTCAAAGTCATACTTTTGTATTTTAAATCCTAAAAACCCATCATATCAGACTAGCTCTTCCCACAGATTTACCAATCATAAAGAGGTTCTCTCTATATAGCAGTTTTTCTCAAGTCACAAGTTTAGAATAGGAAAATAATATACATTTGTTATGGACTGAATTTTGTGCCCCCAAAATATGTGTTGTAAATCCTAACCTTTATGCCTGTGGCTACAATCCCATTTGGGAATGGGTGGTCTTTGTTATTTTAATTGGGCAAGATTAGGGTGGGGTGAGTCTTGAGTCAATCTCTTTTGAGATATAAAACAAATTAAACAAGCAAGCTAGAGATAGGGGAAGATAAATGCCATACCACCTGAAGCTCACCAAGCAGCCAGGGAATAAGGACGTTCCCCCAGAGCTGACAGAGAGAGAAAGCCTTCCACTAGAACCTGCACCCTGAATTTGTACTTCTAGCTTCCTAAACTGAGAAAATCAATTTCTGTTTGTTAGACATTCACGTTTGATATTTCTGTCATAGCAGCATTAGATAACTAAGGCAACATTAAAAAATCAACTTTTTCTCTGTACTTCATAACCATATAATTTATTCCTTTTCTTCAAAATTTCATGGGGGTTATTTAAATTCATAAAGTAAACATTATTCAATAAGTTTAGCATTTTGGCCACATTTATCAGTTAATTCAGCCTTTGTATACATTGATACCTTTTTTCACAAGCTGGTCTTAGATTTTCTTTTTACTTATTGAGAAACACTTTTCATGGACTTAAATTTTCAATTATACTAGATTCAGAAGAAAAATTCATTGTTTTGTTTTTATCATTGCTATTTAGTCCTTTTGCACTTTTTTTGTTGTTAGTGTATTAAATTAAATGTTTATTTGCTTTCCTTTTTTCTTTTCTATTATTATATTCACTGTAGGTTATTTTGATAATAGCTTTTTTCAACAATCCATATTTAGTTTACAATTAATTTTTTTATTGCATTTTCTAGTTCTTCTTTGAATCCATCAAAGTATGGTTGTTGTTATTGCTAGGTGCTGTCAAGTCGTTTTCATCTCATAACAACCACATATTACAGAGTAAAACTTCCCCCATAGACTTGGCTGTAAACTTTACAGAAGCAGTTTGCCAGGTCTTTCTCTCTTGGAGTGACTGCGTGGGTTAGAGTAGAAGGGTAGGTTTGAACTGCCAGCGTTTGAATTAGCAGCCGTGCTCTTATTCATTTGCACCACCAGTTGTTGTTCTTTTGTGCTGTCAAGTCAATTCCAACTCATAGTGACCCTATAGGACAGAATAGAACTGACCCACAGAGTTTCTTAGGCTGTAATCTTTGTGGGAGCAGAGAGCCAAGTCTTTTCTCCCATGGAGCAGCTTGGGAGTTCGAACCACTGACCTTTCCATTAGCAGCTGAGTGCTTAGCCATTGTGCAACCAGGGTGCCATGAGGGCTCCTTACATTATATGAGAGCATGGTTGAATTTTTTTTTACTGCAGTTAGAGTTTCACCATTTCTCTTCCTGTAAAAATAGTCAAGTATTAGTCTTAGCAGCATCAGAACCTGTCTAACTTCAGGGGGTAAATGGCCAGGATCAGCCCAAAGCTGATTCCCATGAGGTAGAGGTCAGACATAGCTTCAATCTTTTTACCAGTTCTAACACCAGCCTTCCCTCCCATGACACTCTCTACTTCTCCTCTGTGTTCCATAACCCATTGCAGTGGCCACACAGAACTCACAGACCATACATACTTACAGTTAAGTGGTTTACTAAGGAAGTTTCAGGGTACAACTTGGGATCAGAATCAACAGGCTACAGCTCAGGATCAGGATCAGGAAGCAAGTAGGCAAAGTCTCCTTTCTTCAGTGCAGGACAGCTCTCTTAGCAACTCTCGGATGTGCAGGCCTCATCTCAGCCCCTTCAGAACAAGATACTCTTGGCCCCCTAAGGACAGGGTACTCTAGGCTCCCTAAGGACAGGCTCCTCTTAGATCTGCCATCTGTCACCACTGACTCTGCCACAGGGCCTCTTCTGTGTTTGTCACCACCAGCGGCCCCTTAAGGGCCTGCCGCTGTCTTCAGTATTATAGCCCTTGACCTGTTTTTTTTTTTTTTTTTTTTAACAGCTCTTTTAATAGATTCCTTGCCTCATCTTTCTCTCTACTTCTTCTCTCTTCTTTCTTCTTCTGCTTCTCTTTCTGCTTCTTTCTGTGGAAAAGCTTCTGTGGGGCTGGCTTCATATTTACCAACTCCTTGTCAATTTCAAGGCATGGCTCCTCCCCGCGGGGGCCACAAACAGACTAATCCCCTTTCAATAGGCCACAGACACTTCATTTGCATAATAGGCTATAGTCACCTCATTTGCATAGTCCATAGTCATATCATTGGCATAGTACATTGACCAGTCCCTGCAAGGTGCATACAAATCACAAGGCAAGCTGCAGTCCGGGACCAGACAAAAAGTATGAATCCACAGGTTGTTTACAGCTTACCCAAGAAATGTCAATCAACCTGGACAAAAGTAACAAATGCTCTGGGGCAGAAAACTAGAGCAAAGGTAATTCCTCATGATTTAGGGGAAAAATCTCTCAAGCTGTTTTTCAAAAAAACCAAAGCAGAAGACCACTGTCATGGATTGAATTGTGTCTCCCAAAAATATGTGTATCAATTTGACTATGCCATGATTCCCAGTATTATGTGATTGTCCACCATTTTGTCATCTGATATTATTTTCCTGTGTGTTGTAAATCCTATCTCTATGACATCAATGAGTTGAATTAGCTGCAATTATGTTGATGAGCTCTACAAGATTAGATTGTGTCTTAAGCCAACCTGTTTTGAGATATAAAAGAGAGAAGTGAGCAGAGAGACATGGAGGACCTCATACCACCGAGAAAGCAGCACCAGGAGCAGAGTGTGTCCTTCAGTCCTGGGCTCCCTGTGTCTGAGAAGCTCCTAGACCAAGGGAAGATTGATGATAAGGACCTCTCTCCAGAGGCAACAGAGAAAGAAAGACTTCCCCTGGAGCTGATGCCCTAAATTTAGATTTGTAGCCTACTAGACTGTGAGAGAATAAATTTCTCTTTGTTAAAGCCACCCATTTGTGGTATTTCTCTTACAGTAGCACTATATGACTAAGGCAGCTGCATAAAGGAACACATTTCACCAAGCTTCCCTAATAATGAGTTTTATTTGAAGATCTTATGAGTATCTTACATTTTTGCTTATATATCTTTATGACATTTCATTTTAAAATATTTATGATTTCCTATTATTTTTCTCTGATTCCACTGTAATTATAAATTTTTCTTGTTGTTAGTTTTATGAAGTCGATTCCAACTCATGAAGGCCCTATGTATGCAGAGTAGAACTACTGTATAGTGTCAAGGCTGTGACCTTTCAAAAGCAGATCACCAGGCCTCTCTTCTGATGTACCTCTGGTGGGTTCCAAACCACAACCTTTCCGATAGCAGTTAATCACTTAACCTTTTATTGCACTCATGGACTCCTATAATTAAATACCACTGTGTAATTTTTTTTTTATTAACTTTTATTAAGCTTCAAGTGAACGTTTACAAATCCAGTCTGTCACATCTAAGTTTACATACATCTTACTCCGTACTCCCACCTGCTCTTCCCCTATTGAGTCAGCCCTTTCAGTCTCTCCTTTCGTGACAATTTTGCCAGCTTCCCTCTCTCTCTATCCTCACATCCCCCCTCCAGACAAGAGCTGCCAACACACTCTCAAGTGTCCACCTGATATAATTAGCTCACTCTTCATCAGCATCTCTCTCCCACCCGCTGACCAGTCCCTTTCATGTCTGATGAGTTGTCTTCGGGGATGGTTCCTGTCCTGTGCCGACAGAAGGTCTGGGGAGCATGGCCGCCGGGATTCCTCTAGTCTCAGTCAGACCATTAAGTATGGTCTTTTTATGAGAATTTGGGGTCTGCATCCCACTGATCTCCTGTTCCCTCAGGAGTTCTCTGTGGTGCTCCCTGCCTGGGCAGTCATTGATTGTGGCCGGGCACCAACTAGTTCTTCTGGTCTCAGGATGATGTAGGTCTCTGGCTCATGTGGCCCTTTCTGTCTCTTGGACTCCTAGTTGTCGTGTGACCTTGGTGTTCTTCATTTTCCTTTGCTCCAGGTGGGTTGAGACCAATTGATGCATCTTAGATGGCCGCTTGTTAGCATTTAAGACCCCAGACGCCACATTTCAAAGTGGGATGCAGAATGTTTTCATAATAGAATTGTTTTGCCAATTGACTTAGAAGTCCCCTCAAACCATGTTCCCCAGACCCCCGCCCCTGCTCCGCTGACCTTTGAGGCATTCATTTTATCCTGGAAACTTCTTTGCTTTTGGTCCAGTCCAATTGAGCTGTCCTTCCATGTATTGAGTGTTGTCTTTCCCTTCACCCAAAGCAGTTCTTATCTACTGATTAATCAATAAAAAACCCTCTCCCTCCCTCCCTCCCTCCCCCCTTCGTAACCACAAAAGTATGTGTTCTTCTCAGTTTATACTATTTCTCAAGATCTTATAATAGTGGTCTTATACAATATTTGTCCTTTTGCCTCTGACTAATTTCGCTAAGCATAATGCCTTCCAGGTTCCTCCATGTTATGAAATGTTTCAGAGATTCGTCACTGTTCTTTATCGATGCGTAGTATTCCATTGTGTGAATATACCACAATTTATTTACCCATTCATCCATTGATGGACACCTTGGTTGCTTCCAGCTTTTTGCTATTGTAAACAGAGCTGCAATAAACATGGGTGTGCATATATCTGTTTGTGTGAAGCCTCTTGTATCTCTAGGGTATATTCCGAGGAGTGGGATTTCTGGGTTGTATGGTAGTTCTATTTCTAACTGTTTAAGATAACGCCAGATAGATTTCCAAAGTGGTTGTACCATTTTACATTCCCACCAGCAGTGTATAAGAGTTCCAATCTCTCCGCAGCCTCTCCAACACTTATTATTTTGTGTTTTTTGAATTAATGCCAGCCTTGTTGGAGTGAGATGGAATTTCATCGTAGTTTTAATTTGCATTTCTCTAATGGCTAATGATTGAGAGCGTTTTCTCATGTGTCTGTTAGCTGCCTGAATATCTTCTTTAGTGAAGTGTGTGTTCATATCCGTTGCCCACTTCTTGATTGGGTTGTTTGTCTTTTTGTGGTTGAGTTTTGACAGAATCATGTAGATTTTAGAGATCAGGCGCTGGTCTGAGATGTCATAGCTGAAAATTCTTTCCCAGTCTGTAGGTGGTCTTTTTACTCTTTTGGTGAAGTCTTTAGATGAGCATAGGTGTTTGATTTTTAGGAGCTCCAGTTATAGGGTTTCTCTTCATCATTTTTGGCAATGTTTTGTATTCTGTTTATGCCTTGTATTGGGGCTCCTAGGGTTGTCCCTATTTTTTCTTCCATGATCTTTATCGTTTTAGTCTTTATGTGTAGGTCTTTGATCCACTTGGAGTTAGTTTTTGTGCATGGTGTGAGGTATGGGTCCTGTTTCATTCTTTTGCAAATGGATATCCAGTTATGCCAGCACCATTTGTTAAAAAGACTATCTTTTCCCCAATTAACTGACACTGGGCCTTTGTCAAATATCAGCTGCTCATATGTGGATGGATTTATATCTGCGTTCTCAATTCTGTTCCATTGGTCTATGTGCCTGTTGTTGTACCAGTACCAGGCTGTTTTGACTACTGTGGCTGTATAATAGGTTCTGAAATCAGGTCGAGTGAGGCCTCCCACTTTCTTCTTCTTTTTCAGTCATACTTTGCTTATCCGTGGCTTCTTTCCCTTCCATATGAAGTTGGTGATTTGTTTCTCTATCCCCTTAAAGTATGACATTGGAATTTGGATCGGAAGTGCGTTATATGTATAGATGGCTTTTGGTAGAGTAGACATTTTTACTATGTTAAGTCTTCCTATCCATGAGCAAGGTATGTTTTTCCACTTAAGTATGTCCTTTTGAATTTCTTGTAGTAGAGCTTTGTAGTTTTCTTTGTATAGGTCTTTTACATCCTTGGTAAGATTTATTCCTAAGTATTTTATCTTCTTGGGGGCTACTGTGAATGGTATTGATTTGGTTATTTCCTCTTCAATGTTCTTTTTGTTGATGTAGAGGAATCCAAGTGATTTTTTTATGTTTATTTTATAACCTGAGACTCTGCCAAACTCTTCTGTGAGCTTCAGTAGTTTTCTGGAGGATTCCTTAGGGTTTTCTGTGTATAAGATCATGTCATCTGCAAATAGAGATAACTTTACTTCCTCCTTGCCAATCCGGATGCCCTTTATTTCTTTGTCTAGCCTAATTGCCCTGGCTAGGACTTCAAGTACGATGTTGAATAAGAGTGGTGATAAAGGGCATCCTTGTCTGGTTCCCGTTCTCAAGGGAAATGCTTTCAGGTTCTCTCCATTTAGAGTGATACTGGCTGTTGGCTTTGCATAGATGCCCTTTATTATGTTGAGGAATTTTCCTTCAATTCCTATTTTGGTAAGAGTTTTTATCATAAATGGGTGTTGGACTTTGTCAAATGCCTTTTCTGCATCAATTGATAAGATCATGTGGTTTTTGTCTTTTATTTATGTGATGGATTACATTAATGGTTTTTCTGATATTAAACCAGCCTTGCATACCTGGTATAAATCCCACTTGATTATGGTGAATTATTTTTTTGATGTGTCGTTGGATTCTATTGGCTAGAATTTTGTTGAGGATTTTTGCATCTATGTTCATGAGGGATATAGGTCTGTAATTTTCTTTTTTTGTAATGTCTTTACCTGGTTTTGGTATCAGGGAGATGGTGGCTTCATAGAATGAGTTGGGTAGTATTCCGTCATTTTCTATGCTTTGAAATACTTTCAGTAGTAGTGGTGTTAAATCTTCTCTGAAAGTTTGGTAGAACTCTGCAGTGAAGCCGTCCGGGCCAGGGCTTTTTTTTGTTGGAAGTTTTTTGATTACCGTTTCAATCTCTTTTTTTGTTATGGGTCTATTTAGTTGTTCTACTTCTGAATGTGTTAGTTTAGGTAGGTAGTGTTTTTCCAAGAATTCATCCATTTCTTCTAGGTTTTCAAATTTGTTAGAGTACAATTTTTCATAGTAATCTGAAATGATTCTTTTAATTTCATTTGGTTCTGTTGTGATGTGGTCCTTGTCGTTTCTTATTCGGGTTATTTGTTTCCTTTCCTGTATTTCTTTAGTCAGTCTAGCCAATGGTTTATCAATTTTGTTAATTTTTTCAAAGAACCAGCTTTTGGCTTTGTTAATTCTTTCAATTGTTTTTCTGTTCTCTAATTCATTTAGTTCAGCTCTAATTTTTATTATTTGTTTTCTTCTGGTGTCTGATGGATTCTTTTGTTGCTCACTTTCTATTTGTTCAAATTGTAGGGACAGTTCTCTGATTTTGGCTCTTTCTTCTTTTTGTATGTGTGCGTTTATCGATATAAATTGGCCTCTGAGCACTGCTTTTGCTGTATCCCAGAGGTTTTGATAGGAAGTATTTTCATTCTCGTTGCTTTCTATGAATTTCCTTATTCCCTCCTTGATGTCTTCTATAACCCAGTCTTTTTTCAGGAGGGTATTGTTCATTTTCCAAGTATTTGATTTCTTTTTCCTAGTTTTTCTGTTATTGATTTCTAGTTTTATTGCCTTGTGGTCTGAGAAGATGCTTTGTAATATTTCAATGTTTTGGACTCTGCAAAGGTTTGTTTTATGCCCTAATATGTGGTCTATTCTAGAGAATGTTCCATGTGCGCTAGAAAAAAAGTATACTTTGCAGCAGTTGGGTGGAGAGTTCTGTATAAGTCAATGAGGTCAAGTTGGTTGATTGTTGTAATTAGATCTTCCGTGTCTCTATTGAGCTTCTTACTGGATGTCCTGTCCTTCTCCGAAAGTGGTGTGTTGAAGTCTCCTACTATAATTGTGGAGGTATCTATCTCACTTTTCAATTCTTTTAAAATTTGATTTATGTATCTTGCAGCCCTGTCATTGGGTGCATAAATATTTAATATGGTTATGTCTTCCTGATCAATTGTCCCTTTTATCATTATGTAGTTTCCTTCTTTATCCTTTGTGGTGGATTTAAGTCTAAAGTCTATTTTGTCAGAAATTAATATTGCTACTCCTCTTCTTTTTTGCTTACTGTTTGCTTGATATATTTTTTTCTGTCCTTTGAGTTCTAGTTTGTTTGTGTCTCTAAGTCTAAGGTGTGTCTCTTGTAGGCAGCATATAGATGGATCATGTTTCTTTATCCAGTCCGTGACTCTCTGTCTCTTTATTGGTGCATTTAGTCCATTTACATTCAGCGTAATTATAGATAAGTAAGTGTTTAGTGTTGTCATTTTGATGCCTTTTCATGTGTGTTGTTGGCAATCTCATTTTCCACATACTTTTTTGTGCTGAGACGTTTTTCTTAGTAAATTGTGAGATCCTCATTTTCATAGTATTTGACTTTATGTTAGTTGAGTCGTTTCGTTTTTCTTGGCTTTTATCTTGAGTTATGGAGTTGTTATACCTTTTTGTGGTTACCTTATTATTTACCCCTATTTTTCTAAGTAAAAACCTAACTTGTATTGTTCTATATCGCCTTGTATCACTCTCCATCTGGCAGTTCAATGCCTCCTGTATTTAGTCCCTCTTTTTGATTATTGTGATTTTTTACCTATTGACTTCCATGTTTCCCTGTTATGTGTATTATTATTATTTTTTAATTAATCTTAATTTGTTTGTTTTTGTGATTTCCCTATTTGAGTTGATATCAGGACATTCTGTTTTGTGTCCTTGTATTGTGGTGGTATCTGATATTATTGGTTTTCTGACCAAACAATATCCTTTAGTATTTCTTGTAGCTTTGGTTTGGTTTTTGCAAATTCTCTAAACTTGTGTTTATCTGTAAATATCTTAATTTCGCCTTCATATTTCAGAGAGAGTTTTGCTGGATATATGATCCTTGGCTGGCAGTTTTTCTCCTTCAGTGCTCTGTATATGTCATCCCATTGCCTTCTTGCCTGCATGGTTTCTGCTGAGTAGTCTGAACTTATTGATTCTCCCTTGAAGGAGACCTTTCTTTTCTCCCTGGCTGCTTTTAAAATTTTCTCTTTATCTTTGGTTTTGGCGAGTTTGATGATAATATGTCTTGGTGTTTTTCTTTTTGGATCAATCTTAAATGGGGTTCGATGAGCATCTTGGATAGATATCCTTTCGTCTTTCATGATGTCAGGGAAGTTTTGTGTCAGGAGTTCTTCAACTATTTTCTCTGTGTTTTCTGTCCTCCCTCCCTGTTCTGGGACTCCAATCACCCGCAAGTTATCCTTCTTGATAGAGTCCCACATGATTCTTAGGGTTTCTTCATTTTTTTTAATTCTTTTATCTGATTTTTTTTCAGCTACATTGGTGTTAATTCCCTGGTCCTCCAGATTTCCCAGTCTGCATTCTAAGTGCTCGAGTCTGCTCCTCTGATTTCCTATTGCGTTGCCTAATTCTGTAATTTTATTGTTAATCTTTTGGATTTCTGAATGCTGTCTCTCTATGGATTCTTGCAACTTATTAATTTTTCCACTATGTCCTTGAATAATCTTTTTGAGTTCTTCAACTGTTTTATCAGTGTGTTCCTTGGCTTTTTCTGCAGTTTGCCTTAGTTCATTTCTGAAGTCATCCCTGATGTCTTGAAGCATTCTGTAAATTAGTTTTTTATATTCTGTATCTGATAATTCCAGGATTGTATCTTCATTTGGGAAAGATTTTGATTCTTTTGTTTGGGGGATTGTAGAAGCTGTCATGGTCTGCTTCTTTATGTGGTTTGATATGGACTGCTGTCTCTGAGCCATCACTGGGAAACTAGTTTGTCCAGAAAATCCGCTGACTGGTATGCTGGCTCCAGGCTCTGAAAACAATCGCTGCCTCCCCGTATTTGTTCGTTCTCCATCTCTAAATCTGTGTTTGTTGTTCAGGGTTCGTAGATTGTTATGTATGTGATCAATTCACTTGTTTTTCCGAGTCTTTGTTGCAAGAGGGATCCGCGGTAGCGTCCACCTAGTCCACCATCTTGGCCCCGCCTCACTGTGTAATTTTTGCTGACCTCACAATGTTTATATTTGCGATTGCTTATTCTAATTCAAAATGAAATTATATGTCTCTTTAACTTTGTTCAAAAGACAATAGGAATTAGAAATTATCTGTAAAGTACCTTATGATTCTTGCATTTTAACTATTTTTTAGGGGTCAGAATGGCTGACATCTTTTGAAATGTAGTTTTTTTTGTTGTTGTTGTTTACATACATATTCTTACAGTTCTCCGATCTTACAGATTATCTGTCTGAGATTGTTATGGGTTCCATATTCAAATTTTGCAAAGAAGAATCTGTGTTTTTATGCTAAAGAAAAAAGGGGAAACAAGTTCCTGTTATTAAATAATCTGTCTTAATATGCTCGTGGGAGAAAGATGTGGCAGTCTGCTTCTGTAAAGATTACAGCCTTGGAAACCCTATGGGGCAGTTCTACTTTGTTCTATAGGGTCACTATGAGTCGGAATTGACTCAATGGCAACGGATATCTTGATATGCCACAGCGAATTCCAAGTGTATATGGACTTCTATGGATGTATTTGAATTGCCACCTAAACATACGAGAAGCCATGATTCATTCATTCATTAGTATACTCATAACTCCAGAGGCAAAATCAACTCTTCGTGACTTAACTGTCTACATTATGAAGGTGGTCTCCAGGGCTCTGAATAATCTTCTCAGATACTTACCAATGTGTCAGCCCTAGATTGGTTATGATAGTGGAATCTGTAAAAGTTTACTTTTGTTTTTTTTCTCCCTTCTCTGTCTTCAGGGTAGGCCATGGAGAGCACAGGCACAATTGTCACTTTAAAATCTTCACTTTTATTCTTCAATAAAATCCCTCTTGTTGGGTATTAAAATATTCCTAAAACAGAAGCAAGGATAGTGTGAGTAATTTCATTTTTCCTTATTGAAAGACTCTTGTTTCTTTCCATTATTAATTGCATAATTGAAAAATCATTGTTCTATTTAAGTGATTCCACAAAGTTTAACAGATTGATGTGTAAATATAGTAAATATTGGAGCTCAGTTTCTTTAAATTGCATCAAATCTTACCAAAATTGTGTTTTAAGAAAGATATTGCCTCAAGTAGTACAAAAGTAAATATTGAATAGATAATAAAACAAAACAAAACTCATTGCTGTTGAGTCAATTCCAACTCAGAGCAACACTATAAGACATAGTAGAACTGCCCCACAGGGTTTCCAAGGCTGAAATCTTTACAGAAGCAGACTGCCACATCTTTCTCCTGCAAAGGGGTTGGTGGGTTCCAAATAGGTAATAGCATTGGTTTATTTTGGCCTCAGTTCAATTACCCATTTACATGTAACATGAGATTTGAGCATACATCAAAGTCTTATTACTCAGTAAAAAATATACATTAAGTGCATTGCTCTTAGTATCATCTCTTGGTATTTCACTGGCATAACTTTCTTTTCTCTTTACCAATTTTATGTTGTAATTTTTTTTCCAGATAAGGTAACTGAGTCTCAGTAACTGAAAATAAAGATGGAATTTTATACCTTAGAGTAGATTTGCTAAATGATGTGCTTCATTGCTAATATTTAAAATATATATATATACACACATATGTATATGCCTACTGAGATTCCTTTCAGAGAAATCTAAATCCAATACATTTCCACTAGAATCCTTCTGAGTTCACCTTATATGCCAACAAGTTTTTAGACATTGCTTTTAGAAAGAGTATTTTTAATCTTTGCAATTATACTTTTAGGTGAATATTCTGTCTAATATTATACATACAAGCCAAAAACTAAATCCATTCACTTCGAGTGCGTTGTGACTCATAGTGACCCTATAAGATAGAGTAGAACTGCCCCATAGCATTTCCTAGGCTGTAATAAATTTTTTTTAATTGTACTTTAGATGAGGGTTTACAGAATAAACTAGTTTCTCATTAAACAGTTAGTACACATATTGTTTTATGACATTGTTTAACAACCCCATGATATGTCAATGCTCTCCTTTCTCAACCTTGGGTTCCCTATTATCAGCTTTTCTGTCCCCTCCTGACTTCTAGTCCTTGCCTCTGGGCTGATGTGTCCCGTTAGTCTCATTTTGTTTTATGGGCCTGTCTAATCTTTGGCTGAAGAGTGAACCTGGGGAGTGACTTCATTACTGAGCTAAATAGGTGTCCGGGGGCCATACTCTTGGGGTTCCTCCAGTCTCTGTCAGGCCAGCAAGTCTGGTCTTTTTTTGTGAGTTAGAATTTTGTTCTACATTTTTTTCCAGCTCTGTCCAGGACCCTCTATTGTGATCCCTGTCAGAGCAGTCAGTGGTGGTAGTGGCCACCATCTAGTTGTACCAGACTCGGTTTGGTGGAGGCCACGGTAGTTGTGGTCCATTAGCCTTTGGACTAATCTTTCCTTTATATCTTTAGTTTTCTTCATTCTCCCTTGCTCCCAAAGGGGTGAGACTGGTAGAGTATCTTAGATGGCCACTAAGGCTTTTAATACACCAGACGCTACTCACCAAAGTAGAATGTGGAAAATTTTCTTTATAAACTATGTTATGCCAGTTGAACTAGATGTCACCCGATACCATGGTCCCCACAGCCCCCAGCCCAGCAACTCGATCCCTTAGGGAGTTTAGTTGTGTCTATGGAGCATCCATGACCTTGCCTTGTACAAGTTGTGCTGGCTTCCCAGTATTATCTCTTGTCTTACCCTTGACCAAAGTTACCACTTAACTATTCAAGGGTGTAATCCTTACAGAAGTAGACTGCCACATCTTTCTCTCATGGAATAGCTGATGTGTTCAAACCACAGAGCTTTTGGTTAGCAGAAGAGCACTTTAATCACTACACCACCAGGGCTCCTCGATACTATAGTGTTATACATTATATGTTTATGTTAAAAATACTATTAAAATATTTTTGTAAATAATGGAGAAAGAGGAGGCAGAGCCAAGACGGCAGAATAGATAGATGCTTCCGGCAATCCCTCTTTACAACAAAGACCGGGAAAAACAAGTGAAACAAGTATATTTTCGACAAGCTGGGAGACCTGAGGTTCAAAGACAAGCTTAGAAAATTAACTGAGGGACAGAGGGAGGAAAAGACCGTTCAGAAGAGGAGAGGAGTTACTGGACCTGAATCGTGGGGAGCCCTCAGGCACCATTCTTAGAGCAGCAGCGGTAGGCTGATACTAGTGTTTGGCCACAATTTCCTCAGGGAGAAGCAGCCAGCCACATAGCCTACTCACACTTCTAGAACCTGAGAACAGCACTCACGGCAAAATCTATGTACTTGCGTATATTTTACTGTGCACCCCCATCCCCAAGCCAGCTTCAGTGGCTGAATTTTCTGGGCCTGAGGTAGGCTCTGTTGAGCACCTAGAGCCAGCCTCCCAGCCTTAGAGAAGGAAAAAATTTACAATTGGCTGAAAAGATAATTTGCTAGCTCCACTAACTGGGGGAACTCAGGACAGAAGTGGCTCCTGTCCAGGCATAAACCGTCCATGGACTTTCAGCACCTTTCCTTTCTGCATGGACCTGTGTGGACCTATTTCAGGAGAATAGGCCCATGTTGGCAAACTCCAACCATTTCAGCTGTGCAGTGGAGAGGTGGGTGTTTGATGTTTGACATTGCTTTGCCTGTTAAACAAGGTTCTCACCTACCCACATCAGGGACTTAAGGGCTGGTAGCTCCTCCGCTCAGGTCACCCAGCCACCTGCGACAGGGGTCCAAAGAAAACTGGTACCTCCCAGTTCTTACAACCAAAACCTTTGGGTGCCCATGGTCCATCTGCAGAACCCACCCACCTGCATGCTCTAGGGAACAGAGGCACGTTTTCCTCAGAAACACTTGGGGGTCAGTTATCAGCCCCCTGCATTATTCGGAGCATGACGCCCTGATCCAATCAGACACCAGTATATACGCCAATCACTTCTGGCCCTCTAAGACTGTAGAACAGAGCCTGTACCACATGCTTGTTGATCAACTACCTGGAAACCTGAGCTGAATTCATACAAGAAAACTGAATGGACTCCTAGACTGATACACCAGATAAAAGCTCTAGCCCTCTGGGGGCAAGACATCACAGTTCCAAAGGCAAAAATAATCAAGCTAGCTCACTCAAGCAACCCATAGGGATATACCAAAACAAAACAAAGCAAGAAGCTATGACACAATAAGCAAGCATAAACTAATACAATAACTTATAGATGGCTCAGAGACAACAGTCAATATCAAATCACATAAAGAAACAGACCACGATCACCTCAACAGACTCTCAAAACAAAGAATACAGGGACATTCTAGATGAAAGTGCATTCCTGTAATTACCAGATGCAGAATACAAAAGTTTAATATACAAAACCCTTCAAGACATCAAGAAGGAAATGAGGCAATACGCAGAACAAGCCAAGGAACACATAGATAAAGCAACTGAAGAAATTAAGAAGATTATTCAGGAACATAATGAAAACTTTAATAAGCTGGAAAAATCCATACACAGACAGAAATCAGAAATTCAGAAGATTAACAATAAAATTACAGAATTAGATAACTCAATAGAAAGTCAGAGGAGCAGAATTGAGCAAGAAGAAGCTAGAATTTCTGAACTCGAAGATAAATCACTTGGCACTAATATATTTGAAGAAAAATCAGATAAAAGAATTTTAAAAAATGAAAAAAGCTTAAGAATCATGTGGGACTCTGTCAAGAGAAATAACCTATGAGTGATTACACTACCAGAACAAAGAGGAATAACAGAAAATACAGAGAAAACTGTCAAAGATTTGTTGGCAAAAAGCTTCCATGATATTGTGAAAAATGAGACGATATCTATCCAAGATGCTCATCAAACTCCACATAAGGTAGAGGTTAAAAGAAAGTCACCAAGACATATTATAATCAAACTTGCCAAAACCAAAGATATAGAGAGAATTATAAGAGCAGCAAGGGATAAATGAAAAGTCACCTACAAAGGAGACCCAATAAGAATAAACTCAGATTGCTCAGCAGAAACCATGCAGGCAAGCAGGCAATGGGCTGACATATTTAAAAACCTGAAGGAAAAAAAAAAAATTGCCTGCTAAGAATCATATACCCATCAAAACTGTCTCTTAAATATGAAGGTGAAATTAAGACATTTCCAGAAAACCAAGTTTAGGGAATTCATAAAAACCAAACCAAAACACAAGAAACACTAAAGGGAGTTCTTTGGCTAGAAAATTAAGAATATCAGATATCAACCCAAGACTGGAACACTGGGCAGAGCAACCAGAAGTCAACCTAGACAGGGAAATCCAAAAAAACAAAGCAAGATTATAAAAAAAAAAACCCTCAAAACAGGGTAACAGCAATGTTACTATATAGAAGAAGACAACATTGAAATAATAAAGAGGGACTAAGAAATGTAATCATACACCTTCCATATGGAGAGGAAGATAACGGCGATACAAGGAAATGAAAGTTAGGTTTAAATTTAGAAAACTAGGGGTAAATAATAAGGTAACCACAAAAGAGACAAACTATCCTACTCATCAAAATAAAGTACAAGGAAAAAATAGAGATTCAGCAGAAACAAAATCAACAACAACAAATATGAGGAAAGGACAATGTATAAAGAAAATCTACTCAGCATATAAAATCAAGCGGGAAAAAGAAACTGTCAACAACACACACAAAAAAGACATCAAAATGATAGCACTAAATTCATACCTATCCATAATTACCCTGAATGTAAATGGACTAAATGCACCATTAAAGAGACAGAGAGTGGCAGAATGGATTAAAAAACAAGATCCATTCATATGCTGCCTACAAGAGACATACTTTAGACTTAGAGACACAAACAAACTAAAACTCAAAGGATGGAAAAAAGTATATCAAGCAAACAACAATCAAAAAAGAGCAGGAGTGGCAATATTAAATTCTGACAAAATAGACTTTAAAGTTAAATCCATCATAAAGGATAAGGAAGGACACCAAATAATGATTAAAGGGACAATACACCAAGAACGTATACCCATATTAAATATTTATGCACCAAACGACAGGGCTGCAAGATACATAAAACAAAGTCTACCAGCATTGAAAAGTGAGATAGACAGCTCACAATAATAGTAGGAGTCTTCAACACACCACTTTTGGTGAAGTACAGGACATCCAGAAAGAAGCTCAATAAAGATACGGAAGATCAAAATGCTACAATCAACCAACTTGACCTCATAGACATATACAGAACACTCTACCCAACAGCAACCAAGTATACTTTCTTTTCTAGTGCACGTGGAACATTCTCTAGAATAGACCACATATTAGGTCATAAAGCAAGCCTTAGCAGATTTCAAAACACTGAAATATTACAAAGCATCTTCTCTGACCATAAGGCCATAAAAGTGGAAATCAATAACAGCAAAAGCAGGGAAATGAAATCAAACACTTGGAAACTGAACAATACCCTGCTCAAAAAAGACTGGATTATAGAAGGCAGTAAGGATGGAATAAAGAAATCATAGAATCCAGTGAGAATGAAAACACTTCCGATCAGAACCTTTGGGACACAGCAAAAGCGGTGCTCAGAGGCCAATTTATATCAATAAATGCACACATCCAAAAAGAAGAAAGGGCCCAAATCAAAGAATTATCCCTACAACTTGAACAAATAGAAAAAGCAACAAAAGAAACCCAAAGGCACCAGAAGAAAACATATAATAAAAATTAGAGCTGAACTAAACGAAAGAGAAAACAGAAAAACAATTGAAAGAATTAACAAGACCAAAGCTGGTTTTTTGAAAAACTCAACAAAATTGATAAACCACTGGCCAAACTGACAAAAGAAAAACAGGAGAGGAAGCAAATAACTGGAATAAGAAATGAGATGGGCTATATTACAACAGACCCAACTGAAATTAAAAACATCATATCAGATGCTATGAAAAACTATACTCAAATTTGAAAACCTAGAAGAAATGGATGAATTCCTAGAAACACACTACCTACCTAAACTAACACAGAGGTAGAACAGTCAAATAGACCCACAACAAAAGAAGAGATTGAAAAGGTAATCAAAAAGCTCCCAACAAAAAAAGGCCCCGGCCCCAACAGCTTCACTGCAGAGTTCTACCAAACTTTCAGAGATGAGCTAACACCACTACTACTAAAGGTATTTGAGAGTATAGAAATGGACGGACTACTACCAAACTCATTCTATGAAGCCACTATATCCCTGATACCAAAACCCGGTAAAGACACCACAAGAAAAGAAAATTATAGACCTGTATCCCTCATGAAACCTGTTTTTTTTTTTTTTTTTTATCCTTCATGAATGTAGATGCAAAAATCCTCAACAAAATTCTAGCCAATAGAATTCAACAACATAGCAAAAAAAAAATTCATCATGACCAAGTGGAATTCATACCAGGTATGCAGGGATGGTTCAACATTAGAAAACCAATTAACATAATCTACCACATAAATAAAAGCTGAGAATCACATGATTTTATCAATTGATGCAGAAAAGGCATTTGACAAAGTTCAACACTCATTCGTGATAAAAACTCTCAGCAAAATAGGAATTGAAGGAAAATTCCTCAACATAATAAAGGGCATTTATACAAAGCCAACAGCCAACATCACCCTAAATGGAGAGAGCCTAAAAGCATTCCCTTTGGGATCAGGAACCAGGCAAGGATGCCCTTTATCACCACTCTTATTCAACATTGTGCTGGAAGTCCTAGCCAGAGCAATTAGGCTAGATAAAGAAATTAAGGGCATCCAGATTGGCAAGGAAGAAGCAAAAGTATCTCTATTTGCAGGTGACATGATCTTATTCACAGAAAACCCTAAGGAATCCTTCAGAAAACTACTGAAACTAATAGAAGAGTTCTGCAGAGTATCAGGATACAAGATAAACATAAAAAATCAGTTGGATTCCTCTACACCAACAAAAAGAACATCGACGAGAAAATCACCAAATCAATGCCATTTACAGTAGCCCCCAAGAAGATAAAATACTTAGGAATAAATCTTACCAGAGATGTAAAAGACTTATACAAGACTTATACTTCTGCAACAAACCAAAAGAGACTTACATAAGTGGAAGAACATACCTTGCTCATGGATAGGAAGACTTAACGTTATAAAAATGTGTATTCTACCAAAAGCGATCTATACATTTAATGCAATTCTGATCAAAATCCCAAGGACATTCTTTAATGAGATGGAGAAACAAATCACCAATTTCATATGCAAGGGAAAGAGGCCCCGGATAAATAAGGCATTACTGAAAAAGAAGAACAGAGTGGGAGGCCTTACTTTAACTGATTTTAGAACCTATTATACCACCACAGTAGTCAAAACAGCCTGGTTCTTGTACAATAACAGATACATGGACCAATGGAACAGAATTGAGAATCCACACATAAATCCATCCAAATAAGAGCTGTTGATATTTGACAAAGGCATCAAAACAGTTAAATGGGGGAAAGACAGTCTTTTTAAGAAATGGTGCTGGCATAACTGGATATCCATCTGCAAAAAAATGAAACAAGACCCATACCTCACTCCATGCACAAAAACTAACTCAAAATGGATCAAAGACCTAAATATAAAATCTAAAACAATAAAGATCATGGAAGAAAAAATATGGACAATGTTAGGAGCCCTAATAAAAAACCCAAACCCCTGTCGAGTCCTAATACATGGCATAAACTGTATAGAAAACATTAAGAATGCAGAAGAAAAACTAGATAACTGGGAGCTCCTAAAAATCAAACACCAATGCTCATCCAAAGACTTCACTAAAAGGGTAAAAAGACTACTTACAGACTGGGAAAAAGTTTTTAGCTATGACATTTCTGATCAGCGCCTGATCTCTAAAATCTATGTGATACTGCAAAAACTCAACTGCAAAAAGACAAATAACCCAATTAAAAAATGGGAAAAAGATATGAATAGACACTTCACTAAAGAAGACATTCAGGTAGCTAACAGATATATGAGGAAATATTCCCGATCATTAGCCCTTAGAGAAATACAGATCAAAACTACAATGAGATTTCATCTCACTCCAACAAGGCTGCCATTCATCCAAAAAAGTCAGATCTTATGAAGAATTCCCATGTTGTTGCAGATCTCAAAAATGCTGTTTTGGAATCACATAGTGATGCATAATTGAGAGATATTGTATATAATTTTGCAGATTTTAAATATTTAAGTGTTATAAAATAAGCATAATATGGTAAACCAGGCAGTATGTAAAGGACAAGTGGTATTTTTTAGAGATTAAAAGTCTATTAAATCATTATAAATGATTTTTCAAGTTTTCTTACATTAAAACAGTATTATTACATTATTTTAAACTATTATTTTATTTTACATTATTCCAAATTTTTTTTTATAATTTTTTTTGTGTTTTAAGTGAAAGTTTACAAATCAAGTCAGTCTCTCACACAAAAACTTATATATACCTTGCTACATACTCCCAATTACACTCCCCCTAATGAGACAGCCCGCTCTTTCCCTCCACTCTCTTTTCATGTCCATTTCGCCAGCTTCTAGCCCCCTCCACCCTCTCATCTCCCCTCCAGACAGGAGATGCCAACATAGTCTCAAGTGTCCACCTGATCCAAGAAGTTCACTCCTTACCAGCAGACCTCTCCAAACCATTGTCCAGTCCAATCCATGTCTGAAGAGTTGGCTTCGGGAATGGTTCCTGTCCTGGGCCAACAGAGGGTCTGGGGGCCATAACCACCAGGGACCTTCTAGTCTCAGTCAGACCATTAAGTCTGGTCTTTTAATGAGAATTTGGGGTCTGCATCCCACTGCTCTCCTGCTCCCTCAGGAGTTCTCTGTTTGTGTTCCCTGTCAGGGCAGTCATCGGTTTTAGCCAGGCACCATCTAGTTCTTTTGGTCTTAGGATGATGTAGTCTCTGGTTCATGTGGGCCTTTCTGTCTCTTTGGCTTGTAATCGCCTTGTGTCCTTGGTGTTCTTCATTCTCCTTTGATCCAGGTGCGTTGAGACTAATTGATACATCTTAGATGGCTGCTTGCTAGCATTTAAGACCCCAGATGCCACTCTTCAAAGTGGGATGCAGAATGTTTTCTTAATAGATTTTATTATGCCAATTGACTTAAATGTACCCTGAAACCATGGTCCCCAAACCCCTGCCCCCGCCACACTGGCCTTTGAAGCTTTCAGTTTACTCAGGAAACTTCTTTGCTTTTGGTTTAGTCCAGTTGTGCTGACCTCCCCTGTATTGTGTGTTGTCTTTCCCTTCACCTAAAGTAGTTCTTATCTACTATCTAATTAGTAAATACCCCTCTCTCACCCTCCCTCCCTCCTCCCTCTCGTAACCATAAAAGAATGTTTTCTTCTCAGTTTAAAGTATTTCTCAAGCTCTTATGATAGTGGTCTTATACAATATTTGTCCTTTTGCAACCAATTTCATTCAGCATAATGCCTTCCAGGTTCCTCCATGTTATGAAATGTTTCACAGATTCCTCAGTGTTCTTTATCGATGTGTAGTATTCCATTGTGTGAATATACCATAATTTATTTATCCATTCATCTGTTGGTGGGTACCTTGGTTGCTTCCATCTTTTCGCTATTGTAAACAGTGCTGCAATAAACATGGGGTGTGCATGTATCTGTTCATGTAAAGGCTATGGAGAGGGATTGCTGGATCATATGGTAGTTCTATTTCTGGCTTTTTAAGGAAGCGCCAAATCTATTTCCAAAGTGGTTGTACCATTTTACACTCCCACCAGCAGTGTATAAGTGTTCCAATCTCTCCACAGCCTCTACAAAATTTATTATTTTGTGTTTTTTGGACTAATGCCAGCCTTGTTGGAGTGAGATGAAATCTCATTGTAGTTTTGATCTGTATTTCTCTAAGGGCTAATGATCGGGAATATTTCCTCATATATCTGTTAGCTACCTGAATGTCTTCTTTAGTGAAGTATTGAAAATTATTTTCTTATAAAAGACAGCTAATCAGTCGTAGTAAATAATTTTCAATACCTCCAATTCTTCAGTGTTATTTCAGAAAAGTTAAAGCATAGATCATGTTGCATATTAATTATTATCTGTTTCTTTTCCAAATCAATCAGCTAGTTTTCATTTGTCTGTTTTGTTTTTCCACTCTTTTATGTTTTCTTGTTTATTTTTGATTTTTCATTGGTTCTTATTTTGTTTGGGGAGGATTAGAATATCAACGTGTGGTAAGATTTACACGTAGATACATAGTATTAATAAGAAGGAGAGCGAGGCTAGTACAACTGTAAGGGTTCTTTTACATGGTCTTCTTTGTTTTAAAATATCAGAGCTAAGACTTCTTTTTCTGAAATATAATAGTTTTCAGGACTCTATTTTCATGTGGATAAAAGATCAATTTATGAGTAGTGTTTATGAGCATCACTATAATATTTTAATATTATAATATTTTAAGCTTTAAGTGAAGGTTTTATGTGAATATTAATGTCTTTGAAGCACATGTCGAATACACTCTAAGAAGTGCTTATTCTGAGGCATAACGATGTTGCTTATTAGCCTGGACAAATTGGAAGTCAGCTTGTCAGTATTTGCAGACACCCTGCTAAATAAGGACGAGAGAGGGATAGTTCAGTGAAGTGTAGCACTAGCATCATGAAAAGTGTCAGGATGTGTCACAAAAGGACTGGTGAAGCAATGTTCTCCCAGAAACTCCATGAAATAACCTAAAACACAACTTAGAAAAGGTAGGAAAATGGTACCGTTGAAATTGAGAACAAAGCCTCAGGACAGCGCAGGAAACAAAAATGAACAACAACAAAAAAATTAAAGGATCAGCTTATATTAACAAAAAACAAAATCAAACAAAATAAGATGCATAAATAGAAGTGAATTAATGGGGATTTTTTATGTTGAACGTATATAGAAACATAAGGGGGACTCAACTGGTATATTTTTGAGAGCCAGTAGATGTTGTATTAGGGCAAGTTATATGGACAAATGCTCAGCAGCATCATGTTTTCCAAAGCTCTTAAGAAGCAATAAATTGTGATGGCTTATGGCAAATTACTCAAATCAATAAGAACTGCAAAATAGCAACAATAAAAAGTTAATAGAGATCAGTTCTGCCATATACCTATAAAATGGAAAGGGAAAATAATATCATTTCTCTGGTTTCCATATAATTATAAAGATAGAATGGAATTATTGCCCCCAAAGGTGGTTGACTTGATGCTCTGAAGTTTCTGAAGGTATAAACCTGTTCTTTTCAACCATATGAAGCGTGAATTAAATGTTGGGACGCATCATCTGGGATCCAATAAAAAAGTGGAGCTTCTTTCCCGAGTCCATATTAAAACACAAGATCTTGGTATAAACTCATTGTTAAAGTATATATTTAGTTAACAAAGAACTCTTTTTCTTGTCTTTCTCACTCTAGAACTCAGGGGTGAACAGAAAATGTAGTTTTTTTTTTTTTTTTGGTCTAATTTGTTCCTCTTCCTGAGCACCCATCCACTAGTTATCAGGCACTGGGGGCAATAATCAAAACCTAAATCTCTAATTATATTTAAAGATTAATTATAATACTATGAAGTGTGACAGTTGTTGATGTATTGCCTCTCAACTCCAAGTCTCCCCTCATTGCCTGCACTATATTAATGAAACTGAACCCTGTAAATATGTCGCTTTTGCTAGAAGTTTTGGCAGTATAGAGCACTGTAAGATTCTAGAAGATGAAGGGCCGTTTTTCCTGTTTCCATTGTGCTCCTCCCACCATTTTCTGTAGCATACATGGCTACTCCAGAGCCTGGCTCCTGCAGCATGGGTGACTTTTCCAGCATCAGGTTCTTGCACTACCTGTGGCTTCTGTTGCATGTGCAGCTCCTCCAGCACCCAGCTTCCACAGCTTGGACGGATTTCTAGAAAGTTTTGCCTATCTGCACAGAACCTCAGCAACTTCTCCGCGTGCAGCAAACCACAGCCTCACCCTTTCCAGTGATATCTAGAACTCATCCCTGACCGTGACATCCTCTTCCTTGACATATTCTCTCTCAGTCCGAGGAGCAGAGGTCACTCTTTTTATCTGCTATTCCTAATATGTGGGAGCCCTGGTGGCTCAACAGTTAAGTGCTCGGCTGTAACTGAAAAGTTAACAGCTTTATCTGGAGATCTGTTCCCATAAAGATTATAGCCTAGACAACCCTGTAAGACATATGAGATCACTATGAATCAAAATCGACTTGATGACACCTAATAACAACAAAAATTCATAATATTCTTTAGAGTTCTTATACTTCTTATCAACCAGTTCTACATGATCATAATACCCTGTAATACTTAATAATTATTTATATTAAAAGTTCTCTCTTCAAATTAATAAGTGGCTTCTTTCTCCTGAATGAATGGTGAATGATTTTAAAATAGTAGCAGGGGTGAGCTCCAGAGAGACTCACACATATGGGATTTTAAGATTAGTTTAGTTGTGTCCTTGGGCTTAAGCCCATAGTTGTGCTCTTTTCTAATGGAAAATAATGGGAAAGGGGATGTTAGTAATCCATGGCATATAGATTAGTCAAGATATCATCTGTGGTCACTGCGAAGAAGTATCTACTGAAGCAAGTGCCTTTGGAGTCCAAAAAACTGCAGTGTTTGACTGTCTTGGCAGTAATGATGACTGTGAGAATTATGATTTATGATGAATTCTATGGAGTGTCCATTAGTGCCTACAGAAAGCAAATGTCAACTTCAAGCCTTGGTTTGAAAGCCAGAGACTATCCATTACAGCCCTAAAATAATCTTATTTTCTGCAAGTGTAGGGTGATACTGCGAAAACTAAAGACAGTATGTAATTGTACAGGTTGCTGAATTACAAATAGAATTGAATTCACAGCCTCACTAAGTATCTTATATCAAAATAACAGCACTAATTGTAAAAGAATGCGATAGTAAAACTTAGAATGGGGACATATAGTAGGAGGTAGGAGCCAGATGAAAATGAAGATCTTGAACTTAGGAAAATCCAAGCCTCCCCTACGAATGGAAGTAAGTTGCTTTTGTTTGGGTGAAAGCCCTGTAATAACTTCACCTGGGTCAGAAGACTTGACAGAAGATGCTTACTTTTCTCAGGAACCACCATAAACTTTCTCCCTCCCTGTTATGCATTGAATTGTGTCCCCCCAAAATGTGTATCAATTTGGCTAGGCCATTCTTCCCAGTATTGTGTGGTTGTCCAACATTTTGTGATATGATGTGATTATCCTATGTGTCATAAATCCTAACCTCTATGACTTTGGCTCTGGGTAATGAGATCCACCAAGCAAGAAGAGCCAGGAGTGGAGCATACCCTTTGAACCCAGGGTCCCTGTGCTGAGAAACTCCTAGACCCGGGGGAAGACTGATGACAAGGACTTTCCCCCAGATCCAACAGAGAGAGAAAGCCTTCCCCTGGAGCTGGTACCCTGTATTCTGCCTTCTAGCCTCATAAACTGTGAAAGAATAAATTTCTCTTTGTTAAGGCCATCCACTTGTGGGATTTCTCTTATAGCAGCACTAGATAACTAAGATACTTTGTTTTGGCACAACTAAGGTCAAATCTTAACATGCTCCAGAGATAGAGGTCCACACATGATACAAGGAAAAATATGCAACAAAAGGCTGTCAAGGCTTTGCTAGCATATATCAGCAGAAACCTGGAGAAATTGTGGCAGTGGGTTCTGAGAATCAAACAGGGCTAAATATAACATTACATCTGGGTACTTTTATTGATATGGGTGCACCTACTTTAGCTCTTGTGGCTGGAGGTGGCTTTCCCAGCTAGAGGTAGTTTTCACATGAGAGGCTTAATGACATTTGACTCAGTGGTCTACATTTAATGAAGTTGGGATACTAGAACATCCCTGGTGTGATATGGAGAAGAGAATTAAAAGCCTTGGAGAGACAGGGAAGTTGAACTGAAATTATCACGTGTGAACTGCAATCCCACTCCACAGCTACATTCCATTAGGAAGCCCAGGAGCACTCTCTTTTCTAGGCTCTCAGTGAGGGGAACACTTTCATCCTTTAACAGTTTGTGCTGGCTCTCCTCTGTTGTTTAGGTATAAACATGGAGAATACTGCCATTAAGAGATGGCTCCCTGATTTCAGTTGAGATGATAGGATCTTGAAGTATATGAGGTCAAGCGGCAGCACTTAACATCAAAGACAAGGTAGACACATATACTCTAAAGGGAGGCCAAAATGTACCACAAATAGGCAACACTCCTAATTTAACCTCAGTTAAATGGATGCCTCAGATGAACTAGATAAAAACATGTACTCAAACAGTTAGATGGTGCCTGGCTACCACCACTAACTGCTCTTACAGAGATCAAAATAGAGGGTCCCGGACACAGCTGGAGAAAGATGTAGAACAAAATTCTAACTCAAAAAGAAATACCAGACTTGCTGGCCTGACAGAAACTGGAGAAACTCTGAGAGTATGGCCCCCAGACACCCTTTCAGCTCAATAATGAAGTCACTCTTGAGGGTCACCCTTCAGCCAAAGACTGGACAGGCCCATAAAACAAAACAAGACTAAGGTGGCACACCAGCCCAAGGGCAAGGATCAGAAGGCAGGAAGCTACAGGAAAGCTGGTAATAGGGAATCCCAGGTTGAGAAGAGAGAGTGTTAACATATCATGGGGTTGTTAACCAATGCCCTAAAACAATATGTGTACTAACTGTTTAATGAGAAACTAGTTTGTTCTGTAAACTGTCATCTAAAGAATGGCAAGAAAAAAAGAAAAAGGAAAAAACAAACGTACTCAAAAAAAAAAAAAAATAGAAATCACATTAATGAGTTTACAAGTATTACTGTTATACCCTGTATGGGAAATGGGATGCTAGTATATATTAAAACCAGTTGCTATCAAGTTGATTCTGTCTTACAACAAAACCGTGTGTGTCAGAGCAGAATTACGCTCCATAGGGTTTTAAATGGCTGATTTTCTAAAGTAGATTGCCACGCCTCATTTCCAACGTACCTCTGGGTGGACTCAAACTACCAAGATTCCAGTTAGTAGCCAAGATTGTTAACCTCTTGCACACCTCAGGGACTCCACTAGTATATATATATTATTGTTGCTGTTGCTGTTAGGTACCATCGTGTCAGTTCTGACTCATAGTGACCCTATGTACAACGAAACACTTCTTGGTCCTCTGCCATCCTCACAATTGTTGCTGTGCTTGAGCCCATTTTTGCAGACACTGTGTCAATCCATCTCATCGAGGGTCTCCCTTTTTTTTTGGCAGACCCTTCTACTTTACCAAACATGATCTCCTTCTCCAGGGACTAGTCCCTCCTGTCCAAAGTATGTGAGAAGATGTCTTGCCATCCTTGCTTCCAAGGAGCATCTGGCTGTACTTCTTCCAAGATAATACATATAAGAATAGAATAAATGGAAAAGAATAATAGAATAGAATATATTTATAATATAATACAATACAACACAATATGTATAATAAATATAATATAATATATATATTTTATAACAGTAATATTTGGAAAAGCACAAATGAGATAGTTTGCACACAATTAGAATGAACAAAATTCTTACATGGGGTTCAGCACGTGTAACACTTAATTGCATGGTTGTGTGATAGCTGCCTATGTGCCCCTCATATTTTCTCCCTATCCATTGTCGAAACCACAGTCAGACAAACCAGAAATAAGGATTTTTCTTTTGTGTTTCTATTTAGTACAGTAAATCAATAGTGCATAAGGTTGAATAATATTGCCTTTAATACAGAGTTTGATGATTTCCTATTTCTACCAAAAGAGGAAAAAATTTTAATACACAAAGTATGAAGCTAAATTCAATACACTCCTATTTTGTGGAATTAGGAGGTACAAAAAAAGAAAAAAAGAAAGAGAGAGATCTAATAAATGGAGGTAATTCTCATTATCTCATATTACCTTAAGCAAGCATTCTTATTTTGTTTTCTTGTTGTTTAAGAATTATAGGATGGAGAAAAAGAGTAGGAAAAACAGTAAAATAAAAATTTTCTCTAGCAATGTATAGCTATAAAAACAAAGAACAAAGATAGCTATAGTGTGAATAAATGAGGTGAATTATAAAACCCAGCTCTCCTTGTCACAATATAGGTGTGAAAATTAAAGAAATACAGTCTTGTTTGGTAAATAATGGTAGGTCTCTCCATTCCTACATTTTTTTTTCCCAGCATGATGAAAAGCTATTTATATTGTTGTACAACTGAATACATATTTGATACATATATGATAGATATTTAACCATTTTCCTAGGTTTGTGATGCTAGCTAGAGATTTAAACTTGAGTGGACAGTACACTGAGCCTCACCTACCTGTCCCTTTCTCCCCTGTCCCTCCCAATCTGCCTGTAGAGGAATGCCATGTTATCTTACTTGACTATAAGATCACAGACTGAAGTACAAGAACTAAAAGTTGATTTAACCCTTTCCTACCCATATCTAAATTTGCAATTTTACTCCAGAAGAGGTACATCTACCACTCTGGGAAAAATCTGAGAAAAACCTTTGTTACTCTAGGATATGATCCCTAGAATGAATACTGTTCTGTGTTAGACATCCCTATTCTGCACTTCCACCTTTCGCTTATGAATAGATAGGACATTTATTCGTGAAGCTTTCTTTCTTCAATATTCTACTTTATCTTCTCTTCCATCTCTCTCTTTCTGTCACTCACCAATGTCCCTTTGTATAATAAACCAAGAAATCCAGACCCATTGCCATCGAGACGATTCCAACTTATAGTGACACTATAAAATAGAGTAGAACTGCCCCATGGGGTTTTCAAGGAGTGGCTGGTGGATTTGAACTGCTAACTTTTAGTTAGCAGCCAAACACTTAACCACTGTGCCACCAGGGCTCCTTCCATAATAAACTGGCCATTGTATACCAGGGAGAATCCATATCCTTGTTCTCTTTGGCATATTTGATTGCCCACTCATTACTAATTAGAGTGCCTGCCTAAGGCAGACTTTTATAGTGGAATAAACGGAGCTCCTTCAAATTTTCTTAAGTTACTCTTTTCAGGGGAAACTCATGAAAGGAAATATTTTAGCAGCTATATTTCCCTCAGCAAATCTAGCTGTAATAAATTAGAACATTGAAAATGAATATTTTAAAATTACCTTAGGAAGAGGTTTCTGACAGTGATGAACACGTACCCTGTACGCTTCCACCTCAATAATTATCAGTTTATGAATACTAAATATATACTAGTTTTTTTTTTACTCATATACTTAACTTAATTAGTAGAAGACTATTACTAGTAAATCAAAAAACTGAGGACCATACCAGAACCAAATCTGATAACTTAGAGTCGATTCTGACTCATAGTGACCCTACAGGACAGAGTAGAACTGCCTCATAGAGTTTCCAAGGAGCACTTGGTAGATTCAAACTGCCTCCCTTTTTGTTAGCAGCCAGACTCTTAACCACTGAGCCACCAGGAAATTCTCAATTTCTGAGATCTTTAGTTGAGGTATGTTATGACCCATGTGGAGAAAACTACCTTCAAATTGATCCATATGCTTCATAATCTTATATGGAAAAAAATAGTTAATGAAATCTTTTTTAAGTTCTATTCAACAAGAAATATAAAGGGTTTACAACACCATCTTTATAGTGTAAAACTATAATTTCTAAATTTATCCAAAAGTTTGGAACACCCAAACATTGAAAGTGAGCAAGGTTCAATGCTCCATTTGATTCTTCGTATAGAACCTGGCTAGTTGTCTTGAGGCGAGTAAACCATTTCAACAAGACCTGAAAATATAGCACCAAATTAAATTTGACCATTGTGAGTTTTCTGGTATTTTGACAGTTAGCTTTCTTCCCTCATAATGGGCCAGAGACAACAAAGCAAGAGCTATTTTACTTTATTCCTCTTGAGGTCTCAACTCTCAAGGAGCCCGTAACGAAGTACAGGCTGACTGAAGCTTAACACAAAGAAGGCTTTTCTTATATAATGGCTTTTCTTTTTCCTGCCTCCAGTTCTTTATTAGGACCTTACATCTGAAACCCCAACTCTATCAAGTTTAATTAATTATGTTTAATTTTAGCATAGTACATCTTTGTGTCTTATCATCATCTCATTATAATTATTCAGGTCACACATGAACTCCATCTTCTAGGAGATGCAGAAATCATACAAGAAAGTCTTTTTTTCTTAAGGAGCTTAGATTACATTTTCTATTGCATCTTTTTTCTTTGTGAATAACGTGTATGCACTCTACTTCTGAATTGTCCTTCCTCTTCTATGAAAGGTTGTCCCGCCCCAAACAATTTAGCTTATTCATATTTCATATTTCCTTATACTCATCCGTATTGACTAGACGGCACACAACAACGACGTATATCCATACTTTGTAAACAGAATCTGTTTCATGCAAGCATGTCACACCAGTAACCAACTTATGTGTTTAAAATGTTTCCATACATTGTGAAGTTTCATCATAAAATTTCTGTTATTCTGAGGAATAAGCTGCTGACTAGTGCCATTCTTTAGCCATAGTAAGCAAGCTTCAGTTTTCCTTTCTATGATTTCTTATTGGGACTGACAGAAGATGAGTTAGAAAATTTTATTCTTTTTTCTGTTTGACTTTTTGACCTACCATTATTTCATTTTTTTTTTAGCTGTTTCTCTATATAAACTATATTTTAGAAGAAAGCCCAACTAAGTGACTAGCACCGTGTTCTTGATAATAGAGTTACCAAACTGTCCATAACATTGGTGAACTTTTGAGCTGCTGTAAAACTGGTGCTACCTCTTCTGATTTCATAAAATCATAGAATTACCTTTGCAGGTACAAAAAGGCAGTTTCATTCTTTGAATATTTTACAACCAGAAAGTATTTTTTAAAAATTATTTTTGTCCCTTCCACTCTCAGTAGTCAAACTGTCAATGAAGGTTGTCCATTTTTGAACAAAACGTAATTGCGTTAGGACCTGTTTCTCAGGTTTAATCATAATGGTTCTATTATGCTCACTTGTTGATTGGCTTCCAAGTATACTTAATAAGATTATCTTTTGTTAATCTTTTCAGTTCAATTCATTTTGTTTCTAGTCTTGTTTTTATCTATCTCATTGTAGTCAAGATATGCTTTTTCACTGATTATTTCAACTGCCTAGACTCCTTTTCCTAGTTTTCTTGGAGCTTCGCAATTTGACCCCTCTGTGCATTAGTATTTCACTACTCCCTAGCCAATCATTACATCCTAAATCATCCTCCTAATTGTTTGCCATCTGTCCATGCTAACTCCTATCTCTCTGACAATGTTTCTGCTACTCTCCCTTCCACACTGCACTTCACCCCAAAAGCATAAATTTGCAATATGATTGTGATGATTTTGACCCTGGTACCACAATAAATTTAATGTCTTTTATATCCATGATGCTGTTTTTATTCATCTGTAAAATACCATAATGATAATGATAAGAATACCTATTGGGGTAGTGATTAAGTGCTACAGCTGCTAACCAGAGTGTCGGCTGTTCAAATCCACCAGGCACTCCTTGGAAACTCTATGGGCAGTCCTACTCTGTCCTATAGGGTCACTATGAGTTGGAATCAACTAGTCGGCAACAGGTTTGGTTTTTGGTTTATTTTATTATTAATTTTTTTGAGAGAGGGAAGTGATAATGCATGCAAAGAACATGGCATAGCGAAAGTAGTATATTGTAGCTACTCATACAAGTGAGTTGTATTTGTTTCCAAAGTCCAAATAAGAGTATACCATATCCAGAAGTTATTGGCTCTGTTTAATTCTTTGCTTGAACATTCTTGTAGGATTTCAGCTACCTTTATAAAACCAAAAAACCAAATCCACTGCAGTCAAGACAATTCCAACTCATAGCAATCCTATAGGACAGAGTAGAGCTGCCCCATAGGGTTTCCAAGGAGTGACTGGTGAATTCACACTGTTGACCTTTTGGTTAATAGCCATAGCTCTTAACTACTGTGCCACCAGGGCTCCAACTACCTTTATAGATGGACCATTTTAGTTTCAAACAGTTCTACTTCTTCAAAATATTTTTCCCTTTATATCAAGACAAATCTCTCATCCTGCAGTATTTATTCATTTGCCTATCTGCTGCTCATTGGAATTACAAGAGAAAAGAAATAGTAATAGATGTTTAGTGGGTCTTTCTTGTATCTTATGTTCTCTGAGCTAAATATCCCAGGTCATAAAAATGCTGTTCTGAGTTCACTAAATACTAGTGAATAGTATCAGCCTTGTCAATCTATTATTATAGAACTCATGGAAAGTTGAATCTACCCTGATATTTTTGCATTTATCTCAATGGATTTCAATCTTATTACATATGATGACTTATGCCAGACAGAGGGATTATTTTTGTTGGTCAAGTCATAATGTTATCATTTATGAATCTATGGTTTATAAGAAATTTATTATAAGATGTTTTGGTTTATATGATTTGAAAGATGATCATGAAGGTGTCCACTGAAACTAGATTTCTGTCATGAGTGTGTCTTTTTTCTTCTTTTAGTGTAAATTCTGTGGCAATGGTAATATGATATTAATAAGAGAAAAATAATATAGATAATGAGACACATAAAAACGAAAAGAAGGATCATATAAAGCATAACATAAATAATAATAGCTAGCCTTTATAAAAGTTTCATTATGTACTAGAAATTCTGATGTCTTATGCTGATTTAATAAATTCTAACAATAACATACAGATAATATAATTGATATTCCAATTTTAAAGAATAGGAAAGAAATGTTTAAAGAGGTTAAGTAGTTCACTTGTCATGTGTCTAGTAACTGTCTAGTAACAAGACTGAGACTTGAAGCTCACTCATGTGAATATGAGTCAAAAAACATATATTTTGAGTCTCTTCCTAGTGAGGCTAAAACTTTATTTTTTAGCTAAGACAATGATATAATTATGGAACTTCACTTAGTAAAAAAAAAAGTCAAAGATTTAGTGTCTTTTATTCTATAAAAAGAAACCCTGGTGGCATAGTGGTTAAGAGTTTGGCTGCTAACCAAAAGTTCAGCAGTTCAAAACCACCAGGCAAAAAATAATATTAATATACATATGTATGTATAACAGGATATACGCATGATATGCACATAATATATCCAGATATATGACAAATGAGGTGATTTTTCTGGCAAATACATATTATATAAGCATATCATATATCCCTATATGTGATAAATGGAGTGATTTTTCTGGCATTGGTGGCAAATGTTCTTTACCACCTCCAGGAATTTTCTGTTTAATGAAATTGTTCCAATTGTATCACTGAAAACACACAAAAAATGCTTGGTTATGGAACTCCTTCTAAAATAGATTACAACATTCTGTGCAATTTAAACAGTTTCACTTCAAAGTCTTTTAATGCAAAAGTGACACATGCACAAATTTTATTATTATTCGGGTATGAAATTGTAATTGATAGTTTAGGCTATGTTGTAGAATCTATGGGGGCTCTGGTGGTATAGTGGTTAAAGAGCTTGGCTGCTGGCCAAAAGGTCAGCCATTCAAATCCACCAGCTGCTCCTTGGAATTCTTATGGGGCAGCTCTACTCTGTCCTGTAGGGCCACTATGAGTTGGAACTGCCTGAATGGCAATGGGTTTGGTTTTTAGTTTGGTAGAACTACAGACAAGAAGAGAAAAAAACACATGAATAAAAGAAATTTTTTGTAAGAGTAATGTTGTTGTTAGGTGCCGTCAAGTCCATTCTGATTCATAGTGACCCTATATGTACAACTTTTTCTATATGTACAACAGAGCATAACACTGCCTGGTCCTGTGCCATTCTTGCATTCGTTGCTGTGCTTGAGCCCATTGTTGCAGCCACTGTATCAATACATGTCATTGGAGGGTCTTCTTCTTTTTTGCTGACCCTGTACTTTACCAGACACGATGTCCTTCTCCAGGGACTGGCCTCTCCTGATAACATGCCTAAAGTACGTAAGATGAAGCTTCGCCATCCTCGCTTCAAAGAAGCACTCTGGTTGTACTTCTTTCCAAGACAGACTTGCTTATTTTTCTGGCAGACTGTGGTATATTCAGTACTCTTCGCCAACACCATAATACAAAGCCATTCATTTTCTTCAGTCTTCTCTTATTCATTGTCCGGCTTTCATATGCATATGAGGCAATTGAAAATACCATGACTTGGTCAGGCACACCCTAGTCAAAAAGGCAAAAAGAGACAGGCTAACTAACAATTTGCCTTTTAAAAGAGATTCTCTGCTTACATCTCATTGACTGAGACTGTATCACAAGGCAACATTTGGTTTCCAGAGATGGTGCAACATGTACATTCTTAGTTGGGCATGTTATCCAGAGAGTATGAATGTTGGGTAGGGAAGTAGCAATCTTTGTGAGATCTTTATTTTTTAACACTTTAAAGAAGTCTTTTGAAGCAGATTTGCCCAATGTGATACATCATTTGATTTAGAGTAAGGTACCTGTTTAAAATAATTTTAATCTCCCTGAAGTACATATTACCATGCATATATGATAATATTAAACACACATTCACACAGATGAAAAAAACTGATAGTCTATATTATGCTGTATAACTTTACACAGATTATCATAATGTTATATTGGAATATTTTTGTGTTAGCATAGAAGGAATAGAATTAGATATATTACCATGCCACATTGTACATTTATTAAAAAATGGTCAATTTAATTTTCTTTCACTAGGAGCCAGAGTATGTAGCAGAGACCATGATCAAGTAACTAGCTTTTCTAATAGTATTTGTAAGAGTTGGATGTAATGTTATTTATTTCTATGAAAATCAGACTATTATTATTTTACAGAATATCTGTATTGAATATATTTTTTTATTGGCTAAGTAAATGGATTTGGAATGAATATTGCTGCTTCCCTACCCAACATCCATACAGTCTGGATAACATGCCCAACTGAGGATGTACGTGTTCTACCATCTCTGGAAGCCAGTGTTGGCATGTGAAATAGTCTCAATCAATGAGATCTAAGGAGAAAAGCTCTTTTAAAAGGCAAGGTCTTAGCTAGCGTGTCTCTTTTTACCTTTTTCTTCTTTTCCTTTCTATATGTGTGGAATGCAGTTTTAATGATATGCCCATTAAGAAAAGGATGCACTTTCATATGGGCAGAACTGCAAGGTTAAAGAACTCATTGAGTACCTGAAGATGGAGCCTCTGAACCTGACCTTAACCCTTGACAGACTAACATATGATTTCTTGTTACATTTAATATTATATGATGTATATATATTTTAAACAGCTGTTATTTAGAGTCTCTCAATGGTGCAAATAGTTAACACGTTCAGCTGATAACTTAAAGGTTGGAAGTTTGAGTCTACCCAGAAGAAACATGGAAGAAAGGCCTGGCAATCTTCCAAAAAATCTTCCAAAAAATCTTCCACTGAAAATCCTATAGAGAGAGTTCTACTCTCATACACATGGGGTCTCCATGAGTTGGAATTGACTTGATGGCAACTGGAACTGGAGAGCACATAAAATAATTGAATCTCACTCCATTTAACAACACTAAAGTAACAGATGGCCAGGAGACATTTTCTATTTAAGTTGTTTCAGTTTATAAAGTGAAAGGAAATATATTTTAAAAGTATAGTGGCTCCAATCTTAAGTTAATAATTTGAATCTATGTGCTCATCTCCTGTTTTTTGAAAATATTGTTGAAGTGATCAAGGAAGAATAAATATAGAATAAAGAATAATCTTTTTTTAATACTTCAAAACTACTTGAATTCTCTGTATTGCCAAATAAAACTATAGAAGCATAAACATTTTTTTCTCATTTTTGAAGAAGTGTTTGAGCTTTTGTGCATACAATTCATTCAACCAATTCCTTGGAAAAAAGGTTTCTCTGTAAAAATTAGGAAAGATAAATAAATTGAAAGAAATAAGAAAAGGCACAGAAGGGCAATAGAAATGGCTCATTTTCAGAAAATAGCAGTAATACTTAGAAGAAAATAAACTTATACCATGACATGAAACAAAACTAAAAAAAAATATTGAACTTAGTTGGTCAATCATAACTAAGAGAATAATGCATACACTATAAACAGACGAGAATAATATGTATATTATAAACAGACTTCAGAATATAAAGCAAGATTATTTTCAGAAAAAAATAACATGATCGCAAAAATTAAAATATAATAGATACAATAAAATGAAAATCGTATAGTCAGAACATTGAATTAGTGATTCAAAGATCAGCTTGAGTGTCCCTCAAAACTCAGGGAAAAAGATAAAAATAACCATTCCCTAATATTCACATTTTCCTCCCTCTGCATGATGCTAGGAACCATTTCTCAATCCTCTTAGATCTATGTGGGGCCAACTGACTAGTTCTCACTATTGGAATGTGGCCAAAGTGGTTTAGAGCATAGGCGTCTCTCCTATGAACTCTCCTCCTTATCTGACCTCATGTACAGAAGGCTAATTACAATACCAGTTCCTAAAGTGCTTTAGGTATTGTGATGAATTAATAGGCATTTTTTTTTTTTTTTAATAGGCATTACATGAGATGGCTTAAAATTTTGAGGAAATACAATGGAGGTGAAAACTTTTCAGACAGGCAAAATTCAGCTAACTTGACAGTTGCAGCATTAGATCATGCTATCCTTTTTTTTTTTTTTAATCCTTTTTAATCCTTGGGATTTTTTTGCAGTGATAGAAAAGCAAATATCAATTTTCAGTTTCAGCTATGGTATATAATTAGCCTGAAAGTTTTCACTCCCATCCTTTAATAGGAAAAGAAAAAAAAGCTGAATGACTTTTCTTAGATCATCAGAAAATGGAGGTTGCAAGGCAAATCATCACCCAAAAATGTAGCGGGACAGGTGAATATAGAGAGTAGAAGATGAGATGTGCTTACCTGGAGCAGAAGGCTTTGTAGCCATAAATCGATAGGTGAACAAAAATGATAATTTGATGAATTATTTTAGACTGAATGTGGACTCATGTGAGGTCTTGGGAACACCCACATTGTTATCAGTTTTACATTTAGGAGCTCCACCAAGGTTTAATGTTGAAAATGTAAGAAATACCCTTTCATGGCTCTGGCAGGAGACATGAAAAAAGCAGTTCTTTCCCAGAGCGTGCTTTATTACAAAGGCCTCCTCACGAGGAGAAAATATTTTGCAGAGCCTCGCCCAAAACAGGCAAAGGACATTTCTTCTACTCCAGCCCCATTTAGCCTTCCTATCTCACCTAAGGAAGATGGAAACTATATTGTTATAGAATCACTGATGAATATTACAACCCAGAGACCCAGGCCCAGTGAAAAAATAAAATTTAGTCAGAAACTTATAGAACTCTTCACTGATTATACATTTTACCACCACACCAAAAAGGCTCCAGTCTAATAATAGTGGATTATAGTTAAAATAACTGTAAGATGCAGATTCTCTCTGAGGAGGATTACCTCATGAAAAAGTGAAACTCATAGTCAAGAATGGAAAACTAAAAACAAAAATACTAGAGGGATTTGAAGCCTATAAAACCAAAACCAAGCCCATTGTTGCTGAGTCAATTCCAAGTAACAGTGATCCTATAGGACAGAGTAGAACTGGCCCATAGAGTTTTTAAAGCTGTAGTCTTTATGGAAGCAGACTAGTACATCTTTCTCTTGCAAAGCCACTGGTGGGTTTGAACCACCAACCTTTCAGTTAGCAGCCCAGCACTTAACCACTGTACCACCAGGATTCCTTATGACACCTACAACTACCAAAACATTAAACACAGTCCAACTACTATCCAGATTAACATAATTTCTAACACTTAAGGCCTATTCACCACTGTTTCTATTAATTTGTATATGTCCAGCTTTCAACAAAAATTGTAAGTCATGTCCAAAGGCAAGATAAAACACAGCCTGAAGAGACAAAGCAAGTATCAGAACTAGATTCAGATATGGCACCCATGTTGATATTTAAAATATTGGTGGTTAGTAATCTGTTAAGGGCTGTAGTAGAAAAAAGTAGACAGCATGCAAGAACAGACAGGGGTAATATAAATAGAGAAATGGAAACTGAAAATAATGCATCAAAGGGAAATCCTATAAATCAAACACCCTATAGATCTGTAGATTGGACAAGGCCAAGGTAAGAATTAGTGAGCTTGAAGATCAGTCAGTAGAAACTTCTCCAACTGAAATACAAAGTGGAAAAAGAATACAAAACAAAACCACAAAATTCAACATTCAAAAACTGTGGGACGATTACAAAAGTTGCAATATATGGGGTATCTGAACCATACATGAAGCAAAATTGTGTTATTTGAAAATTAATTTAGAGAAGTTTAAAGTTTACTGCAAACCCTGTGGCAGGAGAAGAGATATATGAATATATAAAAGGTTCAATTAAACCAAAGAAACAGAAACATGGTGAAAAGAAAGAAGGAAAAGATAAATGCATCACATAGAAAACAGTTATAACCATAGCAGCTATTAACCCAGCTTTATCAATAATCACTTCAAACATAAACAGTCTAAATACATCAATTAAAAGACAGAAGTTTTTAGAGGGGGCAGAAAAACAAGGCACAACTATATGTTTTATACAAAACCCCATTTTCAATATGAAGACTCATGTTGTAAGTAAAAAAAAAAAAAAGAAAAGTAAAATAATGGTTAAAATATACCATGCTAACACTAATCAAAATAAAGTTTTAGTAGGCATGTTAATTTCAGACAAAGCTGATGTCAGGACAAGAGAAATTATTAGGCATAAAGAGCAAAGTTATATAATAATAAAGTGATCAATTATCCAGAAAGAAATAAAAATCTAATATATGCAGGCACCTAACAACGGAGCATAAAAACACCTGAGACAACTGATAGAAGTTAAAAGAGAAGTAGACACATCCAATATTACAGTTGGAGATGTCAACACCCCTCTTTCAAAATAGGTAGACCAAGCAAGCAAAAAATCAATAAGCATATAGATGACCTGAACAGCACTGTAAATCAACAGCTATAAGTCAATTGCTTTCCTATAAAGCAACAATGAATAACTGGAATTTTAAATAAAAAAAAGAAATGCCATTTACAATTACTCCAAAGAAATGAAATACTGACATGTAAGTATAATAAAATACACATAAATAGATATGCAGAAAACTACAACACACTGAGTAAAAAAAAAAAAATCAAAGAATTATTCCAGTACAGATAAAGATATAAGCACCTAGGTGTTACTTGCAAGTGTTGTTGAGATATCTCTTGATATTTGGCTTTCCAGGGATAGAGCCCTTATCTATGATTGGGAAATTCCAATTCTATCACTTTGCAATCCAAGCTTTCAAAAGCTATGCTGACTTTTACTCCTCTCTGGGACCAGGATGTAGGTACATGCATTTTGGCTTCATCAGTCATGTTCACTTCCTTGGGATTTTGAATCTGGGTTAATGATTCTGTGAAGCAGGAAGAGGGCAAGTAAGATGCCAGAAACCTCTGATTTTCAGGGACCTCTGTAACTATCAGTGGACAGTCCCATGTCCAATTTTAGTAGTAATAGAGGTCCAAGTATCCAGCGCTCACTAACCATGGCAGCATGTTGTGAACATGTCTATAATCCATCTGCCTAGCTTCCCTTTGTTTCAGCTTATTTTCTGATTGTCTCCAGTTCCTATCAATTCTGTGAATTAGATATTATTTATTCATTAAGTTATTTCTATGCAAAATTAGTCAAAATGGCCTCTGTATTTTGAAACTAGGGAGTTTGAATGCTATAAATAAGCTGATTACACTAGCATTTTAGAATTGCTTTCTTGGATGTTTTACATTTTTTCATTAATTCAGTCTGGAAACTTATACATGCTTTAGTGTGTTAATTTCGGATCATATTTTCTTATGATATAATGGAAGCATTCATATATAACTATGTTGTTGCTGTTGTTAGGTGCTGTTGAGTCGACTCCAACTCATGGCAACCTTATGGATAGCGGAAGGAAATATTGCCTCAGTCCTGCTCCATTCTCACCGTAGTGGGTATGTTTGAGTTCATTGTTGCAGCCACTGGTGTCAATCCATCTTGTTCAGGGTCTTTCTCTTTTTTCACTGACCCTCTACTTTACTAAGCATGATGTCCTTCTCCAGGGACTGATCCCTCCTGATAACATGTCCAAAATACATGAGACTAAGTCTCGCCGTCCTCTCTTCTAAGGAGCATTCTGGCTGTACTGCACTCAAGACAGATGTGTCTGCTCTTCTAACAGTCCGTGACATACTCAATATTCTTTGCCAACACCATAATTCAAATCTGTCAATTTTTCTTTGGTCTTCCTTTTCCTTGTTCAACTCTGGCATGCATAAAAGGCGATTGAAAATACTACGGCTTGGGTCAGGAGCACCACAGTTATCAAAGTGATATCTTTGCTTTTTAACACTTTAAAGAGGTCTTTTGCAGCAGATTTGCCCCATGCAATACATCATTTGGTTTCTTGACTGCTGCTTCCATGTGGGTAGATGGTGGATCCAAGTAAAATGAAACCCTTGACAACTTCAATATTTTTTCCACATGTCATGGTATTGCTTATTGGTTCAGTTGTGAGTATTTCTGTTTTCTTTATGTTGAGGTGCAATCTATACTGAAGAATGTGGTCTTTGATCTTTACCAGTAAGTGCTTCAAGTCCTCTTGACTTTCAGCAAGCAAGGATTTGTCATCTGCATAACGCAGGTTGTTAATGAGTCTTCCTCCAATCCTGATGACACATTCTTATTCATATAGTCCATCTTCTCGGATTATTTGCTCAACGTACAAATTGAGTAAGTATGGTGAAAGAATACAACACTGACCTACATCTTTCCTGATTTTAAACCATGCAGTGTGCACTTGTTCTGTTCAAATAACTGCCTCTTGCTCTATAAAAAATAGCTGCATAAAATATTGTATATGTTCCATGGACAATTACACACACCCCCATTTTTATATTTCTCATAGTGTCAATTTAAAATTATATATATGTAATAATTATTGAGCATCTTCTGTGAGCACAGTATTGTGCTGAGTAATTTCAGAATTACACTATTTCATAAGACTTACTTTCTGATTACAAAAAAATTTATCTCATGGTAAGATAATCATACAACACAGTAAGACAACATTGTATTGTTGTTGCTAGGTATTATCCAGTCAATTTCTACTCATAGTAACTACAAGTGACAGAATAGAAATGCCCACAGGTTTTTTTTTTTTTTTTTACTTAATCTTTACAGAAGCAGATTGTAACATTAGACATGCCATAAGGCAGAGTGCTATTGCAAATAACTCTTTTACTTGCTCTATGATGATCTAGAAAACCAAAAAATTAAAATATTTTATGATCACACTGTCAGCTATAACCACTATGGATTATACTAAACGCGTACATACACACAGATTAGAGACAATATAAAGAAGTAGAGAAGTACTGGTTGGCCAAACCCACTGGTTGGCATAATTGTAAATTCCCTGTCTCTTTATCCTTTCCTCGAAATGGGCAACTTCTGTATTTATTTGAGACACAATTGCAGGGAATAAATTATTTCCTATATGCCACCACACTTGTACAGAATTCCTTCCTAGCTACAGTTTTGTCACGGTCAGCTACTTCAACACTAATAACACCAGGAGAAATTTCAAAGCTAAAAAAATCATAGGGGAATTTACACCAAATAATCGTGGATAGATGCATCTGTGCATTTAACAACATATAATATTGTTTCTCATTTAAGGTAAATATACATAAATAATAAAATAAAATCATTACATTAATGTAGTTGATTAGAAATCATCATTTAAAATGTTTTAATGTTAACATCATTTTCTGAAACAAATACAATCATCATATAGTTTCATAACAACACACATATATTTGAATGAATGATCTTAATAACATAATATGAAATTTCATTTTTACAAGTGAATTGTAAATAGGGCCTTGAATTCTTTTGAGAGGTAAGGTTTCCCCGTCACTTTATCTGAAGCTAAAACTGTAGATTACTAGTATAAAACTTTCAATTGCCTAAAACAACATAGCCTTTATTTTGACAAAGAAACCAGGTTAATAGGATCTATTCTTTTCTTATGTCTTACATAATAAAACAGCACTTTTAAATTTTTTAAAGGTTTTTTAAAATTCTTTTTTAAATGTAAGTATCAGACTTGAATTTTATTAGAATACTTATGCATATTATTTCAAGGGAAGTAAAAAACAATCTTCAGCCAGAAAAAAATATACCTTTTCTTTGAAAGTCAGGAGATTTGACCACTGTTTAAAGAATAAATTTTGACAATAAAATGCTTATTATTATTCAAATGGAGAATAGCTTAAAGCACTGAAAGTAACTAATGTAATGTCTAGCAGACATGAGAAAATATGCTGTACACATTAATGGAATTTTTTGTTTAAAATGTTTTGTTCTTCTCCATATCACACATTTTTTAATATGAATTTCATACAAAAAGTACTTTAGAAAGTAAAGGTAATGAAATTTTTTCACTTATTAAGTCAGGTTTACTGAATTAATACTGTTAAAATATATTGTCAGCCACACAAAATATGCAACTTAGTTCATGGAGAATAATAACTTCACAAAATAAAAACTAAATCCATACCATTAGAATTATGCTTCTTTCAAACGACTGTAACTCACTCCTGGGAAGGCACCAGTGGGTATCTTAACAATAAACAAATAGTCTCAAAAGGAATTGATGATATTTTGTTAAGAATAGGATTGGATGGATGACCAAAGTATGATATAGAAAACATCACCATTGTAAAGACAAATTTTTTTTATGAAAAATGCATTTCTATTGTCTCATTTACACCCATCTAGTAAGCAGTTTCCACAATCTTTTGTCTATTTAAGACAAAAAAGAATAGATCTATGCATACTGAGAGGTCTGGGACAGATCCTGGGCACAGGTTAGTGTGTTCATTTTTCTTGAATCGAATGCTCATGTGGAAGGGGAAGAGATGCAAACTCTGGCGAGATCACGGAGTCGTGGCACAAAGGAATGGTTTTCTAATGATTGTACAGATGGCCCTATGATCAGCAGTGTTCGGGATTACCATTTCTATTTACAGAAAGGACTCAGAAAAATCTTGCTAGAAGTCCTAAAAAAACAGACAAAACATTTGTTTTTAATCAGGGAAATAAATTATATATTTACTATGTTGCTGTAGAAATATGATACAATGGGATATTTCGTTGTGTTCTACATACGGCAATATGGCAAATTGATCAGAATAGCTAAAAGATGAGAACCTTAATTTTTTTAAGTTAGTTTATTTTAGTGCAGTGTTAACTATTCTTACAGGCAAAATTCCTCAATTCTTATTTCAGAGTATTCCAGTGTATAAACAAAAAGACTCTAGGTGTCAGGAAGTTTAAGTGATCTCTAAAAATTGGATGCATATTTTAAACATACTAATTAAGGAATTAGTTATTGGGTAGGGTGGGCAAAAGTAAGACTAATATTAGTTGTGTTTATTAGTTTCTCTACACTATCCACTTTGCCTAAAAGACTGAATAAAATATGTCATCTATTTCAATCTATTATGATGACCACCTGAAAATGGTGAGAAACGATCAAGAAGAGGAATATTTTATATCAGAAACAAAGTTGAACATATCTTTGGAAATGGGACATCAGTCATATTAACGAGGTATCATAACCTTCATATGTTGTGATGGCTTTACTACTTTATTCATTTATTTTATTATCATTATTTTTAGATAACAAATAACTTTGCTTCTGTGTTTTATCTTGTTTTTATACCTACACCTTTCTAACATTGGAAAATTTATTTGTCAGATTTAAAGAAGCATTGACCTGAACCCTGCAGGCATATTTTTGCTAGAATTTCTTAAGCAAAAGTATAAAGATATCTACCAGGCACTTATTTTGTTGTTGTTCAGAGTTGAATCTCAGGTGATGCAGGCAATCAAATAGAATTGGGACAAAAAATATCACTTGGAGTGAGGGTTAGAAATACTTTGAACTGTCTTGAAGTTGTATAGGCAAAGTATTGCTGCCAATTACTCTTTAGTTTTGGTGAAATACTACTTTTCCGGAAAGGCTTATTTTTAATAGGGATTCACCCTTGTGTGCTATGATTTCATGCATGATGGCTTAACCAAACATTTTAGTGAGATTTTTCTTTAGTGATTAGAAAAAAAAAAAAAAAGATTCACATAAGATTATCATTACATTATGTCTCACATTTAGATATTTCATTGATCACATTTTATGATTTTTCAAGCCAAGCTATATAGTAAGGAAATGGTATGAGGTCTTATATTATGAGTCATCTGATCTCCCATTCCAAGAAAAAATAGATGCAAGGCATGTGCATAGGTAAACGTTGGACTTTTATTTCAGGAAAATCAGAAAAAAAAAGGTTAACTGCCTTAAGAATCTGCCTCTATAACTTTTGATTATAATGGAAAATATAAAAGCCAGATTTCTTCATCCAATTTCTCCCTTTCAAATCAAATGAAGGATACGATATTATGTATCCTTGAAATATTTTGTTTATATATATCTTGGTTAAAAAAGCATCTGCTATATTAAAACACCACAGTTTACAGAAAATTCTTTAAAAATCAGAACTGGATGGCGTTTTTCTCTTAGAAGTATGCTCAGCATTCATCCTACTTAAAGCAAGAGCCAATAATATGAATTATGGTCAAACACTAGAGCAGTTTTTAATTTAAAATAAAAATAAATCAATGATAATGAATAGCACCAGTAGTATTCTAATATTCTAGTCAATTCTGGATATTTTTTATGAATAAAAGTATAACAAATAGGACATTAGTGTGAGATTATAGTACAGGTGAGGAATCTGGAGTTATATATGGATATGAAATTAACTTTTTTTCCCTATATGTTATCTCTTGGAATACCTAAATACACAAAACTTCCAAACTTATGTGACTGGAATATATTAGTGCTATTTTATTTGATAAGAAAAAGTAAAGTGGTACTAAAGGAAAGTCTTATTTTGTGTCAGTTGTAGATGAAAATAAAGTTGTAATCTATAGAAATTTGTAAGTCAGGAATTGAGATATGATTCTGAGTTTCATCAGGTAAAACATAAAACTAAAAGATAATATTTAAGAATCTAGAACTTGAACTTGAGGAACAGTTAAAATGCTTGAAGAAAAAAGAACAAGAGCAAAAAACAGTAGCTGTTAGAAAGTTAAGTGAACAATTCAGAGAGCTTAATCAGATGTTGACTATAGCACAAATTAAGAAAACACAGAGTGTTTCACAGTCCTTACTAATATCTTACAGTCATGTCTTACTAGAGTCGGGAGGTCAGGAGGCTAGGAAAATATGTGTCAACTCTCAAAACAAAGAATCGAGGGATTTCCTAGATGAAAATGCATTCCTGGAATTATCAGATGCAGAATACAAAAGTTTAATATACAGAACCCTTCAAGACATCAGGAAGAAAATGAGGCAATACACAGAACAAGCCAAGAAACACACAGATAAAGTAACTGAGAAAATTAGAGAGATTATTCAGGAACATAATGAAAAGTTTAATAAACTGGAAAAATCCATAGACAGACAGCGATCAGAAATTCAGAAGATTAACAATAAAATTATAGAATTAAACAACTCAATAGAAAGAGGAGCAGAAATGAGCAAGTAGAAGCTAGAATTTCTGAACTTGAAGATAAATCACTTGGCACTAATATATTTGAAGAAAAATCAGATAAAAGAATTTTAAAAAATGAAGAAACCTTAAGAATCATGTGGGACTCTATCACAAGAAATAACCTATGAGTGACTGGAGTACCAGAACAGGGAGGAATAACAGAAAATACCGAGAAAACTGTTGAAGATTTGTTGGCAGAAAACTTCCCTGATATTGTGAGGATGAGAAGATATCTATCCAAGATGCTCATCAAACTCCACATAAGGTAGGTCTGAAAAGAAAGTCACCAAGACATATTATAATCAAGCTTGCCAAAACCAAAAATAAAGAGAGAATTATAAGAGCAGCAAGGGATAAATGAAAAGTTACTTACAAAGGAGAGCCAATAAGAACAAGCTCGGACTACTCGGCAGAAACCATGCAGGCAAGAAGGCAATGGGATGACATAGTTAAAATTGAAGGAAAAAAATTGCCTGCCAAGAATCATATATCCATCAAAACTGTCTCTTAAATATGAAGGTGAAATTAAGACATTTCCAGCTACATACAAGTTTAGGGAATTTGTAAAAACCAAACCAAAACTACAAGAAATTCTAAAGGGAGTTCTTTGGTTAGAAAATCAATAATATCAGGTATCAACCCAAGATTAGAACACTGGGCAGAGCAAAGTCAACCCAGACAGGGAAATCCAAAAAAACAAAGCAAGATTACTTAAAAAAAAAAAAAAAACCCAAAACACAGTAACAGTGATCTTATTATATAAAAGAAGACAACATTAAAATAATAAAGAGGGACTAAGAAATGTAATCATACACCTTCCATATGGAGAGGAAGATATGGCAATACAAAGAAATAAAAGTTCTAAATTTAGAAAAATAGGAGTAAATAATAAGGTAACCGCAAAAGTGACAAACTATCCTACTCATCAAACAAAATACAAGGGAAAAATACAGACTAAGAAGAAACAAAATCAACAACCACAAATGTGAGGAAACAACAATATATAAAGAAAATCTACTCAGCACATAAAATCAAGTGGGAAAAAGAAACTGTCAACAATACACAAAAAAAAAGACATCAAAATGATACCACTAAATTCGTACCTATCCATAATTACCCTGAATCTATATGGACTAAATGCACCAATAAAGAGACAGAGAGAGGCAGAATGGATTAAAAAAACAAGATCCGTCTATATGCTGCCTAGAAGAGACACACCTTAGACTTAGAGACAAAAACAAACTAAAACTCAAAGGATGGAAATAAATATATCAAGCAAACAATAATCAAAAAAGAGCAGGAGTGGCAATATTAATTTCTGGCAAAACAGACTTTAAAGTTAAATTCACCAGAAAGGATAAGGAAGGACACTATATAATGATTAAAGGGACAATACACCAAGAAGATATAACCATATTAAATATTTATGCATTGAATGACAGGGCTGCAAGTTACATAAAACAAACTCTATCAACATCAAAAAGCGAGATAGACAGCTCCACGATAATAGTAGGAGAATTCAACACGCCACTTTTGGTGAAGGACGGGATCCAGAAAGAAGCTCAATAAAGACACGGAAGATCTAAATGCCACCAAATTGATCTCACAGACATATACAGAGCACTCCACCCAACAGCAACCAAGTATACTTTCTTCTCTAGTGCACATGGAACATTTTCTAGAATAGACCACATATTAAGTCATAAAGAAAGCCTTAGCAGAATCCAAAACATTGAAATATTACAAAGCATCTTCTCTGACCATAAGGCCATAAAGGTGGAAATCCATAACAGAAAAAACAGGGAAAAGAAATCAAACACTTGAACACTGAACAATACCCTGCTCAAAAAAGACTGGATTATAGAAGACAGTAAGGATGGAACACAGAAATTCAGAGAATCCAGTGAGAAAGAAAACACTTCCTATCAGAACCTTTGGGACACAGCAAAAACCGTGCTCAGAGGCCAATTTACATGAATGACTGCACACATCCAAAAAGAAGAAAGTGCAAAAATCAAAGAATTATCCCTACAACTTGAACTAATAGAAAGAGAGCAACAAAAGAAACCCACAGGCACCAGAAGAAAACAAATAATAAAAATTAGAGCTGAGCTAAATGAAATAGAAAACAGAAAAATAATTGAAAGAATTAACAAGACCAAAAGCTGTTTTTTTGAAAAAACTCAACAAAATTGATAAACCACTGGCCAAACTGACAAAAGAAAAACAGGACAGGAAGCAAATAACCTGAATAGAAATGAGATGGGCGATATTACAACAGACCCAACTGAAATTAAAAGAATCATATCAGATTACTATGAAAAAATGTACTCAAACAAATTTGAAAACCCAGAAGAAACGGATGAATTTCTAGAAACACACTACCTACCTAAACTAACACAAACAGAGGTAGAACAACTAAATAGACCCGTAACAAAAGAAGAGATTGAAAAGGTAATCAAAAAACTCCCAACAAAAAAAAAGCCCTGGTCTGGATGGCTTCACTGCAGAGTTCTATCAAACTGTCAGAGAAGAGTTAACACCACTACTACTAAAGGTATTTCAGAGCATAGAAAAGGACAGAATACTACCAAACTCATTCAATGAAGCCACCATATCCCTGATACCAAAACTAGGTAAAGACACCACAAGAAAAGAAAATTAAAGACCTATATCCCTCATGAATGTAGATGCAAAATCCTCAACAAAATTCTAGCCAATAGAATTCAACAACATATCAAAAAAAATAACTCACCATGACCAAGTGGGATTCATACCAGGTATGCAGGGATAGTTCAACATTAGAAATACAATTAATGTAATCCACCACATGAATAAAACAAAGGACAAGAATCACATGATCTTATTAATTGATGCAGAAAAGGCATTTGACAAAGTTCAACACTCATTCATGGTAAAAGCTCTCGGCAAAATAAGAATAGAAGGAAAATTCCTCAACATAACAAAAGGCATTTATACAAAGCCAACAGCCAACATCACCCTAAATGGAGAGAGCCTAAAAGCATTCCCTTTGAGATCGGAAACCAGGCAAGGATGCCCTTTATCACCGTTTTTATTCAACATTGTGCTGGAAGTCCTAGCCAGAGCAATTAGGCTAGATAAAGAAAGTGAGGGCATCCAGATTGGCAAGGAAGAAGTAAAAGCATCTCTATTTGCAGATGACATGATCTTATACACAGAAAACCCTAAGGAATCCTCCAGAAAACTACTGAAACTGATAGAAGAGTTCAGCAGAGTATCAGGATACAAGATAAACATAAAAAATCAGTTGGATTCCTCTACACCAAAAAAAGAATATCGAAGAGGAAATCACCTAATCAATGCCATTTACAGTAGCCCCCAAGAAGATAAAATACTTAGGAATAAATCTTACCAGAGATGTAAAAGACTTATACAAAGAAAACTACAGTACATTTCTGCAAGAAACCAAAAGAGACTTACATAAGTGGAAGAACATACCTTGCTCATGAATAGGAAGACTTAACATTATGAAAATGTCTGTTCTACCAAAAGCAATCTATACATTTAATGCAATTCCGATCCAAATCCCAGGGACATTCTTTAAGGAGATGGAGAAACAAATCACCAACTTCATATGGAAGGGAAAGAGGCCCCAGGTAAATAAGGCATTACTGAAAAAGAAGAACAGAGTGGGAGGCCTTACTTTAACTGATTTTAGAACCTATTATACCACCACAGTAGTCAAAACAGCCTGGTACTGGTACAACAACAGATACATGGACCAATGGAACAGAATTGAGAATCCACACATAAATCCATCCACATAAGAGCAGTTGATATTTGACAAAGGCCCCAAAACAGTTAAATGGTAGAAAAGACAGTCTTTTTAAGAAATGGTGCTGGCATAACTGGATATCCATCTGCAAAAAAAAATGAAACAAGACCCATATCTCACTCCATGCACAAAAACTAACTCAAAATGAATCAAAGGCCTAAATATAAAATCTAAAACAATAAAGATCATGGAAGAAAAAATAGGGACAATGTTAGGAGCCCTAATACATGGCGTAAACAGTATACAAAACATTATAAAGAATGTAGAAGAAAAACGATAACTGGGAGCTCCTAAAAATCAAACACTTATGCTCATCCAAAGACTTCACCAAAAAAGTAAAAAGACTACCTACAGACTGGGAAAAAGTTTTTAGCTATGACATTTCTGATCAGAGCCTGATCTCTCAAACCTGCATGATACTGCAAAAACTCACCTACAAAAAGACAGATAACCCAATTAAAAAATGGGCAAGAGATATGAATAGACACTTCACTAAAGAAGACATTCAGGTAGCTAACAGATATATGAGGAAATGTTCACTATCATTAGCCATTAGAGAAATGCAGATCAAAACTACAATGAGATTTCATCTCACTCCAACAAGGCTGCCATTCATCCAAAAAAGTCAAAATATAAATGTTGTGGAGAGGCTGTGGAGAGATTGGAACACTTATACACTGCTGGTAGGAATGCAAAATGGTACAACCACTTTGGAAATAGAATTGGCGCTTCCTTAAAAAAAGCTAGAAATAGAACTACCATATGATGCAGGAATCCCATTCCTTGCAATATATCCTAGAGAAATAAAAGGCTTTACACGAACAGATATATGTACACCCGTGTTTATTGCAGCACTGTTTAGAATAGCAAACAGATGGAGGCAACCAAGGTGCCCATCAACGGGTGAATGGATAAATAAATTATGGTATGGCCACACAGTGGTATACTATGCATCAATAAAGAACAGTGAGGAATCTGTGAAACATTTCATAAAATGGAGGAACCTGGACTGCATTATGCTGAATGAAATTGGTTGCAAAAGGACAAACATTGTATAAGACCACTATTATAAGAACTTGAGAAATAGTTTAAACTGAGAAGAAAACATTCTTTTGTGGTTACTAGTGGGGTAGGGAGGGAGGGTGAGAGAAGGGTATTCACTAATTAGATAGTAGATAAGAACTACTTTAGGTGAAGGGAAAGACAACACACAATACAGGGGAGGTCAGCACAACTGGACTAAACCAAAAGCAGAGAAGTTTCCTGAATAAAATGAATGCTTCGAAGGCCAGCGTAGCAGGGGGAGGGACCTGTGGACCATGGTTTCAGGGGACATCTAAGTCAATTGGCATAATAAAATCTATTAAGAAAACATTCTGCATCCCACTTTGGAGAGTGGCATCTGGGGTCTTAAACACTAGCAAGCAGCCATCTAAATGCATCAATTGGTCTCAACCCACCTGGATCAAAGGAGAATGAAGAACACCAAGGACACAAGGCGATTATGACCCCAAGAGACAGAAAGGGCCACATGAACCAGAGACTACATCATCCTGAGACCAGAAGAACTAGATGGTATCCGGCTACAACCAATGAGTGCCCTGACAGGGAACACAACAGAGAAGCCCTCAGGGAGCAGGAGAGCAGTGGGATGCAGACCCCAAATTCTCATAAGACCAGACTTAATGGTCTGACTGAGACTAGAAGGACCCCAGTGGTCATGGCCCCCAGACCTTCCATTGGCCCAGGACAGGAACCATTCCCGAAGCCAACTCTTCAGACATGGATTGGACTGGAGAATGGGTTGGAGAGGGATGCTGGTGAGGAGTGAGCTTCTTGGATCAGGTGCACACTTGAGATTATGTTGGCATCTCCTGAGTAGAGGGGAGATGAGAGGGTGGAGGGGGTTAGAAGCTGGTGAAATGGACACGAAAAGAGAGAGTGGAGGGAAAGAGCGTGTTGTCTCATTAGGGGGAGTGTAATTGGAAGTGTGTAGCAAGGTGTATATGGGTTTAAGTGTGAGAAACTGACTTGATTTGTAAACTTTCACTTAAAGCACAATAAAAATTATTAAAAAAAAATGTGTCAACACCTAACTAAATGTATCATCTTTTCATAGGTACTTGTTATCTTTTTTCAACAATTTGGTGTGGAATCAAAATCCTGAAATTTTGTTAGGTATACCCTATTTTCTTTTTGACAATGAACACTACACTATTCCTCTTTGATTTGTTTGTTATGCCCAGCATAGTAGACCATATGATTGTCTGATTCAAAAAAGCGAATACCAGTCCATTTCAGCTCACTAATGCCAAGGATATCTATCTTCATGTATTCCATTTCATTTTTGATGATTTACAATTTTCCTAGATTCATACTTTGTCCATTCCACCTTCTGATATTTATGGATGTTTATAGCTGTTTCTTCTAATTTTGAGATGTATCACCTAAGCAAATGAAGATCCTGAAATCTTGACTCCATCCACATCAAAAAGGTCAACTCTACTACTATGAGGCAGCAGCTCTTCCCCAGCTGTATTTTGATTACCCTCCAACCTGAGAAGCTCATCTTCCTGTACTATATCAGGCAGTATTCCGTTGCAATATGTAAGATTTTCACTCATTAACTTTTTCCAGTAGTAGACCACTAAGTACTTTTTCCTAGCCTGTCTTAGCCTGGAAGCTCCACTGAAACCTGTCCAACATGTGTGACCATGTTGGTATTTGAAATACAGATGGCATACCAAAAAGAATTGTTCAATATTCAAACATTTCAGGAGGAACCATATGATCAAGAACTGGTAGTTCTGAAGGAAGAAATCCAAGCTCCAATGAAGGCACTGATGAAGAACAAGGCTCCAGTAATTGACTCAATATCAATTGACAACTTTCAAAGAATGGTTGCAGTGCTGAAGGTGCTCACTTGTGTAAAAAATGTGTATGTCAAGAAATTAGGAAGACAGCTACCTGGTCAACTGATTGGAAGAGATTCATGTTTGTGAGCATTCCAAAGAAATGTGATCCAACAGAATACGGATATATTATCGAACAATATCGTTAATATCACAAGGAAGTAAAATCTTGCTGAAGATAATTCAAAAATGATTGCAACAGTACATTGCCAGGAAACTGCCAGAAATTCAAGCCAGATTCAGAAGAGAACTTGAAACCAGGGTTATCATTGCTGGTGTCAGATGTATCATGGCTGAAAGCAGAAAATACCAAAAAGATGTTTACTTGTGTCTTAGTAAAAATGCAAAAGCATTCAGCTTTGTGGATCATAACTAATTATGGATAACATTGAAAAGAACGGGAACTCCAGAACACTTAATTGTGCTCATGAGAAACCTGTACATAGACCAAGAGGCAGTCATTTGAACAAAACTAGGAAATACTGAGTGGTTTAAAATGAGGACAGGTATGCATTAAGGTTGTATTCTTTCACCATATTTATTCAATCTGTATATTGAGCAAATAATCCAAGAAGCTGGACTATATGAAGAAGAACAGGTCATCAGAATTGGAGGAAGACTCATTAACAACCTGCAATATGCAAATGACACACCTTGTTTGCTGAAAGTGAAGAGGACTTGAAGCACTTATTGGTGAAGATCAAAGACCACAGCCTTCAGTACGGATTATGCCTCAATATAATGAAAACAAAAATCCTCACAACTGGACCAAGAAGCAACATTATAATAAATGGAGAAAAGTTTGAAGTTGTCAAGGATTTCATTTTATTTGGAGTCATGATCAAAGCCCATGGAAGCAGTAGTCGAGAAATCAAAGGTTGTAGTGCACTGGGCAAATTTGCTGCAAAAGAACCCTTTAAAGTGTTTAAAAACAAAAACATCACCTGAGAACTAAGTTCTCCTAACCCAAGCTATGATGTTTTCAGTAGCCTGATGTGCATGTGAAAGCTGGACAATAAATAAGGGAGACAGAAGAAGAATTGCTATGTCTTTGAATTACTGTGTTGGCAAAAGTATTGAGTGTTCCATGGACTGCCAGAAGAAAGAACAAGTATGTCTTGGAAGAAATATAGCCAGAATGTTCCTTGGAAGTGAGGATGGCAAGATTTCATCTCATGTACTTAGGAGATGTTACCAGGAGGGATCAGTCCCTGGAGAACATCATTCATGGTAAGGTGGAGGGTCTGCAAAAAAAGGAGGAAGATCCTAAATAAGATGGATTAACACAATAGCTGTAACAATGGGCTCAAACATAGCAACAATTGTGAGGATGGTGCAGAACCAGGCAAGGTTTCATTCTGTTGTACATGGGCTTCCTATGAATTAGAACTGACTGGGTGGCATCTATCGACAATCACAACTTATCCTATTTTCAGTATAATGGAATCACATCATTGTTCTTGTTAGTTACCATCAAGTCGATTCTGACTCATGCTGACATGGTGACCACATACCCACATTTAACCTGTTTATTTACAAAATTGTGGTTGAGAGAGGAGATCAAAACAGAGATAGATGTAGAAATAGTGGTAGAATTTGGAGGGGAGATGCATAGAGAAAAAAAAAGGAGGTGGAACAATTTCTGTTTCAAATAAAACCTTGGCCTCAATTACTTCAGGGGGAAAAAAATGAATGAAATGCAAATATTTTCCAGAATCTGAGGCCCCAGGTTTTGGAGATTAAAGGATGATTTGTGTGATTTTCAAGGGTAATTTTGACTACATATGATCTTTTTCCTGGCAGGCTGTCCTTAGAATCTAATCCATGTATAAAAGGAAAACCCATTTAATCCAAATTATAGAAAGCAGACATTCGAAAGTGCTCTGTGTTTAAAAGAAAAAAAAAAAAAGCTTATGGAGAAGCGATAATGCTCTAATCCCCTGTCACACCTATCATGGTAAATTAAAACACTTCCAAGTTAAAGGAAAAAAATTCAGAAATGTAGTATAGATTTTCCCTGCTTTATTCAAATTTTTAGTTCATCCTGTTATCAGTGTCCATTTTTCATAATTGACAAGCATTTTTTTTCAAGGAACAGACAGTTCCTCCTTGAGTTCAAAAGGCTCTAAGGTTCAGAAAGGCTTTACCAAGAGTAGCATGAGATTCAATTCTAAATGTGATTAAGAATGATCCCTAAATGTAGACTTCACTGAGCATAATCATCTTATAGCACTGAAAATATGTGTTCTCTTGTGTCATCCCTCTCCTACCTGACAAGGTCAGTAATGTCAAACCTGCAGAGTCAAGATAACATTTTTTTTTTTTTTTTAGTCAAGTACATACCAGACAAGGAGGAAAATAAAAAATATATATATATCTAATATATATATTTTGTTGCCATTGAGAGTCGATTCTGACTCATAGTGACCCTGTAGGTCAGAGAAGAACTGCCCCATAGAGTTTCCAAGGAGCGCCTGGTGGATTTGAACTGCTGACCTTTTGGTTAGCAGCTGTAGCACTTAACCACTACACCACCAGGGTTTCCTATGAGTTGGAATCGACTTGACGGCACTGAGTTTGGCTTGGGTTTTGGCTATATATATATAAGAAATATATTATAAAAAATATTACATTATGTATATATTAAATATGTATTATATATATTAGATTGATTTGGGGAAAAAATCCGTCAGTATTAAACTTAACCAAAAATACCTAATAATAAAGAAAGAAAAACAGCAGTATTTCATTTAACATAGGCAGACAGAGTTGCCTTGTGCAGGCTGTGTGATGCCTTTGGCTGGTCACTAATAATTTTTTAAATATTTCAACCTTCCAACTCCTTAGTTACTAACTTTTTTAATATATTACATCTCTACTAAGTATGCCAATTCTGGCTTGTTTTGCAGTGTTCTATGCTGACACAAAATATAGCACAGGGGAGGATCATAGTAACATGCTAGAAAATAGACTGCTGATATAAATATGGACAAATTTAATTGAAAACATGAATCAATTAATTTCACTGCTATTTATCTATTAAAGTCTTGATATATGGCTAGTACCACAGTATAGTAACCTGGCTGTATAAAAATCATATACTTTTTTACATGTGAACATTTTACTCTCAATTCGTACACTGTAACATAAAATAGGTTTACATAATTTGGTTGAGAAGTATAGCAATCATGAAGGTTTAATTATCTTGTCATGTTTGTATTACACTGGAGACCGTGCAAAAATAATGATGGAGATTGAGAATCAGCAAAGGGAGATGCCAATTCCCATAAGTAAAGAGCATATTAATTTTCAAAAAAGTGTTGGGGAGTATGAGAAAAAGGATATTGACACCGGAACCTCTTTTAGGAAACAGACAGGCAAGTGAAAACCAATGTTACCCTCAGAATGATAGTAGTGGCAAGCATCTGTATATTGGTATTTAACCAAAACCATCACTGAATTACTTACAATAGTTTATAAGGAGTTCGGATATTCCTGTCTTCTAGAGTGCACCATTCCAAAAACAATTTACCAGCAGGAACACATTTTAAAAAATAGAATAAACTATGCATATGCAGTTTATTCTATTTATTTTAAAACTGGACATAGTTTATTCTATTTTTTAAATATGATCCTGCTGGCAAGTTGCTTTTCGAATGATGCCCTCCCCCCCAAAAACAATAAATTATATATCAGCTCCACTACTCATCTGTCTGTTATAATGTGGTGGCTTGCTTGTTACTGTCATGCAGGAAGCTATACCACCAGTACTTCAAATATCAGCAGGGTCTACCACGATGGAAAGACTTTAGCGAAGCTTCTAGACTAAGACAGACTGGAAAGAAGGACATGGTAATCTACTTCTAAAGAAATTGGCCAGGGAAAATCTTATGAATAGCAGTGGAACACTTGCCTGATATAGTGCCAGAAGATGAGCCTCTCAAGTTGGAAGGTACTCAAAGTATGAATGAGGAAGAACTGCTTTCTAAAAGTAGAGTCAATTTAATGAGATGGATGGAATAGGGCTTTCAGGGCCTTCCTTGATAATTCAGCAGGAATCAAAATGAGAAGAAACAGCTGCAAACATCCATTAATATTTGGAACATGGAATGTAGGAATTATGAATCTAGAAAAATTGGAAGTTGTGAAAAATGAAACAAAATGCATGAAGAACAATATTCTAGGGATTAGTGAACGGAAATAGACTGGTATTGGCCATTTTGAAGTGGATGATCATATCATCTACATGCCAGGAAAAACAAATTGAAGAGGGATGACATAACATTCATTGTCAAAAAGAACATTTTAAGATCTATCCCAAAGCACAAGGCTGTCAGTAATAGGATAATATCTATAAGCCTGCAAGGAAGCCCAGTTAATAGGACTATTATTCAAATGTATGCACCAACCACTAATGCCAAAGATGAAATTTAAGATTTTTACCAACTTCTACAGTGTGAAGTTGATCAAACATAGAATCAAGATGCATTGATACTAGTGATTGCAATTTGAAAGTTGGAAAAAAATAAGAAGGATAAGTAGTTGGAAAATAATGCCTGGTCAATAGAAACAATGCCACAGACCACATGAGAGAAAGTTGCAAGGCCAACAAATTATTCATTGGAAACATCTTTTTATCCCAACAAAATAAGCAGAGACTATGATTGCTTTCAGTTTGTGATACAGTGGGGGCTTGCATGTTGCTGTGATGCTGAAAGCTATGCCACCGGTATTCAAATACCAGCAGGGTCTCCCATGGAGGACAGGATTCAGCTGAGCTTCCAGACTAAGACAGACTAGGAAGAAGGAACCTGCAGTCTACTTCTGAAAAGCATTAGCCAGTGAAAACATTATGAATAGCAGCAGAACATTGTCTGATATAGTGCTGGAAGATGAACCCCCAGGTTGGAAGGCACTCAAAAGATAACTGGGGAAGAGCTGGCTCCTCAAAGTACAGTTGACCTTAATGACATGGATGGAGTAAAGCTTTCGGAACCTCCATATGCTGATGTGGCACTACTGAAAATGAGAAGAAACAGCTGCAAATATCCATTAATAATCAGAACCTGAAAAGTACAAAGTATGAATCTAGGAAAATTAGAAATCATAAAAAATGAAATGGAATGCATAGACATTGATATCCTAGGCATTAGTGAGCTGAAAGGGACTGGTATTGGCCATTTTGAATCGGACAATCATGTAGTCTACTATGCTGGGATTGACAACTTGAAGAGTAATGGTATTGCATTCATCGTCAAAAAGAATGTTTCAAGATCTATCCTGAAGTACAGTGCTGTCAGTGATAGGATAATATCCATACGCCTACAAGAAAGACCAGTTAATACGAGTATTATTCAAATTTACGCACCAACCACCAGGGCCAAAGATAAAGAAACAAAAGATTTTTATCAGCTGCTGCAATCTGAAATTGGTCAAACACGCAATCAAGATGCATTGATAATTACTGGCGATTGGAATGTGAAAGTTGGAAACAAAGAAGAAGGATCAGTAGTTGTAAAATATGGCCTTGGTGATGGAAAAAATGCCAGAGATCGAATGATAGAACTTTGCAAGATCAATGACTTCTTCATTGCAAATACCTTCTTTCACCAATATAAGTGGAAATTATACACATGGACCTCACCAGATGGAACATACGGAAATCAAACTGATTACATCTGTGGAAAGAGACGATGGAAAAGCTCAATATCATCAGTCAGAAGAAGGCCAGGGGCCGACTGGGGAATAGACCATCAATTGCTCATATGCAAGTTCAAGCGGAAACTGAAGAAAATTAGAGCAAGTGCACAAGAGCCAAAATATGACCTTGAGCATATCCCACCTGAATTTAGAGACCATCTCAAGAATAGATTTGACACATTGAACACTAGTGGCTGAAGACCAGACGAGTTCTGGAATGACATCAAGGACATCATCCATGAAGAAAGCAAGAGGTCATTGAAAAGACAGAAAAGAAAGTAAAGACCAAGATGGATGTCAGAGAAGACTCTGAAATTTGCTCTTGAGCGTCAAGCAGCTAAAGCAAAAGGAAGAATTGATGAAATAAAAGAACTGAACAGAAGATTTCAAAGGGCATCTTGAGAAGACAAAGTAAAGTACTATAATGACATGTGCAAAGAGCCAGAGATGGAAAACCAAAAGGGAAGAACATGCTCAGCATTTCTCAAGCTTAAAGAACTGAACAAAAAATTCAAGCCTCGAGTTGAAATAATGAAGGATTCTATGGGGAATATATTAAACAATGCAGGAAGCATCAAAAGAACTTGGAAGGAATACACAGAGTAATTATACCAAAAAGAATTAATCGATGTTCAACCATTAACCAAAAGGGAAGAACATGCTCAGCATTTCTCAAGCTTAAAGAACTGAACAAAAAATTCAAGCCTCGAGTTGAAATAATGAAGGATTCTATGGGGAATATATTAAACGATGCAGGAAGCATCAAAAGAACTTGGAAGGAATACACAGAGTAATTATACCAAAAAGAATTAATCGATGTTCAACCATTTCAGGAGGTGGCATATGATCAGGAACCGATGGTACTGAAGGAAGAAGTCCAAGCTGCTCTGAAAGTATTGGCAAAAAACAAAGCTTCTGGAATTGATGGAATATCAATTGAGATGTTTCAACAAACAGATGCAGCTCTGGACATGCTCACAGGTCTATGCCAAGAAATGTGGAAGACAGCTTCCTGGCCAACTGACTGGAGGAGATCCATATTTATGCCTATTCCCAAGAAAGGTGATCCAACCAAATTTGGAAATTATAGAACAATATCATTAATATCACACACAAGCAAAATTCTTCTGAAGATCATTCAAAAATGGCTGCAGCAGTACATCGACAGGCAACTATCAGAAATTCAGGCTGGTTTCAGAAGAGGACGTGGAACTAGGGATATCATTGCTGATGTCAGATGGATCCTGGCTGAAAGCAGAGAATACCAGAAGGATGTTTACCTGTGTTTTATTGACTATGCAAAGGCATTCGACTGCGTGGATCATAACAAACTATGGATAACATTGAGAAGAATGAGAATTCCAGAACTCTTAATTGTGCTCATGAGGAATCTTTACATAGATCAAGAGGTAGTTGTTTGGACAGAACAAGGGGATACTGATTGGTTTAAAGTTGGGAGAGGTGTGTGTCAGGGTTATATTCTTTCACCATACCTATTCAATCTGTATGCTGAGCAAATAATACGAAAAACTGGACTATATGAAGAAGGAGGGGCATCAGGATTGGAGGAAGACTCATTAACAACCTGCACTACGCAGATGACACGTCCTTGCTTACTGAAAGTGAAGAGGACTTGAAGCACTTACTAATGAAGATCAAAGACCACAGCCTTCAGTATGGATTACACTTCAACATAAAGACAACAAAAATCCTCACAACTGGACCAATGAGCAATATCATGATAAATGGAGAAAAGATTGAAGTTGTCAAGGATTCCCTTTTACTTGGATCCACAATCAACAGCCATGGAAGCAGCAGTCAAGGAATCAAAACACGCATTGCATTGGGTAAATCTGCTGCAAAGGACCTCTTCAAAGTGTTGAAGAGAAGGATGTCGCCTTGAAGACTAAGGTGTGCCTGACCCAAGCCACAGTATTTTCAATCGCATCTCATGCATGTGAAAGCTGGACAATGAATAAGGAAGACTGAGGAAGAATTGAAGTCTTTCAATTGTGTTGTTGGCAAAGAGTATTGAATATACCATGGACTGCCAAAAGAACAAACAAACCTGTCTTGGAAGAAGTACATCCAGAATGCTCCTTAGAAGCAAGGATGATGAGACTGCGTCTTACATACTTTGGACATGTTGTCAGGAGGAATGAGTCCCTGGAGAAGGACATCATGCTTGGCAGAGTACAGGGTCAGTGGAAAAAAGGAAAACCCTCAACGAGGTGGATTGACATGGTGGCTGCAACAGTGGGCTCAAGCGTAGCAATGGTTGTGGGGGTGTCTCAAGACTGGGCCATGTTTTGTTCTGTTGTGCATAGGGTCACTATGAGTCAGAACCTCCTCGATGGCACCTAACAACAACAACATGACCGTGGACCTAGGCTGATGGAATACACAGGAATCAAATCTGTGGAAAGAGACAGTGGAAAAGCTTAGTCAGAAAAAGGCCAGGTGCTGACTGAGGAACAGAACATCAATTGCTCATATGCGAATTCATTTTGACCCTGAAGGAAATCAGAGCAAGTCCAAGAAAGCCAAAATAAGACCTTTAGTATATACCACTTGAATTTAGAGACCATCTCAAAAAAAGATTTGAACCATTGAACACTAGCGACCAAAGACCAGACAAATTGTGGATGACAAGAACATCATACATGAAGAAAGCAAAAGGTCATTAAAACGACAGGAATGGCATAAAAGGCCAAAATGAATGTCAGAAAAGACTCTGAAACTTACCCTTGGACGTAGAACAGCTAAAGCGAATGGTAGAAATGATGAAATAAAAGAGCTGAGCAGAAGATTTCAAAGGTTGGCTGGAAAAAACAAAATAAAGTATTATAATGAAAGGTGCAAATACCTGGAGATAGAAAACTAAAAGGGAAGAACAAGAACATGCTCAGCATTTCTCAAGCTGAAAGAAGTGAATTAAAAATTCAAGCCTTCAGTTTCAATATTGAAAGATTTCATGGGCAGAAACCATCAAAAGAAGATGGAAGGAATACGCAAAGTCACTGTGCCAAAAAGAATTGGTCCACATTCTGACATTTCAGCAGGTAGCATATGATCAAGAACTTATGCTATTGAAGGAAGAAATCCAAGCTGCACTGAAGACATTGGTCAAAAACAAGGCTACAGGAATTAATGAAATACTGATTGAGATGCTTCAACAAAGGATGCAATGCTAAAAGCAATCATTTTTCTATGACAAAAATTTTGGAAGACAACTACCTGGCCAACTGACTAGAAGAGATTCATACTTGTGCCCACTCCAAAGAAAGGTGATCCAACAGAATGCAGAAATTTTCGACCAATATCACATGCAAGTAAAATTTTGCTGAAGATCATTCAAAAGCGGTTGCAGCAGCATCTTGACAGAGAACTGCCAGAAATTGAAACAGTATTCGGAAGAGGACATGGAATGAGAGATATCATTGCTGATGTCAGATGGATCTTGGCTGAAAGCAGAGGACACCAGAAAGATGTTTACCTGTTTTAGTGACTATGTAAAGGCATTGACTGTGTGGATCATAACAAATTATGGATAACATTGAGAAGAATGGAAATTCCAAAACACTTATTGTGCTCATGCAGAACACGTACATAGACCAAAAGGCAGTGGTTCAATCACCATATCATTTTCCATAATGGTTGTACCATTTTGCATTCCCATCGACAGTGCATGAGAGTTCTGATCTTCCCGCAGTCTTTCCAAAGTGTTATTTTCTGTTTTTTTGATTCATGCCACTAATGCAATGATGAGAAGATATCTCATTGTGGTTTTGATGTGCATTTCTCTAACGGCTAGTGATTGCGAGCATTTCCTCATGAGTCTGTTATCTGCTTAAAAGTCTTCCTCAGTGAAATGTCTGTTCATTTTTGCCCATTTTTAAATTGGATTGTTTTTGGTGTAGAGGTATTGGATTTTCCTGTAGATTTTAGAGATTAGACCTTTGTCTCGTTTGTAATAGCCAAAAATGTTTTCCCAGTCTGTAGGTTCCCTTTTTACTGTTTTGGTGAAATGTTTTGATGAGCATAAGTGTTTAATTTTTAGAAGATCCCAGTTATCTATGTTATCTTCTGGAGTTTGTGTATTGTTAGTTATGGTTTGTATCCTGTTAATGCCATGCCTTAGGGACTCTAGTGTTGACTATATTTTTTCTTCTATGATTTTTGTAGTTTTTGGTTTTATCTCTAGGTCTTTGATCCATTTTGAATTAATTTTTGTGAATGATGGGAAGTATGGGTCCATTTCATTTTTTTGCAGATGGACATCCAGTTTTGGCAGCACCATTTGTTAAAAAGACTGTCTTTTCCCCATTTAATGGACTTTGGGCCCTTGTTGAAAATCAGGCGACCATAGGTGGATGGATTTACATATGGGTTCTCAATTCTGTTCCATTGGTCAATGTATCTATTAGGTTGGTATTTGGATTGGATTGCATTGTATTTGTAAATTGCTTTGTGTAGAATTTTCATTTCCACAATGTTGAATCTACCTATCCATGAGCATGGTATGTTTTTCCATTTATGTAGATCTCCTTTGGTTTCTTGCAGTAATGTTTTGTAGTTTTCTTTGTATAGGTGTTTTACATCTCTGATTAGATTTATTCCTAAGTATTTTAATTTTTTATGGGCTATTATAAATGTATTGTTTTCCTGATTTTCTTTTCATCATTCTCTTTATTGGTGTATAGGAATCCAACAGATTTTTGTATATTTATCTTGTATCCTGTTACTCTGCTGAATCTATTAGTTCCAGTAGTTTTCTTTTGTAGTCTTCTGGGTTTTCTATGTAAAGTATCATAAACCCAAAAAAACCCAGTGCCGTCGAGTCGATTCTGACTCATAGCGACCATATAGGACAGAGTAGAACTCCCCCACAGAGTTTCCAAGGAGCGCCTGGCAGATTTCAACTGCTGACCCTTTGGTTAGCAGCCGTAGCACTTAACCACTACAACACCAGGGTTTCCAAAGTACATATCATCCACAAATAGGGACAGTTTTACTTCCTGTTTACCAATTTAGGAAGCCCTGGTGTCATAGTGGAAACCCTGGTAGCATAGTGGTTAAGTGCTACAGCTACTAATCAAAAGGCTGGCAGTTTGAATCCACTAGGCACTCCTTGAATACCATGTGGGGCAATTCTACTCTGTCCTGTGGGGTCGCTATGAGTCAGAATTGACTTGACGGCCATGGTTTTTTTTTTTTTTTTTGGTTTTGATGGCATAGTGGTTCAGAGCTATGGCTGCTCGAATCCACCAGACACTCCTTGGAAACCCTCTGTCCTAGAGGGTCACTATGAGTTGGAATTGACTTGATAGCAATGGGTTTGGGTTTTTTTTTTTTTTTTTTTTCTGGTTACCAATTGAGTTGCCCTTTTTTTTTTTTTTCATTTTCTTGCCTTATTGCTCTAGCTAGGGCTTCCAGCACAGTGTTAAATAGGAGTGGTGATAAAGGGCATCCTTGTCTTATTCCTGTTCTTAAGGGGAATGTTTTCAGACTTTTTCCATTAAGAATGATGTTGGCTGTTGGTTTTGTATAGATGCCCTTTATTATGTTGGGAAATTTCCCTTCCACACCTATTTCATTGAAAGTTTTTTTTTTTTTAACAGGAATAAGTGTTGGACTTACTCAAATATCTTTTCTGCATAGATTGAGATGATCATGTATTTCTTTTATTTATGTGGTGGATTATGTTGATTAATTTTCTAACGTTGAACCATCCTTCTATCCCTGAATTCTACTTGGCTGTGGTGTATTATTATTATTATTTTCATATAATGTTGAATTCTATTGGCTACAATTTTGTTGAGAATTGTTGCATCTATATTCATGAGGGATATTGGCCTGTAATTTTCTTTTTTGGTGATGTCTTTGCCTGGTTTTGGTATCAGGGTTATGCTGGCTTCCTAGAATTAATTCTGCAGCATCCCTTCCTTTTCTACGTTCTGAAATAGTTTGAGTACTACTGGTAAGCTCTTCTCTGAATGTTTGTTAGAATTGACCAGTGAAGACATCTGATCCAAGGCTTTTGTTGTTGTTGGGAGTTTTTTAATTACCTTTTCAATCTCTTTTCTTTTTACGGGTCTGCTTAGATTTTCAACATCATTTTATGCTAGTTTGGGTATGTAGAGTGTTTCTAGAAATATATCCAATTCCTCTAAGTTTTCAGATTTGTTGGAGTATAGTTTTCATACACTCTGTTAGGATCCTTTTTATTTCAGCTGTGTCGGTTGTAATGTCCCTCATTTCATTCTTTGTAAGGGTTATTTGCATCCTATCCTGTTTTTCTTTTGTCAATCTGGCTGATGGTTTGTCGATTTTGTTGATCCTTTCAACAAAATCTTTTGGTTTTCTTGATTCTTTCTTTTTTTTTTTTATTCTCTATCTCATTTATTTCTGCTCTGGTCTTTATTATTTCCTTTCTTCTGGTGGCTGTGGGCTTCTTTTGCTCTTCTCTTTCTATTTGTTTTAGTTGTCTAGCTAAAAGTTTTGATTTTGTCCCTTTCTTTTTTTTTTTTTTTTGATGCAGGTACCTATTGCTATAAATTGACCTCTGACACTGCCTTTGCTGTATTTCAAAGTTTTTGGTATGATGTGTTTTCATTCTCATTTGATTCTAGGAATGTTTTTATTCTATCTTTGATTTCTTCTATTACGCAGTGATTTTTGAGCAGGGTGTTATTCAGTTTCTGTGTAATTGATTTTTTTCCTTATTCTTCCTGTTGTTAGTTTCTTTTTTGATAGCGTTGGGGTCAGAGAAGATACTTTGTATTATCTTATTGTTTTGGATTTTGTTGAGGGTTGCTTTGTGGCCTAAGAAGTGGTCTATTCTGGATAATGTTCCATGCGCTTTGGAAAAGAATGTGTACTTTGCAGTTATTAGGTGAATTCTTGTATGTTTTTCTGAGTGCAAGTTGGCTGACTGTGGCCTTTAGATCTTCCATATCTTTGCTGAGTTTCTTTCTAGATGTTCTGTCCTTCACCAAGAGAGATGGGTTGAAGTCTTCTACTATTATTGTGGAACAGCCAATTTCTCTTTGCAGTGCTATTAGAGTTTGTTTATGTATTTTGGAGCCCTGTAAGTGGGTGTATAGATATTTAGTATGGCTATGTTTTCATGATGGATCATCCCTTTAATCATTATATAATGATTATGTCTTTTATGGTGAATTTTGTTTAAAAGTCTATTTTATCTGAGACTAGTATTTCCCTTCCTGCACTTTTTTGGCAGCTGTTTGCTTGATATATTTTTCCATCCTTTTATTTTTAGTAAATTTACATCTTTGTTTCTAAGGTGTGTCTCTTGTAGACAGCATATTGAGGCATCTTTTTTTTTTTTTTTTAATCCATTCTGACACTCTCTGTCTCTTTATGGGTGCATTTAGTCCATTTACATCAGTATAATTATTGATAAGTATGAGTTTATTGCTGTAGTTTTGCAGCGCTTTTGTCATGCTGATGTTTTCTTTGTTCCTCTTACTCTCCTGTGCTAATTCCTTGATTGTGGATTTTATTTTTGTTTCTTTCATTTTTGTAGATTTTGTGTATGCTGACTTTATGTTTTCCTTCTTTGTTTTGATGAGTAGGTTTGTTAACTTTCTTCGTGGTTGCCTTGATATTTACCCTTATCTTCCTAGGTTCAAACCAGTCTATTATTACTTGATATCACTTTGCCTTCCTCTCCATCATAAAATTCTATACCTACACTATTATTCCCTCTTTTATTGTTCTGACATTGTTGTCATTTACAGATTAACCTCTCTGGTTCCCTGTTGTAAATCTTTTGGTTTTAAACATCCTTGAGAGTTCATTTCCTAGGTTGGTATCTGGCTGGTGCAATCTCACATCCTAGATTCAAGCTGTCATCTGATGTTGTTGGTTCTCTAACCAAAGGACTCCCTTTAATACTTCTTGTAAATTTGCTTTGGTTTTTACATATTCCATTAATTTCTGTTTATCTGGAAATGTCATAATTTCACCATCAGATTAGAATGAAAGTTTTGCAGGATATTTAATTCTTAATGGTATTTTTTTTTCTTTCAAGGTTTTTTATATGTGATCCCACTGCCTTCTTGCCTGCATGGTTTCTTTCAAGTAATCAGAGCTTAGTCATTTTGTTTCCCCTCACTGTGAAACCTTCATTTTTCTTGAACTTCTCTCAGGATTCTTTCTGTGTCTTTGGTTAGTGGGTGTAATTATGATATGCCTTGGTGATTTTCTTTTGGCATCTATCCTATATGAGGTTCATTGATTTGGTCAGCTGTTCATCTTTCATGATATTAGGAAAGTTTTCTGTCAGCAATTCTTCAGTGATCCTCTCTGTGTTTTCCGTTTTCTCCCCCTGTTCTGGAACTCTAACCACTTACAAATTTTTCTTTTTATTGTATCCCACATTATTCTCTGGGTTTCTTCCTTTTTTTCTGATTTTTTCCACAAATAAAGTGCTATCCAAAGATTTGTCTTCAATTTTACTCATCCTGTCTTCCATTGTTTCAAACCTGCTTCTCAGACTTTTTATGACACTGTCCATGTCTGAAATTTTGTTTTTTATCATATGGGTTTCTAATTGTTGTTTTTGTATGATTCCTAGTTGTGAATTTATGTTGACATTTTGTTCCTGTATAATTTTCCTGAATTCTTCCATTGTTTTGTCCATCTTTTCCATGAATTTGTCTATTTTTTCCTCATTTTCGTCTGATTTTTGCTTCAACTGTTGGATACCCCTGAATATTTGAGATTTGAATTCTCTATCAGGTAGTTCCAGTGTCTTTTCCTCTCTGGAAAGTCATCTGGTGTTTTATTTTGGATGCCTACTGGAAAAATCCTGTCCTGCTTTTTATGTTTTGATATTGTCTGCTGTCTTCAGGACATTCAGTAGTTATTTTCTTTGCTTATTGATTTTTGATTGTAGATTTGTTTGTTTCATCATGCTGTTGTGTTTTGTTTGGCTATGTCTGAGCAGACTGGCTGTGCTTTCTTTGTTTGCTCGACTGTAGTCATGCTCCTTTTCACCTTCTCATCCAATGGGCAGGGCCAGTCCCTCAGCCATGGTGCAGCATGGCAGGTCCAGCTAAAAGGGAGGTGCTGGGATGGGTTGTTTGTGGTACATACTGGGGCCAACAAGGTGGGCCAGGGTCAGTGCAGGGCAGGTTCTGGTAGTCCATGCCTGTGTTTCTCGAGGGTGCAGTGTTCAGTGCATGGTGCAGATAGGAAGGAGAGAGGGGGTAGGTTGTGATGTGTGGCGCTAAGTTGGGTATGAGAAAGAAGAGAGAGAAGCAGAAGCCAAAACCAAAAGTGCTGCAGGAGCTCTTGGAGTGGAGAGATGAGAAAAAAAGAAATGAAGAAAACCAAAGAGAAAAAGAAATAAATAGAAATAAAAAGAAAGAAATACCCCCAGTGATCCCACCAGTGACCAGGCAAGTGGGTCCTAGGCCTCAGGGTGCAGCCCATCTAGAAGGGACAGAGGTGACACACAGTGCCAAGTACTCAGGAGACAGGAAAAGAAAATGTAGAGAGAGATGAGAAACTAAGAAATGAAGAAACACTAAAAGCAAAACAGAAAAACTAAATAAATAAGTAAATAAATAAAAGATAAAAGGAAATGCCCCCAGGGTTCCCACTGGCCACCAGGGAATTGGTTCCCAGGCCTCGGGGCACAGCCTGTCTAGAAGGGGCAGAAATGGCACACAGCACCAGGTATTCAGGAGACAGGAAAAGAAGAAAAGTACAGAAAGAAAAGAAAATGAGAAATGAAGAAGAACAAAAAGGAAGTAAGATAAAGAAAAAAATAAAATAACAGAAAAAAAGGTCCCCAGGGGTCCCACCAGTGCAGCTGTGCAGAACTGGAAAGTGGCTCCCAAGTCACATGGTACAGCCTGGCTAGAAAGGGCGGAGATAGCATATAGCACCAGATAGTCAGAAGACAGGAAAAAAAGGTAAGAAGAGATATGAGAAACCAAAAAAAATAAAGAAAAACAAAAAGGAAGAAAGAAAGAGAAAACAAACAAACAACACAAGGCCCCAGGAATCCCATCAACGAGGCAGCACAGACCCAAGAAGCAGTTCCCCAACTGAGCAGCACTTTACAGCCTGTCAAGATGAAGCAAAGAGGCACAAGGACCCAGATGTTTGAGAGAATGGAGGGGGAGGAGGTAAGAGGCAGGGGAGAAACCAAAAGAATCCCCCAAAAAACAACACCAGCAACAAAAAAATGGCACTGAAGGATCTGGCCGGTATGGGTGGGGCAAATTCAAGTCACGGGGAGTCTGTGCCTCATGGCTAAGTGGCCTTGGCTTGCTGGGAAGCAGAGGAAGCAGAGCAGGGGGAAGAAGGGTTGGGGGTGGGAAAGCATAGATTGCTGGTTGCCAGGTGCTCTGTCTCCTGCTGGGAGCTCCGTGATGCTGCTTTTCTGTATTCCTTGTCTGCTGATCTCTGACAGGAGTCGAAGATGGCATATTCATGCTGTGTTAGCTGATAGGGAAACCTCCACTGGTATCCCTCCTCATTCTCTGTTCTCTGTCAGTTTTTTATTCCACATGGTGCTTAGTTGAGCTGTTTATCTCTTTATTTGACACTTAGGGTTCCAGGATGGATGTTTGTCTCTGTTTTACTTAGTTTTTCTAGTCTTTGCTGTGGAGAGACAGCGTGGTGCTTCTGTTTATAGTGCCATGTTGACTCTACCTCCTCAGAGTTTTTTTAATCTATGCAACTTGGGTTTTCATCTTCTTTATATCTTTCATGCTTCTCCTTAACATATTCAATCTCCTCTCTTCTCTATCACACTGAGTATATTTTAATAACTGTTTTTAGTATTCTCATCTATATATTGTATTACATATATAAAACGAAACAAATTAAAAAAAATTAAGCCTGTTGCCATCAAATCAATTCTAAGTCATAGCAACCCTATAGGACAGAGTAGAACTGCCCCATAGGGATTTCATGGCTGTAATCTTTATAGAAGCTGATTGCCACATCTTTCTTCTGCAGAGTGGCTGGTGGGTTCAGACTGCCATACTATTGGATGTTGAGTGCTTAACCACTGAGTCACCAGATGTATTAAAATAATCTTTGTTCTGCAATGCAGTTAACTTAGTTGGAAATAGATTGATATTTTGAGCTCAATTTTCAGTTTTTTTTATGTAGAAGCAAAGCTGCATTTATTTTTGAGCTAGTTTTGTCTATTTGAGGCAATGCTTTTCTGAATTCTCTGTCCCTCTGTATCATGTAGTTTTCAAATTGACTGGTGGGTACTGAAACTCTTCCTGTATGAGCTTGGAGGAATGTTTCTTCTTCTTCTTTGTGTAGTTGTTTCCCTTATGTTGGGGATTTTCTCACTCGTGTTTGTAGAACAATACAGGTAGTCCCTGATTTTGACAACTCCCTCATAAGTCAACTCTGACATAGTCGAATACCTAATTTTTTTTTTTTAGTTTTCTTTATTACTGGCTTTTATTATCAGTATCTTTAAATATGATCTTCATTTGTCTTTGTGGGTTGGCATGAGAATGATAACATCAGCAAATTACAGGCTGCATGTAGTACATATTACTAATTTAAAAAAAAAAAAACTATAAGATGTATATATTAGAAAAAAAGATGTTCTTAAGTGCAGTTTCTTGCTACTAGCATACATTGTAAGTCAGGGTCCACCTGTAACATGAAGATTCCAGAGAGTTCATCTTCAACTTTTTGAAGTGTTCTTTCTCTCTCTTTCTCATATGTCTCTCTTTCCTTCTCCCTTTGTGCTACTTCCTTCTCTCTGATACTCTGTCCTAGTACTCTACTCTAGCTGTGTTTATTTGCGTGGATACTTAGCTACTTCTCAAATTAGAGAGACTGCTGGCACCCTCTAGGCTCCTCTTCTCTGTGCTATGGGCCCCAAACTATCTTTATGCAGTATACTGAACCAATGATAGTGCTCATGTCATATGTATTTCCTGCACTGCTGATATCCAATGTCTGAAAAATATTGCTCCACATATTTTGTGCAGTTAGTTGTTTTAGGCAGGAGGATAAATCCAGTCTCTATTTCTCCATCTTGGCCAGAAGCAGAAGCTACAAACACATGTATTTTTAAACATAACACTTAAAATGGATTTTAATTATTGTTTAGCAAACATTCTTAAATATTTAAAGTTATAGCCATGATCTAAAAGTTGACTTTCAGTAGCTGAAAACACAAGCCTTTTACGGTAACTTCCTCTCTGGTTATTTGTTATATTTTAATAGGAATGAAATATTTGTCACAATATTTTGAAATCATATACCTCTTTATATTTATAATGATACAAATAAACCAATAATAAGATAAATGTTTTTAGTGTCCTTTCTTTCAAAACACATTTCATAAGCAAATTATATAGCTAGGGGCCACTATCATTTGGGGTAATGAGCCATATAATGGCAGTTTAAAATCAAATTTGCTTGAAAAATAACCTTGCTATAATGGTGAGTCCAAAAAATTTACCATGTCATAAGTCATTAGAAATACAACCAATTATGTCTACATAAATTTATCTTAATAAAATAATTAAAATATATTCAATGCTTATTATTTGCTTGGTGTCAGGATGTAATCTTTATGGAAGGAGATTGCCACGTCTTTCTCCCTGGAGGAGTGGCTGGTAGGTTCTAACCACCTACCTAAATAATTATTTTCTAACAACCTATGAAGAAAGTTTGATTATTATTCATATTTTCTATAAAACTGCATTAAAGAAGATAAATGACCCAGTGTTTATTTGAACCAATGCCATCTATGTAAGAACCTGTTTGTCCCAGCCTTCAGTTGTTATCTTCCTGAATCTAAACTAAATGTACTCATTAAAAATTTACACTTATATCCTTTTCACTTCTTCCTGTTATTACACATTTCCAGGGGTAGTACTTTGTTAAGGTATACTTTTTGTAAGATACATGAAATTAAGTATACTTTTCAATAAATGTGTTGACTGTAGTCTCCTGTTTAATCATAGAGGCAGATGTATTGCTTTTCTCAGCATCTCAGAAAGTTCCCTTAGGCCTTTTCTCAGAAAACACCCCTAAAAACAACCACTATATTAACATCTATAACAGAAATTCATTTTCCACTTCATATATATGAAATCATAAAGTATGTGCACTTTTATGTCTTATTTTCCTCAGCATAAAATTTATTAAAATTAATCCATTGTCCTTCATCTTATCAGTGCTTTTATCCATGTATCAGAAGTTTAATTCATGTTGTATATATCAGTAGTTTTTTTGTTTGTTTGTTTTAATAAATTAATGAGTATTATGTCATTGTATCAAAGGAGCCCTGATGGTACAGTGGTTAAAAGTTTAGCTGCTAACCAAAATGTTGGCTGTTCAAATCTACCAGTCAATCCATGGAAAACATATGGGGCAGTTCTAGTCTGTCCTGTAGGGTTGCTATGAGTCAGAATCAACTCTACAGCAATGGGTTTGATTGTTTTTTTTTGGTGGTGCAGTGGTTAAATGCTTGGCTGCTAACTGAAAAGTCGACAGTTCGAACCCACCAGCAAGCAGTTCCTTGAAAGAAAAATGTGGTAGTCTGCTTCCGTAAAGATTATAGCCTTGGAAACCCTATGGGGCAGTTCTAATCTGTCCTCTACAGTTGCTATGAGAAGGGATTGACTAAACAGCAACAGGGGTATATCATTGTATAAATAAAGTAAAAACTTTTATCCATTCTCCTATTGAAGAGCTTTCAGTACTTGCTGTTAGACACCTTCCAGTCAGTTCCAACTGATAGTGACCCTACGAACAACAGAAGGAAACACTGCCATCCTGTGCCATCCTCACCATCGTTGCTATGTTTGAGCCCATTGTTGCAGCCACTGTGTCAATCCATCTCTTTGAAGGTTTCCCTCTTTTTCCCTGACCTACTTTACCAAGGAATTTCTCCAGGGACTGGTCCCTTTTGATAACATGTCCAAAGTACGTGAGACAAAGTCTTGCCATCCTAGCTTCTAAGGAGCATTTTGGCTGTACTTCCTCCAAGACAGATTTGTTCCTTCTGGAAGTCCGAGGTATAGTCAATGTTCTTCGCCAACACCATAATTCGAAGCCTTTAATTCTTCTTCAGTTATGTTGTTCATTGTCCAGCTTTCACATGCATATTTAAAATACTCTGGCTTAGGTCAAGAGCGCCTGAGTCCACAAGGTGACATTTTTGCTTTTTAACACTTTAGAGAGGATTTTTACAGCAGATTGCCCAATGCTGTATGTCATTTGATTTCTTGACTGTTGCTTCCATAAGTGTTGATTGTGTATCCAAGTAAAACGAAATCCCTGACAACTTCAGTATTTTTTCCATTTATCGTGATGTTGCTTATTGCTCTAGTTGTGAGGATTTTTGTTTTCCTTATATTGAGGTGTAATTCACACTGAAGGCTGTAGTTTTTGATCAATAAGTGCTTCAAGTCCTCTTCACTTTCAGCAAGCAAAGTTGTGTCATCTGCATACCACAGGTTGTTAATGAGACTTCCTCCAATCCTGACACAGCATTCTTCTTCATATAGTCCTTCTTCTCCAATTATTTGCTCAGCATGCAGACTGAATAAGTATGGTGAAAGAATACAACCCTGCCGGACACCTTTCCTGATTTTCAAATACTCAGTATTCACTCGTTCTTTTCAAATGACTGCTTTTTGGTCTATGTACGAGTTTTGCATGAGCACAATTAAGTGTTCTGGAATTCTCATTCTTCACAATGTTATCCATAATTTATGATTCACCTAGTCAAATGCCTTTGCATAGTCAATAAAACAGAGGTAAACATCTTTCTGATATTCTCTGCTTTCAGCCAACATCCATCTGACATCTACAATGATATCCCTGGTCCCCATTCCTCTTCTGAATTAGGTTTGAATTTCTTGCAGTTCCCCGTTGATATACAGCTGCAACCAGTTTTGTTGCAACAGGGATATGTCATTGTATAAATAAATCTTAATTTATCTATTCTCCTATTGATGAGCTTCTAGTACTTAGTTGTTATGAATAAAACTGCTATAAACATTCTTGCCCATTTTTTTTTTTTAAGGACACATATGTTAATTTTTCTTTGGTGTATGCCAGCAAGATAAATTACTATGCCATATGATACTTGTTTCACTTTACTAGGAAGTGTCACCAAGCTTTTAAATTTATTGTGCCATTTTATAAGTTCACCAGCGTTCTTCTTCCTTCCTTGCTAACATGTGGTATTATTAGTCTTTTGTATTTTTACCATTCTAGTGAATGTTAAACATTATCTCATTTTGTTTTTAATATACATTTCTCTTATGAGACGGTATAGTGAGAATCTTTTCTAAGTTTGTTGGCAACTACAACATTTTATTTTATGAAGTTCGTGTTTAAATGCTTTTACTTTTTTTTTAAGTTGTTTAGTTTATCTTTTTAATTATTAATTTTAGGATTTATAGATTAATACAAATCAATATACGTATTTCAAATACTTCTCAAATTAGTCTTTTCATTCCTTAATGGTCACTTCTGATAAGCTAAATATTTTACTTTACATAAAGTTTAAATTGTTTAGTGCTTTTTGTATCCTAAGAAATATATATGTTTTCTTCCTAAATATTTATGCTTTCTCTCTAAACTTTACAGGTTTAACTTTCTTATTTAACTTTATGGAATGTCTTGAAATAATCTTTTTCTATTTTAAAACAGATGTCAAAGTTTATTTATTTCCATACAGATATCCAAATGTACTACCACTTTTATTGAAAAGATGCCCATTCTGTCTTTTGGCCTATTGTGGGTCAATTGACCATATATGCATGAATCTATTTGTCTCTGCTTCACCGATATCATATTTTTACCGTGATGGCGTAGTGGCTAAGTGTTATGCTGCCAACCGAAAGGTCAGCAGTTGGAATCCACCACGTGCTCCTTGGAAACTCTTTAGGGCAGTTCTACTCTGTCCTGTAGGGTTGCTATGAGTCAGAATCAACTTGATTGCAAGGAGTTTGTTTTTTTGTGTGTTTGTTTGATAACATATTGATATCATTGTTATTATTATTTTGACTTTTTTATTTTCAAAATTATCTTGGGATGTATAGGGTCGCTATTAACCAGAACCAACTCGACAGCACCTAACAACATAGATTTTTAGTATATCATATGAATTTGACAAACTTTGCAAATTATAAAAAGAAAAAATGGGAATTTTGAATGGGATTGTATGGAATCTATAGAACAGTTTGCAAGGACCACCTTAATAAATGATATTTGCAAATGTAAAGATGGTATATCTCCATTTTGGGAATCTTCTTTAATTTCTTCAGGATGTTTTATAATATTCGATATAGTCATCTAGCATATGCTTCATTAAGTCTATTCCCAGATATTTGATGCTTGTCAACAACATTATAAATTTTATTTTTTCCCTAATTTCACTTAGCAACATGTCTGATATATGTATTTTTGTGAACTGACTTTGTGTTCCATGATCTTAACAGATTTATTGATTAGTTCTAGTAGTTTACTTCTATATTACTTTAGACTTTCTATGTAAAGCATCATGGTATCTGTGTATAGAGAATATTTTACTTCTTTCTTTTCAATCTTTTTGTCTCTTTAACATTTAGCACCAGCTAAGATCTGAAGTACAATATTAAATCAAAGTGGTAAGAATGAATATCTTTGTACCTTAATCCTTAATTTTAAGGGAAAATACTTGATATTTCACTTTTAATTTTGATGATAGCTATGGATGTTTTCATGAATATCTTTTTTTTCAAATTCAGAAAGTTTCTTTCTGATGGTAGTTTGATGAGAATTTTTACCACAAGTAATTTTAATACCATCAAGTGTTTTTTCTGCCTCTTTTTGATAATCAAATAAGCATATATTATTAAATTTCTTGATATATTAATTCTATGAATTGATTTCTGAAGGTTAATCCACATTTGCATTCCTGAGATAAATTTCATGTGGTCATGATATGTTTATGAGGGTCATTCTGTACTTTTCATCTGTTAGAATGCCCTCATCAAGTATTTATTACAGATTTATATTGGCCTCATTAAATATGTTTCCTTTTTTCTTAATTCTCTAAAAAGTTTCTAAAAATTGGTATTTTCAAAAAATATGTTGTGGAGGAACAGGCCAATATGGCAGAGTAATCAGATGTTTCCTGGTGTCCCTATTACAACAAAGACCCCCAAAAAGAAGTAAATTGACTATATATGACAATTTTGGAACCCTAATTATCAAAGACAAAGCTGAAGAATCAGACCAAACAGCAGATGGAAGGAGAGACAATTCAAGGGCAGTAGAAATGAGAAACTACATATTGTGGGATTACTTGGGTCCTGCTAGCTGAGTCTGCACAGCACACACAGGCTGAGGCAAGCAGCAACATTCGAAGCCAAGGACCACACCACTGGTGCAGCCCAGCAGCAACAAATTTGCATGCACCTCCAGAAGCAAACAGGAGCAGCACCAGGACTGTGAAAGTTAAGTGCAAGCTCCCAACCTGCTGCATGCACTGGCACCATAACTCCTGCCACCCATCAGAGATCCAGAGCCACAAAGGACTCCCTTTCCCTCACTTATACCCAGCCTGCTCTGACACTAGTGCTGCAGCACTCAACAACACCATGCCCCCTAAGTGGGGAACTCACAGCAGTCCAGGGGATCTAGTGTACTAGGACATGCTCTCCATCTGGGCACCTGTGGACAGCCAACAACCCCCTGCCTTGCCCCACATGTCACCCCCACTACAACCAGAGACTTGTGCCTGTTCTCAACACCCCAACACAAACCTCGCTGCCTAGGGCTGTAGATGAAAGTCTCCACACCACATATTTGGTAACCAATGACCTGCACACCTGTGCCCTGAACAACTGCACCCCCCACAAGCACAGTGAACAGACTCCCAGGCTCATGCACCTGGTAGCTGCTCTGACCATATAGAGACAGAATGTGAGAGCTTCAATGACACCAAGAACCAAAGTACTACACAAACCTAGCCTACCTGAATGCATCAAAACAAAACAAAAACACACTTATGCTCGTCAAAAGACTTTGACAAAAAAGTAAAAAAAGAACTTAGGACTGGAAAAAAATATCAGACAAGGGTTTATTCTCTAAAATCTACAAGATACTGCAACACATCAACAGCAAAAAGACGAACAATGCAATTAAAAATGGGCAAAGGAAATGAACAGACACTTCACCAAAGAAGACACTCAGGCAGCTAAAAAACATGTGAGGAAATGCTCCCAATAATTAGCCATTGTTGTTGTTGTTTGTAGGTGCCATCGAGGCATTTCCAACTCATGTGACCCTACAGTAAAAATGAAATGCTGTCTAGTCCTGCACCATCCTCACAATTCTTGTTATGCTTGAGCCCATTGTTGTAGCCACTGAGTCAGTCCATCTCCTTGAAAATCTTCCTTGTTTTTGCAGACCCTGTACTTTACCCAACATAATGTCCTTTTCCAGAAACTGGTCCCTCCTTATAATGTGTCAAAAGTATGAGATGAACTCTCATATCCTTGCTTCTAATGAGCGTTCTGGCTGTACTACTTCCAAGACATGTTTATTTGTTCTTCTGACTGTCCATGGTATATTCAATTCTTCTTCAGTCTTCCTTATTCATTATCCAGCCATCACATGCAAATGGGGTGATTGAAAACACCATGGCTTGGGTCAAGCGTATCTTAGTCCTTAAAGTGATATCTTTGCTTTTTCACACTTTACCCATTGCCCTCCACTCGATTCCGACCCATAGTAACCCTATAAGATAGAGTAGAACTGCCCCATAGAGTTTCCAAGGAGCAGATGATGGATTCGAACTGCAGACCTTTGGGTTAGCAGCCGAGCTCTTAACCACTATGCCACCAGGGCTCCTCTTAACACTTTAAAGAGATCTTTTGCAGCAGATTTGCCCAATGTAATGCATCCTTTGATTTCTTGACTACTGCTTCCATGGGGGTTGATTGTGGATCCAAGTAAAATGAAATCCTTCACAACTTCGATTTTTTCTCTATTTTTCATGATGTTGCTTATCGGTCCAGTTTTGAGGATTTTTGTTTTCTTTATGTTGAGGTGTAATCCATACTGAAGGCTATGGTCTTTGATGTTCATCAGTAAGTGCTTCAAGCCCTCTTCACTTTCAGCAAGCAAGGTTGTGTCATCTGTATATTGCAGGTTGTTAATAGGTCTTCTTACAATCCTGATGCCAAGTTCTTCATGTAGTTTAACTTCTCAAATTATTTGCTTCGCATAGAGATTGAGTAACTATGGTGAAAGGATACAACTCTGATGCACATCTTTCTTAACATTAAAACACAGAGTATCCCTTTGTTCTCTTCCAACAACTGCCTCTTGGTCTCTGGACAGTTTCCTCATGAGCACAATTAAGTGTTCTTTGCAATGTTTCCCATAATTTGTTATGATCCACACAGTGAAATACCTTTGCATAGTCAACAAAACACAGGTAAACTTTGCTTTCAGCCAGGATCCACTTGACATCAGCAATGATACTTGTTCATCCAAGTCCTTTTCTGAATTTAGCTTGAATTTCTGGCAGTTCCCTGTCCATGTACTGCTGCAAAGCCTTTTGAATGATCTTCAGCACAGTTTTACTTGTGTGTGATATTAATGATATTGTTTGATAGTTTCCACATTCTGTTGAATCACCTTTCTTTGGAATGGGCACAAATATGGCTCTCTTTCAATCGGTTGGACAGGGAGCTGTCTTCCAAATTTCTTGGCACAAACGAGTGAGCAGTTACACCACTGCATCTGTTTTTCGAAACACCTTAATTGGTATTCAGTGAATTCTGGGAGCCTTATTTTTTGACAGTGGTTTCAGTGCAGCTTGGACCTCTTTGTTTAGTACCATCAATTCCTGATTATATGCTACCTCCTGAAATGGTTGAATGTTGACCAATATTTTTCAGTACAGTAACTTTGCATATTCCTTCCATCTTCTTTTGATGCTTCCTGCATCTTTTAATATTTTCTCTGTAGAATCCTTCAATATTGCAACTCAAGGCTTGAAATTTTTCCTTTAGTTCTTTCAGCTTAAGAAATGCTGAGCATGTTCTTCCCTTTTGGTTTTCTATCTCCAGGTTTTTGCACATTTCATTATAATACTTTACTTTGTCTTCCTGAACCACCCTTTGAAATCTTTTCAGCTCTTTTAACTGCAGCATTTCTTCCTTTCACTTTAACATATACTCAAGGTCATGCTTTGGCACTTGTGGACTTGTTCTAATTTTCTTTAACTTGAACTTGAATATGAGCAATCGATGGTCTGTTCTGCAGTCTTGGCCCCGGCCTTGTTCTGTCTGATGATATCGATCTTTTCCATCATCTCTTTCCACAGATGTAGTTGATTTGATTCCTGTGTATGCCATCGGGTGAGGTCCACATGTATAGTCACCATTTATGTTGTTGAAAAAAGTATTTGCGATGAAGAAGTCATTGGTCTTGCAAAACACTATCATATGATCTCCAGAGTCCTTTCTATCACCAGGGCCGTATTTTCTCACTACCAATCCTTCTTCTTTGTTTGAGTTTTCACATTCCAATTGCCGGCAATTACCAATGCATCTTTGATCAATTTCAGACTGTAGTAGGTGGTAAAAGTCTTCAATTTCTCCATCTTTGACCTTAGTGGTTGGTGCATAAATTTGAATAATCATATTAACTGGTCTTCCTGTAGGTGTATGGATATCACCTATCACAGACAGCATTGTACTTGAGAAGAGATCTTGAAATGTTTTTTTTGATGATGAACATACACCATTCCTCTTCAGTTTGTCATTCCCAGTATAGTAGATCATATTTTTATGATTATCTGATTCAAAATGGTCACTACCAGTCCATTTCATCTCACTTATGCCTAGAATATTGAGCTTTATATGTCACATCTCATTTTTGATGACTTCCAGTTTTCCTAGATTCATACTTTGTTCAGTCCATGTTCCAATTATATATGGATACTTGCAGCTGTTTCTTCTCATTTTGAGTTGAGCCACAACAGCAAATGAAGGTTCCAAAAGCTTGATTCCATCCACATCATTAAAGTCAACTGTAATATGAGAAGGCAGCTCTTCCCCAGTTATATTTTGAGTGACTTCCAACATGAGGGGCTCATTTTCCAATACTATATCAGACAATGTTCTGCTGCTATTCATAAGGTTATTACTGGCCATTAACCATTAGAGAAATGCAAATCAAAACTATATTGAGATGCCTCTCACCTTAACAGTACTGGCACTGATTCAAAAAACACAAAATAACAAATATTGGAGAGGTCATGGGGAGACTGTAACTCTTACTGGTAGGAATGCAAAATGGTACAACCACTTTGGAAAATGATATGGCACTTCCTTAAAAAGGTAGAAATAGAAATACTATGTGATCCAGCAATCCACTCCCAGGAATATACCCTAGAGAAATGAGGGTCTTACAAGATTGAGAGTGGCCATCTAAGATACATCTATTGGTGACATCCCACCTGGAGCATAGAAGAATGAAGAAAACTAAAGACACAGGGAAAATATTAGCCCAAAAGACTAAACGACCAAGTGAATCAGAGACGCCACCAGCCTGAGACCAGAAGAAGTAGATGGTGCCCAGCTACCACCAAAGACCTCTCTGACAGGGATTGCAGCAGAGAGTCCCAGATTAAGCAGAAGAAAAATGTAGAACAGAATTCAAATTCAAATGGAAAGACCAGACTTACAAGTCTGACAGAGACTGGAGGGACTCCCAAAACTATGGCCCCCAGATACTCTACTGACCCAGAACTGAAGCCATTCCTGAATTCTACTTTCCAGACAACAATTGGACAGGCCTATAAAACAACAACAAAAAAGTGCAACTGAGGTATGCGCTTCTTAGTTCAATCAAATATACGAGATCAAATGGCAGATCCTGTCCAAAAGCAGGACTAGAAGACAGGAAAAGACATGAACTGTATGAATGGACACAGGGAATCCAGGGTGGAAAGGAGGAGCATGCTGTCACATTGTGGGAATTGCATCCAATGTCACAAAACAATATATGTATAAATTTTTGAATGAGAAATTAAATTGAGCTGTAAATTTAAATTAAGCTGTACATTTTCACCTAAAGCACAATAATATATATATGTAAATAAACCCGTTGCCATTGAGTCAGATCCGACTCATAGTGACCCTATAGGACAGGGTAGAACTGCCCCATATGGTTTCCAAGGAGTGCGAGTGGATTCTAACTGCTGACCTTTATGGTTAGCAGTGGCAGCTCTTAACCACTACGCCACCAGGGCTTCCATATATGTATATACTGAAAATCATGAGTGACTCTTTCTCTACATGAGGTTTTCATTGTGGGGACTTATTAAATTATGATTTTTAAAAGCTTTTTTATATACAGTTTATTAAGATGTTTTACTTCTTATTATATACTTTTTGTAATTTGTGATGTTGAAGAACGTTATTTTTTTCTAAAATGAACATACTGGCATAATCAATATATCTTCTAATGCCTTTTTATCAATAGGCTCTCTACTGATGGCTGTTTTCTCATTTCTGGTATTGGCAATTTGAGATTTTCTTTAGGCAATAATTCTAGGGGTTTATCAATTTTATTAATACTTTCATAGAAGTATCATTCAACTTAATTGACTTTTACTAATATTATCCTCTTTTTTTGTTTCTTTTACTTTATTTAGCCTTTAATTTTCTTTTCTTACATCATCTAGCCTTTGAACTAAAAACTTAATTAACTTTTTAACTTCTATTTCTTAGCTTTGTAATGTGATCATTTCAAAATATAAAATTTTCTGTAAGAATTGCTCTAGCTAAATTATGCAATTGTGTCTTCATTATTGTTTAATTCAAAATATTTCTTATTCTTCATTGTTTTGACCCGTTGTTTCTAAGAAGTATGATGATTACTTTCCAAATATTTGTGCCTTTCTCAATTATCTATTTTTATTTATTTATAATTTCATATTTTTGTGGGCAAATAACATACCTTGTATTATTTCAGTCAAAACCCAAAAACCAAACCCACTGCCATCGAGTCGATTCTGACTCACAGCGACCCTATAGGACAGAGTAGAACTGCCCCCTAGAGTTTCCAAGGAGCGCCTGGAAGATCTGAACTGCAAACCTTTTGGTTAACAGCCATAACACTTAACCGCTATGCCACCAGGGTTTCCGATTTCAGTCATGTGTAATGTATTACTATTTGTTTAAAGAACCAGGATGTAGTCCATTTTGATGAACATTCCATGTGTACTTGAAAGGAATGTGGATTATACTGTTATTGGTAGAGGGTATCATTTTGGTCAGATTGGTCAATAAGGTTATTTTCATCTTACATATCCTTACTGATTTTATTCATTCATTTTTGTCTGCTTTTTCTATCAATTAATAAGAGAAGTGTTTAATATCTCCAAATATGATTGTATGCTTCTCTGTTATTTATTAGATCTTTCGATTTTTGATTTATGTACTATCATATCATGCTATTGGTTGCTACACATTTATGATTTTATGCATTCCATATATATTAATTATTATATCAGCACAGAAATTGTATCTTTTGTTCTGGTAGTACTCCTTATCTTGAAGTCTGTTGAATGTTACTATGGCATCACATCTTTCTTATGACTACAATTTGCAAATAATATTTTTTTTAATTTATTTTTCACACCGTGTCATTATATATCCATAGTATTGCCTGCAATTAGTATATAGCTTGAATGGTCATTTACTTGTTTTTATCTATTATGTAAGAATCTTTCTGTTAAATTGAGAGTGTTAATCCTTTTACATTTATTTAAGTTACTCATATCATTAGATTTAACTTTACCATCTCAGTATTTGTTTTCTATTTTATTATTTTTCTTTCCTTTTCTGCCTTCATTTTGATTATTTGAACATATTTTAGAATTTGATTTTATTTCTTTTATTGGATTTCTGAACTGTGCTTATATTTTTATTTTTGTAGTTGATCTGGGATTAAAATATACACCCATAACTTATCACAGTCTGATTGAGTTGGGATTTTCCATCGCATGTACAAAGAAACTCCGATTGTGATTCAGTGAATTCTGGTAGTCTCTTCAGCCTGGTACAAACTAGCAGGTCCCTCATTGCAATGATTGTCTTTGCCTTGCCTTAGTAAAAATCTCTTTTGATTAAATTTGAGTCTGGGGCCTTTTTCCCTCATGACATCCTTTATTTCTTTTCTTACACTGTTTCTTATAAAAAAAAAAAATCTATAATTCTTAACTGTTCTCTTAAATGTGACAAGTCTTTTTCCTTTGGCTGCTTTTAAAGTCTCTAATTTGTGTGTATGTGTGTGTGTGAAATTTAATTATTATGTATTAGTTTACTTCTTACGTCTACATATCCTGCTTGGATTCCACTAAGAATTTATAATAGTTATTTTAAACAAGTTATTTTTAATTCCAATATCTGTATCATCAGTGCAGCTTTATTGATTTTTTTCTGTTTGTTCTGGTTTACCTTTTCCTGTTTATTGTATTTTTTTTTTTTATGACACTGTTTAGAGACTCTGAATTACTTATTTTCTTTCAAATGTCTTCAGTTTTATTTAGACAGGCAACTGAATTGCTTGCAAATCACCTTGTCTATGTGGCTGGTTTTTTTTTTAGTCTGTGTTGTGTTCATCACTCTTAAGACAGAATTTCTGAGGTCTCAATTTGGGTCTCAACTGAATATTTAGGGTGTTCACTAAGGTCTTTCTACTCTGGATCAGTTAGGACTTCAACATCTCCTCTGTACACTGTGACCATGAAATCTTTGTTCATCTCTTAGATCCAGATCCCCTAGTAGCTATTCCCTGCTAGGCGTATGACATTGTTGTTCGGAGCATAGGCAGCTCTCGGTTTTTCAAGGACACAGATTTTTGATATTTCTCTGAAAAACTCTCTTCCAGTACTCAACTCTTTACATGTTAGTACCCAAGCCATTCCAAATTTTAATTTCTTTTTCTCTACCCAGTGGAAATGTCACTCTGTGTGGGCTCCATTTACACACAGAGATTTTGAAATTTTTTTGAGTTAGAAGCTGGGATAACATGGAGTTTGGTTTGTGTGTTTCCCTGACCTCATAGATCACATCTCTGTCTTATATTCTGTCCCAGTCTCATACATTTATTTCAACTTTACATTTCTTTACAGTAAAAGCTTAAGTCTAATTTCAGCTACTTAATAATGGCTGGAATAAAAACTTTCCATTATAACTTCCCTTTAAATAAGTTTTGAAACTTCTAAGGAGCAATTATTTGCTTTGAGAATATGTAAAATATATCAATTGCTGCAATTCAACATCTTTAAACCATTCTTTAAAATATTATATGTTAACAAATAAGGCAACAAGGAGTCCAATTTTTTAACTCTGTATAAAAATATAAGCCATATTATGTCTCCTTACATACTTTTTCAGGAACAAAGAAATAAGCTAATTATGTTCTCCATTAATGGTATAAAATCCTATTGCCTGCAGATTCAACCCTCATTTCCCTCCTTCTCTTACACCTAGACATTCAACATATGTAATATATTCCCTTGAATATGTATATACCCTTGATATGCATGAAGTTACCCATCCCCAGTCACTTTAATATGCTCAGTATTGTCCATTGCATATATATATATATATCTCCTTGGAGGGCATAAACTATTATTTACAAATATTAAAGCTTACTATTAATCCTTCTAATATTCACCTTTACAATCCCAAGCTGATAATTACTCTTATCTTAATAACTTCTGACAATTTCGATATCAAAATAATTTTCTTGTTTAGAGTTGCCTTGTTATTCTACATTAAAAAAAATTTTAACAATTTAAAAATAATAAATAAATGAAATGAACTATTTACATAAGTAGTCATTATTATGTGTAAAAATACTAATACCAAAATGTATTAATTGCTTTACATATACCAATTTAAGTGGTTTCCTTATTTTGCATAACAACTTGATGGTAAAATCATAATACAAAGTTAGTCAGTATGACTCCACAGTTAATATTATCCAAAATATTTTCAAAATACATTCTGTCTTTTACTTTAAAATATAGATAGTTTAGGTGCTTACATATGTGCATTTTTAGATAACCAAACTTTTTGAGTTATTACATTAATCAAATTAAAATTTTTTAAGCATGTCCCCCAAGATGATTTCAAAATAATAGATATTCTTTTTCTTTCAGTGAGAAATGATTGTTTCCTTACATGTATAACAGTAAGTGATGAAGCTTGTCATCATTTAGAGATATATCATATTTTCTTTTCTCCTTGACGTTTTTTTCCAAATACATTACACATTGTCAGATAACGGTGATTGAGCAAAATTAAAACAGTATCAAACACCAAACACCAAATATGTCTGTCTGGAATATGGTACCATATTTCTGTTTCAATATATGACTGTCATTGATAATAATAGAATTGTTTGCAGTACAGTGTAATAAAGTTGTAACTCCGTTGAGAAGTGCTGGTATTATCTTAAATTATAAATCACAGAAAAGCCAAAGTATGCAGAAAAAAAAAAGAGAGAGAGATTGGTTCTAAGCATGAGGAATAAAATCATCTGTAAAACTTATTTTTAAAAGTACAGCTTTCTTCCTTTGCATTTCTTCTTTCTATCCTGGTATTTTACCCATTTCTTCTATACTGTACTAGAGAAGAGCACACTAATCAAAGTGTTCTCATTTAACTCCTAAATGCTCACAATCTTAATAGAGCTTCACAAATTATATTAATATGTGGAAGTTAGCAAAGAAAGGTTTAACATCATAAATTAAGGAGTAAATCATTTTTGTAATACAGGAAATGGGGAACATTAAGATAGGAGTTAAGCAGGATATAGTGCAAAAGAATGAAAGATAAATCATTATTACCAACTAAATAATGGCAGAGTAAATGTGCTAATTGAAATTAAGTTTAACACAAGTAACTACAATATAAACATGCACACAGGGCAATACATGCTGAGTTTATAAATACTAATGTCTAAAATTCGGCATCTTAAAATTTAGTTCTCTGATATATTTTCCATAAAGTGGTACATTTTCATATCCATTTCCATTTCATCGGCACATTATTCCCCTTGTCCCTCTATCTTAAGCACACATATATTCCTTCTTCTCCCCAAATCTGTGGGACCAATTTAATCTCAAATTTGACCCTAAGTGAACCCATGAGATTGCTTCAGACTCATACTCATTATTCAGTGTAGATGTATTCTGTTGGAGGGGGCATATCTTTTTAGAAATGGGAAATTTTATAAATCATGGAAAATACCCTTCAATTATCTTCAGATCCCCAAAGGAGATGTTATATCCTTAACCATAGTGCCCACCGGTTTCTATTTATACAGTTGTGTACACAATTACATCATTTCTCCTAGATTGTACCTGATACTTGTAATGAATTCATTTTTATATCAAAGGACTTCTCCCAAATCCTAATCACTAGCTGATCTTTAACCTGTCTTTCTTCACTATATCCCCAAAGATGCATTGTGTAGTAAAACCTGCATTTTAATTCCCATGTCCAATATCACTTGGGTATAAGCTGTCAGTGATTATATGTTATAAATGTTCTTTAGAACATGATATAAACAGTGAGAGGAGAGGTCAGAGCCCAGTAACACATACTGCCAAACATATTCAATGCAGGACAATGTGGGAGAGATCTCATTGAAGAATGAGTTATGGCATGTTGCTCTAAGGCTTAAACCTTAGAATGTCTCGTAATGTGTTGCACTAGTTTTCAATGGTTGAGGATGTAAGTGGGAAAACTATGAACTAACAGGATACTCTAATGACAAATCTTTTAAGACCAATATTTTAGGGAAAACAGCGTTGTACCCAACTGGCACTGGGTTTTCACATATTTGGCATATTATATGCGGGATGCTCATTATTCATGGTAGCTATTTTCTAGAAAGTCACCAACAACACTGAATTAATGGAGATTAAACCACTGTTCCTAGGGAAAACACAGGATTAGAATTGTATGATCTTCTAGTCACAATATTTTCGTCAATCAATCGAAGATACGTAGCCTTGCTTTATGTGTGTTTCTGTTTAAAAACACCTTATATATATGGCTGATTCATTAACGTTGACCTCATGGCCAACAGCACACTTAAGTGGAGTTAATCCACATGTATATTTCCCCTGTAAGGCAAATTACAGCCTTCTTGGGCTTAGGAACACTAGACAGAACTCCAGCAGTATGCTTAGCGGTCACTTTAAACAGTGAAATCACCAAAAAAACGCAAAAAAAAAAAAAAAAAGTGGCACTAAGTAGACCACAAAAAGATGTTTGTTTACAGTATGAGAACTGAAACAAGAGGGCTGAGGTGTAATGAATTACTTAATATTGCCCTTATAGCTATGGTCTTTTAACTCCCACCCCAGTGATTGGGTGAGACTATGTGACCAGGCATTTGTGGACCACCAAAGGGATTGGTTAGTTTTGCCCTCCTGCTGGGGTTAAAATGAGCCATCCCAGAGATAGGAAGAAAAAGAGCCTACCACTAGTGAGGAAGGACAGACTGGCAGGAAAGACATGCAGGAGAGACCCACAGGAGACAGTACAGTAAGCATCCCAGCCAAAGGAGTAAGAAAGATGAGTGCCTTTGGGCAGAGACTGAGGGCCAGTGAAAGGCATGCCTGAGAGAATGGCTGGGAAGAAGCTGCCCTGATGGAAGAACTGTATCCTGAGTGTTCCTGAGCCTGAATTGTAGCCTGTTACTTCCCTAATAAATCTCATAATAGTGAGTATGGTCTGTGAGTTCTGTGTGGCCATTGCAATGAATTATCAAACCCAGCAAAGAAGTAGAGAATGAGGTGGGAGGGACGGTTGGTGCCAGGATTGGTAAAGATGATGCAGAGAGGAGGCATGTCTATTGCCCACCTCATAGGAATCAACCTTGGGCTGTTGATCTCGATTCTCTTTTTCACTTGTGAAGTTAGAGGAGGTCAGTCATGGCCTCCATGCTAGTTTTTCATAGACAGAGTGCCTTTGTTCAGTCTCAGCAGGGAACATGTGCATTGGGCAACTCACATTTTTCACTACTCTGTGCATGTCTGAGAATGTTCATGAAAGTGCTGCAAGTATTCATTTGGAGTTACAAATAAATTTTATCTCTTAGGCAAATTTGCAATGGAATCCCTGAATAATACGGATTGGCATTATATACACTTGGCATTCAAATTTAAACAAAGAAACTCTCTGTGAAGAATGAATTACAGTACCTAGGGAGATAATGGAAACCCTGGTGGCATAGAGTTTAAGTGCTGCAGCTCCTAACCAAGAGTTCGGCAATTCAAATCCGCCAGGCTCTCCTTGGAAACTGTATCGGGCAGTTCTACTCTGTCCTGTAGGGTTGCTATGAGTCGAAATCGACTCAACGGCAGTAGGTTTGGTTTGGTTTGGTTTTAGGGAGATAATCCCCCACTCACCTGTCGTACTGTGGGGACTTGCATGTTGCTGTGACTGGAAGCTATGCCACCAGTGTTCAGATACCAGCAGAGTCACCCATGGTGGACAGGTTTCAGCTGAGGTAAGAGAGCTGAATAGAAGATTTCAAAGCGTGGCTTGAGAAGACAAAATAATGTATTATAATGACATGTGCAAAGACCTGGAGATAGAAGAACATGCTCAGCATTTCTCAAGCTGAAAGAACTGAAGAAAAAAAATCAAGCCTTGAGTTGCAGTAGCGAGGGATTCTACGAGGGAAATATTAAATGACACAGGAAGCATCAATAAAAGATGGAAGGAATACACAGAGTCACTATATCAAAAAGAATTGGCCAGTGTTCAACCATTTTAGGAGGTAGCATATGATCAGGAACCAATGGTACTGAAGGAAGAAGTCCAAGCTGCACTGAAGGCATCGGCAAAAACAAGGCTCCAGGAATTGACAGAATACCAACTGAGACGTTTCAACAAATGGATGCGGCACTGGAAGTGCTCACTTGTCTATGCCAAGAAAATTGGAAGACAGCCACCTGGCCAACCAACTGGAAGAGATCCATATTTATGCCTATTTCCAAGCAAGGTGATTCCACCAAATGTGGAAATTATCAAACTGTATCATCAATACTGAACACAAGCAAAATTTTGCTGAAGATCATTCAAAAAAAGCTACTGCAGGATATCAACTGGGAACTGCCAGAAATTTAAGCTGGATTCAGAAGAGGACATAGAACCAGAGACCTCATTGCTGATATCAGAAGGACCCTGGCTGAAAGCAGAGAATACCAAAAAGATGTTTACCTGTGATTTATTGAATACAAAAAGGCATTCCACTGTGTGGATCATAATAAATTATCAATAACATTGCAAAGAATTCGAATTCCAGAACACTTAATTGTGCTCATGAGGAACTTGTACATAGTTTAAGAGGCAGTTGTTCTAACAGAACAAGGGGATACTGCATGGTTTAAAGTCAGGAAAGGTGTGTGTAAGGGTTTCACCATATCTATTCAATCTGTATGCTGAGCAAATAATACAAGAAGCTGGACTCTGAAAAAGGATGGGAACATCAAGGTTGGAGGAAGACTTATTAACAATCTGTGTTATGCTAATGACAGAGCCTTGCTTGCTAAAAGTGAAGACTTGGAGCACTTACTGATAAAGATCAAAGACCACTGCTTTCAGTATGGATTACACCTCAACATAAAGAAAACAAAAGTCCTTACAACTGGACCAATAAGCAACATCATGATAAACAGAGAAAAGATGGAAGTTGTCAAGGATTTCATTTTACTTGGATCCATAATCAACATCCATGGAAGCAGCAGTCAAGAAATCAAAAGACACATTGCATTGTGCAAATCTGATGCAAAAGACCTCTTTAAAGTGTTGAAAAGTAAAAATTTCACCTTGAAGACTAAGGTGCCCCTGACTCAAGCCATAGTGTTTTCAATCACCTCATATGCATGAGAAAGCCGGGCAATGAATAAGGGAGACTGAAGAAGAATTGATGCCTTTGAATTGTGTGTTGGTAAAGAATATTGAATATATCATGGACTGCCAGAAGAAGGAACAAATCTGTCTTGGGGTAAGCACAGCCACAATTCTCCTTAGAAGCAAGGATTTTGAGACTGCGTCTCACATACTTTGGACACCTTATCAGGAGGGATCAGTCCCTGGAGAAGGACATCATGCTGGATAAAGTAGAGGGTCAGCTAAAAAGAGGAAGACCCTCAATGAGATGGATTGATGCAATGGTGGCAACAATGGGCTCAAGCATAACAATGATTATGAGGATGGCACAGGAGTGAGCAGTGTTTCATTCTGTTGTACATAGGGTTACTATGAGTCAGAACTGACTGGATGGCACTTAACAACAATAATAACAGGGAGGTAATATCTATACCACTATAAGACTTCATATCGGGCTAAGAATATGGATTCAGGGTTAGACCATTTGTCTATGAAAGGGTGGCTCCTTCCCTCTTTAGCTGTGATACTTTGGAAAAGTTACTTCACCTGTCCATCCACATTTTTCTTTGTGTAAATGAGGGTCTTAACAGTACCTACTTTATAGAATTATTTAAAGTGTAAATAATTACCAAGTGCTTGAAATTACATATTGCACATATTAATCATTATGTAAGTATTTTCTATTAGGGGAGAGTAAGATATATCAAGCCATTTATTTTACATTACATAGTATAAAAGGGCATATACAAATCTAGAAAGCCCTTCAATGACACCGTTAAGACTTAACACCACTAAAATTCCTATTTTAATAAACAGAGTATTGACCTCTGTGCCTTTCCCTGTAAAGTTGTATGTAGAATAGAATGAAAGAGATAAGAAACACACATTCCCAGTCCGATCACCGAACTACTTAACAGACCTAACTCATTTATTATAAACACGTGTGAATGGAAACCATAGCTAGAAAAGTGACAAAAAAGGATATTATGCACCTCTACCTACTTGAACCTTCTGGGCTAAATGGGAAACAATTCTGATTCAGGAGAAGAATTTCAAAAGTCTCTGAAGATGAAAAATATGTCAGAAGCTTTTCCACTTACAGCAAGTCATTCAGAGGATAAACAGTCCATGGTATATTAATTTTTGGTGATTTTTAACGTAAATGTATGTTACTCAAACTAGAATTTAAAATGCCCTTTATAGGTGATAGATTAAGGTTCTGGAATATCACATCATCTGTATATCCATGGAAGTGGAAATGATTATAATGGCTTTCATCTATCTATATAATAAATTCAAGTACAGGTATCCTTGAACACTTTATATACTGCTTCATACTCTATTTTCTTATTTTTAGAAAACTACCTTGTTTTCTAAAAAAGCATTGCCAATTCATCACTGCTGATCATAACTATACCCTCTTTTGCAAAAATATATTCAACAATTAGTAGTGAAATACTTATGAAATTAAGCTTATGCATTGAAATACCAATGATCTTTTTTCCTGGTTTTGATAACACATTGTTATCAAATCTAAGTTACCATTGGCTGTGATTCATACCATTATTGTGCATCCAAATTTCTAACATACTAAAATGTGAAAAAGTTTGAATTGCAAAATTAATAAAATCAAGTGTATCTTTGTAATCATAGCAAAAATGATTATCTAACCATTATATGATTTTCTTGATCATGATCAAGAAAATTAATTTTGGCTTGGTATTATAACCAAGGAGGGATCAGTCCCTGGAGAGGGACATCATGCTTGGCAGAGTACGGGGTCAGAGGAAAAGAGGAAGACCCTCAGTGAGGTGGATTGCCACAGTGGCTGCAACGATGAGCTCAAGCATAACACTGATTGTAAGGATGGTGCAGGACTGGACAGTGTTTCATTCTGTTGTGCATAGGGTCACTATGAGTCAGAACTGACTTGATGGCACCTAACAACAACATTATAACCAAAACCAAAGTCATTGCAGTTAAGTCAATTCTGACTATAAGAAGGAGTGAATTACCCAATAAGCAACGTAAGCATGGATGTACTTGTGCGTACTTATTAATCTGTAGCAATTTCGCATGAGTTTTATTACTCTGTCCTGTATGCAGGGGTGGATTATCCAGCAGGCAAGGAAAACACCATACTTACCTTGCCTATTGGATAATCCGCCTCTGCCTATAGGATAGAGTAGAACTGACCCATAGGGTTTACAAGCTGTAATCTTTACAGACACAGACTGCCACACTGTTTCCCTGAGTGGCTAGTAGATTTGAACTGCCGAACTTTCAATTAACAGCTGAGCTCTTAACCACTGGGCCATTAGGGTTCCTTGGCTTGATTTTCCAAAAAGACAAGAAAACACAAAAACAAACTCCTTGCCATTGAGTTGATTCTGACTCATAAGGACCCTATAGGGCAGGGTAGAACTTACCTGTAGGGTTTCCAAGGAACAGTTGGTAGATTCAAACTGCTGGCCTTTTGGTTAGCAGCCAAGTTCTTAACCACTGTGTCACCAGGGCTGTGATTATATATGATGTTATATATTATATAATTATGTAGCGTATATTAAAGAATATACTCATTTAATATTCGCAACAGTTCTTTGAGTTAGATATATACATATTTTATTCACGTTTAGAAATGAGTAAATTAAGGAACAGGGACATTAAGTAGCCTGGTTGAGATTATGCCAATAGTGGAATTAATTCTGAGCTATGACTCTCTTACTCAAGTCTGTGCTTTTAGCCTCCACATCCTAGATACTTGATTGTTTACTTTAAAAAAAGTTAGTTTTTTTTTCTATTATTTCCCCTCATTTTTTAGCTATAAATAGGATAATCAGAAACCCCATTTTTCCTCCTATTGAGTAGTGAAAGTCCAAGTGACTCTGTTACAATACAGTCAGTTCAGTTTCAGGAATTGAAATAGGTAAAGGAGTGGTATGAAAAAATATCAAAATTGAGCCTCACTAAGAATTACACGGAAGTGTTCAGAACTATGCATTCTACCCCTCTGGCAAACTTTTGCTTTGTTGTTGTTGCCTCGAGTTGGTTCCAATTCATAGCGACCCTAGGTACAACATAATGAAATACTGCCCAGTCGTGCATAAGAAGGTGGCATATGATCACGAACCGATAGTACTGAAGGAAGAAGTACAAGCTGCACTGAGGATACTGGCAAAAAACAAGACTGCAGGAATGGATGGAATATCAATTGAGATGTTTCAACAAACAGATGCGATCCAGAAGCACTCGCTCATCTATGCCAAGAAAATTGGAAGACAGTTACCTGGCTAACTGACTGTGCCCGTGTCGAAAGAAAAGCGATCCAACAGAATGCGAAAATTATTGAACAATATCATTAGTATCACACCCAAGTGATATTTCGGAAAATTAATTCAAAAATAGTTGCAGCAGTACCTCTACAGGAAACTGCCATACGGTCAAGCCAGATTCAGAAGGGAAAAAGGGATATCACTGCTGATGTCTGCTGGATATTGGCTGAAACCAGAGAATACCAGAAAGATGTTTACCTGTGTTTTATTGACTATGCAAAGGGATTCAGCTGTGTGGATCATAACAAATTATGGATAACATTGCAAAGAATGGGAATTCCAGAACACTTCATTGTGCTCATGCAGAACTTGCACATCGATCAAGAGGCAGTCTTTCAAACAGGATAAGGGGATACTGCATGGTTTAAAATCCAAAAAGCTGTGTGTCAGGGCTGTATCTTTTTACCATATTTATTAAATCTGTATTCTGAGCAAATAATCTGGGAAGCTGGACTATACAAAGAAGAAGTCTGCATCAGGACTGGAAGAATACTCATTAACAACTTGCAACACGCAGATGACACAACTTGCTTGCTGAAAGTGAAAAGGACTTGAAGCACTTACTAATAAAGATCAAAGACTACAGCCTTCAGTATGGATTACACTTCAGCACAAAGAAAACAGAAGTCTTCTCAACTGGACAAATAAGCGACAACATGATAAATGGAGAAAACATTGAAGTTGTCAGGGATTTCATTTTGCTTGGATCCACAATCAATGCCTATGGAAGCAGCAGTCAAGAAATCAAATGACATATTGCATTGGCCAAATCTGCTGCAAAAGACCTCTTTAAACTGTTAAAAAGCAAAGATGTCACTTTGAGGACTAAGGTGCACCTGACCCAAGCCATGGTATTTTCAATTGCCTCATATGCATGTGAAAGCTGGACAATAAATAAGGAAGGCCAAAGAAGAATTGCTGCCTTTGAACTATGGTGTTGGCAAAGAATATTGAATATACTATGGACTGCCTAAAAAACAAACAAATCTGTCCTAGAAGAAGTGCAGCCAAAGTGCTTCTTAGAAGCAAGGATGGCAAGACTTCATCTCACGTACTTTGGATACTTTATCGGGAGGGACCAGCACCTAGAGAAGGACGTGATGCTTGGTAAGAGAGAGGGTCAGTGAAAAAAAAGAAGATCCTCAATGAGGTGGACTGACACACTTGCTGCAACAATGTGCTCAAAAATAGCAATGATTGTGATGACTTTTGCTGGGCCTTTCAAAAACCCAGGGTAAATATTCTAGAGCAGCTTTGAGTCCTCTGGGATCATCCCGTGTTGCCTAAATGGATGGAAGTTAAATTTAAATTGTATCATTTAGGAAAGAGAAACCACATACTGATTTGTAAAAATGTATTTCTCTATGTATATCATAAGCCCATTTCACATTACCTTTCAGTACTCACAGCGGGTAAAGTGCCAATTTGTTTTTGGACTTTGATTTGAATGTGGACTCTGACCTTCTGGAAAATATTAGTGACTTATGCGCACTTGATGTTAGTTAAAATGCTGGCTTCCAACAACTCTCTGATGCTAGATATTTTTAAAAATGCAATTCATGACTTCTCTCTGATAACCCCTATTCTCTGATCGTAGGTTGAGTTGTGATTAATAAAGATGATAGTTTATTGCTTCTTTTCTTTAATAGCTGGAACTAATGGCAATTTCATGTTCCTGCTGCTTTGCCAAGTAGAATGAATCAGAAATAGAAAATATCAGAAAGTCGGCTTTAGAATACATGTTTTTGAGAGGATCTAAAACATCTTTTTCAAAAGGATACTTTCTTAATATTCTGCCCTTTATGTGTGTGACAGTGTGAGTTATTTAAGTGGTGGAAGAGAAAAATAATTTCATGTAGAATTATAAAGTTTTGTTTCTCTTATTCACCAGTAGTATAAGAGAATTTCGCATCTGCTCAAAGAGTGATAGAGGCTGTGTTTTCCCTTCAACGATGATACTTTTGTCCTCTTAACTGTTACTGATATAAAAATTAATTAAAATGGTTATCTGTTGGCATTATTTTTTGTTTATCATCATTCCATAATTCTATAATTTTAAATTTTTTACGAATTATATTCTCACAATTTTTCTGACTGTGGTTTGTTGCCATCACAGCTTGTTACATTTTGAGGAATGTTTATATGGCATGTCATGTTCTAAGAATTACTCTTTAATTCTTAATTCAGTCCATTTTTGTTGAAAGGGTAGTGAGGGCTCTCCTGAACCTCTCTCTAATGGAGGACTCAGAGAGTTATTTTGATAGGGCCGTGCATGGCAGGGGAACATAGATGACTTGTTGTGTAGCTTTTTGTATGCTGTCAGTACACCGTAAATTACCTAGAGCTTATTTGGGGTAATTTAGGGTGTTAAAGGCAATTTATACAAATTCCTACTTGTCACTTACTGGCTCTCCCAGCACGTACTCTGTTTCATTTCCTGCCTTCACAATATCCAATGTACTTTTCAATGCATGAGGGATCAGTGTGGCTTCAGTATTAAGCCCTTATTATTTGGCATTGGTGGACATTTTGTTGAAGGTAATAATAATTCTTGAAGGTTGGCCTTGAAGGTGTCAATTAAATTGAGCTAAAACAATCATATTTTGACAATCTCTAGCACATTATCAGAAAGGATTTTCTAGTGTGTAAATTCAAGTTACCATATTAGGACCATATCAATAAAAAAAACCAGTCCGTTGCTCTCGAGTTGATTCTGACTCATAGTGACCCTATAGGACAGAGCAGAACTGTCCAACAGGGTTTCCAATAACCGGCCTGTGGATTTGCCCTGTTAACTTTTTGATTGATAGTTAAGAGACAAGCTCTTAACTACTATGCCACCATTGGGGACATAGGAAGAGAGAAACATTAGTAATAATAAATAACTTCTTATTGTTTTGTGCTAAACACTTACTTATATAATTACCCCTTACCAATGGTTAACTGCTCAGCTCCTAACCAAAGGATCGGCTGTTTGAATCTACCGGACACCCTTTGGAAAGCCTATGGGGCTCTTCTACTCTGTCCTATAGGTTCACTATGAGTCAGAATCAACTCAGTGACAACATGTTTGGCTTAATTTTACCATAACCATGACCATAGAATATTATTTCCAGAAAAAAAAAATAGCCCCAATATAAATTTACAATATAGTAGAGAAAGCTTTCAATAAAGATTTAATTATTCTTTTAAAATAAAAAATATTTATATATATATTTTTTTTTATTTTAAGACTTACACACAAAAAAATAGAAGCAAAGTTTTCCTGCTAAGACAAAATAAGATGTATTACATTTCTATTTCAATCATTAAAGTGCCTTTTCTTTTGCAGAAAGCATGGATCCTGTTTATCATTTCAGTTAAACATCACTTCCTAAGAGGCTTTTGTTTAAATTTCAAGTTTGTACAACTTGGTCTAGGAGCTTAATAACATTGCTGTTAGGTTGTTAGGTGCCATTGAGTTGGCTCTGACTCATTGCGACCCTTTGTACTACAGAACCAAACACTGCCCCGTCCTGGACCATGCTCACAAAACTTGTTATGCTCGAGCCCATTGTTGCAGCCACTGTGTCAATCCATCTCATTGAGGGTTTTCCTCTTTTTTCACTGACCCACTACTTTACTAAGCATAATGTCCTTCTCCAGGGACTGATCCCTCCTGATAACACATCCAAAGTACGTAAGATGCAGTCTCACCATCCTTGCTTCTAAGGAGCATTCTGGTTGTACTTCTTTCAAGACAGATTTGTTAGTTCTTTTGGCAGTTCGTGGTACATTCAATATTTTCGCCAACACCACAATTCAAAGACATCATTTCTTCTTCAGTCTTTTTTATTCATTGTCCATCTTTCACATGCACATGATACAATTGAAAATAACATGGATTGGGTCAGACGCACCTTAGTCTTCAAGGTGACATCTTTGCTTTTCAACAAAGGGGCCTTTTGCAGTGGATTTGCCCAACATAATGTGTCTCTTGATTTCTTGACTGCTGCTTCCGTGGGCGTGGATTGTGGATCCAAGTAAAATGAAATCTGTGACAACTTCAATCTTTTCTCCGTTTATCATGATTTTGCTTATTGGCCCAGCTGTGAAGATTTTTGTTTTCTTTATGTTGAGGTGCAATCCATACTGAAGGCTGTAGCCTTTGATCTTCATTAGTAAGTGCTTCAAGTCCTCTTTCAGGAAAAAAGGTGTGTCATCTGCATAACAGGTTGTTAATGAGTCTTCCTCCAATCCTGATGCCCTGTTCTTCTTCATACAGTCCAGCTTCTCGGATTATTTGCTCAGCATACAGATTGAATGGGTATGGTGAAAGGACACAACCTAGACACACACCTTTCCTGACTTTAAACCATCCAGTATCCCCTTGTTCTGTTTGAACAACTGCCTCTTGATCTGTGTATAGGTTCCTCATGAGCACAAGTAAGAGTTCTGGAATTCCCAGTCTTCTCAATGTTATCCATAATTTGTTATGATCCACACAGCTGAATGCTTTTGCATAGTCAATAAAACACAGGTGAGCATCTTTCTGGTATTCTCTGCTTTCAGCCAGGATCCATCTGACATCAACAATGATATCCCTGGTTCCACGTTCTCTTCTGACTCCGGCCTGAATTTCTGTCAGTTCTGCATCTATATACTGCTGTAGCTGCTTTAGACCTATTATATTGACAATGCTGTTTTAACCCTATTATACATTTTCTTCTGATATGTGTATTTTTTGTTATATCATCAGGCACTGCAGCTATTCAGGAAAACCTGGTGGTGTAGCGGTTAAGCGCTGTAGCTGCTAACCAAACAGTCAGCAGATCGAATCCACCAGGTGCTCTTTGGAAACTTTATGAGACAGTTCTAATCTGTCCTATAGGGTTGCTATGAGTTGGAATTGACTGGATGGCAATGGGTTTGTTTTGGTGTTCAAGAAGTTGACAACATTGACAAGTTTTTAACAATGGCAGGCTGACACTTCTTCCTTATGTTTTTCTTTAAACTTCCAAATCACAGATGGAAATGGATTGGGTGTATTATTTACCCTGGAGGATGAATGGATCAGGAAAACATCTATAAATATCAGCCAGGAGAAAGTAAGAGGAATGGGAAAACTCTCTGAGCAATCAAACCGTTGATCATTATAGCATCCCAGCTTGACTATTGACTTTCAAAGCTTTGAATAGTTCAGGGAGGACAGCAGGCTCAGAGATTAAGGTTGTGTAAGTGCAGTCTGCAATTTTTAAGGTGTACTCCTGCTGACAGGTACATGCTCAAAGGTAAGAAAGTGGCTCAGAATTCAATAACCACTTACCTTAAGTAAACATACTAGGTTCAAAAAAAAATTTTTTAACACTTTATGACATTTCTACTCAGTAAACATTTATTGAATCCCTACTATGTGAAGGCTATTAAAGGGAGAAACAAATCAGTCATTTGAGTTCCTTTATAAAAGTAAGAACATAAACAGAAGATAATCAGTTCAATCTAAAGTAGAACAGGGTAAAAACATGACTAAGCAAATGCTACTTGGATACACTGAAAGAAGAGAAATATTTAAAAAGTATGCTTTTAGTGCAACCTTCCAATCAAACATTAATTGGCAGAAATTAGATATTTAAAATCTACTACCACTTAGGATTGAACTGAGGGAGAACAGTGTAAGAAAAAATAAATAGAATTTGAGCAGGTGTGAACAGCATCTGTGTTTCTGAAAAGGGCTAGTATGCCATGCACAAAAAAAGTGAGGTAGGCACAGGCCTCACAGAAGCAAGACAGCCCTTCATGTGCAGTAACAGGTTCAGCAGAGTAGAGATGCATAATAAATGCCATACTGAACTGGACCAGAATTTCATCTGACTGAGCTTTCTTTCTTAGTTGTAGCTCCATCTGGTAGGCAGAATAATGTTCCCCAAAAGATGCTCATGTCCTAATCTCTAAAGCCTGTAAGTAGGTGCATTACATGGCAAATAAGAATTTAAGTTGTAGAGGCAATTAAGATTTCTGATCTGCTGAATTTAATACGGGGAGATTATCCTGTACTATCTTGGTGTTCTTGTGTTAGTTGCCGTTGTCTCAGCTCCAATCATGGTGACTTCATTTATAACAGAATGAAACATCGCCTGGTCTTGCACCATCTTCATAATAGTTGGTATGTTCGAGTCCATAGTTGTGGCCATTGTGTTGATCCATCTTATTGAGGGTTTACCTTGCTTTCTCTAGCCCTCTTCTTTACCAAACATGATGTTCTTCTCTATCAATCAGTCCCTCCTTACGATATGTCAAAAGTAAGGAAATCAAGCCTGCAACAATATTCTGTGATTCATAGAATTTTCATTGACTGATTTTTGGAATTAGATCACCAGACCTTTCTTCCTAGTTTGTCTTATTCTGGGAGCTATGCTGAAACTTGTCCACTATGAGTGACCCTGCTGATATTGAAATACCAGTAGCATAAGCATCATAGCAATTGGTAAGCCACCACAGGATGACAATATAACAGACAGGATAGGTCCAATTTAATCACATAAATCCTTAAAAGCAGAAGAGAAAAGCAAAGGAGAATGTCCAACAGATTTGATATGGAAAGAGCTCAATCCACTGTTGCTGACTTTGAAGATGGAGAAAAGGGGTCTCAAGTTAAGCAATACAGGAGACATCTAGAAAATGAAAAAGACAAAGAAATGAATTCTCCCCTAGAGCCTCCAGAAAGGAATAAAGCCTTCTAATACCGTAATCTTAGCCTAGTGAGACCCATATTAGACTTCTGACCTACAGAACTGTAGGATAATACATTTGTGTTGTTTTAAGTCATTACGTTTTGGGTAAATTTTTACAACAGCAATAGAAAAATAATATACTCCACAAGTAATAGTTGTAGATAATTAGGAGGACTTCCCAACATCAGCAGCCCAAGCATTATCAAATATGACATCCTCATTTTAATAACAGAAGTTTTCATAGCCTCCCATGTGGCAATAATTGTATATTTAGCATTTGTTCTTGAAACAGTAATAATGCCAAAAGTTATATCAGTGTGTATTTTATTATTCACTGCATTGTATATAGGGGCCCTGATGGCACAGTGGTAAAAGAGCTTGGCCACTAACCAAAAGGTCAGCAGTTCAAATCCATTGGCTGTTCCTTGGAAACACTATGGGGCAATTCTACCCTGTCCTATAGGGCCGCTATGAGTTGTAATTTACTCGATGGCAACGGGCATCATATATAAACTTTGGAAGAGACAGCATTGACAACAGTGCTAAATGTGCATATTGACATGTACTTTGACTCCTTTCAATAATCTAATGAGGCCTCTGTGGTCATAACCCACAAAACATAGACAAATATCTTACTGATGTGGAATTTAGGGTTTCAGGAGATTGTAGATATCAGCAAAATATCACCTTTACCGTTCTGTAGGTCCATCATGCATAACAGACCCTAAAAAACTGGAGCAGTGGGCCCAGTTAGAAGGAGTCTTCCTGAAGCCAACACAGTAGCCGAAGAATTGATGGCAGACCGATAGTGAAAGGTTATCCCTGATTCATTAAGTGTAATGTTAAGTATAGCCTACAATATTAATGTTATATAATTATGAATAGTCTACTGTATTTGTATAGTTTTCACTCATCAACCAAATGCCCATATCACTCAGTCTCTTTTGGCTAAGCAGCTCTAACCCCATTGTTCATTTCTACAAAAAAGACACTACTGTGACTGAAGTCCTGCATTAAGCCTTGCTAATAAGGCATGTTGTATTTTGGGTTTCCTTGGAAGTAGACTGTAAGATGGAGATTAGTATGCCAGGCATTTATTAGGGAGAATTCTTGGGATCAGAACATGGGGAAGAGAAGGAAAGGAAGGAAGACTGGACAAAGTTATACTATGATACGGTCAGAAAGAAGGCTTTGCGTCACCTCATGGTGTACTCTGGAGCTAGAACGGGTTTCATAGTTGTTTTGGGTTGGGGCAATGAGATGTGGCTTTTTTACCACCACATTAATCAACTTTTTGAGCTCAGGCTTTCCATGGAAGGAGTTGTGACTTTGGGTGAGGCAGATTTCTTTAGTCAAAGTAATCCCCAAAGAGAGCAGGGAGCTAAGCGCCTTTATCCTGTCACACTCCCAGCAGCTGAGGAAAGAAGTCCCTAATTCCCTTACGGTGATCTGGGCAGCACATCACAGTATTTACTCATCCCTGGAGGGTAAAGCTGACGCAGAGTAACACCAAAACACGGCATTATTTAAATAACTACCCTCTCTGTGTCTCTGACATAAGAAAATCAGATTTCACAGTAACTTCCTGCTCACATATTCTTGGAATTGGAATTTTTTGGTCGATTTTTTAATTTTATTATACAAAATATTACCAAGATTAGAAAATATGTCCCTTCATATTCCAAATTACATTTTTATCCGACTTTTAGAAAGTTTTCAATAAATATAAACGTTTGATTTTACCTCCTTCTGAATATTAAAATCACATTTTTCTAGTCACAGTTTAGCCTGATAACCAACTAACACAGACACAGGTAAAGCAAATGCCTTAATGCAAATTTCCCAGAAAAGATTTCAAAAATAAAATTCAGTAAATTTAAAAGAATGTACTTATGATAAAGCTGTCACATATTTCTTTTAAAAAAGAAAACGATTATATGCATGCAATTGACACCTTTTCTCCATGTTTGTTCTCTGAAAAAATATACTCTTTGGCACACTGGTGTGGGAATTCTCTTCAAGAAATCCAGAAAAAAAAAAAAATAGAACATACTTTGAAGTTTCCTCTTCTTACATCCTTACTCATGTTTGACTGAAAGTGAATTTGCCGGCTTTTAATTTTCCTGCAGCTCAAATTCCACCAGTGATAAGTAGTTATTTAATTTGCTGTCAGCTTTAACTAACCTCAACTGTGGCAGAGGAACACAGCAGTGTCTTTAGCAGTACTGCTGAATCGGAGTAGCTGCTATCTGCGGTAATGGTGCTTGTTTTATTTATTTGGCCTGGAGATAACTACATGAGTGCATATGTATATTTCAATATTTGGTACAAATAAAGCTAGGGTGTTTCTATTCTGAAGACTTAGTTGACTAGGAAATTTGGAGAACAATAATGTTTATAATCATATATTCATTAACTTATTCATCCATTTAATAAATACTTGTTGAATGTCTATCATGTGCCCTACATCATTTGAGGTGTTGAGATACAGCAATAAAGAGAAAGAAAGGCAAAATAAATCCTCTCCCTCATGGGAGGCTATTGCAATAAACCATGTAAAAGGCGCCAGTGGCTCAGACTAGAATCATCAACACTCTAGTGCTGGTTTATGCTATCATTAACCCAGGACGACTCATAGGAAGTGGCTGAATTCTGGATAGATTTTGAATATAAAGGTGACAGAATTAGTATATTAACTATTGGGTGTAAGAGAAATAGAAGTATCAAGGATGATACCAATATTTTTGGCCTAAGTAACAAAAAGGATGACACTGCCAATATCACAGACAGGGAAGTTTGTGAAAGAGGCAGTTTTGAGAAGCATATCAGGAATTCAATTTTAGATCATTTGATCTAAAATGGTGCTTTATCATTTGCACACTATATAATCTGGAATAATTCATTCATTTTAATGTTAAACTAGCAAATTAATCCGTTTACAAAATATCCTTAGTAGTAGCCATTCAAAAAATATTAAAACTCTCATTAACCGAAAATTGAATGAATAGAGAAAAAATAATTTAATGGAGGTAAGTATGTGTTATTTAAAATACTGAGCTTACAAAATTGAAAAATGTTACCAAAACATAAAATTCTAAAACAAAACATACTAAAACTTAATAACATTTTAGATATGTTGTATAGTTTAAGATTCACTTTGTTTATGCAAAAAATTATCCAACCTATTCTTTTTTTCATCATTAAACACCACAGAAACATGTATTATTTATTTATTTAATTTTTATTGTACTTCCGATGAAGGTTTACAGAAAAAAGTAGTTTCTCTTTAAACAGTCAGTACACACATTGTTCTATGACATTGGTTAACAAACCCATGACTTGTCAACACACTCTCTTTTCAACTTGGGTTCCCTATTATAAGCATTCCTGTTCCCTCCTGCCTCCTAGTCCTTGACCCTGGGCTGGTGTGCCCTTTTAGTCTCATTTTGTTTCATGGGTCTGTCCAATCTTTGGCTGCAGGGTGAATCTCAGGATAGTCTTGTTTTGTTTCATGCGTCTGTCCAATCTTTGGCTACAGGGTGAATCTCAGGAGTGACTTCATTACTGAGCTGAAAGGGTGGCTGGGGGCCATATTCTTAGCATTTCTGCAGTCTCTGTCAGGCCAGCAAGTCTAGTCTTTCTTTATGAGTTAGAATTTTTCTCCAGCTCTGTTCAGTACCCTCTACTGTGACCCTTGTCAGAGAAGTCAGTGATGGTAGCCAGGCACCAGCTAGTTGTAGGGGACTCAGTGTGGTGGACTCCATGGTAGATGTGGTCCATTAGTTCTTTGGACTAATCTTTCCATTGTATCCCACCTACTTGGCTGCACAGTGCAGTGCAGCCTGGCTAGAAGGGGCTCCCAAGCTGTGAAAAAAAAAAAAAGAAAACAAACAAATAAGGAAAATAAAGCAGAACAAAGGAAAAAAAAAAAAAAAGTCTCAGGCATCCCGCCAGTGTGGTGTTGCAGGCTAGCAGAGTGGTTCCCCAGTCCAGCCTTGTTTCATAGCCTTTCAAGAGGAAGCAAAGATGTCATATGGAGCCAGGTGTTTGAGAGAAAGGAGGAGGTTATGGGAGGCAGAGAAGAAACCAAAAGAAATGGAAAAAAAAGCAACATCAGCAACAGATGACACACAGTGTGGGTGAGATTAATTCAAGTGGTCTGGGGCCTAAGCCGTTGCCTCTTGGCCAAGAGACTGCAGCTGATGGGAAACAGAGGAGGCCAAGGTGGGGCGGGGGTGGGGGAAGAAGAGTGGATTTTAAGAAAGCCCATATCATTTTTTACCCGCTGCTCTGTCTCCTGCTGGGAACTTCGTGAAGCTGCTTTCCCTACTCCCTCTCTGCTAATCTCCGATGTGGGTGGGGCAAATCCAAGCTGCACAGATGCTGCACTTCCCAGATGGCTGAGCCTCCCCTGCTAGCCAGGAAGCGTGGAGGTAGAGCAATAGGGAGAGGATGGAGGGTGGGAAAGAGTGTACTGCTCATTACTTGGTGCTCCATTTTCTGCTGGGAGCTCTGTGAAGCTCCTTTCCCAAGCTCCCTGTCTGCCTATCTCCAGTGGAAGTCCAAGTTGGCAAATCCATGCTGCATTAGCTGATAGGGGCCTCCATACATATCTCTCCTCACTCTCTGTTCTCTGTCAGTTTCTAATTCCATTCAGTGCTTGGCTGAGTTCTTTATCTCTTCATCAGACACTTTGAGTTCCAGGACTGACGTTTGTCCCTGTTTTGCTTAGTTTTTCAGGTCTTTGCTGTGTAGGGATGGCGTGGTTTTTCTTTCTATGGTGCCATGTTGGTATATCCAACCTATTTTGAATGAATATTTAAAGAAGTAGAAAGGTAAACCTAATTTTGTCAAGCAAGATAACTGCTTACATTTTTAAAGTTGTCTTAACCTCACATCTGAAATATAGAATACAGCTTACATTAGTTTCAATGTGCTTTTCTCATTTCTTTGTTTGCAATCAACATGGGCATTTTTAAATAAACCTATTTGGTTCTCTCAGTATTTTACCTCAGTATTTTTATAATATTCTTCAACTCCTTACGTTTTTTCCTTGTTTGTTTTCATCACTTCTCCATATCTCACAGTTTTGGAATTGCTATAATATTTTACTGCATTTCTTATAGGTTAACATGGAAACACTGGTGGCTTAGTGGTTAAGAGCTACAGCTGCTAACCAAAAGGTTGGCGAGTTTGAATCCACCAGGCACTCCATGGAAACGCTATGAGGCAGTTTTACTCTGTCCTATAGGTCACTATGAGTTGGAATCAACTGGACGGTAACAGGTTTGATTTGTTTTTCTTATTGGTTAATTTTTCAACATGTATATTTATCTGCTTTTCCATTAAGGAAAATACATTAAGACAAATATAGGAAGACATTTTTGAATCTGCAAAACCGACAGGATGCACATGCTTGGTGACCCAAAATCAGATTCTACTCAAGAATAGTGAATGGACTCTTAGGCTTATATATCTGGTAACAGCCCAAACCAGCTGGTAATAGGACATAAGTGATTCAAAGGCTACAACAATCAAGACAGTGCAATCTAGTAGCCCATCTACGTATACTGGAAGAAAACAAAACAAGATAAGACTCAGTGAGCAAATATAGAATAAATCACTACAATGTCTTAGTGATGGCTCAGAGACAGCAGTCGATATCAAACCACGTAAAGAAGCAGACCATGATTGCTTCTACAACTCCCCAAATTAAAGAATCAAAATCTTTCCCAAATGAAGATACAATCCTGGAATTGCTAGAGGCAGGATATAAAAAACTAATTTACAGAATGCTTCAAGACATCAGGGATGACCTCAGAAATGAAATAAGGCAATCTACAGAAAAAGCCAACGAACACACTGATAAAGCAGTTGAAGAACTCAAAAAGATTATTCAAGAACACAGTGGAAAAATTAATAAGCTGCAAGAATCCATAGAGAGACAGCATTCAGAAATCCAAAAGATTAACAGTAAAATTACAGAATTAGACAACTCAATAGGAAGTCAGAGGAGCAGACTCGAGCAATTGGAATGCAGAGTGGGGGAGATGGAGGATAAGGCAATTGACACCAATATAGTTGAAGAAAAATCAGATAAAAGAATTAAAAAAAAATGAAGAAACCCTAAGAATCATGTGGAACTCTATCAAGAAGAATAACTTGCGTGTGATTGGAGTCCCAGAACAGGGAGGGATAGCAGAAAATACAGAGAGAATAGTTGAAGATCTATTGCCAGAAAACTTCCCTGACATCATCAAGGACGAAAGGATATCTATCCAAGATGCTCATCGAACCCTATGTAAGATTGATCCAAAAAGGAAATCACCAAGACATATTATCATCAAACTTGCCAAAACCAAAGATAAAGAGAAAATTTTAAAAGCAGCCAGGGATAAAAGGTCTCCCACAAAGGAGAATCAATAAGAATAAGTTCAGACTACTCAGCACAAACCATGCAGTCAAGAAGGCAATGGGAAGACATATACAGAGCACTGAAAGGAGAAAAACTGCCAGCCAAGGATCATATATCCAGCAAAACTCTCTCTCAAATATGAAGGTGAAATTAAAACATTTACAGATAAACTCAAGCTTAGAGAATTTGCAAAAACCAAATGAAAGCTACAAGAAATACTAAAGGAAATTGGTCAGAAAATCAATAATATCAGATACCAACACAACACAAGGTCACAGAACAGAACATCCTGATATCAACTCAAATAGAGAAATCACAAAAACAAAATAAGATTAATTTTAAAAAGAAAAAAATGCTCAAAACTGGGAATCATTGAAGTCATTATGTAAAAGATCACAATAATCAAAAAGAGGGACTAAATACAGGTGGCATAGAACTGCCATATGGAGAGAAAAACAAGGAGATATAGGACGATACAAGTTAGGTTTTTATTTAGAAAAATAGGGGTAAATATTAAGGTAACCACAAAGAGGTATAACAATTCCATAACTCAAAATAAAAACCAAGAAAAACGAAATGACTCAGCAAACATAAATTTAAGTACTATGAAAATGAGGAACACACAATTTACAAAGAAAAACATCTCAGCACAAAAAAGTAAGTGGAAAAATGAAACTGTCAACAACACACAAAATGGCATCAAAATGACAACACTAAACACATATCTATAATTATGCTGAATGTATGTAATGTCAGAGAGTCTCGGACTGGATAAAGAAACACGATCCATCTATACGCTGCCTACAAGAGACACACCTTAGACTTAGAGACACGAACAAACTAAAACTCAAAGGATGGAAAAAAATATGTCAAGCAAACAACAATCAAAAAAGAGCAGGAGAAGCAATATTAATTTCTGACAAAATAGACTTTAAAGTTAAATTCACCACAAAGGATAAAGAAGGACACTACATAGTGTTTAAAGGGACAATTGACCAGGAAGATATAACCATATTAAATATTTATGCACCCAATGACAGGGCTGCAAGATACATAAAACAAACTTTGACGGAACTGAAAAGTGAGATAGACACCTCCACAATTATGGTAGGAGACTTCAACACACCATTTTCGGGGAAGGATAGGACTTCCAGTAAGAAGCTCAATAGAGACACGGAAGACCTGATTTCTACAATCAACCAATTTGACCTCATAGACTTATACAAAACACTCCACCCAACAGCTGCAAAGCATACTTTTTTTTCTAGTGCACATGGAACATTCTCTTGAATAGATCCCATATTAGGTCATAAAACAAACCTTTGCAAAATCCAAAACATCGAAATATTACAAAGGATCTTCTCAGACCACAAGGCCATAAAAGTGGAAATCAATAGCAGAAAAATCAGGGAAAAGAAATCAAATACTTGGAAACTGAACAATATCCTGCTGAAAACAGACTGGGTTATAGAAGACATAAAGGATGGAATAAAGAAATTCATAGAATGCAACAAGAATGAAAACACCTCCTATCAAAACCTCTGGGACACAGCAAAAGCAGTGCTCAGAGGCCAATTTATACCGATAAATGCACAAATACAAAAAGAAGAAAGGGCCAAAATCAGAGAACTGTCCCTACAACTCGAACAAATAGAAAATGACCAACAAAAGAATCCATCAGCACCAGAAGAAAACAAATAATAAAAATTAGAGCTGAACTAAATGAATTAGAGAACAGAAAAACAATTGAAAGAATTAACAAAGCCAAAAGCTGGTTCTTTGAAAAAATTAACGAAATTGATAAACCATTGGCCAGACTGACTAAAGAAATACAGGAAAGGAAACAAATAACCCAAATAAGAAATGAGGTGGGCCATATCACAACAGACCCAACTGAAATTAAAAGAATCATATAAGATTATTATGAAAAATTGTACTCTAACAAATTTGCAAACCTAGAAGAAATGGATGAATTCCTAGAAAAACACTACCTACCCAAACTAACACAATCAGAAGTAGAACAACTAAATAGACCCATAACAAAAAAAAGAGATTGAAAAGGTAATCAAAAAACTCCCAACAAAAAAAAAGCCCTGGCCCGGACGGCTTCACTGCAGAGTTCTACCAAACTTTCAGAGAAGAATTAACACCACTACGACTAAAGGTATTTCAAAGGATAGAAAATGATGGAATACCACCTAACTCATTCTATGAAGCCACCATCTCCCTGATACCAAAACCAGGTAAAGACACCACAAAAAAAGAAAATTAGAGACCTATATCCCTCATGAACATAGATGCAAAAATCCTCAACAAAATTCTAGCCAATAGAATTCAACAACATATCAAAAAAATAATCCACCATGACCAAGTGGGATTTATACCAGGTATGCAAGTTTGGTTTAATATTAGAAAAACCATTAATGTAATCCACCATATAAGTAAAACAAAAGACAAAAACCACATGATCATTTCAATTGATGCAGAAAAGGCATTTGACAAAGTCCAACACCCATTTATGATAAAAACTCTCAGCAAAATAGGAATTAAAGGAAAATTCCTCAACATAACAAAGGGCATCTACACAAAACCAACAGCCAACATCATTCTAAATGGAGAGATCCTGAAAGCATTTCCCTTGAGAACGGGAACCAGACAAGGATGCCCTTTATCACCGCTCTTATTCAACATTGTGCTAGAGGTCCTAGCCAGAGCAATTAGGCTAGACAAGGAAATAAAGGGCATCCAGATTGGCAAGGAAGAAGTAAAATTACCCCTGTTTGCAGATGACATGATCTTATACACAGAAAACCCTAAGGAATCCTCCAGAAAACTACTGAAACTAATGGAAGAGTTTGGCAGAGTCTCAGGTTACAAGATAAACATACAAAAGTCACTTGGATTCCTCTACATCAACAAAAAGAACATCGAAGAGGAAATCACCAAGTCAATACCATTCACAGTGGCCCCCAAGAAGATAAAATACTTAGGAATAAATCTTACCAAAGATGTATAAGACCTACATAAAGGAAACTACAACGTACTAGTGGAAGAAACTAAAAGGGACCTACATAAGTGGAAAAACATGCCTTGCTCATGGATAGGAAGACTTAACATAGTAAAAATGCCTATTCTACCAAAAGGCATCTATACATACAATGCACTTCTGATCCAAATTCCAATGACATTTTTTAATGTGATGGAGAAACAAATCACCAACTTCATATGGAAGGGAAAGAAGCCCTGGGTAAGTAAAGCATTACTGAAAAAGAAGAAGAAAGTGGGAAGCCTCACTCTACCCTATTTTAGAACCTATTATATAGCCATAGTAGTCAAAACAGCCTGGTACTGGTACAAAAACAGGCACATAGACCAATAGTACAGAATTGAGAACCCAAATGTAAATCCATCCACATATGAGCAGCTGATATTTGGCAAAGGCCCAGTGTCAGTTAATTGGGGAAAAGATAGTCTTTTTAACAAATGGTACTGGCATAACTGGATATCCATCTGCAAAAAAATGAAACAGGACCCATACCTCACACCATGCACAAAAACTAACTCCAAGTGGATCAAAGACCTAAACATAAATACTGAAATGATAAAGATCATGGAAGAAAAAATAGGGACAACTTTAGGAGCCCTAATACAAGGCATAAACAGAATACAAAACTTTACTAAAAATGACGAAGAGAAACCAGATAACCGGGAGCTCCTAAAAATCAAACACCTGTACTCATCTAAAGACTTCACCAAAAGAGTAAAAAGACCACCTACAGATTGTGAAAAAATTTTCAGCTATGACATCTTCGACCAATGCCTGATCTCTAAAACCTATACGATTCTGTTAAAACTCAACCACAAAAAGACAAACAACCCAATCAAAAAGTGGGCAAAGGATATGAACACTCACTTCACTAAAGAAAATATTCAGGCAGCTAACAGATACATGAGAAAATGCTCTCAGTCATTAGCCATTAGAGAAATGCAAATTAAAACTACGATGAGATTCCATCTCACTCCAACAAGGCTGGCATTAATCCAAAAAACACAAAATAATAAGTGTTGGAGAGGCTGCAGAGAGATCGGAACTCTTATACACTGCTGGTGGGAATGTAAAATGGTACAACCACTTTGGAAATCTATCTGGCGTTATCTTAAACAGTTAGAAATAGAACTACCATACAACCCAGAAATCCCACTCCTCGGAATATACCCTAGAGATACAAGAGCCTTCATACAAACAGATATATGCACACCCATGTTTATTGCAGCTCTGTTTACAATAGCAAAAAGTTGGAAGCAACCAAGGTGTCCATCAACGGATGAATGGGTAAATAAATTGTGGTATATTCACACAATGGAATACTACGCATCGATAAAGAACAGTGACGAATCTGTGAAACATTTCATAACATTGAGGAACCTGGAAGGCATTATGCTGAGTGAAATTAGTCAGATGCAAAAGGACAAATATTGTATAAGACAACTATTATAAGATCTTGAGAAATAGTATAAACTGAGAAGAACACATACTTTTGTGGTTACGAGGGGGGAGGGAGGGAGGGTGGGAGAGGGTTATTTACTGATTAGATAGTAGATAAGAACTACTTTAGGTGAAGAGTAGGACAATATTCAATACAGGGAAGGTCAGCTCAACTGGACTGGACCAAAAGCAAAGAAGTTTCCGGGATAAACTGAATGCTTCTAAGGTCAGCGGAGCAAGGGTGGGGGTTTGGGGACTATGGCTTAAGAGGACGTCTAAGTCAATTGGCAAAATAAATTCTATTAAGAAAACATTCTGCATCCCACTTTGAAGTGTGGCGTCTGGGGTCTTAAATGCTAACAAGCGGCCAGCTAAGATGCGTCAATTGGTCTCAACCCACCTGGATCAAAGAAGAATGAAGAACACCAAGGTCACACGATAACTATGAGCCCAAGAGACAGAAAGGGCCACATGAACCAGAGACTTACATCATCCTGAGACCAGAAGAACTAGATGGTGCCCGGCCACAACCGATGACTGCCCTGACAGGGAGCACAACAGAGAACCCCTGAGGGAGCAGGAGATCAGTGGGATGCAGACCCCAAATTCTCATAAAAAGACCAGACTTAACGGTCTGACTGAGACTAGAAGAATCCCGGCGGTCATGGTCCCCAAACCTTCTGCTGGCCCAGGACAGGAACCGTTCCCGAAGACAATTCATCAGACATTGAAGGAACTGGACAATGGGTTGGAGAGAGATGCTGATGAAGAGTGAGCTACTTGTATCAGGTGGACACTTGAGGCTGTGTTGGCATCTCCTGTCTGGAGGGGAGATGGGAGGGTACATAGGGTTAGAAGCTGGCAAAATTGTCACGAAAGGAGAGACTGGAAGGAGGGAGTGGGCTGACTCATTAGGGGGAGAGTAAATGGGAGTATGTAGTAAGGTGTGTATAAGTTTTTATGGGAAAGACTGACTTGATTTGTAAACTTTCACTTAAAGCACAATAAAAATTATTTAAAAAAAACTGACAAGATGCATGATTACAGCATTTCTATTTACATAATTTAAAATACGCGATAATTGTAAGGCATTGTGGAGTTTATTACAATTTTCCATGTAAATATGATTTTAATTACATTAGGTTTTTTTCCCTCTAAAATTCTTTGGAATTCATAAAATAGCAGTTATAAACTGAAAGGCTTTGAGAACAAAAGGTAACAGAAAGAGGCATTTGAACATGTTTGTGTGTGGTGCTATGTTTCTTGATCAATTATGGATAAAGGTATGTCTGTGTATAGTGTGTGGGGGTGTGTATGTGTGTGCAATGCACTTAAGAGAAAAGCTCTGCTTTGCCAAGATACATTAGGTAGAATACACATGGAAACGTGACTAATCACACAGAAGCCTGCATGGAGGCCGATCACAGATATTTGATAACACATCTGCAGGTTGACCACAGAGGACATACTCATTTGGCTAAGATGATCTGTATATGTTGAAGATCCTTGGAAACACATGGAAAGTAATGTTCCTGCAGGAAAATGATTATTATTAACTAAGTGCACATGTACATATGAAAGAGCTGGCTAGGAGCAAGTTGTATATGAATTATTGACTGGAAAACCAATTTGCCATGTAACTTTCACCTAAAGCATAATAAAATGTTCATTAAAAAAAAGAAAGAGGTGCCTGGACATAGGAGTTCTGACTTTATAAAATAGCAAACAACAGGACTAGACCTCTTTTTGATTCTGACCTGGCTATAGACAGGGCGTTGTTTGACTATGATACCAAAAGCGTCCCAGTTTAGTAGCATGAGTTTCCTAAATAAAACTAATACTTTGACTTTTGTGCAAGATATTCTACATGTCCTCTATGCTTTCCTAAATCTAGTCATTCATCTTATCATTTAAAGAGAAATTTAATCAAGCAAATGCCCACTAATAATGCCAATATCCATGATTAAATATATGGACACTTTTTCCCCTCAATTCAGACTATAATAGGCACCAGTTTACTAAAATTTTACCAGACAGAACACTATACATTTCAAAAAATAATAACAGGATGCAAGAAAGTTGTATGCATATTTCATTTGCTTGCTCCAAAGTATCTCCTGTTTTAAGAGATTAAAAAAAAAAAAAACCTATTCCATAATTGCCTTTAATATTTAGCAGGCTATAGTGTCAGGTAAAAGTTAATCACCCAAAATAGGACCAGCATAATTTTTATTAATGCCGGGGATGAAGGAGCTTTACATAAATGAAATCAGATCCCCTGCCCACTCAGCCTTCAGAAATTGGTTTATAAATTTTAATATTAATTAGTGTCATTTAAAATACATTTAGAAGTTTGAAGGCATAAGGTCATTGGGTAATCTAATTATTGTATCCTGCCTTATTCTTATATCTCTTCTGTTTCCAATGATTATAAAATTCATCTTCAAACAAATTGGTGCTATGCTATATCTAAATTCCTTCTGCAACTCCATAATGAAGGGTAACCTCTTTAATAAGTTAAAGATAGTTTGCATGATGAGTCCCACTTGTGCCTGGGGCTCCCTAAAACATTGAGTTGTGAATGATTCACATGCATAGTACTCTTTCACCCCTCTACTTGTTTGTTTCAGAACTGATCAAAACCACCATCCAGGGTGAGTTGTTGGGGTCCTTCCTAAAGACCTCTATGAATGTCTTGGATTTTAAAGGGTCTGGGGAGCCCTGTTGGCATAGTGGTTAACAGCTCAGCTGCTAACCAAAAAGTCAGCAGTTCAGATCCATCAGCCACTCCTTGGAAACCCTATGGGGCAGTTCTACTCTGTCCTATAGGGTTGCTATGAGTTGGAATCAACTCGACGGTAACGAGTTTTGTTTTATTTATTTATTATTGTATGTCAGGGTTGGAGCCCTGGTGGCGCAGTGGTTAAGAGCGTGGCTGTTAACCAAAAGGTCAGCAGTTTGAATCTACCGCTTGCCTCTTGGAAACCCTATGGGGCAGTTCTATTCTGTTCTATAGGGTCACTATGAGTTGGAATTGATTCAATGGCAATGGGTTTTTGTTTATTGTACGTCAGGCACTCCTCTAAGGTTTTATGTTTAGAAAGTCATTTAATTCTCACAACAGCCCTCTATGGTAAAAAAAAAAAAATGTTAATTCCATTTTATAAATAAGGAATTGAGGCACACAGGAGTTGGCAAAAGTCATTGGTCTAATAAGTGATAATATTGGATTGAATTTGGAAAGCCTGACGTCAGATTCTCTGTACTTAATCACTACTCTGCAGAGGACCCTGTGTACGCAGCTATAATTTTACTGACCCTGTTGCATTACAAGTATTTGTTCATTTTCATTCTCCTCTGTCACTTTCTTGAGAACAGTGGCCAGTATTATTCAGATAGGTGCAAATAAATTCCTATCATAGTACTTATTACCCAATTAGTGAATAATAAAATTGTGCTTAATTTAGTTAGATTTTGAAAACATATATATATATGTATATTCTCTTGTCTTTTGTGCAGTTCCTGGCACATATAAATATTCAACTAACTTTTCGAAAGGATGGAAGAAGAGGAAAAGATAAGTAAGGAAGAGGGAAGGAGGGAAGAAAGGAAAGCTAAATCTAATGGAGGGAATAAAAAACAGGTCAGAGGGGAGTGGTGGACTGGGAAAAACATTGAAATGTTCCAGGACCACATTCATCAATTATACAAGTCCTTTTCCCTTGGAGGAAGCATTTAATCTCTGTGGGGCTCCACTTTTCATCTGTAAAGTGAGCAAGTTGGACTGAATATTATCAAAAGTCACTTTTGGATTTATTGCTCTATTTCAAAATAATGAAAAAGTTGAGGGTACAGTGAGGATGACAGGTATTGTTAGTGTTTGTGTCCATACTTGTTTGACTTTAATTGCTCTGATCTCTCCAACACACAATCAGTGACCTTCACGCAACACTCATACACCTCTAACTCACAAGGAAATGAGAATTACAGAGTTTCTGTTACTTAACGCATATCTTTAAAAAGTTTTACAACCCTGAATGAGTATGTATTGAAAGGAGGGACAACCCAGCTACTTACTGTGGAATATATTAACCATGGATAATGGACAACAAAGTCTCTTTACACTATTGTTTTTTATCTGTAGGGACTCATGTTAGAATTGTTGCTGTTGTTATATGACATTGAGTCAACACCCGGTCATAGCGACCCCATAGGACAAAGTAGAACTGCCTCATAGAGTTTTTCAGGCTGTAATCTTTACAGAATTAGATTGCCATATCTTTCGCCTTTGGAGTGACTGGTGGGTTTGAACCACCGACATTTAAGTTAGCAGCCGAGGGCTTAATCACAGTGCCAACTGGCCTCCTCAGGCTAGCTTAGTATTGACCGCAACTCTCTGAGACATGGGAATTTATAAATGTTCTTTTGGTCTGTGGGAATATAGGACTCCCTTGGAGGTGCAAGTTAAGGCACTAAGCTGCTAACTGAAAGGTTGGGGGTTCAAGTCCACTCAGAAACACCTCAGAAGCCTAATAATCCACTTCCAAAAAATCAGCCACTGAAAGCCCTGCGAAGCACAGTTCAACTCTGACACCAACGGGGTCGACATGAGTCTGAATCTACTCAGTGACAATTGGTAGGTAAGGTACAGGGACAGAGATGTCACAATTTTTTTTTTCCTTCTTCTGTTCTTCCTTAGTTAAAAAAAAATTCTATGCAAAAGAAGGGTGTCAAAAGTAATAAATGACAAAGTAGTTCACCTATCTGAGAATAGATTTCTTCCATAGTTTATAAAGAAAATTTTGGTAGCTAAGGTAAATGAAAACCTTTAAAGTTTCTGTGAAATAAATGTTTACATAAAAAAAAGTAAAAGAACACTGAGGTGGTGATCTTACTACTATTTATAAGATAAAAATCTCTGAGGAAAAAGTCTTAATTGATAGTTTATGCCCAAAGATATTTGAGAGGCTTTTCTTCTCAGCCCAGTTCCCAAAAGTATAGAGAGGATCCAAAAAAAGTATTTCATACAGAAACATACAAATTATAAATCTATGCACTATAAAATGTTACCTGTGGGCAAGTGTATTTTTTGTGCATTGTTTGTGTGAGTGTGCGTATTTCAGTACTACAAACTCCATGAGCAGACCTCAGAGCAGAGAAGGCTACTACATCCGTTTAGAAATACTTTGGACTAAGGAAAAAAAAAAAGTTCCACTCATTTTCTTATAGAAATAAGAAATGATGCATAATGATTAAAAAGCAGAATACTTCTTTTCAAAGTTATTTGAATTCCTTCCCTCAAAAATGGCTAGAATGATTTCATTACTTTTTAAATTGAACGTGATAAAAATTTTAGCTTTGCCTACCATTTACCATGGCCATGCTCTTCTAATATACATGTTGTTGTTGTTATGTGCCGTCGAGTCAGTTCTGACTCACAACGATCCTATGTACAACAAAAAGAAACACTGCCCAGCCGTGTGCCATCCTCACAATCATTGTTGTGTGTGAGCCCATTGTTGCAGCCACTGTGTCCATCCATCTTGTTAAGGGTCTTCCTCTTTTTCAGTGACCTTTTACTTTACCAAGCGTGATGTCCTTCTCCAGGAACAGATCTCTCCTGATGGCCTGTCCAAAGTGTGTGAGATGTAGTTTCGTCATCCTTGCTTCTAAGGAGCATTTTGGTTAGTTATACTTCTTTCAAGACAGATTTGTTCGTTTTTTGGCAGTCCGTAGTATATTCGATATTCTTCACCAACACTATACTTCAAAGGCATCAATTCTTCAGTCTTCCTTAGTCGCTGTCCAGCTTTTGCATGCGCATGTGGTGATTGAAAACACCATGGCTTGTGTTAGGTTCACCTTAGTCTTCAAGGTGATATCTTTACTTTAAAACACTTTAGAGAGGTCTTTTGCAGCAGATTTGCCCCATGTAATGTGTCCTTTGATTTCTTGACTGCTGTTATGCTGAATAAAGTTCATACTTTCTTTTCTTTTTCCTTTACGGTTAGTGTTAATACATAGATTGATAATTTTATCTGACCCCTCTGAACACTCGGACCTTTATTCTGGCCTCTTCTTCTTCATTCCACTTGAAGCATATGAGCTACCATTGTACCGGCAGGCTTTCATTTCAGGCACAGAATTCCACCAGATTAAGCATCTGCATGGCTGATGTCTACACCTCCTTGATGTCTTTGTTAGGGCTCAGTGACCAATCTATTATAACTGTAAGCTCCTCCCCACCACGAGGTAAGACTTTTTTGTTTTTAAGTTGTAAATATACAAAATGAAATGAAAAATCCCTGCTTTAGAAAACTCTATGTATTGCTCAGAAAATTCTGAAGAAGGTTGGTATTTATCTACTAAGCGTTCTGCAGACAGCTTCTACAGTGAGTGGTATTGGATTTGATAGTCTCCAAATTCCCATGTGATCATCCTAAGGACACCTTGTTTATTGCATTTTTTAATAGTATATGGCCTATCTTTCCACCTAGTATCTCTAATTTTAAAGTTTCTGATGTCCCCAAAGGCTTGAAAATGTTACGTGAGATTAGATTTAGCTCATTTCATAAACATTAATACCTATTCCATTTCATTTTTAAAACTTTTTTATATCTTGGGGGCTGAATTTGCTCTACATATGTGTGTGTGTGTGCACGTGTGTGTGAGAGAAAAAGAGATTAAGAAAAAGTTTAGATTTAGATTGTTTAAATACAGGAGAGGGAGAGAGAAGTTTAAAACAATTACAGGGACAGTGATCCTGTATGTTGATTAATTGAAACAGAACAGGGATAGTTTATTACCAAAATATAGGGGTTTATGCAAATATTAAAATCTGTATATCCCTGGTGCTTATATATTTGATGTAGTCATTAGGTAGAAATGGAATACCATCTTGATATAACACAGAATGTTTATATGACAATAAACATAACAAATTTAAAAGGTGGATATTATCAGTAAGAAAATATATGCCTTAACAATCCCCAAACTAAAGGTTCTAAAGAATTAAATGTTTAAAAACAGAAAGCATTATTTGTGAATATGGGAAGGAATGGTGCATATTTTTAGCTCCTTCCTTTTCTCTTCAATATTTATTCATTTTGAAGTCTCTGTTGTAAATTTATCTTTGAAAGATTGAGCCCTGTCTTGTTCAGTTTTTCCCAGTCCCCAACAAAATTTCCTGTGTATAATAAGCACTTAATATTATTGGTTGAATTAACATGTCAAATATCTGTTTGCACTTCAGATATACTCTCTGCTCGTCTCTACCATCTCCTCTACCTCAGGAGGCTGACTTATTTGGTTTATATCACTTTATGTATTTATACCCTTTGGCCTCTGGCTTCCCACAAAGTTTGACCAACAGAGAACTCTGGCAAGAAATGGGAGAATGAGGTCAGCAATTTTATTCTGCTACCTGCTTCCTTGCAGGAGCGTCATGCTGGCTCTGTGCCTAAACCGAAGGTCATAGTCATCCAAGGCAGCCCATCTCACATATCTCTTGTTCAGGGTTCTGTTATTATCTCCAAAGTTCTGTATTATCTCTTTTGATTTTCTAATACCCTGCCGTACATTTTGACATAGGTCCCTTATAAACTCTTCTGAAATAGTTCTAATTTGCATATATACTCTGAGTCTCTGATGGATATTCTAATGGCCATTTATAAGACTGAATGGTTTTTGAAAATTAATAGCTTACAAATAAGCAACATACAAATGCTGGCTAAACAGTGTTTACGTTGTTAATATAACTTCTGTTGACCCATCTTCCTTCCTGTTAATTTATGAGACACATAGAACAAATAGAGGGCAGTGAGATCATGGTGTTTCTTGACCCTGTAGACCTCTGAAGTATCAAAAAAAAAAAAAAATCAAATAAACTAAAACAAAAAATTTTACTCTTTCCTCCTCACAATCAATAAAATTTTGAAGTGGCCAAGGTTTAGAGAGAAGAAACTTCTTCACAGGTCACTGCATTTAAAGTGTAACTCCCTCCAGAAAACTGTCTTTTTTAAGTATTATCTTAAATAATCCTCAAATGGTCTTAGACTGTTATCTGTAATGCTGTTTTTATAGTTTAACAGTCCTGTGTCTGCTCGGTTAAAATTGGGCCATATAGCCTGTGGCACAGTAAGTATAGGTGCAGATTATGGAGCTGCCCCAGCACTCAGCGTACTTTACTGATACTTAAACAGATGGCATAGTAGCAGTTTTTTAAAGATTGGGATGACCATTATTTTTTGTGCTTCCTTCCTTCTCTTTCATGCTTCTTTTTTTGACAGTGATATTAATAAACTGATTTTAACACATAATTGCTACTACCCACTAGTTTTTATTCCCACTCTCCAAACTGCATCTAGCAGAGGTAACTCTGGTCCTTTCAGAGTTAGGGGCAGGGTAGGGGTGGTTCATTAGTAGCTGAGATAAAAAAGCACAGAATTGTAGCTAGTGCATGATAAAAAAAAAAAATATTTCACCCTAAATGGCTTATTTATTCTTCTAATAATCCTTATCATCCAATTTGCCAGTCCTGGTTTATGCCTCTTGACCTACTATAATTATAAATAGTAACTCTTTTATTCTCAAAAGTGTTCTGATTTGGGCAATAAATTATAAGCAAGATATTTCCTGAATTACATCTTGAACCCAAGGTAGGGTTGCCAGACATAGCAAATTGCGTGTCCATGCAATATTTGGAACACACTTATACTAAAAAAAAAAAAGAAAAGAAAAAAAATTGTTTCTTTAGAAATTAGATTTAACTGCTTTATTTTATCTGCCAACCCTATCAAAAGGAAACTAGAATATTGCAGTGAAATAGCAGCAGCCCATGAAAGCAGCAGTCAGGAAATCAAAGGATGCATTGCATTGAGCAAATCTGCTGCAAAAGACCTCTTTAAAGTGTTAAAGAGAAAGATGTCACTTTGAGAACTAAGGTGTGCCTGACCCAAGCCATGATATTTTCAATTGCCTCATATGCATTTGAAAGCTGGACAATGAATAAGGAAGACCAAAAAAGATCTGACGCGTTTCAATTGTAACGTCGAAAAGAATATTGAATATACACCATGGACTGCCAAAAGAACGAACAAATTTGTCTTGGAAGAAGGACAACCAGAATGGTCCTTAGAAGAGAGGATGGTGAGACTTTGTCTCACATACTTTGGACACGTTATTAGAAAGGACCAGTCCCTGGAGAAGGACATCATGCTTGGTAAAGTAGAGGGCCTGTGAAAAAGAGAAAGATCCTCAAAGAGATGGATTGACTTGGTGGCTGTTTAACGATGGGCTCAAACATATCAACAATTGTGAGAATGGTGAAGGACTGGACAATGTTTTATTCTGTTATACATAGTGTCGATGTGAGTTGGAGCAGACTGGAAGGAACCTGACAACAGCAACCGGTGCCCTTATCTTCCACTAGTCTTCAAAATACCTCAAAACCAACATTAAAAGGAAAGAAGATTCAAAATTTCCTCCAATCGTATTTTTAAAGTTTTTTAAGTATGAAAGTGTTAAATTCATGGAGTAAAAATATATTTCAACAAAATATAAATAAAAGGCTAATTTTTCTTCTCCCCAGGTGGTGAGTTTTCTGCCTATTCCAGAGGTAGACATAAATAATTAACTTTTTGCATACCCACCCTACTTCTTCTACATATATTTTAAATTTTATATATACAGAAATATACACATTATAAATATTGTAAACATAGGTAGCTAGGTAGAAGAATAGCTGTATAGGTAGACAGATGCATACATAGGCAGATATTTAAAATCTCTGTATGTTAGTGTCCATTTCACTCACCTCTCATCTACCGATTTATCTAATATTTTTCTTATGCAAATGTTATCACCCTATACACACTCACCTATATTTGCGCTTTGAAAATTGTTACGTAAGTGCATATATAGAGTTATGCCATTCTTTATTACAAATATGGAATTTATTTAATCAGTCCCTTCTTCAAGGCCATTTAAGTTATTCCAGGGATGTTACTATCATAAACAATGCTTCGCCACACATTTATGAACATCATTGTGCTCATTTTTAGGTGGTGGTTACTGTTTTAAGTTGCCGTCAAGTGAGCTCTGACTCATGGAGAGCCCATGTACAACAGAGTAACACATTACCCAGTCCTGTGCCATCTTCAGAACGACTGGTGTGTTCCAGTCCATTGTTGAGGCCATTGTGTATTTAGAGTGCCTTCCAAACTAGGAGGCTAATCTTCCAGCACTATTTTGTACAATATTCTGTTGTGATCCAGAGGGTTAGGATTTTTATTGGCTAATTTTCAGAAGTAGATCACCAGGCCTTAATTCCTAGTCGGTCTTAGTCTGGAAGCGCCAGTGAAACCTGTTCACCATGGGTGAACCTGCTGGTATTTATAGCATAGCTTCCAGCATCATAACAACACACAAGCCACCACAGTATGACAAACTGACAGATGAGTGGTGGTTCACTGTATTAGCTAACATCTGTTTATGAATTACTACCTGTTAGGCATTATTCTAAGTATTTTATATATAATAATTTAATCTTCAAACAAGGCTATCCTCCCTTTTTGTGGGAAACTAACAACTTTCAATTAATTTTGCTTTTATTACACTTATTCTTTTATATATGTTTCCTTCTAAAAATGTGAAAGATAAATTATTTTAGTGATTTTGTAGCCTCATAAACAATAGCTATTGCACGACTCCTGCCAAAAATAAGGAAACCAACAAGCTGACACCATCCCACATTCCTCCCCTCCACCTCCCTCCCAATTTTTGGTATATTTACTATATTTCTATATTGTCAGGTATTATTATTTTACACAGTATTTGCATCTGAATGTCCCACAGTTGTTTAATCCTCTTTATTTAAATGGAGTCAGTGTGTATCCAGTGTTCCCTTTCAAGAGAAATATTACTGCAGTTGCAGGGCTATTTGCAGACAGTAGTTTTTCTCACAAACATGCACATTAAAAAAGTGTTTCTTGTACAAACAGCATAATCTTCATATTCCTTTGCTGGGCCTTCCTCCCTGTGCCACCTTGTAGTATCAACTGTGCAGACCCAAAGTTGCTGTTCTAAGTAAGGAGATACCATTTTTGCCCTTCAACCTTTGGAAATCTAATCTGTTATTTAAAATATGTAAAATCTGGGAGGCATGCATACTCTCCTATCCTATTCTTTTCTTACTCTAGTCCAATTTTCTATGCACTTTGAAGGCAGCCCCCTTATACTAAATTGGAATTACAAGTGTTCACCACATTCCTGCTTTCACTAAACATGTTATTTTCTATTTGTCAGCTAATTTCACAGGAAAAAGGGGAAAGGGAACATGTAAACTAACATTTTTAAATAAGGGAAAGGAATCTTAAAGCATCATTTGGCTCTTAGTTTTTGAAATGCTTAACTAAAAGAGAAATGACTATGAAATTTTAATTTTAAAAGTAATTATTCTGTGATCATTGTTTAAATATGGGTGAGTTATATATCATCCACAGATGAGAATGTCAACATGAGGGATGATTATTTACGACAGTGACAATGAAGCTAAAACCGTCTCCTACAATTATAAAAATAAAAAAAAAAAATTTTTTTACTATATCATAATAAAACAAGTATAAAATCAAAATTCAAAAATTAGAGCAATTATGAAGATAAAGATGATTTAATATTTGTAATTAATGTTGTCAGTTTTGGTATATGGATACTTACCCAGCTTTATGTGTTTTTTTTTTCAGATGATAAAATACAATTCATGGCATTTTGAAATTTGAGAGATTGCCAAATAACTAAAAAGACATTTTTCCTTTGTTTTTCTACATTTGCTGCAAAACCTACTGTCTTAGGCTGAGTTCTCTAGAGAAGCAAAACCAGTTTAGTGTATAAACATATATAGAGAGAGAAATTTATAACAAAGAAATGGCTCATGCAGTTGTAGAGTCTGTAATGTCCCAAGTCTATGGTTCGGTAGAGAAGCTTCTCCTAATTCTCCTAGCCACAGGGGCTGGTGAACCGAAGATCGGCAGGCTATACAACAGGGCTGTTTCTCACAGGTTGTGAAGATCTACAGATCCCAAGATTGTCAGACAAGACCACAGGTAAGCTGCTAGCTCAAGTCCCAAGAACAGGAGGTCAGAAGAACAGAAGCCAGGTGCAGAATCCAAAATGAAGAAAAGCCCCTGATTCCTGCCTGAACATCTACCCATACTTGATGCAGGCCACGCCCAAGGAAATTCCCCTTCAATTGATTGGCTACTCACAGCCGGTCCCATCCTGGGAGTGATCAACGTATCAAATCTCAACGGGGAAGTCATCACAACAGTATATGACTGCCAAAACACTGAGAATTATGGCTTAGTCAAATTTACACGCAATCTTAACCATCGCACATACATATAGTTTCAATCTTTTTCATTCCTTCTATGGAAAGAATATTACATATTCCTTTCTCCAATATGTATAGCTTTGTTCGATGTCGAATAAAGGCTATCACAAAAATTTAGGTGTTTTTTTTTCTGCTCATTAAGTTTTTTTTCATAACACAGGACATTAATCATTTATTTTGAATAGATGGTTTTGAAAGAAATTAGTTTATGTTGTGAAAGTAATGATAGAAATCATTAGTAGATTATAAGATATGTAGACAATAAGAATATATGACATCTGACAAAGATACATAATTAGGAAATTTAGCTAGAAAACCGAGAAACTGAAATCTAAAGATGATATATGTAATTGGGGAGAATCTGACAATTATTTGCCTTTAATAAGCAATAATTTTGTCTAACTTTTAACCATCTTATTCAGAAATTTTCTGAGAGTAGAGCTCTTTATCTTTTTTATACATATTCTGCCTTGAAATATTTATATGAGTTTATTGCCTGAATTCTAATTTCAGGCTTGAGAGGAACAAACCTCTTCTTTTTTCAAAATCCAGGATTATCTCTTTATAATTCAGCATTAATTGTTAGCTAATAAACTGAATTAATAGATATGAGCTGCTCTGTCACTGTTTAAGACTGAGGGAAAGAATAGAGTTGACCGTAGAAATGATAATATCTCATTTCATGTTTCCAGTTACAAAGTACAAAATCTTTTATTGTATTTCTTTTCCAGTCAGTAAGTTTTGAGTTAGTGCAGATAAAATTACATGCAGATATAATTACTTAGGTTTTTTTCTTTTTTTTTAAGTAATTGATTCTAACCTTAGAAGGCAACCAGTTTTACTAAATGGAAAAGACAGACAAAGATATATACTATCATCTATTAGTACTCTGGAAACGCTGGTGGCGTAGTGTTTAAGCGCTACGGCTGCTAATCAAAGGGTCGGCAGTTCGAATCCGCCAGGCGCTCCTTGGAAACTTTATGGGGCAGTTCTACTCTGTCCTATAGGGTTCCTATGAGTCAGAATCAGCTCGACTGCACTGGGCTTGGTTTTGGTTTTATTAGTACTCTAAAGCCTTTTAACAATTTTTTTACTGTGTCACCCAAACTCAAGTGGTTGAAGCACAATGAGCACTAAGGGAAGAGTGTTGGTGTGGGACTAACACCAGCCATAAAAAATATAGAGGAATTTTGTTCTAACTGTGGTATTGGTGAAGAATAATGAATATATCATAGACTGCCAGAAGTACGAACAAATCTGTCCTGGAGGAAGTACAGCCAAAATGCTCCTTAGAAGCAAGGATAGTGAGACTTCATCTGCTGACTTTGGACATGTCATCAGAAGAAACCAATCCCTGGAGAAGGACATCATACTTGGTAAAGCAGACTGTTAGCAAAAACGAAGGAGACCCTCCACAAGACAGATTGACACAGTGGTTGCAACAATGGGCTCAACCATAGCAACAATTGGGAGAATGGTGTAGAATGAGCAACGTTTTGTTGTGTTATTCGTAAGCTCACTATGAGTCAAAGCTGGTTCCACGGCACCTAACAACAACAGTAACTGCATGCAAAATTTAGGCTACTTCCATCATTATTCTGAATACACTTTATCAGTCACTGATATATGGTCAAGACCTTAGAAAGAAGGTGTAATGTGCCCATTTATAGGACAATCATATCTGTAAGGCAGAGATAGCGTTATGAAGATCACCTCAATGATTAAAACATGCAGGATATTGATATGGTCCTGTGGCAGTTGCTTTGGCATTATCTAGGACTGAATAATTAGCATTATCAAAGACTCTAGGAAATAGGGAAATGTATATTAACAAACTGCACAATAAACTGAACTCAGTAGGATACAATAACAAAGGAGGTTTATTATTAATATAATTATTATTTTGCTACCACTGTATTTACAACATTTTCTGTTGAATCTCCCGTTCTATCTTTGCAGTTCTAGGAAGATTCCTTGGTTTCTCTCATCACTATCAACTATTAACCAACAATTTAATTTCCGGACATTAAAAGGATCTGGCCCTTGCAATGTTAAAACATCTACTTATTATCCAGCTAAAACTCCCTTGATCCCCAGCTCAGTCCTGATATACTGGAAACCTTTAGGAAGGAAACATATTGGAGCATGGTTAACATCTTCTATCTCCTTTGCCACTGGCAACCATATTTACTCTGCTGTTTCAGATTCCTGCAGGGTCAGGCCTAAGGGTATCTAAAACCTTTCTCATTTTCTTGAGGATTTGTAAGACTTACTGAGATAGGTGGGTTGTTTATCTCTCACTTAAATTATAGCTTCTATGACATTTTTATCATGCCATTTTATCAACTTGACTCTGCTATAACAGCACTTCACTTTCAAAACTATAACCATTACTTTTTTGTTGTTGTTGTTCAAATTCAAAGTACCTCAAACATAAGGCTGGTGCATGTAACAGATTGTAGGGAATATCTTTCCATAGCAATGAACAAAGGCTAATGGGTTTGGTACGTAAAGCTGCTTGGCTTTATTTCAACAAAAGTAATCTAATGGCAGTTCTCAGAATGTATGTATTGTATCTCTGTATGAAGAGCAGGAAGTGCCAACTAAAATATGCCCTAATTCCAACTCCAGAGATTTTTTTTTTTTTTTCACTCATACAAGGCAGGCTATTTGTTAGCTGCCATAGAGCTAGCCCTGACTCATGGTGACCACATGTGTTACAGAATAGAACTGTTCCATAGGGTTTTCTTGGCTGTAAACAGAAGCAATTCACCTGGTCTATCTTTTTTAGAGCCACTGGGTGGGTTTGAATTGCCAATGTTAAATTAGCAGCAAATCACAAACCTTGTGCCACTGAAGAACTGTTCATGTCTCTTTTAGATGATGGGAGCACTTTAAGTATCAGAGCATAGAGACAGCATGGTGTAGTAGCTAAGATCAGAGACTGGAGCGAGAGGTGCCAGCCACATTATCCACTATATGACTCAGGAATGTTATTTCACCTTTCTCTGATTAGTTTCCTCAACTGAAAATGTGAATAACCAAAACACCAAAACCAGACCCATTGCCCGTCAAGTCGATTCCGACTCATAGTGACCCTATAAGACAGAGTGGAACTGCCCCATTGGGTTTTCCAGGAGCAGTTGGTGGATTTGAAATGCTGACATTTCAGTTAGCAGCCAAACATTTAACCACTTCATCACCAGGGCTCCAGTGTGAATAACAGCAGCATGTATTTCATAGTGTTGCTAGGAGGATTAAATGGTTTATTTGTAAAGTGTTTTTAGCAGTGTCTGGCTCAAAGTAAGCATTACATAAGGGTTTATTAAATACGTGCATTGAGAGGGTGAATAACATTAGGTCAGATAGCTTGAATACAATGAAAAATCACCACCTTGAGCTATTGGGTATCAGGAATATATGAAAAATGTAAATTGTTTAGTCATAGAAGTTGTTTTATTCTTCCTTGTCATGATCCCATCCTGAACTGACTGAAATTCTACCAAGGCTGCTTTCCCTGTGGGGTTTCTGACTTAGCAATAAACTTAAAGAAATCAACAACAAACTGTAACATCTTCCCTGGTACTTAAGAGTACTTTTCTGTTTATCCTTAATTAGTAATTTTGAATTTTTTTGCCATTCCTCTTACTGATAAACTTTGGAAGGATTATGATCTAGTGTGAGAAGTCTCAATATATGACAGAATTTGACTTAACGAAGCAAGTAGTTCTAGGAAGAATATGTAAACGGAAGCCAATTAAAACAGTATTAGGCATATAATCAAAGTTATTTTGTCACTCTGTGGCAGAATTTTTCTCCCAGGACTGACTGATGAAGCCTCTCCCCCTTCTCTATCACTTTTCTTGCTTTCTCCTCAGGAACGTCACCCCTCAAACAGTGAACACTTTTTAATGTACCATACATCACTATTTTCCATAATAAAAAAGTTAACAAATATAATTTCCTATTCAAAATAATCTCCCTACCACCACCATCCCAGACTTCAGAAGCAGTCTTTTTAAATAGTAATTTCTTTTTCTAATATACTTTCTAGAATTTTTAACTATGTCTAATAAATGTAGACATATTGATCGTATACAACGAATATGCTAGATCTGAAATTTTAAGGGCTTTGAGTTTCCTGTTATTATCATAAACTCAACATAGCTGTAACTGAACTTATCTTTTGTCTTCTGCCTCAGAAGTCTACCTATTGCCTGCAATGTTTATTTAAGATAGCCATAATTCTACCAGTGACTTACGTATGACCTAAATTCATGCTTGGATTCCCCTTTTAGTCTTACACAAATTTACCATGATGCCATGCCCACACTTCAGTAGTTACATATCTTTCAATAATGAGTTCTTGTTCCCATTGACAACATCTTGGTTCTCATCACAGAAGAAAAAAAGACAACTGCAATAGCCTCAAAAATGTTTCCTCTTTGTCTTCTTAACATTTCATAGATATACCCTCTATCATTTTCTTATTTTGTTGTGAAGTATTTCACAAATCCCCTCAACAGTATTTACTGGCTGCTGAGCAAAATGTGCCCAACTTTTCTTCCATTAGTATCTTAGACAGAAGTTTCTGGTCTTTATGTCCCAGGTCCTCACTAAGCTGATCTTCAACTTTGAACCTTAGCCCACTTCCTTATCCTTTCATGGAGTTTCCTTGTTTTGTTTGTTTGTTTCTTCCTTGCAATTACTTATTTCCTCCATAAGCCATTCAATGACAATTTCAGACACAATAAATCCTGCCTTCTTACAACTCAGTGATATTAATTTCAGTACTAAATATGTGATATTCATAATTTGATTTATGGAACACAAAATACTTATTGCACTATTTTATTTCTTCCAATGAATTCAAATTGAGGTAGTTGCTGTTCTTTATTTTGTAGTTAAAGTAGAAAATTACTTTTCTTTTGATTTTAGAATATAGGAGCAAAATAGAAAAGAGTTTGATTGATGTGTTTCTGTCAGATTTTATGAAATTTTTTTGTCAGATTCTATTTGCATGATTTTACTTTGGTGCAATTTGGAATATATCTCAAACTAACTTGATGTTTCAGGAATAAAAACCAGTTCAAATGTAAGTCAGGGTTTAAAAAAAATCCATACAATGCAAAGCCAAATTACTAAATTTTATATAATATAAAATTGATTCATAATTAAGTAACAATGGTTTCTTGGCTTCAAGTTGCATCAAATATAGGGGGTAAAATAGCATGACTCTTCAAATTTAAACTTTATATATCTTAAAGAAAGACAGGTTTGATCACATTATGCTTCTTTTGAAAGATAACTTAGAAATTGAATTGATCAAGGCCTTAGAAAGGGGGCTAGACATATGAGAAAGGAAGATAAACATACCTCACGGTAATAGGAAACATGATTTCTTATTGTATTTATGTATTTACCTACAATTTGGTTTTCTTGATTTCTTCCCCCATCAATGCAAATTCTCACTTTTAGTTTTTATGCTTCACAAAATGAAGATTCCATTTGCAAAGACTGATGGGTTTGTTTGCCATGCCGTATGGAGAGAAAACATCTGCCAATTCATTCTTTTATTTTTATCATTATTTTTCATGGTGTGACAAATTTTTCCATATTTAATTCAATTATTTAACTGTGGTTCACTGACTTAAACTATAAACACAATGACAAATGGTGAAATAATGTGATTAGATCAAGTCATTTACACATAAATTATTCTAAATGGTTCCATGTTTCTCTCACATAAACTAAGTAGCAAAAGGCAATAGTTTAGAACTCTCCACAGGAGGGGAAGAAAAAGAAAATGAATAAATTGGATAACAATAGCAGGGTTTCAAATGGAAGCAGAGCAGAAAAAATAAGGCTGTTATTTTTGTTCTAATGCCTATACATTTCCAGAGAAGACTTTCACCTTAAGCTGAGATTGTTAAAAATGTCACTTGGTAGAAAGTTATTTTCCTAAGTGACTAATGGCTTCTAAAACCTCTCTTTTCTATTTCTACATTAACTTAAATTGTAGACTTATTATCATCAAAACTGAAGCCTGTCAGGTAAGTGTACCGTAAGCTATTTCAGTTGCAATTCATAGATTTTAACCTATGTGGAATAAGCTAAAAAAAAAAAAAAAAAAAGTAGGGACTGGTTTTTTTTGTGTTAAAAAGGTAACTTCTAAAAAATAAGATATTCATTGGATTTTTTTAAAAAATCTGGGAATATTGAATATGCCATAGACTGCCAGAAGAATGAACAAATCTGTCTTGGAAGAAGTACAGCCAGAGTGCTCCTTAGAAGCAAGGATGGCGAAACTTTGTCTCAAGTACTTTGAGCATGTTATCAGGAGGGACTAGTCCCTGGAGAAAGGCATCATGCTTGGTAAAGTACAGGATTAGTGAAAGAGAGGAAGACCCTCAATGAAACAGATTGACACAGGGGTGCAATGATGGGCTCAAGCATAGCAAAATTGTGAAGATTGTGAAGATGGCACTGGACCAGGCAGTGTTTCCTTCCATTGTACATAGGGACTCCATGAATTTGAATCAATGGCACCTAACAATGTCATATCACTTTGAAGAAGTCCTGGTGAAGTAATGGTTAAGCGCCTAGCTTCTAATGGAAAGATCAGTGGGTGGAACCCATCAGCTGATCCGCAGGAGAAAAAACCTGGCAATCTGCTCCTGTAAAGATTTCAGGTTAGGAAACCATATGAGGCAGTTCTATACTGTCCTGTAGGGTCACTATGAGTTAGAATCAGCTGGAGGGCACATAGCATACCACTTTCACTTAACACAATAAAGTTTGCAGCCGTAGAAGAGAATGATTCCAAGTGGCCCACACAGAGATCTTAGCTATTATATCGGTAAATATTAACATTAAAATGCATTTAAATAAGCAATTTGGCAAAGTCAAATTAATTGTAAATGATACCATTCTTGTTAAACATCTTTCTCATTTTATAAGGCATGATAATATTTTGTCATATTCAAAAAAAATAATACTAGAATTCAGTTTTAGAATGTGTTTGAGAACTCAGTAGGTTTTCTGCTATAATATATTTAAACAATAATAGTAATAGCTGCCCTACCTTTCTTAGTTTTTTGTTTTCCCTTGTTTTTTTGATTGATGGGAATTGACACGAAAATTACTCAAAGTTATAAAACATCTTTGAACTTGGAGAATGCCATGATAGGTTCTGTAGACACCAAGGTTAACAAGTCAAACATGGTCTTGGCCATTGTTGAATCTTGTATTATGTATTAAAATTATCAGGGAAGTAGCTGGGGCTATGAAATTGTATAGCAGAGGCATTTAAACTAGATTTATCATGGGAAAGAAAGAGGGGATGGGATAGACAGAAATGATAAGGAAAGTCTTCTCTGAAGAAAAAAACAATGCTGAGACTTGAAGTAAGAGCATAATTAAATAAAAACATAGGGTGAAGAATGCAGTGTATAAAAGAAAAAGGGAGAGACAGTACAAAATAAAAAATACCTTCGTTTTCTAATAGAAATGTTCAGACGGCATTTTGAAGTTAACATATTAGAAAAGAAATCTAGGTTAGATATAGCAATGAGGAGTTGTGTCATATAGATTGTGATTGAAGTCATGTAAACGGCAGAGATTTCTTGAGGGAGAATATGTCAAGGGCTGAGCTCTGTAATATCTGATGTTAAAGCATTCTATGAGGAAGTGGAACATTCATTGGAGACAGTTAGGGATGTTCAGAAGATTTGGAGGAAGTCCAAGAAAACATGGTTTCCTGTAAAAGAGGTGTCATCAAAAATATTATATACTAATGAGGGTTTAATTAAGACCAATGCTGTTGTAGTTAGGTGCCATCAAGCCATTTCTGACTCATAGTGACCTTATGTACAACAGGATAAAACAGTGTCTGATCTTGTACCAGCTTCACAATTGCTTGTATGCTTGAGCTCATTGTTGCAGCCAGGGTATCAATCCATCTCATTGTAAGTCTTTCTCTTTTTCCCTGACCCTCTACTTTACCAAGCATGATGCCCTTCTCCAGGGATTGGTCTCTTCTTATAACATGTTCAAAATATGTGAGGTGAAGTCTGGCCATACTTTATAATATGGGGCATTCTGGCTGTACTTCTCCAAGTCAGATTTATTTATTCTTCAGTCAGATGATACAATATCCTTCACCAACACCATAATTGAAAGGCATCAATTCTTCTTCAGTCACCCTTATTCATTGTTCAGTTTTCACATGCATATGAGCCAATGGAAAATATCATGGCTTGAGTAAGTTGCCTTAGTCCTTAAAGTAACATCTTTGCTTTTTAACACTTTAAAGAAGTCTTTTGCAGCAGGTTTTCCCAATGCAATACCAAACAATGTCATTAGGGATTAATTTATAGAGTTGTATTTGTTTTCCAAATGTACATAAAATTCTAAAAGGTGATGCATAAACATGATAAACAATTTTAATTCTGTGTATTGGAGGTCAGGATGATGTTTTTCTTCTTTTTACTTTTCCTGTATTTAAATTTTCTACGTAAATCATGTGATAAATCTGAAGTAAAGGTTTTCAAGATTGTTTAAACATAACTCTGAATTTCTTTTCCTTTTGAAGCAGAGTTATTTTAAAGTAGTATACTTTAGACTCTTTACTAAAATAAATCCAAGGAGAATGGTTAGTGTTTTAGGCAGTTACCAAGGAATTGCTACTTTTTAACAAAGTTTCTAGGGAAAGAAGAAAATATAAAAAATGGAATTACTGCAGTTGAATATTCACAAGTATTTATTAAATAGGAATGAAAAAAAGTAATTTCCAATTCTTTGGAGAAGAAAAAAGAAACTACTTAGGTGTTAATGAAGAGATAAATTAAGTAAAATTCAAGAAAACTGATTAAAAGAAAAAGAAGGGTGGTGTTTAGGACTGTATACATGAATGTGAATGGATCTAGCAAATCCTGCTGGGTTTTGCTGTCCTTCTCTTACAGAGAAGTTCTATTGTGTCTTAAGGAGTCTTTTGGGTACACTTGGGTATTTTCCCCGAGATAGGACATGTTGAGCGTAATAGGTAATATTACTCAATTTGTTTTCTTTTATAAACACCCATCTTTCGCCGCCAACTTTAGGAAGATACTTGTAAAAATTTTAACTCTGCAGTGCCAGTAGAATTTTAGATACACAATCCTGATAAATTTAACTGCATAATTCAAATTGCCAATAGGTAAGCAGAGAGAAAATAAGGAATTACCAATCCTTAATTTTATCAAATTACAGAAGGACACCAAGCACATAAGGATTTAAAAGGAAACTCTGTATTCTCTTATTAGAAGTTGTGATCTAATTCCAGTTAGGAATGCTTTTTTTAACTTTTGTCAAGATGAGTAGCTTTTCTAGCTACCACCCAATTTCAAAAGTGTGGATATGTGTCATAAATCTAATGCGCAGGTTCATTTTAATTTTGTCATTGGGGCTTTGTTATAATTATTCACTACGCAATAAAATTTAGAATAAATCAAATCTGCTTGAGTCATAATGCAATGTTTTGTTACTAAAACACCAGTGGGTCTTCTTAAAATAGTAGATCTTTGTTATAATACAATCTGACAAATTGCAATCATAATGGACAGTCTTTTTATGAATTATTAGAAATGTACAAAATCAGTCAAAGAAATCATAGAACAGGCCCAAAGCAAAACTAATTCTTTACGGTTTCTAATTGAAGTTTCTTTTGTAACAGAGAAGTTTCCTTCTTGGGAGTAGAACACAATTTCAGCATTGTTTTCATATATTCCTTAGCTGATAAAGTGTGTTATGATGAGATGTCAGAAAATAGAAAGCCATTACCAAGTCCGCTAAAGGGTTATATTATTTAGGGAAAAGATTGAAAAAATGTTTACCAGACTTGCAGGTTGTTGATACCCAAAGGCAAGAATCACTATGTTTGCTCCTTTATGGGTTGGCCGATAAAGAATGAGTGTATCATGTTGCAATTTGCAGGTTTTCCAGATACTTTTTAGGATAATATAACATTATGGATTGAATTGTGTCCCCCCAAAATATGGGTTTTAAATCCTAACCTCTACCTATGGTTGTAATCCGATTTGTGAATTAGTTGTTTGTCATGTTAATGAGACAGGATTAGGTTATGTTTACTATGTTAATGAGGCAGGATTAGGGTATATATTGAGTCAATCTCTTTTGAGATATAAAAGAGATTAAACAAAAAAGCAAGAGACACAGAGATGGTGGAAAAGAGATGCCACACTACATGAAGATCACCCAGGAGCAGAGGCTCAAAAAGACAAGGACCTTCCTCCAGGGCGACAGAGAGAATGCCTTTCCCCAAAGCCGGCAACCTGAATTCAGACTTCTAACCTCCTAAACTGTGAAAAGATAAATTCTGTTTGTTAAAGCCATTCAGTTGTGGTATTTCTGTTATAGCGGCACTACATTACTAAAGCAATTGTAAATACAGAACTTTCAGGATATGTTCCATTTCTGCTAACCGATATATTTTCTACATTGACAAATCCATGATTTGGACATAAGACAACTCTTAATCAAAGTGTCAGGGTTAGCTAACCTGGCAAAATCTTCATAGTTTAATTGTACTTAGTTTGGAACCTATGTCTGCTATTTTAGTTAATTAAAAATCGTATATGTGAACTAGATTGTTTCTTATGTGATAAAAGCTACAGATATGCTTGGAAGCCAGAGGACCCATTTGCGAGTTGTCTGGATTGACTGAGCTGCTAGCACTGTCACAGTGACCTAAGAGTCCAAATTGTTAGTGGGCCGATTCCCACTAAACATAGGCTGGCAGAACATCAAAAGAAACTGTGTAAACAACAAAAAATACCTGAATAAAATTTTGGCAAATACTGTTCATAATAAAAGTTCAGTTACAGCACAGAAAAGTTCTCTCCTAATTAAGAACCACTAAACCAATTAGGAATATAAGCCTTTGAATATTGTTAACAGGTAAGAACAAGCCTGGCTTGGAGGCCAGAAAATTTATTACGTAGTCTCGCATTCTCTCCTGATTTCTGTTTTGATGACCTATGGGCTTATATAATCTTAAAACATAAAATGAATTATCAAAATAATAGCTTAATTTTCAATTGACCAGAAATCTTATAGTTACTATCAAGACAATAACCTCATTTTACTGCTGAATAAACCAATACAATCATAAACCTAGACCATGGATTTCTGATTCCCAAACTAATATTCATTGAGTAGAGAAGACTGAATCTCTCATCAGAGATATTCTGACGGGGGGAAAAAAAAATAGAGTCTTAATGAGCAAAGTTTTCTCTCCTATTCTCATTTCACTTTTTTCTCTATTTCTATTCTCATTTTGTCATCATTATTTAGACATATTCATATTTAATTAAACATAGTTTACTTCTTCATTTCAGTTACATTAATATCTACCAGTGTCAATCAGAATCTGTAAACTTATACTATCCAGTTTTATATATTGAAAATTGTAGAGAAGAGTTTTAAATTGAGTCTAAACTAAGCCATCAGCTTGTTCAAATGTAGGTATATGAAAATGCCTTAACCTTTATATAGTTTAATTTCACCATTAAAGTGGGGTGCCTAGAATGATATAACATCTAAAACTTCAGAGCCTAAATTACTCACTATACCTATCCTGTAACTGTTTTCAGTTTCTCAAAATTTCCAAGTTGTGTCTCTCTACTTAATTCCCCCTCTTTAAGTGCTGGGCTGCTAATGAAAAGGCCAGCAATTTGAATCCATCCAAAGGTCTGGGAGAAAAGGCATAGCGATATGCTCCCATAAAGATTACAGCCTAGGAAAACATATGGAGCAGTTCTAGTCTGTCCTATAGGGTTTCTATGAGTCAGAATTGACTAGATGGCACACAACAGTAACAACTTCCTGATCCCTAATTTGTTTCTAATTATGGTTTCTAATTCTTCATGCTTTCTTAGACTGTACTGTTCTCTCTCCCCTTATCAAATCTGTAATCCTAAAGATTTTAGTAATCACCCTAAGTATGTACTTTCCATATCTTCTCTTCAAAGACATTGTTTCATTTAGACTTTTGAAGCATTGTGGTTACGGCTTTGATATATTTGGTGAAATATTAAAAATAGTCTGTTACCTACCAATATTCTTTTTATGAGTTATGTAGTAAAATACAATATTTTTCAAGAAATTATATCAGATGTTATTTCATGTTAACTACCATATGAATCCAGAGGTAGTTGTTTGAACAAAACAACGGTGTACTGCATGGTTTAAAGTCAGGACAGGTATGCATCGGGGTTGTATTCTTTCACAATACTTATTCAATCTGTATGCTGAACAAATAATCCAAGAAGCTGGATTAAACGAAGAAGAACCGTGCATCAGGATTGGAGGAAGACTCATTAACAGCCTACGTTATGCAGGTGGCACATCCTTGTTTGCTGAAAGTGAAGGGGACTTGAAGCACTTACCGAGGAAGACCAAAAACCAGAGCTTTCAGTATGGAGCTATACGGAGACTTCAAAGGTTCAGTGAAAAAGAAGAAAACCTTCAATGAGATGGACTGACACAGTGGCTGCATAACAACGATTGTGCACATGGCACAGGACCGGACAGTGTTTCATTCTGTTGTGCATGTTGTTGTTGTTATTGTTGTTAGGTGCCATCGAGTTGGTTTCACACTCATAGAGAGCCCATGTACCACAGAACAAAACATTGTCTGGTCCTGCATCATGCTCACCATCGTTATGCTTAAACCCATTGTTGCAGCCACTGTGTCAATCTGTCTCATCTCTTGAAGGGTCTTCCTCTTTTCCACTGATCCTGTACTTTACTAAGCATGATGTCCTTCTCCGTGGACTGATCCCTCCTGACAACATGTTCAAAGTATATTAGAAGCAGTCTCGCCATCCTTGCTTCTAAGGAGCAATCTGGTTGTGCTTTTTCCAACACAGATTTGTTCGTTCTTTTGGCAGTCCATGGCATATTCAATATTCTTCACCAACACCACCAATCAAAGGCGTCAATTCTTCTTTGGTCTTCCTTATTCATTGCCCAGCTTTCACATGCATATGATGTGATTGGAAATACCATGACTTGGGTCAGATGCACCTTAGTCTTCAAGGTGAGGATTTTTGTTTTCTTTATGTTGAGGTGTAATCCATGCTGAAGGCTGTGTTCTTTGGCCTTCGTCAGTAGGTGCTTCAAGTCCTCTTCACTTTCAGCAAACAGGTTGTGTCACATGCATAATGCAGGTTGTTAGTGAGTCTTCCTCCAATCCTGATGCCCCATTCTTCTTCATATAATCCAGCTTCTTGGATTATTTGCTCAGCATACAGATTGAATAGGTATGGTGAAAGGATACAACCATGACGAACACTTTTCCTGATTTTAAACCACTCAGTGTCCCCTTGTTCTCTCCTTGATCTGCCTCTTGATCTATGTACAGGTTCTTCATGAGCATAATTAAGTGCTCGGGGATTCCCATTCTTCACAATATTATCCAAAATTTGTTATGATCCACACAGATGATTGGCTATGCATAGTCAATAAAACACAGGTAAAACAGTGGTGGATTACATTGATTGATTTTCTAATGTTGAATCATCCATGCATAACTGGTATGGATCCTGCTTGGTCATGGTGTATTTTTTTTTTTTTTTTTTTTTTGATATGATGCTGAATTCTATTGGATGGAATTTTGTTGAAAAATTTTGCATTTATATTCATGAGGCAAATTGGTCTGTAATTTGCTTTTTTGTGTGTGTGTGTGTGTCAATGCCTGGTTTTGGTATCAGGGTTTCTGGCTTCATAGAATGAATTCATCAAGTACCTCTTCCTTTTCTATGTTCTGAAATAGTTTGAGTATTAGTGGTGTAAGCTCTTCTCTGAATGTTTGGTAGAATTCTCCATTGAAGCCACCTGGTCGAAGGCCTTTTTTTAGTTGGGAGTTTTTTTTCTTTTTTATTACCTTTTCAATCTCTTCTCTTGCTATGGGTCTGTTCAGATATTCAACATCATTTTGTGTTAGGGTACATAGAGTGTTTCTAGAAATTTGTCCATTTCCTCTAGGTTTTCAAATTTTTTGGATTATAGTTTTTCATAATACTCTGTTATGATCCTTTTTATTTCAGTTGGGTTTGTTGTAATGCCCCTCATTTCATTCCTTATTTGGGTTATTTGCATACTCACCTGTTTTTCTTTTGTCAGTTTGACCAATGGTTTGTAGATTTTGTTGATCCTTTCAAAGAACCAACTTCCAGTTTTGTGGATTCTTTCTATTGTTTTTCTATTCTCTATTTCTGCTCTGGTGTTTGTTATTTCCTTTCTTCTGGTGGCGGTGGTCTTTTGCTGTTCTCTTTCTATTTGTTCAAGTTGCGCAGCTAATGTTTTGATTTTGTCCCTTTCTTCTTTTTTGATGTGTGCATCTATTGCAATAAATTGACCTCTGAGCACTGCCTTTGCTGTGTCCCAAAGTTTTTGTTATGATGTGTTTTCAAATTCATTTGATTCTAAGAATTTTTTTATTCTATCTTTGATTTCCTCTATTACCCAGTGGTTCTTAAGAAGGGTGTTATTCAGTTTCCCTGTACTTGATTTTTATTCCTTGGTATTCCCGCTGTTAATTTCTACTTTAGTAGTGTTGTGATTAGAGAAGATACTTTGTATTTTCTCGATGTTTTGGATTTTGTTGAGGGTTTCTTTTTGGCCTAAGATGTGGTCTATTCTGGAGAACATTCCGTATGCATTGGAAGAGAATGTGTACTTTGCAGCTGTTGGGTAGAGTGTTCTATATATGTCTATGAGGTCATATTGGCTGACTGTGGCCTATTGATCTTCTGTACCTTTGTTAAATTTCTTCTAGATGATTTATCCTTTACCAAAAGCGGTGAGTTGAAGTCTCCTACTATTACTGTGGAACTGTCAATTTCTCGTTTGAGTGCTGTTAGAGTTTGTTTTGTGTATTTTGGAGCCCTGTTATTGGGTACATATATATTTATTATGGTTGTGTCTTCATGATGGATTGTCCCTTCAATCGTTATATAATGACCTTCTTTGTCTTTTATGGTTTGTTTTAAAGTCTATTTTATCTGAGACTGGTATTGCCATTCCTGCTCTTTTGTGGTAGCTATTCGTTTGATTTTTTTCCATCATTTTATATTTAATAAATTTATGTCTTTTTTTCTGTGGTGTGTCTTTTGTAGACAGCATATCGATGGATCCTGTTTTTTTGTCCATTCTGTCACTCTCTGTCTCTTTATGGGTGCTTTTAGGCCATTTACATTCAGCATAATTATTGATACATGCAAGTTTATTGCTGTCATTTTGTAGTGCTTTGTTTTGTGGTAGTGACATTTTCTTTGTTCCTCCTACTCTCCTGTGCTGCTTTCCTTTTGTTTTTGTTTGCTTGTTTCTATTGATTTTGTAGGTTTTGTGTTTACTGAGACTTCATGTTTTCCTTATTTTGATAAGTACTATTGTTAACGTAGTTTGTGGTTACCTTAAAATTTATCCTTATCTTCCTAGGTTTGAGCCAGTCTTTTATTACTTGGTATCACCTTGATTTCCTCTCCATTTGGAAGTTCTCTACCTACACCATTTATTCTCTCTTTCAATGTTCTGATGTTGTCATTTACAGATTAATCTCTGTGGTTCCCTGTTGTAAATCTTTTAGTTTTGATTTACCCTTGAGAGTTCATTACCTAGGTTGATATCTGACTGATGCAGTCTTCTAGATTCGTGCTGTTGTCTGATGTTGTTGGTTCTCTAACCAAAGGACTCCCTTTAATAATTCCTGTAAGTTTCTTTTATTTTTTACATATGCTCTTAATTTCTGTTTATCTGGAAATGTCATAGTTTCAGCATCATATTTGAACTAGAGTTTTGCAGGATATATTGTGCTTGTTTGGCAATTTTTTTTTCTTTCAAGGTTTTATGTATGTCATTGCATTGCCTCCTTGCCCACATAGTTTCTGCAGCATAATCAGAGGTAGTGTTATTGTTTCCCCTCTGTATGTGACTTTTCGTTTTTCTCAAGCTGCTCTCAGGATTTTCTTTGTCTGATTTTAAGGAGTGTGATTATGATATGCCTTGGTGATTTTCTTTTGGGGTCTATCCTATATGGGATTTTTCTGAGCTTCTTGGATGGTCAGCTTTTCATCTGTCATGATATTAGGTAAGTTTTCTGTCAGTAATTCTTCAGTGATCCTCTCTATATTTTCCATTTTCTCCCTTAGTTCTGGAACTCCAACCACTCACAAATTTTTGTTTTTGATTTTATTCCACATTGTTCTCAGGATTTCCTCATTTTTTCCTCTGGTTTTTCCACAAAGTGGTATCTAAGTATTTGTCTTCAACTTCGCTGATCTTGTCTTCCATTGTTTCCAACATGCTCCTCAAACTTCCTATGACACTGACCATTTCTGAAATCTTGTTGTTTATCTTTTGTATTTCAAATCGATTTTTTATATCTATTTGTGCAATTATTTTGACATTTTGTTCCTGTATTATCTCCCTGAATTCATCCATTGTTTTTTTCTGTCTTTTCCAGGATTTTGTCTACCTTTTCAACGATTTTACCTATCTTTTAGTCTTTTTTGTCTGCTTTTTCTTTCATCTCTTGCATGGCCCTGAATATTTAGAGATTTGAATGCCCTATCAGCCAGTCCCAGTGCCTTTTCTTCTGCCTGAAGGTCATCTGTTGTTTTATTTTGTATGCCTACTGGACCACCCTGCCCTGTTTTTTTATTATGTTTTGATTTTGTCTGCTGTCTTCAGGACGTTAATTATTCTTCATTTATTGGTTGTAGATTTGTTTGTTTCATCCTGCTTCTTTGTTTTATTTTATTATATCTGAGCAGGAAGGTTGGGCATTCTTTGTTGCATGCTTGTCTGTGGACACGATACATCTTGCCACTTTGTACAATGGGCAGGACAAGTTACTCAGCCATGGTGCTGCAGGACAGGTCCAGCAGAGGGGGATGACCTGAAATTGGTCGTTTGTGGCATGCACTGGAGCTGACAGAGTGGGGCCAGGGGGCAGTGCAGGGCAGGTTCCAGTAGACCATGCCTGGGCCACTTTGGGGTCCCATGCTCAGTACATGGTTCAGATAGGCAGGATGGGGGAGAAGACATGATGTGTGTGGCTAAGTGGGTATGGAGAAGAAGAGAAAGAGGAGAGAGAATCAGAGGCCAAGAAAAAAAAAAGAGAAAATGCTGAGTTAGCCTGCTATTGGAGTGTTTCAGGCCAGAGAAACCATGTACAGTTGGCTTTCTAGCTGGGCAGTGTGGCACAGCCCATCAAGAATGGACAGATATGATACATGCAGTCAGGTGGTCAGGATAAAGGAAAGGGAGAGAAAAATTTTTTAAAAAAGAAAAAAACCCTAGACTAAAAACTAACAAACAAACAGAAAGGCACATGCAGTCAGGAGAAAGGTAGGACAGAAGGTAGCGAGATAAGAAATGGAAGGGGACACACACAGAAAAAAAATATCCAGGCGGTTGGGAGGAAGGAAGGTGGAGAGAAACAAGAAATAGATGAAAAAAGAAGGAAAAAAATGCCCCTAGGGAGCCCATTACAAGTGGTTCCCAGCCAAGAGGCACTGCACAGCCCATTAAGGATTGGAGATGGCACACAGCACCAATTGCTCAGGAGAAAGGTGTGGAAGGACGGTAGAGAGAGACAAGAAAAGAAGAGAAAAAAATGCCTCAGAGAGCCCACTGGTGTGGTGGTGTGGATCAGAGAAGGGGCTCCCCATATGAGCGGCACTGCATAGCCATTCAAGAAGAAGCTGAGATGGTACATGGAGACAGGTGTTCGAAAGAAAGTAAGGAAGGAGGTGAGAGAGAGAAGGAACCAAAAGAAGCCAAAAAAAGAGCAACAACTGCAACATAAAATGGCACTGAAGGTGCTGGCCAGTGTAGATGGGGTGAATCCAAATGACAAGGAGCCAGCGTCTCTCTGATCCAGTGGCTGTGACAGTAACCCGCTGGAAAGCAGCAGAGACCAAGCAGAGGGAAGAAGGGTGGGGGTTGGGAAAGCGTGTATCACTGGTTAACTTGTGCTCTCTCTCCTGCTGGCAGCTCCATGAGGCTTCCTTCCAATACTCCCTGTCTGCCATTCTTGGTGGCTGAAGGGTCCAAGATGGAGAATCCATGCTGCATTAGAAGACCTCCAGTCTGTAGCTCTCTCTGCTCTCTGTCAGTTTTTTTTTTCCATTTTGTGCTTGCTTGAGTTCTTTATCCCTTCATTTGACACTTAGGGTTCCAGTATTGAACCTGTCTCTGGGCAACCTCTGTTTTACTTAGTTTTTTGGGTCTTTGCTGTGGAGTGATGGCCTGGTGATTCTGTCTATTGCACTATGTTGGGTCTGCCTCCCTCATCTCTCTCTGCAGATGTAGTCAATTTGATTTCTCTGTTTTCTGTTCCATGAGGTCCATGGGTTTAGTCACCTTTTTGGTTGTTGAAAAAGATACTTGCAATGAAGAAGTAATTGGTCTTACAAAATTCTGTCATGTGATCTCCAGCATTGTTTCTGTCATCAGGGCCATATTTTCCAACTACCCAGTTACGCAGTGCCGACTAGCAATCCTTTTCTTGGTTTCCAACTTTCGCATTCCAATCAGTAGTAATTATCAATGCATCTTGATTGTATGTTTCATCACTTTCAGACTGTATAAGTTGGCAAAAATCTTTAATTTCCTCAACTTTGGTAATACTGGTTGGTGCATAAATTTAAATAATAGTCCTATTAACAGGTCTTCCTTATATCCTAGCACTGACAGTGTTTTACTTCAGGATAGATCTTGAAATAATCTTTTTGAGGATGAATGCAATGTTATTCCTCTTCAATTTGTCATTCTGGCATGGTAGACCATATGATTGTCTGATTCAAAATGGGCAATATCAGTCCATTTCAGCTGAGATGTACCTAGGATATTGATCTTTATACATTTCATTTCATTTTCGATGACTTCCAATTTTCCTAGATTCATACTTCATACATTCCAAGTTCTAATTATTAATGGACTTTGCAGGAGCTTCTTCTCCTTTTGAGTGGTGCCACATCAGCCACATCAGCTAATGAAGGTTCTGAAAGCTTGACTCTTTCCATGTCATTAAGGTTAACTACTTTGAGAAGGCAGCTCTTCCCCAGTCATCTTTTGAGTGACTTCCAACATGAGGGGCTCATATTCTGGTATTGTTTCAGACAATGTTCCTCTGCTGCTCATAAGCAGTACATCAGGCTTACACACATGTGGTATTCTCCAACTCTAGGGCCTGAGTATAAATATCTATTTATCTCTATCTCTTGCTCTAATTCTAGCTCTAGCTCTAGTTTCTATCTCTGTACCTAGCTCTTGCTTTACTGCTAGCTCTAACTGTATGTTTAGGCCCTATACCAGGCTAATAACCACTGTGCTAAACAGTCTCTAAAATATGTTCTTTTATATACCCTTCAGTTCACCAATCTAGCTTGAAATGTTGCAGAAAATAACTTTTTAGAAATAGAGGTTGAAGAAAACTTCTCTCTTGAATTGTCAATTTCTCTTTCTCCTTACCAGTGTTATGCTCTAAAGAAGTAAAATATTACTCTCAGCTTCAGTATCTGGCTGTTCACCAAGGCTGGACAAGCAGTTGAGTAGTTCAATGACTAGAGTCCAGCCTTAGAGCAGCAATGAGCTTCAGGGATTACTTTGTTTTCAGTTGTACTTCCAAAGAAAATATAGCTCAGTGTGTGCATACAATACATACAACTTAATTGCTTGATGAGAGAATGGATAATGTGCCATACACACGCATGAAGTGTATTCAGCAATTCTTTTACTGGATAATCAGTTCTGTAGGTGTTTTACTGTTCAAGTAATGAAGCGAAACAATGGCTTCCAGAAAATTTCTTTGCTTTAAAATTTGATGCTTGAAATGAGAAAAAATATATATATTTAATATAAAATATAGCTGATACAAAATAGGTGTCCAGTCTTCCTTCCCAATTATCAGCAATCCATTGTTTTGATGATGTTACTGAAGGTAGACAGCAAATATTAAAAAAAAAAAAAAAAGTGTTTTAAACACTCCACTTCTGTGATGACAGAATATGCTAATGTGCAACAAAGTAATTAATACCTTTGAGGCAAATCGGACACACATTTTATTGTCACCAAAAAAAAAAAAAAAAAAAAACAACCTGCCATCTGCATGACTAAGTGTTACAAAATATTTGAATTATCCTACTTCTGGCATATTCTGAATTCACATAAAATTCAGTTCCTTCTAAATTTGTGACCTGGAAACAAACATGTCTAAAGAAAATGAATTGGTATCTCATGGCACTCAGTACATTTGAGTATAAATCTGAGACAGGATTATTGCAGAGCAGTTAGTTATGATGACAATAATAACAGATGACAAAATTAACATTCACAGTGTTAACCCTTTCAATAAAAAATGTTCTGAAGGATTTACAAATTAGTAGAAATTCTATCACTAATAATGATTACTTAAACTTACACACACACAAGATATAAAAACTTCTTGGATATCATTTGTGACTTCTACACAGAGATATCAGAGGAAGTATGTATCATTACTGGCTGTGTAAAATATATTTATCTTCTCCAATTATATCAGTAAGGCCATAGGAGCAATATGAAGGACAGATAATAGAAGTATTTATGAAATAAATATTTACATCAGGCTCCCTTACTCTTTTTAAGTTATCAGGAAGTACAATACATCGATTGCCTAAATTCATGGCCCATAGTAATCTAAACATTCAATTTTACTCTCTCAGAGATTGTAAAATGAAGAACTGGAATTTAAATCCATATATGTTTGACTCCAAAGTCTGTTCTCTTTCCCATCCACAAGAACACCTATCAGTACAATGCATTGCAGTCACATTATTAGAATTGAATTTATTTTAAATCTGTAAAAGCCATGCATGGGTTTGTGCATGTACCAACATACACCGGTATATGTATATACACACACGTATGAATGTTTGTCTTTCAAGATTCATGCATTTAAACTGAGATAATCATAATTTGGTTAGTCCCTTACTGTCATATTATAAGCAGATCTCATTTTCTGGAACTGAAGGTACTCTTAGTGTTTTTGAATAAACTTTTATTATTAAAGATTTAAAACATTTCTCCCAAAACCTCTAAAAGGTAATAAATTTCACTTAAAACTGAGAGTGATTGAATAGGTGTATGGAATTTGCCAATGGTAAGACTATCATGGATACATTCAGAATTAAAGATTTTTGGGTCTCTTTTTTTTTATTATTTAGCATTTTAGATGCTTAACTTTAGGGGATATTGATGGTTGGTGAATCGGTTGCATTTTAGTGCACTGAAACTATTTCAGAATATTAATATGGAAAAAACTTGATTAGCACCGGCTAAGATTTATATAAAAACAAAACTCTCTCCAAAATGAGGGTTTATATACTGTTTTAGGCTGCATTCTCTAGAGAAGCAAAACCAGCATGTGTGTGTGTATACAGAGAGAGAGAGAGAGACTTATCTCAAGGAAATGGTTCATGTGGTTAGTGGCTGGCAAGACCCAAGTTTATGGGTCAGGTGTCAGGCTGGAGGCTTCTCCTGACTTGTGTAGCTACAGGAGCTGACAAATCCGAGACTGGCAGGTCAGAAGGCAGGCCGCTGGCTCACAGATGCGGAAGCTGATGAATCTAAGATTGGCAGGTAAGACAGCAGGCTGATTGCTCAAGCCCCAGAGACTGAAGGTCATATGATGATGAGTTAGATGCAAGATCCAGAGCAAGCAAGCAAGCTTTCCCAGAAAGTCCATATCTATATACTGGATGCAGGTTACACCCGCAAGGAAACTCTCCTTACAACTAATTGGCTGATTGCATCAGATCACATCATGGAGAATGACTACATTATTACATAACGCATAACAGCCAAGTCACTGAGAATCATGGTTGTGATTCTTTGACTGGTGGGGTATCCCAAATTTCCACTCGTGTGGGCCATTAGCAGTCATGTCAGAATAGGGTTGATGTAGTTTTCCATTGACTTTAATCACAGAGCATGGTAGTACTAAGAGATGCCTTAAGGGATCTCTTGTATTCCAGACATACTCCTTTTTACCTCCATTATACAACATCAATCCAATTTCCCCTTGGTAGTCAGGGTCAATCACACCAGCCAATATGGTAACTCCCTATTTTGCCTGTTGATCTAGAGGTGTGTGGAGCCCAAAGTGGCTGGTTGGCATTCTTATCTCCCAGTTCAATGGAATCCTTGTTGTGTCTCCAGGTGGGTGCATTGTTCCATTTGGAACTAAGACCTCTAGACCTGCAAAGCATGGCGTCATAGTGACAGGAACCAAAACTTTCGCGAGTGGATCTCAAGCAGTAATAGTGAGTCGTGCCACTCCCATCTCCACCTCTTTATTTCTGGAACCATGAATCCTGGCTATGATAGAAACAGCACAAAATATTGGACACTAGAGTATATCCAGCATCCTGGATAACCTACCCTCAAAGTAGCAAATTTTTGAGTCACTTGATATATATGCTGAAGTAGCATACTCAAATGAGGGATACGTTGCCTCTGGAAGCCAAAGAGACCCACCAGGCATTGTGCCTCCTTTTTAATTCAGTGTCTCCTTTTTAGTAGGAGGGATCAGATGTAACAACTTATCCTTCACTTTAGAAGGAGTATCTCAACACGCCCCACACAATTGGACTCCTAGAAATTCACTGAGGTGGAAAGTGCCTGAATTTTTGTGAGATTAATTTCTCACCTTTTAGCTAACAAATGTTTTATCAATAAGTACAGAGTCATTGACACTTCTTCCTTACTAGGCCCTATCAGCATAATGTCATCAATCTAACAGACCAGGGTGGCATCTTGTGGAAGGGAAAGGCAATCAAGGTCCCTACAGACTAAATTATGACATAGGGTTGGAGCGTTAATATTCCTCTGAGGTAGGGCAATGAATGGATATTGGTGGCCTCGCTAGCTGAAGGCACACTGCTTATGGTGTTCCTTCAAAATGAAAATCAGGCAAAAAACATTGGTTAGATCAATAGCTACATACTAGGTACCAGGAGATGTATTAACTTAAGCAGTGAATCCATAGCTGGGAAAGCAACTGCAATTGGAACCACCACCTGGTTAAGTTTACGATAATCCACTATCACTCTCCAAGATCCACCTGTTTTTCTTACAAGCCAAAAAGTGAGTTGATAGGGAATGTGGTGGGAATCACCACAGCTGCTTCCCCCTAGTCACTGTTTGTGGCACTAATTTCTGTAATCCCATCCAGGGATGCTGTATTGCTTTTGGTTTACTGTTTTCCTAGGAAGGGGCAGTTGTAATGCTTCCACTTGGCTTTTCCTACCATAATAAGCCTTACTTCACTTGTCAGGAATACAGTGTGGGGGTTCTGCCAATTGCTGAGTATATGTAGTACAATTATGCATCCTGGAACTCAGAAAATTACTACAGTATGGATTTAGGGCCCTACTTGACTTACTGTGAGACAAATCAGAGCAAAGATTTCATTAATAACCAGACCTCCATATGCCCCCACTGTGACTGATGAGCTACAATGCTGTTTTGGGTCTCCTGGATTTAGTATCAGCTCAGAGCCAGTATCCAGTAATACTTGAAAAGACTGATTATTGCCTTTTCTCCAGTGAACAATTAACTCTCATTAAAGGTTGTGGGTCCCTTTGGGGAAGGCTAGGAGAAAGATGAACAGTATAAATTTTCGACAGTGTAGTGGAGTCCTTCCTCAAAGGGACCTGGCCTCCACTTCATTCAAGGAGTTTTGGAGTCTTTAAAATGGCTCAGGTTTTGGAATTGACTGAGGGGCAGTGACTCTCTATTCTGGTGATTTGAGTTAGGCTGCCATTCATTTGACCTAGGATTTTTCTGCTTGTACAGATCATGTAAATATTTAGTAACTTTTTCATACATTTCACTCTTAGGGACACCATGACTAAGTAGCCAAAGCCACAAATCCATATAAGTCAGAGTATTCTGATTACTGTACTGATTCTGCTGTCCATTATGGTAACCAAGCCCGCCTCGTCTTTGTCAATTTAATTCTGCCACTTGGCTCCTAATACCATGGGGTCCAATCAGCCCCATTGTAGTTAGGTGCCTTAATTCAGTTAGGACAGTTCCCACTGTCTAATCCGACTTACATAAATTAGCAAGCACAGCAGTCTTCAAGGATACTGGGGCTCCCTTCACAAGCTTGTTCCTCACAGTTGTGATAAAAGGTGTCCTCTGGGAAGTCCATGTGTGGGTCTGTGAGTCTAACCTGATAAATCCACTCTAGCATGCCAATTTCTCTAAGCCTTTGGATACCTTCTTCTACAGTATATCAAGGCAGGTCTGATATTCAACTTGATTTAGTGTAGTGCCACCACATAGTCCATGTTTCAGCAAGACAACCAAACCAAATTTGATCTTCTCCTAATTTCTTGAGCTGAAACACTGAATGAATAATCTGTGCTTAGAGGGCCATATCTATAATCTAAGACTGATCCAACTTTATGTTCCTTGCACCATTAATAGCCATTCCCACACATATTCCCTGGGTTTCTGTTTATACGTATTAGAAAAATTGAGTAGTTCTTTTGGAATGTAGGGTACCTCCTCCTGGGCCACACTTTGTACTTCACCTTTTGGCACTCACTGGGACTTAAGTATAGTTACAGGTTTAGAAACAAAAATGGGTGGTGTGGATGGGTCCTGGGAAATTCCACAATGTTTTATAAGGTATCCACCTCAGATGATATCTGCCAAAAATTAAACCACAGACTCAAAAATTAAAGGTGATGAGAATAGTACTATGTTTAAGTGACTAAGGTGTTGTGCTGACTGTCCTTTTTTAGACACGCAGAAACATACTCACATCGCCTTACTGATTTGTAGGCACACTAGTGTTGATCGTCTGGGGATCCCAAAAATCCTGATTATTACTTTGAATAGAGTCATTGGAATTAACAGGAGTATGATCAACGGCAATGGGTTTATGGTATGGGTATGCGCCAGTGTAATTGTATTTCTTTTTTCCCCCTTTTTTATATAATTATATTTAATAGACATTTTTATTTCAAACAAGTCAGTTGTATTAAAGGACCTGTAAAGAGAATCTTTTGCAATACTAAATCTATTTGAAGCATACTTTAGATGATGCCACATGTGCAGCCATTTAGATTATGAGGATTATAAAATCAAAATCATCTTTATATTCAGTTGAATCTATTTTGGAAGGAGGATTTAAAAATGATATTGCATGAAATATTTGTGGAATCAGCTTAATTCCTATTCATGTGTTTGGTTTTATCGAAGTAAAAGCATTGTGTGTGTGTGTGTGTGTGTGTGTTTATTTATGTATGTGTTCTATAGAATACGTTCAAATGTATGCTATAAAAATATTAAGTCATGCCCTTCAACCATTTGCCAACATTTATTGAACACTTCACAAAACAGGTAGGATAGAGAAAAATACTATCTTTCCTCAAAACCAAGGCTTAAAGAAGAAAAGCAATGGTAAATCAGGGATTTCAATTAAAAAGTCTTTTACTTCAAAGTCTATTATATCAACACTGCATTATATTGCTCTTCAAAAAGTAAAAAATAATAATTTAGATATTAAATATTATTTAAGGAAAATAGATCAGAAAAACATTTAAACACTGGATGTGTATCTGCCACTCTAATAATACCGCGGTAGGAAAAGACAGCCTTAAAGCAAAATAGCTCATTTCCTTAAATCTAGAAATATGCCTACATCTGTTGATTTTATCATTCAAAAATTTAATCAATAAATTGTCTAATATGTAAGTTGGACAAGTATTTACATAAATATATATTCCTATAAATTTTTCAATAAGCAATAATCATTTCATATAACCTCCACCTGCTAACAGAATTTTTGCCTCATATTTATGGTGAATTTAAAAATAAAACACACACAAGCTGTTTATCAACTAACTTCAGAAGATTCCTTTGTGTATTTAAAAAGGAGCTTCATGATACCTTTTTTCCCCAAATAAAATATGTAAAGATTTTTCCCAAAATAACATACCTAAAAATGCCAACTGTTGGAAAAATTCCATATTGTGAAGTGGAGTTGATTTGATTTAATCATATGTCCCTTTAAGGGATCCTTTACTTAGGGTATCCAATTATCATCCCATTCCCTCTATCCCCATTTTACAGTTGCTTAGTATGCTTTTGCAGGATATATCTCATGCTGTGTTTCCTTTGCATATAGTCCTGCTCCGTACCATCCCCATAACCCACTAACTTCACTTTCACCCTCATTTGCTCAATGGCTTACAGAGATCAGGAATAGAAAACACTGTAAGATTTATCACTTAAATTCACTTTCCCAATGTGAAAAAGGTAGATAGTGAAAGAATCTAAGCACATAACTTTTATGTGGCTCTGCTTTTTTTTTGTCATCCCGTGAGTGTAAAATTTCAAGTAATGCTATGCATCCTGTTTGGTGATGGTGTTACTTGTAGTTCAGTTGGCTCCAACTCATGGCAACCTTATGTAAAACAGAAGAAAGGTTCCCAGTCCTGCCCAGCCTCACAATCTTTGGTATGTTTGAGCACATTGTTGCAGCCACCTAGTTAATCCATCTTGTGGAGGGTTTACCTCATTTTTGCTGACCCTATACCAATGATGTCCTTTTTCTATTGTTTGGTCTTTCCTGTTGACATGTCCAAAGTAAGCAAGACAAATTCTCACCATCCTTGCTTCTAATGAACATTGCAGCTTTACTTCCTCCAAGACAGATTTGTTCATTCTTCTGGCAGTGGTATATTCAATATTCTTCACCAACAGAACAATTAATTCACATGTATCAATTCTCCTTCAATCTTCTTTTTTCGTTGTCCAGCTTTCACATTTATATGAAAAAGCACATGGCTTAGGACAGTTGCACATTCGTCGTCAAAATATGTTGATTTCTTGACTGCTGGTTCCATAGGCATTGGCTGTTGATCCAAGTAGAATGAAATCGTTGACAACTCCAATTTCTTTGCCATTTATCATGTTATATGGCAAACTGACAGATGGGTATATCCTGTTTACCTATTTAAAACTAGTAATAGCATAATTGAGAAAAGATATTAGGTATTTCTAATTTTCTCTGTGGTCTAAGATGAAGCATAAATAATTTTTCCACTTTTTCTCCTGTTAAATGCCACCTTACTCAATGTATCTCTGCTTTGCTCATACTCACATCTAATCTAATAGGACAAACTACAAATCACCACTCAGTTTCATGCTCATCCATTAACTTCTTTCACTCCATTAGGCCCAAAGACCTTAATGCAATTTCATCTGTCAGCAAAGAGGAAGAAAACTTCAAAGCGGAATCTGCTCTAGATTTGACTTACTCGACTATATCTGCCTCTGCCCTTCCCTCTCAACACCCAACAATTGGACGTTCCCAAATTACCTGGACCCTGTTTTGGTCCCTACACTCAGTTCAAGCAGCTCATATTTTACCAGGCGTGACTAAAAAATTAACTGCATTAATGAATGGTTTTGTTCACTACCTCAATTCTTCAAAGGAGAGATTCTCAAAGCTAGCTATACACCAAAACTTCCAATGCAGTTTGTGTGTTTGTGTGTGTGTGCGTGTGTGTGTGCTTTAGGTGAAAGTTCACAGCTCAAGTTAATTTCTCATCCAAAAATTCATACACATATTGTTTTGTGACATTGATTGCAATACCCACGATGTAACAGCATGCTTCCCTTCTCCATTCCAGGTTCTCTGTGTCCATTTGTCTAGTTCCTGTTCTATCCTGCCTTCTCATCTTGCTTTTGGACAGGAGTTGCCCCTTTGGTCTCATATACTCGATTGAACTAAGAAGCATGTTCCTCACGTGCGTTATTTTTTGCTCTAGAGACCTCTCTAATCTTTGTCTGAAATGTGGGCTTCAGGAATGGTTTCGATTCCAGGTTAGCAGAATGTCCAGGGGCCATAGTTTCAGGAGTTCCTCCAGTCCCTGTCAAACCACTAAGTCTGGTATTTTTTCATGAATTTGAATTCTGTTCTACATTTTCTCCCCCTCTGTCCGAGACTGTCTGTTGTGTTCACTGTCAGAGCAGTAGGTAATAATCAGGCATTATCTAGTTCTTCTGGTCTCAGATGGTGGAGTCTCTGGTTCATGTGGTCCTTTGGTCCTTTGGGCTAATATTTTCTACTGTTTTTGGTTTTCTTCATTCTTCTTTGCTCTGTATGGTATAGGAACAATAGATGTACCTTAGGTGGCCTCTCACAAGCTTTTAGGACCCCAGACGATACTCAACAAAGTGGGATGTAGAACATTTTATTTGTGGACTCTGTTATGCCAGTTGACCTAGATGTCTTCCAAGACTATTGTCCACAAGCCCCTGCCCCAGCTACTTGGTCCCTCAAAGTGTTTGGATGTATCTAGGAAACTTCTATGCTTTTGCTTTGGTCCAGTTTTGCTAACTTCCCCTATGTTGAGTGTTGTCCTTTCTTTCACTGAAGTTGACAATTCTCTACTGTCTAGTTAATATTTTCCCTTCCCCCCCAACACAGTCCTAACCATCAAAAAATGTTTTTTCATGTGTGTAATTTTTTTCTTGAGTTTTTATAATAGTGATTTCATATAATATCTGTCCTTCTGTGAGTGACTGATTTGCTCAGCGTAATGCCCTCCAGATTCATCTATGTTGTGAGATGTTTTGCAAATTTATCATTGTTCTTTATCGTTGCATAGAATTCCATTTTGGGCATGTACCATGATTTGTTTATCCATCCATCTGTTGATGAGCATTTAGATTGTTTCCATCTTTTTGCTATTGTGAATAGTGCTGCAGTGAACATGGATGTCTTTTCATATGATGGCTCTTATTCCCCTAGGGTATATTTCCAGGAGTGGGATTACTGGATTGTATGGTATTTCTATTTCTAGACTTTTTAATGAAGGGTCATATCGTTTTCCCACCAGCACTGCATAAGGGTTTCAATCTCCCCACAACCTCTCCAACTTTTGCTATTTTCTGTGTTTTGGATTAGTGCCAGTATTGTGGATTATATGGTAACTCACTGTAGGCTTAATGTGGATTTCTCTAATGACTGATGATCGTGAGCATTTCCTCAGGTGTCTGTTATATGCCTGAATGACTTCTTTGGTGAAGTGTCTGTTCATACCCTTTGCTCATTTTTTTAAATTGGATTATCTGTCTTTTTATTGTTGAGGTATTTCAGTATCTTGTAGATTTTAAAGATTAGACCCCTGCCAGATGTAGTAGTCAAAAAATTTTTCCTGGTCTGTAGGTTCTCTTTTTACTCCTTTGGTGAAGCCTTTTGACAAGCATAAGTGTTTTATTTTTATGAGCTCCCAGCTATCTAGTTTCTTTTCTGGTGTTTGTGCATTGTTAGTTATGGTTTATAACCTATCTACTTATTAGTGGCCCTAGCACTGCCCCTATTTTTTCTTTCATGATCAGTATCAGTTTAGATTTTATATTTAGGTCTTTGATCCATTTTGAGTTTTGTGTGTGTGTGTGTGTGTGTGTATGGTGTGAAGTATGAATCCTGTTTCATTTTTTTACAGATAGACATCCAGTTATACCAGCACCATTTGTTAAAGACACTGTCTTCTCCCCATTTTATGGACTTGAGCCGTTTGTCAAATATCAGCTGCTCCTAGATGGATGGATTTATGTCTGCATTTTCAATTCTGTCCCATTGGTCTATGTGTCTGTTGTTGTACCAGTACCAGGCAGTATTGCTTATGGTGGCTGTATGATATTTTCTAAAATCAGTTAATGTGAGATCTCCCACTTTGTTCTTCTTCTTCAGTAATGCTTTACTTATCCGGGGCCTCTTCCCTTTCTGTGTAAATTTGGTGATTTGTTTCTCCATCTTGTTAAAGAATGCTGTTAGAATTTGGATCTGGATTGCCTTGTATCTGTAGATCGCTTTGGGTAGAGTTGATTTGCACAATGTTCAGTCTTCCCATCCATGAGCATGTTACATTTTTCCACTATCGTCTCTGTTGGTTTCTTGTAGGAGTGGTCTGTAGTTTTCTTCGCATAGGTTAAGTTCCTGGTTAGATTTATTCCTAACTGGTTTAACTTCTTGGTGCCTATTGTAAATGGTATTGATTTTGTGATTTCCTTTTCAAAGTTCTTTTTGTTGTTGTAGAGCAATCCTACCAATTTTTGTGTGTTAATCATGTATCCTCCAACTTTGCTGAAATCTTCTATTAGTTCCAGTAACTTTCTTGTGGATTTTTTTGGGTTTTCTCTGTATATGCTCATATAATCTGTGAATATTGATAGTTTTACCTCTTCCTTGCCAATTTGGATGTCCTTTGTTTCTTTTTCTTGCCTTATTGCACTTAACCACTATGCCAGCGGAAACCCTGGTGATGTAGTGGTAAAGTGCTACAGCTGCTAACCAAAAGATCAACAGTTCGATTTCAGGCACTCCTTGGAAAACATATGGGGTAGTTTTACTCTGTCCTATAGGGTCGCTATGAGTCGGAATGGACTCGACAGCAACGGGTTTTATACTTCTTGCACAATGTTGAATCAGAATGGTGATAAAAGACATCCTTTCAGTCTCCTTTAGATTAGTGTTGGCTGTTGGCTTTATATAAATGACTTTTATTATGTTGAGGAATTTCCCTTCTATTCCTACATATGCTGAAAGGTTTTATCTGGAATGGGTGTTGGACTTTGTCACCTGATTCTTTTATTTATGTGATGGTACACATTGATTGATTTTGTAATGTTGAACCATCCCTGCATACCTGGTATCAATCCCCCTTGGTCATGATGTATTAATTTTTCTTTGATATGTTGTTGAATTATATTACATAAATCTTGTGAATTTCTGTGTCTATGTTCATGACAGTTATTGGTCTTTAGTTTCTTTTTTTGTGGTGTCTTTACCTGGTTTTGTTATCATGGTTATGCTGGCTTTATAGAATGAGTTTGGGAGTATTCCATCCTTTTCTATACTCTGAAATAGCTTGAGTAATATTGGTATTAGCTGTTATCTGAAAGTTTGGTAGAATTCTTTGGTGAAGCTATCTGGGACAGGGCTTTTATTATTTTTTTTTATTACCTCTTCAATCTCTACTTTTGTTATTTGTCTGTTTAGTTTTTCTACCTTAGTTTGTGGTATTTTAGGTAGGAAGTGTTCTTCTAGAAATTTGTCCACTTCCTCTAGGTTTTCAAATTTCTTGGAGTACAATTTTTCATAGTATTCTGTTGCAATCTTTTGTTTTTTTTGTTTTCAGTTGGGTCTGTTGTGATAGCACCTGTCTCATTTCTTATTTGGATTATTTGCTTCCTTCCTGGTTTTTCTTTTGTCAGTTTGGCCAATGGTTTGTCAATTTTGTTGATCTTTTCGAAGACCCAACTTTTGCTCCTGTTGATTCTTTCAATTGTTTTTCTATTCTCTACTTCATTTATTTCTGCTCTAATCTTTAATATTTCCTTTATTCTGGTTCCTGAGGGCATCTTTTGCTGCTCTGTATATGTTCCAGGTGTAGGGTTAATATTTTGATTTTGGCTATTTCCTCTTTTTTGATGCTTGCATTTATTGCTATAAATAGACCTCTAAGCAATACCTTTGCTGTGTCCCAAATGTTTTGATAAAATGCATTTTCCTTCTAATTTGATTCCATGAATTTATTTATTCTGTCATAGATTCCTTCTATTACTCAGTAGTTTTTAAGCAAGGCATTGTTCAGCTTCCTTGTATTTTATTTTAGTTCCTTGCTGCTTCTTTTATTGATGTCTACTTTTATGTCATTATGACCAGAGAAGATGCTTTGTATCATTTTGAATTTTTGGATTTTGTTAAGGCTTACTTTGTGGTATAAAATGTGGTCTGTTCTGGAGGATGTTCCATTTGCGTTGGAAAAGAATGTCTACTTTACTGCTGCTGTTGGGTAGAGTGTTCTGTATATGTCTGTGAGGTTGATTTGGTTGATCATGACGTTTAGATCTTCTGTATCTTTACTGAGTTCCTTTCTAGATGTTCTGTCCTTCACCAAAAGTGGAGTGTTGAAGTCTCCCACTATATTGTGAAACTATTTCCCTTTTTGATGCTGTTAGATTTTGTTTCATGTATTTTGAAGCCTTATCATTGTGTACATATATATTTATTACTCTTATGTCCTCCTGGTGTACTGATACTTTAATCATTATATGGTGTCCTTCCTTATCCTTTATGGTAGTTTTTGCTTTAAATTCTTTTTTATTGGATATTGATATTGTCACTCCTGCTCTTTTTCATTTATTGTTTGCATGATATATTTTTTCCATCCTTAAGTTTTAGTTTGTTTATGATTTTGTGTCTAAGGTGTGTCTCTGTTAGATAGCATATTGATGAATCGTATATTTTTATCCATTCTGCCACTCCCTGTCTCTTCACTGGTGCAACTAAGCCATTTACATTCAGTGTAATTATTGATAGGTATGAGTTTATTGGTGTCATTTTGATTTGTGTGTGTGTGTATGTGTGATGTTAACAGTTTCTTTGTTCCTCTTAATTTTCTGTGCTGAGTTCTTTCTGTTTATGTGTTTTCTTTTCATCTTTTTCATTATTATTGATTTTGTGTTTGCTGAGTCTTTATGTTTTTCTTCTTTCTTTTATTTTGATAGTTTCCTTTGTGGTTACCTTGAAATTTACTTCTATTTTTCTAAGTTTGAACCAGTCTTTTATTTCTTGGTTGTGCCTTCACTTCCTCTCCATATGGAAGTTCTATGGCTACACTGTTTATTCCTTCTTTTTTGTTTTCACTTTTTGTTGTCATTTACCTACAGGCATCTCTGGTTCCCTATTTCAATTCCAATAGTGTTTTTGAAAAGTAAGCATGTTCAGAATCTACCACAGAGATTTTGGTTGAAAAGGCTTGAGGCTGAGTGGAAGTATCTATGTAATTTTAAAGGAATTACAGATGATTGTGACGAAAACCAGGCCCCAAAACTCTTTTTTTAATCTTTGAAACTGGAAACCCAAACCACAGCTTGCATTCTTAATCTCAGTTCAGATTATTTTGGGATGAAGAAAATAAAAGAACAAATATGTATGTACAGAGATAGATTTATTAGTTGGTTTTATTTATTTTTAATCCTAAAAATGAGAGCTTCTGAGCTCAGTCTTAAGAGAATAGTGTTAGTAGTCCTACTCTAATTTCAAGACTGGCTCCAAAATTATTACTTTGAAAGATATTAATTGCAGATCACTTTGTTAATCTTTTGTGAATAACCATGGTAGAATTTTTTAATGGCTTTTGGCTACTGTAACTACCCTCTTACTTTGCATTCTTCATTTAGAGTGACCTGTCATTATATTCAAACTTTCAGAACCATATTCCCGAATCTCTCAAATAACCAGCCCCTGGTTATTTTCATAGCATGTAAAAAAAAAAAAAATTCGTGATGGAAAATTTAAGACATAAAGATAAGAAAAATATGGTGAAAATTATGTAATTTAAATACATGATAAATATGTAAATAATATCAGTATCTAATTTATATAAAATAGTCTAGGATAAAAAATATAAGCATATTAGTTGTAATAAGAAATCTATAAGAAAATGAAAACATCATTGTAGAAGTGATGAGTGAATAAACCTATTAATTCAGATTTTGTTAAATATGCATATATCTAAAGAATGAGATGGATAGTCGTATTATGTATCTATATACCTTCTTATTTATAATTATAGTATATGTAGATAGGTAGATGGATAGATATAAAGGTAATTGGCAGAAAAAAATAATATTTTCCTATCATAAGGAACCAACATTTTAAAACAAGCAAAAATAAATAAATAAAGGAAAAGAAAACACAACCAAGTGGAAGATAAACCATCGTGACAAAACAAGACCAAATTGTCAAACAAATAAATATAAATGGATTTAAACACACATAGGAAATAAGACTATTTTCAGATTTGCTTACAAGACAAAACCCAACTCTGTACTATATTCAACAATATCTCTAAACAAAATTGATACAGAAAGTTAAAATATAATAAGACAAATAGAGATGTTACAGGTAAAGACAAATATTAAAGTCATGATCCAATTCTTGATATCAGACCAGGTATAAATCTAGTTACAATTTATTAAGAAAACGAGGAGACATATATAATGATTATAGTTTGTATAAGAGCTCAGAGAAAATCAGTATTAACTTTTATGAAGCAGAACATAAAATGAAAGTATAAACAGGCATACACTGAAAATAGGAAATTTTCAAACTTCTCTTTCACATATAGGAATTTGGAGGGAACAAAAAATATGAATATAGAATACCTATCATAATTTGATTTTATAGATATATATCAAGAAAACCTTGGACTATAGCACTTTCTTTTCAAATGTACATGGGGTATTTTTTAAAAAAGAGCAAACATTAGGGCAAAAGAAAATCACAATAAAATAAGTAGAGATAATATAAATATCTTTCTCTACTGACAATAAAAATAAAGCTAGAAATTAATAACAAAATGGTCTTTCAAATAGGAAATCCCCACCACCACCACCACTACACACACACACACACACATATTCTTGAGTCAAGAAAAAAAGCAAATACAATTGGAGAAATTTTAGAAATAATAATGAAAAAATTAATAATAACAAATAATGATAAAAATTCAAAGTATTAAATACAATATAAATAAAAATTACCAAAGCAACCATGGAAATTGAATATATGTTGAATATGGAATCCAAAATGGATGTCAGAAGAGACTCTGAAACTTGCTATTGAAAACTGAGTAGCTAAAGCAAAAGGAAGACATCATAAAGTAAAACAGTGAACAGAAGATTTCAGAGGGCTGCTCGAGAAGACAAAATAAAGTATTATAATGAGATGTGCACAGGTGAAGATAGAAAACCAAAAGGGAAGAAGACACTTGGCATTTACAAAGATGAAAGAACTGAAGTAAAAATTCAAGCCTTGAGTTGCGATATTGAAGGATTCTACGGGGAAAATATTAAATGACACAGGAAGCACCAAAAGAAGATGGAAGGAATACACAGGGTCACTATACCAAAAAGAATTGGACTACATTCAACCATTTCAGGAGGTAGCCTATGATCAGGAACCAATGGTACTGAAGGAAGAAGTCCAAGTTGCATTGAAGGCATTGGTGAAAACAAGGCTTCAGGAATGGGAGAAATACAAATGGAGATGTTTCAACAAACAGATGCAGCACTGGAAGTGCTCAGTCATCTACACCAAGAAATTTGGAAGGTGCCTACATGGCTAACCAACTGGACGAGATCCATATTTATGCCTATTCCCAAGAAAGGTGATCCAACCGAATGTGGAAATTATCTAACAATATCATTAATATCACATGGAAGCAAAATTTTGCTGAAGATCATTTAAAAGCGCCTGCAGCAGTATATCACAGAGAAATGCAAGAAATTCAAGCCAGATTCAGAAGATGGTGTGGACTAAGGGATATCATTGCTCATGTCAGGTGGATCCTGGCTGAAAGCAGAGAATACCAGAAAGATATTGACCTGTGTGTGTGTGTGTTTTTTTTTTAATAATTTTTATTGAGCTTTAAGTGATCGTTTACAAATCAAGTCAGTCTGTCACATATAAGCTTATATACACCTTACTCCATACTCCCACCTAATCTCCCCCCAATGAGTCAGCCCTTCCAGTCTCTCCTCTCGTGACAATTTTGCCAGTTTCTAACCCTCTCTACCCTCCTATCTCCCCTCCAGACAGGAGATGCCAACATAGTCTCAAGTGTCCACCTGATACAAGTAGCTCTCTCTTCGTCAGCATCTCTCTCCAACCCATTGTCCAGTCCCTTCCATGTCTGATGAGTTGCCTTCGGGAATGTTTCCTGTCCTGTGCCAACAGAAGGTTTGGGGACCATGACTGCCAGGATTTCTCCAGTCTCAGTCAGACCATTAAGTCTGGTCTTTTTATGAGAATTTGGGATCTGCATCCCACTGTCCTCCTGCTCCCTCAGGGGTTCTCTGTTGTGCTCCCTGTCAGGGCAGTCATCGGTTGTGGCTGGGCACCAACTAGTTCTTCTGGTCTCAGGACGATGTAAGTCTCTGGTTCATGTGGCCCTTTCTGTCTCTTGGGCTCTTAGTTATCGTGTGACCTTGGTGTTCTTCATTCTCCTGTGATCCAGGTGGGTTGAGACCAATTGACGCATCTTAGATGGCCGCTTGTTAGCATTTAAGACCCCAGACACCACATTTCAAAGTGGGATGCAGAATGTTTCCGTAATAGAATTATTTTGCCAATTGACGTAGAAGTCCCCTTAAGCCATAGTCCCCAAACCCCCGCCCTTGTTCCGCTGACCTTTGAAGCATTCAGTTTATCCTACAAACTTTTTTGTTTTTGGTCCAGTCCAGTTGAGCTGACCTTCCATGTATTGAGTATTGTCCTTCCCTTCACCTAAAGTAGTTCTTATCTACTAACTAATCAGTAAATAACCCTCTCCCACCCTCCCTCCCTCCCCCCCTCGTAACCACAAAAGTATGTGTTCTTCTCAGTTTATACTATTTCTCAAGATCTTATAAGAGTGGTCTTATACAATATTTGTCCTTTTGCCTCTTATTAATTTCACTCAGCGTAATGCCTTCCGTGTTCTTCCATGTTATGAACTGTTTCACAGATTCGTCACTGTTCTTAATCGATGTGTAGTTTACCTGTGTTTTATGACGATGCAAAGGCATTCGACTGTGTGGATTATAACAAACTATGGCTAAAGTTTAGAAGAATGGTAATTCTGGAACACTTAATTGTGTTTATGAGGAACCTGTATGTAGATCAAGAGAAAGTCCTTCAAACGGAAGGAGAAGATACTGCATAGTTTAAAGTCAGGAAAGGTGTGCTTCAGGCTTGTATCCTTTTACCATACTTATTCAATCTGTATGCTGTGCAAAAATTTGAGAAGCTGGACTATACTAAGAATAACAGCACATCAGCATTGGAAGAAGGCTCATTAACAACCTGCGCTATACAGATGACACAATCTTCCTTGCTGAAAGTGAAGAGGACTTGAAGCACTTACTGATGATTAAAGACCACAGCCTTCAGTATGGATTACACCTCAACATAAAGAAAACAAAAATGCTTACAACTGGACCAATAAGCAACATCATGATAAACGAAGAAATAACTGAGGTTGTCAAGGATTTCTTTTTACTTGAATCCACAATCAACACCCAGGGAAGCAGCAGTCTAGAAATCAAAAGACGCATTTCATTAGGCAACTCAGCTGCAGTAGACCTCTTTGAAGTGTTAAAAAGCAAAGATGTCACCTTGTGGACTAAGGTGCACCTCACCCAAGCCATGGTGTTTTCAATTGCTTCATGTGCATGCCAAAGGTGGTCAATGAATAAGAAAGGCTGAGAATTGACGCCTTTGAATTGTGGTGTTGGCGAAGAATATTGAATATACCATGGACTGCTGAAAGAACAAACAAATATATCTTGGAAGAAGTACAACCAGAATGCTTCTTAGTAGCAAGGACATCCCATGTACTTTGGACATGTCATCAGCAGGGATCAGTCCAAGGAGAAGGACATCAAACTTGGTAGAGGGTCAGCGAAAAAGAGGAAGACAATGAGATGGATTGACACAGTGGCTGCAACAATGGGCTCAAGCTCAAAGATTGTGGGGCTGGTGCAGTATCTGTCAGTGTTTCATTTTATTGTGCTTAGTGTTGCTGTGACTCAGACCCGACTCAACAGCACTTAACAACAGCATGGTATCCAAATTCAGCTAGCTGTTAAATAATGTGTGAACTTTTATATAAATTGAGAAACAAATTAACTTTTAAGTAAACTGTGCTGTTATAATTTGATAGAGACTTGGCAAAAGATAATATTGGGTCAGACATTAAAATATAAAATAATGTAACTGTAAAAATACAAGAAGAGAATATGGGTCATTTCTTTCTAACTTGAAAAAAAGAAAATGGGTCTTTAACTTCTGAACTCATAATACAACTCCTGAACTCAAATAAAAAAGGGTGGGCAAGGGAGATCGTCTAAAAAGGTGAGAGGGCATTGAAAAGTTTGTCTCCATTTAAAAAATCGTACATCATAGACTGAGCCTAAAATTCTCAACATACAGAGAACTTGTAAAAAATGTGAAGAAATAAATACAATAACCTGGTAGAAAAATGGATAAAAATATGATTAACAATATATTCATGAATAAAAATGGTTTTTAAACTTGTAAAATGAAGAATATTAGACTAAAATTCCCACCTGTAGACTGGCAAAAATACAAGAGTTCAGCAACTTCATCCTCCATTTGGAAGTTATATGACTTCAGGCTCCATGATACAAGGTGATATTGCTGTTGTTGTTAGGTTCTGTGAAGTTGGTTCCAACTCAAAACGACCCTATGCACAACAGAATGAAACAAGGCCCAGTCCTGCACCATCCTCACAATTGTTGCTATGCTTAAGTCCATTGTTAGAGCCACTGTGTCAAGCCATCTTGCTGAGGATCTTCCTCTTTTCCGCTGACCCTGTACTCTGCCAAGCGTGATGTTCTTCTCCAGGGACTGATCCCTCCTGATAACACGTCCAAAGTATGTGAGACTTAGTCTAGCCATCCTTGCTTCTAAGGTGCATTCTGGTTATACTTCTTCCAAGACAGATTTACAGATTTGTTCATTCTTTGGCAGTCCATGGTATATTTAATATTCTTCTCCAACACTGCAATTCAAAGGCATCGATTCTTCTTCGATCTTCCTTATTCATGTCTAGCTTTCACATGCATATGAGGTGATTGAAAATGCTATGGCTTTGGTCAGGTACACCTTATTCCTCGAAGAGACATCTTTGCTTTCCAACACTTTAAAGAGGTCTTTTGCAGCGGATTTGCCCAATGCAATGTGTCTTTTAATTTCCTGACTGCTGCTTTCATGGTTGTTGTTATGGATCAAAAAAAAAAAAAAAAAAAAAATGAAATCTTTGACAACCTCAATCTTTTCTCTGTTTATCATGATGCTGCTTATTGGTCCAGTTGTGAGGATTTCTGTTTTCTTTATGTTGAGGTGTAATCCATACTGAATGCTGTGGTCTTTGATCTTCAGTAAGTGCTTCAAGTCCTCTTCACTTTCAACAAGCAAGGTTGTGTCATCTGCATAACACAGGTTGTTAATGATTCCTCCTTCAATCCTGATGCACCGTTCTTCTCATATAGTCCAGTTTTTGGGATTATTTTTTCAGCACACAGACTGAATTTGTTATGGTGAAAGGATACAATGTGATGCAAGTGCTAAATAAATACAAATTGATGGGAATGCTATAAAAATAACATGTTGGCGTATTTATCCTTGGATAACCTCACTTCTAAGAATCCATCAAAAATACATTGGTACGATTTGAGATAATTTATGAACAAGATTATTCTTTGTAGTATTTTTAGAAATTGTAAAAGATTAAAACCAACCTAATGTCAATCAGTAGTTGTCTCATTGAGTAAACTGTTACACACCTACTGAATGGAATATTGTGCCACAAAAAGGAAATAAAATTTCTTTGCATGCTCCTACAATGTAATTGTCAGAATTTACTTTTAATGTAATAAAAATAGTAGAATGCAGAAGGATGTATGGATTGTATTCTGCCATTTGTGTATACCTCTACTTTCTTACATAAAAGGTAGAATATTTACATATAAACATACAAACACATATATATGCATTTGCTTATCATTGTAATAGGGACAGTGGAAGAAAAAAGTTGAGAAATAGAGAATAGGTGCAAACCACAGAGACAAAAGTGAAAGTTCTTTGAGTATGTCTTATTACATAGTTAGATTGGAAAACAGAATTTCAAAAGATATATTCAACTTTCAAAATTAGATAAAATTGCCTAAAAATTGAAAACAAACTGTGACAAATAGACCTAATTTAATATCAAGCTGGTGACATAGACAATTTGAAAATCATTATTTCAAGTGATTTTAGAACATAGTAATATGAATGCACATTCTCAATATTTAGAATATCTTCTACAAAAAAATTGCAAAGAAATCTAAAAATTGATTCAGTAGTCAAAATATTAATATTAATGTTGGCATTATTATTTAAAAATAAACATAGATGTCCATAGATATTAGGGTAATTCAGCATATAGAAATTCTCAAAATATAATGTTAGTTAAAATATACAATACTTAAATATCAAATAGTCTTAAATTTGATTTGCATTATTTGCCACTTTTATTCTGAATTTATCCTTTTGTAGTTTACATTATCTAAAGTATGATACATATTTCTATTTATTATATTCTGCTATAAAGAAAACTAATACTCTAAGACGTTAACAGCCTTATTAATCTAAAATCTATTAAAAAAAAAAAACTCAAAGTGACCCTCCAGAACAGAGTAAAACTGTCCTATAGGGGTTCCAAGAAGTGGCTGGTGGGTTCGAACTGCCAACATCTTAGTTAGCAGCTGAGCTCTTAATCATTGTTCCACCAGGCCTCAAAATCAAATCTATTCGTCTCCAGTCAATTCCGACTCCTAGTGACCCCATGGGACAAGGTAGAACTGGAGCAGTTTGTGGATTTGAACACATGACATGTCTATATATACACATGTAAAAGCTGTGTAATACCTTGCTAAACAAATAAAAATGATGGAACTCCATATTGAGACATATATAATACTAGAATTAAAGATCTTTAAATATAACAACTTAGAAATACTTGAAGTTTATTTTCAATATGTAAATGGTCTATAATTTTATAATTCAATCAAAGGAATATAAATATATAAAAATTGAAATATTATTACACGTATGAGGTGACAAAAACCTGTGTGGAGTGTTGTGTGCATCCTCTAATAATAACTGATTTTTCCAAAGCTAGATTCTTGACAGTTTGCTCTTCTCTATGAATTCCTTTTCGTTTCTCTAACGCCTGGCTATCCTCTGTACTGATGCAATTCTCTTTGCATTGACAGATACTTCCCTAGGGAATTCTGGGAGAAGGTTGACTGCTTTCAGTGATATATGATATTGTAAAATTCAACAACTTATACTATTGCTCATATGGTCTGCCAGAGTGTGAACAGCATGGAGAGAATTAGATATCACCAAAGACACACCTTTTCTAACTATTACTTTCCTATAAAAATGTGATTGTTTTCTTTATAGTTTTCTTCAAATAGTGTAAAATGATTGAACCTGCATTATTTATATACTTGGTTATTTGTGTAATTACCATTTCAAGTCTCATAAATTGTTAGTTGTAGAAGCATTTCAATTTTTTCTATAAAACCATGCTGTTGATAAAACACATTTAAACACTTCTGAAATTTTTTTTTAAAATCAAGACAAAACATGCACATATCTTTTTAAAAGTCACTGAGAGTTTGTTTGAAAATGTATTAAAAAAAAGAGGCCTCTGGAATACTCCCAAATTATCTTCAGTAAGGGCAATTGTTTTATTATTTTTAGACATACGTGCTGGTAGCTACACTAAATAGCATCTATATTATCTTATTTCTGGATAATTTTAGAATTTATATATTTAATTTCTATTAATTGCACGAGGATTTAGCTCTCTTAAACTCCTGCTATTCAAATCCTATTAAAAACATAAATATTTAAAAAATGCATATATAATTAAAATATTGTTTGTTCTAAAATGAGATTAATTTTAACATGCTTATGTGGTTTGAAAATATTTTATTTTATGTGGTTTGAAAATATATTATAGTTATGTTTATTTCATATAAGTCATAATAAACTTGAGATGTCATGAAAATTTCTATTTCACAAGATTTTTAGACTTTGAGACCTGGTTTTCTTTTAATCTTGTAGTTTACAAAATTCTTCCATAAAGCAACTGGTCAGATGAAAATTATTTAAAACCTCTGTAACTTAGCCTTTTGCTAGAAGATGGCTTCAGGCAAAATAAATTTGCTGACATAAAACACTGACATGGCACAGACTCATACATGGATTTACAATCTTCTCGCAGATTCACTGTAACCTGCAAAGAGAAGTTTCTCATCCACTAATCTTTCTTCGTATGTTTTTAAACTGCAATATAAATTTATCTTTTTGAATTCTAGAAATTTTATTTAGGTTTGAGTGATTCATTACTGAAAAAAACACCAGTTAGCATACCTTAAAAACTGCTCCTACAGGGGACTGGAGTTGTTTGATGTTTCATGGTATCCAATTTGAATATAACTTAAATCGAGATGCTGTTTATTAAAGCATTTAAACATTTGATTCAAAAATTTGATTAACATATTTCATTACAGGCAGGCACTGACTTTGATAGAGATGAATTAAATTGGAGGAAGTGACTACGCAAGGAGACACTTGGCATGGGATTACCCAATAAGCCAGGTAAGTGCACATGTACTCGTGCTTATTTACTAAACTGTAGTGAACAATTTCACAGTTTTTCAAATATCAAAATTCTGTTTCTAGGTGATGCTGGCATCTTTCTCTCTCCCAGCTCCACAGCATCTTCCTACAGAATCAAAGCCTCATTTTCAAATTTACAATCCCTGACAGGGACAGAGTACCCAGTAAGCAAAGTTTACTTGTGCTTATTCACTAATCTGTTGTGAACAGTTTCACACGTTATTCCCCCACATCAAAGTCCGACAGCGTATCCTGCTATGTTTCTTTAAGCAGAATTTAGTCACGTGGACACATCTAGAACAAGGAATTGAAATCTTTTAGGAAAGAAGACAAGGAGAATGACTCTGGCTTAGGCACTTGCACTCCTGCCACAAAGCTAAATACCAAGATCACAGCTAATGCTCTCCCTAGGAGTGTCACATGAGGTGACCATGCCAACATAGATATTTACCTACACAAAAACAATATTAAAATGGAGACTGATAACATTCTTTGAGGGATAATTTTTGAACCAATATTTTGACTGACTGTGCATCTTTGCCTCCTAAAAAAAGAAAATTTGGAAAATGTCAGTAAATTGGATAATTTTTTTTTTGGTTGTTTTATTCCATATGCCATTTTATATTGTTATATAACAAGGTATACCATTTTAACACTATTATAAAATAATCAGTCAATGGAGTCAAATAGTTTGTCAGTTCAAGCAAACACATTATGTTTACTAGTATCTGTCTTAATTAGCAAATCACTAGGTTGTTTTGGTATTTCGCATACGTATCTCCAAAACTGTAGGAAAAACATCCTTACATCTTCAGTCTCTTTGATAGCTGAAAAACTTAAGATCTTATTTGCTTATTTTTTTTTCCATTGTTGAGAAAACAGTAGCTGAAATAGTTGCAAAATGGTCTAATTAATGTTACAAATGCGTTATGGGGTTAATATCTGAATGAATGTGGTGTAAAGCATTTTGCAGATATAAAATGCCAATGAAATTCTTAATGTTATGCTGGTCCTTATTCCTGCATTTGGAATCAAGCTGGAGAAATTTGGACGGGATTTGAGCAGGAGCTTATTCCAACTCCCTCATGGATTCTTTCCAAATGATCAAATATTTAATCCAAGGACCTTAGTGCCTCAAATACAAACTGGGAATAGAAATTGAGGCACTGGCCATGGGGGGAGGGGGAAGTAATTATAGCAATGAAAAAACCTTTCTTCTCATATTAAGAAAACTGAATGCATACACACACAAATTCATATAAACACAAATACACATAAAGTAATGGATATTCTAGAGTAGGAGTCAGTAAACTTTTTCTGTAAAGGGCCAGAGAGCAGGTATGTTAAGCTTTCCAGGGCATACAGTCTCTGTTACTTCTACTCAATGCTGTCATTGTTGTGTGAATGCAGCCATAGAAAACACAGATGAATGGGCATGACTGTGTTCCAGTAAAACTCTATTTGTGGATACTGAAATGTGAATTTTGTATAATCTTCATGTGTCACAAACCATTATTATGTTTTTTTTTAATTTAGTTCAACAATTTAAAAATGTAAAAGTCAGTTTTAGCTCATACACCATACAAAAACAGGCTGCAGGCTAGATTTGGTCCTTACATCCCAGTTTGCCAAACCCTGGTTTAGGGCGACTGCAGGACAAATTTGATCACACGTGGAATGAAGAAAAATAGCAGTTATGCTGCCACCAGCTATAATAACCATAGGTGTTACCCTTTTTTCTTATTTTAATCACTTTCCAATAATTATGGCCAAGAATCTTACCAATGTCATTATTTTTCTTTTTTATTCTGGGTAAAGTTGTTTATTCTCTCTGAGACTCAGTCTGTGTCTATAAAATTGTAAAAAAAAAAAGGAAAAGATATATTATGAAGGGTAATATGAGGATGAGAAAAGTATCTGCACACTGATCAGTTCCTAGTAGATGCTTAATAAATTTTAAAGGTAAATAATCTCAGGGTTCAAATTTTATACTACCATAAAATTGTACTTTATGGTAAAAAAAAGGTACTAGTGATAAATTGTTTATTGGGTAGCTGTTTGCCCGTTGCAAAACTAACTGCTGGACATACAAAAAATATTAGACAGTTTTCTTTGTTTTTTATTGTGCAGTCATCATCTAACAATGTGTATAAGGTATTATAATTTTTAGAACATGTAATAAGTACACAATAATACAGTGAAGATTCAAAGCAGAATGGCAAGGGAGAAGAAGTGGAATGCTGAAAGAACTGAGCAAATACTTGAGCTGCAGTTCAGCTCACCACAGAGGGAGAGAGTTTAGAATTTAATTCTAACCAAGTTTATGGTTTACTAGAATATCAACTAAAAAGAAAACACAGTTTAAAGAAACATATCAGAATCCAGACATAAGGAGAAAAAATTAACAAATCTAAAAGTTCTTTTTTGAAAGGATTAATAAAATTGATAAAAAGCTACCATTATGGATTTAGATAAAAGAGGGATAACATAAATTACATAAATAAATATCTTTCATTGGGCATGAAAGAGAAAGAATATCATGAAAGATACCCCAGATATTAAAAGGATGATTCAGTAATGTTATAAACAAATGTATGCCAATAAATTTAACAACTTAGAAGAAATGGAAAAATATCTTCAATGACAATAAACAAAATTGAAATGATATGAAATATAAAATCTACATTTCCTCCTGTCTTCGAAAGAAATTAATTTGGTATCAAAAATATTACACTAAACAAAACCCTAGGCCCAGATGGCTTAACTGATGAATTCTACAAACATTTAAGGAAAAAGTAATACCAATCTTTGTACAAACACTTTCTAAAAGTGAAGAAGATGAAACACTTCTCAGCTCATTTTTATGAGGCCAACACAATTTTTACCACAACTTTTCGAGGACATTACAAGACATTACAGACCAATGTCAGTCAGGAGCTTAAATGTAATAATCCTTAAAAAATAAAATAGCAAATAAAATCCAGGCATAGAGAAACACCATGACAGATATCACTTGTCTTAGAATGGCAGGGTTGTTTTAACACTGGAAATGCAGTCCATGTAATTCTCTATATTAATAGAATGAAGGAGAAAAACCACATTTTTCATAACAGGGCCATATTTAAAAAATAGACAAAAAACACCATGTATTCAAGATTAAAATTTTTACCAAATTAATATTAAACAGGAACACCTCAACCTAATAAACAGAATCTCCAAAAAATCTACAGATAGCATTCATCTTCCTATAGACTGGCTTTTACTATATACATATGCTTGCCTTCGGCACATCAGAAACAAATAATTTGTTCTTTCAGTGTCCATATTTTGAGCCCCGAGAGAAATATAGTTGAACTTGCTGAGATCAGTAGCCACTCCTGGAACAGTCAGTTCCAGTTAGTGGTTGGGAGTGTGGAGGTTATGAAGTCTTCTATGAACTCAAAAAAAGCTGAGGAGCAGATTGTGATAAGAAAACCAAAGCCATCTCTTATATTACTGAAACCTGAAGTAAAATGAATGATTAAGAAAGAGTCAAGTGTCAAGAAACTCTTGCTTCTCTCTCAGAGGAGAGTCATACAGGTTGGGAAGATAATTTTCTTTATAATATGTTGAATGTTTCTTGAATAACAATTCTAATAAACTATCAAAGCCTCACTTTCAACTTCTTGTTTTTGTAGGTATTAGACTTTTTTCAAAACAGCCCCGTAGATCAGTATGAGAGCTAGCTCATTTTCCACCTTTGGAAATGTCTATACAAAGCTTAGTGAATTACATTACTCTACGTGTTGAACATGCAAAATGGTGCCATTCTGAGATAATAATGTCAGATTTTTTTTGAGTGTGTATGTGGAAAATAAAGTTCGGGTTCTGTTCTGGCAGAGAGTTTAAATTCTATTGTACAGCAATAAAGGAAATCTTACACAGAAAGCAAATATTTGTATTGCAGAAATACTAATTTATTTTTGAGTTGCCGAAAGTATTTTTTGTGACTTTTCTAAGATGTATATTTTCATTACTACCAAAACAAATACCAACATAAACATATTGGCACAATAATTGTATTTAGAATTCTATAGTATTTTATTTTTTCATCATTTTGAGTTGTTAATGAATATATATAAAAGACTACTGGATGGATTGATCTTTGACTAATGACATAATTTAACTATAATTCTAAAGACTATAATTTATCATTAAGATCTTTCATATCATCTGATTTTGAGTATTTTTATCTGCCTTTGAAGAAATATTTTGTAAATGTAAGAATATGTATGTTTTACACAATGTATATAGTAGTTTCAGGAAAAATGTAAAATGTTATGTACGTTCAATCATTGCCAAATGACTTATGGGAAAATTGATTGATGCCTTTTCCTTTTCTCCTTTCCTTCCTTTTTTTCCCCCCTCACTCCTTGTCTTCCTTTCTTTATCTTTTTTCCTCAATAAACTTGATTAACACCAACCACTTAAGTTATAAATATAAAATTATATTTATTAAAATGCTAAATTGTACAAATTATCCTGACCACTTCTTCTTCTTTCCTCTGACTTATTCTCATGGTGTCTCTGTATATTATTTTATTAAAAGATATATGGATGGCCTTAGATGTGGTAATGCTGTTCGTACCAGGACTTGAATGTACTAAGGTGCTAGGGTTATTTTATTTTTTTACAAAGGAATTCATTCATGAAAATTAGCTTTCAGTTTATTTACAAAACCCAATCTGAAAGAGCATGGCATGCCCTGCATCAGCAGTCCTTAGTCTTCAATAATTGCTCAATATTTTTATAGTACTCCTTCTCATGCCTACCCATTAGAGCATGGTCAGATTTTCCTGGATCTCTTTCCTAAGTATCTTTTATTAAATACTTCAAGTTTGCTTTACTTCTTCTCTGTGATCTAGTTGAGTATTAGTAAACCCACCCATTGAGTATTAGTGGGGGTATTTTAAAACTTGGATTTAATGACTAGGACCCAATTACTTTATTGACTTGCTGAAACTAGTATGATTATGGATATGAGTATTTGGCTAGGCTGTGCAGGTCAGTACAGACAGATAATTGATCCATACTTGATTTGGAGCCAAAATATATTGATTGTTTAAACTTTGATCAATAGAGTCACTAGTGATATTGTTGTATAAGGGAAAAAAACTGTAAAGATAGATTCCAGAAAAAAAAAAAATCCCAATATATAGTCAATATCAAATTTACCTTTCTCATTCCAATCCAGTTTCATATTTAATCAGACTAGACATTTCCTCTAAAAAGAACTAATGTTCATTCCTTCACTCGCTGAAAGCACAATTGAGACTATTTTGTATAAGGTGCTTGAGTATTAAATGACAAATAAATAACCTCCTTTCTGATGTACAGGAAGAGATAAAGATGAGCACAACTTTGAATTAAAAAAAAAGGTTAATTAGTGCTCTTAAGCAAAGTGTGTGACAATATAAACAGTGAAAACGCATGAGTAAAGGAATAGAGGAATACAAATTCATCTCTAACTCCAGAAAACAGTGAGTTTTTGCTGCAACTGGAAAGTAAAGAAGAAATTGCAGTTTGAAATCTGCAAGGGCTGTGTTCTGCCAGTTTGTGGAAAGCTTTGATTGAAATACAAAGGGATTTGGGATAGAAAAGATCTAAGGTTTGGTAAGGGGAGTGATATGACCAAATATAAGTTTTAGACAGAAAATTCTGGCTGGCTTGAGGATGTGATTTAGAGTAAAAACAAAAAAAAACCTGAAGCAGAACCGTATTGGGAAAAGTAAAAGGAGAGGAAAAGGGAGATTTGATGAAGATTTGGGGGTATATAAACACAGGCTGAAGAATTTAAGGAAATAAAGAGGTTGGTGTGAAAATTGGAAGAGGACAGAGGGAGTAGGTGATAAAATAGGAAATCACAATTCATATCCCCCAGCTTGCAAGGAGTTATTTTGAATGTGAGAATCATAATACATTTTTGAAACTGATACACTCTCTATTGCTCGCCCTATGGGATGATTTCACCATATCATACTGACTTCAAATGTAGTCTTTTAGAAACAACATAGCATACAACACTGCTTCCAGAAGCTTTAAAGTCTAAGGACTAAATTGTTTTCCTGAATTCAGGCCTATTTTCTGACCATATGCATTAAGTAGTACTGTAAAATTTGCTTTGTTATTGGCCCAGGGCTTTGGTAAGCACTTTTGTCTTTCATAAGAGTAAATATCACAGACCCTCATGCCCTAAGTAATTGGGATATCCAGATAGCCTTAATTTTATTTGTGGAGATTTACATTCAATTTCCATTAACCTTAATAGGAAGCCATTACCTAACTGGCAGGGATGATTGGCAATTTAGAATGTTTAAGATAGAGTTGCTTCATTTTATTTTTTCCTGTTAAAAATGTCAACAACTTCCGAGGGCGGAGCCAAGATGGCGGACTAGGCAGACGCTACCTCGGATCCCTCTTACAACAAAGACACGGAAAAACAAGTGAATCGATCACATACATAACAATCTACGAACCCTGAACAACAAACACAGATTTAGAAACGGAGAACGAACTAATACGGGGAAGCAGCGATTGTTTCCAGAGCCTGGAGCCAAGCGTACCAGTCAGGTACGGCACAAGCACAGAGAGCTGCTCCACCCCCCTGAACTAACCCCGGGAGGGAGACCAGCCGGTTCCGCGGGCGGCGTGGGACGCAGCCGGTAGGAGAAGTCCCCGGGAGGCAGTGACAGGTCTTGGAGCAGGAAGAGCAGCGTCCCAGCCGGGGAACCAACTCGCCGGGATTTGGACTGGACGCAGGTACGGCATAAACACGGAGAGCTGCTCCACCCCCCTGAACTAACCCTGGGAAGGGGCCCAGCCGGGTCGCGCGGGCGGCGTGGGACATAGCCGATAGGAGAAGTCCCCGGGAGGCAGCGACTGGTATTGGAGCGGGGAGAACAGCATCCCAGCCGGGACACTCGGTCACGGCACAAGCACGGGGAGCTGCTCCACCCATCTGAACTAACCCCGGGAGGGGGCCCACCTGGTTCTTGTGGGCGGCACGGCCACGCGGCTGGAGGGACGAGAAGTCCCCGGGAGGCAGCGACTGATTTTGGAGTCGAGAGTGCACCGTCCCAGTAGGGGAGCCTTGACACTGGGCGTGCGGCTGGAAGCGGAGGATCTGACCGTGACTCCAGCGGGCCAGACCCCCCAGGGGCAATCTCCACATAGCCAGCACACGTAGGCGGCGCGCCCGCGGGAATCTCAGGTATAATAGTCATTCCAAGCAAGACAAGCAACTCTGGCTATATTCTGAGGTGCTACTCTCCTATCTCTCTGTTCCCTCCCCCACCCTCCCCAGGCAGCTTCATTAACATCCGAATAGCCTGAGCCAGAGGGAGAACTCTGATAGGGGTCTGACTGCATTTTTTTTTTAGCGGATTTTCTGGAAAAACTAGTTTCCCAGTGATGGCTCAGAGACAACAATCCATATCAAACCACTTAAAGAAGCAGACCATGAGAGCTTCTCCAACCCCCCAAACAAAAGAATCAAAATCTTTCCCAAATGCAGATACAATCCTGGAATTATCAGATACAGAATATAAAAAACTAATTTACAGAATGCTTAAAGATATCAAAATGAAATTAGGATAACTGCAGAAAAAGCCAAGGAACACACCGATAAAACTGTTGAAGAACTCAAAAAGATTATTCGAGAACATAGTGGAAAAATTAATAAGTTGCAAGAATCCATAGAGAGACAGCATGCAGAAATCCAAAAGATTAACAATAAAATTACAGAATTAGACAACGCAATAGGAAGTCAGAGGAGCAGACTCGAGGAATTAGAATGCAGACTGGGACATCTGGAGGATCAGGGAATCAACACCAACATAGCTGAAAAAAAATCAGGTAAAAGAATTAAAAAAAATGAAGAAACCCTAAGAATTATGTAGGACTCTATCAAGAAGGATAACCTGCGGATGATTGGAGTCCCAGAACAGGGAGGGGGGACAGAAAACACAGAGAAAATAGTTGAAGAACTCCTGACAGAAAACTTCCCTGACATCATGAAAGACGAAAGGATATCTATCCAACATGCTCATCGAACCCCATTTAAGATTGATCCAAAAAGAAAAACACCAAGACATATTATCATCAAACTCACCAAAACCAAAGATAAACAGAAAATTTTAAAAGCAGCCAGGGAGAAAAGAAAGGTTTCCTTCAAGGGAGAATCAATAAGAATAAGTTCAGACTACTCAGCAGAAACCATGCAGGCAAGAAGGGAATGGGACGACATATACAGAACACTGAAGGAGAAAAACTGCCAGCCAAGGATCATATACCCAGCAAAACTCTCTCTGAAATATGAAGGCGAAATTAAGATATTTACAGACAAACACAAGTTTAGAGAATTTGCAAAAACCAAACCAAAGCTACAAGAAATACTAAAGGATATTGTTTGGTCAGAGAACCAATAATATCAGACATCAGCACAACACAAGGTCACAAAACAGAATGTCCTGATATCAAGTCAAATAGGGAAATCACAAAAACAAACAAATTAAGATTAATTAAAAAAGAAAATACACATAACAGGGAATCATGGAAGTCAACAGGTAAAAGATCACAATAATCAAAAAGAGGGACTAAATACAGGAGGCATTGAACTGCCATATGGAGAGTGATACAAGGCGATATAGAACAATACAAGTTAGGTTTTCACTTAGAAAAATAGGGGTAAATAATAAGGTAACCACAAAAAGGTATAACAACTCTATAACTCAAGATAAAAGCCAAGAAAAACATAACGACTCAACTAACATAAAGTCAAACACTATGAAAAGGAGGATCTCACAATTTACTAAGAAAAACGCCTCAGCACAAAAAAGTATGCGGAAAAATGAAATTGTCAACAACACACATAAAAAGGCATCAAAATGACTGCACTAAAAACTTATTTATCTATAATTACCCTGAATGTAAATGGACTAAATGCACCAATAAAGAGACAGAGAGTCACAGACTGGATAAAGAAACACGATCCATCTATATGCTGCCCACAAGAGACACACCTTAGACTTAGAGACACAAACAAACTAAAACTCAAAGGATGGAAAAAAGTATATCAAGCAAACAATAAGCAAAAAAGAAGAGGAGTAGCAATATTAATTTCTGACAAAATAGACTTTAGACTTAAATCCACCACAAAGGATAAAGAAGGACACTATATAATGATAAAAGGGACACTTGATCAGGAAGACATAACCATATTAAATATTTATGCACCCAATGACAGGGCTGCAAGATACATAAATCAAATTTTAACAGAATTGAAAAGTGAGATAGATACCTCCACAATTATAGTAGGAGACTTCAACACACCACTTTTGGAGAAGGACAGGACATCTAGTAAGAAGCTCAATAGAGACACGGAAGATCTAATTACAACAATCAACCAACTTGACCTCATTGACTTATACAGAACTCTCCACCCAACTGCTACAAACTATACTTTTTTTTCTAGCGCACATGGAACATTCTCTAGAATAGACCACATATTAGGTCATAAAACAAACCTTTGCAGAGTCCAAAACATCGAAATATTACAAAGCATCTTCTCAGACCACAAGGCAATAAAACTAGAGATCAATGACAGAAAAACTAGGGAAAAGAAATCAAATACTTGGAAAATGAACAATACCCTCCTGAAAAAAGACTGGGTTATAGAAGACATCAAGGAGGGAATAAGGAAATTCATAGAAAGCAACGAGAATGAAAGTACTTCCTATCAAAACCTCTGGGACACAGCAAAAGCAGTGCTCAGAGGCCAATTTATATCGATAAATGCACACATACAAAAAGAAGAAAGAGCCAAAATCAGAGAACTGTCCCGACAACTTGAACAAATAGAAAGTGAGCAACAAAAGAATCCATCAGGCACCAGAAGAAAACAAATAATAAAAATTAGAGCTGAACTAAATGAATTAGAGAACAGAAAAACAATTGAAAGAATTAACAAAGCCAAAAGCTGGTTCTTTGAAAAAATTAACAAAATTGATAAACCATTGGCTAGACTGACTAAAGAAATACAGGAAAGGAAACAAATAACCCGAATAAGAAACGAGAAGGACCACATCACAACAGAACCCAATGAAATTAAAAGAATCATTTCAGATTATTATGAAAAATTGTACTCTAACAAATTTGAAAACCTAGAAGAAATGGATGAATTCCTGGAAAAACACTACCTACCTAAACTAACACAATCAGAAGTAGAACAACTAAATAGACCCATAACAAAAAAAGAGATTGAAACGGTAATCAAAAAACTCCCAACAAAAAAATGCCCTGGCCCGGACGGCTTCACTGCAGAGTTCTACCAAACTTTCAGAGAAGCGTTAAAACCACTACTTCTGAAGGTATTCCAAAGCATAGAAAATGACGGAATACTACCCAACTCATTCTATGAAGCCACCATCTCCCTGATACCAAAACCAGGTAAAGACATTACAAAAAAAGAAAATTATAGACCTATATCCCTCATGAACCTTGATGCAAAAATCCTCAACAAAATTCTAGCCAATAGAATCCAACGACACATCAAAAAAATAATTCACCCTGATCAAGTGGGATTTATACCAGGTATGCAAGGCTGGTTTAATATCAGAAAAACCATTAATGTAATACACCACATAAATAAAACAAAAGACAAAAACCACATGATCTTACCAATTGATGCAGAAAAGGCATTTGACAAAGTTCAACACCCATTTATGATAAAAACTCTTACCAAAATAGGAATTGAAGGAAAATTCCTCAACATAATAAAGGGCATCTATGCAAAGCCAACAGCCAATATCACTCTAAATGGAGAGAACCTGAAAGCATTTCCCTTGAGAACGGGAACCAGACAAGGATGCCCTTTATCACCACTCTTATTCAACATTGTGCTAGAAATCCTAGCCAGGGCAATTAGGCTAGACAAAGAAATAAAAGGTATCTGGATTGGCAAGGAAGAAGTAAAGTTATCACTATTTGCAGATGACATGATTATATACACAGAAAACCCTAAGGAATCCTCCAGGAAACTACTGAAACTAATAGAAGAGTTTGGCAGAGTCTCAGGTTATAAAATAAACATACAAAAATCACTTGGATTCCTCTACATCAACAAAAAGAACACCAAAGAGGAAATCACCAAATCAATACCATTCACAGTAGCCCCCAAGAAGATAAGATACTTAGGAATAAATCTTACCAAGGATGTAAAAGACCTATACAAAGAAAACTACAAAGCTCTACTCCAAGAAATTCAAAAGGACATACTTAAGTGGAAAAACATATCTTGCTCATGGATAGGAAGACTTAACATAGTAAAAATGTCTATTCTACCAAAAGCCATCTATACATTTAACGCACTTCCGATCCAAATTCCAATGTCATATTTTAAGGGGATAGAGAAACAAATCACCAATTTCATATGGAAGGGAAAGAAGCCCCGGATAAGCAAAGCACTACTGAAAAAGAAGAAGAAAGTGGGAGGAGGCCTCACTTTACCTGACTTCAGAACCTATTACACGGCCACAGTAGTCAAAACAGCCTGGTACTGGTACAACAACAGGCACATAGACCAATGGAACAGAATTGAGAACCCAGACATAGACCCATCCACGTATGAGCAGTTGATATTTGACAAAGGACCAGTGTCAATTAATTGGGGAAAAGATAGCCTTTTTAACAAATGGTGCTGGCATAACTGGATATCCATTTGCAAAAAAATGAAACAGGACCCATACCTCACACCATGCACAAAAACTAATTCCAAGTGGATCAAAGACTTACACATAAAGACTAAAACGATAAAGATCATGGAAGAAAAAATTGGGACAACCCTAGGAGCCCTAATAGAAGGTATAAATAAACAGAATACAAAATATCACCAAAAATGATGAAGAGAAACCCGATAAATGGGAGCTCCTAAAAATCAAACACCTATGCTCATCTAAAGACTTCTCCAAAAGAGTAAAAAGACCACCTACAGATTGGGAAAGAATATTCAGCTATGACATCTCCGACCAGCGCCTGATCTCTAAAATCTACATGATTCTGTCAAAACTCAACCACAAAAAGACAAACAACCCAATCAAGAAGTGGGCAAAGGATATGAACACACATTTCACTAAAGAAGATACTCAGGCAGCCAACAGATACATGAGAAAATGCTCTCGATCATTAGCCATTAGAGAAATGCAAATTAAAACTACCATGAGATTCCATCTCACACCAGCAAGGCTGGCATTAATCCAAAAATCACAAAATAATAAATGTTGGAGAGTCTGCGGAGAGATTGGAACTCTCATACACTGCTGGTGGGAATGTAAAATGGTACAACCACTTTGGAAATCTATCTGGCGTTATCTTAAACAGTTAGAAATAGAACTACCATACAACCCAGAAATCCCACTCCTGGGAATATACCCTAGAGATACAAGAGCCTTCATACAAACAGATATATGCACACTCATGTTTATTGCAGCTCTGTTTACAATAGCAAAAAGTTGGAAGCAACCAAGGTGTCCATCAACGGATGAATGGGTAAATAAATTGTGGTATATTCACACAATGGAATACTACGCATCGATAAAGAACAGTGACGAATCTCTGAAACATTTCATAACATGGAGGAACCTGGAAGGCATTATGCTTAGCGAAATTAGTCAGAGGCAAAAGGACAAATATTGTATAAGACCACTATTATAAGATCTTGAGAAATAGTAAACCTGAGAAGAACACATACTTTTGTGGTTACGAGGGGGGGAGGGAGGGAGGGAGGGAGGGAGAGGGTTTTTTTATTGATTAATCAGTAGATAAGAACTGCTTTAGGTGAAGGGAAAGACAACACTCAATACATGGAAAGTCAGCTCAATTGGACTGGACCAAAAGCAGAGAAGTTTCCGGGATAAAATGAATGCTTCAAAGGTCAGCGGAGCAAGCGCGGCGGTCTGGGGAACATGGTTTGCGGGGAATTCTAAGTCAATTGGCAAAGTAATTCTATTATGAAATCATTCTGCATCCCACTTTGAAATGTGGCGTCTGGGGTCTTAAATGCTAACAAGCGGCCATCTAAGATGCATCAATTGATCTCAACCCACCTGGAGCAAAGGAAAATGAAGAACACCAAGGCCACACGACAACTAAGAGCCCAAGAGACAGAAAGGGCCACATGAACCAGAGACCTACATCATCCTGAGACCAGAAGAACTAGTTGGTGCCTGGCCACAATCGATGACTGCCCTGACAGGGAGCACAGCAGAGGACCCCTGAGGGAGCAGGAGATCAGTGTATACAGACCCCAAATTCTCATAAAAAGACCAAACTTAATGGTCTGACTGAGACTAGAGGAATCCCGGCGGCCATGGTCCCCAGACCTTCTGTTGGCACAGGACAGGAACCATCCCCGAAGACAACTCATCAGACATGAAAGGGACTGGTCAGCGGGTGGGAGAGAGACGCTGATGAAGAGTGAGCTAATTATATCAGGTGGACACTTGAGATTGTGTTGGCAACTCTTGTCTGGAGGGGGGATGGGAGGATAGAGAGAGAGGGAAGCCGGCAAAATTGTCAAGAAAGGAGAGACTGAAAGGGCTGACTCAAGAGGGGGAGAGCAAGTGGGAGTAGGGAGTGAGATGTATGTAAACTTATATGTGACAGACTGACTGGATTTGTAAACGTTCACTTGAAGCTTAATAAAAGTTATTAAAAAAAAAAATGTCAACAACTTCCATTTAAACCTAAGTATGCGCCATGTTATCTACTCCTAGGTAATTCTCCACATGGACAAAACTATTTATTTTGTTGGAAATTTTTAAAAAGAGGGTTGGGTCATTTAAAGATGTTAAAGTACCTTTAAAACATAAAACCAATCTAATACTCGGTTCTCAAAATTATTTTAAGAATTACCTAGTGGTCTTGGAATTTCTCTAAGAGAAATTTCCTTCTTAATAGTTGGATATGAATTTAAACAAGCAAAAGAACATCATCAGCATATGTCAACTATAGAGTTAAACATACAGCTTTGCTGTTAATATTAGATTTTTAAAATGTATTTTAGAATTTGCATAGTTTGGATAATTAAATTACTTGAATTCTAACGTGTTAGTTGAGGAAGCAGAAATATATTAATCTGAACTTAATTTATAGAAGAAATATTTAATGATCACAAGTATGTATGTGTTTGTAAAAAATATAGTGTCAGTGCACGTTTATCTGCAATTAAGTAGTTGCAGGAAAAAAAATAGAAATCATTTGTGTTTAAATGTGCACATTTAACCAATGTGTTTAACAAATGTTTGCAACCTATTTGGGGTGAAAATGAATTATTTTAAAGTGTATCGTTAGAAGTATGAACCACCTTCTATTTGCCACTTATAAGGAGCCCTGGTGGTACAAAAAAAATAGAAATCATTTATGTTTAAATGTGCACATTTAACCAATGTGTTTAACAAATGTTTGCAATCTATTTGGGGTGAAAATAAATTATTTTAAAGTGTATCGTTAGAAGTATGAACCACCTTCTATTTGCCACTTATAAGGAGCCCTGGTTGCACAACGGTTAAGTGCTTGGCTGCTAACCAACTGAAAAGTTGGTGGTTTGAACCCACCCAGCAGCTCCATGGTAGAAAGACCTGGCAATCTGCTCCCATAAAGATTACAGACTAGAAAACCCTATGGGGCAGTTCTGTTCTGTCACATGGGTTGGATATGAGTCAAAAATCGACCAGACAACACCCAACCACAAAATTTGCCACTTGGAGTCCCTGGGTGACTTAAAGGGTTAAGTACTTGACTACTGCAGGAAAGGCTGGCAGCTGGAACCCACCTACAGGTGCATCAGAAAAAAACCTGGCTATCTGGTTCTGAAAGGTCACAGCCTTGAAACTCCATGGAGTGCCCTTCTCCTCTGCAACACCTGGGGTAGTCCATGAGTCAGAACCAACTTGATAGCAACTGGTTTGGTTTTATTTGTTATTTATTCTATGAAGCAAAATTGACATGATATATAAACAAAGAATATTAAGTTATAAATAATTGACTAATTACTGGTCACATTTCCAAATTTTAATGTCATTTTAATGTTATAATAGAAATACACTGAATTGTTTAGGTTATTTGTTTTAGGTTAATTGTTTTTTAAGGGCACTTTTATGAAATGACTATGAATGGGCCTTATTTTTAGCTGTGTTTGTATCAGAAGTAACCCCGGCTCTGATAATTTTTCTGCTCTTTAGATCAGACAGCTGAATGAGGCGTGAGGTAGAAAACAGCCATGCAACTAGAGAGATGTAAGTAATCTTTGGGGCCAAAGCTTCTCTAATTTCAGTGAGCATATAGAACGCCTGATGATCTTGTTTAAATGTAGATCTGATCCAGTGGGCCTGGGGTGGAGGGCCTAAGATTATACCTCTATCAAATTCCCAGGTAACGCCAATATCGCTGATTTGAGGACGGGGGGGTTATCTACAGAAAATACCACCTACGGCAATTAGTTTTAAACTGCTGAATGATCTCTCACAGCTAACAATGGAAACTGCTTATTAGCATCCCTCCTCAAGCAGAAGACAGGACACTTGCCTACCTGCCATACCTTAATTATTATGTCTTATTATTATTATGTTTGACATAATTATTATTATGTCAAAGAAACATACTTTGAGTAAAAAATCCATCTTTCCTAATTTTCCAATAGAGTAAACAAGCTCAGGAAAACTTGCTTACCAAAGACCATAACACTGGTTATATGCAAAGCCCAAACTATATCGTTATTTTTATTCTATTAGTGGCTTTTATTTTATTTTTCTAGGTATTGGTTATATTTTTCTCTATTTCACAGAATTTAATTTTTGTTCTATTGATTTAATTTAAAGCTAACTAAATTGCTATTAGTGATTTTCTCCACTAAATAACTATATTATTAGAGGAAGGGAAAACCATAACGTATGCAGAGCATTACCCAGCCCTTAGGAAATGTGAGAAATTAAACTTAAACCAGTGTTTAGACGAATATTTGGCCTCCAATAACAATGTGATACCTTACTTGAGTATGTGGTATGGGTGGTATTAATATGGACGTACTGTACTGTGTCTCAATTTTGGTATGATGATTCAATTCAATTGGCACAAAACTCCATTTGAATCTAATGTTTAATCCTATGTTCATATTTCCCCTTGTGCATTTAGTCAACCATGCCAATATCATTGTAACAGGGTCCCCTACTGTTACAGAGATTTTCTTCAGCTGTATAACAATGCTAACTGTGAACTAGAGGAAGGTTACTCCTAGGTCTGCTAGCTTACTTTTAAGCTAGAATGAGAAGCCATGGATATTTGATTTCTACTGATATAATCTATAATTTGATTATGTTCCAATTTTTCCAAAATCCTTCAAAATGTTTCGTGGAGTGAAGTTGGATAATTATACATTGTCTTCACTAATAAAAGGTATAAATTCAGCACATTTTGAAAACCTGCATGAAAGTGTCAGTTTACAGAGTGATACTGATATTACCAAGAGTAATGTATTTCAAGGAGAAAACAAACATGCCTTGAGTATAAAATAGTAAGATAAATGGAAATACAACTATCTACTGCGTAGGCTCTTTCTTGTGGGAAATTTAAACTCATATTTTCAGAGCTATTAAGAAAAATCATAACTGGCCAATCAAAAGATATCGATGGTCTATAATAGTTGGAACTGTTTTTCAAGGGGCTTCATTCAGATGCTGACAAGTCTATAAGTAATACTGACTACATTATAGGGGAGGGCTTGGGTCATGGAGCCACCTAAATCATCTACTGTCACATTTGGCATGTAATTGTCATAGAGGCATGTAGTTAACAATAAACAAACAAAAAAAAACTTGTTTCCAAGGCCCTTTCTCTTTCCCGCTCTTTACTGCAAAAGGCACTGTACTTTCTTGAGTTCTTTTTAATAACAATCAAGCTCTGGACTTTTGTATACCCTTTCCCCTATCCAGAACAGGAAAGAACATTTATCTTCCAACTCTCCAACTTGGTCAATAGACAGAGCAACTTGTTTCAATGAATCAATGATTTACACTAGTACCTCTTTTTGTCAATGACTTAGATGGAATTAGGGAATACACAGTTTTGCTAATAACACAAAGCTGCTGGGTTTAAAGACTATGATGTATTATTCTTTCATTCACTTAGCATATTTATATTGTGTACTTGAGATATTCACAATACTGTGTTTGACAGGACTGAAAATACAATGCTATAAATAGTATTCAATATGTTTTCCAACCTAAAAAATAATAATCACAAAAATTACAGTCAACTTAAAAATTTATTGGGAAACACTGTATATTTTAATTTGGGATGCCTGTGGTATCCACATGAACGGAAGGTTAAGTACATGACTATTATCTGGAAGGTTGGTGGTTTAAACCCACCTAGAGGCACCTTAGAAGAAAGCCTTGGAGATCTGCTTCAGAAAGATCACAGCTTTGAAAATCCTCTGGAGTGCAGTTCTACTCTGTAGCATATAGGGTCACCATGCATTGGAATCAGTTCGAAGGCAACAAGTTTGGCTTTCTTATTCGTTTGTTTGTTTGTTTTGGGGGGATGCCCACGCAGTATAACACAAAACTGACTATAAGTTATACCTATGTGTAACACCATATCTATGGAAAAGCAAATGACAGAATTATATGCGTCATGTGTTTTACTCTAGGCATTTTGGTTTTACAACTTTGTAAAACAAAATGCAGGTGCATTTGCTATAGGACTAGTTCAGAACAAAATGGTGGACTAGCAGTTTAAATTATCTGAAAAATGCGCGTACAGTTATATCTCCAAGATGCATTTCATCATATTATGGCATTCATGAGGACTCAAAAAGGAACTTCATTAGCTCAGAATAGATCTAAAATCCACAGTTAAGAAAATGTATCCATAATTATTATGTACAAACACACAAGAATGTACATGCAGGCATACACACATATGCTGGTAATTTTGTTTGCTTTTTCCCCAAACCTCACAATGGAAAAAATGACTAACACATTTTAGTGCTAAAATAGAAGAACATTTAGATAACTGAGTAACAGATAAAAAACTCCCTAACAGCGTAATTTGACCCATAGAGCTATTTGTGAAATTTCTAAACATCTAAAAATTACACACTTGACCTACCTTCTAGAGTTCAACATGAAGTTAAAGCTCACCTCTGGGCTTACTAAAACTTATGCTGAGTCAAATTAACTTTTCCTGAATGATTAAAAGGAACACGGATTTACTCAACTCTGTATTTGAAAGCTGTGGCCGCTAACCAAAAGGTCAGCAGTTCCAATTGAGCAGGCGCTCCTTGGTAACTCTATGGGGCTGTTCTACTCTGTCCTATAGGGTCGCTATGCATTGGTATGGACTCTACGGCAACGGTTTTTTTTTTTTTTTTTTTTTAATATTTGAAACCTCATCTACATTATTTTTTACACTAATTTGTCCCATTAAGAGAGAAATCATGTTAATACTGATTATAGTTTATTTGTGAATATTTTTGCCCTGCCTTTGACATTAACAAACAACATCATAAAATAGTATCACTGCATTAATACTTACTTGCTTTCTAGTTATATGGAAAGAATTATTCTCAAAAAGTAAATGCAAACACACACATATATATAATATAGAAATCACAGTTGTATCTTCCAAACTCTTTAAATTCAGTAAGTAATTCAAAAAGTGCCTTTGAAGATAGATTGCCACTATTTTGATTAATACTTCTTGGCTTAACAGCTTTTTATTTAGCCACAAAGTTGTGTTCTAATTAAATTCTTTCCAAGAAACTACGCAAATGATTGGCAGACTTAATGCTCCCAGCATATCTTCTCTCCCATTGCAAGATTTCTGAAGTTTTATGCACAATTAACTTACTAGCTACAATATCTTCCTGTATGTGATTTATAATTCCATTTTGTTTGGAGGTATCTCCTGCCTTTAAAACAAAATCCAGGGGATAGGGACTATCCTCAATTTTCATTTTTCACTCTACCTGCTGTCTTTGAACTCAAATTACTTCATTTGGAAGATTGAGTTAGACTTTTGACAAATCTTAATTCCATAGGGAAACCCTGGTGGCATAGTGGTTGAGAGCTATGGCTGCTAACCAATGGGTCGGCAGTTCAAATCCACCAGACGCTCCTTGGAAGCCCTATGTGGCAGTTCTACTCTATCCTATAGGGTCACTATGAGTTGGAATTGACTCGACGGCAATGGGTTTGGCTTTTGGTTTTGGTTAATTCCACAGAATGTTTTCGTTGATGACTTTGTATCAGAAGCTGAGTTTCAAATAGTTATAGACATTTTTCTCTGTCTTATGGTTGTGTGTGTCAGTGACTAGAACAAATTCCTGTATTCATTATTTCTCTTTATGCCATATATAACTCCTTTTTCTTTGAATCCAACTATATTATACATCCCTTTTGGTTCTCATCAATAACCCATTGTCCTATTTTGATTAGTTTCTTGCTGGTCTACTTATTTTTATGAACTCTTAAAAAGCTAGAAATATTTGTGACAAAAGCTCTCAATAAATATTTGTTGAATGAATTTCTCCATATTCTCCATAACAAGACAATATTTCCCCATAAATTTTTCAAATAGCTGGACTCCCTGGTAGCACAATGGTTAAATGCTTAGCTATTAGGCAAAAGGTTGGTGGTTCAAACCCAACCAGGGGCTCCATAGGAGAATGACCTGGAGATCTACTTTTGTAAAAATTACAGCCTAGAAAATCCTGTGGGGTAGTTCTACTCTGTCACATGAGTTGAAATTAACAAGGGATGCCTAACAACAATATTATAATAAACCTATATAAAACCAACCAAACCCATTGTCGCTGAGTCAATTGTGACTCACAGAGAACCTTTAGGACAGAGTAGAACTGCTGTATAGGGCTTCCAAAGTTATAAATCTTTCCAATTGGTTCCAGCTTCTTCTCCCATGGAGTGGCTGGTGGGTTTGAACCGCTGACTTTTCAGTTAGTAACCTAGAACTTAACCACTGCACCATCAGAGTTCCTCAAATTCTTTAACCTCTTTGTGGCTCTGTCTGTGGATAATATAACAACAGTATTTATCACATAGAATTACTTTAAAGATTAAATACATATAAAATGTGTGAGTCAGTGTCTGGCAGAGAACATCTATAATAATAATATAAGGACTTTTCTAATATATAAACTTGAATTAGTTCTTTGGAAACTAAAATAGAGAAAAAGCAGGGGAGTATATGGCATGGATAAAGTCAGCTTCAGGCACTGAAAGAGGAAAAGGCCAAAATCAGAAATAATACTAACATTTTGACAGGTATAATAGGAACTGAAGAAACAGTACTGGATTACAGTCAGGACTTAAATTTAAGTGATGTGGAGTTGAGAACAAAATTACAAGTGGGCATGGGAATATCACAAGGCTGATGGGAATTATCCTTTTGTCCATCTGCACAGAATGCAGTAGAGTAGGAATGAATCTCTATAAACAACCAAAGAAACAAACTGTAATAATTTAAGCAATACCAAAAATCTATTTCATTGAAAAAACCAGACTCTTTTAGAGAGAATGATCAAATTCTGAGCCTAGTTCATTTGAGAAGACACAACATAAACATAGCATATCATAATTTCCCTTTTGTAATAAAAAATCACTCTATTTCTCACATATTTAGATCTGATTCCAATCTTTAGGTATATGCTTTTCATAAATTTATTTTTGAAGACAGATTTTATATGTAATACTACCACATATTCTGAAATTCCACCTCAGAGCTTTTCAACCATTTCCAAAATAATAGTAATAACTATGCTTGTTACATGCTTACTCTGTACTGGTATCTATCTAAGTTTGTTATTATATTGATCCATTTAATTCTACTATAGCCCAGTGGAATACTGATGAGGAATGAGGGCAAGGGTAACTTGGCTCTAGGCCTCCCATTCTTGATCATTTTGCTACCCTAGTAAACACATGTAATTGGAGCAGCATGACAAACACACAGGAACCATTAAAATAATATTGCTGTGAAATGGCTTCTGAACTGACTTGAGTGATTTATGGATAACTTATTTTATTCCTCATTATCTCTCTTACATGTTTTGACTCTATGAGCTACATTTTACACAGACAATTAAATGAACCAAAAAAGGCTGATTGGGAGATTTTGATGTGAGCATGAACCCCAGGTCCTCCCATTCTCCTACCCTTATTCCAAGGCAGCAAACTCATATATCCAAGTATCCGTCTCCGTGGGATGGATGTGGTTGACAATGAATTGAGAATTAATGGCTCCAGACAGACCAGAGTTTAGCTGTATGGGATCACATTATTCCTGTTTTAGGGAATGCAAGAATAATTGTCCTGTATTTCAGTGCTTTACTAAACAGGATGAATGTAACACCCCATGTGCAGAAGTACAAGTCTGGGGCCAGGACAGATGTCTATGGTAATGTCTGTCTTCAAGTTAGTCACAGTTGTTCTTGTCCTCAGTACTAATTTCTCAGAGGGAGAACTTTTTTTACAACTGGTCACTTTCCTCCTGAGATTAAGTGACAGAAATGATAATATGATAAATATTAAATTAACTCCTTTACCTTACTGTCTTAATTATCTAGTGCTACTATAACAGAAATACCACAAGTGGATGGCTTTAACAAACAGGAATTTATTTTCTCACAGTTTAGGAGGCTAGAAGTCTGAATTCAGGGAACAGACTCTAGGGGAAAGCTCTCTCTCTCTCTCTGTTGACTCTGTAGGAATGTCCTCGTCTGTTTAGCTTCTGCTTCCTGGTTCCTTGGAGATCTCCATGTGTCTCGGCATCTAACTTACTCTATTTCTCCTCCATTGGCTTGTTTGTTTAATCTCTTTCATATCTCAAAAGATATTGAATCAAGACACACCCTATACTATTCCTGCCTCATCAACATAAAAAAGATAACCCATTTCCAAATGAGATTATAAACACAGGCATAGAGGTTAGGATTTACAACACATATTTTTGGGAGACACAATTCAATCCATAACACATAAATAGAGAGGAAATTTCAAAAAACCAAAATAATCCTTCATTTTCCTGGGATATTTTAGACCAATGCTCACTAAAATTTACTTATAGAGTGTGATTTTTCTATCTCCGTTCAAAGAAGAAATAAATCATTCCATTCTCTAGCAAAATGTGAAACCCATTTTAACCTTTTCATCTAAGTAATCACAAACAAGACTTTAAAAAGAAATTTTCTGTTCAAAATGTTTAAGTTATAAAACATGTAATTTGAAGTTTTGCCTTTACATGTAGATCAGCGTCTGTTCAGTGCTCCTAAGGTGTGGAATTCCTTGTTACTTTTTAAAATATTCATAATAAACACTAAAATCCAAGTGGTCTCTTTCCATGGAGGACATTTACAAGGAGATACATAACCTCAGTAGAGTAGAAAAACCAGTTATACAATAGAATATGTCTCCCGATGTTGCCTCATTTATAATAATAAAAAAAAAAAAAAGTATTTTTTCTGGATAAAGTCTAACAGCATATAAAAATAGAAAACCATAACAAAATCACAAAAATGTGTGCAATACATAAATAACAAAAAGGAATTGTGAATGAGAAATAAATCACTACTTCCCCAAATGCTGACAAATCCAAATTTGTGTGACTATTCTTAAAATGTATTTACTTATTTTGTAATATTTTTGGTTTATAAACCTGATAAAGTTTTTTTCTTCTTTTTCTTTTTCCAACAACTGCAAAACAGAAATCAATATTTGATGAATTAACAACCAGAAAAGAGATATTAAAATAAGACAGTGTTTTGTTTTTGCTGGTCACTGAGATGCTGTATGCCAATATGTCCGAAACTGATACAAAAGGATTTTAGTAAGTTGAGCAAATAGAATTGTTCACAGAGATGAATTCATGAATCGAATCTTTTCACATTCAAGTGGAAAAACTTGCTGTTGGATTCTACCATTCACATTCTACCTAGACACAGAAATCTTTGCACTTTAAACACTGTCTTTTGATTAAGAAGGTCAGTCATATTTCACATTCCTATTACACGGCTAATTGAATAGCCCATGAGGATATGATTTGCTGGTACAGCCATTAGGAAACTAAATGTCATTTGTTATATTATAGCAGGATTAACTAAAGTCAATTTAGTTAATGCCTTTATCTACCAGCAAGATGCATCAACTTTTGTCTTGGGCAATAGAGAAAACTGGGCATCCTAAGCATAATAAGAATATCACAATATGTTACCAAATGTCTCATGCAATGGTAGCAGGTAAAATGCATACAGGCCACATTAATTTTTTTTTTTTTTTTTACTATAATCAGATGAAAGCCAACCTGAAACAATCAGTGAAAAAGACAGCCTTCAAAATTTCAGTGACCATTCAGCGAGATGTGGTGGTAAACAAGATCATTTAGAGCTACACTCAATTTCATGGAAGTATGAAGTGTATGACCATTTCACTTTGACATCACCAACATATAATATCACAGTTTGCATAAAAAAATTCATTCAAAAGCATTTTCTCATAGTATATGCATTGCCTCTGCGTAATGTAAACATTTAATTCATGGTGTATTTAAATATAATTATTCAAATTGTAGATTTTCCAGGTACAGTATTTTTTGACTAATTATATTTTCAATATTTTACTGATATTTGGAGTTTCCACCAATATGCAAGACTAGTCACATTCAAGTTCTTAGTATGTAAAATGCTCTACCTTCAAACATAATTTTTGTCTAGATGGATTAAGAAAGATATATAATATTGTTCTTTGTAGTTTTGTAATTGTAATATATTGTATCAGTAAGAAAATGTGTGTAAGAAAATATGCTAGGAAAGCTATGAACATTTTAGGCTAAGAATTTCAAATTAGAGAAAGACATTGATGAGATTTCTTTCACGTAAAATTTTAAAAACCAGTAAGATGAAAAAAGTGCAGACAGTGAAAGATTCAAAATAAGTAAAAAACAATTTATCATTTGGAACTGCCTAAGACAATAAAAGAGAGAAGAAAGCAGAAAAATAGAAAATTGTCATTAAGAAAACAAAAACAACGTAAGTATAAAAAAAAATTAATAAAAGCAAAAGCGAGATCACCTGTCTACTGTACCATACATAAAGATGTGTGTATTGTAGGAAGGGGACTATAGAGTATATGCAAAGATCTAGTATGGGTTAGTGGAAGAAAAGCTCAATTTGATATTTAATAACATAATTTTAAATAATTTATCTTCTGAATAAAGGCAGTGTCCTACTGGACAAACTAACCAATCAACCTTTAGCTTTTTCATCCATAAAATAGGACGACAATTCTTGTATTGTAATTCTTGTACTCTGTACCAATCACTACAATAGACACGAAGGGTACAATGGTGAGAAAAATAGACATACTTCCTGCCCTAACAAAGCATAGTCTGAAAAAGTAAATGGACATTAATCAAAGCTTCAGATGAATTTGTGTAAAATGACAATGGTAGTAAGTGCTGTAAAGAATTTTATGGCACATAATAGGGGAATTTATCCTAGTCCTGAGCTTGTAATAATGGAATCATAATCAGAAGCCTGAGAAAGAATAAGTGGAATTTAGTGGAGGAAGCAGGACAATGATAACAACAATAACACAAACAGTAATAGTAAATACCTTCAAAAAGACTTCTGCAAAAGGACAAAACAAAAAGACCGCATATCAAAAGGAGCCCAGAAGAGAGATATATAGTCAACCAGATAAACAAAAAAGAGCAGAGTCCAAAAAATAGATCCCATTATTTATTGGACTCTAGATTTAATATCCTATTTAAAATCAATGTGATGGCTACCTCTTTGGGGATAAAATAAATTTAGATTTCTACCTCATGCCTTCATCCAAAATACATTCCAGATGATATGTAATAGTTAATGTTTATTTAATGAAACTATGAAAATATTGTGAAAATGCAGGTTGGTATTGATAAGCTTGAGATGAGGAAAGAAAGTCTAAATATTATACCAACATCATTCATTAAAAGGAAATGGTTGATTGTTTTGAGTTCATAAAAAATTAATTTTGTGTACAACAAAAACACATAAGAGGAGGGGCCAAGATGGCTGACTAGGTAGATGCTACCTCAGATCCCTCTTGCAACAAAGACTCAGAAAAACAAGTGAATCGATCACATACATGACAATCTACGAACCCTGAACAACAAACACAGATTTAAAGAGTTGATCTGAGTGACAGAGACGGAGAACAAACAACTACGGGGAAGCAGAGACTGTTTTTGGAGCCTGGAGCCAGAGTCCCAGTCAGGTAACCTTGGCGCTGGGCTTAGGACTGGGCACAGGGGAGCTGAGCAGGATATCCTGTGATGGCATAAACACGGGGCACAGCCCTACCCCCTGGAACTGACCTCTGGAGGGGGCCCAGCTGGTCAGCGCGGGCAGCACCCGACACTGCTGGCAGGGGGAGAAGTCGCCGGGAGGCAGCGGCTGGTTTTGGAGCCGGGAGTGCAGCATTCCAGCCGGGGAACCTTAGCGCGGGGCTTTGGACAGGGCGCGGGGAGCTAAGCAGGACATCCTGTGAAGGTGCAAACACGAGGTGCAGCCCTACACCCCTGAACTGATCCCAGGAGGAGGCCCAGCCAGTCCGTTTGGGCGGCGTGGCGACCCGGCTGGCAGGAGAAGTCGCCGGGAGGCAGCGACTGGTTTTGGAGCCGGGAGTGCAGCGCCCCAGCCGGGGAACCTTGGCACCGGGCTTTGGACTGGCAGCGGAGGAACTGACCACGGCTTCTGCGGGCCTGACCCTCAGGGGCAATCTCTACCCAGCCAGCACACATCGGCAACACGCCCCTCAGGAATCTCAGATAAAATAGTCATCCCAAGGAAGATAAGTAACTTTGTCTGTATTCTGGGGTGCTACTCTCTCCTGTTTTTCTGAACCCTCCCCTCCCCTTCCCAGGTGGCTTCATTAACATTGGAATTTCCTGAGCCAGAGGGAGAACTGCTCTGCGGCTTCTCTTTTCCATTTTTTTTTTTTTTTTTGATCTTTTCCTAACCCATTCTTCCAGCCTGAGAGAAGCAACCACAAAAAACCCAGGGACCAAAAATCCTTCCCTAATTGCACTAAAAACACAGAACTAGCTCCAGCCAAGCATATGTAATCCACAGTCTCTGGCTTTCAACCCTACAGGGAACAAGGTGGCTATAATAATGCAAAGGCATTTCTGATAGGGATCTGATTGCATTTTTTTTTTTACCGGATTTACTGGAAAAACAAGTTTCTGAGGTCTGATATCTCTGCTTATTCAACAGAGCCCTCACTGACACACAACAGGGAACTGAGGGCTGAAGCTCCCCCCAGACCACCTAGCCTCCTGCCTTAGGGGTCTAAGGAGGGTGACACCTACCAATCTGTAGAGGTACTTGCATTGGGGGCCTAAGGTACAGCTGCAGAGCCCACCCACCAAGGTGCTTTAGGAATAGAGACACACCTACCTCACTGATACTTGGGGGAAGCCTGTCAGCATCCTGCCCCCCCTGGAGTGTGAACCCCAGCTGCTACTAGAATCTGGTGTACACAACTATCACCACTACTTCTCAAGGTGGATAGGTGTTAGGGTGCATCACACACTTGATGACCCCAAATCAGATTCTACTCAAGAATAGTGAATGGACTCAGGCATATATATCTGGTAACAGCTCAAATCAGCTGGTAATAGGTCATAAGTAAGTCAACGGCTACAACAATCAAGACAGCACAATCTAGTAGCCCATCCACGTATATTGAAAGAAAACAAAACAAGATAAGACTCAGTGAGCAAATATAGAATAAATCACTACAATATCTTAGTGATGGCTCGGAGACAGCAGTCGATATGAAACCACATAAAGAAGCAGACCATGACAGCTTCTACAACCCCCCAAACAAAAGAATCAAAATCTTTCCCAAATGAAGATACAATCCTGGAATTATCAGATACAGAATATAAAAAACTAATTTACAGAATGCCTCAAGACATCAGGGATGACCTCAGAAATGAAATAAGGCAAACTGCAGAAAAAGCCAAGGAACACACTGATAAAACTGTTGAAGAACTCAAAAAGATTATTCAAGAACATAGTGGAAAAATTAATAAGTTGCAAGAATCCATAGAGAGACAGCATGCAGAAATCCAAAAGATTAACAATAAAATTACAGAATTAGACAATGCAATAGGAAGTCAGAGGAGCAGACCCGAGCAATTAGAATGCACAGTGGGAAATCTGGAGGACCAGGGAATTAACACCAACATAGCTGAAAAAAAATCAGAGAAAAGAATTTAAAAAAATGAAGAAACCCTAAGAATCATGTGGGACTCTATCAAGAAGGATAACTTGCGTGTGATTGGAGTCCCAGAACAGGAAGGGAGGACTGAAAACACAGAGAGAATAGTTGAAGATCTGCTGACAGAAAACTTCCCTGACATCATGAAAGACGAAAGAATATCTATCCAAGATGCTCATCGAACCCCATTTAAGACTGATCCAAAAAGAAAAACACCAAGACATATTATCATCAAACTTGCCAAAACCAAAGATAAAGAGAAAATTTTAAAAGCAGCCGGGGATAAAAGAAAGGTCTCCCACAAAGGAGAATCAATAAGAATAAGTTCAGACTACTCAGCAGAAACCATGCAGGCAAGAAGGCAATGGGATGACATATACAGAGCACTGAAGGAGAAAAACTGCCAGCCAAGGATCATATATCCAGCAAAACTCTCTCTAAAATATGAAGGTGAAATTAAGATATTTTCAGATAAACATAAGCTTAGAGAATTTGCAAAAACCAAACCAAATCTACAAGAAATACTAAAGGAAATTATTTGGTCAGAAAACCAATAATATCAGATACCAGCACAACACAAGGTCACAGAACATCCTGATATCAACTCAAATAGGGAAATCACACACAAAAAATCAAGATTAATTAAAAAAAAAAAGCTCAAAACAGGGAATCATTGAAGTCAATATGTAAAAGATCACAATAATCAAAAAGAGGGACTAAATACAAGTGGCATTGAAGTGCCATATGGAGAGGGATACAAGGCAATATAGGACAATACAAGTTAGGTTTTTACTTAGAGAAATAGGGGTAAATATTAAGGTAACCACAAAGAGGTATAACAACTCCATAACTCAAAATAAAAACCAAGAAAAACATAACGACTCAGCAAACATAAAGTCAAATACTATGAAAATGAGGAACACACAATTTACAAAGAAAAATGTCTCAGCAAAAAAAAGTAAGTGGAAAAATGAAATTGTCAACAACACACATTAAAAGGCATCAAAATGACAACACTAAACACTTATCTATAATTACGCTGAATGTAAATGGACTAAATGCACCAATAAAGAAACAGAGAGTCTCAGACTGGATAAAGAAACACGATCCGTCTATATGCTGCCTACAAGAGACACGCCTTAGACTTAGAGACACAAACAAACTAAAACTCAAAGGATGGAAAAAAATATATCAAGCAAACAATAAGCAAAAAAGAAGAGGAGTAGCAATATTAATTTCTGACAAAATAGACTTTACACTTAAATCTACCACAAAGGATAAAGAAGGACACCACATAATGATAAAAGGGACAATTGACCAGGAAGATATAACCATATTAAATATTTATGCACCCAATGGCAGGGCTGCAAGATACATAAATCAAATTTTAACAGAACTGAAAAGTGAGATAGACACCTTCACAATTATAGTAGGAGACTTCAACACACCACTTTCGGAGAAGGACAGGACATCCAGTAAGAAGCTCAATAGAGACATGGAAGACCTAATTACAACAATCAACCAACTTGACCTCATTGACTTACACAGAACTCTCCACCCAACTGCTGCAAAGTATACTTCTTTTTCTAGCACACATGGAACATTCTCTAGAATAGACCACATATTAGGTCATAAAACAAACCTTTGCAGAATCCAAAACATCGAAATATTACAAAGCATCTTCTCAGACCACAAGGCCATAAAAGTGGAAATCAATAACAGAAAAATTAGGGACAAGAAATCAAATACTTGTAAACTGAACAATATCCTCCTGAAAAAAGACTGGGTTATAGAAGACATTAAGGAGGGAATAAGGAAATTCATAGAATGCAACGAGAATGAAAATACTTCCTATCAAAACCTCTGGGACACAGCAAAAGCAGTGCTCAGAGGCCAATTTTTATTGATAAATGCACACATACAAAAAGAAGAAAGAGCCAAAATCAGAGAACTGTCCCTACAACTCGAACAAATAGAAAGTGAGCAACAAAAGAATCCATCAGGCACCAGAAGAAAACAAATAATAAAAATTAGAGCTGAACTAAATGAATTAGAGAACAGAAAAGCAATTGAAAGAATTAACAAAGCCAAAAGCTGGTTCTTCGAAAAAATTAACAAAATTGATAAACCATTGGCCAGACTGATTAAAGAAATACAGGAAAGGAAACAAATAAACTGAATAAGAAACAAGATGGGCCACATCACAACAGACCCAACTGAAATTAAAAGAATCATTTCAGATTATTACAAAAAATTGTACCTTAACAAATTTGCAAACCTAGAAGAAATGAATTCCTGGAAAAACACTACCTACCTAAACTAACACAATAAGAAGTAGAACAGCTAAAAGACCCATAACAAAAAAAGAGATTGAAACGGTAATCAAAAAAACTCCCAACAAAAAAAAGCCCAGACCCGGATGGCTTTACTGCAGAGTTCTGCCAAATTTTCAGAGGAGAGTTAACTCCACTACTACTAAAGGTATTTCAAAGCATAGAAAATGACAGAATACTACCTAACTCATTCTATGAAGCCACCATTTCTCTGATACCAAAACCAGGTAAAGACATCACAAAAAAGGAAAATTACAGACCTATATCCCTGATGAACATAGATGCAAAACTTCTCAACAAAATTCTAGCCAATACAATTCAACAACATATCCAAAAAATAATCCACCTTGACCTAGTGGGATTTATACCAGGTATGCAAGGCTGGTTTAATATCAGAAAAACCATTAATGTAATACACCATATAAATAAAACAAAAGACAAAAACCACATGATCTTATCAATTGATGCACAAAAGGCATTTGACAAAGTCCAACACCCATTCATGATAAAAACTCCCAGCAAAATAGGAATTGAAGGAAAATTCCTCAACATAATAAAGGGCATCTATACAAAGCCAACAGCCAACATCACTCTAAATGGAGAGAGCCTGAAAGCATTTCCCTTGAGAACGGGAACCAGACAAGGATGCCCTTTATCACCGCTCTTATTCAACATTGTGCTAGAGGTCCTAGCCAGAGCAATTAGGCTAGACAAAGAAATAAAGGGCATCCGGATTGGCAAGGAGGAAGTAAAATTATCTCTATTTGCAGATGACATGATCTTATACACAGAAAACCGTAAGGAATCCTCCAGAAAACTACTGAAACTAATAGAAGAGTTTGGCAGAGTCTCAGGTTACAAGATAAACATACAAAAATCACTTGGATTCCTCTACATCAACAAAAAGAACATCGAAGAGGAAATCACCAAATCAATACCATTCACAGTAGCCCCCAAGGAGATAAAATACTTAGGAATAAATCTTACCAAAGATGTAAAAGACCTATACAGAGAAAACTACAAAGTAGTACTACAAGAAACTAAAAAGGACCTACTTAAGTGGAAAAACATACCTTGCTCATGGATAGGAAGACTTAACATAGTAAAAATGTCTATTCTACCAAAAGCCATCTATACATACAATGCACTTCCGATCCAAATTCCAATGTCATTTTTTAATGTGATAGAGAAACAAATCTCCAACTTCATACGGAAGGGAAAGAAGCCTCGGATAAGCAAAGCATGACTGAAAAAGAAGAAGAAAGTGGGAGGCCTCACTCTACCTGATTTCAGAACCTATTATACAGCCACAGTAGTCAAAACAGCCTAGTACTGGTACAACAACAGACACATAGACCAATGGAACAGAATTGAGAACCCAGATATAAATCCATCCACATATGAGCAGCTGATATTTGACAAAGGCCCAGTGTCAGTTAATTGGGGAAAAGATAGTCTTTTTAACAAATGGTGCTGGCATAACTGGATATCCATTTGCAAAAGAATGAAACAGGACCCATATCTCACACCATGCACAAAAACTAAATCCAAGTGGATCAAAGACCTAAACATAAAGACTAAAACGATAAAGATCATGGAAGAAAAAATAGGGACAACCTTAGGATCCCTAATACAAGGCATAAACAGAATACAAAACATTACCAAAAATGACAAAGAGAAACCAGGTAACTGGGAGCTCCTAAAAATCAAACACCTATGCTCATCTAAAGACTTCACCAAAAGAGTAAAAAAGACCACCTACAGACTGGGAAAGAATTTTCAGCTATGACATCTCCGACCAGTGCCTGATCTCTAAAATCTATATGATTCTGTCAAAACTCAACCACAAAAAGACAAACAACCCAATCAAGAAGTGGGCAAAGGATATGAACACCCACTTCACTAAAGAAGATATTCAGGCAGCTAACAGATACCTGAGAAAATGCTCTCGACCATTAGCCATTAGAGAAATGCAAATTAAAACTACGATGAGATTCCATCTCACTCCAACAAGGCTGGCATTAATTCAAAAAACACAAAATAATAAGTGTTGGAGAGGCTGCGGAGAGATTGGAACTCTTATACACTGCTGGTGGGAATGTAAAATGGTCCAACCACTTTGGAAATCTATCTGGCGTTATCTTAAACACTTAGAACTACCATACAACCCAGAAACCCCACTCCTCGGAATATACCCTAGAGAAATAAGAGCCTTCACACAAACAGATATATGTACACCCATGTTTATTGCAGCTCTGTTTACAATAGCAAAAAGCTGGAAGCAACCAAGGTGTCCATCAACGGATGAATAGATAAATAAATTGTGGTATATTCACACAATGGAATACTACGCATCGATAAAGAACAGTGACGAATCTCTGAAACATTTCATAACATGGAGGAACCTGGAAGGCATTATGCTGAGCGAAATTAATCAGAGGCAAAAGGACAAATATTGTATAAGACCACTATTATAAGATCTTGAGAAATAGTATAAACTGAGAGGAACAAATACTTTTGTGGTTATGAGAAGGGGGAGGGAAGGAGGGTGGGAGAGGGTTTTTTACTGATTAGTTAGTAGATAAGAACTGCTGTAGGTGAAGGGAAGGGCAATACTCAATACAGGGAAGGTCATCTCAACTGGACTGGACCAAAAGCAAAGAAGTTTCCGGGATAAACTGAATGCTTCAAAGGTCAGTGGAGCAAGGGCGGGGGTTTGGGAACCATGGTTTAAGGGGACTTCTAAGTCAATTGGCAAAATAACTTTATTATGAAAACATTCTGCATCCCACTTTGAAATGTGGGTCTGGGGTCTTAAATGCTAACAAGCGGCCATCTAAGATGCATCAATTGGTCTCAACCCACCTGGATCAACGGAGAATGAAGAACACCAAGGTCACACGATAACTAAGAGCCCAAGAGACAGAAAGGGCCACATGAACCAGAGACCTACATCATCCTGAAACCAGAAGAACTAGTTGGTGCCCGGCCACAACCGATGACTGCCCTGACAGGGAGCACAACAGAGAACCCCTGAGGGAGCAGGAGATCAGTGGGTTGCAGACCCCAAATTCTCACAAAAAGACCACACTTAATGGTCTGACTGAGACTAGAGGAATGCCGGCGGTCATGGTCCCCAAACCTTCTGTTGGCCCAGGACAGGAACCATTCCCGAAGACAACTCATCAGACATGAAAGGGACTGGACAGTGGGTAGGAGAGAGATGCTGATGAAGAGTGAGCTATTTGTATCAGGTGGACACTTGAGACTGTGTTGGCATTTCCTGTCTGGAGGGGGGATGGGAGCATAGAGAGAGTTGGAAGCTGGCAAAATTGTCACCAAAGGAGAGACTGGAAGGGCTGACTCATTAGGGGGAGAGCAAGTGGGAGTATGGAGTAAGGTGTATATAAACTTATATGTGACCGTTTGACTTGATTTGTAAATGTTCACTTGAAGCTCAATAAGAGTTAAGAAAAAAAACACATAAGAAAACATCATGTAAATGTCTCTAATATTTAAAGGTTATGAGAGATAAGATACGTGCTGAGACAGCAAGAGGAGCTGTTACACAGACAGTATGAAAAACAGGAGAGTGTGGTGTCAAAAAAAACTAGGGTTGACTATTTTAAGAAAATGAATATGAGAACAGTACTATAAAAACACACGAAAATGTTTCCACATGGAAAGAACAATCTTTGATGGTTACAAAGGGTGGGGGAAACACTAACTAGATAGTAAATAAGTAGTGAAGGGTAAGACAGTACACAATACTGAGGAAGTCAACATAACTTGGCCAGGGCAAAGTTGTAGAAGCTTCACGGACATATCCAAATGCCCAGAGAGACTGAGCTACTGGGCTGAGGGCTGGGGACCATGGCCTCGGAGGACATTTAGCATAATTTTCATAACGTAGTCTATAAAGAAAATGTACATCCAACTGTGGTGAGTAGTGACTGGGGTCCTAAAAGCCTGCAAGTGGCCATCTAAGATACATCTACTAGTCCCATCCCAGCTGCAGCAAAGGAGACTGAAGAAGACTAAAAACACAAGGGAAAAATTAGTCCAAAGGACTAATGGACCACAACTATCACTACCTCCACCCGACTGAGCCCAGAACAACCAGATGGTGTCCAATTACTACCACTTACTGCTCTGGCAGGGATCATAATAGAAGGTCCAGAACAGAGCAGGAGAAAAATGTAGAACTAAATTCAAACTTATTAAAAAAACAGGCTTGCTGGTCTGATGCTGGAGAAACTCCAAGAGTATGGCCCTGGATACCCTTTTAACTCAGTATTGAAGTCACTTCTGAGGTTGTACTCTTCAGCCAAAGATTAGACAGGTCTATAGGGCACGTGTGAGTGACTTTCAATTATGTATATGAGACTAATGGGCACACCAGCTCAAAAGCAAAAATGAGAAAGCAGGAAGGGACAGGAAAACTGGACAAATGGAAACCGGGAGCGTGGAGTGGAGAAGGGGACACAGTTGACACATCACTGGGTTGGCAACCAATGTCACAAAACAATTTACATGTTAATTGTTTAATGTGAAACTTATTTGCTCTGTAAACACTCACCTAAATCACAATTTAAAAAAAAAATGAAAATTTTCAAAAATATCACGATTTCAAGAACTCAAATTTAAAAAGTGACAGAAGAAATATACAATAAAAGAACCAACAAAGGGATATGGAGTTATAGAAAGACCAGTGGAACTAGAATTACAATGCACACCATTTGTAAAAATTTGCCCCCAGATGAATGCTTCTATTTTTTGTTAGATATCAACACTCACTGAAATTTACAGGTTAGATGGATGTGTTTTATTGTAAGTAAATTAAACCTCAAAAAGCTGATAATAATATGTAATGGTAATTCAAATCTTTTTCACTTGATTGGAATTTCCATGGTTTATTCTGAAAAAAAAAAAATGCATGAAGGTATGTGCCTATGTATGTTTGTGTCCAGGTTTTCATGTATGATATATTAAGCGAAGTAGTTTTTATGTCTATTTTTCATTCTCTGGCAACTTTATAAGCTGTCATATTGTATGTAAAAGTATGATTTTTTTCAACTTCTTAAAAACTTTCTAAAATCTTGGACATTATGTTGTCCTTTCAGAGTTGAACTCACTTTTGACTTAACCAGGTACTGCCAGTGTTTTAGACAGTCATGAAAGGAAAACTACAATATTCTGAGAAGCTTACCATGGTATGATTTTATTTACAAATTGAGTAGTGAGGAATGAATGTTTAATGGTAACTTCAGTTCTCCTTTATGCAGTGAATAATGTAGACTTTTCGTTGAAAAGTAATGTGGCAGTTACTTTTGAACTGATTTGATATTTCCAAATTTTTAAAAAGTTATGGTACTTATTTGTATTGTATGTCACAACAAAATGCACCAAACTGATCATAAAACATTATGTTTAGATAATATTAACACAAAGTAAATTTTTATTGAATCATATGATCGTAAAACCATAGGAAAGCAGAGATATAATGATGCCTGATATTCCCTTCTGCTTTTCTTGGTGATAACTATCAGGGTGTGGGGGATAGGGGAGTGATTCCTTTCGGAAAGATTACTGAGTTCGTGCAAATTGCATGGAAGTCTTAAAGCCCAGGCATATTTTTCCTGCTCGGGCTAGTGCAAATGTGAACACTGTTTTTTGGGACAAACATCAATCGTTGTTTTCATAAGTCAATAATGTGGCGTATGCATCTATTGAAAAAGGAATAGAGGGAAATAACCTTGGACAGATAATGTCAAATACATATGAGCTCATAACACATTTATGTAGGAATAAAGGGAATAAAAATCATGTCCATATTCTGTATGGTTAACTTATCTTTAAATTATTAACTAAATAACAGAATTGTAGATAGTTTATCTAAAAAAAGGGAGTGGCCTGTCCCATCCAACTAATTATATTGAAGGCTAGGAAGCCTTCTGAAATGACATGGTTATGATTCCCTTCCTTTGAAAGCACCTACCACTTAAAGCTCTACCATTCCTCAAGCACTTAAACCAGATTTTCATTCCTCTTAAGCTACATTTAACAATAGAATGGTAAGAGAGTGTGTTTAAGAGTTTAAAAATTTAGGTCTCAATAGATGTTACCCAGGATAAACATCACTCATCGAAAATTGTGACTATTTTCTCTATAGTCAATATTTGGAACATCCAATTAAACTCATTTTCTACAGATATTCCTGGAAGAATGTATTATAAACTCAGACATAAATTGTCTTATACATAAATTGTTGTTAATTGACTGCCAGTTAGGACAAAATTTTTGAAGCTTAGACTCCAATCACTTTGAAACTGATGCATTTAGCCAAATCTCTTACTTTGTTCCCAATTTTAGAAAATAACATGGCATATATGAGTCAGAATCTAGTTTTCTACTTTTAGATGAAATCTCTAAGAAATGACATAAATACAAAAATTAAATTATACCATCTTTCATATGCATGTGAAAGCTGGACAATGAAAAAAGAAGACTGAAGAAGAATTAACATATTTGAATTGTGAAATTGGCAAAGAATACTGAATATACCATGGACTGACCAGAAGAAAGAACAAATCTGTCTTAGAAGAAGTACAACCAGCATGATCCTTAGAAATGAGGATGGTGATACTTGATCTCGCTTACTTTGGACACATTATCAGGAAAGACCAATCCCTGGAGAAGGACATCATGCTTGGTTGAGGGTGAGCAAAACAGAGGAAGACCCTCAATGGGATGGATTGACACAGTGGCAGAAACAATGGGTTCAAACGTACCTACAATTGTGAGGATGGCATAGGACCAGGCAATGTTCTGTTCTGTTATTCATGAGATTGCTGTGAGTTGGAGCTGACTCCATTGCACCTAACAACTTCTGAACATTATTTGAATCAATGCACCTTGGTTTTCCCAGTAAGATACTTTCAAACCTAAAAGGGAAAATGAGCTTTAAATATGAATTATGTTCCTTTGGTCTATTCATAGAGACACGTTTTTTCATAAATCCTTGAGCACAGGGGGAATTCTTTTTTGTTTTTGAAAGAAAAATATTTAATAACATGAGAAAGAGTCACTATGGTAGCAGATGCAGAAGCAGCATGTATATTATGATCTAAATGATTATTAATATTATGTATAGATACAAGTTCCAATTATTATTAAGATAATAATATAATGTATATGCATTTTTAAAATACCAGAAACTTGACAGTGATTATTCCAAGTGTTGGAGATACAAATTGGTATTTATTCTCTTCTCTTCTAAAATTAACTTTCGTACAATGAATTAAACTAAGCATACATACACAAACACATATTTCACATATTTTAAGTGCAAACTGTTTTTTTCTTTTTAAAAGGATGAAGTAGCTGGTTGATAATTTTGCTCATATTAATGACAAGTGGAGGTACCCTAAACATAAACCAAAAGAAAATGTTTAAACAATCTTTGTTAACTTAGTAGAGCACTATACATACACACCCATTACGCATTGCCATCGAGTTGATTCCGACTCACAGCCACCCTTTAGGACAGAGTAGAACTTCCCCATAGGGTTTCCAAGGAGCGCCTGATGGATTCGAACTTCCGACCTTTTCGTTAGCAGCCATAGCTCTTAATCACTATGCCACCAGGGTTTCATTACACATATGTTCAAAAAAAAACCAAACTCACTGCAGTCGAGTCAATTCTGACTCATAGCAACCCTCATTTTAAAATAATTACTATAAATCAATATGATGATATTTTTGTAGTATCATCCAAATGGTAAAATACATTTAAGTGTCAATTATGTAAAACTTTCCTATGCACATAAACAAAATCTATGATGAAATATAGCCAAAAAAATCCCAACCCATTGACCTTTCAGTTAGCGGTGTAGCACTTAACCACTATGCCACCAGGGCTCCTTGAGATGGAATACAATTAAATTATGCGTTATAGTAACGGAAGTGTGGTGTTTTTTATTTCTGACACTCTCATGGTATTATTTATCTGATAGTATGAATTATAATGCAAATTAGATTTCTCACAAGATGCTATTATTAATCTTCTCATAATAAATTTTTTTAAAGTAATTTTTATTGTGCTTTAAGTGAAAGTTTGCAAATCAAGTCAGTCTCTCCCATAAAAACTTATATACGCCTTACTACATACTCCCAATTACTCTCCCCCAATGAGACAGCCGGCTCCCTCCTTCTGGTTTTTCTTTTCGTGACCATTTTGCCAGCTTCTAACCCCCTCTACAATCTAATCTCACCTCCAGACAGGAGATGCCAACATAGTACCAAGTGTCCATCTGATGCAAGTAGCTCAATCCTCATCAGCATCTCTCTCCAACCCATTGTCCAGTCCAATTCCTGTCTGATGAGTTGGCTTCGGGAATGGTTCCTGTCCTGGGCCAACACAAGGTTTGGGGACCCTAAACGTCTGGGTCCTTCTAGTCTCAGTCAGACCATTAAGTCTAGTCTTTTTATGAGAATTTGGGGTCTGCATCCCACGGCTCTCCTGCTTCATCAGGGGTTCTCTGTTGTGTTTCCTGTCAGGGCAGTCGTCGGTTGTGGCCGGGCACCATCTAGTTCTTCTGGTTTCAGGATGATGTAGTCTCTGGTTCATGTAGCCCTTTCTATCTCTTGGGCTCGTAATTACCTTGTGTCCTTGGTTTTCTTCATTCTCCTTTGATCCAGGTGGGTTGAGACTCATTGATGCATCTTAGATGGTGGCTAACTAGTGTTTAAGAGCCCAGATGCCACTCTTCAAAGTGGGATGCAGAATGTTTTCTTAATAGATTATATTTTGCCAATTGACTTAGATGTCTCCTGAAATCATGGTCCGCAAACCCCTGCCCTTGCTTCGCTGACCTTCAAAGCATTCAGTTTATTCAGGAAACTTCTTTGCTTTTGGTTTAATCCAGTTGTGCTTACCTCCCCTGTATTGAGTGTTGTCCTCCTCTTCACCTAAAGTAGTTTTTATCTACTATCAAATTAGTGAATACCCCTCTCTCACCCTGCCTCCCTCCCCCTTCTCGTAACCACAAAAAAATGTTTTCTTCTCTGTTTAAACTTTTTCTCGAGATCTTATAATAGTAGTCTTACACAATATTTGTCCTTTTGCAACTGACTAATTTCACTCAGCATAATGCCTTCCAGGGTACTCCATGTTATGAAATGTTTCACAGACTCCTCACTGTTCTTTATTGATGTGTAGTATTCCATTGTATGGATATACCATAACTTATTTATTCATTCATCCATTGACGAGCACCTTGGTTGCTTCCATCTTATGGCTATTGTAAACAGTGCTGCAATAAACATGGGTGTGCATGTATTTGTTCATGTAAAGGCTCTTATTTCTCTAGGGTATATTCCAAGGAGAGGGATTGCTGCGTTATATTTTTCTTTTTTATGGTAGTTCTATTCTGAGCTTTTTAAGGAAGTGCCAAATCGATTTCCAAAGTGGTTGTACCATTTTATATTCCCACTAGCAGTGTATAAGTGTACCAATCTCTCCACAGCCTCTCCAACATTTATTCTTTTGTGTTTTTTGGATTAACGCCAGCCTTGTTGGAGTAAGATGGTTCTCATTGTAGCTTTAATTTGCATTTCTCTAAAATTTTTTAATAGCTAATAATCAAGAGCATTTCCTTGTGTATCTGTTAGCTGCCTGACTGTCTTCTTTAGTGAAGTGTCTGTACATATCCTTTGCCTATTTTTTAATGGGGTTGTTTGTCTTTTTGTGGTTGAGTTTTAGCAGAATCATGTAGATTTTAGAGATCAGGCGCTGGTTGGAGATGTCGTAGCTGAAAATTTTTTCCCACTCTGTAGGTCGTCTTTTTACTCTTTTGGTGAAGTCTTTAGATGAGCATAGGTGTTTGATTTTTAGGAGCTCCCAGTTATCTGGTTTCTCTTCATCATTTTTGTAATGTTTTGTATTCTGTTTATGCCTTGTATTAGGGCTCCTAATGTTGCCTCTATTTTTCTTCCATGATCTTTATCATTTTAGACTTTATGTTTAGGTCTTTGATCCATTTGGAGTTAGTTTTTGTACATGGTGTGAGGTATGGGTGCTGTTCATTTTTTTTGCAGATGGATATCCAGTTATGCTAGCACCATTTGTTAAAAAGACTATCTTTTCCCCAATTAACTGACACTGGGCCTTTGTCAAATATCAGCTGCTCATATGTGGATGGATTTATATCTGGGTTCTCAATTCTGTTCCATTGGTCTATGTGTCTGCTGTTTTACCAGTACCAGGCTGTTTTGACTACTGTGGCTGTATAATAGGGTCTAAAATCAGGTAGAGTGAGGCCTCCCACTTTCTTCTTCTTTTTCAGTAATGCTTTACTTATCCAGGGCTTCTTTCCCTTCCATGTGAAGTTGATGATTTGTTTCTCCAGCACGTTAAAAGATGTCATTGGAATTGGGATCAGAAGTGCATTGTATATGTAGATGGCTTTTGGTAGATTAGACATTTTTACAATGTTATGTCTTCCTTTCCATGAGCAAGGTATGTTTTTCCACTTATGTAGGTCCCTTTTGGTTTCTTACACTAGTCCCTTGTAGTTTTCTTTGTATAGGTCTTTTACATTCTTGGTAAGATTTATTCCTAAGTATTGTATCTTCTTGGGGGCTACTGTGAATGTTATTGATTTGGTGATTTCCTCTTCGTTGTTCTTTTTGTTCATGTAGAGGAATCCAAGTGATTTTTGTAGGTTTATCTTGTAATCTGATACTCTGCTGAACTCTTCTATTAGTTTCAGTAGTTCTCTTGAGGATTCCTTAGAGTTTTCTGTGTATAAGATCATGTCGTCTGCAAATAGAGATAATTTTACTTCTTCCTTGCCAAGCTGGATGCCCTTTATTTCTTTGCCTAGCCTAATTGCTCTAGCTAGGACCTCCAACACAATGTTGAATAAGAACAGTGATAAAGGGCATCCTTGTCTGGTTCCGGCTCTCAAGGGAAATGCTTTCAGGCTCTCTCCATTTAGGATGATGTTGGCTGTTGGCTTTGTATAGATGCTCTTTATTATGTTGAGGAATTTTCCTTCAATTCCTATTTTGCTGGGAGTTTTTATCATGAATGGGTGTAGGACTTTGTCAAATGCCTTTTGTGCATCAATTGATAAGATCATGTGGTTTTTGTCTTTTGTTTTATTTATATGGTGGATTATATTAATTTTTTTTCTAATACTCAACCAACCTTGCATAAAAACCTTGCATACCTGGTATAAATCCCACTTGGCCATGGTGGATTATTTTTTTGATATGTTGTTGAATTCTATTGACTAGAATTTTATTGAGGATTTTAACATCTATATTCATTAGGGATATAGGTGTGTAATTTTCTTTTTTGTGGTGTCTTTACCTGGTTATGGTGTCAGGGATATGCTGGCTTCATAGAATGAGTTAGGGAGTATTCCATCCTTTTCTATTCTTTAAAATACCTTTAGTAGTAGTGGTGTCAACTCTTCTCTGGGAAAGTTTGGTAGAACTTGCTATGAAGCCATCTGGGTCAGGGCTTTTTTTTTTTTTTGTTGGGAGTTTTTGATTACATTTTCAATCCCTTCTTTTTTTTTTTTGGTCTATTTAGTTGTTCTACTTCTCTTTGTGTTAGTTTAGGTAGGTAGTGTGTTTCTAGGAATTCATCCATTTCTTCTAGGTTTTCAAATTTGTTAGAGTACAGTTTTTCATAGTAATTTTATATGATTCTTTTAATTTCAGTTGGGTCTGCTGTGATATGGCCCACCTCATTTCTTATTCAGGTTATTTGTTTCCTTTCCTGTATTTCTTTAGTCAGTCTGGCCAATGGTTTATCAATTTTGTTAATTTTTTCAAAGAACCAGCTTTTGACTTTGTTAATTCTTTCAATTGTTTTTCTGTTCTCTAAAATATTTAATTCTGTTCTAATTTTTATTATTTGTTTTCTTCCTGTGCCTGATGGATTCTTTTGTTGCTCACTTTCTATTTGTTCAAGTTGTAGGGACAGTTCTCTGATTTTGGCTCTTTCTTCTTTATGTATGTGTGCATTTATTGATATAAATTGACTTCTGAGCGCTGCTTTCGCTGTGTCCCAAAGGTTTTGATAGGAAGTGTTTTCAGTCTCCTTGCATTCTATGAATTTCTTTATTCCCTCCTTAATGTCTTCTATAACCCAGTCTTTTTTCAGGAGGGTATTGTTCAGTTTCCAAGTATTTGATTTCTTTTCCCTGGTTTTTCAGTTTATGGCCTTATGGTCTGAGAAGATGCTTTGTAATATTTCAATGTTTTGGATTCTGCAAAGGTTTGTTTTATGACCTAACATGTGATCTATTCTAAAGAATGTTCCCTGTGCACTAGAAAAAAAAGTATATTTTGCAGCTGTTGGGTGGAGTGTTCTGTATAAGTCTATTAGGTTAAGTTGGTTGATTGCAGCAATTAGGTCTTCTGTGTCTCTGTTGAGTTTCTTACTGGAAGTCCTATTCTTCTCTGAAAGTGGTGTGTTGAAGTCTCCTACTATAATTGTGGAGGTGTCTATCTCACTTTTCCCCAATTCTGTTAAAGTTTGTTTTATGTATCTTGCAGCCCTGCCATTGGGTGCATAAATATTTAATATGGTTATATCTTCCTGGTCAATTGTGTCTTTAATCATTATGTAGTGTCCTTCTTTATCCTTTGTGGTGGATTTAACTTTAAAGTCTATTTTGTCAGAAATTAATATTGTGACTTCTGCTCTTTTTTGAATTTTGTTTGCTTGATGTATTTTTTTCCACCCTTTGAATTTTAGTTTATTTATGTCTCTAAGTCTAAGATGTGTCTCTTTTTGGCACCATAGAGATGGATCATGTTTTTTTATCCAGTCTGTGACTCTCTGTCTCTTCATTGGTGCATTTAGTCCATTTACATTCAGCGTAATTATATATAAGGATGAGTTTAGTGCTGTCATTTTGATGCCTTTTTGTGTGTGTTGTTGACAATTTCATTTTTCCACTTACTTTTTTGTGCTGAGAAGTTTATCTTTGTAAATTGTGTGTTCCTCATTTTCATTGTAGTTGAATTTCTTTTTGCTTAGTCATTATGTTTATCTTGGTTTTTATTTTGAAGTATGGAATTGTTAGAACTCTTTGTGCTTATCTTATTATTTACCCCTATTTTTCTAAGTAAAAACCTAATTTGGGTCATCCTATATTGCCCTGGTTCCTCTCCATATGGAAGATCTATACTTTATTTAGTCTCTCTTTTTTGATTATTTGTAATCTTTTACATAATGACTTCAATGATTTCCTGTTTTGAGCATTTTTTAAAAAATTAATCTTGTTTTGTTTTTGTGATTTCCCTATCTGAGCTGATATCAGGATGTTCTGTTCTGTGACCTTGTGTTATGGTCGTATCTGATATTATTGATTTTCTGACCAAAGAATTTCCTTTAGTAATTCTTATAACTTTGGTTTGGTTTTTGCAAATTCTCTAAGCTTGTGTTTATCTGTAAATGTCTTGATTTCTCCTTCATATTTGGGAGAGAGTTTTGCTGGATATATGATTCTTGGCTGGCAGTTTTTCTCCTTCAGTGCTCTATGTATGTCATCCCATGGCCTTCTCGCCTGCATAGTTTCTGCCGAGTAGTCTGAACTTATTGATTCTCCTTTGTAGGTGAGTTTTTGTTTATCCCTGGCTGCTTTTATAATTTTCTCTTTATCTTTGGTTTTGGCAAGTTTGATGATAATATGTCTTGGTGATTTTCTTTTGGAATCTATCTTCTATGGGGTTCAATGAGCATCTTGGATAAATATCCTTTCATCTTTCACGATGCCAGGGACGTTGTCTGCCAACAGATCTTCAACTATTCTCTCTGTATTTTCTGTTATCCCTCCCTGTTCTGGAACTCCAATCATGTGCAAGTTATTCTTGATAGAGTCCCACATGATTCCTAGGGTTTCTTCATTTTTTTTAATTCTTTTATCTGATTTATCTTCAACTATATTGGTGTCAATTGCTTGATCCTCCATCTCCCTCACTCTGCATTCCATTTCCTCAATTCTGCTCCTCTGATTTCCCATTGAATTGTCTAATTCTGTAATTTGTTGTTAATCTTTTGGATTTCTGAATGCTGTCTCTCTATGGATTCTTGTAGCTTATTAAATTTTTCACTATGTTCTTGAATAACCTTTGTGATTTCTTCAACTGCTTTATCAGTGTGTCCCTTGGCTTTTTCTGTAGATTGCCTTACTTCATTTCTGAGGTCATCCCTGATGCCTTGAAGCATTCTGTGTATTAGATTTTTTATATTCTACATCTGGCAATTCCAGGAATGTATCTTCATTCGGGAAAGATTTTGATTCTTTGATTTGGGGGTTGTAGAAACAATCATGGTCTGCTTTTTTATGTGATTTGATATCGACTGCCGTCTCCAAGCCATCTATAAGTTATTGTAATGATTTATTTATATTTGCTTACTGAGTCTTATCTTCTTGTTTTGTTTTGTTTCAATACACCCAGATGGGCTACTGGAGTGTGCTAACTTAATTGTTGGAGCCTTTGAATTGCTTATGTCCTGTTACCAGCTGGTTTGAGCTGCTACCCAGTATATGAGCCTATGATCCCATTCACTTTTCTTGAATAGAATCACCTCAGGCGTTCTGATAGTGGGTCACCTAGTGTGCGGTGTAGGCTGTCACCTATTAACTTAGAGGAGTAGTGGTGGTGGCTGTATGCACCAGATTCTAGTAGCAGCAGGGTGTCACACTCTGAGGAGGGCAGGTTGCTGACAGCCTTTCCCCACATGCCAGTGAGGTAGGAGTGTCTCTATCCTCTAGAGCACTCTGATGGGTGGGCTCTGCAGCTGTACCTTAGGCACCCAATGCTTGTACCTCTAAGGATTGGTAGACTTCACTATGCTCAGACCCCTTTAGCAGGTGACTAGGTGGTGTGGGTGGAGATTCAGCCTTCAGTTCCCTGCTGTGTATCAGTGAAGGCTCTGTTTAATAGGTAGAGAGGTATTGGACCTCCAAAACTTGCCTTTCCACTGCTCAGCTAAAACAATTACTGTCAGGTATCTATCAGAATTGCCTTTGCATTATAATAGCCACCTGGTTCCCTGTAGGGGTGAAATCCAATGACTGTGGATCTCTTATACTTGGCTGGAGCTGGTTCTGTATTATTATTCCTGTTTAGAGAACTCACAGAAGCATTTTCCCCCGATTGTTAATTGCTGCTTCTCTCAGGCCAGAAGAATGGGTTAGGAAAAAAAAACAAACAAACAGAGTACTTCACTTCCTGGCCCAGGAATTCCAATGTTAATGAAGCTGGCTGGGGCAGGGAGTGGGGGGCATCAGATAGATAGGAGAGGGTAGGGCAGCAAGATAGACAAAGTTACTTATCTTGTTTGGTGAGGACTGTTTTATCTGAGATTCCAGAGGGGGCGTGTAGCCTGTGTGCACTGGCTGGGTCGAGATTGCCCTCGAATGTTAGGACTGCGTCCTGTGCTTGCGCCATCTCAGGAAGCCATGATCAACTCCTCTGCACTTAGTCCAAAGCCCAGTGCCAAGGTTTTCTGACTGGGATGCTGGCTCCAGACTCTGAAACCAGTCGCTGCTTCCCTGTGGTTTCTCGTTCTCCTGTCAGCCGCATCGGTATGCAGCCTGTGTGCACTGGCTTGGTCTCCACTGAGGTTACTCCAGGGGTTTAGGGCTGCGCCCTATGCTTGTGTCATCTCAGGCTCCAGGGAACCACGAGGGCTCAAGGCTGTGATGTGGCATACTGGCTCCGGAAGCAGTTCCTGCTTCAGCGAGTGGCTTTTTGCTCTGCTGTCACTCAGGTCAACTCCTTAGTTCTGTGTTTGATGGTCAGGGTTTGTAGATTGTCATGTATGTAATCAATCACTTGTTTTTTCGAGTCTTTGTTGCAAGAGGCTTCAGCAGAAGCTTCTGCCTAGTCAGCCATCTTGGTCCCACCTTGGGAATTCTTATTTAAAGAATATTTATGGTAAATTGAGTCAAGTCGTGTAGGAATTGAACTTACAACTATGGAAAATATAAAGTAACTACACTTTCTTTTAAACTTGCTCTTTTCATGTCAATGTGTTCCTGATTGTAAAAGTATATACCCAAACTTATGTGAGTTTTTTTTGCATCGTTTTCATAGTTTGATTTAATGATCACAGCTGAGCCAAATAAGCTGAAAACTTGAGAGAAAAGTAGCATGATGACAATTTTAAATGGGATTTAGTTTGTTTTAGGGAAAATATTTGGTTTCTTTTTGCAATGAGATAGGTACACATTAATATTTTGCAAAAGATCACATAAACATTATTTTCATCCTAAATTGATAAGGTAATATTGTTATCCTTTTTTTTTGGATGCAAACAAAAATTTATTCAGTGAAAATGACTGTGAATTGCATTGTGGTTTTGCACTCTTTCCTAGATGCACCTTAGTATAGTTCAGCTCAAAAAATATTCTCAACCTCTGAAGTAAAGAAGTTTTCATTATTTTAATTTCTATTATCTCATCTAAACATCTCTAAACAGTAAACGACTAGAAGTACAAATCATAAGAACCTACATTAACTAGGCTTGGATTATAGGAAGTAGACAAGTGAAACCATCAATTCAATAGATACTATTAGCAATGAGCACAATCCACTATTTTTATGAAGACAACATTGGTAATGACACAAATTCTTATTGAATGTTGGGATGTTCAAGTAAGCCCTAATAGCACATTTTCTTCTGTTTGATATATGAATCAACTCAGAAATAGATGAGAAAATTAAGGCAAATATGATTTTTAATCATATTTTCACTTGATAAAGTGAATATTGGATAATAGGGATTATAAAAAAGGGATTATGTATAGGTAAAATAGATAGATGGAAACCCTGGTGGCGCAGTGGTTAAGTGCTATGGCTGCTAACCAAGAGGTCAGCAGTTCAAATCCGCCAGGTGCTCCTTGGAAACTCTATGGGACAGTTCTACTTTGTCCTGTAGGGTCGCTATGAATTGGAATAGACTCGATGGCAGTGGGCAGGGTTTAGATAGATAGATAGATAGATAGATAGATAGATAGATAGATAGATAGATAGATAGATAGATAGATAGATAGATAGATAGATAGATAGATAGATAGATAGATAGATAGATAGATAGATGATAGATAGATAGATAGATAGATAGATAGATAGATAGATAGATAGATAGATAGATAGATAGATAGGCTTACAGTACAGATAAATTGGTCTTAATGCTGAATCCCAGATGACTCATCTATCTGGCAGAGCCCTGGTGGCTCAGTGGTTAAGAGCTCAGCTGCTAACCAAAAGGTGGGCAGTTCAAATCCATCAGCTGCTCTTGGAAACCCTATGGGGCAGTTCTACTCTGTCCTATAGGGTTGCTATGAGTCAGAATCACTCAATGGCAACAGGTTTGGGGTTCTTTTTTTTTTTTTTTTTTATCTATCTGGTAACCAGTATTACTTCACCACCTAAGCCCACTCCCACTTCCAGTCCCAGGAGAACAGGGTCTTTTCCACTAATCTTATAATTTAGGCAAGCAATTGAGAAAGAGGCCGAGCTTTTCTCTCTTAGTTCTTAATCACAAACTCGATATTCTTATGAGTCATGATAAGGTAGAGTATTACCCTAATGGATGTTATCACATGGAAGGAACATTCAAGAATGAGATAAGCTACTCTCACCTCTGCCTTCCAAAATTTTTAGTTAGGATCTTTTTTTTTGCTTATAAGCTACATGCATCATAATCTTACCTATTTATTGACATACAGTGAGCATCTCCTCATTAAATCCTTCACAAGCTAAATGTCATCTCTAATTGGCTATGAAACAGTGTTCATCAGTAAGTTATTATGTATTTTAAGAGTTTATTATATGCATCCTTATAGCCTACCTCATACCTACATACTAAATGTGTCTGTGTAAGAGAGAGATGTGTGTGTCATGTGTGTAAGTATGAGAGAGAGAGAAATGGATTGTGATATCTCCTAGGAAAATATATAGTGCTGTTGAATAAAGGGCCATGCTTTATTCATTAATGAAGCACCTTAGTGCCGGTTTGAATTAATTTAGTAGTTGTCTTAGTTAACCAATGCAGCTATAACAGAAATAACACACGTAGAAGGCCTTAAGAAACAGAAGCTTATTTTCTCACAGTTTAGGAGGCTAGAAGTCTGAATTCAGGGCACTGGCTCTAGGGGAACCCTTTCTCTGACAGCTCTGGGGGGATGTCCTTGTCTTTTTTTAGCTTCTGCTCCTGGACGATATTCATGTGGCTTGGCATCTCTCTTTCCCCATCTCTGCTTCCTAACTTGCATTTAATCTCTTTTATATTTCAAAAGAGATTGGTTCAAGACACACCCTACACTAATCCTGCCTCATTAACATAAATTCAGACTTCAATATGTTATTAGGAGGGACCATTACCTGGAGAAGAACATCATTCTTGGTAAAGTAGAGGGTCAGTGAAAAAGAGGAAGAACTTCAATGCTATGAATTGACACAGTGGCTGCAACAATGGGTTCAAACATAATAAGGATTGTGGAGATGGTACAGGCCCAGGCTGTGTTTAGTTCTGTTGAATATAGGGTCTCTGTGAGTGGTAACTGACTCAAGGGCACCTAAGGACAACATCTAACCAAAAATCAAACCCATTGCCGCCGAGTCAATTTTGACTTACAGCAACCCTATAGGGCAGAATAGAACTTCCCCATAGAATTTCTAAACTGTAGATCTTTAAGGAAACCTAATGTCAAATATTTCTTCTGCAGAGTGGTGGGTGGGCTCAAACAGTTGACCTTTGGGTTAGCAGCTGCACCCTTTAACCACTACACCACCAGGACTCCTATATATGTACTTATTTTCTGATATATCCATTTATATATCTTACATCTTTGTTGAATGAAAATATACCAAAATATCTCTTAAATGTGAATCTTCTTTTGCAATGAAATAATCATAACTCAAACCAAAAATGACTATTTGACATTTGATATGTTCCAAATCAAACATACTGAGTTGTTCAGAATAGAAAATATTAATGAATACATACTCTCATCAAGGGAACTATACTGTGAAATACAATTTTAATATTGATATAAAAATGCATTAGTCTCATTTTCAGGGAAAAAAAATGATTTTTTTTGTTGATAATTTTAGACCTAAAATTTTTAACTCTAAAATGATGAAATCTTCTTACATTTAATTTACTAAAACAAATTTATAATTATGTTTTTAATTAAAAAATTTGAATATATCTATTATAGTATTTATTCACATATTTTATGTTATTTAATACCTGTAATTGTTTAAATAGTAGAAATAAATGTTTTCATCCATTTTTAATGCAGAATAAATACCTTTTCTTTATTATCCCCAGCTTCTAACAAATATATAAACATTTACCTCCAGAAGTACACAGTAGCCTATTGACTTAAAAAATAAATAATATTTTTTAGAAAATTGCTAAGTTTATCATCAGAATAATGAAGTCCAAAGGATATTACAGGATTGCATTCTACTTCATATATGAATAGAAATATAATTGATTTAAAAAACAAAATATAAAATTTAGCCAAACAAATGAAAGTTTTAGTAGATAAAATATATAAAGAAAAAAAAAAACGGAAAAAATTATAGTTCTATAATTTACGTCTTGCTGGGAATTCAGTCAGTGTTAAGTTCTTTGTGAATTGATACTAACAACACAGGATAGTTGACAGGCAAGGATTTTTTCAGCTTAATAGGGCACACTCCCAGTCTCTTCTAGGTCTTTAATCTGCTAGTAAACAGTTCTGTTAGCTGAGGATTATATCAATCTTAAAATGTTGGACTTTAAATCCTGTCAAGCAATTCAATTGCTGCCTGACTTTCCTTAACTTTGCCTCCTCCAGAGAGCACATATGAAGTTGTCAAACTCACCAGAAGCAGGGTTTTGTAAAATTTAAAATGACCAATTTGCCTGTGCAAAATGTGAAAAATAATGATTTGAAATACAGCCTGCAAGATTGCATTAATGGAGAAAATATAAAAAATACATAAATTCTTGTTTATGTGGCATTTTTTAATGAAAAATTTTCTTCTAAATCATATCCAACTTTCTACTTATTCATCAAGTGGGGTGTAGGGATCAAAGCATTTCTCAATAGATTAAGACAGTTCATACAACTCATTATTAAGATGGGTGAGAATAGAAGTCCATCACTTATTTTTCTCCTCTTATAAGCCATTGCTCTTCTTGTCAAATGGCTCAATATTTTCATAAAATGAATAATAATGAATTCTGAGGAGGAAGTAAACACATAGCAATAGGATAGCAACTTGAAGAGTTTTGTCTACTCCTCACTGTCCCAGCCTGCAGTGTTCTAGCATAGTGCTTCTTATACTAAACCAAACCAAAACAAAACCCATAGCTATCAAGTTGATTCTGACTCATAGCAACCTATAGGATAGAGTAGAACTGCCCCATAGGGTTTCCACTGCTATAATCAATTTATGGATTAAATAGCAGTTTTCCATATAAAAGTCTGTACCCACTCTTTGAAAAAATGTATGTATCTATACTAAAAGATTTTAATATGACAAATTACCTTTCCTCCTGCTTGTGATCTAATGTCAGTTAGATTGACAATAACATTATTCTCTGGGAAATTGTATATCAAAATTGTTAACGATTTTAATAGTAGGGAAGACAGTCTCACCGAACTACACTGACAAATAGAAAAAAAAATCCTTTAAGGATTTTTGGGATGCTCACGATATTCATTTTTAATTTTCAATTGAAATAAAGCATGAGTGGTGGTCTCTTTATCATTGTCTTGATTATTTATTAGCCTTCTTAGAAAAGCAGCCCAGAACTATCCTAGAAAAGATAGTAGAAAGTCATACCTCTTATCTATTAAACATACCCATTAGGTCCAAAGATTTTATTTACTATTTTAATGCGGGAATATATCCCAGTAATCAATTATTCTAAACCTTTCTTTTTCAGATGAGAAATGGCAACTAAACACCAAATTAATTATCAAGTATTAAGCACCTGTGGAAGGTTGTTGCCAAAGATAGATAGCTGCAGCAATTCTTCCCATCAGGCAAGTGCTTTTGTAATGAAATTTGCTGCTCCTCAACAGGTGGAGTCGTCCTCCCTTTCATTGAATCTGGGCTGGCCCTACAATTTGCTTTTAGTAATAAAATGAAGCAGACGTGACTTCTCAGGCTAGGTTTTGAAAAGCCTTCTAACTTGTCCTCTTAAGTATCAGCCACAATGTAAAAAAAGTCTAGATGATCATGCTGGGAGGAGAGATGGAAAGAAATGCCCTGAAGGATGGAAGAATGCAAAACCACAGAAGGAAAGAAGTCTTGAAGGAAAGAAAGGCCTCAACATTCTAGCCATCCTTGCTGAAGGGCCAGAAATAAAAGGCTACCAGGAGTTTCTAGCCTCAGTTCAGGTGCACCACCCGATACTGCCCAGGGCAGAGAAAAGCCATCCTCATTAAGCCTTGCCTGAAGTCCTGATTCAAAGAGTATTGAACAATAAAACAGCTTTTGTTTTAAGCCACTAAATTTTAGAATAGTTTGCTTCAAGTCACTAATTTTGGAGTGGTTTGTTATTCAGCAATAAATAGCTAAGACTAACAGCTCCTATGATGTAAGCAATCCGAAGACAAATAAGAAGTGGTATCCAATTACAAGTACACCATTTAGAAATGGTTAGTTGTTATTTTTAGTTGCCGTTGAGTTGATTTTGACTCATGGAGATCCCATGTGTGGAGAGTAGGACTGCACTCCATAAGGTTTTCAAGGCTGTGACTCTTTGGAAATAAATTGCCTTCTGAGGCATTTCTGGGTGGGTTTGACCCACCAACCTTTTGGATACTAGTCCCATGCTTAAGGATTTCCACCACCCAGGGAATCCTTAGTGGTGGTTAGTGATAAATTTATACACAATTAGCTCTAACAAAAGTGTCCTATTGGTGTAATAAGTGTCATATTGGTATAGTTTAAGTAGTACATTGATATAATTCAAAATATTGTTGGAATTCAGAGAAGTTAGATAAGTGAGTGAAATAAAGAGATCAGGAATATTTTACAAAAGAGATGATGGAGTCAAATCTCATTCAGGCTTTTATTCATTCATCAAATATTTAATGCGTACGTCATCATCCCAATATACAGAAGGGAGAAATATGATTTTGTTCAGAGAAAAAGTGATGTTCTAAAATTGAATTGAGGGGCCCTGTGAAGAACTGGTTGGTTGTGAATTTGGAGAATTAGGTGGGACTGGATCATAGAAGATTTTGAAAACCAAAGCTTCTAGACTTCTGTCTTTGGATAATGGGGAGACAATTCTGAACATTAAGCCTCGAAAAGATCATTTGAAGTGTAAAAGTTTGGACAAATGAATGGTCTGGTCTCTCTGACAAAGAATCAACAAAATTGAGTGGTCGACTGAATCTACTAGGGAAAGAAGGTAGAGGAAGTAAAAGTATGTAACACTTCATACATTATATATTCCTTACCATTTCTAAAGTACCCATAGGAAAAACAAATACTGGATTTTCGTAAATGCTTAAAAGAAGTTTAGTTTTAATTTTTCTAATGTAAGGATTTCTAAGCTTGATTATGTCAACATTATTAACTTGTAAATCAATCATTGTGAAAATTGTGATTGATATATGAAATTGTAAAATGTAACTTTAATGTGGAACAGATTTTTTAAAACTATATTTTGGAGCCTGGGAAAAACTAGAAACTAATATTAAGCATTTTTTTTTTATTTCAGATCAATTTTATTTTGACTGTTAATCATTCTTTTACTTAAATATATGAAATATAAAAAAAGACATTTATCTTTTCCTTACACAAAACTATGTTTCAACTTAGATACAGAAGAATTATGGCTCTAATTTTCCTTTTCATAAGTGAATATACTAAACAATGAATCATTCATGAAGGTGCTGCACTCCTAATAGTTCACATTTATAGTGGTTTTTGACATATAATAAATGACATTTCATTTAGGAAGAATGGCATATTGAAATCATTGAAATTGAATTTTACTCAGTACAATTATGAAGAGTAGTTTCTAGTTGAGGAAAAATGTAGCTATCCACCATTTTGCAAATTTTATCAGCTCAAAATTTAATCAAACCAAACCATTTTTCCCTATGTAATATAGAAGTTTAGACAAAGTTTTAGCAAAATTCTAAAGTATATATTTTTTGGATCTGGAATATACTTGGCCTAAATCATATTATCCTCTATGATGGAGAACTTGGAATTACTGAGATAGTATTATTTCCAGAAAAATTATATTTCACAGTCTAATAGGTAATATCAATAAGGCATTGTTTTATATCATGTCCTTTTCTTGTAATTTTTTTCATGATTTATATCTATACTATTTATTTGTAGAAACAAGGTTTCTTCCTTTTAATATGTATGCTCACATAATCACATCCCACTGAATTTGCTTCTTAAGCACAGATTGAGTATAGTTTATACGACCATTTTAATTTATCTGTTCAACAGCTGAATAATTTTTGTTGCTCCTCATGAAATTGGTCTGGTAATAGATTACTAAATATATAATCCTTTCTTTAAGAATGGAGCATCAACTAAAGTCGCATACACAGAGGTGTTTTGACAGTATGTTTACAAATAATTAGCACTCAAATCTGTAGCAAAGCAGTAAGTTAAGCTCAACAGAGAATAGCAAAATAAAAAAAAATTCTTACTGATTTGGGTATATATAAAGGATAAACTATGATATATGACTTCTTATAAGATTCTTCTGGATTAGAATTTTTTTTTTTAATCTCTTTTCCTCCTAGAATACCAATAAATTAGATTAAGCAATACATTAGTATTAACCTAAAGTCAAATACAAACAGAGAAGGGGAAAGTGCTATAAAATACATCAACAAATTATTGGAAGATTAAAAGCTTCTTGAGAAGGAACCAAAGTTGAGAGAGTATAATATCAAGTGCTTGCAAGAGAAAAAAGCAAATCCTTAAAACACGCAAGACACCTATTACACCCCACTGGTGTTGAGTCCATTCCAATTCATAGTGACATTATAGGATAGATTAGAATTGCCCATTGAGTTTACAAGGCTGTACTCCTCAGGAGCAGACTGCCTCATCTTTGTCCCAGGAATGGCTGCTGGGTTCGAATGACCAACCTTTTGGTTACCAGCCAAGCACTTAACCGCTGTGTCACCAATGCTCCTTAAGACACTGATAAAGCTGAGAAATTAAAAGCCTCAAGTGTTATTGAAAGAGAGGGACTGGGGAGTCATAATAATCTGATGGAAACTCTAAGGGTAATTAGACCTGTAAATCTTTTCCACATTTCATGCCATCAACCAAGTATTCCGCTCTCCTCTCCCTTGTAAAAAGGGAATTTGTTAATCTATAAATATCCAGATCCAGGAATATTATTCATAACAGAAGGCAGGGAAATGTCCTTTAAACAAAACAGAGATTAATTACAAGACAATTTACTAAATGAATGGTCATCAGTCAACCCCCTTCTGCTGCTAATCTCCAAGAACACTAGAAGATAGTAACATTTCATAAAGTTACACCTCACTGTTACCCTCCTGCCCCCTTCCCACACACACACCCAAGACACTTACTATGAAGAATATCAGTGGTTTTCGTCCTGAGAATCTAAGTAGGCAAAGACAACATCTATGCATTCTGAAGTGTGTACAGATTCCACTGAAATAACTAAATTCCAGTCTGCACACACATTATGGGGAAATCCACCATTTAATAACTCTAACCACTCTTCAAAGAGCATCCACATTATTTACTTGATTTATCCCCTTCCAGTTTCTCTATTCTCAGTTTCTGTGTTTCTTGTTAGTTGAACATAGAATCACTACTGTAAGATTTTTTTTTACTTGATTATTCAGTTTTAAATATGATCAGACAGCCAATAATCAGCAGCTATTTGATAAAATAATTTAACATGAAACATAAACACCTAAATAAATGAGAAAGAAAGAAAATAAAGAAAGAGAGAGAGAGAGAAATAACAATACAGGAAGCCAGAGAGATACATTGATAAAGAATATGAAGCTTGAATGGGATTGTATAATGAAGGATATGAGAAAATAATAATTATCACTATGATATTAGGTATATGAAAGAAAGGAAAGATATTGAGAGCTAAGTTATGAGATTTATAGAATATGAGAACATGAAAGAAAAAGATAAAAGGATGAACAATAAAAAAAAATCTTACAGTAGTGATTCTATGTTCAACTAAGAAGAAACACAGAAACTGAGAATAGAGGAACTGGAAGAGGATAAATCAAGTAAATAATGTGAGAAAATTTTCCAGAGCTACGTACATTTATGAACATTAAAATCCTTGCTGAAACAGATGAGTGAGTTATCTTTTGGAGACTTCCAGAAAGAGAAGCAGATCCAGAAAAACAGCAGTGCACAGGAATTGAAATAGCATTCTGAGCAACAAAGTAGTGACAGAAGAGAGTAGTTTCTTTCAAAAGCCTGAGGGGAAACAAGGCCAAAGCAATAATCTCAATTAGGTAGTTTTATTCATTTGCTTGTTTTTTAAAGCATTTTCTGATATTGTGTATCACAAAAACTTTATTTCTTTTACAAACCAGAGGCTGTGTTTCCCTCAAAATGAGGGATAAAATCAAGAAAGCAGAAATCATGGATTCCAGGTCACAGAAAAATCTAATAAGAAGACTGATGAAGGAATTCCCCGGATAGCAACAGTATAGTGAACATGAGAAGAAATCAGGATAGATTGGAGGTTGAAGACAACTTGAGGAGAAAAGTCTCAAGGTGGTGTTGGTGAAGAATATCCATTATACCATGGACTGCCAAAAGGACTTACAAATCTTGGACTTCCAGCCAACATGGCGCCATAGACAGAAGCACCAAGCAATCCCTCCACAGCAAAGTCCTGAAAAACTAAGTAAAACAGAGACAAACATCATTCCTGGAACCTAAAGTGCCAAATGAAGAGATAGAGAACTCAGCCAAGCACCGAATGGAATAAGAAACTGACAGAGGACAAAGAGCGAGTAGAGATACGTGTGGAGGGCCCCAGTAGCTAATGCAGCATGGATCTGCCAGGGATAGGCAGACAGGGAGCATGGGAAAGCAGCTTAGCAGAACTCCCACCAGGGGACAGAGCACCTGGTAACCAGCGATACACGCCTTCCCACCCCCTATTCTGTCCCCAGTGCTCTACCTCCATACTTCCTGGCTGGCTGTGGTGGCTCACCGACAGAGAAGTGCCACTTGGATTCGCCCCACCCACGTCGGAGATCAGTGGACGGGGAGTAGGGGAAAACAGCTTCAGGACGTTCCCAGCAGAAGACAGAGCACCCAGTGATATCCTCTTTCCTAGCTCCCCCTTCCTACGCCCCTTCAGTTTCCTCGGCTTCCGGCTTACTGCAGTCTCTGGGCGGGGAGGCAATTGCTTTGGCCTTAGGCTGCTTGGATTCAACCTGCCCACACTGGCTGGGCCCCTGAGCTGATATTGCTTTTTTTCCGTCTCTTTTGGTTTCTTTTGTGCCTCCTACCACCTCCCCCTTCTTTCTCTGGAACACCTGGCTCTGTGTGCCATCTTCGCTTCTTCTTGAAAGGCTGTGAAGCCACACTACACTGGGGAACTACTCCCCTGATCCACGACACCATGCTGGTGGAATCCCTGGGGATTTTTTTTTTCTTCTTCTTTTGCTTTGTTCTGTTCTGTTTGTTTGTTTTCTTTTTCTTTTCAGGGTTTGGGAGCCCCTTCTAGCTGGGCTGCACTGCATGGCTTAGGAGCCACTCCCCCAATCTGCTCAGCTGCATAGGTAGTATCCCTGAGGGCATCTCTTTTTTTCTTCTTTCTTTATTTTTTCTTTTCTCTCTTTTTCTCTTTCTGTCTTCATTTCTCAGTTCTTGTCTCTCTACATTTATCTTCTTTTCCTGTCTCCTGAATACCTGGTGCTGTGTGACATCCACACCCCCTCAAGCCAGGCTATACTGTGCATGCTGGGAGCCACTTCCCCAGTCTTAGCAGACCCACTGGTGGAATTCTGGGACTCCTAGGGGATTTTCTTTTCCAAATTTTTTCTAGTTATTTTTTTCTCTCTTTATCCAATTTTCTTTTTTTTTCCTTTTTGCTTTTCTCCATTTCTCAGTTTCTCGTCTCTCCACTCCAACAGCAAGCTCCCTTAGCACTCTTTTTTTTTTTTTTCTTTTCTCTTTCTTTGTTTGTTTGTTTTTGGCTCCTGTTTTTCTCTCCTCTCTCTCCTCTTTCCTATACTCTATTAGCTCCATACATCACAACCTCTTTCCTGCCTACCTGTACCATGCACTGAACATCACACCTCCAAGCAGCACAGGCATGGCCTACTGGAACCTGCCCAGCACTGATTCCTAGCCTGCTCTGTCATCCCTAGTACATGCCATAAATAACCCATCCCAGCCCCTCCCCTTCAGCTAGACCTGCCCTGCTGCATCATAGCTGAATGACTGGCCCTGCCCATTGGACAAGGAGGTGAAAAGTATCGTGACTACAGATGAGCAAACAACAAAGAACACACACAGCCCACCTGCTCAGACATAACCAAATAAAACAAAAAAGCAGGATGAAACAAACAAATCTACAATCAAGAAAGGAAAAAAATAACTACTGAGTGTCCCAAAGACAGATAATAACAAAACATATAAAAAAAGGACAGGACGGGTCCAGTAGACTCCCAAAATAAAACACCAGATGACTTTCCAGTATAAGAAAAGGCACTGGAACTACCTGACAGGAAATTCAAATCTCTAATGTTCAAAGCAATCCAAGTGTTGAAGCAAAAAGCAGCAAAAATGAGGAAAAAATAGACAAATTTTTGGAAAAGACAGACATTCATGGAAAATACAGACAAAAAGCTGAAACAATTCGGGAAAGTAATACAGGAACAAAATGCCAAAATAAATTCACAGCTAGAAATTATACAAAAACAACAATTAGAAGTCCAAAAGATAAACAACAAGATTTCAGAAATGGACAGTGTTGTAAAAGGGCTGAAGAGCAGGTTTGAAGCGATGGAAGGCAGAATCAGTGAAATTGAAGACAAACACTTGGACACAAGCCTCTTTGAGGAACAATCAGAAAAAAGAACAAAGAAAAATGAAGAAACTCTGAGAATTATGTGGGATACAATCACAAGCAAAAATTTGTGAGTGATTGGAGTTCCAGGACAATGAGAGAAAACAGAAAACATAGAGATGATCCTTGAAGAATTGCTGACAGAAAACTTCCCTAATATCATGAATGATGAAAAGCTGACCATCCAAGAAGCTTAGCAAACCTGTATAGGATAGACCCCAAAAGAAAAACATCAAGGCATACCATAATCACACTTGCTAAAACCAAAGACAAAGAAAAAATTGTGAGAGCAGCTCAAAAAAAAAAAAAAAAAAAGTCACATACAGAGGAGAAACAATAAGACTAAGCTTTGATTATTTGGCAGAAACCATGCAGGCAAGAAGACAATGGGATGACATATATAAAACTTTGAAAGAAAAAAAATTGCCAACTGAGAATAATATATCCTGCAAAACTTTTGTTCAAATAAGATGGTGAAATTAGGTCATTTCCAAATAAATAGAAATTAAGGGAATATATAAAAACCAAACCAAATTTGCAAGAATTATTAAAGGGAGTTCTTCGGTCTGAGAATAAACATCAGACCACAGTCTGAATCTAGGACATAAGATTGTACCAGCCAGATACCAACCTAGGAAATGAACTCTCAAGGACTATCCAGAACCAAAACAATTGCAACAGGGAACCAGAAAGATTTATCTGTAAATGACAACAATGTCAGAACAATAAAAGAGGGAATAAATGGTATAGGTATAGAGCTTTCTAATGGAGAGGGAGGCAAGGAGATACCAGAAATAATAGGAACATATTACCTAGGAAGACAAGAGTAAATTTAAAGGTAACCACAAAGAAAGTTAACAAACCTACTCATCGAAATGAAGAAGAAAAACATAAAGTCTCAATAAAATCAAAATCAACAAAAACAAAAGAAATCCACAAACAAAAGGAACTCAGCACAGGAGAGTAAGAGGAACAAAGAAAACGTTAGCACCACAAATAAAAGCACTACAAAATGACAGCAATAAACTCAATGATAAAGAACAACAATGGCTCTGTGAAGCATCTCATAACGTGGATGCATCTGGAGGACATTATGCTGAGTGAAATAAGTCAATCACAAAAGGACAAATATTGCATGAGACCACTACTGTAAAAATTCATGAAAAGGTTTATATACAAAAAGAACAATCTTTGATGGTCACCGGGGAGGGGATGAGTGAAATGGAAAAACACTTAATAGACAAAAGATAAGCAGTAACTTTTATGAAAGGTAAAACGGTACACAATACTGGGGAAGCCAGCACAACCTGTACAAGGCAAGGCCACAGTAGCTCCATAGACTCATCCAAACTCCCTGTGGGACCAAATTGATGGGCCGGGGGCTGTGGGGATCATGGCCTTGGGGAACATCTAGCTTAATTGGCATAACAGATTTTATAAAGAAAATGTTCTACATTTTACTTTGGTGAGTAGTGTCTATCCTAGTAGACTTCTAGGATACTCCACTGGTCTCAGCCCTTCAGGAGCAAGGAATAATGAAGAAAACTAAAGACATAAGGGAAAGATTAGTCCAAGGGACCAATGGACTACATCTACCACAGCCTCCACCAGACTGAGTCCGGTACAACTAGATGGTGCCTGGCTACCACCACTGACTGCTCTGGCAGGGATCATAATAGAGGGTCCCAGACAGAGCAGGAGAAAAATGTAGAACAAAGTTCTAACTCAAAAAGAAAGACCAGACTTGCTGCCCTGACAGATACTGGACAAACCCTGAAAATATGGCTCCGGGACCACCTTTCAGCTCAGTAATGAGGCCACTCCTGAGATTCATCCTTCAGCCAAAGATTGAACAGTCCCATGGAACAAAACAATACTAAAGGGGTACACCAGCCCCAGGGCAGGGACTGGAAGGCAGGAGAGAACAGGAAAGCTGGTAATAGGGAACCCAGTGTTGAGAAGGGAGAGTGTTGACATGTCGTGAGGTTGTTAACCAATGTCATACAACAATGTGTGTACTGTTTGATGAGAAACTAGTTTGTTCTGAAAACCTTCATCTAAAGTTCAATATATATAAAAGACTTGCAAAATCTGTGTCGGAAGAAGTACAACCAGAATGCTCCTTAGAAGCAACAATAACGGGACTGTGTCTTACATACTTTGGCAAGTTGTCAGGAAGGATCAGTACCTGGAGAAGGACATCATGCTTGGTAAAGTAGAGGGTCAGCGAAAAAGAGGAAGGCCCTAAATGAGATGGATTGGCACAGTCGCTGCAACAACGGACTCAAGCATAACGACTGTGAGCATAGCGTAGTACCAGGTAGTGTTTCGTTCTGTGGTACACAGGGTCGCTATGAGTCGGAACCAACTCAAGGGCACCTAACAACAACAGCAACAAATTTGTAAAAAGACTGCAATTTACAAATATGTTGTTAAGAAACATGAACCATATAAATATTCTTAAAAAATTGTCTTGTAACATCAATATTAAGAATAAAGGAGAAGTAGAATGCTATTTGTTTGAATAGTTGTAAACCATATAGTTTTACTGGAGAATTTATTGATTAATAAAAAAATTAAAAATAATGTCCCATGATAGAAAATCAGACAGTTGGAACCACTCTTTTGAATACAACTAAAAATCTGGAAAAAAATATTATTGTTTTTGTTTTTTTTTATCTTGTTGAAAGCTGAGAGCTAGTAAGACAGTGAAAAATTACTAGGTCATGGGAAAAAAAAAAAAAATGGATGTGGAAAAAAACCAGAATCCCAGAGAAGTAGCACACAGATTTTGTGGCTGCCTTACCTATAGGAATGCCTTTCCTTCCAGAAGAGAGAACAGAGAAGTTGAAAGTTAGGCAGCGCTTTTCAAAGCCTTCTAGGCATCATACTATAGACATTTAGTTTAGGGCCTATGGAGTGGAGGAAAGGGCTGGTACAAAAGCAACGAATACGGCTGAATCAGTAGGTTTGACTGTCGTAAGAACTGTAAGCAAAGGTCAAATAACCTCTAATTCCCTGTTTGCTTATTTTTCTTTTCCCTGAAAAAAATTGTTTAAAATTGTTAAGGGAATTCTCCATGATTTCTGATGAAAATTTTGGTCATTCTTAACCTTTGCTCCTGTAAAAATGTGACTTATTTTTAACTTTTCTCTTTGCCATTGGTTTTCAGTAATTTGATTATGATGTGTCCTGGAATGGTGTTATTTAGGATTAATCTGCCTACAAAATTCCTTTGAGGTTCTCAGATCTGTTTTCATCAAATTTAGAAAATGTTCTCATTATTTCTTTAAGTGACCCCCCCACCCCTTGATGTACAAAAGGCTGCTTGATATCCCATACTTTTTAAGAGAATCTCTTTTCTGCCTTCTTTTTAGCTTTCTTCCCCCTCCCCCGCCCCCTTTTTTTTAACTTTATTTTGGGTTGTTTCTATTGGTTTGACTTAAAATTTACTGATCATTCCTTGTGCAGATAACACATCACCCTTATTATTTTTTCCTATTTAAATGTGCACACCCAATCCTGTGTACTAAGATAGATTTTTAAAGTATATATACTTAGATGCCAATTTCCAATGTTCTGTATTAAAATCAGTCATGGAAGACGTGATATTTGATTCTGTATTATAAACAAATAGAAAAATGACAGTGGACATTGTTGGTTGTATGTGTTCAGTCACAGTTAATAGTCATTGTTTTTCTGTAGACAATTTGCATGTAAAGCAGAAAAGCTCTAAGGCAGCACTTCAACAGCATGGTGTCACAATATATTGGTACTTTCAGGATCAATAAAAGGGAATATGGTACTGCTTAGCCAACTACCTATAGCTACTATGTTATATCACAGAAGAACTTGTTAAGAATGACACTAATATACCATGAGAGAGTAAATGGGACAATGATAGGATTCAAAATTATTTAAAACAAAGTACAAGAAATACAGTCTCTTTACATATGTTATCTAGTCACATATGAGATGTATCATCAAGGAAAACAAAAAAATCACTGTTCTGAGAAATCATATAGACAGCTGGAAATACTACTTAAGACAGCAGTAATAACACCTTCTGTTTCTTTTCCCTTCAGGCTTGGTATAACAGGAAATCGGTTGTTTAGAAGAGGAACAATCTCTACTTGCAAAGTAAAATCAACTATGGGGTGAACAAGACTGGGTATTCCTCACTCTTTACAACAAAAACTGTTGAATATTGAAAAAAATAAGAAATCTTAACTCAGAATATTGTGGAAATTTTGTAGCTATTTTGGGTTTGTTTTGTTTCTTCTTAGCATATGTGGCTAACTTTTCTACTGGAATTTTTCAACAGCCATTAGAATGTTTACCAGGAAGAATTGCTTAATTTCTTCTTTTCTTTTTTGTAACAAAGAAAAATATAATGATTATAAATGATGCAATTCTAAACAAAACCAAATTCTATTCATTACATTTGTTTAAGAACGTTTTGTGTGGGCTGTAAAATAAATTTTGTTGAGCTATATCTGTGAATACAGAGTACTTTTGTCAAAATTTCAGACCTTATTATTATTGTTTTCCTATGTAAATGTGCACATCCAATCCTGGTTACTAAGATAGGTTTTTAAAGTATTGAAACTCAGGTGCCAATTTCCAATGTTCTGTATTAAAATCAATCAAGGAAGACGTAGTATTTGATTCTGTGTTATAAAAATGAAAACAAAGAAACATCATTAAAGGAAAAGGTATAGCAGTAATACTACTCCAATATTCTCTGGCTTCTCCTTCACCTTACATCATTACTTTGGTTTGATTTTGACTTCCAGAGTAACTAACTTCAGAAGAAGCGGTCCGGGCCACATGAACCAATACTTCACTATAAATTAAATCTAGGTCCTGCTAAATGCTCATTATTTCTGTCTAATATTGTGTGAGCTTCCCAGCTTTCACAGAAGGTCAGAAGGCATTAAACCAACTCTGGGTTTTGCACAAACAGAGTGAAATGTGGAATGACATAGCGCCTAACAGAGTCAGCTGTGATTCAAGATAGCTGATGTGCAAGGGCAAAGTTATCAACTTGCTGAAATTGAACTGGGCTAAATCATTTTGCTCTCTCTGAGGCAAGCAGACTTGCAAGGAGAGTATAATTCAGCATCCCAAACATGGACATAAATGAGCTCTATGTGTAATTCAAACTTCAGACCAAATATCTGCAGGCAACAACTAAGTATCCAATTTTCACTCTATCGAATAAATACATATATTTAAGAACTCAGAATTTAACTTTCTATTTTTTTTTAAGTCACATGTTTTTGCTGGCTGAATTCCATTTCTATGAGGGCAATCAGGTGCTTTAAGCTAAATTTTTAACCTGTGTTCTTGAAATGTTTGAGTTGGGAAGTATTGAGTGGAAATGAAATGAAAAGTCAGCCTGTAAGTAGAACAAGATGCATTTGGCCTACATATTTTACTGATGATACTTACTTGGACAGGTATTAGCTCACTGATTTGTATCACAGGATTATTTGCTACAAAGAATTAATTATAAGTAGATCAGTAAAAGATTGTTCACTACGGGCTACCGTAAGAGTGTTAAATTAGCGCCATTAAACAGAACTCTTCAGAATTTGGTATTTACTCTATTGGCAATTTACTTGTGATTATTAGGTAACTATTTATAACATTAACTTGAAAATTAGAATGGCCAAATTAAACAAAAATATTGTCTATATAAGCTCATTAAACATAGTATTGCATAAATTCACATTAACAAATGACATGAGAGAAAACAGTAATTTGGCTTCAGCCAAAAATAGGATAATTATTATAAAATTATTGGAAATTTTAAAAATACGAGTTTATTTCATTTCAGGAACAGGAGGAAGTTTTGTTATTATTAATATAGAAGTTGTTGCAGATGAAAGTATATAAAATTTATATGTATTATAATTATATACATATATACATCATATCTACATCATATATACATATATACTTTCATATATATATACATATAGAAGCAAAAAAAATTGCCTTTGAGGCAATTCTGACTCAGAAACACTATAGACCAGAGTAGAACTGCTCCATAGGGTTTTCAAGGAGCACCTGGTAGATTCAAACCGCTGACCTCTTAAACCACTGCACCACCAAAACTCCATATATATATACATATATGTGTCTATCATTGTTTATATAAAGAGCATACTTCCTCCTTATGGAAAGGAAATTCAAAAGTCTCTCCCCAATAAAACAAAATGGTTCCCCCTCAGGATCTACCTAAACACTTCTGGAATCCATGTCCCTAAGGAGCTGTAAGAATTAATTAGTATGGACCAGAGGAAGACAAAAGAGTATCTCTCATACTAGATTTTGAGGGTACTTGATAGATTTTTTTTTTTTTTTTTTTTTTTTTGATAGAGAAGGCCAGAACACAAGCCTGGACGAGGAAGAGTTTATTAAATTTGGGGCATTTTCAAGGGTTGGCAGATTTAATATCCTGTCAAGGACTTCAGGGGCGATGAAAACTTGATGCCACGTTGGCTTCTAGAGGACTGGGTAAAGCAATGCCCACACTGAACAAAAATTGAAATGCCTGAGATACTGTGGTGCAGGTAGAAAATCAGGGAAGCAGGGATGTTGGAGAACATATAAGAGGCTCCACTCAAAACTATGAGCTCTTTGCACCACTTGGTAAATGGGCTGAGTATCACACCCTAATGAGGAATACATTGCCTCCAAAACCAAAAGGCTAACTAGGCATTGTGCCTCCTTTTTAGTTTTAGAAGGGGCCAGATACAAATACTTTTCCTCCAGCTTAGAAAGGATAGCTCAACACGTCCCTTACCACTGTACCCCTAGAAATTTCATGGAGGTGAAAGGCTCCTGAAAATTTGTTGGATTTATTTCCCACCCGCTGATGGGCAAATGTCTTACTGAAACGTCTAGAGTAGTGGATACTTCTTGCTAACTATGTCCAATAAGCATGATGTCATCAAGGTGATGAATCATTGTGATGTCTTTTGGCAGGGTAAGGTTGTAAAGTTCCCTGTGGACCAAATTTTGACATATGGCTAGAAAATTGATATATCTCTGAGGTAGGGCAATGAAGGTGTATTGCCAGACTTGCCAGCTTGGGAAAAAAAAATACTGCTTCTGGTGGTCTTTCTTAGCAGATATGTAAAAATGGCATGGGGGTGGTGTCTGGCCTCCTCTAACTTCACAAGGGAGAAGAAGAATCAAGATCAACAGCCCAAGGCTGATTTTTATGAGGCCGAGGTCAGACATTCTTTCTTCATCTTTACCCATTCTCACACCAACCTTTCCTCCCACAGCACTCCCTACTTCTCTGCTGAATTAGATAATTTATTGCAATGTCCACATAGAACTCACAGACAATACTTACAATTATGGGGCTTCTTAGGAAAGTAACAGGTTACAATTCAAGTTCAGGAATGCTCAGGATACAGTTCTTCCATCAGGATAGCCTCTTCTCAGCTGTGTTCGCAGCATGCCTCTCTAGCCCTTGGCCTCTGCCCTGTTCAGGAAAGTGTTACAGAGCTCTTTTAGTTCTGCCAATAAGTGCTTGGAGACACCTTACTACACCAGAAAGACTCCTGTCCAGTGGCACTCAGCTTTCCTGCTTTGTGAGCCAGGAAGCCCTCCACGTTGTCTCCTGAAGTCATTTCTCTGCCACTTCTTCTCTCTCTCCCTCTCTGTCTCCTAGTCCCAGGAGCTTCTCAGAACAGGGATCCTGGGTTGAAAGGACTTGCTTTCTGTTCCTGGCTGTTCTCCCTTGGTGGCGGTGTAATCCTCTCCTTTCACTCTGGAATTGGCACTCTTTTAAGCCTAGTCCAATGGCAAAACTGACCAATCCCCTTGGTGGGTCACAATTACCCTATTTGCACAATCCCACCCAATCACTTGGGTAGAAATTATAAAACCATGGTTAGAAAGGCTCACAAAAGCCATCTACTACACCACAGGGACCTCTTGGCTTTTTTAGCCATGGTTCTTTCATACTTGGAGGCTAACTTCCTTCTCCCAATCATTTTATCAGTCCAAAACAGCTGTTAATTAGTCCTTCAGTAGGGCAAAAGAGTACTAAGGATGAGGTTACTCAAGTACCAGCCAGCCATTCACGTCGGCTGCAAGTGTCCGTCTAACCTGGTCAGGTTCTCCAATAGTTCGTATCGGCTTCACCCTTCCTGGTGTCTGATAAATTCTAACTGAAAGATTATTCCCTTGCTCTGAGTCTCAGACTCATAGCGACCTTATGTATAACAGGACAAAATAGCAACCCTATGTACAACAGAACGAACTAATGCCTTACCTTGAGCCATCCTCAAAATTGTTATGCTTGAGCCCATAGTTGCAGGCACTTTGTCGATCCATCTCTTTGAAGATCCTCCTTTTTTTCACTGACCCTCTATTTATTAAGCATGATATCTTTCTCCAGGGACTGATCCCTCCTGATAACATGTCCGAAGTATGTGAGACATAATCTCACCATCCTAGCTTCTAAGGGGCATTCTGGTTGTACTTCTTCCAAGACAGATTTGTTTGTTCTTTGGCAGTCCAGGGTGTATTCAATATTTTTTGCTAAGACCACAACTCAAAGGCATTGATTCTTCTTTGGCCTTCCTTATTCACCATCCAGCTTTTGCATGCATATGAGGTGATTGAAAATGACCATGGCTTGGATCAGGTGCATAGCATGCCTTAAAGTGACATCTTTCCTTTCTAACACTTTAAAGAGGTCTTTTGCAGCAGATTTGCCCAAGACAATGTACCTTGTGATTTCTTGACTGCTGCTTCCATTGGCGCTGATTATGGATCCAAGTAGAATGAAATCCTTGACTACTTTGATATTTTCCCTGCTTATTATGATGTTGCTTATTGGTCCAGTTGTGAGGATTTTTGTTTTCTCTATGTTGAGAAGTAATCAATACTGAAGGCTGTGGTCTTTGATCTTCATCAGTAAGTTCTTAAAGTTCTCTTTACCTTCAGCAAATAAGGTTGTGTCATCTGCATATTGCAGGTTGTTAGGCGCATAAAATGGATCTCTTCCAGTCAGTTGGCCAGGAAGCTCTCTTCCAAATTCTTTCGCACGGATAAGTGAGCACTTCCAGCGCTGTATCTGTTGCAACATCTCAATTGGTATTCCAACAGTTCCTGGAGGCTTGTTTTTGCCTAATGCCCTTCAGTGCAGCTTGGACTTCTTTCTGTAGCACCACCAATTTTTGATCATATGCTACCTCCTGAAATGGTTGAACATAGACCAATTCTTTTTTGTATAGTGACTCTGTGTGGTTCTTCAACCTTTACCTAGGCCGTATTTTTCCAACTACTGATCCTTCTTTGTTTCCAACTTTGCATTCCAACCTCCAGTAATTCAATGCATCTTGATCCTATGTTTGATCAATTTCAGATTACAGAAGTTGGTAAAAACCTTCAGTTTCTTCATCTTTGGCATTAATCGTTGGTGTGTAAATTTGAATAATAGTCATATTAACTGGCCTTCCATCTAGGCCTATGGATATTGTCCCATCACTGATAGAGCTGTATTTCAGGATAGAGATACAAATGTTCTTTTTGACGATAAATATGATGCCATTCCTCTTCAATTTTTCATTCCTGACGTTGTAGACCATATGATTGTCTGATTCAAAATGTCCAGTACCAGTCTATTTTAGCTCATTAATGCCTAGAATATTTATCTTCAGGTATTCCATTTTATTCTTGACAACCTCCAATTTTCCTTGATTCATACTTCATGCTTTCCACATTCCAATTATTAATGAATATTTGAAACTGTTTCTTGTCATTTTGAGTTATGCCACATCAACAAATGGAGGTTCTGTAAGCTTTACTCCATCCACATCATTAAGGTAGACTGTACTTTGTAGATGCAGCTCTTTCTCAGTTGTATTTTAGTGACTTCCAACTTGATGGGCTCAACTTGCCTTGAAAGTAGAGTGGCTAAAATAAATAGAAGAAATGATGAAGTGAAAGAGCTGAACAGACTGTTTCAAAGGGTGGCACGAGAAAAAAAAAAATATTATAATGAAATGTGCAAAGACCTGTAGTTAGAAAAACAAAAGAGAAGAACATGCAGACGTTTTTCAGCCAGAAGAACTGAAGAAAACATTCATGCTTTGCATTGTAATATTGAAAGATTCTATGGGTAAAAATTGAATGACACAAGAAGCATCAAAAGAAAATGGAAGAAATACACAGAATCACTGTACTAAAAAGAATTGGCCTATGTTCAACCATTTCAGGAAGTAGTATGTAATCAAGAACTGATGATACTGAAGTAAAAAGTCCAAGCTGCAATGAAGGCATTGGTGAAAACCAAGATTCCAGGAACTGACAGAATACCAACTGATATGTTTCAACAAATGAATCCAACACTGGAAATGCTCATACGTCTATGCCAAGAAGTTAGGAAGACAGCTACCTGGCCAATTGCCTAAAAGAGATCTATATACATATACAATTAAAAAAAAAAAAGTGATCCAAAGGAACTGGGAAATTGTTAAACAATATAATCAATATTATATGCAAGTAATATTATGCTGAAGATCTTTCCAAAGTTGTTGCAGCTGCGCAATGACAGGGAACTTCCAGAAATCCAAGCTGATTTCAGAAGAGGACGTGAAATGAGAGCTATCACTGCCGATGTCAGATGGATCTTGGCTGAAAGCAGAGAATACCAGAAAGATGTTTACCTGTGTTTTATTAACTATGCAAAGACATTTGACTATGCAGATCATAACAAATTATGGATAGCATTGTGAAGAATGAGAATTCCAGAACACTTGATTTTGCTCATGCGGAACCTATGCATAGAGAAAGAGGCAGTCATTCAAAGAGAACTACAGGATACAGTATGGTTTAAAATCAGGAGACGTGCATGTCAGGGTTGTATCCTTCCATGATACTTATTCAATCTGTATGCTGAGCAAATGGTCTAAGAAGCTGGATTATATGAAGAAAAACATCATATCAGGACTGCAGGAAGGCCCATTAACAGCCCGTGATATGCAGATGACACAACATTGCTTGCTGAAAGTGAAGAGGACTTGAAGCACTTACTGATGAAGATCAAAGACTTCAGTATGGATTATACCTCAACATAAAGGAATAAAAAATCTTCTCATTTAGATTAATAAGCAACATCATGATAAATGGAAAAAAGTTTGAAGTTGTCAAGGATTTCATTTTACTTGGATTCACAATCATTACCCTTGAAAGCAGAAATCGAAATCTGTAATGCGTTGTGCAAATCTGCTGCAAAAGACCTCTGTAAATTGTTGAAAAGCAAAAGTGTCACTTTAAGGCCTGGGGTGCGCCTGACCTAAGCCATGGTGTTTTCAGTGACCTCATCTGCATGTTAAAACCGGACAATGAATTAAGAAGACCGAAGAAGAGTTGATACCTTTCAATTATGGTGTTGGTGAAGATTATTAAACATACCATGGACTACCAGAAGAATGGTACATAGGTCACTAAGAGTTAGAATCAACTCAACGGCACCTAACAAGAACAACCAAAAGAATGGACAATCTGTATTGAAAGAATTACAAACAGAATGCTCCTTAGAAGTGAGGATGGCAAGACTTTGTCTCATGTACTTTGAACATGTTATCAAGAGGGACCAGTTCCTGGAGAAGGACATCATCTTTGATAAAGTAGAGGGTCAGCAAAAAAGAGGAAGACCTTTAACAGATGGATTGATACAGCGGCTACAAGAAAGGGCTACGATATAACAATGATTGTTAGGATGGTGCAGGATCAGTGAGTATCTTTTTGTTGTTGTTGTAAATAATATTGCTGCCTAAGAATAACAACAAACAACAATTTCTGCAATCCCTCCAGAAATCTGGTATTTATTTTGGTTTATTATTATTTTCCTTGATAGAGTGAGTTCTAGTGTCTTCTCCTTGGACTCAACTTTTACTGTTGAACCATTGGGGCCTTTTTTTTAGTCCGGTTTCCAGTGATCCCCGAAAATTCTGATGATTTCCTTTTCTTAGTGCACAGTCACCTTGGTAAAAGGCTCTTGAGGAAAGACGTGAGAAAGATTAAAGTATAAATTTTTTGTAGTGTAATGAGGCCCTTCCTCAAGGTGATCTTGTCTCTCCTTGACTCAGGAAGTTATAAACTGACTCAGATCTAAGAATTGATGGAGAAACAGTGACTCTTTGTTTTGGTGATTCAAGTTGAACTTATGTTCACTTGAACAAGTAATAACTTACTAGTCTTCCCAAATATTTCTTTTCTAGGACAGCACAATCAACTTCCATATGTCTCTAGAGTCAGATTATTCTGATTACTAATTTTACTTTGCTTTCCATTATAGTAAACACTTGCCTTTGACAATTTAGTGCTGCCACTAGGCCCCTACTATATAAAAATCCAGTTACCACATTACATTTAAGTTTCCCAATTGACTATCAGCATTTCCCACTATAATATCTGAGAAAATAAAGAGCTATTCTAGGATGATTGGGCTCTCCTCACAAATTTATTCTTTATATTCCTGGTAAAAGATGTGTGGGCAAGTCTTACAGGATAAATCTACTCTAACAATATAATTCTATGCCATTGGATACCTTGTTATAGAGTATATCAATACAGTTATGGCATTTGAACTATATTTAGTATAGGGAACATGTTAGTCTGGACTAAGGGAGACTAGGAAGAAGGACATGGCCATCTACTTCTAAAAAAAAAATCAGCAAGTGAAAATATTACAAATAGCAGCAAACCATTGTCTGATATAGTGCCAGAAGAAGAGGCCCTTATGTTGGAAGACACTTAGAATACAACTCAGGAAGAGCTACTTTCTCAAAGTAGAGTCAATCTTAATGTTGTGGATGAAGTAAAGCTTGCAAGATCTTCATTTGCTGATGTGGTATGACTAAAAATGAGAAAACACACTTGCAAACATCCATTAATAATCAGAATGTGGAATGTACAAAGTATGAACCAAGGAAAATTGGAAGTCGTCAAAAATGAAATAGAATGCATAAAGATCAACATCATGGCCAACAGTGAGCTGAAATGAACTGGCACTAGACATTTTGAATTGGACAATCGTATGGCATACTATGCCAGGAAAGACAGACTGAAGAGGAATGGCATAGCATTCATCACAAAAAATAACACCTCAAGATCTATCCTGAAGTACGATGCTGTCAGTGATAGCATAATATCCATAGGCTTAGAAGGAAGACCAGTTAATAGGACTATTTTTCAAATTTATGCACCAACCACTAATGCCAAGGATGAAGAAATGGAAGATTTTTACCAACTTGTGCAGTCTGAAATTGATCAAACATGCATTAAGGTGCATGAATAATTACTGCAGAATGGAATGCAAAAGCTGGAAACAAAGAAAGTAGGATCGGTAGTGGGAAAATATGGCCGTGGTGATAGAAATGCTGAAGGAGATTGCATGATAGAATTCTGTAAGACCGATGACTTATTCATTAGATATATCTTTTTTCAACAACATAATCAGTGACTATACACATGAATCTTGCCAGGTGGAATACACAGGAATTAAATTGACTATATCTGTGGAAAAGACCAAGGAGAAGCACAATTCTCATTAGTCAGAAGAAGGCCAGCAGAACAGATCATCAATTACTCTTATGCAAGTTCAGGTAGAAACTGAAGAAAATTAAAACAAGTTCACAAAAGTGAAAGTACAACCTTGACTATATCCCACCTGAATTTAGAGACAATCTCAAGAATAGACTTGACATGTCAAACACTAATAACTGAAGACCAGATGAGTTGTGAAATGACATCAAGGACATCATCAAGAAAGCAAAAAAGTCACTAAAAAGAAAGGAAAGAAATAAAAGACCAAAATAAATCTCAGAAGAGACTCAGAACACAGAATAGCTAAAGAAAATGGAAGAAATGATGAAATAAAAAAGCTAAACAGAAGATTTCAAAGGGCTGTTTGAGAAGACAAAATAATGTATTTTAATGAAATATGCAAAGGCATGGAGTTAGAAAATCAAAAGCAAAGAACACGCTCAGCATTTCTCAAGGTAGAAGAACTGAAGAAAAAAATTCAAGCCTCAAGTTGCAATATTGAAGGATTCTATGGGGAAATTTTTGAATGATTCAGGAAGCATCAAAAGAAGTTGGAAGGAATACACACAGTCACTGTACCCCAAAGAATTGACTGACGTTCAAATTTTTCATGAGGTGGGATGTGATCAAGAACCAATGGTACCGAAGGAAGAACTCTGAGCTGCAATGAAGGCATTGGCAAAAAAAAAAGGGTCGGGGAATTGACAAAATACCAACTGAAATGTTTCAACAACTGCATGCAATGCTGAAAATGCTCACTGACCTATGTCAAGAAATTTGGAAGACAGCTAGCTACCTGGCCAACAAACTGGAAGATATCCATATTTGTGCTCATTCCAAAGAAATTTGATCCAACAGAAGGCAGAAAGTATTGAATAATATCATTAATTTCACACACAAGTAAAATTTTGCTGAAGAAAATTAAAAAATTGTTGCAGCAGTGCATCAACATGGAACTACCAGAAATTCAAGCCAGATTCTGAAGAGGACATTGAACTAAGGATATCATTGTGATGTCAGAAGGATCTTGGCTGAAAGTAGAGAATACCAGAAAAATGTTTACCTGTATTTTATTGACTTTGCAAGGCCTACTCACTGTGTGAAGAATAGCATATGATGGATAACATTGTGAAGAATGGGAATTCCAGTACACTTAACTGTGCTCATACAGACTCTATACATAGACCAAGAGGCAGTTGTTCAAACAGAACCAGTGGCTACTGCATAGTTTAAAATCAGGAAGTGTGTCTCATGGTTGGATCCTTTCACCATACTTATCCAATTTGTCTACTGAGAAAATACCCTGAGAAGCTCCACTATATGAAGAAGAATGGGGCATCAGGATTGGAGGAAGGCTCATTAACAACCATTAACAACCTGCAATATGTAGACGACACAACCTTGTTTGCTGAAGTGAAAGGGACTTGAAGCACTTACTGATGAAGATCGGACTATAGCCTTCAGTTAGGATTACACTCCAACATAAAAATAAATAAATAAGAATCCTCACACCAAATGGGTAAATAAGGAACATCATGATAAAAGGAGAATATATTGAAGTTGTGAAGAATTTCTTTTTACTTGGATCCACAATCAACACCCACAGAAGCAGCAGGCAAGCAATCAAATGACTTATTGCTTTGGGCAAGTCTCTTGTAAAAAAAAAAAAAAATGTAAAAGACCTCTTTAAAATGTTGAAGAACAAAGATTTCATTTTGAGGACTATGTTGTACCTGACCCATGCCATGGTATTTGTCAATCACCTTATATACAAGGGAAAGCTGGACAATGAATAAGGAAGATTGAAGAAAAATTGATGCTTTTGAATTATGGTGTTGGTGAAGTGAAGAATATTGAATATATTATGGACTGCTGGATGAAAAACAAACTTGTCTTAGAGAAGTACAGCCAGAATGTTCTGTGGTATCCAGTATAGAGATATTTCCTCTCACGTACTTAGGTCATGTTATCGGGAGGGACCAGTCCCTGAAGAAGAATATCATACTTAGTAAAGTGGTTGGTCAGGAAAAAAGAGGAAGGTTCTCTAGGAGATGGTTTGAAACTGTGGCTGCGATAATGATATCAAACACGGCAATGATTGTGAGGGTGGTGTGGGACCAGGCAGTGTTTTGTTTTGTTGTACATAGGGTTGCTATGAATTGCAACTTTCTCTATGGCACCTAACAACAATACGTTAGTCCATGTCTCAGCCAAACTATTGAAGTTCTTTCTAACCCAGGAGCTACAACGTTAAATCCAGAAACACTGTTTAATTGGCCTATACAAATGAATTCTGCCTGATCCAACTTTATGTTCCTTTTACCATTATCTCACACCCTTAATAGCCATTCTCACACACATTCTTAGTATTTCTGTCCATATAAATTGGAAAAATCGTATAGTTATTTTGGATTGTATCATATCTCTTTATAAGCACAAATTGACCTCATTTTTTGGGACCTGCTGGGACTTGAGCCTAGTTTTAGGTCTAGAAGCAAAAAACTTGGGTCCTAAGGACAATCAGCAGTGCCTTGCAAAGTAACTGCCCCAGGGGATGCCATTACTATTTCCTCAGGAAAAGGATGGTTAATCTTCGAAGACAGGGGTGAAAGGGCTGCTTGCACTTGCAAAAGATTCATCAGAATTTACAGGTTGAAAAACTCCAGGTTTTTTATGATGTGCCCATGTCAACTTCAGGATTCTATTCCTTCTTAATGAGTGTCCTCACTTTCGCAAAGATACCCTGCGAGGTTGGGAGCTCTATTTGTGTTGTAATTTAGTCAACTATAGGATGAAACTCTGGGTTTAGTTTTTGTCAGTTTCAGCTCTGTGGCTACAGGACAGTAAGTTTTCTTTCAGGAAACATACAAAAATATTCAGGTAATTTCTGTGGCACTTGAGCTGAGAATTTGAATCCCTTAGCTGATCCTTTGCTTTTCTTATTTAGTCCAGTGAAAGCAAGAGCAACTGGTCCATGTCATTATACACATCAGTCTGGGAAAAAAAGAAAAAAAAAAAACCTCCTCTAAGATATCAAATACAGGATCACCTGGAACCTTGTTTCCAATGTTTTTGGTTAGGAGCATCCATTGGTGATATTTTACTTCATATCAAATACCCTGGTGGCTTAGTTGTTAAGAACTCTATGGGGCAGTTCTACTCTGTCCTATAGGGTCGCTATGAGTCGGAATCGACTTGATGGCAGTGAGTTCGTTTTTTGGTTATTATCATATCACACCATGAACTATTAGAGACCTCTGTGCTAACATAAATAAAATCTTTAGCACCTTTAAATTTAATCAGATTAGAGACCAATTTCAGAAGCCCCAGAACCAATTTAATATACTTAGCCTTAAGATTTTGTTCCTTTAGAAATGCTGTTGGTACTACAATGTGTACTCTTCCGGGTTCTACAGAAAAATATAGCCAACAGTGTCGATAAAGAGAGAGAGAGAGAGATTTAATTGGCTTATGCAATTGAGGGGGCTCTGAAGTTCAAATCTTTATGCTGGAAGCTCCAGAATATCTAAATTATGGTCTCGATTCAAAATCCTTCTCTCTTGGAAAATGTCAGTGTTTACTCTTAAGGTTTTGAACAGATTAGATAAGGCCCACTCACATTACAAAGGATAATCTGCTTTACTTAAGGTCAGTTGTAGTCAGGATACTGCCATGAAAATACTTACAACTCCCAACAAAAGCAACAACTCCAATCCATTGCTGAGTCAATTCAAACTCATAGTGACCCTATAGGACAGAGTAGAACTGCCTCATATGGCTTCCAAGGAGTGCCTGGTGGATTCAAACTGCCAATCTTTTGGTTAACAGCCGTAGCTCTTAGTCACTAAGCCACCAGGATCCCCATTTACAACCTAAAAAAACTTAGTCACATGAAAATATTTTCATAGCAACATCCTCACTAGTGTTTGACCAAAAACTGGGCACCACAGCTTCTCTTAAGTTGACAGGTAAAATTTACTATCACATCATCATTCCCAAAAACCTGCTTGGGAACTTTGTGCTCCCTATTTAGCAACTCCAGGCTTTACAGCATTAGATGTTTCAGATCCTCAAAAGACACACTTTCACCAATGTACAAAGCAGGGATTTCATTGAATTATAAACTATGGTTGCTTATAGAGAACTTTGGACATTTTGTATGCAGGCACCAGCAGGCTCAAAGAAGAGTCACCTTTCTGGTAGGGAAATCGACTCAAATCAGCAGAAGTAGGGAGAAACGTGTGTGAAACTCAGGTGATCCACTCTCTTTCCCAAATTTCACAGTGAATGTGCAAGTTCAGCAATGCAGAGCTAAGAATAAAATTTCCAGTGACTCATACTCCTCAAATATGGGTGTTTGTGTTACACAAACAGGCAAGTGACAATAATACTAGGAAAGGTCATAGCTAGAAATGAGGGAAACTTAGAATGGATAGTGGATTAGTGAGATGATGAATACTAGTGTTGCTGCTAGAGCAACAGCAGCAACGGGGGCTGTCATTCATTCCACTGACCTTCCGCTTTTGAATTTCCGCTTAGAAAGAGGCCCACGGGAAGACTTGAAGGACTGCTCCTCAAATGTATATAGAGCAGTGGATCTTTGCCAAATGAGTAGACTATTGTAACATGGAGGTACTATGCTTAGAACCTCATATGTGAAGGTTTCATTGAATCCCTGTGAAGAATGTGCTTAGCTAACAGTGTCCGGTTGTTAATGTCTTCCTATCCAGCTCAGCCTTTGAACTAAAGTTTCTCTCTTCTCTTGGTGTCCCCAACAAAACTGTAGTACAAATACTTAGACATTTCCTCCCCGTATAGATTCCTGCAATGAGCAATCTTTGTTCCAGCACTCTCCACTGGGTGTACAGAAATGTCAGATCTCTATTGCAGCCTGATGACTCCTTCTGTCCAGTCCTGCTTCCTTCCTTTATCTGTTATAAATTTTACTCCCACATAAATTGTTTGCACTTCTTACTCTGTCTTAGAATCTCATTAAGGAGACTCAACTGACACAAATGTTAAAGAAATATACCAAGTGGTGAACAAGAGTTTGTGCCACTTTAATTTATTTGTAACAAACATACAAGTTGTCTCACTGTCAAGCAGAAGAAGAATATTTAAACTAGGTCAACATATTCCCTAGGCTTCAAGAACCAGGATGGTAAAACGAGGATGATTATAGTTGCTTATCTCAGTAGAAGATGGGGAAAAGATTTGGAAAATTATACCAGTAACCATTTGCCATAGAGCTGATTTCTACTTGTGGTAACCCAGTGCATGTCAGAATAGAACTGTGCTCCATAGGGTTTTCAGTAGCTAATTTTTTGGAAGTAGATCATTAGGCCTTTCTTCTGAGGCACATCTGGGTGGACTTGAACCTCCAACAGTTTGGTTAGCAGTTAAGTTCATTAACTGTTCACACCACCCAGGGACTCCTTGGAAAGGTATACAGGACTCCATAGAAAAGGTCAGGACTAATTCTTCATTCCTTAGGAAGAGAAAATAGCAGTGATGTCTTGTATTTGACTCCTACACCCAAGAAGCTCAGCATCTGCTTCTGCTTCCATCTGATCTCTTCTCTTGCCCAGTTCTGTCCCAGTAAGGGAACATCTAGATCTCCTTTCTCACTCCCACTCCTCTAGCAATTCTGATGAAATTTAAGTGACTTTAAAATGCATTTATAATATAATTTATCAATATTTGCAATAAATTTTTGAACTTTGTTCCTCTTTCCATAGTAAACAGAAAAAATGTAAATCATAAGCTTGTCAGAAAGAATTAACATGATTTCCAAGCTCCCTTAAAATTATAGTGTTATATTAATAGACAGTGAACTGCCCTAGGAGCTACCATTGATAAAATAATTTGTAAATCAATACTAAAAATGTAATTTTTTTTTGCCTCTAGCCTTTTGATACATTCAAATTAATAGGAACTCTAATGCTTTTTAGCCAATGTGGACAGACAATAAGTATTTCAACTCAGCTAATATTTATTCAACATCTTTTTGTGCATACACTCTACTTTTTGGTGTGTATTAAAAAATGAATAGGTAACCACTTTTCTGAGGTTGTTCATACTCTTATGAGTAGATCTAGACTTAGATATAGAGATACACACACGTGTGTACTGTGCATACTATCTGTATAGGAAATTTGTCACAAAATATATTTTTGTGATAAATTCCATGTCATAAGTATTCCAAATTCTATGAAAACACAGATAAGGAACAATTAATTTTAAACTGGTTGTTAGGGAAGTCTTCACAATAGAGAAGTAATTTAAGCTAGAGTGTGAATATTATTTACTACTGATAAGGTCAAGTAAAAAATCAAAGAAACAAAAGCAACTGCTGGCTTAAATTGAGTAAAAATAGAGAAAAAAGGATAATTTGTCTTTCCCATCATGACCTGGGGCAGCTAGGCTCTGCAGGATGGAGAGGAGGGTGGGTAGGATGCAACTCATAGTTTTGAACCACACTAATTGCTTAGAGGAATCCCTGGCGGCATAGTGGTTAAGTGCTACAGCTGCTAATCAGAGGGTCAGCAGTTCAAATTTGGCAGGAGCTCCTTGGAAACTCTATGGGGCAGTTCTACTCTGTCCTACAGGGTTGCTATGAGTTATAATTGACTGAATGGCAGTGGGCATGCAATTGCTTAGTGGCAAATCTGGTTGTATAGTTTTCTGAAAATTTAAATTCTTTTATTTTTATGCACACATTAATTTAGATTTTCATATTAATCTAGACATAAAGAAAACTCTATTCTATTAAAATGCTAAGGCATATGCATGATCCAGTATTTTACTCAAAACATTTGTTTTCTTGCTAGAAGGTATTTAAAAGTAAAACTATTTTGTTTTTAACCATATGGTGCTAATAATCCAAACCAAAAAACCCACTGCTGTCGAGTTGATTCCAACTCATAGAGACCCTGTAGGACAGAGTAGAACTGCACCATAGAGTTTCCAAGGAGCAACTGGAGGATTCGAACTGCCGGCCTCTTGCTTGCTTGGTTAGCGCCATAGCATTTAACTGCTATGCCCCTAGGGTTTCCCATGTGCTAATAATAAATCATAGAAAATATTAATTGTCATTTAACGAATAACATGTTATTTTCCCAGTAATATCTCACTTCTGACAGGCTCAGTTTTCGTTATTTTTGTATTACATGGAATTGAAAAGGTCTTTATACCCTCTTTGACTGCACTGGTATTCATTCTTAGAAAAACAGCTACAGAATGTGTCCAACCTCAGATGAATTTGTATATTGTTATTTGGAGGAGTCGGCTTTAGTGACAAGATAATTGTGATAACTATTCATCAAGATTTACACTATTTGCTTCCATCACAGGAAGATAACTGGAATTGTTACAATGCTTGGATTTCTCTGAAATGTCTTGCTAAGCCATCACAGTAAAAATCCATTACCAGTTAGGAAAGCAGTAAAAGTGTATTTATTTTAACACTTGTTATCAAAAAAAATCAAGGCAAACATGAGATAGAGGATAAGAAATAATGCAGATGGTACCTAATTATTTCACTAATTGTCTTAGCTTCCAATATTGTAGTACAGTGGTTTCAATTCCCACCTAAACAGAATGACCTATGGGCTTTTTTATCTTGAGAGAAACATAATTATCTGCTGCATTTGCAGCTTCATAGGTTATTAGGATGAGTTGGGGCTTGTGTGGACTTAGAAAACAGCACTTCATGATTTAATACTTTTGCAAGATTTAGAAATAACTCAAGGATGATTCTGTAACCCTAGAAACTATGAGAAAAGAAGTTTGCAAACCAAGATTAATCAAAGAAGGGCCAATTAAATTGAATCAGAGTTCTCAAAGCCACAACTAAATTAATCTTTCTTCAGACTAACAATGAACAAAAGAAAAGGAAAAAAGACAACATCCATATTTCCACAATCTAAAATCAATTTTGTACAGAGGGCTAGCAAAAAAGAGGAAGAGTCTCAATGAGATGGGCTGACCTAGTGGCTGCAACAATGGGCTTAAACATAGCCAAGGTTTTGAAGTTGGCACAGAACCAGAGAGTGTTTAGTTGTGTTGTACATAGGGTCACTATGAGTTGGAAACAACTCCATGGCGCCTAATAACAACAACATATACACATAATGTACATATTATTATGTGCAAATTGTTCATGTTTACAGTTCACATGTCATCATTTTTAAGTTTCTTATCCAGGTTTTTAAAGCAAATCCAATAGTATTAAAATATTATACTTTATTACATAACCTTTAACATCATTTTTATTGTCTAAATTTATGTTGTTCTTAAGCATCCTTGGCCTAATATTTTTGTTACAAAAACTTTTTATTTTTGGATGATTTCTGTATTTGGAAGAGACTACGCAAATTGGAATAATTACTAAAGGATGTAAACAACTTAGGTTATTGAAATATGGTAGACAGCTAAAATTTTATAGGGGTTAATATAACCTAGATTATTATCAGATTCAAATGGTTTGGCTCAATACATGTAGACAGAAATCACAATTCAGTCCAGTCCAACCTTGAGGTAGCCATGAAGTGTAGTGCTGAATGGAAATTGTCTGAGATGTAACTTGAGATTCTGAGATTTGGTTGTCCAGATATTTACTTTGATTAGCCTCCTTTTTAGAAGGCAATGTGATACTGGTAATCCATAGGATACAGCAGAATCAAAATCACTCAAATTATCACAGGCTGTATCATGGGATGGCATACAAGTAGAAAGCAAAATTTTGTGAGATTAAGTGGTTATGGCACTTAGTCACTATGGTAACAAATGATAACTCTGAACACTTTTAGAACAGGCTTTTTGCCCTTAAAAGCATATCTAAAGAAAAGATGAACTTAAACCCTTGAATTCCAAAATCACAGCTCATGTAGAGTATCAGAAAGTTTTGTGGAGAGTTATAGAAACCTCCTGAAATGACAGGGCTGAAAAGTCTGAGAAGCAAGCCCAGATACTGGTGGTAAAGATCTCAGGAGTGCTAAATCACTTAAGTGTGTAATAGTTACTTGCTAATGTAAATAGGCTGTTTATATAGAAGTGAGACATTGAGACTTGGGATGAGGACATTTGGACAGGCCTAGATGAAGCTGAGCTGAGATCTTTGGCATCTCAAATCTCCTTGAAATTTCCTTGCCAGTGGAAGAAAAACCCACCCAGCCCCCTTCTAAGGAAGCCAAATATTTCTTGCATTATAAGATAACAATGACAAAAACAAATATAAAAACAAAACACTTCAAAGACCTTCCCTGGAGTAACTGCCTCAAAAGAGGATCCTATTACCTCACCACATGTTACTTATTCCAGTCTCCTGTTGAAATCTGGACTCCTGCACAGCTCAGAAAGAGAAGTGCTGAGCCCATCTGGGATAAGACAGATTATACGAGTTGTTGGGTATTGCCTATTTACATCAGCAAGATTCTTAGAAACAAGAATATTTTCTAAGAAATAAGAACCTAAAGAGAATTCAACTACTGAATATGAAGTATATATCTGGACAAATCTAATGATATGGTTCACTTCTCTTGGAATTGAGGATGCAATGTACTAGAGTGGTGTTAGCAGTCTGATGGACTGACTAACTAAAGCCTGGACTTAACAGTAGCCTACAGTCTTGCAAATCAACATGTTGTCAGAAACAATCTGGAAGCATGATCTTGGAGCTTTAGAAATGCAGAATTTCAGGTCTCACAGAATTAGAATATGTGTTTTAACAAGATAGCCAGGAGATTTGTACACATATGAAAGTTTAAGGAGTGCTGCCTTTAAGTCAGTAAGCTTTCTGTTCAACTTGTAAAGAAGTTCTAAGAAATAGAAGACATAAATGTTGGAGCATACCAACTATGCCAGCTCACATGCCCTCTAACTATACCATATAGGAGTGTTCTCTGGACACTTGTTCCATAAAAGTTGTATGAAGTGCATCGATGAGAAGGGAAATATACTTGAAATTTATTTGAAAAGAAATTCCTTAAGCTCAAGATGACATTTGCAGATTCTGCCATACAGTTGAACTACCTATTGTTAATGGGAATAAAAGAATCCCACAACTGCATTCTTTCATTTGAGGCATGGTTGTGGCATAGCGGTTAAGAGCTTCCGCTGATAACCAAAAGGTCAGAAGTTTGAATCTACCAGGAGCTCTTTAGAAACCCTATGGGGCAGCTCTACCCTGTCATTTAGGTTGCTATGAGTCACCATTGACTCAATGGCAATGGATTTTTTTAATCCAATTTCCAGAGGTAAATCAGTTTACAGACAAAGAACTAAACTCCAAAGGCATGAGCTCCTAAAATGACAAACAAACCAAATGCTGTTGAAAAAGAGCCATAAAACGGCTTCACATGAGTGTAATATTAATCTTCCCGTAAGTCTACTCCAGAGGTTTCTACAGACATTTTAAAAGATGACTGGGAAGGGGTTCACAAAACGGAGTGTGAAAAAATGAAGATATGATTATTAATTAGGCTTTCTGGTCAACAGCTTGCTATTATTAACAATTATTCTCTTCTCTCTTTACTCACTCTGCTACTTAAAATAAGCAGTAATGGTAGATAATACAGCAACTTAAATTCTAGATGTGAGTATGACCCAGTGGTTACTCTCGTGCTACCGTATATACACAGCTATATGGGTTTTTTTTTTTTTTTTTATGTTGTTGCTGTTGTTAGGTGCCATCAAGTCAGTTCCAACTCATAGTAACCCTATGTTCAATGCAATGAAAGATTGATCAGTCCTGTGCCATCCTCATAATCATTGTTATCCTTGAGTTCATTGTTGCAGCCTCTGTGTCAACCACTCACATTAAGGGCTTCCCTGTTTTTCTATGACTCTCTACTTTACCAAGCATAATGCCTTTCTGCAGGGACTTTCCCCTCCTGATAACATGTCCAAAGTATGGGAGATGAAGTCTCACCATCCTTGTTTCTAATGAGCATTCTGGCTGTACTTCTTCCAAGGACCCAGAAAAGAAAAAACAGTGCTGTCGGGAAGATTTTTTTTTTTGTTCTTTTGGCAGTCAGTGGTACATTCAATATACTTCAGCAACACCATAATTCAAAGGTGTCAATTCTTCTTTGTCGAACTTTCCCATGCTCATGAGGTAATTAAAAACACCATGGGTTGGGTCCGGCATACTTTAGTTCTTAAACTGACGTCTTTGCTTTCCAACACGTTAAAGAGGCCTTTTGCAGCAGATTTGCCAAATGCAACGCATCCTTTGATTTCTTGACTGCTGCTTTCATGGGTGTTGATTGTAGATTCAATTAAAATGAAATTGTTGACAACTTCAATCTTTTTTTCATTTATCATGATGTTGCTTTTTGGTCCAGTTGTGAGGATATTTGTTTTCTTTATGTTGAAATGTAATCCATACTGAAGGCTGTAGTCTTTGATCTTCATCAGTAAGTGTTTCAAGTCCTCTTCACTTTCAGCAAGCAAGGTTGTGTCATCTGCATAATGCAGATTGTTAATGAGTCTTCTTGGATCCTGGTACCCCGTTCTTCTTCATATAGTCCAGCATCTGGGATTATTTGCTCAGCATACAGATTAAATAAGAAAGCTGAAAGGATACAACTCTGACACAAAGTTTTCCTGATTTTAAACCACGCCATATCCCCTTATATGTTCAAAGAAATCCCATTCTTCTCAATTTTATCAAAAATTTGTTATGACCCACACAGTCGAATGTTATTTCAAAGTCAATAAAACGCAGGTCAGCATCTTTAGATTATTCTCTGCTTTCAGCCAGGATCCATCTGACATCAGCAGTGATATCCCTCCTTCCATGTCCTCTTCCAAATCTGGCTTGAATTTCTGGCAGATTCCTGGTGATACACTGCTGCAACTTCTTTTGAATGATGTTCAGCAAAATTTTACTTGTGTGTGATGTTAATGATATTGTTGGATAATTTCTACATATTGTTGGATCACCTTTCCTTGGAAGAGGCAAAAATATGAATCTCTTCAGGTCAGTTTGTTGGGTAGCTGTCTTCCAAATTTCTTGGCATAGACAAGTGAGCATTTCCAGGTTTCGTATGTTTGTTGAAACATCTCAGTTGGTATTTTGTGAATTCCTGGAGCCTTGCTTTTGCCAATGCCTTCAGTGGAGCCTGGACTTTTTCTTTCAGTACCATCAGTTCTTTCTTTCTTTCTTTCTTTTCTATTGGGCTTTAACTGAAAGTTTACAATTCACATTAGTTTCTGATACAAAAATTCATGCACACATTGTTATGTGATCCTAGTTGCTCTCCTTATGTGACAACACGCTCCTCCTTTCCACCGTGTGTTTCCCATGTCCATTCAGCCAGCTTCTGTCCTTTTTTTTTAATTTTTATTGTGCTTTAAGTGAAAGTTTACAAATCAAGTCAGTCTCTCACACGAAAACTTATATACACCTTGATATATCCTCCCAATTGATCTCCCCTCAATGAGACAGCCCACTCCCTCCCTCTACTCTTTCTTTTTGTGTCCATTTCACCAGCTTCTGACCTCCTCTACCCTCTCATCTCCCCTCCAGGGAGGAGATGCCAACATAGTCTCAAGTGTCCACCTGAACCAAGAAGCTCACTCCTCACCAGCATCCCTCTCTATCCCACTGTCCAGTCCAATCCCTGTCCAAAGAGTTGGCTTTGGGGATGGTTCCTGTCCTGAGTCAACAGAAAGTCTGGGGGTCATGACCACTGGGCTTCTTCTAGTCTCAGTCAGACCACTAAGTCTGGTCTTTTTACGAGAATTTGAGGTCTGCATCCCAATGCTGTCCTGCTCCCTCAAGGATTCTCTGTTGTGTTCCCTGTCAGGGCAGTCATCGGCTGTAGCTGGGCACCACCTAGTTCTTTTGGTCTCAGGGTGGTGTAGTCTCTGGTTTATGTGGCCCTTTCTTCTCTTGGGTTCGTAATTACCTTGTGTCCTTGGTGTTCTTCATTCTCCTTTGGTCCAGGTGGGTTGAGACCAATTGATGCATCTTAGATGGCCACTTGCTAGCGTTTAAGACCCTAGACGCCACTCCTCAAAGTGGGATGCAGAATGTTTCTTAATAGATTTTATTCTGCCAAATGACTTAGATGTCCCCTAAAGCCATGGTCCCCCAAACCCCGCCCTGGCTACATTGACCTTTGAAGCATTCAGTTTTTTCAGGAAACTTCATTGTTTTTGGCTTAGTCCAGTTGTGCTGACCTTGCCTGTATTGTGTGTTGTCTTTCCCATCACCTAAAGTAGTTCTTATCTACTATCTAATTAGTGAATAGCCCTCTCCCACCCAATGTCCATCTCCCCTCTCGTAACCATCAAAGAATATTTTCTTCTGTGTTTAAACTATTTCTCGAGTTCTTATAATAGTGGTCTTATACAATATTTGTCCTTTTGCAAGTGACTAATTTCACATAGCGTAATGCCTTCCAGATTCCTCCATGTTATGAAATGTTTCACAGATTCCTCACTATTCTTTATCGATGTGTAGTATTCCATTGTGTGAATATACCATAATTTATCCATTCATCCATCAAAGGGCGCCTTGGTTACTTCTACCTTTTTGCTATTGTAAACAGTGCTGCAATGAACATGGGTGTACATATATCTGTCTGTGTAAAGGCTCTTGTTTCTCTAGGATATACTCCAAGGAGTGGGATTGCTAGATCCTATGGTAGTTTTATTTCTAGCTTTTTTAGGAAGCACCAAATTGATTCCCAAAGTGGCTGCACCATTTTACATTCCCACCAGCAGTGTTTAAGTGTTCTAATCTTTCCACAACCTCTCCAAAGTTTATTATTTTGTGTTTTTTGGATTAATGCCAGCCTTGTTGGAGTGAGATGGAATCTCATTATAGGTTTGATTTTCATTTTTCTAATGGCTAATGACCGTGAGGATTTCCTCATGTATCTGTTACTACCTGAATGTCTTCTTTAGTGAAGTATCTATCCATATCTTTTGCCCATTTATTAATTGGGTTATTTGTCTTTTTGTAGTTGAGTTTTTGCAGTATCATGTAGGTTTTAGAGATCAGGTGCTGAATGGAAATGTCGTAGCTAAAAACTTTTTCTCATCTGTAGGTAATCCTTTTACTCTTTTGGTGAAGTCTTTGGATGAGCATAGGTGTTTGATTTTTAGGCAATCCCAGTTATCTAGCTTTTCTTCTGCACTGTTAGTAATGTTTTGTATACTGTTTATGCCATATATTAGGGCTCCTAATATTGTCCTGACTTTTTATTCCATGATCTTTATCGTTTCAGATTTTATATTTAGGCCTTTGATCCATTTTGAGCTCGCTTTTGTGCATGGTGTGAAGTATGGGTCTTCTTTCATTTTTTTTGCAGATGGATATCCAGCTATGCCAGCACCATTTCTTAAAAAGATTGTCTTTTCCCCATTTAAATGACACTGGGCCTTTGTCAAATATCAGCTGCTCATATGTGGATGGATTTATATCTGGATTCTCAATTCTCTTCCATTGGTCTATGTATCTGTTGTTGTACCAGTACCAGGCTCTTTTGACTACTGCGGCAGAATAGCAGGTTCTAAAATCTGGTAGAGTGAGGCCTCCCACTTTGTTCTTCTTTTTCAGTAATGCCTTATTTGTCTGGGGCCTCTTTCCCTTCCATATGAAGTTGGTGATTTGTTTCTCCATGTCATTAAAGTATGTCGTTGGGATTTGAATAGGAATTGCATTAAATGTATAGATCAATTTTGGTAGAACAGACATTTTTATAATGTAAAGTCTTCCTATGCATGAGCAAGGTATGTTTTTCCACTTATGTAGGTCTCTTTCTTTTTCTTACAGAAGTGTACCATAGTTTACTTTATATAAGTCTTTTACATCTCTGGTAAGATTTATTCCTAAGTATTTTTATCTTCTTGGGGGCTACCGTAAATGGTATTGCTTTGGTGATTTCCTCTTTGATGTTCTTTTTGTTTGTGTAGAGGAATCCAACGGATTTTTGTATGTTTATCTTGTATCCCAATACTCTGCTGAGCTCTTCTATTAGTTTCAGTAGTTTTCTTGAGGATTCCTTAGGGTTTTCTGTGTATAAGATCATGTCATCTGCAAAATAGAGATGCTTTTACTTCTTCCTTGCCAATCTGGATGGCTTTTATTTTTTTGTCTAGCCTAATTACTCTGGCTAGACCTCTAGCACAACGTTGGATAAGGGTGGTGATAAAGGGCATCCTTGTCTGGTTCTTGATCTCAAAGGGAATGATTTCAGTTTCTCTCCATTTAGGATGATGTTGTCTATTGGCTTTGTATAAATGCCTTTTATTACGTTGAGGAATTTTCCTTGTATTCCTATTTTGCTGAGAATTTTTTTTTTTTAATCATGAATCGGTGTTAACTTTGTCAAATGCCTTTTCTGCATCAATTGATAAAATCATGTGATTCTTGTCTTTTATTTATATGATGGATTACTTTAATTTTTTTTTTAGTGTTGAACCATCCCTGCATACCTGGTATGAATCCCAATTGAGATTGAAAAGGTAATCAAAAAAAACCCAACAAAAAAAAAGCCCTGGTCCGGATGGCTTCACTGCAGAGTTCTACCAAACTTTCAGAGAAGAGTTAACACCACTATTACTAAAGGTATTTCAGAGCATAGAAAAGGACGGAATACTCCCAAACTCATTCTGTGAAGCTACCATATCCCTGATACCAAAACCAGGTAAAGACCCCACAAGAAAATTGTAGACCTGTATCTCTCATGAACGTAGATGCAAAAATCCTCAACAAAATTCTAGCCAATGGAATTCAAGAACGTATCAAAAAAATAATTCACCATGACCAAGTGGGATTCATACCAGGTATATATATTTTTTTTATGCAGCAATGGTTCAACATTAGAAAAACAATTAATGTAATCCACCACATAAACAAAAGACAAGAATCACATGATTTTATCAATTGATGCAGAAAAGGCATTTGACGAAGTTCAACACTCATTCACTCTCAGCAAAATAGGAATAGAAGGAAAATTCCTCAACATAATAAAGGGCATTTATACAAAGCCAACAGCCAACATCACCCTAAGTGGAGAGAGCGTAAAATCATTCCCATTGAGATCGGGAACCAGACAAGGATGCCATTGATCACCGCTCTTATTCAACATTGTGTTGGAGGTCCTAGCCAGAGCAGTTAGGCTAGATAAAGAAATAAAGGGAATCCAGATTGGCAAGGAGGATGTAAAAGCAACTCTATTTGCAGATGATATGGTCTTATACACAGAAAATCCTAAGGAATCCTCAAGAAAACGACTGAAACTAACAGAAGAGTTCAGCAGAATATCGGGACACAAGATAAACATACAAAAATCAGCTGGATTCCTCTACACCAACAAAAAGAACATCAAAGAGGAAATCACCAAATCAATGCCATTTACAATAGCCCCCAAGAAGATAAAATACATAGGAATAAATTTTACCAGAAATGTAAAAGACTTATTCAATGAAAGCTACAGTACACTTCTGCAAGAAACAACAACAAAAAAACTTATATAAGTGGAAAAACATACCTTGTTCGTGGATAGGAAGACTTAATATTATAAAAGTGTCTATTCTACCAAAAGTGATCTATACATTTAATGCAATTCCTATCCAAATCCCAACGACATTCTTTAATGACATGGAGAAAACAATCGCCAAATTCATATGGAAGGGAAAGAAGCCCCGATTAATAAGGCATTACCGAAAAAGAAGAACAAAGTGGGAGGCCTTACTTTACCTGATTTTAGAACCAATTATACCACCACAGTAGTCAAAACAGCCTGATACTGGTACAACAACAGATATATGGACCAACGGAACAGAATTAAGAATCCAGACAAAAATCTATCCACATGCGAGCAGCTGATATTTGACGAAGGCCCCAAAACAGTTAAATGGGGAAAGAACTGTCTTTTTAACAAATGGTGCTGGCATAACTGGATATCCACCTCCAAAAATATGAAACAAGACCCATACCTCACTCCATGCACAAAAACTAACTCAAAATGGATCATACACCTAAATATAAAATCTAAAATAATAAAGATCATGGAATAAAAAATAGGGACAGTGTTAGGAGCCCTAATATATGGCATAAACAGTATACAAAACATTATTAAGAATGCAGAAAAAAGCTAGATAACTGGGAGCTCCTAAAAATCAAACACCTATGCTCATCCAAAGACCTCACCAAAAGAGTAAAAAGACTACCTACAGACTGGGAAAAAGTTTTTAGCTACGACATTTCTGATCAGCGCTTGATCTCTAAAATCTACATGATACTGCAAAAACTCAACTACAAAAAGACAAATAACCCAATTAAAAAATGGGCAAAAGGTATGAATAGACACTTCACTAAAGGAGGCATTCAGGAAGCTAATGCATACATGAGGAAATGTTCTTGATCATTAGCCGTTACAGAAATGTACAACAAAACTACAATGAGATTTCATTTCACTCCAACAAGGCTGCCATTAATCCAAAAAGCACAAAATAATAAATATTGGAGAGGTTGTGGAGAGATTGGAACACTTTTACACTGCTGCTGGGAATGTAAAATGGTACAACCTTTTTGGAAATCAATTTGTCACTTCCTTAAAAAGCTAGAAATAGAACTACCATAGGATCCAGCAATCCCACCCCTTGGAATATATCCTAGAGAAATAAGAGCCTTTACACAGACAGATATATGAACACCCATGTTTATTGCAGCACTGTTTACAATAGCAAAAAGATCGAAGCAACCAAGGTGCCCATCAACAGATGAATGGATAAATAAATTATGGTATATTCACACAATGGTATACTATGCATCGATAAAGAACAGTGGGGAATCTGTGAGAAATTTCATAACATGGAAGAACCTGGAAGGCCTTATGCTAAGTGAAATTAGTTGTAAAAGGACAAATATTGTAGAAGACCACTATTATAAGAACTTGAGAAATAGTTTAAACTGAGAAGAACACATTCTTTTTTGGTTTCAAGAGGGGAGATGGAGGTTGGGTGGGAGAGGGGTATTCACTAATTTGATAGTAGGTAAGAATTACTTTAGGTGAAGGGAGAGTGAGTACCCAATACAGGGAAGGTCAGAACAACTGGACTAAAGCAAAAACAAAGAAGTTTCCTGAATAAACTGAAACCTTTGAAGGCCAGCGTAGCAGGAGCAGGGGCCTGGGGACCATGGTTTCAGGGGACATCTAAGTCAATTGGCATAATAAAATCTCTTAAGAAAACATTCTGCATCCCACTTTGAAGAGAGAAGTCTGGGGTCTTAAACGCTAGCAAGCAGCCATCTAAGATTCATCAATTGGTCTCAACCCACCTGGATCAAAGGAGAATGAAGAACACTAAGGACACAAGGTGATTACGAGCCCAAGAGACAGAAAGGGCCACATGAACCAGAGACTACATCATCCTGAGACCAGAAGAACTAGATGGTGCCTGGCTTCAACTGATGACTGCTGTGACAAGGAACACAACAGAGAACCCCTGAGGGAGCAGGAGAGCAGTGGGATGCAGACCCCAAATTCTCATAAGACCAGACATAATGGTCTGACTGAGACTGGAAGGACCCCAGTGGTCATGGCCCCCAGAACTTCTGGTGGCCCAGAACAAGAACCATTCCCGAAGCCAACTCTTCAGACATGGATTGGACTGGACAATGGGTTGGAGAGGGATGCTGGTGAGGAGTGAGCTTCTTGGATCAGGTGGACATTTAAGACTATATTGGCATCTCCTGCCTGGAGAGGAGATGAGAGGGTGGAGGGGGTTAGAAGCTGGAAAAATGGACAAGAAAAGAGAGAGTGGGGGGAGACAGCAGGCTGTCTCATTAGGGGGAGAGTAATTGGGAGTGTGTAGCAAGGTGTATATAAGTTTTTTTTTTTGTGAAAGACTGACTTGACTTGTAAACTTTCACTCAAAACACAATAAAAATTATAAAAAGAAAAGAAAATACCATGGCTTGGGTTAGGTGCAAGGTAGTCTTCAAGGTGATATCTTTGCTCTTTAGCACTTTAAAGAGGTCCTTTGGAGCAAAAAAAAATTTTTTTTCCTTTGGAGCAGATTTACCCAATGCCATGCATCTCTTGATTTCTTGACGACTGCTTCCATGGTTGTTGATTGTGAATCCAAGCAAAACGAAACCCTTGACAACTTCAATCTTTTGTCTGTTTATCATGATTTTGCTCATTGGTCCAGTTGTGAGGATTTTTGTTTTCTTTATGTTGAGGTGCAGTCCATACTGAAGGCTGTTGTCTTTGATCTTCATTAGTAAGTGCTTCAGGTCCTCTTCACTTTCAGCAAGCAAGGTTGTGTCATCTGCATAATGCAGGTTGTTAATGAGTCTTCCTCCAATCCTGATGCCCCATTCTTCTTCATATAATCCAGCTTCTCAGATTATTTGCTGTCCGTAGATGTTGAATAGGTATGGTGAAAGGATACAACCCTGACGTACACCTTTCGTGACTTTAAACCATGCAGTATCCCCTTATTCTGTCTGAACAACTGCCTCTTGATCTATGTAAAGGTTCCTCATGACCACAATTAAGTGTTCTGGAATTCCCATTCTTTGCAATGTTATCCATAATTTGTTATGACCCACACAGTTGACTGCCTTTGCATAGTCAATAAAACACAGGTAAACATCCTTCTGTTATTCTCTGCTTGCAGCCAGGATCCACCTGACATCAGCAATGATATCCCTGGTTCCACATCCTCTTCTGAAGCCAGCCTGAATTTCTGGCAGTTTCCAGTGAATATCCTGCTGCAGCAGTTTTTGAATGATCTTCAGCAAAATTTTGCTTGTGTGTGATATTAATGATGTTGTTTTATAATTTCCACATTTGGTTGGATCATTTTTCTTGGGAATAGGCATAAATATGGATCTCTTCCTGTCAGTTGGCCAGGAAGCTGTCTTCCATATTTCTTGGCATAGAGGAGTGAGCACCTCCAATGCTGCATCTGTTTGTTGAAACATCTCAGTTGATATTCCATCATTTCCTGGAGCCTTGCTTTTTGCCAATACCTTCAGAAGAGCTTGGCCTTCTTCCTTCAGTACCATAGATAGGTTCCTGATCATATGCTACCTCTTGAAATGGTTGAACACTAACTAATTCTTTTGGGTATAATGACTCTGTGTATTCCTTCCATCTTCTTTTGATGCTTCCTGTGTTATTTAATATTTTCCCCATAGAATCCTTCAGTATTGCAACTCAAGGCTTGAATTTTTTCAGCTTGAGAAACGCCGAGTGTGTTTTTCTCTTTTGGTTTTCCATCTCCAGCTCTTTGCACATATCATTATAGAACTTTACTTTGTCTTCTCGAGATGTGCCTTGAAATCTTCTGTTCAGTTCTTTTACTTCATCAATTCTTCCTTTTGCTTTAGCTGCTCGATGTTCGAGAGCAAATTTCAGAGTCTCCTCTGACATCCGTCTTGGTCTTTTCTTTGTTTCATGTCTTTTCAATGACCTCTTGCTTTCTTCATGGATGATGTCCTTGATGTCATTCCAGAACTTGTCTGGTCTTCAGCCACTAGTGTTCAATGCATCAAATCTATTCTTGAGGTGGTCTCTAAATTCAGGTGGGATATACTCAAGGTCATATTTTGGCTCTTGTGGACTTGCTCTGATTTTCTTTAGTTTCGGCTTGACCTTGCATATGAGCAACTGATGGTCTGTTCCACAGTCGGCCACTGGCCTTGTTCTGACTGATGATATTGAGCTTTTCCATCATCTTTTTCTACAGATGTAGTCAATTTGATTTCCGTGTGTTCCATCTGGAGAGGTCAATGTGTATAGTCACCATTTATGTGAATGAAAGAAGGTATTGGTAATGAAGAAGTCATTGGTCTTCCAAAATTCTATCATTCTATCTCAGGCATTGTTTCTATTACCAAGGGCATATTTTCCAACTACTGCTCCTTCTTCTTTGTTTACAACTTTCACATTCCAATCACCAATAATTATCAATGCATCTTGTTTGCATGTTCAATCAGTTTCAGAATGCAGCAGTTGATTAAAATCTGCTATTTCTTCATTTTTTTCCCTAGTGGTTGGTGCATAAATTTGAATAATAGTCGTATTAACTGGTCTTCCTTGTAGGCGTATGGATATTTTCCTATCACCGACAGCATTGTACTTCAGGATAGATCTTGAAATGCTGTTTTTGACGATGAATGCAACACCATTCATCCTCATTTGCTGATGTGGCATGACTCAGAATGAGAAGAAACAGCTGCAAACATTCATTAATAATTAGAAACTGGAATGTACAAAGTATGTATCTAGGAAAATTGGAAATCATAAAAAATGAAATGGAACTCATAAACATCAATATCCCTGGCATAAGTGAGCTGCAATGGACTGGTATTGGCCATTTTGAATTAGTCATATAGTCTACTATGCTGAATCCCACTTGGTCATGGTGAATTATTTTTTTGATATGTTCTTGAATTCTATGGGGTAGAATTTTCTTGAGGAATTTTACATCTAAGTTCATGAGGGATATAGGTCTGTAAGTTTCTTTTTTTTTGGTGTTTTTATCTGGTTTTGGTATCAGGGATATGCTGACATCATAGTATGAGTTTGGGAGTATTCCGTCCTCTTCTACACTCCAAAATACCTTTAGTAGTAGTGGTGTTAATTCTTCTCTGAAAGTTTGGTAGAACTCTTGATATCCAAGCCAGGGCTTTTTTTCTTGGGAATTTTTTGATTACTTTTTCAATCTCTTCTTTTGTTATGGGTCTATTTAGTTGTTCTACCTCTGTGTTAGTTTAGGTAGGTAGTGTGTTTCTAGGAGTTCATCCATTTCTTCTAGGTTTTCAAATTTGTTAAAGTACAATGTTTTTTAGTAATCTGATATGATTCTTTTAAGTTAGGTCTGTTGTGATATTGCCCATCTCATTTCTTATTCGGGTTATTTGCTTCCTCTCCTGTTTTTCTTTTGTCAGTTTGGCCAATGGTTTATCAATTTTGTTAATTTTTTTTTTTTTAAACAGCTTTTGGTCTTGTCTTTCAATTGTTTTTGTGTTTTCTATTGCATTTAGTTCAGCTCTAATTTTTATTATTTGTTTTCTCCTGGGGTCTGTGGGTTTCTTTTGTTGCTCTCTTTCTATTTGTTAAAGTTGTAGGGATAATTCTTTGATTTTGGCCCTTTTTTCTTTTTGGATGTGTGCATTTATTGATATAAATTGACCTCTTAGTAGTATGGCTTTCACTGTGTCCCAAAGGTTCTAGAAGGAAATGTTTTCATTCTCATTGGATTCTATGAACTTTTTTATTCCATCCTTAATGTCTACTATAATCCAGTCTTTTTTGAGCAGGGTATTGTTCAGTTTCCAAGTGTTTGATTTCTTTTCCCTGCTTTTCCTGTTATTAATTTCTACTTTTATGGCCTTGTGGTCAGACAAGATGTTTTGTAATATTTCATTGTTTTGGATTCTGCTAAGGCTTGCTTTATGACCTAATATGTGGTCTATCCTAGAGAATGTTCCATGTGCTCTCAAAAAGAAGGCATACTTGGCTACCATTGGGTGGAGTGTTCTGTATATACTTATGAGTTCATGTTGGTTGATTGTGACATTTAGATCTTCCATGCCTTTACTGAGCTTCTTTCTGGATGTTCTGCCTTCCACTGGAAGTGGTTGGTTGAAGTCTCTTACTATTATTGTTGAACTGTCTATCTCAGTTTTCAATGCTGAGAGTTTGTTTTATGTATCTTGCAGCCCTGTTGTTGGGTGCATAAATATTTAATATGGTTATATCTGCTTGGTGTATTGTCCCTTTAATCATTATATAGTGTCCTTCCTTATCCTTTCTGGTGGATTTAACTTTAAAGTCTATTTTGTCAGAAATTAATATTGCCACTCCTGCTCTTTTTTGATTGTTGTTTGCTTGATGTATTTTTTTCTATCCTTTGAGTTTTAGTTTGTTTGTGTCTCAAGGTGTGTCTCTTGTAGGCAGCGTATAGATGGATCTTGTTTTTTAATCCATTCTGCCACTCTCTGTCTCTTTATTGGTGTATTTATTCCACTTACATTCAGGGTAATTTTTTTTTTTATGAATTTAGTGGTATCATTTTGATGTCTTTTTTTGCGTGTTGTTGACAGTTTCTTTTTCCCACTTAATTTTATGTGCTGAGTAGATTATGTATTGTCCTTTCTTCGTATTTGTTGTTGATTTTATTTCTGCTATTTTTTTCTTGTATTGTATTTTGATGAGTAGGATAGTTTGTCTTTGTGGTTACCTTATTATTTACCCCTATTTTCCAAAATTTACAACGTTTATTTCTTTTTTATTGCCTTGTTTTCCTCTCCATATGGAAGATCTATGACCACATTTCTTAGTCCCACTTCATTGTTTTAATGTTGTCTTCTTTTACATAATAACATCGTTGTTTCCCTGTTTTGAGCGTTTTTTTAATCTGATTTATTTTTCTGATTTCCCTGTCTGGGTTGACTTCTGGTTGCTCTGCCTGGTGTTCTAGTCTTGGGTTGATATCTGGTATTATTGATTTTCTAACCAAAGAATTCCCTTTCATATGTCTTGTAGTTTTGGTTTGGTTTTTATGAATTCCCTAAACTTGTGTTTATCTGGAAATGTCTTCATTTCACCTTCATATTTGAGAGACAGTTTCACTGGATATAGGATTCTTGGCTGGCAATTTTTTTCCTTCCAGTTTTTATATAAGTCATTTCATTTCCTTCTTGCCTGCATGGTTTGTGCCGAATAGTCTGAGCTTATTCTTATTGACTCTCTTTTGTAGGTGACTTTTCGTTTATCCCCAGCTGCTCTTAAAATTCTCTATCTTTAGTTTTGGCAAGTATGATTATAATATGTCTTGGTGACTTTCTTTTAACATCTGCATAATGTGGAGTTTGATGAAAATCTTGGATATACATATCTTCTCACCTTTCACAATATCAGGGAATTTTTCTGCCAAGAAATCTTCAACAATTCTCTCTGTATTTTCTGTTATTCCTTCCTGTTCTGGTACTCCAATCATTTGTAGGGTAATTCTCTTGATAGAGCCCCACATGATTCTAAAAGTTCCTTCATTTTTTAAAAATTCTTTTATCTGATTTTTCTTCAAATATATTTAGCGCCAAATGCTTTATCTTCAAGTCCAGAAATTCTCCCTTCCACTTGCTCAATTCTGCTCCTCTGGCTTTCTATTGAGTTGTCTACTTCTGTAGTTTTAATGTTAATCTTCTGAATTTCTGATTACTCTCTGTCTATGGATTTTTCCAGAATATTAAATTTTTCATTGTATTTGTGAATAATGTTTTTAATTTCTTCAATTGCTTTATCTGTTTGTTCCTTGGGTTGTTCTGCATATTGCCTTATTTCCTTCTCCATGTCTTGAACGGTTCTGTATATTAATCTTTTGTATTTCACCTCTCGTAATTCCAGGAAGGCACTTTCTTCTAGAAAATCCCTGGATTCTTTATTCTGAGAGCTTGTTCAGACGATCATCGTCTGTTTCTTTATGTGACTTTGTACTGACTGTTGTCTCTGAGCCAGCTATCAGTTATTGTATTTTTTATTTTATGTTTGCTTACTGTGTCATAGCTTCTTGCTTTGTTTTGTTTTGATATGCCCAAATGGGTTGCTTGAGTGAGCTATCTTGATTATTTTCAACTTTGGAGCTCTAACGTCCTGTCCCCAGATGGCTAGAGCTGTTATCAGGTATATCAGTCTAGGAGTCCATTCTTTTTTCTCGTATGAATTCAGCTCAGGTATCCAGGTAGCTGATCATCGAGTGTGTGGTACAGACCCTGTCCTACAGTCTTGGGGGGCAGGGACAATTGGTGTAGGTACTGGTATATGGTTGCACCAGGGGATCACCCTCTGAACAAGGTAGGGAGCTGAGAATCATCCCCCACATGTCTCTGAGGAAAGCGTGTCTCTGTTCCCTAGAGTGTACAGGTGGGTGTGTTCTGCAGACCAACCATGGGCACCCAATGTTTTTGGTTGTAAGGACTTGAAGGTACCAGTTATCCTTGGACTCCTATCACGGGTGGCTGGGTGACCGAAGTGGAGCTACCAGTCCTTAGGCTCCTGATGTGGGTAAGGTGAGGACCCTGTTTAATAGGGAAAGCAATGTCAAACATTAAATACCCACCGCTCTGCCTCACAGCTGAAACAGTTGGAGTCTGCCAACAAGGGCCTACTTCCCTGAAATTGGCCCACACAGGTCTGTGCAGAGGGGAAAGGTACTCAAAGTCCACAGACCATTTATGCCTAGACAGGAGCCGCTTCTGTCCTGAGCTGTCCCGGTTAGTTGAGCTGGCAAATTATCTTTCCCCCCAATTGAAAATTAATTCCTTCTCCAAGGCCAGGTGGATGGCTCTAGGTGACCATCAGGGCCTATTGCAGGGCTAGAGAAGTCAGCCACTGAAGCTGGCTTGGGAGCGGGGGGTGCAGTAAAATATACACAAGTACTTAGCTCTTGCCAAGAGCGCCATTTTTCTCTGGTTCCAGAGGTGTGAGTAGGCTGTGTGGCTGGCTGCTTCTCCCTGAGGAAACTGCAACCAAAAGCTAGTAACAGTCCACCACTGTTGTTCCTGGGAATGCTGCCTGAGGGCTCCCCTCGATTCAGGTCCAGTAACTCCTCTCCATTTCTGAACCATCTCTTCCCTCCTCTTCCCCTCAGTTCATTTTCTAACCTTGCCTTTGATGTTCAGGACTCCTAGCTTGTCATAAATATACTCATTTCACTTGTTTTTTTTCAGGTCTTTGTTGTAAGAGGGCTTGCCAGAAGCATCTGTCTATTCTGCCATCTTGTTTGTGCCTCCCTTCTGTCCATTTCTGACTTCTCATTTCTCCTCCAGACAGGAGCTGTCCATTTGGTTTCATGTATCTACTTGTGCTAAGAAGCACGCTCTTCAAAAGTATCATTTTATGTCTTATAGTCCAGTCTAATTTTTGCCCGAAGGGTTGACTTTGGGGATGGTTTTAGTTTTGGGCTAACAGAGAGTACAGGGACCATGTCTCCTGGGGTCCCTCCAGTCTCAGTCAGATCATTAAGTTTGGTCTTTTTCCTAGAATTTGAGTTCTGGATCCCACTTTTCCCCTGCTCCATCAGAGAACCTCTGTTGCGTTCCCTGTCATGGAGGTCCTTGGTGGTAGCCAGGCACCATCTAGTTCTTCTGGTATCAGACCGATGGAGTCTCTGGTTTTTTGTAGCCATTTCTTTCTCTTTGGCTTATATTTTCCTTGTGTCTTTGGTGTTCTTCATTCTCTTTTGCTCCAGATGGGTTGGGACCAATTGATGCATCTTAGATGGCCACTTGCTAGCCTTTAAGACCCCAGACGCCACTCACCAAAGTGTGATGCAGAACATTTTCTTAATAAATTTGTTATCCCAATTGACCTAAATGTCCCCTGAAACTGTGGTCCTCAGACCCCTGCCCCTGCTACTCTCTCCCTAGAAGTGTTTGGTTGTATTCAGGAAACTTCTTAGCTTTTGGTTTTGTCCAGTTCTGCTGACTTCCCTTGTATTGTGTGTTGTCCTTCCCTCCACATAAGCTAATTTTCGTCTACTATCTGGTTAGTGAATACCACTTTCTCTCCCTCCCCACCCTCATAACCATCAAAGAATGTTTTCGTCTGTGTTTAAACCTTTTCTTGAGTTCTGATAATAGTGGTCTCACACAATATTTGTCCTTTTGTGACTGACTAATTTCACTCAGCATAATGCCTTCCAGATTCATCCATGTTATGAGATGTTTCATGGATTCATTCTTGTTCTTTATTGTTGTGTAGTATTCTATTGTGTGAATATTCAATTTGTTTATTCATTCAGCTGTTGATGGGCACCTGGGTTGTTTCCATCTTTTTGCTATTGTGAACAGTGCTGCAATGAACATGGGTGTGCATATACCTGTTCGTGTAAAAGTTCTTATTCCTCTAGGATAGATTCCAAGGAGTTGGATTGCTGGATCCTATGGTAGTTCTATTTCTAGCTTTTTAAGGAAGTGCCAAATTGATTTCCAAAGAAGTGTTTGTGCCATTTTATATTCCCACTAGCAGTGTTTAAGTGTTCCAGTCTCTCCACAACCTTTCCAACATTCAATATTTTGTGTTTTTTGTATTAATGCTAGCCTTGTGGGGGTGAAATGGTATCTCATTATAGTTTTGATTTGCATTTCTCTAATGGCTAATTATCATGAAAATTTCATCACATATCTGTTAGCCCCCTGAATGTCTTCTTTGGTGAAATGCCTGTTCGTAGCCCTTGCCCATTTTTTAATTAGGTTGTTTGTATTTTTTGTTATTGAGGTTTTGCAATAGCTTATAGATTTTAGATTAGATGCTAATTGGATTTGTTGCAGCCAAAAATTTTTTCCCAGTCTGTAGGTTGTCTTTTACTCTTTTGTTGAAGTCTTTGGATGATCATCAGTTCTTCATCATATGCTTCTTCCTGAAATGGTTGAATGTCAACCAATTCTTTTTGGTGTAGTGACTCTGTGTACTCCTGTCATCTTCTTCTGATGCTTCCTGGGTCATTTAATATTTCCCCTGTAGAATCCTTCAATATTGCAACTTCTGCCTTGAATTTTTTCTTCAGTTCTTTTAGCTTGAAAAATACAGGGTGTGCTCTTCTCTTTTCATTTTCTGGTTCCAGGTCTTTGCACATATCATCACAATATTTTACTTTGTCTTATCAAGCCATCTTTTGAAATCTTTTGTTCATTTCTTCTGACATAAGTTTTGGTCTTTTCTTTCTTTCTTTTTTTCTTAATGCGCTCTTGCTTTCTTCATGTATGAGGCCCTTGATGTCATTTCACAACTTGTCTTGTTTTCAGTCATTAGTGTTCAATGGTCAAATCTCTTCTTGAGATGGTCTCTAAATTCAGGTGGAATATGCTTAAAGTCATACTTTGTCTCTCATGGACTTGTTCTCATTTTCTTCAGCTTCAACCTGAACTTGCATATGAGTAATAGATGGTCTGTTCAGGAGTTGCCCCCTGGCCTTGTTGTGACTGATGATATGGAGCTTTACCATTGTCTTTTCCCCCCAGATGTAGTCAATTTGATTCCTGTGTATTACATCCAGTGAAGTTTACAGGTATAGTTGCCTATTATGCTGTTGAAAAATGGTGTTTGCAATGAAGAAGTCATTGGTCTTGCGAAATTTTATCATGCCATCTTAGGCATTTTTTTCTGTCACCAAGACCATATTTTTCAACTACTGATGGTTCTTCTTTGTTTCCAACTTTTGCATTACAATCACCAGTAATTATCAATACACCTTGATTGCATACTTGTTCATTTTCACACTGCAGGTGTTGATACAATTTTAAATTTCTTCATCTTTGGCCTTAGTGATTGGTGCATAAATTTGAATAATAGCTTTATTAGCTTCCATGTAGGTGTATGGATATTATGCTATCACTTACTGTGTTGTACTTCAGGACAGATCTTGAAATGTTCTTTTCGATGATGAATGCCAGGCCATTCCTTTTCAATTTGTTATTCCTTTCAATTTGTAATTCTTATGGACAATATGATTGTCCATATGATAGTCCAATTCAAAATGGCCAATAACAGCCCATTTCATCTCATTAAAGCCTAGGATTCAGATCTTTATGCTTTCCATTTCAGTTTTGAAGACTTCCAGTTTTTCTAGATTAATATTCATACATTTCATGTTCCCATTATTAATGGATGATTGCATCTGTTTCTTCTCTTTTTGAGTTGTGTCACATCAACAAATGAAGGTCATGAAAACTTGGCTCCATCCACATCATTAAGGTCAACTCTACTTTCAGGAAGCAGTTTTTCCCCAGTGATATTTTGAGTGCCTTCCAAATTGAGTGGCTCATCTTTTAGCACTATATCAGACAATGTCCCACTGTTTTTCATAAGATTTTCACTGGCTTATTTTTGTAGAAGAAAACTGAAAAATTCTATTTTTTAGTTTTTCTTAGCCTGGAAGCTCAGCTGAAACCTGTTCACCTGTTATTTGAATACTGGTAGTATAGATTCCAGCATCACAGCAACATGCAAGCCAGCACAGTAAGACAAACTGAGAGACATGTGGGGACACAGATACATATAGAATGTATATGACATATTTATACATTGTATATACATATAATTTATACATTGTATATGCTTTTTTTATATGCATATAATTATTTCTGTTATTGTATTCAATAGCAGTCTTATATTTTCTAAAGACAAATCCTTGTATTATTAGGGAAAGTAATTTGGCCCTAATGTATTATCTCTTTTATATAAAGCAGATTTGCTCTCTGGGTCCTTTGGCATGGATATTTTCATCTACATTTAAGAGTTGGATGACTTTCCTGAAACTAGCCTTACATAGTCCTGGTATCAAGTTTAGTCTGTCCTCATAAAAGGGGGCCAAGGATTTTCTCATTCTTTTATCCTCTGAAACATTTTGGCAAATCTGCTGCAAAAGACCTCTTTAAAGTGTTAAAAAGCAAATATATCACTTTGAGGTATAAGGTGCACCTGACCCAAACCATGGTATTTTCGATTGCCTCATAAGCAAGTAAAAGCTGGACAATAAATAAGGTATACCGAAGAAAAACTGATGCCTTTGTGTTGTGGCATTGGCATAGAATATTAAACATATCATTGACTTCCAGAAGAATGAACAACTGTGTCTTGGAAGAAGTACAGCTGATATGCTTCTTAGAATCAAGGATGGCAAGACTTCCTCTCATGTACTTTGGACATGTTATCAAGTAGGACCAGTCCCTGGAGAAGGACATCATGCTTGGTAAAATCAATTTCACCTAACAACAACATCAAACAGAGAATCTTTCCTGGTGTGTGGCATAGGCTAACTACCTAGGATAACCTATGATTCCTTGAGTGTTCTCAGCTCATAATGGAGTCTCTGATTAATTTTTTCCAGTTTTCTAATGACCCAAGGTTTAGTTGTCTCATTAGTTGCAGCAAAGGTGTCAATACTCATCCCAGTATGACTGTGCATCTAATGTCTGCCTTTTCACTAACTCTTTTCTCCTTGCCATTAACTTTCTTTCTTTTTTTTTTTTTTAATGTGGGTAGTTGTACATGGTAGAGATTTTCTTCTTACTTTCTTTGGGTAGAGCAATGCATTAAAATTGATTTTGTCCAGCATATAATTATTTTTAAATAAGAGGACTATTCAGGGCATATAGTGTGCCTTACTGTCACTACAATATTATACAATTATTTATTATTTATAATTAATTAATTATCCAATAATTTATTATTGGAAAAAAAAAAGCCAATGGGATTTCTAAGTGATCTCAGGTAGCCTTGTTTTATCAAAGTAAATTAAGTTTCTTATTTGATACTTATTTGTTTTTTTGAAAAAAAAAATAAGAAGTCACTCCACATAAGTACAATGAAATTTTTAACTTATATACAGATATTCCCATGATTAAAATACATACAATTTGAGGATAATGGTATTGGATAAAGTGGTAAATTATAGGCATGTATTGAATATTTAGTATGCAGTTAGTATATGAGCTGGACATAAAAATATAAAATACCTATAGAGAGCCATTTATTTGATAACTTGATAATGAATTCAATAAATATTATGTTCATATTCCATAATATAATTTTATTCTAGAGGAAAGACAAATGTAGATTTGTTAAATAGTTCTTCATGAAAACTTCTGTGGGAAACATCTTGAATATTTAAATTGCTAAAATATGATATTTATTAAAATTAACAATTGTTTCCTTTTTTCATTGAAATATTCCTGGGTCTATCAATGTACTCATCAGAAGAAGAAATAGTGTGCCAGAAATGTCTTCCCTCATGATAGACTCATTTTCCAGTATATTGAGGTAAGAAATGAGGAAATGAGATGTAGGAGGTGAAAGTTTCAAAACATTTTTATTGGAAAGAAAGAAAAGGGAAATGACGATCAGAGGTAGATATCTATTCAAAAACTATATAGGCAAAAAGTCAACTTGCTCACTCATTTATCAAGGACATAAATTAAAAGAAAACCCAGCTTTTTAAAATTTGTAACCAAGATACTACTAACTATAAAAATGTTACTCTATGAAAAAAAAAAAAAAAGTGCAGAGAAGAGATGTGTAATCTATTTCCCACTCAGTATTTTGATTTTTTTTTTTTTTGCCAGTCACCTTCCCATGAATCTTTTTACAGGGCTATATCAGAGTTATCAGAGTACACTATTAAGTCCATTATAAAAGATTAGAGTGTAATTTCTTTTGGCACACCATTTATGTTTACTACTGACTTCAAAGGGCATCCAGGATGTAGGAGAGCTATTTTCTCAGAGGTACAAATGAAAAATAATCCTGTCAGCAATTCTCATAGACAAGTGATGTGGAGGCAGTTTTAACAAAGGTATAGTCGCCTTTTAACCAAAAATGAATTGGGTGTTTTTTTTGAGGCAATGTCTATTTTCAGCAATGTTAACACTGATATCACTAGCTAAAAAATGACAGCAGAAGACAAATGGACCTCAGGTGCAAATACGAGCAAGTAAGATCCTCAGCCTATGAAAAATGTCAGGATTGCCATGAGGGATTGCAGATCACAAAAGGGCCACAAAATGAAACGTTCCTTAATCAAAGTCCTACTCCTGATACTGATCCCTGCAGCATTCTAAGAATAGCAGTATCTTTAAAAAATTAATACCCAGAGGAGCCAAGGAAAGTACTTAGTTGATTTTCCCCGTGACTTAGAGACTAGTCCTTAGTCTTTGCATGTGTGTGCAGGGGGTAGTTAGGGCTCAGACTCTCCTCCACTTGTTATTTCATGATGCAAAGTTGGGTAAGCAAGCAGCTGATACTTCATTAGAAAAAATGTGAGGTTTCAAACATTTCTGTTTCTAAGTTCTCTTAGCAGTAAAACTGGAAAAGAATGATAAAGGGAGGAGAAGGGCACAACCTCTATTACTAGCATGACATGTTCAGATGTGATGTGGGCAGACTGTGGGGAGGGAAGCAGAGAGGATGAAAAAAGCATATGTTCACACAGGCATCCCTCTGGTTAGTTGAGTTAAAAATACTAGTGAGCGCGGGAAGTGGGTGCAATTATCTTCTGTCATATAGGCAGGTCTTCTCTATCAATTTATTCGCTATGTCTGTTTTCTGGGGCCTATCTTTGAATATTAAAATAAATAGGAAACAAATATTAAAATAAAGAATATTGTTGGCATCTGTATGATGACAGAAAACGAAATCAGTAAAACACATAAGAAAGTGGGGAATAGTCATTTACATATAGAAGAATTGGAGATACATGGTTTCTTCCACCTCCACTACATGTACATTTGGTAATCCTAGAACATCACTTAAATTCTCACTTCATCACGTCCTACACTTACCTATCATAGCTGATGAGTTATCCTTTATACAGTTTTGCTCTGAGAATCAACGGCAAAGGCTCTAAATAGACAAGAAGCTCTCAATAGGTCACAATTTCTTCAGAATCACTTCTTATTAACATTTCATCTAATATAATTAAAATGTAAAGTGGTTAATAAGTATACTAAAGCACAAAGGAATTCAATAATAGAGCAACGTTACTGACATCATTTGGATTCTGAATGGAATGCCCCACTGAAGTAATATTCACTTATGAAATCTTTTTCTTTCTATATCCTTATATAAGGTCATAAAAAAAAAAAAAAACAGCTTTCATTTACTGCTGGTAAATTGAGTTTTCACTTTCTTTTCCAGAAACAATAAAAATCCTTGCTATATTTTTTAATTATTTATATTTGAACTACGTGGTATATCCTGAGATCATTAAAAAAAAAAAAAAACTTGCTGCCATCGAGGCAATTCCAACTCATAGTGACCCTATAGGGCAGAGCAGAACTGCCCCATAGGGGTTCCAAAGAGCACCTGGTGGATTTGAACTGTGAATATCATGTTTAGCAGCTGTAACTCTTAACCACTGTGCCAAAGGAATAAGCAAGTGTATAAGGATGATTTCAAATATTTGGTTTGGTCCTATAAGATTTTTATAAATTATAAGAGTGGAGAATAAACTGGTTTAAATTCAAGATATTAATTAATAGACAAACATTTACTAAGTTCATAGTGTGAGCAAAGTCTTTGATAATACAAAGACATGCAGTTCCCTTCCTCACGGTAATAGGAAAGAAAAACATGTAAACTAATAATGAACATGAAATGTGAAAAGATTTTACAAATGCACAGTCAACATTCAAATGAAATTCATGCAGATAGCTGGGATAAACTGGAAAATATTTTTCTGAAACTTCAGAATTTGACATGTATTTGACAGGATGAATAAGAGTTTGTCAGGTAGAATGGAAAAAACATTTCTGATAGAAGGAGTAGCTCTGTGCAAGAATTCAAATTTAAATGTATGAAGTTCTATAGCAAACTTAGAGAGTGAGGGATAGTTCTGTGTGAAGACAACTTTATAGTCAAGATGAGAAAAGCAAATAAGGCCAAGGAACAATACAAGTCTTTAAAACTACAAACTATGAAGCACTTTATCTATGATGCCATAGCTTTTACATGTTGATATGTAGTCGATCCAGGGTTACTAGGTGAAACAGTGAACATGGGGCTCTGACGTTAGCTTATGTTTGGAATTTCTTATGACTTTCCAATCCCGAGAGTATTTGCCATCAGGAAAAAAAAATATATTAAAGATCAATTTGTAGAAGGCAGAAAACTAGGTGATGTAGGCTAGATATTGGTAAAATAGAAGCCATAATCACATCTGTCTAAATCTTTTGTCTTTTAGAGTGACTCATATGAAGTATATATGCAGGGCTTCCAGCTTTCAACTCTGGTATATAACGGGTAAGAGAGCATTACTTCTGTCCTGACAATGTGAAAAAAGTGAAGACCAATGACTTTTCTTGGCTCCATTAAAGAACAATATTTTGGGGGGAAAAAAAAATGTCATTTTGAAATCTAGAGAGACAGGTGAATCTAGAGAGCCATAGCTGAGCTCTGTATTCCTGGAACAGAAGCAGCTAGAGCCTTAACTACCATGCCATCAGAGTTTCCCATAAACTGATAGGAACATATAAATGGTAATTTTGTAGAATTGCTATAGGCTAAATATGGACTAATGGGAGAGTGAGAAATATCTGAGACATAAAACCTTATAACTGAAAACTCCTAAGGATTTGTTAGAACCTAGTCTGGCTCAGAATCCCATGTGGTAATTGTCAAGGAGCTTTTTTTTTTTTTTTTTTTATGTGGACTGGCTAATAAAATCCCTGGAATACAAAGGTTTGGGGGCTTTCTGGTAGAGAAGAGCCAGGAGAGATAGTGCATTCTTGGGATGTGAAAGCTCCATGCTGAAACCCCTCAGAGACCCGGTGAAGAGCTGTGTCACTTGAGAGCTGTTCTGGTTGAGAGCTGTGCCAGGTGAGAGTGGTGTTGTTTGAGAGTGGCTCCAGCAGAGAGTGGCAACAATCAAGAAGTGGCAGTAGTGCTGGCTGAGAGTGATGTGAGTTGATTGATGTCCTGCAGCATTTCTTAGTTGAAAATCTTTCTGGTTGATGAAGAAAGGGATGTGATCTCTACTTCAGGGACCCTTCCAGACTTGCCCATGTACCTCTTCCTGATACTGGTCTGGAATTGTATTCTGTTACTCTTGGTTATATCCTGTTAGTTCTGGTTTGTATCCTTTAACCCTAATAAACCACAAAACCATAAATACAATCCATGAGTTCTGTGAGACATTGCCATGAATTATGAAATCCAGCACAGAAAAAGAGTGCTGTGGGGAAAGTAGCTGGTGTCAGACATAATGGAGAAGTTGAAAAGCAGAGATACATATAAAGCCTCATAGAAACCAATCTTACACTGATTCTTATTCACGCAATTGTCCACTCACATGCATGCTGGAATTGAACAATTAAGTAAATATCCAGTGGGTGGTTTGAGCTAAGTTTATCACTGTTGAAATGGGAAGTTACAGACCAGCAAGAGGAAGGGGCTAGAATAATTAGTGTGGTAATGAATTAGAGTTAGAGACAATCATTGTAAGCTTATATTTAACTTGATATAGATACAAGTGGTTACGTGTATATATATACATATATACATATATATATGTATACACATATATACAGATATATGTATGTGTGTATATATACATATATATAGTATACACACATATATTTTCTTTCTCTGATATATGAGAGAACCTAGAAACAACAAATACTCCTAGCACAGAGATCTTTGTTTATAATTCCATTCACCATTAAAAGCAATCAGGCCTGCTTTGAGAAATAGCTGATTCATTCTTAAACTTGGACAGAAAATATACAAAATGAGCATGGAGCATTTTGTAGTGCCAGAAAATAAGAGAATGCTAAAAACAAACAAACCAAAAAAAAAAAAAAAATCACAGGAGTATTGTGATTGTTAAGATTATGTGTCATCTTGCCTGGGCCATGAATCTCAGTGTTTTGTCAATTGTATGATATTGTGATCATTTCCCTGTGAAATTTGATATACGATCACCACCGTGGTGGAATCGGAATCTCCTGAGTGGTACTGGCAGAGTGGGGCCTGTGGTGGCTCACTGCTCCCTCAGCCTTCATCTCTCTGCCTTTCGCTGCCTACTTCCTTCCTGCTCTCCTGGCAAAGGTTGTTGGCTTGTTCTGGATCCAGCAGCTGTCTCTTGTCTGACCTCTGGGTTCTTGGGACTTGAGCTAACAGCTTACCTGTCCATATTGGGATTCGTCAGTCTTCATGACCTGCAAGCAAGAGTCTTGCTCCCCAACCTGCCTATCTGGGGTTGGCCAGCCCCTGCAGCTATGTGAATCAGGAGAATCCTTGTTGTCTTGCCTGCCAACCTTGGGGATTCCTCAACCTTCACAGCCTGTGAGTGGGAGCCCTGCTCTCCGACCTGCTTGTCTTGGGCTCACCAGCTTCTGAAGCTCTGTAAATTGCAAAGGCCTCTATCCTGATCCAAGGACTTGGGACCTTCCAAGCCCTATGATCGTGTGATCTCTTTCCTTGATATAAATCTCCCTGTATATATTTATATACTTTACTGGTTTTGCTTCTCTAGAGAACCCAGGCTAAGACCAGTATGTCAAAAGGAGAGGGTCAAGTAAAAGCACTTCCAACAGCCAAAGCTGGAACAATTTAAGCAAAATAAAAATAATAATTAATTTAGCCACCATGATTAACCATTCCCCAATTTTTTCATCACTTAACTGTGAAGATTGTGGAAATGACAAATGTTTCATTATCTATATATTTACCACAATAAAATAAATTGAAATTTAATAAAAATAATAACTAGTATAGTATTGAAATATAAACCAAGGTATAAAATACTCATGAGTCTGTACTGATATAAACACATTATTAATGAATAAATAAATAAGGAGGAAATATAGATATCTCTCATTCAGAAAAATTCCAAACAGTTTATGTAGATACCTCACTCTCAAGGAGGTGGTGTGTAATTCTTCACTCATTAAGTGTGGGCTGCACATAAAGACTTCTTTCAAAATGGTATAATATGAAAGGGAGGTGAGTATAATATTCCAGTGAAGAATACTGACAAACACTACCACAGCCAAGTGGTCAAGTTTAATATTGACAATGATGAGTCATGTTGATAGTATGATGCTTAATATAAAATGATGAAAATGATACTTTTCCTCTGTGGTCTTCCTCCCCAAAACCCATAACTCCACTTCAATCTTGAGAGAAACTTAACAAAAATGCCCATTGAGGAACATTCTGCAATATATTTGGCCATTACTCCTAAAACTTTCAAAGTCATCAAAAACAACAAAAGTCAGAAACAATCACAATTATGAGGAGCCTAGGAAGATATGAAGATCAAAGGCTATGTGGAATACTGGAACATAAAAGCTACATTATGTAAAACTAAGGAACTCTGACTAAACTCTGAACTTTAGTTAAAAGTAATGTACTAATATCCATTCAATAAGTATGACAAATGCACCACACTGACATAAGTGTTAAGAGTAGGCAAAGCTGGGTGGAGAGTATATGGAAATGGTACTACTGTCACAATTCTGTAAATCTAAATCTGTTTTAAAAATATTCCCTAAAATTGTATGATAACGTATTTAAAAGGTTGAAATCTAATTAAATAGTAGAAGATGGGACCATGTAATATAATATTAGATGTTGTTTGATATACAAAAACAATCTACACTATAGCTTTTCATTTTAAAATTTTGCAGTCTTTTATGAGACACTATTTATGTGTAAGAAAATTTAAAAAAGCAATATGTAGATAAGTCATTGTTGGTATGGTACAGAAAACTAATGTAATTTAAAAATAATCAGATTTTTTGTTCAAGCTTAAGTGGATTCACTTGATTACTTTGGGCAAGTACAGTCTATAGTAAGTTATTATTTGGATTATTATTTGGTTTAAAACTATATAGCATTGTTTGCTCTCAGTTCCCTCTTCGGGTTGTAAAGCAGTGAGAAAAGTGTCACTCCCAAACTTATAATTAAAAATGCAAGACAATAGCAAGTTCACAACTTTTCTAACACTATTAGAATGTTTATTTACAGGAGACCTTATCCAGTAACTAGTTGCCATCTAGTAGGTTCCAACTCATGGTCACCCATGTGTGTCAGAGTAGAGCTGTGTTCTATGGGGTTTTCAGTGGCTGATTTTTCAGAAGTAAATAACCAGGTCTTTTTTGCAGGTGCAAATGGATGGATTGGAATCACCAAACTTTCAGTAAGCAGCCAAGCACTATTACTGTTTCCACCATGAGGGACTCACATAGGAAGCATATGGCCTAAAATCTAGGAAGAGACAGTTTAATACTGGGAGAGATGAGGTGGAAGCTCTGACTCAAAAGGGCAAGATAAAGCTGGATATCAGTAAGAGGAGTTCACCTAGGATGACTATAGACTTGGTAGGAGTCCACCGTGCACTGACGAAAGTAATTAAAGCCTCTGGGAGCTGCAAATATAGAGAGTTTCCATACCCTCTTATAAACTCTTTTGCTATGAACCCCACTAACTGCTCACACCAAATATTGGTAGTTCCCTTAGAAAGTCTCACAAAGCAGAACTCAGAGAGAGGAGCATTAGACACTGTGGAAACTGTAGAATAACCCACCAGGATGCTACCTCTCTCACTCTGTGGGGAAAATGGCAACAAAGTCATACTTGTTGTATCTTAGGCTGGGTTCTCTACAGAAGCAAAATCAATAAAGCATATATATATATATATGTATACATATACATATATATGTATATATACACACATATATATAGTTGTTGTTATTAGGTGCCATTGAGTTGGTTTTGACTCATAGTGACTCTATGTACAACAGAACGAAACACTGTTCAGTCCTGCGCCATTCTCACAATCATTGTCATGCTTGACCCCATTGTTGCAGCCACTGTGTCAATCCATCTCACTGATAGTCTTCCTCTTTTTTGCTGACCCCCTACTTTACCAAGCATGATGTCCTTCTCCAGGGACTGATCCCTCCTGACAACATGTCCAAAGTATATGAGACATAGTCTCCCCATTCCTGCTTCTAAGAGGCATTCTTGTTGCATTTCTTCCAAGACAGATTTGTTCATTTTTTTGGCAGTCCATGGTATATTTAATATTCTTCTCCAACACCACAATTCAAAGGCATCAATTCATTGCTCATCCTTCTTCATCATCCAGCTTTCACATGCATAGGAGACCATTGAAAACACCATGGTTTGGGTCAGGTGCACCTTAGTCTTCAGGGTGACTTCTTTGCTTTCAACACTTTAAAGAGGTCCTGTGCAGCAGAGTTGCCCAATGCAACTTGTCTTTTGATTTCTTGACTGCTACTTCCATGGGTGTTCATTGTGGATTCAAGTAAAATGAAATCCATGACAACGTCAATCTTTTCTCCACTTATCCTGATGTTGCTTATTGGTCCAGTTGTGAGAATTTTTTGTTTTCTTTATGTTGAGGTGTAATCCACACTGAAGGTTGTGTTCTTGGATCTTCATCAGTAAGTGCTTCATGTCCTCTTCACTTTCAGCAAGAAGGTTGTGTTATCTGTATAATGCATGGGGTTAATGAATCTTCCTCCAATCCTAGTGCCCCATTCTTCTTCATACAGCCCAGTTTCTCAGATTATTTGCTCAACATACAGATTGAATAGGTATGGTGAAACGATACAACCCTGACACATAACTTTCCTGACTTTAAACCACATATTATCCCTTTGTTCTGTTGGAAAGACTGCCTCTTGATTTATGTGCAGGTTTCTCATGAGCACACTTAAGTGTTCTGGAATTCCCATTATACATATATATGTGTGTGTGTGTGTGTATATATATATATATACACACACAATAACTATATATATAAATATATATAGAGAGAGGTTTATCTCAAGGAAATGGCTCCTGTGATTGTAGAGGCTGGAACATCCCAAGTCCTTGGATCAGGGTAGAGGCTTCTCCTGATTCACATAGCCTCAGGGGCTTGTGAAGCTAAGATCAGATGGTCGAGGAGCAGGGCTCTTGTTCACAGGCTGTGAAGGTCAATGAATCCCAAGATCAGCAGGCAAGACCGCAAGGCTTTTCCTGATTCACATAGCTGCAGGGGCTGGTGAACTCAAGATTGGCAGCCTGGAGAGCACGGCTCTTGTTCACAGGCCGTGAAGATTGATGAATTCCAAGATCAGCAGGTAAGATGGCAGTTCAAATCCCAAGAACAGGAGGCAGCTGCAGAATCCAAACCAGGCAAAAGCCAGAATGTCTGCTTATATTTGGATGTAGGCAACAGGTCCAAGAAAACTCCTTTTCAACTGATTGGCTACTCATAGCAAATCCCATCATGGAGGTGATCACATATAAACACTGAGAATCGTGGACCAGCCAAGTTGACACACAATCTCAACCTTTGCATGGTGTATCAATGAACATCCATTGTAACTAGGGGAAGGGATCAGATAAACAACAAACAAAAAGTCAAATTCTGATGGAAGGATACCTAAGCATGCTGGATTCAGACTAACATCCAAGAAGGAACTGCAACATTGGCTACAACTCTTCGACCCTGAAACACAATACCTGTTAAAGAATAAGGCTTAATCAACAGCACGTTTTCAACATAACAACAGAAAATACTCTTAGAAACAGGTCAGATATCAAGACAAACTGATATTTACATAGTCTCAAAGTATCTCCTGTAATAATTAAAAAATACAAGGGGAAAAATAATATCTTTATAGTGAAGAAACTTGGCAGTTACCACCTTAACCAAGTGATTGATGTTAGCATCACTAGTAATAAAACATATCTACATAATATACCCCTTGATATAAGACAATGAGAGGAGCACAATGTCTGTGAATTATTCTTTCCCAAAATACATAGCCTCAATCAGATCATGAGAAAATATTGGACACATATTGAAGAGAATTCTAAAAATAAGTTTCCAGTACTCTTCTAAACTGTCAAGGTAATGGAAGAAAATACAGAGGAAATGTAGATTGGAGGAGACCAAGAAGAAATAATACAGAAATCCTGAATTGGATCCTGGAACAAAAACTAAAGGCATTATATGAGAGAATTTAAAATAATAATTATAATAACCTAACGAATTCTCAATAAAGTCTGAAGCTTGGTTCATAGTATTATACCAACTTTTTTTTTTTTTTTTTTTTAGTTTTGACAAGTTTACTAATTTTACATTAGATCTTAACATCAAGGGAAGCTGGAAAAACATATAAGGAAATTGTATTATTCCTGCGACTCTTCTGTAAATCTAAAATTACTTCAGAAAAAAAAAATTAAGTTTGCAACAGATACATGTGAAACTTTTTACAAAATAACTAATTTCATTTATATTGGCCTCTTTCCCCCCTTTTTTTTTTGCTCATATTTTTTATGTGGTCCCCCAGTTATATTATCTATGAGCAATTTTCTCATTCTCATTTTTAGAATTTTCATGTTAATATCAATTTTCCTTACCACATATTCATACAAGCATTACATTTCTTGGATATTTTAGTTTTACAATTATTCTGTAAAAATAAAAATGTGTTAAGTATAGATATTGATCTCTTTTTTAGCTTTTGCATTTAGTACCACTCTTCGGATTCTAAACATTCAATACTCAAATGTAATCTATCCTTTTATCATATCAACATATCTATAAGTAATTCATTATTTTATATACAAAATAAAAGTATTAATGTCTTCTGGTTTAATTTCAAATTGTTAAGACATGCAGTTGATCATCAGAGTAAAACTGATTATATCACATCATATATAGACAGATGATAGATAGACGATAGATAGATGATGGATAGATAGGTAGATAGGTAGGTAGATAGATAGATAGATGATAGACAGATAGATAGATGATAGATAGACAGATAGATAGATGATTGATAGATGATAGATAGATGATAGATAGATAGATAGATAGATAGATAGATAGATAGATAGATAGATAGATAGATAGATAGATAGATAGATAGATAGATAGATAGATAGATAGATAGATAGATAGATGATAGATGATAGATAGATGATAGATAGATAGATAGATAGATAGATAGATAGATAGATAGATAGATAGATAGATAGATAGATAGAGAGATAGATAGATAGAGAGATGATAGGTAGATAGGTAGATAGAGAGATGATAGATAGATGATGGATAGATAGGTAGATAGATGATAGACAGATAGATGATAGACAGTTAGATAGACAGATAGATGATAGATAGATAGATAGATGATAGATAGATAGATAGATAGATAGATAGATAGATAGATAGATAGATAGATAGATAGATAGATAGATAGATAGATAGATAGATAGATAGATAGGTGATAGATGATCAATCAATCGATCGATCGATAGATGGATGATGGACGGACGGATGGACAGACGGACTGATGGAAGGATGGATAGATAGATATGGAGCCCTGATGGCATAGTGGTTAAGAGCTCGGCTGCTAACCAAATGATCAAAACTTCAGTTTGAATCCATCAGCTGCTTCTTGGAAATCTTATGGGGCAGTTCTACTCTGTTCTATAGGGCTGCTATAAGCTGGAATTGACTGGATGGCAATGGGTTTGGTTTTTTGGTATATATATGTGTATACATATTTCTCCTTTTCTATCCAGTAGAATGCATTAGCTTCTTTCTTTCCGGTTTAGTTGAGAAATCCAATTCAACACATATTTTGTGAATTAACTAGAATACGTAAGACTACCATGAGGAAGAAGCATCTTCTCTCAACAGGGCCCTCTCTCTCAAGTTGTTGTTCCCTGACCTGCAGGACCGGCATCATCTGGAAACTTTTTACAAACATAAACATTCAAGCACCATCTTTGACCTACTGTCTCTTAACAAGTCCCTTGGTGATTCTAACGAATGCTAAAGTTGAGAACCACTGCCCTAAGAATTTACTAAACCAGTAAGTTTTCCAGTTTTAACAGTATCTTTACTTCTCTATTTGCAATCTCTCTAACATTGTGTGATACTTTGATGTGAATTCATATTTACTTATTGTGATGTCATTTAATACAAATATAGTATATCTTCAAAGAAACTAAAAAACAATGGTAGAGACCACAATTCATTTGCAACTTCTCCCAGTATTACTACATGGAATGGATAAGACAAACTTCAAAGCTATTATTTTAAATGTATGAATGCCTGTTAGCTACAACTTGCCTAGAGAATACCCAACTTCTTTCAGTTTCCCTCCCCGTGGAAATTACAGCATATAACCAGTTTTCTTGTTTTAACATCGTCTCATTACTTTACGCACAGACTGATTTGGATCAGCTGATAAATATTTGGAAGCTGTTGAGCTAGAACACAGATTCAATTCTAAACAATGTGTTCTTTATACAGACAAGCAAATTAGACTGCTTTCTCAAGTAGTGAATTAAATTCAGCCTAAAAATAAGATGGCTTTTTAAAAAATCAGATTTTGAACCAGTAGAGCTTTAATTAGTGTGTTCTGGTAAACCAACTCTGGGGCCTGAGTGGGGAGGGGAGAGCTTATTTGTAACATTTGCTGTGGTGTAAATACTCCTACAATGGCTGATTCCAAGCTACTAATGGTTTAACAAAAGAAACCTGTGTAGGGCAAATGGTTTCCATAAGCAGCTAACTGAAAAGTTGGTGGTAAAAACCTATCATGTGCTCCATGGAAGTAAAGGCCCGGCAATATGTTTCCATAAAGATTATAGGCAAGAATACCTTATAGAGCAGTTCTTCTGTGTAACACATGGGGGCTCCATGAATCAGGGACCAAGTATATGGCAGCTAACAACAATAAATGGTTTAACAACTGGTTCCAGAATTCCTGATTATTTATCTATTAGCTGAGGTCTATCAGCTAACCAGAGACCATTGGCTTTAATGAACTTCAGAAACATATACTCAAAAATACAACTCCAGGACTTTAAGATGTGCATCACTTCTTTGGTACTGACAAGTCAAGGAAAAGGGCTAATGAAAATTTAAGTTACGGCTACTTTTCAATTTATTTATAAATCAACAGAGACATGTTATTTGTAAATTAATTATCTCACATTTCCACTAGCATTCCAGGGCACATTTTCTTGTGGACTCTGTGCTTGCCATTTCCTGTATCTTTTCAGTTGTTGTATTTCATGAAGATGAAATTCTGACAGGACAGAGACCCACTGCTTACTGCAGATCCTACCAGGTCTCTACCAATTGTATCTAGTAGGGGGCCCTTCTCTATGATGCTAACCTGATGTCATGTCAAAGCTCTTTGTACCAGGCAGTAGTTCCTTGCTCTGATGCTAGGCTTTGCATAGTCATTGCTGTTGTCTACAGTTGAAATCATATAATGCTAGTCAAGATATTCCATGGAATGTCTAAATGAAAATAAGAACTTTCTTGTGTATCAAGTCTATTCTTCTTGTGTTATCATCTTAGCTTAATTGCTTTCAATGTGGTTTAAAATCAGGAAAATTGTGTGTCAGGATTGTATCCTTTCACCACACCTATTCGATCTGTATGCTGAGCAAATAGTCTGAGAAGCTGGACTGTATGAAGAAAAACAGGGCACCACAATTGGAGAAGGGCTCATTAACAACCTGCGATATGCAGATGACACCACCTTGCTTGCTGAAATTAAAGAGGCTTGAAGCACTTACTAGTGAAAATCAAAGACCAAGGCTTCAGTATGAATTATACTTCAACATAAAGAAAATGAAAATCTTCACAATTGGACCAATAAGCAACATTATGATAAATGGAGAAAGATGGAGGTTGTCAAGGATTTCATTTTACCTGGATCCACAATCAATACCCATGGAAGCAGCAGTCAAGAAATCAAAAGAAGCATTGCATTGGGCAAATTGGCTGCAAAAAGCCTCTTTAAAGTGTTAGAAAGCAAAGATGTCACGTTGAAGACTAAGGTGCACCTGACTCAAGCCATGGTGTTTTCAATTGCCTCATATGCATGGGAAAACTGAATAATGAATAAGGAAAACCAAATAAGAATTGACGCTTTTGAATTGCAGTGTTGGAGAAGAATACTGACTATACCATGGACTGCCAAAAGAATGAACAAATCTGTCTTGAAAGAAGTACAACCAGAGTGCTCCTTAGAAGTGAGGATAGTGAAGCTATGTCTTACATGCTTTTGACAGGTTATCAGGAGGATTCAGTCCCTGGAGAAGGATATCATGCTTGGTAAAGTAGAGGGTGAATGAAAAAGAGGAAAACAACAAGATGGATTGACACAGTGACTGCAACGATTGGCTTATGCATAACAGTGACTTTGAGGATGGAGCAGGACCAGGCAGTATTTCGTTCTGTTGTACCTAGGGTCGCTATGAGTCAAAACCAACTCAATGGCACCTCATAACAACAAAAAATCTTAGCTCACAACCTTTTTGCAGCTCTTAACCACTGCACCACCAGGGCTCCTGCCTACTTCTAGGAGATGGGAAATACAGATAATACATTTTCTGTTCTTTATAAGCAATTTGCAATCTCCTGCTAATTGATAGTTGATAGGTGGAACCCATATAGCAGCTCTGGTGAAGAAAAGGACTGATGATCTGCTTTTGTAAAGGTTATAGCCAGTAAAACACTATGGAGTAGTTCTACTCTGAAACACATAGGATCACCATGAGTAAGAGGTCAATTCAAAGGCAATGCCATGGATTGAATTGTGTCCCCCAAAAACATGTGTATCAATTTGACTAGGCCATGATGCCCAGTATTGTGTGATTGTCCACCATTTTGTCATCTGATGTGATTTTCCTATGTGATGTAAATCCTATCACTATGATGTTAATGAGATGGTCTAGTGGCAGTTATGTTGAGGAGCTCTATAAGGTTAGATTGTGTCTTAAGACAATCTCTTTTGAGATATAAAAGAGAGAAGCCAGCAGAGACAGGGGACCTCATACCACCAAGAAAGCAGTGCCAGGAGTAGAGCACGTACTTTGGACCACAGCTTCTGCAAGGAGAAGCTCCTAGTCCAGGGGAAGATTGCTAAGAAGGACCTTCCCCCAGACCTGACAGAGAGAGAAAGCCTTCCCCTGGAGATGATACCCCGAATTTAGATTTCTAGCCTACTAGACTGAGAAAATAAGCTTCTCTTTGTTACAGCTATCCACTTGTGGTATTTCTGTTGCAGCAGCACTAGATAACTAAGACAGACAAGTAACAACTATGAGAATTATGCATTTCTTTATTTTATACAATGTTATTGGTGTTTGTGGCCATCAGGTCAATTCTGACTCATGATGACCTCATGTGTGCAGAGTAGAACTGCTCCTTAGGGTCTTCAAGTCTGTGACCTTTCAGAAGCAGACCTCCAGGCCTGTCCTCTGAGGTGCTTCTGGGTGGGTTTGAACCTTCAGCCTTTCAGTTAGTATTTACCAAACTTTTTCGTCTACACCGCCAAACCAGGGGAACCATATTTTATACAATGAACATGTATTATTTTTAATTAAAACAATAAAACTTTTACCCCAAAACTCTGGTTGCCATTAAGTTAACTCCAATTTATATTAATTGTTTAGGACAGAGTAAAACTGCCCTATAAGGTTTCCAAGAAGCTGCTGCTGGATTTGAATTACCTACCTTTTGGTTAGCAACCAAACTCTTAACCACTACCCCAAACATATATAAAACCAAAAACCGAATCCATAGCCATCGAGTTGACTCTGACTCATAGTGACCTTACAGGACAGAGTAGAACTGTACCATAGGGTTTCCAAGGATTGGCTGGTGAATTTGAATTGCTGACCTTTTGGTGAGCAGCCAAGTTCTTAACCACTGTGCAACCAGAGTTCCATCAAACATACATAGGTATGGTAAAAATCCTCTCTGGTTCTAATATTCTGGTTATTAATTTTCTCTAAGTAAAGGCCCAAAGAGATTTCAACATGAAAAGTGAGAAAACTTGGAATATACGTATGTAAGTATGGCAATTTTGTTTAACTTGGGAATTGTGAATTGTATATGCATATATATAGTATGATTGTTTTATCACTACTGCCAAGTACTAAACAGACATGATAAAAATAATCTCTTTTTTCATTAAGCAATTTATAATAATTCCAAAAACTTGATACTGAAATAAATATGTAAATAAATTTGTAGAAGACAAACTAAAGAAAAGATTTTTAGAATTTTCTTTGAAATTGTAGTAGTTGAAGGAAATGATTGTATCACAATTAGTTGCTGCACCAACCAACAGCTCAGCATACAAAAGAAAATAGAACATAAACAGAAAACTCTACAAAATATATAATTCCAGAATTTAAAAAGGTACATGTATTGAAAAATACTGTTAAGGCATGAATTAAAAGTGCATGAATAAAACAACAATCTTATTCTTACTGCAACCAAATCAATACTGAGATTTGCTCTTTGATAGAACACAGCTATGTCATTACAGAGAAGTCCACATTTATTGGAAAATCATCTCACTTTTATGTTGGATTTTTATTTTATTAATTGTATTCATCATGTATATTAATAGGTTCTAAAACAACTGGAAGAATCTTTTTTGTTGCAACATAAAACAAGGCAGAAAATATTTTTCAGTGAGTTTCACTTAACAGTTTTTACTGAAATCTGAAGAAACTCCTAAACAGTGAATGTAGGTGTATGTAATAAAGAAAGGAGAAATCCACTTTTCATGTTCATCTATGTTGTTAGCTGTTTTAATTAAAAAAAAAAAAAAATTTCTCACACCCATGTTGAATCTTCTAATAGAAAACATCTAGTAGGACTTTATAATGTATTATTTTTCCCCACAGTATGAAGATAATTGTCATACTTCTCTTCAAGACTGGGCTGGGAAAGATGTAGAGCAACAGGAACTCTCACTTATTGCTGGTGAGAATGCAAAATTGTAGAGCCATATTGGAAAACTGTCAGGCAGTTTGTTTCAAAGTTAAACATAAGTTTATCATGTAATCCAACAATCAACCCTCAGGTATGTATCCAAATTAACTGAAAATGTATATACCTATACAAAAACCTGCACACAAATATTTAAAGCACCTTTATTTTTGTCAAAAATTGGAAGTAATCAAGATATTCTACCAAATGATGCATGGATAACAAATGTGGTATAAACACAAACTGGTACATCCATACAATGGAGTAATCATTAAGTAATAAAAGTGTGTGAGCAATCAAGCCACACAAAGACATGGAGAAACATTAAATGCATACATTCTTAAATGAAATAAGCCAATTTGAAAAAAGCTACATATTGTACAAGTCCAACTATATGACATTCTGGACAAGGCAAAACTGTAGTGACAGTAAAAATGATCAGCAGTTGCTAGGGGAAGGGGGGTTGGTTTGAATAGGTAGAGCACAGGATATTTTTAGGCCAGTGAAATTATTCTGTATGATACTGTAAAGGCGGACTCATGAAATTATGCATTTATCACAGCCCAGAAGACTCTAAAACACAAAGAGTGAATGGCAGTGTGAACAATGGACTTAGTTCATGATAATACATTAATATTGGTTCATCAATTATAAGAAAACACAAGAGTTCAAGATGTTAATAACAGAAACAGTGCAAGAGAGAGAGAGGAGCAAGTATATAGGGACTATCTGTATTTCCTGCATGGTTTTTCTGTAAGCCTAAATCTGCTCTAAAAAATAAAAACTTTTTTAAAAAAAAGGAGAAGAAAAGATCATTCAAAAATAAGTTTGGTATCATTAGCCATTAGAGAACTGTAAATTAAATCACAATAATAATATCAAGATATAACTATCAGAATGAGTAAAATTAAAAAAAAATTGACAAAACAAAATGCTGGTGAGGAGGTAAAGAAACTAGATTTCTCATACATTGCTGGTGGGAATGTAAACTATGGAAAGCAATTTGGCAGTTTCTTATAAAACTTAACATGCAATTGTAATCTGACCCAGCAATTGTACTTTCTAGCATTTATTCCAAAGAAATAAAAATGCATTGTCATGGATAGCATTATGTCCCCCCAAAAATCTGTGTATCAACTTGGTTAGGCCATGAGTCCCAGTATTGTATGGTTGTCCTCCATTTTGTGATTATAATTTTATGTTAAAAGGATTAGAGTGGGATTGTAACACCACACTTACTCAGGTGACCTCCCTGATCCAATGTAAAAGGAATTTGCCCAGTGGCCTGCATAACCTTTTATTTCTTAAGAGATAAAAGGAAAGAGAAGCAAGCAGAGAGTTGGGGGCCTCATACCACCAAGAGAGAAGCACCAGGAGTAGAGCACATCCTTTGGACCCAGGGTTCCTGTGCAGAGAAGCTCCTAGTTCAGGGGAAGATTGACAAGAAAGACCTTCCTTCAAAGCCAACGGAGAGAGAAAGCCTCCCCCTGGAGCTGACACCCTGAATTTGGGCTATTAGCCTACTTTACTGTGAGACAATAAACATCTCTTTGTCAAAGCCATCCATTTGTGGTATTTCTGTTATAGCAGCACTAAATAACTAAGACATGTGTGACCACTCAAAAACCTGTACATGTACTGGTTTTCAACTTTTAGTTCCACATGAATGTTCATGTTGTTGTTGTTAAGTGCCATCTAAAAAAAAAAAAAAAAACCAGTGCCTGGTGGATTTGAACTGCCGACCCTTTGGATAGCAGCCATAGCACTTAACCACTACACCACCAGGGTTCCAACTCATAGTGACCCTATGCACACCAGAAACACTGCTTGGTCCTGTGCCAACCTCACAATCCTTATTATGTTAGAGCCAGTTGATGCAGCTACTGTGTCAATTCATCTCATTGCTAGTCTTCCTCTTTTTCATTGACCGCCCACTTTACTAAGCATGGTGTGCTTCTCCAGGACCTGAATGTTCATACCAGTTTTATTTCTAATAGCCCCAAATTGGCACCAACCCAGATACTATTTAATAGGTGAAAGAGAAAACAGTCTGGTACATAGAGACCGTGGAGTACTACACAATTTAAAAAAGGAAGAGATTATTGATATGTGCATAAAACTTGGCTGAATCTCCAGGTAATTACACTGACTAAGAAAAGCCAATCCCTAAAAGAGAGAGAATATGATTCCATTTTTCTAACATTTTGAAATAAAATTTCAGATTAGTGGTTTCTTGGATTTAGAAATTAGGTGGAAAAGGAAAGTGGGTGTGGTTATAACAAGGAAAAAGAAGGGATTCTTACAGTGCTTGATCTTTTCATATCTTGACATGAATTGCATAGAACGTAGTACTTACACAAAAGCATGCATATACATGCACATACAGAGGCAAATGAGTACAAGTAAAACTGGAGAAATATGACTGAGATTGATGGATAGTATCAATGCCAATATACTGATTGTAATATTATACTATAATTTTATAAAATCTTATCATTGAGAAACTGGGCAAAATGTCCAGATAAGTCTCTATGATTTCCTGCAACTGTGTGTGAATCTATATCTTAATAAAAATTTCAGTTAGAAAGAGTTTAAAGCAAAAACAGTGTATAGTGTAAAGTGTTCCTTTACTCTGTTACCCTAACCTGTTCTCCTAGAAATATAATCACTTCTTTTTATCCTTCCAAAGGTAGACTAAAAAACAATTAAATATATACATATATGTATATATATACATGTTTATGTTTATTCAGTTAAAAGTATTTTTACACTATTAGCAGCATAATGTGTATACTTTTAAACATTTAAAATTTTTCACTTAAGTCTTCTCATAAAGATACTTCTTTATCAATAAATACAGGGCTTCCTCATTCTTCTTAATATCTACCTAATTTTCTATTTTTTGACTATTCAATAATTCATCTAACCATTTAAAAATATTTTTCTATCAATATTTTGCTGCAATAAATAACATTTGTGCAAGTGTATTTTTTCCACTATCAGCAAGAGTGTCTAAAAGATAAATTCTTAGAATGACTTGATCCAAGCATATGTGCTTATATAATTTGCTAAATATTGCCACATTGCCCTCCCTAGAGTTTGGATCAATTTACATTATACCAAAAATGTACGAATGTCTTAAAAAAAAAAAAAAACTTTTTCCAGAACAATGAGAATTAAGATTTCTTACTGTTTTACATTTAAACCAAACGAAACCCTTTTCCACTGAGTCTATTCTGACTCATAGTGACCCTACAGGACAGAGTTGAGCTGCCCCACAGAGTTTCCACGGATTGCCCGGTATATTTGAACTGCCAGCCTTTTGGTTAGTAGCTGTAGCACTTAAATACTACACCACCAGGGTTTCCAAAATAAGCTGGACACAGACAACGCTGCATGGCTTGCTTTGGCATGAGTAACAGCTCGAATTTATTTATTTAATGCAGGCTAAGAATGGGAATTCCAGAACTCTTAATTGTGATCATGAGGAACCAGTATATAGACCAAGACGCCGTCTTTTGAACAGAACAAGGTGATAATGCATGGTTTAAAGTCAGGAAAGATTTGTGTCAGGGTTGTATCCTTTCACGGTACTTGTTCAATCTGTATGCTGAACAAATAATCCAAGAATCTGGGCTAAATGAAGAAAAACAGGGCATCAGGATTGGAGGAAGACGCATTAAGAATCTGTATTATGTAGATGATACGACCTTGCTTGCTGAAAGTAAAAAGGACATGAAGCACTTACTGATGAAGATCGAAGAACACAGCTTTCAGTATGGATTATAACTCAATATAAAGAAAATAAAAATCCTCACAACTGCACCAATAAGCAACATTGTGATAAATGGGGAAAAGATTGACCTTGTCAAGGATTTCATTTTACTCGGGTCCACAGTCAACACCCATGGAAGCAGCAGTCAAGAAATCCAAAGACTCATTGCATTGGGCAAATCTGCTGCAAAAGACCTCTTTAAAGTGTTGAAAAGCAAAGGTGTCACCTTGAGGACTAAGGTACACCTGACCCAAGCCATGGTCACCACCTCTGCATATTAAAGCTGGACGATGAATATGGAAAACTGAAGAAGAATTAACACCTTTGAACTGTGGTGTTGAAGAAGAATATTGGATATACCATGGACTGCCAAAAGAATGAACAAATCTGTCTTGGAAGAAGTACAACCAGAATGCTCCTTAGAAGCGAGGATGGTGAGACTGTGCCTCACATACTTTGGACATGTTGTCAGTAGGGATCAGTCCCTGGAGAAGGACATCATGCTTGGTAAAGAGGAGAGTCAGCGAAAAAGAGGCAGACCCTCAATGAGATGGATTGACACAGTGGCTGCAACGACGGACAACAACAATTGTGAGGATGGCACAGGACAAGTCAGTGTTTTGTTCTGTTGTACATAGGGTTGCTATGAGTCTGAACTGACTTGATGGCACCTAACAACAACAGAAATTCTTCCAACTATCACTGAGTAGGTCACTCGGTGATAGCCCTATGAGTTATTTATATATGATAGTATATAGTTTATATTTTTATAAACAGCTCAAGAATTTAGTCTGTAAATTATTGATGGAATAATAGACCTTATTTGTCAAAGGCACATTTATAAATATATATATTTCTTCCTCTGGATATAACTTGTCAATGTGGATCTTAGTTTTCTATTATTATTATACTATGCTATTGCTTTTTAAAAGACTGTGGATGCATATTTTCAACAGGCAATAGCAGAGTCTAGCTATTCTTAGTCATTTGAGGGCACCATCTCTATGTGAATTTCTTTACCAGAAATTCAGCGTAGAAAGAAATCTGATACTTAAATCGATTCATCTTCATATTATTGCAATTTGGGGTTTATTTAACTTTTTGTGTGAAATTATTGGGTACCTAGAAAATTAGTTGGAGCTAGTGCCCACATGTAGACATGAAGGAACTACTATTAATAAGACTGAAAATAAATACAATGAAATCATAATCATAATTCATGATATTTCTATTCTTTAAAGAATGTTGCATTCATTTAAAATTTCCCTCATCATCTGCCATAATATGGCAATCGATATACGATTGGCTTGTGAGTGGCATCACCTCACAGCATAACTGGATTGAATATGTGTTGCTGAAAATCTAACTGGTTATGTCACTTACATACTACATTCCATTCCTTCCCAGGGAGTTAACTTTTGTCTGAGTTAATAGGCAGCCTGTTTAATGTCTGTTACTTGTTTAAAAAAAAAAAAAAAACAGGAAATGACACGGAATGTTGCAAAATGTGTCATGTACTCAACTCTTGTATGCATGTGAGTTAGAATATGTTATGCTTGACAAAAAATTGCAGTCAAGACAGGAAAAAAAAATCTTCCATTCAGGTGATGAGTTGGCTATTTTCTTTCTCATCTGCATAAAAACTAATTTGTAGGACCACATGGAGACATACTTTCACTGACAGTGAGCACTGATTTAAGGTAGAATATATTTGCATGGGAATGATATAGTTTTTCCCTTACAATATTTCACTAATGAGCTAAGAAACTTATTTTTAGTTTAAGCCAGTGTAAATAAATAAGGTAAATACAACCAATGTTATAAAAAGCAAATCTTTCTTAAGCGTTTTAGTGAGGACAAACTTTGATATATTTTTAAATGTTTTCATAGCCTTCATTTTTGCTGGAATATCTTTATGTGGTATCACTAAGTAAGAAAATTTTGGATGAAATTCAAAAATTAAATGTATTCGAACTAAATGTTAAGAAATTGATGGACTTATCTAAAAGATAGTTAAGGTGTTTAAGTTCAATTTCAGTAATAGATAAATAAAAAGTCAAATCCAAACTCATTGCTGTCGAGTCAATTTTGACTCATAGTGACCCTATAGGACAGGGCAGAACTGCCCCCATAAGATTTCCAAGCTGTAGTCTTTATTGAAGCAGAATGTCAACTCTTTCTCCCACTGAGTGGCTGATAGGTTCAAACGCCCAAAACTTTTGGATAGCAGCAGAGCTCTTAACCACTGTGCCAACAGGGCTCCAATAGATAGATAGATAGATAGATAGACAGGTGCATGCAAACCTATACATCTATATATACATATACACACACATTTATGTTCATAGAATCCAAGAAATAAAAAATGACTTTGTTGATGGCATAGAAAATTATGAATATAATAGCCCAAAATTTAATATTGTATTCAGCAATAGTGGAAATGAAGAGTACAATTAAAAATTCTCAATGAATTATTCATCAAAGTTCAAAGGTCACTATTTAGAAAGTACATTAAAAATTTTTGTAGATGATTTTAATTATTTTAATATGCACTTGCCAGGGATCAGGTTACTTTTGCTCAATCTTTAGCTCTAGTATCTTATACAGTGTCATTCACTGCGCCTGGGAAGATGCCAGATGTCAGAAGTAAAAAAAGTTTGTATGATTCCGAGATAGAAGTTTGGTAAAAAGCAAAATGGACATACTTCCACCAGGAATATAGAGAATGTGAAATTGTCCTCCCTTCCTTTTTCATATCATCCCCTCCTTTCCTCGACCCCACTCGTCAAATGCCTGCTCCTCTCTTACGCTCGTAGGAATGATCAGGTGTTGCCTAATTATGAAACCATTGAGGCCATTAACAGCCTAGACAAAATCACTGACACCTGTCCTTTGAGTGACCATAATGTAATTCTCCACTTTGGGATAAATAACGTAGGGCTAACTCTGATAGCCTCCTTTTTGTTTATGCTATCAGTATGATTATTTAAATAAAAGATAAGCGTTTACTGAAGAAGATGAGTAGTTCATATGTTGCAGGAGGTGCAATTCCACCCATAAGGATTTCTCCTTTCAGAAGATAGCATCCTTTTGTATTAGTATGTGCATAAACCTATGAAGCTCATGGAAACGCTGGTGGCGTAGTGGTTAAGTGCTGCGGCTGCTAACCAAGAGGTCAGAAGTTAGAATCTGGTGCTTCTTGGAAACTATGGGGCACTTCTACTCTGTCCTATGAGTCAGAATCAACTCGACAGAAGTGGGTTTGGTTTTTTTTTTATTTTTATGAAGTCTATTGTCCAAAAATAAAACCCAGCCTTCCTTCAAAGTTAAATATACATTTCTAAAATGAATGTCAGTGTTTCTTAGATGTGGAATGCCACTGGTAGAGGAGACAACCCATTAAATGTTTGACTAAAAATGGAGTCTCTGAGCCTCACTTCAGGACGAACTGGAAAAAAAAAAGAAAACTGTTGCCATTCAGTCAATTCCGACTCGTAGTGAACCTATAGGACAGGGTAGAACTGCCCCCTAAGATTTCCAAGGACTGGCTGATGGATTTGAACTGCCAGTCTTTGAGTTAGCAGCCAAACACTAAACCACCATGCCTCTTAAGGACTAGAGAATTGGGATCTCGGTCTGGCCAGCATCTCTGTGTTAATAACAAACAACCATGGTGGTATGTTTGAGGATTACTGATTTGGAGCAGAGTTGCCAAAAATGTGGAACCTGCATCTCAGTGTAAAATAATTTTAGGTTATAAAGGGTAAACATGTTTATTTTGCTAGGTTTTAATAATAATATGAATAATGGGAAAAACATTAAAATATGCTTTGTATGTGACAGGCTGTGTCCTAAAGTTTTTATATATTGCAATAATGCGAATGGACCCTTCAAATTTCTGATTGCAAAGAGCGTAACTGACCAGTAGTCTCAGCTGTTGTATTCTGTAATTCATCTCCACACATGCACTAAGACCTATGTTTCTGTAGGCTTCTCCCAGGCAATAACTGAATGTGGCAAGAAGACTAAGATAGGCCTGATCCTAGGAGATGTAGAACTCTTCTGATGTGTGACTTGGGCTTAAGAATTCCCCACTGACTTTGCCAAAACTTTGTTAGTACTATAAAATGGTATAAGATTTGACCTACCAAATTCTTTATTCGTTCCTTCTCCTTAACAGGGCTTAGAACTGTGTTGCAATCTGACGGCTTTCCTAGCTGCCTTTGGCTCCCTCCCCATTTTTCCTTGCACATATAATCCTGTAGGAAGAGAAGGAAGAGATTACTCTGCTGTGTATCAGTTTCCAAAATAGATGTGCATTTATAGCAACGCCTTGACAATCTCACTTCCCAGTTGTCATGTCTATGTCTGGTTATCCTAGTTCTTGAACTGCCACAGGTATCAGCTAGACTTTATGATTCTAGCTGAGAATCCCTTCTCTCTTTTTCAAATTTGGGGTTTTCACTTTCTTACTAACTTTCTTATGCATTAACTTTTTAAAATTTTGCCACATTTTATCTAGCATATCTATGTTGGAATTAGAGCAGAATCTATTCAGTCTTAAATATGGTAGAAATTAGGGTTCTTGATACATAAATAATTTACTTTTTGTTATTTTAAAATCTGGACCTAAAATTAAAAAAAGAAAAATTAATCATACAACCCAGTTCATGACGTGTTAACTTTAAATTACCTCTATTCTGTACCTTCTACAAGATGCACTTACTTTATTATGACATCTATATAGAGAGAGATTTACATATGTACACATATATGTGTATATATTCATATTATTTAAATTATGAAGTGATATTTTTTATCTGTATGTCTTTCAACTTATATAAACTATGTTTTGCTTCAATTTCCCTAATGCATTTTACCTTCTTCCAATAGTCTATACTTTTAAAATCTATCTAGGTTGCTGAACCTATCTGTTGTTCAAGGCTTCTAAGTTCTTTCAGAACTTCTTTGTAAGCTTCCAGGAAATTACTTTTATCCATTATCACTTTTGTTGAATTATGAATTGCTTTTTCACCTTTTCCGTTTTTTAATAAATAAGTTTAAGCTATACAATTTTCTTTAAGTTTTCTTTAACTTGGCATTTAGAATTGGCTACCATTTTATTCAGTTTTAAATATATGACTATTGCCTCTTTAGCCTACACTGAGAATCAGTAAACTTTTTCTGTAAAGGGGCAGATAATAAATAATTTTGGCTTTGTGAACCATATAGTCTCTGTCACAACTACTCAACTCTTATTGTAGTATGGAAGCAACTGAAAACAATACATAAAAGAATGGATGTGAACAGATCTGGCCCCTTTGGGGCCAAAGTGATCTGTGGGCAATAGTTTGTCAATGCTCTGATTTAGTTTTAAATTACATTAAACAAGTTAAAATTAAATCTTAAGTATTATCCTCACCAAAACAATTTGCCAAGATGAGATCTTTTTTTTTTTTTTTTTTTTTTTCTGGTAGCTTTTACTACCCTTCTACTCTTACCACAGTTATTATCAAACGCTTCATTCCAGGTTGATTGAGATATATACTTAAAAATATATATATTGTTTGCTACTCAGCAGGATAATACTTCTGAACATTCATTCACTCGCCATCATTTTCCAGATATTATTTTCATGTATTTCTCTTTTTCCTGAAATACTTTTCCTAAAATAATTTTCAAAGAGGAATTTCTAAAACCTCTATACCTAAAATTATATTTATTGTTCCTTCATATTACATGATAGTTCAGTTGGATATAAAAAATGTTGACAATATTATGCAATTCTATATATCTGTGTGTTGCTTCTGAGAAGTGTCGTATAAATAAGATTTTTATTATCATGCATGTGTTGCTCTTTCTGTAGTAAGCGGAATCGTGTCCCAAAGATGTTCATGAAGAAAACCAAAGACACAAGGAAAGATTAGTCCAAGGGACTAATGGACCACAACTACCACAACCTCCACCAGACTGAGCCCTGCAAAACTAGATGGTGCACAGCTACCACCACCCACTGCTCTTACAGAGATCACAATAGAGGATCCCAGATACAGCTGGAAAAAACTGTAGAACAGAATTCAAACTCACAAAAAACAGACTTACTTGTCTGACGGATACTGGAGAAACCTCAAGAGTATGGCCCCTGGATACCCTTTTAACTCAGTACTGAAGTCAGTCCTGGGGTTCACATTTCAGTGAAAGATTAGACAGACCCATAAAACAAACAATGATACAGGTAGCTCTACCATGTATAAGAGACTAAATTGGCACACCAGCCCAGGGGCAAGGACGAGAAGGCAGGAGAGAACAGGAAAGCTGGTAATGGGAAACCCAAGGTCTAGAAAGAGTGTTGACATGTTGCAGGGGTGACAACCAGTGTCTCACAGAACAATACATACATTAGTTAAGGAGAAACTAATTTGCTCTGTAAAGCTTCATCTGAAGCACAATAATAGTAATAAAAAAATCCATGCTCTGTAGAATCAAGAATACGTAATATGACAAAAGGTAATTAAGGTTGTTAAAGCAATTAAAATGCTTAATCATCAGACTTTGAAATCGGTAGATTATTCTGGATTATCTGGTTGGACTGTAAATAATCACAAGAGCCCTTGAGAATAGAAAAGGGAAGACGAAGAAGAGGTCAGAGTGACTATTGCTGGCATCGAAAATGGAAGAGGACCATGAGCCAAGGAATGTGGATGGCATTAAAAGACAGAAAAGACAAGCAATGGATTATCCTCTAGAGCCTACAGATGGGACACAGCCCTGTCAACACCTTGATTTTAGCCCACTGAGACCTATGTCAGAATTCTAACCTCCAGAACTGTAAGATAACACATTTGTGTTGTTTCAAGACACAAAATTTATGGTAATCTGTTACAGCAACAATAGAAAACTAACATATCCTATAACAATTTAACAATTTTCCTGTCGTTGATGTTGGGACATTTTGTTATAATATTTCGCTATGTGTTCTTTCTCTTACCTATCCAGTTGAACAGTATATGATCCCTTTTATTTTGAGATCTTTAATCATGTGTACTCAGATGTACAGGTGTAGTGAAAAGTTTAAAAAAAAAAAAAAACTGTATTGGTTAGGCCTGTCTGTCCAAATCTCTTTGTATCCACTTCTCTCTATAGCTGGACTTTTATTCCATTACAATAAAACTCAGCTGATAGGCACACTTAAATAGACGTTTTTTCTGTTTTTCACTAAAACCTTGGTGATTTTCCATGACAGAGTGAGGCAAAGAAAAGGGCCCAGTAGAAGAAAAGTGAAATTAAAAAAAAAAAAAAAATGATGGGAAATTGTATATGAATATGCAAAAGTGGGCTGGGTAAAGAAAGAGCAGTCTGAGATGAGAAATGATTGATAAATAGGCTAGAGGAGGTTATTTGACCTGGACCCCTTTCTTCTTAATACAAAAACTTTACTTCTTCAATAAGACTCGTGGATTATTTAGCTTAAGAAACATAAAATTTCAATTTTAAATTTTACCTTGTATAGAAGTGAAATGAGATTGCCAGGTCACTTTCCCAATATGTTTAGAATTTGATTAATGACAGATATATCGATACGAGGCATACACCCAAGACGAATGCATCAGCATTCATGTGTCACTAAATGTTTTTATCACCAGTTATTTATATAAAAAAAAACTTCTGGTGAATCTTTGTGTATTTGCAAACCCAAAAACTCCTGTATTATTCCTATTGGCTTCTTGAACAAACTGGGGATGCCATTATTAATGTGATAAAATCTCTGCCAGAATGTCTGTGTCACACGCTGTCATCTCCTGTGTCATAACCCAATGTAAAATTGACAAAGAGCTTCATGAACATGTCAGCTGGATGAAGTTGCAATTTAATTCCTTCCGTCTGTTATCAGTAATATTCCATTTATAACAAGAGACTTGAGGTTTAAATGAGCTGACCTTTGAAAATAGTCCATGTTCGACTTTGATATCTTTTCCTAGCTACAACTGAATTTCGTTATAAAGACAAAAATTATAAAGATACTGACAATGCACATTAAAATATACATGGAATAGTATTATTTTAAAAGCGGTAGAAACATATTTACCAGTAATATTCTCTGCTATCAATCGTGCTCCATAGACAAAGTGATACCAATGATAAGTGTTACTCAACACAGTGAACTGTAAATGTGATTAGAAATCTACACCCATTTGCAGAAGTGGTATAAATATAATCTAACCTGAAGTTAGAAATTGTGGTATGTTTTTAAGGTTAAGTACTGTGCTGATTCTGTCTTTTAACTGAATGGCTATATGAGACTGTTGTGAAAATTGGATGATATACCTTCTAATTTTGTGAAACTGTGATTATTTGAGTTCTAGAACACAAAGAGTTGAAGAATCAAGAGAACGTTAGACTTCCATTTTTCAAAGAACTGTGACCCATTAGCAAGACATAAAACTAATTTAGAGGGACATTACAAACATTTTAAAAATGAAATAATATAAATATTAAAATACATCACATAAAAAAACATATGGTACAGATATTTCTAAAGGAAGCTTTAATTATGTTCATCTGTGTGTATGCTTATTGTTTACAATAAAATAGAGTCCCCTGGATGTTGCAAATAATTAATGCCCTCAGGTGATAACCAGTAGTTTGGTGGTTTGAGTTCACCCAGAGGTGCCTCAGAAGAAAAGCCTGGTTATCTGCTTCTGAAAAACTAACGATTAAAAACTTTATAGAGCGTAGTTCTACTTTTACACGTATGGCATTGCCATGAGACAGAATATACTTGACAGCAACCATTTTTGTTTGCTCCTGTTTTGTTTTACTATGGGTAGTAGTTAAAAAAAAAAAATGAAGCCATTAATTAGAAGGTTTAAAATGATGTTATTGACATGTAATCATTTTGTATAGGGCTTTGGTATAAATCAGTTATTCGAAATCCTTTCAATAATAATAGTAATAATATAATGAAGTTCCTGGGTGGTGCAAATGGTTAAGTACTTGAAGACTAGCCAAAAGATTGGTAGCTCAAACCCACCCAGCAGCACCTCAGAAGACAGCCCTGGTGAAAGGTCACAGCCTAGAAAATACTATGACCAGTTCTACTCTGCACACATGGGGTTGGCATGAGTCAGAATAGACTCAACACAAGCATACACACACATACACTTTCAACTTAGTCTCACAATAATCCTATGTGGTAGAAGGCATTATCTCCAGTGAGGAACAGAGTTTAAGTTAGTAGCCCAACATTAATTGCTAGGCTTATAATAATCTTTAACTCTTTAAAAGAGAGGTAAAAGTACTGTGAGCTTTTATCATTCAACCTGCACTGACACTTAGCTATGACATAGGTTAAAAAGTAAAACTTAAGAAATCACTCTGAATATATACTTGAAGAACCATGACAATATATTAGCCAAAATATTTTTAAAAGTGACAGGAGCCAAAAGGGAATTTTATTACATAATGCAATCAGGAGGGCAGGATTACCCCTAGAAACAACAGGAACCAGATTTGACTCTAAACTTCTTTTCTCTGCTTACTTAAGCAGGTCACCACAATTTTTCTTATAAGCAATTTTCTTATAAGTGTCTTGTGACTCAATCCAACATCCTTTGCCTTTGAGCAGCAGGGAATTTTGGGCATGAGTGGTAAGGCAGGTCTAATCTACCTTCTGTTCTTTTATCGTACCCCAGTGGATTGCCAATGGCAATGGCGGGAATTATTAACCTTGTCAGGCAAGGTACACACAGCTGGAGATGTTTGAGATATCCTAGGGTAATCAGGCTTATTTCTCTGGCTCTGCATATTCCTCTTCTTAGTTAAATTATTAATTTTAGTGTGAAAAAAAATTTCATATTTTGGAAAACTATATGATTGTTATTCCTCAGTAGTTTCAACCACTGGAACCAGAAAGAATGGACTTCTTTTAACCAAATTGTTCTTCACTAAAATATACTGAATGATATTTAATAAAGAGAAGCCAGAAAATTTCTGCACTTTGAGTTTTCTATATAGTTCTCTAAAGTCTCAGAAATAGTTCATATGTTCTAAAAGCTACTGTAAACTTTCAGCCTACTCTGTTGCAAACTGACAAAAATAAATTTGGTGATGCAAAAATTAAGCAAAAATCCCTTAGTAAGTAGAACAAAATTGTTCCTACAACTTGTTCAGTATGCCCAGTGAACTAACAGATCACCATCTGTTTGTGTTCCAACCACACTTTTCATGAAAAACTCACTTAAAGCAGAAACAAAAAAACCTTCCAGAGGCAGGTGTCTTATAATTGGCAGGAACGGGGTATAAAAAGCAATGAAATTTGTAGACCTTTCCCAGAGGTATAATATTTATGGTTAGTCCAATAGTGGCCAGTTTCTAGTTGCTGATTTAGGGAGACATCTGGTTCACTGATTTTGGTTATATGAGACAGAATCCGCTTATCAGTAACCCACTATGGGGCCTATCACGGTGTCTACTGTTTTTTTTGTTGTTGTTGTTAGGTGCCGTCGAGTCGGTTCCAACTCATAGCGACCCCATGCACAACAGAACGAAACACTGCCTGGTCCTGAGCCATCCTCACAGTCATTGCTATGCTTAAGCCCATTGTTGCAGCCACTGTGTCAATCCACCTTGTTGAGGATCTTCATCTTTTCCACTGACCCTCTACTCTGCCAAGCATGATGTCTTTCTCCAGGGACTGATCCCTCCTGATAACATCCAAAGTATGTAAGACCCAGTCTCACCATCGTTGCTTCTAAGGAGCATTCTGATTGTACTTCCTCTAAGACAGATTTGTTCGTTCTTTTGGCAGTCCGTGGTATATTCGATATTCTTCATCAACACCACAATTCAAAGGCATCAATTCTTCTTCGGTCTTCCTTATTCATTGTCCAGCTTTCACATGCATATGATGCGATTGAAAATACTGTGGCTTGGGTCAGGCACATGTTAGTCTTCAAGATGATATCTTTGCTCTTCAACACTTTAAAGAGGTTCTTTGCGGCAGATTTACCCAAAGCAATACTTTTTTTGATTTGACTGCTGCTTCCATGGCTGTTGATTGTAGATCCAAGTAAAATGAAATCCTTGACAACTTCAATATTTTCTCCATTTATCATGATGTTGCTTATTGGTCCAGATATGAGGATTTTTGTTTTCTTTATGTTGATGTGTGATCCATACTGAAGGCTGTGGTCTTTGATCTTCATCAGTAAGTGCTTCAAGTTGTTTTCAGTTTCAGCAAGCAAGGTTGTGTCATCTGCATAACGCAGGTTGTTAATGAGACTTCCTCTAATCCTGATGCCCCGTTCTTCTTCATGTAGTCCAGTTTCTCTTATTATTTGCGCAGCATACAGATTGAATGGGTATGGTGAAAGAATGCAACCCTGACACACACGTTTCCTGACTTTAAAACAATCAGTGTCTTCTTGTTCTGTCCAAACAATTGCGTCTTGATCTATGTAAAGGTTCCTCATAAGCACAATTAAGTGTTTTGGAATTCCCATCCTTTGCAATGTTATCCATAATTTGTTAGTCGAATGCCTTTGCATAGTCAATAAAACACAGGTAAACATCCTGCTTTTCTCTGCTTTCAGCCAGGATCCACCTGACATCAGCAATAATATCCCTGGTTCCACGTCCTCTTCTGAAAACGGCCTGAATTTCTGGCAGTTCCCAGTGAATATACTGCTGCAGCAGTTTTTGAATGATCTTCAGCAAAATTTTGCTTGTGCATAATATTAATGATATTGTTCTATAATTTCCACATTCGGTTGGATCGCCTTTCTTGGGAATAGACATAAATATGGATCTCTTCCAGTCAGTTGGCCAGGAAGCTGTCTTCCATATTTCTTGGCATAGACGAGTGAGCACCTCCAGCACTGCATCTGTTTGTTGAAACATCTCAGTTGATATTCCATCAATTCCTAGAGCCTTGTTTTTAGCCAATGTCTTCTACTGTTTAGAAGGCACTTAAAAATATTGGATTAGTGAATAAATGAATGAATACCTGAAACTGAATATTTTGAAAGCAATATAGTTTAAACCCCGCCTCCCCCCCAAAAAAACTCATTTCCATCTAGTTGATTTATGTTGATTTATTAAAAATAAAATATTAGTGGCTATTAATTCGTATTCTGAAGCTGAACTGCTAAGCACTGAATGTAGCTTTGCCACTTATCAACCATAAAACCACAAGAAAGCTATTAAACCTCTCTCTGCTTCAGTTTTCCCATCTATTAAAAGAGGATAACAATAGGTTTAACAATAGTACCTATAAAATAGAATTGTTTTTAAGGATTAAATGTTTTAATATAAAGTGCTTTTAATAGTGCCTAATACCAGGTGTGGAAACCCTGGTGGCATAGTGGTTAAGTGCTACAGCTGCTAACCAAGAGGTCAGCGGTTCAAATCCGCCAGGCGCTCCTCGAAAACTCTATCAGGCAGTTCTTCTCTGTCCTATGGGGTCGCTATGAGTTGGAATCGACTCAACGGCAGTGGGTTTGTTTCTTTTGGTTAATACCCTGTGTTACATAACTTTTAATTATTCAAATTTTTTTTGAAATTCAGTTCATCGTATTTATAACCTTTCAAATGAATTCCTCCCCTTTAATGTCTAAGACAATTAATGGCAAGACTGTCCAACCAGTTTTTCAAGCCAGAAAACTTCTTCATTCCTCTCTCTTGCCCATTTCCTTCTATATATGCAAGTGGTCACTAATTCTTTAGATGTCAGCTAAGGAACTTTTTGTTTCTTTTCATTGAATCATCTTTTGAGAAGTTTTCACATTTACTTGTATTTAGCTTATTTGATGACATTTTAATGCATAATTACAACATTACTGTGTTTAATTTTTTCTTGGTTATTTATATATTATTTTATTGCTTGTCTCTAACATGAAAATTTAATAATATAATAAATGATTAATAAATATTTTTGAAGTAACTTAACCAAAGACTATATTTTAGAAGAAAAACAAATATGACATACGTAATCACTTTTTAATTTTTAATCACTTTATACAGCAATATATCATTTATATATGTGGGGGCAGATCTCTTCCAGTAGGTCAGCCTGGTAGCTGTCTTCCAAATTTCTTGGCATAGGTAAGTGCGCACCTCCAATGATGCATCACTTTGTTGAAATATCTCAGTTGGTATTCCATCAATTCCTGGAGTCTTGTTTTTCACCAATGCCTTCAGTGCAGCTTGGACTTCTTCCGTCAGTATCATCAGTTCTTGATCATATGTTACCTTCTGAAATCGAAAGTCAACAATTTTTTTTTTTTTTTGGTATAGCCAACAAAGGAGATCCAATAGAATACGGAAATTATCAAACAATATCATTAATAGCACATGTAAGTAAAAATTTTGCTGAAGATATTTCAAAAACAGTTGCAGCAGTATGTTGACAAGGAACTGCCAGATATTTAAGCTGGATTTATAAAAAGACGTGGAATATGGGATAGCATTGCTGATGTCAGAGGGATATTGGCTGAAAGCAGAGAACACCAGAAACATATTTACCTGTGCCTATTATTGACTATGGAAACCCTGGTGGCATAGTGGTTAAGTGCTATGGATGCTAACCAAAGGGTCAGCAGTTTGAATCTACCAGGTGCTCCTTGGAAACTCTATGGGGAAGTTCTACTCTGTCCTGCAGGGTCGCTATCAGTCGGAATGGACTCGACGGCACTGGGTTTGGTTTGGTTGGTATTATTGACTATGCAAAGGCATTTGACTGTGTGGATCATAACAAACTGGATAACATTGCAAAGAAAGGAAATCCCAGACCACTTAATTGGGCTCATGCAGAACCTGTACATAGACCAAGAGTCAGTCATTTGAATAGAGTAAAGGGATACTGCTGGTTTAAAATTAGAAAAGGTGTGTGTCAGGGTTGTACCCTTTCAGCCTATTTATTCAGTCTGTATGCTGAGCAAATAATCTGAGATGCTGGACTATGTGAAGAAGAATGTGGCATCAGGATTGGTGGAAGATTCATTAACAATCTGCAATATGTAGATGATACAACCTTGTTTGCTGAAAGTGAAGAGGATTTGAAGCACTTACTGATGAAGATCAAAGACTACAGGATTCACATCAACATAAAGAAAACAAAATCCTCACAAATGGACCTATAAGCAACATCATGATAAATGGAGAAAATATTGAAGTTGTCCAACATTTCATTTTACTTGTTCCACAATCAAAGCCCATGGAAGCAGCAGTTAAGATCAAATGACACATTGCATTGGGCAAATCTTCTGCAAAAGACATCTTTAAAGTATGGAAAAAGCAAAGATGTCACTTTGAGGATTAAGATGCACCTGACCCAAGTCAGGGTATTTTCAGTGTTCTCAAATGCATGCAAAAGATGGACAATGAATAAGGAAGACCGAAGAAGAATTGATGCCTTTGAATAATGGTGTTAGTGAAGAATATTGAAGATATTATGGACTGTCAGAAGAACAAGTCTGTCTTGGAAGAATTACAGCCAGAGCGTTCCTTGGACGTTAAGATGGTGAGACTTCATCTCATGTACTTTGGACATGAAGCCCTGGTGGTGCAGTGGTTAAGAGTTTGGCTGCTAACCAAAAGTTCAGCAGTTGGAATCCACCAGGTGCTCCTTGGAAGCCCTATGGGGCAGTTCTACTCTGTCCTCTAGGGTCGCTATGAGTTGGAATTGACTTGATGGCAATGGGTATAATGGGTACCTTGGACACTTTATCAGGAGGGACTAATCCCTGGAGAAGGATATCATGCTTGGTAAGGTAGGGGGTAAGCAAAAAAGAAGACCCTCAATGAGATGGATTGACACGGTGACTGAAACAATGGGCTCAAACATAGCATTGATTGTGGGGATGGTGCAGGGTTGAGCAGTTTCCTTCTGTTGTTCATAGGGTTGCTATGAGTCTGAACCAACTCCAGGGCACTTAACAACAACACCATGTGGGGGCCAGGGGTGGAGATTTTTCATAAAAGTGGACTTCGTTAGAAATTTTTATCTCTTTTAGGGAAGTCTTATGTGGTTAATGGTGCATTTAGCTTTAGGCTTATAACGTCTATACCAAAAAACCAAATCAGTTGCCATCAAGTCGATTCAAACTCAGAGCAACGAAAACTACTAAAACTACTTATGGAAGACTGAAATTTCTCCATAATTAGATTCCACAGGCAATTCATGATCCTCTTTGTCACTTTGATGTCTGGTAAGTGGCAAAGTGACTTTTTTTTTTTTTTTTTAATGTGGTTGTTGTTTCTCCCAGATAGTCCCCAGGAGGTTAATGAGTTAATGAGTCCTGAAATGCTCAAGTGGTCAGAGAAAGAAAAAGAAATAGGGAGAAGGAAAAAGCCAGAAATCCATACAGGAAAAGCAATATTTGAGTGTTTTTTAAGGTAAACTATGTTTAAGAATTATAAACATTTTATCGATTTAAGTAATTTATTATACACTGTATGAAAGAGATGAGAAGTATTTCTCCCCCTCCCCGGGACATAGCAGAAATCATATAGGGTTTATCTCTTAAAAGGTGGTTGACAGAGGAAAAATTAAGAGTTTTGAGCCTTAGCTTCCTCATCTGTAAACTAGAGTTATAAAACTATATGACAGAGAAGCTGTGAAGATTCAATGAAGCAGTGTACATGAAGTGTCTTGTATCTGATACATGTGTTGTTTTCATAACAATTTTCCTTGTGGTTAACTTAGTGATAATGAGCTTTCTACTTAGCAAAATTATTAATTTTGTGACGTTAGTCAAAGAAGTTATTTGTCTTTATGGTGCTAATTCATTTCAAATGTTTTTTTTCCTTAACTGTAATCTTTTTAATTTTATTTATTTTGCTGTTGTTGAGAATATACAAAGGAAAACATGAACCAATTCAACAATTTTTACATGGACCATTTAGTGACATTGATTACATTCTCTGAATTGTGCAGCCCTCCTCAACTTTTACAAAACAATAACTTGTAAACTGTATATTTGTAGAAAGTTGCAGAAACTAATCAATTTTAGCCTTGTTGTCAATACAAACCTGTCTTTGTGTCCTGACCTCTAAGTTAGAAATAAAGCTTATAATCTTTTTCGTTTTGTTCTTTTATGCCTCATTAGCCATTATGGCTAGTAACACTAATTGAATGATTTTGAACTGGCCTCAAACAAACTCATCTTGTTAACACATTAAAAAATTACTACTGGCTTTAAATGCCAGAATAGTTAATATCAACAAGCCATTTTAGTGAAAGATATTTGAATTGTTCATTTGCTTTATTTGTCCTATTTTTGTATTCCTTCCCCAGGAGGAACCAATCCTGTTGAGAAAGCTCAAGCTGGAATGCAAATGTTTATTAAATGTTTATTCAAACCTTGCAGTCACAGGTGAACCGACTGCAGTGCCCGCACATTGCAGTCTGACTATTAGGTGCCATTGTCTGAGAAGCTTTTCCCAGTAGATGACTATAATGAAGAAGTCGATGACCTGTAAATTACAACTAAAATGCTCCAGCTAGTCTTGTAGATGAATACTTTTGATTATCATCTACGATACCCAGAGCTCAAATTCTGTTTAGGCAAAGACTTTAGATTTTGTTGTCACTATTATTGTTGCTTGGCTATTTTTGATAAAAAGTTTTAAAAAGGTGAATATAAAGCATACAGGGCTTGAATTTTTTTTTTTTTTTATTGCTAACTTCATAAAACAGAAGTCAGCCAATTAAGAAAAAAAAAACCTGATGTATATTTTTATGCTAATTAATTTTTTAATTAGATCATCATAAGACAATCGATGGCCACACTGGGATGGCTGTATATAAAAATAAGCCCAAATCAAATTTCTTCAGCAGTTTTACGCATTGTATTTTCCTGTTTTGCACATTTAATAGTCATGGTTGATTGTTCTTAACTTTTATATTAATTACTTGGCTACCATCTGATAGCCATGGTTTGGGGAGCCATAACTCATCAAAATGTGAGCAGAATTCCTCCAAGCACTCCCAGAGATTCATCAAAATTCATGCCTACTTTTCTAATAATCAACACGCATAATTTTGATGTAGACTGTGCCTTTAAAAAAATCATCATAAAGCAATTAAAAAAGTGACACCTCTGCATTTAAGTGGCAAATAACTTTATTGTTAAAACTCTGGTTAAAACTTTGATATATTCATTTTCATTTCTTGGAGCCTTATAGGAAAACAGCATAAACAACACATTAAACTATGCAACTTATGTGGAGAATCTCAGCTTCATTAAGCAAATGTTAAAAAGTATTTTGTACAGCCTTGAAAAGTATCATAATAGATGCCATTTGAAAAGTAGGACATTTACACTATTTAGTGTATTCTTTCTCATGCAGTCTGTTTTCACCTTGGGCATGAATAATCCAAAATAAGAAATATTTCAAAGGATGCTTGTGACTGAGGTTGGAAACACTAAAAGAATTCACTTTTGCATCCAATCTTCCTTTCTTGGCACCCTTTCAGCCGAGTTTTAATAGGAATATTAGAACAAGGTTTAAATCTGTTCTTCCAAAAAATCTTGGGGTGTGGTAGAATATAACTATGAGTAGGAAAAAAAATATGACAGAAGAGACTTTTGATTTTAACATTGCCTTTTAAATGCTCTTTTTTCCTGTCCCAGCTCCTTCTCTTCTTCCCCTTTTCTCCTCCTCGCACCACTTTTTGTGAAAGTACAACTGAGCACCATCAGGTCATGTTAGTCATTTCCTTCTATCAGTCAGTAAGACCGTCTTATTCTAAAAACTGCCTTTCCAGTATTAAAATCCTCTTGTGAGCCTGAGCTCTGCTACCTGTTAATGTCTACTATTTTCTGTTAAGGTGTTTAAAGTTCCTACTGGACTAGTGCTTATATTTTAGTATTACACTTTAACATTATCCTTTTGAGATGTGCTTTTAACACAAACAAGGAGACTAATTATAGACATTTCTGTCTCTAGGGTAAGCACACATTACAGAGATTTGAGACATATGGAAAGGATGCCCCTGATTCTATCTATTTTATGGAGTGCTTTTACATTAGGTGGCAAGGAAAAGCCAGTTTATAAAATTAGCAAGTGGCACCGGTTATCTACAAAATTTGTATAGAAGAAAGAAAACTAGAAGATTTAAGAATCAAATGGGCCCTTCTTGACTTGAATGGCTGACCAGGGAATTAAAGAAGTGTGTCCAACTTCAAAACTCAATCCACATTTCTTTGTGAAATACTCGACCAAAAACTATGTTGATATATTTTTTCCTATAAGATCATGAAGTAGAAACTTGGAAATGGACCAATTTGGACACTAAGTTTATAGGTAATAGTTTAAGAGTAAATTTATTTTGACTACCTAAAAATGCTAGTAATACCAACACTTCTCTCATTGAAACTATCCTTTGAAAGCAATATTGACAGTCAGTGAGAGATGCAAGAAAGGATGATACTAATTATTGAATAGTTGGGTGGTTTAACTCTTGCGGGAATAACTATTACACTGTTGAGGAGAATGTAATCAATGAGTGCAAATTTGTAAGAAAGAAACAACTAGATAAATAAAAGGAGAGTAAATAATGTCAGCTATAATTCACAAGTATTTTAAAGATTCACCAAAGCACAAACATACCAGTGAATAAAACAATAATAAGCATACTAATATGAATTTGGCAGACACTAGCACAGTTTTGAAATTGCAAGTGGCTTTCCTCAGTATTTCAGACTGTCTGCAACAGTGGATTTACTAGTAAAGGGTTTCTGATATTTCTGGTTCACAGCACGTCTCATTACCCACCTGCTGTTCTCCTCATGAACTTAACCTCTTAACCAAAAGCACCACCTGGTATATATCATTTGAATATTAGGAAACATAATTGTTTATCTCTTGGAGTTTATGTTATCAATTCAAAAGCTTTGTCTTTGAATCAGTTAAGAATGCATTATCAGGATATATGAAAAAGTCCCCTCTTATAGTACTTATTTGTGAGACTCTATCATGTAACCTATAATAGGCTTTTACTGTAATGTATTTGGATATAAATAACAGTATGTTTAGACTTGCCTTTTGAAGGGTTTTCATGTTTTCTTACCATCCTTTACGACCTTTTTAAGTGCAAGAATTTTGCTTTTGTAATTTCAGTAAAATTAAATGGGATATATCAGTTACAATGGCAGTTAGATCAAAATAAAAACTGAGATATTACCGGGAAATACTGTATGATTATACATAGTCACATAGTTTTGAAGAATAACTAGATTAAAGAACTCTACAGCATGTTTCATGTTAAGTGCAGAATACAATTATCAGAGTATGGTTTTCTTAAGTAATGAATGAAAGTCCACCTTTCCTTTTCACAAATATAAATGGACTAAAGATACTTTGACTTACTACATTCCACAAAGAAACCTGAATTTCGTACCTGAGATTTGACAGAGTTCTAAAATACAATACTCACCCAAATGCACTGTAATTAACTTGGAAATGGTTTCCGTCCCCAATTCTTAGACTTTTGAGTGTAGAGCTTACTACATGCTAGTTAACTTTGTTAAAAAAGGGAAGATCATCATTTATTAATTGCAGAAATTGATACAAAATCTTAACAATGTTCATAATTTAATGAAAGAAAATATTACCAGAAATAACAATATTTGTTATATATTAAAATACATATAATTTTAATACTCTTACATGGCCTGAACTTAAATGATACTTATCTTTTACTAAGCTTTCTAGGGAGATGCAATTTAATAATTATTTCCTGACAAGTAAAATTAGAAATATCCAGAATCACGAAAATTGAGACAAACGTGTACAGTCATGCATCCCTTAACATCCACGATACATTCTGTGATATGGGATGTTATGTGATTTGGACGTTGTGCAACACCTAGTTTACCTAAGGTTTCAATGGGTTCTTCTGCTGCTCTCACATCAGCACTCAGACTCACCACTCACTTTCGTATTAAGCAGCAAAAAATGTTTGAAGTGCTTGAAGTACCCAGAGCTAGCACTAAACTCGATATTGTAACCTGGTCTTGCTCTTTCTTTAAGCGCCTCGAACAAGCTTCCTGCCTTAGCAAATGAAGATCATCAACATGCTGAGAGGGATTCACTTCTGTGTTTGGCCCTCAATCCGCGTCATTAACAATTTCTCTATATCTGATATAGTTCCCTCTCACATTGTCCTTGGTTGTGTAGCTTTTGGTGGAGACAATCCTTTCACAACTTGGAGAATTTTTTCTTTGTTTTTGAGGTTACATCCACTATGTCCCATTCTTCAATCAGAATTTCTGAACTCTATTATAATCTTAGGAGAACAAGAGCATATATGAGGTCAAAAGTTGCAGGAATGGACACTATGCAGCGCACGACTGTATTTGTATGGTGTATATCCAATAAATTTCTCTGCCTTTAATCCCTACATGCTCTTTCATTCAAAGGCCAGAGCCATCTTTATTATATTAACAGCATTGTGGCTTCTCTAACTGTAAATAAAATAATATATATGTATGTATGTATAGGGTCTATATGGTCTCTATGGGTCAGAATAAACTCGATGGCACTGGGCTTCTGGATGTATGTGTATGTACATATATGCATGTATACATTATTTCATATTTATATGGCACAATGGTTACGTGTTTGGCTGCTTGAACCCACCAGGCAGTCCTCAGGAGAAAAGACCTAGTGATGTGTTCCATAAAGAATAAGCCTAGGAAACACTATGGGGTATTTCTACTCTGCCCTATAGAATAGGATTACTATGAATTGGAATCAACTCACAGCATGCAACAACAGCGATGACATATATATATGTATACACACATATTTTTTTATATACATACATATATACACTATTCTCATATATAGCAGAATATATGGGAATATTCTGTTCTGTTATCTTGAGAACATTTTTACCTTTTAAAGCTACCTCATTTTAGAATCCATAAACCAGAATGCTCCTTAGAAGCAAGTATGGCGAGGCTATGTCTCACATACATTGGACATGTTATCAGGAGGGATCAGTCCTTGGAGAAGGACATTATGCTTGGTGATGTAGACAGTCAGCAAAAAAGAGGAAGTCTCTCAACTAAATGGATTGACATAGTGGCAGCAACAACGGATTCAAGCATAACGGTGATTGTGAGAATGGCACACGACGGGGCAGTGTTTCATTCTGTTGTATATAAGGTCACTATGAGTCGGAACCAACTCAACGGCACCTAACAACAATAACAATATCTTTTAAGATGGCTTGATTGTCATAATATCCAATACTCTGTATTGACCCATGCTCTAAAACATCAAAGAAATACATCATAGCTTCCAAGAACCTTAGAAACCCTATATTGTTAAAACTTTCATAGTATTTGTATATATACATTTCCATACATATGGATTGCTTTTTAAGTTTTTGACAGTAAATATCCATTTTTGTATCTTTATAAATTCATCAAAGCCTATTTTATACATAGTAGGTTCATAGAATAAACTGAGCGTGTCTATTTCTTCTCATTGAGCGAAAGCAATATAAGACATTTAGTAGTAACGTGATGGAAGTATTCGATTAAGCACAACCATAGCATTTGCACATAAAGTTATTTTTCTTTCAGTCATGTCATTATTCAGATATTTTAGTTATTACGATCATAAGTATAAATTTTCTAAATATATTTTTATACTTGTATATAAATCTCAGCATTACATTTTTGGGAATGATCTCATGTCAGAACGTAGATTCATGGCATCATAGAGCAATTGAATAGTTAAAGGGAATTGAGATGTTGTAAAATTGGTACGAAGTCAGCTATTAGTAGGCCTTAAGAGAAATTTGAATTTCTTTTTTTATTTTAACTTATTTATTTTATTGTGCTTTAAGTGAGAGTTTACAGTTCAAGTTAGTTTCTCATACAAAAATGTACACACACGTTGTTATGCGACCCTAGCTCCTCTCCCTATAACAAGACATCACACTTCCCCTTTTCGCCCTGTATTTCCCATGTCCATTCAACCAGCTCCTGTCCCTTTCTACCATCTCATCTCGCCTTCAGACAGGGGCTGCCCATTTAGTTTTACTATCTACTTGAGCAAAAAAGCACACTCTTCACAAGTATCATTTTATGTCTTATAAAAAAACCCCTAACCTAATGCTGTTTTACAGTCCCGTCTAATCTTTCTCTAAAGAGTTGGCCTCTGGAATGGTTTTAGTTTTGGGCTAACAGACAATCTAGGGGGCATGTCTTCTGGGGTCCCTCCAATCCCAGTCAGACCATTAAGTCTGGCCTTTTTACTAGAAATTTAGTTCTGGATCCCACTTTTCTCCTGCTCTGTCAGGGACTCTTCGTTGTGTTCCCTTTCTGGGCAGTCATTGGTGGTAGCCAGACACCATCTAGTTCTTCTGGTCTCAGGCTGATGGAGTCTCTGGTTTATATGGCCTTCCTGCCTCTTGGGCTCATATTTTCCTTATGTCTTTGGTGTTCTTTATTCTCCTTTGTTCCAGGTGGTTTGGGACCAATTGATGCATCTTAGATGGCTGCTTGCTCGCTTTTAAGACCCCAGAGGCCACTCATCTAAGTGGGATGCAGAATATTTTCTTAATAAACTTTGATATGCCAATTGACCTAGATGTCCCCTGAAACCGTGGTCCCCAGACACCTGCCCCTGCTACTCTGTCTCTTGAAGTGTTTGGTTGTATTCAGGAAACTTCTTAGCTTTTGGTTTAGTCCAGTTATGCTGACTTCCCCTGTATTGTGCATTGTCCTTCCCTTCACCTAAGATAATTCTTGTCTACTGTCTAGGTGATGAATACCTCTCTCCCTCCCTCCCCATCCTGGTAACCATAAAAGAATGTTTTCTTCTGTGTTTAAACCATTTTGAATTCTGATAATAGTGGTCTCATACAATATTTGCCCTTTTGTGACTGATTAATTTCACTCAGTATGATGCCTTCTAGATTCATCCATGTTATGAGATGTTTTGCAACTATCCTTGTTCTTTATCATTGTATAGTATTCCATTGTGTGAATAAACCACAATTTGTTTATCCATTTTTCTCTTGATGGACACCTAGGTTTTTTCCATATTTTGCTATTGTGAACAGTGCTGCAATGAACATGGTATGCATGCATCCATTCATATGACAGCTCTTATTTCTCTAGGATATATTCCAAGGAGTGGGATTGCTGGCTTATATGGTACTTCTACTTCTAGCTTTTTAATGAAGTGTCAAAACAATTTCCAAAGTGATTGTACCATTTTACTTTCCCACCAGTACTGTATAAGTGTTCCAGTCTCTCCACAACCTCTCCAACATTCATTATTTTGTTTTTTTGGATTAATGCCAGCCTTGTTGGGGTGATATGGTATCTCATTGTAGTTTTGATTTGTGTCGAAGAGAAATTTGAATTTCTTGGTAAACATACACATATTACAATTAGATAAAGCCAATATAGATAGCATCAAAGAGTATAGAAATCACCGTGTGTTATTCTTTTCTTTAAATCTAACAGATATATCCCAATTTAAACCAATATAGCTATACATGTTAAAACCCACTCCTCATATAAGTACCATGTAAAATGAGGAACAATTGATTAAAGCAATTATTTATACAACTCAATGTAACTTCACTTGGTTTCTACTATAACTTTGATATTTAACCGCCAAAATAAAATATCCAGAGTCACAGAGTAAAACAAATAGCAATTATACCAGACTGTCTGTCAACTTCTGCAAGAAATGGCAGTACAGCAATTCCCTTGGAATCCATGAAGCTATTACAGCAGTTGTTTGCCTCCATCTCTGCTAAGGTTAACAGCAATCATAAGATACTTCTTTGGTTCATTTACTCAGGCTGTTGTTTAACACAGATTCAAAGCCAGATCACTGTTAAAATCAACTGAATTGCCACTTAGATATTAACATTATTAAGGATGCCCTTCTGCTAAAATGTGTCGCAAAGTATGTTATAGGTCAGCACACACTACTTCGCACTACTTCAGCAATTAATTATAAGACCTAGTGTGAGTGTGTGTGTATGTGTGTGTGTACATATGGTTTTCATAGCAGTAAGCTGACTCGACGGCACTGGGGTGGTGGGGTAAGTGGTGTTAAATTTAGTGTTCTAAGCTTCAAAGATTATATTCCTTGTCATTAAAGCCATTTGCTCTTTGATCTCCTTAATGAATGCATTTGGAAATACTGAATAATCATCCCATGAATTTACGCATTCTTATCAGTGTTAAAAGCCCACTCATATGCATTATTCCACTTGAAAATTACTTCTGTACAAGCCAATGAGGTTGTATCAAATCAGGAGTGAGATAGAGAGCCAGATGTGGCAGGATTATCACCGTAACAGGTATTTGATCTGAGGGATCACAGAGATGCCATTAAGAATAGACAGAGAGGCGGAGCCAAGATGGCGGACTAGGCAGACGCTACCTTGGATCCCTCTTACAACAAAGACACGGAAAAACAAGTGAATCGATCACATACATAACAATCTATGAACCCTGAACAACAAACACAGATTTAGAGACGGAGAACGAACTAATATGGGGAGCAGCGATTGTTTCCAGAGCCTGGAGCCAGCGTACCAGTCAGGTACGGCACAAGCACAGAGACCTGCTCCACCCCCCTGAACTAACCCCGGGAGGGGGACCAGCCGGTTCCACGGGCGGCGTGGGATGCAGCCGGTAGGAGAAGTCCCCGGGAGGCAGTGACTGGTCTTGGAGCAGAAAGAGCAGCATCTGAGCCGGGGAACCGTCCCGCAGGGATTTGGACTGGACGCAGGTACGCCATAAACACGGAGAGTTGCTCCACCCCCCTGAACTAACCCCGGGAAGGGGACCAGCCGGGTCGCGCGGGCAGCGTGGGACGCAGCCGGTAGGAGAAGTCCCCGGGAGGCAGCGACTGGTATTGGAGCAGGGAGAACAGCGTCCCAGCCGGGACACTCAGTCACGGCACAAGCATGGGGAACTGCTCCACCCATCTGAACTAACCCCGGGAGGAGACCCAACTGGTTCTCGGGGGCGGCACGGCCACGCGGCTGGAGGGATGAGAAGTCCCCGGGAGGCAGCGACTGATTTTGGAGTCGAGAGTGCACCGTCCCAGTAGGGGAGCCTTGACGCTGGGCGTGGGGCTGGAAGCGGAGGATCTGACCGTGACTCCAGCGGGCCAGACCCCCCAGGGGCAATCTCCACACAGCCAGCACACATAGGTGACGCGCCCGCGGGAATCTCAGATATAATAGTCATTACAAGCAAGACAAGCAACTCTGGCTATATTCTGAGGTGCTACTCTCCTATCTCTCTATTCCCTCCCCCACCCTCCCCAGGCGGCTTCATTAACATCTGAATAGCCTGAGCCAGAGGGAGAACTCTGATAGGGATCTGACTGCATTTTTTTTTTTAGCGGATTTTCTGGAAAAACTAGTTTCCCAGTGATGGCTCGGAGACAACAATCCATATCAAACCACTTAAAGAAGCAGACCGAGACAGCTTCTCCAACCCCCCAAACAAAAGAATCAAAACCTTTCCCGAATGAAGATACAATCTTGGAATTATCAGATACAGAATATAAAAAACTAATTTACAGAATGCTTAATGATATCACAAATGAAATTAGGATAACTGCAGAAAAAGCCAAGGAACACACTGATAAAACTGTTGAAGAACTCAAAAAGATTATTCAAGAACATACTGGAAAAATTAATAAGTTGCAAGAATCCATAGAGAGACAACATGTAGAAATCCAAAAGATTAACAATAAAATAACAGAATTAGACAACGCACTAGGAAGTCAGAGGAGCAGACTCGAGCAATTAGAATGCAGACTGGGACATCTGGAGGACCAGGGAATCAACACCAACATAGCTGAAAAAAAATCAGATAAAAGAATTAAAAAAAATGAAGAAACCCTAAGAATTATGTGGGACTCTATCAAGAAGGATAACCTGCGGGTGATTGGAGTCCCAGAACAGGGAGAGGGGACAGAAAACACAGAGAAAATAGTTGAAGAACTCCTGACAGAAAACTTCCCTGACATCATGAAAGACGAAAGGATAGCTATCCAAGATGCTCATCGAACCCCATTTAAGATTGATCCAAAAAGAAAAACACCAAGACACATTATCATCAAACTCACCAAAACCAAAGATAAAGAGAAAATTTTAAAAGCAGCCAGGGAGAAAAGAAAGGTTTCCTTCAAAGGAGAATCAATAAGAATATGTTCTGACTACTCAGCAGAAACCATGCAGGCAAGAAGGGAATGGGACGACATATACAGAACACTGAAGGAGAAAAACTGCCAGCCAAGGATCATATATCCAGCAAAACTCTCTCTGAAATATGAAGGCGAAATTAAGATATTTACAGACAAACACAAGTTTAGAGAATTTGCAAAAACCAAACCAAAGCTACAAAAAATACTAAAGGATATTGTTTGGTCAGAGAACCAATAATACCAGATATCAGCACAACACAAGGTCACAAAACAGAACGTCCTGATATCAACTCAAATAGGGAAATCACAAAAACAAACAAATTAAGATTAATTAAAAAAAATAATAAATACACATAACAGGGAATCATGGAAGTCAATAGGTAAAAGCTCACAATAATCAAAAAGAGGGACTAAATACAGGAGGCATTGAACTGCCATATGGAGAGTGATACAAGGCGATATAGAACAATACAAGTTAGGTTTTTACTTAGAAAAATAGGGGTAAATAATAAGGTAACCACAAAAAGGTATAACAACTCTATAACTCAAGATAAAAACCAAGAAAAACGTAACGACTCAACTAACATAAAGTCAAGCACTATGAAAATGAGGATCTCACAATTTACTAAGAAAAACGTCTCAGCACAAAAAAGTATGCGGAAAAATGAAATCGTCAACAACACACATGAAAAGGCATCAAAATGACAGCACTAAAAACTTATTTATCTATAATTACCCTGAATGTAAATGGGCTAAATGCACCAATAAAGAGACAGAGAGTCACAGACTGGATAAAGAAACACGATCCATCTATATGCTGCCTACAAGAGACACACCTTAGACTTAGAGACACAAACAAACTAAAACTCAAAGGATGGAAAAAAGTATATCAAGCAAACAATAAGCAAAAAAGAAGAGGAGTAGCAATATTAATTTCTGACAAAATAGACTTTAGACTTAAATCCACCACAAAGGATAAAGAAGGACACTATATAATGATAAAAGGGACAATTGATCAGGAAGACATAACCATATTAAATATTTATGCACCCAATGACAGGGCTGCAAGATACATAAATCAAATTTTAACAGAATTGAAAAGCGAGATACATACCTCCACAATTATAGTAGGAGACTTCAACACATCACTTTCGGAGAAGGACAGGACTTCCAGTAAGAAGCTCAACAGAGACACGGAAGATCTAATTACAACAATCAACCAACTTGACCTCATTGACTTATACAGAACTCTCCACCCAACTGCTACAAACTATACTTTTTTTTCTAGCGCACATGGAACGTTCTCTAGAATAGACCACATATTAGGTCATAAAACAAACCTTTGCAGAGTCCAAAACATCGAAATATTACAAAGCATCTTCTCAGAACACAAGGCAATAAAACTAGAGATCAATAACAGAAAAACTAGGGAAAAGAAATCAAATACTTGGAAAATGAACAATACCCTCCTGAAGAAAGACTGGGTTATAGAAGACATCAAGGAGGGAATAAGGAAATTCATAGAAAGCAACGAAAATGAAAGTACTTCCTATCAAAACCTCTGGGACACAGCAAAAGCAGTGCTCAGAGGCCAATTTATATCAATAAATGCACACATACAAAAAGAAGAAAGAGCCAAAATCAGAGAACTGTCCCTACAACTTGAACAAATAGAAAGTGAGCAACAAAAGAATCCATCAGGCACCAGAAGAAAACAAATACTAAAAATTAGAGCTGAACTAAATGAATTAGAGAACAGAAAAACAATTGACAGAATTAACAAAGCCAAAAGCTGGTTCTTTGAAAAAATTAACAAAATTGATAAACCATTGGCTAGACTGACTAAAAAAATACAGGAAAGGAAACAAATAACCCGAATAAGAAATGAGAAGGACCACATCACAACAGAACCAAATGAAATTAAAAGAATCATTTCAGATTATTATGAAAAACTGTACTCTAACAAATTTGAAAACCTAGAAGAAATGGATGAATTCCTGGAAAAACACTACCTACCTAAACTAACACATTCATAAGTAGAACAACTAAATAGACCCATAACAAAAAAAGAGATTGAAACGGTAATCAAAAAACTTCCAACAAAAAAAAGCCCTGGCCCAGACGGCTTCACTGCAGAGTTCTACCAAACTTTCAGAGAAGAGTTAACACCACTACTACTAAAGGTATTCCAAAGCATAGAAAATGACGGAATACTACCCAACTCATTCTATGAAGCCACCATCTCCCTGATACCAAAACCAGGTAAAGACATTACAAAAAAAGAAAATTATAGACCTATATCCCTCATGAACATTGATGCAAAAATCCTCAACAAAATTCTAGCCAATAGAATCCAACAACACATCAAAAAAATAATTCACCCTGATCAAGTGGGATTTATACCAGGTATGCAAGGCTGGTTTAATATCAGAAAAACCATTAATGTAATCCATCACATAAATAAAACAAAAGACAAAAACCACATGATCTTATCAATTGATGCAGAAAAGGCATTTGACAAAGTCCAACACCCATTCATGATAAAAACTCTTACCAAAATAGGAATTGAAGGAAAATTCCTCAACATAATAAAGGGCATCTATGCAAAGCCAACAGCCAATATCACTCTAAATGGAGAGAACCTGAAAGCATTTCCCTTGAGAACGGGAACCAGACAAGGATGCCCTTTATCACCGCTCTTATTCAACATCGTGTTGGAAGTCTTAGCCAGGGCAATTAGGCTAGACAAAGAAATAAAAGGTATCCGGATTGGCAAGGAAGAAGTAAAGTTATCACTATTTGCAGATGACATGATTATATACACAGAAAACCCTAAGGAATCCTCCAGAAAACTACTGAAACTAATAGAAGAGTTTGGCAGAGTCTCAGGTTATAAAATAAACATACAAAAATCACTTGGATTCCTCTACATCAACAAAAAGAACACCGAAGAGGAAATAACCAAATCAATACCATTCACAGTAGCCCCCAAGAAGATAAGATACTTAGGAATAAATCTTACCAAGGATGTAAAAGACCTATACAAAGAAAACTACAAAGTTCTACTCCAAGAAATTCAAAAGGACATACTTAAGTGGAAAAACATACCTTGCTCATGGATAGGAAGACTTAACATAGTAAAAATGTCTATTCTACCAAAAGCCATCTATACATTTAAGGCACTTCCGATCCAAATTCCAATGTCATATTTTAAGGGGATAGAGAAACAAATCACCAATTTCATATGGAAGGGAAAGAAGCCCCGGATAAGCAAAGCACTACTGAAAAAGAAGAAGAAAGTGGGAGGCCTCACCTTACCTGACTTCAGAACCTATTATACAGCCACAGTAGTCAAAACAGCCTGGTATTGGTACAACAACAGACACATAGACCAACGGAACAGAATTGAGAACCCAGACATAGATCCATCCACGTATGAGCAGCTGATATTTGACAAAGGACCAGTGTCAATTAACTGGGGAAAAGATAGTCTTTTTAACAAATGGTGCTGGCATAACTGGATATCAATTTGCAAAAAAATGAAACAGGACCCATGCCTCACACCATGCACAAAAACTAACTCCAAGTGGATTAAAGACCTAAACATAAAGACTAAAACGATAAAGATCATGGAAGAAAAAAATTGGGACAACCCTAGGAGCCCTAATACAAGGTATAAACAGAATACAAAACATTACCAAAAATGATGAAGAGAAACCCGATAACTGGAAGCTCCTAAAAATCAAACACCTATGCTCATCTAAAGACTTCACCAAAAGAGTAAAAAGACCACCTACAGACTGGGAAAGAATTTTCAGCTATGACATCTCCGACCAGCGCCTGATCTCTAAAATCTACATGATTCTGTCAAAACTCAACCACAAAAAGACAAACAACCCAATCAAGAAGTGGGCAAAGGATATGAACACACATTTCACTAAAGAAGATATTCAGGCAGCCAACAGATACATGAGAAAATGCTCTCGATCATTAGCCATTAGAGAAATGCAAATTAAAACTACGATGAGATTCCATCTCACACCAGCAAGGCTAGCATTAATCCAAAAAACACAAAATAATAAATTTTGGAGAGGCTGCGGAGAGATTGGAACTCTCATACACTGCTGGTGGGAATGTAAAATGGTACAACCACTTTGGAAATCTATCTGGCGTTATCTTAAACAGTTAGAAATAGAACTACCATACAACCCAGAAATCCCACTCCTCGGAATATACCCTAGAGATACAAGAGCCTTCATACAAACAGATATATGCACACCCATGTTTATTGCAGCTCTGTTTACAATAGCAAAAAGTTGGAAGCAACCAAGGTGTCCATCAACGGATGAATGGGTAAATAAATTGTGGTATATTCACACAATGGAATACTACGCATCGATAAAGAACAGTGACGAATCTGTGAAACATTTCATAACATGGAGGAACCTGGAAGGCATTATGCTGAGCGAAATTAGTCAGAGGCAAAAGGACAAATATTGTATAAGACCACTATTATAAGATCTTGAGAAATAGTAAACCTGAGAAGAACACACACTTTTGTGGTTACGAGGTGGGGAGGGAGGGAGGGTGGGAGAGGGTTTTTTATTGATTAATCAGTAGATAAGAACTGCTTTAGGTGAAGGGAAAGACAACACTCAATACATGGAAGGTCAGCTCAATTGGACTGGACCAAAAGCAAAGAAGTTTCCGGGATAAAATGAATGCTTCAAAGGTCAGCGGAGCAAGCGCGGGGGCCTGGGGAACTTAGTTTGCGGGGACTTCTAAGTCAATTGGCAAAATAATTCTATTATGAAATCATTCTGCATCCCACTTTGAAATGTGGCATCTGGGGTCTTAAATGCTAACAAGCGGCCATCTAAGATGCAGCAATTGGTCTCAACCCACCTGGAGCAAAGGAAAATGAAGAACACCAAGGCCACACGACAACTAAGAGCCCAAGAGACAGAAAGGGCCACATGAACCAGAGACCTACATCATCCTGAGACCAGAAGAACTAGTTGGTGCCCGGCCACAATTGATGACTGCCCTGACAGGGAGCACAGCAGAGGACCCCTGAGGGAGCAGGAGATCAGTGGGATACAGACCCCAAATTCTCATAAAAAGACCAAACTTAGTGGTCTGACTGAGACTGGAGGAATCCCGGCGGCCGTGGTCCCCAGACCTTCTGTTGACCCAGGACAGGAACCATCCCAGAAGACAACTCATCAGAAATGAAAGGGACTGGTCAGCGGGTGGGAGAGAGACGCTGATGAAGAGTGAGCTAATTATATCAGGTGGACACTTGAGATTGTGTTGGCAACTCTTGTCTGGAGGGGGGATGGGAGGATAGAGAGAGAGGGAAGCAGGCAAAATTGTCAAGAAAGGAGAGACTGAAAGGGCTGACTCAAGAGGGGGAGAGTAAGTGGGAGTAGGGAGTGAGATGTATGTAAACTTATATGTGACAGACTGATTGGATTTGTAAACGTTCACTTGAAGCTTAATAAAAGTTATTAAAAAAAAAAAAAAGAATAGACAGAAAGCAGAAAAGAAACAGGCATTCCGATTAAGGAAGAAGAAACTGCCTCTGTCAGGCATTTGGCAGAGAGAAAGAATCCGTGGTGCTCGGCAAGCTGCAGAGGTCAGGGGGAGGCAGTAACTGTTCTTGTTCATGAGGTGTGAGGTGAGGCAACATGAAAAATAACAGTAAGTGGGTTACATGAACAGAAGCAAAAGGACTTTCTCATTTTTTTTTTTGATTCATATTTTTTTTGAAATAGTGTAGTACTGAGATTTTTAAGTTTTTTTTTTTTTTTTAATGGGCACGGTCATGTTATATTATCTTCATGAGGCTATTACATATTTACAATCAGATAATTAGGTTAACATATCTGAATATACAAATATTTGGTGTTTGAATCAACAATTTAAAGCAATTCTTGAAGTATCCAGATGCTAGTGAAAAGGGTGAAGCAAAAATTAAAGTCTATATCTATACACGTGCCTTTTACTTTATTGTCACAGATGAATCTAGCAATAAGAACATCTGCACTTGGAACAACTTATGCTTCACACTCAGATATCAGCAAATGAAAGAATAAAAATGTGAATTTTAAGCATTCTACTTAAATATTTCTCCATCTGGAAAAAATCCAATGCCGTAAAAATAGGGTTATTTCATCTTCACTGATAGGATTCATCTTTGGTTCTGCTTACACACACACAAAATAAAGTGAAGAATTGAAGCTATTATCAGATGATTCATGCTGCCAGAAAAATTACTTCAACAGCATGAATATACAGATAACTGGACCAATTTCCCATCTCACATTTGATACATTATTAGAATGTAAAGGAACCTTGGTAGCGTAGTGGTTAAGTGCTACGCTGCTAACCAAGAGGTTGGCAGTTCAAATCCACCAGGTGCACCCTGGAAACGCTATGGGGTGGTTCTACTCTGTCCTGTAGTGTTGCTATGAGTCAGAATCGACTCAACGGCAGTGGTTTTTTTAAATAAATTAATTTTTTCATGTTCATTTTAAATACATATTTTGCAGACAGTTTTTCAAGCTGTTTTGTGAAATTCCAATTTTCAAATGATATTTATATATTTATAAAATTCCTAGGGATTAGTGGATCTTTGAGTATTTAGGCATCCTACTCTATTTCATAAAATTGAGAAGGCACCAGAGAACCTGGAAGTTGGTGTTGTATCTTTTTTCTGATATATTAATAATATCAAACTTAGTAAGTTCAACCTGAGAAACTAGATGTTTTACTATCTAGAAGCAATAGGAATCTGCACGAACATGACTGATTTATAATTCTATTATTTCACACACTATGGTTGAGTGACTAATCAGTTCAGGAAACTGGTGTGATACGTTGAAAATATAGACAGGAACCCCTAGCTGTGGATGTAAAGATGGAGCCATACTTTCAGTTTCTCATGGATTCCAGACATCTGTAATCATGGAGGCTGGATGAACCCCTGAAACTATTTCCCTGAGATAATCTTTAAACCTAAACCAAAAATATCCCCTGAAGTCTTCTTAAAACCAAATAATAGCCTAGCCTTTAGCGTTGTGATGGTTAAGATTGTGTGTCAACTTCACTGTGCCATGATTCTTAGTGTTTTGGCAGTCATATAAAGTTGTGATCATTTCCCTGTTGAGATTTGGTATGTGATCACCCTCCGCGACAGGGTCAGTCAATTGAAAGGGAGTTTCTTTGAGCGTGTGGACAGCATTGAATATAAGCAGACATTCTGGTAAGGGCTGGGGTTTTTGCTCATGCTGGATCGTGCATATGGCTCCTGTTGGTCTCATCTCCAGTTCTTGGGACTTGAGCTAGCAGCTTGCCTGCAGTCTTGCCTGCTAATCTTGGGATTCATCTATCCTTGCAGCGTATGAGCAAAAGCCCTGCTCTCTTACCTGATGTCCTTGGGCTTGCCAGCCCCTGTGGCTGTGTGAATCAGGATAAGCCTCTATTCTGACCCTCAGACTTGGGACATTCCAGCCTCTACAACTGCATAAGCCATTTCCTTGACTTAAATCTCTCTGCATATATGTATATTTATACATTTTATTGGTTTTACTTTTCTAGAGAACCCAGCCTAAGACAAGCATTATGCTTTTTTAAGAACTTCCTACATGGTATCAAAGTGACAACAACAATTCAAAAGATTAGATAGGAACCTTAGGGGCAGAAAGTTTATAATAACGGGGGAGGACAACTCAGAAAGGGAGAGTGAGAATAGTTGCATAACTTGAAGAAGGTAATCAATGTCACTGAATCGTACATGTAGAAATGATTGAACTGGTGTGTATTTTGCTGTGAATATGTTCAACAAGAACAAATAAAAAAATTCAAAAAGGTCTTAAGTGCGTTAAACAGGGCTCTTCTCTTCTGGGTGTTAACTATTTTTTCTTGAGTTTAATTAAACATTCCATAGTCCTGAGATGAGCACATTTTTATAATAAATAAGGTTTTTAGTTAGCTACCCCAAGTGCTTATAGCACTACCACTGAATGTATACCTTAGTAAACACAGCGTAAGTGATCATAGCTAAATATGGGATGATTCTGAATGATTGATATTTTGCACTATGGTGCGTTAAACAATTTCAACTTTGGCACAAGAAAATGTACACTGATCCACCAGATACCATCTGAACAATCATTTTTGTTGATTCTCAAAAATGTATGTAAATATTGAACGTTTTGTAACTGTTTCAATAGTATAATGACTTTTTTTTTTCCTATTGTCATTAAAGGAAATGTAGGAACCATGACAACCAAACACAGTCAGCTTGTTTGGGACCTGGGTTTGAAGGAACAAATGCAGGAAGTTGGAATGCTGACTAAATACTACATTTTCTTAAGTTCTTATTGTTACTGTTAGTTTTGCTAATGTTATTGTAGGAGAAAGAGATCTCATCCATTTGATTCACACTTACATACAAAATAATTACACGTGAAATTTATGACATGTGAGTTTTGCTTTAGAATACTCCAGTAAAGTAATAAAGTATATGGGCATAGAACTGAAACAAGATGGCCAATTTTGTAGTTTTGTCATGAGTACACAGGGGATAGGACTCTGAAGGATTGAAACTATTCACTTTACTTTTAGGAGCAGGAGTTTCTGTAAATGCTCATGTTCACCTTTATAATCCTCATAGCAACCCTATAAGGTGGGTACAGCTATTTTCTCCATGTTCCAGGTTTAAAACTAAGGCCCAGAGAAATTAGATAATTTGGTCATATATATCTCTGCAGATTTTAACAAATATATCACCTAACATCTCAAACAGGGATTAAAATTTTTTTTTTCTTCTCCTAAAAGTTAGCATCACATTTCTGAAAAATATGATTTATAATCCTAATATTACAGTGAGATCTAGACACATGGATGCTACCAATTTATTCTTTCCTTTAATTCTATTTTTTATCATTATAATGTCATGTCATTGTTAGAATAACTAGGTTGGCAAGATTTTGTCTCATTAGAAGCATGATTGAAATGTTAGAGGTAAAGCAAGGACATTTTTGAAGGGAACCAGAAAGATTATTTTAAAAAATGACATGGAAGGCAAAGATGGAGACATAATTTGATAAATAGTTCTTAAATGACAGAGAAGGGAGTTCTGTCCAAATATTTTCTGCTGTGCAAAAGTAATCCTTGATAATGATCCAGAGATTTTATAATGGCAATTTTATCCGGAAAGAGGGTCTCTCTCTCTCTCTTATCTAGCAATCATCTTTCATCTATCTATCTGTCTAGCTATTGATATACCTATCTTCTTATTAGCTTGGCCATTCTGTTCTCACTATGAGATACATTTTGCGTAAAAAAGAATGCATATGTTAAAAGTATGGCTTGATGGACACTTAAGAGCAAACTCCCATTTAACCATCACCTAGGAATGGAAATGGAGCCCTGGTGGCAAAGTGGTTAAGAGCTATGGCTGCTAACCAGAAGGTCAGCAGTTCAAATCCACCAGCCGCTCCTTGGAAATCTGATGGGGTAGCTCTACTGTGCCCTATAGGGTCATTATGAGTCGGAATCGACCTACAGTGAGTTTTTTTTTTGTTTGTTTGCTTGCTTTTTTTTTTGGTAAGAAAATAAAAGATCCTCAACACCCAAAAGCTCCTCATGAGTCACTTCACAACATAACCTCCTTCTTTAACTTTATGAGTAATCCAAATCCTGTCATATGTATTATTTGTAATAGGCGTATAAAACCCTGTGCATCCCTAAAATACAAAATTGTTTTCCGGTTTCTGAACTTAATATAAATGGAATGATATTACATTTACTATTTTGTGATGGCTTTTTTCATAGACTTTACATTTGTAAAATATATCCATATTGATCAATGTAGCTGCAACTTATTCATTTCCTTGCTTGTTTATATAATGCATCTATTTATACGTATTTCTGTGCTGGACTTTTAGGCAATTTCTAGTTCATCAAAACTCAATTGTGATAGCATATTTTAGTATATGTATCCTGGCACACATATACATTTCTCTTAAGTGAAAACCTAGGGATACAACTGATAAGTTATAGAGTGTGTGTATGTCCTCCTTAACTAAATAACAACAAACTTTTTACAAAGTAGTTGCATCAATTTACACTCCTACTTTTATTCATAAAAATTAAAATTAAATTTCAATTGCATTATAAATACTATAAGTTAATAGTTTTAATTTTACTTTAATTAAAATTAAATGATTTTGTATTTTAAATAGGAGTTTCAACATTTTAACATGGAATAATTTGTATGAGTGTCTTAATTAACTAGTGTCTCTGTAACAGAAAAACCAGAAGAAGGTGGCTTCAAAGACCAGAAATTAATTTTTTTTTAGGAGGCTAGAAGTCCAAATTCAGAGCACTTGCTATAGGGAAAAATGCTCACTCTGTGGGTTACAGAGGAAGATCATTGTTTCAACTTCTATAGTCTTGGCATCCATCGGCTCCTTGTTGTCACAAATTACATCTTTACACTTTGTGTGCCCAATAACTTAAATTTATAACTATTTTATGGATTTGTCCTTTAAATCACAAAGAACGTAAAAAACCGAGCAAAACCCCCAAATACAATAATACGTGCTTATATTTGCCCATCAAACTAACTTTACTGGAAATCTTTTTTTCCTCATATGACTTTTAGTTATTGTCTAATGTTCTTTTATTTCACTTTTGGCATGAAAAATCCTACATAATACATATTTCAGAGGAGATCTGTGACTGATATTGAAAAATCTGAAAGATATACAAAAAAAAAAAAATACTTCCCAATATTTTTTGAAGGGCACATCTCCAATTTTGTTTATTTTTAATGTTTTACTTTTACCTGTATTTTGAAAGGACAGTCTTGTCAGATACTGGATCTTGGTTGATGCAGTTTTTTCTTTGGTTTTGTTTTCCTTCAGCACTATAAATATGTCATCTCGCTGCCTTCTGGCCTCTACACTTTCTGCCGAGAAATCAGATGTTAACTTTATTGAGGATGTCTTGTATGTCACAGTAAGTTTCTCTCTTGCTACTTTCAAGATTCTCTCTTTGTCTTTAGTTTTCAACCAAAGTGTGATTACACTGTATCTTGGTGTGGATCTCAATGAGCTTATCCTATTTGTAGTTTTTCGTGTTTCTTAGATTTATAAATTCATGACTTTTGTATGATTTTAGAAGTTTTTGAACATTATTTCTTCAAACATTCTCTCAGCCCCTTTCTTTCTTATCCTACTGGTATTTGTATTACACACATATTGGTTGGCTTGCTGATGTTCCACAACCTCTTAAGACCTGCTCACTTTTCCTCATTTTTTCCCCTTTTATTCCTCAGACTCAATAATTTCAGTTGACCTATCATAAATCTTACTGATTCCTTAGTCTGCATGCTTAAATGTACTGTGGAACCACTTTAGTAATTTTTTTTCTAGTTATTATACTTTTCCATTCCAGAATTTTTGTTTGGTTAATTTTTGTAATTTATATCTCTGTATTCATATTCTCATCTTGTTAATAGATCATTTTCCTGATTGTCTTTAGTTTTTTGTTTATGTTTACTGTAAGTTCTTTCAGCATATAATAGTAAAGTTCTTAATATATTTGTTTTAATATTTTTGTCTAGTAAATACAGTAAGTGGGGTTCTCAGCAATGGTTTTTGTCACTTTATTGTGTTTTTTTAAGTGGACCATCTCTACCTCTTCCTTGGTATCCCTTGTGATTTTTGGTTGCAAAAAGCCCATTTGAATACTGTAATGTGGCAAATCTGGAAATCAGATTTTCCTTCCTCAGGGTTTGCTGGATTTTTTCATTTGTTTTGTTTATTTATTTGACTGTTGAAGGCTACACTAGTCCATTTGTTCAGTCACTTTCCACATCTAGTTTTGTAAAGACTGCATCCCTGGACTTTTGTTGCCACTGAGGTCTCTGTTTCTGAGATTATATTCAGCTAATATTTTGACAGAGAACAACAACAAAAAAAAAAACTCTCATACTCTTTGGGGATTGTCTTCTTTCAACACAGACAGCCAGGTTTGTAATCAAACTGGCATGAAGACAATGAGATGAGTCTGAGGTAAAGTGATAGGTTTTCTCAGGTATTTCTGAGTATGCCTGCGGCTTTCCAAATTTCCCAATATACATGAATTCTTTGAATGCCAAAAATTCCCAAAGAATCTCTCTATCTGGGTTCTCTTCCCAGTCCGTAAGCATCTATATTAGCTCTCTACACAATTCTTCCCAGGTAGCAAAATGTTGTTAAGGTGTTTAGTCAGAGCCTGCCCCTTTTTCACTTGACATGAGCTTTGAGATAGATGAGAGAGACAAGCACTTGCTTCAGTTCTTCAGCCAGTCCCCATACAAGTTAGAATACACACATTATAATTTGCAAATAAAGTCCACTCTTCTCCCTCCAGAGCTGGGGATCAGGATTTTTCTCTGGAAATATGGGCTGCTTCAGCTACAGGATCATTGTAAAAGCAGAGAGGATATGGGGCACTTGAGAGCAGAAAACACCCTAAAGCTCTCCTATCATTTTTAAATAGCATTTTTTTGTTTTTTTAACTCAGCATTTCCTCAGCTGATGTAAATCTTTTATAGGTTTCCAGATTTCTAATAAAGTTATTTCTGCCAGTTTCTACTTTTTCCTTAGGGTTTCTGTGAGGGAATAGGAGCATGGAGCTTCTTACACTACCATCTTGTCCATGCTTCTCATTCAATCAATTTTTTTTTTGAGGTAACTATTTTTTATTAGAATAAATCTTATTCTGTGTTCTTCATGTGATTTGATACCATTTTTTGAATACGGATCTTTGTTGATCTTATATTTCAGTTGCTTGAGGCTCAGATCCAGGCTACGTTTCCTTCACTTTTTCTGTTCTCGGGTATCTCATACGCCCTGTGGCTCTAGCCACCATGTGGGGCCATTAGTTCCAAATCTCTTCTCTCTATTCAAGACTTACATATACTATTTATGGACAATTCTATTTGGATGTACGCATACATCATACTCAACTAAAATAAGCACATTTTTTTAATTCACTGTCTACAGTCTTCCCTCAGTAACAAAAACAACAGCCAACCCCCAAACAGTCATATCCTTCCTTCTCTGTTTGACACATCTGGAATTCATCTTAATTCCATATTTCTCCCCCTTTTTCCATATTATTTATTTGTGTGTTTTTGTTGTTGAGAATACACAGCAGAACATACAGCAGTTCAACAATTTATACATGTACAATTCGGTGAAATTGATTACATTCTTCGAGTTTCACCATTCTTTGAGATGGGTAACCATTCTCACCCCTGTTTTCTGAGTTGTTCTTTCTCCATTAACATAAAATCACCTCCTCCTAAATTTCCTATCTAAACTTTCAAGTTTCTGTTGTCAATTGATCCCGTATAGGTAGATCTTAAAACAGCACGATGCTCAAGGCAGACATTTGTTACTAATTAAGCTAAAATACTACTTGGTTTTAATAAGACTTCAGGGGATATTTTTGGTTTAAGTTTCAAAGATTATCTCAGGGCAATAGTTTCAGGGTTCATCCAGCATCCATGGCTCCAGATATTCTGGATCCCATGAGAATTTGAAATTCTGTTTTGCACTTTTCCTCTTTATTCAGAATTCTTGTATAGAATCTTTGATTAAAATGTTCAGAATTGTAGATGGGAACCATCCATTTCTTCTGATCTCATGGCAAAGGAGGCAGTTGTTCATGGAGGCAATTAGCTGCACATTTCATTTCCTCCTCCTATTCCCAACTCTCCTTCTTCCTCTGTTGTTCCAGGTGAACAGAGATCAATTGTTGCAGCTTGAATGGCCACTTGCAAACTTTTAAGACATAAGGCACTATGCAACAAATTGAGAGGTAGAACAGAAGCACTAAACACATTACTGGGCCAATTAACTGGGATGTCCCATGAAACCATGACCCTAACCCTCCAAACTAAGTAAGCAAACCCCATGAGGTCTTTGATTACACATAAGAAGCCTCAGCAGCTACTCTTTGCTGTTGTTGTAGCAGTAAATATATCTTTCACACAACTTTTGCCAATTTAACTTTTTATAGGTATACAACTTATTGAGAGCAAGTACATTAATTAGCTGTACAACCCCACCCTTAGTCAATGCAATATTTTCATCACCATAAACCAAAAGTTACCCCATAGGCAATAACCTCCCTTTCCTCCTCCCTCGCCCTACTCCAGTAACTACTAATAAACTTTGGTCTCTATACATTTGCCTGTTTTTGTCTTTTTATTTAAGTGAAGTCATATAATAATTGCCCTTCTGTGATTGATTTATTTCTCTCACACAGTGTCTTCAAGTTCCATCCAGATTTTAGCATGCATCAAGACTTTATGTCTTTTAATGGATGAGTAGTATTCCACTGTATGTACATACTACGTTTTTTTACTCTTTCATCCTTTGATGGGTATTTAGGTTGACTCCATCTTTTGGACATTGTAAATAGTGCTGCAGTGAACACTGATGTACTCATTCCTTCAGCCTTTAATGAACATATAGCATGTTCTTCGCCTAATATCAGGGCTTGTCTTCAAGAAGGGCTTATCTAATTGATTTTTACCAAGTCATGAAAAGTATTCATTTGAAAGAGAGCGTAATAAAATTGGATTTAGCTTTCTTTATGTGTTGGCTGTTTAGACATACACCCATACTTGATATTATTTGTTATTATACCATTTCATATTTCATGTAGCCACAGGGTCTGGTGAACCCAAGATCGGCAGGTTGGAGAGCAGACCTTTTGTTAACAGGCTGTGAAGGCTGATGAATCCCAAGATTGGCAGATAAGCTACTAGCTCAAGTCCCAAGAACAGGAGGTCAGATAAACAGGATGCAGCTGCAGGATCCAGAAAGGGCAAAAGCCAGAATGTCCACTTATATTCAGATGTAGGCTACACACCCAAGGAAACTCCCTTTGAACTGATTGGTTAATCACAGAATATCTCATCACGGGGATGATCACATATAAACACTGAGAACCACGGTCCAGCCAAGTTAACATACAACCTTAACCATCACAATAGGGTTTTCAAGACTTTGACATTTCAGAAGCAGATCTTCAGGCCTATCTTCTGAGGAGCCTTTTGTTGGGTTTGAACTGCAAACCTTTAGCACTTAACCATTTTCGCCACCCAGGAACTCCTATAAGTAATACAACCATGGTTAATTTCAAGCTTTTACACAGCGATGTCAATGTATAGATAGATAGAAAGAAATTTCCACAGTTTGCTCCCAGGAGCAGGTACCAGTTGAGTCTAGCACACCATCAATTAAATAGCACTGATTTAGTAAGGAAATTTTATAAAATCAATTCCGAGAGTTGCTGTGCACAGTGTACCAGATTGAAAACCAGTTATAGAAAAGAAGCTCAGATTCTAATCATTGTCATTTTCTAATACTGTGGTCAAAGGCTTAAAATGGAATGTGACATTGGGAATGAAAAAGAAGAAAAAAATGTCAGGTTAACAAAAAGGTATAAATGTTAGCAATAGATTTGAAAGCCTTGACAAGGGAGAGGGAGGAGCTGAGTATTACTAAATGTTCAACACAAGAAATATGAAGAGGCTTTTTTTGAAGAAAATACAGTTGAGAAGTTAGTTTCTTTGCAGACAATATATGGCTATTTTTCTGTTGTACTCACATTCTTCAAACACTGCTGTTCCTTTAAGACCTAGTATGTTTAGCTATTATTATACTTTATATTTAGCATACCTAGAAAGAAAAAGAGATATTTTTTTCTTACTGGATCATTGTTATTTTTTTCCTAATTTAAAATTTTTATATTATGTCAAAATTTTATTTTTTTCACCAGGTTTCCTTAGATCCTTATTTGTTCTCAACACTACTTTTCCAATGAAGTTCCACGGAAATATTTCTGAAACTGTATGGGGCAGTTCCACTCTGTCCTATAGGGTCGCTATGAGTTGGAATCGACTTGACGACACTGGTTTTTTTTTTTTTTTTTTAATGTATAACTGAGAGGAGCCCTTGGAGTTACAGTAGTTAAACTGCTGCTCTGCAGGAGAAGGTTGTGACAGTCTGCATTTGAAAAGATTACAGCCTTGGAAACCTATGAGGCAGTTCTACTCTGCCTTACACAGTCGCTATGAGTTGGAACCAACTTGATGGCAACGTTTTTTCTTTTTATATAAATTAGACACTATTGTGGAAGGACACATTTCCATTAGATATGAATGCCTCAGACTGACTATGGTTTTAATGAATATGCTTAAAGCTTTTATGCATATTTCTGAGCCTTTTTTCCACTAAAAATATTCTGCAAGTTTTCAATTGCTCACACTAGTAGTATTTGCTAGTCCGTAACTTCCTCATAAACTGTTTCACTCCATTACTCTTAATGGAACTAATTCTGCCTCCCTGCATTGGTAAACAAGTATATCTTAGATTACTAGGCTTTTGTTTCAATTTCATCTCAATAATGAGCATGAAAGTAAGGTAGAGAGGTAATAGGTGAAAAATTGAAGGTGTTTTTAAAGATTGGTGAAAGATTAAAACCTAAACAAATTTCCCCTTGTCTCCTAAAAAGAAATATCCAAAATTTCTAAGTCTGATTCTTATTTCATCCTTTTTTTTTTTTTTCCTGCAGTAAATATTGTGTCCCTGGTTAGTACAAATGTTTAATGTGCTTGGCTGCTTACCAAAAGATCTGAGTTTGCCCAAATTCATCTCAGAAGAAAGGCCTGGCAATCTTTCATATTTTTAGGCAAATAGTGTGTGCGTTGTAAGTTTTTTTTGCCAACAGTGCAACCCCCTCACACATTATTTTCTAGGCATACTATTTGCATTATATGTGTGATTGTGTTATTTGGGAAAAAAATATGGTGCTTCCAAAATATCAGCCATTGAAAACTCTGTGGAGCACAGCTCTATTCTGAAACACATAGGGTTGCCTTGAGTCATACCTGATTCAATGGCAACTATTTTTTACTTTGTTTTTATAACATTGATACAGAAAAGTATACTAATCAAAAGTATAGAAATCAATGAATTTTACAAAATGAATTCACTGGTATAGCTATCACCCAGAACGATAAACACAACTTTATTGAAAAACCTAGGACACCTACTGCCCCCTTCTGGACGCTATTATTCCTCAAAAGTTACCATTATTCTGATTTGTAACATCGTAAGTTAATTTTTCATATGAGTTTTTGAATGTTATGGAAACATTTCACATTATGTCAGTGAGATTCATCCCTATGGTTGTATGTAGTTGTATTATATTCATTGTCATATAATATTTCATTATAAATGTACCATAACTTACATTTCAATTCTACTCTTGAATTTGTGTTGGTTTCCTTTTTAGATGAGTATAATTAGTGTTACTTGGATACATGTATGTATTTACTTAGGAATATATTTAGAAGTAAAATTGTTAAGTCATACTAGATTCTTAGATAATTTTGGCCAACCAATTTTACATTCCTATGGCTCTTGTTAGGTGCCATCAAGTCTGTTCTAACTCATAGTGACCCTATGTACAACAGAAAGAAACACTGCCCAGTCTTGCGCCATACTCACAATCATTATTATACTTGAGACCCTTATTGCAGTCACTGTGTCAATCTATCTTGTTGAGGGCCTTCCTCTTTTTCACTGACCCTCTACTTTATGAAGCATGATGTGCTTCTCCAGGACTGAGCCCTTCTGATAACATGTCCAAAGTATGTGAAACAAAGTTTCACCATCCTCGATTCTAAGGAGCATTCTGGTTGAACTTCTTTCAACACAGATTTGTTCGTTCTTTTGGCAGTCCGCGGTATATTCAACATTCTTCACCAACGCTATAATTCAAAGGCGTCAATTCTTCTTTGGTCTTTCTTATTCATTGTCCAGCTTTTGCATGCATCTGATGCGATTGAAAACACCATGGCTTGAGTCAGGCACATCTTAGTCTTCAAGGTGACATCTTTGCTTTTTAACTTTAAAAAGGTCTTTTGCAGCGAATTTGCCCAATGCAATGTGTCTTGACTGCTGCTTCCATGGGTGTTGATTGTGGATCCAAGTAAAATGAAATCCTTGAAAATTTCAAACTTTTCTCTGTTTATCATGATGTTGCTTATTGGTCCAGTTGTGAGGATTTTTGTTTTCTTTATGCTGAGGTGTAACCCATACTGAAGGCTGTGGTCTTTGATCTACATCAGTAAGCACTTTCAGCAAGCAAGGTTGCATCATCTGCATATCGCAGGTTGTTAATGAGTCTTCCTCCAGTCCTCGTGCCCTGTTCATCTTCACATAGTCCAGCTTCTCGGGTTATTTTCTCAGCATACAAATTGAATAAGTATGGTGAAAGAATACAAATCTGACCCACACCTTTCCTGACTTTAAACCACACAGTCCATTTTAGCTCGCTAATGCCAAGAATGTTAATGTTTATGCCTTCCATATCATTTTTGATGAATTCCAATTTTCCTAGATTCATACTCTATACATTTCATGTTCCAATTATTAATGGATGTTTGCAGTTGTTTCTTCTTTTTTTGAGTCATGCCACATAAGCAAATGAAGGTCCTGAAAGCTTGACTCTATCCACATCATTGAAGTTGACTCTACTTTGAGGAGGCAGCTCTTCCCCAGTCATATTTTAAGTGCCTTCCAACTTGGGGGCTCATCTTCTGGCACTGTGTCAGATGATGCTCTGCTGCTACTCATAAGGTTTTCACTGGCTAATTTTTTTCAGAAGTAGACTGCCGGGTCCTTCTTCCTAGTCTGTCTTAGTCTGGAAGCTCAGCTGACACCTGTCCACCATGGGTGACCCTACTGTTATTTGAAATATCGGTGGCATGGTTTTCAACATCACAACAACTCACAAGTCCCCACAGTACAACAAACTGACAGACTCATGGTGGTGCATTCCTATTTTATATATATATATATATATATATATATATATATATATATATATATATATATATATATACACACACACACACACAGTCATTCACCACATAATGTCCATTTGGGAAACGTTCAACTGCATATATGTTCATGGTCCCATAAATACAGAAATTCTGAGCAAAGAATGGAATGTAGGTACACTAAACCATATTTAACATAATAATACAGTAATAATAATAAAGTTTTGATGCACATGGAAATGTAGCGCCCGTTTGTTATTATGAACCGTTGTACATTCCTCAGATTTTTAATATAATAGGCTTTACAAAGGTTAGTTCACAACTACAGGTTGTAAGTTAAATGTTTGTATCACAGGGACTGCCTGTATGGTGTTCGCACAATGACCAAAACACATAAAGTACTATTTCACAGAATGTAACATTACCTTAAGTGACATGTGACTGTATATATAGTATCAGCCATTTTAAAATTGCTATCAGATCTGTGGAGGCTACAGGGAGCATACACGAGTCTGTAGACCTGGAAAATAAAATATAGGCATACCTCAGAAATATTGCAGGTTCAGTTCCAGACCACCACAATAAAACATTTATCACAATAAAGCAAGTCACATGAAATTTTCAGTTTCTCAGTGCATTTTAAGAGTTATGCTTAAACTATACTGTATTCTATTAAGTGTGTAACAGTATTGTTTCAAAAACACAGTAACATAATGTTACTGTGTTTTTGAAATTTTTTTTAATACTATTACACACTAATAAAACACAGTGTACATACCTTAATGAAAAATACTTTATTGCTAAAAAATGCTAACCAAAAACTGAGCATTCAGTTGTAATCTTTTTGCTGATAGAAGGTCTTGCCTCAGTACTGTGAGTCAAAGGCTGCTGATGGATCAGAGTAGTGGTTGCTGAAATTTGGAGTGGCTGTGGCAATTACTTCAAATAAGACAACAATGAATTTTGCCGCATCAATTGACTCTTCCTTTCATGAAAGATTTCTCTGTAGCATGCGATACTGTTTGATAGCATTTCACTCAAAGTAAAACTTCTTTTCAGAATTGGAGTCAATCCTCTCAAACCTTGCTGCTACTTTATTAACAAATTTTACCTATTATTTGAAATCTTTTATTGTCATTCCAGAAACGCTGGTGGCATAGTGTTAAGTGCTACAGCTGCTAACCAAAGAGTCGGCAGTTCAAATCCGCCAGGTGCTCCTTGGAAACTCTATGGGGAAGTTCTACTCTGTCCTATAGGGTCACTATGAGTCAGAATCGACTCGACAGCACTGGGTTTGGTTTGGTTTGGGTTTGATTGTCATTTCAATAATCATTGCATCTTCACCAGGAGTAGATTCCATCTCAAGAAAACGCTTTCCTTTCTCATTCATAAGAAGCAACTACTCCTCCGGTAAAACTCTATCATGAGATTGCAGCAATTTGGTAACATCTTCAAGCTCAACTTCTAATTATAGTTCTCTTGCTCTCTTGCTATTTCTACCACATCTGCAGTTACTTCCTCCAATGAAGTCTTGAACTCCTCAATGTCATCCCTGTGGATTGAAATCAACTTCTTCCAAATTCCCGTTAATGTTGATATTTTGACCTTCTCCTGTAAATCACAAATATTCTCAGTGGAGTCTGTAATGGTGAATACTTTCCAGAAGGTTTTCAATTTACTTTGCCCAGATCCATCAAAGGAATCATTATCTATGGCAGTTATAACCTTACAAAATGTATTTATTAAATAAAAGTTGAAAGTTGAAATTACTCCTTGATCCATGGGCTGCAGAATGTATGTTGTGTTAGTAGCCATGAAACAACATTATCTCCCTGTATATCTCCATCAGAGCTCTTGGGTGACCAAATACATTGCCAATGGCAACAACATTTAGAAAGGAATCTTTTTTTCTGGGAAGTAGGTCTCAACAGTAGGCTTAAAATATTCAGTCAACCATGTTGTAAACAGATATGCTGTCATCCAGGCTTTGTTGTTCCATTTATAGAGCACAGGCAGAGTAGATTTACCATAATTCTTAAGAGCACCAGTATTTTTGGAATGATAAATGAACATTGGCTTCAACTTAAAATCACCAGCTGCATTAGCTCCTAACAGGAGTGTCAGCCTGTCCTTTGAGGCTTTGAAGCCAGGCATTGACTTCTCTCTAGCTATGAAAGCCCTAGATGGCATCTTCTTCTAATATAAGGCTGTTTCATTTACATTGAAAATCTGTTGCTTAGTGAAGCCACCTTCATCAGTTATCTTATATAGATTTTCTGGATAATTTGTTGAAGCTTCTGCACCCAACTTACTGCATCACCTTGCATTTTTATGTTACAGAGACAGCTTCTTTGCTTAAAACTCATGAACCAACTTCTGCTAGCTTCAAAGTTTTCTTCTGCAGCTTTCTCACCTCTCTTAGCCTTCATAGAGTTGACTAGAGTTAGGGCCTTACTCTGGATTAGTCTTTAGTTTAAGGCAATGTTGTGACTAGTTTGATCTTCTATCCAGACCACTAAAACATTCTCCATATCAGCAATAAGGCTGTTTCACTTTCTTATCATTTTTCTGTTCACTGGAATAGCATTTTTCATTTCCTTCAAGAACTTTTCCTTTGTGTTCCCCCCGTGGCTAACTTTTTGGCACAAAAGCCCTAGCTTTCCGTCTCTCTTGGCTTTTGACATTTCCTTATTAAGCTTAATCATTTCCAGCAGATGTGTGACTCTTCCTTTCATTTGAACATTTAGAGGCTGTTGTAGGGTTATTAATTGAACTTATTTCAATATTGTCGTGTCTCAGGGAATAGGGAGACCTGAGGAGAGGGGAAGAGATTGTAGAATAGCCAGTCAGTGGAGCAGTCAGAACACAAACAACATTTACCAGTTAAGGTCACCATCTTATATGGGTGCAGTTTTGGGAACCCTAAAACAATTAAAATAGTAACATCAAAAATCACTGGTCACAGACCACCATAACAAATATAATAATAATGAAAAATTTGAAATATTATGAGAATAACCAAAACATGACACAGACACGAAATGAGCACATGCTGTTGGGAAAATGACACCGATAGACTTGCTCAACACAGGGCTGCCACAAACCATCAATTTGTTAAAAAACGAAATATCTATGAAGCACAATAAAGCAAAGGACAATAAAATGAGATATAATGGTAGGTTTAATTTAAGTGATGATTTCAGTTGATTGCAAATGATCTCTTAGAGTTCTGAACATTTCTTGATCATGTACTAAGCAAGCATGGGTCTAAGAAACTTTTGTGTTTTTGTGGTTCCAAAATTTAAACTAAAAGATATATAACACAACCTTCTTCATTTCTTTTTTACTCTGTGTTAAAGCCCAACTTATATTTTGTTGAAAACCCTGGAGAAAGGATATGATCAGGGTATAGACACTTCCTTCTCAGTGAAATAAATCATTTTTATGTGTCTTATACCTAAGTGGGTAAAAATAAAGAGATTGAACAGCAAAAAAAAAAAAAAAAAAACCTAAGAACAAAGTTACCCAAGGCCAAAGCAAAAGGAATAGGTGTCCTATGGCAGTCATGAAATTTTAACTAACTTTTTTCCTTTCAATGAATATTTATACTGAGGATTTTTTTTTGACAATATTGTACTTCCTTTTTGTATCATTTAGAGTTCTTTGATTATATGAAACAGACTCCAGCTCTGCTACCCTCCCCCTACAAATATTGCAAGATATAAGATAGCTCTTAGACTTATAGGCCATGCTGATGGACCAATCTCTGAATAAAAGACCTTATTGTAGCAACTTGAATTTAGACATTGGTAGCTAATGAACAGATTCATCAGAGAGAAAACTACTTTTTTTGTTTGTGTAATGTCACTGAGAACTCCATATTCTGCCAGATGAAATTTAAGTTCCCCATCTTGAATTGAACACTGATACTTGGCCACAGGAGAACAAGGTACCTTGATTTATCACATTCTTAAAATTGTGAATGGGTAGTTTCCACAGCAAAGATTTTACTGCTGCTAACAGGAGGAGGGTTAGAGGTCTAGTGTGCAATGTTTGTGGGGCAAGCAAAAATTACAGATGTGTAGTACACTCTTTTTACTGGTGGATAAAATAATAGAAACTGACACCCAACTAGAGTTAACATTTGATACCAACTCCTTAGTCAAACTGAATTATAGTAGCCTATTTTTTAGCAAGATTAAACAAAATAAATTGTTATTTACTAAATATGTGAGATTAGAATTGTGCAAGAGGGTTACTATACTTATTATCCTACAACATTTAATGCGATGCCATAATCACCAAGATCATGAGGCGTGCACAGATGGATAAATATTCCTGATAAAATTAATTCTGGTCCATTTTCAAATGTAGGATTTATAGTGCAGGTCTCTTAGTTTAACTTACATATGGTGGAGAATAAAAAGTTAGAAATTCTTCAGTAGCATATGTGTTTTTCTTTAAGCTACTATCAATCATTTGAAATTAAATTAAAAAGTCTTTGCTGCTGTCATATTACTGTGTTGGGACAATTATTTAAGACAGAGTTTACTGATTTGGGTACTGAAGCATCAGGAACTACTAGAGAAGCAGAGATTATTTCTAGATAATGACATTCTTTCAATTATTCTATCAGGACACATTCCTACTTTCCATCAAAATGATAAGGTTCCCTGGTGATAAATAAACTTTTCCAAAATGACTAGAGTAAAAGTATAATTTAAAATACAACAAAAATAAGAACAGAAAAAGGAGAAGAAAGTCATGCATCATACACCGTAGGGTGAAATGGAAAGAGAAGAACTAAAGACAGAATGAGAAGAGAAAAGCTTGGAAGAAAGCATAGAGAGATTAAAGAAAAAGAGAGAAAAGCCTCAATGCAGAAGGCAGGACACAAGCAGAGAAAAAAAAGAGAAAATGATCAGTGTTAGCGCATAATAAGGAAACCCTAGAGCCAGCCAAGCCCTGATGCTAATAGCTTGACACAGTTATTTGCAAAGGGAGTCCATCAGCCACTGCAATGTATAAAGGAACAAGATAAGAGAGCCACCAGTTCAGCAGGGGAGATCAATGGTGAAATACGGGGACACATTGGAAGACCACAACAAAGGGAATAAAGATGAGACGTAGGTTTAGCTAACTGTGGCAACTGAACTGTTGCCAAAAATCTGTTGGAGATGGGGTTAGTCATCTCAGAACAGTATCATTTTTGTATAGCTCATTTGGAGACATCATATTATAAGTTTTTATATTTTTTTTAATTGTCCTTATTGTGTCTACTTTAATGCGTTCTCAACTGCATAATATTTGAATAACAGGCAGGCTACAAAATATAACAGGAACTCCCATGTAAATGAGCCAAAGGCAGTCACTGTTTATTGACCCCATACCAAGCTGAGGTCACTTAGCCCCAAAAATCCTGCCAGCACCAAATTCAAATTTGTACATATGGATTGTTTTAAAAAATAACCAAAATAAACATATTTGTAGCCACTTAGAGGCTGCCTGCTTTGCATACCCCTTGAAACTGCACCTAACATCTGGTAACCGTATTGTCATGGGAATAATCCATTGTGTCAAGTCAATTCTGACTCATAATGACCCTATAGAGCAAAGTAGAACTGCCCCATAGGGTTGCCAAGGAGTGGCTGGTGGATTCAGACTGCCAAATTTTGGTTAGCAGCCAAGCTCTTAAACACTGCAACACCAGGACTCCCTGATAACCATAAGATAAAAAACTGCAGTTATAAGGACCACAGGTTGCTGCTATCCTTTGGCGTTCTCTGACCCAAAAACTACCCACTTTGCTGTGACTGAACTTCATTAAGATGCATGTAAACCCCCTCCTTTTTCCTCCTCCAGGTTTTTTTTTATTTGTTTTTTTCCTATGCCCTCCTCTTCTGGTGGCTCCCTGTGCCACTTGCCTCTGGAAGTCATCCTGCTGTGGAGGACTGTACCCTGTATGCAGCTGTCAATGCATCAGCCTCGGTAAATAGTGTCTTGTGCAGTACTATCTCCTGGTCTTACCTCTTTTTTTTTTTTTTAATGTGATTTAGGTGAAAATCTATAGCTCAAGTTAATTTCTGATACAAAAATTTATACGCATATTGTTATGTGACCCTAGTTGCAATCCTTAAAATGTGACAGCATACTTCCCCTTTCCGCCCTGGGCTTCCCATGTCCATTCAGCCACCTCCTATCCCTCTCTGCCTTCTCATCCCACCTCCAGACAGGTGCTACCCCCTTAGTCTCTTGTATCTACTTGAACTAAGAAGAACACTCTTCATGAGTATTATTTTATGTTTTATAGTCCAGTCTAATCATTGTCTGAAGAGTGGGCTTTAGGAATGGTTTTAACTTCTGAATTAACAGAACCTCCAGGGGCCATGGCTTCAGGGGTTCCTCCAGTCTCAGTCAGACCATTAAGTCTGGTCTTTTCATGTGAATTTGAGTTCTGCACCCACTTTTCTTCTGCTCCATCAGGGTCTCTATGTTGTGTTCACTGTCGGGGCGGTCACTGTTGGTAGCCAGGCATCATCTAGTTCTTCTAAAAAAAAAAAATAGTCTCTTATTTATGTGGTCTCTTTTGTCTCTTGGGCTATTTTCCTTGTGTCTTTGTTTTTTTTCTTTCTCCTTTGCTCCAGGTGGGTTGAGATCAACTGATTCATCTTAGATGTCTGCTCGCAAAATTTTAAGAACCCAAATACCACTCACCAAAGTGGGATAGAGAATATTTTCTTTTTTTTTCTTTTTCTTTTTATTGTACTTTAGAGAAGGTTTACAGAACAAACTACTTCATCGTCAAATAGTTAGCATGACATGTTACCACTCTCCCTTCTCAGCCCTGGGTTCCCTATTACCAACTTTCCTGTTTCCTCCTGCCTTCCAGGCCCTTCCCCAGGGTTAGTGTGCCACTTTAGTCTTGTTTTGTTCCATGGGCCTGTTCAATCTTTGGCTGAAAGGTGAACCTCAGGAGTGACCTTATTACTGAACTGAAAAGGTGTTGGGGGCCATACTCTTAGGGTTTCTCCAGTCTCTGTCAGACCAGCAAGAAGTCTGGCCTTTCTTTTTGAGTTAGAATTTTGTTCTACATTTTTTTCCAGCTCTGTCTGGGATCATCTATTATGATCCCTGTCAGAGCAGTCAGTGGTGGTAACCAGGCACCAATGTTGTACTGGACTTAGTCTGGTGGAGGCCGTGGTAGATGTGGTTCATTAGTTCTTTGGACTAATCTTTCCCTTATATTTTTAGTTTTCTTCATTCTTCCTTGTTCCCAAAGGGGTGAGAACAGTGAAGTATCCTAGATGGCTGCTCACAGGCTTTTAAGACCCCAGATACTACTCACCAAAGTATAATGTAACATTTTCTTTATAAACTCTGTTATGCCAATTGAGCTAGATATTCCCCAAGATCATGGTCCCACAGCCCTCAGCCCAGCAATTCGGTCCCTCAGGGAGCTTGTATGGGTCTATGGAGCCAACATGACCTTGCCTTGTACAGGCTGTGCTGACTTCCCCAATACTGTGTTTCCGTTTATCTACAGTCTATTAAGTGTTTTTCCATTCCCACCCCTTCCCTCCCTTGTAACCATCAAAGATTGTTTCTTTTTGTATGTTGACCTTTTTCATGAGTATTTTCAGTAGTGTCCTCACACAATATTTGTCCTTTAGTGATTGACTTATTTCACTCAGCATAATACGCTCCAGATTCATCCATGTTATGAGATGCTTCACAGATGTATCCTTGTTTTTTATTGCTGCATAATACTCCATTGTGTGTATGTATCACAGTTTGTTTATCCATTCATCTGTTGATGGTCATCTAGGTCGTTCACATCTTTTTGCCACTGTGAACTTTCCTGAAATGAACATGGGTGTACATATATCTATTCGTGTGATGACTCTTTATTTCTCTAGGATATATTCTAAGGAGTGGGATTGCTGGATCATATATTTCTATTTCTAGCTTTCTAAGAAAGCACCGTATCATTTTCTAAAATGGTTGTATCACTTTGCGTTCCCACCAGCAGCACAGAAGAGTTCCGATTTCCCTGCAGCCTCTACATTTGTTACTTCCTGTTTTATTGATTTGTGCCAGTAATGCCAGGGCAAGATGGTTTCTCATTGTGGGTTTGATTTGCATTTATCTAATGACTAGAGATCATGAGCATTTCCTTATGTGTTTGTTGGCTGATTGAATGTCTTCTTTGGTGAAGTATCTGTTCATTTCTGTTGCCCATTTTTTAATTGGATTATTTTTTGTTGTTGTTGTAGAGGTGTTGGATTTTCTTGTAGATTTTAGAGATTAGACATTTGTCTGATTTGTAATAGCCAAAGTTTTTTTTCCCAGTCTGTAGTTTCCCTTTTTACTCTTTTGGTAAAGTCCTTTGATGAGCGTAAGTGTTTAATTTTTAGAAGATCCCAGTTATCTAGCTTATCCACTGGAGCTTGTGTGTTGTTGGTTGTGGTTTGTATCCTGTTAATGCAGTGTATTAGGGCCTCTAGCACTAATTCTATTTTTCTTCTATGAACTTCATGGTTTTTGGTTTTATATTTATCTCTTTGATCCATTTCGAGTTAGTTTTTGTATATGGTGTGAGGTATGGGTCCTGTTTTTTTTTTTTTTGCAGATGGACATACAATTTTGCCAGCATAATTTGTTAAAAAGACTGTCTTTTCCCCATTTGATGGACTTTGGGCCCTTATCAAAGATTAGGTGACCATAGGTGGATGGATTTACATCTGGGTTCTCAATTCTGTTCCATTGGTCAATGTGTATCAGTCATTGTACAAGTACCAGGCTGTTTTGACTACTGTAGCTCTATAGTAGGTTTTGAGGCAGATAGTGTGAGTCCTCCTACTTTATTCTTCTTCAGTAGTGCTTTACTTATCCTAGACTTCTTACCTTTTCATATAAAGTTAATGATAAGTTTTTCCATTTTTCTCTTTAAAAAATGTTGTTGGTATTTGGATCAGGGTTGCATTTCATTTGTAAATCACCTTGGGAGAATTGTCATTTTCGTAATGCTGAGTCTACTTATTTACGAGCATGGCATGTTTTTCCATTTATGTAGATCCCTTTTGGTTGCTTGCCATAGTTTTTTGTAGTTTTCTTTGTATAGGTCTTTTACATTCCTTGTTAGATTTATTCCCACGTATTTTATTTTTTTATGGGCTATTATAAATGGTATTGTTTTCCTCATTTCTCTTTCATTGTTCTCTTTTTTGGTGTAGACGAATCCAACTGATTTTTGTATGTTTATCTTGTATCCTTCAACTTTGCTGAATCCATTAGCTCCAGTAGTTTTCTTGTGGAGTCTTGGGTTTTCTATCTATAGTATCATATATATCATCTGCAAATAGGGAGAGTTTATCTTCTTCATTACCAATTTGGATGCCCTTTATTTTTTGTTTCTTGCCTTATTGCTCTAGCTAGACCTTCCAACACAATGTTAAATAGGAGTGGTGATAAAGAACATCCTTGTCTTTTTCCTGTTTTCAGGGGGAATGTTTTCAGTCTCCATTAAGAATGATGTTGGCCGTTGGTTTTGCATAGATGCCTTTTATTATGTTGAGAAATTTCCCTTCTATACCTATTTTATTGAGAGTTTTTATCGGGAATTGATGTTGGACTTCATTGAATGCTTTCTCTGCTTCAACTGAGGTGATGATGTGATTGTTTTCTTTCCTTTTACTTATGTGGTGGATTACGTTGATAGATTTTCTAATGTTGAACTATCCTTGAATACCTGGTATGAATCCTACTTGGTCATAGTGTATTATTTTTTTTGATATGCTGCTGAATTCTATTGGCTAGAATTTTGTTGAGAATTTTTGCATCTATACTCCTGGAAGACACTGATCTGTCATTTTCTTTTTTGTGGTGTCTTTGCCTTGTTTTGCTATTAGGGTTATGCTGGCTTCATAGAATGAATTTGGAAGTATTTCTTCCTTTTATATGTTCTGAAATAGTGTGAGAGTACTGGTGTAAGCTCTTCACTGAATGTTTGGTAGAATTCTCCAGTAAAACTCTTTGTGCCAGGGCTTTTTTTGTTGCTGTTGTTGGGAGCTTTTTTTTTTTAAATCTTTTCAATCTCTTGTTATGGGTCTGTTCAGATTTTCAACATCATTTTGTGTTAGCTTGAGTAGGTAGTGTGTCTCTACAAATTTGTCCATTTCCTCTAGATTTTCAAATTTGTAGGAGTATAGTTTTTCATAAAACTCTGTTATGATCCTTTTTATTTCTGTTCGGTCTGTTGTAATGTCCCCCATTTTATTTCTTATTTGGGTTATTTGCATTCTTTCCCGATTTTCTTTTGTCAGTTTGGCCAGTGGTTTGTTGATTTTGTTGATCCTTTCAAAGAACCAACTTTTGGTTTTGTTGATCCTTTCTATTGTTTTTCTATTCTCTAATGTTTTGATTTTTTTCTCTTCTTTTTTGATGTGTGCATCTATTGCTATAAAGTGACCTCTGAGGAGGGCCTTTGCTGTGTCCCAAAGGTTTTGGTCTGATGTGTTTCCATTCTCATTTGATTCTAGTAATTTTTGGGTTCCATCTCTGATTTTTTCTATTACCCAAGTGTTTTTAGCAGGGTGTTATTCATTTTCCATGTAATTGATTTTTTTTTTTTCCTTACTCATCCTGTTGTTAATTTCTACATTAATGGCTTGTGGTCAGAGAAGATAATTTGCATAATCTCAATGTTTTTGATTTTATTGAGGGTTCCTCCTTGGCCTAAGATGTGATCTATTCTGGAGAATGTTCCATGTGCACTGGAAAAGAATGTGTACTTTGTAGCTGTTGGGTGGAGCATGCTATATATGTCTATGAGGTCAAGTTGCCTGATTGTGCTCTTTAGCTCTTCTGTGTACGTGTCGAGTTTCTTTCTCGATGTTTTGTCCTTTACTGGAAGTGGTGTGTTGAAGTCTCCTACTATTATTATGGAACTTCCAGTTTCTCTTTTCAGTGCTGTTAGAGTTTGTTTTATGTATTTTGGAGCCCTGTCATTGGGTGTGTAGATGTTTATTATGGTTAAGTCTTCATGATGGATTGTCCCTTTAATCATTACATGGTGTCCTTCTTTGTCTTTTATGGTGGATTTTGTTTTAAAGTCTATTTTATCTGAGATTAGTAGTGCCACTCCTGCTCTTTTTTGGTAGTTATTTGCTTGATATATTTTTTCCATCCTTTGATTTTTAATAAATTTGCATCTTTGTTTCTAAGGTTTGTCTCTTTTAGACAGCATATTGATGGATCCTGTTTTTTTTAATCCATTCTGTCACTCTGTGTCTCTTTATGGGTGCATTTGAGCCATTTACATTCAGTGTAATTATTGATAGGTGTGAGTTTATTGCTGTCATTTTGTAGTGCTTATTTTTGTGATGCTAACGTTTTCTTTGTTCCTCTTACTCTCCTGTGCTGAGTTCCTTTTGTTTGTGGATTTCTTTTGTTTTTGTGAATTTTGTTTTTACTGAGACTTTTTGTTTTTCTTCTTTATTTTGATGAGTTGTTTCATTAACTTTCTTTGTGATTACCTTGAAATTTACCCTTATCTTCCTACATTTGTGCCAATCTATTATTATTTGGTATCACCTTGCCTTCCTTTTCATTAGAAAGTTCTATAACTACACCATTTATTCCCTCTTTTATTTTTCTGAAGCTGTCATTTACAGATTAATCTTTCTGGTTCCCTTTTGCACTTCTTTTGGTTTTGGATAGTCCTTGAGAGTTCATTTCCTAGCCTGGTATCTGGCTGGTACAATCTTGCATCCTAGATTCAGGCTGTGGTCTGATATTGTTTGTTCTCATATCAAAGGACTCCTTTTAATAAGTCTTGTGAGTTTGGTTTGGTTTTTACATATTCTCTCAATTTTTGCTTATCTGGAAATGTCCTTATTTCATCATTATATTTTTAAAAAAGTTTTGCAGGAAATATTTTTCATGGTTGGCAATGTTTTTCTTTCAAGGTTTTATGTATATCATTGAATTGCCTTCTTGCCTGCATGGTTTCTACTGAATAATCAGAGCTTAGTCTTATTGTTTCTCCTCTGTATGCGACTTTTTGTTTTTCTCGAGTTGTTTGCAGGATTTTTTCTTTGTCTTTGATTTTAGCAAGTTTGATTATGATATGCCTTGGTGTATTTCTTTTGGGGTCTATCCTATATGGAGGTCCTTGAGCTTCTTTGATGGTCAGCTTTTCATCATTCATGATATTAGGGAACTTTTCTATCAGCAGTTCTTCAATGTTCTTCTCTGTGTTTTCTGTTTTCTCTCCCTGTGCTGGAACTCTGACCACTCGCAAATTTTTGCTTTTGCTTGTATTCCACATAATTCTGAGGGTTTACTCATTTTTCTTTGTTCTTTTTTCTGATTTTACAGAACATTTTCTTAATAAACTTTGCTATGCCAATTGACCTAGATCTCCCCTGAAACCATGGTCCCCAGGCCCCTGCCCCTGCTACTCTGTCCCTCAAAGTGTTTGGTTGTGTCCAGGAATCTTCTTTGCTTTTAGTTTAGTCCAGTTGTGCTGACTTCACCATACTGTGTGTTATCCTTCCCTTTACTTAGGATAATTCTTGTCTACTATCTAGTTATTGAATTCCCCTCTCCCTCCCTTCCCACCCTCATAACCATCAAAGAAAGTTTTCTTTTGTGTTTAAACCTTTTATTGGGTTCTTATAATAGTGGTCTAATACAATATTTGTCCTTTTGTGACTGACTAATTTCACTCAGCATAATACTTTCCAGATTCGTGCATGTTGTGAGATGTTTTGAGGATTCATCATTGTTCTTTATTGTTGCCTAGTACTCTATTGTGTGAATATACCATAACTTGTTTATCCATTTGTCTCTTGATGGGCACCTAGGTTGTTTCCATATTTTGCTATTGTGAACAGTTCTGCAATGAACATGGGTGTCATATATCTACTTGCGTGAGGGCTCTTATTTCTCTAGGATATATTCCAAAGAGTGGGATTACTGGATCATATAGTACCTTTATTCCTAGCTTTATAAGGAAGTGCCAAATCAATTTCCAAAGTGGTTAAACCATTTTATATTCCCACCAGTGGTGTATAAGTGTTCCAGTCTCTCCCCAACCTCTCCAACATTTATTATTTTGTATCTTTGGATTAATGCTAGCTGCCTTGGGGTGAGTTGGTACCTCACTGTAGTTTTGATTTGCATTTCTTTAATGGTTAATGATCAGAAGCATTTCCTCATGTACCTGTTAGCCACCTGGGTGTTTCTTTTGTGAAGTGTTTGTTCATATCCTTAGACCATTTTTTAATTGGGTTATTTGTCTTTTTGTTGTTTAGGTTTTATAGTATCTTGTAGATTTTAGAGATTAGACCCTGATCTGATATGTTGTAGCCCAGTTCATGGGCCATCTTCTTACACTCTTGGTGAAGACTTTCGATGAGCAAAAGTGTTTGATTTTTAGGAGCTTCCAGTTATCTAGTTGCTCTTCTGGTGTTTATGCATTGTTAATTATGGTTTGTATTCTGCTTATGCCATATATTAGGGCTCCCAGCATTGTCCCTAATTTTTCTACCATGATCTTTATTGTTTTAGATTTCATATTTAGGTCCTTGGTCCATTTTGAGTTAGTGTTTTGCATAGTGTAAGGTATGGGTCTTGTTTCATTTTTTTTTTTTTTTTTTTTGCTGATGGATATCCGGTTATGCCAACACTGTTTATTAAAGAGACTGTCTTTTCCCCATTTAACAGACTTTGGGCCTTTGTCAAATATCAGCTGCTCATAGCTGGGTGAATTTATGTCTGGATTCTCAACTCTGTCCTATTGGTCTATGTATCTGTTGTTGTACCAGTACCAGGCTGTTTTGACTACTGTGGCGGTATAACAGGTTCTAAACTCAGGTAGTGTGAGGCCTCCCACTTTGTTGTTCTTCTTCAGTAGTGCTTTATTTACCTGGGGCCTCTTGTGTTTCCATATAAATTTGGTAATTTGTTTCTTCATCTCATTAAAAGATGTCCTTGGAATTTGGATCGAGACTACCATATATCTATAGATCGTTTTGGGTAGAATTCATATTTTCACACTGTTGAGCTTTCCTGTCCATGAACAAGGAATGTTTTTCCTCTTATGTGGGTCTCTTTTGGTTTCTTGCAGTAGTGTCTTGTACGTTTTTTTGTATATGTCTTTTATGTCTCTGGTTAGATTTATTCCTAAGTATTTTATCTTCTTGAAGGCTATTGTTTGTAAATAGTATTGATTTGGTGATTTCCTCTTTGAAGTTTTCTTTGTTGGTGTAAGGGAATCCAGCAGATTTTTTTTATGTTTATCTTGAATCCTGATACTTTGCTGAACTCCTCTCTCAGTTCTAGTAGTTTTCTCATGGATTTTTTGGGATTTTCTGTGTATAAGATCATATCATCTGCAAATAGGGATATTTTTACTTCTTCCTTACTTATTTGGGTATTTTATTTCTTTTTCTTGCCTTATTGCTCTGGCTAGGACCTCCAGCAAAATGTTGAATAAGAGTGGTGATAAAGGGCATTCTTGTTTAGTTCCCAATCTCAAGGGGAATGCTTTCAGACTTCCGCCATTTAGGATGATGTAGGCCGTTGGCTTTGTATAAATGCCTTTTATTATGTTAAGGAAGTTTCCTCCTATACTCATTGTATTGAGAGTTTTTATCATTAATGGGTGTTGGACTTTGTCAAATTTCTTTTCTACATCAATTTGTAAGATCATGTGGTTCTTATCTTTTGTTTTATTTATGTGATGGATTATATTTGTTCTTTTTCTAATGTTGAACCATCCCTGCACACATATGAATCCCACTTGGTCATGGTGATTTACTTTTTTTTTAAATGTTGTTGAATTCCACTGGCTAGAATTTTGTTGAGGATATGTGCATCTAAGTTCATGAGGGGTATTGGTCTGTATTTTTCTTTTTTTCGTGGTGTCTTTACCTGAGTTTCGTATCAGGGTTATGCTGGCTTCATATAATGAGCTTGGGAGTATCAAGTTCTTTTCTATGCTCTGAAATATCTTTAGTAGTAATGGTGTTAACTCTTCTCTGAAAGTTTGGTAGAATTCTCCAGTGAAGCCATCAGGGCCAGGGCTTTTTTTTTGGAGGGGGGGTGGGATAGTTTTTTAATTACCTCTTCAATGTCTTCTTTGCTATAAGTTTATTTAGTTGTTCTACCTCAGTTTGTGTTAGTTTAGGTAGGTAGTGTGTTTCTAGAAATTTGTCCATTTCCTCTAGGTTTTCAAATTTGTTGGAGTACAGTTTTTCATAGTATTCTGTTGATTCTTTTAATTTCATTTGGGTCTGTTGTGATATCACCCATCTCACTTATTATCCAGGTTATTTGTTCCATTTCCTGTTTTTCTTTTGTCAGTTTGTCCAATGATTTATCTATTTTATTGATAAAATCTTTTCAAAAAACCAGATTTTTGCTTGTTAACTCTTTTAGTTGTTTTTCTATTCTCTATTTCATTTAATTCTGCTCTCATTTTTATTATTTCCTTTCTTTTAGTGCCCATGGGCTTCATTTGCTGCTCTTTATTTGTTTGAGGTTTTGGGTAATGTTTTGATTTTGTCCCTTTCTTCCTTTTGGATGTGTGCATTCATTGCTATGAATTGGCCTCTGAGTACTGCTTTTGCTGTGTCCCAAAGGTCCTGGTAGGATATTTTTTCACTGTCATTTGATTCTACCAATTTCTTTATCCTGTTCTTGGTTTCTTCTATAACCCAATAGTATTTTAGCAAGATGTTGTTCAGTTTCCATGTATCTGATTTTTTTTCTCGTTTTTTTTGTTTTGTTTTGTTTTGTTTTTGACTTCTACTTTTATGGCTTTATGGCCAGAGAAAATGCTTTGTAATATATCAATATTTTGGGTTCTGTTAGGGCTTGCTTTGTGGTCTTATCTGGAGAATGTTCCATGTGCATTGGAAAAGAAAGTATACTTGGCTGCTGTTTTGTAGAGTGCTCTGTATATGCCTATGAGGTCAAGTTGTTTGGTTGTGACATTTAGATCTTCAATGTCTTTATTGAGCTTCTTTTTGGATGTTTTATCCTTCACTGAATGTGGTGTTTTGAAGTCTCCTACTATCATTGTGTAGATGTCTATTTTTCTTTCAATTCTGTTAGAGTTTGCTTTACGTATTTTGAAGACCTGTCATTGGGTGCGTAAATATTTTTTATGGTTATGTTCTCCTGATGTATTTATCCTTTAATCATTACGTAGTATCTATCCTTATCCTTTTTGGTGAATTTTGCTTTAAAGTCTATTTTGTCAGTGATTAATATTGCCAGTCCTGCTCTTTTTTGATTGTTGTTTGCTTGATATATGGTTTTTTCCCCCATCATTTGAGTTTTAGTTTGTGTCTTGGAGTCTAAGGTGTGTCTCTTGTGGGCAGCATGTAGACAGATTGTGTTTTTGTATCCACTCTGCTGTCTGTATCTCTTTATTGGTGCATTTAGTCCATTTACATTCAGCGTGATTATTGATAGGTATGAGTTTAGTGCTGTCATTTTGATGTATTTTGTGTGTGTGTGTTGTTGACAGTGTCTTTGTTCCACTTAATTTTCTATGCTGAGTCATTTTTCTTTATGTATTCTCTTTTCCCCTTTTTCATTGTCGTTGATTTTTATTTGCTGAGTCTTTATGTTTTTCTTCTTTTTTATTTTAATGTGTAGAATTGTTAGTTTCCTTTGTGGTTAGCTTAATATCTACTTCTATTTTTCTAAGTTTAAAAGAATCTTTTATTTCTTGATATCACCTTGACTTCCTCTCCATATGAAAGGTCTATGACTACAGTATTTAGCCCCTTCTTTTTGTTTTAATGTTGTCATCTTTTACATATTGATATCTGTTTCTCTATTTTTTGGTGTTTTAGCTTTGATTAATTTTTTTGACTTCCTCATTGGTTGCTCTGTCCTATGTTCTAGTCTTGGGTTGTTATCTGATGTTATTGACTTTCTAACTGGAGAACTCCCTTTTGGTTTGGTTTTTATAAATTCCTTTAACTTCTGTTTATCTGGAAATGCCCTAATTTCACCATCACCACCATTACAATTTCACCACAGTTTTGCAGGATATATAATTCTTGGCTGGCATTTTTTTTTTTTTCCTTCAAGGCTTTATGTATGTTATCCTACTGCCTCCTTACCTGCTTGGGTTCTGCAGGTTAGTCAGAGCTTAGTCTTATTGACTCTCCTTTGTAGAAGACTTTTCTTTTATCCCTGGCCACCTCTTAAAATTTTCTATTTATCTCTGGTTTTGGCAAGTTTGATTATAATAAGTCTTGGTGACTTTCTTTTGGGATCTCCCCTGTGTGGGGTTTGATGAGTCCTTGGAAAGATATCTTCTCATCTTTCATGATATCAGGGAAGTTCCCTGCCAACAAATCTTCAACAATTCTCTCTGTGTTTTCTGTTGCCCTCCCCACCCCTCCACTTTCTGGTACTGCAGTCACTTGTAGGTTATTCCTCTTGATAGAATTCCACATAATTCTTAGGTTTTACTCATTTTTTAAAAATTCTTTTGTCTGATTTTTCCTCAAATAAATTGATGTCAAGTGTTTTATCTTCAGTCTCACTAATTTTGACTTCCATTACTTCAGTTCTGATCTTATGACTTTCTATTGAGTTGCATAATTCTGAAATTTTACTGTTAATCTTTTGGATTTCTGTTTGCTGTCTGTGGTTTCTTGCACTCTGTTAAATTTGCCATTACGTTCTTGTATAACCTTCTTAAGTTCCTCTGTTTCTTCGTCTGCATGTTCCGTGGCTTAGTCTGGCTTAGCCTGATCTCCATCCTGATATCTTGAAGTACTCTGTATATTAATCTTTTGGATTCTACTACAATAATTCTAAGAACTACCTCCGGAGGGTTTCTTGGTTGTTTTGGTTGCTTGCTGAAGCCATCATGGTCTGCCTCTTTATGTGATTTGATATTGACTGTTGTCTCTGAGCCATCAATACATTATTATGTTTCTTTATTTTATGTTTGCTTATGTTGTCCTAGCTCCTTGTTTTTTGTTTGTTTAGATATGTCCAAATAGGCTATCCATGTGCTATACTTTGATTATTGTTATCTTTGAAGCTCTCTCATCCTGTCACCAGGTGGTTAGAACTCTGACTAGGTTTGTGAGCCCAGAAGTCCACTTACTTTTCTTGTGTGGATTCATCCCAGGTGTCCAGGTCATCAGTTACCAAGTGTGTGGTGCAGGCTCTTACATACAGTCCTAGATGGGCAAGGGTGATTGGAGTAGGCACAGGTTCTGGCTGCAGTAGAGGGTTATGTTCTAAGCAAGGTAGGGGGCTGACTGCAGCCCCCGAGTGCCTGGGTAGAAGGTGTGTTCCTGTTCCCTAGAGCATACAGGTGCGTTGGCTTTGCAGTCAGACCTTGGGCACCCAATGCCGTTGGCACCACTTATTCTCGGACCCCTGTCGTGGCTGGCTAGGTGGAATGGGTGGAGCTATCAGTTCTCAGGCCCCTGATGTGGGCGGGTGAGGACCCTACTTAATGCCAGGGTGGTGTCAAATATCATGAATCTGCCACTCCCCCTTAGCTGTTCTTGTTGGTGAAAATAGGTTTCAGGTATATACTCTGTTGTACTGTGCTAATGAGGGCCTACACTGTTGAAATGGACCCGCACATGTCTATGCAGGGTTGAAAGGCATTCAAAGTTTGTGGACCTCTTATGCCTATGCCTAAGCAAAGGGACTATGCCTGCCCTGAGTTTCCAGTTTAGGAAAACTGGCAGGTTTTTTTCCTGTTTGTTAATTTGTTCCCTCTCCAAAGCAGGGAGAATGGCTTGAGTTGAACCATGGGTCCTATGTCCAGCCCAAGGGAGTAGGGCTGGAGAAGAGTGGGAAGGGGGCAAGTAAATGGGAGAGAGGTAGTTCCCACAGGAGGAAAGGATTTATTTTTTAATCTTGCATAGTAGGCTAGATGCTTGCACTTAATTTTTACAGATTCAGCACTGCTTCTCCCTGATTCTGGAGGCTTGAGAAGACTCGCTGCCACCCAGTTTCTCCTGGTGTGCAAAACACGTCCAGAGTGCTACTGCTTGCCTCAGTCTGCACATGTTAACTGATCCAACCTGCAGGATACTAGCCAGGTCAGGTCTGGAGAATGCTCGCTGTTTCTCAGTTGTCTCTTTCTCCCCCTGCCACTCAGTCCAACTCTTCAACTTTGTCTTTGATGTTCAGGGCTCCTAGATTGTCATATATAATCGATTCATTTTTTTTCAGGTCTTTGTTGTAAGAGGGACCATAGGAAGCCACTGACTACTCTGCCACCTTGGCCCCATCTCTAATCATACCTTTTTTATTGATCAACCTCAAATTCCCTTAAACTCACTACAGAACATATATGCAAATTTACCTTTGGATTATTATTCATTGGCAGCTCCCAAATACTTTTTGTGTTTTAATCTTATTTCCTATATAACTAGCAAAGTGATATCTAAGTTCAAGCCAAATGATATATTTCAGGGGTATTTTTATGAATATTTAGTTGAACATTTGATGTATTTGACGTTGCTATTTCATAAAACTTGTGAGAAGCAACAAGTGTTTAAACATATGATAATAAAAAATAAAATAAAATAAAAAACATTGCTGTCAAGTCAATTCCTACTCATATTGACCCTATAGGACAGAGTAGAACTGCCTGATAGGGTTTCCAAGGAGTGGCTAATGGATTTGAACTACTTGACCTTTTGGTTGGCAGCCATAGCATTTAACCACTACACCACCAGGGTTTCCTAAACATATGATAAGAAAGATAAATCACACATTTTTGTTAGATGCCGGGGAGCAGGTTCTGACTCATAGGAAGCCTAGGTACAGCAGAAGGAAATACTGCTCGATCCTGTGCCATCCTCACAATTGTTGCTATTTTTGAGCTCATCATTGCAGCCACTATGTCAATCCATCTCATTGAGAGTCTTCTTCTGTTTCACCGACCTTCTGTTTTGCCAAGCATGATGTCCATCTCCAGGGAAGGATACTTCTTGAAAGTACACCCAAAGTATTTAAGACAAAGTCTTGCCATTTTTGTTTCTAAGAAGCATTCTGGCTGTACCTCTTCCAAGGCAGATTTATATTTATTCATTTTTCTGACAATCCATGATGTAGTCAATATTCTTCACCAACACCATAATGCAAAGGTATTGGTTCTTTTTAATCAATCATATAGGCTTAATAAAATGGAGGAACAAAATAAAAAGAAATCATTTGGTATGTAATATTTAAAAAAAAAATCTTGGCTTGGAAAGACATTTTCCTTGATCTGTTCCATTGTAAACTAAAAACTGAAAATTAAAAAAAAAATTATACGGTTTGATAAAAAATAAATTGCTGAAAAATTTGTAATTCAAGAAGTACATTTTATATTTTGTCATCTGGAAAAAACTGCCAGGTACTATATATATATGTGTGTGTGTTGTTAAAATTTTAGCTACTTGATTTTGGTTTGCATTTTAGAAAGACGTGTTTAATATGAAATTAAGGTTTGCCTTATTTGGTTAAGAGCTTAGATGCTACCCAAAAAGTCAGTAGTTAGAATCCATCAGCCACTCCTTGGAAACTCTATCAGGCAGTTTTTCTCTGTCCTACAGGGTTGCTATGAATCAGAATTGACAGCAACAAGTTTGGGTTTTGATTATATCGTAAGGTATTCTTAAAAATTTCCCAGGAAACTCTATGGGGGCAGTTCTACTCTGTCCTATAGGGTCGGTATGAGTCGGAATCGACTCGACGGCACTGGCTTTGGTTTTTTGGGTTTTTTTATGATCATTGAATGGATAAGACTATGCTCTTGGCCTTACATCTAATTAACATGCAACTTTATACAGTCACAAAGCTTTAGATTTCACAACAGTATGAATGACATATGACACTCCTATTTTGACAAATTATTGACTTTTAAAATGTTGTTGATATAGAATATCACTAACTAAAAATTTCTTTTGAGCAAAATGCTTAACTCTTCTACAACCTGATATAGTCTCACTTTAAGAACAAGTAAATAAACAAAACAAAGAAAATAGAATGATAAAAAAGAAAGACATTTCTATTTTGAATAGATTCAGTGTAAAGCCCCAGATGCAGTCTCTCCTAATTTTACATTAAGGTATCTGTGATGATGAAGAAAAGATATATACTCAAAACACCATACACTTGAGAATAAAGATATTCAATATTTATACCCAGCATAAATTAAAAATGAATATAAAAGGCCAAATTTCTGATAGAAATTGGACATCTAAGGAAATTCTAAAAGCTAAATCAAGAAACATAACTTGGTGGACCATAGGCATTAATTTGGTCAGTTGTGCGGGATAGTGAATATGACTAATGTTCCCCAAAGCTAGAGACAAGAAATTCTTGTTATTCAAGAAAGGCACCACAGGAAGCTGTTATCTTACTCTAGTTTGTCTACTGGCCATGATTACTCCAGAGAAAACAAAACCACTTGATTTAGCTTTTAAAATAACTTCACAAAAATGAGATCCACGTTTTCTTGAAAATCCTGCTACACTGTAGTTGCAGTCTTTTTCAGGTCAGCTAAGGTTAGAAATAACAGGTCTGCAGAACCCTACAATGCAAACACCAACTTTAAAAAGCCCTATAGAGAGTTGTTCCCATGATACATAAGCCAACTATAACCTGAATACATAAAAATCATATTCTGTTTTTATGCGGAAAGACAGTGTGTACTCCCTAGAAGGAACATAACACAGATTTTATTTTTAAGGACAAACTAGTATAATGAGAAAATCTCTAGGAAAGAAACGAGAAAGAGAAAAACTCAATCTCTCGTCCCATCAATATGAAAGGAAATATGCCAAGAGCTTTGTGCCTTTTCTTTTAAATGAGAATCCAAAAGGAGCAAAATAGAAAGAATAAAAACTATGTCAATCCCCCTTATCGTCATGTGTCTGAGTTGAGATAGAAATTCTATGTACGCTATGAAGTTGCTGTGACTGGGCTTTATAAAACTTATTTACAATGTGGTTGTTTTCTTGAACAATCTACAGATACTCTATTCAAATAAGAAATAGAAAATAGACCATGGTAAGCAGAGTTTTATACTTTATAACAGTCTCAGAACACAGCAAAGTATCACTCTCTCATTCATGATATTGCTCAAAAGGGGGAGAAGTTAAAATTCATATTACATAAAAATATGTGTTAGCCTATAGATTTTCAATGTTTCTTCATATTTTAAAAACAAATTTCAGAATTTTAAAATAAATTATCATTGCTAATGACCAGGATGTCCTGAAATTACATGTATATGTGTGTGTGCGGGTATATATATGTATATATACCCGCACACACACACATATATATATACACAGATGTTAGTCGTTAGGTGCCCTCGAGTCATTTATGACTCTTAGAGACCCTTTGAGCAACAGACCAAAACACTGCCAGGTCCTGCACCATCCTTAAGATAGTTGCTATGGTTCAGCCAATTGTTGCAGCCACCGTGTCAATCCATCTTGTTGAGGGTCTTCCTCTTTTTCACTAACCTTCCACTCTACCAAGTATTATGTCCTTCTCCAGGGACTGGGCCCTCCTGGTAACATGTCCAAAGTATGTGAGATGAAGTTTCATCAACCTCTCTTCTGAGGAGCACTCTGGCTGTACTTCCTCCGAGGCAGATTTGTTTGTTCTTTTGCAGTCCATGGTATATTCAACATTCTTTGCCAACATCATAGCTCAAAGGCATCAATTCTTCTTCAGTCTTCCTTATTCATTGTCCAGCTTTCACATCATAATGTGATTGCAAACATCATGGCTTGGGTCAGGTGCACCTTAGTCCTTAAAGTGACATCTTTCTTTGCTTTTTAACATTTTCAAGAGGTCTTTTGCTGAAGATTTGCCCAGTGCAACGTGTCATTTGATTTCTTGACTGCTGCTTCCTTGAGTGTTGATTGTGGATCAAGTAAAATGAAATCCTTGACCACTTCAATCATATATATATTTTAAAGTATATACATATACTTTAAAAATTAACATGTATTTTTTTCCTGGCTTAGTACACTATTTTTGCAATTATGTCTAAATTTCATTCAAATTAATTTTATTCCTATTTTTACTGCTTTCCAGAGAGTTTTCTTTGTGCCTTTTTATGAGATTCTGTTTGGGATCACAAATACAAATATGTGAAGAAATTAAAATACTATATTAGAGTTACGAGGTAAAGTACTGGGAAATGAGCCACTCAAAACTTAGATAACGGCTGACATGCTGTCACTGAAACTTCTACTTAACTGTAAGACTGCCTAAGAACACAGTTTTAAAAAACAACTTAGCAAACGAATATATACTCAATGTATCTTCTAGAAAATATTACTCTGATAGGCCATGACTGCATTTTAGTTATCTATTTTGTGTACATGTTCTGCTTGGTCTAAAAAAAAAAAGGCAAAATCAGAAATTCATTTTATTGAATTTATGGCACTTAAGCTAAAAAAAAAAAAAAAATTTTTTTTTTTTTAAGCTATTAGAGAAACAAATAAGAGCTAGAAAATTCATGACTACAGAAATCAATGGGCACATTCTCTCCATCAATTTAAGGTATGGTTTATATCTCTTCAATGGAAAGAAAATCAATATTTTGGGAAAAAGTTTTACTCCACACTCCACTTAAACACCTATGTAGCCCCTTAAAGTCCTTTTACTTTTTGGAGAAAAAAAAAAAAAAAGCTTTATCGAGATGTATTTTACATAGTTAAAAATTCAGCCATTTCAGGTTTACATTCAATTATTTCTAGTAACTTTACCAAGCGGTGCAATCATCGCCATAAATCAGTTTTAGAACATTTTTATTCAATAAGATCACTTATAACCATTAACAATTAATCCCCATTTTCACCCCCAGCCCCAGGCATCCACAAATCAAATTTTTCTATCTATAAATTTGCCTTTCCTAGACATATAATAGAAAGGGAATGATAAAATATGTGGTTTCTTGTATCTGGCTTCTTCCACTTAGCACAATGTTTGTGGTAGGAAATATAGAGGCCAAAAAAAAAAAAAAAAAGCCTACACCTTAATTAGCAGAATCTGTGAATATGTTACCTTACATGGCAAAAAGGAGTTTGCAGGTGGTAAATTTTTTTTTTTTTTTTAATAAGGAAGTGATAGATTTTGAGGATGGCGCAGGACCCCACAGTGTTTCATTCTGTTGTAATGGGGTCACAGGAATTGGAGCCGGCTCCTTGGCATCTAACGACAACAACAAAAATAGAGTGCAGACCTTGAGATAGGAAGATTATCCTGGATTATTGAGATGGACCCACTTTTATCACAAAACCAAAAAAAGAATAAACCCTTTGCTATCCAGTCAATTCTGACTCGTAGTGACACAATTGGACAGAGCAGAACTTCCCCATAGGGTTTCCAAGGACTGGCTCCTGAATTCGAACTGCAGATTCTGGTTAGCAGTCGAGCTCTTAACCACTGTACCACCAGGGCACCACTTTTATGACGGGGGCCTTTAAAAGCAGAGAGCCTTTTGCTGCTTTGATCAGAGAAGGAGATGCGACTACTGAAGAACAGTCAGAGAGATGCCATGTTGCTAGATTTCAAGGTAAACGAAGGTGACCTGAGGCAAGGAATACAGGCATCCCCTAAAAGCAGGGAAAGGCAAGAAAACGAATTCTCCCCTAGAGCCTCCAGAAAGAACCTTTTAATTTTAGTCCAGTGAAACATCTCTTAGGCTTCTAACTTACAGAATTGTAAAATAATAATTTTGTTGTTGTAAGCCCCTAAATTTCTGGTAACTGTTATAGCAGCAACCTTTTTAAGTTCATCTGCAGCATAGTATGTGTTAGTAGTCACACATTTGTATTGCTCTACAGTATTCTACTGTATGCAGTAAAACTGCTAAGCTGTTTTCCACAGTGGTTGAACCACCGATATGTGTTTGCCCACATCCTTTTTAGCATGTATTATTGTTTGTGGCCACTTTAGTGAGTGTGAAGTGGCATCTCATTGAGGAATGAATTTGTATTTTTCCAATTACTAGTGCTTTAGAGCATCTTTCCTTGTGCTTTTTAGCTATTTGTTATGTCTTTTTGCTGAAACATCTCTTCAAATCATTTGCCTATTTTTAAATTGAGTTCTTTGTTTCTCATTGCTGTTGTTGTGTAGAACTGCCCCCATAGTGTTTCCTTGGTTGTAATCTTTAACAGGAGCAGATGTCCAGGTCTTTTCTTCCATGGAGCTGCTGGGTTTGAACTGCCAACTTTTCAGTTAGCAGCCATAACCGCTGTGCAAACAGGGCTCCTACTGTTTCTTGTTATTGAGTTCTAATAATAATCCTTTGTACATTCTGTATTAAGTCTTTTCCATAAATCATTCTGTAAGTGGTTCACAAATATTTTCTTTTGTGTGTGTATGTGTTTTCACTTTCTTAATGGAGTCTTTTCAAGTGCAACTTTTTTTTTTTAATTTTTGAGGTATAACTGATCATTTTCTTTTCTGTCTTTTTAAAAAAATTTAATTAATTATTTTTTTCTTTTTTGTTGTGCTTTAGATGAAGGTTTACAGAACAAAATAGCTTCTTATTAAACACTTACTACACATGTTGTTTTGTGACATTGGTTGCCAACCCCACGGCATATCAACACTCTCCCCTTCTCCATCTTAGTTTCTCTATTACCAGCTTTCCTGTCCTCTCTTGCCTTCTCTTCGTGTTCCCTGGGCTGGTGTGACCATTTAGTCTCGTTTTGTTGTTGTTTTATGGGCCTGTCTAATCTTTGGCTGAAGTGTGAACCTCAGAAGTGACTTAATTACTGAGCTAAAAGCATGTCCGGGGGCCATACTTTTGGGGTTTCTCCAGTCTCTGTCAAACCAGTAAGTCTGTTTTTTTTTTTTGTTGTGTGTGTGAGTTAAAGTTTTGTTCTACATTTTTCTCCAACTCTGTCCAGAACCCTCTATTGTGATCCCTATCAGAGCAGTTAGTGGTGGTAGCAGGGCACCATCTAGTTGTGTTGGGCTTAGTCTGGTGAAGGCTGTAGTACTTGTGATCCACTAGTCCTTTGGACTAACTTTCCCTTGTGTCTTTGGTTTTCTTCATGCTCCCTTGCTCCAGATGGGGTGAGACCTATTAATTGGATTATTTGTCTTTTTGTTGCAGAGGTGTTGGATTTTCCCGTAGGTTTTAGAGATTAGAACTTTGTCGGCCTTGTCATAGCCAAAAAAAAATTGTTTTTTTTTCCCAGTCTGTAGGTTCTGTTTTGGTGAAGTCTTTTGATGAGCATAAGTGTTTTGTTTTTAGAAGATTCTAGTTATCTGTCTTATCTTTTGGAGATTTGTATCATGTAAATGCCATGTATTAGGCCCTCTGGCATTGACCCTATTTTTTCTTCTACGATCTTTATTGTTTTTGGTTTTATATTTAGGTCTTGTATCCATTTTGAATTAGTTTTTGTGTATGATGTGAGGTATGGGTCCTGTTTCTTTTCTTTTTGTTTTTGCAGATGAACATCCAGTTTAGCCAACACCGTTTGTTAAAAAGACAGTCTTTTCCCCACCTGATGGACTTTGGGCCTTTGTTGAAGATCAGGTGACAGTGGGTGGATGGATTTACATCTGGGTTCTAAATTCTGTTCCATTGGTCTATGTGTCTGTTGTTGTACTAGTATCAGGCTGTTTTTGACTACTGTAGTTGTATAATAGTTTCTGTGGTCAGGTAGCGCAAGTCCTCCTAATTTATTCTTTTTCTTCAATAATGCTTTACTTATGCAGGGCCTCTTCCCTTTCAATGTAAAGTTAATGGTTAGTTTTTCCATCTCATTAAAGAATGCTTTTGGTATTCGAATTGGGATTACATTGTATTTGTAGATTGCTTTGGGTAGAACTGACATTTTCACAATGTTGTGTCTACCTATCCATGAGCATGGTATGTTTTTCCATTTATGTAGATCTCTTTTGGTTTCTTACAGAAGTGTTTTGTAGTTTTCTTTGTACAGGTCTTCTACATTCCTGGTTAGATTTATTCCTAAGTATTTTATTTTTTTAGGGGCTAAGGTAAGTGATATTGGTTTCCTGATTTCATTCTCATGGTTCTTTTTATTGATTTTTGTATGTTTATCTTATATCCTGCTATTCTGCTGAATCTTTCTATTAGTTCCAGTAGTTTTCTCATGGAGTCTTTTGGGTTTTCTATGTATAGTATCACATCATCCACAAATAGGAACAATTTCACTTCTTCCTTAACAATTTCGATGCTCTCTATTTTTTTTTTTGCCTTACTGCTTTATCTAAGACTTCTAAAAAAAAAAAAAAAAAAAAAAAAAAAAAGACTTCTAGCACAGTGTTAAATATGAGTGGTGATAAAGGGTATCCTTGTCTTTTCCTTGTTCTCAGTGGGAATATTTTCAGCGTCTCTCATTAAGTATGATGCTGGCTCTAGTTTTTGTATGGAGGCCCTTTATTATGTTGAGGAATTTCCCTTTTATACCTATTTTATTGAGAGGTTTTATCAGGAATGGGTGTTGAGCTTTGTGGAACGTCTTTCTGTGTCAATTGAGATGATCATGTGATTCTTTTCTTTTATGTGGTGGATTACACTGGTTGATTTTCTAATATTGAACCATCCTTACATAAAAAAAACATACCTGGTATAAATCCCACCTGGTCGTGGTGTATTGTTTTTTTGATATGATAGTGAATTCTATTGAGGAGAATTTTGTTGAGAATTTTTGCATCTGATGAGAGATACTGGTCTGTAATTTTCTTTCTTTTTTTTTTTTGTGGTGTCTTTGCCTGGTTTTTGTATCAGGGTTATGCTAGCTTCATAGAATTAATTCAGCAGTATCCCTTCCTCTTCTATGTTCTGAAATAGTTAGAGTAGTACTAGTGTAAGCTCTTCTCTGAATGTTTTGTAGAATACTCCAGTGAAGCCATCTGGGCCAGGGCTTTTTGTTGTTGTTGGGAGTTTTTTTTTTTTTAATTACCTTTTCAAACTCTTCTCTTGTTATGTGTCAGTTCAGATATTCAACTTCAGTTTGTGTTAGTTTGGGTATGTAGTGTGTTTCTAGAAATTTATCCATTTTTTCCAGTTTTTCAAATTTGTTGGATTATAAGTTTTTATAATACTGTTATGATCCTTTTTATTTCAGTGGGGTCTAATTTTAATGTCCTCTCTTTCATTTCTTATTTGGGGTATTTGCATCCTCTCCTGATTTTCTTTTGTCAGTTTGGCCAGTGGTTTGTTGATTTGGTTGATCCTTTCGAAGAACAAACTTCTGGTTTTGTTGATTCTTTCTATTGTTTTCTACTCTCTATTTCATTTATTTCTGCTCTGATCTTTATTATTTCCTTTCTTCTAGTGACTGTGGTCTTCCTTTGGTGTTCTCTGTTTGGGTTGTGTAGTAAAATGTTTTGATTTTATCCTTCCTTCTTTTTTTGATGTGTACATCTATTGCTATAAATTGACTTAGGAGCACTGCCTTTACTGTGTTCCAAAGGTTTGGTATGGTGTGTTTTCATTCTCATTTGGTTCTAGGAATTTTTTTATTCCATATTTGACTTTTTCTATTACCCAAGTGTTTTTAAGCAGGGTGTTATTTAGTTTCCATGTATTTGATTTTGTTTTTTTCCTTGCTCTTCATGTTGTTAATTTCTACTTTGATGCCCTGTGATCAGAGAAGATACTTTTTATTTTCTCAATATTTTGGATTTTGAGGGTTGCTTTTTTTTTTCTGTGGCCTAAGATATGGTCTACTCTGGTCAACATTCCATGTGTGTTGGAAAAAATGTATACTTTGTAGCTGTTGGTTGGAGCATTCTATATATGTCTATGAGGTGCAGTTGGCTGATTGTGGCCTTCAGATCTGTATCGTTGTTGAGTTTCTTTCTAGATGTTCTGTCCTTTACCGAGAGTGGTGTGTTGAAATCTCCTAATATTATTGTGGAACTGCCAATTTCTCTTTTCAGTGCTGTTAGAGTTTATTTTATGTATTTTGGAGCCCTGTCATTGACAGAATAGATATTTATTATGGTTATGTCTTCATGATGGATTGTCCCTTTAATCATTATATAATGCCCTTCTTTAATAGTGGATTTTCTTTTAAAGTCTATTTTATCTGAGATTAGTATTGCCACTCCTGCTCTTTTTGGTAGCTGTTTGCTTGAAATATTTTTTTCCATCCTTTGATTTTTAATAAATTTGTCTTTGTATGTGTAGACAGCATATTGATGGAGTCTTTTTTATCTATTCTGTAACTCTCTGTTTCTTTTTTGGTGCATTTAAGTCATTTATGTACAGTGTGATTGCTGATAGGTGTGAGTTTATTGTTGTCATTTTGTTGTTTTTTTTTTGTGGTGCTGATGTTTTCTTTGTTCCTCTTACTCTCTTGTGCTGAATTTCTTTTGTTTGTTTCTTTCATATTTGTAGATTTTGTGTATACTGAGAGTTGTGTTTTTCTTCTTTATTTTGATGAGTAAATTCACCTTTATCTTCCTGGTTTGAACCAGTCTTCTACTACTTGGTATCACTTTGACCTCCTCTCCATTTGAAAGTTTTTTTTACCTACACTGTTTATTCCCTCATTGTTCTGATGTTGTTGTCACTTACAGATTAACCACTCTGGTTCGCTGTTGTACTTCTACTGGTTTTGTTTTATCCTTGAGAGTTCATTGCCTAAGTTGGTATCTGGCTGACACAATCTTGGATCCTAGCATCAGGCTATTGTGTGATGTTGTTAGTTCTCTAACTGAATGACTCCCTTTAATAATTCTAGTAAGATTGGTTCGGTTTTTACATATTCCTTTAATTTCTGTTTACCTTGAAATATCCTAATTTCACCATCATGGTTGAATGAGAATTTTGTGAGATATATTATTCTTGGTTGGCAATTTTTTTCTTTCAAGGTTTTATGTATGTCTTCCCATTGCCTTCTTGCCTGAACAGTTTCTGCAAAGTAATCAGAGTCTATTCTTACTTTTTCCCCTTTGTATGTGACTTGTTTTTTTTTTTCTTCAGCTGCTCTCATAATTCTTTGTCTTCAGTTTTAGCAAGTGTGATTATGGTATGCCTTGGTGATTTTCTTTTGAGGTCTAACCTGTAAGGAGTTCCTTGAGCTTCTTGGATGGTCAGCTTTTCATCTTTCATGATATCAGGGATGTTTTCTGTCAGCAATTCCTCAATGATCCTCTGTTTTCCATTTTTTCCCCCTGTTCTGGAACTCCAATCACTCGAAAATTTTTGTTTTTGACTGTATCCCACATCATTTTCAGTGTTTCTTCATGCTTTTCTCTGCTTTTTCCTCAAACAAAATTGTATTCAAGGACTTGTCTTAAATTTTGCTGATCCTATCTTTCATTGTTTCAAACTTCCTTCTTCAAACCTTCTATGACACTATTTCTGAAATCTTGCTGTTTATGTTTTGGATTTCTAATTGTTATTTTTGTATGGTTTCTAGTTTTGAGTTTATTTTGACATTTAGTTACTGTATTATTTTCCTCAATGCTTCCATTGTTTTGTCTGTCTTTTCCATGATTTTGTATTTTTTATTCATTTTTGTCTGCTTTTTCTTTCATCACTTGGATAACCCTGAATATTAAAGATTGAGTTCCCTATCAGGTAGTTACAGTGCCTCTTCTTCTATGGCAAGGTCATGTGTTGTATTTTGGACACCTGCTGGAACTATACTGTCCTTTTTTAAAAAATACTTTTTGATATTTTGTGCTGTCCTCAGGACATTCAGTAATGATTTTCTTCATTTATTGATTATAGATTTGTTTGTTTCATCCTGCTCTTGTGTTTTATTTGGTTATGTCTGAGCAGGTGCCTGGGTGTTCTTTGTCTGTGGGGGCAATACTTCTCACCACCTTGTCCAAGGGGTAGGGCCAGACATTCAATGATGGTGCAGCATGGCAGGTCCAGCTGAGAAGGAGGGACTGAGATGGGTCATTTGTGGCATGTACTGGGGCCGACAGAATGGGGCCAGAGGGCAGGCAGGTTGGGTTCTGGTTGACCATGCCTGTGCTATTCAGGAGTGCGATGCTCAGCACATGGTGCACGTAGGCGGGGTGAAGTGGGAGGATTAATTTGTGGAACTAAACAGGTGTGGGAAAGAAGAGAAAGAGAAGAGAAAAACATAAGCCAAAAAAAAAAAATTGCTGAGAGAACCTACTATTGGAGGTGCTCAGACTTGGGGAAGCCATGTGCCAGTGGCTTTTTAGCCAGGCAGTTTGGGACAGCCCATTAATAGAGGACAGATATGGTGGGCCCAGCTAGGTGGGCAAGAGAAAGCAAAGAAAGGAAAAGAGAGAGAGATAAGAAACCAGATTAAAAAAAAAAAGAGAGAGTGAGAAAGACAATTTTAGCCTAATGGACAGGAGAAAGGAAAGGAAAGAAGGTAGAGAGAGACAAGAACCGGGGGTGGGGGATGTCATGTGGTTGGGAGAAAGGAGAGGGAGGAAGGTAGAGAGAGGCAAGAAACCAAGGAAAAAAAAAAAGAAAGAAAAAAATGCCCCAAGGGAGCCTACCAGAAGTAGGTCCCCACCCAAGTGGAGCTGTACAGCTTGTCTGGAAGGAGCAGAGATGGCACATGGTGCCAAGTGTTTAGGAGAAAAGAAAGGAAGGAAGATAGAGACAGGAAACTGAGAAAAGAAAAAACAAAAAGTCCCAAGGGAGCCCACTAGCGTGGTAGCTCAGACTGGATTTGTGGCTCCGCAGCTGAGAGGTGATGCACAGCCCATCTAGAAGTAGAGGAGATGGCACACAATGCCAGGTATTCATGAGAAAGGAAAAGAAGGAAGATAGAGTGAGACAAGAAACTGAGAAATGAAGAAAACAAGAAAGAAAAAAAATATGCCCCCTTGGTAGCCCACCTTTCTTCACTCAAAGGATCATGAAAATTTAGTGTGCACTCAATTCAATAAGAATTTGTTTTTAAAATATTAAAGAAAGTCTTCGAACATAAACATTTTATCTTTATATTCTATTTTCTTTTCTCAATGGAAACAAAGGGCATTGTTATTGCTTTTGACAGAACTTAAAATATTTAGATATAGCAAATATAGTTCAATAATGCCATGAACTAGTAAATAAAAATCAAAAGAAACTTCAAAATATTTAAGGTTTACAGGCATGTGAAATATATAAACTATAATATAAATCATTTATTTGCCTTAACAAAAATGAGCATGATTTTATAAATTGTATGGCTAAAGAAAAGGATATGAATAGGAGTTTACGATAACAGTCACTTCTTACATTTGCTTATAAATTCCAGAAAAACCTATACCTAACATTTATTTGATAGGAAGGTTTTATGTGATATTTACTACCTTGACAACAACCCAGACAATAATATGCTCTAGTTTAAGTATTAGAAAAGAAATATGCCTCATGAACATGTGTTTGATGAGCTTTTCAAATTGCAAATAAGAGATGCTCAGAATATATGCAATTATAGATATATTTCAAGTATACAAGAATAGATGAATTACCCTGAAACATCACCATCTCCTTTGTTTAGTTATCTGGATTTCAGGATCTCCAAGACAAGAAATTTAATGAGATCTCATAAAAAACTACAATAAAAACAAACTTGGGTTCAAATATGTGCATTCTCTGTGATTTCATTCATTACGGAGAAGTTCTATTAAACAAACCTGAAAAAGAATATTATTACAAAATTTTTCAATCATATAATTTTCTTTTAATTCAAAGTTATAGTTTGGTAGTATTTGATATAAAAAATATACATATATACTCAAATTCTGTGCCCAAGCCCAGATAGGCAGAAGAGTAAAAGAAAAGGATATTTGTTCCTTTTAAGATTCCACTTATTTTTTTCCAAAATTATGAAGGACAATTGATAAGAATCTAAACAATATCTACTAATGTCCTCCTGACTTTAAATTTCCAAAAATCAGGTACTTAATTATTGTCTAAATAACACTAGAACCCCCAAGAAATCTTGCTCAAAAATAATTTAGTAAAACTATTCCTCAAAGTTCACTCCTTAACCAGGGATAATATCTCACATGTCTCAAAATAATGATTTTCTATGTAGAATAATTGATGATATTGAATGTCTATTTGAAATTTATCTTGGGATGCTCCATTTAATAAAGATAGATTCCTAAGACCTGTAGAACTATGAAATTTAATCTTTTCTCCAAAACCAAGCATTGAAGTTTACCATGACATGGCTGATTCCAAAGGAAACGTAGAGAATAGTAGAAAGAGATACAGATGGAGAGGGGAGAGAGAGAGAGAGAGAGATGTCAAAAGTCCTTTACAACCAGATGATTAATTACATGTCCTGAGCATCATTAAGTAAAATACAGCTTTTATAAAGATAAGTAACACTCATTATGAAGGGGTATTAAAAATTACTAGCCAAACTGGATTGAGTTGAGTATCTCATTCTAAATTCTAGTTCAATGTTGTTGTTGTTAGATGTTGCCTAGTGGGTTCAGACTCATAGTAACCCCGTGTACAACAGATAGAAACACTTCCCAGTCTTGTGCCATCCTCACAGTCATTGCTATGTTTCAGTACATTGTTGCAGACACGGTGTTAATCCATCTCACCGAGGATATTCCTTTTTTCAGAGAGCCTCTATTACCCTGGTGGCATAGTTGTTAAGAGACAGGGCTGATAACCAAAATGTCAACAGTTTGAATCCACCAGGCTTTCCCTGGAAACCCTATGGGACAGTTCTATTTGGAATCAACTTGATTACAGCAGGTTCTTTTCAGTCTATTTTACCAAGCATAATGTCCATCTCCAAGAACTGGTCCCTCCTGATAACATGTCCAAACTATGTAAGACAAAGGCTCCCAATCCTCACTTCTAAGGAGCATGCTGGGTATGCTTCTTCCAAGACAGATTTGTTGCTTCTTCCAAGACAGATTTGTTCCTTCTTCTGGCAGTCCATGGTATATTCAGTATTCTTCACTAGCACCGTGTCTTAGTCATCTGGTGCTGCTGTAACAGAAATACCACAACTGGGTGGCTTTAACAAAGAGAAATTTATTTCCTCACAGTAAAGCTGGCTAAAAGTCCAAATTCAGGGCATCAACTCCAGGGGGGGCTCTCTCTCTCCATCAACTTTGGAAGAAAGTCCTTGTTCTCAATCTTCCCCTGGTGAAGGAGCTTTTCAGGAGCAAGCACTGCAGGTACAAAGGACGTGTTCTGCTACTAGTGCAGCTTTCTTGGTGGTATGAGGTCTCTCCTCTCTGCTCGCTTCCCTTTCCTTTTATCACCTGAGAGATAAAAGAAGTAGTCCATGTCCCAGGGAAATTCCCTTTACATTGGTTCAGGGATGTGACCTCGCAAGAGTGTTACAATCCTACTCCAATCCTCTCTAACATAAAATTACAATCACAAAATGGAGGACAAACACAGAATACTGGGAATCATGGCCTAACTAAGTTGATACACACATTTTGGGGGCAAATAATTCAATCCATGACACATCATAATACATTGTCATCAATTCTTATGTCTTCCTTACTCATTGTTCACCTTTCACATGCATATGAGGTGATTGAAAATACCATGGCATTGGTCAGGTGTACTTTAGCTTTCAAAGTGACATCTTTGCTTTATACTTTTAAAGAGATATTTTGCAGCAGATTTGCCCAGTGCAATGCCTTGTTTTAATTCTTTTTTTTTTTAATGTTAAAATGTAATATCTTTATTTTTCATTTGTATATATATTATTGTACTTTAGATGAAGATTTACAGAACAAACTAGTCTCTCACTGAATAGTTACACATACTGTTTTATGACATTGGTTAACAACACCACGACATGTCAACACTCTCCCTTCTCAGCCGTGGGTTTCCTATTGCTGGCTTTTCTGTACTGTCCTGCCACCAAGTCTTTGCCCTGACACTGGTGTGCCCCTTTAGTCTCATTTTGTTTTATCGGCCTGCCCAGTCTTTGACTGAAGGGTGAACATAAGGAGTGACTTCATTACTGAGCTGAAAGGGTGTCTGAGGGCCAGACTCTCAGGGTTTCTCCAGTCTCTTTAAGGCCAGAAAATCTGGTCTTTCTTCTTGAGTTAGAATTTTGTTCTACAATTTTCTCCAGCTCTGTCCAGGACCCTCTATTGTGATCTCTATCAAAGCAGTCAGTGGTGGTAGCTGGACACCATCTAGTTGCACTGGACCCAGTCTGGTGCAGGCTGTGGTAGATATTAGTCCTTTGGACTAATCTCTCCCTTGTATTTTTAGTTTTCTTAATTATTCCTTGCTCCCGAAGGGGTGAGACCAGTGGAGTATCTTAGATGGCCACTCACAGGTTCTGAGGACCCCAGATGCCATTCACCAAAGCAGAATGTACAACGTTTTCTTTATAAGCTATGTTATGCCAATTTAGCTGGATGTTCCCGAGACCATTGTCCCCACAGCCCCCGGTCCAGCAATTCAGTCCCTCAGGGAATTTGGATGTGTCTGTGGAACTTCCATGAGCTTTCCTTGTACAAGTTGTGCTGGCTTCCCCAGTATTGTGTACTGTCTTACCCTTCGCCAAAGTTACCACTTATCTATTGTCTATTTAGTGTTTTTTCACCCCCACCCTTCACCTCCCTCATAACCATCAAAGATCGTTTCTTTTGGTGTGTAAACCTTTTCATGAGTTTTTACAGTAGTGGTCTCATACAATATTTGCTCTTTTTGTGATTGACTTATTTCATTCAGCATTATGCCCTCCAGATTCATCCGTGTTATGAGATATTTTGCAGATTCATCATTGTTCTTTATCATTGCATAATACTCCATTCTCTATTTGTACCACAGTTTGTTTATCCCTTCACCTATTGATGGACATCTAGGTTGTTTCCATCATTTTGCTGTTGTGAACAATCCTGAAATGAACATGGGTGTGTATATATCTATCCCTGTGGCGACTCTTATTTCTCTAGGATATATTCCTAGGAGTGGATTGCTGGATCATATGGTGTTTCTATTTCTAGCTTTCTAAGAAAGCGCCATTTCATTTTCCAAAATGGTTGTATCATTTTGCATTCCCACCAGCAGCACAGAAGAGCTCTGATCTCCCTGCAGCCTTTAAATATTTGTTACATCCTATTTTATTGATTCATGGCAGTAATGCTGGGGTAAGATGGTATCTCATTTTGGTTTTGATTTGCATTTCTCTAATGGCTAGAGATCATGAGCATTTCCTTATGTGTCTGTTGGCTGATTGAATGTCTTCTTTGGTGAAATGTCTGTTCATTTCCTTTGTCCATTTTTTAATTGGATTGTTTGCCTCTTTGTTGTAGAGGTGTTGGATTTTCTTGCAGATTTTAGAGATTAGACCTCTGATTTGTAATAGCCAAATTTTTTTTCCCGGCCTATAGGTTCTCTTTTTGCTCTTTTGGTGAAGTCTTTTGATAGCATAATTGTTGAATTTTTAGAAGATCCCAGTTATCTAGCTTACATTCTGGAGTTGTGTGCTGCTGATTGTGCTTTGTATCTTGTTAATGCAATGTGTTAGGGCCTCTAGAATTGATCCTAATTTTTGTTCTATGAACTTCAGCGTTTTTGGCTTTATATTTAGGTCTTTGATCCATTTTTGAATTAGTTTTGTATATGGTGTGAGGTATGGGTCCTGTTTCATTTTTTTTTTTTTGCAGATGGACATCCAGTTTTGCCAGCATCGTTTGTTAAAAAGGCTTTTTCTTCCCCATTTGATGTCCTTTGGGCCCTTGTCAAAGATCAGGTGACCATAGGTTAGTGGATTTACATCTGGTTTCTCAGTTCTGTTCCATTGGTCAGTGTATCTCTCAGTGTACCAATACCAGGCTCTTTTGACTACTGTAGCTGTTTTGAGGTCAGGTAGTATGAGTCCTCCTACTTTATTCTTCAGTAGTGCTTTACTTTTCTGGGGCTTCTTTCCTTTCCATATAAAGTTAAAGATAAGTTTTTCCACCTCTTTTAACAATGTTGTTGGTTTTGAATTGAGATTGCATTGTATTTGTAAATCACTTTGAGTAGAATTGTTATTTTCACAGTGTTCTGTCTATGAGTCCATGAGCATGGTATGTTTTTCCATTTATTTAGATCTCTTTTGGTTTCTTGCAGTGTGTTTTGTAGTTTTCTTTGTATAGGTCCTTTACATTCCTGGTTAAATTTATTCCTAAGTATTTTATTTTTTAAGGGGCTAGTATAAACAGTATTTTTTTTTAATGATTTCTTTTCATTGTTTTCTTTATTGGTTTATAGGAATTCAACTGATTTTTGTATGTTTATCTTGTATCCTTCTAATCTGCTGAACCTTTCTATTAATTCCAGTAGTTTTCTTATGAAGTATTTTGGCTTTTCTATGTATAATATGTCATCCACAAATAGGGGACAGTTTAATTTCTTCATTACCAATTTGGAAGCCATTTTTTTCTTTTTCTTGCCTGTTGCTCTAACTAGAACTTCCAGCCCAATGTTGAATAGAGGTGGTGGTGATAAAGGACATCTTTGTCTTGTTCCTGTTCTCAAGGGGAATGTTTTCATCCTCTCTCCATTAAGGATGATGTTGGCCATTGATTTTGCTTAGATGCCCTTTATTATGTTGAGAAATTTTCCTTCCATACCTATTTTATTGAGAGTTTTTATCAGGAATGGGTGTTGGGCTTTGTTGAATGCTTTTTCTGCATTGATTGAGATGATCATGTGATTTTTTCTTTCCTTTTATTTATGTGGTGGATTACATTGAGAGATTTTCTAATGTTGAACCATCCTTGCATAACTGGTATGAATGTTACTTGGTCATGTCATATTATTTTTTTTTTAATACAATGCTGAATTCTGTTGGCCAGAATTTTGTTGAGAATTTTTGCATCTATACTCATGGGAGACATTGGTCTGTCATTTTATTTTTGTGTGTGTTGTCTTTGCCTGGTTTTGGTATCAGGGTCATGCTGGCTTCATAGAAGGAGTTCGGAAGTATTGCTTCCTTTTCTATGTTCTGAATTAGTTTGAATACCACTGGTATAAGCTCTTCTCTGAATGTTTGGTTGAATTCTCCAGTGGAGCCACCTGAGCCAGGGTTTTGTTGTTGTTGTTGTTGGGAGTTTTTTAAAATTACCATTTTAATCTCTTCTCTTATTATGGGTTCATTCAGATTTTCAACATCATTTTGTGTTAGTCTGGGTAGGTAGTGTGTTTCTAGAAATTTGTCCATTTCCTCTAGGTTTTCAAATTTGTTGGAGTATGGTTTTTCATAGTACTCCATTATGATCCTTTTTATTTCAGTTGGGTTTGTTGTAATGTCCCATTTCATTTCTTATTTGGGTTATTTGCATCCTTTCCTGTTTTTCTTCTGTCCGTTTGGCCAGTGGTTTGTCGATTTTATTGATCCTTTCAAAGAACCAACTTTTGGTTTTGTTGATTCTTTCTATTCTCTATTTCATTTGTTTCAGCTCTGATCTTCATTATTCCCTTTCTTCTGGTGGCTGTGGGCTTCTTTTTCTGTTCTCTTTCTATTTGTTCAAGTTGTGTAGCTAATGTTTTGATTTTGTCCCTTTTATCTTTTTTGATGTGTACATCTTTTGCTATAAATTGACCTCTGAGCACTACCTTTACTGTGTCCCAGAGGTTTTGGTATGATGTGCTTTCATTAGTGTTTGATTCTATGAATTTTTTCCTTCTTTCTCTGATTTATTCTATTACCCAGTGGCTTTTAAGCAGGGTGTTATTCAGTTTCCACTTAATTGATTTTTTCCCTTGTACTTCCTGTTTCTACTTTAATGGCATTGTGGACAGAGAAGGCACTTTGTATTATCTCAATGTTTTGGACTTTGAGGGTTGCTCTGTGGCCTAAGATGTGGTCTATTCTGGAGAATGTTCCATGTGTATTAGAAAAGAATGTGCACTTTGCAGCTGTTGGGTTGAGTGTTCTATATGTCTATGAGGTCAAGTTGGCTGATATTACCCTTTAGCTCTTCTGTATCTTTTTTGAATTTCTTTCTAGATATTCTGCCCTTTACCAAGAATGGTGTGTTGAAGCCTCCTACTCTCATTGTGGAACTGTCAGTTTCTCTTTTCAGTGCTGTTAGAGTTTGTTTTATGTATTTGGAGCCCTGTCATTCCATACGTAGATGTTTATTCTGGTTAAGTCTTAGTGATGAATCATCCCTTTAATCATTATATAGTGCCCTTCTTTGTCTTTTATGGTGGATTTTGTTTTAAAGTCTTTTATGCAAGATTAATATTTCCACTTGTCATGGATCGAATTGTGTCCCCCAGGAAATATGTGTCAACTTGGTTAGGCAATGATTCACAGTAATGTGTGGTTGTCCTCCATTTTGTGATTGTAATTCTATGTTGAGAGGATTAGTGTGGGACTGTAACATCATCCTTAATCAGATCACCTCCTTGATCCAATGTAAAAGGAGTTTCCCTGGGGTGTGGCCTATACTACCTTTTATCTCTCAAAAGATAAAAGAAAGGGAGGCAAGCAGAGTTGGGGACCTCATACCACCAAGTGTATCTCTGACCAATGGAACACAGGGTCCCTGCACCTGAGAAGCTCTTTGACCAGGGGAAGGCTGAGGACAAGGACCTTCTCCAGAGCTGACAGAGAGAGAAAGCCTTCCCCTGGAAACAATGTTCTGAATTTGGATTTGTAACCTACTAGACTGTGAGAAAATAAATTTCTCTTTTTTAAAGCCATTCACTTCTGGTATTTCTGTTATGGCACCATGAGATGACTAAGACAACACTCTTGTTTTTCAGTAGCTGTTTGCTTGATATATTTTTTCCCATCATTTGGTTTTTAATAACTTTATGTCTTTGTTTTTAAAGTGTGCCTCTTGTAGACAGCATATTGATGGATCCTGTTTTTTTTATCCACTCAGTCACTGCCTGTCTCTTTATGGGTGCATTTAGGCAATTATATTCAGTGTAATTACTGATAGGTGTGAGTTTATCACTGTCATTTTGTACTACTTTTTTTTTTTTCTTTTGTAGTGCTGACTTTTTTTTGTTCCTCTTGCTCTCCTGTGCTGAAATCTTTTTGTTTGTGGACTTCTTTTCCATTTATTTTGTTTTTGTAGATTTTGTTTATATTGAAACTTTATGTGTTTCTTCTATATTTTGATGAGTAGGTTTGTTAAATTTCTTTGTGGTAACCTTGAAATCTACCCTTATCTTCCTAGGTTTGAACCGGTCTAGTATTACTTGGTATCACCTTGCCTTCCTCTTCATTAGAAAGTTCTATACCACACCATTTATTCCCTCTTTTAATTTTCTGACATTGTTTTCACTTATGTACCAACCTCTCTGTTTCCCTGTTGTAATTCTTTTGGTTCTGGAAGTCCTTGAGGGTTCATTTCCTAGGTTGGTATCTGTCTGGTACAGTCTTGTGTTCTGGATTCAGGCTGTAGTCTGTTGTTTGTTCTGAGACTGAAGGACTCCCTTTAATAATTCGTGTAAGTTTGGTTTTTACATATTCCCTTAATTTCTGTTTAGCTGGAAATATTCTAATTTCACCATGATATTTGAATGAAAGTTTTGCAGGATATATTATTCTTGGTTGGCTTTTTTTTTCTTTCAAGATTTTATATATGTTGTCCCATTGCCTTCTTGCCTGCATAGTTTCTACCAAATAATCAGAGTTTAGTCTTATTGCTTCTCCTCTGTATTTGACTTTTTGTCTTTCTTGAGCCGCTTGCAGGATTTTTTCTTGGTCTTTAGTTTTAGCAAGTGTGATTATGATGTGCCTTGGTGATTTTCTTTTGGTGTCTATCCTGTATGGAGTTTGGTCAGCTTTTGGATGATCAGTTTTTCATCTTTCATAATATTAGGGAAGTTTTCTATTAGCAATTCTTCAGTGCTCCTCTCTGTGTTTTCCATTTTCTACCCCGTTCTAGAGCTCTGATCACTCACAAATTTTTGCTTTTGAATGTACCCCACATAATTTTTGGTGTTTCTTCATTTTTCTTTGTTCTATTTTCTAATTTTTCCTGAAACAGAGTTGTATTCAATTATTTGTGTTCAATTTTGCTGATCCTGTCTTCCATCCTTTCAAACCTGCTCCTCAGCCCTTCTATGACACTGTCCATTTCTGAATTCTTGTTCATCTTTTGGATTTCTAATTGTTGTTTTTGTATGATTTCTAGTTGTGATTTTATTTTGGCATTTTGTTCCTGTATTATTTTCTGGAATTGTTCCATTTTTTTCTGTATTTTCCATGAATTTGTCTGCCTTTTTCATGAATTTGTCTATTTTTTTCCTCATTTTTGCCTTCTTTTTCCTTTAATTCTGGGATGCTCAGAATATTAAAGGTTTGAATTCCCTGTCAGATTTTTTGGAAACCCTGGTCACGTAGTGGTTATGTGTCATGGCTGCTAACCAAAGGGTCGGCAGTTCGAATCCACCAGGCATTCTTTGGAAACTCTATGGGGCAGTTCTACTCTGTCCTATAGAGTCGCTATGAGTTGGAATCGACTCAATGGCACTGGGTTTGGTTTTTGGTTTGGTCAGGTAGTTCTAGTGCATTTTCATCTACTAGAAAGTGATCTAATGTGTTATTATGGATGTGGCTGAAACCATCCTATCCTTTTTTTTTATGTTTTGATATTGTCTGCTGTCTTCAGGACATTCAGTAGTTATTTTCTTTGTTTTTTGATTGTAGATCTATTTGTTTTGTCCTTTTTTTTTTTTTTTTGCTTTGTTTGTTATGTCTGAGTAGGCTGGCAACTTCATGAAGCTGCTTTCCTGTACATCCTGTCCACCAATCTCCAATGTGGGTAGGGTGAATCCAAGCGGCACAGATGCTGCACTTCCTGGTCAACCAAGCCACCACAACCAGCCAGAAAGCCTGGAGGTACAGCAGCATGGAAAGGATGGGGGGGGTGGGAAAGTGTGTATCACTGGTTACCAGGTGCTCTGTCTCCTGCTGGGAGCTCCATGAAGCTGCTTTCCCCTGCTCCCTGTCTGCTAATCTCTGGCAGGAGTCCAAGAAGGTGAATCTCTGCTGTGTTACCTGACAGGGACCTCCACATATATCTTTCCTCACTCTCTGTTCTCTTTCAGTTTCTTATTTCACTTGGCGCTTGGCTGAGTTCTTTATCTTTTCATTTAACACTTCAAGTTCCAGGATTGATGTTTGCCTCTGTTTTACTCAGTTTCTTGGGTCTTTGCTGTGGAGGGACAGTGTGGTGCTTCTGCCTATGGTGCCATGTTCGCTGGATGTCCCAATTTTAATTCTTGACTGCTGCTTTCATGAGCACTGATTATGAAATTCTTGACAACTTCAATATTTTCTCTATTTATCATGATGTTGCTTATTGGTCCCATTGTGTAGATTTTTGTTTTATGTGAAGGTGTGATCCCTAGTGATTTTCATCAGTAAGTGCTTCAAGTTCTCTTTGCTTCCTCTAAGCAAGGTTGTGTCATCTGCACATTGCCGGTTGTTAATAAGACTTCCTCTAATCCTGATAACACATTCTTTTTCATATAGTCCTGATTTTGGGATTATTTGCTCAGTATACAGACTGAGTAGGCATGGTGAAAGGATACAACCCTGACAACTGCCTTTCCCAATTTAAACCATACAGTATTCCCTTGTTCTGTTTGGAAGGCTGACTCTTGGTCTATGCACAGGTTCTGCACGAGCACAATTAAGTGGTCGAGAATTCTCATTCTTCACAATGTGATCCATAATTTATTTTGATGCACACTGTCTAATGCTTTTGCATAGTCAGTAAAGCACAGATAGACATCTTCCTGGTATTCTGTGTTTTCAGCCAAGATCTATCTGGCATTAGCAATATTATCACTGGTTCCAAGTCCTCTTCTGAATCCAGCTTGAATTTCTGGCAGTTTCCTGTTGATGTACTGTTGCAACCGTTTTGTAATTGTCTACAATAAAATTTTAATTGTGTGATATTAATGGTATTGTTCACAATTTCCACTCTCTCTTGGATCTCCTTTCTTTGGAATGGGTACAAATACGGATATCTTCCAGTTGGTTGTCCAGGTAGCTGTCTTCCAAATTTGTTTGCATGGGGGAGTGTATACTTCCTACATTGCATCTGTTTGTTGAAACATTTCAACTGCCATTTCGTCAATTGTTTTTCACCAATGCCTTCAGGGCAACTTGAATTTCTTCCTTCAATACCATCAGTTTTTGATCATATGCTATCTACTGAAATGGTTGAATGTAGACCAATTATTTTTTAGTACAATGATGGTTATTCTTTCCATCTTCTTTTGATGCTCCCTGCATTGTTCAGAAGTTGCCCATAGGATCCTTCAATATTGTAACTCAAGGCTTGAATGTTTTCTTCAGTTCTTTCACCTTGAGAAATGCTGAGTGGGCTCTTCCCTTTTGGTTTTCTAACTACATGTGTTTGCACATATGATTATAGTACTTTACTTTGGCTTCTTGAGCCACCATTTGAAATCTTCTGTTCAACTCTTTTACTTCATAATTTCTTCTATTCCCTATTCCCTTTAGCTACACTATGTAAAAAAACAAATTTTGGAGTCTCTTCTGACATCCATTTTGGTCTTTCTTTCCTGTCTTTTTAATGACCTCTTGCTTTCTTCATGTTTTATGTCCTTGATGTTATTCCACAACTCATCAGGCCTTCAGTTATTAGTATTCAATGCATCGGTTTTAATTTTCTTCAGTTTCAACTTAAACTTCCATATGAGCAACTGATGGTTTGTTCCACAGTCCACTCCTGACCTTGTTCTCATGGAAGATGTTGAGCTTTTTCCATTGTCTCTTTACTCAGATGTAGTGAATTTGATTCCTATGTATTCCATCTGGTGAGGTCCACATGTCTAGCTACCGTTTATATTGTTAAAAAAAGGATATTTGCAGTGAATACATTGTTAGTCTTGCAGAATTGAATTCTGCAATCTCTAGAATCATTTCTATCACTGATGCCATATTTTTCAACTAAGGATCCTTCTCCATTGCTTCTAACTTTTGCATTCCAAACGCCAGTAATTATCAATGCATCCTGATTGCATGGTTGATCAATTTCAGGCCACAGCAGTTGGTAAAAGTCTTTAATTTCTTCATCTTTGGCATCAGTGATTGGTGGATAAATTTGAATAATAGTTCTATTAACTGGTCTTCCTTGTAGGAGTGTTGATACAACCTATCACTGACAGAGTTGTACTTCAACAAAGAACTCAAAATTTCTTTTGGTGTTGAATGTGACACCATTCCTCTTCAATTTGTCATCCTTGGTGTAGTAGCCCATATGATTGCTTGATTCAAATTGGCTAAAGCCAGGTCATTTTATTTCAAAAATGAGATGGAATACATAAAGATCAATATTCTAGGCATTAGTGAGCTGAAATGGACTGGTATTGGCAATTTTGAATCAGATAAACATATAATCTACCATGCCGGGAATGACAACTTGAAGAGGAAGGGCATTGCATTCATTACCAAAAAGAACATTTTAAGATCTAGCCTGAGGCACAATGCCATCAGTGATAGGACAATATCCATAAAGGTTAGGTAAAGGAAGACCAGTTAATACTATTATTATTCAAATTTATGTACCAACTACTAAGGTCAAAGATATAGAAATTGAAGATTTTTACCAACTTCTGAAGTCTGAAATTGATGGAACATGCAATCAGTATGCACTGATAATTACTGGTGATTGGAATGTGAAAGTTGGAAACAAAGAAGAAGGATCCGTAGTTGAAAAATATGGCCTTGGTGATAGAAATGATGTTGGAGATCACGTGACAGAATTTTGCAAGACCAATGACTTCTTCATTGCAAATACCTTTTTTAATAAATATAAATGAGGACTATACACATGGGCCTCATCAAATGGAATACACAGGAATCAAATCAATTACATCTGTGGAAAGAGAATATTAGAACAAGGCCAGGGGCCAACTGCAGATCAGACCACCAATTACACATATTCAAGTTGAAACTGAAGAAAATTGGAACAAGTCCACTAGAGCCAAGTACAACCTTGAGTGTATCCCACCTAAATTTAGAGATCATCTCAAGTATAGATTTGACATGTTGAACACTAATGACCAAAGATCAGACCAATTGTGGAATGGCATCAAGGACATCATACATGAAGGAAGCAAGAGGTTATTAAAAAGACAGGAGACAAAGAAAAGACCTAAATGGATGTCAGAAGAGGTTCAAGTAGCTAAAGCAAAAGGATAAAAATGATAAAGTGCTGAACAGAAGATTTCAAGGGCCTTTCCAGAAGACAATGCAAAATATTATAATGACATATGCAAAGCGCTGGATATAGAATACCAAAAAGGAAGAACATGCTCAGCATTTCTCAGGCTGAAAAAAATTCAAGCCTCAAGTTGCAATACTGAAGGATTCGACTGGCAAAATATTAAACAGCACAGGAAACACCAAAGAAGATGGAAGGAATACACAGAATCACTATACCAAAAAGAATTGGTTGACATTCAACCATTTCAAGAGGTAACATAGGATCAGGAACCAATGGTCCTGAAGGAATAAGTGCAAGCGTCTCTGAAGGCTTTGGCAAAAAACAAGGCTCTAGGAATTGACGGAATACCAATTGAAATGTTTCAACAAACGGACGCATATTGGAAGTGTTCAGTGCTCACTCATCTATGCCGAGAAATTTGGAAGACAGCTACCTGGCCAACCGACTGGAAGAGATCCGTATTTATGCCTATTCCCAAGAAAGGTGATCCAACCAAATCCGGAAATTATCAAACAATATAATTAGTATCACATGCAGGCAAAATTTTGCTGAAGATCTTTCAAAAGCGGCTGCAGCAGTATACCAACAGAGAACTGCCAGAAATTCAAGCTAGATTGAGAAGAGAATGTGGAACCAGGGATAGCATTGCTGATGTCAGATGGGTCCTGGCTGAAGGTAGAGAATACCAGAAGGATGTTTACCTGTGTTTTATTGACTATGAAAGACATTCGACTGTGTGGATCATAACAAATTATGGATAATGTGGAGAATGGGAATTCCAGAACACTTAATTGTGCTCATGAGAAACCTGTACATGGTTCAAGAGGCACTTGTTCAAACAGAACAAGGGGATACTGCATGTTTTAAAGTCAGAAAAGGTGTGGGTTAGGGTCATATCTTTTTTACCTTTGCTATTCAATCTGTGTGCTAAAGGGTCAGCGAAAAAGAGGAAGACCCTCAATGAGATGGATTAACACAGTGGTTGCAACAATGGGATCAAGTGTAGCAACAATTGTGAGGATGGCACAGGGCCAGGCAGTGTTTCATTCTGTTGTGCTATGAGTTGGAACCAACTCTATGGCACCTAACAGCAACAAGAAGGCCATTTCAGCTCACTAACTCATTGGATATTGATCTTTATGTGTTTCCTTTCATTTTGATGAATTCCAATTTTCCTAGATTTATATTTCTTCCATTTCAAATTCCAATTATTAAAGGATATTTGCAGCTGTGTCTTTTCGTTTTGAGTCATGCCACATCAGACGAAGGCCCCAAAAGCTTTACTCTATCCATGTCATTAATGTTGAGTCTATTTTGAGGAGTTAGCTGTTCCCCAGTTCTATTTTGAATGCCTTCCAACCTGAGGGGCTTATCTTCCCCTGCTGCTATTCATAAAGTTTTCGGTTGCCAATTTTTTTTTTTTTTTTTTTTTGTAAGTAGCTTTCTGGTTTTTTCTTCCTAGTCTGTCTTATTCTGGAAGCTCCACTGAAACCTTTCCACCATGGGTGACCATGCTGGTATTTGAAATACTGATGTCATCACTTCCAGCATCACAGCAACACACAAGTCACCACAGTATGGCAATCTGATAGATGAGTGGTACTGTCAGATTTAAGTTTTAATGGTATGTTTACTAATCCATTATAATAATCAAACCTCTTACCATTCCTTGTTTGTGTTAATGCTGAATCTATTCAATCATCATATTTGTCGTAAGTTTAGTAAATATTGGTAGTTTGAGGACAAATATTATATGTGAGTTAAATTTCTCATCTTAATATGCCCAAATTATCATAATCCACCTGGAAGTTTGAGAAGTATTACTTTATATGTCAACCAAATTCCTCAAAAACAGAAAATATTTTCAGATGAGATTATTGATGATAAATATCACAAGTTCACTTTTAATTCCTCTTTATGTAATTCATTACTACCAGTAATGGTTGTGAGTTGATATAATATTGGACATTAAGAAAATTTAGAGATAAGAGGAAATATTGTTGTCATGTGTAGTTGAAGTTACAGATAGTACATTTCATGGAAAATTAATTCTGTGAACTAGGTCTGAGACACAGTATTTCTTACTATGTGGAGTTTGGATGTGTTCCAAAACTAATAAAGTCCACAATATTTTCTAAGTAAGAATGATCTCTCTTCTGCACCATATAACCCTGGTGACATTTTGGATGCCACTGTAACTGATCAGGGCTCCAGTAATAGTAATAATGAGTGGAAAAGTCTTCAATAATATTCCTGTTTTACATGGTTAAATATATATTTTGTGATCCCACTGATTGCTTTTAGATAGGCTATAAAGTACCTATCTTAGAGGTTTTTCTTATTGTTGTTTTGATTTTTTTTCCTTCACCTGAGTCCATTTCTTACTTTACTTTTAAAGAAAGGAGAGTAGTTTACTGTTGTGAATTAATGTATAGTGCAATAAGATATTTTAAATATGGTGGAAAATATTAGCGTATTAGTCCACTTATCCTTTTACTGAAATCAGAATAAAATCTATACTGGCTAGTGAAAGTAAATGGACTATAGATTCTAAGGATCATTTGACTGAAATGTCTTCCCATAACATACTCTGTGAAAGACATGGGGTGTGAGAAGCATAATGGTTGGTTGGGAGTGTCCAGAGATATAATTCAGACAGCCATTATGTGGAATTGTGCTTTGGGGCCCAATATAAGTAGAGAGTGAAATAGACTCACATCTTCTATTTGTTGCTGCCTGACTGTTGGGTCTAGAGAAATACTCGACGACTCCATCAAAGTATACATTTTTCAAAGCATGATGTACTATTCCAAGAATATATCCTGTATTCCAGACTAGCTTTCCATTTTTCCTTCAGCTTCATAAAATTTCCGTGTGAAAATAAATAAACTGAGCTAACTATATTTGACTTAAAGTTATGTCTTAATATCAACCAAAAAACTGATCATATCATTTATATAAAAATGTCTTTGATACATCACCTCAGGATATTTCACACTATATATATATATATACCCATGTGGCTATATTCATGCAGACCACTCTCTAGCCGTTGAAAGCAAAATATTCATCTCATCACAGCATCAGAGGGAAAGAAAATTATATTTTACATTTTTTAAAATATCTCTGTTTGAATCAAGTTTATAAAGCTAAGTAAAGCAATTTTCAAGGCGATTCTCAAATGTTCTCATGTTAGGTAAAAAAAAAAAACAACTCGATGCAGCACCCATAATTTGTCAGGCCTTTCCTGGTGCTTAACTCATTTTCAACTGCAAGCATCCACATTTCTAGGTACAAGGATATTTTATCCCCTTACTGTGAAAAACCATGGTTCCCTTTAAGTGTATGTCAAAGAATGAATGCTTCCCAGGAGCATTCCTCAACCAGTGAACCTCTGCAGTGGTTGTAAAATTACACTAAATTTTTCACCCTTCAGATGGGATATTTCTGAAGTGTGTTAGGCACCATTTACCAGAGTTTTATGGCAGAATTATTCTCTAGTTACTCAATATGAAAGCTAGTCTTAAACTGTGAATTTTATTATTTTTCTTTTCTTTTGTATATCAGTTCACAGCATCCCTATTAATATTAACTGCACTTTCCAGTATATTACCAGTATCAATACTGGTCTCAGAATCTGATTATTGGAGTACCTAAGACAGTTGGCATTAGAAGTGGTGATAAAAAGTAGATTCTATTAAAAATAGAAGAAATTCTGCATTGCATGGCTCTACATGGCAGCAAGGATTTTGATAAGCAATGATAACCAGTGACCTGGACTCTTACCAATAGTTATGTGAAAAAGCCATCTTGGTACCAGATTGTGCAGCCCTGTTAGAGTCTATAGATGATTGCATCCCACATTGACATTCTGAATGCAACCACATATAGGGCCACACAGCTAAGCTGTACTCATATTTTTGTCCACTGAAACAATGATATAACAATTGTTTGTTATCTTCTCAGTTAGCTTTGGGATAATTTGTTAACTAATACAGATAACTAATACAGACTTTGATCCATGCAAGTGAGCTACAATCATAACAAATACCTATAAATTTGGGATTGACTTTGGATCAGACAGTGGGCAGAAGGTGAAAGTACTATGAGAAGAATATTAGTGAACTCTTGAAAAGTCTTGAAAAAAATGTTTGCAGATTTTAGAGAGGTAAACTAATATAAGTTTATAAATCGGGGGGAAGGCAGACATTTTTCATCCTTTCACAGTACAATCTGGATTAAAAATGCTAAATGGGATAATTGTTTCAACATTGAACAAGTAAGATAAATAACACGGAGTGAGGTCACAGAATGGTGGAGTAGGAAGCTTCTGGGGTTGGCCTTTCCACCAAATAAACAAAACACGATGGGAAAAAAAAATCTACTATTCCAAAACTCTGTAGCTTGAGCAGACTCTTACAGCAACTGGGAAGTATTCATTGAAAAAGGAAAGGATGCTGAATTTCAATAAGAGAGCAGAGTACATGAACCAGCTGCCACTCCCCATTCCTCAGTCTTTCAACAGCCGTTAGGACAAGAAGCCTGTATTTTTATAATGAATGTGTGGTATCAAAATGGAGTGTAAGGACGTTGTCCTACAAAAATTTAATGTTGCGTGTTTTTGATGGTCTGGCAGTTCCCTGTGGAACTGGCAAAGATCCTGCCTTTGTTTTGAAATCTTTATACAAAGCATTTTCACTGACAGGGTCTATCAGAAGATCTAAAGAGAACTACACACATTTTTGGGGGCATCCACACATTTAAGTACATTTTTTTCAGATCACAGGCTGACTGTAGAGAGAAAGGAACAGAAACTTCATGGACCACACAATAAGTAATATAGGCATTAGAAAAGTAGTCTGAAAAATTGACTATATAAACAGATGAATATACACCTCTACAAGCAATAAAAAGCAATCCATGGGAGGGGTAAGCATCTGATTTCCAGAGTTACCATATTATAATGTTCAAAAACGGGTCCAGTGTGCATATATAAGAATAGAAATATAAACAGCAAATTAGGGTCCCACATGAAAATTCATTTTGAATAATAATGCAAGTGTTCATCTTAAAGAATACCTTATATCTTAATTACTATCCTAGTTACGTGGAAGTGTTGAATATCTTGATGTTCTGATAGGACTCACTAAGCTTGTGAGAGTCACATATTCTTGAGAAATGCAGGGGGACAGTCTGTTAACAGGGACCACTGTCCTAAATACCTCCCGTAGTCCTTAGGTCAAATAAATAAATTATAACTACCTTATTTAGTATAGTGAATCCCCAGTTCTCCCTCATTAATGCTCACGTAGTAAGAGAAGTTGAGGTGGGGGGATAAACCCAGGGCATCCATCTGTCCTACTTTTGGTTCAGGAGCATGGCCAAGTTTAGCCTCCAGAGAGCCCTGTACAGATGAAGGAGCCCTGTCTCCATGTGAACAGGTTTGATCCTCAGATAAATCACTGTTCTTGTATGCTAAAATTTATTCCCTCATCTATTTAAATGTCCACTGGGTAAGGTATATTCATACAAGAAAACATATTTCTCCCTCTACCAGGAAATATCTTGGTTTTTGCGGTCTTACTTTTTTGTAATGGAAGTTTTCCTCTTCCACAGAGAGAGTCTTCATTACAAATACCTCATTACCTACACCTATTTGTATTAACCCACTTGAATAGAACTATACAATTTGAGTGTCTTGGGTATATACTTATAGTAATGCTTATCACCTTACGCCTCAACATAACGAAAACAAAAATCCTTACAAATGGACCAATAAACAACATCATGATAAACAGAGGAAAGGTTAAAGATTGAGGTTGTCAAGGATTTTATTTTACTTGGATCCATAATCAACATCCATAGAAGTACCAATCAAAAATCAAAAGATGCATTGCATTAGGCAAATCTGCTGCAAAAGACCTCTTTAAATTGTTAAAAAGCAAAGATGTCACTTTAAGCCATGGTGTTTTCAGTCACCTCATACACATGCAAAAGCTGGACCATGAATAAGGAAGACTGAAGAAGAATTGAGGTCTTTGAGTTATGGTGTTGGTGAAGAATATTGACTATACCAAGGACTGCCAAAAGAACCAACAAGTCTGTCTTAGAAGAAGTACAACCAGAGTGCTCCTTAGAAGCAAGGATGGCACGACTACATCTCACATACTTTGGACATGCTATCAGGAGGGATCAGTCCCTGGAGAACGATGTCATGTTTGGTAATGTAGAGGGTCAGCCAAAAAGACGAAGACTCTCAATGAGATGGACTGACACAGTGGTTGTAACAATGGGGTCAAACACAGCAATGATTGTGAAGATCGTATGGGACTGGGCAGTGTTTCATTCTGTTGCACATAAGGTCACTATGAGTAGACAAATGTAGAATTTTATAATAAAGTATAAAGAAATTTTAATTCTAAAAAGAGTCTTGGGATTGAAGGATATTTAAAAGAGACTTGTTTTTTTTTTAACTTTTAGTGTTTTTTGTTTCTTTTTTTATTTTTAACTACTTTTGGTAACACATAGTACTTGCTTGGGTTATTGTTTAAACATATTACTGCTACAAACATCTGTCTTTTCCAGGGAAATTATTAACAAGCATCCATGGTCTTTCCTAGGTCTTTAATTCTTACCCTCTAACAACTCCTTGATTTGTAGGAGGTCAAAAAGCAGCAGGGCATGTAGAAGCTGGATGGCACCACATAGTCATCCCCTGGATCAGTGGAAGGAGAGACTGCATTATATTCTATTATCATAAAGTTTACTCACAGAAAATTATTGAAATGAGAATGGAAAATATTTCCTGTTTACATTTCCAATCAGATGATCTTTCAAAACCAAGTACATAGATTTAAATGTTAAGTCTTTTTTGAGATTAAAACAGCATACCACCACCAAACGTGGCTGAAATGATTTAACTACTTTCAGTCTTTCCATTTTTACTCCTGCAGACAAACATAGTGTGCCCTATTGATTAATTAAAAATAAATCTCTCCAGAACTTTACATTAAAGTGACTTCCCTGACAAAGATTTTTAACTTTAATCAGAAATATCACCACATTGTTCCCACAGATGAAAAGCTGTACCTAACAACACAAAAAACTTGGAACATATGTAGGGTCTCTCTTTAATAAATCATATAATTAGATACTTAAATATTTTCAGAGATATAACAGGTCTTAGAGATCAAAATATGATATTCATACATGATGTCATTGACATACTTTGGGATCGTAATGATAGCATAGGTATTTAGTAAATCCACAAGAAAAAAAAATTGTCTATAAGACAATACAACATTTTTTTTTAGGTATTTTCCATTGCATCTTATACAATTCATGAGAACTGTGCATTAAATATTTCTATACACCAAGCAAATTGACTACCTGCATTATATTGTGCAATGTTACATAAATATTTTAACACCTTGGTGACAACGGTGCTGTAGTTAATATTATTATCTCCATTTTAAATATAGAGAAACTTAGACACAAATAAATTATTTTCTCTTGCCTAATGTTTTATAACTAATGAAGCCTGGGAACTGAACCCAGCTTGGATTCTAATAATGACTGTTAAGCATTATATTAGCCTGTTTCCAAGACTTTCAAAAATTTCCTGTAATTTAGTGTTGCAATTGTGTGACCAAAAATGCTTATACAGTCTGATTATTTATTAATGATTTTAGCAAAATTGAGAATGAGAAGATACTCTTCATATCAATGGAAAGGGAAAATATGGAAATATTTACACTGGATTATAGGTAAAGGAAATATATGATTGATAATATCTGAAGTCCATTTCTCAATGACCCCTCTCTATATCCAAAGCTTAGAAAAGAAGGCTATTTAAAAAAAAAAAAGGCCCAGATAAATTTAGCTGTAGGCAAAATGACAGATATGAAAATTACCATTTAGATAACTGGGCACTGATTAGTCAAGAAATAAAAAAAGGAAAGGATATTATTTTAAAAAGAATAAATTTAAGCACAACGATCACAGTTTATTACTATTAAAACATCTTTGACATTACATTTGAGAAAGACAGGAGTTCTCTAGGCTAAAAGCCTTAGATAAATCACAAAAACAAAATATGAGTGTTACCTTGTCAATATCAGTGTAGGAGGAGGAAACGTTTCAAACACTCAGAAAAGAACCATCTGTGAATATTTTATATTGACTTTAACAACTTAAATCGTAGTAAAAGATAAATGGTATGATAAATAGTGAGGCTGTTTATCTCAGCCCAGCAGAATCCTTACATTTGAACAGGAATGAAAAAGAGGTAAAATAACCCACAAATACATGCATATATACATAATGACCACTCGACAGATCAAAATCTCTAGAAGCTTCCAACCTAAGTATGGAAGAATACAGCCTAGAATGGTCTCACTACCTTTGAAATAAGCTTTATTTATTTATTTTTCATTATGCTTTAAGTGAAAGTTTACAAATCAAGTCAGTCTCTCATACAAAAACTCATACACACCTTGCTAAGTATTCCTACCTGTTCTCTCCCTAATGAGACAGCACACTCCTCCTCTCCACCCTCTATTTCCCATGTCCATTCAACCAGCTCCTGTCCCCATCTGCCTTCTCATCTCACCTCCAGATAGGAGCTGTCCACATAGTCTCATGTGTCTACTTGAGCCAAGAAGCTCACTCCTCACCAGTATCATTTCTGTCTTATAGTCCAGTCCAATCCCTGTATGAAGAGTTGGTTTCAGGAATGGTCCAGTTTTGGACTAACAGAAGGTCCAGGGACCATGACCTCTGGAGTCCCTCTAGTCTCAGTCAGACCATTAAGTCTGGTCTTTGTATGAGAATTTGAGGTCTGCATCCCACTGTTCTGTTCCATCAGGGATTCTCTGCTGTTATTCCCTGTCAGGACAGTCATCAGTGGTAGCCGGGCACCTTTTAGTTCTTCTGGTCTCGGGCTGGTGTAGTCTCTGCTTTATGTTGCCCTCTGTCTCTTGGGCTCATATTAAGCTTGTGTCTTTGGTGTTCTTCATTCTCCTTTGCTCCAGGTGGGTTGAGACCAGTTGATGCATCTTAGATGGCTGCTTGCTAGTGTTTAAGACCCCAGACGCCCCTCACCAAAATTGCAGAACGTTTTCTTAATACATTTTGTTATGCCAGTTGACCTAGATGTCCCCTGAAACCATTGTCCCCAGATCACCCGTCCCAGCTACTTTGGTCTTCTTAGCATTTAGTTGTATTCAGGAAACGTCTTTTTTTTTTTTTTTTTTGGTTTAGTCCAATTGGGCTGACCTCTCCTGTATTGTGTGTTTTCTTTCCCTTCACCTAAAATGGTTCTTGTCTACTATCTAATTAGTGAATCCCCCTCTCCCTCCCTCTCCACCCTCATATAAGCTTCTTATTTTGATGGTGATGGGAGGGGTCATCCCAGGAATACTGGTGTAAGTACATAAATTGGTCTCTCATCTGTTCCAAACTAGTAACAAAATACATATGTGAAGTAAGTACCACAATGTGTTTTATCATCTTAGATTTTTTTTCTTTGGTTTTATTGAACTATATCATTAATATCAAAATAAGACTTTGGAAAAGCCAGTTATCATTTTAAACCCATAATTAATGTGAAAGCTACTATGACAATAAACTTCTATTCATTTAAATTATTCAACAGATATTTAGTAAGTGCACATTATGAGCTAGAATTTATGTTTAAAATAAAGAAGAAAGTCATAATGCTTGTCTCTAATAGGTTCATATTCTGGATGGAACATGAAAAGAGAGGTAAAAAAAAAGTTCTCCATCTTTCTACCTGAGAAAGCAGCCTCAGAAATGAAATTCTACCTATTTCTTCTCTAACACCTCTCAGTCTGATTGTGGAAATTTATGATGAGATACAAGGAAATCATATCTTCCTTCTAATAACCTAGTGTATCGGCTCTAGAACACTTCACAAAGCAAGCAATTGGCAAAAGATGACATTGTGTAGGATTTGTATAAAATTTAACTAAATATGTATATGCACGTATATTAAACTACAAAAAAAAGTTGCCGTCCCGTCGATTCTGACTCACAGCGGCTGGATAGGACAGAGTAGAACTGCCCCATAGAGTTTCCAAGGAGCACCTGGTGGATTCAAACTGCCAACGTTTTGGTTAGCAGCCGTAGCTCTTAACCACTACACCATCAGGGTTTCCATACATGTGTGTATATATATATATATATATATATATATATATATATATACACACATATATACATATATATATACACACACATACTTACATGTATGTGTGTGTATATATATATGTATATATGTAAAACATACCTTATTTTTACACAAATAATGCATGCCTTCTGCATTTGTTTTTCAGCCATTCTCTCCCACCATGAGATATTTTCATGGGTATCTCAATGCCAGTTTATTTTTGTCACATGTTGCTGTGGATTAGCATAGTGTGCTTGCAAGTGTGTTTTGTGGGGGGAGAGTGCAGCCAGCAAACAAATGCAGAAGGTGTGTTTTATTTGCATAAATATATGGAATATACGTGTATGTTGTTCTTGTTATGTGTAAGAAAGTCTATTTCTAACTAATTGTGATCCCATGTGACAGAGTAGAACTGCCCCATAGAGTTTTCAAGGCTATAATCTTTATGGGAGCAGATCATCTGGTCTTTCTCATAGGAAGCCACTGGGTGGATTCTAACTCTCGATATTTTGGTTAGCAGTTGAACACTTCACCATTGCACCACCAGGTTTCTTTATGTGTATAAATCTTAAAAATTCCAATAGTCTCTGTCTTGATTTCTTCATAATTTTTCCCTCTGTGCAGATTCAAAAGTAGTTATATAGAGATATATGCATTGATGTACTTGTGTATGTGTATACAGTCTCTGTCTTGATTTCTTCATAATTTTTCCCTCTGTGCAGATTCAAAAGTAGTTATATAGAGATATATGTATTGATGTACCTATGTATGTGTATACAGATAGATAGATAATGGATTTTGCTGTTTTACCTAAAAATAAGATTAAAGAACAGTAGCACATTTAAACAGGCATGCCTTCAGAAAGTTAGACCATGACATCCTATATTGCAGTGGACAATCAGAAAATTTAACTTATTATTACATGCAGAGATCAGCCACATCAAATCTTCCAGACCGATCCCCTGCATATGTTTCAAGTTATTAAAAGCTCTAGTAAAAATAATACTTCAGAATTATTTTCAGTCTAGAGAGTTGTTCCGAAACACATTGACTTTCAGGCCACTCTACATCTACTCTACATCCATTCAGATGAGGCCAGATGGCATTCCATCCAACATGAAATACAAAAACAAAGCATTGCCGTTGAGTCAATTCCAGCTCACAGTGACCCTATGGAACAGAGCAGAACTGCCAAACAGGGTTTCCAAGGCTGTAAATCTTTACATGAGTAGACTGCTACATCTTTTTCCCAAGGAGGGGCTGGTGGGTTCGTACTGTCAGTCTTTCAATTAGCAGCCAAGTGCTTTCATCACTGCATTACCAGGGATCCTATCCAACATTTTGGGCCCTTTTTTTTAAGTAATGGGTGGAAACCCTGGTGGAGTAGTAGTTAAGCACTACAGCTACTAACCGAAGGGTTGGCAGTTCAAATCTGCCAGACACTCCTTGGAAACTCTATGGGGCAGTTCTACTCTGTCCTATAGAGTTGCTATGAGTCGGAATCAACTCAACAGCACTGGGTTTGGTTTGGTTGGAAGTAATGGGTGGTCTAACTTATCCAAATAAAATATATGCTACTTTGATCCTCAGTAAAAATTTCAAGACAATTTCTCAAATACTCTAAATGACCTAAAAATAGATTTTAGGATGTGACAACTAATAACTCTGTTTTGTGGTTTTCAAGATAAATTTCAATAAAAATAATAATGAAAAAATAAAATAACAGTATATTGATTGTTCCATAGGCTTTTGCAGAAAGGGTACCACTGAGTTAACATTAAAGCAAATAGAAAGTTGACCGATTAAATAATGTGAGTAATATAGGGACTTGTTACATTCCTACTTCCTTACGTTCCTTTGGATAAGAAACATGATGTCCTTCTACCTATATAAGCCTATAGAAAACAGGAAAATGAATTCATCTGCATGAGAATATTTTGCTTTTATTATTTAAAAAAAAAGCAGATAATTGGCCATATGAAAATATGACTTCAAATAGGCTATTCCAAACCTTTCTGTACACGCTTTGGTAGATATTATTCAATTTTGTGTTGATTTATAGTTAACAGATTTACACAACAAATTAACTCAATCAGTAGGTTGACTTTTATAAGTAAATTGTGTGGAAAATCAAGAGAGAGTAACATTACCTGAAGTAAACATTACATAAGTGGGGGCATTATTATGTCTGAGATAATCATTTGATACCAGTACCCAGTGCTGTTGAGTCGAATCATTTGATAGCACAGTGAAAAACAAAGTCTCCTAGGCTAGAACTGATGCTGTTGTGTTCTAAAGAGCAGAATATGGAGTCTTCCATGAAAGCTCAATATGTCTTCAACTGAACTCCTTCCCTCCCTCTTTCTTTTTTTTTTTCTTTTTTCCTTGAGGAAAAAGTTCTCCACAATAACTTGTACATTCTTTCTGGCCTGGCCAACCCAGTTGGTAGGTGCGTATGATATTCTATTTAAGCATCTTTCTTTCATGAACTAGGTCACTGTCATCACAGGATACCAATCCTAATTGGGCCTCACTTAAATGGCATTAGAGGTCGTCTGCATTACAAATACTTTCCAAGTAGTATGTCTTTGAACATATCACCTCTCTAAACTCACCAGAGGGACAGAAAAGATTAATAATATCCCAGGATATTTCTTAAATATCATGAGGCTTAACCATTCTTGTATAATCTCTATCCAAAACCGTTGCAGTTAACTTCAATTCCAAGTGTCCTTAAATTAACCTGAGTCATCAAAGACATATATACTTATCCTGCTGTACATTGTTTCGAGAGCTCAATGCTGCTTTTACTGAACTATGCTCTACTACTTTATCAGGACTCTATAATGAGGAATGTTTTAAGAATATATCCTTTGAAACATGTTAGATTTGTTGTGGGAATATTAAGGAGGACGATATTCAAGTACCAGAAGTGAAATATTTCTTTGGGGTCAGTTCCAGGGATATAACCTCTGAGCAGTCATTTTGACTTCTTGTCTTTTAAATTAAGTAAATTGATTGTGTTTCTCTCTTTACATTGACATAAATTTCTCCCTTTACATTGATATAAATTTTATGTTTATTGTTTTTAATAATCAATGACTTTGGAAGGTGAACTAAAGAAATGGGTTTTGAGTGATTTTCGCTATGTATAATTTGTTGAAATCCAGTTTGTTGGTAGGATACAGGGTAAATCAACCTCCATCAGAGCCCATTCTTGTCACTAGTCTTCAGCTATCAAAATTTCATATTGAAGCCAAGGCAAGTAGAGTCAATTGCTTTCTAATGGCAGTATCCCTGATCTAACCTTCTTGTCAATTTGGTGGAAACCCTGGTGGTGTAGTGGGTAAGAGCTACGGCTGCTAACCAAAAGGTCAGCAGTTTGAATCCACCAGGCACTTCTTGGAAACCCTATGGATCAGTTCTACCCTGTCCTGTAGGGTCGCTATGAGTCGGAATTAACTTGACAGCAACAGGTTTGGTTTAATAGGCTTTAGTCGATCTGGTAGAAAACCCTAACGATTTGACATTCTATCTAAGGTTCAACATCTGCAGGATGGCTATAGTCGAAGCAAGTTTACTGTCTGGCAACTCTCTTCCCTTGCCATATTTCAGGTTATTTTTTGTTTCTGTTTATACTTTACCAATTAGTAGACAATTAGCACTTTAATGTAGATTCAAATTCATTCATAGGGAATCACTGGTTCTTTCTTGACTAATTGGAAGAAAGTAAAAAGTTTTACATGAAAATTCAATTAACAATTATTAAAATATTTTCCAATAAATGAAGAGTAAGTTTTTGAGTAGAAACTTTGCTAACAAATTAAAAAATAAAATATCTAATAAGCCAAGATGCTACTGGTATTTTTAACCTCTGGCCTCAACATAGGTCATATAAAAAAAATCATATAGGTTGTATAAATAAGCTGTGTCCATTTAGATAAAGAAGTGTTATAGAATTCTCAAAAATAAATAAATAAAAATCCACAGAACAATTGAAATTGTGAATAAGCATGAGCCACTTGGATAATTTGGGGAAAAATTGAAAATATAAGTGACAATATATTACAATTTTGAAATTTTGGGGGTATTCCTGAGGGATATAATCACTCGATCAATATTCACATAAGGATAATATAATTGCATGCAAATTAATGGCAAATAGCAAAACATATGGTTATTGGTTTGGTTTGCCTCACTCCAAAATAAAAATTAAGATACCTCTATGAGTTGTTTTGCATTCTTTGAAATATCTTACAAACGATATGATAATGTATTAAAATGAAGTGATATAATATGGCAAAAGGTTATCACAGAAAAAATGAAGTCTGTTTCCAATTTAAACATAAGTACCCCCAGAACCCTCTTCAGAGATGCTGTTTTTGTTTTAATGATGTAATGCAGATGTTACTTTTTCTGTAGAAGATGAAATTGAAAATTAAATCTCTATCTAATGTATTTCCTCCTTTCCTGGCTGTATTTTAAGATCTATTTTGTCTATACAAAACTGGCATAATTCAAATTGCCTTTCCTTTCTTTTATATTCTATGTTTTGAATATTTGAGTGAATCATGAATCATATCCAAGATACCACAACAGACTATTACCTACAGAAACTCAAGAGTAATAAGGGCAAGAGCTATTGAGGAAATCAGGTAAAAGCAAGGATATAGATTAGAAATATCCTGTTGCTTTGTGTGTAATGCCAATTTTTAGTGCATGTCATTTGGCGAAATGAATGTTTTACCATGGACATAAAATCCCAATAACTGTAAATAAAAGTAGCTGATATTGCTAATTTCATATTTTAGCTTCTTTATTCACATGTGAATATATTTAAAATTGATGATATTGGCATCAATATCTGCTATACATACAGTAACAACTAGCCTATTTCTTTTATCTTTCTCTTTACCTTCTAGACTTTGACCCTCTTCCTTTTATTTCTTTATTTTTCATATATCCCTAAATCCTACTGACTAAAATGCAAATGAGTCCCTGGGTAAGGCAAACGATTAAGCACTTGAATACTAGTAGAAAAGTTGACAGTTCAAACTCACCCAGAGGCTCCATGGAAGACAGGCCTGGAGATCTGCTTCCAAAAGTTCACGGCCTTGAAATACCTCTGGAGCAGTTCTACTCTGCACACATGGGGTCACCATGAGTTAGAAATGACTAAATAGCAACTAACAACAACTACAACAGCAAAACCCAAATAGATATACCAGTAAATATGCCTTAACACCAGAAAAAGTTGTAATGATTTGTTTTATATTATTCTTTTTGCTATTTGAGACTATTTTTTTAGAGTTATTATATGTGTTTGAAACTGAGAGATTCATGTTTCCTTTGCAAACATTTTCCATAATGTATAACTTTTTTAAAATAGTTTTTGTTCCCTCCACATACAATTTTCATTAGAGTTTTCTAAATGCCTGAGTTTCACTACATAGTCATTGCATATTCTCACTTTGTTCCACTTGCCTGCTGAACATAGCCAAATGGATGGTATTCAGGCAAAGACTTTCACTGTATTCACAAATAAATTCCTCTGCAGCAAATTTGATGCTCTTCTATAATTTTCTCTTTCTCATTTTGATTCTAGACTTCTAGGAAAAGACTTTTAATCTCAACCTGCCTCTTAAAGAAATTTAACACTTTAAAAAATCTGCAATTTTATGATAATCCTGACTAGAAAAAATGGACTTCTGTTCTTTTCTATAGAAGATCATAAATGATTGCTAATATTGAAAGTATAAAAAGATACAGGAAGTCATACTTCTTCCAGCAAACCCAGACAAGTTGAGTTAAACTGGAGACAAATCATAGGAACCAAGGACAACATTGTGACCATTAACTGTATATTGGACCATAGAGCTAGAACATGATATAGCAGGTATTTGAGATGCATAAACCTCCACTTGACATTTTAGCCATTAATCAAATGTCCTTGTTGAAAAAGTAAAAGGGCTGCAAATTGCAAAGTGGCCCAGCTTTACACGATAATTTTTTTTTTTATATCGGAAATTCCGCTTATAATAATATGCTTGTTAAAGCACTTGTGTTAAATTTCTCTAATTTCTAGTCAGATTAACTCACATCCACAGTTAAAAAATAACGACAACAAAAGTTTGTAATAAGCTTGGAAAGAAACTTTATCAAAAAGAAATGAGAAAGAAAAACAATCAATAGTTATAGTTGGTCCTGCTTCCTGAGTCACATGCAGTACAAGAGCCAGTTAGGTTCTTGTGTGTACAAGGTCCAAAAAAAAAAAAAAACCCTTTGCCATCTAGTTGACTTTGACTCATAGCAACTCTGTGGGACAGAATAGAACTGCCCCATAGAGTTTCCAAGGAGCAGCTGGCAGATTAGAACTGTTGACGTTTTCATAAGCAGCTGAGCCCTTAACCACTGCACATACATATGCTCCAGTGGGGGGGGGGTTAGCTAATATTTAGATAATAACCTTTATACAGTAACCTGAAGCTATTTGGGATTTAATGAGCACTATTATCTTGATCTCTACATGTCTATTAGTTTGTCATAATGTGGTGGTTGTGTTGCTGTGATGCTGGAAGCTATGCCACAGGTATTTTAAACACCAGCAGGTTCACCCATGGAGGACAAGTTTCAGCTGAGCTTCCAAACCAAGAAAAACTAGGAAGAAGGATCTCGTGGCCTACTTCTGAAAAAATAGTCAGTGAACACGTTATGAATAGCAGGGGAACATTATCTGACACAATGCAGAAAGATGAGACCATCAGGTTGGAAGGCACTTAAAAGACCGCTGGGGAAGAACTGTCTCCTCAAAGTAGAGTCAACCTTAATAACGTGGATGGAGCCAAGCTTTCAAGACTTACATTCGTTGATGTGGCACAACTCAAAATGAGAAGAAAAAGCTGCAAACATTCATTAATAATAAGAATGTGTAATATACAAAGTATGATTTTGGAAAATTGGAAATAATCAGAAATGAAATAGACTGAAGAAGCATTCATATTCCAGACATTAATGAACTGAAATGGACTGGTATTGGACATTTTGAATAGGACAAACTTATGGTCTACTATGCTGAGAATGACAAATTGAAGAGGAATGGCATTGCATTCGTCATCAAAAAGAACATTTCAACACCTATCCTGAAGTACAACACTGTCAGTGATAGGATATATTCACATGCCTACAGGGAAGGTCAATTAATACAACTATTATTCAAATTTATGCACTAAACCACCAAAGCCAAAGATGAAAAAATTGAAGATTTTTACCAACTTCTACAGTCTGAAATTGATCAAACTTGCAATCAACATGCATTAATACTTACTGGCGATTGGAATATAAAAACTGAAAACAAAAAAAGAGGGAAAAGTAGTTAGAAAATATGGCCTTGGTGATAGAAATGATGCCTGAGATTGCGTGATAGAAATGATGCCTGAGATTGCATGATAGAATTTTGCAAAATCAAGGATTTATTCATTGCAAATACCTTTTCTCAACTACATAAAAAGTGATTATACACATGGACCTCACCCAATGGAATGCACAGGAATTGTATCTACTACATATGTGGAAAGAGAAAATGGAAAAGCTAAATATCATCAGTCAGAACAAGTTCGGGGGCTGACTGCAGAACAGACCATCAATTTTGCTCTTAGGCAAGTTCAAGTGGAAGGTGAAGAAAATTAAAACAATTCTATGAGAGCCAAAGTTCCAACTTGAAGATATCCCATCTGAATTTAGAGACCACCTCAAGGACATATTTGATGCATTGAACACTAATGACAGAAGACCAGATGAGTTGTGAGATGACATCAAGGATATCATACACAAAGGAAGCAAGAAGTCATTAAAAAGACAGGAAACAAAGAAAAGGCAAACAAGGATGTCAGAAGAGACTCGGAAGCTTGCTCTTGAAAGTAAGATACCTAAAGCAAAAGGAAGAAATGATGAAGTAAATGAGCTGAACAGAGGATTTCGAAGGGCAGCTCGAGAAGACAAAGCAAGGTATTGTAATGAAACGCACAAAGACCGTGTATTAGAAAACCAAGCTTGATGTCTCTCAACCTGAAAGAACTGAAGAAAAAACTGAAGCCTCGAGATGCAATATTGAAGCATTCAAGGAGGAAAATATTAAACAACACAATAAGCATCAAAAGCAGATGGAAAGAATACATAGAGTCACTATACCAAAAATAACTGGTCAATGTTCGATCCATTTCAGTAGGTAGTATTTGATCAAGAACTGATGGTACAGATGAAGGAAGTCCAAACTGCACTGAAGGTTTTGGCAAAAAACAAGGCTCCAGGAATTGACAGAACACCAGTTGAGATGTTTCAACAAACCGATGCAGTACTGGAGTTCTCACTCGACTATGCCAAGAAACTTAGAAGACAGCTACCTGGCCAACTGACTGGAAGAGACCCATATTTGTGATCATTCCAAAGAAAGGTGATCCAACAGAATGTGGAAATCATCAAACAATATCATTAATATATCACACAAAATTTTGCTGTAGAACATTTAAGCAGGGTTGTAGCGACACACCCACAGGGAACTGCCAGAAATTCAAGTTGGATTCAGACGAGAACCTGGGATGTGGGATATCATTAATGATATGTATTGAATTATGCAAATCTACTGTAAAAGACCTCTTCAACATGTTAGAAAACAAAGATGTCACTTTGGAAGACTAAGGCACACCTGACCCAGGCATGCTGTTTTCAATCGCCTCATATGCATTCAAAAGCTAGACAATGAATAAGGAAGACCAGAGAAGAATTGATGCCTTTGAATTTTGGCATTGGTGAAGAATATTGAACTTACCATGGACTGCCAGAAGGAACAAATCTGTCTTAGAACAAGTACAGCCACAATGCTCCTTAGAAGCAAGGATGGCAAAACTTACTCTCAAGGACTTTGGACATGTTGTCAGGAGGGATCAGTACCTGGAGAAGGACATCGTGCTTGGCAAAGTAGAGGATCATCAAAAAAGACAAAGACCCTCTAGGAGATCAACTGACACAGTGGCTGCTACAATGGGCTCAAGCATAACAAGGATTGTGAGGATGATGCAGGACTTGGCAGTGTTTTGGTTCTGTTGTACATAAGGTTGCTATGAGTTGGAACCAAATGGATGGCACCTAAGAACAACATTATAGTTATAAGGAACCCTTGTGGCTCAGTGGTTTAAGCACTCAGCTGCTAACCGGCCTGGCTGCTGATGGTTCAAACCTCCCAGCTGCTCCTCGGGTGGAGGAGGTGGCAGTTTGTTTCTATAAAGATTTATAAACTTGGAAACCCTGTGGGCAGTTCTACTTTTTTCTACAGGGTTGTTTTGAGTCAGAATCAACTTGAGGCAATGGGTTTGTTTTTTTTGTTTGTTTATTTATGACTGTGATGAGGGCCTATTCTGGAATCAGACTTGGTCATTTATTACCTGCCGTTCCACAGAACTTTCATTTAAATTTAGAGTAATCATTTATTATACAGCAAACAGTTGTTCTTCAAATGATGCCTTCTCATATGAATGTTGTGTGTGTGTGTGTTTTTTAAACATATCCAATATGTACCAAGGAATAGAGAAACTGAAGGTATTTTAATAGAGGTTAAAGCCTCAGTTTGATTTGTGATCTATCAATCTATTTGGCTTTCTAATTATATGAAAGGTACATACAGGGATAAGCCAAAAAAAAAAAGGACCCATTGCCATCTAGTCGATTCCAACTCATAGCCATCCAGTAGGATGGAGTAGAACTGCCCCATGGGGATTCCGAGGAGCGGCTGGTGGATTCAAACTGCCCACATTTTGATTAGAGCACAATAAAACTCTCCTTAACCCCCCCCCAAAAAAAACTTTAGACTATTAAATGTTTTCACAGGAATTTGTCATTGTAGATTGTGCAAACTGTAAATGGGTAAAATGACTCTCCGTTAAAATTTCAAAAGGTCAAATTAGACAAATTCAGTATTTACAACAATAGCATAAAATCGCCAAAGATATGAGTGCCTGCATTTATAATTCACATTGAGATAAAATAGTTCAATACAAAGAGAGAAAACTGCTATTTACATTAAAGTTCATTGAATAGGAAAAAATAAAGTTATGCTCATAAGTGAATTATTATAATCTCATTATGTCATTTATTATTTGAGAAGTACCATATGACATTTGAAATGGAAAAAAAAAGTGTGACAGCTGTCTCTTTTTGTTCAAGTAAACAACTAGGGCATTGTATTGCTGTTGTTAGGTGCCATTGAGTCGGTTCCGACTTATAGTGACCCTGTGCACAACAGAACGAAACACTGCCCGGTCCTGTGTCATCCTCACAATTGTTGCTATGCTTGAGCCTATTGTTGCAGCCACTGTGGCAGTCCATCTCCTTGAGGGTCTTCCTCTTTCTCACTGGCCCTCTGCTTTACCAAGCATAATGTCCTTCTCCAGGGACTGATCCCTCCGGAAAGCACATTCAAAGTATGTAAGACATAGTCTCGCCATCCTTGTGTCTAAGGAGCATTCTGGTTGTACATCTTCCAACACAGATCTGTTCGTTCTTTTGGCAGTCCATGGCATATTCAATATTCTTCACCAACACCACAACTCAAAAGGCATCAATTCTACTTTGATCTTCCTTATTCATCATCCAACTTTTGCATGCATATGAGGCAATTGAAAACAGCATGACTTGGGTCAGGGGCGCCTTAGTCCTCAAGTTGGCATCTTTTCTTTCTAACACTTTAAAGAGGTCTTTTTGCAGACAATTTGCCCAATGCAACGTGTTGATTGTGGATCCCAGTAAAATGAAATCTTTGACAAACTCAACCTTTCTCCATTTATCATAATATTGCTTATCAGTCCGGTTGTGAGGATTTTTGTTTTCTTTATGTTGAGGTGTAATCCATACTGCAGACTTGGTCTCTGATCTTCATCAGTAAGTGCTTCAAGCCTCTTCACTTTCAGCAAGCAAGGCTGTGTCATCTGCATAAGGAAGGTTGTTAAGGAGTCTTTCTCCAATCCTAATGCCGCATTCTTCTTCATATAGTCCAGCTTCTCGGATTATTTGCTCAGCATAGGACAGTGCATAAGAAAGGTTAAAAGTTTTTGTCAATATATGTCAATATAATTTCCTTCTACGTACTAGGTGATCTACATTATTATCTACAGGATTTAAGTGCTTGTTTTTCAAATTAATGATGATATAAAGAAAGGAAGAAGAAAGGAAAATTAGACAAATGAGTTTTTTCTGTTTTGATGGAAGACAAAAAAAAGGCTTCAATCACACTGGCTAATAATTTCTGCACAAAAAATTATGTTGAAAGATGCAATATGATATTGTCTTTAACCTCAACCAGTATTAAAAGTGAAGATATTTAAATACAGTTTTTTTTACACTAAATAAAGAATGAAATATTCTAGGCCTGGATGTTCCACCTCATACACAAACACACACACACACATCTCATACACAAAACAAAAAATCCTACCAACAAACAAAATTTGATGAAAAAATCTGCTCTTGAGAGAAATGAATTTGAAAGTAAATATGCAGAGGTTCTGGAAGATTAACATTTCATAACTATAAAAGTTGTAGCTTCAGTAGAAAACACTAAAAATTATCTAAAGGACCAATTATGAAGTCATGCAGAATTATTATGGACTCTGCCATGGGACATTACATAAAGTGTGGAGAAGCCCTAAAGTATTTTTCAGATGTGCATTACGATATACTGAAAAGAACCAGCCATTGTCCATCCAGTTCCTTTCACCAGGATTTCTGTCTATTTATAGGGAATTAGTGGAGTCCTGGTGGTGCAGCGGTTAAGAACTAGGGCTATTAACCAAAATCTACCAGCTGCTCCTTGGAAACCCTATGGGGTAGTTCTGCTCTGTCCTACAGGGTCGTTCTGAGTTGGAATCAACTCGATGGCAATGAGTTTGTTTCGGCAACGAGTTCAGGGCAATTATTCATTTACATATCCAGTAGCATACTTGATTCCTAAACTATACTTTGTAGGCTACTGGACCACTGAATATTTTTGTCTTTGCTTCTAGATATTTCTCCATAAAAATTGAGGATTTTCAGTGCTAGAATTCTTGCCTTTCATGAGGGAGATCTAGGTACGATTCCTGGCCAATGCACCTTAAGCACAGACACCACCCATCTGTCAGTGGAGGCTTGAATGTTGCTATGATGCTGAACAGCTTTCAGCAGAGCTTCCAGACTATGAAAGACCAGAAAGAAAGTCCTGGTGATCTACTTCTAAAAATTAACCAGTGAAAACCCTGTGAATCACAACTGAATCCACAATCGATTATGGCGTTGGCACAGGAACAAGCGGCCTTTCATTCCATTGTGCTGTGTGCATGAGGTAGCCATTAATAGAGGCCTGAATCAATGGTAGCTAACAACAGTATATAACAATTTATGAGAAAAGCCAAATCAACCACTTTTTATGTTAAATCAGCTTTAACAACAACAAAAATATTTTTTCTAGTAAACTAAGCGACAAGGCAATTATTATGGGTTCTAGGAAAAATATATACAATTTTAAGGGAGTAAAAACATTCTGAGTTAGAGGAAAAATACTTTAGGACACCTTCATATGCAATTTCATAATATTTCAAGGGACCCCACAACTATTTTTTTTTTATAATGAAAATAAGGGAAACATTTAAAAAATTGAGTTAAATATTAAATTAAAATTTCTGGCACATTTCTAAAGATTCATAATGTTAAAATAGAAATACATCATGAAAGTAATAACAATAGAGATCAAAGTAGACTAACAAAATGGAGACCTTTATTATAGCCATAACTAGATAATGTTATTCATTCTATTCAATGAGCAGTGAGAGAATATTTTCACAGATTTTTCAGTTATGTTCAAATATTTGTATGAAAAATCAAAGGACAACCAATAGTATTTAATCTTGCTTTTTTTATAATAAATATTTTATTTTTCTCATTTAATGAGAGACATTTGAGTTCTACTCTACGTCAGGCATTGTGTATAGACACCAAGAATACAGTTATTGTTAATTAAAAGTGATCTGATCCTTATCCTCATAAAACTAACATTTTAATTTGGGAGATAAACAGCTATATAATTTATACAAAAGCACACATTAATATGGTACAGTAATAAATGTAATAACTAACCTACTTTAGAGGAGCTGGGAAGTCCTTTCTGAAGAAGTAGGTCTTAAAATGGAGCCTCATAGATAAATCAGAGATAGTCATTTGAGGGATAGACACTGAAGCAAGGGAAAAATTAGCATTTTTGAGGACCAGGCGCCAAATTATGTGACTGGATTATATTTAGTACAAGAGAAAGTGCCATGAGCTAAGTTTGGAAAAGTAAGTACTTGATGATTATGTTGTTCCCACTACTAGTCATAGCAAAACTCCTAACCCAGACAGTATCAACCAGAGCCCTCAGAGGGCTTTTGCTTTGGTAGCAAACCAAATCCATTGCTGTTAAGTTGATTCTGACTCACAGTGACCCTATAGGACAGAGCAGAACCGTCCCACAGTGTTTCCAAGGCTGTAATATTCATGGAAGCAGACTGCCACATCTTTCTCCTACAGAGTGGCTGATGGATTCAAACCTCCATATTTATAGTTACCAGCCAAGAGCTTTAACCACTATACCACCAATGCTCCTTTACTGCTTTGGGGTAAAAAAAAATCAAACTCATTGCCATGGAGTCTATTCCAACTCAAAATGACTATATAGGACAGAGTAGAAATGCCCCATAAGGTTTCCAAGGAGTGGCTGGTGAATTTAAACTGCTGACCTTTTAGTGAGGAGCTGAGCTCTTAACCAAAGTGCCACCAGGGCACCATTGCTTTGGTAGTGGGGTCAAATTGGCCTTAGATTAATGTTCTTTCTGCACTTTTGTGTGTGTGTGTGTGCCTTAAGTGAAAGTTTACAATTCAAGGCAGTCTCTCATACAAAAACTTGTACACGCCTTGCTATGTGCTCCTAGCTGCTTTCCCCACAATGAGATAGCACACTCATCCTCTCCACTCTGTATTTCCCGTGTCCACTCAACCAGCTCCTGTCCCCCTCTGCCTTATCTTGCCTCCAGACAGGAGCTGTCCACATAGTCTCGTGTGTCTACTTGGGCTAAGAAGCATACTCCTCACCAGTATCATTTTATATCTTATAGTCCAGTCTAATCTTTGTCTGAAGACTTGTCTTTGGAAACCATATTAGTTTTGGGCTAACAGAGAGTCCATGCGCCATGTCTTCTGGGGTCCTCCAATCTCAGTCAGACCATTAAGTCTGGTATTTTTACTAGAATTTGAGGTCTGTATCCCACTGTTCTCTTGCTCCATCAGGGAATCTCTGTTGTATTCCCTGTTGGGGCAGTCATTGGTGGTAACCAGGCACTGTCTAGTTCTTCCAGTCTCAGGCTGATGATTGCTCCAGGTGGCTTGAGACAAATTGTTGCATCTTAGATGGCTGCTTGCTAGCTATTAAGACCCCAGATGCCACTCATCAAAGTGGGATGCAGAACGTTTTCTTAATACATTTTGTTATGCCAAATGACCTAGATGTCCCCTGAAACCATGGTCCGCAGACCCCCGCTCCTGATATTCTGTCCCTCGAAGTGCTTGGTTGTATTCAGGAAATTTCTTAGCTTCTGGTTTAATCCAGTTGTGCTGAGTTCCACTCTATTGTGTGTTCTCATTCTTTTCACCTAAAATAATTCTTGACTACAATCTAATTAGTGAATACCCCTCTCCCTACCCCCCACCCTGATAATCATCAAAGAATGTTTTTTTCTATGTTTAAATCTTTTCTTAAGCTCTTATAATAATGGTCTCATAAAATATTTGTCCTTTTGTGACTGACTGATTTCACTCAGCATAATGCCTTCCAGATTCCTCCATGTTATGTTTCATAGATTTATTGTTGTTCTTTATCTCTGCATAGTATTTCATTGTGTGAATATACCATAATTTCTTTATCCATTCATCCATTGATAGGCACCATGGTTGCTTCCATCTTTTTGCTATTGTAAACAGTGCTACAATGAACATGGGTGTACATATATCTATTCCCGTGAGGGTTCTTATTTCCCTAGGATGCATTCCAGGAGTGGGATTGCTGGATGGTATGGTAGTTCTATTTCTAGCTGTCTAAGGGAGTGCCAAATCGATTTCCAAAGTGGTTGTACCATTTTACATTCCAACCAGCAGTGTATAATAAGTGTTCCAGTCTCTCTGCACCCTCTCCAACATTTATTATTTTGTGTTTTTTGGATTAATGCCAGCCTTGTTGGGATGAGATGGTATCCCATTGTAGCTTTGATTTGCATTTTTGTAATGACGAATGATTGTGATCATTTCTTCATGCATCTGTTAACTGCCTGAAGTGCCTGTTCATATCCTTTGCACATTTTTTAATTGGTTTACTTGTCTTTTTGTTGTTGAGGTTTTGCAGTATATTGTAGATTTTAGAGATTAGACACTGATCAGATTTGATATATTTTTAAACATTTTTTCCTAAACCTTTTTACTCTTTTGGCGAAGTCTTTGGATGAGCACAAGCATTTGATTTTTAGGAGCTTCCAGTTATCCAGTTTCTCTTCTGGATTTGTACATTGTTAGTAATGCTTTGTATACTGTTTATGCCATATGTTAGGGCTCCTAGCATTGTCCCTAATTTTTCTTCCATGATCTTTATCATTTTAGATGTTATATTTAGGTCTTTGATCCCTTTTGAGTCAGTTTTTGTGCAATGTGTGAAATATGGGTCTTATTTCATTTTTTTTGTGGATAAGTATCCAGTTACGCCAGCACCATCTTTTAAAGAGACTGTCTTTTCCCAATTTAATGGACTTTAGGCCTTTGTTAAATATCAGCTGCTCACAGGTGGATGAGTTTACATCCGGATTCTCAATTCTGTTTCATTGTTCTAAGTATCTGTTGTCATACCAGTACCAGGCTGTTTTGACTAGTGTGACTGTATGATAGTTTCTAAAATAAGGTGGTGTGAGGCCTCCCATTTTTCTCTTTTTTTCCTTAATGCTTTACTTATTCAGGGCCTCTTTCCTTTCTATATGAAGTTGGTTATTTGTTTCTCCATCTTATTAAAAAAGATCATTAGAATTTGGATCAGGATTGCATTGTATCTATATATCACAATGTCGAATCTTCCTATTCATGAGTAAGGTATGTTTTTCCACTTACATAAGTCTCTTTTGGTTTCTCCTTGTAGTGTCCTGTAGTTTTCTTTGTATAGGTCTTTTATTTCTCTGGTTAGATTTATTCCTAAGTATTTTATCTTCTTGGGGGCTATTGTAAATGGCATCGATTTGGTGCTTTCCTCTTTGACGTTCTCTTTGTTGGTGTAGAGGAATCCAACTGATTTTTGTATGTTTATCTTGTATCCGGATACTTTGCTGAATTCCTCTATTGGTTCCAGTAGTTTCCTTGAGGATTCTTTAGGTTTTTCTGTGTATAAGATCATCTCATCTACAATCTGGGTGACCTTTATTTCTTTATCTAGCCTAATTGCCATGGCTAGGACCTCCAGCGCAATGTTGAATAAGAGTGGTGATAAAGGGCATCCTTGTCTGTTTCCCATTCTCAAAGGGAATGCATTCAGACTTTCTTCACTTAGGATGATGTTGGCTGTTGACTTTGTATAAATGCCCTTTATTATGCTGATGGAATTCCGTTCTATTCCTATCTTGCTACAAGTTTTTATCATGAGTGGGTGTTGAACTTTGTCAAATATCTTTTCTGCATCAATTGATAAGATCATGTGATTCTTGTCTTTTGTTTTATTTATATGATGGATCATATTGATTGTTTTTCTAAGGTTGAACCATCCCTGCATACCTGGTATGAATCCCACTTGGTCAAGGTGAATTATTTTTTTGATTTGTTGCTGAATTCTACTGAGGGTTTTTGCATCTAAGTTCATGAGGGATATAGGTCTGTAATTTTCTTTTTTTGTGGTATCCTTACCTGGTTTTGATATCAGGGATATGCTGGCTTCATTGAATGAGTTTGGGAGTGTTCCATCATTTTCTATGCCCTGAAATACCTTTAGTGTTAGTGGTGTTAGCTCTTCTCTGGAAGTTTGGTAGGATTCTCCAGTGAAGCCACCAGGGCCAGGCCTTTTTTTTGGGTGGGGGGTGGGGGGAGTTTTTGAATTACCTTTTCAATCTTTTCTTTTATTATGGGTTTATTTAGTTGTTCTACCTCTGTTTGTGTTAGCTTAGGTAGGTAGTGTGTTTCTAGAAATTTGTCCATTTCTTCTAGGTTTTCAAATTTGTGAGAGTACAATTTTTCATAGCAATCTGATATGATTCCTTTAATTTCAGTTGGGTCTGTTCTAATACTGCCCTTCTCATTTCTTATTTGGGGTATTTGCTTCCTTTCCTGTTTTTCTTTTGTCAGTTTGACCAGTTGTTTATTGATTATGTTAATTTTTTCAAAGAACCAGCTTGTGGTCTTAACTCTTTTAATTGTTTTTCTCTTCTCTATTTCATTTACTTCTGCTCTAATTTTATTATTTACCCTCTTCTGGTGCCTGACAGTTTCATTTGTTGCTCTCTTTCTTTTTGTTCAAGTTGTAGGGATAATTCTTTGATTTTTGCCCTTTCTTCTTTTTGGACACGTGCATTTATTTCTATAAATTAACCTCCGAGCACTGCTTTAGTTGTTTCCAAAAGGTTTTGATAGTAAGTGTTTTCATTCTCAGTGGATTCTATGAATTTCTTTATTCCGTCTTTAGTTTCTTCTATAACTCGGTTGTTTTTGAGCAAGGTGTTGTTGCGCTTCCATGTGTTTGATTTCTTTTCCTGCTTTTTTTGTTATTGATTTCTACTTTTATGGCCTTATGATTGGAGAATTTATGGCCTTATGATCAGAGAAGAAACCCTGGTGGCGTAGTGGTTAAGTGCTACGGCTGCTAACCAAAGGATCAGCAGTTCGAATCCGCCAGGAGTTCCTTGGAAACTCTGTGGGGCAGTTCTACTCTGGCCTATAGGGTCACTATGAGTCGGAATTGACTCGACAGCACTGGGTTCTGGTTTATGGTCAGAGAAGATGCTTTGTAATATTTCCATGTTTAAGATTTTGTTAAGGCTTGCTTTGTGGCTAATATGTGGTCTATTCTAGAGAATATTCCATGTGCATTGAAAAAGAAAGTTTACTTGTCTGCTGTTGGGTGGCATGTTCTGTATATGTCTATGAGGTCAATTTGGTTGACTGTGCAATTATATCTGTCTTTATTGAGCTTCTTTCTGGATGTCCTCTCCTTCACTGAAAGTGTTCCGTTGAAGTCTCCTACCATTATTGTGGAGCTATCTCACTTTTCAATGTTACTAGAGTTGATGTATCTTTCAGCCCTGTCATTGGGTGCATAAACATTTAATATGGTTATATCTTACAGGTATATAGTACCTTTAATCATTATATAGTGTCCTTCTGTATCCTTTGTGGTTGATTTAACTTTAAAGTCTACTTTGTCTGAAATTAATATTACCACTCCTGTTCTTTTTTGATTGTTGTTTGCTTGATATATTTTTTTCCATCCTTTGAGTTTTAGTTTGTTTGTGTCTCTAAGTCTAAGGTGTGTCTCTTGTAGGCAGCATATAGATGGATCATGTTTTTTTTACCCATTTTGCCACTCTCTGTCTCTTTATTGGTGCATTTAGTCCATTTACATTCAGCGTAATTATGGATAGGTAGGAATTTAGTGCTGTCATTTTAAACTCTTTGTGTGTTGTTGATAATTTCTTTTCTCCACTTAATTTTTTGTGCTAAGTAGTTTTTCTTTAAATACTGTCTTTCCTTCTTTTTCATTGTTGTTGATTTTGTTTTTGCTGCATCTTTTTTTTTTTTTTGTATTTTGATGTGTAGGGTTGTCAATCTTCTTTGTGGTTGCCTTAATATACTCCCCCCTGTAATTTTCTAAGTTTAAACCAAATTATTATTTCTTTATATGACCTAGACTTCCTCTCCATTTGAAAGATCTATGACTACATTTTTAGTCCCTCTTTATTGATTTAATGTTGTCACCTTTTATATAATGACATCTCTGTTTCCCCATTTTGAGCATTTTTTTTATCTTGATTTATTTTTGTGATTTCCCTATCTGAGTTCATATCTGGTTGCTCTGTTCTGTGTTCTACTCTTGGGTTGTAATCTGATGTTATTGATTTTCTAACCAGAGAACTCCCTTTGGCATTTTTTGTCATTTTGGTTTGGTTTTTGAAAATTCCCTATACTTCTATTTACCTGGAAATGTCCTAATTTTACCTGCATATTTGAGAGACACTTTTGCTGAATATAAAATTCTTGGCTGGTATTTTTTTTTTCTCAGTGCCTTGTATATATCATCCCATTGCCTTCTTGCCTGCATGGTTTCTGTCTACTTGTTGTTGTTAGGGGCTGTCCAGTCAATTCCGACCCATAGCAACCCTATGTACTACAGAACAAAATACTGCCTGGTCCTGTGCCACCCTTACAATCATTGTTATGCTGGAGCCCATTGTTGAAGCCACCGTGTCGACCCATCTCATTGAGGGTTTTCCTCTTTTCTGATGACCCTGTGCTTTACCAAGCATAATATCATTCTTGGGGGACTGATCCCTCCTGACAACATGTCCAAAATATGTAAGATGCAGTTCAGTATCTTTCTTCCAAGGAGCATCCTGGTTGTACTTCTTTCAAGACAGATTTATTTGTTCTTTTGGCAGTCCATGGTATAGTCAGTATTCTTCACCAACAACACAATTCAATGGCATCAATTCTTCTTCAGCATTCCTTATTCATTGTACAGTTTTCACTTGCATATGATGTGATTGAAAACACTATGGCCTGGGTAGGCGCGCTTTAGTCTTCAAGGTGACATCTTTGCTTTTCAGCGCTTTAAAGAGGTCCTTTGCAGCAGATTTGCCCAATGCAATGCATCTTTTGTTTTCTTGACTGCTGCTTCCATGGATGTTGATTGTGGATCCAAGTAAAATGAAATCCTTGACAACTTCAATCTTTTCTCTGTTTATCATGATGTGGCTTATTGGTCCAGTTATGAGGACTTTTATTTTCTTTATATTGAGATATGATCCATACTGAAGGCTGTGGTCTTTGATCTTCATGAGTAAGTGCTTCAAATCCTCTTCATTTTAGCAAGCAAGGTTGTGTAATTTGCATAAATAGGTTGTTAATGAGTCTTCCTCCAATCCTGAGGCCCCGTTCTTCTTCATACAGGACAGCTTCTTGGATTATTTGCTTAGCATACAGATTGAATAGGTATGGTGAGAGGATACAACCCCGACACACACCTTTCCTGACTTTAAACCAATCAGTATCCCCTTGTTCTGTCTGAACAACTGTCTCTTGATCTATGTAAAGGTTTCTCATGAACACAATTAAGTGTTTTGGAATTCCCATTCTTCACAATGTTATCCATAATTTGTTATGATCCACACAGTCGAATGCCTTTGTATAGTCAATAAAACACAGGTAAACATCTTTCTGGTATTCTCTGCTTTCAGCCAGGATCTATCTGACATCAGCAATGCTATACCTGGCTCCACGTTCTCTTCTCAGTCCAGCTTGAATTTCTGGCAGTTCTCTGTTGGTATACTGCTGCAGCCGCTTTTGAAAGATCTTCAGCAAAATTTTGCTTGCGTGTGATATTAATTATATTGTTTGATAATTGCCACATTCAGTTGGATCACCTTTCTTGGGAATAGGCATAAATATGGCTGAGTTGTCTGAACTTATTCTTATTGACTCTCCTTTTCAGGTGACTTTTTGTTTTTCTCTAGCTACTCTTAAAATTCCCTCTTTATCTTTGGTTTTGGTAAACTTGATTATAATATGACTTGGTGACTTTCTTTTGGGATATGCTTTGTGTGGGGTTCAGTGAGCATCTTGGATAGACATCTTCTCATCTTTCACAGTATCAGGGAAGTTTTCTGCCAAGAAATCTTCAGGAAGTCTCTCTCTATTTTCTGTTCTACATCCCTTTTCTGGTACTCCAATCACTCATACATTATTTCTCACGATAGAAATGATTCTTACAGTTTCTTCATTTTTTAAAATTGTTTTATCTAATTTTTCTTTGACTATATTGGTGCCAAGCGTTTTATCTTCAGTATCACTAATTCTGGCTTTTATTCTCTCAATTCTGCTGCTCTGACTTTATCGAGTTGTCTAATTCTGAAATTTTATTGTTAATATTCTGTATTTCTGGTTTCTGTCTCTCTCTGGATTCTTGTAGCCTATTAAATTTGTCATTATGGTCTTGAATAACCATTTTAATTTCCTTAACTGTTTTATCTGTGTGTTCCTTGGCTTATTCTGAATTTTTCCTGATTTCCTTCTTGATCTCTTGAAGAGTTCTGTAAATTAATCTTTTGTATTCTACCTCTGATAATTCCAAGAAAATATCTTCATTTGGATGATTCCTTGATACTTTGTTTTGGGAGCTTGCTGAAGTGATCCTGGTCTGCATCTTCATGTGGTTTAATATTGACTGTTGTCTCTGAGCCATCTATAGTTATCTTATTAATTTATTTTATGTTTGCTTACTATGTCCTAGCTTCTTGCTTTGTTTTGTTTTGATATGCCCAAATAGGCTGCTTGAGTGAGCTAGCTTGATTATTTGCAGTTTGAAGATCTAACATCATATCACCAGACGGCTAGAGCTGTTACCTGTTATATGAGCCTAGGAGTCCATTCACTTTCTTGTATGGATTCAGTTCAGGTGTCCAGGTAGTCAATCACAAAGTGTGTGGTGCGGGCTCTCTCCTACAGTCTTAGAGGATCATGGGTGATTGGTATAGGCACAGGTATCTAGTTGTAGCAGGAGGTCATGTTTAGAGCAAGGCAGGGGTTGGCAACCATGTGTTGAGTGTCTGTGAAGAAAGCACACCCCTGTCCCTAGAGGACACGGGTGTATAGGTTCTGCATCCAGACCATGGGCAGCTAACATTTTTGTCTGTAAGGGCTAGGAGGCACCACTTATCCTTGGATCCCTGTCATGAGTGGTTAGGTGGCATGGGTGAAGCTACCAGTCCTCAGGCCCCTGATGTGGGTAGGTGAGGACCTTGCTTAATAGGCCAAGCAGTGTCAAATGTCAAAAATCTGCCACTCCACCACACAGCTGAAGCAGTTAAAGTCATATCTCAGGCACATACAACATTGCAGTCTGCCAACAAGGGCCTAAGCTGCTGGAATGGGCCCACTCAGGTCCATGCAGGGGTGAAAAGCATTCAAAATCCATGGACCATTTCTGCCTGGACAGGAGCCACTTCTGCCCTGGCGCAAGCACTTATCTTTGTCTAGAGCCCTGTTCTTCACTGATTTCAGAGGCATGAGTAGACTCTGTGCAGCTAGCTCTCATTCCTTGAAGAAACCACCAGCCCCACAGCAGTCACAACAGGGAATTGTGCCTAAGGGGCACCCATTGCAGCTGAGTTAGGTCCGGCAAGTCCTTGCCACTTCTGAACTGTCTCTCCCACCCCCTGCTGCTCAGTCCAATTTCCTAATTTTGACTTTGTTGTTCAGGGCTCCTAGCTTGTCATATACATAATCGATTGACTTGTTTTGTTTGGTCTTTGTTTTAAGAGGGATCACCAGAAGCATCTGGCTACTCTGCCGTCATTAAGTTGATTCCAACTCATGGTAACCACACGTATGTCAGAATAGAACTGTGTTCTCTAGAGTTTTCAATGGCTTTGGAAGGAATCTCTAGGTGGAATGAAACTTCCAACATTTTAATTACAGGTAAAGTGTGTTAACCATTTGCAACACCATTACTGATTAGGGTAATACAAATCAAACTCACAATAAGATACCACTTCAGTCTTAACTAGGATAGCTATTATCCAAAAAAATGGAAAATAATAAGTTCTTATGAATTGAATTCTAACACACAAAAAAATGTGATGAATTTCTGGTACTTTACCTGTGGGTGTGATCCTGTTTGGAAGTAGGGTTTTTATTTTGTATGTTAATGAAGTCACACCAGTGTAGGGTAGGTCCTAAACCTAATCACTTCTGAGTTATACAAAGACCAGAATAGACCCAAAGACACACATAAGAGAATGCAGATGTCATGTAAGCATTGTCTTACAAGCCAAACAACTCCAAGGAACCCCCAGGGCTACTGCCAAGAAAGGAATTAACAAGGTTTATTGAAGCCCTGGTGGCACAGTGGTTAAGTGCTATGGCTGCTAACAAAAAGGTCAGCAGTCTGAATCCACCAGCTGCTCCTTGGAATCCCTATGGGGTAATTCTACTCTGTCCTATAGGGTCACTCTGAGTCAGAATTGACTCTACAGCAAGGGGTAATGAGTAGAGCCTGATTTGGACTTTTAACCTCCAGAACTTTAAGAAAATAAATATCCCTTCTTTAAAGCCACTCACATATTATATTTATGTTACAGCAGCATTAGGTAACTGAAACACAAGTATTGGTGAAGATGTGGAGAAACTGGAACCTTCATGTATCCCTGGTGGGAATGTGGAAGTTTGATGTGATTGAGGAAGCTTAGTGTTTCCTTAAAAGTTAAACATAAAACTATAATGTGACTCAACAATTCCACTCCTAGGCATACATTCAAAAAAAACTTGAACACTAGGACTCAAACAGATACTTCTACACCAATGTTTATTGTTGCGTTAGTCACAATAGCCAAAAGGTAAAAATAACCCAAATGTGCATCAACAGGTGAATGACTAGACAAAATGTAGAACATCCGTACAATGGAATATCATTTGGCAATAAAGAAAAAATGAAATTAAGATACATACTACTACATAGATCAACCTCGAAAACATTATTTTAAGTGAAATAAATCAGATGCAAAAAGTATTTTATGGGTCCACTTATACTAAATATCTAGAATAGGCAAGTGCATAGCAACCAAAGTGTATTAGTGGTTACCAGGAGCTGGTGGGAGATGGAAATAGAGAATTATTTCTTAAGGGGTACTGAATTTCTGTTAGGGTGATAGAAATGGATAGCAGTGATGGTTGCAAAAATAGAATGAATGTAATTAATTTCAATGAATTATACACTTTGTTTTTTTTAATGGTTGAAGTAGAAAATGTTTTGGTTTATATATTTTACTGCAGTAAACACACACACATACACATAAGATATTACTACACACACAGTAAACCAAAACCAAACCAAACTCATTGCCATCAACTCTGACTCATAGGACAGAGTAGAACTGCTTCACAGGATTTCCAAGGAGCACCTGGTGAATTCGAGCTGTCAGCCTTTTGGTTAGCAGCTGAACTCTTAACCACTACTCCACCAGGGTTTCCACATGAAAACACACACACTAGAATGGCTGAAATTAAAAAAAGAGTGACCATACCAAATGTTGATATGAATTCCAACTGGTGAGAAGTAAAATGATAAAACCCCTTTACAGAACAGCTTTAGTTTCTTTAAAATTTTAACATATACACACCATAAAATGCATCCATTCTACTCCAATAGCATTGGAAACATGTGCCAACAAGGAGTCTTATACATGACTTTAGAGTAGTTTTATAATAACCTAGATGTTGGAAGTATCAGTAGCAATACTATTCCAATGTTTTTCTTTTCATATTGTCACATGTGGTATATCCACCCCCTGACCCTACCCAGAAACTCACAGCACAGCTTTTCTCTGTACAACTTAGTAGTTTTATAACAACCTAGAACAGGAAACAACCCAAATGCTTATCAATAGGTAAATCAATAAACAAAATATGCTATAACTATTCAATGTAATACAATTTAACAATACATAAAAAATCCGTTGCTGTCCAGTCAATTCTTACTCATAGTAACTCTGTAGGACAGAGCAGAATTTCCCCATAGGGTTTCCAAGGAGCAGTTTGTGGATTCAAACTACCAACCTTTTGATTAGCAGCTGAACACTCTGTGCCACCAGGGCTGCTAAAAATACATAGAAGCAAACTATTGATAAACATGACATCTTGAATGATTTCCCAAGTTTTTCTGCTGAGAGAAAACCAAGCAAAGAAAATGAACTTCAGTAGGATTCAATTTATATAAAATTTTATAAAGCACAAGTTAATATATAATGAGAAAATGCAGATCAGGGCTGACCTTGGAATGAAGCAGAGCAAGGAAGTATTTACAAAGAAGCATGGGAAAACATGATGAAAATGTTCATCATCTTTATTGTGTTGATATGCAATATCTTTAAATAAAGATACAATATCTTTATTGTGTTGGTATACAATTGCAAACATGGTGAAACTCGTGAGACTGTGCACTATAAATATGTGTAGTTTACAACATTTCAATTATAACTAAGTGAAGTTGTTCGTAGTATATGGGTTAAAATGGGACAAAACTTGATGCGAGGGACCTGCTGCAATATTCCATGTGATTATGACTGCTTGTCTGATGTTTTGCCTCTAGTATAAAGAAAAGGTGCCAACTTCATGAAGCATTTGAATGGAAGAATCAAATAATTTGTTAATGTAGTTGATGTGGGAGGTGAAGAAAAGGAAAATGTCAAGTGTGAATTACAAGTGGGAGGATGGTGGAGCCATCGCTGATTCAGCATACCTAGAAGGGAGAAAAATTTGGAGAGGTAAGGGAGATATGGAGTCAAGATTTAGTTTGAAACTTATTTATGAATACTAGATATAAAAAAATGCAATTTAATAAGTGAGTTTGAGCCTCGGTAGAGTATTTTCATGGGAGATACACATTTGGTAGTACTTGTCATATGATGAGTTTAAGAGATTTCAGCTTAGAAGAAAGTATATACTGAAAAAAAGAGCACACAAGGAAGAGGAAAAGGGAGGAAGACACACCAAAATTGACTGAAAAGTAGTGGCAAATGATGTAGAAAATCAGAAAAATTATGAAGGGGTATCAAGACAGTATCCTAGGAACAGACTTTGTAAAAGCTGAGTTGCTTTAAATATGTTTCAATAAAAGAAACATTAACAATTAATGGGTAATTGACATGATGAGTTATAGGTGGTTATTTGGTATAGTGGTTCCCTGGTGACACAGCGGTTAAGCGTTTGGCTGCTAAGCAAAAGGTCGGTGGTTCAAATCCACTAGCCTCTCCTTGAAAACCCTGTGGGCAGTTCTACTCTGTCACTTTGAGTCAGAATCAACTCGATGGCAAGGGGTATTTGGTGTAACAACATAATGACCACTGGTTAGGAACCAAGCCCTAATTTCCTTTTATAAAATCTAAACTGTTTTAAAGAAAACAACAAATATTTCATTCAGTAACCTAGCTAAAGAATAGATTTAATTGACCTTTTTTTTTTTTTCCTCTCTCTCTCTTCAAAATAATACCTCTATTCTAGCAACTGTTCTTCAGCATTCCATCATCAAGGCTCTTCTTACAAGTGCACGATATTAATTCAGTATGATCCAACTCCTGTGTCGTAAGTGATAGGTCCAGGAATGGGGTCCTGATACTGACTAAATCATTTATCTTTTCTTAGGATTTTGGTAATTCCACCTGGGAACATAAAAGCAATCTCTAAGGTGACTGAGATTGAGGACTAATTAACAGTACTACTCTTCGCAGACAATTAGGTCAATAACAAGACAGAAAATGGAAGAAGACAAAGGAAACATCAGAGAGAACTACTCCTTAAGTATGTTCATTTATTCTTCCGTTCACTCATTCATTCATATATCAGTAAAATATCTCTTTAATGTTTGTCATTTAAAAGGCATTGTTACAACTAACTGGGGTTTGTTAGTGAAAAAAAAAAAAAAAACAACTACAGAGCCTTAGGCCTACTTTCCTAGAGTGTTCTATTTTCTTGTATACATTCTAGACTAGTTGTTCCATAAACACTCTGATTTTATTATAATAAGCCCCCTTTTTAAAAATAACTTTCTTAAGTTTCAACTATAAAATAAGAAAAATGCTGACTAAATGTGGCACGTCATTCAGAACTGAATACTTTTGCATATAGAGCAATATTGGCACAGCTGGGAAAATCTGGATAGGGTCTGAGGATTAGATGGTCTTATTATGTCAATACCTACTTTCTGAAGTTTTTATGCTTGTACTGTGTACAGGTTAATGACCTAGTTTGTAGGAAATGCACACTAAAGTATTTGGAAGTGATAGGGTATTATGTTAGTAACTTACACTTAAATGGAAAAAAAAATTCGTACTACACATTGACCTTATGTAAATTTAGAAATTACTACAAAATTAAAACAAAACTGTAACAAGTGTTTGCCTAATTGAGACATTTTACATGTTATGCTTGTATCAACATAGAAACATTAACAATTAATAGGCAGGTGATACACTTGGGTAAATATTTACAACATGCATATCAGAGATAGGGAATTAGTAAAAATCAGGAAGTATAGAATAGAAAATCGAACACAGTCATGGGCAAAGAATAAAATTAGGCAATTTAGATACATAAAGGGGTGATCAACTTCTTTGGTAAAGAGACATATTCCTATGAAATAAAGAAATAAAGGCAAGTGCAACTACACTTTGCAAATTAACAATTTTTTCTTTGTAAATCCATATAATATCAAGTGCTGGCAAGAGACGTAGGGGAGGAAAGCAAATTAACAACAATAAAACTTAATTTACTCCTGGTAGAAAAGTTACTGATTCACCCATTCTGTAGAGTAATTCTGCAATACTCTTATTACGCAGCAAATCAAATCATGATATGTACCCCAGATAATAACAAATTCCACACATAAACAAATGTTAATTTCAATATTTCCTTTCATAGCAATACAACCAATAATAACATTTATAAAAACTTGTCAAATAAAATGTATTAATATTTAATTGACAAAATATTTAATAAATAATATTAAAATTTAGTATATGAAAATGAAGGAAATCTACATAACATAAAAAAAGAATTTTTTTTTTTTTAGTTAGGATAAATTAGACAAATCTATGTATATCATTACTCACCAATTTCAAAACTGTGGACAAATAACAGGAAGAAGACAGATACATAATATATAAATGCATTTGTTTAAGTTTAAACACAGCGTGTTGAGGGATGTCAGAATGTAATCTTACGGACTGAGAATAAAGGAGGTGAAAAAATAAAATCAAAGAAGAGCCTTGTATGTACCACTGAAGCATGTGTGCTACAGATTTAGGATGAAAATCAATCCAAAACTGCTCATCATTGTATAACAAAAATTACAACTATCTGGGCTTTTGGTTTTGTTTTGTTTTACTTATGTGTCAGTTACCACTCTTTGAGATAACACTGAAGTTTGTGTATAACCTCATTATCATTTTCCTATACTGAATGATACCTACAACTCTGTTATATATCTTAAAATTTGATCCTCATTAAAAGGCCAGTGACTCTGTGAGAAGTCATTCCCTAATGCTAGTAGTCAGGATATACCACTGTTAATATATTTTAATTACTTTCCTGAAAGCCGATTTAAACTCAGAGTAGAAAACTTAATGAGGGTCCAGGTACTGGAATGCCTAAGGACAAGATGATACAAACCTTACATTATAAACCCTGAGCTATACCAATTAAATTTATTTACTGTTTTTTGGTGCTTTATGAAGTACTTGGAACATAGGTACTTATTAAATATTTTCTGTATTAATCAACAAATAATTTGAAGTCATAAGTCCCAGAACAGGAAGGTTGAAGATAATATAGCATTTGTCAAAACTCATTTAATAGTAATTAAAGGTGACTGTAGATAGCTGTTTTTACTTTATTCCACGATCAATAGTCAAACAGAATCTGTAAATTTTAGCTGCCTGGATATGGATGACTGAAGATAATTTTCACACATCATTGGGCTGATAACTTTTTATTAAACATAGTCTGTTTGAATGCTGATGACTTTATCAAACATTATTTCTAGGGTTATTTCAAAATGATCTCTTTGAAGATAAATAGCATAGCAATGATGCTCAAAGGGCAGAGGCTAGCAGCTGTGTGACTATAGGCAAGGTTTTGAAAAGGAAAACAATGATGATTTCTACCTCAAAGGGTTGTTGTGAGGATAAAATTATATTTGTAAAAAATCATAGGAAGTGCCTGGCACGTAATAAATGCTGTGCAAGAGTTTCCACTTGTTACTATTATGGTTTCAATCAGGATTAACAGCTAAAATGCTCTTTCCTGCCTTCCTTTTAATATTTGGGAGTCATTTCTCATTCCATTAAATGGCCTGTCTACTAATTCTACCTCTGTCATCTTTTTCCATCTCAGTCCCTCTGTTTTATCATTGTTGTTGATATTGTTTTCCCAAGATCCCTTTATTCCTGATCTCACATAGATAAGACCTCTCCAGGCTTCAAATCATTTGTGGATTCCGTATTCTTCATCAAATACCCCCTTCCATTTATTTATTTGTAAGCTAAAAATAGCAGCCATTGACTCAGTAAAAAAATCAGCTATCTCTATCTGCACTTCTGCATATAATTCCTTGCCACTCTCGATGTTGTTTACCTGTTCTTTTAGAAATGCATTCTAAATGCTTTATAAACTATTTTTTGTAATGAAACAGCATAAGCTCGTTGCAAAAAAAAAAAAAAGTCCATATTCTCTACTTTTTGTTTGTTAGTTTTATTCACAGTTCCTCCACGATGCTTGACACAGGGTAGACATCTCAACACAAAGAAAACAAAAATCCTCACAAGTGGACCAATAAGCATCATCGTGATAAATGGAGAAAATGTTGAAGTTGCCAAGGATTTCATTTCACTTTGATCCACAATCAATGCCCATGGAAATGATGGAATGAATTGGGCAAATCTGCTGCAAATGACCTCTTTAAAGTGTTAAAAAGAAAATTGTCTTTGATGACTAAGGCACACCTGACCCATGCCATGGTATTTTAAATGACCTCATATGCCTGTGAAAGCTGGACAACAACAACAAAAAAAAGAAGACTGAAGAAGAATTGATCCATTTGAATTGTGGTGTTGGAAAAAGATAATGAATACGCCCTGGACTGCCATAGAACAAACAAACTTGTCTTTGAAGAAGTACAGCCAGAATGCTCCTTAGAATCGAGGATGACGTGACTTCATTTTATGTAATTTGGACTTGTTATCAGGAGGTACTAGTCCCTAGAGAAAGACACAATGCTTGATAAAGTGGAGGGTCATTGAAAAAGAGGAAGACCTTCAATGAGAAGGATTGTCACAGTGGCTGTACAATGGGCTCAAACATAGCAAATGTGAGGTTGGCACAGGACCAGGCAGTGTTTTGTTCTGTGTACATGGGGTCACCATGAATCGGAACCAACTCAACAGAGCCTAACAACAATAACAACAACAACAGATGCTTAATTAAGACTGGTTGACAAAACGTACTTGGAAGTGTTTCAAATACTCTGGGCCCATATCTGGTTTTGATCCATTAACTGTTTTAAATAGTTAAGTAAGCAGAATGTTAATGACAGTGTTCATTCAATTATTTGACATCAAAAAGTATTCCATAAAAAAATCACAAAACTAAAATAGGACAGAATTAGTGAATTTTGTATGTATTCTTCCTCATTAGACTTTATATATATACATAGATACATATATTTAATATTTTATTGTGTTTTAGATGGAAGTTTACATAGCAAATTAGGTTACCATTCAGCAACCCATACACAAATTGTTTTGTGACATTGTTTACAATTCCCAAAAAGTGTCAGCACTCTCACCATTTCCACCCCGCCTGTCCCTTTTCCACCCAGTTTCCTTGCCATTTCTTGCCTTCCTATCTTTGCTTTTGTGTATATGTTGACCATTTGGTCTTGTATAGTTCATTGTTTAAAGGAGAACATTCCTCATGGGTGTTATTGTTCATTTTATAGACTAATCTATTATTTAGCTGAAAGGTGGCCTCTGAGAGTGGCTTCAGTTCCAGGATAAAAGGGTATCTTAGCCCAATTGTCTCAGGGATTCCTCTAGTATCTTTCATTCTTTTAAGTCTGGGGTTTTCTTTTTTATGAATTTGAGTTTTGCTATACATTTTTCTCCCATTTTGACAGGAACATTATATTTTGTCCCTAGTCAGAGTGGTCAGTAGTGGTAGATGGGCACCAACTAGTTCTGTCTCAGGCTACAAAAGGCTGTGGTCTACATGGGCCATAGTCCTGTGGAGTAATTTCTTCCTTGAGTCTTAGGTTTCCTTCATTCTCCCTTGCTCCAGATGGGGAGAGGCCCATAGTTGTATCTTAGATAGCCATTCACAAATAATACATATTCTTACATTAGGAGAATTCTTTGGAAATATAGGTAACTGCTCCCAAGAAAGCAGGATATGATTGTATAATTCACAGTCATATTACCTAAGATTATATAAAGTGTTGTTTAAAAAGGAGTATATTTCTTGGTGTTTCCTATGTATGTGTGACATGAATGTTTCTGAAAACCCATTTGTATCATGGACCAAAATAACCTCATCTTGAATAATGCATTAAATAACCATTTACATGATTCAAAGAACAATAATGTTCTTTGGATTTGTTGTAAGAGCCGTTACTACTACGATGCTGGAAGAGCTCAGCACACCTTATGGAACTGTTTGAATATTTACTTTAAAATATTGCTCGCAACAAAGGACTTTCACATGGGCATTTTTTTGGCATTGCTCACTGATAGCATCATATCCTACATCTTATAAAGTGCTTTAGTAATCAGGTCTTCAAAGGCATTCAGCCCTCGTCAACAGAAGGAAGGGTGATTTCAATGACAGTATTCATAACAAACGTCCTCCTGGGGAACATTTACATAATCATGGGAATGGAAATGATCATTACTTGCCATTTATTATTTTACTTTGTCCCCTTAAAGAGTACTATAGATGAATCCATCCACCCATCCTCTTCCATAGATTATTCTAATAGAGCTCATTATACAAACCACTTTGTAATCTCCATAATAAGAACAGTTTAGACTCCGAAAGAAACATTTCATTTATAAAATTATTAAGCACATTTTAATAATACAAGTAAAAAATGAAAATGGATTCAAGAAAAAAATTATAACAGAGTTTGTATCTTTATGTATATCCCCTTTCTTAAGTCTAAATAACCTTAGGGAAGTTTCCATTCTGAATTGCTCTTGCTTAATGGGTAGCTTAAATTGCTGGTGTATTTTCTTCAAATACTTAGTTTAAGATATGATTAAATACTTATTTTTTTCTAGAACAAGCAAAATGAAATATTTATTATAAATATGTTGATATGAAACATAAAAGTATAACTAAAAAATAAAAAGTTCAATTTCAAAGTTAATATTTAAGAATATTTAGTCAATGCATCTTTAAATATTTGAATGCACTTGTAATAATCTCTAAATCACTTTCTGCTTAATTTGCTCCACTATGCTGTGAAAGGTGTACTACCCAAATTCCCAGCTACAAAACAGATGTTCTTCTGGTTCTTTCCTGAGGTGCTAGTGTTTGCTTCTGTACACCCTTAGGTGGGCTATCATTTAGAGTAATATCAAACAGCAAAATTTGCCCTCAAGCCCAAATATTTTAACTCTATGTTTGTTCAAACCACCCATAATCAAAGGAATTATTTAAAAGGCTATGCATATATACATGTTCTTTAAACTGCAGCAAGAGAGCCTACATCAGAAATATATGAAGGGGGAAAAAACAAGATGAGGCATAGTAACACAAAGAATAGGTACATAAAATGATATAAACTATAAGCCATATCTCCAAAGGACGTACAATATATTCTATATGCTTGCTAAGTAAAAAATACAAATTTATTTTAAAAGATTTGATCACCTTCACCAAATTTTTTCTAATAAAGACTTTAAATATATCTAAAAGAAATTCAAGTTTTCAAATAGAAGGCTTTTATGCCTGATTCTACAGATAAGGAAAAAATTATCCTTATAAGGATGGTGTTATGAACAAAGCATCCAACAAGAAAATAAACTTTACAGGAGCTGAATTAAGTATACATAGTTTTCCATACATGGACATTTGATTATGTGCTTTAATTACGGGATAGATTTTTATTGACCTAGAGTGTTTCTTTCATGCTGGGTTCTGGGTTAGAGTGTATCTTTCATGCATGGCAGTCAACTACTGTTTCTCAAGAACAGACTGAGCCTATAGTGAATTCTAGTTCATACTCTTTGAGAATACCTAGAAAGTAGCTGTTGCTTGTATGAATACAGGTTTTTGTAATTGTCAATCACCTGAATTTTGATAAATTACTACCCTTCCTACCTCCTATTCAATTGTATTTTGATATTTCACAACAAACACCCAGAATTCACATCTGAAGTCCTAAAGGTATCAATACCTTAAGACTACAGGGAAAACCATACAATAAAAGTTAAATGAGAAAAATATTCAATCCTGTTGAAAATTATGTCCAAAATAACATAAGTATTTGTGCTCCTGGGAGCATGAAAATCAGTTATGTGTTTATATGGTGGCAGTCTGGTTTTTGGAGCCCTTTTGGTACAGTGGTTAAGAGCTCAGATGCTAACCAGAAGATAAAAAAAAAAAAAAGAAAACAGCTCAAATCCACCAGCCGCTCCTCGGAAAGCCTATGGGGCAGTTCTCTGTACTATAGGATTGCTGTCATTTGGAATCGACTTGACAGCAACCAGTTTGGTTTGGTTTAGATATCCTGCCTTTTTGGACAGAGGAGAGTAACAGATCATTCTTTTCTTAGATCAGAATTTATATTATCTACACTTGTGTTTCTTCCTTGAAAATCTTGGTGTGACTGCTCATAATTTCAACCACACAGGTAAAGTCATTTTTTGCCTTTATGGTACAAGAATCTGGAGGACAGTGGATAAGAGCACAGGCTTTAGGAGGATGGTAACACTATCCATCTAACTCTCTCCACCATTTATTGCCTTTGGCCCAGGGCAAGCTAGTTAATCTTTCTTATCCTCAGTTTCTTCCATTATAAAATGGAAATAATTAGAAAACATGACCATCGAATGTTTGTGAAACTTGAATAATGGATATAACAAATCCTATTAGGAGTATAAAATATGCCTAGAACACAAAACAAACATGTGTAGTCAAAGTGATAAGCTGGGACTTTCACTAAAAGCATCATGAAAAAATACACCAAAATTCCCAATGAGTTATAAGCTAGGAAAACAAGTTGACAAGACATGGTTTCACAGCTTTTCACTCTTTCACTCGGAGAGAGGATGCCAAAAAGTCGTAAGCTGGAAAAAGGCAAATTTAATAAGTAGCTTTGCGATAAGAAAGCTGTTGTATCAAATCTACATCCTCAATTCCAAGAGAGTGGTACCACTGATATAATTTGATACATATTTCCTACGTCTTGAGTATCCAGTAGCCTGGCTTCCTTCTCAGGGAATCTGGAGTGCAAGAGAAAAAGTCTGGCAATTGCATGGAAGGCACAGCTAAGTTGCTAGAAAGTATCTAAAAGCCTATGTGAAGGCAAGTTGGAGAAGAGACTGGGTATTTCCCAAGGACCAGATCTGTACCACACATGACAGAGAGTTATATTGGCTAGGATCCAAGCCTTACCTAAAAGGGTCTACTGGAAGAGGTGAAAAAAAAAAAAAAGAGGTGAAGGGACTTCAAAAATGAATGTTTGTGTAGAGCAAGGATCGTCAAAATCTGGACCTAAGAGAGCAGTGGCACCACCCAGATCATGAGTTTTACCTGGAAGGACCCAGTATGAAGGCGTCCACAGGAAAAAGTTAGTGCATTTGTAGACATGGGTGACAAATATGCCCAGTGACCAAGGCTATGCTTTCTTCCTTTAATCATCACTTGCCCAGGGTCTATACTAGGAGGATTCATCAACTTCAGTTAGCAACAGCAACTAAGGAGGAGAAATACCAGGTGGAGAATGGAGGTATAAAGGACTAGCCCGCCTTGTCCACAGCCAGCAGATTGCAGTAGACCGCCCCACACACAATTAGGACTTTATATGTCCTATTAACATTCATAATTTATTGCACATTTAAATATAGTTATTCTATCCTGTGACTCTACACTCAGTGTTGGGATATTATTTATTTGCAAAACTATAATGACTTCCCCCCATTTAATATACTATGCACATACTGATCTGTGTATTTCCAATCATCAACAACCCGAACATGTTTACTCTGTAATGTTGCACAATAGTTCAGCAACGGCAACCAAGTGTGTAAAGCATCATCCCATCTTTTATCACCTTATGGGATATCAATGTCAGACCTTCTGGCTTTTGAGAAAGCTCAGCCATAAAAATCAGTAACCACTTTAACATAAATTCAGAACATTTTAGAGTTTAGAGTATGTCTTTCAGAAAATTTCGGTCAGCACATCACATTTACTTTCTTGCTATGAACAGTTTCTCATAATGGAAAAATAGTTTTAAAAGTAAGAGTTACAGCATTCATTAGTAGGAGTAGTTAAAAATTCATGTTACAAATATGTTAAAGATCCAATACAATTTCTTCATGATTATCTTAACACTTATACAACTATCTCATTTACATATTGATCACTAAATAGCATTATAATATATATACCAAGGAGGATCACTCTATAATTCAGTGTGACCCTGAAATAACATTCTTCTTAATTTTAAGACTTGATACTAATAAAATTGTTTTGACTTGATTCTAAAATTGTTTAATGCAATATTACAATTTTGTTTATATATCCTTAACAATCTCAGGAGTTAGATTCTAGACTTTCTTTTAGGATCTGTCTCACTCAACCAGCTGAGACGTCTATACAAGTGACATATACTCTCAGGCATAAGGCTATAACTTTTCCATATCTTTTTAACTTGTTTATCAAGCTAGTTTAATGATAATTTCATTTGAAAAACCTGAGCCTATGCAAAATGCTTTATCATTTATTACCATTAAGCTTCTATACAACACTAAAGAATATTTTTATTATCATCCCCATTTATGGGTAAGAAAATTGATAGCATTTTAATATCATTCACATCACATAGTAAGAAGAGGTGACAGATATTAACAAAAATTTTGACTCTAGACCCTGTGCTGTTAATCACTACAATATACCGACTTCCAATCTCAATCATGTGGAAAAAAAAAAAAAAACCTACGCCATCTAAGACTTTGGAAACCCTGGTAGCATAGTGGTTAAGAGCTACGGCTGCTAACTCATAGGTCGGCAGTTCAAATCCACCAGACACTTCTTGGAAACTTTATGGGGCAGTTCTACTCTGTCCTATGGGGTTGCTATGAATCAAAATCAACTTGATTGCAACGGGTTTGCTTTTGGTTTGGTTTATCTAGGCCTTTACAGGTCTTGAGCTACACCATAGAATGCAGAATCTAAGTTCAAAGTATGTACTAATGTGGAGCCACTGCAATTTAAGACAGAGAGCCACACGTATCTCAGTACCCAAATATTATAAAGCACTGTGATTATTCAATCCAATGCAACAACTTATGTTCAAGTGTTGATTTTAATTATAAGATAAGGTTAAACTTTTTTGTATGTGCCCCATTTTGTTGTTTTTAGTTGCTGTCGAGTTGGCTCTGATTTATGGTGACCTTATGTGTAACGGAATGAAATGTTGCCCAGTCCTGTACTGTCTCCATGGTCTTTGATATGTTTGTGCCCATTGCTGAGGCTACTGTGTCAATCCTTCTCTTTCCCTGACCCTCTACTTTACCAAATATGGTGTCCTTTTCTAGGGAGTGATCTTTCCTGATGACATGTCCAAAATAAGATGAAGTCTTACTATCCTTTTCTAAGGACATTCTGATTATATTTCTTCTAAGACTGATTTGTTTGTTCTTCTGGTTGTCCACAGAATATTCAATATTCTTTTCCAGAACCACAATTAAAATGTATCAATTCTTCTGTCTTCTTTTCTCATTGTCCAGCTTTCACATGATATGAGTCAATTGAAAAGATCATAGCTTGGGACTGAAGCACCTTTGTCATCAATGTGACATCTTTGCTTTTTAACTCAAAAAGGGTCTTTTACAGCAGATTTTCTCAATGCAGTACACTGGTTTTCTGACTGCTGCTTCCATGAGCATTGACTATTGATCCAAATAGAATGAAATCCTTGACAATTTCAAGGACTGTGTACTACTTAAGAATATATATGTAGGTATGGAAACCCTGGTGGCGTAGTGCTTAAGTGCTACTGCTACTAACCAAAGGGTCGTCAGTTCGAATCTGCCAGGCGCATCTTGGAAACTCTATGGGGCAATTCTACTCTGTTCTATAGAGTCGCTATGAGTCGGAATCGACTCGACGGCAATGCGTTTGGTTTTTATGTATATATACGTGTGTATATATATATACATTTATATATATAAAAACCAAACCCATTGCTGTTTTTATATATATAAATGTATATGTATATATACACATGTAAATATATATGTACATACATGTATATCGACTCGACGGCAATGGGTTTGGTTTTTATATATATAAATGTATATATATATACATGTAAATATATATGTACATACATGTATATGTGTGTGTGTGTGTGTATATATATATATACATTTATATATAAAAACCAAACCCATTGCCATCGAGTCGATTCTGACTCATAGTGACTCTATAGAACAGAGTAGAATTGCCCCATAGAGTTTCCAAGAAGTGCCTGGCAAATTCGAACTGCCGACCCTTTGGTTAGCAGCCGTAGCACTTAAGCGCTACACCCCCAGGGTTTCCATATATACATATATATATATACATAGAGAGAATTCAAAAATTCAAATAGAACTACAAAATCCATGGAAAAAAATCCTGCTCCTCACCTCAAGTATATGCTTATATTATTATTTTTGTTCATAAATTATAGTTATTATCTATTGACATTATTTATAAAAACATACAGGTTTAAGGCTCTTACATCATCAATACTGACTCTCCTTCCCAATTATCTCCCCAAAAATACACATTTTGTTGTACTAAAATCTATTGTTTATATCATTACTACCAAGTAAACATTGTTCAATGTTGAACAAAATATGATTGTGTCTTAGTTTTTTAGGGCTGCCAAAACAAAATACCACAAAGTAGGTGGCTTTAAAGAGAGACATTTATTTTCTCAAAGTTCTGGTGGCTTGAAATCCAAATTCAGGGCATAGAAAGAACTTGTCCTCACTCTGCTGGGCTCTAGGGCTCACAATTGGTATGTTTGAGGCCATTGCTGATGCTTTAATAAAGTCTTTTGTCCTGTAGAATAGACCTCTGTCACGGGGCTCTACGTGTACCATATTTTTTACAAACAACTGCCCACACATATAATGTGCATAGCACACCTAGGAAAGTAATGTGCAATGGGGCTGTGCAGTTGGCAAAAAAATGTATAATGTGTAAAAATACAGTATTTCACAATGGCTATATTTCTCTTCCCCCAGCCGGAACCAGTAAACTCAAAACAAACTAGTTCACATGGGGTTGATTCTGACTCGTGATTACCCCTTGTGTTGCAGAGTGGAACTGCTCCTCAAAGGATTTTCAAAGCAGTGACCTTTTGGAAGCAGATCTCTAGGTCTTTCTTCTGAGGAGCTTCACAGTGGGTTTGAACAACCAACTTTTTCGTTAGCAGCTGAGGGCTTACTTGTTTGTGCCACCCAGGGACTCCATTAGAGGATCTCTTTTGGCTCTTCCCCAAGCATAACTGTTGAGGTTCCTGGAGGTAAAACCCATGAATGTATGGGAGCTTCCCAAGATTACAGTCCCAGTATTTTTTCACTCTCATGCTAGTCCACAAAGTCTTTAAAATTACGATTTAACTCTTAACTGCCTGTTTGTGGCTACAGCTGTGATTCTGAATTTGCCTCTCCAGATTTCAGGTTTATTGTTTCCTCTTAGACCTCAGTTCTGTTATGATTCCAGGAAAAGTCACTGATTTTCAGTTTGTTCAGTTTCTTGTAAGGATGGGAGTGACTACTTGTAAGATCTTTCAATATCACAGAAGAATCCAGAAGTCCAGGGATCTATTTTTCATTTCTCTTTATTCCTCCAGGTCTTTCCAAAAATCCCCACCTACAACTCCCTAGTGTCTTCAATATTCTGTTGTATGAACGGATTGCTTCTCACTGGTTTCATTTTCCACTAACAATTAGGTTTCAACGTTTCAACTTTTGACATCCTGTTAAGTCCCATCATGCTTTCCATCTTTATAAAACATTTTGACATGTTTCATCAATTTTTATCTTCTCTGTTCCTCTTAGCAACTGGCAACTATATGGATTTAAAAATTAGAAATCCTTTACTATCAATTTTAATGGATTTTTAGTAAGAAGGAGAAAAAACTGCACATAGTCAATCTGCAATTATTTGAAAGAATAAAGATGTGTGTGTACATTTAGTTAGTTAATTAACAAATTGGCACTTAGAAGTAAAAATTCAAATATGGGGAAATGTTTTCTGACTATATCTCATTCCTTAAAGGCATCCCTCACGTGGCATATTATAAAGAAAATAGCCCTTTAGATTTTTTTTTTTCTGTTTAGTATCATGTTGTCTAATAGCTAAAAGCCTTTTTGAGGAGATTATACTCATATTAATAATTATCCAAATTTATCTACCTAGGATTTTTAGAAAACATTTAGTCATGTACTTGAAACTTTCCCAGAAACAAGAATTAAAATTTTAAAAATAAACCAAATTTTTCTTAAAAATATATTAGTAATTCACCTTTCCTTGAGATTATGCATAAAGTCAAATATATTTAAAGATTCTCTAAATATCTTTATATATTGAAGGCATACTAAAAATTCCAGTGTAACCTGCTTGTGGTAGAGGGCTTATACTTTAATGAAGATGAGCTGAGATAAATCTTTAAAAAGATCATCAAAGAATTGAACAAACAAGCTAAGTCAGTAAAATGCAATATTTACTTAGCTTGCACTGCAACTCAGTGTATACACAAAACAGCCTTTTCTAGCAGATGGGCAGTTTCTGTCACATTTTGTCTTTTCACCATGAAAGACTGAAGTAAACCTTAATTAATGCATTTAATTTTTATTTCTTGCCTTTCTAGTTTACCTTTCTGATGTTTTCTCTTCTAGACTTTCCCATCACTTATTATATTATTATTATAAATAACATCATTATTATAAATATTCTTTCCTCCTTCCTTTCTTCTTTGCTTCCTTCCTTACTCCCTCCCTACCTCCATCTTTCTTTCTTTCTCTTTTTAAATCTAATTGCCTTTGCTCTTGAAGCCCTGCTAGAAAATGAAGGAGTCTTCAGGCAATGTGATCTTGCTGCTGCATTCAAAGTAAAAAAAAAAGAAAATCCAGAAGCTGCAATTTTTCCTCCTGTCAATTCTCATGAAATTGCTGCAGTGAGGGTATCTAGAAGTCCATCTAGGTTAAACAAGTGATTTCAGAAGTTTTGCTGCAATGTCAAATACGAGGGTTTTAAGATTTCTTCGAGTCAATACACTTTTTCCTGTGGGAATACGTCTGACATCTGTGATCACATCATGGAAGTCGATGTGAAAATATTATTGAATTTAGACACTTCTTATGAGTTCTACTTTACACAAAGAGTGGGAAATCTGTATAAACTTAATGAATGCTCTGCACCACTCTTTTCATGTTATTGATATTCCTCTCCTAGTACATAATCTCCTCCAAAGTGAGGTCTAATATTACTATGATTGTTATTAATCAGGCTGAGCATATGCGTAATGTCTAAACATTGCTCAGCTCCACTAGTGATTTTATTCATTTTTTATTTATCCATTAAGCTTATCTGATTGTTAAAAATCATATATAACTCATACAAAATTTTTTACATTTGCATCAATACTCTTGTTGCTGTTGTGTTCCTTCCAGACGATTCTGACTCACAGCAACCCTACAGGACAGAGTACAGCTACACCTTAGGGTTGCCTTGACAGTACTCTTTATGGGAGTGGATTGTCAGCTCTGTTCTTCTGTAGAGTAGCTGGCGGGTTTGAACCATTGATTTTTTGGTTAGCAACCTAGCACTTAGCCATTGTGCCACCAGAGATCCTTATAGATACTCTAGATTAAAAAAATAAATAAAGACAACAACAAAAAAAACTACTTTAAAAAGAGCAACAATAAAAATGGAGGTTAATATTTACTAAATGCTGGCTATGTTCTCAGAACTGTCCTTCATGCTTTAATTCTCATAACAACCCTATATTATAGATATTATAATCTCTAGTTTATTCTTGAGGAAAGTGAAGTACAGAGAGTTTAGGTAGCCTTCCCTAGAGTTTACAGCTAGTGCAAAAAGGCAATGAACTTTAAACTCAGGAAGTTTAAGTCTAGAGCTGAGCTCCTTAACAACTTTGTAGTTTCTCATTAGGAAAAATTCAGAATTATACTTCATCAAATGATATGTACATATATATACATAAAGAGACTTTGTTCTTTATTTCTAACCAAGTATGCATTTCTCCAGTTAAAATTGAGTCTTGTATAAAATATAAACTCTTTTCCCCCCAGAATGTTAACTCCTACTCATTTATCTGCCCAATTTTGCTCACTTCAACCACATTTATAAACTTCTAAGCACATAGAAATATGGTGTTTTGAACAAAAAATAGTTATCAAATCATTCAATACTTGGTACTTTCTACTGTATGTTCATTCTCTGAAAAATTTAGGTGTACTGCATTGTTAATTTCCCAATAGGAGTGCACACATTTTCAAATGAAATGCTTATAAAAACATGTCTGGATAATAACTAAAAGCATATATTTGGGGAAAATACAAGACAATGTTTAATAATGATAGCTATTCTTACTCATTAGAGAGTTTTTGATTGAACATGTGCCAATAATAAATTTTAACATTTTTGTCTTTCAAAATGAGGTCAAGTGCATTGATTTAAAAAAATAAAATAGTAATTCTCATTTAGCGGAATGGCAAAAATTATCTTCTGACTTTTCCATTTTATTTACAAAGATGTTTTCTAAAAGTATTTTAATAGGTGAAACATTACTTGGAAAACATAGTGGGTAAAATAACATAAAGTCAAAGTTAAAAATCACCCCCAGAATATATTTATAAAATGAAATCTAGCACACCCAAACAAGTTCTCTGTTTATAAGCCAGAGAATAGAACTTTCACGTAATTTCCCCCTTACTTCTTTTACATAGATTTTAGGAAATACCTGGGTGTCTACTATACATTTTTCTAGGGCATTTAGTAGAGAACAAAATGGATAGGGAGGGTAGAAAATAAATAATCAAATACATGTGTAGCTCTCTCCCTTCTGGTGGCATCTAATTTATTCATGATAATGAAAAATTTTCCAGTGAAATACATCCTGGCCATATGCATAGAGCTCCTAGGCAACTTTCTCATTCAAGTTGCCATTGTATTATGTCAACAGACATATTTCAAAACAGCTTAGGAAAGTGGCTACAACAATGGGCTCAAATATAGCAACAATCGTGAAGATGGCACAGGACCGGACAGTGTTTCATTCTGTTGTACATAGGGTCACCGTGAGTTGGCACTGATTTGACAGTGCCTAACAACAAGAACGTAGGAAAGCCAGCCTGGCTACCTAGCTTAATGAAAATTTACCTTTATTTCTGATGTAAATAACCATTGTACTGATCTGCATTTGTGCCTCTCAGATACCCAATGTAAGGAAGCAAAATTGACCAAGGTCCCACTGCTGCATTCTAAAATTCACTGCTAGGTTTCACTTCTCAGAGGCTGCTGCAATTCAATAACTGAGTGGGGAAGAGATACTAAGACAGGCTCATTCCTGGGGGACACGGTTCCTCTGCTGGGAGACATAGGCTTAAGGGCTACCAATGGCCTTACAGAAGTTTTCAAAGGAATGCATTGTAGCTTAAAATACTTCAACTTAAACTACCTTCTTCCCTTTAAGGTGCCTGTAGTATTTTATTTAAAGCAAGTATCTTTCAGACTACATATTGTTGGTCCTGTGTGTGAGTGTGTGTGCGTGTGTGTGTGTGTGTATGTATGTATGTATGGAAGGTGTTATTGTTTTATTGATTCTGCCAATCCTTTAATTGGTGGGTTAAGAACATTTACATTCAATATAATTATAAATATATTTACAATTTATAATCCAAGAAGCTGGACTATGTGAGGAAGACTGCAGTATAGGCATTGCAGTAAGACTCATTAACAACCTATGTTATGCAGATGACACAACCTTCCTCGCTGAAAGTTAAGAGGACTTGAAACACTTACTGATGAAGATCAAAGACTATAGCCTTCAGTTGGATTACACTTCAAAATAAAGAAAACAAAAACCCTCGCAACTGGACCAATAAACAACATCATGATAAATGGAGAAAAGATTGAAGTTGTCAAGGATTTTTTTTTAATTTATTTATTTTGCTTTAGGTGAAAGTTTACAAATTAAGTCACTATCTCATACAAAAAGCCGTACACACCCTGCTGTGCACTCCCAGCTGCTCTCTCCTTAATGAGACAGCACATCCCTCCTCTCCACCCTCTATTCCCCATGTCCATTCAGCCAGCTCCTGTCCCCCTCTTCCTTCTTATATCGCCACCAGCCAAGAGTTGCTCACATAGTCTCATGTGTCTACTTGAGTCACGAAGTTCACTGCTTACCAGCATCATTGCCTATCTTATAGTCCAGGCCAATCTTTGCCTGGAGAGTTGGTCTCGGGAGTGGTTCCAATCTTGGGCTACCAAAGGGTCTGGGGACCATGACTGTCAGGGTTCCTCCAGTCTCAGTCAGTCTATTAAGCCTGGTCTTTTTATGAGAATTTAAAATCTCCTGCTTCATCTGGGGTTCTCTGTTGTGTTCCCTGTCAGGGCAGTGATCAGTAGTAGCTGGGCACCATGTAGTTCTTCCAGTCTCAGGCTGATGGAGCCTCTGGTTTATGTGGCCCTTTCTCTCTCCGGGGCTCATATTTACTTTGTGTCTTTGGTGTTCTTTATTCTCCTTTGTTCCAGGTGGATTGGGGCCAATTTATGCATCTTAGATAGACACTTGCTAGTGTTCAAGACCCCAGATGCCTCTCACCAAAGTGGAATGCAGAATGCTTTCTTAATACATTTTCTTATACCAATTGACCTGGTGTCCCTTGAAACCATGGTCCTCAGACCCCCATTCCTGCTATTCTGGCTTCTGAAGCATTTGGTTGTATTCAGGAAACTTCTTTACTTTTGGTTCAGTCCCATTGTATTGACTATCCCTGTGTTATGTATCGCCCTTCCCTTCACCTAACAAAAAATTTTATCTACTATCTAGTTAGTGAATATCCCTCTCCCTCCCTCCCCACCCTCATAACCATCAAAGATTACTTTCTTCTGTATTTAAACTTTATCTAGATTTCTTATAATAGTGGTCTTATACAATATTTGTCCTTTTGCAACTGACTAATTTCACTCAACATAATGCCTTCCAGATTCCTCCACGTTATGAAATGTTGCACGGATTCATCATTGTTCTTAATTGTTGCATAGTATTTCATTGTGTGAATATACCATGGTTCATGTATCCATTCATCTGTTGATGGGCACCTTGGTTACTTCTATCTTTTTGCTATTGTAAACAATGCTGTAGTGAACATGGGTATACATATATCTGTTCTTGTCAAGGCTCTTATTTCTTTAGGGTATATTCCAAGGAGTAGAACTGCAGGGTCGTATGGTAGTCCTATCTAGCTGTCTAAGGAAGCTCTGGATTGATTCACAAAGTGATTGTACCATTTTACATTCTCATCCTTGTTGGAGTGAGATGGGATCTCATTGTAGTTTTGATTTGCATTTCTCTAATAGCTGAAGATCGTGAGTATTTCCTCATGTATCTGTTAGCAGCCTAAATGTCTTCTTTGGTGAAGTGTCTGTTCATATCCTTCGCCCATTTTTTTTTTTTAATAACTTTTATTAAGCTTCAAGTGAACGTTTACAAATCCAATCAGTCTGTCACATATAAGTTTACATACATCTCACTCCCTACTCCTACTTGCTCTCCCCCTCTTGAGTCAGCCCTTTCAGTCTCTCCTTTCTTGACAATTTAGCTGGCTTCCCTCTCTCTCTATCCTCCCATCCCCTCTCCAGACAAGAGTTGCCAACACAATCTCAAGTGTCCACCTGATATAATTAGCTCACTCTTCATCAGCGTCTCTCTCCCACCCGCTGACCAGTCCCTTTCATGTCTGATGAGTTGTCTTCGGGGATGGTTCCTGTCCTGTGCCAACAGAAGGTCTGGGGAGCATGGCCGCCAGGATTCCTCAAGTCTCAGTCAGACCATTAAGTTTGGTCTTTTTATGAGAATTTGGGGTCTGTATCCCACTGATCTCCTGCTCCCTCAGGGGTCCTCTGCTGTGCTCCCTGACGGGGCAGTCATCGATTGTGGCTGGGCACCAACTAGTTCTTCTGGTCTCAGGATGATGTAGGTCTCTGGTTCATGTGGCCCTTTCTGTCTCTTGGGCTCTTAGTTGTCGTGTGACCTTGGTGTTCTTCATTTTCCTTTGCTCCAGGTGGGTTGAGACCAATTGATGCCTCTTAGTTGGCCGCTTGTTAGCATTTAAGACCCCAGATGCCACATTTCAAAGTGGGATGCAGAATGATTTCATAATAGAATTATTTTGCCAATTGACTTAGAAGTCCCCGCAAACCATGTTCCCCAGACTCCCGCGCTTGCTCCGCTGAGCTTTGAAGCATTCATTTTATCCCGGAAACTTCTTTGCTTTTGGTCCAGTCCAATTGAGCTGACCTTCCATGTATTGAGTGTTGTCTTTCCCTTCACCTAAAGCAGTTCTTATCTACTGATTAATCAATAAAAAAAACCCTCTCCCACCCTCCCTCCCTCCCCCCCTCGTAACCACAAAAGTATGTATTATTCTCAGGTTTACTATTTCTCAAGATCTTATAATAGTGGTCTTATACAATATTTGTCCTTTTGCCTCTGACTAATTTCGCTCAGCATAATGCTTTCCAGGTTCCTCCATGTTATGAAATGTTTCAGAGATTCGTCACTGTTCTTTATCGATGCGTAGTATTCCATTGTGTGAATATACCACAATTTATTTACCCATTCATCCGTTGATGGACACCTTGGTTGCTTCCAACTTTTTGCTATTGTAAACAGAGCTGCAATAAACATGGGTGTGCATGTATCTGTTTGTATGAAGGCTCTTGTATCTCTAGGGTATATTCCCAGGAGTGGGATTTCTGGGTTGTATGGTAGTTCTATTTCTAACTGTTTAAGATAACGCCAGATAGTTTTCCAAAGTGCTTGGACCATTTTACATTCCCACCAGCAGTGTATGAGAGTTCCAATCTCTCTGCAGCCTCTCCAACATTTATTATTTTGTGTTTTTTGGATTAATGCCAGCCTTGCTGGTGTGAGATGGAATCTCATCGTAGTTTTACTTTGCATTTCTCTAATGGCTAATGATCGGGAGCATTTTCTCATGTATCTGTTGGCTGCCTGAATATCTTCTTTAGTGAAATGTGTGTTCATATCCTTTGCCCACTTCTTGATTGGGTTGTTTGTCTTTTTGTGGTTGAGTTTTGACAGAATCATGTAGATTTTAGAGATCAGGTGCTGGTCGGAGATGTCCTAGCTGAAAATTCTTTCCCAATCTGTAGGTGGTCTTTTTACTCTTTTGGAGAAGTCTTTAGATGAGCATAGGTGTTTGATTTTTAGGAGGTCGCAGTTATTGGGTTTCTCTTCATCATTTTTGGTAATGTTTTGTATTCTGTTTATACCTTGTATTAGGGCTCCTAGGGTTGTCCCAATTTTTTCTTCCATGATCTTTATCGTCTTAGTCTTTATGTTTAGGTCTTTGATCCACTTGGAGTTAGTTTTTGTGCATGGTGTGAGGTATGGGTCCTGTTTCATTTTTCTGCAAATGGATATCCAGTTATACCAGCACCATTTGTTAAAAAGGCTATCTTTTCCCCAATTAATTGACACTGGTCCTTTGTCAAATATCAGCTGCTCATACGTGGATGGATCTATGTCTGGGTTCTCAATTCTGTTCCATTGGTCTATGTGCCTGTTGTTGTACCAGTACCAGGCTGTTTTGACTACTGTGGCTGTATAATAGGTTCTGAAGTCAGGTAAAGTGAGGCCACCCACTTTCTTCTTCTTTTTCAGTAATGCTTTGCTTATCCGGGGCTTTTTTCCCTTCCATATGAAATTGGTGATTTGTTTCTCTATCCCCTTAAAATATGACATTGGAATTTGGATCGGAAGTGCGTTAAATGTATAGATGACTTTTGGTAGAATAGACATTTTTACTATGTTAAGTCTTCCTATCCATGAGCAAGGTATGTTTTTCCACTTAAGTATGTCCTTTTGAATTTCTTGGAGTAGAGCTTTGTAGTTTTCTTTGTATAGGTCTTTTACATCCTTGGTAAGATTTATTCCTAAGTATCTTATCTTCTTGGGGGCTACTGTGAATGGTATTGATTTGGTGATTTCCTCTTCGGGGTTCTTTTTGTTGATGTAGAGGAATCCAAGTGATTTTTGTATGTTTATTTTATAACCTGAGACTCTGCCAAACTCTTCTATTAGTTTCAGTAGTTTTCTGGAGGATTCCTTAGGGTTTTCTGTGTATATAATCATGTCATCTGCAAATAGTGATAACTTTACTTCTTCCTTGCCAATCCGGATACCTTTTATTTCTTTGTCTAGCCTAATTGCCCTGGCTAGGACTTCCAGCACAATGTTGAATAAGAGCGGTGATAGAGGTCATCCTTGTCTGGTTCCCGTTCTCAAGGGAAATGCTTTCAGGTTCTCTCCATTTAGAGTGATATTGGCTGTTGGCTTTGCATAGATGCCCTTTATTATGTTGAGGAATTTTCCTTCAATTCCTATTTTGGTGAGAGTTTTTATCATAAATGGGTGTTGGACTTTGTCAAATGCCTTTTCTGCATCAATTGATAAGATCATGTGGTTTTTGTCTTTTGTTTTATTTATGTGATGGATTACATTAATGGTTTTTCTGATATCAAACCAGCCTTGCATACCGGGTATAAATCCCACTTGATCAGGGTGAATTATTTTTTTGATGTGTTGTTGGATTCTATTGGCTAGAATTTTGTTGAGGATTTTTGCATCAATGTTCGTGAGGGATATAGGTCTATAATTTTCTTTTTTTGTAATGTTTTTACCTGGTTTTGGTATCAGGGAGATGGTGGCTTCATAGAATGAGTTGGGTAGTATTCCGTCATTTTCTATGCTTTGGAATACCTTTAGTAGTAGTGGTGTTAACTCTTGTCTGAAAGTTTGGTAGAACTCTGCAGTGAAGCCGTCCGGGCCAGGGCTTTTTTTTGTTGGGAGTTTTTTTGATTACCGTTTCAATCTCTTTTTTTGTTATGGGTCTATTTAGTTGTTCTACTTCTGAATGTGTTAGTTTAGGTAGGTAGTGTTTTTCCAGGAATTCATCCATTTCTTCTAGGTTTTCAAATTTGTTAGAGTATAATTTTTCATAATAATCTGAAATGATTCTTTTAATTTCATTTGGTTCTGTTGTGATGTGGTCCTTCTCGTTTCTTATTCGGGTTATTTGTTTCCTTTCCTGTATTTCTTTAGTCAGTCTAGCCAATGGTTTATCAATTTTGTTATTTTTTTCAAAGAACCAGCTTTTGGCTTTGTTAATTCTTTCAATTGTTTTTCTGTTCTCTAATTCATTTAGTTCAGCTCTAATTTTTATTATTTGTTTTCTTCGGGTGCCTGATGGATTCTTTTGTTGCTCAGTTTCTATTTGTTCAAGTTGTAGGGACAGTTCTCTGATTTTGGCTCTTTCTTCTTTTTGTATGTGTGCATTTATCGATATAAATTGGTCTCTGAGCACTGCTTTTGCTGTGTCCCAGAGGTTTTGATAGGAAGTATTTTCATTCTCGTTGCTTTCTATGAATTTCCTTATTCCCTCCTTGATGTCTTCTATAACCCAGTCTTTTTTCAGGAGGGTATTGTTTATTTTCCAAGTATTTGATTTCTTTTCCCTAGTTTTTCTGTTATTGATCTCTAGTTTTATTGCCTTGTGGTCTGAGAAGATGCTTTGTAATATTTCGATGTTTTGGACTCTGCAAAGGTTTGTTTTATGACCTAATATGTGGTCTATTCTAGAGAATGTTCCATGTGCACTAGAAAAAAAAGTATATTTTGCAGCAGTTGGGTGGAGAGTTCTGTATAAGTCAGTGAGGTCAAGTTGGTTGATTGTTGTAATTAGATCGTCCGTGTCTCTATTGAGCTTCTTACTGGATGTCCTGTCCTTCTCCGAAAGTGATGTGTTGAAGTCTCCTACTATAATTGTGGAGGTATCTATCTCACTCTTCAATTCTGTTAAAATTTGATTTATGTATCTTGCAGCCCTGTCATTGGGTGCGTAAATATTTAATATGGTTATGTCTTCCTGATCAATTGTCCCTTTTATCATATATAGTGTCCTTCTTTATCCTTTGTGGTGGATTTAAGTCTAAAGTCTATTTTGTCAGAAATTAATATTGCTACTCCTCTTCTTTTTTGCTTATTGTTTGCTTGATATACTTTTTTCCATCCTTTGAGTTTTAGTTTGTTTGTGTCTCTAAGTCTAAGGTGTGTCTCTTGTAGGCAGCATATAGATGGATCGTGTTTCTTTATCCAGTCTGTGACTCTCTGTCTCTTTATTGGTGCATTTAGTCCATTTACATTCAGGGTAATTATAGATAAACAAGTTTTTAGTGCTGTCATTTTGATGCCTTTTTATGCGTGTTGTTGACAATTTCATTTTTCCACATACTTTTTTGTGCTGAGGCGTTTTTCTTAGTAAATTGTGAGATCCTCATTTTCATAGTGTTTGACTTTATGTTAGTTGAGTCGTTACGTTTTTCTTGGCTTTTATCTTGAGTTATAGAGTTGTTATACCTTTTTGTGGTTACCTTATTATTTACCCCTATTTTTCTAAGTAAAAACCTAACTTGTATTGTTCTATATCGCCTTGTATCACTCTCCATATGGCAGTTCAATGCCTCCTGTATTTAGTCCCTCTTTTTGATTATTGTGATCTTTTACCTATTGACTTCCATGATTCCCTGTTATGTGTATTTTTTTTTTTATTATTATTTAATTTTAATTTGTTTTTGTGATTTCCCTATTTGAGTTGATATCGGGACGATCTGTTTTGTGACCTTGTGTTGTGCTGATATCTGATATTATTGGTTCTCTGACCAAACAATATCCTTTAGTATTTTTTGTAGCTTTGGTTTGGTTTTTGCAAATTCTCTAAACTTGTGTTTGTCTGTAAATATCTTAATTTCGCCTTCATATTTCAGAGAGAGTTTTGCTGGATATATGATCCTTGGCTGGCAGTTTTTCTCCTTCAGTGTTCTGTATATGTCGTCCCATTCCCTTCTTGCCTGCTTGGTTTCTGCTGAGTAGTCAGAACATATTCTTATTGATTCTCCTTTGAAGGAAACCTTTCTTTTCTCCCTGGCTGCTTTTAAAATTTTCTCTTTATCTTTGGTTTTGGTGAGTTTGATGATAATGTGTCTTGGTGTTTTTCTTTTTGGATCAATCTTAATTGGGGTTCGATGAGCATCTTGGATAGCTATCCTTTCGTCTTTCATGATGTCAGGGAAGTTTTCTGTCAGGAGTTCTTCAACTATTTTCTCTGTGTTTTCTGTCCCCTCTCCCTGTTCTGGGACTCCAATCACCCGCAGGTTATCCTTCTTGATAGAGTCCCACATAATTCTTAGGGTTTCTTCATTTTTTTTAATTCTTTTATCTGATTTTTTTTCAGCTATGTTGGTGTTGATTCCCTGGTCCTCCAGATGTCCCAGTCTGCATTCTAATTGCTCGAGTCTGCTCCTCTGACTTCCTATTGCGTTGTCTAATTCTGTAATTTTATTGTTAATCTTTTGGATTTCTACATGTTGTCTCTCTATGGATTCTTGCAACTTATTAATTTTTCCACTATGTTTTTGAATAATCTTTTTGAGTTCTTCAACAGTTTTATCGGTGTGTTCCTTGGCTTTTTCTGCAGTTATCCTAATTTCATTTGTGATATCATTAAGCATTCTGTAAATTAGTTTTTTATATTCTGTATCTGATAATTCCAGGATTGTATCTTCATTTGGGAAAGATTTTGATTCTTTTGTTTGGGGGGTTGGAGAAGCTGTCATGGTCTGCTTCTTTAAGTGGTTTGATATGGATTGTTGTCTCCGAGCCATCACTGGGAAACTAGTTTTTCCAGAAAATCTGCTAAAAAAAAATGCAGTCAGACCCCTATCAGAGTTATCCCTCTGGCTCAGGCTATTCGGATGTTAATGAAGCCTCCTGGGGAGGGTGGGGGAGGGAACAGAGAGATAGGAGAGTAGCACCTCAGAATATAGCCAGAGTTGCTTGTCTTGCTTGGAATGACTATTATATCTGAGATTCCCGCGGGCGCGTCGCCTATGTGTGCTGGCTGTGTGGAGATTGCCCCTGGGGGGTCTGGCCCGCTGGACTCATGGTCAGATCCTCCACTTCCAGCCCCACGCCCACCGTCAAGGCTCCCCTACTGGGACGGTGCACTCTCGACTCCAAAATCAGTTGCTGCCTCCCGGGGACTTCTCGTCCCTCCAGCCACGTGGCCGTGCCCCCTCCCCGCGAACCAGGTGGGCCCCCTCCCGGGGTTAGTTCAGATGGGTGGAGCAGCTCCCCGTGCTTGTGCCGTGACCGAGTGTCCCGGCTGGGACGCTGTTCTCCCCGCTCCAATACCAGTCGCTGTCTCCCGGGGACTTCTCCTATCGGCTGCGTCCCACGCTGCCCGCGCAACCTGGCTGGGCCCCTTCCCAGGGTTAGTTCAGGGGGGTGGAGCAGCTCTCCGTGTTTATGCCGTACCTGCGTCCAGTCCAAATCCTGGCGAGACGGTTCCCCAGCTGGGATACTGCTCTTCCTGCTCCAAGACCAGTCACTGCCTCCCGGGGACTTCTCCTACTGGCTGCGTCCCACGCTGCCCGTGGAACCGGCTGGTCTCCCTCCCGGGGTTAGTTCAGGGGGGTGGAGCAGCTCTCTGTGCTTGTGCCATACCTGACTGGTACGCTGGCTCCAGGCTCTAGAAACAATCGTTGCTTCCCCGTATTAGTTCGTTCTCCATCTCTAAATCTGTGTTTGTTGTTCAGGGTTTGTAGATTGTTATGTATGTGATCGATTCACTTGTTTTTCCGTGTCTTTGTTGTAAGAGGGATCCGAGGTAGCGTCTGCCTAGTCCGCCATCTTCTCAAAGAGTCCTTCGCCCATTTTTTAATTGGGTTATTTGTCTTTTTGTTCTTGAGTTTTTGCGTTATCATGTAGATTTTAGAGATCAGATGCTGATTGGAAATGTCATACCTACAAACTTTTTCCCAATCTGTAGGTAATCTTTTTACTCTTTTGGTGAAGTCTTTGGATAAACATAGGTGTTTGACTTTTATGAGCTCCCAGTTATCTAGTTTCTCTTCTGGGGTTTGTACATTTCTAGCAATATTTTATATACTGTTTATGCTATGTATTAGGGCTCCTAGTGTTGTCCCTTTTTTTTTCTCCCATGACTCTTATCATTTTAGATTTTGTATTTAGGTCTTTGATCCATTTTGAGTTGGTTTTTGTCCATGGTGTGAGGTATGGGTCTTGTTTCATTTTTTTCACATGGATATGCGGTTATGCCAGCACCATTTGTTAAAAAGACTGTCTTTTCCCCATTTAACTAACTTTGGGCCTTTGTCAAATATCAGCTGCTTATATGTGGATGGATTTATGTCTTACTTCCTAAACTCTCTGTTGTCAAATCACAGATTAGGGATCAAATTAAGACCACCACTTTGTATTTTGTAAATAAAGTTTTATTTAAACACTGCTCTGCCAGTAAGTTTACATGTTGTTTTAGTTATCTAGTGCTGCTGTAACAGAAATATCACAAGTAGATGGCCTTAACAAACAGAAATTTATTCTCTCACAGTTTAGAATGCTAGAAGTCTAAATTCCAGGGATCAGATCCAGGGGAAGTTTTTCTCTCTCTGTTGGCTCTGGGGGAAGGTCTTCTTTTATATCACAAAAGAGATTGACTCAAAATACAACCTAATCCTGTAGATTATGTCCTCCTTCATTAATATAACCGCCACTAACTCTGCCTCATTAATATCATAGAGGTTAGGATTTACAGCACATAGGATAATTACATCAGATCACAAAATGGAGTATAACCACACAATACTGGGGAATCATGGCCTAGCCAAGTTGCCACATTTTAAGGGGACAAAATTCAATCTATAACACACGTAATCCATGAAGTTTTTCAGGCCACTACATCAGAGTTGAGTAGTGACAGTGACCATTTGACTGTGAAGCATAAAATATTTGCCATTTTATTCCTTACAGAAAAAGGTTAGCCAAACTGTGGGTAAGGATATTATACACTTTTGAGTACACCCAGAGTGCCACTGAACAAACTCTGTCAATCTACTTCTAAAAACCCAGTGATGAGACTTTCAACTTGTATGGCAGCAAAGAAAACTCTGCTAGGCAATATATTATCCTTCATAAAATACCTATGATAGAAAAAAAAAGAAGAGTCAGCATTCACTTAACCTTATAGGACTAAGCAATCACAAGCAAATTCTATCTGTACAGAATAATACCTTCTTGTCCTGGTTTGAGTCATTTAGTAGGCTCCATCCTCATACGTAAATCTCAGTGTCTCTGTATTTTAACTTTACTGAATTGCAAAAATATAGTTGTGGAATAAATGTCTTGAACAAATGGGATGGTGAGTTTTTATAAAAAATTAAAATTCTGTCATAACATGACTATATAACACATTACATCTGCATTGGGCAAATCTGCTGCAAAAGACCTCTTTAAAGTGTTAAAAAGCAAAGGTGCTACTTTGAGGAATAAAGTACATCTGATTCAAGCCATGGTATTTTCAATTGCCTCATAGGCATGGATAAGATGGACAATGAATAAGAAAAACCAAAGAAGAATTGGTATTGCTGTTGAGGAAAAATATTGAATACACCATGTAGTGCCAAAGAAGGAATAAATCTGTCTTGGAAGTACAGCCAGAATGCTTCTTAGAAGGGAGGATGACAAGACTTTTTCTTACATACTTTGGACATGTTATCAGGAAGGACCAGTCCCTGTACAAGGACAAAATGCTTGTTAAAGTAGAGGGCCAGTGAAAAAGAGGAAGACCCTCAATGAGATGGATTGACACTGTGGCTGCAACAATGGGCTCAAACATAACAACGATTGTGAGAATGATACAGGACCAGGCAGTCTTTGGTTCTGTTGCACATAGGGTCACTATGAGGGGGAACCAACTAGACAGCACCTAACAGCAAAAACGATATTAAAGATTTAAAAACATGAAGGTAAAGCACTAAGGGAAATAAAGGTTTAATCAATCGCCTATATCTAACCTACATATTTAATGTGAGTAAAAAAACATGTGCACTAATACACATGCATTTGTCATACTGTGTATTAATCAAGTATAAACTTAATTGCTTTTTAATACTTATTGAATCAGGATATATTTAATGACCCAGGAACAAGTCTACTGAAGTTACTACTTAATATGTAATAAACCCTTGCCATCTAATTAGCTATATTTCTTTCTTAAATTCCATATGTCAAAAGTTATTTAGAAAGAATGCTGATAGAACATGGTAAGATTTATTAACATGGTGAAGAATATTTTCAGAAAAATATGAACATTACATTAAGAAAATTCATATGGTTACAAAAATGTCTTTCAAATTTATAATTTATGTAGAACTCAAACCAAAAATGAATAAAACAGTGAAAACTATAATACACAAATCCCTTCTTTACAAATATTATCATTTTAATTTATTGACCTAATTATTAATTAAACAAAAGCATAAATATTTCTCACCAAAAGCAACACAAAAAATGGCTGAGAGGGTCAAGGCCAAGACGATAGAGTAGTCAGACCCTTCTGGTGGTCTCTCTTACAACAAAGACCCCCCAAAACAAGTGAATCAATTATATATATGACAAGCTAGCAGCCCTGAACATCAAAGGCAAAGTTAAGAAATCGGAATGAGCAGCAGGGGCAGAGAAAGACAGTTCAGAAGCAGTGAGGCGTTGTCGGACCTGACTCAGTGGGAACCAGTGCCCTTTAGCCCCAATTCCCTGACACTACCACAGCAGGGCTGAGAGTAGTGTTCGGGACACAATTCCCTCAGAGAGAGAGTGTGTGGTGCAGGTCTGATCCCCTGGCATGATCATGATAGGGCCTACTGTAGTATTTGGGAAATGCTTTTCGCAGTGAGTGAGAGAGAGTGGCACAGAGTCTATTCATGCCACCAGAATCAACGAAGAACAGTTCTCTCGGCAAAACATACATGGATCAAAAAGCACCCCTTTTCAAAGAACTCTCTCCTATTTATCCAATCCCTCCTCCTGCTCTCCCAGCCCCCAAGCTAGCCTCAGTGGCAGTCAATTTCCCTGGCCCTGAGATAGGTTCTGCTGTGTGCCCTGAACCATTCTCCTAACCTTGGAGAAGGAACAACTTAACAAATGGGGAAAAAATAATCTGCCAGCTCCCCTAATTTGGGAACTCAGGGCAGAAGCAGCTCCTGTCCAGGCACAAGCTGTGCACGGGCTTTGAATGCCTTTCATCCCTGCATGGACTAGTGTGGGCCCATTGCAGCAGCTTTGGCCCTTGTTGGCACGGTGCAAGAGTGTATGCGCCTAGGTCTGATTACAACTGTTTCAAATGTGTTGTGGAAAGACAGGTTTTTGATGTTTGATGACACTCTGCCTATTAAGCAGGGTCCTCACCTACCCATATCAGGGGTCTGAGGACTGGTGGCTCCACCCATGCCACCTAGCCTGTCAAGATTTTCTAACTCAGTAGAAAATCAGAGGAACAGAATTGAGGAAATGGAAGTCACAATTAGTGAGACTGAAGATAAAACATAATGATAAGTGGTGCCTCCCAGTCCTTAAAGACAAAAGAATTGGGTGCCCATGATCCAGCTGCAGAGCCCACCCACCTGTGCACTCTAGGAAACAGGGATGCACTTTCCTCACAGACATTCGTGGGACAATTGTCAGCCCTCTGCCTTACTCAGAGCGTGACTCACTTCTGCAACCAGATACCTGTGCCTAAACCAATCACATCTTCTCCTCTAAGACTGTAGGTGAGAGCCTGTATCACATACCTGGTGACTGAAACACAAGCTGAATCCATAAAAAAAAAAAAAAAAAAGTGAATGGACTCCTGGCTCATATAACTGGAAACAACTCTAGCCATCTGGGGATAAGACATTATAGCTTCAAGGGAACCAGTAATCAAGCTAGCTCAAGTGAGCAACCTATTTGGGCATATCAAAACAAAACAAAGCAAGACACTGGGACACAGTAAGCAAACATAAAATGAATTATACAATAAATTATAGATGGCTCAGAGACAACAGTCAATATCAAATCACATAAAGAAGCAGACCATGATTGCTTCAACAAGCTCCCCCCAAAAAAAGAATTAAGGAATCTTCTGGATGAAGAACTATTCCTGGAATTGCCAGATATAGAATATAAAAGATTAATATACAGAACTCTTTAAGACATCAGGAAGGAGATCAAGCAAAATGCAGAGCAAGCCAAGGAACACACAGATAAAGCAGTTGAGGGAATTAAGAAAGTTATACAAGAAAATAATTTTAAAAAATTAGTATCGAAGCAAAAATCTGTAGAGATAAAGCAATCAGAAATTCAGAAGATTAAAAATAAAATTTCAGAATTAGATAACAGAAAATCGAAGGAGTGGAATTGAGGAAATGGAAGTCAAAATGAGTGAAACTGAAGATAAAACACTTGGCACAAATGTATTTAAAAAATCAGGTAAAATAATAACAAAAAAAAAATGAAGAAACCCTAAATGGACCTCTATTAAGAGAAATAACCTACAAGTGATTGGAGTACCAGAAAAGGGAGAGAGAAAAAAAAATACCAAAAGAATTCTTGAAGTTTTGTTGGCAGAGAACTTCCCTGATATCAGGAAAAATGAGAAGATATCTATTCAAGATGCTTATCCAACCCCACACAAGGTAGATCCCAAAAGAAAGTCACCAAGACATATGATAATTGAACTAGCCAAAACCAAAGTAAAGAGAGAATTTTAAGAGTGACTAGGGATAAACAAAAAGTCACCTATAAAGAGAGTCAATAAAAATAAGCTCAGGCTACTCAGCAGAAATCATGCTGGCAAGAAAGCAATGGGATGGCATACATAAAGCCTTGAAGGAAAAAATTGCCAGCCAAGAATCATATATCCAGCAAAACTGTCTCTCAAATAAGAAGGTGAAATTAGGGCATTTCCAGGTACACAGATGTTTAGGGAATTTGCAAAAACCAAACCAAAACTACAAAAAATGCCAAAGGGAGTCTTCTGGTTAGAAAATCAATGACATCAGATAACGGTCCCAAACTAGAACACAGGACAGAGCAAACAGCTGTCACCCTAGATAGGGAAATCACAAAAATAAATCAAGATAAAAAAGTTCAAAACAAGAACAGTGATGTTATTATGTAAAAGATGTCAATATTAAATCAAGTAAGAAGGACTAAAAAATGTAGTCATAGATCTTTTATATGGTGAGGAAGTCAAGGTGATATAAAGAGATAACGGTTTGGTTTAAACTTTGAAAAATAGGGATAAATAATAAGTAACCACAAAGGACACTAACAATCCTACACATCAAAATAAAATACAAGAAAAACATAAAGACTCAACAAAAACAAAATCAACGAGAAAGAGAAAAAGACAAAATATAAGGAAAAACTACTCTGCACAAAAAACTAAGTGAAAAAAAAAACTGTCAACGGCACACAAAAAAAGACATCAAAATGATAGCACTGAATCAAACCTATCCATAATTACAGTGTATGTGAATGGACTAAAAGCATCAATAAAGAGATTGAGAGTGGCAGAATAGATTAAAAAACATGATCTGTCTATATGCTGCCTACAAGAGACACACCTTAGACTTAAAGACACAAACTAAAATTCAAAGGATGGAAAAAAATATATCAAGCAAACAACGACGAAAAAAGAGCAGAAGTGGCAACATTAATTTCTGAAAAAATAGACTTTAAAGTCAAATCTACCACAAAGGATAAGGAAGGATACTATATAATGATTAAAGGGACAATACAGTAGGAGGTTACAACCATATTAAATATTTATGCACCTAATGACAGGGCTGCAAGATACATAAAGCAAACTCTAACAGCATTGAAAAGCAAGATAGCTCCACAATAATAGTAGGAGATTTCAATACACCAATTTTGATAAAGGACAGAACATCCAGAAGGCAGCTCAGTAAAGACATGGGAGATCTAAATGCCACAATCAATCAAATTGACCTCATAGACGTATACAGGATACTCCATCCAACAGCAGCCAAGTATACTTTCTTTTCTAGAGCACATGGAACATTCTCTAGAATAAACCATGTATTAGGTCATAAAGCAAGCCTTAGCAGAATCCAAAATATCGAAATATTACAAAGCATTTTCCCTGAGGCCATAAAAGTGGAAATCAATAACAGAAAAAGCAGGGAAAAGAAATCAAATACGTGGAAACTAAACAACACCTTGTTCAAACACGACTGGGTTATAGAAGAAATTAAGGACCCAAAAAAAACCCAGAATAAAGAAATTCATAGAATCTGATGCGAATGAAAGTGCTTCCTATCAGAACTTTTGGTCCTAAGCTAAAGCAGTCCTAAGAGGTCAATTTATAGCAATAAATGCACACATCCAAAAAGAGAAAAGGGCCAAAATCAAAGAATTATTCCTACAACTTGAACAAATAGAAAAAGAGCAATGAAAGAAATCTTCAGGCACCAAAAGAAAGCATATAATATAAATATAGAAATAGAAAACAGAAAAACAATTGAAAGAGTTAAAAAGTTCAAAAACTGGTTCTCTGAAAAGATTAACAAAAACTATAAACCATTTGCCAGACTGACAAAAGAAAACAGGAGACAAAGCAAATAACCTGAATAAGAAATGAGATGTGTGATATCACTACAAACCTAACTGAAATTAAAAGAATCATATCAAATTACTATGAAAAATTGCACTTTAACAAATTTGAAAACCTAGAAGAAATGGGCAAATTTCTAGACACGCTAGCTACCTAAACTAACACAAACAAGGGTAGATCAACTAAATAAACCCATAACAAAAGATTGACTGACAAGGTAATTAAACAACTCCCAACAATAAAAAGCCCTGGCCCTGATAGCTTCACTGGAGAATTCTACTAAACTCTCAGAGAAGAGTTAACACCACTACTACTAAAAGTATTTCAGAGCATAGAAAAGGTTGGAATACTCCCAAACTCATTCTATGAAGCAAGCATTTTCCTGATACCAAAATCAGGTAAAGATACCACAAAAAAGACAATTACAGACCTATATACCTCATGAACTTAGACCCCAAAATCCTCAACAAAATTCTAGCCAATAGAATTCAACAACATATCAAAAAAATAATACACCGTGACCAAGTGGAATTCACACCAGCTATGCAAGGATGTTTCAACATTGGAAAAACAATCAATATTATCCATCATATAAATAAAACAAAGGACAAGAACTGCATGATCTTATCAATTGATACAGAAAAGACAGTTGACAAAGTCCAAAACCCATTCAAGATAAAAGCTCTCAGCCAAATAGGAATAGGAGGGAAATTCTTCAACATAATAAACAGGATTTATACAAAGCCAACAGCCAACGTAATCCTAAATGGAGAGAGTCTGAAAGCATTCCCGTTGAGATGGGGAACCAGACAAGGATGGCCTTTATCACCACTCTTATTCAACATTGTGCTGTAGGTCCTAGCCAGAGCCATTAGGCTAGAAAAAGAAATAAAGGGCATGCAGATTGGTAAAGAAGAAATAAAAGTATCTCTATATGCAGATCACATGATCTTATTCACAGAAAACCCTAAAGAATCCTCAAGAAAACCACTGAAACTAATAGAAGAGTTCAGGAGAGTATCAGGATACAAGATAAACACACAAAAATCAGTTGGATTCATCTACACGAACAAAGAGAACATCAAAGAGGAAATCACCAAATCAATACCATTTACAGTAGCCCCCAAGAAGATAAAATATTTAGGAATAAATCTAACCAGAGACATAAAAGACCCATACAAAGAAAACTACAAGACACTACTGCAAGAAAACAAAATAGTCCTACACAAATGGCAAAAACATACCTTGCTCATGGATAGGTGGACTCTACATTGTAAAAATGTCTATTCTACCCAAAGCGATCTACACGTAAAACGCAATCCTGATCGAAATGCCAATTTAATGAGGTGGAAAAACAAATCACCAACTTCATATGGAAGAGAAAGAGACCCCAGATAAGTAAAGCATTACTGAAAAAGAATAACAAAATGGGAGGCCTCACAATACCCAATTTTAGAACATATATACCACCGAAGTAGGTAAAACAGCATGTTACTAATACAACAACCGATATATAGACCAATGGAACAGAATTTAGAATCCAGACATAAACCCATCCACGTAGGAGCAGCTGATATTTGTCAAAGGCCCAAAGTCTGTTAAATGGGGAGAAGATAGTCTCTTTAACAAACGCTGCTGGATATACATCTGCAAAAAAAATGAAAAAAAGTCCCATATCTTACACCATGCACAAAAACTAACTCAAAATGGATCAAAGACCAAAAAAAAAAAAAAAAAAAAAAAAAAAAACCTAAAACAATAAAGCTCATGGATGTAAAAATACGGACAATGCTATGAGGCCTAATACATGGCATAAACAGTATACAAAACATTATTAACAATGCACAAACGCCAGAAGAGAAACTGGGAGCTCCAAAAAATCAAATACTTATGCTCATTCAAAGACTTCACCAAAAGAGTAAAAAGATTACTTACAGACTGGGAAAAAGTTTTTGGCTACTGCAAATCCAATCAGCATCTGATTTCTAAAACCTACATGATACTGCAAAAATGCAACACTCAAAAGACAAATAACCCAATTAAAAAATGGGCAAAGGATATGAACAGGCAGGCACTTCCCCAAAGAAGACATTCAGGTAGCTAACAGATACATGAGGAAATGCTCAAGATCATTAGCCATTACAGAAATGCAAATCAAAACTAAAATGAGATACTATCTCACCTCAACAAGGCTGGCATTAATCCAAAAAACACAAAATAATAAATGTTGGAGAGGTTGTGGAGAGACTGGAACACTTGTACACTGCTGGTGGGAATGTAAAATGGTACAACCACCTAAAAATCGATTTGGTACTTCCTTAAAAACCTAGAAATAGAACTACTTATGATCCTGCAATCCCACTCTTTGGAATATATCCTAGAGAAATAAGAGCCTTCTCGTGAACAGATGTATGCACACCCACGTTCATTACAGCACTGTTTACAATAGCAAAAAGAGGAAGCAACTAAGGTGTCCAGCAACGGATGAATGGATAAATTATGGTTATTCACATAATGGAATATTACACAATAATTAAGAACAACAATGAGTTCCTGAAACATCTCATAACATGGAGGAATCTGGAAGGCATTATGCTGAGTGAAATCAGTCAGTTGAAAAAGGACAAATATTGTATGAGACCACTATTATAAGAACTTCTCTTTCAATGACCCTCTACCAAGCATGATGTCCTTCACCTGGAATTAGTCCCTGCTGATAACATGTCCAAAGCACATACCAGGAAATCTTGCTATTCTCACTTCTAAGGAGCATTCTGGCTGTACTTGTTCCAAGGCAGATTTGTTCGTTCTCCTGGCAGTCCACGGTATACTGAATATTCTTCATCAACACCGTAATTCAAAGGCATCAATTCTTTGATCTCCTTATTCAATGTCCAACTTTCCCATGCATGTAAGGCAATTGAAAATACCATGGCTTCGGTTAGGTGCACCTTAGTCCTCAAAGTGACGTTTGCTTTTTGACACTATAAATAGCTCTTTTGCAGCGGATTTCCCCAGTGCAATATGATCCTTGATATCTTGACTGCTGCTTCCTTGGGCATTGATAGTAGATCCAAGTAAAACGAAATCCTTGACAACTTCAATCTTTTTTCCATCTGTCAAGATGTTGTTTATTGGTCTAGTTGTGAAGGTTTTTGTTTTATGTTGAGATGTAATCTATACTGAAGCTGTAGTCTTTTATCTTCATCAGTAAGTGCTTCAGTCCTTTTCATTTTCAGTAAGCAAGGTTGTGTCATCTGCATGCAGGAGGTTGTTAATGAGTTTTCTTCCAATTCTAATGCAATAACTGTTCCTAATCATTTTATTGCTTAATCATACTTGCTTTCAAAATCATATCTCTCATCTACATTCACTAAAATTTAAATTCAAGGATTTTATCCTTGGTCAATATAAAAGTAATATGACTGACTTCTCTTTCATTATGCCTTGGAGAGGATAAGTGAAGAATGCTTCATGTCACATCACATAAATATGTATTATGTATTTATGGAATATTCAAAAGATAAACATACATAATGTTTTACCTAATTTGAATTTGTTAGGTTATTTCATCTCTTTGCTTTTTCCTACTTGTCCTCTGTTACATTCACTGTCATAACCCAATCCAATCTGTCATAAGGAATCTTAAAAGGTAAAATCTAAATTTATGCATGTTTTAAAAATCCTGAGCATAAAATATTGGTATATTGCCAAAAAGTGTTTCATTGACATGGTAGGCCATATAAAAGAAAAGATGCTTGATATTTCAGATATTTATAACAATAAATACTCCCTTATATTGTCCCAAAACTTATTTTAATAACTCTAAAAAGCTGAAAACAAACATTAAGTAATGATTACTTCAACAGAGATAATATAGGTTATTTTAACTAGGTATAAAGTTGTTAAGAAGGTAACTGAAAGAAGGAGAGAAAGAAAGAGAGAACTTTGAGAACTTTAGAGTAACAAATGCAAAAAACACCTTCAATCCCTAGGCCTAGCGAAAATAATAAGAGATTGGAGTTATTAAGACTTTAAAGCTGGGATGAGCATCTCTGTAGAGCTAAAACTTAGAGGTTTGAAGAGAAGGCTTAGGCTTGTGTTGGTATTTTGGGGTGTGTGTATGTAGAAGTTCACTGGATGAGGCAAAAGTTTAATATGCTCCACTGCTGATAGGTTGGAGGTTCAATTTCATACAGAAGGACCTCAAAAGAAAAGCTTGGTAATCTACTTCTGAAAAATTAGCCATTGAAAATCCTATGGAGGATAGTTCTACTGTGACACACGTGGGGCCTCCATTAATCATAACCTTTGCAATGGCAATTGATGTTTTATTTTTTGTTTATTTTGTTTTTAGTATAGATATTACAACATATACCAGTTTCCTGGAGCCGCTATAACAAAGTGCTACAAATTGGCTGGCCTACAAGGACAGAAGTTTATTGTTTACAAATTCTAGAGGCTACTAGCCCTAGTTTAGGGAGTTTACAGGGCCAAGTTTTCTCTGAAGGCTCTAAGGAAAAATTCCTTTGTGTATCTCTTAGCTGTGGTAGCCACAGCATTCCTTGGCTTACAGCTGCAGCACTACAGCGTTTTCCATGAGTATACTCTGTATTTCCTTATCTCTTCTCCTTTTTTACAGGACACCACTCAGATTGGATTAGTATCTACACTATCTCAGTATGACTGCATGTTAACTGATAACATCTTCAAAGGCCTTATTTTCAAACAAGGTCATATTCATAGGTATCAGGGGTTAAGATTTTAACATAAATTTCTGTAAGACAAAATTCAATCCATAGCATGCCATTATCAAGAAGAATTTATCCAAGGAATGAACATTGGTATAACTTAAAACACTAATCAATGTCATTCATTATATAAACAGATTAAGTTATATGAGCATATTAATTATATTGCTAGGAAAAGCATTTGAAAACATTAATATCTATTCATGATAAAAACTTTTGGCAATTAGGAAAAAACACCTGGTTACATTTACTTATTATTAAAGCTTATATAAAACATTGTATTTAAAAATGAAACAAGGGCAGCCTTTCAATTGGGGAAGATACAAGAATGCTCATGATTCCCACTTCTTTGTATCATTGTAGTGAATTCCTACACAGTACAGTAAGAAAAACATGAAATAAAACCTATAACTTTTGAAAAGGAAGAAAATAATTTGCAGTTTATGATTTGGTAAAAAAGGAAGAAAAATGGCACTAAAAATATCTACAGATAAATTTAGAAAATTAGTAAGGTTGGATACAAAAATCAATATATAAAATAAATTGTATTTAACATAAGGGCAACAATTAGAAAAATATTTTAAAAGAAAACAAAGATAGCATTAAAATATGCAGTACTGAGGAATTAATAGAAAGCATTAAATTGTATTGAGGGAAAATAAGAAGAGCTAAATAAAAGAGAAGACATGTATTTTCCCAAAGTGTAAGACAATATAGTCAAGTTGTCTATCTCCTCAAATTGTGCTAATAATTAAATGTAATTCCAATGAAAACTTCAACTCTGTGTGCGTGCATGAGAGACAGAGATCCAATGAGGTGACCCGTTTTGCATACTAACCATCCCAAAAACCAAACCTGTTTCTGTCAAGTCAATTTCAACTCATAGCAACCTACTAACGATATGTAATTACTTTAGTAATTAGGACAGTGCACGGATAGAAAAATATACAAATGTAGTAGATTAGAGAGCACAAAGACAGACTCACTCATGTTAAGATGAACACTTGATATGAAAAAACTGGTATGGCTAAGGAGATGGAAAAGCACAATATTTTCAGTTGTACTAGGAAATTGGTTATCCGCATAAATATGTATACATACTAATTGAACACTTTTCTTTCTCCTACATAAAAATAGATTACAGATAAATTTTATGTGAAAGTGAATAAAATGGAGGAGGAGGAGAAGAGTTTACAAGTAAATGCGAGAGACTATATGAACTCAGTGGAGGAAAATATTTTAATAAGAGATTAACCATAAGTGAAAGACAAATTTACCTTATTAACATAAAAATATTTATTCATAAAAATATTTGTTCATCAAAGTAGCTCATTAAGAAAATTAAATATATTTACTAGATTATAGAAGGGAAGAAGATATTTGCAGCAGTTACACTCAAAAAGAGACTAATCCTAAATATTCTATGAGATTTTCAGATGATTAAGAAAGAGGCAGATAATAAAGTCTAAAATAATTGTAAACATCCTGGAAGAGATGTTTCACAAAGAGGAAATATAAATATGTACTATTTCTCACAAATTGATTAGCTGACATGAAAATGTTTGACAATATCACATTTTATTAAGGACATAGAGTAATTGCAATTCTCAAACAACACTGAGGGTAGGTGAGGATAAATTAGTATAACCACTTGGGAATGTAATTTGTCATTATTTAGCAAAGTCGAAGGTACACATTTTCTATCACTTAGGAATTCCATTTTTTGCACATATTCCCTTTAAAAATATGCGTTTTTCCCATAAGGTGACATATTCAAGAATGATCATAGCAGCGTTCTTCCTAGCTGCCAAAAGAAAAGATGGCCCAACAATTCTCAACCAGAAGAATTAATCATGATATATTCATAAAATGTAATACTCTGTGAAGATAAATATAAAAACTATGTGAACTACAGCCTCGTGTAACAAACTGACTGACTCTTACATGAGGCTATAGTTTATATAGTTTGTATTTTTGTCTTCACAGAGTATTACATTTTTATTAATTTTTCTTCCCCATGCACCTGTCAGTTTGACATATTGTGGTGGCTTGAGTGTTGCTGTGAGGCTGGAAGCTATGCCACTGTTATTTCAAATACCAGCAGGGTCACTGTATTAATCATCTAGTGCTGCTATAATAGAAATACCGCAAGTACATGTCCTTAACAAAGAGAAATTTATTCTCTTACAGTCTAGAATGCTATAAGTCCAAATTCAGGGCATCAGCTCCACGGAAAATCTTTCTCGCTGTGTCAGCTCTGGAGGAAGGTCCTTGTCAACAATCTTCCCTTAGTCTAGGAGCTTCTCTGCAGGAACTTCAGGTCCAAAGGATGCGCTTTGCTCCCAGCACTGCTTTCTTGGTGGTATGAGATCCACTCTCTGCTTGCCTCCCTTTCCTTTTAACGCTTGTAAGATAAAAGGTAGTGCAGGCCACAGGGAAACTCCTTGTTATGGGTCGAATTGTGTCCCCACAAAATGTGTGTCAACTTGGTTAGGCCATGATTCCCAGTATTGTGTAGTTGTCGTCCATTTTGTGATTTTCCTGTGTTATAAATCATAATCTCCACCTGTGGTTAAAGAGATGTAACACCCTTGCTCAGGTCACATTCCTGATTCAAAGTAAAGGGAGTTTCCCCGGAGCACGACCTGCCCCACCTTTTATTTTACAAGAGATGAATAGAACAGGAAGCAAACAGAGAGTTGGCGACCTCATACCACCAAGAAAGCAGGGCTAGAAGCAGAGCCCGTCCTTTGAATCCAGGGTTCATGCACAGAGAAGCTCCTTTTCAAGGGGTAGATTGATGACAAGGACTTTCCTTCAGAACCAACAGAGAGAGAAAACCTTCCCTTGAGCTGACACCCTGAATTTGGACTTCTAGCCTACTAGACTGTGAGTGAATAAACTTGTTTGTTGAAACCATCCACTTGTATTTCTGTTACAGCTGCACTAGATGATTAAGACAGAATTTGATACCAAGAAGTGGAAGTGTTGCTCTAACAGATACCTAAAAATGTGGAAGCAGTTTTGAAACTGAATGGGTAAAAGACCAGCGACAGCAGAGGGGTGATATCAGCAGAGAACCAGCAGCAGCAGAACCAGGAGGCCAGCTCCAGACAGTACTGGAGCTGACCCACAGAGCAAGAAAGCTGAGTGACTTCTGGCTAAAGTTTACTGGCAGAGTGGAGTACCTCCAGGCACTTATTGGTAGAGCTACAGAACTTAGGAACACTTGTTCCAACAGGGCAAATGCAGGCATGAGGTCCAAGGGAACAAGAAGCTAAGGAACCAGGAAGCAGAACCTGAAGAGACAAGGAACGGAGGAAGTCGAGCTGCCTCAGTCTCAAAAGGTATAGCCTTGAACTCTGGGGTTTCAAAGGGTGAAGCCATGGGCTCTGGTGTTTCTAAGGGTGGAGTCGTCACTGAGGTGGCCTAGGAGAATGGTGTGTCTAAAGCCAAAGGAGCAGAGTTGCTGTCCCAGTGGGCCTGGAAGGCAGAGCTGAAGCTCAAAGCCCAGGGGCCTCCACTAAGAATCCTGAGAGTGTGGCCAATACCTAGAGTATGGAGGGCAGGACCATCGTGTAAACAGTCTCAGAAGACAGAGGGTTATTTTCAAAGCCTTGAGGGCTAAGGTAATGTATTCTGCTGATTTGCTTGGTGTTTGTTATCCCTACTTTCCCTCCATTTTCTCCCATTTGTCATGGAAATGTCTGGCTTGTGCCTGTTTCACTGTTGTACTTTGGAAGCAGATAACTTGTATTCCAGATTTCACAGATGAAGAGAAATTTTTGGATTTTGGACTTGGAGTTGATTTAAGACTTTTGGTATGATATGATGGGGTGAATATGTTTTACATGTGGAAATGACATGAATTTTGGGGGGTCAAAGGATGGAATTTCATGGATTGAATTGTGTCCCCAAAAAATACATGTCAACTTAGGCCATGATTTCCAGAGTTGTGTGGTTGTCCTCCATCTTGTGATTTTCCTATGTGTTATAAATCATAATCTCTGCGTGTGGTTAAAGAGGATTAGGGTGGGAGGTTACGCTGTTGCTCAGGTCACATTCTTGATTCAATGTAAAGGCAGATTCCCTGGGATGTGACCTGCACCATCTTTTATCTAACAAAAGGAAAGGAAAGGGAAGCAAGCAGCGTTTAGGACCTCATACCACCAAGAATGCAGTTTTGGGAGCAGAGTGCATTGTTTGGACCTGGGGTTCCTGCACAGAGAAGCTCCTAGTCTAAGTGAAGATTGATGACAAGGACCTTCTTCCAGAGCCAACAGAGAGAGAAAGCCTTCCCCTTGAGCTGATGCCCTGAATTTGGACTTCTAGCCTACTAGACTGTGAGAAAATAAATTTATCTTTGTTAAACCCACCCACTAGTGCTATTTCTGTTATAGCAACACTGGATGACTAAGACACTCCTTTTACATCGGATCAGGGATGTGATCTTAGTAAGGGTGTTACAACCCCACCTTAATCCTTATTTACATAATCTAATCTTGCCTTATTAACCACGGGCAGAGATTAGCATTTACAAGACAAGAAAATTACAATCACAAAATAGTGGAGAACCACACAATACTGGGAATCATGCCCTAACCAAGTTGACACATTTTGGGGGGACACAATTCAATCCATGACAGTTACCCATGGTAAACAGGTTTTAGCTGAGCTTCCAGGCTAAGGCAGACTAGGAAGAAGGAGCTTGCAGTCTACATATGGAAAAATTAGCCAGTGAAAATCTTATAAATAGCAGTGGAACATTGTCTGATATAGTGCAGAAAAATGAGCCCCTCAGGTTGGAAGGCACTCAAAATACGACTGAGGAAGAGCTTCCGCTTCAAAGTAGAGTCAACTTTAATGAAATGGATGGAGTCCAGCTTTCAGAACCTTCATTTGCTGATGTGGCACAACTCAAAATGAGAAGAAACAACTACAAACATCCATTAATAATTGGAACCTGGAATGTACAAAGTATGAACCTGGGAAAATTGGAAATCATCAAAAATGAAATGGTATGCATAAATATCATTCTTGTAGTAATTAGTGAGCTGAAATGGACTGGTAATGGCCATTTTGAATAGGACAATCATGGCCTACTATGCAGGGAATGACAAATTCAAAAGGAATGGTGTCAAATTGATCATCAAAAAGAACATTTCAAGATCTATTCTGAAGTACAACACTGTCAGTGATAGGATAATATCAATTTGCCTACAATGAAGACCAGTTAATACTACTACTATTCAAATTTTTGCACCAACCAAAAAGGCCAAAGATGAAAACATTGAAAATTTTTACCATTTTTTGCAGTCTGAAATTGATCAAATATGCAATCAAGATGTATTGGTAATTGGAATGTGAAAGTAGGAAACAAAGAACAAGGATTGTTAATTGGAAAATATGGCCCTGATGATAGAAATGACACTGGAGAATGCATGATAGAATTTTGTAAGACCACTGACTTATTCATTGCAAGTACATTTTTTCAACAACATAAATGGTGACTATACACATATTCCTTGCCAGGTGGAATACACAGGAATCAAATTGACTTCACCTGTGGAAGGAGAGAATGGAAAAGCTCAGCATCATCAGTCAGAACAAGGCCGAGGTCCACTGACCAACAGATCATCAATTGCTCATACGCAAATTCAAGTTGAAGCTGAAGAAAATTGCAACAAGTCCTGGAGAGCTATATTATGACATTGAGTATATTTCACTCAAATTTAGAGATCATCTCAAGAATAAATTGTACACATTGAACAATAAAGATGGAAGACCAGATGGGTTGTGGAATGACATCATACATGAAGAAAGCAAGAGGTCATTAAAAAGACAGGAAAGAAAGAAAAGTTCAAAAAAGATGTCAGATAAGACTTTGACACTTGCTCTTGAGCATTGAGTAGTTAATGCAAAAGGAAGAAATGGTAAAGTAAAAGAGCTGACCAGAAGATTTCAAAGTGTGGCTCAAGAAGGCAAATATTAAGTACTATAATGAAATGTACAAAGACCTAGAGTTAGGAACAAAAAGAGAACAAACTCAGTGTTTCTTAAGCTGAAAGAACTGAAGAAAAAATTCAAGCCTCGAGTTGCAATATTGAAGATTCTATAGGGAAAATATTAAATGACACAGGAAGCTTTGAAAGAAGATTGAAGGAATACAGAGTCACCGTACCAAAAAGAATTCATCAGTGTTCAACCAATTCAGGAGGTAGCATGTGATCAAGAACCTATGGTACTAAATGAAGAAGTCCAAGCTTCACTGAAGGCCCTGTCAAAAAACAAAGTTCCATGAATTGATGGAATACTAATTGGGATGTTTCAACAAATGTATGCAGCACTGGAAGTGCTTGCTTGTCTATGCCAAGAAATTCTAAGACAACCACCTGGCCACCCGAGTGGAAGAGATCCATGTATGTGTCCATTCCAAAGAAAGTTTTTCCAAGAGAATGGGGAAATTATTGAGCAATATCATTAATATTACACACAATTTAAATTTTGCTAAAGATCTTTCAAAAGTGGTTGTAGCAGTGCATCAACAGGGAACTGTCAAAAATTCAAGCCAGATTCAGAAGAAAGAGGATGTGGGAAGCAGGGATATCATTGCTGATGTCAGATGGATCTTGGCTGAAAGCAGAGAATACCAGAAAGGTCTTTAGCTGTGTTTTTTGACTATGCAAAGGCATTCAACTCTGTGGTTCATACCAAATTATAGATAACATTGTGAAGAATGGGAATTTCAGGACACTTAATTGTGCTCATGAGAAACCTGTACATAGACCAAGAGGCAGTGTTCAAAAAGAAAAAGATATTGGGTGATTTAAAGTCAGGAAAGGTGTGTGTCAGGGTTGTATCCTTTCACCATATTTATTCAGTCTGTATGGTAGTCAAGTAATCTGAGAAGTTGGACTGTATGAAGAACAGGACATCAGGATTGGAGGAAGACTCATTAACAGCCTGCGTTATACAGATTATACAACTGTTGCTGATAGTGAGGAGAACTTGAAGCACTTACTGATGAAGATCAAAGGCCACAGCCTTCAGTGTGGATTACACCTTGGCATAAAGAAAACAAAACTCCTTATAACTGGGCCAACAAGCGACATCATGATAAATGGAGAAAAGATTGAAGTTGTCATGGATTGAATTTTCCTTGGATCCACAATCAACACCCATGGAACAGCAGCCAGGGAATCGAGGGATGCATTGCATTGGGCAAATCTGCTGCAAAAGACCTCTTTAAAGCGTTAAAAAGCAAATGTGTTACTTTGAGAACTAAGGTGCACCTGACCCAAGCCATGGTGTTTTCAGTCATCTCATATGCATGCGAAAGCTGGGCAACGACTATATAAGACCCAAGAACAACTGGTGCCTTTGAATCATGGTGGTGTTGAAGAATAATGAACGCATCATGGGCTGCCAGAAGAATGAAAAAAATCTTTCTTGGAAGAAGCACAGCCAAAATGATCCTTAAAACAATGATGGTGAGACTTTGTCTCACAAACTTTGGATATGTTATCCTGAGGGACCGTCCACTGGAGAGGGACATCATGTATGGTAAAGTAGAGGGGAGTGAAAAAGAGGAAGACCCTCAATGAGATGGATTGACACAGCGGTTGCAACAATTTGTTCAAGCATAACAACTGTGAGGATGGTGCAGGACCGAACAGTGTTTCGTTCTGTTGTGCAGGGGGTCACTATGAGTTGGAACAGATTTGATGGCCTCCAACAACAACAATTTTTTCGTGTCTTGGTTTGATTCCCAGTCAATGCACCTCATGTGCAGCCACCTTCCATCTGTCATTGGATGCTTGCATGTTGCTATGACTCTGAACAGGTTTCAGCAGAGCATTCAGACTAAGACTAGGAAGGAGACCAGGCAATTTACATCTGAAAATTAGCCAGTGAAAACTCTATAAGTCACAGTGACCCCATCCCTTTGTGCACAGGATCACCATGAGTTGGGAGCTGACTCTAAGGCAGCCAACAGCAACGGTTCCTTTTACTACCCCTAAACGTTTGGAAAAGTGGGCTTCGATTAACCTTAAAATTAACAGTGATTTTTAAGTTAATTTCACTGCACGATATCATTTCCCCCCACTTTCATTTCAGGAGTCTCTGGGTGGGGGAAACAGTTAAGTTCTCGACTACCAGTCAAAAGCTTGTTGGTTCAAACACGCTCAGGGTTATCTCAGAAGACAGGCCTATCGATCTCCTTCAGAACAGTCATGGCCTTGAAAACTCCATGGAACAGCTCTAATCTGCACACGTAGGGTTGCCATGAGTAGGAATTGACTCAGTGACAATTAGCAACAACAACAACAGTTTATTAAATATATAATTCTCTTTTATTGTTCAGAGATTATTTACATAAGAAATCTGCAAAAGGGGTGTATCATTAAAAATAGAATATTCCACTAGTTTTGAACAAGTTTTTTCTTACCTCCCTGTTTTTAGTTTGAGGGGAAAAAAACTGCTTCAACAATGTACACAACTTATTCTTGAATGTTCATAAAATTTATATATAATTACTTTTTCATATTTGAGAAGTTTGTTATTGATTAAACTTTCTCCACTTCAAGAAATACTCTGAAAACGAAAAAATATTCTGAATATAAGTACCAAGTTTGTTTTTCTAAAATAGACTATTTCTTAAATTTATGAATAATTTGTAGTTTCTTTACATCATAAAATATTATTAATAAATTTATGATGAAAAGTACACCCACACTTTCCAAATACATTTAGGATTTAGATTACTGAATTGGAAAGTATACAATTACTGCGGTAGTAAATGCTATCTTCAAACATAGAAGTAATTAATGTTTTTAGTAAACCTAAAAGAAAACCAAACCTGTTGCCGTTAAGTCGATTCTGACTCATAGCGACCCTATAGGACAGAGTAGAACTGCCCCACAGAGTTTCCAAGGAGCGCCTGGTGGATTTGAACTGCTGAACTTTTGGTTAGCGGCTGTAGCACTTAAACACTACGCCACCAGGGTTTCCATGTGATTTATTCAGCTACCTGGAGAGGCAATAAATACCAGTTAATATCAAAGTAATGTCAAAAGCAAGTACACTGCAGATAAGACTTTAGCACGTTTTTGAAAATATTTAATAAACTAAATCCAGTCGAGTATTTTTTTTTATATGCTATGATAATGAGTCTGTCAAGAAAATTTACAAAAGTACACAAGAGTGTAGGAATGTTATTATCAATATCTTATCTGCATTTACATTTCGTCAAAAGTCAAGAGTAAACGTGATGGAAGACAGCAAATTTAGAAAACACAATATTAAACAACATTGTAGCAGCTCATTAAAACCACCATGATCTATGAAGTTTATATTTATGGATATAACTTAAATTTGGCTGAAGTTCTAAAATTTGGTAATACTATTCCATAAAATATGATTTTATATAGTTACAGATGTCTCTGAAGTATGAAATTTGGATGGAAATTTGTTACACCCGTAATTCTAGTGCAACACCCCCACACAGTAGTTATGTTGAATATGTGTTAAATGAATTGATTAATTATGAATAGATAATGCTACCCAATTAAATAGCATAGATATATTTATTATTCAGTATTAACGTAAAAATATAAATTAATGTTTTTTAACATTAACATTAAAAATTAAATGTACAGTTAAAGAACAAACAATTGCTTACCCTACCTGCTAGGAATAAAAAACCAAAACCAAAACCAAAACCAAACCCATTGCTGTCGAGTCAATTCTGACCCATAGCGACCCTATAGGACAGAGTAGAACTTGCCCCATAGGGTTTCCAAGGAGCACCAGGTGGATTTGAACGGCCGAGCTTTTGGCTAGCAGCTGTAGCTCTTAACTACTATGCCACCAGTGTTTCCAAATAATATTATTCAAATTTTATTGTCCTAGAATTTACTTTCTTCTTTGACTTTTTCTCCTCTTTTCATTTTGAGGCCCTAAAATCAGAAAAAAATAATTATATCTTAAACTGTCTACAAACTGATCAAGCAGGGTCTCATCTTTTTGAAGTACTTTCAACTGAAGCAAGTTCTGTAAGTTATTGTTACTAACTGTTCTTTATGCTAAACTTCAAAATATAGGTATTCTGTTGCAACTATTCCTTTTGAAATACTTAGTAAAAATCAATTCATGAATCATGCTTGGTCACAATGCACTCACAAACCTAGATCTTCTTCCCATGTATATGAATATATTTTAGGGGCATGTGCTTAATTATTGCAACTATACATACCCAAAAGAACCCAGAACGTATGATTAAATACACACACACACAAACAAAATTGAGTAGTAAAAATGCTGCTGTAAGACATTGGAGAAGTCTCTGTTTTCCAATGGATTCAATTTTTTATTTATACAATGTAGGAGTACTGGCTAGATGATATTACAGTTTATGTTTTAATTATCTAAAAAAATAAGCTTACATATGCACATACCACCAAATCCTTTTCTGCCTTAGTATGCCCCACAGTTTTCTTTATTACCAATGCATGATAAGAGGAAATATTCTTCCTGCACAAAAATATATACAGTAGAGGATTTCAAGTGGGCAGGAAAATGAATAACATTTTACTTTATTACCATATAGTACATTAAATATATAAAAGTATCCAAACTGACTCAAAGAGAAAGAGAAAATCTGAATAAATGTACAGCAAGTAAGGAGATTTAATCAGTAATCAAAAACTTCCCAACAAAGAATAGCTAATAATCAGATGACTTTACTGGTAAATATTAACAAATGTTTAAAGAAAAACTAACACCATTCCTTCTCAAAACATTCCAAAAAACCGAAAAGAAGGGAACACTTGGTAACTCATTCTATGAAACCAACATTATTTTAATATTGAAGTCACAAAGACACTATAAAAAAACAAAACTGTAGACCAAATTCTTTATGAATATAGATGCAAAACTCCTCAACCAAAAACTAGGAAACTGAATTCAGTAGCATATTAAAGGGATTATACACCATGACCAACTAAGATTTATCCTAGGATTGCAAGGGCATTTCAATACAGAAGATAAATCAATGCAATACACCAAACTAATAGGATGGAGGGAAGGGGAAAAACAAAACACGAAGCAAAAAAAAAAAGATCATATCAGTTGACACAGAAAAAGAAAGAAAATCATTTTACAAACTCTAAAGCTCTTTCATAACAACAACAACAAAAAAAAAACTTAGCAAACTAGGACTATAGGGGAAATTCCTAAATATGGTAAAGGCCACATCTGAAAAACTCACAGATGACATCATATTCAATGATGAAAGACTGAAAACTATTCCCCTATGTAATGCATTGAATTTTGTCTCCCAAAAATCCATGTCCAACTTGGTTAGGCCATGATTCCTAGTATTCTGTGGTTGTCCTCCATTTTGTGATTTCCTATGTGTTATAAGTCATAATCTTTGCCTGTGGTTAAAGAGGAATTGGGTGGAATGTAACACCCTTGCTCAGGTCACATTCCTGATCCAATGTAAAGGGAGTTTCCCTGGAGTGTGGCCTGTACCACCTTTTATTTTACAAGAGATAAAAGGAAAGGGAAGCAAGCAGAAAGTTGGGGACTTCATACCATCAAGAAAGCAGTGCCTGGAGCAGAGCACATCCTTTGGACCTGAGGTTCCTGTGCGAAGAAGTTCCTAGACCAAGGGAAGACTGATAACATAGACCTTCCTCCAGAGTCAACAGAGAGAGAAATCCTTCCTCTGGAGCGGGTGCCCTGAATTTGGACTTCTAGCCTCCTGCACTGTGAGAGAATAAACCTCTCTTTGTTAAAGCCGTCCACTTGTGGTATTTCTGTTATAACAGCACTAGGTGACTAAGACACCCTAAAATCAGTTAGAAGAAAAAGCTTCCTGCTTTCACCACTTTTATTTAACATAACATAGGAAGTTCTCACCAGATCAATTAGGCAAGAAAGAAAAACAAAATGGAGCTAAAGTGAAAATGAGGAAGTAAAGCTATCTCAATTCTCAGATAACATGTTCTTATATATAGATACATTAGAACTCCTCCCCCTCAAAAGCCTATTAGAGATAAAAAAAAAAAAAACTCAGCAAAGTTGCAGGATATAAAATCAACACATAAATATCAGTTGTGTTCCCATACTCTAGAAACGAACATTCTGAAATGATATTAAGAAAACTTTCTTTTACAACAGCATCAAAATGAATAAAATATGAATAAGTTTAACCAAGGAACCACAAGACTGAAAACTACAAAATATTGCTGAAAGAAATGAGAGAAGACTTAAATAAATGGAAAGACATTCTCTTTAGAAATTGATTGGAAGGCTTAATATTGTTAAAATGATATTACCACCTGAAGTGATCTACACTTTCAATGAAATCCTTATCTGAACCCCAAAAGCATTTTTACAGAAATGGGATAAACCATCCTAAAATTCATAGGACATTTCAAAGGACCTAGAATATCCACAACAATCTTGAAAAGGAACAAAGTTGGAGGATTCACATTTCCTGATTTCAAAACTTACAACAAAGGTACAGTGGTCAAAACATTATGGTACAGGCATAAGGATAGGTACATAGATCGATGGAATAAAAGTGAGAGTTCAGAAATTAACCTTCTCATATGTGGTCAATTGATTTCAACAAGAGTACGAAAAGAATTCGATGGGGAAGGAACAGTCTCTTCAACAACAGTACTGCGACAACTGGATATCCGTACTTATAAAAAAAATTAAACTCTTACCTTACACCATATACAAAATTTAACTCAAAATGGATTAAAGACCTGCATTTATAAGCTAAAACTATAACACACTTAGAGAAAAAGTATACAGTCTTTATGACTTTGGATTTGGTAATGTTTCCTATATTATGACACCAACAGCATAGGAAAAAAATAAATAAATTGGACTTCATTAAAATTTTAAAGTTTAGTGCATCAAAAGACACCATCAAGAGACTGAAAAAACAAAACACAGAATGAGATAAATGTTTGTAAATCATGTATGTGATAAAATTCTAACATCCAGACTATGTATAAAAACTCCTACAATTCAACACTGAAAAGACAACCAGTGCAGTTTTTAAAAATGAGTAAAGGAGTTGGATAGACATTTCTCCGAAGAAGACATGCAAGTGAACAATACAAAGATTCTCAACATCATTAGTCATTACCAAAAAAAAAATATATATATATATACAAAAAACCCATTGCCTTCGAGTCGATTCTGACTCACAGCAACCCTATAAGACAGAGTAGAACTGCCCTAAGGGTTTCCAAGGAGCAGCTTGCAGATTTCAAACTGCTGACCTTTTGTTTAGCAGCTGAGCTCTTAACTGTTAGTCATTAGGGAAATTCAAATCAATCTACTTTATATCTGCTAGGATGGCTATACAGCAGCTCTGGTGCCACAATAGTTAAGTACTCTGCTGCTAACTGAAAGGTCAGCAGGTCAAACCCACCAGCTTCTTTTGGGAGAAAAGACCTGGCAACCTTCTCTGTTAAAGATTTCAGCATAGGAAGCCTATGGAACAGTTCTTCTTTGTCCTGTAGAGTTACTCTGAGCTGGAATCGACTTGATGGCACACAAAAACAAGAAGAATGGATTTAATGAAAAATGAAAATTAACAAGCGTTGGTGAGAATGTGGAGAAATTGGAATGTTCTTGAATTCCTCCAAAACACGTCGCCATCAAGTTGATTACCATTCATAGCAATCCTACATGGCAGGGTAGAACTGGCCCATAGGGTTTTCAAGGAGCAGCTGGTGGATTCAAACTGTCAACTTTTGGTTAGGAGCTGAGCTCTTAACCACTGTGCCACCAGGGCTCCTCTGAATTGCTAGGGGGATGCAAACTGATGCAGCAGCTATGGAATACTATTCGTTTCTCAAAAAGTTAAACATATAATTATCATATGACCCATCAATTCCTGGAGATATACCCAAAACAGTAGAAAACAGGGACTGGAACAGATACTGGTACGTGAATATGCATAACAGTATTATTCAAAATAATCAAAAGGCAGAAACAACCCAAGTGTCTACCAATGGATGAATGGTTAAATAAAATGTGGTATATACATTCAACAAGGAGCCCTAGCAGCACAGTGGTTAAGTGCTCTGCCACTAACCAGAAGGTTGGAGGTTCAACCCACCAGCTGCTTCGCAGGAGAAAGATATTACAGTCTACTTCTGTAAAGATTACAGCCTTGGAAACCCTGTGAGACAGTTCTACTGTGTCATACATGGTTGCTATGAGTTGGAATTGACTCGATGTCAATGAGTTTATGCACATACAGTGGAATATTATTCAGCCATAAAAAGGAGTGAAGTTTTGATACATGCTACAATGTAAATGAACCTTGAAAACGTTATGCTAAATGAGATAAGCCAGACACAAGTGAAAAAATATTGTTTAATTCCACCAATAAAAAGTAGATGGAGAATTAGGAGGCGGGGGCCAAGATGGCGGACTAGGTGGACGCTACCGCGGATCCCTCTTGCAACAAAGACTCGGAAAAACAAGGGAATCGATCACATACATAACAATCTACGAACTCTGAACAACAAGCACAGACTTAGAGACGGAAAACGAACAAATACGGGCAGACAGCGACTGTTTTCAGAACTAGGAGCCAGTGCACCAGGCAGGTGACCTTCGGAGCTCGATCGGGGGCAGAGCCCAGCGGGGCAGACGGCACAGAAAGGGGGCCCACCCCTTCCCCCCCGAACCCATCCCGGGAGGAAGCCTAGCAGGTTGGCGCGGGCGGCGTAGGGGCGCAGCCGGAGGGAGAAGCACCCGGGAGGCAGTGACTGATCTGGGAGGGGGGAGAACAGCGTCCCAGCTGGGGTGCCGTCCCGCCGGGAGTTAGGCGAGAAGCCGACGGGGCGCGAGCGGGTGGGGGGTCAACTATATTTCCCTAAAGTGACCCCAGGGCGGGGCCCACACGTTCGTGCGGGAGGACGCACACCCAGTCCGCGCGTGTGGCATGGCACACCAGAGGGAGAAATCCCCGGAAGTGTCTGGTCTCAAAACAGGGAAAGCAGCATCCCAGACGGGCAGCCATTCCGCTGGGATCTGGGCACGTGCGCACGCGCGTGGGCGGGGCATGAGCGCGGGGTCCATTTTTATTACCCTGAATTGACCCAGGGGGCGGGACCACCTGGTCGTGCGAGTGACGCCCTCCCAGTTTGCGCGAGAGGTGTGGCACACCGGAAGGAGAAGTCCCCGGGAGGAACTGATTGGTCCCGAAGCGCAGAAAGTAGCGTCCCAGACAGGGTGTCGTCTTGCCGGGGCTTGGGCGCGCGCACGAGCGGGGCGTGAGCACGGAGTCCATTTTTATTGCCCTGAATTGACCCAGGGGGCGGGCCCACCGGGCCGTGTGGAGGAACTGATTGGTCCCGAAGCGCAGAAAGTAGCGTCCCAGACGGGGTGCCGTCCTGCCGGGGCTTGGGCGCGCGCACGAGCGGGGCGTGAGCACGGAGTCCATTTTTATTGCCCTGAATTGACCCAGGGGGCGGGCCCACCTGGCCGTGCAGGTGACCCCAAACCAGTTCGCGCGAGAGGTGTGGCGCTCTGGAAGGAGAAGTCCCGGGGAGGAAGTGACTGGTTCCCGTACAGGGAAAGCAGCGTCTTAACCCGGAAGTCATCCCGCTGGGATTTGGGCGCGCGCACAGGCGGGGCGTGACCGCGGGACCTAATTATAATCGCCTGAATAGACCCTGGGGGCGGGCCCACCCGTTCATGCGGGAAACGCCCACCCAGTGCCCACGAGCGGTGCCGCGCACCGGAGGAAGTCCCCAGGAGGAATTGACTGGTTTCCGAACAAGGAAAGCAGCGTCCTAGCCAGGGACCCGTCCAGCCCGGATTTTGGCGAACGGGGGCGGAGCGTGAACGTGTTGTTCAGCTCTATATTCTGTGGTGCTACACTCCTAGCTCTCAGATCCCTCCCCCACCCTCCCCAGGCGACCCTATTAACATCCGAATACCCGGAGCCAGAGAGAGAATTCAGATAGGGATCTGACTGCATTTTTTTTTAGCTGACTACTTGGAAAATCTAGTTTCCCAGTGATGGCTCGGAGACAGCAGTCCATATCAAACCACATAAAGAAACAGACCATGACAGCTTCTCCAACCCCCCAAACAAAAGAATCAAAATCTTTCCCAAATGAAGATACAATCCTGGAATTATCAGATACAGAATATAAAAAACTAATTTACAGAATGCTTAAAGATATCACAAATGAAATTAGGATAAATGCAGAAAAAGCCAAGGAACACACTGATAAAACTGTTGAAGAACTCAAAAAGATTATTCAAGAACATAGTGGAAAAATTAACAAGTTGCAAGAATCCATAGAGAGACAGCATATAGAAATCCAAAAGATTAACAATAAAATTACAGAATTTGACAACGCAATAGAAAGTCAGAGGAGCAGACTCGAGCAATTAGAATGTAGACTGGGACTTCTGGAGGACCAGGGAATCAACACCAACATAGCTGAAAAAAAATCAGATAAAAGAATTAAAAAAAATGAAGAAACCCTAAGAATCATGTGGGACTCTATCAAGAAGGATAACTTGCGAGTAATTGGAGTCCCAGAACAGGGAGGGGGGACAGAAAACACAGAGAAAATAGTTGAAGAACTCCTGACACAAAACTTCCCTGACATCATGAAAGAAGAAAGGATATCTATCCAAGATGCTCATCGAACCCCATTTAAGATTGATCCAAAAAGAAAAACACCAAGACATATCATCATCAAACTTGCCAAAACCAAAGACAAACAGAAAATTTTAAAAGCAGCCAGGGAGAAAAGAAAGGTTTCCTTCAAGGGAGAATCAATAAGAATAAGTTCAGACTACTCAGCAGAAACCATGCAGGCAAGAAGGGAATGGGACGACATATACAGAGCACTAAACGAGAAAAACTGCCAACCAAGGATCATATATCCAGCAAAACTCTCTCTGAAATATGAAGGCGAAATTAAGATATTTACAGATAAACACAAGTTTAGAGAATTTGCAAAAACTAAACCAAGACTGCAAGAAATGCTAAAGGAGATTGTTTGGCCGGATGACCAATAATATCAGCTACCAGCACAATACAAGGTCACAAAACAGAACGTCCTGATATCAACGCAACTCAAACAGGGAAAGCACAAAAACAAACAAATTAAGACTAATTCTAAAAAATAAATAAATAAACAAAATAATACACACAACAGGAAATCATGGAAATCAATAGATAAACGATCAAAATAATCAAAAAGAGGGACTAAATATAGGAGACATTGAACTGCCAGATAGAGAGTGATACAAGGCGAAATAGAAGGATACAAGTTAGGTTTTTACTTAGAAAAATAGGGGTAAATAAAAAGGTAACCACAAAAAGGAATATCAATTCCATAACTCAAGAAAAACGTAACGACTCAATAAACACAAAGTTAAACATTATGAAAATGAGGATCTCACAAGCTACTAAGAAAAACGTCTCAGCACAAAAAAGCATGTGGAAAAATGAAATGGCCAACAACACACATGAAAAGGCATCAAAATGACAGCACTAAAAACTTACTTATCTATAATTACGCTGAATGTAAATGGACTAAATGCACCAATAAAGAGACAGAGAGTCACGGACTGGATAAAAAAACACGATCCATCTATATGCTGCCTACAAGAGACACACCTTAGACTTAGAGACACAAACAAACTAAAACTCAAAGGATGGAAAAAAATATATCAAGCAAACAATAAGCAAAAAAGAAGAGGAGTAGCAATATTAATTTCTGACAAAATAGACTTTAGACTTAAATCCACCACAAAGGATAAAGAAGGACACTATATAATGATAAAAGGGACAATTGATCAGGAAGACATAACCATATTAAAGATTTACGCACCTAATGACAGGGCTGCAAGATACATAAATCAAATTTTAACAGAATTGAAAAGTGAGATAGACACCTCCACATATATAGTAGGAGACTTCAACACACCACTTTCGGAGAAGGACAGGACATCCAGTAAGAAGCTCAATAGAGACACGGAAGACCTACTTACAACAATCAACCAACTTGACCTCATTGACTTATACAGAACTCTCCACCCAACTGCTGCAAAATATACTTTTTTTTCTAGCGCACATGGAACATTCTCTAGAATAGACCACATATTAGGGCATAAAACAAATCTTTCCAGAATCCAAAACATCGAAATATTACAAAGCATCTTCTCAGACCACAAGGCAATGAAGCTAGAAATCAATAACAGAAAAACTAGGGAAAAGAAATCAAATACTTGGAAAATGAACAATACCCTCCTGAAAAAAGACTGGGTTATAGAAGACATCAAGGAGGGAATAAGGAAATTCTTAGAAAGCAACGAGAATGAAAATACTTCCTATCAAAACCTCTGGGACACAGCAAAAGCAGTGCTCAGAGGCCAATTTATATCGATAAATGCACACATACAAAAAGAAGAAAGAGACAAAATCAGAGAACTGTCCCGACAACTTGAGCAAATAGAAAGTGAGCAACAAAAGAATCCATCAGGCACCCGAAGAAAACAAATAATAAAAATTAGAGCTGAACTAAATGAATTAGAGAACAGAAAAACAATTGAAAGAATTAACAAAGCCAAAAGCTGGTTCTTTGAAAAAATTAACAAAATTGATAAACCATTGGCTAGACTGACTAAAGAAAAACAGGAAAGGAAACAAATAACCCGAATAAGAAACGAGAAGGACCACATCACAACAGAACCAAATGAAATCAAAAGAATCATATCAGATTACTACATAAAATTGTACTCTAACAAATTTGAAAACCTAGAAGAAATGGATAAATTCTTGGAACAATACTACTTACCTAAACTAACACATTCAGAAGTAGAACAACTAAATAGACCCATAACAAAAAAAGAGATTGAAACGGTAATCAAAAAACTCCCAACAAAAAAAAGTCCTGGCCCAGATGGCTTCACTGCAGAGTTCTACCAAACCTTCAAGGAAGACTTAACACCATTACTATTGAAGGTATTTCAAAGTATAGAAAAAGACGGAATACTACCCAACTCATTCTATGAAGCTACCATCTCCCTGATACCAAAACCAGGTAAAGACATTACAAAAAAAGAAAAATTTAGACCTATATCCCTCATGAACATAGATGCAAAAATCCTTAATAAAATTCTAGCCAATAGAATCCAACAACACATCAAAAAAATAATTCACCCTGATCAAGTGGGATTTATACCAGGTATGCAAGGCTGGTTTAATATCAGAAAAACCATTAATGTAATCCATCACATAAATAAAACAAAAGACAAAAACCACATGATCTTATCAATTGATGCAGAAAAGGCATTTGACAAAGTCCAACACCCATTTATGATAAAAACTCTCACCAAAATAGGAATTGAAGGAAAATTCCTCAACATAATAAAGGGCATATATGCAAAGCCGACGGCCAATATCACTCTAAATGGAGAGAACCTGAAAGCATTTCCCTTGAGAACGGGAACCAGACAAGGATGCCCTTTATCACCACTCTTATTCAACATCGTACTTGAAGTCCTAGCCAGAGCAATTAGGCTAGACAAAGAAATAAAGGGTATCCAGATTGGTAAGGAGGAAGTAAAGCTATCACTATGTGCAGATGACATGATCGTATACATGGAAAACCCTAAGAAATCCTCCAGAAAACTACTGAAACTAATAGAAGAGTTTGGAAGAGTCTCAGGATATAAAATAAACATACAAAAATCACTTGGATTCCTCTACATCAACAAAAAGAACACCGAAGAGGAAATCACCAAATCAATACCATTCACAGTAGCCCCCAAGAAGATAAAATACTTAGGAATAAATCTTACCAAGGATGTAAAAGACCTATACAAAGAAAACTATAAAACTCTGCTACAAGAAATTCAAAAGGACACACTTAAATGGAAAAACATACCCTGCTCATGGATAGGAAGACTTAACATAGTAAAAATGTCTATTCTACCAAAAGCCATTTATACATACAACGCACTTCCAATCCAAATACCAATGTCATACTTTAAGGGAATAGAGAAACAAATCACTAATTTCATATGGAAAGGAAAGAACCCCCGGATAAGCAAAACATTACTGAAAAAGAAGAAGAAAGTGGGAGGCCTCACTCTACCTGATTTCAGAACCTATTATATAGCTACAGTAGTCAAAACAGCCTGGTACTGGTACAACAACAGGCACATAGACCAATGGAACAGAATTGAGAATCCAGATATAAATCCATCCATTTATGAGCAGCTGATATTTGACAAAGGACCAGTGTCAGTCAATTGGGGAAATAATAGTCTTTTTAACAAATGGTGCTGGCATACCTGGATATCCATTTGCAAAAGAATGAAACAGGACCCATACCTCACACCATGCACAAAAACTAACTCCAAGTGGATCAAAGACCTAAACATAAAGACTAAAACGATAAAAATCATGGAAGAAAAAATAGGATCTACCCTAGGAGCCCTAATACAGGGCATAAACAGAATACAAAACATTGCCAAAAATGATGAAGAGAAACCAGATAACTGGGAGCTCCTAAAAATCAAACACCTATGCACATCTGAAGACTTCACCAAAAGAGTAAAAAGACCACCTACAGACTGGGAAAGAATATTCAGCTATGACATCTCAGACCAGCGCCTGATCTCTAAAATCTACATGATTCTGTCAAAACTCAACCACAAAAAGACAAACAACCCAATCAAGAAGTGGGCAAAGGATATGAACACACATTTCACTAAGGAAGATATTCAGGCAGCCAACAGATACATGAGAAAATGCTCTCGATCATTAGTCATTAGAGAAATGCAAATTAAAACTACGATAAGATTCCATCTGACACCAACTAGACTGGCATTAATTCAAAAAACACAAAATAATAAATGTTGGAGAGGCTGCGGAGAGACTGGAACTTTCATACACTGCTGGTGGGGTTGTAAAATGGTACAACCACTTTGGAAATCCATCTGGCGTTATCTTAAACAGTTAGAAATAGAACTACCATACAACCCAGAAATCCCACTCCTCGGAATATACCCTAAAAATACAAGACCCTTCACACAAACAGATATATGCACACCCATGTTTATTGCAGCTCTGTTTACAATAGCAAAAAGCTGGAAGCAAACAAGATGTCCATCAACGGACGAATGGGTAAATAAATTGTGGTATATTCACACAATGGAATACTACGCATCGATAAAGAACAGTGACGAATCTCTGAAACACTTCATAACATGGAGGAATCTGGAAGGCATTATGCTGAGTGAAATGAGTCAGTTGCAAAAGGACAAATATTGTATAAGACCACTATTATAAGATCTTGAGAAATAGAAAAAACGGAAAAGAACACATACTTTTGTGGTTACAAAGGGGGGAGGGAGGGAGGGAGGGAGGGAGAGGGCTTTTTATTGATCAATCTGTAGATGGGAACTGCTTTGGGTGAACGGAAAGACAACACTCAAAACATGTAAGGTCAGCCTAATTGGACAGGATTAAAAGTAAAGAGGTTTCCGAGATAAAATGAAAGCTTCAAAGGATAGAGAAGCAGGGGCTGGGGTCTGGGGAACTTGGTTTGAGAGGACTTCTAAATCAATGGGCAAAACAATTCTATTATGAAAACACTCTGCATCCCACTTTGAATTGTGGCACCTGGGGTCCTAAATGCCAACAAGCAGCCATCTAAAATACATTAATTGGTCTCAACCCACCGGGAGCAAAGGCAAAGGAAGAACACCAAGGTCACACGACAACTAAGAACCCAAGAGACAGAAAGGGCCACTTGAACCAGAGACCTACAATATCCTGAGACCAGAAGAACTAGTTGGTGCCCGGCCACAATCGATGTCTGCCCTGTCAGGGAACACAACAGACAACTCCTGAGGGAGCAGGAGACCAATGGGATGCAGACCCCAAATTCTCATTAAAAGACCACACCTAATGGTATGATTGCGACTAGAGGAATCCCAGAGACAATGCTCCCCAGAACTTCTGATGGCACAGGACAGGAACCATCCCTGAAGACAAATCATCAGGCATGAAAAGGACTGGTCAGTGGGGGGGAGAGAGATACTGATGAAGAGTGAGCTAATTAAATCAGGTGGACACAGGAGAGTGTGTTGGCAACTCTTGACTGGAGGGGGGATGGGAAGATAGAGAGAGAGGGAAGAAGGTAAAATTGGCACGAAACGAGAGACTGTAAGGGCTGACTCAATAGGGGGAGAGCAAGTGGGAGAAGGGAGTAAGATGTATGTAAACCTACATGTGACAGACTGATTGGAATGGTAAATGTTCACTTGAAGCTTAATAAAAAAAAAAAAAAAAAAAGTAGATGGAAAAGGATAGCGATGATAGTTGTACAACATTGTGACTGTGCTGTCAGGAGAGTTGTTAGTGAATGGGGGCAGCAGCAGTAGGCAGGCTAGCATCCACTACCCAGCCTCACCAGCATGAGACTCAGTATCTGAACACAGATGGCAGGGCAGGGAGGTCTCAGCTGAGGCAACCTAGCCTTGGTCTGGGATTATAGCTTCTAAACTAACTCTGATAATGCAGGGCATTTGGTGAAAACCTAATAACTTTTAGTAGAACTCTTCACTTCTTAAACTGCCTAAAGTAGATTCTACCCCTTGCAACTAAAGACCTGAGAAACAGACGTATGATTATTGATGATGAAACTGATAACAAAAAATATATAATTCCAAGTGTATATGTCAACCACAAATAATAGAAAACAGCACTAAGAAGGTGAAAAATTTAAAAATACAAATAAACATCATGATGTGTAGTCTTACAAATCAGATTCCTCACAACAGAAAAAACAAAGTGCTTTTACTTAACAACAACAACAAATACTAAAGATTAAGGGATTTTTAATTTACAAATTAATAAATAACATTTAACCTAATGAAATGAATATTGGTTTGATAGGGCCCTTAGCTGCAATGCTGTTCAGAGTAAAGAACAAAAATGATATTTTGGTTCTACTATTTTCTTAAGGTAAGAATTTACCCTTCGAATGGGCACTCGTAAAAATTCTGGTGAAGCAAGAGTGACCCATTTTGAGAAACGTTGGTATTTGAGACCCTATCTTATTATTACATTGAAAGTAATTAAATAGCTTTGCTCTGAAGCAGTCAATAAATGCCTAGCTATACAGTAGTTTTCAAGACTGACACATGATTAGCTTAATCAGTGTTATTTACGAAATGCTATAGAATACAAAATCAGGTATTTTCTTCCACAAATAGATTTTATTCAATCCCTTCTTTTCTCTTCATTGGAATTAAAAAAAAAAAAAAAAAGAAAATTACCATCAAGTCGATTCCGACTCATAGCAACCCTACAGGACAGAGTAGAACTGCTCCATAGGGTTACCAAGGAGTGGCTGGTGGATTTGAAGTGCTGACCTTTTGGTGACCAGCCAAGTGTTTAAACACTGTGCCACCAAGTCTCCTTCATTTAAATGGTAGATAATAAATGCAAAACAATCTAATGATTCTGCCTTTAAAGTTTTTTTTTTCCTTTTAATCCTGATGTGATGTGATTTCATACTCTTTCTTCCTTCTGTTTTCTCTTGTAAGCTGTTCATTCTTTTTACCAATTAGCCTTACCATTATGGCAGGAGGGGAGAACATCTGTTACTCAGATCTGGCCATCATAAATCAAAATCCTCTCCTTCAGTTGTGTTTTATTCTCTAATAGGCTTTATACCCCTTAGAGACCATTTTTTAAAACTCTTTAACGCACCAGAATGGCCTCTTTATCTAACTTGTATTATCCCCTACTCCAAGCAAGCAAGTATGGTTTTGGTTCTTGCAGTTGAAAACTCTCTCTTTTATTTTTTCAGTTAATTTCAAGGAAAAAAAAAAGTCTCCTCACAAATACTGTCTTACTTATTTAAAAATATCCCTTTCCCCTGAAATAAGATAAAGAAAATGATTTAGTAAAGAGTTTAATTCTATATCCACTGTTGATCCCATATTACAGATGTAAAATTGACCCCAAGTTTGTCACTTATTTTAAAAGGCATCATTTTTTAGTTTTGATAAACTACAATTTGACTAACTGTGAAATGATCAGAAACAAAATAATTAGATGACCATAAAGTGAAGATTAAAAGAGAAACCTGCATTGTTATAGCATGTAGTTTACTATTTTTTTTTTTGAAATAAGAAAATCAAAGTTTTGAGGTTTTTCCCAACTTCTAAGATAAGCCATCATAATTTATAGGCATTTAATTTGCATTAGTGAAGTTGTATGCTGGGTTGCAAATGTAATTGAAGTTTCAAGAGGCCTATATGATTCAAAGAACTTTTATAAAATTGAAATTGGAACTCTATGATTTTGTTTAAAGGAAGAGAGAACTCTTATAGTGGGACATTATCAAATCTAGAGTCCAGAGAACTTTATTAAAAATCCTGGAGACACCAGTTAATGTCTACAAGCATTTGTTTTCTCATTTGTAACACACAGATTGGAATTCTCGCCATGTGTAGCAGGCTAGAGAAGAATTTGACATACTTCATAGGGCTGTTCTATATCTCAAATGAAATAAAAATCATGAAAAGGTATTGTAAATTAAAAGGATCTATGAAAGTGTAAAGCAGAAGTGAGCAAATATTTTCTGGGGGACCAGACAGTAAATATTTTTGGCTTTAAGGAGCAGCCAATCTCTGTCACAACTGCTCAAGTCTGCTGTAGCTCCAAAATAGCTTGGTCAATATGTGAAAAAATGAGTGTGCTGTATTCCGTAAAACTCTATTACGGACACTGAACAATGGGTTTCATACAATCTTCACATGCCACAAAATATTACTTTTCAATTTTTTTCCCAATCATTAAAAAACTTAAAAGCATTCTTAGCTTTCGAGCTAATGAAAATAAAAATCAGCAGTTAGTGGTATTTGCCTTGAGGGCTACAGTTTTGTCATCCCCTGATACAAGTGCTGACCTACTAATTTTCCATTCTGTCTTCATTCCTTTAGATTGCACAAAGATCAAGTCTTCCAATAATCCAGCAATTATTTGACCCCTAGGTGTCACGTACTTATTACGATGGAGATCACAAAGCCAAATAAGATGGTACCTAGTTTTAAGAAGATGATGACAATGTGGTTAGAAGATAGGAGTAAAGCAAAGACATATGGTGTATAGTAAAGTAAGTGAACATAATAAGAATACAAAAGGGCAGGGAAAAGAAAAATTAATTGCCATTAAAGAGATCAAATCTGGAATCCTAGAGCTAAAGGCACAAAAATTTGTCCTTTTTAGTCTCATTCTTTCAACTGTTTCTTTTATTTAGTGATTAAAGCAGTATTCATAGTCTTAGGTAGTCTTTTTCCTCATTAAATTTCCTTTTTCATCTAATATTTTAAAACATCTATTCATTCTCAATTCTAAAATAATTTCCAGTCTTTAATAACTTTGATTGATTTCTGCTGTGACAGCATGGTGGTTACTTGCATCAGTTCTGTCTCCAGCTGTTAAAATTCAGTTAATTTGATATGATGAGTTAATTCAGAAACAATGAGAAGACATTCTGACTCTTCACTAGAATGGAAACTATATAATTTAATATGCACGGTAGAATATATTTAAAGAAATAATGACAAATTAGGTTGGTGGTTCATAGATATTTAAGGTGAATATAGAAAGAAATTAATCACCACTTATCAATACTAATTTCTTCATAATAAATTAAAAATATATAGGTATACCATGCAAAGTACAATTTCTGACACAGATAAAAATTATTTATTATTCATAATAGTGATTTTTTGAACACCTTGAAATCATGTTGTCCTGTATTCTAGGTTAAAAAAAAAATAGTAAAAATATGTTGATGTATCTTAAGAAAACTACAGAAAACAAATGGGTATTTATTTTTCCAATACAAAAATAATTTGAATATAAGTTATTTAACTATATCATCACATAGTTTGCTTTCACAAATGCCAAGTAGTTGAAGAAAACAGCAAAGAATTTATATATGTATATATGCCAAGCGTTTTGTATATATGCCAAAGGGTCGGCAGTTCAAACCTGCCAGGTGCTCCTTGGAAACTCTGTGGGTCAGTTCTACTCTGTCCTATAGGGTCGCTATGAGTCGCAGTTGACTCGACGGCACTGGGCTGGGTTATATATGCCATAGTTACTATTAAAAATGACGATGTGTCATTTATTAGGTATGAACAGATATACAAATATTAGCCAGACATAGCTAATCACCCACTCTTCATACTAGAGTGTCATGTGCCTCCATCGACTATTTTACGGCATCAGGTTTATGAAGAAATATTTTGCAACTGAAGGCGATCCTTACAGCGTAAGAATTTGTTAAAGAAAAAAAAAGGCACCTATCTTTTTAAAATACATTTTGTTTTTCTGCTTGAGACTATCCTCTTCTATCTTTAGAAGCCAAATATATACTTTTAACATTTTGTTGAAGACATCTTCCAAAATTGTTACACTGGTAGAATCTCCAGGGATAAGAATGGGCATTTTGCAAAACAAGCATCAAAGGGCATGTCCCAGAGAGAAAGCCAGGGAGCTTGACGGGCCTGAAGGAGGTTTGGGGAAGAAAATCAACACAGGCAATCAGTCCAGCTGCTGCATTTATTCTTTCTAAGTCTTTTATGTTTTTGTTAAAAAGTCTATTCCACCTGTGCTTAAACATTATCCATTTGTTCCACACTATGTCAGCTGTAGAGAAAGCCTTATTGGTTGTTCCCATGACAACTAAATGTAATGTCACTCTTTATAAATGTGCCACAAGCCTTACTAATATTATAAAGTAATTTCTTTTAGGTTAGTCCTGGGTATTAGATGTCATTTTGTAAAGGGCATGGTAAATCTGATTTATAATGCCGTGTGAAATTTAATCTAATGTGTGAAATTATAGAAAGCACATAAAGTCTAAACATAAATATAGTTTGAATGTTACTTTTCTGATGCAAACCTCATTCAAGGCTATCAGCCTCTGTGATTGTCTGAAAACTATTCTAAAAGGTTGTTAACGTCTGCTAAATAACATGTAAATGTACATGCATTAGAAAACTGCCATTTGAATTAAAATTGATCATATTATTATCAATGTACCCTTTGTAAAAGAGTAGCTCGAAGTCCTTTGAAACAGAAAAACAGGAATTCCATTTTACAGAAAGAAGTTTTGTTCCTATTAGATGTCCTCAAGTCAGTTCCAACTCATAGCAACCTTGTGTACAAATGAAAGAAACACTGCCCAGTCCTGTGCCATCCTCGGAATTGTTTCTATGTTTGAGCCCATTGTTGCAGCCACTATGTCAATCCATCTTGTTGAGGGTCTTCCTCCTTTCCAGTGACCCTCTACCTAACAAGCATGATGTCCTTCTCCAGGTACTGGTGTCTCCTGATAATTAGACAGAAGCCTTTGGTAATAGAAAAATCTTACAGTAAGTATAGCCATGAACCAAGCAAGAGATAACACCTTAGAGCTTGTATTTTACTCTTTCAAGCAGGATAAGTAAGCCACTGAGAGCCAGTTTAAACTAGTTCAGGGGACCTGAAGTTAACTTTCGCTCATTAAGTGCCTCACACATACTAATGTTTCCATCCTTAGGAGGAGTTTAACTGCCATTTTCTAAACACATATCCTATGAAGTTGTATGTAACCCCTACTATACCTGCTTGGCGTGATTTAGAATGTTATTGATGTAATAATTCACATGATTTCAATGCTTGTAAGCTCTATAAAAGTGACCTCCCTAAACCTTATCCTTGAGCAGTCTTGGAGGCACAAGCCCTGACTGTTACTTTCCTTGTGCAATGAAATAAAGCTGCCTTTCTTATCTCCCACCTCGACCCCTTCTTTATTGGATGTGATGAGTCACACCAAGCAGGACCTGGAGTTCTCAGTAGCAATTACATGTTCAAAGTACATGAGATGAAGCCTAGCCATCCCAGCTTGCAAGGAGCACTCTGTACTTACAAGACAGACTTGTTCGTTCTTCTGGCAGTCCATGGTATATTCAATATTCTTTGCCAACACCATAGCGCAAAGGCATTAACTCTTCTTCCATCTTCTTTATTCATTGTCCAGGTTTTGCATGCATATGAGACTATTGAAAATATCATGGCTTGGGTTAGGCACACTTTAGTCCTTAAAGTGACATCTTTGCTTTTTAACACTTTAAAGAGGTCTTTTGCAACAGATTTGCCCAAAGCAATATGTCCTTCAATTTCTTGATTGACGCTTACAAGTTCATTGATTGTGGATCCAAGTAAAATGAAACCCTTGATAACTTTCAGTCTTTTCTCCATTTATCGTGATGTTGCTTATTGGTCCAGTTGTGAGCATTTTTGCTTTCTTTATCCTGAGGTGTAATTCATACTAAAGGCTGTAGTCTTTGATCTTCATCAGTAAATGCTTCAAGCCCTCTTTGCTTTCAGCAATGAAGCTTGTGTCATCTGCATATTCCAGATTGTTAATGAGCCTTCCACCAATCTTGATGCCATGTTTTCTTCATATAGTCCGGTTTATCAGATTATTTGCTCAGCATACACATTGAATAGATATGGAGAAAGGATATAATAACCCTGACGCACACCTTTACTGATTTTAAACCACGCAGCAACCCCTCATCCTGTTCAAATGGCTGCCTCTTGGTCTATTCACAGGTTCCACGTGAGCTCAGTGAAGTGTTCTGGAATTCCCATTCTTCATAGTGTTTTCCGTAACGTGTTATGATCCACACAGCCGAACACCTCTGCATACTCAATAAAACACCCAGGCATTCCCTGCTTTCAGCCAAGATCAATCTGACATCAGCAATTATATCCCTGGTTTCCATGTCCTCTTCTGAATCTTGCTTGAGTTTCTGGCAGATCCCTGTGGATGCACTGCTGCAACCATTTTGAATTATCTTCAGCAAAATTTTACTTGCATGTGATATTAATGACATTATATGATAAATTCTGCATACTGTTGGATGACCCTTCTTTGGAATGGGCATGAATATGGGTCTCTTATGGTCTTTTTTTTTTTTTTTTAGTAGTGCTTGGCCAGGTAGCTGCTTTCCAAATTTCTTGGCAAAGAGGACTGAACACTTCCAATACTGCATCGATTTGTTGAAACGTCTTATTTGATATTCCATCAATTCCTGGAGGCTTGTTTTTTGATAATGCCTTCAGTGAAGCTTGGACTTCTTCCTTCAGTACCATCAGTTCTTCAACGTATGCTACCTCTTTAAATGGTTGAACATTGACCAATTATTTTTGGTGCAGTGAGTCTGTGTGTTTCTGCCATACTCTTGATTCTTTCTGTGTTCAATATTTTGCCAATAGAATCTTTCAGTACTGCAACTTAAGACATGAATTTTCTCTTCAATTCTTTCAACTAGAAAAATGCTAAACGTGTTCTTCCCTTTTGGTATTCTAACTCCAGGTCTTTGTGCTCTTAAATCTTCTGTTCAGCTCTTTTACTTCATCATTTCTTCTTTTCTCTTTAGCTACTCTATGTTCATGAGCAAGTTTCAGAGCCTCTTCTGAGATGCATTATGGTCTTTTTTTCTTTCCTCTCCTTTTAATGACCCTTTGCTTTCTTCATATATGGTGTCCTTGATGTCATCCCATAACTTGTCTAGTCTTCAGTCATTAGTGTTCAGTGTGTATATGCAATTGATGGTCTGGTCTGCAGTTGGCCTCTGGCCTTGGTCTGACTGATGATGTTGAGTTTCTCCGTTGTCTCTTTCCACTGATGTAGTATATTTGATTTCTGTGTATTCCATCTGGTGATATGCACATGTATAGCCATTAAAAAAAAAAAAATCCCATTGCCGTTGAGCCTATCTGGACTCATAGCTAGCCTAAAGGGTAGAGGAGAACTGCCCCATAGAGTTTCCAAGGAGCACCTGGTGGATTCAAACTGCTGACCTTTTGGTTAGCAGCTGTAGCTCTTAACCACTGCACCACCAGGGTTTCCTCCGCACTGTATAGTCACTGTTAATGTTGTGGAAAAAAAGGTATTTGTGATGAAATAGTCGTTGGTCTTGCAAAAATTCTATCATGCCATCTCCAGGGCCATTTCTATCACCAAGGTCATATTTTCCAACTACCGATCCTTCTTATCGCAACCACCAATAATTATCAGTGCATCTTGACTGCATGCTTCATCATTTTCATACTGCAGAAGTTGGTAAAAATCTTTAATTTTCTCATCTTTGGCATTAATGATTTGTGCATAAATTTAAATAATAGCTGTGTTAGCTTCCTTGTAGAAATATGGATATTATCCTATCACTGACAGTGTTGTACTTACAGGATAGATCTTGAAATGTTCTTTTTCACAATGAATGCAATGCCATTCCTCTTCAATTTGTCACTCTTGATGATATCATTGCCTGATTCAAAATGGCCAATACCAGTCCATTTCAGCTCACTAATGCCAGGGTATTGATCTTTTTGTGTTCCATTTCATTTTTTGTGACTTAACAGTCTTCCTAGATTCATACTTAGTGCATTCCACATTGCAATAATGAATTATGTTTGCAGCTGTTTCTTTTCCTTCTGTATTGTGTCATATCAGCAATGGAAGGTCCCAATATTTTTCCTCAATGAATTAAGTTTCTTTTACATGGAAGTATAAGCTGAGATATTTTTCACAAGTGTAATTTGCCAAGTAAGTTCATAGTCAAGCAAGTGGACAGTATGAATGGATAAAGGTAATGCTAGGATATCTGAACTCATTTGCAGCTTCTGATCTTTCATTGCCTATGGAGGCTAGTTAATCTGTAAAATAGATTAAATCAAACAGGTTCCATGGGTTGAATAAACTAATAGTACAAAACAATTTCATACGAGGTCATTTTTATTTCTATTAGATATTATTATATGGTGGCCTAACAGATTATTTTGCTATTCACAGCAAATTTTTGTTAATTGGATTGATTAATAAAAATAGAGAAGAGCAAGTCTTTTTCCTGAATATTCCCTGAATATTTGTATGGAGTATAAATCTACAATATAAATTAATTATTAAAGATAAAAATAAGAAACGTTTAAAAGCAGAAGTCTCATTTCACGAGAACTTTGATTCTAAGAGGACATCCAGAATGGATAGTTAGTAGTTGAGCACAGAGCATCAGCAATTCAGAAAAGTAATGTTTTAAATGCCACTTTAAAAAATTCATACATCTACAGTTATTGCAATAATGAAAGTTCAAAATATTAAAACCATTGTTTTTTCAAGAACATTTGAGCTATTTTAAAATAAATTGTTAAATACACAAATAATATATCAATACATTTTTATGATTACCCATTAGGAATTTCTGTAGTCTGAATGTACAGGAATGAAAGCAGAATGTTTCTATTTCCTTAATATAAGTTGAAGGTCTCCAAGTTCATCTCCCCTCCCACTGACCAGCTGCAAATTCAGCCACAGAAATTGTCAAATCAGCCATGGAAGGGGGTGTGGTAAGAGGATAAGACGGTCCTTACTTGCCTATTCGTCTGAGCTCTGTGGGCCTGGGAGAAAATTGAATATGACTATAGGATCGCTATAGGGTCTCTAGAGTCAGAATCAACTTGATGACAGGGGGGTTAGTTTTTTTGTTTTGGTTGCTCTCCTGGGGCACTTTCCTGGTCACTTAAAAGGCTCCCAACTGGATCCCTGTCCCTTTCCTTTCTCTTGATTAATGTGGTGCATCTTCTCACTGAGTCATTAGTTTTGTTTCATCCCTAGGAATTTAGTTGTTTACCTACATCTCTGTCTCCTGAAGTCTCCCCACAGACAGCCCTCTTGGACAAAATCCAAGATGTTCCAGCATTTGTGCTGTCTCTCACCCGTCAAAAAGTTGGTTTACAGGAAAAAATAATACAAAACAAAATAAAATTAGAGTCTAAAGGTGCTGGAATTGGGAACGTAGTAGGAAAAACTCTCCAGCCTTCACAGTATAAGTCACCATTCTCCACATTCCTCCACATAGAAAATAATTTCTTAATATCCCCCAGGGGTTCTTTCTGAAGGAACACTCACAAGGACTGGAGGTAATAGGTAGCATCTTTCTCCTAAACTACAAAAAGGAGGGAAGAGGGTGGAGGGCTGAGAGGCTAAACAGAAAATAATCTCACGCTCTTCCAAAAATCTCTTCACCAATCTAGTTTCTCTTCATTCCCCTTGTCTCTTTTCATGGCCTTAAACTCTTTTGCATCTTTTGTTGTTCTGAAAGTTATTGAGTTGGCAGATAAAAATAGGGTCCCATTCTAAAATTCTACTACAGTACACTATTGATCTATTATCTATAATATACTAATTTAATGTATTGATCTATATCTAAAATGTATATAATATATATTATCTATTATGTAATTATCTGGTGTCTATTAATCCATATATACCATAAAAAACCAAACCCGTTGCCGGCAAATTGATTTCAACTCATAGTGACCCTACAGGGCAGGGTAGAACTGCCCCATAGGGTTTTCAAGGAGTGGCTGGTGGATTTGAACTGTCGACCTTTTGGTTACCAATGGAACATTTAAACACTACTAGAAATGACCTCACTTATGGACATCTAGATTATTTTCCACTTTTAAAAAGTATACACAATATTGCAGTGAGATATTTAGTACATCATTATGCATGCCTTCTTGAATAAATTTGTTTCTAGGGCAGCTACTAACTGGTAGAATTGCTGGGCCATGGAATGCATACATTGTTAATTTTAATAGAATGTGGTCAATTTTCTCACCCAGCAATTTTATTGCCTATACTAAAAGCATTTAAGAATATCTATTTCTTCATATCCTGAATTTATTTATATATTTGCTTTATTTTTGCCATTGTACAGCCAGTGCAAAGTCTTCCTTTAGACTTAAAAATCTGGTCTCAATGGAAAATAAGAAAAGACACTAAATAGGCACAACTAAGAGGTACTGTGCAAGTAATCCAGTCTTCAAGGTTATGAATCTCACTAACTGTAAAACCTGATCTAACACATTAATATGTTTGGAAAAAGTATAAAATTATGTTTTTTTCCCTCATATAACAAATTATTCTATAACATTTCTACTTTGTGTTAAATATAACTGAAAAAAATTTTCCTATTAGGAAAAGTAAATACCTTTGAGTGAGAGACACTGGGTTTTTACATTTCATATGTCAAATCAAATTTTATTGGTAAACACTTTCAACATTTAGATGTTTACACAGTTTGATCATAGTATCTCAGTTTGGTATCATTTTGTTAGGTGAAGATTCACTGTACAGATGATGTGAGATATATTAATCATTGTAAAATATATCTATCAGTTTCATAGCCACATAAAAACACTTGTAATTGGCTCAATTGGATGCCACAGTCACTCCATTATTTGCTGTTATTTTCTTCATTTTTTTTTTTGTGGCAACTATGATGAAGTAAAATAAAATTTAGGAAAATCACTTTGCATTTATCTCTCTGATGTATCAGTGAATTAGAGATACTTAAGTTTGAATGTGCATACATGAGAGCAAGAGAGAGCTTGCTCATGAGAAAGACAGAAAGAGGTAGACAGAAATTCAAAAAAGTGCAAGGGAAATGAAATGTATTGGGAAAGTTATTGATTTAATTCAACTGTAAATTATATATCTTGATGTAAAAAATGTAACTAGGAGCTTTTTGTTAATGGAATGCAGTAATACAAGATCTTTTTTTATTAGAATTTATGTTTTGTTTTGTTTTTTGCTTCCTCTAGTCCTTTCCACTTGAGACATATATATTCTAAATGAGATCATTCCTTTAACAGTTTTCACTATAGTTTATACCAATACCTTCAGAGAATTAGTTCTAGATTTTCTGAAAATATTGAACGTCTATGAAGATGCTGTGGGAGCAGGTCAGCTGAGAGCCTTTGTTCTCATCCGCCCTTAAATTAAACACAACATAATGAAAGATTGCACAGAAAATTGAAAAGGATAATATATAGTTAGTTAATGAAATAGAGATCCAATCTCTTGCTTTTTTTTCTACTTTTTTTTCTCTACTGAGCTTCAAGAATATTCTTTTCTAACTGGAGTGTGATTTGTTCCTCAGCACCACGTGGTGCAGTGGTTACGTGATACAGCTGTTAACCAAAAGGTCAGCAGTTCAAGTATACCAGCCACTCCTTGAAAACCCTATGGGGCAGTTCTACTCTTTCCTCTAGGGTCACTATGAGTCAGAATGGACCTGACAGCATCAGGTCTGGATTTTTTTTGTCTCAGCTCCCAAATCACTTCCTTACTTTTTTTTAAGTCATATCGTTTCTTCACTCTTCAAAAATACATTTTGTAATATTTGAACAAAAAACAACAATGGCACGTACAATGCTCCCTGCTCTGCATTATTTGTTCTTTGACCATTTGTTTGTTTCAGGTGCTGTGGTTTAAAGGAGTGGTTGTACAAAAGCCTTCCCTTGTGTGCAAAAAAGAAAATGTGAATACAGTAGAGGGCAGACAATGTCATCACCACAAAATATCAAGAAGTACTTGGGCAGAGCGCACACTAAGTATACAGAATGGGAAGGTGGAAGTTCATCAGTTTTTTAAAGTTGGAATATCATTTATGGCAATCTATTTTTATCTGTTAATCAGATGTAATTAGGAGAACAGTTTCTGAACATACTACACACAGATCAAGGGGCAGTTGTTTGGACAGAACAAGGAGATAGTGAGTGGTTTAAAGCCAGTAAAGGTGCATCAGGGATGTATCTTTAACCACACCTATTCAATCTGTATGTTGAGCAAATAATCAGAGAACCTGGACTATATAAAGAACAGGGTGTCAGGATTAGTGGAAGACTCATTAACAACTTGCATTAGGCAGATAACACAACCTTGCTTGCCGAAAGTGAAGAGGACTTGAAGCACTTACTAATGAAGATCAAAGACTAAGACTTCAGTATAAATTATACTTCAAAATAAAGAAAACAAAAATCCTCACAACTGGACCAATAAGCAATGTTAGGATAAATGGAGAAAGACGGAGGTTGTCCAGGATTTTGTTTTACTTGGATTCACAATCAACACCCATGGAAGCAGCAGTCAAGAAGTCAAAAGACTCATTGTATTGGGCAAATTGGTTACAAAAGACCTCTTTAAAGTGTTGAAAACCAAAAATTTCACTTTGAGGACTAGACGTGCCTAAACCAAGCAGTGGTATTTTGAATCACATTATATGCATGTGAAAGCTGGACCATGAATAAGGAAGACAGAAGAAGAATTGATGCCTTTGAATTGTGGTGTTTGCAAAGAATATTGGATATACCATGGACTGCCAAAGGAATGAACCAATCTCTCTTGGAAGAAGTACAACCAGAATGCTCCTTAGAAGCAACGATGGCGAGACTATGTCTTACATACTTTGAACGCGTTGTCATGAGGGATCAGTCCCTGTAGAAAGACATCATGTTTGGTGGAATACCAGGTCAGCGAAAAAGAGAAAGGCCTTCAGTGAGACGGATGGATTGATGCAGTGGCTGCAATAATGGGCTCAAACATAACAATGACTGTGGGCATGGTGCAGGACCAGGCAGTGGTGTGCATAGGGTTGCTATGAGTCGGAATCGACTTGACAAAATCTAACAACAATTTTTATCTATGAATCAGATATGACTAGGAAACAAGGAATTTTCTATATTTTTTTTTACGTATGTGGGTTACAATACTCACAGAGAACACATCTAACAGGAAGAACTTTCTCATTCAGTTAATGTTTAATAAATTGTTTTCCCCAGATATGCATTTTGATTTATTGGCAATATGATAACACAACGTGTATCTTTCCCTTTTATCCAAAAAAAAGCTACATATTTTTATAACTGCAATATAAATATCCAGACTTATACATTATCCGTTTTTCTTTAAAATAGAATACAATGTAGGAATGATAGTTCCTAAAGTGTATTTCAGTTAGCAGCTAAAACTGGATGCCCCTACTTTTTCTCATTTGTATTGGTATATACATGCATCATAATCATATGGGTAGAAAAAATAAATAAATATAAAGAATCCTCAAACCTATTCTGGCAATATAATATTACCTTTATATTATTATAAGATCCTTCCAAAGGCTATAAAATCATATCACAATACTTTCATCAAGTCCATACCAGCTAAGTGGGATAAACTCTATATGACGGTTTGAAAACAAGAAAGCCAATCATTAAAAAAGCCAAACTTTTTTTCAGAATTATTTGTAGTCTGTTTGCATTGCAAGGTTATAGGTATAAGCAGGAGAAGTGCTTTTTTGTTTCCTTTGCACAATAGTTGAGCTCTGTTTTAACAGTGTAGGGAAAAAAAATTTTTTTCATTATCCATCAGAATACAATTTTGATAGGGAAAAAATGTTAAGCTTTTAAAAGTTGCCCAGGTATTTATGTGCTTGGATAACCACAAAAGTGCTTTTGTTTGAGATCTCCTACCTGACATGCAAATAGTCTTTATAAAGCAATGCTTGATTTGCCCCATTTTGAATTAAATTCTGGTGACTTTTTGTCAGTCTACTGGATAGGAACATGGAATCTGACATATTGAATCAGTCCATTGCTACATCAAGTAGACTATTTTGCTTCCGATAATAGTCTATAAAATGGGACTTCAGAGAAACATAAAGTGCACACTGTGAATTCTGAAAGATCTTACATAATGTTCATGATTCAGTCCTATATGCATTTCACCGTCAACTCTAAGGTCAGAGCAGAGCAAAATTTTCATAATTTCTTTCCCATGGAAGTACTTCAAGTTCATTTCTTATTTCCAAATTCACTGGCACTAACAGAAGTTTACGTGTTAGTTAAGATTTTGTAGTTGGCATTGTTGTTGCTAAACTGTATTTTTTTAAGTTATAAAAGAAGTAGCAGTTTTCATATTGATTTTAATTCTATACATTTTATAAAAGCCTGTTTTGGTAGTTTTTTTGTGTGTGTGATTATATTTGGAAATGTTATCTGGCTATAAATAGCTTGGATTACTCTGAGCAGTATTCCTTTCAGGTAGTCTATTCTATGAGTAAAATTTGGCTGCTACTTCAATATAATCAAAACACGTGCTTCATCATTAGAACATCTGGTTTTAACATCAGTTATTTTAAACTAATGCTTACATAATAAATAATAGTCTATTACAATTTATTTTATTTTTTCCCATTATTGTTGGTTTTAGGTGTCATCGAGTCAGTTCTGACTCATAATGACCCTACGAGCAACAGAATGAAACACTGACTGACCCTGTGCCATTCTCACAATCCGTGTTATGCTTGAGCTCTTTGCTATGGCCATTGTGTCAAATCTATCTCCTTGAGGATATTTCTCTTTTTCTCTAACCCTCTACTTTACTAAGCATGATGACTTTCTCCAGGGATTGGGCCCCCCGATAGCATGTCCAAAGTATGCGAGACATAGTCTCGCCATACTTGCTTCTAGGGAAAATTTTGATTGTAGTTCTTCCGAAACATATTTGTTAGTTCTTTTGGCAGTCCATGGTATATTCAATATTCTTCACCAACACCATAATTCAAAGGTATCAATTCTTCTTTGGTCTTCCTTATTCACTGTCCAGCTTTCCCATGCATATGAGGCAATTGAAAACACCATGGCTTGGATCAGGCCCACCTTAGTCTTCAAGGTGACATTTTTCTTTTCAACACTTTAAAGAGGTCTTTTGCAACAGGTTTGGCCAATGCAATGCATCCTTTGATTTCTTGAATGCTGTTTCTATGGTTGTTGATTGTGGATCCAAGTAAAATGAAATCCTTGACAACTTCAATCTTCTCTCCATTTATTATGATGTGGCTTTATTGGTCCAGTTGTGAGGATTTTTGTTTTCTTTATGTTAAGGTGTAATCTATATTATTATTTTTTAAAATCTCCTAGCAGGCAAGGCTAAAAAATACTTTACCCTTGAACATATATATCTGTCCAAAATTTGGCCAATGGGGTGCATAGCAAAAACATCCTTAGTTTTTCATTCCTCCCCCTAGAATCATACTTCGCCAAGTGACTTTGCATTGTCTTCTCACACTGACTGGGAATGGAGCCATATGATTTAATTTGACCTAGGAGTTGTTAGCAGAAGTGATGTGTTCAGAGACTTGAAAAAGTGCAATTTTTTTTTTTTTTTTTTTTGCTTTTACTCTTGCACCCCTGCCACTGCAATGAGAATAGGCCTATGCAAACTTGCTGGAGGATAAGAGGCTTAAGGCCTAGTCACCCCTCTTAACCTCACCCTAAACTCCATCAATAGCTAGCTAATTGTTAAACATATTGGTGAGGTTTGTGAGCCAAACCAATTTCAGAAAAACTGCCCACCAAAGGCCAACCTAAATCCCAGATGTAGGCTTGTGAACTAAATCAATAACTCTTTTATGTACACAGGCTTTCTGGATGTTTATTATACAACATTATCATGGCAATATATAACTGATATGGACAATCTGTTTTACTAACGTAAGAACACATGAAAAAATAATCAAATTAATCTACTCATTGTTAATTATTTATTTAAAGTGTGGGAAAGAATTTGCTCATGGATTTTGAATAAAATTCGAGTATAAACAGTCTCCACTATCAGCTAAAAAACAACACACCAATGTTACCATTCTGAGGTGTGTGTAAAATGTAGCATTTATTCTTCACAGAAATGAAAATATGCTTATGTGTTGATTCTAGATATGCATATATAAAGAATACTTCCTTTTACAATAAATCTATAAATTGAATCTTAAATGAACACAAATGTTTCACTTAATTTAAGCGTCAATTACCAAACAATATTCATACATTCATAAAATGTTTATGGAGCACTTCAGATAAGTCAGGCACATTTTTAGACGCAGTATGTAGTGAACAAAATATTGCTCTTATAGAGTTTATACTTTTTAGGGGTTTACAGACAATTTAATCAAATAAAAATATAAATATGTACCTAAAATAGTCTTTTTGAAAGTAAAAATTGCTACAAAGAAGTAAAATAAAGAAGCGCAGGAAGCTAGGACTTATTTGAGTGCTATGGGGTAGGAGGCTAGAGAAGGCCATAGTGAGAATACAACTTTGTTTTTTTTTTTATTTGTTTATTTATTTTTTATTGTGTTTTAGGTGAAAGTTAACAGCTCAAGTTAATTTTTCATTCAAAAATTTATACACATATTGTTTTGTGACATTGGTTGCAATAACCACAATGTGACAGCATGTTCCGCTTTCCACCCCAGATTGCCTGTGTCCATTCGTCCAGTTCCTGTGCCTTCCTGCCTTCTCATCCTGCTTTTGCACAGGAGCTGCCCATTTGGTCTCATATATTTGATAGAATTAAGAAGCACTTTCCTCATGTGTGTTACTTTGAATAAATACTTCAAGGGGTTGAAGAAAAGCATTCTGAGTTTTCTGAGAAAAGAGCAATCATAGGTAGAAAAAACAATGAATGCAGAGGGCCCGAGTAGGGAGTGTGGCCGGTCAGCTTGAAGAACAACCAAGATAGCCACTGTGGCTGGGCAGACTGGAAGATAGGGAGAGTGCTGGCAGATCTTTTAAGGCCTTTTGAATCAAAATAAAATCTTTGTCTTTACTCTTTATGAGATGGGCATCTATTATTGGTTTGTGAGCAGATGATAAAGAAAGATTTGGCTTCTGCATGGAGAATAGACTTTAGGAGGAGAAAGGTAGATCCAAGAGATCAGTTTGAAAGCTATGGTAATAAGTGAATGAGATAATAGAAAATAGCATGGTAAGAAATGATCAAATTCTTGATATATTTTTAAAGTAGATCCAACATAATTTTTTTAACAGATTAGAAACAGGATGTAGGAAGAAATTTAGGAAACATTAAGTATGGTAAGAGAAATGATCTCTAAACATAGCTCATTACTTTTGTAAGTAAGCACAGTTCTGCATGGGCAGGTTTTCTTATTGGTTATTGTCTACTTGCTGTGAGTTGCACATACTTTGGAACCCTACCTCATCTAAGAATGCTTAAAATATAGGTGGAAAACTGGCAAACAGCAGTTTAAGAAAATCTCAATGTATTTGGCTCTAGGTATAGTCACTACATGCTTATATTTATAGCAAGAAATTACATTAACCAGAAGTTGAAAAAGTTTCACAAGCTTACACTAACATTGACCTAGAGTGCCCTTCACCAATCACACACCATTCAGCTGAAGCAACACCTGAATTGAAGTTCCTGGAAGCAGAAGCAAAATGACTGAATTTATCATATTACAGTCACAGGAAAGATTTTTGTTTGCAATATCTCATTTTGAGAGCTACTTGAAAGAATAAAAGATACTTATATGAGACACTTATAAGTGAAAAGATAGAGCTATATGCTCACTCAGTAAGGATTTTTGAAGGCTATATGTGCTCTTCTCCCAATAATTTGTACTGGTGCAGACATAATAAATTTTACTTCTTCTTTCCCCTAAATTCAGGTGCAGAAACTAGCTCTTATGGCTACAGAGTTAATTTTTCCCACAGGATATTTGGAATGAAAAAAATAATAATAATAATGATTTTTTCCACCCTAGAAATTACATTGTACCACCATGCTCAAGGTTGGGGAATATAAGACTATATGATATAACCGTATATTTAAGCATCGTTACTGTAGAGGATCAGCAAAAAAAGAGGAAGAACCTCAATGAGATGGTTTGACACAGTGGCTGCAACAATGGGCTCGAGCATTACAGCAGTTGTGTGGGTGGTGCAGGACCGGGCAGTGTTTCGTTCTGCTGTACGTAGGGTAGCTATGAGTTGGAACCATCTTGATGGTACCTAACAACAACAACTGTTCTAATGCATGTAAATATAATTCACATGTAAATTATAAAAGGATTTATTCAATTTATTAATTTACTACATTACAAAATACCACAAACTAGGTGGCTTATAAGAAGAGAAGCTTATTGTCTCACTGTTCTGGAGGCTAGAAGTCCAAATCAGGATATTGGTCGTGTTGATTAAGTCTGAGGACTGAGCAAGAAACTGTTCCATAACTATCTCCTAGCTTCTGGGGCTCCTTGAAATTGTTGGCATTCCTTGGCTTGCAGCTGCAGTATCATATGACTTTCTTCCTCTGTACCCCTGTCTCTGAGGGTCTTCTTTTTTATAAGGACACCAGTCATACAGAGTCAGGACCTACCCTACTCGAGTATGTTAACTTAATAGTAGCCTCTTCAAAGATCCTATTTCCAAAGCAGGTCACATCACAAGCACAGAGGTTAGGACTTCTATGTATATATTTTAAGGAAATACAATTCAATTGTAACATTTGTGCATTTAGAAATTAGCTTTTATTTTATTTGATCCATTTATTGTTGGAGAAAAGATCCCTTCCCCCTTTTTACCTTTTGTTGTTTTCAACTTGTTTTACAAAAATACACATACAATTTCTGCCTTCCACTAAGGAAAATAGAAAGGCTAGATTAGATAATTGGTGTGAAAACTTTTTCTGTCTTCAAAAACTCTCCACGTCTCAATTATGAAATTTATGAGTATATTCTTCCTGAGTCTTAGGTGAACTATGGCATTTTTTCAATTCATAAATAGATGGTTTCTTACTCTCCAGAAATTTTTCATTAATTTGTTTCTTGATATAAGACTTAACTTTTAAAAAGTCACATATAAAAGTGATTACACTTGCATTAACATATGAAACATTGTATATAAATCTCAGAATAAATTTCAAATAAGTTAGTGTTCATTGACCTTTCTAAAATAGAAAATTGAAGTCAAGTAATGATAAATAGGGCATCCAGATTTTTTCTTTCTTTTTCCTCCCTTTATTATTACTTATCCTATTTTTTTATCATTTTCACAATTGGCTTATTCAGCAGAGGAATAGTAATAAGGATTTGGTAGCTTAAGTAGCTAAGAAAGCAACTGAGACCATCATAATTAATTTATTAAAAATTATTCTCTCCTATGAGTCCCAGGCCGTATTATCTGGACTAGTCACCACTATCTTAAGTCAAAGGCTTTCCTCAAAGACTTTTTGTTGTTAGGTGCATTCATTAGGTGTTGTCGAGTCGGTTCCCACTCATAGCAACCTAATGTACAACAGAATGAAACTACTGCCCAGTCCTGCACCATCCTCATAATTTCTGCTGTTTGAGTCCATTGTTGCAACCACTGTGTCAATCCATCTCATTGAGGGTCTTCCTCTTTTTTGCCGATCCTCTATATTATCAGGAGTGATGTACTTCTCTAGGGACTGGTCCTTCCTGATAACATGTCCAAAGTACATGAGATGAAGTCTTGCCATTCTTGCTTCTAAGGAGCATTCTGACTATATTTCTTCCAAGACAGATTTGTTTGTTCTTCTGGCAGTCCGTGGTATATTCAATATTCTTTTCGTATGCTATAATTCAGAGGCATCAATTTTTCTTTGGTCTTCCTTATTTGTTGTCTGGTTTTTGCATGCCTATTAGGGAATTAAAAATACCATGGCTTGTGGCATGGGCACCTTAGTCCTCAAGGTGACATCTTTGCTGTTTTAACACTTTAAAGAGATTTTTTGTAGCAGATTTGCCCAATGCAATAGGTTATTTGACTTCTTGACTGCTGCTTCCATGGGTGTTGATTGTGGAGCCAAGTGAAATGATTTCTTCAAGGACTGCATCATTTAAATTGTAACAGTGCATATATTTTGTGCCTTCAGGCAAATTTTAAGCATTTTGAGTCTGATTACGAGCTGCTATGATCTGCCCATGCCTGCTCCTCCAGCCTCAATTGTGCCACTCTCCTTTTTGGTCACCAGATTCATGCTGATATTTGTTTTCTTTCACGCATACTGACTTTGCTCTTCCAATTCTTCCTGCCTGCACTCCATACCCACTCTGTCTACTTTGGAAGACTTATTTTCATCACTCAAGTCTCAGCTAAAACGTCAGCTCTTTAGAATCACTCTCCTGATGTATCCTTCTTATAAAAGCCTCCTTCTGGTCAAGAGCTGGGCTGCTAATCAAATCCGCCAGCTGCTCCTTGGAAACCCTATGGGGCAGTTCTTCTCTGTCCTATAGGGCTGCCATGAGTCGGAACTGACTCAATGGCAATGGTTTTTTTGTTGTTGTTTTGTTTTGTTTTCCCTTGGGTTTCTCCTTTCTACCATGGCACACTGTTTACTTTCTTTATGACATAGGTCAAATTTTACCTATTGTTTATACATATGTTTGTTTACTTGAAATTGTCTCCCTCACAAAACAATAAACTCCATAAAGAAAGGAATCATTTGCAACACCATAAACGCAAAGCTTAGCAATGTCCTTAACACCCCATGCAATTGTTTTGAATCAATGAATGAGTTACTGAGATAGTGTTTTGAGAAATAGTAAAGAAGTAACCCAATTTTTGGAGATTGGGGTAAACCTTGCATAATCCAAGAGCACAAAGATGATGCCTATGTTTTTGTCTAAAGGTTTTAGAGTTTTACATCTTACATTGTCTTTGATCCATTTTAAGTGTATTTTTTATACAGTGTGAGGTAAGAGCACAACCTCATTCTTTGGCATATGTACATCCAGTTGTTCAAGGGCCAATTGTTGAACAGTTTATTTTCCACATTGAGTGGTGTTAGCATTCTTGTTGCAAATCAATTGACCATAAATGTATGGGATTATTTCTAGAACGTTAATTCTATATCATCAATCTATGTCTATCTTTATGACAGTGTCACAGTGTCTTATTTATAGTACCTTTGTAGTTAAGTTTTGAAATTAAGAGGCATGAGTCCTCCAACTTCTTTTTCAAGAGTGTTTTACCTATTCTGGGTCTCTTGCAATCCTAAATAAATTTTAGGATTGACCTTTCCATAGACAGGAGAGCCATTTGAATTCCGATAGGAATTGCAAAGAATATGCAGATAGCTTTGGATAGTATTATCGTCTTAACAACATTAATTCTTCCAGTCCATGAACTCAGGTGTCTTTCCATTTATTTAAGTCGTCTTTAAATTTTAATCTTTTTTTTTTTTAACTTCCCTGGTAAAATTTATTTCTAAGCATTTTATTCATTTTATGTTATTATTAATATAATTGCTTTCTTAATTTTGTCTTCAGGTTGTTCATTGTAGTATATAGAAATACAAAGATTTTTATATAAAACTGAGATTTGTATCTTGATAATGTATCCTACAACCTTGCTTAACTTTTTTATTAGCTATGGGAATTTTTTAATTTAATCCAGGTGATTTAATCTGTTGAAATACAACCGTTCATAATATTATCCTATAATCTTCTTATTTCTGTAAGTTTTGTATTAATGCCCCACTTTTATTTCTGATTTTAGTTATAATACCTTCTTTTTTATTATTATTATTCAGTTTTGTTAAATGTTTGTCAGCTTTGTTGATCTTTCCAAAGAACTAACTTTTAATTTCGTTGGTTCTACTGTTTTTCAATTCTCTATTTCTCTTCCCTCCACTCTAACTTTATTATTTCCTTTGTATTCCCAGCTCTGGGTTTAGTTTTGTCATCTTTTTCTAGTTCCTTAAGGTAAAAGGTTAAGTTATTGAGATTATTCTCCATTCTTAATGCAGACTTTTACTGTTTTATATTTCCCTCTGAGCACTGCTTTTTTGGCATCCCATCTGATTCGACATGTTGTGTTTTTATTTCCATTTATTTCTGTGTAACTTCCAATTTAATTTCTTTTTTAACCCAATGGTTGTTAAAGTATGTGTTGCTTAATTCTTCATTCTTACAAGTTTTGTTATTTTAATTATGGATTTAATCCATTGTAGTCAAAGAAGTTACTTAATAAGAATTCAGTCTTTTTAAATGTATTGAGATGTGTTTTGTGATCTGGAGCATGTTCCACATGCACTTGAGAAGAATGTGCACTCTACTATTGTTGGAGGGAGTATTCTATGTATGTCTGTTAGATCAATCTGCTTTATAGTGTTCTTTTAGTCCTTTATTGCCTCATTGTTCTTCTGTCTACATATTCTATACATTATTGAAGGTTGTGTATTAAACACTAATGACCAAATACCAGACCAGTTGTGGAATGACATCAAGGGCATCATATATGAAGAAAGGAAAAGATCATTAAAAAGACAGGAAAGAAAGACCAAAACAGATGTCAGACAAGACTATGAAATTTGCTCTTGAGTGTAGAGTAGCTGAAGCAAAAGGAAGAAATGATCACATAAAAGAGGTGAACAGATTTCAAAGGACAGCCTGAGAAGACAAAGTATCATAATGAAATGTGCTAACACCTAGAGTTTAAACACAAAAATTTGTGTTTAAACTAAAGAAAAAATTCAAATCTTTAGTTGCAATTTTGAAGGATTCCATAGGCAAAATATTGAACAGTGCAGGAAGCATCAAAAGAAGATGAAAGTAATATAAAGAGTCACTGTATCAAAAAGAATTGGTCAACGTTCAACCATTTCAGGATGTAGCATATGATTTTGAAGGAAGAAGTCCAAGCTACACTGTAGGCATTGGTGAAAAATAAGGCTTCAGGAATTAAGGAAATACCAACTAAGATGTTTCAACAAATGGATACATTGCTGGAAGTGCTCACTTGTCTATGTCAAGAAATTTGGAAGACAACTACCTGGCCAACTGAATGGAGTACATTCATATTTGAGCCCATTCCAAAGAAAGGTGATCCAATAGAATGTAGAAATTATCGAACAAAATCATTAATATCACATACAAGTAAAATTTTGTGAAGATAATTCAGAAGCAGTTACAGCAGTACCTGGACATGGATCTGTCAGAAATTCAAGCCAGATTCAGAAGAGGTTATGGAACAAGGGATATCATTGCTGATGTCAGATGGATCTCGGCTGAAAACAGAGAATACCAGAAAGATGATTACCTTGTTTTATTGACTGTGCAAAGGCATTCGACTTTAGCAAATAATAGATAGCAATGTGAAGAAAAGGAATTTCAAGAATATTTAACTGTGCTCATGTAGAACCTGTACATAGACTAAGAGGCAATCCTTTCATCAGAACAAGTGGATACTGCATGGTTTAAAATCAGGAGAGGTGTGTGTCAGGGTTGTATCCTTTTATCATACAGATTCAATCTGTATACTGAGCATATAAACCAAGAAGCTGGACTATATAAATAAGAATGGGACATCAGCACTAGGGAAAACTCATTAACAACCTGTGGACACAAACTTGCTTGCTGAAATCGAAGAGGACTTGAGGCATTAACTGATTAAGTTCAAAGACTACAGACTTCAATATAGACTATAGCTTTCAACATAAAGAAAATAAAAATTCTCATGACTGAAACAATGAACAAGATCATCATAAATGGAGAAAAGATTGGAATTGTCAAGGGTTTTATTTTACTTGAATGCACAGTCGATGCCCATGGAAGCAGAAGTCAAGAAATCAAACGATGCATTGGGCAAAACTGCTGTGAAATACCTGTTTAAAATATTAAAAAGAAAAGATGTCACTAAGGTATACCTGTCCCAAGCCAAGGTATTTACAATTGCTTCAGATGCATAGGAAAGCTGGACAATGAATTGGGAAGACCAAGGAAGAACTGCCATGGCTTTGAGTTATGGTGTTGGTGAAGAATATTTAATATAATCTGGATAGCCAGAAGAAGCAACAAATCTGTCTTGGAAGAAGGACACCCAGAATGCTTCTGAGAAGCGAGGATGGTGAGACTTTGTCTCACATACTTTGGACATGTTATCAGGAGGGACCAGGCCCTGGAGAAGGGCCCCATGCTTGGTAAAGTACAGGGTCAGTGAAAAAGAGGAAGACATCAACAAGATGGATTGACACGGCGGCTGCAACAATGGGCTCACACCTAGCAAAGATTTTAAAGATGGTGCAGAACTGGACAGTGTTCTGTTTTGTTATACACAGAGTAGCTATGAGTTGAAACTGACTTCATGGCCCCTAAGAACAACAGCAATTACTTTAGAACTATTTCATCAATCCTGTCAATGTTTGCTTCATAAATTTGGAGATATCTTGATTGGTGTGTATGTGTTATAATTAATATATTTTCTTTATGAATTGACCTTTTATCAATATATAATGCTCTCTTTGTCTTTTTTTAACAGTTTTCTAAAGTCTATTTTATCTGATAATTCTATAACAACCTCAGCTACCTCTTGGTTACTATTTGTATGGGTTATCTTCTTCCATTATTTCACTTTAATCCTCTTTTGGTCTTTGATTAAAAGTGAGTTTCTTGAAGACAGCATATAATTGGATTTTTTTTTTCATCCTTCCTGTCAATCTTTGCTTTTGACTGGAGAGTTTAATCCATTTACTTTTAAAGTAATTGGTGATACATACTTCTCCCATTTTGTTACTTGCTTATTTTTTTTTTTTCTTATGTGTCTTAGAACTTTCTTGTCTCTCACTTCCTCCATGGCTCTTTTATTTTGTATTTAGTTGATTTTTTGTAGCTCAGAGTTTTGGTTCATTTATCATTTTCTTTTGTGTATATTTTTTAGATATTTTTAATATGGTTACCATATGGATTAAAACTAACATCCTAAATTATAACAATCTACTTGGAATTGATAACAAATTAGCTTCAATAGCATCCAAATTCAGTTCCAATATAGCTTTGCCTCACCCTTTCATGTTGTTGTCACATATTATATTTGTATACAGTGTCTTAGTTTGAGATCTCTAGACAAGCAAAAAATATATATATATACAGAGAGAGATTTATATCAAGGAAATTGCTTATGCAGTTGTAGAGGCTGGATCATCTAAGTCTGTGAGTCAAGATAGAGGCTTCTCCTGATTCACATATCCATAGGGGTTGGCAAACTCAAGATCAGCAGGTCAAAGATCAGGGATCTTGCCCAGAGGCTATGAAGATCAAAGAATCCCAAGATAGGCAGGCAAAACAGCAGGTAACCTGCTAGCTCAAGTCCCAAGGACGGAGGTCAGATGAACAGAAGCCAGCTGCAAGATCCAGAACAAGCAAAACCACCAAGCCTTGCCAGAATACCTACTTATATTCAGATCCAGGCCACATGCCCAAAGAAACTTCTTTTCAACCTGTTGGCTACTCACAGCAGATCCCATCATGGAGGTAATAACATATTGAATCTCAACAAGGAAGTGATCACAACATTATATGACTGCCAAAACACTGAGAATCATGGCCCAGCCAAGTTAACACACAATCTTAGCCATCACAGTCCACCCCTTCTCTACTTGGCCCCTGTACACATCTCCTTACACCATAAATAATCTCTGAATAAAGATAATTACAAAGCCATACCTGCACCTGACATGATACAATGAACACACATACAACCAAAAATGCACTAGCCCTTTTTACGTCTTATATTTTATAAGTGAAGAAAACAAAAATATTCAATATACACATATAAAGCAGAAATACTCATTACAATTATAGTCCTTGTTTCTGCAACTGGTCATGTGGCCATAACTGGTATTTAGAACTACCTTCTTCCATCATCCATTCCATATTCCCATTGCCCTCAGCAAGCACCTCAGCTGGTCGTGGTTCTTTGCCTGGTGAGGTGAGCCAAACCTTCATTTCTGAAGGGTCTGAGCCCTTAGTAGTCATGTAGGAATTGGGCTACTGTAGTTTCTCATTGATTTTAATGACAGGGCAAGGTAGTACTGAAGACACCTAAGAGATCTTCTTCATTCCAGACACTCTTCTTTACCTCCATTATGTAATAGCAATCCAACTTCATCTTGGTAATCAGCATCAATCACAACAGCTAGTATGGTAATTCCCTTCTTTGCCTGTTGACTCACAGGCATAAGGAGCTCCAAGTGGCCAGGTGGCATTCTTAGCTTCAAGTTCAATGGAATAAATGATGTGTCTCCAGGTGACAGTATTCCTCCCTTTAGAACTAAGATGTCTAGGCTCACAGAGCAGAAAGTTACAGGCACAGGAAGCAAAAATCTTGCAAGTGGATTACTAGTGGTAACAGGGAGTTACCACTTCCATTTTCACCCTTAGATTCCTGGACTCATGAATCCTGGCCATATGAGAAATAGCATCACATATTGGAGGCTGGTTTAGAGCATATACAGCCTCCTGGAGAACATTGCCCCAAACCTGAAAGGTATTTCCACCTAGCTGGTGCCATAATTCTGTCTTTAGAAGGCCATTCCACTGTCCTATCAAGCCATCTGCTTCAGGATGATGGGGATCATGGTAAGGCCAGTGATTTCCATGAGCCTGGGCCCATTGCCACACTTCATTTGCTGTGAAGTGAGTTCCTTGATCCAAGACAATGCTGTGTGATATACCATGATGGTAGATAAGACATTACTTAAGTCCAAGGATGATAGTTTTGGAAGAAGCATTGCATGCAGGGAAGACAAATCCATGTCCAGAGTTTGTGTCTATTTCAGTAAAATAAAAATACCACCCTTTCCATGGTGGAAGTGCCCCAATATAATCAACTTGCAAAGAGGTGGCTGGCTGATCATCTCAAGGGATGGTGCCATATCGAGGACTCAGTGTTGGTCTCTGCTACTGGCAGATTGGGCACTCAACAGAGGCTGTAGCCAAGTTGGCCTTAGTGAGTGGAAGTCCATGTTGCTGAGCCCATGCATACCATCTATCCCTGTTTCCATGGCCACTTTGTTCATGAGTCCATTGGGCAATGACAATAATAGGAGTAGATGGGGAAAGAGGATGACTGGTTTCCACAATATACATCATCCTATCTATTTGACTGTAAAAATCATCCTCTGCTGAGGTCACCCTTTGGTGAACATTCACATAAGACACAAATATCTTCACATCTTTGGCCCATTCAGAGAGGTCTATACACATACCTCATCTTCAAACCTCCTTGTCTCCAACTTTCCAATGATGTTCCTTCCAAGTCCCTGACCATACAGCCAAATCATTGGCCACAGTCCATGAATCAGTATACAATCACATATCCAGCCATTTCTCCTTCCAAGTAAAGTGAACAACCAGGTGCACTATTTAAAGTTCTGTCCATTGGGAGGATTTCCCTTTACCATTGTCCTTCAGAGATGTCCCAGAAAGGGACTGTAGAGCTGCCACTGACCACATTTGAGTGGTGCCTGCAAATCGCACAGAACCATCTGTAAACCAAGCAAGAGTTTTCTCTTCTTCAGTCAACTGGTCATAAGAAACTTCCCATGAGGCTATACGTGTAGACTGGGAAATGGAAGATAATATGACAGGAGTGGACATCATGGGAATTTGAGCCACTTCCTCATGCAACTTACTTGTACCTTCAGGTCGTGCTCTGGCCTGATCTTGTACATATCATTTCCATTAAATGATGGAGTGCTGCTATGCAAGTCCAAGTTTAGGACTCTGTGGGTCAGACAATGCCCAGTTCATGATGGACAGCTCAGGCTACACGGTGACTTTGGGGTGCCATGGTTAAGTATTCAGTCTCTACTAAGGCCCAGTAACAAGCCAAATGCTGTTTCTTAAAAGGAGAGTAGTTTGAAATGGCAAAGCAGTCAGATGCTTCCTGTGGTCCCTCTTACAACAAAGACCCCCCAAAAAAGTGAATAAATTATATATGACAATCTAGGAACCCTGAACATCCATGGCAAAGTTGAAGAATCAGACTGAGCAGCCAGGGGAGGGAGAGAAGGTTCAGAAGCACCGAGGAGGTTGCCAGACCTGACCCAGTGGGAACTAGCATCCTGCAGGCTGGAATCTGCTGGCATCAGTGGTAAGGCAAGCAGTGGCATTCAGGATGCATTTTCCACATCTGGAGAGACCAATGGCAGAGAGTATACTCACACCTCCAGAATCAGTGAAAAGCAGTGCTCAATCAACAAAAGAAAACTACATGTGTCTAACCTACCACAGGGATCAAAAAACACCCATTTGGTAAAAACCTCTCTCCTACTTAACTCCCACCTTTCCTCTCTGCACTGGGTCAGAGCCAGGTTCTGAGATTGCCATGTGGCCTGGGCCAGAAGTAGGACCCATCACACGCTCTGAGCCATTCTCCTGGCCTTGGAGATACAACAAATTAACAAATGGGAAAAAATAATCTGGCAGCTCCCCTAAGCTGGGAACTCAGGGCAGAAAAGCTACTTAGCCTAGGCACAGACATAATGGGTCCACAGACTTTGAATGCCTTTCACCCATGCATAGACTTGTGTGGGCCCATTTCAACAGCATAGGCACTCATTAGCACAGTACAACAGTGTATATACTTGAAGTCTAACTTCAACCGTTTCAGGTATATGGTGAAGAAGCAGGTTCATGACATTTGACACTGCTCTGCCTATTAAGCAGAGACCTCACCTACCCACATCAGGGGCCTGAGGACGGGTGGCTCCACCCATACCACCTAGCCACCTGTAACAGACTCCATGATTAAGTGGTGCCTTCTAGTCCTTACAGCCAACACCATTCTAACAAACCCACCCACCTACACACTCCAGGGAACAGGGGCACGCTTTCCTCACAGACACTCAGGGTTGGTTGTCAGCCCCCTGCTTTGTTCAGCATGTGATCTTTTACTGCAGCCAGATACCTGTGCCTACAGTGATCACCCCTGCTTATCTAGGACTGTAGGTGAGAGTCTGTACCACACAGTTAGTGACCAATTACATGGACAGCTGAGCTGAATTCATACAAGAAATGTAAACTAGCTCCTGGGCTTACATACACAGTAACAGCTCTAACCACCTGATGACAGGACATTACAGGTTCAAAGGTGGCAATAATCAAACTAGCTCACTCCAGCAGCCTACTTGGGCATATCAAAAAAAGAAAACCAAGAAGCTAGGAGATGGTAAGCAAACATAAAATGAATAACTACAATAACTTATTGATGACTCAGAGACAATGGTCAATATAAAATCACATAAAGAGGCAGAACATGAAGGCTTCAGCAAGCACCCAAAACAAAGAATCAAGAAATCTTCTGGATGAAGATAACTTCCTGGAGTTACAGGAAGTAGAACACAAAAGACTAATACAAAGAACACTTCAGCAGATCAGGAAATCAGGCAAAATGCAGACAACCCAAGGAGCACACAGTCAAAGCAATAGAGGAACTTAAGAAGATTAGAGAAGAGCACAATGATAAATTTAATAGGCTGCAAGCATCCATAGAGACACAGCAAACAGAAATCCAGAAGACTAACAATAAAATTTCAGAATTAGAAAACTCAATAGAAAGTCATAGGAGGAGAATTGAGGCAATGGAAGTTAGAATTAGTGAGATTGAAGATAAAGCACTTGACACCAACTTATTTGAGGAAAAATCAGATAAAAGAATTAAAAAAAAAAAATGAAGAAACCCTAAGAATCATGCCGGACTCTATCAAGAGAAATAACCTACGAATGGCTGGAGTACCAGGACAGGGGAGAATAACAGAAAATACAGAGAGAATTCTTGAAGATTTGATGGCAGAAAACTTCCCTGATATCATGAAAGATGAGAAGATCTCTATCCAAGATGGTTATTGAATCCTACATAAAGTAGATCCCAAAAGAGAGTCACCAGGACACATTATAATCAAACTTGCCAAAACCAAGATAAGAGAGAATTTTAAGAGTGGCTGGAGATAAACAAAAAGTCACCTTCAAAGGAAAGTCAATGAGACTAAGCTTGGACTATTTATAAGAATACAACAGAATGACATTATGTAAAGCCTTGAAGGAAAACAAAATTGCCAGCAAAGAATTATATATCTAGTAAAAATGTCTCTCAAATATGATGGCGAAATTAGGACATATCCAGATAAACAGAAGTTTAGGGAATTTGCAAAAAACAAACCAAAAATACAAGAAATATTAAAGGAAGTCCTCCAGTTAGAAAATAAATAACATCAAATAACAACCCAAGGCTAGAACACAGGACAGAAAAACCAGATATCAACCCAGATAGGGAAATCACAAAAATAAATCAAAACTAAAACACTGAAAATAGGGAAACAGAGGTGTCATTATATAAAGGATGACAGCATTAAAACAAAAAAGAGGGACAAAAAATGTAGTCATAGATCTTTCATATAGAGAGGAAGTCAAGGCAATATAAAGAGATAAAAGATTGGTTTAAACTTAGAAAAACAGGGATAAATATTAAGGTAACAACAAAGTAAATTATTAATCTTACACATCAAATTAAATACAAGAAAAACAAAAAGACTCAGCAAATACAAAATTAACAACAATGAAAAAGAGGAAAAGAAAATATATAAAGAAAAAAGACTCAGCACAGAAAAGTAAGTGGAACAAAGAAACTGTCAACAACACACACAGACACACACAAAAACAAAAACAAAATGGCAGCACTAAACTCATACCAATCAATAATTACTCTGAATGTAAATGGATTAAATGCAACAATAAACAGAGAGTGGCAGAATGGATAAAAAAAGATCCGTCTATATGCTGCCTACAAGAGACACAGTTCAGACTTAAAGACACAAACAAACCAAAATGCAAAGGATGGGGAAAAAAATATGTCAAGCAAACAATCAAAAAAAGCAGAAGTGGCAATATTAATTTCTGACAAAAATAGACATTAAAGTAAAATCCATCACAAAAGATAAGGAAGGACACTATATAGTGATTAAAGGATCAAAACACCAGGAGGACATAATGATAATAAATATTTATGCACCCAACAACAGGGCTCCAAAATACATAAAATAAACTCTAACAGCATTGAAAAAAGAGATAGACAGCTCCACAATAATAGTAGGAGACCTCAACACACCACTTTCAGTGAAGGACAGAACACCCAGAAAGAAGCTCAGTAAAGACATGGAAAATCTAAATGCTACAATCAACCAACTTGACTGCATAGATGTATACAGGACACTTTACCCAACAGCAGCCAAATATATTTCTTTTCCAACACACATGGAACATTCCCCTGACTAGATCGCATGTTATGCCACAAAGCAAGCCTTAACAGACTCCAAAGCATGGAAATATTACAAAGCATTTTTCTGACCACAAAGCCATAAAAGTAAAAACGAATAAGAGAAAAACCAAGAAAGCAAAATCAAAAACATGAAAATTGAACAACACCTTGCTCAAAAACTACTGGGTTATACAAGAAATTAAGGATGCAATAAAGAAATTCACAGAATCAAATGAGAATGAAAACACTTCCTACCAGAACCTTTGGGATACAGCGAAAGCAGTGCTCAGAGGTCAATTTATAGCAATAAATGGACACATCCAAAAAGAAGAAAGGGCCAAAATCAAAGCATTAACCCTACAACTTGAACAAAAAGAAAGAGAGAGGCAAAAGAAGCCTTCAGGCACCAGAAGAAAGCCAATAATAAAAATTAGAGCAGAATTAAATGAAATAGGGAACAGAAGAAACAATTGAAACAGTTAAGACCAAAAGCTAGTTCCTTGAAAAGATCATGAAACTGATAAACCATTGACCAAACTGAAAAAAGAAAACCGAGAGGAAGCAAATAACCCAAATAGGAAATGAAACGGGTGATATCACAACAAACCCACATGAAAGTAAAAGAATCATAACAGAATACTATGAAAAATTGCGCTCTAACAAATTTGAAAATGTAAGGAAAGAGACAAATTTCTAGAAACACACTACCTACCTAAACTAACACACAGAGGTAGAACAACCAAATAAACCCACAACAAAAGAAGAGATTGAAAAGGTAATTAAAAAACTACCAACAACAACAAAAAAGCCCTGGCCCTGCGAGTTTCACTGGAGAATTTTATCAAGCTTTCAGAGAAGAGTTAAAACCACTATTACTAAAGGTATTCCAGAGCATAGAAAAGGATAGAATACTCCCAAAATCATTCTATGAAGTCAGCATAATCCTGATACCAAAACAAGGGAAAGACACCACAAAAAAAAGATAGTTACAGACAAATATGCCTCATGAATATAGACACAAAAATCCTCAACAAGATTTTAGCCAATAGAATTCAACAACATATCCAAAAAATAATTCATCATGACCAAATGGGATTCATACAAGGAATGCAGGGATGGTTCAACAATAGAAAAACAATCAATGTAATTCATCACATAAAAACTGCAAAGGACGAGAACTACATGATCTTATCAATTGATATAGAAAAGGCAGTTGACAAAGTCCAACACCCATTCAGGATAAAAACTCTCAGTAAATAGGAATAGAAGGAAAATTTCTCAACATATAAAGGGCATTTATACAAAGCCAACAGCCAACATCACCCTAAATGAGAAAGTCTGAAAGCATTCCACTTGAGATTGGGAACCAGACAAGGATGCACTTTATCACCACTGTTATTCAACATTGTGCTGGAGGTCTTAGCCTGAGCAACTAAGAAAAAGAAATAAAGGACATCCGAATTGGTAAGAAAGAAGTAAAAGTATCTCTATTTGCATATGATATGACCTTATACAAACAGAACCCTAAAGAATTCACAAGAAAACTACTAGAACTAATAGAAGAACTCAGCAGAGTATCAAGATAAAAGATAAACATACAAAAATCAGTTGGATTTCTCTACACCAACAAAGAGAACTTCAAAGAGGAAATCACCAAATCAATACCGCTTACAATAGCCCTCAAGAAAATAAAATGCATAGGAATAAATCTAACCAGAGATGTAAAAGACCTATACAAGGAAAACTACAAGACACTACTGCAGGAAACCAAAAGAGACCTACATAAGAGGAAAAACATACCTTGCTCGTGGATAGGATGACTCAATATTGTGAAAATGTCTATTCTACCCAAAGATATCTGTAGATAAAATGCAACCCCAATCCAGATTCCAATGGCATTTTTTAATGAGATGGAGAAACAAATCACCAACTTCATTTGGAAAAGGAAGAGGCCTCAGATAAGTAAAGCATTATTGAGGAAGAAGAACAAACTGGGAGTCCTCACACTACCTGATTTTAGAACCTAACATACTGCCACGGTGGTCAAGACAGCCTGGTACTGGTACAACAACAGATACGTAGGCCAATGGAAGAGAATTGAGAAACCAGACATAACTTAAGCCACTTATGAGCAGCTGCTATTTGACAAAGGCCAAAAGTCCATTAGTTGGGGAAAAGATGCTCTCTAACAAATGATGCTTGCATAATTTTATATCCATCTGCAAAACAATGAAACAAGACCCATACCTCACACCATGCAAAAAAGCTAACTCACAGTAGATCAAAGACCTAAATATAAAATCTGAAACAATAAAGATCATGGAAGGAAAAATAGGGACAGCACTAGGAGCCCTAATATGTGGCATAAACAGTATACGAAACATTACTAACAATGCACAAACACCAGAAAAGGAACTAGATAACTGAGAACTCCAAAAAATCAAACACTTATTCTCATCCAAGCCTTCACCAAAAGAGTAAAAAGACAAACTAGACTGGAAGAAAAAAAAAAAAAAAATTTAGCTACAACAAACCCGATCAGCATCTATTCTTTACAATCTACAAGATATTGCAAAACCTCAACAACAAAAAGACAAATAACCCAGTTAAAAAATGAGCAAAGAATATGAACAGCAGGCACTTCACAAATAAGACATTCAGGGGGCTAACAGATACATGAGGAAATGCTCAGGATAATTATCCATTAGAGAAATGCAAATCAAAACTACAACGATATACCATCTCACCCCGACAAGACTAGCATTAATCCATAAAACACAAAATAATAAATGTTGGAGAGGTTGTGCTCTGCTAGTGGGTATATAAAATGGTACAGTCACTTTGGATACTTTCTTCTACAGTACACCAAGGCAGGTCTGGTATTTCAACTTGATTTAGCCTAGGTAACCTTGTAATACACACTTCAGCAATCCCCAAAAATAAACTATTAGACCCTTTCCTAGCTTCTCAAGCTGAATGAAGAATCTATGCTTAGAGGACCCATATCAATAAACTCAGACTATTCCTTGCACCATTATCCCACAACTTTAATAGCCATTCTCACACATACTCTCCAGATTTCTGTTTGTACATATTAGAAAAGTCAGGCAGTTCTTTTGGAGTGTAGTGTACCTCCTGCATTACACTTTGTACTGAACCTTTTGGGGTTTGCTGGGACTTAAGTCTAGTTATAGGTCTAGAAGCCAAATGGGTGGGGAAGTGTTTTGAAAAGAATCAGCATTGTCTTGTGAAGAATCTGCATCAGGCCGACTCCCCAGGTAATGACTCAGACAAAGGCGCTTTAGATGCTCGGTTGGGTTAATCTCATTAGATGGGGTAGGGGGGCTAATGATTTTATTGGGCAGGGTAGTTTAACAGGCAAACATGGAGTTATCTCTTCAGATGGAGCAAGAGGGCTGGTTCTGTTGGAGTGAATGATTCAGTGGAATTTAGGGGCTCAGTGTCTCCAGCTTCCTGTCTATCTGCCCATACATCCGCATACTAAGTTTCAGGATCACATTTCCTCCAAATCAATGCCCTCATTTTAACTTCAGATGCTTCTTGAAGTTTGCAGTTGAGTTGGTGTTGTAATTCAGCCTCTCTTACAATAAGACTCTGGGTTTGGTTTTCGGCAATATTAGCTCTGTTACTACAAGAAATAAGGCTTCTTTTCAAGGTCCAAATGGAAAATTTGAGGTTGTTTATGCAGCACTTGAGCTTTGACTCTGAAGCTCTGAGTGCATCTCTTTCTTTCACCAGTTTGTCTATTGAAAGCAGGATCAATCAACTAGCTTCCTTATAATTCTCATTATGACAAAATTATAGAAAAGTATCACACATGCAATTACCCAGAACCTCGTTTTTCACCAATACCTGATCTACTGGTGGTGGTATTTTGCATATTTACATTGTCACCCTACACCAAGGATTAGCAGTATTGGAAGCAGAGTCATCAACATCTTTAGACTAACCAGACTTGAGAACTAATTTAGAAAATTCATCCTTACAATTTTGTTTCTCTAGAACCACTCTTGGTATCATATGCCTCAGGTTGGGTTCTCTAGAGAAGCAAAACCAGGAAAGCGTATAAGTATACATATAGAGAGAGAGAGAGATTTACATCAAGGAAATGGCTCACGCTGTTGCAGAAGCTGGAATGTCTCAAGTCCTTAGGTCAAGATAGAGGCTTCTTCTGATCCACATACAGGCAGGGGCCAGTGAGCCCAAGATCAGGAAGTTGGAGAGCAGGGCCCTTGCCCACTGGCTATGAAGATCAACAAATCCCAAGATCGGCAGGTAAGACCACAGGTAACCTACTAACTCAAGTTCCAAGAACCAGAGACCAGATGAACAGAAGCCAGCTGTGGGATCCAGAATGAGCAAAAGAGCCTGAGCCTTGCCAGAATGTCCGCTTATGTTCAGATGCAGGTTCACGCTAAAGGAAACTCCCTTTCAACTGATTGGCTACTCACAGCAGATCCCATTATGGGGGTGATCACCTAACAAATCTCAACAGGGAAATGATCACAACATTGTAGGACTGCCAAAACACAGAGAATCATGGCCCAACAAAGTTGACACACAATGTTAACCATCACACACAATATGTGCCTATTAACATACATTTATAATTATTATTTTATGAATTTGTTTTTCAAACTACATAAGTAATAAAAGATGAGTTACAAAACAAAAATACAATAATACTGGCTTTTATATTTGCCTATGTATTTACCTTTACCAGAGTTCTTTATTTCTTCATATGGCTTTGATACGATGTCTAGTGTCTTTCATTTAAGCCTGAAGGTCTCATTTTAGCTTTTCTTGTTGTTAGGCCAGCAGTGACGAACACACTCAGCTTTCTTTTATTTGGGGTATCTTAATTACTACAGGGTTGCCATGAGTCAGAATTGACTCGATGGCAACGGGTTTTGGTAATTATTTCATTCTTGAGGAATAATTTTGCTGGATATGGAACTCTTATTTGGCAGTATTCTCTTTTAACACTTTAAAAATACTGTTCTTCTGAATTTTGTAGATTCTGATGAAAAATCTGCTATTGCTTATTGAGGATCCTCTTTATGTGATGACTTGCTTTTTTTATACTCCTTTCAAAATTCTCTTTATTCTTGACTTTTGACGATTTGATTATGTGTCTTGATGTAGATCTCTTTCATTTATCCTTCTTGGAGTTACTGAATTTCTTGAATGTGTTTGTGTCTTTTCTCAAATTTGGGAAGTTTTTGGCCATTATTTCTTCAAATATTTTTTCTACCCCTTTCTCTCTCTCTCTCCTCTCCTTCTGAAACACTGTCCTGGTCATCTAGTGCTGCTATAAAAGAAATACCATAGGTGGATGGCTTTAACAAACAGGAGTTTATTCTCTCACAGTCCAGTAGGCTAGAAGTCCAGATTCAGGGCATCAGCTTCAGGGGAAGGCTTTCTCTCTCCATCATCTCTGGAGAAAGGTTCTTGTGATGTATAAGTCTTCCCTTGGTCTGGGAGCAACTCAGCATAAGAACCTCAGGTCCAAAGGATCTGTTCTGTTCCCAGCACTGCTCTCTTGGTGGTATGAAGTCCCCAGGTCTCTCTGCTCAGTTCTCTTTTGGATATCTCAAAAGAGATTGGCTTAAGACACTATCTAAACTTACAGATTTCATCAGTATAACTGCCACTAATCCATCTAATTACATCATAGAGATAGGATTTACAACACACAGGGAAATCACATCAGATGACAAAATGGTAGACAACCATACAATACAGGGAATTATGACCTAGCCAAGTTGACAGATATTTTGGGGGGACACAGTTCAATCCATAATAGATAGACACCTATTATGGATATGTTGGTATGCTTAGTGGTGTCCTACTGGTGTCTTCAGCTCTGTTAATTTTTCTTCATTCTTTTTTTCTTTCTTTTCCTCAGATTGGATAAGCATAATTTATCTGTGTTCACATTTGCTGATTATTTTTTTCTGCATGCTCAAATCTGCTCTTAAAACCCTACAGTGAATTCTTCATTTCAGTTATTGGTCATTTCACTTTCAGAATTTCTATTTATTTCCTGTTTATAATATATACCTCTTTATTGTTATTTTCCATGTGATGAGTCATCCTTCTCATACTTTTATTTAGTTCTTTAGGCATAGCTTCCTTTAACTCTTTGACCATAAATAAAATATTTGATTTAAAGTCTTTGTCTAGTAACTCCAACATCTAAGGTTTCTCAGGGAGAGTTTTTATTGGGTGCTTATTTTCCTGTTAATGAGCCATAGTTTCTTGATATTTGAAAGTCTTGAATTTTTGTTGTTGCTGTTAAAATCAGACTTTTCAAATAATATAAAGTGGAAACTCTAGAATTCTCTCCTCCCCAGCATTTTCTTGCTGTAGCTGTCGTTTTTTTTGGTGACATTTTGAACTTATTCTGTATCTTTTCATATATGACCACTGAAATCTCTACTTGGTTAGCTTAGTGGTCAGTTAATGATGGGACAGAAATGTCCTTAAATCTCTAGAGTCAATAATTCTCCCAATCTTTAACAATGTGCTCTGTGTGTGTTTGTATGTATATTGGGGCACACCATCAATACTCAGCTAGGTAGTTTACAGTTCTGAATTAGCTTTTACTTCTTGCTTGCACAAAGCTTCAAGTTCAGATAGAAGTGAGAGTTGGGAGCCTTTTCAGATCTTTCCTGAGCACTCACACAACCTTATATATGCATGTACCTTTCTAGATGCCTAGGAATACATCAGGCTTCTCAAAGCCTCTAGGACATCTCATTCCTCAGCATTCATTTTAAGATTTTTGGTTAGTCTGTTGTTTGCTCTAACTGTTACTCATTTTATCAGGTAACTGTAATATTAAACCCTTTAATAAATGTGATTCATGTCTTCTCCCAGAAACTTTTAGAATTAGGTGTAGTAAAAGACAAGACTTTTGAGTGAGTTTGAGCCACTGAACTCACCAAATAACTTCTCTTTAGTAGTGAATTTTTATAAAAGCTCCAGCCTATTTTGCTTCTGGTACCAGAAATGTGAAATGGAGATCAAGGGATGAGACTAGGGTAAATTATAGCATTACAAAGTCACCGATCTTACCACAATTTAGCTGATTTTCTTGACTAAATTGCTCCTTGGTTCATGTAAGTCTTTGGCTAAAAGTTGATTTTGACAATTATTGCCCTATTTTCTTTATTTTATAGAGGAGGAAATATTCAGAGATCCCCTCTCTACTATTTTCACTAATGTCACACAATTATCTTCATTTTCGAATTGAGATCTCATGGGCCATGAACTTAAATAACTTATCCAAAAAACAGATCGGTAATGTCATCTACACAAGGGTCTTCCACAAAAAGTGTGCTATACAGAACTTTACATAATTGTGTGAAACTACTGTCCCTAAGGACTAATTGCGCATGATTATTAACAATATTTCTATACTTGCAGACATATTTAAAAAAAAAAAAAACAGTGCCGTCAAGTTGATTCCGACTCGTATCGACCCAATAGAACAGAGCAGAACTGCCCCATAGAGTTTCCAAATACACATCCTATAGCCATGGCACAACGTGGACTATAATCTGCACTTTTAGACCATGTAAACTTGGTTAAAACTTTCAAGAAATTCAATGAGTTTGACTGATGAATTGTGGGTACATGGATTTGAAAAGTAGGTACATACTCTGCATTAATTAAAAAAAAATGCTTATAGAATAAGGGGTAATGTGTTTCTTTTATTTGTCTTAATCCCCTCAAGTGACATAGTTTTTTTTTTAATTGTGCTTTAAGTGAAAGTTTACAAATTGAGTCAGTCTCTCATACAAAAAATTATATACACCTTGCTGTATACTCCTGATTGGTCTCCCCCTAATGAGACAGCACACTCCTTCTCTCCACTCTTTATTTTCGTGTCCATTCAGCCAAATTCTGACACCCTCTGCCCTCTCCTCTCCCCTCCAGACAAGAGATGCCAACATAGTCTCATGCGTCTACTTGATCCAGGAGCTCACTCTTCACCAGCATCATTTTCTAGCCCATAGTCCATCCAATCCCTTTCTGAAGAGTTGACTTTGGGAACGGCTCCTCTCTTGGGCTAACAGGAGGCCATAGAACCATGACCTCCAGGGTCCTTCTAGTCTCAGTCAGACCATTAAGTCTGGTCTTTGTACAAGAATTTGGGGTCTGCATCCCACTGATCTCCTCCCTCAGGGGTTCTCTGTTGTGCTCCCTGTCAGGGAAGTCATCAGTTGTAGATAGGCATCATCTAGTTCTTCTGGTCTTAGGTTGATGTAGTCTCTGGTTTATGTGGTCCTTTCTGTCTCTTGGGGTCATAATCACCTTGTGTCTTTGGTGTTTTTCATTCTCCTTTGCTCCAGGTGTGTTGAGACCCACTGATGCATCTTAGATGGCCTCTTGCTAGCGTTTAAGACCCCAGACGCCACTCTAGAGTCTTTTTTGAATTGTTAGGTCTTTCTATTAAGTGTGGTATCTCCAAAGGTCTCTGGCTTTCTTTTTCTGTAAAATAGAGTTGAAGTATGAATAGGTGCTGGCCTAATTTCATTCCTTTTTGATCTTACTAGAATGGTAAGCATTCTTTATTGTACAATGGGGAGAGCATCTGTGATGACTGAGATTGTACTGACAAGGAGGAAAAATTCTAGCTGTAATTTATTAAACAAAGGACTTTTAAAAGGCAGAATAAGTTAATAAAAAAATAGATAGTGATATTAGTTCTCTAATAATCAAGACTTTAGACAATTTCTTTATATTCTGTTTAAAAACACAAACTCTTTTCTAACATTTCTAAGTGTCTTTGTTTTAATTCAACAAAAGGCTAAGGAATGTTCCTATCATTGCTAGTTAATCTGTTAGCAGAGGCAATGTCTCCCTAGTTTGTATATTTTAAAAGTGAAATAAGTAAGGAAATAAATGTTTCATACTCACAAAATTTTAGTTCTTATAAAACGTCATTTTTATAGTCATTTAATTGAAAACATTTATTATAATTTGCACACTTAGGGGTATATATCTAATGTTTTATGAAGACTATCAAGTCATGCACCATCTCTTGTTCTCTTTTCTAAATCTTTCACACTTTTTTAGCCCTTTCATTATGCCAAATACTGTGAATAAAAGGTGAATAAGTCCTTGGACTTAAAGAGTTTACACTCTAGTTTGGGAGATAGATCAATAATAATATTATCATTTTCCAATCCTCCCTTTGCACCTCTTAGGCTTGTTTATCTCCGAATTATTGCAGGCACATATTTCACATTGCTTAATGCTATTTACTTTGTTTTAAATAGTATCTATTGAGATCTTGTTGTATGCCAGGTACTGAGCTAGGAAATTGCAGTCCCTCATTTTATTTAGTCTTCAGAAATCCTTATGAAGGTGGTGGTACATGTATTACAATCATTTTATTCATGAAAAACTAAGCCTTAAAGAAATTAAGTAAGGCATCAGTTAGGAATGCTTTTAGCTTCGAGTAATAGGAAACACAAGTACATAGATTGGGACATATATCTCCCTACAAGAAAAAGTCTGGAAGTAAGAAGTTGCTGGAATTGGTTTAGCAGTTCAATCATGTTAGGCTTACAGTTTGTCAGTTATCCCAGTTCTTTCCTCAGTGTAGAAGTAATTGTTTCAGCTTAATTCATCAATTTTCATTCATACTAAAGAGAAAAAGGGGTCAAAGTAACAATGTCTGTTACTTTTATTAGGAAAATAAAACTTTTCCAAAAACCTTCATCCAAAACCTACTTACCACACTTTACCAGAACTGTGTTACATTGCTACCCTTTGCTACTCTTAACTCTAAGAGAGTTTGGGAAAGCAAATATAGCTATAGAGGAGTTTGGAAAGGGAAAGGAGGTATGAGAATGTATGATCAATCAGCTAACCAAGGCAGTATCACCTTCTTTGTTTCACCCACAAAGCCTACTTGCTTAGCCAGAACTATATACTTCCTGGCAAATGAGGGCTTAAAATAAACCACTGCTAAAAGTCCTGTAGTTCTATAATAGATTCATTGATTAAAAATCCTTAAAATGCATTTTTATTTCATTCTTTTAAATTAAAATATGAAGTTCAATTTTTTTCACAATTTTGCAAATAAGAACATTGAGGCTCTTTCTCACTTTATAGTTCAAGACTTTTGTGAACCGTTATTTCTTTAAAAATTCCTTGCTCCAACCTCCTTTGATATACTGATCCACATGAAGATCCAGCTCCATTGTTCTCCCAAGCTCCAGGATGTTGTTTTTCATTTGTTGCTGAATATTTTCCTCTGTATTTTCTGCTAGGAAAAAAATTAAAAAAATCAATGCAAAAAAGCTGGAGGACAAATTCTACACTTGCAAAATTTTATATCTGTATTAAAATTGACACACTGCCAGTAAAGGGGTTGAATTGTGTACTGCAAATATATATGTTGACATTTTAACTCTGCTACTTGTGAATAGGGTTTTTGCAGATGTGATTTGCAAATTATTTGTAAGTAGGATCTTTGCAGATGTAATCAAACTGAGATGAGGTCATTAGAGTGGGACGTAATCCAATATGACTTGTGTCCTGATAGGAAGACAAAAGACACAAACAGAGACCTAAGGGAAGAATACCATGCTACAATAAAGGCAGAGATTTAAGAGATGCCTATTTTTATACAAGGCAAGGAACACCAGGGATTGCCAGCAATGCCAGAAGCTAAGAGAAAGTCATAGAACAGATTCTCCCCTACAGACTTCAGAGAATATACAAACCAAAAACCAAGCCCATTGCAGCTGAATCATTTCCGATTCATAGCAACCCTATGGAAAAGAGAACTACCTCACGGGGTTTCCAGGGAGCAGCTGGTGGTTTCAAACTACTGACCTTTCACTGAGCAGCCGAATGCTTAACCATTAAAACCCAGTGCCCTCGAGTCGGAACCCCCGGGCGCTTAACGATTAATCTCTGCCAAATCCTTGATTTCAGGCTTCAGAATTCCGTGAGAATAGTAAGTATCTGTTGTTTTATGGCACCCAGTTTGTGGTAATTTGTTACACCAGCTCTAAGAAACTAATAGAATGTTAATATTCTGTTCTTTTTCTTTGGGGGGAAGGGAGGTAAACAAGTTTTTTTTTAATTTTCCTCTATCCTGACTTGAAATACATAATTCTATTTTGATTCTTTTTATGACTATAATCAACATATGATAAATAACTCTATACTGCATTGAATACTAGAATGACTTTAGCATGATTTAATGCATTTCATGTTTGCCTTTAGTTATATTCCAATATTGTCAATAATTTTAGTTTCATTTCAATTATTGATTACAACTTCAGAATTCCTATCTCTCTCTCCTATAGGATAACTATAAGTTGGAACAGACTCAACGGCAATAGGTTTGGTTTGGGTTTTCTCTCCTATCTTATCTATATTTTTTGCATTACATTTTGGCTTGTCTCATTTTCTTGCCCCTAGACCAGACATTATGTAATGTTTTATACTATCATTATTATATTTATCACCTTAACACCATTTGCTCTTATCACTACTCCTTTTTGATCATTTGAGGATCTTTCATGTATTATTTTCTGTCTACTGTATCACCTATACTAATCTCTTTAGTGAAGGTTCATTAGCAGAGAATTCACTCAATGTTCGTTTTTTGTGGCAGCATAATTGGGATTAAGAAAACAGATTTTAGGAGTAGAATGCTTCTACCTCTGTTACCTAACATATCTTTCCCTCCTGTTTCCCCATTTGAAACATAATTGTAGTCATCACCGTCATTGTAATCTGTATCGTAGTGAGGATTAGATAAATTTCAAGTACACTGTGGTTAGAATAGTATATAGTACCTTAAAAGTGCTATATGAGTATATTCTAATATTGGTAACACATAATCCATTGTTGTCTAGTTGATCCCAGCTCATAGAGACCCGATAGGACAGAGTACAATTGCCCCATAGGGTTTTCAAAGAGCAGCTTGTCGATTCCAACTGTCAACCTTTTGGTTAACAGCTGAGCTCTTAACTACTGTGCCACCAGGGCACCAATGGTTTTATATATATATAAAATTAGTAACAAGTAATAATAATGAAATAATATAGAATAATAAAAAATACAAATAATAATAAATTATCAATTAATAATGATCAACCAATAAGTACTGGATTAATTAAATTTATTAATAAACAATATTTTAAATAAATACATAAATAATCAAGTATTTTAACCTCCATACCAAAAAAATGGTTTATCCAAGTATGCAAATCAAGGTTAATAGCTATATTCCCTAAGAGCTTTAAAAATAATCCCATATTGTCTGGTCTTCTTTCAAATTGTGAAGCTGGCTGCCAAGTTAAATGCTCTCCTTTTGAAAGTAATCTCTCTCTTCCCTCTGAATTTTTTTAAGATTTTTTTTTTCATTATTGGTATTCTGTAGTTTTATAAAATTATTTCTAGTTATGACTTTCTATTTATTAGTCTTGTTTAATTTTTATATCCTAAATTTTAATTTTAATTTACTTGAAATTTTGCTCTTCATAGTAAATCTTTCCCAATTTATTATGTTACTCAAGAATTTCCAGTGTCAGTATATTTTTTTTCCTCATTTTTTATCCATCTTATCTCCTTACTACCCCTTCATATTTTGCATTTCTTTAGTCCCAAGCTGCAACTTTGCATACTTGTTTAGATATATCCTAATTGTAAATCTCTTTGGCTATGTTTAACCTGTTATTCAAACTTGTCCTTGAGATTTTCATTTCAATGATTATATTTTCATGTATCGAAGTTACATTTAGTTATCTTTCAAAAGGATTCAATCTTTTTGCTAGTACCTTCTTTCATGAAAATGCTTTTGAATTTTTTAAAATATAATTTTAGAATATTTACCAAATAATCTTTATTGTATATCATATTACACCAGTAACTGAGAGTTTATTTTGGGTATTGTTTTGCTCACTCTCACTCATATAGCACTCTTTGCCTGTTTGTTCTGAATTTGGATTTGGAGGTCATGTTTGTGTGTGTCTACCTGTAAGATTATGGTGAAACTTCTTGTGTTGATAGAGTAGCTCTCCAGACGTAATTTACAGCCAACTTCCTCAAACCAATTTAACTTAATGCTTTGTCTTAATATTTCCCTAAACCTGAAAAAATTAAATTTGAATCCCAAGCTGATGGGAAGAAGACTTGCTGTTAATGAGTGTTCAACTTCATCCTCTCTCACCTCTCCACACATATTTTGCCTGTCTTCCTCCTCCTCCTCTTCCTTCTTCTTCCCTTCCACATACTCCTTCTTTTCCCAAATTTATACAGATTTTTTTTCTTATCTTCTTCATTTTTATTTTTGTTTTTTAGAGAATCTTTTTTTTTTTTTTTTTTAATACTTCACTCTTTCATTGAGTGTATCTCTTTGCAAATACTGGCTTTATATAGAGTTTTCATTTCTAACTGCCACATAAACAGGAAAGACTTTTTTTTTTTTTTTGCCTTTCTTGTAGCTATTGGAAACCCTGGTGGCATAGTCGTTAAGTGATATGGCTGCTAACCAAAAGGTAGGCAGTTTGAATCAACCAGACTGTCCTTTGAAACTTTATGGGGCGGTTCTACTCTGTCCTATAGGGTTGCTATGAGTCGGAATCGACTTGACGGCACTGGGTTTGATTTGGTTTTTTGGTTTCTACTTTGCCCTATAGGGTTGCTATGAATCGGAGTTGATTCGACGGCAATGGGTTTTTTTATTTTTTGGTTTGTAGCTATTAAATCCAAAGCCTCTAGGTTATGGATATTAGAAAATAATCCGAGTACAAGAATCTTTTTGTCCACTTGGTTTCCCATTGCCTCTTTCTTTTTGACATGGAAATTACTTTTATTTTTTCATGATGTTTGCTGTGCCTTTACAATTATGTTTCTTCTTTGAAGCAAAAGGACATTTCAAGATCTCTAGTCTACAGTATCCCCTCACAGTAAAGTCTTTGCTTATTGCCAAGCCATTCTACAATGTGGCCTTGTTTATTTGATCTTATTTCCTTGATATTCCAAAAAGTCAGTTCTTTATCTCATTCTTCTGACACAAGTTGCAACAATTTCAGTGCTATTCAGTCCAGCTTCTCTTTCTCTCCCTTACCCATCCTCTATAAAATTCCCACTCGATATTAATGAACATTCCTGGTAGCAGTCTTCACTATTTACCTCTCCAGCAATAATACTCCTCTCAGTTGTTTTTGGACATGAGTTTACTACCACACAGTCTGACTTTCAACAGTGATCCCTTCATTGTCCGTAGATGTTATATGTTCCAGACCAGTTCAAATCCTCATGAAGATATCAATCTTCTTTTACAAATACTTTGTATTTCACTGCCTACTGTCAACATGTGACTAGATATCTGTTGAGCTGTTGATAATACATGTTGATCCATTTATTACTTCACATTTAAACTAATTCCTTCAGTTTTTAAATATTGGAATAGGAATAGTAGTACTTTTTACTTTTAAAAATTATTAACCACACTGAGGTATAAAAAAAATTTTTGAATTTGTATAAAATAAAATTCAGACTTTTTAAGTATCAACATTTTTTGACAAATCTATGCTCTTGCGTAAATCCCAGCCCTCCAGTCAAAATAGAGAAATTTCTATCTCCTCAGAAAGTTCTCACGTGCTCTCAGTCTTCAACTCTACTTCCAACACCATCAACTACGGGTGTAATTTTTGTTGTGTGTATATATGTATGTGTATGTATAGATGGATAGATAGATATAAAGATAGATACAGATATATACAGTTTCTGTCATTATAGATTAATTTTGCCTGCTCTAGAATTTTATATGAAAGGAATTATATTGTATGCACTGTTTTATAGCAATTTTATTTTAAAAAGTATATAAAATATGTATGTAAGTCATTAAAATAGGTGTGGTTCTGTCAGTCAGAAAGCCACATCTGATCTTAAAACATATATCAATGAACCAAGTACAGGGCTGCCTTTAAATTCATTTGTCTTCATGTTCCTGCCATTTGAAAACAAACAAACAAATGAAAATGCAGATGTCTATCACAGATCAGTCTAACTAGAAACAGTATTTTAATCAGTTCATATATTATTTTATTTATATTATGCTTATCTGAGATAATATATTTCATAAATCTTAAGTACAATTGAATATATATGCACTATTATTTTTTTATTATTTTATTAACTATTAAAAAATTGTGCTAAATATAAGTCGAATAGCTATTGATCTTAAATTTTAAAAACCCAATTTCAAGAATTTTAAATTATGAAAACATATGTATCATGGAATTTATTAAATGCAGTATATCATTCTTTTCTATTGTTATTTTCTGTAAATAAAATAAAACGGAGATGATTTTCTATAATGTCTTATGATGTATATTACCTTCAGCATAGCATATAATATGTTGCAAGTTTTTAGAAAAATAGTACCTAAATAAGGAACTGAATCAACATAAATTATTGAATGCAAAGGTAAGGAATTCAGTCTTATTCTGTTTGTTCTAAATGTGTAAAAGATTCAAAGTGCAAAACAAAATAACTGATGATATATCAAATTTGATCAATTCAAATAATTCAAAATCTTATATTTTTCTGAATAGAGTCTAATTCCTAATCAAGTATGAATTTACACAATAATTGTACAAATTTTAAATTTCACAGGTATGTTGAGAATGCCTAAGTCTGAGTCAGAAAATATGCCCAAATAATAACGGTGGACATTGCAGGTAAAATGGTTGAGTGATTTTAAACAAAATATGATATACCAATATGCTGTGTTTCTGCTTATTAATTTTTCATCTTTTTTGATAAATTTCTATAGAATATAGTTTTACTAACAATTCTTGTTATTAACATTCCATTTAACAGCACTGTTTTTGTAGTTGTTAGCTGCCAACTATTAGGCCCCTGATTCATGGCAACTCCATGTGGTACAGTATTGAACTCCATAGGGTTTGCTTGGCTGGCACAGTGGTTAAGTGCTCAGCTGCTAAGCAATTAGGTCAGTGGTTGGAACCTATCAGCCACTCCACAGGGAAAAAGATGTGGCAGTCTACTTCTGTAAAGATTTATAGCCATGGAAAAGCTATGGGGCTAATTTACTCTATACAGGTTAGCTGTGAGTTGGAATCAACTGGACTGCAGAGGATTTGGTATGGTTTTTTATGTATTTGCTATGAGTCTGAAATGACTGAATGGCAGAGGGTTTTCTGGAATCTTTATGGAAGTAGCTCACCTGGCCTTTCTTTCATGGAGCCACTGGCTGGGTTTGAGCTGCTAGTTTTTAGCTTAGCAACAGATCGCGAACCTCTTGTGTTATATGCAAGCATATAAGTTTATATGCACACACACATATAACTTTTCATTAATGTCTGTTTATTAACTGGATTCTTTGATGAGATTTGTAATATTCCAAACCCATTGCCGTCGTGATGATTCCAACTCATAGCAACCCTATATGACAGAGTACCACTGCCCCATAGGGTTTCCAAGACTATAAATCTTTATGGAGCTGACTGCCACATCTTACTTCCCAGAGCAGCTGGTGGGTATGGGCTGCTGACCTTTACCTTAGCAGGTGAGTGCTTAACCACTGCACCACCAGGGCTCATTATTATTTAGTTTTCTTTATCTCAGAGCTTAATTTACATATCATTTTTCCATGTTATTATTCTTATTACTGTAAGAGAATGAATGACATGTGGCAGCTTGTAATGGCAGCAGTATGTACTATATAACCACCAAAGAGATATAAAACTTCCCTACTCAAGAAAAATGTTTCTGGCATTTTCTAAAATCATAGCGAAATTATTGCTTTTCCAAGACCTGTTGTTCTTTATTATAGTCATTTATTATAGGCATTATAAAGCTTGTCTCTCTTAGCTCATTTACATTTAGATGAACTACTCTAGTGATTTTTTGAAGTTTAAAATGAGCAGTATTAGAGCCGAACATGAGGGAGATGAAATCTCAGATTATGTACATTTATAATGAGGGTCAAAGACATTAAATACATTTTTATTTAAGAAAACTGTAGAAACCATTACATCAAAAATATAAAGTACAGCAGAGTTACAGATATACCCTGCCATTATTATACCACCTTACTGATAAAATTGGAATAAAATGTTTCTATAAATAATCACTTCTTACAAAAACACAATAATAACCCTTACATATGAATTTATAATTATGTTTTTATTTTCCTTAACTTTATTTTGAAAATTTTCTACAGAAAGGTTTAGAGATTATTTACAATGAAAACCCATATATCCTCCTCACCCCCTCATGATAACTTTTATCAGAAAAAAATGGAAAATAACATGCGTTAGTGAGGAAGTGGAGAGATTGAGATCCTAGTTCATTGCTAGTGGGAATGTAAAATGGTGCAGTCACTGTAGAAAACTGTGGAAACAGTTTGGAGAAGCCACAAAAAGTTAAATGCAGAATTACTATATGAGCCATCAATTCCACTCCTAGGTATAAACCCAAGAAACTTTGAACAGGGACTCCAAGAGATACGTGTACATTAACATTCATTGAACTATTATTTATAATAGCCAAAATGTGGAAGCAACAGATGAATGGATAAACAAAATATGATGTATTCATACAATGGAATATTAATCAGCCATAAAGAGAAATGAAGTTCAGATACATGCTATGGCATTGATGAAAATTAAAATATTATTCTAAGTGAAATAAAAAAACCAAACCTGTTGCTGTCAAGTCGATTCTGACTCCTGGTGACCCTACAGGACAGAGTATAATTGCCCCGTAGAGTTTCCAAGGTGGATTCGAACAGCCAACCTTTTGGTTAACAGCCCTAGCTCTTAACCACTACGTCACCAGCGCTTCCAAGTGAAATAAGTCAGACATAAAAGGAAAAATGTTGTATGACCAACTTATATGAAATATCTAGAATAGAATCCCAAGTTTATAGTGGTTACCAGGGAATTGGGAGGCGAATATGGGGAGTATTTCTTAAGGGGTACTTACCTTTCTGCTTGGAGTGATATAAAACTTTCGGAAAATGATAGTACTGATGGTAGCACAACATGATGAAAACAGCTCGTGCAACTGAATTGTACACTTAAAAATGGTTAAGATGGCAAAAATTTTGTTGTATACATTTTACCACAATAAAATGAAAATAAAAAATATATATAGCCTTAATTTACATTTACCAATTGTTAATATTTTGTCACATTTTGCTCTTTCTCCCTCTCTCTGTGAGTGTATACTGTCTTAGTGTATACATTTTTGAAGAAACATTTAAGAATTAGCCGTAGACTAAACGACTTCATTATTATTATTAAATATAGTGCCCTATGTAATCATAATGTAGTTATCATACTTAAGAAATTTAATGGTAATATGACATACAGCTCACATTTAAATTCCCTCAGTTGTCTCAAAATACCCTTTATAGCCTCCCCTCCCCACCACCACCAACAATCCAGGAACCCGTATGACTCCTCCATTGCATTTAACTGTTTAATCGTTTGTTTTTAGTTTCTTTTTTCCAGAATAGTTTCCTAGACTTACCCCTCAGCTGTATCTCATTGGTATTTTTTAGAAGCCAATGCCTGTTACTTTACCTAAGCGCCTTATTTTGTGTCTGATTCTTATAGCATAAATTCTTATGTCTTCAGGGTGTCACATCATTTACAGTTATTTTAAAATAAAATATTCAGTTATTGTAATATTTATGCTGTTGTTAGGTGCTGTTGAGTTGGTTCTGACTCATAGCAAACCTATGTACAAAAGAACAAAACACTTCCCAGTCCTGTGCCATCCTTGTTATCCTTGTTATACTTGAGCCTGTTGTTGTAGACACTATGTCAGTTCATCTCTTTGAGGGTCTTCCTCTTTTTCAATGACCCACTACTTTACCAAACATGACATCCTCCTCCAGGGACTGATGCCTCCCGATAACATGTCCAAAGTATGTGAGACGTAGTCTAGCCATCCTTGCTTCTAAGGAGCATTCTGGTTGTACTTCCTCCAGGACAGATTTCTTTGTTCTTTTAGCAGTCCATGGTATAGTCAATGTTCTTCACCAACACCACATTTCAAAGCCATCAATTTTTCTTCAGCCTTCCTTATTCATTGTCAAGCTTTGGCATGCATATGAAGCAACTGAGAACACCATGGGTCAGGCGCACCTTAATGTTCAAGGCAGCATCTTTGCTTTCCAACACTTTAAAGAGTTCTAGTGCAGCAGATTTGTTCAAAGCAATGCATCTTTTGATTTCATGACAGCTGCTTCCATATGTGTTGATTGCGTATCCAAGTAAAATGAAATCCTTGACCACCTCAGTCTTTTCTCCATTTATCATGATGTTGCTTATTGGCCCAGTTGTGAGGATTTTTGTTTTCTTTATGTTGAGGTGTAATCCAAACTGAAAGCTATAGTATTTGGGTTTCATTAGTAAGTGCTTCAAGTCTTCTTCACTTTCAGCAAGGAGGGTTGTGTCATTAGAGTAACACAGGTTGTTAATGACTCTTCCTTCTATCTTGATACCCCCTTCTTCATAGAATCCACCTTCTTGGATTTTTTTGCTCAGCATACAGATTGTAAAAGAATACAACCCTGACGCCCATCTTTCCTGACTTTAAACCAGGCACTATTTCCTTGCTCTGTTCAACAACTCCTTCTAATATATTTATACCAAACCCAGTGCCATCGAGTTGATTCCGACTCAGTGACCCTATAGGACAGAATAGAACTGCCCCATAGAGTTTCCAAGGAGCACCTGGTGGATTTGAACTGCCAACCCTTTGGTTAGCAGCTGTAGCACTTAACCACTACGCCACCAGGGTTTCCTCAAATATATTTATAAAAAAAAAAAAATTTTATAGATAGCATTAATTGATCAGTGATTATGAGGTAGTCATCAGCAGTATATTTCCCCTCTACATTTGAATCTGTAGAATTATGATCTAGTCAATGCTTTTTAATCAATTCCTCTAGATGATTCTGATAATTCTGAGGTTTGAAAATCATTACTAATTTCTGTAAGGCACTGCTAGGAGTCAGTACACTGTGAACACTATATGATGAATGCTATTTGTTTAAACATATTTAAACATAAGGTTACATTTTTTAAAAAAATATATTTTCAGTGTTTTGTAAGTTTGAAAATCCTATATTTTTAAAAGATAACCCTGGCCAGGTGTCTTAGCTACTAGTGCTGCTACAACAGAAGTACCACAAGTGAGTGGTTTTAACAAAATTTTATTTTCTCACAATTTTAGGAGGCTAGAGAAGTCCAAATTGGCTCTCTATCTTTCTGTGCACTCTGGGGGAAGGACCTTGTCTCTTTTCAGCTTCCCTTCCTTGGCAACTTTGTAATCTTCATGTGGCATGGCATCTACTTTCCCCATCTCCACTGGCTTCTCAATCAGCTCTTTTGTATCTCAAAAGGGATTGAGTGAAGACATGCCCTACACTAATACTGTCTCATTAACATTCCCAAATGAAATTATAACCACAGTTACACGAGTTAGGATTTATAGTACGTATTTTTGTGGGACACAATCCTATCCATAGCAACCAGAGTAGGGTAATTAGATCACATTCCAGGATTTAATAGATGATGCTTTCATTGTATTTTACACCTATCTGAAAGATAAAGTGGAAGGGACTGTGGTGCTACATGGACACATACATAAGAAAAAAAAAAAAATTGGGACAATAAGTTAATCTACCACATATTCCAAAACTATGGAATAGAACAAATATTTTAAATGAGGCCAGCAAACATTTTTTGCATTGCTGTTGTTGTTCTTATGTGGGACTAAATCTGTGTCACAACTACTGAATTCTTCCACTGAAGCAAGAAAGCAACCATAGAAAATATACAAAAGGGTGTAACCGTAGTTTGTTGACCCCTGCTTGAAGCTATGATTCATGAAAAATGTTCCTGAGAAAAAGGAAAAGGAAAATTTTGTACCAAATAACTGAGAAACAAGCAAAATCTGAATAGAAACATAATAGGAAGAGTGAATCAAGGATCGCATATCCATACCTATTTAAACTATAAAGACTATAAATAATTATGAACAGGTAAGAGCACATTATATATTGTTTATATGTGCTCTCTTAGGGAAACTAATACAAGTTGGGCCACAACCGAAAAAATATTACTTAGAAAACTTAAGCAAAGTTCTGGTAGTGAGGACTGAATTTTTTAAATTGCACATCTAAGATAAAAACAAAGATGGGACTAATGGGAGGGAACAGAACAGAGTGCAATGTAGGTGCTTGCAATATAGAAATGAAACATTCAAAATAATATGCAAGAAGAGGAGTTAAGTTAGGAAGTAGTGTCAGCTAAGTATCTGCAATAAAAGAATAAGGTAAAATGTAAAATTAGAGCAAGACTGCATTTTCAGGTTGAAAATGCTATGTAATATATAGATATGGGGATATAAAGTGCATTCATGCTGTATATACTTACATAAATATATACTATCACAGTGGTTGAACAATGGTATGATTACAGTCCTTTACTCTGTGGATGGGTTCTGGGTGGTTTGGGGACAGGGCTTAGAGAAAGATATGATTATTATTGTATATCCTTTTACACAGTTAATTATAGTCTACATCTAGTACAAACTTAAAATGTAATTTACTAAAATATTATCATTGTAAAAATACATTAGAAAAAAGTCACTTCAACTACCTCTACCTTGAATAAAATGGACTCTATTGAATTTGTTGCCTTGGGAATTCAATTAGATCTTACTAATGGGGACTATTTATTTTATCCCCTCACTATGATCCAGAACTAATTAATACTCAAAAGGAAAACTAATATGGAAATTTAAAAAGAAAAATGTAAATGTTTGAATGTCTCTGGCTAGGATATTTATTTCTCAGTCATTTGTAGTCATATACAGATAACATTACCTTTTTTATAGAACCAAATATTACTTTTATTCTCTCAATTTAGGTCAAGAGTGGAAAAATTAAGCTGTATTTATGATGGTAATTTTAACTGCCTAGTAAAAACTACTTAAGTACAGTATTGCTATAATTCACAATGTTGTGGTTTCAAAGGATTATAAATATAAAAAATAGGGAAATACAGTGGAGCATATTCTCTGCCCTGTTTTTCTTTTCTTTCTTGTAATCATTGATATGACAATCTGGTGGGTTGAAAATACCCATTAAAGAGCTCCTATTAAATTGTTTATAACTCTTACAGCATAAAGACATATGTGGCTTTCATTAATATATCAAAAATTAAACACTTACTATGTGCCTGGAATTTATCTGGGAACATTGTAGAGGATGTAAGTTCAATAAACAATTTAAATGCCCTCAAGAACCTCACTCTTAATTAGAAGCGATGAAACACTAAGAAAAAAAAAAATAAAAGTGCCAGAGAAGTAAAGCAGATAAAAGATAAACCCTGGCTTGGCTCAAAGCAAATTTTAGAGAGTAGGTATTATGTGTTGAGTTGGGTCCCCAGAAATTATGTCTTTTATACCCTAACCCCTATGCCTGTGGTTATATTCCAATTTGGGAATGGGTTGTCATTGTTATGTTAATGAAAGCAGGATCAGTGTAGGGTTTATCTTGAGTCAATCTCTTCTGAAATATAAGAGATTAAACAAGCAAGTAGAGCAGAGATCAGAGGAAGAGAGATGCCAAGTCATGTGAAGATCATCCAGGAGCAGAAGCTTAAAAGAGACAAGGATCTTTCCTCATAGCCAACAGAGTCAGAAATCCTTCCCCTAGAGCTAGCACCCTGAAGTTGAACTTCTTGGCTTCTAAACTGTCAGAAAATAAATTTCTGTTTGTTAAAGCCACCAACTTGTGGTATTTCTGTTATAGAAGCACTAGATAACTAAAACAGAATTTGGTACCAAGAAGTGGGAGTGTTGCTCTAACAGATACTTAAAAATGTAGAAGTGTTTTTGGAATTTGGTAATAGGTGGAAGCTGGAATTATTTCAAGGTGCCTAGCAGTAAAACGTTAGATTGCCTTGAAGAGACTACTGACAGATTTATGGACATCAAAGGCAATTCTGGTGAGGGCTCAGAAGGAAGTGAGGGGCATTTTTATCATCTTAGATAATACATATGGCACCAGCAACAGAATGTTGCTAGAAATGTAGACATTAAGTACGCTTTAAAAGAAAATGATGAAAATGTGATTGGACAATGGAAGAAAGGTGATGCTTTTTATGCAGTGACAAGGAACTTGTCTGAAATATGTTCAAATGTTTGGTGGAATGTAAACTTGTAAGTGATGAATTTGGATACTTAGCTGATGAGCTCTCTAAGTAAGATCTTAAAAGGACCACATGGTTTCTCCTTGTTGCCTATAATAAAATGCAAGAGAAAAGAGATGAACTTAAAAGTGAACTGTGCAAACTAAAAACAAAACTTAAAGATTTGGAAAATTTTGTTGTACAAACTAAGAACACATATCCTAGAATTTTAAACAAGGACGTGGCTATACAATCTTTTGTAAAAAGATTAAGCCCGCCACTGATGGATCTAATCAACTACCACAGCAGAAAACTCATCAGCTTCGACTAAAGGGAAGAGAGAAAAAACAAAAGGAAAGAGCTTTTTCTCCGGCTCTTGGAATTTTACAAGCAGAAAATGGACCAAAGGAGCTAAGACTGCTGTCCTTCAAGAAAAGAAAAGTATCATCCCTGGTGCAACTTGGAGATCAGCAGAACTGTTGGAAGGAGCAAGGGAAGCAAGTCCATGGTCTCCTGGATCTCAAAGGGTAAGATCACAGCCTTCTAGGTTTCAAAGAGTCAGTTCCAGAGTGTGAGGCTGCCATTAACATATGCCAAGATGATTGGGCTGCCATCCAAAGCAGAGGAGGTAGGGCTGCCATTATCAAGGCGCAGAAGAAAGGGGCCTGCTGGGGCCGAGGGGGTGGGGTTGCCAATCAGATGGACTAGGAGATTGGAGCTACCCAAAACCAAAGGAACAGAGTTTGTGCCCCAGCAGACCTGGAAGGCAAAGCTGAAGACCAGGACATAGATGCATCCACGCAGAATCCAGGGGGCGTGGCCAACTCCCAGAGTCTGAAGGGAAGGGCCATTACCTGAATGGTCTCAGAGAACAGAGGATTATTTTCAAGCCATGAGAGCTAATGTAAATTGTTCTGCAGGGCTTAGGACTTGCTTGATGCCTATTATCCCTTCTTTCCTTCTGATTTTCCCCATTTTTAATGTTTCATCATTTACTTTGAAAACAGATAAGTTGTAATCTGGATTTCATAGGTTCACAGATGGAAAGGAAATTTACCCAGGATGAAATACACTATATTTGATTTAGATGATTCACAAGACAAGATTTTGGACTTGAAGTGGATTTAAGACTTCTGGGATGATGTGAAGGGGTGAATGTGTTTTGCCTGTGACAAGGACATGAATTTTGGGTGGCCAAAGGGTGGAATGTTGTGGGCTGAATTGTGTCCCTACAAAATTTATGTTTAAACTCTAACCTCTATGCCTGTGATATAATCTCATTTGGGAATGGGTTGTTCTTACCTTAATGATGCAGGCCCAGTGTAGGGTGTATTTTGATTCAATCTCTTTTGCAATATAGAAGAAATTAACAAGCAAGTAGAGCAGAGATGAAGGAAGAGAGATGCCAAGCCACATGAGGATCACCCAGGAACAGAAGCTGAAAAGAGACAAGGACCTTCCCCAAGAGCTGACAGAGAGAAATTCTTCCACTATAGCCAGCTCGACGGCAGTGGGTTTTTTTTGGTATAGCCAGCATGCTGAATTCAGACTTCTAGTCTCCTCAACTCAGAAAATAAATTTTTGTTTGTTAAAACCACCCATTTGTGGTATTTCTGTTATAGCAGCACTAGATAACTAAGACAGAATATAACATTACTAGCTCTATTTCAGAAATTAAGATTTTTTGAGATGAAAATATCGAGTAATAGGCTATCTGAGAGAAATAAAATCAAGAAAAACCACATGGAAATACAAAAAACAAAAAAACAAACCCATTGCCTTCAAGTAAATTCTGACTCACAGCGATCCTATACGACATAGTACAACTGCTGCATAGGATTTCCCAGGAGTGCCTCGTGGTTTTGAACTGCTGACTTCTTGGTTAGCAGTCATAGCACTTAGCCACTATGCCACTGTGGTTTCCAAGTAAATAAGGAAATAAAAATTATATTAACTTGCAAATTTTTGGTTTGCAATTATGGTAGAGGAGAAATTAATGGAGATAAATCAAGAAAGAGGGTCCTATTACACCAAAACAAAAACAGAATTTCCAGAAATTCAAGCTGGATACAGAAGAGGACATGCAACCAGGAATACCATTATTGATGCCAGTTGGATCACGGCTGAAAGCAGAGAATACCAGAAAGATGCTTACCTGTGTTTTATTGACTATGTAAATATATTCATCATGTGAGTCATAACAAAGTATGGATAACTTTGCGAAGAATGGGAATTCTGGAAAGCTTAATTGTGCTCATTGAGGGTCTTCATCTTTTTCCCTGACCCTCTACTTTACCAAACCTGTACATAGAACAAGAGTCAGTCATTCAAACAGAACGAGGGGTTACTGCATGGTTTAAAATCAGGAGAGGTGTGCATCAAGGTTGTATCTTTTCACCATACTTTTTCAAAATGTATGCTGAGCAAATAATTCAAGAACCTGGACTATATGAAGAAGAACACTGCATCAGGATTGAAGCACTTACTGATGAAGATCAAAGACCACAGACTTCAGTATGGATTATACCTCAACAAAAAGAAAAAAAAAATTCTCAGAACTGGACCAATAAGCAATATCATGATAAATTGAGAAAAGATTCAAGTTGTCAAGGATTTAACTTTACTTGGATGCACAGTCAACATCCTTGGAAGCAGCAGTCAAGAAATCTAATGATGTATTGCATTGGATGAATCTGCTAAAAAGTTGTTTAAAAGCAAAGTTTTAAAGTTGTTAAAAAGCAAAGATGTCCCTTTGAGAACTAAGGTTCACCTGACCCAAGCAATGGTATTTTAGATTACCTCATATAAGTGAGCAAGCCAGACAATGAGTAAGGAAGACTGAAGAGGAATTGATGCCTTTGAATCATGGTGTTGGTGAAGAATACGGAATGTACCATGGACTGTCAGAGAACAAATAAATCTGTCTTGGTGGAAGTACAGCTAGAATGTTCATTACAACCAAAAAACCCACTGCCGTCAAGTCGATCCTGACTCATAGCGACCCTATAGGACAGAGTAGAACTGCCCCATAATGTTCATTAGAAGCAAGAATTACAAGACTTCATCTCCGGTACGTTGGACGTGTTATCAGGAGGGACCAGTCCCTGGAGAAGGATATAGTGTTTGGTAAAGTAGTTGTTATTGTTAGGTGCTGTGGAGTTTGTTCCAACTCATATCAATCCTGTGTACAACAGAATGAAACACTGTCGGGTCTGTGCCATCCTCACAATCATTGTTATGCTTGAGCCCATTGTTGTAGCCACTGTGTCAGTCCACCTCATTGAGGGTCTTCCTCTTTTCCGCTGACCCTGTAATTTACCAGGCATGATATCCTTCTCCAAGGACTGATCCCTCCTGACAACATGTCCAAAGTATGTGAGACAAAGTCTCGCCATCCTTGCTTCTAATATGCATTCTGGCTGTACTCCTACCAAGACAGGTTTTTTCGTTCTTCTGCAAATAAAGAAGTTCATTCCCCTGGTAAAGTAGAGGGTCAGCAAAAAAGAGGAAACTCAGTGAGATGGATTGACACAGTGGCTGCAACAATTGGTTTAAATATATGCATACCTCTTTTATTGTGCTTCACATTCTTGCGCTTCGAAGATACTGTGCTTTTTACAAACTGAAGAATTGCTGTGGCAACCCTGTGTCAAGCAAGACTATCAGTGCCATTTTTCCAACAGCATGTATTCACTTCGTGTCTCTGTGTCACACTTTGGTAATTCTCAAACTATTTCAAACTTTTTCATTATTATTATATCATCTGTTATGGTGATCTGTCATCAGTGAGCTTTGATGTTACTAGCATAGTTGTTTTGGGGCACCACAAACCATGCTCATATAAAACAACAATCTTAATTGATAAATATTTTGTGTGTTCTGACTGCTCTGCTGACCAGCCATTACCCTCTCTCTCTCACTCTCCTTAGACCTCCCTATTCATTGAGATATGACAATATGAAATTAGGCCAGTTAATAACCATACAATGACCACTACGTGTTCAAGTGAAAGGAAAAGTCATGTCTCTCACTTTAAATCAAAAGCTAGAAATGATTAAGCTTAGTGAGGAAAGCATTTTGAAACCTAAGATAGGCCAAAAGCTAGGCCTCTTGTGCCAAAGAGTTAGCCAAGTTGTGAATGGAAGGGAAAAGTTCTTGAAGAAAATTTCAAGTAAGTACTACATCAGTGAAGACACAAATGATAAGAAATTGAAATAAACTTATTGCTGGTATGGACAAAGTTTTAGTGACCTGGATTGAAGATCAAATTATATAAATTTGCAAGCCATATTATATTAAGTTGAACCAAAGACTAATTCAGAGTAAGACCCTAACTCTATTCAGTTCTATGAAGGCTGAGAGACGTGATGAAGAGGCAGAAGAAAAGTCTGGAGCTAGCAAAAACTGATATGGAAGCTGCAGCAAGTTTTCCAGAAGATACAGCTAATTGATGAAGGTGGCCTCACTAAACAATATATTTTAAATGTAGACCAAATAGCTTTATTTTGGACCAAGATGCCATCTAGGACTTTCATAGCTAGAGAGCAGAAGTCAATGCCTGGCTTCAAAGCTTCAAAGGACAGACTGACTCTCTTGTTAGGGACTAATGCAGCTGGTGATTTTAAGTTGAAGTCAATGTTCATTTACCATTCCTAAAATCCTAGCGTCCTTAAGAATTATGTTAAATATGCCCTGCCTGTGCTCTAAAAATTGAACAACAAAGCCTGGATGATAGCACATCGTTTACAGAATGGTTTATTGAGTATTTTAAGCCCACTGTTGAGACCTACTGCTTGGAAAAAAGATTCCTTTCAAAATATTACTGCTCATTGACATTGCACTTGATCACCCAGGAGCTCTGATGGAGATGTACAAGAAGATTAATGTTTCATGTCAGCTAACAAAATATCCATTTTGAAGCCCATGGACCAAGGACTAATTTCAACTTTCAAGTCTTACTACTTAAGAAATATATTTCATTAGGCTATAGTTGCCATAGACAGTAACTCCTCTGATGGATCTGGGCAAAGTAAATTGAAAACCTTCTGGAAAGGATTCACCATTCTAGATGCCATTAAGAACATTCCAGATTCATGGGAGGAGGCCAAAACATCAATATTAACAGGAATTTGGAAGAAGTTGATTCAAACTGGATGATGTTGAGGAGTTTAAGACTTCAGTGGAAGAGGTAACTGCAGATGTGGTAGAAATAGCAAGAGAACTAGCATTCGAAGTGGAGTGTGAAGACAGGACTGAATTGTTCCAATCTCATGATAAAACTTTAATGGATAAGGAGTTGCTTCTTATGCATGAGCAGAGAAAGTGGTTTCTTGAGATAAAATCTACTCCTGCTGTGATCGTTGTTTAAATGACAACAAAGGATTTAGAATATTACATAAACTTAGCTGATAAAACAGCAGCAGCGTTTGAGAGGCTTGACTCCAATTTTGAAAAAAGTTCTACTGTAGATAAAATGCTATGAAACAGTGTTGCATGCTACAGATAAATCTTTCATTAAAGGAAGAGTCAATTGATGTGGCAAACTTCAGTGTTGCCTTATTTTAGGAAATATTATAGCCACCCCAACCTTCAATAACCATCACCCTGATAAATTAGCACCCATCAACATGAAGACAAGGCCCTTCACCAGCAAAAAGATTGACTTGCTGAAGGATCAGATAATGGTTAACGTTTTTTAGCAATAAAGTATTTTTTAATTAAGCTATGCACAAATTATTTTTTTTACACATAATGCTTTTGAGCACTTAATAGACTATAGTTTAAACATAACTTATACGTATTGGGAAACTAAAAAAATTGCTTGACTCACTTTATTGTGGTGGTCTGGAATTGAACACACAATATCTCTGAGTTATGCCAGTATAGCAATGATTTTGAGGATGGTGCAAGAATGGTCAAGATTTTGTTCTGTTGTATGTAGGGTCACTTCGAGTTGGCACTGACTCGAGGGCACCTGAGAACAACAACACTGGGAAAGAAAGATGAAACAATAATTTATAAGGTTAAGAGATTAAAAAAAATAATAATTTAGAGTCAGGAGAGTTGCACCTTTGTGAATACGTTTGTGCATGTGTTCTAGGTTAGTGCTTATAACGTTTCCATCCAGTGGTACAAATATATCCATTGAGAAAGCAACTATCCTGAAGTTAAAAACAGATATTAAGATAGTAGCAAAATTTTATCAAGGAAATTCTAATTCTGATAATCGATGATGTCACTCTCTTTGAAAAAAAATTAGCATGTGCTATCATTTGTCAGCAAGGAAGTACTGGCAATTTAAAACAAGAAAACAGGCCACACAAAAAAATCCACAACAAACAGTCATATTTATTTGATATATTGTTTATCCTCAGGATATCTGTAGTTTTAAATTGCATACATATAGAATAAAATTTTCTTCAAGTAAATTTGTTTCAATTTTGAAGGATGGAATTAAAATGGCATAAATACATTGTAATATTCTGTAAAAAGAATTTGACTTTCAGAAGTTCTGTCGTTTGAGAAGCTAGTTGTAAGCACCATGCATTTGGAGAAGGATTAGTGAAGCAAAGTAAAATAAAAATACAAGAGAGTCTATAGCCATGTTAGATCCTGAGGAATTCTATAAGAAATGGAACAAAAACACAGGCGAGAGATTATTAGTCCTAGAAAAATGGTAGTGGATTTTCTTCTCTTGGTGCAGGAGAGAGGGAAGAGAAAGTAATTTAAATGACATTTGTAGTTCTCCCTAATTTCTAATTTACTGCCCTGTTAATATTATGCCTTTTTTTTTTTTTTCATTAAGTAAGAGTTGTTTGTAGATGCATGTGGTCAGAATGGAGCCCTGGTGGTGCAGTGGTTAAGCTTTTAGCTGCTAACAAAAAGGTCGTCAGTTTGAATCCACCAGCCACTCCTTGGAAACCATATGGGGCAGTTGTACTCTGTCCTATAGGTTCTTTACGACTTGGAATAGGTGTGACACAATTTTTTTTTTATGGTCAGAGTAATTTTTGCTATATCAGTATATCATAAGAAGTTGTTGACTTGATATGGAGAATTAAATGATACTTGCCAAGTAATAGAAATATAATCTCATTGTACTTGGGATTTCTAATTCTCATATTGACATTTCATTACTTTCTAAATAGAATCTGTAGCACTTAACCTCTTTCTGTATATCTGTTTTTTTGAATAGTTATATATAAAATAGTTATAATAATATGTATCTTTCTCACCAGGGTGCTTTAAAGTTAGTAAAGCGTTTAGAAGGTAGAAAGACTATATTAATGCTCCATATTCATATTCATGAAGAGGCTGTCTTAAAGTAATACTGTCAAAATAAAAACATGGGCCACTTCTTTGCACTTTGATGTTCAAGATGTCCTTGTGCAGCTATGCTGGTACCCTTACGTTTTTTTTCTACCTTTATTTTTTCTTTCTTCCATCTGTGTAGAGATAAGTAAATAAAAGACCTAGAGCTCTTACTCTAAATTTCATCTAAGTGTCTTTGATCTGTAGACTTAAGTAATTAATCTTACCTTAGGGTATTTAAGTAAGTTGAATGCCTTATTAAACACTTAAAGAACTCCACAATATAGGCTCTTAACACATTAAAGATAATTAAAAGTGATTAAGGTGCCAGTCACTAATGTCAAATCATAGCAGTAATATATGAAAGTATTTCAAGAATAGTGGAAACAGACAAGGGAAGAAATATTTTTCATAGTACCGAGGCATTAAAAAAGACAATGACTCATTGCCAATATCTTGTAATAACTAGTAAGGACTACAAAAATCAATAGTTCTATTTGATTAGACTGGATTTTACAGATTGTTGGTGAAACAAAGTTTGGCAATCTGAAGTAATTACTAGGATTGATATTTTAGTAGTATGCCACAAAAATAATGGAGATTACATTGCATTTTCAAAATTGTGAAGGCTCTGATATTCTGTCTGAATGGATTTAATTTTGTCAACGTTGTATAAGTAAAAAAACAATTTCTGTTTTCTAGAGAGAGAATATAGTAGTTAGCAAGGGGATTTATGTCTCGAATTAAAATTGAAAATTAACTTACATGTTGTCAATATCTGTTTCTCAAATAATCATCTCAGGAACACTTTGTTTTCTGATTTGTGGTTATTATGTTTATGTTGTTTTAATGAGGTATAAAAGAATGAGAATGGCCACATACAACCTATCAAGTAAGCAAGCTGTATATGTTGTTGATGATAGTGGTGGCCGTAGAGTCAATTCCGACTCATAATGACCTTATAGGACAGAGCAGGACTGCCCACAGGGTTTCCAAACAGCAGCTGGTGGATTTGAGCTGCCAACATTTGGTTAGCAGCTCAGCTCTTAACCATTACTCCACCAGGGCTTCATGTTGCACACACACACACACACACACATATATGTGTATATGCATAGCTTATCACATATGTCACTTGCTTTCTTTAATACGATGATCAAGATGATGGATTACGTGTGCCTACAAGTTATGTGTGTCAGTTTGTGTGTATGTTCAGGATCAGATTTTTCTATCATCTGCTGTTAGTTAAATTTATACATATATGTGTGTAAATAAAGTCTATTATCTATTTATATCTTACCTGTTGATATTGAGATAATAGAAAATCTATGATTCCATAAAACCGTTCAGTCTAAATAAAACATAAGGTTGATTTTGGTGTTAATATACAGTAATTTTTCCTCTTAGGTTATGTGTTATGTTGCTTGATTTTTTTAATTTTATTTATATTGTTATTGTTGAAAACACGCACAGCAAAACTTACACTAATTCAACAGTTTCTACGTGTACCTTTTAGTGACATCGATTACACTTTTCAGTTGCACAACCATTCTCATCCTCCTTTTCTGAGTTGTTCCTCCTTCGTTAACATAGATTCCCTGCCCCCTAAAGTTACTATGTAAAATTTCAGTTTGGTGTTGTCAATTTAATCCCACAAACATAGTTCTTAAAAGAGCGTAATGCTCAAGGCAGATATTTTTTATGAGTTAAGCTAAACCATTGTTTGGGCTTAAGATTTCAGGGGGATATTTTTGGTTTAAGTTTTAAATATCATCTCAGGGCAATAGTTTCAGGGATTCATCCAACCTTCCTGGCTCCAGGAAGTGTGGAGTCCATGAGAATTTGAAATTCTGTTCTGCATTTTTACCTTTTGATCATATTCTTTTACAGCATCTTTGATGAAAATGTTCAGTAATGGTAGCTGGGCATCATCCAGTTCTTCAGGTTTCATGGCAAAGGAGGCAGTTGTTCATGGAGGCAATTAGCCACACATTCCATATCCTCCTCCTATCCCTGACTTGCCTTCCTTTGTTGCTCCAGGCAGAGAGAGACCAACTGTTGTGCGTTGCATGGCTACTTTCAAGCTTTTAAGACCCCAGGCAGTAAACAATGAACTAGGAGGTAGAAAGGAGCACTAAACATGGTATTAGGCCAATATACTGTGATGTTCCATGAAAGCATGACCCTAAACCTTCAAACCAAATTCCATGAGGTTTTTGGTTGTACAGAAGTGGGTTCAGCAGCTACTTTTTTTTTTTTTGTAAATATATCTATCACACAACTTTTCCAATTCAACTTTTTACAGATGTATAACTTATTGACAAAAATTACAAAAATAGCCTGTGCAACCCTACCCATAATCAATGCAAGATTTCTATCACCATTAACCCTCCCTTTACATTTCCCTCTCATTCCTAGGTTGCTTGATTTTAATAGCTTAACTTTGGAATTTTCCAAAATTTTATTCTGTATTATTTCTCATCTCTATCAGAAATTTCATACAGTTCCTTAATACGATTCCTAAATCTACATCTCCACCTGAAGCACTTTCTCTGGGTCTTGATCTGCATTTCTGTTTTGAATATTTCCACCGAGATATACAAGTGATACTTTGTAACAGTAGATTTTTTCACTGTAAGCAACAGAATAATGAATCTAATGAAAGTAATAGAAATAAAAAGAAAAATTATCCAGAGGGAATTACTTACCTTCAAAGAATTGAAGCCAAATGTGAAAAAGTAGACATTTGAAAGAACAGAAACCAAAGCAGTTTGAGGTAGTTGGTAGCAGAAATTACTGAATAATATCTTTAGCTTGTCTATATTAGAGTGGATCAGCTTCACTTTTTTTGTTTCTTCTCTTCTAGCATCACCTACATGAGAGTCAAATTCCCAAAATAAGAGTTTCATTATTTATCTAAGGCTACAAACATGCCCTTTGACTTATAGCAGAGGGCAGGGCAGGGTGATACATAATTCTACCAAAATCGACCCATAATGGGGAAGAAATAATATCCCAAAATGGAGAGAGGAAGCTGGCCAACTTAAAACAACAGATTTTCACCACACACTCTATTTCAACGTTTCAAAATCAAATTAGACTCCCTTATAGCTTACAAATTGTGACTGTGCCTGTATCCCTTAGCTCAGGTATTAGCTGTACCATTTACCAGTAACACTGAGTTTCAGATTCAGAATCAAGCTGACTCTATCATACCTAGTAATAATGAATTGTCATAGACATTTATTAGAAAAATCTAGCTACTTTCTAAATTTATTCTTTTTTTACAATTTATTTTTGAATAATTTTAGTCGCTCAGAAAATTTGCAATAATTGTACAGAGAGTTTCATGAACCTTCTTCTAGCTATGAGTCAGCAGTCAGTTCATTTAAATTCACACCTTGTGTCTTGACTCAAGTTTGTGGGCTGTGGGTGAATGTTAACTTAGTTTCAAAGACTTTGAAGTTGTCTTCTTGTCCACCCTTCTATGTGCCATTCAGAGGCCAATCTGAAATCTGGGTAGGATTCTACAATGCATTACAATTCTCAAAGGTTATGCTGTATTGATGCTGGTTAGTTTCACAAATAAGCCATTCAGGGTTCTGCCCAGAGCTTTATATACAGGCTTAAATATGAACTTGGAGGGGTATCACTTTTTTTCTTTCTTTCCTGTAGTACAGGGTGGGATGTACCCCACAGTTTCTACTTCCATCTCTCTGGTGGTAACATCAGTTGGAATGGTTGACAGGACTCCCCTCTAAGGTCTGTGTTGCTGCTGTACCTCTTGAGGAATATGAGGGTGCTGTTTTCACTTATATTCTTTTAGTGCAGGGACAGAATGACACACAGCACTTCCAACACTTGTAAGAAGGGGGACAGACAGGGCTGCTTTTGTGGTGTTCACTGAAGTTTAGTAGGTATAGTCAAAAGTGTTCCATACTGCAAAATGTCCTCTTTTCTTTTTTTTTTTTTTTTGGTATTTGAACAGACAGAATGAGATTTTCTTGGGATTTTTATTTTATCATTATTATTTTTGTGGGAGTCCGCACTAGTTAGCAGTTCAGGGTACTAGCCAATCTACCACCCAGCCTGGAGTATTTTGAAAAAAAAAAAAAAAACCACTGCTATCGTGTCGATTCTGACTCATAGCAACCCTATAGAACAGAGTAGAACTGCTGCATAGAGTTTCCAAGGAGTGCCTGGCAGATTTGAACTGCTGACCTCTTGGTTAGCAGCAGTAGCACTTAACCACTATGCCACCTGGGGAGTATATTCAAGGGGGAAAAAAAAAAGCTACACACAAAACAAATATTCTAGATAGCCAGCTGGTTTATCCATAAGGGTTATAACCAGTCCACCTTCTTTTCTACATCTTTCATATTGTTGTTATGTCAGGTGTCATCAAGTTGGTTCTGACTCATAGTGACCAAATATCTTTCATAGTCTTCTTATAACAGCTCTCTGTATTTTGTCAAGGTTTTTATTTGTATTTAGCAGTAGGAATTGGTTGGAATGGGGGAGTCCATGATAAGATTTCAAGTGACAGAACACAAAGAAAAAAAATACAACATAGTAATAATTTAGAAAAGGGTTGAAAAAGCTCAACATGAAATGAAGTACACAGGAAATTTTACATCAAAAAAAATTTAAACTAGGAGTTGATGCCAAGATGGCACCCTAGTGAGATGCACTATGCCATCCCTCTCCACAAAGACCTGAGAAACAAAGTGAAACACAGATGACAGTCCTGGAATCCTAAGCATCAATTGAAAGGATACAAAATCAGATCAAACACTGATTGAAAGAAGAAACTGAATGAGAACATTGAACAAGGAAAGAAACAAGGACAAGGTGCCCTGCCAGCTGCCCTGGCACAGCGCGGACATCTAATGACACAGCCAACTGGGATCCTGGCTGAGGAGCACAGAAAGGCAGCATCATCGAGCACCCAAGAGGAGACAGAGAAAATGTGTAGAAGCAGCTAGAGTGAAGCAAGTTACCGATTACTGGCTGTGCCCAGTGGGAAGTACACAGGCATTGCAACCCACTGACCATAGGAATGTGCCCCCGTCTCCCCACCTTCTTGGTGATTCATGAAACAAATTCCCCCATCTCTACCTCCCAGACCACCGGGGACCTTAGTACGAACGAGATCTTCCTTTTTTTTTTCTTCTTTTTATTTTTCCTTTTCCCCGTCCTCTCACCCAGCCTTGTTCACTGCCACCTCCCTGCCTACCAGGCATGGGGCAGAATGAAAGAGAGCCCCTCTCTCACAGGATAGAGCACTTGTGTGCCCTCGGCCATTTGCCCCAACCCTACCCCACAAGAGAGCACCTGTACACTCACTGGTCACCTGCTTCACCACTTCTCAGACACTCCCCTGCTGGAGACAGTGCCTTACACCCTCTAGCAGCCTACCCAGCCATGCCCCCACGGGAGAGTATTTGCATGCCCTCCAGCCACATGCCCAGCCCCTGACGCTCTGCAGAGAGGACCTATGTACTCTCCTGCCACCAACCCCATAAACTGTCCTGCAAGAAAGAGCACCTACACACATGAGGCTGAGCCCCCTACACCTCCCATCATGGAGAGAGCACCTGCATGTTCACCCATCTGCCCACACTGACCCTCTCCAACCAGAGATTGTGCCTGCAGTCTCTGGCTGCCCACTTAGCCATTCTCCTACAAGAGAGGACACCTGCACTTTCTCTAGCAGCCCATCCCACTACTTCCCCACTAGGAAGAAATGCTAATGGAACTACCTGGTAAGGAATTCAAAAACTTATATACAGGGCTCTAAATCAGATCAAGGAAAACACAGACAAAACCCTAGAAGAATTCAGGAAAACAATACAAGAGAAAAAAATGACAAAATAAATAGACAATTAGAAACCACACAACAACAGTAAATAGAAATCCAGAATATCAAAAAAATTCAGAAATCAATAACTCAATGGGAGAACTTAGGCGTAGAATTGTATCAAAGGTAGATAAAATCAGCAAAATTGAAGGATGAACATTCAAAAAACAAAAAGAATGAAGAAATCCTAAGAGTTATGTGGGGTATTTTCAGGAGGAATAACTTACACATGATAGGAATCCCAGAAAAGAAGTAGCCAAAAAAAAGAAAAAAAAAAAAGCACAGATTTGCTGGCAGAAAATATCATGAAAAACAAGAAGTTACCTCCATACTGGAAGCTCAGTGAACCCTATAGAGGATAAACCCATTGCCATCAAGTCAATTCCAACTCAAAGCAACCTTATAGGACAGAGTACAACCGACCTATGGAGTTTCCAAGGAGTGCCTGGTCGATTAGAACTGCTGACCATTTGGTTAGCAGCTGTGGCACTTAACCACTAAGCCAACAGGGTTTCCTATACAGGATAGACACCCCCCCCCCAAAAAAAATCAGCAAAACTTATCATAATCAAACTTTCCAAAATCAAAGACAAATAGAGAATCCTGAAAGCAGCTCAGGAAAAACAAAATGATACCTATGAAGAGAAACAAATAAGACTAAATTCTGATTACTCAACAGAAACTGTGTTGGCAAGAAGGCAATGGGATGATGTATATAAAACCCTGAAAGAAAAAAAAAATGCCAACCAAGAATTTTATATCCAGCAAAATTGTCTCTCAAATATGTTTGCAGGAGGTGGGGCCAAGATGGCGGAGTAGTCAGACGCTTCCAGTGAACCCTCTTACAACAAAGACCTGAAAAAAAAACAAGTGAAATGATTACATTTATGACAAGCTAGAAGCTCAGATCATCAAAGCCAAAGTCAGAAAATGGACTTAGTAGCAGGGGGAAGGAGAGACAGTTCAGAAGCAGAGATGCGTTGCCAGACCTGAATCTCCGGGATCCCTCAGGCACCATTAGTGGGAGCGACTGTAGCGGGCTAGTGGTAACATTCGGCTGCAGTTTCCTCAGGGAGAAACAGCCAGCCGCACAGCCAACTCACACCTCCAGAACCAGAGAAGAATGATGCTATTGGCAAAAGCTGAGTGCTTGCGTGTATTTTACCCTGCTCCCAGCCCCCAAGCCAGCTTCAGTGGCTGTCAATTTCCCTGGGCCTGAGATAGGTTTTATTGTGTGCCTTCAGTCATTCTCCTGGCCTTGGAGAAGGAATAAATTCACAACTGGGGAAAAGATACTCTGCCAGCTCCACTAACCTGGGGAGCTCCAGACAGAAGCAGTTCCTGTCCAGGCATAAATAGTCCATGGACTTTGAATGCCTTTCCCCCCTGCAGGGACCTTATGGGCCTATTTCAGGAAAATAGGCCTTTGTTGGCAGACTACAACTGTTTCAGCTGTGCAGTGGAGATGTGGGTGTTTGATGTTTGACACCGCTTTGCCCACTAAACAGGGTTCTCACCTACCCACATCAGGGGCCTAAGGACTGGTGGCTCCACTCAGGGAACACAGACACCCACGACAGGGATCCAAGGATAACTGGTATGTGCCGGTCCTTACGAGCAAAAGCACTGGGTGCCCAAGGTCCATCTGCAGAATCCCCCCATCTGTGTGCTCTAGGGAACAGGGATGTGGTTTCCTCACAGACACTCGGGGGAAGACTGTCAGCCCCCAGCCTTGTTCAGAGCGTGACCTACTGCTACAGCCAGACACTGGAGCCTACACCAATCAACCCTGCCCCTCTAAGACTGTAGGACGGAGCCTGTACCATGCACTAGATGACCAACTACCTGGACACCTGAGCTGAATCCATAAAAGAAAAGTGAATGGGCTCCTAGGCTTATATACCTGGTAAGAGCTCTAGCCATCTGGTGACAGACGTTAGAGTTTCAAAGGCAAAAATAATCAATCTAGCTCACTCAAGCAACCTATCTGGATATATCAAAACAAAACAAAGCAAGAAGCTAGGTTATAGTAAGCAAACATTAAAAAAAACTAATATGGTAACTTATAGATGGCATGGACACAACAGTCAATATCAAGTCACATAAAGAAGCAGGCCATGATCACTTTGACAAGCTCTCAAAACAAAGAATCAAGGGATATTCTGGATGAAGATGCATTCCTGGAATTACCTGATGCAGAATACAAAAGATTAATATACAGAACTCTTCAAGACATCAGCAACAAGATCAGGAAGGAGATTAGGCAACACACAGAACAAGCCAAGGAACACACAGATAAGGTAGTGGAAGAAATTAAAAAGGATATTCAAGAATACAATGAAAAATTTAATAAGCTGCAAGAATCCATGGAGAGACAGCCAATCAAAAATTCAGAAGATTAACAATAAAATTGTAGAATTAGACGACTCAATAGAAAGTCAAATGAGGAGAGCTGAGGATGTGGAAGACAGAATTGGTGAGAGTGAAAACAAAGCACTTGGCACCAATATTTTTGAAGAAAAAGCAGATAAAAGAATTTAGAAAAGTGAAGAAACCCTAAGAATCATGTGGGAATCTATCAAGAGAAATAACCTACAAATGATTGGAGTACCAGCACAGGGAGGGACAACAGAAAATACAGAGAGAATTGTTGAAGATTCATTGGCAGAAAACTTCCCTGATATTGTGAAAGACGAGATGATATCAATCCAAGGTGCTCATTGAACTCCATGGAAGGTAGATTTTAAAAGAAAGTCACCAAGATATATTATAATCAAACTTGCCAAAACCAAAGATAAAGAGAGAATTTTAAGAGCAGCTAGGGATAAACGAAAAGTCATCTACAAAGCAGAGTCAATAAGAACAAGCTCAGGCTACTCAGCAGAAATCATGCAGGCAAGAAGGCAGTGGGATGACTTATATAAAGCATTGAAGGAAAAAAATTGCCAGCCAAGAATCATATATCCAGCAAAACTGTGTCTCAAATATGAAGACAAAGTTAGGATATTTCCAGATAAACAGAAGTTTAGGGAATTTTAAAAACCAAACCAAAGCTACAAGAAATACTAAAGGGAGTTCTCTGATTAGAAAATCAATAATATCAGGTATAAACCCAAGACTAGAACTCTCAACAGAGCAATCAGATGTCAACCCAGACAGGGAAATCATAAAAATAAATCAAGATTAAAAAAATGCTCAAAACAGGGAAACAGCAATGCCATTATGTAACAGAAGACAACATTAAAATGATAAAGAGGGACTTAGATACATATTCATAGACCTTTCATATGCAGAGGAAGAAAAGGCAATATAAAAAAATAAAAGTTAGGTTTAAGCTTAGAAAAATAGAGGTAGATATTAAGGTAACCACAAAGTAGACTAACAATCTAACTTATCAAAACAAAATACAAGAAAAAAATAGAGACTCAGAGGAAACAAAATCAATAACAACGAATAACAGGATAAGACAATATGTAAATATAAACTCCTCAGGGCAAAAGTTTAAGTGGGAAAAAGAAACTGTCAACAACACACAAAAAAGACATCAAAATGACAGCACTAAACTAATACCTATCTGTAATTAAGTTGAGTGTATATGGACTAAATGCACCAGTAAAGACACAGGGAGTGGCACAAAGGATTAAAAAAAAACATGATACATCTATATGCTACCTATAGAGACACATTGTAGGTTTGGAGACACAAACAAATTAAAACTCAAAGGGTAGAAAAAAATATATAAAGAAAACAATAATCAAAAAAGAGCAGGAGAGGAGGAGCCAAGATGGCAGACTAGACAAAGACCTGAAAAAACAAGTGAAACGAGTATATTTGTGACAAGCTGGGAGCCCTGAGCATCAAAGGCAAGCTTGGACAATGAACTAAGGGGCGGGGGAGGAAGAGGCCAATAGAAGTGGTGAGGACCTGAATCATGGGGAGCTCTCAGGCACCATTCCAGGAGTGGGGGGGATGGCGGCAGTATGCTGCTACTAGCATTTGGCCTCAGTTTCCTCAGGGAGAAGCAGCCAGCCACACAGCCTACTCACACCTCCGGAACCTGAGGAGAACGGCCCTCTTGGCAAAAGCTAAGTTCTTGCGTATAATTTTACCTTGCCCTCCCCACCCCCAAGCCAGCTTCAGCGGCTGAATCCCTGGGGCTGAGATAGACCCTGGTGAGCACCTAGAGCCATCCTCCCAGGCTTGGGGAAGGAAAAAATTTGCAACTGGGGCAGGGAAAAGATAATTTGCTAGCTCCATTAACCAGGGGAGCTCAGGACAGAAGCGGCTCCTGTCCAGGCATAAACCATCCATGAACCTTGAGCACCTTTCCCTTCTGCATGGACCTGTCTGGGCCTATTTCGGGAGAATAGGCCCTTGTTGGCAAACTCCAACCATTTCAGCTGTGCGGTGGAGAGGAGGGTGTTTGACATTTGACATTGCTTTGCCTATTAAACAAGATACTCACCTACCCACATCAGGGACCTAAGGACTGGTAGCTCCACTCAGGTCACCCAGCCACCCGTGACAGGGGTTCAAAGATAACTGGTACCTCCCAATCCTTACAACCAAAAACTTTGGGTGCCCATGGTCCCTCTGCAGAGCCCATCTACCAGCATGCTCTAGGGAACAGAGACACGTTTTCCTCAGAGACACTTGGGGGTTGGTTCTCAGCCCCCTGCCTTGTCCAGAGCTTGACCCCCTGCTGCAATCAGATACCAGTATATAAGCCAATCACCCCTGCCCCTCTAAGGCTGTAGGACAGTGCCTGTACCACACACTTGATATCGGCTACCTGGAAACCTGAGCAGAATTCATACAAGAAAACTGAATGGACTCCTAGACTGATATAAGTAAAAACAGCTCTAGCCAGCTGGGGAAAGGGCACCAGAGCACCAAAGGTGAAAATAATCAAGCTGGCTCACTCAAAACAAAACAAAACAAAGCAAGAAGCTACAACACAGTAAGCAAGCATAAACTAATAACTTATAGATGGTTCGGCGACAACAGTCAATACCAAGTCATGTAAAGAAACAAACCATGATCACCTCAACAGATTCTCAAAAAAAAAAAAGAATCCAGGGATCTTCTAGATGAAAGTGCATTCCTGGAATGACCAGAGCCAGAACACAAAAGTTTAATATACAGAATCCTTCAAGACATCAGGAAGAATATGAGGCAATACACAGAACAAGCCAAGGAACACACAGATAAAGCAACTGAAGAAATTAGAAAGATTATTCAGGAACATAATGAAAAGTTTAATAAGCTGGAAAAATCTATAGACAGACAACAATCAGAAATTCAGAAGATTAACAATAAAATTACAGAATTAGATAACTCGATAGGAAGTCAGAGGAGCAGAATTGAGCAAGTAGAAGCTAGAATTTCTGAACTTGAAGATAAATCACTTCGCACTAATATATTTGAAGAAATATCAGATAAAAGAATTAAAAAAAATGAAGAAACCTTAAGAATCATGTGGAACTCTATCAAGAGAAATAACCTACAAGTGATTGGAGTACCAAAACAGGGAGAGATAACAGAAAATACAGAGAAAATTGTTGGATTTCTTGGCAGAAAGCTTCCCTGATATTGTGAAAGATGAGAAGATATCTATCCAAGATGCTCATCGAACTCCACATAAGGCAGATCTTAAAAGAAAGTCACCAAGACATATTATAATCTAACTTGCCAAAACCATAGATAAAGAGAATTATAAGAGCAGCAAGGGATAAATGAAAAGTCACGTATGAAGAAGAGCCAATAAGAATAAGCTCGGACTACTCGGCAGAAACCATGCAGTCAAGAAGGCAATGGGATGACATATTTTAAAAAATTGAAGGAAAAAAATAGCCTGAGAAGAATCATATATCCATCAAAACTGTCTCTTAAATATAAAGGTGAAATTAAGACATTTCCAGATAAACACAAGTTGAGGGAATTTCTAAAAACCAAACCAAGAGTACAAGAAATACTAAAGGGAGTTCCTTGGTTAGAAAATCAATAATATCAGGTATCAACCCAAGACTAGAACACTGGGCAGAGCAACCAGAAGTCTACCCAGACAGGGAAATCAAAAAAAACAAAGCAAGATTATTAAAAAATAAATAAATAAAAAGCCCAACACAGGGTAACAGCGATGTTATTACATAAAAGAAGACAACATTAAAATAATAAAGAGGGACTAAGAAATGTAATCATACACCTTCCATATGGAGAGGAAGATACAGCAATACAAAGAAATAAAAGTTAGGTTTAAATTTAGAAAAACAGGAGTAAGTAATAAGGTAACCACAAAGGAGAAAAACTACCCTACTCATCAAAATGAAATACAAGGGAAAAATACAGACTCAGCAGAAACAAAATTAACGACAACAAATATGAGCAAAGGACAATATGTAAAGAAAATCTACTCAGCACATAAAATCAAGTGGGAAAAAGAATTGTCAACAAAACACAAAAAAAGACATCAAAATGATAGCACTAAATACCTATCCATAATTACCCTGAATGTAAATGGACTAAACAAACCAATAAAGAGACAGAGTGGCAGAATGCATTAAAAAACAAGATCCGTCTATGTGCTGCCTATAAGAGACACACCTTAGACTTAGAGAAACAAACTAAAACTCAAAGGATGAAAAAAATATATCAAGCAAACAAGAATCAAAAAAGAGCAGTAGTGGCAATATTAATTTCTGACAAAATAGATGTTAAAGTTAAATCCATCAGAAAGGATAAGGAAGGATGTTATATAATGATTAAAGGGACAATACACCAAGAAAAATTTTTTTTTTTTTTTTTTACACCAAGAAGATATAACCATATTAAATATTTATGCACCCAAGGACAGGGCTGCAAGATACATAAAACAAACTCTATCAGCATTGAAAAGTGAGATAGACAACTCCACAATAATAGTAGGAGACTTCAACACATCACTTTTGGAGAAGGACAGGACATCCAGAAAGAAGGTCAATAAAGACACGGAAGATCTCAATGCCACAATCAACGAACTTGACCTCATAGATATATACAGAACTCTCCACCCACCAGCAACCAAGTATGCTTTCTTTTCTAGTGCACATGGGACATTCTCTAGAATAGACCATATAGTAGTCATAAAGCAAGCCTTAGCAGAATCCAAAACATTGAAATATTACAAAGCATCTTCTCTGACAATAAGGCCATAAAAGTGGAAATCAATAACAGGAAAAACAGGGAAAAGAAATCAAACACTTGGAAACTGAACAATATCCTGCTCAAAAAAAAAAAAAAAAAGACTGGATTATAGAAGACATTAAGGATGGAATAAAGAAATTAGAGGATCCAATGAGAATGAAAACACTTCCTATCAGAACCTTTGGGGCACAGCAAAAGCTGTGCTCAGAGGCCAATTCATATCAATAAACGCACACATCCAAAAAGAAGAAAGGGCCAAAATCAAAGAATTATCCCTACAACTTGAACAAATAGAAAGAGAACAACAAAAGAAACCCACAGGCACCAGAAGAAAACAATAAAAATTAGAGCTGAACTAAATGAAACAGACAACAGAAAAACAATTGAAAGAATTAACAAGACCAAAAGCTGTTTTTTTAAAAAAAAATCAGCAAAATTGGTAAACCACTGGCCAAAGTGACAAAAGAAAAACAGGAGAAGAAGCAAATAACCTAAATAAGAAATGAGATGGGTGATATTACAACAGACCCAACTGAAATTAAAAGAATCATATCAGATAACTATGAAGAACTATACTCAAACAAATTTGAAAACCTAGAAGAAATGGATGAATTCCTAGAAACACACACTACCTACCTAAGCTAACACAAACAGAGGGAGAACAACTAAATAGACCCATAACAAAAGAAGATATTGAAAACTTAATGAAAAAACTCCCTACAAAAAAAAAGCCCCTGTCCGGATGGCTTCACTGCAGAGTTCTACCAAACTTTCAGAGAAGAGTTAACACCACTATTAGTAAAGGTATTTCAGAGCACAGAAAAGAACGGAACACTACCAAACTCATTCTATGAAGCCACCATATCCCTGATACCAAAACCAGGTAAAGACACCACAAGAAAAGAAAATTATAGACCTATATCCCTCATGAATGTAGATGCAAAAATCCACAAGAAAATTTTAGCCAATAGAATTCAACAACATATCAAAAAAAAAAAAAAATTCACCATGACCAAGTGGGATTCATACCAGGTATGCAGGGATGGTTCAACATTAGAAAAACAATTAATGTAATCCATCATATAAATAAAACGAAAGATAAGAATCACATGATTTTATCAATTGATGCAGAAAAGGCATTTGACAACGTTCAACACTCATTCATGATAAAAACTCCCAGCAAAATAAGAACAGAAGGAAAATTCCTCAACATAACAAAGGGTATTTATACAAAGCCTAACAGCCAACATCACCCTAAATGGAGAGAGCCTGAAAGCATTTCCCTTGAGATTGGGAGCCAGACAAGAATGCCCTTTATCATCACTCTTATGCAACATTGTGCTGGAAGTCCTAGCCAGAGCAATTAGGCTAGATAAGGAAATAAAGAGCATCCAGATTGGCAAGGAAGAAGTAAAAGTATCTCTATTTGCAGATGACATGATCTTATACATAGAAAACCCTAAGGAATCCTCCAGAAAACTACTGAAACTCATAGAAGAGTTCAGCAGATTATCAGGATACGAGACAAACATACAAAAATCAGTTGGATTCCTGTACACCAACAAAAAGAATATCGAAGAGGAAATCACCAAATCAATGCTACTTACAGTAGCCCCCAAGAAGATAAAATACTTAGGAATAAATCTTACCAGAGATGTAAAAGACTTATACAAAGAAAACTAAAATACACTTCTTTAAGAAACCAAAAGAGATGTACATAAGTGGAAGAACATACCTTGCTTGTGGATAGGAAGACTTAACATTATAAAAATGTCTATTCAACCAAAAGAGATCTATACATTTAAAGCAATTCTGATCCAAATCCCAACAACATTCTTTAATCAGATGGAGATACAAATCAACAACTTCATATGGAAGGGAAAATGACCCCGGATAAATAAGGCATTCTTGAAAAAGAAGAAAAAAGTGGGAGGCCTTACTTTACCCATCACAGTAGTCAAAACAGCCTGGTACTGGTACAACAACAGATACATAGACCGATGGAACAGAATTGAGAATCCAGTCGTAAATCCATCCACATATGAGCAGCTGATATTTGACAAAGGCCCCAAAACAGTTAAACGGGGAAAAGACAGCTTTTTTTTTTTTACAAACTGTGCTGGCATAACTGGACATCCATCTGCAAAAAAATGAAACAAGACCCATACCTCACTCCATGCACAAAAACTAACTCAAAATGGATCAAAAACCTAAATATAAAATCTAAAACAATAAAGATAATGGAAGAAAAAATAGGGACAAAGTTAGGAGCCCTAATACATGGCATAAACAATATACAAAACATTATAACAAATGTAGAAGAAAAACTAGATAACTGGGAGCTCCTTAAAATCAAACACCTATGCTCTTCCAAAGACTTCACCAAAAGAGTAGAAAGACTACCTACAGACTGGGAAAAAGTTTTTAGCTATGACATTTCTGATCAGTGACTGATCTCTAAAATCTTCATGATACTGCAAAAACTGAACTACAGAAAGACAAATAACTCAATTAAAAAATGGGCAAAAGATATGAACAGACACTTCACTAAAGACATTCAGGTAGCTAACAGATATATGAGGAAATGTTCACTATCATTAGCCATTAGAGAAATGCAAATCAAAACTACAATGATATTTTATCTCACTCCAACAAGGTTGGCATTCATCCAAAAAACACAAAATAATAAATGTTAATAAATCATGGTATATTCACACAATGGAATACTACTCATTGATAAAGAACAGTGAGGAATCTGTGAAACATTTCATAACATGGAGGAACCTGGAAGGCATTATGCTGAGTGAAATTAGTCAGATGCAAAAGGAAAAATATTATATAAGACCACTATTATAACAACTTGAGAAATAGTTTAGTCTGGGAAGAAAACATTCTTTTGTGGTTATGAGAGGGGTGAGGGTGGGGGATGGGAGGGGGGCATTCACTAATTAGATAGTAGTTAAGAACTACTTTAGGTGAAGGGAAAGACAGCACACAATACAGGGGAGGTCAGCACAATTAGACTAAACCAAAAGGAAAGAACTTTCCTGAATAAACTGAAAGCTTCGAAGGCCAGTGTAGCAGGGGCAGGGGTCTGGGGACCATGGTTTCAGGGGATATCTAAGTCAATTGGCATAATAAAATCTATTAAGAAAACATCCTGCATCCCACTTTGAAGAGTGGCGTCTGGGGTCTTAAACGTTAGCAAGCAGCAATCTAAGATGCATCAATTGGTCTCAACCCACCTGGATCAAAGGAGAATGAAGAATACGAAGGATACAAGGTGATTACAAGCCGAAGAGACAGAAAGGGCCACATGAACCAGCGACTACATCATCCTGAGACCAGAAGAACTAGATGGTGCCCGGCTACAACCGATGACTGCCCTGACAGGGAACACAACAGAGAACCCCTGAGGGAGCAAGAGAGCAGTGGGATGCAGACCCCAAATTCTCATAAGACCAGATTTAATGGTCTGACTGAGACTGGAAGGACTCTGGTGATCATGGCCCCCAGACCTTCTGTTGCCCCAGGAAAGGAACCATTCCTTAAGCCAACTCTTCAGACATGGATTGGACTGGACAATGTGTTGGAGAGGGATGTTGGTGAAGAGTGAGCTTCATGGATCAGGTGGACACTTGAGACTGTATTGGCATCTCCTGCCTGGAGGGGAAATGAGAGTGTGGAGGGGATTAGAACATGGTGAAATGGACAAGAAAAGAGAAAGTCAAGGGAGAGAGTGGGCTGTCTCATTAGGGGGAGAGTAATTGGGAGTGTGTAGCAAGGTGTGTATGGGTTTTTGTGTGAGAGACTGACTTGATTTGTAAACTTTCACTTAAAGCACAATAAAACTTACTTAAAAAAAGGAGGAATGGCAATATTAATTTCTGACAAAATAGACTTTAAAGTTAAATTCACCACAAAGGATAAGGAAGGATACTATATAATGATTAAAGGGACAATATACCAGGAGGATATAACCATTTTAAATATTTATGCACCCAATGACAGTGCTACAAGATATATAAAAAAACTCTAACAGCATTGAAAAGTGAGATAGACAGCACCCCCAGTATGTTAGGAGACTTCAAAGCACCACTTTCAGCAAAGGACAGAACATTCAAAAAGAAGCTCAGAAAAGACATGGAAGACCTAAATGCCACAATCAACCAACTTGACCTCATAGGCATATACAGAACACTCCACCCAACAACAGCCAAGTATACTTTCTTTTCCAATGCACATGGAACATTCTCTAGAATAAACCACATATTAGGTCATAAAGCAAGCCTTAGTAGAATCCAAAACATTGAAATATTACAAAGCATCTTCTCTGATCAAATATGTTTGCAATATTAGGATATTTCCAGATAAACAGCAATTAAAGGAATTTGTAAAAACCCGACCAATCTCACAAGAAATATTAAAGAGAGTCCTTCAGTTAGAGAGGAGCCCTAGTGGTGCTGTGGTTAAGAGCTGCTAACCAAAAGGTCAGTGGTTCAAATCCACCAGCTGTCTTGGAAACCCTATGGTGCAGTTCTACTCTGTCCTATAGGGTTGCTATGAGTCAGAATCTACTCGACAGAACACATTTGGTTTTGGTTTAATCACATAGAGAAACAGTACCATCAGACAACCACCAGAGATTAAGACACACGTCAGTATGGCCCAAATAGTAACCAAGATAAAGAATTCTTAAAAGTAAAATAAAGCTACAAGTCTGAATAAATGGAACTGAGGCATCAATATGAAAATGACAACTTCAAAATAAAAGGGGGATTAAATGGTGTGGTTGAAAAACGTCCATATGGAGAAGAAGTTGAGGTGATAACAAGATACTACAGATTGTTTTAAACCTAGGAAGATAAAAGTAAATTTCAAGTTAATCATAAAAAAATTTAAAACAATCTCCTCACAAAAAGAAAACCATAAAGATGCAATAGACACAAAATCAACAATAATGAAGAAAATTCATAAGCAAAAAAAAAAAAAAACCTCAGTATAGAAAACCAAGTAGAACAAAGAAACCATCAATACCACAGAAAAAAAGAGTGCAACAAAATGATAGCAGTTTAGTCACACCCACTGATAATCACACTAAATGCAAATGGGTTAAGTGTACTAGTCAAGAGACAGAGGCTGGGAGAAAGTGTAAAAAAAAAAAAAGACCCAACAATATGTGGTCTACAAAAGACACACCTTAGACACAAAGATATAAATAAGGTAAAAATTAATGGATGGAAAATCCACCACAAACAACAAGAGCATTAATAATGATTAAAGACTCTAAACACCAAAAGGACCCAACCATAATAAATATTTATGCATCCAGTGACAAGGCTCCAAAACACATAAAATAAACTCTACCCAGTGCTGTCGAGTTGACTCCGACTCATAGAGACCCTATAGGACAGAGTAGAACTGCCCCATAGAGTTTCCAAGGAGCTCCTGGCGGATTCGAACTGCTGACCCTTTGGTTAGCAGCTGTAGCACTTAACCACTATGACACCAGGGTTTCCAAACAAACTCTAGCAGCATTGAAAACAGAAATAGACAGTTCCACAATAATAGTAGGAGAATTTAACACACTGTTTGTGATAAAGGACAGAAAACTAAAAGAAACTCAACAAAAATAAAGAATATCTAAATATCACAATCTACAAACTTGACTTCATAAATATGCACAGGACACTCCACTCAACAGCAGCACAGTACACATTCTTCTCCAACGCACATGGATCGTTCTCCAGAATAGACCATATTTTATGCCACAAAGTAAGCCTCAATAAATTAAAAATATTGAAATAGTACAAAGCATTTTCTTTGATCACGATGCTATAAAATTAGAATTTGATAACAAGAACAAGAAAAAAAATCAAATATGTGAACACTGAATAACATCTTGCTCAATTAACAAAAGAAAAGATGGAAAAGATGCAAATACCCCAAATAAGAAATGAGATGGGTGACATTATGACAGAACCAACTGAAATAAAAAGGATCATAAAAGGATATCATGAAAAATCATACTCCAACAAATTTGAAAACATATAAGAAATGGACAAATTTCTAGAAACGCACAACCTACTCAAACTAACACAAACTGAATTAGGAAAACTGGACAGGCACAAAACAAAAGAAGAAACTGAAGAAGCCGTTAAAAAATTTTTCTTTTTTCTAAGAAAAAATCCCTGGCCCAGACAGCTTCTTCACTGGAGAATTCTACCAAACATTCATAGAAAAGCTGATACCAATTCTACTCAAACTATTAGAGAACATAGAAAATGAAGGAATACTCCAGTATGCACTCAATGAAGGCAGCATAATACTGATACCAAAGACACCACAAAAAAAGAAAATTAAAGACCAATACCCCTTATGATTATAGGTACAAAAAATCTCAACAAAATATCAATAGAATTCAACAGCGTATTAAAAAATAATAATGATACATCACAACCAAGTGAGTTTCATACCAGGAATACAAGGATGGTTCAAAGTTAGAAAATCAATTAATGTCATTCACTACATAAATAAAAGGACAAGAATCATGAGATCACCTCAATCAATGCAGAAAAGACATTTGATAAAGTCCAACACCCATTCCTGGTAAACATTCTCAGCAAAATAGAAACAAAAGGGAAACTCCTCAAACATAATTAAGGGCATAGACTCAAAACTAACAGCCAATGTTATTTTCAATGGAGAGAAACTGAAAACTTTCTTTTTGAGAATGGTATTCAGATAAGAATGCCCTTTATCACCACTTGTGTTCAGTATTGTACTGGAAGTACTAAAAAAAAAAAAAGAGCAATATGGCAAGAAAGGGACATAAAGGGCATCCAAATTGGTAAGGAAAAAGTAAAACTAAATCTACATGCAGATGGTATGATCATAAAAGAAAAAAAAAATTTTTTTTTTTATTTACACAGAAAATTCCATAGACTCTACAAGAAATTCAGCTAAGTGGCAAGGTACAAGATCAACATACAAAAATCAGTTGGATTTTTCTACACTAACAATAAGAGCTCTGAAAAGAGAATCGGGAAAACAATACCATTTACAATGGCCCTCAAAAAGATAAAATACTTAGGAATAAATCTAAATATAGTTGTAAAATACTTATGCAAAGAAAACCATAAAACACAACCACAAGAAATCAAAAGAGACATAAATAAATGAAAAAAAAAGTCATGTTTATGCATAGGAAGGCTTAACATTGTGAAAATCTCACTAGTACCCAAAGTGATCTACAGATACAACACAATCTTGATTCAAATTCTAACAACATTCTTTTATGCCCTGGAAAAACTAATTGCCAACTTTTTATGAAAAGGAAAGAGTCCCCAGATAAGCAAAGAATTACTGAAGAAAATGAATAAAGTAGGAGGCCTCACACTACCCCATCTCAGAATCTACTATACAGCCACAGTAGTTAAAACAGCCTGGAACTGGTACAGCCACAGACATAAAGACTAATGCAACAGAACTGAGAACCCAGAAGTAGTAAATACATCCATCTACATACAGATGGTATTCGACAGTCAAAGTACATTAAATGAGAAAAGTCTCTTTAACAAAAGGTGATGACAAAGCTGAATATACATCCATAGGAAAATGAAACAATATTCAGACTTCACACCATACACACACACACACACAAACACAAAATGCATCAAAGACCTAAATGTATAACTTAAAATTATAAAGATCATGAAAGAAAAATTAGGGATAAAATTAGGGGCTCTATTATGTGGCATAAATACCATAATAAATATAACTAATAATATATAAACCAAAGCACCTTCACCAGAAGAATAAAAAGAGAACATACAGACTGGGAAAAAAATTTTGGCTACTACATATCTGACAGGAGGCTAATCTCTAAAATTAACAGAATGCTGCAAGAAGTCAACAACAAAAAGGCAATTAAACATGGGAAAAGGCATAAGCAGATACTTCACCAAAGAAGATATTCAGGAGACTAACAAACACGTAATGGGATGTTCACAGTCATTAGCCATTTTTGTTAAGTGCCCTTGAGTTGATTCTGAAGCATAGTGACTCTACGTACAATGAAACGAAGCGCTTTTCACAATTGTTGTACTTGAGCCTGTTGTTGCAGTCACTGTGTCAGTTCATCTCATTGAGGGTCTTCTTCCTTTTCAGTGACCTGCTGCTTTACCAAGCATGATATGCTTTTTCAGGAACTGGTCCCTTCTGATAACATGTCCAAAGTACTTGAGACAAAGTCTCGCCATTCTCACTTCTAAGGATCATTCTGGCTGTACTTCTTCCAAGACAGATTTTGTCCTTCTTCTGGAAGTCCATGGTATATTCAATATTCTTAGCCAACACCATAATAGAAAGTCATCAATTCTTTGGTCTTTATTTACTGTCCAGTTTCTGCATGCATATGAGGCAATTGAAAGTATCATGTCTTGGGTTAGGACCATCTAATTCCTCAAACTGACATCTTTGCTTTTCAACACTTTGAAGAGTTCTTTTGCAGCAGATTTTCCAATGCCTTTGATGTTTTGACTGCTGCTTCCATGGGCATTAATTGTGGATCCAAGTAAAATGAAGTTCTTGGCAACTTCAATATTTTCTCTGTTTATCATGATGCTACTTCTTGATCTAGTTGTGAGGATTTTTGTTTTCTTTATGTTGAGGTGTAATCCAAATGAAGGCTGTAGTCTTTAAACTTCATCAGTAAGTGCTTTAAGTCTTCTTTGCTTTCACAAGCAAGGTTGTGTCAACTGTATATAGCAGGTTGTTAATGAGTATATCTCCAATCATGATGCTCCATTCTTCTTCATGTAGTTCAGCTTCTTGGATTATTTGCTCAGCATGCAGACTGAATAATGAATAAGCTGGAAAATGAATAAGAAAGACCAGAGAAGAATTGCAGCCTTTGAGTTGTGGTGTTGGCGAAGAATATTGAATATACTACGGACTGCCAAAAAAATGAACAAATCTGTGTTAGAAGTACAACCAGAATGCTCCTTGGAAACAAGGATGGTGAGACTGCGTCTTACATACTTGGGACAGGCTGTCAGGAGAGATCAGTCCCTGGAGAAGGACATTGTGCTTGGAAGAGAACAGGATCAGCAGAAAAGAGAAGGACCCTAAATAAGGTGGATTGACACAGTGGCTGCAACAATGAATTCAAGCATAACAATGATTGTAAGGATGGCTCAGGACCGGGCAGTGTTTTATTCTGTTGTGCATAGGGCTCCTATGAGTCAGAAACGACTCGACAGCACCTAACAACAACAACAACAACAGACTAAATAAGTATGGTGAAAGGATATAACCCTGAAACACACCTTTCCTGATTTTAAACCACATAGTTTTCCCTTGTTTTTTCAAATGACTGCCTCTTGGTCTGTGTACCAGTTGCACATAAGCACAATTAATTATTCCGGAATTCCCATCCTTAGCAAAGTTATCCATAATTTGTTATGATCCACATAGTAGAATGCCTTTGATCCAGCAACCCCACTCCTACGTATATAAAACGTATATATCCAAGAGAAATAAAAGCTGTAGCATGAATAGACATATGGACAGCCATATTCATTGCAGCACTATTCATGATAGCAAAATAATAGAAACAACCTAAATGCCCATCAGTGAATGAATGGCTGTACATACTGTGGAATATACACATAATGGAATACTACACAACAATTAAGAATAATGAAGACTCCACAAAACATCTCACAACATGGATGAATATGGAAAACATTAATCTGAATGAAATAAGCCAGTCACAAAAGGATAAATATTGTACAAGACTGCAATTATAAAAAGCCAAGAATATGTTTACACACAGAAAGAAACATTCTTTGACGGTTACCAGGGAGTACAGAGGGAGAGAGGTAGAATCACTAACTAGATAGCAGACAAATGTTAATTCTAGTGAAGGGTAAAGTAATACACAATATGGGAGAAGTCAGCACAACATGACCAAGGCAAAGGAAGACACCAAGATTTACACAAGAATAAAGGGCAACTACAGTAAATGTTATAATGTATACAATCCACAACAACAATAACAATCAATAATTTTAGATTAGATACTTGGGCTAGTATGTGTGTCAAATAGGTAAGGGGCATCATGCAGTATACTTATGTAGATATGTAGGTATGTTTGTGGCTATTTCTATGTACATATTGTAAAAGCTGCATGTATACTCATACATATAATGAGCATATGGGGACACAGTTACAGAAACTACTTAGGCATCAGAACTGAACCACTGGACATAAAGTCTAAGAACCGTAGTCTCGGGGGGCATCTAGGTCAATTGGCAAAACACAGACCATAAAGATAATGTTCTACACCCTAGTCTGCAGAGCAGCATCAGAGGACTTACTAAATGGTCATCTGAGAAGATAATTTTGATCTCTTCCCACCAGGAGCAAAAGAGAACAAAGGAAACCAAAGACCCAAAAGGCAACCCAAAGGACTAGTGGCGCATGTGAAACACAACCTCTTCTAACCTGAGACCAGAAGAGCTATATGGTTCCTGGCTGCTGCTATCAACCACTCTGACCGGGATCACAATAGAAGATCCCGGGTAGAATGGGTAAAAAATGTGGAACAAAATTAAAAAAAGAAAAAATAATAAGACCAGACTTACTGATCTGAAAGAGACTGGAGGAACCCCCAAGGGTTTTGCTCTCAGACAACCTTCTGACTTGAAACTATAGACAGTCCTGAAAACCACTTTTTAGTCAAATAATAAATGGGGCTATAGGAGACCAAAAGAGCAGCATAAGACAGGGAGGGATAGGGAAACTAGACTAATGGAAATGAGGAACCCAGGAGGAAATGAGGAGAGAGCTGACACATTGCTGGGATTGCAACCAAGATCATGAAATGATTTGTATAAGAAAAGTTGGTTGGAAAATTAATTTCTATGTAAACCTTCACTCACACACACAGAGTAAATTGGAAATTTTAAAGTGTAAAAAAATAAATAAACTAAAAAGAGCTACTGAATTTCCCAGCGTTAATGTGAATAGAAAAATAAATCTCAATAAAGTCAACACACTCTTATTTGGATGAACATATTTTTCCTGTTTTAGAGATTCAAAAAAGAAATTTATTATTTAAATCTCTTTTATTTCATTAAAAATGATTTAAAAAATTAATAGTATATCATTCTGGTATAACTCAACATAATTAGTCTTCATAGGATCATGATGTGAAATTTGTATAGAAATGTACATGGATTTTGAACAACATGGAGGTCAATAGTTCAATTTTCAGTTTAAAAACAAAATTGAAGTTGTCCTGTAAATGACTTTGTGTATTTGCTTTTCACTTGTAATGAAATATATAGAGAAAATAATAATTTGTAATTTAATATAAAAGACAGCATTATATACACAATACATGTAATTGCAATATCAGAAGTCCTCAGATTACAAATTAATTCGGTTCCTAAATCCATTTTTAAGTCGAATTTGTATGTAAATTGAAACAGTTAAGTATGGTTTGTGTCTAACATTAGTTGGTCAAATATTTGTCTGAGTATATAATATACAGTGTAGGTTTCTATGCATTAAAAAACATTAAAGAAACACTTTCGGATACACTAAAACATGTTCAACATTATAATACAGTAATAATAATAATTATGTTTTGACGCACATCTCAAAGTAGTGCCAATTTGCTATTATGAATCATTGCATGTACCTCAAATATTTAATATAATAGACTTTATGGGGGTTGGTTCATAACGATGGGTTGTATGTAAATGGTGCTTTTGTAACCCAGGGATTACCTGTATAGTTGCATCTTAGCCTAGGGTTTAGTTATAAAATCAACATGTGAGGAAAAATTACCCTGAGGAGTAATTTTGAAATTATCTCAAGCAGGAGACATATTAGACAACTACAGAAGTGACAATCATGAGTATGCAAAATGGGAAGATATTATTTCCCTAGTGGATAGAAGAATAGATGTTCTTAAGTAGGAGAAAGTATGGCTGTTAGGCTTAATTTGTATGTTTTCTTCTGGTTTCTTCTTTATTTTTAGTGAAATAGGAGATGAGGTCATCAGCTGAGTATCTGGAAAGAACAGGAGATATTGGAAGGATTAGGAGAAAGAAGAGGGAATTAAACAATAGTTTATGAGAGTGGGAATTTAATTGACAAAGAAAAAGTAGTAAGATTGAAGGGAGGTTCTAAGGAACCACTAGAGTTAAATGTTCTAATGTCATAGACTTTTGCTCAGATTTTTACTTCATGTCACTCCATTTCCTATTTGTAGAATTGTTAGAAGAATCTCTGATGGATCTAAGAAGCTATGAAATCACACCATAAGCACAATGATTCTACTCTGCCTAACCTAGAGGGAACTTCTTTATTACTTTCCTGCTTATTTTTGTTTACTTTGAATTTCTTGAGATAAAATGCTATCCTATTATAAAATTATTTCATTATTTTTTTTTCTTACAGTACATCAATTAAGTAGGTAGAGTCTACACATTCTTTCTAGATTCCAGGTTCCTAAGTTGTAAAATGAACAGCTGAAAAAAGAAAAAAAGAACTCCATACTTCTAGGTCTAAAATAGTGTGACGCAAATTAAGAAAAACAGTGTTATCACCCTACATGATCTTAAAAAAATATATTATTAAGGGAAAGATATATATTACCAATAAATAATGTTATACACCATATTTGCTTTTTTTTAATATTAATGCAATCACTTTTAAAACATGTTTCAAAAATCAATATATGTCTTTAAAACAGATCTCTCCATAAATTGAATTATTCAATTGGGCCTCATTAGAAAAAAAATTAATTAAAGTTTAATATTCTATAACATTTTCATATAAATATATCATTTAAGGCAGAGTGCCAAAGTGGGTTATTTTTACCCAAAACATATCACATTAATAGGTTGTCTTAGGCTGGGTTCTCTAGAGAAGCAAAACCAGTAAAGTATACAGAGAGATTTATATCAAGGAAACAGCTCATGAGATTGTAGAGGTTGGAATGTCCCAAGTCCTTGAATCAGGATAGAGGCCTTTCCCAATTCGCAGAGCAGCAGCAGCTGGTGAACCTGAGATCAGTGGATCAGAGAGCAGGGCTCCTGCTCAAAGGCTGTGAAGGTCGAGGGATCCCCAAGTTTGGCAGGTAAGGCTGCAAGGTTTCTCCTGATTCATGTAGCTGTGGGGACTGACTAACCCAAGATCAGCAAGTTGGAGAGCAGGACTCTTATTCACAGACTATGAAGATGGATGAGTCCCAAGATGAACAGATAAGCTGCTAGCTCAAGTCCCAAAAACCGGAGGTCAGACAAGAGACAGCTGCTGGATCCAGAACAAGCCAACAACCTTGGCAAGGTGAACGGGAAGGAAGTAGGTGGCGTAAGGCGGAGAGATGAAGGCTGAGGGGATGATGAGCTGCCACAGACCCCATCCCCACTGGTACCACTCAGCAGATTCCATCATGGGAGTGATCACGTATCAAGTTTCAACAGGGACCTGAGCACAATATTAAACAACTGCCAAAACACTGAGAATCACGGCCCAGACAAGTTGACACACGATCTCAACCATCACGCAGGTATATATCAAGGTGTGATTTATAAAGTTATCAGAGTTCTGGAACATTAATCTAAAGAAAAAAAATAGTCAATTTGATATCCTATTAATTATAAGATAAAAAAAATTTACACAGTATCTTTGCATCTTCATTGTTTAAGGAGTTTCATTTCTTAATATGAATATGATCAGATTGTTGCAGCTTATTGTCTTAAATCATTTTTTCTAGTTTTGACTCTTTTACACATATTTACTGTATTAATTTCCCATGGTTACTATAACAAATTACTACAAGCTTGGTGGTTTAAGGCAACAGAAATTTATTCTTTCACAGTTTTGGAGGCCATTGGTCCAAACTATATCTTAAGAGGCTAAAATTAAGGTGTTGGGAGGGTTTCACTCCCTCTGGAGGCTCTAGGGGAGGATTTGCTCCTTGCCTCTTTCAGCTTTTCCTGGCTGTCTGCATTCCCGGACTTGTGGCCACATTATTCCAATCTCTGCCTTCGTGGTCAAATTCTCTTCTCTGTCTTTCTCAAAATTCATTCTGCCTTCCTCTTATAATTGTGATTACATTTAAGTCCCACTTGGAAAATCCAGAATAATCTCCCCATGTCAAGGTTCTTAATTTAATCATGTCTGAAAAGTTTTTTTTTTTTTTCATATAAAGTAGCATTCACAGATTCTATGGACAATGGATCGCTTTGAGTGAAAGTGGATTATTCAGTCTACCATGTCCACTTTCATAGAAAGCAGAGTTTATTTTCATCAGAGACAACCAATTTACAATCCATAAAACAGGGCTCTGACCCTCCCAGACCATCATTCACCAGTTACATGTGTGCCTGAGCTTCTCATAAACCGAATGGATGTTGACAGTTTGGCATTTTTGTTTTACCCCTGTGTTTTATGCAGTACACCTCCCTTGTATAGAATATTGGGCTTAATTTGCCCATGTGACTTAAAGAATTGTTCAGGATCATCAGGTCTTAATGGGAAGAGGAGGTAGAATATAGTGTTTTTCTGGGACTGTATACTTCAGTATGAGGTATACAATGACATGGTATAAATATATTTTTATTATGATTTCATGGATAATGAACCATTCATGCCTCTTTGCAAATAGGTGTAATATACTACAAGACTGTCAGATCATGAAATTCTCACTCACACTGTTGTAAATTGCTTGGAAAAGGTAAATAATTTTCAGATCCTAACAGTAAGAAAACATCAAAGACCTTGGTTGAACATGGAAAAAGTCAGTAAGATGTATGAGATTTAAAAGTATATATATATATACAAAATTTTCCACCTAGTAGTTTGCTAACAAGGTAATACAGCTCTCAAAGCCAAGAATCAAGAGCAGTGTGAATTCTTGCTATAATAACATAGTAAAATGTTTTTTAGCATTTCTTAGTTGAAAGCAAGGTGGTCCATGCATAGAATTAAATTTTAATAGAACTAGTGTGGCTCATTCTAGAATATTATGAGAGAAGAGAGAGGCAAAGAAAAAGAAGACAGAGGACAGAAAGAAAGGGAAGCAGCAAAGGAGAAGAGAAATCACAGCCTTTGTGTCACTGACTGATACTATTTACAAATATAGGCTCCCCGAAACATACATATAAAGGTAAAACTGGGTTGCTTTGACATGACAGGCAAATTGCTTCTGCATATGATTTTTCATTCCAACGTCATCTTCTCAGAGTCCTTTCTTTCCCTGACCAACTTATCAAAATTTCCAACCCCATTTCTCAACATATTAAATTCCAATTTCCTAACTTAGTTGGTATTTTTATACCAACCACTATACAACATTTAGCATATCTGACTTATTTATCTTACTTACTATTGTTTCCCACAATAGACTATTAGCTCAATGCAAATAGTCTATTAATCTGATTTGTTCATTTCCCCTACCAAGAACATTGCCCCCAAATATTCCATTTTTTATTTATTTTTATTGTGCTTTAGGTGAAAGTTTACAGCTCAAGTTAATTTCTTACATAAAAATTTATACACATATTGTTATGTGACATTCGTTGCAATCCCTATAAAGTGACGGCACACTCCCTGTTTCCATCCTGGGTTTCCTGCATCCATTCAACCAGCTTCTATTCCTTTCTGCCTTCTCATTTGCCTCCGGACAGGAGCTGTTACTTTAGTCTCATGTATGTACTTGAACTAAGAATCACACTCTTCACAAGAATTATTTTATGTTTTATAGTCCAGTCTAATCTTTGTCTGAAGAGTTGGCTTCAGGAAAGGTTTTAGTTCTGGGTTAACAGAGAGTCTGGGAACCATGTCTTCGAGGGTTTCTCTAGTCTCAGTCAAGCCATTAAGTCTGGTCTTTTTATGTGAATTTGAGTTATACGCCACACTTTGCTCCTGCTCCGTCAGGGACCCTCTGTTGTGTTCCCTGTCAGGCCGGTCATTGGTGGTAGCTGGGTGCCATCTAGTTTTTCTGATCTCAGGCTGATGGAACTTCTGATTTATGTGGACCTTTTGTCTCTTGAGCTAATATTTTCCTTGTGTCTTTGGTGTTCTTCCTTCTCTTTTGCTCCAGGTGGGTTGGGACCAATTGATACATCTTAGATGGTTGTGTGCAAGATTTTAAGACCCCAGATGCTACTCACCAAAGTGGGATGCAGAACATTTTCTTAATAAACTTTGTCATAGAAATTGACCTAGATGTTCCCCGAAACCATGGTCCCCAGACCCCCACCCCGATACCTGTCCCTCAAAGTGGTTGGTTGTATTCAGGAAACTTCTTAATTTTTAGTTTAGTCCAGTTGTGCTGACTTCCTCTCTATTGTGTGTTGTCCTTCCCTTCAGCTACAATAATTCTTGTCTACTATCTAGTTAGTGAATTCCCTTCTCCCTCCCTCCCCACCATCGTAACCATCAAAGAATGTTTTTTTTCTGTGTTTAAACCTTTTCTTGAGTACTTATAATGGTGGTCTCATACAATGTTTTTCCTTTTGTGACTGACTGATTTTGCTCAGCACAACGCCTTCCAAGTTCATCCATGTTGTGAGATGTTTTGCAGATTCATCATTGTCCTTTATCGTTGAGCAGTATTCCACTGTGTGAATATACAATTTGTTCATCCGCTCATCTCTTGATGGGCATCTTTTCTGCTATAAAAGACTTTATTTTAAATAATAAAGAAATACATTGTTCATTTAATTAATGACTCTCTGATGTATTGAAAAAAATTATTTTCTAATTAATCGTTAAAATGTGTGTTTTATTGATCACTTGTGGAAATTAGGTCACAAACAGGTCTTGAAATGCAGTGAGCTCTACAATGAGAAAAGGTAAGTAAGTATGAACCATGCTCTAGATTGTATAATATATTAGACTTTAAAAATACTCTAGGCAATTAAAAAGTAAAGGCATATTAAGTTGTCTTAGGTATCTAGTGCTGTTACACCAGAAATACTGCAAGTGGATGGCTTTAACAAAGAGAAATTTATTTTCTCTCAGTAAAGAAAGCTAAATGTCCAAATTTAGGATGCCAACTCTAGGGGAAGACTTTATCCCTCTGTAGGTCTTCTCATCAATGTTCCCCTAGACTTGAAGCTTCTTCATGTAGAGACCCTGGGTCCAACGGATGAGCTCCACTCCTGGCACTGCTTCTTGGTGGTGTGAGGTTCCCCTGTCTCTCTGCTCACTTCTTTCTTTTATGTCTCAAGAGATTGCCTCAAGACACAATACAGTCTTGTAGGTTGAGTCCTGCCTCAGTAACAAAACTGCAGCACATCCTCCCACATTAACATCACAGAGGCAGGATTTACAAGATATAGGAAAATCACACAATACTGGGATTCGTGGCCCAGCCCAAATGATACACACATTTTTGGGGGAAAGTAATTCAATCCACGACATAAGTAATCAACATGTAAGAGTTTAAACTAAAGTTTGGACAATGGAGAAATGTTGTTAGATGCCATCAAGTCTGTTCCAACACAGAGTGACCCTATGTAAAATAGAACTAAACACTGACTGGTTCTGCACCATCCTCACACTCGTTGCTAAGAACCCATTGAAACAGCTACTGTTGTTAATCCATGTGCATTTGAGATGAATGTGTATTCAACTATTGTTGGATTGAATGTCCTGTAACATCACACACATACCCATTGCTGTCGAGTCGACTCATAACTTATAGCAATCCTATGGGACAGAGTAGAACAGCCCCGTAGGGTTTCCAAGGAGTAGCTGGTGGATTTGAACTGTCAACCTTTTGATTAGCAGCTGTAGCTCTAACCACTGTTCGACCAGGGCTCCTCAATGTCCTGTAGATGTCCATTTAGCCTGATCGGTTTATAGTGTTTTTAGTCCTATATTTTCTTGTTGCTTTTCTATTTATCTAATCTATTATTGAAAGTTAGGTATTGAGGTCTTCAGCTGTAATTATTAAACTGTCTATTTCTTCCTCTAATTCTGTCAGTTTTTACTTCATATATTTGGGGGTTCTGTGTCAAATGCACATGTTTATAATTTCTGTATTTCCCAGATGAGAGATCCTCTTATTATTAAAAAAAAGTCCCTCTTATTTCTAGTAGTATTTTTGTTTAAAAATTTTTTTGTCAGAAAAAAATGTTTTCTTCTTTTACTGCTTTCTCTGGAATTAAGTTTTTTTCTGGTGTAACACTATTTTCAATATTTAATAACTTTATTATCTTTAATGATTTTTTCATTATATTTTTGACTTATTTTCTCAGTGGTTGCTCTAGGACTTACCATGAATCTTAACTTATTAGAATTTACTTCACATTTATATTAAATTAATTCCAGTGAGATATAAAATGTTACTCCTATGTAGCTCTGTTCCCTTTTCCCCCACTACCCTTATGCCCTATTGTCACATGTATTAGCATCTGTATTTTACAAACCCAACAATATATTCTTCTGATTATTACCTTATATAGTTTTAACATCTTTAAAGAAGCTAAAGTTAAAAAGAGACTAAGCACATAAATACAGAGCTTGTTATATTATTTATTCTTTACAAATCATGTTCTTTTCATTTATTCTTCAGAAGTTTAAAAATATTTAAAAGTTTTCTGGAAGCATGCCAGGATTTTCCATTTTACAGTCAATATGTGATGCAGAGAGATGCTTCCATAAAACATTTTGCCAGTGAAATTAGGGGTGTCTTAGTTATTTAGTGCTGCTATAACAGAAATAACACAAGTGGATGGCTTTAACAAACAGAATGTAATGCAAGAGATCCTTTAGGGCATCTATTAGTATTACCATGCCCTGTGATTGAAGTTAATGGAAAACTACAGCAACACAATTCCAGCATGACTACTAATGGCCCAGACCCTTCCGAAATGATGATTTGGGTTACCCCACCAGGCAAAGAACCATGACCAGCTGAGGTGCTTGCTGAGGGCAAGAAAAATATGAAAATGGGTGATAGAAGAAGGTAGATCTCAATGCCAGTTGTGGTCACATGACCAGTTACAAAAATGAGAACTGTATTTGTTATGCGTATTTCTTCCTTATGCATGTGTATCATTTATTTTTTGTTTCCTTCACTTACAAAATATAAGATGTAAACAGGGCTAGTGCATTTTCAGCTATCTGCATGCTAGTTGTATACTGTTAGGCAAAAGTTAAACTTTGCAAATGTCTTTATAAAGAGTTTATGGATGGCTTAAAAAGACATGTACAGGTACCAAATTGACAAGGGGTAGACTAAGATCATTAAATTTTGTGTCAACTTGATTGGGCCATGATTCTCAGTGGTTTTGCAGTTATGATGTAGTTTGGCAGTCATGTAATGATGTGATCACCTCTATGACGGAATTTGCTGTGAGTAGCCAATCAGTTGAAAGGGAGTTTCCTTGGGGGTGTGGCCTGTATCCAATATAGGGGGTGTGGCCTGCATTCAATATAGCTTTTCTGGCAAGACTTGTGAACTTTTCTGTCTCTGGACCCTGCCGCTAGCTGTTGTTTGTCTGACGTCCATTTCTTGGGACTTAAGCAAGCAGATTACCTACTGTCTTGCCTGCTGATCTTGGGATTCATCAGTCTCTTCGGCCTGTGAGGCAGAGTCCTGGTGTCTTCTCCAGCCCCTGCAGCTATATGAGTCAGGAGAAGCCGCCAACCTGATCCACAGAATTGGGACTTTACAGCTTCTACAACCAAGTGAGTCATTTCCTTGATATAAATCTCTTTGTAAATATATTTATATTTATTGGTTTTACCTCTTTAGAGAACCCAGCCTAAGACATTTGGTACCAAGAGTGATTCTAGAGAAACAAAATTATAAAGATGAGTTTTCTAAATTGGTTCTCTAGTCTGATTAGTCCTAAAGACGCTGATGACTCTGCTTCCAATAGTAAAGAGGGCACTGCCAATCCATGGCATGAGGTGGAAATAATAGAAATACACAAAACATCACCAACACATCAGGTATTGGTGATAGATGAGGCTTTAGGTGATCTCATGTTTGATACCTTTCTGCAATTTTTTCATAACGAGAAGTATAAGGAAATACTTTCTCTAGACAAAGTGGTGAAAGAAAAGATGAGCTCAGGACTTCAGAGTGAAAGCTCAAGCACTGCATAAACAACAGTTTCCACTTGTGCCTTGAAAGAAAGCCTTATTTCTTGTAGTAACAGAGTTGTTACCAAAACCCAAACCTGTCATAAGAGTGGCTGAATTACAATGTCAACAGATTTCCCAGCCTCAAGGGGTATCTGAAGTTAAAGTGAGGGCATTGATTGGGAAGAAGCAAGATCCTGAAACTTGGGTTGGGTATATATGATCAGATAATCAGGAATCTGAGGACAATGAATCCCTAAATTCCACTGAATCACTCCTGCCAATAGAACCAACCCTCTCTCTCCTGTCTAAAGACATTAATTCATCTTTGTATGCTAAGTCACCCTCCTCAGTAAAATCATTAGCCCCATCCATTCCCATTTAATGAGATTAACCCAGCTGTGTCTGAAAAGCCTTTGTCTGAGTCATTGTCTGGAGCATCATCTGAGGAAGATGTCTTACAAGACAATGTTGAATGTTCTCAAAACACATCCCACTACTCTTTTTGGATTCTAGACCTATAATCAGATTTAAGTCCCAGTAAGCCCCGTGGGGTGAAGTTACAAAGTGTGACCCGGGAGAAGTTATGCTATACTCCAAAAGAGCTGCTTGGGTTTTCTAATAAGTACAGACAGAAACCTGGGGAATATGTGTTACAATAGCTATTAACAGGGTGGGTTATTGGTGCAAGGAATGTAAAGATGGATCAGTCTTAGTTTATTGATATGGGCCTACTAAGCACAGATTCTTCATTCAATGTTTCCGTTTGAGAGGCTAGGAAAGAATCTAATAGTTTATTTGATTGGGTCACTGAAGCACTGACTATGCAGTGGCTTACACTAAATCAAGTTGAAGTACCAGATCAGCTTAGGGAAATGTCATATTAAAGTAAATTTATCAGGTTAGATACACAGACCCACACATAGAATGCTCAGAGGACACACCTTTTACCACATCAGTGAGAAACAAATTTTTGAAGGGAGCCCTGGCATTCTTGAAGACTGCTATGATTGCTATTTTATGTTAGTCAGATTTGACAGTAGGATCTGCCCTAACTGAATTAAGACACTTAACTACGATGAGAATAATTAGACCAAATGGTGGCACTCAACTGATAAAGACAAGGTGGGCATGATTACCATAATGGACAGCATAGTCAAAGCAGTAATCAGAATAATTTGACTCGTATGGATTTATGGCATTGGCTACTCAGTCTTGATGTCCCTAGAAGTGAAATAGATAAGAAACTTAATAAATATTTACTTGATTTGTATAAGTGGGAAAATTCTAGTTCAAGTAAACAGCACTCTAACTTTAATCACCAGAATAGACAGTCACTGCCCCTCAATAAATTCCCAGACTTGGGATAGTTCATAGACCCACAAACCCTTGAATGAAGTGGAGGCCAGCTCCCCTAGAGAAAGAACTTCACTACACTACCAAAGACTTGTACTGTTAATCTTTCCCCCCAGCCTTCCCCAAAGAGATCTACAACGTTTTACGAGAATGATTGTTCACTGGGGAGAAGGAAATAATAAGACTTTTGGGGGATTAATGGATACTAGTTCTGAATTGCCACTGATTCCAAGACACCCAAAATGTCACTGTGGCCCATCAGTCAGAATGGGAGCATATGGAGATCTTAAAATGAAGTCTTAGCTCATGTTCATCTCACAGTAGGTCCAGTGGGTCTCTGAGCCCAAACTGTTGTGATTTTCAGAATGTATAATTGGAATAAATATACTCAGCAACTTGTGGAAACCCCAAACTGGATCCCTGACAAGTGGAGTAATGGCTGTTATGGCAGGAAAAACCAAGTGGAAGCCATTAGAACTGCCCCTACCTAGGAAAACAGTAAACCAAAAGCAATACCATATTCCTGGAGGGACTGCAGAGATTACATTGATAACATTATGCTGATTGGAACTAGTAAGGAAGACGTTTCAATTACTCTGGGCTTGTTGGTAAAACATTTGCATACTAGAGGATGGGAAATTAATTTGACAAAATTTCAGGTGGTTTCCACCTCAGTGAAATTTCTAGGGATCCAGTGGTGTTGGCCATGTTGAAATATGGTTTCTAAAGTGAAGGATGAGTTATCGCATCCAGGTCCTCCCACAACTAAAACAAAGGTATTAATGGCTACTTAACATCTCTGGATTTTGGAGATAGCATATCCCTCATTTAGGTGTGCTATTCTGGCCTCTTTATCAAGTGACTCAAAAAGCTGCTAGTTTTGGGTTGTGTCCAGAACAAGAGAAGGCTCTGCAACACTTTCAGGCTGCTGCACAGGTGACGTTGCCACTTGGGTCATATGATCCAGCTGATCCAATTGTGCCTGAAGAGTCAGTAGCAAATAGAGATGCTGTCTGGAGTCTTTGACAGGCCCATATTGGTGAATCACTGCACAGACCCTTAGGATTTTGGAGCAAAGCCCTGCCATCCTCTGCAGATAACTAAACTCCATTTGAGAAACAGCCTTTGACTTGTTACTGGGCTTGAATATAGACTGACCATTTTGTGGTGTGCCACCAAACCACCATGCAGCCTGAACTGCCCATTATAAACTGGGTGTTGTCTGACCCACAGAGCCAAAAGTTGGACACACACAGCAGCATTCCATCATTAAATGGAAGGGGTATATACAAGATTGGGCCCAAGCAGGGCCTGAAGGCACAAGTAAGTTACATGAAGAAGTGGCCCAATGAGCCTGATCTCTACTTCTGTCACATTGTCTTCCATCTTCCAGTCTACACCTATGGCCTCATGGGGAGTTCTTTATGATCACTTGACTGAGGAGGAGAAAAGTCATGCCCGGTTTACAGATGGTTCTGCATGACATGCAGGCACTACTCGATAGTGGATAGCAGCAGCACTACAGCCTTTTTGTGTTACCTCCTTGAAGGATAGTGGTGAAGGGAAATCCTCCCAATGGGTAAAATGAGCAGTGGACCTGGTTGTTCACTTTTCTTGGAAAGAGAAATGGCCAGAAATTCGATTGTGTACTGGTTGAGGCCAATGATGTGGCTGGATAGTCAGGGACTTGGAAGGAACATGACTTGAAAATTGGAGACAAGGAAGTATGGGGAACAGGTATGTGGATACACCTCTCTGAATGGGCTAAAGAAGTGAAGATATTTGTGTCTCATGTGAATGTTCACCAAAGGGTGACCTCAGCAGAGGAGGATTTTAACAATCAAGTAGATAGGATGCCATGTTCTGTGGAAACCTGTCATCATCTTTCCCCAACTACTCCCATCATTGCCCAATGGGATCATGAACAAGGTGGCTATTACGACAGAGATGGAGGTTATGCATGGGCTCAGCAACAAAGACTTCCACTCACCAAGGCTGACTTGGTTAGAGCCACTGCTAAGTGTCCAATCTGCCAGCCACAGAGACCAACACTGAGCCCTCGATATGGCACCATTCCTTGAGGTTATCATCCAATAACCTGGGGGGAAGGTTGATTATATTTGACCTCTTCCACCATGGAAGGGGCAGTATTTTTTTCTTACTGGAATAGACACTTACTCTGGATACAGATATTGACTTCCCTGCACACAATGATCCTGCCAAAACAAGCATTCATGGGCTTACAGAATGCCTTATTCACTGTCATAGTATCCCACACAGCATCACTTTGAATCAAGGGACACACTTCACAGCAAATGAAGTGCATCAGGGTGGTCCCATACTCACGGAATTCACTGATCTTACCATGTTCTCCATAATCCCAAAGCTGTTGGCTTGATAGAACGATGGAACGTCATTCTAAAGACAAAATTATAGCACCAGCTAGGTGGCAATACCCTTAAGTGTTGGAGCAATGTTCTCCAGGAGGCTGTATATGCTCTAAACCAGTGTCCAATATATGCTGCTGTATCTCCCCTAGCCAGGATTCATGGGTCCGGGAATCAAGGGGCAGAAATTGGAGTGGCACCACTCACTATTATCCCTAGTGATCCACATACAAAATTTTTGCTGCCTGTCCCTGCTCTGCAGGTCTAGAGATCTTAGTTCGAAAGGAAAGAACGCTCCCACCTGGAGACAAATTGCTGATTCCATTGACAGAGAAGTTAAGAATGCCACCTGGCCATTTGGGGCTGCTTATGCCTCTGGATCAACAGGCAAAGAAGCGAGTCACCGTATTGCCTGGAATGATGGCTCCTGATTATCAAGAACAAGTCAGATTGGTATTAAACAATGGAGACAAAGAAGAATATGTCTGGAATGCAGGAGTTCCTTTGCAGCGTTTCTTAGTATTGCCATGTCTTGTGATTAAAGTCAGTGGAAAATTATAGCAACCCAATTCCTACATTACTACTAATGGCCTAGACCCTTCTGGAAAGAAGTTTGGGTCACCCCACCAGGTAAAGAGCCACAACAAGCTGAAGTGTTTGCTGAAGCAAAGGGAATATGGAATGGGTGGTAGCAGAAGGTAGTTCTAAATAACAGTTATGACCACAGGTTTAATTCAACACAGTTCCCATATGTGGCTAGTAGAACTGAACATATTCATAAAATAAAATTTCAAAAGATTCAGATTGTTATTTAAAAAAAGTATGCTACTTTAAATCCGAATCACCCCAAATTCTTCTGATGTGTGAATCTCATATCTGATAATCTATTATGATTTATTTTATTGATGAAATAAAGAGAAATATATTCATAAATAATCTTATTATATTATAAAAAAAATTATATTATAAACTGTGTGAAAATGGGTAGTGTTGTTGTTAGGTGCCATCAAGTCGGTTCCGACTCATAGTGACCCTATGCACAACAGAACGAAACACTACCTGGTCCTGAGCCATCCTTGTTATGCTTGACCTGATTGTTGCAGCCACTGCGTCAATCCATCTTGTTGAGGGTCTTCGTCTTTTCTGCTGGGTAGTGGTAGTGGTGGTAAAATTTAGATTTCTATGACAGTAAGTCTATATACAGCTTCATTTACATCATAAGGTCTGGAAGGGAAAGAAGAAAAGTAATTTACATGATATTAAAATCTATTATTCTTTAAAACCTGCATATGTTTGACCCAGAGAACTTGGTCTATTTTCTAGCCTAATGCATTAATGAATTACTATACCTGCAAATGTAGGCCTGGAGCAAAGAAGTAGCGTGGAGAGCTAAATCATTTTATAGCGTAGACTGGATATTATTGAATATCTGAAGGAAGAAAGAGTTCTTGTAGCCGATGAAACATAGAATGATAGGGTCTAGGAAGAAGAATCTTAATTATTTTATGAACTATCCAGGGACTTTCAAGAAAATGATCTCTAATATTCAGTTTTTTGATTTATACTGATCTTGAAATATTAACCCTCTTTAATTTGCCCGTACCTCTTATATGCTACACTACAGCATATTAATAAGCTAGCCAGAACTATTAAAGCATCATTTTTTGGTTAAAGTTATATTTTATCTTTTGATCTCTTAGACAGACCTATTTAGCCAACCTTGATTTTTCTTCTTTAAAATGTTGTTGTTTTTCGATGCCCTTGAGTCTATTCCAATTCACAGGGACCCTGTGTACAACAGAATTAAACATTGCCCAGTCCTGTGCCATCTTCACAATTGTTGCTATGTTTGAGCCCATTGTTGCAGCTACTGTGTCAATCCATTTCACTGAAGGTCTTTCTCTTTTTTTCTGACCCTCTACCAGTGTGTGACCGTACTGCTCTATTATTAAACTTTGAAAATTTGACGCTTATTTGTTTAAAAAAATATTTTTTTCTGCAAATAGTAGCCAACGAATATGATGTGCAATGAGAAATTACTTAGAGGCACTGATATCCATAAGAAAACAAATCTAATAAAGCCTTTCACTTAAAGAGAGGGAGAGAAAGACAGAGAGATTGTCAGGAGAAAATGCAAGTGCTAGAAAAGAAACAATTATTCTGTAAGATCCAGTATTAAATTAAAATGAACATTATATAGCCTTACAAAGTAATGCAATATAATTTGCAAGGAGGCTTACATTTGATGCCCAAGGTACAAAATTCATCAAATATTTATTCATTTTACATAATGAAGGATATAAAAATTTTAGAAAGGACTCAGCTATTTGTCACCTTGTGGAGGTTCAGGAAAAGCTTACTGATTAATACATCTATGCAGCAACAAATAGGTGGTCTCTGATAAGTCTGATTATTATCATATCAAGTAAATGGCTCATTTATCAGCCTTTGTATACCCTGGCTGTGTCTGCGAGCATGTTGGAGAAAGATAATCACACGGTGCTTGGAACAAACAAATTGGTTCGTTTTTGCTGGTTTTACAATTAGGGGAAAAAAAATAATAATCTGGATAAGATGCTCAAAAAATCTGAGCTAAAAAGGAATTTATTTTCAAATCTAGTAAAAGCCCAGAAAACAGAATCCATAAAGCTCATTATTACAGCCTTTCTAGAACCAACTAGTAAATAATAAATACATATTTTAAAACTAAAACACACTAACATAGCTTGAATTTCTACAATTTTTTCAGTTCATATGCTGAACTTATTAGTGCCCAAATAATTTTTTATTTCCTCAAAGATAGGGAGCATAAATTCAAAGGTTTTATAATAAATGTGCTGTTTTAAAACCAGTAATTACTATATCTTCCACCAATCGAAAACTCTAAATTCAAACAAGTCAAACAAATGCAAAAACAGTAAGTAATCATGTTCCTAGGATATATGTGTGTGTGTGTGTGTGTGTGCGTGCACTTTCACATGCAAATATGTGATTAGGAAGCACCACATTAAAATAATCTTTTTACCTTTCCCCTCGTACATGTGATAAAGCAGTGCATTGTACTAAATCTCTTTAAAACAGCTATGAGTGCATTTGTTATTCATGTTTCGCATGTGTAATTTAATAATCATACATATTCATTAATGTTGAGTGATAATGCTTTGAATTTGCCAACAATTAATGTTCCCAAATTTGAAAGTTAACTTCTATTTTCATTTCTTTCAATCGGGTCTTGTCTAGTGCTTTTAAGATGAAAGAAAATAAAAGACTGAAGAGGTGATATTGGGATAACATGATATACTGAGATAACCCAGAGAATAAAAAACTGAAATTTACACAGAAATGATAAATTCCAGACAACACAGTGAGAAGAGTAACATAACAGTAACCCAGGAGGCAATTGAATCTGAAAACACCTGTCCACACCTGCCCCTACCGGGACAAACTCTTGAATACAAAAGGGTGACATCAAAGTTGCTAATATAAAGTTCATAAGCCTCAGGCTTATCAGCGTATAAGCGTAAGTCAAAATAATTACCTTATGAAATGCCTTCTTCTAAATAATTTTTGAGGGAATGTGCAATTGTTTCCTTCCATAAATCTGCATTTAACTTTGAAATTATCCTTTTTTGAAATGACTACTATGTGTCTACTATTTTGACATAAGCAATGCTCTGCGTAGGTCAATGTCTCTTTCAAAAACTTTATATGTCCTTAGTAGTATTATTCATTTGTGTCTCAGCCAACTTTATATCTAGACTTCTGTGCATTCTAATGGGCATATTCTTATACGTACAAGCCACTACATTCAGACATCACACATGTTTACTACTGTTATGAAATATCAATTAAATGTAGTCACCCAATAAGATCAGGAATCTAAATGGATTTGTGATCCATAGTTTTTATGTTCTTCTATTTAATATGTTTAAATGTAAACTCAATACACTCATGAAGTCTTAGAAATATAAATGCCTAGATACAGTTCTGAAAATGCTAGCACCAAACTGCTGACAGTGGCTCCCTTCTCTGTGTTAGGAATACCCACTACCCACCGCGGTCCAGTCGGTTTGGGCTCATAGCGACCCGTAGAATTTCCAAGGCTGTGGATCTCTGTGGAAGCTGACTGCCACAGCTTTCTCTCATGGAGCCGCTGGTGGTTTCCAAATGCCTATCTTTTGGTTAGCAGTCCATTGCTTTAACTACTTTGCCACCAGGGCTTCTTCCATGCTACCTTCAAACTTTGTTTTATATATTTTATTATTGCTCAAATCTTGTATTATTCATCTACTACATACACAGTGGAAACCCTGGTGGCGTAGTGGTTAAGTGCTACGGCTGCTAACCAAAAGGCTGGCAGTTCAAATCCCCTAGGCGCTCCTTAGAAACTCTACGGGGCAGTTCTACTCTGACCTATCAGGTTGCTATGAGTCGGAATCGACTCGACGGCAATAGGTTTCTTGGTTTACATACGCAATTAAGTAAATTCTGAAAAAATGTTTCAGAGGTCCAATTTTCTCATGTAGATTGTAACATAGGGATGAAAATGTGTTGCCATAAGTGTACTTTTTCAGGAATGTATGACATTCTTTTATTCCCAGTGATTCACTTGTTGTAGTGATTTAGATATTTTTATCCCTTGCCATTTGCACTGTTTTCTGTATCTAAATTGTACCACTTTTAAGCCATAAAGTTCCAGTATTTCTCTGCCCTTTGCCCTCTAACAGATAATTTTCCAGGACTTGTAAGAATTAATACTGTATCTGTTTCAGTGGGCTAGTGATTTTTTCTTTTTATCTAGTCAGTAATCTAATTATAAAAATCATAATTCCAAGTAACTTTCAAGGGTTTTCTTCAAGATTCCCTTATCACTGCACTTTTTTTTTTAGCTCAAATAAATATTCATATAATCATTTTGTAAATTTATACCAAGTACATGGAAATATGGAAACCCTGGTGGTGCAGTGGTTAAGTGCTACGGCTGCTAACCAAGGGGTCAGCAGTTCAAATCCACCAGTCGCTCTTTGGAAACTCCATGGGACAGTTCTACTCTGTCCTATAGGGTCGCTATGAGTCAGAATCAACTCGACGGCACTGGGTTGGGTACATGGAAATATATGTTAAATCACTCTCCCTTTAACGTAATGTATAAAATAACCTCAAAGAATATTTCTCAGGAGGCAAAGATATTTCTAGGATATTTGTGGTTACATAAGTGATTAAAAAAAAACAATATTTAAAACTTTTCAATAGTCACAATTGCATTGATAGTTGTTTTTTTAACATACCACTTCCTTTATGTTATTATGAAATTATAAAATCTAAGACCTTAATATAAGATGTCCATATTAACTGCCTCAAACTATATTGTTTCTCTAGTTTCATAATCCATATTTCATAAGAAATCATTTAATATATTCCAATGTTGACTAAATTAGTGTATTACAAATCAGAGTATTAATTTCAAGAGATAAAATTTTTGATTGTATAAGAGAATAAGAGGGTAGAATGATATACTCCAAGATCATTGTTAAAAAAACACATATGCACACATGTTTGTGTGTTAGGTTGTGTATGTGAATTTGTATATATTTATAATATTTTCATTCTATTCAGACCCAGTACCTACAGTCACCTAGAAAAAAATGAATATTTGGTGAAGTCAAAAGTGAGTACGGATTTTGATGACATTTGAGACCCATACATATGCCAAGGAATAATAGGATTCTGAGAGCAAATTTAGATTGGTTAAGTGCATGGACACATACAAATTTGCAAGGTATTTTAACTTAGTCATTTTAAACACTGTATCAATAGAAGAATTTTCAGAAATCTAAAATTAAGAAATAGGAAGGATTTTTAAAAAAAAAAATTGTAATACAAAAGATGTAAATGGGAGAGTAGTTGGTCAATATTTTTTCATTCAGTGGCCAATTTTGTAGCTGTAAATTTGGTCTCTGGAATTAGAAGAATAAAATTTTTCAGAAGCAGAACATGGTCCCTGCTATCAGAAATGATGGTCTAACACAGTGATTGCCAAACTTTTGCTTATCTAAGTCTGAAAATCAGGATGTACTGTAATTACTGGTGATTGGAATGTGAAAGTTAGAAACAAAGAAAAAAGATCTGTAGTTGGAAAATATGACCTTGGCAATAGAAAAGATGCTGGACATCCCATGATAGAATTTTGCAAAACCAATTACTTTTTCCTCATTGCAAATACATTTGTCACCAACGTCAACAATGACTATACACACACACCTTGCCAGATGGAATACACAGGTATCAAATTAACTGCATCTGTGGAAAGTGAAGATGGAAAATCTAAATATCATCAGTCAGATCAAGACCAGGGACTGAATGTGAAACAGATCATCAATTGCTCATATGCTGAAACTGAAGAAAATTAGAACAAATTCGTGAGAGCCAAAGCACAAACGAGTATATTCCACCTGAATTTAGAGACCATCTCAAGAGCAGATTTGATGGGTTGAACACTAATGACTGAAGATCAGACAAGCTGTGGAATGACATCAAGGACATCATACATGAAGAAATCGAGCGGTCATTAAAAAGACAGGAGAGAAAGAAAAGACCTAAATGTATGTCAGAAGAGACTCTGAACCTTGTTCTTGAACAACGAGCAGCTAAAGCAAAAGGAAACAATGATGAAGTAAAAGAGCTAAACACAAGATTTCAAATGGCATCTCGAGAAGACAAAGTATTATGATGACACGTGCAGAGACCTGGAGATAGAAAACCAAAAAGGAAAAACACGCTCGGCATTTCTTAAGCTGAAAGAACTGAAGAAAAAATTCAAGCCTCGAGTTGCAATACTGAAGGATTGTATGGGGGAAATATTAAACGATGCAGGAAGCATAAAAATAACATGGAAGGAATACACAGAGGCACTATATAAAAAAGAATTGGTCAACACTCAATGGTTACAGGAGGTAACGTATGATCAGGAACCAACAGTACTGAAGAAAGAAGTCCAAGCTGCACCGAAGGTGTTGGTGAAAAACAAGGCCCTGGGAATTGACGGAATACCAATTGAGATGGTTCAACAAATGGATGGAGTGCTGGAAGTGCTCACTTGTCTATGCCAAGAAATTTGGAAGACATCTACCTGACCAACCAACTGGAAGAGATCCATATTTATGCCTATTCCCAAGAAGTAATCCAACCGAATGTGAAAATTATCAAGCAGAATGATTAATATCACATCCAAGCAAAATTTTGCTTAACATCATCCAAAGTGGCTACAGAAGTATATCAATATGGAACTGCCAGTAATTCAAGCTGGATTTATAAGAGGACATAGAACGAAGGATATCATTGCTGATGTCAGATGGATCTTGGCTGAAAGCAGAGAATAACAGAAAGATGTTTTCCTGTGTTTTATTGACTGTGCTGAGGCAATTGACTGTGTGGATCATACCAAGTTATGGATAACATTGCGGAGAATAGGAATTCCAGAACACTTAATTGTGCTCATGAGGAATCTGTACATGGATCAAGAGGCAGTTGTTTGAACAGAGCAAGGGTTCACTGCCTGGTTTAAAGTCAGGAAAGGTGTGTGTCAGGGTTGTATCCTTTCACCACACCTATTCAATCTGTATGCTGACCAAATTACCTGAGAAACTGGACTATATGATATGTGATATGCAGATGCCACAACATTGCCTGCTGAAAGTGAAGAGGACTTGAAGCACTTACTGGTGAAGATCAAAGACCACACCCTTCAGTATGGATTATACCTCAACATAAAGAAAACCAAAGTCCTCACTACTGGATCAATAAGCATATCATGATAAATGGAGACAAGATTGAGGTTGTCAAGGATTTCATTTTACTTGGATCCACAATCAACACCCATGGAAGGAGCAGTCAAGAAATCAAAAGACGCATTGCATTGGGCAAATCTGCTGCAAAAGATCTCTTTAAAGTGTTGAAAAGCAAGGATGTCACCTTAAGGACTAACGTGTGCCTAACCCAAGCCATAGTCTTTTCAATCACTTCATATGCATGCGAAAGCTGGACAATGAATAAGGAAGACCAAAGAAGAATTGACACCTTTGAACTGTGGTGTTGGAGAAGAATATTGAATATATTACGAACTGCCAAAAAAACAAACAAATCTGTTTTGGAAGAAGTACAGCCAGAATGCTTCTTAGAAGCAAGGATGGGAAGACTATGTCTCACATACTTTGAACATGTTATCAGGAGGGATCAGCCTCTGGAGAAGGACATCATGCTTGGTAAAGTAGAAAAACAAAAAAAGTAGAAGGTCATAGAAAAAGAGGAAGACTCTCAATAAGAAGGATTGACAAAGTGACTGTAACAATGGGTTTAAGCATAGTAACAACTGTAAGGATGGCACAAGACCAGGAAGTGTTTCATTCTGCTGGCATAAGACCGCTATGAGTCTGAACTGACTTGACGGCACCTAACAACAACAAAGGCTGAAAATATTAAAAAAAAAAAATTCATGGCCTGTCTCATGTATTATTTAATGAGATTTAATTCATACACAATAAACTTTAAAATGTACAATCCAGCGAGTTTTGGCAGATGTATACACCTCTGAAACCACCAAACCATCAAGGTACAGAACATTTCCATCACCCTAAAACCTTCTTCATTCCTCTTTGTAGTCAATTCCAAATGCCTGTCAGAGGTAAACTTTTTATCACTATAGGTTAGTGTGCATCTCCTCAAATTGCATATAAATGGAACATACACTATGTACACAATTGTGTTTGGTTTCTTTCATTTGCCATGCGATTTTGAGATTTATACATGTCACTGCATGTATTAGTAGTTTACTTATTTTTATTGCTAAGTGTAGTACTACACTATGGATATGCCACATTTCATTCATTCATTAACATTCAGTTGTATCTTAGGCTGAGTTCTCTAGAGAAGCAAAATCAGTGAAGTATACATGCGTGTGTGTGTATATATATATATATACATATATATATGTAGAGAGAGAGAAATGTCTCAAGAAAATAACTCATGCTGTTGAGGAGGCTGGTAAGTTCCAAATCTGTGGGTCATGCATCCAGCTGGAGGCTTCTCCTAACTCATGTGGTGCAGGGACTGAAAGAGCCAAAACTGGTAGGTCAGGGAGAAGGCTGATGGCTCTTGAGGTTGTGGGAACTGGCAAATCCCAAAATCTGCAGGTCAGATGGTAGGCTGCTGGCTCATGTCCCAAGAACCAGACATCAAAGGATGACAAATCAGATGCGGGAGCCAAAGAGCACTTTGCCAGAACACATACACACACACACACATACATAGAGAGAGAGAGAGAGATTGATTGACTGCAGGCCAAACTGATTGGTTTTCAACTGATTGATTGCTCATGCCAGATCACAGAATGGAAGATAATTACCTAATATCTGCTGTGATGGTTAAGATTCTGTGTCAACTTGGCTTGGCTGGGCCATGATTCTCAGTGTTCATATGTGATCACTCCCATGATGTGATCTGCTATGAGTAGCTAATCAGTTGAAAGGAAATTTCCTTGGGCGTGTGGCCTGCATCCAAATATAAGCAGGGGTTCTGACTTTCGCTTACTCTGGATCCTGCAGTTGCCTCTTGTTCATTTGACCTCCAGTTCTTGGGGTTGAGCTAGCAGTTTACCTGCACATCTTGGGATTCATCGATCTTCACAGCCTGTGAGCAAGAGTCATGCTTCCTAACCTGGTGATCTTGGGTTCTCCAGCCTCTGCAGCTAAATGAATCAGGAGAAGCCTCCATCCTGATTCATGGATTTGGTATTTTTCAGCCTCTACAATCATGTGAGCTGTTTCCTCAATATAAATCTCTCTCTACATATATATATGTATTTATATGCTTTACTGGCTTTATTTCTCTACAGAACCCAGCCTAAGACATCTGCCAAACCACTGAGAATTGTTTAAGTATGTAAATATAAGGTATAAGTTGGTGTATAACTTTAGCTATCCACAGGTTGTTTTCAATTTTTAACTATTATAAATAAAATTTTCATGAATATGTGGGTACAATATTGGCCTGCCTATTTTCCTTTGAGGGTAAAAACAAAGAAACAACTATGAGAAAAACTTTTTGGTAAGTGTATGTTTAAACCCTTAAGAATTCCAAAGAAGCTGTATGATTTTATATTCCCAGTGTTCTGGTTTCCACATCTTTGCCAACAATTTCTTTGTCTGCCTTTGTTATTCTGAATAGGTGTGCAGTTGTATTTACTACAGTTTTATTTTTCATTCCCTGAAAACTAATGATGTTGAGCAATTTTTTATGTGTTTACGAACTATTCCTATATCTTCTTTTGCACGACTGTCAGTTAAAATCTTATGTTATTTGGGGGGAATCGAAGAGTCAAATCTTGGGCACAGAAGACTGTCAAATAATTAATTTAGATACTTCTCTCTCCAAGAGGTGGAATTTATTTACCCTCCCCTTGGTTAGAGTTAGTTTATCAACTCACTCTTAACAAATAGAGTACGGAAATAGAAAAACAAACAAACATACAGTAATTTTGCAATGGAAACACCTGGCAAGCACTACCTTAATCAAGTGATTGAGATTAACATCATTCACGATAAGTAGTGCTGATACAATGTGCTTTACGATGTAATACTATAGGATCGCTTCACCTCTATGGTATTCTTCCCTAAAAGACATAACCCAGCCAAATCAAGGGAAAACATCAGACCTAAAGTGAGAGGCATTCTACCTTACAAGTACTCTTCAAAAGCGCTGAGGTTTTGAATAAAAAGGAAAGTGTAAGACACTATTACAAATTAAGGGAGCTGAGAGTGTCATGAAGGTAGCACAGGATCTGACAACATGTTGTTTTGTTATCCATAAATCTGAGCTGACTGAAGAAAACTTAACAAAAACAGTAACAGACTCATGACAACTTAAAAAAAAAAATGCAATGTGAAATCTGGATCAGAAATAAGGATCTTAGTAAAAAACTGTGAAATCCAAACTGCATCTGTAATTTAGTTAGCGGTATTGTACCAATGTTAGTTGCTTATTTTTGATAAATGTATCATGACTTTATAAGATGTTAACATTAGGGAAAACTGAGGCAAAGTTATACAGAATTTTTTTTGTATTATTTTTCTCAATATCTAAAATTATTTTTAGAAAATATTAAAAATCTTGTGTCCATTTTTAATTGTTTTTGTCTATGTATTATTAGGCTATAACAATTCATTGATTAATATTAATGGTAGTGCTTTCAGACATATAGATCAATGATTGCACTTTTTTAAGATAATATTAGACTTTATCATTAAGATATGTGAAAGGGCCAATTATTTTTTACATATAAAAAAATACCTTCCAGTAAATTGTAAATATTGTCATTATAAAACGAAACTTGTTCATTACCCTTTTATACTTTATTGACTCCCCGTACACTAGAAAATTAAAGACATCAATTATACATTTTAAAAACAGAAGAATGCTTTTTTTTATATTAAAAAATATTTACATCTTTTTATTTCTTGAGTTTTTGTTACCATCTGCTTACTCCACAGAATTTTATACTATGGCAATATTTTTTATGCTTAAAAGTCTCTAATTAAATCTTTACTATTCTCCAATAAAATCAGCATCTAAATTAAACTTGAAAAAATAATTTTTCCATTTTCAAAAGACTCTCTGCTAAATTTTTTGAGCTCAGATATAATAAATATTATCATTAGTCTGAATTTCAAAAACAAATATATTAGAAATTAAATACTTATAAAAATATAAAAGTAGTAATGTTGGAAAAGCATTGATTAATGAGCAAGTAGTTAATTTTTCAGCTTTTCTTTTTTCCTTTTTTGTAGATATAAGTGCTGAGAAATTTTTTGGCAAAATGTGTAGATGAGAACTGGAGGTTTGCACTGAATTTTCTTCTCAATTATTTCCTATATTTAACAAACCACACCAGGATTTAGAAGTTTAAACCATAAAATGTATGATTTCCCATTATTATGCGGTTTGACCAGAAACTTCTTCTGCTTCATTCATGTAGTATTGGCTGAGATGTTAGGACGGTTGAAATGACCAAAGTTCTCACTCGTGTTTGGCAGTTGGTAATGACTGGACACTGAGCTGGACTTGTCAGTTGGGCCTCTGTTCTTTTCCACATAGCCTCTTTAACATGTAGCTGCTTAGGCTTTCCTCCATTCTGGAAGAACTTCAAGCTGTAAAGGGAAAAGATACACTTTTCTTAATGCTCAGGGTTAGAATGTGTATGGCTTCACTCTATTACATTCTATTGGTCAAAACAGATTAGAAAGCCCACCCATACTCAAGCGGATAAAAAATGGACTCAATTTCTTGATAGGAATGTGGCAAACTCATTCTTATTGGAAAGAAAATTTTATATGAGAAATTTTGCAACCATCTTAGGAAACACAAACACCCACATAATGTCACTCAATTCTTCAAACTACCTTAAAACTATTTGGAAAAGGTGGTAATAATTTTTCACTCAAAATCTATTTTTTTTTTTTTAATTTCTATCAGCTCACAAGTCTGTTTATTCTTCAATTTTTGTTTAAAATGAAGAATTTGAAACCACTCAATATGTAAAACTGTATCATTCACTAGTGTCATTCCCTTTCTGAACAATACTACCAATATTTAAAAGTAAATTGACCCTGTGTTAATTTGTCAGTGAGTTTTACACTACAGGGTAACATAACACAGTAAGTTTCAGGACTGGGGTACCTATACCTATGTTAGAATGAAAATTAACAGGAGATATGAAAGAAGTATAAAGTTTATTGGACAGAGGCCTAGAACAATAGCCTGTTCTCAGTAAATATATATATCAGGAAAGAATGCACATAGACCTCTGACATCTAGAAATTAATCTATTAAAATTTATCTGTGAAGAAGTACAGCCAGAATGCCTTAGAAGTGAGGATGACTAGACTTCTTTTCAAGTATATTTGACAAGTTATCATTAGGGACCAGTCCCAGGAGAAGGACATCATGCATTGTATATTAGAGAATCCAAAACTTATCTGTAACTTGTCACACTGTGGTGGCTTGTGTGTTGCTGTGATGCTAGAAGTCATGCCACCAGTATCTCAAGTACTGGCAGGGTCAGCCATGGTGGACAGATTTAGTGGAGCTTGCATACTAAGACAGACTGGGAAGAAGGACATAGAGATCTACTTCTTAAAAAATTGTCCTTTGAAAACCTTATGTATAGCAATGGAATATTGTCTGATACACTGCCAGAAGATAAGCCCCTAAAGTTAGAAGACACTCAAAATATGACTGGGGAAAAGCTGCCTCCTCAAGGTAGAATTGACCTTAATGACATGGATAGAGTAAAGCTTTCAGGACCTTAATTTGCTGATGGGGAATGACTCAAAGTGAAAATAAACAGCTGCAAACATCCATTAATAATTGGAACATTGAATGTGCAAAGTATGAATCTAGGAAAATTAGAAATTGTCAACATTGAAATGGAACACTTGAAGATAGATATTCAGGAATTAGAGAGCTGAAATGGACTGGTACTGGCAATTTTGAATCAGACAATCAAATGGTCTACTATGATGGGGATGAAAAATTGAAGAGGAATGGCATCCCATTCATCATCAAAAAGAACATTTCAAGGTGTACTCTGAAGTACAATGATGTCAGCAATAGGATAATATTCATACATCTACAAGGAAGACCAGTTAATACTACTGTTATTCAAATTTACACACTAACCACTACGGTCAATGCTGAAGAAATTGAAGATTTTTACCAACTTCTGCAGTCTGAAATTGATCGAACATGCAATCAATGTGCATTGATAATTACTGGTGATTGGAATGCAAAAGTTGGAAACAAAGAAGAAGGATCAGCAGTTGAAAAATATGGCTTTGGTGATAGAAATGACACCTGAGATCACATGATAGAATTTTCAAGACCCAACAACTTCTTCATCGCAAATACCTTTTTTCAACAACATAACTAGTGACTACACGTGGATCTCACCAGACAGAATACACAGGAATCAAATTGACTGCATCTGTGGAAAGAGGAGACTGAGAAGCTCAATATCATCAGTCAGAACAAGGCCTAGAGATGACTGTGGAACAGACCATCAATTGCTCATATGCAAGTTCAAGTTGAAGTTGAAGAAAATTAGAATAAGTCCACAAGAGCCAAAGTATGACCTTGAGCATATGCCACCTGAATTTAGAGACCATCTCAAGAATAGATTTGATGCATTGAACATTAATGACTAAAGACCAGACAGGTGTGGGATGACATCAAGAACATCATATATGAAGAAAACAAAGGGTCATTAAAAAGAGAGGAATGCAAGAAAGACCAAAATGGATGTCAGAAGAGACTCTGAAACTTGTTTTTGAACGTAGAAAAACTTAAGCAAATGGAAGAAATGATGAAGTAAAAGGTGAATGGAAGATTCCAAAGGGCCGATGGAGGAGAAAAAGTAAAGTATTATAATGACATGTGCAAAGATCTGGAGTTAGAAAACCAAAAGGGAAGAACATGCTCAGCATTTCTCAAGCTGAAAAAAACTGATGAAAAAACACAAGCCTCGAGTTGCAAATATGGGCAAAATACTGAATGACATAGGAAGCATCAAAAGAAGATGGAAGAAATAAACAGTCACCATACCAAAAAGAATTGATCAATGTTCAAACATTTTAGGAGCTAGAACGTGATCAAGAACAGATGGTATTGAAGGAAGAAGTCCAAGCTGCACTGAAGGCATTGACAAAAAACAAGACTCCAATGAATTAATGGAATACCAGTTGAGATGTTTCAATAAAACATATACAATACTGGAAGTGCCCGCTCCTTTATGCTGAAAAAAAAATTGGAAGAGAGCTACCTGGCCAACAGACAGGAAAGATCCATATTTATGCCTATTTAAAAGAAAGGTGATCCAACAAACTGTGGTAATTATAACACAGCATCATTAACATCACATTGTTGTTGTTAGGTGCCATCAAGTCGATTTTGACTCACAGTGACCCCATGTACAACAGAACTAAACACTGTCCAGTCACAAGTGAAATATAGCTGAAGTTAATTAAAACATGGTTGCAGCAATAAGTCAACAAGGAACTGTCAGAAATTTAAGCAGGATTCAGAAGAGGACATGGAACAGAGATAACATTACCAATGTCAGATGGATACTGGCTGAAAACAGAGAATATCAGAAAGATGTTTACCTGTGTTTTATTGACTATTCAAAGACATTTGACTGTGTAGGTCCTAAGGCATTATATAACATTGCAAAGAAAGGAATTCCAAAACACTTAAATGTTCTCACGTGGAAAATGTACATAGACCAAGAGGCAGTTGTTTGACCAGAATAATGTGATACTGCATGGTTTAAAATCAGGAAATGTGAGCCCTAATACAGGGCATAAACAGAATACAAAACATTTCCAAAAATGATGAAGAGAAACCAGATAACTGGGAGCTCCTAAAAATCAAACACCTATGCTCATCTAAAGACTTCACCAAAAGAGTAAAAAGATCATCTACAGACTGGGAAAGAATATTCAGCTATGACATCTCAGACCAGCGCCTGATCTCTAAAATCTACATGATTCTGTCAAAACTCAACCACAAAAAGACAAGCAACCCAATCAAGAAGTGGGCAAAGGATATGAACACACATTTCACTAAAGAAGATATTCAGGCAGCCAACAGATACATGAGAAAATGCTCCCGATCATTAGCCATTAGAGAAATGCAAATTAAAACTACGATGAGATTCCATCTCACACCAACTAGACTGGCATTAATCCCAAAAACACAATATAATAAATGTTGGAGAGGCTGCGGAGAGGTTGGAACTCTCATACACTGCTGGTGGGAATGTAAAATGGTACAACCACTTTGGAAATCCATCTGGCGTTATCTTAAACAGTTAGAAATAGAACTACCATACAACCCAGAAATCCCACTCCTCGGAATATACCCTAGAGATACAAGAGCCTTCACACAAACAGACGTATGCACACCCATGTTTATTGCAGCTCTGTTTACAATAGCAAAAAGCTGGAAGCAACCAAGATGTCTGTCAACGGATGAATGGGTAAATAAATTGTGGTATATTCACACAATGGAATATTACACATCAATAAAGAACAGTGACGAATCTCTGAAACATTTCATAACATGGAGGAATCTGGAAGGCATTATGCTGAGCGAAATGAGTCAGAGGCAAAAGGACAAATATTGTATAAGACCACTATTATAAGATCTTGAGAAACAGAAAAAACGAAGAACACATACTTTTGTGGTTACAAAGGGGGGAGGGAGGGAGGGAGAGGGTTTTTTATTGATCAATCAGTAGTTAAGAACTGCTTTGGGTGAAGGGAAAGACAACACACGATACACGGAAGGTCAGCCTAATTGGACTGGACTAAAAGCAAAGAGCTTTCCGGGATAAAATGAAAGCTTCAAAGGTCAGCGGAGCAGGGGCTGGGGTCTGGGGAACATGGTTTGAGGAGACTTCTAAGTCAACGGGCAAAATAATTCTATCATGAAAACATTCTGCATCCCACTTTGAATTGTGGCGCCTGGGGTCCTAAATGCCAACAAGCGGCCATCTAAGATACATCAATTGGTCTCAACCCACCTGGAGCAAAGGCAAAGGAAGAACACCAAGGCCACACGACAACTAAGAACCCAAAGGACAGAAAGGGCCACATGAACCAGAGACCTACATTATCCTGAGACCAGAAGAACTAGTTGGTGCCCGGCCACAATCAATGTCTGCCCTGCTAGGGAGCACAACAGACAACTCCTGAGGGAGCAGGAGGCCAATGGGATACAGACCCCAAATTCTCATAAAAAGGCCATACTTAATGATATGAATGCGACTAGAGGAATCCCAGAGACAATGCTCCCCAGAACTTCTGATGGCACAGGACAGGAACCATCCCCGAAGACAAATCATCAGGCATGAAAAGGACTGGTCAGCGGGGGGGAGAGAGATGCTGATGAAGAGTGAGCCAATTAAATTAGGTGGACACTGGAGAGTGTGTTGGCAACTCTTGACTGGAGGGGGGATGGGAAGATAGAGAGAGAGGGAAGATGGCAAAATTGGCACGAAACGAGAGACTGTAAGGGCTGACTCAATAGGGGGAGAGCAAGTGGGAGAAGGGAGTAAGATGTATGTAAACCTACGTGTGACAGACTGATTGGAATGGTAAATGTTCACCTGAAGCTTAATAAAAATTAATTAAAAAAAAAATCAGGAAATGTGAGCATCAGTGTCATATCCTTTCACATACTTATTCAATCTGTATGCCTAGCAAATAGTATGAGAAGCTGAACTATATGAAGAACATAGCATCAGGTTTGGTGGAAAACTCATTAATACCTGTGTTATGCAGATGACACAACCTTTCTTGCTGAAAGTGAAGAGAATTTGAAGCACTTAGTGATGAAGATCAAAGATTACAGCCTTCAGTATGGATTACACCTCAACATAAAGAAAAGAATCATTCTCATAACTGGACTAATAAGCATCAAGATGATAAATGGAGAAAAGATTGAAGCTGTCAAAGATTTCGTTTTACTTGGATCCACAATCAATGCTCATGATAGCAGCAGTCAAGAAATCAAAGGATGCATTGCATTGAACAAATCTGCTGCAAAACACCTCTTTAAAGTGTTAAAAACCAAAGATGTCACTTTGAGGACTAAGGTGTACCTGACCAAAGCCACGGTATTTTCTATCACCTGATATGCATGAAAAACCTGGGCAATGAATATGGAAGACCAAATAAGAATTGCTGACTTTGAATTATGGTGTTGGCAAAGAATATTGAATATACCAGGGACTGCCAGAAGAAGGGTCGCTATGAGTTGGAATCGACTAGACAGCGCTGGGTTTTGGGTTTGGGCCAGAAGAATGAACAAATCTGTCTTGGAAAAGTACAGCCAGAATGTTTCTTAGAACGGAGGATGGCAAGACTTACATACTTTGGACATTTTATTAGGAGTGACCACTCCCTGGAGAAGGAAATCATGCTTGGTAGAGGGTCAGTGAATATGAGGAAGACTCTCTATGAAATGTATTGACAAAGTGGCTACAGCAATGGATTCAAACATAGCAATGATTGTGACGATGGTGCTGACTCATGTTTTAGAAAATTCTGTTGTACGTAGCGTTGCTAGGGGTTGGAACCATCTCGATGGCACCTAACAGCAACAACAGCCTTTGAATGACCTTGATCATAGGCCATCTTTGTAGAAGTGATCAGTATATACTCAATTTTAGTTAGTCTAGAACAGTGAGTCAGAAAATGGGGCTTTGGAATAAAACCTTCCCAGGTCTAAACCCAGTTCAAATGTTTTCTAAATGCTTTCTCTGAGTTAATTAATCTTCCAATACTTCTGTTTTCTAATCTTTAAAAAAGGAAAAAGTAAAATTATACCACCTTCCTGATACATTTATGGAGTGTTCAGCAGACTGTGTCACATAACATTTAATACATATTAGTTATTTGATAGATTTCTAGGGCTCTGAAAAAAAGAAGCCGTGGTTGTTCAGCAGTGAAGCATTTGGCTGCTAACCTGAGAGGTCAGAGATTTGAACCCACCAGCCACTCCACAGGAGAAAGGTGCGGCAGTCTGCTTCCATAATGATTATATTCTTAGAAACCCTATGGGGCAGTTGTATCCTGCCCTATAGGGTCTCTATAAGTTGGAATTGACTTGATGTCAACAAGTTTTTTTTTTTTTTTTGGTGGTTTTAGGGCCCAGTAATGAGATTCCAAAATAGACCAAACCCATTGCCCTCGCATGGATTCTGAGTCATAGCAACCCTATAGGGCAGAGTAGAACCGCCCTGTATGGTTTCCAAGGAGTGGCTGATGGATTTGAACTGCCTACCTTTTAGTTAGCAGTCATGCTCTTAACCACTGTGCCACCAGGGCTCTTGAATGAGATTATGAGATGGGAAATAAATTTTCATTATTATAAGCAAGTTGGTGCCTATTTAAGGTATGAAAATGGAAGAAATATCATGAAAAAAGTGAAGACTGATGTTAATAGAAGAATTATCACAAATCTGTGAAAAATTCCATTTTCTAATGAGCCTAAGACAGTCAACTCAAAGTGAATTCTCAGGCGATGCATCAGACTTTGTTGGGAAATCCTTAGAAGGGTGTGATGTCATGGAATCCAAGAGAAGGGAACATTTTGAAGGACAATGATCTACAAAGTCAAATGCTGCTAAAAGATAATACTAAAAAGTGAGAATTCTTATTGTCAGGTAAATCATCCGCACAGTAGGAAAATGTTTCAGTGTGAAGTAGAGTAGAAGATAAAACCTGAGTAGTAATTAGTAAGTGGAGGTAAATGAGTAAAGAGAGTTAGTGTTGACATCTCTTTGAAAAAGTGTCTATGAAGGAAAAAAAAAAGATAATTACTTAAGAGGACCTAAAAAAGCGTTTGTTTAGTTGGAAAATATTATATCAATTATCTTGTTGTTGTTGTTAGGTGCCGTCGAGTCGGTTCTGACTCATAGAGACTCTATGCACAACAGAACGAAACACTGCCTGGTCCTGCGCCATCCTTACAATCGTTGTTATGCTTGAGCCCATTGTGCAGTCACTGTGTCAGTCTACCTCGTTGAGGGTCTTCCTTTTTCCCGCTGACCCTGTACTTTGCCAAGCATCACGTCCTTGTCCAGAGACTGATCCCTCCTGAAAATATGTCCAAAGTATGTAAGATGCAGTCTCACCATTCTTGCTTCTAAGGACCATTTTGGTTGTACTTCTTCCATTGGGATATGCTTACTGGTAATTCAGAATTAATTCCATTTTCTTTTAATTTCATTAGTTTTTTGACCATATGAATTTTTAGTTCTGTAATTGTTCTGCTCATAATATTTCTCCAAATTCTTAATTGCATTTTTCCTACTGATTGGCAGACATCTTGTTTATAGTCCTGATACTATTCTTTTCAATTTGCATGTGATGCTCAAATATTTTTTCCAAACCCATGGTCTATATGCTTTTTATGTTTCCTTTGCAGTTTATGCAACTTTACCTGTAGAAAATACAAATATGTGGATTTTTCTTTATTTATCCTGCTTCTTTCATGTCTTCCAAAGGCATTTTTACATTTCTATGTATTCTTTGATATATTCTTTAAGTTCCAATTACCTACTTTAATCTTTAGGTCCTATAAAAACCATGGGGGAGAGGGAGAGGCTGTTCTCACTGTAATAAGAACTACATAAAATTTGGACTGAAAATAATTAATTAACAAAGATTCTAGTTGTTTTTTCATAGCCTGAAACATCTGTCCAATAATACATTTATCAGGTTTATTGTGTCCTTGATTTTCTTTGTCCTCATTTCTTAGAACATTTAGACATTTATTTATTTTTAATTTTCATTATTTGCTTTTTAACTTTTTATATTTCTTAGATTCATCAATCTTTTATTAAGATTATGAACAACTATATGTCTTTGTTAAGAGCCTTCACTTCAACTTAAACTACCTCACGTGATTTCAGGGGGATGGAATCCAATTTTTCTACTGAAGTCTAAGCACCTTTCCAAATCTGCTTAACTGCTATGCCTTATCCTGGATTTTCCATTCCAGTTTTTCACATTATGTTTATTAATTTCCATTCTTAGTCAAACAAAAATGGAGACATAAACAGTCCCTTAATTCAGAAATAATTGTTAAAACCATATATGCAATGGCAAAATACAGCATCAGTTGTTCTCTGTGGGCAGTCTGATGGGGACAGAGAGAATATATATATATATATGCAAATTCCTGACCTCAGTAAGCTCAATACAGTTATAAGAGACTGAAGACATATTCAAGAACAGATAAAATACAAGGATTACTGAGAATGATGTTATGTGAGTTCATAAAAGGTAAAAAATATTCTAGCCACAGGGACAAAAGATTCCTTTTCCTTCAAATACCAAAATGGGTCAATCAAAAGCAGGTAGAAGACAGAAAACATTTTAAGAAAGCACTGAAACAAAGCTGAGAAAAATGGGAAATAGCAGCAGCAGATAGACCAGTCTGAAAAAAACAACTAAAAGGGCAAAAGCTTAAGGCCAAATCTAAATCTAAGAAAATAGCTAAGAATAGCTGTCTCTGAATATAGTGACTGCACTTACACATCTAAAAAAACTTGGATGCCCAAAGAGAGAAGAAAAGGCTGGTGTATGTTTTCTGCCATACATGCATACATCATCACTAATATTTCTCAATAATTTAATACTTAAATGTCTGTACATGGCTACAAACATATATACATAAATCCATTCTGTAAAACCAGTATAGTGATATGCACATTTAGGGATGAGCATATGTAATCAAAATGAACATAAAATGTTTAATCTTTCAGCATGATCTCTTAATTTAGTATTTTGGTGAAACTTAAGAAATCTAATTAGGTCAGCAAGTCAATAAGTCACCTTCAGATAGTGTCATGATTCATCTCTCAAACCTTATCAAGGAAACAACATGAAAAATGTTTATTGACCTTGATGATTCTTAACCAATTTCCCACATCATTACTTATTTTGTAGAAAGAATTTACTATGGATCTAGACTGGGGTGGGGGGGAGGACAGGGAATGTATGAATAAACCTAAATTGTATAAAAGAGGTAATTTTTCACATACTTCTATGAACTCCCAGTGTTTCCTGTAGTGGGTTGCGTGTAGCAAAATATAAAGATATATTTTTATCCATGCCAGGAAAAGGTTAAACCTGATAGACTTGGATAGAAAATAAATGATAACAACAACACATTACCACCATCACCAATAATAGTAATTATTACTTCTTTAAATATATAGATCAAATACTGTGCTAATTGCTTATATGTGAGTACTTACTGAATTCTCATAATGGCCTTATGAAGAAGATGCTATTATTCCACTGTTTAGTAGATGCAGAAACTAAGTCTTAGTGAGAGTCAGTAATCTCCTATGGTCACACAGCTTGTAATGATGTTGTCTCTTTATCTTTGTGGTCACCCGGCCCTCTGTGTCCAAAGAACCAGAAAACATGAAATACAACAGATATCTAGTGAAGATTCTCAAGCTACCACTTAAAATCCAGGTCAGCAAATGGTCTCATCAACCAGCAGAAGTGGTGGTTGCAAAGCATCTGACCATATAGCTCCTGCTCCACAGCTGGGCTCTAACATGTCTGATAGGTCTGAAACACCAATAAAATATCCTCAGGCTACCCCAGCTTCCATTCAACAAACCAACCTGGTGGTCTGACTGCTTACAGGAACAGCAGCAGCAGCAAAGTCCCAGGTATTTCAGTAACTGATGGTCCACAACTGAGACGCCTGTGGATGTCCTGATCCCAAGTACTGGCAGTAGCAAAACCCCTGGCAATCCCAAACAAGCACTGGGAGGGGTTTCCCATAAATGCACAGTCACAGAAGTAATAAAGTCTTATGTCTCCTTGACTTCTACCTAGTGGTTTATGGAGATCCAAGCCCAGTGCCTTCTTACTTACCAACCCCAAGAAGGTCACTAAGATGCAGAAGGTAGCAGAAGTGCCTTCTGCCCCAACATATGGCACCAGCAGGGATATAATGAAAGCCCCAGAAGCACCAGAAAAATGATGGAGGCTTGAACATCTTTCCAAAAACTCAGAAAACTAAATTATCATCTGAACTTAACCCCACAACAGTAGACTAGACCCTGTAAGTTAAAACTAAAGAAGATGACTGGCTGCAAAAGTAGATTTAAATAGAACCAAGAGTCTCCTAACATAACTTGTCATACCAAGAACTGGAAAAAAATACAATTTGAATAAGAATAGGCAAACTATAGATGCCAACACCAGATGAATCCGATGTTGGATTTTTAAGCAGCTGTCATCACAATGCTTCAAAAGTCAATTTCTAATTCTCCGGAAACACATGAAAAAATAGAAAATCTCCACAAAGAAATAGAACTTATAAAATGAATCAAATGGAAATTAAAAACTGAATGAGACAATAATGAAGTTGAAAAAAAATCACTAGATGGAGTCAATAATAGAGAGATTGTAAAAGTATAGAAAAAGTGAACATGAAAACATATCAATGGAATTCACTCTATCTGAACCAGAAAGAAAAAGTAGACTGAAGAGGTAGTGAAGAAATCCTGAAATATCTGTAAAAAAAAAAAAAAAAAAAAAATTAGCATATCATCAAAGGTATACAGGAAGAGTAGAAAGCATATAGGACTAAAATAAAACAGAAGAAATGGCTGAAAACTTCCCAAATGTGGCCCAAAAATATTCTATTCAGATCCAAGAAACTAAGTAAATTTCAAAGAGAATAATCCCCCAAAGCACATATCATGACCTATTGTAGTTCAACTTCTGAAAGATAAAGACAAAATAGTATTAAAAACAGCCAAATAGAAATGATGTAATACTTATAAACGAACGCCAGTTCAAATGACAGTGGATTTTTCATTTTAAACCCTAGGGGCCAAAGAAAAGTGGCACAACATTGTTCAAGTGTTAAAAGGAAAGTATCATGAAATTATCCTTCAAGAATAAAGAGGAAGAAGTGACATTCTCAGAATGAAAACTAAAAGAATGTGTTGCTAAAAAAAGCTCTCCAAACTGAAATAAAGTATAACAGAATGGTGGGATCTGCAGGAAGGAAAGAAGAGCAAGACAGTGCATAAAAATAGTGGTAAACATAATAAATTATTCATTTTGTGACTTTCTTTGATCATATTGTATGGTTAAAGCAAAAGTTACAACAACATCTGTTGTGTTAATGTATGCACAGGAAAAACTTAAGACAAGTGTATTGAAAAGTAGGTAGGGTAAGAGATCCTAAATGGGAATAAGTTTTCTATATGTCAGTCAAAGTGGCAAAATTTTGTCACCAGAACAAACATTAAGAAAACTATACAAAATAACATACTCCACAATATTGAAACATTGAAACAAATTAGAACTCTAAAATTTACTCAGGTAACCCAGGAATATAAAAGTAGACAGAAACAAGAGGTAACAAATAGAAAACAAATAATAAAATGGCAGACAAAAAAAAAAAAAGCTTTAACATGTCACTAATTACATTATGTACAAATGGTCTAAATATACAAAATTAAAGACAAAAATTGACAGAGTGGATAATAAAGCCTTACTCAACCACATGCTGTCTACAAGAAATTCACATAAGAAATAAAGACATAGGTAGCTAAAAACCCATTGCCATCAAGTTAATTCCAACTCATAGTGACCCTGAAGGATGCAGTAGAACTGCCACACAGGGTTTCTAATGCTGTGATCTTTAGAGAACCAGACTGGCACATTTTTCTCCCACAGAGTTTCTGGTGGGTTTGAACCATCAACCTTTTGGTTAGCAGCCAAGTGCCTAACCACTGTGCTACCAGGGGTCGTTATAGGCAGGTAACCAAAAACGAAATCCATTGCTGTTGAGTCAATTCCAACTCATAGTGACCCTAGAAGACAGAGTAGAATTACCCCATAGGGTTTCCAAGGAACAGCTGGTGGATTAGACTGCCAAGTTTTTGATTAGCAGCTGAGTTCTTAATCACTGCACCACCAGGGCCTCTATAGGTAGGTCCAAAAAATCAGAACCAAACCTGTTGTCATCAAGTAGATTCTGACTCATAGTGACCCTTTAGGACAGAGTAGAACTGCCCCATACAGTTTCCAAGGAGTGCCTAGTGGATTCGAACTGTCGACCTTTTGGTTAGCAGCCATAGCTCTTAACCACCAAGCCACCAGGGTTTCCTATACGTAGGTAGGAAGTAGAAAAATGAAAAACCATTGTGTCATGCAAGCATTAATCCAAGGAAAGAAAACAAAGTAAACTATAATAACAGGTAAAGTCAACTTCAAAAAAGGACATTAGATAACGATAGAAAAGGAAAACAATACACTAAGAAATATAACAATTCTAAATATGTATGCATCAAACAACAGGGCTTCAAATTATTTGAAGAAGAAACTTGTAATGCAAAGAGGAGAAAAAAACTAAGACATAATTATAGTTGGGTATTTGAACAACACACTATCAGCAACTGATGGAACTATTAGAGAGAATAAAAAAGAAGAGCTGAACAACACCCTCGAGCAACAGAATCTAATTAATGTTTATTGAACATGGTATCCAACGATAGCAGAATACATTTTCTTTTCAAGAAGCCATGGAAAATTCACCAAGAGAGGTAATTTCCTGGGTCTTATAACAAACTTTAAAAAAATTTAATAATACAGACTATGCTCTCTGACTGTAATGGGATCAAACTAGAAATCAAAAAACAGAAAGAAAACAGGAATACCCCCAAACACTTGGACATAAATAAATAAATAAATAATCTGTGGGTCAAAGAGGAAAGTTAAATATCTAAATAAAAATTTGTGAATAGAACTGAAGGAGAATGAAAATAAAACATCCCAACATTTGTAAAATGCAAATAAAAGAGAAATTTATAGAATTAAATGATTATATTAGAAAAAAGAAAGACCTCAAATCAATAAAGTTCCTGCTTCAATAAACTAGAAGAAGAAGAGCAAAATAAATCCAAAACAAGAGAATGAAGATAAGAGCAGAAATCAATGAAACTAAAAACAAGAAAGTAGGAGAAAATTAAGAAAAAATGCAACCATTCAAAAATATCAATAAAATTGATTAGCCTCTAGCAAGACTAAAAAGCTAAAAAGAGAGAGGACAAAAATCACCAATATCAAGTATGAAATATGGATATCCCAACAGACACTTCAGCTATTAAAAGGAGAAGAAGAGACTACTATGAACAAATTAACACTCATAGATTTAACAACTTTGAAAAAAATGACCAATTCTTTCAAAACTACAAACTACCACAATTAAGCAAAGATGAAATTGTATGAATTACCCTATAACTAGAAAATAAGTTTATAATTAAAAACCTCACATAAAGAAATATCGAATCCTAGATGCTTCACTGGAGAATGTTGGCAAACATTCAAAGAAGAAATAATATCAATTTTGTACAATCTTTTCAAAAAATGGAAGAGGCGGAACCACTTCCTAATTCATTTTATGAGGCCAATATTTAGTTGATGCCATAAGCAGACAAAGATAGCATAAAAGAAAACTAATATCTTCCATAAATTTAAACAGAGAACCCTCCTCAAAAATATTAGTAAATCGACTAAAACAATGCATAGAAAGAATAACACAGCATGAACAAGTGAAATTTAGTCCAGGCCAGGCTTGCGAGACTGGTTCTATATTAAAAAATCATACAATGTAATCAACTGCTTCATTAGTCTAAAGACAAAAATCAGATGCCCATACCAATTAACACAGAAAAAACATTTGACACAATTCAACATCCATTCATGATAAACACTCTCTGTACACAAATACTAAAAGGCAATTTCCTCAGGGATGTCTAAAACATGTGTAAAAAGCCTACAGCTAACATAATACTTAGTGGTAAAAGACTGAATGCTTTTCCCTTAAGACTGGGAACAAGGTAAGAATGCTTGCTTTCACTGCACGTGCTCGACACAGTTCTGGATGTTCTAGCCACTGCAATGAGGCAAGAAAAATAAATAAAATATACAAACTGGAAAAGAAGAAATAAATCCATATCTATTTGAATATGGCATAATTGGCTAGGTAGAAAATCTCAAGTAATCTCCAAAAGCTCCTAGAAGCAATACACAAATTCAGAAAGGTCACAGAATATAAGATCAACACACAAAAATTAGTTGCATTTCTGTATAATGAAAACAAATAAGTAGAAACCAAAACAAAAAACCTGATATTATTTTCAACTGCTCCAAAGAAAATTAAAGACATGTAAGTCTAACTAAACATGAACAGGATCTGAAAATTGTATGAAAATTACAAAATGCGTTGAATGAAATAAATGAAGACATGCATAATAAATATACTATGTTCATTGATTGAGAGATCAACAAAGTAATGATATTGATTCTCCCCAAATGATCCATAGGTTTAATGAAATTCCTATTAAAATCTCAGGCAGGATTTCTTGTTTACATAGATAAGCCTATTATGCAATTTATAAGAAAAGTCAAAACAATTTTGAAAGAGAATAATAAAGTGAGAGCAGTTACTCTTCCCAATGTTAAGACTTTTTATAGAGCTTTATATATATATATATATATATATATATATATATACAGATAACATTGTATTGTCAGAGGAATAGAAACATGGATTAATGGAACAGAGTAGAAAATCCAGAAATATGTCCACACAAATACGCCCAAGAATTTTTTTACAAAGGAGCAAAAGGAATCCAATGGAGAAGGAATAGCCTTTTCAAGAAATAGTGCAGGAGTAACTAGACATACTCAAGACAATAAACCTTGACCTAAACCTCATGCCTTACAAAAAACTAACTCAAAATGGATCTGAACTTAAATATAACACACAATTCTATAAAACTTCTTGAAAAAAAAAAACTAAGGGAAAATCTCTGAGACTCAGGAAAAGGCAAAAGGTGTTTAGAGTTGACATCAAAAGCATGACCCATAGAGGAAAAATAGATAATTTAGATAATTTAAATCTCATCAAAATAAAATAAAATACTTTTTCTCTGCCAAAAAAAAAAAAAAAAAGTCTGTTAAGAGTATGAAAAGACTGGAAGAAAATATTTGCAAATGACATATCTGACAAAGGACTTGTATCTAGAATGTATAAAAACCAAACCCATTACTATAGAGTCAATTCCAACTCATAGCCAGACTAGAATGACCCCATGAAGGTAGGATGTATAAGGAACTCTTAAAACTCAGCATTAAAAAACAAGTAATCGAAATAGAAAATGAACAAAAGACATGTACATATATTTCACCAAAGAGAATATACACTTGGTAAGTACTTACATGAAAATATGTTCAAATCATTTGCAATTAGAGAAAGACATATGAAAATGATTAAAATAAAAAATAATAATACAAAACTGGTGTGATTGTGGGGAAACTGGATCAATCATATATTGCTGTTGGGAAAGTAAAATGGTACACCCACTCTTGAAGTTCTGTTTTAAAACTAAAAATAGACTTAACATTGTTGTTGTTATTGTTAGGTGCCATCGAATCGATTCCAGCTAATAGTGACCTTATGTACCACAGGATAAAACATTGCTGGGACCTGCGCCATGCTCACAATCACTGTTATGCTTGAGCCCATTGTTGCAGCCACTGTGTCAATCCATCTCGTTGAGGGTCTTCCTCTTTTCCACTGACCCTGTGCTTTACTAAGCATGATGTCCTTCTCCAGGGACTAGATCCCTCCTGACAACATGTCCAAAGTATGTAAGACTGAAGTCTTGCCCTCCTTGCTTCTAAGGAGTATTCTGGTTGTACTTCTTCCAAGTCAGATTTGTTCATTCTTTTTGGCAGTTCACGGTATATTCAATATCCTTCACCAACACCACAATTCAAAGGTGTCAATTCTTTGGTTTTCCTTATTCATTGTCCAGCTTTCCCATGCATATGATAGGACTACAAACACCATGGCTTGGGTCAGGCACACCTTAGTCTTCAAGGTGACATCTCTGCTTTTCAACACTTTAAAGAAAGAGGTCTTTTGCAGCAGATTTGCCCAATGCAATTCATCTTTTGATTTCTTGACTGCTGCTTCCATGGGTGTTGATTGTGGATTCGAGTCAAAAGAAATCCTTGACAACGTCAAACTTTTCTCCATTATCATGATGTTGTTTATTGGTCCAGTTGTGAGGACTTTTGTTTTCTTTATGTTGAGGCGTAAGCCATACTGAAGGCTGTGTAATCTCTGATCTTCATCAGTAAATGTTTCAAGTTCTCTTCACTTTCTGCAAGCAAGATTGTGTCATCTGGATAAGGCAGGTTGTTAATGAGTCTTCCTCCAATTCTGATGCCCAATTCTTCTTCATATAGTTCAGCTTCTCAAATTACTTGCTCAGCACATAGATCTAACATGTATGATGAAAGGATACAACCCTGACACACAACTTTCCTGACTTTAAACCAACCAGTATCGCCATGTTCTGTCCAAACACATACCTCTTGATCTATGTACAGGTTGCTCATGAGCACAATTAAGTGCTCTGGAATGCCCATTCTTTGAAATGTTATTCATAATTTGTTATGATCCCCACAGTTGAACATCTTTGCATAGTCAATGAAACACAGGTAAACAACCTTCTGGTATTCTCTGCTTTCAGCCAGGATCCATCTGACATCAGCAATGATATCCCCGGTTCCATGTCCTCTTCTGAAACCAGCCTGAATTTCTGGTAGGTCCTTGTCGATATACTGATGCAGCTGCTTTTGAATGATCTTCAGCAAAATTTTGTTGAGTGTGATATTAATGATATTGTTCAATAATTTCCACATTCGTTTGGATCATCTTTCTTGGGAACAGGCATAAACATGGATATCTTCCAGTCAGTTGGCCAGGTAGCTCTCTTCCAAGTTTCTTGGCATAGACAAGTGAGCACTTCCAGTGCTGCATCCATTTGTTGAAACATCTCAATTGATATTCTGTTAATTCCTGGAGCCTTATTTTTTGCCAATGCCTTCAGAGCAGCTTGGACTTCTTCCTTCAGTATCATTAGTTTCTGATCATATGGGACCTCTTGAAATGGTTGAACTTTGACCAATTATTTTTGGTATAATGACTCTGTAAATTCCTTCCATCTTCTTTTGATGCTTCCTGCATTGTTTATTTTTCCCATAGAATCCTTCACTATTGAAACTTGAGGCTGGAGTTTTTCATCAGTTCTTTCAGCTTGAGAAATACCAAGTGAGTTCTTCATTTTTAGCTTTCTATCTCCAGCTCTTTGGACACATCATTATACTACTTTACTTTGTCTTCTCGAGCAGCCCTTTGAAATGTTCAGTTCTTTTACTTCATCATTTCTTCCTTTGGCTTAGCTGCTCTAAGTTCAAGACCAAGTTTCAGAGTCTTTTCTGACATACATTTTGGTCTTTTCTTTCTTTCCTGTCTTTTTAATGACCTCTTGCTGTCTTCATGTATGATGTCCTTGATGTCATTCCACAACTTGTCTGGTCTTCAGTCATTAGCATTTAATGCATCAAGTCTATTTTTGAGATGGTCTCTAAAACAGGTCGGTTATACTCAAGGTCGTACTTTGGCTCTCATGGCCTTGTTCAATTATCTTCAGTTTCAACTTGAATTTGCATATGAGTAACTGACGGTCTGTTCCACAGTCAGCCCCTGGCCTTGTTCTGACAGATGATATTGAGTTTTCCATTGCCTCTTTCTACAGATGTAGCTGATATGATTCCTGTGCTTTCTATCTGGTGACATATATGTGTATAGTCGCCATTTATGTTCTTGGAAAAAAAGGTATTTGCAATGAAGAAGTTGTTGGCCTTGCAAAATTCTATCATTCGATCTGCAGCATCATTTCTATCACCAAGGCCATATTTTCCAGCTACCAATCCTTTTTTTTTGTTTTCAACTTTTGCATTCCAATAACCAGTAATTATCAATGCATTCTGACTGCATATTTGATCAATTTCAGACTCCAGAAGCTGGTAAAAACTTCAATTTCTTCATCTTTGGCCTTAGTGGTCCACTGATGGCTGTGGTCTAGATTGGGGTAATAGTTACATAAAGCTACATAGGACAAGAGCAGTACAGAAGATTTCAAAGGGTGGCTCAAGAAGACAAAGTAAAATATTATAATGAAATGTCCAAAGACCTAGAGTTAGAAAAACAAAATGTAAGAGCATGCTCAGAGTTTCTTAAGCCAAAAGAACAGAAGAGAAAATTCAGGTCTTCAAGTTGCAATATTGAAGGATTCTATGGGGAAAATTTTGGATGATGTAGGAAGCATCAAAAGAAGATGGAAGGAATACACAAATTCACTGTACCAAAAAGAATTGGTTCATATTCAATCGTTTCAGGAGGTTGCATATGATCGAGAATCAATGGCATTGAAGGAAGAAGTTCAAGCTGCACTGAAAACATTGGCAAAAAACAAGGCTCCAGGAATTGACAGTGTACCAGTTGAGATGTTTCAACAAATGGATACAGAGCTGGAAGCACTCATTTATCTGTGCCAAGATGCGTGAAGACATCTTGGTACACGTGGAAGACAGCTACCTGGCAAACTGACTAGCAGAGATCTGTATTTGTACCCATCCCAAAGAAACGTGGTCCAAGAGTTGGAAATTATAGAACAACATCATTAACATCACACCCAAGTAAAATTTTGCTGAATATCATTCAAAAGTTGTTGCAGTAGTACACCCACAGAGAACTGCCAGAAATTCAAGCCAGGTTCAGAAGAGGATGTAGAACAAGGGATATCATTGCCATGTCAGACAGATCTTGGCTGAAAGCAGAGAACACCAGAAAGAAGTTCACATGTGTTTTATTGACTATGCAAAGGCATACCACTGTGTGGATCATAACAAATTATGGGTAACATTACAAGAAAATAGGAATTCAAGAACGCTTAATTGTGCTTGTGTGGAAACTGCACATAAAACAAGAGGCAGTCATTCAAACAGAACAGGGGATACTGAATGGTTTAAAATGGGGAAGGTGGTGCATCAGAGTTGTATCCTTTCTCTATACTTATTCAATCTGTATGCTGATTAAATAATCAGAGAACTTTACTATACGAAGAAGGACACTGCATAAGGATTGGAGGAAGACTGATTAACAAACTGCAGCATGCAGTTGTTACAACCTTGAGTTGCTTCTGACACATAATGACCTTATAGGACAGAGTGGAACTTTCCCATAGGGTTTCCAAGGTGCAGCTGATGGATTCGAACTGCTGACTATTTGTTTAGCAGCCAAGCTCTTAACTACTGTGCCACCAGAGCTCCATGATAATATGTATGAACTTAACAGCTGAAGTCATTATTCGAATGTTTTCATAGCTTCTCAAATTTTTTTGTTTAAATAAGTTGTTTAAGAGTCAGTTATAGACATGAGAATCCCTTACCCATATCTCTAAGAAATAACTTGATACCCAGCAATAGGGAGTGCAATCAATACACAGCCTCCAACTGTGAGTTTTTCCAGGGTTGACTTCAGCTCTAGAGAGCTACTTTGCTGGAGGTCTCACTTTTCCTAGGGCAACCTGCTACCACTGAGTGGGCAGGGATATAAACACTTGCCGTTTTGGATAATACTCTCCCCAGAGCTCCCTGAAATTTGGATGAGGCTTATTTGGGCCTGCATTGTAGTTCAACTCTTCCTTCTGCCAAATTGTTTTCTTCTGCTTCTTTTCACAAGGATTGATCTCTATAAACTTCCCTTCCCCCTTTAAAAAAGAAATAACCTAGATGTGAACACTGAGGGAATGGCTGGCTAAATTAGGCCAAGTAATCTGATAGAAAATTGTGCAATTACCTAGAGTGATGTTTTGAAAGTGTTTTTCATTACTTAGTGCTTATTTTATAATGCTGAATTAAAGCACTATAGACATTGAATATGTAAAACAATAAATACAAAGATAAATACACAAATATATAAATAGTACTTATTTCTTGGTAGTAGGATTAGGTATTATTTGAAATCGATTTGCTATCCTTTATGAATTTATTTTTATCTGTAATAATCACAAATCACTCTTAAAATTGGAAAAGATAAATACCATATTAAGAAAAATGTATAAGAATGACAAACCAGAGGGAAAAGCTAATTTTCACTCAAACTAAAAAAAAAACTAAAGCTTAGTTTAATTGGAATTTAACCTTCTTCTCTGAATTAATTTTATTTTATTTCTATTCTTGTCTTTGCATTCAATATTTTAAGAGAAAAAAAAACCCTCACTGACAAGTTTAATTGTTGGACCCATATCATTTGGCCCTAACTTGGGTACTGATCACATCTAAAATTATAGATTATTTCTGCCTCAGGGATGCAATTCACCCTTTTTGAAATAGAAATATTTCATGTATAATTGCTATCAGCATGAAAAGATGTTCTAAGTATCAATTTTAGGGAAATTTAAAAGGTAACTTTTGGGTCAACTATTCTAAATAATGGATTATCACCTTTAATCGTAGCTTGAAATGGAATTCAATGGTAATTGTAGCACAGGATTGCATCATTTGGATTTTCTATGAACGTTTTAAATATGACACTGATTATATACTTCAATCCCTTTACTGGATCATCTAGTTTTGTACCAATTCCTAATCTTTTCTCTCCAGATTTGCCTAAATAATAATGAAAAATGCATCTATGTGCAAAGTGGTACATAGTTATTTAATTTTTATTCTTTATAAACAAATTACTTTTTTCTTCTTATAAGCCTCCCTCTGTTCTAAAATGAAAGTACTATGATGCTTTAGAAAATTATTTACTGTGAATTAAAATTAAAAATAAGTGCATAACTCCATGTATTTAAATTGTAAATGTAACTTCAAATATGGGTTGAGGTTTGTTGTTGTTGTGTAATATGGAAAATGATGGGAACTTTTCCTAAAATTTTGTCATATGGACAAAAAGTGTCTATCATCTATCAGTCATTCCATCCATCGATATATTTATCTATCATCTATCTATCATCATCTATCTATCAATCTATCTGTCATCTATCTATCAATCTATGTATCTATGTATCTATCTATCTGTCGTCTATGTGTATCTATCTATCTGTCTATCTGTGTATCTATCATCATCATCTATCATCCATCTTCATGTATTTATATAGTGTTCAAACATTTCATACATGCATACATTTGTTTCACAGGTCACATAAATTTGTAAGAGAAAAATGAAAGTTTACAATAGTAATGAAAAATATCTTTGTCTTCAAGCTCCTATTTAGTAAAACCTGGTTATCTCTACTTCCAGCAGATTACCCATGCCTCCTTGTTCTCTATCAATTATTCCCCTTGGTTCTGTTGTTCTCTTTCATCTCTGCCTTCTGGATATATGAAAATGGTGTAACTTTTCTCACTGTTAGCACTGGAAAAGTTGACATTTATGGCAGGAAGAGGAAACAAAACATGATTCCAAAAGCTCTTTTTATTAGGGCTATTTCAATCTCTTTCTCAGACTTCTTTGGATTCAGGTAGGTGCTTCCTCTGGATTGAGCCTGGATTTTATTATTATTACCATTATTTTGTAATTTTTATTGTGCTTTAAGTGAAAGTTTACAAATCAAGTCAGTCTCTCATACAAAAATTTACATACACCTTGCTATATACTCCTACTCTCCTTCTAATGAGGCAGCACAATCCTCTCCACCCTCTATTTCTGTGTCCCTTCAGCCAGCTTCTGTCCCCCTCTGCCTTCGCATTTCCCCTCCAGACAGGAGCTGCCCACATAGTCTCATGTGTCTACTTGACCCAAGAAGCTCACTCCTCACCAGTATCATTTTCTGTCCTATAGTCCAGTCCAATCCCTGTCTGAAGAGTTGGCTTTGGTAATGGTTCCTGTCTTCAGCTAACCAAATGTCTGGGGAACATAAACTCCGGGGTCCTTCTAGTCTCAGCCAGACCATTAAGTCTGGTCTTTTAATGAGAATTTGAGGACTGCATCCCTTTGCTCTACTGCTCCCGCAGGGGTTCTGTGTTGTGTTCCCTGTCAGGGCAGTCATCGGTTGTAGATGGGCGTCATTTAGTTCTTCTGATCTCAGGCTGATATAGCCTCTTATTTATGTGGCTGTTTCTGTCTCTTGGGTTCATAATTACCTTGTGTCTTTGGAGTTATTCATTCTCCTTTGCTCCAGGTGGGTTGAGACCAATTGACGCATCTTAGATGGCTGCTGGCTAGCGTTTAAGACCCCAAATGCCACTCTCCAAAATGGGATGCAGAATGTTTTCTTAATAGATTTTATTATGCCAATTGACCTCGATGTCCCCTGAAACCATGGTCTCCAAACCCCTGCCCCTGCTACGCTGGTCTTCTAAGTGTTCTGTTTATTCAGAAAACTTCTTTGCTTTTGGCTTAGTCCAGTAGTGCTGACATCTCCTGTATTGTGTGTTGTCTTTGCTTCACCTAAAATAGTTCTTGTCTAATATCTAATTAGTAAATACCCTTCTCCCACCCTCCCTTCCCACTCTCTTAACAATCAAAGAATATCTTATTCTCTGTTTAAACTATTTTTCGAGTTCTTATAATAGTGGTCTCATACAATATTCTTTTGCAACTGACTAATTTCACTCAGCATAATGCCTTCCAGATTCCTCCATGTTATGAAATGTTTCACTGATGCATCATCATTCTTTATTGATGTGTAGTATTCCATTGTGTGGATATGCCATAATTTATTCATCCATTCATCCATTGATGGGCACGTTGGTTGCTTCCATCTTTTTGCTATTGTAAACAGTGCTGCAATGAACATGGGTGTGTGTATATCTGTTTGTGTAAAGGCTCTTATTTCTCTAGGATATATTCCAAGGAGTGGGATTGCTGGATCGTATGGTAGTTCTATTGCTAGCTTTTCAAAAAAAAGCTTTTTAAGGAGGCTTCAAATCAATTTCCAAAGTGGTTTTCCCCTTTTACATTCCCACCTGCAGTGTATAAGTGTTCCAATCTCTCCACAGCCTCTCCAACATTTAACATTTTGTGTTTTTTGGATTAATGACAGCCTTGTTGGAACAAGATGGAATCTCATTGTAGTTTTGATTTGCATTTCTCTAGTGGCTAATGATCGTATTTCCTCATCTGTTGGCTACCTGAATGTCATCTCTAGTGAAGTGCCTGTTCATATTCTTTGCCCATTTTTAAATTGGGTTATTTGTCTTTTTGTAGTTGAGATTTTGCAGTATCATGTAGATTTTAGAGATCTGGCACTGATCAGAAATGTCATAGCTAAAATTTTTCCCAGTCTGCAGGTAATCTTTTTACTCTTTTGGTGAAGTCTTTGGATGACCATAGGTGTTTGGTTTTAGGAGCTCCCAGTTATCTAGTTTCTCTTCTGGTGTTTGTGCATTGTTAGTAATGTTTTGCATACTGTTTATTCCATGTATTAGGGCTCCTGGCATTGCCCCTATTTTTTCTTCCATGATCTTTTTCATTTTAGATTTTGTATTTAAGTCTTTGATCCATTTTGAGTTTATTTTTGTGCATGGTGTGAGATATGGATCTTGTTTCTTTTTTTTGCAGGTGGATACCCAGTATCATTTGTTAAAGAGATCATCTTTTCCCCATTTAACTGACTTTGGGGTTTTGTCAAATATAACTGCTCATATGTGGATGGATTTACATCTGGATTCTCAATTCTGTTCCACTGGTCTATGTATTTGTTGTTGTACCAGTACCAGGCTGTTTTGACTACTGTAGTGGTATAATAGTTTCTAAAATGAGGTAGTGTGAGGCCTTCCACTTTGTTCTTTTTCAGTAATGCTTTACTTATCCAGGCCTCTTTCCCTTCCATATGAAGTTCGTGATTTGTTTCTCCATCTCACTAAAAAATGTCGTTGGAATTTGAATCAGAATTGCATTATATCTATAGATCGCTTTTGGTAGAATAGACATTTTTACAATGTTAAGTCTTCCTATCCATGAGCAAGGTATGTTTTTCCACTTATGTAGGTCTCTTTTGGCTTCTTACAGTAGTGTTTGTAGTTTTCTTTGTATAGGTCTTTTACATCTCTGGTTATATTTATTCCTAAGTATTTTATCCACTTGGGGGCTACTGTAAATGGTATTGATTTGGTGATTTCCTCTTCAATTTTCTCTTTTTTTGGTGTAGAGGAATCCAACTGATTTTTGTACATTTATCTTGTATCCTGGTAATCTGCTGAACTCTTCTATTACTTTTAGTATTTTTCTTGAGGATTCTTTAGGGTTTTTTGTGTATAAGATCATGTCATCTGCAAATAGAGATACTTTTACTTCTTCCTTACCAATCTAGATGCCCTTTATTTCTTTGCCTAGCCTAATTCCACTGGCTAGGATCTCCAACACAATGTTGAATAAGAGTGGTGATAAAGGACATCCTTGTTTGGTTCCCATTCTCAAGGGGAATGGTTTCAGGCTGTCTCCATTTAGGATGATGTAGGTCATTGGTTTTTGTATAAATGCCCTATATTATGTTGAGGAATTTTCCTTTATTACTATTTTGTACAGCATTTTTATCTTAAATGGGTGTTGAACTTTGTCAAATGCCTTTTCTGCATCAATTGATAAGACCGTGTGGTTCTTGTCTTTTGTTTTATTTATATGATGGATTACATTGTTTTTCTAATGTTGAACCATCCCTGCATACATGGTATGAATCCCACTTGTTCATGATGAATTTTTTTTTTTTGATATGTTGTTGAATTCTATTAGCTAGAATTTTGTGGAGGATCTTTTCATCTAACTAAGTTCATGAGGGATATAGGTCTGTAATTTTCTTTTTTTGTGGCATCTTTACCTGGTTTTGGTATCAGTGATATGTTGGCTTCATTGAATGAGTTTGGGAGTATTCCATCCTTTTTTATGCTCTGAAATATGTTTAGTAGTAGTGGTGTTAACTCTTCTCTGAAAGCTTGGTAGAACTCTGCTGTGAAGCCATCCTAGGCCAGGGTTTTTGTTGATGTTGTTGTTCTTGTTGGGAGTTTTTAAATTACCTTTTCAATCTCTTCTTTTGTTATAGGTTTATTTAGTAGTTCTACCTATGTGTTACTTTAGGTAGGTAGTGTGTTTCTAGAAATTTGTCCATTTCTTCTAGGTTTTCGAATTTGTTAAGAGTACAATTTTTTGTAGTAGTCTGATATAATTCTTTTAATTTCAGTTGGGTCTGTTATGATATCGCCTACCTCATTTCTTATTCGGGTTGTTTGCTTCCTTTCCTATTTTCCTTTTGTCAGTTTGGCCAATGGTGATTTTTTCAGAGAAACAGCTTTTGGTCTTGTTGACTCTTTTGATTGTTTTTCTGCTCTCTATTTCATTTAATTCTGCTCTAATTTTTATTATTTGCTTTCTTGTGGTGCCAGAGGGTTCTTTTGTTGCTCTCTTCCTATTTGTTCAAGTTGTAGGGATAACTCTTTGATTTTGGCCCTTTCTTCTTTTTGGATGTGTGCATCTATTGATATAAATTGACTTCTGAGAACTGTTTTAGCTATGTCCCAAAGGTTCTGATAGGAAGTGTTTTCACTCTCGTTGGATTCACGAATTTCTTTATTCTATCCTTAATGCCTTCTATAACCCAGTCGTTTTTAAGCAGGGTATTGTTCAGTTTCCAAATGTTTGATCTCTTTTCCCCGCCTTTTTTTTTTTTTTTGGTTATTTATTTCTACTTTTATGGCCTTATGGTCAGAGACGATCCTTTGTAATATTTTGATGTTTTGGATTCTGTTAAGGATGCCTTTATGACCTAATATGTGATCTATTCTAGAGAATGTTCCATGTGCACTGGAGTGAAAAGCATACTGTTTCCCTGTTTTGAGCATTTTTTTATCTTAATTTATTTTTGTGATTTCCCTATCTGAGTTGACATCTGTTTGCTCTGTCCTGTGTTCTAGTCTTGATATCTGATATTATTTTCTAACCAGAGAACTCTTGTTAGTATTTCTTGTAGTTTTCATTTGCTTTTTATGAATTCCCTAAACTTCTGTTTATCTGGAAATGTCCTAATCTTGCCCTCATATTTGAGAGACAGTTTTGCTGAATATATTATTCTTGGTTCACAATTTTTTCCTTCAATGCTTTATATAAGTCATCCCGTTGCCTTCTTCCTGCATGGTTTCTGCCAAGTAGTGAGCATAGATTTTGACTCTTTCTTTTACATTTAAAATAATTACAGAACCATTCCTGTGACCTTGCATAAGACACCCTGACTTATTTCTAACTCAGGGAAGTATTTCTTTTGCAGAGTGTTATTCTAGATATTAGGAAGGAATATAATTCTCAAATCTTAACTGGTGTTCTAAGAAATTTGGTTGATAAAAGTTACTTTGAATATTTGTCATAGAGGTCATCTTCTGATGGTGAAATATGGTGAACAAATCTTCTTAGTCATCCCTGTATTACAGATTAATTTATTTCCTTGGACTTCATGTAGGTACATAGGCATGTATTTATCTAAATAAAATTGAGGAATATGGGAAAAATATAAGTGAATAATTCTTTTGTTTCACAGGAGCAAAAACTAACCTTAAAATATTAAATGCCACATATTTAATTTCATTAACCCTGCATGGAATTGTGTGAATACTATCATTCACATTTGACAAACAAGCTTATAAAAACTCTGAAATATGAAGTCATTTTTCCATATACATAATTAATAGGCAGTTGAATTGGATATTTACCCTAGACAAAAGTTTATTTCTTAAGTTTGATTTTTTCTTATCACCCAAATATTTTGGAAAAAAAAAGTTTACAAATTGGTTGCTAGTTTTTGACATATCTCTTTTGCTTAATTTCTGAACTTACAATATTGTGGCCAGTGAGTATAATATATACTATTATGTATTATTCAGAATATTAATATATTTTATGAATTTTTAATCTACTTTCCTATTTTTTATGTATTATTATTTTTATCTCTAATGCCTAGCCCATTTTTTGTAACTGTCTCCTAAATGGAAACCCTGGTGGCATAGTGGTTAAGAGCTACAGCTGCTAACCAATAGGTCAGCAGTTTGTATCCACCAGGCACTTCTTGGAAACCATATGGGGCATTTCTACCCTGTCCTATAGGGTCAGTATGAGTAGGAATCAACTTGACGGGGCAACAGTTTGGTTTGGTTTTGGCCTCATATGTGGTTGGCAACAGTATGAATTGCCTTTTATTAGATATGAAATACATTGTTTGAGGATTTGTTTTATTCAATCCTCTATATATTTTTTGCTTTAAAAGTATCCATTTAATTGATTAGTATCTAAGTTAGGTAAGTTAAAGTCTTTCACTACGATGGCAGCTTATTATGAAACATAGGAGTCTTCTAAGCCACCTTTGCCTACCTCTATCCATAGTCTTTGGAGACAACCATTTTTTAAATGTTTCACTTTTTCTATTCTCTTTTCCATAATAGCTATCTTACTAACTTGTAAATGACAGTCTCATATCATTATTTCTGTATTTGATGATTTATTTCACTTACATGTTGTTGGGTGTCATCAAGTTAATTCTAACTCATTATTACCCTATGTGACAGAGTAGAACTGTTCAATTGAGTTTTGGAGGCTGTAAACTTTATGGGAGCAGATCATCAGGTCTTTTTCTTGAGGGAGTTTGAACCACCAGACTTTCAGTTAGCAGATGAGCACTTAACCATTGGGCAACCATGACTCCTTCATCACACTCTACTTCTTTGTTCCAATGTTTAACTATTATTTTAAGCTTAAATTATTGTATTAAAATGCTATACTTACATTCTGTAACTCCCATTGCCATCGAGTCGATTCTGACTCATAGTTACCCTGTAATACAGAGTAGACTGCCCCATAGAGTTTCCAAGGAGCAGTGGGTGGATTTGAACTGCCAACCTTTCGTTTAGCAGTGAAACACTTAACCACTGTGCCACCAGGGCTCCAACAGTCTATATAATATCCTAAATGATATATTAATATAATATTTTAAGATAAATTTAAATATCTCTGTTGTTTACAATTAAATTCGAGCAGCATCTCTTCAGTCTGCTCCAAACACTTGTCTTCACCTTCAAATTCCCACCGTCTGTCATTTATTCTTTAACTTTTACATCTATAAGTCTAAGGTAATTTATGTTCTCATTTATAACCATATTTAATTATTATAAAATTTATTTATGGGTGGATTTTAAACATTAGAATCTCAAAAATGGCAGTTAAATAATTGTGATTAAATAAGTATTGCTCAGTGCAGTCATTTATTGTGCTGTGATATCATTCTTTGTATCCAATATGATGACCTCTACACTATTTGTACGAAAGTCACCATGTATTAAAAATTGAGTTATTTTTATAATAATAATTTTCTCTTATTATTTTGCCAAATTCCTGAATTGTTCCATTTTATTGTCTGTGTTTTCCATGAATTTGTCTGCCTTTTTCATAAATATGTCTAATTTTTCCTTTTTGTCTGCTTTTTGCTTCAACTTTTGGATTGTTCTGAATATTAGAGATCTGAATTCCCTGTCAAGTCATTCTAGTGCCTTATCTTCTACTGGAAAGTCATCTGGTGTTTTATTTTGGATGCCTCTTGGAACCATTCTGTCCTTTTTTTTTTATGTTTTGATATTGTCTGCTGTCTTTGGGACATTCAGTAGTTACTTTCTATGCTTCTTGATTGTAGGTTTGTTTGTTTCATGCTGCTTTTTTGTTTTATTTGGTTATGTCTGAGCAGGCAGTCTGCGCATTCTTCGTTGTTTGCTCCTCTGTAGTCACAATACTTTTCACCTCCTTATCCAATGGGCAGGGCCAGTCAATCAGCTATGGTGAAGCAGGGCAGGTCCAGCTGAAGGGGAGGGGCTGGCATGGGTTGTTTGTGGCATGTTCTAGGCCAACAGGGTGGGCTAGGATCAGTGTTGGGCAGGTTCCAGTAGGTGGTGCCTGTGCTGCTCTGGGGTGTGATGTTCAGTGAACCGTGCAGGTAGGCAGGAAAGAGGGGGGATGTTGTGATGTTTGGAGCTAATAGGGGTATGGGAAAGAGGAGAGAGAAACAGGAGCTAAAAACAAACAAGCAAAGAGAGAAAAAAAAGAATGCTAAGGGAGCTTGCTGTTGAAGTGGAGAGAAAAGAAACGGAGAAAACAAAAAGAAAAAAAAAAAAAGAATAACTAGATAAAAATTTGGAAAAGAAAAAAGCTCCCAAGACTCCCAGAGTCCCACTGGTGGGACCACTAAGACCGGGAAAATGGCTCCCAGGCTCTGCAGTATAGCCTGGCTCGAGGGGGTATAGATGGCCCACAGCACCAGATATTCATGAGACTGGAAAAGAAGATAAGTGTAGAGAGATGAGAACTGAAAAATGAGGAAAGACAGTAAGGGAAAAAGAGAGTGAAAAGAGAAAGAAAACAAGAAATGCTCCCAGGGATCCCACCTACGTGGCTGTGCAGATTGGGGGTGTCGCTCCTAAGCCGTGTAGTGCAGCCTGGCTAGAAGGGGCTCCCAAGCTGCGAAAAGAAAAAGAAAACAAACAGAACAAAGCAAAATAAGGCAACAATAAAAGCCCCATGGATCCCACCAGCATGGTGTTGGGCGCCAGGGGAGTGGTTCTCCAGTCAAGCTGTGCTTTGAAGAAGAACCTTTGAAGAAGAACCAAACATGGCACATGGCGCCAGGTGTTCCATAGAAAGGAGGGGGAGGTAGTAGGAGGCACAGAAGAAACCAAAAGAGACAGAAAGAACCACCAGCTAAGGAGTCAGTCCAGTGCTGGCAGGGCAAATCCAAGTAGCCAGAGGCCAAAGTAGCTGCCTCCCAGCCAAGAGACTGTGGCTGGTGGTAAGCAGAGGAGACCGAAGCGGAGAAAGAAGGGTGGGGTTAGGAAAGCATATATCGCTCGTTACCGGGTTCTCTGTCCTCCGCTGGGAACGTCCTGAAGCTGCTTTCCCGTACTCCTTGTCTGCTGATCTCCAACATGGGTGGGGCGAACCCAAGTGGCATGGACACTATACTTCCTGGCTGACCAAGCCACAGCAGCCAGCCAGCAAACTCAGAGGTAGAGCAGCGGGTAGCGAATGGAGGCTGGGAAAGCATATATCGCTGGTTACTGGGTGCTCTGTCTCCTGCTGGGAGTGCTGGGAAGCTGCTTTTCTGTGCTCCCCATCTGCTTATCCCCGACAGAAGTACAAGATGGCAGATCCATGCTGCCTTAGCATGGGGCCCTCAGCAGTATCTCTCCTTGCTCTCTGTCCTCTGTCAGTTTCTTTTTGCATTCGGTGCTTGGCTGCGTTCTTTATCTCTTCATTTGACTCTTCAGGTTCCAGGAGTGATGTTCGTCTCTGTTTTACATAGTTTTTCAGGTCTTTGCTATAGAAGATGGCATAGTGTTTCTGTCTGTGACACCATGTTGGCCAGAAGCCCTCTCAGTAACTTCATAATGATGGTTAGCTATGATCTGGACATCATTCAGGAGTATATTGACAACCTACAAAAATCTGCTCCCAAATATTTTAATGCTCATATTTATTTATATATGTATATGCAAACTAGAAAAAAACAAACAAAAAATTCATAAAAGACTTAAAGCATATAGATATGGGTAGTGTGTTTTTTTTTTCTTACATTGTATATTTTTATTGTTATTGTTAGATGCCATCAAGTCTGTTCTGACTCACAGCAACACTGTGTACAACAGAACAAAATGCTGCCCAGTTGTGCACTATCCTCACAGTCTTTGTTGTTTGAGCCTAATTTTGCACCCATCTCACTGAGGGTCTTCCTCTTTTTCACAGATCTTCTACTTTACCAAGCATGATGCACTTCTTCAGGGACTGGTACCTCCTGATAACATGTCCAAAGTACGTGGGGTGAAATCTCACCATCATTGCTTTTAAGAAGCATTCTGTCTGAACTTCTTCCCAGACAGATTCACTCGTTCTTCTGGCAGTACATGGTATATTCAATATTCTTCACCAACACCATAATTCAAAGGTGTCACTTCTCCTCAGTCTTCCTTATACATTGCTCACCTTTCACATGCAGGTGAGGCAACTGAAAATATCATGGCTTGGGTCAGGTACAACTTAGTCCTCGAAGTGACACCTTTGTTTTTCAACACTTTAAAGAGATCTTTTGCAGCAGGTTTGCCCAATGAACAGGTCGTTTGATTTCCTGACTGCTGCTCTCATAGGCATTGATTGCGAATCCAAGTAAAATGAAATCCTTGAGAACTTCAAACCTTTCTCTCTTTATCGTGATGTTGCTTATTTGTCTAGTTATGAGGATTTCTGTTTTCTTTATGTTGATGTGTAATCATACTGAAGGCTGTGGTCTTTGATCTTCATCAGTAAGTGCTTCAAGTCCTCTTCACTTTCTGCAAGCAGGGTTATGTCATCTGTGTATAGCAGATTGTTAATAAGTCTTCTTTCAATCCTGATGTTGCATTCTTCTTTATGTAGCCTAACTTCTCAGATTATTCTCTCAGGATACAGATTAAGTATGGTGAAAGAATACAACCCTGACACACACCTTTCCTGTTTTAAGCCATGCTGTGTCCCCTTGTTCTGTTCAAAAGACTGCCTCTCGGTCTATGTATAAGTTCCTCATGAGCGCAATTAAGTGTCCTGAAATTCCATTCTTTGCAATATCACCCATAATTTGTCATGATCCACATAGTCGAATGCCTCTGTATAGTCAATAACACACAGGTAAACATCTTTTTGGTATGCTCTTTCAGCCAAGATCCATCTGACATCAGCAATAATGTCCCGAGTGTGTGTGTATGTTTGTGTGTGTGTATATATATATATATATATATATGTTCTAAATTCATAGTGTGGAATATACAGGTTTTATAATAAGAAAGAAAATAATAAAAACTTTGAAAAATAATTTATTCTTATAATACAGAGATACTCTGTCTCAAGAATTCCTTTAGCACCAGTCTAAGTATTGTTTTCATCATCAGAGAGAATAGGTGAAATTTTAATCTTTACATTTGACAGATGTGTTATTATAAATTGATAAATCAACAAATATTTTCATAGGAAACAGCACTGTGGGCACAAAACTGTTGAGATGTTATAATTATCCCAAAGGAATACAATGTATTCTTCCAGTTCTGGAAGACTCTACAAGATAAATGAGAATTGAAGACAATTTTGCATGTTTGCATAGTTAATATTGAAAAGAGTTAATTACAAAAAGTATGATACAAGAAAAATTGTCCAGTGCAACTTATTGCAGTCTTTTGGTATCATAAAAAGTTACAAAGTTTATACCTAATGTTGCTTGAAGTGCTTTTCAATTTAAACTCGACATAAGTGCACCTTATTTCCTGTGCTTGAAATTTCTTGAGTCATTCTGAATTATATCCTGCTTTGTTTTTCATTTCACTCTTGACTTGCAAGTCTTTCCCTCTCTCTCTCCCTCTTTCTCTGTCTCCCCCCCCTTCCTCTCTCCATCCTTCGTTCCTTCTTTCCATCTCTTTGAGTCTGTCTCTCTCTTTCTCCTTCTCTCTTCACCTTGGCAAGCTACACTGATCTCTGGCTTTGATTCAGAGTCCATCTCACATAACTTTCTTAAAATGTATTTTATCCATATAAGCTGCCTAGTTCTCTTGCCCTGAAAACGTATTGTGTTTTCCTGTCTCTTAGGACTAACTATTTCCATGCCTTCTAGATCTGACCTAACTGTTAAAAAGTTCTGGATAGAATTAACTATACTGTTTTAAGTGGGTTAGTGTGGAAAGTAGAATTCAAATGGAAGAATAAAAAATGAACTGAGCTTTAAAGAATGGCAAGTATACAGAGGATACCATCTTTCAAGTACGTTTTTTTCCATTGTCAATTACCATTTTCATCTTTGAAATTGGTGAATATGAAATAATTACTTTTGTATTTTAGACTTACTATTTTCTTCTATTGGAAAGCATTACTAATATGATTGAAATTTATCCCTTTCTTTTTGAGACCATTTCAAACTTCAATTGAATGTTTTAACCCTGTTCATTAATCATCATGTATTACTGAATCATTTGTTATAACCAAAAAGTGGAAGTGAACTCCAGATTGAATTTTTCTTTCATGTCCAATTAAGACATCCAGTGTCTTTATTACCCTTATGTTGAAGAAGGTTGCTTTTCAGTAATATTTACATTAATGACATTTAATGCAAGCAAATAATTCTTGAAGATTCTCACAAAGTGCACTTACTGTCTAAAATCAATCATTTTGTTTCCTTATTTGATTAGTGCTTTTGTGAAATTAAAAGAAACTATGTTGTTTAAACAAAGACATATTTTCAAATTTTTTAACAGATTTATAAAATAGATGAATTATTTCAGATACTGGAAAGGGAAAACAAAGGGAAGTCAAATTAATAATACAGAAATTAAAAAAAAATCTTTGCACACAGCTATAAGCCAAAATAAAAGAAGCTAAAACAAAAGTATTTGGACGCTAAAATCACACTCTGATATCCACTTGTATGAATAGAGGTCTATTACCATCAGTGCAGGACATGTAGTAGTATTCCCATCCAAAGCTATTAGCTCTGAAGCTGTGGTAAGCTTAAGTTAGTTAATATCATGTGCTCTGCTACATTCACACAGGGGTAAATAGATCCTTCTCATTGATGACACATCAAGAGACAAAATAACCAAAAATATTTTGCAAATATAACCTTGTGTTTACCAAACTTTTTGGTTTTGCTCAGAAACAAAGAAAATGATTGTAAGGAGAAAAGTTATCTTAAACAAGGATTTTTGTTTCTTGTACCTTAAAAAAATGCTAGTCAATGTTTGCGCTTGTTAGCTTAATTTTATAAAATAAATATTCAGATTTATTTTTTTCTTATTGGTATTCTAGTATGAAAATTCTTTGTGTGATAAGTAATACAAAAGAGAGAGAGAGAATCTTAAATGGCTGAAGAAAACAAATGGCTTAACTTCTTAGTGTTTTCACTCATGCTTATAATTAAACATTTTTACTAAGAAAGTAGAACAACATCAGATAATTTTCAAGATATACTACAAGTTATAAAAATCAATATGTAAAAATTGAAGTAACACCTCCTCCTAAAAAAATAAAAAAAGATTTTAATATTACTAAAGGTATACATCCCCACATGTCTGTCAGGTTTTCGTACTGTAGGGGCTTGTGTGTTGTGATGCTAGAAGCTATGCCACCAGTATTCAGATACCAGCAGGCTCACCCATGGAGGACAGGTTAGAGCTGAGCTTCCAGAATAAGACAGACTAAGAAGAAGGACCCGGCAGTCTACTTCTGAAAAGCATTAGCCAGCGAAAACCTTATGAATAACAGTGGAACATTGTCTGATATAGTGCTGGAAGATGAGCCCTCCAGGTTGGAAGGCACTCAAAAGATGACTGGGAAAGAGCTGCCTCCTCAAAGTAGAGCCGACCTTAATTACGTGGATGGAGTAAAGCTTTCAGGAACTTCATTTGCTGATGTGGCGTGACTCAAAATGAGACGAAACAGCTGCAAACATCCATTAATAATAGGACCTTGGAATGTACAAAGTATGAATCTAGGAAAATTAGAAATCAACAAAAAAATGAAATGGAATGCACAAACATCAATATCCTAGGCATTAGTGACCTGAAATTGACTGGTATTGCCATTTTGAATTGGACAATCATATAGTCTACTATGCTGGGAATGACAACCGGAAGAGGAGTGGTGTTGCATTCTTGGTCAAAAAGAACATTTCAAGATCTATCCTGAAGTACAACACTGCCAGTGATAGGATAATATCCATACACCTACAAGGAAGACCAGTTAATACGACTATTATTCAAATTTACGCACCAACCACCAGGGCCAAAGATGAAGAAATAGAAGATTTTTATCAGCTGCTATAGTCTGAAATTGATCGAACATGCAATCAAGATGCATTGGTAATTACTGGTGGTTGGAATGCGAAATTTGGAAACAAAGAAGAAGGCTCAGTAGTTGGAAAATATGGCCTTGGTGATAGAAACAAGGCTGGAGATATAATGATAAAATTTTGCAAGACCAACGACTTCTTCATTGCAAATACCTTCTCTCAGCAACATAAACCTTGCCAGATAGAACACACATAAATCAAATTAACATCTGTGGAAAGAGACTATGGAAAGCTCAATATCAACAGTCAGAACAAGGCCAGGGGCGGATTGTGGAACACACCATCAATTGCTCATATGTAAGTTCAAGCTGAAACTGAAGAAAATCAGAGCAAGTGCACGAGAGCCAAAATATGACCTTGAGTATACCCCACCTGAATTTAAAGACCATCTGAAGAATAGATTTGATGTATTGAACACTAGCGACCGAAGACCAGACAAGTTGTGGAATGACATCAAGGACATCATAAATGAAGAAAGCAAGAGGTCATTGAAAAGACAGAAAAGAAAGAAAAGACCAAGATGGATGTCAGAGGAGACTCTGAAGCTTGCTCTTGAGTGTTGAGCAGCTAAAGCAAAAGAAAGAATTGATGAAGTAAAAGAACTGAACAGAAGATTTCAAAGGGCCTCTCAAGAAGACAAAGTAAAGTATTATAATGACATGTGCAAAGAGCTGGAGATGGAAAACCAAAAGGGAAGAACACGCTCAACTTTTTTCAAGCTGGAAGAACTGAGGAAAAAATTAAAGCCTCCAGTTGCGATACTGAAGGATTCTATGGGAAAAATATTAAACGACACAGGAAGCATCAAAAGAAGATGGAAGGAATACACAGTCATTATACCAAAACGAATTAGTTGATGTTCAAACATTTCAAAAGGTAGCATATGATCAGGAACCGATGGTACTGAAGGAAGAAGTCCAAGCTGCTCTGAAGGCATTGGCAAAAAACAAGGCTTCAGGAATTGATGGAATATCAACTGAGATGTTTCAACAAACAGATGCAGTGCTGGAGGTGCTCATTCGTCTACGCCAAGAAATATGGAAGACAGCTTCCTGGCCAACTGACTGGAAGAGATCCATATTTATGTCTATTCCCAAGAAAAGTGATCCAACCAAATGTGGAAATTATAGAACAATATCATTAATATCACATGCAAGCAAAATTTGCTGAAGATCATTCAAAAACGGCTGCAGCAGTATATTGACAGGGAACTGCCAGAAATTCAGGCTGGATTCAGAAGAGGAGGGGAACCAGGGATATCATTGCTGATGTCAGATGGATCCTGGCTGAAAGCAGAGAATACTAGAAGGATGTTTACCTGTGTTTTATTGACTATGCAAAGGCATTCGACTGCACGGATCATAACAAACTATGGATAACATTGCGAAGAATGGGAATACCAGACCACTTAATCATGCTCATGAAGAACCTTTACATAGATCAAGAGGCAGTTGTTTGGAAAGAACAAGGGGATACTGATTGGTTTAAAGTCAGGAAAGGTGTGCGTCAGGGTTGTATTCTTTCACCATACCTATTCAATCTGTATGCTGAGCAAATAATATGAGAAGCAGGGTTATATGAAGAATGGGGCATCAGGATTGGAGGAAGACTCATTAACAACTTGCATTATGCAAATGACACAACCTTGCTTGCTGAAAGTGAAGAGGACTTGAAGCACTTACTAATGAAGATCAGAGACCACAACCTTTAGTATGGATTGCACCTCAACATAAAGAAAACAAAAATCCCCACAACTGGACCAATGAACAACATCATGATAAATGGAGAAAAGATTGAAGTTGTCAAGGATTTCATTTTACTTGGATCCACAATCAATAGCCATGGAAGCAGCAGTCAAGAAATGAAAAGATGCATTGCATTGGGTAAATCTGCTGCAAAGGACCTCTTCGAAGTGTTGAAGAGCAAAGATGTCACCCTGAAGACTAAGGTGTGCCTGACCTAATCCATGGTATTTTCAGTCACATCATATGCATGTGAAAGCTGGACAATGAATAAGGAAGACCAAAAAAAAAACTGACGCCTTTGAATTGTGGTGTTGGCGAAGAATATCAAATATACCATGGACTGCCAAAAGAAAGAACAAATCTGTCTTGGAAGAAGTACAACCAGAATGCTCCTTAGAGGCAAGGATGGCGAGTGTGCGTCTTACAAACTTTGGACATGTTGTTAGGAAGCATCAGTCCCTGGAGAAGGACATCATGCTTGGCAGAGTACAGGGTCAGCAGAGAAGAGGAAAACCCTCAACGAGTTGTATTGACACAGTGGCTGCAACAGTGAGCTCAAGGATAGCAACAATTGTAAAGATGGCTCAGAATCAGGCAGTGTTTCGTTCTGTTGTGCATAGGGTCGCTATGAGTCGGAACTGACTCAACGGCACCTAACAACAACAAAGATATACATAATAGATATTTAAAGATTTTTGTCTGTTTGGTGGGTTTGTGTATTTAGTTTAGCTTTCCTTTTCATTGGAGCATATATGTCCTTCCCCACAGGAAAAATATTCATATTTCATGAGTCTTTTTTCTAGAAACTTGACTTCACCGAGGGCTCTAGAAGTGTAGCAGATACTCTAGGTCAATCATCCTACTCCGTCATTATCACAAAGACTGGTTCTAGAGTGAGGAAATTACTCAAAACATCAATAAGTGAAAAGGAGACTAAATTCTGAGAAATTTGTTTTTCAAAACTACTAGGATCATCATGCCCAGTTCAAGAATGAAGGCAATCTAGTGAAAGGAAAACCAAGAAAATTACCTGATGGCTTTGATTGGACGCTGCATCAAGCCATGTACCAGGATTTTTCTTTATTTATGTGAATCAATAAATTGAGCTGTTAGATTAAGTTTTCTTGTAATTGTAACAAAAAATACTCTTAGGCACTATTCCTGAGGTATAGCAATATGGTTAAAACCATAGTAACATAATTTTCTTTAGTTAAAATTGTCTTTTCAAAATTATTTTAATGATAACACACAAAAAATTAAATGTTTTAAAATAATTAAAATTAAGATTATTAACAATTTAGACCATTAGATTGGCTATGCTGACCATATTGCCATTTTCTTTATTTTCATGTATTCAGCTTCCACTTTCTTCCTGTGTGATAATTTTGAAAAATGTTGCATATGACACAAGACTCCTAAATGTATTGTGACTTTGACCTTCTTAAACAGTCAAAGATACTTATCCCTCTGTTGAGTCTTACAGTCCAGAACATTAGCTTTAAACTCGGTTGCTGGTATGATGCACTTAAAGACGCTTAGATTTAGTAGTCATACATGACTTACAATGAGATCATAAACAATTTAGCTATGAGAGTTTTAGAAGAAAATTGCACAAGTTAGTATAGCTAACAGCACTATCAATTGAGTTTAATAAAGCATTCTATTAAATCCCTGGTTAGAAAGATGCAATCCCAGCAATTTGGGAAGAAGATTTACAGGATTCCTAGGTTAATGGAAGAAGAATGCATGCTAAAATCTAGGTGGGGTAAATTTGAAAATCATAATAGAATGCGTTGCATCCATTGATTTTATCAAGTCTTTGATGACAGAATTATACCTTCTAGGAGAGATGCTAAAAGAAATATGACCTGAAATGTAGTAAAGATAAACAAACCTGTATTCAGATCTTTGTTCTAATCTTATTGACTGTACTGATTGGCATTTGTCTCAATTATTTTAACCCCTCATATTCAGACACACACACACAGAGAGATGGAAATAGGAGTGCTTACCTCATGAATTATCTAGCCCTATGCCTTCCTTCTATAGGGTCTCTATGAGTCAGAATCTAATCTATGACAACAAATTTGGATGCCTTCCATATAGAGCCCTGGGTGTTCAGTGGTTAAGCACTCAGCTGCCCACCAAAAGGTTTCAGTTCACACCACCAATTGCTCCACAGGACAAAGATGTGGAGGTCTGCTTCACTAAGATTTACTGCCTTGGAAACCTTACGGGGCAGTTCTACTCTGTCCTACAAGGTTGCTATGATTTGGAATCAACTTGACCACAATGTTTCTTTCTTTCTTCTTCCTTTTTTTTTTTTTTTAACGTTTTTCATGTCAATTATTAATTTAAAACTAAGTATCATTATTTTGACAATTCCTGTTATAATACGGCTAAGTAGCAGCAGATATTTTTTTTGAGAATCTGCAGCTCCTCCAGAAAATAATGGTCTCTTGAGTTTAGAAGGTGATCACTTCCTTGGGAAAATAGAAGTACCAGAGCCTTATTTATATAAAATGAGGTGTTCCAGAAAAAAAAATAATAATAATAATGTATTATTTTACACCCATTCAGTAGCGACAGCACAAGTGGATGAAAATATTTTGGGTATTAATATGCAGGTTTTGAGAACAGTTTATTATGTACTTAGAGAGTTTTCATATGTGCCATCCAAAACTAATAAACTGAAGATTACACTGAAAAATCAGATGGCTGGAAAACTAGAGGATCTAGAAAATACATGTGAACAATAGAGTAGCAGTGGTTGGAATAAAAATGAGAGCACTATTTAGTACATGACATGAGTCATGATGTGACTGTTATTAATCTCCACTGAAGTGTTTTTAGCTCTAGATTAGTAACAGTTCCATAATAAAAGCTGTGGTGATGCTGCTCTTGAGTCCTTGGGATATGAAAATATTTGTCACAATTGAGCTTGTCTTTGACCAAATCACAGGTATTTTGTGTGTTTGAAATCATTATTGTGGAAGTAGAACATCATAAGCCCTTCTCTCCTAAACAATACAAATTATGGAACTAGTTTTCCCACACGAACTAAAAACCTTGTGTATTTGTGATGGATGTTTTCATCTACTTAATAAATGCAGCATTTTTTAATATATTATCTTTGAAATCATCCCAATTTGCAATGGGAGAGACTCAATATGACTACAATGCATTGAATTTGCGTGGGGGTTGGAGAAATAAATAGAAGTTAGCTCCTACGTGGCCCTGAATTGTTCTTTAATGAGTTCCAACTATACCTTGAATGGGAAAGGAAAGCATTAAAAGTCATAGAAAAGATAAGATCAAGTTTGTATGTTAGAAAAACACAGATTTTCAAATGATGTTAAATTGTCAGCTAGAAAAGAAATTGAATTTAAAAGTCTGTATTTCCTCTATAGAAAAAGAAATGTACAATGTTAACAACTTTATCTGTGTTACCAAAGAAGCAAAAGTAGTATGTGAAACTATTGGTTTAAAGTAAAATATTTGGCTTTTTAATAATGGGAATTAGGACCTCACAGGGAATTTGCTTTGTGGACAAGAACTGAGAACCATAGACGTGTGGTGAAATGTGTGTGTGTGTGTGAGTTGGTTCTTTATTATACAAAGATACAATGTCAATTTGTGTGTATTGGAGGCAAGTTAAAACTAAGGAAGAAATCATCATTGGATTATCTAATAAGAAGAATAATAAAATTAAAAGGATAAAAGATGAAAATCAAAATCAATTTTCTAAGAAAAGCTTTTCAGAGATGAGTTGGTAATGGAACAAAATCAAATTAAAAACAAATATAAAGATTGGATGTCTGTGTAAACTGGGTAAAGAAATATCCTGAGTGATATGCTCAGATATAAATTAATATCACTAGCTCTATTTTTGGGTTGGGAAATGCTATGTGGTAAGTTGGTCACATTGGTTACAAAGACCAGTTATTCGGATAAATATTTGGCAGAAAATATAAATTGCAAGGATGTCATATTTTTATCTCATACATTACCTCTATATAAAAATAAACACAATCAGTTACAATTTTATTTTCCTGTTAAAAAATGCATATTTTTAATGAAAAAAAGGAGTCATAATTCTGAGAATAATATTCCTCTTTTATTATCTCATATTTAATAACATACTTTGCATAATAAATTATTCTTTTGTTATTTGAAAGCTCTTCTTGGTTATAATTCTTTTCCATATTTAACAGTTCAAAAAATTAAAGCTACAAGTTGTATGAAATATTAAAGTATCAGATATACTACTTACAAAAATGTGCTACTAATACTTTAATGGTCAGAGGAATCAAAATAATAGAATAGAAAGATCAAAAAGAGACGAGAGCGGGGAGGGGGAAGAAGGAGGAAGGGAAGAAGTAAAAGAGGAAGAGGAGCAGATAGAGAAGACAGGCTATTTATATATAATTGTGTTTTCAGTGAAAATCTATGCAACAAGTTAGGATTCCATTTGAAAATTTCTGCACGAGTTGCTCAGTGACATTAGTTACATTTTTCACAATGTGTCAGCATCCTAAATAATTGTGTTCTGGTTGTTCCATTGTCAGTACTCTAGTTTCCCTGCCCCCTCTCCCCTTGTCTTCTCACTTTTGCTTTAGAGTAATTGTTGACCTTTTGGTATCATGTAAATGGTTATTTAATAGAGCCCCATACTCAAGGGTAACATCCTTTATCTTGTGTGCCAATCTGTTATTTTGCTAAAAAGTGATCTCAGTAGACAGTTTGGGGGAAAGTTTGAAGAATATTTCAGGGTGATAGCCTCAGGGATTCCTCTAGTCTCAACTGGTCCAGTAAATCTGAAATTTTAAAGAACTCGATTTTTTTGTTCCAAACACAACTACAAATGCATGAGCAACAGAAGAAAAATTAGATAACTAGGACCTACTAAAAATTAATACTTATGCTCATCAAAAAACTTTATCAAGAGTCAGGGCCAAGATGGTGGAATAGTCAGACTCTTCCTGTGATCCCTCCTACAACAAAGACCAGAAAAAATAAGTGAATAGATTATATTTGTCAATCAAGGAATCCTGAACATCAAAGAAAGTTGAGGAGTTGAACTGAGCAAGATGGGAAAGGAGAGACAGTTCTGAAGCAACTAAGAAGTGCCAGACTTGAACTAGCAAGCACACCCGGTGGGCTGGATTGGCTGGCACACACGGCCTGAGGCAAGCAGTAGTGCTTTGGGTGCATTTTACAGTATCAGAAGAGACTGGACAGCAGAGAGTTTGCACAAGCCTCTGGAGCCAGGGCGAAGCAGCTCAGGATCTGCAAAATTAAGTGCAAGCATCTAACTTACTGCGCAGGATCAAAATAACCCCAGTTCTCTGAAACATTTATAGTGGAGAAGTGCCTCTTTTCCCCTCACGCTTCCCCCCTCCCCACTCTCCTCTGATAGCAGTCTGGCAGTATTTAACAATTGCCACTCCCCCTAAGCTGGAAATAGTCTTGCGGCTTTAGGGAAAAAAAAAAAAAAAAAAAAAACCACCAACTCCAGTAAGCCTGGTACTCAGGACTAACTATGCCCAGACCAGTCCTGGGGCTTTAAAAAAAATCACCATTTCCCCAAAGTCAGAAACTCAGGGCCGGCACTGCTCCTTAGCTTAGGCACAGGCATAAGGGCTCCACGGAATTCAAATGTTTTTCTCCTCTGCCTGGGTCTGTGTGGTCTGATTCAACAGCATAGGCCCTTATTTACATAGAATAACAGGGTATATGCCTGAAGCCTATTTTCAACTGTAACAGCCAAGTGGGAGTGGCAGACTCACGAGATTTGACACTATCCTGCCCATTAAGCAAGGTCCTCAGCTACCCACATCAAGGACCTGAGGGCTGGCAGCTACATCCATTACACCTAGCCAGCCATGACAGAGGGTCTGAGAATAAGTGATGCCTCCCAGTTCTTACAACCAACAGCATTGGATGTCCAAAATCTGACTGCAAAGCCCACCCACCTAGGTGTTCTAGGGGACAGGGATATGCCTTCCACCTAGGCACTCATGGGCAGTCATTAGCCCCATACCTTGCTAAGAACATAGCCCACTACTGCAGCCAGATACCTGTACCTGCTCCAATCACTCCTGCATAGCCCTGCCCATCTAGGTCTGTAGGTGACAGCCTGCACCACACAGTTGCAATGACCTGGACACGTGAGATGAATCCACACAAGAAGAGTAAATGGACTCTTGGTCTCATACACCTAGTAGTAGCTCTAAACACCTGGTTACAGGATGTGAGAGCTTCAAAGATGCCAATAAACAAAGCAACCCACACACCCAGACTATTTGGGCATATCAAAACAAAAAGCTAGGACACAGTAAGCAAACATACAATAAACACATAAAATAGCTTATTGAGGGCTTGGAAACAACAGTCAGTATCAAATCACATAAAGATGCAGATCAAGGTGGCACCAGCAAACTACCAAAACAAAGAACCAGGATAACTCCTGGAGGAAGAGAAGGTATTGGAATTATCAGAGGTAGAATTCAAAGGATTAATGTATAGAACTCTTCAAGAGATCAGGAAGGAGATCAGGCAAACTCAGACCAAGCCAAGGGACAGAGAAAAGCAATATAGAAATTCAGGAAAGCTATACAAAATCAAAATGACGAATTTAACAAGCTACTAGAATCCATAGGGAGACAAACCAAAACCAACCCGTTGTCGTCCAGTCGATTCCGACTCATAGTGACTCTACAGGACAGAGTAGAACTGGCCCATAGAGTTTCCAAGGAGCGCCTGGTGGATTCAAACTGCCAACCTTTTGGTTAGCAGCTGTAGAACTTAACCACTATGCCACCAGGGTTTCCATAGGGAGACAGCAAATAGAAATCCAAAAGATTAACAATAAAATTTTAGAATTAGACAACACAATAGAAAGTCATAGGAGCAGAATTAAGGCAATGGAAATCATGAATGGTGAGACTGAAGATAAAGCACTTGACACCAATTTATCTGAGGAAAAATCAGATAAAGAATTAAAAAAAAATGAAGAAACCCTAAGAATTATTTGGGACATTATCAAAAGGAATAACATACTAGTGACTGAAGTACTGGAATGGGGGAGATAACAGAAAATACAGACAGAATTGTTGAAGATTTTCTGGCAGAAAACTTACCTGATATCATGAAAGAAGAGATCTATTCAAGAAGCTCATTGAACCCCACACAAGGTAGATCCCTAAAGAAAGTCATCAAGTATATTATAACCAAACTTGCCAAAACCAAAGATAGAGATAATTTTAATAGTTGCTAGGATAAATGAAAATTTACAAAAAGTCTCCTTTGTAGAAAGGAGAGTCAATAAGCTAAGCTCTGACTACTCAACAGAAACTATGCAGGCAAGAAGGCAATGGGATGACATATGTAAAGCTTTGAAGAAAAAAAATGCCAGCCAAGAATTATATATCCAGGAAAACTGTCTCTCAAATGTGAAGGAAAAATTAGAGCACTTTCAGATAAATAAGAGGTAAGGGGATTTGCAAAACCCAAAACAAAGCTGCAAGAAATATTAAAGGAAGTACTTCAGCTAGAGAACCAACAACACCAAAAACGACTCAAGACTAGAACACAGTACAAAATAACCAGATATCAGCTCAGGTAATGAAGTCAGAAAAATAAGTCAAATTTAAAAGACTGGAAATATGGAAACAGAGTGTCAATATGTAAATGATCAAGAGCATTAAAACAAAAAAGAGAGACTAAATAGTGAAAGTCAGAGAACTTTCATATGGAAAGAATGTTAAGGTGATATCAAGAAATAAAACATTGTTTTAAACTTAGAAAAACAGGTAAATTTTAAGGTAATCACAAATAAATTGTGATTACCTTAAAACTAATAAACCTACCCATCAAAATAATAAAGAAGAAAAATATTAAGAGTAAGCAAAATACAAAATCAACAATAATGAAAAACAACTCAGCAAGAAAATTAATTGTGCCAACACCGTAAAAAAAAAAAAGACATCAAAATGACAGCACTAAACTTATACCTATCAATAATTACATTGAATGTAAATAGGCTAAATGCACCAATAAAGAGACAGAGAGTGGCAGAATGGATTAAAAAAAAAAATGATCCATCTATATGCCACCTACAAGAGACACATCTTAGACTCAAAGACACAAACTAAAACTAAAAAGGTGGAAAAATACATCAAGCAAACAACAATCAAAAAAGTGCAGGAGTGGAAATATTAATCTCTGACAAAATAAACTTTAAAGCAAAATACACCACAAAGGGTAAAGAAGGACACTATATAATGATTAAAGGGTCAATACGCCAGGAGGACATAACTATAATAAATACATACACTCCCAATGACAGTGCTCCAAAATACATAAAACAAACTGTAACAGCATTGAAAAGAGAAATAGACAGCTCCAAAATAATAGTAGGAGACTTCAACACACCACTTTCAGTGAAGGACAGAACATCTAAAAAAAACTCAATAAATTCATAAAATCAAACTGAACCTGTTGCTGTCGAGTTGATTCTGACTCATCGTGACTCTAAAGGACGGAGTAGAACTGCCTCATATGGTTTCCAAGGAGCAACTGGTGGATTCAAACTGGCAGCTTTATATTGGTTAGCAGACATAGGTCTTAACCACTATGCTACCATGGTTTCCAAGTAAACACATGGAAGATCTAAATGCCACAATCAAACAACTTGACTTCATAGACATACACAGAACACTCCACCCAACAGCAACCAATTATACTTTCTTTCCCAATGCACCTGGAACATTCTCCAGAATAGTCTACCTATTAGGCAACAAAGCAATACCTAACTGAATCCAAAATATCAAAATTTCACAAAGCTTCTTTTCTGAACATAAAGCCATAAAAGTAGAAATCAATAACAGAAAATGCAAGGAAAAAAAAAAAAAAACCAAATACATGGAAACTGAAGACCAATTGCTCAAAAAAAAAAAAAACTTCTGGGTTATAGAAGAAATCAAGGACAGAATGAAGAAATTCATAAAATCAAATGAGAGTGAAAACACATATTACCAGAACCTTTAGGACACAGCAAAAGCAGTGCTAAAAGGTCAATTTATAGTAATAAATGCACATATACAGAAAGAAGAAAGGGCCAAATCTAAACATTAAACCTACAACATGAACAAGTAGAAAGGGAGCAACAAAAGAAGCCCTCAGGAACCAGAAGAAAGAAAATAACGAAGATTAGAGCAGAAATGAATGAAATAGAAAATAGAAAAACAATTGAAAGAGTCAATAAGACCAAAAGCTCGTTCTTTGAAAAGATCAACAAAATCGATAAACCACTGGCCAAAATGACAAAACAAAAACAGGAGAGGAAGCAAAAACCCCAAATAAGAACTAAAATATCACAACAAACCCAACTGAAATTAAAAGGATCGTAACAGAATACTATGAAAGCAGCAGTAGAGAAATCAAAAGATGCCTTTAAAAAAAAAAAAAAACAAACCCATTGCCTTCGAGTGGATTCTGACTCATAGCAACGCTGTAGGACAGAGTAGAACTGCCACATAGAATTTCCAAGGAGTGCCTGGTGGATTTGAGCTGCTGACCATTTGGTTAGCAGTCGTAGCTCTTAACCACTAGGCATAACATTGGGCAAATCAACTGCAAAAGACCTCTTTAAAGAGTTGAAAAGCACAGATGTCATCTTGAGGAATAAGGTGCTGCTGACCCAAGCCATGATGTTTTCAATAGCCTCATCAGCATGCAAAAGCCTCATAAGCATGTTGTCTGCTTGATGTATTTTTTCCATCTTTTTAGTTTCAGCTCCTGTCTTTGAGTCTTTGTGTCTCTTGTAGGCGGCATATAGATAGATCATTTTCTTTGTTTTAATCCATTCAATGAATAAGGAAGACAGAAGAAGAATTGAAGCCTTTGAATTGTGGCTTTGGCAAAGAGTATTGAATATACCATGGACTGCCAAAAGAATGAAAAGATCTGTCTTGGAAGAAGCGCAATCAGAACGATCCTTGGAAGGAAGATTGCGACACTATGTCTCACATACTCTGGACACGTTATCAGGAGGAATCGGCCCCTGGAAAAGGACATCATGCTTGCTAAAGTAGAGGGTCAGTGAAAAAGAGGAAGAGCCTCAATGAGATGGATTGACACAGTGGCTGCAACAATGGGCTCAAACATAGCAACAATTGTCAGGATGGTGCAGGGCTTTCTGTTGTGCATAGGGTCACTATGAGTTGGAAGAAACTCAACAGCACCTACCAACGACAATAATATTTATACAAAGCCAACAGCCAACATAATCCTAAACAGAGAGAGTCTGAAAGCATTCCCCTTGAGAATGGGAACCAGACAAGGATGCCTTTATCACTACCCTTTTTCAACATTGTGCTGGAGGTCATAACCATTGCAATTAGACAAGAAAAAAGAAATAAAGGGCATCCAAATTAATAAGGAAAAAGTAAAAGTATCCCTATTCAAAGATGATATGATCTTATGCAAAAGAAAAAACCCAAAGAATCCAAAAGAAAACTGCTGGAACTTATAGAACATTTCAGCAAAGTATCAGAATAGAAGATAAAACTACAAAAACCAATTGGATACCACTACACCAACAAAGACAATTTTGAAAAGGGAATCGCCAAATCAATACCAATTACAATAGCCCTCCAGAAGAAAAAATACTTAAGAATAAACCTAACCAGAGACATAAAGGAAACTGGCTGCATAGTGGTTAAGAGCTACAGCTGCTAAGCAAAAGGTAGGTCAGCAGTTCGAGTCCACCAGGTGCTCCTTGGAAACCCCATGGGGCAATTCTGCTCTGCCCTATAGGGTCACTATGAGTCGGAATCCACTCCATGGCAATGAGTTTGTCTTTTTTTTTTTTTTTGGTTTAGAGCCGTAAAAGACCTATACAAAGAAAACTATAAGCACTACCACAAGACATCAAAAGAGATCTACATAAATGGAAAAAAAATACCATGCTTATGGATAGAAAGACTCAGCATTGTGAAACATCAGTTCTACCCAAAGTTATCTACAGATACAATGCAACCCTGATCCAAATTCCAATGGCATTTTTTAATGGGATGCAGAAACAAATCGCCAACTTCATACAGAAAGGCAAGAGACCCCGGATAAGTAAAGCATTACTGAAGAAGAAGAACAAAGTGGAAGGCCTTACACTCCCTGATTTGGAACCTATTATACTGCCAAGGTAGTCAAAACAGCCTGATACTAGTACAACAGATACATAGACCAATGGAACAGAATTGAGAATCCAGATGTAAATTCCTCCACCTATAAGCAGCTGATATTTGACAAAGACCCAAAGCCTGTTATATGGGGGAAAGATAGCCTCTTTAGCTAATGGTGCTGGTCTAACTGCAAAAAAAAAAATGAAACAAGATCCATACCTCATACCATGTATAAAAACTAACTCAAAACAGGTCAAAGACCTAAATATAAAATCTAAAATATTAAAGCCCTAAAACATGGCATAAAAAGGGTATCAACCATAAAAACAATGTACAAATACCAGAAGAGAAACCGGATAACTGGGAGCTCCTAAAAATCAAACACTTATGCTCATCAAAAGACTTCACCAAAAGAATAAAAAGAAAACGTACAGACTGGGAAAAAAAAAAATTTGGCTACCACATATCCGATCAGGCTCTAATCTCTAAAATCTATAAGATACTGCAGAACATTAACAAGAAAAGAACTAATAACCCAATTAAAAAATGGACAAAGGATATGAACTAACACTTCACCAAAGAAGACATTCAGGCAGATAAGGGATACATGAGGAAATGCTTACGGACACTAGCCATTAGAGAAATGCAAATCAAAACTACAATGAGATACCATCTCACCCCAACAAAGCTAGCATTAATCAAAAAAACACAAAATGGTAAATGTTGGAGAGGTTGTGGAGAGACTGGAACACTTAGCCTTTGCTAGTGGGAATGTAAAATGGTACAACCACTTTGGAAATTGTTGTAGAGCTTCCTTAAAAAGCTAGAAATAGAAGTACCATACAATCCAGCAATCCCATTCCTTGGAATATATCCTAGAGAAATAAGAGCCCTCACACAAATAGATATATGCACACCCATGTTCATTGTAGCACTATTCACAACAGCAAAAAAATGGAAATAACCAAGGTTTCCACCAACAGATGAATGGATAAAAAAATTATGGTACATAAAGAACAATGATGAATCCACAAAACATCTCACAACATAAAAGAATCTGGGGAGCATTATGCTGAGTGAAATTAGCCAATCACAAAAGGCCAGATATTATATGATGCCAGTATTATAAGAGCTCAATAAAAAGGTTTAAACACTGAAGAAAACATCCTTTGATTGTCATGAGAGTGGAGAGGGAGAGAGAGGGGAATTCACTAACTAAAAAGTAGACAAGAATTATCTTCGGTAAAAAGAAGTACAGCACGCAATACAGGGGAAGTCAGCACAACTGTACTAAAGCAAAAGTTAAGAAGTTTCCTGAACACAAATGAATGCTTTGAGGTACAGAGAAGCTGGGACTGGGGTCTGGGGATCATGGTTTTGGTGACATTTAGGTAAATTGGCATAATAAAGTGTATTAAGAAAATGTTCTGCATCCCTCTTTGGTGAGTGGCATCTGGGATCTTAAAAGCTTGTGAGTGGCCATCTAAGATGCATCAATTAGTTCCAACCCACTTGGAGCAAAGGAGAGTGAAGAATACCAAAGACACAAGGAAGATATTAGCCCAAGAGGCAAAAGGGCCACATAAACCAGAGACTCCATCAGCCGGAGACTGAAAGAGCTAGATGGTGCCTGGCTACTATCAATGTCTGCACCGACAGGGAACACAACAGAGAGTTCCGGCTAGAGTGGGAGAAAAGTGTAGTGCAGAACTCAAATTCATGTAAAAAGACCAGAGTTAATTGTCTGACAGAGGCTGGAGGAACCCCCAAAGCCATGGCCTCCCAGACATGCTATTAACCCAGAACTAAAACCATTCCCAAAGCTCACTTTAGCCAAAGACTAGGCTGGAGTATGAAACATAAAATAATACTTGTGATAAGTGTGGTTCTTAGTTCAAGCAGATACTTGCAATCGAATGTGTGGCTCCTGTCCAGGAGGATGAGAAGGCAGGAAGGAAGGGATAGGAACTGGCTTAATGGACACAAGAAATCCAGGGTGAAAAGGGGGAGTGTTATGTCACATTACAGGAATTGCAATTAATGTTACATAACAATATGTGTATGGATTTTTGCATGAGAGGTTAATCTGAGCTGTAAACTTTCACGTAAAGCACACACACACACACACACACACGCATAAATCAACCAATGCAGCAACTCAAAAGATTAGGCATAAATCCTAGGAGCCAGTGAATTTATGTTAACGGGTGAGGAACAATTCAGAAAAGGAGTATGAGAAGGGTTGCATAACCCAAAGAGTGTAATCAATGTCATCAATTGTACATGTAGAAACAGTTGAATTGGTGTATGTTTTGCTATGCATATTCTCAACAGCAGAATACAATTTTTAAAACAAGCAATGAACATTCCTCCTCTGGGGGGGGAGCTTTATGAAAAGAGTGAAAAGGAGGATCTACAGATTAGGAAAAAATCATTACGAGTGATATATCTGATAAGGCTCTGATCTCTAAAATATATGGAAAACTTCAACAATTCAACAAGAAAAAGATAATCTGACTACAAAATGGGCAAAGGGCATGAACAAGCACTTCACCGAAGTGGACACTCAAGTGGCTAACAAGCACATGAAAGATACTCTTGATGATTATCCTTCAGAGAGATGCAAATCAAAACTACCATGAGATATGATCTCACCTCTGCAAAAATGACTGATCAAAACAAACAGAAAACAGGAAATGTTGGTGAGGTTGTGGGGAGGTTAGAACCCTTATGCATTGCTGACAGGACTCTGAAATGATATACACACTGTGGAAAATGGTATGGCACTTACTCAAAAAACTGGAAATAAAACTACCCTATGGTCCTGATCTGGGGATAATATGAATAGACATGTGCACACCTATGTTCATTGCAATGTTCTTCCTAATACAAAATGATGGAGAAAACCTAAGTGCTCATGGATAAACAAAATGTGTTATATACATACAAATGAATACTTTGTAAGCGTAAAGAATAAAGATGAGTTCACAAAACCAAAACATAACATGGATGAATCTGGAAGACATTATGCAGAATAAAATAAGTCAAGCACAAAAGGAAAAAAAAAATGTTTGATTCCACTTTTATAAAAAAGACAAAAGTATGTATACACATAGAAGTCAACATTCTTTTATGGTTACCAGGGATGAGAGGGGGAGAGAGGAGGAATCGCGCTCTAGACAGCAGACTAGTTCTGGTGATGGGAAAGGCAACACTGAATGTTGGTAAAGTGAGCACAAATTAACCAAAGTAAAGGATGACACTCAGAAATACACGGGAAAAAAGGACATTATTGGTAAAAAATATAACATGTACAATTTGGCAAAAAGAGTAGTTGTTGTTGTTAGGTGTCACCCCCAGTAGGTTCTGACTCATAGGGACTCGATGTACAACAGAACAAAACACTGCGCAGTCCTGAGCCATCCTCACAATCATAGTTATGCTTGAGCCCACTGTTGCAGCCACTGTGACAACCCATCTCTTTGAGGGTCTTCCTCTTTTTTGCTGACCCTCTACTTCGCCAAGCATAACATCCTTCTCCAGGGAGTGGTCCCTGCTGATAACATTTTCAAAGTACATGTGGCAAAGCCTCACCATCCTCTCTTCCAAGGAGCACTCTAGCTGTAGTTCTTCCAAAACAGACTTGTTCGTTCTTCTGGCGATCCATGGTATATTCAATATTCTTCACCAACACCATAATTCAAAGCCATCATTTCTTTAGTCTTCCTTATTTATTGTCCAGCTTTCATATGCATATGAAGTGATTGAAAATACTATGGCTTGTATCAGACATACCTTAGCCCTCAAAGTGATATCTTTGCTTTTTGACACTTTAATGAGGCCTTTTGCAGCAGATTTGCCCAATGCAATACGTTGTTTGATTTCTTGACTGCTGCTTCCATGGGCATTGACCACAACAGCAGTAGTAACCAAAAAATACATGAGTGGTTACACATACAGATACGTATGTATATATGTGTACAAGGAGGTATACTTGTGTATCTACGTGAGTATATATAGGTGTATCTGTAGGTATATTTATACATGCTATTTTTTTTTTTGTGAGCACTACACATATATTTATTCATATAATAAAGCACATGGGGGCACAATCACGTATACCTCCCATAAATAACCAAACACTTCACCGGTTTGATTTACTGGATTTGAAGGTTTAGGACTATGAGACTTCTCAGTCAATTGGCACAACTTAGTATCCTAGTTTGGTAAGTAGCATCTGAGGTCTTAAAAGTTTGGAAGTGGCCATCTAAGATACAACTATTGGTGTCTTCTCGTCTGGAGCAAAAGAGAAAGAAGGAAACCAAAGACCTGAAGAAGACACTAGTCTATAAGACCTATTGCCTACACAAACCACACCCTCATTCATCCAGAGATGAGAAGAACTATATGGTGTCTGGCTACAATTACCAACCATTCTGACCAGGGCAACAATAGATGGTCCTGGATAAAATGGGAGGAAATTGTAGAAAACCCAAAATCTTAAAAAAAAAAAAAAAGGCCAAGCTTACTGGACCAACAGAGACTGGGGAACCCCCAAGGCTATCTTCCCGAGATACCTGTAAACTTTGAACTGAAACTACTCCTGGAGGTAAACAATATCACCCATGAGTACATGTACTCTTCTTATATATTAAACCCAAAACCCATCTTATATATTAAAATATATATATATAGAGAGAGAGAGAGAGACCACACAGTAAACATTTATCCTAAAACAGAGATGAGAATGTCAGGGGAGGATAGGCAAGCAAGAATAATGGAAACTGAATAGCATGGAAATAATAAGAATGTTGAGCAATGTGGAAAATGTAATCAATGTCACTGAACAATATGTGTCAAAATTGTTAAATGAAAACATAATTTGTTGTGTAAACTTTCACCAAAACTGAATAAGATTTTTTTTTTTTAATTTGAGTTCTGTTCTATGCTTTTCTCCTGTTCTATCCAGGTCTATCTATTACGGCTCTGATCAGAGTTGTCTGTAGTGGTAGCCAGGCACCGTCTAGTTCTTGGGATCTCAGGGTAGATAAGGCTGTGGGAGAACACAAGCTTTTGAGGGTAGTTAGCTTTATGTCAAAAGATTGGGAATAATTTTTTTTGTGTATATTTATCTTTATTATCTACCTTTCTGTATTGAATGTGCATTTCATATACATATGTCATTTGTCATGTGTAGATAATTTTACTTAAAAATAAATTTTCTCTAACTCAGTTTAAGTATATAAATTTATTCTCATTCAAACTTGTGTTTAAAACAGTACACCTATACAATAAAGCAACTTAATTATATTATACCCAGAACATGATCTAGTCTAACTTATTGTCTTTCAGTAAATGTTCTGTTTCAGAAATTGGAATCTTAGAAATATATTGAAACAAAGCAATTTTCAAAAAAAGTGTATTTTTATTGTAATTTAGCTTGTTTCTTGTTTATAATATTATATTGCATGTTCTTGTTTCAGTTTTGCATTTTTCAAACTACTCTCCTTCTTAAGCTTACATATTTGTACCATAATTTTCCTTAAGAACGATCATTCACTAAGTTTTGGTGCCATTGCTTACCCATAATCTATTGCTTGAATCTTGTGAATTTTTGACTGACATTTGTGTTTTATGTCTGTATCATATGACATGACTGTAAAAGTATAACTTTTAAACACAAGTTTGAATGAGAATAAATTTATATACTTAAACTGAGTTAGAAAAAAATTATTTTTAAGTAAAATTATCTACACATGACGAATGACATACCTATACGAAATGCACATTCAATACAGAAAAGTAGATAATAAAGATAAATATACAAAAAAAAATTATTCCCAATCTTTTGACATAAAGATAACTACCCTCAAAATCTTGTGTTCTCCCACAGCCTCATCTATCCTGAGATCCCAAGAACTAGACGGTGCCCGGCTACCACTACAGACAGCTCTGATCAGAGCCACAGTAGATTGACCCGGATAGAACAGGAGAAAAGCACAGAACAGAATTCAAATTAAAAGAAAAAAAAAAAAATCTTATTCAGTTTTGGTGAAAGTTTACACAACAAATTACGTTTCCATTTAACAATTTTGACACATATTGTTCGGTGACATTGATTACATTCAACCACGTTATTATTGCTTCATAATAAGTAAGCGGGTTAATGGAGCATTAAAATATGTAAAATACTAGATTTAAACTCTTCAAAATAAATACCTGAATATATTACATCAGAGATAAAGTTAAGGTGGACATATTTTTAAAGAAGATCTATTCTTAACACTCTTGAAAAATACTCCCTGATATAAGGATGAATAAAAAAGTGAACTCTATCGCACCTTAAATTCCAGAAAACGTAGAACTCCGTAATGTTTCATAATGTTCAGAGTTTGTTAAAATGAAAATTTGGTGTGTTTCTGAAATGGATTCAAAATTATATTTTACATTACTCATTTGTTCTTATTCATTATGTAACACTCTATTGCAATCTGCTGACTCAGAATGGTAAATCAAATTAAATGTTCTGCATATTTGACCTGAAAATGGAAAAAAAGGGGACACTGCGAATTGAACCGTAGAGGTATCACTGATCACAGTTTAGGAAACATGCTTGAAAAAAAAAAATGCCTTTTTAATCTTACTGTCTTAAAAAAAAAAAAAATGGGATACAACAGAAATGGCTTTTCAGCTTTCTCAAAATTAATTTTCATTTTCTCCCCGTTGGAGCAAAGATTTTTAAAGTATTCTATTGTTTTGTTTGATTTCTCCCTAGCCTTTTCCAGATTTAAACTTCTTAGCAAGTCAATAGATGGGCTATTCTTTACCTTTTGCTTTCATGGATGAAAAAGAAAAAAAGAACTAAGACTGCTACTCATACAAAGATAATGAATATTTGATTATGCTGTTGTACAAAATTTTTCTTTTTTTTGACTTGTAGAAATAATATATATTTGTAATAACAGTATCATTTCAATGTTAAAATTATAAAACTTATCTAGCTAGTTTCTCCAGTTCTGAACATTTATACTATTTTTAAAATTTTCTAATAAAAATGTTTTAAAATAATTGTGTTCGTGTGTGTGTGTGTGTGTGTGGTGTTTTGTCGTAGTTCATTAGTAAAATTCTGAATGATTCAAGGGCAGATCTCCTTTAAAATATATACATACATGTTTATTGCTGTCACATTGAAAGCTACTTTTGCAAATTTGCCTTTTAATGTAACACTTCATCTCTATAGTGTTCCTCTGAGTCAGAATCAACTTGACAGCAATGGGTTTGGTTTTTGGTTTGGTCTTCTCTCTAATGTGCATTCTCAGTTGATTTTTCCATCTTCAACATTATCAAAATGATATTTCAATCTTTTATGTGTACAACATGTATGTAATAATTTTAATTCATGTATTCAAAAGATATATAATAATTCTATTCATATCTATATTGCTTTGGTTCAAATTTTCAAAACAACATTAAATCAAGACAAAATGCTTGTGTGTATCTGTGCGTGTGCGACAGAGATATTGTGATTTTGCTGAGAATATCTCTGTAATTTAATATCCCAGTCACATTGTGGTCACAGGGTTGAGACAGAAAGTTAATATCTCTTTTATGAATAAAAGAATTAATAGTTTTTTGGTGACATTAATTACAAAACTCTTTAAGTATAACATTAGCCTAAATTTAAAATCATTGAGCTTGGAATAAACTTAGAAATATTTTGTCTTATATTATTATTTAATAAATATACCTAGCACAAGAGATGATTTATCATTGACCAACTTACCTTTTTTGTAGTCAACAATTTGGGAAAATATTATTTTACAGTTATCATCAATATAAAAACAGAATTCAATTATATTATAAACCAATACAGTTTGAAGTTAGACAAATACGTTGCCTATCTGGCAATATAAACAATTACCCCTTTCAAAGTGAGAATGATTCATCACTATCATGTATCTTTTAATCAATGACGCTACTGAGTTGGAAAGTTCTCTAAATATCTTAGTGGCATTCTTTGCAGTGAAGAAATATCTTAACAATTATAAACATAAAAATTTGTCTTTTTGCTGTTCTTAGTATTTCGGGGAATATCAAATGCCAGCAATAGGTTTGGTTTGGTTTTATACACATGGGGTTGCTATGAGTCTAAATAGACTCTATTGTATCTAACAATAATGCTTTATGAAAGGCAGAGCAGAATAAGAAAGCAAACATTTTTCATAATTTTCTTAAGGCCTGTCTAGTTGGGATTTTTAGGTAACAAAATGGTCAGATTTGTTATGGATGAAGTCATTTAGTTTATTAAAAGGTAGTTATGGCAGAGCACACAGGTTAGGACCCAAGACATTTGTTTAGACCTGGATAATTGAAGTAGGGTAAAGTTAGTATAATAATTAAAGACCAAATCTTCAGGCGTTTACCTTTAATGAGTTGTCTCAGGAGGAAGGCTTAACCAATGGCCCATCCTCGGTGGAGTTCTCCTGTAGCTGGGTCCAAGGTTGGAGGCTGTGGGCAGAGTCTCTGGCAATGCTGCTGGCAGAGGCTCATTCTTCAGACAGGGTCAGAGCCTCAATTGACAGAGTCATTCTGCCTGCTTGCTCTTGCTGGAAGAGCAAAATCCTGGGATTTTTATGTGGTTAAGTCTCTCTGGTCTTGTACAATAAGAGTCTATTGGGGGATGTACAGTTCTCATTTCATCAGGATGACTAATGTCCTAGGTTTATAATCAGGGGTGCACATTCAGGGTGTCTAACATAGATAAACTCAGGTTATGTTACTCCAAAACTGGTTTTGGTTTGGTTTGTAGAATTAGGTACAGAAAAACTTGTCCAAATTGTATAGTATGCTAACTATAGGAATATATTTTGAGAAGCATAATGGATTAGAAATTTACTCAGGCAAATTTTTATTTTTTTATTTGGAATCATAGTATTTTTGAGGGAACATAGTTCTATACCCTCTTCTGAAGGATATTAATCCAAGAGAATGGACATAAATTGCCAGGAGCATTAGATTAGTAAAAAGCTGCTGCCATTGAGTGGATTCTGACTCATAGTGATCCTAGAGGACAGAGTAGAACTGCCCCATAGGGTTATCAAGAAGTGGCTGGTGCATTTGAACTTCTGACCTTTTGGTTAGCAGCTGTAACTCTTAACCACTGTTCCACCAGGTCTAGTAGATCTGAAATTTTTATCGGTTTTCCTAGATCCACATTCTTGATCCTTATCAGTACACTATGAAACAGATATTCCAATTTAGCACCTACTACACCTCATTTGCAGCCCAGTGGTGCAGTGGTCAAGAGATTGGCTGCTAACCAAAAGGTCAGTGGTGCATAGAGACCTCTGAACGAGAAATAGAGTTAGATTTATTTCTGTGAAGTTAACTAGTTTGTTTCTAAAATTATTGGAGGCCTGTTAACATATTTGCTTTTCCTTTATCCTTCTCTTTACCTTCAGATAATAACAAGTATAAAGTACGCAAGAAAGATACATGATACAAATGATACAAAATAAATGGAAACAAAGCACTTAACCACGTAATAATAATATAATGCTATGTACAATAATATAATTCTATGTCATGGGAAATTTGAAGCTGGAAACTTGGCAGAGACTTTCAGATAATAGAACAATTTCTTATAGTTTCAGTGGCCTTAAAAATGTGTTTAAACATTTACTAGCGTACTCTTTGCCCAGAAAGAGTCTGAGTTTCCAACAAATAATCTTATATATACATATAACAAAAATCTGAATGTTTTCCAGCCCTTCGTATCTACCTTCCCTCTAGAGTGAGTTCAGACTTGATCCATTTAATTTCTTCTTCTCCTCGGTCACTTAAGAAGAATTCTTTCATTTAATAGTTACGTGGGCTTTTTGATGCCCAAGAAAGAGGAAAAGAGGTTGTTTTGAAGTAAAAGTGAAAATAATTCTCGGATTTAGATAGAATTTATTCTGATAATGTTTTAGAAAGATTTATGTGAGTAGTTGTAAGATAAAAGCAGATAATAGGGAAATTATTGTGGTAACTATGTATATTACCTACCCACCACCTAAACAAACAAAAACAAAGTACTCTTTTGTTTACTTTCCAAAATTGCTTTTTAGTGGCTAGATTATATGTGTCTAACCAAGCACTGCTATTATTACAAGAGACAAAAAAAAAGAGTCCAATTTTCAACAGGAAATATTTTACTGTATATATTTGTATTTGGGAAACCCTGGTGGCATAGTGATTAAGAGCTACAGCTGCTAACCAAAAGGTCAGCAGTTCAAATCTGCCAGGTGCTCCCTGGAAACCCTATGTGGCAGTTCTGCTCTTTCAGGTCACTATGAGTCAGAATTAGTGGCAAAGGGTTTGGTTTTTTATTTGTATATGTATATTTTCCTATATTTGTGTATATTTTTTATTTGTATATGTGTTTTTTCCTGTATGTATGTATATCTTTACATCTATATTCACATTCTTGTCAATATTCATATCTATATTCTATACCTCTATTGGTTTTTCCTTGTTTTGAAAGTGATTTAAGTTTTCAGAATGTGTAGCTTATTGGATTATACGTAAAGTAATTATTCTCAGGTTTTCAAAATGACAAAAATATAATACATATTTACAAAGTGTCTACTATAAATTTAATCATTTGCTTGAATTTCTTTTATTTGTTATAATGATAAATAGGAGTATTAATCTCATTAAAAAAAAAAGAATATTGCCCAGTATGAAACAATTAGCAAGTGGCTGAGTTAGAATTTGAAACACTACCTTTTCTACTCCAAGGTTATTTCCACATCAGGTTTCCTTGAGTAATATAGAATATTCCTAAAGACATTTTCTGCAATGGCTGTGATTTCTGCATGAAGTTAAATATATATCTTAGCTTTCCATATAAAATAGAATTTTCTTGAGAGAAGATAACGAACTAAATATATATTTTTTATAGACAACATCTCAGAAAGCAAAAGTAGAATGGGTAATAGGTTAGGTCATAATGGTTGGAATTCCTAGGAAGCGTACTAGGTAGATGTGCTACTTTAGTATTTAGAGCTTCTTCACCCACAGCCAGAGCAATGTTGAGCCTGATTTCCAGAGACAGATTAGAAATCTTTAACACGTTGTATGTGTACTTTTAAAATTCATTGCCACTACTTTACTTTTTTTCTACAAAACATCTTTGATTTGCAAAATCTCAAGTAATAATCACCGTTTATTTGTTGCTGTGAAAGATAACTAAAAAGATAATATATTTGACCTTTGGAAATACCAAATCATTCCATTGCATTTATTCTAACCTTTCAAAAATCACATTTGTCAGACTATATTCTACAGATAAAATAGAACTATAATTTCAGTCCCATTTATTGTACACTATATGTTTTTTTATGCTTATCATTTCAAGAGAAAATTAACTAACGTGGGAGTGAATACTGCCTACTACTATCATGATTTTAACCTCTTTTGATACATTCATCAACCTGTTAATTATTATTCATCATAAGCTCTGCATGATTAGAAATGAGAATAATAGGGCCAGAGGGCCCACTCTAGCAACAATAGACACAATAGCAGTAAGATCATCAGATGTTATTACTCCTGCTATAATTGATAGTTATAATTCTGAAAATGATAGAGCAATTTATGAAAGAGCACAAAGATGTAATAGTGGTGGATTTCTTTTAAGAAAAGGAATTCTGGTCTTAAAAGTAGATTAGTTTTACTTTTAATAAAAAGAGGAAAACAGAACTGGAGAATATGCAAAATGTGGATGGTAGACAAAGAGAAACAAGTCCTTTTGGTGAATCAAATCAATCTTCAGTTAAAGATCTTTATTACTCTTACTCCATTTGCCTCTGTTACTGCCAACTAAGTCCTAATTAATTTAACCAACAAATATTAATGTATTATAGTAATGATAACAAAAAGCTTTCACTTCACCTATATAGCATATGGAAACCCCGGTTGGGTAGCGGTTAAGTGCTATGGCTGCTAACCAAGAGGCTGGCAGTTCAAATCTGCCAGGCGCTCCTTGGAAGCTCTATGGGGGTAGTTCTACTCTGTCCTATGGGGTCGCTATGAGTTGGAATAGGCTTGAGGGCAGAGGGTTGGTATATAGCATATGGAGCTCTGGTGGCTCAGTGGTTAAGAGTGGCTACTGACCAAAATATCAGCAGTTCAAATCCATCAGTTGCTCCTTAGAAACCCACTGGGGAAGTTCTACTCTGTCCTAGAAGATCACTAGGAGTCAGAATCCACTTGATGACAATGGGTATATAGAATATATTTTTTGTATTTATAGTTTTATTTCATTAATACTTTTACCTTCATTCCTTGCATGCTATGTGTAAGGATTAACACAGCATTTCCAAAAATGTCTGTCCACTAGGAAACTAGTCTCTCCAGATAGCATGCAACAAGTAAACAAACAAATAAATACAATTCTAAAATCAAATATATTTAGAACTTTCTGCATGCTCTATCCCTTTCTTAGAGATTAAAACTATGCATTAGTACATTAGAAAAAAAAATTTTTTTTTTTTTTTTTTTTTTAGAGGCGCTGGAAAATCCTGCAGAAAAGAAACTAAGAGTTTTTAAACACAGAGTTCCTAACACTTAGTGTAAGACTTTGGTTTTATTTACAGTCTACAGAGTTTATGTTCTATAAAACAAATAGGTATAATGAACATGCATATAGTTTGATTAATATGGTCAATCTTCAATGATGGGGTGAAACAGTTTCCCTGGGGTAGAAAATAGAGAAGCACCAGAGAAAGTATCTGAATATGTTTGTTCTGCTTTGACTAGAAAGCAATGCAGGAGATAAGGAAGAGTTAATACACTTAATGAAAGTTTAATTAATCATCAACACAGAGATAGTGGTATCAAATATCATTGTGTGTGTGTATGTATACACATACCTACATACGTATACATACATACATACCTACATATGTATAATATATCCAAATTTATTTTTTTTTTAATGATGGGTAGATTCGTATTCTATAGGATTTTAAGTCATCAGTATTTTATAATGTTTATAAGTTGTGAAGGTTATTTAGTTTACTCGAGTCATTAAATCACCGATTTTGAACTCTTTAATGGAACTTAATTCTTCTAAGGAGAGTAGGAAATTTTGTTTCAGCCTATTAGTGCAGAAATAGAGGCTCTCTGTTCTCAAATTATTTTTTAATAGAAGTTAAAATTCCAGATTTTATACGAAATCATCTGATTTTAAATTGGCTTAAAATTATATTATATTCAAAAAAGACACAAATTATTATCTACTTATGGGATATGGACTGATGACTGGTTTTAACTTCTTATGCATTGTGTGTGATTAGCTTGAAGGATTTGAATATGCTTGTTATAAGCAAGTTTTCTAATTAAAAATTTATGATTTTTGTTTCTATGTCATTGGTTTCAGTTTAAGATGTCAGCATGGATTTCACTGGGAGTCACTTTTTCATAGATTCTGTTTCAGGAGAAAAGAAGAATGAGGAACAATAAGGTTTTTTATCAACATGATACATATTTAAGTATACCTTCCTGACTCTAAACACTAAGAGTTGCTCTGGACATGGTATTCCTCAGAGTTTACCCTGTATTAAAACCTACGTATTGTCTTCTCCTGAGTGATCGTGACAATTTTATGATTTCAACTCCCATTTTGTATTAGCCCTGAAGGGCTAGATCATACTTTAGTAATAAGCAACACTTAAATATTTAAAAAAAAAACACTTAAATATTAGTACCTTAAAAACCCATTGCTGTCGAATCGATCCCAACTCATAATGATGATATGCGACAGAATAGAACTGCCCCATAGGGTTTCCAAGGAGTGCCTGGTGTATTCAAACTGCCGACCTTTTGGTTAGCAGCCAAACTCTTAACCACTACACCATGATGGTGCAATGGTTAAGTGCTCAGCTACTAACCGAAAGGTCTGCAGTTCAAACCCACCAGATGCTCTAGGAGAGAAAAGACCTGGCCATCTGCTCCTGTAAAGATGATGGCCTAAGAAACCCTCTGGGGAAGTTCTATTCTGTCACATATCACTATAAGTTGGAATCCACTGGACGACATGCAACAGTTCATCAAATGAAGGTCAGCAGAGGGCACTGTTTATTGTAGAGATAAATAGAAAGCTTTAGGGCTTCCCACAGTGCAGAATTGCACACTGTCTTTGAATTCTTCCATTAGAAATGACATGTGTAAATTTCATTTGCATTTCATTAGCCAAAATAAAAAATTCACATGGTTACATGTAGTATCAATGAGCCAGGGAAGTGCAATCTTCCAAATGTTACCAGAAGAGAACTACAACAATGGTGGCCTGTAATAATGTCCAACTCAAAATCCAAACAGAGATTATGCTGCTTATCTCTCAGGTGACATCCATATCAATACCTGGATGCCCTATGGGTAGCATACTAATCTCAGCAGTTTCGAAACTTAATATATTATTTCCTCTAAATTCAAAGATGCTTCTACTCATACTCCTTAATTAAAATGAAGAAAACACTATCTTTCAATTCCATGAAGTTAAGAATTATATGTGATACACCTCTCCTTCATCTATCAAATTGCAAATTCTATTATTTTTAATCTCGTAAATATGTAAAATCTATCACCTCATCACCATCCTAACCAATGATGCCCTGGTATAAGTGTTTACCATTTCTTTTTCTGTACATTTTGACTACTGTGGATTGCCTTTTTACTCTTTTATATATCACTGTGAGTTGGAATCAGCATGAAGTCACTGTTTCTTATTTTGTTTGTTTCAGTATACGTTATTTCAGAGGACCACTGGTGGCACACTGCTTAAGCACTGAACTGTGAACCTAAATATGTGGCAGTCTGCTTCCATAAGGATTACAACCTTGGAAATCCTATGCGGCCATTCTACTCAGTTCTATAGGGTCACTATAAGTCACAATTGACTTAACAGCAACAGGTTTGGCTTTGGATACATGGTTTTGATAAATTCATCTTTTTCAGTTATTATTCCACTTCTTGGGTACTCCCGAAAAAAAATCTATGCCTCTTTCAAGAACAAGCAGGTATTTTCTTAGATTTTTTTTTTTCCTTCAAAAAATACCCTGTAAACTATAAAAGAATCAGTATTACAAGACATTGATTTTTACTCAGTCAAAATTCTTTCAATTTTACTCACATATTTTCCCTCTTGTTTTTTGTTACATCTTGAAACTCTGTGTTTCCAAAAGAAGTTATATTTCTTCTGCCTGAATAATACCCTTCAGTATTTCTTTTACTGCAGGACTTCCAGCCGTGAATTCTCTCTGCTTTTGTTTAAATTAAATGTCTTTATTTTGCCTTCTTTTTTTTGTAGGCTATTTTAACTGGATATAGAATTCTAGGTGTGACACTGACCGTCCATTATCTTCTGGCTTTTTTTTTTCCTGCTATTGAAAAGTCATTTGTCAATTTTATTATTCTTCCTTTAAACATGATATGACTTTTATTTTGGCTGATTTTAAGATGTTATCTTTGTTCTTTATATTTCAGCAGTCATACTATGATATGACTTTTTTAAGCTTGCATCATTACTTTTCAGGCTTGGGTTTGGCAGTCTCTCGAATCTGCAAGTGCTGAACTTTCTCTGAGTATGCAGCTAATGTGAATCAGCTTAATCTTTTGGAGGTTTTTTTTTTTTTTTAAGCTTTTTTACAGTAGGTATATAGTAGTCTTTACCATAAAAAAAAAAAAAATAAGACTATCATAATGGCACCATTTGGGGGTACCTACTAAACTCCCCATTTATACAACTCGACCTGTACTATGGGTAGTAAATTCTAATGATTCACAGTCTTAGGGGAGCTCAGGAGGTTTTCAGTTTACAGCTTCCCAGAAATTGCCGTTTCCTGGCAGTTGTTCTTTTTTCTGGCCTCCTGGAGTTTCACCTAGTGCACGTACAATTGGTATTTAGCCAAAAAGTGAAAGGAACTTTTAAGTAGATTTATGTAGCTCTTTCCCTACAAAGCACTCTCTCCTCAGTATACTCTCTCTGGCACATTCTAGCCGCCTCATCCTCTCTCAGTTAAAATTTAGGTCTGTTTGCATCTCCAAGATTATTAGACTTTGGGTTTTTCTTCCTTTGCTATGGTCAGGCAATTGTCTCCAGACCTAAAGTAAGAGTGATGGTAACGCTCAAATCATTTGTTTTCCTTCTCTCAGAGATCACCGTCCTGTACTTCAGTTGCCAAATATGTGAAAGCAATAGTTTTATATATTTTCCCTAGTTTTCTGTTTGTTTAATATAGGAGGGTAAATTCCATTTACTCCTTCATGGGTGCAAACTCTGCCTAGGCTTTTACTCCCTCCCCTCGTCAACCCCAGAATCTAGCAATTGTTCTTGTTGGAAAACTAAGTCATGGGTTAGACCCCCCTCCCCAAGTATCCATGAGAAGCTCTACAGTTTCTGAATTCCAAGCAGCAGATCTTTATGGTTCTTACAAGGCCCAAGTTCTCAGTCATCTACCAGCACTTAGAATTGATGTATCCACTTGGGGTAAAGTGGCTGCAGAAGTCAGATCAGCTCTTGGTTTCTTTCTTTTCTCTGGTGCCTTAACCATGCCAGACCTCATCACCTCAGCAGCTTTCCAACTTAAAACACATATGTGTTATACAAATATTCTGTTTGTTTTTTGGTCTGAGCACTTGTCTGATTTTAGCTATTCCATCTCATGGGGAAACACAAGTTCTCATGTGCTTTTAAAACTAGTTTCCTTTCCTCCAGAATTGTTCAAATCAAATTCAACTTCCGCAAAGCTTCCAGACTAGTATTCTAAATCTTTATTCTTGCTAGGCCATCTCTCTGCTTTGAAGCCTTAACAAAAGTTCAAGTTACAGAACAGCACACACACACACACAAACCATATGCATGCATATAATATGTTATTATCTAACCCTATGGAAAATACCTTTTATATACTTGAAAAACTTTAAAAAAAAGGAAGAATACCCTATATTGATAATTTTAGTTGTGCGGATTTGGGAAGAGTAAGATTTATTTATTTTGTTTATGCCTATGTTCCCTTTTATTATTTAACTTTTTACAAGAAGCACATGATATTATTACATATGTGTCTTTAAAATCTAATAAAATAAATTAAGTTGCAAACATATATGGCAACTTATTACATGTAGATGAAATCTAAGCTTCATAAAGTGTCACCCACTGACCGCCTTGATGTGCCTGGTCAGTATCTCTGCAGCCTCACCTCTGACAACTCCCTGTTTCCAATTTTATGCCCCTGTAGCATAGAAATGATTCTAATACCTTGTATATAGCCTGGGTTTTCTGAATCATACGCCATTTCTTGTGTTCTCCCCTAAGCTTTGAAAATATGTTCAAATAGTCATCCCTGTTTAGACTAGAGTTTCCCTTCCATAACTCTCAGTCTAGACCACTTTTAGAAAATTTATCACTGTTAAAATATCAGAGTAATGTTTTCCAGTGTGTCTACCCTGCCCAATGAGAGTAAAAGTGCAGAACCTTTCTTTTTCTTCATTGGGAAGCACTGTGCCTACTGCCACATATTAGGGAAATATTCGTATGGAATTGATTTAATTTACAAGTCAGAATTTTTGTAATTCCCATGTAAATAATATCCCTCTATCATAGTGAAATGAACAGCTGTATATAGAAAAAAATAAGAAGAGTTTGGAATGCAGAATGAATTCTACTCCCCACCCATTTACCTGAAGAAAAGCCTCTGATGTATAAAATTATGTTGACCTGTGATCTAAAGTAGATAATTTACTTTCCTAAATTCCTAACTCATTACCAAGATTTGATTTATAGACTGTGAAGGACAGAACCCCAAGAGTCTTTTAAGCAGATATTATAATGGAATTATGCATTTCTTAAAAATAGCACACAAATATAATTATAATAAAAATTGGAAAATTGAAAAAGTAATTAGACTACCATAATTACTTTGAGCATGATCACATCACACTTGAGAAAATACTTATTCTTTATGAAACAATAATTTGCATGCTGTATTTATTTTCCAAATAAAATAGCAGTTTGTACAGAACAGGTATTATTTACACATTTTAAAGAAAATGCCTGGCATCGCCACAATCTGCACAGTCCCCTGAATAGCAATCACATCAGGCAATTTCAAACAAATTGTGGTTTAACTAGCTTTCTGCCTAGCTAAGAGTTTAAGAAAATACCTTGTGCTAGCATATATCAATGTCCATGATCATATCAATTTCCCATTATTCCAGAATATAATTTTTTTAAGATATACGGTTTGTATTTACAAATATCTAAATTCCTTGCAATGATAGACATTTTTTTTAATGCTTTCAATATATCCCACTTAAGAAAGAAAAGAGAAATAGAAATGTGGTGTTAAAATTTTTTTAAATATATTTATTTTAAGCAGTCATACTATTAAGAAAGCAACTTAATTTCTTAATTTTGTCAAGAAAAATATAAGGCCAACTAATAAAAAGAAATATCACTTTTATTGTAACAGAAGCAAGATGCAATTTATTAATTTATAAAATAAATTTATTAGTAATACACATTAACATTAGTAACACACATAACACACACACACATATTAAATGCACAGCATATAAGTCAAATCTTATGTTCAAAACAATCATGCTATAAAAAAAAATTAATAGCTTACAATTTTGAGCACCCACCATGGAATACCACCAACCATCTGTTGATTTGTTTTATGTACTGTGGTGGCTTGTGTGTTGCAGTAATACTGGAAGCTATGCCATCAGTATTTCACATACCAACAGTGACACTGATGGTGGACAGTTTTCACCAGAGCTTCCAGACTAAGAAAGATTAGGAAGAAAGACCTGGCAATTTACTTTAAAAATAATTGGCCATTAAGAAGCTTATGAATGAAAGTGGACCTCATATTATATAGTGCCCGAGATGAGCCCCTGAGGTTAGAAGGCACTCAATATATAACTAGGGAACAGCTGCCTCCTCAAAGTAGAATTGATCTTAATGACATGGATAAAGTCAAGCTTTTAGGACCTTCATTTTGCTGATATGGAACTACTCTAAATGAGAAGAAACAACTGCAAATATCTATTAATAATCAGAACATGGAACATAAAAAGCGTGAATCTAGGAAAATTGGAAGTTGTCAAAATTGAAATGGAACACTTGAAGATAGATATGCTAGGCATTAGAGAGCTGAAATGGACTGGCATTGGCCACTTTGAATCAGACAATCATATGATCTATTATTCAGGGAATGAAAAATTGAAGACGGATGGTGCTACATTAATCACCAAAAAGAATATTTCAAGACCTATCCTGAAGTACAATGCTGCCAGTGATAGCATACCCATACACCTATAAGGAAGATTATTTAATACAACTATATTCCAAATTACATACCAAAGACTAATGCCAGAGATGAAGAAATTGAAGGTTTTTACCAACTTCTGCAGTATGAAATTGATCAAGTATGACATCAGGGTGCATTGATAATTACTGGTGATTGGAAAGCAAAAGTTGGAAACAAAAAAGAACGATGGGTAGTTGGAAAACATGGCCTTGGTGATAGCTACGATGCCGGAGATTGTCTGATAAAATTTTTAAGAACAATGACTTCTTCACTGCAAATTCCTTTTTTTGGTCAACATCAGTGGAGATTATACACATGGACCTCGCCAGATTGGAAATAAAAAAAAAAAAAAATCAAATCGACTACTTCTATGGAGAGAAATAATGGAGAAGCTCAATATCATCAGTCAGAACAAGGCCAGGGGTTGACTGCAGAACAGATCATCAATAGCTCATATGCGAGTTCAAGTTGAAGCTGCAGAAAATTAAAACAAGTCCACAAGAGTCAAAGTATGACCTTGAATATATCCCCCCCCCCAGATTTAGAGACCATCTAGAGTAGATTTGACACATTGAACACTAATGAACAAAGATCAGAAAAGTTATGGAACGACATCAAGGACATCATACATGAAGAAACCAAGAAGTCATTAAAAGGCAGAGAAGAAAGAAAAGACCAAAATCGTTGTCAGAAGAGAATCTGAAACTTGCTCTTGAACATCTAGTAGCTAAGCAAATGGAAGAAATGATGAAGTAAAAGAGCTGAACAGAAGATTTCAAAGGGTCCCTCAAGAAAACAAAGTAAAATATTATAATGGAATCTGCAAAGAGCTGGAGTTATAAAACCAAGAGTGAAGAACACAGCATTTCTCAAACAGAAGGAACCAAAGAAAAAATTAAAGCCTCAAGTTGCAATACAGAAAGATTCTTTGGGCAAAAGTTGAAATACACAGGAAGCATCAAAAGCACGTGGAAGGAATACCAAGAGTCACTGGTAATTGGTTGTTGTTCAACCATTTCAGGAAGTAGCCTGTGATCATGAACAGATGGTATTGAAGGAACAGGTTCAAGGTACACTGAAGGCACTGGTGAAAAATAAGTCTCCAGGAATTAACAGAATAACAATTGATAGGTTTCAATAAATGAATACAATACTAGAAGTGCTCACTCTTCTGTACCAAAAAATTTGGAAGATAGCTACTTGGGCAACGGACTGGAAGAGATCCATATTTGTGCCCATTCCAAGGAAAGGTGATCAACAGAATTTGGAAGTGATAAAACAATATCATTAATGTTACATGCAAGTAAAATTATGTTGAAGATAATTCAAAAGCAGTTGCAGCAATACGTCAACAGGGAACTGCCAGAAGTTCAGGCTGGCTTCAGAAGAGGACGTGGGACAAGGGATATCATTGCCGGTGTCAGATCAATTTTAGCTGAAAGTGGAGGATACCAGAAAGATGTTTACCTGTGTTTTAATGACTATTCAAAGACATTCGACTGTTGGATCATGACAAAGTATGGATAACATTATGGAAAAAGGAAATTCTAGAACACATAATTGTGCTCAGGGAGCAATTGTACATAGAGAAACAGTCATTGGAACAGAACAAGGGGATACCGTGTGGTTTAAAATCAGGAATGGTATGGGTTAGGGATGTATCCTTTCCCCATACTTATTCAATCTGTATGTTGAGTAAATAACCTGAGAAGGTGGACTATAAGAAGAACTTGGCATGAGGATTGGAGGAAGATTCATTAACAACCTGTGATATACAGATGACAATCATGCTTGCTGAAAGTGAAGAGGACTTGCAGCAATTACTGATGAAGTTCAAAGACTACAGCCTTCAATATGGATTACACCTCAAAATAAAGAAAACAAAAATCCTCACAACTGGACCAATAAGCAACAACATAATAAATGGAGAAAAGATTGAATCTGTCAAGGTTTTCATTTTACTTGGATCCACAGTCAATGCCCATGGAAGCAGCAGTCAAGAAATTAAAGGACGCATTGCATTGGGCAAACCTGCTGCAAAAGACCTCTTTGAAGAGTTGAAAAGCAAAGATGTCACTTTGAGGACTAAGGTGCACCTGACCTAACCCATGTTGTGTTCAATCACCTCATATGCATGTGAACATTGGACAATTAATAAGGAAGATCTAAGAAGAATTCATGTCTTTGAATTATGGTGTTGATGAAGAATATTGAATGTACCATGGACTGCAGAAGAATGAAGAAGTACAGCCAGAATACTCCTTAGAAATGAGGATGGGGAACTTTTGCTCGCATATTTTGGACATGTTGTCAGGAGGGACCAATCCCTGGAGAAGGGCATTATGCTTGGTAAAGGAGAAGATCAGCAAAAGAGAGGAAGACCATCAATGAAATGGATTGATACACTGGATACAACAATGGGCTCAAACATAGTAATGTTTGTGAGGATGGCACTGGGAAGTACAGTGTGTAGTCCTGTTGTACTTAGGGTCTCTATGAGTAGGAACTGACTCGACAACACCTAAAAACAACAACCATGGAACATGGACTGTTGTCAGCATAGTACATTTATTAGAGCATTTTATCTGAGTAATAACGATAGAAGGCCTGTCATGGTATTATCCCTGTTATAAGAATGAGGAAACTGATACATAAAGTCACTATTTAGGTAGTAAGCGAGCCTGATGTGAACTCATGCAGTTTAGCTCCAGAGTGCACATACTTAATCACTATGCATTGTGCCCTTGAATATAGCCAATGAGTAGGGCAGAGATGATACAATTTATTGCAAGAAATGAATGTTTGGCCTTAGCTAGATGCATGAGTAGTTTATGAATTATAACAGAAGATAAATCACAGCATTTAGTTCCAGGTGAAAGTAGTTTGGTAGTTCTTGTTTGCAGCAATGTATGGGATTCTCGTGTTATTGCTTCTTTCTCCAAGAAATAGAATAATTTTATCAGCTGAGGAAAGTGCAGAGGAAACTTTGACAGTGTGAAGAGAGAACAGAAGGGGTGAAAAAGTCATCAAAAGAGTAAGAAAGTGAATGGATGAAAGAAATATTCTGTGACTTCTGAGCAACATTAAGGTCTCACTGAAAGTTAGAAATTGTGAATTTACAGTGAGACCAGTCAGTAAGCATCAGTGTTTATCTCAAGCCATATTGCTGATGCAGGCATGAAGATAGAAGTGAAATAGAGTTACTGTAAGGCTTTGGATATCTGTAATCTGTACTAATACCTGGAAAACCTGGTGGTGTAGTGGTTAAGTACTGTGACTGCTAACCGAGAGTTCGGCAGTTCGAATCCACCAGGCGCTCTTTGGAAACTCTGTGGGGGCAGATCTATTCCACCCTACAGGGTCGCTATGAGTCTCAATCAACTCGACAGCAGTGGGTTTGGTTTGGTTTTGATACTAATATCTAAATACTTAATGTTGTTTGTGTAGTTGTTAGTTGCCATTGAGTTAGCTCTGACTTAACTGATTTTATGAATAATAGAGCAGAACATTGTCAGGTCCTGCACCACCTTCGAGATCTTTGATATATCAGAGCCCATTATCATAGGCATTGTGTCAGTCCACCTCATTAAGTGTTTCCCTCATTTTCAAGGATCTTCTACTTTTTTTTTTTTTTTTTCTGCTTTACCAAACTGATTTCTTTTTCTAGGGATTGGTCTGTATTGATAAGGTGTTCATAGTAGGTAAAACGGAGCTCATCAACCTCACTCCTAAGGAGTATTTTGTTTTTATTTCTTCTAAGGTTTTTTTCATTCTTCTGACAGACCATGGCACATTCAATATTCGGTGACAACACCACAATACAACTGCATCAATTCTTCTGTCTTATTTTTTCATTCTGCAGCTTTTCTCAACATATAAGACTATTAAAAAAACATGGCTTAGTTAAGGCACCTTAGCCATCACAGTGACATCTTTGCTTTTCACAACTTTAAAAAAGTCTTCTGCAACAGATGTTCTCAATGTAATATGCTCTTGAATTTCTTGACAATGACTTCAATCAATCTTGATTGTTGATCCAAATAGAATGAAATTCTCTACAACTTCAATTTTTATCTTATTTATTTATTGGTCCAGTTGTGAGGATTTTTATATTGTTCATATTATTCATATTTAGACATAATCCATACTGAAATCTATAGTATTTTACCTTCACCAACAAGTGATTCAGGTTGTCTTCATTTTTGTCAAGCAAGGCTGTGTCATTAGCATAATGCAGTTTCCTCCGATCCTCCAGGGGAAGTTCCTCCAATCGCTCCAATGTGACTTCCTCCAAACCTGATGCTGCATTCTTCATCATATAACCCAGCTTCTGGAATTATTTGTTCAGCATATAGATTGAATAAGCATAGTGAAAGAATAAACCCTGCCACATACCTTTCTCAATTTTCAAACTAAACACTTAATATTGTTATTTGTTGTTAGGTGCAGTCAAGTTTATTGTACTCAGTGACCCTATGTACAGAAAAACGAAATACTGCCTGGTTCTGTGCCAGCCTCACAATCATTGCTATATTTGAGCCACAGTTGCAGCCACTGTGTCAATACACCCAATTGAGGCTCTTCCTCTTTTTTGCTGACCTTCCACTCTACCAAGCATGATGTCCTTCTCCAGGGCTGGTCCCTTCTGATAACAAGTCCAAAGCATGTGAAATGAAGTCTCACCATCCTTGCTTCTAAGGAGCATTCCGGCTGTACTTCTTCCAAGACAAACTTGTTCAGTCTTCTGGCAATCCATGGTATATTCAATATTCTTCACCAACACCATAATTCAAAGGCATCAATTCTTCTTTGGTCTTCCTTATTTGTTTTCTAGCTTTCGCATGCATATAGGTTGATTAAAAATGCCATAGCTTGGGCCAAGTGCACCTTAGTCCTCAAAGTGACTTCTTTGCTTTTCAACACTTCACAGAGGTCTTTTGCAGCAGATTCGCCCAATGCGATGTGTCTTTTGATTTCTTGACTGCTGCTTCCATGGTCATTAACTGTGGATCCAAGTAAAATGAAAACCCAACAACTTCAGTCCTCCTCCACCTATCATGATATTGCTTATTTGTTCAGCTGTGAAGATTTTTGTTTTCTTTATGTTGAGGTGAAATCCATACCGAAGGTGTTAGTCTTTGGTGTTCATCAGTAAGTGCTTCAAGTCCCTTTTGCTTTCAGCTAGCAAAATTGTGTCATCCACACACTGCAGGTTGTTATTGAGTCTTCCTCCAATTCTGATGCTGCATTCTTCTCCATAGAGTCCAGCTTCACAGATTTTGCTCAGCATACAAATTAAATAGTTAGTTAATAGTAATAGCTAAAACAAAATTGGGATATCATTGCTGATGTCAGATGGATCCTGGCTGAAATCAGAGAATACCAGAAAGATGTTTACCTGTTTTATTGATTATGCAAATGCATTCAACTTAGTGGATCATAACAAATTATGGATAACATTGCAGAGAATGGGAATTCCAGAACATTTAGCAGTGCTCATGAGGAACATGTACATAGATCAAGAAGCAGCCATTTGAATAGTACAAGATTTAAAGTCAGGGAAGGTGTGCATCAGGATTATATCCTTTCACCATACTTACTCAATCTGCATATTGATCAAATAATCTGAGACGCTGGACTATATGAAGAAGGAGACATCAGGATTGGAAGAAGACTCATTAATCACCTGCATTATGCAAATGACACAATCTTGCCTGCTGAAAGTGAAGAGGACTTGAAGCACTTACTGATGAAGATTAAAGACCACCACCTTCAATAGGAATTACACCTCAATATAAAGAAAGCAGGCAGAGCCAAGATGGCGGAACAGACAGATGCTTCCGGCAAGCCCTCTTTACAACAAAGATCCAAAAAAACAAGTGAAATGAGTATATTTGTGATAAACTGGGAGCCCTGAGCATCAAAGGCAAGCTTAGACAACGAACTGAGGGGCAGGAGGAGGAAGAGACCGTTCAGAAGTGGAGAGGAGTCACCGGACCTGAATCACGGGGAGCCCTCAGGCACCATTCCCGGAGCGGTGGTGGCAGCAGCGGCGGGCTGGTACTAGCATTCAGCCGCAGTTTCCTCAGGGAGAAGCAGCCAGCCACACAGCCTACTCACACCTCTGGAACCTGAGGAGAACAGCGCTCTCGGCAAAAGCTAAGTACTTGCGTGTATTTTACCATGCCCCCCCCAAGTCGGCTTCAGCGGCTGAATTCCTGGGCCTGAGATAGACCCTGGTGAGCACTTACAGCCATCCTCCCAGCCCCAGGGAAGGAAAAATTTGCAATTGGGGGGAAAAGATAATTTGCTAGCTCCATTAACTGGGGGAGATCAGGACAGAAGCGGCTCCTGTCCAGTCATAAATGGTCCGTGGACCTTGAGCACCTTTCACTTCTGCATGGACCTGTGTGGGCCTATATCAGGAGAATAGACCGTTGTTGGCAAACTCCAACCATTTCATCTCTGCGGTAGAGAGGTGGGTGTTTGACGTTTGACATTGCCTATTAAACAAGGTCCTCACCTACCCACATCAGGGACCTAAGGTCACCCAGCCACCCATGACAGGGGTCCAAAGATAACTGGTACCACCCAGTCCTTACAACAAAAACTTTGGGTGCCCATGGTCCCTCTGCAGAACCCACCTACCAGCATGCTCTAGGGAACAGAGATGCATTTTCCTCAGAGACACTCGGGGGTCAGTTCTCAGCCCCTTGCCTTGTTCAGAGCATGACCCCCTGCTGCAATCAGATACTGGTATATAAGCTAATCACCCCTGCCCCTCTAAGACTGTAGGACAGAGCCTGTACCACACACTTGATGATCAGCTACCTGGAAACCTGAGCTGAGTTCATACAAGAAAACTGAATGGACTCCTTGACTGATATACCTGATAACAGCTCTAGCCAGCTGGGGACAGGACACCAGAGCTCCAAAGGTGAAAATAATCAATATAAAGAAAGCAAAAATCCTCAAAACAGAACTAATAAGGAACACCATGATAAATAGAGAAAAGTTTGAGGTTGTCAAGGATTTCATTTTACTTCGATCCACAATCAACACCTGTCATGGATGGAGCTGTGTCCCCCAAAATAGGTGTCAACTTGGTTAGGCCATGATTCCCAGTACTGTGTGGTTTTCCTCCATTTTGTGATGGTAATTTTTCTAAGTGTTGTGAATCCTAATCTCTGCCTGTGGTTAATGAGGCCAGATGAGATTATGTTAAAGAGGATTAGGGTGGGATTGTAATACCATTACTAAGGTCACATCCCTAATCCAGTGTAAAGGGAGTTTCCCTGGGGTGTGGCCTGCATCACCTTTTATCTTACAAGAGATAAAAGGGCAGCAAAGTGAGCAGAGAGTTGGGGACCTCATACCACCAAAAAAAGCAGTGCAGCGAGCAAAGTGAGTCCTTTGGACCAGAGGTTTCTGCACTGAGCTGCTCCTAGATCAAGGGAAGACTAATGACAAGGACCTTCCTCCAGAGCTGACAGAGGGAGAAAGCCTTTCCCTGGAGCCGGTGACCTGAATTTGGACTTTTAGCCTACTGAACTGTGAGAATAAACTTTTCTTTGTTAAAACCACTCACTTGTGGTATTTCTGTTATAGCAGCACTAGATGCTAGACAACTAAGACAAGACCTATGGAAGCAGCAGTCAAGAGAACAAAGCATTGTGTCAGGCAAACCTGCTACAAAAGACATTTTTAAAGTGTTGAAAAGCAAAGGTGTCACCTTGAAGTCTAAGGTGCACCTGACCCAAGCCGTGGTGTTTTCAATCATTTTATATGTGTGTGAAAGTTGGATGATGAATAAGGAAGACCAAAGAAGAATTGAAGTCTTTGAAATATGGTGTTGGTGAGGAATATTGAATATACCATGTTGGCTTTTTTTACCAAAAGAACAAACAAATCTGTCTCGGAGTAAGTACAGCCAGAACGCTCCTTAGAAGCAAGAATGGCGAGACTGTCTCACATACTTTGGACATGTTATCAGGAGGGACTAGTCCCTGGAGAAGGACATCATACTTGGTATAGTAGAAGGTCAACAAAAAAAGAGGAAGACCCTCAATGAGATGGATTGACACAGTGGTCACAACGATGGACTTATGGTACAGGACTGGGCAGTGTTTTGTTCTGTTGTACATAGGTCACTATGAGTCAGAACCAACTCAATGGGACCTAACAACAACAACATTATGATCAGTGTAATATCTTTGTATCTGTGTTAATATATTAAAAGTTTCAAAAGATAAAAGGAAAATCGGCTGGGTGGTGAAGGACTGAGAATAGTTTAGCCTAGAGTCATAAAATAATTTCTTTTAGGACTTATAAACCATGTTAAAGGGTCAGAATTTTATCCTAATAGGAATTTAAAATAAATAATTTATGCACAGGATATTCTAATTCTTTATTTGGAATACTAGCACTGATGACCTACAGGCTATTTCAAAATTAATTAGATATACAAAGTAACAAACCATTCAGAATTCACCAGACTAATGTTAAAAAAAAAAATTAGGTGCCACACTGGACCTTAATGTCCCTAGCTGTGTCTAAATTGGAGTATTCCAATTAGACAGACTGGATTAATATCTCGAATCAATAATATGAATTTGCATCTTGAGTAAGACATTTAAATCATCTGTTTATAAAGTAAAGGTTAAAATAACATATTATAGGGATATATTAAGATAACCATCTTAATTCCTTTTCAGACCATTTAAAGAAAAGTTAAAACATTTTTTCTTTGTTTTGTTTTGAGGAGTGATGAATCATCAACTCTATGTTGTGGTTTCAGCCTGTTTTTCCCAAGTTTGAACCTTGGCCAAGCCGTCCATGCTGGATGGGTCATAAACAAGCACCTATTATATAACGGAAATAAGTGAAGGAGGAGATAGCTATTAGTTTATTTATTTATTTGCTCTTATTTTTACTTAGTTAATTGGACATTAACAAATCACACATATGGATGTCATTAAAATCCTGCCAGTGGCCAGAGTGACCATCCTGCAGAGTGCAGAACAGACTTTATAGAAAAAATATTGAAGATGTTTTAGCCCAGGAATGGCAACTGACTTGTTTTATAATGTGAAAAGAGAATTACTTTTGGAAAGCATTCCCTTTTGAGATACAGGTGTTTGGGTTTGTTTATATTTGTTGTGTTTTGTTTTATTGATTGGTTGTTTGGGTTAATAAATTTTGGCCTGACTTGGAACCAGTAACTTGAATTCCCAGATTTAGTTGGTAGGTTTTAAACTTAATTTTTCTTTATATTAAGAAAAAGACGAGTCATCACTATATGTAAAAAAGAAGGCCCAGATATTCCCCACCCAGAAGTAATGATCAAACAGTACTGTACAAAAAAAAAAAAAGAACTAACTAACTAAAAGTCAAAATTTTTAGAAAAAGGTAAGATCATGTACATAAATTGTTGAGCAGTTGACTGTAAGGTTTGATATCTTACTGCAGTTTAAATATCTATACGGTTAACTCCCAATGAGGGAGTTATTTAATATGCCCTGTAACTATGACTTAAGATGCCTTTGTGGTAAAAATGGTTTGCACTCAACTACTAACCTATTGGTTGGTGGAAGAAATTCTTAGTAATCTGCTTCCATGAAGATTACAGCCAAGAAACCCTATGGAGCAATTTTACTCTGTAACACATGAGATCACCATGAGTCTGAATCGACTTGGAGAGCAATGGTTTTGGTTTAACTAAGACCTACATCATTTGTTTCATGTCTAATTAATACACTAATTATTCACAATGATTTAGAAAAGCACCTTCCTCCATTTTAAGATAATCTGAAATTATTATTTAAATTAAAGTCAGGATTATTGTCTTTTAGCAGCATTATTTGTACCATATTAAATCACTTATTCATAAACATACATCCTGATGGATATGCTAAATGCAACATTGAAGCACTCCATGTTACATTGATCAAAAAAAAAATAATTGTACATTATTTACATAAAGATATATCATGGGGTTAATATGAGCTTTAATTTAGGCTTCTTCAAGTCTTTTTTTTTTTTGTCCCTTCTTCCATTTTATTTCAGAACTAATCCCAATGCTTATAGAGAGAGTTCTTGCATTATCTTCCTTTTGATGTATATGCATTTCACTCAAATGGTCTTATTTCTTTTTTTTTCATCTAAGATTCAGTAGTTGTCTAGATTGTGGGCCACTTAACATATTGTAATTTGATTCTGACAGTTGAAGGTCAAAAGATACTGATAGCATTTATGATATTTTTGCTTGGTGAATATTAGAGCCATAAAATTATTTTATGGAGTGTGGAGAATGCCTGAGAACAAGAGGGATCTCTGCCCTGAACAAAATAGTATCTATAATTTAGTGAACTAAATTATATTACCAATCACTGAGCATGATTAACTTCCAGTGATTATACATTTTATGGATTCCAGGATACTTTTTGTCCTTTGGACAAAGAAAAGATTCTCAAAATTGTGACCCTCCAGGAAAGAGATGAGTGAACCTGGATAAATGAGGTACATGCTATATTTTTGGTTAAGAATCATTAAATTCTATGATAGTATATATCATGAGACTAAAACCTAAAATAACTTGACTTCTCATGAAATTATAATCAATTGTATGAACATTAATTAAGCCATATGGAGAATGAGAAAAAGCCAATTCTTACTGATACCAGATAATTTACTTGAAATTACACGGCAGGAATTAGTTGGGAGAAAAACTCACCTTCTGCTGAAGGTCATTTTCTTTACAATCATCAAGAGAAACCTTGAACAAGATCATTTAATCATTCAACAGTGCCAGAGTCGATATAAAAAGGTGAAAACATACCGTCTCTACCTGTAATTTTGCTTATATTATTCTGGAGCATACAATGTTAACAAACAGTTGTAATACAGTATGATCACCTAACATTTAAACTTTGGGGGTTGAGTAGAAGCACCAAAGGAACTATCAGTGTGATAAGAAGAGAACCAAGAGAGTATATGTACTAAAAATCAAGGGAAGGGGAAAAGTCAAGGAAAAAGAAAAGTTTCAGAGGAGGGTCAAATGCCTATTTGACCAAGAATTGGACATACGGTTTTTCAATATGAAGGTCATTTATGACTTTGTCAAGAAATATTTTGGTATAGTGATGAGGTTTCTAACTGAAGTGGATTCAAGACAAAACTGGAAGAGAGAATTGATGCGGACATATAGGAAATTTAGTGTAAAGGGAGCAGATTCATTAGGACTTAGCTAGAGGACAAAGCACAGTTAAAAATAGCTTTATTTTTAATAGTAGTTATTATTATATTTATTTATATTATTATTATAGTAGTTTCATTTGAATGAGAATGGTTCAGTCAAAAGGGAAAAGAACAGATAATGTTAGATATTGTAGCAACAATTGCTGAAGCAATGCCCTTGAACAAGTAATAAATAGTGTATGGGGTCTAGTAGAACATAACTGAAGTTTGCTTTAGTAGGCAGTAATGGGGAAGGATTTATGCTTAGGAGCATAGGTGAGTGGTAGATGAGTGGAGGTAGTGGTGCGAATATTTGGAAATTGTCATGATTATTTGTCAGTGAAATAGGAAACAAGGTCATCAGAAGTGAGCTTGGAAAATGTTACAAAATAGTTACCTCTGAGAGCAAGATGTGATGACAAATGGAACAAGGAAGTGTACTATGATAGATTGACAGAATTAAAGACCCATTTGAAGTTAGTAGTCAAGAGCAGTTATCAAGAGATTATTTTTTTCCTCCCTTCAGCAACATTAGTGAGGTAGATAAAGGGTAGAGTCCTAAATCTAATTTAATGGGGGTTGGGATTTTGATTGGAATGTATGAAAGGGAGTGAATATTATGCTATTGAAATTGAAGAATGGAAGGGAAGAAAGAAGGTGAATGACGGTCAGGGTGACAATGGTGGAATCAATTCATTGAAAATTCCAAGGAAGTCATAGGATTTGGGGAATCACAGATGTGAGACAGGGCACATTTTAGTGACTGGTCTTCAATAGAAGAATAAACAAGTGTTGCGTTATAATAGGAAACATTAAAAAAAAAAAAAAAAAAAGCTTGTTTCCAGTCAATTCTGACTCAAGGCAACTCCATATGTGTCAGAGTAGAACTGCGCTCCAGAAAGTTTTCAAAAATGGATTGCCAGGCCTTTCTTCCAAGTCACCTCTGGGAAGACTCAAACTGCAAACTTTCGGTTAGCAGCTCAGAGCTTAACCACTTGTGCCACCCAGGAAGTCATGTTAAACCAAAACTCATTGCTGTCGAGTCAATTCCAACTCATAGTAAAGTGCTTAATATCTATTTTTGAATGAATTACACTTTGAAAAACATAGAACATGAATAATATTAAGTACTTAGGAACAAGCAATAATTGAGATATTTATTAAAGGCACTAAAACACAGGCTCCACTGGATTGTTTTGGTCTGGAAGAAGTTTACCGGGTTGAGTTAGGGGTTAATTTGTCCAAGTCCTCTCACACTTCTCTTGAAGCAGATAAGAAGAGTTATTACCATATAACAAAGACGGAGGGACAAGGGCAAGAAGACAGGCTAGTCTGAGCTCTCAACATCATCCCTGAATCCATTCTCTAGAACACTTCACCTCCCGCTCTACAAGACCCTACCCAAATAATAATGAATAAGATCTCTAAACTGCATTTTCTTCAAAGTAAAAGTTTAATTTTTTCATATATCTCTGTCTTCCATATGTAACAAATTTATTGTCTCAAAATCTGATCTCTCTCTTTGTTGTTATTCTATCTCTTCATCAGAAAACAGACTATGGCACAGAATGGCAAAGACAGTAATTTTTCACCACTAATTTTTATTAAAGGCAGCTGTCAATGTCAACCTAATTTTATCTGTCTATGCTTCAGTGATCCCTAATAAGGAAACTAATGTGCAGAATAGGAGGATTTTGTGTCTTATATGACACATTTCACATTAAACATTCCCTTCTTAAAATAATGCAATAAATATTCTTAAACTGGTAACTGTAAATAAGGAGAGAGGCTATTACGTATCTAATGTTAGCTTTTTGCCAGCCTTTGCTATCTGGATTATAAGTGAAAAAAAATCAGAAAAAAGTCAACTCAATGTAAACTGCTTATAAAAGACCTTCAAGAAAAAAGTAATATTTGATAAAACATCTGTGACTACTGAGTTAATCAGTTACCCTTTTCTTTAAAGGACTGATTTATTCCTGTCTATTTTTTTTTTTATATTCTATCTCAACTGGTCTATCCCATGCCCCACCGTGAGATTCAGTTTTTAAATCTGTAGCTCAGAGAAAAGCAGGCTAGTAACCTATTTTAACATTTGTGTAAATTTATTTTCTGTGACCTTGCAGAGAGTAATTTTAAAATAGAGCAAGTGACTTATACACATGTAGATGGGCCGTGTCTTCAAGATTTGTTTGCAGTGATAGTTCAAATTGAACAAAATGACAAACTATCAATATTTTCATCTGCTATTCCACTCTACATTGTAGATAAGACACTGTAGTAAAGTCTGGTTTTAATACTGATTGTTTAAGTATAGCTGATAACAGCTGGAAAATTGTACTGAGATTGCCATTGTTGAGGCACGTCTCTCAGGATGTCAATGGGAGTGGCCTGAAAAGGAGTTCTATGGTCAGTTAAATTTAGGAAACAAGAAACATTTCAGACTGTGTGATATTTTGTAAATCCACAAAAGAGAGAAACATTTACATGCATTTCTAAAACATATTGGAATGCAGACGGCTCAATATGCTTTATAGTACACAGCTCAGAAACACTATTACTCAGAATAATTTTGGGAATGTTAAGACCATAACATTTGTTTTCTTACTTCCCTCTTCATTATAAAATATGCAGTGAAAAAGGGAGTCGAGGTTAATGTGAGTGGCCTAAAAGAGGAGTTCCATGGTTGGATAAATATAGGAAACACTGATTTCAATAGGTTTAGAGAGCAGATTAGGAATCAGAAAAATTGTTTTGGAATCTCTTCACTTTTGTGTATTAACTTTTTGAGATGTGGAGGGTTACTTAACTTTCTCTGTTCATAGAACAGTTACCTGTGAAATAAAGTGTTTAAGCTAAAAGCCTTCAAGGGCAGTTCTAATATCTGATAAAACTGTGATTGTATTTGGGCCTTCTGAGCCTGGACCTGTTTTTTCTCAAGTATGCTCAACTTGGAAAATGTAGAAACCAATGGATGAATACTAATAGAGAGTTAAAGACGAGAATTCTAGAAACACTGCTGGACAAGGCAGCAAGCAGGTGGTAAACCCATACCAGGGCTCTGAAAGAGTGCGCATCTGTGCACTGGTGACGTTGAGAGCTCCTCTCACACAGCAAACACCAAAACAGTAGTGAACTCATTCCCACTGGCTTCCAGTCAATTCCAACTCGTGGTGAATCCCATGTACATAGAGTAAAGCTGTGCTCAATATGGTTTTTGAGGCTTGACCTTTCCGAAGCAGATTGTCAGGGCTTTTTTCAGAGATATCTATGGGTGGCTTCAAACAGCCAATAGTTAGTAGTGGATCACTTAATATTTGCACTGCTCAGGGACTCCAGAACAGTAGTTATAAGGCATTTCTTCATAAGTTTAACTACTTTTTAAAGTGACAGCGTTTCACCTCATTATAAGTGAAAGGTGAAAGATAAGTGCCAGAGGAGTCACTCCGGTTCCCGCCCCCCCCCCCCCAGACCTGCATCCCTGTCTCTCCTGTGGGAGGATCTGGGTGCAGGCCTGGAACTTTAGGGCCTGGGAAAACAATGTGAAAACAACTGGGTCTCACCAGAGAACCATGCGCACATTTCTCCCCTTTCGTACAACTTCCAAAATTTACCAAAACCAGCAGCTTCCTTTGAGTTCCTTGGCTAATTCTTGTTACTTCAATATCTTCTCAGTATCACCTTGTTGTTGTTGTTATGTGCCATTGAGGAGAGGCAGATTAACCAGTAATCACAGTATGCGCCAGCTTACAGTAAGCAAGGTGCTCATTATTATGATACTTAATTCTACTGGCTAGAATTTTTGCATCTATATTCATGAGCGATATTGGTCTGTAATTTTCTTTTTTTTTGAGGTATATTTGCGTGATTTTCGTGTCAGGGTTATGCTGGCTTCATAGAATAAATTCAGAAGTATCCCTTCCTTTTCTGTGATCTGAAATAGTTTGAGTAGTGCTGGTGTGAGCTCTTCTCTGAATGTTTGGTAGAATTCTCCAGGGACGCCATCCGGGCCAGGATTTTCTTGGGGGGGGGCATGGGGGAGTTTATTACCTTTTCAATCTCTTCTCTTTTAATGGGTCTGTTCAGATTTTCTACCACAGTTTGTGTTAGTTTAGGCAGGTAGTGTGTTTCTAGAAATTTGTCTATTTCGTCTAGGTTTTCAAATTTGTTGGAGTACAGTTTTTCATAGTGCTCCATTTTAATCCATTTCATTTCATCTGGGCCATTTGTAAAAAGTCCCCCATTTCATTTCTTATTTGGGTTATTTACCTCTTGTTTTTCTTTTGAGGATTTGGTCAACAGTTTTGTCGATTTCGTTGATCTTTCGAAGAACCAACTTTTGGATATGTTGACTTTACTGTTTTTCTATTTCATTTATTTTTGCTCTGATTTTTATTATTTCCTTTCTTCTGGTATTTGTAGGCTCCTTTTGCTGTTCTTCTATTTGTTTGAGCTGTAAAACTAATGTTTTGATTTTATCCCTTCTTTTTGATGTAGGCGTCTATTGGTATAAATTGTCCTCTGAGCACTGCTTTTGCTGAGTCCTAAAAGTTTTGGTATGATGTGTTTTCATCCTCATTTGATTCTAGGGTTTTTTTTTATTCCATCTTTGATTTCGTCTATTACCAGGTGTTTTTTTTTTAAACTTGTTGCCCTCAAGTAGATTCCAACTTAAAGCAACCCTATAGGACAGGGTTAGTACTTTCCCATAGAGTTTCCAAGGATTTGAACTGCCAACTCCTGATTAGCAGCTGAGCTCTTAAACAATGTGCCACCAGGGCTCCTACTGATTTTTAAGCAAGGTGTTATTCAGTTTCCAGGGCTTGATTTTTTTCCTTCGTCTTCTTGTTAATTTCTTTATGGCATTGTGATCAGAGAAGATATTTTATATTACCTGTATGTTTTGGGTTTTATTAAGGGTTGCTTTGTGGCCTAAGATGTAGTCTATTCTGGAGAACATTCCATGTGCATTGGAAAAGAATGTGTATGCTGCTGCTGTTGGCTGGAGTGTTCTATATATGTCTGTGACATCAACTTTTTGATTGCGGGCTTTAGATATTCTGTATCTTTGTTGAGTTTCTTTCTAGATGTTTTGTCCTTTACTGAGAGTGGAGTGTTGAAGTCTGCTACTATTATTGTGGAACTGTTAATTTCTCTTTTCAGTGCTGTTAGAGTTTGTTTTACATATTTTGGGACCCTGTCATTGGGTGTATAGATATTTATTATGGTTATGTCATCATGGTGGATTGTTCCTTTAATCATTTACAATGTCCTTCATTGTCTTTTATGGTTAATTTTGACTTTATGTCTATTTTATCTGAGATTAGTATTGCCACTGCTGCTCTTTTCTTGTTCTTGTTTGCTTGATATTTTTTTCCATCCTCTAAGTTTTAATATATTTATGTCTTTTTTTCTAAGGTATGTCTCTTATAGACAGAATATTCATGGGTCTTTTTTTTTTTTATCTATTCTGTCAGTCTCTGTCATGGATTGAGTTGTGTCCCCACAAAAATATGTGTGTCAATTTGGCTGGGCTGTGATTCCCAGTATTGTGTGTCTACCATTTTGTCATCTGATGTGATTTTCCTATGTGTTATAAATCCTGCCTCTATGATGTTAATGATAGGGGATGGATGGCAGGTGTGTTGATGAGGGAGGACTCAATCTAAGGGATTGGATTGTGTCTTCAGTCAGTTTCTTTTGGGATATAAAAGAAAGAAGCAAGCAGAGAGACACGAGGACCTCATACCACAAAGAAATCAGTACTGGGAGCAGAGTGAATCCTTTGGACTCCGGGTCCCTGTGTGGAGAAACGCCTAGTCCAGGGAAAGATTGATAGAGAATAAACTTCTGTTTGTTAAAGCTACCCACTTGAGGTATTTCTGTTATACAGCACTAATAATTAAGACACTCTCTTTATGGGGGTGTATTTAAGCCATTTACGTCAGTGCGATTATTGATAGATGTGAGTCTATTGCTGTCATTTTATAGTGCATTTTGTTGTTGTTGTTGTTATGCTGACTTTTTCTTTGTTCCTTTTATTCTACTATACTGAGTTACTTTAGTTTGTGGTATTTCTTTTCGTTTCTTTCATTTTTGTAGATTTTGTGTTTACAGAGACTTTATGCTTTTCTTCTTTATTTTTATGAGTATGTTTGTTTACTTTCGTTGTAGTTACCTTGAAATTTACCGCATCTTTATAAGTTTGAACCAATATTTTGTTACTTGAACCAGACATTTGTTACTTGATATTGCCTTGACTGACTTCCTCTCCAACTGAAAGTTCTGTACCTCCACCGTTTATTCCCCCCTTTCTCATTCTGAAGTTTTCATTTACAGATTGATGTCTCTGGTTCCTTGTTGCAAATCTTTTAGTTTTGTTTTGTCCTACCTATGACAGTTTCATTTTGTTCACAACATATGATGGTATCTGGCGGATGTTGTCCTGTGTCCTAGATTCAGGTTGTTGTCTCATGTTGTTTGTTCTTTGACAGAAGGACTCCACTTCGTAAGTCTAGTAAGTTGGTTTGTTTTTTGCATATTCCATTAATTTCTGTTTGTCTGTAAATGTTTTAATTTAGCCTTTGTATTTGAGCAAGAGTTTTGCAGAATTTTTATTATTCTTGATTGGTAAATTTTTTCTTTCAAGGTTTTTCATATGTCATCTCATTGCCTTCTTGCCTGTATGGTTTCTGCTGAGTAATCATAGCTTTGTTTTATTGCTTCCACTTTGTATGTGACTTCTATTTTCCTGGAACAGATCTCAGAATTCTTTCTTTGTCCTTGGTTTTGCTGAGTGTGATTATCATATGTTTTGGTGATTTTCTTTTGGGATCTATCCTAAATGGAGTTCCTTGAGCTTCTTGGATGACCAGCTTTTCATCTTTCAGGATACTAGAGAAATTTCTGTCAGCAAATTTTCAACAATCCTTTCTGTGTTTTCCATTTTCTCCTAGTTTTCTGCAACTCCAATAACATGCAAATTTTTGCTCTTTACTGTACTCGCATAGTTTTTGTTTTCTTCATTCTTTTCTCTGATTTTTCTTGAAGTGGTACCCATGGATTTCTCTTCAATTTTGTTGATCCCATCTTCCTTTGTTTCAAATTTGCTACTAAAATCTTCTATTGCTTTGTCCTTTTCTGAAATTGTGTTGCTTATCTTTTGGATTTCTAATAACTGTTTCTTTATAATTTCTAATTGTTTTATTTATTCTGATATTTTGGCCTTGTATTATTTCCTAAATTCCTCCATTGTTTTTTTTGTGTTTTCCCTGAATTGTCTATAATTTTGATGATTTTGTCTGTTGTTTCTTAGTTTTGTCTGTGTTTTCCTTGATCTCCTTCCTAATCTCTTGGAGACTCCTGAATATTAGACTTCTGAATTCCCTATCAGGTAGTTCCTGTGTCTTTTCTTCTACCAGAAGGTCATCTGGTATTTTATTTTGTTAGCTTACTGGAGCCATCCAGTCCTGTTTGTGTTTGTTTGTTTACCTGTTTTGATATTTTTTTTTTGTCTCCAAGACATTCATAAATTATTTGCTTTCTTTTTTGATCATAGGTTTGTTTGTTTCATCCTTTTCTTGCTTTGTTTGTTTGATTTGGTTATGTCTGGGTGGGCAGGCTAAGCAGGTTTCATTGCTTGCTTGTCAGTGGGCAATAGTTCTCTCCATCTTGTTCAGGTAAGCAGGACTGGTCGCTAGCTATGGTGCATCAGGGCAGGTCCAGGAAAATAGTGGAGGGACAGGGATGGGTTGTTTGTGGCACGAACTGGGTCTGTGGGCATGCAGCCAGGCAGGGCTGGGGGTCAGAAGGACCATGCTAGTCCCACATGGGGATGAGGTGCAATAGCATAGGGCAGGGTCTGGGAGTCTGGGGGCCTGCTCAAGTCCCACTCAGGGGTATGTCACTCAGTGGGGCAGAGTCAGGGGCAGCGTGGAGCAGGGTCTGGGGGTTTGCACTGGTCATGCACAGGGTTTCAGCCCTCAATGGGGTGGACCCAAGGGGTATCACATGGCAGGGTTCAGAGGTTCAGGGGTCCTTGCCTGTGTTGCTCAGGAGTGCAGTGCTTGGTGGGGCTGGGCTGGGGGTTGGTGCAGGGCAGGGTCTGGGAGTCTGGAAGTTCCCGCCATTGCCACTCAGGGAGCAGTGCTGTGTGTACAGGGTCAGGAGTGTGCCCAAGGTGGGTTCCAGTGGTCTCAAGGGCAGCACTGGTACTGCTTGGGGTGTGGAACTGGGTGGGCAATGCATAGAGGCAGTAGTGAAAGGAAAGGGTGTGCTGTGTGAAGTTAGGTGGCGGGAGAGAGAAAGGAGAGAAGAGAAACAAAAGCAAAAAAAAAAAAAAAATGGTCATGTGGCAAAGCTGGTGGGTGAGGCAGGGCAGACCCTGACAGGTCATGTGCATTGGCTCTCTAGCTGAACATTGCAGTGTGGCATGTCAAGAAGGGGTGGGGGTGATTCACAGAGCTAGGTGGGCAGGAGAAAGAAAAGGAACAAAGGGAAAGAGAGAGAAGAAAGAAGGAAACAAATAAAAATATGGTGCCAAGGGAACTGGCAATTGTAGGTGGGATGGAACAGGGGTGGGGAAGAGCTGTTTTCTCTCTCTCTCTAGATGATGCGGTATGGTCTGTCAGGAAAAGAAGAGGCAGTGCAAGGAGCTCAGTGGGAAGGAGAAGGGAAAGGGAGAAAGGGAAAGGCTGGTGCGGACAGGGCAGACTCGGGGTGGCAGAAAGCTGGAGTCTCTCGAGCTAAGTGACCGTGGCCCATTGGAAAGTAGCAGAAGCAGTGTACAGAGCAGAAGGGTGAGGGGTGGGAAAAAGTGTATCTCTGGTTGCCAGGTACTCTATCTCCTGTTGAGAGCTCTGTGAATTTGCCTCCCTGCACTCCTTGTCCAGGGTCATTGCTGGCTGTGCTCCAAGATGGCAAAGCTGTGCCATGTTAGTTGGCATGGGACTTCAACTCCATAGCTCTCCCTGTTCTCTGTTTTCTGTCAGTTTCCTCTTTCATTTAGTACTTGATCTGGTTCTTTATCCCTTCATTGATGCTTCTACTTTTAGGATTGACATTTGTATGTTTTACTTAGTTTTTTGGGTCTTTGCTACAGAAGAACTACATGGTGCTTCTGTGTATAGTGCCATGTTGGCTTCTTTTTAGAGTTCTCAGACAGACTTTACCATTAATAAATCACATTCATTTATATGGATATAGTGTCCATTTAAAAATGATTTACTTTTACTTCACCAAATGAGACAAATCACGGTATTATGTGGTCATATGTATGAATATATTATCGTTGTCTCACAATAATAAAATTAAAATGCACAGCCTTATGAAATTATCATAATTATTATAACTTTATGTCTATCAAGCCCTGACAGAAGACAGAGAACAAGGAGAGGTATGGAGTTGAAGATATTCTATTACAAAACAAAACAGAGATTAGTGCTGAAATACATAAGTAAATACAGTAAATGTGAATGGGCTAAATGCCCAATTAAAAACATATACTGTAAGAGTGAACTACAACCCACCCCCCCCAAAAAAAACCTGAAAGCCATATGCTGGTTACAAGAGATACATTTTCAATATAAACATAAAGAAATGTTGAAAGTAAAATGGATAGAAAAAGATATACCATATAAACTCTAATCCAGAGATCATCAAACTTTTTAGATTCAGGAACACTTTATACTCTTAAAACACACTGAAGACTCCAAGCACTTTTTATGAAGCATATAAATATCAATATTTAGCATATTAGAAAGTAAATCGGAAACAATTTTAAACTATGCATTAATGTATTTTAAAAGAAAAAAATCTATTACATGGTAACAACATATTTTAATGAAAAATAACTATTTTCAAAAACCAAAAATACTTAGTGGGGATTCAGGCATTGCTTTATATTTTTGCAAATCTTCTAAATCTCTGGCTTAATATAAAACAGCTGGATTCTCACATCTGGTTCATCATTCGATCTGTTGATATATGTTGTTTTGGTTGAAGTATGAAGAAAATCTGTTCTCAAGCCCATTTTACCTATATCTGTAACTATATAAATTATGTGAGTTTATGTTCCAATTGACCAGGCTTAACAAAGAGAGGGAAATTTTATTTGCATTAATGTTTCCATGCTAGTTCAAACATACAATATTTGGTGGCACAGTGGTTAAAGCACAGCTCTGCTGTTAGCCCAAAGGTTGGTGGTTCAAACCCACCCAGGAGCTCTGAGTGAGAAAGATGTGGTGATCTGCTTTGGTAAACATTCCAAAAATAAAATAAAATAAAATAACCAAACCCATTGCTGCTGCGTAAATTCCAATGCCTGGCAACCCTATAGGACAGGATAGAACTGCCCCATAGGGTTTACAAGGTGGATCTGAACTGCCCACCTTTTGGTTAGCAGCCAAGTGCTTAACCACTATACCACCAGGGCTCCCTGTAAAAATTACAGCCTTGAAAACCCTATGGGGCAGTTCTACTCCGTGCAAGAGGATTGTTATGCATTGGAATCAAATCCAAGTCAAGGGGTTTTGGTTTTTTAAGAAAGAAACAAGTTCGAGATAAGTTGTTAACATGTATTAACTTTTTCTCCTTAGTCTTCAACAACATATTGGTTAGGAACAGTTACTTAATGTCCTTTTTTTTTTCTTTTAAGTAGAGACATCATGAGTTTTTATTCCTAAATACTTAAGGAAGGTTTCTGAAAAATAAGGGTGTTATCTGAAATAAGCACTTACTGTAAGCACACACAAGCCCTGGTGGCACAGTGGTTTAAAGCTTGGTTGCTAACCAAAAGGTCAGTAGTTGGAATCTACTAACCACTCCCTCAAAATCCTATGGAGCAGTTCTACTCTGTCCTATAGGGTTGCTATGAGTCAGAACCAACTCAAGGGCAATTGGTTTGGTTTTTTGGCTTTTGGTAACCACATGTATTACCACATTCAAAAAAATTAATAATAATCCATTAATATTAGTTCATAAAAAATTTATATCTAGACCATATTCAAATATTTCCCATTAGTACCCAATTTATAGCCTTACAAAAATTTTATAAATGATATTTTGGGTACAAATGGGGAATATTTGACATGTGCAAAGGCCTGGAGATAGAAAATCAAAAAGGAAGAACACTCTTGGCTTTCTCAAGCTGAAAGAACTGAAGAAAAAAATCAAGCCTCAATTTGTAATACTGAAGGATTCCGAGGGGAAAATCTTAAAGGACCTAGGAAGCATCAAAAGAAGATGGAAGGAATACAGAGTCACTATACCAAAAAGTATTGGCTGATATTCAAACATTTCAGGACGTAGCATACGATCAGGAACCAATGGTACTGAAGGAAGAAGTCCAAGCTGCACTGAAGGCATTGGCAAAAACCAAGGCTCCAGGAATTGGCAGAATGCCAACTGAGATGTTTCAACAAACGGAGGCAGCACTGGAAGTGCTCAGTCATCTATGCCAAGAAATTTGGAAGACAGCTACCTGGCCAACTGACTGGAAGAGATCCATATGTATGCCTATTTCCAAGAAAGGTGACCCAACCGAATGCGGAAATTATCAAACAATATCATTAATATCACATTCAAGGAAAATTTTGCTGAAGATCATTCAAAAGCAGCTGCAGCTTTATATCAACAGGGAAATGCCAGAAATTCAAGCCAGACTCAGAAGAGGACTTGAAACCAGAAATTAGCATTGCTGATGTTAGATGGACCTGGCTGAAAGAAGAGAATACCAGAAAGATGCTTACCTGTGTTTCATTGACTATGCAAAGGCATTCCACTGTGCAGATCATAATAAATTATGTATAACATTACAAAGAATGGGAATTCCAGAACACTTAACTGTGCTCATGAGGAACCTGTACATAGATCAAGAGGCAGTCATTCCAACAGAACAAGGGGATACTGCATTGTTTAAAGTCAGGAAAGGTGTCTGTCTTTCACCATATCTATTCAATCTTTATGCTGAGGAAATAATCTGGGAAGCTGGGTTATAAGAAGAAGAACAGGGCATCAGGATTGGAGGAAGATTCATTAACAATCAGTGATATGCAGATGGCACAATCTTGCTTGCGGAAAGTGAAGAGGACTTGATGCACTTACTGATGACAATTAAAGACCACAGCCTTCAGTATAGATTATACCTCAACGTAAAGAAAACAAAAATCCTCACAACTGGACCAAAGAGAAACATCATGATAAATGGAGAAAAGATTGATGTCAAGGACTTTATTTTATTTGGATCTACAATCAACACGCATGGAAGCAGCAGTTAAGAAATCAAAAGACACGCTGCATTGTGCAAATCTGTTGTTAAAAATCTTTTGTTGAAAACCAAAGATGTCACCTTGAAGACTAAGGTGCACCTGACCCAAGCCATGGTGTTTTCAATTGCCTCATATACATGCAAACGCCGGAAGATGGATAAGGAAGACCGAAGAATTGATGCCTTTGAATTGCAGTGTTGGTGAGGAATATTGAATATTCCATGGAGTGCCAAAAGAATGAACAAATCTGCCTTGGAAGATGTACAGTCAGAATGTTCCTTAGAAACAAGGATGGCGAGAAAGTCTCTCATATGTTGGACATGTTATCAGGAAGGATCAGCTCCTGAAGAAGGACATCATGCTTGGTAAAGTAAAGGGTCAGAAAAAAATAGGAAGACCCTCAAGAGGATGGATTGACATAGTGGGTGCAGCAATGGGCTCAAGCATAACAAGGATTTTGAAGATGAGAAGGACTGGGCAGTGTTTCGTTCTGTTGTATATAGGGTGGCTATGATTTAGAACTGACTTGATGGCACCTAACAACAACAATGAGTTGATCCAGGAAACAATGCAAGGCTTCAGCAAAACTCTCTTTTATAAGAGGTAAAACATTCAAATTTCTTCTTTGCCACTTAGTATATGGTTCATTGCAAGCTTCTCTGTTGATTACGTCAATATCTTCCTATGTCCACAGAAATAGTTACTTATAAAAAAACAGCTTGAAAGTTTCAGGATGCCATGACAACCATAGGCTTTTCTCAAGTTATTTCTGGCTCAACACATAGGTGGAAATGTGTTTGTATCATTTTTACAAAGCTATGAAAAATTGAATGTTCCAAATTACAGTCTTTGTCAGAAATGAACCCATTGCTTCCTAAAAGGAGAGTAGTAATAGGAAAATAAAAATACACATTATTTATTCACTATTTGCTACAGGTGTATAAGAAAAGCTTTGTCTTATTTATCTGTTGGTTCTATGTAAGGTGCCCTTGAGTCGGTCCCAACTTATAGCAACCCTACATACAACGGAAAGAAACACTGCCTAGTCTTGTGTCATCCTCACAATTATTAGGCTCGAGCCCATTTTTGCAGTCACTGTGTCAATCCATCTTGTTGAGGACCATCCTGTTTTTCAATGGCCCTCCGCTTTACCAAGTATTATGTCCTTCCCTAGGGACTGAGCACTCCTGATAACACGTCCGAAGTATGTGAGACGTAGTCTCGTCATTCGTGTTTCTAAGGAAAATTCTGGTGTACTTCTTCCAAAGCAGATTTGTTCATTCTTTTGGCAGTCCATGGTATATTCAATATTCTTCACCAACACTGCAATTCAAAGGTGTCGAGTCTTCTTTTTTACCTTCCTTATTCATTGTCCAGGTTTCGCATGCATATGCAGCGATTGAAAATACTACATCTTGGTCAGCCTTCAAGGTGACATCTTTGCTTTTCAACACTTTGAAGAGCTCTTTTGTAGCATATTTGCCTAATGCAATATCTTATGCTGGGTTCTCTAGAGAAGCAAAACCAGTAAGGCATATAAATATACATAGATTTATACAAGGAAATGGCTCACATTGGTTTTAGAGACTACAATGCTCCAAGTCCATCAGGCTTCTCCTGATACATGTAGCTATAGGGGCTAGTGAGCCCAAGATCAGCAGGTTGGAGAGCAAGGGTTTTTGTTCACAGGCTGTGAAGACTAATGAATCCCCCAAAAAAGAAGGCAAGACCACAGGTAAGCTGCTAGCTCAAGTCCCAATATCCAGAGATTAGATAAACAGGAACCAGCTGCAGGATCCAGAAAGAGCAAAAGCCCACAAGTCTTGCCAGAATATCCACTTATATTCAGTGCAGGCCACATGCCCAAGGAGGATTCCTTTCAACTGCTTGACTACTCACAGCATATCCCATCACAGAGGTGATCACATAATATCAAATCTCGTCATGGAAGTGATTACACCATCATATGACTATCAAATCACAGACGATCTTGGCCCACCCAAGTAGACACACAACCTTAACCATTACAGTCCACTCCTTGTCAACTTTGCACCTGTACACATCTCCTCAAACCATACATAATCTCTGGATAAAGGCAACTATAAAGCCATACTTGCCTCTAACATGGTACAATGAACACACATACTAAGCAGAAATATGCACAACTATTGCAGTCCTCGTTTCTGCAACTGGTCAAGTGGCTGTAACTGGTATTTAGACCTACTTTTCCATCACACATTTAGTATTTCCTTTGTCCTCAGCAAACACCTCAGCTGATCATGGTTCTTTGCCTGGTGAGCTGATCCAAACCTTTATTCTTGAAGCATATGGACCATTAGTAGTTGTCATGGATTGAATTATGTCCCTGCAAAAATGTATGTATTAACTTGCTTAGGCTATGACTCCCAGCATTCTGTGATTGTCCTCCATTTAGTGATTGTAATTTTATGTTAAAGAGGATTAGGCTGGGACTGTAACACCCTTACCAGGTCACATCCCTGATCCAATGTAAAGGGAGTTTCCCTGGGGTGCAGCCTCCAGTACATTTTATCTCCCAAGAGATAAAAAGAAAGGTTAGACCCACACCTGGAGTGGTGAGAGGACACACCGTTACCACAACTGTGAGGAACAAATTCGTGAAGGGAGCCCTAGCATCCTTGAAGATTGCTGTGATTGCTATTTTATGTACAGTAGATCAGATTTGACAGTAGGACCTGCCCTAAGTGAACTAAGGAACATAACTACAATGGGGCTGATTGGACCCTGTGGTAGTAGAGGCCAAGTGGCTGAACTCAATCAACAAAGACAAGGTGGGTGTGGCCAGGCTTCTCCTGATGCACATAACCACAGGGGCTGGTGAACCCAAGAACTGCAGGTTGGGGAGCAGATGCCATCAAGAAGGTGATCCCATAACATCAAATCTCATCATTGAAGTTATCAGGCCATCATATGATTATCAAATCACTGAGAATCAAGGCCCAGACAAGTTGACTCACAACCTTAACCATTACCTGCAATGTGTCTTTTGATATCTTGACTGGTACTTCCATGGGTATTGACTGTGGATCCAAGTAAAATGAAATCCTAAACAACTTCAATCTTTTCTGCATTTATCATGTTTCTTATTGGCCAAATTGTGAGAACTTTTATTTTCTTTATGTTGAGGTGTAGTCCATACTGAAGGCTGTGGTCTTTAATCTTCATCATTAAGTAGTTCAAGTCCTCTTCACTTTCAGCAAGCAAGATTGTGTCATCTCCATATCGCAGGTTGTTAATAAACCTTCTACCAATCCTGATGCCCCATTCATCTTTATGTAGACCAACTTCCTGTATTATTTGGTCAGCATACAGATTGAATAGGTATGGTGAAAGGATACAACCCTGATACACACCTTTCATGACTTTAGACCGTGCAGTATCCCCTTGTTCTGTTTGAATGACTGCCTCTTGATCTATGTACAAGTTCCTCACGACAACAATTAAGTGCTCTGAAATTTCCATTCTTCATAATGTTATCCATAATTTGTTATGATCCACACAGTCAAATGCCTTTGCAGTCAATAAAACACAGGTAAACATCTTTCTGGTATTCTGTGCTTTCAGACAGGTTCATCTGACATCAGCGATGAAATCCCTGATTCCACATCCTTTTCTGAATCCACCTTGAATTTCTGCAGTTCCGTATTAATATACTGCTGCAGTAACTTTTGAATGATCTTCAGCAAAATTTTACTTGCATGTGATATTAATGACATTGTTTGATATTTTCTGCTTTACATTGGATCACCTTCCTTCCAGTCTGCTGGGCAGATAACTGCCTTCCAAACTTCTTTGCATAGACAAGTAAGCACTTCTAGTGCTGCATCCATTTGTTGATACAACTCGGTTGATATTCCACCAATTCCTGGAGCCTTGTTTTTCTCGAGTGCCTTCAGTGCCATTGGTTCCTGATGATTTGCTGTCTCCTGAAATGGTTGAACATTGACCAATTCTTTTTGGCATAGTGATTCTGTGTATTCCTTCCATCTTCTTTTCTTGCTTCCTGAGTCTTTTAATATATTCCCCATAGAATCCTTCAATATTGCAACTCGAGACTTGAATTTTTTCTTCAGTTCTTTCAGCTTGAGAAGTGCCAAGCGTGTTCTTCCCTCTTGCTTTTCCATCTCCAGGTCTTTACACATGTCGTTATAATACTTTACTTTGTCTTCTCCAGCTGCACTTTGAAATCTTCTGTTTAGCTCTTTTACCTCATCATTTCTTCGTTTTGCATCAATTTTTCCTTGCTACTCCATATTCAAGAGCAATTTTCAGAGTCTATTCTACATCCATTTTGTTGTTTTCTTTCCTTCCTGTCTTTTTAATGACCTCTTGTTTTCTTCATTTATGATGTCCTTGATTTCATTCCACAACTTGTCTGGTCTTTGGTCATTAGTGTTCACTGTGTCAAATATATTTCTTAGATGGTCTCTAAATTCAGGTGGCATATACTCAAGGTGGCCATTGGCTCTCTTGGACTTTTTCTTTCTTCAGTTTCAAGTTGACCTTGCATATCAACAATTGATTACGTGTTCCACAGTGGGCCCCTGGCCTTGTTCTGACTGATGATATTGAGCTTTTCCATTGACTCTTTCCACAGATGTAGCTGATTTTATTCCTGTGTATTCCATCTGGCAAAGTCCACATGTATAGTCTCCGTTTATGTTGGTAACCTTGCAAAATTCTATCATGCAAAACTCCAACATCATTTCTATCACCCAGGCCATATTTTTCAACCACCAATCCTTCTTCTTTGTTTCCAACTTTTGTATTCCAATCTCCAATAATTATCAATGCATCCTGATTGTATGTTTGATCAATTTTAGACTGCAGAAGTTGATAAAAGTCTTCAATTTCTTCATCTTTGGCATTAGGGGTTGGTGAGCAAATGTGAATAATAGTCATATTAACTAGTCTTCCTTGTAAGCATATGGATATTATCCTATTAGGATAGATCTTGAGATGTCCTTTTTGAAGATGCTGTAACAGAAATACCACAAGTGGATGGCTTCGACAAAGCAAAATTTATTCTCTCACACTGTAGGAGGCTAGAATTCCAAATTCAGGTTGCCGGCTCTAGGGGAAGGCTTTTTCTCTCTGTTAGCTCTGGGGAAAAGTCCTAATCTTCAGTCCTTCCCAGGTCTAGGAGCTTCTCAGCACAGGAACTCCAGGTCCAAACAATGTATTCTGCTCTTGGCATTGCTTTCTTGATGGTATTATGTCTCTCTGCTGAATTCTCTGTTTTATATTTCAAAAAAGATTGACTCAAGATACAGGACTCTTGTAGATAGATAAAGTCCTGCCTTATCACCATAACTACTTTTAATCCTGCATCATTAACATCATAGAGGTAGGATTTACAACACAGAGGAAAGTCTCATCAGGTGACAAAATGGTGGACAATCACACAATATTGGGAATCATGGCCTCGACAGGTTGACAGGCACTTTTGGGGGACACAATTCAACCCATGACAAGTCTTATCTTTTTGACCACACATACCTGGGAAACAAATTCCAACACACCGAACTGGAAATGGGAAGAAATATTTGTAAGTTTTGTCTAAAACTTGCTTTTGCTGAGGTTTAGTAGTTTTTCTTAAACAGATGCTTCTGTATTTTCTGTATGATCCTAAAACAATGTCCAGAAATGTGAAATGATTGTGTTTTATAATTTTCATCAATAAAATAGTTTGTTTATTGAGGGGAGTCGTCTACTCCCTTCCTCACACTGCAATTCCAGAAAACCTCCACAATTGGTGTTATTTTAAGCCTCTAAATTTATAACAATGTTTATGTAGCAGTGGAAAATAAATATGCCTATATATTTCCTGGATCCTTGATGGCGCAGTGTTTAAGAGCTATGGGTGCTAACCAAAAGGTCAGGCTTTTCAAATACACCAGCTGCTCCTTGGAAATCCTGTGGGATAGTTCTACTCTGTGCTCTGGGGACTCTATAGGTCAGAACTGACTCAAAGGAATGGATTTTTTTTTTTTTTAATGTATTTTCTATAATAAATTAGAATGGAAACCTAGGTAAACTCTGTTTCAATAATAAAGAGTTCCAAAGTTTTTTGCCTAAATTGTGCAATCAAACTACTGGTAGGTCAATGATCAGGGGCAGCCAACGTGTCAAGAAGGAAGTACTGACTGATAGTGACCTACAGGGCAGAGTAGAACTTGGGGTTTCCAAGGCAGTAATCTTTAAGGAAACAGACTGCCACATCTTTCTTCCTCAGAGCAGCTGGTGAGTTCATACCGTCAAACTTTCAGTTAGCAACTGAGAGCTTAACCACTGTGTCACTAGGCATCCTTTAAGAATAAAGTACATGTTCATAAATAAGGATTATGAAATAATCTTGACTCTAAAAATAGCCTGAATAATGAAGTTTATAGGATGTTAAAAATTCTTTTTCATGTCTTCTGAGCAAGATATGATGCAGATACCTTCTTTTCAGGGCTGATTTTGCACCTTCCTTCACTTCCTGTCTTTCTTGATTTTCTGAGGATGAGCATGCAGGGTGAATTTGTGATGGTGCAAATTCTGCAGTGGAGTTTAATGTGGTGGATGATTATTGGAAAGAATATGAGACTGGAAGGAAGCAAGAGTTGAGAGAGGAAAAGTTGAATTATGTAATTCAATTATCATGTAATTATCATGTAGCTCATTTAATAAATAAATCATTTATTAAAAAAGATCACCAGAAAGGAAGGAGCAAAGAAATTTCTAATAATCTCATATTCAAAGCATAAAACTACTAGAGAACAACCACCCACATAGCAGTTTGACTTTCGAGTAAAGTAAATTTGTTAAATTTGCTTTCCCAATCTGAGATAGGAACTAGAACAGTGGTTATTAGTTGAAGCTCTCTGGCTTGAAAATCTCCTCAGTGTACCAACTCGGGTCTCTCTTCTCAGTGAGGGATATTGTAAAGTTATGTCTTCTTCATGAAAATTTTAAATTATTCTCTACACGTGTCTATATTTAAATTCTATGGCATTTTACAAAATATTTTGTATATTTGATCAGTTTCATAAGTACTATGAATAAAATTATTTTAAATATTGGGAATTTATAAATTTATCAAGAATTTGAATCCTACCTAATATACCTTCAATAAGCATTTAAAATTGATTAAATAATTTATAACAATACCTTGTACTGAATGAGAAAATATGATCCACAGTTCAGAGCCACATAGTTCAGAGCCACGTAGACAGAAAAATAGATTTGTATTTATATGGAAAGAGACAGTGATTAATTAATTGGTTGTCCCTTTCTCTGTTATATTCAATTCAACTCCATATTACAATATTCATTAAGAACTAATTTTGCAGAAGCAGTCTGCTAATTTCTGGAATAAATTTTTAATCAGATATGGTCATCGCTCTTACAGTGTCTGCTATAAAATCAGAAAGCAAACAATTGAACAATTAATAATTTCTAATGGTTAACTATCTAATATCTAAGCATTAGATAAAGTGTTATAGAAACATAAAATATGCAATGTATTAATTTTTCAGTGGTGGGTGTAGGGCTATTTTAAGGGAAGTTACTAATTGGTAGATATATTTATTTGGATCTTAAAGAGTTAACAATGAAGGTGTTTATAATAGTGATGAAAACAATGATCTTGCTGATTGTGGCAGTGCTGGTGAAAGGAATTCCACATGAAGAGACGATCATGAGAATAAAAGAGCAGTTGTGGTTTAAAAGGTTTAAAATGACAGGGTGAGAACTTTTCAGAAGGAGAATTCTATTGAAGTTGTAAAGGATTAAGGAACTGAAAGGACATAAACGAAGGAAGACAATCTAAGAGACTTTTGCAAGAACTTCTACCTCCATAAAAAAAAAAAAAAAATTCTACAAAATAAAACTTTAGAAGATAATCATCTTACTGTACCTACTATATGACTTAAAAAAGGTCTAGAAATACTTTTCCAATAATGTATTAGTATAAAATTAATCTCCATGTTATAATATTCCTAATAGAAAAAAATAACTAATAATAACTTTTTTATGACATTGATTATGATTATCCCTGAACAAGAATTCTCTATATAGAAAGATAAGTATTAAAACTACGTGCTGTATGATTTCAGCTACATAACATTCAAGAAAAGACAAAACCACAAAGACAGTAAAACATCAGTGATGACCAGGCATTCAGAGGGAGAGAGAAGGGAATGAACAGGTAGAGTACAAGGAAAATTTTAGGGCAGTGAAATTATTCTAAATGATTCTGTAATGATAGACACATGCATTATGCATCTGTCAAAATCCATAGACCTATGTATTACAAATTGTGAACCTTAATGTAAACTATGAATTTTAGTTAGTAATAATATATCAATATTGGTTCATCAATTGTAACAAATACATCACACTAATTTAAAAAAAAAAAGTGTTGGGAGAGACAGCAATAAATATGTTACATGGCCTATATCCCGAGACTCATGTCATTCAAAGTCAACTTGTGATGGTCCTCCTAATTTAGACTATCCCAATGACCTCATATTATAAAATTTTGTAAATATGAATTTGGTAGTTTCTGTGTGTGTGTGTGTGTGTGTGTGTGTGTGTGTGTGCGCCTGTGCATGTGGCTGATTAGGGAGGTTTGTGCTCAGGAAATACAAGCCATTATTTCTTTGTATTATTTTTGTTCTCCTGAAGTATGTTGATTATACACAGGCACTTATAATTTTCACTTTAGAATTTATATCTAATATTCTTTGAAAGTTTATTTGAACGCTTCACTCTAGAAAATATTTCTACACTATAATATGATTAAACAAATACAAGAGAACCATTAATTAGAAATGCCTAAACAGCTTTTTCCAAAATATTAGAGTAGTTAAAGGCAAAATCAGTTAACAAATTTCACTGGGTGTCTTAGAAATTCCTAGTGTAGAATAATTATATTATTTAGTGAATTAATCTTAAAGATGATTAGCCTGTGGTTGTATTTCTTATATTCACAGAGAAGAAAATCAGACAAAACAGTAATGTGGCCATAACAGCAAGATGTATTTACAAATAGAAGAATTACCACCCTAAATTTTTTGAAAATTTTATTGTGTTTTAGGTGAAAGTTCACACACCACATTAATTTCCTATTCAACAATTTATACACATATTGTTCCTTGACATTGGTTGCTGTCCCCTCAATTTTTCAGCACTCCCCTGTTTCCACCTTGCCCTTACCTGTTTCAGTCCCTCTAGTTTCCTTGCTCCTTCTTGCTTTTTCATCTTTACTTCTTGGCGAATCTTGCCCATTTGGTCTCGTATAGTTGACCGTTCTAAGGAGCACATTCCTCATGTGTGTTATTATTTATTTTTAGGCCAATCTATTATTTGGCTTAAAGGTGACCTCCAGGAGTGGCTTCAGTTCCAGGTCAAAAGGGAGTCTTAGAGTGATAATCTCAGGGATTCCTCCAGCCTGTATCAGTTAAGTAAGGCCTTTTTTATGAATTTCAGTTTTGTTCTACATTTTTCTCCCATTCTAAATGGAACGTTCTATTGTGTCCCTGGTCAGAGCAGTCAGTAATGGTAGCTGGGCACCATCTATTTCTTCTGGTCTTAAGCTAGAGGAGACTGTAGTTCCTGTGGGATATTAATTCTGCGGGCTGATTGTTTCCTTGAGTCTTTGTTTCCCTTCAGCCTCCTTTGCTCCAGACGGGAATAGATCAACAGCTGTGTGTTAAATGGCTGCTTACAAGCTTTTAAGACCCCAGATGCTACTCTCCAAACTAAGATGTAGAACATTATCTTTACTAACTATGTTATGCCAATTGACTTAGATGTTTCCCAAGACTGTGGTTCTTAGTCCGTAACTCAGTCCCATAAGGTGTCAGGATATGTCTAAGTAGTTTCCATAACTGTGCACCCTATGTATTCTATTATATGTATGAATATATATGCAACACATACAAATATGTATTTACAAATGCCTACAATTATACCTATATATGCATGCACTTGTCTCCCATATGCCCTCCCATACCTATACAGCATTCGTATCTACCTATGTAGCCACTCACGAATTTGTGGTTGCTTTTTTTTTTTTTATTACTGTTGCTGCAAAATTGTGTATGTTATAGCATTTACCGTAGTTGTCCTAATTCTTGCATACCTCTCTGTTTCTTCATTTACCTTGGCCATGTTGTTCCAACTTCCACTATGTTGTAAATTGCCTTTCTCTTCACCAGAACTAACAAGTGTCTACTATCTAGTAAAGCATCAGATACGATAGAAGGAATACACAGAATCACTATAACAAAAAGGATTTATCAATGTTCAACCATTTCAGGAGGTAGCATATGATCAGGAATCAATGTTACTAAAGGAAGAAGTCCAAGCTGTACTGAAGACATTGGTGAAAAACAAGGCTCCAGGAATTGACAGAATATCAATTGAGATGTTTCAACAAACTAAGGCAGCACTGGAAGTGCTCATTTAACTATGTCAAGAAATTTGGAAGACAGCTACCTGGCCAACTGGAAGAGATCCATATTTATGCCTATTCCCAAGAAAGTTTATGAAACTGGTTGTGGAAATTATTGAGCAATATCATTAATATCATATTCAAGTAAAATTTTGCTGAAGATCATTCAAAAGTGGCTGCAGCAGTATATCGACAGGGAAATGCCAGATATTCATGCCAGATTCAGAAGAGTATGTGGAACCAGGGATATCATCGCTGATGTCAGGTGGGTCCTGGCCGAATGCAGAGAATACCAGAAAGGTGTTTACCTGTGTTTTACTGACTATGCTAAGACGATTGACTGTGTGGATCATAACAAGTTATGAATAGCATTGTGAAGAATGAGAATTCCAGAACAATTAATTGTGCTCATGAGGAACCTGTACATAAAGCAAGAGGCAGTCATTCCAACAGAACAAGGGGTTACTGCATTGTTTAAAGTCAGGAACGGTGTGCATCAGGGTTGTGTTCTTTCACCACAACTATTCAATCTGTTTTTTTTTTTTTTTATTATTCAATCTGTATGCTGAGCAAATAATCGAAGAAGCTAGACTCTGTGAAGAAGAATGGGGCATCAGGATTGGAGGAAGACTTATTAACAACCTGGGTTATGCCGATGACACAACCTTGCTTGCTGAAAGCAAAGAGGACTTGAAGCATTTACCAATGAAGATCAAAGAGCACAGCCTTCAGTATAGATTATACCTCAACATAAAGAAAAAAAAATCCTCACATCTGGACCGATAAGGAATATCTTGATGAACAGAAAAAAGATTGAAGTTCTCAAGGATTTCATTTTACGTGGATCTACAATCAAGACCCATAGAAGCAGCAGTTGAGAAATCAAAAGACACGTTGCATTGGGCGAATCTGCTGCAAAAGACCTCTTTAATGTGTTGAAAAGCAAAGATGTCACCTTCAAGACTAAGGTGCGCCTGACGCAAGCCATGGTGTTTTCAATTGCCTCATATGCATGCAAAAGTTGGACGATGAATAAGGAAGACCAAAGAAGAATTGACGCCTTTCAATTGTGGTGTTGACGAAGAATTTGAATATACCATGGACAGCTAAAAAAACGAACAAATCTGTCTTGGATGAAGTACAACCAGAATGCTCCGTAGAGGCAACTGATGGCAAAACTAGGACTCACATACTTTGGACATATTATCAGAAGGGTTTGGTCCCTGGAGAAGGACATCATGCTTGGTAAAGTAGAGGGTCAATGAAAACGAGGAAAAGGAGGCAGGTTGAGCAACAATGGGCTCAAGCATAAAAATGATTGTGAGGATGTCATAGGACCAGGAAGTGTTTTCTTCTGTTGTAAATGGGGTCACTATGAGTCAGAGCTTACTTGATGGCACCTAACAACAGCAACTCTTTTGAGTGCCTTCCAACCTGGGGGGCTCATCTTCCAGCACTATATCAGACAATGTTCCACTGCTATTCATAAGGTTTCCACTGGCTAATGCTTTTCAAATGCTTTTCAAAAGTCCTGTCTTAGTCTGGAAGCTCAGCCAAAACCTGTCCTCCATGCGTGACCTTGCTGATATCTGAATACCGGTGGCATAGCTTCCAGCATCACAGTAACACGCAAGCCCCCATAGTACGACAAACTGACACACACTCATTCACAAACTGCTACAGCAGTATATCGACAGGGAACTGCCAGAAATTCAGACAGGTTCCAGAAGAGGACGTGGAACCAGGGATATCACTGCTGATGTCAGATGGATCTTAGCTGAAAGCAGAGAATACCAGAAGGATGTTTATCTATGTTTTATTGACTATGTAAAGGCATTCGACTGTGTGGATCATAACAAATTATGGATAACATTGTGAAGAATGGGAATTCCAGAACACTTAATTGTGTTCATGAGGAAACTTTACATAGATCAAGAGGCAGTTGTTCGGACAGAACAGGGGATACTAATTGGTTTAAAGTCAGGAAACGTGTGCATCAGGGTTGTATCCTTTCACTATACCTATTCAATCTGCATGCCGAGCAGATATTCCTAGAAACTGGACTATACGAAGAAGAACGGGGCATCAGGATTGGAGGAAGACTCATTAACAACCTGCGTTATGCAGATGACACAACCTTGCTTGCTGAAAGTGAAGAGGACTTGAAGCACTTACTAATGAAGATCAAAGACCACAGCCTTCAGTATGGATTGCACATCAACATAAAGAAAACAAAAATTCTCACAACTGGACCAATGAGCAAAAAAAAAAAAAAAAGGACCAATGAGCAACATCATGATAAACGGAGAAAAGATTGAAGTTGTCAAGGATTTCATTTTATTTGGATCCACAATCAACAGCCATGGAAGTAGCAGTCAAGAAATCAAAAGATGCATTGCATTGGGTAAATCTGCTGCAAAGGACCTCTTTAATGTGTTGAAGAGAAAAGATGTCACCCTGAAGACTAAGGTGCACCTGACCCAAGCCATGGTATTTTCAATCGCATCATATGCACGTGAAAGGTGGACAATGAATAAGAAAGACCGAAGAAGAATTGAGCCTTTGAATTGTGGTGTTGGCGAAGAATATAGAATATACCATGAACTGCCAAAAGATCGAACAAATCTGTCTTGGAAGAACTACAACCAGAATGCTCCTTAGAAGCAAGGATGATGAGACTGAGTCTTACATACTTTGGACATGTTGTCAGGAGGGATGAGTCCCTGGAGAAGGACATCATGTTTGGCAAAGTACAGGGTCAGTGGAAAAGAGGAAGACCCTCAGCGAGGTGTATTGACACAGTGGCTGCAACAATGAGCTCAAGCATAACAATGACTGTAAGGATGGCTCAGGGCCGGGAAGTGTTTCATTCTGTTGTGCATAGGGTTGTTATCAGTCAGAACCGACTCAATGGCACCTAACAACAACGGCAACAACTATCTAGTGAGTTATTCTTCCACCCTCCCCATCCAATCCCTGGTAACTGTAAAAGAATGCTGCTTTCTGTGTATAAACCTATTCTGGACTTTGTCCCTATATTATCTTCTAGGAACTTTATCATTTTAGGTTTAACATTTAGGTTAAACCTAAATGTTTGATCAACTTTGAGTTAGTTTTTGAGTATGGTGTGAGGTATAGACCCTGTTTCATTTTTCTGAAAATGGATATCCAGTTTTGCCAGCCTCATTTGTTAAAGAGACTATCTCTTTCCCATTGAGTGGACTTTGACCCGTTTCAAATATTAGCTGTCCATAAACCAAAAAAAAACAAACCAAGTGCCGTCGAGTCGATTCCGACTCATAGGGACCCTATAAGTCAGCTGTCCATTAAATGGATTTAATTCTGGGTTCTCAATTCTATTATATGGGTGAATGTATCTGTCACTGCAGTAGTACCAGTTTGTTTTGAGTACTGTGAGTGCGTAGTAAATTCTGAGATTTGGAAGTGTGAAGTCTACTTTGTTCTTCAGTAATTATTTAGCTATTCAAAGCTTCTTTCCTTTCCATGTAAAGCTGGAGATTAGTTTTTCCATTTTGTTAAAGAATGTTGTTGGGATTTTGATCAGGATTGCATTATATCTATAGATGGTTTTCGATGGTATTGACATTTTCACAGTGTTAGGTCATCCAGTCCATGAGCACAGTATATTTTTCCTTTTATGTAGGCCTCTTGGTTTCTTGCAGTAGTGTTTTACAGTTTTCCTTGTATCAGTTTTTACTTCCCTGGTTAGGATTATTCATAGGTATGTTATCCTTTTGGATGCTATTGTAAATGGTATTATTTTCTTACTTTCCTTTACAGAGTTCTCCTTGTTAGTGCAGAGGAATCCAACTGACTTTTGTATGTGGATCTAGTACCCTGCCACTTTGCTGAGCACTTCTATTAGTTCCAGCAATTTTCTGTGGAATCTCTGGGATTTTCTGTGTATAGGATCATGTCTTCTATGAATAAGGATAGTTTTACCTCTTCCTTACCAATTTGGACGCCCTTTATTTCTCTTTCTTGTCTTATTTCTCTGGCTAGGACTACCAGTACAACATCGAGTAACCGTTGTGATAATGGGAATCCTTGTCTCATTCCCATTCTCAAGAGGAATGCTTTAAATCTCTTTTGAGAATAATGTTGGCTCTTGGTTTTATATAAAAAAATATGCTCTTAATTATGATGAGGAAGTTCCCTTCTATTCCTATTTTGCTGATGGTTTTATCAGGAAGGGGTATTGAATTTTATCAAATGTCTTTACTGAATCAATTGAGATTATCACATGATTGCTTCTTTTTTATACATACATATATATATATATATATGTGGCCAATTATGTTGGTTGATTTTTCTAATGTTGAACCACCCTTGTATCCCTAGTATGAATTCCACCTGTTCATGATGTGTTACTATATATACATACAGTAACATACTATATGTATATATACATATACATACTATATATATATGTATATATCTATGCTGTTAAATTCTGTTGGCTAAAATTTTGTTGAGAATTTTTTTGTCTATATTCATGAAGGATATTGGTCTTTAATTTTCTTTTTTTAAGTAATCTTTGCCTGGGTTTGGTATCAGGGCTATGCTGCCTTGATAGAATGAATCAGGGAGTGTTCCTTCCTTTTCTATGTTTTGGAATAGTTTGAGTGAAATTGATGTTAACTCTTCTCTGAATGTTTGGTAGAACTCTAGTGAAGCCATCTGGGTTAGGGATTTTTTTCTTTTTTGGAGGTGAGGTTTTTTTTTAATGACGCCTTCGATTTCTTGTTTTGTTAGGGGTCTGTTTGTGTTAGTTTTGGTAGGTACTGTTTTTCTAGAAATTTGTCCATTTCTTCCAGGTTTCAAATTGGTTAGAGTACAATTGTTCATAATATTCCGTTATGATCCTTTTTATAATGTTATAATGTCACCCATCACGTTTCTTATTTTTGGTTATTTGCATCTTCTCATTTTTTTCCATTGTAAAGCTGGCCAGTGGTTTGTCAATTTTATTGATCCTCTCGAAGAACCAACTTCGTCTTGTTGATTCTTTCTTTTGTTTTTCTGTTTTCTATTTCATCAATTTCTCATCTGATCTTTATTTTTTCCTTTCTTCTTATGACTATGGATTTCTTTTGCTGATCCTTTCCTGTTTGTTTGAGTTGTAGGATTATGCTGTTGATTTTGGCTCTTTTTTAAATTTTTTCTGGATGAGTGTATTTATTGCTGTAAATACCCTTCTGAACACTGCATTTGCTATGTCCCCCCCCAAAAAAAAAAGGGGTTTTGGTATATTGTGTTTTTATTCTCATTTAATTCTAAGAATTTTTAATTTCTTCTATTATCCAATAGTTTTAAAGTAAGGTTTTATTCAGTTCCATGTATTTAATTTTTCCTTGTTCTTTTTGTTATTGATTTCTAGTTTTATAGAATTATGGTCAGAGGAGATGCTTTGTATTATTTTGATGTGTCTTTTAATTTATTAAGTCTTGTTTTGTGGCCTAAAATATGGTCTATTCCAGAGATCAACCCATGGACATTGGAAAAGAACGTATACTGTGCTCCTGCTAGGTGGAGTGTTCTGTATATGTCTGTGAGGTTAAATTGGTTGATTGTGTCATTTGGATCTTCTGCATCTTTGTTGAGTCTCTTTCAAGTTCTGTCCATCATCAAAGGTGGAGTGTTAAAGTCTCCTACTATTATTGTAGAACCATCTATTTCTTTTTTCATTTCTGTTATAGTTTGTTTTATGTATTTTGGAGTTCCGTCATTGGGTGCATAAATATTTAATATTGTTACATTCTCTTGGTTTATTGACCCTTTAATCATTATATAATGTTCTTTATTTCTTATAATGGATTTTGGACTTGAAGTCTATTTTATCAGATTATTATTGCCCCTCCTACTCTCTTTTGGTTACTGTTTGTTGGGTATATTTGCTTTTTTCCATCATTTGACTTTTGACCTATTTTTGTCTCTGTGTCTAAGGTGTCTCCTGTAGGGAACATATTGGATGGGTCATGGTTTTTTTTATCCTCTCTGCCACTTTTTGTCTATTGACTGGTGCATTTAAACCATTTATATTCAGTGTGATTACTGATAGGTATGAATTTACTTCTGCCATTTTGTTATGCTTTTTGTAGTGTTAACAATTTCTTTGTTCCATTTAATTTTCTGTGTTGAGTTCTTTTTGTTTATTGATTTTCTTATCCTTTGTTGTTGTTGATTTTGTGTTTACTGAGTCTTTTTTATTTTCTTCTTTATTTTTGTAAGTAGACTTATTAACTTTCTTTGTGGTTACTCTGAAATTTACTGTTATCTTCCTAATTTTAAAACAGTATGCTATATCTTGATATCACCTTGACTTCCCTTCCATATGGAAGTTCTATGACTATACCACTGATTCCATCATTTTATTTTGACATTGTCTTAGATTACAGATTGGTTCCTTGTTTTCAGTTTTGCAGCTTCACTTTACTTTTGAGAATTCTTTTTCTGGATTGGTAGGTATCTGGGTGATGCTGTTGTCTGTCTTAATCTCAGGTTGTTGTCTGATATCACTGGTTCTCTGTTCGAAGGAGGCTCTTTAATATTTTTTGTAGGTTGGTCTGGTTTTTACAAATTGCCTGAATTTCTGTTTTTTCTGAGAATGTCCTTGTTTCACCATCATATTTGAAAGACAATTTTGCTGGATATATGATTCTTGGTTGGCGATTCTTTTGTTCCAGGATTTTATATATGTCATTCCACTGTCTTCTTGCCTGTATGAATTCTGTCAAGAACTCAGCACTTACTCTTATTGGTGCCCCTATGTAGATGATATTTCATTTTTCTTGCTCTTCTCTCAAAATTCTTTCTTTGTCTTTGTCTTTGAAAAGTTTGGTTATGATATGTCTTGGTGACTTTCTATTAGAGTTTGTCCTGTATGGGGTTCATTGAGCTTCTATACATTTATAAAATATTTATGAAGAGAAATATCACAAAATCTGTTAATTATGAATTATCGTAGTTTTCTATATATGTATATATTACAATATCTAGATTACAAGGTGCACATAATACTTCTACATGGTTGTATATCTCGGGAGGTTAATAATATTTTCATATTAACTCTCATTAACAAATTCCCCAGTCTTCTTAACATACAGCAGTGTGTGGAAAAGAAGTCAGTAAACATTAATTGGTTGCAAACTGGCTGTTACCTTTAAAAAGGTGCACACTTTTCTTTTGGTTCTCAAATATATCTGACAGATAACAATTTTGAATATGGCCATACCTTGTGGAAAACCCCAGGGTGTTGTATAACTTCTTGTGGGATTACCTAGGGCTATCTTCATTTTTAGACTGAGTAAAAAATATACATGCGATTTGTTTCTATATATAAAATATAATCTTTATTTTTGGAGTGAATCAAAATCATATGATGATATTGAAAAGCAGTGTTTCTAATTTTTTTTTTTCTCTATGGACTTTTTTTTAAAATGTCTTATCCACATAAATTTGCTATCCCCAAACTGGTAACAAAATGATTATAGATAGGTTCCACAATGTAGGCATTTTCTCTATGCATAAAGCAAAAATGTATTTCATTAAATAAGGCAGTGGTAGCATTTAGTATGCTTTAGAATATTTTACCAAAATTCCAAAATACACACAAAAAATTTTAAGCAATGTTTTAAGAGTAATTAGATAAATGTTAGAGTCTTATATCTATCCCACTTTTAAGAGATAAAATAATTATGTCAAGGACTTTCAAAAGTTGAGTATGAAAGTATAAAAATGTAACTGTATATTTTTATACTTTGACATTCATATGTGTATGCATTAATTTTTCTATGCTTACTTAAAATGAAAATATCAGATTTTTAAATGCTACAAAGTTAATTACTCTCACGCTAATATTTTATAACACTTATACTAAGTTCTTTTGAGAGTCAATCTACATATGGTCAAGTACTCTAATGAGCAAACATATATATTTATAGACGTATGTGTTTATGGATAGAACAGCAGATAAACTGACAAAAAGGCAAACTAATTTTTTACAAAAAATTTAAGTTGTCTCAAATATAACATGGTAGCCACTGAAGTATATTTTTTCTTATATGTAGAAATCAGAGAAGGAAGGATTATGTTGAAAGGTACAGATATAAAATATTTCAAAACATTTAGTCCAGTTAATTTGGAAATTTACATTTAATCAGAATGTTGTATAGTTTTCTGATTTGCTTGTAGGGGGTTGCAACTGATCAACATTCTCAGCATGACATCTAGAAGAAAATAAATGAAGTAAAACAAATTATATTCAGGTTAAATAAGAGAGTTGTAGAATCAAAAAAGCCTAGAGAAAATTAAATTTTAGAGAAGAGATAACCCTTGTTAGATGAGCAGATATAGGCAGGTCCTTTCTCTTCTAGAGGGATATATTAACCATGTGTACAGGTGAGTGGAGTATTGGGACCACCATAGGCAGAGGTATTCTGTTGGTGTATGAAGAGAACAGTAGAGATTTTTTAATGACCAAATAGGCTAATGCACATATTGAATTCTGTTAGTGACATAAACACAGAAGTAGTTTTCCAAGTCCTTAAATCTTCTCCATTAAACTTGTATATCTGTGATAGATTAGAAAAGGTAGACTTCCAAAGTTTTACAGTACTTAGAGCCTTAATTTTTTCAGTAAGGAAAAGCCCATAATAAATACAGAGGTCATCACACCCTTATGACATTTAAAAAAGGTAGTGAACTGAAAATTACTAAAGTCGCAATGCAACAGAGCTGCAGCCAGCTCAAGTTCTCATTGAATCAAAATGATCAACCCCTTCCTGCAGCTAGCTACTAAATGGTGTACAATTGTTAGGGCAAATGCTTACTCAAATTTGGATGGTGCTTTAAAACACAATGTCTGGTAAACAGTAAATAATTATGGGGCTTGTGAAGAAACAGAAAAATGTGATTCTTAATAAAGGACACTAGTCATTATAAGCAGATTTATCCAGATGTTGGAAATACTAAACAAAAGTTTTAAATAAGTGTAATTAATATAGTATAAGACTTACAGAAAAAGACAAAAATTAGATCAGAAGATGGAGAGTTTTAACAGAGGGATGCATCTCTAAAATAAAAATAGTAACAATTGAAATTAAGAATTCAGTGCATGGTCTTAACACCAGACTGAATATAGCAGAAGGAAAAATCAGTGTCTCCAATAAAAATCAATAAAATTTATTCAGACTGATGTACATAGGAAAAAAAGGAATGAAAATAAACAGAATATGAGAGACATATTGGACAATATCAAACAATCTCCAACATGTGTAATTGGAATTGCAAAAGCAAAGAAGGTAAAGAATGAAGAAAAAATACTTGAAAAGACAATGACAAAGAATTTTTCAAAAGTAACGATAGCCCTAGCCACAAATTTAAGAAATTCTATGCTTGTCAAACACAACAAATTAAATAAAAGCCAAACAGATGCATAGAGTCAAACTGTTAAAAACCAAGGATGAAGAGAACCGCATAAAGCAGCCGGAGTGGATGTGGGTTGGAAGATTCATTGCAACAACAACATTCATTCAACAGAAACAGTGGAAGCAGAAGAAAATAATAACTTTGAAGAAAAAAAAAAAAAAAAACCAAGAATTGCCCACCTAGAATTCTACAAAGAGCAAATATTGCTTTCAAAAAAGAAACAGGAATAAAAACATTTCAGTGAAATAAAATTTGAGACAATGTGTTGCCAGCAGACTCACCCTATAAAAAAAGAGTAAATTAATTTCTTTTCACTAAAGAGAAATAATCAGGAAGTATATAATTTAATGAAAGTCATACATATTAATCTCAACTCCACTTAAAAATTAATAAGTAATTTTTTTTTTCTAATTCACAACATTCTATGTGTGCGTCCATGCTAAAGTTAATTAAGAAGAATACTATACTCAGTACACTGGGAGACCTGCTGGCTGCTACAGTTAGAAAAACTACAACTGGAATCATCTGTTACTACAGGAAGAAGTGCCACTGCATTGGTGAAGAAGTGCTATTAGGGTGAAGTTTCCAAGGAGAAAAAGCTGACAAGCCCACAGGAATGCCACAGGAATGATCAAGTCCCTTCTCCTCCTTCACCCTTATAAACTCCTTCTAAACCAGTTGCCTTCAAGTCAGTTATGGCTAGTGACAACTCCACCCTGTCAGAGCAGAACTGCACTCTCTCTGTGCTCAGGATTTTCCATGTCTAATGTTTCTTTTTTTTTTTTTAATGTTTCAGGAGTAGCTTACCAGGACATTCTTCTGGGGCACCTCTGGGTGAATTTGAACCATCAACCTTTTAGTTAGTAGCCCAGAAAATTACCCATTTGCACCACCCAGGGACTCCCAACTCCTTTGAGTGCAACCTATTTTCAGACTCTAAGAGGAAGCCTTTGACACAACAGAAGTAGGGTTTGGACAGTCCCATACCTGCAATCCCAAAGCAGACTTTAGAAGGGGAGGTTTGGAGCTGAAAGACAATAACTTAATTAGAAAAGCAGAGCTTCTAAGAAAGAGGAGGGAATTGTTTTTAATTTAAACCATTTAATGCTTTTATGAATTTTAAATTTTCATTTATTCAGTCATTCACACATTCATTTATTTCCTTGTTTGTTTAGAGATGTTCTTATTGTTGTTCTTAGGTGCTGTAGAGTTGGTTCTTACTCATAGCCACACTGTGTACAACAGGAAAAACACTGCTCATACCAGTGCCATCTGCACAATGATTGCTATGTTTATTTATTGCAGCCACTGTATCAATTCATCTTGTTGAGCGTTTTCTTCTTTTTCTCTGACTTTCTACTTTAACGATTATGATATCCTTCTCCAGGGACTGGTCCCTCCTAATAACATATCCAAAGTTTGTGAGATGGTCTTGCCATCCCATACTTCTAAGGAGTATTCTGGCTGTACTTCTTTCAAGAGAGATTTGGTCATTCTTCTGAAAATTGATGGAATAGTCAATATTTTTTGCCAACATCACAATTCAACTGCATCAGTTCTTCTTTGGTCTTCCATATTCATTGTCCAGCTTTTGCATACATCGGAGACGATTGAAAATATTATGACTTGAGTCAGGCACACCTTAGCCGTCAAATAGGCATCTTTGCTTTTAACACTTCAAAAGTCTTTTGCAGCAGATTTACCCTATGCAAGACATCATTTGATTTATTGTCAGCTTCTTCCATGGGTGCTGATTGTGGATCCAAGTAATATGAAATCCATGGCAGCTGCAATCTTTTCTACCTTTATTATGATGTTGTTTATCAGTCCACTTATGAGAATTTTTGTTTGCTTTATCTTTTTTTTTTTATGTTGAGGTGCAATCCATACTGAAAGTTGTAGTCTTTGATCTTCATTTAGTAAGTGCTTAAAGTCCTCTTAGCTTTAATCAAAGAAGATTGGTCATCTCCATATCTAAGGCTGTTAATGGATCTTTCACCAATCCGTATGCCATGCTCTTCTTTACATAATCCAGTTTCTCAGATTATATGCTCAGTATTCAGATTAAATAAATATGGTGAAAAGGTACAACCCTGATGCACACTTTTCCTGATTTTAAACCACACAATATCCTGTGCTTCTGTTCAAACAACTGCTTCTTGGCCTATGTACAAGTTCTGCATGTGAACAATTAAGTGTTTTGGAATTCCTACTCTTCAGAATGTTATCCATAATTTGTTATGATCCAAACAGTCAAATGCCCTTGCATAGTCAACATAATACAGGTAAACATCTCTCTGGTATTATCTGTTTTCAGCCAGGATGCATCTGACATCAGCAACGATGTCCTTCATTCCATGCCCTCCTTTGAATCTGGCTTGAATTTGTGGCAGTTCACTTTTTACGTACTGCTACAACTGTTTTTTTTTTTTTTTTTAAGTATCTCGTTAGGTTTTGGTATCAATATTATTCTTGCTTCATAGAACATGTTGTAAAATTGTTCATGTCTTTCTATTTTCTTGAAGAATTTATTTAATATTGGCATTACTCTTTTTATATATATATATATTTTTTTGAGCTTCAAGTGAACGTTTATAAATCAAGTCAGTCTGTCACATATAAGTTTATATACACCTTACTCCATACTCCCACTTGCTCTCCCCCTAATGAGTCAACCCTTCCAGTCTCTCCTTTCGTGACAATTTTGCCAGCTTCCAACGCTCTCTATCCTCCCATCACCTCTCCAGACAGGAGATGCCAACACAGTCTCAACCGTCCACCTGATACAAGTAGCTCACTCTTCATCAGCATCTCTCTCCTACACACCGTCCTGTCCCTTTCATGTCTGATGAGTTGTCTTCGGGAATGGTTCCTGTCCTGGGCCAACAGAAGGTTTGGGGACCATGACTGCAGGGATTCCTCTAGTCTCAGTCAGACCATTAAGTATGGTCTTTTTGTGAGAATTTGGCGTCTGCATCCCACTGATCTCCTGCTCCCTCAGGGGTTCTCTGTTGTGCTCCCTGTCAGGGCAGTCATTGGTCGTGGCCGGGCACCAACTAGTTCTTCTGGTCTCAGGATGATGTAGGTCTCTGGTTCGTGTGGCCCTTTCTGTCTCTTGGGCTCTTAGTTATCATGTGACCTTGGTGTTCTTCATTCTCCTTTGCTCCAGGGGGGTTGAGACCAATTGACGCATCTTAGATGGCCACTTGTTAGCATTTAAGACCCCAGACGCCACATTTCAAAGTGGGATGCAGAGTGTTTTCATAACAGAACTATTTTGCCAATTGACTTAGAAGTCCCCTTAAACCATAGTCGCCAAACCCCCGCCCTTGCTCCGCTGACCTTTGAAGCATTCAGTTTATCCCAGAAACTTCTTTGCTTTTTGTCCAGTCCAGTTGAGCTGACCTTCCATGTACTGAGTATTGTCCTTCCCTGCACCTAAAGTAGTTCTGATCTACTAACTAATCAGTAAATAACCTTCTCCCACCCTCCTTCCCTCCCCTCCTCGTAACCACAAAAGTATGTGTTCTTCTCAGTTTATACCATTTCTCAAGATCTTATAATAGTGGTCTTATACAATATTTGTCCTTTTGCCTCTGACTCCTTTCGCTCAGCATAATGCCTTCCAGGTTCCTCCATGTTATGAAATGTTTCACAGATTCATCACTGTTCTTTATCAATGCGTAGTATTCCATTGTATGAATATACCACAATTTATTTACCCATTCATCCGTTGATGGACACCTTGGTTGCTTCCAGCTTTTGGCTATTGTAAACAGAGCTGCAATAAACATGGGTGTGCATATATCTGTTTGTGTGAAGGCTCTTGTTTCTCTAGGGTATATTCCGAGGAGTGGGATTTCTGGGTTGTATGGTAGTTCTATTTCTAACTGTTTAAGATAACACCAGATAGATTTCCAAAGTGGTTGTACCATTTTACATTCCCACCAGCAGTGTATAAGAGTTCCAATCTCTCCGTAGCCTCTCCAACATTTATTATTCTGTGTTTTTTGGATTAATGCCAGCCTTGTTGGAGTGAGATGGAATCTCATCGTAGTTTTCATTTGCATTTCTCTAATGGCTAATGATCGAGAGCATTTTCTCATGTATCTGTTAGCTGCCTGAATATCTTCTTTAGTGAAGTGCGTGTTCATATCCTTTGCCCACTTCTTGATTGGGTTGTTTGTCTTTTTGTGGTTGAGTTCTAGCAAACTCATGTAGATTTTAGAGATCAGGCGCTGGTCGGAGATGTCATAGCTGAAAATTCTTTCCCAATCTGCAGGTGGTCTTTTTAGTCTTTTGGTGAAGTCTGTAGATGAGCATAGGTGTTTGTTTTTTAGGAGCTCCCAGTTATCTGGTTTCTCTTCGTCATTTTTGGTAATGTTTTGTATTCTGTTTATGCCTTGTATTAGGTCTCCTAACGTACAACTGTTTTTGAATTATCTTCATCATAGTCTTACTTGCATGTGATATTAATGATAGTGTTCAACAGTTTTTGCATTCTGTTGGATCACCTTTCTTTGGAACAGGCACAAATATGGATCACTTCCAGTCTGGTCAGGTAGCTGTCTTCCAAATTTCTTGATATAGATGAGTGAGCACTTCCAACCTTACATCCATTTGTTGATATATCTCAGCTGGTATTCCGTCAAGTCAATTCCTGATGCCTGTTTTTTACAATGCCTTCAGTGCAGCTTGGGCTTCTTCCTTCGATACCATTGGTTCTTGATCATATGCTACCTTCCGAAATGACTGAACATCAACCAATTATGTTTGGTACAGTGGCTCTGTGTATTCCTTCCATCTTCAATTGATGCATCCTGGATGCTCAATACTTTGCCCATGTCAAAGGAAAAAACCAAACCCATTGTCATCAAGTTGATTCTGACTCATAGCGACCATATAGGACAGAGTAGAACTGCCCCATAGAATTTACAAGAAGCAGTTGGTAGATTTGAACTGCTGACCTTTTTGATTAACAGCTTTAGCTCTTAACCATTGAGCCACCAGGGCAACATATTTTGGCTATAGAATCCTTCAAAATTGCAACTCCAGGCTTGAATTTTTCCTTCAGTTCTTTTCATTTGAGAAATGCCAAACATGTTTTTCACCTTTAATTTTCTAACTCCAGGTCTTTGCATATTTCATTATAATACTTTACTTTGTCTTCTCGGGTTGTCCTTCAAAACCTTCAGTTCTTTTACTTCATCATTTCTTCTATATGGCTCAGCTACTCCGTGTTAAAGAATAAGTTTCAGAGTATCTTCTGACATTCATTTTGGTCTTTTATTTCTTTCCTGTCTTTTCAATGACCTTTTGCTTTCTTCACCTATGATGTCTTTGATGTCATCCCATAACTCCCCTGGTCTTTGGTCCTTAGTGTTCAATATGTCAAATCTATTCTTGAGATGGTCTCAAAATTCAGGTGGCACGTACTCAAGTTCATACTTTGGATCTCATGGACTTGTTTTAATTTTCTTTAGCTTCAAATTGAACTTGCATATGAGCAATTGATGATCTCTTCCACAGTTGACTACTTGCCTTGTCCTGACTAAGATATCGAACTTCTACATAGTCTCTTTCTACAGATGTAGTCAATTTGAAATTTGCTTATTCCATACAGCAAGGTCCACATATATAGCCACCATACATGTTGTTGAAAAAGGTATTTCTGAAAAACAAGTCATGTGATCTCCCATATCATTTCTAACCCTATGGCCGTAATTTCTAACACTGATCCTTCTTCTTTGCTTCCAGATTTTGCATTCAAATCACCAGTAATTATCAATGCATCTTGATTGCATGTTTAATCGATTTCAGACTGCAGAAGTTGGAAAAAATCTTCAATTCTTTATGTTTGACATTAGTAGTTGGTGTGAAAATTTGAATAATAGTTCTTGTTTTAGTTATCTAATGCTGCTATATCAGAAATACCACGAGTGGATGGCTTTAAAAAAGAGAAATTTATTCTCTCACAGTCTAAGAGGCTAGAAGCCCAAATTCAAGTTGTCGGCTCCATGGTAAGGCTTTCTTTCTCTGTAGGCTCTAGGGGAAGTTCCTTGTCTTCAATCTTCCCCTGGTTGAGGATCTTCTTATCACTGAGACCCGGGGCCCAGAGGTTGCACGCCCCTCTTAGTTCTTCATTCTTGGTGATAGGAGGCCTTCCTGTCTCTCTACTGGCTTTTCTCTTTTGTATCTCAAAAAAGATTGACTCAAGATACAACTTAATCTTGTAGATTGAGTCCTGACTCATTAATATAACTGCCTGTAATTGTGCCTATAACACCACAGAGATAGGATTTACAACACATGGGAAAATCCACATCAGATGACCAAATGTTGGACAATTATACAATACTGAGAATCACGGCCTAGCCAAGTTGACACACATTTTTAGGGAACACAATTCAATCCATAACATTCCACATTTTCACTCCCAAAAATTCATGTTCTTGTGAGATGTAAAACACATTCTCCCCATCATATCGTAGCAAATGTCTTAAATCAACTCCAAGTCCAAAATCCAAACATTTATCTCTATCTGTGAAATCTAAATCTAGCATACAAGTGATGTGCTTCCAAAGTACAATGGTGGAACAGGCACAAGCTATATGTTTCCATTACAATTGGGAGAAATTGGAGGAAAGGAAGGGATATCAGGCATCAAGCAAGTCAGCAGAGCACATTATATTAGCACTCAAGGCTTGAAAATAATTATCAATTCTCTGAGTCCATTTAGACAATGATTCTGCCTCCCAGGCTGTAGGTATTGGCCACACTCTCTGGATCCTGAGTGGTGGCCTCTCAGCCATGGCCTTCAGCTCCACCTTGCAGACACACTGGAATGGAAACTGTTGTATTAACTGTTTTTTTTTGTTGTTTTGTTGTAGTTGTTAGGTGTCATCGAGTTGATTACAACTCATAGGACCCTATGTATTACAGAACAAAGCGCTATCCTCACCATCACTGCTGTTTGGGCCCATTTTTGTAGTAACTGTGTCAATCCATGTTGTTGAAGATATTCTTCTTTTTCACTGACCCTCCACTGTACCAAGCATGATGTCCTTCTCCTGGTAGTGGTCCCGCCTAATAACATATCCAAAGTACCTGAGACAAAGTCTCACCTTCCTTCCTTCTAAGGAGCAATCTGGCTATACTGCTTTCAAGACAGATTTGTTTAGTCATTTGGCAATATGCGGTATATTCGATACTCTCGCCCAACACCATAATTCAAAAGCATCAGTTCTTCTTGGGCCTTCCTTATTCATTGTCTAACTTTCACAATCATACGAGGTGATTGAAAATATGGCTTGGTTCAGGTACACCTTAGTCCTTAAAGTGATAGCTTTGCTTTTTAATACTTTACAGGTGTCTTTTGCTGCATATTTGCCCTATGCAAGATGTAATTTGATTTGACTGCTGTTTTCATGGGTGTTGATTGTGGATCCAAGTAAAATGAAATCTTTGAAAACTGCAATATTTTCTCTGTTTATCTTGATGTTGTTTATTGGTCCAGTTTTGAGGATTCTTTTCTTTATGAAGTCTTCCTTGTGGGCGTATGGATGTTATCCTGTCACTGCCAGCATTGTACTTTAAGATAGATCTTGAAATGCTCTTTTTGACAATGAATGTGAAGCTGTTCTTCTTCAACTTGTCATCCCTGGCGTAGTACACCATATGATTGCTGAATTCAAAAGGGCCAATACCAGTCCATTTTAGCTCACTAATACCTAGGATGTCCACCAGTCATTTGTCAGTTTATCCTACTGTGGTGGTTTGCATGTTTCTGTGATGCTGGGAGCTATGGCACCAGTATTTCAAATACCAGCAGTGCTCTCCATGGTGAACAGGCTTCTACAGAGCTTCCAGACTAAGACAGACTAGGAAAAAAAGACCTGGCAATCTACTCCTAAAAAAGTTGGCCAGTGAAAATATTATGACTAGCAATGAATGATTGTCAGATATAGTGCCAGAAGATGAGCCCCTCAGATTGGAAGGCAGTTAATATATGACTGGGGAAGAGCACCTCCTCAAAGTAGAGTCGACCTTAATGATTAGGATGGAGTAAAGATTTTGGGACCTTCATTTGCTGATGTGACATGACTCAAAATGAGAAGAAACAGCTGCAAACATCCATCAATAGTTGGATCATGGAAGGTAGGAAGTATGAGCTTAGGAAAATTGGAAGTTATCAAAAATGTAATGGAATGCTTGAAAATAGAGTTATCAGCATTTAAAGTAGAGGGGAATGTCAAATTTTTTCAATTACTATACATATATATAAACCCAGTGCCATAGAGTCGATTCCAACTCACAACGACCCTATAGGACATAGTAGAACTGCCCCATAGAGTTTCCAAGGAGTGCCTGGCAGATTCAAACCGCTGACTGTTTGGTTAGCAGCCGTAGCACTTAACTACTATGCCACCAGTGTTTCCTAAAAGGGTGTCTGCCTCCCTATTGGGGAATCGAACCCCGGTCTCCCACGTGACAGGCGGGGAAACTCACCACTGTACTAACGAGGACGGCATACATATATATATATAAATTAAAAAGTGGAGCCAAGTTATAGTTTAAATTTTCAGTAAAGAGAACTGGATTTTTTCCTTTTAGTATTTATGTTAACCAAAGCAAAAAGATTGCTGAATGCAAAAGCAAGAGCCCATTAAATGATGCCTTAGGTAGAATCACTGAAATAACAAGAATTAATCACAATAACAGCACAGATGTGAGGTTCATAGTTGCTAATTTGACAAGAAGAATAAAATTTCATGGAAATTTCTTGTTCTAAGCAATTTTGTTCAGTCAGGAAAAAAAGGTGAATGAAGGTGTTGAGAAAGACACCTCAAATTTAAAAAACGCTTTCTGATTTTTATCAGAATTCAAGCAGCAGTACCAAATATAGATGTGCATGCCTACAGATATAAGTTGCTGAAATTTCCTCTTGGCAAGAAATGAATTTTGTTTACTAAATTCATTTATAACTATCTTACAGGAAAATGTGAGAACCCTGGAGAAAGCATTGGCAGCAAGTCTACAAGGGAATTAGCTGAAATTTTCTATATGAAAAATTAGCAGGAATTTATGGAGCATGATAAGGATGAGAGGAGGAAAGGGAATGAGTAAAGCAGCAAATATAGCATGAAGCTGGTTTCTGAAGGAGAAGAAAAAGCCAATAAAATATAGCACAAGTGATGGGATAGGAAAAGGACCCCTGGAAATTTTGATGTCCAAGTATCAATCTGAATGTGTTTAAGTCATCATGGTGTAATAACCCCTCAAAACTCCAAATCCTTTATAAATTCTACTAAATAAATGAAATTTGTTGTTTGTTTTTTGTGTGTATTTTATAATTCAAAAACGATTTCAATATGGTCTGGAACAACACTTGAAGCCAGAGATGATTATGAGAAATTAACACTAAAAGTCAGAAATGTTGTGAGAACCTAAACTCCATAGTCCTAGACATTGGCCAGAATATCCTTGAGAAATTTAGACACAGCCACTGAGCAGTATTGGAATGGGAAAGACTTACTAGATTTGAAATAGGAAAGAGACATTAGCTAAACTAAAGACAATGAGCAATAAGCAATTCAAACTGAGTTCTGCAGAGCACTTCTCAACTCCCCAAACTACCTGTTTCTTCAAATCTTAATGAAAAAAATATTTATTTAAGCTTAGGGATTTCTTAAAACGTAGTTTTGGGTATGTTTTATTCATATTAATACATTATTAAAGGTATTAGGCACAGTGTGCAGTGTAGTGTTACTTTAATCACTTAACACTACCCCACAACCTGGTGACAACTATTTGGATTGCTACCATGAGCACACAAAGAGATGTATAAGATGCTCAAGGGTCTGTTGCTACTGATCAGTTTTCCCATTCCAGTGAAGAAATACAAGCAATGTAAATGGTGAAGATATGCTACAATGTAACCAAAATTATATCTATAAAATATCACTCTTTTCTTGAATACTATTGCTAAATATGTAGATTACATTCAAAAGTTTCAAATTTTTAGAAGAAATAGAGTTGATAGTTAACTCAAGAGCTTCTCTTTTAGTTTTTATTTCAGTTAATGCATTGATATTCAATAATAAAAAAAACTTATCATCTTGACAATGTTTCAATGGACACAACATTACCAAAACATATATGAACACTCAGGAATGCCCTAAGAAAATCGAAGTAGTGGAAATGTGGGTAATTTCAACCTATTGCCAATAATACTGTCAATATTATTAAAATGCCAGGTTAACTGCAATTATATACTCTAATACTATAGTCATTAGAGTACTAAAAAACAAAATGGGACTCAGGACATCAGGATTTAAGAATTGACATTAGTGACACATGTTATGTTACTGAAGTGTAGAGGAAGATAAATGAACATACTTGAGAATTATTTAAAACTCACACTCCACCATCTTTAGATATGAGTGCTGTATAAAAGAAGCAGAAATTATTGATGACACTTTTTATTAGGGCTTGGGCAAGTGGATGGATCTTTAGAACCAAGGTACACATAGATAGGCCTGATGAGAATGACCTTAGTTTTGGAAAATATTCCAATATTCTCTTTAAAGTGAAAGACAAATTAATGTACCATCACCACTTAGTACAATGAAAAGGGCATAATGCTTGTTATAATGAATTTGGGTGAACAGATCCAACCTTGTTACTGTGTAACCCATAAGACTTTCAGTTTTGAATAAGACCCAGAAGAAAAAGTTTTGTAGTAGTTTCAGACAGAGTTGCAAGCTACCTTTTCACTTGGGTCTTGTATCAGGGAGGGATTGATCAGAGAAGCAGAACTACTATGGATGATATGGAATTAAGGATGATATTATAGGGTTCAGATAGGAAAAAATTATGGGAGCAGACAAAAAAGTCTATTAAAGCTGCTGGCTCTGTAACTGATGTGAAGCCTGAAGTATCTATTTAAAAAAAAAAAAAAAACACTGCCATCTAATTGAGTCCGACTCATAGGGACCCTATAGGACAGAGTAGAACTGCCCCGTAGAGTTTCCAAGGAGTGCCTGGCAGATTCGAACTGCCGAACTTTTGGTTAGCAGCAGTAGCAATTAACTACTGCACTACCAGGGTTTACTTACAGTAGTTCTACTTACAGTTGTAAAGAAAACCTGGTCTTGGGACAGGGGATAATGGACGAAACAGGAATCCATATGGAAAAATTCAAACCTATTAATACAAAGGAATCATGTCTTTTTCCCAATGCTTTCAACCTCAGCAAAGCAGGTGACCAGCAAAAGAAGCTTGCACCCTTTCCATGAAGCTGCACATACTCCTGGCCAAGGGCTCAGTGAAACTGGAGAAAAATATCAGGCAGAAGCTGGAGACGCTGGGGTCTTGGCTGTTCTACACAAACAATGTGAACCAGCCATGCAGTGAAATTTTATACAAGGTACAGTGGTGCCTGACGCACTGCACCAACATCCAGAACATAATGATTGCTGCTTAATTTCTCTGTTCCAAATCTCATGAATTTTTTTCTTGGCATCAGCCCTATCTCAAAACCATAGAGGAAAAGAACTTTTGGCAATCACGATTTCAGCTTAGCTAAATGGACACAATATGAAACCATCACACACTTTATGATCTCACGGACCAAATGGAATTGGAAGTGTCTGTGGCAGAGAGATGGTCTATGAACTGCCTGGCAAACCACAATAGGACAATGACAGTGCAAGATCCTAATGTTTTGTAGTAAGGCCATGAGCTCCTTTACTAGCAACTATTCTCCATTTGTAAAACAGCCACTGGCCTGTTAGGGATCCCTGGTATTTATTGAATAAATGGCTATGGGACATCCTGTGACCACAACTACTCATCATAAACTGATCCAGTAAATAAAAATCAGACAGAAACATTCTATTGTTAACTGGAAATTATATACCTGTGACTGAGTCTGAGCAGGTCCAGAAAAGGAAAGTAAATGTCAAATACAGTTGGCTCAGACACTTGTCGTGTCTGTTTTCTATTGCTTTGTTGCCCATCCTCCAACCAACACTGATAGCCTCATTGAAAATTCCCTTTGTACAGTTACTGTAGGAAGGAAAAACAAGGGCCTGATTTATATTCAGGTCTGCATTAATTATAAATATCTCTGCTGGTATCAGTTAAAATCATCTACGTATATTGTAAATACAGATATGCCTGTGCAGGCACATATATTCATTGCAAACACAGCTACAGATACCCCCCAGACATAATCAAACACCTCTTGAGATTGGCTTTCTGGGTTTGAAGGCTTAGACCATAATCTCTTGGGACAGCTCTGTCAACTGGCATGATATAGTTCACAAAGTCCAAGTTCAGCATCTTAGTGAAGTGAGTAGCATCTGGAGTCTTAAAAGCTTGCAAGTGGCCATCTAAGATATGACAATTGGTTTCTACTCGTCAGGAACAAAAGAGTAAGAAGGTAACTAAATTCTCAAAGAAGCAGTCTACAAGGCTGATAGACTAAATGAGTCATGGCCTCATCTACTCTGAGAACAGAAGAGTTAGATGGAGCCCTGCTACCACTACTGACTGTCCTAACTGGGATAACAATAGGTGGTCCTGGATAGAATAGGAGAAAAATGTAGAACAAAGCTCAAATTCTTAAAAAAGTCCAGACTAACTGGACCAGTTGAGACCAGAGGGCTCCCTGAGGCTATTATCTTAAGACACGCTTTAACCCTTGAACCAAAACTATCCCCTGAGATCAAACTATTAGTGAAATAGCAAAGTAACACACACGAAGTAAAGGATATTATCTGTAAGATAGTAACTCTACTAAAAAAAGTCTATATGAGACCTAAAGGTCAACATTTACTCTAAAGCAAAAATGAGAAGCTAAAAAAAAAAAGTCCTGGAAATGGAACGAGTATACATTTAAAGAGAATGTTGACACATTGTGAAAAATGTAACTAATGTCACTGAACCTAACTTGCTGTGTAAACTTTCACCAAAAACAAAATAAAATAGTATAAAAAAAGAAGTTGATGGCAGTGTTATATTGTCAGGTTCAATCAAGTGGGTTCTGACTCATCGACCTTATGTACAACAGAACAAAACACTGCCTAGTCCTGTGACATCCTCATAACCATTGCTATGTTTGAGCCCCTTATTGCTGCAGTCACTGTGTGAATGCATCTCATTGATGGTCTTCCTGTTTTTTCACTGATCCTCTGCTTTACCAAACATGATATCCTTCTCCAGGGATTGGTCCCTCCTAATAAAATGTCCAAAGTACGTGTGATGAAGTCTCATCATCCTCCCTTCTAAAGATGATTATGGCTGTACTTCATCCAAGACAGATTTTTCCTTCTTCCACCAGTCCACAGTATATTCAATATTGTTCACCAACACCATAATTCAAATGCATAAATTCTTCTTTGTTCTTCCTTATTCATTGTCCAGTATTTGTATGCACACGAGAGAATTGAAAATACCATGGCTTGGGTCAGATGTGCCATAGTCCTCAAAGTGATATCTTTGGTTTTTAACACTTTAAAGCTGTCTTTTCCAGCAGATGTGTCCAATGCAATGAATGGATACTTTGATTTCTTCCCTGCTGCTTTCCCTGGTGGTATAGTGGTTAAGTGCTATGGCTGCTAACAAAGGGTTGGCAGTTCGAATCTATCAAACTCTACGGGGCAGTTCTACACTGTCCTATAGGGTTGCTAAGAGTCGGAATTGACTCGACGGCACTGGGTTTGGTTTTTGGGTTTGGCTTTCATGGGCATTGATTCTGGATCCAAGTAAAATCCTTCACATCTGCAATCTTTTCTCTGTTTATCATGATTGTCATGGATTGAATTATGTCCTCAAAAAATGTGTGTATCAGTTTAACTGGGCCATAATTCCCAGTATTGTGTCCTCCATTTTGTGATGGTAATTTTATGTTGAAGAGGATAAGGGTGGAATTACAACACCCTTATCAAGGTCACAAAACCCTGGTAGCATAGTGGTTAAGAGCTATGGCTGCTAACCAAAAAGGTCAGTGGTTCAAATCCACCGGTTGCTCCTTGGAAACCGTTTGGAGCAGTTCTACTCTGTCCTTCAGGGTTGCTATGAGTTGGAATTGACTCGACGGCAATGAGTTTGGTTTTGGTTTGGTTTAATAAAGTCACAAGCCTGATCCAATGTAAAGGGAGTTTTCCTGGGGTGTGGCCTGCACCACCTTTTACCTTACAAGAGATAAAAGGAAGCAAGCAGAAAGTTGGGGACCTCATAACACCAAGGAAGCAGTGCCGGGAGCAGAGTTTGTCCTTTGGACTTGGGGTCCCTGTGTGGAGAAGCTCCTAGTCCAGGGCAATACTGAAGAAGAGGCCGACAGAGAAAACGTCTTCCCCTGGACCTGATGCCCTAAATGTGGACTTTTAGCCTACTTTACTGTAAGGAAATAAATTTCTCTTTGCTAAAGCTACCCACTTGTGGTATTTCTGTTATAGCAACACTAGATGACTAAGACAATGATGTTGCTTACTGGTCCAGTTATGAGGATTTTTGTCTTCTTTAAGTTGAGGTGTAATCCACACTGAAGGCTGTGGTCTTTGATCTTCATCAGTAAGGGTTTCAAGTCCTCTTCACTTTCAGCAAGCAAGGCTGTGTCATCTGCATATAGCAGGTTCTCAGTGTGTTTTCCTCCAATCCTGAAGCTGAGTTCTTCTTCACAAAGTCCAGCTTCTCAGATAGTTTCCTCAGCATGAAGATTGAATAAGTACAGTGAAGGGATACAACCCTAATGCACACCCTTCCTGATTTTAACCATGCAGTTTGAATGTTCTATTTGGATGACTGCCTCTTGTTCTACGCACAGGTGCCACATAAGCGCAGTTAAGTGTTCTGGAATTTCTGTTCTTCACAAATTTACCTGTAATTTGTTATGATCCACACAGTGGAATGCCTTTTCGTAGTCAACAAAATACAGGTAAACGTCTTTCTGGTATTCTCTGTTTTCAGCCAAGATTCATCAGACATCAGCAATGACATCCTTCATTCCACGTCCTGTTCTGAATCCAGCTTGAATTTCTGGCAGTGATGTGTCAATGTACTGCTGCAAATGTTTTTGAATGATCTTTAGCAAAATTTTACTTGTGTGTGATATTGATGATATCGTTTGATAATTTATAGATTCTCTTAGATCACCTTTCTTTGGAATGGGCATACATATGAATCTCTTTGAGTTAATTAGCCAGGTAGACACCTTTCAAATTTCTTGGCATAAACGAGTTGAGCACTTCCAGAATTGCATCCATTTGTTGAAATTTCTGGAAACTTATTTTTCACTAATGCCTTCAGAGCATCTTGGACTCCTTCCTTCAGTATCATCGGTTCTTGAACATATGCTACCATCTGAAATGGCTGAACATCAACCAATTCTTTGTATAGTGACTCTGTATTCCTTCCACCTTCTTTTGATGCTTCCTGCATTGTTCAATATTTTGAATGATGGCCACAGCATTATAACGCATTTCATTTTATGAGTGGCCATGAAATATAGTGGGTATAATAAACAGATTTTTTTTTGTCCTTACATACAATTGTCTACTTTATGTGGAAAGAGAGATTGTCTGAAAAATGGATCTGCACTGGCTCATGAGTAATGGCTGCAGGAGTTACTCATAGGTCAGAACTTAGAGAGAACGAAATTGGAAAATTACTGCCATGTTAACAGTAGGAGAACTATTCGTATAAATCCTTCAGAATACTCAAGAATGGGCGGACATTTGTGTGACATACAAATGCCCACCAAAGTATAATTTGAGAGGAGTAGACTCTGAATAATCAGGTGGAAATGATGACTTTTCCTGCAGTTCTTAGCCAGTCTCATTCGTCAGCCACCCTGCAGTTTGCTCAATGGGCTTGTTTACTAAGTTCATGATTGCAGGGAAGAAGGCTTTGTATTAGATCAATAACATGAGCTTTCCTTAACACTGATATGGCTCACTACTGCTACTGCTTGATGTTAACACGCAAGAGTAGAGGCCAATGTTCAACCAACCCCTGGCAACAGGTTTATGTCTATAGATCTCTTTCATCCTGGAGAATGTTATGATTTGTCCCATGGGAATAGATGTATGTTCCAGATAAAGATTTTTCTTATTTGTTGAAATAGTTTCTGCTATCACTAGGATTCACTTACTTTAAAAAGTTCCTCTTCCAATTTTATGGCATTCAGCAAAACATTAACTCTGACCAAAGACTTCATTTTAGGAAGAAGATACAGGAATACATTCATAACTACAGACTTCACTGTGGTGTTATTTTGTTAGGTGCCATCAAGTCATTTCTGACTCATAGATACCCTATGAATAACAGAATGAAATGCTGCCTGGTCCTGCCCCATCCTCACAAACAATGCCATGTTTGAGGTCATTGTTGCAGCCACTGTGTTACTCTATCTCATTGAGGATCTTCATCTTTTTCATTGACCTCTACTTTATCAAGCATGATGTCCTTCTCCAGCCACTAGTCCCTCCTGATAACATGTCAAAAGTCCTCAAGATGAAGTCTCACTATCCTCACTTCTAAGCAGCATTCTGGCTGTATTCTTCCAAGACAAATTTTTTCATTCTTCATTCTTCTGGCAGTCCTTGGCGCATTCAATATTCTTCATCTACGCCATAGCTCAAAGGTATCAATCCTTCGAGCTTCCTTATTCACTGTCCAGCTTTCACATACATATGATGTGATTGAAAATATCATGGCTTGGGTCAGGCATGCCTTAGTCTTCAAAGCAACATCTTTGCTTTTTTAACACTTTAAATAGGTCTTTTGCTGCAGATTTGCCCAATGCAATATGTCGTTTAATTTCTTGACTGCTGCTTCCATCGGGGAAACACTGGTGGCAGAGTGGTTAAGCGCTACAGCTGCTAACCATAGAGGTCAGTAGTTCCAATCCACCAGGAGCTCCTTGGAAACTCTATGGGACAGTTCTGCCCTATCCTATAGAGTCACTATGAGTTGGAATCAACTCGACAGCAACAGGTTTTTTGTTCTTTTTTGTTTTTTTTTTGGGTTGCATAGGTGTTAACAGTGGATCCAAGTAAAATGAAACCCTTGAAAACTTCAATCTTTACTCCGTTTATCATCATGTTGCTTATTGGTCCAGTTGTGAGGATTTTTGTTTTCTTTATGTTGAGGTGTAATCCATACTGAAGGCTGTAGTCTCTGATCTTCATCAGTAAATGTTTCAAGTTCTCTTCACTTTCAGCAAGCAAGGTTGTGTCATCTGCATAAGGCAGGTTGTTAATGAGCCTTCCTCCAATTCCGATGCCCTGTCCTTCTTCATATAGTCTGGCTTCTCAGATTATTTGCTTAGCATACAGATTGAATAGGTATGGTGAAAGGATGAAACCTTGATGCACGCCTTTCCTGACTTTAAACCATACAGTATCCCCTTGTTCTGTTTGAATGACAACTTCCTGCTCGGTGTACAGATTTCTCATGAGCACAATTAAGTGTTCTGAAATTCTTCACAATGTTATCCATAATTTCTTATGATCTACACAGTTGGATGTCTTTGAATAGTCAATAAAATGCAGGTAAAATTCTTTCTAGTATTATCTGCTCTCCATCAAGATTGGGCTGACATCAATAATGATATCCCTTGTTCCAGGTCCTCTTCTGAATTCAGCTTGAATTTGTGGAAGTTCCTGTTGATTTGCTGCAACCATTTTAAAATTATCTTCCAAAAAATTTTACTTGCATGTGATACCAATGATATTGTTCGACAATTTCCATATTCGGTTGGATCACCTTTCTTTGCAAAGAGTACAGCTATGGATATCTTCCAGTTGGTTAGTGAAGTAGATGTCTTCCAAATTTCTTTGCACAGAAGTGTGAGTGCTTCCAGCATTGCATCCATTTATTGAAATATCTCAGTTGGTATCCATCAATTCCTGGAGCCTTGTCTTGCCTTCAGTGTAGCTTAGATTTCTTCTTTCAGTACCATTGGTTCTTTATGATATACTACATCATGAAATGTTTGATTGTCAACAAATTCTTTTTGTGCAGTGATTCTGTTTATTCCTTCTATCTTCTTTTGATGCTTCCTGCACCATTCAATATTTTTCCCATGTCATCCTTCAGTATTGCAACTTGAGGCTTGAATTTTTTCTTCAGTTCTTTCAGCTTGAGAAATGCTGATGATTCTCTTCATTTTTGGTTTTTATAACTCTAGATCTTTGTACTTTTCGTTATAATACTTTACTTTGTCTCTTGAGCTACTCTTTGAAGTCTTCATTTAACCTCTTATACTTCATCATTTCTTCCATTTGCTGTAGCTACTCTACATTCAAGAGCAAGTTTCTGAGTATCTTCCGACATCCATTTTAGTCTTTTCTTTCTTTCCTCTTTTTAGTGACCTCTTGCTTTCTTCATAAATGATGTCCTTGATGTCATCCCACAACTTGCTTGATCTTTGATCATTAGTGTTCAATATGTCAAACCTATTCTTTAGATGGTGTTTAAATTCAGGTGGGATATACTGAAGCTCATCCATTGGCTCTTGGACTTATTTTAATTTTCTTCAGCTTCAACTTTAACTTACATTTGAGCATTTGATGATCTGTTCCAAATTGGCCCTCAGTCTTGTTTTCATTGATGATTTTTTCCTCTCAACCTTCTCTTTCCACAAATGTAGTCAACTTGATTCCCCTGTATTCCATCTGGCGAGTTCCATGTGTATAAATCAAAACCGGTTGCTGCTGACCTTTTGGTTAGCAGGTGTAGCACTTAACCACTACACCACCAGGGTTTCCTCCACATGTATAGTCACTGTTTATGTTGTTGAAAAAAGGCATTTCCCCAATGAATAAGTTATTGCATCTTGCAAAATTCTATCAGGTGATTTCCTGTGTCGTTTCTATCATCAAGGCCATATTTTGCCACTATGGTGCTTCATAAAATAGTTCAATTCCCTGCTAAGTGCTCACTTGACTTGTCAGCTAGGAATCAAACCCCTGCCATCAAGTTCATCCCAACCATTAGCAACCCTGTAGGACAGAGTAGAACTTCCCTAAAGGGTTTCCAAGGCTGTAAATCTCTTTGGAAGCATACTGCCACATCTTTCTCCTGCAAAGCAGCTTGTGGGTTTGAACTGCCAGCCTTTTGCTTAGCAGCCAAGCTTTTAACCATTGTGCCACAACATCCTGCAATTCTGGGGGTCTGTCTGACTTGATGTGATATATACCTTAATCCAGTTGCCAATATTTGTATCTTTTTGTCTGTTACACAGTGTACACTGGTCCTGCAACCAAAAGGTAGAGTGAGATTTCAAAATCATGCCTAATAACCTAATGTAGTACATTTTTAAATCCCCAGAAATTCCTCTTATTCCTATCCGTACATACATTTGCAGCACGGTTTTGCATTTATTGCATCTAAAAGTCTATTTCTCCACTGTCTTAAATCTGGCCTGACTTTGCATACCTATGGTGTACTCAGTACTTACTTGTAATCTTCTAGTACTTCTTTAAATGCAACTATATTCTTAATATATAATTTACTAAATATAAAGGAATTAAAATATCGATAGATTCTAAGTATAATTTGATAGAACCTTGTATTTTTTGGAATGACTTGGATGTAGACCTATAGGGAGAAAAGAAAGAGATTTATAGATGAGCTGTCAGTTTCAAGGCTATTCAAAGACTTTAGTTTGATGCAAATTTGAAAAATGAAAATCAGATTGCACAGGAAAAACAAACTGTAGGTGTGTTTAATAATGTCAGAAAAAGAAATTTTCAGTTGATAATTAGCAATAAATGATGTCACATAGAATTTCAAGCTGTCAACTCATATGGCTGTATTGCTGAGCTTATAATATGGTCTTTTGAAGGTTAAAAAAATTGTAATGAGCAGAATTTGAAAGAATTTGATATTGGGTGGGGAATGAGAAAAGCAATGCTCTTGTTTGTGAACCTGTTTGTTTTGAGCTATCAAGAAGGAATGACAAGGTAGCAGTCAAAATATGGGTCTGACATTCAAGAGAGGGTAAAGGCTACAAATACTTATTTGATGTTTTAGACTATAGGATACAGTGAAGTCTTTGAAAGAACTGTGATTTCCCATACATAGAGTACAAATTTAAAAAGAAAAACTAGCCAAGACATCTAGTGGGATGCCAATATTTTAATTACAGTTTGAAGAGAAAGGGCCAGTGAAAATGGTAAAGAACAGGTGACCTTAACGTGAAAGGAAAATCAAGAAAATCCAAGAACTACCAGTTTTCTATTTCTGGTTATGTTTTTCCAAATGAGTCATAAGTTGTCTAACAATTTAACAGCTCTTCATCTATTGTTATCACTTTAGAATTTATGTTTTAGTGAAGTAAATTCATATTTTAGATGCATAAAAATAAATCCAGGCTCAAATCATTTTGAATTAAATTTTACTATTCCTAAATTTTGGTCCTACTCTAAATTTCCCCAATAATTAACATATAAGGGGAATTTAAATGATTATCAAGCCATACATTAAGACTTTATAATAGATAAACCATTAATGTATTCTTGAAATATGGTTTCTTTTTTCTTCTCAAATTAATTTTAACATAATGCTATGTTCAAATATATTTATTTTCCTTTCATTATTATCTTTTTTTTGTCATTACAAAAAGTTGTGCATTGTTCTCTCTCAAGACAGAATAGTGAGCTAAGAGCTAGAACCATGGCAAGTCTTTGGAGGCCTGAAACAACCTCTAGTCCCTCAAGATTATTAGCCTCATGTGCCATGGTGCCAAGTCCAGCCAGATGTGCTTCGAAAGAAAGCCTTGGCAATTTATTTCTGAAAAACCAGCCATTGAACACCCTATGGAGCACAGCTCTAATCTGACACACATGTGGTTGCCATGAGTCAGAATCGACCCTACCGCAATTTATTTATCTTTTGTGCTGTGATGCAGATTATTGTCTCTCATTTTGGAAGACCATTCAGAACATTAGATAACGTGAAAAGCAGACCTCCAATCTGTGTACTTTTATTCCACTAAAGTGACAGCTTGCAGTTACTTTTGCATTTGCAACTTATTAATTGCCTTCAATAATTAACAAGAATGCAGAAAGTTAATCATTTACTCAGAAGCTTGATTTTAATCCATATTAATTCAGAATAATTACTGCCCTTGAAATCCTTTCCAATATTTTTATTCAAAAATTTATAGGTAACTAAGAGTGAAATTAACTATTCTTTGAAAAGTCATTCAAAACACAGTTTTTTCCAGGATTCAAAGAAATCTGTTAGTCTAGACCTTTAATTCTATTCTTTGTTCTAAGGAGTAAAAGAAGTTTAGTTATTAATGTACTATTGTTCCTGTAGCCACTCTTCAGAGTCAAATTAAGAATGTCTATAGAATTTATTGGCTCAGTAAAAAAAAATAAAAAATAAAATACAGTTTTATTACTTCAAGGGATAGTAATATGATACTCATTTCAAAGTAGAATAAACCTGATTGTGCTTGTTCAATTTATTTTGTAGCATGCCATCTAAAATGATAAATATATACATATTTTAAATCTTCCCACTTTTACGTACCAATGAAAACCCCATTATCTCACTCATAGTCTTACAAATACCGCTTAGAGCATTACAGATAAGAATGGAGATTTCAAGGAAGAACTCTGCCACATGGATGGATCTATACCATGTGAAGATATCATGTTTAAATTACAGATTCCTAAAGTCGAAGGTTTGCCATAGGAGTTGAACGTGAAAAAGAAAATGTTAGGACACTCAATCTTCCATATATGATGATCAACATAAATTCCTTACTGTCCTTCATTAGTTTTCACTGATGTGATATAAAATAAACCTCAAAATCCTGAACAGAGTTTTAAGAAAAAATACATTGATCTTACAGCCCTTCAGTGATCTTCACATGAAAATCACTTTGATCTGTACAGTACACGATAGTTTTGTTTGTTCTTTTTTCCCCAGTTTCATTTTTAAAATACATATCATGACTTGGTGCCATGTTATTAATGAGTTGTAAGGTAATACAGAGTCTGCCACTATAAACCAATATATCATGCACTAAAATCTAACATGAAAACAAACATTTTTGTACAGTTCCTACTTTATAGTGTACTCAAAATAAACAAGGAACATAGTATATGAATTAATCTATCCCTTCTCTTTGTTTCTTATTCTATTACAGCAGTCTTATTGTGCAACACATTACAGTCATTTGTGCATGTACCTCTCTTCCCCAATATATTTAATTTTGGAGAGTAGAAAGCAAGTTCTACATTTTTATCTTCCAAATTCTTAAAACTCTACCTGACCTGTAAAACCTATGCAATTATGGTTTGTATAACTGACATATCTCATGACAGATACTTGCATAATTACAAGAGTATAAGCCAATAACAACAAACAAATAAACCAGTTGCTGTGAAGTTGATTCGGACTTAAAGGGTCCCCATAGTACAGAGTAGAACTTGCCCGTTGTGTTGCCAAGGAGCGGTTGGTGGCTTCCAACTGCCAAGCTTTTGGTTAGCAGCAAAAGCTTAACCATTTTGCCACCAGGGTTCCATTTAAGACTCGGTGATACAAAATACTGCATTACTAACAAACCCTGGGAAAGCGATGCTTTTAAAAATAAGTCAAAAATATAATCTAAATATAATAAAAAATATAATCTAAGTATAATAAAAGTGCAAAAATTTGTACTTTAAAAATAGTGTTAGCAAACGATCATTATTTGTGTAAACATTTTTGTTCAAAAAATAGCTTCAAGCTTTATATGTTCTAAGGGTAACAAGCAACTATTTCATTTTTAATATGTTTTCAGTTTGACTACAGTAAGTTCTCTGTATTCATCAGCATAGTATTGTTATCAAATGCATCACTTTAGAATTGTAAAGAGCTGTAAAAGAACCCTTCATCACTGAATTTACTCTTTCTAAATCAACTACTGAAGAAGAAATTTAAAGTGAAGGAAAACCACACGCTACATTGTTGTTGTTGTATGCCTTCAGGTCTATTACGACTCATAGCAACACTTCAGGACAGAGTAGAACTGTCCCATAGGGTTCCCTGTGTTGAAAATCTTTATGGGAGCAGAATGATCTTCAGGGAGAAATGGGTTGGAACCATGACCACCTGGTTTGCAGCCGAGCACTTGAACCATGGCACCACCAGTTGTCCTTCCTGTACTACATTAGGCACACAAATTTATACGTGAGCATATAACCAAGTTCTATAAAGAATGATTTGCCTTCAAGTAAATTAAGTTTTATGACCAGAATGAATTAGATCAATATTAACTCTTCCATTTTCTTCTGTTTTTATTATTATTTTATTTTTCTGCCCCTATTCTTTACCTTAAGGATAAGCTATTTCATTGACAGTAAAGAGAAAGTTCTGCTGTTGTTAGCTTCTGTAAAGGTGTCCCCCTACGCATAGTGACACCATGCACCTATGATTCATAGGTTTTTTTTTTTTAATGGTGCTTTAAGTTAAAGTTTACGGCGCAAGTTAGTTTCTCATACAAAAACTTATACACACATTCTTATGTGACCCTAGTTGCTCTCTCAATAATGCCACAGCGCACTCATTTCCACCTCAGATTTCCCGTGTCTATTCAACCAGCTCTTTCTGCCTTCTGATCTCACCTCTGGACAGAAATTATCCATTTAGTGGCATGTATCTACTTGAACTAAGAAGCACACTCTTCATGAGTATCATTTTATGTCTTATAGTCTGGTCTAATCTTTGTCTGAAGAGTTGGCTTTGGGAATGGTTTTACTTCTAGGTTAACAGAGAGTCCAGGGCGCATGTCTTCCAGTGTTCTCTCAGTCTCAGTCAGATCATTAATTTTAGTTCTGCATCCCACTTTTTTCCTCCTCTTTCTGGGACTCTCTGTCGTGTACCCTGTCAGGGTGGCCAATGGTGGTGGCCAGGCTCCATCTAGTTCTTCTGGTCTCAGGCTGATAGAGTCTCTGGTTTACGTGGCCCTTTCTGTCTCTTGGGCTCATATTTTCCTTGTGTCTTTGGTGTTCTTCATTTTCCTTTGCTCCAGGTAGGTTGAGACCAATTGATGCATCTTACATGGCTTCTTGCTAGCTTTTAAGACCCCAGACGCCACTCACCAAAGTGGGATGCAGAACATTTTCGTAACACACTTTGTTATGCCAATTGACCTAGATGCTCCCTGAAACCATGGTACCTAGAAACCAGCGCCTGTTACTCTGTCCCTCGAAGTGTTTGAATGTATTCAGGAACTGTCTTAGTTTTTGGTTTAGTCCAGTTGTGCTGACTTCGCCTGTGTTGTGTGTTGTCCTTCCCTTCACCTAAAATAATTCTTGTCTACTATCGGCTTTTGGGTTACTATCTAGTTAGTGAATACCCCTTTCCCTACCTCCCCACCCTCGTAACCATCAAAGAATATTTTCTTCTGTTGTTAAACCTTTTCTTGAGTTCTAATAATAGTCGTCTCATACAATATTTGCCCTTTTGCGCCTAATTTCACTCAGTGTAATGTCCTCCAGATTCATTCATGTTGTGAAATGTTTTGCAGATGAATCATTGTTCTTTATTGTTGCTTGGTATTCCATTGTTTTATAGGTTGTTTATCTATTCATCGATTGATGGGCACGTATGTTGTTTCCATCTTTTTGCTATTGTGAACAGCTCTGCAATGAACATGGGTGTGAATACGTCTATTCGTGTGATGGCTTTTATTTCTGTAGGATATATTCCAAGGAGTGGGATTGCTGAATAGTTTGGGTATGGTACTTCTATTTCTAGCTTTTTAAGGAAGAACCAAATCAATTTCCAAAGTGGTTATACCGTTTTACATTCCCATCAGCAGCATAAAAGTGTTCCAGTCTCTCCACAACATCTCCAATATTTATTATTTTGTGTTTTCTGGATTAATGCTATCATTGTTGTGGTCACTATGAGTTGGAATTGACTCGACAGCAAAGAGTTTTTTTTTTTTTTGGGGGGGGTGAGATGGTATTTCATTGTAGTTCTGATTTGCATTTCTCTAGTGGCTAATGATGGTGAGCATATCCTCATTTATCTGTTAGCCACATGAATGTCTTCTTTGGTGAAATGTCTGTTAGTGTCCTTTGCCCATTTTTTAATCGGGTTATTTGCCTTAGGTTATTTGCCTTTTTATTGTATCTTGTAAATTTTAGAGGTTAAACCCTGATCAGACATGTCCTACTCAAAATTTTTTTTCACAGTCTGTAGGTTGTCTTTTTATTCTTTTGGTGAAGTCTTTGGATGAGCATAAGTGTTTGATTTTAGGAGCTCCCAGTTATCTAGTTTCTCTTCCGGTATTTGTGCATTGTTAGTAATGTTTTTTATTCTATTTATGCCATATATTAGGGCTCCTAGCATTGTCCCTATTTTTTTTCTTCCATTGTCTTTATCATTTTAGATTTAATATTTAGGTCTTTGATCCATTTTGAGTTAGTTTTTTGCGTGACGTGAGGGTCTTGTTTCATTTTTCTCAGATGGATATCCAGTTATGCCAGCACTTTTAAAAAAAAAAAATTTTTTTTTTTTTTTTTTAAGAGACTGTCTTTTCCCCATTTAATAGACTTTGAGCCTTTGTCAAATATCAGTTGCTCATAGGAGGATAAATTTATGTCTGGATTCTCAATTATGTTCCATTGGTTTATGTGTCTGTTGTTGAACCAGTACCAGGCTGTTTTAACTACTGTGGCAGGATAATATTTTCTAAAATCAGATAGTGTCAGGCCTCCCACTTTGTTCTTCCTAAGTAATTCTTTTCTTATGCAGGGCCTCTTCCCTTTCCATATGAAGTTGGTGATTTGTTTCTCCATCTCAATAAAGAATGTCATTGGCATTTGGATCTGGATTCCATTGTATCTGTAGATCCCTTTGGGTGGAATAGATGTTTTCACAATGTTGAGTCTTCCTATCCATGAGCAAAATATGTTTTTCCACTTATGTAGATCTCTTTTGGTTTCTTGCAGCCATGTCTTGTAGTTTTCTTTTTATAGTTCTTTTACATCTCTGGTTAGATTTATTTCTAAGTATTTTATCTTTGTGGGGGGTATTATAAATGGTGTTGATTTGGTGATTTCCTCTTCAAGTTCCCTTTTTCGGTAAAGCAGAATCCAACTGATTTTTGTATGTTTATCCTGTATCCTAATTCTTTGCTGAACTCTTCTATTATTTCCAGTAGATTTCCAGTGAATTCTTTGGGATTTTCTGCATATAAGATCATATCATCTGCCAATAGCAATACTTTTACTTCTTCCTTGCCAATTTAGATGTCTTTATTTCTTTTTCTAGCCTAATTGCTCTGGCTAGGACCTCCAACACAATGTTGAATAAGAGTGGTGACAAAGGGCACCCTTGTCTGGCTCTCATTCTCAAGGGGAATGCTTTCAGACTCTCTCCATTTAGGATGATGTTGGCTGTTAGTTTTGTATAAATGCCCTTTATTATGTTGAAGAATTTCCCTTCTATTCCTATTTTACTGAGAGGCTCTTAATCATTAATGGGTATTGAACTTTGTCAAATGCCTTTCTGCATCAATTGATAAGATCATACGGTTCTTGTCTTTTTTTATTTATGTGATGGATTACATTGATTGTTTTTCTAATGTTGAACCATCCCTGCATACCTTGTATGAATCCCACTTGGTCATGGTGAACTATTTTTTTTTGATATGTTTTTGAATTTTATTGGCTAGAATTTTATTGAGAATTTTTGCACCTATGTTCATGAGGGATATTGGTCTGTAATTTTCTTTTTTGTGTGTGGTGTCTTTACCTGGTTTTGTATCAAGGTTATGCTGGCTTCATAGAATGACTTTGGTAGTATTCCATCCTTTTCTATGCTCTGAAAGAACTTTAGTAGTAGTGGTGTTAACTCTTTTCTGAAAGTTTGATAGAATTCTCCAGTGAAGCCCTCAGGGACAGGGCTTTGTTGTTGTTGCTGGGAGTTTAATTACCTTTTCAATCTCTTCTTATCAGTTTATTTAGTTGTTTTACCTCTGTTTGTGTTAGTTTAGGACTGTAATGTGTTTCTAGAAATTTGCCCATTTCCTCTAGGTTTTCAAATTTGTTAAGAGTACAATTTTTCTTAATATTCTGTTATGATTCTTTCAATTTCAGCTGGGTCTGTTGTGATATCACCCATCTCATTTCCTATTTGGGTTATTTGCTTCCTCTCTTCTGTTCTTCTTTTGTCAGTTTGGTTAATGATTTATAGATTTTGGTGACCTTTTCAAAGAATCAGCTTTTGGTCTTGTTAATTCTTTCAATTGTTTTTCTATTCTCTATTTTATTTAACTCTTCTCTGATTTTTATTATTTGCTTTCATCTAGTGACCAAGGGCTTCTTCTACTGCTCTCTTTCTATTTGTTCGAGTTGTAAGGTTAATGTTTTGATTTGGCCCTTTCTTCTTTTTGGTGTGCACCTTCATTGCTATAAATCGACCTCTGAGTACTGTTTTTGCTGTGTCTCAAAGACTGGTAGAATGTATTTTCATTCTCATTTGATTCTGTGAATTCCTTTATTCCATCCTTAATTCATTCTATAACTCAGTAGTTTTTGAGCAAGGTGTTGTTCAGTTTCTATGAGTTTGATTTTTTTTCCTTGCTTTTCATTATTGTTGATTTTGTATTTTCTGAGTATATTTTCCTTGTTTTTTATTTTGCTGCATAAGATTGTTTATTTCCCTTGTGGTTACTTTAATATTTACCTCTATTTTTCGAAGTTTAAGCCAACCTTGCATTCCTTTTTATCACCTTGACCTCCTCTTCAAATGAAAGGTCTATGACTACATTATGTCACCTCTCTTTTTTGTTTTAATACTGTCATCCTTTACATATTGACATCTCTGTTCCCTATTTTCAGTGTTTTGGCTTTATTTGTGACTTCCATGTTTGGGTTGATTTCTGTTTGTTCTTTTGTTCTAGTCTTGCATTGTTATTGATTTTCTAACCAGATAACTCCTTTTAGTATTTCTTGTAATTTTGGTTTGGTTTTTACAAATCCCCTTAACTTCTGTTTATCTGGAAATTTCACCATCATATTTGAGAAACAGTTTTGCTGGATATATAATTTTTAGCTGACAATTTTTTCCCTTCAAGGCTTTATATACGACCAATTGCCTTCTTGTCTGCATGGCTTCCGTTGAGTAGTCAGAGTTTAGCCTTATTGATTCTCCTTTGTAGATGACTTTTCATTTATCATTAGCCACTCTTGAAATTCTTTATCTTTGATTTTGGCAAGTTTGATTATAATATGTTATGGTAATTTTCTTTGGGAATCTATCGTGTGCGGTTTGATGAGCTTCTTGGATAGATAGGTTCTCATCTTTCTCAATATCAGGGAAATTTTCTGGTACTTAAGGTGCCCATATGGTTATTCCTCTTGATAAAGTGCCACATAATTCTTAGGATTTCTTCTTTTTTTTTTTAATTCTTTTATCTGAATTTCCTCAAATAAGTTGATTTAGAGTGTTTTTTCTTTAGTCATATGGTTATTCCTCTTGATAAAGTGCCACATAATTCTTAGGATTTCTTTTTTTTTTTTAATTCTTTTATCTGAATTTCCTCAAATAAGTTGATTTAGAGTGTTTTTTCTTTAGTCTCACTAGTTCTGACCTCTATTGCCTCAATTCTGCTCCTATGACTTTCTATTGAGTTAATTCTGTAATTTTATTGTTAATCTTTTGGATTTCTGTTTGCTGTCTACGGATACGTGTAGCCTGTTAAATGTGTCATTATGCTCTTGTAAAACCTTCTTAAGTTCCTCTATTGCTTTGTGTGTTCCTTGGCTTGTTCTGAGTTTTGTCTGATCTCTTGAAGAGTTCTTTACATTAATCTTTTGAATTCTTCCTCCAGTAATTCCAAAAAATTACTTACCTCCAGAAGATTTCTAGATTCTTTATTTTGCGTGCTTGCTGAAGCCATCATGGTCTGCCTCTTTATGTGATTTGATATTGACTGTTGTCTCTGACCCATCAATAAGTTATTACGTTTATTTACTTTATGTTTGTTTACTGTGTCTGAGTTTCTTGTTTTCTTTTGATATGCCCAAATATGGTTGTGTGAGCTAGTTTAATTATTGGAAATGTTGAATCTCTCACCTCCTGTCACCAGGTGGTTAGAGCTGTTACTATGTATGTGAGCCCAGGAGTCCATTTACTTTTTTTGTATGCATTCAGCTCAGGAGTCTAGGTGATCAGTCACCAGGTATGTGGTGCAGGCTCTCTCCTACAGTCCTAGACAGGCAGGAGTGATTGGAGTAGGCACAAGTATCTCTCTGCAGTAGGGAGTCATGCACTCAGCAAGGCAGGAGGCTAACGGCTGCCCCTGAGGGTCTGGGAGGAAAGTGTGTCCCTGCTGCCTAGAGCACATAGGTGGGTGGGTTTTGCAGCCAGGCTATGGTCACCCAGTACTGTTGGCTGTAAGGACTGGGAGAAAACATTTATTTTTGGACCCCTGTTGCAGGTGGCTAGGTGGTGTGGTTGGAGCCACTAGTTCTCAGGCCCCTGATGTGGGTAGGTGAGGACCCTGCTTAATGGGCAAAGAGGTGTGAAATGTCACAAATCTGCCACTTCACCATATAGCTGATACAGTTGAAAACAGACTTCAGGTGTGTACCTTCTTGTACTGTGCTAATGATGGTTTACACTGTTGAAATGTGCCCACCCAGGTCTATGCAGGGGTTAAGGGCATTCAAAGTCCATGGACCTCTTATTCCTCTGCCAAGGCAAACGGGCTCCCCTGCCCTGAGTTCCCAGTTTAGGGGAGCTGACAGATTATTTATTCCTATTTATTACTTTGTACCCTCTCCAAAGCTGGGAGAATGGCTCAGGGCACATGACGGGTCCTACTTCCAGCCCAGGGTAAGCAGCAATCACTGAAGCCTTCCTGGGACTTGGTGCAGAGTGGGGAGTGGGCAGGTAAATGGGAGAAAGGTCTCCTCAAAGGTCTTCCACACGGTAGGTTAGACACATGTGCCAGTTGAGCACTGCTTTTGTGCCAGTTGAGCACTGCTTTTCACTGGTCCTGGAGGCTTGAGTAGACTCTGCCATGCATTCTCTCCTGGTGTGAAAAATGTGCCCCAAGTGCCACTGCTTGCCTCACTGTGCACAGCAGCCAAACATGCCTGCTTGGTTCCAGTTCCCATTGGGTCAGGTCTGTCAAATCCTTGCTACTTCTGAACCATCTCTCCTTCCCCCTGCCTCTCAGTCTGATTCCTCAACTTTGCCTTTGATGTTCAGGGCTTCTAGATTTTCATATATAATCAATTCACTTGTTTTGGGGGGTCTTTGGTGTAAGAGAGACCACAAGAAGTATCTGATTACTCTGCCATCTTGGCCCCACCTCCCAATCCATAGTGTTTTCATTGGCTGATTTTTCAGAAGTAGATTGCCAGACCTTTCTTGCTAGTCTGTTTTAGTCTGGAATTTTTGCTGAAACCTGCTTAGTATCATAGCAACATACAAGCCTCTATCGACAGACACATATAGATGTGCTAGAAATGCATTGCACTGGAAATGCATTGGCATAGAAGAGGAGAATTCTACTACAACAGTGAGAGAGCCTTCCCCTACAGCCAGCGCCCTCACTTTGGATTTCTATCCTTCTAAACTATGGAAAAATAAGTTTCTGTTCTTTAAAACCACTTACTTGTAGTATTTCTGTTACAGAAGCACTAACATACTAAGACACTAAGTGAAAAATTTTCACAGTAATGCAGCCATGATACCAACAAGAGGAAACTTCTGCTTTTGTGAAAGTCACTCAATTTTTAATTGAGCAATAACTATGAAGAATGTTAGATATTATTGTCACAAGAAAAAATCAGTAGTGATATGCAAGAAAATACACGTTATTCCCTAAAATTTGTCATACATGTATTAAAAGTTTCATACTCTATTATGTTTTACTGTAATATGTTACAGTATATTATTTCATATATTTGAAATTAATGGTCTTCTATAGAGTTAAACTACATGTAAATTTAGAGATTGATTATTTATATCTACGAGAAAAGAAGGGTCATATCCTCTTCTCTTTTATAGCTCTGTCAACGTGATCTTCAACTCTAAGTTCCATATACCTTTGAGTAGGGAGGAGGAGAACTTGGAGGAAATGCATAGGGATAATGACTTTTACTGAGTGAGTGCAAATGTAAAGACAAATTCAGGTTAAGCTTTTGAGATTTCAAAACAGGCTTTAATAGTTGTCCAAGGCAGTCATATGGAAGGAGGAAGACTTTTTAAAAAAAGATTAATTTATGATTTTAGGTATCATATCAAGAAGCAGGTGTCATGGGTCAAATCATAGACTACTACTTCAAGGAAAACCAGATAAGAATAGAAATTAGGGAAATCTTACTTTTTCAAAACTTGAGTGGATGAGAGATTGAGAACTTCAAAAATTGGTTTTTGTGACACTCTGTATTTGGACACCAAATGCAGTAAACCTAATGTTATCTATGAATAATCAGAAAGATGACAATGTTAACCCTTCCCTAGTGGCCCTTGCTACTATTCTAGTATGTATGCATCTTAAAAGTAATCAAGAGATTAGTTGAGGGAATTTTTAGAACAGAGTTATATAAAGGATGCTAAGAACCCAGGAGGGGTCCCACTTGTCCAGTTCTGGAACAAATTGGAGTCATAATCAAACCTGGGATGTATATGTGGAGAAAGTTCTTCTGGGTGCATTTATTTTTCTGTTCTCCCTCACAGCACATCCTGAGAACAACTCACCTTCATTTACAGTATATTAGAATGAACAAGAATTTTCTTTCAGCTCAGTTCCAGTTAGAACTTTTCTCTATAACTGGATGCACAGATATAGGTGAAGCCAACATTAGTGGCTACTAAGCTTTTATCTGCATTCTGCTTCCAACAGCAATCCAAAGTCTACCAATGTTTAGGATTTTTATACCAAAAGTCAAAAGAACCATTACTGCACTTGATGCAATTTTGAATAAAATACCATATAGACACAGGTGCAGAAGCAATGCTTCTTAATGACCATGGGGGTTCATAGCAAAACATCATTACATGACCAGTGTCAGCACAAGTGAAACTGAATAAGATATAGAGAACAATTACTTTGGTGAAAAGGAAATTCAGAAAGAGGCACAAACAAGAAAGAAAGAAATGAAACACCATAGATTCATACCTAAATAGATGAACCATTTTAGTAATATTTATACCAGTTGACAGCACTGGGTTGGGTGGGTATACCAGGATGATACCTCAACGTAACAATTTCTTACAAAGTGTATTCTGTTATAGTAAAAACAGTAATGTTAAAAGGCCTAATGTAAAGAAAAATGCATTTTGTTTATGTATTATTAGTGGAATTTACCAAAAAAAAAAAAAAAATCACTTATACCATAAATTAATTTTTGGAGGAATTCATCCAATTTCAGTGTAACTTTTATAAGTATGTCTGAGATATTTACCTTCATAAACATAAGACTGTCCTTTGTAAGCACATTCTTAAAATTTTTGGAACATTCATAGAATGTTATTTTTTAAAGAAAAGCTTAAGGTAGTGTTAGGTTCTTAGCTAAACACATGGAGTTTTAATTTTTTAAAAAAACTGTTTAAATGTATTTGTGAAATTTTAAAGTTAATTTAACACTCAGCTTGATTATTTTCATAAATCTGGAAGTCTGTGTTTGTGCATATGGGTATGAGTATTTCAGTGACATTTTGTGACTTCTATTTCTTACTCTTAGGTACTTAATCTTACATGTTATCATCACTGATGGTTCATTAGCCTTCGAACAGTTTACTATTAACACTATCACTTTTTAGAATATTTTCTAGCACATATTCTTCCTTCAGAAATCTTTTAAACAATTTAAAAGATGTAGAATATAGCAAAGCCATACAAAATAGTATTGCCCATTTAGAATAGTAATTGGTTCACAGTCCTTAATAACACTGCCACAATTAAAATTTTCCCGTGGAAATAATGATATATCAATAAGGCTGTATTTTAACTCCTGTTCCACTTAGTAATAAATAATTTTTTCAGTAAACAAATGATTGAATAATGCCTTATTCTGTTTTGGAGATGCAACAATATATAAAACTGACTTTATATAGCAATAAAACCTGTAGCTATGAACCACCCCGTAAAGCCTATTATATTAAAAATTTGAGGTACATACAATGCTTCATAATAACAAACAAGTACTACTTTGCCACATGCATCAAAACATTATTAGAGAGGCAGAGCCACCATGGCACTATAGACAGAAGCACCACACCATCTTTCCACAGCAGACCCGCAAAACTAAGTAAAACAGAGACAAACATCAATCCTTGAACCCTAAGCATCAAATGAAGAGATAAAGAACTCAACCAAGCACCGAATGGAATAAGAAACTGATAGAGAACAGAGAGCAAGGAGAGATATGAGCAGAGGTTCCCTACCAGCTAATACAGCACTGATTCACCATCTTGGACTCCTATTGGAGATTGGTGGACAGGGAATATGGGAAAGCAGCTTCGCCAAGCTCCCAGCAGGAGACAGAGCACACAGTAGCCAGCAATACATGCTTTCCAATCCCCAACTCTTCCTCTCCCTGCTTGGCCTCTGCTTCTTCCCTGCAGGCCCGCCGACGGCTTCCCCTCATGGGACTAGCGACTGTGGTCTGGAAGATGCTGGCTCACCCCACCCACACTGGCTGTCTCATTCAGTGCCATTTCTTTGTTATTGGTGGTGCTTTCTTCAGCTTCTTTTGGTTTCTTCCCCATCTCTCACCTCCGTCCCCTTCTTTCTCTGGAACACCTGGCTCTGTGTGCCATCTTTGCTTCTTCTTGAAAGTCTGTGAAGCACTGCTCTACAGGGTAACTACTTCCCTAGTATGTATCACCAAGCTAGAGGGATCCCTGGGGCTTTTTGTTTTTCTCTCTCTTTTTCCTTAATATTTTTCTTCATTTCTTAGCTTCTTGTCTCTTTCTACTTACCTTCTTTTCCTGTCTCCTGAATACCGGGTGCTGTGTGCCATCTCCACCTCTTCTAGCTGGGCTATACTGCATGCCTTGGCAGCCACTTCCCTGGTCTGAGCAGGGAAATGCCTTGGGGACATTTTTTTTTGTTGTTATTTTATTTATTTTCTTTTTGTTTTTCTTCATTTCTCAGTTTCTCATCTCTCCACTTCATCAGGCTTTATCAGCACTTTTTTTTTTTTTGGCTCCTTTTCTCTCTCCTCTCACTTCTTTCCCATAACCAACCTAGCTCCACACATCATAACCTCCCTTTTCACCCTCCTTCCTGCCTATCTGTAGCATATGCTGAACATCACACCACCGAGCAGCACAGGTGCAACCTACCAGAACCTCCCCTTCGCTGACCCCTGGCCCACCTTGTTGGCCCCAGTATGTGCCACAAACAACACATCTCAGTCCTCCCCTTCATCTGGACCTGTCCTGCTGCAACATAGTTGAGCAACTGCCCCTGCCCAGTAGACCAGGAGGTGAAAAATATAGTGCCCTCAGACAAGCAAACAACAAAAAGTGCACAGCCTGTGTGCTCAGACATAACCAAATAAAGCAAAATAGCAGGACAAAATTAACAAACCTGCAATCAATAAGCAAAGAAAATAAGTACTGAATGTCCCAAAGACAGCAGACAATATCTAAACACACACACACACACATATATATATATATAAAATGACAGGATGATTCCAATAGGCATCCAAAATAAAACACCAGATGACTTTTCAGTAGAATAAAAGGTATTGGAACTACCTGATAGGGGATTCAAATCTCTAATATTCAGAGCTGTCCAACAGTTGAAGCAAAATACAGACAAAAATGAGGTGAAAATAGACAAATTCATGGAAAATACAGACCAAAGAAAAAGGAAGAATTCAGGAAAATACTACAGGAACAAAATGTCAAAATAAATTCACAACTAGAAATCACACATGCACACACACACACAAAAATTAGAAATCCAAAAGATAAACAACAAGAAAATAGAAATTGACAATGATATAGGTCTGAGGTGCTGGTTTGAAAAAATGGAAGACAGGGTCAGTGAAATTGAAGACAAATACTTGGATACAATTTTTTTTTGGAAAATCAGAAAAGAATGAAGAAAAATGAAGAAACCCTGAGAACGATGTGGGATACAATCAAAAGCAAAAATCTGTGAGTGACTGGTGTTCCAGAACAGGGGAGAAAATAGAAACACAAAGAGGATCATTGAAAAATTGTTGACAGAAAACTTCCTAATATCATGGAAGATGAAAAACTGAATGTCCAAGAAGCTCAACAAACCTCATATAGGATAGACCTGAAAAGAAAATCACCAAGGCTTATCATAATCACACTCAGTAAAACCAAAGACAAAGAATTCTGAGAGCAGCTTGACAAAAATGAAAAGTCACATTTGGAGGGGAAACAAGACTAAACACTGATTACTCAGCAGAAACCATGCAGGAGAAAAGACAATGGAATGACATATATAAAACCTTGAAAGAAAAAAAAAATGCCAACCAAGAATAATATATCCTGCAAAACTCTCATTCAAATATAATGGTAAAATTAGGACATTTCCAGACAAACAGAAATTAAGGGAATATGTAAAAACAAAACCAAACTTACAAGAATTATTAAAGGGAGTCCTTCAGTTTGAGAACAAACAACATTGGCAACAGCCTGAATCTAGGATGCAAGATTGCACCAGCCAGATACCAACCTAGGAAATAAACTCTCAAGGACTATTCAAAACCAAAAGGTTTACAACAGAGAACCAGAGAGATTAATCTGTATATGACAAAAATGTTAGAACAGTAAAACCCACCAGTACCCAGTGCCGTCAAGTCGATTCCTACTCAGAGCGACCCTATAGGACAGAGTAGAACAATAAAAGAGGGATTAAATGCTGTAGGTATAGTACTTTCACGTGGAGAGGAAGGCAAAGTGATACCAAGTAATAATAGACTGGTTCAAGCATAGGAAGATAAAGGTAAATTTCAAAGTAACCACAAAAAAAAAGTTAACAAACCTACTCATAAAAATTAAGAAAACATAAAGTCTCAGTAAACACAAAATCTACAAAAACAAAAGAAATGAAAAAAAAAAAATCCACAAATGAAAGGAATTCAGCACAGGACAGTAAGAACAAAGAAAATGTCAGCACCACAAAAAAAGCACTGCAAAATGACAGCAATAAGCTATCAATAATTAGTCTGAATGAAAATGGCTTAAATGCAACTATGAAAACACAAAGAGTGACACAATGGATAAAAAAAAAAAAAAAACAGAATCCATCAATATGGTTTCTATAAGAGACTACACCTTAGAAACAAAGAAGTAAATTATTAAAAAATCAAAGAATGGAAAATAATATATCAAGCAAACAGCTACCAAAAAGAGCAGGAGTGGTGATACTAATCTCAGATAAAATAGACTTTAAAACAAAATCCCCTATAAAAGACAAAGAAGGGTACCATATAATGATTAAAGGGACAATCCATCATGAACACATAACTGTATTAAATATCTGTGTATCCAATGACAGGGCTCCCAAATACATAAAACAAACTTTACCAGCACAGAAAAGTGAAATTGACAGTTCCAAAGTAATAGTAGGAGACTTCGACACACCATTCTAGGTAAAGGACAGAACCTCTAGAAAGAAACTCAGCAAAGATACAGAAGACCTAAAGGATACAATCAGCCAACAGGACCTCATCGACATATATAGAACATTCCATCCAACAGCTGCAAAGTAAACATTCTTTTCTAAAGCACATGGGACGTTCTCCAGAACAGACTGGCTCTTAGGCCACAGAGAGCCCTCAACAAAATCTAAAGCACTGAGATAATACAAAGTATCTTCTCTGACCACAATGCCATCAAAGTAGAAATTAACAACAGGAAGAACAAGGAAAGAAATCAATTACATGGAAACCGAATAACACCCTGCTTAAAAACCACCGGGTAATAGAAGAAATCAGAGATGGAATAAAAAAATTCCTAAAATCAAATGAAAATGAAAACATATCATACCAAAACATTAGGGACAGAACAAAGGCAGTGCTCAGAGGTCAATTTATAGCAATAGATGCACACATCAAAAAAGAAGAAAGGGCCAAATCAAAATGTTAGCTACAAAACTTGAACAAACAGAATGGGAACAGCAGAAGTCCACAGCCACCAGATCAAAGCAGAAATAAATGAAATGTTGTTGTTATTAGGTGCCATCGAATTGGTTCAGATTCACAGCAACCCTATGCACAACAGAATGAAACACTGCCCTGTCCTGCACCATCCTCACCATTACTAATAAGCTTGTGTCCATGTTGCAGCCAGTGTCAATCCATCCAGTTGAGATCTTCCTCTTTTTCCCTGACCCTCTTCTTTACCAAGCATGATGTCTATTTCCAGATACTGATCCCTCCTGATTATATCTCCAAATTGTGTGACATGTAGTCTCCCCATCCTTACTTCTAAAGAGCAATCTGTCTGCACTTCTTCCAACACAGATATGATCATTCTTTCCGAAATCCATGGTATATTCAATATTCTTTGCCAACACTACAATTCTAAGGTGTCAATTCTTCTTCGGTTTTCCTTATTCATGTCCTTTTGCGTGCATGAGGCGATTGAAAACACCATGGTTTAGGTCAGGTTCACCTAAGTCCTCAAGGTGACATCATTGCTATTCAGCAATTTAAAGAGGTCCTTTGCAGCAGATTTGCCCAATGCAATGCATCTTTTGATTTCTTGACTGCTGCTTTCATGGTTGTTGATTGTGGATCCAAGTAAAATGAAATCCTTGACAACTTCAATCTTTTCTCTGTTTATCATGATGTTGCTTATTGTACCAGTTGTGAGGATTTTTGTTTCCTTTATGTTGAGGTGTAATCCATACTGAAGGCTGTGGTCTTTGATCTTTATCAGTAAGTGCCTCAAGTCCTCTTCATTTTCAGCAAGCAAGATTGTGTCATCTGCATAATGCAGGTTGGTAATGAGGCTTCCTTCAATCCTGATGCTCTGTTCTTAAAATAGTCCACCTTTTCAGGTTATTTGCTGTAATGGATTAAATTGTGTCCCCCAAAAATATGTGTCAGCTTGGTTAGGCAATGTGTAGTTGTCCTCCACTTAATCTCTGCCTGCGGTTAAAAGGATTACTCAGGTCACATCCCTGATCCAAAAGGGAGTTTCCCTGGGGTGAGGCCTGCACCACCTTTTATCTCTCAAGAGATAAAAGGAAAGGGAAGCAAGCAGAGAGTTGGGGACCTCATACTACCAAGAAAGCGGCACCAGAAGCAGAGTGCATCCTTTGGCACGGGGTCCCTGTGCCTGAGAAGCTCCTTGACCAAGGGAAGATTGAGCACACAGACCTTCCTCCAGAGCTGACAGAGAGAGAAAGCCTTCCCCTGAAGCCGACTCCCTGAATTTAGACTTGTAACCTACTGAACTATGAGAGAATAAACTTTTTATTTTTAAAGCCATACACTTGTGGTATTTCTCTTATGGCAGCACTAGATGACTAAGACAGAATTTGGCACCAACAGAGTGGGGTGCTGCTCTAACAAATACCTAAAATGTAGAAGCGGTTTTGAAACTGTGAATGAATAGAGTTGTACGGTGGCAGAGAACAAGTACAGCAGAGAATCTGCATTGGCAAAGAAGCAACAACAACAGAGAACTAACAGCAACAGAACCAAGAGACCAGTGCCAGACAGTGCTGGAGCTGACCCAAGGAGCTAGAGAGCTAAGTGCTTGTGTGCCTGAGGCTTCCTGGTGGAGTGAGGTGCCTCCAGGCACTTATAGATGGAGCTAGGCTTGCCGACCCATGGAGCGAGAGAGCTGAGTACCTGTGTGCAGGGGCTTCCTGGTGGAGTGGAGTGACACCAGGCACTTAAGGGGGGAGCTACAGAGCTTGGGAACACTTGCCCCAGCAGGGCAGATGTGGGCATGAGGCCAGAGGAGCCAAGAGGCCAAGAAACCAGAAAGCAGAAGCTGAAGGGACAACACAAGAAGCCCAGCTGCCTCAGTCTTAAAAGGTTGGCCATGACTTTGGGGTTTTCAAAGCGTGGAACCATGGCCTCTGGTGTTTCTAAGGGTGGAGTTGCCACTCTGATGGATGAGAAGAATGGTGTGCCTAAAGCCCAGGGAGCAGAGTTTCTGTCTCCGTGGGCCTGGAAGGTGGAGCTAAAGCCCAGGGTCGAGGGGCCTCCACTCAGAATCTGGAGTGTGGCCAATACCTAGAGGCTGGAGGGCAGGGTTATTGTGTAAATTGTCTCAGAGAACAGAGGATTATTTTCAAATCTTTGAGGGCTAATGTAATGCATTCTCCTGGCTTGTGTGGTACATGTTATGCCTTCCTTCCCTTCAGTTTCTCCCATTTGTAATGGAAATGTCTAGTTTGTGCCTGTTCTGCCACTGAACCCTTGGAAGCAGATGACTTGTATTCTATGCTTCACAGATGAAGAACTTTTGGATTTTGGAGTTGGAGTTAAGACTTTTGCTATGATGTGATGGGGTGAATATGTTTGCATGCTGCAAGACATGAATTTTTGAGGGCCAAAGGGGTCGAATGTAATGGATTGAATTATGTCCTCCCAAAATATGTTAGGCTCACTCATCAATGTCAAGCAGTTTGGAAGACAGCTATTGGTTAGGCCATGTGTAGTTGTCCTCCATTTTGTGATTTCCTGTGTGGTATAAGGAAACCCTGGTAGCATAGTGGTTAAGAGCTATGGCTGCTAACCAAAAGGTCAGAAGTTCGAATCCACCAGGTGCTCCTTGGAAACTGTATGGGGCAGTTCTACTCTGTCCTATAGGGTCATTATGAGTCAGAATCGACTCAACAGCAGCAGGTTTGGTTTGTAGGGTTTATATGATATAAATCATAATCTCTGCCTGTGGTTAAAAGGATTACTCAGGTCACGTCCCTGATCCAAAAGGGAGTTTCCCTGGGGTGTGGCCTGTACCACCTTTTATCTCTCAAGAGATAAAAGAAAAGGAAAGCATGCAGAGAGTTGGGGACTTCCTACTACCAAGAAAGTAGCACCAGAAGCAGAGCACGTTCTTTGGACACGGGGTCCCTGTGCCTGAGAAGCTCCTCGACTAGGGAAAGATTGAGGACAAGCACCTTCTTCCAGTGCAGGCAGAGAGGGAAAGCCTTCCCCTGGAGCCTATGCCCTGAATTTAGACTTGTAGCCTAGTGGACTATGAGAGAATAAACTTTTCTTCGTTAAAGCCATCCACTTGTATTTGTCTTATGGCAGCACTAGATGACTAAGACATTTGCTCAGCATATAGATTGAATAGGTATGGTGAAAGGACACAATCCTGACACACACGTTTCCTGACTTTAAACCATGTGGTATCCTCTTGTTCTGTTCAAATGACTTCCTCTTGGTCCATGTACAGATTCCTCACGAGCACAATTAAGTGGTCCAGAATTATCATTCTCCCCAATGTTTATCCATAATTTGTCATGACCACAGTCAAATGCCATAGCATAGTCAATAAAACACAGGTGAACATCTTTCTGGTATTCTCTGCTTTCAGCCAGGATCCATCTGACACCAGCAATGACATTCCTGGTTTCACGTCCTCTTCTGAATCCAGCCCGAATTTCTGACAGTCCCCTGTCAATATACTACTGCAGCCGTTTTTGAATGATCTTCAGCAAAATTTTGCTTGCATGTGATATTAATGATATTGTTTCATAATATTCACATTTAGTTGGATCACCTTTCTTGGGAATAGGCATAAATATGGATCTCTTCCAGTCAGTTAGCCAGGTAGCTGTCTTCCAAACTGCTTGACATTGATGAGTGAGCACCTCCAGCACTGCATCTGTTTGTTGAAATATCTCAATTAGTATTCGGAGCCTTGTTTTTCGACAACGCTTTCAGTGCAGCTTGGACTTCATCCTTCTGTATCATCAGTTTCTGATCATGTTTTCTCTTGAAATTGTTGAAGATCAACCAGTTGTTTTGGGGGTAGTGACTCTGTGTATTCTTTCCATCTTCTTTTGATGCTTCTTGCATCGTCTAATGTTTTCCCCATGGAATCTTTCAGTATTGCAACTTGAGGCTTGAATTTTTCTTCTGTTCTTTCAGTTTGAGAAATGCTGACCATGTTTTTCCCTTTTGATTTTCTATCTCCAGGTCTTTGCACATGTCATTATAATACTTTACTTTTTCTTCTCAAGCCACCCTTTGAAACCTTCTGTTCAGCTCTTTTACTTCATGGTTTTTTTCCTTTTGCTTTAGCTGCTCAACTTTAAAGAGCAAGTTTCAGAGTCTCTTCTGACATCGAGTTAGGTCTTTTCTTTATCTCCTGTTTTTTCAATGATCTCTTACTTTTTTCATGGATGATGTGCTTGATGGCATCCCATACTCATCTGATCTTTGGTCATTAGTGTTCTATGCATCAAATCTATTCTTGAGCCCCCCTCCCAAAAAGACAAGGATGCCCTTTATCATCACTCCCATTTAATTTGTGCTGGAAGTCCTAGATAGAGCAATAAACAAAGAAATAGAAATAAAGGGCATCCAAATTGTAATGAAGAAGTAAAACCATCCCTATTTGCAAATGATATGATACTATACATAAAAAACTCAAAAGACTCCACCAGAAAAATACTGGAACTAATAGAAAGATTCCACAGCATAGCAGGATACAAGATAAACACACACATGTCATTTGGATCCCTATACACCAATAAAGAGAATGATGAGAAGGAAATCAGGAAAACAATACCTTTTATAGTAGCCCTAAACAAATGAAATACTTATGAATAAATCTAGCAGGGGATGTAAAAGACCTATACAAAGAAAACTACAAAACACTACCGGAAGAAACCAAAAGAGATCTACATAAATGAAAAACATAGCATGCTCATGGATTGGTAGACTCAACATTGTGAAAATGACCCAGTTCTATCCAAGACAATTTACAAATACAATTCAAGCCCAATTCAAATACCAACAACATTCATAATAAGATGGAAAAACTACTCATTAGTTTTATATGGAAAGGGGAGAAGCCCCAGATAAGTAAAGCACTATTGAAGAAGAAGAATAAAGTAGAAGAACTCACACTACCTAACCTCAGAACCTACTATACAGCTAAGCTATGGTAGTCAAAATGGCCTGGTACTGGTACAATGACAGATACATTGAGCAATGGAACAGAATTGAGAGCCCAGATGTAAATCCATCCACCTATGCTCACCTGATCTTTGACAAGGGTTCAAAGTCCATAAAATAGGGAAAAGATAGTCTTTTAAACAAATGGTGTTGGCAAAACTAGATGTCCGTCTTCAAAAAAATGAAACAGAAGCTACACCTCACACCATAGACAAATACTAGTTCAAAATGGATCAACCACCTAAATAAAAAGCCAAAACTATAAAAATCATAGAAGGAAAAATAGGATCAACGCTAGAAGCCCTAATACACAGCATTAACAGGATACAAACCACAACCAACAATACAAAGACTCCAGAAAGTAAGCTAGATAACTAGGATCTTCTTAAAATTAAACACATGTTCATCAAAACACTTTACCATAAATGTAAAAAGAGAACCTACAGACTGGGGAAAAAAAAAAAAATTGAGCTATTACAAATCCAACAAAGTTCTAATCTAATAAAATCTACACGAAAATCCAACACCTCTACAAGAAAAACAAAAAATCCAATTAAAAAATGGGCAAAGGAAATGAAGAAACACTTCACCAAAAAAGACATTCAAACAGCTAACAGATAAATGAGGAAATGCTTGCATTCACTAGCCATTAGAGAAATGCAAATCAAAACCACAAAGAGGTACCGTCTCACCCAGTCCTTAATGGCACTAATCAAAAAAACAGAAAATAACAAATGTTAGTGAGGCTGCAGGGAGATTGGAACACTTATGCACTGCTGTTGGGAATGCAAACTGACATAACAATTTTGGGAAATGATATGGTTCTTCCTTAGAAAGCTAAAAATAGAAATATCATGTGATCCAGCAATCCCACTCCTAGGAATATATCCTAGAGAAATAAGAGTCATCACATGTATAGATATATGCACACCCTTGTTCATTCCAGCATGGTTCACAATAGCAAAAAGATAGAAATATCCTAGATGCCCATCAAGAGACGAATGGATAAACAAACTATGATACATAAACAAAATGGAGTACTATGCAAAGATAAAGAATGGTGATGAATCTGCGAAGCATCTTACAACATGGATGAATCTAGAGGGCTTAATGCTGAGTGAAATAAGTCAATCACAAAAGGAAAAATATTGAATGAGACCACTGCTATAAAAACTCATGAGAAAATTTACACACACACACAAAAACAGTCTTTGATGGCTACAAGGAAGGAGAGGGGTGGGGATGAAAAATAATAGACAATAGATAAGTGGTAACTTTGGTGAAGGGTAAGACAGTACACAATACTGAGGACACCAGCACAACTTGTCCACATCAAGGTCATTGAAACTCCATAGACACATACAAACTTCCTGAGATACTAATTTACTTGGCTGAGTGCTGTAGGGACCATGGTCTCAGGGAACATCTAACTCTACTGGCATAACATAGTTTATAAAGAAGTTCTACATTCTACTTTAGTGAGTAGTGTCTGTGGTCTTAAAAGTCTGTGAGCAGCCATCTAAGATACTCCACTGCTCTCATCCTTTCAGGACCAAGGGAAAATGAAGAAAGCTAAAGACCCAAGGGAAAAATTAGTTCAAAGGACTAATGGACCATAACTATCACATCGTCCTCTAGACAGAGCCCAGTACAACTGACTGCTCTGACAGGGATCACAATAGAGGGTCCTGGGAAGAGCTGGAGAAAAATGTAGAACAAAATTCTAACTCACAAATAAAAAGACCAGACTTACTGGTCTGACAAAGACTGGCAACTTCCCTAGAATATGGCTCCCAGACACCCTTTTAGCTCAGTAGTGAAGTCACTCCTGAGGTTTCACCTTCGTCAAAAGATTATGCAGGCCTATAAAACAAGTGAGACTAAAGGGGACTCCAGCCTAGTGACAAGGGCTAGAAGGCAGGAGGGGACAGGAAAGCTGGTAACAGGGAACCCAAGGTCGAGAAGGGAGAGGGTTGACATGTGGTGGGGTTGTTAACCAATGTCATAAAACAATATGTGTAGTAATTGCTTAATGAAAAGCTAGTTTGTTCTATAAGCCTTCATCTAAAGTACAAAAAAAAAAAAAAGTTAAAAAAAATGTAAACAGTAAGGTGTGGTTTTGGTTCTCAGTGTCCAGGTCGAATGTGGGGAGAGATGGTTTCTACACGTTCCCCCCGCCCTTCCGTTCTCCCTCTCTTTCCTCTCATCACCTATCCCCAAATACATAATCGATCTAAAAATATCTCAACCCATCAGAGCACAGTGTCCTAAGATGATTCATCAATATATGGTTTCCAGTCTACTCATAGTCTAAATTTTGATTGAATTCATATTAGGAAATTATATGACATTAGAATAGAGTTCTGGGAAATTCTTCAAATTTCTAAAATATTTAAGATTAAATATTGAGATTATAATTTGTATTATTAAAAAGAAAGCTATTTTGTAATATTATTATGCAAGTAACACAAAAAGAAGTGGAAGAAACCTAGTTTAATACACTCACTCCTCACTTATGGACATGATTAGGTTCCAAAGACCAGGCATTTATATAAAAATTGGCATTATGTGAAAATGGAGGATAACCATATTGGATCTCAAAACGGAGAATGATTACCTCATTACATAACTACCAGATTACATCATTACATAACTGTCAAACCACTAAGAATCATGACCCAGGCAAATTGACCTATAACCTTAACCATCATAGCCATTGTGACTCTTGCCTCACACCTCTGTGTCCGTTAATGCCAGATGTACATCATTAATGAGCTAAATGGTTAGATAGGAGATTTTACTATTGTCCTAAATGCAAAATGTCAGACAATGAGCTAGCCGATAAGTGAGGAGTAGGTGTAGTAATATTTTAATATGTTCATAATTAAAGCAAGCATGTATATTTGGAGGCTGTCAGATCTCTTCCAGTCTTAAACACTCATGTTTGTCATTATTTGCTCTTATTATGGTCAAAGTAGTTTTGATGATTCTGAGGCAAATACTGGCTGCTTGTTAATCACCTCAATCTTTATAATTAATTTTGTAATTAGACTAAAATTGTTTTTCAGACTTTTCAGATGATAAAACATATATCACTGTTGCTATTTAGATGAAGTAAAAGATAATGTTCTATTGTATGTATACTATGTAGAGTTATTTGAGTCCCCATGGGAGATGATCTAGGTCTGTATAGTACTTAATCAGTGGTTTTAATATAAGAATATCTTTGAGCAACAAAAAAAAGTAGATATGTTGAAAATTCAAAATACCTTTTTTTTTTGAAACCTAAGGTTGAATATGACACCAATCAAGAATTATGTTAAGGTTTAGATATTAATGCCCACCATGATAAAAGTTGTTTACGTTAAGACAATATGTATGCTTTCTGAAATTAGTGCTTTTGGTAGACATACCTAAAGGCCTAGTTAGAAATAATTTGAGAAAACCCTCTACTTCTTTAAGTACATACATTTGTATACTTTATTCAATATTATTTTGTTGTTTATCATTTAGGCTAATGATATAATTCTTACACAGCATCATGACTCTTTGGATTCCCTCGCTGCTGTAGCAATACACCTAATGGCCTGAAAGAATTGGTGTCTTCTATCACATTTCTAAGTTTAAGTTAATTATACACCCTGGAGAGGGTGAGCTCAGTGTTTTCTATTTTGTAGTATGAAACACTTTGGTAATCATTAGATTTGTGTAACACAATAGATGAAACTGTTTCGAATGTACAATATGATTGATAATTGAACTTCTCTGACAAATTGTCTTTTGGCAAAGGAGCCTGAGAGAAAGAGATATGAGAGAAGGAGAGATTTTAATGAGAGTCTCTCATAAATTCCTCAAACTACAATACAAAAATATGCTTGAAGCATTTCCGATCTAAGGAAACAAGGATTACAGAGAATTGTGAGTATAGGTAATTTAGTGATCGAAGGGAATAGGACTTACTGCTAAGTATTGCTATAACATGGAGAACAGAAGAATTCAAGTTGTAGTATAAGAGTTTGACCTTGTTAGCTATTATAGAGGAATAAGGTAAAGAAGAGGGTATAGGCTAATATTTCAACAGATGAAATGTATCAGCAATCAGAATAATGTATTTCTGAGTAAGAAGCAGGTGCAATTTATACAAAGGAAATAGCATCTAGATCCCTTTAGTAGGCTAGAATGAGGCCGTGATATTCAGGAATATAAGCTGAAAATAAATCCATGAGCTAAGAAACTAGTCTTTTGTTTACACCAACCTCCTTTTATTCAATTTACTCAACAAATATTGATTCTGTAAATATCACATATCTGGCCTTGTTCAAGGTGCTGGGGACAGAGCAAAAAGCTTGGAAGATAAGGTTTCTATTAACACGATAGTTAAGTATATAAATAAAATGATTATTGGACAGGTAAATTAATGCATATCAATTGTTTGGTAGGTACTTTATTTAAGAAGGGTCTGTTAGCCTACTTCTGAAAAAACCCGTCAGTGAAAATCTTATGAATAACAGCGGAACATTGATACGGTGCCAGAAGATAAGCCCCTCAGTTTGGAGGGCACTCAAAATTTGATGGGGGAAGGGCTGCCTCTTCAAAGTAGAGTCAATTCAACTTTAGTGATGTCGATAGAGTTGTGGTTTGGGGACCTTCATTTGGTTATGTGGAATGACTCAAAATGAGAGGAAACAGCTGAAAACACCTCTTAATAATTGGAATGTGGAATATACATAGTGTGAATCTTGAGTAATTGGAAGTCATCAAAAGTAAAATGGGATTGCATAAACATAAATATCCTATGTATTAGTGAGCTAAAATGGAGTAGTCTTGGCCATTTTGGATCAGGTAATTATATGGTCTACTACACTGAGAACAAAAAATTGAAGAGGAATGGTGGCATGTTCATCGTCAAAAAGAGCATTTCAAGATTTATCTTAGGTACAATGCTGTCAGTGATAGGATAATATCCATATGCCTACAAGAAAGACCACTTAATATACTACTCTTTGAATTTGCTCACCAACCACTAAGGTCAAAGATGAAGAAATTGAAGATATTTAACAATGTCTGCAATCTGAAATTGATCACACATGCCATCAAGATGCATTGATAATTATAGGTAATTGTAATGTGAAAGTTGGAAACAAAGAAGGAGCAGTAGTTGGAAAATATAGCTTTGCTGATAGAAACAATACCAGAGAGCAAATGATATAATTCTGCAAGTCTAAGGACTTCTTCACTGCAAATACCTTTTTTCAACAATATATGTGGTGACTATACATGTGAACCTCAGGAGATGGAATGCACAGGAATCAAATTGACTCCATCTGTGGAAAAAGATGATGGAAAACCTCAATATCATCAGTCAGAACAAGGCCAACATTTGACTGAGTATATCCCACCTGAATTTAGAGACTATCTCTAAGAATAGATTTGATGCATTAAACACTAAAGACCAAAGACCAGATGAGTTGTGGAATGGCATCAAGGACATCAAACATGAAGACAGCAAGAGGTCATTAAAAAGACAGGAAAGAAAGAAAAGACTAAAATAGATGCTAGAAGAGACTCTGAAATGTGCTCTTGAACAAAGAGTAGCTAAAGCAAACAAAAGAAATGAAGTAAAAGAGCTGAACTGAAGATTTCAAAAGGGTGGCTTGAGAAGACAAAGTGAAGTATTATAACAACATGTGTAAAGACCTGGAATTAGAAAACCCAAAGGGAAGAATGTACTGGGCATTTCTCTAGCTGAAAGAAGTGAAGAAAAAAAAAAAAAATTCAAGCGTTGAGTTGCAATGTTGAAGGATTCAATGGTGAAAATATTAAACAATGCTGGAAGCATCAAAAGAAGATGGAAGAAATGCAGTCACTGTACCAAAAAGAATTTTTTGATGTTCAACCATTTCAGGACGTAGCATACAATCAAGAACTGATGGTACCGAAGAGGTCCAAGCTGCACTGAAGGCATTGGTGAAAACAAGGCTCCTGGAATTAATTGAATACCAATTGAGATGTTTCAACAAGTGAGTGCAGTGCTGGGGTTACTCATTGGTCTAGGTCAAGAAATTTGATAGACGGCTACCTAGGCAACTGACTGGAAGACATCCATATTCATACCATTCCAAAGAAAGGTGATCTAACAGAATGTGGAAATTATTAAACAATATCATTAATATCACACACAAATAAAATTTTTCTGAAGATCATTCAAAAGCAGTTGCATCGGTATATTCATAGGGAATCGCCAGAAATTCAAGTCGGTTGAGTAGAGGACATGGAACAAGTATAAGATGTATCGTGGCTGAAAGCAGAGAATATCAGAAAGATGCTTACCTGTGTTTTATTGACTATGCAAAGGCATTCGACTGTGTGGATCATAACAAATTATGGATAACTTTGGGAAGAACAGGAATTTCAGAACACTTAATTATGCTCATGAAGAACCTGTACAGGGTCCAAGAGGAACAGATACTGTATAATTTAAAGTCAAGAAAGGTGTGTGTCAGGATTTTATCCTTTCACTATACTTATTCAGGAAACCCTGGTAGTATAGTGGTTAAGTGCTACAGCTGCTAACCTAAAGGAAGGCAGTTCAAATCTGCCAGGCGCTCCTTGGAAACTCTATGGGGCAGTTCTACTCTGTCCTATAGGGTCACTATGAGTAGGAATCGACTCGATGGCAACGGATTTGGTTTTGTTTTTTTTATACTTATTCAATCTGTATGCTAAGCAAATAATGAGATATGCTTTACTACATGAAGAAGGATGTGGCTTCAGAATGGGAGGAAGACTCCTTAACAACCTTTGTTATGCAGATGACATAACCTTACTTGAGGTAAGTGAAGAGGACTTGAAGCACTTACTGATGAATATCAAAGACCACAGCCTTCAGTATGGATTACACCTCAACATAAAGAAAACAAAAATCTTCACAACTGGACCAATAAGCAACATCATGATAAACAGAGAAAAGATTGAAGTTCTCAAGGGTTTCATTTTACTTGGATCCATAATCAACATCCATGCAAGCGGCAGTCAAGAAACCAAAGGACACATTGCATCGGGCAAATCTGCTTCAAAAGATCTCTTTAAAACATTGAAAAACAAAGATATCACTTTGAGGGCTAAGGTGCACCTGACCCAAACCATGGTGTTTTCAATCATCTCAAATGCATGGGAAAGCTGGATAATGAATAAAGAAGGCTGAAGAAGAACAGATGGCTTTGAGTTATGGTGTTGGTGAAGAATAGTGAATATACCATGAACTTACAAAAGAACGAACAAATCTGTCTTGAACGAGGTATAGCCAGAATGCTTATTAGAAGCAAGGATGGTGAGACTTTGTCTCACATGCTTTGGACATGTTGTCATCAGGGACCAATCCTTGGAGAAGGAAACCATGCTTGGTAAAGTAGAAAGTCAGCGAAAAAGAGGAAAACCCTCAACAAGATGGATTGACATGTTGGCTGCAACAATGGGCTCAAGCATAACAATGATTGTGAGGATGGCACAGGACCGGCAGTGTTTCATTCTGTTGCACATAGGCTGGCTTTGGGAAAGGATATGAACAGACGCTTTACCAAAAAGGGATTCAAGTGACTAATAGACACATGAAGAAATTCTCCTGATCACTAGCCATAGAGAAAGGCATATCAAAACCACGATGATTTACCATCTCTCCCCATTACTGGCATGAATAAAAAAAAACAGAAAATAACAAATGTGGAGAGACTGTGGGGAGATTAGAACGATTATGCACTGCTGGTGTGAATGAAAAAAGGTACAGCCGTTTTGGAAAACAATACTGTGCTTCCTTAAAAAGCTAGAAATAGAAATACCATATGATCCTGCAATCCCATGCCTAGAAACACATCCTGGGGAAGTAAGAGCCGTCACAGGAATAGACATATTAGACATATGCACACCCAAGTTCATCGCAGCATTGTTCACAATAGCAAAAAGATGGAAACAACCTAGATGCCCATAACGGATGAATGGATAAACTAACTGTGGTAAAAATTACATGCACACAATGGAGTATTACACAAAGATGAGCAATGATGAATCTGTGAAGCATCTCACAAAGTGGATGAATCTGAAGGGCATTACACTGAGTGAAATAAGTCAATCACAAAAGGACAAATATTGTATGAGCCCACTATTACAAAAGCTTATGAAAATGTTTACACATAAAGAGAAACAATCGTTGTTGGTTTTGAGGGAGGGGAGATGTGGAGATGGAAAAACACTGAACAGACAATAGGTAAATGGTAACTTCGGGTTAGGGTAAGACAGTACACAATATTGGGGAAGCCTGCACAATTTGTCCAAAAAGGTAAGGAAGCTCTATAGACACATCGAAACTCCCTAAGAGACCGATTTTCTGGGCTGAGGGGTGTGGGGACCATGATCTCAGGGAACATCTAGTTCAATTGGCATAACACAGTTTACAAAGAAAAAGTTCTCCATTCTACTTTGGTGAGTAGCGTCTGGAGTCTTAAAAGCTTGTGAGCAGCCATCTAAGATACTGCACTAGTCTCACCCTATCTAGAGCAAGAATAAGAAAACCAAAAACTCAAGGAAAAGATTAATCCAAATGACTAATGTTTCACAAGTACTACAAGACTTAATGGGCACACCAGCCCAGAAAAGGATGAGAGGGTAGGAGGGCATAGGAAAGCTGGTAATAGGGAACCCAAGGTCGAGAAGGGGAGAGTGTTAAAATGTCGTGGGATTGGCAATCAACTGCACTAAACTCTATGTGTACTAATCGTTTAATGAGATGCTAGTTTGTTCTGTAAACCTTCATCTAAAGTGCAGTGAAAAAATAAAAAAAAAAAAAGAGGTTGGCTTTTCCTACCTTTCTCTCAACTCAAATGGCCCCTTGTTTTTTCCCTAGTCAACAAACTGCAATATAATACAATGGCTAAAAACACGGGCTATGCAATTTGTAAAGATCCCTGGGTGGCACAAATGGTTTGCTGTTGGTTACTAACCTGAAGGTTGGAGGTTCGAATCTAACCAGTGGTCCTGTGGAAGAAAGACCTAGTGATCTGCTTCCACTATAGAGAAGTGCTATTTTATAACACATATGTACTGACTCAATGGCAATGGGCATATTTTGCTCTATAATACTCCGTAATTTGACCAAGATATTGTCTTATTTTAGGCTGCAATTTTCTGATGTGTAAAGTGGAAAATGATAATAATAATGACATCTGCATATTCATGCAATCCTTGAGGATAGGAGACATTAGAGTAACATTTACAGAGAGAAAGGTTACAACCCTGTAATTTAGATCCATGCAAGACAGAATTGTCAATAATAGTACAGAAAAGCTTTTGCAAAAATACAATAGTTCAGAATATATATGGACAAATTGCCTTATTTACAGAGAATATGTGAATAAGTACTCTAATTAAATAACAAATTGGCAAGAACAAATACCTTAAAGTTAAGACAAGAAGTGGAAATTGTTGTGAATAATGACTATATAAGGATAAAAATGGGCTGTCTTTACATACAAGAAAACATTCAAGCCTCTAGTTGCAATGTTGAAGGATCCTATGGACAAAATACTGAATAATGCAGGCAGCAAAAAAAAAGATGATGAAAGGAATATACAGAGTCACTGTACCAAAAAAGAATTGGTCGACATTCAATCATTTCAGGAGGTGACATAAGATCAAGAAACAATGGTGCTGAGGGAAGATGTCCAAGCTACAGTAAAGACGTTGACAAAAAAGAAGGCTTCAGGAATTGACGGAATATCAATTGAGAGGTTTCAACAAACAGATGCACCACCGGAAGCGCTCACTCATCTATGCCAAGAAATTTGGAAGACAGCTACCTGGCCAATGGAGTGGGAGAGATCCATATTTATGCCTATTCCCAAGAAAGGTGATCCAACAGAATGTGGAAATTACAGAACAATATCATTAATATCACAAACAAATAAAATTTTGCTGAAGATCATTCAAAAGTGACTGCAACAGTACATCGACAGGAAACTGCCAGAAATTCAAGCCAGATTCAGAAAAGGATGTGGAACCATGGATATCACTGCTGATGTCAGATGGATCCTGGCTGAAAAGCAGAGAATACCAGAAAAATGCTTACCTGTGTTTTATCGACTATGCAAAGACATTTGACTGTGTGGATCATAACAAATTATGGATAATGTTGCAAAGAATGGGTATTCCAGAGCACTTAACCGTGTTCATGAGGAACCTGTACATAGACCAAGAGGCAGTTGTTCTAACAGAACAAGGGGGCACTGCGTGTTTTAAAGTCAGGAAAGGTGGGCGTCAGCACTGTATCCTTTCACCTTATTTATTCAATTTGTATATTGAGCATATAATCTGAGAGGCTGGACTGTGTGAAGTAGAACAATGCATCAGGGTTGGAGGAAGACTCGTTAACAACCTGCATTATGCAGATGACACAACCTTGCTTGCTGAAAGTGAAGGGGATTTGAAGCTCTTAATGATAAAATAAAAGACCACAGCCTTTGGTATGGATTATACCTCAACATTAAAAAAAAAAAGAACCGTCCAACTGGACTAATAAGCACCATTGTGATGAATGGAGAAAGACTGAAGTCATCAAGGATATTAATTTACTCAGATCCACAGTAAACACTCACACAAGCAGCAGTCAAGAAATCAAACAATGTATTGCATTGGGCAAATCTGCTACAAAAGACCTCTTTAAAGTGTTGAAAAGCAAAGACCTTACTTTGAGGACTAAGGTGCACCTGACCCAAGCCATGGTGTTTTCAATTGCCTTATGCATCCAAAAGCTGGACAATGAATAAAAAAGATCAAAAAAGAGTTGACACCTGTGAGTTGTGATATTGGTAAAGAATATTGAATATACCATGAACTGCCAAAAGAACAAAGGAATCTCTCTTGGAAGAAGTACAGCCAGAATACTCCTTGGAAGTGAGGATTACAAGACTACATCTCACATATTTTGGACATGTTGTCAGGAGGGACCAATCCCTGAAAAAGGACATTATGTTTGGTAAAGTGGAAGGTCAGCAAAAAGGAGGAAGTCCCCCTATGTGATGGATTGACCCAGTGGCTGCAACCATGGACTCAAGCATAACCATGATCATGAGGATGATGCAAGACCAGGCAGTGTTTCATGCTGTTGTATGTGGGCTAGCTATGTGTCAGAACTGACTTGAGGGCACCTAACAACAATGACAGTGTTCTATGATGTACCTCCTTATTTGACTTCCCCAACACCCAATTTTCAATCTCTTTCTTGCTTGCCCATGTTGACTATACACCACACCAATTTTAATAAGGTCAGTTCTGACTCATGGCTACCCCATATGTATCAGTGTAAAACTGTGCTCTATAGAGGCATCAATAGCTGATCTTTTGAAAGTAGATCACTTGGCATTTCTACCAAGGTGTTTCTGGGTAGACTTGAATTCCAACCTATTGTTTAGCAACATAGATTTAACTGCTTGTATCACCCAGGATCTCTCTCTCATGTTGACTATAGAGGACAGAATTGCAATATTGTAGCTCTTTTCATTTTCCTTACCACTGGAGGTGGGGTGTTTCAGGTATAAAATTTCTGGCCCATGATACATGAGCAGACGTGTTAAATGCATGCTGAAAAGATATTGCTCTTTTGATTAAATGGACAAGTGCTGCCATTACTACCCTCTTCTCAACTGATTCCATTCTTGAATGCAGAGCGATGCCCACATCAACATCGCAACTTCAGCAATCGTATGAACGTGAGATATGAGCATGTGACAGAGAAAATAGTAATTACAAACATAGTCTGCCATACTTTGGGATACATATCGGCTATGTGTCAACAGAAGCTGTGGTATTAGCACAAATGGTAGGAACATGCAGTATGTTGGTATATAACCTTTACCTGTAGCTGCCTTTAGCCAAATACTCAAAAGGATGGATGAACTCAAAATTCTGAAAGAAGTCTAAAGCAGAGAAGGAAGAAAATAAAGCTTTGCTAAGAGATATGTTCTCCACACGTGGTCTGCTATCTAAGTGATTTAGAGTCCCATAATTTGTGGGCCTGCTGAGTTTGAAAAGACAGTACATGTACCCCAAATTGCAACTAGTCCAAGAAGCTGGAAATAGCTACCTCGGCAGGAGAAAAGATTGATATGATCAGGCAGCAGGTGGCAAAGGGGGGATTCAGGATGGTGTCTCTGGACCTAAAGCTTTTATTTTAAATTCCTTCAGGGCAACAACCATTACACAAACGGTAAGGGACAGATAGAACAAAAAGGATAGTAAAAAGACAGGGAACTATAAAAACTATGTTTAAGCAAAATCCTTGGCTGTGATTACTTGAACATAGAAGTGGCTGGAAGCAAATATTGTTAAAGCATAATATGTTTTTGAAAGAACCATTCTGCAAAATAACAGCAATCCTGGACTGCAGCAACCTGTAACTTTCACCACCTACTACAAAAGCTGGACTTTCACCAGGAAAGGCATTCTTCTCAAAGTTTATCTCACATGTGTTCAGGGAAGAAAAAGGATAATAAAGATTAGCCCAATGTGACAGGTAGCAGCCAAAGAAAACACATAATAAAGAGATCACAACCACAACAACTAACTCAAACATATCAAAGATCATAACGATGGCACAGGATCTGGCAATGTTTCCTTCCGTTATACAAAAGATCTCCATGAGTTGGAGCCAACTTGATGGCACCTAACAACAACAAAAAATGGCAAAATTGGTTGGGATATAAGAGGATGGGGAGGTGGCTGAGGTACCTATCAGATCAACATTTTTTCCTTTCCAGCATGAGTTTGTAGGAATTAGGCATTATGACTACAATACGTTTCTCATTCTCCTTCCTTAATGACTACAATATGTTTCTCATTCTCATTCCTTAATGAGATTTTATTGTTATTGCTATTCTTTTCTGCTTCAAATATTGCATTGTCAGGTTAAGCAAATTTGTCATGTACTTTGGGCATAGGTGAGCAGGGCCTAAAGATTCATATCTAGATTATAGTGACAGGAGCGCACCTCATCGAGATGTTCTAAACTTCAGACTTGATGCAGAAACTAAATGAAAGTTGGTGGTTGTCTTCTGTGAGTAGAGGTGAAGGAGTTCATAAAAAGTATACATGTGGATTAGCAGATATATAAAAATGTATCCAAACTGCGTATGTGAGAAACTTAACTGCTGGCTGTTGTTATTGAGTCGATTCCAGCTCATAGCTACCTCCTATGATAGCATACAAGTACTCCACAGGGTTTTCTAGGCTGTAGTTTTTACAAGAGCAGATCGCCAGTTCTTTATCACACAGGGCCACTGGGTGGGTTCCAACTGCTGACTTTATGATTAGCAGTCAAGCACTTAACTGTTGTACCATCAAGGGTCCTTAATTTTTGGCTAACCTTATTCTTTTTTTTTTTTTTTTTTTTGGTGTTGTTGAAAAAATACACAGCAAAAAAATACACCAATTCAATAATGTCTACATGTATGATAATGACAATGATTACATTCTTTAAATTGTGCAGCCATTATCACCTTCCTTTTTTGATTTGTTTCTTTCATATTGATATAAACTTATTTCCCCTACACTCCCTAACTAACCTGGTTAAAATTTAATCCCATATAGCAAGTTTTTTCGAAGAGCACAAAGCTCACAATGGACATTCTTTACTAATTAAACTAGAAGGTTGTTTGGTTTAAAGAAGGTTTTAGGGGACATTTTGGTTTCAAGGTTAAAGATTATCAAAGGGTAGTAGTTCTTGAAGTTCAGTCAGCCTCAATGGCTCCTAAAAGTCTGGATTACATGAGAATTTAAATTCTGTTCCACATTTTTATACCTTTTGATGAGGATTCTTCTATAGAATCTTTGACCAAAACATTAAGTAATGATAGCAAGTCACCATCCATTTCTTCTGATCTTGTAACAAAGAAAACAATAACTTATGAAGACAATCATTCATGCCTTCCATTTCCTCCTCCCATTCTTGATTCTTCTTCCTCTGATGTTCTAGGATATTAGAGGACAATGGTTATACCTTGGATGTTCACTTGCAAGGTTGTTAAGACCCAGGCACTATGCAACAATTGAACTTTATTCTTAATCACATTCTCCATTCATAACTTTTTCTATAAAGGTTTAAAAGTATGCTATTTTTCCCTAGTTTCTGTCAAAGCTAAGGGTGTTCTGGCCTTTAAAATATTAGCAGAATTCTTCTAGGAATTTCTATGAAAGTCTTGTTTTACTAATAAAAGAAACAGCTGTAACTGGCACCACACATTCTGCCCTTTCTCCATATTTATTATGGATTGATATCAGAAGATTTTACAAACATGAGAGAAATGACAAAATAATTGAAAAGACTAAACTTAGCTTTGCTGATGAATTGACATCCTACTATCTTCAGACTTTTTTTTTGCATAAGAAAAAATAAATTTATTTTTTTAATATTCAGCTATTTTGTTATTCATTATGTTAATATTTTCAGATGTTAGTGCTATTAACAGCTTTGGAAACTGGAAAGAATAAAGCAAAATATTACAAAGAAAATAAAACTAAAAATTATAAAATAGAAAATCCTCAAGTTGGGAATTTTCAAAGTTAATCTAAAATCAAATTTTGGTTGATATCAATAAAACCAAACCATAGAAAAGTGATTGCAGAAAACCGAAAAAAAAAAAAAAATCCATTGCCCTCGAGTAAATTTCAACTAATAGCAACCCTATAGGACAGAGTAGAACTGCCCCATAGGGTTTCCAAGGAGCACCTGGTGGATTTGAACTGCCAACCATTTGGTTAGTAGCCAAACTCTTAACCACTATGCCACCAGGATTTTCAATTGTGGAAAAGGAGAGAGTAAAACATGAAGATTAAGAATGAAAAATGAGCAAAAATAGCTATGAAAAGCTGGAGAAATTTTAATTATATAGTAAAACCTGTGGAATCCAAGACCTGTGTGAGGTGAAAATCTATCAGAAAAAGAAAAACTCAATATTTTCCACTCATACAGAATGATAGAAAAGTGGTTAGACTGCACCATGTCAAAGGCAGAAAATGTTCGAGACCTGGAAAAAAAAAGGAAGTCCCATTGTGTTCCTGTTCTGAAAGGTTCCACTGTACAACTAAATATAAATTTAAAAAGGGGACTCAGGTAAAGCAGAAAATTAGAGTAATTAACAAAGAAAAGTCAATTAACAATTAATAAAAATGTGCCACTGAAAAATGGCAGTGGGCCAGATAATGGTTACAACAGAATTGTTCTGGTGTTTAAAAAGAGAAAGAATTCACTATTATTTAAATAACTCCAGGTTGTGATAAAGATAACAGCAAAATTTCATAAGGTGATTAAAAAAAAAAAACCTGTACACTGATCTCATACATGTTACCGGTTGAACTAATATTGCTAAACAAAATTGAGCAATTTTGCAAAAGAGTATAACACTACACCAAATAGGAATTACTCCAGAAAATATAAGGCACTTCAACAGCAAGGAAACACAATATAATTACCACAACAAAATAAGGAGAACACTCCTAATCTTTTACCAATAAATAAATATAATTTGATTATAAAACTTCAAGTAAGTTAGGAGTAAAAAGTAGAAGGCAATTAATTAAAGAAGGCAACTAGAACCCAAATAATAAATAGTGATTGTAATAAAGGCAGTTTTATTAAATGGCAAAACTGGACAAGGAAATCACTGCCAATGTTAGTATTTAATGTTGTCTTGAAAGTTTACACCTAAGACTAAAGACTAGACCACATCAAACCAGAGCCATTGCCGTCAAGGCAATTCCAACTTATAGGAACCCTACAGGACAGAGTAGAACTGTCCCATAGGGTTTCCAAGAATTGGCTGGTGGATTTGAACTGCCAACCTGTGCAACCAGGGCTCTTTAATAAAACTAGAAAATTAAATAATTTGTACCAACTTTGGAAAAGAAAGATCTAAAATATCTCTTTTTGATGACGGTATTAGCATTTTCATAGAAAATGATAAAAAACCTGATATATAAAAGAAAAAATACTCTACTTGAAGTATTAAAAAATAGAGAACATAACAGAGTATAAAATACAAATAAATAGCTTCTTTCATTATTCTAGTATAAAAGTCCTAGAGGAAAAAACAAAAAACTATCAATTATAACAAAAGAAAAAAAAATTTTTTTTAACAGTTAACACAAAAGACTATGTAATCTTTATAAACAATTTGAACAAGTAAGACACAGTACCTACAAGGGGAAAAAATCTAATTTTACCAGAAGATATGAAATATAATCTTAACAGATGGAAAAAGAAAACCTATGTATTTGGATGGAAAAAAAAAAAAGTTGGTTCATTTAATATGTAAATAAAAAATATATTTGATTTCAATTAGGAACTCCACAGGGAAATGTTTGAATTGGATACAATTGAATGCTTTATCGTCCTCATAGGAAGCATGATAAATCTTCAAGAATCCCTAAATACAAATAAAAACATAATAAACCCATAAGTTGAAACTAGAACAGTAAGTGGAAAATAAATGGAAAAGATGGAAAATCTTGAGAAAATTGAAGCTATAAAGAAAATAATCACAAGGCTGGTGGCAAAATGTAGGAGGTGACACTTTTGCTTTTATGCAGGAACACGGGAAGGAGCCGAAAATGGTCCCATGCTGTCCTCTGAAACCCAGTAGAATCAAATACAAATTCTCTCTGCAGGAGAGAATTCTTCAATACAGACCTCTTACTATTCCCATCAATTAACATCTACTAAACATGAACACACAGTAAAAGATCATAAATTATGAAAGGAAACAAGGTAAAAAAAAAAAAAAAAAAGCAAGAAAAGAAAAGCTAGCAAACAAAGGACTTAAAGACTTAGGATTTAAAGTGTTAATGTTCTGGAAGCATCAGACACAGAATAGAAAATAAACATGGGATGTTTCAGAAATAAAATAAGAATTACAAATATGGGAAAACAAAACAAAAAACACAATAAAACAACAAACAAACAAAAGCAAGCAGACTTCAGTATCCCGTGATGACAGAATGGCTTATGCGTAATCTTCTCCTTTGGGGGGAAAAAAAAACATAAAATTTGGGCAAATGTATTAAAGAACTGCATGAAGCCAAAGACGAGTAATCAATACCTGCAGGGCTAGAGATGCTTCAGTTGTGAGTACAGGGAAGCACGTTAAGATGAGCTCCAAAGTCACTACAGCCTTTTTTCCTGAGGACATTTGACTAATCATGGAACAAAACCAAAAACCCACTGCCATCAAGTAGACACCTACTAAAGGCAACCAATGTGTTACAAGGTAGACCTGAGCTCCATAGGGTTTCTAGGGTGTAATCTTTAAGGAACCAGATCTCCAGACCTTTCTTTTGTGGTGCCACTGAGTGGGTTCGAACCACCAACATTTAGGTTAGTGTTGTTGTTTTTAGGTGCCCTTGAGTCAATTCCGACTCATAGTGACCCTCTGTAAAACAGAACGAAACACTGCCCAGTCCTGCTCCATCCTTACAATCCTTGCTATGTTTGTGCCCATTATTGCAGCCACTGAGTCAATTCATCTCAGTGAGGGCCGTCCTGTTTTTCACTGACTCTGTATTTTACATAGCACGATGTACTTCTTCAGGGGCTTGTCCTTCCTGATAACATGTCCACAGTATGTGAAACAAAGTCTCACCATTCTTGCTTCTAAGGAGCATTCTGGCTATACATCTTCCAAGTCTGTGGTATATCCAATGTTCTGTGCCAAAACCATAATTCAAAGGCATCAATTCTTCTTTGGTCTTCCATATTTGTTGTCAAGCTTTCACATCATTTGAGGTGTTTGAAAACACCACGGCTTAGGTCAGGCAAACCTTAGTCCTTTAAGTGACATCTTTGATTTGTAACACTTTAAAGAGATCTCTTGCAGCAGATTTGCCAAATGCAATGCATTGTCTGTTTTTTTCACTGGTGCTTCCATGGGTGTTGACTGTGGATGCAAGTAAAATGAAATTTTTGACAACTTGTACGTTTTCTCTGTTTATCACGATGTTGCTTATCAGTCCATTTGGGAGGATTTTTGTTTTCTTTATGTTGAGGCGTAATCCATACTGAAGGCTGTGGCTTTGATCTTCATCAATAAGTGTTTCAAGTCCTCTTCACTTTCAGCGAGCAAGTCGTGTCATCTGCATATCACAGATTGCTAATGAATCTTCCACCAATCCTGATGCCATGTTGTCCTTCGTGTAGTCCAGCTTCATGTATTATTTGCACAGAATATGGATTGAATAAGTATGGTGAAAGGATACAACCCTGACACACATCTTTCCTGACTTCAAACCACACAGTATCCGCTTGTTATGTTAGAATGACTTCCTCCTGGTCTAAATGCAGGTTTATCTTGAGCACCTTAAGTGTTCTGGAATCCTCATTCTTCCCAAAGTTACCCGTAATTTGTTATGATCACACAGTTGAATGCCTTATCATAGTCAATAAAACACAGGTAAACATCTTTCTGGTATTCTCTGCTTTCAGCAAGGATCCATCTGACATCAGCAATATCCCTGGTTCCACATCATCTTCTGAATCCAGTTTGAATTTCTGGCAGTTCCCTGTTGATGCACTGTTGTAACTGCTTTTGAATGATCTTCAGCAACATTTTACTTGTCCATGATATTAAGAATATTGTTTGACAATTTCTGCATTCTGTTGGATCTCCTTTCTTTGTAATGCATACAAATGTGGATCTCTTCCAGTCAGTTGGCCAGGTAGCTATCTTCCAAATTTCTTGACATAGACAAGTGAGAAATTCCAGTGCTGCATTTCTTTGTTGATGCATCTCAATTGATGTTCTGTCAATTCCTAGAGCCTAGCTTTTTGCCAGTGCCCTCAGTGCAGCTTGGATCTTTTCCATCAATACTATTGGTTCTTGATTATACGCTGTCCCTTGAAATGGTTGATTGTCATCCAATTCTTTTTGGTACAGTGACTGTGTATAGTCCTATTACCATCTTCTTTTGATGCTTCCTCTGTCATTTAAATTTTCCCAGTAGAATCTTTCAACATTGCAACTCAAGGCTTGAATTTTTCTTCATTTTTTTCAACTGGAGAAACACTGAGCATGTTCTTTCTTTTTGGTTTTCTATCTCCGATCTTTGCACATTTCATTATAATATTTTAATTTGTCTTCTCAAGCCGCCCTTTGAAATCTTTTGTCCACCTCCTTTACTTCATCATTTCTTCTGTTTTCTTTAGCAACTTTCGGAATCTCAACTGTCTTCCATTTTGGCTTTTTCTTTTTTCTTGCCTTTTTAATGACCTCTTGCTTTCTTCATGCATGTGATGTCCTTGATATCTTCCCACAATTTGTCTGGTCTTTGGTTGTTGGTGTTTAATGTGTCAAATTTATTCTTGAGATGGTCCCTAAATTCAGGTGGGATATAGTCAATGTCATACTTTGGCTGTCAGAGAGTTTTTCTAATTTTCTTCAGCTTGTGCATGAGCAATTGATGGTCAGTTGGCCCTTGGCCTTGTTCTAACTGATGGTATTGAGCTTTTCTGATTTCTATGTATTCTATTTGGTAAGGTTTATGTATATAGTTGCCATTTATGTTGTTGAAAAAAGGTATTTGCAATGAAGAAGTCATTGGTCTTGGAAAATTCTATCATGAGATCTCAGGTGTCATTTCTATCACCAAGGATATATTTTCTAACTATGGATCCTTGTTCTTTGTTTCCAGCTTTCACATTCCTATCACCAGTAATTATCAATGCATCTTGATTGCATGTTTGATCAATTTCAGACTGCAGAAATTGGTTCAAATTTTCTGTTTCTTCATCTTTAATCTTAGTGGTTGGTGCATAAATTTGAGTAATACTATTACTAACTGGCCCCCCTTGTAGGATAGCATTGTACTTCAGGATAGATCTTGAAATGTTCTCTTTGATGATGCACAGGACACCATTACTTTTCAATGTGTCATTTCCAGCATAGTAGATAATAGGATTTGTCTAATTCAAAACAGCCAGTACCAGTCCATTTAAGTGCACTTTTGCTTTTTTTTACTTTATGCTTAGGATATGGATGTTTATGTATTCCATTTCATTTTTGATAACTTCCAGTTTTCCCAGATTCATACTTCTTATGTTCCATGTTCTGTTTATTAATGGATGTTTACAACAGTTTCTTCTCATTTTGAGTTATGCCATGTCACCAATCAAAGGTCCTAAGAGATTGACTCCATCCACATCATTAAGGTTAACTCTACTCTGAGGAGGCAGCTATTCCCTAGTAGTATTTTGAGTGCCTTACAACCTGAGGGTCTCATCTTCCAGCTCTATATCAGACAATGTTCTGCTGTTATTCATTTCAAATGTGGACTTCTAGGTCCTTCTTCCTTGTCTGTGTTAGTATGGAAGCTCAGCTGAAACTTCTTCACCAAGGGTGACCCTGCTGGTATTTGAAATACCTGTAGCAAAGCTTCCAGTATCACAGCAACACACAAGCCACCAAAGTATGGCAAACTGACAGACACGTGGTGGTTAGTAGTCAAGCAAAAACCATTCGCACCACTTAGAGACCTTAATCGTGGAATGAAGGAATCAATTATTGAGCAGAAAGTGATCATCCTATTATATTAGGGAGCAGAGGTTGAAGTTTGGACCTACTGGTCTCTTACCTAACTGACAGAAATAGAAAAGTTGGTAACATTGATGCTGGAGATATTAATAAAAGAATATACTCATTGCTGCTGAATATGTGATTTATTACACATTTTCAGAAAGCAATACTCCAATAGTGACTATAATTTTTTTTTTAATGCTCCTATTTCTTGATTTAGCAATCCTATTCCAGTAGACAGTACTTCCCACAAAATAAGAACATCTGGATATGAAACAATTTGAAAAAATTATTAACCAGGATATTTGTAGGAATTGCCATGTGTGTTTTAGAGTGAAAAGAAAACTCAGAAAATTGCATATAATATTCTTTCATTTGTATAAACAAATACAATTTATGTAAGTGCATATGTATAATTATGTGTTTAAACATATGCACACATATAACTAAATGAGCTATAGCATACGTCTTCAATGATACATAATTAATTTAAACTTAGATTCCTGGTGAGAGAAGGGGTACTGACATCAGATGGGGAGAGTAAAAATTAATAGATTATATTTTTTATTGAAATGTTATGTAAAATTATATATCTGTGTTAATATGCATATATAGATATTTCATAAACATCTTTTTAAAGCATAATAAATCTATGTGAATCTTGTCAATTTCTTAGACATATAAGCTAATTCTGCTCATAATTTTAAGAAATAAATTATTAATATGTAATCCTACCTGTCAATGTTTCTAGCATTTTCCTAAACTGTATGCTAGGAAACATTTGTGTCCTAAGAAAAATATTTATAGATATTCTTAAAATTAATAGTTCCTAATTTCACATTCTTTTCAATAAACTGCATATACTATATTCTCCTCTACAAGATTCATATCACTCATTCAATTAAGGCTGTGAAAAGTCCTGCAGTTAAAAAAAAAAATAAAAAGGCATTTTACTTTGATTAAATGAACATTTGTGAGTCTAACTCTACCATAAATTTGCTCTCTAAACTTTGACATAGTTCTTAACTTCTCAGGGCATATTTTCTCATATCTTACATGAAGGCAGGATTTTATTATATCTGAAAGTCTTTTTAGTTCTGAAATTTTACACATCCAATAAACTTTTAGGGCAAAGGAGATAGTGGCAAAGGTTAAGGCTGCAGTAGAGCCCTGAGATACTGTTAATAAGAATTGAGTGGGTCATTGCATTTACTAGAATTTTTTTTTTTTCCGTTGCATCAGAATGCTCACTTTTCATATGGTGGAAATAAAGAAGCACACCTTTTTCACTGTCTTAAAATGTACACTTTTATCCATAATCCATGAACTCCTTTTCTGCTAAGCCATGGGAACTGATTTTATCCAAGGCCAGCATTGGAATAGAAACAGATGTTCATAGCTCATAACTCAGTTTAGTTTAGGAAGGCTATGGTAATTTGGTCCAGTATTTACTTCTCTTAAACTGCCTCCCATAGAAGAAATCCTGGATCTTTTGAATCTGTGCTGGGCGGGGCTTTTCAAAGTAAGAAGCAGTGTAAAAGCAGTATTGCACTGAAAGCAGACTCTCAGGTTAAATGTAAGTTTCAACTGTTAGCCTTTCAGAAGTACACTAAGGATAACAGTTTCTGCAGTTTGCCTTAGTACTGCTAAGAGGCACATCATAAATTCTTGACTTCTGCCAAACACAAGAGAATTTTCCCTACAGCAGCTCTCAAGAAATATGCCAAGACCAGGGGCATTACAGTAGAAGGAAAATGAACATTATAATAATGAATAGTCTACCGAATATTTTGCTGGTTACTTGAGTAAAAATATGGGTAGCCATTTTGGTTAATTCATTTGCTAAATCAAAGTCCAACTTTCCCCATTTGCTGTAAAAAGCAAAGCAGTATGGCAATGGCAAAGCACTACAAATGTTCACAAGTCCTTCTTAGCCTCTGACGCTCTTTAAGTGATCATTGAAAATAAATAAAAGAAACCTTTCTTATGGCAACATAATCTCAAATAATTATAGGAAATTATGACAGCTGATTGGAAGAACCAAATATAATAATTTCATTGATTACAACGGGATCAAATATAATAGGCGAGAGTAGGTACAAAGTATTTTTTAAAACAATTTAATAAATTTAATAAAATAAATATCTTTATATATATACCATCAAATTCAATTTTTACAAGGAAAACTACTTTTTTGAATGTTATACAGCAGAAGCAACTTTTTGTCCATTTAATTGCGGCATTAGTCTTTGATAGGAAAGTTCTCAAATCCATGTTTATCATCCTTCTGCAATCAGCCATGCAAAATTCAGGATAAAACTTCTAATTTTTCATGAGCTAACCCTAGAAAAAATATCAACCCTAGAAAAAATATATGTTAGTGGCAGTTTAATCCTGTAAGGTAAAATCTAAATTGCTTAGCCTAGACTTCATGCCATCCTCTAACTAGCAGCATTTTTGTCGTTCTACCATAATTTGACCTTCTTCTCAAAAAACAACATATTCTCAGTGAACAGTTTTCCTTTTCCTAGCCAGGTCATTTGTATCCCAGTGTCCATATCTTTGTTCACATCATTTTCCTACATAGGCTATCTTCCCTATTTATCTACTTGTTTATTATTTATCATTTAATGTATTACAAGAAAATCTACTTCTTTGGTAAACCTTTCCTTAAGGAAACATAAGCCAATTAAATTGTAAAAATGCCAAATAAACAAATTATTTTAATGTTTTCAAACACGCAAACTAATGTTATGAGTATTAATGTGTCTATGAGACAGTATCGTCAATTATCAGCTCACTTGATTGCAATTTCATATCCAGTTGTTTTAAATGGCCTCAATATATATTTTACCATGAACAGACTGAAGACATGTAATAATTTTGGATGTGCATTGTATAAAAATACATATTTATAAAATATGATGTAACTGTAGACTAAAACATGCTTTAAGAAATGTACCAAATTTGGTATTAAATTTATTCCCTATAGTTTACCCAACCACTCAACTAAAACTATTCTGGGCAAGGTCATCAATGACTTCAATCTTATCAAATCAAGTCAGCATTTTTAATTTCTTACTGTCTTATATCTAGTGCTGCTATAGCAGAAATATAAGTGGATGGCTTTAACAAATGGGAATTTATTCGCTCACAGTTTAGGAGGCTAGAAGTCTGAATTCAGTGTGGCAGCTCCAGGGGAAGGCTTTCGCTCTCTGTCCACTCTGGGGGAAAGTACTTGTCATCAATCTTCCCTTGATCTAGGAGCTTCCCAGCACAGGGGCCTTGAGACACACTCCACTCCTGGCTCTTCTTTCTTGGTGGTTTGAGGTTGCTATCTCTCAGCTTGCTTCTGTCTCTTTTTATTTTTTGTAAGATAAAAGTGGATGTAGGCCACACCCCAGGGAAACTCCCCTTGCATGGGATCAGGGCAGTAACCTGAGTAAGGGTGTTACAACCCACCCTAACCCTCTTCAACATAACCTAATTTTGCCTCATTAACCACAGGCAGAGATGAGCATTTACAACACATAGGAAAATTACAACAGATCACAAAATGTAGGACAACCACATAATACTGGGAATCACGGCCTAGTCAAGTTGACACATATTTTGGGGGGACACAATTTAATCCATGACACTCATTTTGTTTCCCAACAGGGTTTGGTACCATTGACAATTAAGCCCTTTCTTCATTTTTAAATCTTTTTCTCCTTTAGTTTTTGCCCCACCACAATCTCCTGGTTTTGTTCCTACCTTAGTTATTATCACTTTTCAGTCCAATTTATCTTTTTCTTGTATTACGGACATAGAATGGTTTTGAGATTTCATCCTGGGTCCTGTTTTCTTCTTCTCTACTTTCTTCCTACATCAATCTCATGTCTTAAACCACAAATTATATATTCACTATGAATGCAAATCTAAATTTTATTCATTATTTTGAATGTTCATCAAAGACTCATCAGACACTTTAGGAAAATACGAAAAAGAAGCTTCTGGAAGCACAAAGAGTTTAATTCTGGAGAAAATAGTCAATGTAGGAAATAGATAACAAATTTTGGTAAATTAAAGGTTCTAACTGATCCATTAAAGAAATAAGAAAACTATTAAATTCATAAAATAAGAATAACATGTAATAATACAGAAGCAGTTGGGAAAAATGTATCAGAAATTATACTAAAGCTTATGAAATAAAAAAAAACTTGGTATAAGTACTGGATATACAAATAAAACCTGAAGAAATTATATGGGCGAAAATGTCAAGGGACCATCTTTGAAGGACAGTATTAAATCATAATGAATTCTGGCATAAAACTGTCCAGATACAAAAATGGTTTCACTACCTACTACCTGTTAAAATTTGAACAAACTATTATTATTGCTGTTAGCTGCTGTCAAGTGAATTCTGACTCATGATGTCCCCATGTGTTACATGATATAACTACTACATGGTGTTTTCCTGGCTGTAATCTTAATAGAAGCAGATTGCCAAGCTTTTTCTTCCACAGTATTGCTGGGTATGTTCTAGCCATCGACCTTTATAATTGTGTTTCGTTATATCTAAAATGGGGTTGCCAGTGGTAAAATATTAAGACATACTGTTGTGGGGTACCTCCGCCTGCATGTGGCTGTCAGTGTGTCAGCCCCAATAAACAACTCATTGTGTAACACTATCTCTTGGTTCTAACTCCTTGATCAGCCCCAAATTCTCTTGAACTCTCTAGGGGAGTTAAGTTGTAAATTCAAATTACTCAAGTGCTTTCCCTCAAGTCAATTTCTTCAAGTTCTAAATGTATTTTTTAATTTAGCACATCTTTGCACTGAGCCAGGCTTAAGCTACACTAATGTGTTTGCAATTTATGATAAATATATTAGAAAAATGTAATTTTCTTCTACTTCATGAGTGTTCCAAATTTTCTAGAATATTAGGTACCTTCTGTACTTATAATAAATTATAATTAAAAAAACTAAACTTAAACTTGGAATTCAATCCAATGGGTATTAAGAACTGATGAATTAAAACCACAAGTACTCAATATTTCATTCTCAAATATGATTCACCATTTTTAAACAGAGAACAAAAGGAATGTCTTTTTTCTACGTTTGCATATACTCCTAGCATAAGAAATGTTCACTTATACAGTATACCACTAAAAACACGAAACTTTATTTAATCAGATGAATAAGTAACTATTTGCATATAGAATGGAGTAATGAAAAATTTCAAAGGTAACAACAGCAACAACAAAAAAACCCTGTTTCTCTTACTAAATTAGGTTGTTCAAACCATATCTATAAAGAAATGTTTTCAAGATATGAATGCTAAAGTCAATGAAATCAATGAATTCAGGGAGCTCAGAGAGAAATTAATATTTTTAAAATTTTTAAATAATTTAGGTAAGCTTGTTCCTATTTGCTATTGATATTTTTCTTGTCATGAACATTTAATGATAGTTTTTCTCATTTTATGTCCATACACTTCTGCTGAGACTCTCATAAAGCACCAATTTTGACATAATTAAGTTATACATGCTCAGCTTCAAAGTAGTAGATTTTCACCTTCAGGACCTGCTTGCTCCTCATTACCGGCTTAGAAGAGACTGGGCATATTGTAATAGGTAGAATTAGACTGTGAGAAGAATTCTGTATAAAATACATATAAATGTCTGCTATGTTTTCCAAACATTACATTGATTGTCAATTCTTACATTAAAAACTAGAGCAATGGTTTTCTTAAAATAATATTTAAAACATGTGACTCTATACATTTCTGAAGTTTTTTCTAGTTCCTTAACACTGAACCAGTAGTAAAATCTATTAAACCCACTCCTCACTTATCTACTATTTTGTTTCCTGACATTTTCCATTTATGATTTGCCATTCATATTTATGAGTAGCAAAAAATCTACTTTCCAACTATTGTGACCATTGATGACATACGTCTGACAGTAACAAAAGCTGAGGTGTGAGGTGTCAAGAGTAACACTGACTGTGATGGTTAAAATTGTGTGTCAGCTTAACTGGGCCATGATTCTCAGTGGTTTGGCAGTTGTGTAATGATGTGATTTGGCAGTTACATAATGATATAGTCATCACCCATTTTTTGTGTTCTGATGTAGTCATCCTCCATTTTGACATAACATTGATTTTCAAATAAAGACCTGGTTTTTTTTACTGTAACCATGTCGATAAATGAGGAGAGGGTGTTTTGCTTGCAAGGGGGTAGAATACATTACAGGTAGTTTTTTTTTTTTAGGAATAGTATTTTGACTTTTTCAAAATTTTCTATTTATTTTTTCAGTTGCCTTTAAGTCTGCCAGTTTTCCATTTAAACTTAGTTACCATTATAAAAAAAAATTTTTTTTTTAAATGCACAATTAGAAATTAAGGACACAGGAAAGAGGCATGCTGTTTGGGTGATTGTACCCTGAAATTTCAAATCAATAATTCCTTAGTACTTGATTTAGTATATTTGTGCTTTACCAAAAGGCACACTAACCACACTAAAAGTTATGAACCAGGGGTCAACTTGCTGATAAAGAAATCTAATGTGTCTCACATGAGATACTCTGCAAGCAAGGATGCTGCACAGATGCCAATACAATGTTGTTGACAAGGGATAAATTTTTGCAGGCTTTTTCTGTAAAAATATCATGAATATATATATATATATGTTTAATGGATTTAAGCTCCCTTGAAGTCCATTCTTCTACTACTTAAGAGTACTGGGAATGATGTAAAATTCATCCAAAATCAAGCCATTTGAAAAGTGTTCACTTTTATTATCATACTTCCAACTGTGCTATATCTTCTAAGGAAAGCAAAAATGAATATTAAAAAACAAGGGAAAACAGTACCATACATGTATATTGTTTCTGTTTTTTACAGTAAATAACAAGACTCAGTAAGTGGTTTTAAATTATTTAGGCGTTTTTCTTCCCAACATCCAGAGCAATTCTTTATGGTCATGTACTACTTGTATTTTCCAGGAAATCTGAGTGTACACGAAGGAAAAAAAAATCAAGAAGGTATAAAGAAATGACCATGAACATATCTGTCAGATAACTTATTTCCAAGCAATAGAAACTCATTCTGACTAACCTAAATGTAAGTAGAAGTGTATGTTATACACTCTTCGACACACACACACACACGGACACACACAGGCAGGGAGAGACATATCACAATCCTACCAAAGAATTTAGGAGTCATAGATTTGAATGGAGGAAGAAGGATCAAATTTGGAAGAAATTCAGGAATAAGAATAATTTTAAAACCAAAATAGGGATAAGAAAACAACCATAGTTTACCAAGACCATTTCCCTACTCTACTCTACTCTAAGACACCAATATTAATAGACTCTGCCACCACTTACCACAACGAATCCTATCAGTCATTTTTGTCTTTGTATCTCTAGCTCCGTATACAAACTTCCTTGCAAAGCCATCTAACTGGCTGAACATGAGTCATGTGCACAAGTCCTTACTATAGACTCCCCACTTCGAGATTCTTGGTAGCAGGAAGTGTAATATTTCCCACCCGTCCCACAGACAATGGAGAAGTCCTCTAAATACAAGTGATGGTAGATTCCGGACAGCCAAGTAAAACACCAAAATGGTTATATACATTATAGTACGAATTATTATGAAAAAAAAGAAAATGGAAAAAAGACAACATAGATGTGTATTTTTACTGAGTAGAATTCACTTAACCTAAAACAATCCTTTTTTTAAAGTATAATATTCAGTGTTATTTGGTAAATTCTCAATGTTATGCCAATATCACCTCTGTCTACTACAAAAACATATCTATCGTTCCAAAAGAAAACTCCATACTCATTAACTAAAAAGCTAAAAAAAAAAGCTAGCCACATGCTTTTCGTCCTTAAAATCACTAATCTAATTTCTATCTAGAGATATGTACATACACATATTTTGTGTATTTCATATGAATGGACTGAGACAATATGTTGACTTTAGTGTCTGGCTTCTCTCACTTAGTATAATGTTCTGGAGGTTCATTCATGTTGTAGGACATATTAGTGCTTGGTTCCTTTTTCTGATTGAATAATATTTCATTGTATGTATATTCTACAATTTGTTTATCTGTTAGCCTGTTGATGGAAATTTGGTTTTTTTTTTTTTTTTCTTTTCAACTTTTGGCTATTGTGAATAGTGCTGCTATGAAATACATGTATAAGCATTTGGATACCTGTTACCAATTATTTTGAATATATACCTGGGAGTGAAATTGCTAAGTCATGTGATAATTCTGTTTAATTTTTGAAGAACTACCAAACTGTTTTCCAACACAGATTAACCATTTTGCATTTGCACCAGCAATGTATGATAATTTCAATTCCTTCAGATCCTCATCAACAGTTGCTATTTTCTGATTTTTGTCTTGTTTTGTTTTGTTTTTGATCATCATCCTGGTATACTTGAAATGGTATCTCAGTGTGGATTTGATTTGCATTTGTCTAATGACTAATGATGCTAAGCTGGTAATGTACTTGCTGGTAATCTATTTATCTTCCTTGAAAAGTGTCTATTCAATTCTTTACTCATTATTTAATTGGGTTGTCTTTTTGGTTGTTGAGTTTTAAGAATTCTTTACATATTCTGGATAATAGGTCCTAAACAGATATATGTATTGTCATCCATTCTGTAGGTTGTTTTTATGAATTGAATTATGTCCACCCCAAAATACGTTCTGTAAATCTTAACTCCTATACCTGTGGAATGGAAACCCTGGTGGTGCAGTGGTTAAGAGCTACGGCTGCTAACCAAAAGGTTGGCAGCTCAAATCCACTAGGCACTCCTTGGAAACTCTATGGGGCAGTTCTACTCTGTCCTATAGGGTCACTGTGAGTTGGAATAGACTCGACGGCAGTGCATTTTATTTTATTTTTTAATATCTGTGTATGAAATCCCATTTAAGAATATGGTTTTTGTTATGTTAATGAGGTCATATCTGTGTGGGGTGTGTCTTAAGCCAATCATTTTTGAGATATAAGAGAACAGATTAGGCACAGAAGCAAAGAAGCACAGATGAGGGAAAATACATTCCTTACCACATGAAGATTGCCAAGGAATGGAGGAACAGAAGCTGAAAAGGGACATGGACTTTCCCCTAGGGCGGACAAATAGAGTCAATGCTCTGAATTTGGGTTTCTAGCCTCTTTTTTTTTTTTTTTTTTAAACTATGAGAAAATAAATTTCTCTTCATTTGTTTGGTGACTTTGCAAACTGTTTTTATACTCTGTATTTCTTTTCATGAATTGTCATTCAAGCCTCTGTTCCTTCATCTAGTGGTCAGGCTGTGACCTGACAGAGATCTTCTTAGAAATATTACAATGCAAAAAAACCTCTCCTGGTCTTTGCAGATTGATTCTGAGCTAGGACACTCCTTCAGCACTTAGTGAGGCCACTACAACTCTACTTTAATCTTCACTTTCTGCTTCTGTGATGCCAAATGGTTAGCCAGACTTGTAGGCCTGGGATCCTCTCAGGTCTTTTCTGAGCACATATCCAGCCATATGCATGTGTGCTATACTCCAGATTCCCTGGTATATGCAATATCCCTTCTAAGCCCTAATTCCCCTAATTATCTTTGTACTCAGCTCTAGGCTTTTCAGTCTGTCTGCTGCTTGTTCCACCTGGAATCCTTTTCCCCAGGTGACTACGGATAGTATATAACTTTTATAATTTCAGAAGCCAATCCACATGGCAGTTGGGGGGAACAGGGTGAAGGGGAGTTGAAACAAAGGAGTCTTTCCACCAGTTCCTCAGGACACTTCCAGACAGGTCAGTGCGTACAACCTCAAGAATTCAAGAACAAGGCCTGAATTGCACCCTCAGAAACTAGCAAGCTGTAACAGGAATGTGAGTGGTCATCCCCTTGGCTATTGCTGACTTAGGAAATGGGAGTTTGTAGGCAGGAAAACAAAAATGTTGCAGTGCTGTCCTACTGAAATTTAGCAGTTTCTTTTTAATTAACCAACCCCCTGATTGTTGTTATGTTTTTAATTAGGTTTCAGAGTTCCACAAAAATTGATTCTTTCCAATTTTAGCAGCTCAATTGTTACCTCAGAAAGGGTAATCAATTCTTGAAGCTTCCTACTCTTCCATTTCCAGTGATGTCAGTCTAGATCAAAATTTAACTTCTCCAAAATTATAATCATTGAGGTAAGCACTCAGCATAGATAAAATCCATTTTATGGTGTCACAAAAATGCTCAGTTTCGTATACAAAAGTCCTTCCCTTACTCTTTCAACCATTGTTTATTCCTTGTCTTTTCTTTTAATTAGCACACCATACTCTCTTATGCATTCAACAGTATCATTTAAGCATGTACTATGTGCTAGGTAGTGTGCTAGGTACTGCAGAGAGGATTTCATCCCTGCTATCAATGAATTTGCAACTTAGCATGCAGCCAACACAATACTTTTAAGAATCCTGGAGAGCAATCTGGAAAATGAATTTATTTCAGGGAGAGGCTGCTGAAAAGACCAATACAGAAGTCTAAAGTATAACCTCTGGTATATAATGGTTTTTTGAGAAAAAAAATACACATATAATATTTTCTACTAATTTTACTCCATTATTTAATATAGGTATTAAACAAAGACCTAAACTTCTCCTACTGTATTATCCCAACCACTAAAATATATGCTGTTCTCAACACAGCAGCCTAGTGTGACAGATCGTTTTTCTTCTCTTTGAAGATTAAGACATACAATCATTAATAATCTAATTTTGTAACAGTTATTAATAGCAGAAGCATTTCAATTAACCATTTCTAAGGATTTGTTCCATAGCAAGTTCAATTAAGCTGAATTTCTATGAATAGAATATAGTTAGTATTTTAAAGCCTTTAAAAAGGTCACCTTTGACCATCTAACAAATGTTCTGCATAGAGATACTGATAATTTTAAGTCTATTTTATCTTTCACTTTCAAATGCCTAAATAAGTAGATAGATGTTTTAATTACAATCAAGCCTTCATTATTTGAAAAACAATGTCACATCCACAAACTGTGTTTTCAGGACACAATTCATTTATCTTTTATCATATGTTATAACTTGATTAATAAGTCATTAATAGAAGGTCCAGACTAAAAAATGTCTTCATAGAGTGTTGTCATTTCTCTGTCTCTTACCAGCAAATAACTCCATTTTTTGAGTGCAGAAATGTATAATATGACATGTCGAAATAGCTGGCATAAATATAGCTCCCATTGTATTTAGATGTCATATGTCCTGGAATCTTCAATTTATTTTGACAGTTACTATAGATGATATGAACAAGCAGTCTTGAGAGGAAAGCCAGGACAAGAGTCTATGTAAAAAGTATTACAGGCTATACTTGGGGAATATGGAATCTCTCACTTTTAGTTCAAGGACATAGCTATTTTTTTGTTTTGTTTTGTTTTTCCTCTCTTATCCAGTCTAGATATTTGACTCATGGCCAGTGATCCATTTAAAATGAATTGGTTTGGGTTATATCTTGACAGTAAATGTTCATATCTTAATAGATATTTCTCTGATAAGAAGTAATTAAACTCTTGTTCCCTATCTTGGTGAATAAGACAGAACCTGTACAAACATAGAACAAAAACTGTAGTTTTATTCTTAGTGTTCCTTCATAGATAAGGAAAAAGTTTGAATATACTTCCAGGTTGAAAAACTTGCCTTATTCATAGTGCATATTTTCTCAACCTCAGCATGTTACAAATAGAAATTTCCACTTCAAATTTATTGTCTATGTATCTGTAGCTATGTGTATTGTGCATTACAAATTTATAAATGTGTATCATATGTAATGTATCTTATTGTTACATTCTCTTATAGTGTCACAAAATCATAAGAGAGGCAGGAATCAAAAACTTCAAGTTTAGCTGCTCTATCAAAGGGCATACCTTAATACTAGGGAAATAATCACACATCCTTGAGTTTATAGAGATGATTTATTGATCAAATTTAACCATAAAATCCACTGTTAATCAGTTAATAATAAATGATTTTATTTCACTCAAAGAATAAAAAGCAGTTTGGCCATATATGAAATGTATAGAAATACTTTATGATGCTGTCTGCTTCCATTATATGGATGACGTTGCAACTTTTACTTACATGTAATTCAAAGAAGTACATATTAATAGATAAATCATTTCAAATCCTTTATGCTTGCTTTGTGTTATTTATCCAATTGTTAAATTAACAGCAGATATAATAAATACTTTCTGTCAAAAGAATATGCATACACACATGCACGTATATATGTACATATCAAACCAAACCCATTGCCATCGAGTGGATTGCAACTCATAGTGATCCTATAGGATAGAGTAGAACTGCCCCATACAGTTTCCAAGGAATGCCTGGTGAATTTGAACTGCCAACCTTTTGGTTAGCAGCCATAGCTCTTAACAACTATGCCACCAGAGATTCCTATGTACATATAATGGAGTTAAAAAGGCCAGTTGTTTGAAATAATTCATTTTGGATAGATTAGGAGCCCTCATGGCACAGTGGTTACAGAGTTACAGCGAGCTATGGTTGCTAACCAAAAAGTGACCAGTTTGAATCCACCACCTGCTCCTTGGAAACCCTATGGAACAGTTCTACTCTGTCCTATAGGGTTGCTATGAGTCAGAATCAAGAAGACAGCAAAGGATTTTTGTTGGTGTTCTTGTTGTTTTTGGATTCACTATTTTACATAACAGTTTAAAACTTAGATCAGAGAAAAAGTTACTTCAAATTAATTATTCAGAACAATCTTTTGAAAATAAAGAAAAATATTTGAAAAGTATGTTAAATCATATAGTTTTAAGTACATGAAAATGTAAGGGTATTATTCTTTTGTGATAAATGGAAAAAGACTTGATTTTTTTAAACTCTGGATGAAATTTTTCTGATTTTATTTGGAAGGCAGATTTTTTATTATTTATTATCAGGGAACAATAAGATAAAAAAAAATGATTTGGTGAAATAGAGGCCAAACATTTGGTCAGATACAAGAAATTGTGGTTACATATAGCAATAATAAATAGGAGTGTATGCTGCTCATTACATGTTCATCAACAATATGAATGAAAATCTTTCAAGGCAAAAATACGATAAAATTTTGCTTTTTCAAATTGATGTATAACTTTAAAATATTGCTAATAATATATTGAAAGAAATTTTGCAAAATATTTGTCTTGTTTTTTTTGCTGGGTTTCTTCCGTTTGGTTCCCATTCATAGCGACCCTATGTACGACAGAACAAAACACTGCCCAGTCCTAGACCATATTCACAATATTTGCTATGTTTGAGCCCACTGTTCTTTGAGGGTCTTCCTCTTTTTCACTAACAATCTACTTTACCAAACATGATGTCCTTCAGGGACTGATACTCCCTGACAACATGTCCAAAGCACTTGAGATGAAGTCTTGTAAACCTTGCTTCTAAGGAGCATTCTGGCTGTACTTCTCGCAAGATAGATTTGTTTGTTATTCTGGCAATCCATGGTATAGTCACTATTCTTCACCAACACCATAATTCAAAGCTGCAATTCTTCTTCCATCTTACTTATTCATTGTCCAGCTTTCCCATGCATGTGAGACAGTTGAAAATAACATGGCTTGGGTCAGGTGAACCTTAATCCTCAGTGATATCTTCGCTTTTTAACACTTTATAAAGGTCTTTTACAGCAGATTTGCCCATCGAAATACGTCATTTCATTTCTTGACTGCTGCTTCCACGGGCATTGATTGTGGATCCAAGTAAAACCAAATGGTTGACAACTTCAACCTTTTCTCTATTTATCATGATGTGGCTAATTGGTCCAGTTGTGAGGATTTTTGTTTTCTTTATGTTGTGACTTGATCCTCACTGAAGACTGTAGTCTTGATCTTTATCAGTCAGTGCTTCAAGCTCTCTTCGCTTCCAGCAAGCAAAGTTGTGTCATTTGAATATAACAGGTTTGAACTGAGTCTTCCTCCAATCCTGATGCTCTGTCCTTGTTCAGTCTAGCTTCTCAGATTCTTTGCTCAGCATACATATTACGGAAGTATTACATAAGTTGAAAGAATAAAACCCTGAAATACACCTACTTGATTTTAAACCATGCAGTATCCCTTGTTCTGGTCGAACAACTGCCTCTTGGTCTATATATATGTTCCTCATGAGCACAATGAAGTATTCTGGAATTCCCATTCTTTGCAACGTTATCCATAATTTGTTACGATCCATATGGTCGAATGACTTTGCATAGTCAATAAAACACAGGTAAACATCTTTGTGTTATTCTCTGCTTTCAGCCCAGATCCTTTTTATATCAGTAGTGATATCCCTCATTCTACACCGTCTTCTGAATCTGGGTTGAATTTCTGGCAGTTCCTTGTCGATGTACTGCTGTAAGCTTTTTTTAAATGTCTTCAGAAAAATTTTACTTGTGCATGATATTGTTTGAAAATTTCTGATATCTGTTGGATCACCTTCCTTTGGAATGGGCACAAATATGGATGTCTTCCAGTCAGCTGGCCAGGTAGCCGAATTTCTTGACATAGACAAGTGAGCACTTCCAGCATTGCTTCTGTTTGTTGAAACATCTCACTTGGTATTCCGTCAAATCCTGGAGCCTTGTTTTTTACTAATGTGTTCAGTGCGGTTTGGACTTTCCCTTCAATACTATTAGGTATTGATCATATATTACCTCCTGAAACGGTTACATAGGCTCATTCTTTTTAGTACAGTGACTTCGTCTTCTTTTGATGCTTCCTTAAGTGTGTAAATACATTTTTCATTTGAGTTACTTTTACAAATGCTTCTGTCCCAAAGTACACCCTGTTAGAAATTATACTTTCTTTTTTCCTGCATGATACGGTTTGAGATAAGCATTCTCCTCATCTCCACTCTGTAGATAGCACAGATGAGGTGCTTAGAGCTAAATAAGCATAGATCTGTCATTATAACAGTATAAATTCTTCTGTCTTCCTTGTTTTATTTCCTATCATTTTATGTCTAACTGACACGGCATACACTAGTATTTGAAAAGACCTAAATTTCCATTTTATCAGCATGATAGTACGTACCTAGTCACAAAGGCATAAGTATAATGAATACATCATTGAAGGTGAAGTTATTCATAAGTAAAGTGAGTATATTTTACCACCCTCAATGAGAATAGTCAATGCCCTAGCCTCAATGCTTCAGTGAATAGCATATATGAAGACGGATGAGAATAGTTCCTCTAACCAAATACTGTATGTCAAAAAATCCACAGGGCAAAGAAACTGTGCTCTAAATAATGAGACACTTGTGCACATAATGGTCTCAGCTGCCATTTATACTGAAGTTAGATTTGTATTTGGTAGAGGCAAAAGTTCCTGTTCATGCATCTGCAAACTCATTTGCACAGAAAAATGTCTATAAGTATAAAGGATGTATTGAAGTCATATCCGTGAATTAGTTCCTAAAAAACATTCCAAGAAGAACAGGAAAAGTAACCTATATACCAAATCAGAACCATTTCTTTGAGAAGAAGAGAACTTATCTACCAAAGATGGAAAAAATTGAAAATATATTGGAAGAACTTCTCACTTATATAAACCCCTAATTTTTATAGGAATAGAATTTTAAGAGTACAATTAATATTTTTCCTTTGAGTCTTAGAGAGCCTTCAGTTAATTGTTTAATGCATAAATGAGATTTAACACTATTCCACTTCCTTCAAAAAATATTCCCTGGAGCCATGTGGCTGAAACCTTACTGTTTTGAATGTATGTTATATCATATTTTCTAATTTTATGTTTTTAATTAAAAATATTATCAAGGTAGCTTGTGTGGAATAAATGTGGTACATGTTTTATGGCATATTTGACAGGTATTTATCAAAAAATCTGCACTCACCTTATATTGTTATTAATTATGAAAACCTGTTTAAGCAAAAACCTTATTCCACATTTCACAAAGAAACTTTCTCATAAACGAGCACAAGAAATTTTCATTATGAGCTTGTTTAAGACATTGAAATATGTTTGATTAATTTTGAATATTTAACTAAATAATAAACACTTCTATTCACAGTCCTTTAGTGAACAATAAACACCTGATTCTTCACATATATATTGCCAAATAGACAATGGTATGTTGTTATTGTTAGCCGCTATCCTGCCAGTTCTGACTTATAGTGACCCTATGCACAGCAAAAGGAAACACAGCCCAGTCCTGTGCCATCCTCACAATAGTTGTCATGCTCAAGCTCATTGTTGCAGCCACTGTGTCAATCCATCTCATTGAGGGTCTTTCTCTTTGTCACTAACCCTCTACTTTACCAAGCATGATGTCCTCCTCCAGGGACTGGTCCCTCCTGATGACATGTCCAAAGTATGTGAGATGTAGTCTCACCATCCTTGCTTCTAAGATGCATTCTGGCTGTACTTATTTTGGCAGTTCATGATATATTCAATATTCTTTGCCAACACCACAATTCTAAGGTGTCAATTCTTCTTCAGTCTTCAGTCTTCCTTATTCATTGTAGAGCTTTCACATGTATATGGGGTGATGGACTCAAGCCTGTGCCGTCAAGTTGATTCCAACTCATAGTGTCCCTGTGGGACAGAGTAGAACTGCCCCATATGGTTTCCAAGGAGGGCTTGGTGGATATGAAATGCTGACCTTTTGGTTAGCCAAAAACCCAGTGCCGTCGTGTCAATTCCGACTCATAGTGACCCTATTAAAACAAAACAAAAAAAAGATGACTTTGGTTAGCAGCGGTAGCTTTCAACCACTGCACCACTAAGATTTCTGGTGATGGGACAGGGTGTCTCAAATTTTAAATTCAAAATTATGTTCCATATCTTGTGTTATGTATTTTATGTTTATCAATTTTCAAAAAATAACAATATCTACCATTGTCTTAGTGACTTTTTTCCAGAAATCTATAGCAGAACTTGAGGTTTTGTAGTAGGTTTGACATGATGAAGAGAAAAAAGATATACTTTAGCCTACTGGGGATATCCTAGTTAGTCAATTCATTAAAGATTTGTGCTTTGTTGATATTTGTCAGGGTACGTTTATGCAATGGGGATACACAAATACATAAGCTATGTTTCAGCAAAGAGTTTACTTTTTATTTATTTATTAATAAAAATGGATATATATTGCAATCCATTAAAAAAAATACTAAGATTATATACTGTGAATCTCCTATTTGAAGAAATTTTGTGAAGTACCGATTTGACGGTTGATGTGGAAAGTTCCTATTCATTTTGGAAAATTAATGTCTGAGGGAAATTCCAAAGAAACACAAAAGACCTGACCTCTTATTGGTAGGACTCAGTTATGACAAAATGTGAGAGCTATGGAGTATGCATTTGTAATGAGTATCCAAAAGACCTTTGAGTAAATAGTGGGAAAAGTCAGGAGCTGTGATCTCATTGATCTTAATTCAAGAGTTGACAGAAATTCTGTGCTATTTACAATAAAATAAAGCTCAGGAGATTTGAGTCAGCCCATCCTTGCATTGAGCTCATTACTATGTGAAGAGTTTCTCTTCTTATAATTCAGGTTAACTCCTGAATTTTAGTTACTGTCATTACTCCTCACCTCTGAGGTGTATGGACATATGTTCAGATAAATTTAGAACTAGAAGGGCTTATATATATTATAAACCTAAGACTAACTCTTTAGAGGACACTTTGGATGAAATATTTTTCGATAACTATGTGATTCAGACACCTAAACCACTTATGGAAACATAAGAAAATACAGAAGAGGGATTCCATTCACACACCAAAGGTGATCCTGAAAACTAAAACCCATTGGAGTTGTGTCAACTCTGATTCATAGCTACCCTGTAGGACAAAGCAGAACTGCCCCACAGGGTTTCCAAGGAGTGGCTGGCGGATTTGAAAACAGCTATTCAAATACCAACAGGGACTTTAGAGCTTATCTCATTTAAAACCACAGGAAGATAAAACCACATGATGGTAAAAGGACCGAGAAATTGTAGTACTCACCTATCTAGAACATAAGGTGATATAGGAGGGCATATAAAAAAATCAATAAGCCCCTGCCCTACACCAATTTACCTATGCACAGTTTTTGTTTGGTTCTTATCTCCATCTCAGTAAAACACTCATGCTTAGTTATTGGTTAATCAATTTTAAAAAGTATCATTTGAAGATGAAATTTCTGTTCACATATTCCATATCTCAGCTACCCCACCCAGATATATAGGTTGCTTTAAAAATTTTTTTGTAGTTTAATAGTATAATTAAATCTCTCTCTTTTAATATTTTTCTTATAGTCGACATCACTTGATTTCTGTTTTCCTGCTCTATACTTTCCAACTTCTATCAACTTTATGCTTACACTTTCTTGTCAAAGTTGTTAGTATTTTTATTTTGTGTGGTTACTATAGTTAAGATTTCAATGCTTTGTCTATAAGTTTATTCTAAAACTTAAAAACAAATACACGGTATATAAAATTTTATACATTGACCTGTAAATTCAGTAAAGAGCAATTACCGTAATTTATATTTCATTTTCAGAGCTTAGAATGTCACAATCTTCTGTTTTATTTAAAAGATATTATTATTTTTTTTAATTCAAAAATGGAATGAATTTTACATGTCCTGGATTCTGCCATATCATCTTTTACAGTGGAGACACATAGTTATGGGAAAGATAATGGTGCTTAAAAATCCAAAATGCTATTATGGACTCCTTGCTAAAGTTAGGGTATAAGGGGTTCAGATGATAAATGGATCCTGATTGAAATTTGCCTCACAGAAGTTTTAATTGCTCCATGGTAACATGCTATGGTAATATGCTGAATTTTTAATTAGTAAGAATATACTTAGAAACAGGTAAACCTCTCATGTTAGTACCTTGGCCTAAAGAGAAAGAATCGTTGTGGTAAGAAAGGTAAAGCAGAAAATTTTAAAACTGCCCCCAAAGCCAAACTTATTTAATAAAGTAAATCAGGAGCAAAACAATATTCTACACAGAAAAAAAGAAATTAGCGTACTCCTCAAAGACAAATAAGTAGGGTGGTATTACTCATCATAATTTCACTTAATATGCCACTATAAAAACCCCAAAACCCGGTGCCATCATGCCACTATAGTCCATGCAAAAAACAGATGGATTATTGTAGATAACAGTGTATTTACTGTAAATTTAACCAAATGTTATCCTCAATAGCAGCTGGAGTGTCAGATATGTCATATTTACTAGAAAAGATTAACAAAGTATCTTAGGCTGGATTCTCAAGAGAAGCAAAACCAGTAAAGCATATAAACGATAGATAGATAGATAGATGATAGATAGATAGATAGATAGATAGATAGATAGATAGATAGATAGATAGATAGATAGATGATAGATAGATAGATAGATAGATAGATAGATAGATAGATAGATAGATAGATAGATAGATAGATAGATAGATGATAGATTGATTTATAACAAGGAGATGGCTCATGCAGCTATAAATGCTGGAATGTCCTAACTCTGTAGGTGAGGATAGAGGTTTCTCCTGATGCACATAGCCACAGGGGCTGGCAAACCCAAGATCAGCAGATTAGAGTGCAGGGCTGTTGTTCACAGGCTGTGACTGTCAACAAATTCTAAAGATCAATAGGCAAGACCACAGGTAAGCTGCTAGCTCAAATCTCAAAAACCAGAGGTCAGATGAACGGGAGGCAACTTGAGGATCCAGAACCAGCAAAAGCCTACAGCCTTGCCAGAATATCCCCTTATATTCAATGCAGTCTGCACGCACAAGGAAACTCCCTTTCCACTGATTGGCTATTCACAGCAGATCCCATCATAGAGGTGATCACGTAATATCCATTCTCATCAGGGAATTGATCACAGCATCATAGGACTATCAAATCACTGAGAATCACTGCCCAGCCAAGTTGACACACAACCTTAACCATCACACACAGCAACTAACACTTGATACACAGCTATTGACCCCCAAAAATGTGTTCTTTTTAATATGCATAAAGAAGAAGGACTAAAAGCAATTCACATTCACCTGAGACAGACAGGAGTGCACATTTACAGTCTTACCCGTGTTCTGTGTCCAATCTCTATGTGCCAACCTAGTTCACAGGAACCCTGATGATTTGGATATTCAAAGGTCATCAAAGTGGTCAATTATACTTATGATATAATGTTATTCAGGACTAGTGAGCAAGAAGTAGATAGTGTTCTGGATGTGGGAGATTAAACTCCCTAAAAATTTAGGGCCCTTGTCATATTGGTGAAATGTTTAGATGTCTAGCGTGTGGGGACCCATAGAAACATCCTATGCAAGACAAAGGACAAACCATTACACACTACACTCTCCCCCCTCAAAAAGAGGCATAATGCTTGGAAGTTGTTTACAGATTTTGGAGTTAGCACATTATTCTTTTGGGAGTACTGCTCAGCCATTTAGAGAAAGAGAGTCTTCTTCTACAAGTTTAGGTTGTAGTATAAGATATCCTCTGTTTGAATCATATAAAACATAAGATTCCCTGTTTCTAGAACTATCTGTGGAAGATAAGGATGCTATATTTAATTTCTAGAAAACTTTGATAGAAGAATCTCAGTGCAAGGTACAAGGGAGTTCAATAAATACTGAAAGCCTGACTATGGTACATCGAGTACCTGTGTTACCAGAGCTGCGCATCGTGAGCTAAACATTGCCTGATCCACCATTTCATAAGGTGAATCAGGCACTTCTATATTTTGTAAATGGTCTATTTGAGCTCAGGGTTAATAGGGTATAAAGAATATACAAGGTGATCCAGACCCCTTTGTCATATCATATGCTGATTACTTCTATTGAACTGAACCTGGTACCTCGCCCCAATTCATAATTATAGTTCTGTTGGAGCAGAGATGGATGCTATGACCAGGTGACAAAGGAGAAAAAATACAGGGCCTGGTTCACAGGTAAGTCATCTCAATATATTGGTAAAGCAGAATTGGTCTTAGAAGACAATGGTTAGAGAAATCCTTCCAGTGGGCAGATTTTCAAGTGGCATATATAGTTATCAATTTTATGTGAAAAGAGAAGTAGCCTAGCCTTAGGTAGAAATATATGTAGAATACAATTCCAAAGTGGTAGATGAAATACTGGACACAAAATAGCCTAGGAAGAGGCATGTGAATGAATTTATGAGAGTGGGTGTGTTAGCTATCTAGTGCTGCTATAATAGAAACACCACAAGTGGATGGATTTAACAAAGGGAAATTTATTTTCTCACAGTCTAGTAGGCTAGAAGTCCAAATTCAGGGTGTCAGCTCCAGGGGGAGACTTTCTTTCTCTATGGGCTCTGGAGGAACGTCCTTCTCATCAATCTTCCCCTGGACTAGGAGATCCTCTGAGCAAGAACCCCAGGTCTAAAGGATGCACTCTGCTCCCATTGCTTCTTTCTTAGTGGTATGAAGTCCTGCTCTCTGCTTACTTCCCTTCCTTTTCATCTCTTGAGAGATAAAAGATGATGCAGGCCACACTCCAGGGAAATTCCCTTTACATTGGATCAGGGATGTGACCTGGGTAAGGGTGGTATTACAATCCCACCTTGATAGTCTTTAAAACTAATTTGCAATCACAAAATGGAGGACAATCACACAGTACTGGAAATCATGGCCTAACCAAGTTGACATGTATTTTGGGGGGATAATATTCAACCCATGATAGTGGGTATAAAGTATATGGATCTTTGCTTCCCACATGAATGTCCACCAGAAAGTAATCTCCGCATAGAAAATACTAAACAACCAAGTGGGGAGAATGTCTTGTCTGATAGTTATCACCCAGCCTGTTTTCTGTCACACTGGTGCTAGCACAATGGACTCATGAATAGAGTAATCCAGGGGCAGGAATAAAATCTTTGTACTAGCCCAACGTGCTGGGCTTCCAATGGCCAATGACAATTTCTATCTAAAGCAGATACTGAAACTTGAAGCTTGACCCTTAGAGGAGACAAAAGAGGCAACTTGGGAAAGTTGATTAAATTGGATTCCTTCCACAATAGAAAGGGAACAACATACCTTCGAGGAGACTAATACATATTCCAGATATTTGTATTCACCACTTGCAATTCCTTGGCCAGCACCACTAGCCCATGCTCACAGTGTCCAATTTGCTGATATAGAATCCCACATAGTATCACTTTGGGCCAGGCAGCCTACTTTCTGACAGAGGATATATGACAATGGATACATGTTTAAATGACCTTCTTCTGGTCCTATCATATATCTAACCCTTCTGCACAAAAAGAGAAAAAAAAAAACATTGTCATCAAGACACGAATAAAAGAACAAAATGGATGTCAGAGAGTAGATAAAGTGAAAGGAAGAAATGATGAAGTCAAAGAGCCAAACAGAAGATTTCAAAGAACAGTTTGAGAAGACAAAGTCTTATTATGAAATCTGCAAAGACCTGGAGATAGAAAACCAAAAGGAAGAACATTCTCAGAATTTCTTAAGTTGAAAAAAACTGAAGGAAAAAGTTCAATCCTCGAGTTGCAGTATTGAGGGATTCTGTGGGGAAAATATTAAAGGATGCAAGAAGCATCAAAAGAAGATGGAAGGAATATACAGAATCACTATGCCAAAAACAATTGATTGACGTTCATCAATTTCAGGAGGCACCGTATAATCAGGAACTGATGGTCCTGAAGGAATAGGTTCAAGTTTCAATGAAAGCATTGATTAAAGACAAGAATCCAGGAATTGAAGAAATACCAACTGAGATTTTTCAACAAATGGCTACAGCACTGGAAGTGCTCACTCATCTATGCCAAAAAACTTGGAAGAGAGCTACCTGGCCAAGTGATTGGAAGAGACATATTTATGCCTATTCCAAAGAAGGTGATCCAACCGAATGCAAAAATTATCAGACAATATCATTAATATCACAGGCAAGTAAAATTGTGCTGAAGATCATTCAAAAGCAGTTAGAGCAGTAAATTGACAGGGAACTGCCAGAAATTCAAGCTGGATTCAGAAGAGGACATGAAACAAGGGATATCATTGATGAGGTCAGATGGATCCTGGCTAAAAGCAGAGAATACCAGAAAGATGTTTACCTGTGTTTTATTGAGCACGTAAAGGCATTCCACTGTAAGGATCATGACAAATTATGGATAACAATGAGAAGAATGGTAATTCCAGAACACTTAATTGTGCTCATGGGGTGCTTGTACATAGATCAAGAGACAGTGGTTTGAACAGAACAAGAGAATACTACATGGTTTAAAGTCAGAAAGGGTGTTCATCAGGGTTGTATCTTTTCACCATACTTATTCAATCTGTACACTGAGCAAATAATTCGACAATTTGGACTATATGAAAAAGAATGGGGCATCAGAATTGAAGGAAGACTTATTAACAACCTTCATTATGCAGATGACACAACCTTGCTTGCTGAAAGTGAAGAGGACTTGAAGCACTTACTGATGAAGATCAAAAACCGCAGTCTTTTGTATGGATTACCCCTTAATATAAAGAAAACAAAAATCCCACAACTGGACCAATAAGTAATATCATGATAAACAGAGAAAAGATTGAAGTTGTCAAAGATTTCATTCTACTTGGATCCACAATCAACACTGATTGAAGCAGCAGTCAAGAATTCAAATGATGATTTGAATTGGGCAAATCTGCTGCAGAAGGCCTCTTTAAAGTGTTAAAAAGCAAAGATGTCACTTGAAGACTAACCTAACGTGTGCCTGACACAAGCCATTGTGTCTTCAATCGCCTCATATGCATGTGAAAGCTGGACAATAAATGAGGAAGACTGAAGCAGAATTGATGCCTTTGAATTGTGGTGTTGGCAAAGAATACTGAATATACCCCGGACTGCCAAAAGAAAGAATGAGTCTGTCTTGGAAGAAGTACAGATAGAATGCCCCTTAGAAGCAAGGATGACTAGACTACGTCTCATATGCTTTGGACATGTCATCAGGAGGGCTCAGTCCCTGGAGAAGGACATCATGCTTGGTAAAGCAGAGGGTTAGAGAAAAAGAAAGATCTTCAATGAGATGAATCAACACAGTGGCTGTAACGATAATGGGCTCAGGCATAACAGAGATTGTGAGGATAGCACAGGACAGTGCAGTGTTTCGTCCTGTTGTACATAGGGTTGCTATGAGTCGGAACTGACTTGATGGCACATAACAACAACAACAACAGATAAGACTTTATGACATAATATAAAATCGAAGTTTAGATCCAGAGCCCAGAGGATTCACTATGGCCCCTCTTGGTGCTTTCCCATCTGTTACTAATTAAGAATGGGCAATTGCAACAACTACAACCTACAGATGTTTGCAAAAAATATTGAATATACCATGGACTGCCAGAAGAATGAACAAATCTGCCTTAGAAGAAGTACAGCCAGAATGCTCCTTAGAAGCGAGCATGTTATCAGAAAAGACCAGGCCCTGAAGAAGGATATCATGCTTGACAAAGTAGGTCAGCAAAAAAGAGGAAGACCCTCAACCAGATGAAATGACATGGTGGCTGGAACAATGGGCTCAAACATAGTAATGATTGTGAAGGTGGCACAGGACCAGGCAGTATTTTGTTCTGTTGTACATTGGGTCATAGTGAGTCGGAACTGACAAGCTGACACCTAACAACAACAATAACACAGCCTAATAAGAGCACAGTAAACAAGATCTCCAATTTCTCAAGAATGAAGGCTTGATTTTCCCAATAAACAAATGACCTAAACCAGCAGATGTGATAATCTAGAGAAGTGAGTCTGGAATGGAAGGTATAGGTTGTTGATGTTGTTGTAGTTAGTTGCCATTGAGTTGTCTCCAATTCATGTTGACTTTAAGTATAGGAGAGGTATGGAAATTAGGACCTTATGACCAACTGCAGCAATAGGGGTGGTAGCTTATCCGATTCTTTTTTCTTTTAAGAAACCATGATGAAGCCATGTGAAGAATCAATGACTATTGAGCAAATCAGAGCAAGCCTGACTTAACAGCAAAATTGACCCCCAGTAATCTACTCAATAAATATCTCTTTTTTTATTGTTTTTTTTTTCTCTCCAGTCTCATTTCTGGAGCCATGGTGGTGCAGTGGTTAAGACCCTAGGCTGCTAACCAAAAGGTCAGCAGTTCGAATCTACCAGCTGCTCCTCAGAAGCACTATGGGGCAGTTCTATTCCATCCTATAGGATTGCTATGAGTTGGAACTGACTCAACAGCAACTGGTTTGTGTCTCATTCCTATGCTCCTTTACCATCACCAAACCAAACCAAACCAAACCATATTCACTGCTTTTGAGTTGATTCTGACTCATCACAACCCTATAGGACAGAGTAGAACCACCCCATAGGGTTTCTAAAGCTGTAAATCTTTACGAAAGCAGTCTGGTACTTCTTTCTCGTGTGAAGTGACTGGTGGATTTCGAACTGCTGACCTTTCAGTTGGCAACCAAGTGCTTTAACCACTGCACCACCAGGGCTCCTCTTCCTTACCCTATCACTTCCCAAATAAACATTTTACACTCAAATTCTGCCACCAGGAAGGCTTCTGGGATACTTTAACTTAAGGCAAAGTTCGTGCTTTACACCTTTTTAAAATGATCTTTCCTGAGTGACATTAACCTAAATCCAATCATATTTTCTAAATCCAAAGGAATTATCTTCAGGTAATTTCCCCTCCCACACAAATCTTGCTTTAATGCTTCCAACCCAAGTAATATTGCTATCCTTTAAAAATCTATGACATTAATTGTGACACATATTTGGTTTTTCATAAACAAATATTACCCTGAGTTGTATATTTTTGTTTGTTTATGAGTCTACTGGCTTTTTTCCCCAAGATTGTATCTCTTTATAATGTCACCTACACATAATTGGTAATCAAAAAGTTCTTGGAGTATTGATGAAATTTTGTTGCTTTTGTTGGACCTTTTAGCCAAAGCCATTGCCATCAAGTTGATTCTGGCTCATAGTGACCCTTGAGGACAGAGTGGAACTGCCACATAGGATTTCCAAGGCTGTAATTCTTACAGAAACAGACTGCCACATTTTTTTTCCCCATAGAGAGGCTGATGAGATTGAATAGCTGAACTTTCGGTTAACTGCAACACTAGGACTCCTCTGTTGGACCTTTAGATAATGCAAATCTCTCCCTTGTAATTGTATAGATAGCATCTCCTACTCTTAGTATGATGATCTGAAGTTCTAAATAATTGATGGGTTCTAAGGCTAATGAGGAGCCCTGGTAGCACAGTGGTTAAGAGCTTGACTGCTAACCAAACAATCAGCGGTTCAAATTCACAAGCTGTTCCTTGGAAACGCTATGGGGCAGTTCTACTCTGTCCTATAAATTTGCTATGAGTCTGAATCGACTCAATGGCAACTGGTTTTTTGTTTGTTTGTTTAAGGCTAAGGTGGTCTGATAGATGAATAGCCAGTACTACATCTCTGTTCTCTCACCCTTATATAGTAGGTTTGTGAATATTTTTTTCTATTATGTTTCTCCTATCTGCAGAAATGTGTAGGACCTATATAAGTCAGCTTCCTAGTATCAGTTCATATAAAAAAGTTAATACCTGAAGAATACTCTTTGAAAATGAGAATCAACGTGATTATTCTATAGTGTCTCTATTATTTTTCTATTGCTGCTGAATTACCTCAAACTTAGTGGTTTAGAATAAGACTTAAAACAACACTTAAAACACTATTTTGTGGCCATCTAAGATACAACTATTGTTCTCTACTCATACGGAGCAAAAGGGAATGAAAGAAATCAAAGCTTTAAAGAAGAACTAGTCCACAGGACTAAAAGCCCACGTGAGCCATGGTCTCTTCTAACCTACGACCAGAAGAACCAGATGGTGCCCAGCTATCACTACTGACCATTCCAACCAGGTACATAATAGAAGGTCCCAGATAGAATGGGAGAAAAATGTAGAAGAAAATTCAAATTCTTAAAAAGTGCCAGACCTGCTAGACTGATAGAGACTAGGGGAACCCCAGAGACTATCACCCTAGGATACCCTTTGAACTTGGAACTGAAGCTATTTCTGAGGTCACCTTTCAGCCAAATAACAGACTGGCTTACAAAATAAACAATATCACCCATGAGCAATGTGCTCCCTTAAGCAAGCAACTCTATGAGACCAAACAGTCAGCATTTACCCAAAAGCAAAGATAAGAAGTCAAAGAGGAGAAGGGAAGCTAGATCAATGGAAACAGAACAAACAGAATGGACATAATGAGGATACTGACACATTGTGAAAAATGTAACCAATATCATGGAAAAAATTTTATAAAATTGCTAAATTGGAATCTAATTTATTGTATAACTTTTCATCTAAAGCACAGTAAAGTATTATTTAAAAAAAAAGACTATCTTACATTTCCGAAGGTGAGAAATGCAAAATGGGTCTTGCTATGTTAAAATCAAGGTGTCGATGAAGCTGCATTCCTTTTGGAAGCTCTAGGAAAGAATCTCTTACCTTATCTTTTCCAGTTTCTAGAGGTTACCTACATTCCTTGCCTCATAACCCCTCCCTTCATCTTCAAATTTCCCTGTAATCGTGACCACAAATTCTGCCTCCCTCTGACAATTTAAAAGACCCTTGTGATTACATTGGGCCCATCAGGATAATCCAGGATGATCTTATTTTAAAGCGAACTGATTAACAACCTTAATTTCATTTGGAAACTTACTTCCCCATTGCTCTGTAACATAACATTTCTAAGGCTCTGTAGAACATGGGCATATTTGTGAGGTTCTTATTCTGCCTACCACAGTCTCCATTTCTCCATAATACTGATATTCTAAGAACTAATTTTAAACAGCATTATTCCTTAATCATTAAAATAGTTTTAATTAGATTTTAATTGCAAACTTGTAGTAGGAATTGATAATTGGTTTTTACAAACATGCTACAACAATTTCTGCAAATATCATTTAAAACTATACTTCTCTTTCCCACTGTGCTGAACAATTACATGTACAAGTCACAACGAATTTACCAGTGTAGGTGTCTTCCTTAGTCCATAAACCAACATCCTAGTGCATAAATTGGTGAAGTGAGCAGCACCTTTATAAACCTCACATTTAAAGTGTTTATTTGTTCTCTCAAGCTTTATAATAACCTCCATGATAAATTTTAAAAACATGCTCCCTAGCCTAGATCTTCTAGAAAACAGAACATGAGGCAAGGAGAAAGTGTGGCACCTTATCCAAGTTCAGGAATATAGGGGCAACCCAGCTTAGGTCTGATGCCCACCAAGAGAGAGAAAGTCAAGGAAATCCAAGAAGGCTCACATTTGTGTACAACACTAGCCTATCTGGTTTCTACTTTTCATTGCTCAATTAAACTCTAAGCTAATTCACATACCTTGCATTTTTCTCTGAGTCTTTAAGCCAAGGACTTCACAAAATTATTAACTTTAGCCTTTGCAAAACAATGTGCCAATAAATTTGTGTTTGCTGCAAAATAAGCTCTTTTATTCTCTGAAAAGAGTCCTTTTCTCAATAGGCATATTAAAAAAAATTTTTTTTTTAAAGGAAGGAGCAATTAGCCTAAGAAGAGGTTTCATGTATCCATTAAAAACAATATTCTCTTAGTGTCTAGTATATGAAAAGTACTGTTTGAAAGCACTACATATATGGTAGAACAAAAACAAAATCTCTGCCCTCTGAAAATATGCCTTTAGAAATTTGTAAGTTATAAGGAATTTACTTTTATTCTGAGTAACATGGGGTGTAATCGAAGTAATTGAAGGGTAGAGGAGTACCATTATAACTTATGTTTTTAAAAATTCACGGATGGCTCTGGCTGCTCTGTGCAAGACAGACTAGACAGAGGTAAGGGCAGAGGTGGAGAGAGCAGTAAGGAGGCTCTTGCCATTATCCAAAGAAATGATAGATTGTACCAAGATGGCAGTGGTGGAGATGATGACAAATGGTCAAATTCTCAAAACGTCTTTTTTTTTTTTTTCCCCCCCTGGGCTCACAGCTGTTCATTAGTTTTATAGTTAAAGTTACTGAATTTGTGAAGTATGAAAGAAATTTTTTTCTTTATTTTGTCTTTGTTGTTAGATGGTGTCCAGTGGGTTCTGACTCATACCAAATCCATGTTAACCAAAAGGTCAGCAGTTCAAATCCACCAGCTACTCCTTGGACACCCTATGAGGCAGTTCTACTCTGTCCTATAGGGTCCCTATGAGTTGAAACCGACTTGACAGCAACTTTTTTTTTGGTATTGTTGTTAGATGCCATACAATCAGATCTGAATCATAGCAACAATATGCACAACAAACAAAACACTGCCAGGTCCTGCACCATCCACACAATTGCTCCCATGGTTGAGTCTGTTGTTAAAGCCACTGTGTCAATACATTTTGTCAAGGCTATTCCTCTTATTAGCTGACTCTCTACTTTACCAAGCATGATGTCCTTCTCTGAGGACTGGTTCCTCCTCATAACATTTCCAAAGTAAGCAAACTATTTTCACTTCTAAGGATCATTCTGGCTGTACTTCTTTCAAAACATATTTGCTGTTTTTTTTATAAGCACCTACAAACATGAAATTTTCATTTACTAAGACAGAGAACACTGTTGGATAAGCCAGATTGGGTATTACAATTGCAAGTTCAGTTTTGGATTTTTTTAATTTTGAGATATCTGTTGGAAATTGAAGCAGAAATATAAGGTCTGGAGTTTAAGGAAGAAGCTCAGACTGGAGATATAAATCTAAATGAATATAAAGAGTCAATCTAAAAATGGTAATAGGAGAAGAAAGACCAGAACATCTCTAAAGGTATAGTGAGTCAAATACAATGGTCACTAACATAAAAGTACATTAAAAGAGCTGATTAAGAAAACTGAATATTAGTGATAAAACACAATATCAAATATCAAATGATTGAGTAGCAATTATGCAATGAGAAAACATATCCAAATCAATAACATTAAGTAAGCAATTAGGAAAATGAAAGATTTATCAAGAAGGCACATGAACCTGTAGGATTTGTTTACCTGAAGAAAAATTGATTGAAGAGTAGATAGAGTGTTAACTATGTCTCAGACCATATCAGAAACTGTGATTTACCTACACAGAACCAAAAGTAGCTGGTTGTTATCCTAATTCCCAAGTCTGTCATTTGGTTTTCATTCATCAATAGATAATGATCCTGGTTAATTTAAGGAAGAGGAAACAAATAATTGAAATGGACAGCTCATCTAACTGAAGGAAATGATTAAGTACAAGGCATTGGTAAGAATAATACGTGAGACACTTCTAGACATCCAGATAATAGTATCAAATAGAAAAGTCCTCAAATTAATATATATTTTTTTCAGTCCCTATTCCTCTTAAGCACTACATTTAAATTTAGGAAAAACAAATATGATTGTCCTTGAATGGGTCACAGGCTTACCCTTTGGACCATTATCTAAAAAAGGGCAAAAGGATGTTATGTTGTTGTTGGTGGTGGTGCTTTCAAGTCAATTTTGACTGAAAACAACCCAAGTGACAAAGTAGGACTGCCAATAAGGATTTCTAGGCTGTAATCTTTCCAGTTTTCACTGTTTAATTTTTTTTTTTTTCCCAGAAGTAGGTTTCCAGGTCCTTCTTCCTATTTTGTCTTAGTCTGGAAGCACAGCAGAAACCTGTCTATCATGGGTGAATCTGCTAGTATTTGAAGTACTGGTGGCATAGCTTACAGCATCACAACAACATGCAAGCCACCACAGTATGACAAACTGATAAACACGTCAAATATGGAGTAAGAAAACCAAAAGGGAAAAATACGCCCAGCATTTCTTAAGCTGAACAAAATTAAGCAAAAGTTTGAGCCTTGAGTTGCAATATTGAAGGATTCTCTGGGCAAGAATTAGAATGACTCGGGAAGCATCAAAAGAAGATGGAAAGAAAACACAGAGTCACTTTACCAAAAAAGAATTGGTGATGTTCAACCATTTTGGGAAGCAGCATATGATAAAGAATAGTGGTATTGAAGGAATGAGTACAAGCTGCACTGAAGGCACTGGTGAACAACAAGGCTCCAGGAATTGACAGAATACCAATTGAGATGTTTCAACAAATGGAGGCAGGGCTGGAAGTGTTCACTCCTCCAGGCCAAGAAATTTGGAAGCGAGCTACCTAGACAACCAACTAAAAGATATCCATATTCATGCCCATTCTAAAGAAAAGTAATTCAAAGAAATGTGGAAATTATTGTTCAATATCATTAATATCACATGCAAGTAAATTATGTTAAAAATAATTCAAAAACAGCTGTAGCAGTACATCAACAGGGAACTGTCAGAAATTCAAGCAGGATTCAGAAGAAGATACGAAATGAGGAACATCATCGGTGGTATCAAATGGATCTTGACTGAAAGCAGAGAATTCCAGAAAAATATTTACCTGTGTTTTATTGACTATGCAAAGGTATTTGACTGTGTGGTTCATAACAAATTACACGTAACATTGCAAAGAATGGGAATTCCAGAAGACTCAATTGTGCTCATACGAAACCTTTACATAGACCAAGAAGCAGTGGTTCAGTCAGAACAATCAGTTCAACACTGTGTTGTTTAAAATCAGGAAAGATGTGTATCGAGGTGTACCCTTTTGCCATACTTATTAAATCTACCCCCTACATGTCCATCAGTTTGTTGTACCATAGGGGCTTGCATGTCACTGTGATGTTGGAAGCTATGCCACTGGTATTTAAATATCAGCAGGGTCACCTATGGGGGACAGGTTCCAGCTGAGCTTCCAGATTAAGACAGACTAGGAAGAAGGATCTAACAGCCTACTTCTGAAAAGATTTAGCCGGTGAAAACCTTGTGAATAGCAGTGGAACATAGTTGTACAGGATCAGTGAAAAAGAGGAAGACCCTCAATGAGATGGATTGACACAGTGGCTGCAACAATGGGCTTAAGCATAACAAGGATTGTGAGGATGGCGCAGTACCAGGCAATATTTCGTTCTGTTGTACATAGGGTCTCTATGAGTTGGAACAGACTTAGTGGCACCTAAGAACAACAACATTCAATCTATATGCTGAGCAAATAATCCGAGAAGCTGGACAATATGAAGAAAGGGACATTAAGATTGGAGGAAGACTCATTAACAATACGTGATACACAGGTGACACAGCCTTGCTTGCTGGAAGAAAATAGGACTTGAAGCACTTACTGATGAAGATCAAAGACTACAGACTGAAGTGTGGATTATACCTCAACATAAAGAAAACAAAAATCCTCACAACTGGACCAACAAGCAACATCATGATAAACAGAGAAAAGATTGAAGTTGTCAAGGATTTTATTTTACTTGGATCCACAATCAACATGCATGAAAGCAGCAGTCAAGAAATCAAACCACATATTGCATGGGGCAAATCTGCTTCAAAAGACTTCTTTCAAGTGTTAAAAAGCAAAGATGTCACCTTGAGGACTAAGGTGTGCCTGACCCAAGCCATGGTATTTTTGGTTGCCTCATATGCATGTGAAACCTGGACAATGAATAAGGAAGATTGAAGAAGAATTGATGCATTTGAATTATGGTGTTGGCAAAGAATATTGCATATACCATGGATTGGCAGAAGAAAGAACAAATCTATTTTGGAAGAAGTGCAGCCAGAATGCTTCTTAGAAGCAAGGATGGTGAAACTTCATCTCAGGTAGTTTGGACATGTTATCGGGAAGGACCAGTCCCTGGAGAAAGGCATCAAGCTCAGTAAAGTAGAAAATGAGCTAAAAAGAGGAAGACTCTCGAGATGGATTGACACAGTGGCTTCAACGTGGGGCTCAATCACAGCAACAATTGTGAGGATGGTGCCTGACTGGGCAGTGTTTTGTTCTGCTGTGCATGAGGTCTCTATGAGTTGGAAAGGGCTGAATGACACCTAACAACAATAGCAAAAAAAACCAAACCTGTTGCCTTTGAGTCAATTCCAACTCACAGCAACCCTATAGGACACAGTAGAATTGCCACCTAGGGTGTCCAAGGAGTGGCTGGTGAATTCAAACTGCTGACCTTTTGGTTAGCAGCTGAGCTACCAGGACTCCTAATGACAACAGTAACACATGGAAAACAATTTCTACAAATATATCGTAATTTCAATGATTTCTGTGTTAAGAGAACTTCGGGCCCTGACTTAACTATCAATTTTTCCAAGATTTTTACTAAATCCAAGAGAATACTTGATCTAATATTCTTATTACTTAATTATTTTAAATAAGCTGCTCTTGTTTTGATTTAGTTTATATTACCATGGAAATCATCAGATTAGAGTTTCTCACTAGGCTTTTTTTTTTTTCTCCCCATAATTTCTCTTAACCAACAAACTCATCAAATATAAATTAAGTTTCTGGAATAAAATTACATGCTGATATGTGGAACACATTACTATGACTATGATCTGGTAAATGAATCATTAGTCAAGTTTAAAAGACCAAAAGATTCATTATGCAGACACGTGAAATCCATTTTCAAATTCTTCTGCTTGTAAAAATACACCCGCACATAGACTGTAACACCGTTTTCTTTAAATGCTGTCTTGACACAGATTTGAGGCCCAGTTGAAGGCCTGCCCAATCCCCTTCTTGAGCAGTTGATTAAGTCCACTCTCCAATCACTCTCCTTATCAGATCCTCACACTTCTGGGCCACTATGCACCCATTCTAGTCACCCAGGGCCAGGTACTCAACCACTAGTGACAGTCCCTATGCCCCTTGAGCCTGCAGAATTATTAAAAATGCCAATCCCCAGGAAGCCTTCAAAACCTAGCTAACCCCTCCCAGCTTGCCTTGTGTAAGTCCTCATGTACAGTTCCAGCTCTTTGTTACCTTGTCCCTGTGTGTGACAGTGCATCACAGCATGCTGTGCCTCCCTATCTCTGGGAAATGTGAGTGTAATAAACCTAGTTACTTTTCATGGTCTTTCTGAGTCCTTTTTTCCATGTCTCACCTGACTTACCATCTCACACATTTGTTAGAGCACACACACAGACATCCATCCTTTTAAAATTAGATTTTTAAGCATTTTGTAACACAAGTATTTAAATGATAATGCCAAATCCAGTTCTTAATAGGTTTTGTGGATATTAGTGAAGCAAACTGTTAAATTAATATTCATAAATTAGAATAGGTTAAGTGAAATGTCATCATACATAAATATTCCATTTTTTATCTTACGCATTTGTATACAAAAAAAGGTGTTGTACAAATGAAAAATTAAGAGTACATACTTCCGTTAATATCCTTAGAAACCCAAAATGTATTCTCCTGGGATATATTTCTGCAATTCAATTTGAGATCTTACCTGATTCTTGTGCTAAACACCCATCCGGGAAGTTTTCTGCTCTGATAAAATACTATGAAAGATAAATGGAAAATGTGTTTTGTTAATCTATTACTGAGCGTACACTGTGATAAGTGACTTCGTAAAATATTAAAGGAAATTGTCTTCATAATAGCGTATAAACAGGAACAGAATCATGTATTTCCTGCTAGTTAGTTTATATTTAAATTTCTATAGTCTAAGTTACTTATTGCTTTATAATTTACTGGTACTGAGAGGACATAATACCTTCTATTTGTTCTATGTTGCATACATAAGAGCTTTTCCCTTGATTGTAAGTTCTTTGATAGTGTTTATCTGTCTATCTACCTCTCTGCCTACCTACTTACCTATCTGCCTATCTATCCACTTATGCATCTACATATTTGCATAGTTTTGCACATATTTTATACATATATATGACTTTTGACATAGAGCTTGCATGAATCAAATATCATGAATGTTTTTGAAATGAATTTGTTATCCAACTATAATATCTCTCTATATTTGCATCTGTAAAGATTGTTTTCATCAGCTGATTATTTTAATTGCTATATTTCCAAATGTAACTCTTGTTATTGACTCAATTAGCTTAAACGGGAGAGGGGTTATTTTACCTCATATAACAAGCAAATAGAAGACAGAGTAGTTATAGATTGGTTAAACAGAAATATTGCATCATCAAAGACCCAAGATCTTTATATATTTCTGATCCTTCATTTTCGGGTCATTAGGCTGAGCCTCATTTAAGTGCCCTTAACTTCAAAAGATGATTATAGAAGCTGTAGATATCAACTTTTCAAATTTTCTTTCTGGCTGTTTTTGTTTTAAGGTGATCAAAGATTAGAAGAATTAATGTAGTCATGACTGAGATTTCTTATGTAACAGTGTGCAGACAGTTCTATGTATAATGTATTATCTGTACACTGTACACAGTACTATATTGTTTTTAACATCAAAGGAAGGCTTTTAGAGAAGCCTACTTAAGGACTTCACTCCATATTTCACTAGTAAAAAAAAGTGTCACCTGTCCATAATTAAGAAAGTCACCAACAAGGGAAAAAATAACTAAGATTGACTCAAGCCTATCATTTATTTATTGAATTTTTATTGCGCTTTAAGTGAAAGTTTACAAATCAAGTCAGTCTCACAGAAAAACTTATATACACCTTGCTACATACTCCCAATTTGCTCTCCCCCTAATGAGACAGCCTGTTCCCTCCCTCCACTCTCTCTTTTAGCATCCATTTCGCTACCTTCTAACCCCCTCTACCCACTCATCTTGCTTCTAGGGAGGAGATGCCAGCATAGTCTCAAGTGTCCACCTGATCCAAGAAGCTCACTCCTCACCAGAATCTCTCTCCAACCCATTGTCCGGTCCAATCCCTGTATGAAGAGTTGGCTTTAGAACGGTTCCTGTCCTGGGCCAACAGAAGGTCTGGGGGCCATGACCACCAGTGTCCTCCTAGTCTTAGTCAGACCATTAAGTCTGGTCTTTTTATGAGAATATGGGGTCTGTATCCCACTGCTCTCCTGCTCCCCCAGGGATTCTCTTCTGTATTCCCTGTCAGGGCAGTCATCCTTTGTAACTGGGCACAATCTAGCTCTTCTGGTTTCAGGCGGATGTAGCCTCTGGTTTATGTGGCCCTTTCTGTCTCTTGGGCTTGTAATTACCTTGTGTCATTGGTACTCTTCATTCTCCTTTGATCCAGGTGAGCTGAGACCAACTGATGCATCTTGAATGGCTGCTTGCTAGCGTGTAAGACCCCAGACGCCACTCTCCAAGGTGGGATGCAGAATGTTTTCTTAATAGATTTTATTATGCCAATTGACTTAGATGTCCCCTGAAACCATGGTCCTGAAACTCCCACCCCTGCTACACTGGCCTTCACAGCATTCAATTTATTCTGGAGACTTCTTTGCTTTTGGTTTAGTCTAGTTGGCTGACCTCTTCTGTATTGTGTGCTGCCTTTTCCGTCACCTAAAGTAGTTCTTACTACTATCTAATTAGTGAATAACCCTCTCCCACCTTCCCTCCCTCCCCAATCTCATAACCATCAAAGAATATTTTCTTCTCTGTTCGAACTATTTCTTCAGTTCTTATAATAGTGGTCTTATACAATATTTGTCCTTTTGCAACTAATTTCACTCAGCATAATGCCTTCCAGATTCCTCCATGTTATGAAATGTTTCACAGATTCATCACTGTTCTTTATCGATGCATAGTATTCCATTGTGTAAATATATCATAATTTATTTATCAATTCACCCATCAGTGGGCACCTAGGTTGCTTCCATCTTTTTGCTATTGTAAACAGTGCTGTAATGAACAAGGGTGTGCATATATCTGTTTGTGTAAGGGCTATTATTTCTCTAGGGTATATTCTAAGGAGTGGGATTGCCAGAACATATGGTAGTTCTATTTCTAGCTTTTTAAGGAAGTGCCAAATTGATTTCCAAAATGGTTTTACCATTTTACATTTCCACCAGCAGTGATAAGTGCTACAGTCTCTCCACAGCCTCTCCAACATTAATTGTTTTGTGTTTTTGGATTAATGCCAACCTTGTTGGAGTGAGATGAAATCTCATTGTTGTTTTGATTTGCAGTTCTCTAATGGTTAATGATCATGACCATTTCCTCATGTATCTGTTAGCTACCTGAGTGTCTTCTTTAGTGAAATGTCTGTTCATGTTTTTTGCCCATTTTTAGTTGGGTTATTTGTCTTTTTGCAGTTGAGTTTTTGCAGTATCATGTAGATTTTAGAATTCAGGTGCTGATCGGAAATGTCATAGCTAAAAACTTTTTCCCAGTCTGTAGGTAATCTTTTTACTCTTTTGGTGAAATCTTTGGATGAACCAACATAAGTGTTTGACTTTTAGGAGCTCCCAGTTATCTAGTTTTTCTTCTGCATTCCTAATAGTGTTTTGTATACTGTTTATGCTATGTATTAGGGCTCCTAACATTGTCCCTATTTTTTCATCTATTATCTTTATATTTTTATATTTTATATTTAGGTTTTTGATCCATGTTGAGCTCATTTTTGTGCGTGGAGTGAGGTATGGGTCCTTTTTCATTTTTTTTGCAGGTGGATATCCAGTTATGCCAGCACCATTTGTTAAAGATTGTGTTTTCTCCCATTTAACGGTTTTAGGGTCTTTGTAAAATATCAGCTGCTGATATGTGGATGGATTTATGCCTGGAATCTCAATTCTGTTCCATTGGTCTATGTATCTGTTGTTGTACAGGTAACAGGCTGTTCTGACTACTGTGGCAGTATAATAGGTTCTAAAATCAGGTAGACTGTGGCCTCCCACTTTGTTCTTCCTTTTCAGTAATGCTTTACTTATCCAGGGTCTCTTTCTCTTCCATATGAAGTTGGTGATCTGTTTCTCCATCTCACTAAAGAATGTCATTGGAATTTGGATTGGAATTGCATTAAATGTATAGATTGCTTTTGGTAGAATAGACATTTTTATAATGTTAAGTCTCCCTATCCATGAGCAAGGTATGTTTTTCCACTTATGTAGGTCTGTTTTCCCCCAGGTGTCTGTCAATTTGTTGTACTGTGTAGGCTTGCGTGTAGCTGTGATGCTGGAAGCTGTGCCACCTATATTCAGACACCAGTAGGGTCACCCATGGAGGACAGTTTTCAGCTGAGCTTCCAGACTAAGACAGGCTAGGAAGAAGGACCCGGCAATCTACTTCTGAAAAAGATTAGCCAGTGAAAACCTTATGGATGGCAGCGGAACATTGTCAGATATAGTGCTGGAAGATGAGCCCCCCAGGTTGGAAGGCACTCAAAAGATGACTGGAAAAGAGCTCTCTCCTCAAAGCAGACCCGACCTTAATGACACTGATGGAGTAAAGCTTTTGGGACCTTCATCTGCTGATGTAGCATGACTCAAAATGAGAAGAAACAGCTGCAAACATCCATTAATAATTGGAACCTGGAATGCACGAAGCATGAGTCTAAGAAAATAGGAAATCATCAAAAATGAAATGGAACTCATAAACATCAATATCCTAGGTATTAATGAGCTGAAATGGACTGGTATTGGCCATTTTGAATACAAAATCATATAGTCTACTACGGTGGGAATGACAACTTAAAGAGGAATGGTGTTGCATTCATCGTCAAAGAGAACTTTCAAGATCTATCCTAAAGTGCAATGCTGTCAGTGATAGGATAATATCCATATGCCTACAAGGAGAACAGTTAATACGACCATTATTCAAATTTATGCACCAACCACTAGGGCCAAAAATGAAGAAATAGAAGACTTTAATCAGCCGCTGCAGTCTGAAATTGATCAAACATGCAATCAAGATGCATTGATAATTACTGGAATTGGAATGCAAAAGTTGGAAACAAAGAAGAAGGATTAGTAGTTGGAAAAGATGCTCTTGTTGATAGAAACAATGCCAGAGATCAAACGATAGAATTTTGCAAGACCAATGATTTCTTCATCGCAAATGCCTTCTTTCACCAACATAAACGGCAACTATGCACAAGACCTAACCAGATGGAACACAAGGGAATCAAATTGACTACATGTGCAGAAACAGACCATGGCAAAGCTCAATATCATCAGTCAGAAGAAGGCCAGGGGCCGACTGTGGAACATACCATCAATTGCTCCTATACAAGTTTAAGCTGAAACTGAAGGAAATCAGAGCAAGTCCACGAGAGCCAAAATATGACCTTGATTATATCCCACCTGAATTTAGAGAGCATCTCAAGAATAGATTTGATGCATTGAACACTAGTGATCGAAGACCAGATGAGTTATGGAATGACATCAAGAACATCATCCATGAAGAAAGCAAGAGGTCATTGAAAAGGCAGGAAAGAAAGAAAAGATCAGGATGGGTGTCAGAGGAGACTCTGAAACTTGCTCTTGAACATCGAGGAGCTAAAGCAAAAGGAAGAAGTGATGAAGAAAAAGAACTGAACAGAAGATTTCAAAGGGCATCTAGAGAAGACAAAGTAAAGTATTATAATGACATGTGCAAAGAGCTGGAGATGGAAAACCAAAGGTGAAGAACACGCTCAACTTTTCTCAAGCTGAAAGAATCGAGGAAAAAATTCAAGCCTCAAATTGCAATAGTGAAGGATTCCATGGGGAAAATATTAAACAATGCAGGAAGCATCAAAAGAAGATGGAAGGAATACACAAAGTCATTATACCAAAAAGAATTAGTTGATGTTCAAATATTTCAAGAGGTGGCATATAATCAGGAACCGATGGTACTGAAGGAAGAAGTCCAAGCTGCTGTGAAGGCATTGGAGAAAAACAAGGCTCCAGGAATTGATGGAGTATCAATTGAGATGTTTCAACAAACAGATGCAGCTCAGGCAGTGCTCTTTCATCTATGCCAAGAAATATGGAAGACATCTTCCTGGCCAACTGACTGGAAGAGATCCATACTTATCCCTATTCCTAAGAAAGGTGATCCAACCAAATGTGGAAATTACAGAACAATACCATTAATATCACACACAAGCAAAATTTTGCTGAAGACCATTCAAAAATGGCTGCAGCAGTATATTGACAGGGAACTGCCAGAAATTCAGGCCAGTTTCAGAAGAGGATGTGGAACCAGGTATATCATTGCTGATGTCAGATGGATCCTGGATGAAAGTAGAGAATACCAGAAGAATGTTTTTCTGTGTTTTATTGACTATGCAAAGGCATTTGACTGTGTGGACCATAAGAAATTATGGATAACACTGCAAAGAATGGGAATTCCAGAACACTTAACTGTGCTCATGAGGAACCTATACATAGATCAAAAGGCAGTTGTTCAGACAGAACAAGGGGATACTGAGTGTTTTAAAGTTAGGAAAGGTGAGCATCAGGGTTGTATTCTTTCACCGTACCTATTCAATCTGTATGATGAACAAATAATACAGGAAGCTGGGCTATATGAGGAAGAACAGGGCATCAGGGTTGGAGGAAGGCTCACTAACAACCTGTGTTATGCAGATAGCACAACCTTGCTTTCTGAAAGTGAAGAGGACTTGGAGCAATTACTAATGAAGATCAAAGACCACAGCCTTCAGTATGGATTGCACCTCAACATAAAGAAAACAAAAATCCTGACAACTGGACCAATGAGCAACATCATGACAAACGGAGAAAAGATTGAAGTTGTCAAGGATTTCATTTTACTTGGATCCACAATCAACAGCCAAGGAAGCAGCAGTCAAGAAATCAAAAGATGCTTTGCATTGTGTAAATCTCTTGCAAAGGACCTCTTTAAAGTGTTGAAGAGCAAAGATGTCACCCTGAAGGCTAAGGTGTGCCTGACCCAAGCCTTGGTTTTTTCAATCGCATCATATGCATGTGAAAGCTGGACAATGAATAAGGAAGACCGAAGAAGAATTGATGCCTTTGAATTGTGGTGTCGACAAAGAATATTGAATATAACGTGGACTTCCAAAAGATCAAACAAATCTATCTTGGAAGAAGTACAACCAGAATGCTCCTTAGAGCAAGGATGGCGAGTCTGCATCTTACTTACTTTGGACATGTTGTCAGGAGGGATCAGTCCCTGGAGAAGGACATCATGCTTGGCAGAGTACAGGGTCAGCAGAAAAGAGGAAGACGCTCAACCAGGTGGGTTGATACAGTGGCTGCAACAATGAGCTCAACCATAACAATGATTGTAAGGATGGCTCAGAACCATGCAGTGTTTCATTCTGTTGTGCATAGGCTCTCTATGAGTTGGAACCAACACGAGGGCACCTAAAAACAAGAACAACAGGTCTCTTTTAGTTTCTTGAAGAAATGTATTGTAGTTTTCTTTGTAGAAATCTTTTACATCTCTGGTAACATTTATTCCCAATTATTTTATCCTCTTGAGGGCTACTGTAAATGGTATTGATTTGGTGATGTCCTCTTCGATGTTCTTTTTGTTGATGAAGAGGAATCCCACTGAATTTTGTATGTTTATCTTGTATCCCAGTAGTCTGCTGAACTCTTCTGTTAGTATCAGTAGTTTTCTTGAGGATTCCTTAGGGTTTTCTGTGTATAAGATCATGTCATCTGCAAATAGAGTTAATTTTACTTCTTTCTTGCCAATCCAGATGCCCTTTATTTCTTTATCTAGCCTAATTGCTCTGGTTAGGACCTCCAGCAGAATGTTGAACAAAAGTGGTGATAAAGGGCATCCTTGTCTGGTTCCTGATCTCAGGGAGAATGCTTTCAGGCTTTCTCCTTTTAGGATGATGTTGGCTGTTGGCTTTGTATTCCAAAAAATCCAAATCCACTGCCATCGAGTGGATTCTGACTCATAGCGACCCTATAGAACAGAGTAGAACTGCCCCATAGAGTTTCCAAGGAGCACCTTGTGTATTTGAACTGCCGACCTTTTGGTTACGAGCCGTAGCACTTAACCACTACACCACCAGGGTTTTCTGGCTGTGTATAAATGCCCTTTCTTATTTTGAGGAATTTTCCTTCTATTCCTATTTTGCTGAGAGTTTTTATCATGAATGGGTGTTGAAGTCTGTCAAATGGCTTTTCTGCATCAATTGATAAAATCATGTGATTCCTGTCTTTTGTTTTATTTATGGATTGGTTTACATTAATTGTTTTTCTAATGTTGAACCATCCCTCCGTACCTGGTATGAATCTCACTTGGTCATGGTGAATGATTTTTTTGATATGTTGTTGAGTTCTATTGGCTAGATTTTTGTTGAGGAGCTTTGCATCTAAGTTCACGAGGGATATAGGTCTGTAATTTTCTCTTTTTGTGGTGTCTTTACCTGGTTTTGGTATCAGGGATATGGTGGCTTCATAGAATGTGTTTGGTAGTATTCCATCATTTTCTATGCTCTGTAATACGGTTAGTAACAGTGGTGTCAACTCTTCTCTGAAGGTTTGGTAGAACTCTGCCTTGAAGCCGTTCAGGCCAGGGCTTTTTTGTTGTTGTCGTTGGGGGTTTTTTGATTAGCTTTTCAATCTCTTCTTTGTTTTGGATCTTTTCAGTCGGCACCTAAAAACAACAATAACAACCTCTGTTTGTGTTAGTTTAGGTAGGTAGTGTGGTTCTAAGAATTCATTCATTTCTTCTAGGTTTTCAAATTTTTTAGAGTGCAATTTTTCATAGTAACCTAATATAATTCTTTAAATTTCAGTTGGGTCTGTTGTAATATCGCCCATCTCATTTCTTATTCGGGTTATTTGCTTCCTCTCCTATTTTTCTTTTGTCAGTTTGGCCAACGGTTTAACAATTTTGTTGATTTTTTTCAAAGAACCATCTTTCAGTCTTGTTAATTCTTTCAATTTTTTTTTTTTTGTTTTCTCTTTCATTTACTTCTGCTCTAATTTTTGTTATTTGTTTTCTTCTGGTGCCTGTGGGTTTCTTTCATTGCTTTCTTTCTATTTGTTCAAGTTGTAGGGATAATTCTCTGATTTTGGCCCTTTCTTCTTTTTGTATGTGTGCATTTATTGATATAAATTGACCTCTGAGAACTGCTTTTGCCATGTCCCAAAGGTTCTGATAGGAAGTGTTTTCATTCTCATTAGATTCTAAGAATTTCTTTATTTTATCCTTAATGTCTTCTATAATCCAGTCTTTTTTGAGCAGGGTATTGTTCAGTTTCCAAGTGTTTGATTTATTTTCCCTGCTTTTTCTGGTATTGATTTCCACTTTTGTGGTATATAGTCAGAGAAGATGCTTTGTAATATTTTAATGTTTTGGATTCTGCTAAGTGTTGCTTTATGATCTAATAAGTGGTCTATTCTACAGAATGTTCCATGTGTACTAGAAAAGAAAGTATACTTGGCTGCTGTTGGGTGGAGTGTTCTGTATATTGCAAGTTGGTTGATCGTGGCATTTAGATCTTCCATGACTTTATTGAGCCTCTTTCTGGATGTCCTGTCCTTCACTGAAAGTGGTGTGTTGAAGTCTCCTACTATTATCGTGAAACTGTCTACCTCACTTTTCAATGCTGATAGAGTTTGTTTTATGTACCTTGCAGCCCTGACATTGGGTGCAAAAATATATAATATGGTCATAGCTTCTTGGTATATTGTCCCTTTAATTATTATATAGTGTCCTTCCTCATCCTTTATGATGGATTTAATTTTAAAGCCTATTTTAATATTGCCATTCCTGCCCTTTTTAGATTGTTGTTTGCTTGATTTATTTTTTTCCATCCTTTAAGTTTTTTTTTTTTTTTTTAAGTTTTAGTTTGTGTCTCTAAAACTAAGGTGTGTCTCTTGTAGGTAGCATATAGATGGATTGTGTTTTTTAATACATTCTGCCACACTGTCTCTTTATTGGTGCATTTAGTCCATTTACATTCAGTGTAATTATGGATAGGTATGAATTTAGTACCATCATTTTGATGTCTTTTTTTGTGTGTTGTTGACAGTTTCTTTTTCCCACTTAATTTTATGTGCTGAATAGATTACGTATTGTCCTTTCCTCATATTCATTGTCGTAGATTTTGTTTCTGCTGAGTCTTTATTTTTTTTTCTTCTATTTTATTTTGATGAAGAGGATAGTTCGTCTCCTTTGTGGTTACCTTATTATTTACCCCTATTTTTCTAAATTTAAACTTAACTTTTATTTCTTTGTATCGCTGTATCTTCCTCTCCATATGGAAGATCTATGATTACATTTCTTAGTCCCTCTTTGTAGTTTTATTGTTGTCTTCTTTTATATAATAACATCGCTGTTACCCTGTTTTGATCTTTTTTTTTTTTTTAATCTTGCTTTGTTTTTTTTGATTTCCCTGTCTTGGTTGACTTCTAATTGCTCTGTCCATTGTTCTTGTCTTGGGTTGATACCTGATATTATTGATCTTCTAACCAAAGAACTCCCTTTAGTATTTCTTGTAGTTTTGGTTTGGTTTTTACGAATTTGCTAAATTTCTGTTTATCTAGAAATGTCCTAATTTTGTCTTCAAATTTGATAGACAGTTTTACTAGATATGTGACTCTTGGCTGGCAATTTTTTTCCTTCAGTGCTTTATATAAGTCATCCCATCACTTTCTTGCCTGCATGGTTTCTGCTGAGTAGTCCAAGCTTATTCTTATTGACCCTGTTTTTTAGTTGACTTTTCATTTATCCCTAACTGATCTTAAAATTCTCTCTTTGTCTTTTGTTTTGGCAAGTTGATGATATGTCTTGTTAACTTTCTTTTAAGATGTACCTTATGTGGAGTTTGATGAGCATTTTGGATAGATATCTTGCCATCTTTCACGATATCAGGGAAGTTTTCTGCCAAGATATCTTCAACAATTCTCTCTGAATTTTCTGTTATCCCTCCCTGTTTTGGTACTCCAATCACTCGTAGGTTATTTCTCTTAATAGAGTCCAACATGATTCTTAGGGTTTCTTCATTTTTGTAAATTCTTTTACCTGTTTTTTCTTCAAATATTTTGGTAGTTGAGTGCTTTATCTTCTGTTTCACCAATTCTGCCTTCTGTTTGCTCAGTTGTCCTCATCTGACTTTATCGAGTTGTCTAATTCTATAATTTTATTGTTAATCTTCTGAATTTCTGATTGCTGTCTCTCTATGGATTCTTGCAGCTTATTAAATTTTTCATTTTATTCTTGAATAGCCTTTTTAATTACTTCAACTGCTTTATCTGTGTGTTCCTTGGCTAGTTCTGCATATTGTCTGACCTCCTTCCTTATGTCATTCCTGATGTCTTGAAGAGTTCTGTATATTAATCTTTTGTATTATGCATCTGGAAATTCCAGGAAGGCACCTTCATCCAGAAAATCCCGATTCTTTGTTTTGAGAGCAGTCTGCTTCTTTAGGTGATTTGATGTTGACTGTTGTCTCCAAGCCATCTATAATTCATTGTATTAGTTTATTTTATATTTGCTTACTGTATCCTAGATTCTTGCTTTATTTTGTTTTGATATGCCGAAATAAGTTGCTTGAGTGAGCCAGCTGGATAATTTGCACCTTTGAAGCTCTTATGTCCTGTCACCAGATGGCTAGAGCTGTTAGCAGGTATATCAGCCTAGAAGTCCATTCATTTTTCTTGTATGTATTCATCTCAGGTGTCCAGGTAGTTGGTCATCAAGTGTGTGGTACAGGCTCTGTCTTATGGTCCTAAAGGGGCAGGGTGATTGGAGTAGGTACTGGTATATGGTGACAGCAAGGGGTCATGCTCTGAACAAGGCAGGGGGCTGACAATTGTCTCCTGAGTGTCTGTGAGGAAAGCTCATCCCTGTTGCCTAGAGTGCACAGGTGGGTGTGTTCTGCAGATGGGCCATGGGCACGAAATGCTTTTGGTTGTAAGGACTGGAAAGCACTAGTTATCCTTGGACAACTGTCTCACGTGGCTGGATGACTTGAGTGGAGCTACCAGTCTTTAGGCCCCTGATGTGGGTAGGTGAGAACCCTGATTAATAGGTGAAGTGGTTTCAAACATCGAACACCCACCTCTCCACTGCACAGCTGAAACAGTTGCAGTCTGCCAACAAGGGTGTATTCTCCTGAAATAGGCTCACACACATCCCTGCAGGGGGAAAAGGTATTCAAGTCCACAGACTTTTTGTGCCTGGACAGGAGCCATTTCTGTCCTTAGCTCCCCAGTTTAGTGGAGCATGCAGATTGTCTTTTCCCCAATTGTGAATTTATCCCTTCTCTAAGGGTGGGAGAATGGCTCAGAGTGCGCAGCAGGACGTATCTCAGGCCCAGGGAAATTGACAGCCACTGAAGCTGGCTTGGGGGTGGGGAGCACGGTAAAATATATGAAAGTACTTAGCTTTTCCCGAGAGTGCCGTTATTCTCTGGTTCCAGAAGTGTGAGTAGGCAGTGCTGCCGTCTGTTTCTCCCTGAGGAAACTGCAGCTGAATGCTACCACCAGCCCACCACAGCTGCTCCCAAGAATGGTGCCTGTGGGTTCCCAGCAATTCTGGTCTGGCAACTCCTCTCCATTTCTGAACCGTCTCTCCCTCCTCCTGCCACTCAGACCATTTTCTATCTTTGCCTTTGATGTTCAGGGCTTCTAGCTTGTCATAAATATAATCATTTCACTTGTTTTTTTCAGGTCTTTGTTTTAAGAAGGTTCACTGGAAGCATCTGACTACTCTGTCAACTTGACCCCGCCTTCTTATTTTAATTTTTGACAGCACAATTACTATCTGAGGAATACCGCATATGAACAAGAATTATTAAAGGGAGTCCTTCAATTAGAGAACAAATGATATCGGACAACAGCCTGAATCTAGGAGAAAGATTGTATCAGCCAGAGACCAAACTAGATAATGAGAGCTCTTGGTAGCCTGTATTTTTATCTCTGTATTTACAGTAATTCCATTTTCTTGATGAGTTTGAAAATATTTCTACCCTCAATTTTGGATTGTTTTAAAAATTTTCACATTAGATGCCATTACCATTTACTAGGTGGTCCCTGGGTGGTGCAAATTGTTAACCACTCCACTACTACTGGGTAGGCTAGTGGTTAGAATCCACCCAGAGGCACACTGAAAGAGAGGCTTGGCCATCTGCTTCCAAAGATTCACAGCTTTGAAAACCCTATGAAGCAATTTTACTCTGCACATATAGGGTCATCATGAGTCGGAATAGACTTGACTGCAACCAATAATAGCAACAGCAACCATTTATTAAAACCTGTTTGTGTATTTACTTTAAATAAGTAATTCATAGTCACACTAATATTTCAACTGTATCCCCTCTCAAAATGATAGAAACATGATCATAAGAAAATATTTCACATGTATTCAAATTTCACATTTTTTTACTCGTTGAGTTCATTTCTATGAAACAATTGCACACATATTTCCCAGGACTCTGCTAGCATTCATTTTTCTTTAGACACAGTGACATCTCCGCCACTATTATGTCACACTTAATGTCCTTCTATGCAGTAAAATGTACATTTTCTTTATTTCTTTCGCACACACAAAGTCTCCCTTGAATACAATTCTCCTGCTAAGCATATTAATTTCTACATTTTGTCAGAAATCCATTTCTTGGAATTTTAAATTATGGCCTAGAAAATCAAATCCTGACATGAATGTTGGATTTTTTAAATGTATTCATTCATCAACATTGTTTTTTTAGTACCAATCATGTGGCAGCATTATTACAGTTACTGCATGGTAATTAAGGCAGATATATCCACCCTGCCAATCAGAGAGCTTAAAGTCAAAGTGAGAAATACATTTCACTTGCTTCTGTCTCTCAGGCTTTCAGACATCTGAAACTGAAGAATTAGTAGAAAAAACAAAAAAAAAAACAAGAAATCCAAAGGTATTACAAGCATAAAAAAGAAATGGAACAGGAAACAATAGAAAATTGATGCAATCTAAAATGTTTACATCCATTTGAATAGAATATCCAATCCCTTTTTAGGATAAGAATAACCCTCTAGGGAAATTTATCCTCAGTTAAAGATAACTGTATTAAATTCCTTTTTAAGGTCCTGAGAATAGATATCATACAGATTTATAAAGCTGAAAAAATTTCTTTTTAAGAATATGGCTGAAATATGTGTTTCAGAAAGTTGTTGCAGGCATATTGTGCTATTAAAAAATTCAACTTGAATCTCAGTTTTGTAAAGTTGGGAATGCCACTTAACTTCTTTGTAGCTCAGTTACAGCAATAGTGTTTTTAAATGCCGCACACTGTCCCTTTCCCTTTACATATATCAGTCTTTATAAACCTGTCAAGTAGGAATTATTATTGTCTTTATTGAAGATGGGAAAATCAAGCCTAGAGAAATAAATGGTGGAGGACCAGGAATTCAAAGCCTGGCTACCTAGCTTTCAAAAATTCCATGCTTTTAACCATGACTCTAACCACAACCAGTACTCGTAAGTATTAGTAATATGAACTAAATTTTTTCTACATTACCTTCCATCTTACAGAGTCTAAGAACATAGATACAGTTAAACAATCTGAACAGAATCCAATTTCAAAAGGGGGCACTGACTTAAATACCTTGAGCTGCTGTAATAAAATACCACAAAGAAGATAACTTTAAAGAATAGAGATTTATTGGTGCACAATTGTAGAAGTTAGGAGTTCAAATTCAGGGTATCATCAGGACAATTCTCTGTCCACTGTGAGAGAAGATCCTTCCTTGTCTCCTCCAGCTTCTTGTAGCCACAGACATCTCTTGGCATTCCTTGAACTGTAGATACATCTCCAAGTGGCATCTTCCCTATGTGTGGCTCTATTGGTGTGCCTGTCCTTCCCTTTTATAAGACACCACTCAGAAGAGTTTAAAAGGCTTGTAGTATGACCTTGTTATCTTAATTGACAGCATCTTCAAAGAAAAACCATATTTCCCCAAACAAGGTCACATTAACAGGTACAGGCTAGGACTTCAACATATCTTTCTGGGGAACACAATTGAATCCATAACAGGCCTTCAACAGAAAAGCATCTTGGTGGTAATTACACATATGAAACATTAAACATTCATTATGAATGCCAATTTACATGGAATCATTATTTGCTATTTGATTTTAAACACTTATGAAATGACTCTCAGACTGTAAAATAACAGTTAAGCAAACAGATGAATTAGAATGGAACACAATGCTTTAAAAAACATATAAAGATGGAAACAAATTATTTTAAGGTCTTTTTTTTTTTAACATGGTGAATTCTTCTTAATGCCAAAAAATGGCATAAAAAACTGAAGGATACTGGTCCTTTTAGTATCTATTGATTAGGAAAATGCAAAATTTTGAGAAACTACTGTAAGTTTAGTAATGCATTTAAAAGAGTTTATATTTCATTATAAATTCATTAACAACCTGAGATATGCAGATGGTACAACCTTGTTTGCTGAAAGTGAAGAGAACTTGAAGCACTTACTGATGAAGATCAAATATCACAGACTTCAGTACAGATTATACCTCAAGATAAAGAAAACAAAAATCTTCACAACTGGACCAATAAGCAACGTCATGATAAACGAAGAAAAGATTGATGTTGTAAAAGATTTTCTTTTACTTGGGTTTGCAACCAATGCCCATGGAAGCATCAGTCAGGAAATCAAGACACATTGCATTGGGCAAATCTTCTGCAAAAGACCTCTCTAAAGTGTTAAAAGGCAAAGATGTCACCTTTAAGACTAAATCACACCTGACCCAAGCCATGGTGTTTTCAATTGCCCCGTGTGCATGTGAAAGCGGGACAATGAATAAGGAAGACCAAAGAAGAATTGATGCCTTTGGATTATGGTGTTGGTGAAGATTACTGAATGCACCATGAGCTTCCAGAAGAACAAATAAATTTGCCTTAGAAGAAATACAGCCAGAATGTTCATTAGAAGAGAGGATGGTGAGACTTTGTATCACATTCTTTGGAGTCGTTACCAGGAGGGACTAGTTCCCTGGAGAAGGACATCATGTTTGGTAGAGTAGAAGGTCAGCGAAAAAGAGGAAGACCCTCAACGAGATGGATTGACACAATGGCTACAACAGTGGACTCAAGCATAACGATTGCGAGGATAGCCCAGGACTGGGCAATGTTTCATTCTGTTGTACATAGGGTCACTATGAGTTGGCGGCACCTAACAACAATATTTCATTAACCACTATGACATCTGTATACATTTGAAAAGCAATACATATATAAATGAAATGTATCAATTTGGTCTATAGGATATTCTTGTTCACATAGGTTTGCAGGCACCACACCTCAAAGGGCAAGTTATTCATTTTAATTATCAGAAGAGGGAATTTCACACACTTTGATTGCATAGAGGGGAAGTGTTCCCACTCTATTTCCCAAAAGGAAAAAAATTGTGATATAAAAATACTTTCTCTAATCAGTGATATATTTGCGAGGTGAATTTTAGAGAAGAAACTCACCATATCACATTCAGTCCCTTCACCTTTTCCACTTCAAATATGCTTGCTTATAGAAGGCACATTCTATATTCTCTTTGTTTCTCTGGCTGAGAGAGACAGGCTCTATATCTGGGAATGAACCCTTTATTGATCCATCTATCTGAGTGACTGGATTCCCTGGGTGGTGTAAATGGCTAAGCATCAATTACTAGCTGAAAGTTTGGCAGTTTGAACTCACCCAGAGGAGCCTCAGAAGACATGTCTGGCAATCTGCTTTTGAAAGGTCATAGCCTTGAAAGCTCCATGGAGTACATTCCTACTCTGACACACATGGAGTCTCCAAGAGTCAAAATCAACTCTATAGCAACTAACAACAACATACAAGTAATTGGGTACATAAAATTGTCTCATTTGGGACAATAATGGTCAGCTCAGTCACACAAAGCCACATCCTTTAATTAGCTTTGTCAGTAATGCAGTGACGTATCACCTCCATTTGTCTGTCTTGTATTTTATATCTCACTAAATTATGAATATTGGAGGAGAATAATGTTATTTATTGCCCCTCTCAAAACTTATAGCACAATCCAACACTATAAAGCTGTTAAAACAGTGTCTTCGAAATGGTAAAAATTGAATAAATGTATTAATGAATGAAATAAAAAATACATATTTTATTATGTAGAGTATCAGAACCATACTAAGAAGTATTGATAGAAATTTACTTTTTTGTATTATTTAGAAACAAAATAACTTTCAATAGATATTTACACACACCTGGGCAACCACCAATAAGCACGTGTGCGAGGAGATCGCCACTATTCCAAGCAAGAAGCTCTGCAACAAGGTAGCAGGCTATGTCACACATCTGACGAAGAGAATTCAGAGATGCTCTTGAGAGGTAGCTCCAACAAGCTGCAGGAGGAAGAGAGAGAAAGGAGAGATAATTGCTTTCCTGAGGTCTCAGCCCTGGATCAGGAGATCACTGAAGTAGATCCTGACACTAAGGAAATGCTGAAGCTATTGGCCTTTGGCAGTCTGTCCAACCTGCAGCTCGCTCAGCCCACAGCTGGGATGAATTTCAAAACATCATATGGAGCCATATGAATTTTTCTGTTATGCTGTAATATTTTTCATAAACCTGGGGATGTTAACAGCAACAAAAAAAATTAAATTTTAGGTTCATGATGAATCTGGATGTTATTTGAAGTCTTCAGACTTGAATTTATAGTTTATAAAACCACATACTTGGAATTTTCTAGACATATTTAATGTCTAGTCATGGATTAGGAGGCAGTAATCAAACAAACTAAAATTTTAGGCACTTAAAAAAAAAGGTCTTCTAGCCCTTTTCGATTTTAAGACATCATTTTGAAATTAAAATTTAACACAAAGTTGTTCGTGTTACCCGTAAAATATTATGTATGTCCCCTGTGGGTTTTTAAAGAAATAATGCATCATCTATCAAAGAGATGATCAGTAGTTCTATCATAAAAATATGTTGCATCGTTCTATATTATTTCATATGACAGCCAGATTTAGATTGTTATAACAGACTTCTAATTAGGGTCCTTAATTTAACTTTGCAATATAGTTTCTATGAGCATAACTCTAAATGAAATAAAGCTATCATATGTTAAACTGATTTCTGAGCATAATTTTTGTTGGTAAGGAAATAACATTATTTTTCCTTACAGAACATATTTTGAGGTTCCATATTCTGTTAAGAAACTTTAACTCTAATTCAAATTACTTATGAATCCAAGACATTCCACGTTATGAACTGCATATAATTTTGTAATAAATTTGACCTTATATTTAAGCTGACCATGTAAATTCATTAATGTATCATAATTTTACACAAATGCATTTGTTTTTCTCTTTGTTGGTTTCATATTAATAAAAATTGGGGTAATCATCCTTCCTTCCATTCTTTCTTTTTTTACCTTAAGTTGTGAACGTTTATATATTTTACAAATTTTAATGAGCATTTTTTTTTAGTAAGGTTCAAAAATTTAAACCACTTGTGAACATTATATTTTTTATTTGAATTTATCTGTTTAGTGTTAAGTATAAAAATAAATTACTACTATTTTACCTATTAAATCAAAATCACTGTAAGAAAAGTTCTATAAGAGTGTAAGATCAATTTTTTTAGATTTCTGCCTTAGTTATCTAGTCCTGCTATAACAGAAATACCACAAGTGGGTGTTTTTAACAAACAGAAATTTATTTTTTCACAGTTTTAGGAGGCTACAAATTTAAATTAAAGGTGCCAGCTCTAGGTTTTCTCTCTGTCAGCTCTGGAGAAGGGTCCTTTTCTCTTTTGAGCTTCTGCTCCTGGGCAATCTTCATGTGGTTTGGCATCTCTCTTCTCCCATCTCTGCTTCTTTTGCTTGCTTGTTTAATCTCTTTTATATCTCAAGGGATGAAGTTGACTTAAAACATACCCTAAGCTTATCCTGTCTCATTAACACAACAACACAATTCATTTCCAAATGGAATTATAACCACAGATATGTTGTTGTTGTTTTTAGGCATCATTGAGTCAGTTCTGACTAATAGTGACCCTGTGTACAAAAGAACAAAACACTGCCTGGCTCTGTGCTATCCTCACAGTCCTTGCTATAGTCAAACCAACTGTGGCAGCCACGGTGTCAATCTATCTCGTTGAGAGTTGCCTTAGTTACCCAGTGCTGTCAGAACAGAAATACCATGAATGGATGGCCTTAATTAAGAGAAGTTTATTCTTACCCAGCGTAGGAGGCTAGAAGTCCAAATTCAGAGTGCCAGCTCAAGGGGAAGGCTTTCGCTCTCTGTTGGCTCTGGGGGAAGGTCCCTGACATCTATCTTCCCCTGGTCTAAGAGCTTCTTGGTACAGGGAGCTCAGGTCCAAAGGACACACTTGGCTCCTGGTACTAGTTTCTTGGTAGCATGAGGTCCCACTCCTCTCTGCTTATTTCTCTCTTTTATATCTCAAAAGAAATTGACTGAAGATATAACTTAATCCTTAGATTGAGTCCTGCCTTGTTAACATAACTGCCTCTGACCCTTCCTCATTAGCATCATAAAACCAAAAAAAAAAAAAATCCTTTGCCTTTGAGTTGATTCTGACTCATAACGACCATATACAATAGAGTAGAACTGTCCCATATAGTTTCAAAGAGTGCCTGGCGGATTCGAACTGCCAGGCTTTTGGTTAGCAGCCATAGCTCTTAACCACTACTTCACCAGGGTTTGCCATTAACATCATAAAGGTTACAATTTACAACACATAGGGTAATGACATTAGATCACAAAATGGTGGACAACCACACAATACTGGGAATCATGGCTTAGCCAAGTTGACACACATTTTGGGAAGATACAATTCAATCCATAATAAGAGCCTTCCTGTCTTTTGCTGACCCTCTATTTACCAAATGTGATGTCCTTCTCCATGGACGGGTCCATCCTGATAAAAACCCAAAGTACATGAGACTAAATCTTGCCATCTTTGCTTCTAAGGAGCATCCTGGCTGTACTTCTTCCAAGACAGATTTGTTCATTCATTTGGCAATCCATGGTGTATTCAATATTCTTTGCTAACTCCATAATTCAAAAGCATCAATTTTTCCTCAGTCTTCCTTATTCACTGCCCAGGTTTTGCATGCAAAAGAGATATTGAAAATAAAATGGCTTTAGTAAGTCTCACCTTAGTCCTCAAAGTGACATCTTTGTTTTTTACCACTTTAAAGAAGACTTTTGCAGCAGATTTGCCAAATGCGATATACCATTTGATTTTTTGACTGCTGATTCTGTGAGTCTTGATAGTGAATCTGAGTAAAATGAAATCCTTGACAACTTCAAACTTTTCTCTATTTATCATGATGTTGCTTATTGGTCCAGTTGTGGAGATATTTGCTTTCTTTAGTTGAAGTGTAATCCATACTGAAGGCTGCAGTCTTTCATCTCCAACAGTGTTTCAAATCTTCTTCACTTTCAGCAAGCAAGGTTGTGTCATCTGCATAATAGCAGTTGTAAATGAGTCTTACTCCAATCCTGATGTTAAGTTCTTCATGTAGTTCAGCTTTTTCGATTATTTGCTCAGCATACAGATTGAGTAAAAAAAAAAAAAAATAGTTGATTGAGTAGGTATGCTGAAATGATACAGCCCTGACACACACCTTTCCTGACTTTAAACCATGCAGTATCCCCTTGCTCTGTTCAAAAAGACTGCCTTTTGATCCATGTACAGGTTCCTCGTTACTACATTTAAGTGTGTTCTGGAATTCCCATTCTTTGCAAAAAAAAAAAAAAAGTTATCCATAATTCATCATGATCCACACAGTCAAATTTCTTTGCATAGTCAATAAAACACAGGTAAACATCTTTATGGTTTTCTCTGTTTTCAGGCAGCATTCCTCTGACATCAGCAATGATATCCCTTGTTCCACATCCTATTCTGAATCCAGTTGGAATTTTAGGCAGTTACCTGTTGATATGCTGAATGATCTTCAGCAAAATTTTACTTGAGTGTGATATTAATGATGTTGTTTGATAATAGCAACCCTATTAAGCACCTTAACACTCTTCCAGCCTCTACCCATTACCCAATTCTAAAACTGCTTCCACATTTTAGATATCTGTTAATGCAGCACCCCACTCTCCTGGTACAAAACTTTGTTTTAGTAATATAGTGTTGCTGTAACAGAAATACCAAAAGTGGGCGAGTTTAACAACCAGAAATTTATTTTCTCATAGTTGAGGAGACTAAAAGTCCAAATACAGGGTGCCGGCTCTAAGGGAAGGCTTCTCTCTCTGTTGACTCTGGAGGAAAATCCTTGTCTGTTTTGAACTTCTGTTCCTGGATGATCTTCACGTACCTTGGCATCTCTCCCCCCATCTCTGTTTTTTTGTTTGTTTACTTGTTTAATCTCGTTTATATCTCAAAAGAACTTGATTTAAGACATGCCCTACACTAATCCCGTCTCATTAATATAACAAAGACAATCCATTCTCAAATGTGACTATAACCACAGATATAGGATTTGGGATTTACAACACATATTTTGCTGTGACAAAATTCAATCCATAACAACATCATTTTCAAAATGCTAAATTCCTCTACAATGTCCCATGCTCACCCTCATTCATTAAGTTTCCAGGGACATAGGTTTAGAGGCAAGCAAAAAGGTAAGCGGCAGAAGAAAATATGAATCTCACAGGCAAGGAATGTGAAGCTCTGGCTTGATTCTTTATCACATCCTTTTAGCATCAGACAGTATGTTCAACCTTTTAGCCTCTTACAATTTTTCCTTATTTCCCGTATAGGCAAGTTTTTTCAAACCAGATTTAATGTCACTTGCCTTGTTCTCGTTCTTGAAATAATTTTAATCTTAGCCATTTGTGATCCAGTTTTGCTCTTTTAATTTATTCAGTGCCTCAGCCTATACAATAAATAGGACAAGGATCATTATTTCCTACAACCTTCTTTCTAAGATTTCCTGTCATCCCTCTTTTGCTTTTCCATTATTCCAAAGTTCTTCTGACTTTCATATATAAACTCTTTACAAAGTTCAGGGTCCATGTGGTGAGAGAGAGATTGACTACAGAGCTTGTATCTAACACCCTTGAGCAGGAGAGATAACAGTGATGTTTCTGCTGTTTGAAATGACAGCCAACTTTCAGTACCAATATCTCAGGACTGTCCTTATCTTCACTCTGAGGAACTCACCCCTCTATTTTAAAAAACATACTTGTGGTCGTATATTGATATTTAAAATTTTAAAGTAAGATATCTTTCCACTATGCAACTTTTCAAGCTAGTGATTATTCATATAATTAATTAGTATACAATCCTCTCATAATTTAGAAGAAAAAGATAAAACTCAACCTCAAAAGTTATAGAATATAAATTATAACTTCTGAATAAAATGGGTTTAATATTTTTCCACATTGAATACCATCATAAATTTTAATTTTAATATCAAATAATTTTGAGGTAATAATTCATACCTTTTCATTATTAGGCCTCTGACACTAGGAAAATATTAAAGCTCTTGATGATGTCCACAATTTTGTATTATGGGTTAAACAATATTTCAAATGTGTTGGTAATTTACAAGCCCATCTCTCTTATATTTCTCTTTTAACTCTCACAGCATTTATGTGTGTGTGTGTGTGTGTGTGTGTGTGTATGTGTGTTTTGATAGCGTAAATATTTTTAAAGGAAGGATACAGTCACTCATTTCTAGTGATTTGCTTTGGATAACATGCCTTATAAATGATAAAACTGAGAATAGACCAGATTCCAACTCTAATCTCAATGCTTGACCACATGGATCTCATTCAGAAACAATATCAGGTAATGAAAAAAATAAGAGTTCTGGAAGAGAGCCTTAGGAAATAGTGAATTAAAAAAAAATCATATTTACAGAAAGCAATAAAGGAACAGATAGAAGACAAGAAAAAAATCAAAGAAAATTTTTCAAAAACAATTTAAGAAAAAAAAAATCACCAACAAAACAATTTAAAACCAACAACAAAGAGAACTAAGAAGAAAACTAGCTGATACAATAGTTAGAAAACCAGCTAATCTCTCTCTCTCTCTGTACCTACCTGCAGCTACATCAATTCGCAATTAGATATTGGGAAACAAAACACCTTATTTCTAGTAATAAAAAAACCTACAAAATACTTAGAAATGCATTTATCAAGGAAACGTACTACTTATATTAACAAAAAATAAGGTTTTTTAAAGTCCTAAGAAATAACTTCAATAAATAGAAACATAGAAAACATCTCTAGAAGAGAAGATTAAACTTAACAATAAAGAAATGAAACGCCATGACGTCCATCTGAAAGTACCTTAGAGGCTTCAGTGATAATCAAGAAAACAATCAGAATAATCACTATATCTTAAAATATTTAGGAAAGACAGAGATAATTTCAGCTTAGGGATATTTTTTAAAGGGTGGGAGTGTTTGAAGAAGTCTCAATTTGTGGGAAAAGATTTATTTCCAGTTCTATGACAGTCCAGCATATCATACATTGCATATAAAACACTGATTATGTTTATGAACCCCAAACCCGTTATCATCAAGTCAATTCCAACTCATAGCGACGCTATAGGACAGAGTAGAACTGCCCCGATTTAGTCATCTAGTGCTGCTACAACAGAAACAACACAAGCAGATGGCTTTAACAAACAGAGATTTATTCTCTCACAGAGTAGTAGCATCGAAATCTGAATTCAGGACACCAGCTCTAGGGGAAAGATTTCTCTCTCTGTTGGCTCTGGAGGAAGGTCTTTGTTGTCATCAATCAACCCAGGAACCTCAAGTCCAATGGACACGATATTCTCTTGGCTCTTGTTACTTGGTGATGTGAGAACCCCCTGTCCCTCTGCTCCTTTCTCTTTTATATTTCAAGAGAGATTGACTTAAAACAATACTAATCTTGTAGACTTGAGTCCTGCCTCATTAACATCATAGGGGTAGGATTTACAACATGTAGGAAAATCACATCAGATGACAAAATGGTGGACAACCACACAATACTGGGAATCATGGCCTAGCCAAGTTGACACATATTCTGGGGAGACACAATTCAATTCAGCCCCATAGGATTTCCAAGGAGTGACCAGTGGATTTAAACTGCTGACCTCTTGGTTAGCAGCTAAACTCTTTCTTAATCCTGTGCTACCAGGGTTCAATTATATTTATATTATTAGTTAAATCCAAAGGGGAGAAAAGCAAAGATGAGTTTTGCCATTGGTAAATTTCCATTCTTGCACTTTTTTGTTTGGGTTGGTTTTGTTGCTTTTTTCTTCCCCTATTTCATATGTTTAGTATACCCATTTTCTGCTCATTTGCAGATATCTTAAAGGACAGTGATTCATTAAACTCAATACATTAAATAACACAAGCTTAATGGTTACACCCCATATAGCAATATTTGAATTTTGAAAGAGAGCTATTATTTACCGAAGAGGATAGTATTCTAAAAAGGGGAATTTTCGTATCTTAGTTTTGGTAATATTTCTTAGTAAGGATAAAAACTCCTTTTGGCACCAATTATGGTATTGGCAAAAAATATTGAATATGTCATGGACAGCAAGAATAACGAACAAATCTGTCTTGGAGGAAGTACAGTTAGAATGCTCCTTAGAAGCAAGAATGGCAAGACTTGTCTCACTTACTTTGGACGTGATATCAGGAGAGACCGGTCCCTGGGGAAGGACAACATGCTTGATAAAGTAGAGGGTCAGCAAAAGAAGGGAAGACCCTCAATGAGATGGATTGACACAGTGGCTAAGACAATGGGCTCCAACAAGCCTACTGTTGTGAGGCTGGCACAGGAGTGAGGAAGATTTCGTTCTGTTTCACATGGGGTAGCTATGAGACGGAGCAGAGTGAACGACACCTAACAACAGGAACAACACTGGCACCTCATAAAAAGAACTATTAGATGACTGGATCTCTCTACAATAATCTGACTTTTAATGTTTTTGGAAATAAAAATCCCCTTGACTGTCTTATGATATTATGGCACAAGTATATTGAACTTGAAGTTTGATTTGTAATGTTATTTCATCATGCCAAAATAAACTTGTTAGGGTTAGGATTAAAGTTGAATGTGAAGCAGTGGAGCTAGCCTCATGAAACCTTGAACGATCTAGTCTCAATGTTGAGCGCTGTAATGTGCTACTGTTTTCTTCAAGGAATGAAAAAGAAAGTAAGAGCTTGCTCTGCCTTGCTATCCAAGCCTGACCTCAGCGTTGCCCAGAAAGCTGCCTCTGAAAGAGTGAACTTCATGGAGGTTGGCTTAGTGTGATACAAGTATTGTGCTGCCAGGCAAAACTGAACTAAGGTTAGGAAACAATCAACTGGAAGTTTAATATTGCTGCACTGTAAAGTTGTTATCTTCTAGCTCCAGGAGCATTTGTCAAAAGGAAACATTCTACCAAGAATTAATTTGGTGGCTTTTTCATTTGAGCAAATATAAGCATTTATGTCTTAAAGGGCCAGGGTTAAGTTTCTAGCCTTTGAGAAAGTATGTGTGTAGCCAGCTTTCTTTATTTTAATACTATTTTTCTGAATCCACTTTGGCATTTATGGCACATTAACTTTTCAGTTTTATACTTATGAAATGAAAATTAAAATATACCTCCTAAATTAAAATTTGTCCATGTATTTTTCTAAATAAATAAATTGATTTTTAAAAAAACCTCATAGCCTGAGGACAATTTCCTTTTATCATATGACTATTTACTGAATTTTTTAATTTATATATTGTTGTTAGGTGTCATCTAGTCAGTTACAACTCATAGTGACCCCATGTACAACAGAAGTAAACACTGTGTGGCCCTGTGCCATCCTCACAATCCTTGTTTGATAATTTTCACATTTGGTTGGATCGCCTTTCTTGGGAATAAGCATAAATGTAGATCTCTTTGAGTCAGTTGGCTAGGTAGCTGTCTTCCAAATTTCTGCCAGCGCTGCATCCTTCTGTTGAAACATCTGAATTGGTATCCCGCCAATTCCCGGAGCCTTGTATTTTGCCAGTGACTTCAGTGGAGCTTGGACTTCTTCTTTCAGTACCATCAGTTCCTGGCCATATGCTACCTCCTGAAATGGTTGAATGTTGACTAATCTTTTTTGATATAGCGACTTTGTGTAGTCCTTCCATCTTCTTTTGATATTTCCAGTATCATTTAATATTTTCCCTGTAGAATCCTTCAATATTGTAACTCAAGTCTTGAAATTTTTTTCTATTGTTTCAGCTTGAGAAATACCAAGCATGTTTTTCCCTTTTAGTTTTCTATCTCTAGGTCTTTGCACATGGCATTAAAATACTTCGTCTTCTCCAGCTGCCCTTTGAAATCTTCTATTTAGCTCTTTTACTTCATCATTTCTTTCTTTCACTTTAGCTACTTGACATTCAAAAGCAAGATTCAGAGTCTTTTCTGATAACCATTTTGGTCTTTTCTTTCTTTCCCATCATTTTAATGACTTTTTTCTTTCTTCATGTATGATGTCTCTGATGTCATCCCACAACTTGTCTGGTCTTCTATCATTAGTGCTCAACACGTCAAATCTATTCTTGAATTGGATTCTAAATTTAAGGGATATACTCAAAGTTAACTTTAGGTCTCATGGATTTGTTCTAACTTATCAAGTTCAACTTGAACTTGGATAAAAGCAATTCACGGTCTGTCCCGCTGTTGGCCCTGGCCTTGTTCTGACTAATGATATTGAGCTTTTCCAATGTTTCTTTCCATACATGTAGTCGATTTGATTACTGTATATTCCATCTGGCGAGGGTCATGTGTATACTTGCCACTTATGTTGGTGGAAAAGTATTTGCAATGAAGAAGTTGTTGGTCTTGAAAATTCTGTCATGACGTCTCTGATATCATTTCTATCATCAAGCAATATTTTCCAACTACCAATCTTTCTTTGTTTCCAACTTTTCCATTCCGATCACCAGTAATTACCAACCCATCCTGATTGCATTTTCAATCAATTTCAGACTGTAGAAAGTGATAAAAATCTTCAATTTCTTCATCTTTGGTCTTAGTGTTTGGTGTATAAATTTGAATAATGGTCTTATTAACTGGTCTTCTTTGTAGGCTTATGGGTATTATTCTACCCACACTCAGTGCTGATCTTTAGGATAGACCTTGAAATGTTCTTTTTGTGATGAATGCAATGCCAATGCCTCTTCCAAGTTGTTGTTCCTGCTATATGATTGTCCAATTCCAAATGACCAATACCAGTCTATTTCAGCTCATTAATGCCTGGGATATCTATGTTTATGTGTTCCATTTCATTTTGACAATTTCTAATTTTCTTAAATACATGCTTCTTACATTCCATGTTCAGATTATTAATAAATGATTGCAGCTCTTTCTTCTCATTTTGAGTCATGTCACATCAGCAAATGAAAGTCCTGAAAGCTTGACTCCATCCATGTCATTAAGGTTGATGCTACTTTCAGGAGGCAACTCTTCCCCAGTTATATTTTGAGTGTTTTCCAACATGTGTGGTTCATCTTTTGGCACTATATCAGACAATGTTGCACTCCTATTCATAAAGTTTTCACTGGTTAATTCTTTTCAGAAGTAGGCTTCCTTGTCCTTCTTCCTATTCTGTCTTAGTCTGGAAGCTCAGCTGAAGCCTGTGTGCCATGGGTGACCCTACTGGTATTTGAATACAAGTAACATAGCTTCCAGCATCATAGCCACATGCAAGCCCCCGCAGTATGACAAACTGACAGATGTGTGGGGTTGTTGTTATTATTACAGTATTAGTTGAATCCACAGTAGTGGATTAGAATGTTACTCAGGTGAAATTCACATAAAATTAACCATTTTAAAGTGAGCAATTAGTACATTCATGATGTCGTACAATCACCATCCCTCTCTAGTTCCAAAATATTTTCATTACCCCAACAGAAAACCCATACCTATCAAGCAGTTACTCTCTATTCTCCCCTTTCTCAGTTTCTGGCAACCACTCTATCTCTATAAATTCACCTGTTCTTAGTATTTAGTATAAGTGGAATCACACAATATGTAACGTTTTGTGTTTAACTTATTTAACTTAGTATAATGTGTTCAAAGTTCTTCCATGTCATAAGATGTATCAGTATTTCATTCTTTTTTATAGCTAAACAAAATTCCATTGTTTGTATGTACCACAATTTGTTTATCATTTATCCACCCATGGTCATTTGGATTGTTACATATTTTGGCTTTTGTGAATATTTGTGTATTAAGTACTTGTTTGAGTACCTGTTTTCAATTTTTTGGGAATATACACAGGAATGGAATTTCTAAGTCAAATGGTAATTGTATGTTTAACACTTTGAGGAATCATCAAACTGTTTCCCACAATTTTTGAACTATTTTACATTTCCACCAGAAATACACAAGGGTTGCAATTTCTGCCAACGCTTGTTAGTCACTGTTTTTTTTTTTTTTAATTTTTGCCCTCCTAATGTATGTGACTTGTTATCTAATTGCAGTTTTGATTTGAATTTCCTAATGACTAAAAATATAGAGCATCTTTTCGCATGTGTTATGGTCATTTGTATATCCCTTTGAAGAAATGTCCATTCAAATTATTTTCCCATGTTTTAAATTGGATCGTTTGTCTTTTTCTTATTGAATTGTAGGACTTTATATATTCTGGATGTTAGACACCTGGCTATTATTTAAACAAATATGTAATTTAAGAGGTGGTCACTTCATTCACAAACCTATAGACTTGCACTTTAGAATTTAGAATTTATTATGCTGTTTTATTTTTTATTATTTTTACTATACAGTTGTTATTGTTGTTTTTAGTTGTCTAGCTGGTTCCCACTCATCACCACCTTATGTATAACAAAACAAACTTTGCCCAATTCTGTGCCATCTTCATGATTTTTGGAAGTTTTGAGCCCATTGTTGTGGCTACTGTATAAATCCATCTCATGGAATATTTCCTCATTTTGCTTTACCAAATATTACAGTTTTACTTTTTCATTGTCCAACTTTTCCATGCATATGAGATGAATAAAAAGACCATGATTTGGGTCAGGTGCACCTTAATAATCAAACTCACATTTTATCTTTTTAAAACTTTAAAGAGGTTTTTTGCAGCAGATTTGCCTAATGTAACATGTGGCTTCATTTCTTGACTGTTGCTTCCATAGTCATTGATTGTTGATGTTGTTGTTGTTGTTGTTAGGATCCTAGTCAGAGCAATTAGGCTAGATAAAGAAATAAAGGGCACCCAGATTGGCAAGAAAGAAGTAAAATTATCTCTATTTGCAGAGGACATGATCTTATACACAGAAAACCCTAAGGAATCCTCAAGAAAACTACTGGTACTAACAGAAGAGTTCAGCAGACTATCGGGATACAAGATAAACATACAAAATTCAGTGGGATTCTGCTACAACAAAAAGAACATCGAAGAGGACATCACCAAATCAATACCATTTACAGTAGCCCCCAAGAGGATAAAATACTTGGGAATAAATGTTACCAGTGATGTAAAAGACTTATACAAAGAAAACTACAATACACCTCTGCAAGAAAACAAAAGTGGCCTGTTTTTGTTCTTGTTTTTAGGTGCCCTCGTGTTGGTTCCAACTCATAGAGACCCTATGCACAACAGAACTAAACACTGCCCAGTTCTGAGCCATCCTTACAATCTTTGTTATGCTTGAGCTCATTGTTGCAGCCACTGTGTCAATCCACCTAGTTGAGGGTCTTCCTCTTTTCTGCTGACCCTGTACTCTGCCAAACATGATGTCCTTCTTCAGGGACTGATCTCTCCTGACAACATGTCCAAAATGTGTAAGATGCAGACTTGCCATCCTTGCTCTAAGGAGCATTCTGGTTGTACTTCTTCCAAGACAGATTTGTTCATTCTTTTGGCAGTCCATGGTCTATTCGACATTCTTCACCAACACCACAATTCAAAGGCATTAATTCTTCTTCGGTCTTCCTTATTTACTGTCCAGCTTTCACATGCATATGATGTGATTGAAAATACCATGGCTTGGGTCAGGTGCACCTTAGTCTTCAGGGTGACATCTTTGCTCTTCAACACATTAAAGAGGTCCTTTGCAGCAGATTTGTCCAATGCAAAGCGTCTTTTGATTTCTTGACTGCTGCTTCCATGGCTGTTGATTGTGGATCCAAGTAAATTGAAATCCTTGACAACTTCAATCTTTTCTCCGTTTATCATGATGTTGCTTATTGGTCCAGTTGTCAGGATTTTTGTTTTCTTTCTGTTGAGGCATAATCCATACTGAAGGCTGTCATCTCTGATCTTCATTAGTAAGTGCTTCAAGTCCTCTTCAATTTCAGAAAGCAAGGTTGTGTCACCTGCATAACACAGTTTGTTAATGAGTCTTCCTCCAATCCTAACAGCCTGTTCTATTTCATATAGTCCAGCTTCTCATATTATTTGCTCAGCATACAGATTGAATAGGTATGGTGAAAGGATACAATCCTAATACACACGTTTCCTGACTTTAAAACACTCAGTATCCCCTTGTTCTGTCTGAACAACTGCCTCTTGATCCATGTATATGTTCCTCATGAGCACAATTAAGTGTTCTGGAGTTCCCGTTCTTCACAACATTATCCATAATTTGTTATAATCCACACAGTCAAATGCCTCAGCATAGTCAATAAAACCCAGGTAAACATCCTTCTTGTATTCTCTGCTTTTAGCCAGGATCCATTTGACATCAGCAATGATATCCCTAGCTCCATGTCCTCTTCCGAAACTGGTCTGAATTTCTGGCAGTTCCCTGTGGATATACTGCTACAGCCATTTTTGAATGATCTTCAGCAAAATTTTCCTTGCTTGTAATATTAATGATATTGTTCTATAATTTCCACATTTGATTGGATCACCTTTCTTGGGAATAAACATAAATATGGATCTCTTCCAGTCAATTGGCCAGGAAGGTATCTTCCACATTTCTTTGCATACAAGTGAGAACCACCAGTGCTTCATCCGTTTGTTGAAACACCTCAATTGATATTCAATCAGTTCCTGGAGCCCTGGTTTTCACCAATGCCTTCAGAGCAGCTTGGACTTCTTCCTTTATTACCATGGGTTCCTGATCATATGCCACCTCTTGAAATGTTTGAACATCAACTAATTCTTTTTGTTGTAATGACTTTGTGTATTCCTTCCATCTTCTTTTGATGCTTCCTGCGTCGTTTAATATTTTCCCCATGGAATTCTACACTATTGCAACTTGAGGCTTGAATTTTTTTCCTCAGTTCTTTCAGCTTGAGAAATGCCAAGTGTGTTCTTTCCTTTTGGTTTTCTATCTCCAGCTCTTTGCACATGTCATTATAGTACTTTGTCTTCTTGAGATGCCCTTTGAAATCTTCTGTTCAGTTCTTTTACTTGATCATTTCTTCCTTTTGCTTTAGCTGCTTGACGTTCATGAGCAAGTTTCAGAGTCTCCTCTGACATCCATCTTGATCTTTTCTTTCTTTCCTATCTTTTCAGTGACCTCTTGCTTTCTTCATGTTTGATGTCCTTGATGTCATTCCACAACTCCTCTGGTCTTCGGTCTCTAGTGTTCAATGCATCAAAACTATTTTTGAGATGGTCTCTAAATTCAGGTGGGATATACTCAAGGTCATATTTTGGCTCTCATGGACTTGCTTTGATTTTCTTCAGTTTCTTTTTAAACTTGCATAGGAGCAATTGATGGTGTGTTCCACAGTCGGCCCCTGGCCTTGTTCTGACTGATGATATTGAGCTTTTCCATTGTCTCTTTCCACAGATGTAGTTAATTTGATTCCTGTGTGTTCCATCTGGCGAGGTCCATGTTCATAGTTGCCACTTATGTTGGTGAAAGAAGGTATATCCAATGAAGAAGTAGTTGGTCTTGCAAAATTCTATCATTCAATCTCCAGCATTGTTTCTATCACCAAGGCCATATTTTCCAACTACTGATCCTTCTTCTTTGTTTCCAACTTTCACGTTCCAATGACCAGTAACTATCAACACATCCTGATTGTATGTTCGATCAATTTCGGACTTCAGCAGCTGATAAAATCTTTTATTTTTGTCTGTCGGTTTGTCGTACTGTGGGGGCTAGAGTGTTGCTGTGATGCTGGAAGGTATGCCACCGGTATTTAGATGCCAGCAGGGTCACCCATGGAGGACAGGTTTCAGCTGAGCTTCCAGACTAAGACAGACTAGGAAGAAGGACCCAGCAACCTACTTCTGAAAAGCATTAGCCAGTGAAATCCTTAAGAATAGCAGCAGAACACTGTCTGATATAGTGCTGGAAGACGAGCCTCCAGGTTGGAAGGCACTCAAAAGATGACTGGGGAAGAGCTGCCTCCTCAAAGTGGAGTCAACCTTAACGATACGGATGGAGTAAAGCTTTCAGGACCTTCATTTGCTGGTATGGCATGACTTAGAACGAGAAGAAACAGGTGCAAACATCCATTAACAATCAGAAACTGGGATGCATGAAGTATGAATCTAGGAAAATTGGAAATCATCAGAAGTGAAATGGAACTCATAAACATCGATATCCTAGGCATTAGTGAGCTGAAATGGACTGGTATTGGCCATTTTGAATCAGACAATTATATAGTCTACTATGCGGGGAATGACAACTTGAAGAGGAATGGTGTTGCATTCATCGTCAAAAAGAACATTTCAATATCTATCCTGAAGTACAATGCTGTCAGTGTTAGGATAATAGCCATAAGCCTACCAGGAAGACCAGTTAATACGACTATTGTTCAAATTTACGCACCAACCACTAAGCCCAAAGATGAAGAAATAGAAGATTATTGATGAATAGAATGAAATTCTTGACGTCAATCTTTGCTCCATTTATCATGATAGTGTTTCTAGGTTCAGTTGTAAGGATCTTCATTTTCTTCACATTCAGGCATAATCTATATTGAAAGCTGTAGTTTTTGATCTTCACCAGTAAGTTCTTCAAGTTTTCATTTTTGACAAACAAGCTTGTGTCACCTGCACATAACAGGTTGTTAATGAGTCTTCCTCAAATTCTGATGCTGCATTTTTCTTCATACAGTCTGGCTTCTCAAAATAATTGTTCAGCAAGCAGATTCAGTAAATAAGGTAAAAAGATACTACCCTACCATGCATATTAAAAAAAAAAAAAAATTTTTTTTTTTTTTTTTTATTATCCAGTCTTAATCCAAGGAGTACCCACTTGTTCTGTTCAAATGACTGCTTTTTATTCATGTATAGGCTTTGCATGAACACCATTAAGTTTTCCAGAATTCCCATTATTTTTTGTACATATATGTGTATTATTAATAAACTACATTAATTAATTAATGTACAGCCATTAATTTATGTAAGATTTTGTTAACTATGGGGGGAATATGATGAGATATTTCCTGCTAAAGGAGGCAAGCAAATTAGATACTATTCAGGGAATTATGTTTTCTGTTATCTATTTATCCTTTCTGACTCATATTTGTTATCAGTGAAATTATAACATAATACCCATTATCTTGCTTCAAATAACATGATTATTGGATAGACAGATAGATGTTTGGAAAGATGAACTGAAAAATAAGAAATCTGTTGACATATTATACACTTTTATGAGAATTTCTATGAATGATTTCCTTATTCTCTTTGACTTAGAGATTTATTCCAAATTTGTGAACATTGTGGTTAAGACTATGTGTCACCTAGGCTGGGCCATGATTCTTGGCAGTTGTGATGTAGTTTGGTAGCTGTGTAATAATGTAATCCGTAATGAGATCTGGTATGATGTAAAGACTTTGATGATAAGATATTCTATGAGCAGCCAATCTGTTGAAAGGGAGTTTCCTCCTGGTTGTGCTTTGCATTCAATATATTTGCACTTTCTGGCAAAGCTCTCCTGGGTTTCACTCACTCTAGATCCTGCATCTGGCTCCATCTGACCTCCAGTTCTTTGGACATGAGCTAGCAGCTTATCTGCTGATCTTGGAACCCATCAGCCTCTGTAGCCTGTGAGCCAGAGGACTGCTGATTGAACTCCCTACCTTGGGTTCATCAGCCCTACAGCTGTGTGAGTCAGGCAAGCCCCTAGCCTGACCCATGATCTTGGGACTTTCCAACCTCTACAACTGCATGAGCCATTTCCTTGATACACATCACTCTCTCTCTCTCAATTTCTCTCTCTCTTTCTCTATCTATCTATCTATCTGTCTGTCTAATCTATCTATACGTGTGTGTGTGTGTGCACGTGTCTGTGTGTTTGTGTGTATACACTTCACTGGTTTTGCTTCTCTAGAGAACGTAGCCTAAGACATTTGGTACTGAGAGAGGTTCTAGAGAAACAAAACAGTAAGAGTGACTTTTCTAAAATGGTTCTAAGTCTGGTTAGTCCTAAAGATGTTGCTGATTCTGCTTCCAGTCGTAAAGAGGGCACTGCTAATCCATGGCACGAAGTGGAAATACAGTTATGCAGAATATCACCACCAATATATAAGACATTGGTGAGAGGTGAGGCTCTGGGTGATTGCATATCTACAATTAGATTAAGAAGTATAAGGAATTTGGTTGGTTGGTCCTACTTTCACTAGACAAAGTGGTGAAGAAAGAGATAAGCTCAGGCTTCAGAGTTACAGCTCAAGCACTGCATAAATGACCTGAAATTTGCCACTTGTGCCTTGAAAGAAAGCCTTATTTTTTTAGAGTAACAGAGCTAATATTGCCTATTGCCAAACCCCAGTCTTATTGTAGAAATAGCTGAATTATAACACCAATAGAATTCCCAATCTCAAATGCTATCTGAAGTTAAAGTGAGGACATTAATTGAGAGGAAATGAAATCTTGAAACTTGGGATGGGGACATGTGGGCAGAAAATCAGAAATCTGGGGACACTGAAACCCTAAATTTCATTGATTCACTCCTGCCAACAGAACCATCACTATCACTCCCATCTGAAGAGATTACTTCATATTTGTCTGCTAAACTACCCTCCTCAGTGAAACCATTAGCCCCCTCCATCCCCATCTGATGAATTTAACCCAGCTGTGTTTGAAAAGCCTTTGTCTAAGTCATCACCTGGGGAAGTGATTGATTCATTGCCTAGGGCATCACCTGAGACAGATGCCCTACAAGATGTTGAGTGAAAATTCTCAGAACGCATCCCCAGCACCCATTTTTCCCTCTAGACCTGTAACTAAATTTAAGTTCCAGCAAGGCCCAAAAGATGAAATACAAAGTGTGACCCAGGAGGAAGTACACTACATTCTAAAAGAACTGGTTGGCTTTTCTAATATGTACAAACAGAAACCTGGGGATTATGTGTGGGAATGACTATTAAGGATATGGAATGATGGTGCAAGAAACATACGGATGGATCCGTCTGAGTTTATTGATACGGGCCCATTGAACTTCATTCAGTCTTTCAGCTTGGGGGGTTAGGAAAGGACCTAATAGTTTACTTGGTTGGTTCTTTGAAGCAAAGATTACGTGGTTGCCTACAGTAAATCAACTTGAATAACCAGACTTGTGTGGCTACACTGCAGAAGACAGAATCCAAAGGTTTAGGGAAATTGGCTTGTTAGACTGGATTTATCAGGTTAGACCCAAAAACTCACACATGGAGTGACCAGAGGACACGCCTTCTACCACAGTAGTGAGATACAAGTTTGTGAAGGGAAGCCCAGTATTCTTGAAGATTGCTGTGATTGCTATTTTATGTAAGTTAGACTTGACAGTGGGAACTGCCGTAACTGAATTAAGACACCTAACTATAATGAGGCTAATTGGACCCCATGGTGGTAGGGGTCAAGTGGCAGTACTCAGTTGACAAAGGAAAAGTAGGTGTGTTTACCATAATGGACAGCAGAGTCAAAGCAGTAGCCAGAATAGTCTGACTCATATGGACTATTAGCCTTGGCTACTTAGTCATGATGTCACTAGGACCATATTATGCAACTAGTCCAATGTGCCTGAAGTGTCAATGTTAGATAGAGATGTTGTTCAAGTATTTGGCAGGCCCCTATTGGTAAATCATAGTGCAGAGCCTTAGGATTTTTGTGCAAAGTCCTGCCATCCTGTACAGATAATTACTGTTCTTTTGAGAAACAGCTTTTGGCTTGTTTCTGGGTGTTAGTAGAGACTGAAAGATTAACCATGGTCTGCCAAGTCACCATGGGACCCATCATAAACTGTGTTTTGTCTGAGCCACAGAGCCATAAATTCAGACATGCGCAACAGCACTCCATCATTAAATGGAAGTGGTATATATGAGATTGGACCTGATCAGTACCTAAAGGGACAAGGAAGTCACATGAGGAAGTGGCCAAGATGTCCATGGTCTCCAATCCTGTCACATTATCTGCCCTTTCCCAGTTTCTTAAGATCAGTTGACTGAGGAAGAGAAATCCTGTCCCTGGTTTACAGATAGTCGTGTGTGATATTCAGGTACCACTCAAAAGTGGACAGCAGCAGCACTACACCCCTTTGTTGGAATCTCCCTGAAGTATAGTGGTGAAGACAAAATCTTCCCAATGGTCAGAACTTTGAGCAGTGCACCTGGTTGTTTGCTTTGCTTGGAAGGAGAAATGGCCAGATGTGCAGCTGTATACTGATTCATGGCTTGTGGCTAATGGTTTGGCTGAATGGTCACAGACTTGAAAGGAACATGATCGGATAATTGGGTACAAGGAGATATTTGGAAGAGGTATATGGATAAACCTCTCTGAACGAGCCAGAGAAGCATCTCATGTGAATTCTTGCCATAGGGTGAGGTCAGCAGAGGGAGATTTTAACAATCAAGTGGATAGGATGACGCATTCTGTGGAAACCAGTCATTCTCTTTCCCCAGCCACTCTTGTCATTGTCCAATGGGCTCATGAACAAAGTGGCCATGGTGGCAGGGATGGAGGTTATTCATACAGTCAGCAACATGGACTTCTACTCACCAAGGCTGACTTGGCCACAGCCACTGCTGAGTGCCCAATCTGCCAGCAGCAGAGACAAACACTGAATCCATTCCTCAAAGTGATCAGCCAACATCCTAGAGGCAAGTTGATTACATTGGACCACTTCTATCCTGGAAAGCACAGTGTTTATTCTTACTGGAATAAACACTCACTCTGGATATGAATTTGCCTTCCTTGCATGCAATGCTTCTGCCCAAACTGCTATCTATCGACTTAGAGGATGCCTTTTCCACCATCATGATATCCCACACAGCATTGCCTTGGGTCAAGGGACTCACTTCACAGTAAATGAAGTGTGGCAATGGGTTCATGCTCATGGAGTTTACTGGTCTTACCATATTCCCCATAATACTGAAGCAGCTGGTTTGACAGAATGATGGAATGGCCTTCTAAAGCCAGTTAGGTGTCACTACCTTGGTGGGTTAAGCCAATGTTCTCCAGGAAGCTGTATATGCTCTAAACCAGCACCCGATATAAAGTACTGTTTCTCCCATAGCCAGGATTCATGCATCCAAGAATCAAAGGGTGGAAATTAGAGCCCCACCACTCAGTATTACCCCTAGTGACCACTCACTAAATTTTTTATTCCTGTCTCCCTGACTCTATGCTAGAGGTCTTAGTTTCAAAGAGAAGAATTTTTCACCAGGAGACACAAAACTGATTTTATCAAACTGGAAGTTAAGGATGCCATCTGGCCACTTTGGGCTCATCATGCCTCTTGATCAACATACAAAGAAGGGAGTTACCGTATTGGCTGGTGTGACTGATCCTGATTACCCAGAGGAACTCAGAAGTAGGTATTACATAGGAGGCAAAGAAAAATATGCCTGGAATACAGGGGATCCTTTAGGACATCTTTTAGTACTACCATGCCCTGTGTTTAAAGACAGTGGAAAACCACAGCAACCCAATTCTGACATGACTACTAATGGCCCAGATGCTTCAGGAATGAAGATATGGGTCACTCATCAGGCAAACAACCATGACCAACTGAGGTGCTTGTGAGGGCAAAGGGAATATGGAATGGGTGATGGAAGAAGGTTGTTCTAAAAATACCAGTTATGTCAATGTGACCAGTTGCAGAAATGAGGACTGTAATTTTTGAGTATTTTTTCTTTGTATGTATGCATCAAATATTTTTGTTTTCTTAACTTGTAAAATATAAGATGTAAACTGGGCTAGTGTGTTTTCAATTGTATGCATGTTAGTTGTATCATGTAAGGCACAAGTATGACTTTATAATTGTCTTTACTTAGAGGCTCTGTAGGCTTTGGAAACGCTGGTGGCATAGTGGTTAAGTGCTATGGCTGCTAACCAAAGGGTCGGCAGTTCGAATCCACCAGGTGCTCCTTGGAAACTCTATGGGGCAGTTCTACTCTGTCCTATAGGGTCACTATGAGTTGGAATCAACTCGACGGCACTAGGTTTTTTGTAGGGTTTAGGGAGATGTGTATGAATGCCAAGTTGACAAGGTGTGGACTGTGATGGTTAATATTGTGTATCAATTTGGCTGGGCTGCGATTCTCAGTGGTTTGGCAGTTATATAATGATGAAATCGCCTCCCTAATGAGATCTGATATAATCACCTCCATGAAGAGATCTGCTATGAGTAGCCAATCTGTTAAAAGGGCATTTCCTTGGGGTTGTGGCATTCATCCAATATATGTGGACTTTCTGGCAAAGCTCTCTGGCTTTCTCTCATTCTGGATCCTGCATCTGGCTCCACTTGACTTCTGGTCTTTGGCACATGAGCTAACAGCTTACTTGTAGATCTTGGAATTTTTCAACCTCTGCAGCTTGTGAGTCAGTGGCTTGCCAGCTTACCTGTCAGTCTTGGGATTCCTTGGCCTCCACAGCCTGACCTGCTGATCTTGGGTTCTTCAGCCCTGCAGCTACATTAGTCAGGAGAAGACTCCAGCCTGATCCATGAATTTGAGATATAACATCTATGATAAGCCAGCTATTTAAAAAAAATTTTTTTCAAGGAATTTTGTCTCTTTTAATTTATTTTTGCAAAAATACTTCAAGCCATACTCGTAACATTAAGTTAATGATTTTAAAGTATCCATGGGTGGGTGTCTTAGACTGGGTTCTCTAGAGAAGCAAAACTATATATATATATATATATATATATATATATATATATATATATATATATATGCAGGGAATTAGGACCAGGCTTAAAAGGGTAACATTTGGGAAACATGTATCAGTATATTTATACTTATAAGTGATGTAAACCTAGCCTTCATGTTTCATGATTAATTGATTTAGAAAAAATGTTAAATTTACTTGCTTGGCATTTTCAACCTAGTAAATCAAATTTGTACTTCCTTAAAAATTTAAAAAAAGATATATAAAAATCTTATGGTTGACGGGCAAGCCATTCTTTCATCTAGAATACCCCAATTGGTATACTTCCTTTAAAAGAGCTGATATAGAGACTCAAATATCTTCCACCATCCATATCAAAGAATTTGCAGAAAGAAGTGCTAAAATTAAATAATATTTTATAGGAAGAATATGTTTGACAAAGTTATTTACTGGGAATAATTCTAAAATACATGTGGAAATATCAAGATTAGAGTGAGTTGTGAATTAAGGGTAAATGTTGTATAGAAAAATTTTAGTAAATATTGATTAAGTAAATTGTCTATGATTTTACTGTAAGTTATCTCGTGTCATAATAACATTGAACACGCCATTTTTATTGGGAAATAGTAAACCAAAATTTGGTCTCAAAAAATTTAAGGCAATACTGTGTATAGACAATTTGCTATCAGAAAGCATGTTGTTGAAAGAGCACATGGGCAACAACCAGAAAAAGAAAATTTTCATGGCATATTAAAAAAGCAAAAGAATTATGTGTAGAAAGAAAAAAAATTGTAATCAGGTTCAGGCTGTAATATATTTGAGCAAAATAAAAAGAATAAACCAAATTGTACTTGAGCCTAAATATATATACACAAAGTGGCTATGTTATTGGACTGGGTTCCTTGTGATTACTATGACACTGACACTTATTTTTCTGTCCAACATCTCAGCACACCTTTTAAGGCCCAGACATACTGTAAGCAGAGTAAAAAATATCTATGACATCCCAGTTAGTGAGTGCAGACAGATGGAGCTTGATAGATTCTAGATTCAGAATCTAAACTAAAACTGAAGGATAGTGGAAAAAGAATGGAGTTGCACACAGAAAGACTTTGAAGGAGGAGAAATTCATGTGGGTTGAATAAGAGGTAATGTCCACAGGCTAATAATTAAACTTAGGGTTTCATCCAATAAATCATCGTTATTGCCATTCATTTCTAAGCAATAAAATTTATTTGAAAATTCTAGTGTTCATGGTGCTATTTTTAATCATAGTTTAAGGTTTAATGGAACTTCAAGGTAGTTTCCAGGACTTTTTCTGGATAAATACAATCCCAGAGAGCTCCATGTATGTGTGTTTAATAGATGACTGTTATGATTCACTGTTAAACATAGAGGCAAAAGGCAAAAGGCAATGGCCTTCGTGTGCCTTTTCTTTGAGTACTGTCTTGATTTGCACACTGCCGTTGCATTTTTGCTTTCCCGGGTGTAGTCTGCTGATAAGTATGTTGCCTTCTTTTCAGAAGCTCACATTGCTGACCTTGCAGTCTTTTGCTATGGAAGAGCTGTCACTGGCAGCTGCAGATTAATACCAGCTCAAATCTCGTTGTTTTTGATTAAGGTCTTAAGGTTAGAAAAATGTAATTGGTACCCCACAAGGTAGTATATCAAGAACATGACAGCAATTAATCCTTTTCTTGCTGCTGCTGATGATAAAATACCCCCGTTGCCTCCAATATCTTTGTTAATATTCCGAAAGGGAAATTTACTTCCACCTGTGTTTACTTATAATAGATAAGTATTTTTCATAACTTCAAAGTGCTTAGTGTTAAAAGTGTATTAAGCATTTTTTAACAAAAAATCATGTCAATATTATTATTGCAGTGATAATTTGTGAAAACTAAAGTCACAATATGCAATGAAACAGTTTAAAAGAAATATAAAACATCAAAATATAGGTTTAAAAGAATAGAGAATGTATTTTTGATGATTCCTTGTGTAGTAAAAATTTGGTAACTTAAAAAATGTCTAATGAAGATTAAATCAATTTGGCAAAGTGAAGCCAGTTGTATACTTACTGTAGATATAATCATTTCACCAAATTTTTAAAACTTATTACGTTTACAATGTTTTAACTTTTTTTTTTACCTATATTCCTTTCAGGTCTCTCCAATTCAGTATGCGGTGTACATTATCTAAACATCATTGTTGTTTTTATTGGGGGGTGTCAAGTAGGCTCTGATCCATAGCACAACAGAATGAAACACTGGCCAGTTCTGCACCATCCTCACAATCATTGTTATGCTTGAGTCTATTGTTTCACCCACTGTGTCAATCCACCTCATTGAGGGTCTTTCTCTTTTTCGATAACCCTGTACTTTACCAAGCATGATATCCTTCTCAGGGACTGGTCCCTCCTGATAACATGTCTTAAGTATGTGAGGCATAGTCTGCCATCCTTGCTCCTAAGGAGCATTCTGGCTGTACTTCCTCAAAGACAGATTTGTTTGTTCTTTTGGCAGTCCATGGTGTATTCAATGAACCACGGTATATCCAGTAAACCTCGTTAATCAATGCTTTATATGACCTCTTGTAAATCTGAGAAATTATGGAGAGGCAAAACATGGAATATCCCAATTTTTTCTAATCTATCTGTTTGATCATGTCAAAGTTAGTACCTGACAACAAGTGCAAGTGGAAAAAAAATGGGAAAAGTATTGTGCAATGAAGGACAAAGAAGGAAGCAGCACCAAGGGTCGCATTCCCCAATTGCCCCACCTTTGCAGAATGCATATATTCATCGCACTCAATTGCTGAGTAGTATCCCCTTGTATAAAAAATACCATAGTTTGCTTATTTTTTTTTTTATCTTACTGATGAAAATCCGGGTCATTTCCAATTCTTTTGATACCATGAATAAAGCCCCTATAAACATTTTTTGTGGAAATATATTTTTGTTTCTCTTGAATAAATAACAAGATTGGAAGTGCTGTGTTATAGGTTTGATTTGGGTTTATATTTTTAGAAATAAACAAAAATACAGAGAGGCGGGGCCCAGATGGCTGATAGGCAGACACTACCTCAGATCCCTCTTGCAACAAAGACTCGGAAAAACAAGTGAATCGATCATATACATGGTAATCTATGAACCCTGACCATCAAACACAGATCTAAAGAGTTGACCTGAGTGACAGGGGAGCAAAAAGCTGCACCCTGAAGCAGTGACCTCTTCTGGAAATGGCGACCAGAGCCACAGCCTTGAGCCCTTGCGGTTCCCGGGTGCCGAGTGGCGGGGCTGATTGCGGCTTGCTGAGGTGGGGCAGGCACGGGACACAGCCCTAACCCCTAGCCCCCGGGGGAACCTCCGTAGAGACTCAGCCAGCGCAAGGAGGCTGCACACTGACGGGGCTAACGAAAGAAGGAACAACCACAGGGAAGCAGCAACTGTTTCCGGAGCCTGGAGCCAGCGTCCCAGTCAGAAAACCTCGGCGCCAGGCTTTGGACTGGGAGCGGAGGAACTAACCACAGCTTCTGGGACAGAACAAGCACAGGACGCCGCCTGACCCTCGGGGGGAATCTCTACCCAGCCAGTGCTCACAGTCGACATGCCCGTCAGGAATCTCAGATAAAACAATCATCCCAAGCAAGATAAGTAACTTCATCTATATTCCTGGGTGTACTCTCTCCTGTCTATCTGATCCCTCCCCTCGCCTTCCCAGGTGGCTTCATTAACATTGGAATTTCCTGGGCCAGAGAGTGTAGTGCTCAGTGTTTTTTTTTTTTTTTTCTTTCTTTCATCTTTTTCTAACCCATTCTCCTGGTCTGAGAGAAGCAGCTACAAAAAACCGAGGGACCAAGAATCCTTCCCTGACTTCCCGAAATTGGACTAAAAATACAGAACAGCTCCAGTCAAGCATTTGTGATCCACAGTTTTGGGCTTTCATCCCTACAGGGAACAAGGTGGCTATTATAATGTTAAGGCAATTCTGATAGTGATCTGACTGTAACTGTTTTAGCGGATTACTGGAAAGACAAGTTTTCCAGGTCTGATATCTCTGTGTATTCAACAGAGCCCTCACTGACCCACAACAGGGAACTGAGGGCTGAACCTCCACGCAAACCACCTAACCTCCTGCCATAGGGGTCTGAGGATAGTGACATCTACCAATCTGTAGAGGTACATGCATTGGGTGCCTAAGGTACAGCTGCAGAGCCCACCCACCAAAGTGCTTTAGGAATAGAGACACACCTACCTCACTGGCACTTGGGGGAAGCCTGTCAGCATCCTACTCCCCCGGAGTGTGACCCCCTGCTGCTATTAGAATCTAGGGAAAATTATCACCACTAATCCTCTAAGTGAATAGGTGACAGTCTACACCACACACTTGGTCACTGAAAATCAGATTCTACTCAAGAATAGCGAATGGACTCTTAGGCTTATATTTCTGGTACTGGCCCAAACCAGCTGGTGAGAGGACATAAGTGATTCAAAGCCTAGATCAATCAAGACAGCTCAATCTAGTAGCCCATCTACATATATTGAAAGAAAACAAAACAAGATAAGACTCAGTGAGCAACTATAAAAGAAATCATTACAATATCTTATAGATGGCTCTGAGACAACAGTCGATATCAAACCACATAAAGAAGAAGACCATGATTGCTTCTACAACTCCCCAAATTAAAGAATCAAAATCATTCCCAAATGAAGATACAATCCTGCAATAGCCAAATGCAGAATATAAAAAACTAATTTACAGAATGTTTCAAGACATCGGGGATGACCTCAGAAATGAAATAAGGCAATCTACACAAAAGCCAAGGAACACACTGATAAACAGTTGAAGAAATCAAAAAGATTATTCAAGAACATAGGGGAAAAATTAATAAGCTGCAAGAATCCATAGAGAGACAACATTCAGAAATCCAAAAGATTAACAGTAAAGTTACAGAATTAGACAACTCTATAGGAAGTCAGAAGAGCAGAATCAAGGAATTGGAATGCTGAGTGGGGGGGATGGAGGATGAAGCAATTGACACCAATATAGCAGAAGAAAAAGCAGATAAAAGAATTAAAAAAAAATGAAGAAACCCTAAGAATCATGTGGGACTCTATCAAGAAGAATAACTTGCTTGTGATTGGAGTTCCAGAACAGGGAGGGATAACAGAAAATACAGAGAGAATAGTTGAAGATCTGTTGGCAGAAAACTTCCCTGACATCATGAAAGATGAAAGGATATCTACCCAAGATGTTCATCGAACCCCATATAAGATTGGTCCAAAAAGAAAATCACCAAGACATATTATCATCAAACTTGCCAAAACGAAAGATAAAGGGAAAATTTTAAAAGCAGCCAGGGATAAAAGAAAGGTCTCCTACAAAGGAGAATCAATAAGAATAAGTTCAGACTACTCAGCAGAAACCATGCAGTCAAGAAGGCAATGGGAAGACATATATAGAGCACTGAAGGAGAAAAAATACCAGGCAAGGATCATTTATCCAGCAAAACTCTCTCTCAAATATGAAGGTGAAATTAAAACATTTACAGATAAACACAAGCTCAGAGAATTTGCAAAAACCAAACCAAAGTTACAAGAAATGCTAAAGGAAATTATTTGGTCAGAATATCAATAACATCAGATAACAAGACAACAAAAAGACACAGAACAGAACATCCTGATATCAACTCAAATAGGGAAATCACAGAAACAAATTAAGATCAATATTAAAAAGAAAAAATGCTCAAAACAAGGAATCATTGAAGTCATTATGTAAAAGATCACAATAATCAAAAAGAGGGACTAAATACAGGAGGCACAGAACTTCCATAGGGAGAGGAAAACAAAGCAATATAGGACGATACAAGTTAGGTTTTTACTTAGAAAAACAGGGGCAAATATAAGGTAATCACAAAGAGGTCTAACGATTCCATAACGCAAAATAAAAACCAAGAAAAAAACATAAAGAATCACCAAATATAAATTCGACTACTATGAAAATGAACACACAATTTACAAAGAAAAACATCTCAGCACAAAATAGGAAGTGGAAAAATGAAATTGTCAATAATACACAAAAAAAGCCATCAAAATTTTTTTAAACACATACTTATCTATAATTACACTGAATGTAAACGGACTAAACACACTGATAAAGAGACAGAGAGTCTCAGACTGGATAAAGAAACACGATCCATCTATTTGCTGCCTACAAGAGACACACCTTAGACTTAGAGACACAAACAAACTAAAACTCAAATGATGGAAAAAAATATATCACGCAAACAACAATCAAAAAAGAGCAGGAGTAGCAATATTAATTTCTGACACAATAGACTTAAAGTTAAATCTGCCACAAAGGGTAAAGAAGGACACTACATAATGATTAAGATTAAAGGGACAATAGACCAGGAAGATATAACCATATTAAATATTTATGCACCCAATGACAGGGCTGCAAGATACATAAAACAAACTTTAACAGAACTGAAAAGTGAGATAGACACCTCCACAATTATAGTAGGAGGCTTCAACACACCACTTTCGGAGAAGGATAGGACTTCCAGTAAGAAGCTCAATACAGACACGGAAGACCTAATTGCTACAGTCAACCAACTTGACTTCATAGACCTATACAGAACACTCCACCAAACAGCTGCAAAGTATACTTTTTTTCTAGTGCACATGGAACATTCTCTAGAATAGATCCCATATTAGGTCATAAAACAAACCTTTGCAGAATTGAAAACATCGAAATATTACAAAGCATCTTCTCAGACCACAAGGCCATAAAAGCGGAAATCAATAACAGAAAAATCAGGGAAAAGAAATTGAATACTTGGAAACTGAACAATTCCCTCCTAAAAAAAGACTGGGTTATAGAAGACATCAAGGAGGGAATAAAGAAATTCATAGAATGCAACGAGAATGAAAATACTTCCTATCAAAACCTCTGGGACACAGCAAAAGCAGTGCTCAGAGGCCAATTTATATCGATAAATGCACACATACATAAAGAAGAAAGAGCCAAAATCAGAGATCTGACCCTACAGCTTGAACAAATAGAAAGTGAGCAATGAAAGAATCCACCAGGCACCAGAAGAAAACAAATAATAAAAATTAGAGCTGAACTAAATGAATTAGAGAACAGACAAACAATTGAAAGAATTAACAAAGTCAAAAGCTGGTTCTTTGAAAAAATTAACAAAATTGATAAACCATTGGCCAGACTGACTAAAGAAATACAGGAAAGGAAACAAATAACCCAAATAAGGAACGAGATGGGCCATATCACAACAGACCCAACTGAAATTAAAAGAATCATATCAGATTATTACAAAAAATTGTACTCTAACAAATTTACAAACCTAGAAGAAATGGATGAATTCCTAGAAAAACACTACCTACCTAAACTAACACAATCAGAAGTAGAACAACTAAATAGACCCATAACAAAAAAAAGAGATTGAAAAGGTAATCAAAAAACTCCCAACAAAAATAAAACCCTGGCCCGGATGGCTTCACTGCAGAGTTCTACCAAACTTTCAGACAAGAGTTAACTCCACTACTACTAAAGCTATTTCAAAGCATAGAAAATGATGGAATACTACCTAACTCATTCTATAAAGCCACCATTTCTCTGATACCAAAACCAGGTAAAGACACCACAAAAAAAAAAAAGAAAATTACAGACCTATTATCCCTCATGAACATGGATGCAAAAATCCTCAACAAAATTCTAGCCAATAGAATTCAACAACATATCAAAAACATAATCTACCACGACCAAGTGGGATTTATACCAGGTATGCAAGGTTGGTTTAATATTAGAAAAACCATTAATGTAATCCACCCTATAAATAAAATAAAGGACAAAAACCACATGATCTTATCAATTGATGCAGAAAAGGCATTTGACAAAGTACAACACCCATTCATAATAAAAACTCTCAGCAAAATAAGAATTGAAGGAAAATTCCTCAACATAATAAAGGGCATCTATACAAAGCCAACAGCCAACATCATTCTAAATGGAGAGATCCTGAAAGCATTTCCCTTGAGAATGGGAACCAGACAAGGATGCCCTTTATCACCGCTCTTATTGTGCTAGAGGTCCTAGCCAGAGCAATTAGGCTAGACAAAGAAATAAAGGGCATCCAGATTGGCAAGGAAGAAGCAAAATTATCTCTATTTGCAGATGATGTGATTTTATACACAGAAAACCCTAAGGAATCCTCCAGAAAAATTTGAAACTAATAGAAGAGTTCAGCCAAGTTTCAGGTTACAAGATAAGCATACAAAAATCAGTTGGATTCCTCTACATCAACAAAAAGAACATCGAAGAGGAAATCACCAAATCAATACCATTCACAGTAGCCTCCAAGAAGATAAAATACTTAGGAATAAATCTTACCAAAGATGTAAAAGACCTATACAAAGAAAACTACAAAGTACTACTGCAAGAAACTAAAAGGGATCTACATAAGTGGAAAAACATACCTTGCTCATGGATAGGAAAACTTAACATAGTAAAAATGTCTATTCTACCAAAAGCTATCTATACATACAATGCACTTCTGATCCAAATTCCAAGGACATTTTTTAATGTGATGGAGAAACAAATCACCAACTTCACATGGAAGGGAAAGAAACCCCAGATAAGTAAAGCATTACTGAAAAAGAAGAACAAAGCGGGAGGCCTCACTGTACCTGATTTTAGAACATATTTTACAGCCACAGTAGTCAAAGCAGCCTGGTATTGGTACAACAACAGGCACATAGACCAATAGTACAGAATTGAGAACACAGATATAAATGCATCCACATATGAGCAGCTGATATTTGACAAAGGCCCAGTGTCATTTAATTGGGGAAAAGATAGTCTTTTTAACAAATGGTGCTGGCACAACTGGATATCCATTTGCAAAAAAATGAAACAGGACCCATACCTCACACCATGCACAAAAACTAACTCCAAGTGGATCAAAGACCTAAACATAAAGACTAAAATGATAAAGATCATGGAAGAAAAAATAGGGACAACGTTAGGAGCCCTAATACAAGGCATAAACAGAATACAAAACATTACTGAAAATGACGAAGATAAACCAGATAACTGGGAGCTCCTAAAAATCAAACACCTATGCTCATCTAAAGACTTCACCAAAAGGGTAAAAAGACCAGCTACAGATTGGGAAAAAATTTTCAGCTATGACATCTCTGACCAGTGCCTGATCTCTAAAATCTATATGATTCTGTTAAAACTCAACCACAAAAAGACAAACAACCCAATCAAAAAGTGGGCAAAGGATATGAACACGCACTTCACTAAAGAAGATATTCAGGCAGCTAACAGACACATGAGAAAATGCTCTCGATCATTAGCCATTAGGGAAATGTAAATTCTAACTACGATGAGATTCCATCTTACTCCAACAAGGCTGGCATTAATCCAAAAAACACAAAATAATAAATGTTGGAGAGGCTGCGGAGAGATTGGAACTCTTATACACTGCTGGTGGGAATGTAAAATGGCACAACCACTTTGGAAATCTATCTGGCGTTTTTTTAAAAACCTAGAAAGAGAACTACCATACAACCCAGAAATCCCACTGTTCGGAATATATCCTAGAGAAATAAGAGCCTTCACACAAACAGATATATGCATACCCATGTTTATTGCAGCACTGTTTACAATAGCAAAAAGCTGGAAGCAACCAAGCTGTCCATCAACGGATGAATGGTTAAATAAATTATGGTACATTCACACAATGGAATACTATGCATCGATAAAGAACAGTGAGGAATCTGTGAAACATTTCATAACATGGAGGAACCTGAAAGGCATTATGCTGAGCGAAATTAGTCAGATGCAAAAGGATAAATACTGTATAAGACCACTATTATAAGTTCTTGAGAAATCGTATAAACTGAGATGAATGCATTCTTTTGTGGTTACGAGATGGGGGAGGGAGGGAGGGTGGAAGAGGGTTATTTACTGATTAATTAGTAGATCAGAACTACTTTAGGTGAAGGGAAGGACAATACTCAATACACGGAAGGTCAGCTTAACTGGACTGGACCAAAAGCAAAGAAGTTTCCGGGATAAACTGAATGCTTCAAAGGTCAGCGGAGCAAGGGCGGGGGTTTGGGGACTATGGCTTAAGGGGACTTCTAAGTCAATTGGCAAAATAATACTATTATGAAAACATTCTGCATCCCACTTTTAAATGTGACGTCTGGGGTCTTAAATGCTAACAAGCGGCCATCTAAGATGCATCAATTGGTCTCAACCCACCTGGATCAAAGGAGAATGAAGAACACCAAAGACACAAGGTAATTACGAGCCCAAGAGACAGAAAAGGCCACATGAACTAGAGACTTACATCATCCTGTGACCAGAAGAACTAGATGGTGCCTGGCTACAACCAATGACTTCCCTAACAGGGAGCACAACAGAGAACCCCTGAGGGAGCAGGAGATCAGTGGGATGCAGACCCCAAATTCTCATAAAAAGACCAGACTTAATGGTCTGACTGAGACTAGAGGAATCCCGGCGGTCATGGTCCCCAAACCTTCTCTTGGCCCAGGACAGGAACCATTCCCGAAGACTACTCATCAGACATGGAAGGGACTGGACAATGGGCTGGAGACGGATGCTGATGAAGAGTGAGCTACTTGTATCAGGTGGACACTTGAGACTGTATTGGCATCTCCTGTCTGGAGGGGAGATGGGAGAGTAGAGAGGGTTAGAAACTGGCAAAACAGTCACGAAAGGAGAGACTGGAAGAAGGGAGCGGGCTGACTCATTAAAAAAAGATAAATGGGAATATGTAGTAAGTTGTATATAAGCTTATATGCAACAAACTGACTTGATTGGTAAACTTTCACTTAAAGCAAAATAAAAATTATTAAAAAAAAAAATACAACCTGCCAAAAATTTTTCCAAATGGTTGTGTGATTTTGCAGTCCCACCAGTAACACCTGAGAATTCTCTTTGCTGCTCTTGATTGACAGCATTTGGTGTTGTCAGTCTTTAATTTTAGCCCTTCTAATGGATGTATACTTATATTTCAATGTGACTTATGGATTTCCATGATGACTAAGGATGTCATCCTTTCATATGATTATTTGACATTTATATATTTTCCTTTGTCAAGTGTCTGTCTTTTACCCATTTAAGTTTGCCTTTTTAACAAGTTATATAAACTCTTTATCAACTCTGAATAAAAGTTCTTTTTCAGATATATGTGTTAAAAGTATTTTCATCAAATCTATGAATTGCCTATTTATTTCCTCACTGATGTTTTCTGAAGATTTTTTAAAATTTTGATTACATTCAACTGATCATTTTAAGGAAACTCTGGTGGCATAGTGGTTAAGAGCTATGGCTGCTAACCAAAAGGTCTGTAGTCCTAATCCTTGGAAACCCTATGGGGCAGTTCTACTCTGTCCTATAGGGTTATTATGGGTCAGAATCAACTGGACAGTAATGGGTATGGGGATCATTTTTGAATTATGCTCTTTCTGATATATCTAAGAAAAATTTCCCTACTCTAAGAATGCACAAGTTTGTCAGTTTGTTATACTGTGGTGGCTTGCTTATTGTTGTGATGCCACTGGTATTTCAAAGAGCAATAGTGTAACCCATGGTGGACAGATTTTAGTTGAGTCCAGACTAAGACAGAATAGGAAGAAGGGCTTGATAGTCCAGTTCTGAGAAAAATAAGCCGATGAAAACCTTATGAATACCGGAGGAACATTGTCTTATATAGCGCCAGAGAATGAGCCCCTCAGGTTGGAAGGCACTCAACACAGGACTGGGGAAGAGCTACCACCTCAAAGTAGAGTCAAGCTTAATGACATGGATGTAGTCAAGCTTTCAGGACCTTCATTTGCTGATGTGGAATGACTCAAAATGAGAAGAAACAGCTGCAAATATCTGTTAGTAATAGGAATATGAAATGTAGGAATATGAAGCTAGGAAAATTGGAAATCATCAAAAATGAAACGGACTGCAGACACATGGATATTCTAGGTATTAGAGAGCTGGAATGGACTTTTATAGGACATTTTGAAAAAGACAAACAAGAGTCTACTATGCCAAGAATGATAAATTGAAGCAGAATGGTGTCACATTTATAGACAAAAGAGCCTTTCAAGATCTACCCTGAAGTACAACGCTGTTAGTGATAGGAAAATATCCCTACACCTACAAGAGAGACTAGTTAATATGACTGCTATTCAAAGTATGCACCAACCATTAAGGATAAAGATGAAGGAACTGAAGATTTTTACCAACTTCTGAAGTCTGAAGTTGATTAGACATGCAATCAAGATGCACTGATAATTACTGGCAACTGAAATGTGAAAGTTGGAAGAAAAAAAAAAAACAGGTGAAGAATTGGTAGTTGGAAAATATGGCCATGGTGATAGAAGGAATGCCGGAAATCACATGCTAAAGTTTTGTAAGGGCAAAGACTTCTTCACTGCAAATATGTGGTGACTATACACATACACCTCCCCAGATGAAATACACAGGAATCAAATTGACTACATCTGTGGAAAGAAATGATGGAAAAGCTCAATATCATCAGTTAGAACAAGGCTGACTATGGAACAGACCATTAGTTGCTCATATGCAGCTTTTGTGGTATGCAGGTTTAAGCTGAAACTGAAGAAAATTAGAACAAGTCCACGAGAGCCAAAGTATTCAGTGTATTACACCTGAATTTAGAGAATTTAGAGACCATCTCAAGAATAGATTTGACTCATTAAATACTAATGACCTAAGACCAGAGGAGTTGAGGAAAGACATCATACATGAAGAAAGCAAGAAGGCATTAAAAAGGTAGAAAAGAAAGAAAAGACTAAAATGGGTGTCAGGAGAGAATCTGAAACTTTGCTCTTGAACGTAGAGTTGAACAGAAGATTTCAAAGGGTGGCTCAAGAAGACAAAGTAAAGTATTATAATGAAATGTGTAAAGACCTAGAGTTAGAAAACCAATGGGAAGAACATTCTTGGTATGTCTCACATTGAAAGAACTGAAGAGAAAATTCAACCCTTGGGTTGCAATATTGAAGGATTCTACTGGAATAATGTTAAACAACTCAAGAAGCATCAAAAGAAGATGGAATGACTACACAGAGTCACTGTATCAAAAAGAATTGGTTGACATTCAAGAAGAACCAACGGTACTGAGGGAAATAGTCCAGGCTGCACAGAAGGCATTGGTGAAAAACAAGGCTAAAGGAGTTGACAGAAAATCAGTTGAGATGTTTTAACAAATTGATGTGGCACTAAAAGCATTCACTTGTCTATGGCAAAAAAAATTTAAGACAGCTACCTGTCCAACTGATTGGAAGAGATCCATATTTATGACCATTCCAAAGAAAGGTGATTTAACAGAATGTGGAAATTATCAAAACAATATCATTAATATCACATACAAGTAAAATTTGCTAAAGATCATTCAAAAGTGGTTGCAGCAGTACAATGACAGGGAACTGTCAGAAATTCAAGCCAGATTCAGAAGAAGACACGTAATGAGGGATATCATTGCTGATGTCAGATGTATCTTGACTGAAAGCAGAGAATACCAGAAAGATGTTTACCTGTGTTTCATTGACTATGCAAAGGCATTTGATTGTGTGGATCATAACAAATTATGAATAACATTGTGAGGAATGGGCATCCCAGAACACTTAATTATGCCCATGTGAAACCTGTAGATAGACTACGAGGTGGTTGTTTGAACAGAATGAGGGGATACCAAGTGGTTTAAAATCAGGAAAGATGTGCGTCGGGATTGTATCCTTTCAGCATACTTATTCAATCTATATGCTGAGCAAATAATTCGAGAAGCTGGACTATACGAAGAAGAATGGGCATCGGGATTAGAGGAACACTCATTAAAAACTTGCAATACACACATGTCACAAACTTGCTTGCACAAAGCGAAGAAAACTTGAAGCACTGACTGATGAAGATGAAAGACTATAGCCTTCAGTATGGATTACACATAACATGAAGAAAACAAACATCCTCACAACTGTAATAATAAGCAACATAAGCCAAAATGGAGAAAAAATTGAAGTTGTCAAAGATTTCATTTTATCTGGATCCACAATCAATGCCCTTGGAAGCAGTAGTCAAGAAATCAAAGGATGCATTGCATTGGACAAATCTGCTGCAAAAAAACCTCTTTAAAGTGTTAAAAAGCAAAGATACCACTTTAAGAACTAAAGTGTGCCAGGCCAAAGCTGTGGTGTTTTTATCACCTCATATTCATGCAAAAGCTGGATAATTAATAAAGAAGACTGACGAAGAATTGATGCTGGCGAAGATTATCGAATATTCCATGGACTGCCAGAAGAACAAACAAATCTGTCTTGGAAGAAGTACAGCCATAATTCTCCTTAGAAAAAAGGATAGCAAGACTTTGTCTCACATACTTTGGACATGTTATCAGTCCCTGGAGAAGGACATCATGTTTGGTAAAGTAGAGAGTGAAAAAGAGGAAGACATTCAACTAGATGGGTTGACACAGTGTTTCCAACAATGGGTTGAGAATAACAACAATTGTGAGAATGGCACAAGACCAGACAGTGATTTGTTCTGTTGTACATAGGGTTGCTATAGTCAGGACCAACTCGATGACACCTAACAACAACAGCAACAATGTAAAGACATTCTCCTATGTTTTTTCCTAATAGTATTTTTGTTAGTTTTATTTTAGACAAAATTATGTCTGTGATGTGTCTCAAATTAATTTGTGCTTATTGTATGAGATTGGACCAACTCCCCCCCCATGAGTATCTAGTTGCTCAAGCAGCATTTATTAAAGAGATAAATTTTTTTTTATTTAATTCTTTGATATGGACATTGAAAATCATTATTTCATACATGTGTGAATTATTATTGACATCTCTATTCAGTATTATTTATTTGTACCATATATACTTTTTTTTAATACTTCTATAAATTCCATTCAGAGTGTCTTAGGCTCAGTTCTCTCTAAAAGCAAAACCAGTAAATTGTATAAATACGTACAAGATTAATATCAAGAAAATGGATCACATGGTTGTAGATGCTGGAATGTTCCAAATTCATGGGTCAAGTTCAAGGCTTCTCCTCATTCACATAGCCACAGGGGCTGGTGAACCCAAGATCAGCAGGTCAGACAGCTGGGTTCTTGCTCACAGGCTGCAAAGACTGACTGATCCCAAGATAGGTAGGCAAGATGGCAGGTAAGTTGCTAGCTCATGTCCCAAAAACTGGAGGTTAGATGAAGAGGAGCCAGCTACAGGATCCAGAGGGAGCAAAAGCCCAGGAGCCTTGCCTGAAAGTCCACCTGTATTAGATGCAGACACCATACCCCCAAGGAAACTCACTTTCAACTGATTGACTACTCACAGCAGATGCTATCATGGAGGTGATCACATGATATCACATATCATCATGGAAGTGATTACATCATTGTGTGACTGCTAAGCTACATCACAACTGCCAAACCACTGAGAATCATGGCTCAGACAAGTTGACATGCCTTAAAAACCACACAGAGTAAGTTTTGAAGTCCGGTAGTTTAATCTTCCAACTTTATTCTTTTCATTCAAAATTATTTTCTTTATTCTTGCTTAAAAATTCTATAAATTTTACATCAGCCTGTGAATTTATATATAAAAAAGACTGCTGGGATATTGATTAGGATTGCATTGCACATACAGATCACTTTAAAGAAGAATTAAAGTGTTAATAATACACCATGAAAATGGTGTATCTTCATTTATATAAGAATCCTACAATTTTCTTAATAAAATTTTATTGTGTTTATGGTAGAGCTCTTGCATATCTTTTGCTCTATTTGGCCATAAGTTTTTAATGATTTTGATGCTGTCATAAATGAGAATTTTTATAATTTTTTATCAACTTTATAAATGATATTTTTTGTTTGTTTTATGGCAACACTATTTATGATGGACACAAACAGGATACTAGCAAAAGCCCACCAACAGTTGAGTGGATAAATACAGTGTGGTAGAGGGTCAGCAAAAGAGAGGAAGACCCTCGACAAGATGTATTGACACAGTGGCTACAATGATGGTCTCAGGCATAGCAATGATTGTGAGGATGGCTCAGGACTGGGCAATATTTCATTTTGTTATATACAGGGTAATGATGAACCAAAACCAGCTTGATGGCACCTAATGACAACAAAAACATATTCACATAACAGAATGTTATACAGCATAAGAACAAACCACTAGATTTATACAATACAATATGGATGAATGTCCCAAGTATGATTTTTGTTAAAATAAGCCACATACATTATGATTCTATTTATATGAATAACAAGAAGAAAAAAAATAAACTAAGTATTTGTAAGTCAAAATACTGGTTACCCTAAGTGAAAGGGGTTAACCAAAAAAACCAAACCTGTTGCCTTTGAGTCAATTCTGACTCATAGCAACCCTATAGGACAGAGTAGAACAGTCCCGTAAGGTTTCCAAGGAGTGGCTGGTGGTTTCGAACTGCCATCCTTTTGGTTAATAGCCAAGTTCTTAAACACAGTGTCACCAGGGCTCTGAGCAAAGGGTTTGGAAATGGGAAAATGAAGATAGGTTCTGGCATGCTTGTAGTGGAGTGATCTCTTTATTGATTTGAATGCTGATTGTGTTCTGTTGGTAAAAACGCATTGAATTATCTATATAGTCACCATGTGTACACTTTTCTATATCTTTATTATATTTAAATAATTTGTAAGTAATAGACTTTTGATCTATTTGCATTAATTTCCCATTGTACTTACATACGCAAAAAGTTAGTTTTTCCCAACTTAAGAGACAATCATATCTGTTCCCCTTTACTGTAAGAGCTGTCTTTATCTGTTATCACTGTATCCTCAAACTCATTAAGCCTTCACCTACAGAGTCTGGCTTATATCCACACAATTCCCATGAAACTACACCAGGCAATGTCTTCCAAAATTCACTATTTCAAAAATCCATTGTCATTTTTCTATTCTCAGTTTAATTAACCACTCAAACTAATTTCTCCTTTTGGAATGTGTCTTCCATACTGTCTTCTGTGATAGCACTGAAAGATCCTACTCAGTCTCCTTTGCTGTCTTCTCATTCTCTGTCCAACTTTAAAATGCTAGAGTACTCCTGGGTTCTCTTCTATTTTCACTCTCTCTCAAAATGGATTCCTGTGATCCTTAGGCTTTAAATATTATTCATATGCAATGGAACTTAGTGTATATTTGCAGCTAAGACTTTTCCCTTGTTTTTTTTTTTATTATCAGTGCTTTGCCTGACATTTCTAATTTGTTTTCTGTAAAGACCTATTGTTAGTTGTTGTTAGGTGCCGTCGAGTCAGTTCTGACTCATAACGACCCCAGGTGCAACAGAACAAAACACTGCCCGATCCTGCACCATCCTTAACAATCATTCTTATGCTTGAGCCTGTTGTTGCAGCCACTGTGTCAATCCACCTCGTTGAGGGTCTTCCTCTTTTCCGCCTACCCTGTACTCTCCAAGCATGATGTCCTTCTGACAAAATGTCCAAAGTATGTAAGACGCAGCCTCCCCATCCTTGCTTCTAAGGAGCATTCTGGGTGTACTTCTTCCAAGAGAGATTTGTTTGTTCTTTTGGCAGTCCATGGTATATTCAATATTCTTCGCCAACAGCACAATTCAAAGGCATCAATTCTTCTTCAGTCTTCCTTATTCATTGTCCAGATCTATACCAAAAAAAAAAAAAAAAAACTGGATTCAACTGTTGAAATTTGTTGCTTTTACAGTATTTCTTTTCTCATTAATTTGCATAGCATCCACCATAAGTTGACTTAGCAGAAAATCCAAGAAGCATAATGGATTTCTCTTTTACTCCTGCAGTCAACAATGGATCCATCAGACAATTCAAATTATATACCAGTTTCATTCATTTCACCAGATGTTGCCATCATAGTCTAAGTTCACAGAGGCTACTTTACTAACCTATCTGCTTCTAATGCTACTGTTCTACAATCTAATCTCCTCCCAGCAGGTCATGTGGTCTTTAAAAATTAAAAGCTTAAAATGTTAAAATAGTGTTACTTGTTGCCCTTTGCAAGGTCCTATTGGCATCATGTTCCTTGTGTACTTCTCTTATGTCATTTTTTTAATCTCTTTTCTCAATTTTCTACTACATTTCCACCATGCAAGCATTCTTTTTGTTTTTCCTATATTTGTATCTGCTGACCTGTCTGCATGTAATGATTTTACATTGAAAGTGTGTTCTCCGATCTCTCCACCTAAAACTAGCCTCTGCCTCCATCATCAGTTTCTTTACCTCATCACCTTTCTTTAATGTGTTCATAGCAACTAATATAGCCTTATAAAACATCTCTTTCTCATCATTTATTGCAAGGCAAGCCCGATAAGAGCAGGGACTGAATTTGCATGTTTTCCTTCTTTCTCCTAAAACATTATCTCACACAAAATTTTTGCTTTAAGAATACATATTGAGAAAAAGAAGGAAAAAAAGAGAGAGATACGTATGTTAGTAAATTGAATTTGAGGGGGGCTTGACAGATAGGTTTTAGGTAAGTGGAGATAAGGTACAGCATATTTATGACAGATATCAAAGTATAAGCTATAAAAAGATTTGAGTTTAAGCAAGGTTTAGCTTGTGCAGTAGTTAATATAACAGTCAAGCTTACTATTAACTATTATACAAGGTAAACCTTGCTTAAAACCAAATCCTTTTATAGCTTAATACGTTGTTTCCTTGTCTCTGCTTTTCTTATAGATACCCCTAGTGGCACAGTAATTAAGTGCTCAGCTGCTAACTGAAAAGTCAGTTGTTCAAACCGACCAGCTGCTCTGCAGGAGAAGGATGTGATGGTCTGCTTCCACAAAGATTACAGCCTTGTAAACCATACGAGGCAGCTCTGCTCTGTCCTATAGGGTCATTATGAGTCAGAATCCACTGGACAGAAATGGTTCTGTTTTTTCTTTTTGTTTGTTTGTTTTAAGCTTGGCTGATATTACAGCTTTATATTGGAGAATACCAAGAAAGAAAGATGCAATGAAATTTTAAAGTTAGATTGTAGGATCAGACTGAGAAATTAGTTAACATTATCCAGTAATAGAAAGCCACTAAAATTTTCCAAGGATGATAATTGCATTCCAAAAGCTGTGCTTTATAAACACTATTTTTGTTGCAAGGGACATAATTATTTAACAGAAGATTAGAAAAATTGCAGGATGGAGCAATATCCATGGTATGCCTAAAAAGAGGCTTAATGAACAGGGATGATGGCACTGTGGGCTGAATGTAAATACAGAATGAGAGAAGCATAACAGAACAGGACTGAGATGGTTGGATATAAAAGGAGATCCAATATTCATATTGCATCTTCCTCAAATGGAAATACATATTCCATGGGAATAACATTAATATGCAAATATATTATCCTAGAACTCAGTTGGAAACCCTGGTGGCATAGTGGTTAAGTGCTACAGCCGCTAACCAAAAGACTGGCAGTTCAAAACCACCAGGCGCTCCTTGGAAACTATGGAGCAGTCCTACTCTGTCCTACAGGGTCGCTATGAGTCAGAATCGACTCAAAGGCAATGGGTTTTTTTTTTTTTAGAGCTCAGCCGTTTAATGAAAATAAGAAAATCTCAAACGCAACCAGGTGATGAAAAATTGTTGGTAATGTTAGGGCTATCTTCTGGAGATGTAGACAAGATGCCTTATGCTCCAGTTTTGTATTTGGCTCTGTAGTTAAGCTAATGAGTGTGATGTGGAGGCACCTCACCTACAGGCAGTCCTCTTGAGATCACAACATGCAATGAAAAACAAGAGTAAACAAAACACCATTGCCATCACTCGATTCCCTAGAAGACAGAATAGAACTGCCCTGTAGAGTTTCCACGGAGTGGTTGGTAGATTCAAACTGCTGATCTTTTGGTTAGCAATGGAGTTCTTAACTGCTATGCCACCAGGGCTGCCTTGAGATCACAACATGTAGTGAGAAACAAAGGGTAGGCAACTCAAAACAAATGGTTATTTGTCCTCATGGTACGAGCCATTCTCTTCAGCAGAATTCTTTGTCAATAAAGCAACTGAATATTTACTAGTCAATTGTGCCCAAGGTTATGATTTTTAAACTTAAATAAAATTGCCTAATTTTGTATAATTAGTCCCATTGAAAAAAAGAGCTTGCCACCCTATCTTACAGATTTATTTGTTTTTCTACATAATTCCTAATAATTATCCTACAGATATACTTGAACTTATTAATCTGTTTTTTCTCCATATGGTTACCATAAACATATATATAGAACTTTTTAATCCATCTGAGAGATGTTGAAAGAAAAGTTACTCTCCTATTTTTTTTTTAATCACCCTAGAAATCCTTCATTTGTTTATTTTTCTCCTTTGAATCTAGTATCTTAAAACTTCTTTGTTTTGGGAGGAAACTGGATAAAAGTACAAATTAACAAACACAAAACATGATTTTTAATATATTAAAACCACCAAAAATAGCTATATACATCTATGAAAATAACTAGATCGTGATATCAAGGAATCGCTATAAGGGTCTGATAGATCCAAAAGCATCAAGACCGGGACCTTTAACTTAGCGTATTTTCCTCCCCTTTTTTTTCTTTCTTTTGGATAATACTTCTGCAGAGGACCCAACAGGTTAATTTCTAATAATATTTCAACTTTCTCTATGTTAAAAACCCTGGTGGGTTAGTGGTTAAGTGCTATAGCTGCTAACCGAAAGGCCAGCAGTTCAAATCCACCAGGTACTCCTTGGAAACTCTTTGAGGCAGTTCTACTCTGTCCTGTGGTGTTGCTATGAGTTGGAATCAACTCAACAACAATGAGCTTTTATATATATACAGATACATATAAATATGTATAAATATATATAGTATATATGAATTTGTGTAGTGATACAGTTACCAAAAGTACTAGAGCTTTCAGTAGGGGATGTCACAATGCTTTCTCTCATCGACTAGTATGCACTCTGTTTAGGAGATATGTTCACATTTGCTGCTATCAGAAAACATGCCCTACTTGGAAACAATGTATTTAAAAATTGTTCCAGCTTTTCTTTTTCCTTTCAATTTTTACATTTTTTGTATTCTTACGAATTAAACATTGTTATTCTATCCAGTTACCATGATGTCCACATTTATTTAGTTTCACCTATGGATCTAGGATAAGCCAGGGATATCTCAGATCTCTTCAATAGTGATTTAGCCCTTCTTTCTTTCTTTCTACCTGTGATTATCAACAGCAAAGTTGCCTTCATCATATTGTGTTTCTTCTTCTACCTTGCTACGTCACCAACCTGTCTCCCGTAAGATGTCTTATATGTAGCTTTTATAGAACCATGACTTTTATTCCAATCAATTAAGTGAATAAGAATTAAGGACACTTCCACCAACTAAACATGAATTTATTAGTTCAACAGGAAATTTTATTGAACTATATGACCTGACAACATCTTCTTTTTCTTTTAATAATGCTGCATCCTACATTGCTCCAATATAAATATATGGCATATTTTATCCAGCTCTCATAATTGCTTAAAATTATGCAACTCTTTTTTGATAATAATTTATTAAGAATTGTGCTTAATATTTTAGTTTCATTGAAAGTGAATTTCTTCTCTATTTTTTTAATTCTTTTTGCAGTTGTTTTTTTAATATTTTTATATTCTTTTCATTGTGTTTATGGAGCCCTGGCAGTGTAGCAGTTAAGTCCTCGGCTGGTAGTCAAAAAGTCAGCAGTTTGAGTTCACCAGCCGCTCCTTGGAAACTTTACAGGGCAGATGTACTCTGTTCTATAGGGTTGCTATGAGTTGGAACAGACTTAATGGCAATGGGTTTAGGTTTGTAGTTTTCAGAGAGTAAGTAAAAATATACTACTGCGTTTATCCAGAATTTCCAACTAAGTTCTTCCTTATAAAGATTATTATATAACTATGACACAAAAAATATAAAGAGAAGTTCCAACATTTAAATTCCTTTTTAGTATAGTATTTATTTAAAAGTCTTTAAAATTCCTTCTCATGGTTTAAAATATTATCCTGGATAAAAATGGCATAAAAGATAATACAAAGTAAATTGAGGATATGTATTTCATTCTATGAATGACCAATTAGCACTCTGTCAACAATGATATTTATTAGGTTGATCTAAAGTGACTTACTCCAAAACAATGCTAATATTGCTCATAAATATTGTTGTTGTTGTTATTAAGTATCCTTGAGATAGCTCTGTCTCAATGTAATCTTATGTATAACAGAACGAATCTTTTCCAGGCCCTGTGCCATCATCACAATCATTGCTATGTGTGAGACTATTGTTGCAGCTACTGTGTCAATCCACTTAATTGACGGTCTCTCTCATTTTTGCTGACGTGTATTTTACCAAGCAGGGTGTCTTTCTCTGGCAATTTGTTCCTCTTGATGACACGTCCAAAGTAAGTGAGATGAAGTCTTGCCATTCTTGCTTCTAAGGAGCATTTTGGATGTACTTCCTTCAAGACAATTTGTTCATTCTCATAGTCCATGGCATATTCAATATTCTTTCCCCAAAAATACCACGAAGTGATTGAAAAAAGCCATTGCTTGGGTCAGGCGCACCTTAGTCATCAAAGGGACCTTTGATTTTTAAGATTTTAAATATATATTTTTTTGCAGCAGCATAATTGCCCAATGCAATATGTCATTTGATTTCTTGGCTGCTGTTTCCATGGGCGTCAATTGTTGATCCAAGAAGAATGAAATCTTAGACAACTTCTATTTTTTCACCATTTATCATGATGTTTATTGGTCTAGTTGTAAGAACTTTTGTTTTTCTTTGTGTTGAGCTGTAATCCATACTGAAATGTCTTTTAATAAGCAAGTGCTTCAAGTCATTTTCACTTTTGGCAAGCAAGTTGTGCCATTTGCATATCTCCGATTGTTAACAAGTCTTCCTCCAACTCTGATGCCACGTTCATCTTCATAGAGCCCAACTTCTTGCATTATTTGTTCAGTATATAGATTGAATAAGTAAGGTGAAAGGATACAATCCTGCCACAACCTTTTCTAATTTAAAACCACACAATATTCCCTTACTCTATTTGAACAACTGCTTCTTGATCCTTGTACAGTTTCCCATTTTGAATCTGACAGTGATAACATCTACTACGCCAGGAATGATAAATTGAAGAGGAATGGAGCATTACATTCTTCATTCATCATAAATACTACCATATTTATTTTGACCTTTACCCTAGGCTGTTAAATAAATGATGACTGAATGACAAATATATGAACAGAAGAGTAGAAAGTAATCATATTTCTTTGTTCACTTCAAATGGGAAAAACAACCAGATTCATTTTTACTGACTTCCAGGACTACAAAATTCTCTTACATGGCATACTTTTGCTTAGTTCAGTATAACTATGAATGTATAGTAGAGTGTACAATTATATACATATATATCTACAGTTATGTAATACATATAATCTATAATGTAATATATTATGCATATGACACAACCTTGTTTGCTGAGAGTGAAGAGGGCTTGCAACACTTACTGATGAAGGTCAAAGACCACGGCCTTCAGTATGGATTACACCTCAACATAAAGAAAACAAAAATCCTCACAACTGGACCAATAAGCAACATCATGATAAATAGAGAAAAGGTTGAGGTTGTTAAGGATTTCATACTACTTGGATCCACAATCAACATCCATGGAAGCAGCAGTAAAGAAATCAAAAGACGCATTGCAATGGGCAAATCTGCTGCAAAAGACCTCTTTAAAGTGTTGAAAAGCAAAGATGTCACCTTGAAGACTAAGGTGTGGCTGAATCAAACCATGGAGTTTTCAGTTGCCTCATATGCATGAGAAAGCTGGAAGATAAATAAGGAAGACTGAAGAAGAATTGATACCTTTGAACGGTCGTTGCCAAAGAACATTGAATATACCATGTAGAGCCAAAACAATGAGTCGGGTCGCTATGAGTCGTAACCGACTTGACAGCACCTTTTTTTTTTGAAAGTACAACCAGAATGCTCCTTAGAAACAAGGATGATGAGTCTCTGTCTCACATACTTTAGAAATGTTATCAGGAGGAATCAGTCTTTGGAGAAGAATATCATGCTTGTTAAAACAGAGGGCCAGCAAAAAAAGAGGAAGACCCTCAACAAGATGGATTGGCACAGTGGCTGCAACAGTGGGCTCAAGTATAACAACGACTGTGAGGATGGCACAGGACCAGGTAATGTTTCCTTCTGTTGTACCTAGGGTCGCTATGAGTCAGAACCAACTCGATGGCACCTAAGAACAACATAGACGCGTGTGCCATATGATACAAATATTTCTGTAGTATGCTGAATATTATGTCTGTGAGGTGTTTTAAATCTATTTTGCAGTTTCTTCAAAGAACACAATAGCTTTGCTCAGTGCAATAATCAAGGCCTATAAATGCAATCATATATAGTACTGACTGCAAAGAAATGGGTTCCAAATGACCAGAATTTGCTTGAGATGCATTAATCAGTTACATTTGATGAGTGAACTTTAATTCCAATTAGAATTACACTGAATTCCATTTGGAGTTTTATCAGACCGTCTTTTGAAAAGGAAAGACTTCTACTCTGATCACTGATAAGCTACCTAAGCCTAACAAGAAATGAAGTATAAAACAAATTATATGTGGGCAGCTCTCTACTTCTCTTTTCTTTTTTAAAATATCTACTTTTAGACGCTACATTGTTATCACTGACCAGAAAAGAAAATCCAGTGCATAATTTAAAAACATGTGCTGTAAGACTATCATAGTAGATTTTTCTAGTTCAAGATCTGAATATTGCACCATAAAGTCAGGCTAATAAAGTGCAATCAATTCAACAAGCTTAATTCAGGAAAAGAATGAAAGATAAGAATAAAAATTACTGAAGTTACCCATTAGCAAACAACAACAGCAATGTTTGCAGTGGAGTTTCAGAAAACTGGCCAATATTATTGAAATAAAAACAAATTCAAAGACATTTCCATTTTGTGTTACAAAACATTCTGAAATAATATTGATTAAAAAGCATGAATGTTTTGAAAATTAAAATAAATTACTATTTTCAGGAATAAGTCTGAAGAACAACGTTAAATTATATGGGGAGACTACTTTGTTAATACAATTATATAGTTTGCATTTATTAAACAAGTGCATATCATTTTTAAATTTTGAAAAATGATGTTACTAGACAAAGACACTAAATAACTAGAAATACTAAGAAATAGCTGTTGTTATAAGCTGTGATTGCATTGCCAACCAGATGGGGATCATAAAGAGATACTAAATAAAGACCATGTTGGTAATAAATAATTTGGTTCAGTAGGAGGGAAAATTAAATTAACCACTGGGAAGAAAAAGAAAGAACTTTCTTCTTCACAGCTTTCTGCCTTATATTGAAAAATCAATATTGTGCTTTCTTGACTGCTTAAGAGATGTATTAAACTTCAAGATAGGGAAGAAGTTCTTAAAAAAAACCAATGGGAAAGATTGATTAATCCAGTTGCATATAAAAACAACACTTTTCTTCATCAGTAAATATAATTAAGCAAGCCTAAAAATAAAAGCCACTATTGTAGGAAGATACTTAAACTACATATAATCCAACAAATAATTAAACGAAAAAAAAAAAAAAAAACCTGTTGCTGACTCATATAACAAATAATAATAACAAAAACAAAAACAAATAATACTACCTACAAAACACAGGGAAATTCTATAAATTGCTTAAAAAAAAAAAGGCAAAGAAAAAAGTGGCATAAAATATAAACAGAAAAATCAAAATGTCCAATAAATATATTTTTAAAATTTAACCTATTAGTATCATAAAAGGCAAATTAAAGCCTTAAAGAAATAGCTCTTATTCATTGTATTTAAAGAAAATTTCAAAATGTGATGTTATTTTGTGTTGGTAAGAATGTGGAACAAGAGGTCATACATAGATGATACAAGTTAAATTAGTGCGACCACTTTGAAGAGGAGATAATATGAAAATTTGTGTACCATACATCCAATAAATCCACTCATACTGAAACATCATATAGATTCTTGTGTTATTCATGTAATAAAATACTATTTATTGATGAAAAATGAGTGATCTGGGACTATATATACACAATATCAATAAATTTCACAAATAAAAAACTTTTACAGTCATACAAAAAACCTTGTATTGTTTAGGAATAAATACATATGTATTAAAAACATTGGAAAAATGAACATCAAATTCCTATATTGGCTTAGGAAAAGGATGTTCAGGTGTTATGCTTTAAACTAGGTATTTGCCTAATATTCTTTGATAATTTTGCTATTGAAACATCCCATTATACATTAAAAAATAAACTGACAAGATTGTTCATACTCCATCAAAAGGGAATCAGAAATTCATCTATCTAAATTGACCCCTATTTGTTTTGCTACATACACATATACGACAATATATACTGCTATTTAAAGATAATTATAATGGTAATAATTATCTGTAGAGTTATAATTTTGAGCCCCTATCTTTGAGCCTTGTATATATCATTTATAATTCTCACAATACTTCTGAAAATCTGTTATAAACTCTACATAGTAAACCAAAGCTGAGGTGATTTTCAAACAACCATACAGTTAGGTGATTAAACTTGTATGGGAAGTCACCCCCAAGTCATTTCCCCCCTCCCACCTCTAAAAGCAGTTAGCCTCCTTCATCAATAACCAGCTAGAATTGTATCCCATGCACCTCTTCCCCTCCAGTCACTGGCAAGAAGAATGGAATCACCATGATCAGCATAGATCAATCATGATTTGCTCCTGCGCCTGGGGCTGGAGCCATAGCTGGGGTTCATTTCCTTTGAGACATCTTGAGGTTCTACCTGATTGAAATCTAAATAGTGATAACAAGATTTAAGATGGGAAATGACGGTTGAATAGGCAACTCACAGTGTGCTACACAAGCATATGTTAAACTAAACCATGAACCTTTGGTGGTACTCAGTCTTGGGAGAATGCAAAAGTTGCTCCCAGTATGGGGAAATTGAGTTGAAGGAAAAAACAAATTCAAAGCAGACCTAATGAAGTCCTATATGGCATAGAGCAGTCCTTCTAAATATCAATGTATATGAATCTCTCACAGCTTATCTAAAATGTGGATTCTTACTCAGTACATCTCCAGTGGAATTGAGATTTTGCCTATTTTTTTAGATGAAGTTGAAGTTGTAGATATGAAGGCCACATTTCAAAGAGCAAGGACATAGACCAGCTATCTGGCTAGATGTGTAGCAAGAATGGACAGCAGATCATTCTGGAGTGCTTTCCAGAGCCACAGTCCTAACTGTGTGGCCCTAACCCAAGCACAACTCTGATAGATGGAGGAGACAAAATATAATAAGCATTGAATTTTTACAGAAACAAGCTTATTAGCAATATAATATGATGAAAATGTGTTTTTTTAATATATAAAAAAGGTTGTAAATTATGTAGACAAATTGGCAGGCATACTGTGCAGGAAAGCAGTGGCTCTTAGAATAACTTTTACACCTCTAAACATATTTTTAAATAACAACTTTATTGAGATACAACTTACATATAAATTTCACCCTCATAAAACAAACAAAAAACCTGTTGCCATTGAGTCGATACCAACTCATAGGGTTTCCAAGGAGTGGTTGATGGATTTGAACTGCCGACCTTTGGATTGGCAGCCAAACGCTTAACCACCGCACCACTAGGGCACCTTCACCCTTTTAAAGGATAAAATTCAGTAGTTCAATTGGATTATTTCTCATTTTATCTCTGAGTTGCAACAGTTCTTTATATATACAATGTTGTTGTTTTTGTTGTTATGTGCCTTGGAGTCAGTTCCAACTCATAGCGACCCTATAAATAACAGAACGAAACACTGCCCGGTACTGCACCATCCTCACAATCATCATTATGCATGAGCCCATTGTAGCAGCCACTGTGTGAATCCATCTTGTTGAGGGTCTTCTTTTTTGCTTACTCTCTACTTTACCAGCATGATGTCCTTCTTCAGGAATTAATCCCTTCTGAAAACATGTTCAAAGTATGTGAGACTTAATCTCACCATCCTTGCTTCTAAGGAGCATTCTGGTTATACTTCTTACCAGACAGATTTGTTCATTCTTTTGGCAGTCCATGGTATATTCAATATTCTTAACCAACACCACAATTCAAAGGTATCAATTCTTCTTCAGTCTTCCTTCTTCATCTTCCAGCTTTCGCATGCATATGAGGCAACTGAAAACACCATAGCTTGAGTCAGGCACACCTTAGTCTTCAAGGCAGTATCTTTGCTTTTCAATACTTTAAAGAGATCTTTTGGAGCAGATTTGTCCAATGCAATAAGTTGTTTGATTTCTTTACTGCTGCTTCCATGGATGTTGACTGTGGATCCAAGTAAAATGAAATCCTTGACAACAGCAAACATTCCTCCATTTATCATGATGTTGCTTATTGGTCCAATTGTGAGGATTTTTATTTTCTTTATGTTGAGGTGTAATCCATACTGAAGGCTGTGGTCTTTGATCTTCATCAGTAAATGCTTTGAGTCCTCTTCACTTTCACCAAGCATGGTTGTGTCATCTGCATAATGCAGTTTGTTAACAAGTCTTCATCCAATCCTGGTGCCTCTTTCTTCTTCATATAGGCCAGCTTCTCAAATTATCTGCTCAGCATACAGATTGAATAGGTATGGTGAAAGGACACAACCCTGTTGCACATCTTTCCTGACTTAAACCATGCAGTATACCCTTGTTCTGTTTGAACAGCTCCCTTTTGATTCATGTACAGGTTCCTTAAGAAGACAATGAAGTGTTCTGGAATTCCCATTTTTCCCAGTATTATTGATAATTTGTTATGACACACGCGGTCAAATATTTTTGCATAGTCATTAAAACACAGGAAAACATCTTTCTCGTATTCTCTGCTTTCAGTCAGGATCCACCTAACATCATCAATGATATTCCTGGTTCCATGTCTTCTTCTGAATCTGGCTTGAATTTCTGGCAAATCCCTGTTGATATACTTACTGCTGCAGCTGCTCTTGAATGATCTTCAGCAAAATTTTACTTGCCTGTAAGATTTTTTTTTTTTTTGTAAGATATCATTCCATAATTTATGCATTCTGTTAGATCACCTTTCTTGGGAATAGGCATAAATACGGATCTCTTCCAGTCAGATGACCAGGTAATTGTCTTCCAGATTTCTTGGCACAGACAAATGAACACTTCCAGTGCCACATCCGTTTGTAGAAACATGACAATTGGTATTCCATCAATTCCTGGGGCCTTGTTTTTCACCAATGCCTTCCATGCAGCTTGGACTTCTTCCTTCAGTACCATCAGTTCCTGATCATATGTTACTTCCTGAAATGGTTGAATGTTGACTAATTATTTTTGGTATAGTGACTCAGTGTATTCCTTCCATCTCCTCCCCCCTGCCCCCCAGTGTTACAAGGAGTGAAAATGCCTACTTTGAAGACCTGGCAATCTAGCTGATATTTTGCTTGATAATTATTCACTAGGCAGCATTTTTTCCTGCTTTCTTTTGTTTTTCTATTTACGGGCTTAGTCATCTTGAATTTAAACACTTAGATAATTTCTTAGCTGAATTTTCTACTTCTTCCCTTGGATTCTAAAGAACAAAAGCAAACTACATGTAAATTCTGTCTTCTAAATTGGGAAACTGGGCTCCTGTTCAATCACCATCTGCCTATGCGATCTTGAGCAAGTTAATTTCTTTTTCTGGGCCTCAGAAAAATCAGGGAGTTGGGTTGGTGTGTTTTAAGATTTGTTTATTTAGGACTACAACACTAGAATTTTTCCAGTGGAACCTGTCATATAGGCTTAGACCTCCCCTACCCTGCCCCAAATGCTAGCTTTATGAATGGTGAACAAAAGTTATATTGCAAAGAAGAATTCTGGTTGGTAACCTACGTAATACTGAAAATTTTAAGAATCAAGGTGACTGCAATAGTAATACAACCACATTTTCTGCAAAGCATTTGAATGCTGCTTTAACCCTTTCAATGCCTTCCACCTTCTTTTGATGCTTCCTGTGTTATTTAATATTTTCCCCGTAGAATCCTACAATATTGCAACTTGAAGCTTGAATTTTTGTCTTCAGTTCTTTCAGCTTGAGAAATGCTGAGTGTGTTCTTCCTTTTCGGTTTTCTACTTCCAGGTCTTTGCACATGTCATTATAATTCACTTTGTCTTCTCAAGCCACTCCTTGAAATCTGTTCAGCTCTTTTATTTCATCATTTCTTCCTTTAACTTTAGCTACTCTTTCCACGGACTTGTTCTAATTTTCTTAAGCTTCAATTTGAACTTGCATATGAGCAATTGACCATCTATTTCACAGTCAACTTCTAGCCTTGTTCTGACTGATGATATTGAGCTTTTTCACTGTCTCTTTCAATAGATGTATTCGATTTGATTCTTGTGTATTCTATCTGGCAAGGTCCACACGTATAATCGCCAATTATGTTTTTGAAAAAAGGTATTTGAAATGAACAAGTACTTGGTCTCTCAAAATTCTATCATGTAATTTCTGGCATCATTTCTATCACCAAGACTGTATTTTCCAACTATTCATCTTTCTTTGTTTCCAACTTTCACATTGCAATGGCCAGTAATCACCAGTACCTCCTAATTGCATTGTTCAATCAATTTCGGACTGCAGAAGTTGGTAAAAATCTTTAGTTTCTTTGTTTACGGTCTTAGTAGTTGGTGTGTAAATTTGAATAATAGTCCTATCAAATGGTCTTCCTTGTAGGCGTGGGGATATTATTCTATCACTGGGAGCATTGTACTTCAGGATTAATCTCAAAATGTTCTTTTTGACATTGAATGCGACGTCATTCCTCTTCAAGCTGTCATTATTGGTATAGATCATATTATTGTTCTATTCAAAACGGTCAATACCAGTCCATTTTAGCTCACTAATGCCTAGGACATTGATGTTTATATGTTCCATGTCATTTTTGATGATTTCCAATTTTCCTAGATATATACTTCGTGTATTTCATGTTCAGATTCTTAACAGATGTTTGCAGCTGTTTCTTCTCATTTTGAGTCATGCCACATCAGCAAATGAAGGTCCTGAAAGCTTGACTATCCACATCATTAAGGTCGAATCTACTTTGAGGAGGCAATTCTACCCCAGTCATATTTTGAGTGCCTTCCAACCTGAGGGGCTTATCTTCTGGCATTATATGAGAAAATGTTGCACTGCTATTCATATCTTCATATATTCATATTTCCAGCATCACATGCAAGGCCCCACAGTAAGAAAAACTGACAGACACATGTTGTTGTTGTTGAGAATATACATAACTGGACATATACCAATTCGACAATTTCTACAGGTATAATTCAGTGGTGCTGATTATATTCTTCAAGCTATGCAACAATTTTCACCCATCTTTTCTAGATTCTTCCACCTCTATCAACATAAACTCATTGTTCCCTCAATTTCCTACTGTCGTCAATTTGATCCCATATAAAAAAAAAAAATTTTTTTTTTAGATAATTGCTAAAAAAGCAGAATGCTCAAGACAAACATCCTTTACTAGTTAAGCTGAACTACTGTTTGGTTTTAAAAAGACCTCAGGGGATATTTTTGTTTAAGGTTTATAGATTATCTCAGGGCCCCAAGATTTCTTTATATATTCTAGATACCCACGAGTCAATTCCAACTGATAGTGGCCGTATAGGACAGAGTTGAACTGTCCCATAGGGTGTCCAAGGAGCAGCTGCTGAATTCAAATTGCCAACCTTTAGGTTAGCAGCCATAACTTTTAACCACTGGGCCACCATATTCTAGATAATAGTCCCTTATCCAATCTATGATTTGCAAATATTTTCTCCCATTCTGCAGGTTGTATTTTTTTTCTTTCTTTTTTTTTGCTTTTTCATGAATCCTTTGATGCATAAAATTTTTTGATTTGGCAAAGTTCAATGTTTTCTTGTTTTGTTTTGGTTTTGTGCCTTGTGATTTTGGTCTCCTATCTAAGAAAGCATTTATTGCTTAATGCAATGTCACAGGTTTTACTCCTATACTTTCTTCAAAGATTTTTAGAGTTTTAATTTTTACATTTGTATCTATAATTGATTTTAATTTTTTTATATAAGGTAGAGGTGAAACTTCATTCTTTTACATGTGGATACCTAGCTGTTAGTGCACTATTTGTTGAAAAGACTATTCTTTCCCCCATTGAACTGTCTTGGCACAGGCATCAAAAACCAGTTTACCATAAATGTAAGGGTTTATCTCTAGACGCTCAATTCTATTCCTTTGACCAATGTATCTAGTTTTAAGCCTGTTACACATAGCCTTGATTAATATAGTATTGCATTAAATTTTCAAGTCTAGACATGTGAGTCCTCTAATATTTTTCATTTGCAAGGTTATTGTAGCTATTCTGTATCCCTGACCTTTCCACATGAATTTTAAGAACACCATGTCAATTTCTGGAAAAGGGCAGCTGGGAATTTTGTAGAGATTGTGTTGGAAAAGTAGATCATATAAGCCAGGTCTATGATATGATTATTTTAATGATTGAAATTGTCATGACTTTCCATATATTTAGGACTTATTTATTTCAATGATGTTTTGTAGTTTATAGTAAGTATTGAACTACTTTTGTTAAATTTATGACTCAGTATTTTATTATTTTTAATAGAGTTGTTTTCTTAATTTCAGTTTTGAATTGTTCATTGCTACCGTAGAGAAAAAAGATTTTTTGTATATTCATCTTTTATCCTACAATCTTAATTAAATTCTTATCAGTTGTGTGTCCACACATGTGTACGTACTTGATTGTCTTAAGATTTTCTACATACAAGATAAACATATTTGCAAAAACAGATAAATTTCCTCCTTTACTTTCAAACAGAATGTCCTTTATGTCTTTTCTTTGTATAATTGCCCTGTTCAGAATACCCAGTACAAAGTTAATAGAAATCATAGGTATAAACAACTCATCTTGTTCTTGATCTTAGGGGAAGAACATTCAGTCCTTTGATATTAAGTATGATGCCCGCTGTTGGTTTTTCATAGATGATCATTATCAGTTTAAGAGAATTATTTCTAGAATGTTGAGTGTTTATATGATGAAAAAATGCTGAATTTTGTCAAATGATTTATGTTTCTATTGAGATGATCTTATGCATTTTGCCCTTTTCCTGTTAATGTGGTGTATTATGTGGATTGAATTTCATATGTTGAATCAACTTAGCATTTCTGGGATAAATTTCTCTTAGTCAGGGAGCTTCTTCCTTTTTATATGTTTCCAAATTAGGTTTGTTGTAGTTTCTTGAGTATTTCTGTATCTATATTAGTCTCTTGACAGTATTCTCTAGTTTGGGTTGCAGGGTAGTACAGAACTCACAGAATTAATTGGCAAATGCTCTATCTTCTCCTATATTTTGGAAAGATTTATGAATAATTGGTGTCAATTTTTCTTTAAACATTTGGTGGAATTCATCAGTTGTGCTATCTGAGTCTGGGCTTTTCTTTGGATCTAGTTTTTTACTTGATATTTACTTTTCTAAGTTGTTATAGAGCTTTTCAGATTTTGTATTACTTCTTGATCATTAATGTCTCTGTTTGGTTACCTTAGTGGTCAGATAATGATTTAACAAGAATTCCTTAATTGTTTTTAACCAGTAAGTCTCCCAGTCTTTGCCAAGGTGGTCTGTGTGTGTCTCTTAAACCTATGCCTTAACATTCACTTTTGGCTTACTCAGATGATGCCAGACAAAGGTGATTGATATACAAACTTTCCTGAGCATGAATTCATTTCAAAATATGCATGCAGCCTTCTAGATTACCAAGAATATGTTGAAATTTTTTAAGACTCACTATGGACATATAATTCCCCATTTTTCTCATCACCTGAGGAAGCTGCAATGTTAAACATTTGCGACTCATTTTTCTTTTAATTCCATGGGAATGGGGTGCTTTACACAGAATAAGCCCTGAGTTAGATTAAATAAATATAAACCTTGAGAATGGCACTTTTTAGGAGCTATAAGAAAAGTCAAATAGAAAAATTTATCTAGGGATTTTTTTTTTTTTTAAGAGTTTCAAACTGATTCTGTATCTTCCAGTGTCTTCTAGGATTCTGTTTTTCCTAGCTACAATAGTTGTGAAGTTTTATTTTTCACGGCTATTTCAGAACTAGGAAGAAAAAGATGGGAAACTTACTTTTCTTATCAAAATTCAGTCAGTTATCTTCACTAAACAGTTCTTTGATCATTGCAAGATTTTTATTAATCTCCCAAGTTCTGAAAAAGTTTACTTTGACAGTTTTTGCAGTGTTCTCATTAATATTATGGAGGAGAAAATTTTCAGAGGCCCTCACACTGTTAATTTGGAAGTGCTTCTAAGAGCCAGTATTTTTGTTTTAAAAGGCATTCCTCATGTTCATCCATTGTTTATTAATTCTGTAATTGAATACGTATTTACTCAGTGGCTCCTAAGTGTACCCCTATGAAGTATATGTTGAAATGAAATTAAGCAGCATCATAGCATATAGCACAGTAGCATTATTATTATACAATATCAGTAGAGGGTACAATCTCTTCTTTGTTTAATTTAATCATGGAAATGATAATTAGTGTATCTGTCAAACTTCAGTGGATCACTCTTTAATCTGGTTCATTTATTTCTTTATTAAGTTTTATTTAGTGGTAGCTAGAATGAGAACAATATATATTCAAAAAGAACCCATGGGTGTTATTATAAACCAAGCATAAGTTGATACAAAATAAATTTGGAAAGACACAATTTAGAGACCCTAATATCTGGCCCATCAATATTCCTATAACTGTAAAACACTTTTCAGTGCTGAAGTGCAATATTAACTAAAACTCATTGCTAAAAATGAGTTCATAAAAAGTTTATTAGTATTCAATTTGATCAGAATCATAGAATTCTACAACTGAAAAAAATGGTAGTCAATTGTTTATACCTTTTTTTTTTCTCAATCTGTATTCTTCTTGTAGACTATACACATTACCAAAAATTAAAATTTTCTGTATATATAAATTTATGCCCTCTTTGGATTAACCTGTTGCTTGGACTCATGGTGACCACATGTGTGACAGAGTAGAACTGCTTCATAGGATTTTCTTGGCTGTAACCTTAATGGAAGCAGATTGTTAGGCCTTTCTTCCAAGGTGCCATTAGGTGTGTTAGAACCACTAACTTTTAGGTTAGCAGTCAAACACAGTTTGACCACTCAGATACCTCTCTTAGAATCACAAAGGTATAGAAACATTTTTGCCAAAATGGGTTGCATGCTGTCCATGATGTGAAAAACACAATGCCTACTGCACAATGAAGCAATGTTCAATGAATTGACAGTGGCATGACCCTTGTATTTGGAGTCACCAGATGAAACAGATGGTTGGAAATTCAATGTTATATTTTATGCTGTTTTTTTTTTTTTTTTATATGCTTCTTGATACATACACTTCAGTATTAGAATACTGTTTTCCAAAAGTAATGAGGGACTAAGTATCAGGTCCTTCTTCATAACGTGAAGTTATTAAAAGGTGTTATTTGTGAATATTCACAAGAGGAGTTTAATAAAAGATTTAAGCAGACAAAAACAGAATCCATGTACTTGAAGATAGGACAATTAAAATATCTGGAAGAAACAAAAGGAAAAATAATGAAGTAATGTGAATAGAGCCTAAGAGACCTTTGGAAAACCATCAAGTGGACTAACAGTTGTATCATGGGACTTTCAGAAAAAGAATACATAGAAAAGGGCAGAAAGAATATATAGAGATAATGGTCAAAAGCCCCCCAAATTTAGTGAAATTACACATCCAGAAAAGTGAACAGACTCCAAGTAGGATAAACTCAGGGAGATCCACATTGAAATATGTTTTAATCCAACTGTCAAAATCCAAATAAAAAGAGAGAATTTTGAAAACAGCAAGAGAGAAGTGCATTGTCACATACAAGGAATCCTCAATAAGGTTAACAGCTGATTTCTCATCAGAAAACAGAAGGCAGTGCGAAGACATATTTAAAGTGCTTAAAGAAAACAACTCTTAGCCAAGAATACTACATCCAGCAAAATTTTCCTTCATAAATTAGGGAGATATTCACAGACTAAAAAAAAAAAAAAAAAAAAAAAAATCTAAGGGAGTTTATTACCACAAGACCCATCCTACAGGAAATGCTAAAGGGAGTCCTCCCCATTGAGATACAAGGACACTAGATAGGTGGTGTGGTGCTTAAGAGCTCGACTGCTAACCAAAAGCTCAGCAGGTTGAATTCACCGGTCACTCCTTGGAAACCCTATGGGGGCAGTTCTACTCTATCCTATAGGTTTGCTATGAGTTAAAATCAACTTGTCAGCAATGGTTTTGGTTTTGTTTTACTAGAAGTTATATGAAAAATTAAAGATTTGTGGTAAAGATAACTATATGGGCATGTACAAAAGTCCACACTATAGTGTTTTTGATTTGTAACTCCTCTTTATATGTTTCTACATGATTTAAAACTCAAAAAAACCCTCTGCAGTCAAGTTTATTCCAACTCATAGTGACCCTATAGAACAAAGTAGAACTGCCCCATACAGTTTCCATGGCTATACTCTTTACAGAAACAGACTGCTCCCATGGAGCAGCTGGTGGGTTGGAACCAATGTCCTTTTTGTTAGCAGCTGAGCTCTTAACTACTGTACCACCAGGAAAAAAACCAGGGCTCTATTTAAAAGACAACAGCATAAAAATAATTGTAAATCTGTTACTGGGCACACAATGTGTAAAGATGTCATTTCTAACAATGGCAACATAAAAAGGAATGGAAAGAACTGCATACAAAAAGAGTTTTCATAGGTCTTTGAAATTAAGTGGGGATAGTTTCAAATTAGATTGTTATAAATTTAGGATATTAGGTAAAATCTCCATTATAAGCACAAAATACCTAAAAAATATACACAAAAGGAAATTAAAAGGGAATCAAAATGATATACTACCAAAAAAAAAAATCAACTAGACACAAAACAATGCAATACAGTATAGAGGAAAGAACAGCCACTAGATGGAAAGAGCCTAGATTTCTGAACAACTACATAGAATATGGCCTGCATAGATAAACTCATATCAGACTTTGATATCAGTAAAAAGTAAATGTTTATTGTGTTAGGATGCTGAGTTTTCAGAGTTTATCTATTACAACAGCGAGCATTACCTAAACTATGGGGACAAGGGACATCACCCCCTGGTTTCCTATTTCTTACATTGCAATCTCTTTCAAAAGGTAGAAATTCAGATCTATTTATTAAAAGAGAAGAGTTTCTTTTAGAGAGTAGGTTTGCCACATCACCAAGCCCTAAAAATACCTGAAGTAATGTTTCATCAGCATTTCCATATATTTCCTGATCTGTAGACATTTCAGACATCATTGAATCTTCTATATTGGAAATACTCTGTGCCAGAGCTGCCTGTATTTTATGTCAGCCATCTGGAGAGACTTCAAATGGACAGTAATGGGTTTGGTTTAGTCCCCATTGAAATTATGACAGATATTGAAATAATCCAATAAATGTGCTGGAATAGGGTATCATAATGTTACCTCCAGAATTCAAAAAGATAATTCAAGTTCTTTGGCTCTTTCTTAGTTGTAGGAACAATGATACAGGATATTTCACTTGGGAGAATATATTGGGATGTGACTCAGATTTGGACCTCTATAATCTTCATAAATTGGAAAACCCACTGTCACATTTATTTTATCAAATTGTCTAAAGTACCTCCCATTATCTGCTTTCCAGATCCTATCAGCATCATACCATCAATAACAGATCAGTGTAATTTGTTTTGAGTTGGGAGACAGATAGTTCATATCTCTCTGAAGCAGGGCAGAATGGACACATTTCTGTCCTGGTCAAATGTAAATTTACTAGCTAAAAAATAGCATACCTGCTGTACATATTTAAAATGTACAACTTGATGTTTTTATCTACATATTTAAAACCTCTGCAAATTTATCCCACAACATTAAGTTATAACTAATCTATTGTCTTTCTCTAAAATTAAGTCTTTTGAACTAGCCCAACTGGAAAATTCAGTGAGGAATATGAATCAATATCTCCTGCATCTTACAGTTTTGGGAATAAATTTAACCTTGTAACCCCTGAATGCAACACGACTTTTGAATTACTCTTTTAGAGTGGGAGAAAACTAAAGTTTCCTCTTGTCCTTTTTTTTTTCCTTCCTAGCAAAGAAGATATTACTCCTTAGACAAAAGCGTATCATGCAGCTGCTAAGAATATACCTACTAATTAGTGGAGAAAATAACTAATAATTAAACTAGCTATCCCACCCAGACACCCAGTGCCTATAATTAATTAATTAATAATTATAAATTGTTATTGTTGTTAGTTGTCATCAAGTCAATTGCAACTCATGGCAACCCATGTGTACAGAGTAGAACTACTCCAAAGGGTTTCTGAGGCTGAAAATGAGCAGCAAAAGTAAAAATAAATACTTCAGAATTAGATTTTAAATTAATAAATATACAGCATCTACTATATGAAAGATGCTGCTGTGTTATACTCTGATGCAGAAAAACATGCTTAAATAAACTTCTAACACTAACACCAAATTTTTCTTTCATTTTCTTTTTTCTACATAATGAGTCATTATTATTAGAGTAATGCCTAAGTGAGACAATGTTCTGCTGCTATCCATAAGGTTTTCACTGGCTAATGCTTTTCAGAAGTAGACTTCTGGGTCCTTCTTCCTAGTCTGTTTTAGTCTGGAAGCTTAGCTGAAACCTGTCCTCCATGGGTGACCCTGCTGGTGTCTGAATACCGGTGGCATAGCTTCCAGCATCACAGCAACACACAAGCCCCAACATTATGATGCAGGAAGCGTCAAAAGAAGATGGAAGGAATACACAGAGTCATTATACCAAAAAGAATTAGTCAATATTCAACCATTTCAAGAGGTGGCGTATGATCAGGAACCAATGGTACTGAAGGAAGAAGTCCAAGCTGCTCTGAAGGCATTGGCAAAAAACAAGGCTCCGGGAATTGATGGAATATCAATTGAGATGTTTCAACAAACAGACGCAACGCTGGAGGTTCTCACTCTTCTTTGCCAAGAAATATGGAAGACATCTTCCTGGCCAACTGACTGGAAGAGATTCATATTTATGCCTATTCCCAAGAAAGGTGATCCAACCGAATATGGAAATTATAGAACAATATCATTAATATCACATGCAAGCAAAATTTTGCTGAAGATCATTCAAAAATGGCTGCAGCAGTATATGGACAGGGAACGTGCCAGAAATTCAGGCTGGTTTCAGAAGAGGACGTGGAACCAGGGATATCATTGCTGATGTCAGATGGATCCTGGCTGAAAGCAGAAAATACCAGAAGGATGTTTACCTGTGTTTTATTGACTATGCAAAGGCATTTGACTGTGTGGATCATAACAAACTATGGATAACACTGCAAAGAATGGGAATTCCAGAACACTTAACTGTGCTCATGGGGAACCTTTACATAAATTGATTAAAAGGCAGTTGTTCTGACAGAACAAGGGGATACTGACTGGTTTAAAGTTAGGAAAGCTGTGCGTCAGGGTTGTATTCTTTCACCATACCTATTTAATCTGTATGCTGAACAAATAATACAAGAAGCTGAACTATATGAAGAAGAATGGGGCATCAGGATTGGAGGAAGACTCATTAACAACCTGTGTTATGCAGATGAAACAACCTTGCTTGCTGAAAGTGAAGAGGACTTGAAGCACTTACTAATGAAGATCATAGACCACAGCCTTCAGTATGGATTACAACTCAACATAAAGAAAACAAAAATCCTCACAACTGGACCCATGAACAACATCATGATAAATGGAGAAAAGATAAAAGTTGTCAAGGATTTCATTTTACCTGGATCCACAATCAACAGCCATGGAAGCAGCAGTCAAGAAATCAAAAGATGCATTGCATTGGGCAAATCTGCTGCAAAGGACCTCTTCAAATTGTTGAAGAGCAAAGACGTCACCCTGAAGACTAAGGTGTGCCTGACCCAAGCCATGGTATTTTCAATCACATCATATGCATGTGAAAGCTGGACAATGAATAAGGAAGACCAAAGAAGAGTTGATACCTTTGAATTGTGGTGTTGGCGAAGAATATTAAATATACCATGGACTGCCAAAAGAACGAACAAATCCGTCTTGGAAGAAGTGTGGCCAGAATGTTCCTTAGAGGCAATGATGACGAGACCGCGTCTTAAATACTTTGGACATGTTGTCAGGAGGGATCAGTCCCTGGAGAAGGACATCATGCTTGGCAGAGCACAGGGTCAGCGGAAAAGAGGAAGACCCTCAATGAGGTGGATTGACACAGTGGCTGCAACAATGAGCTTAAGCATAACAAAGATTGTAAGGATGGAGCAGGACCGGGCAGTGTTTTGTTCTGTTGTGCATAGGGTTGCTGTGAGTCGGAACCGAATCGATGGCACCTAACAACAACGTCTAAGTATATTTAAAAACAAATTGAAATTTATAAAATTTCGAAGTGATATATTGAGCAATTCTTGTATTAATTCATTCCATTTGTGTTCTATAGAAAGTTATCAAAGAAAAGTCTATTAAACTTTTAGACTATTTCTCTGAAGAGATAAAAATTTATATGAGAATTAAAATGAGTAAAATATTGGCATTAAACTGTGTTCCGCTGCAGAAAGTCTTCAACTAAGACTAAAATTCAAAAGCTGCCTGTCACTTTCTTACAGCCCTATAAGACATCTAAGCTTTTAAGCCTACTTTTCACTTTGTTGAGTTTCTCTCTCACCTTATTAAGGTCAGGAATGGATCTGTGATGATGACTCCTAGTGAACACTTCCAGTAAGACACTAGTAATGTTCAGTTTTGTTAATCATTTTGCCTTATTTCATCACCTTAAGTGGTATAAAAAGTCATCCTCTAAAGATGCACAGTCCAAGGAGGGGCCAAGACAGCGGAGTAGTCAGACCGTTCTGGTGGCCTCTCGTACAACAAAGACCTGAAAAAACAAGTGAATGGATTATATATGACCACCTAGGAGCCCTGAACATCAAAGACAAAGTTGAGGAATCAGACCGAGTAGCAGCGGGAGAAAGAGACAGTTCAGAAGCAGGGAACAGTTGCCAGACCTGACCTGGCCGGCAACGGAATCCTGTAGGCTGGATCAGCTACCGAGAAAGCGGTGAGGAAAGCAATGGTGCTAGGGACATGTTTACCACATTGGGAGAGACAGAGTAGCAGAAAGTCTTCTCAGGCTTCCAGAACCAGCAAGAAACAGCACTCAATAGAAGATAAGCACAAGCATCTAACCTAGTGTGTGGATTAAAAAAAAAAAAAAAGCCTTTTGGGAAATGCCTTTCTCCCATTTACCTGCCACCTCCCTGCTCTGCTCCAGGTCTGGTCCTGCATCAGCAATTGCTGCTCCCCTAGGCAGGAAGTAGGATCCTTTGCATGCTCTGAGCCATTCTCCCTGCTTTGGAGAGGGAACAAATTAACAAAAAGGAAAAAAACAATCTGCCAGTTCCCCTAAGCCTGGAACTCAGGGCAGACACAGCCCCTTTGCCTAGGCACAAGCATAAGAGGTCCATGGATTTGAATGACTTTCACCCCTGTATAGACTTGTGTGGGCTCATTTCAACAGTATAGGGCCTCATCAGCACAGTATAACAGGGCATACACCTGAAGGCTATTTTTAACTGTATCAGCTATAAAGGGGAGTGGCAGATTCATGACATTTGAGACCCCTCTGCCTATTAAGCAGGGCATTTACCTACCCACATTAGAAGACAGGTGCTGGTTGAATCGACCCAAGAAACCCAGGAAGGAAAGTGGGAGTATGCTGTCACATTATAGGGATAGCAACTAGGGACACATAACAATGAGTGTATAAATTTTGTATGAGAAACTAACTTGAGCTGTAAAGTTTCAACTAAAGCACAGCACAATTTAAAATAAAAAAAAAAAAAAGCAGTCCTGTAAAATAGCCACTAGCTACATGTGGTTATTTAAATTTAAACTTAAATATAGTAAAATACAACAAATCAGCTTCTCAGTTACACTAACCCTAAGCACTCAAATACCACATGGGCAGTGGCTTTCCTATTAGAAAGTACAGATTATAGAATATTACCATCATCATGGGAAATTCCATTGGACAGCATTGTTCTAGAATAGTGGCTAACAAAGTTTATTTCTTCAACCAGCGGCATCATCTTCATCTCAGAACTTCTTAAAATACAAATTATTGGGCTGCACCCAGACTGACTGAATCAGAAATTTAGGATGATAAAGTCCCTAAATCTGTGCTTTAGCAATCTGTCCAGGTGATTCTGATGCCCCATCAGAGTAGAGTAACAAAGTGAAAACTCATATTAAACTAGGACACTTTGATGGCCAGAACCATCACATATTTTGCATGTAAAATGAACACAAATCTGATACCAAAACACATTTTTAAAGAAACATATTTCTTTAAAGAGAATTCTTGTAAGAAAGTGAGAAAGAAAACACATCATCACATGACAGATTTATTATAACCTTTTTTTTTCTTCACACATCTTTATTCTAGAGGTATTCTCTGTACAACAGCTAATTCTCAGATCATTCTCCTGCTCACTTGTATTCTTAATTCTCCATCCCAAGATACTAAAGTCACCAGTCCCTTTGCTTTCTTTTTTAATTCCTTTCTAACCACTGCCTTTGCCCCTTCATGCCTATGTGTAGAGTGGTCGATCCATTTCTCTCATTGCTTTCCAGCTGCATTCATGCATTTACCAACTCTATAAAAGAAAAATGTTCTTCTTTATAAATCAGTTTTTTTAAAAAATCGAATGTATCTATTATCTTACTGGAAACCCTGGTGCCATAGAGGTTAAGTGCTATGGCTGCTAACCAAAGGTCGGCAGTTTGAATCCACCAGGTGCTCCTTGGAAACTTATGGGACTGTTCTATGCTATCCTGTACGATTGCTATGAGTTGGAATCGACTCGACGGCAAAAGGGTTGTTTTTTGGGGTTTATTATCTTATTATGCAATTAAAAAAAATGTTGCCATCAAGTTGATCCTGACTCATAGTGACTCTATTGGACAGAGTAGAACTGCCCCACAGGGTTTCCAACAAGCTCCTGGTGAATTCGAACTGCCAACCTTTTTGTTAGCAGCCGTAGCACTTAACCACTAAGCCACAAGTCTTTCCGTTACACGATAAGGCCTTCTCTATTCTTACCTGGAGCTGAAACCATGCCCCAGTGTGTGTGGTTCAGCATGTTTCTGAGTCATTGAAAAAGATGTTTAATGATGGTAAGTGATCAGAATCATGAGAAAATACTTACTTGGATCCTCTAGATTTCTTCAGTGATAATAATGATAATGTTTACCACTATTCATACACTGTGCTGGGTTCAGAATTTATTAAATACATTGCCATTGAGTCAATTCTGACTCATAGCAACACTATAAGACAGAGTAGAACTTCTCTATAGGTTTTCCAAGGCTGTAATCTTTATGGAAGTAAACTGCCACATCTTTCTCCGCTGATATTTCTCCACTGACATTTCAGTTAGCTATGTAATGCTTTAATCACTGTGCCACTAGGGTTCCTTTCATTTATCTGTATTAAACTATCTGATTTCTCTAGAGAAAGTTGTAGAACCTCGAAATAGAAGTATAAGCATTTATATTTTTATTTTATTTTATTTTGATTGTGATATTATGTATTTTCAACTGATTATTTTGTTTACAATCTAGATCAAACCAGATCTAAACAATAATGGGATATTTCAGTGTTTATAGAGAAGTCAAGATGAGGCTTGTTTTATAAGTATTAACAGAACTGTAACATCAGAACTTTCCTAGGTAACGAACAGAATAGAACATTAAAAAATCAGGAAGAAAAAAAGGAATTTGCTTGGCAGTAAGTCAGTTATTAGATGAGAAAGGTCAGCAAAAATGCTGGAGAGTCATGTAAAACACTCAACTGGAAGTTTAATGAGAGTTATTTTTTTCTGAAGTATACTTTTTTTGACAGCCATCGTAAAAATAAAATCAATTACTGCGTGTTATAAGAATCGAATATAAAAATCTGCTCCTTCAAGAAGTACAATAATCCAGAATGTTTTCTTTGGCTCTTAATGTAGCACAGCTCTCCCTTACTCTGCTCAAGCCTTTGTCAACCTCTCTGAATTCTTTATTTCCCAGAAAGAAGTCAGATATTGACTAGATACATGAATTTCCTGAGAGAGGAAATTACGATATCGTCAGTTGTCCTATTATATTTTCATCCAGCAAAGTCAGTTTTCCGTATATGCGCACTTCAGTGATTGACTTCAGAATGCAAACAGTACAACGAATGACTTTTTTAACCTATCCTATATCTATGGATTGGAAACCCTGGTGGCATAGTGGTTAAGTGCTACGGCTGCTAACCAAAAGGTCGCCAGTTGGAATCTTCCAGGCGCCTCTTGGAAACTCTATGGGGCAGTTCTACTCTGTCCTGTAGGGTCGCCATGAGTCAGAATGGACTCGACGGCACTGGATTTGGGTTTGGTTTTGGTATATCTATGGAATAATGTAGTTTTAAACTTCTGTGCACTATTGCTCTCAACCAATGGTCCACTACAATTCAAATTTAAACAAAGTACACTTTAAAATGATATGATAGCTACATTGGCAATTTTCTGCATCTAAGAGTGAGTTGGATTTAAGTGATTGTAAGAAACTGAATCTATCCTTTGTATCTATGCTAAACTAACTGCAATTTCATTTATATTTTTTTACCTAACTGCGTTACCTAAAGTAATCTTATAAATTTTGTTCGACAGACAATTTGGAATGAGAATATTAGATCTTCTAGGTTTAGAATATAGTTATTTTATTTGATTTTTTGTCTTTTTTTTTACTTCTGAGAGATAGAATCCTGAGTTGATAAAATAACTATAGAAAAATAATTCATAACTTGCATAATCATTTTCTGGAAGAAAAAATGAAAATTGCAGTTTTTTTTCAGTAGGCATAAATGCACTATTTTGATTGCTCTGAATAGCCAGTTGGAGTTCCAGGATTACAGAAAAAAAAAAAAAAAAATGGCAGGAAGCACAAGATCAAGATGACTAGTTTTCAGATTTTTGATTAATAGTCAAACCCTTTAGAATGTCAAGTGCTGTTTAATGTTTAAGAAGACAGTCAAGGGTTAAGTGTTTTTCTATGAAATGTGTTTGCATGTGTGTGCGCGTGTGTGTGTGTGAACACGCACGCGCGTGCGCGAATGAGAGCTTATTGTCATGGTGTCATTTTCATCCGTTGCGTACACTGTGGATGAATGAGCATGAAGGGTATGTAACCTAGTTATAATCCATTCTTCCAGAGCTGTGTGGTTAAAAAACCAGGAGCAAGGGATTGTACACTAGGGGAAAAAAAGTCTTCTAACATATTTGTCTCTTTTATACACGTTCAATCTCTGCAGTGCTTAGATTTTTGTGAAACTTTTTGTATCTCTGACATTCCAGTTTCTCTAATCTCTCCTATATTTACTCTAATCTCTTGTAAATGACAAGTATTTTCTCTCTAACCTGGCAAGTAAATATGGTTGCTGCAACTGCTTTTATAGGGTCACTTCTGCTCAATGACCTGCCTTGACATTTCGTATCTGGTTAATGCTTGCTTTTTTACTCTATTCACAAACCAGGAAAACAATCACAATCAAGTAAAGGAAATAAGTTCTTTAGAGAAAAATGAAGCATGCTTGGGTCCCTTACACTGACCTGAAAGTTTTGTTGGTCTTTAACCTAGTAATGCTCAATAATCATTCAAGAAAAAATTTGAACATTCCCATTTCTTCATATGCCAAGCCCAGTACTAAATTTTAGGAAGGTAAGCCTGTACTCGTGTGTGCATACATTTTAACATGGACTCTTAAAATATCTTTAAAAAACAAACAAACAAACCCATTGCCATCGTGTCGATTTCAACTCATAGCGATTTTTTTAAATATCTCTAGCATATTTGAAATTACTCCATATATTTTCTTAAAATTTGGATAATGGATTAAATTTTTAAGGTAAGGGAATCAAACTTTCAAATGTTCACAAGGTTTCTGCTATTTTGAAATAATAGTATTTTGAAAATTTTGAATAACAGGTAACATATTCTTCATATGAAGCATAAGTATAGGTTTTCATGTATTATATTTGCTTGAAATAGCATCCACTGATTTTTCAATAATCTAATAGAAAAACTAGGAAATTCTAAGATTTAACAATTATATTTGTTTAGAAAATTTCTTAAAATCTAATAATTAAGAGTAATGGAAAAACCAAATAAAAGAGTTATGTCTCAAGGGCTTTATGGCTGTACTAAGACACACGAAAGTCCCTTTCAAACTTGAGATACTCTGGCTGTGCGAAATCACTATTATCAATTTTGTCTGAATATTTTTACACTCACATCTTCAGATCTTTCCTGGTTAGTGAACTATATTTGAGGGAACAAAAAAAGATAAGCTTAGCTTTTTGATTTTCTTTCAGGTAGAACTTCGTCCGGATAGTAATAAATGTGTTTCATATTGCAACATTCCCAGGTTTTTTCCTTTTTTTAATATAATAGGTTGTTACCCAGCAAAAGATAAGGTAACCAAATTTTTGTAAACATATCTCAAAATTGAAAACAGAAAGTATATTCTGTATCACCGTCCAGTCTATGCCAATTTGCTAACTTATGGAGAAGCACTTCCTATTGTTGGACCCCAACTGAGAGAAACTGAAAATTTTAATTAGAGATGTTAGAAAATGAATTAACTAACAGGAGAAATAGAGAAGACAAAATAACTGCAGGAATAGTGAGCATTAGAGTCATTGTAAAAATAGTACATATTGTGAGGACATTAAAATAAAAAAAAGATTTCTAATAAACAACAAACATCAGGTATGTCTTTATGGAAGATATATCTATTATATCTAGTGGTAGAAAAAAAAAGTGGTAGAGCATCCTGTATATTGAAATTAATTGAATTGAGCATCTTTTTGCCATTTTCATATATTTTTAGGTTGTGTCTGATAAATCTTTGACCATTTTTAGTGTTGTTATTGAGTTGTAGAATTTTTATGTGTATTCTCAGTATACACCAATTGTCAAATATATGCATTGTAAGTAGTTTCTCCCAGTCCTTGGCTTGGGTTTTTATATTCTTACTGTGAATTTCAAAAAACAAGTCACTTATTTTTATTTTACCTTTTGTTTTTGTAATTGGTAATTTTTGAATATTACTTAGGAAATCTTTGCCTAACCCAATTCCTCAATGATCTTTGTTTTTTTTTTTTTTTCCATATTTTTAACGGCTTTATCTCTTAGGTTGAGATATGATCCAGTTTGAGATAGTTCTCTTATATGGTGTGAGTTAAAAACTAAAGTTCATTCCACACAAATATTCAGCTATCCTAGCACCATTTTTAAAATGATCATGTTTCCCTATTGAATTCTCCTGAAAGCTTTATCAAAAATCAATCAATTATACACATGTGGAGGTTTTATTGATCTATGTATCTATCCTTACCCTCTACCACACCATCTTGTTTATGTGATTTTATAGTAAATCTTGAACTCTTGTTCCTTCAACCTTGTCTTTTTCAAGATTGGTCTGGGTATATTAGGTCCTTTACTTTTCAACACAAACTTTAAAACAAGCTTTTCAAAAAAATTTTTTTTTTAAAAAAAAAAGCTACTAAAAATTTCACTGGTATTTGTGATCATTAAGGTTGCATGTCAACTTGGCTGGGCCATGATTCTCAGTGGTTTGGCAGCTGTAATGTAATTTGGCAGTCTTATGATGATGTGATCATTCCCATGATTAGATTTGGTATAATGTGATCACCTCCATGATGGAATCTGCTGTGAGTAGTCAATCAGTTGAAAGGGAGTTTCTGTGGGAATGGGGCCTGCATTGAATATAAATGAACTTCCTGGCAAGGCTCATGGGTTTTCGCTTGTTCTGGATCCTGTAGCTGGCTCCTGTTCATCTGACCTCTGGTTCTTGAGAATTGAGCTAGCAGCTTACCTGCCATCTTGCCTGCTAATCTTGGGATTCACTGGTCTTTGCAGCTTGTAAGCAAGAGCCCTGCTGCCTGACCTACTGATCTTGAGTTCACCAGCCCCTGTGGCTACGTGAATCAGGAGAAGTCTCCAGCCTGTCCCACGCCTTGGGACATTCCATCCTGTACAACTGCATGAGTCATTTCCTTGATATAAATCTATATATATACATTTACACATTTTACTAATTTCATTTCTCTAGAGAACCCAGCCTGAGACATTTGGTACTAGTAGCGAGGTGCTGCTCTAACAGATACCTAAACTGTGGAAGCAATCTTAAAACTGTGAATGGATAGAGACTGGTAGAGTTTTAAAGTACCTAATAGTAAAAGCCTAATTGCCCTGAAGAGACTGTTGGTGGAATTACAGACATTGAAGACAATTTTAATGAGGACTCAGAAAGAAATGAAGAGAGTTGTTGCACTGGAGACAGTGAAGATGGTGAGAAGCAGCACAAGAGAAATGGCAGCAGCAGAGCAATGGTAACTGCAAAACCAAGAGACAACACGAGACAGCACTGGAGCTGACCCACAGAGCAAAAGAGCTGAGTGCATTTGCACAGGAGGCTTCTTAGCAGAGTGAGGTGCCTCCAGGCGCTTATCAGTGGAGCTAAATAGTTTTGGAACACTTGGCCCAGTAGGGCAGACACGGGCAGCAAGGCCCGAGGGGCTCAGAGGCCAAGGAACAAGGAAGCAGAAATTCAAGAGACAAGGAGCACAGGAATCACAGCTGCTTCAGTCTCAAAGGGTAGGGCCACATCGTCTGGGGTTTCCAAGGGAGGAGCCATGGACTCTGGAGTTTCAAAGAGTGGGGCCACCACCTCCTAGATTTCAAAGAGTAAGCTTTTCACCAATGTGGTTCCAGAGTGGGAGGCTGCCTTTCATGAATGCCAGCAGGATGGGGCCAGATCTGTGGCCCAAAGCTGTGGGGGCAGGGTTGTCATGCCAAAGGGGCAGAAGAATGGGGCCTGCTGGGGTTGAGGGAGTATAGTTGCTACTCAGATGGACTAGGAGAATGAGGTTGCCCAAAGTTGAGAGAGCAAAGTTGCGGGCCTGGAAGGCAGAACTGAACCCCAGGGTGGAGAGGCTTCCACCTAGAACCCGGAAAGTGTGGCCAGCACCCAGAGTCTGGAGGGTAGGATCATTGCCTAAATGGTCTCAGAGAACAGGTTTATTTTCAAGTCTTGAGAGCCAATGTAATGTATTCTGATGATTTGCTTGGTTGCTATTACCCCTTCTTTCCCTCCAATTTCTCCCATTTGTGATGAAAATGTCTAGCTTGTGGCTGTTTTGAAACAATTAACTTGTATTCTAGATTTCAAAGGTGAAGAGGAATTTTTGGAATTTGAACTTGGAGTTGATTTAAGAGTTATGCTCGACATGATGGGGTGAATGCATTTTACATGTGGCAAGGACAGCAATTTTTAGTGGCCAAAGAGTAGAATGTTAGGGATTGAATTGAGTCCCCCCAAAATGTATGCCAACTTGGCTAGGCCATGCTTGCCAGTATTGAGTGACTGTCAACCATTTTGTAACCTGATGTGATTATCCCATGTGTTGCAAATCCTAACCTCTATGATGTTAATGAGGCAATATTAGAGGCACTTATGTTAATAAGGCAGGTCTCAATCTACAGGATTATGTTGTGTCTTGAGTCAGTCTCCTTTGAGATAGAGAGAAGCCAGCAGAGAGGATTGGGACCTCATACCACCAAGAAAGTAATGCCAAGAATAAAGTGCATCCTTTGGACCTGGGGTCTCTGACCTGAGAAGCTCCTAGACTGGGAGAAGGTTGATGACAAGGACCTTCCTCCAGAACAGATGGAAAAAGAAAGCCTTCCCCTGGAATTGGCACCCTGAATTTGAACTTCTAGCCTACTAAATTACGAGAGAATAAATTTCTGTTTGTTAAAGTCACCTTCTTCTGGTATTTCTGTTAAAGGAGCATTAGATAACTAAGACAGTATTGTATTGAAATCTACATTAATTCTGATAAATTTTCTGTCATCTTATCAATATTATGTCTTCAAATTCATAAACTTACTAGTTCTCTCTACTTATTTAAGTCTTAACTTTCCATTCAAAATACTTTGTAGTTTTCAATAAACAGTTTATAGTTAATATGGTGCCACTTCACATAAAACATAGAAGCCTTGAACTCCATACTCGTCATGTTTGGGACATAGAGGTTACACATTATGTAAATATGTAGGTATATATCATGTACATATGTAGATATGTATTATATCTGAAAACATCATAAACCCCACAAGCAAATATTATGTTTTGTTTTATCTCATAATATAATTTATGAAGAAATCAGAGGAAAAAGGAGAGAAAAAAAGTATTCTTTTGCATTTACTCAGATATTTACCATTTTGAGGCTTTTTGTTTTTCCTTTGAGATGTGACTTCCATGTTTCCTTCATCCAGAACTTTCTTTAGCATTTCTTATACAGCAAGTCTGCTGGTGACAGATTCTGTCAGCAAAATGTCTTTATTTTGCCTTCATTGTTTGAAGAATATTTTTGCTGGATATGGAACTTTGGGTTGTTAGTCACATATTTTCTTTTCTTTCAACACCTTGGTTTCTAATGAGAAATGAAGGCTTAATTGAATCATGTATTCTGTTATTTTTCTATTGCTGCTTCCAAGATTTGCTATTTATTTTTGGCTTTTAAAAATTTGGTTATGATAAATCTCAGGGTGAGCGTCTTTGTGTTTATTTTATTTGGTGTTTGTGGAGTTCCTTGTGCCTATAAATTTGTATCATCTTCCACATTTAGAGCATCGATAACAATTATTTATTCAAATATTTTTGCTCCATTATCTCTCTCCCTCTCTCTTTCTCCTCTCCTCGTGGAATTCCAATTCTAATTATATTGAACCATTTATAATATCTAATTGCCTGAAGGATCACTGTGGCACAGTAATTAAAGTGCTCAGCTGCTAACTAAAAGGTTATCACTTTGAACCCTCCAGCCACTCTGTGGAAGAAAGTTGTGGCAGTCTGCTTCCATAAAGATGACAGTCTTGGAAACCTTGTGGGGCAGCACTGCTCTGTCCTAAAGTGTCACTATGAGTCAGAATCTACTCAACGGCAATGGGTTTGGTTTGGTTTAATAGCTACCTGATGCTGTATTTAAGAAACGTTTTTTTCCTCCATGTTCTTTAAATTGGATAATTTGTATCTATCACTTATTTACTTCTACCCTTATTCATTCAGATGTTAAATCCATTTAGTGATTTTTTTTTCTAATTTAGACATTGTATTTTTCAGTGTGGTGGTATAGTGATTAAGTGCTATGGCTGCTAACCAAGAGGTCGGCAGTTCAAATCCTCCAGGTGCTCCTTGGAAACTCTATGGGGCAGTTCTACTCTGTCCTATAGGGTTGCTATGAGTCAGAATCGCCTTGACGGCAGTGGATTTTTTTTTTTTTTTTTTGGTATTTTTCAGTGTTAACATCCATTTTTTTATGTATATTCCTGTTTAGACTTCTTGTATATTTGTTGAGCCTTCTTACGTCTCTATGGAAAATTCTTACTTTGTCTCTCCATTAGAACATTTGTTTTACCTCACTGAAGACAGTTACCATGGCTTCTTTAAAACCCTCATTTTCCAGTTAAAATAAGAGATTCTTGAAGTTAGATTCAGTTGATTTTCTTTTCTCTTGAGAAAATGTTCCATTTTCTTAGTACTTCATCTTTCTGGTAATTTTGAATTTTATCCTAGCCATTCAGAATGTATAGTTGTGGGGATTTTGATTTCTATTTTTTTTTCTGACATGTGTTTCCTCTGTTTTAGCATGTTAAGTATCTTGGCTATGACTGAATTTCAAATTCTGTTTCTTGGGCAGCAGTCCTGTCTTAGTTCAGGTCTTTTATCTAGTTTTTTTGAGTCTGTTCTGCACATGTTTGTTTGAGGTTTCAGTCAGAGATGTGGGTACAAAGAATGTGTTATGTCTTCTCTGGCTTTCTCTACTCTAGGATTACCCATTCCTATCAATGGCAAAATTACTTGGTTTAAAATGTCTGGTTCCCCCATCCAGAGGGTCTGCTGTTTTTGTTCCAGTGCACTATTGTTGCCACATGCTCCATTTTCTGCCCCACTCTAAAATCACAAATATTTGAAATGCCCTTTCTATAGTCCTCCTCCCCTCCTCTGAGCATGCACTGTCCACCGGAGTCTATTTGCTCCAGTTTACTTTCCAGTGCCTGTAGATAGTTGTCTTTTGTATTATTTTGAAACTGCATAAGCACTATTTCTTTACTTAAGTAATTATATACTGTTTGTTTATTTATTACTGGACCCATAAATCCATTTTTACCATGTAGAGTAACATCATTACAAATGGTTGGAGCCTGTAATATTAAATCCCAATTGTCAAGCTCATATTCATTCTTTCAATATTTCATTTTTTACAGCCCCAATCATTATTTACAGTCTGTATAGCAAAAATATAAAATAATACCCACCTAGAATGTTGTTTAATTTTGATGGGTCCTAGTTTATGACAAGCAACACTTACATGGAGATTCCTAGGAGATATTAATGTTAGCATATTTTTTATGGCAGCTGCCTGGTTCGAATCTAGGTTTAGTTTTAGTTTTTGTTCTATGATGTAATTACTTTGAGTAGAGTGATATACTTTCTTCTACTTCATAAAGCAGAATTAAGAAAAACTCGTAATGGTGGTGAGAGTGTTAGATTTGTCCATGATGATAATAATACTGATAATCTAACAGTAAACATTTCATCTTAATATTCCTGAAACACCCGTTGCTGTCAAATTGATTCCAACTCATGAAGACCCTATATGAATCCCTAATTGTGTGCTATATGCTTTACTGGTGTTAATTCAGACATTACAAAATCCTATTCATTAGATACGACTGAATAAATAGATGAGAAAATGAAAATATAGAAAGGTTAAGTTACTTGCCCAAGGTCTCACAGCTACTAAGTATTATCACAAATACTTGAGTACAGGCAGTGTATATCTAGAATTCTGTGATCTTTTTTTCACAATTAATGTATTGCTTATAATAGTAAAGACTACTCACAGTTAATACATTTTACTGTGAATGTTATATATATAAATATATATATATTTTTTTGTTTAGTAGCCTTGACAACATTAAAGAAATCACAGGTATTAGTGACACTTGTCAGATTGGTAAAAATGAAACTTCCCTCATATCCTCGAATTATAACACCTTAATTTCCTCCCCACTAAATTTCAAATAAAAATGTTGATTTATAATTTTAGAATTGAGCACATATTCTGGTCACTTTGTGAGATTTAATTGCTGCTTTAAAGAAGATTCTATATGATTGACAATGGGCAATGAAACATTAAACATTAATATGTTCTTTTTTTTTTTTTTTCCTTTTGTATGGGAGATTTTTCTAACCTGCAGGAGGAAAATTGAAAAGAAATAGACCACAAGAGGATAATAGATGACATGTCTGTTTTGAAGTACAGCTGGCACAGCAGCAGAATGGCAAATAAAATGTTACCTCTGTCCCTTCCTCCAACTAAGCTTTACTTGAAGGTGCTGTGTAGCCTCTGGCTAAGTGGTTACTGTCAGACTTTTCTGTACCCCTCACTGTGACAAAAAGGGAAAACTGAAAGGCTTCATATATCTTTACTTTACATGATTAGACAGAGAACCCCCAAAGATGTGGACAATGAAGAACTTGCTTCCAGCAACAGTCAGGAAATGGCAAGAATGAAGACATTAATTTGCACTAGAAATGGAGGGTAGAATTACTAGTTCCCTCAAATATATTGGCACAATGTGTCCATGATGAACTTTAAAAAGAAACTGGTCTTTTAAACAAAGTGCTCCCAGCAACACTTCCTCAGATTATATTGATGTTAATTTTCTCTTCCCACTAAGTGAGGTCTCTGGGAGTATATACTGGTGAGGAAATATGTGCAGAAATCATGGGAAATAGAAGTGTCAGCCTCTTCTGACCCATTTTTTTTCCAGCCAATAATTAAGAGGAAAAAAAAAGGTGTTTTTTTTTTGTTATTGTGTGTTTTGTTTGTTTTTCCATTGTTTGGACAGTCATCTGACCTCATACAAAAACATGAAATAGGAGCTACAAGTGTGTGTTGTTTGAGGGAAGGTGAGGAGGGTGAGGAGTGATTGATTTGGTCATGATAATAATAATACTGATAATCTAACAGTAAACATTTTACAAAGGACTTGTCACACATCTTAAATATTCTGCATCATTCATGTGCCTAACACAAATGTTAGCTAAATGAGTAAATGAGCCCAACTCAGAATGACCCCATGTGTATACAGTAGAACTGTGTTCCATAGGGTTTTTAATGGTGGATTTTTGGGAAGTAGATTGCCAGACCTTTCTTCTAAGGCACCTATGGGTGGACTCCAACCTCCAACTTTCAGTTACCAGCTGAGCATGTTAACCATTTACACTGCCAAGGGACTCTGAAATAGTTATGTATAAAATATAAAAAGATAATGATCTCAGTTTTTAAAATAAATAACTGCATTTATATACATATATATGTTTTTGTTGTTAGGTGCTGTCTGATTGGTTCAGACTCATAGCAAGCCTATGCACAACAGAATAAACACAGCCCCATCCTGACCCTCCTTACAATCGTTGTTATGCTTGAGCCCGTTGTTGCGCTTGAGCCCGTTGTTGCAGCCACTGTGTCAATTCATCTCCTTGAGAGTCTTCTTTTTTTTGTTGACCCTCTGATTTACCAAGCATGTTGTCCTCCTTCAGGGACTGATTCTTCCTAATAACATGCCCAAAGTACGTGAGATATAGTCTCCCCATCCTTGCTTCTAAGGAGCATTCCAGCTTTACTTCTTCCAATACAGATTCGTTTGTTCTTTTGGCAGTCCACTGTGTATTCAATATTCTATGCCAACACCACAATTCAAAGGCATCAGTCCTTCGGTCTTCCTTGTCCATTGAGCAGCTTTCACATGTATGTGAGGTGATTGAAAACACCATAGCTTGGGTCAGGCACAACTTAATCCTTAAAGTGATACCTTTCTTTTCAACACTTGAAATGTCTTTTGCAGCAGATTTGCCCAATGTGATGTGTCCTTTGATTTCTTCACTGCTGCTCCCATGGGCATTGATTGCAGATCCACATAAAATGAAATCCTTGACAGCTTCAACCTTTTCTCTGTTTACCATGATGTTGCTCCTTGGTCCAGTTGTGAGGATTTTTGCTTTCTTTGTGTTGAGCTGTAGTCCATACTGAAAGCTGTGGTCTTTGATTTTCATCTGTAAGTGCTTCAAAACCTCTTCACTTTCAGCAAGCAAGTTTGTGTCATTTACATAATGCGGGTTGTTAATGAGTCTTCCTCCAATCTTGGTGCCACGTTCTTCTTCACATAGTCCAGCTTCTCAGATTATTTGCTCACAATACAGATTAAATAAGTATGATGAAATGATAAAACCCTGATAGACACCTTTCCTGATTTTAAACCATGCAGTATCCTCTTGTTCTGTTTGAACAGCTGCCTCTTGATCTATGTACAGGTTCCTTATGAGCACACTTAAGTGTTCTGGAATTCTCATTCTTCCCAATATGACCTGTAATATGTTACGATCCACACAGTTGAATGTCTTTGCATAGTCAATAAAACACAGGTAAACATCTTTCTGGTGTTCTCTGCTCTCAGCCAGGATCCATCTGATATCAGCAGTGATATCCCTTGTTCCAAGTCCTCTTCTTAATCTGGCTTGGATTTCTGGCTGTTTCCTGTCAATGTACTGCTACAGCCCCTTTTGAATGATCACCAGCAAAATTTTACTTCCGTGTGATAGTAATGATTATGTTCGATAATTTTCTCATTCTGTTGGATCGTCTTTCCTTGGAATAGGCACAAATATGATTCTCTTCCAGTCAGTTAGCCAGGTAGCTGTCTTCCATATATCTTGGCATAGACAAGTGAGCTCTTCCAGTGATACATCATTTGTTGAAACATCTCAATTGGTATTCCATCAATTCCTGGAGCCTTTTTTCTCACCAATGCCTTCCCTGCAGCTTGGACCTCTTCCTTCAGTAACATCAGTTCCTGATCAAAAGCTACCTCCTAAAATGGTTGAATGTTGACCAATTATTTTTGGTGTAGTGACCGTGTGTATTCCTTCTGTCTTCTTTTGATACCTCCTGCATCGATTAAAATTTTCCCCATAGAATCCTTCACTACTGCAACTCAAAGCTTGAATTTTTGCTTCAGTTCTTTCAGCTTGAGAAACACCAAGCGTGTTCTTCCTTTTTGGTTTTCTCACTCCAGGTCTTTGCACATCTCATTATAATACTTTACTTTGTCTTCTCAGGCTGCTCCTTGAAATATTCTGTTCAGCTCTTTTACTTCATCATTTCTTTCTTTTTGCTTTGTGTAGCTACTCGATGTCTAAGAGCAAGTTTCAGGGTCTCTTCTGACATCCATTTTGGTCTTTCCTTTCTTTTTAATGAACTCTTGCTCTCTTCATGTGTGATGTCTCAATGTCATGCCACAATATGTCAAGTCTTGGGTCATTAGTGTTTAACGCATCAAATCTGTTCTTGAGATGGTCTCTTAATTCAGGTGGTACACACTCAAGATTTTACTTAGGCTCTCGTGGACTCGTTCTAATTTTCTTCAGTTTAAACTTGAACTTGTTTATGGGCAGTTGACGGTCTGTTCTGATGTCAGCCCCTGGCCTTGTTCTGACTGACGATATTGAGCTTTTCCATCATCTCTTTCCACAGATTTAATTGATTTGATTCCTGTGTATTCCATCTGGCAAGGTCCACATGAATAGCCACCATTTTTGTTATTGGAAAGTGGTATTTGCAATGAAGAAGTCACTGGGTCTTGTAAAATTCTATCATACAATCTCCAGCCTCGTTTCTATCACTGAGGCCATATTTTCCAACTACTATTCCTTCTTAGTTTCCAGTGTTCACATTTCAACCAACAGTAATTATCAATGCATTCTGATTGCATGTTCAGTCAATTTCAGACTGCAGAAGATGGTAAAAGTCTTCAATTTCTTCGTCTTTGGCTCTAGTGTTTGGTGTGTAAATTTGAATAATAGCTGTATTAACTGGTCTTCCTTGTAGGTGTATAGGTATTATCCTATAACTGACTGTGTTGTGCTTCAGGTCTTGAAATGTTCTTTTTGACGATGAAGTCCATGTCATTCCTCTTCAAGTTTTTATCCGGCGTTGTAGACTATATGATTGTCCAATTCAAAAAGGCAAATACCAGTCCATTTTGGCTCCCTAATGCCTACGATATCACTGTTTATGAGTTCCATTTCATTTTTAATGATTTCCAATTTTTTAGATTCATCCTTCATGCATTCCATGTTCCAATTATTAATGCATATTTTCAGCTGTTTCTTCTCATTTTGAGCCAAACCACATCAGCAAATGAAGGTCCTAAAAGCTTGGCTACATCTATGTCTTTAAGGTTGGCTCTACTTTAAGGAGGCTCCCTTTTCCCAGTTATATTTTGAGAGCCTTCCAACCTGAGAGCCTCATCTTCCAGCACTCTATCAAACAATGTTGCACTGTTATTCATAAGGTTTTCACTGGCTAAATTTTTTCAGAAGTAGACTGACAGGTCCTTCTTCCTAGTCTGTCTACTCTGGAAACTCAGCTGAAACATGTCCACCATGGGTGACCCTGCTGCTTTTTGAATACCAATACCTGTGGCATAGCTTCTGGCATCACAGAAACACACAAGCCCCCATAGTACAACAAACTGACAGACATGTGGGGTATACATATGTATATGGATTTTATTTAGAATGTGTAGTAAATGCTTCTAAGTGTGTGTGTTTGTCTTGAAAACTGAAAGATTATAACTCCAAAATATGTCATTAATAAAAGTTAGCTATGGTGGGCGATATTATGTGAAACCATTTCCTATTATCTTCTTTATACTTTCCTGTGTTTAGCACATGATTTACCATGGGAATATATGCCTTTCATAATCAATGAAAAGCAACTGACCTTATTTTTTTTTAAATATCTGAATAACAACAACAACAACAAAAAAAAAACCCTTTGCCATTGATTCCAACTCATGGTTACCCTATAGGATAGAGTAGAACTGCCCCATAAATTTCAAGAAGTGCCTAGTATATTCAAACTGCTGAACTTTTGGTTAACAACCGTAGCTCTTAACCACTATGCCACCAGGATTTCCAATGATCTGAATTAAAAAAAAAAAACCCACTGCCGTCGAGTCAATTCCGACCCTATAGGACAGAGTAGAACTGCCCTATAGAGTTTCCAAGGAGTGTCTGGCAGATTCAAACTGCCAACCTATTGGTTAGCAGCCATAGCACTTAACCACTTTGCCACCAGGGTTTCCAGGATCTGAATAAATAAGATCCCAAAAATATTTAATAGCAAACTGGTCTCTCTAAAAGTTTTAAAAATCATTTGGGTTCCTAAAGCATTAGAAGAAACAGAAATCCTGGTGAGGATTCAGCCATCCCCACATTAGTTCTTGGTAATAAATTCAAGCAGTCTTAAGGCTGGCAGTTTAGTATCTACCCTTGCCTTAGTCATCTAGTGCTGATATAACAGAAATACCACAAGTGGTTGGCTTCACAAAGAGAAGTTTATTTTCTCACAGACTAGTAGACTACAAGTCCAAATTCAGGGTGTCAGCTCCAGGGGAAAGCTTTCCCTCTCTGTTGGCTCTGGATGAAGATCTTTCTCATTAGTCTTCCCCTGGATTGGAAGCTTCTCTGCTCAGGGACCCCAAGTATAAAGGACAAACTCTGCTCCCAGTGCTTTTTTCTTGGTGACATGAGGTCCCAATTCTCTGCTTGCTTCCCTTTCCTTTTATCTCTTGAGATATAAAAGGTGGGGAAGGCCACACCCAGGAAAACTCCCTTTACATTAGGTCAGGAAGGTGACCTGAGTAAGGGTGGTGTTATAGTCCTGCCCTAACCCTCTCAACCTAAAATTACAATTACAAAATGGAGGACAACCACATAATACTGGAAATCATGGTCTAACCAAGTTGATACACACATTTTGGGGGGGAACATAATTCAATCCATGACAACCCTCCACCAACATCATCACCATCTTTACTGCTTAGTAGCTGTGAGAGCTTGGACAAGTAATTGGGCAGTTAATTTGAGCCAACAACTGGCTCAAAATGTGAAGCCAGTGTGTGTGTATATATATATGTTTGTTGTTGCTAATATAGTGATGTAAGAAAGGAATAAGGAAAATTTAAAAATTTAATTTTGTATTCCTTGATGGCATGTTTGCAATTCTTTCCAATTCTAATAAGACAGCAATACCAAGAAATTATCAGTGAAAATAACTATATCCCAGATCACACATGAATATGTATTTTAGCATATTAAATACAAATACAAACACTAGAAAGCTAGCATAAATATGAATGTAAATTAATATGTGCATTACCTACTGTTTACAAAACAACAAATTCCAATGATCACTATACGTAAAAAAAATAGTTGCTCAAATTCAATGTAAAGCAGTTTTCCATAATGAAAAATACCTCTGCAAGAATAGAATAATATATCTTCAGGAATGTTACAGCCTTTTGTGCCTGAGATATACCAGTTTCAAGTGTTATGTTTTGCACTGTATGAGGTAAATTCTGAAAATAAATCTCTACACAGAGAACATGAAGGTTTTATAGATTAAATTAGCATCCCCCCAACCTCATTGCTGTTGAGTTGATATTGACTCATAGCAACCCTATAGGACAGAGTAGAACTGCCCCATAAAGTTTCCAAGGAGCACCTGGTAGATTCGTACTGTCGACCTTTTAGTTAGCAGGTTTAACACTTAACCACTAGGCCCCCAGGGTTTCCAATTAACATCGGTATATGTAAATTTGTTATAAAATATATTTATGTAAATATGTATATGTGATTTGTCTACTTTAAATGAAATTTAAACATATTTAAAATATTGAGTTTTTTCTTTTTTATTTCTAAAATTATTCCTAAGTAATTGAACTAAAAAATAAGTATGTGGTTGGTTATCTTGGGATGAAAACTATCGTATCTTGTTTATATTATAACAGAAACATTGAATCTAAAGGTACAGATTCAGATTGGTTGCAGTATCATTTTAATTTAATGTAGTCTAAGAGCCTGAATATATATTCTTTATTTTCATGTTCCTCCCTTGCAGAATATGACCAAGAATACACTGTTCTTTTGTTTTTGAGTTCTCACTTTTGGTTATCACTTTTCCCTCCCTAATAAATAGCAAACCTCTCGTTTGGAATATGTTTCCATCAGAGTTAATTTTTTTCCAGTCTTTATTAAGTAGATATTTCACTGTTATGATGCTTATCTTAGTTATCATCTGTTGTCTTCATTAAGTTGCTCTTTATTGCTGATTATATTTAAAGGCTTTACCAAATGTTTTGCCTAGCATTTTAATTTGGATGAATGGTATCCATGTTGTGCCTAAGAGAGAATAGTTTTAGCCAATATTTTCCTGTATATTTTGGATAACTATCAAGATACCAGTGATATGATTCCAAGTACACCAAATGGCTTTGGTAGAAAATGGAAATAGTGCTGTAAAACCCTAAAAATATCTGTTTTGGGGTAATATAACATAAAATATCTTTTAGATGTAAACAAATCTTTTTCACAAGTGTTAAAAAGTGGAAAGTCAATTAAAAGGAATAATGTTGCACAGAAACTCTTAGGGTTGTCCTCTATTTTTTCAATGTTCAAAGATCTATGCTGACTTTAGGTAAGACAACCTTGAAATTAAGACTATGGCAGCAAACCTGTGAACGAATTTCGTAACTGCTAATGATGGGAGCATAGCTTTGCCCACATGATAGTTAGTTGATTAAATTAGCCTAAACAATATAAATTAGTCTTTGAAGAAAAAAGATTGTATAAATAAAGTGAATCTTAGAAGGAACTGAATATTCAATGTAGTCAAGTTATTGACTCAGCTATTCAGGTTGCTTGTTTGATATATCCTAAAAGGAGGATGAATTAAAAAACAAACAAACAAAAGAAAAATAAAACTTATAGTTATGTTTACCTTAGGTTATATTACCTAAGAATGTTTATGAAGTTTATGCATTTTTCTAAATATTAATCTTGATTTTACATTCTGGTTGACAACCATATTCTTATATCTTGATGTAGGCCTTTTGTGTTGTTGTATGCCATTCAGTCAATTCCGATTCACAGTGACCCTATAGGACAGGGTAGAGCTGCCCCATAGAGTTTCCAAGGCTGTATTCTTTAAGGATGAAAACTCCCACATCTTTCTCCTGGGGAGCCTCTGCTGGTCTCACTGCTGGACCTTAACTACTGTGCCTCCAGGGCTCCTACTCTCCCTCTAGAGACTAGAATACTATCACGTTTCCTTCCAATGGAACTTTCAAGCAAATTTCAATCAGAAAACACAAAACAGCAAAAAGCTGGTGCTTCACAGAGCCCTAACAAATAGCACAACTGTATTTGTTTCTGACCACCACCGAAAAAGTAAAAACTGAAAGTTTGTATGCACTGTAAAATTTGGGCATATAATTGCTTTCGTGGATATTTAATAGCAAGATTATGTAGAAAGCAATAACCCTTATCTGCTTCCATTAGCTCTGTCAGTCTCTTGAACTAGAAAAATCTAATGGCTGTATCTGACCAAATTGTCTTGGGTCATTATACAAGAAAAACAACCAATGATTGCATCATTATTAAGGCAATTGAGGGGATTATATTCAATTATATAACACTGAATAACATTATGTAGTAAAAAAAAATTAGGTAAATTTCAGGATTTGCTTTTCAAAATTTAGAAGTTGTTATATTGGTCACAGATAAAATTAAGCATTCATATTTGTGTATATTTCTCTTCTTAATTCAATAAACATTTCTTTCTGTCAATTTAACAGTAAGGTTTTCTGTTTCACAGTCTGTAACAAAAAGCAGAAGAATAATTTCTGTATAGCGACAGAACTCATATAGATCTTACATGTTCAGAATGGAACCTTGATGGAATATGCTTCTGGGTACTATTTTAATTTTTAAAATGTATTTCTGCTTACAGTCAGATGGGAAAATGCATTAAAAATATCTTTCCATCTTTCTAGACTTTTCTTCCACATTGAGTAGAAGCCCCAAAGCAAAAACATTTATAAAACAGAAGTTAAGTAGCTGTATACTTTCAACCTCATCATCTGTTTGGCTCCAGGTATAAAGGTGAGATATTCATTATTTTAAACTAACAAACCATGTTTGAATATTTGGGGCTGTCCTAAGGTTAAATTTTGAATTTGAAGTAATTTGGGAAAATTTTTGTCATCCTTTTTTCTTTTTACAATAAGAGCATCCTATATTTAACCCCCGTCTAGACTTTGCTCTTCAAATGCTCATGGCAACTACATTTTATACTATACCTGTCTATCATGTTCCATTATTAACTCTTTTCCCAGTAAAACATTCACGCAAAGTAGCACTTTCCATTGTGTTGCAGAATGGCTTTCAGGAATATTGATGAACAGTTTTAATATTTAAGTGAGTATTTAATATGAATTTGGAGAATATATCTAACCTACTAAACAAGTGATTTCAAGGATAATATTGTTTGGTATGAAGCGAAATAAAAAAAGTAAATTGATTAAAAGTTTATTAACATGTTACATAATTAAGAGTACAGGTGGTATTGTTCAAATGGTATTTAGAAACCTGAATTTTGGAAAACATTTATACATATAATTGGGATTCAATTAAAATAAAATTAATATAAATATACTAAACCTACCAAAGTAATGCCACTAAACTCTTTCAAGGACTTCAAATTTTATAAGACTTAGTGAATTCTCATTATAGTGCCTGAGTCAATGAAGGAATTGATTTTGGGGGAGGATACTTTCACCTAGTAGGCAGTTTCAAGTCTAAAAGATGAGTCTATGCTAAGATTTTGTCATGCTATGTATTGCTAATAAAGACCATCAATAAATAAATAAAGGAGGTGCTGATTTGACAAATAATTAACATGCAATAAGGAAAAGAGTAAATAAATTGAAGATGTAATACTGATTTTAGCAGTATTTGCAGAGTAAAATAAGTGGATTAGATTAAAATTTCTCCGAAGTAATGCCTAAAGTTAACTTAGCTGATACAGAATAACAGAGCAGAAGAAATTAATGGTAGTCATATAAAACCAAGTTATCGCCAACTTTAATGTCACATATATCTTTCTATCTATTAAATATATCAATTATACCTTATTTAAGTAGTCCATCTAGACAAAATATAAGGTAAAAAGTCATGATCACCATATTGGTAGAAAATTCTCATTAATATAACAGTGTCAGTTATAAGTGACCTGCAATAAATTATTGATTCTAAATTCCTTGTATTCCTAATTCTCACATTGCATTAATTAGAGCTATTCAGTGCATTGAATTTATCATGAATAAAAGGGTTTGTTATAATATACTTGAATGATTTTTCATAACTTGAAAATTATCAAAATCACGCAATCTTGCTTCTGCTGCCTAACCTGATTGTGAACATAAGGACAAATAAAACTAAAGGATTTCAACATGAAGAGGTTAAATCAAATTTCTCAATGTATCAAAAGATCCTATAATGAATTAGGTACCCAGAGCATGCTAGTTAATTTAAACAGTAGTTAAGTTAGAAAATCAACTAGTAAAATGAAAAGAAAACAATATGCTACAGACAGAATTGTAACAGGAAAAAAGATGACATTGAATTTGTCCTTAGGAAATGCTTATACTCAAGAAGAGCATGCTAGTGTAGCTTGCTCTTTTGTTTATTCTAATGCTATAATTTTATTCTGTAACTCCCATAGAGGTAATTACAGGCCAGTTTACTATTATTAGATATTTATAATCCCTTAGTAATGTTTTCTAATCTCTTGCCTTTTCTATCCCCAGATAACTGCTTCACAGATCAGCAGAATTTTTAATCACTGCCCCATAATAAAACAATTTCAACACACAAGCTAATACAGCCTGTAGAGAGAATCCTGGAGTCACAAATGATAAAAACATAATATGAATCCATTAAATGGTTGTGCTTCAGTCATCCTTTTTTGTCTGGTTAGTTATAACCACTTTTCTTATTTCAACTTTCTTTTTTTAAAGGGGTACTCAACCTTAAAAATCATACCATTATTCCGTAATTTATTTGCTTACATATTTAAAATCACACATTCAACTTGTGCTTAGAGCTGAATATTTTAGAAGGCGTGATAAGAGAATATAAAAAGAAAAGAAGATAGAGATAAAAAAATTCAATGAGTTTATAATTTATGAGTACTGTACAACCCATAGCAACTGTAGGATAGTTATGAGTCAGAACCAACTTGATGGTAACGAGTTTTGGTTTTTTCGTTTTTTCATACAACCCTTAGGGTCGCCAGGAGTCAGAATCAATTCAATGGTTTTGGTTTTATACAACCTAAAACCATGGAAATAACTTAGGGTGTTTGAATTAAAAAAATATAATGTCACAAAACACATAAATTGATAAAAATGCTCTGAAAACCATTGTAATGAGACTTAATAAATTTTATATCATTTGATCTGTAAATTACCCTTCAATGAAACTATGCCAAGTCAGATTTATGACCAAAAAAGCGTGAATAAAAATTTATTGCAGCCTGGTTTAGTAAAGCAAAAAAGAAAAAGAAAAAATCAGCCCATATCAACATGCAAAGATATGAATTAATCTATGAGCTTTATTCTAAGGAAAAAAAGGAATAAATATCAGAGCACATATTTTATGACTCCATTTTAATGATGTTTTTAAATAGGGAAAACTAATCCACAAGTAACAGAAGTCATTATAGTGGTTACTCTTTGTGAATGAGAGAATTGACTGGGAAGAGGCCAGTTAGTTTAGGCAGCATTTTGGGTGTTAGAAATGTTCTAAATCTTCATCTACTTGGTGGTTAACCAAATGTTTGCGAATGTAAAAATTCATCAAACTGCCACAAATATTTTGGTGTGTGTTAGTGCATGAATATTGCTTCTCAATTGAAAAAATAAATGTCACCTCAAAAGTTTGGAAGCTTATACTTGATTTATATCATTTTCATAATACCTTTTTAATTTCTTAGTGCACAAATATTATTAAGATACAGATTGATAAAATGTATTTTATGCATAGTCAAATGTATGAATTGAATAATTTTCATTTAAAAAGAGAATGGATATTAAATGCCATATTGAATCACATATATCACACAAAAATGAAAAATAATGATATTTGACTTGAAAAGATTTTAACTGCTTTCCTCCTGGATGGCTACTTTTTTTTGGTAGGAGCAGGAAGTCAGTTCCAGCTCATTGAGACAGAACGAAACAATGCCTGGTCCTGCACCATCCTCACAAACATTTCTATGTGTGAGCCACTGTGTCAATCCATCTCATCAAGGGTCTTTCTCTTTTTCGATGACCCTCCACTTTACCAAGCATGATGTCCTTCTTCAGGGACTGGTCCCTCCTAACTGATAACATGTCCAAAGCACCTAAGATGAAGTCTTACCATCCTTGTTTCTAAGAACCATTTGGCTGTACTTCTTCCAAGACAGATTTGTTCATTCTTTTGGCAGTTCACAGTATATTTAATATTCTTCACCAGGACCATAATTCAAATGCATCATTTCTTCTTAGATCTTCATCATTCACTGTACAGTTTTCACGTGCAGATGAGGCAATTGAAAATACTATGCCTTGGATCAGGTGCACCTTAATCTTCAGAATGATATGTTTGCTTTTCAACACTTTAAAGAGGTTTTTGGCAGCAACTTTACCTAATGCAATATGTCGTTTGACTTCTTAACCTAGTTCCATGGGTGTTGATTGTGGATCTAAGCACAACAAAATCCTTTAAAACTTCAGTGTTTTCTCCTTTTATCATGATGTTGCTTATTGGTCTTGTTGTGAGGATTTTTGTTTTCTTTATGTTGAGATGTAATCCATATTGAAGTCTGTAGTCTTCGATCTTCCTCAGTAAGTGCTTCAAGTCCTCTTCACGTTCAGCAAGCAAGGTTGTGTCATCTGCACATCAAAGTTTGCTAATGAGTCTTCCTCCACTCCTGATGCCCCGTTCTTCTTCATATAGTACAGCTTCTTGGTATATTTGTTTAGCATACAGGTTAAATAATCATGGTGAAAGGATACGATATGGCCCTGAAACACACCTTTCCTGGTTTTAAACCATGCAATATTCCCTTGTTTGAATGACTGGTACTCATCTACTAGGCTCAAGACAATATTAAAAGTATTTGAAAGTGATTATAAGCCTTCCGTAGGGGATACGTTCTAAATTACACTATGTGGCAAACCAGTTCTGACTTAGAGTGACCCCATGTTTGTCAGACTGAGTAGAACTGTATTTCATAAGGTATTCAATGGCTGATTTTTCAGAATTAGAGAGCCAGGTGTTTCTTCTGAGGAACTTCTGAGTAGAATCAAACCTCCAACCATTTGTTTAGCAGTCATGAGAATTAACCATTTATACCAATCCAGGAATGCCCACTTGAAGAAAGTGGGATAAAAAAAAAACACAGCATGTAGAACAGAAGCAATAATCTGTGTGAAATGTGTTACCAAAAATAATACAGCATAGGCTATTTTTTTGTTGTTGTTCAGGATTATCAAAATTATCATGTTCAATTAATTGCCAAAGAGGTTCATAGGAAAAATATTTTTCTTATTCTGCATACTCTGGCCAGTGACAGCCTAGTTCATGTGTCTCAAATGCTTAGACTGATCTAACATTTCCTTTGGTTGTTGGAAAGAAAAGTCTGCAGTTCTAGAGCCCTGGATCTCGGCACACCCAGCCAAAATACCTGGGCAAGAAAGAACATGACCTGAGGTAGTTATTGTCTTCTGCAGAAAAGCACCTTCCAACCACAGTTGATTTGGAATTTAGTATAGAAATGGGTAAAAAATAATAATTTATTGTCAGGCAATTATAAATACTTTTGCGTTCAGGATATCTGTACACATTTGATATTGTATGCACTTGTTATATGTAAGAGAGTTTTTCCTGAGTGACAGCTTCTTCATTACAATTTAAAATGGCAATTGACATAATTTTTTTTTTCCACTGAAAGAGTGTTAAATTACACAAGGAAATTATTAGCCCAAGAGACAAAAGGGGCCACGTAAACCAGAGACTCCATCAACCTGAGACTGGAAGAACTAGATGGTGACTGGTTACTTCCAATGACTGCCCTGACAAGGACTGCCCTGACTGAGCAGGAGAAAAGTGGGGTGCAGAACTCAAATTCTTGTAAAACAACCAAACTTAATGGTCTGAGATGGGAGGAACCTCAGAAGACGTGGCCTTTGGACTCTTTGTTAACCCAGAACTAAAACCATTCCAAAGCCAACTCTTCAGACAAAAAATATACTGGACTATAACACATAAAATGATACTTGTAAACAGTATGCTTCTTAGCTCCAATAGATACACAAGACTAAATGGTCAGCTCTTGTCCAGAAGCCAGATGAGAAGGCAGAAAGGAGTAGGAGCTGGTTGAATGGACACAGGAAATCCAGGGTGGAAAGGAGGAAAGTGTGGTCACGTTACAGGGACAGCAACTAGGGTAGCATAACAATGTGTGTATACATTTTTGTATGACAGACTAACTAGAGCTGTAAACTTTCACCTAAAGCACGATATAAAAAAGAAGAGTATTAGGTTTGTGTGTAGCTTTACAGCATTTAAGAGAATAAGGTTTGCTGTCTTTCTTTATACATTTTCTAGACTTATAAATAGAGTAAGGTATATAGTAGAGATTAGTTTATTATAGTAGGGATTGATAAATCATAGGAACACTAGGTTTTAAATCTGTAACATTAATTTAAAAAAAAAGGATTATGTATCACTGAAAAGAGTAAGTATAAATTTGTTGTTGATTCCAAACACAGTATTCTAATCTCTGATCAGAATTCCTATAAGAAAGTCTTGCTCCAACCTCATCCTCCGCTGTTTCCTGTCCAGCAAACCAAGAAAAGTTTCTCACTTCGTATTTCACATACAAAATTCCTATACCAGAAGTAGAATCTTTCTTCCTTCCTCCTTTCCTTTCTTCTTCTGTCTCTCCCTTCCTCCTTTTCTCCATTTTTCCTTCCTTTTATTTCCTTTTTCCTTCGTTTCTGCCTTTCTTTTTTCCCTCCCTCCTCCTCCCTTTCGTTCTTCCTTTTATTTTCATTCTCCCTCCTTTGAGCCTTCTTTCTTCACTCCCTTCTCTCTCCTCTTTGTAGGACTGCACGTCCTACTCAACCATGTCATAACTGTAGGACAACACTCCAAACTTGCCTGGTGCTCACAGGTTGTAACCAATTTCTGGGTAGTCAGGAGACCATTAGGAAAAGGGAGCCAATAACTAATATGGATTGCTCCCTAAGCATCACATCCTTCTGACCAGAGCCTGAACACACATTAGCACATGGAAAGTAGCTTTTATGGCTTGTAAGAATCAGACAGTATACAACTGGAAAAGTTCCATAATGTGTAGTGCCCCTTGAGAAGCTGCCTGGGAAGAGGTGATAACTCTTACTTGTACACCCCACTTTGTGCCACGGATGAGGAGCTAAAATGGGACCATACCTTCAGCCATTCTCCTCCTGGCCAGGTAGAACCACTTAGGTGCCAAAACCACACCAAGGTTAAAGAAGTAAGAAAATTTCCTCTCCCAGCTATTTTATGCCTCCAGCCTAAGTGAAAAATTGTATCTTTTTGACCGTGTTAACAAACACCTCACTGCATCCTGTTCCTCTGACCTCCAGGCGAGGGGGGGGGGCTGTAATTACCCTAGAATTGTATCTTTTTAAGCTTGCTAAAAAGTATCAGGCCTCAGTGGGGTTGGTGTTTTTTTTTTTGAGGCTTTAAGATTCCGGTAAGGGGGGCCAAGATGGCTGACTAGGTAAAAGCTACCTCAGAACCCTCTTGCAACAAAGACACGGAAAAACAAGTGACTTGATCACATACATGACAATCTATGAACCCTGACCATCAAACACAGATCTAAAGAGTTGACCTGAGTGACAGATGAGCAAAAAGCTGCACCCTGAAGCAGCAACCTCTTCTGGAACCGGCAACCTGCGCCACAGCCTTGAGCCCTCGTGGTTCCCAGTGCCGAGTGGCGGGGCTGATTGAAGCTTGCCGAGGTGGGGCAAGCATGAGACACAGCCCTAACCCCTAGCCCCCTGGGGTAGCCTCCACAGAGACTCAGCCAGCACAAGCAGGCTGCACACTGACAGGGATAACAAGAGAATGAGCAATCACCGGGAAGCAGAGACTGTTTTCAGAGCCTAGAGCCAGCGTCCCTGTCAGAAAACCTTGGCGTCAGGTTTTGAACTGGGCGCAGGGGAGCTGAGCATGGGATCCTGAGATGGCGCAAATACAGGACGCAGTCCTAGCCCCCAGAAGTGACCTCAGGGGACGCCCAGCCAGTGCACGGAGGCAGTGCAGCAATGCTGCTGACAGAAGGAGAAGTCACTGGGAGGCAGTGACTAGTTTTGGAGCCTTGAGTGCAGCATCCCAGCCGGGGAATCTTGGTGCTGGGCATTGGAATAGGAGCAGAGGAACTGACCATGGCTTCTGAGACAGCACAAGCACAGGACACTGGCCTGACCCTCGGGGGCAATCTCGACCCAGCCAACGCACACAGGCTGCATGCCCCTCGGGAATCTCAGATAAAACAGTCATCACCAAGCAAGATAAGTAATTTTGTCTGTATTCCTGGGTGTACTCTCTCCTGTCTATCTGATCCCTCGCCTCCCCTTCCCAGGTGGCTTCATTAACATTGGAATTTCCTGGGCCAAAGAGGGAAGTGCTCTGCAGTTTTTTTGTTTTTGTTTTTGTTTTTTTGGCTTTTCCTAACCCATTCTCCTGCCCTGAAAGAAGCAACTACTAAGAACCCAGGGACCAAAAATCCTTCCCTGACTTCCCGAAATGGAACGAAAAATACAGAACAAGCTCCAGCCAAGCATATGAGATCCACACTCTTGGGCTTTCATCCCTACAGGCAACAAGGTGGCTATTATACTGCAAAGGCAATTCTGATAGTGATCTGACTGTAATTGTTTTAGCGGATTACTGGAAAGACAAATTTCCCAGGTCTGATATCTCTACCTATTAAACAGAGCCCTCACTGACACACAACAGTGGACTGAGGGCTGAAGCTCCACCCAAACCACCTAGCCTCCTGCCACAGGGGTCTGAGGATAGTGACACCTACCAATCTGTAGAGGTACATGCATTGGATGCCTAAGGTACAGCTGCAGAGCCCACCCACCAAAGTGCTTTAGAAATAGAGACACACCTACCTCACTGGCACTTGGCGGAAGCCTGTCAGCATCCTACATGCCCCCCCCCCCGAGTGTGACCCCCTGCTGCTATTAGAATCTAGGGAACAAAATTATCACCACTACTCTTCTAAGTGAATAGGTGACAGTCTACGCCACACATTTGGTGACCGAAAGTCAGATTCTACTCAAGAATAGCAAGTGGATTCTTAGGCTTATATATCTGGTAACAGCCCAAACCGGCTGATAATAGGACATAAGTGATTCAAAGGCTACAACAATCAAGACAACGCAATCTAGTAGCCCATCTATGTATATTGAAAGAAAACAAAACAAGATAAGACTCAGTGAACAACTATAAAATAAATCATTGCAATATCTTATAGATGGCTTGGAGACAGCAGTCGATAACAAATCACATAAAGAAGCAGACCATGATTGCTTCTACAACTCCCCAAATTAAAGAATCAAATCTTTCCCAAATGAAGATACAATCCTGGAATTGCCAGATGCAGAATATAAAAAACTAATTTACAGAATGCTTCAAGACATCAGGGATGACCTCAAAAATGAAATAAGGCAATCTACAGAAAAAGCCAAGGAACACACTGATAAAGCAGTTGAAGAAATCACAAAGATTTTTCAAGAACATAGCGGAAAAATTAATAAGCTGCAAGAATCCATAGAGAGACAGCATTCAGAAATCCAAAAGAGTAAAATTACAGAATTAGATAACTCAATAGGAAGTCAGAGGAGCAGAACTGAGCAATTGGAATGCAGAGTGGGGGAGGTGGAGGATATAGCAATTGACACCAATACAGTTGAAGAAAAATCAGATAAAAGAAATTAAAAAAATGAAGAAACCCTAAGAATCATGTGGGACCCTATCAAGAAGAATAACTTGGGTGTGATTGGAGTTGCAGAACAGGGAGGGATGACAGAAAACACAGACAGAATAGTTGAAAATATATTGGCAGAAAACTTCCCTGACATCATGAAAGATGAAAGGATATCTATCCAAGATGCTCAATGAACCCCATATAAGATTGATCAAAAAAGAAAATCACCAACACATATTATTATCAAACTTGCCAAAACCAAAGATAAAGAGAAAATTTTAAAAGCAGCCAGGGATAAAAGAAAGGTCTCCCACAAAGGAGAATCAGTAAGTTCAGACTACTCAGCAGAAATCATGCAGTCAAGAAGGCAATGGGATGACATACATAGACCACTGAAGGAGAAAAACTGCCAGCCTAGGATCATATATCCATTAAAACTCTCTCTAAAATATGAAGGTGAAATTAAAACATTTACAGATAAACACAAGCTTAGAGAATTTGCTAAAACCAAACCAAAGCTACAAGAAATACTAAAGGATATTGTTTGGTCAGAAAATCAATAATATCAGATACCAGCACAACACAAGGTCACAGAACAGAGCATCCTGATATCAACTCAAATAGGGAAATCACAAAAACAAATTAAGATTAATTTTAAAAAGAAAAAAATGCACAGTACAGGAAATTATTGAAGTCATTATGTAAAACATCACAATAATCAAAAAGAGGGACTAAATACAGGAGGTACAGAACTGCCATATGGAGAGGGAAACAAGGCGATATAGGATCATACAAGTTAGGTTTTTACTTAGAAAAATAGGGGTAAATATTAAGGTAACCACAAAGAGGTCTAACAATTCCATAACTCAAAATAAAAACCAAGAAAAAATAATGACTCAGCAAACATAAATGCAACTACTACGAAAATGAGGAACACACAATTTACAAAGAAAAAATCTCAGCACAAAAAAGTAAGCGGAAAAATGAAATTGTCAACAACAGACACAAACAGGCATCAAAATTCCAACACTAAACACATATCTATAAATACGCTGAATGTAAATGGACTAAATGCACGAACAAAGAGACAGAGAGTCTCAGACTGGATAAAGAAACACAATCCGTCTATATGCTGCCTACAAGAGACACACCTTAGACTTAGAGACACAAACAAACTAAAACTCAAACGATGGAAAAAAATATATCAAGCAAACAACAATCAAAAAAGAGCAGGAGTGGCAATATTAATTTCTGACAAAATAGACTTAAAGTTAAATCCAACACAAAGGATAAAGAAGGACACTACATAACGATTAAAGGGACAATTGACCAGGAAGATATACCCATATTAAATATTTATGCACCCAATGACAGGGCTGCAAGATACATAAAACAAACTTTAACAGAACTGAAAAGTGAGATAGACACCTCCACAATTATAGTAGGAGACTTCAACACACCACTTTCAGAGAAGAAAAGGACTTCCAGTAAGAAGCTCATCAGAAAAATGGAAGGCCTAATTGCTACAATCAACCAACTTGACCTCATAGACTTATACAGAACTCTCCACCCAACAGCTGCAAAGTATACTTTTTTTTCTAGTGCACATGGAACATTCTCTAGAATAGATCACATATTAGGTCATAAAACAAACCTTTGCAGAATCCAAAACATCAAAATGTTACAAAGCATCTTCTGAGATCACAAGGCCATAAAAGTGGAAATCAATAACAGAAAAATCAGGGAAAAGAAATCAAATACTTGGAAACGGAACAATACCCTGCTGAAAAAAGACTGGGTTATAGAAGACATTAAGAAGGGAATAAAGAAATTCATAGAATACAATGAGAATGAAAACCCTTCCTATCAAAACCTTTGAGACACAGCAAAAACAGTGCTCAGAGGTCAATTTATATCGATAAATGCACACATACATAAAGAAGAAAGAGCCAAAATCAGAGATCTGTCCCTACAACTTGAACAAATAGAAAGTGAACAACAAAAGAATCCATCAGGCACCAGAAGAAAACAAATAACAAAATTAGAACTAAACTAAATGAATTAGAGAACAGAAAAACAATTGAAAGAATTAACAAAGCCAAAAGCTGGTTCTTTGAAAAACTTAACCAAATTGATAAACCATTGGCCAGACTGACTAAAGAAATACAGGAAAGGAAACAAATAACCCAAGTAAGGAATGAGATGGGCCATATCACAACAGACCCAACTGAAATTAAAAGAATCATATTAGATTATTACGAAAAATTATACTCTAACAAATTTACAAACCTAGAAGAAATGGATGAATTCCTAGAAAAACACTACCTACCTAAACTACCACAATCAGAAGTAGAACAACTAAATAGACCCATAACAAAAAAAGAGATTGAAAAGGTAATCAAAAAACTCCCAACAACAACAAAAAAAAAACCCCGGCCCGGATGGCTTCACCGCAGAGTTCTATCAAACTTTCAGAGAAGAGTTAACACCACTACTACTACAGCTATTTCAAAGCATAGAAAATGATGGAATACTACCTAACTCATTCTATGAAGCCACCATATCCCTGATACTAAAACCAGGTAAAGAGACCACAAAAACAGAAAATTACAGACCTATATCCCTCATGAATATAGATGCAAAAATCCTCAACAAAATTTGAGCCAATAGAATTCAACAACATATCAAAAAATTTGTTATGCAAGGTTGGTTTAATATTAGAAAAACCATTAATGTAATCCACCCTATAAATAAAACAAAAGACAAAAAGCACATGATCTTATCAACTGATGCAGAAAAGGCATTTAACAAAGTCCAACACACATTCATGACGAAAACTCTCAGCAAAATAGGAATTGAAGGAAAATTCCTCAACATAATGAAGGGCATCTATACAAAGCCAACAGCCAACATCACTCTAAATGGAGAGAGCCTGAAAGCATTTCCCTTGAGAACGGGAACCAGACAAGGATGCCCTTTATCACCGCTCTTATTGTGCTAGAGGTCCTAGCCAGAGCAATTAGGCTAGACAAAGAAATAAAGGGCATCCAGATCGGCAAGGAAGAAGCAAAATTATCTCTATTTGCAGATGACATGATCTTATACACAGAAAACCCTAAGGAATCCTCCAGAAAACTACTGATACTAATAGAAGAGTTCGGCAGAGTCTCAGGTTACAAGAAAAAACATACAAAAATCAGTTGGATTCCTCTACATCAACAAAAAGAACATCAAAGAGGAAATCAACAAATCAATACCATTCACAGTAGCCCCGAAGAAGATAAAACACTTAGGAATAAATCTTACCAAAGATGTAAAATACCTATACAAAGAAAACTACAAAGTACTAGTGCAAGTAACTAAAAGGGACCTATATAAGTGGAAAAACATACCTTGCTCATGGATAGGAAGACTTAACATAATAAAAATGTCTATTCTACCAAAAGCAATCTATACGTACAATGCACTTCCGATCCAAATTCCAATGACATTTTTTAATGTGATGGAGAAACAAATCACCAACTTCATATGGAAGGGAAAGAAGCTTCAGATAAGTAAAGCATTACTGAAAAAGAAGAAGAAAATGGAAGGCCTCACTCTACCTGATTTTAGAACCTATTATACAGCCACAGTAGTCAAAACAGCCTTGTACTGGTACAACAACAGGCACATAGACCAATGGAACAGAATTGAGAACACACATATAAATCCATCCACATATGAGCAGCTGATATTTGACAAAGGCCCAGTGTCAGTTAATTGGGGAAAAGATAGTCTTTTTAACAAATGGCTCTGGCATAACTGGATATCCATTTGCAAAAAAATGAAACAGGACCCATACCTCACACCATGCACAAAAACTAACTCCAAGTGGATCAAAGACCTAAACATAAAGACTAAGACGATAAAGATCATGGAAGAAAAAACAGGGACAACCTTAGGAGCCCTAATACAAGGCATAAACAGAATACAAAACACTACTAAAAATGACGAAGAGAAACCCAATAACTGGGAGCTCCTAAAAATCAAACACCTATGCTCATCTAAGGATTTCACCAAAAGGGTAAAAGACCAGCTACAGATTGGGAAAGAATTTTCAGCTATGACATCTCCGACCAGCGCCTGATCTCTTAAATCTATATGATTCTATTAAAACTCAACCACGAAAAGACAACCCAATCAAGAAGTGGGCAAAGGATATGAACACACACTTCACTGAAGAAGATATTGAGGCAGCTAACAGACACATGAGGAAATGCTCTCGATCATTAGCCATTAGAGAAATGCAATTTAAAACTACGATGAGATTCCATCTCACTCCAACTAGGCTGGCATTAATCCAAAAAACACAAAATAATAAATGTTGGAGAGGCTGCGGAGAGATTGGAACTCTTATGCACTGATGGTGGGAATGTAAAATGGTACAATCACTTTGGAAATCTATCTGGCATTTTCTTAAAAAGTTAGAAATAGAACTACCATACAACCCAGAAATCCCAGTCCTCAGAATATACCCCAGAGAAATAAGAGCCTTTACACGAACAGATACATGCATACCCATGGTTATTGCAGCACTGTTTACAATAGCAAAAAACTGGAAGCAACTAAGGTGTCCATCAACGGATGAATGGTTAAATAAATTATGGTATATTCACACAATGGAACACTACGCATCAACAAAGAACAGTGAGGAATCTGTGAAACATTTCATAACATGGAGGAACCTGGAAGGCATTATGCTGAGTGAAATTAGTCAGAGGCAAAAGGACAAATATTGTATAAGACCACTATTATAAGCTCTTGAGAAATAGTATAAACTGAGAAGAACACATTCTTTTGCGGTTAGGAGAGGGGGGAGGGAGGGAGGGTGGAAGAGGGGTATTTACTGATTAGTTAGTAGCTAAGAACTGCTTTAGGTGAAGGGAAGGACAATACTCAACACACAGGTCAGCTCAACTGGACTGGACCAAAAGCAGTTTCCTGTTAAACTGAATGCCCCAGTGGAGCAAGGGCGGGGGTTTGGGGACTATGGCTTAAGAGGACTTCTAAGTCAATTGGCAAAATAAATTCTATTATGAAAACTTTCTCCATCCCCCTTTGAAGTGTGGCATTTGGGGTCTTAAATGCTAACAAGCGGCCATCTAAGATGCATCAATTGGTCTCAACCCACCTGGATCAATGGAGAATGAAGAATACCAAGGTCACGCGATAACTATGAGCCCAAGAGACAAAAAGGGCCACGTGAACCAGAGACTTACATCATCCTGAGACCAGAAGAACTAGATGGTGCCCGGCCAAAACCGATGACTGCCCTGACAGGGAGAACAACAGAGAACCCTGAGGTAGCAGGAGAACAGTGGGATGTAGACTCCAAATTCTCGTAAAAATAACCAGACTTAATGGTCTGACTGAGACTAGAGGAATCCCGGCGGTCATGGTCCCCAAACCTTCTGTTGGCCCAGGACAGGAACCATTCCCAAAGACAACTCATCAGACTTGGAAGGGACTGGACAACGGGTTGGAGAGAGATGCTGATGAAGAGTGAGCTACTTGTACCAGATGGACACTTGAGACTGTGTTGGCATCTCCTGTCTGGAGGGGAGATAGGAGGGTAGAGAGGGTTAGAAACTGGCAAAACGGTCATGAAAGGAGAGTCTGTAGGGAGGGACCGGCCTGACTCATGAGGGGGAGAATAAATGGGAGTATGTAGTAAGGTGTATATAGGCTTACGTGTGACAGACTGACTTGATTTGTAAACTTTCACTTAAAGCAGAATAAAAATTACTTAAAAAAAAAAAAAGAATGCCAGTAAGGAGAGGAACAGAGAAAGCCATGGCTGTCTGGCTTGTCCAAAGTGTTTACCCCTCGCACTCCTCCTCCTCATTCGTCTTCATCATTTTCTTCTTTCTGTGTCTTTCATTCTCTTTTAATTCACAAATGTCTTTTCCTCAAGAATTTTTTTGGAAATAGGCTTAATAAGTAATATTATTCATGTCTAATATTGTATTTATTATACATAAACTATGTTTTATTCATGGTGCATTCTGAGCCCAAACATATTATCTGCATACGCAATATTAAATTTCATTTTATATTTTTTTCTAATGAATGGAAAAAAAATCAATAAAAACTTGCAGTGGAAAATTTTAAAAGGTATTTTAAAACATTTGTTTTATTACTTCCATTTTGGCAAAAATTAAATAATCACAATTATAACTTGTAGAAGCTTGCTAGAAACATTAGTTTGATCACCTATGGAATATACCTAAGGTTGACATCACTCAAAGAACTGAGTTACATTATGAATTTTATATATTTATATATATATGTGTGTGCATAGGCATCCTGGTGGCATAGTGGTTAAGAGCTCAGGTGCCAACCAAAAGATCAGCAGTTCAAATCCACAGCCAATTCTTAGAAATTCTATGGGGCAGTTCTGCTCTGTCCTATAGGATTGTGTGAATCGATTCAATAGCACCAAGTCAGTTGTCTTCAAGTTGATTGCAACTCATGGCAACCCCATGTGCAGAGTAGAACTGCTCCATTGGATTTTTTCAAGGCTGTGACATTTTGGAAGCAGATTGCCAGACCTGTCTTCCAAGACACCTCTGGATGGGTTAGAAGCTTCAGCCTTTCAGTTAGCAGCCGAGCAGGTTAACTGCTTGTACCACCCATGGATTGACTCTCTCTCTTTTTCTCTTGGTTGGTGTGTGTGTGGGTATGTATAATATATACATATATGTATGTTTCTGCACACATATGTGTGTTTTTTAAAAACATATATGCATATATGTTTAGATACATTCAAGTAAATGGAACCCTTACCAAGTCATTTCTCCAAGGAAGCATCAGAAATGGTGCAAGCAGAGATACAAAGAGAATAACATCCTCTTCTTTTTTATAACTCTGTATGCTTTAATTTGTATTTTCAACTAGAAACTTCTAAAATAAAAATAACAAAAATGCCTGGACTCATTTATTGTTTTAGTATAAGAATACAGGCAGTTTGACTTGTGTATAACCTATAGTTATGAACCAACCCCATAAAGCCTGTTATATTAATAATTCCAGGAGCATACAATGGTTTCAAATAACAAATGTGAGCTACTTTGTGAGATGAATCAAAACATTATTATTATTATTACTGTATTATTACATCAAAGTTGTTTTAGTGGATCTGAAAGTGTTTCTTTACTGATTTTTTATGCATAGAAAGGTACACTATGTACTAAGGCAAGGATTTGACTAACTGATGTTTGATAAGAACCGTATCTAGCTGTTCTAACTTATACACAAATTTGACTTAAAAACGGATTTAGGAACAGAACTCATTCACAATCTGGGGACTGCCTGTAATATAAAATCATTTTCCAATTTAATCTTAAAACAGTAATTAAAAAATATTAAAATTTCACATTTTTCCACTAGTCTTGACTTTTTAAAGTACAGTTTCATTCCAAAGCTTTAAAATGTATGTGCTGATTTGTATGCATTATTTCTAACTGTCATTTAATCCCAAATTATTCTGACTAGCAAAACCTCTTTAGCTTATTTATGCCCCATGAGACCAGAAGTGGGCCTGTCTTCTACATCATTGTTCCCCAAGGCTTTATGCTAGGCACATATTGCTCTTTAATGACTTATTGAATCAATGAATGGAAAACTAGATGTATGAACTCTTGACTTCAAAGAGCAAATCATTGCAGGTAAATATTTACATTATTGTTTAGATTCTGAGACAGAATTTATATTATATAGCAATTGTTTACACCTACTCCTCACTTATCGACTACCACTTTATCTGACATTTCATATTTATGACAAAAGTAAAACACCTACTCTCTATTTTGAGTGATAACGAACACCGAGGTGTGAAGTGCAAGACAAGAGTAAAGCTGGCTGTGATAGTTAAGGTTATATGTTATATAAGGCTATAGTAAATATAGTTAAGGTTAATGATGTAATTTGGCAGTTATGTAATGTGTAATAATGCTCCATTTGTGATATGATGTGGTCATTCTCCATTTCCACATAGTGACAATTTTCACATAATGACCTGGTATTTGGAACCTAACTATGTCTGTAAGTGAAGAGTGGGTATGTTTTGTTTCATTAACAAAGTATATAATAATGAAATAAAGGTTGCTGTTGTTAGGTGCCATCAAGCTGGTTCCAACTCATAGCCACCCTATATACTACAGAATGAAACACTGCCCGATCCTTCACCATGCTCACAATCATAGTTATGCTTAAGCCCACTGTTTCTGTCACTGTGTCAATCCATCTCGTTGAGGGTCTTCCTCTTTTTCACTGACCCTCTACTTTACCAAGCATTATGTCCTTCTCTGGGGACTGATTCCTCCAGACAACATGTCCAAATTATGTGAGACACAGCCTCGCCATTCTTGCTTCTGAGGAGCATTCTGGTTGTACCTCTTCCAAGACAGGTTTGTTCCTTCTTTTGGCAGTCCATGGTATGTTTAATATTCTTTTGCCAACACCACAGTTCAAAGACTTCAATTATTCTTCGGTCTTCCTTAATCGTTATTCAGCTTTTACAAGCATAAGATGCGATTGAAAATACCATGGCTTGGGTCTGGCACACTTTATCCTTCAAAGTGACAACTTTGCTTTTCAACATATTAAAGAGGTCTTCTGCAGCACATTTCCCAATGCAATGCATCTCTTGATTTCTTGACTGCTGCTTCCATGGGTGCTGACTGTGGATCCAAGTAAAATGAAATCCTTGACAACTTTGATCTTTTCTTTGTTTATTATGGTGATGCTTATTGGTCCAGTTGTGAGGATTTTTGTTTTCTTTATGTTGAGGCGTAATCCATACTGAAGGCTGTGGTCTTTGATCTTCATCAGTAAGTGCTTCAAGTCCTCTTCACTTTCAGCAAGCAAGGTTGTCTTATATGCATAACGCAGGTTGTTAGTAAGTCTTCCTCCAATCCTGATCCCCCGTTTGTCTTCATAGGGTCCAGGCTTTCGAGTTATCTGCTCAGCACACAGATTGAACAGGTATGATGAAAGGAAACAACCCTGATACACACCTTTCCTGACTTTAAACCATGCAGTATCCCCTGGTTCTGTCCGAACAACTGCCTCGATCTATGCACAGATTCCTCATGAGCATAATTGAGGGTTCTGGAATTTCCATTCTTCGCAATGTTATCCATAATTTGTCATGATCCACATAGTTGAATGCCTTTGCATAGTCAATAAAACACAAGTAAACATCCTCCTGGAGTTTCTGCTTTCAGCCAGGATTCATATGACATCAGCAATGGTGTCCTTGATATTCTTCTGAATCCAGCCTGAAATTCTGGCAGTTCCCTGTCAATATGCCACAGCTGTTTTGAATGATATTCTGCAAAATTTTGCTTGCATGTGATATTAAAGACATTGTTTGATAATTTCCACATTCTGTTGTATCACTTTTCTTGGTAATAGGCATAAAAATGGATCTCTTCCAGTCGGTTGGCCAGGTAGCCATCTTCCAAATCTCCTGGCCTAGATAAGTGAGTGCTTTCAGCCCTGTATCTGTTTGTGGAAATATCTCAGTTGATATTCTGTCAATTCCTGGAGGCTTGTTTTTCACCAAGGCATTCAGTACAGCTTGGACTTCTTTCTTCATTCAGTCCCATCAGTTCCTGATCATATGCTACCTCTTGAAATGGCTGAACATCAGTGAATTTTTGTTGGTATAATGACTCCATACTCTTCCAATCTTTTTTTGATGCTTCCAGTGTCATTTAATATTTTCCCCATGGAGCCTTCACTACTGCAACTCGAGGCTTGAATTTTTATTTCAATTCTTTCAGCTTGAGAAATGCTGAGAATGTTCTTCCCTTTGATTTTCTATCTCCAGCTCTTTGCACATGTCATTATAATACTTTGTCTTCTCAGGACACCCTCTAAAATCTTCTGTTCAGTTCTTTTACTTCATTTCTTCCTTTTGCTTCAGTTGCTTAAAATTCAAGAGTAAGTTTCTGAGCCTCCTCTGACATCTATTTTGTTTTTTTCTTTCTTCCTGGTCATTTTAATGATCTTCTGCTTTCTTCATGGATGATGTACTTAATGTCATTCCACAATTCTTCTGCTCTTCACTCATCAATGCTCAACATGTCAAACCTATTCTTGAGATGTTTTCTAAATAGGTGGAATACACTCAAGGTCATAAGTTGACTTTCGTTGACTTGTTCTAATTTTCTTCAGTTTCAACTTGAACTTGTATATGAACAGTTGATGGTCTCCTCCAGAGTAGGCCTGTGGCTTTGTTCTGACTGATGATATTGAGCTTTTCCATCACCCCTTTCCACAGATGTAGTCTATTTGATTCCTGTGTATTCTATTTGGTGAGGTTCACATGTACAGTCCCCTTTTATAATGGTGAAGAAGGTTTTTGCAATGAAGAAGTCGTTAGTCTTGCAAAAGTCTGTCACGCAATCTCCACCATCGTTTCTATCACCAAGGGCATATGTTCCAACTATAGGTCCTTCCTCGTTTCCAACTTTCACATTCCAATCACTAGTAATTAGCAATGCATCTTGATTGCATGTTTGATCAATTTCAGACTGCAGAAGCTGGTAAAACTCTTCAATTTCTTCATTTGTGGCCTTAGGGGTTGTTGCATAAATTTGAATAATAGTTGTATTAACTATTCTGCCTAATAGGTGTATGGATATTATCCTATCACTGACAGCATAGTACTTCATAGATCTTGAAATGTTTATTTTGATGATGAATGCACCATCATTCCTTCTCAAGTTGTCATTCCCAGCATAGTAGACTAAATGATTGTCTGATTCAAAATGGCCATTATCAGATAATTTGAGCGCACTAATGCCTAGGATATTGATGTTTTTGTGTTCTATTTTATTTTTTATGATTTCCAGCTTTCCTAGATTCATACTTCATACATTCCAGGTTCTGATTATTAATGGATGTTTGCAGCTGTTCTCATTTTCAGTCATGCCACATCAGCAAATGAGGGTCCTGAAGGCTTAATTCCATCAACAACATTACAGTCGATTCTACTTTGAGGAGACAGGTCTTTCCCAGTTGTATTTTGAGTGCCTTCCCACATGAGGGGCTCTTCTTCTGGCACTATATCAGACAGAGTTCCACTGCTATTCATAAGGTTTTCACTGGCTAATTCTTTTCAGAAGTAGATTGTCGGGTCCTTCTTCCTAGTCAGTCTTAGTCTGGAAGCTCAGCTGAAACCTGTCCAACATGGGTGACTCTGTTGGTATCTGAATACCAATGGCATAGCTTCCAGCATCACAGAAACACACAAGCCTCCACAGTAGGACAAACTGACAGACACGTGGGGCAATGAAATAAACAGGCTAGCAAACATTTGTATATTTCATGTGTTTATTGGATATAGCTGAAGAGTATATGAGTGTTTTGGTGAAAACAGTTCCTTTTGACTTGATTCTTTGGAAAAACAGCTTGAGAGATTTTTTCCCCCTAAGCCTTGAGGAGCTTCATCTGCCCTAGTTTACTACCTTAGAGGGTACGTTACTTTCATCCAGGTTGGTTGACATTTCCTGGGTAAGCTGTAAACACAGTGACTTTTTGTCTGTCCCTGGACTACAACCTGGCCTATGGTTGGTATGTACTTTGCAGGGGTTTGTTAATATGCTCATGCAAATGAAGTGACTATGGACTATGTAAATGAGGCAAGTATAGCCTAATAGGCAAATGAAGTGCCTGTGGCCTACCAAGAGGGGGTTGGTTTGTGGCCTTGCTACGAGGCGGCTATGCCTAGAAATTAACAAGGAATTATATGCATATATATCATATATATGTATATATATGTGCCACCATGTGTCTGTCAGTTTGTTGTACTGTGGGGCTTACGTGTTGTTCTGATGCTGGAAGCTATGCCACCAGTATTCAGAAACCAACATGGTCACCCATGGAGGACAGGTTAGGCTGAGCTTCCAGACTAAGACAGACTAGGAAGAAGGATCTGGCAGTCTACTTCTGAAAATAATTAGCAAGTGAAAACCTTATGAATAGCGGTGGAACATTGTCTGATATAGTGCCAGAAGAAGAGCCCCTCAGTTTGGAAGGCACTTAAAACACAACTGGGGAAAAGTTGTCTCCTCAAAGTAGAGTTGACCTTAATGATGTGGATGGAATTAAGCCTTCAGGACCTTCATTTGCTGATGTGGCATGACTCAAAATGAGAAGAAACAGCTGCAAACATCCATTAATAATCAGAACCTGGAATGTACAAAGTATGAATCTACGAAAATAAGAAATTATCAGAAATAAAATGGAACACATAAGCATCAACATCCTAGGCATTAATGAGATCAGACTGTCTGGTATTGGCATTTTGTATCAGACAATCATATAGTCTACTATGCCAGGAATGACAACTTGAAGAGGAATGGTGTTGCACTCATCATCAAAAAGAACATTTCAAGATCTATCCTGAAGTATAAGGCTGTCAGTGATAGGATAATATCCACATCCCTACAAGGAAGACCAGTTGATACAACTATTATTCAAATTTATGCACCACCCACTAAGGCCAAAGATAAAGAAATTGAAGATCTTTATCAGCTTTTGCAGTCTGAAATAGATCGAACATGTAATCAGGATGCATTGATAATTACTAGTGATTGGAATGAGAAAGCTGGAAACAAAGAAGAAGGATCTATAGTTGGAAAATATAGCCTTGGATGAAAGCAGCAATGCCAGAAATCGAAAGATACAGTTTTGCAAGACCAATGACTTTTTCATTGCAAATAGCTTTTTTCACCAACATAAACAGCAACTATACCCAAGGACCTCACCAGATGGAATACACAGGAATTAAACTGACAACATTTGTGGAAAGGGACAAGGGAAAAGTTCAATATCATCAGTCAGAATAAGGTCAGGGCTGATTGTTCTTATACAAGTTCAAGTTGAAGCTGAAGAAAATCAGAGCAAGCCCACGATAGCCAAAATACAGCCTTGTGTATATCCTGCCGAATTTAGAGACCACCTCAAGAATAGATTTGACACATTTGAACACTAATGACTGAGGACCAGATGAGTTGTGGAAGGACATCATACATGAAGAAAGCAAGAGGTCATTGAAAATAAAGAAAAGAAAGAAAATACCAAGATGGATATCAGAGGAGACTCTGAAACTTGCTTTTAAATGTTGAACAGCTAAAGCAAAAAAAAGAAATGATGAAGTAAAAGAACTGAACAGGAGATTTCAAAGGGTGGCTCAAGAAGACAATGTAAAGTATTATAATGACATGGGCAAAAAGCTGGAGATAGAAATCCATATGGGAAGAACACCCTCGGCATTTCTCAAGCTGAAAGAACTGAATTAAAAATTCAAGTCTCGAGTTGCAAGAGTGAAGGATTCTATGGGGAAAATATTAAATGATGCAGGAAGCATCAAAAGAAGAAGGAAAGAACACACAGAGTCATTACACCAAAAAGAATTAGCTGACATTCAACCATTTCAAGAGGTAGCATATGATCAGGAACTGATGGTAATGAAGGAAGAAGTCCAAGCTGCACTGAAGGCATTAGCGAAAAACAAGGCTCCAGGAATTGACAGAATATCAATTGTCATGTTTCAACAAATGGATGCAGTACTGGAAGTGCTCGCTCAACTATGCGAAGAAATTTGGAAGACAGCTACCTGGCCAACTGACTGGAAAAGATCCATATTTATACCTATTCCCAAGAAAGGTGATCCAGTCGAATGTGGAAATTATCAAACAATATCATTAATATTACATGCAAGCAAAATTTTGCTGAAGATCATTCAAAAACAGCTGCAGCAGTTTATTGACAGGGAACTGCCAAAAATTCAGTCCAGATTCAGAAAAGGACGTGGCGCCAGGGATATCTTTGCTGATGTCAGATGAATCCTGGCTGAAATCAGAGAATACCAGAAGGATGTTTACTTGTGTTTTATTGACTATACAAAGTCTTTCAATTGTGTGGATCATAACAAATTATGAGTAAAATTTTGAAGAATGGGAATTCCAGAACACTTAATTTTAACCATGTAGAACCTGCACATAGATCAAGAGACAGTTGTTCGGACAGAAAAAGGGGATACTAAGTGGTTTAAAGCCAGGAAATGTGTGTGTCAGGGTTGTATCCTTTCACCATGCCTATTCAATCTATGCTGAGCAAATAATCCAAGAAGCTGGACTCTGTGAAGAAGAGCGGGGCATCAGAATTGGAGGAAGGCTCATTAACAACCTGCAGTATGCAGATGACACAACCTTTCTTGCTGAAAATGAAGAGGACTTGAAGCACTTACTGATGAAGATCAAAGACCACAGCCTTCAGTATGGATTACAGCTCAACATAAGGAAAACAAAAATCCTCACACTGGACCAGTAAGCAACATCATGATAAAAAGAGAAAAGTTTGAGGTTGTCAAGAATTTCATTTTACTTGGATCCACAATCAACACCCATGGAAGCAGCAGTTGAGAAATCAAATGATACATTGCATTGGGCAGCTCGGCTGCAAAATACCTCTTTAAAGCGTTGAAAAGCAAAGATGTCACCTTGAGGACAAAGGTGGGCCTGACCCAAGCCATGGTGTTTTCAATTGCCTCATGTATGCAAAAGCTGGGCAATGAATAACGAAGACCTAAGAGAAATGGATGCCCTTGAATTGTGGTGTTGCTAAGAAATATTGAATATACCATGGACTGCGAAAAGAAGGAACAAATCTGTCTTGGAAAAAGTACAACCAGAATGCTCCTTATAAGGAAGGATGGTGAGGCTGCATCTTAGATACTTTGGACATGTTGTCGGGAAGTAACAGTCCCTAGAGAAGGACATCTTGCTTAGTAAAGTTAAGAGTCAGCAGAGAAGAGGAAGGTGGATTGACAACAGTGGCTGCAGCAATGGGCTGAAGCAGGACGATTGTGAGGACGGCACAGGTCTGGGCAGTGTTTCGTTCTGTGGTATGTAGTGTTGCTATGAGTCGGAACCTACTCGATGGCACCTAACAACAACACCAATATGTATGTGCATGCATATATGTATATATGTGCATGTGTATATATGTAACATAGTATATATACATATACACATTATAATCTATATATACATATACATACATATATATATATATATACCCGAAAAACCAAATCCACTGCCGTCGAGTCGATTCCGACTCATAGAGACCCTATAGGACAGAGTAGAACTGTCCCATAGAGTTTCCAAGGAGCGCTTGGTGGATTTGAACTGCTGACCTCTTGGTTAGCAGCTGTAGCACTTAACCACTACACCACCAGGGTTTCCTATATATGCATAAAAACCAAAAAAAATCCATTGCGGTTGAGTCATTTCTGTCTCATAAAGATTCCATAGGACAGAGTAGAACTGCCCCATAGGGTTTCCAAGGAGCGTCTGATGGATTTGAGCTGCCAACATTTTGGTTAGCAGCAGTAGCACTTAACCACTACATATACACACACATATATACATATATGTATATAGGAGACCGGATGGCACAGTGGTTTAAAGCTCGGCTGCTAACCAAAAGTCAGCAGTTCAAATCCACCAGCCTCTCCTTAGAAAACCTATGAGGCAGTTCTACTCTGTCTTACAGGGTCACTAGGAGTTAGAATTTACTGGACAGCAACAGGTCAGTTTTTTGTTTTTGTTTTTATGTACGTAGCAAGTCCCACAGAGGAGGTTTTTGAGACAGAGAGAATCAAGAAGAGAAGCAGGAAGAAGAAGAAGGAAGAAGGAAGAGAGAAGCAAAGAGAGAGAGAAGAGACAAGCAACTTCCTAAAAGAGCTATAACACAGGTCGAGGGTTTTAACAGTGAAGACAGAGAGAGGCCCAGAAGGAGCCCAATGGCAGAGCAAACAGTGAAGGCCCAGAAGGCGCACAGCTGAAGATTTGGTGATGACAGGCAACAGAGACAAGAAGAGACTGTCCTCAGGGCCCTGAGAGAATGCCTGCAAGGCCAAGAGGAGCTGAGAGAGCTGTCTTGTACTGAAGAAGGGAGACTTTGCCTGAGTTCTTTCTGATCCTAGGCTGTACCCTGTTGCTTCCTTAATAAACAGCTTGATTGTAAGTATGTTTATTGAGTTCTGTGAGATATTACAGCATTTCCTCATGTATCTGTTACCTACCCGAATGTCTTCTTTAGTGAAGTCCCTGTTCATATCCTTTGCCCGTTTTTAATTGGGTTATTTCTCTTTTTGCTTTTGAGTTTTTGCAGTGTCATTAGATTTTAGAGATCAGATGCTGGTCGGAAATGTCATAGCTAAAAAATTTTTCCCAGTCTGTAGGTAATCTTTTTACTCTTTTGGTGAAGTCTTTGGATGAGCATAGGTGTTTGATTTTTAGGAGCTCCCAGTTACCTAGTTTCTCTTCTGCATTGTTAATAATATTTTGTATACTGTTTATGCCATGTATTAAGGCTCCAAGTGTTGTCCTTATTTTTTCTTCCATGATCTTTATTGTTTTAGATTTTATATTTATGCCTTTGATCCATGTTGAGTTAGTTTTTGTTCATGGTGTGAGGTATGAGTCTTGTTTCATTTCTTTGCAGATGGATATCCAGTTATGCCAGCACCACTTGTTAAAAAGACTGTCTTTTCCCCATTTAACTAACTTTGGACCTTTGTCAAATATCAGCTGCTCATATGTGGATGGATTTATGTCTGGATTCTCAATTCTTTTCCGTTGGTCTATGTATCTGTTGTACCAGTACCAGGCTGTTTTGACTACTATGGCAGAAACAATAGATCCTAAAATCAGGTAGAGTGAGGCCTCCCACTTTGTTCTTTTTCCGTAATGCATTACTTATCCGGGGCATCTTTCCCTTCCATAAGAAGTTGGTGATTTGTTTCTCCATCTCATTAAAAAATGTCATTGGAGTTTGGATCGGAATTGTGTTACATCTATAGATGGCTTTTGGTAGAATAGACGTTTTTGCAATGTTGAGCCTTCCTATGCACGAGCAAGGTATGTTTTTCCACTTCTGTAGGTCTCTTTTGGTTTCTTGCAGTAACATCTTGTAGTTTTATTTGTATAGGTCTTTTATATCTCTGGTAAGATTTATTCACAAGTATTTTATCTTCTTGGGGACTACTGTAAATGGCATTGATTTGGTGATTTTGTCTTCAATGTTCCTTTTGTTGGTGTAGAGGAATCCAACTGATTCTTGTATGTTTATCTTATATCCTGATACTCTGCTGAACTCTTCTATTAGTTTTAGTAGTTTTCTTGAGGATTCTTTAGGGCTTTCTGTGTATAAGATCACGTCATCTGCAAATAGAGATACTTTGACTTCTTCCTTGCCAGTTTAGATGAGCTTTATTTCTTTATCTAGCCTGATTGCTCTGGCTAGGACCTCCAGCACAATGTTAAATAAGAGTGGTGATAAAGGGCATCCTTGTCTGGTTCCCGATATCAAGGGGAATGCTTTTAGACTCTCTCTGTTTAGGATGATGTTGGCTGTTGGCTTTATATAAATGCCCTTTATTATGTTGAGGAATTATACTTCTGTTCCTGCTTTCCGGAGAGTTTTTATCATGAATGGGTGTTGAACTTTGTCAAATGCTTTTCTGCTTCAATTGATAAGATCATGTGGTTCTTGTCTTTTGTTTTATTTATGATGGATTACATTGTTTTTCTAATGTTGAACCATCCCTCCATACCTGGTATGAATCCCAATTAATCATGGAGAATTATATTTTTGATATATTTTGAATTCTATTGGCTAGAATTTTGTTGAGGATTTTTGCATCTAAGTTCATGAGGGACAAAAGTCTGTAATTTTGTTTTTTGTGGGGTCCTTCCCTGGTTTTGGTATTAGGGATATGCTGGCTTCATAGAATGAGTTTGGGAGTATTCAATCCTTTTCTATGCTCTGAAATACCTTTAGTAGTAGTGTTATTAACTCTTCTCTGAAAGTTTGGTAGAACTCTGCAGTGAAGCCACCTGGGCCAGGGCATTTTTTGGTTGCTGTTGTTGTCGGGAGTTTTTAAATTACCTTTTAATCTCTTCTTTTTTATGGGTTTATTTAGTTGTTCTACCCCAGTTTGTGTTAGTTTAGGTAGGTAGTTTCTACAAATTCATCCATTTCTTCTAGGTTTCAATTTTGTTAGAGTATAATTTTTCATAGTAATCTGATAAGATCTTTTAATTTCAGTTGGTTCTGTTGTAATATGGCCCATCTCATTTCTTGTTTGTGTTATTTGCTTCCTCTCCTGTTTTTCTTTTGTCAGTTTGGCCAATGGTTCATCATTTTGTTAATTTTTTCAAAGAACCAACTTTTGGTCTTGTTAACTCTTTCAATTGTTTTTCTGTTTTCTATTTCATTTAATTCTGCTCTAATTTTTATTGTTTTCTTCTGGTGCCTGAGGGTTTTCTTTTGTTGCTCTCTTTCTATTAGTTCAAGTTGTAGGGAAAATTCTTTGATTTTGGCCCTTTCTTCTTTTTGTATGTGTGTATTTATTGATATAAATTGACCTCTGAGCACTGCTTTCGCTGTGTCCCAAAGATTCTGATAGAAAGTGTTTTCATTCTCATTGGATTCTATGAATTTCTTTATTCCATCTTTGCTGTCTTCTATAACCCAGTTGTTTTTGAGCAGGATATTGTTCAGTTTCCAAGTGTTTGATTTATTTTCCCTGCTTTTTCTGTTATTGATTTCTGCTTTCATGGCCTTATGGTCAGAGAAGATGCTTTGTAATATTTCAATGTTTTGGATTCTGCTAAGACTTCCTTTATGGCCTAATATGTGGTCTATTCTAGAGAATGTTCCATGTGCTTTGGAAAAGAAAGTAAACTTGGCCACTGTTGGGTGGAGTGTCCGGTATATGTTTATAAGGTCAAGTTGATTGATTGTGGCATTTAGATCATTCTGTGTCTTTATTGAGCTTCTTTCTGGATATTCTGTCTTGAAGTCTCCTACTGTAACTGTGGAGCTGTCTATCTCAGTTTTCAATGCCGTTAGAGTTTGTTTTATGTGTCTTGCAGCCCTGTCATTGGGCACATAAATAATAATATGGTTATATCCTACTAATATCTTATCCCTTTAATCATTATGTAGTGTCCTTCCTTATCCCATGTGGTGGATTTAACTTTAATGTCTATTTTGTCAGCAATTAATACTGCCATTCCTGCTCTTTTTTGCTTGGTGTTTGCTTGATGTATATATTTTTTTTCATTCTTTGAGTTTTAGTTTTTTTGTGTCTCTAAGTCTAAGGCGTGTCTGTTATAGGCAGCATATAGGTTTGGATTGTGTTTTTTTATCCATTCTGCCACTCTCTGTCTCTTTATTGGTGGATTTAGTCCATTTACATTCAGCATAATTATGGATAGGTAGGAATTTAGTGCTGTCTTCTGATGTCTTTTTTTGTATGTTGTTGGCAGTTTCTTTTTCCCAATTAATTTTTTGCGCTGAGTAGTTTATCTTTATATATTGTCTTTTCCTCTTATTCCTCATAGTTGATTTTGTTTCTGCTGAGTCTCTATTTTTTTCTTGTATGTTATTTTGATGAGCAGGATTGTTAGTCTCCTTTGTGGTTGCCTTAACATTTACTGCTATTTTTCTAAGTTTAAACCTAACTTTTATTTCTTTATATCGCCTTTACTTCCTGTCCATATTAAAGATCTATAACTACATTTCTTAGTCCCTGTTTATTTTTTTAATGTTGTCTTCTTTTACATAATGACATCACTGTTTCCCTGTTTTGAGTGTTTTTTTTTATCTTGATTTTTTTTTGTGATTTCCCTATCTGATTTGACATCTGATTGCTCTGTCCAGTGTTCTAGTCTTGGGTTGATATCTGATATTATTGATTTTCTAACCAGAGAACTCCCTTTAGTGTTTCTTGTAGTTTTTGTTTGATTTGTACAAAATCCCTAAACTTCTTTTTTTCTGGAAATGTCCTAATTTCACCTTCATATTTGAGAGACCATTTTGCTGGGTATACGATTCTTGGCAGCCAGTTTTTTTTCCTTCAATGCTTTACATAAGTCATCCAATTGCCTTCTTGCCTGCATGGTTTCTGCTGAGTAACAAAGAACCCAGTGCCATCGAGTCGATTCCGACTCTTAGTGACCCTATAGGCCAGAGTAGAACTGCCCCATAGAGTTTCCAAGGAGTGCCTGGCAGATTCGAACTGGTGACCTTTTGGTTAGCAGCCGTAGCACTTAACCACTTCACCACCAGGGTTTCCTTCTGCTGAGTAGTCTGAGCTTATTCTTTTTGACTCTTCTTTGTAGATGACTTTTTGTTTATCCCTAGCTGCTCATAAAATTCTCTTTATCTTTGGTTTTTGCAAGTTTGATTATGTCTTGGTGAATTTCTTTTAAGATCTACCTTATGTGGAGTTCGATGAACATCTTGGGTAGATATCTTTTCATCTTTCATGATATCAGGGAAGTTTTCTGCCCACAAATCTTCAATAATTCTCTCTGTATTTTCTGTTATCCCTCCCTGTTCTGGTTCTCCAGTCACTCGTATGTTATTTCTCCTGATAGAGTTCCACATGATTCTTACAGTTTCTTCATTTTTTTTTTAATTCTTTTATCTGATTTTTCTTATATATATTTGTGCCAAGTGCTTTATCTTCAGTCTCCCCAATTCTGCCTTCAACTTTCTCAGTTCTTCAACTCTGACTTTCTACTGAGTTGTTTAATTTTGCAATTTTATTGTTAATCTTCTAAATTTCTGATTGTTGTCTCTCTAGGGATTCTTGCAGCTTATTAAATTTTTCATTATGTTCTTAAATAACCTTTTTAATTTCTTCAACTGCTTTATCTATGCATCCCTTGGCTTGTTCTGTATATTGCCTGATCTCCTTCTTGATCTCATTCCTGATGTCTTGAAGAGTTCTATATAGTAATCTTTTGTATTCTTCATCCAGTAATTCCAGGAATGCACCTTCATCCAGAAGATCCCTTGATTCTTTGTTTTGAGAGCTTGTTGTAGTGATCAAGGTCTGCTTCTTTATGTGATTAGGTAGTAACTGTTGTCTCTGAGCCATCTATAAGTTATTGTATTAGTTTATTTTGTTTGCTTACTATATCTTAGCTTCTTGCTTTGTTTTGTTTTGATATGTCCAAATTGGTTGCTTTAGTGAGCTAACTTGATTATTTTCACTTTTAAAGCTCTAACATCCTGTCACCAGATGGCTAGAGCTGTTACCAGGTATATGAGCCTAGTTCATTCACTGTTCTTGTATGGGTTCAGCTCATGTGTCCAGGTAGTAGGTCATTAAGTGTGTCATATATGCTCTGTCCTGCAGTCTTGGAGGGCCATGGGTGACTGGTGTAGGTGTCAGTATCTGGTTGCAGCAGGGTGTCACACTCTGAACAAGGCAAGGGCCTGACAAACATCCCCCAAGTGTCTGTGGGGAAAGTGCATCCCTGTTTCCCAGAGTGCACAGGTGGATGGGTTCTGCAGACAGACCTTGGGCATCTAATGCTTTTGGTTGTAAGAACTGGAAGGTACCAGTTATCCTTAGACTTCTGCCACAGGTGGCTGGGTGACCTGTGTGGAGCTACCAGTCCTTAGGCCCCTGATGTGGGTAAGTGAGAACCCTTTTTAAGAGGCAAACCGGTGTCAAATATCAAACACCCACTTCTCCACTGCACAGCTGAAACAGTTGTAATCTGCCAACAAGGGCCTATTCTCCTGAAATAGGCTCACAGAGGTCCATGAGGGGGGTAAGGTATTCAAAGCCCATGGATTGTTCATGCCTGAACAGGAGCTGCTTCTGTCCTGACCTCCCCAGATTAGTGGAGCTGGCAGATTATCTTTTCCCCAATTGTGAATTTATTCCTTCTCCAAGGCCAGGAGAATGGCTCAGAGTATGCAACAGGATCTATCTCAGGACCAGGGAAATTGACAGCTGCTGAAGCTGGCTCGGATGGTTGGGGGTGCTGTAAAATATACGCAAGTACTTAGCTTTTGCCAAGAGCGCTGTTCTTCTCTGGTTCCAGAGGCGTAAATTGGCTGTGCGACTGGCTATTTCTCCTTGAGGAAACTGAGGTCAAACACTACCACCAGCCCATTGCAGCCTGAGGGTTCCCAGTGATTCAGTTCCAGCAACTCCTCTCTGCTTCTGAACTTTCTCTCCCTCCCCTGCCACTCAGTCCATTTTCTAACTTTGCCTTTGATGTTCAGGTCTTCTAGCTTGTCATAAATGTATTTGTTTCACTTTTTTTTTCAGGTCTTTGTTGTAAGAGTGTTCCTTGGAAGCGTCTGACTACTCTGCCATCTTGGCCGCACCTCTGCTTCTGAATATTCTTGGTACTCTTGAACACAGATTTATTTCCCTTATACTTGTACACTTTATTTCCTTGAGCGACTATTTCAACTAGAATAGTTAAGTTTCAATATTATACTTGCAATATTATACCATTAATATTATTATTGACATAAGATAAAATCTTGATAAATATGTTGCTGCTAAAATATATTAATTTGTAAGAATTTTGACATAAATTATATAGAATGTATTTATTGTAAAATGCAAGCTTTATGTAAATATTTTAAATAACTATATTGTTGTACTTAAACAAGGAATTGAATTACTAGTCCAAGAGTAACAAGGATATGTAGCCGCATGCTTTTTTCTGTCTTATTAGATTTAAAATAAGGACATTCTTGTATAATAAAGTTAAAGCAAAAAATAATTTATTTTGTGTCCTGTGTAACACCATTGGCACAAAGCAGACTTATGCATGAAAATAAAAACAAAAGAAAGACTCAGAAGTCACTTTGAGTCACAGTGAATTGGGAAAGGATCTATAATAATAAAATTAAACTCCTGAAACCTAAGTAGCCTCCAGACATACAATCTGTAGAACACATTAAATACTACATTGGTTTTGACACTGAGCCCTTTAAGTAATAAAAGAAAAAGGATTTTTGTCCCATGCATTTAACACAACTCTTGACATTTAAAAATACAATTACATAAGTTTTCTAAAGCATTTGTTTCTTGACCGAAATGTGTGTAACTGAAATGTTTGTGATAGCTACGTCATCCTTCAGAGAACGTCTTCTAATCCACAATAACAATACACAGATCAAGATCCTTTACCACATAAGCCTTGCACCACTGAATACATGGATAAGTTAGTTCTACCAACAAAAGACAAAAGTCAAATCCCTAGAGGGTTATTTCCTCCCAAATCTAGATATCTTAGCAAAAAACTGGTTCAGCTGTCGCATTAAGACCTAGAGGTAAAAAGGTTGATAGGTATCATAAGTGGGGGCACATCACTAACCTTTCCTGATGTAAATTTGAATAGGGTATATTAGGGAAAGTTTACAATCCTGAAAGAATCAGATGGACCAGTCATCTCAAAAATAACAGGGGCAGAGAAGGGCTCTAGATCACTGAGTCAATGTTGGGAAAATATCCTCATGGTCTGGTTTCCAGTGAATATTTCCACCATTGTGAGTGATTGAACTATGGGCCTTTTAAAATCTTTTGCATTAAATAAAAGCCACCCTCTCAAAAATAAATAATATATTTTTAAGAATAATTCAGGAAGCTCATATTAAGAAAGTAAATGTCCCCTCAGTTGTAATGGCTTGATTATAAAGTATTTTATGCAGCATTTGCTTTTGTATTGCCCCAATAGATTGGAAGATTAACAGCAAGTCGGTCATTATGCCAGTTTAAAAGTCTACAAAATCCTTTGGGTGGCTCCCTAGGTTACTCAAAGGGAGTTCTTGAATTGATTAAAATCTTAAGATGCAGTTGCCCTCCTCTAGAGAATGAATTTTACTAATTCTTCCTATGTTATCTAAATAACTGACTAGAGATTAGGGGTCAGCAAAGAAAAAAGAAACTTCATCTCACCTTGCCTTTACTTTTTCTCTTCACTTGTGCAGCTTCCTGGGGTGTTTGTCACATATTCAACAAAAGAGAAGAACAGAAATTTAAGAAATCACCCTTCCAAACTTTCAACCTGCCTTAACCCAGAGGAGCCCAAGCCTCTGAAAGACATTAAGCTCTCAAGATGAGAAACAAAGAGACTATCTACTGGGCTCTGAACACATCAAAGAGAAATGTAGACTGCTTTTATCTTTGCTAATTCTATTGCCAATAAAAAATTTATGGGGGGAAAATACCTAGTATTAGAGTACATTTAGAATGCAGCATAATGTTAAATGTTCCATATGATATAATTTGATCCAACATTCATATTCTTGACAAGAACAGTAAAGAATATAGTTTAAGTTTAATCCAATGAATTATTTACTTCACAGTAATTTTACAACGAGCAGCATTTAACTTTCTGAGGATAAGTCATTGAAGCAAATGTATTTCTTACAAAGAGGAACATAACCTACCTTACGATTGGTGACCTTTCAGAACTTTATTAGACTTTTATGTTCAGTTGATTTCAGCTTTATTGTAGGAATCTAAAATTAAATTAAATAAATTCCAGAGGAGAGCATAATTAAGAGGCACAGCCAATGTGTATGAGATGTATTTAAAAGAGGCAAAGACATTAGAATCTTTTTCTATAGTTTAATGGTGAATGGACAAAAATAATTGCTGTCATCTCTCATCATATATTGTATTTATTGATATATAACAAAAAAAAAATTACCATCAAGTGCATTCCCACCCATAATGGCCCTGTAAGACAAAGTAGAACTGCCTGTAGGGTTCCAAGTGCTCACTCATTTATGCCAAGAAATTTGGAAGACAGCTACCTGGACAACCAACTGGAAGAGATCCATATTTACGCCTATTCCTAACAAAGGTGATCCAACTGAATGAGGAAATTATGGAACAATATCATTAGTATTACACCCAAGAAAAATTTTGCTGATGATCATTCAAAAGCAACTGCAGCAGTATATCAACGAGGAACTGCCACGAAATTCAAGCCAGGTTCAGAAGGCGATGTGGAATGAAGGATATCATTGCTGATGACAGATGGATCCTGCCTGAAAGCAGAGAATACAAGAAAGATGTTTACCTGTGTTTTATCGACTATGCAAAGGTATTCGATTGTGTGGATCATAATAACTTATTGATAACATTGCAAAGAATGGGAATTTCAGAAGATTAACTGTGCTCATGAGGAACATGTACGTAGATGAAGAGGCAGTCATTCAAAAGGAACAAGGGGATACCTCATGGTTTAAAATCAGGAAACATGTGCATCAGGATTGTATCCTTTAACCTTACTTATTTAATCTGTATGCTGAGCAAATAATCTGAGAAGCTCGTATACCTGAAGAAGAACACGGCATCACTATTGGAGGAAGACTCATTAAAAACCTGTGTTATGCAGATGACACAGCCTTGCTTGCTGAAAGTGAAGAGGACTTGAAGCACTTACTGATGAAGATCAAAGACTACAGCCTTCAGTATGGATTACACTTCAAAATAAAGAAAACAAAAATCCTCACAACTGGACCAATAAACAGCATCATGATAAACGGAGAAAAGATTGAAGCTGCCAAGGATTTCATTTTACTAGGATCCATAATCAACACCCATGGAAGCAACAGTCAAGAAATCAAATGATGCCTTGCATTGGGCAAATCTGTTGCAAAAGACCTATTTAAAGTATCGAAAAGCAAAGATGTCACCTTGAAGACTAAGTTGTTCCCAACCCAAGCCGTGGCATTTCCAATTACCTCTGATGCGTGTGAAAGCTGGATGATGAATAAAGAAATCCAAAGAAGAATTGATGACTTTGGATTGTAGTGTTGGCAAAGAATATTAAATATACCATTAATTTCCAAAAGAATGAACAAATCTGTCTTGGAAGAAGTACCACCAGAATGCTTCTTGGAGCAAAGATGGAGAGATTGCATCTCACATACTTAGGACATGTCATCAGGATGGACCACCTACTAGAAAAGAACATCATGCATGGTATAAAGTAGAGGCCCAGTGAAGAAAAGGAAGTCCTCAAGGAGATAGTTTGACACAGTGGTTGCAATAGTGGGCTGAAACAAAACAAGATTTGTGAGGATGGCGCAAGTCCGGGCAGTGTTTTGTGCTGTTGTACATAGGGATGCTGTGAGTCAGAACCAACTCGACAGCACCTAACAACAACAGTCGTTGCTTGCTACACGTGGTTAACATCCTCAGATGCTAACCAGAAGTTTGAAAGTTCAAGTTTACCTAGAGGCAACTGGGAAGAAAGGCTTGAAGATCTGCTTCTGAAAAATCAGCCATTGAAAACCCTTTGAAGCATAGTTCTACTCTGACATTCATGGTGTCACCATAAATCAAAGTTAACATGAAGGCAACTGGTTAAGAGGTTATGTGTGATCTAGTTCCTTCCTACTCTTAATTATTGTGTTCACACCTGAAGCCACACTGTTCATCCATGATCTAGATTCCATGATGAATTCTTTCTTTAGCCCTTGGAAATACATGGAATAAAGAGATATAAAATACCTCATTGACTCTGAATGAGTTTTTTGGAACATTGAGAAGGCTATCCTAGAAGAATCAAGGCAGAAAAATTGGTGTGAGAATAAATAACAAAAGTTCAGTAAATGGACCTGCAATACAAGATGGAGCAATGGTTTCTGAAGAACAATTTAGAGGAATGATTATTGAAAGGAAAATAGAGTAGAGCAACAGGAGTGGTCTAGAAGTAATTCTACTTGTCCTACTCCTTTCCCCACTAATAACCATTCTTCTAAATCATTCCCTAACCACCTATCAAAGTACTCATTACTGCCAGATTATCAAGTGGCCCCCTGTGGTGCCCTTGTGTAGCCCTCATCCTCACTTGTCTTCCAAACCAGAATGGGTCCTATTCCTATAATAGTGGTATCTTTAGTGATGGTACTGGAACCTACGAGGCGAATGCCAATAATTTCTTCAGAGGCTGTGGACCTGTTCTTCCATAGATTTGCCTTCATGTGAACACTTGTGAGACAGCTTACCTTGCAATAAACCATTCAGTGTTTTTCCTATAGGCAGTCCCTGGGTTACAAATGTCTTACTTACAGACAACTCATACTTAAGAGCAGTGCTTAAGAGCTCGGCTGCTAACCAAAAGGTCAGCAGTCGCCCCTGGGAAGCCCTATGGTGCAGTTCTACTGTGTCCTATAGAGTTGCTGTAAGTCAGAATCAACTTGATGGTAGTAGGTTAATGGGTTAGCCGTGAAGCCTATTATATTAAAAATTTAAGTTAAATACAATGGTTTGTAATAACAAATGCACACACTATTTTGTGTGTGCATTCATGATAACATTGCATGGTTTGTAAGCATTACTTGTTTTATATGCATATAATGTAAAATGAAGAAAATGAAAGACAAAATCTTCAAAGACAAAATCCAAGAGATAAGGTATTATTTCCTGGATATATTGAGAGTAACTTCTACCACAGCTTGTGTTATCAGTTGACACTGAATGTAAATTTTGATGAACAAGAATAATTTATAGGGGGATATAATTCCAGGAATTGTGCTTAATGTTATTCTCTTAAATGAAATCAAAGGTGTTTTAAAGCTATTTTTCTTAAATTGATTCTCTTTCCAGTAGAGTGAATTAAATCAGTTATTGACTTCATTTCTGGTATTCATTAGCTATTCTTATGTGCTAGATCTTTTCTTTCTTATGTTCCATAGCATAGCCATGAATGTGTCTTTATACTATATCACACATAATTTTGCCGTGGGTGGCAAAAGGGAGAATGAGACACTTTGAGCCATTTTCTTCCATTCAAAACAGGCCATATAGCCAGCTTTTTCTTTTAACCTTTGTTTTGAATTTTATTGTGGTGAAATATGTATAATGTTAAATTTGACATTTTAGCCATTTTTAAGTGTACAAGTAGTAGCGATAATTACATTCACCAATATCTGCTTCCAAAACTTTTCATCATAACAAACAGTAATAGTCAGTGACAAAGATAGTAATTACTTGCCAATTAAGCAATAATTCCTCAAGCGTCCTGTCCTTCCCTCCAGCCCCTAGTACTTCTAATCTGCTTTGTGCATCTATGGATTGGCCTGTTCTAGATACTTTATATCATACAGTATTTGTCTTTTTGTGTCTGGATTATTTCACTTATAATTATGCCTGCAAATTTCATCCATGTCATAACATGCATCAGAACTTTCCTCCGTTTGATGACTAAATAATATTTCACTGTATGTTTGTACCACATATTATTTATTCATTCATCTGTTGATAGACGCATGGATTGTTTCCACGTTTTGGATATTTTGAATAACCCTGCTATAACCATTGATGTACAATGTCTGTTTGAGTCCCTGCTTTAAATTTTTTGGCATCCATATTGAGCAGTGGAATTGTAGGGTCATGTGGTAATTCTATGTTTAATGTTTTGATAACCGGCAAACTGTCCTTCACAGTGGCTATATCATCTTACAGTTCCACCAGGAATGTATGCAGGCTCCGATGTCTCCACATACTTACCAATATTTTTTTCTTTTCTTTTTTTCTTTGATAATAGCCATGGTAGTGAGTGTGAAACGGTATTTCCTTTGGTTTTGATTTGTATTTCCCTGAAATGTTGTGCATCTTTCCATGTGCTTATTGGCCATTTGTATATCATCTTTGGAGAAATGCCTATTCAATTCTTTGCCCGTTTTTTACTTGGATTATTTGACTTCTTGTTGTTTAGTTGCAGGAGCTCTTTATGTATTCTGGTATTAAATCTTTATCAGATATATGATTTATAAATATTTTATCCCACTCTTTAGGTTGTGTTTATTTTCTTGATATTGTCCTTTAATGTATACAAGTTTTCAATTATGATGAAGTCCAATTTATCTATTTTTTTTTTCCTTCGTTGCTTTTGCTTTTGGTATTGAAACTAAGAATCCATCATGAATTCCATGGTCATGAAGGTTTATACCTATGCTCTCATGCAATACTTTTACAGTTTTAGCTCTTATATTTATTTTATTTACCCATTTTTTAGTTAATTTTTTGTATATGGTGAGAGGGAAGGTTTCAAATTCATTGTATGTGGAAATAAGTTTTCCAGCACCATTTATTAAAGGATTAAGTCTTTCCACATTTGAAGGTAGAAAATGAACTCGATAGATGTATGGGTTTATTTCTGGGATTGGGATTGCATCGTATCTGTAAATAGCTTTGGGTAGAATAGACATTTTCACAATGTTGAGTATTCCTATCCATGAGGAAAGTATATTTTTCCACTTACGTCGGTCTCTTTTCGTTTCTTGCAGTAGTGTCTTGTAGTTTTCCTGTATAGGTCTTTTATGTCTCTGGTTAGTTTTATTCCTAAGTATTTTATATTCTTGGGGGCCATTGTAAATGGTATTGATTTGGTGATTTCTTCTTCAAAGTTCTCTTTGTTGGTATAGAGGAATCCAACTGATTTTTGTATATTTATCTTGTATCATGATACTTTGCTGAAAACTTCTATAAGCTCCTGTAGTTTTCTTTCAGGTTTTCTGCATATAAGATTGTATCACCTGCACTTAGAAATACCTCTACTTCTTCCTTACCAATTTGGATGCCCTTTATTTCTTTTTTTAGCCTAATTGCTTTGGCTAGGACCTCCAGCACAATGTTGAATAAGAGTGGTGATAAAGGGCAAACTTCCCTGGTTCCATTGTCAAGCGGAAAGCTTTCAGACTCTCCCCATTTAGAATAACGTTGACTGTTGGCTTCGTTGAGGAATTTTTCTTCTGTTTCTATTTTGCAGACAGTTTTTCTCATGAATGTGTGTTAAACTTTGTTAAATGCTTTTTCTGCATCAATTGATAAGGTCATGTGGTTCTTGTATTTTGTTTTGTTTATGTGATGGATTACATTGATTGTTTTTCTGATGTTGAATCATCTCTGCATACCTAGTGTGAATCCCATTTGGTCATGGTGAATTATTTTTTTGATATGTTGCTGAATTCTATTGGCTAGAATTTTGTTGAGGATTCTTACGTCTATGTTCATGAGGTATATTTCTCTGAAATTTTATTTTTTTGTGGTGTCTTTCCCTGGTTTTGGTATCAGGGAAATGCTGGCTTCATAGAATGAGTTTGGGAGTACTCCATCCTTTTCTATGCTCCGAAATACCTTTAGGAGTAGTGGTGTTAACTCTTCTCTGAAAGTTTGGTAGAATTCTCCAGTGAAATTGTCAGGGCTTGGGCTTTTTTATGTTAAGAGTTTTTTTAATTATCTTTTCAATCTCTTCTTTTGTCATAGGTTTGTTTAGTTGTTCTATCTCTGTTTGTGTTAGTTTAGGTAGGTAAAGTGTTTCTCAAAATTTGTCCATTTTCTTTAGGTTTTCAAATTTGTTAGAGTACAATCTTTCATAGTATTCTGTTATGATTATTTTAATTTCATTTGGGTCTGTGGTGATATTGCCCATCTCACTTCTTATTTGGGTTATTTGCTTCCTTTCCCTTTTTTCTTTTTTTCAGTTTAGCCAGTGGTTTATCAATTTTGTTGATCTTTTCAAATAACCAGCTTTTGTTCGTTAAACTCTTTCAATTGGTTTTCTGTTTTATATTTCATTTATTTCTCTTCTAATTTTTATTATTTGCTTTCTTTTGGTGCCTGACGGCTTCTATTTGTTTGAGTTGTAGTGTTAATGTTTTGATTTTGGCCCTTCTTTTCTTTTTGGATGTGTCCATTTATTGTCATAAACTGACCTGTGAGCACTGCTTTTGCTGTGTCCCAAAGGTTCTGGTAGGATGTGTTTTCTTTCTCATTTGATTCTGCGAAGTTCTTTATTCCACCCTTAATTTCTTCTGCAACTCAGTAGTTTTTTTTAACAAGGTGTTGTTCAGTTTCCATGTGTTTGAGTTTTTTTTTTCCCCTTGCTTTTTCTTTTGTTGATTTCTATTCTTATCGGCTTTGCAGTCAGAAAAGATGCTTTGTAATATTTTGGCACTTTGGATTCTGGTAAGGCTTGCTTTATGGCCTAATATGTGGTCTGTTCTGAAAAATGTTCCATGTGCATTGGAAAAGAAAGTATACTTGGCTGCTGTTGGGTGGAGTGTTCTGCATATGTCTATGAGGTCAAGATGGTTGATTGTGGCATTTAGATCTTCCATGTCTTTATTGAGCTTCTTTCTGAATGTTCTGTCCTTATATGAAAGTGTTGAGTTGAAGTCTCACGCTGTTATTGTGGAGCTGTCTACCTCTCTTTTTAATGCTCTTAGAGTTTGTTTTATATATTTTGGAGCCCTGTCATTGGGTGAGTATATATTTATTATGGTTATGTCCTCCTGGTATATTGGCCCTTTAATCTTTTTAATGTCCTTCCTTATCCTTTGTGGTGGATTTTACCTTAAAGTCTGTTGTCAGAGATTAACATTGCCTCTCCTGCAATTTTTTGATTGTTGCTTGCTTGATATATTTTTTTGATCCTCTGAGTTTTAGTTTGTGTCTTTAAGTCTAAGGTATGTCTCTTGTAGAAAGCAAATAGATGGACCATGTTTTTAAATTCATTCTACCACTCTCTGTCTCTTTATTTGTGAATTTAGCCCGTTTACATTCAGCTTAATTATTGATAGGTATGACTTCAGTGCTGTCATTTTGATGTATTTTTTATGCCTGGTTAACAGTTTCTTTGTTCCACCTAATTTTCTGTGCTGAGTCATTTCTCTTTATGTATTTTCTTTTCACCTTTTTCATTGTTGTTGCTTTTGTATTTGTTGAGTCTTTGTTTTTTATTTTGATGTGTAGGATTGTTAGTTTCCTTTGTGGTTACCTTAATATTTACCCCTCTTTTTCTAAGTTTAAACCAATCTTTTATATCTTTTATCACCTTGACTTCCTCTCCATATGAAAGCTCTATGACTACATTTTTTATTCCATCTTTTTTGTTTTAATGTTGTCATCTTTTACATATTGATGTCTCTGTTTCCCTGTTTTCAACATTTTAGCTTTGATTTATTTTTGTGACTTCCGAGTGGGTTCGGTTTTTGGTTTCCTATCTGGGTTTATATCTGGTTGCTCTGTCCTGTGTTCTGTTAGCTGATGTTATTGATTTTCTAACCAGAGGACTCCGTTTAGTGTTTCTTGTAATTTTGGTTTGGTTTTTGCAAATTCCCTAAACTTCTGTTAATCTGGAAATATCCTCATTTCACCATCATATTTGAGAGACAGTTTTGCTGGATTTATAACGCCTGGCCCCTATGTGTCTGTCAGTTTGTCATACTGTGGGGGCTTGTGTGTTGCTGTGATGCTGGAAGCTATGCCACCAGTATTCAGATACCAGCAGGGTCACCCAGGGAGTACAGTACAAGGGGATACTGATTGGTTTAAAGTCAGGAACTGCACGCGTCAGGGTTGTATCTTTTCACCAAACTTATTCAATCTTTTTACTGAGCAAATGACCTCCTAAGCTGGACTATATGAATAAGAAAGGGGCATCCGGATTGGAGGAAGATGCGTTAACAACCTGCATTATGCAGATGACACAACTTTGCTTGCTGAAAGTGAAAAGGGCTTGAAGCACTTACTAATGAAGATTAAAGACCACAGCTTTTGGTATGGCTTGCACTTCAACATAAAGAAAACAAAAATCCTCCCAACTGGACTGATGAGCAACATCATGATAATGGAGAAAAGATTGAAATTGTCAAGGATTTCATTTTACTTGGATCCACAATCAACAGCCATGGAAGCAGCAGTCAAGAAATCAAAAGATGCATTGCATTGGGTAAATCTGCTGCAAAGAACCTCTTTAAAGTGCTGAAAAGCAGGGATGTCACCTTGAAGACTAAGGTGCGCCTGACCAAAGCTGTGGTATCTTCAATCACATCATATGCATGTGAAAGCTGGACAATGAATCAGGAAGGCCAAAGAAGAATTGACGCTTTTGAATTGTCGTATTGGTGAAGAATATTGAATATACCATGGACTGCGAAAAGAACAAACAAATCTGTCTTAGAAGAAGTACAACCAGAATGCTCCTTAGAAGCAAGGATGGCGAGACTGCATCTTACATACTTTGGACATGTTGTCAGGAGGGATTAGTCCCTGGAAAAGGACATCATGCTTGGCAAACTACAGGGTCAATGGAAAAGAGGAAGACCCTCAATGAGGTGGATTGACACAGTGGCTGCAACAAGGAGCTCAACCATAGCAACAATTGTAGGGATGGCACAGAACCGGGAAGTGTTTCGTTCTATTGTGCACAGGGTCAATATGAGTCAGAACTGACTCGATGGCAGCTAACAACAACATAACTCTTGGCTGGCAATTTTTTTGCTTCAAAGGTTTATATATGTCATCCCATTGCCTTCTTGCCTGAATGGTTTCTGGCGAGTAGTCCAAGCTTAGTTTTATTGACTCTCCATTGTGCATGACTTTTTATTTATCTCTAGCTACTCTTAAAATTCTCTCTTCGTCTTTGGCTTTGCAAGTTTGATTATAGTATGTCTTGGTGACTTTCTTTTTGGATCTATTGTTAGTCTTCTGGATTTCTGTTTGCTGTATTTCTATGGATTCTTGTAGCCTGTTAAATTTGCATTATGCTCTTCTATAATCTTAAGTCCCTCTATTGCTTTGTCTGTGTGTTCCTTAGCTTCTGAGTTTTGTCTGATCTCCTTCCTGATCTCTTAAAGAGTTCTGTATATTAACCTTTTGTATTCTACCTCCAGTAATTCCAGGAATCTTTCTTCTTCTGGAAGATTTCTTGATTCTTTGTTTTGGGAGCTTGCTGAAGTCATCATGGTCTGCCTCTTTATGTGATTTGTTATTGACTGTTGCCTCCTAGCCAAAAAAAAGTTATCGTATTTATTTATTTTATGTTTGCTTACCGTGTCCTAGCTTCTTGTTTTTGTTTGTTTGTTTATTTGTTTGTTTTTATATGCCTAAATAGGCTGCTTGTGTGAGCTAGTTTGACTATTGGTGCCTCTGAAGCTCTAACATCTTGTCACCAGATGGTTAGATTTGTTACTAAGTTTGCGAGCCCAAGAGTCTGTTTACTTTTCTTGTACAGATTCAGCTCATATATCCAGATAATTGATCACCAAGTGTGTGGTGCAGGCTCTTATCTGCAATCCTACATGGGCAGGGGTTATTGGAGTAGGCACAGGTATCAAGCTACAGTAGGGTGTCATACACTGAGCAAGAGGGGGTCTAACAGCTGCCCCTGAATGTCTGGGAAGAAGACATATCCCTGTTCCCTAGATTATGTAGGTGGCTGGGTTTTGCAGCCAGCTGAGGGCACCCAGTGCTGTTGGCTGTAAGGACTGGGATGCACCACCTATTCGGACTCCTATTGCAGGTGACTAGATGGTGTGGGTGGAACCAACAGTCCTCAGGCCCCTGATGGGGGTGGAGGTGAGGACCCTCCCCAATGGGCAGAGAGGTGTCAAATGTCACAAACCTGTCACTCCACCATATAGCTGATACAGTGGTGTTAGGCTTCAGGCATATACCCTGCTGTGCTGTGCTAATGAGGGCCTACACTGTTGAAATGGGCCCACACAGGTCTATGCAGGAGTGAAAGGTATTCAAAGTCTGCAGACCCCTTATGCCTGTAAGGCAAAGGAGTTGTACCTGCCCTGAGTTCCCAGCTTAGGGTAGCTGGTTGATTATTTTTTCCCATTTGTTAATTTGTTCCCTTTTCCAGGCCAGGAGAATACCTCAGGGCATGTGACAGACTGTACTTCCAGCCCGGGGGAAACAGCAATCTGCAATCTCAGCTACAGATGAGCAGGGACCAGGTGCAGAGCAGGGAGGGAACCGGGAGAGAAGTTCTTCCCAAACGGGGTGTTTTTTGATTCACGTGATAGGTTGAGGGACAATTCTTGCTGGTTCTAGAGGGTTGAGCAGGCTCTCTGCTGCTCAGTCTCTCCTGATGTGGAAAATATGTCCTGAATGCTACTGCTTGCCTCATTCCATTCCATGGCCAATCCAGCCTGCAGGGTGCTGGTTCCTGCCAGGTCAGGTCTGGCAACTCCTCACTGCTTGTGAACTCTTTCCCTTCCCCTGCCACTCAGTCTGATTCCTCAACTTTGCCTTTGATGTACGGGGCTCCTAGGTTGTCATATATAACCAATTCTCTTGATTTTTCAGGTCTTTGTTGTAAGAGCGACCACCTGAAGCACCTGACTACTCTGTCATCTTGGCCCTGCCTCCCTTCAGTTTCATTTCTGATTTCAGTTATTTTCACCTTCCCTCCCTCTCTCTCTCTTTTTTTCCTCTGTCATTGTAGCTAAAAATTTGTTGATTTTATTAATTTTTTTTCAAAGAACCAAGTTTTGGTTTTGTTGACTCTATTATTTTTCTATATTCTGTTTCATTTATCTCCACTTTAACCTTTACTATTTCCTTCCTCCTGATCATTTTGGTTTAGTTTGCTTTCTTTTTCTTGTTTCTCAAGTTGTAAGTATACATCATTGATTTGAGACCGTTCCCTTTTTAATGTAGACATTTATCACATAAATATACTTCTGAGAACTTCCTTCTCTGTATCCCATGAGTTTTGATATGTTTTCCTTTGATATAGCCTTCCTTTTGACTTTACTTCATGATTGTCATAAAATATTTGTGACATTCTTATTAGCTTATGCCATGATAAATAATTTTATATATTGCATATCCAGAAGTGATATATTGGGAGTTTTATATATAACTTTTGACAGGAAACAATAAGAGATAAAAATGGGGAAATTAGGATTCAAAATAAAATATTTTAATGTTCCTTTAGGTGAAAATTAAATAATTTTTTTAGCTGTTGGATAGTAATTTTTGTTCCCTAAATTCTTTATGAAAAAAAAAATTTATTTGACTACCAGATGCATTGAATAATTATCACTGAATCCAATTTCTAGGCTGTAGATATTTTTCTAAAACATATATGGTTCTGTAATTTCCAAATGTAGTATAGAACTGTGTGATCTAGATACAACTTTCCTTAACGTGCTGTAACATTTTCTGCAGATAACTCATTAATGACCAAATGCGTCATTACATTATCTGCTAAAAGTGTTGTTGTTAGGTGCCGTCAAGTCAGTTCCTGCTCATAGTGACCCTATGCACAAAAGGATGAAACACTGCCAGGTCCTATGTCATCTTCACAATCATTGCTATGTTTGAGCTCATCGTTGCAGCCATTATGTCAATCTGTCTCCTATAGGGTCTTCTTCTTTTTTACTGATGCTTTACCTCGCCAAACATGATGTCCTTCTCTAGGGACTAGTCCCACTTGATAACATGTCCAAAGTATGTGAGAGAAAGTCTCACCATTCTCATTTCCAAGAAGGACTCTGGCTCTATTTCTTTCAAGACAAATGTGTTTGTTCTTTGGTAGTCCATGGTATATTCAATATGCTTTGCCAAAACCTTAATTCAAAGGTGTCAATTCACCTTCAGTCTTCCTTATTCATTGTCCAGCTTTCACATGCATATGAGGCAAGTGAAAATGTCGTAGATTGGGTCAGGTGAAACTTAGTCCTCAAAGTGATATCTTTGCTTTTCAACGCTTTAAATAGGTCTTTTGCAGATTTAGCCAATGCAATACGTCCTGTGGTTTCTTGACTGCTGCTTCAAAGACATTGATTGTGGATCCAAGTAAAATGAAATCCTTGGCTACTTCAATCTTTTCTCTGTTTATCATGATGTTGCTTATTGGTCCAGTTGTGAGGATTCTTGTTTTCTTTATATTGAGGTGTAATCCATACCGAAGTCTGCAGTCTTTCATCTTAATCAGTAAGTGCTTTAAGTCTTCTTTACTTTCAGCAAGCAAGGCTGTGTCATCTGCATATTTCAGGTTGTTAAAGAGTCTTCCTCCACTCTGATGCCCCATTCTTCTTCGTATAGTCCAGCTTCTCAGATTATTTTCTCAGTATACAAATTGAATAAGTATGGTGAAAAGATACAACTCTGACACACACCTTTACTTATTTTAAGCCATGCAGTATTTCCTTGTTCTGCTTGATCAGCTGTTCTTTGGCCTATGTATGGATTCCATCTGAGCACAATTAAGTGTTCTGGAATTCCCATTCTTTGCAACTTTATTCATAATTTGTTATGATCCACACAGTTGAATGCCCTTACATAGTCAATAAAACACAGATAAGCATGTTTCTGGTATTCTCTGCTTTCAGCCAAGATTAGTCAGACATGATCAATGATATCCCTCATTCTACAACCTCTTCTGAATCTGGCTTGAATTTCTGGCAGTTCCTTGCTGATATATTGTTGCAACTGCTTTTGAATGATCTCCAGCAAGATTCTACTTGCACATGATATTAATTATACTGTTTGATAATTCCTGCATTCTGTTGGGTCACTTTTCTTTGGAATGGCACAAATATGGAAATGTTTAATAGACATTTTTCAGAGAAATTTTAGGTTTACAGAAAAATTGTATACAAATTAAAGAGAGTTGATATATGCCCCCTCTCTCCTTTGCACACTTTCTGTTATTAATAACATTTTACATTTATATGGTATACATTTGTTACAGTTGATAAACCAATAAATAGATTATTATTAACTAAAGTTATAGTTTCATTATGTTTCACAATTTGCATTGTACACTGTATGTGTTCTAACAAATGCATAATGCCATGTGCTCACCATTACAGTATCATACAGAATAGTTCTATTGCCCTAAAAATGCCCTGTAATCTATCTATTCTTACCTTCTACCTCCTCCTGAATCCCAGACAACCACCCATCTTCTTACTGTCTTTATAGCATGGCCTTTTTCAGAATGTCAGGTAGTTGGAATCAAATAGTATGTGGCTTTATACTCATATTATTTTTTTAATTTTATTTTGTTGTTTTTGAGAATATACACAGCAAAATGTACACCAATTCAACTACTTCCGCATGTACAATTCAGTGACATTGATTACATTCTTCAAATATTAATATTCTTCATGTACGTAGCTTTTTTTGAGGATAATCAGTGAAATAATTATGCTCATAAAATATTATTATGATGCAGATTATAACACTGATATTATTTTTTTGTTATGGTGCAGATTATAACACTGATATTAGTATTATATTAATACAGTACTCTGAAAAAGTATTTCTTGACTATTTTCCCTAGTTGTATACTAGCTATGGTAGGACAATTATCATCTCATATTTTATTTTTTTAGAATTTTTGGATGTAGAAAATCTTGCAATAGCTTCTAAAATTATCTTCCTGCTTTTACGTCCTTCCACTCTCTTACATATTTTACAATGTCAGTAGAATTCTCCTTCGTAAAAGTTCTCACTATCATTCCTCTACTTGAAAAACTTTTATACTACAGCTACCCTTTTATTCTCATGATTATCTCTTTGTGTAGAATTCCTTCTACCAGACCTGCCACCATCAGCAAGATCATTTTTTTCATCACCATCACAACCATTTTATTAATTCTTTAAGATCCAAATGAACACATTTTCCTAATTTGTGACTTTTCTTAAAATATTCCTAGTCATATTTATGAAAAATTAATGTTTCCTAATTTATGCTTCTATAGCACTTTATACATATGTATTAGATAGTTAATCTTTATGAATTATTAGTTGTATAGGTGCTTATTTCCCTGATTTTATAGCAAACACCCTATGAGTGATAGCCATATTTGATTAATAATTTATTCCAGAAATTAACATATTGTTTTTAAAAAGTAAGGGCTTAATGAATCTTGTGGTATGGAATTAAATTGAATATAACAAAAAAAAAGTTCCCCCCTTAATTACTATCTCTTTCCATATAAATACAAATCTTCTCTGTCTTTATGCCTCTGAACTATGTAGCTCTGAACTATAAATCAAATTTTCTCATTCAATACCACATAATATTACAAATTATTTAATCAATTTTATATGCCAATTTAAAGCATATTAGGTAGAATTCAAATTCTTGCTAAGAAAATTGTTACAGATAAATGCCCAGTGTTTAAAATATTTTTATTCTTACTGCTTATGAAACTTACCAAATATACTAAATATTTCATAAGATCCCATAGAATTTAACCCTTTGAAAGCCCAATTATTTTCTCCTTTAAATTTTTTGTTGATACTATGTATTTTCACCAATGGAAGCCATGCTGATTAAAGAACCAATTCAGAAGTTTTGTTATGACTTATACATTTTGATGGCTATTATCTGGGATCACATATATTTGAGCAGACATTACATGTAGTAAATACGCTCAGTATGAGTCAATGTTAAGATCATTTTTCTTAATTTTTAAAATTTTTATTTCTTGAAAATTTGCAGAACATGAGTTAAAATATGAAGGCATCTGGCATATATTTTATTCTTTCCTTCTTCTTAGCCTTTTTATTATTTTTCATAAAATATTTCAAATCAAGATACAATGCATTCTTCCTTACTGCAAAAGCAGTACTTAAACCCAAATAAATAATGCCAATGGATTTTATAATCTCAGGAAAATTACCACTACAGTACATTCTTCATTACTGCAAAACCAGTACTTAGAGGCCAAATAAATAAAACTTTAGGATTTTGAACCTTAGTAAAATTACCACTACTATATATTCTTCATTATAACAAAAGCAGTATCAACAGCTAAAAAGCAAAAACAACTGCCCTTGAATACTGCAGCACTGCTCTCAGTGGTGCATTTCACCTGCTGCACATGAAAGCAATGGTTGGGCCCTAAGACTGAATGCAGGGTAAGGATATGTTATAGGAGTTTGAGTCTTTTGAAAAGTACCACTGCAATGGATATTCCTTATTGCAAAGGCATTATTTATTGTTCAAAAACTAGAAATGCAGGGAGCTAGTAACACCTGGAATCAATGAATGGCATCAAGGAGAAAATGACCACTATGACTGAATGAAGATTGGGAAAGCTTATTCTCATAGTAAGCACACACTTACGAGAGCATAGTAATGGGAAACATAGTCAGGAGGCTTATCTCACAGAAATAAAGGCAAACTTGTCAAAAACTTAGAAAATTCATGTATATAGGAAGAATCATCTAAGAAAAAGCACTATGTACAGAAAAAGAAGGCTCCAACTCAGTGTTCTTGAGTTGCATGCATTTCCAAAGTCTCCCACTTTGAAGCTAAATACATTAAAATTGGGCTATCTCCTTCCCATAGAACTCCAGAGTCAAAAAAGTGGTCAGCATTAAATAAAAACACATATGTTGAGAATGATTTAAAATGCTCATGAAAAAGACATAACTTTGCACTATGCTGCATTGAGAAGAGACCCAAACTGTCACATTGAGAAAAGGTTTTCAAGCCAGACAGCTTCAACAAATAAACTCTGTTCTAGGTCATGTATCACTCTGGAACAAAAAAAAAAAATTATGACTATACTTTACATAAAAGTCAAACTGTTATCTAGGTGGTTAGTGTCTATTTGATTAATGTTATAAGCATTTGAATTTTACACATATATTTACTTCTCTAGTAAATGCTATTAATAAATGTTGTTGTTGTTGCTAGGTACAGTCGAGTCGCTTCCAATTCATAACAACTTTATGTACAACAGAGTGAAACACTGCCCAGCCCTGTGCCATCCTCACAAGCATTGCTATGTTTGAGTCCATATTTGCAACCACTGTGCCAATCCATCTCATCAAGGGTCTTTCTCTTTTTCACTTACCCCCTACATTACCAAGTATGATGTCCTTCTCCAGGGACTGATCCCTCCTTATAACATGTTCAAAGTCCATGAGATGAAGTCTCACCATCCTTGCTTCTAAGAAGCATTATGGCTGTACTTCTTCAAAGACAGATTTGTTCATTCTTCTGGCAGCCCATGGTATATTCAATATTCTTTTTCAATACCATAACTCATACATCAGTTCTTCTTAGGTCTTCCTTATTTATTGACCAGCCTTCCCACACATAAGAAGCTGTTGAAAATACCATAGCTTGGGTCAGATACACTCTAATCCTCAAAGTGACATCATTGCTTTTTAATATTTTAAAGAGGTCTTTGGCAGCAGATTTGCCCAATGCAGTACACCGCTTGATTTCTTGACTGTGGTTCCATGGTAATGATTTCATATCCAAGAAAAATGAAATCTTTGATGACTTCAATCTTTTCTCTTTATCATGATGTTGCTTATTGGTCTACTTTTGAGAATTTTTGTTTTATGTTGAGGTGTAATCCACACTGAAGACTGGAATCTTGATCTTCACCAGTAAGTGCTTCAAATTCTCTTCATTTTCAGCAAGCAAGGTTGTGTCATCTGCATATCACAGGTTGTTAATCAGTCTTCCTCCAAAAGTGATGCTGTATTCTTCTTCATGTAGCCCATCTTCTTCTATTATTTGCATAGTGTACAGATTGAATAAGTGTGGTGAAAGATTACTACCCTGACACACACCTTTCCTGATTTTAAACCATGCAGTATTCCCTTGTTCTGTTTGAACAACTGCCTCTTGGTCTATGTACAGGTTCCACATGAGCAAAAGTGTTCTGGAAGTCCCATTCTTTACAATGTTACCCATAACTTTTTTATGATCCCCACAATCAAATTCCTTTGCATAGTCAATAAAACATAAGTATACATCTTTCTGATATTCTCTGATTTCAGGCAAGATCCCTCTGACATCAGCAATGAAATCCCTTGTTCTATTCCCTCTTCTGAATCAGCTTGAATTTCTGGCAGTTCCCTGTTAATGTACTGCTGCAACTATTTTTAAATTATCTTCAGCAAAATTTTACTTGCATGTGATATTAATGACAGTGTTCAGTAATTTCTGCGTTCTATTGGATCACCTTTCATCAGAATAGGCACTTACATGGATCCCTTCCATTTGGTGGCCGGGTTGCTGTCTTCCAAATTTTTTGGTATAGATGAGTGAGCGTTTCCAGCACTTCATCCATTTGTTGACACATCTCAATTGGTATTCCATAAATTCCTGGCACTCTGATTTTCACCAATGCTTTCACTGAATGTTGGACTCCCTTCAGTATCATTGGTTCTTAATCATATGCTGCCTCCTGAAATGGTTGAATGTTGACCAATTCTTTTTGGTACAATGACTCTCTTTATTCCTTAAATATATTTTTCAAATACCAATACAGTGGGTTTTAATAAATAGACTTGAGAATTCAGGAAATTAATTATTGTGAAAATGGAGTACTCTCAAACAAAGCAGTCTTAATAATACACACTGTAAGTTAATATTTATTCCATAAAATAAGCACAAAATATATGCCTAAGAAATCAATATGGCAGTCATTGGTAAAACTGTTGGTAGAGTATAAACATGTAAACTTCCAAGACATACAGCTTTGACAATGCACTTACAGTAAACATGAAAATATATCCTATGACTATCTCCAACAAGTAATATGTTTCAAAGGAAAAATAAAAATGTTCTTGGTAAGTGTTTATAAGAGAAGAAATTAATAAAGAAGATAAAAAATGGCAAGTGTGTTTTTATTAACTTATTAAAATATATTTACAAATAAGGCGTGAACAAGCATGCTATATATTCATAACATATGATGATAGACGTTAAAATTCTGATTTTATTTGCTTGTATGAATGGGACAATATATATGCACACTCACACCGGTGATGTTTATAAAATGAATACAATAAATTACTCTATTACATAGTTTATGTACAAGTTAGGGCATTTCTTTTATAAATTGGAGTGACAAAGATGTTTGTTTAAGATAAACACATATGCACAGAATCTTTAAATAAACATTTAGCATATTGAAATATAAAGATCTCTTTTGTCTAGCTAAATCTATTTATAATAAACTCAATGTTCTATGTCACTTTTCAAATAAATGCATAGTCTGACTCATAAGCACCTGTTCATTCAGAAAGTAAATGCATTAAAACGTTTTCTTTATTTTTAGAAGGCTTGAAGAGTATTAGAGCTGAGAAAGCTTTTTTTTTTTTTTTTAATTTAATTTCCCTCTGCTTTGAGGATGGCATCCCAGGCAGAACTGAAACATTCTTATCTCAGTAAAGAGAAAACAAATCTCGAACTCACAAGTGATTCATCACTTCTTTTTTCCTCAATTATCGTGAAATGCATTTAAATATATTTTTCATATACTGATAATTGAATTTACTTTTACTAGTTATTCATTTTGTATTAACCCATTGTCGTCAACTTGATTCTGACTCATAACAACCCTATAGAACAGAGTGAACTGCCCACTAGGGTTTCTAAGGCTCTAATCTTTACGGAAGCCAACTACCACATCTTTCTCCTGCAGAGCAGCTGGTGGGTTTGACCAGTCCAACTCTTTGTTAGCAGCTGAGTGCTTAACCACTGTGCCACCAGAGCTCTTTAATCTTATATAAAGTAGCCTATGACAATGAAATAATGGTAAAATGTGAAATGATACATTTAAAGTTAACTTTGCTGATTCTTTTAACTCTAGAAGAAGTCTTCTGAAAGGGAAGGAACAAAAACCTATGTCCATTAAAATAAATATCTACAGTAAAGCTGACAGTCCTGGTAGGGCAATAAATTAGATCTATGTCAATATGTTCTTACTGAAATCAGGTATAAAACTGATGACCTTTAGTATATTTGTTGATGTCCTCAGAGGATAGACTCCTTAACTCAGTAAAAAGTTTTTTTCAAATTTAAAAAAATTTGAAGGACATCCAAATCTTTAAACATATTTAAATATTTCTGTTAATGATAGTCACTATTTACAAGTACCTGCTACATAAAAGACATTCTTAATATGAAAAAATAAAATAAAATTTAAATTGCAAATAAATTAAAGGAAAACATATTTTTGGAAGTTAATAGCTATTTACCAGAGGACACTGAATTTTCCTGGTGACATAAATCGTAGGAGTTGAAAGATAAATCAGTATTTATATATAATTTTAAAGAACCACTTTTATATCCCTTTTAATATTTAATTACAATGTGCCAAAAATAACCTAACTATACCATGTATTTTCAGATTTACATAATATACATTTTAGAGTTTATTAATTATTTAAATGATATATTAATTTATCTCATTTTTGATAAAAATTTAAAGAATATATATCTGTATTTTGATAATTTCATTTTGAGATTAATTAGTAATTCTGTATTAAATTAGGTTTTCACTATTCTATACCTAGTAAAACTACACGGTCAGTTTTCCAATATGCCTTTCTCAGGTAATATTAACTACAAATCCCAAATAATTTTTCGTTTTTAAATAGACAGGGCTTCTTGTCTGACAAAATTCAAAGTTTCATTTTGGAGTTCTCTCACCCTTGAAGGAATATTCATGATGATATCCCTGGTTACTCAAGGGATGGACATGACCATTTCTATAACATAAAAAAATTCTTTAGAAGTCACTATGTTACAGATTTTTTCCTACTTTCCAGTGAAATGAGTTTGCTGTAAAAAGGAAATATCACCTGAGACCAAAGAGAATGAAAACACAGTAATAAGGAATAAAGATCTGTAAAGAAGAGTTAAGAGAAAAGTTGAAAAGATGTGTTTCATGCTTAATAATGCAAAGAAAGGTTATCTTTGCGTATGTCAAGTGTGGCATATATTGTAAGGCTGCATAGCCAGAGTGGTGTGGACCACTCTTGATGTCTGACTCTTACTTAATCCTACAATGTTGATTTTCTGGGAATTGTTTTCAGGAACATAGCTATATACTTTGAATATTTTCTATCATGTTCTGGAAAGTTTCAAACAATGAAAAGTAGTAATCCTACTACTGGCAAATTTAGCATTCAAAATAAATTAAAAATGTGATCATTATAGTATAATGTGATATTTTATAATATAATCTGCTAAAAAGTGTGGTATCCTATATCCCTCCTATTCCACTACTTTTAAGACCTTTGTACGTTATTCTGAAGAAAAGTGTTATTAAAGTATAAAATTAATAAAATGAAGGTCCAGATGTTGAATCAGAAAAATTAATTTTCAACTCTATATATTCTGTTTTGTCTCAACAAATGTAAACTTCTGGTAAAAAATCAATTACTATTCCATCAAAACCTGATACAGAGGCTCTTACAATAAACACAGAAATCTTGAAAATAGTATTAAAGTGCAAAATCACATATGGCACTCAGCAACTATAAATTGAAAAATGATAAGCTAAAAGTTTAATCAAACAATTAAAAGAAAGTTTATTTCTTCTTATATTTATTTTTCAAGAAAAATAGACAAGAAATTTTAAAATAGCCTGTTTCAAAATCGATACGATATTCAAGAGGATATATTTCTCATGAATAACACTCTATGTAGTGAACACTTAATCTATGCTGTTGTTGTTAGGTACCATAGAGTTTGCTCTGATTCATAGCGACCCTATGTACAGCAGAATGAAACATTCCCTGGTCCTGCACCATTCTCACAATTGTTGTTGTGCTTGGGCCCATTATTGCAGTCACTGTATCAATCCATCTCATTGAGTGTCTTCTTTTTTTGCTGACTTTCTACCAAGCATGATGTCCTTCTCCAGGGACAGATTCCTTCTGATAACATGACCAAAGTATGTGAGAAGTAGTCTTGCCATCCTTGTTTTTCAGGAGCATTCTGGCTGTACTTCTTCCAGGGCAGATTTGTTAATTCTTTCTACAGTTAATGGTATGTTTAATATTTTTGGCCAAGACTATAATTCAAAGGTGTCAATTCTTTTGTTTTCCTTATACATTGTGAAGCTTTCACATGCATATGAAGTAACTGAAGACACCATGGCTTAGTCAGGTGCACCTTAGTCTTCAAGGTGAAATCTTTGCTTTTTAACACTTTAAAGAGATCTTTTGCAGCAGATTTGCCCAATGTCATGTGACCTTTGATTTCTTGACTGCTGCTTCCAGGGCTGTTGATTGCAGATCCAAGTAAGATGAAATCTTTGACAACTTCAATCTTTTCTGTTTATCATGATGTTGCTTATTAGTGCAGTTGTGAGAGTTCTTGTTTTCTTTATGCTGAGGTGTAATACATACTGAAAGCTGTAGTCTTTGATCTTCATCAATAAGTGCTTCAAGGCCTCTTCACTTTCAGCAAGCAAGAATGTGTCATCTGCATATTGCACGTTGTTAATGAGTCTTCTTCTAATCCTGATGCCCCTTTTTTTTTATTTTTTCATACAGTCCGGGTTCTCGGTTTATTTGCTCAGCATATAGAATGAATAAGTATGGTGGCAGGATACAGCCCTGACACACACCTTCCCTGACTTTGAAACATACAGTAGCCCCTTGTTCTGTTCAAATGACTGCCTCTTGATCTATGTACATGTTCCTCATGAGCAAAATTAAGGGCTCTGGAACTTCCATTTTTCTCAATATCATCCATAATTTGTTTCGATTCATACCGTCGAATGCTTTGCATAAAATACTGGTAAACGTCTTTCTAGTATTCTCTTCTTTCAGCCAGGATCATCTGACATCAGCAATGACATCCCTTGTTCCATGTCCTCTTCTGAATTCAGCTTGAATTTCTGGCAGTTCCCTGTTGATATACTGCTGCAACTGCTTTTGAAAAATCTTCAGCAAAATTTTACTTGCATATGATATTAATGACATTGTTCCATAATTTCTGCATTGATTTGGATCATTTTTCTTTGGAATAGGCATAAATATGAATCTCTTCCAGTCATTTGGCCAGGTAGCTGTCTTCCAAATTTCTTGGCATAGAATAGTGAGCAAGTCCACCATGCTTCTGTTTGTTGAAACATATTAATTGATATTCTGTCAATTCTGGGAGCCTTGTTTTTCGCCAATGCCTTCAGTGCAGCTTGGCCCTCTCTCTTCAGTATCATCAGTTCCTGATCATGTGTTACCTCCTGAAAAGGTTGAACATCGACCAATTCTTTTTGGTATAGTGACTCTGTGTATTCCTTCTATCTTCTTTTGATGCTTCCTGCATCATTTAATATTTCCCACATAGAAGCCTTCAATATTGCAACTCAAGGCTTGAATTTTTTCTTCACTTCTTTCATTTTGAGAAATGTCAGGTGTGTTCTTCCCTTTTGGTTTTCTAATTCCAGGTCTTTGAATATGTCATTATAACACTTTACTTCATCTTCTTGAACCACCCTTTGAAATCTGTTCAAATCATTTCTTCTGTTTGCTTTAGTTAGTCAATATTCAAAAGCAAGTTTCAGAGTCTCTTCTAACATTCATTTTTTTTTTCTTTCCTGTCTTTTAAATGACAGCTTGCTTTCTTCATGTATGATGTCTACCTACTAATTTGTTGTATTTTGGGTCCTTGCCTGTTTGCAGTGATGCTGGAAGCTATGTCACTGGTGTTCAAATATCAGCAAGGTCACCATGATGGATAGGTTTTATCTTAGCTTTTTCTAGACTAAGATGGACTAGGAAGAAGGACCTGGTGGTCTACTTCTGAAAAAAGCTTAACCAGTGAAAACATTATGAATAGCCACTGAAAATTGATATAATGCCAGAAAATGAGCACCCGAGGTTGAAAGGCACTCAAGAGACAACTGGGGAAGATCTGCCACCTCAGAGTTGATGGTAACGATGTGAATGGAGTCAGGCTTTCGGGACCTTCAGTTGCTGATGTGGCATGACTCGAAATGTGAAGAAACAGTTGCAAATATCTATGAATAATCAGAATGTGGAATGTAGGAAGTATGAATTTAAGAAAATTGGAAATTGTCAAAAATGAAATGGAATGCATAAACATCAATATCCTAGGCATTAGTCAGCTGAAATGAGCTGATATTGGACATTATTAATCAGTCTAGTATGCCATGAATGACAATTTGAAGAGGAATGGTGTCACATTTATCCTGAAAAAGAACTTTTCAAGGTCTATCCTGAAGTACAACTCTTTCAGTGATTAGACAAAATACATACGCCCACAAGGAAGACCAGTTAATAGGACTATTATTCAAATTCACACACCAGCCACTAAGACCAAAGATGAAGAAATTGGAGATTTTTACCAACTTCTGCAGTCTGAAATTGACGTAACATGCAATCAGGATGCATTGATAATTACCGGTGATTGGAATGTGAAAGTTGGAAAGGAAGAAGAAGGATCTGTAATTGGAAAATATGGCCTTGGTGATAGAAATTACAATGAAGATGGCATGATAGAATTTTACAAGACTAACAACTTCTTCACTGCAAATACCATTTTTCGAAAAGAAAAATGGCAACCATACACGTGGAGGAAAACTTAGTGGCTTAGTGGTTAAGAGATATGGCTGCTAACCAAAAAAGGTTGGCATTTTGAAAACTTATGGGGCAGCTCTACTCTGTCCCATAGGGTTGCTCTGAGTTGGAATTGACTTCACAGCAACAAGTTCTTTGGATTTGTTTGAGGAAGAGTTAATTTGTTTCCACATCTAGTTAGAATAACTAGAAAGCCAGGTGGGATTTCTGATTCAGAAATGGGCTAGGGAGAAACTGAATCATACATTATCTTAAATGTTACCTGGAAATTTATTTAGAATAATGTATCTATGGTATGTCTGAATGGCAATAAAATTGTCCATAAGGGATAGAGATTGATTGTAAATAAAGATATAAAATAGGAGACAAAGATTGTGTAAAATATTTACATATGGATGAACAGGTAATAAATTAAGCCTAGTAGATTTTTATTATTATGGATTCAATCACATGAATAAATCACGAAAAATCACATTACTTTCTATTTGTCAGTTACTCAAAAATGTAACCCTGTGGAAATAATGAAAAACAGATATTAGACATAAAAGAAAAATAAAGCACCTTTTTTCTTTTAAAGATTAATTTTTCATGGCAGTAACATGTACTCAGGACCTGAAAACTACTATATGCCCGGAATGTCCTAAGTAACTTAATTACACCATCTCTTTCAACAATGATAACAAAATATAGATTGATGATAAGAAATGGGAGGCTGTTACTACCATAATTCAAGCTCACTTTTACCTGATTTCAAACTTCATGCTTCCCCACCACTCAGTGCTTGCCTTGAGAGGTTTACAATTTAGTCAAAGTTTAAGGACAATCACATTACCCTAATACGAATGCAAGGGCAGTAGTAGTTCAGTGGTAGAATTTTCACCTTCCATGCATGAGATCCAGCTTTGACTCCTGACCAGTGTACCCCATGTGCAGCTACCACTCACCTGTCAGTGGAAGTTTGGGTGTTACTATGATACTGAACAGGTTTCAGCAGGGCTTCCAGACTAAAATAGGCTAGGATGAAAGGCTTGGTGATGGACTTTGAAAAATCAGCCAATGAAAACCATATAGATCACAATGGTCCAATCACGCTATGCTCCTGTCATACTCCCATTGTGCTCTTCATGTGCTCCTGTTGTGCTTCCATTGTGCACGGGGTCACCAAGACTCAGGAGTCTAAGGAAGATAACAACAACAAGACAAATGCAACATAAGTAATTTTACAGAGGCTGTACAGCAGATGAAAGTCAGTCTTTCCAGCTCTGGGAGTATTGGGTGATTAGAAAAGGTTTCCCAGAAAAAATGATATCTCACCAAAACCTGAAATAAAGCCTGAGTTAGTTAATGGTGCCAGAACAGGTACAGCTAACAGCACAGGTAGAGAAAATGGGTATAAAAAGTACAGAGAGAAGAGCAAATGCCTAGGGCACAACTGGATTTATATTATAGGGCACAGAGAAAAGAACTGTGGCTTCAGAGGCAGAAAATACCGATTTCAGATCCTAAATGTGGCACTACTTATGTGACTTTAGATAAATTACTAAATTTCTGTGGGCACTTCCTTAATGCATAGATAGAAATAAAAATTAGTGTCTTTGTGGAAATGATAAAATGAAATAGCAGTAAAACAATCCCTTTCTTATGGAGTATGCTTAACAAATATTAGTTTACTTCCAGGCATCCCAAGCCAATGAGGCTATTTTGAGAAAAATTCTAGTGCCGAGAAGAAGTTTTTGAGATTTCATATTGCCTTCCTCCCAAGTCTCAGATCCACCTCTAAAATACAACTACTCAACTGTTCTCTTTGCTTCCCCTACTACTTTCCCTCGCTGAAGTCTCCAAACAGAGTGATATGCTTATGTTCTTAAACCTAACTTAGAATTCGGCATTACCCTTGTGAGCATCCTTCAACAAATTTCAATTGTACTTAGTGATGTTTCCACAGGGCTTATAAGATCCTATTTATCTAACATGTGTTTTCTTCTACAGGTTCAACTTCTTTCTTCCCCTCAGTGTTCTCAAATTATATTGGTCTTTATGCTTTGCAAATATGTTTAATTTTGGCCACCTCTGAACAATTACTCCTGATAATTCTTCTGTCTACAGTATTCATTTCCTATTTGAACTTTTTTTTTAGTTCTTTACCCCAATTTTTTTTTACCCAAATGTCACATTCTCTCTCACCATTTCACCTGTTTTCTTAATATTTGTCACATTTCTAAATTATTTTTTCAGCTGCTTTTTTTTTACTTCTTTTTTGTGTATCATCTATAAGACTCTAAGCCTGCAAAAATTAATAATCAGGTTTATCTTGTTCATTGTTTTCTTCCCAGTGCTTGGGAAATGTTAATGAATGAATTTATTATACCTTAATCATGGGCGATCTTCACATTTTCCAAAAGTTTACGTTTTAATTCTATAACACTTTGCCCCTGATGAAAGAAACTAAGTGTCAGTATTATCACTGGGACAATTTGAGTTAAGAATCCTTTGAGTTAGAGGTTGGAAGAGCATGTTAATATTCTCTTTCAACTACTGTCTCTGAATGAATAGCCAATTGGTAAAAAATTGCCTAGGAAATGTAAGGTCTGTAAGGAAAAAGCCTTGAATGATGTACTATCATCCTTTTATAATGAAATAGTGTAGTGTTTACAATATAGATGACGGCATAATGGTGACTTCTCTCTCTTAAGAGAGTAGCTTGAAAGAATGGAACATGTAAGGGGCAACATTCCTCAGGAGTTTACATCAGGAGCATTTCAAATACACTCTCACAAGCTCACCACGTCATCCTTAGCTAGTTGAATGAGGGCCCAGCTAATCAATTCGATATAAAATCTTTGCTCATGACAGCTGCTGAAGGAACTCATCAGGTTCCTCCTCACAATATACTCCTGCTTCATTAACTGTAAACTTTTTTTTTTTATTCTGCTGCCTGTGACAGTCTCCAGAGGATCGCTGAAATGACAAGCTTCACCGATCAGCTCATCGGGATGTTACAGCTGCTTTGCAGAGAAATTGAAAGCCATGAATCCATCAGTCAAAGGGAAATATGCTTCTCTTTATTGTTTTGTGTGTCTATAGGGAACGGGAATATTCCATTGCATAATCATGTCATATAAAAGGATTTTTTTTTCTTTCAAAGTATGAACTTAAAAAGAATATAAAATTGGGATAATCTGTAACAATCTTAATTCAAAAACATAAAATGAAAGAACTCATTTTTATAGGGAAAAATCCATTACATGATTTCTGCTTTAAAAAACTCATCAGAAACTGTATTTAGTTTTTAAAAAATATTTTTTAATGCAAAAATTTACTTCTAATTTTATAAAATTTCATTTTCAATATACTTTATAGACATATCAGTGGTACATTATGTTAAGATTTTGAATTTAAGTCATTAATAAAGAAAAAAAATAAATATATTTTAATGGGTGTTACAAAGTCCATATACTATAAATAACCAAGAAAATGAAAACCTGTATCCTAATGTTCTTGAAACCTCAATACAGTTTGAATAAATGTAAGAAAAGAATTTTTTTTCTCTATAATAATTTGAGATTACATGCCTAAATGATAGTCATAAGGAATCTTTCATGATTCCTCACCCCACACATTCTTCACAGGACTGCTTGAATATCCTTATAACATGGCATCTGCCTTTCTCCAAAATGATTGATTCAAGAGAGGGCAAGGCTTGACCTAATTTCTGAAGTCAAACACTGTAATTTCCACAATAATTCATTGGCTACACAGATCATCCTGTTCAGTGTGGGAAGGAGACACCTGAAGTTGTGAATACTAGGAGGCAGGAATATTCTGAGGGCAACCTTGGAGGTGGACTAGCACATGAGCACTTCAGTTCCTGAGATGATTAACGTTAATGTGTCAATTTGACTAGGTTATGAGTCTCATGGTTTGGCTGACATTGTAATCAGTTCCCATTTTGTGATCTGTTGTGAGCAAGCAGCAAATCAGTTGGAAGGGGAATTTCCTTGGAGGTGAGGCCCAGATCCTGTACACATATATGGATGTTCTGGCAAAACTCTCTGCTGCTCTTCACCCTGCAATCTTCTCATTATCTGGCTTTGAGTTCTTGGGATGCAAGCCAACAGAGATCTCCAGTCTGTCACTTGACCTGCAGATTTTGGGTTCATAAGCCCCTGCTACCACATGAACAAGCAAAGGTTTTCAGGCTGTCATCTGATCCACGGATTTGGGAATTGCCAACCCCATGATTGTGAGGCTTTTGTTCACAATTATGTGAGCCAGTTTCTTGAAGTAAATTTCTCTATATTTATGTCTATATAGACTTCACTGGTTTTCCTCCTCTAGAGAAATCCAACTTAAAAAAAAAAAAACCCCGTTGCTGTTGAGTCAATTCCAACTCATGGCAGCTCTATAGAACAGCGTAGAACCGCCCCATAGAATTTCCAAGTAGCGGCCAGTGGATTTGAACTGCCGGCCTTTTGGTTAGCAGCCGAGCCCTTAACCACTGCACCACTAGGGCTCTAGAGAACTCAGACTAAGACAATCCTTTAATTAAATCTTAAATCAGAGTTTTGATGAGGGTCTGCATTAATGAGTTAGTGAAGGAGTGAAAAAGAAAGAATGGCTGATAAAAAATGTATTGCATAAATGAAATCATCAAAACTTAGAGAATAATTGGTTTGGGAATGGGACTAGAGAGAAAAAACCAAAACAAAAGCAACCTTGGAGGTAGTTGATACGTGAGGAAAATATCTAGGCAAATGAACATTTTTAGTTCATCCATTCGTTAATTTATTCAATTATTCAACAAATATTTATGGATAGTTTATTATGTTCAGGAGTCCCTGGGAAGATCAAATGGTTAAGTGTAGGACTACTAACCAAAAACTTGGTAGTTCAAACCTACCCAGAAGGGTCTCGGAAGACAGACCTGGTAATTTGTTCCTGAAGTGCCTTGAAAAGGCTTTGAAAGCTCCATGGAGTAGTTCTACACCACACGTGTGGGTCACTGTAAGTCAGGATCAACTTGACAGCAACTAACAACAACAATATAAAAAAAAAAAAAACAATATATTATGTTAAAAAAAAAAAGTTGGGCTAGCTGATGAAGACATATTCTTTTTAAAAAATGTGTATTCTTTGCTTTCATGGAGCTTACTTTCTAGTAGGGAATATAAAAATCAGACATATGCTCTATAATCTATTACCTTAAAAAATGCCTTCTCATGATCCAACATTCTCTTTTAGAACCAGTCTAATATGCCTGCTTTCTTATATAGCAGAACTCTCAAATATGTTGTCTGTACTTGCTCTATTCACTTTTTTACCTATCACTTTTTCTCGACTTGTTTTAGTCAAATTTCTACTTCCATCTATCTAACTTGAAATGCTCTTGTCAGATAACAAAATGGCTTTCTTTTTGCTTAAATCAATTGTCTTACTTCCCGTCTCGGTAAATTTGAAACACTTCTGAAAATACTGTCATTCTTGACTTCCATCACATTTTCATTATGTTTCTCCTATTTCACTAGCTGTTTCTTTTCGATTCTCTTTGCTGGCTCTTCCTCCTACTCTTGACCTTCAAATAATAAATCACCCATTGTTAGGTGCCATTGAGTCAATTCTGACTCATAGTGACCCTGTGCACAACAGAACAAAACACTGCCTGGTGCTGTGCCATCCTCGTAACCGTTCCTATGTTTGAGCCCATTGCTGCAGCCACTGTATCAACCTACCTCATTGAAGGTCTTCCTCTTTATCACTGACCCTCTACTTTACAAAGTACCATGTTCTTCTCCAGGGACTGGTCCCTCTTGTAACATGTCCAAAGTATGTGAGACAAAGTCTCACCATCCTAGCTTCTGAGGAGTGTTCTGACTGTATTTCTTCCAAGACAGATTTGATCGTTCTTCTGGCAGTCCATGGTATATTCAATGCTCTTCACCAGCACCATAATTCAAAGATATCAATTCTTCTTCGATCTTATTATATAGTCACATTTTTATCTCTATGTTTTCTAAAGTAGCTTCTACTCTCTTATTACTCCTAAACATATCTTTGATTAAAACTTTTCCCCATAACCTAGGTTTGTACATGCAATTGCCTACTTGTCTCCTCCACAATAATGTCTAATAATCATCTTACACTTAACAAAATCAAAACAGATACAGTAATAATAACTTCTACCCCAAACCTGGTTTTACTATACAGTCTTCCTCAACTCTGTGTACTACAGTATCATGCATTGGCTTCTCAAAATAAAATCATACTTGATTTGTTGACACCATTCACAAACTGATCCAATACATCAACAAGTTTGATCAGCATCACATCAAAAAATATACCCTAAAACCTGAGCATTTCTTTCTATGTGCCTCTTTCCACTTTAATGAAAGCTGTACTCATAAATATTAATGCTACCGAAAAGTTGTGCTGATTCCTCTGTTTGCACGTTTACCTTCCTAAAAAAAAAATCATGTCACTCCCTAGCTTAAAGATGCTCCCTCCAGTTACTTACAACTATTGTTCAAATGAAATTCAAACTCTTCACCAGGATCTACAGTTTCCCATATGGTCTACCCCCACCTACTTCTTCTCTCTTTTATGTATCCCTCTTCTTGCTATGGCTCAGAAACACTGAACTCTTTTTTGTTCTTTGAATAGGTAAATAGTTTTTCATATTTAAATCCACTGCACTTGCTTTTCCAGATACTTGCATGGATGATTCTGTGTAAGTAAGATTTTACCTCAAATTTCCCCTTTCTATCTAACATATGTGTCTGATTCTTCCCAATCACTTTCAGTCACACAACATGTCCTATTTTCTTTATAACACAACTATGAAAATATTTTACTTCTACTTGTTGTTTACTTTTTTTTTTTTCTTTATACTCCAAATTAGCATGTAAGCTCAATGACAGCAGAACTTCCTCTGGTTTATTCACAACACTTACACATGTCTAACACACTGTAAAAACACAATGACTATTTGTTGAGAGACTAAAATGTTTTCTTTGCAGCATTTTTAGCATTTAGGTATAGATCTTTTTTCCTTTGTATCTCACTTTTCAAGAAGTACAGTTCTAAACTTATTAAACTCATGGTGTATTAATGAAATTGCATTTAACATTAGCCTCATATATTGCCTTCTTTTAAGAAATGCATCAAAACACCATATATGAATAATCAATATTTTTGCACTTCATTAGTAAGGAGTAATATAAAGTTTACATATATCGATACGAAGTATAGTTAGTGACTAGAACATGATCTTTGGAATCAAAAAGGCTTGCATTTTAATAATAATTGTCTTGTTCTCTGGCTTCATGGCTTTTAAAAAATTTTACCTAATATTTTTAATCTTCAGTTTACTTAGTTATAAAATGGGAATGATTATAATTATAGTTGTCTAATTTATAAGTTCTCCTATGCAATAAATTTGATAATGTATATACATAGGGTCACTAAGAGTCAAAATCAACTCAACAGCACTGGGTTTGGTTTGGTTTTATATAAAGCACTTGGCAAGGTGCCTGACAGAGTACTCAGACAACAAATTTTTGTAATACTGCTAACATTTTGATGGCTTGAAAATTTAAGTTCTCAACAATCCATAATACAAGAAAACTTATTCTTTAATTGTCATTGTTATCTAGTTGATATATGTCCTTGTTTGTTGTTGTTACTGTTGTCAGGTGCCATCGAGTTAGTTCTGATTCATAGCTACCCCACATACAACAGAATGAAACACTGCCCGATCCTGCACCATCCTCACAATTGTTGTTATGCTTGAGCCCATTGTTGCAGCCCCTGTGTCAATCCATCTTGTTGAGGGTCTTCCTCTTTTTCACCGGCCCTCTACTTAACCAAGCATGATGTCCGTCTCCAGGGACTGATCCCTCCTGATACCATGTCCAAAGAATGGGAGTGGTATTCTCGCCATCCTTGCTTCTAGAGAGCTTTCTGTTTGTACTTTTTCCAAGACAAATTTGTTTGTTCTTTTAGCAGTTCATGGTATATTCAATATCCTTTACCAACATCAAAATTGAAAGGTGTCAATTCTTCAGTCTTCCTTATTCATCGTCCAGCTTTTGCATGCATATGAGGCAATTGAAAACACCATGGCTTGGGTCAGCTGCACCTTAGTCTTCAAGCTGACATCTTTGCAGCAGATCTTTTGCAGGCAGATTTGCCCAATGCAATGTGTCTTGATATCTTGACTGCTGCTTCCATGGGTGTTGATTGTGAGTCCAAGTAAAATAAAATCCTTGTTGTTCTTAGGAGTCGTCAATTTGACATCTGACTTATAGTGACCCTATGTGACAGAGTAGAACTGCCCTATAGGATTTTCTAGACTGTAATCTTTATGGAAGCAGACCACCAGGTCTTTTCTCCCTTGGAGCCACTGGATGGGTTCCAACCACCAACCTTTCGGTTAGCAGCTGAGCACTTACTCATTTGTGCCGACAGGGCTCCAGTTGTAAATAGTTTATACATATCTATATCTTAAATTAACATACACACATATTTTTGTAGTATCTATTACTTATATATCCACTCATTTATTTATCCATGTATCTGTTTTGTCCTCATACTAGAATTTTATATTTATGCCTTACATTTCTTAATATGTCATTAAACACTGTAATATCTGTCTGCCAACAACAACTCAATGGCATCTAGCAACAACAACACTTACAACTATAACGACCACTTTGACATAAGAAAATTCCAGGTTATTTAGTTTCAGATTAAAACCACTCTGGTACACGAATGCCAAATTAGCAAGAAAAAAAAAAAAAAGGATTTCTCTTGAAGTTATCTTGCAAATTTTAAGAATCTGAGGTTGTGGAAAAGACCAGTACTGGTTTTCATAGCAAAAGAAGTGTGAAATTAATGTAAATATATTGGATTATTTCAGAGCTAACCAGTATGTTCATTTTTACTTGCTAAATTATGTCAACACAATGAAATTAGAAATGAAAGCATATAATCAATACCCTAAATTACGAAGATTCAAGCCTGCACCACTGTGATTCCCATATTTCAGTCTCCTCACAGTGCCTACCATCCTGTATTATGTGTGTACAGGAACCCATCCATTATGTTTCCATTCCAGCCTGTTTATCACACCATAGGATGCCATCACTAGGGTCAACAGCCCTGAACAAACTGGCTTTCTATTGTACTTATCTATTTTCTGGTTACTGTTATTGTGTAACAAGCTATCCCCAAATTTAGTTGTTTTAGAAAACAAACATTTAATTATATCATCCAATTCTGTGGGTCAGAATTTTAGGCAGAACTTAGAGCTGGGCTTGGCAATTTTCCCAATCTGGGAAGAATTGGCAAGGGTCATTTTGATATTCGGCTTCATGTCTTGGCTGTCTGGAGAAAAAAAAAAATCACTTCACTCATGTGCCTTGTTTCTGAGTATTAAAGCATGAAGCTTGGGATAAGTTAGGTCCATCTTCTTTACTATATCAATCAAAGCCTCTTTAGAGTTTCTCTAGCAGCATCTTCAGACTACCATGGGAGTTAAGGCTCCAAGGGACCCGGTAAGTAGCTTCAGTACTCTATAGGTTTTAACAAACAACGTTGCTTGCTGCAAGTGAAGAGCACTTGAAGCACTTACTGATGAAGATCAAAGACCACAGCCTTCAGTATGGATTACACTTCAACATAAAAACAACAAAAATCCTTACAATTGGACCAATAAGCAATGTCATGATAAATGGAGAAAAGATTGAGGTTGTCAAGGATTTCATTTTACTTGAATTCACAATCAATGCCCATGGAAGCAGCAGTCAAGAAATCAAAAGACGCATTGGATTGGGCAAATTGGCTGCAAAAGCCCTCTTCAAAGTGTTCGAATGCAAACATGTCACCTTGAAGTCTATGGTGCACCTGACTCAAGCAATGGTGTTTTCAATCACTTCATGTGCATGGGAAAGCTGGACAATAAATAAGGAAAATGAAAGACTTGATGCCTTTGAATTGTGGTGCTGATAAAGAATATTGAATATACCATGGAATGCCAAAAGAAAGAACAAATCTGTTTTGGAAGAAGTATAATCAGAATGTTCCTTAGAAACAAAGATGGCAAGACTACCTCTCACATAATTTAGACATGTTATCAGGAAGGATCAGTCCCTGGAGAAGGATATCATGCTTGGTAAAGTAGACGGTCCCCCATGTGTCTGTCACTTTGTCATACTGTGGGGGCTTGTGTGTTGCTGTGATGCTGGAAGCTATGCCACCAGTATTCAGATACCAGCAGGGTCACCCTTGGAGGACAGGTTTCAGCTGAGCTTCCAGAATAAGACAGACTAGGGAGAAGGACCCAGCAGTCTACTTCTGAAAAGCATTAGCCGTGAAAACATTATGAATAGCAGCAGAACATTGTCTGATATAGTGCTGGAAGATGAGTCCCCAGGTTGGAAGGCACTCAAAAGATGACTGGGGAAGAACTGCTTCCTCAAAGTACAGTCAACCTTTATGACATGGATGCAGTAAAGCTTTCGGGACCTTCATTTGCTGATGTGGCACCACTCAAAATGAGAAGAAACAGCTGCAAACATCCATTAATAATCAGAACCGGGAATGTACTAAGTATGAATCTAGGAAAATTGGAAATTGTCAAAAATGAAATGGAACACATAAACATCGATATCCTACGCATTAGTGAGGTGAAATGGACAGGTATTGGCCACTTTGAATCAGACAATCATATAGTCTACTATGCTGGGAATGACAACTCAAGGAGGAATGGTGTTCATTCACTGTCAAAAAGAACGTTTCAAGATCTATCCTGAAGTACAGTGCTATCAGAGATAGGATAATATCCATACGCCTACAAGAAAGACCAGTTAAGACGACTATTATTCAAATTTACCACTAGGGCCAAAGATGAAGATAGAAGATTTTTATCTGCTGCTGCAGTCTGATATTGATCGAACATGCAGTCAAGATGTGTTGATAATTACTTTGAATGTGAAAGTTGGAAACAAAGAAGAAGCACAGGTAGTTGAGAAGTATGGACTTGGTGATAGAAACAATGCTGGAGGTAGAACGGTAGAATTTTGCAAGACCGACGACTTCTTCATTGCAAATACTTTCTTTCACCAACATAAAGGGCGACTATACACATGGACCTCGCCAGATGGAACACAGAAATCAAATTGACTACATCTGTTGAAAGAGATGATAGAAAAGCTCAATATCATCAGTCAGAAAAGGCCAGGTGCCGACTGTGGAACACACCATCAATTACTCATATGCAAGTGCAAGCTGAAACTGAAGAAAATCAAAGCCCACGAGAGCCAAAATATGACCTTGAGTCTATCCCACCTGAATTTAGAGACCATCTGAAGAACAGATTTGTTGCATTGAACACAAGTGACTGAAGACCAGAGGAGTTGTGGAATGACATCAAGGACATCATTGATGAAGAAAGCAAGAGGACACTGAAAAGACAGGAAAGAAAGAAAAGATCAAGATGGATGTCAGAGGAGACTCTGAAACCTGCTCTTAAGCATCAAGCAGCTAAAGCAAAAGGAAGAATTGCTGAAGTAAAAGGACTGAACAGATTTCAAAAGGCCTCTCGAGAAGACAAAGTAAAGTATTATAATGACTGGTGCAAAGAGCTAGAGATGGAAAACCAAAAGGAAGGAACACCCTCGGTGTTTCTCAAGCTGAAAAAATTGAAGAAAAAATTCAAGCCTCGAGTTGCAATAGTGAAGGATTCCATGGGTAAAATATTAAATGATGCAGGAAGCATCAAAAGAAGATGGAAGGAATACACAAAGTCATTATACCAAAAAGAATTAGTCGATATTCAACCATTTCAAGAAGGGGCATATGATCAGGAACCGATGGTACTGAAGGAAGAAGTCCAAGCTGCTCTGAAGGCATTGGAGAAAAACAAGGCTCCAGGAATTGATGGAATATCAATTGAGATGTTTCAACAAACAGATGCAGCTCAGGCAGTGCTCTTTCGTCTATGCCAAGAAATATGGAAGACAGCTTCCTGGCCAACTGACTGGAAGAGATACATATTTATGCCTATTCCCAAGAAAGGTGACCCAACCTAATGTGGAAATTACAGAACAATATCATTAATATCACATGCAAGCAAAATTCTGCTGAAGATCATTCAAAAACGGCTGCAGCAGTATATCAACAGAGAACTGCCAGAAATTCAGGCTGGTTTCCGAAGAGGACATGGAACCAGGGATATCATTGCTGATGTCGGATGGATCCTGGCTGAAAGCAGAAAATACCAGAAGGATGTTTACCTGTGTTTTATTGACTATGCAAAGGCATTCGACTGTGTAGATCATAACAAACTATGGATAACACTGCAAAGAATGGGAATTCCAGAACACTTAATTGTGCTTATGAGGAACCTTTACATAGATCAAGAGGCAGTTGTTTGGACAGAGCAACTGATTGGTTTAAAGTCAGGAAAGGTGTGCGTCAGGGTTGTGTTCTTTCACCATACCTATTTAATCTGTATGCTGCGCAAATAATACAAGAAGCTGGACTATATGAAGAAGAATGGGGCATCAGGATTGGAGGAAGACTCATTAACAACCTGCGTTATGCAGATGACACAACCTTGCTTGCTGAAAGTGAAGAGGACCTGAAGCACTTACTAATGAAGACCAAGGACCACAGCCTTCATTATGGATTACACCTCAACATAAAGACAACAAAAATCCTCACAACTGGACCAATGAGCAACATCATGATAAATGGAGAAAAGATTGAAGTTGTCAAGGATTTCAATTTACTTGGATCCACAATCAACAGCCATGGAAGCAGCAGTCTAGAAACCAAAAGACACATTGCGTTGGGTAAATCTGCTTCAAAGGACCTCTTCAAAGTGTTGGAGAGCAAAGATGTCATCCTGAAGACTAAGGTATGCCTGACCCAAGCCATGGTATTTTCAATCACATCATATGCATGTGAAAGCTGGACAATGAATAAGGAAGACCGAAGAAGAGTTGACGCCTTTGAATTGTGGTGTTGGCGAAGAATATTAAATCTACCTTTGACTGCCAAAAGAATGAACAAATCTGTCTTGGAGGAAGTGCGGCCAGAATGCTCCTTAGAGGCAAGGATGGCGAGACTGCGTCTTACATACTTTGGACATGTTGTCAGGAGGGATGAGTCCCTGGAGAAGGACATCATGCTTGGCAGAGTACAGGGTCAGCGGAAAAGAGGAAGACCCTCAACGAGGTGGATTGACACAGTGGCTGCAACAATGAGCTCAAGGATAACAATTGTAAGGATGGCTTAGGACTAGGCAGTGTTTCGTTCTGTTGTGCATAGGGTCGCTATGAGTCGGAACAGACTCGACGGCACCTAACAACAACAACAACAACAAAGTAGATGGTCAGTGAAAAAGAGGAAGACCCCCAATGAGATGGATTGACACAGTGGCTGCAACAATGGGCTCAAGAATAGCAACAATTGTGAGGACAGTACAGGACCAGGCAGAGTTTCATTCTGTCATGCGTGGTGTAGCTATGAGTTGGGACCAACTCGATGGCATCTAACAATACAACATAGGTTCTAAATGTGCATTGTGTCATTTTCACCATATTCTTTAATCAAAGTAGTCATAGGCCAGACAAAATTCAAGAGAAAGGAAAATAGTCCCCACTTCTTGATGGGTGGGGTGTCAAAGAATTTGCAACCATCTTTAGTATGTCAGGGGTACTCAATACTGGTAATAATGCATTCCAGTAGCATTCCTTTGACCTTGCAAGCAGCTACTTAAAAAAGCACACTCCCACACTTTCGTTGGTTTTAACGTGGTGTTATGTGGTAAAAAGAAATACCGTATTTCCTTAATCAGGACTTACTAATAGCGTATGTTGTGGCATTTATTTTGCAGGGAATAAGTAACAGAAAATAATGAGTTATGGTTCCTATCATCCAAAACCTTGGTGTACATTTGGGGGAAAGAAAGAGAGAGAGAGAGAGAAACAAAGAAATAAAGAAAGAAGGGAGAGTTTGAGGAAGGAAGTGCTGTGTTATACAGAATAGTATTAAAATCTCTCTGTCACAGATTATACCATTTCAGAGATAACACATCTTTGGGTTTCACATTAGATAATGAAGATTTAATAAAAAAGTAAGGATTTAAAACAGATTTCAACAACAGATGTGATTTAAATAACTGTGTGTAGTAGGAGGAAAAGGAGGTGGAAGAGAGGAGGTACACAGTTCGTCCAGGCTGGGAAACTTTCCTAAGCAAGGACAAGAAGGATTAACATGTAGTGAATGGGAAGGGGATTCCTAACATTGTGAAAATAGTGAATTACTAACTAAAAGGTCCCTGTTTCAAACCCACCCAGAGGTGCCTCTGAAGACAGGCCTGGTGACCTGCTTCTGAAAGGCAGTCTTGGAAACCTTATGGAGCAGATCTACTCTGAACACATGGGGTCACCCTTAGTCAGAATTGACCCAACAGCAATTAATAATAACAATACGGAGAGATGCATTGTGCTATAATAATAGATTTGTTCTGATGAGAAATAAAAAATCAGGTTGGCCTGAAAGAATAAAATTATTTTGTGGGGAACCCATAATATTAATTCAGAAAGAAAATAAAAGAAGCTCAGGCTTCTTTTAAAGAATAGGAAAACAATGGATAGAAATAGGGCTTTAAATATATTGTTGTGCTTAAGCCCACTGTTGCACCTACTGCCTCAGCCCATCTCGCTGAGGTTCTTCCCTTTTTTGCTGACCCTCTACTTTACCAAATGTGATTTCCTTCTCCAGGGACAGGTCCCTCCTGATAACATGAAAACATAGCAAAGACTGCAAGGATGGTGCAGGACCTGGCAGTGTTTTGTTTCATTGCACGTAGGGTTGCTATGAGATGAAAAAGACCTGCTGGCATCTAACAACAACAACAAGGAAGTCATTGTCATTGAAATCTAATTATTTGATTTATTTTTGATAGATTTAAATATCACTTTCTATTCTGTAGTCAGCATATAAAACATTTATGTATGGGAACAAAAATAAACTTCTAAGGAGCCACAAAGTGCTAATAACCTTATTCTTAGGGGAAATAATATGTGACTATTTTCTACTACTCTGAGTGATTGCTTTACTGGAATACACAGTGAAACTCATTTACACAGTGTCCCAAGGAAGGTGGTATTCTTTTGCTGTTTCTTATTGATGGGGATTTAACTCTGCATGTCTGATATTGAGCTGAATAACCCCCGTTGGGATTTGAAAATCCTTTCACAATAGGCGGAATTTTGCTATGCATAGGCTGGGAGAACTAGCATGGGCTCAGGGTAAGGAGATTTAAAAATTGTAGATTTGGGAAAAAAGAAATTGAAGAAAGGATAATAGTATGAGTTATGGTTACTAGTTGTTCTGTATTCAAATATAATGACAATTAATTTACTCATTGCTAAAAGCATAAGGAAGGTTGCAACTATAGTCAGTACAGCTAAAAGGCATTTCAAAGAAAAACTTAATAACTAATGAACTAATGTAGATTGTAATTCAATTTTCACTTGCTGATTTAAAAAATTCGATTTTATGAAGACCACAATATCAATGCAAATCTTGTGTTTTTTTTTCCATATATTTCTCAATTTACATATCTTTATTTTTGTGGTTTACAGCTATAGCTGCTAAACAAAAGGTCAGCAATTGGCACCCACCAGCCAGTCTTTGGAAACTCTATAGGGCAGTTCTACTCTGTCCTATAGGGCCACTATTAATTGGAATCGACTGGACTGCAACAGGGTTTTTGTTTTGTTTTGTTTTTTTGGTTTAGTAATGTTAGTTATCTTTATCTCCCTTCCTTAATTTATAAAATCAATTTTTCTTTCTAACTTAAAGAAAAACCAGAAACTATATTTACTTTTTTTTAAAAAAATCAGGAAAAAATTAAAAAAAAAACAAAACCTTCCTTGCCTTTGCTTCCTATTCCACCAATTCCTGCCATCAGAACAATTATTTTTACTACTATAGTTCCTCGCACACTTTCTAAGATATGTCAGCATAGTAATACATTCCATCATGGCACAACCAACCTGACTTGACCACTTTCTTCTCAGTCATTAATGCAATTAGCCCTATCATTACTGAGCACCTTTAGTTTCCCTTGTGAATACTCCTCTTAGAAAAGATACACTGGTATTTCATGAACATTTTTATTGAAAATTGAAAAAAAAAATTAATTTCCACAGAGATAAAATACTGAACTAGTTGCAATCAGACTGAAGTTATTGTTAGCTAATATTCTGCCATTTACGTTTTTCTCTTATCTGAACATGTCATTCAGTGTTCAGATACCTCCCTTTATAAATGGTGTTGTAGCCATTTGCCATTATTCCAATGAAATTGCTATCCAAAACATTTTAAAAGGAAGATGTTAGTTAAAAGCAAATTGACATAAACATAATAATGTTCTAAATATTGAGTACCATGGAATAAGGGGAATATAGATGTTTCTGTTGTTTGGCAAAGTAAAATATGGGTACATTCTCTATAGATATGCCAAAGTGTTGCCTTGATTTATTAAACATATGTGAAAAAAATTAGCCAATTCTTTCCCCCAGAAAATAATTCACCCATAGCCCAGAAAAAGATAAAATGTATACCTACTACCTACAAATGAAAGCAAACTTATGTGCTTTCATCTCATCTCCAAACTAGTCACATGCTGAACACAAAGCAAGGACAGGTGCGCTTATAATCTCTGAAATAGTGCACTAGAGGTAGGGTCAAGGACTTGTGAATAAACATGGGTGAGGCAATTATTATTGAATTGGACATCACTGCCATCTTTTAGTAGCAGTATGATGCTGTTAGGTGCGGTTGAGTTGGCTCTCAGTCATAGCGACCCTATGTAAAACAGGAGAAAACAATGCCCAGACCTGTGCCATCCTCACAACTGTCATTACGCTTGAGCCCATTGTTGCAGCCTCTGTGTTGATACATCTCATTGAGAGTTTTGCTCTTTTTCGGCAACCCTCTACTTTACCAAGAGAGATATTCTTCTCCAGAGACTGGTCGCTCCTGATCCAAAAAACACCAAACCCACTGCCATTGAGTCGATTCCAACTCATAGTGACCCTATATAGCATGTTGAAAACACATGAGAGGAAGTCTCTCCTTTCTTGCTTCTAAGGAACATTCTGGCTGTACATCTTCCAAGACATCTTCCAACACAGTCCAGGATATATTCAATAATCTTCACCAATACCATAATTCAAAAACATCAATCCTTCTTTGGTCTTTCATATTCATTGTCCAGCTTTCACATGCACATGAGGAAATTGAAAATACCAGGGCTTGGGTCAGGTCCACCTTAGTCCTCAAAGTGATGTCTTTGCCTTTTAATGCTTTACAGAACTCTATTGCAACAAATTTGCTCAATGCAATACTTTGTTTGATTTCTTGACTACTGCTTCCATGGACATTGATATTAGCAAATTAAACATAAATCTGGACTACATAATTTTTAATAAAAAACACTTTTTTTCTTTATAGTGATCGTTAAATTCATAGCCTGATACTATTTTACATCTATCAAATAGTAGCAAAAAGAACTATTTTTTAACCAGAAAATTACCCACTGAGCTAGATGATATAAATAACATATGCTTATTGGCTGGAAATTTCAAGTGTTAGCACTGATTAAAATTTGAAATCTGCCTACTAACTCCATTGATTCTGATGCCAATAAAATGAAATAAAATACATTTACTTTCAAAATTAACAGCTTTCAAAGAAAAAAAAGAAATAGAGTAATAAGTAATAGCATAAAAGCTTTTGTGGAAATGCATTAGAATTACCATCAGTTAATCTGTAAATAATTTAGAATTGGTGGTAAGATAGGTTAAAAATTATTTTTACATTACATGTTAAATAAGCTTTGGGGGAAAATTAATAGAAAACTAAAGGCATCATATATATACTTTACATAAATATATGTAACTTTCTCCAAAGTACTAAGAAGGTTCAAAATGGAATTGACATTTTGGTATTTAAATAAGGACTTTAAGGAGGATTACAACTTTGTCAGCCAAAATAATGGCAACATAATGTAGAACTATGACTTCTGTCATTTAAAATGTAAGAATGACAGGTATTCAAACTTCTAGTTTGTAGAAATGTAGAAGCAAGGGATGATTCATTTGATAAACTGATAACCATTATTCAAAATTATCATGGCAGGTTAGCATACTAAATAAGATGAATGACAGAAAGAGGCATACATTCAAGCTCTATATTTAAACTAAAGTAATGCTATTAGAAAGCTCACTAATTTTATCATTGTACTGTTTTGATAAAAATTTAGTGATAAAAATGTACAGTGCTGATGGTCTAGCATTTGTTGCAGATCTCCAGAAATAAACTAATAAAGAATAGAAGCATAAAGGAAGGAATGCTATTGTTGCCTTCAAGTGTCTGAAGAACTTTCACGATGCACACCCACAAGAAAAGAGACAATGGAAAAGCTATATATCATTAGTCACAACAAGGCCAGGGTCTCCATATGCAAGTTCAAATTGAAACTGAAGAAAATTAAAAGAAATCCACAAGAGCCAAAGCACCACCTTGAGTATATCCCACTAAATTTAGAGACCATCTCAAGAATCTATTTGACACATTGAAAGCTAATGATGGAAAACCAGAAGAGTTGTGGAATGACATCAAGGACAACATACATGAAGAAAGCAAGAGGTCATTAAAAAGATAGGAAAGAAAGAAAAGACCATAATGGATGTCAGAAAAGACTCTGAAACTTGCTCTTAAAAGTTGAGTAGCTAAAGTAAACAAAAGTAGTGATGAATTAAAAGAGCTACGCAGAAGATTTCAAAGGGCAGCTCGAGAAGACAAAGTAAGGTATTATAATGACATGTGCAAAGACCTGGAGGCAGAAAACCAAAAAAGAAGAACACGCTCAACATTTCTCAAGCTGAAAGAACTGAAGAAAAAATTCAAGCCTTGAGTTACAGTATTGAAGGATTCTATGGGGAAAATATTAAACAATGAAGAAAGCATTAAAAGAAGATGGAAGGAATACACAGAGTCACTATATCAAAAATAATTGTTGACATTCAACCGTTTCAAGAGTTAGCATTTGATTATGAACCGATGGTATTGAAGGAAGAAGTCCAAGCTGGACTGAAGGTATTGGCAAAAAACAAGGCTCCAGGAAGTGGTGGAATACCAGTTGAGGTGTTTCAGCAAATGGATGCAGCACTGGAAGTGCTCACTCTTCTATACCAAGAAATTTGGAAGACAGCTACCTGGCCATCCAACTGGATGGGATCCATATCTATGCCTATCCCCAAGAAAGGTGATCCAACCAAATGTGGAAATTATAGAACCGTATAATTAATATCACATGCAAGTAAACTTTTACTGAAGATCATTCAAAAGCTGCTACAGTAATATATTGACAGGGAACTGCCAGAAATTTAAGCCAGACTCAGAAGAGGATGAAGAATGAGGGATATCATTGCTGATATCAGATGGATTCTGGCCAGAAGCAGAGAAAACTAGAAAGATGTTTAGCTGTGTTTTATTGACTATGGTAAGACATTCAACTGTATGGATCATAACAACTTATGGATAACATTGGGAAGAATGGGAATTTGAAAATAGCTAATCATGCTTGGTACCTGTACATAGATCAAGAAGCAGTTGTTCTGACAGATACATTGGCCAATGGAACAGAATCGAGAATCCGCATGTAAATCCATCCACCTACTGACAAGAGTCCAAAGTCCATCAAATGGGGAAAAGACAGTCTTTTTAACAAATGGTGTTGATAAAACTGGATGTCCATCTGCAAAATTGAAACAGGACCCATATGTCAGGCCATATACAAAAACTAATTCAAAATATATCAAAGACCTAAATATAAAGCCAAAAACTATGAAGTTCGTAGAAGAAAAAATAGGATCAATGCTAGAGGCCCTAATACATGGCATTAACAGGATATAAACCACAATCAACAGCACACAAACTCCAGAAGATAAGCTAGGTAACTGGGACCTTCTAAAAATTAAACACTATGATCATCAAAAGATTTCACCAAAAGAGTTAAAAGATAACCTACAGACTGTGAAAAAAAATTTTTTTGGCTATTATAAATCAATCTAATCTCTAGAATCTACAAGAAAATCCAACGCCTCTACAACAAAAACAGAAATAATCCAATTAAAAAATGGGCAAAGAAAATAACAGATGCTTCACCAAAGAAGACATCCAAGCAGCCAAGAGACACATGAGGAAATGCTCACAATCACTAGCCATTAGAAAAATGCAAATCAAAACCACAATAAGATATCATCTCACCCCGGCATTAATGGCAAGAATAAAAAAAAAAAAAATGAGAGGCTGCAGGGAGATTGGAACTCTTATGCAGTGCTAGTGGGAACGCAAAATGATACAGCCATTTTGGAGAACAATATGACACTTAGAAAGTTAGAAGTAGAAATATATGATCCAGCAATCCCATTCCTAGGAATATATCCTAGAGAAATAAGAGTTGTCACACAAACAGACATATCTACACCTGTGTTCATTGCAGCATTGTTCACAGTAGCTAAAAGAGGGAAACAACCTAGATGCCCATCAACAGATGAATGGGTAAACAAACTGTGTGGTACATATACACAACGGAGTAGTACACTAAAATAAAGAACAACAATGAATCTGAGAAGCATCTCATGACATGGATGAATCTGGAAGGCATTATGCTGAGTGAAATAAGTCAATTGCAAAATGACAAATATTGTATGAGACCACTACTGTACTGAAAAAGCTCACACACAAAAAGAAACAATCTTTGATGGTTACGAGGGTTGGGAGGGGTGGGGATGGAAAAGCACTAAATAGATAATAGACAAATGGTATCTTTGGTGAAGGGTAGGACAGTACACAATTCTGGTGAAGCCAGCATATCTTGTACAAGACGAGGTAATGGAAGATCCATAGACACATCTAAACTCCCTGAATTGCTGGGGCGGGCTGTGGAGACAATGGTCTCAGGGAATATCTAGCTCAATTGGCATAAATAGTTTATAATGAAAACGTTCTACATTCTACTTTGGTGAGTAGCATCTGGGGTCTTAAAAGCCTGTGAGCAGCCATCTAGGACACTCCACTGATCTCATCCTTTTGGGAGCAAGGAAGAATGAAGAAAACTAAAGATACAAGAGAAAGATCAGTCCAAAGGACTAGTGGACCACACCTACCATGGCCTCCACCAGACTGAGTTCAGTATGACTAGATGGTGCCTGGCTCTCACCATTGACCACTCTGACAGGGACCACAATAGAGGGTCCTGGACAGAGCTGGAGAAAAACATAGAACAAAATTCTAACTCAAAAAGAAAGACCAGACTTGCTGGCCTGACGGAGACCAGAGAAACACAGAGTATGGTCCCTGAACACCCTTTCAGCTCGGTAATGAAGTCACTCCTGAGGTTCACCTTTCGGCCAAAGATTGGACAGGCCCATAAAAAAAAATGAGACTTAAAGGGCACACCAGCCTTGGGGCAAGGACTAGAAGGCAGGAAGGGCAGGAAAGTCGGTAACAGGAAACCCAAATTTGAGAAAGGAGTGTATTGATATGTCGTGGGGTTAACCAATGTCATAAAAAAAATACGTGTACTGTTTAATGAGAAAATAGTTCTGTAGACATTATCTAAAGTACAATTTAAAAATTTAATTAATTAAAAAAAAGAAGCAGTTGTTCGAACAGAACAAGGAGATACTGTGTGGTTTAAAGTCAGGAAAGTTGTGCATCGGAGTTGTATCCTTCCACCATACTTATTCAGTCTGTATGCTGAACAAATAATCTGAGAAATTGGACAATATGAAGGAGGATGGGGCATCAGGATTGGAGAAGACTCATTAAAAACTTGAGATTTGCAGATGATACAACCTTGCTTGCTAAAAGTGAAGAGAACTTGAAGCAATTACTGATGAAGATTAAAGGCCACAGCCTTCAGTATGGATTATACTGCAATATAAAGAAAACAAATTCCTCACAATCTGGACCAATAAGGAAAGTCATAATAAAGGGAGAAAAGATTGAATTTGGATCTGCAATCAACACCCATGGAAGCAGCAGTCAAGAAATCAAAAGACACATTACATTGGGCAACTCTGCTGTAAAAGACCTCTTTAAAGTGTTGAAAAGCGAAGATGTCACCGTGAAGACTAAGGTGTGCCTGACCCAAGTCATGGTGTTCGCAATCACTTCATGTGCATGCGAAAGCTGAATGAAGAATAAAGAAGACCGAAGAATTGATGCCTTTGAATTGTGATGTTGGCGAAGGATATTGAATGTACCATGAACTGCCAAAAGAACGAACAAATCTGTCTTGGGAGAAGCAAAATCAGAATACTCCTTACAAGCAAGGATGGTAAGACTAATCTCTCATACTTTGGATATGTTATCAGGAGGGATCAGTCCCTGGAGGAAGTCATGCTTGGTAAAGTAGACGGCCAGGGACAAAAGAGAAAGACCTTCAACAAGGTGTATTGACACGATGGCTGCAACAATGGCCTTAGGAATAACAAGAATTGTGAGAATGGCACAGGACCAGTGAGTGTGTCATGCTATTGTACATGGGGTCACTGTGAGTTAGAACTGACTTGGTGGCACCTAACAATGACAACGTTTATTTTGTAAACTTCAACTGAATATATAACGCATATCAGAATTACATAAAGACCAAAATTATGTGAAGACCTGAAGGAGTATTCTGGCTGTACTTCTTCCAAGACAGATTTGTTTGTTCTTTTAGCAGTCCTTGGTGTATTCAACATTCCTCACCAACACGTTAATTCAAAGGCGTCAATTCTTTTTGGTCTTCCTTATTCATTGTCCAGCTTTCATATGCCTTTAAAATAAATAGGTGATCTTAAAAATGTCTTCCAAACACAACCTACAATGATTTTGTCTCTGTTACAGTTTGTCATTAAAAAGAAACCTGGAAACAATTCCCCCAAAATTGTCTATATTAGATACTATGTAAATAAAGATTAATTTAAGTTACCAACAATGTTGAAAAGTACATACTGGGAGATTTTAAACTGTAGGCAATAGTCAAATTAGTCCTCATTGAATTAACTTGGCTTTTTAACTCTAATTATATTTATTTAAATCCTCTCTTATTAGACAGGTTAAATGTGAACAATTTCAGATACTTTTTTTTTTTAATTTTCTCCTACAAAAATTTATACACATATTGTTTTTTGACATTGGTTGCAATCCCCGCAATGTGACAGCACTCTCCTACTTTTCATCCAGGTTTCCTCTGTCCATTCAACAAATTCTTGTCCCTTCCTACCTTCTCATCCTCCTTTTGGATGGGAGCTGCCTATTTGGTCTCCTATGTCTGATTGAACTAAGAAGCCCATTCCTCAAGTATATTATTTTTTGTCCTGTACTCACTCCTGTCTAATCTTTGAAGAGTGGGCTTTCGGAATGGCTTCAGTTCTAGGTTAACAGCACATTCAGGGACCACAGTTTCTGGGGTTCCCCCAGTCTCTATCAGACCATTAAGTCTGGTCTTTTTACGTGAATTAGAGTTGTTGTTCTTAGGTGCCGTCGAGTCGGTTCCGACTCATAGTGACCCTAATGCACAACAGAAGGAAACACTGCCTGGTCCTGCACCATCCTTACAATTGTTGTTATGCTTGAGCCCATTGTTGCAGCCACTGTGTCAATCCACCTCATTGAGGGTCTTCCTCTTTTCCACTGACCCTGTACTCTGCCAAGGATGATGTCCTTCTCCAGGGACTGATCCCTCCTGACAACATGTCCAAAGTATGTAAGACGCAGTCTCCCCATCCTTGCCTCTAAGGAGCATTCTGGCCGCACTTCTTCCAAGACAGATTTGTTCATTCTTTTGGCAGTCGAAGGTAGATTTAATATTCTTCGCCAACACCACAATTCAAAGGCGTCAACTCTTCTTCGGTCTTCCTTATTCATTGTCCAGGTTTCACATGCATATGATGTGATTGAAAATACCATGGCTTGGGTCAGGCATACCTTAGTCTTCAGGATGACATCTTTGCTCTCCAACACTTTGAAGAGGTCCTTTGAAGCAGATTTACCCAACGCAATGTGTCTTTTGGTTTCTAGACTGCTGCTTCCATGGCTGTTGATTGTGGATCCAAGCAAAATGAAATCCTTGACAACTTCAATCTTTTCTCCATTTATCATGATGTTGCTCATTGGTCCAGTTGTGAGGATTTTTGTTTTCTTTATGTTGAGGTGTAATCCATAATGAAGGCTGTGGTCCTTGGTCTTCATTAGTAAGTGCTTCAGGTCCTCTTCCCTTTCAGCAAGCAAGGTTGTTTCATCTGCATAACACAGGTTGTTAATGAGTCTTCCTCTAATCCTAATGCCCCGTTCTTCTTCATACAGTCCAGCTTCTTGTATTATTTGCTCAGCATACAGATTAAATAGGTATGGTGAAAGAATACAATCCTGACGCACACCTTTCCTGACTTTAAACCAATCAGTATCCCCTTGTTCCGTCCGAACAACTGCCTCTTTATCTATGTAAAGGTTCCTCATAAGCACACTTAAGTATTCTGGAATTCCTACTCTTGGCAGTGTTATCCGTAGTTTGTTATGATCCACACAGTCGAATGCCTTTGCATAGTCAATAAAACACAGGTAAACATCCTTCTGGTATTCTCTGCCTTCAGCCAGGGGAAGTAGAGTACTCTTCTACATTTTTCTCCTCCTCTTTTTTTTTTTTTTTTTCTGTCCAGGACCCCTGACAGGGCAGTTATTGGTGGTAGCCAGGCACCATCTTGTTCTTGGTCTCAAGCTGGTGGAGTCTCTGGTTCACAGGTTTTCCTTCTGTCTCTGGGTTTCTTCATTCTCCTTTACTCCAAATGGAATGGGCACTTGAAAGCTTTTAAGACCCCAGACAGCACTCTTCAAACTGGGATGTAGAACATTTTCTTAATAAACTTTGTTATGCCAATTGACCTGGATGTCCCCCAAAACTATGGTCACCAGGCCCTGGCCCCAGTTACTCTGTCCCTCAAAGAGTTTGGATGTGTCCAGGAAACTTCTTAGCTTTTGATTTGTCCAGTTGTGCTGATTTCTCTTGTATTGTATGCTGTCCTCCCCTTCCACAAAGTTGACCCTGTCTACTATCAATTAATGATTTCCCTCCCTGTCACTTCCCACCCTCATGATCAACAAAGAATAGTTTTTTCAGAGTTTAAACTTTTTCTTGAGTTCTTATAATAGTGATCTCATACAATATTTATCCATTCGTGACTAATTTCACTCAGAACAATGCCCTACAGACTCATCCATGTTGAGAGATGTTTCAAGGATTCACCATTGTTCTTTATTGTTGCATAGTATTCCATTGTGTGTATGTACCATAATTTGTTTACCCATTCATCTGTTGATGGGCTTTTACATTGTTTCCATCTTATTGCTATTGTGAATAGTGCTACAATGAACACGAGTGTGCATATGTCTATTCATGTGATGGCTCTTATTTCTCTCCAGCATATTCCTTTAAGAGTGGGATTGCTGGATAATATGGTTTTTCTATTTCTAGCTTTTTAAGGACCGCCAAATCTTTTTCCAAGTGGTTGTACCATTTTACACTTCCACCAGCAGTGCATGAGTTCCAATCTCTCCACAACCTCTCTATCATTCGTTATTTTATGTTTTTTTTTGGATTACTGCCAGCTGTTTTGAGGAGAGATGGCATCTAACTGTAGCTTCGATTTGCATTTCTCTAATGTCTAATGATCATAAGATTTCTTCATGTGTCTGTTAGCCACCTGAATGCCTTCTTTGGTGAAGTGTCCATATCCTTTGCCCATTTTTTAATTGGGTTGTCTTTTTGTTGTTGAGATGTTACATTACCTTGTAGATTTTAGAGATTAGACCCTTACCGGATATGTCATAGCCAAAAATTTTATCCCAGTCTATAGGTTCTCTGTTTACTCTTTTGGTGAAGTCTCTTGATTGTTAGGAGCTCCACGTTATCTAGTTTCTCTTCTGGTGTTTGTGCTTTGTTGATTATTGTTTGTATACTATTTGTGCCACTTATTGGGACTCCCAGTATTGTCCCTGTTTTTTCTTCCATGATCTTTATCCTTTTAGATTTTATATCTAGGTCTTTGATCCATTTTGAGTTAGTCTTTGTATATGGTGTGAGGTATGGGTCTTATTTTTTTTACAGATGGATATCCAGTTATGCCAGCATCATTTGTCTTTTCCCCATTTAATGGACCTTGGGCCTTTGTCAAAAATCTGCTGCTCGATTTTGAATGGATTTACATCTGGGTTCTCAATTCTGTTCCATTGGTATATGTGTCAACCAGTACCAGGCTGTTTTGACTACTGTGGTGGTATAACAGGCTCTAAAATCAGGTAGTGTGAGGCCTCCTACTTTGTTCTTCTTCGATAATGCTTTACTTATCCGAAGCCTCTTCTCTTTATATATGAAGCTGGTGATTTGCTTCTCCATTTCCAAAAAAAAAGAAATGCTGTTGGAATTTGGATCTAGATTGCATTTTATCTGTAGATAACTTTGGGTAGAATTGAAATTTCCACAGTGTTGTGTGTCCCTGTTCATGGGCATTGGTATGATTTTCTGCTACGTAGTTCTCATTTGCTTTCCTGCAGTAGTGTCTTATACTTTTCTTTGTATAGGTCTTTTATGTCTCTGGTTAGATTTATTCCTAAGTACTTTATCTTCTCGGGGTCCATTGTAAATGATATTGATGTGGTGATTTCCTTTTCAAAGTTCTCTTTGCTGGTGTAGAGGAATCCATCTGATTTTTGTATGTTTATCTTGTATTCTGAAATTTTGCTGAAATCTTCTATTAGTTCAGTAGTTTACTTGTGGATTCTTTGGAGTTTTCTATGTATAAAATCATATCATCTGAAAATAAGGATACTTTTACTTCTTTCTTACCAATTTGGATGACTGTTATTTCTTTCACTTGCCTTATTTTTATGACTAGAACATCCAGCACAATACTGAATAAGATTGGTGATAAAGGGCACCCTTGTCTGGTTCCCGTTCTCGAGGAGAATGCTTTCAGTGTCTCTCTGTTTAGAATGATTTTGTTGATCTCTTCAAAAAAACCAGCTTTTGGTCTTAACTCTTTCCATTGTTTTTCTGTTCTCTATTTCATTTAATTCTGCTCTAATTTCTATTATTTGCTTTCTTCTTGTTCCCTAGAGCTTCTTTTGCTGCTCTCTTTCTATTTGATCAAGTTGTAGGGATAATTCTTTGATTTCGGCCATTTCTTCTTATTGTATATGTGCATTTGTTGGTATAAATTGACCTCTGAGCACTGCTTTTGCTGTGTCCCAAAGGTTCTGGTAGGAAGTGTTTTCATTCTCATTGGATTCTTTGAATTTCTTTATTCCATCCTTAAAGTCTCCTATAATCCAGTCTTTTTTGAGCAGGGTGTTGTTCACTTTCCAAATGTTTGATTTTTTTCCTCTGCTTTCTCTGTTATTGATTTCCACTTTTATGACCTTATGGTCAGAGAAGATGCTTTGTAATATTTCAATGTTTTGGATTCTGCTAAGGCTTGCTTTATGACCTAATATATGGTCTACTCTAGAGAATGTTCCATGTGCACTAGAAAAGAAAGTATACTTGGCTGCTGTTGGGTGGAGTGTTCTGTATATGTCTTTGAGTTCAAGTTGTTTGATTGTGGCATTTAGATCTTCCATGTCTTTATTGAGCTTTTTTCTGGATGTCCTGTCCTTTAGAGAAAGTGGTGTGTTGAAGTCTCCTACTATTATTGTGGAGCTGTCTATCTCACTCTTTGATGCTGATAGTTTGTTTCACATATCTTGCAGCACTGTCACTGCATGCATAAATATTTAATATGGTTATATCCTCTTGGTATGTTGTCCCTTTAATCATTACATAGTGTCTTTCCTTATCCTTTGTGGTGGATTTAACTTTAAGTCTATTTCATCAGAAATTAATATTGCTACTCCTGCTCTTTTTTGATTGTTGTTTGCTTGATATATTTTTTTTTCCATCCTTTGAGTTTTAGTTTGTTTGTGTTTCTAAGTCTAAGGTATGTCTCTTATAGGCAACATATAGACGGATCGTGTTTTTTTAATCCATTCTGCCACTGTCTCTTTATTGGTGCATTTAGTCCATTTACATTCAGGGTAATTATTGATAGGTTTGAGTTTAGTGCTCTCATCTTGATGTCTTTGTGTGTGTGTGTGTTGTTGACAGTTTCTTTGTGCCACTTAATTTTCTGTGCTGTCATTTTCCTTATATTTTCTTTTCATCTTTTGCATTATTGTTGATTTTGTATTTTCAGAGTCTTTATGTTTTTCTCATTTTTTATTTTGCTGTGTAGGATTGTCAGTTTCCTTTGCAGTTACCTTAATATTTACCCCTATTTTTCTAACTTTAAACCAAACTTTTATTTCTTTATATTGCCTTGACTTCCTGTGGATATGAAAGATCTATGACAATGTCTTTTAATCCCTCTCTTTTGATTTAATGTTGTCATCTTTCACATAATGACATCTTTGTTTCCTTGTTTTGATCATTTTAGCTTTGATTTATTTTTGTGACTTCCCTATATGGGTTGATATCTGGTTGCTCTCTCCTGTGTTCTAGTCTTGGGTTTTATCTGATGTTAATGATTTTCTAACCGGAGGACTCCCTTTAATATTTACATATTTTATGTTTGAATTTTGCAATTTCCCTAAACTTCTGTTTATCTGGAAATGTCCTAATTTTTCTTTCATATTTGAGAGACAGTTTTGCTGGGTATATAATTGTTGACTGGCAATTTTTTTTCCTTCAAGGCTTTATATATGTCATTCCATTGCCTTCTTGCCTGTATAGTTTCTGCTGAGTAGTCCTAGCTTATTCTCATTGACTGTCTTTGTAAGCGACTTTTTATTTATTCCTAGCCAGTCTTAAAATTCTTTTATCTTTGGTTTTAGCAAGTTTGATTATAATATATCTTGGTGACTTTCTTCTGGGGTCTACCTTGTGTGGGGTCCAATGAGCATCTTGGATAGATATCTTTTCATCTTTCACAATATCAGGGAAATTTACTGCCAACAGATCTGCAACAATACTCTCTATATTTTCTTTATTCCTCCTGTTGTGGTGCTCCAATCACTCATAGGTTATTTTGCTTGATAGAGTCCTATATAATTCTTAGCGTTTCTTCATTTTTTTTTAATTCTTTTATCTGATTTTTCCTCAAATATATAGGTACCAAGGGCTTTATCTTCAATCTCATTAATTCTTACTTCCATTTGCTCAATTCTTCTCCTCTAACTTTCTAACTTTCTTTTGGAAAGCCTGGTGGTGTAGTGGTTAAGTGCTACAGCTGCTAACCAAAGGGTCGGCAGTTCAAATCCACCAGGCGCTCCTTGGAAACTCTGTGGGGCAGTTCTACCCTGTCTTATAGGGTCGCTATGAGTCGCAATCGACTCAACGGCACTGGTTTAACTTTCTATGGAGTTTCTAATTCCTAAATTTTATTGTTAATCTTCTGAATTTCTGTTTGCTGCCTCTTTATGAATTCTTGCAATCTATTGAATTTGTCATTATGCTCTTTTTTAATCTTCTTAATTTCCACTAATGGCTATGCATTTCTTCACTTGTTCTACCTTTTGTCTGATCTCCTTCCTATATCTTGAAGAGTTCTATATATTAATATTTTGTATTCTACCTCTGGTAGTTATAGGAAGTTCTCTTTATCTGGAAGATTTCTTGATTCTCTGTTTTGGGAGCTTGATGGAGCCATCATGGTCTGTCTCTTTATGTGATTTGATATTGACTGTTGTCTCTGAGCCATTGATAAGTCATTATATTTATTTTATGTTTGCTTACTTTGTCCTAGCTTCTTGTTTTGTTTTGTTTTGTTATGCTCAAAAGGCTGGTTGAGTGAGCTAGTTTGATTATTGACACCTTTGAACCTCTAACATCCTGTCACCAGGTGGTTAGAGCTGTTATTATGTATGCAAGCCCAGAAGTCCATTTACTCTTCTTGTATGGATTCTGCTCAGGTGTCCAGGTAGTCGGTCACCAAGTGTGTGGTTCAGGCTCTTACTTACAGTCTTAGACTAGCAGGGGCGATTGGTGTAGGCACAGGTATCTGGTTGCAGTAGGGGGCCATGCACTGAGCAAGGCAGAGGACCGACAACAGCCCCTGAGTGTGTGTGAGGAAAGAGTCTAGGGCACCTATGTGAGTGAATTTTGCAGCCAGACTGTGGGCACCCAGTGCTGTTGGCTGTAAGCGCTGGGAAACACCACTTCTCCTTGGTCCTCTGTCGAGGGTTGCTAGGTGGTGTGGGTAAAGCCACCAGTCCTCAGGCCCCTGATGTGGGTAGGTGAGGACCCTGTTTAATAGGCAGCATGGCGTCAAACTTCATGAACCTACCTCTCCACCACATAGCTGAAACAGTCGAAGTTAGCCTTCAGGTATATACCCTGTTGTACTATGCTAACGAGGGCCTGTGCTGTTGACATGGGCCCACATGGGTCTATGCAGGAGTGAAAGGCATTCAAAGTCCATGGGCCATTTATGCCTGTGCCTAGGCAAAGGCACTGTTTCTGCCTTGAATTCCCAGCTTAGGGGAGCTGGCAGATTATTTTTCCCCCATGTTTGTTAATTTGTTGTTTCTCTGAGGTAGGGTGGATGGCTCAGAGCATGTGACAGGTCCTACTTCCAGCCCAGGGGAAGCGGCTATCACCAAAGCTGGCTTGGAACATGGTGCAGAGTGGGAAGGGGTCAGTTAAATGGGAGAGAGTTTTTTCCAAAGGGGTGTTTTTTGGTCTGCACGTTAGATTAGATGAAAGTACTTATCTTTTGCTGAGAGGGCCAATTTCCACTGGTTCTGGTGGTGAGTGAACTCTCTGCTGCTCAGTATCTCCCAATGTGGACAAAGGATTTCAAACACTACTGCTTGCCTCACCATGCTCTTGCCAGGGGATTCGGCCTGTGGGGTGCCAGCTCCCGCCTGATCAGTTCCAGCAACTCCTTGCTTCTGAACTGTCTCTCCCTCCCCCGTTGCTCAGTACAATTCCTCAACTTTGCCTTTGATGTTCAGTTCTCCTAGATTGTCATATATAATCGAGTCTTTTGGTTTTCTGGTCCTTGTTGTAAGAGGGACCACCAGAAGCATCTGACTACTCTGCCATCTTGGCCCCACCTCTTGACCTGCTTCTTTATGTGATTTGGTATTGACTGTTGCCTTGAGTCATCAATAAGTTATTATATTTATTTATTATATGTTTGTTTACATGTCCTAACATTCTGTTTTGTTTTATTTTGATATACCCAAGTAGGCTGGGCATGTGCATTACTTTGATTATTGGTGTCTTTGAAGCTCTCATGTCCTTCCTCCAGGTGGTCATAACAGGTACTAGGTGTATGAGCCTAAGAGTCTGTTCACTTTTCTTGTGTGGGTGCAGCACCTGTGTCCAGGTCGTCAGTCACCGAGTATGTAACGTAGCCTCTCACCTACAGTCCTAGATGGGCAGAGCTGCGTAGGAGTGTTCAGATTAGGCCCAGGTATCTGGCTGTAGTAGGGGGCAATGTGTAGAGCAAGGCAGGGCGTCGACAGTTGCCCCTGGGTGCCTGGGTGGAGGGCATGCCCCTGGCCCCTAGAACACATACTGCTGGGATATTGCAACTGATCCTTTTGCACACAGTGATGTTGGCTGCAGGGACTGGGAGACACCACTTATTCTCAGACCCTTGTCATGGGTGGCTATATGGAGTGGGTGGTACTGCTAGTCCTCAGGCCCCTGGTGTGGGTGGATGAGGCCTCTGCTTAAGGGGCAGGGCCATGTGAAATATCACAAATCTGCTGCTCCATCTTAGCTGCTGCATTTGAAAATGGGCTTCAGGTGTATGCCCTGCTGCTTTATGTTAAAGTGGGCATGTAGTGTTGAATCAACCCACATAGGTCTAGGTGGGATGAAGGGCTCTGCAAGTCTGTGGACCCCTACGTCAGTGGCAGGGCAAAGGGGCAGAGCCTCCCTGCCTGGCCTGAGTTCCTACCTTAGGGGGTGTGGTGCTTTTTAAAGCCACGAGGCTAGTATGAGTGCAGATAGCCCTGAGTTCCCAGCTTAGGGGGCTTGGTTGTTGTTGAATATTGCTGGGGTGGTATTGGAGCAAAGCAGCGTGAGGGGTGGGTGAGGGGAAAGAAGCACTTCTCCACTGTGAAACTCTGGTAGGGGGAGAGGCTGTTTTACCTGCATGGTAGTTTAAATGCTTGCACTTAAATTTTGTAGGTGCAGCATTTCTTCCACCGAGCTCTGGAGGCATGTACAGACTCACCACCACCTGGCCTCACCCAGTGTGGTAAAACATGCCCTGAACACTACTGCTCACCTCAGCTTGCATGCCCTAGCTGACCCAGATAGGGGGGTGCCAGCAACCTCACAGCTGGCACTTCTCCACTGCTTTGAATTGTCTCTCCTTCCCCCTGCCACTCAGTCTAATTCTTCAGCATTGTCTTAGATGGTCAGGGCCTTTAGATTGTCATACATAATCAGTTCACTTGTTTTTTCAGGTCTTCGTTGTAAGAGGGATGACAGGAAGTGTCTGACTATTCCACCATCTTGGCCCCACCTCAATAATATATATATATATTTTTTAATAAAATGAGAAGGCAGGTGTTTGAGGTATGAATTCAACAACCAAATAAATTGGTAAGATTTGTGTCAGCTTAATATAATAGGTGCAAAGGAAAATAATAATTTTAGACAATTGTTTCACTAGATGTCAATTACTTAAATATTTACAAAAATTTACCTTATGTGTAAAGAATCATCATGTCATACTAACATTATGCCAACACTAGCACTTACGTTCTTTTTATTCAAGTGGAAATTTTCATAACACAGTATGTTTGATAACTCTGTAACTTTCTCTTTCATTATTTTTCCCTTTGTAACTTTTGTCAATTAAGGTTTACTGAGGCTGTTTTGATCCAATTAGTTTCCTTTCTTTCAAAACTATTTTTTTGTCTCTCTATCTTCAATTTTCTACCATTTCCCTCGTTACCTAATACTTAATCAATAACTACTTTGTCATTCATTTATTCATTCAATAAAAATTTGCTGGGTGCCAATAACATAACACAAAATGTACCAGGCTTTGGGAATAAGGGATATCTAAGATATGGCTTCTGAGCTCAGACAAGTATGGAATTCAGAAAATAAAATCAATGATTAATAGGGAGCTTGTTATACAGCACTGGATGTTGTAGAAAAACAGAATCAGAGACCCAAAGGGAGGCATGTATTTTTTAAAAAACTTTTTTTTTTTTTTTTTTTTAAAGAAAGGCTGCTTGTGAAGGTAAGAATAAGACCAAGAATAAGACCAGGAAAGGGTAGAAATGATTTTTCTGCAAAGTGGAACAGTGCACTTAAGAACTAAAAAGCTCAAGAAAGTATTGGACTTTTGGCAGAGCTACTCATAGGTATAACAGGCCTGAGATGAAGGTGAAATTGGGCAGAAAAGAACACGATAGGTTTCTGCTTTGGGGTTTGATCTCAGTCCTGAAGAAAATAAGGAGGCACTGAAGTGTTTTAAATAGCAGAACAATGTGAACAGACTTACATTTTAAAAAGATCTAAAATCTGACTAAGCATTTAAAATAGATCGAATGGAGGCAAGAACAGCAGAGTCCTAGGGACTAGATAAGAAAGTGTTAGAGAACCAGAAAGAAAAAAAAAATGACCAGGGTCAGAAAGATGGACCAAAAGAGATTAAAAAGTATTTAGATTTTAATATCAAAACATGGATATAAATTGGGTGTGAGAGAAGAAGTTAAAGAAAAGAAAATACATTCTTGGGCACAAGTCACTTAGTAGATAGCAACATCATTGACTACCCTAGAAAGTACAAGAAGTGGAGCATTTTGGCTGTTACACTAAAAGGGTAGGAGGCCAGGTATTTTGAGTTGCATAAAAGATTGTTCAACTAGAGGCAACTGTTGACATTCAGGTAGAAAGGCCCAGTTAGCTAAAATTTTCTGAACATTTAAAGAGAAGTTTGCTTATGTAATTTGGTGACATAAAGGCTTACTTGGTGAGTGGAAATCTTGAATATGGATGAGCTAATCAAAGAAGGTAATTTTAATTAAGAAAAGAAGAGAAGAGAAATTGAAGTGAATATCAAAAATGTGGCACGGGAAGGCAATAAATAGAGATGAAAATTGAACTAGTAAAGATAAGGAATAACTGGTGGAAAACCCCTATTTACACAGAGTTTGTATACATCATATCTGTATTTAAGGAAACAAAGAGCAAAATTAATATTGTGGGGGATAGCAGAAAGCATGATGATTACTGATAGAACAAGGTTGCCAAGAAAGAAGGAAGTCATAAGAATTTCTACACAGACAGGAGTATTTGTTTTAAACAAATGCACTGGCACAATGAGGAAAGAAATTTTACAGGTACAGAAAAAATTAGTTTGGGCAGGAAAATACAGGGAAGTCCTGGGTGATGGTCTCGGGTTTTTTTGAGTGGACGTTTGTGTGTGTGTATGTTTGTGTCTGTCTATCAGGGTGTGAAGTAACAAAGGTGACTTCTAAAACTGACATGGCAGGAGTATGCAAATTTGATCAGAAGAAAATAGTTAAGGATTGGCAGAATTATTGTGGATAATGAGAAATGTAGCTGACCAGGACCCTGCACAAAGATTGGGAGGCAATAAGCAAAAAAACAGCCAAACCCTTTGCCGTTGAGTTGATCCTGGCTCAGAATGACCTTATAGGACAGAGTAGAACTGCCCCATAGAGTTTCCAAGGAGTGCCTGGTGGCAATAATGAACAACAACTGAGACTGGCAATAAGTTGTTGTTGTTGTTAGAGGCCATCCAGTCAGTCCTGACTCATAGTAACCCTATGTACAACAGAAACACTGCCAGCTTCTGTGCCATCCACTCAAAAGTTGTTATGCTCGAGCCAACTGTTGCAGCCTCTGTGTTGATTCATCTCCTTGAGGGTCTTCCTCTTCTTCCCTGACCCTCTACTTTACCAGACATGATGGCCTCCTCCAGGGACTGGTCCCTTCTGATAACATGTCCAAAATACTTGAGATGAAGTCTTGTCATTCTTGCTTCCAAGGAGCATTTTGGTTGTACTTCTTCCAAGACAAATTTGTTCATTCTTCTGGAAGCCCATGGTATATTCAATATCCTTCTCCAATGCCACAATTCGAAGGCATCAATTCTTCTTTGTTCTTCCTTATTCATTGCCCAGTTTTCACATTCTTATGAGATGATTGAAAATATCATGACTTGGGTCAGGCATACCTTACTCCTCAAAGTGATATCTTTGCTTTTTAACAATTTAAAAGAGGTCTTTTGCAGCAGATTTGCCCAACGCAATAGGTCATTTGATTTCTTCACTGCTGGTTCCATGGGTGTTGATCGTGGGTATAAGTAAAATGAATCCATGACAATGTCAATATTTTCTCTGTTTATCATGATGTTACTTATTAGTAGAGTTGTGAGGATTTTTGTTTTCTTTATGTGGAGGTGTAATCCATACTGAAGGCTGTGGTCTTTGATCTTCATCAGTAAGTGCTTCAAGTCCTCTTGGCTTTTCCCAAGTAAAGTTGTGTCATCTGCATATAGCAGGTTGCTAATGAGCCTTCCTTTAATTCTGATGCTACATTTTTCTTGATACTGTCCATCTTCTGGGACTATTTACTCAACGTACAGACTGAATAAGTATGGTGAAATGATACGACCCTGATGTACATCTTTCTTCACTTTAAACCAGGCAGTATCCCTCTGTTCTGTCTGAATTACTCCCTCTTTGTCTATGTACATGCTCCTCATGAGCACAATTAAGTGTTCTGGAATTCTCATTCTTCTCAATTTAGTCCACAAATTGTTATGATCCATGCACTTGAATGCCTTTGTATAGTCAATAAAATACAGGTAAACATCTTTCTTGTATTCTCTGCTTTAGGCCAGGACCCATCTGACATCAGCAATGGTATCCATCCTTCTACGTCCTCTTCTGAATTTGAGGCTTGAATTTCTGGCAGTTCCCTGTTGATGGACTGCTGCAACCACTTTTGAATGATCTTCAGCAAAATTTTACTTGCATGTGGTATTAGGGATATTGTTCAGTAACTTCCATATCCTGTTGGTTCACCTTTCTTTGGAATGGCCAAAATATGGATCTCTTCCAGTGGGTTTGCCAACTGTTCTTCAAATTTCTTGCTTAGACAAAAGGGCACATACAGCACTGCACCAGTTTGCTGAAACATCTCAATTCATATTCCGTCCATTCCTGGAGACTTGTGTTTCATCAATGCCTTCAGTACGACATGAACTTCTACCTTCAGTAACATCAGTTCCTGATTAAATGCCACCTGTTGAAATGTTTGAATGTCGACCAGTTCTTTTCGGTACAGTCACTCTACACTCACGTGTCTGTCAGTTTGTCATACTGTGGGGGCTTGCGTGTTGCTGCGATGCTGGAAACTATGCCACCAATATTCAGATACCAGCAGGGTCACCCATGGAGGACAGGTTTCAGCTGAGCTTCCAGACTAAGACAGACTAGAAAGAAGGACCCGGCAGTCTACTTCTCAAAAGCATAGCCAGTGAAAACCTTATGAATAGCAGCAGAACATAGTCTGATATAGTGCTGGAAGATGAGCCCCCCAGGTTGGAAGGCACTCAAAAGTTGACTGGGGAAGAGCTGCCTCCTCAAAGTAGAGTCGACCTTAATGACGTGGATGGAGTAAAGCTTTCGGGACCTTCATTTGCTGATGTGGCATGACTCAAAATGAGAAGAAACAGCTGCAAACGTCCATTAATAATCAGATCCTGGAATGTATGAAGTATGAATCTAGGAAAATTGGAAATCATCAAAAGTGAAATGGAATGCATAAACATCAATATCCTAGGCATTAGTGAGCTGAAATAAACTGGTATTGGCCATTTTGAATTGGGCAATCATATAGTCTACTATGCTGAGAAAGACAACTCGAAGAGGAATGGTGTTGCATTCACCGTCAAAAAGAATGTTTCAAGATCTATCCTTAAGTACAGTGCTATCAGTGATAGGATAATATCCACACGCCTACCAGGAAGACCAGTTAATACAATTATTATCCAAATTTACACACCAACCACTTAATTGTGCTCATGAGGAAGCTTTACATAGATCAAGAGGCAGTTGTTTGGACAGAACAAGGGGATACTGATTGGTTTAAAGTCAGGAAAGGTGTATGTCAGGGTTGTATTCTTTCACCGTACCTATTTAATCTGTATGCTGAAAAAAAGAAGCTGGACTATAGGAAGAAGAATGGGGCATCAGGATTGGGGGAAGACTCATTAACAACCTGTGTTATAAAGGTGACACAACCTTGCTTGCTGAAAGTGAAGAGGACCTGAAGCACTTACTAATGAAGATCAAAGACCACAACCTTCAGTATGAATTACACCTCAACATAAAGACAACAAAAATCCTCACAACTGGACCAATGAGCAACATCATGATAAATGGAGAAAAGATTGAAGTTGTCAAGGATTTCATTTTACTTGGATCCACAATCAACAGCCATGGAAGCAGCAGTCTAGAAACCAAAAGACACATTGCATTGGGTAAATCTGCTTCAAAGGACCTCTTCAAAGTGTTGAAGAGCAAAGATGTCACCCTGAAGACTAAGGTGCACCTGACCCAAGCCATGGTATTTTCAATCACATCATATGCATGTGAAAGCTGGACAATGAATAAGGAAGACCGAAGAAGAGTTGACGCCTTTGAATTGTGGTGTTGGCAAAGAATATTAAATATACCACGGACTGCCAAAAGAACGAACAAATCTGTCTTGGAAGAAGTGCGGCCAGAACGCTCCTTAGAGGCAAGGATGACGAGACTGCGTTTTAGTTACTTTGGACATGTTGTCAGGAGGGATGAGTCCCTGGAGAAGGACATCATCCTTGGCAGAGTACAGGGTCAGTGGAAAAGAGGAAGACCCTCAACGAGGTGGATTGACACAGTGACTGCAACAATGAGCTCAAGCGTAATGATTGTAAGTATGACGCAGGACAGGGCAGTGTTTTGTTCTGTTGTGCATAGGGTCGCTTTGAGTTGGAACTGACTCGATGGCACCTAACAACAACACAACACAGTCACTCTATGTATTCTTTCCATCTTTTGATGCTTCTTGAGTTGTTCAACATTTTCCTCGTAGAACTAGAGGCTTGAATTTTTTCTTTGGTTCTTTCATCTTGAGAAATGCCAAGTGTGTTCTTCACTTTTGGTTTTCTAACTTCAGGTTTTCACAATTTTGTTTGAATTCTTTACTTCGTCTTCTTGAACCACCATTTGAAATCTTCTGTTTAGCTTTTACTTCATTTCTTGCTTTAGCTACTCTAAAATTCAGAGTAAGTTTCAGACTCTCTTCTGACATCTAAATACCTTTTCTATCTTTCCTGTCTTTTTAATGACCTTTCGCTTCCTTCACGTATGATGCCCTCCCACAACTCATCTGGTCTTTGGCCACTAGTGTTCAATGAATCATATCTGTACTTGATATGGTTTCTACATTCAGGTGACATACACTCAATGTCATACTTTGGCTCTATTTGAACTTGTGTATGTGTAACTGATGATCTGTTACACAGTCACTCTTTGCCGTTTTGTAACTGATAATATTGAGCTTCTCTATTGTCTCTTTTCACAGATGCAGTCCTTTCGATTCCTGTGTATTCAGTCTGGCGAGGTCTATGTGTATAATTGACGCATATGTTGTTGAAAAAATGTATTTGCAATGAAGAATTTGTTGGTCTTACAAATTCTATCATGTGATCTCCAGCATCATTTCTAACAACAAGGCGATTATTTCCAACAACCAATATGTCGTCTTTGTTTTCAACTTTCCTATTTGAATCACTAATAATTATCAATGCATCTTGATTGCATATTTGATCGATTTCATACTGCAGAAGATGTTAAAAATCTTCAGTTTCTTCATCTTTGGCCTTAGTGGTTGGTGAGTAAATTTGAATAATAGAATTTGAATAATAGTCATATTAACTGGTCTTCCTTGTAGGTGTACGAATATCATTCTATCGCTGACAACGTTGTATTTCAGGGCAGAGCTTGAACTGTTCTTTTTGACTATGCATTTGACATTATTCCTCTTCAATTTGTCATTCCCAGCATAGTAGACCATATAATTATCCAATTCAAAATGGCCAGTACCCATCCTTTTCAGTTCACTAATGCCAAGGGTATGGATTTTTAAGCATCCGATTTTTTTTTTTATCAACTTTTATTAAGCTTCAAGTGAACATTTACAAATCCAGTCTGTCACATATAAGTTTACATACATCTTACTCCGTACTCCCACTTGCTCTCCCCTTATTGAGTCAGCCCTTTCAGTCTCTCCTTTCATGACAATTTTGCCAGCTTCCCTCTCTCTCTATCCTCCCATCCCCCCTCCAGACAAGAGTTGCCAACACACTCTCAAGCGACCTCCTGATATAATTAGCTCACTCTTCATCAGCATCTCTCTCCCACCTGCTGACCAATCCCTTTCATGTCTGATGAGTTGTCTTTGGGGATGGTTCCCGTCCTGTGCCAACAGAAGGTCTGGGAAGCATGGCCGCCGGGATTCCTCTAGTCTCAGTCAGACCATTAAGTATGGTCTTTTTATGAGAATTTGGGATCTGCATCCCACTGATCTCCTGTTCCCTCAGGAGTTCTCTGTTGTGCTCCCTGTCAGGGCAGTCATCGATTGTGGCCGGGCACCAAATAGTTCTTCTGGTCTCAGGATGATGTAGGTTTGTGGTTCATGTGGCCCTTTCTGTCTCTTGGGCTCTTAGTTGTTGTGTAACCTTGGTGTTCTTCATTTTCCTTTGCTCCAGGTGGGTTGAGACCATTGATGCATCTTAGATGGCCGCTTGTTAGCATTTAAGACCCCAGACGCCACATTTCAAAGTGGGGTGCAGAATGTTTTCATAGTGGAATTATTTTGCCAATTGACTTAGAAGTCCCCTCAAACCATGTTCCCCAGACCCCAGCCCCTGCTCCGCTGACCTTTGAAGCATTCATTTTATCCTGGAAACTTCTTTGCTTTTGGTCCAGTCCAATTGAGCTGACCTTCCATGTATTGAGTGTTGTCTTTCCCTTCACCCAAAGCAGTTCTTATCTACTGATTAATCAATAAAAAACCCTCTCCCTCCCTCCCTCCCTCCCCGCTTCGTAACCACAAAAGTATGTGTTCTTCTCAGTTTTTACTGTTTCTCAAGATCTTATAATAGTGGTCTTATACAATATTTGTCCTTTTGCCTCTGACTAATTTCGCTCAGCATAATGCCTTCCAGGTTCCTCCATGTTATGAAATGTTTCACAGCTTCGTCACTGTTCTTTATCGATGCGTAGTATTCCATTGTGTGAATATACCACAATTTATTTACCCATTCATCCGTTGATGGACACCTTGGTTGCTTCCAGCTTTTTGCTATTGTAAACAGAGCTGCAATAAACATGGGTGTGCATATATCTGTTTGTGTGAAGGCTCTTGTATCTCTAGGGTATATTCCGAGGAGTGGGATTTCTGGGTTGTATGGTAGTTCTATTTCTAACTGTTTCAGATAACGCCAGATAGATTTCCAAAGTGGTTGTACCATTTTACATTCCCACCAGCAGTGTATGAGAGTTCCAATCTCTCCGCAGCCTCTCCAACATTTATTATTTTGTGTTTTTTGGATTAATGCCAGCCTTGTTGGTGTGAGATGGAATCTCATCGTAGTTTTTATTTGCATTTCTCTAATGGCTAACGATCGAGAGCATTTTCTCATGTATCTGTTGGCTGCCTGAATATCTTCTTTAGTGAAATGTGTGTTCATATCCTTTGCCCACTTCTTGATTGGGTTGTTTGTCTTTTTGTGGTTGAGTTTTGACAGAACCATGTAGATTTTAGAGATCAGGCACTGATCTGAGATGTCATAGCTGAAAATTCTTTCCCAGTCTTTAGGTGGTCTTTTTACTCTTTTGGTGAAGTCTTTAGATGAGCATAGGTGTTTGACTTTTAGGAGCTCCCAGTTATCTGGTTTCTCTTCATCATTTTTGGTAATGTTTTGTATTCTGTTTATGCCTTGTATTAGGGCTCCTAACGTTGTCCCTATTTTTTCTTCCATGGTCTTTATCGTTTTAGTCTTTATGTTTAGGTCTTTGATCCACTTGGAGTTAGTTTTTGTGCATGGTGTGAGGTATGGGTCCTGTTTCATTCTTTTGCAAATGGATATCCAGTTATGCCAGCACCGTTTGTCAAAAAGACTATCTTTTCCCCAATTAACTGACACTGGAACTTTGTCAAATATCAGCTGCTCATATGTGGATGGATTTATATCTGGATTCTCAATTCTGTTCCATTGGTCTATGTGCCTGTTGTTGTACCAGTACCAGGCTGTTTTGACTACTGTGGCTGTATAATAGGTTCTGAAATCAGGTAGAGTGTGGCCTCCCACTTTCTTCTTCTTTTTCAGTAATGCTTTGCTTATCCGGGGGTTCTTTCCCTTCCATATGAAATTGGTGATTTGTTTCTCTATCCCCTTAAAATATGACATTGGAATTTGGATTGGAAGTGCGTTATATGTATAGATGGCTTTTGGTAGAATAGACATTTTTACTATGTTAAGTCTTCCTTTCATGAGCAAGGTATGTTTTTCCACTTAAGTATGTCCTTTTGAATTTCTTGTAGCAGAGCTTTGTAGTTTTCTTTGTATAGGTCTTTTACATCCTTGGTAAGATTTATTCCTAAGTATTTTATCTTCTTGGGGGCTACTGTGAATGGTATTGATTTGGTGATTTCCTCTTCGGTGTTCTTTTTGTTGATGTAGAGGAATCCAAGTGATTTTTGTATGTTTATTTTATAACCTGAGACTCTGCCAAACTCTTCTATTAGTTTCAGTAGTTTTCTGGAGGATTCCTTAGGGTTTTCTGTGTATAAGATCATGTCATCTGCAAATAGTGATAACTTTACTTCCTGCTTGCCAATCTGGATACCCTTTATTTCTTTGTCTAGCCTAATTGCCCTGGCTAGGACTTCAAGTACAATGTTGAATAAGAGTGGTGATAAAGGGCATCCTTGTCTGGTTCCCATTCTCAAGGGAAATGCTTTCAGGTTCTTTCCATTTAGAGTGATATTGGCTGTTGGCTCTGCATAGATGCCCTTTATTATGTTGAGGAATTTTCCTTCAGTTCCTATTTTGGTAAGAGTTTTTATCATAAATGGGTGTTGAACTTTGTCAACTACCTTTTCTGCATCTATTGATACGATCATGTGGTTTTTATCTTCTGTTTTATTTATGTGATGGATTACATTAATGGTTTTTCTGATATTAAACCAGCCTTGCATACCTGGTATAAATCCCACCTGATCATGGTGAATTATTTTTTTGATGTGTTGTTGGATTCTATTGGCTAGAATTTTGTTGAGGATTTTTGCATCTATGTTCATGAGGGATATAGGTCTATAATTTCCTTTTTTTGTAATGTCTTTACCTGGTTTTGGTATCAGGGAGATGGTGGCTTCATAGAATGAGTTGGGTAGTATTCCGTCATTTTCTATGCTTTGAAATACCTTCAGTAGTAGTGGTGTTAACTCTTCTCGGAAAGTTTGGTAGAAGTCTGCAGTGAAGCCGTCCAGGCCAGGGCCTTTTTTTTGTTGGAAGTTTTTTGATTACGGTTTCAATCTCTTTTTTTGTTATGGGTCTATTTAGTTGTTCTACTTCTGAATGTGTTAGTTTAGGTAGGTAGTGTTTTTCCAAGAATTCATCCATTTCTTCTAGGTTTTCAAATTTGTTAGAGTACAATTTTTCATAGTAATCTGAAATGATTGTTTTAATTTCATTTGTTTCTGTTGTGATGTGGTCCTTCTCATTTCTTATTCGGGTTATTTGTTTCCTTGCCTGTATTTCTTTAGTCAGTCTAGCCAACGGTTTATCAATTTTGTTAATTTTTTCAAAGAACCAGCTTTTGGCTTTGTTAATTCTTTCAATTGTTTTTCTGTTCTCTAATTCATTTAGTTCAGCTCTAATTTTTATTATTTGTTTTCTTCTGGTGCCTGATGGGTTCTTTTGTTGCTCACTTTCTATTTGTTCAAGTTGTAGGGACAGTTCTCTGATTTTGGCTCTTTCTTCTTTTTGTATGTGTGCATTTATCGATATAAATTGGCCTCTGAGCACTGCTTTTGCTGTGTCCCAGAGGTTTTGATAGGAAGTATTTTCATTCTCGTTGCATTCTATGAATTTCCTTATTCCCTCCTTGATGTCTTCTATAACCCAGTCTTTTTTCAGGAGGGTATTGTTCAGTTTCCAAGTATTTGATTTCTTTTCCCTACTTTTTCTGTTATTGATTTCTAGTTTTATTGCCTTGTGGTCTGAGAAGATGCTTTGTAATATTTCGATGTTTTGGATTCTGCAAAGGTTTGTTTTATGACCTAATATGTGGTCTTTTCTAGAGAATGTTCCATGTGCGCTAGAAAAAAAAGTATACTTTGCAGCAGTTGGGTGGAGAGTTCTGTATAAGTCAATGAGGTCAAGTTGGTTGATTGTTGTAAGTAGGTCTTCCGTGTCTCTATTGAGCTTCTTACTGGATGTCCTGTCCTTCTCCGAAAGTGGTGTGTTGAAGTCTCCTACTATAATTGTGGAGGTGTCTCTCACTTTTCAATTCTGTTAAAATTTGATTTATGTGTCTTGCAGCCCTGTCATTGGGTGCATAAATATTTAATATGGTTATGTCTTCCTGATCAATTGTCCCTTTTATCATTATATAGTGTCCTTCTTTATCCTTTGTGGTGGATTTAAGTCTAAAGTCTATTTTGTCCGAAATTAATATTGCTACTCCCCCTCTTTTTGCTTATTGTTTGCTTGATATATTTTTTTCCATCCTTTGAGTTTTAGTTTGTTTGTGTCTCTAAGTCTAAGGTGTGTCTCTTGTAGGCAGCATATAGATGGATCATGTTTCTTTATCCAGTCCGTGACTCTCTGTCTCTTTACTGGTGCATTTAGTCCATTTACATTCAGCGTAATTATAGATAAATAAGTTTTTAGTGCTGTCATCTTGATGCCTTTTCATGTGTGTTGTTGGCAATTTCGTTTTTCCACATACTTTTTTGTGCTGAGACGTTTTTCTTAGTAAATTGTGAGATCCTCATTTTCATAGTATTTGACTTTATGTTAGTTGAGTCGTTACGTTTTTCTTGGCTTTTATCTTGAGTTATGGAGTTGTTATACCTTTTTGTGGTTACCTTGTTATTTACCCCTATTTTTCTAAGTAAAAACCTAACTTGTATCATTCTATATCGCCTTGTATCACTCTCCATCTGGCAGTTCAATGCCTCCTGTATTTAGTCCCTCTTTTTGATTATTGTGATCTTTTACCTATTGACTTCCATGTTTCCCTGTTATGTGTATTATTTATTTATATTTATATTTTTTTAATTAATCTTAATTTGTTTGTTTTTGTTCTTTCCCTATTTGAGTTGATACCAGGACATTCTGTTTTGTGACCTTGTATTGTGCTGGTATCTGATATTATTGGTTTTCTGACCAAACAATATCCTTTAGTATTTCTTGTAGCTTTGGTTTGGTTTTTGCAAATTCTCTAAACTTGTGTTTGTCTGTAAATATCTTAATTTCTCCTTCAGATTTCAGAGAGAGTTTTGCTGGATATATGATCCTTGGCTGGCAGTTTTTCTCCTTCAGTGCTCTGTATATTTCGTCCCATTCCCTTCTTGCCTGCATGGTTTCTGCTGAGTAGTCTGAACTTATTCTTATTGATTCTCCCTTGAAGGAAACCTTTCTTTTCTCCCTGGCTGCTTTTAAAATTTTCTCTTTATCTTTGGTTTTGGCAAGTTTGATGATAATATGTCTTGGTGTTTTTCTTTTTGGATCAATCTTAAGTGGGGTTAGATGAGCATCTTGGATAGATATCCTTTCGTCTTTCACGATGTCAGGGAAGTTTTGTGTCAGGAGTTCTTCAACTATTTTCTCTGTGTTTTCAGTCCCCCCTCCCTGTTCTGGGACTCCAATCACTCGCAAGTTATCCTTCTTGATAGAGTCCCACATGATTCTTAGGGTTTCTTCATTTTTTTTAATTCTTTTATCTGATTTTTTTCAGCTATGTTGGTGTTGATTCCCTGGTCCTCCAGATGTTCCAGTCTGCATTCTAATTGCTCGAGTCTGCTCCTCTGACTTCCTATTGCGTTGTCTAATTCTGTAATTTTATTGTTAATCTTTTGGATTTCTACATGCTGTCTCTCTATGGATTCTTGCAACTTATTAATTTTTCCCCTATGTTCTTGAATAATCTTTTTGAGTTCTTCAACAGTTTTATCGGTGTGTTCCTTGGCTTTTTCTGCAGTTTGCCTTATTTCGTTTGTGATGTCTTGAAGCATTCTGTAGATTAGTTTTTTATATTCTGTATCTGATAATTCCAGGATTGTATCTTCATTTGGGAAAGATTTTGATTCTTTTGTTTGGGGGATTGGAGAAGCTGTCGTGGTCTGCTTCTTTATGTGGTTTGATATGGACTGCTGGGAAACTAGTTTTTCCAGAAAAACCGCTGACTGGTACGCTGGTTCCAGGCTCTGCAAACAATCACTGCTTCCCCGTATTTGTTCGTTCTCCATCTCTAAATCTGTGTTTGTTGTTCAGGGTTCGTAGATTGTTATGTATGTGATCGATTCACTTGTTTTTCCGAGTCTTTTTTGCAAGAGGGATCCGCGGTAGCGTCCACCTAGTCCGCCGTCTTGGCCCCGCCTCCCTAAGCATCCCATTTTGTTTTTTTGGTAATTTTTTAAATAATTTTTATTGTGGTTTAAGTGAGTTTACAAATCAAGACAGTCTCTCACATATAAACTTATATACACCTTACTACCCACTTGGGAAACCCTGATGTCTTATTGGTTAAGTGCTATGGCTGCTAACCAAAGTGTCGGCAGTTCAAATCCACCAGAAGCTCCTTGGAAACCCTATGGGGCAGTTCTACTCTGTCCTATAGGGTTGCTATGAGTCAGAATCAACTCGACGGCACTGGGTTTGGTTTGGTTTGGTTTACATACACCCACTTACTCTCCCCTTAATGAGTCAGGCTGCTCCCTCTTTCCAGTCTCTCCTTTCATGACCGTTTTGCCAGTTTTTAATCCCCTCTACCCTCCCATCTCCAGTCCAGACAGGAGATTCCAACATAGTCTCAATTACCCACCTGATGCAAATAGCTCACTCCTCATCAGCATCTCCAACCCATTGTCCAGTCCCTTCCACGTCTGATGAGTTGTCTTCAGGAATGGTTCCTGTCCTGGGCCAACAGAAGGTTTGGGGACCATGAGCACTGGGATTCTTCTAGTCTTAGACCATTAAGTCTGGTATTTTTATGAGAATTTGTGGTCTATCTCCTGCTCCTTCAGGGGTTCTCTGTTGTGTTTCCTGTAAGGACAGTCATCGATTGTGGCTGAGCACCACCTAATTCTTCTGGTCTCAGGATGATGTAGTCTCTAATTCACGTGGCCCTTTCTGTCTCTTGGGCTCAAAATTACCTTGTGACCTTGGTGCTCTTCATTCGTCTTTGATCCAGGTGGGTTGAGACCAATTGATGAACCTTAGATGGCTGCTTGCTAGCGTTTAAGATCCCAGACGCCACTCTTCAAAGTGGGATGCAGAATGTTTTCTTAATAGAATTTATCTTGCCAATTGACCTAGAAGTCCCCTGAAGCCATAGTCCCCAAACCCCTGCCCTTGCTCCGCTGCCCTTCGAAGCAGTTTATTCAGGTAATTACTTTGCTTTTGGTCCAGTCCAGTTGAGCTGACCTCCTCTGTATTGAATGTTGTCTTTCCCTTCACCTAAAGTAGGTCTTATCTACTATCTAATCAGTAAATTACTCTCTCCCACCCTCCCTGCCTCCTTCCTCTCATAACCACAAAAGAATGTGTTCTTCTCAGTTTAAAATATTCCTCAAGATCTTATAATAGTGGTCTTATACGATATTTGCCCTTTTGCATCTGATTTCACTCAGCATAATGCCTTCTGGGTTCCTCCATGTTATGAAATGTTTCACAGATTTATCATTGTTCTTTATTGATGCGTAGTATTCCATTGTATGAGTAAGTATATTATGATTTATTTATTCATTCATTCGTTCATGGACACCTTAGTTGCTTCCAGCTTTTTGCTATTGTAAACAGTGCTGTAATAAACACCGGTGTGCATACATCTGTTCGTGTAAAGGCTCTTATTTCTCTAGGATATATTCCAAGGAGTGGGATTTCTGGGTCGTATGGTAGTTCTATTTCTAGGTTTTAAGGAAACGCCAGATCAATTTCCAAAGTGGTTGTACCATTTGACATTCCCACCAGCAGTGTATAACAGTTCCAATCTCTCCACAGCCTCTCCAGCATTTATTCTTTTGTGTTTTTTGGATTAATGCCAGCCTTCTTGGAGTGAGATGGAATCTAACCGTAGTTATAATTTGCGTTTCTCTAATGGCTAATGATCGAGAGCATTTTCTCATGTATCTGTTAGCTGCCTGAATATGTTCTTTAGTGAAGGGCGTGTTCATATCCTTTGCCCAATTTTTAATTGGGTTTGTCTTTTTGCAGTTGAGTTTTGACAGAATCATATAGATTTTAGAGATCAGGCGCTGGTCGGAGATGTCATAGCTGAAAATTTTTTCCCAGTCTGTTGGTGTTCTTTTTACTCTTTTGGTGAAGTCTTTAGATGAGCACAGGTGTTTGATTTTTAGGAGCTCCCAGTTATCTGGTTTCTCTTCGTCATTTTTAGTAATGTTTTGTATTCCGTTTAAGCCTTGTATTAGGGCTCCTAACGTTGTCCCTATTTTATCTTCCATGATCTTTATTGTTTCAGTCTTTATGTTTAGGTCTTTGATCCACTTGGAGTTAGTTTTTGCACATGGTGTGAGATATTTGTCCTGTTTCATTTTTTTGCAAATGGATATTCAGTTATGCCAGCACCATTTGTTGAAAAGACTATCTTTTCCCCAATTAACTGGCACTAAGCCTTTGTCAAATATCAGCTCCTTATATGTAGATGTGTTTATATCTGGGTTCTCAGTTCTGTTCCATTGGTCTATGTGCCTGTTGTTGTACCAGTACCAGGCTGTTTTGACTACTGTGGCTGTATAGTATGTTCTAAAATTAGGTAGAGTGAGGCCTCCCACTTTCTTCTTCTTTTTCAGTAATGCTTTACTTATCCAGGGCTTCTTTCCCTTCCATATGAGGTTGGTGATTTGTTTCTCCATCACATTAAAAAATGTCGTTGGAATTTGGATCGGAAGTGCATTGTATGTATAGATGGCTTTTGGTAGAATAGACATTTTTACTATGTTAAGTCTTCCTATCCATGAGCAACGTATGTTTTTCCACTTATGTAGATCCCTTTTAGTTTCTTGCAGTAGTACTTTGTAGTTTTTTTGTATAAGCATTTTACATCTTTGGTAAGATTTATTCCTAAATATTTTATCTTCTTGGAGGTTACTGTGAATGTTATTGATTTGGTGATTTCCTCTTCAATGTTCTTTTTGTTGATGTAGAGGAATCCAACTGATTTTTGTATGTTTATCTTGTAACCTGAAACACTGCCGAACTCTTCTATTAGTTTCAGTAGTTTTCTGGAGGATTCCTTAGGGTTTTCTATGTACAAGACCATGTCATGTGCAAATAGAGATAATTTTGCTTCTTCCTTGCCAATCCAGATGCCCTTTATTTCTTTGTCTAGCCTAATTGCTCTGGCTAGGACCTCCAGTACAATGTTGAATAAGAGCGATGATAAAGGGCACCCCTGTCTACTTCCCAATCTCAAGGGAAATGCTTTCAGGCTCTCTCTATTTAGGATAATGTCGGCTGTTGGTTTTGATAAATGTCCTTTATTATGTTGAGGAATTTCCCTTCTATTCCTATTTTGATGAGAGTTTTTATCATGAGTAGGTGTTGGACTTTGTCAAATGCCTTTCTGCATCAATTGATAAGATCATGTGATTTTTGTCTTTTGTTTTATTTATACAGTGGATTACATTAATGGTTTTTCTAATATTGAACCAACCTTATAAATCTCATTTGGTCGTGACGGATTATTTTTTTGATATGTTGTTGAATTCTATTGGCTCGAATTTTGTTGAGAATTTTTGCATCTATGTTCATGAGGGATATAGGTCTGTAATTTTCTTTTTTTGTGGTGTCTTTACCTGGTTTTTGTATCAGGGATATGATGGCTTCATAGAATGAGTTAGGTAGTATTCCATCCTTTTCTATGCTTTGAAATACTTTTAGTAGTAGTGGTGTTAACTGTTCTCTGAAAGTGTGGTAGAACTCTGCAGTGAATACGTCCAGGCCAGGGCCTTTTTTTGTTGGGAGTTTTTTGATTACCTTTTCAATCTCTTTTTTTGTTATGGGTCTATTTAGTTGTTCTACTTCTGATTGTGTTAGTTTAGGTAGGTTATGTTTCTAGGAATTCATCCATTTCTTCTAGGTTTTCAAATTTGGTAGAGTACAATTTTTCATAGTAATCTTATACGATTCTTTTAATTTCAGTTGAGTCTGTTTTAATATGGCCCACCTCGTTTCTTATTTGGGTTATTTGTTTCCTTTCCTGTATTTCTTTAGTCAGTCTGGCCAGTGGTTTATCCATTTTATTGATTTTTTCAAAGAACCAGCTTTTGGCTTTGTTAATTCTTTCAATTGTTTTTCTCTTCTCTAATTCATTTAATTCTGCTCTAATTTTTATTATTTGTTTTTATCTGGAGGCTGATGGATCCTTTTGTTGCTTGCTTTCTATTTGTTCAAGATGTAGGGACAGTTCTCTGATTTTGGCTCTTTCTTCTTTATGTATGTGTGCATTTATCAATATAAATTGACCTCTGAGCACTGCTTTTGCTGTGTCCGAGAGGTTTTGATAGAAAGTGTTTTCATTCTCGTTGCATTCTATGAATTTCTTTATTCCCTCCTTAATGTCTTCTATAACCCAGTCTTTTTTGAGCAGGGTGTTGTTCAGTTTCCAAGTATTTGATTTCTTTTCCCTGATTTGTCTGTTACTGATTTCTACTTCTATGGCATTCTATGAAACATCTGAGAAGATGTTTCATAATATTTCAATGTTTTGGATCCTGCAATGGTTTGTTTTATGACTGAATATGTGATCTATTCTAGAGAATATTCCATGTGCACTAGAAAAAAACTTAACTTGCAGCTGTTGGGTGGAGTGTTCTGTATAAGTCTATGAGGTCAAGTTGGCTGATTGTAGCAATTAGATCTTCCATGTCTCTATTGAGCTTCTTCGTGGAAGTCCTATCCTTCTCCGAAAGTGGTGTGTTGAAGTAGCCTACTATAATTGTGGAGGTGTCTATCTCACTTTTCAGTTCTGCTAAAGTTTGTTTTATGTATCTTGCAGCCCTTTCATTGGGTGCATAAATATTTAATATGGGTATATCTTCTTGGTAAATTTTCCCTTTAATCATTATGTAGTGTCCTTCTTTATCCTTTGTGGTGGATTTAACTTTAAGTCTATATTGTCAGAAATTAATATTGCCACTCCTGCTCTTTTTTGATTGTTGTTTGCTTGATATGTTTTTGGATCCTTTGAGTTTTAGTTTGTTTGTGTCTCTAAGTCTAAGGTGTGTCTCTTGTAGGCAGCATATAGACGGATCATATTTCTTTATCCAGTCTGAGACTCTCTGTCTCTTTATTGGTGCATTTAGTCCATTTACATTCAGCATAATTATAGATAAGTATGAGTTTAGTGCTGTCATTTTGATGCCTTTTTTGTGTGTTGTTGACGATTTCATTTTTCCACTTACTTTTTGTGCTGAGAAGTTTTTAGTTGTAAATTGTATGTTCCTCATTTTCATAGTAGTTGCATTTATTTTTTCTCAGTCGTTATGTTTTTCTTGGTTTTTATTTTGAGTTATGGAATTGTTAGACCTCTTTGTGGTTACCTTAATATTTACCCCGTTTTTCTAAGTAAAACCTAACTTGTATCGTCCTATATCACCTTGTTTTCCTCTCCATATGGAAGATCTATACCTCCTGTATTTAGTCCCTCTTTTTGATTATTGTAATCTTTTACATAATGACTTCAATGATTCCCTGTTTTGAGCATTTTTTTTCTTTTTTAAATTAATCTTATTTTGTTTTTGTGATTTCCCTATTTGAGTTGATATCAGGATGTTCTGTTCTGTGACCTTTTGTTGTGTTGGTATCTGATATTGTTGATTTTCTGACCAATTTCCTGTAGTAATTCTTGTAGCTTTGGTTTGGTTTTTGCAAATTCTCTAAGCTTGTGTTTATCTCTAAATGTCTTAATTTCATCTTCATATTTGAGAAAGAGTTTTGCTGGATATATGATTCTTGGCTGGCAGTTTTTCTCCTTCAGTGCTGTATATATGTCATCCCGTTGCCGTCTTGCCTGTGTGATTTCTGCCAAGTAGTCTGAACTGATTCTTATTGATTCTTCTTTGTAGGTGGTTTTTCGTTTATCCCTTGCTGCTTTTAAAATTTTCTCTTTATCTTTGGTTTTGGCAAGTTTGATGATAATATGCCTTGGTGATTTTCTTTTGGGATCTATCTTGTATGGGGTTTGATGAGCACCTTGGATAGATATCCTTTTTTCTTTCATGATGCCAGGGAAGTTTTCTGCCAATAGATGTTCAACTATTCTCTCTGTGTTTTCTGTTATCCCTCCCTGTTCTGGAACTCCCATGACACACAAGTTATTCTTCTTGATAGAGTCCCATATGATTCTTAGGGTTTCTTCATTTTTTTAAATTCTTTTATCTGATTTTTCTTCAACTATATTGGTGTCAATTGCCTTATCCTCCATCTCGCCCACTCTGCATTCCAATTGGTCGATTCTGCTCCTCTGACTTCCTTCCCATTGAGTTGTCTAATTCTGTAATTTTATTGTTAATCTCTTAGATTTCTGAATGCTCTCTCTCTATGGATTCTTGCAGCCTATTAATTTTTCCACTATCTTCTTGAATAATCTTTTTGATTTCTTCAACTGCTTTATCAGTGTGTTCCTTGGCTTTTTCTGTAGATTGCCTTATTTCATTTCTGAGGTCATCCCTGATGTCTTGAAGCATTCTGTATATTAGTTTTTTATATTCTGTATTGGCAATTCCAAGATTGTATCTTCATTTGGGAAAGATTTTGATTCTTTAATTTGGGGAGTTGTAGAAGCAATCATCGTCTGCTTCTTTATGTGATTTGATATCAACTGCGGTCTCTGTGCCATCTATAAGATATTGTAATGATTTATTTTGTATTTGCTCACTGAGTCTTATCTTCTTGTTTTGTTTTGTTTCAGTATACCCACGTGGGCTACTAGACTGAGCTGCCTTAATTTTTGTAGCCTTTGAAATGCTTATGTCCTATTACCAGCTGGTTTGGGCTGTTACCAGATATATAAGCCTAAGAGTCCATTCACTATTCTTGAATAGAATCAGCTTAGGTGTTCTGATTTTGGGTCACCAAGTGTGTGGTGTATACTGTCACCTATTAAGTTAGAGGAGTAGTGGTGATAGTTGTGTGCACCAGATTCCAGTAGCGGCAAGGGGTCACACTCCAAGGAGGGCAGGATGCTGACAGCCTTCCCCCACGTGCCAGTGAGGCAGGTTTGTCTCTATTCCTAGAGCACTTTGGTGGGTGGGCTCTGCAGCTGTACCTTAGGCACCCAATGTTTGTACCTCTAAAGATTGGTAGGCATCACTATCCTCAGACCCCTTTAGCAGGAGGCTAGGTGGTTTGGGTGGACCCCACCGTGGGTCAGTGAGGGCTCTGTTTAATAGGTAGAGAGGTATCAGACCCGGAAAACTTGTCTTTCTACTGCTCTGCTAAAACAATTACAGTCAGATCTCTATCAGAATTGCCTTTGCATTATAATAGCCACCTTTTTCCCTGTAGAGATGAAAGCCAAAGACTGTGGATTTCATATGCTTGGCTGGAGCTGGTTGTGTATTTTTATTCCAGTTTAGGGAAGTCAGGGATGGATTTTTTGCCCCTGGGTTATTAGTTGCTGCTTCTCTCAGGCCAGAAGAATGGGTTAGGAAACCCCCCCTGTAGAGCACTTCACTCCCTGGCCCAGGAAATTCCAATGTTAATAAAGCCGCCTGGAGCAGAGAGGGGAGGGTTCAGATAGATAGGAGAGAGTAGCAAGTGACAATATAGACAAAGTTACTTATCTTGCTTAGTGCTGACTGTGCCTGTGTGCACTGGATCGGTCGAGATTGCCCCAGAGGGTCCTGTGCTTGCATTGTCTCAGGAAGCCTTGTTCAGCAACTCCGCTCCAGGTCCAAAGCCCAGCGCCAAGTTTTTCTGGCTGGGATTCCACACTCCAGGCTCCAAAACCAATTGCTGCTTCCTGCTGATTTCTCCTCCTGTCAACCACGTCACAGTGCTGCCTGCATGCGCTGGCTGGGTTTCCCCCAAGGTTACTTCAGGGGGCTAGGGCTGTGTCCTGTGCTTGCGCCATCTCAGGAAGTCATGCTCAGCTCCCCTGTGCTTAGCCCAAAGTCCGGTGCCAAGGTTTTCTGACTAGGATGCTGGCTCCAGGTTCCAAAAACAGTCACCGCTTCCCCATGGTTGCTCCTTCTCTTGTCAGCCATGTCAGTGTGCAGCCTGCTTGCATTGGCTGAGTCTCTACCGAGGTTACTCCAGGGGGTTAGGAGTTAGGGCTGTGTCCCGTGCTTGCCCCATCTCAGTAAGCCCAATCACCCTCACCACTCTAGCACCAGGGAACCAAGAGGGCTCAAGGCTGTAGTGCAAGACGTTATTTCCAGAAGTTGCTGCTTCAGGGCACGGCTTTTTGCTCCCCTGTCACTCAGGTCAACTCTTTAGTTCTGTGTTTGATGGTCAGGGTTCGTAGATTGTCATGTATGTGATTGATTTGCTTGTTTTTCCGGGTCTTTGTTGCAAGATGGATCCGCGGTAGTTATACCTAGTCAGCCATCTTGGCCCCGCCTCCCCCATTTTGTTTTTGATGAATTCTAATTTTCCTAGATTCATACTTCATACATTCCACATTCTGATTCTTAACAAACGTTTGCAGCTGTTTCTCTCATTTTGTGTCATGCCACATCTACAAATGAAGTTTCTGAAAGTTTGACTCCTTCCAAGTCACTAAGGTTGACTGTGCTTTGAAGAGGCAGCTCTTCCCCAGTCATATTTTGCATGCCTTCCAATCTGAGAGGGCTCATCTTCCAGCATTATATCAGACAATGTTTGTTGCTACAAGATTTTCACTGGCCAACTTTTCAGAAATAGATCACCTGGTCTTTCTTCCTAGTCTGCCTTAGCCTGGAACTCCACTGAAACCTGTCCACCATGGACGACTCTGCTGATATTTGAAATACTGGTGGCATAGCTTCCAGCATCATAGCAGCAAACAAGCCACGCCAGTACAACAAAATGACAGATGAGCGGTGATGACAATAAGTAGTGTTGCTTATCTCCACAACTGTGTGTTTTCCTCCATGAGCAATCAGAGGTTTAGTGTTGGGGCAGAAGAAGCAAAAAATTGAGTTTATATAGATGGGTGGTTAGAAGTTGGGATCCTTGTAAATGTAGAATATGAAGAAAGCTTAAAGACTAAAAGTGATCTTAATGCATTGGGAAGGACTTAAATCAGAAATGGGCTGATTAATTGTGGGGGAGAAAGAAAGCATTATGGACAGTTTCATGTAGTAAAGAACATGTTTATGCTGAGTAAAAACGGATTTTTAAGGAGTTTCAGTTTAGATCTTCCTCATTCTCTATTTTAGGTTAGTCAGCAAATACTGTCAAATTTTCTCCAAAATATCTCTAATCTTACCACTTCTTTACTGTTTGCACTCTAATTTTCAATCCCATTTTCTCAAAATTATCATGTTTTTAATTGTATATCATTGATGCCAAACCTTTTATACTTAATACGACACTGATTCCCTTCATCCTCTTTTAGTGACAAACTCAAGGCCAACATACCTTTGATCTTACCAGATCAGACCTTTATGTGAACATTATCATCATGACTTTTATTCAATATACTATCTGAACTTCCTTTCCTTGAATGTTAACACCTCCACCTCTGTACTGTACCCACATTGCACTGATCTCCAAGGACTTTTCCTGTAGTATATGCTGATATCAGCACAGAAGCCTTTTACATTCTGAAGCTCTGCATCTGCCTTACATGCTAACAGGTGATCTTTCTTAAAAATGCTTCACCCCAAATCCAACCGCAATAGGCCAGATTGTTTCATTTGCAGCTCTGATTTAGTGATATTTTTATACTACACACCACAGTTTCTCAATGTGCGTTATAGGAATTTTCTAGTTTATTTTTGCTCTGCTTACTTTATAGTAACCAATAGTTGTCTGAGTGTAGTGTTACAAAAAAGTGAATATATACAACACATAAATACATGAAAGTGAAGTACACTTGAGAAAATACGCTTTCTAGAGCACTTAGCTGGTACCCTATTAACCATTTTCCTTTGTGTGGTCAGTATAAATTAAGGCTCCTAGTGATACATCAAAGTGCTTTAGAAGTTAGAATTGATGCCTGTTTTGGATTTCTCACTCACCCACTGTGAATCTTTAACTAAGTCCATAAGCATTTTTCTAAAGGTCTAAATCATTCTCTAAGTGATTAAAAAGGATATTTGTTATTGTTCCACTAGGTTTTTTAATAGTTGGTTAAATGTGTTGGAACCATTTTACTGAAAAATAATTTTTCTGAACCTACACGATTTAACATTATAAGGTCTGATTACCTGTGAGAAATGAACAACCTTTGAATTGGACAAGATTTTGAGTTTAGAGCAAAGGAAAGAAGGGTAGCAAAGTTTCTGGGTTGAATCTGGTCCTAGCTGCCTTGAATAACCAATTATGTAACATTGAGAAAACTTTTCAGTTTCCTGGTTCTCTCTTTCTCTAATTCAAAAATAAATGAATTGCCTATATATGTATCCCCCACACCTCTGTCAGTTTGCCTCACTGTGGAGGTTTGCCTGTGCTATGCTAGCAGTATTCAAATATCAACAGAGCCACCCATGATGGACAGGTTTTGGGGAGCTTCTGGACTGAGACAGACTAGGAAGAAGAAATTGTGGTCTAATTATAAAAAAAAAAAATTAGCTAGTGAAAACCCTACGAGTAGCAGCAGAACATTTTCTGATATAATGCCAGAAGATGAGCTCCTCAGGTTGGAAATCACTCAAAAGATGACTGGGGAAGAGCTGCCTCCTCAAAGTAGAATCAACCTTAGTGACATGGATGGAGTCAATTTGGGGGGCCTTTATTTGCTGATGTGGCATGACTCAAAAAGAAGAAACAGCTAGAAACATTCATTAATAATAGGAACGTAGAATGTAATAATTAAGAATCTAGAAAAATTGGAAATTGCCTAAAATGGAATGGAATGCATAAACATCAGTATCCTAGGCATTAATGAACTGAAATGGATGGGTATTGGCTATTGTGAATCAGACAATCATATGGTCTACTATGCTGGGAAAGACAAATTGAAGAGGAATGATGTCATGTTCATCAACAAAAAGAACATTTCAAGATCTATCCTTATATAAAATGATGTCAGTGATAGGATAATATCCCTATGTCTACCAAAAAGACCAGTTAATACTGTTACCATTCAAATTTATGCACCAAGCACTGAGGTCAAAGATGAAGAAATTGAAGATTTTTACCAACTTCTGCAGTCTGAAACTGATCAAACATGAAAACAAGATGCTTTCATAATTACTGGTGATTAGAATGGGAAAACCGGAAACAAAGCAGGATTGGTTGTTGGAAATGTGGTCATAAACCTCACCAGATGAAATACATAAGAATCAAGTCAACTACATCTGTAGAAAGAGGTGATGGAAAAGCTCAGTATCATCAGTCAGAATTAGGTCAGGGGTTGACTACGGAACAGACCATCAATTGCTATATGCAAGTTCAAGTTGAAATTGAAGAAAATTAGAGCAAGTCCATGAGAGTCAATATATGACCTCGAGCATATCCCACCTGAATTTAAAGACCATCTCAAGAATTGATTCGATGCATTGAATACTAATGACTGAAGAACAGACAAGTTGTGGAATAATATAAAGGACGTCATACATGAAAAGCAAGAGATCATTAAAAAGAAAGAAAAGACCAAAATAGATGTCAAAAGAACTCTGAAACTTACTCTTGAATGTTGAGTAGCTAAAGCAAAGGGAAGAAATGATGAAGTGAAAGAGGTGAACAGAAGATTTCAAATGGCAGCTCGAGAAGGCAAAGTAGTATATCATAATGAAATGTGCTAAGACCTGGAAATAGAAAACTAAAAGGGAAGAAAATGCTCGGCATCTCTTAAGTTGAAAGAATTGAAGAAAAATTCAAGCCCCAAGTTGCAATATTGAAGGATTCTACAGGGAAAATACTAAATGACTGAGGAAGTATCAAAAGAAAATGGAAGGAATACATAGAGTTACCGTACCAAAAATAACTGGTTGATATTCAACCTTTTCAGATCAAGAACCAGTGATACTGAAGAAAGAAGTCCAAGCTGCACTGAAGGCATTGGTGAAAAACAAAGTTCCAGGAATTGACAAAATACAAATTGAGATGTTTCAACAAATGGATGCAGCACTGGAAGTGCTGACTCATATGCCAAGAAATTAGGAAGACAGCTACCTGGTGAACTGACTTGAAGTGATACATACTTGTGCCCACTCCAAAGAAAAGTGATTCAAAAGAATGTGGAAATTTTCATGCAGTATTAATATCACACTTCAGTAAAATTTTGCTGAAGATCATTCAAAAGCAGTTGCAGCAGTACATTGAAAGGGAACTGCCAGAATTTCAAGCCAGATTCAGAAAAGGAAGTAGAACAAGGGATATTATTTCTGAGGTCATATGGATCTTGGCTGACAGCAGAGAATACCAGAAGGATGTTTATCTGCATTTCATTGACTAGGCAAAGGCATTTGACTGGGTGGATCATAACAAATTATGGATAACATTGAGATGAATGGGAATTCTAGAACACTTAATTGTGCTCGTGAGGAACCTGTGCTTAGACCAAAAGGCAGTTGTTCAGACAGAACAAGGAGATACTATGTGGTTTAAATTCAGGAAAGGTGTGTGTCAGGGTTGTATATTTTCACTATATTTATTGAATCTGTATACTGAGCAAATAATCCAAGAAGCTGGACTACATGAATAGAAATGGGGCATCAAGACTGGAGGAAGACTCACTAACAACCTGTGGTACGCAGATGACACAATCTTGCTTGCTGAAAGCAAAGAGGAGTTGAAGCATTTACTGATGAATATCAAAGACCACAGCCTTCAGTATGGATTACACCTCAACATTAAAAAAACAAAAATCTTCACAACTGGACCAATAAGCAAAATCATGGTAAATGGAGAAAGATGCAAGTTGTCAAGAATTTCATTTTATGTGGATCCACAATCAATGTCCATGGAAGCGGCAGTCAAGAAATCAAAAGACACATTGCATTGGACAAATCTGCTCCAAAAGATCTCTAAATTGTTACAGAGCAAAATTTTCACTTTAAGGGCTAAAGTGTGCCTGACCCAAGCCATGGTGTTTTCAGTCACCTCATATGCATAAGGAAATTGCACAGTGAGTAAGGAAAACTGAAGAGTTGATGCCTTTGAATTATGACGTTGGTGAATTATGGTGTTGGTGAAGAATACTGAGTATACCATCAGCTGCCAGAAGAGGGAACAAATCTGTCTTGGAAGAAGTACAACCAGAATGCTCCTTAAAAGTAAAGATGGTGAGACTTCGTCTCAACCTGTTTTGGACATGTTATCAGGAGGGTCCAGTCCCTAGAGAAGAACATCATGCTTGGTAGAGTACAGGGTCAAGGAAAAAGAGAAAGACCCTTAAGGAGATGGATCGACACAGTGGCTGCAACAATGGGCTCAAGCATAACATTGATTGTGAGGAAAGTGCAGAACCAGACAGTGTTTCATTCTGTTGTATACAGGGCAGCTGTGATTCAGAACTTACTCGAGGGCACCTAACAACAACAACAACAACAACAACATATATGTATAGGAAGGCACATATGAATATATGAATGTGCATGTATAAGTGTACCTTCAGGCACATGTTTCTGTGTGCTAAATACACATACATATATAAAATAAAACACATGGGGACACAGTTATGAACTGCCTAGACATAACCAAAAACCTCACGGGATTGATTTACTGGGTTTGAGGGCTTAGGACTATAGTCTTGTGGGGCAACATTACATTTCATAAAGATATTGCTCTGCATCCTAGTTCGGTGAGTAGCATTTGGGGTCTCAAAAGCTTGTAAGCAGACATCTAAGATACAACTATCTGTCTCTAATCTTCTGGAGAAAAAGAGAAGGAAGCCAATGACTAAAAGAAGAAACTACTCTACAGGACTAATAGTCTACATGAACCAGGACCTCACCTACCTTGAGACCAGAAGAGCTAGATGGTGCCTGGCTACCACTACCAACAAGTTCTTACCAAGGACACAGTAGATAGTCCAGGATAGAATAGGAGAAAAATGTAAAAAACACACAAAAAACCCAAATTCCTAAAAAAAGATCAGATTTACTGGACTGGTAGAGACTGGAGGAACCCACAAGACTATCACCCTGGAATGGTCTTAAACTTTGAACTCAAACCACTCCCAAGGTCACCTTTCAGACAAATGATAGATGTGTTCATATAATAAATATCACCATGAGTAATGTGCTCCTCTAAATAATCATCTAAATGAAACCAAATGGTAAGTATTTTCCCCAGGCCAAATACGAAAAGGTAAGGGGAGACAAGAGGCTGGATTATGGAAACAGAACAATCAGAATGAAAATAATGAGAATGTTGACACATTGTGAAGAATGTAACCAATGTTACTGAACAATATGTATAAAAATTGTTAAATAAGAACTTAATTTGCTTTGGAAAATTTCATCAAAAACACAAAATATTTTTAAAAATAAATGAAGTATAAACTATAGATTTTAAGATCATTCCTATCCTCACCCTCTATCGTACTAGTACTTACTTTCCCAACTTTAAAACTGGAAATTAGTTCAGATGGTAAAGAGCAATGATAGCTTTCAGTTAGAAATTGCTTTTTGATTTTGCATACAAAGCGTAGCTACCATCTCTAGTTCTACAGGATTAGAATGAAAATTTGACACTTTAGGTTGCATTCAAAACTGTATAATCTAAATTATACTGAACCTTGAAAGCATACATTATGGAGTCAGTGATAAGAAATAGACTCTATACAAAAGTACAATATAAAATACAGATTACTCAACACATGTACTCCCATTGGGCTTTCAAAACACAGGTCAAGAGATGATTCATAAACAGGCTTATCTTGTTTTTCACCTTTGATCTTTCCAATTGATTCCTTAAGCATGATCTATAGCTCTCTCCTGTAATGGGTACCATGGGATAGTTGCAAAACAGTAAATAAATAATATTCTTCATGCTAAAACACTGAGGAATTTTTGAATAACAACAGTTATTCTTCAAACATATAACCCAGAAGGAGTATAATATTATTGTTTCCTGATTGTTTCTCTACAAATGGATTTGATTTTTTACCATCTTTCAATAGTCTTTTAGCCTTTAATAATGCTTTATTAACATTATTCAAAAGTTACTGGGATAAACCTGTAACTTTTGTAATGCTATGTGTTTCCAAGGCAAGTTGTTAATAATGTCTAAATATTTCAAAAATTCTTGTTTGTGGTATAAATGACCCTATTTTATGGACATTTGTTGTTTTGTTCCCATGCTTCAAGTTTTTTTTTCCTCAATACCAGTATAAAATTTTTTTTTTTTGCTTTGAATACAAGTCTTTATTGCTTTACAAGTTCATTAAAAAAAAAAAGTGTAGTATTTCCCCTGGTGTTTGCACAGTAGGGGAATGGACATACACCCAGGAAGAGAATCCCAGCTGTGCTTTTATTGTTTGCGATTTCAGATTTCAGACTGCCTAGTGGGAAGTCCATCCTGATTCTCAGCCCTGTCTTCCAGCTTTTTTTTTTTTTTAATTTTTATTGTGCTTTAAGTGAAAGTTTACAAATCAAGTCAGTCTCTCACACAAAAACCCATGTACACCTTGCTACACACTCCCAATTACTCTCCCCCTAATGAGACAGCCCTCTCTCTCCCTCCACTCTTGCTTTTTGTCTCCATTTCGCCAGCTTCTAACCCCCTCCACCCTCTCATCTCCCCTCCAGCCAGGAGATGCCTACATAGTCTCAAGTGTCCACCTGATCCAAGAGGCTCACTCCTCACCAGCATCACTCTCCAACCCATTGTCCAGTCCAATCCATGTCTGAAGAGCTGGCTTCAGGAATGGTTCCTGTCCTGGGCCAAAAGAAGGTCTGGGGGCCAGGATCACCGGGGTCATTCCAGTTTCAGTCAGACCATTAAGTCCGGTCTTATGAGAATTTGGAGTCTGCATCCCACTGCTCTCCTGCTCCCTCAGGGGTTCTCTGTTGTGTTCCCTGTCAGGGCAGTCATCGGTTGTAGCTGGACACCATCTAGTTCTTCTGGACTCAGGATGATGTAGTCTCTGGTTCATGTGGCCCTTTCTGTCTCTTGGGCTTGTAATCGCTTTGTGTCCTTGGTGTTCTTCATTCTACTTTGATCCAGGTGGGTTGAGGCCAATTGATGAATCTTAGATGGCTGCTTGCTAGTGTTTAAGACCCCAGATGCCACTCTCCAAAGTGGGATGCAGAATGTTTTCTTAATAGATTTTATTATGCCAATTGACTTAGATGTCCCCTGAAACCATGGTCCCCAGACCCCTGCCCCTGCTACGCTGGCCTTCAAAGCATTCAGTTTATTCAGGAAACTTCTTTGCTTTTGGCTTAGTCCAATCGTGCTGACCTCCCCTGTATTGTGTGCTATCTTTCCCTTCACCTAAAGTAGTTCTTATCTACTATCTAATTAGCGAATGTTAGTGAATGTCCTTCTCCCACCCTCCCTCCCTCCCCACTCTCATAACCATGAAAGAATGTTTTCTTCTCAGTTTAAACTATTTCTCAAGGTCTTATAATAGTGGTCTTATACAATATTTGTCCTTTTGCAACTGACTAATTTCACTCAGAATAATGCCTTCCAGGTTCCTCCATGTTATGAAATGTTTCACAGATTCATCACCGTTCTTTATCAATGAGTAATATTCCATTGTGTGAATATACCATAATTTATTTATCCATTCATCCATTGATGGGCACCTTGGTTGCTTCCATCTTTTTGCTATAGTAAACAGTGCTTCAATAAACATGGGTGTGCATATATCTGTTCCCGTAAAGGCTCTTATTTCTCTAGGGCATATTCCAAGAGGTGGGATTGCTGGATAGTATGGTAGTTCTATTTCTAGCTTTTTAAGGAAAATTTCCACTTTCTGAAACACTTTGAGTAAATATGAACTTCCTTCACTTCAGCAAGGAAATAATTAAGGCAGCAAAGGAGGCCACTGTTTGCTACTTGGGCCACATCATCAAAAGTACCATAGCCAGAGAATAAATGCTGTCATTTCCCAGTTCTGGATTTAATGTTTTTGTTTTTCTTTTTTATTCCCCCTTCTGGAACAACAGCCACCAATTACGACAGATGAAACAGTGTAGGTTCAAAAGTAAACAATCAATCTCTCTTTACTTAAGCAGAAAAAGAACTGTGGCTTCACTCTTCGAGAAGTTCCCAAGTTCTCAGGCTCAGGGAGACTACATTATTATCATTATTATTATTAATTTTATTATTTTAAATAAAATCAGACTTTTTTTTTCCACGCTCTTAAACCGCTGCTTAAACCTTTCTCAAATTCTTCTTCTGTGTATTGAAGGTGTGATTGTTGAGCCTTCTGGCTTCTCATAAATTCCTCAGTCCATCTCATTACCTTGTGCAAGCCCAAGCCTTGTCTCCTGGATTACCAAATGGCTCATGGTTATTTACATTAGAAAATACCTTCAGGCCATAGGAATTGTCAATGACCACTTAACACATGGGTTTGCATCTTCAACTTAAATTTTCGTGCCTGTGGACCTTGCTTAATTTCTTGTTAATTTAAATAAAAACTTATTTATTCATCCCTTACAATGATGCAATTTTTCAAAACATCTAATTTATGATTCTGCCTGACATAAAAGTGTTTACCAAATCTTTGCCTATTCTCTAACTCCCTTGTATGAAGCACAAGGAAGATCCTCCAACTCATGATGAATGACTCACTTCTCTCAAATTTTCCAAGTGTAGCATCTAAAGTTTTTTTAAAAATTCATCATTTTTGCTCTTTGAACCTCTCATTTGTTCTAATCATTAAATTTTCTTCTAGGTTACACTTATATTTGGCACAAGACCAGGCAATGTTTTGGTTCTGCTATATATCATGGTCACTGTTATTCTGAGCTGACACCACATTAACTAACAAAACCACATTTATATCAGTGACATTTTGGAAAATGTTAGGCACCAAGTCATTGCTCTGTAAACTCATGTATTTCTGACAGTGCTGCATATGGCAACTTTCAAATGATATCTGATTGAAATTAAAGATTTCTTGAATTCTTATTATTGTAAAATAAGTGGCAGTTGTAATGGTTAGATATATTCTGTGATTAAGAGAGGAAAAGAAAGAGAAAAGGTGGTGTGGTTTGGCATAGTAAAGGTCAGAATAAGTAAACTTTGCGAGAAAAATCTTACTAGAAGCACTCATTATAATTGCTCTCAGTAGTTATAATGCAGACACACACACAGTATATATATATATAATATATAAAAATTCATTTATTTTATTTAAACATACAAAACTGATATCTTCTCACTCTGAAATTGCTTACTTTAACAAAAATGCCAATAACAGGCAGAGCCAAAATGACGAAATAGGCAGACATTTCCAGTGAGTCCTCTTTATGATAAAGACCCCCACAAAAAAAAAAAAAAAAAAAAGTGAAATGAGTATATTTATGAGAATCTAAAGCCCTGACATCAAAGGCAAGCTTAGAAAATGAACTGAGGGGCAGAGGAAGGAAGAGATGGTTCAGAAGCAGAGAAGAATTACTGATCTGAATTGTGGGAAGCCCTCAGGCACCATTCCTAAGAGTGAGTGGTGGAGGCGGGCTGGTACTAGCATTCAGCCACTGTTTCCTCAGGAAGAAGCAGCCAGCCACACAGCCTACTCACACCTCTGGAACCAGAGAAGACTGGCACTTTTGGCAAAAGCTAAGTACTTGAGTATATTTTACCGCACTCCCCCACAAGCTGCCTTCAGCGGCTGACTTCCCTGAGCCAGAGATAGGCCCTGTTGAACTGCTAGAGCCATTCTCCCGGCCTTGGAGAAGGAATAAATTTGAAATTGGAGGAAAAGATAATTTGCCAGCTCCACTAACCAGGGGAGCTTAGGACAGAAGAAGCTCCTGTCCAGGCTCAAATGGACCATGCACTTTTAGTACCTTTCCCCTCTGCATGGACCTGTGTGGGCCTATTCCAGGACAAACGGCCCTTGGTGGCAGGCTCAAACCATTTCAGCTGTGCAGGGGAGAGGTGGGTGTTTGATGTTTGACATCACTTTGCCTACTAAACAGAGTCCTCACCTACCCACATCAGAAGCCTAAGGAATGGTGGCTCTACTCAGGTCACCCAGCCACCCATGACAGGGGTCCAAGGTAAACTGGTACCTTCCAGTCATTACAATCGAAAATTTTGGGTGCCCATTGTCTGCCTGCAGAACCCACCCACCTGTACATGGTAGGGAACAGGGACACACTTTCCTCAGAGACATGTGGGGATTGATTCTCAGCCCCCTGTCTTGTTCAGAGGGTGACCTTTGCTGCCACCAGATACCGGTACCTACACCAATCACCGCTGCCCCTCTAAGACTGTAGGACAGAGCCTTACCACACACTTGATGGTCAGATACCTGGAAACCTGAGCTGAATTCATACAAGAAAAGTGAATGGACTCCTAGACTGATATACCTGATAACAGCTCTAGCCATCTGGGGACAGTAAATCACAGCTCCAAAGGTGAAAATAATCAAGCTAACTCACTCAGGCAACCCATTGGGGCATATCAAAACAAAACAAAGCAAGAAGCTACAACACACTAAGCAAACATAAAATGAACTAATACAATAACTTATAGATTGCTCGGAGACAACAGTCAATATCAAGTCACATAAAGAAACAGACCATAATCGCCTCAACAAGCTCTCAAAACAAAGAATCCAGGGATCTTTTAGATGAAAGTGCCTTCCTGGAATCACCAGAGGCAGAATAAAAAAGATTAATATATGGAGCCCTTCAAGACGTCAGGAAAGAAATGAGGTGATACTCAGAACAAGCCAAGGAACACACAGATAAAGCAACTGAAGAAGTTAGAAAGATTATTCAGGAACATAATGAAAAATTTAATAAGCTGGAAAAATCCATGGACAGACAACAATCAGAAATTCAGAAGATTAACAATAAAATTACAGAAGTAGACAACTCAATAGAAAGTCAGAAAAGCAGATTTGAGCAAGTGGAAGGCAGGATTTCTGAACCTGAAGATAAAGCACTTGTCACTAATATATTTGAAGAAAAATCAGATAAAAGAATCATGTGGGACTCTATCAGGAGAAATAACATACGAGTGATTGGAGTATCAGAACAGGGAGTGATAACAGAAAATACAGAGAGAATTGTTGAAGATTTGTTGGCAGAAAACTTCCCTGATATCATGAGAGATGAGAGGATATCTATCCAAGATGCTCATCGAATTTCACATAAGGTAGATGTCAATAGAAAGTCACCAAGACATATTATAATCAAACTTGCCAAAACCAAAGATAAAGAGAGAATTTTAAGAGCAGCTAGGGATAAACAAAAACTCACCTACAAAGGAGAACCAATAAGAATAAGCTCAGACTACTCGGCAGAAACCATGCAGCCAAGAAGGCAATGGGATGACTTATATAAAAAATTGAAGGAAAAAAAATTGCTAGCCAAGAATTATATATCCAGCCAAACTGCCTCTCAAATATGAAGGTGAAATTAGGACATTTTCAGAGAAACACAAATTCAGGGAATTCATAAAAACCAAACCAAAACTACAAGAAATACTAAAGGGAGTTCTTTGGTTAGAAAATCAGTAATATCAGGTATCAACTCAAGACTAGAACACTGGGCAGAGCAATCGGAAGTCAACCCAGCCAGGGGAATCAAAAAAATAAATCAAGATTTAAAAAATGCTCAACACAGGATAACAGTGATGTTATTATGTAAAAGAAGACAACAATAAAGCAATAAAGAGGGAATAAGAAATGTAGTCATAGATCTTCCATATGGAGAGGAAGATAAGACAATACAAAGAAATAAAAGTAAAGTTTAAATTTAGAAAAATAAGGGTAAAAAATAAGGTAACCACAAAGGAGAGAAACTATTCTATGCATCAAAATAAAATACAAGAAAAAAAATAGAGAGACTCAGCAGAAACAAAATTAACAACAACAAATATAAGGAAAGGACAATATATAAAGATAATCTGCCCTGCACATAAAATTAAGTGTCAACAACACACAAAAAAAGACTTCAAAATGATAGCACTAAATTCATACCTATCCATAACGATGCTGAATATAAACAGATTAAATGCACCAATAAAGAGATAGAGAGTGGCAAAATGGATTAAAAAAACACTACCCATCTATATGCTGCCTACAACAGACACACCTTAGACTTAGAGACACAAACAAAAGTCAAAGGATGGAAAAAAATATTTCAAGCAAACAACAATCAAAAAAGGGCAGGAGTGGCAATATTAATTTCTGACAAAAGAAATTTTAAAGTTAAATCCATCATAAAGAATAAGGAAGGACTCTATATAATAATTAAAGGTACAATATACCAAGAAGACATAACCATATTAAATATTCATGCATCCAATGACAGGGCTGCAAGATACATAAAACAAACTATCAGCATTAAAAAGTGAAATAGTGCCACAATTATAGTAGGAGACTCCAACACACTACTTTCGGTGAAGGACAGGACATCCAGAAAGAAGCTCAACAAAGACACAGAAGATTTAAATGCCACAATCAGCCAACTTGACCTCATAGACATATAGAGAACACTCCACCCAAAAGCAACCAAGTACCCGTTCTTTTCTAGTGCACATGGAACAGTCTCTAGAATAGACCACATATTAGGTCATAAAGCAAGCCTTAGCAGAATCCAAAACATTGAAATATTACAAAGCATCTTCTCTGACCATAAGGCCATAAAAATGGAAATCAATAACAGAAAAAGCAGGGAAAAGAAGTCAAACACTTGGAAACTGAACAATACCTGCTGAAAAAAGACTGGATTATAGGAGACATTAAGGATGGAATAAAGAAATTCATAGAATCCAATGAGAATGAAAACACTTCTTATAAGAACATTTGGGACACAGCGAGAGCAGTGCTCAGAGGTCAATTTATGTCAATAAATGCACACACACAAAAAGAAGGGCCAAAATCAAAGAATTATCCCTACAACTTGAACAAATAGAAAGAGAGCAATAAAAGAAACCCACAGCCACCAGAAGAAAACAAATAATAAAAATTAGAGCAGAACTAAATGAAATAGAAAACAGAAAAACAATTGAAAGAATTTAAAACAAAAGCTGGCTCTTTGAAAAAATCAACAAAATTGATAAACCATTGGCCAAACTGACAAAAGAAAAATAGGAGAGGAAGCAAATAACCCAAATAAGAAATGAGGTGGGTGATATTACAACAGACCCAACAGAAATTAAAAGAATCATATCAGATTACTATGAAAAATTGTACTCTAACAAATTTCAAAACCTACTTGAAACACACGACCTACCAAAACTAACACAAACTGAGGTAGAACTACTAAGTAGACCCATAACAAAAGAAAAGATTCAAAACGTAATAAAAAAAAAAAAACCAACAAAAGAAAGCCCTGGTCCGGAGGACTTCACCGCAGAGTTCTACCAAACTTTCAGAAAAGAGTTAACACCACTACTACTAAAGGTATTTCAGAGCATAGAAAAGGACAAAATACTCCCAAACTCATTCTATGAATCCACAATATCCCTGATACTAAAACCAGGTAAAGACACTGCAAACAAAAAAAATTGTAGACCTATATCGCTCATGAGCTTAGACGCAAAAATCCTCAACAAAATTCTAGCCAGTAGAATTCAACAACATATCAAAAAAATAATTCACCATGACCACGTGGGATTCATACCAGGTATGCAGGGATGGTTCAACATTAGAAAAACAACTAATGTAATCCATCATATGAATAAAACAAAAGACAAGAATCACATGATTTTATCATCAATTGATGCAGAAAAGGCATTGGACAAAGTTCAACACCCATTCATGATAAAACCTCTCAGAAAAATAGGAATAGAAGGGAAATTTCTCAACATAATAATGGGCATTTATACAAAGCCAATAGCCAGCATCATCCTAAATGGAGAGAGCCTGAAAACATTCTCCTTGAAATCGGGAACTAGACAAGAATGCCCTTTATCACTGCTGTTATTCAACATTGAGCTGGAGGTTCTAGCCAGAGCAATTAGATGAGATAAAGAAATAAAGGGCATCCAGATCGACAAAGAAGAAGTAAAAGTGTCTCTACTTGCAGATGACATGATCTTATACACAGAAAACCCTATGGAATCCTCAAGAAAACTACTGAAACTAATAGAAGGGTTCAGCAGTGTAACAGGATACAAGATAAACATACAAAAATCAGTTGAATTCCTCTACACTAACAAAAAGAACATCGAAGAGGAAATCACCAAACCAATACCATTTACAGTAGCCCTCAAGAAGATAAAATACTCCAGAATAAATCTTACCAGAGATGTAAAAGGCTTATACAATGAAAACTACAAAACACTTCTGCAAGAAACCAAAACAAAGCTACAGAAGAGGAAAAACATACCTTGCTCATGGATAAGAAGGCTTAACATTGTAAAAATGGCTATTCTACCAAAAGCGAACAATAGATTTAATGCAATTCCGATCTAAACTCCAATGATGTTTTTTATTGAGATGGAGAAACAAATCACCAACTTCATACGGACGGGAAAGAGGCCTCAGGTAAGCAAAGCATTACCGAAAAAGAAGAACTAAGTGGTAGGCCTTACTCTACCTGATTTTAGAGCTATTGTACCACCACAGTAGTCAAAACAGCTTGGTACTGGTACAGAAATGGATACATAGACCAATGGGACAGAGTTGAGAATCCAGGCAAAAATCCATCCACGTATGAACAGTTGATATTCGACAAAGACCGAAATCAGTTAAATGGGGAAAAGGCAGTCTTTTTAACAAATGGTGCTGGCATAACTGGATATCCATCTGCAAAAAAATGAAACAAGACCCTATACCTTCCTCCGTGTACAAAAATGAGCTCAAAATGTATCAAAGACCTAAATATAAAATGTAAAATGATAAAGATCACGGAAGAAAAAATAAGGACAATGTTAGGAGCCGTAATATATGGCATAAACAGTATACAAACCATTATTAAGAATGCAGAAGAAAAAGTAGATAACTGGGAATTCCTAAAAATCAAACACCTATGCTTATCCAAAGACTTCACCAAAGAGTAAAAAGATTACCTACAGACTGGGAAAAACTTTTTAGCTATGACGTTTCCGATCAGCGCCTGATCTCTAAAATCTACATGATACAGCAAAAACTCAACTACAAAAAGACAAATAACCCAATTAAAAAATAGGCAAAAGATATGAACAGACACTTCACTAAAGAAGACATTCAGGTAGTTAATAGATACATGAGGAAATGCTCACGATCATTAGCCATTAGAGAAATGCAAATCAAAACTACAATGGGATTCCATCTCACTCCAACAAGGCTGGCATTAATCCAAAAAACACAAAACAATAAATGTTGGAGAGGCTGTGGAGAGATTGGAACACTTATACACTGCTGCTGGGAATGTCAAATGGTACAACCACTTTGGAAATCGATTTGAAGCTTCCTTAAAAAGTTAGAAATAGAACTACCATATGATCCAGCAGTCCTACTCCTTGAAATATATCCTAGAGAAATAAGAGCCTTTACACGAACATATATATGCACACCCGTGTTTATTACAGCACTGTTTACAATAGCAAAAAGATGGAAGCAACCAAGGTTCCCGTCAACGGATGAATGGATAAATAAATTATGGTATATTCACAGAATGGAATACTACTCATTGCTAAAGAACAGTATTGAATCTGTGAAACATTTCATAACATGGAGGAATCTGGAAGGCATTATGCTCAGTGAAATTAGTCAGTTGTAAAAGAACAAACATCGTATAAGACCACTATTATAAGAACTCAAGAAATAGTTTAAACAGAGAAGAAAATATTCTTTGATGGTTATGAAAGGGGAGAGGGAGGGAGGGTGGGAGAGGTGTATTCACTAATTAGATAGTAGATAAGAACTACTTTAGGTGACGGGAAAGGCAGCACACAATACAGGCGAGGTCAGCCCAACTAGACTAAATCAAAAGCAAAGAAGTTTCCGGAACAAACTGAATGCTGTGAAGGCCAGTGTACCAGGGGTGGGAGTTTCAGGACCATAGTTTCAGGGGACATCTAAGTCAATTGGCATTAATAAAATCTATTAAGAAAACATTCTGCATCCCACTTTGGAGAGTGGCATCTGGGGTCTTAAACACTAGCAAGCAGCCACCTAAGATGCATCAATTGGTCTCAATCCACCTGGATCAAAGGAGAATGAAGAACACCAAGGACACAAGGCGATTACAAGCCCAAGAGACAGAAACGGCCACATAAACCAGAGATTCCATCGGCCTGAGTCCAGAAGAACTAGATGGTGCCTGGCTACAACCAGTGACTGCCGTGAGAGGGAACACAACAAAGAACCCCTGCGGGAGCAGGAAAACAGTGGGATGCAGACCCCAAATTCTTGTAAAAAGACCAGACTTAATGGTTTGACTGAGACTGGAAGGACCCCGGTGGTCCTGGCCCCCAGACCTTCTGTTGGCCCAGGACAGGAAACACTCCCAATGCCAACTCTTCAGACAGGGACTGGACAGGGCAATGGGTTTGAGAGAGATGCTGGTGAGGAGTGAGCCTCTTGGGTCAGGTGGACACTTGAGACCATGGTGACATCTCCTGCCTGGAGGGTACATGAGAGGGTAGAGGGGGTTAGAAGCTGGCGAAATGGGCACGAAAAGGGAGAGGGGAGTGAGGGAGCAGGCTGTCTCATTAGGAAGAGACCAACTGGGAGTATGTAGCAAGGTGTATATAAGTTTTTGTGTGAGAGACTGACTTGATTTATAAACTTTCACTTAAAGCACAATAATTTTTTTTTAAAAATGCTGACGAATTTTCAACTTCAGAGCCTTTGCATGTATTTTCTCTCTGCCTATGACTAACTCCTTACTATTTTTCACAGTTCAAATGAAGTATCATCTCCTCAGAAAAGCCTTCCCTAGCCACCCGTCTAGACACGTGGTTGTATTATTCACTATTTAGCAAATTTGTTTTCTTCATAGGATTTATAAAAATATATATAGAGGCGGGGCCAAGATGGCGGAATAGGTGGACACTACCGCAGATCCCTCTTGCAAAAAAGACTTGGAAAAACAAGCGAATCGATCACATATATAACAATCTACGAACTCTGAACAACAAACACAGATTTAGAGACAGAGAACGAACAAATACGGGGAGACAGCGATTGTTTTCAGAGCCAGGAGCCAGCGTACCAGCGGATTTTCTGGAAAAACTAGTTTCCCAGTGATGGCTCGGAGACAGCAGTCCATATCAAACCACATAAAGAAGCAGACCATGACAGCTTCTCCAACCCCCAAACAAAAGAATCAAAATCTTTCCCAAATGAAGATACAATCCTGGAATTATCAGATACAGAATATAAAAAACTAATTTACAGAATGCTTCAAGACATCACAAATGAAATTAGGCTAACTGAAGAAAAAGCCAAGGAACACACTGATAAAACTGTTGAAGAACTCTAAAAGATTATTCAAAAACATACTGGAAAAATTAATAAGTTGCAAGAATCCATAGAGAGACAGCATGTAGAAATCCAAAAGATTAACAATAAAATTACAGAATTAGACAACGCAATAGGAAGTCAGAGGAGCAGACTCGAGCAATTAGAATGCAGACTGGAACATCTGGAGGACCAGGGAATCAACACCAACATAGCTGAAAAAAAATCAGATAAAAGAATTTAAAAAAATGAAGAAACCCTAAGAATCATGTGGGACTCTATCAAGAAGGATAACTTGCGAGTGATTGGAGTCCCAGAACAGGGAGGGGGGACAGAAAACACAGAGAAAACAGTTGAAGAACTCCTGACACAAAACTTCCCTGACATCATGAAAGACGAAAGGATATCTATCCAAGATGCTCATCGAACCCCATTTAAGATTGATCCGAAAAGAAAAACACCAAGACATATTATCAACAAACTTGCCAAAACCAAAGATAAAGAGAAAATTTTAAAAGCAGCCAGGGAGAAAAGAAAGGTTTCCTTCAAGGGAGAATCAATAAGAATAAGTTCAGACTACTCAGCAGAAACCATGCAGGCAAGAAGGGAATGGGACGACGTATACAGAGCACTGAAGGAGAAAAACTGCCAACCAAGGATCATATATCCAGCAAAACTCTCTCTGAAATATGAAGGAGAAATTAAGGTATTTACAGATAAACACAAGTTTAGAGAATTTGCAAAAACCAAACCAAGACTGCAAGAAATGCTAAAGGAGATTGTATGGTCAGAGGACCAATAATATCAGATACCAGCACAATACAAGGTCACAAAACAGAACGTCCTGATATCAACTCAAATAGGGAAAGCACAAAAACAAACAAATTAAGATTAATTCTAAAAAATAAATAAATAAACAAAATAATACACATAACAGGGAATCATGGAAATCAATAGATAAAAGATCACAATAATCAAAAAGAGGGACTAAATATAGGAGGCTTTGAACTGCCAGATGGAGAGTGATACAAGGCGATATAGAACGATACAAGTTAGCTTTTTACTTAGAAAAATAGGGGTAAATAATAAGGTAACCACAAAAAGGAATACCAACTCCATAACTCAAGAAAAAAGTCAAGAAAAACATAACGACTCAACTAACATAAAGTTAAACATTATGAAAATGAGGATCTCACAATCTACTAAGAAAAACGTCTCAGCACAAAAAAGTATGTGGAAAAATGAAATGGCCAACAACACACATGAAAAGGCATCAAAATGACAGCACTAAAAACTTATTTATCTATAATTACGCTGAATGTAAATGGACTAAATGCACCAATAAAGAGACAGAGAGTCATGGACTGGATAAAGAAACACGATCCATCTATATGCTGCCTACAAGAGACACACCTTAGACTTAGAGACACAAACAAACTAAAACTCAAAGGATGGACAAAAATATACCAAGCAAACAATAAGCAAAAAAGAAGAGGAGTAGCAATATTAATTTCTGACAAAATAGACTTTAGACTTAAATCCACCACAAAGGATAAAGAAGGACACTATATAATGATAAAAGGGACAATTGATCAGGAAGCCATAACCATATTAAATATTCATGCACCCAATGACAGGGCTGCAAGATACATAAATCAAATTTTAACACAATTGAAAAGTGAGATAGACACCTCCACATTTAGTAGGAGACTTCAACACACCACTTTCGGAGAAGGACAGGACATCTAGTAAGAAGCTCAGTAGAGACACGGAAGACCTACTTACAACAATCAACCAACTTGACCTCATTGACTTATACAGGACTCTCCGCCCAACTGCTACAAAATATACTTTTTTTTCTAGTGCACATGGAACATTCTCTAGAATAGACCACATATTAGGTCATAAAACAAACCTTTGCAGAGTCCAAAACATCGAAATATTACAAAGCATCTTCTCAGACCACAAGGCAATGAAGCTAGAAATCAATAACAGAAAAACTAGGGAAAAGAAATCAAATACTTGGAAAATAAACAATACCCTCCTGAAAAAAGACTGGGTTATAGAAGATATCAAGGAGGGAATAAGGAAATTTTTAGAAAGCAACAAGAATGAAGATACTTCCTATCAAAACCTCTGGGACACAGCAAAAGCAGTGCTCAGAGGCCAATTTATATCGATAAATGCATACATACAAAAAGAAGAAAGAGCCAAAATCAGAGAACTGTCCCAACAACTTGAAAAAATAGAAAGTGAGCAACAAAAGAACCCATCAGGCACCAGAAGAAAACAAATAATAAAAATTAGAGCTGAACTAAATGAATTAGAGAACAGAAAAACAATTGAAAGAATTAACAAAGCCAAAAGCTGGTTCTTTGAAAAAATTAACAAAATTGATAAACCATTGGCTAGACAGACTAAAGAAATACAGGAAAGGAAACAAATAACCCGAATAAGAAATGAGAAGGACCACATCACAACAGCACCAAATGAAATTAAAAGAATCATTTCAGATTACTATGAAAAATTGTACTCTAACAAATTTGAAAACCTAGAAGAAATGGATGAATTCTTGGAAAAACACTACCTACCTAAACTAACACATTCAGAAGTAGAACAACTAAATAGACCCATAACAAAAAAAGAGATTGAAACGGTAATCAAAAAACTTCCAACAAAAAAAGTCCTGGCCTGGACGGCTTCACTGCAGAGTTCTACCAATCCTTCAGAGAAGACTTAACACCACTACGATTGAACGTATTTCAAAGCATAGAAAAAGACGGAGTACTACCCAACTCATTCTATGAAGCTACCATCTCCCTGATACCAAAACCAGGTAAAGACATTACAAAAAAAGAAAATTTTAGACCTATATCCCTCATGAACATAGATGCAAAAATCCTCAACAAAATTCTAGCCAATAGAATCCAACAACACATCAAAAAAATAATTCACCCTGATCAAGTGGGATTTATATCAGGTATGCAAGGCTGGTTTAATATCAGAAAAACCATTAATGTAATCCATCACATAAATAAAACAAAAGATAAAAACCACATGATCTTATCAATAGATGCAGAAAAGGCATTTGACAAAGTTCAACACCCATTTATGATAAAAACTCTTACCAAAACAGGAATTGAAGGAAAATTCCTCAACATAATAAAGGGCATCTATGCAAAGCCAACAGCCAATATCACTCTAAATGGAGAGAACCTGAAAGCATTTCCCTTGAGAACGGGAACCAGACAAGGATGCCCTTTATCACCGCTCTTATTCAACATCGTACTTGAAGTCCTAGCCAGGGCAATTAGGCTAGACAAAGAAATAAAGGGTATCCGGATAGGCAAGCAGGAAGTAAAGCTATCACTATTTGCAGATGACATGATCTTATACACAGAAAACCCTAAGGAATCCTCCAGAAAACTACTGAAACTAATAGAAGAGTTTGGCAGAGTCTCAGGTTATAAAATAAACATACAAAAATCACTTGGATTCCTCTACATCAACAAAAAGAACACCGAAGAGGAAATCACCAAATCAATACCATTCACAGTAGCCCCCAAGAAGATAAAATACTTAGGAATAAATCTTACCAAGGATGTAAAAGACCTATACAAAGAAAACTACAAAGCTCTACTACAAGAAATTGAAAAGGACATACTTAAGTGGAAAAACATACCTTGCTCATGGATAGGAAGACTTAACATAGTAAAAATGTCTATTCTACCAAAAGCCATCTATACATAGAATGCACTTCCGATCCAAATTCCAATGTCATATTTTAAGGGGATAGAGAAACAAATCACCAATTTCATATGGAAGGGAAAGAACCCCCGGATAAGCAAAGCATTACTGAAAAAGAAGAAAGTGGGAGGCCTCACTCTACCTGATTTCAGAACCTATTATACAGCTACAGTAGTCAAAACAGCCTGGTACTGGTACAACAACAGGCACATAGACCAATGGAACAGAATTGAGAACCCAGACATAAATCCATCCATGTATGAGCAGCTGATATTTGACAAAGTTCCAGTGTCAGTTAATTGGGGAAAAGATAGTCTTTTTAACAAATGGTGCTGGCACAACTGGATATCCATTTGCAAAAGAATGAAACAGGACCCATACCTCACACCATGCACAAAAACTAACTCCAAGTGGATCAAAGACCTAAACATAAAGACTAAAACGATAAAGACCATGGAAGAAAAAATAGGGACAACCCTAGGAGCCCTAATACAGGGCATAAACAGAATACAAAACATTACCAAAAATGATGAAGAGAAACCAGATAACTGGGAGCTCCTAAAAATCAAACACCTATGCTCATCTAAAGACTTCAACAAAAGAGTAAAAAGACCACCTACAGACTGGGAAAGAATATTCAGCTATGACATCTCAGACCAGTGCCTGATCTCTAAAATCTACATGATTCTGTCAAAACTCAACCACAAAAAGACAAACAACCCAATCAAGAAGTGGGCAAAGGATATGAACACACATTTCACTAAAGAAGATATTCAGGCAGCCAACAGATACATGACAAAATGCTCCTGATCATTAGCCATTAGAGAAATGCAAATTAAGACTACGATGAGATTCCATCTCACACCAACTAGACTGGCATTAATCCAAAAAACACAAAATAATAAATGTTGGAGAGGCTGCGGAGAGATTGGAACTCTCATACACTGCTGATGGGAATGTAAAATGGTACAGCCACTTTGGAAATCCATCTGGCGTTATCTGAAACAGTTAGAAATAGAACTACCATACAACCCAGAAATCCCACTCCTCGGAATATACCCTAGAGATACAAGAGCCTTCACACAAACAGATATATGCACACCCATGTTTATTGCAGCTCTGTTTACAATAGCAAAAAGCTGGAAGCAACCAAGGTGTCTGTCAACGGATGAATGGGTAAATGAATTGTGGTATATTCACACAATGGAATACTACGCATCGATAAAGAACAGTGACGAATCTCTGAAATATTTCATAACATGGAGGAATCTGGAAGGCATTATGCTCAGCGAAATGAGTCAGAGGCAAAAGGACAAATATTGTATAAGACCACTATTATAAGATCTTGAGAAATAGAAAAAACTGAGAAGAACACATACTTTTGTGGTTACGAAGGGGGGAGGGAGGGAGGGAGGGAGAGGGTTTTTTATTGATCATTCAGTAGATAAGAACTGCTTTGGGTGAAGGGAAAGACAACACTCAATACAAGGAAGGTCAGCCCAATTGGACTGGACTAAAAGCAAAGAGGTTTCCGGGATAAAATGAATGCTTCAAAGGTCAGCGGAGCAGGGGCTGGGGTCTGGGGAACATGGTTTGAGGGGACTTCTAAGTCAATTGGCAAAATAATTCTATTATGAAAACATTCTGCATCCCACTTTGAAATGTGGCGTCTGGGGTCCTAAATGCTAACAAGCGTCCATCTAAGATACATCAATTGGTCTCAACCCACCTGGAGCAAAGGAAAATGAAGAACACCAAGGTCACACAACAACTAAGAACCCAAGAGACAGAAAGGGCCACATGAACCAGAGACCTACATCATCCTGAGACCAGAAGAACTAGTTGGTGCCCAGCCACAACCGATGACTGCCCTGACAGGGAGCACAACAGACAACTCCTGAGGGAGCAGGAGATCAGTGGGATGCAGACCCCAAATTCTCATAAAAATACCATACTTAATGGTCTGACTGAGACTAGAGGAATCCCCGCGGCCATGCTCCCCAGACCTTCTGTTGGCACAGGACAGGAACCATCCCCGAAGACAACTCATCAGACATGAAGGGGACTGGTCAGTGGGGGGAAGAGAGATGCTGATGAAGAGTGAGCTAATTAAGTCAGGTGGACACTGGAGAGTGTGTTGGCAACTATTGAGTGGAGGGGGGATGGGAAGATAGAGAGAGAGGGAAGATGGCAAAATTGGCACGAAACGAGAGACTGTAAGGGCTGACTCAATAGGGGGAGAGCAAGTGGGAGAAGGGAGTAAGATGTATTGACATGTGACAGACTGATTGGAATTGTAAATGTTCACTTGAAGCTTATAAAAGTTAATTAAAAAAAAATATATATAATCATGCATTTGTCTCTGCCTGTAATTATTAGATTTATCTATTTATATGTTTATTTTATGTTATTTCGGCTAGGTTGTAGGCTCTATGAGAGTTGAGATAGTCAGCATCTAATACAGAACCTGCCATTCATTAAAAAAAAAAAAGCCCAGTGCTGTGGAGTCGATTCCACATTAGGCTCTGAATAAGCACTAATTGAAGGAAAAAAAGAGTGAATCTAATTGTATATGCTATGCCAGGCTATACATCACAGATACTAAATAATTCCTTGTACTTATAAGAAGAACAACAATTTAATTTACTGTAACATACTTGACTCATAAAAATTTCCAGTTCTTATAGAGTACAGTTTACCATCTGCTTCCACAGAACTACCCACCAAGGAATATTTTGAAACAAAATAGACCCATTAAATGTCTGTTTGTACCTTGCACTTTTCCTGCTCAGTGTTGATTTGCTTGGCCTTAGCTCATTGTCTACAGGACTCATGAAGAAAAGTGAGAATACATGGAATGTGTTTCAAAATGGTATGAATAAGTTTTTGCATATTTAAAGAACAAAAATCACACTTGTACGTGTCTACATAATTTTAACCAAAAAGAGCTCATTAAGTAGCTTTCTTGAGTTTTACGAGTATGATAAAAAAAAAAAAAATCTGTGACATTATTGAATTGATTTATTTTTCCTTCATAGATTTTCTTTACTTTGTGCTAAATTATTTAATTTCTGCAACTGGGAAAGGTGTTAAATTTTAAGTAATTAATTTGAATCACAAATATTGCTGTGTTATTTATTTATTCATTTTATACCATAAAATATATTACTAGTGAAATATCTGGATCCATATTGTTGTCTCTTAGCATTATACAGTAAATTAAATTATTTTAGTATTTGTAACTACATTAATAGTAAAAAATTTGGGGAATATTTTTCATGCAGTAGAGTAACTGCTGCTCTGACGAATAACAAAAGGTTCATCACATTTTGGTGTTGCTTGGTACCGTAGAGTCTGTTCTGACTCATAGCAGCTCTATGCACAAGAGAACAAAACTCTGCCCGTTCCTACGCCATCCTCACAATCATTATGCTTTAGCCCATTGTTGCAGCCACTGTGTCAATCCATTTTATTGAGGGTCTTCCTCTTTTTTGCTGACCCTCTACTTAACCAACCATGATGTCCTTCTCCAGGGACTGGTCCCTCCTAATAACATGTCCAAAGTATATGAGACGTAGTCTCGCCATCCTTGCTTCTCTGGAGCATTCTGGTTGTACTTCCAAGAGAGATTTGTTTGTTCTTTTGGCAGTCCATAGTATATTCAATATTATTCACCAACACCACGATTCAAAGGCATCAATTCTTCTTCCTTTTACATTGTCCACCTTTGGCATGCATGCCATGGCTTAAGTCAGGAGCACCTTAGTCCTCAAGGTGACATCTTTGCTTTTCAACACTTTTTTTTTTTTTAATTAACTTTTATTAAGCTTCAAGTGAACATTTACCATTCCAATCAGTCTGTCACATGGAGGTTTACATACATCTTACTCCCTTCTCCCACTTGCTCTCCCCCTATTGAGTCAGCCCTTTCAGTCTCTCGTTTCGTGCCAATTTTGCCGTCTTCCCTCTCTCTCTATCTTCCCATCCCCCCTCCAGTCAATAGTTGCCTACACACTCTCCAGTGTCCACTTGATTTAATTGGCTCACTCTTCATCAGCATCTCTCTCCCCCCCCTGCTGACCAGTCCCTTTCATGTCTGATGAGTTGTCTTCGGGGATGGTTTCTGTCCTGTGCCAACAGAAGGTCTGGGGAGCGTGGCCACTGGGATTCCTCTAGTCTCAGTCAGACCATTAAGTATGGTCTTTTTATGAGAATTTGGGGTCTGCATCCCACTGATCTCCTGCTCCCTCAGGAGTTGTCTGTTGTGCTCCCTGACAGGGCAGTCATCGATTATGGCCGGGCTCCACCTAATTCTTCTGGTCTCAGGATGATGTAGGTCTCTGGTTCATGTGGCCCTTTCTGTCTCTTGGGTTCTTAGTTGTTGTGTGACCTTGGTGTTCTTCATTTTCCTTTGCTCCAGGTGGGTTGAGACCAATTGATGTATCTTAGATGGCCGCTTGTTAGCATTTAAGACCCCAGACGCCACATTTCAAAGTGGGATGCAGAATGTTTTCATAATAGAATTATTTTGCCAATTGACTTAGAAGTCCCCTCAAACCATGTTCCCCCAACCCCCGCCCCTGCTCCGCTGACCTTTGAAGCATTCATTTTATCCCGGAAACCTCTTTGCTTTTAGTCCAGTCCAATTGGGCTGACCTTCCTTGTATTGAGTGTTGTCTTTCCCTTCACCCAAAGCAGTCCTTATCTACTGATTGATCAATAAAAAACCCTCGCCCTCCCTCCTTCCCTCCCTCCCTCCCCGCTTCGTAACCACAAAAGTATGTGTTCTTCTCAGTTTTTTCTATTTCTCAAGATCTTATAATAGTGGTCTTATACAATATTTGTCCTTTTGCCTCTGACTCATTTCACTGAGCATCATGCCTTCCAGATTCCTCCACGTTATGAAATGTTTCAGAGATTTGTCACTGTTCTTTATCGATGCGTAGTATTCCATTGTGTGAATATACCACAATTTATTTAACCATTCATCTGTTGACGGACACCTTGGTTGCTTCCAGCTTTTTGCTATTGTAAACAGAGCTGCAATAAACATGGGTGTGCATATATCTGTTTGTGTGAAGGCTCTTGTATCTCTAGGGTATATTCCGAGGAGTGGGATTTCTGGGTTGTATGGTAGTTCTATTTCTAACTGTTTAAGATAACGCCAGATGGATTTTCAAAGTGGCTGTACCATTTTACATTCCCACCAGCAGTGTATGAGAGTTCCAATCTCTCCGCAGCCTCTCCAACATTTATTATTTTGTGTTTTTTGGATTAATGCCAGTCTAGTTGGTGTGAGATGGAATCTCATCGTTAGTTGGTGTGAGATGGAGTCTCATCGTAGTTTTAATTTGCATTTCTCTAATGGCTAATGATCGGGAGCATTTTCTCACGTATCTGTTGGCTGCCTGAATATCTTCTTTAGTGAAATGTGTGTTCATATCCTTTGCCCACTTCTTGATTGGGTTATTTGTCTTTTTGTGGTTGAGTTTTGACAGGATCATGTAGATTTTAGAGATCAGGCACTGGTCTGAGATGTCATAGCTGAATATTCTTTCCCAGTCTGTAGGTGGTCTTTTTACTCTTTTGTTGAAGTCTTTAGATGAGCATAGGTGTTTGATTTTTAGGAGCTCCCAGTTATCTGGTTTCTCTTCATCATTTTTGGTAATGTTTTGTATTCTGTTTATGTCTTGTATTAGGGCTCCTAGGGTTGTCCCTATTTTTTCTTCCATGGTCTTTATTGTTTTAGTCTTTATGTTTAGGTCTTTGATCCACTTGGAGTTAGTTTTTGTGCATGGTGTGAGGTATGGGTCCTGATTCATTCTTTTGCAAATGGATACCCAGTTATGCCAGCACCATTTGTTTAAAAGACTATCTTTTCCCCAATTAACTGACACTGGACCTTTGTCAAATATCAGCTGCTCATACATGGATGGATTTATATCTGGGTTCTCAATTCTGTTCCATTGGTCTATGTGCCTGTTGTTGTACCAGTACCAGGCTGTTTTGACTACTATAGCTGTATAATAGGTTCTGAAATCAGGTAGAGTGAGGCCTCCCACTTTCTTCTTCTTTTTCAGTAATGCTTTGCTTATCCGGGGGTTCTTTCCCTTCCATATGAAATTGGTGATTTGTTTCTCTATCCCCTTAAAATATGACATTGGAATTTGGATCGGAAGCGCGTTATATGTACAGATGGCTTTTGGTAGAATAGACATTTTTACTATGTTAAGTCTTCCTATCCATGAGCAAGGTATGTTTTTCCACTTAAGTATGTCCTTTTCAATTTCTTGTAGTAGAGCTTTGTAGTTTTCTTTGTATAGGTCTTTTACATCCTTGGTAAGATTTATTCCTAAGTATTTTATCTTCTTCTTGGGGGCTACTGTGAATGGTATTGATTTGGTGATTTCCTCTTCGGTGTTCTTTTTGTTGATGTAGAGGAATCCAAGTGATTTTTGTATGTTTATTTTATAACCTGAGACTCTGCCAAACTCTTCTATTAGTTTCAGTAGTTTTCTGGAGGATTCCTTAGGGTTTTCCGTGTATATGATCACGTGATCTGCAAATAGTAATAGCTTTACTTCCTGCTTGCCAATCTGGATACCCTTTATTTCTTTGTCTAGCCTAATTGCCCTGGCTAGGACTTCAAGTACGATGTTGAATAAGAGCGGTGATAAAGGGCATCCTTGTCTGGTTCCCGTTCTCAAGGGAAATGCTTTCAGATTCTCTCCATTTAGAGTGATATTGGCTGTTGGCTTTGCATAGATGCCCTTTATTATGTTGAGGAATTTTCCTTCAATTCCTATTTTGGTAAGAGTTTTTATCATAAATGGGTGTTGAACTTTGTCAAATGCCTTTTCTGCATCTATTGATAAGATCATGTGGTTTTTATCTTTTGTTTTATTTATGTGATGGATTACATTAATGGTTTTTCTGATATTAAACCAGCCTTGCATACCTGGTATAAATCCCACTTGATCAGGGTGAATTATTTTTTTGATGTGTTGTTGGATTCTATTGGCTAGAATTTTGTTGAGGATTTTTGCATCTATGTTCATGAGGGATATAGGTCTATAATTTTCTTTTTTTGTAATGTCTTTACCTGGTTTTGGTATCAGGGAGATGGTAGCTTCATAGAATGAGTTGGGTAGTATTCCGTCTTTTTCTATGCTTTGAAATACGTTCAATCGTAGTGGTGTTAAGTCTTCTCTGAAGGATTGGTAGAACTCTGCAGTGAAGCCGTCCAGGCCAGGACTTTTTTTGTTGGAAGTTTTTTGATTACCGTTTCAATCTCTTTTTTTGTTATGGGTCTATTTAGTTGTTCTACTTCTGAATGTGTTAGTTTAGGTAGGTAGTGTTTTTCCAAGAATTTATCCATTTCATCTAGGTTTTCAAATTTGTTAGAGTACAATTTTTCGTAGTAATCTGAAATGATTCTTTTAATTTCATTTGGCCCTGTTGTGCTGTGGTGTTTCTCATTTCTTATTCGGGTTATTTGTTTCCTTTCCTGTTTTTCTTTAGTCAGTCTAGCCAACGGTTTATCAATTTTGTTAATTTTTTCAAAGAACCAGCTTTTGGCTTTGTTAATTCTTTCAATTGTTTTTCTGTTCTCTAATTCATTTAGTTCAGCTCTAATTTTTATTATTTGTTTTCTTCTGGTGCCTGACGGGTTCTTTTGTTGCTCACTTTCTATTTGTTCAAACTGTTGGGACAGTTCTCTGATTTTGGCTCTTTCTTCTTTTTGTATGTGTGCATTTATCGATATAAATTGGCCTCTGAGCACTGCTTTTGCTGTGTCCCAGAGGTTTTGATAGGAAGTATTTTCATTCTCGTTGCTTTCTAGGAATTTCCTTATTCCCTCCTTGATGTCTTCTATAACCCAGTCTTTTTTCAGGAGGGTATTGTTCAGTTTCCAAGTATTTGATTTCTTTTCCCTAGTTTTTCTGTTATTGATTTCTAGTTTCATTGCCTTGTGGTCTGAGAAGATGCTTTGTAATATTTCGATGTTTTGGACTCTGCAAAGATTTGTTTTATGACCTAATATGTGGTCTATTCTAGAGAATGTTCCATGTGCACTAGAAAAAAAAGTATATTTTGTAGCAGTTGGGTGGAGAGTTCTGTATAAGTCAATGAGGTCAAGTTGGTTGATTGTTGTAAGTAGGTCTTCCTTGTGTCTACTGAGCTTCTTACTAGATGTCCTGTCCTTCTCCGAAAGTGGTGTGTTGAAGTCTCCTACTATAAATGTGGAGGTGTCTATCTCACTTTTCAATTGTGTTAAAATTTGATTTATGTATCTTGCAGCCCTGTCATTGGGTGCATAAATATTTAATATGGTTATGGCTTCCTGATCAATTGTCCCTTTTATCATTATATAGTGTCCTTCTTTATCCTTTGTGGTGGATTTAAGTCTAAAGTCTATTTTGTCAGAAATTAATATTGCTACTCCTCTTCTTTTTTGCTTATTGTTTGCTTGGTATATTTTTGTCCATCCTTTGAGTTTTAGTTTGTTTGTGTCTCTAAGTCTAAGGTGTGCCTCTTGTAGGCAGCATATAGATGGATCGTGTTTCTTTATCCAGTCTGTGATTCTCTGTCTCTTTATTGGTGCATTTAGTCCATTTACATTCAGCGTAATTATAGATAAATAAGTTTTTAGTGCTGTCATTTTGATGCCTTTTCATGTGTGTTGTTGGCCATTTCATTTTTCCACATACTTTTTTGTGCTGAGACGTTTTTCTTAGTAGATTGTGAGATCCTCATTTTCATAATGTTTAACTTTATGTTAGTTGAGTCGTTATGTTTTTCTTGACTTTTTTCTTGAGTTATGGAGTTGGTATTCCTTTTTGTGGTTACCTTATTATTTACCCCTATTTTTCTAAGTAAAAAGCTAACTTGTATCGTTCTATATCGCCTTGTATCACTCTCCATCTGGCAGTTCAATGCCTCCTATATTTAGTCCCTCTTTTTGATTATTGTGATCTTTTATCTATTGATTTCCATGATACCCTGTTATGTGTATTATTTTGTTTATTTATTTATTTTTTAGAATTAATCTTAATTTGTTTGTTTTTGTGCTTTCCCTATTTGAGTTGATATCAGAACGTTCTGTTTTGTGACCTTGTATTGTGGTGGTATCTGGTATTATTGGTCATCTGACCAAACAATCTCCTTTAGCATTTCTTGTAGCTTTGGTTTGGTTTTTGCAAATTCTCTAAACTTGTGTTTATCTGTAAATACCTTAATTTCTCCTTCATATTTCAGAGAGAGTTTTGCTGGATATATGATCCTTGGTTGGCAGTTTTTCTCCTTCAGTGCTCTGTATACATCGTCCCATTCCCTTCTTGCCTGCATGGTTTCTGCTGAGTAGTCTGAACTTATTCTTATTGATTCTCCCTTGAAGGAAACCTTTCTTTTCTCCCTGGCTGCTTTTAAAATTTTCTCTTTATCTTTGGTTTTGGCAAGTTTGATGATAATATGTCTTGGTTTTTTTCTTTTCGGATCAATCTTAAATGGGGTTCGATGAGCATCTTGGATAGATATCCTTTCGTCTTTCATGATGTCAGGGAAGTTTTGTGTCAGGAGTTCTTCAACTATTTTCTCTGTGTTTTCTGTCCCCCCTCCCTGTTCTGGGACTCCAATCACTCGCAAGTTATCCTTCTTGATAGAGTCCCACATGATTCTTAGGGTTTCTTCATTTTTTTAAATTCTTTTATCTGATTTTTTTTCAGCTATGTTGGTGTTGATTCCCTGGTCCTCCAGATGTTCCAGTCTGCATTCTAATTGCTCGAGTCTGCTCCTCTGACTTCCTATTGCGTTGTCTAATTCTGTAATTTTATTGTTAATCTTTTGGATTTCTACATGCTGTCTCTCTATGGATTCTTGCAACTTATTAATTTTTCCAGTATGTTTTTGAATAATCTTTTAGAGTTCTTCAACAGTTTTATCAGTGTGTTCCTTGGCTTTTTCTTCAGTTAGCCTAATTTCATTTGTGATGTCTTGAAGCATTCTGTAAATTAGTTTTTTATATTCTGTATCTGATAATTCCAGGATTGTATCTTCATTTGGGAAAGATTTTGATTCTTTTGTTTGGGGGATTGGAGAAGCTGTCATGGTCTGCTTCTTTATGTGGTTTGATATGGACTGCTGTCTCCGAGCCATCACTGGGAAACTAGTTTTTCCAGAAAATCCGCTGGTACGCTGGCTCCTGGCTCTGAAAACAATTGCTGTCTCCCCGTATTTGTTCGTTCTCTGTCTCTAAATCTGTGTTTGTTGTTCAGAGTTCGTAGATTGTTATGTATGTGATCGATTCACTTGTTTTTCCGAGTCTTTGTTGCAAAAGGGATCCGCGGTAGCGTCCACCTAGTCCGCCATCTTGGCCCCGCCTCCCACTATCTTCAACACTTTTAAAGAGGTCTTTCGCAGCAGATTTTCCAAATTCAGTGCATCTTTTGATTTCTTGGCAGCTGCTTCCATGAACTTGTGAATCCAGGTACAATGAAATTCCTGACAACCTCAATCTTTTCTCCGTTTGTCATGATGTTGCTTATTGGTCCAGTTGTGAGGATTTTTGTTATCTTTATGTTGAGGAGTAATCCATACTGAATTCTGTGGTCTTTGATCTTCATCAGTAAATGCTTTAAGTCCTCTTCACTCTCATCAAGCAAGGTTGTGTAGTCTGCATAATGCAGGTTGTTAATGAGTCTTCTGCCAATCCTGAATCCTTGTTCTTCATATAGTACAACTTCTTGTATTATTTGCTCAACATACAGATTGAACAGGTGTGGTGCAAGGATACAACGCTGATGCACGACTTTCCTGTCTTTAAACCGTGAAGTTATCCTCTTGTTCTTTCGAAAGGCTGCTTCTTGACCCATGTACAGATTCCTCATAAGCACAATTAAGTGTTCCAGAATTCCCATTCTCTAGAATGTTATCCATAATTTATTATTATCCACACAGTAGAATACCTTAGCATAGTCAATAAAACACAGGGTGTTCTCTGCTTTCAGCCAGGATCCATCTGACATCAGCAATGATATCCTTTGTTTTATGTCCTCTTCCAAATCCAGTTTGAATTTCTGGCAGTTACTTGTCGATATATTGCTGCAGCTGATTTTGAATGATCTTCAGCAAAATTTTACTTGCATGTTATATTAATGATATTATAGGATAATTTTCACATTTGGCTGGATAACTTTTCTTGGGAATAGGCATAAATATGGATCTCTTTCAGTTGATTGGCCAGGTAGCTGCCTTCCTAATTTCTTGGCATAAACAAGTGAGCACTTCCAGTGCTGCACCTGCTTGTTAAAACATCTCAATTGGTATTTCATCAGTTCCCGGAGCCTTGTTTTTCACCAATGCCTTCAGCACAGCTTGGACTTCTTCCTTCAGTACCATCAGTTCCTGATCATCTGTTACCCCCTGATATGGCTGAATGTCAACCAGTTCTTTTTGGTATAATGACTCTGTATATTCCTTCCATCTTCTTCTGATGGTTCCTGTGTTGTTTAATATTTACCCTGTAGAATCCTTCAGTATTGCAACTCAAGGCTTGAATTTTTTCTTCAATTCTTTCAGCTTGAGAAATACTGAGTGTATTCTTACCTTTTGGTTTTCTATCTCCAGGCCTTTGCACATGTCATTAAAACACTTTGTCTTCTCGAGCTGCCATTTGAAATCTCTTGTTCAACTCTTTAACTTCATTTTTTTCTTTTGGTTTAACTACTTGACATTCAAGAAGAAGTTTCAGAGTCTCTTCAGACATCCATTTTGGTCTTTTCTTTCTCTCCTGTCTCTTTAATGACTTCTTGCTCTCTTCATGTTTGATGTCCTTGATGTCATTACACAACTCAATTGGCCTTTGGTCATTAGTGTTCAATGCATCAAATCTATTATTGAGATTGTCTCTAAATTCAGGTGGGATACACTCAAAGTCATACTTTGGCTCTTGTGGATTTGTTCTAATTTTCTTCAGTTTCAACTTGAACTTGCATATACATAATTGATAGTTTGATCCATAGTTGGCCTCTGCCCTTGTTCTGACTGATGATATTGAGCTTTTCCATTGTTTCTTTCCACAAACGTAGTCAGTTTGATTCCTGTGTATTCCATCTGGCAAAATCCATGTGTACAATAGTTGTTTATGTTGGTGAAAAAAGGTATTTGCAGTGAAGAAGTCGTTGGTCTTACAAAATTCTGTCACGCAATCTCCAGCATCATTTCTACAACCAAGGCAATAATTTCCGACTACCAATCCTCCTTGGTTTCCAACTTTTGAATTCCAATCACCAGTAATTATCAGTGCATCCCAATGGCATGTTTGATCAATTTCAGACTGCAGAAGTTGGTAAAAATCTTCAATTTCTTTGTCTTTGGCCTTAGTGGTTGGTGTGTAAATTAGAATAATAGTCATTTAACAGGTCTTCCTTGTACAGAGTATGGATATTATCCTGTCACTGACAGTGTCGTACTTCAGAATAGATCTTGAAATGTTCTTCTTGATGATGAATGCAACACCATTCCTCTTCACATTGTCATTCCCAGCATAGTAGATTATGTGATTCTCTGATTTAAAATGACCAATACCAGTCCTTTTTAGCTCATTAATGCCTAAGATATTGATCTTTATGAGTTTCATTTCATTTTTGACGATTTCCAATTTTCCTAGATTTGAACTTTGTACATTCTAGGTTTTGATTATTAATGGATGTTTGCAGCTGTTTCCTCTCATTTGAGTCATGCCACATCAGCAAATGAAACTCCTGAAAGCTTGACTCCATCCCTGTCATTAAGGTTGACTCCACTTTGAGGAGGCAGCAATTCCCTAGTGGTATTTTGAGTGCCATCCATCCTGAGGGGCTTATCTTCTGGCAGTATATCAGCCAATGTTCCACTGCTATTCATAAGGTATTCACTGGCTAATTCTTCTCAGAAGTATAAGGACAGGTCCTTCTACCTAGTCCTTCTTAATCTGGAAGCTCAGCTGAAACCTGTCTGCCATGGGAGACTCTGTTGATATTTGAATATTGGTGGCATAGCCTCCAGCATCACAGCAACACACAAGCCCGCACAGTACAGCAAACTGACAGATGGGTGGGGGTTCATCACATACTACCTTCTACATATTAGGGGTAAATCCCATCTATTTCCATATAGGAACCTTGTGGTAGAAATGGTTAAGCACTTGACTGCTAACCTGGCTGTTAAAAGAAAAGCTGGCAGTTCAAACTCACCCAGCAGCTCCACAGGAGAAAAAGCTGTGCTTTCCTAATGGTTATTACCAAGAAAACCCAATGGGCATTCTGTTTTGTCACATGGAGTTGCCATAAGTCAGAATAGACTTGACAGCACCCAACAAAAACAATATATACAGTTCTGTGCTGCATAAAATCTAGTCAGACAATGTTAGACCAAATAAATGTCCGTGGTTCCCAGACAGTTGTAAATGTCCAACTTACCTACAATCCACAGTTGCAAACCAACCCCCGCAAAGCCTGCTATACTAAAAATTCAAACTACTTACAATGGTTCTTATAACAAATGGAAGCTGCTTTGCGATGTGCATCAAAATATTATAATAATATTTATTATTACTATATTATTATGTTAAAGATATTTTAGTGTATCTGGAAGTGTTTTCAATTTTTTTTTATGCATAGGAACTATATACTAAGACAGACATTTGACTAACTGAAGTTAGATATGAACTATACCTAACTGCTCTGACTTATGTACAAATTTGACTTCAAGATAGATTTAGGAATGAAATGAGTTCATAACCCAGGAACTGCCTTACATAATATGATATTTGCACAACATCCAATCACATAACATTCTGTTTCACAGAATGTATTGTGGGCGCTAAGCAACACATGGCTTTAGTTTTTTTCTATATTCATATACTCCTATTTTCATATGTTCTACAGCCATTCCTTTCAATATTGTTTCTTCCCAAAGCAAAATCATAGCTCAAGCAGATTTAAAATAAATAGCATATTTGATAGAAATTACGGTTATTCACTGAAAGGTCATCCTAAGAAAATCTGATGTTATAATATAATACATGTGCATATTTTAAAAAAGGTAAGTTAAACTAGTAGAAAAATTAATAACTCAAAGTTAAAATTATCCAGATCCACTTTTGGTACCACACATTTAAGTTTCCATTTTAGTTCTGCATATTTTCGATAGAATTGTGAAATGTAATTTTTCTTTTCAACTTTAGACAGTTTTTATTGACTTCCCTCGTAATATGTGAGAAATATGCCTGAAGATACTTCTTTCTCCTTTTCCATTCTTTGGTTGATAAATTATTTTTAGTTTTTTAAATTTATTTATATTAAATTTTAAATAACGTATTTGTATAGCTATTTCTGATTTCTCTAAACTTAGACTAAATTGTTTAAATCTGGATAAATAAAAAAAGAGATGTAAAAAAACAAAAACTAATAGCTCTACATTAACTTATTCAAATCTGCCCCCTCTCTACCTCCTAACTTAAGATAATCAGGTAACGAAAATTACATTGATGAGTTTTATTATATTTACAGTTTATCCTCTAATAAAAATAAATTTTTTTTGTTTAGTTTTTTTTTTTTTTTTTGGCTGTAGTTTGATTCTAGGGTCAAAACCAAATAAACAGAATTTACACTGGTCATGTCAATATTATACATTAACTGAACTGTGTGGTCATAAGAAAATCTTATCTTGACACTAAAACTGTGCAATTGACAAAGGTCCATCTACCAGTAGGTTAAGTATTACATTTTCTTATACTAGAAGTTGTGCTGCATTTTCATTATATTCCACTTGGATTTTAAATTTTTGTGTAATGTGTGTTTTTCCTGAAGTTTTTAATTACTTTTAACTTTTCCTAGTGGGCAGAAGAAGCATAAAATTTCTCATAATATGGATGATATTATCTAGATTAACATAGTCCTTTGTGACTGTTCCAAGGAATACTGACTGCTTTCTAAGGCAATTTTCCCACTTCTTCCTCAATATCTCTCAACAAGGATTCCTGTTCTCCATTCATCTCTCTTGAATTTCTTTTTTAATTTTGCTGAAGTACATGTCTAAAAAATTTGTTTTTCTGGGAATGGCAGTATGAGAGCAAAACTTTGAGGCATTGCATGTATCCAAATAGCTTTTTCCCCTTTTGGTTTTATGTGCTCAAAATTAATTATTCTTGAAGCTTGGAAGACATTTCTTTCTTGTATATCATGCATTATTGAAAATAGAAAGTATGATATTGCCTATTTTGTTGCTGTTGTTGTTGTATCTGTGGTGTTTATTCAACATTGGGCTGGAAGTCCTAGTCAGAGCAAATAGGCTAGGCAAAGAAAGCGCATCTGAATAGGCAAGGAAGAAGTCAAATTATATCTATTTGCAGATGACATGATCTTATACACAGAAAACCCTAAGGAATCCTCCAGAAAACTACTGAAACTAATAGAAGAGTTCGGCAGAGTTTCAGGTTACAAGATAAACACAAAAATCAGTTGGATTCCTCTACATCAACAAAAAGAACATCAAAGAGGAAATCACCAAATCAATACCATTCACAGTAGCCCCCAAGAAGATAAAATGCTTAGGAATAAATCTTACCAAAGATGTAAAAAACCTATACAAAGAAAACTACAAGGTACTACTGCAAGAAACTAAAATGGACCTACATAAGTGGCAAAACATATCTTGCTCTTGGATAGGAAGACTTAATATTATAAAAATGCCTGCTCTACCAAAAGCTGTCTATATATACAATGCACTTCCGATCCAAACTCTAATGACGTTTTTTAATGAGATGGAGAAACAAATCACCAGCCTCATATGGAAGGGCAAGAGGCCTCAGGTAAGTAAAATATTACTGAAAAAGAAGAACAAAGTGGGAAACTTCACTCTACCTGATTTTAGAACATATTATACAGCCACAGAAGTCAAAACAGCCTGGTACTGGTACAACAACAGACACATAGACCAACGGAACAAAATTGAGAACTCAGATATATATACATCTACGTATGAACAGCTGGTATTTGACAAAGGCCCAGTGTCAGTTAATTGGGGAAAAGATAGACTTTTCAACAAATGGTGCTGGCATAACTGGATATCCACCTGCAAAAAAAATGAAACAGGACCCATACCTCACACCATGCACAAAAACCAACTCCAAAAAGGATCAAAGCTCTAAACATAAAGTCTAAAACAATAAAGATCATGGAAGAAAAAATAGGGACAACGTTAGGAGCCCTAATATAAGCATAAACAGAATACAAAACATTATTAAAAATGAAGAAGACAAACGAGATAACTGGAAGCTCCTAAAAATCGAACACCTACGCTCATCTAAAGGCTTCACCAAAATAGTAAAAAGATCACCTACACACAGGGAAAAACTTTTCAGCTATGACATTTCCGACCGGCACCTGATCTCTAAAACCTGCATGATTCTGCTAAAACTCAACAACAAGAAGACAAACAACCCAATTAAAAATTGGGCAAAGGATATGAACACGCACTTCACTAAAGAAGATATTCAGGCGACTAACAGATACATGAGGAAATGCTCTCGATCATTAGCCATTAGAGAAATGCAAATTAAAACTACGATGAGATTCCATCTCACTCCAACAAGGCTGGCATTAATCCAAAAAACACAAAATAATAAATGTTGGAGAGAATGTGGAGAAATTGGAACACTTATACACTGCTGGTGGGAATGTAAAATGGTACAACCACTTTGGAAATCGATTTGGCGTTTCTTTAAAAATCTAGAAATAGAACTACCATACGACCCAGCAATCCCACTACTCGGAATATAACCCAGAGAAATAAGAGCCTTTTCACAAACAGATATATGCACACCCATGTTTATTGCAGCACTGTTCACTATAGCAAAAAGATGAGAGCAAACAAGACGCCCTCAATGGATGAATGGATAAATAAATTACGGTATATTCACACAATGGAATACTACACATCGATAAAGAACAGTGATAAATCTGTGAAACATTTCATAACATGGAGAAACCTGGAAGGCATTATGCTGAGTGAAGTTAGTCAGTTGCAAAGGGACAAATATTGTATAAGAAAACTATTACAAGATCCTGAGAAATAGTTTAAACTAAAAAGAACACATTCTTTTCTGGTTATGAAAGGGGGGAAGGACAGAGGGTGAGAGAGGGTTATTTACTAATTAGATAGTAGATAAGACCTACTTTAGGTGAAGGGAAGGACAACACTCAATATAGGGGAAGAAGTCAACACAACTGGGCTAAACCAAAAGCAAAGAAGTTTCCTGAATAAACTGAATGCTTGGAAGGTCAGCAAAGCAGGGACAGGGGTTTTGGGGCTATGGCTTCAGGGGACATCTAAGTTAATTGGCATAATAAAATCTATTAAGAAAACATCCTGCATCCCACTTTGAAGTGTGGCGTCTGGAGTCTTAAACACTAGCAGGCGGCCATCTAAGATGCATCAACGAGTCTCAAACCACCTAGATCAAAGGAGAATGAAGAATACCAAGCTCACAAGGTAATTATGAGCCCAAGAGACAGAAAGGGCTTCAGGAACCAGAGACTACATCATCCTGAGACCAGAAGAACTAGATGGTGCCCAGCCACAACCAATGACTGCCCTGACAGGGAACACAACAGAGAACCCCTGAGGGAGCAGGAGAACAGTGGGATGCAGACCCCAAACTCTCATAAAAGACCAGACTTAATGGTCTAACTGTGACTAGAAGGACCCCGGTGGTCAGGGTCCCCAACCTTCTGTTGGCCCAGGACAGAAACCATTCCTGAAGCCAACTCGTCAGACATGGATTGGACTGGTCAATGGGCTGCTGAGAGATGCCGATGAGGAGTGAGTTACTTGCACCATGAGGACACTTGAGACTATGTTGGCATCTCCTGTCTGGAGGGGAGATGGGAGGATAGAGGGGGTTAGAAACTGGCAAAATGGTTTGCGAAAGTAGAGATTGGAAGGAGGGAGAGGGCTGACTCATTAGGGGGAGTGTAAATGGGAGTACGTAGTAAGGTGTACATAAGTTTCTATGTGAGAGACTGATTTGACTTGTAAACTTTCACTTGAAACACAATAAAAATTAAAAAAAAAAAAAAGACATCAAAAGGATAGCACTAAATTCATACCTATCCATAATTACCCTGAATGTAAACGGACTAAATGCACCAATAAAGAGACAGAGAGTGGAAGAATGCATTAAAAAACAAGATCCGCCTATATGCTGCCTACAAGAGACACACCTTAGACTTAGAGATACAAACTAAACTCAAAGGATGGAAAAAAAAAAAATCAAACAAATAATCAAAAAAGAGCAGGAGTGGCAATATTAATTTCTGACAAAATAGACTTTAAAGTTAAATCCATTAGAAAGGATAAGGAAGGACACTATATAATGATTAAAGGGACAATACACCAAGAAGATATAACCATATTAAATATTTATGCACCCAAGGACAGACCTGCAAGATACATAAAACAAACTACATCAGCATTGAAAGGTGAGATAGACAACTCTACAATAATAGTAGGAGAGTTCAACACACCACTTTCAGTGAAGGACAGGATATCTAGAAAGAAGCTCAACAAAGACACGGAAGATCTAAATGCCACAATCAACCAACTTGACCTCGTAGACACATACAGAACACTCCACCCAACAGCAGCCAAGTATACTTTCTTTTTTAGTGCACACGGAACATTCTCTAGAATAGACCACATATTAGGTAATAAAGCAAGCCTTAGCAGAATCCAAAACATTGAAATATTACAAAGCATCTTCTCTGACAATAAGGCCATAAAAGTGGAAATTAATAATAGGAAAAGCAGGGAAAAGAAATCAGACAATTGGAAACTGAACAATACCCTGCTCAAAAAAGACTGGATTATAGGAGATGTTAAGGATGGAATAAAGAAATTCAGAGAATCCAGAGAAAATGAAAACACTTCCTATCAGAACATTTGGGACACAGCAAAAGCGGTGTTCAGAGGCCAACAATAAAACACACATACAAAAAGAAGAAAGGGCCAAATTCAAAGAATTATCCCTACAACTTGAACAAATAGAAAGAGAGCGACAAAAGAAACCCACAGGCACCAGAAGAAAACAAATGATAAAAATTAGAGCAGAACTAAATGAAATAGAAAACAGAAAAACAATTGAAAGTATTAACAAAGCCAAAAGCTGGTTCTTTGAAAAAATCAACAAAATTGATAAACCACTGGCCAAACTGACAAAAGAAAAACAGGAGAGGAAGTAAATACCCCAAATAAGAAATGAGATGGGTGATATTACAACAGACCCAGCTGAAATTAAGAGAATCATATCAGGTTACTATGAAAAATTGTACTCTAACAAATTTGAAAACCTAGAAGAAATGGATGAATTCCTAGAAGCACACCACCTACCTAAACTAATACAAACAGAGGTTGTTGTTGTTGTTGTTGGGTGCCATCCAGTCAGTTCTGACTCATAGTGATGCTATGCACAACAGAACGAAACATTGCCCGGTCCTGCACCATACTCACAATCGTATGCTTGAGCCTATTGTTGCAGACACTGTGTCAATACACCTCGTTGAGGATCTTCCTCCTTTCCGTTGACCCTGCACTTTGCCAAGGATGATGTCCCTTCCAGAGACTGATCCCTCCTGACAACATATCCAAAGTATGTAAAGTGCAGTTTTGCCATCCTTCCTTCTAAGGAGCATTCTGGTTGTACTTCTTCCAAGACAGATTTATTAGCTCTGGCAGTCCATGGTATATTCAATATTCTTCACCAACACCACAATTCAAAGGCATCAATTCTTCTTCAGCCATCCTTATTCATTATCCAGCTTTCACATATATATGATGCGATTGAAAATACCATGGCTTGGGTCAAGCACACCCTAGTCTTCAAGGTGACATCTTCGCCCTTCAACACTTTGAAGAGGTTCTTTGCCGCAGATTTAACCAAAGCAATGCGTCTTTTGATTTCTTGACTGCTGTTTCCATGGCTGTTGACTGTGGATCCAAGTAAAAGAAATCTTTGACAACTTCAATCTTTTCTCCGTTTATCATGATGCTACTCATTGGTCCAGTTGTGAGGATTTTTGTTGTCTTTATGTTGAGGTGCAATCCGTACTGAAGGCTGTTGTCTTTGATCTTCATTAGTAAGTGCTTCAAGTCCTCTTCACTTTCAGCAAGCAAGGTTGTGCCATCTGCATAACGCAGATTGTTAGTGAGTCTTCCTCCAGTCCTGATGCCCCATTCTTTTTCATATAGCCCAGCTTCTCATATTATTTGCTCAGCATACAGATTGAATAAAACCAACCCAGTGCCATTGAGTCGATTGAATAAGTATGGTGAAAGAATACAACCCTGACACACATCTTTCCTGGCTTTAAACCATTCAGTATTCTCTTGTTCTGTCTGAACAACTGCCTCTTAATCTATGTAAAGTTTCCTCATGAGCACAATTAAGTGTTCTGGAATTCCAATTCTTCACAACATTATCCATAATTTGTTAAGATCCACACAGTTGAATGCCTTTGCATAGTCAATAAAACACAGGTAAACATCTTTCTGCTATTCTTTGCTTTCAGCCAGGATCCATCTGACATCAGCAATGATATCCCTGGTTCCACGTCCTCTTCTGAAACCGGCCTGAATTTCTGGCAGTTCCCTGTCGATATACTGCTGCAGCCGTTTTTGAATGATCTTCAGCAAAATTTTGTTTGTGTGTGATATTAATGATATTGTTCTATAATTTCCATATTCGGTTGGATCACCTGTCTTGGGAATAGGCATAAATATGGATCTCTTCCAATTAGTTGGCCAGGAAGCTGTCTTCCATATTTTTTGGCATAGACGAGTGAGCACCTCCAATGCTGCATCCATTTGTTTAAACATCTCAATTGGTATTCCATCAATTCCTGGAGCCTTGTTTTTGGCCAATGCCTTCAGAGCAGCTTGGACTTCTACCTTCAGTACCAATGGTTCCTGATCATATGCTGCCCTTTGAAATGGTTGAATGTCAACTAATTCTTTTTGGTATAATGACTCTGTGTATTCCTTCCATCTTCTTTTGATGCTTCCTGCGTTGTTTAATATTTTCCCCATAGAATCCTTCACTATTGCAACTCGAGGCTTAATTTTTTTCTTCAGTTCTTTCAGCTTGAGAAACACCGAGCCTGTTCTTCCCTTTTGGTTTTCCATTTCCAGCTCTTTGCACGTCATTATAAGATTTTACTTTGTCTTCTCCAGCCGCCCTTTGAAATCTTCTGTTCAGTTCTTTTACTTCATCAATTTTTCATTTTGCTTTAGCTGCTCGATGCTCAAGAGCAAGTTTCAGAGTCTCCTCTGACATCCATCTTGGTCTTTTCTTTCTTTCCTGTCTTTTCAGTGACCTCTTGCTTTCTTCATGGATGATGTCCCTGATGTCATTCCACAACTTGTTCGGTCTTTGGTCACCAGTGTTCAATGCATCAAATCTATTCTTCAGATGGTCTCTAAATTCAGGGGGGATATACTCAAGGTCATACCTTGGCTCTCATGGACTTGCTCTGATTTTCTTCAGTTTCAGCTTGAACTTGCATATGAACAATTGATGGTCTGTTCCACAGTCAGCCCTGGTCTTGTTCTGACTGATGATATTGAGCTTTTCCCTCATCTCTTTCCACAAATGTAATTAATTTGATTTCTGTGTGATCCATCTGGCGAGGTCCATGTGTATAGTATAGTCGCCATTTATGTTGCTGAAGAAGGTATTTGCAATGAAGAAATCGTTGGTCTTGGAAAATTCTATCATTTGATCTCCAGCATTGTTTGTATCACCAAGGCCACATTTTCCAACTATAGATCCTTCTTTGTTTCCAACTTTCGCATTAAAATCACCAGTAATTATCAATGCATCTTGATTGCATGTTTGATCAATTTCAGACTGTAGCAGCTGATAAAAATCTTCTATTTCTTCATCTTTGGTCCTAGTGGTTGGTGTCTATATTTGAACAATAGTTGTATTAACTGTTCTTCCTTGTAGGCGTATGGATATTATCCTATCACTGACAGCACTGTACTTCAGGATAGATCTTGAAATACTCTTTTTGACGATGAATGCAACACCATTCCTCTTCAAGTTGTCATTCCCAGCATAGTAGGCTATATGACTGTCCAATTCAAAATGGCCAATACCAGTCCATTTCAGCTCAGTAATGCCTAGGATATCGATGATTATGTGTTCCATTTCATTTATGACCATTTCCAATTTTCCAAGATTCATACTTCGTATATTCCATGTTCCGATTATTAATGGATATTTGCAGCTGTTTCTTCTCATTTTGAGTCATGCCACATCAGCAAATGAAGGTCCCGAAAGCTTTATTCCATCCACGTCATTAAGGTCGATTCTACTTTGAGGAGGCAGCTCTTCCCCAGTCATCTTTTGAGTGCCTTCCAACCTGGGGGGCTCATCTTCCAGCACAATATCAGACAATGTTCTGCTGTTATTCATAAGGTTTTCACTGGCTAAAACTTTTCAGAAGTAGACTGCCGGGTCCTTCTTTCTAGTCTGTCTTAGTCTGGAAGCTCAGCTGAAACCTGTCCTCCATGGGTGACCCTGCTGGTATCTGAATACCGGTGGCATAGTTTCCAGCATCACAGCAACACTCAAGCCTGCACTTGACAAACTGACAGACACGTGGAGGCAAATAGAGGTAGAACAACTAAACAGACTCATAACAAAAGAAGAGATTGAAAAGGTAATCAAAAAACTCCCAACAAAAAAAGCCCTGGTCCGGACGGCTTCACTGCAGAGTTCTACCAAACTTTCAGAGAAGAGTTAACACCACTATTACTAAAGGTATTTCAGAGCATACAAGAGGACGGAATACTACCAAACTCATTCTATGAAGCCACCATATCCCTGATACCAAAAGCAGGTAAAGACACCACAAAAAAAGAAAATTACAGACCTATATCCCTCATGAACTTAGACACAAAAATCCTTTACAAAATTCTAGCCAATAGAATTCAACAACATATCAAAAAAATAATTCACCATGACCAAGTGAGATTCATACCAGGTATGCAGGGATGGCTGAACATTAGAAAAACAATTAATGTAATCCATCATATGAATAAAACAAAAGACAAGAATCACATGATTTTATCATCGATTGATGCAGAAAAGGCATTTGACAAAGTTCAACACCCATTCATGATAAAAACTTTCAGCAAAACAGGAGTAGAAGGGAAATTCCTCAACATAATAAAGGGCATTTATACAAAGCCAACACCCAACATCACCCTAAGTGGAGAGAGCCTGAAAACGTTCCCATTGAGATTGGGAGCCAGACAAAGATGCCCTTTTTCACCACTCTTATTCAACATTGTGTTGAAGGTCCTAGGCAGAGCAATTAGGCTAGATAAAGAAATAAAGGGCATTCAGATTGGCAAGGAAGAATAAAAGTATCTCTATTTGCAAAAGACATGATCTTATACACAGAAAACCCTAAGGAATCCTCCAGAAATCTACTGAAACTAATGGAAGAGTTCAGCAGAGTATTGGGATACAAGATAAACATACAAAAATCAGTTGGATTCCTCTACACCAACAAAAAGAACATCGAAGAGGAAATCACCAAATCAATGCCATTTTACACTAGCCCTCAAGAAGATAAAATACTTCAGAATAAATCGTACCAGAGATGTAAAAGGCTTATACAAAGAAAACTACAATACACTTCTGCAAGAAACCAAAAGGGACTTACATTAAGTGGAAAAACATACCTTGCTCATAGATAGGAAGACATAACATAAAAATGTCTATTCTACCAAAAGCAATCTATAGATTTAATGTAATTCTGACCCAAATCCCAACGACATTCTTTAGTGAGATGGAGAAACAAATCACCAACTTCATATGGAAGGGAAAGAGGCCCCGGATAAATAAGGCATTACTGAAAAAGAAGAACAAAGTGGGAGGCCTTACTTTACCTGATTTTAGAACCTATTATACCGCCTCAGCAGTCAAAACAGCCTGGTACTGGTACTACAACATATACATAGACCGATGGAACAGAATTGAGAATCTAGACATAAATTCTTCCACGTATGAGCAGCTGATATTTGACAAAGGCCCCAAAACAGTTAAATGGGGAAAAGACAGTCCTTTTAACAGCTGGTGCTGGCATAACTGGATATCCATCTGCAAAAAAATGAAACAAGACCCATACCTCACTCCATGCACAAAAATGAGCTCAAAGCGGATCAAAGGCCTAAATATAAAATCTAAAATGATAAAGATCATGTATTGAAAAATAGGGACAACGTTAGGAGACCTAATACCTGGCATAAACAGTATACAAAACACTATTAAGAATTCAGAAGAAAAACTAGATAAGTGGAAGCTCCTAAAAATCAAACACCTATGCTCATCCAAAGATTTCACCAAAAGAGAATAAAGACTACCTACAGACTGGGAAAAAATTTTTAGCTATGACATTTCCTATCAGTGCTTGATCTCTGAAATCTACATGATACTGCAAAAACTCAACTACAAAAAGACAAATAACCCAATTAAAATATGGGCAAAAGTTATGAACAGACTCTTCACTGAAGAAGACATTCAGGTAGTTACTAGATACATGAGGAAATGCTTACGATCATTAGCCATTAGAGAAATGCAAATCCAAACTACAATGAGATTTCATCTCACTCCAACAAGGCTGGCATTAATCCCAAAAACACAAAATAATAAATGTTGGAGAGGCTGTGGAGAGACTGGAGCACTTACACACTGTTGTTGGGAATGTAAAATGGTGCAAACGCTTGGGAAATCGATTTGGCACTTCCTTAAAAAAAAAAGCTAGAAATAGAACTATCATATGACCCAGCAATCCCACTCCTCGGAGTATATCCTAGAGAAATAAGTCTTTACACGAACAGGTATATGCACCTCCGTGTTTATTGGAACACTGTTTACAATAGCAAAAAGATGGAAGTCACTAAGGTGTCAATCAACGGATTGTGTTCATGCGGAACACATACATAAACGAAAGGCCATTTGTTCGAACATAAAATGTGTGCATCAGGGTTGTATCCTTTCAGCATACTTATTCAATTTGTATCTGAGCAAATAATCAGAGAAGCTGGATTATATGAAGAAGAACATGGCATCAGGATTGGAGGAAGGTTCATTAATAACTCGCATTATGCAGATGACACAATCTTGTTTGCTGAAAGTGAAGAGGACTTGAACAGGACTGTGGATGAAGATCAAAGACCATAGCCTTCAGTAGGGATTACACTTCAACATAAAGAAAACAAACACCCCCACAACTGGGCCAATATATGATAAACAGAGAAAAGATTGAAGTTGTCAAGGGTTTCACTTTACTTGGATCCACAATCATTGTGCATGGAAGCAGCAGTCAAGAAATCAAACAACATATTGCATTGGACAAATCTGCTGCAAAAGACTTCTTGCAAAGATATCATTTTGAGGATTAAGGTGTACCTGACCCAAGCCGTGGTACACCTTTCACACGCACGTGAAAGCTGGACAATGAATAAGAAAGACCATTTTAATTACGGTTTTGGTGAAAAATATTGAATGTACCATGGACTGCCAGAAGAATGAACAAATCTCTCTTGGAAAGAGTACAGTCACGATGTCCGTAGAAGTGCAGATTGCAAAACTATTTCTCACTTACTTTGGACATATTATCAGAAGGGACTAATCCCTGGAGAAGAAGAACATCATGCTTAGTAAAGTACAGAGTCAATGAAAAAGAAGAAGATCCTCAATGAGAAGGTTTGACACTGTGGCTGCAACAATGGGCTCAAACAAAGCAACGGGTGTGAAGATGGTGCAAGACCAGCCAGCATTTCATTCTGTTGTATGTAGTTTCACTGTGAATCAGAAACAACTTGAGGGCATCTGACAGCAATAAACAGGAGTAGGAGAGAGGGTAGAAGGGGTCGCCAATGTTTGGGTAGCAGTGCGTTTCTATTTGTGGTGATAGAAAATTTGTCAGTGATTCTAGACGATGATGTCACAGCATGATTAATGTAATTGATATCACTAAATTGTACACCTGAAAAATGTTCAATTGGAAAATGTGTTATATATATTTTTATACCAATAATAAATGAAATTAAATTATTTTAACTTGTAGGGAAAACTGTGTCATGCTGCAATACTTGGAGTTCTGGTTATGCACTGTAAATTCAATTTATAAAGAAATTCATATTACGCTGCTCAAAAATATAGAGTAGCCATAAGAAGATGTCATATAGATACCATACAGGGGAAAAAAAAAAATCTTTAATTCAACTCACTTGTAAGGGATTCCCTGGGATTGCACTTTTATAGAACTTTTTACCTCACCAGAGAATTTCATAAGCAACTGATCTTTTTATTTTCTCTGTAAGAATAGTTAGGCCCAGAAGGGATAAATAGCATCCTCGGGTATAGAATGAATAAAATGAAGTTCAGATAAAACTCAAGAATCTAAGTGTCTAATAAAGACTGTCATCCTAGTCAAAGAAAGGTAGTAAACAAAATGCCTCTATCAGAAGCAGCAACAACAATAAACAAGCTATTACAGCTTTTCAATGTTGCCTTTAAAGATACTGGAAGTTGAAGAAGAGTAAAACAGATTGAGAATCTAGTATCACAGTTGGTATTTATTTTGGGAAGTTAAACCAAGTTCAGAATTGAACAGTGATTTTTTAATATTTTATTTTTGGTAACCAATACATCTTTTGGGTGTTTTAGTAACAAATAATATAATCTTTCTCACCTGGGTTTCATCTGGCAGTCTTTTTAAGAACTCTTTGTTCTATTCTTTGTAAAAATTAGGTTTTATTTTAGAAGATTCACAAATTTCAGGATAATAATTTTTTAAATAGTTGTTAAAGTTTATAAGAAAAGGGGGAAAAAATCCCTCTGCAGTACCTAAGACTCCTTCATTGCTCTTACAACCTCTCTGGTAGGTCTTATTTCAGTTCTGAGGGAAATCCAATATAGGCAAGTTTTATGCATTCACTCCCAACTTGCTCAGAAATCCATAGAGCATCAAGGATTCAAAGAAAAAGAAGAAACAAAAAGGAGAAAGAGGAGAGAAGGAAAAAGAGCAGTATATTAGGTTGTCATTCTTACGTGCTGTTGACTTGATTTCAACTTTCAGGGACCTAGGCTATAGTCTTTATGGAAGCAGACTGTCAAGTCTTGCTCCCTCTGGGTGGGTTTGAACTTCCAACCCTTAGGTTAGCAGCTGAACACTTAACCATTGCACCACCGGGACATCAGCATTAAAAATAAAAAAAAGAATACATCCAGTTCTTTATCAGGTAACCATCCAATCAGTACTTATAGAATAGATATGCAAGCATTCATAAAATGTGAGAGAAAACCATATTATATACCTTAAGGCAGTGAAGGAGCTAAAATGCTGCACTGAAGGGCAACAGCTTATATAACTAGAAATGGAGAAGTTTTGGTGAAACTTTTCTCTTGGAGGCTTCATGATTTCTAATAAACTACAGGAGCTACATTATTGACTCAGAAAGTAGAGGTGAACTTTCTTAGAGGTTCATTACCATTCTGCTATCAACAGCAGGAATAAACATCCTCTTCTAGGGTTTTCAGCCAGGTCTCGCACATAAGAATACAAATCAGATTCAGGGAAGATGTTTTCTAGGTATGAAAACCTTACATTTGACTAGGCCCTCCCTTTAAGGCCTAAAAATCTAAAAGAACTAAGCACAATGTCTAGAGTTCAATAAACTAACAGAAGATAATAACAATTTGGAAGTAAGGAAGAATCCTTGGGAAATTTTCTTCAGGGGTCTTTAAAGAAAGACTTTGTGTCCTAAATTTATAAGCCGGTTCTTCATGAAAGAACAATGAGAAGCAACTGTTCATAGAGATTTTTATCTTCATTCATCTCCTTTAGCTGAAAACTCATGGAACAGAACAATGTCATGTCCAATATCTAATTTTATGTAGCTATTTTCATTAAGAATGGACTTATCAGGGAGGAAAACCTAGGCTTCCTGATGGCTGTGGATTTCCTCTCTGTTACTACTGCATCTGCTCTACATTTGCTATGGGTTTTCCTAAGGATGTGTTGCTACACAGTGGGTGTTATTCCCTTTCTTTTTACCATCCGTGTTTTTATACTAAAGATTTAAATGCTATTCAAGCACATACAAGTGTTTCTTCCCCATAGTAATAAATAAATACTTATATAAGTATGTTTGAAGAAACTGATCTGATTTTCCTGGCAGAACATAATTAGAGGCATAGTTTTGATTGAAATAAAATCTGATAGTCTCCTGTCCATCACATCCTGACCATCTCTGAATTGAACTTTAGAAGTTTGTTTTATCAAGTTATTATGAATTTTAATATGCTTCCTATATTTTGGAAACCCTGGTGGCATAGTGGTTAAGTGCTACAACTGCTAACCAAGAGGTTGGCAGTTCAAATCCGCCAGGCGCTCCTTGGAAACACTATGGGACAGTTCTACTCTGTCCTATAGGGTCGCTATGAGCCAGAATTGGCCCGACGGCAGTGGGTTTGGTTTTTTTGGTTTTCTATATTTCCTTTCTAAACTCTATAAGACTCTTCAAATGAGAAAATGAGACCATATCAGATTTCACCACTTGTGCCCAAATGAGTTAACACAGCAAGGTTGACTGCTATCCATTGAAATCCTTTCTTATAAGATTGGCCCTTGGCTGATGTCTGAGAACTTGAATTTCAGAACAATTCCCATCACCATTAATTAATAGGAGTGGCCCATTGTGCCTAAACTCTGTAAATAATATGGTTTATACTGAACACCTACTTTCTTTCTGGAAATCTGAAATTTGGGTACATGCCAGGCACAGGGTACCTACATGATTACATCTCAATACAAATTCTGGGCACTGAGTCTGAAATGAGCTTCCTTGGTAGACAACACTTCACACATGTTGTTACAACTTGTTGCTAAGGAATTCAGTGTTTCCTGTGTGACTCCACTGGGAGCTGACTCTTGGAAGCTTGTGCCTGGTTTCCTCTGGACTTTGCCCAATGTGCCTTTTTTCTTAGCTGATTTTGATTTGTATTTTTTGTTGTAATAAACCACATTCATGAGTATAAATATACTGAGTCCTGTGAGTTCTCCTCGTGAATTATTGAACCTGGGGGTGACTGTCTAGACCCCCAGAATACCACTGTACTCCCCTCCCCCACCCCATGCCTAGTTTAGACATACAGTAGACCCCTAATCATCATTGCCTTATCAGTGAATGGATGCACGAACAAGTAAACAATAAAACAGCTGTGTCTAACTGGATTCCACACCAAAGCATAGATCCTACCTCAACTTGTTGTAAAATATATATTACTTTCTAGCTCTAGAACATAGTGCACAATTAGCCTTTTATTGGCTCATTTCTGTTTCAATCTGTGCCTAAGGAGCTAATTCAAGCAGAAAGCTTCATCTGAAGTCAAAGAGTTCAATCCATTCAGCATACAAAATGTAACATATTTTACACTTAATGAAGTACAGGAATTTCCATCCTTGAGCCCTGGTCAAATTACCTAATTCTCAGATGACTGTGTTTGCCTACTTAACTTCTCTATGCAGCATCTATTACTTTTAGTGTTTTTCTCCATCTTTTAACTACCACTTAAAATTATTTTACACTTTCCTTTGTAACTACCTAGGGGTGAAATGCAACAGCTATTTTTGTGGTGGTTAGAGTGGTCTCTGAAGAAATGCATTTAAATTTACAAAGTACTTTAGTTCCTTTTGAGACTTAAATTACTGCTCAGCAAATGTAGCATACTGCAAATGCCAATGCTGCTATAAAATAACCTATTGAGAAAGATTATAGGCTTGTATAAGGTTACATTTTCTGTTGTTGTTATTCTTGCTATTCATTTTGTACTAAGCTACTTCCTTCCATATTAAATGGCATTTTTTAAAGGAATTTACTGTCTTCCCCATTCCAGATGCAAACTACTTAAACAGAAATACTTTGATTATCATAGCAGGCACATCTATTGGAACACCTATTCCATCCTCAACAGGTTCTCTTTCATTTTAGGAACCATTTCTATATGTTGGAAAAAGAAATAATTTTGTAATAATTAGATGGTAATTTAAAAATGGGCAGCAGTGCTTTAATGGCTCATATTACATACACTACACGTATTTCATCTAAGTATTTGATTTCAGTAGGTTTCTTATTATGGAAAAAATTCCACAGTAGACTTATTTTGTCCGTGGGATTCAAAATGGTAACTCCTTTCTGCTTCATTAATTGAATTAGTTAATTATATATATATATATATATATATATATATATATAGCCATTATAACAGCCCATGCCCTAAAGGAGTTTGAAGTCCAACAAGGAGACAAGAAAAATAACCTAAGCAAGAGTTGTTGCTACTGTGTGGATACTGACTCATGGCTACCCCCATGTGCATCACAGTAGGGTTTTCAAGACTGTGACCTTTCAGAAGCAGATTTCCAGGCCTGTCTTCTGAGGTACCTCTGTGTGGGTTCAAACTGCCAACCTTCCAGCTAATGGTCAAGAGCTTAACAATTTGTGCCACCCAGTAGTCAGTGTCATATGGAAAGGAATACAATGGCATTGTAAGAAATATTCTATGTAATTTCTAAAGCGGAGAGCTTGGTTAGAGAAGGCATAGGGGGTACCTCGATTACAGGTAGATATTTATGGATATGCTCTCCAAAGTCACCTGATAATACTATGCACATTATACAATTAGAAAAAAAAAAAAAAAAAACTTGAAAAGATCCAACCAAAACTCTTATCTGGGAATTCTCAGCTTAATCCAATTAATTCAGCTTGTTTATTTATAAAATCTTCCCATTGCAGTTAACTGCTATCAATTAATCATTGTCACTTTCTATTTCATAAATAGCTTTATAAATATGTTAATTTTTTGAGTATTTACTTTCACTTTCCTAATTTGTTAAAATGTCTTTGAAGAAAGGTATCATATCCTTTAGTTCCGTTTTGTCCCATAATTAGTAGTAGATTATACTGAAGAACTTGTTATCAATCTCTCTCCAGTTTTATTTACTAAGTTAAATATGAGCAATAAAAACTATCACTAAAAAATTGATCAATTGAGATAATAAATTATTAATATACCTAAATCTTAAATGAAAATTTTACATTTAGAAATGCAGCCACAGGCTAACAAGAATAAAGTGATATTAATTTATTAAGCTTTATGTCATTAAAAAAATTTTTTTTTTCTAGTTTGGTAGTCATTTTAATGAGTGGCATCAATGACAAACAATACTGAATCTGATATATTTAATTAACTAAATTATCTTTCAGAAATTAATTAATACCCAATAGAAAATGGAGCCCTGGTGGTGCCATGGTTAAGAATTCAGCTGCTAACCAAAAGGTCAGCAGTTCAAATTCACTAGCCACTCCTTGGACACCCCATAGGGCAGTTCTACTCTGTTCTATAGGGTCCCTATGAGTTGGAATTGACTCCACGACAATGACTTTTTGTTTGTTTATATGAGAAAATAAAATGTGTATTTTAATTTACTCACTCTTTTAACAAAGCTTCTTGTCTTTTAGGAGTTAGGTACTCTACTCTGCTGTCTTCTGAATGCCTATCCTCAGGAAGTTGTTCTTTGTGTTCTTAAAGAAGTCCTGTTGGTGTAGTGGTTAAGCATTCAACTGCTAACGGAAAGGTCAGCGATTCCAACTCATCAACTGCTTCTCGGGAGAAAGATGTGGTAGTCTGTCTTCTGTAAATTTTATGGCCTTGGAAACCCTATGGGACAGTTCTGCTCTGTCCTATAGGGTCACTATGAGTCAGAATTGACTCAGCAGCAATGGGTCCCTCTCTTAATATCTTAAACCAATTGATAAGCCTAGGGATGGTGATATGTTCTGATATAAATTATCTTCTACCTGAAAGTCTACTTTTTTTATCTCTGATTAAAATAACATTTGGGTGCCTTCTTTAACTCTTCTTGACACTTATCCCTGCAAACAAAAATTTACTATTTTAACTTTTTATTTATTTTTAAAACAGCTTAGTTGAGATATTATTCACATACCATAACATTTACCCATTTAAAGAGTACAATTCAGTGGCTTTTTGAAATATTCACAGATATGTGCCACCTTCACCACAGTTCATTTTAGAATGTTTTCATTACCTCAAAAAGAAACTCTTTTCCTTTTAGCTATCACCTTCCTATCTTCCCATCAGCCCTACCCCTAGCCCTAAGCAACCATAAATCTACATGTGTCTCTTCAGAGCTTTCTCTGTTTTGGACTTTCACATGAACGAAATCACATACTATGTGGGCTTTTGTGGCTGGCTTCTTTTACTTAGCATCCAGTTTCCGAGGATCATTCATGTTGTAGCACGTATCAGTATTTCATTCTTTTTTACTTCCAAATAATATTCCATTGTATGAATATATCACCTTTTGTTTATCCATTCACCTGTTGATGGACATTTGGGTTGTTTCTACCTTTTGGCTGTTATGAATAATGCTTCTATAAGCATTCATTTTGCAAGTTTTCATATGGACATTTGTTTTTATTTTTCTTGGGTATATACCTGGGAGTAGATTGCTGGGTCATATAGTAACTCTACATTTAGTTGTTAGGGGAACTGCCAGAGTATTTATTAAAGTGGCTGTATCATTTCACATTTCCATCAGAAGTTTATGAAGGTTCTGATTCCTTCCATTCTCACCAACACTTTTTATTATCTTCTTTCGAAGCTCATCATAGTGGGTTTGAGGTTGTGTCTCATTGTAGTTTTGATTTGCATTTACCTGATGACTGATGATGCATGGCATCTTTTTATGTGCTTATTGTCTATTTTTATATTTTTCTGAAAAATCTATATTTAGATTCTTTGCCCATTTTTTAGTTGGATTGTCTTTTCATTATTGAGTTGAAAGTGCTTTTTATATATTCTAGATACAAGTCCCTCATCAAATACATGACTTGAAACATTTTTTCCCATTTTGTACATTGTCTTTTTGCTTTCTTGATGGTGTTCTTGTTCTAACAGATTCAAAGGATGGTAAAACAGGTGCAACACAAAAAGGAGGAGTCAAGGTGGCTATGAAAAGTAACTAAGTTTATTATGCCCATATTCCCAGATACAGAGAGGCACATCAGACCATGACAGAGGGCCACACAGGGATTGCATGTGGAGAGAAGGTAAAAACAGTTTTTACTGTAGGAGAGAATTCAGGGTGTAGTTAATTAGATTTCTAGGGCCTCCTGGAGTCTGGACATTTAGAATAGTTCTGCAAGCTCAGGGGACGTAGAGGCTGTCTCTAGTTGGGTACATGGCCGCAGTTGAGATGAGGATAGGTGCATACAGGCCCAGGAGTGTGAGAACTTGATAAAGGGAGTATTTGAAGAGTAGATTTAATCAGCTGCTTAAGAAGGGGAACAGAATAACTTCTAGCTAAGGCCTCAAAATTGTGTCAACACATTTTATTTATTTATTTAACTTTAGATGAATGCTTACAGAACTTGTTTCTCATCAAACAATTAGTACACACGTTGTTGTATGACACTGGCTAACAACCTCATGACACGTCAGCATTCTCCCTTCTCAACCCTGAGTTCCTTATTACCAGTTTTCCTGTTCCCTCCTGCCTTCCGATTCCTGCCCCATGGCTGCTACGCCCCTTTAGTCTTGTTTTGTTCCATGGGCCTATTCAATCATTGGCTGAAGTGTGAACCTCAGATGTGGCCTCCTTATTCAGCTGAAAGGGTGGCCCGGGGCCATACTCTCTGGGTTTCTCCAGTCTCTGTCAGGCCAGTAAGTCTGGTCTTTCTTTTTGCATTAGAATTTTGCTCTACATTTTTTCTCCAGCTGTCTGGGACCTTCTATTGTGATCCCTGTCAGAGCAGTCAGTGGTGGTAGCCAGGCACCGTCACGTTGTACTGGACTCAGTCTGGTGGAGGCCGTGGTAGATGTGATCCATTAATCCTTTGGACGAAATCTTTCCCTTGTGTCTTTAAATTTTCTTCATTCTTCCTTGCTCCGTAAGGGGTGAGAAAAATGCAATATCCTAGATGGCTGCTCACAGGCTTTTAAGGCACCAGATGTTACTCACCAAAGTAGAATGTAGAACATTTTCTTTATAAACTCTGTTATGCCAATTGAGCTAAATGTTCCCTGAGCTCCTGATCCCCACAGCCCTCAGCCCAGCAAATTTGGTCCCTCAGGGAGTTTGGATATGTCTATGGAGTTACCATGGCCTTGCTTTGTACAGATCGTGCTAGCTTCCCCAGTATTGTGTATTGTCTTACCCTTAACCAAAGTTACCACTTATCTTTTGTCTATTAAGTGTTTTTCCATTCCCACCTCTACCCTCCCATATAACCATCAAATATTGTTTCTTTTTGTAAGTAAACCTTTTCATGAGTTCTTACAGTAGTGGTCTCATACAAGATTTGTCATTTTGTGATTGACTTATTTCACTCAGCATGATGTCCTGTGCTGAGTTCGTTCAATTTGTGGATTTCTTTTTCATTTATTTTATTTTTGTAGATTTTGTTTTCATTGAGACTTTATGTTTTCCTTCTTTATTTTGATGAGTAGGTTTGTTAACTCTCCTTGTGGTTACCTTGAAATTTACTCTTATCTTCCTAGGTTTGAACCGGTCTATTATTACTTGGGATTGTGTTGGCTTCCTCTCCATTAGAAATTTCTATACCTGTACTGTTTGTTTTTTTTTTTTAATACTGTTTATTACTTGTTTTATTGTTCTGATGTTGTCATTTACAGATTAACTTCTCTGGTTCCCTGTTGCAATTGTTTTGGTTTTGAATAGTCCTTGAGAGTCATTTCCTGGTATCTGGCTTGTACAATCTTGCATCCTAGATTGAGGCTGTGGTCTGATGTTGTTTATCCTCAGACTGAAGGACACCCTTTAATAATTCTTCTAAGTTTGGTTTGGTTTTTACATATCCCTTAATTTCTGTTTATCTGTAAATGTCCTAATTTCACCATCATATTTGAACAAAAGTTTTGCAGAATATATTATTCTTGATTGGCAATTTTTTTCTTTCAAGGTTTTATATATGTCATCCCATTGCCTTCTTGCCTGCATGGTTTCTGCCAAATAATCAGAGTTTAATCTTATTGTTTCTCCTCTGTATGTGACTTTTTGTTTTTCTCCAGCTGCTCACAGGCTTTTTTCCTTGTCTTTGGTTTTACTGAGTGTGATTATGATATGCCTTGGTGTTTTTCTTTTGGGGTCTATACTATATGGGGTTCATTGAGCTTCTTGGATGGCTGGCTTTTCATCATTTTTGATATGAGGGAAGTTTTCTGTCAGCAATTCTTCAATGATCCTCTCTGTGTTTTCTGTTTTCTCTCCCTGTCCTGGAAGTCTGATCACTCAAAAATTTTTGCTTTTGATTGTATCCCACATAATTCTCAGGGTCTCTTCATTTTTCTTATTTTTCCTCAGAGTTGCAGCCCAGTGTTTGTCTTCAATTTCACTGATTCTGTCCTCCATTGTTTCAAACCTCCTCCTTTGGCACTGTCCATTTCTGAAATCTTGTTGTTTATCTTTTGGATTTCTAAATTATTGTTTTTGTATTATCTCTAGTTGTGAATTTATTTTGTCATTTTGTTCCTGTATTACTTTCCTGAATTGTTCCATATTTTTGTCTGTATTTTCCATGAATTTGTCTGCATTTTCCAAAAATTTGTCCATTTTTTCCTCATTTTTGTCTGCTTTTTGCTTCAACTCTTGGATTGCTCTGAATATTAGAGATTTGAATTTCCTGTCAGGGAGTTCTAGTGCCTCTTCTTCTACTGGAAAGTCATCTGGTGTTTTATTTGGGACACCTACTTGACCCATCCTGTCCTGTTTTTTATATGTTTTGAGATTGTCTGCTGTCTTTGGGACATTCAGTAGTTATTTTCTTTGTTTCTTGATTGTAGATTTGTCCTGCTTTTTAAATTTTATTTGGTTATGCCTGAGCAGATGGGCTGTGCATTCTTCATTGTTTGCTCATCTGTAGTCACTGTACTTTTCACCTTCTTGTGCAATGGGCAGGGCCAGTCATTCAGCTATGGTGCAGCAGCACAGGTCTAGCTGAAGGGGAGGGGCTGGGATGGGTTGTTTGTGGCATGTATTAGGACCAACAGGGTGGGCCAGGAATCAGTTCTGGGAAGGTTCCATCAGGCCGTGTCTGGGCTGCTCAGGGGTGTGATGTTCAGTGCATGGTGCACATAGACAGGAAAGAGGCGGGAGATTGTGATGTGTGAAGCTAATAGGGATGTGGGAAAGAGGAGAGAAAAACAGGAGCCAAAAGCAAACATGCAAACAAAGAAATAGAGAAAAAAAAGAGTGCTAAGGGAGCTTGCCATTGGAGTGGAGAGAGAAGAAACCGAGAAACAGAGCAAAGCAAAGAGAAAAAAAAGAAAAAGGGAAAAAGAAAGTAAAAATAACTAGGTAAAAATCTTGGAAAGAAAAAAAAGAAAATCCACCAGGAGGCCTGGGTTGCCACCAGTAGGGCTGCTAAGATACTGGGGAAGTGGCTCCCAGGCTGTGCAGTATAGCCTGGCTAGAGGGAGTATAGATGTCACACAGCAGCAGACATTCAGGAGACAGGAAAAGATTATAAGTGTAGAGAGATGAGAACTGATAACTGAAGACAGACAGAAAGGGGGAAAGAGAAAAAAAAAATGCCCCCAGGGATCCCACCTATGTCGCTGTGCAGTTTGGGGGAGTGGCTCCTAAGCCATGTAATGCAGCCCGGCCAGGAGGGGCTCCCAAGCTGCAAAGAGGAAAAGAAAACAAACAAAGCAAAACAAGGGGGAAAAAAAGCTCCACGGATCCCACCAGCATGGTGTGGCAGGCTGGGGGAGAGAGGTTCCCCAGTCAAGCATGGCTTCGCAGTCTTTCAAGAAGAAGCAAAGATGGCATATGGAGCCAGGTGTTCCAGAGAAAGAAGGGGGAGGTGCTAGGAGGCACAGAAGAAACCAAGAGAAATGGAAAGAACCAACACCAGCTCAGGAGCCTGGCCAGTGTAGGCAGGGTGAATCCAAGCAGCCTGAGGCCAAAGCAGTTGCCTTCCAGACAAGATACTGCAGCTGGTGGGAAGCAGAGGAGGCCAAAGCAGGGAGAAGGGGGACTAGGAAAGCATATATGGCTCCTTACCATGTGCTCTGTCTCCTGCTGGGAACTTTGTGAAGCTGCTTTCCCTACTCCCTGTCCGCTGATCTCTGATGTGGGTGGGGTGAATCCAAGTGGCACGGAAGCTGCACTTCCCGGCTGGCTGAGCCGCCGCAACCAGCCAGGAAACTCAGAGGTAGAGCAGCTGGGAGAGAATGGAGGGTGGGAAAACCTGTATCGCTGGTTACTGGGTGCTCTGCTTCCGGCTGGGAGTCGCAGGAAGCTGCTTTCCCATGCTCCCTGTCTGCTGATCCCGTACTGGAGTCCAAGATGGCACATCTGTGCTGCGTTAGCTGGTGGGGCCTTCCACGCGTATCTCTCCTCCCTCTCCATCCTCTGTCAGCTTCTTATTCCATTTGATGGTTGGCTGAGTTCTCTGTCTCTTCGTTTGGTACTTCAGGCTCCAGGAATGACGTTTGTCTCTGTTTTACTTAGTTTTTCGGGTCTTTGCTGTGGACGGATGGTGTGGTGTTTCTGTCTATGGTGCTTCGTTGGCCAGAAGTCCCATCAAGACAACATTTTAAGAAAATTATGCTGCAAACCTTTGACGCCCAAAAGGTTTCAATTTTGATGAAGTCCAATTTATCCATCTTTTTTTACTCATGTTTTTGTTGTCATGCCTAAGAATCATTTGCCTATTTTGAGCTCCTGAACATTCATCTCTTCTTCTTTTCTAAGGGTTTCATAGCTTTTGCTTTTACGTTTAGGTTGTTGATTCATTCTGAGTTAATATTTACATATGATGTGAGGTAAGAGTCTGACTTCATGCTTTTGGGTGGCTAACCAGTTGTCCAGACTTCAAAATTATACCAGAATGAGTTCCAAAGACTTTTTCACTGATTCTTTTCAAATTTCCTTCTTCTGGGCCAGGTGACTTAGCTTAGATAATAATGTAGAAACAAGTAACCCCTGAATCTCAATGGTTTAACAGAATAAAACATAGTTTTTTATCTCATACTACATGTCCAGTGCTTGATCACTCAGGAAGATAGTGAGAGAGGATTTATATTTGACATGCTACCATGATCACTGTGACAGTGAGGGTGTGAGAAGGTAGGAGATTGGTGAATCATGCACTGGCTTTTCCAATTTCTGCCAGGAAGATGTATATTTCTTAAACTGTGATCTTCAGTGAAACTTAAATGCAAGATGGAAATAATAATACTATGAAATGTATAAATTTAGTGTGATGTTGAAATTACATAATATAAGTAATTTAGCACAGAGACCAGGGCATAGTAGTAAGTTTTGGTATGTATTTATGTTTTTGCTAATTAGATTCAAGCAAGTGAAAGTCATTAAATTTGTTCATAATGTACTTCCAGCTTTCTTCCTTCTTGGCACATTGTAGTATTGCTGTTTCTTGTCCCATTTTTTTTTTTTTTTATCACATTCCTTGACTGAATACATAAAATGGGAACTTAACAAAAAACACTTTTTTAAATTATATTTTGCCAACCAAAAATGCACATATCTCATACAACAGCCGCAAACGCCCATCTTTTGGTTTGAAACTGTCATAAAGACCCTTGCCTTATGGCAGCATGTACTGTCAGTGGGAAAGCAGCTTCCCAATGAACCTGAGAGAAAGAAAATATTGGTGGGCAATAGTATATCCCAACAGTCACAAAAGTGTTAATTAACATTACAAAGTTCAAAATGGCAAAGTCAGAATTAGAACTCAACTTTGTCATATGGAAAAGCCATTGCGTTAAAATCGCCCTGTATTAGGAAAAATGATATTCTTCAAATCGTGTTTGTATTGTGCCCCTAATTTTCTGAAATTCAAATTGTATGTTTCCAATTGCATCTTTTTTTCCAAAAGAGAGATAAAAGTATAAGTTTGACAGAAGTGTCATCAATATTATTACTTTGTCTTATCAGCCATTGTCTCACAGTGATATTTGTTTTATACTGCAAATTGTACCTGAAATCCTTTCCAGGTGTCAAATATACTTCACTATGCCTACAACTTGCCATAATTCATCACAAAGATATCATTACTGTTCTTGGCTACCATACAAGTAACCTTAACTGATTTCTACAGCCCATAAAGTTAATCAGATTCCAAATATCCTTATGTCACTCATTATTTGATAGAGAATAGTGTTATATAATAAAACAATAGTAAATAGTTGAATGTAGTTATATAAAATATAGTGATATTATATGTATGTACATGTATATATATAATTTATATATATATTTACATACATGTAAAACATACATTTTATATAAAGTTTTAATATATATTAATGGAGCTAACATAGAAGATTGAGTTGGCAAAACCACACAAATTAGAGATAGTATACATTTTAAAGATTTGCTAATAATTTCAACAATGCAGGCAATCAAGTAGCAGAGACAAAGAAGAAAAAAATCTAAGACATTGAAGGGAGCATGGCACGTTCATGTTCATCTGAACCAGAATCATAGAGGAGAAACGTAAGTGGAGTTCACAGGGTTATCACCCATGGCAGGTACAATTTCAGTTTTGAAAGCTCTTAATTTCATACCCTAGAGAGTTGGAGAGCTTAACTGACATGCTTTAGGGAGCTCTGACTCTCCAGAGTCATATATATCTATATAACAAATAAATATACACACAGCTTTTATTACTTTAATATAAAACTATGAAGTTTATTTAAAATTATATTCTAATCTGTATTATTTACCTTCAACTCGATGGCAACTGGTTTTTGTATTATTTAAACAAAACAATAGGATCAGTGCACAGAGACCATTAGTGGTAAGTAATAGTAGGACCAATTATGCCACTAATACATACAAAATAATATTGTTTTTAAAAGCTTTTGCCCCTTGATAAAAGAATTTATCTTAACAGTTTTTAAGGCTTTGCTAGTTATTTAAATTTTGTAAGCTATATTATGTTCTATTTTCAAAATACTTAAATGTAAGAGTTTTTCAGAAGAGAACCTGAATACTAAATACTAACTAAACAGATGTTACCTATATTAAAAAAAAAAAAAAAGTATTTATTTTATGTTTCTTTATGTCTCACGATATAGTAGGATATTTTTACTCTTTCTGTGTCCTTTTCCAGTAGTACTTTTCTAAACTGCCTGTAGATTTTAGGACATTCTTCCTTTCTTTTATGCAGTGATAAAATTGAAAGCACTCAAACATTCATTTTGACTTTCAGCTCTGCTCTTATCAAATTCACATTACACCAATTCCTGGTATCAGTCCAATGTGATGACGTCAAGCTAAATGTCCTTTCAACAAAAGTATTTGAGAGGGAACACTAGGATTTTACTTACTACCAACAGGAGATTGGGCTTGTAGGATTCAGTTTCCAAATCTCTGAAAGTGCCCATCTACTTTGTATCTTCAAGCTTGTTTTGATAAACCATCGATTTGCCAGTCAGGAGCTTTGTATCTTTAGATTCACCATAGATGCTATCCATGTCTAAAATGTCCATTATTTTTAAACACTACAAAGCACATTGGAGGCCATGATAAGCTAAATCTCTATTTCTCAGGAAAATCTGTTTTAAGTCACAGAGGTAATTTGAATTCTTGAAATTAAAGCTAGATTCTACGTAAGCTGCAATTTTAATAATGAAATTGAGGAAGTTCTGTTTAACTTAGCTGCCCTTTTATGGTGACATTTTTGCACTTTTGAGTTCTAGTCTTTTTTTTAAAGTAATTTTTTCACTGTATGAGCTTCTTTGTTGAGACCTATGTGAACATCTAACAACTCAGGTGTAGTCAATTTATTTTTTTCTAGGTTGTTTACAGCCTCTTCAAAGATCACCAAATAGTTTTAGAGAAGCACCCTATTCTATTTTGCTGTAATACTTTTCTCCATTCTCACCTTCCATAGTAGAGAAGGGCACTATTGCCAACCTTGTAAGTTCTTTTCTGTCTCAGGTCAAGATAATAGCCACCTTGTGGACACATGTGTATAAGGTTATCTCCTTAAATATGTATAAAGTTAAAAAATCTCCATAATTGATTGTACAAATTTTGAGGAAACTGAAAAGTCCCCAAAATTTTCATTATGAAAGCCTCAATATCACAGGTAAGCAGATCACATTTCTTTTTAGAAGTGTTAGCTATAATATTTGGAGGAATTTAGTAGATGAGATCTTCTCATTTTCTTTGCTAAGAAATTTATAAACTGAATGAAACTTGCCATAATTTATATATGCACTGTCTGCTGAATATGCAGATTGATTAGCAAAGTCTAGTTTGTATTTAGACAGATATCAACAATCTTCTGTTTTGTATTTTCTGTAGTTTAATTAAAATCTTCATGGAAATAACCGCCCCCCCAAAAAAAACCAAATCCATTGCCATTGACTTTGACTCATAGTGACCTTATATAGATGGTATAAAATCTCATTTTTCAAATCAAATTATGTAAGAGCAATAGGTAAGCATTTTTACAGTTACTGCCATAATTCGACTTATCAGATGGCACACTTTAGAAAGTGTGATCATTAATACGGTCTGATGTAATCAGCTCTACAGTGTGAGACGTCAACATCTCTCTTATCAAGCTCCCGTCCCCTTGTTTTTCACCCACAGTTGCACCCTCCGAGTCAGGAAATGTGACTTTCCTCAGATTAATAGAACAATCAAGGAACCAATATAATAATTTGTGTTTGTCCATGTGGTATACCCAAATTAATTCAGCTGTAATTTTTTTTTTGGAAACCCTCGTGGTGTAGTGGTGAAGAGCTATGGCTGCTAATCAAAAGGTCAGCCGTTTGAATCCACCAGGCACTCCTCGGAAACTCTCTGGGCAGTTCTACTCTGTCCTATAGGGTTGCTATGAGGCAGAATCGACTCAACGGCAATGGGTTTAAGCAGGTAATTATTTTTGACTGAGAATTCACAGCTGTTTGAGAGACGAAAACCTTTGATTTAGAAGTAAGTGCCTGTCTCATCTCAGACTTCTAATATTTAGTCTCTGCATGTAATTTAACATCCACTTCAGCAACAATTCCCCATCCCAAATTCTGTTCTGCATATTGTAAAGTATCTTCTGTCTTGTTTATTTACCTTACTAATGTGCTTCTGTGTGTCTTCCCATCCATCATTTAAACGGCATTTAAATTTAGCTTTCGTTTATGATGATATCTGGGTCATGCTGGCATTGCTATTTTAGTAGTTGTCATTTTCATTGTCTGAACTCTTATAAACATAGTCACAATCTTAATAATATTAAAAAAAACTTGTACCATATTGATAGCACAGCATTTAATCTACATTCAAAGTCAAAGATGGATTGTCAGTTCTCATGATTGCATTGTACTTAAGTTGTACCACACACATAGATATTTATTATTGTGAGCCTCAAATTATGTTGCCAACATCAGCTGTCAGGGAACAAAACAGCAACAGTGACTATGGAAGGTGGATCATCTATATATTATCCATTTGACCCTAAAATGAGTGTTTCTTTCAGCCCCTTATTTTTGGAATGATGTACAGGTTTTAGCTGTCAATTTGTTGTATTAAAGTGGCCTTTGTGTTGCTCTGATGCTGGTAGCTATGCCACAGGTATTTAAATACCAGCAAGGTCACCCATGGTGGACAAGTTTCTGAACAGCTTCCAGGCTGGCAATCTGAAAATCCTGGCCAATGAAAACTATATAGATCAACACAGAATATTGTCTAATATAATGCTGAAAGATGAGCCTTCTAGGTAGAAAGTTTCTCAAAATACACAGTGGCTACGACAATGGGCTCAAGTTATCAAATGATCCTGAAGATACTGCAGGACTTGGCAATGTTGCATTCTGTTTTATTTAGGGTGGTCATAAGTCACAGCCAATTAGATAGCAACTAAAAACAACAAAGTCGATTAATTAAAAAAAAAACTCTAGCTTTATCATAGTCTCCAAATGACATATCTTTTCTTCTTCCATGTCTTCTTTCAAGGTATGTCTTTCCACTTCAAAACTGAACAATTGCCTTTCCTTTCAATATTCAAATCTTAGCTACCGTACTTTACAAAAAGTCCTAAACCATCAGTGAATATGTCCAGAGTTCTAAATATCTAATTCATCTGCAACTATTTGATATAAAATAAATTGAATATATTCATCTGAGTACTTGTTATATTATTGAAGTTCACCTTGGATAATCTTTTTGCACTTCTCTTTATACATTTTAAAAATTTGTCCTGAATTTCTGTACTTGTATGCTGCCAGGATTTGAGGTTCCATTAACACTCAGGAAATTTTTGCAAACATAAAAGATATTTGATTAGGGCTTATTTATAGTCAGTTTTAACCCTACTTTACACTACAGTTATGATTCATAAAATATGCAAAAATAGCTTAATATGTTCGCATACTTGCAAGAAATGTACAGGGATTGTTGTAACTCAAAAGACACAAGTGAAACTTGCTTGAAATTCCATGGATCAGTCTTTATTGACTATACATGTTGTTACTGCAAAGACCAAGGTCCTGTACCTGTCTTAATTCATAATCTAAACAAAATATCAAACACTGCATTATCTGTTTCTGGAGAAAAAAGTGTAAGATTTCTACCACAATACATGTTAGATTATTTTCCTTTTTTGATAACAGAATTATGTTATTTAATTTTTTCTTCAAGTTTTTAATCATTGAAGATGAGTTAGGAAAAAAATTAACCCATGTAATAGAATGTTTCCACATTCATTATTTCCTTTTTCTATAGAACATTTACAAAAACTATTCAAATCACAAGTACTAAAATTTGCACAATGGTTCTACAATGGTAGGCAAGTTTCACAAAATACAGAGATAAGAATCACTGTATTATTGCAGAAATTTCTAGTCAAGTAGTTCTCAATTTTTTTTATCCTTGGAGTCTACTTTTAAACGTGAAAAATTGGATACTGTATTTTAAGGGGTTAAGAAACTCAGTGCATATCTATACAAGTGAACAATAACTACAACACAGTTGCTGCTAGTATATAACAAAATCTCACAATCTCTATAAATAATCCCATTATTGCAGTCTTCAGAATGTATTGTTTGTCTATGGAGTCACTTTCAAAGAAAGTCACATAACTTCTCTAAGACGTAGCTATCCTCATTTATAAAGTAAATATGTATAAATAAATGAGCCCTTCAAATCTCTTTTGTGAATAAATTGTTCTCCAAAAACTATTTTGATGTCTCTTTTCCTTCAGTGTCCATCTGGCATTTCCTTTGAATTAAAACATACATATATTTATGTTTATTAGTGGTGATGTTGGTTGTAGTAGTGGCAGCAGTACTAGTGGTCCTAGCAATATTATCATGGGATACTACTAAAATAAACTGTGGCTAATTTTAGGTTACTTTTTATACAGGTTTTTGAATATTGTTTTACTGGATACTTTTGGTATTTACAAAGTTTAAAATACAATCATGTCCCACAGGGTGATCACTTATAAGAGCTGGTGAACTAAACATTTCCCACTACCTTGCTTCCCAATCGCTCTGATTTTCTGCTGGAGAAAACATACTTTTTAGTTTGATACACAACTGAAAAGTCTGTCTTTTATCACAGTTGGGTATGAGGAAAATGAAGTCAAAAAGCGACCCTATAGGACAGAGTAGAACTGCTCCATAAAGTTTCCAAGGAGCACCTGGTGGATTTGAACTGCTGACCTTTTAGTTAGCAGTCCTAGCACTTAACCTCTACGCCACAAGTGTTTCCTAGTTTTTGTATAAAGGCGTCTTTAATCTTCCTTGGAGCCCTGATGGCATAATGGTTAAGAGCTCTGATGCTAACCAAATGTTGGCAGTTTGAACCCACCAGCCACTCCTTGAAAACCCTATGAAGCAGTTCTACTCTGTCTTATAAGGTCGCTATGAGTCGGAATTGACTCAATGGCAATGGGTTTTTTTTTTTTTTTTAATCTACCTTATCACCAAAAAAAAAAAAAAGTTACTTAAGTAAGGATAGTAATGGAAACCCTGGTGGCGTAGTGGTTAAGTGCTACAGCTGCTAACCAAAGGGTTGGCAGTTTGAATGCCCCGGGTGCTCCTTGGAAACTCTACGGGGCAGTTCTACTCTGTCCTATAGGGTCGTTATGAGTCAGAATTGACTCGATGGCACTGGATTTGGTTTGGATAGGTAATAATAATGTTTCAAAGAATACATTATTCAAAAAAATGCATTTTTTACTAATATTTATTTGTTTAATCATTGCTAAAAAGCTTCTAACCTATTAGAAATCATTCTACAATAAAAAATTAGTTTACACTTGAAATGAAAAAAATAAAAGAAATGTTAATACTAGATCTGCTCCCATATTGAAAAACACATCTCCTCTTATGAAAGAATAGGAAAAAAAAAAAAAAACCTGTATGTGGAAGAATGAGTCTCTCAGTCAAAAACTTTTTTTTTTTTTTAATTCAGTTAAGTATTATAAATGTGTTTGAATCCAAAGGTGGCTTTCTGAACTAGAGGGTAGGCATGGTCAGCAGTGAGATGCTTTCACTGGAGGCACTTGTCTCACAGAAACATACTTTATTAGGTTCAAACTTATGGGATTTAAGTTGACCTTACATAACAATTTCTGGCTTATAGTTTATTTTGCCACAGGAATAACGATTTTCTGATTCAGATCAAATTTTGAGAAACATATAAGAGAACTTAGGAAGCTTGTTGTGGATCAGATAGTCCTTGTCAAGTAATATGTGAGATAGCTAAAGCATAGAAGCAGAAATATGTACATCTAATTTACTGTGAAATGAGGATAGACATTATTTCAAAGTTAAGGAAAAAGATACTCATTTTTTTGAGAACTGTTTTGACATTTTCTGAACTTCAAATGCCCTTCTGTGTTCCCATTTCTGTCAGATGTGGACTCCTTCAACAGCAAATAAGCATACCAACATAAGGAGGTTACTTGAAAAATCTGAAATTCCTATTCCCAGAGTTAGAAACTAGGACATCTACTTACAAAGAGAAGAGCTGGAGATGAAGCTTTTCCCTTGAATAGTAGACTGTATTAAGTGACTATTTAGACATTTTCAATGTGATTGTCTCAAAGTCTGAAGAAATGAAATTGCTCAAAACAAAAAGTTCTATTTTTACTTTCTTTAACACATGACAAAAATGAGATCGAATCCTGCCTTAACCATATTGCTTTCTGATCAAATTAAATAACGTATGTATATTCATGAGCCAAGACTGTAATTAAGCTTTACTTGCTCATTTGTCTTTCTGGTGAGAAGAAACATGCATTGAGGATAAAGTTGCATGTTAAAAAAAAAAAAATTGTTTTCTTAATTGGCCAAGCTATATTCAAAATTGGTGGAAAAGAAGGAAAGAGGGAATCTGATCATTCATTTCATATCCACATTATCCTGGGAATGTTGGAGTATATAGAAAGTAATGGATAAAAATTAAAATATCTGTAATTTAGTCTTCCCTTAGATTTCGTATGCGATTTAACAAAATATCTGGTGTTGAGGGAATAATGAACTACCTTTTGCTTGCATAGTCCCTCTTTTTCCAAAACCAAAACAACCTGCAAATTCCGTGTTAGCCTGTCTCTAAACACTAAAATTAGTAGAAAGTAATGACAGGCTCATAAACTCAGTGACCTTACAGAGTCTTTTGATTGAATGGATTTGAAGAGTATGCTGAGTGTACAGTATTTAGAACAATTGAGTATAACAGGTGATAGAATAACATGGACTGAGATACTGTTTTGGTTAAATACCTGTTTTATTTCCACAGGTTCATTAGTGATTTACATTTAGGATGAGATCTCCAGTACTAGGTGGGCATTATGGATGGAATTTTGTTCCCCCAAAATCCATGTCAACTTGGCTAGGCCATGATTCCCAGTGTTGTGTGGTTGTCCACTATTTTGTGAGCTGATATGATTATCCTGTGTGTTGTAATCCTAACCTCTATGATGTTAATGGGGCAGGTTTACAGGCAGTTATATTAATGAGGCAGGACTCAATCTACAGGATTAGGTTGTGTCTTGAGTGAATCTCTTTTGAGATATAAAAAAAAGAATCGAGCAGAGACGAGAGGGACCTCATTACCACCAAGCAAGAAGAGCCAGGAACAGAGTGTGTCCTTTGGACCTGAGTTTCCTGCATGGAAAAGCTCCTAGAACAGGGAAGACTGATGACAAGGACCTTCACCCAGAGCCAACAGGGAGCTGAAAGCCTTCCTCTGGAGCTGGCACCCTGAGTTTGGACTTCTGGCCTCCTAAACCTTGTGAAAATAAATCTCTGTTTGTTAAAGCCAACCACTTGTGGTATTTCCCTTATAGCAGCACTAGATGACTAAGACACTGGGTGTAGCCTTTTTACCTGAAACTGAGTATATATTATGGCAAAATTGAAAATAATTTGGGGGAATTATTTGCACAATTATTCTTTATACAAAACATACACACACAGAGAAGGCATTTGAAGAAAAGGCATGTGAATTAGATTCATTGAATGTTTTATGGAAGCAATTTTCCTATTAAGTAATATTACTAAGTTCTGTCCAGCAAAACAAAGTCAAATAATTTTATATAGTAATTTAATTATGGATTTATTTTAATTACATTACCACCCACCTAAACCTGAGATAAAATACAGCCTGCAAAATTGCTGAGGAAATCACAGACTAACAAGCTGAACGCAATGAACACAATGACCTATAAATGGTAATAATGAAAAATCCAATCTGTTTGAAAGCAGGGGGTGGCACACAGACATCTGCTCTTACTTTTTTTTTTTTTTTTAAGAGGGATTAGTACATAGACAAAATGAAATCAGATGACTTCTAATTTTTCATCATGGTGTCTGAAGTACTAAATAAAAGTAAAAAGGTATCTTTCAGGAAGAATTTTTTTTTTATATCTTGATGCTCTATTTTGTAACTTGTTTTACTGAAATAAGAGAAGAAATGTGAGCCTGGAGGTTGTTGTATAAAAAAGCGAAGGGCAAAGAGATGCAGGATAGTAAAAGAATTCTCCACAACCCAGTAACACAAAGTTAATGGCATTTTCCAGATTCCCCTTAAATGCATCACATTAATCAGAGCACAGTATGGTCTAGCCTGCTTTAAGCTTCAAAATAAAAGTTTTAGGGATATTCCATCTTTTATATGGTCTCAGCTGGGTACAGTTCATAAGCCAGTTTCCTCTTCTTGAAAATATTCCTAATATTGTTCCTCTACCACTGTCAGTATGTGAGCTTAATGCAAGAATGATTGCAAATTGTTTTGAACTGTACAGAAACACAAAGAACTACTCTGTATACTACGCACTTTCTATGCTTGTTTTTTCTTAAATCTTTCTTTTGTTGACTGCCATGGGCAGGAAACACATCCTAGGAGGAGAATAATAGCCTCTCTATGCTGAAAAGATAAATGTACGCAGGACGATATTAATTACACCAAGTGGTAATTATGCAAAATAAATGTACGCAGCAAAGAGTTTTCAAGAAATACGGTTTTTACGCATTGCTCTCTTTCCCACATTTATTAGTTTATTAAATAACTTTGTGTCACAGTAAAATCCCTTTTATTAGCCTAAAGGAGAGTGGAGGTTTTTAGTAATTAGTTGTAAATTGATTCAGTTTCAAAACTGTGACTGTTAATGCAATTATGCAAAACTAGCTATAAAATGAACCAACTGCTCAAAAACAAATGAAAAGGAAAGACTCATCAACAGATAGAAAGTTAGTAGTCACTATTAACCTACACAGAAAACAAAGTGTATAAGGCCTAAGGGGATGTGAGTACTTCTCTGGAATATCAACATTCGCTTGCATTTCCTCTGCTGAAAGGGATTTTTTTTTTTTAAGTAATTATCTTACTTGAATGTACTCAACAGATATTTAATGTTTACTTTGTAGGTGAAAATCATGATCAGATGTATGTGTATAATTCTTACCAGCATAAATAACAAAATATAAGTCTAGGCCAACCTTTAAGGAATTTCAGTCAAAGATCTCCTTTACAACGGTGAGTTGCTAAACATAAAAACAGGTCAGTGGAGACATGTTTTATTAACCTACCCAGCCCTGTGTCTGAGTTCCAACTGGTTGAAAGGATAATGATTTTGTTGATGCCAATCATGAAGGGGTAGCCAAGCTGCCACCTCGAAAACTCATTGCTCTTCACTGTGGATCATATTTTCATGCTGACTCAGAGTGAAGCTAAAACAAAAGGCCACTTTGACTTAGGGGACACTGTATTTGATTTGTATGTCCTCTTTCAAGATTCGTTAAGATACCACAAAATGTGCATTTGTGAAATGTGAGCACAAATCAAAAAAGACTAGGCTAGTCAAAAATAACATTAACAATATTTTATATACTGAGTGAAAAGGTAGTATATTATTGAAAAATAAACAAAACTGGACAATAAATAAATTGGATAAGTTTTCTTCCTTGAAAATGAAATTAAGGTTGGATTGATAAAGGATAAATAAAATGTAAGTTAGATATTTGCCTCATACAATCTAAGGCAAATATCATTGTAAACTGGACAATTGCCACAGGGAAGGAGGATTTTGGAGATAGTGCCCCTCTTCATTATCATCACTGCTAATGACCTCGGCATGACCCTTGTCATCTCTCATCTACAATAGTGTCCAAACTGATCATTCCAAAACAAAAATATGATCATAAATCATACCTTTGCTTCCTATTGCTTACATGATGATTAAACATCAATCCCTTTTCCCAGTATATAGTTCGGTGACTACTATGTGTAGTGTTCTTATCCCTCTAAGCACATATCTTGGTACACATAGCAACCCCCTTCCATGATCCTGGTCTTGGAGACATGTATTCAACCTTCTGAATCATCTTGTTGAATAGCCTTGTGATTATATATATATATATATATAGTTTTATCGGCCAAGATACACCTACATCTCTGTGTCCATATAAAGTGCCTCTAAAATTTCAATGTTTAGCTTCAGCATGTGGCCACAACATGTAGAATCCAGCACTCCTTCTTTGGAGTTTTCACTATACTTTGTCTAAATTTATACTTTAGCATTCATGACACTATTGATTTGAAAATAGCATTTTCTTCTACTAGTGTGTAAGATTTTGGAAGCTGGAATTGCATGTTATTTGTATATCTACCTACAGTGCCTGACATAGGCTAGATGCTAAATAAAGGTAGAATGAATGAAAGAGACTGAGCTAAATATTACAAGGGAAAGAAAGGAGAAACCTGAGAAGAGAGGAAGTAAGAAAAGGAATGATTTGCTCAAGCAAGAGAAGTAAAGGGAAATTGTAAGTATTGTTTAATATCCTTCAGGATGTTTCACTAGAATTGACTCAGAGCTGGTTCAGTCCTGGAATAAATTCTGCACTTTTGGTGGCAAGCTCCGTATCACTATCATCTTTGGGGATCTGAGAGCAAGTGTGATGTATGTATGAGTGTGAAAAATCAACCAAAGTCCTTTTCATTCTCATGGGAATGTTATAGTCAATGTCCTAATGACTTTATGGCTGGATTGGAAACAAGTCTCTGTTCCAGTTTCTTCTCCACTTTAAGGCATTTTAGAAAAGTAAGGCCAGATTATCTCTTCTAGTTTTTTATGCTTTATTCATCACTTTTTACTCCTTGGTCATGATATATTTCTAATGGCTGGTAGTGTAATCCTACCTACCCAAACAATCACTATTTTTTTTCCCCCCTTTAGAATATGTAACCAAGGCCTGGATGCCACAGATTCTGATTCAGGAAATTGAAGCCAGGAGTACATAAATATATGTTTAAATAAAAACGTGATTTTCATACCCACCTATGATGTAAAAACGCATACATAAAAGACAAAATACAGATATATTACCCAGACACCCAAGTTCCTTTGCTATGTTATCCCAAACTAATGTTCCAACAATATTTCACACACCTTTGCTCCACAAACCTTGTATTCTAATGGAGAATGTCTTAAAAACTGCGTGTTGTTTTAGACACTAGACCAACATTTCATTTCGTTAGCAATGACTGAAGACTTTAAAAAAAAAAAAAACATAAATATGATTTTTAGAGTCAGACAAACCCAAGTTTGAATCCACACTCAGCCTTTACTACCTATATTACCTCTGCGATTCTCAATTAGCTTAACTTTAACTTGTGAAGATTAAATAAGACAATAATAGTAAAACATATTGTGAATCATAGGTTTTAAATAAACATTAGTTGCTGTTATGGATTAAATTGTGTCCCACCAAAAAATATGTGAAATCCTAAGCCCTGTGCCTGTGAATGAGACCTTTTTTTGGAAATAGAGTTTGGTAATCGGTTACATTTAAAGAGGTTATATTAGAGTAGGGTGGGTCCTAATCTTAATTCCTTTTGAGTGGTGTCTTAGAAAAGAAAAGAGGAGACAGAGAGGCAGGGTTCCACATAAAGGGAAAACACAGCACATAAGGATCCATCTACAAGCCAAAACACCAAAAACCATCCAAGAAGACAAAAGCTGAAAGAGACGGGGAAGGATCTTTCCCTAGGGCCCACAGAAAGAGAGTATGGCCTTGCTGACACCCTGAATTTGGACTTCTAGCCTTCAGAACCGTGAGAAAATAATTCTTGTTCTTTAAAGCCACCATCTTGGTGCTATCTTGCTATGGCAGCCCTAGGAAACTAGGACACCTTTTTTTTTTTCCCCATCATCTTAACCATATAGGCTTATAAACTCTTAGAAGAGAGTTACCTGTTTCTTTGTACATTAGTGATCTCCTGCTCTATAATGCCTTCTAAATAGGATTGTAAATAGCAGAACCACCTCTTAAGGCTACTCAAGCTGTGCACTGCACAACTCTAGGTGGCATCTTTCATAGAATTGTCAAAAATGCTCCTTGCCATCATTTTGAACCTCAGCTATACATAGCTATATATTTGGAACACCAGAAACTTGTACATATGGTCATTACATGTTTATGTATTGATCTTGAGAGAAACAATCCATTAAACTTTTTACCAACAGTAATAAGTGATCCAAGTTTGAGAAACAATAAAGATTATTTTTGTTTTTATTTGTTCTTTAAAATCTGGTGTGTTCTCATCTCAATAAAAATCTTTTAGATGAAGACATTTTCCTCATTCCGTTTTTAGAGTTTATTGCTAACCTAGCCAGGAGAATTAATGATGCTATACAAACGACCTGCTGTTATTTGGGAAATAAGTGTCTCATAAAAGTATTGGTAATATGACAAAAGTCTATTGAAGCGGCACTGGGATTAGCCAGAATAGTGATGGACGTGGTCGTTAATGTCTTATGAGACACATTTGAAATGTTTACGTACTTGCCTTTGACATGATTGTGATAGTACAATGGCATAAAAGTTTTATTTTTTTCTTCAACTAATACCTTTATGGTCATTTACTATGGGTCAGTGGTAGACCAATGTGTTGATTGTCAGGAGGCAGAAGTTAATAAAAAGGCAGTCACCTAACATTGCCAGTTTTTGAGTTTCCACTTGAGTAACCAGATGCTCAAGTGTTGTTTAAGTGTCGGAGTACACACTAAAGAAGCATTAGTTCAATTTAACTTCTTATTTGGATTGTTACAAGGATAAAAATTGTTTATGATCATAATTTTAATTCTAATGGTCTAAAATAAATTTAAAGTATTTTTTTATTAAAGAAATTTTGCTATCAGTCTTTTTGCTAAATAATTGCTCTAGATATGAGCATTACTAATTTCCAAATCGAATTTAGCTGCTGGTCTCTAAAATTTTTGGTTATATATATATATATGTATGTATGTATGTATGTATGTATGTATATATACTTTCTCCTTCTGTGAGAATTCTCTGTCCTGTCCCTTATTCTGACACTGCAAAGAAAACTAACTACAGCATTTTACTTTCCTTAAAAGTAGAAAAAGCAAACACTTTTTATTCCATTGTTTTTATGCATTTTTTAACTTCTGAAATGCTCATTTTACGGTAATTTCATAATTGCATCTGATTTAATTGCTTCACTTATGAATGAAATTGTGTAATTTAAGTGTGTGGCAAGACTTTTATCAGTGAAGCTTGTATTTAATAATGATTTGTGCAGAGGCAAAAATACTGAAAACAGTGCTGTTGGCCTTTGGCTCTCTCTTACAAGTGGAGTATACACTAATGGTTTTGCAAGTGTTTGCCTCTTTCAGAGATGAATCTGAGCAGAAATCCCATTTAAAATGTGAACAAGGGCATAGAAAGCTATTTTGAAAATGAAGGTGTTGAAAAATAAGGTTGTCAGCTGTTCTACTGTCAGCCCTCTTGAATGAAGTTTTCACTATACCTGTTATAAAGGCTGCCCACACATGGTTTTTATCTGTTAAGCACCAGTTACCTATTCTATGGGAATGCAAAACTGGGAAAAATTACTAGAATATGAATTATATCATGACTTTAAACAGAGTCTGGGAATTACGGTCTAGATAATTTGACATAAAATTTTGGGGGCACACAATTCAGTCAATAGCATTCAGTAAGAGCTGAACACTGCCCTTTCCATGATGGAAGTGGTCCAATGTAATCAACCTGCCACAAGGTTGCCGGCTGATCACCTCAAGGAATGGTGCCATATCGGGGACTCAGTGTTGGTCCCTGCTGCTGGCAAATAAGGCACTCAGCAGTGGCTGTGGCCAAGTAGGGCTTGGTTAGGGGAAGTCCATGTTGCTGGGCCCATACGTAACGCCCATCCCTGCCACCGTGGCCACTTTTTTCATGAGCCCATTGAGCAATGTGAGTGTGGCTGGGAGAAGAGGATGAATGGTTTCCACAGAACATGTCATTCTATCCACTTGATTGTTAAAACCTTCCTTTGTGAGGCCACTCTTTGTTGAGCATATACATGAGACACAAATATCTTCACTTTTTTGGCTCATTCAGAGAGGTTTATCCACATACCTCTTGCCCATACTTCCTTGTCTCCAGATTTCCAATCACATTCTTTCCATGTCCCTGACCATCCAACCAAACCATTGGCCAAAGCCACAAATTAGTATATATTTACACATCTGGCAATTTCTTCTTCCAAGTAAAATGAACAACCAAGTGCACTGCTTGACATTTTCCCTATTGGGAGGATTTTCCTTCACCATTGTCCTTCTGGGAGGTTCCAGAAAGGGGCTGTAGTGCTGCCACTGCCCACTTTTCAGTGCTGCCTACATATCTCACAGCACCATCTGTAAACCAGGCACGAGTTTTCTCTTCCTCAATAAACTGATTATAAGGAATTCCCCATGAGGGCACACTGGGAAAAGGAAGGTAATGTGACAGGAGTGGAGACCATGGACATTTGGACCGCTTTCTCATGCAACTTGTGCCTTCAGGATCTGCTTGGTCCCAATTTCATACATACCACTTCCATTTAATGACAGACTGCTGCTGTGCACATAAGATTTATGTCTCTGTGGGTCAGAAAACATCCAGTTCATGATGGGCAGCTCAAACCACATGGCGACTTCTTGGTGGCCTATGGTTAAGCATTCAGTCTCTACTAAGGCTAAAAACTGTTTTTCAAAGGAGAGTAGTTATTGGCAGAAGATGGCAGGGCTTTGCTCCAAAATCCTAAGGGTCTGTGTTGTGATTCAACAATAGGGGCCTGCCAAAGACTCCAAATAGAAGCTCTATCTGCCACTGACACTTCAAGAACCATTGGGTTAGCCAGATCATATTTCCCAAGTGGCAGAGCAGCTTGCCCAGCAGCCCAAACCTGTTGCAGAGCCGTCTCTTGTTCTGGACCCCACTCCAAATTAAATTAGCATCTTTTCTTGTAACTTGATAAATAGGCCAGAGTACACACCTAAATGAGTAGTATGTTGCCTCCAAAATCCAAAGAGGCCCACTAGGCATTATGCCTCTTTTTTACTTGTGGGAGGGCCAGATCCAATAACTTATCCTTCATTTTAGAATAAGTATCTCAACGTGCCTCACATCACTGAACTCCTAGAAATATCACTGAGGTGAAAGACCCTTAAATTTTTATCAGATTAATTTCACACCTGTTAGCATGTAAATGTTTTACCAGTAACTCCAGAGTAATTGTCACTTCTTCCTTACTAGGTCCAATCAGCATAATGGTATCAATGTAATGGACTAGTGTGACATCTCGTGGAAGGGAAAGGTGATTAAGATTCCTGCAGATATTAGGGGTGGAGAGTTGATATAGCTCTGAGGTAGGACACTGAAGGTGTGTTGCTGGCCTTGCCAGCTGAAGGCAAACTGCTTCTGGTGGTTCTTTGGAACAGGTATAGAGGAAAAGTCATTAGCCATATCAACAGCTATATATCAGATACCAGGAGATGTATTAATTTGCTCAAGCAATGAAACTACATCTGGAACAGTAGCTGAAATTGGAGTCACCACTTGTTTAAGTTTTCAATAATCAACTGTCATTCTCCAAGATCCATATGTTTTTCATGAACAGGCCTAATAGGGAGTTGGATGGGAGTGTGGTGGGAATCACTACCCTTGCATCCTTCAAGTCCTTGACAGTGGCAGTAATCTCTGCAATTTCTCCAGGAATGCGATATGATATTGCTTTTGGTTTACTATTTTCCTATATAGGGACAATTATAATGGTTTGCACTTGGCTCTTCCCACCATCATAGCCCTTACTCCACTTGTCAGGGATCTAATTTGTGGGTTCTGCCAGTTTTTGAGTATATCTATTCTAATTATTGAGTCTGGAACAGGGGGAATCCCTTCAGGATGTGTTCAGGTACCCACTGGACCTACTGTGAGATGGACATGAGCTAAGATTTCATTAATAACCAGATTTTCACATGCCCCCACTCTGACTGGTTGGGTGCAGTGAAGTTTTGGGTCTTCTGGAATTAGTGTCAGTTCAGAGCCAGTATCCAGCAATCCCAGAAAAGTTCTGATTATTTCCTTTTCACTGATGAACAGTCACTCTAGTAAAAGGCTGTAGATCCCTTTGGGGAAGGCTGGGAGAAAGATAAATGGCATAAATTTTTGGCAGTGTAGTGAGATCCTTCCTCAAGGAGACCCATCCTCCCCTTCATTCAGGGAGTCATGAGTCTTTAAACTAACTCAAGTTTGGGAATTGATTGAGGGGCCTTGATCCTCTTCTGGCAATTCAAGTTAGACTGGTGTTCAATTGACCTAGAATTCTTCTGCTTGTACAGATCGAGTAAATATTTAGTAGATTTCCTATCTATTTTACTTCTAGGGACACCATGACTAAATAGTCAATGTCATAAGCTTATATGAGTCAGACTATTCTGATTACTGCTTTGACTCCAGTGGCCATTATGGTAACCATGCCACCTTGTCATTGTCTACTGAGGGCTGCCATTGGACACTTCTACAACGGGGTCCAATCAGTCCCTTTGTAGTTAGGTGTACAGCTTCCTCATGAGCACAATTAAGTGTTCTGGAATTCCATTCTTCACAATGTTATCTACAATTTCTTATGGTCTACACAGTTCAATGGTTTTGCATAATCAAAGAACACGAGTAAATACGTTTCTGGTGTTCTCTGCTTTCAGCCAAGATACCACTTGTTCCATGTCCTTTTCTGAATCCAACTTGACTTTCTGTCAATGTACTGCTGCCATTGTTTTTAAATTATCTTCAGCAATATTTTAGTTGCATGTGATATCAATGATATTGTTTAATAATTTCCACATTTTGATGGGTCAATTTTGTTTGGAATGGGCGCAAATATGTATCTTTCCAGTCATTTGGCCAGGTAGCTGTCTTCCAAATTTCTTGGCTTAGGTAAGTAAGCACCTCCAGCACTGCAACTATTTTTTTAAACATCTCAATTGGTATGCCGTCAATTCCTACAGCCTTGTGTTTTGCTGGTGTCTTCAGTCCAGCTTGGACTTCTTCCTTCAATACCATTGGTTCTTGATCATATGAGCAATCTTTTAATGCTGATATAATAGACTTTACTAATCAAAGAGATTTCACAGAAAATACTAGTTCAAACAGAGCAACAGGCTCAAAAACCCAGTTTCTCTGCTAGTGTTCAGCATGCGCATATCCACAAACTCACTCTCAAGAACAAAACTTTTTTTTTTAATATTCAACTCCGTATGAAACTGTGTATTTCCCTCACATTTTCTCTCTTACAATGTTTTCAAAGAAATCAATATTTTATTATAACTGTTCTAGATCTAAATTCAAAATTACATTTCAGATTTTCAGCCTGCAATGTGATAATTTTAGTGTTATTTTACTTGCTTTTAAATAATAACAGTTCTTAAATGTACATAATACACTTTGAGATTTAAAAATAGTAAGTTTAAATATGAGCTTAAAGAAATTAAAATTATGAAAGATACTAAGGGTGGTGAATAATAACTGCATTCAATTTTTATGGTAGATATCCTGCTTTGCCTGAGCCTTTAAATAGGAAACAATTTGAAAATCTCAAGTATTACAAGTGAATCTCAAATACAAAGATTCAATCAATCTGGTACACTCAAAAAAGAAAGAAAACTAATTAAACATTTTCTTTTAAGATAATTGAGGATTCACATGTAGTTATGAGTGATAATACAGAGAAATTCCATGTACCCCTTGCCAGTCTTCCTTCTTCTCTCCATCTTTCAGAGTCTTCTCTGAAGTTCGGGGATAAAAGTTGTCATACATAGTGTCTGCTCTTTTCAGTTCATCTAAGTATTCTAAAATTTATTATAATTATGCACTAACAAGCACAATTTTTACCAGATGCTAAATTAAAATAAACACAGATAAAAACATTATTTACATTCCATTCCATTCCATTAATTTATATTAATTTTAGATACATCAATTAAGTTTACATTGTTTTGATAAATGTCTTGGACTGTGTGCCTTCAGTTCTGCTTACTACCATTAGAGGCTCTTCAAAGAAAAGTTGAGTAAGGTATTTGTTGGATTATTGGTTAGCAGCATTAACTTTACCTATGGATTTTAGCATGATTATATTTTTAGTTCCATCCAAAACATTGGGAATTTTGTATAACTGTTCATAACTATTTTCAATTTTATACCACTCTAGCATATTCCCATACTTTATCACCATTTTGATGTATTTAAACTCAAATGCTTTTATTGCATGTTAATGGGTAAAATATACAAAACCGTATGGATACACATTATCAGTAAATTGTTATCCAGTGCTAATAAATCTCCAATGCTCAAATTACTAACTAGTCACCAATAAATTACAAATTTACTGGAACCGAATGTGAATAAAACATTGGAAGAGGCCATAAAGATGTGTTGTGCCTCCAAAAATTTCTTGAGTGCCTAGCTTTATATTTCATCTTTTGTTGGACAATGGTTTGCTAATTCCCATCAGGTGCTATGATCTTTAATTTTGTATGTCCACTTGGCTAGGCCATGGTACCCCGTTGTTTGGTCAAACATTAGTGTAGCTGTTGTTATGAAGAATTCATGTGTGATTAGAGTTAAATCAGTCTTAAGTAAAATAGATTACTCTCCATGATGTGGGTATCAGTTGAAGACCTTAAGAGCAAAAAGGCAGGTTTCTTAAGGGATGATTTTGACCCCAGGTTATAAATAGACATTTTGCCAGAGTTTGTCACTCTTCCTCTACCAAGGCATACCCATCTTAGGTAGGGCTGTTGCGAATAGATGTAGTGAGGTGGAATCACCACTTGTAAATACTATTTCCTCATTCTTATGTGATTTCTTTTTATGACTTTAAAAGCATTATCATAAGGTGAGGAATCTGACACTTGAGTGACTGGGAGTGTTTCATTTGTTAGTCTTTGCTGTAAAGTTAACTATTTTCAAGTTCAGCACTCCTCTCACTCACACAGTTGACAAAACGAAAATCATTCACACATACCCTTGATTTGTATGTTTTCCCTCTCTCTCCCTCACTCAAGTTATAAACCTGTATAATATTTTCTAAATTTACCAGTTTAAGCCATTTTATCTTTACTAATTAATCTTATTATTTTCCCCTCTTTTTTAAATAAATAGCTTGACCTCCTAAACACTACTGTTCACTCCACAGTTAACATATAACTCAGTAGATGAGTAGTATTAGTTTTATCTCAAAGCAATAGTGATTTGTCTATATGCCCTTTTTTTTTTACTTAAACAAAATGTCAAAGACTGTGATCATTAAGACTGTTGTAATTTCTAATATCAAGTGAATTCATATAGTTTATACCTATCAAGTAAACTCAGAAGGCCACATAACTAGCAGATACTTCACTATAAGTCCGTATTCTTAACCATGACATCATTCTCCTGCTGAAGAGATAAGCCATATTCCTGTGAAGAACCCCACACATTATTGAGAGAGCTTTCTTATATTCTGCTTACTGAAGCTGAGAAATTCCACAGCTGAGATACTACATCTCTCTGGAGCAAATTTGTACTGTTATAATCTTTACAGCCCCACACAATGGCATTATTATATGACTTAAAGCAGTTACACTTTATTTAAATGGAATGTTAAATTAATATTGAATTGCAGTAGAATTCTTATGAAAGTATGTGTGGCATCCACATTAATTCCAAGTGAATTCATTATGATTAGTGCTATTACAATGAATACAAATGAGTTAACATTACACTAAAAAAAAAAAAGTTCATATTAAAATGTACTAAGGAAGATAAACAGTGTTATGTAGTGTCCAAACTTCTTCTTCTTCTTTTTTTTTTTTTTGGCTGTTTTATAACAATTTAGTGTATAACTCTTAAGTCCTAATGGCAAAATTTCAATAATATATAATTGTTAGCATTATCAAAAGGTTGATAATAGATGAAGTTAATTTTTTAAAACCTTTAAAGGTAATGATATAAAGACTCCCTTCACTCACAAATTCCATATATTTCCTGAGCTTTTGATTAAATTAGTTAAAACCTTCAATTGTTGTGGAGGTAACACATTTTCTTCCAGCCACACGGTTTGGCAGCACACACGACAGATTAACTGGCACTGCCATGTTTACTCTGTTACTTCTTGAAGTGCTGCCATCCCTGCAGCTATCCAGCAAATGAAATGAAATCCAGCCGGTGTTGCCTCGTACACTGGTTCCCAGAACTATGTCCCGTACATGTAGCTGTTTAACAGTAGCAGAGCCAAAAATACCAATGCCCATATGGCTGTATATGCTAACCAGAAGAGAAAGCATTGAGCTGAAATGCTCTTGCTGTTCTCAGTGAGCCACTTTCCTAAAAGCCTACAAAATTAATCAATGAGCAAGCCTAATTTCTCAGTAACAGAATGAAAATGAATTAACAGATTAGTTCAGTACTTACTAACATAACATATATTAAAAAAAAAAAAACCTAGAGAAAAGTAACATTTATACATGCATTATTTCAACAGATATTCATTAAATCCACTATATGCCAAACTTTGGGCTAGTATATACTAGTTGACAAGGTCCAGCAATTTTCTCTGTCATGGAGCTTAGGGGATAGTAAGATTTCTACTGACATACTAACCATTCTTTATTCAATTCAAATACCACTCTTTATTATATGTAAATTAAGTACATGTCCTCTATCTGTACTGTCTTCAAGTTTTTCAGCATGGATTTACTGAAGTATGAATTACATGTGAGTGATTTCTTAATACTATAAACCCATGCTCAAAGTCCTTGTTACCCAGAGGAAACATATCTGACTATTATTTTAAAAGATTATGTCACCCCAATACCTGCAAATTTAAATAAATGTGTCAAAATTATGCAAGATAACAATTGCACAAATATGTAGTTTATGAAGTTTGTATTGAGTATGTCTGTTCAATTTCAGTTGCCTGGCCAGGAAACACAATATGTTTATAACCCATATATCAATCCAATATACTGTGATTTATAAAATATTCTGCCAACTATGTGGCAAGGTTCATAGCAGTGATTTTTATGCTATTTTGGGGAAATCGGATTTTTCATTTTTCTCTAACTACAGGAGAAAGAAAAATCAAAGTACCTTGAAAACAGCACCAGAGCAAATCAACTATAACACTTATTTGATATTTTGTTAATTGGGTTATTTCTAAAAATATTAGAAATAATATTTGACATATTAACCATGTTACCACCAAGCTTTTAAAAGGAATAGGTTGATCAGTTTCAGATTCAAAATGGATCTATGGAATATACACCAAAAACACATTGTGATGAAGTGGAAATACTAGTAAATGGGATGTCAAAAGGTAGATTATCTGCTCTAAGCTACTTCCTTCTGTGACCTTGAAAACATATTTACCCTTCAAAATTGACCCCCCAAAATTCAACTTTAAAACTGATGGCTAGATGAGCTCTAAAATAATATTTACATATTATTTTATGATCAAGTTCTCAACTTTTTGTCTTTCTTTACTCATTTCCTTAATGTGATATACTCAGAGAACTGGTTGCCTCTTAGAGTCATGAAGGAAGATTACTCCACTTACAACCAAATACCAAAGTAAAATTACCTACATAGCAGTGATTCTGAAATTTGATATCAATTGATGAAATATATTAGTTTACTATCCATGAGTTAGTTATCAGTTTAGAGGATATGTTCACAAGAGGAGAATTTTAGTACCCCGGATAGTTTCCCCCATCAAGCTCTATAATACAATAGACCTTCTCTCTGATTTTATAAAAGATGGTGACTCTTTCTAGGGGATGAAATACTTGTTGCCTCTTGAGAAGGGGAAGGGAATTTGATACATGTGAAAACAATACAAGGGAAAAAGGAAAATGAATCTCAGAATGTTCCTCTCTTCCAGCTGACCAGGAGTAGATTTCAGTTTCGTAAAGATAAACACTGAAAACATGAGTGGCATAATTCATTTTTCTTGAACAATCTTACGAGATATGGAGCATAGAGCCCTTTCAGCTGAACATGAATACCGGTAGCAATAACAGAATAAGCTACTACTTCAAATAGCTTGTAATAAAGGTCTCTATGTAGGATCCATGTTAGAAGAATGTGAGCATTTTTTATTTTATTAATAATAAAAAAGGAATCATAAATATAACTGGAGAAGACTGAGAAGAGTAGAATTGAAGTTTTTCACTTATGAGTCAATTTTTATCAGCAATTCTATCACTGTGTTTTTTGCATCTATGGGTAGTATATGTACACTATTGTCTAAGTTATATTCATAAGTTTCTAAATATTAAACCACTATTATATTGCTGCAATAAAAATAATTTTATAATAAAAATATTAATATGGTATTTGATTTTACTTTTTGGTATTTAGATGTTCTGCATATATAGCAAAGTAAGATTTATCTTTGCCTTTATTTATGCTCTATTTTTAAGTTTTTAGTATCAAACCTAGAGGTATATGATGACTGTTAAAGGATGAACTGCCTAGACTGAAATTCCAGCTTCAACGTAGATGTGCAACAACCATTATTCTTAATTTTTCTGTGCAACAACCATTATTCTTAATTTTTCTGTGCCTCCATTTCCTCATCTGTAAAATATTTATTATAATAATATTTTATTATGACTAGTTTTAGAAATTTAGTACTATTACTTAGTACAAAGTTTTTGTGAGAACTAAAATCATAAGCCATATAAGGTGTTAGTGAAACACCTGGAAATGATTAACTGTTCAAAATGTGTTACAAGTAACCATATACATTGAGCTTTTAGTGAAATAAATCAGAAGTATTTCCATTTTTTTCAACTCTACAGCAATTTAATTACCAACAAATTATCATATAACACTTAATTTCTTAAAGTAGTGTGCTGGACAGTGTCGGGAAGCTCCTACCCTTAAGTAACTCAAAACCTGGGAATTTATTGTTATTGAAGAGATAGGAGAACAGACATGCAAATAACAGGCTATAATATATTTTTATAAAATGCCAGAGTATAAGACAAACTCAAAAAATAAATCGTTAAAACTCTAATTACCACTGAAACCCAGTTGTGTTGCCTTTTAATTAATCCAAATCAGATGATTGTTGGATAGGGTAAAATCTCTGATAAACAAATATTTATTTGATCACCATGGAAACAGTCAATATGAAGATAGAAAAGATTCAACCATTTTTACCAAATTAACTAGGCAGATAATTCTACCAACTATCCCCTGTACCACCATTCCAATTGTCTGAATAGCATAATTGACCAATTAAATCAAAACACTTGAAATTATCATCATAGAATTTAACTGTAACAACAAATAGAAATTCATATTTGCTTATATGGGTAACAAAACTCAACGGTACACAATATTTACCAAACTGATATTCCTGGGTAAATTAATATCTTAAAATATCCCTGAAAGTTGTTAAAATAAGCTTTGGAGATACTATATTTAATAGCTCCTCATCAACTGGGAATGTATAATACGCAGAGGCTTATTATACCTTTTTGGTGTCCTAGAGTCATTGGGGAAACCCTTGTGGTGTAGTGGTTAAGTGCTATGGCTGCTAACCAAAGGGTCGGCAGTTCGAATCCGCCAGGCGCTCCTTGGAAACCCTATGGGGCAGTTCTACTCTGTCCTATAGGGTGGCTATGAGTCGGAATCGACTCGACGGCAGTGGGTTAGTGGGTTAGAGTCATTGGTTCAAGTAATTCCATGTTGTCCAAGTGACAGTTATTAACATATGAGTGGGTGTTCTGTGGAACAAACTAGGATAATGCTTATAGAGCTCTATTAGTGTTACTAATTGATGTTTTCTAAAGACAGGCTTTCATTCAAGTATCAATACATATTTTTAGCACGTAGTAAAATATTGGAAACCCTGGTGGCTTAGTGGTTAAGTGTTATGGCTGCTAACCTACAGGTTGCTAACCTGAAGGTTGGCAGTTCCTTGCAAACCCTTTGGGGCAGTTCTTCTCTGTCCTGTAGGGTCGCTATGAGTCGGAATCGACTCCATGGCCACAGGTTTGGTTGGAGTCCTGATGGCACAGTTAAGAGCTTGGCTGCTAGCCAAAAGGTTAGCAGTTCAAATTCACCAACTGCTCCTTGGAAACCCCGTGGGGCAGTTCAACACTGTCCTATATGGTTGCTATGAGTCAGAATTGACTCAATGGCAGCAGGTTTGGAAACCCTGGTGGCATGGTGGTTGAGTGCTACAGCTGCTAATCAAAAGGTTTGCAGTTGGAATCCACCAGGCACTCCTTGGAAACTCTATTGGGCAATTCTACTCTGTCCTATGGGGTCGCTATGAGTCGTAATCCACTCGAGGACAACGGGTTTGTTTGCACGGCAGTGTGGCTGAGCAGTCTAAGGTGCTGGATTAAAGCTCCAGTCTCTGCAGGGGCATGGGCTTGAAGCCCACAGCTGCCAACTCAATGTCAAGAGCTTGTGGCGTGCCTTGATTGTATAGTGGTTAGTACTCTGCCTTGTGGCGGCAGAAACTCGGTTCCAATCCGAGTGGGGTCATTGTCTGGTGTCTACCGTGGCTGAGCCAGGTGTATCTTTGGAAACCCTGGTGGCATAGTGTTTAAGTGCTAAGGCTGCTAACCAAAGGGTTGGCAGTTCAAATCCGCCAGGTGCTCCTTGGAAACTCTATAGGGGCAGTTCTGCTCTGTCCTATAGGGTCACTATGAGCCAGAATCAACTCGACCACAACGGTTTGGCTTTTGGGTTTTTTTAGTAAAATATACTCAAAAATAATTCTTCTAAATGTGTTGATCTACCTAGGAGTGATATTACCAGTGCTCAGACATATCAGTAGAAAAGCCCCAAAGGGTAATAGAATATATGTGAGAGGTTATTTATTAGGGAGTTGTTAGGCTTTACCTTTAAGTAAAAAACATTTGTCTCTGAAATATTCCTCTTAGTCTTTATTTCCTGCCCAAATCATCTCTCCAGTTTCAGCTCTTTAGTCCCACTGTGCATAGCTATGTCAATCCATGACACCCACCAGTTTGTGAGACAATCTTAAATAGATGCAGAAATTCCAGTCAACAGCCTTAGCATCCTTGCTCTCAGTAGACCTTTGACCAAATGGTTCTCTGTGATCTGAGATCCCTCCATTTAGTCATGACTTCCAGTCTCCTACATTGCTTTCTGTCTTAATTATCTAGTGCTGCTATAACAGAAAAACCACCAGTAGATGGCTTTAAAAAACAAATCTATCTTCTCACAGATTAGGAGGCTAGAAGTTTGAATTCAGGGTGCTGGCTTTAGGGGAAGACTTCCTCTGTTGTCTCTGGAGGAAGGCCCTTGTCTCTTCAGCTTGTTTCCTTGTTCCTTGGAGAGCTCCATGTGGCCTGGCATCAACCTTCCCTCATCTCTGCTTCTCTCACTTGCTCGATTAATCGTTTTCGTATCTCAAAAGAGACTGGCTCAAGACATACCTTATAATAACCCTGTCTCATTAACATAACAAAGATAACCTATTTTCAAATGGGAGTATAACCACAGGAACACAGGTTAGAATTTACAACATATAGTTTTGGAGGACACAATCCATAACACTTCCCAACAGTTTTGTATTTTCAGTCAGGACTGAAACACTTGTTTCACAGTGAATACTGATGTGTTTATTCTATTGTCTCTAGGTCAATGCCTCTTTTAGGAATAGATTTTTTCATGCTCCTGTCTTCTACATTTCCACAGAGCCCTAGTGGCACAGTGGTTAAGAGCTCAGCAGCTAACCAAAAGGTAGGCAGTTCAAACCCACCAGCAGCTTCTTGAAAACCCTACAGGGCAGTTCTACTCTGTCCTACAGGTTCCCTATAGAAGAAATTGATTCAACACCAATGGGTTTGGATTTTTTTGTTTTGTTTGTCTTGTTTTTAAATAGTTCTACACTGAACCCCAGCTAAGAGGCCAGCTGTACTACCTTATTCTCATTAGTCTTCATGTCTAAACTTAATATTAATCACAAACATAAACTGATAACTGGAGTTACTTTACCTTTAAATGGATATCCAGCATAAGGCTGGTTCCTGTGAGGTGGAGGTCAAATATACCTCCACCTTTCCACTTCTATTATTTCACTTTCTATTTTTCTGCTGAGTTCCATAATCTACTGCAACATTCACAGAGATCTCACAAGAATTTACAGACTATGATCACAGGTGCATGGTTTATTAGGTTAACAACACAGAAGTTACAGGATACAATTCAGGATGTAACTCAGGGTAAATGTCATGAAACTCAGAATACAACTAAGGGAGAGGAGTATGGGTGAGATCTGGAAAGGCTGAAGAAGAGAGCTCCTTTCCTTTCATCTACCAGGACAGTTTCAGATAAGCTCCCTGCTGGTGGAAAAGGTCTTCCTAAGAGCAACTCCAGCAGCTCTCCTTTGGATCAAGGCTGCTCTGCTCTCAGGTTTCAAGGTTTTTATAAGGCAGCCCATGTTCTCCTTTTCAATTACAAGGTGAGACCCCTAACCAACCTGGTTAAAGGTCAGCTACTAGGTAGGTCTTCCTTAGTAGGTGGGGCTTTCCAACCAATCCATTTAAAGGTCAGTTATTGGGTGGAACTCACCAGCCAACTCCAGATAAAGGTCAGTTACTGGTCAGAGTTCAGGAACCACAACCAAAAGGCCAAATTGAAAGTGATTCCACACCATGAAGATACAACTCACCTTAATAAATAGGTATATCATATTTTTTCTACAAAATCATTTTCAATAAGTTAGAGAATGACGTCACCAGTTGAAAAACGCCTTATAAGGCTTTTTTTAACACTCAGTTAAAAACATTTTGAGAGGTGGAGCCAACATGGCACTATAGACAGAAGCACTATACTCTCCCTCTGCTGTAAAGACTTGTAAAACTAAGTAGAACAGATACGAATGTCAATCTTGGAATCCTAAGCATCAAATGAAGGGATAAAGAACCCAGTCAAGCACTGAATGGACTAAGAAACTGACAGAGAACAGAGAACAAGGAGAGCTAGGTTGTGGAGGCCCCCTATCAGCTAACATGGCATGAATTCACAATCTTGGACTACAGCCACCAAGGAACACAAACAGAGAGTAGGGAAGAAAACTTAGCAGAGCTCCCAACAGGAGACAGATCACCAGGTAACCAGTAATACACACTTTCCAACTCCCCACCCTTCTTTGAACAGACCATGGTTGGTTGGCCAGAGAGACACCAGCTCACTGCCACCTGGATCTGCCCCACCCCTACCAGTCAGCTCTTTCAGGACCATTTTTTTGTTGTTGTTACTTTTTTTTTTTTTTTTGGCTTTTTTTGGTGCTTCTCACTCTCTCCCTTCCTTCTTTTCCTTTCTCCTGCCCAGCTAGCCCTGTATGCTGTCCCTACCCCTTCTTGATGGGCTGTTCCATACCGTTCTGCTGCAGAGTCCTCCACCCGGCCTCCACAGTTCTGTGCCTCCCACATTGGGCAGGTCCCTCAGTGCCATTTTTTTTTTTTCATTTTCTTCTCTCTCCCTTCCTTCTTTCCTTTCTTCCACCCACCTAGCTGCCTCTGTTCCTACCCGATAGGCAGTGTTGCACAGTTCAGCTAGAAAGCCATGGCACATGGCCTCCCCAGGTCCATATTGCCCCCACCGGCTAGGTTCTTCAGTGCCATATTTTTATTTGTTTTTTGTTTGAAGTTTTTTTGTTAGTTTCTTCTCTCGCTATCACTTCTTTCATTCCTTTCTTCCATCCACCTAGCCCAGGGTTCTGTCCCTGCCCCCTTTTTAATGGGTCACGTCAATTCCGAATCATAGCGACCCTATAGGACAGAGTAGAACTGCCCCCTAGGGTTTCCAAGGAGTGCCTGGTAGATTCAAACCACCAACCTTTTGATTAGCAGCCAAACTCTTAACCACTATGCAACCAGGGTTTCCATACACACACACAAGTTCGTGTGCACACACACACACGTTGTTTTTGGTTCTTTGTTTTGTTTGCTTTGTTGTTGTTGTTGGTTTGTATCTTTTCTCTCTCTCCCTTCCTTCCTCTCCTGTCTCTAGCCCCATACACCGTCCCTGCTCCTTCTTGCAGGGCTTTACTACACCACTCGGCCAGAGAGCCACCAGAACATGGTACCCCAGGTCTGCACTACCCCTAACAGCTGGCTCCCTCAGCACCATATTTTTTTAGTTTGTTTGATTTGTCCTTATTTTTTTTTCTGTTTCTTATCTCTATCTCTCCTTTCTTTCCTTTCCTTTCTACCACCCACCTAACCCTGTGCACCACCCCCACCCTCTTCTCAAAGGGCCTTACTATACCACTCAGCTACAGAGTCACTGGCACACAGCTTCCTTGGGTCTATGCCTCTGTCACCAATCTGTTTTCTCAGAGCCATTTTTTGTTTGTTAATTTTTGTTATTGTTTCTTCTCTCTCTCTTTCTTCCTTCCTTTCCTTTCTCCCACCCACCTATCCCCATGCAGTGTCCCACCTCTTCACAACAGGTTGTGTTGCACCACTTGACTAGAGACCCCCTGGCAAATGACCTTCTTGGTTCTGTGCTGACACCACAGGCCATGTCCCTCTGAGCCATATTTTTTGTTCTTCTTTATCTTTCACCTTCTCCTTTTTCCTTCTCAGGAAAGAGATGGAGGAAAATGCAGATAAAAATAAGGAAAAAAATACACAAAATCATTGAAAATACAGACAAAATTGTGGAAAAGACAGATGAAATAATGGAAGAATTCAGGAAAATAATACAGGAAGAAAATGTCAAAATAAATTTAAAAAACTAGAAATCATGCAAAAACAGCAATAAGAAATCTAAAAGATAAAAAACAAGATTTCTGAAATGGAGAGTGCAATACAAGGTTTTAGGAACAAATATGAAACAAGGGAAGACAGAATCAATGAAATTGAAGACATATCCTTGGATACCACTTTGAGGAAAACTCAGAGAAAAGAAATGAAGAAAACCTGAGAACGATGTGGGACACACTCAAAAGCACAAATCTGTGCATGATTGGAGTTACAGAACAGGGGGAGAAAATGGAAAACACTAAGAGGATCATTGAAGATTTCCTGACAGAAAACTTCCTTAAAATCATGAAAGATGAAAATCTGATCATCTAAGATTAATGAACCCCGTATAGGGTAGCCCTTAAAGAAAGTCATCTAGACATTTCATAGTCACACTTGCCAAACTGAAGACAAAGAATACTGAGAGCAGCTCAAGAAAAACAAAAAGTCACATACAAAGGGGAAACAATAAGACTAAGCTCTGATTACTCAGCACAAATCATGCAGGTGAGAATGCAATGGGATGATAAATATATAAAACCTTGAAAGAAAAAAATTACCAACCAACAATAATATATCCTACAAAACCCTCACTTAAATATGGCAGCAAAATTAAGACACTTCCAGATATACAGAAATTAAGGAATATGTAAAAAAAAACAAAGCCAATTAAGAAGAATTATTAAAGAGAATCCTTTGGTTACAGAAACAACAACATCAGACAACAACCTGCATCTAGGACACAGAACAGCATAAGCCAGATACCAACCTAGGTAAAGAACTCTCAAGGATGAAACAAAACCAAAAGATTTACAGGAGGGAACCAGAGAGGTTAATCTGTAAATGACAACAATATCAGAATAATAAAAGAGGGAATAAATGGTGCAGATATAGAACTTTCAAATGGAGAGGAAGTCAAGGCAATATCAAGTAATAAAAGAGTAGTTTAAACTTAGGAAGATGGGGTAAATTTCAAGGTAACCACAAAGAAAGTTAACGAACCTACACATCAACACAAAGATGAAAACCTTAAAGTCTTAGTAAATACAAAAACAAAAGAATGAATACAGCACAGGAGTGTAAGAGGAACAAAGAAAACATCAGGACCACAAAAAAAAAAAAAAAAGACTATGAAACAACAGCAATAAACTCACAACTATCAATAATCACACTGGATGTAAATGGCTTAAATGTACCAATAAACACACAGAAAGTGACAGAATGGATAAAAAACAAAAACAAAAAAACAGGACCCATCGATATGCTAACTACAAAAGACACACCTTAGAAACAAAGACATAAATGTGTTAAAATCAAAGGACGGAAAAAATATATCAAGCAAACAGCAACAAAAAAGAGCAGTAGCAACAATACTAATCTCGGATAAAATAGACTTTAAAACAAAATCCACCGTAAAAGACAAGGAAGGGCGTTATGTAATGATTAAAGGGGCAATCCACCATGAAGACATAGCCATAATATCTACACACCCAATGACAGGGCTCCAAAATACATAAAACAAACTCTAACAGCATGAAAAACAGAAATTGGCAGCCTTGCAATAATAACAGTAGACTTCAACATACCACTCTCAGTAAAGGACAGAACATGTAGAAATAAACTCAGCAAAGATACAGAAGATCTAAAAAGCACAATAAACAACTTGGCCTCACAGACATATATAGAACACTCCATCCAACAGCAGCAAAGTACACATTCTTTTCCAATGCACATGGAACGATCTGCAGAATAGACCACATCTTAAGCCACAAAGCAACCCTCAACAAAATCCAAAACACTGAGATAATACAAAGTATCTTCTGTGATCACAATGACATCAAAGTAGAAATTAACAACAGGGGGAACAAGGAAAAGAAAATCAATTACATGAAGGTGAGTAACACCCTGCTTAAAAACCAATGGGTAATAGAAGAAATCAGAGATGGAGCCAAAAATTTCCTAGACTCAAACAAGAATGAAAACACATCATACGAAAACCTATGGGACACAGAAGAGGCAGTCCTCAGAGGTCAATAGATGCACACATCAAAAAAGAAGAAAGGGACAAAATCAAAACATTAGATATACAGCTAGAACAAACAGAAAGAGAGCAGAAAAAGTAGCCTATAGCCACCAGAAGAAAGAAAATAGCAAATATCAGAGCAGAAATAAATGAAATAGAGACTAGAATAACAACAGAAAGTATCAACAAAGCCAAAAATTGGTTCTTGGAAAGGATCAGCAAAATCGACAAACCACTGGCCAAATTGACAAAAAGAAAAACAGGGGAGGACACAAATAACCCAAATAAGAAATGAAATGAGGGATATTACAACAGACTCAACTGAAATAAGAAGGATCATAACAGCATACTGTGGAAAACTATACTCCAAAAAATTAAAAAGCCTAGAGGAAATGGACAAATTTCTAGAAACACGCTACCTACCTAAACTAACACAAACTGAAGTGGAATATCTGAACAGACCCAAACAAGAGAAGAGATTGAAAAAGTGAAAAAAAAAAATCTCCCCACCCCACCCCACCCCACCTGCCCACCTCTCCCAAAAAAGCCCTGGCCCAGATGGCTTCACTGGAGAACTCTACCAAATATGCAGAGAAGAGCTTACATCAGCACTACTCAAACTATTTCAGAACATAGAAAAAGAAGGGGTACTTCCAAATTAATTCTATGAATCCAGCATAACCCTGATACCAAAACCAGGCAAATACAAAAAAAGAAAATTGCAGACCAATATCTCTCATGAATATAGATGTAAAAATTCTCAACAAAACTCTAGCCAGTAGAATTTGGCATCATTAAAATAATAATAACATACCACAACCGAGTGGGATCCATACCAGGTGTGCAAGGACGGTTCAACATTAGAAAATCAATCAATGTAGTCCACCACATAAATAAAACAAAAGAACCACATGATCATTTCAATCAACATAGAAAAGGCATATGATAAAGTACAACACCCACTCCTGATAAAAACTCTCAGTAAAATAGATATAGAAAGGAAATTCCTCTACATAATAAAGGGCATCTACACAAAACCAACAGCCAACATCATTTTCAATGGAGAAAGGCTGAAAACATTCCCCCTGAGAACAGGAACAAATAAAGTTTCTCATCTCTGAAAAAATCAAATCATCATTAAAGGATCTTAAAAAAGAGTTGGGTGTAGGTATTTCAGGCTTAATTATGCCTAGGGAACCCATGTTAAGGTTTTACTAAAGTAAAAAAAAAAAAATAAAATACAACAGGCAGGTTGAAATACATTTTTTATAAATAAAACATCTCATAAAATTAATATTCATCATTTTATTGCATTAACTGTACTTTATTATTACTATTATGTAATAGGAACCCTGTGGCAAAGTGGTTAAGAGCTTAGGCTGAGAACCAAGAGGTCAGCAGTTTGAATCCACCAGCCACTTCTGGAAACCCTACGGGGCAGTTCTACTCTATCTTACAGGGTCGCTATAAGTTGGAATCAACTCAATGGCACACAACAGCACCAAATTATATAATATAGAAAACATATTTCCTATTTTTTATTTAAAACTATATATGAATATTCCATAATTACTTTTTTTTATCTTTTTCTACGTGCACTGTGATGTGAAAAATTATGAGATGCTGTGTTATCTTCCCCATATTCAAAACCAAACCCACTGCCATCAAGTTGATTCTGACTAATAGCGACACTATAGGACAGAGTAGAACTGCCCCATGCAGTTCCCAAGGAGTGCCTGGTGGATTTGAACTGCCGAACTCTTGGTTAGCAGCTGTAGCACTTAACCACTACACCACCAGGGTTTCTGCCTTCCCCATAAATAACTACAAATGAGGCATAAGCCTATAGCAAAAACCTAGATTTTTTTTGTTTCAAATAATCATGGAATTTTTTTTTAGAAGGAACTTGAGATGTGAACAACTAGTCTATTAAAATCATATTTTTTTTAGATGAGGAAACAGAAGCTCAGACAGCCTAAGTGACTTGCATAAAATTATATGACTAATTATGTCAATATAGGTCAATAGCTATGCCTGAAAATTATCTATGACCCACGTTACTCAATTGTTTTGTGCCTGTGATCACTGTCTTAGGTATCTAGTGGTGCTATAACAGAAATATTGCAAGTGGATGACTTTAACGAAAAGAAAATTTATTCTTTCACAGTCTAGGAGGCCAGAAGTCCAAATTCAGGGTGCCACCTCTAGGGGAAGTCTTTGTCTCTCTGTTGGTCCTGAGGGAAGGTCCTTGTCGTCAATCTTCCCCTAGTCTAGGAGTTTTTCAGTGCAGGAACCCCAGGTCCAAAGGACATGCTCTGCTCCCAATAATGCTTTCTAGGTGGTATGAGGTTCTCCACCTCTCTGCTCACTTCTTGTTTTATATCTAAAAAGAGATTGACTCAAGACACAATCTAATCTTGTAGACTGAGTCCTGCCTCATTATCATAGAGAAGGATTTACAACACTTAGGAAAAACACATCCATCAGATGACAAATGGTAGACAATCACACAATACTGGGAATCATGGCCTGCCTGAGTTGATATACGTTTTTGGGGTACACAATTTAATCCATAATAATCACTTTCTAACTAGATAAGCATGCTATTTAGTCTTCTAACTGCAATTAATTAATATGTATGTTTATGATTTCAAAGATTTCAACAGCTAAAAGGTGCCTAGATTGCTTTCAGATGAAAAAAATAAGGCCTAGTTACACACATAGTTTTATAATGAGGATTGAGATAGAGATAGAACTCTATTCACTTGACTGAATGATAGACTACAAAAGAAGTCTGCATCAAAAAGAAGGTTTCATATGTTTTGACAACCATACTAACAATCATGAAATTGGGGATAAACGCTAGAGAGTTTAAGCAAGAATTATAGGCTTTATAGTCAGAGGAAAAGCCTAGGTTTTACTAGGATTGAGACAGGCAAGGGATCAGACTGGCTGAGGTAGACGAATTCTGGCTCATTACTCCTATATTCCTGGATTGAAGCCTATGCACAAGCTTTACCGCCCCTCCCCTCCTATGGGTTGTTAGAATGTATTCCTTTCTGAGTAATTAACCTTTTCTTCATACATTTCATTAACAGATATCCTTGACTACTCAAGCAGATAACTACTTCTTCAAGGTTGTTTTTCAAGTTCCTACCAGGTGCAGAGTGTACTCAGTAAAGATCAATGTGGCCTATGAATGACCTTCTACATGAGACAAACATGAGCAGGGACCCCTCGCCGGGACTCGAACCAAGGTTCGGAGGCATCACACATGTATAATATCCCAGAATAAGTCCTGTTCGATATCCTGGCAGCCTTTGTGACAGACCTCATCTTAGTTCCAGAAACCTCTGCTAGGAAATCCATCTTGAATTCTAATATAGAAGTGTATCTGGGTTTGGTAAAAAAAATAATTAAATAAATAAATAATGGGAGCAAAAATCACGTGTGAAGACATAGCTGTACCGTATAGTGAGAAGAAAAGTGGCTAGTATAAAGAAAAAATAGTATTAGTGGAAAACAAGGATCTGAAAATTTCACTATATCAAAAGAAATATATTTCTGAATAGAAACAGAGATTTCTAGCCCATTACTTAAATTGAGAAACATTTTCTCTGAAAGAAAGGAAATAAAATGTAGACAAGTTGAATTATTAGGAGAAAAGAGGTCGATCTACGTGGTATGACATAAAAAAAACCCTGTGATTCATTATCTCCCCAACAAACATTAATACCTAAACATGCACAAACTAATATGGGTGATATGCTGTAGAAGAAAAGTGAGAATATCTGAAAGATAGCAATTGTTGCAGCTTGTGCCTTTAATATAATAAATGCGTAAGTTTCACAGTGTCAGAAAATGATGAACTGTACAGAGCGGCACGCTGGTGTTGTTGGGTGCCATTAAGCCTATTCCAACTCATAGCAACCCCATATGACAGAGTAAAACTGCCCCATAGGATTTTCTTTACTATAATGTTTACAGAAGCAGATTTCCAGGTCTTTCTCTTGCATTGCCACTGGGTAGGTCTGAACCATCAATTGTTTGGTTAGCAGCCAGGCATTTAACATTCGTGCCACCACGGCTTCTTACAGAGAGACATAACTGAGTTTAAATTCCAACTATACCGATTACCAGCTGTTTTTATGTGTAAAATCAGATTAAAAAAAAAATGCCATTGAGTAGATTCCAACTCATGGTGACCCTATACAACAGAGCAGAACTGCCCCATAAGGTTTCCAAGCAGCTGCTCATAAATTCAAACTGCTGAACTTTTTTGGTTAGCAGCCAAACACTTAACCACTGTATCAAAGGCATTAAGATTTCTGTGCTTCAGTTTCATTCATCTGCAAAAGAGATTAGAATGCCTTAATCCTAAAACTGATTTGGAAAAAAAAAAAAATGACAGAAGTATGTAAAGAAGTTACAGTGAAACCTGTGAGAGCCGGAATTCTATGGGAGTGCCTTTCTTTGATGGGCATCGAACGTTTTCTGCCTTTGACAAGGTGCAGCTTACCCCTTTTCTATCACTCTCTATTAGCGAAAAATACTTGAGTTTTCCTTCTCTGACAGGTGTCTGCCTTACACAGGTTCCAGCTTTCCCAGGTCTTACTGTACTACATACTGAGTTGTCCATGGTAGTGACTCAATAAATGGTTGTTCTTAATAGCATTATTTATGTTGTTAATAAGCAGCATAGGATTGAGGAAAGAGCAAGCTTCTGACTTTAGACCTGGTTTAAAATGCTAATTCTGATATTTATTAGCTACAATGAGCACATGCACTAATGGGGAAAGCATACTCTAACATTGAACCCATATAAATATGTGCCAAAAATAAATTACTAAATTCCCTTTTGATCTCCACTTTAAAGATTAGACCTAATAACTTATATGAAAGTATGTTTACTACAGTATTTTGATGACAAGTGTTTACCAGTTACTTTCTTTTATACAGAGAAGCTTTTTGTTGTTTTATTTTTCATCTGAATAGGAATAAAAAGGAGTTTCTAGAGGGCTGTGGGAGAAAATCTGAATGATGAACCTTATTGATTTCATTAATATTACTTTAGAGGCCAAAATCTAGATTATTTGTTTTTTTCTTCTAAATATCAGCAAGAGCAAGGTGTGGAAACTCTCCATTCTAAAGCACAGAGCTAGAAGAAAAGCCAACTCATCTCTTTTAAACTGATTCTCATTAGCAAATGTGAATCTGAGCCAAGGACTATTAACTGACTTTCACTGTGTAAAACAGCAAAACACCATGAAAAAATTAAGTGGATAGCTTGATTTTTTTGGAGCCATATTTTTGGAGAAAATGTTATAGCACCAAAATTGTGCTAAATTTTCTCTTATATTTAACAATTCTCCTATGTAAGGAAATAATTGGAATTCCTTTAAGAATTGTGACATTTGATTTCGTCTGTATAAATCTTTTCTGCATTTTGGCAAAGTCTTTTATTTGTTCATTAATTTATTTTACTTTGATACTAGAGAGCTTACTATTTCTCACACTACCCCTTTTGAAACTCTTTGATTTTCCTTATGGCCACAAATTAAACTACTGACCTCTTTATTCTGAGTGAAGAATTAAATTTTAATTCTTGGAGAAGTTAGAAGACCTTCAATGTTTATTTTATTAATTTTACATATTTCCACTTCACTATATCTAAACCAATATTTTCTCTCTTTTCAAATTTCTTTTTAAAGAGACTGCTTTATTGTTAATTTTTTATTTTTTTCTCTGACCAGGAAAGGAAGGAAACAAAGTTGATACAGGTTACAATATTATGTCAGAGTGGGCAAAGGGATATTAATGCCATTAGAAGACTCCGAAAGAAATCACTCACATCAGGGTTAACCCATGCTAGGGCCAAGCGGGATGTGGCATTTATCTGCCAATTCTAGTCAGTCGTTGGTTAAGAAGTGTTCTCAGGAGATATTAATTTCCTAGAACTTTCAGTCTATCATATTTATGGCGAGAGTAGACTCCAGTGGCCAATGAACACTTTCAGGCAAAGAGGGGCAGGTACTGGCAGTGAAATGCCAAACCAACCATGCACAAAAAATGGCAAAAGCTAAGGACGGAGGTGCTGGAAACCAAACGCACCTGCTGTACATATACATTCTTACTGAAAGAAAAAATTAAGACACTTGAAAAATTTACCATTAAGAAAATAAACTGTTACCACGATTTTACCAACTCCAGACATTTTAAGACATTTTTTTCTTTTAATCATAAATACTGTCGATTTAAAATGCTGTGTAAGTATAATGCTATATATAAACATTGTTTTCTAACCAGCTTTTCTGGTTGTGTGTAGTATTCTATAATTCTTTCAGGACAAGTCTGTTGACAGTGTTGTACAAGACTTCTGTGTTTTTACTAGTTTTTGTCTCTTTGTTTTATCAACTATTAATACGGAAATTTTGAAATTTCTGGCTTCAAATCTAGCTTCATCTATTTATCAATGAAGTTCTATCAGTTTTCCTATGTTTATTTATGATTGCTATGTCCTTTTGATTTGGTCCCTTTATCACTGTAGACCACCATTCTTCTGTCAGTATGTCATATTGTGGTGGCTTGCATGTTGTGATACTGGAAGCTATGCCACTGATATTTAATGTGCCAACAAGCCACCCATGGCAGAGAGGTTTCAAAGAAGATTCCAGACTAAGACAGACTAGGAAGAAGGACTAGACTTTCTACTCCCTAAAAAATTGGCCCATGAAATCCTTATGAATAGCAGAGGATCATCGTCTGACACAGTGCCAGAAGATAAGCCTCTCAGGTTGGAAGGCACTAAAAATACTACTGGGGAGGAGCTGCCTCCTCAAAGTAAAGTTGACCTTAATGATGTGAATGGAGTAAAGCTTTCAGGATCTTCATTTGCTGATGTGGCACTACTCAAAATGAGAAGAAACAGCTATAAATGTCCATTAATAATGGGAAAGTGAAATGTAAGAAGTATGAATCCAGGAAAATTGGAAGTCATCAAAAATGAAATGGAATGTATAAAAATCAACATCTTAGGCATTAGTGAGCTAAAATGGACTGGTGTTGGCCATTTTGAATGACAATCATATAGTACCCCAAAAAATCAAACCAAACCCACTGCTGTCAAGTCGATTTTGACTCATAGTGACCTTATAGGACAAGGTAGAACTGCCCCAAAGAGTTTCCAAGGAGCGCCTGGTGGACTCGAACTGCCAGCCTTTTGGTTAGCAGCCGTAGCATTTAACCACTACACCACCAGGGTTTCCATCATATAGTACAGGAAAAACAAACTGAAGAGGAATGTTGTCATGTTCATTGTCAAAAAGAACAATTCAAGATCAATCCTGAAGTACAACGTGGTCAGTGATAGGATAATATCCATATGCCTACAAGGAATATCAGTTAATAGACTATTATTCAGATTTATGCAACAACCACTATGCAAAAAATGAGGAAACTGAAGATTTTTACCAATTTAAGCAGCCTGAAATTGATCAAACATGCAGTCAAGATGCAGTGAAAATTACTGGTGATTGGAATGCAAAAGTTGCAAACAAAGAAGGACCAGTAGTTGAAAAATATGGCCTTGGTGATAGAAAAGATATTGGAGATTGAATGATTGAATTTTGCAAGACCAATGACTTATTAATTACAAACAACTTTTTTCAACAACATAAATGACCACTATACACACAGACTGTGGCAGAGGGAATACACAGCAATCAGATCGACTACATCTGTCAGGGGAGACGATGGAGAAGCTCAATATCACTAGTCAGAATAAGGCCAGGGACCAACTGCAGAACGGATCATCAGTTGCTCTTATGCAAATTGAAGCTGAAGCTGAATAAAATTAAAACAAGTCAACAAGAGCCAAAATATGACCTTGAGTATATTCCATCTGTATTTAGAGACCATCTAAAGAATAGGTTTGACACATTGAACACTAAAGACTGAAGATCATAAGAGTTGTGAAACGACATCAAAGACATCATACATGAAGAAAGTAAAGGGTCAATAAAAAGGCAGGAAAGGAAAAGCCAAAAATGAATGTCAGAAAAGACTCTGAAACTTGCTGCTTAGTTATCTAGTGCTGCTTTAACAGAAATACCACTAGTGTAAGGCATTAATAGAGATTAATTCTCTTACAGACTAGGAGGCTAGACATCCAAATTCAGGGTGTGCCAGCTCCAGGGGAAGGCTTTCTCTATCTGCCACCTCTGGAGGAAGGCCCTTGTCATCAATCTTGTCCTGGTCTAGGAGTTTCTTAGTGCAGGGAACCCAGGTCCAAGGGATGCAATCTGTTCCTGGTGCTTCTTTCTTTGTGTCATGAGGTCCCTCTCTTCTCATCTTGATTCTCTTTTTTATATATCAAAAAAGGTTGACTCTAGATACAACCTACTCCTATAAATTGATCCCACCTCATTACCATAATAACTGCCTCTAATCCTGCCTCATTAACATCGTAGGTGTTAACCCATTAACCTATTGCCATCAAGTTGATTCCCACACATAGTGACCCTATAGGACAGAATAGAACTGCCCCACAGAGTTTCCATGGAGTGCATGGTGGATTTGAACTGCCAATCTTTTGGTTAGCAGCTGTGGCACTTAACCACTACACCACCAGGGTTTCCATCATAGAAGTTAGGATTTACAATATATAGGATAGTCACATCAGATCACAAAATGGTGGACAACCACACAATACTGGGGATCATGGCCTTGACAGGTTGACACACATTTTGCGGGAACACAATTCAATCCATAACACTTGCTCTTGAATGTAGAGTAGCTAAAGTGAATGGAAGAAATGATGAAGTAAAAGAGGTGAATAGAAAATTTCAAAGGGCTGCTTGAGAAGACAAAGTATAATGAAATGTGAAAAGAGCTGGAGTTAGAAACGCAAAAGGAAAGAACGTGCTAAGGATTTCTCAAGCTGACAGAATTGAAGAAAAAACTTAAGCCTCGAGTTGCAATATTGACAAATTCTATGGGCAGGATATTGAATGACTCGTGAAGCATCAAAAGAAAATGGAAGGAATACGCAGAGTCACTGTATCAAAAAGAAATGGTGGATGTTCAACCATGTCAGAGGTAGCATATGATCAAGAACCCATGGTATTGAAGGAAGAGGTCCAAGCTGCATGGAAGGCACTGGTGAAAAACAAGGCACCAGAAATTAACAGAATACCAACTGAGATAATTCAAACGATGCCAAGAAATTTGGAAGACAGGTACCTAGCCAACCAACTGGAAACGATCCATATTTGTGCCCAGTCCAAAGGAAGGAGATCAAACAGAATGCAGAAATTATCGAAGAGTATCACACGCAAGTAAAATTTTCTGAAGATAATTTAAAAGTGGTTGTAGCAGTACAACTGTTGGAAATTCAAGCCAGATTCAGAGGAAAATACGGAATGAGGAATATTAATGCTGATATCAGATGAATCTTGCCTGAAAACTAGGAATACCAGAAAGATGTTTACCTGTGTTCTATTGACTATGCAAAGGCATTCAACTGTGTGAATCATAACACATTAGGAATAACATTTCAAAGAATGGGAATTCCAAAACACTTAATTGTGCTCATGAGGAACCGGAACACAGACAGAAGTGCAGTCATTCAAACAGAACAAGAGGATACAGCTGGGTCTAGAATCAGGAAGTGTGTCATGCTTGTATCCTTTCACCATACTTAATTCAGTCTATAATATTTTACTTTGTCTTCTCAAGCTGCCCTTTCCAATCTTCTGTTCAAGTCTTTTACTACATCATTTCTTCTGTTCCCTTTATTATTGTTGTTGGTAGGTCCCATTGAGTTCAGTCCAACTCATAGCAACCCTACACACAAAAGAACAAAACACTGCCTGGTCCTACGCCATCCTTACAATTGTTGCTATGCTTGAGCTCATTGTTGCAGCCACTGTGTCAATTCACCTTGTTTAGGGTTTCCCTCTTCTCCACTGACTCACTACTTTTCCAAGCATGATGTCCTTCTCCAGGGATTGATTCTTCCTGACAACATGTCCAAAGTATGTAAGACACAGTATCACCATCCTTGCTTCTAAGGAGCATTCTGGTTGAACTTCTTCCAAGACAGATTTATTAATTCTTTTGGCAGTCCACGGTATATTCAATATTCTTTGCCAATACTACAATTCAAAGGGCTCAATTCTTCTTCGGTCTTCCCTGTTCATTGCCCAGCTTTCACATGCATAAGCTGCAATTGAAAATACCATGGCTTGGGTCAGGTGCACCTTAGTCTTCAATGTGACATCCCTGCTTTTCAGCACTTTAAAGAGATCCTTTGCAGAAGATTTACCCAATGCAAGGGGCCGTTTGATTTCTTGACTGCTGCTTCCATGGCTGTTGATTGTGGATCCAAGTAAAATGAAATCCTTGACAACTTCAATCTTTTCTCCACTTATCATGATGTTGCACATTGCTCATTGTTTTCTTTATGTTGAGGTGCAATCCATACTGAAGGCTGTGGTCTTTGATCTTCATTAGTAACTGCTTCAAGTCCTCTTCTCTTTCAGCAAGAAGGCTGTGTCATCTGCATAATGCAGGTTGTTAATGAGTCTTCCTCCAATCCTGATGCCCCGTTCTTCTTAATATAGTACAGCTTCTCAGATTATTTGCTCAGCATACAGATTGAATAGTATGGTGAAAGGATACAACCCTGGGCCACACCTTTTCCTGACTTTAAACCAATCAGTATCCCCTTTGTCTGTCTGAACAAATGCCTCTTGATCTACATACAGATTCCTCATGAGCACAATTAAGTGTTCTGGAATTCCCGTTCTTTGCAGTGTTATCCATAATTTGTTATGATCCACACAGTCAAATGCCTTTGTGTAGTCAATAAAACACAGGTAAACATCCTTCTGGTATTCTCTGCTTTCAGCCAGGATCCATCTGACATCAGCAATGATATCCCTGGTTCCATGTCCTCTTCTGAAGCCAGCCTGAATTTCTGGCAATTCCCTGTCAATACACTGCTACAGCTGTTTTTGAAAGATCGTCAGCAAAATTCTGCTTGCTTGTGATATTAATGATATTGCTTGGTAATTTCCATATTCAGTTGGATCATCTTTCTTGGGAAATGCCGAGCGTGTTTTTCCCTTTTGGTTTTCCATCTCCAGCTCTTTGCACATGTCATTATAATGCTTTACTTTGTCTTCTCGAGAGGCCCTTTGAAATCTTCAGTTCTTTTACTTCATCATTTCTTCCTTTGCTTTAGCTGCTTGATGTTCATGAGCAAGTTTCAGAGTCTCCTCTGACATCCATCTTGGTCTTTTCAATGACCTCTTGCTTTCTTCATGGATGATGTCCTTGACGTCATTCCATAACTCATCTGGTCTTCGGTCCCTAGTGTTCAATGTGTCAAATCTATTCTTCAGACGGTCTCTAAATTGAGGTGGGATATACTCAAGGTCATATTTTGGCTTTTGTAGGCTTGCTCTGATTTTTTTCGTTTTCAGCTTGAACTTGTATATGCACAATTGATGGTCTGTTCCGCAGTCAGCCCTTGGCCTTGTTCTGACTGAGGATATTGAGCTTTTCCATCGTCTCTTTAGCTATCCTGTATTCAAGAGCAAGTTTCAGAGTCTCTTCTAACATCCATTTTTATCTTTTCTTTCTTTTCTGTATTTTTAATGACTTCTTGCTTTCTTCCTATATAATTGTCCTTGATGTCATTCCACAACTCGTCTGATCATTGGTCATTAGTGTTCCTTTGGTCAAATCTAGCCTTGAAATGGTCTCTAAGTTCAAGAAGGGTATACTCAAGATCATATTTTGGCTCTCATGGACTTATTTCAGTTTTCCTCAGCTTCAACTTTAACTTGTTTATGAGCAATGAAAGGTCTCTTCCACAGTCAGTCCCTGTCCTTGGCCTGATTGATAATATTGATACCATCTCTTTCCATAGGTGGAGTTGATTTGATTCCTATGTATTCCATCTGATGAGATTCATGTTACAGTCGCTGTTTATGATGTTGAAAAAAGGTATTTGCAATGAAGAAGTCATTGGTCTTGCAAAATACTATCATGTGATTTCCAGTGGCTTTGCTATCACTAAGGCCATATCTTCCAATTATTAATCCTTATTCCTTGTTTCCAACTGTTGCATTCCAATCACCAGTAATTATCACTGCATCTTGATTGCATGTTTGATTAATTTCAAACTGTATAAGGTGGTAAAAAACTTCAATTTCTTCATTTTTGGCATCAGTGATTGGTATGTAAATTTGAGAAATATTCCTATCAACTGATCTTTCTCGTGAGCATATGGATATTATTTTAACACTGACCACATTGTGAAGCCCTGGTGGTACAGTGGTTAAGAGCTCAGCTGCTAACCAAAAATTGGAATCCATCACACACTCCCTGGAAACCCTATGGGGGTAGTTCTACTCTGTCCTATTGGGTCTCTGTTAGTAGAAATCAAATCGATGGCAACTTTTTTTTTTTTTTTTATTGACAGTATTGTACTTTAGGATAGATCTTGAAATGTTCTTTTTGACAATAAATGTGTCACCATTCCTCTGCAATTTTTCTTTCCTGGCATAATAGACTGTATAACTGACCAATTCAAAATGGTCAATACCAGTCCATTTCAGCTTATCAATGCCTAAAAAAGAATTGATGCCTTTGAATTATGATGTTGGAAAAGAATATTGAATGTACCATGGACTGCCAAAAGAATGAACAAGTGTGCCTTGGGAGAAATAACAGCCAGAGTACCCCTTGGAAGTAAGGGTGGAGACACTTCTTCTCACATACTTTGGATATGTTATCGGGGCGGGACAAGCCCCTAGAGAAGGACATTACGCTTGGTAAAGTAGAGGTTCAGCAAAAAATAGGAAACACTGCCCAGTCCCGCGCCATCCTCTCAACCGCTGTGAGTGATGCTTAAGCCATTGTTGTAGCCACTGTGTCAACCCATTTCATTGAGGGCCTTCCTTTTTTTTTTTTTGCTGACCCCCTACTTTACCAAGCATGATTTCCTTCTCCAGGGACTGTTCCCTCCTGACAACATGTACAAAGTATGTGAGATGAAGTCTTGCAATTCTTGCTTCTAAGGAGCATCCTGGTCGTATTTCTTCTAAGACGGATTTGTTCTTATAAACTATCATGGATATGTTTTCATTTTTCTGGGGAATATATTTTTAATTTTCTGGGAAGGTGTACATAATATCCAATATATAATTGCATTCAATGAGGCCAAACAATCATTGATATTATGTACTTATATGAAGAGATGAGGCACATTTAAAAATGTGTTTTCTGGAAAGATTGGAAGGGTTATTTGTAAGAAAAACACGATCATACACTTGTAATAATTTTACAGAATTTAAATGAGGTTAAAGTTGAGTAAATATCATTAATTTATGTTGAAACTAAACACATGAATTTTATCTAAGAAATACTTCCAAAATGAGTTTAGTGTTTCAGACTCAACTCTAAATAATTTATAAGTATTAACTCAAGTAACTTTATGGCATTCCTATGAGATAGGTACTAAGACTATACACCTTTTACAAGTGTGAAAACTGAGGCACAGCAAGGTTAATTTACTTGCCTAAGGTCATAGCACTTGTAGAAGACAAATTTATCCCATGATTCTGGACCCAAAGATACTGCTTCTCACCACTTTTCTGTGTTCCGATCCCTGGGAGAAAGCTACTTTTAAACATTTGTATGTATCAGTGGCAATCTGAAATGGAATATATTATTTGAGGTAACTTCATTTCTCTTCTTGTAGATATACTTGGGATTGTTTAAATACACATGAACCAATGGGGGCAGTGTAATTGTCTGTCCTAATAATGCTTCAACAAGCAATTCCCTGACCCATTGTAAAGGTCCCCAGTCTCAGGGCTATTTTTCTTTTTTGCTAAAGGAAGAAATGGATCTAATAGAAGAAAGTTTTCCCAAATAGAAAAGCGAAAGGTTCACAATGGGACTGATCTCTCTTAAACTACAATAACCCAGAACCTTAATTAAAGCATAAATTAGCCTCATTCAACAAAGAAGACAGGTCGTCTTTTGTCTGTAGAGAGATGACAGCACTGCCTCCTCCCCTCAAGCTTCAGTTACAATGTTTCTACTTCTTTAACAAAGATGTAACTAAATGGAGAAGACCTAGGTCCTTGCGTAAACAATAGTAACAGGTTCTTGAGGTCCCTGGTGTAGCAGAAATCTCACTGGGAGCCCCAATTTCTATTACTGTAATACTGACTCTAGATTAATTTGGCATACTGATCCATTTAATTTAATTCAGTAAAAACCAAATTGGCCACCTACTCTGTGTGAGTTGCTGAGCTAGATGCTTTGAGAAATTAAAGGTTTATACTGCACTGAAGATTGCAAACTCCAAGGCGCTTCTTATTTGATCACATTTCTTGCCTCTGATTGTGACATGGCTTTATTCCAAGTTATCCAGTCAAGTTCTTCCACCTACAAGCCTTGGGAAGCTGCTGAATTCTGCCTGTCCCAATGCATTTTCTTAAAATCAATAATAGGCCTTGATAGGAATTATGTCAGAAGTCTATATAATCAAATGTTTCCATTAAAACATTTATATCTTTCCTATTCTAAATGGCATGCAAATATTTTATAAATAATAATTATTTCACACCTGAGTTTCCAGGAATAAGGTGCTGTCTTAGGCTGGGTTCTCTAGAGAACAAAACCAGTGAAGTACATCTCTCTCTATATATATAAATAGAGGGAAGAGAAAGAGATTTATCTCAAGGAAATGGCTCCCGTGGTTGTAGAGGCTGGCAACATCCAAGTTTGTGAGTCAGGCTCAGGTGTCTCCTGACTCTCGTAGCTGCAGGGGCTGACAAAGCCAAGATCCATAGGTCAGACGGTAAGCTGCTGGCTCACAACTGCGAAACCTGATAAATCGAAGATCGACAGGTAAGGTGGTAGGCTGCTGGCCCAAGTCCCAAGAACTGGAGGTCAGATGTTGATGAGCTGAATGCAGGATCCAGAACAGAGCAAAAACCAGGATGCTTTGCCAGAAAGTCTGCATATATTGGATGAGGGCTCACCTCAAAGGAAACTCCCTTTCCACTGATTGGCTGCTCACAGCAGATCCCATCATGGAGTTGATCATATAGTAGATATCATCATGGAGGTGATTACATCATTATATGACTACCAACCTACATCACTACTGTCAAAAAACTGAGAATAATGGCCCAGACAAGTTGACATGCAATCTTAATGATCACAGGGGCCTAATACTCAAAGGGTCATAATTCAATTACAATTCAAACACATTCTCAATAAGCATATTTATGTGTGTATCTGGGGTGGGGAGGCCAGGGGTAATTGGGAAAGTAAAAGGGTGTGAGGGTGAAGACAAAACTGTTTATAATGCACGAGGAGCAATACACCATGATAGCAATTCATGATATATTTCAGCAAATCCCTTGGAAAACATTTACTAAAATATCAATTACAAAAAAATATAATAATAATAAAAGGCTATTGACTAGAACAGAGATACTCTGATACTTGGCTCTAAACAGTAATAAAACCAAACCAGAACTGAACCAGTTGCTGGTGAGTCCATTCCAACCTCATGTGTTTCACAGTAGAACTGTGCTCCGTGGAGTTTTCAATGGCTGATTTTTCGTAAAATTGCCAGGTCTTTCTTCTGAGACAAGTCTGGGGTCCTGGAATCTCCAGCCTTTCAGTTAGCAGCCAAGCTCTTAATCATTTGCTCTATACAGAACCTCCTAAACAATAATAGGTTGATAAATATAACAGTGCATGGATTATGCATGTGTCAAATGTGCTTTTGTTTTTTGTGGCTGTTTATATTTGAGGAAAGATCAGAAACAGAAATTCCAGTGAGGCTGGGTGATTTGGGATAACTTACATAGACAGTGTAACTATCTGTAAGAAGTATATAAAATCTGAGTTTTGAACAGTCACTATGCTTTAGATGAACTAATAAGGTGAGCAAGAATACATTCCAAGTCATCAATATCCCTGAATTTAGAATCGCTTTAAGCCAACATTGCAGCCAAGGAATGTAATTGAAAAACTTGAGCCATGGACTGTTGAAGGGAATTACCAGATTTATCAGAAGGGCAGATAACTGTCTGGGGAAATAGTGTTCAATGCCTCCTCATAAAGATAGCCATAATATATTAGCAGGGATTAGAACAAATAAACAAACTGGAACTATCAAAAAAAAAAAGTGTAGCAGAAAGTGAGGTTAAGAGATTATCCTGTGACTCATCCTCATGCTGGTTATTTTCTTTTTTCCATTCAAGATTTATTTTGTTCTCTGTCAAGCCGATCTTTTAGCTTGCTGCACTTAAACTATATTGTGACATGGTTCCAATAAAAGTCTATGAATAATGGTTGTACTCTTTTAGAACAAGACAATAGAATTATTTTGTGTTACGTTTAATCTGGCCTCCAATAAATATTAATTTGTGAAAATTTCCTAACTCACCTTTTGTTCAAAGAGATTAGAAAACTCTACCTTTCATAGGTATCTCCTTTTTCTTAATTCATAAAAATAATTATCAATGCTAGTCCTTGTGATTTTAAATTATCCTACTGTTTTAAATCCATTTGATTGGTCTAACTCTCACCTACAGGCACAGAAAAGTGTGATTCACACTTCTTTTCTACACAGTAGCCTAGAAACTGCTAATTCCAAGGCCTTTTTATAATAGTGTCCTCTGAATAATTTCACAATGATGGTGCCCTCTCAAATCCAAGAGAATACTGCTGGTGGATATTGTAAATGACCAGAGGCAATCTTTCCTACTTGTTATAGAAATTTAGGGTGGTGATCTTTCTAAGTAGTTAAGAACTTAGATCTGAAGTTCAAAAATATCAAACCTCCATTTGTGTAAAATACTCAGATGAAAAGATTTAAATACAGTAGTTTCAATCTAGGGGTAGTAGTACCACTCTGGTTTCTGGATCTGATAAAGATGGGAAATGCGTTCAGTGCACTCAAACTATCAAATTGAATCAGTTGTATTTATTGAGAAATATACCCAGAAATATAAGCGCAAGAGTAAAATAAGATTGATTTTAAAAAGCAACAATAAAAAGTATATTTTGAATTTAATTTCATTCAGTATTAAGTACTAATTTACAAAGACCATTATCACAGATGATGATGACAGAGTGGAAAGTAAAAGATGACCTCACATATGGTATATTCTTTCATTATTATTTTTCTAGAAAGTAAGGTTGTCAGAAATAAAATACAGGACTCTCAGTTAAATTTGAATTCCAGATAAATAATATCCACATTATATGTAAAAAGAAAAAACCAAACGCACTGTCTTGGAGTCGATTCTGACTCATAGTGACCCTATATGACAGGGTAGAACTGCCCAAGGCGCGCCTGAAGGATTCGAACTGCCCACTTTTTGGTTAGCAGCCGTAGCACTTAACCACTACCCCACCAGGGTTTCCAAATTACATATATGTGTGTATGTGTATATATATATGTGTGTGTGTGTGTGTATAAACACACACACACGTGGTTAAGTGTTTGGCTGCTAACCAAAAGGTTGGCAGCTCAAATCCACCAAATCCCTCTGCCACTTGTAAACTCTTGAGTATCGTATTTGAAAACCCTGGTGGCATAGTGGTTAAGAGTTCGGCTGCTAACCAAAAGGTTGGTAGTTCAAATCCACTAGCCACTCCTTGGAAACCCTATGGGGCAGTTCTACTCTCTTTTAGGGCCGCTATGAGTCGAAATCAACTCGACAGCAACAGGTTCGGTTTTTTGTTATCCCAAGGGATGATGTAATACACGCTGCTTTTCTTAGAATCATTCTTATACTTGAGCAAAATAAAAATACAGTTAAAATAAAGCATCATGATAAATTAGAAAGGGAAGGACATAGTGGAGCGCTGCAATGCTATCAAGTTTGAAGGATAGAGGAAGACTGTCAGCAGAACCGGGCTGCCCAACTGAAACGAGATGACGTAGTCGGATATTTAAGAAGCGGAAGCAGGGTCACATCGGGGACTGAAATGAGGAAAAGTCTTGGTTGTCGTTTTTATTTTGTTAGCTGGAAGAAGTCTTCAACTTTTGAAAAGCAGAGCAGCAATCCTGGAAATTGAAATCCTTTACTAGCACAGGCAAGTGCAGGGCAATCAATGGCAATATCAGATTGAAGCTCCTGCCTTTTAATCAATGTGACTTAACCCTGATTTAGGGAAAAATATTCTTTTGAAGACAAGAGTATCAACCCTGTGCACTCCCTTGAGTTTCTGCTGAGAGTGGCAATTATTTCTTATCAGTGATGTTATGGAACCCTCCCAAGTGAAGGATGTGCAGAAGTGAAGGACGTGTGGGAATAATGGCTGCCAGTGGAGGGGAACAGAGGGGAAGCTGGGTGTGAGCCAATTCCGCTGCAACAACCAGGCTGTCTCCAAACACTAAGCAAGGCAGCAGTTGTCATACATTCTCAGTTTCTAATGCTGGGTCAACAGTTTACTTGTTGTCAGACTTGTATAAGTCATTTAACCTACGAGCTTTCTTTTTGTTAAATGAGATGAACTCAAAGTTCCTTTCAGCTCTCACCAATGCTCACTATGCCAATGATAGGGGCTCTTACGAACTAAATATTTAATTGCCTGATACAAATTGCTTTGGCTGATGAGCACTTAAGGACTGAACCTTCATTTCCTGGGATAGAATGTATGAGAAATGTATTCCGTGTATTGCTAATTCGCTACCCTATCTTTTTTACACACTAAATTTCAGTCATTTCTGCAAGTTGATTGGACTCCTGCCATGTGTTTTAAGAGAGGCTGAACACGTTTAAAACATTATTAATTAGAAATAGAAAAAAAATTTTTTTTCAAAAGCTCTGTGCTACAAATTAGATACATAAACACGCGCTTCCATCTCTTGAATTCTTTTGCGCCATAGACATTTATGCACAGATGCCACACCACCCCTTTTCTGAAATCTTCAATTCAGTGCTCTGTATTGAAGTGAAAATTAATGGCAAATAAATACACCCTGCATAAAAAAAAATATATATTTTTTTATTTTATATCAGGGTGGTTTTGGGTTTTGGCAGATAGAAATGGACCATAGCTAGGAAAACGTGGACAAGATGTGTTGTCTTCTTGTGCCTGTATATAAAAATAAGAAAAATAATTTACCAATCTCATAGGATTGTTGTGAATTTAATTACAGACATTAAAGGGGTAATAAATTTCCAGGAAATTTATGCTAATTTAAGAGCTCTAACCATGAAAACTATGTTTTGTGACAACAAAATTAAATTAGAAGTTGTTCAAAGAAATTCCCCAAGTGGTGTCAAATTATGCAACATGATTCTAAATTAAGAAAGAAAAAGGGAAATTAGAAAATATTTAACTGAATAAAAATTTAAAAAAGCAAATTTGTGGTGTGTAGCTATAACAGTGCTTGAAGAAAAATGTATAACATTAAATGCTTATATTAGAAAAGGTGAAAGGTATAAAATAGTTTTTTAAAGTTTAATAGTTTTTCATTTTCTGGTTTAATCTTATTAGAAACAAAATTCATTATTTTCTTCTTTTAGATATCTTTGAAGTTCAGAGACTTCTTTGTATTCCAGCAGTTAACATCAACATTAGTAGTCTATCATATCTTTTGAATTATTTTCCCCTTCACTGAATAAATGTTTGTTTTCTGAACTTCTCTGTTCACTACTTTTAATGTATGACAATATCCAATGAACTGTAACTTTCTGTACTATCATTCTTAGCTCCTGTAAACACACAGTTTCAATAGTATTGAAGAGTACACTGTAGAAGGATGTGGACAGGAAGGAAACATTTTCAAGAATGAAATAATAGCTATAATTTGCCTTTTCATAACTCTCAGTGCTGGCAAGATTGTAATAGTGTAGGGCCTTGCTCTCAAATAGCAAACTGGTAATAGTATTATAGCAATACCTCCTTTACTTTTTTGAAAGCTTTCTTAAAATTCACATTATCTCTGACCAATTACCCATTCATTGATTTCTCAGTCATGCATTTATTCACTGAGTCAAACATTTTTGTGTTTTCAGAACCTATGTTTTGCTGAATACAGAAAATGAAAGAATCATTCCATTCATATCAAAAAAAAATCAAAGGTACTGTTAAATACCAGGAAAAATAATTAGCCAATTATTATTTTAATAACTCCTTTTAAACAAAGCAGGTAAAATAAGGTCTAAGGAAGCAATGCTATCTCGTAGGTTCAAATTTTAAAAGTCACTTCTGTCATGTCCTCCATAAGCTGGTACACAATATTTTTCTCCCATAATTCTATAACATGCATATTTAGTTCTAAAGGAAGAAAACATCAAACAAAACAAACAAAAAATCCTTTACACCGAGATTATTAGTATTTGCTGCCCTATCCATGTGAAATTCCTTGAAAGTATTTTTTTATTTACTCATATAATATTCTCTGATACATCTTTTACCATAAAAACTAGTCTTTTATGTGTAATGTAACTTCTCTTAGACTGTACTCTTAAAAAAATAGATATTAATATCTTTCCTGACTTAATGAAGGAATTAGAAAATAAAAATCCCTCAGTAAATATTTTGGCATGAAAATCTTTGATACTACAATGAGATATAGTGGCAGAAAAAGAGCAAAATATGCTGAATTGGTCTTGTTTTGTGTATCTTCCATAAATCATTGTTTCCATTAAACATATTCTAGTTATCTAAAAAATAAAGTTTCTTCTTATATATACTGACATCTCATATAAGCTATAGAATGGTGATACTCAAATGGTTCAGCTTTGTTGCACTAACCTAGTAGACTTTTTTGTTTTTGTTAGATTAAATATTTTAGCACAATTATGTATCTGTTGATAGACAAATGCCTTCCCAAGTGTCCCATATTTTTAAAAAATTCAGATACAAATAATTATTATATGATGCAAAATTCATCCACAACTGAGAATGAGTTTCAAAATACTTGCAAGGAATTAAGATGGTTCATCATTACAAATAATTCCATCTGGCGGGGCTTCACAGAAACCGCTTCACACCATGACTCTTGATGAGTTGACTATTTCTAACTGTGACATATCCTTTTGTCTTAACTAGAAACCTCGGGAGGAAGACTGTGCTCATAATTGAAAACAAAATATCACACAATGTCATCTGGAAAGTCAAAGTTATGATCTGCACATTGATTGTATTGAAGTAAAATTAACCATATATGAAAAATATAAAAGTCCAACTTAGTGTTATTTTAATAAGTCATGATAGGTGGCATGAAAAAATATAGTTGCAAATAAATATTACATATAGTGATATGTTACACTGTCATTTATATAAATATTAAATACATATAAAAAAAGTTGTAAATAAATTTCCTTTTTAAATATATATTTCTTGGCTTATTCATAAAAAATGTTTTTGTTTATGAAAGTAATTTGATGTTTTCTCTGTTGGTAATTTTGAGCAACAGTATTTATATGTCTTCAACTTTTATAGTGTAGTTCTTCAAATTACTGGCTCTGGACAGACTGTACTAAACTGCTGCAGTCTGAATACAGTTTCCAACTCCTACTAAGGGCATGACCTTTGAGGAGGATCTTAAAAACCTGGAATTTCAGTTTCCACATCAGAAGAATGAGAATCACAATATTGGTGTTGCTACGTATTGTCAAGTTGGTTGAACTCATACCCTCCCTATGTAAAATCAAAAAGACACACTGCTGGGTCATGGTCATGCCCCATCCTCATAATCATTGTTGTGGCTGAGACCATCATTGCAGTCACTGTTTCGATCCATCTATTTGAGGGTCTTCCTCTCTTTAATTGGCCTTCTACTTTACCAAGCAGGATATCCTTCTTCAGGGACTAGCCTTTCCTGATTACGTGTCCAAAGTACCTAAGGCAAATTTTTGCCACCCTAGCATCTAAGAAGCATTCTGGTGGTACTTCTTCCAAGACAGATTTGTTCGTTCTTCTGATAGTGCAAGGTATATTCAAAATTCTTCACCAAAATCATAATTAAAGGCATCTATTCTTCTTCAGTCTTCCTTATTCATTGTCAAGTTTTCAAGTGCATGACAGGTGATTGAGAATACCATGACTTGGACCAGGTGCACTATCTTGGTTATCTAGTGCTACCATAACAGAAATACCACAAGTGAATGGCTTTAACAATGAGGAATTTATTTTCTCACAGTCTAGTAAGTTACAAGTCCAAATTCAGGGCATTGGCTTCAGGGGAAGCCATTCTCTCTCTGTCAGCTCTGGAGGAAGGTCCTTGTCCTCAATCTTCCCCTGGTCGAGGAGCTTCTCAGGTGCAGGGACCCCATGTCGAAAGAACACACTTTGCTCCCGGTGCTTCTTTCTTGGTGGTATGAGGTCCCCCACTCTCTGCTTGCTTCCCTTTCCCTTTATTTCTTGAGAGATAAAAGGTGGTGCAGGCCACACCGCTGGGAAACTCCCTTTACACTGGATCAGGGAGGTGACCTGAATAAGGGTGCTGTCACAATCCCACTCTAATCTTCTTAATATAAAATTACAATCACAAAATGGAGAACAACCACACAATATTGGGAAGCACGGCCTAACCAAGTCAACACATATTTTTTCGGGGGCACAATTCAATCCATGACATGCACCTTAGTCTTAAAAGTAACATCCATAAGCCTAAAAGGAAGACCAGTTAGTATGACTATTATTTAAATTTATACACCAACTACTAGTGAATGCCAAAGATGAAGAAATGGAAGATTTTCACCAACTTTTGCAGTCCGGAATTGACCAAACATACAATCAAGATGCATTGATAATTAGTGGCAACTGGAATTTGAAAGTTGGAAACAAAGAAAAATGAACAGTAGTTGGAAAATATGACCTTGGTGATAAAACAACACTGAAGATCCCATGATAGAATTTTGTAAGACCAACAATTTCTTCATTGCAAATACCTCTTTTCAACAACATAAATGGTGACTGTACACATGGACCTCATCTGATGGGATACACAGAAATCAAATCGACTACATCTGTGGAAAAATATGATGGAAAAGCTCAGTATCATCAGTTAGAACAAGACCAGGGGCTGACTGTGGAACATACATACCATCAATTGCTCATATGCAAATTCAATTTGAAGTTGAAAAAATTGGAACAAGTCCACAAGAATCAAAGTATGACCTTGAGTATATCCCACCTGAACTTAGAGGCCATTTCAAGAATAGATTTGATGCATTGAACACCAATGAGAGAAGACCACACAAGTTGTGGAATGACATCAAGGGCATCATATATGAAGAGAACAAGAGGTCTTTAAAAAGATAAGAAAGAAAGAAAAGGGCAAAATGAATGTCAGAAGAGACTCTGAAATTTGCTCTTGAACATAGAGTAGCTAAAGCAAAAGGAAATGATAAAGTAAAAGAGCTGACAGAGTAAAAAATTATAATGAAATGTGCAAAGACGTGGGTTTAGAGACCCGAAAGGGAAGAACACACTGGACATTTCTCAAGCTGAAAGAAATGAAAAAAATATTCAAGCCTCAAGTTGCAATATTGAAGGTTTCTATGGGGAAAATATTAAATGAGGCAGAAAGCATCAAAAGAAAGATGAAGAAGTACACAGAGCCACTGTACCGAAAACAGTAGGTCAAGGATCAACCATTTCAGAAGGAAGCATATGATCAAGAACCAATGGCACTGAAGGAAGAAGTTCAAGCTGCCCTGAAGGCATTGGGGAAAAACAAGGCTCCAGGAATTGCAGAATACCACCTGATTTGTTTCTCAGTTATCTAGTACTGCTATAACAGAAATACCAACCATGGTGTTTTCAATTTTCTCCTATGCATTCGAATGCTGGACTATGAATAAGGAAGACTGAAGAAGAATGGATGCCTTTGAATTATGGTGTTGGCAAAAAATATTGAAAAGAGCATAGACTGCCAGGAAAATGAACAAATCTGTCTTTGAAGAAGTACAGCCAGGATGTTCATTAGAAGACAGTATGGCAAGACTTGTTCTCACATACTGTGGACATGTTATCAGGAGCGAGCAGTCCCTGGAAAAGGACATCATCTTTGGTAAAGTAGATGGTCAGCAAAAAAGAGGAAGACCATCGATGAGCCTGATTGACACAGTGACTGCAACAATGGGCTCAAGCATAACAATGACTGTGAGGATGGCTTAGGACTAGGCAATGTTTCATTCTGTTGTACATAGGGTTGCTATGCGCTGGAAGTAACAACAACAACATATATACCATGTTGTAAAAATGGCATGCAGGTGGTGTCTGGCCTCCTCTAACTTTACAAGGGGCAAGGAGAAGTAAGGTCAACAGCCCAAGGCTGATACCCATGAGGCAGAGATCAGACATATCGCCTCTCTCCACCACCTTTACTGATTCTGACACCAAACATCCCTCCCATGGCACTCTGTACTTCTCTGCTGGGTTTGATAATTCATTGCAATGGCCACATAGAACTTACAGACAATAGTCACAATTATAGTGTTTGTTAGGGAAGTAACAGGTTACAGTTCAGGTTCAGGAACACTCAGGATACAGTTCTTCCATCAGGACGGCCTTTTCCCAGCCATGCAGCAGGCACACCTTTCTCTGGCCCTTGGGCCTCTGCCCTGCTCAGGCAAGTGTTACAAAGCCCTTTAGCTCTGCCAATAAGTGCCCAGAGGCACCCCACTCAGACAGCAAGCCTCTGCCCAAAGGCACTCACCACTCCCGCTCCATGGGCAGTGAAACCTACTGCACTGTCTTAGGCTGGTCTCTCCTGCCACTGTCTCTCTGCCACCACCTCTTGCCATCTTCAGTGCCACAAGTCTCTCTTTTTCTCTCTCTCAGTCTTCTGGTTCCAGGAGCCTCCTAACACAGGAATCCTGAGTCCAAAGGATATGCTCCACTCCTGACTGTTCTTTCTTGGTGGTGGCGAGACCCTCTCTCTGTTCTGGAATTGGCTCTCTTTTAATCCTATTAGGATGGCAAAGCTGACTAATGTCCTTAAACCAAACAAACCAAATCCAGTGCCATCAAGTCGATTCCGACTCATAGTGACCCCACTGGAGAGAGTAAAACTGCTCCATAGAGTTTCCAAGGAGAATGTCCTTGGTGGGTCACAATTCCTTTATTTGCACAGTCTGACCAAATCGCTTGGGTAGGAGTTACAAGACCATGGTGAGAAAGGCCATACAAAAGCCATCCATTGCACCACACATATGTACATAGAAATATACACAGAAATATGTATACATGTGTGTACTAATGGCCATGTGTATACTAGTAGGAATTATGGCAAAAAGATTGAAAGCATGAGAAAAAGAGATGCTATTCTTTTCTGTTTTAATTCCACTATGATCAGAGAAGATCCCTGGATGGCAAAAGCAATTTGCACTCAACTATTAACTGAAAGGTTGGCGGTTTGAATTCACTCAGTAGGGCCACAGAAGAAAGACCTGATGATTGGTTTCTGTAAGATTGCAGTGGTCGAAAAAGCTTTGGAATGCATTTCTACTCTGAAACGTGATTTGGAATCGACTTGATGACAATGGTTATGATCACAGAACAGATAATATTTTAATTCTTTTAAATTTGTTGAGATTTGTTTTATGATTCACAATATGATTTATCTTGGCAAATATCCTATGTGTACATGAGAAACAAAATGTGTATTCTGCTTTTGCTAGATTGTTGTTGTTAGCTACCATCAAGTCAGTTCTGACTCATAGCGACCCTCTTAAAACAGAACGAAACACTGCTGGGTCCTGTGCCGTCTTCACAATCACTGCTATGTGTGAGCCCATTGTTGAAGCCACTATGTCAATCCATCTTGTTGAAGGTCTTCCTCTTTTTTGCTGACCCTCTGCTTTACCATGCATGATGTCCTTCTCCAGGGACTGGTCCCTTCTGATAACTTGTCCGAAGTATGTGAGACAAAATCTTACCATTCTTGTTCCAAGGAGCGCTCTGGATTTATTTCTTCCAAAACAGGCTTGTTTGTTCTTCTGGCAGTCCATGGTGTGTTCAATAGTCTTCACCAACACCTCAATTCAAAGGTGTCAATTCTTCTTCAGTCTTCCTTATTTATTGTCAAGCTTTCCCATGCATATGAGGTTATTGAAAATATCATGACTTGTGTCAGACATACCTTAGTCCTCAAGATGACATCCTTGCTTTTTAACACTTTAAAAAGTTCTTTTGCAGCAGATTGCCCAGTGCAATACATCTTTTGATTTTTTTATTCCTGCTTCCATGGGCATTAATTGTCACTCCAATTATAGTGAAATCCTTGACAACTTGAATCTTTTTTCTATTTATCATGATGTTATAATCTTGCTAGATAGTGACCTAAGTATAAGTTAGATTCCATTGTTTAATAATGATGTGATCTATATCATAACTTCTTTAACAATTTTTTAAATCTATTCCTTAGGGGGGAATATTGAAGTCTCTAACAATACCTAGAGATTTGTCTCTTTCTCATTTCAGTGTCGTCAGATTTTGCTTCGTGTATTTAGAAGCTCTGTTTTTAGATGCATACACTTAATGTTGTTTAGTCTCACTGGTAAGTTGATTTCTCCCCCCCCCCATTTCTTTATTGTCTTTTAAGTGAAAGTTTACAATTCTAATCAGTTTTGCATACAAAAACTTATACACATATTGTTATGTGACCGTAGTTGCTCTCCCCACAATGTGACACCACACTCCTCCTCTCCACCCTGTACACTTTGTATTTCCTGTGTGCATTCAACCACCTCCCATCCCCCTCTGCCTTCTCATCTGGCCTCCAGACAGGAGCTGCCCATTTAGTTTCATGTATCTACTTAAGCCAAGAAGCGCACTCTTTACCAGTATCATTTTATGTCTGATAGTCCAGTCTAATCTTTGTCTGAAGAGTTGGTTTTGGGAATGGTTTTAGTTCTGGGCTAACAGAAAGTCCGGGGGCCATGTCTTCTGGGGTCCATCCAGTCTCAGTCAGACCATCAATTCTAGTCTTTTTACCAGAATTTGAGTTCTGCACCCCATTTTTCTCTCGCCCCATCAGGGACTCTCTGTTGTATTCCCTATCAAGGTGGTCATTAGTGGTAGCTGGGCACCATCTAGTTCTTCCGGTCTTAGGCTGATGGAGTGTCTGGTTTATTTGGCCCTTTCTGTCTCTTGGGCTCATATTTTCCTTATGCCTTTGGTGCTCTTCTTTCTCCTTTGTTCCAGGCAAGCTGGGGCCAAATGACATATCTTAGATTGCCACTTGCTAGCTTTTAAGAGCTCCAGACACAACTCTTGTTTGATATCTTGACTGCTGCTTCAATGGGTGTTGATTGTGGATCCAAGTAGAATGAAATTCTTTTTCTTTTAATTGCAGTTATTTTTTTTTAATTTTTATTGTTCTTTAAGTGAAAGTTTACAAATCAAGTCAGTCTTTCATATAAAACCTTATATACTCCTTGCTATATACTCCTAGTTGCTCTGCCCCGAATGAGACAGCATACTCCTTCTCTCCATCCTGTATTTTCCATGTCCATTCAGCCAGCTTCTGTCCCCCTCGGCCTTTGTATCTTCCCTCCAGACAGGAGCCGCCCACATAGTCTCATGTGTCTACTTGATCCAGGAAGCTCACTCCTCACCAGTATCCTTTTCTGTCTTATAGTCCAGTCCAATCCCTGTCTGAAGAGTTGGCTTTGGTAATGGTTCCTGTCTTAGGCTAACAGAAGGTATGGGACCATGACCTCTGGGGTCCTTCTAGTCTCAGTCAGGCCATTAAGCCTGGTCTTTTTATGAGAATTTGAGGTCTGCATCCCACTGCTCTCCTGCTCCATCAGGGATTCTCTGTTGTGTTCCCTGTCAGGGCAGTCATCATTTGTAGCTGGGCAACATCTAGTTCTTCTGGTCTCAGGCTGATGTAGTTTCTGATTTATGTGACTCATTCTGTCTCTTGGGCCCAAACTTACCTTGTGTCTTTGGTGTTCTTCATTCTCCATTGCTGCATGTGGGTTGAGACCAGTTGATGCATCTTAGAAGGCCACTTGCTAGCGTTTAAGACCCCAGATGCCACTCTCCAAAATGGGATGCAGAATGTTTTCTTATTAGATTTTATTGTGTCAATTGACCTAGGTGTCCCCTAAAACCATGGTACCCAACCCCTGCCCCTACTACACAGGTCTTCGAAGCATTTAGTTTATTCAGGACACTTCTTTGCTTTTGGTTTCGTCCAGTTGTGCTGACCTCTCCTGTATCGTGTGTTGTCCTTCCCTGATTTCTTTATTATTATATAATGTCCTTCTTTATCCTTAGTAATACTCCTTGTTCTGAAGTCACATTGTCTGATATTGATGTAGCTACTCTAAAAAAAAAAAAAAACCTTGCCATTGAGTCAATTCCAACTCGTAGCAACCCTGTAAGACAGAGTGCTGTACTTCTTCCAAGACAGATTTGTTCATTTTTCTGGCAGTCCATAGCATATTCGATATTCTTCATCAACACCACATTTCAAAGGCATCAATTCTTTTTCAGTCTTCCTTATTCATTGTCCTGCTTTTGCATGCGTATAAGGCTATCAAAAATACCATGGCTCAGATCAGGTATTCCTTAGTCCTCGAAGTGACGTCTTTGCTTTTTAACACTTTAAAGTGACCTTTTGCAGCAGATTTACCCAGTGCAATATGTTGAGTTCTTGACTGCCGCTTCCATGGGTATTGATCGTGGATCCAAGTAAAATGAAATCCTTGGCAACTTCAGTCTTTTCTCTGTTTAACATGATGCTGCTTATTGGTCCATTTGCAAGGATTTTTGTTTTCTTTATGTTGAGGTATAATCCATACTGAAGGCTGTGGTCTTTGATCTTCATCAGTAAGTGCTCCAAACCCTCTTCACTTTCAGCAAACATGGTTGTGTCATATTGCATATTGCAGGTTGTTAATGAGTTTCCTGCCAATCTTGATGTCACATTCTTCTTCAAATAGCCCAGCTTCTCGTATTATTTGTTCAGCATACAGATTGAATAAGTATGGTAAAATGATGCAACCCTGATGCTTACCTTTTCTGATTTTAAACCATGAAGTACCCCTTTGTTGCGCTCAAAGGATTACCTCTTGGTCTATGTACAGGTTCCACATGAGCACAATTTAGTGCTCTGGAATTCCCATTCATCATAATTTTATCCATAATTTGTTATGTTCCACATAACCAAATGCCTTTGTGTAGTCGATAAAGCTCAGGTAGACATCTTTCTTGTATTCTCTGCTTTCAGCCAAAATCCATAACATCAGTAATGATACCCCTGGTTCCACATCCTCTCCTGAATCTGGCTTGAATTTTTGGCAGTTCCCTTTTGACGTATTACTGAAACCATTTTTGAATTGTCTTCAGTAAAATTTTACTTACATGTTATATTAATGATATTGCTCAATAATTTCTGCCTTCTCTTGGATCATCTTTCTTTGGAATGAGGACAAATATGAATCTACTGTTCTCTATCTTAGTTTTCATGAAATCCTTGAATACTTAGATCATGTTAAGGAATGTTCTACATATCTTCATCTGACAGTCTTTGATATATCTTTCTTTTCTCATGTTGTAACCTGACCCTACAAATGCCAGTTTTTTTTTAAACTAGAAGAAGCCAGATTTGGTCTACCCTACATGTGCAGAAGGGCCAGTCAGGACCTCTAGTTGACCTCAGCAGAGGACACAGCAACAAGTGGAATGAATCAGAAGGAAAATCATCACTCGGACCCTATTTTGAAGCAAGAGGTTGGACAAGAACCACATTACCTTTTGTTTTCTGGCCACCTGTAGAATTTTCCCTCCCCAGTACACCTGTGCAAGCACCATCTTTCTGCCCAAATCACATAAAACCCTGTTTCCCCATATCTCGGGGAGTCGGATCTGAGGAGCTTCCTCCCAGCTCCTTGTTCTGTGCATTGCAATAAAGTTATTTTTTCTTTCTCAAAGACGAGTGTCCACATTATTGGAGGGTCTGAGCGTGCCAGACAGAACTCACCTCTAGGGTTCGGTAACAATATAGTTGTTTTGGTCACCAGGCTGACTCTTGAAACTTATGCAATTATAAGCCATAGCGAAGGTGTGAGTGTCAGAGGTGGAGAACAGATGTCAAATAAAATAGTCTAAATAATATTACAATTTTTTTCAATAGTGGAGGTTTAAAACCTGTTGTTTCAACTCTTCATGTTCATTTGACCCACCTTGAATGGCATTCAAAGTGTACTTTCTATGTCATAGATTAATAAGAACATTTTAAAAAGGTTATATATTAAATCTTTTGTACATGACTGTCATCAGACTCATCCCTTTAGCTATAATATCTATAAATCTATAAAGTATATATTGTCCCATTTACAGGTAAAAAAGTAAGGTTTACAGGAGTTAGTTAACATGTTGAGTTCAAAACTTGAAAACAGCAAACTTTCTTTGCAAAATCTGATCTGCCTAATTCTAAAGCTTTTAATGTGCTTGGCTGTTAACCAAAAGGTTGGGAAGTGGAGTTCATTCAGGGTTGTCTTAGGTTGGGTTCTCTAAAAGAGCAAAACCAGTGAAATGTATATATAAATATATATAACCCATTGTCATTGAGTTGATTCTGACTCACAGTGACCCTATAGGACAGAGTAGAAATGCCTCTTAGAGTTTCCAAGGAGTTCCTCGTGGATTTATACTGCTGACCTTAGTTAACAGCCATAGCATTTAACCACTATGCCACCAGGGTTTCCATAAATACATATAGAGAGATTTATTTTAAGGAAATGGCTCATAGAGTTGTGGAGGCTGCCCTGTCCCAAATCCATGGGTCAGGTGGCAGGCTGGAAGCTTCTCCTTACTTATGAGGTTGCAGGGGCTGACAAACCCAAAATCTGAAGGTCAGACTATAGGCTGAAGGCTTCTCATGTCCCAAGAACCGAAGGTCAGATGATAAAGAGAAAAACGCAGAATCGAAAGAGAACTTATATGCCAGAACATTGGTTTTAATATAATGAATGCAGGCCACACCCCCAAGGAAACTTCTCTTCCAACTCATATCAGATCACAAATGGGAGGTGATACACAGTGTGTGACAAGCCATTCAGAATTATAGCCTAGTCAAGTTGACACATGACATTAACATGCACAAGGGGCATCTCAGAACAAAGGCCTGGTGCTATACTTCTGAAAAATTAGCACTGAAAATTTTATGGATCGTTTTTTGCCTACTCTGTTCTATCTCATTTTGGGAAGTATTTCTGAATGAAGCAGGAAAAAAAGCAGTAATTTCGGACCTTTGCAACGACACATGTACCATTTCATCAGACTTGAACATGGAGTTTAGGATAGAATTCCACAACATAGACTATAAGTGACAAAAAACACAGCTGCTAATTTTCTTTTCTGTCAGTATACTTGGTGTCCTGTGATCTATGGGTAAATCCTGAGAATTTATGTCTTGGAATTGTAAGCCACGTCTTCCTGCATACATACTTCTTTGGTAGCCTTTTTCTCAGAATTCTGCCTTAATTCCTTAATCATTGGTTCACTGCAGTTAACTTTTTAGGACCCCAGACTTCCCTAATACTGGAATTCAACTCAGCCATCTGTCCCTTATAGTGGGTTCTGCCCCCTCCAGACATCTGTGAGTCTATTGCTTCATATGGACTTATCCCTTAAGGTTAGCATGCATTACAGAGCTGAAATGGGGCCACTCACAGAAGTACCTATTAACCTGTATTCACCAGTAGGCTGGACTTGAACTGTCTGCGCTTGACAGGATTTGGTATTATGTTTTCCTACATGTCAGTAACAGTTTCTCTTCCCTGGGAAAGGTTTTCAGTTAGTTCAAATGCTGTAATTCTTTTTCAATGATTAAATAATACAGCTAGTTGGAATGAAGAAAATAACTGCTTTTGAATTATATATTGCACCTTTTATATTATCAAACATTTGATAGGCTGCAAAAGACCATAGAATTACAGACAGTCAGTTCAAAATTCACACTGGCTTTAAATTTGCAATATTATAAATGAATAATAAAAATAAATGATCATTTATTAATAGGTGAAAACTCACTGATATGTAAGTTTTAAGTAAGAATTTTCTTTCCCTAGGACTTCTTTCTCTTGCTTCTAAATGTTTCATGTCCTCTTCCTGCTTTTCACACCCCATTTTCATTTCTTCAGACCTCTCTCTGCTTTCTATTTTATTCATTCTATTTTGCTTTCTTAGGTTTCTCACATCTGCTGAGACCTCCTCCCTGGCACTAAAATTTTTCCTTGGCAGGAGGTGACTTACTTTTCATTTCTCTGCTTTATGATTTTCTTTCCTGAAAAATTCAGGGGCAAATGTACTCTCATATGAATATTCTGTCTCAAGAGAAACTTAGAAGAAAGGCAATATATGTCATTTTCAATGGCTTCTCCCTCACTCCTCCGAGCTCTGGGGTTCCCTCTTGCTTCATGTTTTCCTTCCCACAGATCAGTAGCTACATTTGTGCAGAAATATTTATCCAGGAACAACTTGTTCCTCTGTGAGATTTTCACTATAGAATTAATTTAAAGCAGTTAGCATAAGTCAGTCCTGGAAATAGGTAGTTTACAAAAGGGATATGCAAATAACTGCAGGTAAGACAGCGAATCATTTTCTCTTTCCCAATGTTTACTTGCTTTTCCATTATACACAATCCATAGATTTGGAATTCTTTCTTTTGGGGCCACTTAGAGGTGAAATCATTTTTGGCATTTAATTTCAACTGTGTCTGTTTTCTTTAAAGCTTCACAAGGCTCAAATGAAGTTTATGATAGAAGACTAAAGAAAAGAATGGAGTTAAATGGACTTTAACTATCATGTCTTAGAAAGATAAAAATGTCCTTTGTTTTGAATCATTTTTATGGTTGACTCCATTCTATGTTGAAAAATATTATAAATCTGGTTTAAAAAGTGTTTTGTTATTGGACCCACCTGTTAATTGTAATTCTCCACACACCTGGCTATTGCACCAGTTTTTGTACCTAATATTAAGTGAAGGACAGATTACATTAGGTTATTCTGGTAGACCTTGCCTTTGCATTGCTTATCTTAATGTGGATATCTCCAATTTGTTAATAAAAAAATAATGGATAATTTTAATTTTTAGCAAAAAGTCATTAAATTTCTACATTGTCTTAATTATCTAGTGCTGATATAACAGAAATACCACAAGCTTTAACAAACAGAGATTTCTTCTCTCACAGTCTAGTGAGCTAGAAGTCCAAGTTCAGGGCATTAGCTCCAGGGAAAGGCTTTTTCTCTGTTGGTTCTGGAAGAATGTCCTGTTCATCAATCTTCCCCTGGACCAGGAGCTTCTCAGCACAGGGACTCTGCATCCAAAGATGTGCTATTCTCCTGGCTCTTGCTTCTCGGTGGTATGAGGTCCCCTTGTCTCTCTGCTCACTTCTCTCTTTTATATCTTGAAAAAGATAAGCTTAAGATACTATCTAATCTTGTAGATCTCATCAATATAACTGCTGCTAATCCATTAATATCATAGTGATAGGATTTATAACACATAGGGGAATCACATCAGATGAGAAAATGGTAGACAACCATACGGTACTGGGAATCATGACCTAGCCAAGTTGAGAGATATTTTGAGGGACACAATTCAGTCCATAACATACATAATCTCTGTCTTAGGCTGAGTTCTCCAGAGGAGCAAAAGCAGTCAAGTGTATATGTAAATATATTAGAGAGATTTATTTCAAGGAAATGGCTCATGCAATTGTGGAGGCTGGCAAGTCTCAAATTCAAGGGTCAGGCAGCAGATTGGAGACTTCTCCTGCCTCATGTGGTTGCAGGGCTTGACAAACCTAGAATCTGAAGGTCAGATGACAGGCTGCTGGCTTGTGGGGTTGTGGGAGCTGTCAAAATCTGTCCAAAATCTGCAGGTCAGGCAGCAGGCTGAAGGCTTCTCAGGTCTCAAGAACTGGAGGTCAGAGAATGATGAGATGAATGCAAGATCAAGAGAAAGCAAGCTTTGTCAGATCATTGGTATATTATGAATGCAAGCCACACCCCCCATGGAAATTCATTTTTCAACTTATTGCCTGCTCATATCAGGTCACAAAATGGGAGGTGATACATAGCGTCTGCCAAAACTCTGAGAGTTAAAGCCTGGCCAAGTTTACACATAATATTAACCACCACAATCTCATGTTTACTTATTTTCTCTAAAGTTATTTCTTATTCGCCTCTATTCACCCACATAATCCAATCTTTCAAACTGTCCTTTCATGCTTTTTCTGGCTTTAGAGCCTCTCAACATATCATTGACGCCGTGTAGTAATGTTCTCCTCACCTTTGTTATGAACGGGAGCAAAGTCTCCTTCAGTTCTCATTTGAAATGTAGCTTTATCAAGAAAGCCATCCTTGACCCTGCAGACTAGGACAGGCCTATGCTCTCAGAGCTTTATTTTGGTTTTCCTTTGTAGCATTGATCATAAATATAATCCTGCACATCTTGGTGTAATTCATTATTTTTATCTGTCTTCCTTGCTGTACTCGAAGTGCCTTATCATTTTTTTTGTTGTTGTTCATGGCTAACATTTCAGCTCTTAGCACAATTTCTGGCACATATTCAATGATTGACAAATATTTCTTTGATTCTTTAATACACAAATCAATAAAGAGTAGGTGAGATTATAAATAATAATGAAATAAACGTGAATGCTCAAGAATATGGTGTTTTGCTATAGATAGAAAAAATGATAGGAAGTAAAATACATTGTTCAAAACGTAGAAAATCTTGTTAAAAGCATATATAGACGTTTATATTTTAAACTTGACACTCAAATTTACCTCTATTGGTATTCTCAACTAAATCCATTTGTGATTTCTTTTACCATGAAACTCAGCATTAAAATCAAATGATTTATAAGCTTTCAGATTCAAAAAGATATAAAATCAGTAGGCATACAGACTTGTTCAATTAAAAAACACTTTACATTCTATGCTTAAAGGAAAGTTAGTGTTTATCACATTATAAAATTCACCGCATGTACTTCAAAACTGTAACAACGATAAACACATTTTTCCTCATAACTATGCTTAAAATGCTAAATTTAATTTTTTTGTATAAGAAAACTAAAGGAAAAACTAGTAAAATATAATATCATGAATCTATGTTCAAAGGAATGCAGTTTGATAGATTTAGAATGCGATTTTTCACTAGAGATGTTATATGAAGCATTCCTAAAATTGACTTGCTCACTGAACACTTGTAATGTTGGGAAATCTGAAGACTCTTCTAGTTTAAACTTTTACCTATGTATTATTTCAATAAATATTACTTTAAAACATACTATGTCTCATGTACTGCCCTCTCTTTGCTGAGGGGTGTGTGTGTGTATGTTTGTGTGTGTGTGTGTTTAGACAGAGAGAGACAAAGTCAGAGATAGAGGCTGAGAGAGAGAATACACATACATACACGATAGGAACTCATGACTCATAGCCTAGGGAAGAGATAGAAAAGTCAATCTATTGTAATACAATGCAATGGATTTTGTAATATACTTTCCCACCATGTATTAGGTTTGGCTAAATATAGGAAAAAGTGTTTGCTAAAACTTCCTAGAGGTGCCATATGAGTTGAGTTTTAATGGATGCAGAAGAGTTGGCCTGTTATATTTATTGCACCTTAAGCATAGCAATTATGTGGGAAATGGAGAAAAATGAGATTAGCAAGAGAGGCTCAGATGAGACCATGAATGGAACTGCATATCATACTAAGTACTTTAAATATTATTTTCCAGAAAAAGGGGAACTGTTGAAGGATTTTTTAGCAAGGAAATACCACAAAAATATCTGAAGAAATGTGAAAAATGGTTCAGAGGAGGGCTATACAGGAGATGCCAATAGGGAGATCATTGCATTAATACAGGTACGAGATAATGAGGGTATAAATTAACACTATGGCACTGGGCATGCGAAGATGCAGATAGGTGTGAGATATATTTCATAAGTATAATAGAATGTAGTGACCAACTGTTTGTAGGTGATAAAGGAAAAGTAGGAATACTGTTTCTAGCTCACCTGCCTGAGTAAATGAGGTTATCAACTGAGTTATAAAATGCAGTATGAACTTTGCGTTGAGATTGATGAAGAATTTAGCCACCTAGAACTTGATTTGATTCTTGATCATCCACGTGAAGAAAAGAGAGAGGTTAGTTCTAGGCATACAGATATTGGTTTAGATAGTTTAGACACCTGTTTTACGTATACATATTTGAGAGTCATATTGGTGGATAATTAAAGCTATGACTACAGATGACATACCCAAGATTGGTACTGGCTAAGAAGAAATAATAGCAGAGTCTGGAAAACCAGGGAACAACAGCATGTAAGGGAAAGTGAATAAAAATAGAATGAGTAATGTGACCAGAAGACAACATGGTCTCAGCATGGCATAGTCCAGAGAGAGCAGGTTTTTGTTATTTTGTCTCCCTTCCAAAGTTAGTCATGGTCTGCTCAGGGATTTCAGAACAACACTGAGATAGAATTTCTTTAAAGATATATCTGGTAATAAAGGAGCACATTATAAAGCTTAAAAATATGTCCACTTTTCTTAGAAAGTAGGTAAGTTCTTACAAAATTGTATTAGTTTCCTAAGACTGACATAAAAAAGTGTCACAAACTGGGTGGCTTACAACAACAGAAAGGTATTCTATAATAGTTATCACGGCTGAAAGTTCAAATTTGGAATGTCTGTGGGGGCATCCTCTCTGAAGGCTTGAGGGGAAGCTCTTTTCTTGTTTATTCCAGTGTCTAGTAACCCCAGGCATTCCTCAGCTTGTGGCAGTATAACTCCAATGGCTACCTCCATCTTAACATGGTTGCCTTCATTTCTTCTTTCTTCTCTTTGTATAAGGGCATCAGTCATAAAGAGTTCAGGACACACCTTAATGACCTCATCTTAACTAACAGCGCTTGAAATGACTATATTTCCAAATAAAGTCACATTCACAGGTTAAGACTTCATATCTTTTTGGGACACACAATTCAACGAATAACTATAACCAATTTCACCCCCTTCTAGAAGGTCAAAGGCCCGTGTCCTTATGGAGGACCCTCCTTGTATCTTAAAATGTAAATTAAACAGTGTGTTCTTTCTACGTGTATAGAATGTATACTAATATTATAATATGTCCGAGGCCATGGTTTGCTTAGGAAAGTAAGAAATGGCATGGATTCATGTAGCAGTGCTTTTGTTGTGACTATTACACTATGATTTAGGGATATGAACAGCTATCTGAGTCATTTGCTTACTTATGAACAGCTGCAATTATTGATCTCTCATTTGTATTTATTATATTCTCAGGTGTATTTTGCTTTGAAACTAACTAGCTTTGACGTATTCTCACAATTCTCTTCTTTAGTTTTCCCTATTAAAGGAGTTGTTACATAAATCAATCTTTAACACTTTGGACTCAGATACAAATGAAATTAGTTTGTACATCTATCACTAGTAATACACAATATAGCAAGTTATGTAGATTTTTGAGGCTTTATATGCTTATATCAAAAATATGGATGTAATATTTCTTTGTATGGAGTTAACAGAAAATGCTTGAGCATAGTAGGTGTTCAATAAGTGGTAGCTGTGATTAATATTATAAATATTATCAAATGTCTCTCTCTGGGACTTGGACGTGGAATTACACACTGATTGGATATGAGAAAAGGAGAACACGAGTTTAGCTACAAGTGCTAGGCTTGATCCTAAAAACAAAAAAAACCATTGCCATAGAGTTGATTCCCACTCATAGCGAACCTATAGGACACAGTAGAACTGTCCCATAGGGTTTCTGCGAAGAGGTTGGTGGATTTCAACTGCTGACCTTTTGGTTAGCAGCCAGGCTCTTACCCACTGTGCTACAAGGGTTCCAGGCTTGGCCCTAGCAAGTATTAATTTCAAAGAGGTCTGAAATTTTACATCAATCATAGAAAAGACAGCACCACTAGCAAAGGTATCATATTTGGAGTTTTCTTTTTTCTTTCATTCTCCAATTTTTTTATTGTTGTTCAACTTTGCAGATGTTATATCCATGTGATCAACTACTGATCAATAAGACCTAACTGGAGGGCTGCATTGCACTGATGAGATGACTGAACAAATGGAAATGATTCATTTGGGAGGGATCCCCTTGTGTCTTCCATCATCTTTGTTGCATCTAGGATGTGATGTTGGAGCTCCAGTAGCTATTTTTAGGCCATAGTGTCACCTTCAGAATGGAAGACGTGCACTAAGAAAGTGAAGTTGGAATACAGAAATTTCAACCAGAGGGTACTATACCCTGTCATGCCATTTCTAAACTGCCTGCTTCTGGACTTCTATAACTCATAAGACAAATACATTTCAATACTGATTAAGCCACTCCAATTTGAGGTTTAAGTTATGTGAGGATAAACTCTAATCCTAACACAAATGCTACTGTACCTTATTGGCCCATCTTCTCCAGAGCATCTCTAGTTTTTTGTAACATCCTTAAAGCCTCATCACATCTAGAAATTGTATGCCACAGACCAAAGAGGTAGAGCAATATTTTAAGTTTACAACTACACCAGGTTCCTGGCCACATGTGTTCTAAATTCAACTGAGTTTAAAAAAAAAAAAAAAAAGGACTATCTTCAGAATTAATGGTTTTATTTACCAAGGACATGGAAAGTTTTTATTTAATTTTATTACATTCATACTTTCATTTTTTGGACTAGTATATGAGGCATTACTTCTCAATCACTTTTATGAGTCAGTTCTAGTCCATAAGATGTTACAGCAACTTTGACAAAAAAATTCATGGAAATATTATATATAAACCTGTTATGTGAATATGTTATAAAAAGTAAAAAAAAAGAGTTCTGGGCATTATGATGTGAATCTAGTATAAACTAAGTCATTAATGTTTATACCTATGTTTATACTTATGGTGCCATGGAGTTTGTTCTGACTCATAGTGACCTAGTGTACAACAGCACAAAACACTGCCCTGTCCTATGCCATCCTCACAATTGTTATGCTTGAGCCCATTGTTGCAGCAACTGTGTCAGTCCATCTCATTGAGGGTCTTCTTCTTTTTCACTGACCCTCTACTTTACCAAGCATTATGTCCTTCGCCGGGGAATGGTTCTTCCTGATAACATGTCCAAAGTATGTTAGATGGTCTTGCCATTCTTGTCTCTAAGGAGCATTCTGGCTATACTTCTTCCGTGACAAATTTGTTCATTCTTCCGACAGTCCATGATACATATTATTTTTAATTTGTGGGGGGAGAGATTTTATACCTATAAGTATTCAGAATTCAGAGTGGAAATATATATTCAAGGCAATAATTTCTTCAATATTTATGAGAGTTATATTTTAAACAACTATTGTACAAACATAGAAGATGGTAATATTAATGTTTAAGTCAAAATTGCTCATCAGTAAAGGACAGATGCACAGGTAGAGAAATGGAAGAGTTTTTTTTTTTTGATTGTTTTAGAGTTTTGACTCATTATAATGAGGAGGGGGATTGATATTTAAATACGAAAACAAAACAAATAGCATTACATCCATGGTGTGATAAAATGTGTTATGCAACTCTAAGCCAACTACTACCTTCCAACTTATTTACATAAGAAGATAAATTGGAAATGAGATGTTTGAAAATAGAAAGGAATTCCTTTATAAAGGATGTAGCCTTGAAAATAGTTTTCTTTATTTCAAAGACCCGTGATTCCCCCATTCCTCTGTGTGGGAAGAAATAAAAAGTACTTTCCTCCTCAAACCAAGTAAAGGACTAACAAAAGACCACTTGAGAGTCCAAGGAGGTGCTTTTGGAAAGGATGCATCTTACTGCTACATGGATACTTACAAACTATATAGAAAATTGTTGGCTACAATCAGAGCAGAGCACAATATGGGTTCCGAAGAGTTGAAGTATATACAATGAAGCTACTGGAGGCAATAAGGTAATAAATCACTTCTTTTATAAGGATCAGCATAAATCTCATTCCTGTGAAGTGGAGGTTAAAGATGTCCCACATGTCCAACTTTTCCAAACTGTTATACCACTCCATCATCTCTAACAGCAATACTCCCTCTCCCCTTAGTACTTTCCCTTCTGTCTCTGGGTTCCATAATTCCCTGTAATGTCTCACAGAATCCACTAGCCTTATAAAGGAAATGGTTCATGCAGTTATGGTGGCTGGCAAGTTCCAAATCTGTGGGTCAGGTGTAGGCTTCTCCACGTGGCTGCAGGGCCGACTAACACAACTGGCAGTTCAGACCATGGGCTGCTCGCTCACAAGGCTGTGGACGCAGGCAAATTAGGTCAGATGATAGGCTGCCAGCCCACAAGACTGTGGAGGCTGACAAATTCCAGAATCGACAGGTCAGACAACAGGCCTCTGGCTCATGTACCAAGAACTGGAGGTCAATTGGTCACGAACTGGACGAGGGACCCAGATGCAGAGATAAAAAGCCCCACCAGGTCATCCACATATATACTTTACATGCAGGCCATATCCCAGGGAAGGGTGTAACTTGAGTAAGGATAGGACAAGGATGCTACCGAAGACACACTCTATACCAATTCTGCCTCATCAACATGTAGAGGTCAGGATCCACAGCACATAAAATGGAGGACAGCCATACAATATTGGGAATCATGGCCTAGCCAAGTTGATACATAACCCCAACCATCACAGGTTCCGTATGCCTTATTTGCATAGTTTCACTCAATCATTGTATGTGAGTCAAAAAGACCATGGCTAGAAGGGCCACATTAAGTAATTCATTACACTGCATGTAAATACATAGGGTTACAGTGAGAGTAAGCTGCATTTCATCAACAATCTGGCAAGAATTAAGATTTTTCCTGGTCTACATGTACAAAATAGAGGATGGTTAGACTAGTCCCATCGAGTAAAGATCATTCACAAAATGATTGTCAGGGTGAAGGGACTCTGAATACACTGCTGGAGAGAAGGGATTGAGCATATGCCATGAAAAGGTGGCCACACAGTACAGTGCACAAGTGTGTTTTAGAGATTTGAGGGCAGGAGAAGGTCCAAAGAACCTAAAAATATCCCTTAAGAGACAAAGAACCAGTGGTTAGACTCTTATCATGACAAACAACATCGAATAGTCTCCACTGGCCAAGAAAGAACTGCAATGATTCCTACTACATATAACGGTTTCTGCCCTTTTACCTCCAAACATTATTCCCAGTCTGACCCTGGAGGAAACAAAAGCAACATGGTGAATGGGAGAGGAGAAATAGAAGAGCAAGGTGGGTGGTGCAAAAGAACAGATCATGACCCCTTTCCCCATTATGGCTACTTAGATAAGACCTATTTACTAAAAGGGAGAAGCTTTGGACTGGAAGAAAGGTTGACATGTTTTATATTGTACAGAGAAGAAGCTGAATGTAATTGTAGCATGCAATTCAACAATACATATTCCTTTGATATAAAATATTCTTGGCAACTTCAACAACACTACATACATTCTAATTCTGAAGAAATGTAATCACAGCAATGGTGTATTTTGAACAGTTTACTAGGCTTTTATTCCACCGAGCACGAAAATACTTAAAAACAGATTATATTAGCCAGTAGCTCAACATGAAGCAAATTTCAGTTTCTCACACTGACAATAACTTAATATCATCATCTGTGGGCAGACTATAGATTTTCCTGTTGACCTATTCATGAGGAAACCCATCACGTTTGACTATAGTTACACATCTTGATAGAATTTAGAAGTATTGCTTTGTAAGATTTTTACAATTTAACATATGAATAACTCATGTTTCTATCACAAAAGGATACTGCAAAACTAATATCACCAATGTCACTATATTAAATATTTATAGTGATACATCATTCATATATTTAAAAATAGTGCATAATTATATAAATGTAAATGTTTAATACACACCTTCATTCAGCAATAATCTTATATTTTAAATAAGGGACTTAATTTAACCACTTATTCCCTTGGGAAAAAAGAAATAGTATTAGATTTATTATGCTACATAAAACTCAAAGCCTATTCAGTCTATTTCTGAAAATGAACTTAGGGTATTTAGGAACTCTTATTTATGTTTAGAAAAATTTGAGCACTCACTTTTAATAGTAAGAGCAGATGCTATTAAAATAACTCCAGGAAAACAGGCATAAACTAAGATGTATGACCTCCATAGCAAAATAATATATTAGTTTTTGTTGTGTGCCGTCCAGTCGATTACAACTCATAGCAACTCCATAGGACAGAACAGAGCTGTCCCATAGGTATTCCAAGGAGTGGCTGGTGGGTTAGAACCGCCGACCTTTTGGTTAGCAGCCTGAGCTCTTAACCACTTCAACCCCAGGGCTCCAGAGTTTCCTTAATAATGTGTGATTTATAATCAGTGTTTCTCATACTTTTATTGCAACTATTTAGGCAATATATATTTAGGAATATTGTAGGATCATTAATAAGAATATAATTTGCCGAGTCACTTACTTTGGTTAAGCTATACAGAGGAAGAACAACAAATGCAGAAAAGAGAATTAAAAATGAATGTACACATAAAAGATGAGAACTTAGAATAGAAAAAATAATATGACCATAGTCAATACTGTACCTAGAACTACATAAATATCATTTAACAATGTAAAAATATAGTTTTTTACCTCCCAATATCTAATGTATAAAGTCTTCTTGCTTTTTCACTTCTAAATATTTCTCGATTTATTTTTATCTCCCTGGTCTGACTACAATAACATTACTCTCACACCTAATGACACATTAAGCCTTTTGTCACACCCTTCCAATTAGGTGTCTCAAATGGAGAGTCTACCTTTATAATACAACCTGTACATTCTCTCAGATTTCTCTTGGACTTTTTCATTGTGCTAGTCATTATTTTATTCATCAGCTATTTATAGACTTCTCTTCTCTGTGCTAGAATGGAAGACAGAGTTCTGGATAAAGCAAACTTGGTCTCTAATAGAAGTTTAATGTGTCTCTGCCTTCTAGACGTCTCTACCTAATAGAAGGCAGAGATGCATTAAAGAAATGATAACCCAAATAAATACGTAACTGATAATGCTGATAACTGCTGTGAAGAAAATGGACAACGCTATGAGAGAAGGGCGTATTTGAGATTGAGAAATCAGAAAAGGCCTTTTTGAGAGATCACAATTTGTGCTGAAATTTGAAGAATGGGAAAGAACCAGACAAATAATATTTTAAAGGTATATCACTGGATGTGTAGGAACTTATGGGAAACTGCCTGGTGCATATGGGGACTCAAGGATGGTTACATTCTTGGATCATAATGTGAGAAGAGATATGAAGAGCAGTCTGTTGAGATGGACAGAGACTTGATCATGTATGGCCTAGGAGGCCATACTGTCCTAAGTGCAATGAGAAGATAATGAAAGCTCTTGAGAATTAGAGTGAAAAGAATGGAGTAGAGAGGGGCTAGAAGGATAAGATATCTTTTAGGAGAGTAAAAAAATATTATTCATTCACACTTGAAGGACATTATGCAATTATTAAATATGATGCTGAAGACAAATATTTAATGATGTGGAAAAGGCCCATGTCATGTAACTAAGTGAAAACACCACATTATTGTGAAATGTGATCACATTAAAAAAATAAATAAAAAAAGAAAATGTGTACATACACACACATGCACATGCACACATTCACAATTTGCAGGAACAAGGAGAAGGAGGAAAAAAATATTTAAAAATTCAGGAAATTCTAATTTTGAACCAGGGGTGAATTCTCAGGGTTATGCATTTCCTTTGCTATTCCTATGACATGCTCAGATATTTTACTCTGTAATGAACTTGGGAAGGTGTTTACTTAATTGGCAGATCTTGTCAAATTCTTGTCCAGGAAATTGGAAATTAATATTTAGCTACAGTGATGTTGTTATTCTTTGAGATTACAAAGTTTTCATTTTAGCCAAAAGGAGGTTAAATGAAGTTCGCTGGAAATGTTCGTTAAATCCTTCACTAGAATAAATTACAATAGATATTTTGGTCAAAAAAAAAAAAAAATCTGTTCAAAAGATAGTGAAGGAGAACTTAATTTTGAGAAGATACAGAATCTCTAGAGATTGTGCAGCCTAATTTATCACTTTTACAGAAGAGAATACTGAATCTCAGAGGTAAAGCATTGCAGAGTCACAACTAAAATCTAAATGTTCTGACCATGAATCAAATCAGAATGATCCACTGAGGAAAGGTAAGGGTTAGAGACAGAAATCTCTAAGTAAGAGAAGTTTAAAAAAAAAAAAAAGGCTCCACGGTAGTGAACAGAGAATAGAAAAATCAGAGGACACAAACCTGAGACAACCCATATTTAGTTGAATAGAGAAACAAAAGTAACCAAAATATAGAGAATTTTATAAGAGCCATGTTTTAAAGACTTGTGCAGTTTGAATGACTCTTGAAGATATTTCTCTGGTCCTTTTCCATGAGAATGTTAGAAAAATTAAAATTTATTAATTTTGTTAATGCACTTTCCTTGAAGCAGGTCACCCATGTAATAAGAGTAAATTTGGGAGCAAAATTTATTCACTCAAATGTTTCTTTCCCTTAGTGATTTCTTGCTTTTATTACCTGTTACAGTCACGTTGGTTTCTAGGAAAGAAGTTGTCCCTGTACCATTTGTCCAAAAAGCTCCTTCCTGTCATAGTTAAGGTAAGGATGCATATGTAAACGAAACTTTGGTTTCATTTTGTCGTCCACAGGGCAGAGAGAACAGCCTAGATTTAGGCGAATCTCTCAGGCTCAGGTGTCTGTGCTCCCCCAACTTCTGCACCATTGCGAAAATTTCCATCTTAATTTCTGCCATCTGAAAACACTTGCAAACATTTTACAAGTAAACCCTCAAAGGCTGAATCTAAGAAACTATGATCCAAGAATCATTGTATTTTTCTCTCAAATGACAAAATCTAAAATTTTTATTTTCGATTTTGTGCCTGAGAATTTCTTCCCTAGACAATGACCAAAGGAATATCCCAAAACAAACAAACACGTCTTGCCTTCAAGAAGCTGACCTCTTAGTAGAATAGAATGAAACCAAGCAGGCAATAACAATAGGCCGTGTGATAACATAAAGTAAGATAAACTTCTAACATTTTGAGGGATTGTTGTTGTTTTAGATTTAGGATAAATAGAAAACGAAGTTAAAATGTTTCAAATGTTGACAATTTAAAATATTTTAGGGAAGTAGGAGTTAAAAATCAATATATTTTTCAAAGTGTAGGAATGCTTCAAGTATTTTGGTATTAGCACATGAATATTCAATATTGCAATGCATAACATCTGGTATATTTACTCAGTATAATTTTGTTAATTTCAGAGGTGGTAGGTTGACAGAATTAATCATTGACAAGGCCAGAGTACAGAGTAATTTGAATGAGAATGTTACAATTAGATCATTAGCAGTCTGCCTTTTTTGCCTAATGACAGGGTAAAAAAAAAAAAAAAAAAATGACAGGGTATCTGCTTGCAATTACTAACAAAGAACCGAATGATATATTCAGCAAAGGGCTCTGTTTACTTGCACTTAGTGTATATGGTAGAAAACTCTAAAGAAAAATCAAGATACGAGAAAGGTTGCAATTAGTAAGGAATTTTTTTTTTTTTTTTATAGTTGCAGTTTGTAATTAACTGGAGAAAAATCACAAAGAGCCTTTTGCTTGGAAATATTGCTATTGATTGTATTCTCAAAAGCGTAGGGTCCTTTCCTGCCCTAGAAATCTTACTGAGTATAATAAACTCCCCCCAGTGATTGTTGATGTGCTGGTTCTTTCCCATTAGCCCCTCCAGATTCAACTTACTTTCGGTTCCACCCTTCTCTGTGCTCTTGAAACATGACCTTCACAGACCCCATTAATGGGCTCTTTGACTTCTAGCTTATCATCACATTTGGCCAAAAGATACACTCATAGGAGATAGGGAAGGGAGTGAAGAAATCGGTGTGAGGTATTTTTCCCGGCTCTGTCCCTGTTGAGTAGACAAGAGTTGGGTATGTTCCTCATGTAGCAGGGTTCTTCCACATTCAGAGCAACTCTTTTTGAATAAATTAATCTCTCCCTAGGCTTTCCATTTCTGGTGATAATAATTCCCCAACAGTCCCTTGCTCTGATCACTTCATTCTTCCTGCTGAGTTTTCACATCCTCACTCACACCTTTGGAAATAGTATTTCCCTGAACTCTTCTCAATAACCCAGCTTGAACATGCCAGCTTTTTTCCTGCCAGGATTCTGACCAAAAACAGTGTCCTGGGATTAGCACTGTATAAATAGAGAATATACCAGAAACTGGGAAAGCTGCATGAATTCTAGTTCACACCCTTCAGTTTCTTTTTCACTAACGATCTGATTGCATTTATTTTTCTGTGTACCCAGAACCATTTGGGTTCTAGTTAAACAACTCGGGAGTGAAATGGAGGCAGGAGGGGAGGAGAAATACATCATGCATTTCTTTTCCATTATAAAATATTATAATTATCTTTTATCATATTTATAAAAATAATTATATAAGATCTGTGACCACCTAGTAGTTCTCCAAATATTTTATCCAAAGTGTATTATTTCATAACCCAGCAACAAAGAAAGTATCTCACCAAACTCATACTTTGTATAGAAAAACATAATTATCATTTAAAAAATAATATAAAAATATATATATATTTTTATTTAGCTTATACCATTTAGTAGCCTGTGGGACATAGAGCACCCACATACATTTTATGCCTCTGGGGTTTCTTGGGAATCTGCTTTTCCACTTATAGGGTGTGCTGCTGCAAGGCTAGGCTGGTATAACAGTTTGAAATGGAAGAAATGGGTATGTGCTGCAAATTACTGATTAGACAGAGTATTGTATGAAGGGATGCATCCAGGTGCATCCTGTAGGGTCATAATTGTCACAACCTTTCACATGAGTCCACACGGATATCTGCGTCACAGAAGCCAATGGGACAGATGCTTCCCTCTTATCCTACATGCCCGAGAGTCCAGAGGGACACACTCAATTTGGACGCACTCATTGACTTAGCATGCATTCCGTCAATGAAAAAAATTTTATCAACGAAAAATTCAAAGCAGAAAATAATTGGGTTACCAAAGGGTTATGTGTCATGACATGCTTTTATTTATACCATACTAAATAAAAAAGCCAATTAACATTAAAATATGACCAAAGTGTAGGTTATTAATAGTTTTTGTATTTTGTTAGCTTTAGCTTTTATTCACTTATAATACTCATAATTTAAAATATTTACAAAGTGCTATTCAACAATTAACTACATGTAGAAAAAAATTTTTTTTTTCTTTTTTTAGGGAAAGTTAGATTGAGAACAGAATGTTTTAGAATAACTGAAATATAAACAAACCCATTTAGAAGCCTTAAGTAATATTTTCTCTCTGTTCTTCATATGCACATTACATTTAAAAAAAAAAATTAGGTATACTGATTCAAATATTGGCACATCATTAATTATGACCCATAATTAGGAATTTATAATCCCCTATACTAAGCCAAATTTGGCTGCAACAATGGGCTCAAATGCCCAGAGTTTTGCACAACACTCAAAAGTATTCATTGAGGGCATTAATCATAACGGTACGATGGGAAAAATACACGTTTTGATGCCATTGAGATCTGAGCTGAAACCTTAGCTCATTGTTTTATGATTTTGGGCAAACTAAGAACCCAACTGTGACTCCATTTCCTTACCTGTAATATAAGTGCATTTCCATCAAAATATTTTTGTAATGATTAAATGACATAAATTATGAGAAATTCCTGGCATAGGATCAGCAACAAATAAATCATATTCTTGCCTTTTTGTATAGTGCTGGGCACGTAATATGGGTTCAACAAATATTATGGCCTTAATATGGCCTACTGTAAGTTTTATTGGCCTTCAGTGTATTTTCTTGTAGGATCACTTTCTTTGACTTGTAGGATCACATTCTATGACTATTTACTTTAAGATTATAAGTCTACGCATATAATCTTAATTTCGTGTACGTATGGCTCAATTTTGTGTTTGTGGGTGGATAAATTTGTATTGTTTACTGGGAATAAATTTAGGTACATCTTCACAACTAAAAAAAGGTTCATGACCACATAGTATTGAATCTATAGGAAGCCAAAATATTCTTTTATAAAATAGAATCTAAGTCGTTGTTCAGTTAATTTCTGAGAACATTAACTTGATATACCATTCTTGTTGTTGTTCTGTGCCATCAAGTTGATTCTGACTCATAGTGACCCTATAGGACAGAGTAGAACTGCCCCACAGGGTTTCTTTCCAAGGCTGTAATCTTTACAGAAGCAGACTGCCACATTTTTCTCCTGCAGAGCAGCTGGTGGGTTCGAATTGCTGACATTTCAGTTAGCAGCAGAGCACTTAACCACTGTACCACCAGGTCCCCTTATAACTATATAGAAGTATTATTTTATCTAATTTTACTAACATAAACTGCCTGGAAAATATTTAGAAAATATTGATGTTTCACATTAATAAAGATATATTAATTTTTGCTGAACATTCTATGGACTATATTTTATATTAATATTTTTGTGGAGAAAGCTGAAAGAATAAAATAGAATTACTTAATAGTTAATGTTGGCCTTAGAAGTCTCTGGGTGGCCCAAATGGTTAAATGCTGGACTACTAACCAATAGACTGGGGGGTTCAACCCACCCAGAGGGGCTTCAGAAGTATAGCCTGGTGACCTCTTTCTGAAAAATCTAGCCACTGAAAACCCTGCGGAGCCCAGTCACCAGGAGTCAGAATTGATTGCACTGCAACTAACAATAGCGAAGTTCTGGGGCCAGCTTGCACCAGCTCAGGACAGCCAGTTGTGTACATCTCTTCTTAACTCTGTGCAACGTCTTCATGTTGATAGCTTGAAATCAGCCACAGTTGGAGTATTTAACCACAGAAGTTACAGAAACTGGAAAATACTACAAAACCAGGCTTTTTTCCCCCTTACAGAAAAGACAGCTATTAATCATTTCCCAGCACACAACTGTATTTAATCCAGTAGTTCCATTATCCTTTCATCAAAGACAAGAGGTCAAATTAAAACTGTAAGTGTTAGGCAGGCATACGTTTGAGAAACAAATGTATGTCACTTTCATTTCTCTGTTATTTTAAGGTAAAGTTAACGATCTTTGGAGGAAACTATAAATTAATTTACTTAATATCAATATTAATAAATATTTTACGTGTTTTTCCACCAAATTGGGGGAGGAATAGATTAAAGAAAATGAATAGTGTGATGGTTAATGTTATATGTCAGCTTGGCTAGGCCTGATTCCCAGTATTCTGTATTTATCCTTCGTTTTGTTATCTGATGTGAGAGGAGTTTCTTTGGGGGTGTGACCTGCATCCAATATGTGTGGATGTTTTGGCAAAGCTCACTTGCTCTCAAACTTTCATTCAGTTCATCATCCTCTGACCTCAGATTCTTCGGACATGAGCCAGTAGCCTGCCATCTGTCCTGTAGATTTTGGGATTAGCCAGCTCTAGCAACCCCATGAGCCAGCAGCCTTAACCTCGGCCTGCCAGTTTTGGATACAGCAGCCTCTACAACCGTGTAAGTCAGGAAAAGCCTCCAGCCTGACTTCTGACTCATGGATTTGGGACTTGCCAAACTCCGTAACTGCATGAGCTATTTCCTTGAAATAAATCTCTCTTTATCCTGGTGGCACAGTGGTTAAGAACTACACCTGCTAACCAAAAGATCGGCAGTTAGAATCCACCAGGCTCTCCTTGAAAACCTATGGTGCAGCTCTAGTCTGTCCTACAGGGTTGCTATTAGTTGGAGTTGACTCTAAGGCAACGGGTTTGGTTTTTTATATGTATTTATGATGAAAGAATACAACCCCAACACCTTTCCTGATTTTAAACCACTCTGTATTCCTTTCTTCTGTTCATACAACTGCCTTTTGGTCTAAGCACAGGTTCTGCATGAGCACAATTAAGTATTCTGGGAGTCCCATTCTTTGAAATGTTATTCATAATTTGTTATGGTTCACACAGTCAAATGCATCTGCATAGTCAATAAAGCACAGGTAAATATCTTTCTGGTATTCTCTGCTTTCAGCCAAGATCCATCTGACATCAGCAATGACATCCCTCATTCCACATCATCTTCTGAATCCAGCCTGAATTTCTGGCAGTTTCCTGTCAATGTACAGTTGCAACTGTTTTTGAATTATCTTGAGCAAAATTTTACTTGTGTGTGATATTCATGATACTGTTCAATTTTTTCTGCAATCTGTTGTATCACCTTTCTTTGAAATGAACACAGATATGTATATCTTCCAACTGATTAGCCAGGTAGCTGTCTTCCAAATTTCTTGGCATGGAGAAGTGACTGCTTCCATCCTTGCATCCATTTGGATGGAGACTCGTTAACAACCTGTGATAAGCAGATGACACAACCTTCCTTGCTGAAAGTTAAGAGGACTTGAAGAACTTACTTAGGAAAATCAGACTATAGCCTTCAGTATGAATTACGCCTCAACAAAAAGAAAACTAAAATCCTCATGACTTGACCAACAAGCAACATAATGATAAATGGAGAAAAGATCGAAGTTGTCAAGGATTTCATTTTACTTGGATCCACAATTAACACCCATGGAAGCAGCAGTCAAGAAATCAAATGACACATTGCATTGGGCAAATCTGCTGCAAAATGACTCTACAATAAAGTGTTGAAAAGCAAAGATGTCGATCTGAGGACGAAGACATGCCTGGCCCAAGCCATGGTATTTTCAGTCAACTCGAATGCATGCGAAAGCTAGAGTGAATAAGACAGTCCGAAGAAGAACTGATGCACTTGAACTGTGGTGTTGAGGAAAAATATTGAATATGCCATGGACTGCCAGAAGAAGGAACGAGTCTGTCTTGGAAGAAGTATAGCCAGAATACTCCTCAGAAGGGAGGATGATGAGACTTCTCCTCACGTACTTTGGACACGTGATAAGGAGGGACCAGTCCCTGGAGAAGGACATCATGCTTATTAAAGTAGAGGGTCTATGAAACAGAAGAAGACCTTCAATGAGATGAATCAACATAGTAGCTGTAACAATGGGCTCAAACATAGCAATGATTGTAAGGATGGCATAGGACCAGACAGTGTTTCGTTCTGTTGTACATAGGTCCCTATGAGTTGGAACCGACTCAACGGCACCTAACAACAACATATATATAATAAGTATGTACACTTTACTGGTTTTTTGCTCCTCTAGAGAACCCAGCATAAGTCATATAGGAAACATCTTAGCATTTTCCATGCTGAGAAAACTACATAGAAAATCATTAAAAGGCTTTATGATACAAGGTCTAAATACTCCTGTAATCAAGAGTGATGTGGTTCTTCCTTACCTCCACATACCACAGTCATAGATTTATACAATACTTCCTTCTTTATGCAATTGCGTCTAAAATTGTTGCTGTTAGCAGCTATGAAGTTGGCCCTGACTCATGGTGGCCCAATGCAGAATGGAACAAAACATTGCCAGGTCCTGCTTCAGTCCCATGATCACTTGCAGATTCAGCTGTTGTGATACATAGGATTTTCATCGACCTATTTGTCAAAAGTTGATCTCCAGGCCTTTCTTTCTAGTCTGTCTTATTCTGGAAATTTTGCTGAAATCTGTTCAATATGATAGCAATATGCAAGCCTCCACTAACAGATGAATAGTGGCTGTATTTGAGGTGCATTGTTCAGGAATGGAACTCAGGGATCCCTCATGGAAGGCAATAATTCTACCACTGAATGACTACTGCCCCCAATGTTTTCTAAAATAACGCAATATCAATACAGTTTTAGTACTTCACATTTTACTTCTTGCTATTTTCTTTCTTTACACTGTATTCCTGGCTTTATTATCACTTGAATACCTTAATTGTAAAGGACTACTAAACTTTTTAAGAGATGCCTTTCTTTTAGCAAGAGCACAATTACTCTATTTAGAACACTGTATTCCTTGCCACACCTAATCTTATCTGAACTATTGTAAATTTTTATTAAGCATCTTCCTCCTTGGATATGACATGTGGTTCCTAATTAGGCTAATGTGTTGGCCACTTGGCCAAAGTGATTCCCATGTTCTGAAATACAGTCCCCATTACATCTTTATGGTAGGCACTATATTAAAAACTGCAAAAAAGAAACAACAATGACAACAAAAGAACAAAAAACAGTGTATTAATGTAAAATTAAATACAGGCTTTAACAGAGTAACAAATGTTTTATAAAACAGCTTTTCAAATATCATTTTTCAGTACTTGTCACAAGGAGGCCAGTGAAAATTAATTTTTAATGTCTGTTATTTCTACTATTTACGATTCAAATTTTAGCTTTTACTGTTGTTGCTATTAGTTGCTGTCATGTCGGTTCTGACTCACAGCAACCAGAATGAAATGCTGCCTGGTCCTGTGCCGTCTTCATAATCATTTTTATGTTTGAGCCCTTTGTTGGAGCCACTGTGTCAATCCATCTTGTTGGGGGTCTTCCTCTTTTTCGCTGACTCTCTACTTTACCAAGCATGATATCCTTCTTTAGGGACTGATCCCTCCCAATAACATGTCCAAAGTATGTGAGAGGTAGCTCACCATCCTTGCTTCTAAGGAGCATTCTGGTTGTAATTTTTCCAAGACAGATTTGTTCATTCTTTTGGTAGCCCATGGTGTAGCTTTTATAAGCTTGTATTATTTTGCCTATTAGGTAGTATTTCAACAATCATCAACAAAAAATTACCTAAAAATCCAAAGATTGATAGCTATAAAGGAAAGTAGAATGTGTTAATTGACAAGAAAAAAAAATTGAGTGATGTTAATAAGATAAACACTAGACAATTGTAAACAACCTTCTTTGTGTAACATTCGTGTACTAGGATACCAGGAAAGGTTCTGACTTTCAGAACACGGAGACATACAGTGGCAAAAATCTAATTCTATTGTTACTTATTTAGGTTCAGAATCTGAAGCAGAGTGTCATGTTGTTCATTTGCTATGAAGCACCAATACCTCTGCTTGCCTGACCTGTCACCCTCTGTGATCCATGACTCAGCACTTCTTTTGGGACACCTAATAATGCATACCGTGAAGACAATCAATTTGCTTTCTGGAAAGCCAGCTTAGCTGGAGCAGAGAGATCAGCCTAGGAACTGGATTATGCAGCAGATTTAGAGTTGGTTACTACAACATTCCAGTTTCATAATTGCTTTCTAAATTCTATAATTGAAGCTAGGAATTTAAGATGTAAATAATACCTTGCTAGGCAGCCTACTGAAGGCTCACAAAGCCAGATTTTCAATTAATCACAACCAGACAGGGTTAAATAGAGCAAGGGTCAAGAAAAAGCTCAAGGAAACAGAAGAATGCATTGAGGACGCTATGTTTTGATTTTAAACTTTTAAATCTGCTATTAAAGTCCCTCTCAAAGAAAATAACAATGTACTGAAATATTTGAATATGATGTCTGCAGTCAGTTCTTCACACAGTTGACCTAGTATATATAAACAAAATTTTCTTGAACTTTCAAAACACATTTCTTTGAAAATATTTGATTGAGGTGAAGAACTTTCTATATAGTTGCAGTCGTCAATTCCAATTCATGGTGACCCGGTGTGTGTCAGAGTAGAACTGTGTTCCATAGTGTTTTGAATGCCTGGTTTTTCAGAAGTAGATTGTCAGGGCATTTTTTCAAGGCACCTCTAAGTGGGCTTGAACCTCCAACCTTTCATAGAGCGGCCAAGCGCATTACTGTTTGTACCACCCAGGGACTGAGGTAAAGAACGCCACAACTGTTCTGGTCTCTTAGCATTTTTCTCCTCTTACTTTTTCCATATAATTCAGTTTCTAGAATCCTCTGCAATATAAAAACTTTTATGCTTCCTCAGTCTTCCTCGAATATGTATATAAATCTCATTACTAATGTTTTCTTCCTTATTAAAACTCATTTTATATGTTGTTTTTTAAATTCTAAGTAAATAAGCACAAAATTTTAAAAACGGTTTTTGATAATGATTTCATACAATGTGGTAAACTTACGGTGTATTTTCTTGCTATTGAATATGATGACCAGGAACTGGGTCTTTGTTTATAAATTAGTTGGGTGAAATAGAGAACATCTCAACACATAGGTCTGTTTATACCACTACAGTAAAAATCAAAGAATTATTTTGGTGCAGAGACTTTTTTTTCCTGGAAGATAATGAAAACTTGTAACTATATTTCTAAACAAGCCTTTCTACACATCATTTACTTTTTCAGATGCAAAGTCGGCATCGCTATAAAACATCTGTACAGCAGAGCAATATGTTCTGAATTACTTACAGAAATGTTAGAAGCCTGGATCTTTCCTCTCATCATTTGTAGTAGTTGTGTCTACCCAGTAACCAGCTATCATGGGGAGGCAGACAGGATAGTTATAATGAATGTGTTCGATCCTTCCAGCAACTGCTTCAGGCATTGTATTTCATTCTTATGAGATTCCCTTATAAAATATCATATTTTTTGAAGTTGAGAAACATTTGCAAATTCTTTATTGAGCATTAGAAAATCCTCTGTTTAAAAAAAAAAAAAAGAAAAGGCAAAGAGTTTTTGAGGCATTGCAAGCAGAAAACTTTCAGGTTGGCTTGCGTGTATTTTTTAAATAAGTGAAAACACAAAGATAGTACATCCTGGATACATACAAATATTCCATGAAGTGAAAATTCCATTACAGCAAGTAATGTTTTATTTCATTTTGTAATGGAAAATAATTGATATGATAATTGATACATTCAATTGTCCATTTTGACATAAAGACAAAATTAGTTCAGTTGTGTAATCTGTGTATACAAGCGTCCAGAGTGACTAGAATTATATATATATTAGTAATGTGATCAGAAAGACAGGTATACATTCTAAATCTGGTTTAAATCATGTTACATTTTGCCTTATAGGTAAAAATAAAAATTCAAGTGCTAATCAGACAGCCAAAGTAAGAAAGTCAAGCCAACACCCCTATTTGTTTACATCATAGAATTTTTAATTTAGGTAATCTGGATAGTCACATAATGTTCTGATAGTTAATATTTTAACATATATATGTACTATTAAAATGGGCATTTACAAAATGCTTGCATATTTGATTACTGAAAATTAGAAGAACACAATACATTTTAAACGATGTTCTTGGCATGTAGCCCTGGTGGTGCAGTAGCTAACAGTTATGGCTGCTGACCAAAAAGTTGGCAGTACGAATCCACCAGCTTTTCCTCGGAAATCCTATGGAGCAGTTCTACTCTGTCCTACAGGGTTGCTGTGAGTTGGAATGAACTCAACAGCAAGTTTGGGTTTTTTTTTTTTTTTTTGGTTATTGACATGTGTTTTAATTTTTAAAGTAGTTTGTTAATGAAGACTAAGATAATTCCAGCATAATGATTCTCATGTTCTGGTCTCTTTCCATTAAGGCTCTGATGGCATATTAGTTGGTGGCCTCATCATTTTCTGTACCTTTCTTTTTAAATTTTCAATAAGCTACAGTTGAAATAAGTAAAGCATGAATAATTTACACAATACAGAATAGTTTCCGTTTGTAATCAGTTTTGAACATTAAACTTTTAATAAGGAATTCCTGGGTAGAAGTGTACTAATTGCATCTTATTTACGCCTACTGAAGTTAAAAGTAAGTGTGACCTCATAAAATCGTGCCACTTGTCTGGTGCTCCCTTCTAGCGTATTTCTTATATCAATTACCCACCTTCTCATGACTCTACACCTGTTGGTATTCCAATAGTGTTATTTTCTTAGCTTAACTTTGCCCTCCTACTGCTCTTATCTGCCAATTTGTTCTGTTTTACTTTGCACAATAAAAAGTCACTATGTTTTTTTTAAACAAAGCAACGATTTTCTTTTATAGAAATTTAGAGCTACAGATAAGGAATATGTAATTACAGCTCCTCAAAAGCGATAGTGTATAAATTGTACAATATCTCTTCTCTTTGTTGTGCAGAGAGCTAGAAATAATATTCTTGAGTAGTTAAGAGGTAAACATAGGAGAATTGTGGTGCAACATTTGTACCTTGTAGAAAAAGTAGTGAAGAAGTAAATTGACAATAAAAATAAATGAATTTAAGATATGTTTCTGTAGTCAGGAGCTAAAATATTAACCTTTCCATTGGTGACCGAAAGGAATAAATATAAAGCAAGATAAAAGAGGATGAATGGCAACAGTCTTTCTTCCTCTTGAATTCCAAACCAGGTAGGGAAAAGTTTTAGCAACAATAATATGATAATTTTATCCATTTTTGAAATAGAGGTCACAACAAAAAAATAAAATAAAAATCTCTTGTATGCCATTACATTTTAATTTTATTTTTTGTATCTGTATCCTTGTATCCTTAATTTTTAGAAAATCATTTGACATTCCAAGATACATTTGAAGATTAAGAATTAATTTAATAAAATATCAAGTTATATAAATTTAAATATTTTTACATATATTTGTAAATATTTGACATTTCTCCATATTTAAACTCATTTTTACCAAGATTTTTTAGTTAATAGGGCTATTTACTGTTTGAACCTTTGATGTACTTAATATTCTATTATCCTTTACTCCATCGTTGATTTTTTGCTTGTTATATTAACTTCTTTATTAATTTTTCACTTCTTAACAACATGTACATAAGATAGTGTGTATGTGGAAGGAAGAGTTGAAATCATAAATTTTTGTATCGTGCATACAGTTTCTACTTTCTTTACTAAAACTCTTATCAAAGTTAATAAAACCTTGGTTGTAAAAACACACACACACAAATCTTCCTTCTCGATTCTTTTATCTGATTTTTTAAAACACAATAAAATTGGATTGAATTTACCCATCTAGACTAATTGCTTAATTTGATGGTTTTAGGATCAAGAAATATTCAAAATTCAATTAGTTTACATTTATATAAACTGTCTTGAAAAGCTAGTAATTTAATTTCATTTTACTTGTAAAATACGAATGGACAAACAATAACTCAAGCCATAACTCAGCACTGCTTTAAATGTTACCGTACAACTTCTGCTTCTGGCAAAGATAAGTAACTTGAACTTCACTTACCATTCCACCAAAAACAACTAAATATATAAATTAACAGTTTTTAGACATTGGACATCAGTCAGTACATGACTGTAATTCCTGAGAGATGGGACACAAGTGAGGTAGGACTTTAGATTGTCCCAGCTTACTACTGCAACTGGAGAGAAAGAAAGGGAGAAAGAACTTGAAAGCTCCAGAGACCTACAGAGTGTCCTTCTAGAGTCTTCAACTGAGTGGTGAACAACAGATATGTTGTTGTTATTAGGTGTCATCCAGTCAGTTCCTACTCATAGTTAATCTATGAACAACAGAACGAAACACTGCCCAGTCGTTTACCATTCTTACAACTGTTATGTTTGAGTCCACTGTTGCAGCCACTATGTCAATCCATCTCCTTGAGGGTCTTCTTCTTTTCACTTGAAGTCCTTTCAGCACATGACGTCCTTCTCCAGGGACTAGCGCCTCCTGATAACATGTCCAAAGTATATAAGACCAAGTCTCTCCATCCTTGCTTCTAATGAGTATTCAGGCTCTATTTCTTCTGAAACAGATTTGTTTGTTCTTTTGGCAGTCCATGGTATATTCAATATTCTTTGCCAATGCCATAATTCAAAGGCATCAATTCTTTTTCAGTCTTCCTTATTCATAGTCCAACTTTCACATGGATATCAGGTGATAGAAAACACCATGGCTTGGCTTGGGCCAGGCACACCTTAGTTTTCGAGATGACATCTTTGCTTTTCAATACTTTAAAGAGGTTTTTTTTTTTTTTTTTGCAGTAGATGTGCCTCATGCAACATGCCATTTGGTTTCTTGACTGCTGTTTCCATGGGCACTGACTGTGAATCCAAGTAAAATGAAATCCTTTACAACTTCAATGTTTTCTCTGTTTATCATAATGTTATTGGTCCATTTGTGAGGATTTTTGTTTACTTTGTGGTGTAATTTATACTGAAGGCGATAGTCTTTGATCTTCATCAGCAAGTGCTTCAAGTGTTCTTCACTTACCTTAAGCAAGGTTCTGTCATCTGCCTATCTTAGGTTGTTAATGAGTCTTCCTCCAACTCTGGTGCTGCTTTATTTTTCATATAGTTCAGCTTCATAGATTATTTCCTCAGCATACAGATTGAGTAAGCATGGTGAAAAGAAACAACCCTGACACACGCCTTTCCTGATTTTAGACAGCACGGTATTTCCCTGTTCTGTTCAAAATAACGCTTCTTGGTCTATGTACAGATTCTGCATTAGACCAATTAAGTGCCCTGAACATCCCTTTATTTGCAGCGTCACCCATAATTTGTTATGATCCACACAGTCAGATGCATTTACATAGTCAATAAAACAAAGGTAAACTTCTTGTTTATATTCTCTTCTTTCAGCCATGATCCATCTGACATCAGCATGATGTTCCTCATTCCATGTCCTCTTCTGAATCTAGCTTGAATTTCTGGCAGTTCCTTGACGTACTGCTGCAACTGTATTAGAATTATCTTCAGCAAAATTTTACTTGTCTGTCATATTAAAGATAGCGTTCAATAATTTCCACATTCTGTTGGATCACCTTTCTTTGGAATGGGCATAACTATGGATCTCTTCCAGTCATTTGGCCAGGTAGCTGTCTTCCAAATTTCTTGGGATAGACGAGTGAGCAACTCCAGTGCGGCATTCATTTGTTGAAACATCTCAATTGATACTCCATCAGTTCAGATTGTTTTTCACCAATGTCTTCAGTGCACCTTTAAATTTTTCCTTCAATACCATTGGTTTTTGATCATATGCTACATCCTGAAATTGTTGAACATCAACCAGTTCTTTTTGGTACAGTGACTCTGTGTATTTCTTCCAACTGCTTTTGATCCTTCAAGCCTTGTTTCGTATTTTGCCCACAGAATCCTTCAATATTGCAACTGAAGGCTTGATTTTTTTTCTTCAGTTTTTTCTGCTTGAGGAATTTTGAACATGTTCTTCCCTTTTTGTTTTCTGACTTTTTGCACATTTCAATATAGTACTTTACTTTGTCTTCTCCAGCTGTCATTTGAAATCTTCTTTTCAGCTCTTTTACTTCATCGTTTCTTCCACTCATTTTAGCTATTCTACATTCAGTAGCAAGTTTCAGAGTCTCTTCTATATCACTTTTGGTCTTTCTTTCTCAACCTTTAAATGACTTTTCATTTTCTTCATGTGTAATGTCTTTGATGTCATCCCACAAGTTGTCTGGTCTTCCGTCATTAATGTTCAGTATGTCAAATCTATTCCTGAGATAGTCTCTAAATTTAGGCAGGATATACCCATGGTTGTATTTTGGGTCATGTGGACTTGTTTTAATTTTTTTCAGTTTCCACTTGAACTTGCTTGTGAGCAGTTGATGGTGTATCTATTCCACAGTTGCCCCCTGGCCTTGTCCTCATTTATGATATTGAAATTTTCCATTGTCTCTTTCTACAGAAGTAGTCAATTTGATTCCTGTGTTTTCCATCCGATGAGATCCACATTTATAGTCGCCATTTGCATTGTTAAAAAAGATTATTTGCCTGGAATAAGTCACTGGTGTAAAATTCTGTCTTATGATCTCCAGCATTGTTTCTATTACCAAGGCCATATTTCCAACTACAAATACTTCTTCTTTGTTTCCAACTTTCACATTCCAATCATCAGTAATTATCAGTGCATTTTGATTGCATATGTGATCAATATCAGCATGTGGAAGCTGGTAAAAATCTTCAATTTCCTTATCTTTGGTGTTAGTGGTTGGTGCCTAAATTTGAATAATAGTATTAAATGGCCTTCCTTGTAATAATAAAAAAAAAAAAAAAGGCATATGGATATTACCCTATCGCTGGCAGTGTTGTACATCAGGATAGATCTTGAAATGTTCTCTTTGACAATGAATGTGGCTCCATTCCTCTTTAATTTGTCATTCCCAGCATAATAGGCCATATGATTATCTGATTCAGAATGGCCAATATCAGTCCATTGCAGCTCACTGATCCCTAGGATATCAATCTTTGTAAGTTCTATTTCATTTTTGACAACTTCTAATTTTCCTAGATTCATAGTTCATACATTCCATGTTCTGATTACTAATGAATGTTTTCAGCTGTTTCTTCTCATTTTATGTCATGCTACATCAACAAATAAAAGTCCTGAAAGCTTGACTCTATCCGTTTCATTAAGGTTGACTCTACTTTGAGAAGGCAGCTGTTTCACAGTCATATTTTGAGCATCTTCCAACCTGAGGGGCTCATCTTCCAACGCTATATCAGGCAATGTTCCACTATTCATAAGGTTTTCACTGACCAATGTTTTCAGAAGTGATCACCAGGTCCTTCTTCCTAGTCTGTTTTAGTCTGGAAGCTCCACTGAAACTGTCCACCATGGGTGCCCCTGCTGGTATTTGAGATACCATTGGCATAGCTTCCAGCATCACAGCAACATGCAAGCCACTGCAGTATGACAAACTAACAGACACCTGGTAGATTATCATAGTACTGAGGAAAATTATCCTTGAACTAAAAAATGCTCTGGTCCTGCCTAGCAATATTTAAAAGCAGGCCTCAAAATGATTGAAGTCTTTCTACATAACTTAATTGCATCTCAGAATAAAGCACAAAAATATTTATAGGGATAAAAATATACAGCACTCAATAAAATAAAATGTACAATATCTGGAATCCAAAAAATTAATAGACATGGAAAAAAGATGGAAGCTACAACATTGAGGAGAAAAATTAATAAAGATTGATAAAAAAAGAAAAGATGTAATACATAGATAAGGGCTTCAAAATAATTATTATGACTATATTCTATATGTTTAAGAAGATACAGAAAAAAATTAACATGCTAAGTAGAAACATTGAAGGTATAATACATCCAAGTGGTTAGAAAATTGGACCTTGGCTTATGTGTTTATGAATGCATACTCCTCTCTCATTCTTTTGAAAATAGGTATGATAAAAATGCTAAACAAATGACAATACATTTATTATCTATGGGCCACATTGATCCTATTGCTCACACTTGTAAACTATAGTTCTGTTTGTTGTTCTTTTGTGAAGGTCAATCTTTTGTTTTCAAAGTGAAAATGTTATATGAAATGGAGTAGCACTTTTGAACATGAAAGTATAGCTTAATTTATCAAATCAAAAGCATATTACTTACTAGCAAACTAAAGAGGGATATGTTAGTTGAAACTAAATATTATTAGAGCTATATTGATAATGCAATTACAAATGAGAACCTAACGGATTTGCTATTTGACATGTATATTTTCTGGTGTGGATAGTATTTTCTTTAGCCACCAGATAAAACCTGGGTGCCTTTATGCTACTAAGTACACCATAGTTGGACACCTTCCTATGCAACCTTTTTGAAAAGTATATACAAATAACATTGGACATAGCAAATTTTCTGAACTTCTGTACATTCCTTGGATTCCTTATTAAACCTAAACTTTGTAACTGGTTTTGTAAGAAACATCAAGTCATTTGGCTATAAACATGAAATAGCACCAGGAACACAGAACAAATTCAGTTATTTTTCTAGATATCCACTGCTTCTGAGGGAAACTCATTTATTCTGGACACCCTAAGCAATGAGGCACAGTGGGGAATGAAGATTGTCCGTTGGCCAGCCATCTTGACTCCTTTTTTCCCCTGTCCTTTTCTCCACACTAAGGATATGATATGATATACTCTGCTGCTCCAGTGATTTAGTAAATCTCAGATGAGTGATGATGATGATCTGACTTAGTGAAGGGTGATGGTAACAATTCAGACACTGCCAGACTTTAAAAATTATTCTCTCAGTGGGTTCAACCTTTCACTTTGAGAAGGGAAATCAGTTCATTGTTGCTTTCTCCTCCAAAGAGAGGTGAAAAAGGAAAAATCTTTTTATACTACTGTATTCCCCCAAAGGCAACCTTTTCCATCTCACTTACCTCTTTACCATTAAGTGCTTGAGAAGGAAAACAATCTTCAGCTCCTTTTCAGAATAGTGTATTTTTCCTTGTCTTTCCCTGCTTTGATATCTGACAGACAGTTTATACGTGCATTCTTTGATCTCAGAGAACCTGAGCTTAAAGATACTTGGACAGACAAGAACTTAGATAATGACTTTGCCACCACCCTGTGTGCCATACTTCCTTGCAGGGGTCACATATGATGACAACATGGTGACAACCTGGATCCCTATGGGACTCATAATTCTGGGAAAAAAGTATGAATAGTCTTCCTCATATTCAAGAGGAGATAATAGACTTCAATTGGCTGAGTACGAACACGCCAAACACTGGTAGAGGGATGCAGAGTCAAAGAGATGAATCGCTCTCTTTTTCTATTTCAGATTTTGACCAACAGCCCTATCTTAGTCAACTAGTGCAGCTATAACAGAAATACCACTAGTGGATGGCTTTAACAAAGAGAAATTTATTATCTCACAGTCTAGTAAGCTAGAAGTCCAAATTCAGGGTGTCAACTCAAGGTGAAAGCTTTCTCTAGTGGTTCTGGAGGAAGGTCCTTGTCACCAATCTTCCCCTGGACTAGGAGCTTCTCTGCAGGAACCCCAGATCCAAAGGACGGGCTCTGCTCCTGGCACTGCCCTCTTGAAGGCCCCAACTCTCTGCTTGTTTCCTGTTCCTTTTATCTCTCATAAGATAAAAGGTGGTGCAGGCCACACCCCAGGGAAATTCCCTTTACATTAGATCAGGGATGTGACCTGAGCAAGGGTGTTACATCCCACTTCAAACCTCATTAGCCACAGGCAAAGATTATGGTTTATAACATATAGGAAAATCACAAAATGGAAGACAACCACACAATACTGGAAATCATGACCTTAACAAGTTAACACATATTTTGGGGGGACACAGTTCAATGCATTACAAGCCCCAAATATCCTTCCACGACTATACTACTCTCAGACATCACTATGGAATCCACTGTGACCTGGCATCAATCAGAATTGATAAGATGCTTATATTTAATGAGTCCTCAAGGGCCAGGGAATGGGGCTGATAAAAGGCAAATCTGAACAGCCTCAGAAGATCATATCCTTCTCCCCTTCAGTAGATGAGCAAAGAGCCAGCTCAAATGGACTAAGACAGTGTGCCCAGAGATAGGTTCCCTTGTCAGCACTCCTGGTATGCACGTCTTTTCCAAGAATTCTCAGTTAGTACACTTACTCTTTAACATTAATCTTGAGCCTGGAGATTCCTTGATAAATTTATACTTACTTAGAGGAATTATTACTAACCTGTAAGTATATTCTGTGGTATGGGATTGGGGTCTGTTCTATCTTGGGGTGTTCTTGATTGTATGCGCAGCCTGCTTGCTCTGGCATTCACCTCCCTGCTGGAACCTTGCCCACGGTACACAGAGAACATTTGTGTGTAGCCTGTACTGTGGAATGACAAGAGTTTCAAGGAAAGCAGGCATTCTATGGCCTTTCTGTTTGTAAGCCCTATATTACATATGCACCATGTGGCACTAGGAGCCCTGGTGATGCAGTGGTTAAGTGCTCAGCTGCTAACCAAAAGGTCAGCAGTTTGAACCTTCTAGCCACTCTGTGGGAGAGAGATGTGGCAGTCTGCTTCCATAAAGGTTTACAGCCTATGGGGCAGTTCTACCCTGTCCTATATGGTCCCTATGAGTTGGAATCAACTTGACAGCGATGGGTTTGGGTTTTTGCTTTTTTTGTGGAGGGGGGTATGTGGCAGTAGTGTTCTGTGTTTATGATCCTCTTTCACAACATGGATGTTGGGGAAGTATTGACAGCATTTTCCAAGTCTTGTTTTGAGGTGACTGATCAACAATATCAGCTTTTCAAACTATCAAATGTGATTGTTTAAGGGCCTGTGATGGTTAAGATTGTGTGTCAACTTGATTGGGCCCTGACTTTCAGTGTTTTTATGTGACCACTCCCATGATAGAATCTGCTGTGAGTAGCCAATCAGTGGAAACGGAGTTTCCTTGGGGGTGTGGCCTGCATCCAAATACAAGCAGATGTTCTGGCTTTTTTGTTCTGGATCCTGCACTGCTTCCTGTTCATCTGACCTCTGGCTCTTGGAACGTCAGCTATCAACTTATCTGCAGATCTTAGGATTCAGATCCTGCGGCTGCCTCCTGTTATCTGCCCTCTGGCTCTTGGGACTTGAGCTATCAACTTATCTGCAGATCTTGGAATTTGTGGATCTTCGCAGCCTGAGAGAAGGAGCTCTCTGACCTGCCAGTCTTGGGTTTGCCAGCCCCTGTGGCTATGTGAATTGAGAGAAGCCTCTATCCTGATACACAGACTTGGGATGTTTCAGCCTCTACAATCATGTGAGCTGTTTCCTTGATATAAACCTGTCTATATGCTTTTTTTTTTTTTTATATGCTTTACTGGTTTTGCTTCTCTAGAGAACCCAGCCTAAGACAGGGCCTTAGATTTATATTTGTGTCCCTTTTTTTGCCAATTTCTTTGCTCAGCAATTCACCTGATTTTTTACAAGTCTGCTTACCCAGGAGACATTTACTAGACACACCCCACTTCTGAGACTTTCTAAAATGTGATGAGTATATCTTAGGTGTTTTCATGCATCTTTATGGGAAAGATAATCAATACTCCCACACGAGTCTTCTTTACTCTCTTCACTCCCAAGATATATCCAGCAGCTCACGAGATAAAGCCTTCATTTGACAGGGATCATGATAGAGGGTCCTGGACAGAGCTGGAGAAAAATGTAGAACAAAATTCCAACTCACAAAAAGACCAGACTTACTGGTCTGACAGAGACTGGAGAAAACCCAAGAGTATGGCTCCTGGGCACCCTTTTAACTCAGTACTGAAATCATTGCTGAGGTTCACCTTTCAGCCAAAGTTTAGGCAGATCCAGAAAACAAAACAAGACTAAATGGGCACACCAACCCAGGGGCAAGGATGAGAAGGCAGGAGGGGACAGGAAATATGGCAATGGGGAATCCAAGGACAAAAAGGGGAGAGTGTTGGCACTTTGTGGGGTTGGCAATCAATGTCACAAAACAATATGTGTATTAATCATCTAACGAGAAACTAATTTGCTCTGTAAACCTTCATCTAAAGCACACACGCACACAAATATATTCTGCCTCCCCCACACCCATCCCCAAAACCTATTGCAATTCTAATTGTAACTCCATTAATTCTATATATTTCTTTTGGGAGAACTGAACATTCTGTGATACCCTGTCTTCTCCTTCAAGAAAGTCAAATATCTTTCCATTTCAGACATTGCTTTGTGACCCTTGATAAGATTCAGTTTTCTTCATTAAAAAAAAAAAAAAGCCTTTATTTGACTTCCTGTATTCATCCACTCAGATATATTTATTGAGCATTAGTATGTGTCAGTCATAGATCCAGGTTACTAGAGATAGATCAATGATAAAAGAGAGAAAACTCCATGATTCCTTGAAGTTTACCCACTAGGGGAGAGGAAAGGTAATCAGCAAGATACATAAGTAAATCATATGTTAAGTAATGGTAATGATTAATCATTTGTTAAGTAATATAATATGCTTCCCTATTGAGAAAATAAAGCAGAAAACTCTGATACAGCAGAGAGAGGGGTTGAAATTATAGATAAGGTGTTCTCAAATAAGTGAGGAGGATTCATTGTTGTTAGCTGCTGTCGAGTTAATTCTGACTCATGGTGACCCATGTGTATGAGCTAGCCATGTCAATATCTAGGGAAAGAGAATTCCAAGAAAAAGAACAGCAAGTTGAAAAAAAAATTGCCCAAAATATTTAAGAAACAGCAAAGATCTAACGCGAATGAAGTGCGGGGAATGAAAGGTTGAGTGGTAAAGATTAATACAGACAGATAATCAAGGCTTTGGCTTACCCTAAATGAGATGGAAAGTCATATCAAGTTTTTCAGAAAGGGCGCCACTTGGTGTGGTTTTGTTTTGACAAAAACACCCTGGCTGCTATGTTGAGAACAACAGCGTCACTGGAATGGGCAGATGGGGGAAAGACAAGGGCATAATCAGAAAAACCATTAAGGAGTCTATTGCAATAACTCAGATTAGAAAAGATGGGCCAGGGTGTTGGTAGTGGAGTGCAGAGAATGGTCAAATTATGGATACATTTTTTTAAAGTAAATCCAATATACTTTGAAGGTAAATAAGTGTCAGGGACCATTCCAAGGTTTTGATACAGAAAGGAGTTGTTGTCAAGATGAGAAAATTGCAGGAGCTGGTGGGTGAGGTGTATATCAGGAGGTCATTTTTTGACGTGGTGGCATTGAATACACTTTATGGGAGACATGTCATCGGGTCAGAAGATTGGAGAGTGGAGATGATATCAGCCTGTTGAATTCACGCTGAAACTTGAATTTTTTCTAATAAAGGTAGCACCAATAAAGATTATCTTTAACATTTTCATGAGACTCTCACAGGGCCACACTTCTGCAATAACCCAATGATGATGATCAATTCAAATTTTAATTGGATCAATACTACACTGAATAGTGGGAAAAAGAACATTACATTTTCTAAATGCTGAAGAAATACATTGTTTGTACAATAACTGTATAACGAAAGTAACCATTCTGTATTTAATCACCATACAATGTGATCAGAGCTGATTCAAAGTTACCATTAAGAATTTTAACATGCAGACTTATTACAATGAAATGTGCTACTATATAGGAATTAAACTAGTGAAATGTAACTACCAATGGAGGAAAAATATTTTTAAAAAGATACATATTAATTTTCAGTTCATATCCCCAAGCAACCTACCTTAGGTTATTAAATTAAAAAAAGAGAGAGAGAGAGAGAGAACAGAGAGCCAAAACGCTATTTCATTAAATGCAATTTACTTCTATGAATGCATGCGTGTCTGATAGCTTTAATATGTAATGATGAATATTACATCAATTTGGGCATTAAAAAAATACAAAACTCTCAGATGACCGCCATTTTAAGTACTTAAAAAAAAAAACAACTTAAAAAAGGATTATATTAAATTGCTGTTTAGATTTACATGTAGGAGATATTATATTCTTAAAGGAGAATACACAGCCAACCCTTACTTATAATAATGAAAAACTTCATTTTAAAACTTTCGGAAAAACGAAAAAGAAAAAAAAAAGCCAGAGTACTGTACACCTTTAAGAACAGACTACACAAGTCCTTGGAGTATACCCTTTGATGCTGGAGTATATGATAATGCCAAGTACATGTACCCATTAAAATTTAGCACCCTAATGACAAAAAATTTTTCAGATTATTTGCATTTTATATTCAAAAGGTCAACTATATTTATGAAAAGAAAAAGAGAAGTTTCCAAAGTTATACATTTATAAATAAAGCTTTCTGGTAATGACTGTTTGTGATCAGACTTTTTATTTGGTCTCGTTCCCCTTCTTTAAATTAATTGAGCAAATACCAGTAACGGATCTATCAGCAGACCTTTAAAATTTACATAAGTTTTTGATAGCCCTTTCTCTTCCCATGCTTTTAATTAACTTTGATGTCACTAGTTGATTTAAAAAGGTTTATTCAGTATAATCTCATCTGATCTTCCAGTTTATGGCAAGACCATCCACACACGTCTCTGCTTAACAGGATTACAAAAAAGCTACTTAAAAAAAATGAGAAGAAGAACAAGAAAAGGTCATTTGCCTTATTAGTTCTCATCTCTGATAGCATTTTTCAAGCACAGAGTTTAAATAACACCGCTGAAATCACCTAACACCTTTGCCATTTCGGAGTTTTTTCAAATCACTGCCAAATTCCACATGAAATATACTTAAGCTATTCTAGCCTGAAACTTGAAGAGTGTTGTTTTTCATGACTTTTCCACATGTGACTTTTTTTTTTTAACAATGTGACTTTTGCCCCTTCTTTGATTTATCAGTGGAATTCCTTACCCAATGAAATCTGTTGTCTTTTTTTTTTTTCTCTTTTTTATACCCTCTTCCCTGTGGCATCCATACTTCAAAACGACAAGCATGGTTCTGAAACATGTCTGCACCTTTGGGTCATAATAATATAAAACAGCTAAAACGTATTTTTCAATCTACCTTGCACTTAAACATAACAGCCTTCTTAATAGTTACCCTCATGGGTGAGCAGATCTAACAACGTACGTGGAGGTCAGCAATGTTTCTGTGATAGATTTCCTTTCACTAGGGTTCCTTTCGCCTAAGATATCCATGTTCCTTATACGGTTTCTATAACGGGCTTGTAAATTCATTTCTGGCCTTGGAGAAGCTCACTTTGTATTAAATTTCATTGTCTTTGTACAGAAAATACCTCAAGAAAATATTTTACATTTATTATAAGTTTTTTTTTTAAGTCCATAAATATTCCTGTCAAGAAAACAAGTTTTTAAAACTGACTTAAATCTATTGTTCCTTAAACCAGTTTGATGGGCTCTATGAATGGGCAGAGGACACCAAGACTGTTGGAACAGCTATGTGGATGTGTAAATAATTGCTGAACAATTTCCCTTTTTTTTTTTTGACATTTCTGTAAATAGTAATAATAATATCATAACTAGATTTATACATGCAAATGAGATTTGCACTGAAGAAGCTTTTTAATTCCTATGAACAAGTTAGTTAATTAGCATCATCCTTGCTCATTACTCACAAATGTGTATTTTCAGCTCTCTTGGGCTTTTGGTCCGTATTTCCAACGATCTCCATGCTAGAAGCTTGTTGTGGATTGGCTAATGTGCCCCCAAAATTCATGTCCACTTGGAACTTCAGAATGTGACCTTATTTGGAAATAGAGTCTTTTCAGATGTAATTCAAATAAGGAAGAAGATAAGACCATACAGGATTAGACAAGAGATAGACCCTAATCCAATGGCAGCATCCTTTTAAGAGTCAGAAAAGGACACCCAGAGATACACAGAAGAAGGCTGTGTGAAGATGGAGGCTGAGATCGGAGTGATGTGGCTACAGGCCAAGTAAAGCTAAGGATTGCCAGCCACTACCAGAAACTAGGAGAGAGTCATAGGACAGCTTCTCCCCAGAAGCCTCCAAAAGGAACCAACCTTGCATTTATTTTAGACTTCTAGCCTCCTGAAATGTGAGAGAATAAATTTCTGTTGTTTTAAGGCACCCAGTTGCGGTAATTTGTTATGGCAGTCCTAGGAAACTAATACCAAAAAACCAAACCTGTCGACATGAAGTCAGTTCCAACTCATAGCAACAGTATAGGACCAGGGTTCCCAGGAAACTAATACAGGGCTCAATAAAGATTTACTTATGAATTCAAATTTACATCATAAATTTCTTTAGATTATCTGCCTAATTTCATCAAGAATTAGAACCCATGTTGTTCTAAATGACTTAAAAAAAAAAATCCAACATTTCAAAGTATGTTTTGATATAGAAGAAATATGATTTGAATTTTTCAAGTATTATTCTTGGAGGATTCCAATAGCCCTATAGAGCTCATATTCAGTCATCACGGTTAACATTAAACCTTAATGGTGGTGAGTGATATTTTTATCTTATTTGAATGAATATATACTTTAAAAATATTTTAAATTATTTACAGAAAAAGACATTTAAAACCATATTCCCAAACAGATATTAATAGTAGGTGTTCAAATTTATCCAGGGAGGAAAAGGAGAAAACAAAATTTCCTAACTCTTTCTTAACAGGAAACACTAATTTTGTCTAAAAGATATTTTTGTATTATAGAAAACATGGATATATTAAACAATTGAAATTAGATTCTAGCATATTACCTTTTATATGCAATCTAGGAGATAAGAGTTTTATTGTTGACCTTCACATAACCTGGAAACTTACCATATAAAGATATAGCACACAAAGTAGAAGTGAAGTTTAGCACAAGTTAAATTTAAATACAGAGCAGAGTTTATTCTAAAGCTAAATGCTTAATTTAAGTTTACCTATAAAAAAAATTTTTTTTTTTATTCTTATTTAATTTTTTTTTTAATTATTATTCTTAAGTTCACGCAGTTTGGGCAGACCATCTAAATCTGCTTTGGATAGCAACAAGACAAAACACTGTATCATTTCACAAAAGTCAAACATCAGATTATGACCCCATTTTAAAAGACCAATCACTTCATCAGCCATAAAATGATACAATTGATTATTGACAATGATTTCTTTCCTCTTTGCAAATAGACTCAAGTTTATTGCTCTATGTTTAATGTGTCACAGTAAAGCAGGGTTGGGTAATTACACTTTGAGTATTTTATCCTGAGTTATTAAACTTGTCTTGCCTCCCTACACACTAATGTGAGAGGTTAATAGCAATGTTCTATTCTATTCAGTGCCTTATTTCATTTAATGCAATGATGCATGGCTTTTATTAAACCAAGAAGAAAAAAGAATAGCAGAAAAAATTAGCATCTAAATTCAGGGCAAAACAACCTTACAAAAGGAATACAGTGGTGATAATGATCTCTGTCAAGTTTAGTTAGGTATACAATGTAGTTTTAAAATAAACTATATTTTGAATTTTAACATGTAAAAGAGAATACTGACATATTACAATATTTCCAACATGCTTTTTTCTAATATTACTTTTCATACATTTATATCTATTAAAAATATCAAGCAGGATCAAACAGTCTACTGTCATCTAATCTACTAAGGAGTTGTAGTTTTATCATTCTAATCAGGTTAATTTCTAATTAAATGATCATTGGCAATGACGCTGAGATAAAAGATGTTGTAATTGGCAGTGTATTTTTTAAATCTCATTTTAAATTAGCAACCCTTAACTCTGTTCTTAGATATGCTAAATGAATAGGCTCAGTTACCATTTGCTTCTGCATTTTTTTTTTTTTGGTAGTCATAACTATTATTTTTAATGCATAACAATAGTTCAGCTTAAGAACTGCAATTTCCTTGCTGATTGAGGGATATTGTGCAATTTTTGCCTTTAATAGCAGGATATTTACTATTTCGGTTTTGAACCTGAGCTCTGATCATGCCACATTTCTGCTCGCAACATTTTGATGAGTTGTTATTATCATGTGCTTCACAATTATATTAGTTTGAAATGCTTCCTTCAAGTGAAATCTGATGTAAATATTTAACAAATAAAATAGGTAAAACTAAGAGACTCTGACTCAGAGTGACTTCCCTCAATCAGCCACTGATTGAGGAATTGGCAGCCAGTGATCTGATTTCTATCACTGTAGATTAGTTTTGCCTATTTTTGAATTTCATGTAGATGGAATCAGACACTACATACTCACTATAATATATTTGAAATGTACCATGATGTTGAGTAAATTAATAATGCATTTTATTTTATTGCTTGTTAATGAATAAATGAATATATCACAACATGCTTTGCTAATAATTGAGAAATATTTTAAGTTCTTAACTATTGTGAACAAAGCTGGTATAAACTTTCTTGACCAAGTCTTTCTACAGAAATTTGTTTTCATTTATCTTGGTTAAAGACATGGGAATGCAATTGCTGGATCACAGGATAAATATATATTTTCTTTTCTAAGAAACTTCAAGCAATTTTCCAAGTTTCTTGCACCATTTTATACTCTGGCCAGGAAAGCATAAGTGGTGAAGTTGCTCTACACATATCAATGGTGGGTATTATCAGTTTCGTTAATTTAAACCATATTAATGGCTGTGATTTGTAGTGTTTACCAATTTTTGTGCTGTAAATACTCCCACCATGGCTGATTTCAAGCTACCAAGGTGATGCCTCTGAACGCAGCATTGGGAATAGATGTGTACAATGGGTTCTTGTTAGCTAGTGCAAGCCTGCATCAGGATACAGTGCAAACACCATGCTTAAGCACATACTGCATATATAAGTGTGTACTAAATAACTGAGGCACTTTATGTGACTTTATGTGTGGTTACCATTACCATATTTGTGCCCATTCCAAAGAAAGTTTATCCAAAAGAATGCAGAAATTACAAAACAATATCATTAATAGCACACAAAAATAAATTTGCTGAAGATAATTCAGATCTGGCTGTAGCAGTACATCAACAGGGAAAGGCCAGAGATTGAGGCCGGATTCAGAAGAGGACATGGAATGATTGGTATCATTGCTGATGTCAGATGGGTCCTGGCTGAAAGGAGAGAATACCAGAAAGATACTTACCTGTGTTTTATTGACTATGTAAAAGCATTTGACTGTGTGGATCATAACAAATTATAGATAACATTGAAAAGAATAGAAATTCCAGAACACTTAATTGTGCTCATGAGAAACCCATATGTAGATCAAGAGGCAGTCGTTCGAACAGACCAAGGGAATACTGCATGGTTTAAAGTCAGGAAAGGTGTGCCTCAGGGTTGTATCTTTTCACCATACTTATTCAATTTCTATGCTAAGCAAATTATCCAAGAAGGTGGACTATATAAAGAACGCAGCATCAGGATTGGTGTAAGACTCATTAGCAACCTACAATAAGTAGATGATACAACCTTGCTTGCTGAAAGTGAAGAGGGCTTGAAGCACTTACTGGTGATGATCAAAGACTACACCCTTCAGTATGGGTTACACCTTAACACAAAGAAAGCAAACATCCTCACAACTAAATATTGAAGTTCTCAAGGATTTCATTTTACTTGGATCCACAACCAACGCCCATGTAGGCGGCAGTTAAGAAGTAAAATGATGTACTGCATTGAGCAAATCTTCCTCAAAAGATCTGTTTAAAGTGCACTAAAGTGCACCTTACCCAAGCCTTATATTGCCTTATATGCATGTGAAAGTATATGGACAATGAATAAGGAAGCCCAAAGAAGAATTGATGCCTCTGAATTATGGTGTTAGCAAAGAATATTGAATATACCATGGAATTCCAGAAAAACTAACAAATCTGTCTTATAAGAAGGGCAACCAGAATGTTCCTTAGAAGCAAGGATAGTGAGAGTTCATTTCCCATATTTTGGACACGTTATCAGGAGGGACCAATCCCTGAAGAAATGCATCATGCTTGATAAAGTAGAGGGTCAGTGAAAAAGATGAAGACCCTCAGCAAGATGGATTGACAGAGTGGTTGCAACAATGGGCTCAAGCACAACAATGATCATGAGGATGGCACAGGACTGGGTGGTGTTTTGTTCTATTGTACATAGGGTTGCTATTAGTCAGAACTGACTAAAGGGCACCTAACTACAACAATAACCATTTCAACACAAAGACTATTAAAAAAGATGTGTAATTAATTAAGGGTCAAGGTATAATAAAATTAATACTTTTTATTGAGTTGGAATTGACTCGATGTCAATGGGTTTGGTTTTGGTTTTAGTATTTCTCCCTCAATGACATTCTTAAACAAAAGTGTTTTTTTGTTTGTTTTTATGTTTTATGTGCATGAAACCTAGTAATACAGTGATTACTGTCTTAATTTGCCATTATTCCAGTGATCTGTGTTAAAAGGACATCAGTGTTACCCATCATAGCATCTGGGCAAATGTGAATAAAATAAGACAGTCAAACATCTTTGTAGTATCATGAAAATAATTTTGACCTCACAGACATCTTGAAAAGGTCTCAAGGACCCTCAGGTGTCCATGAACCACTCTTTGACAAGGGTTTCTCTAGTTACATTCAAAAATTTGTATCATTCTGGATATAATTTATATTGAGTTATTTCATCTTCTTTTCATTTCTCTATTAACAAATGATTAAAACATTCAGGGAAGAAAAAGAGAGACAGAGATGGTTGATGTAAAATAAGGTAGATATGGTTATGGATTATATTTCACTTTCTTTGAAACTACCATAAGTTAACACACTTTTTTATGTGTTATTAGTACAATAAATTTTTAAAAATCAAAACTAATAAATTCTTAAAAGCCTGTTAAATATCTCTTAATTTTTAATAAGATCTCATTTGATGTTTACAGTTTGCTAATGGCTCATTGCACATGCCAGTATAAAAATGTTAAACCTGCAAAGTAAATGCAAAATGGAAACAAGGACAAAAAGGTACTTTTCGGTGACTATGAAAAAGCAAAAGTCCTACAAAAAGAAAATGACAGAGAAAAAGTATGACTGCAAAGTAAAAATAAATATACAAATAAATTAAAGCATGTTTAGAGAGATATCAAATTCCACCCAAAATGCAACCAACACATAAAATGAACAAATAGAATATAAGCATTAATTATTTGCAGGAACACAAAGTTTTCAAATAAATCCATTACGTTCCTTACTTGCATATCATGGAGAAGATGTCACTATAACATGTTTTAAAGGAAGCCAGAGAATGTCTTTCTTCAGCTACATTTTGTTTTATCACACACTATTTTATTTGTTATATAATATTTCTATATTTTTCACATTATTAAAGAAAAAAGACAATTACTAAGGATAGATATATGACTAGATAACCTCCTCTATCATATTAACTTATAAGTCAAACTGTAATAAGTACTCACAAGTAAAAAAATCTATAAAGACACAGAAATTATTAGCTGAGAAAAAAAGATCACAAACTGGGTAGGATGTTATGAAATTTTGTTTAAAGTTTTTACTCCAGAGTAATCTATGCCAGTGCTATTTTGGGTTATGAAACAAGTCAGATAATTATCAGAACATAAAACTCAGTGGTTTAGGAAGGGAAACATTAAAACTCAGCAGAGTAAAACCAGGATATCTAAAAATAATGAAATTATTCAATTAGATTTAAAATAGACTTTGACATTTAAAAGTAAGGAACCACAAATATGACCTTCATGAGGTAAATTATCCTTTAAAAAAAAATCCAATATAAAATAATGCAAATATGCAGTGTCCAGTAATCTTTAATACAGAAAACAATGTAAATCAAAACTGAATATAAAAAGATGCTCTGTGTATGTGTAGTCTCTCCTCCAGAACCAAATTGTTAGTATTATAGGCCATACATATAAATATTACACACTAACATCATTTTCGTTATTGTCGTTACTGCTGTTATTGATTGTTTAAAATCTAATGAAGTCAATGCTAAAGAACAAGGGTCTACCAACTATGGCTCATGAACCAAATCCAGCACGGTTTGTTTTTGTGTGGCCTACAAGCTCAGTAAGAATGCTTTTTACAACTGTAAATTATTGAAGGAAAAAAAAAAAGTTTTCTTGAAGATTATATGAAGTTCAAATTCTAGGGTCCATAAATACAGCTTTATTGCAACATAGCCATGCCCTCAGTTTTGTCTCTGATTGCTTTTGCACTCCAGTGGCAGAGCCAAGTTGTGACAACAAAGGCCAGGTGGCCTGCAAAGCTAAACATATCTAGCCATTTACAACAAAAGTTTACCAACTCTTGCTAAAGAATCAAATTTATATTAATAAGATTTTTTTTAAAGAAGTGAGTCAGACTTTCATTATAAAGCTGAGATAATTTTCGTAAATCTTCTTCAGAGCTGGTGACCTATTATTAAGGCTAAATTAACATCTGAGCTGCTCGTGTTTCACTAGTTCCCCAAAGTAGATTTGACCTAATATTAGAACATAGTATTTGAGAGAAAGAAGAAAAAAGTGATATGTCTTCAGTACTTAAACTTAATATATCTTTAAGCTTTGAAGGGGCATTATTACATTTAATCATCAGAACAACTCCAAGGCAAACCTTTACTCCTGATGTACTGATGAAAAAACTAAGGCTCAATAGATAAATGGTGGTGTCTGGTTTGAATCCAGTTTGTTGAATTTTGAAGCCAATGCTGTTTATGGCACAGAGACCCTCAAGCATAATTAGACAGAGGTTCCCAAATGGTCCCTTACTAATTAATTACCTGGACCAGAAATGGCAATCAGAGAGATGTAGGTCTTCCTATTAAAATGAAAAAAAGTTTAAATATTTTGAAGATACAAAGAATAGAGAAAAAACAGTCATCATATATCTATTTTACAGCTTTATCAAATCTTGAATCTATTTACATCATTTGGTTATAAAACACTAAAGATAAAGCCGAGACCTTAAGAAATGCTGAGTGCCTCACTTCATCTGAGACAATCTATTCCCATAAATACATCAGTTCCAAAATGTGTTTTCAAATTTTTTTATTTCATAATTATGTTTCCAAAATATCATATTGTATTGCTTTCCCAGCATTTTAAATTATGTAAATTGTCACTGTCTTTTGCAAGATAAGATTGCATTAACAAAAAGGAGGAAGAATAGAAAGAGGAGGAAGAAAAAAAAAAAAAACCTCTCAGTGACTTACGAAACAACACGGTTATCTCTCCCTCACATTTGATATTGTTAGCTACACCTCTACTGCACAGAACTTCCCAGTCTAAGACTAAATAAACAGGCTAAATAAACAGTCCACTCAGGGATATGCCATTCTGTAGGCAGAGGGAGAAGAGCAAGAAAGTTGGCAGAAAAGTGCAAGGCTCCTTAGAGAACCTTCTTTGATATGGTGTAAGTCGCAATTGTTCACATTTCATTGTTGTAAGTGCATCATGTGGTAAAGTCCGTTTGTGAGCATATAACCCTTTTTCAGTAAGATGGAAAGGAAAAATTGCAAATAATAAGTCTATCACAGTGCCTTACTGTATGTATTATTCTAAATTTTGGGGAAGAATATTGTATTTTTGAGTTCAGTTCCTGTTGAAAATTATTTCATTTTATCTCCTGTATATAATTCAGTTTTACAAAGAGCAATACATTGTTCCAATTTATTGCTATTAAAAAATATCCTACAGCTATGTACATTAGTGTACATTTCTGATTTTGCACATGTGTAATTGTGTTTTTGGTTACATATTTAAAGGTGGAATTTCTGACTCTTAGGATATAACCAAACCAAATCCATTGCCATGGAGTGGATTCCAATTCAAAGCAAACCTATAGGACAGAGTAGAAGTTACCTATAGGGTTTTCAAGGCTGTGATCTATAGAAGCAGACTGCCACATCTTCCCCTGGAGAATGGGCTGATGGACCTGTTAGTAGGGAGTGCTTAACCACTGTGTAACCAGGGCTCCGTCTTAGGATATAAGCACCTTAAATATTACCAAATATTACCTGATTAGTTTAAATGATGTTTCCTATATTCTATATTTTCTAAACCAGTTTTTGTTGTTGTTGTTGTTAGGTGCCGTCAAGTTGATTCAAATCATAGCGACCCTATATACAACACAACAAAACACTGTACCTGCACCATCCTCACAATCGTTGTTATACTTGAGCCCGTTTTTGCAGCCACTGTCTCAATCCATCTCTTTGAGGGTCTTCCTGTTTTTCCCTGATCCTCTACCAAGTCCTTCTCCAGGCCCTGATCCCTCCTGATAAGTCCAAAGTATGTGGGACTAGTCTTGCCATCCTTGCTCCTAAGGGGGATTCTGGTTGTACTTCCTCCAACACAGATTTGTTCAGTCTATTGGCAGTACGTGGTGTATTCACTATTCTTCACCAACACTACAATTCAAAGGCATCAATCCTTTAGTCTTCCTTATTCATTGTCTGTCTTTTGCATGGATATGAGGTAACTAAAAATGCCATGGCTTGGCTCAGGCATACCTTAGTCTTCAATGTGACATCTTTAATTTTGAGATTTAAAGGGATATTTTGCAGCAGATTTGCCAAATGCAATGCGTCTTTTGATTTCTTGACTGCTGCTTCAATGGGTGTTGATTGTGGGTCCAAGTAAATTAATCTAAACTGTTGGTATACCAAAAACCAAACCAAACCCGGTGCCGTCAAGTCGATTCCAACTCATAGAGACCCTATAGGACAGAGTAGAACTGCCCCATAGAGTTTCCTGGTGGATTTGAACTACCGACTCTTTGGTTAGCAGCTGTAGCACTTAACCACTATGCCACCGGGGTTTCCAAGCTGTTGGTATAGACTCTTTAATTTTTTATCTTTTTTTTTTTTTTTAATGGATCCCTGGTGCCTGTCTCCTAACCAAAATCAGTGGCTGAACCCGCCAGCTGCTCCACAGGAGAAGGATGTGGCAGTCTGTTTCTATAAAGATATACAGCTTTGGATAACCTATGGGCCAGTTCTACCCTAACCTATGGGGCCTCTATGAGTTGAAATCAACCTAATGGCCATGGGTTTTTTGTTTTTTTCTAATTGCTGAAAGTTTTCTGTAATTGAGGGTTATCTACTCTTTAAAGTTTGATAAATACCTATAAAATCACTAGAATCTGTTGGGAGAGTTTGAGATCTAATTCAATTGAATTAACTTTTTGATTTAGTCATATTTTTTGTTTCTACTTGGATTAAGTTGAAAAATTTATATCCTTCTAGTAAAAAGAGCTCTGTCTGTATTTTCCAATTTAGTAGTTTAAAGTCTATTATTGACAATTTTTTTTCTTCCTTTGCTTATAGCCCTCATTTTTTTTGTTCTTAATATTGAAATTGGCATCTAATTGATTTTATTTTTTATAAAACTTGGTAGATATTTGTCTATTATCAGAAGTGTTTTTAATAAACTAGGATTTCTATTTTTCATATTTTATGCTATTTGTTACTTTCTTATCCTTTACAAGATTTATTTTATTCTTTTACTAATTTCTTGAGTTGAATACTTAAATTTGTAATTTCCATCAAGGTATCCACATATTCCTATCAGTGCATTTTCGGTTTTCTAAACATATTGGTATTGTTTACTTTCTTATTATGGTTAATTCCCAGCTTAATTGAACTGTGGTCAGAAATTATGGTATATATAATATCAAGTAGTGAAATTTGTGATACTCTATTTACATACAACGCATGACCAATTTTGTATAAAATTTCCAAGTAGCACTCAAATTAATATGAATTTTATATGTACATATACATATTGTAATTTTGCAGTAACATACAGAATGTATGAACTTAGGGTGGTATATGGATATACCCTTCTTTATATAGAATGTATGATGAATTATTTTTCCATATAGCATTTAGAATATTATGTTGTTGTTAGGTGCTGTTGAGTCGGTTCCAACTCATGGTGACCCTATGTACAACAGAACTAAACATGGCCTGGTCTTGCGACATCCTCACAATCATTGTTACACTTGAGCCCACAGATGCAGCCACTGTGTCAATCCATCTCATGGAAGGTTTTCCTCTTTTTCACTCACCTTCTACTTTACCAAGCATGATGTCCTTCTTCAGGGACTGGTCCCTCCCAATAACATGTCCAAAGTACGTGAGACAAAGTCTTGCCCTCTGTGCTTCTAAGGAACATTCTGGCTATACTCCTTCAAAGACAGGCTTGTTTGTTCTTCTGACAGTCCATGGTATATTCAATATTCTTCACCAACACCATAATTCAAAGGCATCAATTCTTCTTCGGTTTTCCTTATTCGTTGTCCAGCTTTCACATGCATATGAGGTGATTGAAAATACTATGGTTTGGGTCAGGCTCACCTTAGTCTTCAACGTGACATCTTTACTTTTTGATACTTTAAGTAGGCCTGTTGCAGATTTTCCCAATGCAATACATCATTTGATTTCTTGACTGCTGCTTCCTTGGGCGTTAATCGAAGTAAAATGAAATCTTTTTGTCTATTGGTGCTGCCCTTTGAAATCTTCTGTTCAACTCTTTTACTTCATCATTTCTTCCTTTCACTTTAGCTACTCAACATTTACGAGCAAGTTTCAGAGTCTCTTATGATTTCTATTTTGGTCATTTCTTTCTTTCCTGTCTTTTTAATGATCTTTTGCTTTCTTCATGTGTGATATCCTTGATGTCATTCCACAACTCATCTGATCTTTGGTCATTAGTGTTCAATGAGTCAAATCTTTTCTCAAAATGGTCCTTAAATTCAGGTGTGATATGCTCAAGATCGTATTTTGGCTCTCATGGACTTATTTTAATTTTATTCAGCTTCAACTTGAACTTGCATGTGGGCAATTGATGGCCTGACCTACAGTCGGCCACTGACCTTGTTCTGACTGGTGATGTTGAGCTTTTCCGTCATCTCTTTCCACAGATATAGTTGATTTGATTCCTGTGCATTCTACCTGATGAGGTCCACGTGTATAGTCACCATTCATGTGGTTGTAAAAAGGTATTTGCAATGAAGAAGTCCAAGGTCTTGCAAAATTCTGTCATGTGATCTCTGGTTTCATTTCTATCACCAAGGCCATATTTTCCAACTACTGATCCTTCTTCTTTGTTTCCAACTTTCATATTCTAATCACCAGCAATTATCAATGCATATTGATTGCATGTTTGATCAATTCCGGACCATAGAAGTTGGTGAAAATCTTCATTTTCCTCATCTTTGGCATTAGAGTTTGGTGGGTAAATTTGAAAAATAGCCTTATTAATTGGTCTTCATTTTAGGCGTATGGATATCGTCCTATCACTGAGAGCATTGTTCTGCAGCATAGATCTTAAAATGTTCTTTTTGATGATTAATGTGATGTCATTCCTTTTCATTTTGTCATTCCCTGCATAGCAGGCTGATTGATTCAAAATGCCCAGTATCAATCCATTTCAGCTCAATAATTCCTAGGATATAGATCTTTATGAATTCTGGCTCCATGGCACCTAACAACAAAAACACATATGCTAAAGCCAGTTTTGCTCCTTTTTTTTGCACACCTAATTAATTTTCTTGTTTTAATGTCATTTTTTTTCTTCATATACTTCAAGGCAAAATTATTATATGTATACAAATTTGTGATGATTATATCTTCTTGAAGAAGCATTCATTTTACTAAAGCCATCATTTTACTTTATCCCTATTAATATATTTTGGCTTAAAATTCTGTCTTGTATGATATTAATATGGCTACAGTTCTCTTCACCTGGTAAAAATTCTTGAATTAATTTCCCAACTCAGCAGCTTACTTGCTCGGCAATTGGATAAATTACTTAAGTATTCTGTGTCTCATTTTCCTTATCTGGATTATAAGAATAACAGATTTTTTATCTCTTAGGGTTGTTGGGAAAACGTATAAGTTAAATGATAGGAAGTATGCAGGATAGTATGTGGTACACATTAAGTATTCCTGAATACTGGATAAAGAGAGGCAGTTTAATTTAGTTGTTCAAGAGAGGAGGCTTAGAGGAAGACTCAATAAATACTAGAATTTCTATAGATGTCCACATCAATCCTTTTTTATTTTTAATATTCCACTGTATATGTGTGTGTGTCTGTGTGTGTTTTGGGGGAACAGCACCTCTTTTAAGTAGCATAGGGCTGGAATTTTTTAAATATAATATTATAATTTTTCCAATAATTGGAGAATTTAATTTTTATCTAGTCATTTGAGTATCTGAAGGATCCCAATAAATATCATCATATTTCCCATCTGAGGTATGGAAAAATTGAGAAATAATGCATGACAGATCCTTTACAAGTCATAAAATCTAGTACTGAGGACACAGTTTAGGTATGAAGGACAAGATGGGTTTCCCAAGATTAGAATTAGGTAAAACAATCCACATAGGCATGGTGGCATTGACCTCAGGTAGCTTAGTCTTAATGGCTAAAAACAGCTCTTAAAAAGGGAAAAACTGAGGCAAACATATTCAGCTTATTCATTGCAAATAAGTAAAGAGGAATGAGTAAATACAACAAGTAGGCAAAGAACAAGAGAGAAAATGTGTGTTTGTAATAACTGAACTCTACTCACAGTGGATGAACCTTAAAATGTGGAAAAGAAACATTCTCCTGAAATATACTCATTATGGATAATATTATTCTTTATTTATTTCGGTTATCTGATTTTGAATCTTCTGTTTATCACCCTTTTTTATTCATTTGTTAGCTTTGCCCCTATTCTCTGCTTTCTGTTAGATTAAGATTTCTCTATCCTTTTTCATTTCATTTGCTTGGTTGGAGCTATAAATATTATTTTTACTATTTATTCTGTTACATGGGGTCACTATGAGTCAAAATCAACTCCACACCAACTAATAAAAATAACTCTTAAATGTATTGTAATATTTTTGAAATATTAAATTTAAACTTATTTATTAGAATTTATGGGCCCTAACAATAACAACAACAACAACAAAACGTTGCCATTATTTCGATTCTGACTCATAAGGACTCTATAGGACAGAGAAGAACTGCCCCAAAGGGTTTCTAAGGAGCTGCTGGTAGATTTGAACTGCTGACTTTTAGGTTGGTAGCCAAGCTCTTAACCACTGTGCCAAGGTCCCTAGGTGGTGCAAATAGTTTGCACTTGGCTATTAACCTAAAGGTTGATGGCTCACATCCACCCAACAGCACATGAAGAAAAGTTCTGCCAATCTACTTCCTTAAGATTACAGCCATTGAAAACCCTGTTGAGCGTGATTCTTCTCTGAAACACATTGGGTCTCCAAGATTTGGAATGAACTCAAAGATAGCAAGTTTGGTTTTGGTATTAGCATTTCACTAAGTATTGTGAATGCAACTAACAGGGTTAAACTATTCCTCCTTCTGGGATGTAACTGACAGGGTTAAACTGTTCCCTCTCTTACCATCACAACCAGGGTCTGTGAGTTCCTGATAAGGCATTCTGTGTAGAAACCCAAGGCCATCTTACTGCTTCTGTGCTCAAGGCTGCTTCACTAACTGCCTTTCCCTCAATTTGGACATGAACAATAAGCCACAAAGCTATCCTTAGATAAACGTCATGTGTCATGCCCCCCACCAAAAAAACACATCCCCTAGCTACCATATTGCACCCCCCACTGCACCACCCTGTACATGTTAATTAGGTCCTGAAATTGCCCACCTATTCCCAGAAACTTCATGAATTATGCGTAAGTTCCCTATCCCAAACAATATAACTGCCCTAGAATCCCCAACCTCAGGGAGCTTGATTTAAGATTTCATCTCTGAGCTCCTTGCTTGATCTGCTTGCAATAAAGTCTACTTTCTCTTTCTCAAAGACCTGGTGTCTCTCAACTGACTCTAGTAGTTGCGACAGAAAAGAACCAACCTCATCAGGTTACAAATTCTGGTGACCCAGAAGGGATGTTTATTCTGCTTCTAACTTTGGCTGCCTGGCTCCTGGAGGCACCTCTGGCCACTTGGCATGACTGCCTCCCCACAGCATCCACTGGCTAATTTTTCCAGGAGGTGACAGTGGAACCAACCTTTATGCCTGGACCCACGGCAACTCACTTTTTTGAGATTGAGAAATGGACTCTGGGTAAGGATCCTGATCTGGTGGGTATTTTGCAAACAGTGTCATTAATACCTAAGGGCTTCTGAGAGAGTGAATGACTTAGGAGCCAGGGGCAAGCCCCAGAGAACTGCTGTTTCTGTTGGAATCTGGATAGCTGAGGGTTATGCCAGTGTGAGCTCAAGAGAGCTGCCATTTCTCTCGGAATCTGGGTGGTTGAAGGTTATACTGCTCTAGTCATAAGAAACCCCTGTTGTACCTTGGTCATTGTGGTTCTAGAACTCCTTGTTTTCTTGATTTTAGCCTACATCCTGGTGTTTCTGGTTTCTGGTTTTGGCCTAGACTCAGGTATGGGGAATGCACAAGACACACCAAAGCAACCCCCTAGGATGCATTCTAGCCATTTGAGATTTTTCTTTTTTTTAGTTATGATCTTATGGAAAAAACAAAAAAAGATAAGATGAAGTTTTTCTGCAGTGTTGGTGGCCACAATATCAATTGGCTAATGTGGAACGTTAACCTCAAAATGGTTCTCTAAATTGTAATACTGTTCTCCAGTTAGATTTGTTTGTGTTCAGGAAAGTAAATTGGATGAGAAAATGTATGTTGGTGCCTTTATACCCTTGTATAACAACAAAAACATTCAAAAACAATGTAAACTTATGGTTCAAACTGAGGTAAAGAGACAAAAGGTCTTTGCATCCCAAGGGGAATATGATTTTTCCCCTCTTCCTCCACCATCAGCCCCACCCTTGCATCTGCTGGAACTGCCTGAGCCAGCTGAGCCAACCTCAGAAATGGTTTCCCCACTGCACAATGAAGTGGTGTGACTTTCAGACTGGGGACTTCCCTACCTGAAACAGGGCAACAGGCAACAGGATATTATCCACTATGACAAGTTCCTACCAAATCAAAAAAAAAAAAAAAAAAACCCGCTGCTGTCAAATCGATTCTGACTCATAGCAACCCTATAGGACAGAGTAGACCTGCCCCATAGGGTTTCCAAGGAGCACCTGGTGAATTTGAACTGCCAACGTTTTGGTTAGCAGTCGTAGCTCTTAACCACTATGCCAGGAGGAAAATGGAGCTCTGGGATTAGTCTGGGTACACTCTCCATCCTCTACATCTGATTTGTTTGTTTGGAAAAATAACCTTTCTCCATATCAAGAGGACCCAAAACATTTAGCAGATGTTTTTACTTCCATCTTTGCCACCCATCACCCTAACTGGGCTGATTGTCAGGCACTCTTGAATATTTTTCTGAACCTATAGGAGAGGAGATTAGTCTTAGGAAAAGCCAGTGAAGAAGTGGAGCACCTCCATTAACCCAACAACCCTATTCAACAAGCTCCTGATTTAGCAATACCTTCTTCCGAGCCTAGCTAGGACCCTATTGATCCTCTGGGAAAGGGCAGACTCATCCATTTTTGGACTTGTCTTATTGCGGCTGAAAGGGGGTGCTCCAAAACAACAACAACAAAAAAATTTAAATAAACTCTGTGAGGTCTGTCAAGGGCTGACTGAGGATCCATCTACCTTCCTTGAAAGAATTTTTGCCACATTCCAACAATATACAAATATAGACCCAGAAAACCCAGAGAATGCAAAAATGATAAACATTGTATTTATTGGGCAAAGTGCACCAGAAATTAAAAAAAAAAAATTATGAGAAGCCGAGGGGAGTCTAGGTATGAGCCTAGCACAATTCAGTGAAATAGCCTTTAAAGTGTGTACCAATAGAGACCAGAAACAGGAAATACAGAAACCCAGAAATTGAAACTGAAAGCAGCTTCTTTCCTCGTGGCCTTTCTGGCTCAGGGGCCTTTCAAATAAGACCAACATAACCATCCGAAAGGATGTCTGCCCCAGGCATTGTCCAAAAGCCTTCCTCCATTAGGTCAAAATCAGTGTTCTTACTGTAAACAGGAGGGGCACTGGAAGAGAAATGTTCAGACTAGACACCCAGCCAGAGCCCGGTTGCGCCTGAGATGTTTCAATCTGCCCAGCCTGAAAATTCAGACTGACAAGGACTAGGGGCTTCACCCATCTCCAAACTTCATCCACCAAACCATAGTTACATTAAAGGTGGGAAACAGTCTTGTAGATTTTCTTGTTGATACAGGCGCAGCCTATTCTGTTTGAATCACCTGAAAGGATCAGTTTTTCCCTAAACTATGCAAATAATCAGAGTTAAAGGAAAGGTTTCTACAAGTGGGGCTCATCTGCTGTATAAATTTGCTTCCAACAATCCAGTGCTCCCAGTAAAGAAGCCAAAAACAGGAGAATATCAGTTTGTGCAGGACTTACACGTAGTCAGTCAGGTAACTGAACACTTGCACCCTACAGTTTCAAACTCTTATACTCTCCTAACCCCTCTGCCTCCAGACTACACCTGGTTTACTGTCCTAGACCTGAAGGGTGACTTCTTCTGTATTCCTTTAGCCCCCGAATCACAGAAAATACTTGCCTTTGAATGAAAGGGGGAATTGTTGTTTTCGACGGACCGTTCTCCCTCAGGGTTTCAAAATAGCCCACTCCGTTTGGAACAGCCCTGCCAAAAGATCTCTGGGGTGTACAGATGGCTTGAGGTCTCCTTCTTCAATATGTAGATAACCTCCTTGTTGCTAGTCCTACCAAAGGGGACTCAGATAAAAACACATTTCTAACTTTGAACTTTCTAGCCTATGCTGGTTAGCGAGTATCTGCTGCCAAGGCTCAGATCTCATAACAAAAGACAACTTACCTAAGTTTCCAGATTTCTCAAGGTCAGTGGGCCCTGCTGCCAGAGAGCAAACAAGTGATCCTCCGGATCTCCACCCCAAACACCTGGAGGCAACTTCAAGTCTTTCTGGGTATGGCTGGTTTTTGCAAGATTTGGATCCCAAACTTTGGGTTCTTAACAAAGCCTCTCTATGAACTCACCTGAGGAAAGGACTCTGACCCCTTCATATTGATAAACAAACATCAACAAGCCTTCCTGAAAATCAAGGAAAAGCTAGCCTCTGCCCTGCCATTTGGACTCCTGGACTTCAGAAAGCCCTTCGAACTGTACACACATGAATCGGAGGGAGTCGTAGCAGTGGTCTTAACTCAGCAACTGGGTCCTTGGAAAAGACTGGTAGCATTTTTTCTAAACTTCTAGATCCAGTTCCTCAGGAATGGCTGGCTTGTCTTAGGGCAGTAGCAGTGACTTGCCTTCTTTTAGCTGAAGCAGAAAAGTTTACCTCAGGTCAGCCTGTGACTGTGTTTGTGCCTCATGCAGTTTTCACCATACTGGAGCAGAAAGGTGGGATCTGGCTCACAGCAGGCCAAATAGCCTGCTACCAAGCCCAGCTCCTGAACAATTCAGAGGTCACGCTCAAGGTAACTTCTACCCTGAACCCAGCCAGCGTCTTACGAACAAACTTCTCAGATGAACCGGTCCATGGCTGCCTCCAAATTATTGAAGAAGTCTATTCCACTTGGGGAGACTTGTTCAACCAGCCCATTTCAAATCCAGACTTAACCCTCTACACAGATGGAACCAGCTTTATAAAAAAAGGAACTTGAAAAGCTGGCTCTCCAGTGGTAACCCAAACCGATGTCCTTGAAGTCTGCCCTTTTCGGCCCGGAACCTCGGCACAGGAAGCAGAGTTAATTGCTCTCACTCAAGCCCTCCAAATAACTGAGAGTAAAACAATCCATGTTTACATGGATTCCAGGCATGCCCTGTCAGTACTGCATGCTCATGGGGCCATGTGGAAAGAGTGAGGCCTTTCAACATCAGCTTGGAAAGGCATTAAATATGCCACAGAAATTGTAGCCCTACGTGAAGCTGTGAAAATGCCCACACAAGTTTCGGTCATGCATTGCATGGGACATCAAAAAGGAACTTTTGAGACTGTCTCAGGCAGTGCTAAAGCTGACAAAGCCAACAGCGCTGCTGTCAAACAAACTGTGAGTTCAAAACCTAGTAGACAGCTAACTTTAATCCCTTTCTTATGACTTCCAGAAACAGCTCCAAATTACACTATCACAGATCTCAAAAAAGCAGCTGAATGAGGAGCAGTAGATTTTCATGGGTGGACACATACCCATGAAGGAAATGTTATGATTCCAGAATACTTGATGGACCTCCTTCTCCGGGAAGCACATCATTTTACCCATTATGGGCATGGAGTCCTTTATAACCTGGTCTCTAACTCATTATTGGAGAAACCATAGAGCCATCCAAAGGGCAACACATTCCTTCCAAATACGCTCCCCAAACAACTCCAAAACAGCTCGGGCCCCTACCACCGGAATTCAATATCAAGGACAGAGTTCAGGGGAAGACTGGCAAGTTGACTTCACTGACGTGCCAAGACCTCCTAGCAGTTATAAATTTATGCTAGCATTCCTTGACGCCTTTTCTGGTTGGATAGAAGCTTTCCGTTGTAAAACAGAGAAAGCATCAAAAGTTACCAAAAGGCTCCTTAATGAAATCATTCCCAGGTTTGGCCTGTCTGCAATGATCAGAAGCAATAACGAAACTCACTTCACCTCACAAATTACACAAGAAGTCTCTAGATTTTAGGAATCAATTGGAATTTACACTCAGCCTGGAGTCAAGTGGAAAAGTTGAAAAGACAAATCACATGCTAAAAAACCGAAGTGCCAAAATCTGTCAAGAAATGAAGATAACCTGGCCCCAAGCTTTGCTCTTAGCCCTCTTTTGGGTATGGGTCACTCCCAGAAGTGGGCTCAAATTGAGCCCGTTTGAAATTATGTATGGAAAACCATGTCTTAAAAATAACTTGCCTTTAACCAACATTAGTTTTCTGTCACTAGAGAGCTTGCTCTCTGAAAATATTTTTCTTTGACTGGTGTCCTATCTTCTATTCACAGGTATGCCCTAAACCATCTGAAATACCCTGTTAATGCCCCACTTCACCTGTTCCAGCCTGGTGACCAAGTTATGTGGAAAACCTGAAAAGTGGAGCCTCTTAAACCCTGGTGGGCTGGACCATACACTGTTCTTTAACCACATACTCAGCAGCTAAACTTGAAAACATCAAACCTTGGTTGCGTCACACTCGCCTTAAAACTGCACCACCTCCAGAAGGTTCTCTGCAACAGGAAACAACCTCAACAAAACAACTGGACTTGTGAGCCTGGTCAGGACTTAAAATATCTGTTTAAAAAGAAAAACAAAACTAAGGCCTAACCTGTGCCCCTCCAAACCAGAGACCCTCCATCATGATTGTGCTCTTAATGTTGGCATTGCCTTTACTATCTTGGCAATCACTGTGTTGTTCCTTCTCTTTTTACAGCAGCTCCAGATCATTCCTCGCTCTCCTATATTTTGACCCCATGCTAAGCATCTCATGGACAGTTACTTTTTATCTGAAACTAATCCAATCAGTAGCCACTGGAGGCCATCTCACCAAATATTGAGTTCATTCAAAATTGTCTATCAGCTGTGAACGTCATGATGTCTCAGACATCTGGCATGTTCCTCTTAACTCGGGAAATCTCAGATCCTACAATGCGCAAGCTTACACCAGTCAGCAAGCTCAAAAATTCTGGAGGTCTGGGCCACCACCTGCATAAAAATCAGTCTTTAAGATTGAAGACTCTTAAAACCAGAGGAGGGAATGCAACCAACAGGGTTAAATTGTTCCCCTCCTGGGATTTAATTGACAGGATTAAACTATAACCCCTCCTCTGATCACACACCAGGGTCTGTGAGTTCCTGAGAAGGCATTCTGTGTAGCAGCCCAAGGCCATCTTACTGCTTCTCTGCTCAAAGCCATAAGCTACATAGCTGTCCTTAGATAAACTTCATGCACCTTACTCCCCCCAAAACATACTCCCTAGCCACCATATTGCATCTCCCACTACACGGCCATATAATTAGTTCCTGAAATTACCTGCCTATTCCCAGAAACTTCATGAATTATGCATAAGTACCCTACCCAGAACCTTATAACTGCCCTAGAACCCCCTACCTTGGGGAGCTTGATTTGGGAATCTTGCTTGACTGGCTTGCAGTAAAGTTTACTTTCTCCTTCTTGAGGGCCTGTTGTCTCTCAATTGACTTGAGGGGTTGTGCCAGGCAGGACCCACCTTCATCGGGCTACAGTGTATGAAGTTATCATTTCTTTCTTCCTTTCTACAAGAGCCTTAGCATATTTTGACCATTTTCTGACCACCACCATTTTTATTCTTTTTTTTTTTAATTTTTATTGCAGTTTAAGTGAAAGTTTACAAATCAAGTCTCTCATACAAAAATGTATGCACTCCTTGCTATATACTCCTAGTTGCTTTCCCCCTAATGAGACAGCATACTCCTTCTCTCTACCCTCTATTTTCATGTCTATTCAGCCATCTTCTGACCCCCTCTGCCTTCTCATCACCCCTCCAGACAGTAGTTGCCCACATAGTCTTATGTGTCTGCTTGATCCAAGAAGCTCACTCCTCACCTGTATCATTTTCTATCCTATTGTCCAGTCCAATCCCTGTCTGAAGAGTTGGCTTTGGGAATGAATGGTTCTGGTATTGGGCTAACAGGAGGTCTGGGACCATGACCTCCAGGGTCCTTCTAGTCTCAGTCAGACCATTAAGTCTGGTCTTTTTACGAGAATTTGAGGTCTGCGTCCCAATTCTTTCTTACTCCCTCAGGGGTTCTCTGTTGTGTTCCCTGTCAGGGCAGTCATCATTTGTAGCCGGGCACCATCTAGTTCTGGTCTTAGGCTGATGTAGATTTTTGTTTCCTCTTAAGAGGTTTTATTTTACTTTTATCTTAAAATTCATATGAACACACATAAGTAATATTTTCCACTAGATAATTAAACAAAAAAAAATTATTTTACCAAAATTATCACCTGCTGTTTTTCTTATACCATTCTTTTTTTTTTTTAAAGCATTGCTAGTAAAGTATGTATTGTAACAGTTATGTTGTTGATGTAATGTGAGCCTGTGTGTAGTAAGCACTCTTTGCATGTTTTTAGATGTTTGTATTTTTTCCTTCTCTTACAGGTGAAAGATTGGCTAGATATAAAATTCTGTTTTGGGAGTTATTTTCCATTGTTGTCAACATCAATTGCTGCTAACAACAATGCTGCTATTTCAATTTTTTTTTTTTTACATTTTTTCTCTGAAAGCTATTGAGACAGTTTTTTTTGTTAGATATCATTGGTATTCTGCCAATGTTTCCATGTTAAAAAATTATCCTGATCAAAATTCCAAGTACACATTCAGTCTAAGAACACTTTAATCCTAGAAAATTTGTATTAATTATATCCTTAAATACAGGATTTTTCGCATCCACTTCTTTATCTTATTCTAAAACACTTTTGAATACAAAGCTCTTCTTCATCTATTATCCATGTCTCTTAATCTCCCTTTAATTTTTAAAATCTTTTTTTCTCTCAAAAGGAGTTTCTGAATGAGTTTCTCAGTGTTATTTTCCAATTTAATAAATTTCTTTTTGAGTCCTGGAAAAAATTACTTTGCTTATTTCATTTTCTTGGCAAATTTTAATTATTTCTTCTTTTTTAAAAAAATAATCACTTGCTTTAATTTTACATCTGTCAGTTTGGTTTCAAAATGTCTTGCTTTTTTGTACGGTAATACTTCAGAGATATTATGGGTTAAGTTCCAGGCTACCACAATAAAGCAAATATTGCAATAAAACAAATACTGCAAAAAACTAAGTCCATGAATGTTTTGGTTTCCTAGTGCATATAAAAGTTATATTTACACTGTACTGCAGTCTATTAAGTGTGTAACAGCCTTATGTCTTAAAAAAGTCACTAACTTAATTAAAGAACACTTTATTGCTAAAAAATGCTAACTGTCATCTGAACCTTCAGAGAGTCATAATCTTTTTGCTGGTGGAGGGTTTTGCCTCGATGTTGATGGTGGTTGCTGAAGGTTGGGATGGCTATGGCAATTTCTTAAAATAAAACAACAGTGGAGTTTGCCTCATCAATTGGCTCTTTATTTCATGAAAGATTTCTCTGTAGCATGCAATATTGTTTGATAGCATTTTACCCAAAGTAGAACTTCTTTCAAAATTGGAGTCAATCCTCCCAAAACCTGTCACTGCTTTATCAACTAAGTTTATGTAATATTCTAAATCCTTTATTGTCATTTCAACAATGATCACAGTATCTTCACCAGCAGAAGTCATCTCAAGAAACCATTTTCTTTGCTCATCCGTAAGAAGCAACTCCTCATCCATTAAATTTTCATCATGAGATTGTAGCAATTCAGTAGCATCTTCAGATTCCACTTCTAATTCTAGTTCTCTTGGTATTTCTACCACATCCAGTATTCCTTCATTGAAGCCTTAAACCCGTCCAAGCCATCCATGAAGTTTGAAATGAACTTCTTCCAAACTCCTGTTAATGTTGATATTTTGACCTGCTCCTATGAATCATGAATGTTCTTAATGGCATCTAGAATGGTGAATCTTTTCCAGAAGATTTTCAGTTACTTTGCTCAGACTCTTGAAAGGGATCACTATCTATGGATGCTATAGCTTATGAAATGTATTTCTTAAATAATAAAACTTGAAAATCAAAATTATTCCTTGGTCTATGGGCTGTAGAATAGATGCTGTGTTAGCAGGAAGAAAAACAATATTAATCTACTTTTGCATTTCCATGAGAGCTCTTGGGTGACCAGCTTCATTGCTGATGAGCAATAATATCTTGAAAGGAATTTTTTTCTCTGAGCAGTAGATCTCAATGGTGTGCTTAAAATATCCAGTAAACCGCGCTGTAAACAAATGTGCTTTCATCCAGACTTGTTGTTCCATTTATAGAGCACAGGCAGAGTAGATTTAGCATAATTCTTGAGGCCCTAGGATTTTCGGAATGGTAAATGAGCATTGGCTTCCACTTAAAGTCACCAGCCACATTAACCCCTAACAAGAGATCCTCCCTGTCCTTTGAAGCTTTGAAGCCAAGCATTGACTTCTTCTCTCTAGCTGTGAAAATCCTAGCTAGCCTCTTCTTTCAATATAAGGCTGTTTCATCTACACTGAAAATCTGCTGTTGAGTGTAGCCGCCTTCATCAGTCATCTTAGCCAGATCTTCTGGATAACTTCCTGCAGCTTCTACCCCAGCACCTCCTCCTTCACCTTACACATCTACGTTATGGAGATGGCTTCTTTCCTTAGACCTCTGTTAGCTTCAAACATTCCTTCTGCAGCTTCCTCACCTCTCTCAGCCTTCATAGAATTGAAGAGAGTTCGGGCCTTGCTCTGGATTGGGCTTTGGCTTAAGGGAATGTTGTGGCTGGTTTGATCTTCTATCCAGACCACTAAGACTTTCTCCATGTCAACAAATAAGTTTATTTCACTTTCTTATCATTCATGTGTTCACTGGAGTAGCATTTTTAATTTCCTTCAGGAACTTTTTCTTTGCATTCACAGCTTGGCTAACTGTTTGGCAAAAGAGGCCTTGTTTCTAGCCTATCTTGGCTTTTGACATGACTTCCTCACTAAGCTTAATCACTTCTAGCTTTTGATTTAAAGTGAAAGACCTGAGACTACTCCTTTCACTTAAACATTTAGAGTCTACTGTAGAGTTATAAACTGGACTAATTTCAATATTGTTGGGTCTCAGGGAATAGTGAGGCCCAAGGAGACTGTGAGAGTCAGGGAATGGCTGGTCAGGGGAGTAGTCATAACACATGTAACACTTATTAATTAAGTACCATCTTTTATGGATGAGGTTTGTGGCACCCCAAAATGTTGCAATAGTAGCATAAAGATCACCATTTACAGATCACCATAACAGATGTAATAATAGTTTGAAATATTGTATTACCAGAGGATTACCAGATTGTGGCACAGACACAAAATGAATATTTGCTGTTGGAAAATGGCGCTGATAGGCTTGTTTGCCAAAGGGTTGCAACAAACCTTCAATCTGTGAAAAAAAAAAAAAAAAAAACAGTTATCTGCAGAGCACAATAAAGTGAAGCACAACAAAACGAGGTACGTCTGTATTAGAAGTTATGCCTCGTTTATCAACTTGAGCTTTCTACATATCTTTGTCAGAAAATTCTATAAAATTTATGCCGTCTGGAGAAAAGTGTTATTTTTATTGTTGATTCTGGTGGGTATGTTTCTTAACACTGGATTTATTGACACACTTTGAATGTAGGTTTTAAGGCTCATTTTGTAGGGAAGGATATTTTTACTATTGTTCTTTCTCTCCCTCTGAAGTTCTTTCTCCTCCAGGATTTCTTGGCTTGCTTCTACCTGGCTCTCTCAGTCACTATGCAAAACAGGTCTTAAAATGGCTTATAAGATGGTGACAGCAACATTGGACACGTGGATCATCCAGTTGCAGAATCCGCTATCATTTTGGCTCAGTTATTGTGAAAAGAATGTATCTCTGCCCTTCTACCTACATAGATTCGTAATTTTCTTGAAGCTATATATTGGCAGCAGTGATTTTTTTTTTTTTCATACATAGTGTGGGGTGTCCCTTTCCTTCAAATAATATGACTCACGACTTTTTTTATATCAACCATTTTGTTCCCGTTTACTTTGACGGAGAGGAACTCTCAGGTACCCCTCTCTACCACTGGCTTCAGAGCTCAGTCGCAGCTTCAGCTTTAGCTGTGGGTACTGCTTTTGTTTCTTTGTGATGTTTGCGGCCTACACAGGTTTTTTTTGTTTTGTTTTGTTTTAATTTGAGCCCAGCTAGAATTTTTAAATATTATCATTTTACATTTTACCTATTATTCCTATATATTTTAAGGAAAAGGAGTTACAGCAACATAAACTCACTATACTATCTTGGCCTGGAAGTCAGCCTTTAAACAATTGTCAATTATCAAAATTTATGAAAGCAAGTAACACCTAAGACAGAGAGAGAGGGGGAGTTCTGACTGAATAAAGCAATGGTCAGTCAGCAAAAAGTCAATTTACTGATAAAATAAGTGGCAAAGATTTGTGTCCATTTCTTCAGCATGTGATATAGGCCTTCTCTTTTGATAGTTATGACCAGAAAGGAAATAGACTCTTCAGGGCCCCACTAAACCCAGTACATTTTATATTGCTCTGTCCATAATCTGGTATCGCTGAGGTGAATAAATATTCTCCAGGAATAAAATGTTTGAAAGAAATACACCTTTTATAGTAGTATTTGATGTTGAGGAGGAGCTAATTTACCAGATGGCACTGTTATATTCCCAAAGAGTTCATTTGCCTCAAATGGATAATTTCTTTAATACTGAATGTTTCTACTAGTTCTGATTAACGATACAGTTGAGACCCCTTTCCTTGGCTGAATCACCTAAAAAGAGAACCTTTGCTACATTTCATGGTGACTTTCATCACAAAGACCAGAGAAGTGGGAGTGACTGAAAAATACAAAACTATTCCTGAAATTATTAGCACATGGCTACTCTCTCTTTCCATCCTTGTAAACATTTGTAATTTCCTAAGAACTTTCTCCCTTGAACCTGAGGTAATAATATATGCTCCTAAATTTGATGTAGAGCAACTTCTTTAAAGACTGAGAAAATGAGTGAGATATAGCTTAGAAGTCAGGCTAGTTAACCAGCCTCAGTACAGCATGCAGTGCTGAAAGTGGTATTCAGTTGAAAAGACCTTAAAAATATCAGAGTAAATTTTAAAGTTTCTTGGCATCAAAGACAATTACTTTAATCTTCATGTTGTCATTCAAGACTTTATTGAATCTTATGTAAACTATAATTCTTAATATGCTTGATTACTGGCTTATTCACCTACAGCAAATATGGCTCAATAAACAATAAAAAGTTAAGAGGCGAGAACAAGGAAGGTGATGAGAACAGAAAAAGAAAGCAAATTTCTGTCAGTCCAAAAAGATACCATAAACAATGGATCTTTATAATAAAAGCTATCAGTCATGAAGAAAAAAATTAGTTTGAAAACCTTTTTAAAATAACTAGCAAAATAAAAAATATCATTTAGAAAATTACTCTTAAGAATCAGAAAATTAAAAAAAAATAGTTAAGAATATAACTAGATAAGTGTCTTCAGGAGTGCATCCCAGCAAGTGTACACAATGGTGTGTTAATACATTTCCAGAATGTTGACATAATTGACTGCATGAGTCCTCAGGGTGCACAAAGCCAGGAATAGAAAAACTTCAGAGCCCCATGTCTAACGTTAAAGCAGCTTTGTTCATTTCACCCGTGCTTTGACATGAAAGCACTGGAAACCACTGGTTTGGATAACTTATTACAGATAAAAACAAAACAAAAATGTTCAAAGAAATAAAGCTACTACCTAAACTGTCTTATCTAAACTGTAAACTCCCTGTTAGCAGAAACTATGGAGTCTTATAGAAGTTCCTAGGTGGCACAAAGGGTTAAATGCTTACCAACTAGCCGAAAGATTGGCAGTTTGGACCCAACCAGAGGTACCTCAGAAGACAAGCCTGGTGATCTGCTTCCAAAAGGTCACAGCCTTGAAAACCCTGTGGAGCAGTTCTACTTTGCACACATGGGGTCACCGTGAGTCAGTGTCAACTCGACAGCAACTAACAACAGCAACAACATGGAGTCTTGCTCATCCTTGTGTTTCATCTTCATGTTTCATAGCTAGGAAGGCACCTGATACATAGTAAGTGTTTAGCAAACATTTAAAAATGAGTGCTGAGGGTTAGAGCCAACAAATGTGAAACAAACTGGACTTGAAGAATGGGAATTAGTTAAACAGAAAAAAAGAGTGAGAGTTTAAAATAATGTGCAACAACCATCCCTAGCAGAGGGAAGGAGTAAGTCATATACTTAGGAAACAGAAGAGACGGCAAGTAAGCTTATAGGGAAATGTTGAAATTAAACTATATTGGTGCATATTTTAAGCTGATCTATCAGTATAAAGGATAACTTCCTGATTAATGAAATAAAATTTTTTTAAAAAAGCCAAATTTGAAATGAGGCACACAAAAAAAAAGCACACTAACAGATGAAACAATACTGTATTTGTTTTCATAAAACCATTAATAAAAATTACTATCTCACATAATTTTATGAAGTTAAGCATTAATGCCATCCTAAAAAAAAAAAAAAACACATGCTAAAGGGGGGAAAAAAAGAAATAATAATGAGATTATACCTTAATCATAAATACTTGAATTAAAAAAACAGATTTTGATTTTTTTTTTTGAGGTTTGAAATTTTGATATCTTTATTTCCTTGAAGATAGTTATTCACCCTCGATGTTCTCTTTTTTTTAATAATATTTTGTGGAGTTTTTGGCAAAAGTTTACACAGCAAGTTAGATTCCCATTTGACAACGTCCACAGAAATTGTTCGGTGACTTTAGTTACATCTGTCATCATCTGTCAACATTCTCTTTTTTTTTCTTTTTGAACAATTTCTTCATGTACAATTTAGTGATGCTGATTACATTCTTCAAGCTGTGCAATCATTCTCACACTCCTTGTATGAGTTGCTCTTCCCTCATTAACATAAACTCACTGCCCTCTAAGGTTCCTATCTAATCTTTTCAGTTGCTTTTGCCTATTGGATCCCATAGAGATAGTTCTTAAAAAAGTGTAATCATCAAGGCAGTCTTTTTTCACTAGTGAAGCTAATCTATTGTTTGGTTTTAAGAAGGCTTTAGGGAATATTCTTGGTTTAAGGTTTAAAGATTATTTTAGGGCAACAGTTCCAGGGATTCATCTGCTGTCCATGGTACTCTGTTATGATCCTTTTTATTTCAGTTGGTTCTGTTGTTATGTCACCCATCTCTTTTCTTATTAGGGTTATTTGCTTCTTCTCATGTTTTTGTTTGTTTATTTGGCCAGTGGTTTGTCAGTTCTGTTGTTTTTTTCAAAGGACCAACTTCTAGTCTTGTTGATTCTTTTTTTATTTCTTTTTTCTGTTCTCTATTTCATTTGGAGTCCCGGTGGCACAGTGGTTAAGAGGTTAAGAGCTTGGCAGCTAATGAACAGTTCAGCAGTTCGAATCCATCCACCGCTCCTTGGAGACCCTATGGGGCAATTCTACTCTGTCCTAGAGGATCACTATGTGTGCATTTATTGTTATAAATTGACCTTTGAGCACTGCTTTTACTGCGTCCCAAAGGTTTTGGGAAATGTGTTTTCATTCTCATTTGATTCTAGGAATTTTTTTTATTCATTTTTGATTTCTATTGTGTAGTGGTTTTTAAGCAAATTATTATTTACTTTCCATGTATTTGATTTTTTCCCTTGATCTTCCTGTTATTGATTTCTACTTTTATGGTGTCATTAACAGAGATAATGTTTTCTATTATTCCATGTTTTGGATTTTGTTGAGGCTTACTTTGCCTAAAATGTGGTACATCCTGGAGAATGTTCCATATACTTTGGAAAAAATGAATACTTTTGCTGCATTTGGGTCAAGTGTTCTGTATCTGTCTATGAGATTGCAGTCTTTAGATCTTCTGCATCTTTATTGAATTTCTCTCTAGATACTCTGAATTTCACTGAAAGTGGTATGTAGAAGTTTCCCACTATTATTGTGGAATTGTCAATTTCTCTTTCACTGCCGTTAAAGTTGGTTTTACGTATTTTGGTCCATTCTGCTACCCTCTGTCTCCTTACTGGTGCACTTAAGCCATTTCCATTCAGCATGATTATTGATAGGTCTGAGTTTACTGCTGTCATCTTGTTTTACCTTTTTTTTGTGTGTTTGGTATTGATGTTTTCTTTGATCAGCTTAATTTTCTGTGCTGACCTTTTCGTTTGTGGATTTTGTTTTCATTTCTTTCATTATTGTTGATTTTGTGTTTACTGAGCCTGTAGGTTTTTTAACTTTCTTTGTGGTTATCTTGAAAGGTACCTTTGTCTTTCTAAGTTTAAACCAGTCTTTTATTTCATGATTCACCTTGACTTCCTTTTCTTGTGAAAGTTCTATGAATACACCATATATTCTCCCTTTTTGTTTTGATGTTGTTGTCATTTACAGATTGATGTCTCTGATTCCTTGTTTTTAGTCTTTTAGCTTTGTTTTATTTTTGCAAATTCTTTATATAGGTTGGTATCTAGCTGATGCTGTCCTGTGTCCTAATCTCAGGTTGTTGTCTGATGTTGTTAATTTTCAATCTGAAGAATTCCCTTTAATATCTCTTGGAAGTTTGGTCTGGTTTTTACAAATTTCCTTAACTTCTGTTTATCTGGAAATGTCCTAATTTTGCCATTGTATCTGAGAGACAATTTCGTTGGACATATAATTCTTGGTTGTCAATTTTTTCTTTCAAAGTTTTATGTATGTCATCCCATTGCCTTCTTGCCTGCATGGTTTGTGCTAAGTAATCAGACCTTAGTCTTATTGGTTTCCCCTTTGTAGGAGACGCTTCATTTTTCTCAAGTTCCTCTCAGGATTGTTCCTTAATATTTGTCTTTTGCAAGGTCGATTATGATATGTCTTAGTAACTATTTTTTGGTGTCTATCCTGTATGGAGTTTATTGAGCTTCTTAGATGACTATCTTCTCATTTTTTGTATTAGGGAAGCTTTCTGCCAGTAAATCTTTGGCTTATGTGGTTTCCATTGTCTCCTCTGGAACTCCTATCATGCACAAATTTTTCCTCTTGGTAGTGTCTCACCTAATTCTTAGGATTCTTCATTCTTTTTTTTTTTTTTAATTTTCCTCTAACAAATTGTTGTCAAGGGATTTGTCTTCAAATTTGTTGATTCTGTCTTCCATTGTTTTAATTCTGCACCTATATCTTTCTATTGAGTTGTCTATTTCTGAAATTTTAATGTTAATCTTTTGGATTTCTAGTTACTTTTCTTTCTTGGTTTCCAATTGTCTATTTATTTTGTTGTTTTGTTCTTATATTGTCTTCCTGAATTCTTCTATTTCTTTGTCTGTGTTTTCCTTGATCTTGTCTATGTTTCCCTTGATTTTGTCTGTCTTTTCCTTGATCTCTTGGAGACCCTTGTGTATTAGTCTTTTGAATTTTTTATCAGGTAGTTCCATTACCATTTCTTCCTCTGGAAGATTTTCTAGTTCTTTATTTTGGTCACTTGCTGGAGCCATCTTGTCCTGCTTCATGTGATTTGATATTTTCTGTCTCCAAGGAGCCTGGTACAGTAGTTAAGAGCTCAGCTGCTAACCAAAAGGTCAGCAGTTTGAATCCACCAGCCACTTCTTGGAAACCCTGTGGAGCAGTTCTACTCTGTCTTATAGGGTCACTGTAAGTTGGAATTAACTCAACAGCAATGTTTTGGTTTTTGGTTTTGATTGTCTCTGAGGCATTGAGAAGGTATTACATTTATTTATTTATTGTATATTTGCTTGCTGTGCCCTGAATTTTTGTTTTGTTTTGATATAGGTTTGGCATGCATGCTACTCTGGTTGCTCATATGGACACATTGAAGCTCTCACCTCTTGTCTCTGGGTGGGTAGGGCAATGACTGAGTGTATGAATGTCTGTCTCTGCTCACTGATTTTGCAGAGTTTTGGAGGATATGGCTGGTGTTTCTGGTGAGGTGATGTATTTGTCCAGCCAGCCACCTGGCCATGAGTATAGGAGGCATTCTCCCTGTCTACTGTCAATTGCTTGATGTCAGAGCAAGGGTACCCAGGTTGTCAGTCACCAGGTGGGTGGTATAGAAACTGTCAACCATGATCCCAGGTGGGCAGGGCTTCATGGGACTGTTTGGAGTCGGCACAAGCCTCCAGTTGCAGAGAGGAGGCAATTCATAGTAAGATGCAGGAGGGATGTCACCTATCCAGTGGTGTCCAGTTGAAGGGTATGCTCCCATCCACTAGAGCATGTCACAGGTGAGGTTGTGCATCCAGTCCTCAGGCCCCTGATGCAGGTGGCTGTAGTGAATAGGAGGCACCACCAGCCTGCAGGCCCCCAGCTGGGATGGCTGGAGGGGGTAGGAGGCACTGCCAGCCCACAGGTCCCTTGCTCATGTGGCCAGAGGGAGTAGAAGGCACTATCAGTCCTCTGGCACCCACTGCAGGTGGTTGGAGGGAGTAGGAGGCATCATCTGTCCTCAGGCTCCCAGTGGGAGTGACTGGAGGGAGTAGGTGGTGCTGCAGGTCCAGAAGGCCTTAGCACAAGTGGCTGAGTGAAAGGGTGGGCACGTCCAGTCCGTGGACTTACAGCTTGGGGGAGGGTGGTGAAGGGTGCTGCCAGACTGTTTTTGCATGGAGGGAGGAAATATGGGTGAGGGGCTTGAAGGGTCCCATAGGTCCACGGGCCTCCAACACAGGGGCTGGGACTGGTGTGGTGAGTGAGGGGTATACATTTAACTTTCACTGAGCAGAAAACACTCCTGTCTGGCTCTGAACATGAATGCAGAGTCACTCCTGCTTTGCTGCTGCAGGTGATGGAGCTTTCAGCTGAGAATGCTGCTTGCTTTATCTTAATATGTCTGTGTTGTGCAGGTTCAGCTACCAGGTCTCCAGCAATCTGTAATTCTCCATGTCCACAGTTTTTGTACTCTCTCTCCTTTCACTTGGTGTTCAGTCCAATTCTTCAGCCTTGTCTTTGATGCTCAGAGTTCCAAAGTTGTCATCTATATATGATTCACTTATTTTCTCAGATCTTTGTGGTAAGAGGGACATTAGGGAGCATCCAACTACTCCACCTTCTTGAACTGTCTTCTGTAGATTTCTTTATCAATCATGTTGGTGTAGAAGAGCTGTGACTCTCAGCTTCATGTACCTATGAGTACTATGAACTGTTATTTCATTATAAATTGACCTACCTCCCTGGTGAATTCATTAACTTGAAAACCCAACCCTGATTTGCCTAACCAAATAATATGGTGTTGATTTTGCTTACTATGGGTTATTTTGGTTTAAGTATGAAATCATTTTGACTGTAATAATATGCTTTGAAATTACTGAACCAAGAACATTTCAGTATTGAAATGAAAATTAATTATCTAGATAAAACTATAAAAGTTTAAATTATTTAAAGAAAATTAGTCTATTGTCTATCGGTAGACAATGAGAAAGGGCTTTAATGATAATGCAGAATTAAAAAAAAATTATCTGTTGCTAAAGTCTAATTAGTTATAAACATACCAGAATTTAAATTAGAACCACTTCTACTTATCACAAAATAGAGACACTTTGAGGATTATTCACCAAATATTACTTCTGCTATTTTTAAGAGAACATGTACTTAATTTTGATGACTTCTTTCCTCAGTCTACTGACCTTAACTGTACGGATATCAACTTTTATGGGATCATGCTTGAAAGTTACATGCTTTATCTTTCCTGAGTATTTATATTGTGTAATTATATAGGGATTTCAGTATGATGGATCCAAGTTCTTATAATCTAAAACTTTGAACATTTAATTTTACATTTTATTTCTATTATCTGACATCAGTGAAAGAAAAATGAGACTTTTAAAAGTAATTCATTATAAATATCTCTTCTTGTTACAGTTATTTCATTTAACTGTTTCAGCTGTATCAAAGGACAAGCAAGATTTATCATCTGTAGGATTTTGAAAACCATAAAAGATCTTCTGAGAACTTGATCATTTTTCAGTAACTGAACTAGAACTACCACAGACATTTAATATATCCAATAAAAGTGCAGATAAAATGAAAGCACTACCATAGTAATACATAACCAGAAACTAACATTTCAATGACTTCTTCAAGTACTGAATATAACATCAATTGCAGAAAAATGGTCTTAACAGTTCATCAGGCAGCTAGAAAAGGGAAATTTCCAAAATAATCTTGTACATCATTCTCAGGTATTAGGCCATTAATAAAATGGCGAACCCTTCTCAGGTTTTAAGATTGAGAGACTGATTTATAAAAATAGAGTTATTTGGGTTTCAATGACTTAGAATCACCTTATGGTATCTTTTCTGAGAACATTCTATAAAACTGACTGTTTTAAAGTATAGCTATCATTACAAGCTTGAGAAATATGTGTATGTAAATTTAACTACTTACATATTCGATAAAATTTTAGAGAGATGTTTCACTTTTTAGATACACTACAAATGATGAGGATTAATTTAACAAAAATTTAGGCAAATTTTGTATTACAATAAAATGTATGTTATAAACCATTAGATTTCAATTGTATATACCTAAAATTGAGTCATTGTAACAGTTTTTATAATCTCTTACTACAACCATTCATATTTTATACCAGTAAATACGTAGAATTGCAATTCATCAGGTTCCTGAGCCATATCTTGTGCAGTTTTGGGAATACTCTGAATCCTTAAATACTTCATATGTATACACACACATGCATATACATACACACACACATACGCACATGCATGTACATACATACACACATACACACACATACATACATTGAGTACTCTGGACTTCACAGGAGTTGCCAAGAGGTCAATAAAATCCAACTTCAGCTTTATCACAATATAATATCCTCTCCCTTCGTTTATTATTTTTTTCTCTTAGAGAAAAAAATAATAGAATCAAAGTTCACATTTAATGGATTTAAATATAATGGAAGGAAAAAGTTGAATGAAAAAGTTATATATATATTTGCAAAATTCATCTAAATAGTATATATTATCTAAAATACAAACATAAACACAGTTGTATCATAAGCAGATTGCTATAGAGACAAAATCAGTAATATTTTGCATGTCTTAAGTCTTTGGGTATGGTTACTATACAAATAAGTCCCATTTATCATGACATGTTTATCAGAAACTTTTCTGGTGCTCTGTGACTTTCTGTTTGGCTTCATTCAAATTGGTATTCATTCTAAGAGATGTTTTTATGAACTAACTTCCCCATGCAATGCCACCTGACTTTGTGACTTGGAATCATTGAATCATAACTTAAGTCTCTTTGTGGTCCCAGAGAATGAAAGTAATCTGGCCATGAAATAAGGAAACCAGCATTTTCGTACCCTTATTTTTTTTTTACTGGGTTTCAAAATTTGATCTACCTCTTTCAACTTCTATAAAAATTAAAAATACACATATTCTTTAAGCCAGCAATTCCATATTTAGCAATTTATTCAAATATTATAATTACACATATGTCAAAATGTGTGTATGAGAATTTTTCATTACACATCATTATGGCAGCAAAGGGTTAAGATCAAACTAAATGCAAGGAGAAACTGGTTAAGTAGATTGCAGTCACCCAGAAAAAGAAAACAAGAAAGCAAAACTGAAAACTATACATTGTGACATAGAAATGGTTTAACATACACTATGAAGTGAAAAAGCAAGTTTTATCAAAATGACAATATTTAACATTTGACAATATTTATAAAATTCCTGGAAGAATATAGGAAGGTTTAATCCTGACTTTGTCTGGGGGTTGAGAGGATCTGGGCAGGTAGTGAGAAGGGAAATTTTACCTTTTTATCATTTTGTATTCTTCAAAAGACATGTTTTACTTTGAAAATTTTAATCTGAAAAGTCAGGCAACTTCAACTTGCTTGACACAGATGAACAAATATCTTTCAAACATTCTATTTCATTATACATTGTTTAATCTTACCTGCACTCTTGATAATTTGGTACTAAAATAGATAATGCTACACCAAAGAGGATTTAGTAGTCTTTAATAATTCCAGTGTTTCCAATTAACCCACTGTTTTCCAGTCAATTCTGACTCACAGTGACCCTATAGGACAGAGTAGGACTGCCTCTAGGTTTTCCAAGGCCTTAAATCTTTATGGAGGCAGACTGCCACATCTTTCTCCTGTGGAGCAGCTGGTGAGTTTGAACTGCTGACCTTTCACTTAGCACAAAAGTGCTTAACCACTGCGCCACAGCATATGGAATAATCTATTCGGCCTCTTGTTTTGTCTTCTTTTTTCATTCCAAATGTCCGTGCTTTTACTTCGTAGTAATTCAGAAAGAGTTTTGAATGTCCTGGATAAAAAATTCTCTCCATCAGACTCCTTATTACCCCAAGAGGAAAACACAAGCAGAATTATGATCAAAGGGAAGTCCAAATTCTTATTCTTTTACTACATTTTTTATAAATTCTCACCCTCCAATGGGAGGTCTTTCAATAAATATATCAGTTGCATTTAATTACTTCTGAACAACAACTAAAAGATATCATTTACATGATTTTCCTTTTCAACAAGCCAATAAGCCAAAAATGTGGGAAATTTATAAGCAACCTTCGAAACTATATGATTTACTGTTTGGGGCACTTGTTAAAACCTGTTGAGTCAATTCTGACTCATAGGGACCCTATAGGACAGAGTTTGGTTTCCAATGCTGAAATCTTCACAGAAGCAGACTGCCACATCTTTCTTCTTCAGAACAGGTGGTGGTTCCAACCATGGACCTTTAGATTAGCAGCTGAGCACTTAACCATTGTGCTACCAGAGCTCGTTCCTTGGGGCACAATGCCTAACAATAGTAATTTGAAACTTACAAATTGCTTTGATTCTGTGGAAAATATCTCATTGTTGAATCTCAGTTTTTGTATTCTGTAATAAATACACTATGCTATTTTCTTTACCTTGTTGATATTTTCTGATGACTCCTCAACTGAATTAAATTGAATTGAATTCCCTTCAATTCAGTGTTATCTCATTCAATTTTCACAGCAAGTGAATATGGCAGGTACTGTCATTCTGTAAAAAGGAACCCTGGTGGAGTAGTGTTTAAGTATTTGGCTGCTAACCAAAAGGTCAGCAGTTCGAATCCACCAGGCTCTTCTTGGAAATTTTATTCGGGCAGTTCTACTCTGTCCTATAGGATCGCTGAATCTGAATAGACTTGACAGCAACAGGTTTAGCGGCTCAGAGGTTAAGAGCTTGGTTGCTAACCTAAAGGCTGGGGATTCAAACCCACCAGCAGCTCCACAGGAGAAAGATGTATCATCTTGTTTCCATAAAGATTACAGCCTTGAAAACCATATGGGGCAGTTCTATTCTATTCTATGGAGTCACTATGAGTTGGAGTAGACTTAAAGGCAACCAGTATTATTCCTAAAAGTCCAAGAAGAAAACTGTGGCTCAGAAAGAATGAGTGACTTACGCCATGGGTCTAGTTTACTGACCTAACCCCCCTTTCATTCTAAAACTGTTTTTCCCTTCTTTGTTGATTTCATTTGTCATGAACATGAAAAATTTCACAACCTTGCTTGCTGAAAGTGAAAAGGACACGAAGCACTTACTAGTGAAGATCAAAGACCACAGCCTTCAGTACGGATTGCACCTCAACATAAAAAAAACAAAAATCCTCACACCTGGACCAATGAGCAACATCATGATAAATGGAGAGAAAATTGAAGTTGTCAAGGATTTAATTTTACTTGGATCCACAATCAACAGCCGTGGAAGCAGCAGTCAAGAAATCAACAGATGCATTGCACTGGGTAAATCTGCTGCAAAGGATCTCTTTAAAGTGTTGAAGAGCAAAGATGTCACCTTGAACACTAAGGTGTGCCTGACCCAAGCCATGGTATTTTCAATCACATCATATGCATGTGAAAGCTGGACAATGTATAAGGAAGACCGAAGAAGAATTGACGCCTTTGAATTGTGTTGGTGAAGAATACTGAATATCCCATGGACTGCCAAAAGAAAGAACAAATCTGTCTTAGAAGAACTACAACCAGAATGCTCCTTAGAAGCAAGGATGGTGAGATTGCATCTTACATACTTTGGATATGTTGTCAGGAGGGATCAGTCCCTGGAGAAGGACATCATGCTTGGCAAAGTCCAGTGTCAGCAGAAAAGAGAAAGACCCTTGATAAGGTGGGCTGACACAGTGGCTGCAACAATGATCTCAAGAATAACAACGATTATAAGGATGGCACAGGGCTGTACAGTGTTTTGTTCTGTTGTACATAGAGTCACCATGAATTGGAACCAACTCAACAGCACCTAACAACAACAACAAGCGCTTAACTGTTCATATACTTTTTCTGTAACCTAAGGACAGCTTGTGCTCACAGAAAAGATTATTTGGAGTTATTTTTGTTTTTCTTTAAATTAATATTTGACTTATTAACCTAAAAATGAGAAATTGTTTTCTCATAAAATCAAACTTAGCTTTTAAATTTGATTATACTATTGATATATCTGACAAACATTTATAATCACATTTCAATGAGTCTTTAAAATTTAACCACATTCTCAAAGTATTTTAAGCTTCATTATCAATTTAAGAAAATTAGGTTTTTTTCCCCCCCTCATATTCTTCTCTGGTCTGATAAATAATCAATATCCTCCCTTGAATCTAAACTATTATTTCTAAAAATAATTAAAATTACGCAATACTGTCTATATATTCAAAAATTTTCTTTCAAAGTAAATGTTACATCCTTAAATATACTCAAATTGGAATCGTAATCTGTTACTTTAATATGTTAATTTCCCATAAACATCATCAATATTCCAATAATACTCAAGGGAGAGAAAGGAGAAAGCTTATGGAGAGTCTTTTAGGAAAAGGAGTTTATTTTCTGCTCCTTTCTCCCCAAATTTCTTACACTCTGCAGAGTGTGGAGAAAATAATGCTTCTGGCAGGCCTGATGACCAAGCTAGGAAACCCGAGGGTCAGTGAAATCTAGAATCCTGCTGCTGGTTATAGTTTGACAAGCAACAGCACCTCACAAACATTAAGAAGTCAGTGGAATCTGTACAATGACAAATCTAAGGAGATGGTTGGGAGAGAATGTCCAGGGCTACCAATTCTCCCTCTACAGAAGGACAGGTTTTCTGTTTGGCAAAGAATAAGCTGCAGAAGTTAGCAGATATCACAGACTGATTTGGCTACCACCACCTTCTGACCCACAAAGAGCCCAAATGGTGGAGAAACAGAGCTTCATCAACAGAAGCTGTGGAATAGGCTTCATATAGGAAGGAAAAGAAACAGTGCCACTTATGTGAAATAGCTAGTCAAGTGACTAGGTGGGGCCTTCAGAACACCTGATACTGCCTCCTAGAGCCAGCTAAGGGAGCAAACTGCTAACAGAAAGAGAAGAGAGAGATCTGCAAAGGTGCTGACGGTTGGGAAGTAACAGCTTAGGATGAGAAGGAGCTCAGAGAGGGAAATGTGAACAGAAAAACAAAAAAGAATTTTATATATAAGAAACCTTATCATCTTAATAATTTTTCAAATAAATATTTAATTAGCATTGAGTATATTCCTATCCAGCAACCTCTCCTTGGAAACCCTATGGGACAATCCTACTCTGTCCTACAGGGTCTCCATGAGTCAGAATCAACTCAACTTGATGGCACACAACAACACCATATATATCTTATATTCATAACATGTAACAAAATGCCTACTAAGGGAACAAGAAATGGAACGCAAGATCCTTTGCATTATTATAGGAAAAAATACCATTGAGAAACTTACAGATGGTGGATAGTGAACTGCCTATGTTTCGCTTGTTATTAGAGAGATCTCTCCAGGCATGACCAATGGAGAAATAAAAATTGGCAAGAAAGAATTAACCTTTTCTGAGAGCTGGTCTGTGGTTTAAAGCATAAATATGTAAGAGAAGCTTAGAAAATCCTTTAAAAAACTCACACAGACTTAATTGTTGGTTAATTTCACATAAAAAATGTTTTAAATATTAATAATATTTCATGCAACAAAAGATGACTTACACATACAGAAGGGTTTTTAATAAATTAAAAGGTATCTTGCACTCAAAAAGTTGTTTATTCTAACTATATCCACCACACACACATACACACACACACACACACACACACACACACACACACACAGGCTTACATTCCTACATACTTAAGAAGCCCCATTCCCATTTGCCATTTTCAGCAGCTGGCTCATCAATTTCTACTTTCCTTCCATTTAAAAAAAAAAAAAACTCTTCCATGGAGATTTCCTTTTATATAATTGGAATTTCATAAAATAATCTTTCAACTTTTTAACTTTGCCACCTACTTTAAGTCCTAGTTTCCATGTAATTTAGCAACATAGTTATCTGGGTTTTAAGAATTTTTTTTTCAGAACCTTCCACATTCCCGAATTCTTTTTTTTTATCATCAAACTTTTTATTTCACTTCAGCTTTATAAAATTACTATTTTTGACAGTTGCATTCAAGCAAAATTCTTGTTATTCAGGGAATATAATACAGTGATATATTTCCAATATCTCCTTGATAAGGTAGTGAAGATAACTACTAACAGGGAAAAAGCTAATTTCTGGTCTAATTTGAACCAGATGCTACAAATTGTCTTCTACAACCACAACATCCATCTTGTCTACCACGGGATTCATTACTGCCTTGATTCAAGTCCCTCATTCTATTGACTTATTATTCTCTATCTATTTTGCTGGATTATTCAACCTTATTTTAAATACATTCTTTATCAATTTATGTAAATGGAGGCCTTGCTTGCTTTCAAAAGTTCAGTTGTGCTGGATCACTTGTTACCCTAGAAATGGCTTCTTTGTCTCTGTCCTCTGTCTTCTCTCTTCCCTCTTCCATCTCTCTGTCTCTCTTTTCTGATTTTGCTGCATCTGTGTTCTACATTTTCTGCCATATTTAGATGGCATGGCTTGTGTGAACATGTGTTCAAGAATTGTTGTAGGGAAGCTGTATTTCGGGGCTATATAATTCTTTTAGGAATTATCTCTCATCTCTTATTTTGGGTCAATACTGAAAGCAGATTCTCTAATGGTCCAAAACACAGGCATTTCTTAATGTCGAAACTAGTAACTATCAAGCTTTAAAACATTTCAAGGATGTTCCTACATAAAATTTTCCAAGATGTAATTTCATTTAAGGTAAAACTGTCCTGTCAGTGAACTGTAGCTGTGATTCCAAAACTTGGGTGGTCATAAGAGTAACTTTACATACATATGTATGGGTCCCAACATAAAACTAATTAATCATAATCTCTATGATGTGACTGGACTCTCCATTAAAAAAAAAAAAAGAAAGAAAGTCTCTAATTGATTCTCATAAATATCCAAGTCTGGAAGCCATTTGTCATGATATTGACATGGGATTGACTTATAGTTTGTTGTGTGTAAAACACATCTATAAGCTAGAATTTGGAGCCCTGGTGGCTCAGTAGTTAAACCATTTGACTGGTAACTGAAATGTCGGTAGTTTGAATCCACCAGCTGCTCCTTGGAAACTCTATGGGGCAGTTCTACCCCGCCCTATAGGGTAAGTATCAGAATCGACTGCACGGCAACAGATTAAGCCAGAAGTTAATGCTGTTTATAGAATATTGATTATGCTTCTCCTTTGTTATAACATCTCTCAAATTAGACTGTAAATGACTGAGTAAATATACAAAACAAAACAAAAAGCCGTTTGCCTGAGTTCATAGTGATCCGATAGGACAGAGTAGAACTGGACACTATTAGTAATAGCAGCCTTAGTCACATATCGGTATCAAAGACGCCTTCGACCAGGAGCTGCACCGCGGCATCCGGGACCGCCCAGAGTCACCACCAGGTAGCCAGAGGGGCCAGGGTGCACACCCTTAACGGGTTGGGTCTGGCCAAAGTCGTCAGCTTCCCCTCTGGGCTCTACACCGGTCTGGGCATTGAGGCGTCATTCCGGACACTGCGCGCGGCACGAAATCCTGACTCCGACTGTCGGCCTACAAAGGCCCTACTCACAAGAGAACGCAGACCAGACTGACAACCTCTGTGCAGCTCTGTGATCGAGTGATTGAATAGGCACAGTGTGCAGAAAGATGCCAAAGCCTAACAGAGATGAAGATCCGTGGACGGAACCACAGCCTGAAAGAGACCTTGCCCTCCAGGGATGGGACCAGAACTGTTGATAGATGCTGCTGCCTCTGCCCTGATAGAGCACTATTTGCCGGGAAGATCATGGATGAAAAGACAACCCTGCAGGTGTCAAATGCTCTGATTAAATGTATGAGCTGATTTAAAAAAAAAAAAAAAAGTCAGATGCTTTTTGCTTGAAAGAATAATTGAGGCCAGATTCTTCACTCAGTCCATTTCAAACCACATGTCTTAAGTACCCAAAGCTTCTCTGTATCCCTGAGTCTCTGGAAATGCCTTTAAGTATAAAAAAAAAAAAAAAAAAATTTTTTTTTTTTTTTTTTTATAGCTGATGAATTAAATTAGGGCTAGGGCCTGCTTTCTTACCTCACTCCTACAACATCCAGATAGGATTGCTTGTTGTGTTTTCCAATGCTTTCAACAGAACTAATACTCTCAGGATTTATTTAAACTTAAACATTGCTTATATTGACAACAAATCTTTTCCTAAGCACCTTATCCTGATAACTGAATGTTTTTTTTTTTTTTCCCTTTGGACTTTCTGTGTGCCTAGAACTGGAATGCTCATTGGGACTTTGACGTTTGACTCAGCTGTGGCTTTCAATTTTACTCCCTTGTAGTCACCCACTAGCTCACAAGGATTGGTTCTTTCCCAGCTGAGTTTGTACGTGCTTTGCCAATTTCTATCATCTCTTAAAAGCAAATGTTGATATGGTGACCCTAGCAAAAAAGACTTTGACAGAGGGCTTGGAAAGACATGACCCCTTAGATGTTCAGTCCTATTAATTTTTTGACATCAGTTCAATCATTTATAAAGCCATCTTTCAATATAGAAGTGATTCTCTTTCCATTTTGATAGGTCTCTTCAGAGTATCAACTTCCTAGGAGTTATTTCTAAAATTATGTTGCTAAGCAGCTGCTTCTTGGAAACCCTATGGGGCAATTCTACTCTGTCCTATAGAGTCGCTATGAGTCAGAATCGACTCAGTGGCAACTGGTTATTATTTTTATAAGCTTAAGTAAAACTGTAAATGAAATATTTCCTCTGTCTTCCAGATTGAAAATATTTCTCTGTTACATGTTTCTCTGTGTAATATTTCATAAAAACCAGTAAAATGGACTTGAAAACTTTTGGCAAAGGGTTTTTAGGTTTGAAAAACACATGACAATACCATCTCCTCAACTATACTAAAAATGAGAACTATATATACATGCACACACACATATAATCTCACACCATAATATATGTACATATTTCCCCTTGAGATTAAGGTGATGCTGAAGAGAACGGTACTTGAAATAGAAATTTGTCATTTTGTTTACTGCTATTATCACCAGTCAGAACCTCTCAGACAAATGCTCCTTATTTTTTTGACATCGTCATAGCAGCAGTAGTAAATGTATTATGGACTGATAGACCGAAGGATCCAAAGAGCTGATGGGTAAATAATTTTGCCAACTGAAGAAGAACCATCTCAAGTTTATTTATAAGCAACAGCAAAACAATAGTTATTTCAAAGGTTCTAGTACCTATGTCTTGGAAATGTTCATTTAGCTGGCTTGAACATAGATCTGTCTGCAAGATCATATTAGGCTCTGAGCTTATGAAACAAATAATTCTAAATATAATAATGAAAAGTATGGGGATACTAGAAAGATATTTCATTTAGTCATGCAAAAAGCACTGTGTATCGATGAGAAACAGAGAAATAGTAACTGGATGAATCTAATATATTCCATTGAAGGCAAAATAGAAGTTATAGAAATTGAGGCAAATGAACTCATTAATACTGGGGGAAGATCATATTTTCTGTGAAAGAATCTCTAGGGAATGTATAAACTGTAGTTGACTCTGCTGAAATTATTTTTAGGTAGATAATTATCTTGTAAGGTCCCTGTGAAGTTTAAATTCAATAATGGACATAAAAGCATTGGTAAATAGTAAGTCTTTGAAAAATATTAGTTATCCTTTGTTAGTAAAACATAATATGTTATATATGTATGATGTCTATTACTTTTCAAACCGTTTCCAAAATCTCATTTGAGACTCACAATGTTCATGTGAAATACATATAGCAGAGTTTATTGTTTTAAGATTCAAATCAGTTAAATATCACATCTGGTCAGAACTCAGGTATGCTGACTACAGATCTTATATCTCTTTCCCTTAACCACACTCTGTTTCTTTGGCTTGATGGTCACTGTCTTAGTTATCTAGTGCTGCTGTAAGAGAAATAACACATGTGGGTGGCTTTAACAAAGAGAAGTACATTCTCTCATAGTCTAGGAAGCTAGAAGTCCAGAGTCAGGGTGCCAGCTCCAAGGGAAGGCTTTCTCTCTCCATCAGCTCTGGAGGAAGGTCCTTGTTAACAACCTTCCCCTGGCTGAGGAGTTTTTCCATGCAGGAACCCTGGGTCCAAACTATGTGCTCTGCTCCTGGTGCTACTTTCTTGGTGGTATGAGGTCCCCGTATGGTAAGCATTCACATAAGACACAAGTATCTTTACTTCTTTGGCCCATTCAGAGAGGTCTGTCCATATATGTCTTCCATGTAAATCCTTGTGTCCAATTTTCCAATCATATTCCTTCCAAGTCCCTGACCATCCAGCCAAACCATTGGCCACAGCCCATGATTATTGCTCTAAGATAGGAAACAGGTAAACATAAATGTACATGTGAATAATTAATAAGGAAGGGATAGAAAGAGCAAAATAATTTCCCAGCAACTTTGCCTCTGGCTTTTCTGTGAATTGGAAAATAAGATAAACATGTCAAATATTCAGGTCTGATATTGCCTAAAGTGGAAATATTGGATTTACTAAATAGGAGGTTACTGTTGGTCTTCTTGAGAGTACATTTTGAAAGTGGTAATCAGAAGCCAAATGATTACGATTTAAAGAGCAAACAAGAGTTTAGAAAGCATCGACAGCAGCTATAGTCTTTCCAGAAGCTTACTGATTCAAAAAAAAAAAAAAAAATTAAAAAAAAAAATCTCTCTTAAGCTTCCTGGCATATATATAATTAATAGCATGGATTTTGTTATAATATCCAGATTGGCTATTTATAATTTTTTAACTTTTCATTTTTCATACTAAAGGGTATCATTATTTTTATTTCTCTGTGGAAGTTATTTTAAAAACTTATTCATTTTAATTAGGTTTTCTTTGTATACTGTAACCTTTTAGACCTGAGAAGACTGGAGAAGCAAAGTCTTAGAAGTATGGTATTATTTATAAATATATATTAGGTTCATTTTACCTTCAGTACTCTTCACTAAAAAATTCCGTCCTTGATTTAGTTTTCAATTCCTATTTGTATACTGAGGAGCCCTGATGGTGCAATGGTTAAGACTTAAGTCTGAAAGGTTGGAGGTTTGAACCCATGATCGGCACCTTGAGAAAAATGACCTGGCGGTCTGCTTTCATAAAGATTACAGTCTAGGAGACTATTTAATTTTACTTTGTTCTATAGGGTCACTATGAGTCAGAATCAACTCCACAGCAAACCACAACAACAATGGTATATCGGGTTAAGGTCATCGGAAACTAACTGAACAATGATTCAGATTCTATCTTATATAAGAATATTTTTGCTTTCCATAAATTAAGTACCATGTGTCCATGAACCATTTCTTAGTTGTGAAGATATTTCTGAATTTATCCCAAATAAAGAATAAAAACTTACTCCTCCACAAACACAAAATTGATCCCCATGCAAAATTAAGATTATAGAGGTAGTCTCATTTTCACAATCTCTATTCCTGAATATGATTCATAAAGCACCTTATGACAAAAAGGAACACAGGGCCCCAGAAGAAGAGAGTTAAAATCGGAAGTTGAGTTATTGGCCTTATACAAAATACTCAAGCTTAAAATTAATCACAGGCACCAACAATGTCCACCATAAAATCAAGCAAAATTAAAAAATAAAATAAAATAAAACCATGAACATATTTTTTTAAATATTATTAATGTTAAACTTTTCTTTATTTCCCATAAAATGCACTCCAACCAAGGAATACATAAAGTATACAAAACTGGCATAAACACATGAAAAAAAGGCACTATTTTTTATATTAATTTAAATATAGTTAACTATAACTGTATTTATTTACTAAATCAACAATAATTTTGTATAATCTATCTCCCAACAAAGTTTATTATAAATTACACATAAGCGAGTGTCATGGATTGAATTGTGTCCCCCCAAAAATGTGTCAACTTGATTAGGCCATGATTCCCAGTATTATGTGGTTGTCCTCCATTTTGTGACTGTAATTTTATGTTGAGAGGATTAGGTTGGGATTGTAACACCACTCTTACTCAGGTCACCTCCCTGATTCAAGGTAAAGGGAGTTTCCCTGGGGTGTGACCTGCACCACCTTTTATCTCTGAAGAGATAAAAGGAAAGGGAAGCAAGCAGAGACTGGGGGACCTCATACCACCAAGAAAGCAGTACCGGAAGCAGAGCACATATTTTGGATCTGGGGTCCCTGCACCTGAGAAGCTCCTGGACCAGGGAAAGATTGAGGACGAGGATCTTCTTTCAGAGCCAACAGAGAGAGAAAGCCTTCCCCTGGGGCTGACACCTTGAATTTGGGCTTTTAGCCTACTTTACTGTGAGGAAATAAATTTCTCTTTGTTAGAGCCATCCACTTGTGGTATTTCTGTTATGGCAGCAGTAGATGACTAAGACAGCAAGGTACATCTCTGTAATTTGCATAGGCTTTAGAAGTTATATAGGCCTTTAGGAAGAATTTCAGTGGTTGCTCTATTAAAGGGAAAAAAAAAAAAAGCAATAGTTAAAAAAAAAATTACAATAAAACTTAAGGAGATAATTTTTCAATTAAATATTCCTGAAGTGAAAGGAAGCATTCAAAACTATCCTAATGAACTTGTGCTCAATTCCTCCCTGTAATTCTCCTCTCTAGTTACACGAAAGAAATTTTATCTTTTGGCCAATTTTGGAAAAATAAAACCAGCAACATTGATATAAGCATTTAAGCAAAGCAACTACAAAAGGGACAGAAGGTAAAATTCAAAGCCACAAACACTATGATTTAAATAGATATATATATTTTATATATATATATGATTGTAATTCCCATATAAATCTTACCCCCACTCCACTGTAATCATCGCTATAGGCCATCTCTCTTCAGCACTGGTTATCTGTCACCAATTATGTAGCACTATGTCAAATTCTGTTAATGTATGTTTACCCCAAAACTATACATACTTTAATCGACCAAGAATCTTGGTTATCTAGTGCTGCTATAACAGAATACTACAAGTGGATGGCTTGTAACAACCAAATTTATTCTATCACCGTCTAGGAAGCTAGAAGTCCAAATTCAGGGTGCCAGCTCCAGGGGAAGGCTTTGGAGGAAAGTCTTTGTCATCAATTTCCCCTGGTAGAGAAGTTTCTCAGTGCAGGGACCTCAGGTCCAAAGAACACACTATCCTCCTGGCTCTAGCTTCTTGTTTGGTATGACTCCCCATGCCTTTCTGCTCACTTCTCTCATTTATATCTCAAAAGAGATTAGTTTAAGACACAACTTAATCTTGTAAATTGAGTCCTGCCTCATCAGCATAATTGCTGCTAATCCCATCTCATTAACATCAGTAAAAAAAAAAAAAAAAAACTGTTGTCATCAAGTCCGGCTCATAGTGACCCTATAGGACTCAGTAGAGCTGCCCCACAGAGTTTCGAAGGAGTGCCTGGTGGATTCAAACTGCCGACCTTTTGGTTAGCAGCTGTAGCACTTAACCACTATGCCACCAGGGTTTTCCATTAACATCCTAGAGATACGATTTACTAACACATAAGAAAATCATATTAGATGACAAAATAGTGACAATCACACAATACTGGGAATCATGGCCTAGCCAAATTGATGCATGTATTTTTGGGAGACACAATTCAAACTATGACAACAAGGATAAAGTTTTGTTTCCATTTTAAAAGCAAAAATATCTTTCATTTTCTTAATTTTAAAAATAATATGTGACCACTGAGGAAAATGAAAAACAGAAAAAAAAAATTTGTACATAATTCTATCATCAGATATTCCCTATTAATATCTTGGAATATTTCCTCCTTGTCAACTTCAAATAAATGGTTAAATACATGACAACAGTTTTAAAAACAGAGTACACAAGACTTAAAATGCAATTTTATACTCATGACGCAAAACTTCCACCTCCAGTTTTAGTCCCTACAGGAAATGAATTTTGGTTGTTGTGCCTTTCGAATACTCTTTGTACTAGATTCCTATGCTGTCATAATAAAGTAACACTCATTGGATGGCTTATGCCTTAGTCATCTACTGCTGCCATAACAGAAATACCACAAGTGGATGGCTTCAACAAAGAGAAATTTATTTCTTCACAGTAAAGTAGGCTAAAAGTCCAAATTCAGAGTGTCTGCTCCAGGGGAAGGCTTTCTCTCTCTGTCAGCCTGGAGGAAAGTCTTTCTCCTCAGTCTTCCCCTGGACACATCAAACTTCTCTGTGCAGGAAACCCAAGTCTAAAAGGTGCACTCTGCTTCCAGTGATTCTTTCTTGGTGGTATAAAGTCCCCAACTCTTTGCTTGCTTCCCTTTCCTTTTATCTCTTGAGAGACAAAAGGTGGTGTAGGCCATGCCCCAGGGAAACTCCCTTTATACTGGATCAGGGAGGTGACCTGAGTAAGGGTCGTATTACAATTCCACCCTAATCCTCTTAACATAAAATTACAATCACAAAATGGAGGAAAACCACACAATACTGGGAATTATGGCCTAACCAAGTTGACACATGTTTTTTGGGTGACACAATTCAATCCATGACAGTTTATAAGAACATAAATTTATTCTGATGGTTCTGGAGGCTAGAACTCTGAGTTCAGGGCATGGGTTGGGCCACTCTCTCTCTGTAGGCTCTAGAGGAATATTGTTCCAGTCTTTTCCAGTTTCTCATAGCCCAGGTGTTTCTTGGCTTTTCTTGGCTCTTAGATGCATCTTCACATGGCCATCGTCCCCCTGTGTCACTCTGTCTCTGCTACTTTTTATAAAAGGACAGCACTCAGATTGCATTAGGACCTACCTTACTCCAGTATGGTCTCATGTTAACTGAAACATCTTCAAAGATCCTATTTCCAAATAAGACGACTTCACAGGTACTAAGAATTAAGATTTCAATGAGGAATTAAAAAAGAAAGAAAAACAAACCCATTGCCATCTTGATTCTAACTCATAGCAACCCTGCAGGACAGATTAGAACTGCCCCATGGGGTTTCCAAAGTGTGGCTGGTGAATTTGAACAGCCGGCTCTTTGGTAAGCAGCTGAGCTTCTAACCACTGCACCACCAGGGCTACTCAATTAGGAATCAGAACATATCTTCTTTTGTGGACACACTGCAATTCATAACATTCTTATCTAAATGAGGACACTGGCAATTTTTACTTAATGACAAATTCTATTATTAATTGTTCTATTATTTTTAAATATTTAGACGAAGTTTTTAGATCCCACACTGGATAAAATATACTTGTAAATTATCTTCATATCAGTTCCTAAAAGCAACATCTTTGGGACAAAATGAATGCACATTGATTTTTGTATGAATTTGACTTTACGGAAGTTTGTGTGAATTTACACTTCTTACACAATACATGAGTGAGTCAGACCCATCTTACTTTGTCACTGTTATTATTTTAAGAATCACTTGCTAATTCTATAAGTAAAAGCTAATTTGGAGTGAAGTAAGTCAGGCATAAAAAAGACAGACATTCTATGATCTCGTTTTTAGGAAATATCTAAAATAGGCAAACGTACGGAGACAAATGTTTATTAGTGGTCACCAGTGACTGGGAAGTTATTGCTGAAGTTTGTGTTTGAGATGATGAAAAAGTTTTGGACATGGATAGTGGTAACAGTAGCACAGGTTGCTGGGTACTGCAAACAGTTAAGCGCTCCACTACTAGCAGAAAGGTTGGAGGTTCGAACATACCCAGAAGCGCATCAGAAGACAGGCCTGGCAATTTGTTTCCTAAAGGTGACAATCTCGAAAACTCTATAAAGCAGTTCTACTTTGCACATATCTGGCCACCATGAATTGGAATTGACTCAACAGCAACCAACAATGACAATAGTAGCACAACATAGTAAATGTAATTAATCTTACTGAATTACACCCTTCAAAATGGTAAACTTTTTGCTGTATGTATTTTACCACAAAAAATTTTTTTAGAGTTAATTCACTCACCTGTGTTCTTTTAAATTTAAATTGCCTTATTACTTATGAGACTGACTTTTTGCTGTTTTTGTTTTGCTTATCCACGACACCCCTCACATAATTATTGATGTATTATGCTGCTTCTCATTTATTCCTGTAAGCTTTGAAATAATAAATTTAAAAACCATTTCTACCACATTTTACTAGTATATATTTTTCATTTCATCTTATTTATTATGGTTTGCTACACAGAATTTTTGAAACTCTCATTAATCTCTCTTTCCCTTAATGGTTTGTTCCCTGACTGTTGAGCCAAAAAAGTCCTTATTCTCTGGAATCTATCCTCTTTCAGCCTATATGGTCATTCCACTGCAGTCATTCCAATATTGTATCTTTCCAATGCATCACACTTAGGCATATAAAAGGAATTGGTTGAAAGGAAAAACAGATAAATAGTCTTTCTAACATAATGAACCATTCATCCCAAATTACATAAGAATTTGGGGATAGAGGAAGAATGGGGTGGAAAATAATTTTTATTGTATTTCAAATGATCTATGACACACTCAGGAGTCCCTGGGTGGTACAAATGGATAATGCACTTGGCTGCTAAATGAAAGGTCGGCAGTTGAAGCCCATCCAGATATACTTTGGAAGAAATATGTGGCAATTTATTTGTGACAAATCATCACTGACATCCATGTGGAGCACAGTTCTAGTTTGATACATATGGGGTCTCCATGAGTCAGAATATGCTCAATGGCAACTGATAACTGATGACACACTTAGTAAAGATACTCTCTTCCTAGGTGTTGACATCCAGTTATATGATTCTAATGATCAAATCTAATAATGACAGATTTCAGAATTATATATCTAGCTCTAACCTCTCTACTGAACTTCAGATTCATATATCTGCCTCTTTGGCCTTGATGTCTAACCAGCACCTAGAGTTTAACATGATCAAAGTAGTATTCTCAATCCCCAACTCTCAAACCCATTTCTCTCCAAGATTTTTCATCTTAGAAAATGGTACACGCACACATAAAATTGCACAGTCAATAGAAATATCAGCCTTGATTCCTCACTTTCGCTGAGTCCCCACAACAAATCCACCAGTAAATCTTGTTTGGTGTACCACCGAAATAAATCATGAATGTGTCCAGTTGTTTCCATTTCCACATCTCAAAAACTATTTCACTTAGAAATCTGCAACAGCTTTTTCAGTCACCACCCTTCTTCTAATTTTGATCTCACAAAATCAATTCTCCACACAGCAACAAGGTGATCTTTTAAAAATGTAAATCAGATAATGTCACTCATTATCTTTAAACTCTCCAGTAGTTTTCCATTGAAATTAGAAAAAATATTACAATTTCTAAGCATGGCCTACAGAGTTCTGAATTGTCTCATCACTGTCTGTGACTTTATCTGTCACTTTTTTCCCCGTCTTTCACACTACTTCCACAACACAGACGTCCTTTTTTTCCTGTTCTTGAACATATACCTTTGACTGAAAAGTTTTGTCCTCAGGTCTTCCCATGCCTGGCTCCTTGATGGTATGCACCTCTTAGCTCATCCCTCATCTCTTCAGAAAGAATCTCCTTTTACCATCCAATATAAAGTAGCCTGCCCAAGTCACTCTCACACATAATCTCACCAATTATTTCCCTTCTAGCACTTATAATCAGATGCATTTATCTATTCATATTTTATAGTCCATTCCCACTATTAGAATGCAGTGTCTTTGTCTCATACAGTGTTTTATCTTCAGTATCTAGAACTGTGACAGGATGATAGTATTCTAAGTAAATTCTTATAAATTAATAAATGGATTTTTCTAAAAAGAATTGACCAAATCATTGATTTCTAGTAACAGAAGAACAAATGAATCATATTCATTTGACCAAGATGTGAAAATTGTGTCCTGTTACAGGGCCTGTTTTGTAAACAGATTGAATTATTTTACTAATGTGAGCAAAGAAGAATGATAATGTATTAAGTGGAAAGTTAGTGATAGATAAAGAAGGCAAGGGCTGGATGTGGACAGACGAAATCTTCAATAAAATGACAAAACTCGACAATTAGCTGGGAGTAAATTGAGAATACGTATAGATTGCCTCAGTTGTCTTGTGTGCAAAAGGGAACAACAGAGAATGAAGTAAAGTAGCTGGAAACTAAAGTAGGCATGGAAAAGAAAGGACAGATGACAGAGACTGAGTGGAGAAGTATAAATCACAGAAATTAAGCTAAAATTAAAGCAGAAATGCACTTAAGGCATATACATACCTGAACTATTTTGGCCAAAATGAACATGATGTCCCTTTTGATCAACTATGTGACACATTCAAAACCTAGATTCACTGAGGTATCAGAGAATCTTATAATGGAAAAGAAAACTATTTCTAGAATTCCATTTCTAGAAGTATTTTTGAAAAGAATTTTAAATGGTAATATTAATGATGGAGATGATATAAACTTAGATATACATAGATCTTTAAAGTTTTTCAACTGTCCCTGAAGACAAATACCCACGTTCATTGGTAGAGAATTTGTTTTTGCTAAAAATTATTCATTATGTTAAGAGAAAATTGGGGTGCCTCTATTTTATTATATTGATCATATTCTGACCTACTAGGCTAAAACAGAATGTCTGCTTCTTGCACATGACAAAGGAATTATTAAAATATCTGATAATGACCATTTTAACTCTTAATAAGTAATGTAATTTCCATGATAAACACATGACAAGTCCACTTATCCCATTATTCTTATAATATATATATATTGTAACAGAACGCTTAGGATTCTGGTTATTATACTCTATAATTTAGCTTTTCACAATCACCTTGAAAATATGTTACTTCAAACATATACAACATTCCATTTATAATCTTATAACTAGATTATTATAAACCTTAATCTGAATATTGTGTTTTTATCATTTTGTTACTTTTCACAAGACATAATGATATGAGCACAGACTAGAGTTTTTTTTACTTGAACTTTTTCATGTCAAGTCTCCCACTTGTATGGCTCAATTTTAAAGTGAAAGCAAAATTTCAAATTTAATGTAAAAAATTATTGTATTTCTTTTGGTCCATAATAATAGTTGTAATACACAATTCTATCATTCAACATATTACGTATTCATTTACTTTTATAGTTAAACCTCCTACCACTCAAGAGTACTTAACTACATATAATCAGTATCAAGCAGAGGTGTCCCTCAGTACAAAAATTATGCACACTAGGAAGCAGAGCAGCGCTCTAGGAAACTTCTACTCATCACAGTTGACAAGGACTCAGACAGCAGCTCAGAGAATACAAATACAATAAAATTCCCAGATAACACATTTACCTATTCCCTTGCCTACTCACTGCAAAGAAAATTTTGTTGTCGGAATCTGTATTCATTGCTAAGGATAGAAGAAATCTTCAAACAACTGAGGAAACAAACTTGAGCTATAAATATTGATAATTCAGACATTCATTTATAAATATGCATGGACAACTAACATTTCCAAAAGTTTGCAAAAAGAAACATATAAAATACATTTGGGAAACACAACTATTCATTTATTTAACAAATGTTTATTTACCATCTTTTATATGTGGAGCCATGGTGGCACAGTGGTTAAGAACTCTGTTACTAACCAAAAGGTCAGCAGTTCAAATCCACTGTTACGGAGCAGTTCTACTCTGTCCTATAGAGTCGCTATAAGCCAGAAACGATTTGATAGCAATGCGTTTATATACTGTTCAGCCACCATCTGAGACCCTGGGATAAGGAAATGAACCAGCTGATAAGGTTCCAGCCAGCAATGACCGCACAAGGAGAAAAGAGAGTTAATATGTGAAATAGAAAGCAAGTTTAGGTTTAATTTATAACATCATAAACATTCAGTTGGATTTTTTATTTTTATATAAAGTAAGACAGACTGCTTTGATGAAGAAGAAAACCAGGTACATGTTAAAGAAGGTGATTTTTAAAATATACATTAAAGGACCTAATAGCTAAACAGATATTACTAAACACACACACTCACACAAACAAGACAAGTGATTCTCACCAAATGTGACATAAAAAGACAAAAGATGATGATGATGATTATTTTGTTTACTTGTTTATTTTGGTGTTCTTAAAGGTGATTTTGTGTGTATTAGATATTATGTGTATTACTTGGCCAAAAACAAGCTATAAGAGAAGTGAAGTCTTAATAATTCATTATTGAAAGCTAAAAATAAAAGGCCATAAAACAAGTTGAAAATATAGAGAATGCTTGCTTATTTAAATAGTGCCAAATCATGTATTAAGTCATTAGATTGTTGCTGAAGAACATATGAACCAAAAAACCAAACCCATTGCCATCAAGTTGATTCTGACTCATAGTGATGCTGTAGGACAGAGTATAACTGCCCTATAGGGCTTCCAAGGAGCAACTGGTGGATTTGAACTGCCAACCTTTTGGTTAGCAGCTGAGCTCTTAACCTTTAGCTAAGGAAAATAGAAAGAGCCTGAGCCAGAAGATCAGCATCAAGCAGTGTTATTGAACTGGAAGTATTCGCATGGGGAAACTATCAAGAAAATATACAATGGGGTTGTCTGGCTATTTGTTCTTTTGGAAAGCTCATTAAAACTGAAGAACAGCTAGAGCAATCCCTAGAACAATATGTGTGTAATGAAAGTACACACCTGTTGTTCTCGTTATATGTGTGCTTCATAAATGCCTATGTATCTGCGTTTCTGGCTTACCCGACATCTTGTGAAATTATTTCAAATGGACAAATATGTAAAACATGAAGTTTTAAAAGTGACTCTACTCCACTGTATAAAACTAAAATGTAACAAAGTAAAATTTGTAATATTAAAATGAGTTGCAGAAAACTAAACTACATTAAGTCAAATTATGAGCACCTCTTCTATTTCTGTTTGCATTTATTGTCTAAATTATTTTTGGTGCTTACTCCAATTGTCCACCAATATGTCCTTGAGTAAATATAATATGCATAAAGAATAGGTTATCAGTGGAAAGAATAACCGTATTTAGGAAAAGCTGAGACACTTTAGAATATTAATTTGTAGATTTCATAACGTTGGGCATGATCAAATCTTCTGTGACAACTGACAGCCTGTCCTAATAAATGGTGCTGAATATGACATGACTATAAACGTGTATTTTCAACTGTCAAGAAAACAGTCATGTAACTGGAGGCCATCTATATGTCTAATTATCGAGTATAAATTTAATAACAGTAATGGAATCAGAGGTATTTATAATAAAATCTTCATCAACATACCTACATAGAAAAGAAATCTCTGAATCCATTTCCCCTTACTTGAGAGAAAATACTAGCAAATTTATATCTGGTCTCATACCTATAGCAGAATAGAAGCATCATCTTGGGGAAAAATACTACAGGTAGAAACTCCAAAAACATAATTTAATCTATGATACCTTAATATATATATATATATCAAAAATTGCTCAAGTTACCACTTCAGTTTTTCTAGTCAGATTCAGATTTTGGCTATGCCTACAAAAGCATAGGAAAAATAAAGAGAGAGAAGTCTGAACACATTATTGATTTAATTCAAATCAAGAAATAGCAAGTAAATGAAGCAAAATGTTTTCTTTATTGATTTTAATCAAAATTTTATTGGATAGTCTGTAATCTTACAAATTCATGAGAAAATAGTTTACATCACACTTTATACATTGCACCTTTTTCCCAAAATTATTCAACTGTAAATAGTCTCCTGTAGTTCCCACAAAATGATGATATTTTCTCCTGTTACCTTAAGCAAAATCTGTCGCTGACCAGTCACCTGGAAAATAGACTTGGTATTCTCTATCCTGGACAACCTTAAGTGGTATGAGTGCTGTCCCTCTAGATCATCTGTCCTGGTTCTAGACTGTACCTTATCTATCATCTTGCACTGTCCATCTTTGAAGGCATGCCCTACAGCAAAAAAAAAAAAAAACCCTATCAATTTCTATGTATTCAACCATTATTTGAACACCTATTATGAGTTTTGATTGTGGAATTTCTTCATACATACTGGAGAAGTATTACAATAATAATGAAGTTCTTGGTATTTAGCAATGCTTTAAAAAAGTAAAATAAGTTTAATATATTTAATTAAAAAAATGGTGTGATGGTTAATTTTATGTATCAATTTAGCTAGGCTATGGTTCCCAGTAGTTTGGCCAAACACTAGTCCAGTTGCTATTCTGTAATGTAAGGTAATGCAATCAATCAATCAATCATTTGAAAAGTGTTCCCTTAGGTTGTGTTCTGCCTCCAAGGTATAAATAGATGTAAATAGATATATTCTGTGCTCTCCCATCACCTGATTTACAAATCTTGGAACATAAGGCTGCAGAAATCCCCAGACTCCTACCTGACGTATGGATTTTGGACTTGCCTGGCCACCACAACCCTGGGAGCCAGCAAAAGTCTCCAGCCTGTCACCTGACTTAGGGATCTTAGACTTGTGAGCCCCACAATTGTGTGAGCCAATTCCTTCAAGTAAATCCCTCTCCCTCTCTATCTTTATATATGTCACTGATTGTTTCTCCAGAGAACTCTAACTGAGAAATGAAATCAATAAGAAATTTTGAGAAGTAGAAATACCCAAAAAAAAGTCTCTGATACATACATACAGATAGATAGATGGATGGATGGGTGGATGGGTGGATGGGTGGATGGGTGGATGGGTGGATGGGTGGATGGGTGGATGGATGGATGGGTGGATGGATGGATGGATAGATGATAGATAGTATTTTGGAAAAAAATCCTGCATTCTACCTCAAAACTTAAGAAAAATAAGTACATCAAATATTTTCTTTTTAGACCTAGTACTATGATGTGCTGGCATATGTAAAGAGGGGGGTGAGAAGATAAAACACTTCATGAGAATATGCAATTTTTAATTTATCAAGAGTATTCTATAGTAATGATACATCCATTTATACAGCAACACAGATGTTGCAAAGCCTTTTTATACTATTATCTAACTTAATGCATAGCAGATTTAGAAGTAGTTGGAATTCAATTAGGACAATAAAATTTCTTGTGAGAATAAAAAGTGAATAAAAAAGGATTGTTTATTATTTGGGGAATGTATTTGTTTGGCGTGATAAGCTTTAAAAATGTGAAAAAAGTAATGTGAAATGTCTTCATAGCAATACTCTATTGAACGAAGAAATCATTCTTTAATTAAGTCTAATCATCAGCAAAGGCAATATCTTCTTTGGATAAAGGTTTTAAAATGACATATCTCTTTAATTAAAGGTATATGAGTTTGTCATTTTTAACAAAAGTTAGTTAATGGCTTTGCAAAGAGGGTAAATGTTTTTTATAGAAATATTTACACACCATGAAATTAAAATGGTAGAACCATCTTAATGCCAAATAGTGACAAACAGATCATCAAATCCAATTTTCTTTATTCTGCCTTTCTTGCAGCACCAGGTTATTTTTCTGTATCATTATTTAATGAGATTTCAATTGCAACTGTAAATTTTGTTTTAATTAAAAAACAATGAACTTATCATCCAGAAAAGGATTAGACTATAAAGCTATATAGCCTTCTGATTTAAAGAACCAAAAATTAACATGTCAGGAAGACTTTATTCAGTTCATTCCAGTCAAACCAAGAATGAAAATGTTTCTAAATTTATATAATCTCATACTTTGTTAAATTTAAGATCATATATTTTCTAACAACTACTAATTTGTGTTTTTCAAGCTGTTAAGAGCATTTTGATTTTTCTTACTGTAAAACAGACAACAATCACTGAAAAAGGAAGAAAATTATAATAACATGTTCAGAAGAGTTGCTTTAACAATTGAATAGATTAAGAAATAAACCGATCTGTAAAATGTCAAATTTTAATCAGGCAGTGGGGATAACAATTATCCTAGCTAGTAGAATCATGCTAATTTTGCATTGTTTCCCACATAGATGCCTGTATATTCATCATGCTTTATGTGACACGTTCTCTAGTGATCCTTGCTAGAAGAGATAAGCTGTGTTGAGGACTCTTCTAGACACACTACAATATCCTTTTCTGAAATAAAATACTTTGAAACTTCTTGATAGAGAGGCCACATTGAGAGCTCATATGATCATTATTAATTTATATAGATACAAATATAAATTTAGATATAAAGATAAAAATAGTAACCCTCCATCTTATGAGAAATGGATTGATATCTTCCATGACTGACTAAATCATGAAAACTTGGGGAATATTAGGAAAATGTTGCATGCTCAAAGGCAAAAATATCCACAGCTTTTACAATTTTCAAATTCACAATTTCATTGATTAATAGTGGTCATGTACTCAGATGTGAACTAACAAAATATAAGTAGGTGGTATCCAATGATGCAAATGGTTAATAAACTTGGCTGCTAATCAAAAGATTGGATATTCACATCTACCTGGAGGTGCCTCAGAAGAAAGGCTTGGCAATCCACTTCAGAAAAAAATCAACCATTGAAAACCCTGTGAATCATAGTTCTACTCTGACACACATGGGGTTGCTATATCTGAACTGAATCGATGGCAACTGGTTAACTGATTATCCTACATTATTAAGCTGATCCTTTGGTAAAAATTGCAGTGTTTCCTGATTTAAATCTTTAAAAAAAATGCCACAGAAAGATTAAAATCTTTCTCCATTATATATTTGATTGACTTCTTACAATTCTGAAACAAAGAGAATTTTAAAAATATAACCTGACATATGTTTTCAAGAACATAAGTCATGGCTTCCAAGTACACATACTAAGAGTCTGCTCTTTTTCACTTATGCTACTCTCTATATATTCATGTAACTGAGTATAATTCACAATCAAGAGCTCACAATGTGGACTAATAATGGAGGCAGTAATTTCTTATTAAAGCTATTTCCAGTAATACAACGAAAATTGGATTAGTGAGATTAATTATACGAATAATTCAAATACATCCATTATGTTCTTGCATTTGCATTTAATGTTAATATGTTTTGGTGGGGTTCTTTGTATTTTTTTTTCAGTTCTGGGAGGGGCATTTGATGTTCAAATACAGACTACATAAAATATATGATAATAAGTGGTTTATTATTTTTTGGTTTCCCAATCAGAAAAGTTAGATTGGAAGTGTAATATCACGTGTTTTAAACCCTTACGCTGGAATTGTTTTTTATCCTGTTTGAATAAACGTCACAAGCTTCTTTACTATTGCTTTCACTGTTCACTATGTCTGTAAAAAAATTGTAAACAGGAAATAATTTGCCTCACCTTTTAATTATATCTATCCATTACTGCTCTTACTAGATTTACTCTAAGAGACCACCTACCAGCTACTAAGGGTACAATTTATGTGACCTGCAAATGGTCAGAGTCATCAAGATAAGTAAATAAACATGGAAAAGAAAAACCAAAGATTGTAGGTTGCAAAGTTAAAAGCTCTAGTAATTTGCAACATATTGCCTAGGATATAGAATTAAACATACCAGTTCAAAATATTAACAGTAATGTGCGGATGTGGCATTTTTAACTGACAAGACTTTAAAATATGTGATATGATATACTTTCGTGTTTTATGCATAAATTAAATTATACATTAAAATAAAAATATTTATTTCACCTTACTTGTACAAATATTGAATGATTATTATTGGCTTCATTATCCCTGCTTGCTGCCACCATTTGCTCATTTTCAGGTGATCCATACATTATCTTATTAGACAAAATTATGAGCTGGAATACTATATAATTATATATTGGGGACTTAAAGAGTCAAAATCAACCTTAAGCCTGTAAAACTTGACTGTAACCTATGAAAATGTCTTAGAGAAAGAGTGTTTTAATCATGTGCTAGCTGGGAGATGGTTTAGATGAGTCATGGAAAACCAAAGAGTCATAGAAGAAAATGTTAGCAATGCCCATTCTCTCAGTGTTCTTTAGAAAGGTGGCTCATCTTACATACCTGAAATATTTTGGCCCAGTTGTCAAGGACAGTTTTCATGTAAAGAAACATAGTAGATTGTAGACAAAGTATTTTCAGTCTCATTGACAAGACCATTCACAGAGTAAGATAGATGAATAAACTTATTTTAGCATTTTCTCTTTTTCACATTTGATTTTTTTTTACTAACGCTCAGATTTCTGATTTCATGCTTAAAATTTCATGATTATTACATAGTTCCCCAGGTAGTTTTTCTATACAAAAAAATATATATATTTGTCATCTGTTATGTTGATCCTGAATACTCCTGTTATTTAACAGACATTTCTCATTATAATTTAATAAGTCATATTACGACTCTATGGAGCCTTGGTGGCACAATGGTTAATTGCTTGGCTGCTAACCAAAAGGTTGGCAGTTTGAATCCCACCCAGCTGCTCTGAGGGAGAAAGACCTGGTGATCTGTGTCTATAAAGACTACAACCTAGAAAACCCTATGGGCAGTTCTACTCTGTTCTATATGTCACTATGAGTGGGAATTGATTTGACGGCATACAACAACAATATGATGACTCTGATTTCCCCTTCTTTCTTCCTGGAGCTAATATGAAGTTAGAAACATTTTCAAGCCTGTGAAAATTACAAATTTCATTGTTAATTTTAAACTGAATTTCATAAACTGAGTTTTTGAGTTTGCCACTGAGAAAAAGATTCAGTTCTACGTACTTAGAAATCAGGGTTCTGAGTCTGTAATTCTAAAAGTCAGTCTTTGGACTATGGAGAATTCACCACATAGTAAATGACACCAAAGAGGCTAGGGGGAAATAGGTTTTCCCAAGGATACTAAACATTAAAAAAAAAAAAAATAGGTTTTCCCAAGGATACTAGACATACCACAGAATATTCATTTTAAACCAAAACTATGACACCTGGAAATACAGCCAAATGACAGAGGAAGTAAGGACCGAAAGACTTTATTATCATGCACTATCACTCTTGTTTAACCTTTGGCTGGTAACTTTAGATACATTCAGAAGGACTTCATCTGCATAAGCTTTTAAATCTGATGACCCAAATCAGAAGAATGAAACTAGTTAATAACCTGTTGTTGTTTTTGTTGTTGTTAGGTGTCCTTCAGTTGGTTCCGACTCATAGTGATCATATACACAACAGAACGAAACACTCCTGGTCCTGCGCCATTCTTACAATCCTTGTTATGCTTGAGGCCATCACTGTGTCAATCCATTTTGTTGAAGGTCTTCCTCTTTTCTGATGACCCTGTACTTTCTCAAGCATGATGGCCTTCTCCAGGCATTGCTCCCTCCTGAAAACATGTTCAAAGTACATAAAACGCAGTCTTGCCATCCTCGCTTCTAAGGAGGATTCTGGTTGTACTTCTTCCAAGACAGATTTGTTCATTCTTTTGGCAGTCCATGGTATATTCACTATTCTTTGCTAACACCACAATTCAAAGACATCAATTCTTCTTTGGTCTTCCTTATTCATTGTCCAGCTTTCTCATGTGTATGATGCCATTGAAAATACCGTGGCCTGCCTAAAGCACACCTTAGTCTTCAAGGTGACATGTTTGCTTTTCAAAACTTTAAAGAGGTCCTTTGCCCAATGCAACTCATCTTTTGATTTCTTGCCTGCTGCTTCGATGGGTGTTGATTGTAGATCTAAGTAAAATGAAATCTTTGACAACTTCAATCTTTTCTCTGTTTATCATGATGTTGCTCACTGGTTCAGTTGTGAGGATTTTTATTTTCTTTCTATTGAGGGGTAATCCATACTGAAGGCTGTGATCTTTGATCTTCATCAGTAAGTGCTTCAAGTCCTCTTCACTTTCAGCAAGGAAAATTGTATCACCTGCATAATGCAGGTTGTTAATGAGTCTTCCTCCAATCCTGATGCTCTGTTCTTCTTCATATAGTCCATCTTCTCAGATTATTTGCTCAGCATACAGATTGAGTAGGTATGGTGAAAGAATACAACCCTGACGCACAACTTTCCTGACTTTAAACCCCTCATCATCCCCTTCTTCAGTTGGAACAACTGCCTCTTGATCCCTTTACAGTTTCCTCATGAGCACAATTAAGTGTTCTGGAATTCCCATTCTTCACAATGTTATCCATAATTTGTTATGATCCACACAGTCAAATGTCTTTGCACAGTCAATGAAACACAGGTATTCTCTGGTTTCAGTCAGGATCCATATGATATCAACAATGATATCCCTGGTTCCACATCCTCTTCTGAATCTGGCCTGAATTTCTGACAGTTCCCTGTCAATACACTGCTGCAGCCACTTTTCAATGACCTTCAGCAAAATTTTGCTTGCATGTGATATTAATTATATTCTTCAATAATACCCACATTCGGTTGGATCACCTTTCTTGGGAATAGGCATAAATATGGATCTCTTCCATTTGGTTGATCAGGAAGCTGTATTCCAAATCCTGTGGCATAGACAAGTGAACACTTCCCGTGCTGCATCCATTTGTTGAAACATCTCAATTGATATTCTGTCAATTCCTGGAGTTTTCAGTGCAGCTTGGACTTCTTCCTTCAGTACCATCGGTTCCTGATCATATGCTACCTCTTGAAATGGTTGAATATCAACTAATTCTTTTTGGTATAATGACTCTGTGTATTCCTTCCATCTTCTTTTGATGCTTCCTGCATCGTTCAATATTTTCCCCATAGAATCCTTCACTATTGCAACTTGAGGCTTGAATTTTTACTTCAGTTCTTTCAGCTTGAGAAACACTGAGTGTGTTCTTCCCTTTTGGTTTTCTATCTTCAGCTCTTTGCACGTCATTATAATACTTTGTCTTCTCCAGCCGCCCTTTGAAATCTTCTGTTCAGTTCTTTTAGTTCATCAATTCTTCCTTTTGCTTTGGCCGCTTGACATTCAAGAGCAAGTTTCAGAGTCTCCTCTGACATCCATCTTGGTCTTTCCTTTCTTTCCAGTCTTTTCAATGACCTCCTGCTTTCTTCATGTATGATGTCCTTGATGTCATTCCACAACTCGTCTGGTCTTTGGTCATTAGTGTTCAACGCCTCAAATCTATTCTTGAGATGGTCTCTAAATTCAGGTGAGATATACAGAAGGTTGTATTTTGGCTCTCGTGGATTTGTTCTTATTTTCTTCAATTTCAACTTAAACTTGCATATGATCAATGGATGGCCTCTTCCACAGTCGGCCCCTGGGTTTTTTCTGACTGATGATATTGAGATTTTCCATTTCTCTTTTTACACATGTAGTCAATTCATTCCCTGTGTATTCCATCTGGCGAGGCCCATGTGTATAGTCGCTGTTTATGTTGGTGAAAAAACTGTTCATAATGAAGTCTATCATTTGATCTCTGGCATTGTTTCTATCACCAAGACCATATTTTCCAACTACTGATCCTTATTCTTTTTTTCCAACTTTCAAATTTCAATCAAAATTTCAATCACCAGTAATTATCAATTCATCCTGGTTGCATGTTCGATCAATTTTAGACTTCAGAAGCTGACAAAAATCTTCAATTTCTTCATCTTTCGCCTTAGGGGTTGGTGCGTAAATTTGAATAATAGTTGTATTAACTCGTCTTCCTTGTAGGCGTATGGATATTATCCTACTGTTGTACTTTACGATAGATCTGGAAATGTTCTTTTTGACGATGAATGCAACACCATTCCTCTTCAAGTTGTCATTCCCGGCGTAGTAGACTATATATATGATTGCCTCATTCAAAATTTCCAAAACCAGTCCATTTCAGCTCATTAATGCCTAGGATATCAATGTTTATGTGTTCCATTTTATTTTTTACAGTATCCAATTTCCCTAGATTCATACTTCGTGCATTTCATGTTCCAATTATTAATGGATGTTTTCAGCTGCTTCTTCTCATTTTGAGTCATGCCACATCAGCAACTGTAGGTCCTGAAAGGTTTACTCCACCTGTGTCATTAAGGTCGGCTCTACTTTGAGGAGGCAGCTTTTCCCTAGTTGTCTTTTGAGTGTCTTCCAACCTGGAGGGCCTATCTTGTGGCACTATATCAGACAATGTTCTGATGCTGTTCATAAGATTTTCACTGGCTAATTCTTTTCAGAAGTAGACTGCCAGGTCCTTCTTCCTAGTCCGTCTTAGTCTGGAAGCTAAGCTGAAACCTTTCCTCCACGGGTGATGCTGCTGGTATCTGAATACTGGTGGCATAGCTTCCAGCGTCACAGCAACACCCAAGCTCCCACAGTATGAAAAACCGACAGACAAAAACTGACAGACAGCCTCCTGATGGCAAATAATGTGGTGTCCCTCTCTCTCCCCTACACATTGCCATTGCCTTTTAGCTAGAACTGACGTAGGCTAGATACATCACAAGGAGCCCTGGTGGCACAATGGTCAAGCACTCAGCTGTTAAGGGAAAGGTTGGAGGTTTGAAGCCACCAGCCACTCCACAGGAGAAAAGACCTGGATATCTGCTCCTGTAAAGATTACAGCATTACTGTATGGGTAATAGCCTTTAAAGATGAAGAAATACTTTTATTAACTCTGAACAATTTTTAGCCCAAAAGTAGCATTTTATTTTTAAATTATTGTAAATCTTCTCATATCCATTGCTTAAGAAGATACCTGGGTTTCTGTCCTTACAGAGTTACCAGCAGCTGGCTGGGCATAGTTAGGGAAGATTTTTTGCTACCTTCGCAAATGAGCAATTTGAAAATTTGGATCTAACTTCTCCATGGCATCTGATAAATATTTGTGAAATTAAATTACTGCATCATAAATTGTAGACCTCACATCTCTGCAAAATAGTAACATTAACAATTTTATTGGTTAAGTATAACTATGAATATAAATCTTCTCCTCTGAGAAAAATAATACTTTAAAATACAGCCCTGCTGTTTAAATTCACTTCTTTTTTTTCTATGAGTTGTTTTTGCAGAACTTTTTTTTTTTTCCCAAGAGCTGATTTCAAAATGGTATTTGCCCCATTCTTTGTCAGGACTGTATTGGTCTCCTACTATCTAGAAGTGGTTTTTAGAAACTCATTAGTGATAATAGAAGACAAAGTTCAGAGTTTAAGAGTCTGACATATACAAATCAGAGGTTATGTTGATGTTGCTAGTCCATAAATCAATCCAACATAATCAGTTGTCTAAAGTAATAATAAGGTATTTGACTAGATTTGTAGGCATGCTTTTACTCCAGCTCTTCTCAAAGACAAGTTAAGTGGCCTACAAAACAGTCCTTAATATAGCTCAGAAAAAAGGAAATAAATAAACCACCTCCAATTGTAAAGTGACAGAGGAAAAGGTCAACTAAAATGGAATTAAAAGTATCTGCCTATTTGAAGCAGCAGTCTTTTATTCCCATCTGTGGTGGATAAGCTTAAAGATTTTACAAGCTCAGACTTCTGAAAGTGATCAATCCTTAAGAAGCAGAATCATTAAAGGGTGTAGAGTTTGCAAGATCAGAGTAAGCTCAAATATGTTTGCCACTACTAATATCCTGAACTCTGGATGGGTCTGCATCAAAAAACAAATATACCAAAAAAAAAAAAAGGTCATTAAAAACAAACCCGCAACTAAGTAGCTCTCAGTGTTAAATTCCCAACATTGTGTTGGCACAATCACTAAGAACAGTAATATAATAATAATAATTAGTTTCAGAAGCATGTAGCTGAAAACACCTTTAAAAAAATCTCAAAACTTTATGGGCACAAAAATCATGTTATCTTTCTTCCTGTTCTCACTGTTGGTCCTGATGGCAAATCCTGGGTTATGCACTGGACTACTAACCTATTGGATGGTGGTTTGAACCCACCCAGAGATGCCTCAGAAGGCAGGCCTGGGGATCTGCTTCTGAAAGATCACAGCCTTGAAAACCCTATGGAGCAGTTCTACTCTGCACATATGGGTCACCATGGGTTAGAAATGACTGGGCAGCAACTAAGAACAACAATAACAATGGGAATTCTATAAAACTGGGTTTTCTTAACTGATTTCAGTGGAGGACTTGTCACAAAAATATTTTTTAAAAAAAGACTTTTCAAACCAATCTCTTCAAGAATCATTGCTACCTGCCTCCTCCCTGCCAAAAAAAAAAAAACTCTTGAAATTTATAACATTAACATATTACAGATTAGAGAGTCCTACACTAATATACCTTCCCCCCCCCAATTTCTCAAATGTATTTTACTGCAGAAACATTATTTTCATGAACACATATTGGTATCCACTGATACTATAATTTATAGTAATGCTAAAACTATAAAGGCCAACATCCAATAGATTGCTCCAAAACAAGAAATATTTGTACAGGTTTCCTTCTTGCTACTCTCACCTTCAATCTCTCTTACACCCAAAATAATATATAGCAATTTGGCACATTGAATCTGAGGAAATGAAGGCCACATTTAAAGGCAATGTAAAAATTTTGACATTTAGCTTATTTAAACTAAATGGAATCTAATCTAAATTAGTAAAAATCCGCACAACAAAGATGATTATTTTTTCAAAAAATATTTAAAATAATGCCCAATATATGTTTCATAACTAAATGTGATCAAGGGATGATTAAAATTTTAGTACCTCATCATTTTACGTATAATATCAATACAACACACCAAGGAAATCACCTATGTGATAAAGGTTAATTCTGCTATTTGGACTATTTGCCAAGACTCCCCTTTTGATTTTATATTCAGGGAAAGAAACAGATGACAGGCATTGCAATTAATTATTCCCTTACTACTGTGCTCTGGAGGAAAAATCAAATGCATTAGCTTTATAATATCTCACAGGGACAAGGCAAGGCAAGAAACACCTGTTTTTACATGCATATTTCATTATTTCTGGAATTTGAAATATACATTTTAAAACTAGTATACAAAAAGAAGTTGAAAATACATTTTTAAAGGGCAGTGCCAGCATTTGATGTCCTAAAACCATTAAAGCCTAAAGATTAAATATTGCTCCTGAAATCAGCCCAGATAAGAAGGGCCAGTTTGTATTTGGGTGTAAAGAAGATATTTAAATTATGCCAGTGATCAAGGATGAATAAAAAGTATGATTTTACAGACCATACCGAGTAATAAAGAATACACAGGACTATCAATTCACCATGAGTCGGGATCGACTTGATGGCACTGGGTTTTTGTCAATTCATGGAAGATCTTTTATTTAACCTTAAGAAACTATGAAGGAACTAACAAGATACACTCAGTGATATCACCTAAGAAGAATTTAGTTAAGAACCAAGAACATGCCATATTCTATTCCCTCTGGGCTTACTCAAGATCAAATCAATTCTATCTATACTGTATTCACATTCTTTCTATTTTATATAAAAATGTTGTCGTTAGGTGCCATTTAGTCGGTTTTGACTCATAGCGACCCTATGTACAACAGAACAAAACACTGCTGGGTCCTGCACCATCCTTAGAATGGTTGTTGCTGTTCGAGCCCATTTTTGCAGCCATTGTGTCAATCCATCTCATTAAGGGTCTCCCTCTTCTTTGCTGAGCCTTTAGTTTAATGAGCACGATATCCTTCTCAAGAACTGGTCCCTCCTGATAACACGTCCAAAGTAAGTGAGACGAAGTCTTGACATCCTGGCTTCTAAGGAGCATTCTGGCTGTACTTCTTATGAGACAGGTTTGGTCATTCTTCTGGCAATCCAAGTGTATTCAATATTCTTCACCGATACCATAATTCAAATGCATCATTCTTTTCCAGTGTTCCTTATTCATTGTCCAGCTTTCACACGCATATGAAGCAATTGAAAATATCATGGCCATTTTATACAAAAATAAAATTCATTTAAAGAGTTATTTCAAGAGATGACTATCAACAATTAAAATGCAATATCTCTATGAAACATGCTGACCAGTACCTGGATTGTCAGTATTTCTATCAAAGGCTTGAGTTAAAAAACAACAAAAAAGAAATATATTTGAAAGACATTTCTTATTGTTTATTCTCTATGCAAACAATTAATAATATGCACAGAATATAACAAGTTAATTTGTGATTAATTTTTAAATGAATTATTTTAAAATCTAGGGTACAAAAACATTTATTAATAAAGTAACCTCATAAATGCTATTAATTTACACCTCCACCATATGTAAACTAGTGTCAATACGTTTAACGTAGTTTCCTAGACCAACAGTATTAATAAATTACAGAGGTAAACATTCTTCAATAGTTTAATTACATATAATTGATGTCAATTAGTATCGCAAGCAAAGTGTAGTGAAAAAATTGTACAATTTGAAGGAAAATATCTATTGGAAGCATTTTAATTAATTCTATCATAAACTTCTAACTAGAGTGAAAGAAAAGTAAGATTACTTAGTATGAGACCTTCATTATACAAGTAAATGAATTGAGGCCTGAAGCCACTTTCCCCTTGTCTTAGAGGGGTTTACCTCTTTTAGTAATACATCAATCTGAAGGGTAGTTCAATACATAAATCCAGTTTACATTAATTATTATCAGCCTTTGGGTCATTATGAATGGCTGAACACTTTCAATTTTATTTAGTCACCTAGTTCCTTAAGAAATCACACTCAAAGGATCAATGTTGGTGCAATGCATTAGTTTTCAGTATCAATTGTATATTCCTATTCAAGTAATTAAACATTTGTATATTCTTAGTGATCTTTATATTTCACAGAATTGGCTTAAAGAAAATCAATATTATGAAAGACTTTTATGTATATGACTTCAAAGTAGTGGGTATTGGCTCGCTTGAAGAATATAATATTATTTCCATAACATTATTTTGCAGATGCAATCTGACTTGCTAAGAATAATTGCATCGATTAATCCCTTTTTCACCCTTCTTGAAGGACCATTGCCTCATTTTGCTTTTTCAATCTTCTGATAGCTCTTTGTGACTTTTAAAAAGAAATTACAACTGAGTAACGCCAGAATTAATCATATACAAGACCATGAATAGACATGAAATATAAAGAATAAAACTCAGTGAATAGTAATTTTAGAAAATAGGAAAAAATAAGATGCAATTATACCTGATTTTATTTTCAGGCCTATTTCATTCAGTGGCTCAATAGATGTATTGATTACTGCAGTTTTTCTGTATTCTTTTAAATGACCTTCAGCCATGCATCTACTTATACATCTTTTCTAACCTGTACTAGTTATTCAGGGCAGATGCTGGGTTAATACTGATGCTTAATAACTACGGGTTGCCATTTCAGTATTTTAAGATTAAGATATTTTCTTTATTCTTTCTATTTAAATCATCCAACATGATAGAGATATTTCCAGAGAATCAGGTTTGATGAAGTATTCTTAAATTTCCAGACCCTTTCAAATTGTAATTTTGTTTTGAATATTCCCTTAGCAGTTGAAAAATGTTAAGAAATTATATATGGTGAGAAATTTCAATGGTCATGCCCTTATAGCCAATAAAAGCAGATTCAGGAATTTTCTTGCCAGTCTTTTAAAATTAGCGTTTACCACACAAAGTATCTGCTTAGATAATATCTTTAGATTAGTTTTAAACATTATAGAAGACATTCATTTTAATATTGGTTTTTGAGCTAACGTATTCACCTTTCTACCTTCCAAGTCCTTTTGAATCTTCAAAATTTAAGAAGAGCAAAAAAAAAAAAAAAAATTTGTTCTTCAAATCATATCATTAAAAACAACTAAAAGACTTATTACAGATTGGCAGGAAATATTTTCAAAACATTTATCTGATAAAGATTTCGTATCCAGAATATATAAAGAGCTCTTATGCCTAAACAAGAAGAGACAAAAATAACCTAATTCAAAAAATAGGTACCCTATCTGAATAAGCAAAGATATGCAAATGTCCTATAAGTACATGAAAAATTATTCAATATCATTAGTAATTAGATAAATGCAAATTAAGCCACAATAAGACCCTACTACACAACCACTAGAATGTCTAAAATTAAAAAAAAAACCTTACTTCACCAAGTGTTGGTGATAATATAGAATCCTTATTTCGATCCTGCCAGAAGAATGAACAAATCCGTTTTGAAGAAGTACAGCCAGAATGCTCCTTAGAAGCAAGGATACTTTGGACATGTTATCAGGAGGGACCAGTCCCTGGAGAAAGACATTATGCTTGATAAAGAAGAGGGTCAGCCAAAAAGAGGAAGACCCTCAACGAGATGGACTGACACAGCGGCTGCAACAATAGGCTCAAGCATAACAAGGATAATGAGGATGGTGCAGGACAGGACAATGCTTTGTTCTATCGTACAATGTTTTGTTCTATTGTATTCTAGTGACCCTACCTGGGTCACTATACAAGTAGGAATTAACAGCACCTAACGACAACAACAGTCACTTAGAACACACTTTGATGGTTTCTCAAAATGTTAAACATATACCTATCGTGTGACCCAAAAACCTCACCTTTAGGTATTTAACCAAGAGAAATAAAAATACGTATCACACAAAGACTTGAAAAAATGTTGATAGCAATATTATTAATAATAGTCTAAAAGTGGAAACAATTCAAATTTTCATCAACTGGTGAGTGGGTAAACAAAAATCTGAGGCTTTCCTACAATATAATACACCCACCAATAAAAAGGGACAAGGTATTGTATCGAATAGCCATGATACAATCAAAACTCATCTGTGAAAATCAAAACGTACGTGAGAAAAGACAACTGACTCCAACACTGAGATAAATCAGATATTGAAATATCTGCAAATGTTTTAAGCAGCCATCATAAAAATTACTCAACAAATAATTACAAATTCTCTTGAAATAAATTAAAAAATGATAATCTTTAAACCTTAAAGTAAAAATATCCTCTGAAGTCCTCTGAAGATTGAAGTTGTCACGGATTTCATTTTACTTGGATCCGCAATCAACATCCATGGAAGCAGCGGTCAAGAAATCAAAAGACACATTGCATTGGGCAAATCTGCTGCAAAAGAACTCTTTGAAGTGTTGAAAAGCAAAGATGTCACCTTGAAGACTAAGGTGCACATGACCCAAGCCATAGTGTTTTCAATCGTCTCCTATGCATGTGAAAGCAGGACAATGAATAAGGAAGACTGAATAAGAATTGATGTCTTTGAACTGTGGTGTTAGCGAAGAATATTGAATATGGCATGGACTGCCAAAAGAACAAACAAATCTGTCCTGGAAGAAGTACAACCAGAATGCTCCTTAGAAGCAAGGATGGTGAGACTTTATCAGAAGGGATCAGTCTCTGGAGAAGGTACAGGGTCAGTGAAAAAGAGGAAGACCCTCAATAAGATGGATTAATACACTAGCCACAACAATGGGCTCAAGCATAGCAAATATTGTGAGGATGGCACAGACATGGGCAGTGTTTCATTCTGTTGTACATCAGATTGCTGAGAGTGGGACCTGACTTGATGACACCAAACAACGGCAACGAAGTCTTCTTAAAACCAAACAATAGTTTAGCTTAACTAGTAAACAGTGTCTGCCTTCAGTACTATGCTTTTTTAAGAACTATCTATATGCGGTCAAATTAACAACAGCAATTCAAAAGATTCTGTAGGAACCTTAGGGAGCAGTGAGTTTATATTAATGGGGGAAAACAACTCAGGAAGAGAGTGAGATTGGTTGTATAACTTGAAGAATGTACTAATGCCACTGAATTGTACATGAAGAAACTGTTGAGTTGGTGTATGTTTTGTTGTGTATATTCTCAACAACACAATAAAAAAAAAAAATGAGAAACTCCAGGCAAGAAGTAGAAAATATTACAAAGAATATAAACTTTAGAACTGAATACACTGTATATTGGAGATGACAAAGTATAGACTCAGAAAAATTAAGGATGGGTCAATAGAATTTAGCCAATCTGATCTACACAGAGAAAACTTATTGGAGAAAAAAATGAACAAAGCCTTGAGACCTATGAGACAATAATAAAAGGTGCAACATTTGTATCATCAGGGTCCCAGAAGGAGATAAAAAGTTAGGTTGGGCTGAAAGTGTATTTAAATAATGTTTGCAAACTTCCTAAATATGACAAAAAAATAACCACACAGATTGAAGAAGCTGGACAAATTTCAAGTAGGATAAACCCAAAGAAAACCATGTCAACACACATCATAAATAAATCTCAGAAAACTAAATAAATACATATTTTTGAAACAGCTCTAGAGAAATGGCACATTACTCATAAGGGAACAACAACTTGAATGACAGATTTCTCATCTAAAACCATGGAGGCCAGAGGAGGAGCCAACATGGCAATACACACAGAAGCACCACACCATCCCTCCACAGTGAAAAAAAAAAATGAAGATCTGAAAAACTAAGTAAAACAGAGACAAATGGGAATCCTGGAACCCAAAGTGTCATATGAAGAGATAAAGAACTCAGTCAAGCACTGAATGGAATAAGACACTGACAGAGAAGAGAGAGCAAGGAAAGACACTAGCAGAGGTCCCCTATCAGTTAATGCAGCATGAATTCACCATCTTGGACTCCTGTTGGAGGTAGGTGAACAGGGAGTACAGGAAAGCAGCTTCACAGAGCTCCCAGCAGGAGACAGAGCACGTGGTAACTAGCGATACACATTCCCCCCCCCACCCTTCTTTCCCCTGCTTACCTCCACTGCCTCTCAGCAGGCCCAGCAACCATGGCCCAGGAGGCACCAGCTCTGTACCACGTAGATTCGCCCCACCCAAAACAGCCACCTCCTTCAGTGCCATTTCTTTGTTGCTGATGTTGCTTTTTTCAGCTTCTTTTTGGTTTCTTCCCTGCCTTTCATCTCCTCCTCTGCCTTTCTCTTGAACACCTGGCTCTGTATGCCATCTTTGCTTCTTTTTGACAGTCTGTGAAGCACTGCTCAGTCAGGGAAGTGGTTCCTCGGTCCGTGATGCCAACCTGGTGGGATCCCTGGGGCCTTTTCCGTTTGTTTTCTTTTTCTTTTCTTCATTTCTCAGATACTCTTCTCTCTCTACTTACCTGCTTTTCCTGTCTCATGAATACCTGGCACTGTAAGCCATCTCTATCCCTTCTAACCAGGCTGTACTAAGTGGCTTAGGAGCCACTTTTCCAGTCTGTTAAGCTGTGCCAGTGGGATCCCTGTGGGCATTTCTATTTTTCTCTATATTATTTCTTTTTTCCTTTTTGTCTTTCATCATTTCACAGTTTCTCATTTCTCTCTACTTACCTTCTTTTCCTGTCTCCTGAATACCTGGTGCTGTGTGCTATCACTGCCCCTTCTAGCTGGGCTGTAGTACACAGCTTGGGAGGCACTTCTCTGGTCTGCACAGCCATGCTGGTGGAATCCCTGGGGCCTTTCTTTTTATTTATTTTCTCTTTTTATTTTTCTTCATTTCTGTTTCTCAGCTCTCTCTACTTTCCTTCTTTTCCTGTCTCCTGAATACCTGGCACTGTGTGCCACCTCCATTCCTTCTAGATTGTCCGTGCCTGGCGTGGGAGCCACTTCCCTGGTTGTTGGTGGGGTATTTAAAATTTTTTTTTTTCTCTTCTTCCTTTTTCCTTTTCCTCATTTCTCAGTTTCTCATCTCTGCTCTCCAGTGGCAGACTCCCTCAGCACTTTTTTTGGTCCCTGTTTCTCTCTTCTCTATCTCTTCTTTCCCATACCCATCTTAGCTCCACACATCACAACCTCCAAAATCCTTCTGCCTACTTGCACAAGGCACTGAACATTGTACCCTAGAGCAGCACAGTACGCCCTACCAGAACCTGCTCTGCACTGACCCCTGGCCCACTCTTGGGGCCCCAGTGTGTGATACAAACAACCTATCCCAGACCCTCCCTTTCAGCTGGACCTACCCCACTGTACTGTAGCTGAGTGACTGGCTCTACCCATTGGACAGGGAGGTGAAAAGTATTGTGCCCACAGGAGCAAATAACAAAGAAAGCACAGACCACCTGTTCAGACATAACCAAATAAAACAAAAAAGCAGAACAAGAGAAACAAATCTACAATCAATAAAAGAAGAAAATAACTACTGAATGCCCTAAAGACAGCAGAAAATATCAAAACATATGAAAAGGCAGGACATTATGGTTCCAGCAGGCTTCTAAAGTAAAACACCAGATGACTTTCCAGTAGAAGAAAAGGCACCGGAACTACCTGATAGGGTATTCAAAACTCTAATACCCAGAGCTATCCACGAGTGGAAGCAAAAAGCAGGGCAAAAATGAGGAAAAAATAGACAAATTCACGAAAAAGGTAGACAAATTCATAGAAAACACAGACAAAATAATGGAAGAATTCAGGAAAATAATACAGAAACAAAATGTCAAAATAAGTTCACAACTAGAAATCATACAAAAACAGAAATTAGAAATTCAAAAGATAAACTAATAAGATTTCAGAAATGGACAGTATCATAAAAGGTCTAAGGAGCAGGTTTGAAATTATGGCAGACAGGATCAGCAAAATTGGAGACAAGTATCTGGATACTACTTAGTTTGAGGAAAGATCAGAAAAAAAAGGAAGATGAAGGAACCCTGAGAATGATGTGGGCTACAATCAAAAGCAAAAATTTGCAAGTAATCAGAGTTCCAGAACAGGGGGAGCAAATGGAAAAAACAGAGATTCATTGAAGAATTGTTGACAGAAAACTTCCCTAATATCATGAAAGATGAAAAGCTGACCATCCAAGAAGCTAAACGAACCCCATATAGGATAGATGCCAGAAGAAAATCACCAAGGCAAATCATAATCACACTCCCTAAAAGCAAAGACAAAGAAAGAATTCTGAGAGCAGTGCAAGAACAACAAAAAGTCACATAAGAGGGGAAACAGTAAGACTAAACCCCGATTACTTGATGGAAACCATGCAGGCAAGAAGGCAATGGGATGACATATATAAAACCTTGAAAGAAAAAAACTGTCAACCAAGGATAATATGTCCTGCAAAACTTTTGTTCTAATATGATGGTGATATTAGGACATTTCCAGATAAATTAGGGGAATATATAAAAAACAAACCAAACTTACAAGAATTATTGAAGGTAGTCCTTCAAGTTGAGAACAAACAACATCAGACAACAGCCTGAATCTAGGACACAAGATTGCACCAGCCAGATACCAACCCAGGAAATGAACTGTCAAGGACTATTCAAAACCAAAAGATTTACAACAGGCAACCAGAGAGGTTAATCTGTGAATGACAAAAACATCAGAACAATAAAAGCAGGAATAAACCATGTAGGTATAGAACTTCCTAAAAGAGAGGAAGGCAAGAAGATACCAAGTAATAATAGGCTGGTTCAAACCTAGGAAAATAAAGATAAATTTTAAGGTAAACACAAAAAAGTTAACAAACCCACTCATCAAAATAAAGAAAAACATAAAGTCTCAGTAAACACAAAATCTGCAAAAACAAAAGAAATGAAAAAAAAAAAATCCACAGACAAAAAGGAATTCATCCCAGGAGAGTAAGTGGAACAAAGAAAATGTCAGCACCACAGAAAAACAGGTACCACAAAGTGACAGAAATAAACTCACACATATCAATAATGACACTGAATGTAAAAGGCCTAAATGCACCCATGAAGAGACAGAGTGACAGAATGGGTTAAAAAGAAAGAAAGAAAGAAAAAGGGATCCATCAATATGCTGTCCACAAGAGACTCATCATAGAAATAAAGTTGTAAATTTACTGAAAATCAAAGTATGGAAAAAAATACATCAAGCAAACTGCTACCAAAAAAGAACAGTAGTGGCATTACAAATCTCATATAAAATAGGCTTTAAAACAAAATCCACCATAAAAGACAAAGAAGGGCACTATATAATGATTAAAAGGACAATCCATGTTGAAGACATAACTATAATAAATGTCTACACAAACAATGACAAAGCTCCAAAATACATAACACAAACTCAGCACTGAAAAGAGAAACTGAAAGTTCCACGATAATAGTAGGAAACTTCAACACGCCACTCTCAGTAAAGGACAGAACATCTGGAAAGAAACTTGACAAATACACAGAAGATCTGAAGTCCACAAGCAGCCAACTTGAACTCAAAGACCTATATAGAACACTGCATCCAACAGCTGCAAAATACGTATTCTTTTCCAACGCACATGGAACGTTCTCCAGAATAGACCACATCTCGGGCCAAAAGCAACACTCGACAAAATCCAAAACATTGAGATAATACAAAGTATCCTCTCTGACCACACCACCATCAAAACAGAAATTAACAACATGAAGAGGAAGGAAAAAAAAAAAAAATACATGGAAACTGAAAAACACCCTGTTTAAAAACCACTGGGTAATAGAAAAAATCAGAGATGGAATCAAAAAATTCCTAGAATGAAAACACACCATACCAAAACCTTTGGGATACAGCAAAGACAGTGCTCAGAGGTCAATTTATAGCAAGGAAGAGTGTTGACATGTCATGGGGTTGTTAACCAATGTCATAAAATGATATGTGTACTAAATTTTTAATAAGAAGCTAGTTTGTTCTGTAAACCTTCATCCAAAATACAATAAATAAATAATAAAATAAAATCATGGAGGCAAGGAGAAAGCAGCACACAACTTTTCTTAAGTGCTGAAAGAAGTAAAAAAAAAAAAAAGGTCAACAGTGAATTCTTTATATGGTAAAACTACCTTCAAAAATGAAGGTAAAAATAAAGACATTTTCAGACAAAGAAAATCCATAGGAAATGTTGCTAGCACAACAACGTTAAATATTAAGGGCTGAGGAAATCAAAGCTTGTTAATACTTGTGATAGTTTTCTAAATTAAGCCCTTTTCATTTTGATATTTTGGTGCTTATATTGATTAACTCAATGTCTACTCCCTAATCTAAAATATATCTGTCAATATGCTCCACCCACACATACTGTATAAGTTTCCTAGGACTTAAAGTAACAAATCGCCACAAAATTTTATAGCTTACAACAACATAAATTTATTGTCTGACAATTCCGTAGGCTAGAAGTCCAAAATCAAATTATTGGCAAGGCTACGTACACACTTTCTGAAGGCTCTAGAGGAAGATCATTCCTAGTCTATTCCAGCATCTGGAGATTCTTAGCAATCCTTGGCATTCCTTGGCTGGTAGATGCGTTAATACATTCTCTGCCACCATAGTCACATCACTGTCATTCTTCTGTGTTGCTTTGTTTCTGTGTCTCTTCCCCTCCTTTTATAAGAACACCATTCATATTGCATTAGAATCCACCCTATGACCTCGTATTAATTTCACTGATAACATTTCAGATGTTCTTTCTCCACACCAGGCCACATTCAGAGGTTCCAGGGATTAGGATTTTAACATATTTTTGGATAGGCACGATTCAATCCTTAAGACACACATTCAACCTTTGTGAGGGTGTATTCCAATAAAAAGGATGGAAATTAAGAAAAAGTGAAATTAATTTAGAGATACAATGAAAACAAATCCCAACAACAAGCCTAGAAAAACAATTATATCAGATTAAAGCAGAATATTGAGGAGCTTCAAGGAAAAAAAAAAAAAAACTTGAAAAATAGAAAAGAAATTTCAAGCAATACAAGGAATGTGTAAGACAGTGGAATGTATTTCTATATGTTTAAAATAGCATATGTTTCTTTTCTTGGAAACGAAAAGAGACAGTATGAACTTCCAGGGATGAAGCAGAAGAGAGGACACACACAAAATTAAACAAATTAAAATATGTCCTGCTTTTGAACAGTATATCCAGTTTAAGGAAATAAAATTTTTTTAATAATTTTTATTGTACTTTAAGTGAAAGTTTACAAATCAAGTCAGTCTCTCACACAAAAACCCATATGCACTTGTTACACACTCCCAATTACTCTTCTCCTAATGAGACAGTCCACTCTCTCCTTCCACTCCCTCTTTTCGTGTCCATTTCGCCAGCTTCTAATTCCCTCCACCCTCTCATCTCCCATCCAGGCAGGAGATCCCAACATAGTCTCAACTGTCCACCTGATCCAAGAAGCTCACTCCTCACCAGCACCCCTCTCCAACCCATTGTCCAGTCCAATCCATGTCTGAAGAGTTGGCTTCAGGAATGGTTCCTATCCTGGGCCAACAGAAGGTCTGGGGGTCATGACCACCAGGGTCCTTCTAGTCTCAGTCAGACCATTAAGTCTGGTCTCATGAGAATTTGGGGTCTGCATCCCGCTGCTGTCCTGCTCCCTCAGGGTTTCTCTGTTGTGTTCCCTGTCAGGGCAGCCATCAGTTGTAGCAGGGCACCATCCAGTTCTTCTGGTCTCAGGATGATGTAGTCTCTGGTTCACGTGGCCCTTTCTGTCTCTTGGGCTCCTAATCACCTTGTGTCCTTGGTGTTCTTCATTCTCCTTTGATCCAGGTGGGTTGAGACCAATTGATGCATCTTAGATGGCTGATTGCTAGCATTTAAGACCCCAGACGCCACTCTTCAAAGAGGGATGCAGAATGTTTTCTTAACGGATTTTATTATGCCATTTGACTTAGATGTCCCCTGAAACCATGGTCTCCAGACCCCTGCCCCTGTTACGCTGGCCTTTGAAGCATTCAATTTATTCAGGAAACTTCTTTGCTTTTGGTTTAGTCCAATTGTGCTGACCTCCCCTGTATTGTGTGCTGTCTTTCCCTTCACCTAAAGTAGTTCTTATCTACTATCTAATTAGCGAATACCCCTCTCCAACCCTCCCTCCCTCCCCCCTCTCATAACAGTGACAGAATGTTTTCTTCTCAGTTTAAACTATTTCTCAAGGTCTTATAATAGTGATCTTATACAATATTTGTCCTTTTGCAACTGACTACTTTCACTCAGCAAAATGCCTTCCAGGTTCCTCCATGTTATGAAATGTTTCACAGATTCCTCAATGTTCTTTATCGATGTGTAGTATTCCATTGTGTGAATATACCATAATCTATTTATCCATTCATCGGTTGATGGACACCTTGGTTGCTTCCATCTTTTTGCTATTGTAAACAGTGCTGCAGTAAACATGGGTGTGCACATATCTGTTTGTGTAAAGGCTCTTATTTCTCTTGGATATATTCCAAGGAGTGGGACTGCTGGATCATATGATAGTTCTATTTCTAGCTTTTTAAGGAAGCACCCGGTCTATTTCCAAAGTGGTTGTACCATTTGACATTCCCACCAGCAGTGTAGAAGTGTTCCAATCTCTCCACAGCCTCTCCAACATTTATTATTTTGTGTTTTTTGGATTAATGCCAGCCTTGTTGGAGTGAGATGAAATCTCATTGAAGTTTTGGTCTGCATTTTTCTAATGGCTAACGATCGTGAACATTTCCTCATATATCTGTTAGCTACCTGAATGTCTTCTTTAGTGAAGTGTCTATTCATATCTTTTGCCCATTTTTTAATTGGGTTATTTGTCTTTTTGCAGTTGAGTTTTTGCAGAATCATGTAGATTTTAGAGATGATCAGAAATGTCATAGCTAAAAACTTTTCCCCAGTCTGTAGGTAGTCTTTTTACTCTTTTGGTGAAGTCTTTAGATGAGCATAAGTGTTTGATTTTTAGGAGCTCCCAGTTATCTAGTTTTTCTTCTACGTTCTTTATACTGTTTTGTATACTTTTTATGCAATGTATTAGGGCTCCTAACGTTCTCCCTGTTTTTTCTTCCATGATCTTTATCGTTTTAGATTTTATATTTAGGTCTTTGATCCATTTTGAGTTAGTTTTTGTGCATGGAGTTAGGTATGGGTCTTGTTTCATTTTTTTGCAGATGGATATCCAGTTATGCCAGGACCATTTGTTAAAGAGACTGTCTTTTCCCATTTAACTGTTTTGGGGCCTTTGTCAAATATCAACTGCTCATATGTGGAAGAATTTATGTCTGGGTTCTCAATTCTGTTCCATTGGTCCATGTATCTGTTGTTGTACCAGTACTAGGCTGTTTTGAATACTGTGGCAGTATAATAGGTTCTAAAGTCAGGTAAAGTCAGGCCTCCCACTTTGTTCTTTTTTTTCAGTAATGCCTTATTTATCTGGGGCCTCTTTCCCTTCCATATGCAATTGATGATTTGTTTCTCCATCTCGTTAAAGAATTTCCTTGGGATTTGGATTGGAATTGCATTAAATGTATAGATCGGTTTTGGTGGAATAGACATTTTTATAATATTATGTCTTCCTATCCACGAGCAAGGTATGTTCTTCCACTTATGTAACTCTCTTTTGGTTTCTTGCAGAAGCGTACTGTAGTTTTCTTTGTATAAGTCTTTTACATCTCTGGTAAGATTTATTCCTAAGTATTTTATCTTTTTGGTGGCTACTGTAAATGGCATTGATTTGGTGATTTCCCCTTCGATGTTCTTTTTATTGGTGTAGAGGAATCCAACGGATTTTGGTATGTTTATCTTGTATTCTGATACTCTGCTGAACTCTTCTATTAGTTTCAATAGTTTTCTGGAGGATTCCTTAGGGTTTTCTGTGTATAAGATCATGTCATCTGCAAATAGAGATCCTTTTACTTCTTCCTTGCCAATCTGGATGCCCTTTATTTCTTTATCTAGCCTAACTGCTCTGGCTAGGACTTCCAGCACAATGTTGCATAAGAGTGGTGATAAAGGGCATCCTTGTCTGGTTCCTGATCTCAGTGGGAATGTTTTGAGGCTCTCTCCATTTAGGGTGATGTTGGCTGTTGGCTTTGTATAAATGCCCTTTATTATGTTGAGAAATTTTAAGGAAATATAATTTATCTTACTTTTATTTTATAAAAATGCTCATCAAGTGAAATTAGGTAATATTGAACCTTATAGACAGGGAAGAAATGTAACCTATGTAGTACACTACTGAATGTTGTAGTTTACATATTAAAAATGCATTTTTAACTATTAGAAACAACTATAGACTAAGTACAAAATATAAAATCTATCCATTTTCAAACTGTAAAACGATTGCAGTAAGTTTAGAGAAATGAAAGGTAAAGAGAAATAAAGAAATGTTAATGCAATTTACATAGTGAGATATTAGTGATTTACTGTCTAAATTTGAGGGAACAAGTAATAAAATTTAAAGTTACAAAAATATATAATAGATGAACAAAAAAATAATATTGTGGTTTAGAAAACTCAGAAAATGTTGGTGAGGAGGAGTCAAAGGTTTTCATTGGCTAATTTTCAGAAGATCACCAGGCCTTTCTTCCTAGTCTTGCTCTGGAAGCTACACTGAAACCTGTTCACCATGGGTGACCCTGCTAGTATTTGATATATGGCATAGCTTCCAACATCCTATCAACAAGCAAGCCATCACAGTACAACCAACTGACAATCAGGTAGTGGAAACATTTCCAATAAGCATTTTCAATGCAAATTAAAAAGAAAATTAAATAAAAATATAAAGACTAATAAGCTATTGGAAAGTGTACCTGAACAATCTACTCTCATATGAAAGTGCATAAAGATGAATGTATGAATATTCTAATTGAAACACTTACAGCAAGTAATTTAAGCAATATCCTTAAGTAGATCGATTAAATAAATGGGGTAATATGAAGCTATTAAAATTCATATAGATATGCATCTAATAATATAGACAAATTGTCATAGTATACAATGATTAGTGAGAAAAATAGTTTGCCAAACAATATATACACTATATTCCATTACACACACAAACATAAATTATATTCCATTACACACACAAACATACACACATATATTTATATAGAAATGCATACATACATTTAGAACCCCAAAATAATAACGTTGGTTATCTCTAGATTCTAACATTACATGTAACTTTTTTTCTCAAAATGTTACCAGGGTCTCCGGCCCTCTCTCGGCGAGGCTACAGAGACACAAAAAGGGTGAGAGTGAAAGCAGCCGCTTTATTTGGCTGGCCAAGCAAAGGAGCACACCAAGACTTGCGTTGCCAAGATGGCTCCCTGAACGATGGCTGAAACAGTTTTTATTAGGGGTAAGAATCAAGGAAGGGTCCTGGAGGAGAGGAGCAGGGTCACTGGTTGGTCTGGCCCAAAAAGGCAATCCCGGGGCGGTTCCGTTATCTGCGCTTTCACAGTCCAAAAGAGGGATCTCACAAACTGGATCTTAGGCTTAAACTCTTCACTTCTGAAAGTCTTCCTCCAATATTGTTCTGTTAAAGTTTGGTTCCATCTGGTGGGAGAAAAGTTCCGGCGTCATCCAGAGGACGGGACTGATGGTTCTGCAAATTTTAGGTGGGCCAGATTTGGTCTTAACTGGTTCTGCGTTCTGAGCCCCAAGCCTCATGTTTTTCTTTTCTTGGGCAGGACCAATTACCTAAAAAACATCTGGAGAAACCAATTGGAAGGGGAGGTGGCTCCCGTTACTCTACTTAAAAGTTGGGGGTTGGTAATGGTGCCCGGAGGCTGCCGGCCTCAATACATTATCTATTTTTTTTCATGAATATGAAGTATCTGCTTAAAAATAAATAAAATTAAAAGTGTCAGTATCACTACTTTGTCTGTATTACACAGAAATTTAGCACATCATAGTAAATATTGATCCTGATTTTTGGTATCACACAGAAACTTAATAGAAAAAATAATCTGCATATCTCATATTTGATGTTATAAAAAAAAAACTTTTTTTTATATATCAAGAAATCATTCAGATTTTTTTTTCTTCTTTTCAGGCAGCTATTTTGATTTGTAAAGACTATAAAGCTTTTGTATAATCTTTTGCAGTCCATACATGTATACATTTTTTCCATTATTTAGACCAGGCAATTTCTCTAAGAATTAACAGTTTCTTTAAGCCAATTGTAAGACAGAAAATTGTAGATGAGTTTGAATGTATTTTGAGAAATGTACTTGTCCTATTTACTTATCAAGAAAAATTATTGCAAGTTACTGAGTGGCATATTTATGCATTTATAAAACACTTGCAAATGTATTTTTCCCCCTTTTAGTGTAATAAACTATATTTTTAAAGAATGCATTGTATACATTACAATTCATTTCTAAAATCCAAATGGTCAACCTAAGGAAAAAGACATTAAACAAATCAGTACTTTCACTGTGGGGGGAAAGGAGCTATTCCTTAGTTCCATCAACTATGGTTAAATAAAAAATGGCAAAATATATTTCTCAGCTTGCAAGATGAAGAACTATGAGGTTGGAAAACTAAAATCTAGCTGGCGATATATTCTCTTTCCTGTCACATTTGTAACCAACAGAACTACAGTTACTCGCTTATGAGTCTGAACTTCATAACATTTTTCTTATTTGCTGTGTATAGTACATGCATTTTACAGTCTGTTTCATTTCACACACTATAAATTTAAAAATGAAATTCCAGCCTTAGAAATTGAACTGTGCATCACCCTAAGCTTTTATTTAGGATATTTTAAGAATGTTTAACTTTCTTCCTAAGTATATAATTGGCAGTACTCTAAATCCCCTTCCTTCATTTTCTACACACAAAAGAGGGAGAAAAAGCCTCATCTCATTGTCTCAGTCACATTTTTTTACCCAATGTAAAGTACCACTGTATAAAAAGAGAAACAGCAACCTGTTTTAATGTCTCAAAAATAACTAGTATTTACTTCTATGATACAGCAGCAAGAATTATTTCATTATTATTTTATCATAGTAGTTGTGTGATAAGACTAAATTTGTATATTATCCAATTGAGTAATTGTGTAATTAAAAAAAACAATAACTTGCTGGCCAATTTTGGAACGTCTTCTCTCTGCAGTTTTGTATCTTTTTCCCATACCAACACAATGAAATATGATATGGTAAATATCTTCCAGTATCTATGTTCCTTACTACTGAGAAATGAATGCTAGCCAATTGTCTAGATATGATATTTTAGAATATTTATTTATTTTATTGGCTTTAAACCCATTGCCGTCGAGTCGATTCTGACTCATACAGACCCTATAGGACAGAGTGGAACTGCCCCATAGAGCTTCCAAGGAGCACCTGGTGGATTTGAACCACTGACCTTTTGGTTAGCAGCTGTAGCACTTAACCACTACACCACCAGGGTTTCCTTTATTGGCTTTAGGTGAAATTAATTATCATAACGTTATTTATTAATATCAAAAAAATAGGGCTATGTTTAAATTAAGAACTAGAAGTTGCTGAAAGCTTATTTGGATAGATGATTGCATATTTTCCTGTAATAAAATGGCATTTGACCCCAGTATATTATACTCATCACTATATGAACACATTTACACACTTTTGAAAAACTCTGTAATTCTCAAACAAAAATTTGGTCAGATACATATTCGCAGAATGCTTACTGTTTGCCAGGCTCAATGCTAACTGTTCCTGAACAGTTTGAGTATGATTCAGAACAGGATGCTATTCTTGACCTAAAGAATCTTTCGTCCTTTCGCAGATGAAGACATTTAAAATCACAACGCACTGTGAAAATTTAGCTGTAGGGCTGCTTATCATGTGAACTACCACATTGGAAGAACTCAGAATCCAGTTTGGAATCTACTTAGGGAAGGCTGTTGGCAGAAAACAATTTTATAGAGTGGATTGAGAGTATAAAGGAAAAATGTATATACATATAGCAGAGTCATGGAGGCAAAGAGAGTCTGAAGGTGAGTCATAAAAAAGTCCCTGGCAACTTCCAGTACTGCGATTAGCATAGTGTATGAGGTGGCGAGTAAGGTGAGCTGAAGGTGAAAAGAGGTGGAAGGCTTTTGGATTTGCTTTCCAATTTGAGGGCAGAGGCCATGGTAGATTTGTGCTTTAGTTAAGAATTATCTGACTTCAGTGGAAAAAGCTGACTGAAGCTGTGCAAGGCCGAAGCAGCTGTTATATGCAGTAATTTAGGTAAGAGTAGACAAACTAATCTCTGGTTATGATAGCCAGCGCAGCCGGGAGCTGCTTGGCCATGGTCGAGCAAGACCTGCTCCTCCTGTCCATTAGCAAACAAAACCTTAGGTGACGACAATGGATGTGGCTCAATCGGGAGCTACTCACACCAAGCGGAAGCTGCCACCTCCTGTCCATTGTCCTCAAAGTGCAGGGTGTGGCTCAAGCCAGTGAAACCCAGTTTACTAGCCTATATGCCAGAGAAAAAAATGAAATTTGTCTTACTGCGCCTCCCCACCATGATAACCTATGTAGCCCATAATGCTTGTATGTGCTTCCTAGTGAGAAATGGTATAAAAGGTTCTGCCTCCCTTTGTTCAGGGAGCTTGATTTGAGGTATACACCTCCTTGCTCCTTCCCTGCATGCTTACAATAAATGTTCTTCCTCCCTCTTCACCTAGGTGTCTCTTTATTGACAAGAAACCCCACCGAGCAGGACCTGCTTTGGGTAACAGTTATGGCTGTGGTGCTAAAAGACATGAATGTATTTATGGCAGGATTTTTTTCTTCTTTGAAGTAATTCTTAATATTCAATTTTGTTTTGAAATATCTTACTATTTTTGTCCCTAAACCTGCTCAGAGTTACTTGTCATTAAAAAAGACTCATTTTTTTAGAGGTTGAAATGTCTAGATCTCAAATATTTTGACTCTTCTTATAAAGTCCAAGCTATTATTTTTTGCAGATGTCATCCCTCACCACAATAATCAGACTTCAATCCTGTTTAAGAGACCCCTCATTTTCCTCTCTAAATTGTGAAGAATAGCGTGGTTCCCAATGGTCTTCTTCAATGTCAGAGTCTTCCAGAAAAATGTCTCACTAGGTGGATTCCCTATTGCTAATATATATTGCCTTTTGCTATGTCAGTCTAAAATTGTTTTACTCCTTTTTCCTAAAATTTTCTTCTGATAATTATTTAGAAAATTTCAAATATGGTTCGTTGTTCTTTGCTGCCCAATTGCCATTAGTTTTAATAATTTATCTGAGCATATCTCCTCATCCTCAAATTTGATTTAAAATCTCCCTCACAAAACTGAGATGCCTTTAAAAAAAAAATGCATTTTTCCCACCTTCAGGAAATAAATTCCATATCATAAGTGATACATTATTTTTCTCACAATCCTTTACCTTGCTGATCATTCATCCTGTATGTCACTAAGTATATAAAATGTCATTTGCTACCCACTATTGTTTGCTATAGGCTGAACCCAGTTGGGATGAAAAAAGCATTGCTAGAGAGTGACTTTAAGTTGAAACCTACTATACAACATAGCACACATGCATTTTTAGTATAGGTATAAAGGATATGGCTGAAATAGCTATAAAAATGTTGACCAGACCATGACAAAATATGAGTGTCAAATGGATAGGAAAGCCAGAGAAATTCAAAAGAGAGCAAAGTTGTATTAACTAAAATAAAATCATGATAAGGTAGAATTTGGTATTTCCGGCAAGAATAACTTTTTTTTTTTTTCAAAATAATTTGAAGATTCACTCAAACCATCTTATTTTTACTCCAAAGGTCTTCAGTTCCCTGAGAAAGTGGAGTGTGTCCTTAGAAACAAAATAATATAAATGAAACATTTCCCAAGCCCTCACAGTTCATAAAACCAAGGCTATAGAGACTCTATCTCTGTACAGTGTATCCCCATTCAATGGCTTTAAGCATCTTTCTATTGGTATTCTCAGTAGTCTTCTCTAACTACAACCTAGTTGCTGCCTTGTGAAGGATTGATTGCTTCAGTCCCAAAGAAGAGTGTTCAGGTGCCTACAAAAAAGGCAAGGATGGTTCTATTGTCTATGAAATGAAATAACTCCAAATCCAAGCACGTTTCCCAACTTTTCTCCAAAAGATCATTTTGATAAGATTTGTGTAAGCTAAGATGTATGCTCACAAATTGTAACCTTCTTCTGGATGTGACACCTTAGTAGTTATTTCACTGGGCCCTCAGGTCCTTGTCTCAGTTATCCCTCCTAATGCCAGAATTTTTCAGGTATCCAGCATTGAGACCTCAGAATTAGGTTTTTCTCCCCCAAATCTCAGTTTCCTAACATTCAATTTGTCTCAAAGTCATAAAGAATCTGTCCTCATGGTATATGGCCCATCACTGACCATTTCTTACTATCCCTATCCATTCCTTACTCTTTTTATAATTCAAACTGATATTCCTAAATCATCATTTATGTTTTATTGTTCTGTCATTTCTAGTCCGTAAAAAAGTATTGCATGTATGAGACATTGCATAAATACTTCTAAGACTTAAATGCTTAAAAGGATTTATAAATTCACCCTAGAAAGGGTGTTATTTTTTTATCCTCAAATATTCTTATTTTGTACCTTAAATGAAATGGTATCTAGCTAAAAAGACACAGAGATTATATAATAAAATCTTGAGCCAGTCACTTGGATTTCTGCATCTCTATTTTCTTACTTGTTGAGAGAAGATAGAGATTATAAATTATAATACTACAACAAAGACTTCTAATCATCTACCAAAATTTAAATTTTTTCTTCAGTAACAGATTCTTAATTAATGTTCCAAAATGAATAAAGCTGCATTTCATTTCTCAGCCTGCCTTTCAAATATGACTAATTAGATATGGCTAATATCTGCATAAGAAGCCCTGGTGTTGCAAAAGTTAAGTGCTCAGCTGCTAAATGAAAGGTTAGGGGTTGGAATCCACCCAGCAGTTCCACAGAAGAAAAGAGCCAGAGATCTTTTCCCTTAAAGATTATACCCTAGGAAACCCTATGAGGCAGTTCTACTCTGTCACATGGTGTTGCTGTAAATCAAAATTGACTCAACAGCACCTAACAACGACAACTAAAATGTCTACATAATATTTCTGATCAATGAGTGACTAAAAAAAACTCACATCTGAGACTCTGATCAAGTATCCTGTAGAGGCATATTATCGGAAATGAGGTAACATTGAGGATGAGAGCCACATATTGAAGAAAGCAGAACACAGACTGAAAAGAAGCTTTGGTGTCTGAAAAATATGTGCAGGCACTATTCGAGTCCTGGACTGCAAATTTATGGATGTTTTTGATGTGAATAAATAAATGTTTATATTTTTAGCCCCCTATTATTTTATTTTTTATTATTTTATTACTTTATTTTGTATACAGACTACTCCAATACTAATAGATATCAACATCCACCACTCTACCCCATATGTTAAAATATATGTACATTAAGCACAATTATAACATATATCCATTATTGTTATTATTCAATTTAAAACTTTTGTTCCTCAAAATCCAAAAGTACCAGAATAGCCTCTAATGATAAAAAAAATAATAGCAAATTTCGAAATGACATTATATAGCAAAAAATATTAATGAAATGTGTAATTTATTAAAGTATATTAATGAATAAAGGATTATTTACCTTTTTATAATAAAATTAAGGGCATATTTTCTGGTAAAATTTTGACTGAGCTCATGATGGCTCTGTGTAGTTTGTAGGCATGTAAGTCTCTGAAGGTGTGGAACGTTGCAACGCTCCTGACCTGCCTTAGTAGTATTTCCATTAAAGTGTGCTTACAGTTGAAAGCAATGCAAATATGTTCTCTTACAAACATCTTGGTATTCCCAAACTCATTATTCTTGTGCTTTTGAACCTTGACTATTCAATGGACCTGGGAATCAAATTCATTTCCTTCAGACTGAGTAGGTTAGGGTTTGTAAAGTCCTCAGTCTATTAAAAGTATAGAGGATCAGATTGTCGTAAATGGAAACAAAAGTTTGAATCAAAAACAAACTTCAAAATTTCATTCTAAAACCTCCACCCACAATTCCATTAACTATCTTAAGGAAAAAGAGTCTTCTTCTGGTGAACAAATCAAAAATTAGCTTGTTCAAAGTTGTTCAGTCATTATCACTATTGTAGTAGTTGATAGACCTGATGGATACGAAAAAGTCAAAATTTGGTTTCAATACGTGTTGCTCAAATTTAAAATAAAAGAAAATGTGAAAACAGATGCTTTTTTTTAAAAAAAATTCTTATCAAGAGTTTTCATCTGCTCTTTTAAGAAATATTATTTGTAGAGCTCCATATTGTGTTTCTTAAGCAGTTTCTTTTTGTGTGAAGGTGAACCATAGCACTCACATCTACAGTTCTCTTTAAACCCAAGACATTCCCAGTCTAATTTGTTAATATACTGCGTATTTACATTATTGTTACATTTATTATTTTTCTATTTTAATTATGCATCTCTTTAAAGAAACTGAATTAAAAATTCCTAACATCAATGTAAAACATGAAAATAGTAGATTTCTGTTTCTGAAATTAGATTTTAGAGGCTCTGATTGCTAATGAATGAAAAGAAGATCTGTACCTCAGTTTATAATCTCCTAGCTCACTCTATTTCTCTCTCATAACGTTAGTCATAATTGTTGCATAACTAATTAATTGCTTAGGTAATTACTAGAGATGGAACTTGTTACTTCCTCTAAAAAGTAGCATAATTTTCTGTTTAGGTAATTATTGGTTTAATATCAGAATTCCTTGTGAAACTCTACCCTTCATGGAGGCAACCTTACCGTGGGTATGCTCATTAGTTCTTGATCTCTGTGCCCAGCACCTAGCATGGGGCCTGGTAGTAAGGACTCAATTAATATTTATTGGTTAAATAAATTAATAAATCCCTAAATCAACTCATGAAATTAGTTTTAATAAATTTACTACACAGTCTGTGTGTGTGTGTGTGTGAACGAATACTGTAGGTATACATTAACAAGTACTACTTTTGTCCAATTAAATAGAAAATTTTCAACAGTTTATGCAAAGATTGTGGTGATAGTGGTACATGATTAATCGGAGGGGGCTTGATGTTCTATGGATTGTCTTCTCACTTATTTGAATCACTATTTTATTATCTTCTTACTCATTTTACAATCTCATCTGAGGTTTCTATGAACGGCAGCCAGTGATAACTTCCTTCTGAGTATATCATATACTTGCAAACTGAGGGGCTTAGGGCGTAAAGCTGTTTCCTCATGAACACCAGATATTTTCTGTTTTCAGACTAGGTCTTGGGTACGTCCATCTCAGCCTACTTGTATTTTTCACACATATGATCATATGCATCACATATTGCTTGAGAGGGTGATGTGACACTGATAATTGAATTAAAAAAAAAAATTTTTTTTTTGGAACGGTATGTCAAAAATTTTACAATTATTTTACTTTACATAGAAATCATATTAAAGGACTTATAATTTTAAAGCTGCTTTTCTAGCAGTGCATTTTGTATCAATGTGTCTTCTTGAAATCTATCATCCATAGAAAATATAGGACATAGATCTTCATAAACATTTAGATAATGTGCCTCAACAATCGTATTAATTCTTGTCAAAAAGACATTATACCCTCAAACTTGTCAGACTCCTCTACTCATCTGTTCCTCTTATATGGACATTTACTGTTTTAACTTACAAAAATCTTTCTTAAATGGATGAGAACTATTCCAAAAGTTGTAAGAAATGTTTTCTGCTCCTCTTTTATACACCATCCTAAAAGGAATAAATCCTGAATTTATTGTTCCAAATATTTTTTAGGAAGTATGTGCAGACAACAATTGCTATCCTAACTTACATATCACACATTCAAAAAATTACTACAAAATGAATTTAAAATATTTTAGATAAGCAAAATACCATTTACTCAAGAGAAATCTAGTAAAAGAAACCCTTAACTTTCTTAGTTTTCATTGTAACAACTTTCAAATACACTACATTGTTCCGTTTTACAAGGTTGTAAATTCAAAATCATTGCCCCTCAAATTTTCTACTTGGGTAAAGATATTCTATTGATTAAACTCACAGTATTAGTAGTTTCTGTCATATATTTCAAATATGAGTAACCCACTAGAAAGAGCTTGTTTATATGATGTTTTCAAATAAATTTAATCATTTCAAACTACCTAATAGCAAATCTATTGAAAGCTAAATAACAGTACAACTTTAGTCTTGCTATTTAATACTTTAAAAAATATAGTGATTTAAGATCACTATTAAAGGAACATGTGGTTTAAAATATTCCTGAAGGATAATTAGATTTTAAAAAAGAATTGAGAGATACACCTTATAGAAGTAGTACTTACTTCTCACTATCTTCATATAGTGTCTTATTGGAAATGCTTACGTTTAACAGTAAATTGATTTTTCCCTCTACCATTTGGCAGATTATTTATCTTTCCTAACAAGCAAGTACTTTTTTCAAACCAAGTAGCATTACTTATAGTGACAAGAAGGTATTTAGCATTTTAGTGTACAATTTTTATATTCCTTAAGAATTTAGCATTTTAACTCAGAGTAAAAAATTATGCCAACAAGAATTGTGATGATCTACTCAGAAAAGATACAGAGGCACTGTCTTATTTATGCAGTGCTGCTATAACAGAAATACCACTAGTGGGTGGCTTTCATGAAGAGAAATTTATTCCCTCATATTCTAGGAAGCTAGAAGACCAAATTCATGGTGTCAGCTCCAAAGGAAGACTTTTTCTGTCTGTTGGCTCTGGGGGAAGGTCTTTATCATCAACCTTCCCCTGTCAAAGGGCTTCTAAGCTTCTAATCATATACCGGATCCATAGAACATGCTATTCTCCTGCCTCTTGTTTCTTGGTGGTAGGAGATGCCCCGTCTCTATGCTTGCTTCTCTCTTTTATATCTCAAAAGAGATCGATTTAAGACGCAACCTAATTTTATAGATTGAACCTATCTCATTAGAGTAACTGCCTGTAATCCTACCTCATTAACATCATAGAGGTAGGGCTTACGACACACAGGAAAATTACATCAGATGACAAAATGGTGGACAATCACACAATACTGGGAATCATGGCCTGGACAGATATTTTGGGGGGACACTATTCAACACTGTTAAATCTACTAAAAAAAAAAAGTTCTTTGAAGTTTTAAAATATAGACACCAGAGATTATTGAAAACATATATGACATTTTTGTTTTGGTCATATCTAGACTCTCATCTTCATTATGGCTTCAAGTTAGTTACTGTGATCTATAGAATGCTGTTATATGCTTATGAATTTATGTACCTAGCTATTTGCTAAACAATTTATAATGTTAGGATTTTATTAGCTACATTGAATACAACAAATCATTATTATACTATATCTTGTTCTGATATCTATATCATTTCTTTCTGCTTTATGCCTAACGTTTCCATCCATCAATTAATCCATTTATTATAGAAAGAGAGAGAGCACATACATGAATGATGTGCCAACATTGTCATACATTCTGGGAATGAAAGAGTAGAAAAGACAGCCACGGTCCTTAGTTCTCATGGAACTTAAAATCTGGCAAGGAAGGAGTACATCTCACAAATTTCATTAATTTCAATTTTCATAATAATATGAAAAATAAAATTTCCTATAGAAGCATATGCTAGAAGACCTAGACATAAGAAATTCCTATTGCATGGTTCACATTTAAGAGATATGTGGAACTGAATAAGAAAACCACAGTAATACAGCAAGCATACAGTTTTGAAAACATCAGCTGCTGCTTCTGAAGAAATTTTGATAGCATGAGAAATGAAGGGCTTCAAAATAATAAAAGGAAACACAGATAACTCTCAATAGGAAATTACTTTCTCTCTGCCAAATGCCAAGGAGATATTTAAAGGCCCCTGCATTGTACTGTGTATCCATATAGTACTAGCAAATTTTAAACTAACTGATAATGAGCCATGTATCTAACATTTATATAGATTTTCATAATTATATGTGAAGGCAAATAGGAAATAAAAAAGATTGTTGCACTAAAATACAATTATTGAAGACTCCATAGCTTCAAGCTTCAACTTTGACAGAAACTGAGAACTTTTTGCTATTCACCTATACACCATGTCATAAAAAAATAACCAGTCCAATATGAATTAGTCTGGTTGTGCATGGGATGTAGATAAAAGCAGAACAGAAGTAAGTATGAAAGAAAAAAAAAAAGTATGAGGAGGAGGCAAAATGTGGAAACCAAAGAAGAAGAGGACTCATGCAGAAAATGGATAGCAATGTCAGTTCTGAGGTGACAATGTGATGGAAGATGAAGGAAGACAAAGGGAAAATCATGTGAATACTAAAACATCAAAGAGAGCATGGCATGTGCAAGAAAAAAAGTCCCAATAAACACCACAACAGAGATCAAGTGGTGGTATTGATGAGAGAAATTCATTAGAGATGAGGTTTGACAAGTAGGCGGGAACCCAATCATTAGGGACCCTAAATCCAAGACAGAATTTTGTTTGGAAAGCCAATGAAAAACTTTAAGCTGGAAAATAACATAAGCAGATTTTATTTTAGAGGCTTCAGTCTGTTTGCTCTGTCTATGAAGTAGAGATCGAAGGTGGGCAAGACTAACAAGGAATCTAGTCAGAGAGAGACCTTTTTAATAAAATAGAGAAGATACACTAAAAGTGAAGGTGGCTAGAGATAAGGTACCATAGGGGAGTTTCTGCAGCTAGAAATGACAGGAACTGATGTGTGGTTGAGGAAAGGAGAGAGAAAACTTTTATGGATATAAGGATGACTCCAGATTTCAGGCACAACTATTACAGAAGTAAGTCTGCAAAAATAAGAGAGATAGGGTAGAAAAAAAATGGCTAATTTATATAAATAGAGTTGTCTGTTCTGCTGACAAACATTACCAAGTGCTATCTGGATATATCTGTGCTCTCTCCACATACTTTTTCTGACAATAGGTTTCACTGATTAGCTAGGGCATATGGCCCAAGCTTAGATAAGCAGAGTAACTCAACCACCTCGGTTACTATATAAACGTCCCAGAATCCTGTCATCTCAGAGCTAGTTCCACCCCTGAATTCACAGCTGTTCTTAAAAGAAAATATGAAAACTTAAAAGTTAGTTTTCATATTTTCAATTTTTTGTTCACTTAAACTAGTTTGAGTTGGGTTTTTGTTACTTGCAACCAAGTGAGTCATGAGTAATACAATGGGTGTAAAATATGGTAAGTTAGATGTTTTTGGCAGTTTATGAGATTATCTAAATATGGTAAAAAAATTAATAAAGGTGAGAATATTTAGTATCAGAATGATGATGTATATCCATGAATTTAACACCCTCATCTCCCTTTAATCAAACACCAATTTAAATTACTGAAAATACATAAAAAACAACAAATAATCAGAAACATAGGAATTGTATGTAACAAGGCTTAATGTGTTTAAACATTTTTAAAAAAAAAGAAGGAAGAAAAGTTAATATGAACCAGAGACTATAGAAATAACAAAGGCTAGCTGGAAAAACCACAATGAAAAAAAAATGTTTCTATTAAAGAACTTAAAGAATATTTATGGAGCAGAATAAACATAGGTAATTTTTAATGAGAGAATTAGGTAATCAGAATGTAGAACTAAGAATATTTTTTCAATTCATCAAATAAAGACAAAGAGATAGAATATATGAAACAAAAGTTAAGAGAACTAGAGAATAAATTGAAAGGATCAGGCATATGATAAAGTGAAGCTCCCAAAGGTGATAATAAAGAGATGAAGAGACCATATATTAAAAAAAATATTGTGAATTTTCCAGAAAGTATGAAAAACATAAACCTTTAGATTCTGGAAGGCTAATGACTCACAAGCAGGGAAAATTAAAAATACCTACATGTATACGTATTTTAGACTAACTGCAGGAAATCAAAAGTAAAGAGAGCTTAAAAATTATCAGAGGTGAGAAAGATTATCTACATGTAAAACTAGACTAGGACTTCTCAACAATAAAATCACAGCTAGAATGGGTTGGAATAATATCTTCAATGTGCTGAGAGAAAACAGCTGCCAACCAGGAACTGCATAGCCAGCAAAATCTCTTTCAGGAATGAGGCTTAAATACAGACTTCTTCAGATATAGCAAAATCAATGCAAATTGAATGTCATCAGACCTATTAAATGCTATAGTTCCTAAAATGAAAAATAATTACCACAGAAAGAAAGGGTGAAATGTAAAAAGCAACAATAAGTTAAACACATATATAAACATATACCTAAAGCTAAACAAAGAATGATCTTATAAAATAATAAAATTAAATTGTGGGATTTAAAAACGAAAGGATAAACAAAAGCAGAAAAGCAAAAAAGGTAAAGATATATGAGTAGCAAATCTGATTAGGCATAAATCTTAAAATTTCAAGAGTAACCAATAAAAACGGATTATATATAATAAAGGAGGAAAGTGAAATAATATTAAAAACTTCAATCAATGCAAAATATGTCAAAGTGAGAGAAAAGAAACAGAAAAATCTGGATATAAAAAGCCAAAATAAGATAGAAATTTAAACAAAATAATCACAAGTATGTAAATATATCAACTCTTCTGTTAAAAGTTACACATTTTAAGACTGCATAAAAAACAATTATATAGGGTTAACACAAAAACCTGAAAATAACAATTGAACAGTAACACTCTGGTAGTAACAAGCATACCTCGAGCCAAGATCTTGTTTTCTAATGCCATCTTCCAATAAACAGAGCCAAGAATCCTTAGAGGATCCTTGGGGAAATGGCTGATATCAACCAACATCCTGAGTACTTTTTTAAATGGACTCTATCCTGCAGAGAAGTTTTAGATTTGTTGAACATTTGGCAATTATTAACATATTAATATCAATAATGATGAATCTGGTTAATATATTATGTACTCTCAATATGATATACTGTAATAAAAGGCAATCCAACCTAACGTGGAAATTATTAAACAATATCATTAATATCACACACAAGCAAAATTTTCTGAAGATCATTCAAAAGTGGCTGCAGCAGTATATTGACAGGGAACTGCCAGAAGTTCAAGCTGGATTTAGAAGAGGACATGGAACCAGGAATAGCATTGCTGATGTCAGATGGACCCTGGCTGAAAGTACAGAATACCAGAAAGATGTTTACCTGTGTTTTATTGACTATGCTAAGCATTCAATTGTGTGGATCATAACAAATTATGGATAACATTGCGAAGAATGGGAATTCCAGAACACTTAATTGTGCTCATGGGGAACCTGTACATAGAACAAGAGGCAGTTGCTCAAACAGAACAAGGGAATACTGTGTGGTTTAATGTCAGGAAAGGTATGCATCAGGGTTGTATCCTTTCACCATACCTATTCAATCTGTATGCTTAGCAAATAATTTGAGAAGCTGGACTATATGAGTCACAGCTAGAAGGACTATATGAAGAAGAACAGAGTATCAGGATTAGATGAAGGCTCATTGACAATCTGCATTATAAAGGTGACACAACCTTGCTTGCTGAAAGTGAAGAGAACTTGAAACACGTACTGATGAAGATCAAAGACTACAGCCTTCAGTGTGGATTACACCGCAACATAAAGAAAACAAAAATCCTTACAACTGGACCAAAAAGCAACATCATGATAAATGGAGAAAAGATTCAAGTTGTCAAGGATTTCATTTTACTTGGATCCACAAGCAACTCCCATGGAAACAGCAGTCAGGAAATCAAAAGACACATTGCATTGGCCACATATACTGCAGAAGACCTCTTTAAAGTGTGAAAAGCAAAGATGTCACCTTGAAGACTAAGGTGAGCTTGGCCCAAGCCACAGTATTTTCAATCCCGTGATATGCATGTAAAAGCTGGACAGTGAGAAAGGAAGAAAGAAGAAGAACTGACATCTGTAAATTGTGGTGTTGGTGAAGAATATTGAATATTCCATGGGCTGCCAAAAGAACAAACAAGTCTGTCTTGGAGGAAGTACAACCAGAATGCTCCTTAGAAGCAAGGATGGTGAGACTGTGTCTTACATACTTTGGACATGTTGTCTGTCAGAAGGGATCAGTCCCTGGAAAAGGACATCATGCTTAGTAAAGTACAGGGCCAGCAGAAAAGAGGAAGACCCTTAATGAGATGGATTGGCACAATGGCTGCAACAATGGGCTCAAGCATAAAAATTGTGAGGATGGAGCAGGACCAGGTGGTGTTTCGTTCTGTGGTACATGGGGTCACTACATTTTGGAGCCTACTCGATGAAACCTAACAACAACAATGACAGCAACACATATCACGGGATTTAAAAAAAAAAAAAAAAGCACTCAGGAAATAAAAATTTTAAAAAAAGAAAAAATTATAACCAGAAAATGCACTGTACTTCCTTAAGAATGGACCCAAGCCTCACAGGGGTTGATATAGGATTTCAGGGAGTAAGTGCTGGTGGGACTGTGTCCAGGATCTTGAAGAAGGCAGCAGAGGATGAACCTTCTTGGGGTTGTGCACTAGACTGCAAAGGGTAAGAACACATATCTCTAACCTAACATGAGGAAGGGCATTGTGCTTCAGTTATACCTTTGCCCCACGGAGAGTGGAATTATATATCTTCAACAGAAACTCTTTTATTGTCCACTTTCTTTCTTTTAAAAAAGCATTAGTTTTCTTATTTTATTTATATAATCCTATCAGCAGGGATTTATGAAGACAGTACACGACCTCATTGAAGGAGGCAAGATGATTTTTCACTTGATTTAGCTAGGTAGAAAATATAAAACAGATCGAATCTAAGCACCTATGAAATGAACTTATTTACTGATCCCATAGTAGGATCTAATGGGAATTGCTTGCACATTAGTAACCACAGTTAAGTGAAAACTATTACATAGTTCCAAAAGTTAAGTTGCACTTAATAATGCTTTAAATTAATCACATTTATTGAAGAAAATTAAAATAAATGGAGAAGTCCTAGAAAATGTAAGCTTTGATCTATTTAGTATGTGACTTACTTCTTAGAATTTCTTTTATGCTGGCCTGTCTTTGGGATAAAATAGATGAAGTGGATTTATATCCCTTAAAGTCAAGAATTCCAAATAATTCCTTGTGAATATAGGGCTTCTCAACTTTGTTCTCTTGTCATTCAATCTAAACAGATGTTGGCCATTATGAAGATTATTCTTAGGAGGGCTTTAGGACACATTATTATATCTCCATCTTTTAAATTACAGAGTCCATTTCATTCTCCATTAGAAGGCACCAGCCCTTCACAAAGTTATTCTTTGTATCTTGTTTGCTGATGGAGTTGCTCCCCTGCACTCTCACATACCCATCCAGTGAAAAATAGAATCCTGTTATGAGCATGTTGCAAAGAAAGTTGATCATTATACTGATGATAGCTGAAACATTGACGAGGAGTTTGAACCCATCAGCTCTCCACAGGAGAAAGATGTGGCTGTCTGCATCAGTAAAGATTTACAGCCTTGGAAACCCTATGAGACAGTCCTATAGGATTGCTATGAGTCAGAATTGACTCCACGGCAATGGGTTTGTTTTGGCTATGTATTATATATATGTTTATACGTTTATATATATTATATATTAGTTATATATTTATAGACTAAAAACCAAAACCAAAAATGAGACAAAAAATAATTTTCCTAGCAAGTCAAATAATAGAAACTGTTCTCAAAGCTTCATTACTCCTATTTTCCTTGGCACAAAAGTCTCTCTTTTACCCATGTCTCCCTGCAGAAGGCTTCATGATACTTTTTCAGTATGTATGTAAACAATCTGTCTTAAATATCTCATTTAGGCTTCAATTATGACTAAGTCATAACCAGAGCTGAACAGATTAGCTCTTATGACAAGAAATTAAGGCTTAACCTGAATAGATTATTTCAGAGACCTGTTGCACACATCTAAGATGAGCAATCAAAGGGAATCCAATAGAGAGTATTAAAGTTAATAGGAAGCAAACCGTAGGAAAGGGTAATATGGCAGGAATTGTAAGGAGCCCTGGCCACAATGGTTAAGTATTAGGCTGCTAAGCCAAAGGTCTGCATTTCAAACTCACAGAAGAAAAGACCTGGCAATCTTCTCCCATAAAGATTTATAGCCTAGCAAACCCTATGGGGACAGTTCTACTCTGTTGCTATGAGTAAAAATTGACTTGACTACAACAACAATCAGCCATGCGGAGAAAGTAAATAATGATTTCTTTGGTCAGTTTGCTAGAGAGACTTAGTGTCAGGGTCAAAAGTTGCTTAGATATGTGAAATACTCAGATATTTGCTGAGAAGAAATCTAATCATTAACATGACATGATAGTCATGTTCCCTGATGCTATGACAATTTTTGTTTTTATGTAAATAAAGAAATAAACTGGACACCATTGATCTTTATTATATTCTTCCCAATGAGAAAAAATCAATTGAGAATCAAACATTGCAGCAAAGCAAATAATGCTACTAAAAAACAATATAGAGAAATATTATTTATCATTCCAGGGAAAAATCAGGCAATTTAAATAAGGAAATACAGTTATAAGAACTGTTTAAGAAGAAAACATTATGAAATTATAATCAGCTCTATGATTATATGGTTATCCATTTTGAAGATACCAGAGTCAAGACCTTGGGCATGATTTTTCCCTAGCCAGACTAAATAATTGGTTAAGCTAATTACCAGCCCCCTCATCCTCCCAAGGACCCCTCCCAATCTTCCCCACACACCCATGGAAGAAAGAAAGAAAAGAATCTTGTGGGCTGTTCACAGGAGAACATGAGCATGTGGGGCTCAACCACTGCTTCAGAGTTTCTGAACCTTCATGACAACTTCCAACACATCTGTAGTTCAGAGTTACAAGTTTTAGCTGTTCTCCATCCAGCTCAGAAATGGGTGAACAGAATAACCCACCAATTTCCTAATTACTAAAGCTTTCTGGAAAGAGCACCATGTCTGATGGCAGCAGATAGAATTCTAGCCATAGATAATGTGGAGTTGAGTGCAGTTTTACTTAAATCAAATTTCTACCTTCTAACACTTAACACTAAATGCTGGCAAGGATGTGGAGCAGCTGGACTTTCTTCATTACTAGTGGGAATGCAAAATTGTAAGCCACTTTGGAAGACAGTTTGGCAAGTTTCTTACGAAGCTAAACACTGGCCATCGTCACAATGATTGCTATGCTTGAGCACATCGTTACAGCTACTGTGCCAATCCATCTCATTGAGGATCTTACGTTTTTCACTGACCCTCCACATTACCAAACATAATGTCCTTCTCCAGGAATTGATCCTTTCTGATAACATGTCCAAAGTAATGAGATGAAGTCTCACCATTCTCGTTTCTAAGAAGCACTCCTGTTCTACTTCTTCCAAGTCAAATTTGTTCATTCTTCTGGCAGTACATGGCATATTCTATATTCTTCCCCAACACCATAACTCAAAGGAATCAATTCTCCTTCAGTCTTCTTTATTCATTGGCCAGCTTTTGCATGCATATGAGGTGATTGAAATGCCACAGCTTGGACAGGTGCACCTTAGTCCTCAAAGTGACATCTTTGTTTCTTAAAGAGGTCTTTTGTAGCAGATTTGCCTAACGTAATGTGTCATTTGATTTTTTTTTCTTACGCTCCCTCTCTTTCTCCTTTTTAATCCTAAGAACTTTTTTTTTATTGTGCTTTTTTTTTTTAGGTGAAAGCTTACAGCACAAATTAGTTTCTCATTCAAAATTTTATGCATAAATTGTTTTGTGACACGGTTTGCAATCCCTGCATTGTGTCAGCACTCTTCTCCTTTTCCTTTCAATCCCAGGGTTCTCTGTATTCATTTGTCCAGGTTTCTATCCCTCCTGACTACTTATCTTTTCTTTTGGGCAGGTGTTGGCCATTTGGTCTCATATACTTGATTGAACTAAGAAGCACATTCCTGACTTGTTACTGTTTGTCTTATAGACCTGACTAATCTTTGGCTGAAAGGTGGACTTTGGAAGTGGCTTTAATTATGAGTTAGCAGGGTGTCCAGGGTGTCAGGCTTTCCTCCAGCCTCTGTCAGACCAGTAAATTTTGTCTTTGTGTGTGTGTGTGTTTGTGAATTTTAATTTTGCTGGACATTTTTCTCCTACTCTGTCCAGGACCCTCTATTGTGGTCCGTGTCAGAGTCATCGGTGGTCGTAGCTAGGCACCATCTAGTTCCTCTAGGTTCAGGCCGGTGGAGGCTGTGGTTCATGTTGTCCATTAGTGCTTTGGACCAATATTTTCCTTGTGTCTTTGGTGTTCTTCATTCTCCTTTGCTTTGAACAGATTAGGACCAATAGATCTATCTTAGATGACCACCTGCAAGCTTTTAAGACCCTAGACAATACATACCAAACTGCGATAAAGAACATTTTCTTTATGAACTATGTTATGTCAATTGACATAGATGTCCCTTCCTTTGATCTCTTGACTGGTGTTTATAATACGATACAGCAATTGTGCACCTAAGTATTTACCCAAATGAGATGAAAATATATGTACATATAGACCTGGACACTAATGTTTAGAGTAATTTTATTCATAATTGCCAAAAATTGGAAGCAACCGAGATGTTCTTCAATAGGTAAATGAATAAACAAATAGTTGTGGATCCAAACAATGGGATATTACTTAGTCATAATAAGAAACAAACTATCAAGCCACGAAACACATGGAAGAACATTAAATGAATACTTCTAAATGAAAGAAGTTAGCCTGAAAAAGGTATGCACTATATGATTCCAACTATATGACATTTTGGTAAAGGTAAAACTATAGAGAGTGAAAATAATAGTGTTTACTAGAGGTTGAAGGGGAGAGGAAAAGAATCAACAGGTGAAGCACAGGACATTTTTAGGGTAGTGAAACTACTTTGATACTGTAATGGTAGACACATTTGTCAAAATCCATAGGACTGTACAACAAAAATTGTGAACCCTAATGTAAACATGGATTTTGTTGTTGTTCTTAAGTGTCATTGAGTTGGTTCCGACTCACAGCGACACTATGTATAACAGAACAAAACATTACCCAGTCCTGAGCCATCCTCACAAATGTTATGCTTAAGCCCACTGTTGCAGCCACTGTGTCAATCCACCTTGTTGAGGGTCTTCCTCTTTTTCATTGACCCTCTACTTTACCAAGCATGATGACCTTCTCCAGGGACTGGTCCCTCCTGATAACACTTCCAAAGTACATGTGATGAAGTCTCACCATTCTTGTCTAAGGAGCATTCTGGTTGTACTTCTTTCAAGACATATTTGTTCATTCTTCTGGCAGTCCATGGTATATTCAATATTCTTTGCCAACACCATAATTCAAAGGTGTCAATTCTTCTTGATCTTCCTTCTTCATTGTACAGCTTTTACATGCATTTGAGGTGATGGAAATGTCCTGGCATGGGTCAGGTGCACATTAATTCTCAAAGTGACACCTTTGCTTTGAAACACTTTAAAGAGGTATTTTGCAGCAGATTTGCCCAATGCAATACATCTTTTGATTTCTTGACCGCTGCTTCCACGGGCATTGATTGTGGATGCAAGTAAAATGATATCCTTTACAACCTCAATGCAAACTATGGATTTTAGTTAAGAATAATGTATAAATACTGGTTCATCAATAGTAACAAATGTACCACAAGACTGAATGATGGTAATCTTGGCTGAAAGCAGAGAATATCAGAAAGACGTTTACCTGTGTTTTATTGATTACACAAAGGCATTTGACTGCATGGATAATAACAGATTATGGATAACGTTGTAAAGAATGAGAATTCCAGAACACTTAATTGTGCTCATGAGGAACTTGTACATGGATCAAGAAGGAGTTATTTGAACAGAAGGAGAGACTGTATGATTTAAAATCAGAAAATGTGTGTGGCAGAGTCGTATCCTATCATCACAATTATTCATGTATGTATGCTGAGCAAATAACCTGCCAAGCTGGGCTATATGAAGAAGAAAGTGACATCAAGATTGGATGAAGACCCTTTAACAACCGACCATATGCAGATGGAACAACGATGCTTGCCTCAAGTGAAGACAACTTGAAGCGCTTGCTGATGAAGATAAAAGACCGCAGCCTTTAGAATGGATTACATCTCAAAATAAAGAAAATGAAAAACCTTACAAATAGACCAATAAACAACATCATGATAAATGGTGAAGGAACTGAAGCTGTGAAGGATTTCATTTTACTTGGATTCACAATCAACACTCATGGAGGCAGTTGTCAAGACATCCAATGACATAATGCACTGGACCAATCTGCTGCAAAAGACCTCTTTAAAATTTTAAAAAGCAAAAATGTCACTCTTATAACTAACATGTGCCTAACCCAAGACATGGTATTTTCAATTGCCTTATATGCATGTGAAAGCTGGACAGTTGCCTAATATGCATGTGAAAGGTGGACAATGAATAAGGAAGACCAAAAAGAATTGATACATTTGAATTGTGGCCTTGGGAAGAATACTGAATAAGCAATGGCCTCCCCAAAAATGAATAAATCTGTGTTGGAAGAAGTACAGCTAAGATGATGCTTGTCAGAAATGAGGATGGTGAGACTTTGCCTCACTTACTTTGCACCTGTCATCAGAAGGGATCAATCCTTGGAGAAGGACATCATGCTCGGTAAAGTAGAGGGTCAGTGAAAAAGAGGAAGATCCTTTATGAGATGGACTGTCACAGTGGCTGCAACAATGGGCTCAAACTCAGTTACCGTTGTGAGGCTGGCACAGAACCAGGCAACTTTTCCTTCTATTATACCTAGGGTCACTATGAGCTGGAGCCAACTTGAAAACAGTTTTACAACAGCAATAATAGGAGAAACTGTGTCGGTCAGGGAGGTGGGTGGTTATATGAAAATTATCTGTATTTTCTGAACAATTTTTCTGTTCAGAAAACTAAACCTAAAACTGCTCTAAAAACAAAGTTGGTCAAAACAAAAACATGGTCTTCTTCATTCCATCCTTAAATGACATCAAGCTAAGAGAATTAAAACAACATAAGAGATGCAGAGAACTGATGCAAGCAATGTAGAAAGTTTTAATGATCCATCTAATTGTATTTTGTAAAATAATTTAAACATGAATAATCAGAACAAGGGGTATGTATATCAAAAAGTTGTAAATCAATAAGACAAGGCATTGTTTTCAGAACTACGTAATTTAAAAATCTTTATGCAAGTAACAAACTAATAGTAGTAATATACCTACTTCAACAGAGTAATTTGACCCTGATGTCTAAGAGATGTAGGTTCCAGATGTTTCCTGCTGACTTGGAAGTTATAGGTCACCTATTTTCTATGAATTACTTGGGTACTGGCAAATTCCCAATCTCAAGTCCAGGGCTAATCCTCAAATTCTAGGCTCTTTGAGATCTAGAAGAGTTTCATTCCAAATAATTTCTATCACACCCTGTTGTAACCGATGTCTCACCCCCAACCCAGTCCTGTACCACCACTGATGTGATTTTTGTGGGTTTTTTGTTGTTGTTTTTCAGTATTTGTCATGTTTTTTGTTTTTGTTTTCTTTTTTTTGTCCCTTGTAGTTTTACCGGAAACCCTGGTGGTATAGTGGAACAACCATGGTTGCCAGTTCAAATCCACCAGATGCTCCTTGGAGACCGTACGGGGCAGTTCTACTCTGCTCTATAGGGTCTCTATGAGCTGGAATCGACTCAGTAGCAGTGAGTTTGTTTGTTTTTTTCATAGTTTTACCGTTTTGAGACTACTACATAGATGAAATCATACAGCTTTTTGAGTCTGTCCACATTCACTTACGATAATGCATTCCAGAGGCATCCATATTGTTGCATGCATCAGTAGTTTATTCCTTTTATCGATAAGTAGTATTCAATTGTATGGATACACTACAATTTTTTTTTTTAATATTCATTTATTAATTGAATGACATTTGGGCTGTTTCTAGTTTTGACAATTATAAATAAAACTGTTATAAACACTTATGTACAGGTTTTTGTGTAAAGATATTTTACTCCCCTTGGGTAAATACCTAGTATATTGTTTGTATTGATCATACCAAATTATCACAAATTTAGTAGCTTAAAACAATACCCATTTATTATCTCAGAGCTGGGTTTTCCACTAAAGGGTCTCACAAGACTAAAATCAAGGTGTCAGCTTTCTTTAGGAAGCTCTGTACGAGGTCGCTATGAGTTGGAATTGACTTGACAGCAATGGATTTGGTTTTGGGTTTGGTGGAAGAATCTGCTTCTGAGTACATACAGAATGTTGGCAGAATTCAGTTCCTTCTCATGTTTTTCATGAGGTGTCCTCCCTCCATCTTCAAACTGACATCGTACATCAAGTCCTTCTTATGTTTCGATTCTAATTTCATTTTCTGCTATCAGCTGGACAAAGCTCTGCTTTTAAGGGTTCCTGTGATTACCTTGGGCCCCCTGGGTAATGGGAAATACTACCCCTATTTTAAAGTAAACTGACTAGTAATCCTGATTTCACCTGCAAAGTGTCTTCGACATGTAATATAGCAACATTTAGGAGTATAATGCCATGGGCAAAGGAACTAGGCAGAGGTTAAAAATTCTGCAAGCCACACCTGGGCCATACAGTTGGTGTGTGTGTAACTTCATAAAAATTGGCAATCTGTTTTCCAAAGTGGCTGTACTATTTTAAATTCCCAGTGGCAAAATATGAGAACTCCACTTGCTCCCAATCATTGGCTGAACCTGGATTTGTCAAGTTTGATTGTTTTCATTTTAACCATTCTATTAGACATGTATTGATTTTTCATCTTGACTTCAATTTGCATTTTTCTAATGACTAATAATGTTGGCCATTTTTCCATAAGCTTATTTGCTCTCCATTTTTCTTCTTAGGTGCAATGTCTGTTCAAATCTGTTGCCCATATTTTTAGGTAAGTTGTTGTTTTCTTATTATTGAGTTTGGAGGGTTCTTTAAACATTCCTTTATCAGATAAATGTTTTGCAAATATATTCTCCCAGTTGGTAATTTGTCTTTCCATTTTCTTAACAGTGTCTTTTGGGAAGAGCAGAAGCAACTACACTGCAATCTGAGCTCTTTATTGGATCCAAGAAAAAATATAATTTTGTACATTTTGTTGTCGTTACTGTGGGAGTGACATTCTTTCCAGTTTTCTATATGTTTGGCAGAAGGCTGTGCCTCTGGTGGACTCCAACCTCCAATCTTTCAGTGCGTAACCAAGTGCATTAATTGTTTGCACCACCCAGTTGTTGTTGGCTGCCATTGAGTTGATTCTAATCCATATCAACCTCGTGTGTGCAGAGTAAACTGCTCCATAGGGTTTTCAAGACTGGGACCTTTTAGAAGCAGGTCACCAGGCCTATCTTCCAAGGTGCCTCTGGGTGGGTTTAAACCACAAACTTTGGTTAGTATTCCATCACTTAACCATTTGCAGCACCCAGGGACTCCCTAATTGTTGCATACCAAATCCATTGCTGTAGAGTCTATTCTGACACGTGGTGACTCCGTATACTACAGAGTAGAATTGCTGTATAGGGTTTTGTTGACTCTAGTCCTTATGGAAGCAGTTTGCCACTCCTTTCTTGCTGGTAGGTTCAAACCACCAACCTTTAGATTAGTAGTCAAGTGCAAACCATTTCTCCACCCAGGGACATTTTATTATTGTATAGATAAAATTAGGAGCACTGGTGGCATAGTGGTTAAGAGCTCAGGCTGCTAATGAAAAGATCTGCAGTTTGAATCCACTAGCCACTCCTTGAAAACCCTATGGGGCAGTTCTACTCTGTCCTATAGGGTCGCTATGATAAAATTAAATAGGAGTCAATGGGCGGTGCAAATGTTTAACATGCTCAGCTGCGAACTGAAAGGTTGGAGGTTCAAATCCAGTCAGAGGTGCCTCAGGAGAAAGACCTAGTGATTTACTTGTGAAAAAATAAGCCATTGAAAACTCTTTGAAGTGCAGCTCTACTCTGGCACACATGGGGTCACCATGAGATGGAATTGACTTGATGGCAACTGGAAAAAAAGAAACAAAAAACTCAATTAAATAATTATACCTCTGAATAGAAAGGTCTTTGAGGACAAGGACTACATCTTATTTATCTTTATCTCCAAAACCCTGGCCTCTTGTGCCAGGACTGCCATGTAGTAGAAGTTCAAAAAATAGTATTGAACTGACTTAATCTTATCAATACTAGAACTAAGACATAGTTAGATCCATGGTCTTCAATTAGGGTGATTTTGCTCACCTTACCTCCAACCAATGGGGGATATTTGGCAGTGTCTAGAGACATTTCTCATTGTTGTCATGATTAGGGGTTCATGTGGTGATGCTACTGGCATGCTCTTCATCACAAAACTACACTTCTGATTTTATTCAACTCTAAAGCACAAAAGCAAATGTTTAATGCTTCTGATTTTTATTTATGTTTACATGCTTTATTTCAAATTTTAAACTTGTCTCCCAAACAGTTCACAAGTTTTGAAGCAAGAAATTTTACTGTATTATCTTAATTCTATAGTGCATAGCACTACAGGTCGTTGTTATTAAATGAATACTGAAGGAATAGATTATTTGATTCAGTGTAGCCTTATTTCAACTCACCCTATAGTTAACTGATAGATTAGTCTTATTAACTCTGATAATGTTGCTATTTTGCTCAAAAACCTTCAATAAATCCTTACTTCCTTCCATATAAGAGCCCAAAGTCCTCAGTCAGTCTGTAATTCTGTGGTCCAGACCATATACGTTCTGAATGCCAACTTCCACTAGTCCTCTTTACAAAGCCTCTGTCATCCAAAATGTTCTGTTTTATATACATATTTTCTTCTTTTCATCTTCTGGAACTTGGCTCAATAGGTCCTTACACCTAAATTTTCTTCTTTTTCTCATCTCCAAAAGATCAAATCCAAAACTGGATTTCTCTGGCTGTCCTGTGTCAGTCTGCTAACATCTACTTCATTTTATCAGCAACAGTTCAATGGCCCAAGGTCTGACTGATCATATCTTTCCCAACACAATGTACCTCAATACCCTGCAAACAGCAGGATATTCAATAAATGTTAAATAGTGAGTAGTGGGGATAAACTTTAATATGTTGTTCTTGTGTGACATCAAGTCAGTTCTGACTCATACTGATTCTGTAGCACAGAGTAGGTTTCCAAGGAATGGCTGTGGATTTGAATTGCCAACCTTGTGGTTAGTAGCCTGAGCTCTTAACCACTTCCACCAGGGCTCCAAATTTTAGTATAATTTGTGTATATCCAAAACTTAAGGAAGATGCGAGAATATTTTAAGATGACAAAGCATTGTTAAAGTATGGACAATGATCTTTTGAGGAAAACTAAATGGATCTGAAGTATTAAACCTAGAGAAAGTAGTAACTCTGATGCCTTTGCATGAATTGTGAATAATCTTTACCACACAATGGGTTGAAAAGATAAGAGTGTTCAAAAGTTGTCTTCTAGACAAAAAACAGGCATGGAGAATGTTTTCATTCCAGTGAAGAATGGAATAATCATTTTGTGGGACTATATGCAGACTTCACTGCCACTCTTGTAAACATTTCTGTTTAGAAAGAAAAATCTTCTGAGATAAATAGAAGGATATGCTATTTTTAGACAGTGTATACCATAAAACAAACATATGATAATATTAAAATAAGAATTAAATTTCACTAAACCTACAAATCAGATTCCCATTTCAAAAGTTAATGAGAAACTGTATAGAAGAATTTTATAGGTATACTGGGGGAAAACCAATCAGTTTAATGTGCCAGATGCATTGTTGGAGATGAATTAAAGAAATAAGCTAAATGCAAAAAGCGAATGCTAAAACTCACTTTAAGGTATTCTAAGTTTAATTGTGTGATTCCAAACTTCTTACTAGTAACTTTACCTCGTAATCAATTTTTCTATGCAAAGAAGTAAATTTCAGAGGTCAGTTTTGGCTTCTACTTCTAAACTGATGCATCACTTTTTGCTTTCCAGTGATTTAAGGTGGAGAGAGAAAAGATTATACTCATTCATCTTCCTAATGATATCTGCCTTCCAGGCCATACTCTGCATCTCTAAGCTGGATTTTTCAAATAACAAATAATTCAATAGTGAAGTGCCCTTTCTAAGGGCATATTTTTTGTGGCAGATGAGTTTTGAGATATTCATTTACGATTTCTCTGTATATGTTTGCTATATTTTTTTTTTCTCATTCATCCAGGTATCAGGCTCTGCTCTGCTTGCTTTGGGAAATATTTGTGACAGGTCTTCCAGGCTATTCTTTCTAAACAAAATTGACAGAAATCAATTGAGGAGAGGATATTTTTGAGTTAAGAGAAAAGTCAATGAGTATAGGAGAATAGGAGCCCTGGTGGCATCATGTTTAAGTGCTTGGTTGCTAACAGAAATGTTGGTGGTTCAAATCCACCCAGCAGCTCCATGGGATAAAAGACCTGTCAGTTTGCTCCCATAAAGATTACAGCCTAGGAAACCCTATGGGGCAGTTCTACTCTGTCACATAGGGTCATTATGAGTTAGAGAAGGCACATAATAACAACAACAACATAGAAGAATAATTATTGATGAAGAGATTTTCTTCAGTATAAGAAGCAGAAAAAAAAAAAAACACCCTTAATCACAACCATACCTCAGGCTTTAGGAGACAGAGAAAACAGGAGAAGTTTGTGTTATCCCCAAAGACAGGAAATGCACTGAATGGTGTGTATAGATAGAATAAGAATGAACAATATCTCATCAAATGTCCACAGTGAGAGATATTGTTCCAGCACTATGGAGCCACATGCAAGGTGAGTTATCAGTTGAAAACTGAGTGGTTTTCTCCTACTGGTTGGGGATTATTGTGTGTGATGTGTTTTAAAATGAATTTATTCATATGTATCGGCATCATTTATCCACTGGCTCCCATCTCTCATTGATTGAGGAATGTCTCATCTTGCTTAACACCTTCCCCATTTTATGGTTGTGCCTATGGAAGTGTCCAGCAGGCATCTGAAACGGGACATCAAAAAAATCTCAAAAAAGGAAATGAATGACTTGCTTATAACACAAACACAGAGGTACTGGTAGCATCAAGGGGGAGGGAAGGGAGTCTGTATGCAGCTGTCCATAATAACTGTGCCTGAAACCAGACACAAAGCCAAAAGGACAAGAGGTGCTAAATCAACCCAACTGGCATTTTAAAGAGCTTTGGTAGGAGTGTGGGGAATGGATTATAAATTGTACTGGCTGTAGTAGGAGAAAATCGCCAAGATACGAAGAGCTCAAAATTAAAATAACGACATCAGGAAATAAGCAGATGAGTTGGAGTGTATTATGGAGATACCTGGGGCAGGCCTGAACAACAAATAGCTGTGAACAACTGCAAAAAAGAGAGGGTTCATAGTCAAACACCAGATTTTTATATTAAGAGTATGGTAGGTGGCTGGGTCATTCTCTGTGATGAGAGTGGTAGAGCAGATTTGAGAGGAAAGTTTACAAATTCCAATTTGGACATGTGGTGTTGAGAAACCCACGTGATATACAAATTTAGAAGCTCAGTGTTCAGGAGAGATTTTTGAGCTGAATATAATGATAGTTGAGTTTCTTTTTTGTTTTTTAACATGTTTGTAAAATATGCAGCAGAAAGTTAAAGAAAGTATAAATGTTTACCAGGACTCAAAATTTAAAAACAAAAATATAAATGGTACTGAATCTATTTTGACTAATGTTTACTGAGCTCAGCCCCTGAAGCAAGAATAATTAAATACCACAACATATGAAAATGAAAATGCTTGCGCAGAAGTGCCACACAGATAAAGATAATTCTTATGTTGGAACAGTGCTTTTACATTTTCAGTGTGGCAAGTATGGCCTTATTTAATATCCAAATCAACTTATTTAAGGTACACAAGGGAGATATTATCCTAATTTGGAGAATGGAGAAAGTACAGCCCAGAGAGTATAAAATGTCTTTGCGTGGGTAATAGAGTTAATTCCATAGATTCGGTTTCCTGATTCTCACACCAGTACTCTATCCTTATGCCCCATTCTTTCTCTTTCAGGAAAAAATAGTCAATATGATAGTTGCTTAGTAATTAATCATTCCCTACAAGTTAAAGAAGGTTATTTTTAAGGTCTGGGAGAATAATTATGTTTATATGGATTCAAGAATTGAGATTTGAATTTGTCCGTAAGTATTCCTAGCATGGATTCATTTAAAAAACAAAACAAAATATTGCTGTCAATTCCAACGCATAGAAATCCTATGGAACAGAGTAGAACGGGTTTCCAAGGAGTACCTGGTGGATTCAAACTGAGAACTTTTTGTTAGCATTCATAGCTCTTAACCACTATGCCATCAGGGTGTCCAGCATGGATTCATAGAGATGATAATCTTTTTGTATATGTAGATAATCATTTTTCAGAAAGAATCTGAAGGCAATAATATATATATATATATTTAAATAGGCTGTGATTTAATAGAATTGTAATATGTAGACTAGTGGACTATTAATTTGAAATGATAAATAAATTTAAATTTATAAATACAAAGTTGAAATTTGAAACCTAATTTGTACATTGGATTCTTCAAGTCTTTGTCATCCATATCATAGCAGAACTGAACTCTCTTTTCAATATCTAGGAATGTATTCTAGCGACTACCAAAGATAACTAGAAATTACTTGGAAGGCTGATATTAATATATCATAATTACTAATGAAGAGCTACATGGGACATATGCCTATAATAAAGCTAAAATAACTTAATTTTAAGAAATAGTGTTCCAAATATTGAAAATGTTGACTTTAGAAATTGAAAGGGGAGATTATAAGCATATATTCCAATATTTTATAATAGAATACGTATCCAAAAAAGTGAATAATTTACGATAACTAGTTGAAACATTGTAAAATGTGTACAGCAAGAATATTCTTACAAAGCAGTATTATAACAGACTGCTTTGATAGGTAAGCAATGGCGTTAAAAAGCAATTCACTAAGGAAAAGCTGAAAATTGTCAACAGGCATTTGAAAATACTTTAAAAAATTGTTAGCTGTTAGTTTCAGTTGAGCTGGCTCCAAATTATGGTAATCTTATATGAAACAGAACAAAACGTTATCTGGTCCTGTGCCGTCTTTATGACCATTTATATGTTTGGGCCCATCGTTGTGGCTATTCTGTCAATTCACTTCATCGGCCCTATACTTTACCAAACATGATGCCCTTTTCAAGTGATCAGCCTTTCTTTATGTTGTGTTCAAAGTAAGCGACTCAAAGTCTTGTCATCCTCTCTTCTAAGGAGCATACTGATTGTATTCCTTCTAAGACTGAAGTATTCATTCTTCTAGCAGTCCAAGATATATCCAATATTCTTTACCAACAACATAGTTTTTGTTATCCAACTTTTGCATGTATATGAGGCCATTGAAAAGACCATGGCTTGGGTCAGATACACATTAGTTATCTCCGCTTTTTAAAACTTTGTCGTTGTTAGTTGCTATGGAGTCAGCTCCCACTCATGGCAACCCCATGAACAACAGAATGAAATGTTGCCCAATCCTGCACCATCTTGATGACCCTTAGTATGCCCAAGTCCACTGTTGCAGCCACTGTGTGTTCTGAGTGCCTTCCAACCTAGGAGTTTCATCATCCAGGACTATATTAGACAATATTCTGTTGTGATCCATAGGGTTTTCATTGGGTGATTATCAGAACCAGATTACCAGGCCTTTCTTCCTACTCTGTCTTAGTCTGGAAACTCCCCTGAGAACTGTAGACTGTGGGTGACACTGCTGGTATTTATAATACTGATAGCATAACTTCCTGCATCATAGAAACACTCAAGTCACCATAGTACAACAGACTGACATATCCACCTGCTGCCATTGAGTTGATTCCAACTCAGAGTAGAGCTGTCCCATAGAACTTCCAAGAAGCACGTGGTGAATTAGAACTGCCGACCTTTTGGTTAGCAGCTGTATCTCTTAACCACTATGCCACCAGGGTTTAGGTGATGATTTAAAACCTTAAAAAGATCCTTTGCAGCAGATTTTCCCAATGTAATACATTGTTTGATTTCTCGACTGCTGCTTCCATGGGAATTGATTGTTGATTCAAGTAGAATGAAATCCTTGACAACTTTGATTTCTTTTTCTTATATAATGATGTTGTTTATTGGTCTAGTTATGAAGATGTCAATTTCTTCATGTTCAGATGTAATTCATACAGAAGATACTTAACCTTCATTAGTAAGCGTTTCAAGTCATTGCCATTTTCACCAAGCAAGATTGTGTCATCTGCACATTCCAGGTTGTTAATGAGTCTTCCTCCAATCCTGAAGTCATGTGTTCTTCATATAGTCCACTTTCTTTATTTGTGCATTCAGATTGAATAAGGTAAAAGGATACAACCCTGCAGCACACCTTTTCCAATTTTGAACCATGCAGTAGCCCCACGTTCTGCTTGAACGATTGCCAAATATCTATGTACAGGTTTCCACATCAGAACAATTAATTATTCTGAAATTCCCATTCTTTACAACATTATTCATAATTGGTTATAATCTGTATAGTCAAATTCTTAATAGGCAGCTGTACTCTGTTCTGTAGGGTCACTATGAGTAGGAATTGACTTGAAGGCAACAAATTTTTTTTTTTTTTATATATATTGTCAAATACCTTGGAGTAGTCCATAACACAGAGATAAACATCTTTCTGGTATTCTCTGCTTTCAGCCAGGATCCATGTGATAACAGCAATGATACCTCTTGCTTCCATTAAGATTATAACCAAGAAAACCCTATGGAGCAGTTTTTCTCTGTAACATATGAGGACACCATGGGTCAGAATGGATTTGATAACAACTAACAAGAACAAACTGACTAGACAATCTATTCAAAAATATACTGTAAATAAAGAGGCATCACCATGTATCTGTCAGGTTGTCATACCATGATGGCTTGCTTGTTCCTTGGTGGTTGAAGCTATGCCACTAGTATTTCAAATACCAGCCAGGTCACCCATGGTGAACAGGTTTCAGATGAGCTTCCAGACTAAGACAGGCTAGGAAGAAGGGCCTGGTGGTCTACTTCTAAAAAAAAATTGGCCAGTGAAAATCTTATGAATAGCAGCAGAACATTGTCTGATATACTGTCAGAAGATGATACTCTCAGGTTCGAAGGCACTCAAAATATGACTGGGGAAGAGCTTCCTTCTCAAAGTAGAGTCAACCTTAATGACATGGATAGAGTAAAGCTTTCGGGATCTTCATTTGCCAATGTGGCACACTCAAAATGAGACGAAACAGCTGCAGACATTCATTAATAATCCAAATGTGGAATGTATGAAATATAAATCTAGGAAAATTGAAAGTTGTCAAAAATGAAATGGAATGCATAGAGATCCATATCCTAGGCATGAGTGAACTGAAATGGATGGATATTGGCCATTTTGAATCAGAAAAGGAAGGACCATCTCTGAAAATCAACACCATACTTGGTAAAGGGAAGGGTCAGCCAAAAAGGGGAAGACCTTCAACTAGATGGATTGTTATAGTGGCTACAACAATTGGCTCAAACATAGCAATGATTGTGAGGATGGCACAGGACTGTGTAGTGTTTCATTCTGTTGTACACAGGGTCACTATGAATTAACTGACTGGATGACACCTAATGACAACAATAAAGAGACATAATCATACTGTTAATAAAAACACATTCAACATAGCAAAAATTTTCACTGCATTTGCTCTGCTATGAAAACAAGGAAAGTACATGTGTACTTAGCTGCAGGGGAAAATAGATTGTGGAAGCTACATCTGAACATAGAGAGAACTGCAAATATAATAAACTTTGCATGCTATTTTCTTCCAAAACACACCAGGTGGATGTTTACTCAACTAAAGCAGTCCATTTTATGAGGTAAATGGAAATTCAGCAGCTACGAGTCTATTTTTTTCTTTTAATATAAAATACTCTAGCTCACTGTTCATAAATCAAAGATGCTTTAAATAATAACTATCCATCTGAAAAATGTCTGGGAACTACAGTAATAAAAGAAATATCTATTTTTATAAATATTTGTCATTTGACAGAATTTATGACATGCTGATTATTGTTACTAAACAAACAACACACAAAAAAATAAGCAAAGAGAAATCCTTACCAATCTGTAAGTTAAAGCTACACTAACCAAAGACCGTTATTTTCAAGTCTTTTCAATTATGTTGGAAATTCCCGCTCCAGTACAAGTTATGTGAAGGCCACTTGCCGTTGTTACTCAATCCTGAATTCCTAGAAAATGGTTAAATGAATGCATTGCCCTTATGCAAGTTAAAGAATAAAAAGGGAACTATTCCATCTGCTTTTCCCACTTTAGAGCCCAAGCTGAAAGTGCTGGCCCTCATTTCTCTCCTAGGGGATTGGAGATTTCTGACATTACAAGACCAAAATTATCTTGAAAAAAAAAGCCAATTCAGTTTCATTTTGTCTGTTACAAGTGAAACAAGATTTTGTGAGAAGATCTAAAATCCTATGCAAGGTAAATACAGGGGAAACATGGTAAATTAGATTAAAGCTAGAAATGTGTGGATTCAATGCTGGGCTCAACAGTCTTCCATTTAGGATTCCTTCTGCGAGCTACTTAATCTCTTGAAGTCTTAGTTTCCTCATCTTGTCTATGAAGAAGATAAGAGTTACTTTCTTCCTGGTAAATTTGTTGTTAGGTCTAAGTAAGACAATCTATATAAAACAATTGACATATAATAAGTGCTGTGTAAATGTTAGCTATAATAATTCTTAATGCAATGATTCTGTACAACTGTTCCTGTGAGGAAATTAATAGAAAATGCTCAGAAGACAATTAGTAAATGCTCAAGAGACAACTTTTCTAAATGTTGAAACCCTGAGTATTTTAATTTTGACATGAGCCGCATTGGTTTAATGTAAAAAACCAACTAAATAAAAATACAAATCCATGGAAGATTGCTTATTTTATCATTTATTTCATGTCAATTATTCATAATTATCACTACATAAATATATTATCAGGACATGTTCAGCTAATACCCTGCCCTCACTTAATAGCCGTGGCCCCACTCTGGGCCCGAGTGACCACGCAGTCAGAAAAATAACCAGTAAGCTTAACAGAATCTAAGAAAATGTTATTGGACTCCTAATAACTCTTGAAATTATGGGAACAGATAATCAAAATCTACAAACTAGGTTAAAGGAAAACACTGACAAAAATAAAAGTAAATAATGGCTCTTTCAGGCTACTTCCATACCAGGGAGTAAAGTGAGCAAGCTTTCTAATGTTACTTTTACCTTTTATAGTAATAGCTAAAGTGTATTAGCTTGTATGATATGTCAAATACTATGCAAAGTACTTTACACACATTATATCATTTATCACTCAGAACAATTATGTGAGTAAATCTCCTGCTAATCCCCATTTTATAGCTTGGGCCTTTGGAATTCAGTTTATCACACAGTTTACAGGGTAGGATTCCAATCCAACACACCTGATTTTCATTAGCACCTCAGGGTGAGGATGTAGGGCTAAGACCTCTAAATAGTGTCACCTGGTAAATACAGGAGGCTCAGTTAAACATAAGTATGTACAAAAAGAAATAAAACAGAAGAATGTAAAATAATTTGAACATTGAAGAATAAAATAAAGCCCTTAGCCTGATTTTAATATACTAAGCAGAATATTTTATTATTTGTATTTACCCTGATTTTGACTTTCAAACCTCCTACTACCATAGCATAATTGACTAAGGTCCCTAGCTTCTATACTTCGAAATTCATCTCTGTGTTTGCACCAAGGCCAAACCCTTACTAATGACACTAAAGTGGACCATTCCCCGGGAAATACTGGCTTCTTTGTCTGCGGACTTTGGCTCTAGGACTCCCCATTGGCATTGCCAAACCCTTCTTAGACTATAAGGCCATCTAGAGAGCATTTTCGGGCAACATTCTTTCCCTCTTTCCTTCACTTGGGGTCAAACTTCATCGTGGCCTGACAGCGTTCCCAATCTTTTCCAACTACCTGCCTATTTCCTATCACATAGGCATTTCACTAATAAAATCCTTGCATGTTTAATCCCAACTTGACATCTGTTTCTCCAAGTGCCCAAACTAGCACAATCTTGTATTTCATTTAACGTATATTTTATCAATGTATTATTTAAAAACTTACCATTTCAAGTCAGGGCCAGAATATGTCAGTATAACAGATTGTTTTGTGGCTAGTCTACGTTTCACACGTAGAAAGCTAGATGCCTTATTACACAGTTTATTACCAAGGCATTTTTTAGCACGTGAAACACAATGAGAGTACCCTGCCTGGGACCCTTGACTTTTTAGGTACCATCAGAATTGACTTGACAACAATGGGTTTTTGGTTTAGTATATCTCTGGAACGTTAACAACCAATACTCCATAACATGTCTCTTAACAATTTATAGAGTTTCAGGTGAATATTTTCATCCTTTTTTTATGAAAACAAACAAAAAATATCCGGGAAACCAAAGCCTTTTAAAGAGAAAAAAAAAAATTGCTATCTTATTTCTAAGAAACTCAATCTCTAAAAATAAAAGAAAAATTAAAAAAATACTATCTATGGTCTCCAACGTAAATGACTTTTTCTTAACCACCTAGTCTGTAATATGAATCAACAAATTAAATATGAATCATCATTATCATTATTTAAAAATCATATTTGGTATTATTATGTTTAAAACATTGGAAGTATACAGAGATTTTATCAGCTCTGGCAAAGGTTACAGCCTAGGACACCCTATGGAGATGTTCTACTCTATCCTATAGGGTCACTACGATTCAGAATCAACTCCACTACACACAACAACAGAGATTTAAAAAACGGCCCCAACTCCCACCCTAATGACCTTTCAATCTAATAGTGGAAGTGTAGACATGTATTCCTGCACTGTGTTATAAAAAAAAAAAAATTCTTTTTTTATAGTCTAGGTTTATAGCATCAAGCAATGTGCTGCTGTGGGAAGCTAGAGAAATGAATCATTAGATCAGACATGAGGAGCTAGAGATGGTTTCACAGAAGAGTTGATATTTTAACACATCCTTAGGAAGAAGTTCACTATACAGAAAATGACATGTCAAAACTCTGGTTAAGATGTTGAAATTTCTTTGGTATACCACTTGTGATTCAAACACTTAGCACATAAATAAAATATAAAAATAAATTCACATGTCTCTGCTCCACATTGACTCCATTCCAAAATTCAGGCACCCTCTGAAGCATTACAGTTCTTGAGGTAGAGGGAAAAGAGAGATTATGAACCACAAACTGGCTCTGCTTAACGGACATGTTATCACTTTTACCCATATTTGTTTCCTTGGGGATAGCCTGAGTTCACCAGAGTGAGAAAGCGTAAACCTTCTACAGGATAGAACTATATGTTTCTGGTCAATTCCATATACTCTCAACCAAAGATCTTTTCTAGATATAACCTTTAAACTTAAAAATTCCATTCTTTTTTTTGCTGGCCTCTTTATTCCGGTCATCCTCTAGCCCTTAGCTTAATAGCTGCTGCCTAAAAGCAATTTGAAAAAAAATAAGCTTTTTGTTGCTGACTCCTGCTTTTGTTAAGTGAAGAATACTCAAAGGAAAGTACTTGGGAAAAACCTGTGACTCAATTATTATCCTCTGTTAAGGCTGCAACTTCAAAACCACCACAATAACCATTAGAATTTTTTGTCTTTTTCAATGCTGGAAATGTCAAATTGTAGAACATAGTCAATTTTTATTCCAGGCTACAAGCCAAGAGTGACTCTTAGGACTGCATTATTTCCTTCTGTTCCTAGCTCTATTTTTCTTGCAAGATCCTTCAGGAAGCAGCAAGAAGTACCCAGTATTCTGAACTTTTTTCTTCCGTTTCTCCTAACTGTAAAACCTCAGTCATCACATGGTCTTCACTTGAAACAAAACAAATTGCCCAAATATTTCATTGCTGCTCATCTTGGGTCAATAGGTTTCTACTCTGCAGTTGGTAGATTCTTCCTCAACTCCCCATTCCAATTGCATCCTACATATGGGCTATTGGTACTTGTAAAACTATTTAGTTTTTCAAAAATATAAATTAGCATCTTCCATTTACCTATAATTAGCTAGAACAAGGTGTCATAAGGCTGCCCTTAACTGCAAGAGAAGTCAGAAAATCTGATTTTAAGCTGCACCCATTATCATCCTGAACACAAGGTTTTCTGTTAAGTAAGAAGAAAGTGAGTATTGCGTAGGCAACTAGTAGTCCTTGTCTTAGTGATCATATTTCTTTGGAAAAAAATTTAAAAATCAATGAAATCCAGACAATGATAATATAGTTTTAGCATCACTGAGTAGGCCTGATAATAATAACAGGTTTCATAAATTTAGCTCCTTCTGTGTGCCAAATCATCACCTCCATTATCTCATCTAACCCTTACAGCCAACTTGCAAGCACAGCTTTATACTAATTTGATAGATGGGGAAACCGAGGATTATTTAGTTAGTAAATGGCAAAGCCAGAGATTTAATCCAGTCCACTCTCTGCACTATACAACCTTCCTTGTCTGTATACAACGTTCCCTCTCTATATACAACATTCTTTCTATATATACAACGTTCCCTCTCTATATACAAGTTTCCCTCTCTATATACAACATTTCCTTTCTATATACAACATTCCCTCTCTATATACAAGGTTCCCTCTCTCTAAATCTTATAGCTGGACAGAGAAAAATTCAGCAACTATGCTAAAAATACTGTGATATCTTTAAGCAAATAATTTCCATAGAGCTCTTCTAATAAGTGAATCAAAAATATAGAACATTTGTACCTTAAACACTTGTCAGAGAATTCAATCATAAAATGATTTTGACTCTGCATTAACCAAAAGCCCACTTGAGGTATTTGATATTTGAGGAGAAGAACCTAGGGGACATGTTAACTATCAATTTATTTGGATTTTTTATACTCTATTCTCACTTTAAGACAGATCATCAGAAAATAATATAATTATCATAGCTCTCTGTAGAAAGGCTGTCTCATTTGTAACTCAAAGACTTCACTAAATTGCAATTTATTGTTATGAGAAAAGTCCATATGATGGCTATTTCCATATCTTCAAAAAAAAAGATCTGTGAAGGACAGAGCTCATTTTGTTAACCATTATGCATTTCATATAGAGCTGTGTGATAAATACATAAAAGTGTTCCAGAGACAGAAAATGTTTGACTATATCTCTTTTATCATCAATTATCAGAAAACTCTGAGCTAAAAGTAATGCTCAATTTCTGACTAATTACATGAATATCTGATAGACCTGTTGCTAACTTCCAATGTGTTGATTTTTTTAAACATGTTTATGTCTTCTTTGATAATATAAGACACCTTCTTTTTTTATAAATGTGCAGTATGTAATTTACACAGTGAAAGTAATATATATCACAGGCTTTCAAACACATGTTCCTTAATCAAAACAGTCTAGAGAGCACAAACTGTTAGAGAACTATTTCTTTATACAGTAAATATGTAAGGAGTTTAATTTTTAAAAGAATAGTTACATGAATTTTTTTCAAGCATTCTTTCTTTCGAATACATCTGAGTCCTATTTTTAGAATGAAAATTTCTTTATTGTGTTTTGTGATTCTAAAAATATACATTCTTAAAATTTAAATTCACAACTAAAAATTTCTTATAAAGAGAACCACTGTTAGTATTCTAATAATACCTAATAAAAATTGTGTCATTATTTAAATAGCCACATAGTATATAAAATGAAGAGACCCTAGACTGAATATTCATTAGGGCAGAAATAAAAGATAAAGAAAATTAATGCCCAAATAAAGTCACACGATATTACATTATGTAATTTGTATGATAATATATATTCACATGACCTTTTATTGATGGTCTTTAGATTACTGTCAATATTCTCTGTGATAAGCATCCTTGTACCTATATTTTATCTTTAATCAAGTCTTTTTAAATTCCAGCAAGTACAAGTTCTCAATTAAATATTATGAATACTTTAAATATTTTAGTTAATATATATATTTTTTAATTTCCAGTTTGTCCCCTCAGTAACACTATCTGAAAATGTCCATATCACCACACATTCAACAATTTTCAGTATGGTCAACCTCTGAATCTTTTCCAATATGAAAGTCAAAAATAATTTGGATGGTATTTATTTACATTTTTTGGTTTATCATTTACATTAACAACCCTTTTAATATGATTAGATATTAGTATTTCTTCTTCAGAGATATATTTGTATTATATATTAATATTAACTTATCATAAGAATGTTTGCATTTTTATTTCATTTTTCATCTATGAGTATTGGGTAGGCAACTAGTAGTCCTTGCTAGGACACTGTCTATCTTGTTTGCTGGCCATTTCCATTAGAAATTAAGATTATACTACAAAGACATAGAAATATGTATTAAAATGTCCACCTGGCATGTCGATAAAGTCAGTAATCTTACCCTAAAATTGATACGGAAGAATAAAGGTCACAAACTGATAATTCAACTTTAATAAAGAATAATAAAAAGGATGAGTTTCCCCACCAGATAGTAATATATAATACAAAACTACAGAAATGAAAACCTTTATCCTGGTGGGAGAAGAGACATACTTAGTGAAATATCCACACATAAACGGCAATGAAATACGTGATAAAGGTGGACCCACATATCAATGGTAAGAGAGCAGGCTGTGAATGGATTTTGAAAAACATGCTAACTCTATGCAGCAAAACAAAATGTAGCCCTACCTAACCCTACAAACAAGGCTAGAGATTAGATAATTTAAAGACTTAAAGACAAAATTCTAAGGTAATTAGAAGAAAATAGAGAATAAGAATTTGTGACCTAAGGCACAAATCTAAAAATTAATGTATTTGATCATATAAAAATTAATCATTTATTTTCAAACAAGAATATTATAGACAAAATTGCTACCCAAGTGTTAGAATGAAGGAAGATAGTTACAATAGCTAATATCAACCAAGGGACTAGTATCTAGTATTTAAAAGGAACTCCTGAAAATCAATAAGAGAATAGCATCCCCAACAGAAAAACTGGCACAATTTATTAACCACAATTACAGAAGAGAAAGCATACATTCCATTAGAAGACTTATTTCACCAGAAATTCATGAAGCTTCCTTTATTTCTGTATCCTCTCCTAGAATACAGACTGGGGTGGCCACTCTGGAAATTCGTCTGATATTACTTACGAAAATTAAGAACTCATAGATCATATGTGCTATCAACTTCAAAAGAAAAACTCATACGGGACCATAAGGAAACATATACAAGAATGTTTACTGAAGAATTATTTGTGGTAGTGGAGGTTGGAAGCAATTTTCATGTCATTCAGTGAGTGGGGTAGGCAAAATTAAGTGGATATATGCCACAGAGCATTTTGCAGCAACTGGAACCCATAGATCAAATGTACTCTTAGCAAAATGGAGACATTTTATAAACATAGCCAGCAACAACAACAAAAAAAAGGGCAATAAATAGAATTAACTGTATAAGCAATGGCATTTATAAAAAAAAAAAGCAGTTTTTTTTTTTTTTTTTTTTAGTACATCCACCTGAAGCAATAATAAACATTTGGAAAGAATACATGTAAATAAACAGGCACGTGAAACAAAATGAAAACATTACTACTGGGGAGGAGGAGTAAGTAAAGAAAAAAAGTGATAATGAGGTATAGAGATAAGTAAGAATAACAAAAATGAAAAAGATTTTGTGAGGATGAATTACGATAATTGCAATGAACAGAAGAATATGGTTAATTCATACCTCTGCATCTGTGTTCATGAAAATAAAAGAAGAAAATAAATAACTAAAACCAGTGCGGTGTGCTTATTCATGCAGCCTTGTGGTTGTGGTTGTTAGGTGCCAACTCATAGCAACTATATGTAAAACAGAATAAAAACTCTGCCAACCTGCACTATTGTCACAATCATTGTTATGACTGAGCCCAGTGTTGCAGCCACTGTGTCATTGAGGGTCTTCCTCTTTTTGGCTGACCCTCTACTTTACAAAGCATGATATCCTTCTGCCGAGATTGATCCCTCCAGATAATATGTCCAAAGTATGTGAAATGTAGACTCACCATCCTTGCTTCTAAGAAGTACTCTGGTTGTACTTCTTCCAAGACAGATTTGTTTGTTCTTTTGGCAGTCCTCGGTATATTTAATTTTCTTCACCAACACCATAATTCAAAGGCATTAATTCTTCTTCAGTCTCCCTTATTCATTGTCCAGCTTTCTCATGCATATGAGGGGGTTGAAAACACCGAGGCTTTGGTCAGACACGCCTTCAAGGTGACATCTTTGCTTTGTAACACTTTAAAGAGGTCTTTTGTCCCAGACTTTCCCAATGCAGTAAGTCATTTCCTTTTCTGACTTTAAACCATGAAGCATGCCCCTGTTCTGTCCGAACAACTGCCTCTTGATCTATGTACAGGTTCCTCGTGAGCACAATTAAGTGTTTCTGGAATTTCCATTCTTCACAATGTTATGCATAATTTGTTATGATCCACATAGTGGAATGCCTTTGCATAGTCAATAAAACACAGGTAAACATTTATCTGATATCCTCTGCTTTCAGCTAGGATCCATCTAACATCAGCAATGACATTTCTGGTTCCAGGGCCCTCTTCTGAATCCAGCTTGAATTTCTGGCAGTTTAGATGTACTGTTGCAGCTGCTTTTGAATGATCTTCAGTAAAATTTTACTTATGTATGATATTGTAAAATAATCTGTACATTCACTTGGATCATCTTTCTTGGAATAGACATAATTACAGATTTCTTCCAGTAAGCTGGCCAGGTAGCTGTCTTCCAAATTTCTTGGCTGGATGAGTGAACACTTCCAGCCCTGCATCTCTTTGTTTTTCCCCAGTTCAACCTCTTCCTTCGGTACCAAGTGTTCCTGATTATATGATACTTCCTGAAATGGTTGAACATCAACCAGTTATTTTTGGTGTAGTGACTCTGTGTCTCCCTTCCATCTTGTTTTGATGCTTCTTGCATTGTTTCATATTTTTCCAGTAAAATCCTTTAATACTGCAACTTGAGGTTTGAATTTCTTCTTCAGATCATTCAGCTTGAGAAATGCTGAGTGCATTCTCCCCTTTTGGTTTTCTAACTCCAGGTCTTTGCACCTGTTATTATAATACTTTACTTTGTTTCCTTTATTGCTGCTGTTGCTCTCATTTGAGGTTTCTGAGAGAGTGTTCCCTGAAATTTCCACTAATATCCATATGTGTACATATATATAAGAGCCTTGGTGGAGCAGTGGTTAAAGGCACTTGGCTGCTAACCAAAAGGACAGTGGCTCAAACCCACCAGCTGCTCCATGGGAGAAAGATGTAACAGTGAGTTTCCCTAAAGATTTATAGACTTGGAATCCCTATGGGTAGTTCTACTCTTTCCTACAGGGTTGCTATGAGTCAGAAAGGACTTGATGGCAGTGATTTTTGTTTGTTTTGCATTTATACATATATATAAACACATATGTATGTGTATATATATACATATTCAAAATTGGAAAAGCTTTGCAGCAGAAGGGTTATATCCTTTCACCCTACTTATTCAATCTTTATGCTGAACAAATAATCCAAGAAGCTGGTCTATATGAAGACAAATGCAATATCAGAATTAGAGGAAGGCTCATCAACAACCTGTGATATGCAGATGATACAATCTTGTTTGCCAAAAATGAGGATGACTTGAAGCACTTACTGATGTAAATCAAAGATTATGGGCTTCATTATGGATTATACCTGAATGTGAAGAAAATGAAGTCCTTACAAATGGACTGATTAACGACATAATGATAAATGAAGAAGAATTTGAAGTTGTCGATGATTTTATTCCATTGGATCAACAATCAATACCCATGGAAGCAGTAGTCAAGATATCAAATAACGTATTACATTGGGAAAATCTGCTCACAAAGATGTCTTTAAAGTTTTAAACTGAAAAGATGTCACTTCGATGACTTGGGTGTATGTGACCCAAACCATGGTCTTTTCAATTGCCTCATATGAATGCAAAAACAGGGCAATTAAGAAAGAGTTAATGCATCTGAATTGTGGTGTTAGAGAAGACTATTAAAGCTACAGTGGACTGCCAGAAGAATGGTCATTCTTCTAAGAACGTATTTCTCAGAGGAAATACAACCAAAATGCTAGACTTCACCTTGGCTACTTTGGATATATTATTCATAAAGCCTAATCCCTAACAAAAGACATCATGTTTGGTAAAATAGATGGTCAGTGAAAATGAGGGAAGCCCTCAGTGAGATGGTTTTACACAATAACAACAACAGTATACCCAAACAAACCAGCCATCATGAAGATGGCACAGAACTGGGTAATGTTTTGTTCTGTTATACATAAAGTCATCATGCATAGGAACCTACTCAACAGCAACTACAAAATACATACATGTACGGAGCCCTCGTGGCACAGTGGTTAAGAGCTCAGCTTCTAATCAAAACGTAAGCAGTTTGAGTCCACCTGTTGCTCCTTGGAAACACTATGGGGCAGTTCTACTCTGTCATATAGGGTTGCTATGAGTTGGAATCGACTTGACAGCAGCAGGTTTGGTTTTCATGATAGTGCTACTTAATCTTCCAGCCCCACCACTTCAGTTTTAGAGGGTCATTCATGGGTAGTAGGAGGAAAAAAAAAAGGGCATTACAGCTTTTCAAAATGGCAATTACAAATGTATATTTAGAATCTTCTCTAGTTACTTACAGCCTCATTGCATACTCCTTTAAAAAAAGACAGTAATCAGTTGATTCCCATCTCTCCTTTCAATGTGATCTAAATTTTACAAGCTTATTTCTATTAGTAAGTAGTACTGAGTTTAAACCTTGGTAGTTTCTGTTGGTATTTGTAATTGCCTGTTGTTGTTTCTTTTTATTCATTTATTTAATTGGAGGAAGTAGTTGTAATTCATGTCTGGAAATGTTCAATTTAAAATTTTAACCTATGGAATTACAAGACAGAGAATAAGATGCAGATAAGTTAATTCCTACACCCATGTTGTTATTGTTATTAGGCGCCATGCTCACCATTATTGCTGTATTAGAGCCCATTGTTGCAGCCAATGTGTCTATCCATCTCATTGTGGGTCTTCCTCTTTTATTGACCCTCCACTTTACCAAGCATGATGTCCTCCTCTAGGGACTGGTCTGGTCCCTCCTGATAACATGTCCAAACTAAATAATACGAAGTCTCTCGCCACCCTCCCTTCTAAGGAGCATTCTGGCTGTATTATTCCAAGACAGATTTGTTTCTTCTTCTGGAATTATATGGTATATTCAATATACTTCACCAACACCATAATTCAAAAGCATCAATTCTTCTCTGGTCCTCCGTATTCATTGCTCAGCTTTTGCACGCATATGAGCCGATTGAAAATACCATGACTTGGGTGAGATGCACCTTAGTCTTTGAGGTGACATCTTTGCTTTTCAACACTTTGAAGAGGTCTTTTGCTCCAGACTTTCCCAATGCAATACATCATTTGATTTCTTGACTGCTGCTTTCATGGGCATTCATTGTGAATCCAAGTAAAATGAAATCCTTGACAACTTCAATCTTTTCTCCGTTTATCATGATATTGTCTATTGGTCCACTAGTGAGAATTTTTGTTTTCTTTATGTGGACGTGGAATCCATACCGAAGGCTGTAGTCTATGATCTTCATCAGTAAATGCTTCAGATCCTCTTCACTTTCAGCAAGCAAGGTTGTGTCATCTGCATATCTCAGGTTGCTCATGAGTCTTCCTCTGATCCTGATGCCGCATTCTTCTTCATATAGTACAATGTCTCAGATTATTTCTTCAGCATACAGATTGAATAAGTTGGGTAGAAAGATACAACCCTGATTAACACTTTTCTACAACCATGGCCAGTTGCTAGTTACCACCACCCTTTTGATATTATCTGTGCTATGTCAATGTAAGCCCAAATTCACCAATAATTCTTACCAAATATGGTTGTAATCCTCCAATTGGGATTATGTCAAGCAACATGAAGGCATTAGATTAATCAGAATGCATTAGATTCATGAGAACATTGCCATTTATCATCAAAATATGTTCTTAACAAACCTAACACAATTTAGCTTTTATTTTAGTTGCTTCAGCAATGAGAATTAGAAACTAACTTCTAGTTTCAATTTCCTATATAGATTTTGAGATGCCAAGAAGTGACGACTCTATCTATTCGCAGCTTGAAATTCAGTTATCTTCTTCACAATCAATACCAATCACCATGTTCAAATACATTATCTAGCAATTTTTCTTGCTCGTTAATACAGTTGGAAAGAAATACCCATAACATATTCTAAAATCTTTACTTTTGAGTACATTATTATTCATTCAAAATCAAAGATATTGCTCTTGAATTTTGCCTGAAATGTAACACTTCACTGAAAGCTATTTATAATCCTTAAAATTAAATCTTAATAGCAAATATCATTACGATATTCAAATTCCATGGTAAATTGGAACACTGCTCCATTTCATAGGTGATTAAAATATCTTCCAAAAGGGTCAATATAAAATTATCTAGGAACTGATTATCTAATCAATACACTTTAAATTTATTTTATTTTGATGTTACAATATTTCAGATAAGTTTTGGTCATTTAAAACATTCATATTGTTGGTTAATGAATAAAGTAGAAAACAATCAAGGGATGTGCATATTAGAAGCTGCAAAGAATAAATTTTTAAAATGTTTCTTGAGAGCTAATAGATTTTTCAAATTAGGTTTTCCTAGTTTGCCCGCTGCCCACTGTTATCAGGTTGATTCTGACTCATACCAGCCTATAGGACAGAGTAGAACTACCCAAAGTGTTTTCAATACTATAAATCTTTTACTGAAGCAGACTGCCACATCTTTTTCCCGCAAAGCTGCCTGGTGGGTTCGAATCGTCAGACTTTTAGCTAGCAGCCGAAAACTTTAACCACTCTACTACCAGGGCTCATCCTAGTTTAGTTCAGGGTATATCAGAGATATTCAATAGTTCACATAAATGTAAAAACTGGTTGTATTGTATGTATGTTTATATACATTTTCTGGTCAAGGCCTTTGGTTTTGTTCTACTTTTCTGGTGTTTTAATATCATAATACATATACCTGCATCTTTTTTTTTCTTTTTTTCTTTCTATTTTGAAGTTATCTTTTCTTAGAGCCTTTCATCTTCACTTAGCTGTATCTTTATATCTGAATTAATCCCCATGGAAACATTCAGATTCTCACCATACAACCAATGAAAGGATTGTTACTTTCCAGTACGTCTCTGTGCTTTGTATTTATAGTGAATACTTACTATTCAGTTGATATTAAGAGACTGAAACCATCATTATTAATAATTATTCAAAATCTATATAGAAAAATATGTTCATGTTACCTTTGAATTTTCCTGAAAAAATAATCCCGTTTGTGTTTTCTCGTTTTGAAATGGATGGAACTTTCATATTTCTACCTTTAATTCAAAATTATTTCAGTATTGTATTCAAAGCATCTTTTTCATGATATGAAAATTTCTATAATTAAAGTACAGAAAAGGTGGCATTTACTTATTTGCATTTGCATAAATTTAAATATTACCTTATATTAAATAATTTTATCACTGATTAGAAATATTACTTCATTTACAAGTTCATTTAAAATAGTTTAAGAAATAGTAGTCACATGAATTTTGATTACTAAATTTGAAAAAGAACATTTTGAGAATTTTTTACTTTCTGTTATAAAATAAACATTACATGGCACTGGGTATGGGTTAATATTTAAATTGTGGCTTTTATTTATAGTTTTGAAGTTTTTATTTTCAAGATGTTATGTTCAATTTTATCAATACTAAAATAAAAAAATATATCACATTTACTGTAATAAATAATATGGCTTGCTAACTTTTTGTTGAAAGATTGCACCTTAATATGTGCACTTCTATTCACATCATAAAAAGACATCATTCACAGGTTCCATGAAGTCCCATTTTAAGTTAAAGGTGTTTCTGCTCTGACATTAATGGTATTAACATAACAGAAATTTAGGAAGTGTGTCAAGAAATGGCACAAGTTTTGTTTGTTTGTTTTACTACTCTCATGATATGCTTTGTCATGTAGATAATATTTAAAAGCCCAAGGTTACTGAAGGACAGAAAACTGATGGTCTGAGTTTTCTCACAAATTCTATTTTATCATTTCCTTAGGAAAAATATTCCAATGGAGGGATCAATAAGAATGGAGTTTAATGCTACATAAAATGCTGATTTATTATATTTGAAAAAACCACATCAGATCACAAAATGGAGGATGACTACAGCCAAATTACATCATTACATAACTGCCAAATTACATTATTACATATCACACCAAACGTGATAGTTTTGGATGTATAGGAATAGGATTTCAGTTAAGGCCCATGGCACTGTTATTATTAGTATGAGAAACTGAAGGCTGATTCTACCCTGTCATAAAGTTTTCACACAAAGTTGTGCTGCAAAAGGTCCCTCCTTGCTCTTAAGCTTATAAGTGCTTTGTTGTTGTACTGGGTGCACTTGAATCATTTTCAACTCATAGCAACCTCATGTGACAGAGTAGAACTGCCCCATAGGGTATTCTAGGCTGTAATCCTTATGGGAGTAGATGTTCAGGTCTTTCTCCTGCAGAGCAGCTGGTAGCTTTGAACCGCCAACCTTTGCATTAGCAGCCTCGTATTTAACTGTTGTACCACCAGGGCTCCTATAAGGGTGGTAGATACATATATGGATATAAATAAATATATCCCCAGGGCTACTGTGCATTCCTACAGTCCCCTTACAGCTTGCCCATAATTGTGACAGGCCAGCAAGCCCAGTCATTGCCCTTCATACAAATTGCCAGAAGTACCCACAAGAAGAAAAAAATCCCTGAGGAAAATCCAGAATGAGCTTCTCAGATGAACTGATGGAATCTTCACCCTGTTCAAGAGATGTATCCCCAGCGGCTGTGTGACCTCTAAGGCAGGCAAAGAGAGCAGGGAAGCCAAACATTCAATTCAAATTATTCTGACCTGTACTCGGCTCTCCATGGTAACTATCTGCTGTAAATCATGCTTTAAAGAATGTTCTCTTCTTTGGCCTGTGTCTACTGATAACATTTTGTCCAATTGCTGTCACCTTGTGACAGTTGATCAATAAGCAAATCAAGCTATTTGGAAGGTATTTGTGTATTTACTGAGAAAATTAGTTTGGATTTCTAATAGAAATTGAATGCATGTTTTATTTTCCTTCCAAATGGAAGAGAAAATTTTTCATTGCTGAAAATTTGTGAAACTATTCCTTTTTGATATTATAATGTTTTCTTTCTTATTGCAGAAAAGTACAGTGTAGTATTAAAATTTCAAATTCTAGAATTACATAAACTAGCTCAAATCCAAGTCCTACCACTTATAAGTTGTATAGCCTTGGGAAATCTACTTCGTTTCTCTTATCCTCATTTTCCTCATCTATAAAACAGAGATGATAACAGTATCCACCCTATTAGTTTTTGTGAACCTTAAATGGCACATAATGAGTGTTCAACTAAAATTAGCTGCCAATTTTATCACTACTTTATTATTATTATTTCAATAAAGTAAATCCTATAAAGTATTAATCCTAAGTGCTTAACAAATCTTTTGACTGAATTCTGAGGCACAAGCCAGTCTTTCAGGAAAACTTCATAAGAAATTGTTGCATTTACATAAACGTGTTTAAATGAATAACTTACCTTTTTATTTCGTAAGCATGCTATTATTTGGGAAAAAACATTTGATTAACACAAATACTCAAATGAGACAATATGAACCACACATAATCAATGAAATTAGTGTGGTTGTTTGAAAATCTCTATTTTCTCGGAATATATCATGCAAACCACTCAAAGATTTACTAAATAAAACAAACACTAGTGATATCCTCAGGGATTTTTATAATATCTACAGAAAGCATGCAAAACTTATTCTTTTCCCTTTTCTTATTTTCATGGCTGCCCTTTAAAAACTATCAGAAATGTAATTGGAAAATAAATCAACATCATAAAACAGAACAATTTATAAAGCATAGAAATATTCATAGAAGCGAATATATATTTCCCTAGATTTATTCCTTTAAAAGTTTCTTTGAACTCTACTTCTTTCTAAGTCTTATACATTATATCAAGATATTTGGAATTTGTTTTTGTAATACAGCTATTGCATCTATATCACATTGTTTGGATTCAAACTAATTTCTTTTTTGCCTTAACATCATAACAAAAGGAAAAACCTTTTAGAAGAAAAAGTATAGATCATAGATTATGCTGGAAAACACATAATGAAAAGGTTGCAATCATGTATAACTAGCAGCACCCTCCTGAACATGACACGCACTAGAACAATAGTACTCAAAGTGGAATCACTCAAGTCAGAATCAGCTGTAGTGCTATTAAACATTCTCCACAGGACTTGGATCAGGCCTGAATCAAAATCTCCAAAGTCTGGGAACATGCATTTTAACCAGCTCCCCAGGAGTTTTGATACACGTGAAAAATTTAGGATCACTGGCCAATTAAACTCGACAGAGTCTCAAGTCCATCAGTTCTGAGTCGTTCTATCATCTTAGACTTATTCACCTGATCTATGCCCAAGATTGCAGAGAAATAATTAGGTGGAAACTCAAAAAAACCCACTGTCCTCAAGCTGATTCCAACTGACAGTGACCCTATAACTCAAGTAGAACTGCCCCATAGGGTTTCCAAGGCTGTAATCTTTATGGAAGCAGGTTTCCACACCTTCCTCTCACAGAGCGGTTGTTGGGTTCAAACTGCCAAACTCTGAATTAGCAGCCAGGTGCTTGACCATTGCACCATCAGGGTCCTTAACTAGGTGAAAAAAAAGAGGGGTCTAAAGCAGTTTCAATTTTGGCATATATAATCCACTTCTCACATATCAGCATGGTTAGGTTCCAAAGACCAGGGTATTGTGCAAAAATCAGAATTACACAAAAGTGTACTATGACTACATCAGATCACGAGATGGAGGATGACTACATTATTACATAACTTCCAAATTACATCATTACATAACTATCAAACCACTGAGATTCATGTCCCAGTCAAGTTAATACATAACCTTAACCATCATAGCCAGCTTTACTCTCACCTTGCACCTCAGCATTCAATACTGCCAAATGCACATGGTTAATGCAAAAAATAGTCAGATAAGAGATATTTACTATTGTCTGAAATGTGAAATGTCGGATTGTGAGATAGTTGATAAGTGTGACCAGTAGGTGTAATCAGTCCAGCTTGTCATCTGTGTGCTAAATAACTGATTCATTATACAGTGAGCTATTATTTATACAGGATTTGCTATGCCTCATACTGTGTGATAAATGCTTACCATACTCATTGCATCTATATCTTACAACTCGATAAGGTATTATCATCGTCCTTTTTAAGATGAGAAAAAGTGAGATTAAGTAATTTTCCCACAGTATTTCAATTAGTAAAGGAAAGAGAATGGATTTTAATCCATACTTGCTTGATGTCAAGGTTCATGGTTCCAGTTACTATATAATAATGTCTAACATGGCTTTATAGTAACCAGTACTGCTGGATAGGCTCCCACTCAAATACTAATTAATCTACCTTTACTAACTTTTAAATTAAAAAAAAAATTGTGGGTGCACAGCCTTATATTAACACCATCTTGTTATAAAAATGTCTTACTCCTATCATCATTAACACTTTCAAAACAATTTTACTTACATATGTCCTTGGATCCTCAAAACAACTCTGTAAAAAGGGATAAGCAAATTATCTTTGCCTTCTGCAAATGGAGAAATTAAGACTTAAAATACTTATCTTGTCCTAAAGACTAGAGATGAAGTGGTGTGGGCGGATTGATTAGGAAATTGGAGGACTGGGGACAAGAACTCCTATCTTTTAGCTGATGGTATAATATTGTTTTCATTCCACCAAATCAAGTCAAAGAAGGTGACCATTTCCTGAAGTCCACTTAAACTGAACTGGTTGTTTAGAAAGAATATGTTAAAGACAAAATATAGTGAACATTTGACCCACTGACACCAAATTAAGAGGTAAATTTTTATAAACATTTTCCAAAGTAAATTTTCCATGTATCTGCCAGTTTGTTGTACTGTGGGGGCCTGCATGTTGCTGTGATGTTGGAGGCTATGCCACCAGTATTCAAATACCAGCAGAGTCACCATGGTGGACAGGTTTTACCTGAGCTTCCAGGCTAAGACAGACTAGGAAAAAGGATCTGGTGATCTATTTCTGAAAAGAAGTAGCCACTGAAAACCTTATGAGTAGCAACAGAACATTGTCTGGTATAGTGCCAGAGGATGAACTCCCTCAGATTGGAATACACACAAAAGACAACTGAGGAAGAGCTGCCTGTTCAAAGTAGAGTTGACCTTAATGATGTGGATGGAGTCAAGCTGTCAGGCGTGACTCAAAATGAGAAGAAACAGTTGCAAACATCCATTAATAATCAGAACAAGAAATGTACAAAGTATGAATCTAGGAAAATTGAAAATCATCAAAAAGGAAATGGAATGCATAAAGATCGATATCCAAGGTATTAGTGAGCTGAAATGGACTGGTATTGGTAATTTTGAATTGGACAATCATATGGTCTACTATGCCAGGAATGACAAATTGAAGAGGAATGACATCACATTTATTGCCAAATAGAACATTTTAAGATCTATCCTGAAGTACAACACTGTCAGTGATAGGTTAATACCCATACAACTACAAGAAAGGCCAGTAAATTAGACTATTATTCAAATTTACTCACCAACAACTAAGGCCAAAGTGAAGAAACCGAAGATTTTTACCAACTTCTGCAATCTGAAATTGATCAAACATGCAATCAGGATGCAATGATAATTACTGGTGATTGGAATGCGTAAGTTGGAAACAGTGAAGAAGGATTGGTTGTTGAAGATATGACCTTGGTGATAGAAATGATGCCAGAAATCGCATGTTAGAAATCTCCAAGACCAATGACTCCTTCATTGCAAATACCTTTTTTCAACAACGTAAATGGAGACCGTACATGTGGACCTCGCCAAACAGAATGCACAGGAATTAAATCAAATCTGTGCAAAGAGACAATGGAAAAGCTCAATATCATCAGTCAGAACAAGGCCAGGGGCTGACTGCAAAACAGACCATCGTTCATAAGCACGTTCAAGTAGAAGCTGAAGAAAATTAGAACAAATCCAAGAAAGGCAAAGTATGAATTTGAGTATATCCCACCTGAATTTAGAGACCCTCTCAAGAATAGCTTTGACACATTGAACACTAATGGCCAAAGACCAGACAAGTTGTGGAATGACATCAAGGACATTATACATGAAGAAAACAAGAGGTCATTAAAAAGAAAGGAAAGGAAAAAAAAAAAAAAGACCAAAATGGATGTCAGAAGAGACTCTGAAAGTTGTTCTTGAACATATGGTAGCTAAAGCAAAAGGAAGAAATCATGAAGTAAAAGAGCTAAACAGAAGATTTCAAAGGGTGGCTCAAGAAGACAAAGTTAAGTATAGTAACAAAATGTGCAAAGACCTGAAGATAAAAAACCAAAGGGAAAGAATACACTTGGCATTTCTCAAGCTGAAAGAACAGAAGTAAAAATTCAAGCCTGGAGTTGCAATAGTGAAGGATTCTATGGGCAAAATACTTAAAGACGCAGACAGCATCAAAAGATGAAATGAATACACAGTCACAGTGCCTAAAAAGAATTGGTTTGTATTCATCCATTTCAGGAGGAAGCATATGATCAAGAACCGATGGTATTGAATGAAGAAGTCCAAGCTGTTCTGAAGGCATTGATGAAAAACAAGACTCTGGGAATTGGTGGAATACCAATTGAGATGTATCATCAAACAGATGCAGCACAGGAAGTGCTCACTCACCTATGCCAAGAAATTTGGAAGACAGCTACCTGGCCAATTGTTTGGAAGAGATCCTTATTTATGCCTGTCCAAAGAAAGGTGATTCAATTGAATGTGGAAATTATTGAACAATATCATTAATATCACACGCAAAAAAGATTTGCTGAAGATAATTCAAAAGCAGTTGCAGCAGTACATCAACAGGAAACTACCAGAAAATCAAGCCAAATTTGGAAGAGGGTACGGTAAGAGAGATGTCATTGCTGATGTCAGATGGCTCCTGGCTGAAAGCAGAGAATACCAGAACGCTGTTTATCTGTACTTTATTGACTATGCAAAGGCGTCTGACACTGTGGGTCATAACAAATCATGGATAACATTGCAAAGAATGGGAATGACAGAACACTTAATTGTGCTCATGAAGAATCTGTACATAAATCAAGAGGCAGTCATTTGAACAGAACAAGGGAATAGTGTGTTGATTAAAGTCAGAAAAGTTGCTACTCAGGGTTATAACCTTTCACCATAGTTATTCAATCTGCATGCTCAGCAAATAATCTGAGAAGCAGGACTTTATGAAGAAGAGGGCATCAGGAATGGAGAAAGACTCATTAACAATCTGCAATATGCAGATGACACAACCTTGCTTGCTGAAAGTGAGAGGACTTGAAACACTTAACAATGGAGGTCAAAGACCACAGTCTTCAATATGGATTATACCTCACAAAATAATACAAAAATCCTCACAACTGGACCAACGGGCAACATCTTGATAAATCCACAATCAACACCCATGGAAGCAGCGGTCAAGGAATCAAAGATGCATTGCATTGGACAAATCTGCTGCAAAAGACCTCTTTAATGTTAAAAAGAAAACATTTCACTTTAAGGACTAAGGTGGGCCTGACCCAGGCCATGGCATTTTCAATCACCTCATATGCATGCAAAAGCTGGACAATGAATAATAAGACCAAAGAAGAATTGATGCCTTTGAACTACTATGTTGGCAAGGAATAATGAATATACCATGGACTGCTGGAGAATGAATAAATCTGTCTTGGAAGAAGTATAGCCAGAATGCTCCTTAGAAATGAGGATGGCAAGACATACTTTGGACATGTTATCAGGAGGGATCAGTTCCTGGAGAAGGACATCATGTTTGGTAAAGTAGACTGTCATCAAAAAAGAGGAAGACCCTCAAAGAGATGGATTGACACAGTGGCTGCAATGACAGGCTCAAGCATAACAAAGATCATGAGAATTGTGCAGGACTGGTCAGTGTTTCGTTCTGTTGTACATAAAGTTGCTATGAGTGGGAACCAATTCCAGGGCACCTAACAACAACAAACAGCAATGTTATAAAAAGAAGGCTAATTCTCCCTTTCTCTCCACTCTTTTCTTGTCACTACTACTTGACACTACTATGGCCATATTTTATGAGGGAAGATTTGTTTTGCAGTAATACATACACAGAGTTATAATCCTAATTTTTTCCTTAAAGTCTTAGATCTTTTGATATTGTACTTTATAAAGGAAAAAGTAAAATCCTAGCCACATACAGGTGAATTCACTTATCTATTCAAGACATTTTTACTGCGTGCCCAAAATGCATAAGGACCTGGTCTAGGGCCTGGGAGTGCAAAGACAATGAAGTCGCTCCCTTGGTTAGCACTTGCTTTCTATAGCTATGACTCCTGACTTAATGTGCACTTTAGTGTGGAGATATGTGAAATGAACTTAAGTATTTTTCAAGTTGACATGTGTTCTGTGTTGAACCTCCTAATTCTTCAATGCATTCATTCATCGCTTCCAACAGCAGTGGTGTCACTAGGGGAGTGAGAAGTTTCCAACCACACCAGGTAACACTGTCAGAGGGGGTGACACTGAAATGACTGTCTATAAAATTCTTGTGCAGTGTTTCAGCAGAAATTTTTTTATAAAAATATTCCTGTAGTTAGTTATAATAACAAAAACACTTTTTGTAAGCCCAGTTTACATGTATCAATATACCTACAAGTCTAAAACTCTATGCTGATTTACTTTTGAATCTTCTGATGTGCTCCAGTCAGAACTGTCAGTATTACCCAGTTGCAATGATGCTTCAAAGCTCGTGGTTTCGTCTGTAGGAGCTACAAGCACTTGCTGTTGTTTTTGTTGCTGCGGGCGTTTTTATAGTCACTGATTTTGTCACATTTTCTGGTGTTTTAGCTACAACATTGTAGTGATTAGTATTTGTGAGCCTATATCAATAATTTTTTTGAGAATGAAGTAGGAATTAAAGGAAAAGGAGAAAAATCAAAAAAGGCACCCACTCAGTTATTAAAAATATCACTAAGAATGTTGTAATTCAACGTAGAAGGATTTTACAAAACAATTTTGTTGTTAGTATTCATATAATCTAAGAAATATTACATTTAAGCAATTTAAAACTATATTATCACATATTATTCTATGACTAGAATTGACAGTGAACATTACTAAGGATTCTCTATGGTCAGGTACAGGAGGAGGTCCATGGGGGTGGGGTGACACCACGAACTACAGCACCGGGTGATGCCATTAGTAAAACTGCCTGGGAATGACTACTTCTCTGGCACATTCATGCATCAAATTTATTTATTTTAATGTGAAAATAGAATTGACTTGGAATATAGAAAAACAAACATAGATAAGAAAGATGGTAGGGATAAAGATGGAAGAAATACATATGGAATATCTCCCTCCCTATACTGGCTATTTCCATGGGTTGAGACCAAGACCCTGTTGAAGAGGAAACAGGTGTGGCTCTGGATTGTGGAAAAAATCACTCAGGCTATAAATCTTCTTGAGTGGATGCTGGGGCCGGCTATTCAGAAGGGTGGCATTCTACTAGACCCTGTTTAGCCAGGCACTGCAGACTCCATGTGCTGCAGAAGCCTAGCATTGCAGAAGCTGGGCATATTGCAAGACTCACGCACTGCTAAAACCACCTGTGCTGCAGGAGCCTACCCACAGGAGCCTACCTGACCCTGGGAGAGAAATATCTTTGTCCTCTAGTGTCCTTCCAGCTAACTCTACTGACACAGCTTTCTGTGAGCTGAAAAAAGAGAAATATTTACAGAGTCCAGCTCCAGGATCATAGAGCAGGCAATCAAATGTAGTTTTGGAGCTGTGAGATTAAACTGATAAGCAGTACACTGATACAAGCACTATCTTTTTTAAAAAAAAATTCTGAGTTAATTTAATGTTAGCATATTTTGAAGATACTAAGACTCTTGATATTAAGAATCTTGATCATTGCTGCATCTCAAGTACCATTGGTTTCATTTAATAAAACATTGCTTGATTCAATATAAAAATCCACACAGAGCTTTAATGGGTCCCATGGAAATGTGTGCTGCAAATGTGACACCCTAAAGATAAGATAAAACCATTATTCAGAGATGATATAACAATAATTACCATACAATGAGAATCCCAAGATTAAAAAGGTATATAACTATTATATCTAATCATTTGTTAAAATCAAATTCTTATCAGAGAAAAGATTTTTCAAATAATGATCAGTTTATTCCAATAAGTGAGTCAGTTAAACTTAAATAGCTATCTTAAAAAAAAAAAAGTTAGGTGCAAATAAAAAATAAACATTAGCTTTCTAAAATTTTTACAGAAAAATCTAATTAAAATTGGTCCTCTCAATTGTTGTATAAATGTTTTCCACACACAAAGCACTGATTAGAGGTGTGCAAATATATGTGTCTAATGACTTGAAAAATATGATGGTCAAAAAATATGCCAAATCAGCTAGTAAACAAAAGCAATATACCAACATCCCTGAAAAATTATTAGAGAAAAACAAACATAAATAATAAAGATCTTAGGGATAATGTGCTTTTGAACTTATATTTGTATACGGATGTACGGGTGTCTTGATTTCTCAGTACATTCTCTGAAAATATCTATACGGAAAAATATATTTCCCCTACTGCATTGTTCTCTGTGTCTTATTCTGGGGTGTATCAGCACAGCCTAGAGTTTGACAAGAGTGAACTTGGATTTTGTCTGGTGTGTGTGCATGAAAATACGCACATGTACTTACACATGTAACCATGTATGTGTGTATGAGTGTGCGTGCATGTGCGCACACGCACCTACACACTTTCTTTACGAGGTTAGTGAGTAGAAGGAAATGTAGAGTTCAAGTACATGACAAATAGCAAATGGTAAATTTTTTGAGAACATCCACAAAGTAAATTTCAGCTTTAGAGAAGCCAAATGTCTAGGGAGTTTGTCCTCAGGGATCCTTCATCAGGAGAGAGAAGCAAAGCCATAAATACATCCTGGAGATACATAACAACAAACAGGTAAAACAGTTCTTCAGTAGTACCATCTGTCACTGTACTCTCAGATCATGATTTACCTTCTCAGTATTTACCTAGAATAAATTAATATATTCATCTCTCTTGTATCTCATCACTTCCTATTTAAATATATGTGTAGAGTGAAAGTATCTTTTACTTGACTTCAAAATCTGATTATATGAACTCATGGTAACATTAATTTTACTTACATTAAGTTGTTGCTTCTCTATACCTTGTTTATTCTTACAAAAGTAGGTTAGAGATAAAGAATACTGAGTCAGATATCAGTCACAAACACATTCACTTTCCCACCACCAATCTTGTCTACATGGCTATAAATGCTTCCATATTCTCCTTTCTACTGATCCAGATGAATTATGAACAGATGCCAAACCTCAATGTGTACTGTATTTTCCCTTTCTATTTTATCAAAGGCTTTGTTCATAATATTATTCACACTCACAATTGAATCATTATTTTCTCTTTCTTTCTCTACCTGTCTAATCGCACCACATAAATATATGATCTAATATCTCCTATGTTTAAAGGAAATCCCTTTTTAACCATTCAGGTAAAGTCTCATTTTTCTGCTCCTCTTCACAAGATTTTCACTGGTTAATTCTTTTCATAAGTAGACCTCCAGGTCCTTCTTCCTAGTCTGTTAGTCTGGAAGCTCAGCTGAAACCTGTCCGCCATGGGTGGCCCTGCTGGTATTTGAATATTGGTGGCATAGTTTGCAGCGTCACAGCACCACACAAGCCCCCACAGTTTGACAAACTGTCAGATGCATCAGGGTGTTTTCTTTTAGTAAGGTGTAATTTGTCCTGGAGTGTAGTCTTTTATCGTCATCAGTAAGTGCTTCAAGTCCTCTTCACTTTCAACAAGCAAAGTTGTATCTGCAAATGGCACGTTGTAAATCAGTTTTCCTCCAATGCTGATGCCATGTTCTTCTTCATATAGTCCAACTTCTTGGGCATTTGCTCAGTATATAGACTGGATAAAAAATGAAGAAAGGATACAACCCTGATGCACACCTTTCCTGATTTTAAACCACACAGTATCCCCTTGTTCTGTTTGCATAACTGCCTCTTGATCTATGTACAGATTCCACATGAGCAAAATTAAGTGTTCAGAATTCTCACTCCTCACAATGTTATTCATAATTTGTTATAAATTAACAAAAACTAGGCGTATTATTTGCTGTATTGCCAAATTCAACATAAATATTTTCTCTTTGTCTTGTTCTACATTGCAGTAGCTCATGAGTATTCATGACTCTGAATCAGAGTCAGCTCGACTTCAATGGAGACTCTCTTGCATAAACAATTTCTTTTGTCTTTTATGATACACTGTCCTGTTTTATTCCTCCTACTATCTCTGTTTCTTCTGTAGAAATTGATTATGGCAATATCTTCAATAAATTATTAGCCTTAATTATATTTACCTGTATTCCTCTCTGCTGGGCTTTCCCACCAAATAAAAATTCCTGAATTCCTTCATTATTTAAGGATTTGGAAGGTGTTAAGGGAGATGAAGAGAATCAAATCAGGCATTATCAGTCCTCACTTCTTGGAAGACTATATATGGGTTTGACTTACACACACATGCACATACTCACATGCCTTATTTGGGGAAAGGGCTAGAATGTTTTTATTTACTTCTTTTTTTAATTTATGCAGAGAGAAGTATATGTAATTCTGTTGCAGTATTACTGGTTTGTCTGTCCCCCCTGCCCCCAAACTTCCATAAGCAACCTTTCTTTTAGGCCAAGACCTTTTAACATTGTAAAACATAAATAAATAACAACTCAAAAATACTTTAAAACTTAACGATGCCTAACAACTTTGAAAAATCTACTCAAGGGCACAAATTTGATCTGGCTGTCATGAGTCTTATTCTACCATGACTATCAGAGGCTTAAGTTATTTCATGCTCAGAATTTAGGTATCAACAAAACAAATGTTATAACATGGTAAAATTACAGGCTATAATCTTTTAAGGCTTAAAGGGAGTTAAATAATGATTTCCTTTTTTAATGTCTCCAATGTTCTTAATCAGAAAATTAAAGTGCCAATATGATTTTGGATCAGGTTTCCCAGAAACAGACATGGTGCAAATGATTTATTAAGGAAGTTCTCCCAGAAAAAAATCAGTCAGGGAATAGGACACCAAGATAGGGGTAGGGACAAATCCAAACAAGTGTTTGATTTCAGGAATATACCTGGATTCAGCTTACTTTACCCCAAGGGAAGATCTGGAATATATATTTTTTCAGTACAAATTATCCTTTGTAGTAAGGGAGCTAGGTTTCTATACTCCTACCCTAATCTTCCTTTGCGTACTTGCCACCCAAGAGACAAAAACTCTCAGTTACTTCTGGTTCTCTATCTGGACAAAACACATTCCAACAACCCAAGTGTAGTCCTCAGAAGATGCTGGCAAATGTTAAATTATTAACAGCAAAGCACAGAGAAACTGGGGAATGTTCTCTCAGTGACAAATTGAAAGACAGATAAATCTCAATAAATATGTAGGAAACTTGAACATCATACTACAATAACTGGCCTAATTTACATATATATAAAACAACAATCAACAGCTAAAGAATTCATGTTATTTCCAAGTGCATTTGGGATACTGGCAGGAATTAAATCCTGCTGGGAGATAATAAAAATAATAATTTTAAGAGCAGGTGTTTGAAATTCAAATGAAATAGACAAGATCCACCATTTACCAAGGTGGAACAAGGCAAAATAAAAATATGAATAGTCCAATAACAAGTTTTAAAATAGATTTTATAAATAATGCCTTCCCCAAAATTAAATTTCATTCCCAGATAGCTATTGGTCTATTATTCCACTTTTTTAAGGAACCTGTCTTGCAAATTTTATACAGACTGTTTAAGAAGATAGAAGAAGAGAACACAACTCAAAAGTAATCTTACGAGGCCAGCTAATCATGCTAACAAAACTTAAAGATAAATTGCAAAACAAGAAAATTACAGGCCAATCTCTTTCATGAACATAGATGTAAATTATTACTAAAATGAATCCAGACATGTTTTAAAAGATAAGATCTCAGAACCAAATTGGGTTCATTCCAAAAATGCAAAGTTATTTTAATATTTGAAACTAAAATGATATAAAAATAGCACATTAGAAGAATAAATTAGCACATTCACATAATCACAATAAATATAGAAAACATCATTTAATGAAATTCAACATTCATTAATTTATTAATAAAAAAAGAGTGGATGAACAGAATTGAACTAGCTCTATGTAGCAATAGATATCTTAAAATCACATTACCTTTTGCCATCAAGTTGATTCTGACTTATAGCGACACTGTAGGACATGTACAACTGTTCCATAGGTTTTCCTAGAAGCAGCTGGTGGATTCAAACTGCCAGCTCTTTCGTAAGCAGCCAAGCTCTTACTCACTGGGTCACCAGGGCTCCAAAGTCACATTAAGAAATCTCAAATATATTAGAGGAATGTTGAAATTTTCCCACTAAGATCAAGTTCAAAACAAGGAGTCCAACTATCACCACTGTCATTCATCATCGTTCTATAACTCTAAGATACTGTAATAGAACAAAAGAAAAAAATAGTAAAATAATTTAAATGTATAAAGATTGGTGGAAGGAGCAAATAAAACTCTCAGCATAGATGACATGATTTTATATATTGACAATCTAGATAAATTTTTAGGATTATTGAGTTTAGGATGAATACAGAATATAGGGCCAAGACATAAAAATGCATTTTAATTTTTATGTCAGCAACATACTACTGAACAAATTATTTTTAAAAATATATTATGTATAATGGTATCAAAAACATCAAATACTTAGGACTAAAACAAACAAAAGATGTGCAAAATTTCTAGGAAAATATAAAACATTATTCAGAGAGACTAAAAAAGACCTAAATAATAGAAGAGATATACCATTTTGATGAACTAGAAGACTCAACATCATAAAGCTGCCAATTTTCCCAAATTTATCTATATATGCAATATAATCCTAATAAATATCCTGATTGTGTTTTGTTTGTTGTTGTTGTTCTTCTTCTTTTTTTTTTTTTTTTTGTTTCTCAACAAGCTGATTCTAAGATATCTATGGAAATGTAATGAGATAACAAAGACCATCTTAGACAAGAACAAACTAGGTTGATTTGCTCTGCTGGACATTGACTTATTTTTAAAAGACAGCCTTGAGAAAATATACTATTGAGTTAAGGATAAATATAAACCAGTGGAAAAAAGAGAGGGCAAGAAGTAGACTAACACATATATGGACATTTTATCTATACAAATGCAGTAATGTAACATGTTGTAGAACCATGGGCTTTTCATTCAACGATGTTAGGCCAAATGGATTTCCTTGATCCCAACCTTACAGCATTAAAAAAAAAAAAAATCAATTCTGTGTGGATAGTAGTTGTAAATATGGAAGGCAACTCAATAATTTTCTAGAAGATATAAAAGAATACCTTTATGACCTTGTAGTAGAAATATATATATATGTAACCAAACACCGAAGATACTAACTAAAAATGACAACTGATAAGTTGAGCTCTATTTAAATTATGAACTTCTGCTCATCAAAAGAGACCATTAAGTGAAAAGTCAATTCAGAGTTGGAGAAGATACTTCCAAGACATTTACAAAAGACAATATCTTATTCTTTATATATAAAGAATTCTTATAAATTAATTTTAAAAAATCAAATAACCCAATTTAAGAAAGCAGCCAGAGCCTGACTAAGCACTGCAAAAAAGTACTTGCAACATAGCCAATATGCATATAAAAAGGTGTTCAACCTCATTAGCTATCGTTGTTAATTAAAACTGAAATGAAATAGTGCTGTATACCCAAAACAATGGCTATATTTAAGAGATGAAAAACAGTATGTATTGGAAATTCTGATATCTACATGATAATATATATACCACTGGTTAGAGCATAAATTAAAAACTTTTTAAAACGGGTTTAGTATTATCTGTTAAAGTTGAACAGCAATTCCACTTCTACATATATTTCCGACAGAAATGCATGGACATATATACCAAGCATAAATATTAAGCTAAATAAGCCAGACATGAAAGGATTTATAAGATATCATTCTAGTTATATAAAATTTAAGATAGGCAAACTAAACCAAAAGATTAGAAGTCTAGATGGTGGTTTTCTTTATGGAGAAGAGCAGGATAAGAAGGAGACGTCAGTCATTCTTGTTTTCTTCAGTTTCTTAATCTCAGTTGTGGTTACGCAGATACTCATTTTGTGAAAATTCATTGAGCTATATATTCCTGTATGGAACATATTTCTGCATATTTTATCTTTAAATAAAAGTTTTAAAAATAACACACATTTTTAAAATTATGAATTCAAAATTTGGAGAAGGATCTAAATTTGAACATGACAGTTAATCCTGTCAAGATTTGATTAACTTGAGTCCTTTTGAGTGACAGTTTTTGATATACTTAATTGTTTTTGGTGAGGGCAGGGAGAAACTTGAAGAGGCATGAGTAAAGTGATATAAGGAGCAAAATAGGTATTTTATTGTGTGCATATAGACCAGGCCCCATAAATACATGTCTAAACTCAACAGAAATAAAAGTTTCAGGGAAAGCTGGTTTTATGGGAGGAACCGTGAAACTTAGTTCCATAAGCATCCCTGTTTAATGCCCAAGCAACAAAGTATAACAAAATATAGAAAAAGGGTATTCTCCCCATTCTAAAGGAAATTCAGCACAAATTCAAGACTAAGCACATAGGCCAGAAGCTCTAGACACTGAAGATAGCATGCTTGCATATCCGTTGAGGTGTCATGGTTGACCTTGGCAGCTGTGGCAAACAGCATTCAGACATCTCAAGTTATTTAATATTTATCAAATGGAGTCCCAGGGCGACACAAAAAAGAGCTTAGCTACTAATCAGAAGGTTGGCACTGTTTGAATCCACTGAGAGGCACCTCAGAAGAAAGGCCTGGCAATCTAATTCTGAAAGATGACAGCCATTGAAAACCCGGTTGAGTGGAGCGCAGTTCTACTCTGAAACATATGCACTCACCATGAGACAGAATTAACTCCAGGGCAACAGGTGTGTTTGAGTTTTTTTGTTTGTTTGCTTGTTTGTATCCATCAAGCAGGTGAGAGAAATGAGGAACTTTGTAGAACAACCTGTTCACAAATTCATGGGAGACTAGAAAATACTGGGTGATGCCTAGTAGGAATTTTTAAACTTGTGTAGAAGGCAACGAATATATTAGTGAATATTGTTGTGAACATATTTTCACTCATAATCTGGTTAGGCCAATAAAATCAGAACTACAATTACACACAAACATACACATTTCTAGTCCCACATTCAGTTTTTATGAATGAAAAAAAATCCCAAAATTTTATGTATCAATGCATATATGTAGTAAATAAATGAATTAAACTAGCATTTCAGTAAGAAAACTTAACCTCAGATAGTCATTCTAACTTTTTTGTGGAGCTTTAAATGGTAACAGCAAATTTCAGTTAGCGTCCTTTATGTCTGTTCTATATTTACTTATAAAAATTCTTTTCCAAATCAATTTATATCTACTCAAGTTTAAAAAGAAAATGCTTTCTTAGTTCACTACAATTCATTCTACTTTAATTTTATGGTATTACAGCCTGTGCCAATGGGCTCTTGAAGGCATGCTTTAAAATAAAAATGGATAACATTCTACAAAGTTACTAATCATTTGAGAAAAAAAGGAATTCCCAAGAAAAAATTAAATATGCAAATTTCCATACAGAGCTCTTAATCTTCATAAATAATATATTGTAAACAAAATGCTTCATTCTTAATTCTATTTATATTTTAAATATTTCATCGAGCCTTACAGAAATCATGCTGGAGAGTTCATTTCCCAGCTTCCTTAAATCTACGCTACATATTTAAGGCTGGAGATAACATAAAGAGATTTAAAAAAAAAAAAAGGAAAGGAAAGCACAAGTTAGCATTTTGTCAAGATTTCATTGTGTCCTATCACAGTTCTCAGAAAGATTTCTGTGAGTACAGGTTGCTGTTCTAAACTCTACCTCAGCGTCAATTCCAATTTTTGAATCTGTTTTAGAAGTTAGTATACAGCCATCTCTGAAGAGAGATTAACAGTGCAGTTTCTCAAACTACGCTGCCTGGGTTCGACTCCTGCTCTGCTACTACTTGCTATATGACCGTGAGCCATATTCAACCTCTCCAAGCCTGTTACTTTCCTGTTCTATAAAAGCAACCAAATCCATTGCCATCAAGTCAATTCTGACTCATAGCGACCCCAAAGGACAGAGTAGAACTGCCCCGGTAGGATTTCCAAGGAGGTGCTGGTGGATTTGAACCGGCAACCTTTCAGTTAGCAGCCAGCCTTTTAACCACTGTGCCACCAGGGCTCCCACAGGGCCATTGCCTGTATTAAATGAGGGAATGCATATAAATTTCTTAGTAGAGTGTTCATATACAGTAAGTGCTGATCATATATTTACAATTACTATAATGATAAAAATATAAAGCCTGGGTTGAATTATAATTTGGAATTTAGAAACAAATTGTTGCATTGATTAAAAGCAAACATAATATTATTGCATTAGCATGGAGGAATACGGGGATCTAGCTGATAAATATTTCTCAGTAATACTACGTGAAGGAGTGATAACAGTCACACTGCTGTTTGGTTTATTTTTCTAAATACAATTTGTCAGGACCTAGAAATAAGAACATCAGTGCTGCACATAGTAATTTTCTATCCTCACATCCAGTTTTAAAGTGTTTTAGGTGGAAACAAAAATAGGATGAAGCAAAAAAAAAAAAAAATCCCTGAAGAGAAATTAGGTGAGAAGGAGACTTAATCATGTTTACTTCTAAAACAAGGATCTTAAAATCCCCCAAAACTAATGTCCTAGAAGCTTAGTAGAATTCACAAGTCAGATCGTACAGAGAAATAACCATCTGTGTAAGGTCTCTTGAGCTCCATGTGTTTGCCCTGAAAATAATGAAAATATATATGTGGGAGTATAATCACTTTAAACCAACCTGGTAACAGAAAACATATTTATAATCTGATAAATTACAGGGTGAAGATTTTCTCAATGAGGTTGTTCACAATAGAACTCATCAACTAGGTGCCTTCTTATGACATTTAAACCTCAGTTGAATTCTCTTTTAATGCGTCTTTTACCGGTAGTTCCAAACTCTTCTATTCTGTAAAGTAAAAATTCTTTTAATTTACACTCCTTCTTCAGCATCACTAAAAATATTAATTCCAAACAATAATTAATTTCCGATGATAATTAAATATTTCTCTCTATTCCGCTGTATAATTTTAGAGTTAGTAAGTGCCTATTCCTGACTTCCATATAGACACATGGCTCCTGGATGACCCTTACGCTATGAATTATGCTAAAAGAAATTTCTCTATAAGGTCTGCTTTCTTTCACATATTCCCCATCCCCTGAATCTGAAATTAACAATATTGTTTAAGACTAGGGGAAACAAGACCATTTACCCAGTGCCCAGGACAAGCACCTAGAGATCATGTTCCCTTGTATACCTGCACTGGTGAAAAAACACAAGCATTTAGCAGCCATATATACCCTCCTCATCACCACCAAAAAGTATGGTTATAATGAGACTAATAATATTAATAATAACAAAGATGTCATTTAGTGGCAGGCTGATTCTGTACAAGCTTACTGACCTTATTATGTTTCCTCACTCATATAATATGGGTGATAATACCTACTACAGAAGGTAGATTATTGTCTCATGAGTGTTTTGTAAATTTTAAAAGCACTGCAGAATTTTAGTTTATGATTACTATGTTTGCGACAGCTCTCCAAGAAAATAGTAATTTTTTTTTCTCTTTCCATTTCACCATCAGTGTGCATTTCTCTTACTCTCTTAGCCTCTACCTAAGTATGTTTCTTTGCAGTTTATTTAATCAACTGGTGGATATTAACTTTTTGATGCATAAAACATTATATGTGCTAAAAGAAGGGAGAAACAAGAAGAATAATAATACTGCCTACGCAGATTATTTTTCATTTTATCAAAACTTCACATTCTGATTTAAAATTTTTTAAATGCAGAATTTTCCACAAATTGTATAGAAAATGATGATGTTAGAAGCTACAACTATTGAGAATTTTCTGTGGGCTTAGTAACAATGACATTCAATTGAATTAAAATACTCATGAAATAGCTACTATTTGCAGGTAGTTTGGTGTATGCTGGGCTACAAAATAGTCCAAAATCCACCCAAGGAATGAACAAATAAGAAAAATACGATACTAATGACACAAAATATTATTTGGGCTTTAAATTAGATGCAAGTAATCAAAAAATATCCTATTCCAAGCAAACCAAACTTAGATAACAGTATAAGGTAAAACATAGAAATAGAAATTTGAAAAACATGTTAGTTGCTAGACTATTAATTTAGGTCTCACTGTCTTTCTGTGTTTCTTTCTCTCCCTGGACACATTTCTTTCACCCTGGTAAAGTATTAATGTTCCTACCTCATGACTGCCAAGAAGCAGTCATTCAAATAAAACAAGGGGATACTGTGTGATTTAAAATCAGGAAATGTGCGCATCAGGATCGTTTCCTTTCACCATACTTATTCAATCTGTATGCTGAACAAGTAGCCTGAGAAGCTGGACTATATGAAGAACGGGGGATCAGGATTGGAGGAAAACTCGTTAACAACCTGAGATATGCAGATGACACAACCTTGCTTGCTGAAAGCGAAGAGGACTTAAAGCACTTACTGAGGAAGATCAAAGACAACAGCCTTCAGTATGGATTACACCTCAACATAAAGAAAACAAAAATCCTCACAACTGGGCCAATAAACTACATCATGATAAACGGAGAAAACACTGAAGTTGTCAGGGATTTCATTACATTTGTATCCACAATCAACATGCATGGATGCAGTAGCCAAGAAATCAAACACTGTATTGCATTGGGCAAATCTGCTGCAAAAGAACTCTTTAAAGTGTTAAGAAGCAAAGATGTCACTTTGAGGGCTAATGTGTGCCTGACCCAAGACATGGTATTTTCAATGGTCTCATGTGTATGAGAAAGCTGGATAATGAATAAGGATTCCGACTGAAGAAGAATTGGTGCTTTTGAATTATGATGTTAATGAAGAATATTGACTACACCATAGACTTCCAGAAGAATGAACAAATCTGTCTCAGAAGGAGTATAACCAGAATGCTCCTTAGAAGGGAGGATGGTGAGACATTGTCTCATATACTTTGAATATGTTATCAAGAGGGATCAATTCCTGCAGAAGGACAGCATGCTTGATAAAGTAGAGGATCAGCGGTAAAGATGAAAACCCTCAACCAGATGGACTGACACCATGGCTGCAAGAATGGGCTCAAACATATCAAAGATTATGCGGATGGCACAGGACCAGGCAGTATTTTTTTTTGTTGTACACAGTGTTGCTATGAGTCAGAATCAACTCAATGGCACCTAAAAAAATTAGTAGATATCTGTAATTCAAATATCTACTAATACATAAATTAACCAAAAACCAAACCTATTGACATCAAGTCAATTCTGACTCATAGTGACCCTGTAGGACAGAGTAGAACAGACCCCATAGAGTTTCCTAGGCTGTAATCCTTATGGAAGCTGACTGCCATATTTCTCTCCCATGGAGTGGCTGGAGGGCTCAAACCGCTGACCTTTCAGATAGCAGCTGAGCACTTAACCAATTCACCACCATGGCTCCCTAGTATATAAATAATGAATGAAAATTAAAGAGCAACAACTGAATTTACAGAGTAAAGGAAGGTGAAAGACGAGTAAGAAGGAAGCCCATTTGCCCTGCAAATCCCCAGAAATGGCCTCATAATTGGAGGTTCCAGGTGCCGCAGGAATCAGTGGTAAAGCACAAGCTGAAGAAGCTATTAGAGCACCAGGTCCCCCCTCCCAATCAGTCAGGCAAATATTCCCCTCCCATGTTGATGGAGGTGGGAAATCATTCTCCAGAAAAACTGAATCAGAAAAGCTCTGGACTTGAAATCACCAAGCACAGAAATGGGGGATTTACTGTGATGGACTGAATATACGAGATTCATGGAAAGTCCAGGAGTCATGTTTATAGCTGCAACGCAAGAGATAGAAAGATCTCTTCCGGAGGAAGGAAATAAGATTTATATAAACTCCCGATCAAACATCCTCTACTAGAAATAATCACTCTGTAATAAAGCCTATCAGTAGACAGAGCTGCCCATGCACATAAAACTTTCAACCGCTTCTTAAATACTCATTCTGAAAATGAAGTCTTATACCCCGTGGAAACACAAGGGGTAGAAAGGCGGAGTTCCGCGTAGGAACCCTAACCAGTTCCCTCTTCTCACTCATGGATTTTCTGGGCAAAAAGCCTGAGTATATCTTTTTAAATGGTTTCAAGTGTTCTCCTCATGGTGCTACAGAACACAGCCTCTACTTTTAATAAGTTAAAATCTGGAGCAGTAACCAGGAGAAACTTCTTTCCCTTTCATATTGCTTGCTCCCTCATAATGAATGCTCTGCATTTGTGTACCATAAGCCAAAAACTGCTGACCCCACACTCTCATAAGCTCCCTGTAAAATTGGTATGGTACCACATACCCCACCAACTGGGATTTACTGTATTTTGTAAGGGGTGAATAACCTTTTCCAAGTAGCTAACTTATTTAAAGTCATTTCCATCTGTGGGTATTGACTCCATCTCACCTGATTTTCAAGGAAATGGTTGGCCTGTTCTGAGAACAGCTGAAATCAATGGCTGAACATTCCAAACCAATCTAAAGTATGTTTCCTTTTGGTGTGGGTTTGTTTCGTTACTAACTTTGAAATATACTTTTTAACCACTGGGATTGCTGAAACTACCCAGTTCTTTAGAACTATAATTGTGAAAGAAACTTGTTTGCAGCTTTAACAAAGTTTGAAACTCTTACCAAATAAAAGTTTATTATTTACTTTTTTGTTTTATTAAAAGGGGTCTGTGGTGGTTGTTGCAGGCCAGCAAGTCGATTCTGACTCACAATGACCCCACGTGACAGAGTAGAATTGCCAGCTCAGGTTTCCTAGGCTATAATCTTTACAGGAGCAGATCTCCAGGTCCTCTTCCCCACAGAAAGGCTGATGGGTTAGAACCACTGACCTTTCAGTTAGCAGTTGAGCACTTAACCATTGTGCCACCAGGGCTCCTAAAGAGGTCCTACCTGACCATTCTCTGTCATCACATCTCTTTCTGACCCCAGCTGGGAAAGAGTCTCTGCTTTTAAGGTTTTATGTGATTAGATTGGACTCATTTCTGGATAATCCAGGCTAATTTCCCATCTTAGGTCTACAAACTTAGTCACATCTGTAAAGTCCCTTTTACCATGTAAGGCAGCATATTCACAGGTTCTGGGGGTTAGGTCACGGACATCTTTGGGAGCTATTATTCGGCATACCACAGCTTCCTTCCTTGGTGTCACTTCATGATCACAACAAGGATGCTGCAATTCCAGTTATCATATCCTCCTTCCCAGAAAAAGAAAGGATTTAGAGGGAAAGGTAAGCAGCGCTTGCCAGCTGACTCACCACCATTTTAACAGAGCCTTGTTAGAAACACTCCCAGCAGATTCTACCTCATCTAATTGAACAAGAGTGTGTCAGGTAAGACCTAGCACATTCATCCATCATAAAAGGAGGTCCATAAATCATAACCAAAACGTATAAATTAAAAAAAAAAAGCAGCATTAGCAGAGTATATAAAAATACGAAGTTAAATTCAAGAAAAAACAGCCCTAAAAATTATAAGTGATTTTGTCTGAGGAACAGAATTTATGGGAGGAAAATGGGGAGAGGAGGAGACTTCTTTTTTCCTCATAAACATTATAGCACTACATAACTTATTTACAGTATATGCATGCATATTTTGTAAGTCAAATAAGACAAAAATGTGATCTACTTCTTAGCACACCTTTCACCCTAGTTTTTACCCTGACTGTGTACAAAGACAGACTTGTATCTACAGTCTCATCATTACGTAAGAGCAATATTTCTTCCTTCAAATTGCTGCAGAAAAGCCTCCTTATTTAAATCTATAGTATTTATCTCATTAATTATCTTATTAATTAAAACAGGATTTTTTTTTACTTATCTCTCCAATGATTTTCTGACTACTTATAATAGATATACTTATTTAACTTTTCAGCATATTAGATTAAAAGCTCTTAGAAAACAAACAAAAAAAAAGTATTTGTGCAGCATCTTTTACGTGACACCCCAGCAGACATGTATTTAGTAGATACCGCAGAAGAGATTCTATAATGGAATTACAAAGCAGCAATCTTTGGCAGTTGTAACATTGTGCATTTTAATTAGCTAGGTTTTGCAATTTCCAAAGATGTCTCTCTAAGAAGAGAATGAGTTTACAATGTTTTCCATGTGCTCCACCTGTGTGAAATACTAAACCAGAAAAATGAGACAGGCTTTAAAATGATTTTGTATCTGAGTGTCCTGCGTCTTATGATGGTTGAACTTAAGTTTCCTTTAGAGCACTATTGTTCATTTACCATTCATTCAGTGTTCTCCCTTTTGTTCAGAAAATAGGAAACTCGATTTCTGCGGTGGTCAATGGAACTTTTGACAATTTAATGAAGAAACCTTGAGAGTGCAGAGGGTAAACAAAGAGATGTTTTTTTCTTCATATCCGGAAGTAGCACTGAACTGGTAAATATGTGGTTTTATTTCTGTTCTTAGTATTGTACCGTGGCCTGCCTGCCCCTAGTTTTAAATTGGGAAAGATCACAGAGAATTCTCTGAGCAAAAACTATTTTTTTCCCATTTTTTTTTTATGATTTGCTACCTCTATGGGAGTAGCAGGCCGTCACAGCTGGTTCAGACTGAAGAGGAATCAGTGCTTCCTTCCCACTGTCCATTCCCTCACTGTTCTTCATCTCCCTTTCCCAACCCTGGCCCGGGAAATCTATTATAATTTTTATACTTGCAAAAAAAATCTGAGCTATATTCTCTCGCATTGTAAAAACACGTACAAGAGACATGACCCAGGACAGGCAAGGGTATAGCAGTATAGCAAGGGTCTCTGCTGCTCTTATTATTAATCTATTTAAAATCACTTAATGCATCTATCACCCTGTTATATGTAAAGTTTCCATGAGTTGGAGCCGACTCAACCGCACCTAACAACACAATTCATCTATTTTTCCAAGAAAAGAAAAAGCTGATGTGTATCACTAGGTGATATATCTTAACCCAAAACCAAACCAAAACAAGCAGATTCTGACTCACAGCATCCCTACAGGACTGAGGAGAACTGCCTGATAGGGTTTCCAAGACTGTAATCTTTTTGGAAGCAGACTGCCACATCTTTCTCCCACAGAGTGGCTGGTGGGTTCAGACTGCTGACCTTTTTGGTTAGCAGCCGAGTGCTCAATCACTGTGCCACCAGGGCTCCTTTGAAATATCTTTATAAAGTAAACAAAAAACAAAATCATTACTGTCAATTGTGACTGATAGCAACTCTATAGGACAAAGTAGACCTTCCCCATAGGGTTTCCAAGGAGCAGATGGTGAATTCAAACTGCCAGCCTATTGGTTAGCAGCCAAGATCTTAACCACTTTGCCGCCAGAGCTCCTTGATATACCTTTTGGTTAGCAGATGTAGCTTGCAGCAGCTCTTAACCATTGCACCACCAGGGTTCCTGATATACCTGAGTCAGGCTCAGTTACCTAAGAATGTTATCTAAGCTTTTCTGTCTGCTTAAAACTTTGCATGGTTAGTGATCATCCAGTAACAAAATAATAATGATAGTAATGATAATAATATTTATTATCTCAAATGACAAGAATGATTCTGGAACAATATCTGATTAAAAACATGAAAAATAAACAGGACTTTATAATATTAGAATTAGGCTAAATCAGTGATTCTCAGGGCCAATTTTGGCCTCCCAAGGTATAATTGATAATGTCTGGATACATTTTCTTTGTCACAACTGAGGTTACTACTGAAATCAAGTGTGTGGAGGTCCAGAATGCTGCAAAACTTCCTACCACACACAGAACAGCCCCCTACACAACAAAGAATGTCAAAAGTGTCACCTTTGAGAACCCTTGAGTTAGATGTTAATTTTAAAATCTATTTATTGGAGAAAGCGATGATAAAATTAAAGATGTAAGGAAGATACAATGCAGCATTTTGAATCTTACACTCTAAAGCAGACATGAAGTATATCAAATGAAATGCATATTCTGAAATTCCTGGATATTGCATTTGAAGCAGATGCTGGTCACTGCAGCGCTACTATCCCTTTCGGTAATTAACAAGTCCCAGCCTTTAGTGTAGTTCTGGCATTTCTTGGTTTTCCTAGCAATTTTAAACATAATGGACAGAGAGCTAGTGGGATATATCCTCCATCTAGCAGCACTGTATCTTCTGCCTGTACCTGAAACTCATCTTTTCAAACTGTGTGGCGGCAAGTACCTTCCCTGCTCAAACGTCATCTTCTCTCTAAAGCCGTCTCAACTTCCCCAGGAAGGAATTAATCACGTTCTCCTCTGTGCTCCAATCGTATTTAGTGCTTATCTCACAGTTACAACTCTTTTTCACATAAAACCAAAAACTAAACTTGTTGACAGAGAGACAATTCCAACTTATAGCGACCCTACAGGACAGGGTAGAACTGCCCTGTAGGATTTCTAAGGAGCAGCTGGTGGATTCAAACTGCCAACCCTTTGGTTAGTAGCTGTAGCTCTTAACCCCTATGCCACCAGGGTTTCCACAATGACACTGAATACTCGGGTTTAAAGCTTCATCCATCCAGACCTTGCCTAAGTAATACAAACCAGGTGACAGGTTACACCTGCTTTAGACCTTGATATCAGAGGCTGCAGAGGGCACAGAGTTCAAGTGGAAAAGGCACATAGCTGCTGAGATCATTAAGTGCCAGGTGATATACATGCAGAGATCAGAATGAGGCCAGGAAGAATAGGACCCAAAAAGGCCCCTGGATATGTAACCATTTTTCACCCCACACCCTTATGCTTCTATAAGCAAAAAACACTTAGCAACTGAACACTTTGTTACCCCCTCCAAAAAAAAAAAGGAGACTGAGTATTACCTTTAGAAGTTGTTGAAATTATTGGACTTCAAGTAGAAGTACACTTATCCCAGTGGTTCTTGAAAACTTAACAGATTATTTTAATGGAATCAATTTCTAGATCTTCAAATTCCATATGTCCTTTTTCTTAAAGTGAGGATCCAGGCTTTTTCCTTTCCCTCACTCTTATTCACAATAGCCTTTCCCTACTTTTCAAAAGATGGGCACGCATCTCACCCACCAGAATCTTACAATGGCATGCTACCTAGAAGGGTGAAGTTTCCCAGGGGGTCAAACAAAAGGACAATTTGAAATATTAGTCTCTGTGGTGGTATGGATCACTTTTGTATGGCCTTTCTAGGCATGGTCTTGTAACTCCCACTCAAGTGATTGGGTGGGACTGTGAAAATAAGGTAATTGTGGCCCACCAAGGGATTGGTCAGTTTTGCCACCCCACTGTGCTTGAGGTGAGCCACTCCAGAGGTGGGAGAGAGGATCCCACTACCACCAAGGAAGAACAGCAAGGTGCAAATAATGCATCTTTTAGAACTGGGATCCGTATGCTAGGAGGCTCCTGGAGCCAGGAGAAAGAGAGAGAGCTGTGGCCCTGAAGCTGATGAGAAGCTGTGGCAGCAGGAGATGGCATGCCCACGGAAATAGAATGAAGAGCACTGAGGGTGCCTCTGGGGACTTATTGGCAGGGGCTCAAAGAGCTTTATAACACTTGCCTGAGTTGGGCAGAGCCCTAGGGCCAGGGAGAGGTGTGCCTGCAATCACAGCTGAAAAGACGCTGTCCCATTGGAAGAACTGAATCCTGGGCATCCCTGAGTCTGAATTGTAATCTGTTACTTCCCTAGCAAGCCCCATAATCGTGAGTATTGTCTGTGAGTTCTGTGTGGCCATTGCAGTGAATTGTCAAACCCAGCAGAGAAGTAGAGAGCACTGTGGGAGGAACAGTTGAGGTCAGAATCAGTAAAGACAGCAGAGAGAGGAGGCATGTCTGATTTCCACCTCATGGGAATCAGCCTTGGGCTGTTGATCTTGATTCTCCTTCTCCCTTGTGGAGAGGTCAGGCTCTGCCCCCATGCCATTTTTACCATCCTTGAACAACTTCCTTTGCTGAAACCACCATAATCCTATGCTGGGGCTTCCTGCCTTTTGCTAGCTGACACATACTCTAGCTAAAAGTAAAGTATTAAAAATTAGGGATTTTGGCCTCGTTTGGGTCTTCTCAGTTCAGATATTATAGAATCAAGTGAAGACAAGTTTCATTTTATGTCATTGCCTCTTCCATCCGCTACGATTGACAAAGACTGCATTGTTCCCGAGAGTCCTGCGAGAGCAATGCTAAGACAGATTCCATATGAAGTATTGAAAATGTCAGTATCTTATTTCAGCAAGGCAAAGAAAAACTCATTGCAAACCCCCATGCCTTATCATCTACCTGTTTTAGATTCACAATGATTAAGATGTGTACAAAGTCAGCTGTAAAATGCCAATCTACTGCAAAGTACACCTCATAGCATTTTGACAATTCTCAGTAATGAGAAAATGCTTAGTGATTGCTTGCATTTACCCTTGTCTAGAACTGTGTCTCGATTGCATGCTTTGCATGATTTCAATAGGAGGAGGTAAAAAATTCTACCTCAGCTTCAAAAGATCAGTGTTACACCTCTAGGTGACAAAAACAGACAGTGGAAGTAAGTTTATATTTTATATTCTTAGTCTTTTATAAAGACCCACATGAGGCATATTCTTTATTAATTTTGCCAAAAAATTGTTAAATACTAGAAATCCATATTCAGTTTTTACTTAGACACAAGACTACTGCCTGTCACACCCCTAGCCACTTTTCTGTTATTTTGCATATTTCTATCACATTTCATTATATTATTCAAGAAGAATATATTCTGGATTCTACTATAAATGACACACTTAGCAACAGTAATTAATATATTTTAGCCCTAATATTCTCAATAGCCTAATAATCCTCTGTTTGTCTCTTTCTCTCCTAAGGTCCGCAGTTTGAATATTCCAGCTGCTCCTTAGAAACCCTACAGAGCATTTCTGCTCCACTCATAGAGCCGCTATGAATTGAAATCAACTCGGCGGCGGTGGGTTTGGTTTTGGTTATTTATCTATAGATGTAGGACAAAATGTTTCCTAAATGCAGTCAAGTGCACAATGCCCTGAACATTAGAACACCAAAACAAAAACAAAAACCAAACCCGTTGCCATTGAGTCGATCCCAACTCATAGTGACCCTGTAGGACAGAGTAGAGCTGCCCCATAGAGTTTCCAAGGAGCACCTGGTGGATTCAGACTACCAGCCTTTTGGTTAGCAGCCATAGCCTTTAACCACTATGCCACCAGGTTTCTGTTAGAACACCAGTGTCATTTAATTTGGATGAATTCTTCCCACTGAGATGTTGATTTGCTGTCCCAGGTAGTCTTTCAACTATTGGACCTTTCTTCCCAAAGTAATACAACTCTTAGTAAAACAAAAACCAGACCAGTTGCCATCTATCTAGCTGATTCCAACTCATGACAACCCCATGTGCTTCAGAGTAGTTTTGTGCCCCATTGGGTTTTTTTCTTTTGTTTATTGCTTTGAAAATATAGAAAGTATCACATTAGCCAATGAAACATTGTTTACATATACAACTCAGTGAAATCAATTGCATCAATCAAGTTATACAACAATCACCAGTGCCCTTTGCCATATTTTCCATTCCTATAAACAAAAGCACAATTCTTCCTAAACAATAATTGCCCCATTCTCCCTCTCCTGCCCCTGGTAACCACTATTCAACTCTGATCTCTCTCTCACATTATGGTTAAAAGTATCATTTAACTCGTAAAAATCCCCTTGCCATTGAGTCAATTCCAACTCATAGTGACTCTGCAGGACAGAGTACTCTGCCCTACAGCGTTTCCAAGGAGTGGCTGGTGGATTTGAACTGCCAACCTTTTGGTTAGCAGCCGAGCTCTTAACCACTGCGCCACCCAGACTCCAAAGTATTATTTAGACCTCGTATAAAATATTAAAGTGTCCCTAGTTGTGTGTGGGATTTGACTAATTACTGAGTGAAAAAGTTCATTTATATTCTACCTCTTTGAATCCTAAAACTGTAACAAGTTTCCACTTATTAGGCACCTGCCTAATGTAAAGCTACAATAGAATTATCTTAGACTCAGACTTGAATATATTAAGGAAATTTTTTTTAAATCTAGAAGAAAGCAGCCCTGAAGAAGAAAAAGCAAAAAAAAAAAAAAAAAGAAAGAAAATAATAATAAAATCTAAAATGAGGATAAAAGTTATGAGTTTATTTAAAAACAGCAACAGCAAAACTCACACCAAAATCTGAAGTATAATATAATGCGTTTAAAAAGTGGCACAGGGGCAATTGCATCTTTGGGCAAAATATACTCACAGGATGAAAGAAGGTACATGATAGGAAGATACGTCTCAGGTAGGTACTGTGGAGAGGATCCTGTGAAATTAATTCACTCATATTTTTTCCCCCACAGAAGATTTGAAAGGAAATTATACTACATAAATGAGGAAGAAGGAATAGCTGAGAAAAAGAAAAAAGGAACTTGTTTAAAAAATTACTTTCTTCCATGGTTAGAAAATACATTCATGTAATATATGATGCATTTTAAGAGATGAGTATAGTGACTAAGAGCTCTGCCTGTGGTGTCAATAAGCCTGGGTGCCTTAACATCACAAAGCCTTTATTTTCTGTATTTAATATGAGGCTGATAGACCTACTGAGAGAAATAATATCCAACAGATAAAGAGCTTATCTCAGTGTCCAGCACAGAGGAAACCTTCTCAAGTTAGATACGCTGTAGGGAAAGACGTAAATTGTGGGGTCTTCCCTGAAAAGTGATTTCAATTTGGGAGATGATTTGCATATACTCATTTTCAAAGTGAGAAAAATACTTACGATAATTTTTGGAAAGAATTTCTTCTAATTCTACAACTGTAAGGCCATGTTTCCGGAGACTCAGAAGCCCTGCATATGGAGGATAGAACTAGGTTTAGATTATCAGCTACTTAAAGTTGGGCATCATGCTTGTCATTTTCCTTGTATCTTCCTCACATCATTTTATACTGGTCTGTGCTCAAGGGGAACATGTTGACTCAATACAGGGATCAATGATTTCTATATACCTAAGCACAGATAGTTATTTCTATTACTTCATCACTCAGCTTTGTGGAAAATTTCTTTTCTACCTACCAGGACATCGACTCTTGTCATGTCAAAGGCAGCATCACAGTACTAAAGCCAGCACAACATAGCAAGACATACTGTGCACAGAAACCATGCCCTGCTAAAATGAAGACATTATAATGAGAGCAAGGTAATGAGCAGAATAAGAATTTGCCAACAGAACACAATTTTTCTTCCCGTGGAAGCAATGCCTACAGTGAATATCAACAAGAAAACATAATACCTCAAACTGCTTGTCTGGGATATGTTTTCTTATCAGGCAATACATTTCTTATCGTAATGAAAACGAAGACGGATCCATGGTGAATGCTGATAAGTTACAGAGATAATGTGGTACAGTAAACACTAATTTATCGTTCCATTGCCAAGAAACAAAAGGAAGAAAAATTGCAAAAGAAGGGGGAAAGTGTAGAAGCAGAACTACACACACTATATAAAATAAGCATAAAATAAAACTGAGGATCATTTGACAAACAAAAAGTAAAATTATTTGAGGTCAAATTTCTAATTTTAAAATCAAAATAAGTTGAAGATTCTATTTCCCACTTGCATTAAAATGTCTATCATTTAATTAAAGCTTAGAAGGAACAAACAAACAAAGAGAAAAAAGGAGGCAATATTGTAAACAACTGGTTAGCATGTTGGAAACCTCAAACATTGGGTGGGAATTCCCATTATCCAGTAAGATTTTCCTAAATGAACTTTTTAAGCCTTCTGTTAGTCAATCACTGTATATATCTTTGTTTATCCAGTTTTACAAGGCAAATACTTTGTGTCTCTTTTGAAATGGAAATATGTACAAAAATATCAAGAGTATTGAAATTTATAGGCTACTTTATGCAAATGGAAACAAAAGGGATAAAAATTAAAGTTACAATAATTCTAAACTACACTATTCTATTTTCAAATACCGTAGGAACAATACAAATGCTTAATTGAAACTATCATGAATAAGGCAATTAGATTAACACTTTTAAAACCAAACCAGACCAGTTGCCATCAAGTTGATTCTGACTCATAGCAACCCTACAGAACATGGTACAACTGTCCCATAGGGCTTCCAAGGAGCGGCTGGTGGACACCAACTGCCAAATTTTGGTTAGCAACCAAGCTCTTAACCCTATCACCACCAAGGCCCATACTAATATTGAAAAAGAGAATATGTATCTCTCCATCATTTTACTAGTTTGATCAGTGTAGATTATCAACTTACGTAAGTCCCATTAACATACCAATTATTTGTATTATGCAATTTGTCAGTCCCTATTATTAAAATCAGAGCCCTATTGGCAAAGTGATTAAGAGCTCAACAGCTAAGCAAAAGGTCAGCAGTTCGAATCTACCACTCACTCTTTGGAAACCTTACAGGGCAGCTCTAATCTGTCCTATAGGGTTGCGGTGAGTCAGAATCAACTCGATGGCAATGGGTTTGGTTTGGGGTTTTTATTATTAATATCATCAAATGTTTACCGTATATACTCTTCATCATGGACTTAATTCTCATTAAAACTTTGGGAGTAACACTTGTGTGAGTTCTTCAAGCAATCTGTGGTTATGACAAGACAAGAAAGATAATAGGGCATCTAGTAATATATGATATCTACCAAAGCAAGCGCTAGAGGCAGATGAACTGGGTTCATTTACACATTCATTCAGTCAAAATTGTTTATGTGTTTCCAGGCATCATTTGTCAATCTTTTTTAACATCTCAAGTAATTTAATCTCTGTACCTCTCAGTTTTCTTTACTATAAAATGAGCATGAAAATAGAACACAATGCATTTAGCACAACTCCAGGCACATAGTAAGCACACGACTAAGCTGGCTTTAGTTATTAACTGATATTTCAAGAAGAATTTCTCTATTTACAATATTACAAGAAATCCCCCCATCCCTGGAACTTTTACTTTTTAATGTGATGAGCATTTGGCATGATGGTTTATAAAATAACTTTTCTTTATATGAGATCTTGAATACATTTCTTGGCTAATATTTTTTTCTTTTGCTATTAATTGTTGTTAGTTGCCCTCAAGTCAATTTCAACTCAGTGCAATCACATGTGTGCCGAATAGAAGTGCTCCATAGTGTTTTCAAGGCTGTGACCTTTCAAAGCCAATCACCAGGCCTGTCTTCCAAGATGCCTCTGGGTGGGTTTGAACTGCCAACTTTAGTCTAGTAGTCCAGCTCTTAATCCTTTGTATCACCCAGGGACTCCTTTGTTATTAATAGTGGATAAAAATTTATTAGCTTTAAATTCAATTTTTACTTTTTCACCCTGTGTAGAAAGTGCAATCAAAAACAAATTTTTTTAAATCTTATTACCACCAAAAATAAAATCACCTTTCCTAGCTAAAATTCTTCACCACAAAATAATTCAGAAACAGAAAATTATTTACAGAGTAACAGGGTATGCAGAAAACCCTAGAAACAGTTATTTTATACATGCTGATTCACATGAAGCTGCATTTTAAAGTCATGTAAGAAATTTCTTAAGAAAATCCATGGGTGTTTAATGACAAAATAAAGATGACATGAGATTTTTTTTTTAATGCTTCTTCATAGTTTTCACTGTGCTTTCCTTCTGAAATACGCTGTAAACAACAGCAACTATAAATGAAGTACAAAAGAGAAAAAGATGGCTTTTAAAAAGGGAAGGGGTGGTTCCAAAAATGTAAAAGAATATCAGAGTAACCGAAAAAGAAAAGTTTCCATAAAGGAAGTAGTCACAGATTTTAAAATAACAAAAAGATTAGCTTGATGTGAATGGCATCTTCCACACTGACTTAAATTTCAAGAATGATTTCTCTTTATGAAATCCAAATTGCTTATCACAATATTAAATATGGTACTGACTCTATGGCGCAGTCTTTGAGTTTGGTACGCCCATCCTATTAAATGGAAACCCTGGTGGCGTAGTGGTTAAGTGCTATGGCTGCTAACCAGAGGGTCAGCAGTTCAAATCCACCAGGCACTCCTTGGAAACTCTCTAAGGCAGTTTTACTCTGTCCTATAGAGTCACTATGAGTCAGAATCAACTTGACAGCAATGAGTTTGGGTTTTTTTATCCTTTCATATGCACTGGAAGGAAACCCTCGTGGCATAGTGGCTAAAAGCTACAGCTGCTAACCAGAAGGTCGGCAGTTCGAATCCTCCAGGTGCTCCTTGGAAACTCTATGGGGCAGTTCTACTCTGTCCTATAGGGTCGCTATGAGTCGGAATCGGCTCGACAGCACAGGGTTATTTTTGTGCACGGGAAACCCTGGTGGCATAGTGGTTAAGTGCTACTGCTGTTAACCAAAAGGTCGGCAGTACAAATCCGCCAGGCACTCCTTGGAAACTCTATGGGGCAGTCCTACTCTGTCCTGTAGGGTCGCTATGAGTCGGAATCGACTTGACGGCAGTGGGTTTGGTTTTTTGGTTTATATGCACTGTGAAGATTGACTTCTCCCACCACTTTATTTAGAAAACGATGTAACTTATTTGGCTTTTCTTCATATATTTGGAAAAGTAAATTTTTCTCTTTTAAATTTTTTTTTTGCGTATTTCTCTTTATAATGTACCACTACTTTGAGCCAACAAATGCAAGCAATACTGGGTGACTTGGTAGTAATCTAGATGTAAAAAAATGGCATGGCCATAGCATCAGACCTCCTTGTCTTAACTTCACAAGGGGGGAGGAAAATCTTTGTCAGCATCAACAGCCCAAGGGTGATTTCTGTGAGGCAGAGGTCAGACACACCTCCTCTCTCCAACTTTTTAATCAATTCTGACACCAGCCATTCCTTCTGCTGCACTCTCTACTCCTCTGCTGGGTTCAATAGTTTATTGCAATGGCCACACAGAACTCACAGAAAATATCACAATTTATGGAGCTTATGAGGGAAGTAACAGGTTCTAATTCAGGATCAGGAATGATTCAGGATACAGTTCTTCCATGGACAGTTTCTCTGCCATGCTCACAGGCAGGCCTCTTCCTGGTTCTCAGCCTCTCAGCCGGTGGCCCCTTGGCTCCTCAGCCCCTCAGGTCTCCTGGGCAGGCCCGGACTCTGCTCTGCTTGGGCAAGTGTTACAAAGCTCTTTAGCTCCAACAATAAGTGCCCAGAGGCACCCCACTCCACCAGCAAGCCTCTTCCCTGAAGGCACTTAGCTTTCTCACTCCATAGGTCAGCAAACCCAATATAACTGCCTTGCTCCATGAGCCAGGAAGCCCACCACTCCATCTCCTATCGACCCCCTGGTTCTGCTACCTCTGTCGCTGCCATTTCTCTGCTGCTGCTTCTCCCCATCTGTTGCCGTCTCTCACGTTAAAGGTCTCGCTCTCTCTGCTCCTGGATCTAGGAGGTTCTCAGCATAAGGTTCCTGTGCCCAAAGGATGCAGTCCACTCCTAGCTCTTCTTTCTTGGTGGTAGCGAAGTCCCTCCTGTCTGCCTTTCAGATGGCTCGTTTTAAGCCAAGCAGGATGGCAAAACTGATCAATCTCCTTGTTAGGGTTCCATATAGCTTGTTTGCATGATCCCACCCCTACAAGGGTGCCATAAACTTTATTTGAATTATTAGCAAGTTGTCCAATCCTGTTGAGAGAACACAAGGACCTTATTTGCACAGTCCCATCATTTGGTGGGAGTTACAAGATCATGGCAAAAAAAAGACATATAAAAAGCAATCCATCACACCATACTAGATAATCCAGAATATGCTAATACATAATTTTATGTTATCATCCTTTTTTTTTTTTTTGCTTGCTTCATCATTTTTTTTTTTTAGTAGAGACTAAATCACGTACCATAAAATTTATCCTAACGGCACTGGGGTTTTTGGGTATCAAAGTATACCAATCAGGGGTTTTTAGTACATTCACAAAGTTGTGCAATTATCACCACTTCTGATTCCAGAATATTTTCATCATCTCAAAAAAGAAGTCTAGACTCTTCCCTTTTCCTTCCTTCTCCCGGCTACTGGCAACCACTAATCTATTTTTCTATCTCCATAGAATTGCTTATTCTGAGCATTTCATGTAAATGGAATCAAACAATATAATATCATCAAAATTTAATCACAATTTTGGAAAACACTTGTAGAGAAGCTGGGGGCCCTTGAGAATAGAGCAGCAGAGCTCAATGAAAGCCATCTTAATACAGTATAATATTGGTAATAAAGAGAAATGTGATGGAGAAAGAGTAGGAAAAATTATTGTTAATGGCATGCTCATTAAGATCCTACTTTTGAATATTCAGGTTCCACCTCTTACTTAATGAAAGTCTCCAATGAGAAAGCTTAGGGATCTGTACTTTTGAAAAGCTTTCCTAGGATTCTATTTAGCCAGATTTTGAAACCTTTCCTTTAGGCCATATTTGTTTCTAATGCAGGTTGTTTCTAGTAATTGATTGATTCAATGACAAATTTGCAAATATCTAAGCCATTCATTTCTGCCATTGTTTGTGTTTTGGGTTGTAAGCCATTCATTTCTGCCATTTTAAACAAAAGAAAAATAGATAAATATGACATTCAAATAACAATCACAACCTACATTAATGCTTTCATAACTTTAGCCTGTTTATGCAATGACTAATCGCTTAATTGTGTTTCTTAGATATCTATAGATGTGCATAATGAAATTTTTTTTAAAGAAAATTAAATGCGTATTTATTAAGTTTTCTTTGTCCTTGGCTTCATTTGTTTTGCGTAAGCAATGCTATACTTACTCATGCAAATCAAGGCAAACAGAGAGATTATGCTCCTGCAAATTAGTCCATTTATACTTCTAACTAGAATCATGATTAACAGGACGATATTTACTAGATAGTCCAAATGCCAGGAACACTTTAGATATAATTTATTATTTTATCTAAAAAGTGGTCAGTATTTTAATAACGTGATATTATATATGATAGATGAATAGTTTCATTCCCACTGAGTGAGCGCTATACACCAATATTGTTGTTGGTTCCAACTCCTAGCAGCCCTATGTACAACAGAATAAAACACTGCCCAGTCCTGCACCATCCTCACAATATTTGCTAAGCTTGAGCCCATTGTTGCAGTCAGTGTGTCAATCCATCTCCTTGAGTGTCTCCCTCTCTTTCCCTGACCTTCTACTCTACCAAGCAAGATGTCCTTCTCCAGTGACTAGACCCTCCTGATAACATGTCTGTCTTAGTTGTCTAGTGCTGCTATAACAGAAATACAAGTATTTCTTAGTGTATGTGAATATACTAAACAGGCATTTCAATAAAGAGAAATTTATTCTCTCACAGCCTAGCAAGCTAGAAGTATAAATTCAGGGCATCCGCTCCAGAGGAAGGCTTTCTCTGTTGGCTCTGGAGGAAGGTCATTTTCATCACTCTTCCCTGGACTTGGAGCTTCTCCACACAGGAACCTCAGGTCCAAGGGACACGTTCTGCTCCCACACTGCTTTCTTGGTGATATGAGGTCCCCCACTCTCTGCTTGCTTCCCTTTCCTTTTATCTCTTATAAGATAAAAGGTGGTGCAGGCCACATCCCAGGGAACTCCTTTTACATTGAATCAGGGATGTGACCTGAGTGAGGGTGTTATATCCCACCCTAATCCTCTTTAACCACAGTTAAAGATTATGAATTATAACACACGGGAAAATCACAAAATGGAGGATAACCACACAATACTGGGAATCATGGCCTAACCAAGTTGACACTTATTTTGGGGGGACATAGTTCAATCCATGAGAGTATCCAAAATACATGAGACAAAGTCTCACCATTTTCACTTCTAAGGAGTATTCTGGCTATACTTCCTTCAAGACAGATTGTTTCATTTTTCTGGAAGTCCATGATATATTTGATATTCTTCATCAACACCATAATTCAAAGGCATCAGTTTTTCTTTGGCCTTTTTTATTCATTGTCCAGCTTTCACATGCATATGAGGTGATTGAAAATATGACTCGGGTCAGGCGCACCTTAGTCCTCAAAGTGACACCTTTGCTTTTCAACACTTTAAAGACATCTTTTGCAGCAGATTTGCCCAATGCAATACACTGGTTTCTTGACCGCTGCTTCCATGGGTGTTGATTGTGGATCCAAGTAAAACGAAATCCTTGACAACTTCAATCTTTCTCCACTGATCATGATATTGCTAATTGGTCCTGTTGTAAGGATTTTTGTTTTCTTTAATTGCTGTAATCCATGTTGAAGACTGTAGTCTTTGATCTTTACCAGTAAGTGCTTCAAGTCCTCTTTGCTTTCTGTAAGCAAGGTTAGGTCATCTGTATATCACAGGCTGTTAATGAGTCTTCCACCAATCCTGATGCCGTGTTCTTATTCCTGTAGTCCAACTTTTGGGATTATTTGCTCAGCATACAGATTGAAAAAGTATGGTAAAAGTATATCACACAGTATCCCCTTGTTATGTTGGAACAATTGCTTCCCGGTCTATGTACAGGTTCCTCATGAACAGAATTAAGTGTTCTGAAATTCCCATTCTTTGCAATATTATCCATAATTTGTTATAATCTACACAGTGAAATGCATTTACATAGTCAATAAAACACAAGTAAACATATTTCTGGTATTCTCTGCTTGCAGCCAAGATCCGCCTGACATTAGCAATGATATCCTTTGTTCACGTCCTCTTCTGAATTCAACTTGAATTTCTGGCAGCTCCCTGTCGATGAACTGCTACAGCCACTTTTTTTTTTTTTTCCTAAAGGTTTGCATTTTTTTTTTTTAATAATTTTTATCGTGCTTTAAGTGGAAGTTTACAAATCAAGTCAGTCCCTCACACAAAAACCCATATATACCTTGCTACACACTCCCAATTACTCTCCCCCTAAATTTTTTTTTTTTTTTTAATGAGACAGTCCGCTCTCTCCCTCCACTCTCTCTTTTCGTGTCCATTTCGCCAGCTTCTAACCCCCTCCACCCTCTGATCTCCCCTCCAGGCAGGAGATGCCAACATAGCCTCAAGTGTCTACCTGATCCGAGAAGCTCACTCCTCGCCAGCAACCCTCTCCAACCCACTGTCCAGTCCAATCCACAACCACTTTTGAATGATCTTCAGGCAAATTTTATTGCACATGACATAAATGATAAAATAAATAAATGATATCGTTCAATAATTTCCTCATTCCTCTGGATCATTTTTCTTTGGAATGGGCACAAATATAGATCTCTTTCAATAGGTTAGCCAGGTAGCTGTCTTCCTAACTTCTTGGTGTAGATAAGTGAGTACCTCCAGCATGCATCTGTTTGTTGAAACATCTCAATTGGTATTCCTGGAGTCTTGTTTTTTTGCCAATGCCTTCAATGCAGCTTGGACTTCTTCCTTCAGCACCGTCAGTTCCTGTTCATATGTCACCTTCTGAAATGACTGAATGTCAACCAATTATTTTTGATACAGTGACTTTGTGTATTACCTCCATCTTCTTTTGATGCTTCCTGTGTAGTTCAAGTTTGCCCATAGAATCCTTCACTATTGCGACTCAAGGTTTGGCTTTTTTCTTCAGTTCTTTCAGCTTGACAAATGCCTGGTGCATTCTTCCCTTTTGTTTTTCTAACTCTAGATCTTTGTACATTTTATTATAATGCTTTACTTTGTCTTCTTGAGCTGCCCTTTGAAATATCCTGTTCAGCTCTTTTACTTCATCATTTCTTCCATTCGCTTTAGCTATTCTATGTTCAAGAGCAAGTTTCAGAGTCTCTTCTGACATCCATTTTGGTCTTTTCTTACTTTCCTGTCTTTTTAATGATCTCTTGCTTTCTTCATGCATGACTTCCTTGGTGTCATCCCACGCGTGTCTGGTCTTCAGTCCTTAGTGTTCACTGTGTTAAATCTATTCTTGAGGTGGTCACTAAATTCAGGTGGGATATACTCAAGGTCATACTTTGGCTCCTGTGGACTTGTTTTAGTTTCCTTCAGCTTCAACTTGAACTTGCATATGAGCAATTGATGGTCTGTTCGGAAGTCGGCCCCTGGCCTTGTTTGGCCTGATGATATTGAGTTTTTCCATCATGTCTTTGCACGGATGTATTCAATTTGATTCTTATGTATTCCATTTGGTGAGGTCCACGTGTGTAGTTGCCATTTATGTTGTTGAAAAAAGGTCTTTCCAATGAATAAGTTTTTGGTCTTGCAAACTTGTATCATGCAACATCTGATGTCAATTCTAACACCAAGCCATGTTTTCCAACCATAGATTCTTCTTTTTTGTTTCCAACTTTTGCATTCTAATCACAAGTAATTATCAATGCATCTTGATAGCATGTTTGATTAATTTCAGACCGCAGAAGTTGGTAAAAATCTTCAATTTCTTCATCTCTGACATTATTGCTTGGTGCATAAATTCAAATAATAGTCATATTAACTGGTCGTCCTTGTTGACCTATGGATATTATCCTATCACTGACAGCATCGTACTTCTACTTCAGGATAGATCTTTTTGAAATTGAATGTGATGCATTCCTCTTCAATTTGTCATTCCTGGTATAGAAGACCATATGATTGCCTGGTTCAAAATGGCCAATACCAGTCCAGTTCAGCTCACTCATGCCTAGGATATCAATGTTTATGCATTTCATTTCATTTTTTACTGCCAATTTTCATAGATTCATACTTTATACATTCCATGTTCCAATTATGAATGAAGATTTGCAGTTTTTCTTCTAATTCTGAGTCATGCCACATGAAGGTCCCAAAAGCTTTGCTCCATCCACATCATTAAGGTTGACCCTACTTTGCTGAGCCAGCTCTTATCCGGTCTTGTTTTGAGTGCCTTCCAACCTGAGGGACTCATCTTCCAACTCTATATCAGATAGTGTTCTACTGTTATTCCTAAGGTTTTCAGTGGTCAACTTTCTCAACAGTTCCTTTTTCCCAGTATACACCAATAAGTATACTTTATTCTTCATTTCTTCTCTAATATTTTGCCATCTATGTCTGCTTCAAAATTATATCAGTAAATAAGTGTTTCTAATTAAATCTTAATTCAAATTTTCTTTTTAACCCAACATTTCTATACAAGATTTATCAAATTGACTTCCCAGAAGGTTATATGAAAAAAATAATAATTATGGTTAAAACAGAAATACTGTCATCGTGAAACTGCTTGAGTCTACGTAGTACAATCAGAAATGCTACTACTGTCTTCGCCTCATAAGGTAAAAGCAGATTAAAATATGTGCCTGACAAGGGGAGGATGAGAGAGAAAATGAGGTGGGCAGTAGTTATATCTAGGTAAGGAGTGAGAATGAAGAGAGACAATTAAAAGTTTTAAGGCAAATTAACTACTTTGAGATTGGGTCTTCATCACTAATATAATTTCAGATAAAGTTCTATCTCAGAAGCTGACTTTAATTATCTAAATGTATTAAAGGGCTTATAATCTCCTTAAGTTTTCATAACCATTCCAGCGTCTTTTGGGAAAAGAATATACTGTCTCAAGCCAATTCTTTATAAAATGTCTTGCCTTATCTAACATTCGATAAGGTAGTATACATGGCTCCAACTATTTAAAAACATTTTAAACATTCTGGTTCTCCTCAATTACTTTCTATTTCCTGCTACAAAATTCTGAATTCTTAACACCTCTGCCTCGTATTAACTCCTGAGCAATCTTTGTAACTGAGATTGGCAGGCAGGATACCACATTCGTTTTTGGAACGACAATAAGATTTTGTAATACATTGAAGAAATCCTAAGATTCTTTTTGAATTGAAGAAAAGAAGATCTTTTTTTTTTTTTTTCTAACTTACGTTTCATTTAAGACTTACTTCCCCCTCTTTTTTTCGGGTTAACCTTTCATTAGCTCTGGCTCCTAATTCTTCAGTTACAGGTTCTCTTGTCCCAAAGTCCTGCTGAGTAGATGATATTTTGCAAAACCTTTAAGACATTATCAAAGGTACTTTGAGTTAATTCTTTTCATAAGGTGAAGAATTCTTTCCATTGAAATTAATTACAAGTCTTCTGGCTAATGAGTTTTGTGGTTTCAGGTTTTCATACGCAGAAATCATTTTGTCAACTACATTTATTTGTAATTTTTTTCCTTCTATTTTTCTTTCTCTCAGCCTGTCTCTTCCTCTCTTGCTCTTCCTAAGCCTTCTTTCAGTCTTTACAGTAGATTCCATTTTTTAAACCAAACAGTTTTGACTTCTTATTGTCATCTCATGCATCCTTTCAAGCAAAATAAAACCTTCATTGGAGTGTCAAATTGTGCCAACACAATATTTACATTAGATCAGCCACAAGGAAGCATATGTGCTAGAGCTTGATTGCTTAAGTCTCTTAATAGTCTTGCTCTTTTTATATCTAAGTACAAATTATCACATGATTTAGAATTTGCTGGAGTTTAGCCTAGGCTACACTAAATCATGCATTACAGCAATAGTGTTTTATTTGAAAAAATGCGTGCACTCTGATGATACACGTGGCCGGGTTCTGAAGATGGCATTTTAATCAAGCCAGTACAAAGGCAAATTTAATGCAAATTTAATGTTCCAACCATAAATATGGCTCTTGTGCTGGCTTTCTTTCTTTTTTTTTTTTTTTCCATTTATTCTGACATGTGGAAGATTTCAGTTATCTCTGTTCTTTCATGAGGAATTTAATAGCTGGTTGCATAAATCATCTTGTTCTCATTCTGACAAGGTGAAAAAATTAGTATTCTACATAGTGATCTTGTCCCCTTCTCCTTAGCTGTTGCCTGCTTATTTTTTGCACTTATACTGAGGAAGTACAATGTGATTTAAGTTCCATTTTCCTCCTTTGGAGTCAGGATGAATAATCATAAGGATGAGCCAATATGTTTTAAAAATCCAAAGGGTAATAATTCTGCTGCATTCATTTTCTCCAAACAGATGCCCCCTAGAAAGCATATTTCATTTTTGAAACTTTAAAATATTACCCAGCATGAGATTGCATGGATATATAATTTATAAGTCATAAGCAGTTTAAGAACCATAATAAACTCAAAACTTACAAATTCAGAATAAATTGTTAATATTTATAAAATGTCATAATGCCTCTTACCTAGATTAATATACATGGAAACTACATTTCTTTCTCAAACTGAAAGAAGCATAATTTATTTCACAAAAGAATGAGAATAAAAAATAATAATTCACAGCAATAAAAGGAAACAATATGATTGCTTTGGATGTGCCTTAAGTATACATGTATGTTAATATTGAGCCGGGTAAAATATATTAACATTCCTGTGCATAAAAATAAGGTGAAAGTTAATTGTCCAGCTCTTTTTTTTTCAATGATGACTAATCAAGAAATATCCCTAATTTTTTTTTTTTAAATCAAATAATTGCCACAATTTTTTTTTTTTTTTTTTATAGGGAATAGGATAAGTCAAAAGCCTGGAGAGGTTAGTCATATTTCTCAAGGTACTTCCTTTTTTTTTTTAACTTAGAATAGGATAACCTGCACTAATAAACTTTTCTTCTGTCAATAAGAACCATTCCTCTTCTCTTCCAAATATTTATCTCTTCCTTCTGGAAAGTCTACTTGGAGATGTTTGTTGATTGAGTGCAGAAATCAAAAGTCAAAAGAACTCTAAATTAATGCAGCCAATATGGTAGAAAGAATATGTACATCAAGCAATGACTCTAGGTCCGAACCTCAGTTCTGTCGTTTGTTGACTATATGACCTTAGTCTGAACCTCTTTACTCACCCATATAGTGGAAATTATAAAACCTAACTTGAAGGTTTACTGTGAGGTGTATATAACTTTACATAAAGATACACCTCTATATAGAGAGTGACCATATATTTATGTTTATCAGGGAGAGTCCCTTATTAAATCTGTTGTCCCCATATATTATTAATAGCTCCCTTTTTCAACTTCAAAAAGTCTAATTATACTAATAAATTTCATAGTCATTATACTTACAGACTTAGTAGGGAGGTAATAAGTAACACCTCGCAACAAGTTCAGGAAGTGATAGCAGTTATAGATATTATAATGAATCAAACTAAATGAAATGTTTAGTTTAGCTAAAGAGGGCCCTAGGTAACACAAACAGCTAAGTGCTGGACTGCTAAGTGAAAGGTTGGCAGTTTGAAATGACCCCAACGCAGCTTGGAAGGCAGGCCTGGCAATCTGCTTCTGAAAGGCCACATCCTTGAAAACTCCATAGACCTGTTCTACTGTGCACACATGGGGTCACCAAGAGTTGGAATCAACTAGAGGGCAACTAACGACGACAACAACATAGAATAATATGAGGAAAATGTCACAGAAAAAATCCATTCTTCAGTGTAAGCTAGGGACATCTCATTAATGAATCATTATTAAAATTAATAAAAATAACTCAAACAGTAAAAAAGTAAAAGAAGGAGCAAGTTGAAAAATACATGAGAGTGATTATATATGTCTTGAGTTTAATGCTTACAACCAAACTAAATCAGTAATGTGGTACAATAAATATGAAAAAAAATTATATCTGTATATCTAATATTTGAAGAGTTTTAAGAGATAGATTGAATAACGAAATACTAAAGTCTGAGTAATTCTAGTATAACTAAAAAAGAGGTTGAAATCTTAGTGGCACAGTGGTTAAGAGCTCAAATCCACCAGCTGCTCCTTGGAAATCCTATGGAACAGTTCTACTCTGTCTTCTAGTGTCACGATAAATTGGAATTGGCTCAACAGCAAAGGATTAGAAAAGGCTTTAAAAGAGCTAAGAAGGTAGTAGGAGATCAGGCTAGAAAAACAGAAGTCAAATCATAAACAGCATTGTAGGCATTGTTGTCATTGTTAGGTGCCATCAAGCCAGCTCCAACCCATAGTGACCCTCTGTACAAGGGAATGAAACACTGCCTAGTCCTGCACCATCCTTATGATCTTTGTTATGCTTCAGCCCATTGTTGTAGCCACTGTGTCAATACATCTCGGTGAGGGTGTTCATATTTTCACTGACCCTCTACTTTCCTAAGCATGATATCCTTCTCCAGGGACTGATCCCTCCTGATAACACATCAAAAGTATATGAGACAAAGTCTTGCCACCCTCACTTCTAAGGCTCATTCTGGCTATACTTCTTCCAAGGCAGTTTTGTTCGTTCTTTTAGCCGTCCAAGGTATACTCAATATACAAAGGCATTGGTTCTTCTTCAGTCTTCCATATTCATTGTCCAGCTTTCATATGCATATGAGGGAATTGAAAAAGCTATGGCTTGGGTCAGGCACACCATAGTTTTTAAAGTGACATCTTTGCTTTTTAACACTTTGAAGAGGTCATTTGCAGCATATTCACCCAATGAAATGCATCCTTTCATTTCTTGACTGCTGCTTCCACAGACTTTGATAATGGAGCCAAGTAGAATGAAATCCTTGACAACTTCAATCTTTTCTCCATTTACAATGATGTTGCTTATTGGTCCAGTTGTAAGGACTGGACTGCCTCTTGATCTATGTACAGATTCCTCATGAGGACAATTAAGTGTTCTGGAGTTCCATTTCTTCACAATGTTATTCATAATTTGTTAGGATACACACAGTCGAATGCCTTTGCATAATCAATATAATGCAGGTAAACATCTTTCTGGTCTTCTCTGCTTTCAAGCCAGGATCCATCTGACATCAGCAATGATATCCCTCGTTCCACATCCTCTTCTGAATCCAGCTGGAATTTCTGGCAGTTCCTTGTTGATGTACTGCTGCAACTGCTTTTGAATGATCTTCAGCAAAACTTTACTTGTGCCTGATAATGATATTGTTCAACTATTTCCACATTCGGTTGGATCACCTTTCTTTGGAATAGGCATAAAAGTGAATCTCTTCCAGTAAGTTGGCCAGGTAGCTGTCTTCCAAATATCTTGGCATAGATGAGTGAGCACTTCCAGCACTGCATCCTTTTGTTGAAACATCTCATTGGTATTCTGTCAATTCCTGGAGCCTTGTTTTCACCAATGTCTTCAGTGCAGTTTATACTTCTTTCTTTAATACCATCACTTCTTGATCATATGCTACCTCCTGAAATGACTGAATATCGACCAATTCTTTTTGGTACAGTGACTCTATGTATTCCTTCTGTCTTCCTTTGATGCTTCCTGCATCATTCAGTATTTTGCTCATAGAATTCTTCATTATTGCAACTCGAGGTTTTGATTTTTTCCTTCAGTTCTTTCAGCTTGAGAAATTCCAAGCGTGCTCTTCGCATTTGGTTTTCTAACTCCAGGTCTTTGCACAATTCATTATAATACTTTACTTTGTCTTCTCATGCCACGTTTTGAAATCTTCTGTTTAGCTCTTTTATTTCATCATTTTTTTCCTTTTGTTTTAACTGCTCTATGTTCAAGAGCAAGTTTCAGAGTCTCTTCTGACATCGATTTTGGTCTTTTCATTCTTTTCTGTCTTTTAATGACCTCTTGCCTCCTTCATTTATGATGTCCTCAATGTCATTCCACAGCTTGTCTGGTCTTCGGTAGTCAGTTTTCAAATGTGTCCAATCTGTTCTTCAGATGGTCTCTACATTCAGGTGGGATACACTCAAGGTCATATTTTGGCACTCGTGGACTTGTAGGCAATACTGAGTTAAAATTTTAACAATTTTCAACATGAAGCAAGTCCATAAAAAGGTAATAATAGTAGTTGTTGAGTGCTTAAAATATCTAGCTACAATAATAATTTTTTTTACAAACATTAACACATTTATTCCTCATAATAACTTTATGGGTTAGAAACTATGGCTATCACACCCGCTACAATAATAATTTTTTTTACAAACATTAACACATTTATTCCTCATAATAACTTTATGGGTTAGAAACTATGGCTATCACACCCATTTACAAAGAAGGAAACTGATAAACAGAGATGTTAAATGACTTCCTCCAAATCACACATCATTAAGTGGCAGATCCAAAGTTCAAAACCAGGCAACCTGATTCCATACCCCATAACACTTCCTGCCTAGTTTGATAGATTAAAAAAAACAAAAACAAACAAACAAACAAAACCAACAACAAAGCCAAAACCCGTAGCAGCTGAGTCAATTCTGGCTTATAGCAACCCTGTAGGACAGAGTAGAACTGCCCCATAGGGTTTCCAAGGAGCAGTTGTTGGATTCAAACTGCTAACCTTTTGGTTTGCAGCCAAGCTTTTAACCACCATGCCGCTATTGCCATGTTTTCTCTTTTCCAATCCATTCTCCACAATGTGCAATATATACTGTAATCTGAAGCAGATAGAATGTTTTAGGTTTTACCGTGTCCTTTATGTAAGGGACACGGTAAAATCTGTGTTTTGGAAAGGCTGTCAGAGTACAGTATGTAATGCACATTTCAGAGAAAGGATTGGAAAGAAGAAAGCATGGCAATTAAGTTTTTGAAGTAATTCAAATGAGAAATGATAGTCCTGAAATAAAATAGTGTGATGAAAAAGGAGAGAGGTTGTTAGGTTATAAAATGCTCAGGCTTAGAAAGCAGTAAAATCAATAAGACTGGATGTTTGATTGGATACGGTAGAGGATAGATCAAGGTTGCCACCCATATTTCTTCTAAGCATTATAGGTAAATTTTGTTGCCACTGGATATGAAACATATAAAAGAGAAGACAATAAGCTTAGTTTTCAACATATTGAGTTAGACTTGCCAATTTGACATACAGGTAGAGTTGTATCCAGAAGCCAACTGGATATGTGCTTTTTAGTGTGGAAGAAATTTTTCCACATAGAGCCATGAACTAATAATATTAAAAGAGTTTAGCTTGAATTATTCTTTTCTTTCATTTTTTTTTTTTTTTTTTAGTAATGAACAGTAAAAATTCCAGAACCAGAAAGCCAAAGGAACAGGAATCTAATTCAGAAGACTGGGTAATCTACAAACTGAAGATATCAAATTCTAAAAATTATATGTGAAATAGCAATTGAAAAGAGACACGTGATTGATCATTCCAGTATTCCTACATACACCCATATGCCTCTACTCCCACCCCACCAAGCAGCACCAGGTAATGTTGTCAGAATTGGACTTCTTCAAAGCAGAAAGGTTAAATGGAGTATAGCAAAGTAGACTTTTATGTTTCCCACCCCCTCCCCCATTTTTTTTCATAGTTAAAGTTAATAGAGAACCTACCATGGCATAAAATCTGCAAATAAAAAGTGCCAAGAAGATGAAAAGGAAACCAAAAATATCAATCTGCTGATTTCTTCTACTGCACCCTGAATAACAAAGCTGTTTTTCACATACATAGTGAACTTTTCAGTAATTTGCTGGGATGAAGATGAATCACCCTCTATTTTCATGTAATAAGAATGCTCTGCTGTCAGACAGAAGTAGAGATAGTGGAACTCACCTAAGTATATTATTTTCATCCACTTTTCTCTCCGTTTGAGAAGATAAGATTTCCTCTACTCATCCAGAACACAGTTTGGTTTGCTACAGCAAGAAAAAAAATTTTGAGAACAGATGAACAAAATTCAAAAGTTAGGGTACATTTAAAAATCTTCAATATTAAAAAATATTATATTATTCCAGTCAAATTTTCTGTATATTTGTCTATGATAAGTCAAATCTTTTGAATTCATCTTATTTGTAGTGGAAAGCTTTTAAAGTGACATTTAATACATATCTCCAAAAGTTTAAGTATTTTGAAGTCCTCTTTAAAATTTAAAAGTATATTTCTTTCTAAAAATAATTGGGTAAAATTGAAATGCTCATATTAAAATTAAGTCTTTAAGGATTCTTGCTCAACAATTTTTCTCCATTCCTAAAAAGTCCTTCTCAGTTGCCTAGCAGGTAAAACACAAGATATGAGAATAGAAACACACTCATCTCAAAGGGCATTGTTTTCCTCCATACCCATCAACTAGGACTGGCTTAGCTGATATCACTTACTTGTGATTCTAAAATAAAACAAATTACTGACTAACCAGGTTTTAAACCACCATGTGTCTATCGGTTTGTCACACTCTGGTGGCTTGTTTGTTGCTGTGAAACTGAAAGCTTTCAAATACCAGCAGGGTCACCCTTTGTGGACAGGTTTCAGGGGAGCTTCCAGACTAAAACAGACTAGGAAGAAAGGGCAGTCAGTCTTCTTCTGAAAAAATTGGCCAGTGCAAACCTTATAAATAGCACTAGAATATTGTCTGATACAATGCCAGCAGATGAGCCCCTCAGGTTGGAAGACATCCAAAATACAACTGTGGAAGAGCTGCCCCCTCGAGGAAGAGTCTACCTTAATGACATGGCACAACTCAAAATGAAAAGAAACAGCTGCAAACACCCATTAATAATCTGAACATGGAAGGTACAAAGTATGAATCTAGGAAAATTGGAAATCATCAAAAGTGAAATGGAACACACAAAGATTAAAATCCTAGGCATTAGTGATCTGAAATGGATTGATATTGGCCATTTTGAATCACTAATTGAAGGGGAATGGTGCTGTATTCATTGTCAAAAAGAACATTTCAAGTTCTATCCTGAAGTACAACATTGTCAGTGATAGAATAATATCCATATGCCTACAAGGAAAACCAGTCAATATGACTATTGTTCAAATTTACACACCAAACACTAAGGCTAAAGATGAAGAAATTGAAGATTTTTACCAAATTCTGCATTCTGAATTGGTCAAACATGAAATCAAGGTGCATTGATAATTACTGGCGATTGGAATGCAAAAGTTGGAAATAAAGAAAAAGGATTGGTAGATGGAGGATACAGGCTTGGTGATACAAATGACACATGAGATGGCATGATGGAATTTTGCAAGAGCAAAGACTTCTTCAATACCTTTTTTCAACAACATAAATGGTGACGACAATACACGTAGACCTTGCCAGATGGAATACACAAGAATCAAATCAACTACATCTGTGGAAAAAGACAATGGAAAAACTCATTGACATCAATCAGAACAATCCAGGAGCCAACTCTGGAACAGACTGTCAATTGCTCCTGTGCAAGTTCAAGCTGAAGTTGAAGAAAATTAGAGTTAAGTCCACGAGAGCCAAAGTACCACTTTAAGTATATCCCACCTGAATTTAGAGACCGTTACAAGAACAAATTTGACACATTGAACACTAATGACTGAAGACCAGACAAGTTGTGGAATGACATCAAGGACATTTTACATGAAGAAAGCAATATATTAAAAAGACAGGAAAGAAAGAAAATACCAATATGGTTTTCAGAAGAGACTCTAAAACTTGCTCTTGAGCATAGAGTAGCTAAAATGAAAGAGATAAATGATGACATAAAAGACCTGAACAAAAGGTTTCAAAGGGTGGTTTGAGAAGGCAAAGTATTATAATAAAATGTGCAAAGTCATGGAGATAGAAAATCAAAAGGGAAGAACATGCTCAGCATTTCTCAAGCCTCCAGTTGCCATATTGAAGGATTCTATGGGGAAAATATCAAAGGACCCAGGAAGCATCAAAAGAAGACGGAAGGAATACACAGAGCCACTATACCAAAAAGAATAGACCAACATTCAGCCACTTCGGAAGGTAGCATATGATCAAGAAGTGATGGTACTGAAAAGGAAGAGGTCCAAGCTTCACTGATGTCATTTGCGAAAACAAGAAGGCTGTAGGTACTGATGAAATACCAACTAAGATGTTTCAACAAAAGGATGCAACTCTGGAAGTGCTCACTCATCTATGCCAAGAAATTTGGAAGACAGCTACTTGGCCAACCGACAAGAAGAGATCCATATTTGTGCCTGTGCCAAAGAAAGATGATCCAACAGAGTGTGGAAATTATAGAACAATATCATTAATACCACACACAAGTAAAATTTTGCTGAAGACCATTCAAAAGTGATTGTAACAGTACATCAACAGGGAACTGTCAGAAATTCAAGCCAGATTCAGAAAAGGACATGGAACAGAGGATGTCATTGCTGATGTTAGATGGGTCATACCTGAAAACAGAGAACACCAGAGAGATGTTTACCTGTGTTTTATTGACTATGCATGTGAATCATAACAAGTTATGGATAACATTGTAAAGAATGGGAATTCCAGAACACTTAACTGTTCTCATGAAGAACCTGTACATAGATTAAGAGGCAGTTGTTCAAATAGAACGAGGGGATACTGAATGGTTTTAAGTCAAGAAAAGTGTGTGTCAGAGTTGTATCCTTTTGCCATACTTATTCTTTCTTTATGCTGAGGAAATAATCCAGGAAGCTGGACTGTATAAAGAAGAATGGACATCAGGATTGGAGGAAGACTCATTAAAAGCCTGCATTATGCAGATTCCTTGCTTGCTGAAAGCGAAGAGGACTTGAAGCACTTACTGATGAAGATCAAAGACCACAACCTTCAGTATGGATTACACCTTGCCATAAAGAAAACAAAAATCCTCACAACTAAGGGCACTGTTTTTTTTTTTTTTTTTTTAGATCAATAAACAACATCATGATAAACAGAGAAAAGATTGAAGTTGTCAAGAATGTCATTTTACTTGGATCCACAGTCAATACCCTTGGAAGCAGCAGTCAAGAAATCAAACAGCATATGACATTGGGTAAATCTGTTGCAAAAGATCTCTTTGAAGTATTAAAAAGCAAAGATACCACCTTAAGCACTAAGGTGCACCTGACCCAAGCCATGGTGTTTTCAATGGCCTCATATGCATATAAAAGACAGACAATAAATAAAGAAGACCAAAGGGGAATTGATAACTTTGAATTATGGTGTTGGCGAACAATATTGAATATACCATGTTTGCTAGAAGAATGAATAAATCTGTCTTGAAGAAGTACAGGCAGAATGCTCCTTAGAAGCAAGAATGGTGAGATTACATATAACTTACTTTGGACATGTTATCAGGAGGGTCCAGTCACTGGAGAAGGACTTCATGCTTGGTAGAGTGTCAGCAAAAAAGTGGAAGACCCTCCATGAGATGTGTTGACACAGTGGTGGCAACAATGGACTCAAGTATAACAATGATTTTGAGGATGGCACAGGACCGGGCAGTGTTTCTTTCTGTTGTATGTATGGTTGCCATGAGTTGGAGTTGACTCGATGGCACCTAACAACAACAGGTTTTGTAAATAAACTTTGTTTTGCCTTTTTTGGCACTTAAATATTTTAGTGTTAATTTAACTACTATTATTAAGCTCACAGAGAAGGCAACAAAAATGATTCAGAAAGTTAAAGAATATAAGAGACTATGTAGATTAATATCGATAACGCTCATGAAGGACACGATATGTCCAAATGTCTGTCAAAAAGAAGCAGAAATTCACTTTATCTTGTTTGGTCTGGAACATGGATAAAACTGTCATTTATTTTAAAGTAACCTAAATATTGTCTCCTTTTAAATCAGCACATCACACAGCTCCATTCAATTAGCACAGCTTGTAATAAAGGCTGAGTGTCAATATAGTACCAAAAAAAAAACCAAACCCAGTGCCGTCAAGTCAATTCCGACTCATAGCGACCCTATAGTAAAAAACTATGTCTAAATGCTCTCACTTATCACCAGGTCCTGCATTGTTTCCTGTGTTTTCCTCCTTTCCTTCAGCATAGAACTTTTTCTCATGAATAAAAGCCAACTTACAACCTCTCTCAAATATAAATTCTCACTCTTAAGTAAAATATTTTTCTAGTTTTTGAAATCAGCATATTTCCTAAAAGTTACAGCACGTTGTTTCTTTTGCAGTCAGCACACGATGGATACAAAATAACACAAAATTCTGGCCCTAGGTTTATCCTTCACACCTATCAATCAAAAATCTATAAACTCCTGAACATTCAGGAAAAAAATACCTTTCTTTTCTTCCTTTTCCTTAGTCACACATGCAGGCTTCCAGAGCATGCCTCTCAATTCAACTATGAATTATAGCCATGTGCATACCTAGGTCTCCAAAATCTCCCAGTTGCACACACAATTCAGCAAATCATTAACAGTTTACTGTATGGGTCTGCCTGATTGGTCTCCCTGATTCCACTACATTCTTCTCTGATTCATTTTTTGCACTAACACTTATGCTACATTGTAATTTGAATGTAATTTTAAAATAAACATATCATTTTCATGTTTGAGATATATCAGTAACTTTATCACCTACAAATAAGTCTAGTCAATTAACAGGCTAATCTTTAGTTGATTACAATTTGGCCCAAACATTTCTCCCCCACCCCACTTTGTAGCACTCTCTCATAAGAATTCATTAGTGCATTACTGTGAAATCCTTTAATATTTGCAGTATAGTTTCACAGATGCAACATTTGAACATTGTTTGATGTGACAACATTGTTCTTTCCCGTCCCTTTACTACCCTAAAGAATTTTAATTATCCCTAAAAACTCAGCACTAACACTTCAGTATTCTGAATGCCTTCTCGATCCACATAAACTCCCTAAGCATGATCTTCTAGTCAAGCCATCCTCACATCTCTCATTGAAACTTCAGCACATATTTATTGAGTGGCAAGTATGTGCCCACCCCTGTTCTATGCACTAGAGATATAGCAGTGTGGAATAAAGAATTTAACCTGTGGTCTTTGTTCTTGTCCCTGATAGATAACTCTAAACTCTTGGAATTTCCTGAGTAATTGAGGTACCTTTGTTAATCTAAAAGATACTTGAAGATCTGTACTAATGAGTCAGGGACTGCCCAAGCGAGAAGAACCATGTTGTGGTCTGATATCAGCTGGTCTCAGGGAGAGAGATATAATCAATTATGCATATTTACTGAGGCCCCAATCATGACTATGCAATGAGGCCTCAATCATGACTATGCAATAATGCCAATAAAGGCTCTAAACGCTGAAGTTCCAAGAGCTTCCTAATGATGAGAGACATCAATACAAATGGGAGGACAGTAGCCTTTCTGGGACACAGAAGCTCCATGTTGGAAACCCTTCCAGACCCTGCCCCATGTATCTCTTCTTTATGCTGCTCCTGATTAGTAATCTTTTGCTATATGTCTGTAATCATAAGTATAGTACTTACTATAAAAAAAAAAAAAATGTACTTACTATAGTACAGCCTAATTCTAGCAAATTATTGAACCTGACGGAGTAGTAGGAGCCAGCAAGTGAAAGTGAGGGAACCCAGGGGAGGCCCCTGAGCTTGCAACTGACATACTGAAGAGGTAGTGGGGAAACCCCAACTTTGTGGCCAATAGGTCAGAAGTAAGGGTGTTGTGTGGACTCCTGAATTTGTGGCTAGCATCTGCCTATTTAGAAGCCTGAAGGATGGTGACTTTTTAACTTGTGAGATCTGACAGAGCTCTGAGTGGAGAAACTCAGAGAAAAAAAGTTCTGCTTGGGCAGCTGGTGCCAGAGATGATCGAGAAGTGGTAAGGTACAATGGACTGATTTTGTGTGGCCTTTCTCAACATGGTCTTGTAACTCCCACCCAGGTGATTGGGCGGGACTGTGCAGATAAGGTATTTGTGACCCACAAAAGGAACCAGTCAGTTTTGCCATCCCTCTGGGCTGGAAATGAGCCACCCCAGAGGCGGGAAAGAGAAGATTCCAGAACCACCAAGGAAGAACAGCCAGGAGTGGAAAGCACGTCATTTAGATCCGGGATCCCTGCACTGAGACGCTTCTGAACCATGGAGACAGAGCTGTAACACTGAAGACAGCGAGAAGCAAGGGCTGAAAAATGGCAGCACACGAGATCAGCAAGAGAGACCAGGAAGAGAGACCAGTGGGAGATGAAACAGTAGGCTTCCTGGCCTGCAGAGAGAGAAAACTGAGTGCCTTGGGATCGAGGCTTACTGGCAGAGTGGGGTGCCTCTGGGCACTTATTGGTAGCACTAAAAGTGCTTTGTAACATTTGCCTCAGTAGAGCAGAGGCCAAGGGGATAGAGAGAGTTGTATCTGTGAGCACAGCTGGGAAGAGGCTGTTCTGATGGAAGAACTGTATCCTGAGTGTTCCTGAGCCTGAACTGTAACCTGTTACTTCCCTAATAAACTCCATAATTGTGAGTATTTTCTGTGAGTTCTGTGTGGCCACTGCAATGAATTATCAAACCCAGGAGATAAGTAGAGAGTGCTGTGTGAGGGGCAGTTGGTGTCAGAATTGGTAAAGATGGCTAAGAGAGGAGGCATGTCTGACTTCCGTCTCATAGGAATCAGCCTTGGGGCTGTTGATCTTGATTCTCCTTCCCCCTTGTGAAGTTAGAGGAGGTCAGATGCTGACCTCACATTTTTATAAGTGGAAAAGCGAGGATTTGATTAATCCTTGCATTTTGGAAATTGGATTTACATGGTAAACAAGACAAAATTCCTACTCTTGTGGAATTCATGTTCTTGTGAAGAAGACAGAAAATAAATGTAAATAAAATGACTAGTAGCGATAGCCTCATTCAAGAACATAAAACAAGGTTATAGAATAAAGAAAACTAAGGTAGGGCTAGGAGCCCTGGTGGTGCAGTTGTTACGAGTTTGGCTGCTAACCAAAAGGTCAGCAGTTGGAATCTACTAGCTGCTCCTTAGAAACACTGTGGGGCAATTCTACCCTGTCCTATAGAGTTACTATGAGTTGGAATCAACTGGACCGCAACGGGTTTGGGATAAGGCTAGTTTAGCTAGGATTATCTGATGAAATCTGACTCAGGGTGTGGTGTTTAAACAAAACTTGAATGAGTTGTCTTTGTAGGTGAGGTACGTTCTTCAAAACTTCTCATTATATTGTGATTACAGTTGAAACTCTTTTCTGTGTCATCTTTGAAATGGGTAGTTTTCAGTTAAACAAAAAAAATGGTTTGAAAGCAAGGGATTAAAAAGTAATATATTCACATCGGGTGCATTTTATTTTAAATTACAACATATTATGTAATTTCAGTGGATGATAATAATTTCATCGAGCCAAAGGCTTTTATCTGAGTGCGAATCTGCTGAATTATGTTCTACATCATCTTTCTTACAAAACCCTTACCACAGTGTGAGCTCTGGTCTCTCTCAAGTGGAATGAAAAATTAAAGGCATACAATTCCAAAAAGAGGTTCATTTCAGATTTGTAGGGAGATGTCTGTCTCCTCTATTCATCCGTGAGCTCCTCCCACCTGGCTTTTATGCAGGGCTGTATAATTCCCGGGGCCCAGAATAGCGCCAACACAGTATACACTTAATGAATATTTGTTCAATGAATAAAAGAATGTTGAGTGACTGAAACATGACATTCGTTTTACTTGCGATTCTCTCTCTTTTAAGATATTAAGTAGTTCACATTTCAATATTTTGTCATTTACATCCTGCAGCTGCACTGAGTAACTCAGAATTAATTGGGTAGTAGTATTTTTTAGTATTTGCAATCTCCAGGTTGTAATAACATGGTGGGTCATAGGAAAAGGAGTTTCAGAGATGCACATGATACTTCTGTATCCACATATAAAATGAAGCTTTTTTTTTTTTTTAATGCCTCATTAGAACAAAAGCTTCAAAGCATTCTGTAGCATTTGGAAACTTCTACCAGAATTATAGCAATGATTTAAGAAGTAACAATCATGTTTACCTAGAAATTGATAGAGGAGTATTTTAAATTCTTTGTTTCCTGAAATTAAAATAAGGTTTTAGAATCTTAAAAACATTGTATGTGTTTAGGTAGATATTTTATGCTAAAATTAACCACCATGACTAACAGCATTGAATACTTTTGACAGGGTATAGAGCCAGACGCCTTGTTGTATTAGTATTTGCATACAAGATTAATTCAGTAATTGTACAGATACAGACACCTTAGTGAATTCCATAGAGCACAACACTCCCTTTAAAACACGGAGTCATCCCATGATGTCAGTTCATTAGCATTAGAAATAACAGTAATTCCAGCTCCAGCTGTTCTTCCTGAAGTTCAAAGACCAAACAATTAAAGGGATACATTTATGTTTCTAAATGCTCAAGATAAGTGGTCTCTCTAGTCTTCTCCATTATGGAGAATACTACAACTTCTGGAATACTAACCCCTAAAGACATCTACCATGACAGTACCTACATGATGCCAAAGTATTCAGATGAAAAGTAGAAAATTTAACATTTCCAAATGTCTTCCAGTATCTTGGATCTTGGCAAGGTGAAGCTAAAACATTTGGAACATGGACACCTTTGATTTTATTGTGTATACTCTGCATCATGTATTTGTAGTAACAAAGTAAATTTGAGCAGCTGCTCCACTGAGCAATATAATTTTCATTTTGAAGCACAGTCTTGACAATGAGCATCTGCCTAGGAACTACCCCGAAATAAATTTATAGCCTCAGTCAGCCAAACCTAAATTAGGTAGATTTTTTAAGATCTAAAATTTAGTACCTTAAAATAAAAATAAAATAGGTTTTATTTGTGGACAAGGAGTCTAGAAGTATATATGCAAAACTATTCCAGAAATAATCCATTTATCTTATCATTCTGAAACTCCACCAGAACACCCACCCCCTTCCCCTTAGCTTTCCCACTTTGCTACCTTTAATAAAACTACACCTTGTTTTGAGCAATATTTTCCAGGAAGTCCCAGCAGTTGGTAACCGTACTCACTGAACCAGTTCAAGCCAGATCCTGGTGCCTGAGCAGACTGACCCTGGACCCAATCATTACCAGAAGGGAAGATATTCTCCAGCCCACAGTCTCACCCTGGCCTCTTTAAGAAGCGAGGAGTCCTACAACAGGGACATTCTATAGAGAATGAATTGGCATTTGGACCTCCAAACTTGGGCATGGGAGGGCTCAGGGTGGAGGGTTCCAGGTGCCAATTCCTGCCCCCTGGGACTCATGTAAATAAAAGTGCCCTAAATCCCTCAGATGGGGAGCATTTGGTCTTCCAGTCACTAGGTCCTGTATTGTTTCTTGCCTTCACAGACAATAAAATTGCCACATTCTGTTCTCCTTTCAACTGGTGCCTGTCTTATTTTGGTCAGCTAATAAGACAGGACAAGAATCTGGGAAGAGCTCCATTAAGATTCCTTTGCTGAAAAATACATGATGCTCTATCATTTTGCAATGGTTTCTGGAGAGTTTTCAGCAGTAGAAAATTTTGCTAAGTGAAATTTCACATAGAAACCCACAATGCAAAATATATAAGAACAGAGCTGCTCTACTAAAAGCTTGGGAACCTGTTGAAATGACCCCATAGATGGTTCTGTAGAGCACAGCTTGAATACCACTGGTTGTTAGGTGTTGTGGAGTTGATTCCCACTCACAGTGCCCCCCTAGTGACAAAGGAGAGCTGCCACAAAGGGTTTTCTACGCTGTAATCTTTATGAGGGCAGATTGCCAGGTCTTTTCCCCCATGCAGCCTCTGAGTGGGCTTAAAACACCAACCTTTCAATTAACAGCCCAGCACTTAACCATTGCACCGCCAAGGCTCCTTTTGAAAACCATCAGTCTATGCTATAAATCCAAAGCCCCATCTGCCTTTTGTGCCTTTCATAAGCCTGTCCTACCTTACCTATCTTTCATTTAGTCTCTCAGAAAAAAATATTCATTGAGCATGGATGATGTAATAGGTACTATGTTAGGCACCAGGGAATCAAATATAAATAAGGCTCTGACCCCACTCTCAAGAAATTGACATTTTGACAGAAAAGACAAACATAAAAAAAATAACTTTCATGCAATGAGATTTGTATAAATGTAGACATATGTTCCAAATACAGTGGTAACACACAGGGGAAAAAAAATTAGTAAAGGAAAACAGCACAGAATCAGGCTTGAATTGCATTGTGTCTTAGAAAAAAAATGCATGAAAAAAAAAAGAATGCATAGGAGTCTGATAGATAAATAAAGGGGGAAATTACATTTTTGGTGCAGGAGACTATGTGTATAAACCCAAAAGTGTGAAAGAGTGTGGTGATTTTGAGTAATAGACTACTTTTGTAAGGTTGAAATGTAGAATTCAGAGAGGCTTGAAGTCAGAGAGTAAATGAAATAGGACATTTCCTTGTAATCATTAAGAAAAAATATCTTTGATACAGCCATGCTGGCCCATACAGTGAAGCATTGTTGATGGTGGTGCTAGCTGCCTTTGAGGTAGCCACCAACTCATGACAATAAAACTTGCTTATTAAGAGCATGTCCTTTGCTATCAAACAAACTTGAATTTGACTTGTGGTCAAAGTGCTCTCCATCTAATCTAAGACAAACACTAGGTTTCTATTTCTTCATTTGCAACCTGGGGTTTTCACAAGGTTACTGTTAGAGATTAAATACAATGATATATGTACATTCAGTGCATAACAAGTTATTACTGTCGTTGTTGTTATTGTTGTTGCTCTTCGCCTCTTCCCACATCTGTAAATTTCTTTATATTGTGTTTCTATAACACACTGAATGAATCCCTTCTACCATCTACTTAACTAAATTGGACTCATCCTTTGGTACCAGGCCAAGTTCCACCTTATCTACTTATAATAAAGCCTCTTTCATTGTGAATATCAAGAATCCTACAATCAGTAACTTAGTTATATTTTAAATAATTAACATCATCTATGAAATTAATGCACATCCATATGTGTGTGTGTTTGCCTTGCAAACTAGTTTGCAAACTCTTTGAAGACAGCAACAGTTTTTATTGCTTTGGCATCCTCTCTTGTCACAGGCAGATCTTACTTAAAAATAACTTTCCATTTTTTCACATCTTTTTTTTCTTAACAATTTAGTCCTCATCAAGACTGCCATTATTTCAAATAACCTATATTTTCTCATTTATTATTGCCACATCATTTGGTTTTCTACCCAGCTTGGAACCCACACAGTAACTCTTTTTCACAGTGCTCATATCTGCATCCTAGAATTATCTGTCCCCATGACCATTCCCAGCACATCTGTCCTGCCAATTCCACCCCGTGATAAATTGCAGTTTGTCTTATCCCAGACAGTCAGGTGTTGGTATAGAAAATCATGGAATTTTCCTAATTGTTTTCATCATGTATTCATGCACCGTAAGCCCAGAGAGGTTTTCAGTTCCAGCCAGACAGCACTGAATTTTTCCTAGGTGAATCCTAATTTCACTCTCACCACAGATCTGGGCAACACCTATTTTATTTTCCAGCACCCTGTCAGTCTACTTCCACTTGGAGCAGGTAACTCTACTAATTTATTTTAACAAACTGAGTTCTTCAGGTTGCTGTTTCTTCAATTTATCTCATCATCTAAAAATGTCCATGATTCCCCCCCTCCCCATCTTTTTTCTTTATTTTAGAGAGAGGTATGTTCCACTCCCAGTTCTGCCCCCCTTCCTGTCTCCTTAGCTTCCCTAGGTCTTCATTTCATCAACCATTCTCTCATTGCATTTCATTTTCTCCTTCTCTATTGGACATTTTTTTTTCCTGCTTACTAATAAATTTGACTCCCTAGCATTAAGAAAAACATCAAAATATCTTTTCTGTCTTGTTTTTGTTTTTATCAAAACACTAATCTACCAAATTATCACCTTCCTTTAAGGGTAGAATGTGTGAGAGAACTTTATGTTTACGTTGCCTTTGTTCTCTTATTACCCAATAACTTCTCAAGTTCTTGCCATTTGGCATTCACCACCACTACTTGAATAAAATTAACTCTTTTGATGGTCAAAAATTTCCAAAGCAAATAATCTATTGTCAATATTTCTCCTACTTGCCTATATGCATATGATATTGGATACTCTCCTACCTTGGCTGCTTCTGTATCTTTTTCTTTGTTACCCCTCTCCTCACCTTCCGAATGTAAATATTCCAGACTTCCAATAAAATATAGTCCTTAAAGAAAAATTTACTCTACTATCCTTCCTAAAACCCATAAAATTAACAAAAAAGAGGAAAGATAATTCCATGTACAGTTAAACTTTTCGTGTTGTTAAGTGTCATCAAATTGGTTCCAGCTCATATCGGTCCTATGTACAACAGAACAAAACATTGCCTGGTCCTGAGTCGTTCTCACAATTGTTACTATGCTTAAGCCCATTGTTGCAGCCACTGTATCAATCTACCTTGTTGAGGGCCTTCCTCTTTTTCACTGACCCTCTATACCAACCATGATGTGCTTCTCCAGGAAATGGTCCCTTCTGATAACTTATCCAAAGTAAATGAAATGAAAGTCTCACCATCCTTGCCTCCAAGGAGTATTCTAGCTGTACTTCTTCCAAGACAGATTTGTTCATTCATCTGGCAGTCCATGGTATATTTAGTGTTTTTCACAAACACCATATTTCAAACTTGTGAATTTTTGTTTGGTCTTCCTTACTCACTGTCCAGCTTTCACACGCATACGAAGATGTTGGGATACCATAATTTGGGAGAGGCTCACCTTAGTCCTCAAGTGACATCTTTGCTTTTTAACACTTTAGAAAGGTCTTTTGCAACAGATTTGCCCAATGCAATATGCCGTTTGATTTCCTGACTGTTGCTTCTATGGGCACTGGTTGTGGATTCAAGTAAAATGAAATCCTTGACAACTTCAATCTTTTCTCCATTTATCATGATGCTGCTTATTGGTCCAGTTGTGAGGAATTTTGTTTTCTTTATGTTGAGGTACAATCCATACTGAAGGCTGTGGTCTTTGATCTTCATAAGTAAGTGCTTCAAGTCCTCTTTCAGCAAGCAAAGGTTGTGTTATTTGCATATCTCAGGTTGTTAATAAGTTTTCCTCCAATCCTGATGCCATTCTTCTCCAAGTAGTCCAGCTTCTCAGATTATCTGCTCAGCATACAGATTGAATAGGTATGGTGAAAGGATACAACCCTGACACACACCTTTTCTAAGTTTAAAACACACAGTATCCCCTTGTTCTGTTCGAACAAATGCATCTTGATCTACATACAGGCTCCTCATGAGCACAGTTTAGTGTTCTGGAATTCCCATTCTTTTCAACATTATCCATAATTTGTTATGATCCACACAATTAACCCTAGAATATGACAAATCAAATTCTATGAAATCCAGATCAAATAAAAGAAAGGCATCTACAGATAATACATAACTCTCTGTATCTTAAGCATAGTAAAGAATTCACTGACAGCGAAAGGATCCTGAGAAGGCCAATGAATAATAATTGATTTGAATGAAAAGAACTCAGGATATAAATCAGCCATGAAGAAGACATAAGCATTTTTATGGAGGCCCAATTTCATAATACAGATTGCAGATAAGTAGAGCTAAAGGAAGGAGAGAATATATACGCCATATTTTATCAACTGAATCTGGATTCTAAATTAGGAATAACTACCCGGAGAAGAGAGAAAAAGCTGTAGGCAGCTTGTAGAAGGTAACCCAAATAAGCAGAGCAACGACAAATAAAGAAAAGCTATATGGAATGCCTACATTTCATCTAGACAATCAACTCAACCGAAAGTGGAGAATACAGAAAGCTGCAAATGTACATGGCCCCTCCGAAGATAGAGGGCACAGTGTATTTATGGAGAAAGTGTTCTGAAACAATTGGAGAATTGCTGGGGGAGGGGGAGGCATTGCTGCTCCTCCCATTGTCAGGAGATGAGCTGGAGTGGAAGAGAAAGGGAAGAGCTTCTAGAAGGTACACAAGAGATCAAAGAAAAGATCATGACATCTATGGAGATTTAAAGTGAACTCATAGTGAAGTTAAAAATAAGGAATATCTTTAAAGAGATAAAAGCCAAAAGCAAATTGTTAAAAGATAGAATAAATGCTGCTGAAAAGGGAGCCAAGCATATTATTTTATCTAAATGAATTATGGTCCTACCACATAATGAAATTCAGTGTGGCCATTTAAGAAGATGAAGTAAATATTAAGTATTAAAATGAAGATGGCTCAGATAAATTTGGTGAAAAGAAAATCAAATAATAATACAGCAGCTTTAGTGTCATTCTACTTGGGTAAAAATTAAGAAAAAATAAATATGTGTATTCCTGTATATGCATACATATACACACAAATACATGTACACAAGTAACACAAGTAACAGTTTATTCTCTTGTGAATGGCTGGACAAGAGGGTGGCAACCGGTAAAGGAAATATATCAGTTGGGGTAGACTAAATTATGTATTGGTATCAATATTACATGGTGGTTTATAACATCAAAAATGTATTTCTCGCTCATGCAATCTATATATTCCCATTTAACAGGAGACTTTGCTCATCTTAGTTACTCAGAAACTCAGGCCAACCTAGCAGACACCATCTCACAGCATATGCCAGAGGGGAAAACAGGAAGAGTTTTGGAGGGAAAGTCTCACTCCCACTCATGACTCATTAGGTAGAACCAGCCCCATGGTTCCAACTACCTTCAAAGGAAACAGGAAATACAATCTTGTCATGAAACCAGGAAAAAAAAAAAAAAACCTGTTGCCATCAAGTCGATTCTGACTCATAGGACCCTATAGGACAGAGTAGAACTGCCCCATAGAGTTTCCAAGGAGTGTCTCGTGGATTCAAACTGCTGACCCTTTGGTTAACAGCCATAGCACTTAGCCAATACTCCACCAGAGTTTCCTATGAACCCAGAAGAGAGGTGGAAATACTTGGCAACAGCACTAATGACTACTATAAGATGGAAACCTGGAGCCTTTGTACTATTTTATTCTTTTACAATTAGCATGCTTTATTCTTACACACAAATAAATACCGTGTAGAATATTTTCAGTTGTAAGTTACAGAAATACAATTCAAAGAGACTTAAACAGCACAACAAATTTATTCGGTTCATATGTTTTACAATTCTGAGAACAACTCAGTCTTTAGGTATGGTTTGATCAGGAATCTCACCCTGATTTTCTGAATTTCCTTAATTCTGATTTACTCCAAATGCAGGTATCTTCTTAGGCTGGTTTCCCTCCTGGCAAAAAGAATGACTTCCTCAATTCTAGGCTTCACATTCCTCACAATGAAATGAGTATCTAACTTTCTTCAAACACTGAGCAATGTCCTATGTCTCACTCCAATTTGAACATCCCTGTCAGTGTCCCAAACTTTAACCAATTACTGTGGAAAGAGGAATGAGATTCAATTAAATTAGTGATTCTCAACCTTGCTGCACCTGGAGAACTTTTAAAAATCCCAATGCAAGGACAAAAAAAAAAGAAGAAAGAAAATCACAATGCAAGGCCACAACCCAAACCAATTAAATAGTATCAGGAGGTAGATCTAGGCATCAGTATTTTTAATATTTCTGAGGTGATTCTGATGTGCAACCAAGTTTGAGAACCAGGGAATTAGGCTAAATTCTCTCCTGAAGCCAGAGCAGGGATTAACCCACCCAATCACATATCTACTATATATTAAAATATATATATTGCAAAAGAACATTTCAAGATCCATCCTGAAGCACAATGCTGTCAGTAACAGGATAATATCTAGACACATAATATCTATATATCTACAAGGAAGACCAGTTAATAGGGCTATTATTCAAGTTTACCCACCAACCACTAAGGCCAAAGATGAAGAAATTAAAGATTTTTACATGGAACCAGAGATATCATTGCTAATGTCAGATGGAGCCTGACTCAGAAAGACATTTACCTGTGTTTTATTGACTATACAAAGGCATTTGACTGTATGGATTATAACAAATTATAGATAATATTGCAAAGAATGGGAATTCCATAACACTTAATTGTGCTCATGAGGAACCTGTATATAGATCAAGGGGCAGTCGTTTGAACAGAACAAGGGGATACTGTGTGTTTTAAACTGAGAAAAAGCATGTGTCAGGGTTGTATCTTTTCACCATACTTATTCAATCTGTATGCTGAGCAAATAATCCGAGAAGCTGGGCTATATGAAGAAGAACCAGATATCAGGACTGGAAGAAGATATACTAACAACCTGTGTTTTGCAGATGACACAACCCTTGCTTGCTGAAAGTGAAGAGGACTTGAAGCACTTACTGATGAAGATCAAAGACCACAGCATTCAGCATGGTTTAAACCTCAACATAAAGAGAACAGAAATCTTCACAACTGGACCAATAAACAACATCACGATAAATGAAGATTGAAGTTGTCAAGGATTTCATTTTACTTGGATCCACAGTCAATACCCATGGAAGCAGCAGTCAAGAAATCAAAGGATGTATTGCATTAGGCAAATCTGCTGCAAAAAACCTCTTTAAAGTGTTCAAAAGCAGAGATATAACCTTGAAGACTAAGTTGCAACTGACCCAAGCCATGGTGTTTACAATTGTCTCATATGCATATGAAAGCTGGACAATGAATAAGGAAGACCAAAGAAGAATTGATATTTCCTTTTGATTTTTATACTTGATTTTTCTCCACATTCAGTCTCAATCAAATATAGCTTTTCAGTGTCCTTAGCAACTCTTCCAATGTTCTGCTCTGGGTGAGGTCCCCATCATCTTCATCACTTACCTCAGCTGCTCTCATAGTTTTGTATCCAGCATCCATGTTTCAAGTTTTCTCCAACCCATTCTGGGGCATAGTGATATTAACATTTAGGAAAATCTTAAAGTCACAGTTCTAGTTATTCTCCTTCTTGATTCAGTGATTTCTCTTCACTGCCTTTGACCTAAAAAAAAAAAAACCATCATACATGTTAGCCTGGTCTTCAAGCTATTCCTTAATCTGGATTCAATATCTTCTTCTAGTATTATATTCTACTACTTTGTTTATACAGTTTACAAACAAACTGAATTGTTCAACCTTGCCTCAAAACACTCTGTTCTCCACTCTCTGCCTGTAATCACATTTTACCTCTACACAGAATACCTTTCCGTTATCATTGCCTATCAAGATTCAACCATTCCTCAAGTATAGAAGTAAATGTCACATCTAGATGAAGAATTTATTAATCTACCCAAATGAACCAAACTGCTTCCTTGTTTACACTTTCATAATTTTCTGAAGTATCTCTCTTCTAGTATTTATAAGATTTTTATTGACTCTACTTGTTTTTAATTTTATACTTTTTATTTTATAACCATTTCTGTTTGTTATCTTTATTTTTATTTAATAGTTTTTATTATTTGTTATCTACTGGTTACAGGGCCTACAGTACCTGTACATATGAACATTTGAAAAGTAAAGTTGACTGAGGAGAGAGTATATATGCTGATATTCAGGGTTTTCTTTGTATCTTTTATATTCTATAACCTGTAAAACCTACTATTTGATTAATTTTCTCCAGTTTATCTTCCAGAGTTAATAACCGAAATGATGTTTTTTGGAATGCTTCAAAGAAAATCTATACCACAAATTTTCTTAGACTTAAACTTGGAAAGTAAAAATAGAATATTGCTTATTTATATTTCCACCTCCAAGAAAGAGAAAAAAAAAATTCTTCCAACCGAGAGAAAAAAATTAAAATGATTGTTATGGATTGAATTGTGTCCCCCCAAAATGTGCGTCAACTTGGCTCGCCATGAATCCCAGTATTGTGTGATTGTCTGCCATTTTGTCATCTGATATGATTTTCCTATATGTTGTAAATCCTACCTTTATGATGTTAATGAGGCACGATTAGAGGCAGTTATGTTAATGGAGCAGGACTGAATCTGTGAGATTAGTTGGTTGTATCTTGAGTCAATCTCTTTTGAGATATAAAAGAAAGAAAGGAGCAGACAGACAGGGAGAACTCATACCACTAAGAAAGTAGTGTCAGGAGCACAGCCTGTCCTTTGCAACCTGGGACTTCTAGCTCCCCGGACTGTGAGAGAATAAATTTTATTTAAAATGTGGTGAAACTGCTCACTGCAGATTAGTAAATAAGCACAAATAATCCCATGCTTACTTTGCTTATTGGGTAATCTGGCCCTGGGGGTGACCAGGTGTGGTACGTAGCGAACTCATTCTCTCAGAAAGAGGAAGTGAGTGGATTTCCCAGGGCCGGAACAGGTTGACACTATAGAAAAGCATTCAGTATCAAGCCGTTGGGCACCAATCCTCAACTGCTGCCCGGCCTAGAGAAAATAACTGTTATTTGGATTTTCAGAGAAAGAAAGGACAAGATGGAGATACAGCAAAGAAAGAGAGAGAAACCACGTGGAAAAGATAGAACAGCCAAGCTAAATAGTCAAGGCCAGACTAGCTATGTATACATGGCATTAGCAGGCATAAAGAAGTACCACGAAGTGGGCCAGTGTGATATCCCCTTGCCCTCTTGTAAATTGACCTTCCTCCATAAACTGAGAAAGAGGATTATGTGTGAGATGTGATTCCACAAAATCAATGAGGACATGAAAAATAGTTAATTTACAACCAGGGAGAGTTCTGAGTGTATCTTCAGGCTGGTGTGTCCTGGGGGAGATATTTTGAACGAAGAAGTAAGGGAGTACTGTACTTCTCAATAAGACAAAATTCAAATGTTTAAATCTTACCTATGAAAGGAACCTTGAAATCTCAGGTGTCTCCCCTCAAGCTCTATAAAACATGATGTAACCTTTCAGAATAGGAGCAGTTTTCGTACTTTCAAGCTGGCCCAGAGGAAGAAGTTTCTAGAACTACAGAAACATAGCCCCTCTTATGTTTCAGAATTCATACCATGAAAGTATATAGTAAAGAAAACCTTTCTTCTCTGTAAACAAGTGTCTCAGGGAACTCACTCCCCTTGTTTTGCCTTCAGTGGGGATGAGCTTTTCATAGACAACTATCATATCAGCTCTGAGGCTTCAGTACTTTACACTAAGAATTTTCTGTGTATTTTAATACTTTGATTAAGTGCCTAAGTATTTTCCAATCATTTTAATGATATCTTTAAAAAACACTCTGTGAAAACACTGCAGTCACATAATGTATTAGTTATCTTTAACAAATTGACTAATACTTAATTTCTTTGTTTCAAATGCGACTAGGCAATTTTTTTCAATAATTACTAGATAAAAGAAAGTAAATATTTCCTTTCTGGAAAGTTGACGAATATATTTTTGCTTGATTATGGTTTAAAAATACATCCAAGCGTGCAATTGCAAGTAAGGTGCTTAGCTACTGTTTTTTATTAATTTTGCCATTTTGAGCTTGGCAAGCCAGTTTTTCAAAGCACTGGTGTGTATAAAAAAAGAGTTTATTTTTATTTATTTTTTTAAATATAATAAGTTTCAACTGATGGTGTATTTCATGCAAATAATTAAATACCAAATTACAGTATGTGATGAGTAGAAAATTGCTAATAGAATCTGCCTATCAAACCTGAGGAATATTAGAATGTGCATATGGGTTCAGTTCAGTTAACAGAAAAATTGGATTCCAATCATTTGCTCTTGATAGCAATTTTGTCCTCTGTTCTTAGGTTCACCTGACATAACAGTACAAGACAAGCTGTATTTGCAAAATACCACCTGGGAACATACCTTGCACAAAATTCATTATTTGCTTAACAGTTATATGCGTGTTCTGTACATTATTTGAGAAGTCTTTAGGTACATAGTTGACATGTTACCAAGGGATTCTGCTTCTGCAATTTTTCAATAAAAACTAGCACCTCTAAAAGTCAGAATATAAGAAGGTTTCTGTGGCGTAGTACATCAAAGTAGCTAGATTAAAATGGAAAGACATTTTCCCCTTCATAAATTCCTGCCAGATCTCTATGAAAATTGAAATACTAATTAGCAGCACAGTTGTTTGAGGACTGTTTAAAACAAACAAATAAAAACACTTCTTCACGAAAAAGAAAAGGTTTTCCTTTTCCACACCTTCTCTTCAGACCGTCATATACTTTCATTAACTTGCTTTCTTGCTGGAAAGAAAGATTGTGGTTTTATTAATGGTACATAGGACCTGGAAACATTACCAGTTCTATAAAACTAGATGCACTTTGGTAAAGAAAACAATTTTTAGGTGCTGTTATTCTGCATTATGCCAATAACATTGCTCACAAAATGTCATTCATATTTTTGGCAAATTCAATCTTCATTATAATTACTTAGTTTCATTCTATCTTAAACTGTACAAATCAACCACTCCTGAGTCATCTACTAAAATTCCATATTATTTGGTCACAATGGGAATTGGCTATGAGAGAAGCGAGAGATCAGAGCAATTCTATCATATTGATCATGAAAGAGAACATCATTGTCCTTCTTGGATGTTGATGGTGTCACATTTGTAAACATGAATCACGTGACATAATAGCTATAGAGGCTAATACTCAGGTGCAGTCCCTGGGTGGTGCAAACTGTTAAGTGCTTGACTATCAGCCAAAAGGTTGGCAGTTTGAACTCACCCAGAGGTGCCTTGGAAGAAAGGACTGATGATGTGCTTCTGAAAGCTCACAGACTTGAAAACCCTATCGAGCGAGTGCTACTGTACACACCTGAGGTGGCCATGAGTGTGCATCAACTCGACAGCAACTAACAGCAATACTTTGGTAGGCATTGTTCTATGGGCTTTACCTGTGTCGCCTCTTTTAATCTCACAACAACCCTATGTTGTAGGTACTATTAACTATTTATTCTCATTTCACAAATGAAAAGACTGAAGCTCAAAGCTAGTGAATGGTAGCAACAGGATTTGGTCACACACAGGCTCACTCCAAAGTCCATGCTATGCTTCTATTGACCACAGAGGTCCTGAGCTATTACACATAAGGTTCATACAAAGCAGCAAATGGAGGCAGAAAATGGCGAAGGTCTAAACGCAGCTGTGTACGCATTTTTCTAACGAAACTCTCCTTGCTTCTTCTAGCCAGTGTGAATGACCCCAGCTTTGTCTACAAGCCACCTCTGGAAGAAATGAAGAACCCCTATTCTTATTGAGGAATGGCTATGAGAACACAAATTCTACGGAACACTAACATTAAGTCATAGAATATCAGCATTCATAAAACTCTCACCATCTATGGGTCATTACTCCATTTGAAAGGATATATACTTTTTAAACTTCTTTTGGAATTACCAAGGGTTTTTATCATAATGATTTCACTTTGGCAGGACACCAAAAGAAGCAATTGGAAAATTGGTGTATCGTTTTCCTATTGCTGCATAAAAAAATTACCATAAATTCAGAGGCTTAAAACAACAACCACTTTTTATCTCAAAGGTTCCGTCCATCAACTATCCAGGCATGTCTTGGTTGAGTCATCTACTCAGCGTCTCACTGTACTGAAATCAAGATGCGGGCCAAGGCTGGGTTTTTATCTGCTTCTCTTTTGAAGTTCTCATCCAAACTCATTCAGGCTACTTGCAGAATTCAATGTCTTGCAATTGTAGCACAGACAGAAATCCCCGTTTTCTTGCTTGTTTTTATTTCTTCAGAAATAAAATCTTATTCTTCAAATCCAGCGGAGAATTTCTTTTCACAAAGGCACCATTTTCTATTTTAAAGGTTTACTTAATTAGGTCAGGTTCACCCAGAAGAATCACCTTTTTGACTAACTCAAAGTCAACTCATTAGGAACTTAATTACATCTTCAACATTCCTTCAGCTTTGCCATATTTTATTGGTTAGAAAGTTTCCATCTGCACCCAAGGGGAGGAAACTAAACAAAAATTATTGGTAGAATTCAAATTCTGCCTACCCCAGACAGGCCTAGCCTTGAAAACCCTATGAAGAAGTCTTATTCTGCTCACATGGAGTTGCGATGAGTCAGAACTGACTTAATGGCAAGTAACAATACTTAAGTAGGCATTGTACAGATTAGTTAACTTGTTATCATATAACACAACTGCCTTGATTCTTTGTCTATGGATCCTTCAATTCTCAAGAATCTTCCCTTTTCCTATTAGAACATTTCCTACAGAGAACACTAGCTTCGAAGATGGCATTAGTTCATTCATTTTATTTATATTTATGGTCACCAGTTTGTATCCACTCAAACAATAATTAAAAATTGCTTGTGAATGCTTAAAGTACTTTAACTGTTTTTGTGTATGTGTAAAATTCTGCCTATAATTTTATTACTCCATTTTAATGCTCATATATTTTAAAGGTTCCAAATGTTATTACATAAACAAGGACCATTTCTTAAGAATTTGTTAATGACATTTCAATGAATACTTCTTGTAAAAGATAAGAAGAAAATATATGTTTTAAAAAGTGTTCGGCATTTGGCTAACAATATCTTTTTTTCAGATTAAAGTTTATATAAACATATATAAATATAAATACATATTATGTATACATGTATATGTAACTAAAAATTGCTCTTGAATGCTTAGAGAAAGGGCTTTAACTCTGTGTGTCTGTGGTTTTACTTATCTTTTATCACTCCATTTTTATATAATATGCCATGTATTTTAAAGGTGCCAAATATTATTACACAAATGAGGATAATTTCCTAAAGAATCTGTTAATGACATTACAATGAATATTTTTTGTAAAGGATAATAACAAAATACATTCGACAAAATGTGTTTGTCATTGTCTAACATCTTTATTCAGGTAAAATTATCTATATACCAAACCAAACCCACTGCCACTGAGTTGATTGCAACTCATAGCAATGCTATATATATATATATACACACACACACATATACACTATATACATATACACTATATACATATACACTATATATATACATGCATATATACATAAACATAAGTACATATATATGTATATAAATAAATACATATGTACATATAAATACATACATATATTCCTGGGTGGTACAAGTGTTAAGCACCTGGTTACTAATAGAAAGGTTGGAGATTGGAATCCACCCAGAGGCAACTCAGAAGAAAGGCTTGGTGATCTACTTCTGAAAAATCAACCACTGAAAACCCCATGGAGCACAGTTCCTCTCTGACACACATGGGGTAACCAAGAGTCGGAATCTATTTGATGGTAACTGTTTTGGGGGGTGTGTGTGTGTGTGTGTGTATGAGTGTGTGTGAATGTGTACACATACACAGACTATATATATATACATATTTCTAATGATTAGCTCCTTTTTCACCAACTATAATTAATATTAGAAATCTCTGCTTTAGCTCACAAAATTAACAGAAGTTTAAACACAAGATTGTGAATAAAACATTATAAACAAACAATGTTAATGTTGTAGAAGTTTACTTATTTAATTCATATAAAATATCACTCTCAGTATGAGAGAATGGTGGTCCAATGGTTAAGGAGTTTACTGTCAACCGAAAAGTCAGCAGTTGGAACCCATGGCTCTTCGTGGAAAAAAGATGTGATAGTCTGCTTGTGTAAGGATTACGGCATTGGAAACCCTATGGGGCAGTTCTATGCTGTCCTCCTGTAGGGTTGCTATGATTCTGAATCCACTCAAAGGCAACAAGTTTTTTTTTTTTTTTTTTAATAATTGCCCAAGGTTACAAGCCTGAAAAACAGAAACAGAAATTGAGCTCAGGCAGCCTGGTGTCAGAGTCTCTTTGCCTAAAAACTATGCCACGGTACTTTTCCAAATATTGTAACAGTCAAGAACTACTACTATAACACTTTGAACTGTTTTGATATTTTTCAAAGAAAAAAAAACTGATTTTCAACTTCTTATGTTAATCAAGCGTAACATTTTATCCCAATGGGTGCAGAAAATAAACCAAACCCTTTGTAGAGTAGATTCTGACTCATAGTGACCCCTAGTGGTGCAGTAGTTAAGAGCTATAGCTGATAACCAAAAAGATCAAAGATTCGAATCTCAATGGGTACTCATTAACAAAATAAACATTTCTGTGTTTTCCAAGAATGTTCCACAGTTTTGAAGAATTTTACATTTGGAAAGCTCTAGTCAAAATTAAAAAAGGATTTCTTTTATGTAAGACTTCTTAGAACCCAAAATACGACAATGTACTAAGAAGAGGATATAATGATGCTCTATTTTCTAAAATTATTACATTACAGAACATCTTTTTTGGGCCTTCTATCTTGAAAGACTAACATTCAGAAAAAACACATTTTCAAAACATTGCTTTAAAATTATATACTCTCTGAAGTAATTACTTAAATGTTCTTTGAAGGTCTGGGGCTTGGAAAACAATATATCATTTCGGTTTGCAATTTTTGTGCCTGATTCTTTGTCCCACCAGGGGAGGAAATTAATCATAAACCCAGAGTTCTATGTTCTAAACAGAAAATATTCAGTGTCCATGTCTAATATGCAGTATGTTTTAGTCGGAGATTTTAGTTGCAAGCCACAGAAGCAGATTTTTCTACTGTAAAAATATATTAAAAAAGTAGAAAAAGAATATATTAAAAATATATTGGTAAGTCCTTTCAACAAATGATTCAGGAACAACTGGTCATCCATATGCAAAAAAAGCAAATAAATCTAGACACTGACCTTACATCTTTCACAAAATTTAACTTAAAATGGAGCATAGACCTAAAAGAAACACAATGATACAACTTCTAGAAAATAACAAAGGAATATCTAGGTGAACTTGGGCTTGGCAATGACTTTGTAAATACAAAAGCAAAAACATAATTCACACAAAAAAATAATAATTAGATGGACTTCAGGGAAAATTAAAACATCTGGTCCTCAAAGACAGTGTCATGAGAATGAAAAGACAAAGATATAGGAAGAAAATATTTGCAAAATAACAGATCTGATTTTAAAAAGTTGTATGCAGTATATGCAAAAAAAGTCTTAAAACTCATTTATAAGAACACAAACAACTCAATAACACACCAATGCAGGGTGTTACTAACAGGAAATTGTGAAGACAGGGGAAGAAAAGAGGGTATACAAGAACTCTCTACTCTCTGCTCAATTTTTCTGCAGACCTCACACTGTTCTCAAAAATAAAGTCTATTAATTCACAAACAATGTAATAGAAAAACTTAAAGTTACTCTTAAAACTTTTCTCCATCTAAAGACTGTCAGTTCACGTATTTCCCTTCTGTCCTGTTTCCTCACCACAGTGCATTCCCACTGTCTACCTGGGATTCTCCATAGGGTCTACAGCACTGTGAAAAGCAACATTTGTCAAACTTTGTCTGTGCAGTTCCAATCCTCCTGTCCAGAACCTGCTCCCACAGAAAGTGGTTTTATTACCTGAATCCTACGCCTTCCCTCCTTAATCAGTTCCCATGACCTGAGTCATTTAAGCTGTAGTTAACGCACTCAAAGTCTTACAAAACAACAAGTTAAATATTGGAAATTCTATTCATGTCCTAGGACTGTTGTATCAAAATTCCACAAAGCAGGTGGTTTTAAAGAAGAGACATGTATTGTTTCACAGTTATGGACGTTAAGCGTCTGAATTCAGGGCATTGCCAGGCCCATGCTCTCTTTGTTCTAGGGGAAGGTTCTTCCTTGTCTCTTCTAGCTCTTGTAGCCCCAGGAGTTCCTTGACATTCCTTAGCTTATAGATAATATCTTCACATGGCCATCCTCTCCCTGCATGTGCCTCTATGTCTGTTCTCTTTTATAAGGACAGCAGCCAGTTTGGAACCCACCTACTCTGGTAAAGCCCCCTGTTAACTGCTAACATGTTTAAAGACCCTATTTCCAAACAAAGTCATGTTCATAGTTACTGGAGGTAAGACTTCAACATATCTTTTATTATTATTATTATTGTGCTTTAAGTGAAAGTTTATAAATCAAGTCAGTTCCTCACAAAAAAACTCACATATGCCTTGCTACATACTCTCAATTGCTCTCCCCCTAATGAGACAGTCTGCTCCCCCCCTCCACTCTCTCTTTTTGTGTCCATTTCACCAGCTTCTAACCCCCTCCACCCTCTCATCTCCCCTCCAGGCAGGAGATGCCAACATAGTCTCAAGTGTCCACCTGATCCAAGAAGCTCACTCCTCACCAGCATCCCTCTCCAACCCATTGGCCAGTCCAATCCCTGTCTGAAGAGTTGGCTTTGGGAATGGTTCCTGTCCTGGGGCAACAGAAGGTCTGGGGACAATGACCACTGGGGTCATTCTAGTCTCAGTCACACGATTAAGTCTGGTCTTTTTATGAGAATTTGGGGTCTGCAACCCACTGCTCTCCTGCTCCTTCAGGGGTTCTCTGTCGTGTTCCCTATCAGGGCAGTCATTGGTTGTAGCCAGGCACCATCTAGTTCTTCTGGTCTCAGGCTGATGTAGTCTCTGGTTCATGTGGCCTTTTCTGTCTCTTCGGCTTGTAATTACCTTGTGTCTTTGGTGTTCTTCATTCTCCTTTGATCCAGGGAGGTTGAGATCAACTGATGCATCTTAGACGGCCGCTTGCTAGCATTTAAGGCCCCAGACTCCACTCTTCAAAGTGCGATGCAAAATGTTTTCCTAAAAGATTTTATTTTGCCGTATGACTTAGATGCCCCCTGAAACCATGGTCCCCAAACCCCCACCTCTGCTACGCTGGCCTTTGAAACATTCAGTTTATTCAGGACTTCCTTGCTTTTGGATTAGTCAAGCTGTGCTGACCTTGGCTGTATTGCGTTCTGTCTTTCCTTCACCTAAAGTAGTTCTTATCTACTATCTAATTAGTGAATACCCCTCTACCACCCTCCCTCCCTCCCCCATCTTGTAACCCTCAAAGAATATTTTCTTCTCTGTTTAAAAGATTTCTCAAGTTCTTATAATAGTGGTCTTATGTAATATTTGTCCTTTTGCAACTGACTAATTTCACTCTGCACAGTGCCTTCCAGGTTCCTCCATGTTTTGAAATGTTTCACAGATTCATCACTGTTCTTTATCGATGCATAGTATTCCATTGTGTGAATATACCATAATTTACTTATCCATTCATCTGTTGATGAGCACCTTGGTTGCTTCCATCTTTTTGCTATTGTAAACAGTGCTGCAATAAACATGGGTGTGCATATATCTGTTTGTGTAAAGGCTCTTATCTTTCTAGGATATATTCCAAGGAGTGGGATTGCTGGATCATATGGTAGTTCTATCTCTAGCTTTTTAAGGAAGCTCCAAATCAATTTCCAAAGTGGTTGTACCATTTTACTTTCCCATTAGAAGTGTGTAAGTGTTCCAGTCCCTCCACAGCCTCTCCAACATTTATTATTTTGTGTTTTTTGGATTAATGCCAGCCTTGTTGGAGTGAGATGAAATCTCATTATAGTTTTGATTTGCATTTCTGTAATGGCTAACGATCCTGAGTATTTCCTCATGTATCTGTTAGCTACCCGAATGTCTTCTTTAGTGAAGTGTGTGTTCATATCTTTTGCCCATTTATTAATTGGGTTATTTGTCTTTTTGCAGTTGAGTTTTTACAGTATCATGTAGATTATAGAGATCAGGCACTGATCGGAAATGTTATAGCTAAAAACTTTTTCCCAGTCTGTAGCTAGTCTTTTTACTCTTTTGGTGAAGTCTCTGGATGAACATAGGTGTTTGATTTTTAGGAGCTTCCAGTTATCTAGTTTTTCTTCTGCAACATTAGTAATGTTTTGTATACTGTTTATGCCATGCAATAGGGCTCCTAACATTGTCCCTATCTTTCCTCCATGATCTTTATTGTTTTAGATTTTATATTTAGGTCTTTGATCCATTTTGAGCTCGTTTTAGGGCATGGAGTGAGCTATGGGTCTTGTTTCATTTTTTTGCAGATGGATATCCAGTTATGCCAGCACCATTTGTTAAAAAGACTGTCTTTTCCCCCGTTTAACTGTTTTGGGCCTTTGTCAAATATCAACTGCTCATATGTGGGTGGATTTATGTCTGGATTCTCAATTCTGTTCCATTGGTCCATGTATCTGTTGTTGTACCAGTACCGGGGTGTTTTGACTACTCTGTTGGTATAACAGGTTCTAAAATCAGGTAGTGTGAGGCCTCCCACTTTGTTCTTCTTTTTCAGTAATGCTTTATTTATCTGGGGCCTATTTCCCTTCCATATGAAGTTGGTGATTTGTTTCTCCATCTCATTAAAAAAATGTTGTTGGAGCTTGGTACTGATACGACAACAGGCACACGGACCAATGGAACAGAATTGAGAATCCAGATATAAATCCATCCACATATGAGCAGCTGATATTTGACAAAGGCCCAGTGTCAGTTAATTGGGGAAAAGATAGTCTTTTTAACAAATGGTGCTGGCATAACTGGATATCCATTTGCAAAAAAATGAAACAGGACCCATACCTCACACTGTGCACATAAACTAACTCCAAGTGGATCAAAGACCTACACATAAAGAATAAAACGATAAAGATCATGGAAGAAAAAATAGGGACAACGTTAGGAGCTCTAATACAAGGCATAAACAGAATACAAAACATTACCAAAAATGACAAAGAGAAACCACATAACTGGGAGCTCCTAAAAATCAAACACCTATACTCATCTAAAGACTTCACCAAAAGAGTAAAAAGACCATCTACAGATTGGGAAAGAATTTTCAGCTACGACATCTCCGACCAGCGACTGATCTCTAAAATCTATATGATTCTGTTAAAACTCAACCACAAAAAGACAAACAACCCAATCAAGAAGTGGGCAAAGGATATGAACACGCACTTCACTAAAGAAGATATTCAGGCAGCTAACAGATACATGAGAAAATGCTCTCGATCATTAGCCATTAGAGAAATGCAAATTAAAACCACAATGAGATTCCATGTCACTCCAACAAGGCTGGCATTAATCCAAAAAACACAAAATAATAAATGTTGGAGAGGCTGCAGAGAGATTGGAACTCTTATACACTGCAGGTGGGAATGTAAAATGGTACTACCACTTTGGAAATCTATCTGGCATTTTCTTAAAAAGTTAGAAATAGAACAACCATACAACCCAGAAATTCCACTCCTCAGAATATACCCTAGAGAAATAGGAGCCTTCGCACAAAGAGATATATGCACACCCGTGTTTATTGCAGCACTGTTTACAATAGCAAAAAGCTGGAAGCAACCAAGGTGTCCATCAAGAGATGAATGGTTAAATAAATTGTGGTATATTCACACAATGGAATACTACGCATTGATAAAGAACAGTGATGAATCTGTGAAACATTTCATAACATGGAGGAACCTGGAAGGCATTATGCTGAGTGAAATTAGAGGCAAAAGGACAAATATTGTATAAGACCACTATTATAAGATCTTGAGAAATAGTATAAACTGAGAAGAACACATACTTTTGTGGTTACAAGGAGGGGAGGGAGGGAGGGTGGGAGAAGGTTATTTACTGATTAGTTAGTAGATAAGAACTACTTCAGGTGAAGGGAAGGACAATACACGGAAGTTCAGCTTAACTGGACTGGACCAAAAGCAAAGAAGTTTCCGGGATAAACTGAATGCTTCAAAGGTCAGCGGAGCAAGGGTGGGGGTTTGGGGACTATGGCTTAAGGGGACTTCTAAGTCAATTGGCAAAATAATACTATTATGAAAACATTCTGCATCCTACTTTGAAATGTGGCATCTGGGGTCTTAAATGCTAACAAGCGGCCATCTAAGATGCATCAATTGGTCTCAACCCACCTGGAGCAAAGGAGAATGAAGAACACCAAAGACACAAGGTAATTACGAGCCCAAGAGACAGAAAAGGCCACATGAACTGGAGACTACATCAGCCTGAGACCAGAAGAACTAGATGGTGTCCGGCCACAACCGATGACTGCCCTGACAGGGAGCACAACAGAGAACCCCTGAGGGAGCAGGAGATCAGTGGGATGCAGACCCCAAATTCTCATAAAAAGACCATACTTAATGATCTGACTGAGACTAGAGGAATCCCTGCAGTCATGGTCCCCAAACCTTCTTTTGGCCCAGGACAGGAACCATTCCCGAAGACAACTCATCAGACATGGAAGAGACTGGACAATGGGTTGGAGAGAGATGCTGACGAAGAGTGAGCTACTTGTGTCAGGTGGACGCTTGAGACTGTGTTGGCATCTCCTGTCTGGAGGGGAGATAGGAGGGTAGAGAGGGTTAGAAACTGGCAAAACCGTCATGAAAGGAGAGACTGGAAGGAGAGAGCAGGCTGACTCATTAGGGGGAGAGTAAGTGGGAGTAAGGTGTATATAAGCTTATATGTGACAGGCTGACTTGATTTGTAAACGTTCACTTAAAGCTCAGTAAAAATTATTTTAAAAAATGTTGGAATTTGGATTGGAATTGAATTAAATCTGTAGATCACTTTTGGTAGAATAGACCTTTTTATAATGTTATCTTCCTATCCATGAGGAAGGTATGTTTTTCCACTCATATAGGTCTCTCTTGGTTTTTTGCAGAAGTGTTTTGTAGTTTTCTTTGTGTAAGTCTTTTACATCTCTGCAAGATTTATTTCTAAGTATTTTATCTTCTTGGGGGCTACTGTAAATGGTATAGATTTGGTGATTTCATCTTCGATGTTCTTTTTCTTGGTGTAGAGGAATCCAGTTGATTTTTGTATGTTTATCTTGTATCTCAATACTCTCCTGTACTATTAGTTTCAGTAGTTTTCTTGAGGATTCCTTAGGGTTTTCTGTGTATAAGATCAAGTCATCTGCAAATAGAGATACTTTTTACTTCTTCCTTGCCAACCTGGATGCCCTTTATTTCTTTATCTTGTGTGATTCCTCTGGCTAGGATGTTCAGCACAGTGTTGAATAAGAGCGATGATAAGGGCATCCTTGTCTGGTTCCCAGTCTCATGACGACTGCTTTCAGGCTCTCTCCATTTAGGATGATGTTGGCTATTGGCTTTGTATAAATGCCCTTTATTATGTTGAGGAATTTTCCTTCTATTTCTATTTTGCTGAGAGTTTTTATCCTGAATGGGCCTTGAACTTTGTCAAATGCCTTTTCCGCATCAGTTGATAAAATCATATGATCCTTCCCTTCTGTTTTATTTATATGATGAAAACAAACGCAAAACCAAATCCATTTCGACTCATAACAACCCTATAGGACAGAGTAGAACTGCCCCATAGAGTTTCCAAGGAGCACCTGGTGGATTTGAACTGCAGACCTCTAGGTTAGCAGCTGTAGCACTTAACCACTACACCACCAGGTTTCCAATTTATATGATAGATTACATTGTTTTTCTAATGTTGAACCACGCATGCATACCTGGTATGAATCCCACTTGGTCATATTGAATTATTTTTTTGGTATATTGTTGAATTCTATTGGCTAGAATTGTGTTGAGGATTTTTGCATTTTTGTTCATAAGGGATATAGGTCTGTAATTTTCTTTTTTTGTGGTGTCTTTACCTGGTTTTGGTATCAGGGATTTGGTGGCTTCATAGAATGTGTTTGGGAGTATTATTTCCTTTTCTTTGCTCTGAAATTAGTGGTGTTAACTCTTCTCTGAAAGTTTGGTAGTGAAGCCATACAGGCTAGGGCTTTTATTTATTGGGAGTTTTTTGATTACCTTTTCAATCTCCTCTTTTGTTATGGGTCTATTTAGCTGTTCTACCTCTGTTTGTGTTAGTTTAGGTAGGTAGTGTGTTTCTAGGAATTCTTCCACTTCTTCTAGGTTTTCAAATTTGTTTGTGTATAGTTTTTCATAGTAATCTGATACGATTCTTTTAATTTCAGTTGGGTCTGTTGTAATATCATCCATCTCATTGCTTATTTGGGTTATTTGTTTCCTCTCCTGTTTTTCTTTTGTCAGTTTGGCCAGTGGTTTATCAATTTTTTTCAGAGAACCAGCTTTTGGTCTTGTTAATTCTTCCAGTTTTTTTTCTGTTTTCTATTTCATTTAGTTCAGCTCTAATTTTTATTATTTGTTTTCTTCTGGTGCCTGAGGGTTTCTTTTCTTGTCCTCTTTCTATTTGTTCAAGTTGTAGGGATAATTCTTTGATTTTGGTCCTTCCTTCTTTTTGTATGTGTGCATTTTTTGATATAAATTGACCTCCGAGCACTATTTTCGCTGTGTCCCAAACGTTCTGATAGGAAGTGTTTTCATTCTCACTGGATTCTCTGAATTTCTTTATTCCATCCTTAATGTCTTCTATAATACAGTCTTTTTTGAGCAGGGTATTGTTCAGTTTCCAAGTGTTTGATTTCTTTTCCCTGCTTTCTCTGTTATTGATTTCCACTTTTTTGGCCTTATAGTCAGAGAAGATGCTTTGTAATATTTCATTGTTTTGAATTCTGCTAAGGCTTGCTTTATGACCTAAAATGTGGTCTATTCTGGAGAATGTTCCATGCTCACTAGAAAAGAAAGTATATTTGGTTGCTGTTAGGTGGAGTGTTCTGTATATGTCTATGAGGTAAAATTGGTTGATTGTGGCGTTTAGATCTTCCGTGTCTTTATTGAGCTTCTTTCTGGTTGTCCTGTCCTTCACCAAAAGTGGTGTGTTGAAGTCTCCTACTATTATTGTCGAGGTGTCGATCTCACTTTTCAGTGCCGTTAGACTTTGTTTTATGTATCTTGCAGCCTTGTCATTGGGTGCATGAATATTTAATGAGGTTATATCTACTTGGTATATTGTCCCTTTAATCATTATATAGTGTCCTTCCTTATCCTTTCTGATGGATTTAACTTTAAAGTCTATTTTTGTCAGAAATTAACATTGCCACTCCTGCTCTTTTTTGACTGTTGTTTGCTTGATATATTTTTTTCCACCTTTTGGATTTTAGTTTGTTTGTGTCTATAAGTCTAAGATGTGTCTCTTGGAGGCAGCATATAGACGGATCCTGTTTTTCAATCCGTTCTGCCACTCTCTGTCTTTTTATTGGTGCATTTAGTCCAATTACATTCAGTGTAATTATGGACATGTATGAATTTAGTGCTATCATTTTGACTTCTTTTTTGCGTGTTGTTGACAGTTTCTTCTTTCCACTTAATTTTATGTGCTGAGTGGATATTCTTTATACATTGTCCTTTCCTCATATTCGTTGTTGATTTTGCTTCTGATGAGTCTCTATTTTTTTTTTCTTGTATTTTATTTTGATGTGTAGGGTAGTTTGTCTCCTTTGTGGTTACCTTCTTATTTATCCCTATTTTTCTAAATTTAAACCTAACTTTTATTACTTCATATTCCTCTCCATATGGAAGATCTATGACAACATTTCTTAGTCCCTCTTTATTGTTTTAACATTGTCTTCTTTTACATAATAACATCACTGTTACCCTGTTTTCAGCTTTTTTTTTTTTTATCTTGATTTATTTTTTTGATTTCCCTGACTTTGTTGACTTCTGATTGCTCTGCCCTGTGTTCTAGTCTTGGGTAAAAAAAAATACCTGATATTATTGATTTTCTAACCAAAGAACTCCCTTTAGTATTTCTTGTAGTTTTGGGTTGGTTTTTACAAATTCCCTCAACATCTGTTTATCTGGAAATGTTCTAATTTCACCTTCATATTTGAGAGACAGTTTTAGTGGATATATGATTCTTGGTTGGCAATTTTTTTCCTTCAATTTTTTATATAAGCCTTCCCATTGCCTTCTTGCCTGCATGGTTTCTGCCGAGTAGTCTGAGCTTATTCTTATTGGTTCTCCTTTGTAGGTGAGTTTTTGTTTATCCCTAGCTGCTCTTAAAATTTTCTCTTTATCTTTGGTTTTGGCAAGTTTGGTTATAATATGTCTTGGTGACTTTCTTTTAACATCTACCATATGTGGAGTTTGATGAGCATCTTGGATAGATATCTTCTCATCTTTCACTATATCAGGGAAATTTTCTGCAAACAAATCTTCAACAATTCTCTCTGTATTTTCTGTTATCCCTTCCTGTTCTGGTACTCCAATCACTGCTAGGTTATTTCTCTCGATAGAGTACCACAAGATTTTTAACATTTCTTCATTTTTTTTAATTCTTTTATCTGATTTTTCTTCAAATATATTAGTTCCAAGTACTTTATCTTCAAGTTCAGAAATTCTGCCTTCCACTTGCTCCAATCTGCTTCTCACTTTCTATTGAGTTGTCTACTTCTGTAATTTTATTGTTAATCTTCGGAATTTCTGATTGTTGTCTGTTTACGGATTTTTCCAGTTTATTAAATTTTTCACTATGTTCCTGAATAATCTTTTTAGTTTCTTCAATTGCTTCATCTGTGTGTTCCTTGGCTTGTTCTGCATATTGCCTCGTTTCCTTCCTGATATCTTGAAGGGTTTTGTATAGTAATCTTTTGTATTCTGCCTTTGGTAATTCCAGGAAGGCACTTTCATCTAGAAGATTCCTTTATTCTTTGTTTTGGGAGCTTTTTGGAACAACTGTGGTCTGCTTCTTTATGTGACTTGATATTTACTGTTGTCTCTGAGCCATCTATAAGTTATTGTATTAGTGTATTTTATGTTTGCTTACTGTGTTGTAGCTTCTTGCTTTGTTTTGTTTTGATATGCCCAAATGGGTTGCTTGAGTAAGCTGCCTTGATTACTTTTGCCCTTGGAGTTCTGACATCTTGTCCCGAGATGGCTAGAGCTGTTATCAAGTATTATCAGTCTAGGAGTCCACTCATTTTTCTTGCATGAATTCAGCTGATAATCAAGTGTGTGGTACAGGCTCTGTCCTACAGTCTTAGAGAGGCAGGGGTGATTGGTGTAGGTACTGGTATCTGGTTGCAGCAGGGAGTCACACTCTGAACAAGGCAGGAGGCTGAGAATTGTCCCCCATGTGTCTCTGAGGAAAGTGTGTCCCTGTTCCCTATAGCGTACAGGTGGGTGGGTTCTGCAGATGGACCATGGGCACCCAATGTTTTTGGTTGTAAGAACTGGGAGGTATCAGTTATCCTTGGACCCCTGTTACAGGTGGCTGGGTGACCTGAGTGGAGCTACCAGTCCTTAGGCCCCAGATGTGGCTAGGTGAGGACCCTGTTTAACAGGCAAAGCAATGTCAAACATCAAACACCCATTTCTCCACCACACAGCTGAAATGTTTGGAATCTTCCAACAAGGGCCTATTCTCCTGAAATAGGCCCACACAGGCCCATGTAGAGGGGAAAGGTACTCAAAGTCCATGGACTGTTTATGCCTGGACAGGAGTTGCTTCTGTCTTGAGCTCTCCCTGTTAGTGGAGCTGGCAAATAATTGCAAATTTATTCCTTCTCCAAGGCCGGAAAAATGGCACTAGGCACTCAACCTGGCCTATCTGAGGCCCAGGGAATCAACAGCTGCTGAAGCTGGCTTGGGGGCAAGTACTTAGCTTTTGCCAAGAGTGCCATTCTTCTTTGGTTCTGGAGGTGTGAGTAGGCTGTGTGGCTGGCTGCTTCTCCCTGAGGAAACTGCGGCCAAATGCTAGTACCAGCCCACTGCTGCTGCTCCAGGAATTGTGCCTGAGGGCTCCCCACGATTCAGGTCCGGCAACTGGTCTCCGCTTCTGAAACATCTCTTCCTTCCCCTGCCCCTCAGTTCATTTTCTAAGCTTGCCTTTGATGTTCAGGGCTCCTAGTTTGTCTTAAATATACTCGTTTCACTTGTTTTTTGGGGTCTTTGTTGTAAAGAGGGCTCAACGGAAGCATCTATCTATTCTGTCATCTTGGCTCCGCCTCCAACATATTTTTTTAAGAGACACCAATCAATCCATAATAGCAGAGGACCAAATGCTGAGTAATACAGTTTCATTAGTTAAAGTTTTCTGTCTCCATCTTTCTTCTAGTTTGAGTTAAAGATAAAACCCAAAGAAACCAAACACACTGCCGTTGAGTCAATTCCAACTTATAGCAACCCTACAGGACAGAGTAAAACTGCCCCATAGAGTTTCCAAGGAGCACCTGGCAGATTTGAACTGCCAATCTCTTGGTTAGCAGCCGAAGCACTTAACCACTATGCCTCCAGGGTTTCCGAGTTGAAGATATGCCTGTTTATTTCACAATTACCTTTGTTGGAGTCAACATTTCCATATGTTATAAAGAAAAATATAATTAAGATAGGTCAATATAACCTAAAAAGGGAAACATTTTCTAACATTCACCTACTCTGAAATTTCCTTCACCATTCCATGAAATAAGTCATACTATTATGTAGAGTCACACTTAAATTATTTCCTCATCTCTAGTAGGCTGCCAGAATAAGAAAAAGAAAAAAATTATAACGAATGTAATCATTCTTCCCTTTAAAATTAGAATTGAAGACTCCCTTTGTTGTCATTCTTGGAAATGTTGTCAGTTATGATTTTTAATGCAGTAAGTTGTAAGTTCATCATGCAGTACCAGAGACCAGCATACTGATAATAAACGTTCAGTGAAGAAGAAAGCTCTGGCAATTTCTTGTAAAAATGAAGAAAAATGACTGTGTCTGTATGTAATGATTTAATGACTTTATCAAAAATTTCTATTAACCAGGACTCAGGAATAAATATACATTTTATCTATATTTGTGTTAAAAATCATTAAACATTTGAAAAGATTATTTCTCAAAATAACTTCTTCATTTGGTTGATAACTATTAAGTAATTAGCTAAAATAAACAATTTTTAATCCACCCTGTCTTGATCTATTTACATAAGATTTATTATTGCTTTATGTGAAATTTTTCTACTATAAATCTACAAATGGAACAACACTGTTTAAACCATGGGAGAAATTTACAGTTTTTACAAATTTAACAAAAGGAGAAATTACAAACTCTAAGGCCAAATAAGAACAAAGACATTAAGACTTTACAGATCAATAAACCAACACTTATAAAACCCAAAGAAGAAAAAAAGTACATTTTAATATGCCTATTTGCAAAAAGTGACTCTGTGTATTCCTTCCATCTTCTTTTCATGCTTCCTGAGTCATTCAATATTTTGCCCCTAGAATTCTTCAGTATTGCAACTCAAGACTTGCATTTTTTCTTCAGTTCCTACAGCTTCAGAAATGCCAAGCATGTTCTTAACTTTTGGTTTTCTAACCCCAGGTCTTTGAGCATTTCAGGATAATAGTTTGCTTTGTTTTCTTGAGCTGCCTTTTGAAATCCTCTGTTCAGTCCTTTTATGTGATCATTTTTTTCTTTTCTCTTTAGTCACTTTACATTCAAGGAAGCAAGTTTAAGAGTTGCATTTTGGTCTTTTCTTTCTTTCCTGTCTTCTTAATGACCTTTTGCTTTCTTCATGTATGATGTCCGTATTGCCATCTCACAACTCGTCTGACCTTTGGTTAATAGTGTTCAATGTGTCAATTCTATTCTTGAGATGGTCTCTAAATTCAGGTGGGATATACTCAAGGTTGTACTTTAGCTTTCGTTGACTTGTTTTAATTTTCTTCAACTTGAACTTCCATAGGAGCAATTGATGGTCTATTCCATAGTCATTCCCTGGCCTTGTTCTGACAAATGATATTGAACTTCTCTATTGTCTATTTCCACAGATGTAGTTAATTTGATTCCTATGTATTCCATCTGGTGAGGCCCAGGTGTATAATTACTGTTTATATTGTTGAAAAAAGATTTTTGCAATGAGTAAGTCATTGGTCTTGCAAAATTCTGTCATGCTATCTCCTTGCTGTCACCAAGGCCATATTTTCCAATTACCAATCCTTCTGTTGCCAACTTTTATATTCCAGTCACCATAATTATCAATGCATCTTGATTGCATGTTTCATTAATTTCAGACTGCAGGAGTTGATTAAAAATCTTCAGTTTCTTCATCTTTGGCATTAGTGGTTGGTTGGTGTATAAATTTGAATAATAGTTGTATTAGCTGGTCTTCCTTATAGGCATATGGATATTATCCTATCATTGGCAACATTGCACTTGAGGATAAATCTTGAAATGTTCTTTTTAATGATGTGACACCATTCGTCTTCGATTTGTCATTACTGGAATAATAGACCATATGTTGTCAAATTCAAAATGGCTAATACCAGTCCATTTCAGCTCACTAATGCCTAGGATATCAATCTATATGTGTTCCATTTCATTTTTAATGACATCTGGTTTTCCAGATTCATACTTTGTACATTCCAGGTTCTGATTATTAATGGATATCTGCAGCTGTTTCTTCTTATTTTGAGTCATGTCATACCAGCAGATGAAGGTCCAAAGAGCTTTACTCCATCCATGATGATAAGAACCAACCGTACTGAAGTACTAAGTCCAAGTGCACTGAAAGCGTTGGTGAAAAATATGTATCCAGGAATAGATGGAATACCAAATGAGAGCTGTCAACAAACACATGCAACACTGGAGGCATTCACTCACTCATCTATGCCAAGAAACTTGAAAGATAGCTACCTAGCTAACTGACTGGAAGCTATCTATGTTTGTGCCTAATCCAAAGAGAAGGGTGATTCAACAGAATGCAAAAATTATTGAACAATATCATTAATATCACATGCAAATAAAATTTTGCTAAAGATTATTCAAAAATGGTTCCAGCAGTGCATCAACAGAAAAATGACAAAAACTCAAGCTGGATTCAGAAAAGAATGTGGGATAAAGGATATTATTTCTGATGTTAGATGGATCTTGGCTGAAAGCACAGCATACCAGAATGATGTTTACCTGTGTTTTACTGACTGTGCAAAGGCTTTCAACTGTGTGGATTATAAAAAAAATTATGGATAACGTAGTGAAGAATGGGAATTCCAGAACACATAATAGTGATCATATGAAACCTGTACATAGATCAAGAGCAGTCATTCACACAGAACAAGGGGACACTGAGTGCACCTGACTCAAGCCATGCTATTTTCAGTCACCTCATGTGCATGTGAAAGCTGGATAATGTATAAGGAAGACCGAAGAAGAATTTATGTTGTTGAATTATGGTGGCGACAAAGAATATTGTATATATCACGGACTATGAGAAGAACAAACAAATTTCTCATGCAAGAAGTAAAGCCAGAATGCTGGTGAGCCTTCGTCTCATGTACTTTGGACATGTTATCAAGAGGGACTAGTCCCTGGAGAAGAACATCATGCTTGGTAAAGTAAGGAGTCAGCAAAAAAGAGCAAGACCCTCAACAAGATGAATTGACACAGTGGCTGCAACAACAGGCTCAAATATAGCAACAATTGTGAGAATGGTGCAGAACTGGGCAGTGTTTCGTACATAGAGTCAGAACCTATGCAATGGCACCTAACAACAATTTGCAAAACCAAAAAAGCAAATAATAAAAACCAACTTATTGAGTTAGCAGAATTCATAATGGCATTTCAAAACATATGATTATATTATAACTAAAAATGTGTTATAGAGCCAAATCGTACTAAAATTTTCATGTAATTATAAACACAGACTCTAAGGGCAACCTAGACTCTACAGCTATGTATCATCTCTCACATTTATGAGTGGCATGATGTTGGCATGTTAACCTCACTCTGCCTTAGTTTCCTCATGCATAAAAAATAGAAAATATAATTGTTGTAATATTCAAATACTTCTATATATGTAAATGTCCAAGAAAGATGCCTTGCAGATAGGAAGCATTATATAAGCTTTTTGTTGTTGTTGATACATGTTGCTGTTGTTGGTATGTGCAATGCTAAATGCTGTAATACAATAGAACATAATATTAAACAAAATTTTAGAGAGGAGCATACACAGTTAATCTTTAAATTCTCAAAAATACATGAATAATGACATATAGTTTTTAAGACTGGCTTTTGGCAATACCATTGTTCATGTGCAATTGTAAGAATAAATATATGGTATTCATAACATTTAGATCAAAATTAATTCCAATCATACAAGATGCAACATCACAAAAAGAAATAGAGAAAAATATACTTCATTCAAAAAAGACCCAAGAGGGACTTCTGGGAAGACGGTGGCATGACCAGGTCTAAGATCCTGACCCTCTCACATGAGCACCAAGAAGAGCAACTAGAAATATGTACTCAATTCTGTAAGAGCTTTGAAAAAGTGAATAGTGGAGTGCAAAAATGAGCCACAAACTGAAACAAGAAAAAGGTGAGCTTTAAATGGCAAGGAAAGCTTTTGTTTGTTTGTTTGTTTTTACTGTCCCTGCCACTCGCCCTCCTGACACAATGCTAGGTGGCTGCAGTGGAACTCCAGCCAAGTCACAGCTCCTGTTCACAAAGAAGTGGTCCTACTCTCTGGTTTTGAAGTGAATAGGGCAAATTTTGCTAGTGGACTGATTAGTGTGTCTGTTCTGATTGGTATGAGAGCTGTCTGAAAGGTTTAAATCTCAGTCTGACATAAATCAGAGGTCTTACAGGATGAGGGAGGTATCCATAAGCAAAGACTGAAGGCTGTGCCTGCCTAAGAATTTTCTTGCATAAATTAGGGTTTTCAAAGCATTGTGTATTCAAGGAAGTTAAGAAAGATAACACATAGTAATATTCCAATGTTCCAGACCACCCCCCAAAAAATTACAGGGCATACAAAGAAACTAGAAATGATAGGTCATTCAAAAGAATGAAATAAAGGAAGATAAATTGTTACTACAGAAGCCCAGATAATGGATAGATGAGAAGACTTTAAAACAAAGTATTAAACATACTCAAAGAATTAAAAGTAACTTAGACAAATAATTAAGAGAAATCATGAAAACAATACATGAACAAAAGAAGAATATAGAGATGGACACTAAAAAGTGAAAACAAAAATACAGTGACTGAAAACTATGATAAGTAAAATGACAAACTAATGAAAGAACTCAAAAAAAGATTTGAGCTGGCAAAAGAACTAATCAACGAATTAGAGGATAAGACATTCAACATTACTGAGTCTGAAGAGCATTAAGACTAAAGAATTAAGAAACTGAGCAAAGCCTAATGAAATTGTGGGACACCATTATGTGCACTAATATATGCTACGTAAGAATTCCAGAAGCAGAAGAGAAAAAGAGAAAGAGCTGAAAGAGTATTTGAAGAAATAATGACAAAAAATTATCCAACTTGACATTCCCAGATAATCAAAAAGCTGAGGGAGTTTTTTACCGCTAGACCAACCCTACAAGAAATACTAAAGGGCCTCCTTCAGATGGAAAGGAAACTAGATAGTAACTCAAAGCCATACATAGAAAAGATCCCCAGTAAAAGTGAATATTTCTGCCAAAACTTATCAAATTGTTTACTTCAAATGTTTTCAGTTCATTTTATGTCAGTTATACCTCAACAATGTGCCAAAGAGAAAAACAAAACAAAAATATGACGCAGCAGGAACTAACCCAAATTCATCACAGGAGAGTGATGTCACAATGATGCAAGAAGTTAGCATAATAAAGACAAACTTCAGCATATAATAAAATTTAAGTTCTGGACCACACTCATGGTGGTACACAATTCCTCAATAGAGGATGAAAAATAATAAAGATTAAAGACCTACTATTTCTACAACCCATTTCCCTGTTATCCTGGGCAGCCTAGCAATTTTAGTTTCATTTTTATATGCGTATTTCTTCTGTTGCTAGATAAAATGTAACTTCTTGAGGTCAGGGACACATTTGAATAGATTTTATTGCCCTAAATTATCTAGCATATCACGTTGAACATTATAGCCTCACCAATAAGTGTCAACGGATGAAAACAAGGGGAAGAGAAATGGGGATATCATCCCCTTAATTTTTTATATTACAAAAGCCTGGAGTCATGAACTTTAAATCACAATAGTATGCAAGTGGCTTAAATCCTACTGTAAATAGAATTACACAATACTATTCCAAATGACAATTCAATGGTAGCCACGCTATGATTGCATGAGATCACTCTGTCTTCTAATTGACAGAATGAAAAATACATAAAATGAGGAAAAATAACCACTGGTTGTTATAATACTTTTAAAAAGAATCATATCATTTCTTTTATTTAAAACTCATTGCAAAAAAAAAAAATCTAGTTGACTTTTTGAAGATATTTCTATCAACTTCTGTAACTGATGGGTAGATGGCAGCCTGCAAAATTATGCCTGCCTTGTAAGTTGTACTCTGGCTCTCTGTCATTCAACTATTAAATGTTCCATAGCTAGGTGACAGCCTCAGCAAAACACAACTAGTATTATATCAAAGCCTGTCATTCTCCTTGCCAAGACCCTGACCGTAAAAGTTATCTGAATCTTAGCAAGCTACTAAAATTCAGTCAAAGTAGAAAGTGTATTGGGAGACTGGGGATGGTGAGGATCAGAATGACAGGAAGGGCAGGATTTTGTAACTGCTTCAAAGGTGAGGGACAAGTATATACATATATACATATATATACTTATATATATATATATACACACACACTTACATATGTATATCCATAATATATATTCATATATATGTATAGATATATTTCACATATATATGAATATATATTATATATAAATATAATGTGTGTTTTATGTTATGTAAAATATTTTTATACAATAATATAATAATTACATATAAATATATATAATTGATATATTTATATTTTATGTCATATATAAAATATAAATATCTCACATATATATGAATATGTATTATATGTAGATATATATTTATATAAAAAAATATTATAAATATAATAATTACATATATACTATACATAAAATATAAATATAATATGTATTATATAATACATAATATACATATTTCATGTATATACATATATTTCACTATTTATATCTATCACTGGTTTTGCTTCTTTAGAGAACCTAGCCTTGACATTTGGTACCCAGAGGGATTCTAGAGAAATAAAATCATACGGATGGATTTTCTGAATTGTTTCTCAAGTCTGACCAGTCTGAAAGGCACTGATAACTTTGATTCCAGTACTGAAGTTGTCATTAGGTGTCATCCAGCTGATTCCGACTCAGAGAGACACTATATACAGCAAAACAAAACACTGCCCAGTCCTGCACCATTCTCAAAATCATTCAACTTGTAATATGATTGTCTGATTCAAAATGGCCCATACCAGTCCATTTCAGCTCACTAATGCCTAGGATATCGATCATTATGCATAACCACCGCGTGTCTCTCAGTTTGTCGTACTGTGGTGATTTGTGTGTTGCTGTGAGACTGGAAGCTTTGCTGCCAATATTTCAAATACCAGCTGGGTCACCCTAGGTGGACAGGTTTCAGCTGAGCTTTCAGGCTAAGACAGACTGGGAAGAAGGCTGGCAGTCTACTTCTGAAAAAAAAAAAAAAATCAGCCAGTGAAAATCTTATGAATAGCAGCAGAACATTTTCTGATATAATACCAGAAGATAAACCCCTCAGGCTGGAAGATATTCAAAATACGACTGGGGAAGAGCTGCCTCCTCAAAGTAGAGTCAACCTTAATGATGTGGATGGAGTCAAGCTTTTGAAACCTTTGTTTGCTGATGCTCATGACTCAAAATGAGAAGAAACAGCTACAAATATCCATTCATAGCTGAAGTGTGGGAAGTATGAAATATGAATCTAGGAAAATTAGAAGTCTTCAAAAATGAAATGGAACACATAATGATTGATATCCAGCACTAAAGAGGGCACTGCTAATCCATGGTATGAAGTGCCAATAGATCACCAAAGGATCAAATATTTGTGAGAAACAAGACTATCAGTTCTGACACATAGTGACCCTATATACAACGGAAAGAAACCATGTCTGGCCATGTGTCATATTCACATTCCTTGCTATATTTGTGTCCATTGTTGCAACTAGTTGAGAGCCTTCCTCTTTTTTGCTGACTCTATTCTGTGCCAAGCATGATGTCCTTCCTCAGGGACTTCCTGATAACATGGCCAAAATATGTGAGATGAAGCCTCGCTTCTAAGGATGATACTGGCTGTAATTCTTCCAAGACAAATTTTTCATTCTTCTGGCAGTGCATGGTACAGTCAATATTCTTCGCCAACACCATAATTCAAAGGCATCAATTCTTCTTCAGTCTGCCTTATGCATTGTCCTGCTTTCCCATGCATATGAGACAATTGAAAATACCATGATGGATCAGGCTCACTTTAGTCCTCAAAGTGACACCTTTGCTTTTTAACAATTTAAAGAAGTCTTTTTCAGCAGATTTGTCTAATAAAACAGTGTTTGATTTCTTAACTGCTGCTTTCATGGATGTTGGTTGTGGATCCAAGTAAAATGAAATCCTTGACAACTTCAATCTTTTCTTCAGGCATCATGTTGTTGCTTAGTGATCCAGTTGTGAGGGTTTTTGTTTTCTGTATGCTGATGTTAATCTAGAAGACTGTAGTTTTTGATCTTCGTCAGTAAGTACTTCAAGTCTCCTTTGCTGTCAGCAAGCAAGGTTGTGTCATCTATATATTGTGGGTTATTAATGAATCTTCCCCCAGTCCTGACGCTGCCTTCTTCTTCATATACTCCAGTTTACCAAACTGTTTGCTCAGCATACAGATTTAATAAGTATGGTGAAAGGATACAACCCTTATACACACTATTCCTGATTTTAAACCAGACAGTATCCTCTTATTCTGTTCAAATGACTGCCTCTTGCTCTATGTACAGGTTCCGCACAAGCACAATGAAGTGTTCTGGAATTCCCATTCTTCACAGTGTTATCCATAATTTGTTATGATCCACACAGTCGAATGCCTTTGCATAGTCAATAAAACACAGATAAACATATTTTTGGTATTCTCTGCTTTCAGCCAAGGTCCATCTGACATCAATAATGATAACCCTTGTTCCACGTGCCCTTCTGAATCCTGCTTGATTTTCTGATAGTTCCCTGTCTACGTCCTTCTGCAACCATTTTTTAATTATCTTCCATAAAATTTTACTGTGTGATACTAATGATATTTTTCAAAAATTTCCGAATGCTGTTAGATTACATTTCTTTGGAATGGGCACAAATATGGATCTCTTCCAGTCTGCCAGGTAGTTGTCTTCCAAATTTCTTGGCATAGACAAGTGAGAGTTACCAGCACTGCTTCTGTTTGTTGAAACGTCTCAGTTGGTATTCCGTCAATTCCTGAAGCCTTGTTTTTCACCAATGCCTTCAGTGCAGCTTGGACTTCTTCATTGAATATCATTGGTTCTTGATTATTTGCTACCTCTTGAAATGATTGAAAATTGACCAATTATTTTTGTACGGTGACTCTGTGTATTTTTTCCATCTTCTTCTGATGCTTCTTGTGGTGTTCAGTATTTTGCCCATAGAATTCTTCAACATTGTAATTCAAGGCTTGAATTTTATCTTCACTTCTTTTAGCTTGAGAAATAGCAATCATGCTCTTCCCTTTTGGTTTTCTAATTTGAGGTCTTCACGGATTTCAGTATAATGTTTAGTCTTTTTGAGCTGCCATTTGAAATCTTCTGTTCAGCACTTTTACTTTGTCACTTCTTCCGTTTGCTTTAGCTATTATATGTTCTACAGCAAATTTCAGCATCTCCTCGTACATTCATTTTGGTCTTTTCTTTCTTTCCTGTCTTTTCAATGACCACATGCTTTTTTCATGCACGATGTTCTTGATGGCATCCCACAACTTGTCTGGACTTCAGTCATCTGTGGTCAATGCATCGAATCTATTCTTGAGACGGTTTCTAAATTCAGGTGGAATATACTCAAAGTTGTCCTTTGGCTCTTGTGGGCTTGTTCTAATTTCCTTCATCTTCAACTTGAACTTGCATATGAGCAATAGATGGTCTGTTCCACAGCCAGCCCCTGGCCTTGTTCTGACTGATGATATTGAGATTTTCCATTATCTCTTTGCACAGATGTAGCTGATTTGATTCCTGTGTGTTCCACCTGATGAGGTCCATGCGTATAGTCACCACTTATGTTGTTGAAAAAAAGGTATTTGCAATGAAGAAGTTGTTGGTCTTGTAAAATTCTATCATGAAATCTTTGTCATTGTTTCTATCACCAAGGCCATATTGTCCAACTACCAACTTTTCTTCATTTCCAACTTTTGCATATCACCAGTAATTCTCAGGGCATCTTGATTGCATGTTTGATCAATTTCAGGCTGCAGAAATTGAAGAAATTCTTCAATTTCTTCATCGTTGGCATTAGTTTGGGGGGCATAAATTTGAATTGTAGTCATATTAACTGATCTTCCTTGTAGGTGTATCGATATTATCACTGACACCATTGTACTTCAGGACAGATCTTGAAATGTTCTTTTTGATGAATGAAACACTATTCCTTTTCAATTTGTCATTCCCAGTGTAGTAGAACATATGCTTGTCAGATTCGAAATGGTCAATAGCAGTCCATTTCAGCTCACTAATGCCTATAATACTGATCTTTATGCATTCCATTTCATTTTTGACAACTTCCAATTTTCCTAAATTCATGTTTCATACATTCTACTTTATGATTATTAATGCATGCTCACAGATGTTTCTTCACATTTTGAGTAGTGCCACATCAGCAAACGAAGATCCTGAAAGCTTTACTCCTTCCATGTCATTAAGGTCTACTCTACTTAGAAGAGCTGCACTTACCCAGGCATATTTTGAGTGCCTTCCAAACTGAGAGGCTGATCTTCTGGCACCAAAATTTTCAGAAGTAGACTGCCAGGTCTTTCTTCCTAGCTTCTGTTAGTCTGGAAGCTCTACTGAAACCTGTCCATTGTGAGTGATCCTGCTGGTACTGGATATATTGGTGACATAGTTTCCAGCATCATAACAACACACAAACCGTAATAGTATAACAAACTGACAGACTTGTACTAAAAGGTGAGAAAATAATCTGACAAAAATTCTGACACCTTCCACCTCAGTGAAATTTCTTCTTGTCCAGTGGTGTGGGGCATGTCAAGATATTCCTTCTAAAGTAAAGGATAAGTTATTGCAGATGGCCTGTCCCACAACTAAAAAGTAGGCACAATGCCTGGTGGGTCTGTTTAGATTTTAGAGGCAACTTTTCCCTCATCTGGGTGTGTTACTCTGGCCTATTTACCAAGTGACTAAAAAATCTACTAGTTTTGAATCAGTCCCAGAACAAGAGAAGGTCCTCCAACAGGTTCAGGCTGCCATGTAATCTGCTCTGCCACTTGGGCCATATGATCTGGGTAGTTCTTGAAATGTCAGTAGTAGATAGAGGTGCTTTTTAGAGTTTTTGTCAGGACTTTGTTGGTGCATCGCAGTGAAGACCCTTAGAGTTTTGGAGCAAAGCCCTGCCATCCTCTGTAGATAACTTCTCTCCTTTCGAGAAACCGTTTTGGCTTGTTACTGGGCCTTCATAGAGACTGAATGCTTCACCATGGGCCACCAAGTCATTATGTGGCCTGAGCTGCCCATCATGAGCTGGGCGTCACCTCAACCACCATAATAAAGTAGGATGTGTGTAGCATCACTTCCTTCTTAAATGGAAGTGGTATATACGAGATTGGGTTCAAGCAGGGCCTGAAGTCACAAGTAAGTTAAATGAGAAAGCTGCCCAAATACCCACAGTCCCCACTGCTATCACATTACCTTCTCCCAGTCTGTACCTATGGACTCATAGGGAGTTCCTTAGGGTCAGTTGACTGAGGAAGAGAAATCTTGTGCCTGGTTTACAGATGGTTCTGCATGACACACAGGCACTACTTGGAAGTGGAGAGTGACAGCACTGCAGCCCCTTTCTGGGATGTCCTTGAAGGACACTGGTGAAGGGAAATTCTTCAGGGGGCAGAACTTTGAGCAGTGTACCTGGTTGTTCATTTTGCTTGGATAGAGAGATGGCCAGATGTGCAATTATATATGATTTAGGGGCTGTAGCCAACAGTGTGACTGGATGGTCAGGGACTTGGAAGAAACATGATTGGAAAATTGATGAGAAAGAGGCTTGGGGAAGACATGTGGATAGACCTCTCTGAATGGACCAGAGAAGTGAAGATATTTGTGTCTCATATGAATGTTCACCAAAGGGTGAACTCAGCAGAGGAAGATTTTAACAATCAAGTGGTCAGGATAATGCATACTATGAATACCAGTCAGTCTATGTCCCTAGTCGCTCCTGTCATTGCCCGACAGGCTCATGAACAAAATGGCCATGGTGACAGGGATGAAGATTATGCATGGGCTCAGCGACATGGACTTCTGCTTACCAAGGCAGACTTGATTACAGCCACTGCTGAGTGCCTAGTCTGCCACTAGAAGAGATCAACACTGAGTACTTGATATGACACCATTCCTAGGGGCAGTCAGACAGCAATCTGGTAGGAGGTTGATTACTTAGACCACTTCCATCATGGAAAAGGCAACATTTTGTTCTTACTGGAATAGACAGTTATTTTGGATATGTATTTGTCTTCTATGCATGCAATGCTTCTGCCAAAACTACCATCTGTGGACTTACAGAATGCCTTATCCGCCATCGTGGTATCCCACACAGCATCTCCTTTGCTCAAGAGACTCGCTTCAGAGCAAATAAAGTCTGGCAATGGCCCCATGCTCATGAAGATCACTGGTCTTACCATGTTCCCTGTCATCCTGAAGCAGGTTGCTTGATAGAACAATGGAATGGCCTTCTAAAGACACAATTATGTCACCAGCTAGGTAGTAATACTTTGCAGGTTTGGGGCAATGTTGTCCAGGAGGCTGTATATGCTATAAACCAGCATCCAATATATGATGATGTTTCTCCCATAGCTAGGATTCCTGGTTCCAGGAATCAAGGGATAGAAACTAGGAGTGGCACCATTCATTATTACCCCTAGTGACCTACTCAAATTTTTGCTTCCTGGCCCCATGACTCTGTGGTCTTCTGGTCTAGAGATCTTATTTCCAAAGAGAGTAATATGTCCTGGAAACACAACACGGATTCCAATGAAATGGAAGTTAAAAATGCCACCCGGCTACTTTGAGCTCCATATGCCTCCAGGTCAACTGGCAAAGAAGGGAGTTACCATATTGACTGGTGTGATTGATCTTGATTATCAAGGGAAAATTGGATGGATATTACATAATGGAAGTAAAGAAGAGTATGTTTGGATTATAGGGATCTTGTAGGGTGTCCCTTAGTACTACCATGCCCTGTGATTAAAGTCAATAAAAAACTACAGCAACCCAGTTCTGATATGACTACTAATGGCTTAGAGCCTCCAGGGATGAAGATTTGGGTCACCCCACCAGGAAAAAAATCAAGACCATCTGAGGTGCTTGCTGAGGGGAAAGAGAATATGGAATGTGTGGTGGAAGAAGGTAGTTCTAAATACCTGCCATGACCACGTACCAGTTGTAGAAATGAGGACTGTAATTGTTATGCATATTCCTTTCTTGTTTTATTAGATGTATATATGTGAATATGTATAATCTGTCTTGGAAGAAGTACAACCAGAATACTCCTTAGAAGCAAGTATGGTGAGACTACATCTCACATACATTGGATGTATAATCAGTAGGGACATTCCCTGGAGAAAGACATCATGCTTGGTAGAGGGTCAGCAAAAAAGAGGAAGACCCTCAATGAAATGGATTGACACAGTGGCTGCAACAATGGGCTCGAGCCTAACAAAAATTGTAAGGAGGGTGCAGGACAGGGCAATGTTTCCTTCTGTTGTACTATGAATCAAAACCAATTTGACTGCACATAACAATAGCAAGATCAACACATATATAGCACTTCCCCCCCTCCCTTAAACCCTGGTGGCGTAGTGGTTAAGAGTCCAGCTGCTAAGAAAAAGGTCAGTAGTCTGAATCCACCGGGGGCTCCTTGGAAACCCTATGGGGCAGTTCTACTCTGTTCAATAGAGTCCTGTATAATCACTAAGAGTCTGAATGGACTTCACAGCAACTTTTTTTTTTTTTTTTTGTAATACAACATAAGATGTAAATGGGGCTAGTACATTTTTGGTTGAAAGAATGTTAGTTATATCATGTTAGGTGCAAATACAACTTCATGGTTGTCTTTATTTAGAGATTACGATTTAAGGAGATGTGTATAAGTGTCAAGTTGTCAAAGGGTGGAATGTGATGCGAGTCAACTTGATTAGGTTATGATTCTCAGTGCTTTCGTAGACATTGGACTGATTGCTTTTCCATAATATAATATAATGTAATCACCTCCATGATGTAATCTGATGTGATTAGCCAATCAGCAGTAAAAGCAGTTTCCTTGGAGGTGTGGCCTACATCAAATATATATGGATGTTCTGTGAAACTTGCTAACTTGCTCTCGATCTTGCATCCAACTTGTTGTCATCTAGTTCTTGGGATTTGTGCCAGCAGCTGCCACCTGCCCTGAAGAATTTGGGATTTGTCAGTTCCCACAGCCCCGTGAGCCAAAAGCCTATCCTCTGATCTGCCAATTTTGGGTTTGTCAGTCCCTGTAACCAGGTTAGTCAGAAGAAGCCTCCAGCCTAATGCCTGATCTGTGGATTTGGGACTTGCCATTCTCTACGACTGCTTGAGCCATTTCCTGAGGTAAGTCTCTCTCTCTGTCTCTGTCTTTCTATCACTTTATGTATGTACATGTGTATGTGTCTGTGTATGTATACATTCCATACATATATGTGTATGTATATATATGTATGTGAATGTATGTATATGTATATATACACACACACAGTGGCTACGACAACGAGCTCAAGCATAGGAATGATTGTGAGGATGGTACAGAACTCAGTAGTGTTTCATTTTATTGTACCTAGTGTCACTATGAGTTGGAACCGACTCAATGACACCTAACAAGTGTATATATGTTCTTGTTGTTAGGTGCCATTGAGCCAGTTCCATCTCATAGCAACACTACAGGACGGTGTAGAGCTGCCCCATAGTGTTTCCCAGGAGTGGCTGGTGGATTCACACTGCTGTCCTTTTGGTTAGTAGCTTGAGCTCTTAACCACTACACCACCAGTGCTCTCTCTCTCTCTGTCTGTGTGTGTGTGTATATATATATATATATATATATATATATATATATATATATACATTTCACTGGTTTTGCTTCTCTAGAGAGCCCAGCCTAAGACATCTGGCAAAAACCCAAAGTTAATAATACACTGTTGATGTGACTGTAGGGAAAAAGCCATTCACAACATTGCTGGAGACAATAAAAATTAATACAACCCCATAAATGTTAATTTAGTAACATTAGCGAATTTTTAAAAGAATGTATCTTTTGACCTTAAAACCTCAGCCTCGGAATGTATCCTATGAAAAACCTGCATATTTATGACGTGATGAATGGACAAGTTATGCAATGCAACATTGTTTGTAATAGCAAAAGGTTAGAAACACCCCAAATGTCCCTCTTTATAAAAAAAAACTCTTTATAGAGCTGTTTAAATAAGCTATGGAAAACCAACAAAAACAGAATATCATAAACTATTTGAAAAATGAGAAAACTCTGTATGTATTGATGAGGAAATATCTCTATGATACATCAGTAAGTGAAAAAGGCAAGGTGTAGAACAGTATTTATAGTATGCTATATTTTCTATGAAGCCCTCGTGGCACAGTAGTTAAGAGCTCAGCTGCTAACCAAAAGGTCAGCAGTTTGAACCCACTAGCTGCTCCTGAGAAACCCTATGGGGCAGTTCTACTTTTTCCTACAGGGGTCACTATGAGTTAGAACAGACTCAATGGCAGCAGGCTTGGTTTTTTTTTTTTTTTTTTTCTATATTGCTCCTTAGAAGCGAGTATGACAAGACTTTGTCTCACATGCTTTGTACAAGTTATCAGGAGGGACCAATCCCTGGAGAAGGACATCATGCTTGGTAAAGTGGAGAGTCAGCAAAAAACGGGAAGAACCTCAATGAAATAGATTGAAGCATTGGCTGAAAAAATGGGCTCAAACAGCAATGATTGCTAGGATGGCGTGGGACCAAGCAGTATTTCACTCTGTTGTTCATAGGGTCACTATGAGTTAGAACTGATTCAACAACATATTTTCTATATGAACAAAAAATAAGGCTATGAATGCATATTTATACTTGCTAGCAATTTTATAAATACACAGGAAGATAGGAATGGGGTTTATACAGACAAAGGAGAAATAAGAGTTTCACTTAAATAGTCTGATGTTTAAAGAACCATGTGAATATATTATTTATTGTAAAAATAATCACCATGTTATTGTATGAAATGTAACTTACTATGTCCTTAAATAATATTTGAAATATTTTGGCTCACATGGTAGATAGCTAGTTACAGGATTGATTTGAAATTTATTCATTGACCAGGCATGTATAAGATCATGGGGAGAGGGATGCTGAAGGGATGGCCACTTAATTGGATCACATTATTGGAAAGTAAAAAATAAGGAGTATATGTTTTCATTTCTCCTTTAGACAAAGATTACAACAGTGGTAAGAAACATCTGTCAAAATCTATCATCTTTGTCCCTAAATGAATCTTATTCAAAGAATCACAATCACCATGACAGATATCCATAGAATCTTAGAATTTTCAAAATACTTAACTTCCAAATATTTATTTCATCGAACAGTCCTGTGACATAAGGAAGTCTAATATGATTATTGCCATTAAAAAAAAATGGAAATGGAAAACCACATGTAATAGGACACTGAAATGTCTTAGTCCAATGTCATAAAAACAGGACACAGTACAATTAAGTCTTTAAAGTAGATAATCTGATCCCCAACTTAGCACTATCAACCATGTTCAGTGGCTCCCTATTGCCTATGGAATAAAATCCCAGTGTATTTGGCCAGCACAGAGAGCTCTCCATAATCAGTTTCCCATCTAGCTTTTCAGTGTTTTCATACATGTCTGCTATATTCCATCCAGATTGGGAATTTCTGTTTAAGCATCTCAGATTCTTCAGTTGCTTTCACCTAGAATTTCCGTGGCACCAACTTACCCACAATTCCACCTCAAATGTTCTCAGTGAAGCTTTCTCAATGAAGCCTTCCCCAACCATCTACTTGGTAGTATAGTTTTTTCTTCTCTTAAGATGTGGTCATTACTGTCTTGTATGATCATTTTTCTTGAAGTATCTTGCTCATCTTTCTAGGTTTAAACTGTATATTGATAAGATTTACAATTTATCTTTCTGTTTCCCAAAGAAACATAATAAAATTTTATTGAGTGTAAATAAATACTTAGAAGCAATAATGAAAGCCTAAAGTGGGGTGAAGGTGAAGAAAATCAAGACAGATAGAAATGGAAAGAATTAGCAACACAGAAGAAAAAGAAATGATTATGCTTGAGGGCTGATTTAATGTTGGGTAATAGCAAGGGTAAAGGAAGGCTGGCGAATAGAATGTGCTAGTGCTATTAACAGATAGACAAGTTAGAAAGAAAAGCTCTCTAACAAGGGGAGGAGAATAAAATAAGTCCATGAAAGAGATAAGTTATGTAATCATACAGAAGGGGAAACGGTACTTCCCAGTGCTACAAGATCTAAGGAGTGAGGGTTTCCACAAGGAGATGAAGGAAGAAGACAACTGCATCAAATCCAATGGCTTGTGTGTAATTCCATTACCCAACACCCAGTGCCGTTGAAGAATTTACAAATATTATATAATTATATATATTTTGTATAATGTGATATTATAAACATAAATGAATATATTACAAGTATAAATATTCTGTATAAATATGCTAATGAGGGGAAAATATGAGTTATTTATGCCTATTACATGTTGACTACTCTAACAAATTATTTAGTTCTATAATGTAATAATAAATATTTGGAGGAAGTTTCTCTTACCTTCGTTTTTTCACGTAATCTTTTACTATGGAAACCTAAGACTCAGTCACTATTTACTTTGGCATCACCATTTGAGAAATAATGAAGCTGAATCATTTTGAGAACATTAAGAAAAACACCAACTTTATCACTAATGCATTTAATGGGTAAACTAGCTTCCCAACTTTCTTGTACATTAATTTTCAGACCTTACGAGGTCATTGTGCTTTATTAGTAGTACTTTAAAGACAAAGGATGAAACATTTTATTTGCAGCTAAAAGAGTCTACTATATTTAATGTGCTCTTATTATTCCATTAATATAATGGGGGTTACTTGTTTTAAGAAGTAAGATTGCTTTATAATAATAAGTGATTTTTTTTTCCATTGCCTTTTAACTAGGTCCTGTTAAAATCCCTTTTCATCGGTCTCCCTAAACAATGAATAACAACACAAAGAAGGGTAATTACAAATAAAAAAGATCTCTAAAAAATATTTTGTACTTTATTTCAGAGATCTTACATTATTATTTTTTCCAATCTTCCTCTACACTAATTTCTTAAAAGAAAACAGTTCACATTTTTAAATGGCCTTTTTATTTAGCTCTTTCTAAAAGGAAAGGAAAGCATGAGACAGGCAAGTTTATACCATGTATATCTAATCTGCTATTGTTTTTATTTAAAAACAAAACAAAAAACGCTTTTCATTTGAAATGACACACCTTGATGGGAATCTTTATATGTATCTTTTTCAAACAGGGTTCTGATTTCTTTATTTCCCGAAATATAAGAACACTCACTTTTAATAAATGACATTGACATTGAGCAGTCCTTTAGAGAGAAAAGAAAAACTGACTTAGAGAATATTTGCTCATATCTGGTGCCTTGGAAGACATTATTTTAAAAAATTTATAAAAGTCATCACCTTGGGAAAAAATTGCCTACATATCTTTTATTGTTTACCTTTTATTTTCTCCTTTTGTGTTCTACATTTTGTCTTCTCTGCATTTATTTTCAAAATTCTGTATGCCTGTGAATCATACCACCATTTTTCCAATTCACAATGTTAAAAACCCTGAAATCTTCTTAGACTGTTCACCTCCTTCTCCCCACATTCAATTAGTTAGCATGTTCCATTGACTCGTTATTAGAGATGTCCCTAACATGGCATCCCTCTTTTCTTTTTGAATCAGCACTTAATCCACCACCCCAATTCACTCCACTTTCACTCTCATTTTCATTTCTTCTTGACAGGCACCAAATTCAACTTTTAAAAATGTGATTTTTACCATATTATTTCCTATTGCAGAGATTTTTCATGTATGAACAGATAATAGCTCCTGCCATCTGGATGATGCAACATGCTTATCAAAGTATTGAAACACATATCATTTTATTTCATATTTACCAGAGAAAACACATATCATTGGCATTACCTTACAAATGAGAAAAACCTATTGATAATGAGGATAAGTAACTTGATCAAAGCTCTAGAGCAAAGTGGTAACAAAGCTACAACTGGAACACTACTATACATGGTGCTCTTGTACTTTACCACACTAAGATCAACATTTGAGCTATTCATTAGTCTAATCCTATTTTCCCCCACATGTCTGTCAGTTTGCCATACTGTGGGGGCTTATGTGTTGCTGTGATGCTGGAAGCTATGCCACCAGTATTCAGATACCACCAGGGTCACCTGTGAAGGACAGGTTTCAGCTGAGGCTCCAGACTAAGATAGACTAGGAAGAAGGACCCGGCAGTCTACTTCTGAAAAGCATTAGCCAGTGAAAACCTTATGAATAGCAGCAGAACATTGTCTGATATAGTGCTGGAAGATGAGCCCCCCAGGTTGGAAGGCACTCAAAAGATGACTGGGGAAGAGCTGCCTCTTCAAAGTAGAGTCGACCTTAACGACATGGATGGAGTAAAGCTTTCGGGACCTTCATTTGCTGATGTGGCATGACTCAAAATGAGAAGAAATAGCTGCAAACATCCATTAATAATCAGAACCTGGAATGTACAAAGTATCAATCTAGGAAAATTGGAAATCATCAAAAATGAAATGGAATGCATAAACATCAATATCCTAGTTATTAGTGAGCTGAAATGGACTGATATTGGCCATTTTGAATCAGACAATCATATAGTCTACTATGCTGGGAATGACAACTCGAAGAGGAATGGTGTTGCATTCATCTCAAAAAGAACATTTCAAGATCTATCCTGAAGTACAATGCTGTCAGTGATAGGATAATATCCATACGCCTACAAGGAAGACCAGTTAATACGACTATTATTCAAATTTACACGCCAACCACTAGGGCCAAAGATGAAGAAATAGAAGATTTTTACCAGCTGCTACAGTCTGAAATTGATCAAACATGTAACCGAGATGCATTGATAATTACTGGTGATTGGAATGGGAAAGTTGGAAACAAAGAAAAAGGACCAGTAGTTGGAAAATATGGCCTTGGTGATAGAAACAATGCCGGAGATCGAATGATAGAATTTTGCAAGACCAATGACTTCTTCATTGCAAATACCTTCTTTCAGCAACATAAACAGCGACTATACACATGGACCTCACCAGATGGAACACACAGAAATTGAATTGACTATATCTGTGGAAAGAGACGACGGAAAAGCTCAATACCATCAGTCAGAAAATGGTCAGGAGCTGACTGTGGACCAGACCATCAATTGCTCATATGCAAGTTCAAGCTAAAACTGAAGAGAATCAGAGCAAGTCCACAAGAGCCAAAATATGACCTTGAGTATATCCCACCTGAATTTAAAGACCATCTCAAGACTAGATTTGACGCAGAACACTAGGGACCGAAGACGAGACAAGTTGTGGAATGACATCAAGGACATCATACATGAAGAAAGCAAGAGGTCACTGAAAAGACAGGAAAGAAAAAAAGACCAAGATGGATGTCAGACAAGACTCTGAAACTTGCTCTTGAGCATCGAGCAGCTAAAGCAAAAGGAAGAATTGATGAAGTAAAAGAACTGAACAGAAGATTTCAAAGGGCCTCTCGAGAAGACAAAGTAAAGTATTATAATGACATGTGCAAAGAGATGGAAAACCAAAAGGGAAGAACACGCTCGGCGTTTCTCAAGCTGAAAGAACTGAGTAAAAATTTCAAGCCTTGAGTTGCAATAGTGAAGGATTCTATGGGGAAAATATTAAACGATGCAGGAAGCATCAAAACAAGATGGAAGGAATACACAGAGTCATTATACCAAAAAGAATTAGTTGATATTCAACCATTTGAAGAGAGGGCATATGATCAGGAACCAATGGCGCTGAAGGAAGAAGTCCAAGCTGCTCTGAAGGCATTGGCGAAAAACAAGGCTCCAGGAATTGATGGAATATCAATGGAGATGTTTCAACAAAGAGATGCAGTGCTGGAGGTGCTCACTCATCTATGCCAAGAAATATGGATGACAGCTTCCTGGCCAACTGACTGGAAGAGATCCATATTTATGCCTATTCCCAAGCAAGGTGATCCAACTGAATGTGGAAATTATAGAACAATACCATTAATATCACATGCAAGCAAAATTTTGCTGCAGCAGTATATCGACAGGGAACTGCCAGAAATTCAGGCTGGATACAGAAGAGGACATGGAACCAGGGATATCATTGCTAATGTCAGATGGATCCTGGCTGAAAACAGAGAATACCAGAAGGATGTTTACCTGTGTTTTATTGACTATGCAAAGGCATTCGGCTGTGTGGATCATAACAAACTATGGATAACACTGCAAAGAATGGGAATTCCAGAACACTTAATTGTGCTCATGAGAAACTTGTACATAGATCAAGAGGCAGTTGTTTGGATGGAACAAGGGGATACTGATTGGTTTAAAGTCAGGAAAGTTGTGCATCAGGGTTGTATTCTTTCACCATACCTATTCAATCTGTATGCTGAGCAAATAATACGAGAAGCTGGACTACATGAAGAAGAACGGGGCATCAGGATTGGAGGAAGACTCATTAACAACCTGCGTTATGCAGATGACACAACCTTGCTTGCTGAAAGTGAAGAGGACTTGAAGAACTTGCTAATGAAGATCAAAGACCACAGCCTTCAGTACGGATTGCACCTCAACGTAAAGAAAAGAAAAATCCTCCCAACTGGACTAATGAGCAACATCATGATAAACGGAGAAAAGATTGAAGTTTTCAAGGATTTCATTTTACTTGGATCCACAACCAACAGCCATGGAAGCAGAAATCAAGAAACCAAAAGACGCATTGCTTTGGGCAAATCTGCTGCAAAGGACCTCTTCAAAGTGTTGAAGAGCAAAGATGTCGCCCTGAAGACTAAGGTGCACCTGACCCAAGCCATGGTATTTTCAATCACATCATATGCATGTGAAAGCTGAACAATGAATAAGGAAGACCAAAGAAGAGTTGACACCTTTGAATTGTGGTGTTGGCAAAGAATATTGAATATACCATGGACTGCCAAAAGAACGAACAAATCTGTCTTGGAAGAAGTGCAGCCAGAATGCTCCTTAGAGGCAAGGACGGCAAGACTGCGTCTTACATACTTTGGACACGTCGTCAGGAAGGATCAGTCCCTGGAGAAGGACATCATGCTTGGCAGAGTACAGGGTCAGTGGAAAAGAGGAAGACCCTCAATGAGGTGGATTGACACAGTGGCTGCAACAATGAGCTTAAGCATAATAACGATTGTAAGGACAGCGCAGGACTGGACAGTGTTTTGTTCTGTTGTGTATAGGGTCACTATGAGTCAAAACCAACTTGATGGCACCTAACAACAACAACAACCCTATTTTACCTACCTAAGAGCATCTCTGACTATTCTCAGTCACCATCCCATGAATATTCCATTAGAGTCACAAGCAAGAAGATTATAGGAGGAACTAGTCAATGAAACCAAGAGATAAAGAAAGGAAAAAATCAACTTGTCATCCACTTGGTCATTGAGAATCTTTAAAATTCGAAGCAAATATTGAAGCCAGATTTAAGAGCTCAGGTGCCTAAAGCCATTGCTTTTCTGCAAGTTGATTCTCAGGGCCAGGGAAGTTACCTAGAGATCCGGGCCACAGAGAGTTCCAACACACAGTAGCAATACATTACCATAGGTGAGATATCTGGAGGGATGGATTTCCAAGGCTATACTGTACTTTTTTATTTATTGATACCACAGTTGCATAGTTATCAAAGTTGGGCTGGAGAGGAAGGAGTCCCTGGGTGGTACAAATGGCTAAGTGCTCAACTACTAACTTAAAGATTGGAGTTTGAACCCACCCGGAGATCCCTAGGATGACAGGCCTGGTGATCTGTTTCTGAAAGTTCAGTCTTGCAAACACTATGGTGATAACTGTTTACTCTGCATACATAGGGTCTCTATGAGACAGAAATCTACTCGATGGCAACTAACAACAAAAACAACAAGCCTCTTACATGTGGATTATACCAACATGTTAGCTACGAAGTACCAGCGTAATCCAGCAAGTGAAAAGTTGGGCTGAAGAGGCAGGGATACATCCGCATCAGGAAAAGAGCCCTAAACTGAGAGTGCTATGATCTGACATGGTTTCATCAATCACAGACACGTTCACACACAACCACACACACGCAAATAATAATTCACACAAAATGGGATGAAACAATGTATATTTGCAAGGTCTTTCCATGATCCCCTCCGATGATTATTTCACTGAACTAGGGACAAGGTCTTCAGCTTAAAATTGGAAAAGGAGGAGATCCAGGAAGAACCTATCTTGTTTACGACAAAGATTTCAGGCTCAAACTAAAATTTTCACCAAATAATAATGAAAACATCACACAGATACCTATGAACAGATATTATAAGTAAAAAATAATATAAAAAGACCAGACTTATTGGTCTGACTGAGACTGGAGGAGCCCCTGAAGCCATGGCTCCTGGACACTCTGTTAACCCAGAACTTAAACCATTCCCAAAGCCTACTCTTCCAACAAACATTAGACTGGACTATAAAACATAAAATAATACTCGCGAAGAGTGTGTTTCTTAGTTCAAGCAGATATAGAAGACCAAATAGGCAGCTTCTGTCCAGAAGCAGGATGAGAGGGCAGAAAAAGGTAGGAGCTGGTTGGAGGGACACGGGAAACCCAGAGTGGAAAGGGGGAGTGTGCTGCTACGTTATAGGGATGGCAAATAGTGTCACATAACAACATGTGTATAAATTTTTGCATGGGAAACTAACTTGAGCTGTAAACCTTCACCTAAAACACAATTTAAAAAATAAATAAATAAAAGCCAGATGTGCAGCAACTGAAGGTGAAAAAGAAAAAAAAAAGCTCTATTTAAAAGATAGGCTGGTGGCACTATTTTTTTTTTAGTAAACTTATTTTTAAAAAATAGTTGCTGTCAGGTCAATTCTGACTCATGTCAACTTCATATGTGTCAGAGTAGAACTGTGCTGTATAAGGTTTTCCACAACTGATTTTTCAGAAGTAGATCACCGGGCCCTTCTTCTGAGGCACCTCTGGGTAGACCAGAACCTCCAATCATTCAGTTAACAGGGACTCCATTAAAAACAAAACAAAACAAAACAAAAAAAATTAAACCTAGCGCCATCGAGTCGATTCTGACTCATAGCGACCCTATAGGACAGAGTAGAACTGCCTCATAGAGTTTCCAAGGGGAACCTGGCGGATTCGAACTGCCTATCTTTCCGTTAGCAGCCATGGCACTTAACCACTATACCACCAGGTTTCCTTAAAAACAAAAGAAACCTCAAATATCAGAGGTCAGAGTAGTCTTTAAACAACAAAGTAAATGAAGACAGAGTGGCAGCTGCGTGTGACGTTGCCCTCAGGCAGAGGTATGGACACAGTGACCTTTGGAGTAAAATAATGATAATAATAATATAGCAAAATAGATTTATAGGAAGAAAATGCATGAATTTCTTTTCCAGCAAACAGAAGTAAATTCCAAACACATCTATGTGTTCATGAAACAAGAGGTAAAATAGGATAACACTTAGCTAAAACTGGAGCTCGGTGAGAGGCAGGTACAGATACAAGTGGAGCTAAAAGGGACAAGGAAGGACCGTTTTAAAACAAAGAATGCACTACAAACTACTTATGTTCATTCCATGCAATTAGGGCAGAATTGATGTGAGTGAAAGGCCTGAGGGAACCTCAAAATGTGGAAGAAGTCAAATAAGAAATTAAATGACCAGAGAAGACTCTGATATTGAGAAAAAGAAATGCAAATCCTAAATACAGATAATTAATATTTTTGAAGAGGAGTCAAGGAAACATGAACAGGAACAATTTTCAAAGCAATTTAAAATTCACAAATAATAGGAGAAAACATTCTTGATCAACAATAAAAAATAAAAAACAAATCAAATAACTGATCATAAAATCACTGGATTGTTTAGACAGAAAAAGTTCAAATCAATACCTAGAAATAAGTTAAAACCAAAAAACCAAACCAAACCCATTGCCATTGAGCCGATTCCAACTCACAGTAGCCGTATAGGAAAGAGTAGAACTGCCCCATATGGTTTCCAAGGAGCAGTTGGTGGATTAGAACTGCCAACTTTTGGTTAGCCGCCAAGTTTGTAACCACTGAGCCACCAGGGCTCCAGAAAGAAGTTAACAGGCTTTAATTTCGTGAGGGAGAAAGGAACAATAAAGTATTGAGCTGGGAAAAAAAAAATCAAGTTCACCCACAAAGGCGTCCTTCAACATTCTTTGGCACAGTGTCATAAGAAAAGAAGGAGAGTGCATTACCTCTACAGAGTTTTGAGGAAAAAAAATCTCGCAGACTCCAAAACCTATTCATACTCAAGGCATTATTCGTTGAAGAATATCAGCAAGAGGCATTCTTCATAAATGAAGACCAACAATAACCAAATAAAAAACACACAGTGGAAAAAACTTACTCAGGGCATTACAAAAAAAAAAATAGCTCTTTAGGAATAAATTTAACAAGAAATATGCAAGATGTATAGCCAAATATTTTCAAAAATTTACTGAGACATAAAAATTCAATAAAATACGTTCCTTCAAAGAAAACCCTCCAGAATGAATTAACTAAATTACATGCAATTAAATTTCTCAAGGGCTTCTAATGAACTAGACGAAATAAGTTTGAAAACTTGTGCAAAAATGTACAGGCCTCCAAATACCCAAAAATATCTTGACATAGGATAATAATCAAGGAGATCTTGTACTACCAGAAATCAAAAAGATAAAATAACAAGTGGCATAAAATATACAGGTTATAGCAATGACACGCGATCCCCTCAGAAAGAATTCTTAGCGCACATACATGCATACATGGTATTTGACATTTGTCATACGCTAAAAAAAGATAAGTCAGTACGGAACCATGGATAGCTAAGTAAGTGATGAGATAGTTACTGCTTCCATGTGTGACATCAAAAAGCAAAATGTATTAAACAGATTAGAAGGTAAATACAACAATAAAACTAAAAATCATCTAGAGAACAAAATAGGATTTTGTTTATAAAAAATAAATCTTTGTGATTAAACATAACAATAACAAAGGCTACATTATTATTATAAACAAAAGTATTATAAACAAGTTAAGGTAAATTATAAATAAAGTTAACCAAAGTATTATCTATAAAACTGGTTTGTTGTCAGGTGCCTTCAACTCATTCTCGACCCATAGCTACACTGTGTACAACAGAAAGAAACACTGCCCAGTCCTGCTCCATCCCCATGAACTTTGCCATGATTGAGACCATTGTTGCAGCCACTGTGTCAGTCCATCTTAGTGAGGGTCTTCTTCTTTTTTGCTGACCCTCAACTTTACCAAGCATGATGTCCTTCTCCAGGGACTGGGCCCTCCTGATAACATGTCCAATGTATGTGAGACGAAGTCTTGTCATGCTCATTTCTAAGGAGTGTTCTGGCTCTACTTTCTCCAAGAAAGGTTTGTTCATTCTTTTGGCAGTCCGTGGTATTTTCAATATTCTTCTCCAACACCACAACTCAAAGGCATCGATTCTTCTTCAGTCTTCCTTATTCATTGCCCAGCTTTCCCATGTGCATATGAAGCGATTGAAAATACATGGCTTGAGTCCTCAAAGCGACATCTTTGCTGTTTAACACTTTAAAGAGGTCTTTTGCAGAAGATTTCCCAATGCAATGCGTCTTCATTTCTTGACTGCTGCTTCCATGTGTGTCAATTGTGGATCTAAGTGAAATGAAATCCTCGACGGCTTTAATCTTTTCATTGTTTATCATGAATTTGCTTATTGGACCAGTAGTGAGGATTTTTGTTTTCTTTATGTTGAGATGTAATCCATACTGAAGGCTCTGGTTGTTGATCTTCGTCATTAAGTGCTTCAAGTCCTCTTCACTTTCAGCAAACAAGGTTGTATCATCTGCATAACACAAGTTAATGAGTTTTCATATCGTCCAGCTTCTCGGATTATTTGCTCAGCATACAGACTGAATAAATATGGTGAAAGGATACAACCCTGACACACACCTTTCCTGACTTTAAATCACACAGTATCTGCTTGTTCTGTTCAAAAGACTGCCTCATGATCTATGTACAAGTCCCTTATTAGCACAATTAAGTGTTCTGGAATTCCCATTCTTCACAATGTTGTCCATAATTTGTTATGATCCACACAGACAAAGTCCTTTGCACACTCAATGAAACACAGGTAATCTTTCTGGTATACTCTACTTTCAGTCAAGATCCATCTGACATCAGCAATGATATCCCTCATTCTGTGTCCTCTTCTGAATCCCGTTGAACTTCTGGCAGTTAGTTCTTTGTCAATGTACTGCTGCAACCACTTTTGAATGATCTTCAGACAAATTTTACTTGTGTGTGATATTATGATATTGTTCAATAATTTCCATATTCTCTTGGATCACCTTTCTTGGGAATAGGCATAATTATGGACCTCTTCCAGTTGGTCTTCCAAATTTTTTGGCATAGACAAGTGAGCATTTCCAAAACTGCATTAATTTGTTCAAACATCTCAATTAGTATTCCATCAATTCCTGGAGCCTTGTCTTCAGTGCAGCTTGGACTTCTTCCTTCAGTACCATCACTTCTTGATCATATGCCCCCTCCCGAAATGACAGAGCATCCACCAATTATTTTTGGTACAATAACACAGTTTATTCCTTCTGTCTTCTTTTGATGCTTCCTCCTTTGTTCAGTATTTTGCCCATAGAATTCATCACTATTCCAACACGAGGCTTGGGTTTTTTTCTTCAGTTCTTTCAACTTGAAAAATGCCAAGCAATGTTCTTCCATTTTGGCTTTCTATCTCCAAGCCTTTGCATGTGTTATTTTTTATATATATATAATTTTTATTGTGCTTTAAGTGAAAGTTACAAATCAAGTCAGTCTCTCACACAAAAACCCATATACACCTTGCTACACACTCCCAATTATTCTCCCCCTAATGAGACAGCCCACTCTCTCCCTCCACTCTCTATTTTCATGTCCATTTCGCCAGCTTCTAACCCCCTCCACCCTCTCATCTCCCATCCGGGCAGGAGATGCCAACATAGTCTCAACGTCTCAACCGTCCACCTGATCCAAGAAGCTCATTCCTCACCAGCATCCCTCTCCAACCCATTGTCCAGTCCAATCCATGTCTGAAGAGTTGGCTTCGGGAATGGTTCCTATCCTGGGCCAACAGAAGGTCTGGGGGCCATGACCACCTGGGTCCTTGCAGTCTCAGTCAGACCATTAAGCTTGGTCTTAGAGAATTTGGGGTCTGCATCCCACTGCTCTCCTGCTCCCTCAGGGGTTCTCTGTTGTGTTCCCTGTCAGGGCAGTCATCAGTTGTAGCCGGGCACCATCTAGTTCTTCTGGTCTCAGGCTGATGTAGGCTCTGGTTCATGTGGCCCTTTCTGTCTCTTAGGCTCATAATTACCTTGCGTCCTTGGTGTTCTTCATTCTCCTTTGATCCAGGTGGTTTGAGGCCAATTGATACATCTTAGATGGCTGCTTGTTAGCATTTAAGACCCTAGATGCCACTCTTCAAAGTGGGTTGCAGCATGTTTTCTTGATAGATTTTATTATGCCAATTGGCTTAGATGTCCCCTGAAACCATGGTCCCCAGACCCCTGCCCCTGCTATGCTGGCCTTCGAAGCATTCAGTTTATTCAGGAAACATCTTTGCTTTTGGTTTAGTCCAGTTGTGCTGACCTTCCCTGTATTGTGTGCTGTGTTTCCGTTCACCTAAAGTAGTTCTTATCTACTATCTAATTAGCGAATGACCCTCTCCCACCCTCCCTCCCTGCCCCCTCTCATAACCACAAAAGAATGTTTTCTTCTTTGGTTAAACTATTTCTCAAGTTCTTATAATAGTGGTCTTATGCCAAATTTGTCCTTTCGCAAATGACTAATTTCAATCAGCATAATGCCTTCCAGGTCCCTCCATGTTATGAAATGTCTCACAGATTCCTCACTGTGCTTTATCGATGCATAGTATTCCATTGTGTGAGTATACCATAATTTATTTATCCATTCATCCCTTGATAGGCACCTTGCTTGCTTCCATCTTTTTGCTATTGTAAACAATGCTCAAATAAACATGGATGTGCATATATCTGTTCCTGTAAAGGCTCTTATTTCTCTAGGATATATTCCAAGGAGTGGGATTGCTGGATCGTATGGTAGTTCTATTTCTAGCTTTTCAAGGAAGCGCCTGGTCTATTTCCAAAGTGGTTGTACCATTTGACATTCCCACCAGCAGTGTTTAAGTGTTCCAATCTCTCCACAACCTCTCCAACATTTATTATTTTATGTTTTTTAGATTAATGCCAGCCTTGTTGGAGTGAGATGAAATCTTATTGTAGTTTTGATCTGGATTTCTCTAATGGCTAATGATCATGAACATTTCCTCATATATCTCTTAGCTAACTGAACGTCGTCTTCTTTTTTTTTTTAATAATTTTTATTGAGCTTTAAGTGAACGTTTACACATCAAGTCAGTCTGTCACATATAAGCTTATTTACACCTTACTCCATACTCCCACTTAATCTCCCCCTAATAAGTCAGCCCTTCCAGTCTCTCCTTTCGTGACAATTTTGCCAGTTTCTAACCCTCTCTATCCTCCTATCTCTCTTCCAGACAGGAGATGCCAACGCAGTCTCAAGTGTCCACCTGATACAAGTAGCTCACTCTTCATCAGCATCTCTCTCCAACCCATTGTCCAGTCCCTTCCATGTGTGATGAGTTGTCTTCGGGAAAGGTTCCTGTCCTGGGCCAACAGAAGGTTTGAGGACCGTGACCGTCCGGATTCCTCTAGTCTCAGTCAGACCGTTAAGTCTGATCTTTTTATGAGAATTTGGGGTCTGCATCCCACTGATCTCCTGCTCCTTCAGGGGTTCTCTGTTGTGCTCCCTGTCAGGGCAGTCATCGGTTGTGGCTGGACACCATCTAGTTCTTCTGTTCTCAGGATGATGTAAGTCTCTGGTTCATGTGGCCCTTTCTGTCTCTTGGGCTCATAGTTATTGTGTGACCTTGGTGTTCTTCATTTGCCTTTGAACCTGGTGGGTCGAGACCAATTGATGCAACTTAGATGGCTGCTTCTTAGCATTTAAGACCCCAGACGCCTCATTTCAAAGTGGGATGCAGAATGTTTTCATAATAGAATTAGTTTGCTAATTGACATAGAAGACCCCTTAAGCCATAGTTCCCAAACCCCCGCCCTTGCTCCGCTGACCTTTGAAGCATTCAGTTTATCCCAGAAACTTCTTTGCTTTTGGTCCAGTCCAGTTGAGCTGACCTTCCATGTATTGAGTATTGTCCTTCCCTTCACCTAAAGCAGTTCTTATCGACTAATTAATCAGTAAATAACCCTCTCCCACCCTCCCTCCCTTCCCGCCTCATAAACACAAAAGTATGTGTTCTTCTCAGTTTATACTATTTCTCAAGATCTTATAATAGTGGTCTTATACAATATTTGTCCTTTTGCCTCTGACTTATTTCACTCTGCATAATGTCTTCCAGGTTCCTCCATGTTATGAAATGTTTCACAGATTCGTCACTGTTCTTTATCGCTGCGTAGTATTCCATTGTGTGAATATACCACAATTTATTTAACCAATCATCCATTGATGGGCACCTTGGTTGCTTCTATCTTTTTACTACTGTAAACACAGCTGCAATAAACATGGGTGTGTATATATCTGTTCGTGTGAACGCTCTTATTTCTCTAGGGTATATTCCGAGGAGTGGGATTTCTGGGTTGTATGGTAGTTCTATTTCTAACTTTTTAAGAAAACACCAGATAGCTTTCCAAAGTGGTTGTACTATTTTACATTCCCACCAGCAGTCTATAAGAGTTCCAGTTCTCTCTGCAGCCTCTCCAACATTTATTATTTTGTGTTTTTTGGATTAATGCCAGCCTTGTTGGAGTGAAATGGAATCTCATTGTAGTTTTAATTTGCACTTCGCTAATGGCTAATGATCGAGAGCATTTTCTTATGTATCTGTTAGCTGCCTGAATATCTTCTTTAGTGAAGTGTGTGTTCGTATCCTTTGCCCACTTCTTGATTGGGTTGTTTGTCTTTTTTGGTTGAGTTTTAACAGAATCATGTAGATTTTAGAGATCAGGCGCTGGTCTGAGATGTCATAGCTGAAAATTCTTTCCCAATCTGTAGGTGGTCTTTTTACCCTTTTGGTGAAGTCTTTAGATGAGCATAGGGTGTTTGATTTTTAGGAGCTCCCAGTTATCTGCTTTCTCTTTGTCATTTTTGGTAATGTTTTGTATTCTGTTTATGCCTTGTATTAGGGCTCCTAACATTGCCCCTATTTTTTCTTCCATGATCTTTATCGTTTTAGTCTTTATGTGTAGGTCTTTGATCCACTTGGAGTTAGTTTTTGTGCATGGTGTGAGGTATGGGTCCTGTTTCATTTTTTTTGCAAATGGATATCCAGTTATGCCAGCACCATTTGTTAAAAAGACTATCATTTCCCCAATTAACTGACACTGGGCCTTTGTCAAATATCAGCTGCTCATATGTGGATGGATTTATATCTGGGTTCTCAATTCTGTTCCATTGGTCTATGTGTCTGTTGTTCTACCAGTACCAGGCTGTTTTGACTACTGTGGCTGTATAATAGGTTCTAAAATCAGGTAGAGTGAGGACTCCCACTTTCTTCTTCTTTTTCAGTAATGCTTTACTTCTCCGGGGCTTCTTTCCCTTCCATATGAAGTTGGTGATTTCTTTCTCCATCACATTAAAAAATGTCATTGGAATTTGGATCAGAAGTGCATTGTATGTATAGATGGCTTTTGGTAGAATAGACATTTTTACTATGTTAAGTCTTCCTATCCATGAGCAAGGTATGTTTTTCAACTTAAGTAGGTCCTTTTTAGTTTCTTGTAGTAATACTTTGTAGATTTCTTTATATAGGTCTTTTACATCTTTGGTAAAATTTATTCCTAAGTATTTTATCTTCTTGGGGGCTACCGTGAATGGTATTGATTTGGTTATTTCCTCTTCAATGTTCTTTTTGTTGATGTAGAGGAATCCAAGTGATTTTTGTATGTTTATCTTATAACCTGAGACTCTGCCAAACTCTTCTATTAGTTTCAGTAGTTTTCTGGGGGATTCCATAGGGTTTTCTGTGTATAAGATCATGTCATCTGCAAATAGAGATAATTTTACTTCCTCCTTGCCAATCTGGATGCTCTTTATTTCTTTGTATAGCCTAATTGCTCTAGCTAGGACCTCTAGCACAATGCTGAATAAGAGCGGTGATAAAGGGCATCCTTGTCCGGTTCCCGTTCTCAAGGGAATTGCTTTCAGGCTCTTTCCATTTAGAGTGATGTTGGCCGCTGGCTTTGTGTAAAAATGCCCTTTATTATGTTGAGGAATTTTCCTTCAATTCCTATTTTGGTGAGAGTTTTTATCATAAATGGGTGTTGGACTTTGTCAAATGCCTTTTCTGCATCAATTGATAAGATCATGTGGTTTTTGTCTTTTGTTTTATTTATATGGTGGATTACATTAATGGTTCTTCTAATATTAAACCAGCCTTGCATACCTGGTATAAATCCCACTTGGTCGTGGTCAATTAATTTTTTGAAATGTTGTTGAATTCTATTGGCTAGAATTTTGTTGAGGATTTTTGCATCTATGTTCATGAGGGATATAGGTCTGTAATTTTCTTTTTTTGTGATGTCTTTACCTGGTTTTGGTATCAGGGGTATGGTGGCTTCATAGAATGAGTTAGGTACTATTTCATCATTTTCTATGCTTTGAAATGCCTTTAGTAGTGGTGGTATTAACTCTTCTCTGAAAGTTTGGTAGAACTCTGCAGTGAAGCCTTCTGGGCCTGGGCTTTTTTTTGTTGGGAGTTTTTTGATTACCTTTTCAATCTCTTTTTTTTGTTATGGGTCTATTTAGTTGTTCTACTTCTGATTGTGTTAGGTAGGTAGGTAGGTAGTGTTTTTCTAGGAATTCATCCATTTCTTCTAGGTTTGCAAATTTGTTACAGTACAATTTTTTGTAATAATCCGATATGATTCTTTTAATTTCAGTTGGGTCTGTTGTGATGTGGCCCATCTCGTTTCTTATTCAGGTTATTAGTTTCCTTTCCTGTTTTTCTTTTGTCAGTCTGGCCAATGGTTTATCAATTTTGTTAATTTTTTCAAAGAACCAGCTTCTGGCTTTGTTAATTCTTTCAATTGTTTTTCTGTTCTCTAATTTATTTAGTTCAGCTCTAATTTTTATTATTTGTTTTCTTCTGGTGCCTGGTGGATTCTTTTATTGCTCACTTTCTATTTGTTCAAGTTGTAGGGACAGTTCTCTGATTTTGGCTCTTTCTTCTTTATGTATGTGTGCATTTATCGACATAAATTGACCACTGAGCACTGCTTTTGCTGTGTCCCAGAGGTTTTGATAGGAAGTATTTTCATTCTCATTGCATTCTATGAATTTCTTTATTCCCTCCTTAATGTCTTCTATAACCCAGTCTTTTTTCAGCAGGGTATTGTTCAGTTTCCAAGAATTTGATTTCTTTTCCCTAATTTTTCTGTTATTGATTTCCACTTTTATGGCCTTGTGGTCTGAGAAGATGCTTTGTAATATTTCGATGTTTTGGATTCTGCAAAGGTTTGTTTTATGACCTAATATGTGGTCTATTCTAGAGAATGTTCCATGTGCCCTAGAAAAAAAAGTATAGTTTGCAGCAGTTGGGTGGAGTGCTCTGTATAAGTCAATGAGGTCAAGTTGGTTGATTGTAGCAATTAAGTCTTCCGTGTCTCTATTGAGCTTCTTACTGGATGTCCTGTCCTTCTCCGAAAGTGGTATGTTGAAGTCTCCTACTATAATTGTGGAGGTGTCTATCTCACTTTTCAGTTCTGTTAAAGTTTGTTTTATGTATCTTGCAGCCCTGTCATTGGGTGCATAAATATTTAATATGGTTATATCTTCCCGGTAAATTGTCCCTTTAATCATTATGTAGTGTCCTTCTTTATCCTTTGTGGTGGATTTAACTTTAAAGTCTATTTTGTCAGAAATTAATATTGCTACTCCTCTTCTTTTTTGCTTATTGTTTGCTTGATATATTTTTTTCCATCCTTTGAGTTTTAGTTTGTTTGTGTCTCTAAGTCTAAGGTGTGTCTCTTGTAGGCAGCATATAGACGGATTGTGTTTCTTTATCCAGTCTGAGACTCTCTTTCTCTTTATTGGTGCATTTAGTCCATTTACATTCAGCGTAATTGTAGATAAGTACGTGTTTAGTGCTGTCATTTTGATGCCTTTTTATGTGTGTTGTTGACAATTTCATTTTTCCACCCACTTTTTTGTGCTGAGACGTTTTTCTTTGTGAATTGTGTGTTCCTCATTTTCATAGTGTTTGACTTTATGTTTGCTGAGTCGTTATGTTTTTCTTGGTTTTTATTTTGAGTTATGGAGTTGTTATACCTCTTTGTGGTTACCTTAATATTTACCCCTATTTTTCTAAGTAAAAACCTATAGTCTTTGTCCTATATCGCCTTGTATCTCTCTCCATATGGCAGTTCTATGCCACCTGTATTTAGTCCCTCTTTTGGATTATTGTGATCTTTTATATATTGACTTCAATGATTCCCTGTTTTGAGAATTTTTTTCCTTTTAAAATTAATCTTAATTTGTTTTTGTGATTTCCCTATTTGAGTTGATATCAGGATGTTCTGTTCTGTGACCTTGTGTTCTGCTGGTAATTGACATTATTGGTTTTCTGACCAATTTCCTTTAGTATTTCTTGTGGCTTTGGTTTGGTTTTTGCAAAATCTCTAAGCTTGTGTTTATCCATAAATGTTTAAATTTCACATTCATATTTTAGAGAGAGTTTTGCTGGATATATGATCCTTGGCTGGCAGTTTTTCTCCTTCAGTGCTCTATATATGTCATCCCATTGCCTTCTTGCCTGCATGGTTTCTGCTGAGTAGTCTGAACTTATTCTTATTGATTCTCCTTTGTAGGAGACCTTTCTTTTATCCCTGGCTGCTTTTAAAATTTTCTCTTTATCTTTAGTTTTGGCAAGTTTGATGATAATAGGTCTTGGTGATTTTCTTTTTGGATCAATCTTAAATGGGGTTCGATGAGCATCTTGGATAGATATCTTTTCATCTTTCATGATGTCAGTGAAGTTTTCCGCCAACAGATCTGCAACTGTTCTCTCTGTGTTTTATGTTATCCCTCCCTGTTCTGGGACTCCAATCACATGCAAGTTATTCTTCATAGAGTCCCACATGATTCTTAGGGTTTCTTCATTTTTTTTAATTCTTTTATCTGATTTTTTTCAGCTGTGTTGGTGTCAATTCCTTGGTCCTCCAGATCGCCCACTCTGCATTCCAATTGCTCGAGTCTGCTCCTCTGACTTCCTATTGTGTTGTCTAATTCTGTAATTTTATTGTTAATCTTTTGGATTTCTGAATGCTGTCTCTCTATGGATTCTTGCAACTTATTAATTTTTCCACTATGTTCTTGAATAATCTTTTTGAGTTCTTCAACTGCTTTATCAGTGTGTTCCTTGGCTTTTTCTGTAGCTTGCCTTATTTCATTTCTGAGGTCATCCCTGATGTCTTGAAGCATTCTGTAAATTAGTTTTTTATATTCTGCACCTGGCAATTCCAGGATTGCATCTTCATTTGGGAAAGATTTTGATTCTTTAGTTTGGGGAGTTGTAGAAGCAATCATGGTCTGCTTCTTTATGGGCTTTAATATCAACTGCTATCTCCAAGCCATCACTAAGATATTGTAGTGATTTTTTCTATATTTGCTCAATGAGTCTTGTTTTGTTTTCTTTCAATATACGTAGATGGGCTACTAGATTGCGCTGTCTTGATTGTTGTAGCCCTTGACTCACTTATGTCCTATTACCAGCTGGTTTGGGCTGTTACCAGTTATATAAGCCTAAGAGTCCATTCACTATTCTTGAGTAGAATCTGATTTTGGGTCATCAAGTGTGTGATGCAGACTGTCACCTATCCACCTAGAGAAGTAGTGGTGATAGCTGTGTGCACCAGATTCTAGTAGCAGCAGGGGTTCACACTGTAGGGGGTGCAGGATGCTGACAGGCTTCCCCCAAGTGCCAGTGAGGTAGGTGTGTCTCTATTACTAAAGCACTTTGGTGGGTGGGCTCTGCAGCTGTACCTTAGGCCCCCAATGCAAGCACCTCTACAGATTGGTAGGTGTCACCCTCCTTAGACCCCTAAGGCAGGAGGCTAAGTGGTCTTGGGGGAGCATCTTTCCAGTAATCCGCTAAAACAATTACAGTCAGATCCCTATCAGAAATGCCTTTGCATTATAATAGCCACCTTGTTCCCTGTAGGGATGAAAGCCTAAGACTGTGGATCACATATGCTTGACTGGAGCTGGTCCTGTGTTTTTAGTCCAATTAAGGAAGGATTTTTGGTCCCTGGGTTTTTTGTAGCTGCTTCTCTCAGGCCAGGAGAATGGGTTAGGAAAAGACCAAAAAGAAAAAAAAAACAAGGAAAGAAAAACCACAGCGCAGATCACTCCCTGGCTCAGGAAATTCCAATGTTAATGAAGCCACCTGGGAAAGGGAGGGGAGGGTTCAGATAAATAGGAGAAAGTAGCACCCCGGAATATAGACAAAGTTACTTATCTTGCTTGGGATGACTGTTTTATCTGAGATTCCCGACGGGGGCATCCACTGTGTGCACTGGCTGGGTAGAGATTGCCCCCGAGGGTCAGGCCTGCGTCCCATGCTTGCGCTGTCTCAGAAGCCATGGTTAGTTCCTCCAGTCCCAATCCAAAGCCCAGCGCCAAGGTTCCCCGGCTGGGCCACCAAAATCCTGGCTCCAAAACCAGTCGCTGCCTCCCGGTGACTTCTCCTCCTGTCAGCTGCATCATGCGCTGTCTGCGTGCACCGGCTGGGCTTCCCCCGAGGTCACTTCTAGTGGCTAGCTAGGGCTGCGTCCTGTGTTTGCGCCATCTCAGGATGCCGTGCTCAGCTCCCCTGCACCCAGTGCAAAGCCTGGCGCCAAGGTTTCCTGACTGGGACGCTGGCTCCAGGCTCCGAAAACAGTCGCTGCTTCCCCGTGGTTGTTCGTTCTCAGTCTCTGTCACTCAGGTCAACTCTTTAGATCTGTGTTTGATGGTCAGGGTTCGTAGATTGTCATGTATGTGATCGATTCACTTGTTTTTCCAAGCCTTTGTTACAAGAGGGATCCGAGGTAGCTTCTACCTAGTCAGCCATCTTGGCCCCCAATCCCCGAATGTCTTCTTTAATGAAAACATTGCTAAGTGTCTATTCATAGCTTTGGCCCATTTTTTAATTGGCTTATTTGTCTCTTTGCAGTTGAGTTTTAGCAGTATCATGTGGATTTTAGAGATCAGGCGCTGATCAGAAATGTCATAGCTAAAAACTTTTTCCCAGTCTGTAGGTAGTCTTTGTACTCTTTTGGTGAAGTCTTTGGATGAGCATAGGTTTTTGATTTCTAGGAGCTCCCAGTTATCTAGTTTTTTGTCTACATTCTTTATAATGTTATATATACTGTTTATGCATGTATTAGGACTCCTAACATTGTCCCTATTTTTTCTTCCATGATCTCTATCGTTTTAGATTTTATATTTAGGTCTTTGATCCATTTTGAGTTAGTTTTTGTGCATGGAGTGACGCGTGGGTCCTGTTTCCTTTTTTTTTTGCTGATGAATATCCAGTTATGCCAGCACCATTTGTTAAGAAGGCTGTCTTTTCCCCATTTAACTGTTTCGGGGCCTTTGTCAAATATCAACTGCTCATATGCGGATAGACTTATGTCTGGATTCTCAATTCTGTTCCATTGGTCCATGTATCTGTTCTCATGCCAGTGTCAGGCTGTTTGGACTACTGTGGCAGTATAACAGGTTCTAAAATCAGGTAAAGTAAGGCCTCCCACTTTGTTCTTCTTTTTCAGTAATGCTTTATTTATCCGGGGCCTCTTTCACTTCCATATGACGTTGGTGATTTATTTCTACACCTCATTAAAGAATGTTGTTGGGATTTGGATCGGAATTGCATTAAATGTATAGATCACTTCTGGTAGAACAGACATTTTTATAATGTTAAGTCTTCCTATCCACGAGCAAGGTATATTCTTCCACTTACGTAAGTCTCTTTTGGTTTCTTGCAGAAGTGTACTGTAGTTTTCTTTATATAAGTCTTTTACATCTCTGGTAAGATTTATTCCCAAGTATTTCATCTTCTTGGGGGCTACTGTAAATGGTATTGATTTGGCAATTTCCTCTTCGATGTTCTTCTTGTTGGTATAGAGGAATCCAACTGATTTTTGTATGTTTAGCTTGTATCCCGATACTCTGCTGAACTCTTCTATTAGTTTCAGTAGTTCTTCTGAGGATTCCTTAGGGTTTTCTGTGTATAAGATCATGTCAGCTGCAAATAGAGATACTTTTAATTCTCCTTGCCAATCTGGATGCCCTTTATTTCTTTATCTAGCCTAATTGCTCTGGCTAGGACTTCTTGCACCATGTTGAATAAAATTGGTGATAAAGGGCATCCTTGTCTGGTTCCCAATCTCAGTGGGAATGTTTTCAGACTCTCTCCATTTAGGATGATGTTGGCTGTTGGCTTTGTATAAATGCCCTTTATTATGTTGAGGAATTTTCCTTCAATTCCTATTTTGCTGAGACTTTTTATCCTGAATGGGTGTTGAACTTTGTCAAATGCCTTTTCTGCACTGATTGATAAAATCATGTGATCGTTGCCTTACATTAATTGTTTTTCTAATGTTGAACCATGCATGCATACCTGGTATGAATCCCACTTGGTAATGGTGAATTATTTTTTTGATATGTTGTTGAATTCTATTGGCTAGAATTTTGTTGAGGATTTTTGCATCTACATTCATGAGGGATATAGGTCTATAATTTTCTTTTCTTGTGGTGTTTTTACCTGGTTTTGGTATCAGGGATATTGTGGCTTCATAGAATGAGTTTGGGAGTATTCCATCCTTTTCTATGCTCTGAAATACCTTTAGTAGTAGTGGTGTTAACTCCTCTCTGAAAGTTTGGTAGAACTCTGCAGTGAATCTGTCCGGACCAGGGCTTTTTTTTGTTGGGAGTTTTTTGATTACCTTTTCAATCTCTTCTTTTGTTAGGGGTCTATTTAGTTGTTCTACCTCTGTTTATGTTAGTTTAGGTAGGTAGTGTGTTTCTAGGAATTCATCCATTTCTTCTAGGTTTTCAAATCCTTTTGAGTAGTTTCTCATAGTAATCTGATATGATTCTTTTAATTTCAGTTGGGTCTGTTGTAGTATCGCCCCTCCCATTTCTTATTCTGGTTATTTGCTTCCTCTCCTGTTTTTCTTTTGTCAGTTTGGCCAGTGGTTTATCAATTTTGTTCATTTTTTCAAAAAAACAGTTTTTGTTTTTGTTAATTCTTTCAATTGTTTTTCTGTTTCCTATTTCATTTAGTTCAGCTCTAATTTTTATTATTTGTTTTCTTCCGGTGCCCGTGGGTTTCTTTTGTTGCTATCTTTCTATTTGTTGAAGTTGTAGGGATAATTCTTTGATTTTGGCCCTTTCTTCTTTTTGGACGTGTGCATTTACTGATATAAATCGGCCTCTGAGCACCGCTTTTGCTATGTTCCAAAGTTCTGATAGGAAGTGTTTTCATTCTCACTGGATTCTATGAATTTCTTTATTCCATCCTTAATGTTGTCTATAATCCAGTGTTTTTTGAGCAGGGTATTGTTCAGATTCCAAGTATTTGATTTCTTTTCCCTGCTTTTCCTGTTATTGATTTCCACTTTTATGGCCTTATGATCAGAGAAGATGCTTTGTAATATTTCAATATTTTGGATTCTGCTAAGGCTTGCTTTATGGTCTGATATCTGGTCTATTCTAGAGACTGTTCCATCTGCACTAGAAAAGAAAGTATACTTGGTTGCTGTTGGGTGGAGTGTTCTGTATATGCCTATGAGGTCAAATTGGTTGATTGTGGCATTTAGATCTTCCGTGTCTTTATTGAGCTTCTTTCTGGATGTCCTATTCTTCACCAAAAGTGGTGTGTTGAAGTCTCCTACTATTATTATGGAGCTGCCTATCTCACTTTTCAATGCTGATAGAGTTTGTTTTATGTATCTTGCAGCCCTGTCATTGGGTGCATAGATATTTAATATGGTTATATCTTCTTGGTGTATTGTCCCTTTAATCATTATATAGTGTCCTTCCTTATCCTTTATGATGGATTTAACTTTAAAGTCTATTTTGTCAGAAATTAATATTGCCACTCCTGCTCTTTTTTGATTCTTGTTTGCTTGATATATTTTTTCCATCCTTTGAGTTTTAGTTTGTGTCTCTAAGTCTAAGGTGTGTCTCTTGTAGGCAGCATATAGACGGATCTTGTTTTTTAATCCATTCTGCCACTCTCCATCTCTTTATTGGTGCATTTAGTACATTTACATTCGGGGTAATTATGGATAGGTAGGAATTTAGTGCTATCATTTTGATGTCTTTTTGTGTGTGTTGACAGTTTCTTTTTCCCGCTTGATTTTATGTGCTGAGTAGATTTTCTTTACATATTGTCCTTTCCTCGTATTTGTTGTTGTTAATTTTTTCTGCTGAGTCTATATTTTTCCCTTGTATTTTATTTTGATGAATAGGATAGTTTGTCTCCTTTGTGGAAACCTTATTATTTACCCCTATTTTTGTAAATTTAAAACTTTTTTTTCTTTGGATCGCCATTCCTTCCTCTCCATATGGATGGTGCATGATTAAATTTCTTAGTCCCTCTTTATTATTTGAATGTTGTCGTCTTTTATATAATAACATCGCTGTCACCCTGTGTTGGGCTTTGTTTTTTTTTTATAATCTTGCTTTGTTTCTTTGGATTTCCTCGTCTGGGTTGACTTCTGGTTGCTCTGCTCAGTGTTCTAGTCTTGGGTTGATACCTGATATTATTGATTTTCTAACCAAAGAAATCCCTTTAGTATTTCTTCTATTTTTGGTTTGGTTTTTACGAATTCCCTAAACTTGTGTTTATCTGGAAATGTCCTAATTTCACCTTCATGTTTGTGAGACAGTTTTGCGGGATATATGATTCTCGGCAGGCAATTTTTTTCCTTCAATTTTTCAAATATGTCATCCCATTGCCTTCTTGCCTGCATGGTTTCTGCCAAGTAGTCCGAGCTTATTCTTATTGGCTCTCCTTTGTAGGTGACTTTTTGTTTATCCCTCGCTGCTCTTATAATTCTCTATTTAACTTTGGTTTTGGCAAGTTTGATTATAATATGTCTTGGTGCTACTCAACGGCCCCGTGTTTTGGTGGTGACTTTCTTTTAACATCTACCTTATGTGGAGTTTGATGAGCATATTGGATAGATATCTTCGCATCTTTCACAAGGTCAGGGAAGTTTTCTGCCAACAAATCTTCAACAATTTTCTCTGTATTTTCTGTTATCCCTCCCTGTTCTGGTACTCCAATTACTCCTAGGTTATTTCGCTTGATAGAGTCCCACATGATTCTTAAGGTTTCTTCATTTTTTTAATTCTTTTATCTGATTTTTCTTCAAATATATTAGTGCCAAGTGATTTCATGTTCAGAAATTCTATCTTCTACTTGCTCAATTCTGCTCCTCTGACTTTCTATTGAGTTGTCTAATTCTGTATTTTTATTGTTAATCTTCTGAATTTCTTATTGTTGTCTGTCTATGGATTTTTCCAGCTTATTAAACTTTTCATTATGTTTCTGAATAATCTTTCTAATTTCTTCAGTTGCTTTATCTGTGTGTTCCTTGGCTTGTTCTGTGTGTTGCCTCATTTCCCTCCTCATGTCTCGAAGGGTTCTGTATATCAAACTTTTTTATTCTGCATCTGGTAATTCCAGGAATTCACTTTCATCTAGAAGATCCCTGGGTTCTTTGTTTTGAGAGCCTGTTGAGGTGATCATGGTCTATTTCCTTATATGACTTGATATTGACTGTTGTCTCCGAGTCATCTATAAGTTATTGTATTAGTTTATACTTGCTTACTGTGTCGTAGCTGCTTGCTTTGTTTTGTTTTGGTATACCCCTATGGGTTGCTTGAGTGAGCTAGCTTGATTGTTTTCACCTTTGGAGCTCTGGTGTTCTGTCCCCAGCTGGCTAGAGCTGTTTTCAGGTTTATCAGTCTAGGAGTCCATTCTGCTTTCTTGTAGTTTAGCTCAGGTTTCCAGGTAGCTGACGATCAAGTGTGTGGTACAGGCTCTGTCCTACAGTCTTAGAGGGGTAGGGGTGATTGGCGTATATACCAGTATCTGATTGAAGCAGGAGGTCATGCTCTGAAAAAGGCAGTGGGCTGAGAACCAACCCCCAAGTGTCTCTGAAGAAAACCATGGGCACACAAAGTTTTTGGTTGTAAGGACTAGGAGCTACTTGTTTTTGACTGATGGCATCAAGGTTTTCCACAGATGTAGGCAATTTGATTACTGGGTGTTCCATTTGGTGAGATCCACGTGTATAGTCATCATTTTTGTTGTTGAAAAAATTTATTTGCAATGAACAGATCATTGGTCTTGCAAAATTCTATCATATGATCACCAGCTTCATTTGTATTAACAAGGCTGTATTTTCCAACTACCGATTCTTCTTTGTTTTCAACTTTAGCATTCCAATCACCAGTGATTATCAATGCATCTTGATTGCATGTTTGATCAATTTCAGATTGTAGAAGTTGGTAAAAATTTTCAGTTTCTTCATCTTTGGCCTTAGTGGTTGGTGGGTAAATATGAAGAATGGTCCTATTAACTGGTCTTCCTTATAGGCATGTGGATACTATAATATCACTGACAGCATTGTACTTCAGGATAGATCTTGAAATGCCTTTTGATGATGAATGACATGCCATTCCTCTTTAATTTGTCATTTCCAGTGTAGTAGACCACGTGATTGTCTGATTCAAAATGGCCTATACCAATCCATTTCAGCTAACTAATGCCTAGAATATCAACATCTATGCATTCCATTTTATTTTTGACAATTTCCAATTTTCCTAGATTCATACTTCATACATTCCATGTTCTGATTACTAATGGATGTTTGCAGCTGTTTCATTTCATTTTGAGTCATGCCACGTCAGCAAATGGAGGTACTGAAAGCTTGCCATTCTCTTCATTAAGATCGACTCGACTTTGAGGAGGCAGCTCCTCCCCAGTCATCTTTTGAGTGCCTTCCAACCTGAGGTGCTCATCTGCCGGCACTATATCAGACAATGTTCTGCTGCTATTCGTAAGGTTTTCACAAGCTAATTTTTTTCAGAAGTAGAATGTCAGGTTCTTTTCTCTAGTCTGTCTTAGTCTGCAAGCTTGGCTGAAACTTGTTTGCCATGGGTGACTGTCTTAGTCATCTAGTGCTAAAAAAAAAAAAGTGCTACTATGATAGAAATACCACAAGTGGGTGGCTTTAACAAAGAGAAGTTTATTCTCTCACAGTCTAGTAGGCTAGAAGTCTGAATGCAGGGTGCCAGATCCAGAGGAAAGCTTTCTCTCTCTGTTGGCTCTTTTGGTCTTTGTCATCATCCATCCCTCGATCTGGGAGCATCTCAGGAGAGGAACGTCAGGTCCAAAGAATGTGGCGTGTTCCCAGCATTGCTATCTTGGTGGTATTAGGTAACTCATGTCTCTCTGCTTGCTTCTTTTTTATATCTCAAAAGAGATTGGCTTAAGACACTATCTTATCTTGTAGATCTCATCAATATAACCACTGCTAATCCATCTTATTACATCATGTTGTTGTTGTTGTTGTTGTTAGGTGCCGTCGAGTCAGTTCCGGCTCATAGCAACCCTATGCACAAAAGAACCAAGCACTGCCCGGTCCTGCGCCATCCATACAATCCTTGTTATGCTTGAGTTCATTGTTGCAGCCACTGTGTCAATCCACCTCGTTGAGGGTCTTCCTCTTTTCCGCTGACCCTGTACTCTGCCAAGCATGATGTCCTTCTGCAGGGACTGATCCTTCCTGACGACATGTCCAAAGTATGTAAGACGCAGTCTCACCGTCCTTGCCTCTAAGGAGCATTCTGGCTGCGCTTCCTCCAAGACAGATTTGTTCGTTCTTTTGGCAGTCCATGGTATATTCAATATTCATCACCAACACCACAATTCAAAGGCCTCAACTCTTCTTTGGTCTTCCTTATTCATTGTTCAGCTTTCACATGCATATGATGTGATTGAAAATACCATGGCTTGGGTCAGGCGCACATTAGTCTTCAGGGTGACGTCTTTGCTCTTCAATACTTTGAAGAGGTCCTTTGCAGCAGATTTACCCAATGCAATGTGTCTTTTGATTTCTTGACTGCTGCTTCCATGGCTGTTGATTGTGGATCCAAGTAAAATGAAATCCTTGACAACTTCAATCTTTTCTCTGTTTATCATGATGTTGCTCATTGGTCCAGTTGTGAGGATTTTGGTTTTCTTTATGTTGAGGTGTAATGCATACTGAAGGCTTTGGTCTTTGATCTTCATTAGGAAGTGCTCCAAGTCTTCTTCACTTTCAGCAAGCAAGGTTGTGTCATCTGCATAACGCAGGTTGTTAATGAGTCTTCCTCCAATCCTGATACCCCATTCTGCTTCATACAGTCCAGCTTCTCGGGTGATCTTTTCATCATACAGATTAAATAAATATGGTAACAGGATACAACCCTGACGCACACCTTTCCTGACCTTAAACCAATCAGTATCCCCTTTTTCTGTCCAAATAACTGCCTCTTGATCTATGCAAAGGTTCCTCATGAGCACAATTAAGTGTTCAGGAATTCCTATTCTTCCCAGTGTTATCCATAGTTTGTTATGATCCACACAGTCGAATGCCTTTGCATAGCCAATAAAACACGGGTAAACATCCTTCTGGTATTCTCTGTTTTCAGGCAGGATCCATCTGATATCAGCAATGATATCCCTGGTTCCACGTCCTCTTCTGAAACCAGCCTGAATTTCTGGCAGTTCCCTGTCTATATACTGCTGCAGCTGTTTTGGAATGACCTATAGCAAAATTTTGCTTGCGTGTGATATTAATGATATTGTTCTACAATTTCCACATTCGGTTGGATCACCTTTCTTGAAAATAGGCATAAATATGGATCTCTTCCAGTCAGTTGGCCAAGAAGCTGTCTTCCATATTTCTTGGCATAGACAAGTGAGAATCTCCAGCACCGCATTTGTTTGTTGAAACATCTTAATTGATATTCCATCAATTCCTGGAGTCTTGTTTTTTGCCAATGCCTTCAGAGCAGCTTGGACTTCTACCTTTGGTACCATCAGTTCCGGATCACATACCACCTCTTGAAATGGTTGAACATCAACTAATTCTTCTTGGTATAATGACTCTGTGTATTCCTTCCATCTTCTTTTGATATTTCCTGTGTTGTCTAATATTTTCCCCATAGAGTCCTTCACTATTGCAACTCGAGGCTTGAATTTTTTCTTCAGTTCTTTCAGCTTGAGAAATGCCAAGCCTGTTCTTCCCTTTTGGTTTTCCACCTCCAGCTCTTTGCACATGTCATTATAATACTTTGTCTTCTCGAGGCGCCCTTTGAAATCTTCTGTTCAGTTCTTTTACTTCATCAATTCTTCCTTTTACTTTAGCTGCTCGACGTTCGAGAGCAAGTTTCAGGGTCTCCTCTGACATCCATCTTGGTCTTTTCTTTCTTTTCCGTCTTTTCAATGACCTCTTGCTTTCTTCATGGATGATGTCCTTGATGTCACTCCAGAACTAGTCTGGTCTTCAGTCACTAGTGTTCAGTGCATCAAATCTATTCTTTAGATGGTCTCTAAATTCAGGTGGGATATACTCAAGGTCATATTTTGGCTCTCATGAACTTGCTCTGATTGTCTTCAGTTTCAGCTTGAACTTGCATATGAGCAATTGATGGTCTGTTCCACAGTTGGCCCCTGGCCTTGTTCTGACTGATGATATTGAGCTTTTCCATCATCTCTTTCCACAGATGTAGTCAATTTAATTCCTGTGTGTTGCATCTGGTGAGGTCCATGTGTATAGTTGCTGTTTATGTTGGTGAAAGAAGGTATTTGCGATGAAGAAGTCGTTGGTCTTGCAAAATTCTATCATTGTTTTTATCTATCTAGATAGGTAGATACACTATAATGATTTTTTAAAATATGTATAGACCTTGGAAACTCTATGGGCAGTTCTACCCTGTCCTGTAGGGTTGCTATGAGTCTGACCTTACATAAAATATGCTAGTTTCATTTATGACTTCTAATATTTTGGATAAAACTTTTTTACTTTTATATGCACACAATCATCTGAAAATACTACACATTTTTTTTTCTTCCTTCTTTACACCTCATACTTCTAGGTAAAATTTCTGGGACTTGTACCATAATATTGAATAGAAGCATTGATAACAAATATCTTTGCCTTTTTCAAGGCAGGAAGGGCAAGTTTTCAGTATTTTACTATTAAGGGTAATGTTTGCTGTAGGATTTTTATAGATCCACTTTATTAAATTAAGAAAGTTCTCTATCACATCTAATTTTCTATGAATATTTTTACAAATGAGTATTGAATAATATTAAAAGCTTTTCCTGCATCTATAAATATATGTTTCTTTTCCCCCTTTTATTCTGCTAAGGTGGAAAAATGCTAAATTAAATGTGCATTCCTGAAATAAATTCCCCTGGTTATGGGGAAATTCTACCTTGTCCTATAAGGTCGCTATAAGTTGGAATCAACTCCATGGCAATGAGTTTGGTTTGGTTATGATGTATTATCTTTCATATTTCACAGAATTTGATTTGCTTTTTATTTAGGATGCGATGTTGTTAAAATTTTCTCCATCCATATCATAAGAGAGATTGGCCAAATAAATGGCCTTTCATCTAATATTCTTGTCTAGTCCTCCTGTCTTCTAATAAATATCACAGAATGTTACAATCCTCACTGCCAAGACTGCCAAATACATTCACTTATTCATTTAAAAAATCTTTTTTGAGAACTTACTAGGTGTGAGTCACTGAAATAAGCACTGCATACTTAGTGACATATTTACACCACACGGCAATGGTGTGGGGTAAGTATTATTAGTATCAGCATTTTGTAAAAAGTGGAAAAAAATAAGCAAACTATCCCAAGACCACTCATTTCATAAATGGTGGAGCCAGCTTTGAAAGAACACTACCTAGCTCAATGCCTGGGACAAGTAAGTATAATATAATGTAAACACAGCAGGAAGAAAGGATAAAAAATGATGCTAAAATTATTAATAATTTTTTAAAACCTAACCAGTTGCCATCGAATCAATTCCTCTCATCATTTTCAAAATAAAAGAGGCAAAACGCTCACAATTATATTGTAAGCAATATTTCACAACTAGCCCAAAATACACGCACATAAACAATGGCTAAGTTTACCCGAATTGCTGTTTTTGTTTATATAATATCATTTCTAGTCCTTGAAAATCCATGATCTATTATCTGATGTTTATATTAATGCCTTGATAGTTCACACTCAAATTGACTAAGCTACTTATTGTAACAAAATATTATAGTGCAGAAGGAATTCAACAAGTTCATCTTTCAGATACCTCTTGGGTGCTTCTAATTTTATACTTCTGTTATATTTATGTCCTCACCTTGTTTCACTAGTTTTTTGTTTTTCATTTCATTTTTGAGGATTTTGCGTTTATAGCACTAAACAGTATTTGCCTCCCTTAAAGTTGTTGTTGTTAGCTGCCATGGAGTCAGACTCAACTCCATGCACACTGGAATTGGACCACTGTGATCCATAGGATTTCCATTGACCGATTTTTTGGAAACAGATCTCCAAATTTTCTAGTCTGTCTTAGTCTGGAAGCTCCACTGAAACTGGTTCAGCATCATAGCAACACGCAAGCCTCCACTTACAGATGGGTGGTGGCTGTGTTTCAGGTGCATTGGTGCTGGCAATTTAACCTGGTCTTTTTTTTTTTTTTTTCCTGCATTGAAGATGAAAATTCTGCCACTGAACTATCACTGTCTCTTCACTTAAAGTAGTTCCCTTTAAAATATACGTTGTTGTTAGTTTCTGTAGAGTCAACCCCAACTCATGGCTACCTTATGTGCAACAGAACAAAACGTTGCCTGGTCTTGCCCCATCTTCATGTTGGTGTCCACTGTTGTGACCACTGTATATTTTAAGTGCCTTCCAGCCTAGGGTTTCATCTTTCAGCGCTCTGCTAATATTCTGTTGTGATCCATAGATTTTCGTTGCCTAATTTAAAACATCTATCTCCTAAAAAAGAGATTTGTTGAGTTGTTGTTAAGTGCCATCAAGCTGGTTCCCAATCATAGCGACCCTCTGTACAATAGAATGAAACACTGTCCAATCCTACACCATCCTCACAATCATTATGCTTAAGCCCATTGTTGCAGACACTGTGTCATTCCATCTCGGTGAGGGTCTTCCTGCTTTTTGTTTACACTCTTCCAAGCATGATGTTCTTCTCCAGGGACTCATCCCTCCTGATAATATGTCTAAAGTATGTGAGACAGTCTCACCACCCTTGCTTCTAATGAGCATCCTCGCTGCACTTCACTCAAGACAGATTTGTTCCTTCTTTTTGGACTCAATGCTATATTCAGTATCTTTGTCAACACCACAATTCAAAGGCATCTATTCTTCCTCAGCCTTCCTTATTCACTGGCCAGCTTTTCCATGCACACGAGGCAATTGAAAACACCATGCCTTGAGTAAGGAGCACCTTGGCCTTCAAGGTGACATCTTTGCTTTTCAAGACTTTAAAGCAGTCTTTTGCAGCAGATTTGCCCAGTACAATGAGCCTTATGATTTCTTGACTGCTACTTCCATGGGTCTCCCAAGTGTCTGTCAATTTGTCTTCTGAAATTGATCAGACATGCAATCAGGATGCATTGATAATTCCTGGTGAATGGAATGTGAAAGTTGGAAACAAAGAAGAAGGACTGGTAGCTGGAAAAGATGGTCTTGGTGATAGAAACAATGCCAGAGACCACATGATAGAATTTTGCAAGACCAATGACTTCATTGCAAAAACCTTTTTTTACCAACATAAACGGCAACTATATACATGTACCTTGCCAGAAGAAACACACAAGAATGAAATCGACTACATCTGTGGAAAGAGACTATGGAAAAGCTCAATATCATCAGTCAGAACAAGATGAGGAGCTGACTGTGGAACAGACCATGAATTGCTCGTATTTAAGTTCAAGTTGAAACTGAAGAAAATTAGAACAAGTCCATGAGGGCCAAAGTACGACCTTGAATTTAGAAACCATCTCGAGAATAGATTGGATGTGCTGAACACTAATGACCAAAGACCAAATGAGTTGTGGAATGACTTCAGGGACATCATATGTGAAGAAAGCAAGAGGTCATTAAAAAGACAGGAAAGAAAGAAAAGACCAAAATGGATGTCAGAAAAGACTCTGAATCTTGCTCCTGACCATTGAGCAGATGAAGAAAAGGAAGAAATGATAAAGTAAAAGAACTGAAGAGAAGACTTCAAAGGGCAGCTCAAGAGGACAAATTAAAGTATTATAATGACATGTTCAAAGAGCTGTAGATAGAAAACCAAAAGAGATAAATGCGTTCTGCATTTCTCAAGCTGAAAGAAATGAAGTAAAAATTCAAGCCTCGAGTTCCAATAGTGAAGTATCCTATGGGAAAAACATTAAATGATGCAGGAAGCATCAAAAGAAGACAGAAGGAATACAAAGAGTCATTTTACCAAAAAGAATTGGTGGACGTTCGACTATTTCAAGAGGTAACACTTGATCAGGAAGCATTTGAAGGAAGAAGTCCAAGCTGCACTGAGAGCATTAGCAAAAACAAGGCTCCAGGAACGGACAGAACACCAATTGAAATGTTTCAACAAATGGGTACAGTTCTGGAATTGCTCACTTATCTATGCCAAGAAATTTGGAAGATAGCTACCTGGCCAACCAACTGGAGAAGATCCATATTTATGCCTATTCCCAAGAATGGTTATCCAACCAAATGTGGAAATTATCAAACAATATCATTAATATCACATGCAAGTAAAGTTTTGTTGAAGATCATTCAAAAGTGGCTGCAGCAGTATATTGACAGGGAACTGCCAGAAATTCAGGCCAGTTTCAGAAGAGGATGTGGAACCAGGGATATCATTGCTGATGTCAGGTGGATCCTGGCTGAAAGCAGAGAATACCAGAAGGATGTTTACCTGTGTTTTATTGACTATGCAAAGGCATTTGACTATGTGGATCATAACAAATTATGGATAACATTGCGAAGAATGGGAATTCCAGAACACCTAATTGTGCTCATGAGGAACCTTTACATAGATCAAGAGGCAGTTGTTCCAACAGAATGAGGAGATACTGCATGGCTTAAAGTCAGGAAAGGTGTGCATCAGGGTTGTATTCTTTCACCATACCTATTCAATCTGTATGCTGAGGAAATAATACGAGAAGCTGGACTATATGAAGAAGAATGGGGCATCAGGATTGGAGGAAGACTCATTAAGAACCTGCATTACGCAGATGACGCAACTTTGTTTGCTGAAGGTGAAGAGGACATGAAGCATTTACTAAAGAAGATCAAAGACCATAACCTTCAGTATGGATAGACTTCATCATAAAGGAAACAAAAATCCTCACAACTGGACCAATAAGCGACATCATGATAAACAGGGAAAAGATTGAAGCTGTTAAGGATTTCATTTTATTTGGATCCACAATCAACGCCCATGGAAGCAGCAGTCAGAAAATCAAGACATTGCACTCTTTAAAGTGTTGAAAAACAAAGATGTCACCTGGAAGACTAAAATGCACCTCACCCAAGCCACGGTATTTTCAATTGCATCATATGCATGTGAAAGCTGGACAATGATTAAGGAAGACTAAAGAGGAATTGATGTCTTCGAATTGTGGTGTTGGCGAAGAACATTGAATATATCATGGACTGCCAAAAGAAAGAATAAATCTGTCTTGGAAGAAGTAAAATCAGAATGCTGCTTGGAAGCAAGGATGGCAAGACTGTGTCTCACATACTCTGTACACGTTATCAGGAGGGATCATTCCCTGGAGAAGTACATCATGGGTCAGTGAAAAAGAGGAAGACCCTCAATGAAATGGATTGACACAGTGAATGCAATAATGGGTTCAAGCATAGCAACAATTGTGAGGATGGCACAGGACTGGGCAGTGTTTCGTTCTGTTGTAGACAGGGTAACTACAAGTCACACTACCATGCGTGTTGATTGTAGAGCCAAGTAAAATGACAACTTCAATCTTTTCTCTGTTTAATATAAATTTGCTTATTTGTCCAGTTGTGAGGATTTTTTGTTTTCTTTATGTTGAGGTATAATCCATACTGAAGGCTGTTTTTTTTTTTATTTTCATCAGTAAATGGGTCAAGTCATCTTCAATTTCAGCAAGCAAGGTTGTCGCATCTTCATATTGCAGGACGTTAATTGTTAGTCAGTCTTCCTCCAATCCTGAATCCCGTTCTTCTTCATACAGTCCAGCTTCTCAGATTATCTGCTCAACAAACAGACTGAATAAATATGATAAAAGGATAAAACTCTGACACACAGCTTCCCTGACTTTAAACCACACAGTACTTCCGTGTTCTGTTCAAAGGCTGCCTCTTGATCTACGTACAGGTTCCTCATGAGCACAATTAAGTGTTCTGAAATTCCCATTCTTTACAATGTGATCCATAATTTGTTACAGTCCACACAGTGGAATGCCTTTGCATAGTCAATAAAACACCAATAAACATCTTTCTGGTATTTTCTGCTTTCATCCAGGATCCCCCTGACATCATCTGTGATATCCCTGGTTCCATGTCCTTTTCTGAATCTGGCTTGAATTTCTGACGGTTCTTTGTTGACATACAGTTGCAGCTTCTTTTGAATGATCTTCAGTAAAATTTTACTTGTTTCTGTCAGTTCGTCGTACTGTGGGGTCTTGTGCGTTGCTTTGATGCTGGAAGCTATGCCACAGGTATTTACATACCAGCAGGGTCACCAATGGCAGACAGGTTTCAGCCGAGCTTCCAGACTAATACAGACTATGAAGAAGCACAAGCGGCCTGTTTCTGAAAAGAATTAGCCAGTGAAAACCTTATGAATAGCAGCAGAACACTGTCTAATATAGTACTGGAAGATGAGCCCCTCAGGTTGGAAGGCATTCAAAATAAGACTGGGGGAGAGCAACTTCCTGGAAGTAGAGTCGACCTTAATGACATAGATGAAGTCAAACTTTCAGGACCTCCATTTGCTGATGTGGCACAACTCAAAACAGCTGGAAATATCCATTAATAATCAGAACACAGAATGTGCAAATTAGGAATCTAGGAAAACAGGAAATCGTCAAAAATGAAATGGAGCACATAAACATTGGTATCATAGGCATTAGTGAGCTGAAATGGACTGGTATTGGCCATTTTGAATCAGACAATTATATGGTCTACTGTGCCAATGACACCTTAAAGAGAAATGGCATTACATTCATCATCAAAAAGAACATTTCAAGATCTATCCCAAAGTACAATGCTGTCAGTGATAAGATAATATCCATATGTCTATAATGAAGACCAGTTAATGTGACTATTATTCAAATATACTCACCAATCACTAAGGCCAAAGATGAAGAATTTGAAGATTTTACCAACTTCTACAGTCTGAAATTGATCAAACATGCAATCACGATGCATTGACAATTACTGGTGATTGGAATTCAAAAGTTAGAAACAAAGAAGGATCGGTACTTGGAAAATATGGCCTTGATGAAGAGAAAGGATGCTGGAGATCACATGGTAGAATTTCCCAAGACCAATAACTTCTTCATTGCAAATACCTTTTTTTTTTTAAATTGTACTTTAGATAACGGTTTACAGAACAAACTAGTTTCTCATTAAACAGTTAGTACACATATTGTTTTATGACATTGGTTAACAATCCCACAACATGTCAACACTCTCCCATCTCAACCTTGGGTTCCCTATTACCAGCTTTCCTGTCTCCTCCTGCCTTCTAGTCCTTGCATCTGGGCTGTTGTGCCCCTTTAGTCTCATTTTGCTTTATGGGCCTATCTAATCTTTGGCTGAAGGGTGAAACTCAGGAGGGACTTCATTACTGAGCTAAAGCGGTATCCAGGGGCCGTACTCTCGGGGTTTCTCCAGTCTCTGTCAGATCAGAACTTCTGGCATTTTTTTTAGTTAAAATTTTGTTCTACACTTTTTCTCAGCTCTGTCCAGGACCCTCTGTTGTGATCCCTGTCAGAGCAGTCAGTGGTGGTAGCCAGGCACCATCTAGTTGTACTGGACTCAGTCTGGTGAAGGCCATAGTAGATGTGGTCCATTATTCCTTTGGACTCATCTTTTCCTTCTATCTTTAGTTGTCTTCATTCTCCCTTGCTCCCGAAGAAACAAGATCAATGGAGTATCTTAGATGGTTGCTCACAGGTTTTTAAGACCCCAGACGCTACTCACCAAAGTAGAATGTAGAACATTTTCTTTATAAACTATGATATGCCAATTGAGGTAGATGTTCCCAGAGACCATGGTCCCCACAGCCCTCAGCACAGCAATTCAGTCCCTCAGGGAGTATGGATGTGTCTATGGAGTTTCCATGACCTTGCCTTCTACAAATTGTGCTGTTTTCCCCAGTATTGCATACTGTCTTACCCTTCACCAAAGTTACCACATATCTGTTGTCTATATAGTGTTTTTCCAGTCCCACCTCTCCACTCCCTCAACACCATCAAAGATTGTTTCTTTTCTGCGTAAACATTTTCATGAGTTTTATGGTAGCAGTCTCATACAATATTTGTCCTTTTTTGATTGACTTATTACATTCAACATAAAGCCCTCCAGATTCATCCATGTTATGAGATGCTTCACAGATTCATCATTGTTCCTTATCATTGTGTAATACTCCATTGTGTGTATGTACCACAGTTTGTTTATCCATTCATCTGTCGATGGGCATCTAGGTTGTTTCCATTTTTTGCTATTGTGAACAATGCTGCAATGAACATACATGAGTGTGCATATGTCTATTCCTGTGACGACTCTTATTTCTCTAGTATATATTCCTAAAAGTAGGATTGCTGGATTATATGGTATTTCTATTTCCAGCTTTCTAAGAAGTGCCATATTGCTTTCCAACATGGTTGTATCATTTTGCATTCCCACCGGCAGTACATAAGAGTTCCGATCTCTCCACAGCCTCTCCAACATTTGTTATTTCCTGTTTCTTTGATTCATGCCATTAATGGTGGGGTAAGATGATGTCTCATTGTGGCTTTGATTTGCATTTCTCTAATGGCTTTTTTTTTGAGCATTTCCTCATGTGTTTATTGGCCACCTGAATGTCTTCTTTGGTGAAGTGTCTGTTCATTTCCTTTGCCCATTTTTTAATTTGATTATTTCTTGTTTTGTTGTAGAGGTGTTGGATTTTCTTGAGAGTTTTAGAGATTAGATCTTGTCAGATTTTTAATAGGCAATTTTTTTTCCCCAGTCTGTAGCTTCTTTTTTCACTCTTTTGATGAAGTCTTTTGATGAGCATAGTGTTTGATTTTTAAAAGATCTAGCTTACCTTCTGGGTGTTGTTTGTTATGGTTTGTACCCTGTTAATGCTGTGTGTTAGAGCCTCTAGCATTGATCCTATTTTTTCTTCTGTCAACTTTATACTTTTGGGCTTTATATTTAGGTCTTTGATCCATTTTGAATTAATTTTAATATGGTGTGAGGTATGGATTCTGTTTCATTTTTTTTGCACATGGACATCCAGTTTTGCCAGTACCAGTTGTTTAAAAGACTGTCTTTTCATTGTATGATGGACTTCGGGCCTTTGTTGAAGATCAGGTGACCATAGGTGGATGGATTTACTTCTGGGTTCTCAATTCTGTTCCATTGGTCAGTGTAAATCTGTCATTGTACCAGTACCATGCTGTTTTGACTACCATAGCTGTATAGTAGGTTCTGAGGTCACGTATTGCAAGTCCTGTTACTTTACTCTTCTTCAGTAGAGCTTTACTTATCTGGGGCATCTTCCCTTTCTACATAAAGTTAATGATTAGTTTTTCCATCTCTTTAAAGGAAGTGTTTGGTTTTTGGATCGGGATTGCATTGTATTTGTAAATAACTTTGGGCAGAATTGTCATTTTCACAACATTGAGTCTACCTATCCATGAGCATGGTATGTTTTCCCATTTATGTAGATCTCTTTTAATTTATTACAGTAGTGTTTCATAGTTCTCTTTGTATAGGACTTTTACATTCCTGATTAGATTTACTCCTAAGTATTTTATTTTTTTAGGGGCTATTTTTTTTTTTATTATAAATGCTATTTTTTTCCTGATTTCCTTTTCATTGTTCTCTTTGTTGGTGTATAGGAAACCAACTGATTTTTTGTACATTTATTGCAAATACCTTTTTCACCAACATAAACGGTGTTTAAGAAAAGATTTAGTGAATTCTAATTAAAATTATATCAGGAGTTATTCTACTGAGAAGTAACTATTTTCCAAAATCTATATATGTAAACAACATTTATTTTTAATAATTGTCAAAACCACACAAGACCCTAGAATTAAGTTTTCTGAAGTTGGGAATTGTGAAATTGTTTCTGTCAAGATGATAATTTTCCAAATCTTTTTGCCTTTGTATATTAGCAATTTGAAAATCAAAACAATTCTAACATCTTAAGGGCAACAGAGTTAAGTGCTTCCCACACATTCAGTCAATATCTTTTACTAAATAACAAATTTACCAGCAGATGTATAGGTTCTGTGTATATGTTAATTTAGCTTGCTGTACATCTTTTCTACTGTTTCATCAACTAAGCATAATTCATGTGGGAAAAAAATTAAAAGCTGGTGTTTATTTTGCCCCTTGAAATTCAGTCAAAAAATATTTACAGTTTGGAGTTCTCTTGTACCAATATCTCTGTGGTTTAGTTCTGACAAACCATGGTTAGAAACTTGGTTCCTACACTTACTATCTGTGAGACTCTGGGCACTTTCTTTTTTATGCTAAGAATTGTTCTCATTATGTTGTCGTTGTTGTTTATTGGGTGCTGTCGAGTTGGTTCTGACTTATATCATACCCTATGTACCACTGAATGAAACACTGCCCAGTCCTGCTCCATCCTTACAATCATTGTTATGCTTGAGCCCATTGTTGCAGCCACTGTGTCAATCCATCTTGTTGAGGGTTTTCCTCTTTTCCGCTGACCCTGTACGTTCTCATTATAAAACGTGATTAATAATACCTTCCCGGGTATTATTAGGAAAGATTGGCGTAGGGAATAAATGAGATGAAGTGCTCCTGATGCTCCCCAGTTCTTAAGAGGTGTTGTTGCCACCCTCACAGAGGGGTTAGGTCGTGTTGTGTAGAGGTTAAATCTCAACCTGGGGTCACATTGCCTAGATTTGTACCTATTCCCACATTTCCTGGCTAGATGACCTTGGGCAAGCCAGTTAATCTCCCAGTGCCTGAGTTTCCTCTTCTTTAAAAAATAAAGATAATAATATTGCATGTCTCATGGTGGATGTTTTGATATTTAAACAAAATAATGTATGCCTGTTGTGGTTGGTAGGTGCCATCAAGTTGGTTCCTACTCATAGTGACCCTATGTAAAACAGAACAAAACACTGTCCCTCCCTGTGCCATTCTCATGACTGTTGTTATTCTTGAGCCCATTTTTGCAGCTACTGTGTAAATTCATCTTGTTGAAGGTCTTCCTTTTTTCTGATGACCCTCTACTCTACCAAACACGATGTCCTTCTCCAGGAACTGATATCTTTTGACAATATGTCCAAACTATGTGAGACATTATAGTCTCACCATTCTTGCTTCTAAGGAGCATTCTGGCTGTACTTCTTCCAAGACAGGTTTGTTAATTCTTTTGGCAGTCCATAGTGTATTCAATTTTCTTTGCTAACACCATATTTCAAAGGCGTCAATTCTTCTTCGGTCTTCCTAGTTCAGTACCCAGGTTTTGCATGCATCTGAGGCAATTGAAAACACCATGGCTTGGGACAGGTGCACCTTATTCTTCAAGGTGGCAGCTTTACTTTTCAACACTCTAAAGAGGTCTTTTGCAGCAGATTTGCCCAGTGCAATGCATCTTTTGATTTTTCAACTACTGCTTCCATGGGTGTTGATTGTAGATCCGGGTAAAATGAAATCTTTGGCAACTTCAATCTTTTCCCCATTTATTATGAATTTGCTTATTGGTCCAGTTGTGAGGATTTTGTCTTTTTTATGTTGAGGCGTAATCCATACTGAAGGTTGTGGTCTTTGATCTGCTTCAGTAAGTGTTTCAAGTCCTCTTTTAGTAATGAAGGTTGTGTCATCTGTATATTGCAGGTTGTTAATGAGTGTTCTTCCAATCCTGATGCCCCATTCTTCTTTATATAGTCCATGTTCTCAGGTTATTTTCTCAGCATACAGATTGAATAAGTATGGTGAAAGGATACAACCCTAACACACACTTTTCCTGACTTTACACAGTATCCCCTTGTTCTGTTTGAACAATTGCATCTTGAAAATCAGTAAAGAAAGGTAAGCATAGCACATTAAAAAAAAAAATCCCATTTTCCTCTCTTATTTATTTCCTCTCTTCTCAAGGTTTAAAGAGGGAAATGAGCAAACTGCAATGATTTATTTACCCATGATAATGACCATGAAAAAAAATTGAAGACATTAGTCTTTGAATTAATTACATTCTTACTTATACTTTTTTATCTGAGCAAAATTAATCTAAAATATATTAAAATGCAAAAAAATTCTAAAGATATATGTATTAAGAGAAAGAAAGGTCAATAAAGGCATTTCTGTGTTATCTGCTATTGAATATTTGCTAGGCATTTTGTTACTGTTTAACTAAAGGTAATTGAAATAACTTTTGAAACAATGCATTCATTCTAATGAAAGTAAACACCCACTAAGTAAAGTTGGAAATGTTGAGTGTTGTCTCATGTTTCAATTTCTCAAAAGCATAACACATAATTTTATATGTATAATACATAAAATAGAAATATAATTTTCAAATAGCATATTACAAGAGATTATATGTGTCAGAGTGTGAGTGCAACACTGACAACTACATATAGATAGAATTTCCCAAACAATGGTCAGTTTATACCTAAATAGAAAGTAGTAATACATGATAAAGCAAAATATAATCCCCAAAAGTTTGGCAGTTCCAATTCACCAGGAGCTCCTTGGAAACTCTGTGGGGCCATTCTACTCTGCCCTATAGGGTCTCTATGCGTTGAAATCTAATCAATGGCAATGAGTTTGGTTTTGGAGCCCTGGTGGCACAATGGTTGAGAGCTCAACTGCAAATCAAAAGGTCAGTAGTTCAAATCTACCAGCTGCTGCTTGGAAACTTTATGGGGCAGTTCTACTCTGTCCTATAGGATCACTATGAGTCAGAATCGACTCCACATCAACAATTTCCTAAAGTTTTGTGATGGTATAGTAAACTGACAGAATAAACCAAACAAACTGTCTTTACAGATAGTTCCAAATCTTCAGAATAGTGCCTTATCTTGGATGTACCTCTATATGTCTATAATGCAAAACAGAATTTACCAAAATGCATATTCTCCAAAACTGATTTCTTAGGAAAGTCCAAATCATTTTTAATAAAGGGCAGAGAGAAGAAGATAAGTTTAAAACATATCCAATTATATTATAGCTTACTATAATGATACCTTTACTTAGGCCCCTGTGGTATGATATGTGTTCAACGGATATTTTCTGTATCAATAAATAGTTTTAGAACACTTCGCCCATATTAGGTGTCATGTCTGTACTTTTTAAAATGGGAAACTAGTATAGTCTTCATTATTTTTTTTAATAATTTCTCTTCCTCTCAGTATGATACACATGAAATTACACATAAGTTTCTCCAGTGTATCCTAGCAGTTTCTGCTACGAAACACACTTTTGCCCTCAAAACAAGGAGTTTTTTATTTAACACTGAAACTCATTTACATTTTTGGCTTGTAAATACATGGGAGTTCTGTTTTCCATCCTAACTGCCAGGCTTTTTGATGTGTTAATTCAAATATTTTCTTTCACATTTTTTCCCAACAAAATGCAAAGCGTTTCCATGATTGCCTATGTGTGTTTCTTAGCTGTACAATATGAAGTTTTATATTTCCAGTGCTTTTAATTATTAAAGACACATTCTCCTGCATTCTGAGGATTCCTCCATACAAACACACATTCATGTTATCTATTGATGAAAAATGCATATCTTGTAAATAATTAATTTCAAGAGAATAAATAGCCAATACCTTTGACCATAAAATAACCTGTACCTTTACCTTAGTACCTTAGACAAAGTGTCTTCCTTTTCTTCTGTAAATTGTCAACCTTCAAAGACCGGTATACTAGATGTCCTCTCTCTTCTCTCTGGGTTAATGCCATCTTTCCTCAATGAAAATTTAGATCATCCCTAATACCACTAAGAGAAAATATAAGTATAAACAGTGACTATTCTTTTATCAGTTATTAACATAATGAGGAGTTCTGGAGTCATATAGTCTGGCTTCTCATCCCACTCCTTCTGGAATTTGACAAGCTGCTTCACCTCCTTATGCCTCAGTTCCTGTCCATAAAATGATGATGATAAGAGCATTGCTAGTTGTCATTGAATTGGCTCCAACTCACGATGACTTTATGTATAATATTACCAAATGTTGCCTAGTTCTATGCCATCTTCATGATTATTGGCATGTTTGAGTCCATTTTTGTGGCTATTGTGTCAATCCATCTCACTGAGGTTTCCCCTATTTTCCTTGGCTCTCTGCTTTACAAAACACAATGTTCTTTTCTAGTGACTGGTCTTTCCTGATGACATACCCAATGTAGGTAAGTTGAAGTCTCACCATTCTAACTTCTAAGGAGCATTCTGTTTGTATTTCTTCTAAGACTAGTTTGTTTGTAGTTTTGGCAGTGCAGGGCATATTCATTATTTTTCATCAATGCCATATTTTGAATATATCATTTCTTCTGTCTTTCAATGTTTGTGTGCAAATTAGCCTGTTGAAAAGACCATGGCTTGGGTCACGTGCACCTTAGTCATCAAGGTGACATCTTTGCTTTCTAAAGCTTTAAAAAAGGTCTTTTTGCAGCTGATTTTCCAATGCAATGTATTGTTTGACTTCTTGAATGCTAATTCCATGGACATTGATTGTTGATAACAGTAACTTCCCATAAATATTTATTCAGGGTCTTGTATGCACAATGGGATACAGCAATCAATGAAAGAGATACAGCAAATTTTATTCTGCTCACTGAAATGAGTCCCTTTCCCAACACTGTTGAATTCATGAGTGGCCATGTGACATACTTTGCCCAATGAAATTTGAGAGGACATGGCATGTGTCCCTTCTTGGTAGAAGATCAAGCACCAGTAGGCAATTCACCACACTTGTTTTCCTCGTTTCTGTCATCATGGAAGAAGTTTTGAGATGAAGTCTCTGTCTGTCTGGAATCCATAGTGACTACATTGTGTAGAACACTCCTGTAGACCCATATTGGGCATATTATACAAGTAAATATAAACATTATTGTATTTAGCCAGAGATTCTGGATTGTTTGTTACTCCAAGATAACCTAGTCTTTTCTGACTATTAAAACAAAAATATCTGCATTTGAGGGGCATTCATTCTAATAGAGACACACAAGAGGAGTAAGTAAAGCATCTAGTGTAACAGAAGGTAATAAAGACTATGGAATTTTTAAAAAGTGGAGCATGTAAAAGGTAAGGAATATTAGTATTTAAGGGGAAGAGAAGTGGGAGGTACATAAGTAAAGCATCTAGTGTGACAGAAGGTAATAAAGACTATAGAATTAAAAAAAAAAAGTGGAGCATGTAAAAGGTAAGGTACCCATGTAAAAGGGGAAGAGAAGTGAGAGAAAGTAGATTGCAGAATTAACTAGGGAGGTCAACTAATTAATAAACATTGAGCACTTAGAAAAGCACCTGGCACATAGTAAGTGTATACAGAAATCATATATTTTTATATTTATGTTATCTAGATTTTATATAGCACATTCATTGATGATATAGTACTGATTTTGACCTTTTTCTTCTCATTCTCTTAAAATCTAAGGCCAAGGAGCGGGGCCAAGATAGCGGACTAGGTGGACGCTACCGCGGATCCCTCTTGCAACAATGACTCGGAAAAACAAGGGAATCGATCACATACATAACAATCTACGAACTGTGAACAACAAGCACAGACTTAGAGACGGAAAACGAACAAATACGGGCAGACAGCAACCGTTTTCAGAACCAGGAGCCAGCGTACCAGGCAGGTGACCTTCGGAGCCTGATCTGGGGCACAGCCCAGGGGGGCAGAAGGCACAGACAAGGGGCCCAGCCTTACCCCCCGAACTCATCCCGGGAGGAAGTCTAGCCGGTTGGCGCGGGTGGCGTAGTGGCGCAGCCGGAGGGAGAAGCACCTGGGAGGCAGTGACTGATCTGGGAGTGGGGAGAACAGCGTACCAGCTGGGGTGCTGTCCCACCAGGAGTTAGGCGAGAAGCCAACGGGGCGCGAGCGGGGGGGGGTCAACTATATTTCCCTAAAGTGACCCCGGGGCGGGGCCCACATGTTCGTGCGGGAGGACGCACACCCAGTCCACGCATGTGGCGCAGCACACCAGAGGGAGAAATCCCCGGAAGTGACTGTTCTCAAAGCGGGGAAAGCAGCATCCCAGACGGGGAGCCATTCCGCTGGGATCTGGGCGCGCCGCGCGGGAGGTGCGTGAGCGCGCGGTCCATTTTTATTACCCTGAATTGACCCAGGGGGCGGGCCCACCTGGTCGTGCGAGTGACGCCCACCCAGTTCGCACGAGAGGTGTGGCGCCCCGGAAGGAGAAGTCCCCGGGAGGAAGTGACTGGTTCTGGAATGGGGAAAGCAGTGTCCCAACCCGGAAGTCGTCCCGCTGGGATTTGGGCACGCGCACAGGCGGGGCGTGACCGCGGGGCCCAATTATAATCGCCTGAATAGACCCTCGGGGCGGGCCCGCCCGTTCGTGCGGGAAACGCCCACCCGGTGCCCGCGAGGGGTGCCGAGCACTGGAGGGAGAAGTCCCCGGGAGGAAGTGACTGGTATCCGAGCAAGGAAAGCAGCGTCCTAGCCGGAGACCTGTCCCGCCCGGATTTTGGCGAACGGGGGTAGAGCATGAACGCAGTGTTCAGCTCTATATTCTGTGGTGCTACACTCCTAGCTCTCAGATCCCTCCCGCACCCTCCCCAGGCGGCCCCATTAACATCCGAATACCCGGAGCCAGAGGGAGAATTCAGATAGGGATCTGACTGCATTTTTTTTTAGCCGACTACCTGGAAAATCTAGTTTCCCAGTGATGGCTCGGAGAGAGCAGTCCATATCAAACCACATAAAGAAACAGACCATGACAGCTTCTCCAACCCCCCAAACAAAAGAATCAAAATCTTTCCCAAATGAAGATACAATCCTGGAATTATCAGATACAGAATATAAAAAACTAATTTATAGAATGCTTAAAGATATCACAAATGAAATTAGGATAAATGCAGAAAAAGCCAAGGAACACACTGATAAAACTGTTGAAGAACTCTAAAAGATTATTCAAGAACATGGTGGAAAAATTAGTAAGTTGCAAGAATCCATAGAGAGACAGCATGTAGAAATCCAAAAGATTAACAATAAAATTACAGAATTTGGCAACGCAATAGAAAGTCAGAGGAGCAGACTCGAGCAATTAGAATGTAGACTGGGACTTCTGGAGGACCAGGGAAACAACACCAACATAGCTGAAAAAAAATCAGATAAAAGAATTAAAAAAAATGAAGAAACCCTAAGAATCATGTGGGACTCTATCAAGAAAGATAACTTGCGAGTGATTGGAGTCCCAGAACAGGGAGGGGGGACAGAAAACACAGAGAAAATAGTTGAAGAAATCCTGACACAAAACTTCCCTGACATCATGAAAGACGAAAGGATATCTATCCAAGATACTCATCGAACCCCATTTAAGATTGATCCAAAAAGAAAAACACCAAGACACATTATCATCAAACTTGCCAAAACCAAAGACAAACAGAAAATTTTAAAAGCAGCCAGGGAGAAAAGAAAGGTTTCCTTCAAAGGAGAATCAATAAGAATAAGTTCAGACTACTCAGCAGAAATCATGCAGGCAAGAAGGGAATGGGACGACGTATACAGAGCACTGAATGAGAAAAACTGCCAACCAAGGATCATATATCCAGCAAAACTCTCTCTGAAATATGAAGGAGAAATTAAGATATTTACAGATAAACACAAGTTTAGAGAATTTGCAAAAACTAAACCAAGACTGCAAGAAATGCTAAAGGAGATTGTTTGGCCGGATGACCAATAATATCAGGTAGCAGCACAATACAAGGTCACAAAACAGAACGTCCTGATATCAACGCAACTCAAATAGGGAAAGCACAAAAACAAACAAATTAAGACTAATTCTAAAAAATAAATAAATAAACAAAATAATACACATAACAGGAAATCATGGAAATCAATAGATAAGCGATCACAATAATCAAAAAGAGGGACTAAATATAGGAGGCATTGAACTGCCAGATGGAGAGTGATACAAGGCGATATAGAACGATACAAGTTAGGTTTTTACTTAGAAAAATAGGGGTAAATAAAAAGGTAACCACAAAAAGGAATATCAATTCCATAACTCAGGAAAAAAGCCAAGAAAAACGTAACGACTCAATAAACACAAAGTTAAACATTATGAAAATGAGGATCTCACAAGCTACTAAGAAAAACGCCTCAGCACAAAAAAGCATGTGGAAAAATGAAATGACCAACAACACACATGAAAAGGCATCAAAATGACAGCACTAAAAACTTATTTATCTATAATTACGCTGAATGTAAATGGACTAAATGCACCAATAAAGAGACAGAGAGTCACAGACTGGATAAAGAAACACGATCCATCTATATGCTACCTACAAGAGACACACCTTACACTTAGAGACACAAACAAACTAAAACTCAAAGGATGGAAAAAAATATAGCAAGCAAACAATAAGCAAAAAAGAAGAGGAGTAGCAATATTAATTTCTGACAAAATAGACTTTAGACTTAAATCCACCACAAAGGATAAAGAAGGACACTATATAATGATAAAAGGGACAATTGATCAGGAAGACATAACCATATTAAATATTTACGCACCTAATGACAGGGCTGCAAGATACATAAATCAAATTTTAACAGAATTGAAAAGTGAGATAGACACCTCCACATATATAGTAGGAGACTTCAACACACCACTTTCGGAGAAGGACAGGACATCCAGTAAGAAGCTCAAGAGAGACACGGAAGACCTACTTACAACAATCAACCAACTTGACCTCATTGACTTATACAGAACTCTCCACCCAACTGCTGCAAAGTATACTTTTTTTTTCTAGCGCACATGGAACATTTTCTAGAATAGACCACATATTAGGTCATAAAACGAATCCTTCCAGAATCCAAAACATCGAAATATTACAAAGCATCTTCTCAGACCACAAGGCAATGAAGCTAGAAATCAATAACAGAAAAACTAGGGAAAAGAAATCAAATACTTGGAAACTGAACAATACCCTCCTGAAAAAAGACTGGGTTATAGAAGACATCAAGGAGGGAATAAGGAAATTCTTAGAAAGCAACGAGAATGAAAATACTTCCTATCAAAACCTCTGGGACACAGCAAAAGCAGTTCTCAGAGGCCAATTTATATCGATAAATGCACACATACAAAAAGAAGAAAGAGCCAAAATCAGAGAACTGTCCCGACAACTTGAACAAATAGAAAGTGAGCAACAAAAGAACCCATCAGCCACCAGAAGAAAACAAATAATAAAAATTAGAGCTGAACTAAATGAATTAGAGAACAGAAAAACAATTGAAAGAATTAACAAAGCCAAAAGCTGGTTCTTTGAAAAAATTAACAAAATTGATAAACCACTGGCTAGACTGACTAAAGAAATACAGGAACGGAAACAAATAACCCGAATAAGAAACGAGAAGGACCACATCACAACAGAGCCAAATGAAATCAAAAGAATCATATCAGATTACTACAAAAAATTATACTCTAACAAATTTGAAAACCTAGAAGAAATGGATAAATTCTTGGAACAATACTACCTACCTAAACTAAGACATTCAGAAGTAGAACAACTAAATAGACCCATAACAAAAAAAGAGACTGAAACGGTAATCAAAAAACTTCCAACAAAAAAAAGTCCTGGCCTGGACGGCTTCACTGCAGACCTCTACCAAACCTTCAGAGAAGACTTAACACCATTACTATTGAAGGTATTTCAAAGTATAGAAAAAGACGGAATACTACCCAACTCATTCTATGAAGCTACCATCTCCCTGATACCAAAACCAGGTAAAGACATTACAAAAAAAGAAAATTTTAGACCTATATCCCTCATGAACATAGATGCAAAAATCCTCAACAAAATTCTAGCCAATAGAATCCAACAACACATCAAAAAAATAATACACCCTGATCAAGTGGGATTTATACCAGGTATGCAAGGCTGGTTTAATATCAGAAAAACCATTAATGTAATCCATCACATAAATAAAACAAAAGATAAAAACCACATGATCTTATCAATAGATGCAGAAAAGGCATTTGACAAAGTCCAACACCCATTTATGATAAAAACTCTAACCAAAACAGGAATTGAAGGAAAATTCCTCAACATAATAAAGGGCATCTATGCAAAGCCAACAGCCAATATCACTCTAAATGGAGAGAACCTGAAAGCATTTCCCTTGAGAACGGGAACCAGACAAGGATGCCCTTTATCACCGCTCTTATTCAACATCGTACTTGAAGTCCTAGCCAGGGCAATTAGTCTAGACAAAGAAATAAAGGGTATCCAGATTGGTAAGGAGGAAGTAAAGTTATCACTATTTGCAGATGACATGATCGTATACATGGAAAACCCTAAGGAATCCTCCAGAAAACTACTGAAACTAATAGAAGAGTTTGGAAGAGTCTCAGGATATAAAATAAACATACAAAAATCACTTGGATTCCTCTACATCAACAAAAAGAACACCGAAGAGGAAATCACCAAATCAATACCATTCACAGTAGCCCCCAAGAAGATAAAATACTTAGGAATAAATCTTACCAAGGATGTAAAAGACCTATACAAAGAAAACTATAAAACTCTGCTACAAGAAATTCAAAAGGACATACTTAAGTGGAAAAACATACCCTGCTCATGGATAGGAAGACTTAACATACTAAAAATGTCTATTCTACCAAAAGCCATTTATACATATAACGCACTTCCAATCCAAATACCAATGTCATACTTTAAGGGGATAGGGAAACAAATCACTAATTTCATATGGAAAGGAAAGAACCCCCGGATAAGCAAAACATTACTGAAAAAGAAGAAGAAAGTGGGAGGCCTCACCCTACCTGATTTCAGAACCTATTATATAGCTACAGTAGTCAAAACAGCCTGGTACTGGTACAACAACAGGCACATAGACCAATGGAACAGAATTGAGAATCCAGATATAAATCCATCCACGTATGAGCAGCTGATATTTGACAAAGGACCAGTGTCAGTCAATTGGGGAAATAATAGTCTTTTTAACAAATGGTGCTGGCATAACTGGATATCCATTTGCAAAAGAATGAAACAGGACCCATACCTCACACCATGCACAAAAACTACCTCCAAGTGGATCAAAGACCTAAACATAAAGACTAAAACGATAAAAATCATGGAAGAAAAAATAGGGACAACCCTAGGAGCCCTAATACAGGGCATAAACAGAATACAAAACATTACCAAAAATGATGAAGAGAAACCAGATAACTGGGAGCTCCTAAAAATCAAACACCTATGCTCATCTAAAGACTTCACCAAAAGAGTAAAAAGACCACCCACAGACTGGGAAAGAATATTCAGCTATGACATCTCAGACCAGTGCCTGATCTCTAAAATCTACATGATTCTGTCAAAACTCAACCACAAAAAGACAAACAACCCAATCAAGAAGTGGGCAAAGGATATGAACACACATTTCACTAAGGAAGATATTCAGGCAGCCAACAGATACATGAGAAAATGCTCTCGATCATTAGCCATTAGAGAAATGCAAATTAAAACTACGATGAGATTCCATCTCACACCAACTAGACTGGCATTAATTCAAAAAACACAAAATAATAAATGTTGGAGAGGCTGCGGAGAGATTGGAAGTGTCATACACTGCTGGTGGGATTGTAAAATGGTACAACCACTTTGGAAATCCATCTGGCGTTATCTTAAACAGTTAGAAATAGAACTACCATACAACCCAGAAATCCCACTCCTCGGAATATACCCTAAAGATACAAGAGCCTTCACACAAACAGATATATGCACACCCATGTTTATTGCAGCTCTGTTTACAATAGCAAAAAGCTGGAAGCAACCAAGATGTCCATCAACGGACGAATGGGTAAATAAATTGTGGTATATTCACACAATGGAATACTACGCATCGATAAAGAACAGTGACGCATCTCTGAAACATTTCATAACATGGAGGAATCTGGAAGGCATTATGCTGAGCGAAATAAGTCAGTTGCAAAAGGACAAATATTGTATAAGACCACTATTATAATATCTTGAGAAATAGAAAAAACTGAGAAGAACACATACTTATGTGGTTACAAAGGGGGGAGGGAGGGAGGGAGGGAGAGGGCTTTTTATTGATCAATCTGTAGATAAGAACTGCTTTGGGTGAAGGGAAAGACAATACTCAAAACAAGGAAGGTCAGCCTAATTGGACTGGATTAAAAGTAAAGAGGTTTCCGGGATAAAATGAAAGCTTCAAAGGTCAGCGAAGCAGGGGCTGGGGTCTGGGGAACTTGGTTTGAGGGGACTTCTAAGTCAATGGGCAAAACAATTCTATTATGAAAACACTCTGCATCCCACTTTGAATTGTGGCGCCTGGGGTCCTAAATGCCAACAAGCGGCCATCTAAAATACATTAATTGGTCTCAACCCACCTGGAGCAAAGGCAAAGGAAGAACACCAAGGTCACACGACAACTAAGAACCCAAGAGACAGAAAGGGCCACATGAACCAGAGACCTACATTATCCTGAGACCAGAAGAACTAGTTGGTGCCCGGCCACAATCGATGTCTGCCCTGTCAGGGAGCACAACAGACAACTTCTGAGGGAGCAGGAGACCAATGGGATACAGACCCCAAATTCTCACTAAAAGACCACACCTAATGGTATGATTGCGACTAGCGGAATCCCAGAGACAATGCTCCCCAGAACTTCTGATGGCACAGGACAGGAACCATCCCTGAAGACAAATCATCAGGCATGAAAAGGACTGGTCAGTGGGGGGGAGAGAGATGCTGATGAAGAGTGAGCTAATTAAATCAGGTGGACACGGGAGAGTGTGTAGGCAACTCTTGACTGGAGGGGGGATGGGAAGATAGAGAGAGAGGGAAGATAGCAAAATTGGCACGAAACGAGAGACTGTAAGGGCTGACTCAATAGGGGGAGAGCAAGTGGGAGAAGGGAGTAAGATGTATGTAAACCTACATGTGACAGAGTGATTGGAATGGTAAATGTTCACTTGAAGCTTAATAAAAAAAAAAAAAAAAATCTAAGGCCAAACCTCACATGTTATTTTAGAACTTAAGATGGATAACATGGCATTGCATTGTATTTCCGGAAAGCTCAGCCTTCCTTATATAGCTTCAAGGTACACAAATCTTATTAATATTAGGTCTTAAGGCATCAGGGCTACCATACCTGTGCTATGGGAAAAATTATTTTTCATACCAATGAGAAAATCCAGGCGCAGCATACTTGTTAATACATGCTACACATTTATCTGCTTCGCACGTACAGCCTGTAAGGAAACTTGGCATGTAGATGTTGCTATAACACACCTTTCCTCACCCAGCTGTCAGTTGGAATACTGCATGTGAAGGCAAAAACAGTGAAATGGAAAGAACGTTGCCTGTGAGGCTTGCGTTTCCTTGTTTTACCTAAACATAAATTAAAGGGTTTTTGTAATAAATACATAATCATCTTTAAAGTGGTAATTTAAAAGTAAGATGCACTTTTGCAAATATATTAAAAGAAGCATTTCCTGTAAGGATATGAGAGAGGTAAATAAATCTCTTCTGGAGTTTCAAAATAGGATTTTTCAAAATCAAAATATTAAGACGTCAAACCAGAGCTCTATTTTCCTCAGACCTTAATAATACCTAACACAATCATCTTAAAGATATTGTGAAAACATTCTACCTCCTGACATCAAAATGTAAAGTTTTGTTTTCTGTCATAGATACTAAAGGGTTCTTAATTCAGAAATAGAAAGTATCTCTGAAGGAAAAGAGAAAACTTTTACCTGTATTTCTAGAGACTCAGAAAATTATTTACTAAAAGATTACAAAAGGAACAACAATAGGGTAAAATATACATTTATCCATTACATATAAAAAAAAATTCCCCATCCATAATGCATGACCCATCAAATCAATATTCTGATCTTCCTATGTGGACATATGTCATATCTAACCTGTATTCTTCTCTCTATATGATAAAAAACACCATCTTGCTAATACATTGACTCTCTAAAGGTATAATAATAACAGGATCAAGGGAAAAAAAGTGTCTTAGTTGCTAGGGTTGCTGTAACAAAACACCCAAAGCGGATGGCTTTAAGAACAGAAATTTATTTTCTCACAGTTCTGAAGGCTAGAAATTCAAATCAGGGTCTTGGCCACGCCATTTCCTTCTTTGGACTTTGAGAGAAGAACTTTTCCATGCTTGTCTCCTAGTTTCTGGTGGCTGCTGGCAATCAATTGGTGTTCCCTTGCTGCTTATAGAAGCATTTGCCTCTGTTGTCACGTGGTGTCTGTCTGTCCTCATGAGTGTCTCTGTTTCCATGTCTGTCCTTTTCTAAGACCTCACCCAGTTTTGTTTGTTTTAATGTATACAAACCATTCTGATTGCTGTTGAGACTGCATTATGAAAAATCAAGGTCAGAAACAAGGAGACCAGTCTGGAGAGTACCAAGTGAGAGATGATGGTGGCGTGAACTAAAATCAAAAGAGAGGAGATGGGAAGACATGGATGATTCAGAATGTTTGTGGAGAGATCCATGGGATTTGATAATGGCTTGTAGATTGAGTGCATGAAAGGAAGGAAGCTACCAAGAATGCTACTGTGGTTTGTAGGCTGAAGAATAGAGTGTAACCTGATGCCATTTGCTAATAATAATAAAAAAAAAAAAATAGGTAACATGTTTTGTTTTTTTTTTAACATGTATTAAGTATTTACTTTGTGTCAAGCAGAGACCTGATGGCGTAGTGGTTAAGAGCTATGGCTGCTAACCAAAAGGTCAGCAGTTTGAATCCACCAGCCACTCCTTGGAAACACTATGGGGCAGTTCTACTCTGTCCCATAGGATCGCTATGAGTCGGAATCAACTCAACAGCAACAGGTTTTTTTTTTTTTTTTTTTAATGTGTCAAGCACTGTCTAATCACTTTAAAGATTTGCCTACTATTCAGTCAATTAGTCATTTACTCACTTCAAAGATTTAACTCATTTCATTTTCATAACAACCTTATCAACTGAGTACTACTTGATTCCCATTTTATGAAAGAGGAAATTGGAGTACAGAGAGTACATGATATAAATATGTGATACAAGTAAATTGTATCAAGTCATACAGCTATTAAGTAGTGGAATCCAAGCTACATTATACTACAATTCATGCTCTTAACCCATGTGAGAAGCATGGTAATATTATGACAATTTATAACTAGTTATAACTGGACATTACAGAGATTGATATAATGGAAGTCAACAGAGGAGGCTCCTGAGACTTTCAAAATTCTGATTTAGAGTTATACAATATAAACATCTGGTCCCTTTATGATATCATTCTAAATAAATAATTCTTCCAGAAAGATCCTTTAAGTAAAAGACAGATCAAGCAATATATCTGTGTGAACATGGTTTCCTTATATTTTACCTTTGTTCCTCTTCCTACATTATATTTCTGGAATAAAAATATCAAACATTTAATTTAAATGTTAGATTTTATAGCCCTTCGTTTTGAACAAGTCCTTGAAAGCAAATGTCAGGTCTCACATCTGCTCTGTCTAACCTAACACTACACACAGAGTTGGAAATAACTGGGCAGATTTGGGGAGAAAAGAAAAAGAAGAATTCTGTTTGAATGCTTATTAAACAGTGAAAATATCAAATAAATTATATGTACAAGTTAGTAACTGAGTAGAGCAGTCAGGCCTGGAAATATAAATATGGGCATCATCCCCATGTACACGTAAATCGTTTCCAACATCTAGCTTTCTCTTGGGTGTGGAGTTCAAAGGTATTTAATACACTATTAAAAATAATCAGTTAAAAATCTATAAGGGTCACATTTGGACTAAAGTTAAAAGTGCATCATGAACCCAGGATTTTGATTTCTGTAATTCTGGACACCTGAGGTTTAAGAATAAATTAAATTAAAAATAAAATTAAAACTAATGTATGAAAAAAAAAATGTATGAGGAGATATCAAATAACCTAGAAAGACTATGAAAAGAGATTAAAAGCCCTAGTAACCCACAAGACTTAGAAAATCCAAAAGAAAATAGATAAAAGACTTGAACGTGTATTACACAAAAGGGGATATCCAAATGGCTAAAAGTTGTCCAGCCTCCGTAATCTTCAGATAAATTAAAATTAAAACCACAAGAGATATAACAAAAAAAGAATGGCTAAAATAAAATAGATGGAAAATATTAATTCATGGCAAGGATGTAGAGAATCTGTAAGCCTCAGATACTGCTTATAAGAATGAAAATCAGTAAACAATTTGGAAAAGCATTTGGCAGTATATGCCAAAGCTGCATATATGCAAAACTAGTGACCCAGCAATTCAATTTCAAGACTACATATATATATATAGACACATATATATATATATACACACACACACACACATAGGCTACCAGAAGAATGAACAAATCAGTCTCAGAAGAAGTACAACCAGAATTGTCCTTAGATGTGACAATGGTAAGACTTCAGATTGCTTATTTGAACACATCAGGAAAGACCAGTAGCTAAAAAAGGACATCATGTTTGGTAAAATAGAGGATCAGCAAAAAAAGAGGGAAACCTCCAGTGATGTGGACTGACACAATAGCCACAGCAATGGACTTAAACATAACAACAATCATGAGGATGGCACAACAAGGCAATGTTTTATTCCGTTATTCATAAGGTAGCCGTGAGTCAGAGTCCACTTGAAGGCAACTAATAATAAAAACATGTCTACCAAAAACATGTACAAGGCTATCATAGCAACAAATTAGTAATACTGAAATCTGGAAACTACTCAAGTATCTATTCACAAAAGTGTGGATAAATAAATGGTAATTTCACACAATAGAATACTATACAGTAATAATAATGAATGGACAAACACTACAAGGGTATTGTTGTTGAGTCGATTCCAATTCATGGAGACCCCATGAGGTACAGAGTAGAAAGGCTCTGTGGGGTTTTCTTGGCTGTAAACTTTTTGAAAGAAGACCACCAGACTTTTTCTTTCATGATGCTACTGAGTGGTTTCTAACCTTGAACCTTTTGGTTACCAGCCAAGTGTAAACTATTTGGGACACTCATGGCCTTACACTACAAGCATAATGCTAACTAAAAGAAGTCACTCCAAAGGAGTATGTACTGTGTCATTCCATTTATCATTTAACCACTACACCACCAGGGCCCCACATGAAGCATAGAAACAGACAAAACCTTTTGGAGAGTGTTGTGAATGGAAAGAGGCAAACGATGGCTGTGGTGCAGTAATGCTTTATTTCTCAGTCTAGGTGCTGGTTACACAGATGTGTTCAGTCCTTAAAAATTCTTTAAGCAATGCATTTTTGTGCATTTTCTGTATGTTTAACAGTTAAAATAAAATATAATGAAATAATTCCCCTTCTAAAAAATATAAAATAAAGAAGCCTAGTACCAAGCTCTTAGAACTTCACAATTTTGAGAGGGCACATAGAAGAAGGAACATACAAAGCAGACTGAGAAGGGGCAGCCCATTAGATTGGAGGAAAATGACGAGGTTTTAGACTGAGTGACCAATTGTGGCAACTGTTGCTGAGAGGCCAGAGAATATGAGGACAATTTCTTATTTAATTACTTAACTTTAACAATCACTTAAGATTTAATCTCCATACTTCTTTTTCTAAATCTAATGTTTTGAGTCATAGTGTATTTTAATCTGATACTTTTTCCTGCGTATCACTCCACTATAAGTTATTTGTGATCACGCTTGGAAAAGAGAAAATAAATCTTAATTTCATGTTTGAAATTTTTAATTTTTCTCACAATTTGACCTATAATTCAAATTATACTTCATTCAAATATTCAAATTTTAGTACATTCCACTACTTCAATGAAGCTAATAATAATAATATTGGATGATGACAGCAATTTTAAATATTATTTATTATTAATAATTCCTCCAATAAAATATATCATTTCAATTTTTCAGTGAGAGAGAATTTGAAGTAGAGGACCCAGTTAAATCGTTCCCTATTTCCTGAACTAAAAAAAGTAAAGTGGTTTAAAGCTTCTAAACTTAGGAGGTAATGTGGTATGTGGCAATAGATAACTAATATGTGAAAATATTTTTTAAAACTTAAAAAGTAAGAATATAAAAGACATTTATATCATAAAGGGAAGGCTTTTCTTTTTTATATAAAAAATATTATTTCTATTGGGAAAAATTAAAATGAGATGAAAACCTTTTATGCTGCCAAAAATACAAATGTTGTTGTTATGTGCTGTCGAGTTGATGCTGACTCATAGTGACCCTATAGGATAGAGTAGAACTGCTCCATGTGGTTTCCAAGGAGCAGCTCATGGATTCAAATTGCCAACCTCTTGTTTAGCAGCCAAGCTCTTCTTAATCTCTGCACCACCATGGCTCCCAAAAATATATATACAACTCTGACATTCTTTTAGCATCATATCTCTATATATCTGCATGAGTTACTATTAACCTATACACCAAAAAAAAAAAAAGTAACCAAGAAAGAATCCTTAGACATACTGTTAATCTGGTAAAACAAGATTATTGTAGTTATTATTATTTTTTCTTATTTCCTTGTTTTAATGGTAGTCACTATGAGGTGGAACCAATTCAAGGGTCTCCAACAACAAGCATATGTTTACTGTAACAGTTACATCTCTCTAAAAAATACACATACAAAACTCTAAAATGATTGGGGGTGTGTGTGTGTGTTAAAGGTATGTGTTTCAGGAACGATGAGGAAGGATGCGGGAAGATGATGATACAGAGCTTAAATACTGAGAGGGTGCAAGTCACATATATACACATATGCAAAAAAATTTTTCTAATCTGAAGTCAGGTTTCCTAAGTCAATTATCCCATATCTAAGCTACTCTGTCATAATAAATGGATTGTAATATTTAACTGACCTAGTAGATAAAAAAAAATAAAGTGAACTTATTTGTATTAATAGGATTAAAAGGGACCTCTTCTATCACTCTTCTATCCTTTGTCGAGTGGCATATTCTGATCTTCTAAAGGAAAGTGCTTTAGCCCTTTAGCACCAAATTCAATTTCCTATCTTGAAAAGGAGAGACCACTTCTGAGGATACAAATCCATTCCTGGCTTGAAATTTAGACACTTGGCAGTTTTCAAAATTCCTGGAACAAAAGTGTCATATCTGTGATAGAACCTTTAAGTTACTTCAAAGGGAGGTTTAAGGAAGTGAATTACTCAAAAAGGTGTTTCAAAGTTTTACTTTAGTCTGCATATATACTTGCCTTCAATTTTACTCTATATAAATAAGTGCTTTCACATAAATTTGTATATATATATATAAATATACATATGTAATAAATTCTATAAGTACCTCAAATTTAAAATGTAGATGTGAGTTCATATTAAATTATTTTTTAATTTTAAATTGATGCAGACATAAAATCTTTCTATAAACAGCCCAAAAAAGATCATTTCTCCTCCTTCATCTTTAAACCAAAGAAAATAAATTAATAAACCATATACTGTTACAAATTAAAGGAGGCAAATGATCATTTATGTGATAAGCAGAAGATACACCCAACCACAGAAATCATCAGTAGAGGGCCCTTATTTTCTTTTTTAATATGATTTTACTTATTTTGTTGCTGTTGTTGAGAAAATACACCACTCAACAGTTTACACATGTACCGTTTAGTGACATCGATTACATTCTTCAAGTTGTGTAACCATTCTCACCCTCCTTTTCTGAGTTTTTCCTTCTCCATTAGTATCAATTCACTGCCCCCTAACATTCCTATCTTTTGAGTGTCTGTTATCAATTTTGACCCCATAAAAAACCAAAATGATTGCTGTCAAGTTGATTTCGACTCATAGTGACCCTATAGGATAGAGTAGAACTAGTCCATAGGGTTTCCAAGTAGTGCCTGATGGATTCAAATTGCAGAGCTTTTTTTGAAGTTATATATTGGCTATTGGATTCTTGTAGGCTATATGATTTCCAAAGATATTCTTCCAGTCAGTGGCTTGTCTTTTCACGTTATTGGTAAAGTCTTTTGATGACCAAAAGGTTTTAATTTTTATGAGGTCCCATTTATTTTGTCTTTTTCTGTTGGTGCTTTTGTTATTATATTTGATCATCTGTTAAAAGCTAGGTCTGAGAGTACTGGTCCTATTTTTTTCTTCTAAGAACTTTATGGTTTTAGTTTGCACATTTAGGTCATTAATTCATTTTGAATTTGTTTTTGTGTATGGTGTGAGGCATGAATCCCATTTCATTTTTTTTGCGTGTGGAAGTCCAATTTTCCCAGCACCATTTATTGAAGATACTCTTCTTTCTCCCATTGAATGGACTTAGCACGCTTGTCAAAAATCAGTTGACCATAGACGTGTGGGTTTATTTCTGAACTCTCAATTCTATTCCATCGGTCTATGTGTCTAATATTATACCAGTACCAGACTGTATTAATTACTGTAGCTACAGAGTACGTTCTAAGATCAGGAAGTGTGAGTCCTCTTACTTTGTTCTTATCTTTCAAAATTTATTTAGCTTCAGAGCCTCTTACCATTCCATATGAAGTTGAGAATTGGTTTTTCTGTTTCTGTGAAGAAGACTGTTGGAATTTTGATCAGAATTGCATTGAATCTGTGGATCACTTTGGGTAGTACTGATATCTTAACAATAATTAAGATTTCCAATCCATGAACATGGAACATCTTTCCATTTATATAAGTCTTCTTAAATCTCTTTCAGCAGCGTTTTTTATTTTCATTGTATAAGTCCTTCATATCCCTGGTTAGATGTATTACTAGGTATTTTATTCTCTTACATTCTATTGTAAAGAAGGCTGTTGGAATTTTTATCTGGATTGTGTTGAATCTATAGATCACTTTGGGTAGTGTTGACATCTTAACAATATTAAGTTTCCCAATCCATGAACATGGAGCATCTTTCCATTTATTTAAGTAGTCTTTAATCTCTTTCTGCAGTGTTTTATAGTTTTCATTGTATGAGTCCTTTATGTCCCTGGTTAGATTTATTCCCAGGTATTTTATTTTCTTAGATGCTAGTGTAAATGGAATCATTTCCTTAATTTCCCTTTCAGATTTCTCATTGCTGGTGTATATAAATCCAACTGACTTTTGTTTATTGACTTTGTACCCTGCAACATTACTAAATTCCTCTATTAGCTCTAGAAGCTTTCTTGTGGACTCTTTGGGATTTACTATATATAGGATTATATTCACAAATAAAAATAATTTTACTTTTTTTGCAATCTGGATATCTTTTATTTCTTTTTCTTGTCTTATTGCTCTGGCTATTGAATAGAATTTGTGGGAGTGGGCACCTTTATCTTGTTCTCGATTTCAAGAGGAAAGCTCTCATTCTTATTCCATTTAGTGCTGGTGGTTGTCTGTTCATATATGCCCTGAATCATGTTGAGGGATGAATTTCCCTTCTATTCCAATCATCTTGGTGGTTTTCATCAAGAAAGTGTGTTGAATTTTATCAAATGCTTTTTCTGCATCCATAGGGATGATTATGTACGTAGTCCTTTTCCTTTGTTCTATTGAAGTGTTATGACATTGATTGATTTTCTAATGTTGAACCATCTCTATGTTACGGGAATAAATCCCACTTGATAATGGTGTATGACTCTTTTAATATGTTGTTGGATTCTGTTCGCTAGTATTTTGTTGAGTATTTTTGCATCTATATTCATAAGAGATATGGACCTGTAGTTTTCTTTTTTTGTGGTGTCTTAGTCTGGTTCTGGTATCAGGGTTGTATTTGCTTCATAGAATGAATTAGGGAATATTCCTTTCTTTATCTTTTGGAAATGTTTAAACAGTGTTGGTGTCGAATCTTCTGTAAATATTTGGCAGCATTCCCCAGTGAAGTCATTTGTTTCAGGGCTTTTTTTTGTTGGGAAGTTTATGATCACTGATTCGATCACTTCAGTTGTTATGGGTCTGTTGAGACTTCCTATTTCCTGTTGAGTCAGTTCGTGTAGGTTGTGTGCCTCTAAGAATTTGCCCATTTCATCTATATTATTCAGTTTGTTGCCATACAGTTGTTCATACTATTCTGTCATAATTCTTACTTCTGCCATTTTGTTATTTGTTTTTTCTGTGTCTTACATCTTCTTTGTCTCTGTCCTTTACTATGGCTTGCTTTCGTGTTTTGCTGGTTTATTGTAGTGAGCCTGTTTGTTTTCCTTTTCCTTTTCTTTGGTGTATTTTTTTAATATATGTTTTTGTAATGGTTACCCTGAATATTACATTTAACAGCTTGGATTTATAACATTCTAGGGTATGTTGGTACCAACTAACTTAAGTAACCTACATAAATTGTATATCTATACCATTCCTCCCACTATGTGTTGTTGTTATCACTATTTCTTGTGCTCTGTCACACAAATATATCCTTGTCTTTATATATACATATTATTAAAAAATGAAGAACATTTAAAATTATCAAGCATGAATATCTTACTACTAGCCCTTATACTTGGTCATGCATTTCCTTTTATTAGGGATCTTTCTTTTTATGTATACCTTTGAATGATTTTCTTGTGCCTTTTCCCTTTTATCCCCAGAACATCCATCAGTATTTTTTGTAGGGCCAGTCTAATGGATCTGAACTCTCTCAGTTTCTGTTCGTCTAGAAATATTTTAATTTTATCCTCATTCTTGAAGAATAGTTTCACTAGGTATAGTATTCTTGGTTGACAAGTTTTGTTGTTGTTGTTGTTTGTTTTTCTTTCAGCACTTTAAATATAGCATTCCATTGTCTTCAGGTCTCTAGTGTTTCTGAGGGACAATTGGCACTTAATCCAATTCGGGATCCTTTGTATGTGACTGCTTCTCTCTCACTGCTTTCAGGATTCTATCTTTATCTTTACTTTTTGAGAGCCTAACCATGATGTGTCTTGGTGTAGATTTCTTTCAGTTTATACTGCTTGGGGTTCTTTGAGCTTCTTGGATTTACAGATTTATGTCCTTCCTTAAACTGAGTAATTTTTCTGTCATTATTTCTTCAAATATTCTTTCTGACCCATTCTCGGTCTTGTCTTCTGAAATTCCAATGATGCACTTATTAGGTCTCTTATTGTTGCCCCATAATTCCATTAAACTCTGCTCAGCCTTCTTGAGCCTCCATTTTTGTTGCTGTTCAGCTCCTGTAAATTTAACTCTCTTACCCTCTAATTCACCGATTCTTCTGTCTGGTTAAATCTGTTTGTAATTCCTTCTATCTTGTTTCTCATTTCAGTTATTGTCCCTTTCAGCTGAAATATTTCAGATTCTCATTTGTTCTTGTATTGTTTTCCTTATTTCTTTTAGCTCTTTGTGTTTTCCCTTATTTCATTAATTATGCTTAATGTTGTGGTATTAGATTCTTCCTTTTTGTCTTTCATTGTATGGTCATCCCTAGATGCACTTTCACTCCTTCTGTCATGTTCGTTTGAATGGTCCATTATTTCTCTGTTTTTGTGTGTCTTGTGATTTTTTGTTCTGGCATTGTGATTTTCGAGGGTGATAATTTTCTGTTTTTCTTAGTATCTGGCGTTTTTGTCCGTACTTCTTTCTGCAAAATACTCTTAGGTAGGCAGAGCCTTCAGCCTTTGCTTACCCTTTCCTCTTACTATCTGTGGTAGCTCCTTCTCTCTCCCTGGTTTAATTAGGATTCAAAAGTTCCAGATATCAGTTTTCAACTTTCACTCTTTCCTAAACTCACCAGTGGGCACCACCAGTCAGACAAAATATCATGTACTAATCAATCTGTCCACCAAGGGTGCAATCCTCTTTCTCTGGTTATTACTCCCTTTCTTTCTCTGCTTCTGCAACCACATGTTTAGTCAGAAACCCACACTGAGCAAGCTCCCTTCAAGGCTGGTTGTTGCCTCTGGTTTTTCCCAAAGCTTCCATACCTCCTCTTCTGGGGCTGCTTATAGCTGAGCTGGCATTCAGGGGAAGCACAGGAAGACTTTTCCTCTATTTCAGGAGAAGGAGGGGCTGGCACTCTCCAGAAAGACCTCTGAGAGACCTGTGCTATTGGTATCAGAGCTCAAGTGGCCCTGTGGTGGTTAGAGGAGCCATCTTCAGTTAGATGACCCAACTCTGACTCCGTTGTAGGGAACCTTCTGTAGGAGTTCATATCAGTCCAGCAGGCAACAGTTACCAGAAAGGGGGAGCAGACAGACTTGAGCTGACTCTCTGAGAGGTCTGTTCTGTTGGTCTCAGAGGCCACAGGAGTCCACAGTGAGGCTGGTAAAGAGTTTACTATGGGGACAGACTCTACTGCACAGGGCTTTTGTAGCAATTCACAGTAGGCTTGCAGCCAACAGTGTCCAGGTGGAGGAGGTGTTGTCACACTGCAAATAGACCCCTAAGGAGGTCTGCCTTGTTGCCATCAGAGCCACTGTGTAGTATGTTGATTGTGGTTGCAGATTCTACTCAAGACTCCTACTTTCTAGCACACAGCAGCCTCAGTCAGCAGTCCCCAACACCAAATGGAAGTAGAGGCAGACTAACCCTAATTCACCCATGGAGATTTGTCCTGTTGGTTTCAGAGGCCAGTACTACGGGGTGTGCATGGATTCAGGTAGAGTGTTGACTGTGAGAACAGACTCCACTGAAGTGGCCTTCTGTAGCAATCAGTAGGCTTGCAGCTGACAGTGTCTAGGTGGGGAAGGGGCTTTCAGAGCCCCCTTGTTACTATCAGAGCCCCGCCCCCCTGCCAGTAATACATTTGCTGAGTGTAGCCTCTACTAAAGATACTTTCTTCCTTGCACGAAGCACCCTTAGTCAGCAGTGCACACCACCGACCAAAAGTGTGAGTAGATGGACATGACTGACTCCCCAGGAGGCCTGTCCTGTTGGTTTCAGAGGCCTGAGCTATTGGGTTCACAGGGAGGAAGGTAGAATATTGACTGTGATAGCAGACTCCACTGCACGGGCCTTCTCTAGCAATTCACAGTAGGCTTGCAGCTGACAGTGTCCAGGTGAAGGAGTTGCTGGCACACTCTAAATGGACCCCCAGGGAGGTCTGCATTGTTGATTTTAGAGCAGAAGCTTGTGGTCCTGTCCCTTTGTACAGGCAGGGGCTGTGGTGCTTAGGGAAGTAGGCTCCTTTTCTGGGGCCACCTCCCGAGTTCACAGCAGCTAGCAGACTTCGTGGCTGGGAGGAGGGTCTGGGACCATGGAAGAGGCAATTTTCCTCCTATATGTGACTCATTATTGATTTATTGATACTTGCCTGTTTGCGGTTCCCTGCTGTTTTCCTCTCCTGCCTGATTCAGAGTCTTAGAAGCCAAAAGCCGGGTTGGAATGATGGTCTGTTTATTACCATCTTCCCAAAATCATTGAGATCCTTTTTTAAAAAAATAAGAATAAGCTAACTGGATATAATAATTTTCTAATAGCTAGGCACATCATTCTAGAAAAAGATCTAGTCTACTAACGCAACTAGCGTCCTCATTTGCAAATAATGGAATTTACTCTTCCCCTCAAGCAAAAAAAAAAAAAATTATTGAATGGATTTTAGGGGTTTAGGGTATATTGCCTAAAGCTTAGAGGACCAGGTTTGGAAAATAGAGACACTGAGGCAATTTTGGAAGGTAAAGAAGCAGGAATGTGATAAACTTCTTTGGCAGAAGCAGTATGTTCAGGACGTTGCTGTTGCTGCAGGTCATTGTCATGGTCACCACTGCAAAAAGTTGATTCTTAACCATATTCTGACATTTGCTTGAACAATTCAGTATTCCAAGTCCTGAATTGGAGCACCCAATTGCCACAACCTAAATCATATGCCAACACCCTGGCTGCCAGGAGACAGGAGAATGAAGTTTCTGGCCCCTTCAGCTTTTGATGTTGGAAAAACTATATCAAGACTACACGTATGGGGGAGTTCCCTAAAATAGATAAAAGGAGATGTTATACAGAGAAGAAAATACAAACAAAAGGAAAAAAGAAATATTTTCAAACAAAAACTAGCATATCTTATCTCCATTCCTTTTTAATAATTGTGTGAATTTATGAAGGACTCCTTGAGAAGGTCCTTGAGTGTTGCAAGAAGTTTGTAATCCTTTGCTAACCAAAAAGGTTGGTGGTTCGAACCCATCCAGCAGCACTATGAAAGAAAGGCCTATATGAACTGCTTCCATAGAGATTACAGAAAACCAAGAAAACCCTAAGGAGCGGTTTACTCACCATGAGTTGAACTCTAGGACAGCAAGTTTGTTTTTTGTCTTTTACTCTATGATTTGCTGCTGAAGTTAGAAGAATTTTGCTGCAGGACTAATATGTGTGATTGAGTTCATTAGGTAAATGAATAAACAACTATCTAATAGTTTCTCATTTCAAATTTAATTAAATACTGCATAATCCTTGCTATTGTGGAGAGAACTGTGGGGGTTTTCTGTGTTAGGTGACATCTTAGGTACATGCTGCCTAGTCTTTTTCTCTTTGTATGTTTGCTAAATTGTTTTTAATTGCTAAATACCTAACATTTTAGCTTTGCTTTTTTTTTTTTTTTCCTCCCTCTCTCTAACTTTTTTATGTTTTATTCACACATACCTGTCTTTTTCCACATGTACTTCTGGGTTCCTATTTGTCTACTGTGCTAACGTCTCTTTATTTTTTATCCATCTAATAGGCTGACAGCAAAATTTAAAATGGTTCAAGCACAACAGCATGTTTACTCTTTGCAACTCATGGCATGAGTTTTTCTATACCCATGAAATGAAAATAATGCAAAATAGCAACTGGAAAGAAAATGCCCTTAAAAGGCAAAGAGATGATCCCTGGTGGGAATAGATATGGGCTAGGGAAAATATAAAGTAAAAACTATGTAGCAGTTTCTCTATTCCAGTTTTCATATTGAGTTTATTATGTTAGTCCAACCTCAGGACAAGTATATTTCACAGGAAATTACAATCGGACTTAAGACTAGTCAGAATAATATTAAGAATGTGCAGAGTCATTCCTTGATCATTAGAGACCAAATATTTAACTTTGGGGGAAAAAAAATGAAAACTAAATTAAATTCTTACCAACTTTATTCAGAGCCTTAATCTGAAAAGCTTTAGCAGACTATGAATTGGTGACTGGATTCGTATAACACTTTCAAATAACAGAAACCTTTCCCTCAGAGGTAATATTCTTCAAGGAGTTTGATAAATTTCCAGCAAATTTGTGGCCTCTTGGAGATGCCTGATAGGGACTTCAGGTCTCTTTTTAGAGAAGGAAAAACCTGGTGAATCCCCACTAAAGTTTCAAATAAAGATTTCAGTCTTGGTTTAGAGTTAAAAAGGGCAAAACTTTAAAAAAAAAAAAAAAAGTCTTCATATTCACTACCACTTCCATTTTCAAAAGAAAAAAATGTATTCGATTTTGAGTTTAAGCTACTGCGTTAAAAAAATAAATATTATCAGCTTTAAGTAGTAGTATAATTTGGCATCTCGAAACCCAACAACTAGCGGATAAAAAAAAGCAAAAACACAAACATTGCCGTTGAGTCGATTCAGACTCACAGCAACTCTATAGGACAGAGTAGAACTGTCCCACAGGATTTCCAAGGAGCAGCCAGTAGATTCGAACAGCTTTAAGCACTGCACCACCAGGGCTCCAACTAGCAGGCAGTACTGTAGAATTTAGAGAGAAATGACATTGGATCTTCTGAAAAGGAAAATAGTGTTAAAATAAGAAAATACATAATTGTCCATAGATAGTGAAGGGAAAGGGACATTATGGAAGAAATATTAGTTACAATCCATTCAACTATCCAATGTCTGAAAAGGCAGCAAAGATGGATCTGACGATGCATAATCATCTAAAAATCAGAATAATATCTCTCCAAGTAAGAACTAGGAAACTATTAAACTCTGCCCTGCGTTGGAGATGTGCATCCTGAGGTCATCAAGGAAGAGCTGTCCGCAGAACTGGTTTGAATGCACCTCAGGTGAATTATCACCCGTTCTGAATGCATTGCCCTTGAAAAATAATCACAGCTAGCAAGGAAAAAAAAAAAAAGAAAGTTTGTTTTTACCTAAACATGGCAACAGACAAAAACCCCAAAGGAGGTCAACAAATGTTTCTATAAAGCACATCTGTATAAAGGTTTCCATTTCAACCATTACAAAGATTCTGCAAACATAACCTCAAAGGGATAGGACGTGCTTACGTTCAAGCAGATGTCTCAGAAAAGACGTTCAGATGGCAGCAAAGTGAAATTTCCCAGTCATCTCTGGAAAGGCAACATCTGACTAATAAAAAACCAGAATACATAATATAAAGAGAATGTGTGTGAATGAATAGAAAAGAAATGGATGTTCTTATTCACTCCCTTTTCAAACCAAGACTAAAGAAAAACATTTTCCTTTAATCAGAATCCAAAGAGAGACATTTACCTCAATGGTACAGATGTTTATCGGTTACATTTCAAAGACCACCACATGAGCCCATGAGAATGTATATAGCATTCACTGTGCAGATTTAGAGGTCTTTTGAGAGCAATGGATTTCCTTTCCATGTGGTACTCTATATAAACATTAACTTCAAAATTCATTTTATAAGTAGTTTCCTTCTTTCCTCTGCTACCTCATAAACTAGGGAGTCATATAAAAATGTACACTTCAAAGAGTCAAATCAAATCTAATTTCAGGAATATGTGATTCCTTAAAAGGCAATGATGCTTACTTGGACATATTTATGAAAGCCAAGGGAGAGACTTCACATCCTACTTTCTGCAAATACATCAGCTGCTTACCTTTCAATTTTAGAGATGGTTCTAGGATCATTCCTTATTCTACAATTATCTCTAAGAAAGAAACAAAATACATTATTTTCTAAAAATTAGTTTCATTTTCTAAGTAATCAAACAGTAAAATATGTATTTTTTATCAGTTCTATGAATTTTAACACATGTATAGATTCCTGTAACTGCCACCACAATCATGATACAAATACATTCTTTGATCATTCCCAAGACTCTCTTATGCTATCTCTCTGTAGTCACTCTCTCCTCCCACCTGTGCCCCTGGAAGCTGTTTATCTGTTCTCTATCACTATAGTTTTATTTTTCTGAGAATGGCATATAATGTAATCATACAGTATATATATGTATATGTGTGTGTGTGTGTGTGTGTGTGTGTGTGTGTGAGACTGAATTTTTCACTCTTATGCCTTTGGAATTCATCCTAGCTAGTTGCTACATATATCAATAGTTCATTCCTTTTAACTGCTGAGTGACATTTCACTGTATGGATGTACTACAGTTTTTCCATCCTTTCACCAGTTGAAGGGCAGTTAAGTTTCTTCCAGTTTCTGGCAACCATGAGTAGAGCTACCATTAAAAATGTGTCTATAGGTTTTTAGGAGAACATAAGATTTCTGGGAAATATGGTAAGTGTAACTTTGTAACAATCTCTGAAACTGTTGTCTAGGGTGACTATACCATTTTCATCAATGATGTTTAAGTGTTCCAATTGATATGCATCTTCGCCAGCCCTTGGTATTCTCAGTAATTCTTATTTTAGCCATCTAAATACACATGTACCCATTTAAATAGGTATCTCATTGTGGTTTTAATTTGCAATTCCCTAATGACTAAATAATGTTGAATATTTTTCACATGTTTATATACCAAACTTATAATCTGTTTGCTGAAACATCTGTTCAAGTTTTTTTTTGTTTTTCTTTTTGTTTTTTGCCCATTTTTATGTTAGGTTGTATTTTTACCACTAAATTTTGAGAGTACTTTATATATTCTGGTGGCACAGCAGCGAAGAGGTCACTACTAACCAAAAGTCTGCAGTTTGAATCCACCAACCACTCCTTTGAAATCCTCTGTGGCGGTTCTAGTCTGTCCTTTAGGGTCGCTGAGTCAAAATCTACTGGATGGCGACAGGTTTTTTGGTTTTATATATCTGGAGACCCTGGGTGGTGCAACAGTTAAGCATTTGGCTGCTAAGTAAAAAGTTGGCAGTTCGAGTCTGCCCAGAAGAAAGACCTGGTCATCTACTTCGGAAATATCAGCCATTGATAACGCTATGGCGCATAGTTCTTTCTGACACACACAGAATTGGCTCAACAGCAGCGGGGCAGATATGTGATTGCAAATACTTTCTCCTAGTCTTTGACTTATAAGTCATTTCTAAATTGTGTGTTTCACACAGTACCTTCCCTTTTATATATTGGTGAATTGAATTTGCTAATATCCTACGGAGAAATTTTGCATATCTATTCATGAGGAATGTTGATCTGTAGTTTTGTTTTTGTTGTTCTTTTGGTGGGTTCTTTTTTTTTTCTTTTTTGGGGGGGTTGTTTGGTTTGGTTTGGTATTGTTTTTGGTACTCTTTTTGCCTGGTTTTGGCATCAGAGTTACGCTAGATGCATAAAATTAATTGAGAACGGTTCTCTCTTCTTGCATTATCTATATGCCAAGCCTGTTGCCATCGAGTCAATTATAAAAAAAAAGAATCAACTTCTGGTTTTATTGATTTTTCTTGATTTGTTCTGTTTTAAATATCACTGATTTTTGCTGTTATCTTTATTATTTTTCTTCTGTTTTGTTAGGCTTATTTTGCACTTCTTTTTCTAGCGTCTTAAGATGAAAGCTTAAATTGTTGATTTAAGATCTTTCTTTTCTAATAAAACCATTTAATGATATAAAATTTTCTCTAAACACTAATAGATAAAAAAAAAAGAGATACATTCCACAAATTTTGGTGTCTTGCATTCTCATTTTTGTTCACTTTAAAATATATTCTAATTTCTCTGAGACTTCCTCTTTAAGCTATAAATTATTAGGAAGTGGATTATTTAATTCGCATGTTTTGGGAAGTTTTCCTGTTATTTTTCTTTTAAGGATTTCTTGTTTAATCCTATTAAGAATCAGAGCCCAAAACCAAACCCATTGCCATCAAGTCAATTCCCACTCACAGTGACCCTATAGGACAGAGTAGAACTGCACTGTAGGGTTTGTAATCATTATGAAAGCTGACTGCCACATCTTTCTCCCTCATATCAGACTGGTGAGTTCAAACCACTGACATTTTGGTTAGTAGTCAAGTGCTTAACCATTGCGCCTCCTGGACTCCTTATGAATCAGAGAATATACTTCAAATTATTTTACTTCTTTTATACTTATAAAGGTTTATTTTATGACCAAGGATATAGTCTATCTTGTGAATGTTCTATGTGTACTTGAAAAGAGTATGTTTTCTGTGTTTTAGGGCTTGAGTTTTCTATAAATGTTAAATAGATCCAGTTGATTGATGGTGTAGTCCAGTTCTTCTATAACCTTTCTGATTTTCTGAATATCAGTTCTATCTATTATTGACAGAGGAAAATTGAAGTCTTCAACTACAATTGTGAATCTATTTCTACCTTCTGTTCCATCTGTTTCACGTATTTTGAACCTTTGGTGTTAGTTGCAATGCATGGAGGATTGTTTTTCCTTCTTGGTGAAATGTTCCCTTTTATCATTACTTAATGTTTATCATCGGAGTTCTTGGGTGCTGCAAATGGTTATGCGCTTGACTATAAGCTGAAAGGCTGGGGGGTCAAACCCACTCAGAGGCTTCTCTGAAGACAGGCCTGGCAAACTGCTTCTGAAAGGTTATAGCCTTGAAATTCTTATGGAGAAAATTTCTAATCTCCACACATGGGATCACCATAAATCGGAATCAACTTGAGGAAAACTAAAATAACAACGCCTATCAATATCCCTTAATTTTTTTGTTTTGAAGCCTAATTTGCCTGGCATCAATAAGGCCATGCTAGTTTTCCTTTTGGGTTTTTTTGTTTTTAGTTTTCTTTTAATTAATGTTTGCATGATATATCTCCCCCCCCCTTTTTTTTAACCTACCTACATCGTTATTTTTGAAATTAGCTTATAGATGAAATATATATTTTATCCACTCTGATCATCTGTTTTAACTGGTGTCATTTAATGGAACAGTTTATATGTTTGGCTTTTGATTTATCATTTTATATTTTTCATTTTGTTTCCACTGTTTTTTTTTTTTTTTGTCTCCGTTGCTCCTTCTGTGTCTTCATTTCTTCACAGTCTATTTATAACCAAGTTTTACCCCTTCAAGTGCAATGTAGGAATCTTAGCACCACATACATCCTATCCACCCCCCCACCCCATATATGGTAGTTTTCTTATATATTGCATCTACATACGTTGAAAATAGGCAATGTTATAATTTTTGCTTTCGACCATCGAATATATTTTAAGAACCCAGAGAACCCTAGAATTTACAATTTCTGTTGTTTTTCATTCACTCCTGATGTTCGTAATTTCCTTCTGATATTACTTTCCCTTTGTCTAAACAGCTGTGTTTTGCAAATGTTTTTGAGCAGGTCTAACAATGAATTCTCTTAGTTTTCCTTCATTTGAGAATGTCTTTATGTCACTTTCATTCATGAAAGATATTTTCACTGGATATAGAACTATGAGTTGATAGTTATTTTATTTCAGCACTTTTTAAAAAAATGTTGGACTGTTTCCTTCTGGCGTCCATGGTTTCTGATGGTAGTCGTTCAAGCTGTTATCTCTCTACATGTAATGCATTGATTTTCTCTTCCTACTTTCAAAATTTTTCTTTGACTTCAATTTTAAGCATTTTAATTATGATGTAACTGGGCATGCATTTCTTTGGGTTAATTCTCTTGGGGTTTGCTGAATTTCTTGACTCTGTTGACATCTTTCACCACAATTAGAATGTTTTCAGCAATTACTTCCTCAAATATTTACTCAGTACTGCACTCTTTCTCTTTTCATGTCTCCTTTTAATGACATGAATTTTAGACCCTTTGTTGTTGTCCAAGAGGTTCTTAAACTTCTGTTAATTTCTTTTTCAATAACTCTTCTCTGTTTTTTGAAAAGTTGCTATTAAATTCTTTTCAAGTTTGCTTACTCCTTCCTTTGTCATCTCCATTCTGTTAATGAAAGTAATTTTTATTTACTTTCATTACTGTATTTCTCATTTCTTAAATTTTAATTCTTTTATGTCTTCTATTTATGTGCTGATAATTTGTATAACTCTGTCCATTTCAAATTTGTTCACAATTACTTGCTGAAGCATTTGTTTAATATCTGTTTAAAGTCTTTGTCGGACAAGTTCAACATTTGTTGATTCTCCTTTTCTATATGAGTTGATGTCATCCTGGTTCTTCAAACGTGAGTAATTTTGAATTCTTTTCTCTTTTGAGTTGCTAAATATTGTTAAAATATGCCTCTTGATGACACAATAAAACCTACAAAAGCAGGAACCTACGTAAGGTGGAAACCTGACAGAGAGGGAAAACTCAAATATTTTTCCACTAACAGTGATAGAAAAGTGGTAAGGCTGCTTCCTGTCAAAGTTTGAAAACTTTCAAAAGCTGGAGAAAAAAAAAAGGCAGTCCCATCAAGTACAGGCTTTCACAGTTTTCACTGTATTAGAATTCTTGTCTTTTTTGTTTATGCTGACTAAGTACTTTTCAAAAACCTCAGATAGCTGCACCATACGTTCTGTTCAGGTTTTATAGTTGCAGGAGAGAGACATAGTAAAGTGTACTCACTCCATCTTCCCCAGAATCAAAACACTTCAGAGTACAGGCTTTATCTCTTAATTCCCCTATTCTGCTTTCTCCTCAGTAGTATTCATATTCAAATAACAGATGGAAGTAAGTTTTTAATTGCCGTTTTCTTTTTCCATTAGATACCCTTCATATGTTGTTGTTATGAAGTGCCGTTGAGTCTGTTCTGACTCAAAGTGACCCTATGCACAACAGAACAAAACACTGCCTGGTCCTGTGCCATCCTTACAATCATTGTTATGCCTGAGCTCATTGTTGCAGCAATTGTGTCAATCCACCTCGTTGAGGGTCTTCCTCTTTTCTGCCGACTGTGTACTTTGCCAAGTATGATGTCCTTCTCCAGGAACTCATCCCTCCTGACAACGTGTCTAAGGTATATAAGACACAGTATTAACATCCTTGCTCCTAAGGAGCACTTTGGTTGAACTTCTTCCAAGACAGATTTGTTCGTTCTTTTGGCAGTCCGTGGTATATTCAATATTCTTTGCCAGCACCACAATTCAAAGGTCTTCAGTCTTCCTTATTCATTGTCCAGTTCTCACATGCATACGAGGCAATTGAAAACACCATGGCTTGGGTCAGGCGCATCTTAGACTTCAAGGTGACATCTTTGCTTTTCAACACCTAAAGAGGTCCTTTGCAGCAGATTTACCCAATGCAATGCATCATTTGATTTCTTGACTGATGCTGCCATGGCTGTTGATTGTGGATCCAAGTAAAATGAAATCCTTGACAACTTCAATCTTTTCTCCATTTATCATGGTGTTGCTTGTTGGTCCAGTTGTGAGGATATTTTTTTTTTTTTTTTTATGTTGAGGTGCAAGCCATACTGAAGGCTGTGGTCTCTGCTTGCCATTAGTAAGTGCTTCAAGTCCTCTTCACTTTCAGAAAGCAAGGTTGTGTCATCTGCATAACACAGGTTGTTAATGAGTCTTCCTCCAATCCTGATGCCCTGTTCTTCTTCATATAGTCCAGCTTCTCGGATTATTTGCTCAGCATACAGATTGAATAGGTATGTTGAAAGGATACAACCCTGACGCACACCTTTCCTGACTTTAAACCAATCTGTATCCCCTTGTTCTGTCTGAACAACTGCCTCTTGATCTATGTAAAGGTTCCTCATGAGCACAATTAAGTGTTCTGGAATTCCCATTCTTTGCAATGTTATCCATAATTTGTTATGATACACACAGTTGAATGCCCTTGCATAGTCAAAAAAACACAGGTAAACATCCTTCTGGGATTCTCTGCTTTCAGCCAGGATCCATTTGCCATCAGCAATGATATCCTGGTTCCACGTCCTCTTCTGAAACCGGCCTAAATTTCTGGTAGTTCCCTGTGAATATACTGCTTCAGCCATTTTTGAATGATCTTCAGCAAAATTTTGCTTGAGTGTGATATTAATGATATTGTTCTATAATTTCTGCATTTGGTTGGATTACCTTTCTTGGGAACAGCATAAATATGGATCTATTCCAGTCAGTTGGCCAGGAAGCTGTCTTCCATATTTCTTGACATAGATGAGTGAGCACCTCCAGCGCTGCATCTGTTTGTTGAAACATCTCAATTGATATTCTGTCAATTCCTGGTGCCTTGTTTTTCACCAATGCCTTCAGAGCAGCTTGGACTTCTTCCTTCAGTACCATCGGTTCCTGATCATATGCCACCTCTTGAAATGGTTGAATATCGACTAATTCTTTTTGGTATAATGACTCTGTGTATTCCTTCCATCTTCTTTTGATGCTTCCTGCGTCATCTAATATTTTCCCCACAGAATCCTTCACTATTGCAACTCGAGGCTTGAACTTTTTGCTTGGTTCTTTCAGCTTGAGAAATGCTGAGCATGTTCTTCCCTTTTGGTTTTCTATCTCCAGCTTTTTGTACATGTCATTATAATACTTTACTTTGCCTTCTCAAGAAGCCCTTTGAAATCTTCTCTTCAGTTCTTTTACTTTATCATTTCTTCCTTTTGTGTTAGCTGCTCAACATTTGTGAGCAAGTTTCAGAGTCTCCTCTGACATCCATCTTGGTCTTTTCTTTCTTTCCTGTCTTTTCAATGACCTCTTGCTTTCTTCATGGATGATGTCCTTGATGTCATTGCATAACTCGTCTGGTCTTCGGTGACTAATGGTCAATGCATCTTGAGATTGACTAATGGTCAATCTATTCTTGAGAGGGTCTCTAAATTCAGGTGGGATATACTCAACGTCGTACTTTGGCTCTCATGGACTTGCTCTGATTTTCTTCAGTTTCAGCTTGAACTTGCATACGAGCAATTGAGGGTCTGTTTCAGAGTCAACTCCTGGCCTTGTTCTGACTGATGATATTGAGCTTTTCCATTGTTCCTTTCCACAGACGTAGTCTCTTTGACTCCTGTGTGTTCCATCTGGTGAGGTCCATGAGTATAGTCACTGGTTGTGCTGGTGAGAGAAGGTATTTGGGATGAAGTAGTTGGTCTTGCAAAATTCTATCATTTGATTTCTGGCATTGTTTCTGTCACCAAGGCCATATTTTCCAATTACCAATCCTTCTTCTTTGTTTCCAACGTTCTCATTCTAATCACCAATAATTATCAATGCATCCTGATTGCATGTTCGATCAATTTCAGACTGTAGCAGCTGATAAAAATCTTCTATTTCTTCATCTTTGGCCCGAGTGGTTGGTGCATAAATTTGAGTAATAGTCATATTAACTGATCTTCCTTGTAGGCATATGGATATTATCCTATCGCTGACAGCATTGTACTTCAGGATAGATCTGGAAATGTTGTTTTTGCCAATGAACGCAACACAATTCCTTTTCAAGTTGACATTCCCAGCATAGTAGACCATATGATTGTCTGATTCAAAATGGCCAATACCAGTCCATTTCAGCTCACTTATGCCTAGGATATCAATGTTTATGTGTTCCATTTCATTTTTGACAATTTCCAATTTTCTTAGATTCATACTTTGTACATTCCAGGTTCTGATTATTAATGGATGTTTGCAGCTGTTTCTTCTTCTTTTGAGTTGTGTCACATCAGCAAATGAAGGTCCCGAAAGCTTTACTCCAGCCACATCATTAAGGTCAACTCTGCTTTGAGGAGGCAGCTCTTCCCAGTCATCTTTTGAGTGCCTTCCCACCTGGAGGACTCATCTTCCAGCACTATATCAGACAATGTTCTGCTGCTATTCATAACGTTTTCACTGGCTAATGCTTTTCAGAAGTAGACTGCCAGGTCCTTCTTCCTAGTCTGTCTTAGTCTGGAAGCTCAGCTGAAACCTGCATGCCATGGGTGACCTTGCCGATATCTGAATACTGGTGGCATAGCTTCCAGCATCACAGCAACATGCAAGCCCCCACATATAGACTTCCACAAACCCATGAACACCCACGACCAATGTATTCATGACAATGACTCATTACACCAAGGTAAAGTTACAGAAAATAAATTAAAAATTAGTTGATGCAGAAAGTACACATAGTGTTTCTATTATGTCACTGTTTCTCTTAGCATGGAACATAGGCAGATTTTTAATTAATGGTTTAAATAAACGTTTTATGTGGTTCTTGAGCGATGTGACCTGGTAAGTTTAGAATGTACTGTCAGCACTAATAATGTACTAAGTACGTTGCTATACTGAAGAGTCACAAATTTAACTTTTATTATTTCCTACGTTGTCTTAGAAAGAAGATACAAAATTACCTCCCACAAGCTTCAATTAAACATTTAGGATCTTTGGAATACAGAACACATCTCAGTTTTATCCAAAAGGTTTGAATTTAATCTCAGGATAATCTGAAATGGGGTCAACTGTTAAAGTGACCTCTCTTGTCAAGCTGCCTGCTACTGTCAGTATACTTTTTTCCTTTAAAAATAGCAGGATACAATTTAACTTTAAACAATTGAAAAGTATTGCCCATAATAGCTTTATAAAACCAAATATTTTAATACAGTAAACATGTTTCACATTCACAAAGTAAAGATAAATCCATGGCAGGATTTTGGCTGAATTGGTTTTTTGTTTTTTTGCCATTTTCGTAAGAAGAAATTTTTGTAATTGTAAGAAGAAATTTTTCTAACTGAATACATTTTTACTGAAGCTGAATATTTCAGTTATTGAAATGTCAATACAATTAAAACTTGGTTTGTAACTGTATAGCCCTCTAATCTTTTCCAGTATGCATGATCTTTTATGCCATTTCTCCATTAGATTCATTTGGCTTAAGGAAATATCTATTCTAAAGCTCTAAATAACTTTCAATTAACTTGAGAGAGCTCATTTTTCTGGAACTGGACAGAATTTTGCAAATTATATTATGATACTGCACTCATTTCAGATGCGAGAATTTTCAGATTCAGAGACACAGCCTGTATTATGAAAAGTCAGGAACCCAGCTCTCTACATTGGTCCTGCTACACTTTTTTCTACAATAAATAAATTATTTTGTGAGTCCCCTGTCCCTTTGAGAAAAATATGCATCCATGCAAAATTTGGCTGAAACTTTAGGGGTTCACTAAACACTCACGGATGCTAGGAGAGCCTCTAGATTAAGAAATCCTGCATTGGAATAATTAACTATTATATCAGGACAGAAAAAGTGAATCTGTACTACACACCTTACACCAAGCTCATTTCCAAGTGGATTAAAAGTTTAAATACATATTTAGTAATTTATACAAAATGTTTTTCACTGCAGCATTATTTGTAATACTAAAAGATTGGAAAACAACCTAACTGTATGTAAATAAGAACTTGTTAAATAAATTGCAATGCAGGGCAGATTCCAGTAGACTGTGTCTGTGTTGCTTGGGAGTGTGATGCTCAGAGCACAGTGCAGATAGGCAGGAGGGAGAGGGAAGATGTGATGTGTGGAGTTAAGTGGGTATGGGAAAGAAAAGAAAGAGGAGAGAGAAATAGAAGGAAAAAAAAAAGTTCTGAGGGAGACTGCCATTGGAGTGGTGCAGACCTGAAGAAGACGAGCGCCGTGGCCTTTTAGCCAGGTGGTATGGCACAGCCTGTCAAGAAGGGACAGATATGGAACATGCAGCTAGGTGAGTAAGAGAAATGAAAGGAAGAAAGGGAGAGAGAGATAATAAACTGGATTTAAAAAAAAAGAAAGAGAGAAAGGCACATACAGACAGGTGGTCAGGGGAAAGGAAAGGAAGAAAAGTAGAGAGAGACAAGAAACCAAGAAAAAAAGAGGAAAAAAAATACCCCCAAGGGAGCATACCAGAAGAGAGTCCCCAGTCAAGCATCCTGTACAGCCTGTCAAGAAGGAAGGGAGATGGTACATTATGCCAGGTATTCAGGAGAAGGGTAAGGAATGAAAGTAGAGAGAGACAAGAAACCAAGAAAAGAAAAGAAGAGAGGCAAACAAAAAAAAAATATGCCCCGAGAATGCCCACTGACATGGTGGTACAGATAAGGGAAGGGGCTCCCTAGCCAAAAGGCACTGCACAGAGTATCAAGAAAAAGCGGAGATGGGACACTACACCAGCAGCCTGGGAGAAAGTAAAGGAAGGGAGGTAGAGGTAGACAAGAAACCGAGAAAAGAGAAAAAAATGCCCTGAGGGAGCCCTCTGGCGTGGTGGCATGGACTGGGAAGGAGGCTTCCCAGCCAAACAGCACTACAGGGCCTGTCTAGAAGGAGCAGAGATGGCACACAGCACCAAGTGTTCAGGAGAAAAGAAAGGAAGGATTATAGAGAGAGACAAGAAACTGAGAAATGAAGTAAAACAAAAAAGAAAAGAGAAGAAAAAAAATGCCTCCAAGGAGCTCAGCAGTGTAATAGTGCAGATGGGGGAAGTGGCTCCTCAGCTGAGCAGCACTGCACAGCCTCTCAAGAAGGAGCAGAGATGACACACGGAGCTAAGTGTTTTTGAAAGAAAAGAAAGGAAGGAGGTGAGAGAAAGAAGAAACAAACAAACAAAAAAAGCCCCCCAAAAGCTACAACAACAAAAAAAATGGCACTGAAGGAGCCAGCTGGTGTGGGTGGGGCAAACCCAAGTGGCAAGGAGCTGGCTTCTCCCCAGCAGAGTGAACTCGGCCTGCCAGAAAACGGTGGAGGCAGAGCAGGGAGAAGAAGGATTGAGGATGGAAAAGCATGTATCACTGGTTACGGGGTGCTCTGACTTCTGCTGAGAACTCCGTGAAGCTGCCTTCTCAAACTCCCTGTCTGCTGTTCTTGGTGACTGAGGGGTCCAAGATGGCAAATTTGTGCACATTAGCTGATAGGGGACCTCCACCCCACAGCTCTCCTCACTCTCTCTTCTCTGTCAGTTTCTTTTCCATTCAGTGTTGGTTGAGTTCTTTATCCCTCCATTTGATGCTTAGGGTTGCAGAATTGACATACGTCTCTGTATTACTTAGTTTCTCAGGTCTTTGTTGTGGAGGAAGAGTGTGGTGCTTCTGTCTATAGCACCATGTTGTCCCTGTTCCTCTTCCCCAGTTGTATTTTGAGTGTCTTCCAAGCTTAGAGGCTCATCTTCTGGCACTATATCAGATAATATTCTGCGACCATTCATAAGATTTTCACTGGCCAACTTTTTTTTTTTTTTTAAGAAATAGACTGCCAGGTCCTTCTTCCTAGTCTGGCTTAGTCTGGAAGCTCCTATGAAATCTGGCCATCAAGGGTGACCCTGCTGGTATTTGAAATACCAGTGGCAAAGCTTCCAATGTAACAGCAACATGTAAGCCAACACAGTATGAAAAACTGACAGCTACATAATCTCCAAGATATATAGTTAAATGAAAAATAGGATAAAGTATCATGTGTAGAAAAAGCTGAAAATGCAGCATCATGTGTATAAAAAAGCTGAAAAATAAAAATAGAATTACATACACTTATAAAAAAATTTTTTTTTACACTTATACATGCATAAAATTATCTGCATGCAATAATGGTTAGCTCTTGATAGTGAATAGGGAACAGGGTGGGTAAAGTTCACAGATGGGAGGAGATGCACTGCCTGTCTAATATATAGATAGATGATAGATAGATTATACAATAAAAATAAATATACTTATAGTCCCCCCATGTCACCCTATGATGTCCTTGATGTCAACAGACAGCTTGTCTGGTATTCAGTTATTAGGGTTGAATGCATCAAATCTATTCTTCATATGTTCTCTAAATTCAGGTGGAATGTATTCAAGGTCATACTTTGGCTGTCCTGGACATTGTTCGAATTTTCTTCACTTTCAACTTTAACTTGCATATGAGCAATTGATGGTCTGTTCCACAGTTGGCCCCTGACCACGTTCTGACTGATGATATTGAGCTTTTCATCGTCTCTTTCCACAGATGCAGTCAATTTGATTCCCGTGTATTCCATCTGGTGAGGTCCGTGTGTATAGTCACTGTTTATATTCCTGAAAAAGGTATTTGCAATGAAAAAGTCATTGATCTTGTAAAATTCTATCATGCACTCTCCAGCATCATTTTTATCACCACGGTCATCTTTTCCAACTACCAATCCTTCTTTCTTCTTCAGTTTCAACTTTTGCATTCCAATCACCAGTAATTATCACTGTATCTTTATTGCATGTTTGATCAATTTGTGACTGCAGAAGTTGGTGGAAATCTTCAATTCCTTCATCTTTGGCATTAGTGGTTGGAGCATAAATTTGGATAACATATTAATCATAGGTGAAGAAAGCAGGAGGCCATTAAAAGGATAGGAAAGAAAAAAAAGACCAAACTGGATGTCAGAAGAGACTCTGAAATTGCTCTTGAATGTACAGTAGCTAAAGCAAAAGGAAGAATTGATGAAGTAAAAGAGCTGAACAGAAGATTTAAGAGGGAGGCTTGAAAAGACAAAACATTGTAAAGAAATGTGCGAAGACCAAGAATTAGAAAACCGAAAGGGAAGCACATGCTTGATGTTTCTCAAGCTGAAAGAACTGAAGAAAAAAATCAAACCTCTAGTTGCAATGTTGAAGAACTCTATATTAAATGACACAGGAAGCATCAAAAGAAGATGGAAGGGATACACAGTGTCACTGTACCAAAAACAATTGGTCAATGTTCAACCATTTCAGGAGGCAGCATGTGATCAAGAACCCAAGGTACTGAAGGAGAAGTCCAAGCTTCACTGAAAGCATTGGTGAAAAACAAGGCTCCAGAATTGACAGAATACAATGAGGTATTTCAACAAGCAGTGGCAGCACTGGAGGTGCTGACATGTCTATTCCAAGGAATTTGGAAAACAGCTACTTTGCCAACTGACAGGAAGAGATCTATATTTGTGCCCAACCTAAAGAGGTGATCCAAAAGAATGTGGAAGTAATCAAACAATATTATTAATATCACACACAAGTAAAATTTTGCTGAAGATCATTCAAAAGAGGTTGCAACAGCACATTAACAAGGAACTGCCAGATATTCAAGCTTGATTCAGAAGGGAATGTGGAATGAAGGTTACCATTGCTGATGTCAGATAGATCTTGGCTGAAAGCAGAGAATACCAGAAAGATGTTTATCTGTGTTTTATTGACTATGCAAAGGCACTTGACTATTTGGACCATAACAAATTATGAATAACATTGCAAAGTATGGGAATTCCAGAGCACTTAATTGTTCTCATGAGGAACTTGTACATAGACCAAGAGGCAGACATTCGAACACAACAAAGGAATACTGCATGGTTTAAAGACAAGAAAGGTGTACGTTGGGGTTGTATGTATCCTTTCACCAAACCTATTCAATCCGTATGTTCAGCAAATAATCTGAGAAGCTGTACTCTGTGAAGAAGAACATGGCAGCAGGATTGGAGGAAGACTCATTAACTTGTGATATGCAGATGACACAACCTTGCTTGGTGAAAGAGAAGCGGGCTTGAAACACTTATTGATAAAGATCAAAGACTACAGTGTTCAGTATGGATTACACCTCAACATAAAGAAAACAAAAATCCTTACAACTGGACCAGAAAATAGCATCATTGTAAATGGAAAAAAGATTGAAGTTGTGAAGGATTTCATTTTACTTGGACCTACAACCAACCCCCATTGAGGCAGCAGTCAAGAAGTCAATCGATGCACTGTATTGGGAAAATCTGCAAAATACCCCTCAAAAAGCATTCAAAAGCAAAGATTTCAATTTAAGGACTAAGGTGCACCTGATACAAACCATGAAATTTTCAACTGCCTTATATGCATGAGAAAGCTGAACAATGAATAAGAAAGATGAAGAAGAATTGATGCCTTTGAATTGTGGTGTTGGTGAAGAATGCCGAATATGCCATGGACTGCCAGAAGAACAAACAAGTCTGTCTTCGAAGAAGTACAGCCAGAATGCTACTTAGAAGCAAGGATGGTGAGACTTCATCTCACATACTTTGGACATGTTATCAGGAGGGACTAGTCTCTGGAGAAGGACATCATGCTTGTTAAGGTATATGGTCAGCGAAAAAGAGGAAGACCCTTATGAGATGGATTGACACACTGGCTGCAACAATGGGCTCAAGTATAACAACAATTGTGCAGGACCATGCAGTTTTCATTCTGTTGTACCCAGGGACGCTATGAGTAGGAACTGACTTGATTGCACTTATGAACATAACAAAAACACTACCCTTTGTTGTCTTTCATATTTGTGACTACTTAATAGTGCAGTTCATCAATAAGGAGATAATATTTCCTGTGTAAAGGAAAGTTCAAATCCGCCAGGCGCTCCTTGGAAACTCTATGGTGCAGTTCTACTCTGTCCTGTAGGGTTGCCATGAGTCGGAATCGACTCGATGGCATTGGGTTTGTTTCTGGGCAAAGGAAAGGGAGAGATGAAAGAAGAAAAATACTTTCTTAATTTGTCATTAATGCTCCACGTTCTGTTATCAGGAAATAAAATTTTGATTTTCCCCATTATCCTTCAAGCCATAATACTAATATGCCATGAAAAGGTAACACAGTATCTTCTGATTTTCTCACATTAATAGATGTGGCATATAAGGGTTCATGACACAGTATATACTTTTACAGGAGAGAGGTGGAATAGAAAAAACAGTAATGATTAAAATGAGGAGGTTCAAATATTGAAAGGGTACCCAAGACGAACCACTTTTCTAATAGCCTATCCCTGACTCCCACCCATGTTTGGTATCTCAAACCTTTCTACGATCACCTTGTGAAAATAAAGACTCTCCTCATCTCAGACAATTTACTGAATAGGTTCTAAAACTCTTTGCTTTCGAGTCAATTCTGACTCATGGTGACCCATGTGTTACAGATTAGAGCTGCTCCATAGGATTTTCTTGGTGGTAATCTTTACAAAAACATATTGCCAGGCCTTTCTTCCATGGTACCGCTGGGTGGGTTCAAACCACCAACCTTTAGGTTGGTAGCCAGTTGCAAACTGTTTGCACCACCCAGGAACTCAACAGTTGCTTGGGATCATGAAAGTGAAGCAGATTTTCCAAATATGCAAAGAGAAAAACTGAAGAAGGTGGTAGAAATCCAGGCTCTTCAGTTCTCCATCAGATTTTTATAGATTACCTTCCTAATGTAGACTTATCGGTCAGTAACAATATATGCAAAGACATCGGAAAGGACCCTTCGTTTGGAGCAGTTTCAAATAGCTAGTGAAGTATTTACAATAAGATTGGACAAGGGAAATCAGGCAACATTTGGAAGGTCTTGCAGATTAAGTAATGCTAACTAAGCATTAAGGCACCTTAAAGGTTGGTCAGGAGAAAGTACTTTGTAGATTAATCTGGAAGACTGTACAATGTTGATGAGACAAGAGAAGGGAGGCCAGAAAATCTGTAAGCAAGAGTCTGGGAGGAAGCACTTTTAGATTCAAAATCTATTTTGGCCTTCTAAAAATTAGTGAGGTTGCTTGGCAGTTGCATTAAACTTACTGTTAAATCTGATTAAATCCCCAAAGCATTTTTTTTTTTTAAGTATAGATTAAAAAAATTGAAGTCAAAGGTTAGGACAAAATGAAACTATCTACAATTTTTCAAAAAATCATTTCCGAAGGGCCATCCAGTTAATTTAAGAAACACCCTGACGCATCCATGACTAGAACTCTGATTTTTCTTATAAGAAGTGTCATTTTAAAAGTGTAACTCCATAACACATTGCTAAAACAATAATGAAGGAATTTGAGAGCATCTATCTATCTAGAAATAAACAGCTCTAGATTGTGAGTTTTGAGATTGCTGTGCAGCGCATTACACGGCACTGCCCGCTGCAGTTAATGTGTTCTACTAACCGATCCCTACGAAGCTTCTTATAAGCTCGCTCTTGAAACCACTCAGATATTTTATTTTGTTTACCATAATCAACAAAATGACATTATCACAGTCTCCAATCTGGGTCCATTACGAAAGAAGTATGTCTAATCGTGGAAGGTATCATGAGAAGTACAAGGCTGAGGGGGATAAACCTGGACTCTGGAGGCACCTATTGTGTGCTAAACACTGTTCTTAGTTAACAAGGTTGATAATATTCCTGCCTCTCGGAACTTCTATTCTTTGAAAGTGTAGAATCACCAGACAATTAAATCAAATAGTAATAAATTGTAATAAATGCTATTAAGTAACAAGATGCTAATATTGAATTTTAGCGGGATCTTGTCAAGTAGGTGATATTTTCATTGAAACCTGCAGTATAAGGACATAAGCATGTGAGACACGGGAGATAGTAGAATGGTATATGCAAAGATCCTGAGCAGGGAAAAAATAGTGTGTTTAAAGACTGAAAGGAAAGCAGTGCTGTTAGAGAATATTGAGCAAATGAGACAGTGCTGACATAAACCTGAAAAGCCAAGCAGAGATAGGTCATGAAGATCTTACCTACATCTAGGACATGGTAAGGAAATTGAATTTTATTCTAAATGCAATTAAACACTTTTGAAGAGTTTTAAGTAAAAACTACTTTAGAGTAGTTATGTTGTTAAAAGATCATTCTGTCTACTCTGTGGAGAAGACATCCCAGAAGTATAGGAGAAGACAAGAGCCCAGATCACTTTCATATAACTTGTCTAAAACTTACCAAACTCACTCTCTTTCACTCTTTGTGTTACAGGGTCAGAGGAATGTCAGGGAAGGTGGAGGGTATGTTCACTTATAACAAATAAGTCCGTAGCCTTAAACTGATAAACATATGCCCTGACTTTATGCCATTGTCCTTACCAAAAGAAGACAGCCTAATTATTATTTTAATTACAACCTTAAAAAATAGATTAAGGTAGCAAAATCATAGACGAAATCTTAAACAAAAAGGGTTCCTAATGATTTCTTACTTCCTTCAAGATGGAGAAGCCCACCGTGTGCTAGTAGTCTGTGCACTACAGATTCTAATCTTAATTTTGAAACATCCATTGATGGTAAATGGCTCCTCTGTGATCCTTGTGCAGTCAGGAGGTTTGTCCAAATATGAACTGTGAATGCCTCTCATATGTAAACTTAAGAAATGTTTAAAATTTTCCATAAATAACTGCGGGAGCCCTATTTCCAGCAAAGAAGCCCTTTATCATCCACTGCCCAGAGGAAATGACAGGTTCACTTCTGATTTAGGGGAAAAATATGGAAATAGGGCTGCTGATTTTTTTGCTGGGAATTAAATTGTTAATCCATTCATTTTGAGCCTGTTATCATCCTTTTTTCCTCTAGTGAGGAAAGAGAGAGAATTTTGTTCACCGTAACTTATCCAAAATCTCTTTTTGTACTTTAAGAACAATTCAGCAGCATTATCCATGCTAGAGTTCCACAGAGAGGAAAATTTATTTTCTGTAAAAAGAGATACATTGAACATTTTAGTTTCTGGCTACATCGTTAATGAACAGCTTAAGGAGTTTTGGAATTGAATTAACTGCCCTAGTACTTTGAATTCAGATTTCTTAGTCAAGACTTTCGTAGCTTCCAAGTACCTGGATGAAAATGAAATCAGGCAGGAAATTATAAACAGATTGATTAAGAATCTTCCAACCGATGCCAGAAATCACTGGCACAAATAACTAAATGAGATTAATACTATATTGATAAAATTCCCTTATACATTGATGCAGACCATTATCTATTTCAATTTCTAACACATCTGCTATGCTTTATTTATTTTGATTTTTAAATTAATATAAATAGCAGAAAGTCAGTCTCCATGTACCAGTAATACTGTTTCCGTAACAATAAGTTAAAGATTGACTCAGTGGATGTTAAGTACACTTATCAAACTTCTCTGTGTGTGTGTGTGTGTGTGTGTGTGTATACGTGTGCATGTGTTTTAGCTTAACAGTTCCAGAGTCTCAGTAATGTTCAAAATTTCAGATATATTTGAGGACTAACAAACATTGCAATATTTGTACTGGTTTATTTACCAGCAGTAGTAATACAATAATTATCTATTCCTATTTTTGAATTAGTTATTATTAAGACTGGAGAATTATCTAATGCTACACGAGGTCACATCTTTACCAGACTGATATGGGTAACACATGAAAATTCTTCCTACCATCCCAAATACTCACCACATCAGGGCAGGCTGGAGTCAAGTTTCTAAGACTTTTCTGCCATAATTAGCAATATAAAATAATTCTTCCTTTCATGACTTCTGCTGTTAGAAATCAAACACCAAGGATATGGTTTTTGTAAAGCTGCAATTCTTCATTCTTGTTTCTACTTTCTCCCTCCTAAAGAACTGCATTTTCTTCCTATCCTTATAGCTAACTCTGTTTAATATGAATGATTTGACAAATGCCAATTTCCTAATTTTGTTTTACTAATAGATATTAACAAATGTGTCTTAAGAAAGACAAGAAAATTAAATTAGGCCAATGCAAGCCAACTAGGAAAGTAAACAGTTATGGCTAAGAAGCCTGTTGCTTAATGAGGAGTTTCTGACAGGTAACAAGGGTGAGAGACTTCCACAAATATTTTATTCAAATCATGCATAATTATAAACATGGCAACTCTAGCGAAGCGACAAAAGTCCTTGTATCTGAGTCAGAACTGACTCGACAGCAACTGGTTTAGTTTTGTAAATGCTTAACATTTAGTTGGTACTTTCCTCACAGGGTTGCTATGGTCGGAATCGACTTAATGGCATTGGCTTTGGTTTAGAAACCCTGGTGGCGTAGTGGTTAAGTGCCACGGCTGCTAAACAAAAGGTCGGCAGTTTGAATACACCAGGCTCCAGCTCCTTGGAAACTGTATGGGACAGTTATACTCTGGCCCATAGGGTCGCTATGAGTCGGCATTGACTCACTGGCAATGGGTTTGTTTGGTTTTTTTTTTTTTTGGTTCCAAATAGAAATCACAGGATATATGTTACATTATTTCATTTAACTCTTATAACGACCCAATAAAAGGCTTGTTTTTAACTTCCCCATTGACAAATGAGAAAACAGGTTTGTTCTTGTTGTTTTTGTTAGATGTCTTCGAGTCAGTTCTTAGCTACCCCATGTACAACTGAATGAAAAAATGCCTCCTCATGAACCAACTTCACAATCCATGTTATGTTTGAGCCCATTGTTGCAGCCACTTTGTCAAGCCATCTCATTGAAGGCCATCCTCTTTTTTTGCTAACCATCTACCTTACCAAGCGTAATGTCCTTCTCCAGCGACTGATCCCTCCTGATAACATCCCCAAAGTACGTAAGACAAAGTCTTGCCATCCTCGCTCCTGAGCAGCATTCTGGCTGTACTACTTCCGAGGTAGATTTGTTCCTTCTTCTGGCAGTCCATGGTATATTCAATATTCTTCACCAACACCATAATTCAAAGGCATCAATTTTTCTTTGGTCTTCCTTATTCATTGTCCAGCTTTCATATGCATATAATGTGACTGAAAATGCCATGCCATGGGTCAGGCATACATTAGTCCTCAAAGTGACATCTTTGCTTTGTAACACTTTAAATAGGTGTTTTGCAGAAGACTTGCCCAACATAATACATCCTTTGATACTTATCTCTTGAATAAGTATGGTGAAAGGATACAACCCTGACGCACACCATTCCTGATTTTAAACCACACAGTATCCCCTCGTTCCATTCAAATGACTACCTCTTGGCCTATGTACAGATTTCACATGAGCACAATTAAGTGTTTTGGTAATCCCATTCTTTGCAATGTTATCCGTAGTTTGTTATGATCTATACAGTTGAACGCCTTTGCATAGTCAATGAAACACGGGTAGACATCTTTCTAATATTCTCTGCCTTCAGCCAAGATCCATCTGACATCAGCAATAATACCCCTGGCTCAACATCCTCTTCTGAATCAGGCAAGAATTTCTGGCAGTTCACTGTCCATGTGCTCCTAAAATGTCTTTTGAATGACCTTAAAAATTTTACTTGGTTGTAATATTAACGATGTTGTTCAATAATTTCCACATTCTTATAAATTATCTTTCTTTGGAATGGACACAAATATGGATCTCTTCCAGTCGGTTGGTCAGGTACCTGTTGTCCAATTTTCTTGGCACAGGGGAGTGAGCACCTCCAGCACGGCATCTGTTCTTGTTGAAACATCTCAATTGGTATTCCATCGATTCCTGGAGGCTGGTTTTTCACCAATGCCTTCAGTGCTGCTTGGACTCCTTCCTTCATTACCATTGCTTTTTGATCATGTGCTACCTCTTAAATGGTTGAATGTAGGCCAATTCTTTATAGTACAGTGGCTGTGTATTCCTTCTATCTTCTTTTGATGCTTCCTGCATAATTCAATATTTTGTCTGCAGAATTCTTCAATATTGTATTTCTAGGCTTGAAATTTTTCTTCAGTTCTTTCAGCTTGAGAAATGCCAAGCGTGTTCTTCCCTTTTGGTTTTCTATCTCCAGGTCTTCGCACATTTCATTGTAATACTTTACTTTGTCTTCTTGAGTGACCCTTTGAAATCTTCTGTTCAGCTTTTTTGCTTTTCCATTTCTTCCATTTGCTTTAGGTACTTTACCTTCGACAGCAAATTTCAGTGTCTTTTCTGAAATCCATTTTGTCCTTTTCTTTCCTTTTTGTCTCCTTAAAGACCTTTTGCTTTCTTCATGTATGATGTCCTTGATGTCATCCCACAACTTTTCTTATATTTGATCATTAGTTGTTCAATATGTCAAATCTATTCTTGAGATGTTCTTTAAATTCAGGTGAGATATACTCAAGGTCGTACTTTGGCTCTCATGGGCTTTTTAAATTTTTTTCAGCTTCAACTTGAACTTGCATGTGAGCAATTGATGCTCTGTTCAGCAGCTGGCCCCTGGCCTTGCTTTGACCGATGATATTAAGCTTCCCCATCTTCCCTTTGAATAGATGCAGTCAATTTTATTCTTTCAAATTTCTTCCAGCTATGTCCATTTGTGTAGTCACTGTTTATATTGTTGAAAAAAGGCATTGCAATGAATGAATCATTGTTCTTGCAAACTTCTACCATGCAATGTCCAGCACTGTTTCTATTACCAAGGCCATATTTTCTAACTCTTGATCCTTCTTCCTTGTTTCCAACATTTGCATTCCAATCACCGGTAATTATCAACGCATCTTGATTGCGTATTTGATCAATTTCAGACTGCAGAAGTTGGTAAAAGTCTTCAATTTCTTCATCTTTGGCATTAGTTGTTCGTGCATAAATTTGGATAATAGTCATAGTAACTAGTCTTCCTTGTAGGCGTATGAATATTATCCTATTACAGCATTGTACTTCAGGATAGATCTTCAAATGTTCTTTTTGACAATGATTGAGATGCCATTCATCTTCAATCCATCATTCCTGGCACAGTAGACCATATGATTGTCTGATTCAAAATGGCCAATACCAGTTCATTTCAGCTCACTAATGCTCAGGATATTTATCATCAATCTTTCTGTTTCATTTTAACAATACTTTTTCTAGATTCATACTTTGTACATTTCACCTTCTGATTATGAATGTATGTTTGCAGCAGTTTCTTCTCATTTTGAGTTTTGCCACCTCAGCAAATGATGGTCCGGAAAGCTTTACTCAGTCCACATCATTAAGGTTGACTCTAGGTTGAGGAGGCAGCTCTTCCCCAGTATTATTTTGAGTGCTTTCCAACCTGAAGGGCTTATCTCAGCACTATACAAGACAATGTTCTGCTGCTATTAATAAGGTGTTCACTGGCCCATTTTTTTAGAAGTAGATCACCAGATCCTTCTCCCTAGTCTGTCTTAGTCCGAAGCTCCTCTGAAACCTATCCACCATACTGGTATTTGAAATACCTGCTTGTATTTGAGATACCATTGGCATAGCTTCCAACATCACAACATGCAAGCCACCACAATATGACAAATGGACAAGATGATTGGTGGAAAAAACAGGCTTAGAGAGATTTAATGGCTTGCTCAAGGTCATAGAGCTCACAAATGTTGGATCAAATATTTGAAGTCAAGCTTTCGCCACTCTTAATCACTACACCCTATTTTCTATCAGTATTTATTCAGCACCTAGTATGATCTCCTTGAATCTGTCAGGTGACTGTTGTTACTCTCCTTCCATGACTGATAAAACTATGGCTCAGAAAAAGAGTAACATGTTTAAAATTGCACAATAGGCAAGTGTAAACACTAGATCTGAACTTTCAAGCCTGGAACTTAAGTCCTTTTTGATTAAAACCCAGAAGGACTATAAACTTAATGTTAAAGCAGTTTATATCAACTTGCCTCAATTTCTAATAATTATTCTCATTATTCCAATATATTCTTTTTTTTTAGTGCAATTTTTAATATAGAAGCTGAAATATCTGGACTCTTTTTCACGTGCATATCTATGTTTTCTCATTGTAAATTGGAAGAAGCCAGAATAATTTCAGGGGGAGGGAATGGTAAGATATGAGGACAGTGATTTTCTTTATATATAATACAACAAGGAAAAGGGGACTCAAAACCTCACATATATTGCACCTTTCATGGATTGAATTGTGTCCTCCAAAAATATCTGTCAACTTGGCTAGGCCATGATTCCCAGTACTGAGTGATTGTCCACCATTTTGTCATCTGATGTGATTTTCCTACGTGTTGTAAATCCTCTTTATTATGTTTACGAGATGGGATTAGTTGCAGTTATGTTAATGAGGCAGGATTCAATCTATAATATTAGATAGTGTCTTGAGCCAATCTCTTTTGAGATATAAAAGACAGAAGCGAGCAGAGAGACAGGGGGACCTCATATAATCAAGAAAGCAGCACTGGGGGCAAAGTGCATCCTTTGGACCCAGTATCCCTGTGCCTAAGAAGATTCTAGACCAGGGGAAGAGTGAAATCAAGGATCTTCCCCTAGAGCCAACAGAAAGAGAAAGCCTTCCTCTGGAGGTGGCACTATGAATTTGGACTTCTAGCCTACTACACTGTGAGGGAATGAATTTCTCTTTGTTAAAGCCATCCACCTCCATGTTCATTGGTATGTTCGAGTCCATTGCTGAGGCTATTGCATCAATCCATTTCATTGAAGGTTTTTCTCTTTTTTTGCTGACTCTCTATCAAAGGAGCTACATTTCCTGAGCTCAAATACCAGTTGTGTAATTTATTAGATGTATGATATTGGGTAAGTTACTAGGCAAAAATACCTAGTGAGGATTAAAGTAGTTATTACATGTAAAAAATGGACTGATCTTTGGACCACAGGAAGTACTATAGTTTTTTTTTTTTTTTTTTTTTTTTCCTGCAATACTCTTCTGGGAATAATTCCTATAAGCTCTACCCAGTGCCTTTATCTCTAACCTTTTTGACAATTTTATGAGCATCCTACACCCTGTGTTGAATTTATTTTTTGCTTAAGCTAAGAAAGTAGATTTTATTGTCTTTAACTGAATATTGACAGATATTCAGATATTCATCATTTTATTCCCTCATGAGTACTAGTTACTGAATTACAAAAATTCAAGAAATTAGTTGGAAGATGTGAGGCAGTTTAAAAGCTAAAAAAGATATTTTGCAATTTAGTTATAAAGGCAAAAACAACATAAATGCAGGATTTGGATCCAATTTCTGTAGGAGAAATTATTTCTAAAAATATTTACTAAGAGCTTTGAATATATTTCTAGCCACGCTTCTTTAGCAGCAGTTGTTAAAGCTATTGTTTTCAACAGTTCCTTCCTCTGGTTTTTTGTCTTCTTGTCACTAAATTGGCAAAGGCATCATACAGAAAATTTTAACTAAAATCAAATCACCACAAAGAAACTTTTCCTTTATTATATTTATTCTTGAAAGGTTAGAGATCGAAGAGACTTCAAAAACCATCACAGAACTCCATATATTTCACTGCCTGCACCACATATATTTTTGGATTAAATAAGCATCTGAAACTTGACAGAAACTCCCTTATTTAATCTACGCATTTAGTAAATAATTCTACCATTCACTCAGTTACTGGGCAAAAAAATGCAAGTCATTCTTAATTCCCCCTCCTTTTTTTTCCTCACACCCCATATGCAATCCATCTGACTTTTGATCTGACTTTCAAAATATACCCTGAGTGAGATCTTTTATCTCAAACCTTCTGTAAAGCAGCCAGATTCCATGTAGAAAATAGAAACACTATGCATTTCAAGGAGGAAAATTTAATGAGAATCATGTGTTCCTCAAAAAATGCCACTATTGGGTTCAATGGTGGTCCTTCAAAAGCTATGTCCACACCAAATTCCTAGAACCTGTAAATTTTACCTTACTTGATAAAACAGTTTTTGCAGATGTAATTAAGGATCTTGAGATTAGATAATACTGGATTAACCAAACCCCTGTTGCCATCAAGTTAATTCCAACTCATAGAAAACCTATAGGAAAGATTAGAACTGACCCATAGAGTTTCCAGGGAGCAGCTGGTGGATTCAAACTGCCTGCCTTTTGGTTAGCAGCTGAACACTTAACCACTGCACCACCAAGGCTCCCTGGATTATCTAGTAAGCCCTAAATCCAATGACAAGTGTCCTTATAAGAAAAAAACAGATGAATATTTTAAATAGACAAAGAGGAGAAGGCTACATAAAGATGGACATGGACACAGAGGCTGTAGTGATGAGGACACAAGCCAAGGAAGCCAAAGAATGCCAGTAGTCACTAGAAGCTAAAAGAGACAAGGAAGGATTCTTCCCTGGAGCCTACAGAAGAAGTGCAGCCCTGCTGACACCATGATTTCAGATTTATGTTGTCCAGACTGTAAAAGAATAAATTTCTGCTGTTTTTAGTCACCCAGTTTGTGATAAATTGTTGTGACAACAAGAAAAAGATAATACAATGCCCAGACCTGAGTTGGAGGCTTTAAAAACTCTGACCTTTTGAGGCATGCTCTTTTTCCCATGTATTGCATGGCTGGCTCCCTCAATTCTACAATAGGCCTTCTCTAATATAACAATCTAAGGGAGCACCCCAAACCTTTGCCCTCAAAGTCCTTAGCTTGCCTTATTATTTTTCAGAACACTTGACATGCAATTATATATTTATTCATTTGTTTACTTTAACCCAGTGCCGTCGTGTTTATTTTATATTTCCATAAATAGACTATTGCAGCATCAAGATGGTAAAGATTCTGTTGCACTCACAACTGAATTCCTAGTATTTAGTATATTAAGGGAGCCCTGGTGGTACAATGATTAAGAGCTGGGCTGCTAACCAAAAGGTTGGCAGTTCAAATCCACCAGCTGCTCTTTGAAAACCCTGTGGACCAGTTCTAATCTGTCCTATTGGGTCACTATTTGTTGGAATTGACTAGGGCAACAGGTTTTTGTTTTTTTGTTTTTGGTTAGTATATTAGTGGACATTAGTAGAAGCTCAAAACGTATTTATGAAAAGGCAAAAACTCCACACTAAACTAAGCATTACTGAAAAAGAAGGACAAAGTAGGTGGCCTCACTCTATCTGATTTTAGAACCTATTATATCACCACAGTAGTCAAAACAGCCTGGTACTGGTACAACAACAGATACACAGACAATGGAACAGAATTGAGAATCCAGACATAAATCTATCCACATATGAGCAGTTGATATTTGACTAAGGTCCGAAATCAGTTGAATGGAGAAAAGACAGTCTTTTTAACAAATGGTGCTGGCATAACTGGATATCCATCTGCAAAAAAATGAAATAAGACCCATACCTCACACCATGCACAAAAACTAACTCAAAATGGATCAAAGACCTAAATATAAAATCTAAAACGATAAAGATCATGGAAGGAAAAATAGGGACAATGCTAGGGGCCCAAATACATGGCATAAACAGTATACAAAACATTACTAACAATGCAGAAGAGAAACTAGATAACTGGGAGCTCCTATGCTCATCCAAAGACTTCACCAAAAGAGTTAAAAATTTATCTACAGACTGGGAAAAAGTTTTCAGCTATGACATTTCTGATCAGCACCTGATCTCTAAAATCTACATGATACTGCAAAAACTCAACAACAAAAAGACAACCCAATTAAAAAATGGGCAAAGAATATGAACAGGCACTTCACTAAAAAAAGACATTCAGGTAGCTAACAGATATGTGAGGAAATGGTCAAGATCATTAGCCTTTAGAGAAATCCAAATCAAAACTACAATGAGATTCCATCTCACTCCAACAGGCTGGCATTAATCCAAAAAACATATAATAATAAATGTTGGCGAGGTTGTGGAGAGACTGGAACACTTATACACTGCTGGTGGGAATGTCAAATGGTACAACCACTTTGGAAATCAATTTGGAGCTTCCTTAGAAAACTAGAAATAGAATTACCATATGATCTAGCAATCCCACTCCTTGGAATATACCCTAGAGAAATAAGAGCCTTTATGCAATTTTTTTTTTTATGCAAACAGATACATGCACACCCATGCTCACTGCAGCACTGTTTACAATAGCAAAAAGATGGAAGCAACCAAGCTGCCCATCAATGGATGAATGGATAAATAAATTATGGTATATTCACACAATGGAATACTAAGCATTGATAAAGAACAATGATGAATCTGTGAAACATTTCATAACATGAAGGAATCTGGAAGGCATTATGCTGAGTGAAATTAGTCAGTTGCAAAAGGACAAATGTTGTATGAGACTACTATTACAAGAACTCAAAAAATAGTTTAAACAGAGAAGAAAATACTCTTTGATGGTTATGAGAGTGGGGAGGGAGTGAGGGAGAGTGGTCTTCACTAATTAGATAGTAAATAAGAACTATTTTAGGTGAAGGGAAAGACAACACACAATACTGGAGAGGTCAGCACAGCTGGACTAAACCAAAAGCAAAGAAGTCTCCTGATTAAACTGAATGCTTCAAAGGCCAGTGTAGCAGGGGCAGGGGTCTGGGGACCATGGTTTCAGGGGACATCTAAGTTAATTGGCATAATAAAATCTGTTAAGAAAACGTTCTGCATCCTACTTTGGAGAGTGGCATCTGGGGTCTTAAACACTAGGAAGTGGCAATCTAAAATGCATCAATTGGTATCAACCCACCTAGAGCAAAGGAGAATGAAAAACACCAAAACACAAGGTAATTATGAGCCCAAGAGACAGAAAGGACCACATAAACCAGAAATTACATCAGTCTGAGACCAGAAGAACTAGATGGTGCCCAGCTACAACTGAAAACTGCCCTTACAGGGAACATAACAGAGAACCCCTGAGGGAGGAAGAGAGCAGTGGGATGCAGACCTCAAATTCTCATAAAAAGACCAGACTTAATGGTCTGACTGAGACTAGAAGGATTCCCGAGTTCATGGTCCCCAGACCTTCTGTTAGCCCAAGACAGGAACCATTCCCAAAGCCAACTCTTCAGACAGGGATTGGACTGGACTATGGGATAAAAAATGGTACTGGTGAATAGTGAGCTTCTTGGATCAAGTAGAAACATGAGACTATGTGGGCAGCTCCTGTCTGGATGGGAGATGAGAGGGCAGAGGGCTTCAGAAGTTGGCCGAATGGACATGAAAATAGACGGCGGAGGGAAGGACTGTGCTGTCTCATTACGGGGAGAGCAACTAGGAGTATATAGCAAAGTGTATATAAATTTTTGTATGAAAGACTGACTTGATCTGTAAACTTTTGCTTAAAGCACAATAAAAATTTTTTAAAAAACCTCCACACTAACTCCACTGGAAAATTATCCTATCAAGTGTACTAAAGTTTTCACTTGCTCCACCTTCAGCATCACAGCATAAATCAGACCATTGAATTGGATCATACTTTATATTCTTTACAGTTGTTCTGTCTCAAGGGGTAACATATGATCAAGAATTTATGGTATTGAAGCTTTGAAGTGCAAACTGCACTGAAGGAATTGGCAAAAAACAAGACTCCAGGAATTGATGAAATACCAATTGAAATATTTCAACAAGCAAATGCAGCATAGAGAGGTGCTCTCTCCTCTATGCCAAGAAAACTTGAAGACAGCTACCTGGCCAACCGACTTAAAGAGACCCTTATTTGTGCCCATTCCAAAGAAAGTTGATAGAACAGAGTGTGGAAGTTATTGAACAATATCACACACAAGTTAAATTTTGCTAAAGATCATTCAAAAGTGGTGCAGCAGTACATCAACAGGGAACTGCCAGAAATTCAAGCCCTATTCTTAAGAGGATGTGGAATAAGGGATATCATTGCCAATGTCAGACGGATCTAGGCCAAAAGCAGAGAATACCAGAAGGATGTTTACCTGTGTTTTATTGCCTATAGAAAGGATTCCACTGTGTGGGTCAAAAAAAATTATGGATAACATTGCAAAGAATGTGAATTCTGGAACACTTAAAATGTGCTCACCTGGAAAAAGTACATAGACCAAGAGGCAGTCATTTGTACAGAACAAGGGGATACTGCTTGGTTTTAAATCAGGAAAGGTGTGCATCAGGGTTGTACCCTTTCACCATATTTATTCATTCTGTATGCTAAAGAAATAATCTGAGAAGCTGGACTATACGAAGAAGAATGCAGCATTCAGATTGGAAGAAGACTCATTAAAAAACCTGCGGTTGCAGATGACACAACCTTGCTTGCTAAAAGTGAAGAGGACTTGAAACATTTGCTGATGAATATCAAAGAGCACAGCCTTCAGTATGTATTACACCTCAACATAAAGAAAACAAAATTCCTTACAACTGGTCTAATAAGCAACATGGTGATAAATGGAGAAAAGATCGACGTTGTCATAGATTTCATTTTACTTGGATTCACAATCAACGCTCATGGAAGAAGCAGTTAGAAAATCAAATGGGAAAATCTGCTGCAAAAGACCTCTTGAAAGTGTTAAAAAGCAAAAATGTCACTTTGAGGATGAAGGTGTGCCTGATCCAAGCCATATATTTTTAATCATCTCATGTGCATGCAAAAGCTGGACAATGAATAAGGAAGACAGAAGAAGAATTGATGCCTTTGAATTATGGTGTTGACGAAGAATATTGAATATATCATGGTCTGCCAGAAGAACAAACAAATCTGTCTTGGAAGAAGTACAGTCAGAATGCTCCTTAGACAGAAGGATGGCAAGAGCTCCTCTCACAAACTTTGGGCATGTTATCAAGAGGGGCAAGTCCCTGGAGGAGGACATCATGCTTGGTAAAGTAGAGGGTAAGTGAAAAAGAAGGGCACCCTCAATGAGATGGATTAACACAGTGGCTACTACAATAGGCTCAAACATAGCATGGATTGTAAGGATGGCACAGGACTGCGCAGTGTTTCTTTTTGTTGTACATAAGGTTGCTATGAGTCGGAGTCACCTCTATGCCACCTAACAACAACTAACAAGGCTTCTCTATATGTAATATGTAATACCTACCACTGGTTTCAAGGATAAAGTTCATAAAAGCTGAATAAGGAATGCTTCAAGTGAGGCATTTATTATTTCTGAAAAAAAAAAAAAATCAGCACAGACTTATGACAGCTGAGGGTTGTCCTAAAGCAAGGGCATCCATCATTAGACAGAAGTTAAAGAAAGAAGCTCTGTAGATAATTATTCTACTATGTGCTCTATGTAATGCCTTGATATCCATGGACATTGTCTTATGGCTTCAAAATTAATCACTAGTATTTTTGGGAATTACTGCCATTATGAATAATTTGTATGTAATTACCATGTTAGGTGAGTCTAACTAATTAAAAATTTTGGCCCTAATACTTCTTGCTGTGTCATTCGTATGACCCCTAATGTTACAATGCAATCTTGAGGGTTGGGTTCCTTCTTTTTATTCAACATCTATTATCATTATTCCCCCATGCATCTGTCAGTTTTTCAGACTGTGTGGGCTTGCGTGTCCTCTGATGCTAGAAGCTATGCCACCGGTACTCATATACCAGCAGGGTCATCCATGGTGGACAGGTTTCAGCCGAGCTTCCAGACTAAGACAGACTAGGAAGAAGGCCCTGGCAGTCCACCTCTGAAAAGAATTAGCCAGTGAAAACCTTATGAATACCAGTGGAACATTGTCTAATAATGTGCCAGAGGATGAGCCCCTTGGGTTGGAAGGCATTCAAAATATGACCAGGGAAGAGCTACCTCCTCAAAGTACCGTCAACTTTAATGATGAGGATGGAGTCAAGCATTCAGGACATTTATTTCTGATGTAGCATGACTCAAAATTGAAGAAACAGCTACAAACATCCATTAATTTTCAGAACCTGGAATACACAAAGTATGAAACTAGGAAAATTGGAAGTCATCAGAAGTGAACTGGAACACATAAAGATCAATATCCTATGCATTAGCAAGCTGTAATGGATTGGTATTGTCCATTTTGAATCAGACAATCATATGGTCTTCTATGCCGGAATGAAAATTGAAAAGGAATGGCATTGCATTCATTGTCAAAAAGAACATTTCAAGATCTACCCTGAAGTACAATGCTGTCAGTGATAGAATAATACCCATACACTAACAAGGAAAACCAGTTAATACGACTGTTATTCAACTTTACGCAGCAACCACTAAGACCAAAGAAGAAATTGAAGATTTTTACCAGTTTCTGCCATCTGAAATTGATCAAACGTGCAATCAGGTTGCACTGATAATTACTGGTGATTGAAATGTGAAAGCTGGAAACAAAGAAGAAGAATCAGTAGTTGGAAAATATGGCTTAGTGATAGAAATGATGCCAAAGATTGCAAGGCTAATGACTTCTTCCTTGTAAATACCCTTTTCGCCAACATCAACAGTAATTATACACAAGGACCTTGCTAGATGGAATGCACAGAAATCAAATTGACTACATCTGTGGAAAGAGACAATGGAAAAGCTTAATATTATCAGTCAGAACAAGGCCAGAGGCCATCTGTGGAACAGGCCATAAATTACTCATATGCAAGTTCAAGCTGAAACTGAAGAAAATAAGAACAAGTCTATGAGAGCCAAAGTATGACCATGAGCACATCCCAACTGAACTCAGAGGCTATCTCAAGAACAGATTTGACACGTTGAATGCTAATGACCAAAGACCAGACAAGTTGTGGAATGACATTGAGGACATCGTACATGAAGAAAGAAAAAGGTCATTAAAAAGACAGGAAAGAAAAAAAAAGACCAAAAGCGTGTCAGAAGAGACTCTGAAACTTGCTCTTGAATGTCAAGTAGCTAAAGTGAAAGGCAGAAATGAAGTAAAAGAGCTGAACAGATTTCAAAGAGTGTCTCGAGAAGACAAAGTAAGTATTATAATGACATACTCAAAGATCTGGAGGTAGAAAATCAAAAGGGAAGAACACACCCAATATTTCTCAAGCTCAAACAACTGAATTAAAAATTCAAGCCTCAAGTTGCAATAGTGAAGGATTCTACGGGAAAATTATTAAATGACACAGGAAGGATCAAAAGAAGATGGAAAGAATACACAGAGTCACTATACCAAAAAGAATTGGTTGACATTTAACCATTTCAGGAGGTAGCATATGATCAGGAACCAATGGTACCGAAGGAAGAATTTCAAGCTGCACTGAAGGCACTGGCAAAAACACAAGGCTCCAGGAACTGACAGAATACCAACTGAGATGTTTTAACAAACAGATGCAGCACTGGAAGTGATCACTTGCCTATGCCAAGAAACCTGGAAGACAGCTACCTGGCCAACCTACTGGAAGAGATCCATATTTACAACTATTCCCAAGAAAGGTGATCAAACCAAATGTAGAATTTATCAAAAAATATCATTAGTATCACACCAAAGTATAATTTTTCTGAAGATCACTCAAAAGTGGCTGCAGCAGTATATTGACTGGAAGCTTCCAGAAATTCAAGCCAGATTTAGAAGAGGAAATAGAACCAAGTATATCATTGCTGGTGTCTGATGAATCCTGGCTGAAAGCAAAGAAAACCAGAAAGATGTTCACCTGTTTTATTGATTATGCAAAGGCATTTGACTGTGTGGATCATTATAAATTATAGATAACATTGCACAGAATGGGAATTCCAAAACACTTAATTGTGCTCATGAAGAATTATAGACCAAGAGGCAATCCTTCAAACAGAACAAGGGGATACTATGTGGTTTAAAGTCAGGAAAGCTGTGAGTCAGGGTTGTATTCTTTCACTATACTTATTCAATCTGTATGCTGAGCAAATAATCTGAGAAGGCGAACTATGATGAAGAATGGGGCATCAGGATTGGAGGGAGACTCGTTAGCAAACTGCATTATGCAGGTGACACAACCTTACTTGCTGAAAGTGAAGAGGAGATGAAGCACTTACTGATGAAGATCAAAGACCACAGCCCTCAGTATGAATTACACCTCAACATAAAGAAAACAGAAATCCTCAAACTGGACCAATAAGCAACACATGATAAATGAAGAAAAGATTGAAGTTGTCAAGGGTTTCACTTTACTTGGCTCCATAATCAACACCCATGGAAGCAGCAGTCAGGAAATCAAAAGACAAATTGTATTGGGCAAATCGGCTGCAAAAGACCTCTTTAACGTGTTGAAAATCAAAGACATCACCTCAAAGACTAAGGTGCACCTGACCCAAGCCATGATATTTTCAATTGCATCATATGCATTAGAAAGCTTGATGATAAATAAGGAAGAGCAAAAAAGAATCGATTCTTCTGAATTGTGTTGTTGGTGAAGAATATTGAATATACCATGGACTGCCAAAATAACAAACAAATCTGCCTTGGAAGTACAACATCCTTAGAGGCAAGGATGGGGAGACTACATCTCACATGCTTTGGACATGTTATCAGGAGGGACCAGTCCCTGGAGAAGGACATCATGCTTTGTAAAGTAGAGGCCCAGCAAAAAGTAGGAAGACCGTCAACAAAATGGATTGACACAATGGCTGCAACAACGGGCTTGAGCACAGCGAGTATTGTGAGGATGGAGCAGGACGGGACAGTGTTTTGTTCCATTGTAAGGAGGATTGCTATGAGTTGGAACTGACTCAATGGCACCTAAAAACAACAACAATATCCAGCATTAAGGAACATCCTTAGGTGAAAGTATATTTTTGCAGTCAAGTAATTCTAAGATGAGCTCAGAGCAGATGATTTGTTACATATTCAGCGCAGTAACTTCACTTTCAGGATGAAGACAGCGACACAGAGATAAATTAGGTAACAAAGGAAGTGGTTATATGGAGTTAATACTCTTAACAGACTTTAGTTATAATTGTTACAAATAAACCACCCATGTAATCAATAATATTAATATTTTATTGTCATTCAATCTAGAAAAGATAGTTATTAGGAGATCTAGCATCTAAGGAGTAACATCTCTCAAGTAATTATTCAACATCTTGTTGTTGTTGTTAGGTGCCGTTGAGTCGGTTCCAACTCATAGTGACCCTACGCACAACGGAACGAAACACTGACCGGTCCTGTGCCATCCTTACAATCGTTGTTATGCTGGAGCTCATTGTTGCAGCCACTGTGTCAATCCACCTAGTTGAAGGTCTTCCTCTTTTCCGCAGACCCTGTACTCTGCCAAGCATGATGTCCTTCTCCAGGGACTGATCCCTCCTAACAACATGTTCAAAGTATATAAGATGCAGTCTCGCCATCCTTGCCTCTAAGGAGCATTCTGGCTGCACTTCTCCCAAAACAGATTTGTTCATTCTTTTGGCAGTCGATGGTATATTCAATATTCTTCACCAACACCACAATTCAAAGGTGTCAATTCTTCTTCGGTCTTCCTTATTCATTGTCCAGCTTTCACATGCATATGATGTGATTGAAAATACCATGGCTTGGGTCAGGTGCATCATAGTCTTCAGGGTGACATCTTTGCTCTTCAACACTTTGAAGAGGTCCTTTGAAGCAGATTTACCCAATGCAAAGCATCTTTTGATTTCTTGACTGCTGATTCTGTGGCTGTTGATTGTGGATCCAAGTAAAACGAAATCTTGACAACTTCAATCTTTTCTCCATGTATCATGATGTTGCTCATTGGTCCAGTTGTGAGGATTTTTGTTTTCTTTATGTTGAGATGTAATCCATACTGAAGGCTGTGGTCTTTGATCTTCATTAGTAAGTGCTTCAGATCCTCTTCACTTTCAGCAAGCAAGGCTGTGTCATCTGCATAACACAGGTGGTTCATGACTCTTCCTCCAATCCTGATGCCCTGTTCTTCTTCATATAGTCCAGCTTCTTGGATTATTTGCACAGCATACGGATTAAATAGGTATGGTGAAAGAATACAACCCTGACGCACACCTTTCCTGACTTTAAACCAATCACTATCCCGTTTTTCTGTCCGAACAATTGCTTCTTTATCTATGTAAAGGCTCCTCATGAGCATAATTAAGTGTTCTGGAATTCCCATTCTTTGCAGTGTTATCTATAGTTTGTTATGATCCACACAGTCGAATGCTTTTACATAGTCAATAAAACACAGGTAAACATCCTTCTGGGATTCTCTGCTTTCAGCCAGGATCCATCTGACATCAGCAATGATATCCCTGGTTCCACGTCCTCTTCTGAAACCGGCCTGAATTTTTGGCAGTTCCCTGTCGATATATTGCTACAGCCATTTTTTAATGATCTTCAGCAAAATTTTACTTGCGTGTGATATTAATGATATTGTTCTGTAATTTCCACATTTGGTTGGATCATCTTTCTTGGGAATAGGCATAAATATGGATCTCTTCAGTCAGTTGGCCAGGAAGCTGTCTTCCATATTTCTTGGCATAGATGAGTGACCACCTTCAGCGCTGCATCTGTTTGTTGAAACATCTCAATTGATATTCCATCAATTCCTGGAGCCTTGTTTTTCGCCAATGCCTAAAGAGCAGCTTGGACTTCTTCCTTCAGTACCATCGGTTCCTGATCATATGCCACCTCTTGAAATGGTGGAATATCAACTAATTCTTTTTGATATAATGACTCTGTGTATTCCTTCCATCTTCTTTCAATGCTTCCTGTGTCGTTTAATATTTTCCCCATGGAATCCTTCACTATTGCAACTCGAGGTTGGAATTTTTTCTTCAGTTCTTTCAGCTTGAGAAATTCCAAGCGTGTTCTTCCCTTTTGGTTTTCCATCTCCAGCTCTTTGCATATGTCAGTATAATACTTTACTTTGCCTTCTCAGGAGACCCTTTGAAATCTTCTGTTCAGTTCTTTTACTTCATCAATTCTTCCTTTTGTTTAGCTGCTCGACGCTCAAGAGCAAGTTTCAGAGTCTTGTCTGACATCTGTCTTGGTCTTTTCTTTCTTTCCTGTCTTTTCAGTGACCTCTTGCTTTCTTCATGGATGATGTCCTTGATGTCATTCCACAACTCGTCTGGTCTGCAGTCACTAGTGTTCAATGTATCAAATCTGTCCTTCAGATGGTCTCTAAATTCAGGTGGGATATACTCAAGGTCATATTTTGGCTCTTGTGGACTTGCTCTGATTCTCTTCAGTTTCAGCTTGAACTTGCATATGAGCAATTGATGGTCTGTTCCACAGTTGGCCCCTGGCCTTGTTCTGACTGATGGTATTGAGCTTTTCCACTGTCTCTTCCCACAGATGTAGCCAATTTGATTTCTGTGTGTTCCATCTGACGAGGTCCATGTATATAGTCGCCCTTTATGTTGGTGAAAGAAGGTATTTGCAATGAAGAAGTCGTTGGTCTTGCAAAATTCTATCATTTGATCTCCGGCATTGTTTCTATCACCAAGGCCATATTTTCCAACTACTGATCCTTCTTCTTTGTTTCCAACTTTCCCATTCCAATCGCCAGTAATTATTAATGCATCTTGATTGCATGTTCGATCAATCTCAGACTGTAGCAGCTGATAAAAAGGGTCTTCCATTTCTTCATCTTTGGCCCTAGTGGTTGGTGTGCAAATTTGAATAATAGTCGTATTAACTGGTCTTCCTTGTAGGCGTATGGATATTATCCTATCACTGACAGCATTGTACTTCAGGATAGATCTTGAAACGTTCTCTTTCACAATGAATGCAACAACATTCCTCTTTGAGTTGTCATTCCCAGCATAGTAGACTATATGATTGTCCAATTCAAAATGGCCAATACCAGTCCATTTCAGCTCACTAATGCCTAGGATATCAATGCTTATCCGTTCCATTCCATTTTTTACAATTTCCAATTTTCCTAGATTCATACTTTGTACATTCTAGGTTCCAATTATTAATGGATATTTGCAGCTGTTTCTTCTCATTTTGAGTGGTGCCACATCAGCAAATGAAGGTCCTGAAAGCTTTACTCCATCCACGTCATTAAGGCCGACTCTACTTTGAGGAGGCAGCTCTTCCCCAGTCATCTTTTGAGTGCCTTCCAACCTGGGGGGCTCACCTTCCAGCACTATACCAGACAATGTTCTGCTGCTATTCATAAGGTTTTCACCAGGTAATGCTTTTCAGAAGTAGACTGCTGGGTCCTTCTTCCTAGTCTGTCCTAGTCTGGAAAACTCAGCTGAAACCTGTCCTCCATGGGTGATCCTGCTGGTATCTGAATACTGGTGGTACAGCTTCCAGCATCACAGCAACACACAAGCCCCCACAGTACGACGAACTGACAGACACGTATTCAATTCACATGTAGTAATTTTTTTTGGAAATATTCACTAAAGTAGAAAATGAGAAATGATGTCCATTTATGTATCTACGGGTTCTGCTATGACTATAAGCATTTTGAGGACAGGTAGTGTGTTTTATCAATCTTTACATTTTCCATAAGACCTTGCATATAGTTGGTATTGAATAATATTTGAATACATATACGTTGAATATATATAAACACACTTTCTGTCCTCAAAATGCTTATAGTCGTACCAGAACCCATAGATATATAATGGACATCTTTTCTCATTTTCTACATTAGTGAATATTGCCAAAAATTGCTATAGCTGAAGTGCTGTAAGAGCTCTGAGAGGAGTCAGAAAATACTTCACAAAGAGGCAGCTCCTAAAAAGCACCAAAATCATGAAAGCATTTAGATGTGGAAATATGAGGAAAACAGATATAGAAATAAAATTTTTATGAGAGTGTGGAAGAAGGAAAATATGGAAAAGATCAAGGAGTCCATTTGGTCTGATTCTATGGTTAATGAGAAAGTCTGTTGCCATCGAATCAATTCCAACTCATAATGACCCTATAGGACAGATAAGAACTGCCCCATAGAGTTTCCAAGGAGCACCTGGTGGGTTTGAACTGCCGACCTTTTGGTTAGCAGCCATAGCTCTTAACCACTATGCCACCAGCATTTCAGAAAAGCTAATTCTAGAAGGCCTCTTTAACAGATTATGATGGACATTTTATAAAACTAAATTACATCTTATTCCCCTAGGAAGACAATAAAAGATATTGAGTAATAATGTTACAATGATTATAACTATGTTTAAGATAATTGTCTTAGACTGGGTTCTCTAGGAAACAAAACCAGTAAAGTGTATAAATATATATATAAAAAAAAAGTGTATAAATATATATAGAGAGAGATTTATATCAAGAAAACAGCTCACATGACTGTAGAGGTTGGAAAGTACCAAGTCCGTGAATCAGAATAGAGGCTTCCTTGAATTCATAGCTGAAGGGGCTGGCGAACCCAAGACCGGCAGGTCGCAGAGAGCAGGGCTCTTGTTCACAGCCTGTGAAGACTGACAAATTGTAAGATTGGCAGAGAAGACTGCAAGGCTGCTCCTGGCTCAGGTAGCTGCAGGGGTGGCGAACCCAAGGTTGACAGGTCGGAGGAGAGGGCTTCCACTCTGAGGCTTTAAAGATCGATGAATCCCAAGATCAGCAGATAAGCTCATAGCTCAAGTCCCAAGAGTCAAAGGTCACATTTACAGGAGGCAGCCACAGGATTCAGAGTGAGCAAAAAAAAAAAAAGCCGGAATGTCTGCTCATATTCGGATACAGTCCACACCCCCAAGGAAACTCCCTTTCAACTGATTGGCTACTCACAGCAGATATCATCCTGGGAGTGATCATATAAAAACACTGAGAACCATGCCCCAGCCAAGTTGACACACAATCTTAACCATCAGGATAATGGAAGAGTTAAGAGGTAGAGATACAAGAAGCAAGGGCTCTGTGTAGAGGTTTTTATAGGAATTAAAAAACTGAAGACTCGTGTTAGGAAAACGACATGGGAAACTGAAGAGAGGTTGGTTCTTACCGTATGTCACCATCAATAACTGAAGATTGTTTTTTGTTAGCCTAATGTGGTAAGCATAATTCTAAAGTGGACCCCAATATTCTTGCCCTATGTTGTACAAGCACTGGACTTGTGAATATGATGGGAAAGCCACTTCTGTGAGTTAGGCTATGTTGTGTGATACAGCTGACATTAAGAATGGGAGATTATTGTGAGTGGATCAGTCTTAATCAGTTGAGCCCTTAAACGATACTTGGCTATTCCTGAAGGAAGAAATTCAAAGCATGGAAGTCATTTGACATGAGGGAGAATCACCATTGCTAGCCATGGACATGGAGGGGGCCATGTGGATGGCTCTAGGAGCTGAGAGTGACTCCCAGTTGCAGGAAGAAAGGAAATGGGGACCTCAGGCCTACATTTGTAAGATACCCAGTTTGGGAAAAAACCTGAATGCTCTTGGAAGTGGATTCTTCCCCAGCGCTTCTAGAAAAACTGTGTGGCCAACATCCTGAATTCACCCTGAGCGGAAAACATTGCCATACCATGACTGGAGTTCTGACATAATAATTGGGGGCCTGTTTAAGCCATAAACTGTTTTGTATTTTTTTTTTTTTTTTTTTACACAACATTAGAAAACAGCTTCAGTCCTGAGCACTACAGTGTAGTACCTGCAAAGGTATCCCAATCCCTAATTTTCTTCCTCATGTTGTTGTTAGGTGCCCTCAAGATGGTTCTGACTTATAGTGACCCTATGTACAACAGAAAAAAATGCCACCTGGTCCTGCACCATCCTCACAATCATCACTATGCTTCAGCCCATTGTTGCAGCCACTGTGTCAATCCATCTTGTTGAGGGTCTTCCTCTTTTTTCACGGACCATCTACTTTAGCAAGCATAATGCCCTTCTCCAGTGACTGGTCACTGGAGATAACATGTCCAAAGAATGTGAGATGAAGCATCCTTGCTTCTGTGGAGCATTCTGACTGTACCTCTTCCAAAACACATTTGTTCTTTTTTCTGGCAGTCCATGGTATATTCAATATTTTCCCCGCCACGTAATTCAAAGGCATCAATTCTTCTGTCTTCCTTATTCATTGCCCAGCTTTCCCACACATATCATGTCTTGGGCGAGGTGAACCTTAGTTCTCAGAGTGACATTTTTGATTTTTAACACTTTGAAGAGGTCATTTCCAGCAGATTTGCCCAATGCAACATGTCCTTTGATTTCCTGACCTCTGCTCCCATGAACGTTGACTGTGGATCCAAGTGAAATGAAATCCTTGACAACTTCAGTATTTTCTCCATTTATCATGACATTGCTTATTGGTCCAGTTGTGAGGATTTTTCTTTTCTTTATATTGAGGTGAAATCCATACTGAAGGCTGAGGTCTTTGACCTTCATCAGTAAGTGCTTCAAGTCCTCTTGACTTGCAGCAAGGAAGGCTGTGTCACCTGCGTATTGCAGGTTGTTAATGAGTCCTCTCCCAGTCCTGATGCCATGTTCTTCTTCATATAGTCCAGCTGCTTGGATAATTTACTCAGCCTACAAATTGAATAAGAGTGGTGAAAGGACACAACTCTGACACAAACCTTTCCTGACTTTAAATCATGCAGCATCTCCTTGTTCTGTTTGATTGACTGCTTCTTGGTTTATGTACAGATTCCTATGAACACAATGAAGTGTTCTGGGATTCTCATTCTTCCCAATGTAATTCGTAATTTGTCATGAACCACATAGTCGAACGCCTTTGCATAGTCAACAAAATACAGGCAAACGTCTTTCTGGTTTTCTCTGCTTTCAGCCAAGAACCATCTGACAACAGTGACATCTCTTGTTCCACGTCCTCTTCTGAATCCAGCTTGAACTTCTGGCAGTTCCCTATGAATGTATTGCTGCAACTGCTTCTGAATGATCTTCAGCAAAATTTTACTTGTGTGCGATACTAATCATATTGTTTGATAATTTTCGCATTCTGTTAGAACACCTTTCTTTGGAATGGACGCAAATACGGATCTCTTCCAGTTGGTTGGCCAGGTAGCTGTCTTCCAAATTTCTTGCACATATGAGTGAGCACCTCCAGCACTGCATCTGTTTTTGTTGAAACATCTCAATTGGTATTCCTTCAGTGCCTGGAGGCTTGTTTTTCACCAAAGCGTCAGTGCAGCTTGATCTTCTTCTTTCAGTACCATTGGTTCCTGATTATACGTTACCTCCTGAAATGGTTGAATGTTGACCAATTTTTTTTTTTTTTTTTTTGGTATAGTGACTCCATGTATTCCTTCCATCTTCTTTTGATGTTTCCTGTGTAATTAAATATTTTCCCTGTAGAATCGCTCAATATTGCAACTCAAGGCCTGAATTTTTTCTTGAGTTCTTTGAGTTTAAGAAATGCTGAGCATATTCTTCTCTTTTGGTTTTCTATCCCCAGGTTGTTTGCACATTTCATTATAATACTTTTCTTTGTCTTCTCGAGCAGCCCTTTGAAATCTTCTGTTCAGCTCTTTTACTTCATCATTTCTTCCTTTCACTTTAGCTACTCAACATTCAAGAACAAGTTTCAGAGTCTCTTCTGACATCCATTTTGGTCTTTTCTTTCTTACCTGTTTTTTTAATGACATTTTGTTTTTTTTCATGTATGATGTCCTTGAGGTCATTCCACAACTCGTCTGGTCTTTGGTCATTAGTGTTCAACACATCAAATCTATTCCTGAAAGATATACTCAGGGTCATACTTTGGCTCTTGTAGACTTGTTCCAGTTTTCTTCAGCTTCAACTTGAACTTGCATATGAACAATTGATGGTCTGTTCCACAGTCAGCCTCTAGCCTTGTTCTGACTGATTATATTGACCTTTTCTATCTTCTCTTTCCACAGATGTAGTCGATTTGATTACTGTGAATTCCTTCTGGCAAGGTCCATGTGTATAGTCGCTGTTTATGTTGTTGAAAAAATGAATTTGCGGTGAAGAAATCCTTGTTCTTGCAAAATTCTATCTTGTGATCTCCAGCATCATTTCTATCACTAAGGCCATCTTTTCTAACTACCAATTCTTCTTTTTTCCAAATTTTGCCTTCCAGTCACCAGTAATTATCAGTGCATCTTGACTGCATGTTTGATCAATTTCAGATTTCAGAAGTTGGTACAAATTTTCAATGTCCTCATCTTTGGCATTAGTGGTGGTGTATAAATCTGAATAATAGTTGTATTAACTGGTATTCCTTGTAGGCATATGGGTATTATCCTATCACTGACAGCACTGTACTTCAGAATAGTTCTTGAAATGTTCTTTTTGATGATGAATGTGAAAATGTTCCTCTTCAGTTTGTCATTCCCTGCAGAGTAGACCATATGATTGTGCAATTTCAACTGACTAGTGCCTAGGATATCGATCTTTATGTGTCCATTTCATTTTTGATGACTCATTTTTCCTAGATTCATACTTTATACATTCCACATTCTGATTACTAATAATGGGTATTTGCAGCTGTTTATTGTCATTTTGAGTCACACCACCTCAGCAAATGAAGTTTCCAAAAACTTTACTGTATTCACCTCACTAAGGTCGACTCTACTTTGAGGAGGCAGCTCTTCCTCGGTTGTAGTCTGAGGATCTTCCAACCTAAGGGTCTCATCTTCCAGGACTATATCAGACAATGTTCTGCTGCTATTCATAAGGTTTTCACTGGCCAGTTTTTTTCAGAAGTAGACTGCCAGGTCCTTCTTCCTAGCCTCTCTTAGTCTGGAAGCTCAGCTGAAACCTGTCCACCATAGATGACCTGCTGGTATTTGAAATACAGGTGACATAGCTTGCAACATCACAGCAACATGCAAGCCACCACAATATGACAAACTGACAGACACTGGGGCTCCTCCTGATAGTTCCCACTAATATATTTGCATGTGCTTTCCTCTATCCAAGACACACAGCTCTCTCTGATAAAAGTATCTAATCTGTGCTAAAACATGAATATATTATTCTTCAAGGAAACATAGTTACAATTAAAAAAAAAACTTTTTGGAAAGAATGACTTTGCTTAAGTGGGTGATTACAATTGTGGAAACCAAAATCACTGTGATTCAGAATGAAAAAAATACTTGATAAAATACGGATTAGTTGATATCTTTGCTTCTGAATTTATCCACTTTGTTCTCAAAGGGAACTAGTCCTTTATAGCCACTCCTCTTATGAGTAGATACTTTAACTAGTGTATTTATTCTGCCTTATATGAAATAGATAAACAACAAGTAGGATTTTTGGTGTCTGAACAAAAATCCTCTGATTAAAAAAAAAAAAATGTTTTTCTTAATGGTGGCATAATTGTATATTATAAAGAAATTGACTTTTTAAAGCCATTTAATGGAGAAAATCCTTATATTGCAAACTATAGAACTTCATAAAGTTAGTGGAAAACATAATTTATTTTCCCAAAGGAACAACAATCTAGTTAGGAAGCCTAAAAAAAAAAAGCCAACCAACAAACAAAAAACAGAAATACATGGTGAACACCAGTGACAATTATTAACACACATATCCAGCAACCATTGCTCAGGAATGTACAAAAATGTTAAATATTTCATTCAGCCAGATAATATTTTTGAGTGTCTACGAAAAAAAAAAAAACTCTACAAGGTAGTCAGGCACAGGAATACAGAAGTAAATAAAAGATAGTATTTCCTTTTTCTCAATGAATTCACAATCAAGAGAAGACAAATGCATGTTTAAATAAATGCATGACATTGTGGTAAGTCCAGTACTCATCTGTCTTTGTCATACTGTGGTGGCTTGTGTATTGTATGATGCTGGAAGTTATGCCACTGGTATCTCAAATACTAGCAGAGTCACCTGTGGTAGACAGGATTCATCAGAGCTTTCAGACTAAGACAGACTAGGAAGAAAGTCCTGACAACCTAACTTCAGGAAATTAGCCAATGAAAATCCTATGGATCTCAACAGACTATTGATCAATATAGTGCTAGAAGAGGAGACCTCTAGGTTACAAGACACTCAAAATACACAGTGGCTGCAACAATGGACTTACTTTCTTGAAGCCTAGAAATTAAATGGAATTTGTAGAGACATGTGTGTTGTACGTGTGTGTGATGGGGGGGGGAGGATTGGAGAGGAAGGGTTTTATTTACCAAGGGAATTATGGTATTTTACTTGGAGACTGTCATGGATTGAATTATGTCCCCCAAAAAATGTATGTATCAACTTGGTTAGGCCATGATTCCCAGTTATTGTGTAATTGTCCTCTACTTTATGATTGTAATTTTATGTTAAGAGAATTAGGGTGGGATTGTTACACAACCCTTACTCATGTCACCTCTCTGATCCAACATAAAGGGAGTCTCCCTGGGGTGTGGCCTGCACCACCTTTTATCTCTCAAGAGATAAAAAGGAAAGGGAAGCAAGCAGAGAGTTGAGGACCTCATACTACCAAGAAAGCACTGCCAGGAGCAGAGTGCTTTCTTTGGGCCTGAGGTTCCTGTGCTGAGATGCTCCCAGACCAAGGGAAGACTGATGCATCACAAGTACCTTCCTTCAGAGCCAACAGAGGCAGAAAGCCTTACCCTGGGGCCAGCACCCTGAATTTGAACTTCTAGCCTACTGGACTGTGAGAGAATAAACTTTGTTGAAGCCATCCACTTGTGATATTTCTGTTATGGCAGCACTAGATGACTAAGACAGAGACCGTCTGCAAAATGTTTTAAGATCCACTAGTCCAAGAAATTGTAAAATATATTGATTATTCTATGAATAATCTTTCTTAAATATATAATCATATGATGATGGCAAACATGCTCCCACTGTCCCTCAAGTATTTTTGGCAGATGACACTGAACAGTCACAACATTTTTCCCACTGAATCTGGATTCATCATCAGAATTCTCTACATAGGACACCCAATGGCCTATTTCAGTTAACAGACTAGGCACAGGAGATGCAATCTATTTTCTATCCCCAGCTTAGTTATTAATAATTTATGTAAAGCATTTAGCATTGGATTTTAGAATAACATTGACTTGCTGCTAACATAGTTTTGCTACTTACTAGCTATGTGTCCTTGAAAAGTTTACTTAACTCCTAAAATAAGTCTGCTCATAACAAAATGGGAATATTACCTGCGTTTCAGGGTATTAGTAATGATAAATGAGATAATGTAAATGAAAAACTTATCATAATGCTTGAATTATAATAAATATTGGATCTTGGCAGGCACTGTGTATAAGATGAAGAGAGTAAGCAGATTAACTGTATAGGATTCCTGACCTTAAAATTTTTTTATAAAAATATAGAGAGACAGATAAGGCAGTTGTTCAAACAGAACAAGAGGATACCGCATGGTTTAAAGTCAGGAAAGGTGTCCATCAGGGCTGTATACTTTCACCATACCTATTCAATCTGTATGCTGAGCAAATGATTCTAGAAACTGGACTATATGAAAAAGAACGAGGCACCAGGAGTGGAGGAAGACTCATTAACAACCTGCATTATGCAGATGACACAACCTTGCTTGCTGAAAGTGAAGAGGACATGAAGCACTTACTGATGAAGATCAAAGACCACAGCCTTCAGGACGGATTACACCTCAACATAAAGAAAGCAAAATTCCTCACACCTGGACCAATAAGCAACAACATTATAAAAGGAGAAAAGATTGAAGTTGCCAAGGATTTCATTTTACTTGAATCCACAATCAACAGCCATGGAAGCAGCAGTCAAGAAACCAAAAGACGCATTGCGTTCGGCAAATAGGCTGCACAAGGTCTTGTCAACGTCTTGCAAAGCAAAGATGTCACCTTGAAGACTAAGGTGCACCTGACCGAAGCCACGGTGTTTTCAATCGCCTCATATGCATGTGAAAATTGGACAATAAATAAGGAAGACAGAAGAAGAATTGATGGCTTTGAATGGTGGTGTTGGCAAAGAATATTGAATATACCATGGACTGCCAGAAGAACAAACAAGCCTGTCTTGGAAGAAGTGCAGCCAGAATGCTCCTTAGAAACAAGGATGGCGAGACTACATCTCACATACTTTGGACAAGTTTTCAGGAGGGATCAGTCCCTAGAGAAGGACATCATGCTTGGTAAAATACAGGGTCAGAGAAAAAGAGCAAGACCTTCAATGAGATGGATTGATGCAGTGGCTGCAAAATGGGCTCAACATAGCAACAATTGTGAGGATGCTGCAGGACGGGACAGTGTTTCATTCTGTTCTGCATAGGATTGCTATGAGTCGGAACTGACTTGACAGCACCTAACAACAACTAAAAAAATAAATAAATAGATTAGATTAATAAAGAGTTAACACTCCCATGATAGAGCTATGTTCACACCATAAAATGTGTTATCAGTTCTACAGAGAGGTTTCAAAAATGTTTGATGTCGAGGAGTATTGACTATAAAGATATTGATCTCAAGAGAGTGGTAGGAGGTAGAGATTAAAGTTTTGGAAATCAATAGTGCATGAGACTGGAGCCCCCAGGCACCCTTCTAACTCAGAAATGAAGCCACTCCCTATGTTCACCTTTCAACCAAAGATTAAACAGGCTTATAAAACAAACGGAAACCCTGGTGGAGTAGTGGTTAAGTGCTATGGCTGCTAACGAAAGGGTCGGCAGTTAGAATCCGCCAGGCACTCCTTGGAAACTCTATGGGGCAGTTCTACTCTGTCCTATAGGGCCGCTATGAGTCAGGGTCGACTCGACGGCACTGGGTTTGGGTATAAAACAAACAACAACACTAGATCAATCAAGTATACAAGACCAAATAGGCAACACCTGCCCAAAGACAAGAAAGCAGAAAGGGACAGGAAAACTAGATGAATGGAAATGGGGAATCTGAGGTGGAAAGGAAGAGAGTACTGACACATTGAGGGGACTGCAGCCAACGTCTTGAAAAAATTTGTGTATAAAGTTTTGAATGAGAAACTAATTTTCTCTGTAAACTTTCCCCTAAAACACAATCAAAAAAAAAAAAAAAAGTATGTGAGTGGCATTCAAAACCATGGAATGAAATTGAATTAGGGAACCTGGAAGAACTTGCCTAATCAAAAAACAAAAGTCCAGGAAGGTATCTTAAAGAAAACTAATATTTAAGCAGTGGGTAGATGAAGAGGATTCAGAAAAGAGGATGAGATGTAGAAGGTGAGCCAGGATAGAGTAATACCACCAGCACCAAGGTGGAGTTTTGGGTGGTTAAATGCTATAGAGGGGTCCAGAAAGGAAAGGGATAAAAATTGTCTGTTATTAAGTATAGCAAGATGTCCTCACCAAAAAATGATTTCAATAGGTCTTCAGAGATGTTAGTCAGAGGGCTAAATATTAAATAGTAAATTGAAGGTGAGTTCTTAGAGTCAGTGATTTTATCTGGGACTTTGAGAATTTGGGTTATAAAGAAACAATAGACCTGTAACTAGTGGAAGAAAAGCTGGGGTTGAAGTATAAGAAAAAGGTGTTTTGACTCTGAGAGAGACTTGCACACATTATCAATGGATTGAAAAGTATATAAGTTAAATAACAAGATGGTTCTCCTCAAGTATATTCTTTGAGAAAAAAGAATATGCAAAAGCTCACCCATTCTATTCATCTTGGACCAGCTTAGATAATATCAACTATAGACAAGCCACGTAGGACACAACTCCTAGCCACTGACCACTAACCAGTCATTGCCAGCCTGTCCAATCTCTCAGGAAAGGAGAGTATCAAAATCTATTTCCACAGTCATCATTTAAAAATAGTTTTAAAATTAATACATTTTTAAAATAGATAAGTCCAATTATTTTATTCACCTGTTTAAATTATTTCTGGGGCTCCACAGCATCCACACACTTTATCAGTACATGCTCTGGTACACTGTGCTTATTTCTCTAGATGCGTCTCCCTCTACCTCCCGTCGTCCGCTCTGCTTTTGCATGTTGTTTTTAGTTGTTGCTGCTGTTATATGTCACTATCATGTAGGTGCATATGTGTTGGATGCTCTGTAAGTGCTCTATATGCCTGAAATGTTTACCCCACCCTGTCTACTGAAATGTCCCTAAACTACCCAATCCCCCCCTTAACAATTAATTACTAACACTTATTCCCCCTTATTATATCTTACATACATGCATCATGATGTATTTATTATATTCCATAGTAAATATTTGTATATCCATTTCTCCCTCTAGACTATACAACCAAAATCAAACCCATTGCCGTCAAGCCAATTCTGACTCATAGAGACCCTACAGAACAGAGTGGAACTGCCCCTATAGGTTTCCAAGGAGCAGCTGGCGGATTTGAACTGCCAACGTTTTGGTTAGCAGCCAAATGCTTAAACATTGCACCACCAGGGCCCCCCTAGGCTATAAGGTCATTGAAAATGGATTTCACTTATTTTTAATGTTATACCTGCTACCTAAAGTAAGCCAGGAATACAGCCAATAATTATTTTTGAAATTGATAAATAAAAGATGAGTAGAACTATTTGTGATTTTAGTACTAATTTGAATTAAATTGCCTTGTCTATTTTTTCTAGATATGCATATGCTTCATTCCAAAATAGTGTTATCACCAAAAGCTTCAAAGTCCACAGTAGCGGGGATGCGGGTCTGGGGTCCATGGTTTCAGGAGACAGCTAGGTCAATTGGCATAACAAAATGTATTAAGGAAACACTCTGCATTCCACTTTGGAGAGAGGGGTCTGGGGTCTTAAACGCTAGGAAAAGGCCATCTAAGATGTGTAAATTGGTCTCAATCCATCTGGAACAAAGAAGAATGAAGAACACCAAAGACAGAAGGTAAATATGAGCCCAAGACGCAGAAAGGGCCACATAAACCAGAGACTGCATCAGCCTGAGACCCAAAGAACTAGATGGTGCCCAGCTACCACCAATCACTGCACTGACAGGGAACACAATAGAGAATCCCTGATGGAACAGGAGAACAGTGGGATGCAGATCTTAAATTCTCGTAAAAATACCAGGCTTAATGGGCTGATTGAGACCAGAAGGACCCTGATGGTCATGGTCCCCAGACCCTTTGATAGTCCAAGATTGGAACCATTTCTGAAACCAACTCTACAGACAGGAATTGGCCTGGACTATTTTATAAGATAGACGATGCTGGTGAGGAGTGAATTTCATGGCTCAAGTAGACTCATGAGGCCATATGGGTGACTCCTGTTTGATGGTGAGATGAGAAGGAAAAAGGGGACAGGAACTGGCTGAATGGACACGGGGAATACAGGGTGGAGAGGAGGAATGTGCTGTCTCATTAAGAGGAGAGCAGCTGGGAGTGCATGCCAGGGTGTGTATAGCTTTTTACATGAGAGACTGACTTGATTTGTAAATTTTCACCTAAAGCACAATAAATGAATTAAAAAAATAGTGTTATCATAAATGTTCACTATAAGAATGGATGCCATATCTTTCCATTATTCTAGACTTGATAAGTAAATATACATACAACAGCCACTATTCCTAAAATAACTTCCTTAGCTTTCATATTATCCTAGGAAATAAAAGAGATCCACACTTTTCAAGAGCATCCAAGCCAGAGCTGTTTCATATGATTTCACGATGAAGACTATATTGTCACTGAAATGACTTGACTCCAGTTGAATAAATATGGGTTGTTACTTCAACTAAAACAAATAAGAAAATCCATACACATCTAGACTATCCTCTCAACTGTGGTCCTGGAAACCTGATCACAGAACTTGCAAAATTCCTGAATTAGAGTTTTCTCTCTTGACATTGGCACTCAATTTCCTAAGAGCTGGAGTGAAGGCATGTAATTACTCTGCTTTGCTACTCTGACAAGGAATGCATTCAGTCATCAGTTAGGAATTGGCACACGTTTGGTTTCAATTATATTGATTTATCACCAGCAACTTTTTAATACAGAATTTAGTTACAGTCTATCATGCTTTGATAATTAAAATGCACTTTGGTTTATTGTTTCTTACTTACTTGTGGTAAAACAAACTTTAAAAAGCTTCTTGAATTGTCTGCTTACTTATTTCTGCTATTCATGAGTCAGTTTCCCTGTTCCTAGCACTGTAAGATCCGGATAAATATTATCACTGTCATCTCCATCTCTGTAGGTCATTTCTCCATTATAGCATAATTCTGAACACTGTTGCCCCAAACTACATCATGAGCATGAAAACCTCATACATGCAAGAATTCTGTTTGCCTTTAAGAAGCACAGCCTGGGAAATTTCTGGACACCTTCAAAGTCAGTGTTCGGAGTGCCCAATATTCTGTTTCTGCACCTGTTCCCCTCTCTTGGGTAATATCTACTCCTGGAGGCAAGTCAGGATATTACAGGACTCCTCTGCTTTCTAATCCTTTAACACCAGTGAAAGTGAGAAATCGCCTGAGTTCACTCACTATGTCTGCTGACTTATTAAATATACTTTAATGTGATTGAGTTTCACTGTGTTGTCGATCCTGGTCATTTTCATGGTAAGCATAGGCATGAAGATGTTACAGGATGGAAAACATTCTCCCCTTTAAATACCCAAGTAGGTAGTAACTTTTTAAAGCAGAGGTTTTCTTGTTGTCCTTGAAATATTATGACCATTTCTATGGTTTATTTTCTGGAAACTAAAACAAATTTACTTATCTTAAAAAAAAAAAAAAATTTTTTAAAGGAGCAATTTCAGGAGTAAAAATAATGATTCTGGAAATGACCTGGCTGCAGTTACCATGGTACTATTTTCAAAAGTTGTTGGGAGCTGAAAAATGTACATGCAGTCATCTACATACATGTCTACAGTTTCTGGATCTCTGAGTCTGGATCCACTGTAATCAATCTTTTCATTTAATTGGCGACATCCCTTTTTAGAATCCCCAATTGGTCTCTTCCTTCATCAGTCTTTCTTCCTTACGTAAACAGCTATCTTCTTTCTTTCCCTTGTAACTCACCTCAGTCTCAAGCCCAAGCATCCAGACCACATTCTCAGAGCTTTGGATTGCTACAATCTCCTGGTCTTCCCAGTCAGGCAAGCCAGCCATCCAAGCAGCAGATCCACAGGGCCTTCAGCTCTCCAACATTGTGAGTAACTAGAGGAGAGAGAATTAGTCTAAGGCAAGGAAAATAGCAGAAGTTACAAAACTATTAAACAATAGCTTGGCCCTGGGCCAAGCTCTTTATAGTCACTATTGAATTCCTTACAATACTTCCAAGTAGGTATGTCTTAACCACCATCTTATAGATAAATATACTGAGGTTCAAGAGGTTGGTTGTATTACTCAATTTCACCCAATTAGGATGTACAGTGATCAAACTCAAACCCAGATCTCTCTTACTGCATAGTCGGTTCTCATCGAAATTATGATCTGTATTGCCTTCTCAGTTGTGGGACGGTCGCATAGAAGAGAAAACAGGTTGTAGCCCTGAGATGTGGATGCAGAGAGAGACAGAGAGAGAAAGGACATACTTTTATTAATAGAACTCTACCAATGAAAAAAAAATTTTTTTTTTTTTTTTTTTACCAATGAAGGAGTCATTTTCAGACCTTGGGTGAGGGGGAGTGTGTGACTAATGAGAATTTAGTTTTGCATAGTATCAGATAAAATTGTCAGCATTCCAGTCATGAAAATACTGAAGAAGCAACAAAGAAAAAAACAACAGCTATAGAATTTTAGCTTGGCTATGTAAAATTATAATCATCTGTTGTCCATTCATGCTTAATTACCCTGTAGCCCAACAGCAATTATGCATATCATTAAATAGATGCTAGATTAGCTTAAGTACATTTTAATCGATCAAAGCCGTAAAATGCAGTTTGCGGCATGTTCAGCCTTTGTCTTTTGTGGCTCATGTAACATAATAATCTACTCAAAGTTAAAAATATTAAAAATTGTGTTGATTATGAAGTTTTATGATATTGTGTTAGCTAATCAATTTTATAACCTTATATGAGCAATGCAAATGCCACTGTTAATCTGGCTATATGCTCCCTCCTCTGCTAAAATATTTCACAGAAGAAAAATGTCTTCCTTAATGGCAGAAATAAAGTCTGATAATTATCTTTGAACTTCAGCTTTTCACACCGTTACCATTTTGCGACACCACCCAAAATTCAGAATTTATTTTATCTAGAAAAATAGCCTAAAAAGTATAACCAAGTTAATTTTGGTTTGCTTGCTCTGAAAGGTAGAGCTCATACATGTTTTACATATTTTTATATTTCATTTGTTTTATTTTTAGAGTAAAATAAGAACCAACTTATTAGTTATGCTATTAACATAGGCCTAATGAGGCATTACAATGCAGTGGTTAAACTTGTGAGCACTGAGTAAGTGGTGTGAGATTAAATTATGATCCTTGTACGTCCAAACTATGTGGCCTTCATATCTCTGGACTTCTGTTTCCTCATCTATAAACTGTGCGTTAATAGTAGTACCTAGTAGTACCCATTGCATAAAGTCATCTTGAATATTCAATGAGATAGTCCACTTAATGTGGGGCCACGAGCGGTCCCTTGGAAACTCTATGGGGCAACTCTACCCTGTCCTATAGGGCCACTTCATTTTGTTCCTTCTGCACTGTAAGTGTTCAATAAATGTGACCAACTGTTATTGAGGAATTCTATTTTTCTAATGTGACTTAGTCCTTTTTAGATCTGTCATTTTATAAATTCCAATAAAGGAAAAACTAACTTACAAAATTGATCATATGAAAATCTTCAAAACACAGCTGCTTAAAAGATTAAAAACCATTCCGTTCGATGAAAATTGGCCATTCATAGCTAGCAGGAGTTCTATTATCTGTTGCTCGAGTCCCAAGAGGAGCCTTGTGACAGATTCCTGGTAGCTCACCAATTGAGGAGCCTTGAAGAAAGCAATCAGGAGGGGCAATGGGTAAGGAATCTGGAAAGCATGCTCTAAAAGTAAGGTTAAAGTGCTCAGATAGGGTAACCTGATAAAATATTGCTGAGAGAATGCACATCTTTATTTAATTTTTCTTTGCTCCAATTTTATCATTTGTAAACTGAAAGATTTAATCTAAAATGATTTACAAGGTCCATTCTTCCTCTAATGTTCTGAGTCTCAGAAAAACCTAGAGGACTAGGACCTAAACTAGGGAAGAGAGTTGTTCTGGGCTTTTACAGAGAACAGAATCAGGACTAATTGACAAAAGTTAGAGGGAGGCATATTTTATCATATTATAAAGAACTTTCAGGCAACTAAAACAGAAAAGAGGGTTGTAATCAACCGTTAGGAATTCGTAAACACATGAGCAGTGATTTAAGGCAATTTAGGCAATTGAAAAACTGAGCTCCACTATCCCATCCAATTTTTCAAATGGTTTGCATTCGACTGCTAACCTAAAGGTTGATTTTAAACCCTACCCCACAGCACTGTGGAAGAAAAGGCCTGGCAATCTGCTTCTGTTAAGATTACATCCAGGAAACCCTATGGAACAGTTGTACTGTGAAACACATGAGGTCTTCACGATTCAGAATCAACTCAATGGCAACTAACCACAAAAACAACCATATTTATTCACATTAAATTGCAGATTGCTAACATTACTAAAAATTTATTCAGTTTTCTTGAAATGAGTAGTCCTTAACCTGAAATCCATGGACCCAAACCATAAGGCTTCAGAGAATAAACTTTTTAATTCTATGAAAAATTCCATGCGTATGTGTGAATTTTTTTCAGAGAAGGATTTCATTCTCTTCAAATTCTCAAACAAATCAATATGGGTATCAAAGAACCATTTACCTAACCTATTTATTTGTCCATGTACAAATAAGATAAAAAATAAAGCCAGTGCACAAACTAGGATATTTCAAAAAATTATTTTATTAAAAACATATATCTGCAGGTGTTCTTTACTAAATGCTTTGTGAGAACCCCTATTTTAAAATGGATTTATAGGTTAGACTTGAAAAATGGCCAGATGAATGTAGTGATTAAATATCTAACAAATCTTTACATCATAGCTGATAAACCAAAGAGATGTAGCTGAACATATTTCTGATATTACCTGCTTATCTAGCTGTGTTTGACTTTATCTTATTTAATTTGCACTGTAAAAAGATTTAGGTAATTTTTCCTGAATCCTTATTTTCAACCCTAAAAATGAAACTCCATGTAATAAATTCTCATTTTGCAGTAATATTGCCAAATGAAATCAAAACACAAATATAACAATATTATTTCTTCCAACATGTGTGCATATGTCTATAACATCAGAAGTAGAGATGCCCTCACCTATTTGTTAAATAACCTAAGAGCATGCAATTGTCTACCTATTTAAAAGAGCACAAATGGGCCCAAATGAATAGTAGGCAAGAAAGTCAACCTTCCCAGAAATTCTACTCAATTTGAACAACATCACAGACAGTGAAAGTAAGGACAGGACTGCCAAAGTCCATATCCTGATCTCTGTGTCTATGCAACAGCTTTCTCTGTGCTAATAGTGTTTATGCCATCTGTCTGTTTCCAATTAAAGTTCATTTTTGACTCAATGACCAGATGTTCCATATTGTGGGGCTGTTTTGTTACTCTTTCTGTTTCAAAATTAGTGCCTTTACTCCGGTGTTGATATGGTTTTCTTTTTATATTTATAATATTATAAACTAATATCTCTTACATGTTTTCAAGGCATAGAGTAGGTTCTGCATTTCCTTTTTTTAAATTTTAATGTCTTTAAAATAAGTGTTCTGAATGTATTTATATTTCAAATTTCAGTTAATGATCATTCATTCTTCCTGTATATCTGATTTTTTTATATAACAACTATCTGAATCAAATTTAAGAATGTATACAAACTATGTAAGTAAAATATTTTAAATAAACTCACTAAATGTGTGATTTCTTTTCTTGTTGTTGATTCCGACTCATAACAACCCCATGAGAAAGTAGAACTGTCTCACAGGGTTTTCGTTGCTGTGATCTTTACAGAAGCAGGTCACCAGGTCTTTCTCCTGTGGAGCCTCTGGGTGGGTTCAAACCGTCAGCCTTTCAGTTAGCAGCAGAGCACACAACCATTTGTACCCCGAGTGCTCCCAGTATAATTCCTTAGGGAAGGGCAAATTACTGTGCCAACTACTTTTTTCCCCTCTATTATTTTCAAGTATTTACTGAATTCTAGCCATAACCACCCATATTTCCAATCCTAACACCAGGCAACATCAACTTTGCTTATTTTTAGGTAAGAAAATGAAACTAAATTTTAAGGAGGCTAGATTAGATTCCAGTCTCATCTTCTACTCAGGTTTTATTGATTATCCTTATCCCAAGGGAAATTTTTCACAACTGTTCTGTTGATGATTTTGGGGTGTTAGTACCCTCAAGAACTTGGCATGCTGCCATTTCATGAAGGGTAGATATATAACAGCTGCAATTTTTAATCTTATATTTTTTCATTGGCATTGTTGAGCAGGTTGGGTAATTCTAAGTGTCCCTGTACCTGCTATATTGTCATGGGTGGTTTGAATATCTTTTCTGGCATAAGCACCCAATTTGCAAATTCCTCGCATAGTTACAGAGGTCAGGTCCTAAAAAGAATATTATTTTAGTAAAAAAGTAAAAGTAATTACATTTTAGGATATACAACAACAACAAGCATCAACCATTTAATGCTTCCAAAACATATTCCATGGAAGCATTAAAGCATTCCAAAACACTTTCCATGGAAGCGGCTGCCCACAGGAGAGCTTCTAGGTCAGGACTAAGGATTTCCATATCATTGTTGAAAAGTAAAGTAAGGCTTCATGTCATACCCAGTAGCATATATTTGAATTTTTTTAGACTTCTTTGAAAAGAGAGTATACCTGTAAATAATCTTGAATTCCACATTTTTTGTATTTGGGATATATAATTAGATATTCAGCAAAGTTTCTAACAATACAATATTTATATCTCTATACATTTGAGCATAAACATAATGCTTGATATAAGAAAAAAATGTGCAATATGGTATCAGGGCTCATTTTGTTCCTTATTCTAGGTTTTTTATCTCCCTTAGCAAACACTCAGCATCTGTATCCAGTCTTACCAGGTTTCCCTCTGAGGTTTCCGTATATACCCAAATTCTACCCATAATTAAATATTAGGTCCTCCAAAAAGCCTTTTTTATTGCCCTTCTCCATGCTAGGAGTCACTGTTGTTGTTGTCTAGCTGGCTCCAACTCATGTTGACCCCATGTACAACAGAACAAAATGTTGCCTAATCCTGTGTCAATTTCATAATTGTTGGATATGCTCAAATCCATTGTTGAAGCCACTGTGTATTTTGAGTGTTTCCAGCCTAGACGATTTATCTTACAGCACTATATCAAACAATAGTCTGTTGTGATCCTTATGGTTTTCATTGGCTAATTTTCCAAAGATTGCCAGGCCTCTCTTCCTAGTCTGTCTTAGTCTGGAAGCTGTGTTGAAACCTGTCCACCATGGGTAATAATCCTACTGGTATTTGAAACCCTGGTGGCATTGATTCCAGCACCATAGCAACAGGCAAACCATCACAGTATGACAAACTAAAAGATGGGTAGTAGTAGAAGTCATTACCATATTTTTACACAAATAACACACACCTTCTACATTTGTTTGTCAACTACCCCCTCCCCTAACAAGATATTTTCATAAGCGTTGCTATGCTAATTTTTTTAAATGATGCTGTAAAAAGAAAAAATTAGCATAGTGTACTTACAAAAATACTTTGAGGAGGGGGGGCGCAGCTGACAAAGAAAGCACTATTATTTGGGTAAAAATATGGTACCTCCTTTGTATTCATACATTTCTTCCTGCAATTGATACTTTGTATAATGGAAATTTTGTTACATATCTTACCTCTTTAATGTACATTTAAATCCCATTAGGGAAGATAACAAGACTTATCTCTGTGCCACACCCCATAACATCTAGCATAATGTCCAAGTATCATTTGTGATTAAATTGATTAATTACTAAACCTGCACTAAGCAAAGTTTCCTTGTGCTCTGAACCCTCTCCACAAATAAAACTCAACTCTTACTGTTTCAATCATTTGGGCTTTGCTATATTCCAGAAATTAGCCTCATTAAATAATCTATTTTTAATCATTATTAGCTCTAAATTACTCTTTTCTTAAATCGACATTTTAACTTAACCCAATCTTAATTTTATTATGCCTAAAAGATTAATAAGAGAGGTGTTCCAAGGTAAAGTTGCTCCTATACATTTTGAATCAAACTATACTTTAAACTCTAGGGCTATTTATACAAATACCACGCAACAGGGCTTTGGATGATTCCATTAAACTTCATTACAAACACTGATCATTGGTTCTTAAATGTTAGAGCACATAAAACAAATCAACCAGAGTTGTTTTTGATTTTTGCCTGCAGATTTCTATCTCCCATCTCCTAAGATTTAATTTTATAGGCATGAGTTGCAGAAAATTCCATGTTCACAAGCCTCCAGCTGATTCTGATGCCAGTAGTCAGACAGGAAGAAATGCTGCTTGAGATGATCAAAAGATGATTGCTCCCAAAGTTAAGAGTTATTGTCCACGAACAGTGATTAAGACATTTTTATATCCTTCAGTGGGTTTATTTTTTATTTCATCCTCTTCCATAAAATAAGAATGCTGGGTGCTTTAAAATTTTGATGCAGAAAGGATATAGAAGACCAACTGAAATTTTAAGAATGGCAATGCTGAAAAAATAAGAATTATACATTTATGCACCATTTACAAAAATTTCATAATTAAGCATGAAACTTAAAAAAGTATTAAAAATATACATTGCATTAAAGGCATAAACCTAAATTTTAAATGTATTCATTCTTATTTTAAATAAGTATAACATGTGTTCTTTCAAAATTAAAAATCAAAAAATAAATATATAATAAATAAAAAGAGAATTAGCAGGGATAGCAATTCAGATAATTAAGAAGCGTTACATGATCCAGATCCGAAGAGGGTACAGAGACTGCTGTTAAATTGGTTGGTTAGGGAAGATCATTCTAAGCTGTCAGTGCCAAGAAGGAGTCAGTCATGGTAATACCAGAAAGCAGAACATACCCAACAGAAAGAATAGGTAGAGAAACAGACCTAAAATAGAAATGGAATTGGTCTGTTCAATTTGAAAAATAAAAAGAGGGCAACTTTAGCTAAAACATAGTAGGTGAGGAGAAAAAAATGTGTGAAATGAGGCCAGGAGGTAAGGACAGTAAACCAGACCAAACCAAGCCCATTGCCGTAGAGCTGATTGACTCATAAAGGCCATATAAAGTTTGTGACCCAGAATAAGAAGTTTGGGTTTTGTTCTATAAGCAATGGGAAGTAAAAAAAATGGTTTAAAGCAAAAGGTTACATCACTTAATTTACATTTTAAATAGATTGTGCAGGCTGTTCTGTGGAAAAGCAGTGGGTAGGGGAACAGGCTGAGAGATGTTAGAATACTATTGCAAAAAGACAATGACGGCATGGACCAGCGTAGAAATTCTAGACATAATAAAGAAGTGGATAGATTTGGGGGTATGTACAAACTGATTTAGAGTATCCTTTTGTGTGTGTGTGTGTGTGTGTGTGCATAAATATTTTTTTTAAGAATTTTTATTGAGCTTTAAGTGAACATTTACAGATCAAGTCAGTCTGTCACATATCAGCTTATACACACCTTACTCCATACTGCCACTTACTCTCCCCCTAATAAGTCAGCCCTTCCAGTCTCTCCTTTTGTGACAATTTTGCCAGTTTCTAACCCTCTTTACCCTCCCATCTCCCCTCCAGACAGGAGATGCCAACACAGTCTCAAGTGTCCACCTGATACACGTAGCTCACTCTTCATCAGCATCTCTCTCCTACCCATTGCCCAGTCCCTTTCATGTCTGATGAGTTGTCTTCAGGAATGATTCCTGTCCTGGGCCAAAAGAAGGTTTGGGGACCACGGCCGCCGGGATTCCTCTAGTCTCAGTCAGACCATTAAGTCCGGTCTTTTTATGAGAATTTGGGGTCTGCATCCCACTGATCTCCTGCTCCCTCAGGGGTTCTCTGTTGTGCTCCCTGTCAGGGTAGTCATCGATTGTGGCCGGGCACCACCTAGTTCTTCTTTTCTCAGGATGATGTAAGTCTCTGGTTCATGTGGTCCTTTCTGTCTCTTGGGCTCATAGTTATCGTGTGACCTCAGTGTTCTTCATTCTCCTTTGATCCAGGTGGGTTGAGACCAATTGATGCATCTTAGATGGCCACTTGTTAGCATTTAAGACCCCAGATGCCACATTTCAAAGTGGGATGCAAAATGTTTTCATAATAGAATTATTTTGCCAATTGACTTAGAAGTCCCCTTAAGCCATAGTCCCCAAACCCCGCCCTTGCTCCGCTGACCTTTGAAGCATTCAGTTTATCCCAGAAACTTCTTTGCTTTTGGTCCGGTCCAGTTGAGCTGACCTTCCGTGTATTGAGTATTGTCCTTCCCTTCACCTGAAGTAGTTCTTATCTACTAGCTAATCAGTAAATAACCCTCTCCCACTCTCCCTCCCTCCCCTCCTCGTAACCACAAAAGTATGTGTTCTTCTCAGTTTATGCTATTTCTCAAGATCTTATAATAGTGGTCTTATACAATATTTGTCCTTTGGCCTCTGACTAATTTCGCTCAGCATAATGCCTTCCAGGTTCCTCCATGTTATGAAATGTTTCACAATTCATCACTATTCTTTATTGATGTGTAGTATTCCATTGTGTGAATATACCACAATTTATTTAACCATTCATCTGTTGATGGACACCTTGGTTGCTTCCAGCTTTTTGCTATTGTATACAGAGCTGCAATAAACATGGGTGTGCATACATCTGTTTGTGTGAAGGCTCTTATTTCTCTAGGGTATATTCCGAGGAGTGGGATTTCTGGGTTGTATGGTAGTTCTATTTCTAACTTTTTAAGAAAACGCCAGATAGATTTCCAAAGTGGTTGGACCATTTTACATTCCCACCAGCAGTGTATAAGAGTTCCAATCTCTCCGCAGCCTCTCCAACATTTATTATTTTGCGTTTTTTGGATTAATGCCAGCCTTGTTGGAGTGAGATGGAATCTCATCATAGTTTTAATTTGCATTTCTCTAATGGCTAATGATCGAGAGCATTTTCTTATGTATCTGTTAGCTGCCTGAATATCTTCTTTAGTGAAGTGTGTGTTCATATCCTTTGCCCACTTCTTGATTGGGTTGTTTGTCTTTTTGTGGTTGAGTTTTAACAGAATCATATAGATTTTAGAGATCAGGCGCTGGCCGGAGATGTCATAGCTGAAAATTCTTTCCCAATCTGTAGGTGGTCTTTTTACTCTTTCGGTGAAGTCTTTAGATGAGCATAGGTGTTTGATTTTTAGGAGCTCCCAGTTATTTGGTTTCTCTTCATCATTTTTGGTAGTTTTGTATTCTGTTTATGCCTTGTATTAGGGCTCCTAACATTGCCCCTATTTTTTCTTCCATAATCTTTATCGTTTTAGACTTTATGTTTAGGTATTTGATCCACTTCGAGTTAGTTTTTGTGCATGGTGTGAGGTATGGGTCCTGTTTCATTTTTTGCAAATGGATATCCAGTTATGCCAGCACATTTGTTAAAAAGACTATCTTTTCCCCAATTGACTGACACTGGGCCTTTGTCAAATATCAGCTGCTCATATGTGGATGCATTTATATCTGGGTTCTCAATTCTGTTCCATTGGTCTATGTGCCTGTTGTTGTACCAGTACCAGGCTGTTTTGACTACTGTGGCTGTATAATAGGTTCTAAAATCAGGTAGAGTGAGGACTCCCACTTTCTTCTTCTTTTTCAGTAATGCTTTACTTATCCGAGGCTTCTTTCCCTTCCATATGAAATTGGTGATTTCTTTCTCCATCACATTAAAAAATGTCATTGGAATTTGGATCAGAAGTGCATTGTATGTATAGATGGCTTTTGGTAGAATAGACATTTTTACTATGTTAAGTCTTCCTATCCATGAGCAAGGTATGTTTTTCTACTTAAGTAGGTCCTTTTTAGTTTCTTGTAGTAGTACTTTGTAGTTTTCTTTATATAGGTCTTTTACATCTTTGGTAAAATTTATTCCTAATTATTTTATCTTCTTGGGGACTACTGTGAATGGTATTGTTTTGGTGATTTCCTCTTCGATGTTCTTTTTGTTGATGTAGAGGAATCTAAGTGATTTTTGTATGTTTATCTTATAACCTGAGACTCTGCCAAACTCTTCTATTAGTTTCAGTAGTTTTCTGGAGGATTCCTTAGGGTTTTCTGTGTATAAGATCATGTCATCTGCAAATAGAGATAATTTTACTTCCTCCTTGCCAATCCGGATGCCCTTTATTTCTTTGCCTACCCTAATTGCTCTGGCTAGGACCTCTAGCACAATGCTGAATAAGAGCGGTGATAAAGGGCATCCTTGTCTGGTTCCCGTTCTCAAGGGAAATGCTTTCAGGCTCTCTCCATTTAGAGTGATGTTGGCTGTTGGCTTTGTATAAAAAAAAAATTTTTTTTTTTTTTTTTGTATAGGTGCCCTTTATTATGATGAGGAATTTTCCTTCAATTCCTATTTTGCTGAGAGTTTTTATCATAAATGGGTGTTGGACTTTGTCAAATGCCTTTTCTGCATCAATTGATAACATCATGTGGTTTTTGTCTTTTGTTTTATTTATATGGTGGATTACATTAATGTTTTTTCTAATATTAAACCAGCCTTGCATACCTGGTATAATTCCCACTTGGTCGTGGTGGGTTATTTTTTTGATATGTTGTTGAATTCTATTGGCTAGAATTTTGTTGAGGATTTTTGCATCTATGTTCTTGAGGGATAAAGGTCTGTAATTTTCTTTTTTTGTGATGTCTTTACCTGGTTTTGGTATCAGGGATATGGTGGCTTCATACAATGAGTTATGCAGTATTCCATCATTTTCTATGCTTTGAAATACCTTTAGTAGAAGTAGTGTTAACTCTTCTCTGAAAGTTTGGTAGAACTCTGCAGTAAAGCCATCCGGGCCAGGGCTTTTTTTTGTTGGGAGTTTTTTGATTACTGTTTCAATCTCTTATTTTGTTATGGGTCTATTAGTTGTTCTACTTCTGATTGTGGTAGTTTAGGTAGGTAGTGTTTTTCTAGGAATTCATCCATTTCTTCTAGGTTTGCAAATTTGTTAGAGTACAATTTTTTGTAATAATCTGATATGATTCTTTTAATTTCAGTTGGGTCTGTTGTGATGTGGCCCATCTCGTTTCTTATTCGGGTTATTAGTTTCCTTTCCTGTATTTCTTTAGTCAGTCTGACCAATGGTTTATCAATTTTGTTAATTTTTGCAAAGAACCAGGTTTTGGCTTTGTTAATTCTTTCAATTGTTTTTCTGTTCTCTAATTCATTTAGTTCAGCTCTAATTTTTATTATTTATTTTCTTCTGGTGCCTGGTGGATTCTTTTATTGCTCACTTTCTATTTGTTCAAGTTGTAGGGACAGTTCTCTGATTTTGGCTCTTTCTTCTTTTTGTATGTGTGCATTTATCGATATAAATTGGCCTCTGAGCACTGCTTTTGCTGTGTCCCAGAGGTATTGATAGGAAGTATTTTCATTCTCGTTGCATTCTATGAATTTCTTTATTCCCTCCTTAATGTCTTCTATAACCCAGTCTTTTTTCAGCAGGGTATTGTTCAGTTTCCAAGTATTTGATTTCTTTTCCCTAATTTTTCTGTTATTGATTTCCACTTTTATGGCCTTGTGGTCTGAGAAGATGCTTTGTAATATTTCGATGTTTTGGATTCTGCAAAGGTTGGTTTTATGACCTAATATGTGGTCTATTCTAGAGAATGTCCCATGTGCACTAGAAAAAAAAAGTATACTTTACAGCAGTTGGGTGGAGTGTTCTGTATAAGTCATTGAGGTCAAGTTGGTTGATTGTAGCAATTAGGTCTTCCGTGTCTCTATTGAGCTTCTTACTGGATGTCCTGTCCTTCTCCAAAAGTGGTGTGTTGAAGTCTCCTACTATAGTCGTGGAGGTGTCTATCTCACTTTTCAGTTCTGTTAAAGTTTGTTTTATGTATCTTGCAGCCCTGTCATTGGGTGCATAAATATGTAATATGGTTATATCTTCCTGATCAATTGTCCCGTTTATCATTATGTAGTGTCCTTCTTTATCCTTTGTGGTGGATTTAACTTTAAAGTCTGTTTTGTCAGAAATTAATATTGCTACTCCTCTTCTTTTTTGCTTATTGTTTGCTTGACATATTTTTTTCCCGTCCTTTGAGTTTTAGTTTGTTTGTGTCTCTAAGTCTAAGGTCTGTCTCTTGTAGGCAGCATATAGACGGATCATGTTTCTTTATCCAGTCTGAGACTATCTCTTTATTGGTGCGTTTAGTCGATTTATATTCAGTGTAATTGTAGATAAATTTTTTTTATGTGTTTAGTGCTGTCTTTTTGATGCCTTTTTATGTGTGTTGTTGACAATTTCATTTTTCCACGTATTTTTTTGTGCTGAGACATTTTTCTTTGTAAATTGTGTGTTCCTCATTTTCATAGTATTTGACTTTATGTTTACCGAGTCGTTTTATTTTTCTTGGTTTTTATTTTGAGTTATGGAGTTGTTATACCTCTTTGTGCTTATCTTAATATTTACCCCTATTTTTCTGAGTAAAAACCTAACTTGTAATGTCCTATATCGCCTTGTATCCCACTCCATATGGCAGTTCTATGCCACCTGTATTTAGTACCTCTTTTTGATTATTGTAATCTTTTACATATTGACTTCAATGATTCCCTGTTTTGAGCATTTTTTTTTAATTAATCTTAATTTGTTTTTGTGATTTCCCTATTTGAGTTGATATCAGGATGTTCTGTTTTGTGACCTCGTGTTGTGCTGGTATCTGATATTATTGGTTTTCTGACCAATTTCCTTTAGTATTTCTGTAGCTTTGGTTTGGTTTTTGCAAAATCTCTAAGCTTGTGTTTATCTGTAAATGTCTTAATTTCGCCTTCATATTTCAGAGAGAGTTTTGCTGGATATATGATGCTTGGCTGGCAGTTTTTCTCCTTCAGTGCTCTGTATATGTCATCCCATTGTCTTCTTGCCTGCATGGTTTCTGCTGAGTAGTCTGAACTTATTCTTATTGATTCTCCTTTGTAGGAGACCTTTCTTTTATCCCTGGCTGCTTTTAAAATTTTCTCTTTATCTTTGGTTTTGGCAAGTTTGATGATAATAGGTCTTGGTGATTTTCTTTTTGGATCAATCTTAAATGGGGTTCAATGAGCATCTTGGATAGATATCCTTTCGTCTTTCATGATGTCAGGGAAGTTTTCTGCCAACAGATCTTCAACTGTTCTCTCTGTGTTTTCTGTTATCCCTCACTGTTCTGGGACTCCAATCACATGCAAGTTATTCTTCTTGATAGAGTCCCACATGATTCTTAGGGTTTCTTCATTTTTTTTAATTCTTTTATCTGATTTTTTTTCAGTTATATTGGTGTCAATTCCCTGGTCCTCCAGATCTCCCAATCTGCATTCTAATTGCTCGAGTCTGCTCCTCTGACTTCCTATTGCATTGTTTAAGTCTGTAATTTTATTGTTAATCTTTTGGATTTCTGAATGCTGTCTCTTTCTGGATTCTTGCTACTTATTAATTTTTCCACTATGTTCTTGAATAATCTTTTTGAGTTCTTCAACTGCTTTATCAGTGTGTTCCTTGGCTTTTTCTGTAGATTGCCTTATTTCATTTCTGAGGTCATCCCTGATGTCTTAAAGCATTCTGTTAATTACTTCTTTATATTCTGTATCTGGCAATTCCAGGATTGTATGTTCATTTGGGAAAGATTTTGATTCTTTAGTTTGGGGAGTTGTAGAAGCAATCATGGTCTGCTTCTTTATGTGGTTTGATATCTACTGCTGACTCTGAGCCATCACTAAGATATTGTAGTGATTTATTCTATAGTTGCTCACTGAGTCTTATCTTGTTTTCTTTTCTTTCAATATATGTAGATAGGCTACTAGATTGTGCTGTCTTGATTGTTATAGCCCTTTACTCACTTATGTCCTATTACCAGCTGGTTTGGGCTGTTACCAGATATATAAGCCTGAGTCCATTCACTATTCTTGAGTAGAATCTGATTTTGGGTCATCAAGTGTGTGGTGCAGACTGTCACCTAGCCACCTAGAGAAGTAGTGGTGATAGTTGTGTGCACCAGATTCTAGTAGCAGCAGGGGTCCACAGTCTGGGGGGGCAGGATGCTGACAGGCTTCCCCCAAGTGTCAATGAGGTAGGTGTGTCTCTATTCTAAAGCACCTTGGTGGGTGGGCTCTGCAACTGTACCTTAGACCCCCAATGCAAGTACCTCTACAGATTGGTAGGTGTCACCCTCCTTAGTCCCCTAAGGCAGGAGGCTAGATGGTCTGGGGGGAGCTTCAGCCCTCAGTTCCCTGTTGTGGGTCAGTGAGGGCTCTGTTGAATACACAGAGATATCAGACCTGGGAAACTTGTCTTTCCAGTAATCCGCTAAAACAGTTACAGTCAGATCCTTATCAGAAATGCCTTTTCATTATAATAGCCACCTTGTTCCCTGTAGGGATGAAAGCCCGAGACTGTGGATTACATATGCTTGGCTGGAGCTGTTTCTGTGTTTTTAGTCCAATTAAGGAAGGATTTTTGGTCCCTGGGTTTTTTGTAGCTGCTTCTCTCAGGCCAGGAGAATGGGTTTGGAAAAGACCAAAACAAACAAACAAAAAAAAACAGAAAGAAAGAAAAACTGCAGTGCAGGTCACTCTCTGGCTCAGGAAATTCCAATGTTAATGAAGCCGCCTGGGAAGGGGAGGGGAGGGTTCAGATAAATAGGTGAGAGTAGCACCCCAGAATATAGACAAAGTTACTTATCTTGCTTGGGATGACTGTTTTGTCTGAGATTCCCGAGGGGCACGTCGACTGTGTGCACTGGCTGGGTAGAGATTGCCCCCGAGGGTCAGGCCCGCATCCCGTACTTGCGCTGTCTGAGAAGCCGTGGTTAGTTCCTCCGCTCCCAGTCCGAAGCCCAGCGCCAAGGTTCCCCGACTCGGACGTCGCACTCCAGGCTCCAAACACTCCCGGCTCCAAAACCAGTTGCTGCCTCCCAGTGACTTCTCCTCCTGTAAGCCGCGTTGCTGCACTGCCTACAGGCACTGGCTGGGCTTCCCCTGAGGTAAGTTCAGGGGGCTAGGGTTGTGCCCCATGTTTGCGCCGTCACAGGATGGCATGCTCAGCCCACCTGCGCCCAGTCCAAAGCCCGGCGCCAAGGTTTCCTGACTGGGACGCTGGCTCCAGGCTCCAGAAACAGTCGCTGCTTTCCCGTGGTTGTTCGTTCTCAGTCTCTGTCACTCAGGTCAACTCTTAGGTCTGTGTTTGATGGTCAGGTTCGTAGATTGTCATGTATGTGATCGATTCACTTCTTTTTTCGAGTCTTTGTTGCAAGAGGGATCCAAGGTAGCTTCTACCTAGTCAGCCATCTTGGCCCCGCCTCTCTGATTTAGGGTATCTTTTTATTCCTTGAACAAAATACATAATTCTTGTAGAGAGGGTAGGAACCGATGTCTGTACTGAAGGAGGGATAGGAATAAGGCATGACTTTGGATTAGCACAATCCAAAAAACTTTATGTAATTATGGAAATGTCCTATACTGCACTAATACTGTAGCACCTGGACATAAGTAGCTATTGAGTACTTCAGATGGGACTAGTGCAGCTGAGAAACAAGATGTTTTGTTTTTATTTTATTTTATTTTATTTTATTTTATTTTATTTTATTTTATTTTATTTTATTTTATTTTATTTTATTTTATTTTATTTTATTTTATTTTATTTTATTTTATTTTATTTTATTTTATTTTATTTTATTTTATTTTATTTTATTTTATTATTTTATTTTATTATTTTATTTTATTTTATTTTAAATAGCCACATGCAACTAGTGGCTACCATGTTGGAGAAAGCAAAGCTCTAGAAGCTTGACTTGAACAACTGGTTGGGTGGTAATGACATTTACTGGAATGGGTCAGAATAAGAGGTGGCAGAGTGGTTAAGAGCTTGGCTGCTAACCAAAAGGCCAGCAATTCAAATCCACCAGCCACTCCTTGGAAATCCTGTGGGGCAGTTCTACTCTGTCCTATAGGGTCACTGTGAGTCAGAATCAACTCATTGGCAATGGGGCTAGGTTTGAGATGCCTAATGGATATCCACATGGAGCTATCAAGTAGCATGCAGAATATATGAATCTGGAGTTCTAGCCAAGGTCAGGGGTATAGCTATTGATTTGAGTGTTACATCATATAGATCATATTTGTGCTCCATAAAACTCAATGAGGTTGCCTGGAAAGAGTGTATAAAGAAATGAGGGACCAAAGACAGAGTCTAACATATGCTAGTAGAATTCTAACACAAGCTAGTCAAATATAATAGAATCCATCAGAAAAGACAGAGAAAGAAAAGTGAACCTCAAGAGATAACTGTTGAAATGCAGCCAGTTAAACAAAGCCAGGGACCTGGCTGTGTAATGCCAACCAGGACCAGGGAAGTTCTCAAGGAAAAGAAAGCCTAGCTTGACGGCCTTCAAGATAGATGCAGGAGAGGGTAGTTTTTGGTAGGGATTTGGGCCTGAGGCTGAGGCTGAAAGTAAAGTATATAAGGTTCATTTTTCGTAGATCATTTTGGTACCATATCACAAGCAAGGAGCAGCTGAAAAACAATTTAGAACCGTCACCATTTCCTTTGAGAAAGACCTAACTATAAATTACTAATAATACTATTAATAATAATAAAATTTATCTTTCCTATCAAAAACTTTGTATTAACTGTTTCAAGAACAAATCTTTTAAAGCTAAAAAAAAGAATTTTTTCTTTTTTTTAAAGCTACACATCAAAAAATTCTGCATTTGTGCCCTGCTTTAAGGGTTTAAGGTTTCAGTAGGGTCAACTGTACTCCAAGAATTTTATCAGACATAGAAAAGATATGAGACCTTATGAAAAAATATTCAAAAGAAGAGCTAGGAAATGAAAGAAATAAAAAAGAACAAAAAATAGCTTTATCTTTCTCAAACGGAATTTTTTTTTTTCTTAGTATTTTATTAAAATTCTCTGTCAAGTATTTCAATCTAAGTTTAATCTGGGATTGTTCTGAGATTCAGGATTACATGGTTTTGTCTGGGCTTGATAGAGTAGAATATTTCACTTTGAGAACTTATATTTCTGCTTCTACCTGTTGCTAGTAAAAATAAATAGGTAGGTGATAGATAGATAAACCAGTTTCAAAGTAAAAGAGGCTGAAGTATGTAAGTATTGTTCTATTATAAGACAGTATAATTTGCACATACACAGAACTTTTTTCTTCCTAGGGTCAGAATGAGAATTTCATAGTACATTCAGAAGCCATTGTTTATGTTGATGTCTCTGTAAAGTAAATAATTCAGATTGTGTTTAGAGGACAAATATGTATTATTATCCTTTATTTGTCAATCCGCTGGTTTTCCTTTTTGTGGAAAGTGGCCAATTAGTCATGTCCTTTTCATGCTACATACAGGAATAATTATAGATAGGTAAGTAGTTAGAGGAGCCCTGGAGGTGCAGTGGTTAAGAGCTTGGCTGCTAACCAAAAGGTCTGTAGTTCAAATCCACCAGCCACTCCTTTGAAACCCTATGGGGCAGTTCTACTCTGTCCTGTAGGGCCGCTAGGAGTTTTAATCGACTCAACAGCAATGAGTTTGGTTTGGTTTTTTGGAGAGCTTAGGTAGGTAGACAGATAGACAGATAGATAGAATTTAAATTTCTGCCTATTAAACTTACCAGGCACTGAAAGTGAAAATGTAAAAATGTGGGGATGTTCTTATGGTCTATACAACAGTGAACATGAAAAGATCAAACAATAAAACTCCAAAATGCAATAGACAGAGAGTAGGTTTAATTCTATAACGCAGGACATACCTTTCTCTGACTCTGTCTAATAGAGTGGTTTTATAACTCGGATTCAAATTAGAAGCCATTCTCTACCCACAAAATGAATGAAGTGAAAAATTCCTGATTATTCTAAAGCAACAGAAGCAATTGATCAAACACTGCACAGATAGGTCAGAAGGAGCCAATGCACGACAGAAATACAACAGGCTTTTGACCAGATATAGAAATTGAGAGATAAAGAAAAGGACAAAGGTAGAAGAGCCATGCAATAATTATGCAGATATTGTCAGTAAGGAGAAGCAAAACTCCATAAAAAATGTTGATTTAGACCCTGATATTTAAAATAAGAACTCTGAGTGATTGTAGACAAGGAACCTAGCTTTTTTGTGCCGTTAAAATAATGTTATATCAGTGAGCAAGGACAGGGGTTTGCGGACTATGGCTTAAGGGGACTTCTAAGTCAATTGGCAAAATAAATTCTATTAAGAAAACATTCTGCATCCCACTTTGAAGTGTGGTGTCTGGGGTCTTAAATACTAACAAGTGGCCATCTAAGATGCATCAATTGGTCTCAACTCACCTGGATCAAAGGAGAATGAAGAGCACCAAGGTCACACAATAACTATGAGCCTAAGAGACAGAAAGGGCCACATAAACTAGAGACTTACATCATCCTGAGAAAAGAAGAACTAGATGGTTCTAGCCCAGCCATGACTGATGACTGCCCTGACAGGGAGCACAACAGAGAACCCCTGAGGGAGCAGGAGATCAGTGGGATGCAGACCCCAAATTCTCATAAAAAGACCATACTTAATGGTCTGACTGAGACTAGAGAAATCCCGGCGGCCATGGTCCCCAGACCTTCTGTTGGCACAGGACAGGAACCATCCCTGAAGACAACTCATCAGACATGAAAGGGACTGGACAGTGGGTGGGAGAGAGATGCTGATGAAGAGTGAGGTAATTATATCAGGTGGACACTTGAGATTGTGTTGGCATCTCCTGTCTGGAGGGGGGATGGGAGGATAGAGAGAGTGGGAAGCTGGCAAAATTGTCACGAAAGGAGAGACTGGAAGGGCTGACTCATTAGGGGGAGAGCAAGTGGGAGTATGGAGTAAGATGTATGTAAACTTATATGTGATAGACTGACTTGATTTGTAAACGTTCACTTGAAGCTCAATAAAAGTTAATAAAAAAAAAAGTATTGAAATAAAAAGAAACAAATGAAGCCATTACTTTGACAAATAGAATAAAATTAATAAATATTCTGCAAAAAAAAAATAGAGTACAATGGATACATAAAAGTAATAAATAGATGAAATACTCCAGATGTTTTATTTTGGCTTAACATAAAGAAACTATCATTCACCAATTTAACATTGATCAAAGACTGGTTGAAATATTGATCAGTCTTTTTTTTTTAATTGTACTTTAGATGAAGTTTTACAGAGCGAATGTTTCTTAATAAACAATTAATACACATATTGTTTTGTGACATTGGTTGCCAACCTCATGATATGTCAACACTCCCCTTGTTGACCTTGGGTTCCCCATTACCACCTTTCCTAACCCTTCTGCCTTCTCATCCTTCCCCTGGGCCGGTGTGCCCAAGACCAGTGTTTCTTGCACAAACTCTTATAATGTATTATCTCCAATATCCAGTTCCAGCTTAGAGTCAAAACAGAGCTTAGAGACATTGTAAAGCAATGAGTGTCAACTCTTAGATTTTTATTATTTTTCTAGTCTCTTACCACCTTATGTACATATAGCAAGTCTTTCCAAAGCTTTCAATTTAGTCTTGATTCCAACAACTATCTTTTTATACATGTATTTCATCAGTTGTGTTATATTTACTTAAACTTTTGTAATTGCAGTAACAAGTACTAATGACATAAACCTGTAGAGCAAGGCTTCAATTCAATTGATGGGAGTAAATATTTCTTGCCTAACTAGAGGGTACCCCATGAGCATGAACTTTCAGTATGTCAAGGGCAATAGACAATATGTTTTACATGGAAAATCCATTTAATCTTTTAAATAAGAAAAGGTTGATAAAGAAACCTTATGCTACAATGGTGGGTGAATGGGTGGATGGATATATATGTATATACAAACACACACATTCTTACTGACAACATGAATCTGATGTAAATAGATAGGCAAGCAGAAAATATCACTCTTTTAGAAATTGTCAAGTATTTAAAATTTAGAAAATAAAATTCCTCAAAATTCAGATTCAAATTTTTAAATATGTTTTTTGGGAAGAGCAGGAAATATATAGGATCTGTAAGTTCTTATAGATCATAGCTACATTAAAAAAATACAGAAAAGGAAACAAAATATTTATATTCTTTATAGTAAAATTATTCCTCAGAATTTGTGGGTTTCATCCAGTTGTCCTTTCTTTCCAAGTAAGGTACAAAGAAAAGCATCCATCTGTGGTTGGTTTCGCTCTTTTGAGGTTATTCAGACCAATGTTTATTTGTTTCAAGTAGGGATCATTTCCTCTGCACTGAAGAGAGTACACAGAGCAAGTTCACCCACCTGATAAGTAACTAATTAGAAAAGTTCAGCCCCAGCATTTCATCTACAATTGGTAAGCAGGAGAAAGCCATGGAATACTGGATATTAAGATACGCTAATAAGTTTTTTAGATTCAAATTGCTACTTAGAATAAAAAACGATAGGAGGAAAGCAAACATACAGATAGGTAGATGATAGATAGCTAGAAAACCAAGCAATGATTATCAAGCCTGTCCCAAGTTCAAATAAATGCATATCTAGATTTATTTCCCCCAGAGAAGTGAGAGAAATGGGGTTACTCATTTCTGTCTTTAAAGTGTCTAATTTACAACTGACAAAAAGTGTTTATTTTGGTCTCAAGGTGATAGGCTCTAGAATAAAGGAAATATACACTTAATTCGTGGTTAGTATTTGTCATAATTTTGACAGCTTAAATTAATCCAAATTGGAAGAGACCAGACTAACTCTTTCTTGACCATAAGGACATATATGTCCCACCTATATTTTCCACCTCTGGGGTTTAGTGGGAAGCTTTCCCACTTTTAGTGCATGCTGCCACCTGGTGGATGCCTGTATATCTGTGCAAATCAGAAGAAACGGACCTCATAACACCAATCTCAGCACCAGAGCCCACTTGGGACATATGTATCCCACTGATGGTATCAAAATTCATATTACCTCAAAAAAAATTACTTCCATTGATATCAGAATGCTTTCCATTACTGAAAACAGTTGGTTTCAACAAAAAATTCAGAGCAGAAAATAATTCTGTCTAGAAAAAAAAAAGAAAGGGGTAATAAAAACCAAAGTTGGAGTATTTCTAATCCATGTACTTTGGATAGCTTTCACTTCTTTACTTGTATACTTACCCTTCCAACATCTTTGACAGTGCACCTGCCTCAGCAGCACATGTTTTAAAATGGGAATCATATCAAGGAGTCCAGATCAGAGCCAACATTGGTGCTGAAAACTCTAATCAAGGTCTACCACCATCCTCAGTCCCATATCAAAGTGTTACATTTCCTATAAACTAGTAGGATTGTAGCTACAAATCCCAGAAGAAGCTCTCACTTTCCCAAAGGACAAATGGCTTTCTGTCATGAAAGAAACCAAATATTAAAAGGCTAGAATGCCTTTTAAGACCAAGGACAAAAGATCAAGGCAAAGAAACCTTTATAAACCTGTCAGCTATAGGCCAGGACTGAGTCCTTCTCTGTCCACTGTGAACTCTCAAACCAATATACTTCTCATGGTTACCAAGCAGGCTACTGTCTCTGGGCTCCTTTATATCTGTGGCCTACTTCTGAACCTTTGCCTGCCCCCTGACTGGGCCTTTTACTCTCTGTCACACATTTGAGTCTCACCTCACTAGCTGGCTATTGTCTTTAGATTTCCACCTTCCATGTGAATGGTTAAGCAGATGTAACCTTAAAAGATTAACTTTTCTTTAAAGCCGCCCACTTATGATATTTGTGTTATAGCAGCACCAGCTAACTGATTAAGGAGAGGATGGGCGTTTGATAAGAACATACTGAAAACAATGAAGAAGAATGAATAGATACTTGCTTTCAAGGCTTTTTTTTTTTTTTTCTTAGAATCATTTGTTGATCTCAGGCTATCTCTTTATTCTTTCCTCCATATCTTCTCCATTTGGCTTTTTATTTTTCATTCTAAAGATGTTCATCCTCCCTCTTACAGGTTAGATTTTGGCTTTGACTGTTTTGTCAACATGAAGACACACTTTAACTCTATAATTAAAAATTAAATGTCTTAATATAACATTTTATACCTTAACCAGATCACTATTAATCTCAACTAATAGTTCTTGAGATTCACCAGGCCATATTTTCATCTCAGCCTGTCTTTATAGCTTCAGCTTTGTATTGTACAGCCATATCCTCCTATAGGGTTGCTATAAGTCGGAATCGACTCGATGGCAGTGGGTTTTATCCTCTTTCTAAAATATTCTTCCTGTTCCTATAATAAATCATTTAAGAGATTTATACTTTCTCTGAGTCTTCAAGAGATTTCCTCTTTCTTTTTCCTGTGGCAATTTTCCCTTGGCAATTTTCCCATAGGCCTCACGAGACATCTAGCAAGATCTGATATTTGGCAAAATACAGTGGACAGAGTTAGCCCTTGGACCCATTCATTATCTGTTTGGAGGTTAGTGGAAACCCGATCTTAAATCTACAGCTGGTGGAATGATGTACATGATTTTTAATCCAATTTTGAGTGTTTATTAGATTTTTTATGTACTGAAGCTCTGCTAGTATGAGACAAACAACCTCCTTATCAGAACTAATAAAGCACTGAAAACCTGTCATGCGGGTCAAATGCTGTTCTATTCTATGAGAACAAAATCATCCCTTTATCCCCATTTTACTTATATTTTTCTGAATTTCTTTCCACAGATCTCATAGTAGTGAATATTCCTCCCAGAGCTGACCATAATATTATCTGTGATTCCCGGAATCTAAATATTAGTGTAAATTCTCATCTCCTTTTCTTTGTCTGTTTTTAGGTATTGCAATAACAATTTGTGTGAGCTTACGTAAGAGGTTCTTACTAAAAGATGTTTACATCAGGATGCCCATGACTCATAGTCAGACTGGTCTGCAAAATATTTTATCTCTGGAATATTGTTTTAAATTTTTATAGATTAGCACAAAATACCATGAATTTAAAAGTGTACTGAATCACCAAGTCTCTTAGAGTAAAAATTCACTGAATGTCTACATGCCATTAAGATAATTTACATACACAATTAGACTCAATTTACATTTGTTTACATATGCAATTAATATGTTTGCATGCACAGTTATTCTATCGAGTATGTATCAATAGAAAATTACATAAACATTTTCATATCAAAATATAAGAAATAAAAGTATTCAAATTTAAGTCCAAAATTTGGGAGTGTTGGCTAATCTTTGAAAAACACTCAGCTGTTTTTAAGTAACCCAGACTAACATTCAGTACAATTCAGAGGATCCCTAACTCAATAAATAACTTACAAATCACCTATATGTTGTTCGTTCAATTTACCCTGGCATTGTTTAAAGGATAATCCTGGAGCATTCTGATTTTGAAAGTTGCATTGAGCTTTTTGTTATTCTGACTCTTACCTAAGCAGATGTTCGATTTGGCAGAAATAGTCTGCTATTAATGCCAACTTGGTCACTGTTGCTGTCGGTGTCTACCTCGTTCTTTTCAAATCGCGACTGTTATCAGTACTCTGTAATAAGACTCTTGTTGCAGAGGAGTTTTGTTTTCCTTTGGCTTTCAGACACCTCTGCTCAGCAAGAGTCGTATGTGTGGATTTTAAAATTATACATACCTCTCCAAATCACTGACACATTTTCCTAACCACTGAACTAAAATTTCAATTCATAAAAACAATTCCTAGAGGCATAACTTTGGATTCATGGTGACAAGAGAATGCTTATCAGCTTAACAGCATAAATACATTATGATATAGCATATTTGTAAGAGACCAAAAATTAAAAAAAAGGGAGGGAAGAAATTGGTGAATGGCATGGAAATTGCAAAATGCACCAAATGGTTCTCCTGCATATTGAGGGAAGGTGGGTTAAACATAATGCTGTACTTTACACTAATGAAAATGTCCAGTATATTCCTTTCCCAGAGCAAAATAACATTTTAACGATTTTGTTCATGCCATTTTTGTTAATGTGACATCTAAGGAAGCACCCCTCCTGGAGCCATAAACCATGTTCAAGGACAAACATCAAAGCGCTGCTTCTCCCCTGTTTCTCACTGGTGGCTATACCCGCAGACTGTGTGAGAATGGTCATCGATACTGTAAATTGCATCCTAGCCATTTAGAATTAGGGCTGTAGCCTATCCTCACTGTTTACTCTCTTGAGAAATAGCAACCATGTGTATACGCAATAAGTATATATTTGCTGAAAATTTTTCAGCATAGTATTCCAGCTCTCAAAATAGGAAAAGACCCTTTTCCTTTAGACTGGAAACTGCTGAATATGTAATTACTCTTATTTAAAATTTAGAGTTCAACTAAATGACGTGCTTTTTAAAATGCTTTTCTGCAGTGAAAAGTAGGGAATTTCAGAATCCATGTAGAGATGGAACAATTTACGTTAATGATGAGATTTAAGGAATAATTCATTAAGCAGTATGTTCCCCATTGCTGTGGAGTTGATTCTGATTCATAGCAACCCTATAGGACAAAGTAGAACTACCCCCAGGATCCAAGGAGCAGCTGGTGGATTCAAACTGCCGACCTTTTGGTTAGCAGCCAAGCTCTTAGCCACTGCATTACCAGTGCTCCAAGCAGGGAAGGGAAATGGGAGTGGAGATGTATAAGTCATCACCCTAATATTTTCAACATGGAGACTCAGATAATCTGGGTTGATGATATGAGTCAGAGAGAAAGATTGTGAGCCTAGGGATAAAGTCTTTGAAGGGTATTGTCAACTCAGATTTGTGTGCTTCTCATCTTGGTCAGACATAGCAATGTTGTCCACCAGGGGGCAATAAGTTGACCATTTTGCCAAACCTGTTGCCATAGAATCAATTCTGACTCATAGCAACCCTATAGGACAGAGTAAAACTGCCTCATAGTGTTTCCAAGACTATAAATCTTTATCAGAACAGACTGTCACACTTTTCTTCCATGGAGCAGCTGGTAGGTTCAAACAGCTGGACTTTCAGTCAGCAGCCCAGCACTTTAACCACAGCACCTTACTCAGGACTTTGACATTCCCTAAAACACCCTTGATGGAGCTCTATCCTTTAGCTCTTTTTTACTCATAACTCAGCTTAGATGCTGAGTGTTTCTTAGTATAACTCCTTATGACTTTTGTTCTTTATCTGTGAGCTCTCCTAATGTTCAAAACTTAAGTTAAAAGATATGTATTTGCTGTTGTTGTGTGCCACCGAGTCCATTCCAACTCAGAGCAACATTGTAGGACAGAGCAGAAATGTCCCATAGAGTTTTCTATGCTGTACATCTTTATAAGAGCAGATTTCCTGGTCTTTTCTCCCATGGAGCAGATGGTGGGTCTGAACTTAACTACTGTGCCACCATGGCTCCCTATGTATTTCTCAGTTTGTACAAAGAACTTTACATATGAAAATATTGATTGATTTAATTTTCATAATAACTCTCTGGATATCTTTTTTATCAATCCAAAAAATTCTATAACTTTTTTCTACTCTAAATTCATAGCAAAATTTCTATATATCCTCTGACATCTTACCATAATACTTGGGATTTAGGTAAATGTTTGTTAATTGCATCAATACACTATATATTTTTCTAATTATTACAATGATAAGTACATATTATATAGGGATATCATAATTAAAAAGTATTCAGTGATCAATAACATAATAAGCCAAGATATTACACTCAGAATTTAGAAACTTTTGAATTTAAGATTGTTAATTTGGCTGCTCATATGCAAGTTCAAGCTAAAGCTGAAGAAAAGTAAAATAAGTCAATGAGAGCCAAAATACAGCCTTAAGTGTATCCCACCTGAATTTAGAGATAATTTCAAGAATAGACTTGATGTACTGAACACTAATTACCAAGGACAAGTTGAGGATAACATCAGCGACATCACACATGAAGAAAGCAAAAGGTCATTAAAAAGAAAGAAAAGGCCTTATGGATGTCAGAAGAGACTCTGATACATGATCTTGAACTAGCAAATCTAAAGCAATTAGAAGAAATGGTGAAGTAAAAAAGCTGAACAGATTATGAAAGGCAGCTCCAGAAGACAAAGTAAAGTATTATACAGAAATGTGCAAATGAAGTTAGAAAACCAAAAGGGAAGAACACACTCGGCATTTCACAAGCAGAAAAATCTGAAGAAAAAATTCAAACCTCCAGTTGCAGTTTTGAAGTATTTGAGTCAGAATCGACTCGATGGCACTGGGTATGAACAAAATACTGAATGACACAGGAAGCATCTAACGACGATAGAAGGAATACAAAGGATCACTGTACCACAAAGAATCGGTCGACACTGAACCATTTCAGGAGGTAGCATATGATCAAGAACGAATCATATTGAAGGAAGAAGTCCAAGGTGCACTGAAGGAACTGGTGAAAAACAAGACTCCAGAAATTGACAAAATACCAATTGAGATGCTCAACAAATGGATGCAGCACTGAAGGTGCTCACTTATCTATGCCAGAAAATTTGGAAGACAACTGCCTGGCCAACCAACTGGAAGAGATCCATATTTGTGTCCATGCCAAAGAAAGCTGATTCAACAAAATGCAAATAGAAATTATTGAACAATATCATTAATATCACACACAAGTAAAATTTTGCTGAAGATCATTCAAAAGTGATTGCAGCAGAACATTCACAAGAAACTGCCAGAGACCCAGGCTGGGTTCAGGAGAGAATGTGGAATGAGGGATGTCATTACTGATGTCAGATGGATCTTGGCTGAAAGCAGAGAATACCAGAAAGATGTTTACCTGTGTTTTATTTACAGTGCAATGGCATTTGACTGCATGGATCATAATAAAAGTATGGATTGCATTTCCAAAAATGGGAATTCCAGAACACTTCACTGTGCCAGTGAGGAGCCTGTACATAAACTAAGTGGCAGTCGTTCAAACAGAACAAGTGGATACTGTGTTGTTTAAAGTCAGGAAAGGTGAGTGACAGGACTGTATCCTTTCACCATACCTATTCAATCTGTATGCTGAGCAAATAATCCAAGAAGCTGGAATATATGAAGAAGAACATGGCATCAGGATTGGAGGAAGACTCATTAACAACCTGCATTATGCAGATGATACAACCTTGCTTGCTGAAAGTGAAGAGGACGAAGCATTTACTGAAGAAGATCAAAGACTATAGCCTTTAATATGCATTACACCTCAATATGAAGAAAACAAAACTCCTCACAACTGGACCAATAAATAACATCATGATAAATGGAGAAAATATTCAAGTTGTCAAGGATTTCATTTTACTTGGATCTACAATCAACACCCATGGAAACAGCAGTCAAGAAATCAAACAACATATTGAACTGGGAAAATCTGTCACAAAAGTCCTCTTTAAAGTGTCAAAAAACAAAAATGTCACTTTGAGGACCGAGGTGTCAAGCCATGGTATTTCCGTTTGCCTCATATGCATGTGAAAGCTGGAAAATGAATAAGGAAGACGGAAGAAGAATCAATGTCTTTCAATTACGGTGCTGATGAAGAATATCGAATATACCACGGATTGCCAGAAGAATTAACAAATCTGTCTTGGAAGAAGTACAGCCAAAATGCTCCATGGAAGACAAATGGAGAAACTTCACCTCACGTACTTTGGACATGTTATCAGGAGAGACCAGTCCCCGGAGAAGGACATCACGCTTGGTAAAGTAGAGGGTCAGGGAAAGAGGGGAAGACACTTAACGAGATGGACTGATACTGTGGCTGCAACAACGTGGTCAAACACAGCAACAATTGTGAGGACAGGGCAGGACCGGGCAGTGTTTTGTTCTGTGTACTTAGGGTCGCTATGAGTTAGAACTGACTTGATGGCACCTAACAACAGCAACAACAAATTTGGTTTGTCTAGATTGGGAGTGACTATAAAATCATTACCTTACAGTTCCCTCATCATTGTTGTATGTGAAATGAGGGGGTGATCTACTCCATTTCCTAAGATTTTCCCTGTCAAAATGGTAAAACTTTGCTGTCACAACTGACACTAATTGGCATCCTTGTTAGCAATCTCAAAAGAAAGGTCAAAACTGGAGGTTCATAGAAACTGAATTGTCCCCTATTATAAATGGTTCCCCTGGGTTGAAGAGCGGAGATGTAGAAACCTTAGAAAAATTTGGCATGTACCTTATTAGAAGGAAGAGACATTCACGTAGATCTGTGAATATCGTTTTTTTTGACATCTTGGTAAATTAAAAACAGATGTCTAAACTAATTTTAAAAATCATATAATAATACTGCAATTCTACAATTTCTTACCCAAAGACTTTGAGGCTAGATGTGGATGTATGTAGAATTTCAGGGGAATGTGTGATGGGGGAATACAGTACATATGTCTTATTTTAAAGGAGCCCTTGTGGCCTTCTGGTTAAGCACTCAGCTGCTAACTGAAAGGTCAGTGGTTTTGAACCCACCCGCCACTCCACGGGAGAAGATGTGGCAGTCTGCTTCTGTAAAGATCACAGCCTCGGAAACTCTACGGGGCAGTTCTACCCTGATTTATAGGGTCACTATGAGTTGGAACTGACTCTACAGCAATGAGTGTACCTTCTGTTATATAGCACCACCATTAAGATTAGGGACAATGTTATTTTAATATTTGTAAAGCAATATATATGAATACTCACAGCAATTACAATAAAGACTATAAATATTCTCATGTCAGTTCAGATTGAAATGTGCCACAAAAATTAAAAAAAAAAAAATCAAACCTGTTGCCGTCGAGTTGATTCCAACTCATAGCAACCCTATAGGACAGAGTAAAACTGCCCCATAGAATTTCCAAGGAGTGCCTGGTGGATTTGAACTGCCAACCTTTGGGTTAGCAGCCATAGCACTTAGCCACTACATCACCAGGGTTTCCACAAAAACTAAGCTCATGTGAATTTAGGATTTACCACCAAATATGTTACAAAAAATAATTCTGGCATAAGAGATTTTGGAAATTCTGAATTGCAGATATGGTATTTTGCACTTGTACAAGAATTGGGATTGTTTGGCTAGAAGAAAACAAAAGATAGAAATTGATTAAAATATAGACTTACTATTTGTTAATTTCTCTATGGGGCAGTTCTACTCTGTCCTATAGGGTCACTATGAGTCAGAATCGACTCAATGGCAGTGGGTTTTTTGGGTATTTGTTAATTTATATTTTCAAGAAATACTTATCAAGCACGTATTACATGCCAAGTACTATGATAGACATTAGAGAAACATTGATAAACAATACACATCTGGTTCTACATTTCCATGGTGTTTTGTGACCAGCTTTCTTCATCTCCAATGAGTTCAAAAAGGAAGTAAACATTTAAAACTGGACTACAACGAAATTAAATAAAATAAAGAATAATACATCTTGTTTCAAGGGTCATTAAATACAAGAAAAAGCTGTCAAAGAGGTTTATAGAATCTACTCTCCTCTGGAAATCTTACAGTCCAGATGAAAAGCCTGTCTGGGATGATCTGAAGGCAGGAGAATCAATAGTATAGCTTCTTAAAACATTTTATTAAACAAGATTCTATAATTCAATATTAATTTTTGAAGTTCTGATTCTGATGGATTCCTCTGTTTACTTGTTTTTCACAGTCCAGGGAATATGTTTTTGCATTTTCAGAAATAATTACTTTGTGTGTGCACATACACGCAAATAGACACACACACACATCTAAACGGTCACAAGTAAATTGATGTAAATTTGGTTAGCTGAGCTGTCTAAAAGTAAAACATGATAAAAATATAAACTAGTACATGAAGAAGTCAATGAAATATACATTAATTTTGATTGCTCTCATTTTTCTAATTAAGAATCTTTGTGACAAAAGGAAATAAAATACTATCATTGTCATTTGAAACATAATACCAAAGGCTTTGCTGTTATTGTTACTATTTTGATGCCCACAACCCTGTGACTTGGGAAGGCAAAAATGTAAGTACCTGCACCACTGCTTATTAAACGGAAAAAGACATTTTTCTATTCTGCCACTGCACCTTCCTTTTAAAAACATCATTACCCTCTCGTTAAGCTTTTCAGGGAATCAATGTCGTTGTTGTTGTTAGTTGCCATCGAGTCTGTTCCCACTGATAGCAACCCTGTGTACAACAGAACGAAACACTGCCCGGTCCTGAGCCATTCCCACAATCGTTGTTATGCTTGAGCTCATTGTTGCAGCCACTGTGTCAATCCATCTCATTGAGGGTCTTCCTCTTTTTCTCTGACCCTCTACTCTACCAAGGGTGATGTCCTTCTCCAGATATTTATCCCCCCTGATAACACGTCCCGAGTATGTGAGATGAAGTCTTGCCATTCTCCCTTCGAAGGAGCATTCCGGCTGTACTTCTTCCAAGACAGATAGATGTATTCGTTCTTCTGGCAGTCCATGTATAGTCAATATTCTTTCCCAACACCATGACTCAGAGGCATCCGTTCTTCTTCAGTCTTCCTTATTCATTGTCCATCTTTCACATGCATAAGAGGTGACCGAAAACACCATGGCTCCGGTCAGGCGAATTTTAGTCTTCAGAGAGACATCTTTGCTTTTTATCACTTTAACGAGGTCTTTTGCAGTACATTTGCCCAAGGCAATGTGTCGTTTGATTTCTCGACTGCTGCTTCCATGGGTGTTGATTGTGGATCCAAGTAAAATGAAATCCTTTACAACTTCAATCTTCTCTCAGTTGATCATGATGTTACTTATCATGTGAGGATTTTTGTTTTATGCTGAAGTATAATCCATACTGAAGGCTAGTCTTTGATCTACGTCAGTAAGGGCTTCATGTACTCTTCACTTTCAGCAAGCAAGATTGTGTCACCTGCATATCGCAGGTTGTTAACGAGTCTTCTTCCAGTCCTGATGCCCTGTTCTTCTTCATATAGTTCAGCTTCTTGGATTATCTGCCATTAATTAAGTATTGGTATATGTAATAGTGGTTCTAATTTTTCCTAAAATTATTTTCTCCCTTAAATTCAATGATGATCATTTTCTGTAGTCATGGAAACACAATGATTGAACCAAACAAGCCAACTGGGCAGCTGTTTCTTCACATATATACCCTATTGCAAAATGTTTATATATACCTACATATAATAGGGAGCCCTGGTGGTGAAGTGGTTAAGAGCTCAGCCTGTTAAGCAAAAGGTCGGCAGTTCAAATCCACCAGCCACTCTTTGGAAACTCTATGGGACAGTTCTACCCCATCCTTTGGAAACGCTGGTGGCACAGTGGTTACATGCTATAGCTACTAACCAAAAGGTCAGAAGTTCGAATCTGCCAGGCACTCCTTGGAAACTCTATGGGGCAGTTCTATTCTGTCCTGTACGGTCACTATGAGTTGGAATCGACTCAATGGCACACAACAACAAATAATAGACAAATAAAAAATTTGATTTTATTTTCTGAGGTTTAATGATGTAGCACCTTGCAAAGGGAGGTAGGATGCGATAAGGCCTTTTTCTGAGTGATACCACCTCAAGATGCTAGGATATGACTTATTCTTATAGGAAAATTATGACTGTACTCAGAGAAAAAACAGATTTTTTTTTTGAATATATCAGGTTCAAGGCCATTCCATAAAAAAATATTTTCCATATAAATGGAAAATTGAAACATTCTTTAGGCCACATTACATCGGCATGAGAGAAATTTGAGGCTGCTTACATTTCCACTGAGGCATATATTCTGAATCCCAGGAAATTAAAACAACAATTCTAAAATTCTGTTAGTCCCTTAATCTAAGCATTTCTCAAGTAGAAAAGGGAAACACAACCAGTAAGATAAAAAGTCTGATGGACCCTTTACAGTAAGTCACAAAAGGCAAAAAGGACAGGAAGGCAGTACTCATTCATTAAGAATCCTTTGACCAGTACATGATGAAAGTACACACGTGATTAAAGGAAAATGGTTTGTCTTAGTCATCTAGTGCTGATGTAACAGAAATACTACAAGTGGATGGCTTTAACAGAAAGAAATTTATTGTCTCACAGTCCAGTAGGCTAGAAGTCCAAATTCAGGGTGTCAGCTCCAGGGGAAGGCTTTCTATCTCTGTAGGCTCTGGAGGAATGTCCTTCTCATCAATCTTCCCCTGGACTAGGGGTTTCTCCATGCAGGAATCCCAGATCCAAAGGACATGCTGTGCTCCCAGTGCTTCCTTCTTGGTGGTATGAGGTCCCCACTCTCTGCTTGCTTCCCTTTCTCTACGTGATTCTCTTCTCTTGTAAGATAAAAGGTGGTGCAAGACACACTCCAGGGAAACTCCCTTTACATTGGATCAGGGATGTGACCTTAGGAAGGGTGTTACAATCCCACCCTAATCCCCTTTAATATAAAATTGTAATCACAAAATGGAGGACAACCGCACAATACTGGAAATCATGGCCTAACCAAGTTGACACATTTTGGGGGTACACAATTCAATCCATGACATAGTTGATGTATTAAATATTGCTCCACAGACCTGTCAAACATCTGTCTTGTTTCATAGAGTGCACATCATTCTTTTTTGTTAACTTGGGTTGCGTGTAATCTTTGCCTTGTTGGACATGTACTAGGTGTTTTCTTGCTGATAAATATTGATACTGACATGACAGATTCAATTCAAGCCTAGATTCTTCAGTGTTGATAGGTAGATGATGATGATTTCAAAATCCAAGAGTCCACAGGTAGATGATGAACAAGGACCTCTCAAGACAAATATCAAAAATTGCAAGACCAATCTTACTAACCCTGAGTCCCCTAAATTTTTTTCCTGCAAATGCCTTGTATGGGAGAATACAGGGCTGAAAAAAAAGTTGTATTAAAAGACTGTGTAATTTTAATTAAACCAAAGTGTTTCTTGTGAGACAAAACTCACAAAACTATCTATCACTGAGATTAGCTTGAGGAGTTGAACTGCATGACTCTCTTTGGCTCCATTCTGAAGAAAGATAAAAATAAGCAGGAGACGTCTTACTGATTAGTCTTTGTCTTGATTTAAGTTACCCAAAGAATTGCCTCAAAGGGCCATGACTATAAAAATGAGATGGATCCTGGAAGATAAAATAGACTTGCCTTCTCTGAAAGCCAGTCTCATTACATATAATATTGGGACTTTAATAAAACCTACATTATAGAGATATTGTGAAGAGTAAATGAACTAACGCAATGTAGAAAGCTTAGTGCAGCACTCAAGGAAGGATAAGTAAATTTTAACTTTTATCGTTATTTCAAGAATTGCATTGTATGCCGCCTTGCGTACTTGTAATGTATTCTTCTTTAAGTGCCATTTTCCTAACTTATGCTTATGCAATTATAAGAGTAGCACACTATATTAGAAAGATCTCTAGACTGAAGGTAGCTGAAATTCCATCTGGCTCCTGCCTTGCCAAGGACTGACTTTACCTATGACCTGGCACAATTCATTTAATCATTATAGAACACAGTTCCCTTGTCTTTGATATGTGAGATTAGGCTCCAGACCTCTAAGTTGCCTTCTTGACCTCTGGGATCATGTATTTCCCATAATCACAATATGCTATGTTGTTTAGGCAGCCATAACCTAAACAAAAATGAATCCATCCTTATGGCTTTCTGGTTGAGATTTTTAGAAAATACAGTTTTTGTGTTTTCTACAACCATCTGCAATTTTTTAAAATGCTTAGCTATGATCTCTCCATGCAAATATCAAAGTGGCTGTAATAGCACCCACACCAATACCACCCTCATACAGTATTAAATGGGCACTTCAATATTATACAAATTTAATACACACCTCATGATGGATATCTAAACTGAATATGTGGCTAATTCTTCTTTTTTAATTATTCAAGTACCTCTCTTAAACTGGTACATCATTATATCTTCTATCTGACGAGAATAGATTGAGCATATCTACAATTTTTGACTCCAATAAACCTTAAATAATCTGGGTATACCCTGCTGGTTGCCCAAAAGCCATCTTCCCTTTCTTCATTGCTAAAAAAATCCTGCTTTTTGTATTCAGATATCACTGTCTATGTATTTCAGGAAAGACTGAGTGCCCAAGGGGTGAATCTTGAATAGTCTACATAATTCTCCTTTCAAGTGATTGGTTTAGGAAAAGGCATTAACCAATTCTGAGAAATGGGGCATAAGACAAAGTCTTCATTATGGCTTCTGGGAAAAATTTCTTTGTTCTTAAAAAAGAGACATAAGGAGAAATGCCATTTTAGTAAGTACAGCTATTATCTTCTCTATGCCTGGAACTACAGGAGCCGTTTTGTGACCAAGAAGTGAGCCAACGTAAAAGGCTACAGAGTGGAAAAATGTGATCCTTTGTGATTTTACTGAGTCATTGAATTTACCAACCCTGGAATTTTACCAACTTTGGACTTCTTGCAATGTGAGGTCTTAAATGTCCTTTTATTGTTTAGGTACTTTTAAGTTAGGTTTTGTGTTATTTACATCTGAAAGCATCCTGCCTGGTACATAATACATTAATCAGAATAGCTAGCTACCTGCTGTAATAAACATCCCAAGATCTCAGTAACCAAACCCAAGAGAAATTTATTTCCTGCTCACCTTGCAGTCAGATTTGGGTCAGCAGGGACATCTAGTTCATGTAACCGTCCATAGCACAGGCTTCTTCTAATGTGGTTCTACCACCTTTAGATGCAGTCAGCAAATAGGGAAAGAGAGATCACGGAGGCCACATATCAATACCTGGATCTCCACTATGTGACTTCACCTATCTAGATGGGAAATGTAGTCAAGTCATATGCCCAGGAGAAAAAGGAAATAGTTTTGGCAAACACAATATTGTCTCTAATATACATAATTGCTTGGACAGTTTTGATATAACAATTTTTTTTTTTACACCTGTGTTGACTTAATCACCTGGAGTAATAAGCACAAAAATTGTCTGTTGCACCACCTACTCCGCTGAAAAGTGTGTGATTAGAAGTGTTCTGCCTTAATGGTGTTACATTTTGAAAGATAAATGTGCAATTCATATATGGTCCGTGAACAGCCCTTCTTCCCTACCCCGATAAAATAAGGGCCATCCTCTCGAAATGCTGGAATGTGACATGGATGGAATGAATTAACTCTCTTGAAAGATCAAGTATATTTTTTAACGGAAAGAAATACGCTCAGTCAGATTCTTTTTTTTTTTTTTTTTAAGTGACTTTAGCTATTTGGTTTAGAATGTAAAAGTGGATGTTATCTATTAAGTGAATCCTAGCTAATGGTACCTACCAAGAAAGTATCACTAATGTCATTTTTGATTTGTTTCTTCTTTAATGTTTCTTTGCTATACTACCAAGATTCAAGATTAAAAAGAATTGGAAAATAATTGTCAGTGGTCTATTGTATATATCTTTAGATTATATATATATTTTCTCACTGGCCTCATTTTACACAGTGGATTTTAGAAATAAAGTTTTTTATGCAACGGCGCATTCCAAAGATCAATCGCAAACACTACCCTGTTGCTGTCAGTATCCAGTATTTAATACTTACAGGAGAAACAAAAACTCAGGGAAGAAAAAAAAAGAATTAAACTCTTCCACTCATGGGAGATTTCTCATGTCTAGTTGGTGACAGACAAAGTGAAGCAAGACCAATCCCATTACCACTAGTTATGCTTCAAACACTCCAATTTCATTCATTTTGCTTTTATTTCTGATGTGCAGAGGCTGTTTGATAAATTCCCTTCTGGGGACAGGCCAGTCTTGGAAGAATGTACATTAAAAAGTTATGAAGAGTACATAATTTATTAAACCGAACTCATTGTTGGAAGCTGTTAGCATACAATTCATTTAACAGGAATCACTGGTGGAGAAAATAACTGTTGTTTTGATCTGATCACACAAGCTCTGGCGTAATTTTCCTTGTCTGTGGTGATTTACCTAATCTTGAACAACGTGAATACTCACTTAAACTCCGCTTGTTGCTGGAAAACAGACGCATATGTTCCGTTATTTATTAATGATAATTGCTTTACATTTTTATTATGTTCTATAACAAATAGATGCTCCAAGTTTTCAGCAAAATGATTGAATAATTGAACAGGGTAACCATATCCCTGAGTGCACAGTGGACAAGAATTGAAAACAGTTTTAGTGACAAACGCCAAGGCCTGAAGGCCTGTCATCTACTAACAATGTTCACTCAGGAAAACAATCAATCAATAAAAAAATTTTCTTTTCCTCCTACCATGCACAAAGAGTAAGCCTAAACATTGTGAGAAAAACAAACATAGAACTTCAAGGACTAAGGAGACAAGATTTAAACATTAAATAACTTGTTTGAAACACAAGGCAGCATGTGATCAAATGCTAGAAGATACAGACCAGTGCTAAAAGAGGGCAGATGGGGCAAGATCTCAATGACTTGTGATGGTCAGTGTCTCATTTCTGACTGCAGGGAGACTTTCTTCACGTTAATCCGTAACATTATTTTGTAATCCAATACAAGGAAATAATAGCTCATCCAAGAAATACAGAGAAGATAGTAAACGCATATAAAGTTGAGCCACAGTGATTAGGGAAAGAATGATCCAGGAAAATGTGTGGTCCCCCGGGACTGTAAGACAGAACTGGCCGCATATTTTACACTGCCCCAGTGTAAAATGTCAAGACGGCAACAGCAAAGCATTATGCCAAGTGCGGGGTACGTCTGAACATGGTTGCCTTCGTGAGTAGAATTGTCTGCCATGAAGTCAGCCCTGATATAAGGTCATACGGATCTATGCCAAGAGTATTGGGTTTAAGGCCAGGAGGAATGCTTGCCCCCACTCTCCAAAAATAATGTTCCTTCAGTAATGACCCAAAACCTATTTTATTTTTAGGCCTTTACCCTATGTTAAGAATTTGATCTCTGTAAAAATTGTAATGCTCCTGTAAGAAGAAAGAGTGTGAGTGTTCTTAAAGCTAAAAAAATAGGAAAAAGTAAAAGAAAAGTCTGTGACAAGAGTAACTATGTATGTAGGTGGCCACTCCTATTTATTTGTCTGCCATGGGAGATATCACTAATTGATAGCCACATTCTATCTTACCAAGTCAACGTGTAGTTAACAATCCTTCTCAACGTAGTGATACAAAGAATGGATGTGTTAGATAGGAAGGACAAAGAAGAAGAAATCCATTTTCCTTCTGAGCCACAGGGGTTGAAGATAAATGCCTCAATTTGTCTGTGGTCAACACCAAATTAGTCTCATTTCAGTTCTGCAAAATTAGGGCTCATTATCATTAAGATCTTAGTACACATGCTGAGTGGAATTCACCCCATTTTTTGTTATGCCACATAGCAAAAAACAAAGGAAAGTGACTGAGGAAAACCATCCGTTTCCTCCTCTATTCCTCCCTTTTTCCACTGAAAAGAAGACTTCTACTTTCCTCCACCTAGGGAATGTTAAAATAATATTTTCAGGATGTCTTTGCCCTTTATTGTCTCCATTCTAAGAGAGGTACAGTAGCCAATCTGATTGGTGGGATATAGATCACCGGTATCTGCAATTCTAGTTTTCCCACTATAAAATACTGCAGTAATCAGCTTTGCAGTATATCTGCTCTTATTTCTATAGGATACATTCCCGGAAGTGGAATTTCTGGGTCAAAAGTTATATGCATTTTTTTTATTTAATATGTTGACATGTAGCTTTCCAAGGAGGATTTCATAACTCACCTCTCCAACAGCAAGTTCACGGTGTGTCTTCTTCCTCACATAACCGTCAGAGAGAGTTCTTCCAGTCTTTTTAAATTTTGCCAATCTGATGAGTGGGAAGTAATCTCTCATTGTGACTTTCATTCAAATTACTCAAAACTCTCAATGAATTTGGTATCTTTTTATATATACATAATAGCCATTTGGATTTGTTCTGTAAAATTCTTATGTCCTTACTTTTCTCATTTTTCTATTGGCTTGTGTTCCTTCTAATAAATAATAAATCCAAAATATTACTTGTAGATTTTAAATATTTTAGTTACCTGTAAGCAGATGAAAAATTATTCATTCAATAGTGTTGCTGAGCACCAGCTATGTGTAATACACAGTGCTAGCAAGCTACCATGAGAGATATAAGATGCTCATATTTAGTAATATAGCTAATACAGGTATGGAAATATCCATACTATAAAGCAGCACATGACAAATACCATAAAATAAAATGTATAACACAATCATCATTGAATTTAGGAGAAAGGATATTTTATTTCTAACTAATACAGGCAATAAAAATTTCACAGAGAAGAGGACCTGGGCCTGGATTTAATGGATTGTATCATTTATTGGATATATCCCCAGAAGTGGAATTTCTGGATCAAAATGAATATGCACAGCACAACTAGATGGTGCCCAGCTATGACCACTGGCTGCTCTGACAGGGATCACAATAGACGGCCCCAGATAGAGCTGGAGAAAAACATAGAACAAAATTCTAACTCAAAAAAAAAAAAAAAGACCAGACTTACTAGGCTGACAGAGACTGGAGAAACCCCAAGAGAATGGTCTCAGACACCCTTTTTGCTCAGTAATGAAGTTACTCCCGAGGCTCGCCCTTCAACCAAAGATTAGACAAGCCAATAAAACAAAATGTGACTAAATGGTCACACCAGCCCAGAGGCAAGGATGAGAAGGCACGAGAGGACAGGAAAGCTGGTGATTGGGAACCCAAGGTCAAGAAGGAAGACTGTTGACAAATCATGGGGTTGGTAACCAATGTCACAAAACAATATGGGTACTAATTGTTTAATGCGAAACTAGTTTGTTCTGTAAAACTTCATCTAAAGTACAATAATAAAAAAAAAGCTAAAAAAAATGCATTTTTTTGACAGGCATTATGTGATTACGTGAGAAGAAAGTAATCTGTGTAGGAGGGATAACATATATTTAAAAAAAAAAATCAGTAACTCAAATGTAAGAGAGTTGAACTAAGAAACATGACCTTCTAAATTCCAATCAAATTTCTTGTTGTAATACTGTTCTGTATAATCTGGAAGTTCTAAAAACAGAGTTCAGAAGAAAACAAATGCTTTTTAATTGCAGTTTAAGAAACAATAATGCTATCCCTGTTAAAAAATGCAGGGAAATTTCTGTCTATGTGTTTAGAATTTAAATTCTGGCAATCACTAAGCAATTTCTAAAGCTATAAAAAAAAATTTTTTTTTTCATAGTATCTTGAAAATTAAGAACAGCTGGAAGTTACACCAATACTTTGCTTTCTTCAGGAACAACAAAATTACCGAGTTTTATTTGTTTGTTGTGTGCTGTGGAGTCAATTCCAACACATGTTGCTGTTAGGCACAGTTGAGTCTGTTCCATCTCATAGCAACCCTATGCACATTAGAACAAAACACCACCCAGTACTGTACCATCTTCATAGTCATTGTTATGCTTGAGCCTATTGTTGCAGCCTCTGTGTTAATCCATTCATTGAGAGTCTCACTCTTTTTCTCTTACCCTGTACTTTACCAAACATGGTGTCCTTCTCAAGGGACTGATCCCTCCTGATAACACGTCCAAAGTATGTGAGATGAGGTCTCGCCATTCTCTCTTCTAAGGCGCATTCTGGCTGTACTTTTTCTAAGGCAGCTTTACTCCTTCTTGTGGAAGTCCAGGGTATATTCAATATTATTCACTAGCACCATAATTCAGAGGCATCAATTCTTCTTTAGTCTTCCTTATCCTTGGACAGCTTTCACATGCATATGAGGTAGTTGAAAATACCCTGACTTGGGTCATTCTTGCCTACGTCCTCAAGGTGACATCTTTGATTTTTACCAATTTAAAGAGGTCTTTTGCAGCAGATTTTCCCAATGTAATATGCCATTTGATTTTTTTTTTGACTGTTGCTTCCATGGGTGTTGATCGTGGATCCTTTGAATTGTGGTGCTGGTGAATAATATTGAATATACCATGGACTGCCAAAAGAATGAACAAATCTGTCTTAGAAGAAGTATAACCAGAAGGCTCCTTGGAAGCAAGGATGGTGAGACTGTGTCTCACATACTTTGGACATGCTGTCAGGAGGGATCAGCCCCTGGAGAAGGACATCATGCTTGGTAAAGTAGAGGGTCAGCAAAAAAGCGGAAGACCCTCCAAGAGATGGATTGACACAGTGGCTGGAACAATGAGCTCAAGCATAGCAACAATTGTGAGGACGGCTCAGGACCAGGCAGTGTTTCGTTCTGTTGTGTATAGAGTTGCTACAAGTCAGAACTGACAGGACGGCACCTAACAACAACAACATGTTATAAATAAGGACATTTATGTACGAAGAGTTGAAATAATTTTCCCAACATCATCCCCTTAGTAAGTGGCAGAGCTGGAATAGATTGCCTTCTATAAGAATGAACAAGAACAGAAGCATCACAGGCCAAGGAGAAGTTCTGAATTTTAAAGAAATAAATATCCACTTTTATAAATATTATGAGTTGCTTTCCTTCAAAGTAGATAGACTGCTGGAACAGAAAAAATATATATATTTCACAAAAACCCTACAGGTATGAATCTGGAATAAATTACCAATAAAATGGAAAGTTAAGATAGGGAATGACTGAATATATTTTTTGTTTCAAAATTTTGGTTTCTGAGCTGTATACATAATGAAGTGGAGAGTGTATGAGATACTGCAGAAAATCAAATTAATGATGTAGAAGAAAACACGAGAAATTCTCCTAGAAGATAGGGAAAGGGATAAAAGAATTAAAATGAGAACAATGAAAACAAGTCATATGGAGAACAAATTCCCAAAATCTAGTCAATGTATATCAGATAGGTGGAGCAAAAGCAATAGTCAAATAAACAAGAGGGGGAAAAAAAGTATTTGTTCATCATAGAAACCTCAATCTGAAGTCTTAGAATGTTATATTTCAGGAAATAAATAGAAAGAAAACAATACCGAGAAATAGCTAGTGGAATTATCACGGTTAGAAAGTAAAAAAATAATCCTACAACCATCCAGGGAAAAAAATAGTAATGCACAAAGAAGTAAGAAATAACAGGCCCAGATTGCTCTGCAACACTAAAAGGAGCCTGTGAGGCAATATTTACCTAACTCTGAAGGACTAATCCACAAATTCTGTTCCAGAAAAACCATCAGTTCAGCAGCAGAAAGGCATTGGATATGCGAGAGTGCTGAAAACATATTTCCCAGGTATATTTCTTGACCTTATGCATCAAAGACACTCTGAAGGACAAGAAAACAAGTGAAAATCCAGCAATGAGGATGTCATGCTTAGAAAGGACTGGTGGTAAGCACCGTCACCCAGTTAACCATATTGAAAAGGTTAAAAATGTAATAAAAACCCTTTTTATTGAACTCAACTAATTAAACATTCCCTAGGTAAATCATCCTGATCCTCAATGTCCATAACTAATAGGTACTCTCCATTCCCTCTATGGAACCTACTATGAATGCTTGTTGGTAATGGGCAACAGGCTACCTCTAATTTTGCTTCCACCATTTAGGTTGTAAAATGACCAACTGAGAATCATCTATGATAGTTTCCAAATCCACTTATGCCAGTAGTTTTGCTAATTAAGAAATTCATCTAAATATTGTGTAAATCAGTGAAATGTGAGGCTGAAAAGTCTAGAAACTCATTGTGTGTAGCACCAATTATAGTATCAGGAAAGACACATTAAAGGAAAACAATATTAAAAATTTCAGCTGAATTACTTGTGGCTGAGGGAACCATAAAAAAAAAAAAAAAATTGAGGGTAAAGCAGGTAAACATCTAGAATGATTCTATCCTTAAATCGTCTCAAAACTATCTAAGTTCTCACTTCACTTGAATGAAGCCAAAACTGAAAATTACACTGTTTTAAGAATGTGGCATATGTAAGGAAGACGTGGCGGAACTGCAATTACTACAAACATACTCAAAAACACTTCTTGACCCTACATCTAAATAGAAGGGAATAAATGCACATTTATTGTGTTTTAAGTTAAAATAACATGCTAATTATGTATTATCATTTTAACTAAAAAGTCCTTTTTTGTTCTGCAAAGCATACTCATGTCAGATAAGAAGGATTCTCCTGTAATTATTTAAGTAACAGCACAAGGCTGCCTATAAATTGTTTTACTTGAAAAAAAGACTTCCATATTTGTTTAAAGGACAGGATTTTTAAGCCCAATTTCAATTAACATAGATCAGTATGACTGAAGTAGGCTGCATAACCTTTGTATGTATGTGTGTGCATACATACTTGTGTGTATGTATGTATACGCATATATATATTATTTATAGGAATATATATACATACATAGATACTGTATATATGTGTGTGTGTATATATATAAACATATACACTGACACTGTTGCATGCTCATATTCGTAATACTATACAATGGGAACCCTAGTGGCTTAGTGGTTAAGTGCTACGGCTGCAAACCAAAGAGTCACAGTTCAAATCCGCAAGGCACTCCTTAGAAACTCCATGGGGCAGCTCTACTCTGTCCTATAGTGTTGCTATGAGTCGGAATCGACTGGGTTTGGTTTTTTTTTTATACAACGAAATGGCCATACTATAATCACCATATGTGAGCACGAGCAAGGAGAGGTTGAATATTTATCTCCCCTTAGTGAAAACACTTCAGATGAACAAAAACACTGTGTAGGAAAATATCATTACTTAAGCTTTCTTATCAATTATAAATGTATATTTTTAATGTGTATGTGTATAATTACATATAATTTCAGCTTGTGTAAAATTGCCAAAAGAATGAGCTTTTGTCATGCCTTTCAACAGAAATTTTAATTATTTTCTGTTCTCCTATCCTTATTTTTATTCTTCGGCTTGTTATTTCCTTAGAATCACACTGGCATTGCTGACAGGAAATGAAAATCAATTGAAATACATATTAATAATGTTACATTAATAGACTCCACAGCTAGCAATGTGAACCATGAAAAATACAAATGGCCTCAATGTCAGGGGGAAAGGAGGAAATAATAACAGCTTTAACATAGTGTGAAACATCATTCCAATAAATTAACAAACAGGACCCATTAGACTTATAAAAATGCAAAGCACTATGTGCTTTAAATGAAATTAATAAAAACAGCTGGGAAATATTATTAACAAATTGTTAGAAAAAAATGTCTAACATAACTGTGAGCTGAAATTTTGCTCTGAAACCGAAATTATAACATCAAGAATAATAATAATTGGGATTGGGGAGTGTGTTGAGGGATGGAGAAGCAGAACAGCTAACTCAGTTCAACATATTAGGAACCTACTATAAGGGAAGTGCCCAGGATGTCAAGGTGAAGCCAAAAATGTTCTTTCCAAGGCTACCACATATCAGCAGCCATTGTTCATGCCTTAACAAGTGTCAGTCTAACAGATAAGAAACAAAACAAAGTACTATTGTAAAGAATTGGCATTTTCCCTTCATAATTATCATAGTGTCTGCCTTCTGCCAAGACTGTGAGCTTTTTGAGTATAGGAACAATGTTTGAAGGTTCTTTTCTGTATTTCTAACTCCTTGCAAAGTGACTTACATGTGTTGGGAACTCTGAAACATGCGTTAAATAGGTTAATACATACCATGAGAAGAATGCCAGCCTGGATTCTTGTTCTGTTTCAAATGTAAAACCAGAGTTTATCCAAGTAACAGTACTAAAAACCTAAACCAGTTGCCCTTCAGTCAATTCTGACTCATGGCGGCCCCATGTGTTGCAGGGTAGAACTGCACTCCATAGAGTTTTCAAGGCTGTGACCTTTTGGGAAACAGATCGCCAGGGCTTCCTTTCTTCCAAAGTGCCTCTGGGTGAAACTGAACCACCATTCCTTTGGTTAGTAGTTGAGAACTTAAGTGTGAGCCTTGCAGGGACTCAAATAATAGTACTATCTCCTTTGAATTACTACTGTGTAAAGGTGTTTTCCATTCCTGTAGAGTCTCACTCCAAGTTTAGAGTTTCCCAAAACTTAAGTCTCCTATAATTTTCTTCACCTCCAGAGAGCCTTCCTTATGTATGAGTTAAGGAAATGTCACATAGTTTCTTCAGTAAACCAGAGACAGCATCTGATTAGATCATCAAAGCAAGACAGAGCTGTAAATCATGTATCTGAAGCCCAATTTAAAACCAATACTCATTATACTAGATCTCAGTTGTTCAATACTGGAATCACCACCACTCTCTTCCTACACCTCTGCAGTGTCTCAGAGGAGGAACTGGGGACTACATTTCACAGAATTCCATTCTTTATTTGATTCTGGGTTAGAGTTCTCCAGTGAGAGGCACTAACAAGATTAAAAGGGTTTTATGCTATAGGGTCGCTATGAGTTGGAATCGACTCGATGGCAATGGGCTTGGTTTGGTTTGGTATATGACAAGGAGAATCCAATTCCCTTAGGCAATTGCAGCCAGTTACAGGGACAGATCCGAGATTCAAAGCAGTTTCCTGGCAAGTTTTCACAAACTATCTTCTTCACAAATACAGACTGAGAGAGTTGGTGGGAGCTTCCTAGAGATTAATAGTCCCTGGGTGGTGCCAGGAGCCCTGGTGGTACAGTGGTTAAGAGCTTCACTGCTAACCAAAAGTTCAGCTGTTCGAATCTACCAGCTGGTCCTTGGAAACCCTATGGGGCAATTCTACTCTGTCCCATAGTTTGCTATGAGTCGGAATCAACTTGATGGCAGCGGGTTTTGGATTTGGGAATGGTGCAAATGGTTAATACTCTTGTTTACCCAGAGGCTACTCAGAAGAAAGGCCTGGTGATCTACTTCTGAAAAATCAGCCATTGAAAACCCTATGGATCACAGTGCTACTCTGATACACTTTGGGTTGCCATGAGATGATTTGACATCAACTGCTCTTTCCCAGAAATTGCTATTACCACAGTGTCCAGAAAAATTATTATAAACTACCCATTTTTATTTTTTAGGTTGATGTCTGTTGGAAAATTACCTGGTGTATTTCTCCTCAGCTCCCCCAACAATTGTATGAGCCTCCATTTCCTAAAGTAAACCTTCGTACACAAATTATTTAAAATAGTTTCTATTTTCCTAACGAATACAGTCAAGGACACGAGAGCAGAAAAGGAAAAACAAAAACTTCAAGTGAAAGAATGTAAGTGCTACTGGGGAAGCCAGCCCAACTTGATGAAAACAAAGTCATGGAAGCTCCATAGACACAACCAAACTCCCTGAGGGACCAAATTACTGGGCTGAGGGCTGTGGGGACCATGGTCTCTGGGAACATCTAGGTCAACTGGCATAACATAGTATACAAAGAAAATGTTCTACATTCTACTTTGGTGAGTAGCGTCTGGGGTCCTAAAAGCTTATGAGTGGCCACTAAGACACTCCACTGGTCTCACCCCGTCTGAAGCAAGGGAGAATGAAGAAAACCAAGATACAAGGGGAAGATTAGTCCAAAAGACTAATGGACCACAAGTGCCACAGCTTCTACAGACCAGCACAACTAGAATGTGCCTGGCTACCAGCACCAACTGCTCTGACAGGGATCAGGATAGAGGGTTCCAGACAGAGCTGGGGAAAAATGTATAACAAAATTCTATCTCTCTCTCACACACACACAAAAGACCAGACTTACTAACACTGGAGAAACCTGAGAGTATGGCCCCGGAGACTCTTTTTGCTCAGTAATGAAATCACTCCTGAGATTCACCCTTCAGCCAGAGATTATACAGGCCCATAAGATAAAACAAGATTAAATGGGCACACCAACCAGGGGCAAGAACAGGAAGGTGGCAGAAGGAGACAGGAAAGCTGGTAATGGGGAGGCTAAAGTCGACAAGTGGGGAGTGTTGACGTCTTGATGTTGGCAACCGATGCCACAAAACAATATGTGTATTAACTGTTTAATGAGAATATAGTTTTCTCTGTAAACATTCATCTGAAGTACAATAAAAAATATTTAAAAAAAATAATTAAATGAATAATCTCAGATAACACTGTTATCTGTATCAACCTCCAGTTCTCAAGTACAGATAAAAGTCAAAGGTGAAAGACCTCACACAATTTTGTGTCTACAACATTAGCTAGTTGCAAAATTAGTTGTGTACGTAGTAAAGGGCCCCTTCTTTGATTCATGAATTTCTTAGCCTTATCTAAAAATGGAACCTGGTATGAGTGGCTCATATGATAGAACTGGTCCAAACAACCTCCTGAGCCTATAGACAAATGAGATCACATCCTGGTACTGTTTCTCAGCTCACTTTGAAATTAAAAAAAAAAAAAAAAGTCTGTAAACTTCCTCCTTACTCAAAGTTACCAGTCTTTCAAATGAATGTAATTGTAATGTGTTAAAACAGGTAGTTCAGGAAAGCTATTGGACTGCCCTACTCAGGTAGAAATCCTCTTCTCCATATCTTTACATGGGATCTCTCTGTTTTTTTCTATACTCAAAGCCACCTGCCTTGACAGACAATTCTTATTATTACTGAAAACTTTACTCTGGACTCAACCCACTGTCACCATTTCCCTTTATCATCATCTTATGAGGTTTGTAGAAGCAAAGTTAGGCTACGAATACATACATTTTGGTGAATACAAAGAGTGTCCTGCTTGGTAATTTTTACAAGCCATGTTTTAAACAAAATTTTCACAGTACCTCTGAATTAGAGATGTGGTCATTTCAAAATGCTGTGGGTAGAAACATGTGTTGAAAATTTTTGCCTAAACCCTCTCTATAACCATAAATAAATAAATAAATAAATACCTGTTACCATCAAGTCAATTCTGATTCATGGCAACCCCACGTGTTACAGAGTAGATCTTATCCATAGGGTTTTCTTGATTCTAATATTTAATAAAACAGATCACCATGCCTTTCTTCCATGGTGCCACTGGCTGTGTTTGAACCTTAGGTTAGTGCCAAGCAGAATCATTTGCCATATAACCAGGTCCTAAATATTCTACTCTGGACCGACTCCACCTCCAACTTCTCCTTCTCTCCACTCATTATTTATTCCAGATTATTCTTAATAAACTGTTCTACTCATGCCAGGGTCCTACCTTGTGGCAGAGACTAATATGTGTCTGCCGTTTCCTCCTGGACAAACAACTAGACTATCTGTCCTCTACTCTCTGAGATTAGGTGGAACCACGTGATTTAGTTCTGAGATAACGTGGGCAGAGAGAAGTGCTCTCTGTGCCTGAGCCCCCAAAAACTTCCCACCCACTAAGTTTGATTCCAGCAGAAGACATTGAAGCCCTAGTAATTGGTGGAAGAAGCCTGTATCTCTAAATAACTATGGGAAGTAGACCCTTCCAATGACCCACGCTGGGTGATAATATGGGCAGAAGAAAAATGTTTATTTTGTTAAGCCACTGAGATTTGGGAGGTTGTTGGTTGGGAATATACTAGCCAAATCTGGTTCAGTAGGTTAGCCTATTCTGTCTAGTCTTCTAGCATATCCCCCACCCCTTTGCCTGCAAAATAAAATCTAAATATCTTAGAATTATTTTCTAAGACATCACTCCAACAAACTGTTGTGTAATCTTCTCTCTTTCACAGACCCCATGCATAAAGTTAAGGTTGGGATTAATTGGATTAAACTATTCACATGATCTAAATAATTCGAGGACATACCCATGTCTTTTCCTCCATTTGGAATTTCTTTTCTCAAATATTTGCCTCTTAAAATACTATATATACATCTTTCAAGATAACTAAACTGCCAATGTCACTGTGTTTTTGTGAATGCATGAGTGTGTATGTGTGCATATAAGAATGTGAATTTTAAAGGTTGTCATCCCAATAAAATACCATTGCCTGGTAAAGATAAAGAATTTATGTCAAACAAAAATAGAAACTCTCACCTGTGAACTGAAGTTTGTAGCAACCTGGTTTTTAAATGGTCTATAGATTCGTTTATTTTAAAGAAAAGACATTCAGGTTTCATCTGAAAACCCAAGTCTCACATTCTATTCTATACTCAGTACTATGGTATACTAGCCAAAATATGAAGCAAACAGTTGCAAGTCAATCCCAGTTTTTGAAATCATCTCTGATTTTCCTTACCAATACTGGTAATACATTATGGCCATGACATTGTTTTATAGCTTAGTCTTACCCCAAGAGTGGTACCCACTGCCGTCGAGGCAGTGGGTACCACTCAGAGTGGTAGGATCCATAATACAAAATAAAATGCATCCGCTCTGAAGGGTGATGGTTTGTTGTTGTTATAGACGCCTATACCAATTGCCATTGAGTCAATTCTGATTCATAGCCACCCTGTAAGACAGAGTAGAGCTACCCCATCAAGGAGTGGCTGGTGGCTTTGAACTGCCGACATTTTGGTTCACAGACATAGCTCTTAACCACCGCACCACCAGGACTCCTTATAGCAAACCCATATAAATGCTCTTACACTGCTTGTGCCAGGATTACACAGAATCATTCCAAGATATTGTAATTTGCATGTATTTACTGCTCAGACAGCAATCTGAAGCATGAAAGGCATCTCCTTTATGTTATTCAAGAGTTGTCTTCATGCACGGGAAAGCACGAAGCCTTAAGATGCAACTGACATATGGAAGAATCAGTCATTCTGCACAGAGCACCATCTGTTTACAGTTATTGTCTATCAAAAGGATATAAGAATCATTACTTGTGAATAATCATTCAAGAAGCCATTGTTGTTCTATTCTCATTGAGTAGCAGAAAAATAACATTATGTTAAGAAAGTAGGCCAAAAAACAAGTAGGCCAATTTCCACTTAGAAAAATCGACAGAATCTTGATTTCCCCCTTTCAGAATCTAAGTCATTTCTTGTCAATGCTTAAATTGCATATGGTAACCAAGAAATTAGATTTACGTATTTTTTTTTTCCTGAGAATCTGTAATCATTAAAATGGACTATAAATGATTTGAGGGCAATTTTGTGTCTTTATATCCCAGACAGTATCTTTTAGAGTTCCTTAAAAACAATAAGTAGGCAAATATTTGACTAATTTAATTGAAGTAACTGATGTGGCATCTAAACATGCAAATTGGGATAAAAGAACACAAACATATTTAAGATAAATTAATTATTTGTTTTCTATGTTGTTTTCGTATAAACTCAGCGCAATAAAAACTAGAAAAGATGAAAATCTAGTACCTACTATTTTGGAGAAGGACAAACGCAATATAAGTCCTGCTGTTTGTGAACATAAAGAAAGCTGCTATTCTGAGTTAGGAAGAATTGGAATAATTCTGAAAACATCATTCTTTGTATAGTCAAGGTCTTTTGCTTTTTCTACTTTGTTTCATTCTTTCTTCCTGTACTTTTTTTTTTTTTTTGCTGAGATCACCTATGTGCAGGTTGAGAATAAGGTTAAGTAGAAACAGGCTAAATAAATCAAATGATTTTTACTTATAATTTGAATGTCAGTGATGCACAATTTTCTTGAAGCATGGTTATAATTATGTCTACCCCCTAACTTTTTTATCTGAAGCAATAGGTTGGTTAAACTGTAATTATACAAAATGACTTATTTTCTAAATTATACATTTTGAAGACAAGAAATATATTTAAAGAGTAATCACATGTAGTTAAAAAGGTAAAAGTCTGTTATCTAATCCCTGAAATGAAATTATTCAGTATCAAACTTCCACTTAAAAAATCTTAACTAGATCTCCATGGGTTATTTCTTCTTTGGATTCAGTTTGTACATATATGCAAACTATTCCTTGTCTATATATATATAAGATAGTAAGCATTCAGGTAAAAAGTGACACTAACATTTTAAACATGTACTTCACCAAGGAGAAAAGAAAGTGCAGATGGTGGCAAGTAATACAACAAAACAAGTAGAACACAGAATTCATAATATTAAAACTTTTGATAAAAAATGACAAGATAAGCAAATGAGTATTCAATAGGTAAAAAGTAGTAAAAGGTCATTGTTTTAAGAAGGGGACTTAAATATTGAATAAAATATAGATTTAGTTTTCAGTTTATAATTAAATATTTAAGTTAGAAAAGATACAAAGCAACCACTAAAGAAAATAAATATCTATAGCATTTAAACTAGTAGAAGGAAAAATCCAATGAAACAAATAAAAAAAAAAAGAAAGGGAAAAATCTATGATAAATAGTAAATAATAATAGTATGAGAAACATATCCAACACAAGAAGTGATTGCAATGATCAAATCATGATACATGCAAAAACTTGGAGCTATATCACAAGCATAATACTAAGTGAAAGAGGCCCACAAAGAATGTAACTTCATAATTACATTTATATAAAGAGAAAAAGGATAAAGTAAAATTAAAACATGGTAATATGCTAATGGTTGACCATTCAATATCATAAAGATATGTTTTCCATGACACTTGAAAAACTGATCCTAAAATTCTTACTATAAATAACCAAGACTATCTAAGAAAATTCTCCTCAAATTGATATACAGGTTTAATCAATTCTTATCAAAATCCCAGCAAGATTTTTTTATACATATAGACAAGGTTATTCTAAAATTTATATGGAAAGGCAAAGGAACTAGAATAACTAAATCAATTCTGAAAAAGAAGAATAAAGTGGATAGAATCGGTCTACATGATTTCAAGACTTGTATAGTCATTGTAATCAAGACTGTGGTTTTGGCAGAAGGACAGACAGATCAATGCAACAGAACAGAGAATCCAGAAATAGCCCTGATTAAGTATGTCAACTAATTTTTGACAAAGGTGCAAAAGCAATTGAATAGGTAAAGGACAGTCTTTTCAACAAATGGGGCCCTGGTGGAGCAGTGGTTAAGAGCTATAGCTACTAACCAAAAGGCTGGCAGTTGAATCCACCAGTTGCTCCTTAGAAGCCCTATGAGGCTGTTCTACTCTGTCCTATAGGTTGCTATGAGTTGGAATCAACTAAACGGCAACAGGTTTGGTTTTTGGTTTTTTTCAACAAATGGCGTGGAGCCAACGGACATCTACAGGCAAAAATGAACCTTGACTTAAACCTTACACCTTATGTAAATATTAACTCAAAATGGATCATAGATTTCAATGTAAAATGTAAAGCTATAAAACTTTTAGAAGAGAACATTAGAGAAAATCTTCATACCTAGGGCTTAGTAAAATTCTTAGACATGATACCAAAAGTACAATCCATAAAATAAAAAAAAATGCAGTCCTGGGCATTTATGGCAGGCAAAATCTTAGGTTCACACAAAAACCTGGACATATTTGTAGCAGCTTTATATGTAATAATCAAAAGCTTGAAACAACAAAAAAAAATATTCTTCATGTGTGAATGGTTAAACTGTGACACATTTATGCTATGGAATAATACTGAGGAATAAGAAGGAAAACTATGGATAAATATAACAAATTCAAAAATCTCACAGTCATAATGCTGAGTGACAAAAGCCAATCTCAAAAGGTCACATATTGGATGAGTCCATTTACATAGCTTTCTCAAAATGGCAAAATTATAAGGATGGTGAACAGATTAGTGGTTGCCCAGAGTTAAAGACAGTGGAGAAGGAAGGAGGTGGGTGTGACTATAAAGGGATAGCACAAGGGAGATCTTTGAGTTGACGGAATAGTTCTTTCTCTTGATTATTGTGGTGGTTATATGAATCTACACATGTTGTAAATGACAGAACCACACACATATTATATCAATATCAATTTTCTGGTTTTGATGTGTATTACAGTTATGTCCTAGGGAAACTAGGTAAAGGGTACATGGGATCTCTAGATATTTTTGCAACTTACTATAAATCTATAACTCTTTCAAAATAAATAGTAAAAAAAAAAAAAGGCCAGAGGCTAGGATAAGATATTTGCTGTTAATATGAATAACGATAATTATTACAAAAATTACAAAAAAATTATAAAGAACATCTAAATATTAATAAGAGAAAGCAAACCACCAATTAGAAAAATATTCAAAAGATGAAAGGCAATTCCAAGAGGAAGAAAAAAATGATACACATAACCAGTAATGAGTGAGATTCAAATCACACAGTATAAAATACCTTTCATCTGCCTCAGACTGGCAAAAAATTAAAAGTCAGACAATATCAAGTTTTAATGAAAAGACAGAGAGATTGGAAACCTCCTATACTGTTGGTGGGAACGCATCCACTTTGGACAATAATTTGGCCATGTTTGTAAAGCTGATGATTCACTTATACCCTCACATCCAACAAATCTGCTTCTATGTATACATCCTGGATAAATTCTCATACATCTGCACAAAAGATATATATATATATGCACCATAATATTCTTTATAGGATGGTTTATAATTTTGAAAAAATTCACAACAACATTAATATCCATCCATAAGGGAATGCCTAAAAAGAATCGTGGTGTTTTCATACAAATAACCACAGAAAAACAGTTAAAATTAATTGACCAAGTTGCATATTTCTATAGAAAATTTTCAATATCATAAAACTGGGAGAAAAAAGTAAGCAATACAAAAACATATACAATATATAATTTATTTTAATTCAAAACTATGCAAAATGACAGCACTATGTTTGAGTATATGCATATGTACAATGATTTTAAAACATATGCGTAAATGACAAACACTAATTCAAGAGAGTAGTGACTCTTAGGGAGAGAGAAAAGTGGGGCCTTGGACGTTGTGTCAAATGTATCTGTAATACTTTATTGCTTTAAAAATAAAGCAAATATGGTGAAACACTAAGTGTGATAATGCACAGTGGTGGGTACACTACCGTTCATTATGTTACATTCTCTGTTTCCTGTACATTTTGGAACCTCCCATTTTACAAACAGAAAATTGGCCACATAGATTTGCCCATAAAGTTACTGTTTGAGTTTTTAATTTCATTCAATTTTATAAAATATTCAGTTTTAATAATAGAAAAGGACTTCATCTGATAAGGGTCTTGGGTTCAGAAAATATAAAGAACTCTTAAAAGTCAACAACCAAAAGACAAACAATCCAATTTAAAAACGGACAAAGTACTTTAATAGACATTTCTCCAAAGAAGATACACAAACAGCTAACAAGCACATGAAAAGATGTTCAACATCATTAGTCACTAGGGAAATGCATATCAAAACCACAATGAGATACCACTTCACCCTCACTAGGATAACTGTGGTTAAAAAAATAAATAAATAATTTTAAAAACCACTGGAAAATACAAGTGTTGGCTACAATGTGGAGAAATTGGAACATACGTCCATTTCCAATGGTAATGTAAAAGGTGCAGCCACTGCAGAAAAGCTTGGTGGTTCCTCAAAAAGTTAAACATAGAATCAAAATTTGACCTACAAATTTTACTTCTAGGTATATATCCAAAGAACTGAAAACAAGTACTCAAACAAATACTCCCAATGTTCATTGCAGCACTATTCACAATAGCTAAAAGGTGTAAACAACCCAAGAGTCCATCAACAGATGAATGATAAAACATGACATACAAATACAATGCAATATTATTCAGCCATAAAAAGGAATTAAGTACTGAGACATACTACACCTTAGATGAACCTTGAAAATATGCTAGATGGAAGAAGACAGATATAAAAGGTCACATCTTATATAATTTCATTTATATGAACTATCCAGAATAGGTAAATCCATTGACAAAGAAAGCAGATCGAGGGTTGCCAGAGCCTAGAGACTGGGAGACTAGAGAATGACTGCTTAAAGGATACTGGTTCTCTTTTAAGCTGAAGAAAGTGTTTTGGAACTTGATATAGATGGTGGTTGCACATCATTGTGAATGTACTAAATGCGACTGAGATGTCCACTTTAAAATGATTAATTTTACTTTATGCAAATTTCACCAAAAAAATACTTCAGAAATTCTTTGAAATACTAAACTTTAGTATGTACCATTTCTAAACTGCTGGTATAGAAGTCATGACCCCTTGAATTCTAACTATTTAGTTAAAAATACCAAGTAATGAAATAAAGTCACCTTATTTAACTCAGCCCATGAAGTATATGCGTAGCCAGTGGAGGAGGTGTTAAAAGAAATGGCGGCACAGGAATGTTGGGTGGGGTTAGTTTACACAGCTAAACAAAATGGCAATCTAGCCAGGATATACAGAGTTTATTATCTGAGACTGACAAGGGATTTTGAGCAATAATTCCATGATTTCTGCCTCAATTCAACTAAGTTACCATGTTTATTTCTGACCAGAAGGGAAGTAAATCCACTAAGATGTCGAAGCTGCTTTCTGTTACAACCAGATATCCGTCACGGCTCAAGATTAATTAGAAAATAAATCCCAGAAGGAATCGAAAAGAAAGAAACATTTCATTTAACAAATTTAATCAGTTTGATTTTTAAATCTAGCTTCATAACATACTTGAGTACATATTTTCCGCCACAGTATACGGAAACCCAGGTGGCGTAGTGGTTAAGGGCTACGGCTGCTAACCAAAACCTAAGCAGTTTGAGTCTGCCAGGCGGTCCCTGGAAACTCCATGGGGCAGTTCTACACCGTACTCTAACGTTGCTCTGAGTTGGAATCAACTCGACCGCTGTGGGTTTGGTTTTTTTTTTTTTTTTTTGGTAGCAGCATACATTTCCAGAAAGACAGCATTCCCAGAAAATAAAGATTTGTAATCTTCCCCCGGAATATTATTCTAAGGAGCCTGTATCAGCAGAATCTTACCTAAATTCTTGAGCTCAAAGAAGCTTTCTAAAGGGTCCCGGTTCAGAATGGTGCTAGGGCTCCACATTTAAAAAAGTCATTGCTTACAATAATGACTTTTAGGTCTGAGTATTACACATTTAAGAAATAATCTCAAAGGATTAAGCCATTAGAAGGACATGTAAGAAAAAAACTGGCATCATTTGGGGAAAGATTAGAGTTTGTCTTTTATAATTTCATAAAATTTAAAGCTGGTTTTACAAGTTTGCATTAATTATAAAAATAGGAAAGCTGGGATGTTTCAGATGTTTTGAATTTTATGCATGTTGAATAAACTGATTTCTGCTTAATATGCATTGATTGTGCAGTATGCAATTAATGAATCTCTGGCAACGTTTCTGGAAAAAATATATCTCCCAATATATTTTCAGATTTCCAGGCAAATTCTCCATTTCACACTATGCCTTCTGTGATTTTATTTATATATATATATATATATATATGTATATATATATATCAGAGCATTCTGAATTTAACTACAAGGAATTCCAAAGTAAAGGTCTTTTGCATTCAATTACTTTGTCATTTATCATCTCCTCAAAAAGCTAAATGGAAAATCTGGCTATCAAATATGCTTGAAAATGTAAAGTCAAACAACCAACGGCAACCCTTTCCTTCTCTCTTATTAAATATCAAAGGTTTGAATAAATTCAATAATTTACTTTTTATTCAAAAGATTTGTTTATGTTACTAAGAGATGACATCAGAACAAAAGGATAATTTCAGGGTAATTAATTGGTTTCCTACATGTAAGGGTACTAAAATTCTTCTCCTTTCTTTGCTTTTTTACACCTCTATTTATCCACCTAGGAAAAGAATATTCCAAAGTAAGTTATCCAGCTTATCAGCCCATGGTAATTAGAACCAGCAAACTATTAATAAGATTCCAATGCATATAACAACCTCTGTGATAAAATGGGTATGTTTCATCCTCTGCTTCTCTTATTATTAATGTATTAAAACATACTTTCTTTTTCCCAGTGCAAGCATGATATACTTTTATTTTGTTACTTTATAGTTTTCCACCTTAAATTTATATATTTATAACATTTCTAACATTTTTTAAAAATCTATTTGTTTAGAGTACAAACATATATTATTTACTGCAAGTTCAACCATTATAGCTAAAGCACTTTAAAAGTACATAAAGAAAAAAAAAAGGAACATTATATTCCCAAACAACAACAAAGCACTAAATGAATTTCATAGTTGTATCCAGACTTTTTCTTTTAAAGTATAAAAAACATATGTACATCAAAATCCATCATCATAATCAAATATAGCATTATTATACTGGATTTTGACTTTATACATCATGCTAGACTTTGCTCAATTGCTGAAATGTATTATTAAAAGTAGAGTGACAGGTGTGACAAAATCTACTGCTTGTGTGCCTTCAACTACATTAAATCTCATCACAAACTGAAAGATATATACATCACATGAGACAAGGAATAAAAAGAACAACTGCTAGGGTTATTATCTTGTCACTTCCTATATATCCAAGCTTACTCTATAGAAATCTTTTTATGTGAATGAAGAACTGGAATACATTACAGACTATAGCACGTTCTTTGCTAAGACTTCTCTTTCAATTTACCCTTTTGTCCTTAAGTGATCACATCTAAGCCCATGGCCTCAATCCACACACTGATGATGCTCAAAATTAACTCTATCTCCATTTTTTCTCCAAAGTATGTGTCCATTATGGGTAATGCCTATCCAATATCTCTATCTGGATGTCTCATGAGCTCCTCAATTCCAATATATTCAAAAGTGAACCAAACCTTATCAGTCCTGAATAGCTGCCAATTTTACTTCCCAAATGTTGTTTTCTCTGTTCATTTATCTCTACCTCCATTCCCAATTCCCAATATCCCAGTCCAATCTGTTACTATCTCTCATCGATTACAGTATCACCAACAGCTTTCCCAATAGTCTCCCATAATCCCTTCTTATCCCCACTCAAGTGACACTTCACTCAGCAGATGATTTTTATACCAAAACTCACGTTGGAAAAATAAAAAAAAAAAAAATGATCAAATGTATTTTATGCTGCTTTCAAATAAAATAATAAATTACCAGAGAAAAATGACCAAAGGAGTTGACAAAATGTAGAATACAGTTGACACTGATAAGATTAGATTCACTGGAGCGGTAGGGATAGAAGCCAGGCTGGAGTGACTGGAGTGAATGAGAGGTGAGGAAATAGAGATACTGTCTGTATGGCGACAATCATTTAATGAGTTTGTGGACTGAAACAGAGAAATGGAGAACTACCAGCATCAAATATGGGTCAAGAGAGGAATTTCCTAGGATGGGAGAAAATAGAAAATATTTGTTACCTGATGAGTCCATTGTGTTCTAATAGGACAGAGCAGAAATGACAAAAAAAAAAGCTTCTGATTTTGGAGTGGTAAAGTTTTTTCTTTTTTTAATTACCTGAGTTCAAACCCCATGTAAATTCCACCACTAATAGCTGAGTGATTTTGAGTTTCTAGAAAGGTCAGTTTTCCTTGTTGAACAATATAACCAAAGCTTATAGTGCTTTTATAAGATTTAAATGAGAAAAGCACAAAAAAGACTTAGCAGAATCCACGGTATGAAGTGTTTGATATAAGGTCGCTAATATTGTTAATGTCACTATGATTACTCTGACTAGTAAGAATAAAACAGAGCAATAGTGACTCAAATCTGCCAGCTACCAACAGTGTATACACAGAGTGGTTTGTGTAGTATAATTGTGAACTTAAAAGCAAATAGACCTCCACTCTCATCATTTTTATCGACACTGCCTTAGCCAGTATAACAACAACAAAAAACTGTTGCTGTGGTATTGATTCCGACTCATAGTGACCCTACAGGACAGTGCAGAACTGCCCCATAGTGATTACAAGGAGCAGCTGGTGGATTCCAACTGCTGACCTCTTGGTTAGCAGCTTAATGTTTAACCACTGAACCACCAGGTCTCCAGCCAATAAAATAGATAAGGAAAACAAATAAGGACAGTGAGTATCATTAGCTTCACTGAGCTTGGGCTGTCATCATTTCCAGTGAAACAATGTTGACATTGGGTTTGAAGTAGCCCACACCCGTGAAGTTCGGCAGCATTCATGCCATTCTAGTGGTCGTGACTGCCTGGCAGTGACAAGATGGTGACATTAGTTCTACCCATCTTGCAAAAGCTATCAGAGGGCCTCCATGTCAACTTATGCCTCATCCTGATACCTACCAGGCAGCTGGCCTAACAGATGGCAGGACAGTACCGGGTCCTGGGGAAGACTCTAGGCCTGCAAAGTGCAACATCACTGGTGATATGGACAGCGATGGAGTTCTCTCGGAAACCACAGGTGATTACCACCACGCCACACCTGCTGGACCACCTTTGTAGCTCCAATACCTTCAGCATCAAGAAGATCCATTTCCTGGTGTTGGAGGAGGCAGACAGCATGCTAGAGTAGGACTGCACAGACTACACCACAGACCTAGAGACAATCCTGAAGGTGGTGCCAATCTGCAGGCAGACACTGCTCTTCAGCATCATGCTAACCCACCTGTTAAGGAAGCTGCAAGGTCTGCCCACCAACCAGGCCCTCCTCTGAATGGTGGAACAGCTGGACCAGCACTACCTGCTGGTGCCCGATAAGAGTAAGGACCTGATTCAGGGCAAACTTGATGATTGGGCCATCATAGTCTTCACCAACACATGCAAGACCTGCCAGTTCCTGTGCATGATGCCCAGGAAATTCAGTTTCCCACAGTGGCTCTACATTCAATGATGAAGCAGAAAGAACGCTTTGCCATCCAGGGCAAGCTGAAGTTTAGCATCTATCACATCCTGATAGCAACAGAGGGATCCTGATTGCATCCAGGGGCCTGGACATTCCCACTATGCAGGTTGTCAGCAACCACAACACCCCCAGGCTCCCCAAGATCTACATCCACCAGTCAACCACACAGCCACGTAGGATGGCCAGGCATGGCCATCGCAATGGTGATGCAACAGCACATCCACCTGATACACACCACTGAGTTGCAGACCAAGAAGAAGCTGAAAGTCCTACAACATAGATAAACCTTGAAAATGATGTTGAGTGAAAAAAAAAAGGTCCAATATTGTATGATCTCACTTTTATGAAATTAGCAAATATATAGAAATCAAAGATGATTAGTAGTTACCAGGAGTGGGAAGGAGAGGAAAAGGGGTAGGTTTTTCTTAGGAGGCATTGAGCTTATATAAATGGTGATGGAATGATTTGGAAAATAATTAAAAAGTCCATTGCCATGGAGTAAATTCTGACTCATAGTGACACTATAGGACAGAGTAGAACTGCCCCATAGGGTTTCCCAGGTGGCAGAGTGACTGGTGGGCTCCAGTTGCCTCCCTTTCAGTTAGCAGCCTAGTGAACCACCAGGGCTCCATGAGGAAAAGGATAGCTAGAATGATTGCACAACTTGAAGAATGTAATCAACGTCACTGAGTTGTACATGTAAAATTGTTGAGATGGCATCTATCTTTATGCATATTATCATTACAATAAAATTCTTTAAAATGTTTTTCTTTTTAAAAAGAAGCCAGAGGAGGTCTCCATAGGAGAGGTAAAAGTGCTGCAGATTCTCACACAGGTCAAACTAGGTTCTGCAAGAATGCAAAATTAAACTGGGAAAGGCCAACTTGGAAGAAAAGATCAACAAGCAGAATCAGCTGATCCTAGAGGGGAAAGACCCCCAACCTGGAGGCCAAGTGCAAGGTGAACTGGCCAAGATCAAACAGAAGAACCAGCACTTCAGGGAGAAGGTGGAGCAGACATGGATGGTGGGGCTAGCCATAGGGGACACCCACTCAGAGCCAGGGCTAGACGCCATATCCCTCTCCCATAGCCTCACCAGCCCAGGACGTGGCCTGAGTCACCAACAGTCCCTGCATCTGCTTAAAGCCAGGACTGAAACTCTCATAGCCCCCTACTTATCCAAGCCTTGACCTGGGACTCCTTCATCAAGCTGAGGGTCTGAGGAACCTATCTGGGCACCTACAGCTGTCTTCCCTGGCCGCAGCTGTCCCCTGGGCCTGCGCAGCCACCAAGAGTGGAACTTATGGATATCCTTAAACAGCAGCCCACAGCTCCTCCAACCTGCAGCCCCAGGCTGGTCCATAGCTGTCAGGTCAGAATGACTACATACACAGGAAACCCCAGACTAGGGTCCCCCTCTGCCCTTGGTTTCACCTTTTATTACATGGGGGTCCATCTCATTTCACAGGGATGTTCTGAGGCTCCAGAGTGACACATATCTTGTGCAGAAGGGCTCAATAAATGAGTCTTCTGTGCTCCCTGAAAAAAAAAAAAAAAAAAAAGGAACGGGGGGAGGAAAGGAAAAAGGATATAAGCATGTGTTTTTTTTAATTAAAACTGCTTTCATTCAAAATCCAGATGGTTGCTTATATACAAAATCTAAAGCAATCTAAAAAGTCAAAGAACTAAAGTATGAAGTTATCATTGTTGTAGGATAAAAAGACAATATACCAAAATTAGTTTTTTTCTATTTACTAGCTGCTATCAAACCTCAAAAAGTATAAGTTCTTGCTGAAAGAAACTAACGAATGTCTAAATAAGTGGAGAGATACAGCATGTCCATGAATGGAAAATTGCAGTACTGTTAAACATGTAGGTTGTCCAAAAATTCTTCTATAGATTCAACACAATCTCAGTGAAAATATTTTTCTTTTTCTTTTGGTACTGGTATAAAAGCAAACAAATATTTGACATGGAATGGAAAGTCTAGAAATTGACCCTCACTAAAAAAGCAATACTTGCCTAGATTCATACTTCATATATTCCACGTCCTGAATATTAATGGATATTTGCAGCTGTTTCTTCTCATTTTGAGTTGTGACACGTGAGCAAATGAAGATCCTGAAAGCTTTACTCCATCCACGTCCTTAAGGTAGACTCTAATTTGAGGAGGTAGCTCTTCCCCAGTAGTATTTTGAGCGCCTTCCAACCTGAGGAGCTCATCTTCCCTCACTATAGCAAACAATGTACCCCTGCTACTCATAGCTTTTCAGTGGTCACTTTTTTTAGAAGTGGACCGGCAGGTCCTTCTTCCTAGTCTGTCTTAGTCAGGAAGCTCAGTTGAAACCTGTCAACCATGGGTGACACTGCTGGCATTGGAAAATTGGAAGTTGTCAAAAATGAAATGGAACACATAAATATGGATATCCTAGGAATTAGTGAACTGAAATGGACTGATATTAGCCATTTTGAATCAGACAATCATATGGTCTACTATACTAGGAATGACAAACTGAAGAGGCATGGCATCGCATTCATTGCCAAAAAGAACATTCCAAGAAGAATCCGGAAGTACAATGCTGTCGGTGATAGGATAATATCCATACGCCTACAAAGAACACCAGTTAATAAAACTATTATTCAAATTTACACACCAACCACTAATGCAAAAGATAAAGAAATGGAAGACATTTAACAACTTCTGCAGTCTGAATTGATCAAATATGCAATCATAATGCATTGATAATTACTGGTAATTGGAATGCAAAAGTTGGAAATAAAGAAGATCGGTAGTTGGAAAATATGGCCTTGGTGATAGAAACGATGCCAGACATCACGTGATAGAATTCTGCAACACCAATGACTTATTCATTCCCAATAAATATTTTCAACAACATAAACAGTGACTATACATGTGGACCACACCGGATGGAAAACATGGGAATCAAATTCACTACACCTGTGGAAAGATACAATGGAAGAGCTCAAAATCAACAGCCAGAACAAAGCTAGGGGCTAACTGCAGAACAGATCATAAATTGCTCATATGGAAGTTCAAGTTGAAGCTGAAGAAAATTAGAGTAATTCCAAAAGAATCAGACTATAACCTTGAGTACATTCCACCCGAATTTGCAGACCATCTCAAGAATAGACTTGATGCATTGAACACTAATGACTGAAGACCAGTGAATTGTGGGGTGACATTAAGGACATCATACATGAAGAAAGCAAAAGGTCATTAAAAAGATAGGAAAGAAAGAAAAGACCAAAATAGATGTCAGAAAAGACTGTGAAACTTGCTCTTCAACATAGAGTAGCTAAAGCAAATGGAAAAAATGATAAAGTAAAATGGCTGAACAGAAGATTACAAAGGGCAGCAGGAAAGAACAAAATAAAGTATTAAAATGAAATGTGCAAAGACCAGGAGTTAGAAAACCAAAAGGGAAAAACACACTCAGCATTTCTCAAAATGAAAGAACTGAAGAAAAAATTCAATCCTCGTGATGCAATTTTGAAGGTTTCTATGGGCAATATGAAAACCCTGGTGGCGTAGTGGTTAAGTGCTATGGCTGCTAACCAAAGGGTTGGCAGTTCAAATCCTCCAGGTGCTCCTTGGAAACTCTGTGGGGCAGTTCTACTCTGTCCTATAGGGTCACTGTGAGTCAGAATCGACTCAACGGTACTAGGTTTGGTTTTGGTTTTTTATGGGCAATATGTATAACGACATGGGAAGCATCAAAAGCAGATGGAAGGAAAACACAAAGTCACTGTACAAAAGAAATTAGTGGAAATTCGACCATTTCAGGTGGTAGCATATAATCAAGAACTGATGGTACTGAAGGAAGAAGTCCAAGTTGAACTGAAGTCACTGGTGAAAAACAAGACTCCAGGAATTGATGGAATACCAATTCACATGTTTCAACACATGGATGCAACTCAAGGTGCTCACTTGTATACATCAAAAAATTTGGAAGACAGCTACGTGGCCAACTGACTAGAAGAGATCCATATTGGTGTCCACTGCAAAGAAAGGCAATGCAACAGAATGTGGAAATTATAAAACAATATCATTAATACTACAACACAACAACAACACACACAAGTAAAATTTTGCGGAAAATCATTCAAAAACAGTTACAGCAGTACATTGACAGGGAACTGCCAGAAATTCACACCATATTCTGAAGAGGACTTGGAAGGAGAGAGATCATTGCTCATGTCAGATGGATCTTGGCTGAAAGCAAAGAATACCAGAAAAATGCTTACTGATGTTTCGTTGATGATGTAAAGGCATTCGACTGTATGTTGTTGTTGTTAGTTGCCATCAAGTCGGTTCTGACTCAGCAACCCTATGCACAACAAAACACTGCCGCGTCCTGTGCCATCCTTACAATCGTTGTTATGCTTGAGCTCATTGTTGCAGCCACTGTGTCAATCTACCTCGTTGAGGGTCTTTCCCTTTTCTGCTGACCCCGTGCATTACCAAGCATGATGTCCTTCTCCAGGACTACATGTCCAAAGTATATAAGATGCAGTCTCGACAATCTTGCTTCTAAGGAGCATTCTGGTTTTACTTATTTCAAAATAGGTCTGTTCATTCTTTTGGCAGTCCATGGTATATTCAACATTCTTCACGGATACCACAATTCAAAGGCGTCAATGCTTCTTCAGTCTTCGTTATTCATTGTCCAGCTTTCACATGCTTATGACACGATTGAAAATACCACGGCTTGGCTAAGGCACACCTTAGTCTTCAAGGTGACATCTTTGCTTTTCAACACTTTAAAGAGGTCCTTTGCAGCAGATCTACCCGATGCAATGTGTCTTTTGATTTCTTGACTGCTGCTTCCATGGCTGTTGATTGTGGATCTAAGTAAAATGAAATCCTTGACAACACCAATCTTTTCTCCGTTTATCATGATGTTGCTCATTGGTCCAGTTGGGAGGATTTGTGTTTTCTTTATGTTGAGGTGTAATCCATACTGAAGGCTGTGGTCTTCGATCTTCAATAGTAAGTCCTTCAAGTCCTCTTCACTTTCAGCAAGCAAGGTTGTGTGTGTCATCTGCATAACACACGTTGTTAATGAGTCTTCCTCCAAACCTGATGCCCCGTTCTTCTTCATGTAGTCCAGCTTCTCGGATTATTTGCTCAGCATACAGATTGAATAGGTATGGTGAAAGGACACAACCCTGATGCACACATTTCCTGACTTTAAACCAATCAGTATCCCCTTGTTCTGTCCGAACAACTTCCTCTTAATCTACATAACGTTTCCTCATGAGCACAATTAAGTATTCTGGAATTCCCATTCTTCACAATGTTATTCATAATTTGTTATAATCCACACAGTTGAACACTTTTGCATAGTCAATAAAACACAGGTAAACATCCTTCTGTATTCTCTGCTTTCAGCCAGGATCCGTCTGACATCAGCAATGATATCCCCGGTTCCACATCCTCTTCTGAAACTGGCCTGAATTTCTGGTAGTTCCCTGTCGATATACTGCTGCAGCCGTTTTTGAATGATCTTCAGCAAAATTTTGCTTGTGTGTGATACTAATGATTTTGTTCTATAATTTCCACGTTCAGTTGGATTGCCTTTACTGAGAATAGGCATAAATATGAATCTCTGCCAGTCAGTTGGCCGGGAAACTGTCTTCCAAATTTCTTGGCATAGACCAGTAAGCACCACCAGCACTGCATTTGTTTGTTGAAACATCTGAATTGATTTTCCATCAATTCCTAGAGCCTTGTTTTTCGCCAGTGCCTTCAGAGCAGCTTGGACTTCTTCTTTCATTACCATCAGTTCCTTATCATATGCTACCTCCTGAAATGGTTGAATATTGACTGATTATCTCTTTGGTATAATGACTGTGCATATTCCTTCCATATATTTTTTAAGATAATTTTTATTATGCTTTAAGTGAAAGTTTACAAACCAAGTCAGTCTCTCAAATATAAACTTGCATACACTTTACTACATACTCCTACTTACTCTCCCCCTAATGAGTCAGCCTGATCCCTACTTCCAGTCTCTCCTTTTGTGACCATTTTGCCAGTTTCTAACACCCTCTACCCTCCCATCTCCCCTCCAGACAGGAGACGCCAATGTAGTCTCAAATGTCCACCTGGTACAAGTAGCTCACTCCTCATCAGCATTTCTCTCCAATCCATTGTCCAGTCCAATCCATGTCTGACGAGCTGGCTTCGGGAATGGTTCCTGTCCTGGGCCAACAGAAGGTTTGGGGACCTTGACCACCAGGATTCTTCTAGTCTTAGTCAGACCATTCAGTCTGGTCTTTTATGAGAATTTGGGGTCTGAATCCCAGTGTTCTCCTGCTCCCTCAGGGGGTCTCTGTTGTGCTCCTTTTCAGGGCAGTCATTGGTTGTGGCCGGACACTATATAGTTATTCGGGTCTCAGGATGATGTAGTCTCTAGTTCATGTGGCCCTTTCTGTCTCTTGGGCTCATAATTACCTTGTGACCTTGGTGATCTTCATTCTCCTTTGATCCAGGTGGGTTGAGAATCATTGATGCATCTTAGATGGCCGCTTGTTAACGTTTAAGAACCCAGATGCCACACTTCAAAGAGGGATGCAGAATGTATTCTTAATAGAATTTATTTTGCCAATTGACTTAGATGTCACATGAAGCCATAGTCCCCAAACCCCCACCCTTGCTCCGCTCACCTTGGAAGTATTCAGTTTATTCAGGAAACTTCTTTGCTTTTGGTCCAGTCCAGTTGTGCTGACCTTCCCTATATTGAGTGTTGTCCTTCCCTTCACCTAAAGTAGTTCTTATCTACTATCTAATCAGTGAATAACCCTCTCGCACCCGCCCTCCATCCCCCCTCTCGTAAGCACAAAAGAATGTGTTCTTCTCAGTTTAAGCTATTTCTCAAGATCTTATCTTAGTGGTCTTATACAATACCTGTACTTTTGCATCTGACTAATTTCACTCACCATAGTGCCTTCCAGGTTCCTCCATGTTATGAAATGTTTCACAGATTCGTCACTGTTCTTTAACGATATGTAGTATTCCATTGTGTGAATATACCTTATCCATTCATCCATTGATGGACACCTTGGTTGCTTCCAGCTTTTTGCTATTGTAAACAGTGCTGCAATAAACATGGGTGTGCATATATATGTTCATGTAAAGGCTCTTATTTCTCTAGGATATATTCCAAGGAGTGGGATTTCTGGGTCGTATGGTAGTTCTATTTCTAGATTTTTAAGGAAATGCCAGATCGATCTCCAAAGTGGTTGTACCATTTTACATTCCTACCAGCAGTATATAAGAGTTCCAATCTCTCCAGAGCCTCTCCAACATTTATTTTTTTCTGTTTTTTGGATTAATGTCAGCTTTGTTGGAGTGAAATGGAATCTCACTGAAGTTTTAATTTGCATTTCTCTAACGGCTAATGATCGAGAGCATTTCCTCATGTATCTGTTAGCCGCCTGAATATCTTCTTTAGTGAAGTGCGTGTTCATATCCTTTGCCCAATTTTTAATTGGGTTGTTTGTCTTTTTGTGGCTGAGTTTTAGCAGAATCATGTAGATTTTAGAGATCAGGCACTGGTTGGAGATGTCACAGCTGAAAATTCTTTCCCAGTCTGTAGGTGGTCTTTTTACTCTTTTGGTGAAGTCTTTTTTTAGATGAGCATAGGTGTTTGATTTTTAGGAGCTCCCAGTTATCTGGTTTCTCTTCGTCATTTTTGGTAATGTTTTGTATTCTGTTTATGCCTTGTATTAGGGCTCCTAACGTTGTTCCTATTTTTTCTTCCATGATCTTTATCGTTTTAGTCTTTGTGTTTAGACCTTTGATCCATTTGGAGTTAGTTTTTGTGCATAGGGTGACGTATGGGTCCTGTTTCATTTTTTTTGCAAAAGGATATCCAGTTATGCCAGCACCATTTGTTAAAAAGGCTATCTTTTCCCCAGTTAACTGACACTGGGCCTTTGTCAATTATCAGCTGCTCATATGTGGATGCATTTATATCTGGGTTCTCAATTCTGTTCCATTGGTCTATGTGCCTGTTGTTATACCAGTACCAGGCTGTTTTGACTACTGTGGCTGTATAATAGGTTCTAAAATCAGGTAGAGTGAGGCCTCCCACTTTCTTCTTCTTTTTCAGTAATGCTTTACTTATCTGAGGCTTCTTTCCATTCCATATGAAGTTGGTGATTTGTTTCTCCATCACATTAAAAAGTGTCATTGGAATTTGGATCAGAAGTGCATTGCATGTATAGATGGCTTTTGGTAGAATAGACATTTTTACTATGTTAAGTCTTCCTATCCATGAGCAAGGTATGTTTTTTCACTTACGTAGGTCCCTTTTAGTTTCTTGCATAGTACTTCGTAGTTTTCTTGGTCTTTTACATCTTTGGTAAGATTTATTCCTAAGTATTTTGTCTTCTTGGGGGCTACTGTGAATGGTATTGATTTGGTGATTTCCTCTTCGATGTGCTTTTTGTTGATGTAAAGATCCAAGTGATTTCTGTGTGTTTATCTTGTACCTTAAAACTCTGCCGAACTCTTCTATCAGTTTCAGTAGTTTTCCTGAGAATTCCTTAGGGTTTTCTGTGTATAAGGCCATGTCGTTTGCAAATAGAGATAATTTTACTTCTTCCTGGCCAATCCGGGTGCCCTTTATTTCTTTGTCTAGCCTAATTGCTCTGGCTAGGACCTCCAGTACAATGTTGAATAAGAGCGGTGATAAAGGGCATCCTTGTCTGGTTCCCGTTCTCAAGGGAAATGCTTTCAGGCTCTCTCCATTTATGATGATGTTGGCTGTTGGCTTTATATAAATGCCCTTTATTATGTTGAGGAATTTTCCTTCTGTTCCTATTTTGCTCAGAGTTTTTATCATGAATGTGTGTTGGACTTTGTCAAATGCCTCTTCCGCATCCATTGATGAGATCATGTGGTTTTTGTCTTTTGTTTTATTTATATGGTGGATTACACTAATTGTTTTTCTAATATTGAACCAACCTTGCATACCTGGTATAGATCCCACTTGGTCATGGTGGATTATTTTTTTGATATGTTGTTGAATTATATTGGCTAGAATTTTGTTGAGGATTTTTGCATCTATGTTCATGAGGGGTATAGGTCTGTAATTTTTTTGTGATGTCTTTACCTGGTTTTGGTATCAGGGATATGGTGGCTTCATAGAATGAGTTAGGTAGTATTGCATCCCTCTCTATGCTTTGAAATACCTTCAGTAGTAGTGGTGTTAACACTTCTCTGAAAGTTTGGTAGAGCTCTGCAGTGAAGCCGTCTGGGCCAGGGCTTTTTTTTTTTTGTTGGGGGTTTTTTGATTACCTTTTCAATCTCTTTTTTTGTTATGGGTCTATTTATTTCTTCTACTTCTGTTTGTGTTAGTTTAAGTAGGTAGTGTGTTTCTAGGAATTCATCCATTTCTTCTAGGTTTGCAAATTTGTTAGACTACAATTTTTCATAATAATCTGATATGATTCTTTTAATTTCAGTTTGGTCTGTTGTGATATGGCCCATCTCATTTCTTATTTGGGTTATTTGTTTCCTTTCCTGTGTTTCTTTAGTCAGTCTGGCCAATGGTTTATCAATTTTGTTAATTTTTTCAAAGAACAAGCTTTTGGCTTTGTTAATTCTTTCAATTGTTTTTCTGTGCTCTAATTCATTTAATTCTGCTTTAATTTTTATTATTTGTTTTCTTCTGGTGCCTGGTGGATTCTTTTGTTGCTCACGTTCTATTTGTTCAAGTTGTAGGGACAGTTCTCTGATTTTGGATCTTCTTTATGTATGTGTGCATTTATCAACATAAATTGACCACTGAGCACTGCTTTTGCTGTGTCCCAGAGGTTTTGATAGGAAGTGTTTTCTTTCTCATTGCATTCTATGAATTTCTTTATTCCCTCCTTAATGCCTTCTATAACCCAGTCTTTTTTGAGCAGGGTATTGTTCAGTTTGCAACTATTTGATTTCTTTTGCCTGATTTTTCTGTTATTGATTTCTACTTTTATGGCCTTATGATCTGAGAATATGCTTTGTAATATTTCAATGTTTTGGATTATGCAAAGTTTTGTTTTATGAACTAATATGTGATCTATTCTAGAGAATGTTCCATGTGCACTAGAAAAAAAAGGTATACTTTGCAGCTGTTGGGTGGAGTGTTCTGTATAAGTCTATGAGGTCAAGTTGGTTGATTGTAGCAATTAGATCTTCTGTGTCTCTATTAAGATTCTTACTGGAAGTCCTACCCTTCTCCGAAATTGGTGTGTTGCAGTCTCCTACCATAACTGTGTAGGTGTCTATCTCACTTTTCAATTCTGTTAAAGTTTGTTTTACGTATCTTGCGGCCCTGTCATTGGGTGCATAAATATTTAGTATGGTTATATCTTCCTGGTAAATTGTACCTTTAATCATCATGTAGTATCCTTCTTTATCTTTTGTGGTGGATTTAACTTTAACGTCTATTTTGTCAGAAATTAATATTGCCACTCCTGCTCTTTTTTGATTGTTGTTTGCTTGAAATATTTTTTCCATCCTTTGAGTTTTAGTTTGTTTGTGTCTTTAAGTCTAAGGTGTGTTTCTTGTAGGCAGCATATATCTTTTTTCTTAACCAGTCTGAGACTCTCTCTCTCTTTATTGGTGTATTTAGTCCAATAAATTCAGTGTAATTATAGATAAGTATGAGTTTAGTGCTGTCATTTTGATGCCTTTTTGTATGTGTTGTTGACTATTTCATTTTTCCACTTACTTTTTGTGCTGAGTTTTTCTTTGTAAATTGTGTGTTCCTCATTTTCATAGTAGTTGAATTTATTTTTGCTCAGTAGTTATGTTTTTCTTGGTTTTTATTTTGAAGTATGGAATTGTTAGACCTCTTTGTGGTTACCTTAATATTTCACCCTATTTTTCTAAGTAAAAACCTAACTTATATTGTCCTATATCACCTTGTTTTCCTCTCCATATGGAAGATCTATGCCTCCTGTATTTAGTTCCTCTTTTTTGATTATTGCAATCTTTTACATAATGACTTCAGTGATTCTCTGTTTTGAGCATTTTTTTCTTTTCTAAATTAATCTTATTTTGTTTTTGTGCTTTCCCTATTTGAACTGATATCAGGATGTTCTGTTCTGTGACCTTGTGTTGTGCTGGTATCTGATATTATTGATTTTCTGACCAAATTCCTTTAGTAATTCTTGTAGCTTTGGTTTGGTTTTTGCAAAGTCTCTAAGCTTGTGTTTATCTGTGAATGTTTTAATTTCACCTTCATATTTGAGAGAGAGTTTTGCTGGGTATATGATTCTTGGCTGGCAGTTTTTCTCCTTCAGTGCTCTATATATATGTCATCCCATTGCCTTCTTGCCTGCATGGTTTCTGCTGAGTAGTCTGAACTTATTCTTATTGATTCTCCTTTGTAGGTGACTTTTCTTTTATCCCTGGCTGCTTTTAAATTTTCTCTTTAACTTTGGTTTTGGCAAGTTCGATGATAATATGTCTTGGTGATTTTCTTTTTGGATCAGTCTTGTATGGGGTTCGATGAGCATCTTGGATAGCTATCCTTTCATCTTTCATGATGCCTGGGAAGTTTTCTGCCAACAGATCTTCAACTATCCTCCCCGTATTTTTTGTTATCCCTCCCTGTTCTGGAACTCCAATCACACTCAAGTTATTCTTCTTGATAGAGTCCCACATGATTCTTAGTGTTTCTTCATTTTTTTTAATTCTTTTATCTGATTTTTCTTTAACTATATTGGTGTCAGTTCCCTTATCCTCCATCTCCCCCACTCTGCATTTCAATTGCTCAATTCTGCTCCTCTGACTTCCTATTCAGTTGTCTAATTCTGTAATTTTACTGTTAATTTTTTGGATTTCTGAATGCTGTCTCTCTATGGATTCTTACAACTTATTAATTTTTCCACTATGTTCTTGAATAATCTTTTTTATTTTTTCAACTGCTTTATCAGTGTGTTCCTTGGCTTTTTCTGTAGATTGCCTTATTTCATTTCTGAGATCATCCCTGATGTCCTGAAGCATTGTGTATATTTGTTTTTTATATTCTGCATCTGGCAATTCCAGGATTGCATCTCCATTTGGGAAAGATTTTGATTCTTTAATTTGGGGATTTGTAGAAGCAACCATGGTCTGCTTCCTTAAGTGATTTAATATCGAGTGCTGTCTCTGAGCCATGTATACAATACTGTAATTATTTATTTTATATTTGCTCCCTGAGTCTTATCTTCTTGTTTTGTTTTGTTTCAGTGTACCCAGATGGGCTACTAGATTGGGCTGTCTTGATTGTTGTAGCCTTTGAATCACTTATATCCTATTACCAGCTGGTTTGAGCTGTTACCAGATATATAAGCCTAAGAGTCCATTCACTACTCTTGAATAGAATCAGCTTAGATGTTCTGATTTTGGGAAACTAAGTGTGTGGTGTAGACTGTCACCTATTAACTTAGAGGAGTAGTGGTGATATTTGTGTGCGCCAGATTCTAGTAGCAGCAGCGGGTCACACTCCAAGGAGGGCAGGATGCTGACGGCCTTCCCCCACTTGCCAGTGAGGTAGGTGTGACTCTATTCCTAGAGCACTTTGGTGGGTGGGCTCTGCAGCTGCACCTTAGGCACCCAATGCTTGTACCTCAAAAGATTGGTAGGCATCACCATCCTCAGACCCCTTTAGCAGGTGGCTAGGTGGTTTGGGTGGAGTTCAGCCCTCAGTTCCACACTGTGGATCAGTGAGGGCTCTGTTCAATAGGTAGAGAGGTATCAGACCTCAAAAACTTGTCTTTCCGTTGCTCCACTAAAACAGTTACCATCAGATCTCTATCAGAATTGCCTTTGCATTATATTAGCCACCTTGTTCCCTGTAATGATGAAAACCAAAGACTGTGGATCTCATATGCTTGGCTGGAGCTGGTTCTGTATTTTTATTTCAGTTTAGATAAGTCAGGGAAGGATTTTTTCCCCCTGGGTTGTTCATTGCTGCTTCTCTCAGGCCAGTAGAATGGGTTAGGAAAAAAAAAAAAAAAAACCTCAGAGCACTTCACTCCCTGGCCCAGGAAATTCCAATGTTAATGAAGCCACCTGGGGTGGGGAGGGAAAGAATCAGATAGATAGTAGAGAGTAGCACTGCAATATCGACAAAGTTACTTATCTTGCTGGGTGTTGACTGTTTTATCTGAGATTCCAGAGGGGCGTGTAGCCTGTGTGCGCTGGCTGGGTAGAGATTTACCCTGAGGATCAGGCCTGCGTCCCATGCTTGTGCCATCTCAGGAAGCCATGATCAGCTCCTCCGCTCCTAGTCCAAAGCCCAGCACCAAAGATATCTGGCTGGGACACTGCACTCTAAGCTCCGAAACCAGTCGCTGCTTCCCGGTGATTTCTCCTCTTGTCAGCCGCATCGTTGTGCAGTCTGCATGTGCTGGCTGGGTTTTCCCCTAGGTTATGTCAGGGGGCTAGAGCTGCGTCCCATGCTTGCGCCACCTCAGGAAGCCATGATCAGCTCCTCTGTGCTTAGTCCAAAGCCTGGCGCCAAGGTTTTCTGACTGGGATGCTGGCTCCAGGCTCCGAAAGTGGTCGCTGCTTTCCCATGGTTGCTCGTTCTCCTGTCGGCCGCGTCATCGTGTAGTCTGCTTGTGCTGGCTGAGTCTCTACCGAGGTTACTCCAGGGGGTTAGGGTTTAGGGCTGTGTCCCATGCTTGCCCCCTCTCAATAAGCCGCAATCAGCCCCGCCTCTCTAGCACCGGGAACTGCGAGGGCTCAAGGCTGTGGCGCAGGATGCCGGTTCCAGAAGCGGTCACTGCTTCAGGATGAGGCTTTTCGCTCCCGTGTTGCTCAGGTCAACTCTTTAGTTCTGTGTTTGATGGTCAGGGTTCATAGATTGTCATGTATGTGATCAATTCACTTGTTTTTCTGAGTCTTTGTTGCAAGAGGGATCTGCGGTAAATTCTAGTCAGTCATCTTGGCCCCACCTCCTTCCATCTTCTTTTGATGCTTCCTGCTTTGTCTAATATTTTCCCCATAGAATCCTTCACTATCACAACTCGAGGCTTTTATTTTTTCTTCAACTGTATGGATCATAACAAATTATGAATAACATTGCAAAGAATGGGAATTCAACAGCACTTAATCGTGCTCATGAGGAACTTATACATAAGTCAAAAGGCAATTCATACAGAACAAGAGGGTACTCCGTGGTTTAAAATCAGGAAAGGTGTGCATCAGGGTTATATCCTTTCACAGTACTTATTCAATCTGTATACTGAGCAAATAATCCAAGAATCTGGACTATATAAAGAAGAACATGGCATCAGGATTGGAGGAGGACTCATTAACCACCTGCGATATGCAGATGACATCATCTTGCTTGCTGAAAAGCAAAGGGGACTTGAAGCACTTACTGATGAAGATCAAAGATCACAGCCTTCGGTATGGATTATACCTCTACATAAACAAAATAAAAATCCACACAACTGGGCCAGCAAGGAACATTATGATAAACAGAGAAAAGATTCAAATTGTCAAGGATTTCTTTTACTTGAATCCACAATAAACACACATGAAACCAGCAGTGAAGAAATCAAAAGATGCATTGCACCTGGCAAATCCGCTGCAAAAGATCTCTGTAAAGTGTTGAAAAGCAAAGATATCACTTTGAGGTCTAAGATGTGCCTGACCCAAGCCATGATATTTTCAGTTGCCTCATATGCGTGCAAAAGCTGGACAATGAATAAGGAAGACTGAAGACAAATTGATGCCTTTGAATTATAGTGTTGATGAAGAATAGTGAATATACCATGGACTGCCAGAAGAACAAACAAGCCTGCCTTGGATGAAGTACAACCAGAGCGCTCCTTGGAAGTGCAGATGAGAAGATTTTGTCTCACATGCTTAGACATGTTATCAGGAGGGACCAGTCCCTGAAGAAGACATCATACTTGGTAAGGTAGTGGGTCAGAGAAAAAGAGGAAGACCCTCAATGAGATGGATTGACACAGTGGCTTCAACAATGAGCTCAAACATAGCAACGATTGTGAGAATGGTGCAGGACTGGACAGTGTCTCGTTCCATTGTCTATAGGGTCACTATGAGTCAGAAGCAACTTGACAACACCTAACAACTACAGAAGAGCAATCAAGTTTCAAAACAGGAAATTCCTTTCAACAAACTGTGATGGACCAACTAAATAAATATATGGAAAGACAACTGAATCTTGACCCACTACCTCACACCATGCCCATAAATTAATTTGAATTTAATTATACCAAAATCTAAAAGCTAAATCTTCATGACTTCTAGAAAAAAACATAGAAAAATATCTTTACATAGTACTGGTAGGCTAAGATCTATTAGACAAAAATGGAATCAATTAGACTTCATCAAAAAAGGCAATCATTTAGACTTCATCAAAATTAAAAACATCTTCTTGTCAAAAGACACCATAAAAAAAATGAAAAGGCAAGGGACCGACATGGAGAAAGTTTTCATAAAACATATCTGACAAAAAAAAAAAGTATCCGGAAAACATATATATCTTGTATTTCAATAATAAGAAGATAAACTACCCAATAAAAAAAGAAGAGGAGAATATTTGAACAGGTACTTCATAGAGGAGGGTATATGAGTGGCCAATAAGTACACAAAAAGAGCTTAATATCATTATTGATCAGGAATTTGCAAATTAAGACCACAATGGGAAAGATACTACTTCATACTCACCAAAAAAAGCCATTGTTGCTGAGTCAATTCTGACTCATAGTGACCTTATAGGATAGAGTAGAACTGCTCCATGGGGTTTCCAAGTAGCAGCTGGTGGTTTTGAATTGCTGACCTTTTGGTTAACAGCCAAGCTCTTAACCGCTGTACCACCAGGGCACAGGACAGATTACATCATCATAATATCATTTTAAATTGTTAACAAACTAGTAAATACTCATGTTCCATATACCCACTGCCATGGAGTCAATTTCGACTCATAGCGACCCCACAGGGTTTCCAAGGCTGTAAATCTCTACAGAAGCAGACTGTCACATCTTTCTCCCGCAGAGCTGCTGGTAGTTTGCAACCACAGAACTTTCAGTTAGCAGTCAATGGCTTTAACCACCGCATCACCAGTGTTCCTTTACGTCATAAAATGGCTAAATTACGGTAGGTAATTGATTTTAGAAATGTAATTCATTATAATAGATAATTTTAAAAAATTAGTTTTTTTCTCCAGATGAAACCATTTCCCAACCATTTAGTTTATATCCTTTTAATGAGCATAAAAAGTAATAAAAGGTGGACTTTGTGATTTTCAGAAGGCCATTTTTATCATGTGAAGAATTTCTAGAGCCAAAAAGATATCTGGAGTGATTCCAGACTTCCCTCTAAAGTATTACATCTGTCAACCTACTTAAAAATTAATTAGTTCCTGGTCATTTAGTGAGCTATACATGTTTCTTCAGTTATATTATTTTAACTGTATCAATATTAAACAGCTGTCTAATAGCTATGTGCATTACATTGCATAATAATTTTAAAACTTTAAGATTTCTTAAAAATAAGAATAACAATAAATTTTCTTTAAATGTAGGTATGACTATAACAAAGAAAAGTCAACCAAAGTTATTCCCTTATTATGTAATTATTCATGGATACAAGAAAGGCTATGAAATGATGAAAATAGCTCCACTATAACATTTTTGTTGTATGGCATGAAGGATATAGCTTAATGACATTTTGTCATGCCAAGATCTTCAAAGGAAGTAGCAGAAAGAAATATCTGCTTGAAATTCATCATTCATCATGGGGGAGGCATCCTTGCTTGTAAATTTTCACTGAGGTAAACAAATAGAATACATGTAAATAGCAAATAGCATGTAAACAGATGTTTGGCAGTGGTATGCATTAAAGTTTCTAAATAAAAAATGATGTTATAGATGCCAATAACCAGAAAAATTGCTCTTAAATGTTTTTCTTTTTTCAAATGAAAATGAATTCATAAAATAACTTTTTTACTTCATTTGTTTTTCTTCAATATTACAGTTGGGAGAGTGTTGTTGTTTCAACATATAGAAATAATCTGAGATGATGTTTGATACTATCATTGATTTAGAAGTGAGTTCAGCCTAACAACTTTGTAACATCTGATTCATAAGATACAATAGTTCACATGTTCAGTAGGTGTCATTTATATAGGAAGGAAGAAAGGTGGTAGAAGTGGGAGTATTTTGCACAAATAATAAAGTTTCCAGATTAACTATGGTAAGAATTATAGAAAGCACTCTGGATTGAGAGTAATGAGACCAAGGTTCTAACATCCACTGTTCCATTTCCTATATGGTCTTAGCAAACAATCACTTGAACACACACAGACAGCATCATGTGCCTGAAATATAAAACAATAGCAGGTAAAAGGTTAAGATGGAAGGTGCTATCCAGCTCAACTTTTTATGCTTCCTGGGGAAAAGCTGTTGATGATAATAAAGCACATAATTTTCTTCAAAGACCTGTGAACTAGTCTCACTTGATTCCAAAGCCAGGGCAATAAAAAAAAAAATTTTTTTTTTGACCTTCTGGAAATATGTTTGCTGCTCTAAGTCTTAAAATTGAATGAACATTGGGTAACATTATGGCTACCAAGGAAAACCTTGTGGCATAGTGGTTAAGAGCTATGGCTGCTAACCAAAAGGTCAGTAGTTCAAATCCATCAGGCTCTCTTTGGAAACCCTATGGGGCAGTTCTACTCTCTCCTATAGGGTCGCTATGAGTTGGGGTTGACTTGACAGTAATGGGTTTATTTTTTCTTGGTTTTATGCTTACCAAAATTACAGCCTTCTCCCTAAATTTTGCAGAAACATATAGTGAATCAGTAACAATATATGCTACACTTTACTCACATATTAATTTATTTAACAAATATTCATTGATTTCCTACTCCAGGTTAAGCACTTGTTGGATAATGTACTAGGAGTAAGATAAACTTTAAACATAAACTTGGTCACTGCCTGCATCAAGCATACACTTTGCTTTTTTTTCTCTTATTCTCTTCCTCTATAATAATCGTAGTAATAATGTTTTGAATATATTAAGTATTTACAAGGCTTGTAAATACTTGCTCTGTTTTAAGTATTTTAAGGAGCCCTGGTGGTTGAAGTGATTGGTTGCTAACCAAAAGGTTGGTGGTTCGAATCCATAAGAGAAAGATGTGGCAGCCAGCTTCAATAAAGATTTCAGTCCTGGAAACCTGTGGGGCAGCTCTACTCTGTCCTATAGGGTCGCTGTAAGTTGAAATCAGCTTGATGGCAATGGGTTTTTAAGTATTTTACATATATTTTTGACTTTTGCAACAACCCTATAAGGAATGTACTTTTTATTTAGACAGAAGGTTAGCAAATAGGCCAAATATGGCCTGCTGCCAGTTTTTACAAATAAAGTTTATTTATAAACTTTTGTTGTATATTGTCCACAGCTGCTTTTGTACTATAGAGGCAGAGTTAAATAGTTGTGACAAAGACTATATGGCCCACAAAACAAAATGTATTTATTGCTATCTGGTCCATTACAGAAACCATTTGCCAAACACTATTCTAGATATATTCAGAACAAAAAAGCTAACACTCAATCTGTCAACAAATCTGGTATTTTTGTTTTATATTTATTATGCATTAATAGTGTGAATAGATATAAACTTTTAACTAATTAATGTAAAAGTAAGCATTTTTACCCCCCCAAAAAATTATTTTGAGTGTAATGGTATTAAAACCAGAGGAGCCCTGGTAGTGGGATAAAGCACTCAGCTGCTAACTGAATGATTGGTGGTTTGAACTCAGCAGCAGCTCCACAGGAGAAAGATGAATCAGTCTGTTTCTATAAAGATTTACAGCCTTGGAAACCCCATGGAGCAATTCTACTCTGTCCTATTAGAGTCGCTATGAGTTGCAATCAACTCGACAGCGATGGGTTTGGTTTTTGATTGGTGTAACAACTAACCCATTAAACCTGAATATGGATTTTTTATTATGTCAGTCTTTTAAGGTTAATGTCTTCTCCCACACTTTATTGCACTGTCAGTATTAAGTAGAGTATTTTATCAGCTCTGGAGAAAAGGCAGCATTCTAAACAGGAATAATGGATAAAACACTTTTTTAAAGATAATGAGCAGGTTATTGCTATTAAGACAAGAAAATTACTATCACAGGCAATCATCACTTGCAACTCTAATCACAGGCATTCTAAAATGTCTATTTAGGAAAACTACATTTAAGATATTTAAGGACTGCTTTGGGATATACAAATTACAGATTGACAAAAAAATTTTCCAGAAAGCTAATCAATTAAAGATAAATACAGCTTGAACAACAATTCAAAATACAAAGTTGCCACATTAACTTTAAAGACTATAAGTATGGTTTATTCCATTACCTATACTTAATGTTTGGTTTAAAACACCTCAGATGTATATTTGACAGACTTTAACTCAGTGTCTTATTCCATAAATTATTGCTGAATTTAATGAATGAATGATTTAATTTATAAATTAATGAAACAGTGAGTGACTAGTAGAGAATATATGTAGAGTCAGAAATTAGATGCTTTATTAAAGGACTAATTTTAAACTATTTTCAGTATTTTAAATGTTAATTTTATTGGGTCAAAATCTTCCTGCCTACTCTTGTAGTCTTGTAGAATTCGTAGTTGGAAAATATGGCCTTGGTGATAGAAACGATGCTGGAGATGGCATGTGTCTTAGTTAACTAGTGCTGCTATAACTGAAATACCACAAATGGGTGGTTTCAACAAACAAATGTTTATTCTCTCACAATCTAGTAGGCTAGAAGTCCAAATCCAGGGCATCAGCTCCAATAGAAGACTCTTCCTCTCTCTGTCGGTTCTGCAGGAAGATCCCTGTCATTAATCTTCGCCTGAACTAGGAGCTTCTCAGCACGGGATGTGCAATTCTCCTGGCTCTTGTTTCGTGGTGATATGAGGTCCCCATATCTCTATGTTTGCTTCTCTCTTTTACATCTCAAAAGAGATTGGATTAAAACACAACTGAATCTTGTAGATTGAGTCCTGCCTCATTAACATAACTATTCCTAATTCCAACTCATTAACATCACAGAGGTAGGATTTACAAAACAGGAAAATTGCAACAGATGAAGAAATGGTGGATAATCACACAATACTGGGAATAATGGTCTAGTCAAGTCGACATACATTCTTGGGGACAGAATTCTACCAATAACAGTATGATATAATTTTGCAAAACCAATGACTTCTTCATTGTGATACCTTTTTTCAACAACATAAACAGCAACTATACACGTGGGCCTTGCCAGATAAAATCCACAGGAATCAAATCGACTATAACTGTGGAAAAACAAGATACGGAAGCTCAATATCATCAGTCAAAATAAGGCCAGAGGCCAAATGTGGAATAAACCATCAATTTCTCATAAGTCAGTTCAAGTTTAAGCTGAAGAAAATTAGAGCAAGTCTATGAGAGGCAAGGTACCACCCTGAGTGTATACCACCTGAACTTATACACCATCTCAAGGATAGATTTGATGTACTGAACACTAATATCCAAAGGCCAGACGAGTTGTGGAAGGACATCAAGGACAGTATACATGAAGAAAGAAAACAATCATTAAAAAGATAGGAAAGAAAGAAAAAAAAACAAAATGGATGTCAGAAGAAATTCTGAAACTTGCTCTTGCACACCAAGTAGCTAAAACAAAGGGAAGAAATGATGAAGTGAAAGAGCTGAACAGAAGATTTCAAAAGGTAGCTCAAGAAGACAAAGTAAATTATTACAATGAAATGTGCAAAAACGTGGAGTTAGAAAACCAAAAGGGAAGAACACACTAAGCATTTCTCAAGCTGAAAGAACAGAAAAAAAAAATTAAGCCTCGAGTTGCAATAGTGAAGGAGTCAGTGGGCAAAATACAGAACAACACACGATGCATCAAAAGAAGGACGGAATACACAGAGTCACTGTGCCAAAAAGATTTGATCGACATTCAGTCATTTCAGAAGGTAGTATATGATCAAGAAGCCATGACACCGAAGGAAGAAGTCCAAGTTGCACTGGAGGCACTTGTAAAAAACAAGGCTCCAGAAGTTAGCAGAATACCAACTGAGATGTTTCAACAAAGGGAGGCAGCACTGAAGCCGCTTATTTGTCTATGTAAAGAAATGTGGAAAATAGCTTCCTGGTCAACTGACTGGAAGAGATCTATATTTTTGTCGATTCCAAAGAAAGATGATCCAACAGAATCCAGAAATTATTGAACAATATCATTAATATCACAAGAAAGTAAAATTTTGTTGAAGATCATTCAAAAGCAGCTGCAGCAGTATATCAACAAGGAACTGCCAGATGTTCAAACCTGATTCAAAAAAGGACTTGGAACAAGGGATACAATTGATAATGTCAGATGGATCTTGGCTGAAAGCAGAGAACATCTGAAAGACTATGCAAAAGCATTAGACTGTGTACATCATAACAAATTATGGATAAAATCACAAAGAACAGGAATTTCAGAACACTTAATTGTGTTCATGAGGAATCTGTACATAGACCAAGAGGCAGCCATTGGAACAGAACAAGGTGATACTGCACAGTTTAAAGTCAGGAAAAGTGTGTTTCAGGGTTATATCCTTGAACCATACTTATTCAGGCTGTATGCTGAGAAAATAATCCCAGAAGCCAGACTATATGAAAAAGAACAGGGCATCAGGATTGGAGAAAGATGCATTAACAACCTGCGATATGCAGATGATACAACCTTTCTTGCTGAAAGTGAAGGCTTGAAGCACTTACTGATGAAGATCAAAGAGTACAACCTTCAATATGGATTGCACCTCAACATGAAGAAAACAAAAATCCTCACAAATGGACCAATAAGCAACATCATGATAAACAGAGAAAACAATGAAATTGTCAAGGATTTCATTTTACTCAGACTCACAATCAACTCTCATGGAAGCAGCAGTCAAGAAATCAGATGACATATTGTGTTGGGAAAATCTGCTGCAAAAGGCCTCTTTAAAGTGTTGAAAAGCAAGGATGTCACTTTGAGGACTAAGATGTCCTTGACCCAAGCCATGGTATTTCAATCACCTCATATGAGTGTGAAAGCTGGAGAGTGAAAAAGGAAGACCAAAGGAAAATTAATGGCTTTGAATTATGGTGTTGGCAAAGAATTCTGAATATACCATGGACTGCCAGAAGAACAAACAAATCTGTCTTAGAAGAAGTACATCCATAATGCTCCTTAGAATCAAGGATGGCTAGACTTCATCTCACGTACTTTGGACATGCTACCAGGAGGGACCAGACCCTCAAAAAGGATATCATGCTTGGTAAAGTAGAGGATAAACAAAAAAGAGGAAGACAATCAGTAAGATGGATTGACACAGTGGCTGCAACAATGGCCTCGAGCATAACAACATTTCCGAGAATGGCGCAAGACCAGGCAGTGTTTTGCTCTGTTGTACATAGGGTCGCTATAAGTCAGAACCAACTTGATGGCAGCTAATAACAAGAACATAAGCAAATTAAACAACGTAGTATCAAAATACAAATGGGTCAAAGAAGAAATCAAAAGAGAAATTGAAAATTTCTTAAAGTCAATTAAAAATGACAACACAATAATGCCAAAATTCATGGGATGTAGCAAAGGCAGTACTCAGAGAGAAACATGTAACAATGAACACCTATATGAAAAAAGAAGAAATATCTCAGATCAACAGCCTAACTCTACAATTTGAGGAAACAGAAAGAGAAGAGTAAATTAAATCTAAACTCACTGAAAGAAAGGAAATGATCATAGCAGAAATAAATAAAATCAACCAGATAAACAACGGAGAGAATCAATAAAAACAGAAGCTGGGTCTTTGAAAAGATCAATGAAGATGACAAATCTTTCCCTAGACTAATTTAAAAAAAAAGGTGTGTAAACAACCAAAATAAGAAGCAAAGGAGAATTACAGCTGACATGATAGAAATGAAGGAAAAGATGACAGTATTTTGAACAACTCTATGGCAACAAGCTGGATAACCTAGATGAAATGGAAGAATTCTTAGAAGCACACATCCTACCAAAACTGTCTCAAGGGGAAGTAGAAAATCTCAACAAGACTATAAAAAGTGAAAATATTGAATCAGTGATCAGAGACCTCACAACAAAAAAAGTCCTGGAGCAAATACCAAAAAGGGGGAATTCTAGCAAACATTTAGAGAAGAATTGGTATCAATCCTATCTTAAACTCTTTCAAAAGATAGAGAAGAATTACTACTAACTCATTCTGTGAAGGAAATATAACCTTGTTATCAAAACAAAACACTAAAGAAAAAGAAAACCACAAGCCAATATCCATTATGAATGTTGTTGTTGTCAGCTGCCGTCGAGTTGGTTCCATCTCAGAGCGACCCTATCCACAACAGAACAAAGCACTGCCCTGTCCTGAGCCATCCTTACCATCCTTGTTATGCTTGAGCTCATTGTTGCAGCCACTGTGTCAATCCACCTCGTTGAGGATCTTCCACTCTTCCGCTGACCCTGTACTCTGCCAAGCATGATGTCCTTCTCCTGGGACTGATCCCTCCTAACAATATGCCCAAAGTATGTAAGACGCAGTCTTGCCGTTCTTGCCTCCAAGGAGCATTATGGTTGTACTTCTTTCAAGACAGATCTGTTAGTTCTCTTGGCAGTCCATGGTATATTCAATATTCTTCACCAACACCACAATTCAAAGGCGTCAATTCTTCTTTGGTCTTCCTTATTCATTGTTCAGCTTTCACATGCCTATGATGTGATTGAAAATACCATGGCTTGCGTCAGGTGCATCATAGTCTTCAGGGTGACATCTTTGCTCTTCAACACTTTGAAGAGGTCCTTTGCAGCAGATTTACCCAATGCAATGCGTCTTTTGATTTCTTGACTGCTGCTTCCATGGCTGTTGATTGTGGATCCAAGTAAAATGAAATCCTTGACAACGTCAATCTTTTCTCCGTTTATCATGATGTTGCTCATTGGTCCAGTTGTCAGGATTTTGGTTTTCTTTATGTTGAGGTGCAATCCATACTGAAGGCTAAAGTCTTTGATCTTCATTAGTAAGTGCTCCAAGCCCTCTTCACTTTCAGCAAGCAAGGTTGTGTCATCTGCATAACACAGGTAGTTCACGACTCTTCCTCCAATCCTGATGCCCTGTTCTTCCTCATATAGTCCAGCTTCCTGTGTTTGCTCTGCATACAGGTTGAATAGGTATGATGAAAGAATACAACCCAGACGCACACCTTTCCTGACTTTAAACCAATCAGTATCCCCTTGTTCTGTCTGAACAACTGCCTCTTGATCTATGTAAAGGTTCCTCATGAGCACAATTAAGTGTTCTGGAATTACCATTCTTCTCAATGTTATCCATAGTTTGTTATGATCCACGCAGTTGAATGCCTTTACATAGTCAATAAAACACAGGTAAACAGCTTTCCAGTATTCTCTGCTTTCAGCCAGGATCCATCTGACATCAGCAGTGATATCCCTAGTTCCACGTCCTCTTCTGAAACCAGCCTGAATTTCTGGCAGTTCCCTGTCAATATACAGCTGCAGCCGTTTTTGAATGATCTTCAGCAAAATTTTGCTTACATGTGATCGTAATGATATTGTTCTATAATGTCCACATTGGGTTGGATCACCTTTCTTGGGAATAGGCATAAATATGGGTCTCTTCCAGTCAGTTGGCCAGGAAGCTGTCTTCCATATTTCTTGGCATAGACAAGTGAGCGCCTCCAGCGTTACATCTGTTTGTTGGAACATCTCAATTGATATTCCATCAATTTCTGGAGCCCTGTTTTTTGCCAATGCCTTCAGAGTAGCTTACACTTCTTCCTTCAGTACCATCGGTTTGAGATCATATGCCACCTCTTGAAATGGCTGAACATCCACTAATTCTTTTTGGTATAATGACTCTGTGTATTCCTCCCATCTTCTTTTGATGTTTCCTGCATCGTTTAATATTTTCCCGCATGGAATCCTTCACTATTACAACTTGACCCCTGAATTTTTTCTTCAGTTCTTTCAGCTTGAGAAATGCCGAGCATGTTCTTCCCTTTTGGTTTTCCATCTCCAGCTCTTTAAACATGTCATTATAATACTTTACTTTGTCTTCTTGAGATGCCCTTTGAAATCTTCTGTTCAGTTCTTTTTCTTCATCAATTCTTCCTTTTGTTTTAGCTGCTCAACGCTCAAGAGCAAGTTTCAGAGTCTCCTCTGACATCCAACTCAGCCTTTTCTTTCTTTCCTGTCTTTTCAATGACCTCTTGCTTTCTTCACGTATGATGTCCTTGATGTCATTCCACAACTCATCTGGTCTTCAGTTGCTAGTGTTCAATGTGTCAAATCTATTCTTGAGATGGTCTCTAAATTCAGGTGGGTTATACACAAGGTCATATTTTGGCTCTCCTGGACTTGCTCTGATTTTCTTCAGTTTTAGCTTGAACTTGCATATGAGCAATTGATGGTCTGTTCCACAGTCGGCCCCTGGCCTTGTTCTAACTGATGATATTGAGCTTTTCCATCATCTCTTTCCACAGATATAGTCAATTTGATTTCTGTGTGTTCCACCTGGTGAGGTCCATGTGTATAGTCGCTGTTTATGTTGGTGAAAGAAAATACGTGCAATGAAGAAATCACTGGTTTTGCAAAATTCTATCATTTGATTTCTGGCATTGTTTCTATCCCAAGGCCATATTTTCCAACTACTGATCCTTCTTCTTTGTTTCCAACTTTCACATTCCAATCACCAGTAATTATCAATGCATCTAGATTACATGTTTGATCAATTTCAGACTGCAGCGGCTGATAAAAATCTTCCATTTCTTCATCTTTGGGCCTAGTAGTTGGTGCGTAAATTTGAATAATAGTCGTATTAACTGGTCTTCCTTGTAGCCATATGGATATTACCCTATCACTGACAGCGTTGTACTTCAGGATAGATTTTGAAATTTTTTTTTGGCGATGAATGCAACACCATTCCTCTTCGAGTTGTCATTCCCAGCATAGTAGACTATATGATTGTCTGATTCAAAATGGCCAATACCAGTCCATTTCAGCTCACTAATGCCTAGGATATCGATGTTTATGTGTTCCATTTCATTTTTGATGATTTCCAATTTTCTTAGATTCATACTTTGTACATTCCAGGTTCTGATTATTAATAGATGTTTGCAGCCTTTTCTTCTCATTTTAAGTCACGCCACATCAGCAAGTGAAGGTCCCAAAAGCTTTATTCCAACCATGTCATCAAGATCAACTCTACTTTGAGGAGGAAGCTCTTCCCCAGTCATCTTTTGAGCACCTTCCAACCTGGGGGGGATCATCTTCCAGCACTATACCAGACAATGTTCTGCTGCTATTCATAAGATTTTCACCAGGTAATGCTTTTCAGAAGTAGACTGCTTGGTCCTTCTTCCTAGTCTGTCTTAGTCTGGAAGCTCAGCTGAAACCTGTCCTCCATGGCTGACCCTGCCTGTATCTGAATACTGGTGGCATAGATTCCAGCATCACAGCAACACACGAGTCCCCACAGTACAACAAACTGACAGACATGTGGGGATCATTATGGATAGAGATACAAAAATCCTCACCAAATACTAAGAAAATCAAACAGCATATTAAAAAGTCACACACCATGATTAAATGGGATTTATTCCAGGAATGCAGGAATGGTTCAACATTAGAAAATCAATCAATATCATACCCCACATCAATAGAATAAAGGAGAACCACATGACCATCTCTATGGATGTAGAAAAAGCATTTTTAAAAAATCCAACACCCTTTCTTGATGAAAACACTCAAGAAGATTGGAATAGAAAAAAATGTCCTCAATGTGATTCAGGGGCATATACTAAGAGCCAGGAGGCACCATTATACTTAATACAAAAAGATTGAAAGCTTTCCCCTTGAAATCAGGAGGAAGACAACAAGGGTTCCTACTCTCACGACTTCTTTTTAATATTGTATTAGAAGTCCTGGCCAGAGCAATAACACAAGAAAAAGGAGTAAAGTTTCCATATTAGAAAAGAAGAAGTAAAATTATCTTTATTCACAGATGACATATAGAAATTCCAAGGAGTCTTCAAGAAAGCTCTTCTAGCTAATAGAGGAATTTAACAAAGTTGCAGGGTACAAGGCTAATAAACAAAAATCAGGTGGGTTTCTATATACCACTAAGGAGAAACCTAAAAAATAAATTAGGGGAAGAATTCCACTTATAATAGCATCTAAGGGAATAAAATACCTAGGAATAAATTTAACCAGAGATATGAAGGACTTGAACAATGAAGTTTATAAAACACTGCTGAAAGAGATTAAATAAATGGAAAGATGTTCCAAGTTAAATGGATTAGAAGGCTTAATATTGTTAAGGTGTCAATGCTACCAAAAGTGATCTATAGATTCAATAAAATCCTGATCAAAAGTCCAACAGCCTTCTTTACAGAAATGGAAAAACTAATCTCCAGCTTTATATGCAATGACAAAGGGCCCCAAATACCTAAAGCAATGTTGAAAGAGAAGAACAAAGTAGGAGGTCTCACACTCCCTGGTTTTAAAACATACTATGCATCTATAGTAAACAAAACAGGCTGTTACTGGTATAACAATAGACATATCAATGGAATAGAATTGACAGTCCAGAAATAAACCCACTGATTTTTAACAAAAGTGCTAAGTTTATTCAATGGAGAAAGAAGAGTGTCTTCAAAATGGTTTCGGGAAAATTGGATTTCCACATGCTGAAACATGAAACAGGAGACATGATTCAAAGCATATAAAAAACAAATTCGAAGTAGATTAAACACCTAGATGTGCAAACTAAAACCATAAAATTTTAGAAGGAAATGCAGGGGCAATGCTGTTGGGGCTAGTTTTAACAATGGATTATCTAATATAATAACAAAAGCGCAAACAGAAAAAAGATAAAACAAAAATTAAAAACTTTTGTTCTCATCAAAAGACTTTACAAAAAAAGTCAAAAGACAAGTGTTATGGATTACACTGTGTTTCCCAAAAATAAGTGTTGTAAATCCTAACCCCTATGTTTTTGTTGTTGTTGTTGTTAGGTGCCGTTGAGTCAGTTGTGACTTATAGTGACCCTATGCACAATAGAAAGAAACACTGCCAGGTCCTGAGCCATCCTTACAATCGTTGTTATGCTTGAGCTGATTGTTGCAGCCACTGTGTCAATCTACCTCATTGAGGGTCTTCCTCTTTTCCGCTGATCCTTTACTTTGCCAAGCATTATGCCCTTCTCCAGAGACTGATCCCTCCTGACAACATGTCCAAAATATGTAAAACGCAGTCTTGCCACCCTCGCTTCTAAGGAGCGTTCTTGCTATACGTCTTCAAAGACAGATTTGTTCATTCTTTTGGCAGTCCATGGTATATTCGATATTCTTAGCCAATACCCCAATTCAAAGGAGTCAATTCTTTGGTCTTCCTTATTCATTGTTCAGCTTTCACATGCATATGATATGATTGAAAATATCATGGCTTGAGTCAGGCACACCTTAGTCTTCAAAGTGACAGCTTTACTTTTCAACACTTTAAAGAGGTCCTTTGCAGCAGATTTGCCAGTGCAACGCACCTTTTGATTTCTTGACTGCTGCTTCCATGGCTGTTGATTGTGGATCCAAGTAAACCGAAATCCTTGACAACTTCAATCTTTTCTCCATTTATCTTGATGTTGCTCATTGGTCCAGTTGTGAGGATTTGTGTTTTCTTTATGTTGAGCCACAATCCATACTGAAAGCTGTGGTCTTTGATCTTCATTAGTAAATGCTTCAAGTTCTTTTCACTTTCAGCAAGCAAGGTTGTGTCATCTGCATAACGCAGGTTGTTAATGAGTCTTCCTCCAATCCTGATGCCCTGTTTTTCTTGTAGTCCACCTTCTCAGATTATTTGCTCAGGATACAGATTGAATATATATGGTCAATTGGTCTCTCTTCTCCTGGAGCAACAGAGGAAGAAGGAGATTCAGGAGTAGAAAGAGGATATGGAATATGAGTCTAATTGCCTCCATGAACAAGTGCCTCCTTTGCCATGTAACCAGAAGAACTGGATAATGCCCGGCTATCATTACTGAGCATTTTGAACAAAGTTTTTATAGAAGAATCCTGATCAAAAGGGAAAAAATAAAGAAGATAATTTCAAATTCTCATGGAATCCAGATTTTCTGTAGCCACAGAGGCTAAATGAATCCCTGTCTTAGGCTGGGTTCTTTAGAGAAGGAAAACCAGTAAGATGTATAAATATATACATAGACAGAAATTTATATCTAGGAAATGGCTCACACGATTATAGAGTCTGGAACATCCCAAGTCCATGGATCAGGATAGATGCTTCTCCCGATTAACATAGCTGCAGGGGCTGGTGAACCCAAGATTGGCAGGTCGGAGAGCAGGGTTCTTGCTCACAGGCTGTGAAGATCAACCAATACCAAGACTGGCAGGTAAGCTGCTACCTCAAGTCCCAAGAACTAGAGATCAGATGAACAGGAGCCAGCTGCAGGATCCCAGTGCAGGCAAAAGCCAGAACATCCACTCTATTCAGATGCAGGCCACATGCCCAGGGAAACTCCCTTTCAACTGATTGGCTACTCAAAGCAGATCCCATCATAGGGGTGATCACATACGGAACATTGAGAATCATGGCCCAGCCAAGCTGACACACAGTCTTAACCATCACAGCCCCACAAACTCATGCCCTGAGATATCTTTAAACTTTAAACCAAAAATATCCCTTGACGACTTTTTAAAAACAAACAATAGTTTAGCTTAACTAGTAAAGAATGTCTGCCTTGAGCATTGTGCTCTTTTAAGATCTATCTGTATGGAATCAAATTGACGACGGCAACTCAAAAGATTAAATAGGTACCTTAACGAGCAGTGAGTTTATGTTAATGGGGTAGGAGCAACTCAGAAAAGGAGGGTGAGAATGGTTGTACAACTTGAAGAACGTAGTTAATGTCACTTAATTGTACATTTAGAAATTATTGAATTGGTTTATGTTCTGCTGTGTATATTCTCAACCACAACAAAAATTATTAAAAAAAAAAATTAATAAGAATTCCCACTCTATCCTAAGACAATGTCTGTGGTGTTGAATCTTCTGTACTGTTAAGAAACTAAGACAGTGTAAGCCGATCATATATCCAAGTTTGCCTGGGATAGTTAACTTTATGCTTGTTATTCTGGCAAATTATTAATAGGGCTCCCAATTTAATGCTCAAAAAATAAAAAAACTTTATTTGGGTGATAAATTATATAGTCAGCCTGGGTTAAGGTATACAAATTCAGTCAATGGCTTAAGCAGAGAAGTGATGTGATTTGACTTTTGATCTAGAGTAATAAAAAAAAAAACAAACCCAGTGCCATCGAGTCAATTCCGACTCATAGAGTAATGGATGGATTCAAATGAGGTGAGTCTAGAGTTCAGATACTTGTTAAGAGGCTATCATAATAATCTACACATAAGTAGGTAAAATCTTGATTAAAGTAATGCAGTGGAGATAGAGAAAGGTAAATACTAGGCTGGCAACACTTGGTGCCTGGTAGAAGTGAAGAACAGGAGAATCTGTTGATGCCCATTTTCTTTTTAGACTTAGGGTTCAAGAGAAAGAATGATTTTGGAAATAGGAAGAGTATAATCTGTTGCAGTTTCTCAGAAATTGGAGATCCTTGTGGGACATCCAGATGGACCATCCAAATAGCTTAAGTGACAGGTCTTCAAAGAAAATATATATTTGTGAGTCAATAGCAGATACTAATGACTCCAAGTAGAGACAGAAGAGCATATACAGAAAATCAAATCCTGAGAAACATTATCATTTTGATAGACAAAGCTAAAGGGCCCTAAAAGAAAACAAAAAAAGAGTGACAATATTTTCTAATGGACATAGGCTTTTACACAATCATATTTGTTCTAGTTGTCTTTTGCTATGTAAGAGATCACCCAGTGGCTACCTCCCACGTGAAAAACACATTCATTCCCTCTCAAGACTGTCCCCATATCTTAAGTTTTAGCATCAGGCTCAAGCTTAAGTTCAGGTATGTTATCTAGGTCAACACCATATGTAGATGAGGTTTCTTAGCATCAATTTCTCTCAGTCTGAAGAACTATGAGCTAAAGAGACAAGTTAACTGCCTACCACATACCCAACACACATTAAGGAAATAAATTTTCAAAAGAGGAACATAGCTCAGTTCCATAGCAGTTCTGAAATTTAGCCAGGCACATGTTGCCAGTTTCTTGCTCCCTGTGAGTGGTTCTCCACAGCACTTAGTTTTTCCCTTTGAACCACTCTTCTTTTTCCACAAGGTATTTCCTGTATTTGAGCTAAACAGTTTTTCAATCTGCTTCCTGCCTATAGAAATTTAGAGATCCAAAGACCTATTTTCATTTTAAATGGTCTGTGTCTCTATAATTCTAAATTACTATAACGTTTTTAAAATTTTTGTAGGTTTCTTATATATCAATTTATAAACCCCCCATTAATCAAATGCTTCACCCACAAATTTCTTTGAGAGATAACATTTTCTACCTTGGGCCCCTGTAGCACTGTGGCAAAATATCTTAAACATCCTTAGAAGCCCCACTGTTTAACAGAGACGGTCTACAAGACAAGCTCTTAAGATTTTTTTAGAAGTCTTTATGTCAAGCAAATAGGGTCTACGAAACAGACTTAAATAATTCTGGGATCTAAACAAGAATAAAATCTTCCCCTTGCCTTTACCTTTACCTTAAGGCTTAATTTTCTTGACAGCTCCTTGGAATTGATCTTTGCCTTAAGACAGTTTCTTATTTTGGGGACCTTTAAAACCAGTAGAACTAGTTGCTGTCAAGACCATTTCAACTCATGGCAATCCCATGTATGTCAGTATACAACTGTGTTCCACAGAGTTTTCAGTGGCTAATTTTTCCAAAGTAGATCACCAGGCCTTTCTTCTGAGAGGCCTCCAGGTGGATTGGAATATTAATCTTTGGGAACCTCTGTTGCTGTTGTTGTTGTTAGTTGCTTTTGAGTCAATTCTGACTCATGGTGACCCCGTAAGTACAGAATAGAACTGCTCCATAGCGTTTCCAAGGCTGTGTCTTTTCAGAAGCAGATTGTCAGGCTTGTCATCCAAGGCACCTCTGAGTGGATTGGAACCACCAACCTTTTGGCTAGTAGTCGAGAGCTTAACCATTTGCATCACCCAAGGACCCCTGGGAATGTTCACTGGCTGGAAAAACTGTCTGAACTCTACAGTTTCTCTAAACTTTGATTGAAAATGACAATTTGTTCATTTATCTTCCCATGTATTTTATTTTTAGCAGCTAGAAAAAACAAACACAAAGCATCATCAACGATCTGTCCAGAAATCTCCTTAGCTAATAGTTCATTGTATGCATTCATAATTTTTACATAACCAAAGGCAACAGTATTACCAAACTACCTAACAAGTGCACCCCTTCCTCCAGATTTCAGTAACATTTTCTCACTTTCCTCCAAGCCCTTAATGACAGCCTTCTCAAGGTCCATATGTTCTGTCCACTGCCTGATCCCCAAAACAGCACCTCACTTTCAGGTACCAATTGCTGTTCCAGTTATTTATTGATGCATAACAAACTACTCAAATTTAGTGGCATAAACAACCATGTCATTATGCTTCTGGAAATCAGATATATTCCAGAATATGTATCTATTAATATCATTAGTGAAACCCATGCCTCTTTAAGAACTGTGAACATGCGCTCCATCAAAATGCATCATTATTAGAAATAGAATACGTACTGGGCTGGGAGGACCCATAAAGTGGGCTCACGGGTTTGAAAATCTTTGTTGCCTGAAGCTTTTATCTTCAAATCTATATCTCTTTCATCCTTAGAAAATGGAATGTAATGCTCAGCAAGAGGAACTGAAACATGACTTGTTAGCAGGGATGACCATGTTCCTCCCACAAAAATTCTGCTCCCTTCATATGGCTAATTTTCTACTTAAAACAAAAAAACACTGCCATCAAGCCAATTCCGACTCATAGTGACCTTATAGGACAGAGTAGAACTGCCCCATAGAGTTTCCAAGGAGCGCCTGGTGGATATTGAACTGCTGACCTCTTGGTTAACAGCCATAGCACTTAACCACTATGCCACCAGGGTTTCTGCTTATTCTCGCTAAATTGTCTTATAGTTCAAAGTTACAAAAAGTTGTAATTAAATCCAACAAAACCATCCATCATTTTTATGATTTCTGGTATCATTTACGCATACATAGGCAAAATTATTCACAGATGTAGCAGACTGGGCTGTTTTTGTCTGTGTGTTAGAAAAAAGGAAAGGGAATACTCAGAAATATTAGTCATTTTCCTTCCTTTGTATACATTTTTTATTAGTTCTGACATGCACTGTGTACTACACAATATAAACTAAGCACTTCAATTCAGCTCATTAAAAGTATTGACACACAGCAGGAAAATCAGAATTAAGGTAATTATATGTTGAACATCTTCCAAGAGATTCTACCCTCTGGCTGCGAAAGAATGAGCTCAAAAGAACACCGCAATTACTTCTCCGCTCTCACTTGCTGCCTAAAACAGCACATATTTAGTAATATATTGGGAGAGGTTTTTGAAAGTTACACAATTTGCCTTCATATTTTAATTACTTAATTCATTTCTTCCTTCAAAAAATTATTTTATCTCATGCTTTAAGGGAATGAATGCTTGTGTAAAGTCAACAAAACGTGAGCCAGAAAAAGATAATAAAATTTCATACTCCATTCGTTTTATTTCAGTACTGAAGCACTTTCCAGCTCATCTTATTTGCATATAGGCAAAATACATCACAGCTTTTATCAATAAAATCTGAGAAAGAGTAGATAAGTATAAGCAATCTCATGTTTTTCCTTATCTACTGAAAATCAATAGACTTAGAAACTGTAACTTCAGCCTCTGATAGGTCAATTTTTGTTCAAAGAAAATCTACACACTGTCAAAAAACTTCAGATATTGCTAAAAAAGTTCTATATACTTTATTCTAAAATTAGCTACTTACTAATAAATACCTAAAATATTGTACTGTATGCAAAACAAGTAAATTTGTAGATTTAATTTTGTCAATAAATTTTAGAAAATAATGACCTTTTAAAATTCATAGTATGATTATTTCCACAGACACAAAAGTGAAGCGAAATGGTGAATTAAGGCTTGTGCCAAAATTTATTGCTTTGATTCAGTTACCTGGATATTTCACAAGGAAAAGTCTTAACCTCAATCCTGTGTTTCACTTTGGTCACTTTTTGCCCTTGGAAGATTATTCCATTATTTGTTTAAAATCCTTTTGTATACTATAAGCAAAACTAAATATACTACATATTCTTAAAAATATGAGATTAACATTTTATTGGAAAATCGATTGTAAGTGTTGTTTTAAATTTTCTGGCATAGCTAAATTTTTCTTGTAACATTTATAATTTCAACTGGCTCACTAGTAAAATAACATACCATTTGGCTATGATGAACTAACACTATGTACTACATTCACAAATAGAATCACTAGTCAAAAAAAAAGCTAAAAATTTAAAATTATAGTACAGATGCTTTAGATTTCTCTTTAAAATAATATACAGTGATACTTGATAAAATGGAGAAAAATGATCTAATATTGCCAGGAACAATGAAATTCGTAAAAACATAAAGTATTTCATGTTTTCTTTTCAAGTTTAGCATATCTTCCTATCCAATATGGAGACATTGAAATTAACGTGTTTTTTCTAAATTATTACTGGAGCTGTCAATTTCAAATACTTAAAAAATCATTATACAGTTAAAATATCGTTGTTGTTACTTGCCTTGGAGTCAGTTCTGACTCATGGCTATCCCATATGTGCAGTGTAGAACTGTTCCACAGAGTTTTCAAGGCTGTGATCTTTCAGAAGTTGATTGCTAGGCCTGTCTTCCAAGGCGCCTCTGGGTAGGTTTGAACTGCAAGCCTTTTGGCTAGTTGTGGAGCATTTAACCATTTGCACCACACATAGACTGACATTCATCTAAAATAAGATGTGTAAATTATATAGTTCCACCAATGCCAAGGAAAGAAATTCATTACCTAAAAAATTTCCATAACTTCATAACATTTAGGCAGTACAGAAACCACCTAAATGTTTTAAATTTTGTTCATAGACGCTTATCTTAATAAAGCAAAAACAGACACACACACACACACACAAAAGCCCTCTTCCACATGTTGTCTTTGCTTAGACCTTGGGTACTATCAAACTGGAAAGTCTTCAGAGAATATTAACACTCTAATACAATGTCAGCTGTTAATATTTTGTAATGTATTAATTTTAGAGGTCATAAAAGCTATATTCTCAAAGAAAGAGAGAGTGTGACTCTTGGAATCATGGAGAAGAGTTTGCAGGAGAAGTGTCACAGCATGGGAGGAACAGGAATAGAGCTCATAGGCTAAGAGATCCAAAGACAATATTTTTTTCTAAATAACAGTTTTGTTTAATGTAGGTACTGACACAACCATGTATGACCCTGAAATGAGACACTAGAAAATCAAGTATAAAGCTGCTAAGCATCTTAGAGCAAAGCAAAAGTAATACGTTCCTTTCAACCTTCCACTTGGGTTAAGACAGAAATAAATAGCTAGAAACTGCCCTGAGAGACCCATGTAAAACAGCCCCCACAGTAACACTGGGCAGCTCTGGCAAAGAGTAAGGAAAAGAGTATTCAGCCTTGTGCCTAGATCCTTGTTTTTTTAATTATTTAAAACATTTTATGCTGTTTTATCCTCTATCAACCTGGATCTTCCTTTATATCCTCCCCACTCAGTGCTGTGTCCCTTGCAAATGGAGAAAAAGGGGTCAGAGATGGCTCTCAGATTCTGGTCTGGGATAACCAGCAAATGGGAATAGCACCGAAGAAAAGGCAAACTGCGATGAATAGATTTGTGGTACAGGATGGAATTTCACCAAGGTCATGCATTCAGTTTTATACATGCTGAGTTTCTGGTGCCATGTGACATCATATGGGGAGCTTATGGTCAAAACTGCCCAATGAAAGCAGCATAGATAGAAGTCAGTTTAAGTACATAAGGAGAAGGGCATTATCTTCAAAAATAAAAGAAGATGGCGGGTTTGGCATTTATGATGGAAAGGAATGAGAAGAGCTTTTTCTCCTCTTAGTATCTTTAGGGGAAAATCACCTCTTCAGATTTCTTTGACCTTTATGTGTTGGAATCTAAGAATCTATTGTAGTATTTCCCTGATATATTTTGAATCCTTAAAGTCTAATGCTTGCTTCTGTCACCTTTTCTTATTTTAGGAATTCCAAATTTTCTAAGAATTTAAAGTCATTTTAACTTTGGATCTTTACATTTCCTACCTGTCTTAGTCATCTAGTGCTGCTATAACAGAAATACCACAAGCAGATGGTTTCAACACACAGAAGTTTATTCTTTCACAGTCTAACCTGTTGCCATCGAGTCAATTCTGACTCATAGAGATCCTATAGGACAGAGTAGAACTGCCCCATAGAGTTTCCAAGGAACGCCTGGCAGATTTGAACTGCCAACCTTTTGGTTAGCAGCCGTAGCACTTAACCACTACACCAGTAGGCTAGAAATTCAAATTCAGGACGTCTGCTCCAGGGGAAGGCTTTCTCTCTGTCAGCTGTGGGGGAAAGGCCTGGTCATCAATCTTCTCCTGGCCTAGGAGCTTCTCGGGTACAAGAACCCCTCATCCAAAGAACATACTCTGCTCCTGGTACTGCTTTCTTGCTGGTATGAGGTCCCCATGTCTCTCTGCTCGCTTCTCACTTTTATATCTCAAAAGAGATTGGTTTAAGATACAATCTAGTCGTGTAGATCTCATCAACATAATTGCCACTAATCCATCTCATTAAGATCATAGAGACAGGATTTACGAGGCGGAACCAAGATGGCAGAATAGGCGGACGCTTCCATAGAGCCCTCATCACAACAAAGACCAGAAAAAACAAGCTGGGAGCCCTGAGCATCAAAGGCAAGCTTAGACAACGAACTGAGAGGCAGGGGGAGGAAGAGGCCATTCAGAAGTGGAAAGGAGTTACGGGACCTGAATCACGGGGAGCCCTCAGGCACCATTCCTGGAGCGGCGGCGGCGGAGGTGGTGGTGGCCAGCTGGTACTAGCATTTGGCTGCAGTTTCCTCAGGGAGAAGCAGCCAGCCACACAGCCTACTCATACCTCCGGAACCTGAGGAGAACAGCGCTATGGGCTAAGTATTGCGTGTATTTCACTGCGCCCCCCCATCCCCAAGCTGGCTTCAGCAGCTGAATACACCCTGGTGAACACCTACAGCCATCCTCACGTCCTTGGGGAAGGAAAACATTTGCAACTGGGGGGAAAAGATAATTTGCTAGCTACATTAACCAGGGGAGCTCAGGACAGAAGCAGCTCCTGTCCAGGCATAAACCGTCGCTGGACCTTGAGCACCTTTCCCTTCTGCATGGACCTCTGTGGGCCTATTTCAGGAGAATAGGCCCCTGTTGGCAAACTCCAACCATTTCAGCTGAGCGGTGGAGAGGTGGGTGTTTGATGTTTGACATTGCTTTGCCTGTTAAACAGGTTCCTCACCTAGCCACATCTGGGGCCTAAGGACTGGTAACTCCACTCAGGCCACCCAGCCACCTGCAACAGGGGTCCAAAGATAACTGGTACCTCCCAGTCCTTACAACCAAAAACATTGGGTGCCCATGGTCCCTCTGCAGAACCCACCCACGCTCAAGGGAAGAGAGACACGTTTTCCTCAGACACGCTTGGGAGTCAGTTCTCAACCCCCTGCCTTGTTCAGAGTATGACTCCCTGCTGCAATCAGATACAGGTATATAGGCCAATCACCCCTGCCCCTCTAAGACTATAGGACAGAGCCTGTACCACACACTTGATATCAGCTACCTGGAAACCTGAGCTGAATTCATACAAGAAAACTGAATGGACTCCTAGACTGATATACCTGATAACAGCTCTACCCAGCTGGGGACAGGACAGCAGAGCTCCAAAGGCTAAAATAATCAAGCTAGCCCACTCAAGCAACCCGTAGGGGTATACCAAAACAAAACAAAGCAAGCAGCTACGACATAGTAAGCAAGCATAAACTAACACAATAACTTCTAGATGGCTCGGAGACAACAGTCAATATCAAGTCACATAAAGAAACAGACCATAATCACATCAACAGGCTATCAAAACAAAGAACCCAGGGATCTTCTAGATGAAAGTGCGTTCCTGGAATTACCAGATGCAGAATACAAAAGTTTAATATACAGAACCCTTCAAGACATCAGGAAGGAAAAGAGGCAATTCACAGAACAAGCCAAGGAACACACAGATAAAGCAACTGAAGAAATTAGAAAGATTATTCAGGAACATAATGGAAAGTTTAATAAGCTGGAAAAAACCACAGACAGACAGCAATCAGAAATTCAGAAGATTAACAATAAAATTACAGATTTAGATAACTCAATAGAAAGAGGAGCAGAATTGAGCAAGTAGAAGCTAGAATTTCTGAACTCGAAAATAAATCACTTGGCACCAATATATTTGAAGAAAAATCAGATAAAAGAATTAAAAAAAATGAAGAAACCTTAAGAATCATGTGGGACACTATCAAGAGAAATAACCTATGAGTGACTGGAGTACCAGAACAGTGAGGGATTACAGAAAATACAGAGAAAATTGTTGAAGATTTGTTGGCAGAAAACTTCCCTGATATTGTGAAAGATGAGAAGATATCTATCCAAAATGCTCATTGAACTTAAGACATATTATAATCAAGCTTGCCAAAACCAAAGATAAAGAGACAATTATAAGAGCAGCGAGGGATAAAAGAAAAGTCACCTACAAAGGAGAGCCAATAAGAATAAGCTCGGACTACTTGGCAGAAACCATGCAGGCAAGAAGGCAATAGGATGACATATTTAAAAAATTGAAGGAAAAAAATTGCCTGCCAACAATCATATAGCAAGCAAAACTGTCTCTTAAATATGAAGGTGAAATTAAGACATTTCCAGATAAACACAAGTTGAGAGAACTCATAAAAACGAAACCAAAACTACAAGAAATACTAAAGGGAGTTCTTTGTTTAGAAAACCAATAATATCAGGTATCAACCCAAGACTAGAACACTGGGCAGAGCAACCAGAAGTCAACCAAGACAGGGAAACCCAAAAAAACCAAGGCAAGATTAAAAAAAAAAAAAGCCCAACACAGGGTAATGGCGATGTTATTATGTAAAAGAAGACAACATTAAAATAATAAAGAGGGACTAAGAAATTTAATCATACATTTTCCATATGGACAAGAAGATACGGCGATACAAAGAAATAAAAGTTAGTTTTAAATTTAGAAAAATAGGGGTACATAATAAGGTAACCACAAAGGAGACAAACTATCCTACTCATCAAAATAAAATACGAGAGAAAAATACAGACTCAGCAGAAACAAAATCAACAACAACAAATATGAGGAAAGGACAATATATAAAGAAAACCTACTCAGCACATAAAATCAAGTGGGAAAAAGAAACTGCCAACACACAAAAAAAGACATCAAAATGATAGCACTAAATTCATACCTATCCATAATTACCCTGGACGTAAATGAACTAAATGCATCAATAAAGAGACAGAGAGTGGCAGAATGGATTAAAAAACAAGATCCGTCTATATGCTGCCTACAAGAGACACACCTTAGACTTAAGAGACACAAACAAACTAAAACTCAAAGGATGGAAAAAAATATATCAAGCAAATAACAATCAAAAAAGATCAGGAGTGGCAATATTAATTTCTGACAAAATAGATTTTAAAGTTAAATCCATCAGAAAGGATAAGGAGGGCACTATATAATGATTAAAGGGACAATACCAAGAAGATATAACCATATTAAATATTTATGCACCCAATGACAGGGCTGCAAGATACATGAAACAAACTCTATTGGCATTGAAAAGTGAGAAAGACAGCTCCACAATAGTAGTAGAAGACTTCAACACACCACTTTCGGTGAAGGACAGGACATCCAGAAAGAAGCTCAATAAAGTCACGGAAGATCTAAATGGCACACACAACCAACTTGACCTCGTAGACATATACAGAACACTCCACCTAACAGCAACCAACTATACTTTCTTTTTTAGTGCACATGGAATATTCTCTAGAAGAGACCACATGTTAGGTCTTAAAGCAAGCCTTAGCTATAGAAAAAAAAAATTTTTTTTTTTTTTTCTATAGCGGAATGCAAAACTTTGAAATATTTCAAAGCATCTTCTCTGACCATGAGGCCATAAAAGCAGAAATCAATAACAGGAAAAGCACGGAAGAGAAATCAAACACTTGGAAACTGAACAATACCCTGCTCAAAAAAGACTGGATTATAGAAAACATTAAGGATGGAATGAAGAAATTCAGAGAATCCAGAGAGAATGAAAACACTTCCTATCAGAACCTTTGGGACACAGCAAAACCAGTGCTCAGAGGCCAATTTATATCAATAAATGCACATATCCAAAAAGAAGAAAGGGCCAAAATCAAAGAATTATCCCTACAACTTGAACAAATAGAAAGAGAGCAACAAAAGAAACCCACAGGCACCAGAAGAAAACAAATAATAAAAATAACATCTGAACTAAACGAAATAGAAAACAGAAAAACAATTGAAAGAATCAACAAGAACAAAAGATGGTTTTTTGAAAAAATCAATAAAATTGATAAACCACTGGGCAAACTGACAAAAGAAAAACAGGAGAGGAAGCAAACAACCTGCATAAGAAATGAGATGGGCGATATTACAACAGACACAACTGAAATTAAAAGAACCATATCAGATTACTATGAAAAACTATACTCAAACAAATTTGAAAACCTAGAACAAATGGATGAATTCCTAGAAACACAATACCTAAACTAAACCTAAATACCTAAACTAACACAGAGGTAGAACAACTAAATAGACCCATAACAAAAGAAGAGATTGAAAAGGTAATCGAAAAAATTCCCAACAAAAAAAAAGCCCTGGTCCAAAAGGCTTCACTGCAGAGTTCTACCAAACTTTCAGAGAAGAGTTAACACCACTACTACTAAAGGTATTTCAGAGCATAGAAAAGGACAGAATACTACCAAACTCATTCTATGAATCCACCATATCCATGATACCAAAACTAGGTAAAGACACCACAAGAAAAGAAAATTAGAGACCTATATCCCTCATGAGTGTAGATGCAAAAATCCTCAACAAAATTCTAGCCAAAAGAACTCAACAACATATCAAAAAAATAATTCACCATGACCAAGTGGGATTCATACCAGGTGTGCAGGGATGGTTCAACATTAGAAAAACAATTAATGTAATCCACCACATAAATAAAACAAAAGACAAGAATCACATGATTTTATCAATTGATGCAGGAAAGGCATTTGACAAAGTTCAAGACTCATTCATGATAAAAACTCTCAGCAAAATAGGAATAGGAGGAAAATTTCTCAAGATAATAAAGGGTATCTGTACAAAGCCAACAGCCAACATCACCCTAAATGGAGAGAGCCTGAAAATATTCCCATTGAGATCGGGACTCAGACAAAGATGCCCTTTATCGCTGCTCTTATTCCACATTGTGCTGGATGTCCTAGCCAGAGCAATTACAGTAGATAAAGAAATAAAGGGCATCCAGATTGGCAAGGAAGAAGTAAAATTATCTCTATTTGCAGATGACATGATCTTATACACAGAAAACCCTAAGGAATCCTCCAGTAAACTACTAAAACTAATAGAAGAGTTCAGCAGAGTATTGGGATACAAGATAAACATACAAAAATCAGTTGGATTCCTCTACACCAACAAAAAGAACATCAAAGAGGAAATCACCAAATCAATGCCATTTACAGTAGCCCCCAAGAAGATAAAATACTTAGGAATAAATCTTACCAAAGATGTAAAAGACTTATACAAAGAAAACTACAGTACACTTCTGCAAGAAACAAGAAGAGACTTACATAAGTGCAAGAACATACCTTGCTCGTGGATAGGAAGACTTAACATTATAAAAATGTATATTCTACCAAAAGTGATCTATACATTTAATGCAATTCTGATCCAAACCTTAACGACATTCTTTAACAAGATGGAGAAACAAATCACCAACTTCATATGGAAGGGAAAGAGGCCCCAGGTAAATAAGGCATTACTGAAAAAGAAGAACAAAGTGGGAAGTCTTACTTTACCTGATTTTAGAACCTATTATACCACCACAGTAGTCAAAACAGCCTGGTACCGGTACAACAACAGATACATGGACCAGTGCAACAGAATTGAGAAACCAGACATAAATCCATCCACATATGAGCAGTTGATATTTGACAAAGGCCCCAAAACAGTTAAATGGAGAAAAAACAGTCTTTTTAACAAATGGTGCTGTCATAACTGGATATCCATCTGCAAAAAAATGAAATAAGACCCATACCTCACTCCATGCACAAAAACTAACTCAAAGTGGATCAAAGACCTAAATATAAAATCTAAAATGATAAAGATCATGGAAGAAAAAATAGGGACAATGTTAGGAGCCCTAATACATGGCATAAATAGTATACAAAACACTGTAAAGAATGTAGACGAAAAACTAGATAACTGGGAGCTCCTAAAAATCAAACACCTGTGCTCATCCAAACACTTCACCAAAAGAGTAAAACGACTACCTACAGAGTGGGAAAATTTTTTAGCTATTACATTTCTGATCAGCACCTGATCTCTAAAATCTACATGATACTGCAAAAACTCAACTGCAAGAAGACAACCCAATTAAAAAATGGGCAAAAGATATGAACAGGCACTTCACTAAAGAAGACATTCAGGTAGCTAACAGATATATGAGGAAATATTCACGATCATTAGCCATTAGAGAAATGCAGATCAAAACTACAATGAGATTTCATCTCACTCCAATAAGGCTGGCATTAATCCAAAAAACACAAAAGAATTAATGTTGGAGAGGCTGTGGAGAGATTGGAACACTCCTACACTCCTGGTGGGAATGTAAAACGGTACAACCACTTTGCAAATCGATTTGGAGCTTCCTTAAAAAGCTAGAAATAGAACTACCATACAATCAAGCAATCCCACTCCTTGGAATATATCCTAGAGAAATAAGAGCCTTTACACAAACAGTTATATGCACACCCATTTTTATTGCAGCACTGTTTACAATAACAAAAAGATGGAAGCAACAAAGGTGCTCATCACGGATGAATGGGTAAATAAATTATGGTATATTCACACAATGGAATACTACGCATCGATAAAGAAAAGTGATGAATCTGTGAAACACTTCATAACATGGAGGAACCTGGAAGGCATTATGCTGAGTGAAATTAGTCAGTGCAAAAGGACAAATATTGTATAAGACCACTATTACAAGAACTTGAATTATAGTTTAAACTGAGAAGAAAACATTCTTTGTGGTTACAAGAGGGGGGAGGGAGTGAGGGTGGGAGAGGGACATTTACTAATTAGATAGTAGATAAGAACTACTTTAGGTGAAGGGAAAGACAGCACACAATACAGCAGAGGTCAGCACAACTGGACTAACCCAAAAGCAAAGAAGCTTCCTGAATAAACTGAATGCTTCGAAGACCAGGGTAGCAGGGGCAGGGGTCTAGGGACCATGGTTTCAGGGGACATCTAAGTCAACTGGCATAATAAAATCTATTAAAAAAACATTCTGCATTCCACTTTGAAGAGTGGCATCTGGGGTCTTAAAAGCAAGCAGCCATCTAAGATGCATCAATTGGTCTCAACCCACCCGGATCAACAGAGAATGAAAAACACCAAGGATACAAGGCGATTACGAGCCCAAGAGACAGAAAGGGCCACATGAGCCAGCGACTACACCATCCTGAGACCAGAAAAACTAGATGATGCCCAGCCACAACTGATGACAGCCCTAACAAGGAACACAACAGAGAACCCCTGAGGGAGCAGAAGAGCAGTGGGATGTAGACCCCAAATTCTCATAAGACCAGACTTAATGGTCTGACTGAGACTAGAAGGACCCCGGTGGTCACGGCCCCCAGACCTTCTTTTGGCCCAGGACAGGAACCATTCCCGAAGCCAACTCTTCAGACATGGATTGGACTGGACAATGGGTTGGATAGGGATGCTGGTGAGGAGTGAGCTTCTTGGATCAGGTGGACAGTTGAGACTATGTTGGCATCTCCTGCCTGGAGGGGAGGTGAGAGGGTGGAGGGGGTTAGAAGCTGGGAAAATGGACACGAAAAAAGAGAGTGGAGGGAGAGAGCAGGCTGTCTCATTAGGCGGAGAGTAACTGGGAGTGCGTAGCAAGGTGTATATGGGTTTTTGTGTGAGAGACTGACTTGATTTGTAAACTTTCACTTAAAGCACAATAAAAATTATTAAAAAAAAAAAGATCATAGTGACAGGATTTACAACACAAAGGCAAATGATGGACAATCATACAATGAGGGGAATCATGGCCTAGCCAAATTGATAGACATATTTTGGGGGGCAAAATTCATTCCATGACACCACCCAATTCCTACTGTTTATATGTATCAAAAGAGAAATAAAGGAAGGTAGAACAAGGAAGGGGAGAGGAAAGAAAGAAAGTGAGGAAGGGAGACACAGAGGAAAAAGAAACTTGATCCTAAAAGAAATTATAAATGTCAGTAAATATTATATTTTCACATCTTTCCTGTTACTGTAATCACTTGCTTCCTGATCCCTTGCTGTTTCCAGGTATCAATCCTCTGCCCTTTCTTAGGTAATCTTATGTTCTCAGAAAGTCTTGGATTGTGAATTTAATTAAAAATCTTACTTCTGAGAGGCAGGGGGCCAAGATGGCTGACCAGGTATAAGCTACCACAGATACCTCTTGCAACAAAGAGTCGCAAAAACAAGTGAATCAATCACATACATGACAATCTACGAACCCTGAGCATCAAACACAGAGCTAAGGAGTTGACCTGAGTGACAGGGGAGCAAAAAGCCGCGCCCTGGAGCAGCGACCACTTCTGGAACCAGCATCCTGCACCACAGCCTTGAGCCCTCGCGGTTCCCTGGTGCCAGAGTGGTGGGGCTGATCGCAGCTTACTGAGACGGGGCAAGAACGGGATGCAGCCCTAACCTCTAACCCCCAACCCCCAGGAATAACCTCGGTAGAGACTCAGCCAGTGCAAGCAGGCTGCACACTGACTCAGCTGACAAGAGAACAAGCAACCACAGGGAAGCAGGGACTGATACTGGAAACTGGAGCCAGCGACCCAGTAGAAAACCTTGGCACCGGACTTTGGACTAAGCACAGAGGAGCTGATCACGGGTTCCTGGGATGGCACAAGCATGGGACGCAGTCCTAGCCCCTGAAGTAACCTCAGCAGAAAGCCAGCCAGGGCACACAGGCTGAACAACGACGTGGTTGACAAGAGAAGGGGAAATCTCGGGAAGCAGTGACTAGTTTTGGAGCCAGGAGTGCAGCATCCCAGCCAGAAAACCTTGGCACTGGGCTTTGGACTAGGAGCAGAGGAGACGATCACAGCTTCCTGAGAGGACGCAAGCACAGGATGCAGGCCTGGCCCTCGGGGGCAATCTTGACCCAGCCAGCACACACAGGCTACACATCCTCTGGAATCTCAGATAAAAAGTCATCACCAAGCAAGATAAGTAACTTTGCCCGTATTGCTACTCTCATCTGTCTATCTGACCTCTCCCCTCCCTACCCCAGGCAGCTTCATTAACATTGGAATTTCCTGGTCCAAGGAGTGAAGTGCTCTGCTGGGGTTTTTTGTTTGTTTGTTTTCGTTTCCTAACCTATTCTCCTGGCCTGAGAGAAGCAGCAATTACCAACCCAGGGAGGGGAAAATCCTTCCCTGACTTCCGTAAACTGGAATAAAAATACAGAACTAGCTCAAGCCAAGCATAAGAGATCCACAGTCTTTGGTTTTCATCCTTACAGGGAACAAGGTGGCTATTAAAATGCAAAGGCACGTGGCGACGCGGCTGGTGGGAGAACTCCCCTGGAGGCAGTGACTGGTTTTGGAGCTGGGAGTGCTGCGTCCCAGCCGGGGTACACTGGCGCCGGGCATTTGACTGGGCGCTTTCACGGCGCAAGCACAGGGCGTGGCCCCACTCCCCTGAACTAACCCCGGGAGGGGGCCCAGCCAGTCCGCGGGGGGGGGGGGGCGAGGCAACACGGATGGCGGGAGGAGAAATCCCCGGGAGGCAGCAACTGATTTTGGAGCCGGGAGTACAGCGTCCCAGCAGGGGAACCTTGACGCTAGACTTCGGACTGGCAGAGGAGGATCTGACTGCGGCTTCAGCGAGCCAGACCCCCGGGGGCAATCTCCACACAGCCAACACACATAGGTGACACGCACCGCAGGAATCTCAGATATAATAGTCATTCCAAGCAAGACAAGCAACTCTGGCTATATTCCGAGGTGCTACTCTCCTATCTCTCTGATCCCTCCCCCACCCTCCCCAGACGGCTTCATTAACATTGGAATTTCCTGAACCAGAGGGAGAACAGCTCCGGCTCCGCGGCGGCTTTGCTTTCCCCCCTTTTTTTCTTTCTTTTTCTTTTGGTCTTTTCCTAACCCACTCTTCCGGCCTGAGAGAAGGAACCACAAAAACCCAGGGACCAAAAATCCATCCCTAATTGGACTAAAAACACAGAACCAGCTACAGCCAAGCATATATGATCCAAATCTCGGACTTTCATCCTTACAGGGAACAAGGTGGCGGTTATAATCCAAAGGCAGTTCTGATAGGGATCTGACTGCATTTCTTTTTTAGTGGAATTTCTGGAAAAACAAGTTTCCCAGTGATGGCTCGGAGACAGCAGTTGATATCAAACCACATAAAGAAGCAGACTATGACAGCTTCTACAACCCCCCAAACAAAAGAATCAAAATCTTTCCCAAATGAAGATACAATCCTGGAATTATCAGACACAGAATATAAAAAACTAATTTACAGAATGCTTCAAGACATCAGAAACGAAATAAGGCAAACTGCAGAAAAAGCCAAGGAACACACTGATGAAACAGTTGAAGAACTCAAAAAGAATATTCAAGAACATAGTGGAAAAATTAATAAGTTGCAAGAATCCATAGAGAGACAGCATGTAGAAATCCAAAAGATTAACAATAAAATTACAGAATTAGACAACACAATAGGAAGTCAGAGGAGCAGACTCGAGCAACTAGAATGCAGACTGGGAAATCTAGAGGACCAGGGAATTAACACGAACATAGCTGAAAAAAAATCAGATAAAAGAATTTAAAAAAATGAAGAAACCCTAAGAATCATGTGGGACTTTATCAAGAAGGATAACGCGTGTGATTGGAGTCCCAGAACAGGGAGGGAGGACAGAAAACACAGAGAAAATAGTTGAAGATCTCCTGACAGAAAACTTCCCTGACATCATGAAAGACGAAAGGATATCTATCCAAGATGCTCATCGATCCCCATTTAAGATTTATCCAAAAAGAAAAACACCAAGACATATTATCATCAAACTTGCCAAAACCAAAGATAAAGAGAAAATTTTAAAAGCAGCCAGGGAGAAAAGAAAGGTCTCCTTCAAGGGAGAATCAATAAGAATAAGTTCAGACTACTCAGCAGAAACCATGCAGGCAAGAAAGCAATGGGATGACATATACAGAGCACTGAAGGAGAAAAACTGCCAGCCAAGGATCATATACCCAGCAAAACTCTCTCTGAAATATGAAGGCGAAATTAAGATATTTACAGATAAACACAAGTTTAGAGAATTTGCAAAAACCAAACCAAAGCTACAAGAAATACTAAAGGATATTGTTTGGTCAGAAAACCAATAATATCAGATACCAGCACAACACGAGGTCACAAAACAGAACATCCTGATATCAACTCAAATAGGGAAATCACAAAAACAAATTAAGATTAATTAAAAAAAAAATGCTCATAACAGGGAATCACTGAAGTCAAAATGTAAAAGATCACAATAATCAAAAAGAGGGACTAAATACAGGTGGCATAGAACTGCCATATGGAGAGTGATACAAGGCAATATAGAACATTACAAGTTAGGTTTTTACTTAGAAAAATAGGGGTAAATATTAAGGTAACCACAAAGAAGTATAACAACTCCATAACTCAAGATAAAAGCCAAGAAAAACGTAACAACTCAACAAACAGAAAGTCAAACACTACGAAAATGAGGATCTCACAATTCACTAAGAAAAACGTCTCAGCACAAAAAAGTAAGTGGAAAAATGAAATTATCAACAACACACATAAAAAGGCATCAAAATGACAACACTAAACACTTATTTATCTATAATTACGCTGAATGTAAGTGGACTAAATGCACCAATAAAGAGACAGAGAGTCTCGGACTGGATAAAGAAACAAGATCCGTCTATATGCTGCCTACAAGAGACACACCTTAGACTTAGAGACACAAATTAAAACTCAAAGGATGGAAACAAATATATCAAGCAAACAATAAGCAAAAAAGAAGAGGAGTAGCAATATTAATTTCTGACAAAATAGACTTTAGACTTAAATCCACCACAAAGGATAAAGAAGGACACTATATAATGATAAAAGGGACAATTGGTCAGGAAGACATAACCATATTAAATATTTATGCACCCAATGACAGGGCTGCAAGATACATAAATCAAATTTTAACACAATTGAAAAGTGAGATAGACACCTCCACATTTATAGTAGGAGACTTCAACACACCACTTTCAGAGAAGGACAGGACATCCAGTAAGAAGCTCAATAGAGACACGGAAGACCTAATTACAACAATCAACCAACTTGACCTCATTGACTTATACAGAACTCTCCACCCAACTGCTGCAAAATATACTTTTTTTTCTAGCGCACATGGAACATTCTCCAGAATAGACCACATATTAGGTCATAAAACAAACCTTTGCAGAGTCCAAAACATCGAAATATTACAAAGCATCTTCTCAGACCACAAGGCAATAAAACTAGAAATCAATAACAGAAAAACTAGGGAAAAGAAATCAAATACTTGGAAAATGAACAATACCCTCCTGAAAAAAGACTGGGTTATAGAAGACATCAAGGAGGGAATAAGGAAATTCATAGAAAGCAACGAGAATGAAAATACTTCCTATCAAAACCTCTGGGACACAGCAAAAGCAGTGCTCAGAGGCCAATTTATATCGATAAACGCACACATACAAAAAGAAGAAAGAGCCAAAATCAGAGAACTGTCCCTACAACTTGAAGAAATAGAAAGTGAGCAATAAAAGAATCCACCAGGCACCAGAAGAAAACAAATAATAAAAATTAGAGCTGAACTAAATGAATTAGAGAACAGAAAAACAATTGAAAGAATTAACAAAGCCAAAAGCTGGTTCTTTGCAAAAATTAACAAAATTGATAAACCATTGGCCAGACTGACTAAAGAAATACAGGAAAGGAAACAAATAACCCGAATAAGAAACGAGAAAGGCCACATCATAACAGACCCAACTGAAATTAAAAGAATCATATCAGATTATTACGAAAAATTGTACTCTAACAAATTTGCAAACCTAGAAGAAATGCATGAATTCCTGGAAAAATACTACCTACCTAAACTAACACAGTCAGAAGTAGAACAACTAAATAGACCCATAACGAAAAAAGAGATTGAAACGGTAATCAAAAAACTCCCCCCCAAAAAAAGCCCTGGCCCGAATGGCTTCACTGCAGAGTTCTACCAAAGTTTCAGAGAAGAGTTAACACCACTGCTACTAAAGGTATTTCAAAGCATAGAAAATGACGGAATACTACCCAACTCATTCTATGAAGCCACCATCTCCCTGATACCAAAACCAGGTAAAGACATTACAAAAAAAGAAAATTACAGACCTATATCCCTCATGAACATAGATGCAAAAATCCTCAACAAAATTCTAGCCAATAGAATTCAACAATATATCCAAAAAATAATTCACCACGATCAAGTGGGATTTATACCAGGTATGGTATATATATTATGCAAGGCTGGTTTAATATCAGAAAAACGATTAATGTAATCCATCACATAAATAAAACAAAAGACAAAAACCACATGATCTTATCAATTGATGCAGAAAAGGCATTTGACAAAGTCCAACACCCATTTATGATAAAAACTCTCACCAAAATAGGAATTGAAGGAAAATTCCTCAACATAATAAAGGGCATCTATGCAAAGCCAACGGCCAACATCATTCTAAATGAAGAGAACCTGAAAGCATTTCCCTTGAGAACAGGAACCAGACAAGGATGCCCTTTATCACCGCTCTTATTCAACATCGTGCTAGAAGTCCTAGCCAGGGCAATTAGGCTAGAGAAAGAAATAAACGGCACCTGGATTGGCAAGGAGGAAGTAAAATTATCTCTATTTGGAGATGACATGATCTTATACACAGAAAACCCTAAGGAATCCTCCAGAAAACTACTGAAACTGATAGAAGAGTTTGGCAGAGTCTCAGGTTATAAGATAAACATACAAAAATCACTTGGATTCCTCTACATCAACAAAAAGAACACTGAAGAGGAAATAACCAAATCAATACCATTCACAGTAGCCCCCAAGAAGATAAAATACTTAGGAATAAATCTTACCAAGGATGTAAAAGACCTATACAAAGAAAACTACAAAGCTCTACTACAAGAAATTAAAAAGGACCTACTTAAGTGGAAAAACATACCTTGCTCATGGATAGGAAGACTTAACATAGTAAAAATGTCTATTCTACCAAAAGCCATCTATACATACAATGCACTTCCGATCCAAATTCCAATGTCATTTTTTAATGTGATAGAGAAACAAATCACCAACTTCATATGGAAGGGAAAGAAGCCTCGGATAAGTAAAGCATTACTGAAAAAGAAGAAGAAAGTGGGAGGCCTCACTCTACCTGATTTCAGAACCTATTATACAGCCACAGTAGTCAAAACAGCCTGGTATTGGTACAACAACAGGCACATAGACCAATGGAACAGAATTGAGAACCCAGACATAAATCCAACCACATATGAGCACCTGATATTTGACAAAGGCCCAGTGTCAGTTAATTGGGGAAAAGATAGTCTTTTTAACAAATGGTGCTGGCATAACTGGATGTCCATTTGCAAAAAAATGAAACAGGACCCATACCTCACACCAAGCACAAAAACTAACTCCAAGTGGATCAAAGACCTAAACATAAAGACTAAAACGATAAAGATCATGGAAGAAAAAATAGGGACAACCCTAGGAGCCCTAATACAAGGCATAAACAGAACACAAAACATTACCAAAAATGAAGAAGAGAAATCAGATTACTGGGAGCTCCTAAAAATCAAACACCTATGCTCGTCTAAAGACTTCACCAAAAGAGTAAAAAGACCACCTACAGACTGGGAAAGAATTTTCAGCTATGACATCTCCGACCAGCGCCTGATTTCTAAAATCTACATGATTCTGTCAAAACTCAACCACAAAAAGACAAACAACGCAATCAAGAAGTGGGCAAAGGAAATGAACACACACTTCACTAAAGAAGATATTCAGGCAGCTAACAGACACATGAGAAAATGTTCTCGATCATTAGCCATTAGAGAAATGCAAATTAAAACTACGATGAGATTCCATCTCACTCCAACAAGGTTGGCATTAATTCAAAAAACACGAAATAATAAATGTTGGAGAGGCTGCGGAGACATTGGAACTCTTATACACTGCTGGTGGGAATGTAAAATGGTACAACCACTTTGGAAATCTATCTGGCATTACCTTAAACAGTTAGAAATAGAACTACCATACAACCCAGAAATCCCACTCCTCGGAATATACCCTAGAGAAACAAGAGCCTTCACACAAACAGATATATGCACACCCATGTTTATTGCAGCACTGTTTACAATAGCAAAAAGCTGGAAGCAACCAAGGTGTCCATCAACAGAGGAATGGGTAAATTGTGGTATATTCACACAGTGGAATACTACGCATCGATAAAGAACAGTGATGAATCTGTGAAACATTTCATAACATGGAGGAAACTGGAAGGCCTTATGCTGAGTGAAATTGGATGCAAAAGGACAAATATTGTATAAGACCACTATTATAAGATCTTGAGAAATAGTTTAAACTGAGAAGAACACATTCTTTTGTGCTTACAAGATGGGGGAGGGAGGGAGGGTGGGAGAGGGTTATTTACTGATTAGATAGTAGATAAGAACTACTTTAGGTGAAGGAAAGGACAACACTCAATACAGGGGAGGTCAGCACATCCAGACTGGACCAAAAGCAAAGAAGTTTCCTGAATAAACTGAATGCTCCAAAGGTCAGCGGAGCAGGGGCAGGGGTTTAGGAACTATGGCTTCAGAAGACATCTAAGTCAATTGGCAAAATAAATTCTATTAAGAAAACATTCTGCATCCCACTTTGAAGTGTGGCATCTGGGGTCTTAAACGTTAACAAGCGGCCATCTAAGATGCATCAATGATTCTCAACCCACCTGGATCAAAGGAGAATGAAGAACACCAAAGTCACAAGGTAATTATGAGCCCAAGAGACAGTAGGGCTACATGAACTAGAGACTACATCATCCTGAGACCAGAAGAACTATATGGTGCCTGGCCACAACTGATGACTGCCCTGACAGGAAACACAACAGAGAATCCCTGAGGGAGCAGGAGAACTGTGGGATGCAGACTCCAAATTCTCATAAAAAGACCAGACTTAATGGTCTGACTAAGACTAGAAGAATCCCTGCTGTCACGGTCCCCACACCTTCTGTTGGCCCAGGACAGGAACCATTCCTGAGGCCAACTCATCAGATATGGATTGGACTGGACAATGGGTTGGAGAGTGAGGCTGATGAGGTGTGAGCTACTTGCATCAGGTAGACGCTTGAGATTATGTTGGCATCTCCTGTCTGGAGGGGTGATGGGAGACTAGAGGGGGTCAGAAACTGGCAAAACCGTCACGAAAGGAGAGACTGGAAGGAGAGAGCAGGCTGATTCATTAGAGGGAGAATAAGTGGGAGTATGTAGTATGTAGTAAGGTGTATATAAGTTTATATGTGAAAGATTGACTTGATTTGTAAACTTTCACTTAAAGTACAATAAAAATTATTTTTAAAAAATCTTACTTCTTTTATCTCTAATTTTAGAATCAAAGGTTTAGTTCCCTCTTCTTTTTTTAATCAGAAATTTTACATTCTTTTCTTCTTTTGTGGGGAGGGGATTTTAGGTGAAAGTTTACAGAGCAAATTATTTGCCCATTTGGTAGCTTGTACTTTGGTTTCATTTTCCACAATATGTTGGCACTCTTCCAATTTCCACTGCAGTCTCCCCCATTGTCTTTCGTCCTGATTTTCTACCTCTTCCTGTGTTCTCATTTTTGCTCCTGGGCAGATAATGCCCTTTTGATTTCTCATATTTGATTATTCTAAGAAGTACATTCCTGTAGGGTGTTATTGTTTATCTTACATGCTTGTTTCTTGTTTGGCTGGGAGGTGGTCTCTGGCAATGGCTTCATTTTCAGGTCAGAGGGGTGTCTTAGGGCCATAGTCTAGGGTTCTTCCAGTCTCTTTCAGACCAGCAAGCCTGGTCTTTTTTGTGAATTTGATTTTTTGCTCTACAATTTTCTCCCATTCTGTCCAGGATCCTTTTTTATGATCCTAGTCAGAGTAAATTGGTAGTAGTAGCTGGACACCATCTAGTTCTTCTGGTCTCTGGGTCATGTAGGCTGTAGCTCATGTGGTCTATTAGTCCTTTGGACTAATTGCTTCCTTTAGTCTTTGGTCTCTTTCACTCTCCCTCACTTCAGATGGGAAAAGACAACAGTTATATCTTAGATGGCTGCTTGCAAGTTTTTAAGACTCCAGATGCTACTCACCAAAGTAGGACTCAGAGCATTGTCTTTATGTACTATGTTGTGCCAATTGACATAGATGTCCCCTGAGTTTTAGTTTCCTCTTGAGAAGAATAGGAAAGTATTGGGATTTTTTATTCCCCTAAAATCAGGTTTGTCTATTTCCTCAATATATACCCTGAACTGCTCTCAGAGGACATAACTGTAATTAGTTATTTTATTCAGGTAATAAAAATCTATGTCCTGAGAATATAAATTTTAATTCATCACCTTTTTTTTTTATTAACCATAAATTGCCTTTGATTCTACCTTACTCCCACAATTCCCTCCCTTTAGGATAGGATTTCTGTACATGAATACAATGACAAAGGGAGGAAACATTCTTAGCTTTTCAGTTTCTGAATAGACTGGAAAATACCAGGTGACAGGTTGCGCAAAAGGAATTTTAAATCTTAAGTCTCTGAATATTGACTGTCAAAAGCCAAGTTTCTGCTGATGGTGATGCTATAAGAATATAATATTAAAGCTTGTTAAACAAGCACTTCAATGAACTTTTCCAAGTTTCTAATAGTCAATATTTTGCAAATAATACAGAATATAATAATAATAATGTATGCTTCTTTAATAGTCCTCCATGTTCAAGGTTTCCTATATGATCTGGGTTCCCCTTTTCCCAATAAATGAGCAATATCCTGGTTTCCTAATCAGATGACTAAAAGAGGTATACTCTCATATCTTAGATGTCTATTTTTTTTAATTATTTTATTTATCATTAATGAACTATAGTAGATGATTTTAATCAAATACTCCATGTTACCTTTGTTATTCAAAAAGTGCCCAAAGTACAAGTACAGAGCTCCATAGGTGTTCTAGCCAAGGGCAGTGACTGTATTTGTTCTTCCCACAATAACCACAGTGCCTGGCACAATACCATACCCATACTCATTGCCATCGAGTCGATTCCAATTCACAGTGAGCATAAAGGACAGAGTAAAACTGCCTCACTGGGTTTCCAAGGAACGGCTGGAAGATTCAAACTGCTGACTTTTGCAATAGCAAAACCAAACCAGTTGCTAAGTCAATTTCAACTCATGGTGACCCCACTGTGCTGAGCAGAACTGCTTCATGGGGTTTTCAAAGTTGTGACCTTTCAGAAGCAGATCACAGGGCTTTCCTTCTGAGGAGAACTTGGGTGATTTCAAACCTCCAACCTTTCGAGTAGTAGTCGAGCACTTAAACATGTGCACTCCCAGGGACTCTCACTCAGCACAGTCGTAGCTGCCCCATAAATGTTGAGCTACTCATTGAAGTATTTTGAGAGACCCTGCAGCACCTACAGAAGATAGTCCCTTAGAAATGGCAACATAAGATACCGCTTTAAAATGAGAAAGCTAGGAAAGCATCAGAAACAGATTTTTTTTTTTTTTTTTTCCTTCAGGGTATGGTCCTCATAGTGACATTTAGTCAGGAAAACACTTCCCTCTCAATAAAACGATAATGGGGTTTCCTAAGGAGCTGAAAAAAAAAATCACATCAAAAGCTGAAAAATGTTTGATTGGTGAGCCAAAAGGTCATGCAGGCAGTGTAGGGTTGCCTTGGTGGCCTGGGTAGCTTGAGAAGGGTATTTAGGTCTTTGGGGCACATGAGCACATTATCTGACCTTGAAACAAAAGCAGATGCAACCAATAGGGAAAGTGCAACAAGTAAGAGGGAAGTCACACCATCTTAACAGACTGATCCCAATACAGGGAAAATAGGAAAAAATAGCAACAGCAAAGGAAAAGAAAAAGAGATAAGAAAGTTGTCTTAGGCTGGGTTCTCTAGAGAAGCAAAATCAGTGAAGTGTGTATATCTATATCATCTATATCTATATCATCTATATATCTATATCATCTATATATCTATATCTATATATATGTAAGTTTGGCTGCTAAGCAAATGTTTGGCAGTTCGAGTCCACCAGCCACTCCTTGGAAACTCTATGGGGCAGTTCTACTCTGTTCTATAGGGTTGCTATGAGTTGGAATCAACTCTATAGCAACCAGTTTTGTGTATACATTATTTATAGAGAGAGAGAGAGAAAGTTTTATATCGAGGAAATGGCTTACACGATTGTAAAGGCTGGAAAGTTCCAAGACCATGCAAGGCCATGGATAAGGTGTCAGGCTGGGGGCTTCTCCTGACTCACATAGCTGCAGGGGCTGGTGAACTCAAGATCAGCAAATAAGATGGCAGGCTGCTGCATCACGGCCTGCAGAGGCTGATGAATCCAAGATCAGCAGGTAAGGTGGTAGGCTGCTGGCTTCAGTCCCAAGAATCAAATGTCAGATGATGATGAGTTGAATGCAGAATCTGGAGCAGAGTAAAAGCCAGCAAGCTTTCCCAGAAAGTCCATATATATTGGATGCAGGTCATACCCCACAAGGAAACTCCCCTTCAACTGATTGGCTGCTCTGATTGGCTGCTCATAGCAGATCTCATCATGGAACTGATTACATTATGTCAGATCTCATCATGGAGGAGATTAGATCATTACATAACTGCCAAACTATATCATAACTGCCAAACCACTGAGAATCACGGCCCAGACAAGTTGACACACTACCTTAACCATCATAATCCACCCCTTGTCAAGCTGGCACCTGCACACATCTCCTTAAACTATACATAATCTCTAAATAAAGATAATTATAAAGTTATACTTGTGCCTAACATGATACAACTAACATGTGTACAGCCAAAAATGTACTAGCCCTGTTTACATCTTATATAAGTGAAGAAAATAAAAATATTTGATGTACACATACAAGGCAGAATCGCTCATAACAATTACAGTCCTTGTTTCTCCAGCTGGTCAAGTGGTTGTAGCTGGTATTTAAAACTACTTTCTTCTATCACCCATTGCATATCTTCTTTACCTTCAGCAAGTACCTCAGCTAGTTGTGGTTCTTTGCCTGCTAGAGTGACCGAAACCTTTATTTCAGAAGGGTATGGGACATCAGTAGTCATGTCAGAATTGGGTTGCTGTAGTTTTCCATTGACTTTAATCACAGAGAATGGTAGTACTAAGAGACGCCCTAGGGGAGATCTCCTGAATTCCAGACATACTCTCCTTTACCTCCATTATGTGATTCAATCCAATTTCCTCTTGGTAATCAGAATCAATCACACCAGCGAATATGGTAACACCTTTCTTTGCCTGTTGATCCAGAAGCATAAGGAGCACAAAATGGGAGGCTATCATTCTTAACTTCCATTTCAATGGAATCAGTGATGTATCTTCAAGTAGGAACATTTTTCCCTTGGAACTAAGACATCTAGGCCCACAGAGTACAGGGTCATGGGGACAGGAAGTAAAAATTTTATAAGTGGGTCACTCAGGGTAATAGTGAGTGGTGCCACTCCCATTTCCACCCCTTGATTCTTTGACCCAAAAATTCCAGCTATGGAAGAAACAGTACCATATTTTGGAAGCTGGTTTAGAGCATATACTGCTTCCTGGAGAAAATTGCCCTAATGTGGCAAGGTATTGCGAACTAGCTGGTGCTGTAATTTTGTCTTTAGAAGGCCATTCCATCATTCTATCAAGCCAGCTATTTCAGGATGATGGAGAACATGGTAAGACCAGTAAATTCCATGAGTATGGGCCCATTGCCACACTTCATTTGCTGTGAAGCGAGCCTCTTGATTCGAGGCAGTGCTGTGTGGTATACCACAATGATGGATAAGGCATTCTGTAAGTCTACAGATGGTAGTTTTGGCAGAAGCAGTGCATGTAGGGAAGGCAAATCTGAATCCAGAGTAAGTTGCCTATTCCAGTAAGAATAAAACTATCAGTTTTTCGTGATGAAAACAGTCCAATAAAATCATATTGCCACTAGGTTGCTGGCTGATCACCACTAGGAATAGTGCCATATCAAGGACTCAGTGTTGTTCTCTTTTGCTGGCAGATTGGCCACTCAGCATTGGCTGTAGCCAAGTCAGCCTTGGTAAGTGGAAGTCCATGTTGCTGAGCCCAGGCATAACCTCTATCCCTGCCACCATGGTCACTTTTTTCATGAGCCCATTGGGCAGTGACAGGAGTGGCTGGAAAAAGAAGATGACTGGTTTCCACAGAATGCATCACCTTAGACACTTGAGTGTTAAAATCCTCCTCTGCCAAGGTCACCCTTTGGTGTGCATTCACATGAGACACAAATTACTTCTTTGGCCTGTTCAGAGAGGTCTACCCTTTATTCATACACAATTTCTCCACACCTTCTTGCCTCCAATCTTTCAATCAGATTCCTTCCAAGTCCCTGACCACCCAGCCAAACCACTGGCCACAACCCATGAATCACTATACATTTGCACGTCAGGTCATTTCTCCTTCCAAGCAAAGTGAACAACCAGCAGCACTGCTCAAAGTTCTGCCCATTGGAAGATTTCCCTTCACCACTGTCCTTCAGGAGTATAGCAACTCTGCAACCCTATGACATAATTTAGTACACAGGGACCTTGTTCACCTTTCCCTCCCATAGGATGTTATATTGGTCCTTTACATTGATGACACTGTGCTGATTGGACCTCGAAAGGAAAGAGTGTCAATGACTCTGAACTTATTGGTAAAACATTTGCACACTAAAGAGTGAGAAATTAATCCAACAAAAATACAGGCACCTTCCACCTCGATGAAATTTCTAGAAGTCTAGTGGTGTCGGGAATATCAAGATATTCCTTCTAAAGTGAAAGATAAGTTATTGCATCTAGTCCCTCCCACAACTAAAAAGGACTCATGATGCCTGCTGGGCCTCTTTGGATTTTGGAGAAAACATATCCCTCCTTTGGGTGTGCTACTCTGGCTTATTTATCAAGTGATTCAAAAAGCTGCTAGTTTTGAGTGGGACCCAGGACAAGACAAGGCTCTGCAACATGTTCAGGCTACCATCCAAGCTGCTCTGCCATTTGGGTGATATGATCTGGCTGATCCAATAGTGCTTGAAGTGGCAGTGGCAGATAGAGGTGTTGTTTGGAATCTTCGGCAGGCCCCTATTGACGAATCACGGCACAAATCCTTTAGGATTTTGGAGCAAAGCCCTGCCATCCTCTGCAGATAACCACTCTTCTTTTGAAAGACAGCTTTTGTAACAAGGCTTTGGTAGAGACTAAACGCTTTACTATGGGCCACCAAGTCACCATACGACCTGACCTGTCCATCATGAACTGGGTGTTGTCTGAGTCACAGAACCATAACATTGAATGTTCACAACAGTACTCCATCATTAAATGGAAGTTATATATATGAGATCAGGCCCGAGCAAGACCTGAAGGCACAAGTAAGTTGCATGAGGAAGTGGCCCAAATGTCCACAGTCTTCACTCTTGTCACATTACCTTCCATCTCCCAGTCTGCACCTATGGCCTCATGGGGAGTTCCTTAGGATCAGTTGACTGAGGAAGAGAAAACTTGTGTTTGTTTTACAAATGGTTCTGTGCGATATGGAAGCACCATTCAAAAGTGGACAGCGGCAGCACTACAGCCCCTTTCTGGGACCTCATACCACCACAAAGAAGAGCTACAAGCAGAGCATGCTCTTTGAACTTGGGGTCCTTGTGCTGGGAAAATCCTAGACCCAAGGGAAGATTGATGACAAGGACCTTCTCCCAGAGCTGAAAGAGAGAGAAAGCCTTCCCTTGGAGCTGGGGTCCTGAATTCAGACTTCTAGCCTCCTAGGCTGTGAGAGAATAAATTTCTGTTTGTTAAAGAAATTCAATTACAGTATTTCTGTTATAACAGCACTAGATAACTATGACAAAAGTAATAATATAGCTGTTATGGATTGAGCATTACTATTTGCTGTATATAATGCTAAGAACATGTGTTCATTTAATTAAAAACTAATCGTCTATTTCTAAAGGTAGAACTAAGTATAGGTTCATTACCTTCTAAATGAGTGGGTCTCAGACAACACAGGTTCACAAGGTAGGAATAAAACAAGAGCAAGCTTTAATAGCACTTCCCATCTGCCTTGGACCCAGTGTGGAACAGAAGGGAAGATCTGTAGAACCCTATCAATGTTCAGTAATACAGGCAGGGGATGGCACATGCTGATGGCAGAGAAGGGGGGTGGGCACTGTGCCAGCACATTGCTAAGGCAGTTGGGGCTTCTCTTGTTGAGTTAGATGAGAAACAGTAATTCTACCAATAAATCTCAGCAGGTGCAATGGCTTTGTCTCAGGTTGCCCTGAAGTGATGGCCATAGGGATATGGAGTCTGTGAGTGATTTTTCTCTTGCCCCACACCCAGGATATATTTGGCAATGTCTGGAGGCATTATTGCTTGTCACAACAGGGTGGGGGTGGGGTGTGCTATTGGCATCTAGTAGATAGATGCCACAGATAGTGCTAAACATCCTATAATGCACAAGACATTCCACTCAACAAAGAATTACCTTGTGCATAATATCAATAGTGCCCCAGTTGAAAAATGCTGCAATAGGGCCTCATTTTTACACGGTTGAGTGTAGATCTAGTTTCTAGTGAGAGTAGCCAGATATCAAGTGCTAGGGTGCTCGGGAGCAATTAGCAACACATCAATACTTTTAAAATATATTGCTAAAAGTAATTGAATGAATTTCAAAAATTGAAAGGTTCTATATTTTAATTATAGTGTTGTTTACATGAGTGTATACAGTTGTCAGAACTCATTGAAGGGGACATTCAAAATATATGTTTTAGACGTAAATTTTATGTCAATAAAATTGATTTTAAAAACAAAATCATAATCTCAAATTCAAAACACTATTTGCATTTAAATTCAAACTGCTTTGTTATTCCTTCTTTTTTTTCCCAGCAAAAATTAATTGAGTACCATTCGCTTATAAGACAGTGATACAGTCTTAGAATGTAGCTCATTAAGGGTCAGGCTTAATTAAAAGATGTAAAGAGAATTGGTAATTATACAAATTAGGATAGATTTATCAGTGATGAGAAGAAGTAAAAAAAAAAAAAATTCCCTGCCCTCAGAGAGCTTGCTTACTAGCTGCACATCAGCTTATTTTATATTTTAGGCCTGCAGATTTTAATGGCCAATCTGTTTAACAAAGAGAGAAAGTTAAAATGGGGATTGTGATGGAGATCTTTGCTGATAGAACACTTTGAAGCAGTAAATATTTCAATTAACCCTCCTAACGACCCTATCAGGTAGGAAACATTGTTTCCATTTTATAGATCAGGAAAGATCATGAAAATTGCCAAAAGCTAAATAGTAAGGTAGATCTTGGAAATGAACCCAGGTCAGTTTGACTCCAGGCTCCAGTATATTGTCTGCAGCAGGCAACTCTGAGGAAATGTGCAGGAGTGACAAATCACAGAAAAATTAGGAACTTTATGAGCATATACAGCTTTTGTAGCAAAGCCACAATTATTGTAGCAAAACTACTGGATACTGAATTCTTTCAGAGGTACTCTGTAAGACTCCAACAAGGAACTAGTATGACTCTGTGGAAGAGATGCTATATGTTCAACCAAACCATTTTCAATTTCCTCCTTGGCACAAAGAAATTCAAAATTTCTAAACCCCTTGCATAAAGGCAGTAGCATGTAATTGGTTTTGGTTAATGGAATATGGGCACAAGTAGTGTATGCCATGTGCAGGCCTAGCCCTTGAACTATACTCTGCGAGCCCTACTTTCTCTTTCTATGCATGTTGGCAAGGTTAATCAAGAGGATTGAGTAGAGGGCTCCAAACAGACCCAAGAAGATGACAGCATTTGAATTACCATGTGAAAGCCCGCATACTGAATATCTGATTCAAACCATGACATTAGTGAGAAATAAATCCTTATTGTGTTAAGCCACTAAAATTTTGAGGTCATTTGTTACACTATCCCCATAAAGCAAAGAAGAGAAAAAATGATAAAGTTAATAATACTGTAACAACATTCTAGGTAAGGAGAACTTATAATTTTATTAGTTTATTTACACACTAATGTTCCAGAAAGCATTTGAGGCACTGTATAAAGACACATAGTATATAACAAGATGATACCTTTGAAATTGGGAAGAAATGTGAGGCAAAGTTAGAAAATGGAGCCAGGAGTCCAAAGTACCAAAGTATACAAAATGCATGCATCCTGTTCCTAGAGGTGGGTCACTCATTTGACTCTAAGCTTTCTAGGAACCAGTATAAAAAGGAAAGCGCAATCAAGTCTGTTATTCACAGTAACCATAAAGCAAAAACAAATCAGCTATGAGGAGAAGGATGTTTACTCTAGCTCTAAGACCTGAGAGAAATTTCTCCTATGGATCCTCATAAAAGTGACACTGTGAAATGCATTGAATCACATCCTCAACAACAAAATCCTCACAGGATACCCAGGAATGAGTTTCATAAGCCTGTTACTTATAAAATCCCATAATAGAGTCAGTGATAGGGTCTTTGAATGTTATTACGGGTTTGGCTTAATTGAGGGATGCAAAAAAGAATTGATAATTAAATCTAACTCAATTTGTGCAATAATTTTATAATTAGTTGGAATGTTTAAAAAAAACTGGTAAACTTTACTCAAAGTGCATAGATGTTATTCTCAAGTAAATTTGTTTTGTTTTGTTTTTTCTTTGTCAAATACAAAACTCTTATAGCCTAAATAAACAAATCTTGATGGAATGTATAACCATATAGTTGCCAGCCCAATCCTAGAGATGATCAGAGTGCTTCTGATTGGATTCCTGCAATCTCGTCTGAATGGTAGAAATACAGCAGCATTACATACATTGATCAGTGATCACGGAAATGGTTATAAATTAAAATTTCCAGATCTTTCTTATTTGCCCTATTCATTACATTCCTATATATAGTTAAAGAAAGTTGGTTCTACTCTAAAACATCTTCTGTTATTTTTTCTTGCTTTTACTGTGGAAAGAGGATTTTTTTTTTTTTAAGAATCATGCATCTAAAATAATTTTTGAAACTTCCTCCATCACTTAAATTATGGATTTCCTTAACATTAATAAAATGAAGCTATTTAACCATTCGATATTCCAATTATAGAAACGAACAGAAAATGCCATCTTTAAAGAAAACTGGTCAAAAAAATGACAATTAGTATCTTTGCAAGTTTAGTCAAAATGGAATTAAACATAAATATAAATAGAATTAGTAATTTTCAGATTGAGGAATGTTAGCTTCTATATTCATCTTGTAAAAATGTATACACTTTTATTTGACAGTTCTCAATGATAAATAATGATACCCTGTGTTGATCTTAAAAAAATCAATCAGACTTAAATGTACATAGTGATTAGGCAAATGAAGATGGAACAAGAAATGTAAAATGCTTTTAAGGACAAAATGGTACTCAAAAGCAATAACACTGATTTTTTTGTTTGTTTATCTTTTATTTTGATTTTTATGTTGTTTTGCCAAATATTCCAAACTATTTTGACTTCTGTTACATTCTTAGGATAATCTAAATGCTGTCAAATCTGCTTGGAGTGAACTCGATTTTTGAAATAACTTACGAGTCATTTTAGATCCTAGTCTATTGAATAAAATCATCCTGTAGCTATAGATTTTGAAATACTACAGATAAAAAGTCAAATTATTTTTAATTTATTCTTATAAATGAAGCTATTTTACTCTCTAGCTGTTTTTCCATAAACTTTAATTCATTCAACTGTTCTGGGTGCAAAGCAGAAGTAGATTTTTATGAAAAACATAAATAGAGGATTACAAATAAAAAATTAAATGTAGAAGTGAGTGTTTATAATGAAAAAAATTACATGACTTACAAATTTTAAAAACCTAAAATATACCTAGTTCACACTAGCACTACTCAAACTATTTCAGAGCATGGAAAAGGAAGGAATACTCCCAAATTCATTCTATGAAGCCAGCATTACCCTGATACCAAAGCCAGGTAAAGACACCACACAAAAAAGAAAATCACAAACCAAAACCTCTCATGAATATACATGCAAAAATTATTAACAAAATTCCATCCAAAGAATTCAGCATCGTATTAAAAAAATACTACCCCCAAAAAACCAGTGATAGGCCACAACAAAGTAGGATTCACACCAGGTATGCAAGGATGGTTCAACATTAGAAAATCAGTCAACATAATCCATCACTGTCATGGACTGAATTAAAAAAGAATTATGTCCCCCAAAAAATGTGTGTATCAATTTGGCTGGGCCATGATTCCTGGTATTGTGTGATTTTCTTGTATGTTGTAAATCCTGCCTTTATGTTGTTAATGAGAGAGGATGGGTGGCAGTTGTGTAAGTGAGGCAGGACTCAACCTATAAGATTGGACTGTGTCTTGAGGCAATCTTTTGAGATATAAAAGAAAGAAAGAAGTGAGCAAAGAGACGGAGGACCTCATATCACCAAGAAAGCAGTGACGGGAGCAGAGCATGTCCTTTAGACTCAGGGTTCCTGCTCAGAGAAGCTCCTGGTCTGGGGAAACATTGAGGAGAAGGCTGAGAGAGAAAGCCTTCCCCTGGAGCTGACACCCTGAATTTGGACTTTCAGCCTACTTTAGTGTGAAGAAATGGATTTCTCTTTTTTAAAGCCATCCACTTGTGTATTTCTGTTACAGAAGCACTAGATAACTAAGACAACCACATAAATAAAACTAAAGAAAAGAATTACATGATCATCTCAATTGACGCAGAAAAGACATTCAATAAAGTCCAACACACATTTCTTATAAAAACTCTCAGCAAAATAGGAATAGAAGGAAAATTCCTTAACATAATAAATGGCATCTATACAAAAGCAACAGCCAACATCATTGCCAATGGAGAGAGGCTGAAAGCATCCCCCCTGAGAACAAGACGAGTATGCCCTTTATCACCACTCCTATTTAACATTGTGATATAAGTCCTAGCTAGAGCAATAAGGCAAGAAAAAAAGATAATAATAAAGAGTATCCAAACTGGAAAAGAAGAATTAAACCTATCCCTATTTGCAGATGATATGATACTATACATAGAGAACCCCAAAGATTCCTCAAGAAAACTACTGAAACTAATAGAAAGATTCAGCAGAGTAGTAGGATACAAGATCAACATACAAAAATCAGATTCCTATACAACAATAAAGAGAACTACGAAAAAGAAATCAAGAAAATACTAACATTTATAATCATCTCCCCCCAAAAAATTTTTTTTAGAAATAAATCTGACCAGGGATTTAAAAGATCTATACAAAGAAAGCTACAAAACACTACTGCAAGGAACCATGAGACCTACATAAATGGAAAAACATATCATGATTATGGATAGGAAGACTCAACATTTTGAAAATGTCAATTCTACCCAAAGCAATCTACAGATATAATCAATCTCAATCCAAACACCAACAGCATTCTTTAATAAAGTGGAAAATGCAATAATTAACTTTATGTGGAAAGGAAAGAGGCTCCAGATAAGTAAAGCATTATTGAAGTAGGTAGTAGGTAAGTGTTAACTTTGGTGAAGTAAAAGACAGTGCACAATTTAGGAGAAATCAACACAACATGACAAAAGTAAAGTCATAGAAGCTTTATAGACACATCCAAACACCCTGAAGGAGTGAATTACTGGGGCTGAGGGCTGTAGACCATGGCTGTAGGGGTCATCTAGGTCAATTGGCAAAACAAAGGTCATAAAGATAATGTTCAACATCCCACTTTGGTGTCTTAAAAGGTTGCAAGTGGTCATCTAAGGTACATCTACTGGTCCCATCCCATTCAGAGCAAAGAAGAATGAAGGAAACCAAAGGTACAAGGGAAATAATAGGCCAAAGGGCTAATGGACCACAAGTACCACAGCCTCCACTAACCGGATCCCACAAGAACTATATGGTACCCAACTACCAACATCAAATGCTCTGGCAGGGATTGCAATAGAGAGTCCCAGACAGAGTGGGAGAAAAATGTAGAATAAAATTCAAATTCACACACACACAAAAAAAAGACCAGACTTGCCAGTCTGACAGAAACTGGAAGAACCCTTTAGATTATGGCCCCTGGATACTCTTTTAACTCAGAACTGAAGCCACTTCCCAAGTTCACCCCTCAGCCAAGTGTTAGACAGGTCTATAAGACAAACTGAGCCCTGGTGGCATAGTGGTTAAGAGCTTGGCCACTAACCAAAAGGGCAGCAGTTGGAATCCAACAGCCACTCCTTGGAAACCCTATGGGGCCGTTCTACTCTGTTCTATGGGGTCGCTAGGAGTCAGAATTGACTCGACGTCAATGGGTTTTGGTTTTGGATGAGACAAACAATAACACAGGTAAGGAATGTGCTTCTTAGTTCAATCATGTATATGAGACCAAAAGGGCAACACCTGCCCAAAAGCAATGATGAGAAGACAGGAAGAGATAAGAAAAATGGATGAATGGAAAAGGTGAATTGGGGTGTAGAAGAGGAGAGTGTTGACACATCACAAGGATTGCAGCCAATGTCACAAAACAATTTGTATATAAATTATTGAATGAGAAACTAATTTGCACTGTAAAGTTTCACCTAAAGCACAACACAAATAGAAAAGAAAAAAATAAATATACCTAAGAATGTCACAAAAGCCAGAAAAATAATATTTTAATAACTAATCATCTGATGTACCTCTATAATAGTTTCCTTAAATTTTTGACCACATATTCTTTGATTACCACTTCATAAGAAAACAATTTTTAGTATTTTCAATTAAGAGATTAGAGAGACAATTCACTATTTAACAAATCTGATTAAACTCTAAAAAAAAAAACTGATTCATTCAAATGTTTCTGCATCCCTACTCCTCAATGGCAGTATCATGTACATTTTGTTGTTGTATTGTTTTCAAATTTTGAAAAAACATATATCAAGTTTATTTAATATATGAGCTATCAGATTTCAAGCATTATAAGTTTGCTTGTGCAGTGACTAAAATACTCTTTGAACTGATGACCTCATTAGTCAGCCTGTCACCAAAGTCCTCAGCATCACCCAAGCCAAGGGCAAATATGACAAGGGAAGAGTTCCGGTGGAAAGAGACAGAGGTTTTAATTCATTGTAATTAAAATATTACAAATTTTACAAAAACCTACATTACTAGGGCCTCTTCTAGGGCTTTGGAAGAGGCCTGTGCAGGTTATGGGCCATGAAGCTTAAACCTCCATGGATTCTGAGCAAATCCACTTCTCCCAGTAATAAGACAAGCATTATCAATACTTGCTTTCCATGATTTTTCTGCAAATAACATTAACCAAATGGGTCCTTTAGAAAGAACTTATTTATACAACACTTACTTTGAAAAAAAAACAGTACATTTAGAAGATACCTAAAATTGGAAATGTTACCTATACTAAACAAGCGAAGAAACTTAAAAAAAATGTTTTCTATTTCCATTACCTCTTCTAGAGAAAATGTCAGAAGCTGGCTCTTTACCCAAAGATTTCCCTGTTTTTACCATTTTCCTCTATCACCTTAGCTACAACTTACTGGTATAAGAGGTACAGGTAAGTCCAAAACACCACCTATGGAATGACTAGAGGCCTTGAGTGGCATGAGAAGGTATCATTCAAACTAACCTTGTTGTTGTTGTTGTTAGGTGCTGTGTAGTAGGTTCCAACTCATAGCAACCGTGTGTACAACAGAACAAAACACTGCCCTGTCCTGGGCCATCCTCATGATCATTGTTATTCTTGATTCCATTGTTGCAGCTACTGTGTCAATCCATCTTGTTGAGGGTCTTCCTCTTTTTCTCTGACCCTCTACTTTACCAAGCATGATGTCCTTCTCCAGGGACTGGTCCCTTCTGATAACACGTCCAAAGTATGTGAGATGTAGTCTTGCCATCCTCTTTTATAAGGAACATTCTGGCTGTATTTCCTCCAAGATAGATTTGTTTGTTCTTTTGGCAGTCCATGATATATTCAACGTTCTTCACCAACACTGTAACTCAAAGGCTTCAATTCTTCTTTGGTCTTCCTTATTCATCATCCAGCTTTCACATGCATATAAGGTGACTGAAAACACCATGGCTTGGGTCAGGCACACCTTAGTCCTTAAAGTGACATCTTTGTTTTTTAACACTTTAAAAAGGTCATTTGCAGCAGATTTGCCCAATGCAATGCGTCTTTTGATTTCTCGATTGCTGCTTCCGTGGGTGTTGATTGTGGATCCAAGTAAAATGGAATCCTTGACAACCTGAAATTCTCTCTTGAGAGGCATAATTTAAGGCTTAACCCTTTCAAGACTTGTGGAACATATAGTATCCCAGCCGATTTTTATGCCTCTGGAATTCTTTGGGAAGAAGGTAGCCTGATTTGGATGCATTTAATCTCAAGATGGGAACCTTTTGAAATGCATCAAACTGGAGAACCCTGAGTTGTAGCTTCATTTTTGTATAGATTGAGCATTGTCTTAGGTGATTGCCTCCTGGATGTGTCGATTTTCTAAATTGTAGGCAGGTTTGCCTTTATTTCTGTGAGATAAGCCTCCTCACTGATTCCCAGTTACTATGTTCTTGTGAGAATGTACTTACCTCGAGCATAAGCTATTCCCAGTCTTCATTCATTCAGTCATAGTGGCCATTTTCTCATTGTTTCCAGGTGTTACTGGCTCCCTGTTTTTCTAGCTTCTGAACACTAAATATTGCCATTGCAGTGGTACTTTTCAAGAGAATCAAACTCCTATAAGTTATTCTTACCCAGCATTCCATCTTAGGGCACAGCCATTGCTTCCACGTGTAGCAGGTGGAATGCACCACTGTGAGCAGTTATACAGTATTCCAGGGCAGCTGTTTCTGCTTCTCAGCTGTTTGTACTGCGCTGGTATAATGAAGAATACATAGTAGTGGTAATTTTCCTGAGATTCAAATTCCTTTTGTTTTATTTATTTAGCCTGTCAGTACTGTCTTTTCAGTAATGAAGTATACATTGTACAGGTAATTTTCCTGAGATTAAAAAAAAAAAAAAAACCTTGGCTTTATTTATTTGGGCTGTAAGTTCTGCTTTTGTTGTAAGGAAGAATGCATTGTACCACGTTTTGAAAAGGTTCATGAAAAATAATAAAAAGGCTAAGAAGGAGACTAGAATAAAATGTGTGTGCAGTCATTCCCAGGTGCCCTCATGATTTACCTCATGTTTCACAAATTTTCAATAAATAAAATTTTAAAAATTAAGAAAGAAAAGATTTAACATTGACTCATATCAGCAGGATTTATGACATCCAGGGTCTGCTGGGACACATGGATCCCAGGTAGTATATAACAAAATCCACAAATTATAAAAAATAATTCTGAATTGGTCCTTTAATCAGCATGCCTTCTATTAGTGAAAACATATGTTACCCACAAAAAATTCAAAGGAGAAAATAATTCAGTCTTGAAAGCAAGAGACCCACATTGTAATGGAGAAGCTAAGAAACTCACAATGTGTTAAGCAGAAGCAGCCCTGAATATAAATAAATATTTATTTATAAGTAAATAAGTAGAGAGGAGATCAAAAAATGAACAGTAACAACAATAAGTAGAAGGAAAAAATCATGAAAAAAAGTACAGAAATAGACACACAGAGTACTTGATTCAAGAGGATGGTAGACCACAGTAATGGCTACAGGGCCACCAGAGTTGTTGTATAAGTGACATTGCTGTGTAAGTGGCATTCCTGGAAGGAAGGAAAGAAAGAAAGAAGGGGAAAGGAAGGAAGGAAAGAAGGGAGGGAGGGAGAAAGGAAGGAAAGAAAGAAGGAAGGAAGAAAGGGAGGGAGGGAGGAAGAAAAGAAACAAAAATAAGGAGTGTGAAAAGTCAAGGAAGAACCCTGTGGGGATGGGTTGGATTTGGAAGTTGTAGGGTAATGCTGTTCAGCTATATGCATCCCCTCCCTAATGAAGTCACCTTTGCTCTTCCCCGAAGCATCCTGGGGATGAATTTGGGAGGGACTTGGGCTAAGGTACAAGGCTGGGAGTGGCATGACTGGGCCAGCAGCCAAGGCCAAGGAATGCCTTAGCAACAAGAAGGAAAACATCTGGGTCTGGACATGAAGTCCCTGGGAACACTGACTGACCAAGGACGTTGGAGAAAAATAATGAGCCTTGGTCCCAGCTGGAATGGTATATAAGCTTGGGTCCCTTGCTAGGTGGTTGTGAAAAATGCTCCAGTCGCCCTGCCACTGGAGAGCAGCTGCTTGCCCGTGTCAGTAAGTTTCCCTGAACGTATAAATCTGGAAAGGGCTATGTGTCAGTTCTTCGGATTATCTGCCAGGACACACAGCAAGGGTCTTTCCTTGCTGGGGCTGTCCGTCCCCTGACAGAGGTATTGGTGTAACTTTATTACTTCTACGATATGATGATTCACATCTGTATTTGTATGCTTATGTGCACATATATGTGTACATTCCTATCCACTAAGAAGCAAAGACATTCCAACAACAACAAATGCACCAAATACCTAGATCTAGGTCTCTAATACCATGTCCCACTAAAAGAAACCAGAGTTCTTCAAAGAAATGTTGATTTCATAACTGGAATAGGGTAAGCCCAAACGGGCAGAAAATGTCTTCCAATGAAATAAAGTAAAAGCCAAACCAAAGCCATTGCCCTCTTGTCAATTCTGACTGATAAAGACCCTACAGGACAGTGTAGAACTGCTCCATAGGGTTTCCAAGGAGCATCCAGTGGATTCAAACTGCCAACCTTTTGATTAGCAGCCTATCTCTTAACCACTGCGCCACCAGGGCTCCAATGAAATAAAGTAAGGAAGCACCAAAAAAAAAAAAAGATGAGGAAATATAACAAGGATACACGAGGCAGCCTGAAAGGGCAATCATTGGCCAAATCTGGGACAATTTGAACACTAAAATAATTAAGTAGAGCAATGAATTATAAACCATTAAAAAAGGAGTTATGATTCTATACTAATATGGAATAGACAAATAGATAAAGGGAGGAGAGAAATTTTTAGCTTACAGTAAAATGTGAAAGGGCAGCCAGTAAATATGAAGGGAATGCAGGAGTTGGAAAATCACCATTTCACAACCCTTATGGTAGGTAAATAGTCAGGAATCCCTAGATGGTGCAAACAGTTAAGTGCCTAACTACTAGCCAAAAAGAGGTTTGAACTCACCCAGAGGTGTCTAGGGAGAAAGGCCTGGAGATCTGCTTCCAAAAGGTCACAGCCTTGAAAACCCTTTGGGGCACTTCTACTCAGCAAACATGGGATTGCCGTGAGTCAGGACTGACTCCATGGGAGCTAACAACAACGATGGTAATACTCAGGCAAGAATCATCAATGAATGCAATATCTGGCACTTTTTTTTTTTTTTTTAATGAGGAGTAGGATATGTGTATTGTCTTGACATGATTTCCCACAGAGTTCTTATTAGTTGCAAGGGGGGAAAAAAAATAATTATACAGTGGAAAAATCAGGCAATACCTTGACTGATGTCAACATTAATATCACCAATGAGGGACATCCTGTACCTCCAAATGTGATGTCATAAAAGGACACAAAATCCCCTATACAGTATTTAGTCAAGAATGCATAATCTCTGATGTTTCATGAGGAAACATCAGACAAACACAAACTGAGAAATGTTATATTAAAAAAAAAAGGTGCAAGTGGCTGTATTCCTTAAATGATGCCAATGTCATAAGAGATAAAGAAAGGCTATGGGCATGCTCCCAATTAAAGAAAGCTAAACAGGTATCACAGCTAAATGCATTATCTGCCTCTAGAATGGATACTGTACTGGAGGATAGGAAAAAAATGTCATAAAGGATATTACTAGATCCACTTACAAAGTTGGAATATGCATGGCACGTTAGATAAAAATATTGGATCAATATAAATTTATGAAGTTGATATTACAGTATGGTTATAACAGATTGTCCTATTCTTCTTAGAAAATCCTAAAGTGTTTAGGGGTCTAGTGACATGATGCTGTAATTTAGCCTTAAACCATTCCGGAAAAAAATTATTTATACAAAAAGAGATAGTAATCACAAATGATAAAGAAAATGGAGTAAAATATTAAAAAAAATTAAGGATAGGTAAATCTTGTTAAAGAATGTATGGTTGTTCATTGCACTAATTTTATTTTTGCAACTTTTTGTAACTTTACAATTATTTCCAAGTAATTTTTTTTAAATAAATATAATAAGCAAGGGGAGAACCCAGGAGGTCTTTACCCCCTTCTAGCAGTGGAGTAATACCATGGCTATATCAGAGCCTAGCAACCTCAGGTCAACTAGGTAGCAGAGAGAGGGTAAGAGTGAATTAGCTAGTGCAGCCCCAGTCCAAGGCCTTGGCAAGTATCTTGATTTGCCTGAGGAAATATGAAATCCAAAGTTGGATTTGTTTAATGGATCCAAAACCAATACTCTCATATCTCCTATAAGATGATGGTGATATTGGAAAAGTACAAATTCAAATGCAGTTGTCTGGTTTTCAACAATCACAGGACCTGACTGTCTGGACTGCCCTTCCACTTCCCAGCTGTACAGCTGTCTCTAAGACCTAGAAAATAGCCTGCTTCATACTCTCTCTGCAATTTGGAAGGTCTATTCAGTTGCATGCACCAAGATAAGGAGCTGAGATCAGGAAGGACATGGACATACACCATTTACACACAAACACACACGTACATACAAACTTGAGTCTACAGTGATGAATGAACTGAATTTTCCCCGTTTCCTTTAGGATGCCAGAAACATGTATTCGAAGAAATTCAAAAAAAGGCCATAGTGTGCAAAGTTAATGAGCAAGGGCTTTTGAAATCAGATGAAATTTGGTTTAAGCTCCAGTTCTGCTATTTACTAGCTGTTGAGGCTGCAGGAAAGCTGCCACATCTGTAAGGATGGTAACAGCGACACCTCCTTCGTAGGATTATTATGAGGATCAAATGACATCTTACATGTAAAGCCCATGGCAAGGACAGACAAGAACAGCTAATGTTACCTCTTATTAATGAGTTTAAAGTGTGTCCATAAAAAAAACCAAACCCAGTGCTGTCGAGTTGATTCTGACTCATAGCAACCCTACAGGACAGAGTAAACTGCCCTGCAGAGGTTCCAAGGAGTGCCTGGCAGATTTGAACTGCCGACCCTTGGGTTAGCAGCCATAGCACTTAACCACTATGCTACCAGGGTTTCCTTTAAAGTGTGTAAATAAGTTTAATTCTATACTGGGGACCACCAGACCCTATTAAAAGAAATATTCTGCCACTTTTAGGGAACATGATATTTTTTATCCATTCATATAACACAAGTTATTTAGTGACTATCTACTATGTAATAGGATACAAAGATGATTAAAACACAGTTCTTTTTCTTAAGTATATATAGTCTAATAAGGAGACAGAGACATATATGTAATTAATTACAATACTTCAGATTACTATCATAAGGATATCATAAATTAAATTTTAAGTTATCTTGAAAGAAAAGTCAATCCTTTTTAAGAGTTTAGGAAAGCTTTGTCATTGAGTAAAAACACAGAGAGTCTGTTAAAATAAAAGTAAAGAGATTTATTGAAAGTTCAAACCCAGTTTCAACTGGGAAACATTCAGGCTCAAAAGATGAAGCCAATGCTTCAAAAAGTTTACTCAGTTACAGGAGTTTATAACGGTAAAAACCTCAAGTAAAGAGGTATAGCTACAATGGTTTTGATTGGTTCAAATATACAGGGTTGGTCAGAACAAGGTTGTGGAAAAGTACAAGGTATGGTAAGGGGGTTAGAAAAAACATTCTTCAAGGTAGAGGGATATCTCCTGAGAATAGGCTTACCCTCTAAAGTCACATGCTTAATATCTATGCAAGTCATAATGATCATTATTGCAATCTTGACCTAGTCACCAACCTTTCTGAGAACTGCAAAGCAGAGGTAATTTCTGAAAAATAGTCAAGCTGTCAAGATGAAGTTAAACCTACACTTTAGCCAGAAGCTTCAGCCCAGCCAAATGCCTTGAATTTTAGAATGTTCTTCATCAGTTTCTTAGTGAAAATGACATGTGTGTAGAGTTTTGAAGAATACAATGAGAAGAAAAAAAAAAAAGAAGTGAAAGCATTCCGAAAAGAGGGAACTAAGATGAAGTATAGATATAGTGTGATCATTAAGTAAGCTTTTTTTCTTCCAGTGAGTCATCACTAAATCATTCAGAAGGTTAGGAGAATATCTCCCAATTCCAACTGCCTCAGTGGAATCACATTTTTTCTTTTTCTTGAAACCAGATTTTTTCCCTACAAATCTAAAATTTCAAATAGAAGTTAACAGAGTCCTGACTTTAACCCTGCAGTAGCAGGAAGTTCTAAAAACTTCAGACCAAAAGAAACTTGTTCACTGCGTTTTACAAATGTAGGATGGAAATTCATAATTTCTTTACTAAGCAATTTACTTTTAGATAAACTTGAACCTAGTTCTTAAAATCTAATATAGTAGCTGTTGAAAGGAATAACAAATATTGTACTTTAATTTTTATGTATACTGTCTTATACAGCGTAAGTTTTATATACTATAATTTCAGTCTCCAAAGACTTACTTGGTTCTCACTCTAGAATATACATCCTACTTGCTACATAAAATAATTGGATTTTACTCTTAAAATGTAACTTTGGAGTAAACCTCATGTCCCTAAAGATGTTTTCTATTTTGTACCAATCAATTCATGAACTGTCTTATTTCTCTTAAAACTCATTTTATAGTGAAAGTGTGTTATACTGAACCAGAAGTTTCTCTAGCGTAACTCTCATTTTTCTTACTGGTAGTGTGACATGAATGTAGATTGTCAGGCTACCTGTATGAGATATAGTGCATGATACATACTCTAGGTTTCCATTGCTGCGTAACAAACCAGTCCCAAAACTAAATGATTAAAAACAATTTATTTTCTGCAGTTCTGGGGCTGCTAGGCTCAGCTGAGAAGTTCTTACTTAACATTCTTTATATAGTTATAGGCAAATCGTGTGTGTGACTGGAGTTACCTGAAGGCTTCTTCATTCACATGTCTGGTGCCTGGGCTGGGATAGATGGAACAGCTAGGGGCTAGCTGGGTCTTTCACTCTGAGTCTCTCTCTCTCTCTCCGCATGTATGTTTCCATATGGCTAGCTTCGGCTTCTTCAACTCTGGCAGTCTCGGGGTAGCTGGACTTGTTACACAGCAGCTGGCTTCTCCCAAGCAAGCATTCCAAGTTGCCTGAATAGGATCTGCAAAGCTTTGATAAGTTAGTCTCAGAACGTCACTCTTGTGCATTATATTGGTCAAGCAGTTTACTAAGATCAAAAGGAGGGAAGGTGTCATATTAACAAAAACATTTTTAGAGACTATTTTTGGAATAATTAGGATGTGAAACACTAGGATGTGCTCTATGGCTGATAACTTGCCATTAATACAGAGGTCAGTAATCATGCTAGGAAGAAAGTGATCTAACCTACCTTGGATCCTATTTGAATTTACTCCTAACTCACAAGAAACATCAAAAAGCTGCAAAGTGCATTTCTGAAAGCATCCTGCACTCCCCGAAGTACACCTGCTGCTACAACAGCATCAAATGGAACCCATTCTGTTTCCAGGCTTTGGATGTTCTGATTTGTTCAGCACACTTCAATTCAACCTGTGAAAGCTAGAGAATTATCACAGATGCGTGCTTTGAGAAAAAGATGTTAATTAAGCTAATAAAAATATTTTAAATGGCACAGCAAAATTCCCAAATCCCCAGATTAGTGATAAGACACTACCAGATAGTGCGGAGGCTGGTTTCCCTGAAAAAGTAGCTGTGTTACCACTACGTGTCTGTTCCAGTCATTTGTTGCTTCACAGCAATCTACCTCAGACTTAAAAATGTTAAAATAATCCATTTTATTATATCTCACAAATCTATAAATCATCACCTTGGGCAGGCTCAGCTGGGCAACTCTGCTTTACACAATATTGACCGGGATCACTTAGTGATATTCAGCTGGCGGGTGGGCTAGGCTGGGATTGAGGGTCCAAGATGGCTTTACTCACATGCCTGGCACCCTAGGCCCCACTCCTCATCCACTGAGTCTTAGGGTCTAATCTCCAGCAAAGCAGTCAAATGTCCTACATGAAGGCTCAGGGGTCCAAGAGCAAATGTTTCAAAAGACAGGAAAGGCAGTTGCCAGTCTGATAAGTCAAGGCCTGGAAATGGGCACAGTGCCACTTCTGTCATATTCTCTCATTGAAAATAGTCACAGAGAGTCTATCCAGATTCATGGGGAAGGAACATAAAAAGTTTTCCAATTATGGTTTAATAAATACAGGCACTGAATAGGACTTTTAAATAATTGACTATTATATATATTATACATATAACTGCTGTGGAGTCGACTCTGACTCATGCCAGAGTAGAACTGCACTTCATCGGGTTTTCAATAGCTGATTTTTTGGAAATGGATCATCAGGTCTTTCTTCCAAGTTTCCTCTGGGTAGGCTCTAGCTGACAACCTTTCAGTTAGCAGCCAAACACATTAACAGTTTGCACCCCCCAGGGAGCAAATGTTATATATGCCCCATACGTTGTGTGGGGGGCACTGGATATAATGTATTAGATGTGTCTCCACTCAATCAGAAGGTACATGTAGAAATTAAAAAAAAACACAACTCATTGATAGCAAGTCAATTCCAACTCATAGTATCACCTAGAAATAAAACTTACTAAACCTTAAGTCTTTTTTTTTTTTTTTTGGCATGGATTTTCTTTTTCACAAAGAAAAATTAAAATATACATTATATATTTAGCGTTTAAAACAAGGTTTAGGTATTTTTTGACTTTGTTCACTACTGCTCTATAAATGAGCCATCTGAGGCAATGTGCATCCTCCCACAGATGAATTAAACAGGTTAGCAGGAGCTTTCACAGTACCTATTATCACATTTCCAGTGTTTATCACTGATTTTTCCTCTCCATGCTCTCTAGTAAAAGACCACCAGGAACACATCAATAATTTAACAAATTGAGTTTATTACTAGTAGCAGAAAGTGTTGTTGTAGTAAGGAAAAGCAGATAACGTGAAAAACCTTGGGGCATATAAATGAGAGAGGGTTAAACGGGAGGTGGGCCAAGATGGCTGACTAGGTAGAAGCTACCTCGGATCCCTCTTGCAACAAAGACTTGGAAAAACAAGTGAATCGATCACATACATGACAATCTACGAACCCTGACCATCAAACACAGATCTAAAGAGTTGACCTGAGTGACAGAGACTGAGAACAAGCAACCACAGGGAAGCAACGACTGTTTTCAGAGCCTGTAGCCAGCGTCCCAGTCAGAAAACCTTGGCGCCAGGCTTTGGACTGGGCACAGGGGAGCTGAGCACAGCATCCTAAGAGGGTGCAAACACGAGAAGCAGCCCTAGCCCCCAGAAGTGACCTCGGGGGAAGCCCAGCCAGTGCACGCAGGCAGTGCAGCAAAACGGATGATAGGACGAGAAGTCACCAGGACTGGTTTTGGAGCTTGGAGTGCGGCATCCCAGCCAGGGAACTTTGGCGCTAGGCTTTGGACTGGGAGCGGAGGAACTGACCACGACTTCTGAGACAGCACAAGCACAGGACGCGGGCCTGACCCTTGGGGGCAGTCTCGACCCAGCCAACACACACAGGCTACACACCCCTCGGGAACCTCAGATAAAACAGTCATCACCCAGCAAGATAAGTAATTTTTTCTTTTTTTGTCTATATTCCGGGGTGCTACTCTCTGCTATCTATCTGATCCCTCCCCTCCCCTTCACAGGTGGCTTCATTAACATTGGAATTTCCTGAGCCAGAGAGTGAAGTGCTCTGCGGTTTTGTTTTGTTTTTTTTTTGTGTGTGTGTGTTTTTCAAACCAATTCTCCTGGCCTGAGAGAAGCAGCTAAAAAAACTCAGGGACCAAAAATCCTTCCCTGATTTCCTGAAATTGGACTAAAAATACAGAACCAGCTCCAGCCAAGCATTTGAGATCCACAGTCTTGGGCTTTCATCCCTACAGGGAACAAGGTGGCTATTATAATGCAAAGGCAATTCTGATAGGTATCTGACTGTAATTGTTTTAGCGGATTACTGGAAAGACAAGTTTCCCAGGTCTGATATCTCTGCGTATTCAACAGAGCCCTCACTGACCCACAACAGGGAACTGAGGACTGAAGCTCCACCCAAACCACCTAGCCTCATGACTTAGGGGTCTGAGGATGGTGACACCTTTCAATCTGTAGAGGTACATGCATTGGGTGCCTAAGGTACAGCTGCAGAGCCCACCCACCAAAGTGCTTTAGGAAGAGAGACACACCTACCTCACTGGCACTTGGGGGAAGCCTGTCAGCATCCTGCCCCCCTGGAGTGTGACCCCCTGCTGCTACTAGAATCTGGTGCACACAACTATCACCACTACTCATCTAGGTGGATATGTGACAGTCTCACCACACACTTGGTGACCCAAAATCAGATTCTACTCAAGAATAGTGAATGGACTCTTAGGCTTATATATCTGGTAATAGCCCAAACCAGCTGGTAATAGGACATAAGTGATTCAAGGGCTACAAAAATCAAGACAGAGCAATCTAGTAGCCCATCTACATATATTGAAAGAAAACAAAACAAGATAACACTCAGTGAGCAAATATAAACTAAATCATTACAATATCTTATAGATGGATCAGAGACAGCAGTCGATATCAAACCACATAAAGAAGCAGACCATGATTGCTTCTACAACTCCCAAAATTAAAGAATCAAAATCTTTCCCAAATGGAGATGCAATCCTGGAATTGCCAGATGCAGAATATAAAAAACAAATATACAAAATGCTTCAGGACATCAGGGATGATCTCAGAAATGAAATAAGGCAATCTACAGAAAAAGCCAAGGAACATACTGATAAAGCAGTTGAAGAAATCAAAAAGATTATTCAAGAACATAGAGGAAAAATTAATAAGCTGCAAGAATCCATAGAGAGATGGCATTCAGAAGTCCAAAATACTAACAGTAAAATTACAGAATTAGATAACTCAATAGGAAGTCAGAGGAGCAGAATCGAGCAAATGGAATGCAGAGAGGGGGAGGTGGAGGATAAGGCAATTGACAACAATATAGTTGAAAAAAATCAGATAAAATAATTTAAAAAAAAAATGAAGAAACCCTAAGAATCATGTGGGACTCTATCGAGAAGAATAACTTGCATGTGATTGGAGTTCCAGAACAGGGAGGGATAACAGAAAATACAGAGAGAATAGATGAATATCTGTTGCCAGAAAACTTCCCTGACATCATGAAAGGCGAAAGGATATCTATCCAAGATGCTCACCGAACCCAATATAAGATTGATCCAAAAAGAAAATCACCAAGACATATTTTCATCAAACCTGCCAAACCAAAGATAAAGAGAAAATTTTAAAAACAGCCAGGGATAAAAGAAAGGTCTCCTACAAAGGAGAATCAATAAGAATAAGTTCAGACTACTCAGCAGAAACCATGCAGTCAAGAAGGCAATGGGATGACATATATAGAGCACTGAAGGAGAAAAACTGCCTGCCAATGATCATATATCCAGCAAAACTCTCTCTCAAATATGAAGGTGAAACTAAAACATTTACAGATAAACACAAGCTTAGAAAATTTGCGAAAACCAAACCAAAGCTACAAGAAATACTAAAGGAAACTGGTCAGAAAATCAATAATATCAGATACCAGCACAACACGAGGTCACACAACAGAACATCCTGATATCAACTCAAATAGGGAAATCACAAAAACAAATTAAGATTAATTTTAAAAAGAAAAAAATGCTCAAAACAGGGAATCATTGAAGTCAATATGTAAAAGATCTCAATAATCAAAAAGGGGGACTAAAAACAGGAGGCATAGAACTGCCATATGGAGAGGGACACAAGGCGATATAGGACAATACAAGATAGGTTTTTACTTAGAAAAATAGGGGTAAATATTAAGGTAACCACAAAGAGGTATAACAACTCCATAACTCAAAATAAAAACCAAGAAAAACGTAACAACTCAGCAAACAAAAATTCAACTACTATGAAAATGAGGAACACACAATTTACAAAGAAAAACATCTCAGCACAAAAAAGTAAGTGGAAAAATGAAATTGTCAACACACACAAAAAGGCATCAAAATGACAGCACTAAACACATACTTATCTACAATTACGCTGAATGTAAATGGACTAAATGCACCAATAAAGAGACAGAGAATCTCAGATTGGATAAAGAAACACGATCCGTCTATATGCTGCCTACAAGAGACACACCTTAGACTTAGAGACACAAACAAACTAAAACTCAAAGGATGAAAAAAAATATATCAAGCAAACAACAAGCACAAAGAAGCAGGAGTAGCAATATTAATTTCTGACAAAATAGAATTTAAAGCTAAATCCACCACAAAGGATAAAGGACACTACATAATGATTAAAGGGACAATTTACCAGGAAGATATAACCATATTAAATATTTATGCACCCAATGACAGGGCTGCAAGATACATAAAACAAACTTTAATGGAAGTGAAAAGTGAGATAGACACCTCCACGATTATAGTAGGAGACTTCAACACACCACTTTTGAAGAAGGATAGGACTTCCAGTAAGAAGCTCAATAGAGACACGGAAGACCTAGTTACTACAATCAACCAACTTGACCTCATAGACTTATACAGAACACTCCACCCAACTGCTGCAAAGTATACTTCTTTTTCTAGTGCACATGGAACATTCTCTAGAATAGACCACATATTAGGTCATAAAACAAACTTTTGCAGAATCCAAAACATCAAAATATTACAAAGTATCTTCTCAGACCACAAGGCCATAAAAGTGAAAATCAATAACAGAAAACTCATGGAAAAGAAATCAAATACTTGGAAACTGAGCAATACCCTGCTGAAAAAAGACTGGGTTATAAAAGGCATTAAGGAGGGAATAAAGAAATTCATAGAATGCAACAAGAATGAAAACACTTCGTATCAAAACCTCTGGGACACAGCAAAAGCAGTGCTCAGAGGTGAATTTATATCGATAAATGCACACATACATAAAGAAGAAAGAGCCAAAATCAGAGAACTGTCCCTACAACTTGAACGAATAGAAAGCAAGCAACAAAAGAATCCATCAGGCACCAGAAGAAAACAAATAATAAAAATTAGAGCTGAACTAAATGAATTAGAGAACAGGAAAACAATTGAAAGAATTAACAAAGCCAAAAGCTTGTTCTTTGAAAAAATTAACAAAATTGATAAACCATTGGCCAAACTGACTAAAGAAATACAGGAAAGGAAACCAATAACCCGAATAAGAAACGAGATGGGCCATATCACAACAGACCAACTGAAATTAAAAGAATCATATCAGATTATTATGAAAAATTGTACTCTAACAAATTTGCAAACCTAGAAGAAATGGATGAATTCCTGGCAAAACACTACCTACATGAACTAACACAATCAGAAGTAGAACAACTAAACAGACCCATAACAATAAAAGAGGTTGAAACAGTAATCAAAAAACTCCCAACAAAAAAAAGCCCTGGCCCGGACGGCTTTACTGCAGAGTTCTACCAAACTTTCAGAGAAGAGTTAACACCACTACTACTAAAGCTATTTGAAAGCATAGAAAATGATGGAATACTACCTAACTCATTCTATGAAGCCACCATATCCCTGATACCAAAACCAGGTAAAGACACCACAAAAAAAGAAAATTACAGACCTTTATCCCTCATGAACATAGATGCAAAAATCCTCAACAAAATTCTAGCCAATAGAATTCAACAACATATCAAAAAAATAATCCGCCAGAACCAAGTGGGATTTATACCAGGTATGCAAGGCTGGTTTAATATTAGAAAAACCATTAATGTAATCCACCATATAAACAAAACAAAAGACAAAAACCACATGATCTTATCAATTGATGCAGAAAAGGCATTTGACAAAGTCCAACACCCATTTATGATAAAAACTCTCACCAAAATAGGAATTGAAGGAAAATTCCTCAACATAATAAAGGGCATCTATACAAAGCCAACAGCCAACAACACTCTAAATGGAGAGAGCCTGAAAGCATTTCCCTTGAGAACGGGAACCAGACAAGGATGCCCTTTATCACCGCTCTTATTCAGCATTGTGCTAGAGGTCCTAGCCAGAGCAATTAGGGTAGGCAAAGAAATAAAGGGCATCCGGATTGGCAAGGCGGAAGTAAAATTATCTCTATTTGCAGATGACATGATCTTATACACAGAAAACCCTAAGGAATCCTCCAGAAAACTACTGAAACTAATAGAAGAGTTTGGCAGAGTCTCAGGTTATAAGATAAACATACAAAAATCACTTGGATTCCTCTACATTCAACAAAAAGAACATCGAAGAGGAATTCACCAAATCAATACCATTCACAGTACCCCCAAGATGATAAAATACTTAGGAATGAATCTTACCAAGGATGTAAAAGACCTATACAAAGAAAACTACAAAGTACTAGTGCAAGAAACTAAAAAGAACATACATAAGTGGAAAAGCATACCTTGCTAATGGATAGGAAGACTTAACATAGTAAAAATGTCTGTTCTACCAAAAGCCATCTATACATATAATGCAGTTCCGATCCAAATTCCAATGACATTTTGTAATGTGATGGAGAAACAAATCACCAACTTCATATGGAAGGGAAAGAAGCCTCGGATAAGTAAAGCATTACTGAAAAACAAGAACAAAGTGGGAGTCCTCACTCTACCTGATTTTAGAACCTATTATACAGCCACAGTTGTCAAAACAGCCTGGTACTGGTACAACAACAGGCACATAGACCAATGGAACAGAATTGAGAACCCAGATATAAATCCATCCACATATGAACAGCTGATATTTGACAAAGGCCTAGTATCAGTTAATTGGGGAAAAGATAGTCTTTTTAACAAATGGTGCTGGCATAACTGGATATCCATTTGCAAAAAAATGAAACAGGACCCATACCTCACACCATGCACAAAAACTAACTCTAAGTGGATCAAAGACCTACACATAAAGACTAAAACGATAAAGATCATGGAAGGAAAAATAGGAACAACGTTAGGAGCCCTAATACAAGGCATAAACAGAATTCAAAACATTACCGGAAATGATAAAAGAGAAACCAGATAACTGGGAGCTCCTAAAAATCAAACACCTATGCTCATCGAAAGACTTCACCAAAAGAGTAAAAAGACCACCTACAGACTGGGAAAGAATTTTCAGCTATGACATCTCTGACCAGCGCCTGATCTCTAAAATCTACATGATTTTGCTAAAACTCAACCACAAAAAGACAAACAACCCAATTAAAAATTGGGAAAAGGATATGAACACGCACTTCACTAAAGAAGATATTCAGGCAGCTAACAGACACATGAGAAAATGCTCTCGATCATTAGCCATTAGAGAAAGGCAAATTAAAACTACAATGAGATTCCATCTCACTCCAACAAGGCTGGCATTAATCCAAAAAACACAAAATAATAAATGTTGGAGAGGCTGCGGAGAGATTGGAACTCTTATATACTGCTGGTGGGAATGTAAAATGGTACAACCACTTTGGAAATCGATCTGGCATTTCCTTAAAAAGCTAGAAATAGAACTACCATACAACCCAGAAATCCCACTCCTCGAAATATACCCTAGAGAAATAAGAGCCTTCACGCAAACAGATATATGCACACCCATGTTTATTGTAGCACTGTTTACAATAGCAAAAAGCCGGAAGCAACCAAGGTGTCCATCAACAGATGAATGGTTAAATATATTATGGTATATTCACACAATGGAATATTACATATCGATAAAGAACAGTGACGAATCTGTGAAACATTTCATAACATGGAGGAACCTGGAAGGCCTTATGCTGAGTGAAATTAGATGCAAAAGGACAAATATTGTATAAGACCACTCTTATAAGATCTTGAGAAATAGTATAAACTGAGAAGAACACATTCTTTTGTGGTTATGAGGGGGAGAGGGAGGGAGGGTGGGAGAGGGTTATTTACTGATTAGTTAGTAGATAAGAACTACTTAAGGTGAAGGGAAGGACAATACTCAATACTGGGAAGGTCAACTCAATTGGACTGGACCAAAAGCAAAGGAGTTTCCGGGATAAACTGAATGCTTTGAAGGTCAGCGGAGGAAGGGCAGGGGTTTGGGGTCTGTGGCTTATGAGGACTTCTAAGTCAATTGGGAAAATAATTCTCTTATGAAAACATTCTGCATCCCACTTTGAAATGTGGTGCCTGGGGTCTTAAATGCTAACAAGCGGCCATCTAAGATGCATCAATTGGTCTCCACCCACCTGGATCAAAGGTGAATGAAGAACACCAAGGTCACACAATAACTATGAGCCCAAGAGACAGAAAGGGCCACATGAACTAGAGACTTAGATCATCCTGAGACCAGAAGAACTAGATGGTGCCTGGCCACAACCGATAACTGCCCTGACAGGAAGCACAACAGAGAACCCCTGAGGGAGCAGGAGATCAGTGGGATGCAGAACCCAAATTCTCATAAAATAAGACCAGACTTAATGGTCTGACTGAGACTAGAGGAATCCTGGTGGTCATGGTCCCCAAACCTTCTGTTGGCCCAGGACAGGAACCATTCCCAAAGACAATTCATCAGACATGGGAGGGGCTGGACAATGGATAGGAGAGAGATGCTGATGAAGATTGAGCTACTTGTATCAGGTGGACACTTGAGACTAAGTTGGCATCTCCTGTCTGGAGGGGAGATGGGAGGGTAGAGAGGGTTAGAAACTGGCAAAACCGTCATGAAAGGAGAGACTGGAAGGAGGGAGCGGGCTGACTCATTAGGGGAAGAGTAAGTGGGAGTATGGAGTAAGGTATATATAAGCTTATATGTGACAGACTGACTTGATTTGTAAACTTTCACTTAAAGCACAATAAACAAACTATTTAAAAATAAAAAAAGAAAGGATTAAACCAAAAAAACCAAACCCCTTGACGACGAGTAGATCTGGACTCATAGCGACCATATAGAACAGGGTAAAATGGCCCCACAGAGTTTCCAAAGAGCACCTGGTGGACTGCAACTGCCAGCCTCTGGGCTAGCAGCCATAGCATTTAACCACCACGCCACCAGGGTTTCCAAGAAAGGGTTAGAAAGGAATTATAGGATTTGGGCTTATTCTTCGTGATTTTGGAAAGGGTTTAAGGAAATAGGCCATTGCTCTCTAGTGGATGCTGTTAAAAAGCACGAGTAATGCTATGATTAGGTATCTTAATAAAAAATCTTAACTAAAAGAAGGAAATACTAGAGCAAGGCTAAGGCTGTAATTGCTAAAGAAGCAGAAATCATCTTATTGTTCGTAATAGTAGCATGTTTGGAGCCCTGGTGGCATAGTGGTTTTAAGAGCTACAAGGAGCTAAGGCTGCTAACCGAAAGGTCTGCAGTTTCAATCCACCAGCTGCAACTTGGATAACCGAAAGGTCTGCAGTTCCAATCCACCAGCTGCAACTTGGAAACCCTGTGGGGCAGCTCTACTCTATCCTGTAGGGTCGCTTTGAGTCAGAATCGACTCAAAGGCAATTTTTTTTTTGTGGTGGGGGTAGTGTTTGGTCATTTTTTTTGTCTTGGACAGTGTTTGTTTTGTCTGTGTTTAGACATGATTATTGAGTGGCCTTGTTCTGTTCTTGACTCTTCGCAGTGACAGAATGGTCTTGTCTGATGTTGATGTGCTGTGCAATTGTTTATACTCCACATAAGAACACCAAGGCCTGGCCTAGGCTAACTCCAGATGTCAGGGGTTGCTTTTCTCTTCCACAATCTCAACCGTCCTTGAGTTTTCTCTCCCCGTCTCTCTTTCTGTTCTACTCAGTTCCCTAAAAACTCAGTTCCCTAAACCTTCATAAATCCTCCCTTTGGCACTTCAACACGGTTTTCTCTCTGACATCCTTTGTGCTGCATGTTGTTTGGTTACGTGTGTTTACGCTTTGTCTCCTCGGATAAGACCATTTTATACAACTCTCAGTGCTTGCTGCAGTAATGCAAATCATACTCACCTAGCATTAAAGCATTATTCACTGAAAAAAGAAAAAGGAAAGCTTTATTTTCCTGTTCAATAAACTAGAACACACGGGGTGGAGTTGCTTCTCTAGATTCAGTAAAATCATTTCTGGAAACAGGACGAGGAATCCTTGACCGGAGCTTAAGAACAGAGCTCTGTTAAGAAACAACGTAAACGCTTGTCAGCCTGTGTCCCGACGCTGGACTACACTTCCCACAATCCTTCGGGGCTACAAAGGCGCTGCGATGTTCTGAACTACATTTCCCACAATCCACTGAGCACAGCACTTTGTCTCGTTTCCCGAAGCTACTGCCCCTTTTCCCATCTTCCCTTTCGGTCCTTGCACACCCAGGGACAAGGTCGCGAAAGCCGGAGTGGTGCCGCCGTTTCTTCCGCCCTCAATCTTTGCTTTTTTCGGAGAGCCTCCAACAGCGCCATGTTGGGGCAGAGCATCCGAAGGTTTACCACCTCTGTGGTCCGAAGGAGCCACTATGAGGAGGGCCCAGGGAAGGTTAGTGTGTTAGGAACCCGGCTTGGTTGGGGGAGGGGGCACTTGCCTGCCACTCGCTGAATCCCAAGGCCGCCTATGGGTTTTAAAAAGGGAGATGGCAAGCGGGGAACTCTGGTTGAGATGCAGACTAGTAGTCCAGTTACCCAAAGACTAGGGAGAAAAGTGAGGACCCCGGCAGCCCACCATACTTGCTGAAAGGAATGAGCAGGTAGAGCCGAAGGCCTTACCTCCCATATCCACTAAGAAGGTCAGAAGGACCCGGGAGACCCGGCTTGCAGGTATTGCGGCCTAATGTCGAGGTGTGGAGGTCATCAGTCCGGGAGTGAAGGTCATTGGGAACTGATGAGAAAATGAGGGCCTGTCGTTGTGGATCCGGCCTTTTCTAACCAGTAGATTCGAAGTACTAATCTTCCTCAGTTCGGGTTTGGATTTAGCCCCTCGTACAGTTAACTTAAATCCGGTGATCAGCAGTAACTACCTTCAAGAGTTCTGTGAGGCCTGTTAGTGAAGGGCAGAGACAGGGTAAGGACTGAAACTTTCCTTGGCAGTGCATTTGTTACTACAGTGTGTCGTCTTTACTAGATGGGAAGTTTCCAACGGTAGTAAAGTAAAACAATGCATTTTGTTTTTAAAATGAGTACTTGGGATATTTTTTGTTTTGGTTTTCTAAAATAGAAGAGCAGACTTTATTTCTCACAATGTTACACCTAGTCCTCGAGATTGACTTTTTTTTAAAGTGAGTTTTTTTATATATATATACTTTATAGCACTGTGTGTCATGAAGGTCATAGGATCTGAAAGACAATAACGTTAAAAAGGGCCTCTGGTATATGGCATATATAACTGGCTTCTGTAATAAAACGTTTTTCTAGCATCTAGTGTGCTTAATTTTTTTATACATAAAATAGTCCTGTGACTTGAAGTTCTATTTTTGTTGCTTTTACTCTTTTCCATCAGAATTTGCCATTTTCAGTGGAAAACAAGTGGTGGTTACTTGTTAAGATGACTTTATTCTTGGGATCTGGATTTGCTGTACCTTTCCTTATAGTGAGACACCAACTACTTAAGAAATAAGGATGTTTAAGTTCATCCACGAAACAGGTAATTAACGGGTTTCTAATCATTCTAAAACAGTGTTTTCCCTTTGATTCCTTTTCAGAGTAATAACTCCATAAATATATTGTGTGGGGATGGGTCCTGAAATTGTTTAAGTGTGGCATTGGTGGAGATAGGTTGTTCATCCTAGAAACAAATTATTTCTTGGCCTGCTTTGTAATAAAAAACCAAAAACCAAACCCGTTGCCATCGAGTCTATTCCAACTCATAGTGACCCTATAGGACAGAGCAGAACCCCCTCATAGAGTTTCCAAGGAGCGCCTGACGGATTTGCACAGCTGACCTTTCAGTAAGCAGCTGTAGCGCTTAACTGCTACGCCACCAGGGTTTACTGATTTCTTTCTGTTTGTGAGGTGGATGATACTAGCCCTCTCTCTGAAACACAAAGATGTAAGTTGCTCAGGATCCCATAGCTAGTGATCGGTAGGATTCTAGTAGGCCGATCTATGTTAGTCTGTCTTAAGCGCTCAATTCCTTTTGTAAAGTAGTCATTATGCTTCTTTCCATTTTTTAAAACCCAGGATTACAATGAAGAATTAAGTTGTGAAAACCACCAGGAAATAAATGCTTCTTAAAAAAAGCAAGCCCATTGCCATTGAGTCGATTTCGACTCATGAAATGCTTCTAGTGCTCCTGAATTTGTATTAGTCCCAGATGCTGATGCAAATGTAAATCTGTACCTAATAACTTGACTATCTTGGCAAAAATCAAATTTTTAAAGATACCTTTCTGATTAAGGCAAGGGTTCTAAAATGAGAGTGTTTTTGCAGCCCAGTGGACATTTGGCAACAAGAGGGTTGCTACTGGCATCTAGTGAGTAGAGGCCAGGGATGCTACTAAATAATCTACAGTGCACAGGATAGCCCCCCTGAAGACAAAGAATTACCTGGTCCAAAATACCAATATTGCTGAGGTTGCTTTCGAATCAGCTCCAACTCATGGTCATCCCATGTGTATCAGAGTAGAGCCATGCTTCGAAGGCTTTTCAATGGCTGATTTTTTGTGGGGGGGAATAGATCTCTGGGCCTTCCTTTCAAGGCACCTCTGGGTGGAGATTGCTCTGGGTCATTCACATCCATCCCTTCATGGAACAAGATAGCTGCCTAAGCCAGTCTTCAACATACCAGCTTTCATTTCGCAGCCAAGTGCATTAACCATTAATACCACTTAGGGACTCCACACCCTGTATTAAGGTTATATATGTTAGTGTCTCATCAAAGGAATCTTACATGCTGGGAGGTTATCACATTCCATGTGCCAGAAATAAAAGATTTAATTATGATAAGTTTCTCCTCCAAGAATTACTATAGGAAGTCCTAGAAAATGATTGGAATAAATTCCAAAATATACATTGGGAAAGACTTTGTTGTAGTGTAGTAAGGAAATGATTTATCCAAAGGCATTAATAGGAAAAGATTTTGGTGCACATGATGAAGCAAATCAGTATGAATGAAGTCATGATACTGTAAACGCTTTCTGATGTACCACATAAACTGATGGCCAAACTTCATCAGACTGACTTCTATGAAATAAGTGGGATTTTTATTGAATTTCAATAAGGAGAACTTTTGCTTTTTTTTTCCTCCCCCTCAGGTAAGAAGAGGAGCATTCTAAGAAGTCCAACTTCTGAAAAATGGATCAAACTTTATTGAAGTTATAGAGCATACTGGTTATGTTTGTAAATAAACAGTACATGAGTGCTAATGCCTCTTATTCTGTGAAGTACAGTGTGCTAATTGAGCATGTATTTAATTTTTATTTTGATATTATTCCTGTATTGGTTTCTTGATCAAAATACGTATGTCATTTAGTTGTTTCCTGGGTCAGGACCTTGTTGATAACTTATGGTATAAAGGAGAAGTACAGACTTGGCTTTGGGTGTCCTGTAATTATATATACATAATCTTTGGTGAGATGCCCCCTGCATTATGTGCCATTGTTTTGTGATCGTGCAGTGATGGATCAGGTGTAGTTTTTCTGTGGAACATTTAAGGTTTTCTGCCTTTGGAAAAAGTAGAAGCAAAAGTGTTAAGGGTTCAACTGATTTTCAGTTCTGAGTTCAAATCTTTCCTGTGTCATTAAGTTGCAAATTTAACTGTCTCAGTGCTCTTGGATGAGATGAGGATAAAACCAAAAAAAAAATAGTACCTATATAAATCATTAAGCTCTTGACTAATAGGTTGGTGGTTTGAATACACCCAGAAGCACCTTGGAAGATAAGCCTGGCAATCTGTGTCCAAAAGGTTATCAAGCCCTTGAAAATCCTATGGAGCAGTTCTGGACACATGGAGTTTTCATAAGTTGGAATTGAATATAGCAACTGGTTTGGTTTTTTGGTTTATCTACCTTATAGGATTTTGAGATTCAGTAACTATAAAAGCATTTAATTTCAGTTTAATAATTTTTAAGCATTTTTTCAGCTTTAAAACGCATCAAGAATCAGAGAACTTACTGTGCAGCAGAGCTAGCTAAATCATTTTCTGATTTGTGAAGTTTGTCTTCCGAGGAAAGTACACTAAGGAGAGGGAAACCTCCCCTGCCTGTCCTGTACGAAGAGCAGGAGTTGCATTCCTGTGAGAAGGCTTAAGCTGGCTGGTTCTGAATACACATATATTGTGAGTAGTACAGGCCACACAATGGTTTACTTTCACGTAGGCATGTGATTCCTTCCAGTGTAATTTTTTTTTTCAAGAGAATCTGGACTTTTTAAGAATCTGGCTCAAGTTTTTAAAAACCAGTGCAGGAAAAGCTTAAAAAAATGTTAGTTTCTTTTATTTGTATATATGTAAATAATTTTTCCTACACTGGTTTTTAAATAATAGATCTAACTTTAGAGTACTTGTGAGGATTAAATATGAAAGTAAGTCTATATTTAGGCAAATTTCTCTGCATTTCTGGTGTAAATGCTTCATTGAGTTGAAACGTGAGATGGAGGGACTACAGTAGGCACTTTATAAATTACGTTGATTCTAATGCCATTCTGCAATAGTTAGAACGTGGAATGTCCAGTTACTTAGGGAGCTACAGTTCTAACCAGCACGTCCAAAAATGATGACAGTGATGGTGCTAAAATGCAGGTCTGATCATATAAGTTACCGTCTTCAGAGTGAAACTCTGCTCCTTAGCATGGCCCTTTGTCACCTACAGTTTAGCCTCACCCTGGTCACACAGTTATAGGAATTTCATGTACTGCCTCCAATTTAAATCAGGTGTCACCTTAGTAAACATTCCTCTACTGATTCCTCCCCATTATCCCTGACACCACACGTAAGTCTTTAACACTCTGTGGATAGCTTTATAATTGTTTCAGCATGTACTATAATTATTGATTTAACTATTTCACATACCAGCTTGTGATCTTTCTGAGGCCAGAGAGGCTTTTCATGTATCCTGTACCTGTGGTTTAGTTAGTGATCAGTGAACATTTATTGGTGGGTTATTGAAGATAAGAATGATAAAATTACCAAAAAGACCAAATTCTAGGCTTCTGTGTTTATACACCAAAATTGTTTCAGTGCTTTCTGAGTAAAAGTTTTTCCAACCAAAGGCACGTGCGTTGAAATAATTGTTAACACTCATTGAGATTAGGAGTTTGAGCCAGAATGTAAGTTAACTGTCAGTAACAGCACTAGTCACTGTAACATTTTTTAAAATTTATTTGTAGCAAAACTTTCTTGAAAGAAAGCATGCATTAGTTCACATTCTGACAATTGTTTCTCGCCTTGTTTCAGAACAGCATTTTGAGAAGCACCAGATTAAAGAATTAAGGGATTTAAAACGATTTGCATTTGGCTATGAACCTAAAAGTTGGTGGTTCAGACCTACCCAGTGGCACCATGGGAGAAAGCCCTGGTAATCTACTTCCGGAAAGGTTGTTAGGTGTCATTGAGTTGATTTGGACTTATAGCAGCCCCATGTGACAGAGTAGAACTGTCCTATAGGGTTTTCTAGGTTGTAATCTTCACAAGAGCAGATAGCCAGGCTTTTCTCCCAGAGAGATGCTGGGTGTACATAAACTGCCAAACTTTCAGTTAGCAGTCGAGTGCTTAATCTTTGCACCACCAGCTGCTTTCCATAAAGATTACAACCAAGAAAGCCTGGTGGAGGAGTTCTGTAACATGAAACACATGAGGTAGCCTCAATCAGATCGACTTGATAGCAGTGGCTTCTTATATAACAAAAGGTAGAACTCAACTGACCCCCATCTTCCTGGCCTGCCTTCATCTGCAAGTTTTTCCTAAGCTATTTAATTTATTGTCATAAGATGGCTCCTGCAGCTCCAGGCATCCCATACAGATTTAATATCCAACAACCAAAATTACTGTTTAAAATGAAAATTCTTAGGAGCCTATTAACAGACTATATCTCATCAGTATTGGTGAGAAGGGTCAGATATCCACTGCTAAATATAACACAAGGGGCGTGACACCACAGTCAATGGATTTGATCAGTTAGGATTTCCTCCCAAGTCAATATGGGAAGAGTGGACACTGGAACAAATCAGGATGTTACCAGAAAGGGAGAAGTGGCTATCGGATAGGCAAAGGACAATGCCACCTACAATTGTATATACTAAGAAGGTAACTCAAATGTTAGCTCTTATTACAGACCGGAAGAAAGATGTCCATGTTCTAAATACATTAATGCAAAGAATAACTCGTGGATATATAAGTGATTTATAGTTGATTTTCGCAAAAATTCTTGAGCTCTTTTGGATATGGGTACGAGTGAGCTGGGACCCTTAGCTAACCTGGTATAGTAGTCACTAGAGTTTTTCACATATACACAAGTTCTACTTCTGTGCATTAAAACAAAACAAAACGTTGCCATCAAGTCGAACCTAACTCCTAGTGCCCCTATAGGATAGTGTAGAACTGCCCCATAGGGTTTCCAAGAAGCAGCTGGTGGATTTGAACTGTCAACTTTTTGGTTAGCAGCTGTAGCTCTTAACCACTGTGCTACCAAAAACCTTCCAAAAAACCAAACCCATTGCCGTCCACTCAGTTCTCACAGTGACTCTAAAGGACAAGGTAGTACTGCCTCATAGGGTTTCCAAAGAGCAGCTGGTAGTTTCAAACTGCCATCCTTTTGGATAGGAGCCAAACGCTTAATCAGTGCACACCAGGGCTCCATTGTAGCAGTACTGAATTCTGTCACCTTTAACAAGTGAAATTAGAAGTGGTATGTGTTGTTTCTGGATAGAAGCTTTAAAAGGCAGTGGACAATTGAACCAGATTCCCTTCCTCCTGCTACATGGGTAGAACCCCATCACCCTGGGTCCCTGAGACTGGGAAGTGCGGTCCCTTGTCAAATGTATAGTTGTTGCTAGGTGCCATCAAGTCAGTTCTGACTCAACAATGCCATTCGTGTACAACAGAAAGAAACACTGCCCAGTCCTGTATTATGCTCACAGTCATCGTTATGCTTGAACCACTGTTGGCGGCCACTGTGTTAGTCCCTCTCTTTGGTCTTCCTCTTTTTCATTAACCCTGTACTTTACCAAGCATGATGTCTTCCAGGAACCGATCTCTCCTGACAACATGTCCAAAGTAGGTAAGACGCAGTCTCGCTATCCTTGCTCTAAAGGAGCATTCTGGTTGTACTTCTTCCAAGACAGATTTATTCTTTCGGCAGTCCATAGAATATTCAATATTCTTCACCAACACCACAATTCAAAGGCGTCAGTTCTTCCATCTTCCTTATACATTGTCCAGCTTTCACGTGCATATGAGGCAATTGAAAATACCATGTTTTGGGTTAGGTGCATCTTAGTCCTCAAAGTGACAACTTTGCTTTTCAACACTCTAAAGAGGTCTTTTGCTGCAGATTTGCCCAGTGCAATGTGTCTTTTGATTTCTTGACTGCTGCTTCCATGGGTGTTGATTGTGGATTCAAATAAGATGAAATCCTTGGCAAATTCAATATTTTCTCCAGTTATCATGATGTTGCTTATTGGTCCAGTTGTGAGGATTTTTGTTTTCTTTATGTTGAGATGTAATCCATACTGAAGGCCGTGGTCTTGGATTGTCATCAGTAAGTGCTTCAAGTCCTCTTCACTTTCAACAAGCAAGGTTGTGTCATCTGCATAATGCAGGTTGTTAATGAGTCTTCCACCAATCCTAATGCCTCATTCTTCATATAGTCTAGCTTCTCTGGTTATTTATTTGTTCAGCATACAGACTGAATAGGTATGGTGAGAGGATACAACCCTGACACACACATTTCCTGATTTTAAACTATGCAGTATCCCCTTGTTCTATCTGAACAACTGCCTCCTCATGAGCACAATTGAGTGTTCTGGAATTCCCTTTCTTTGCAGTGTATAGTCACAAAACACGTAATAAAACACAGACAAACATCTTTCTGGTATTCTGTGCTTTCAGCCAAGGTCCATTTGACATCAGCAATGATATCCCTCATTCCATGTCCTCTTCTGCATTCGCCCTGAATTTCTGGCAGCTCCTTATCGCTATACTGCTGCAACCACTTTTGAATGATCTTCAGCAAAATTTTACTTGCATGTGATGTTAATGATATTGTTCAATACAAAATGTATAGAGTGACAAATAAATTATCTTAACCCTTTGTGGTTTGAGAATTGTTACTGCTGCAAAACCTGCCCTCCCCTCTGAAATTCTTGGATACTCCATGTATCCTGGAATAGTGTCACTTAGCTTTTCTGTATCTCAGATGTTTTGATTGTAGAATTAAGTATATTAACTAGTATATGATCTTTTAAGGACTCCAATTTAAAATGAAGTAGATCTGCAATTACAAATGTGTACACAAGTGTAGTAAGGAAGGATCTCTTTCCAGCTCTTTGCATGCATGGACAGGACCCAGCATGATGGAAATAAATAGATTTGGACTTTTAAAGTACTTTTTCAGCTGCAGTTCTGAGTGCCTACTAGGCGTTCCCTTATCTCTTACATTGAGGGATCCCACTTACAGATTAGATTGGATACCTTTGTAAAAATTAGGAAACGGTCCTTCATCCAGGGACATGGTATCATGCCAAGGCATACGTGTCCCTTTGTCCTTTCTCTGACATACACTGGAAGACACTACAATTCTATGTACCACTCCAGATCTGAAGTTTTCAAGTTACTCCTACTGAAATCCACCACATCCTTAACAGTTTTCTCATCTCTGACAAATGACTATTATAACACTAATTTTTTCAGGGCTTAGGTAGTGTTATGGATTGAATTGTGTCCACTAAAAATATGTACCAAAAATCCTAACTCTTATACTTCTGGCAAGACTCGAGAAGAGCTGCAAACATTTTGGTGACAGAAATGATGCCAGAGATCACATGATAGAATTTTGCAAGATCAACGACCTCTTCATTGCAAATACCTTTTGTTAACAACGGAAACAGCAACTATACATGTGGACCTTGCCGGATGGAAAACAAAGAAATCAAATTGACTGCATCTGTGGAAAGAGACAATGGAAAAGCTCAGTATCATCAGTCAGAACAAGGCCAGGGGCCGACTGGAGAATTGAACACCAATTGCTCACGTGCAGGTTCCACTTGAAGCTGAAGAAACTGCATCGGGCCCATGACAGCCAAAGTATGACTTTGAGTATATCCCACCTGAATTTAGAGACCATCTGAAGAATAGATTTGACACATTAAACACTAATGACCAAAGACCAGACGAGTTGTGGAATGACACCAAGGACATCATACATGAAGAAAGCAAAAGGTCACTAAAAAAGACAAGGAAGAAAGAAAAGACCAAAATGGATGTCAGAAGAGACTCTGAAACTTGCTCTTGAATGTTGAGTAGCTAAAGCAAATGGAGGAAATGATGAAGTAAAATACTTGAACAGAAGATTTCAAAGGGCAGCTTAAGAAGACAAAGTAAAGTATTATAATGAAATGTGCAAAGACCTGGAGGTAGAAAACCAAAAGAGGAGGACACACTCAGCATTTCTCAAGCTGAAATAACTGAAGAAAAAATTCAAGACTCACATTGCAATATTTCAGGATTCTATGGGGAAAATATTAAACGATGCATGAAGCATCAAAAGAAGAAGGAAGGAATATACAGAGTCACTATACCAAAAAGAATTGGTTGATGTTTAACCATTTCAGGACATAGCATATGATCAAGAACCAATGGTACTGAAGGAAGAAGTCCAAGCTTCACTGAAGGCACCAGGCACCAGGCATTGACAGAATACTAATTGAGATATTTCAACAAGTGGATGCAACACTGGAAGCACTCATTCATCTATGCCAAGAAATTTGGAAGACAGCTACCTGGTCAACTGACTGGAAGAGTTTCATATCTGTGCCCATTCCAAAGAAAGGTGATCCAACAGAATGCAGAAATTATCTAATGATATCATTAATATCATATACAAGTAAAATTTTGCTGAAGATAATTTAAAAATGGTCGCAGCAGTACATGTACAGGGACCTGCCAAAAATTCAAGCTGGATTCATAAGAGGACATAGAATGAGGGATATCATTGCTGATGTCGATCCCTGGAGAAGGACATCATATTTGGTAAAGTGTCAGTGAAAAAGAAGAAGACCATCAGCAAAATAGACTGACAAACTGGTTGTAACTGTGGGCTCAAACATAGCAACGATTGTGAGGATGGCACAGGACTGGGCAGTGTTTTGTTTTGTTGTACATAGGGTCTCCATGAGTCATAATAAGCTGGATGGAACCTACGAACATACTTGTGGATGTAATCCCATTTTGAATAGTTCTTTCTTTGTTATGTTAACGAGGTCATATCAGCCTAGGATATGTCTTAACCCAATCACTTTTGAAATGTAAGAACGGATTAGAAATGGAAGCAAGCAAGCACAGATAGAGGAAGATAGATGTAATCTTATATGAACCAAAGAACCAAGAAACAAGCTGAAAAGAGAGGACTCTTCCCCCAGAGCACAGAGAGAGAAAGATTTCCCCTAGAGCATGTACCCTGCATTTGGACGTCTAGTCTCTTAAACTGTGAGGAAATTCTGTTTTTTAAAGCCAACCACGTTTGGCATAACTGTTATAAAGATAGTTAAGTCTCTATATCTTTCAAATAAACTCTGTGTGTTTTTTCTTTTTTTCCAGGATTCCATAACTTAGTACCGTGCTTTGTAAATGTCAATCTTTCAATAAGTATTTTTTGGATAGATGGAGGTAAGAATGAATGAATGAACATGGGAGTAAATGTTGACTGAATACTATTTGGGTTTAATAACATTCCCAAGAATATGATGAGTCGATTCAGAAAGGTCTCTACATAATGCCTAGCTCCCTAAAGGGAATGGGAAATAACTATTAAACACTTTGTCATGGATTGAATTGCATTCCCCAAAAATATGTGTATCAACTTGGCTAGGCCACAATTCCTAGTATTGTGCCACTGTCCACCATTTTGTTATCTAATGTAATTTTCCTATGTGCTGTAAATCCTATCTCTATGATGTTGATAAAATGGAATTAGCGGCAGCTTTATGTTGATGAGGCAGGACTCAATCTACAAGATAGGATTGTGTCTTGAGCCAATCTCTTTTGAGATATTAAAGAGAGAAGCAAGCAGAGAGACATGGGAACCTCATACAACCAAGAAAGCAGTGCAAGGAGCAGAGCATGTCCTTTGGACCTGAAGTTCCTGCATGGAGAAGCACCTAGACCAAGGGAAGATTTATGACAAAGAACTTTTCTCCAAATATGACAGAGAGAGAAAGCCTTCCCTTAGAGCTGGTGCTCTGAGTTTGGACTTCTAGCCTCCAAGATTGTGAGAGAATAAATTTCTGTTTGTTGAACCCATCCATTTGTGGTATTTCTGTTATAGCAGCACTAGACAACTAAGACACACATATATTGATAAATTTACTGGACTTATATCTTAAGCTTAATTTCCTCAATTGTGCCCATTTCAAAGAAAGGTGATCCAGCAGAATGTGGAAATTATCAAACAATATCATTAATATCACACACAAGTAAAATTTTGCTGAAGATCATTCAAAAGCGGTTGCAATGGTACATTGACAGGGAACTGTCAGAAATTCAGACGAGATTCAGAAGTCGTTGTAGAAAGAGAAATATTGTTGATGCCAGATGGATTTTGGCTGAAAGCAGAGAATACCAGAAAGATGTTTCCCTATGTTTTACTGACTATGCAAAGCCATTCGACTGTGTGGATCATAATAAATTATGGATAACATTGCAAAGAAAGGGAATTCCAGAACACTTAATTGTGCTCATGAGGAACCTATACATAGACCAAGAGGCAGTTGTTTAAACAGAACAAGGTGATACTGCATGTTTTAAAATCAGGAAAGGTGTATGTCAAGTTGTATCCTTTCACTGTACTTATTCAATCTGTATTCTGAGCAAATAGTCTGAGAAGCTGGACTAAATGAAGAGGAATGCAACATCAGGATTAGAGGAAAGCTTATTAACAACCTGCAATATGCAGATGACACAACTTTCCTTGCTGAAAGTTAGGAGGACTTGAAGCACTTACTGATAAAGATGAAAGACTACAGCCTTCAGTATGGAAAATGCCTCAACATAAAGAAGAAGAAGAAAAAATCCTCAAAACTGGATCAATAAGCAACATCATGATAAACGGAAAAAATATTGAAATTGTCAAGGATTTCATACCTGGATCCACACTCAATGCCCATGGAAGCAGCAGCGAAGAAATCAAAAGACACATTGCATTGGGCAAATCTGCTGCAAAAGACCTCTTTGATTGGTTAAAAACAAACATGTCACTTTTAGGGCTAAGGTGCGCCTGACCCAAGCCATGGTGTCTTCAGTTGCCTCATATGCATGTGAAAGCTGGACAATGAATAAGGAAGACAGAAGAAAAGTTGATACCTTTGAATTGTGGTATTGGCAAAGAATACTGAATATATCGTGGACTGCCAGAAGAATGAATAAATCTGTCTTGGAAGAAGTACATCCAGAATGCTCCTTAGAAGTGAGGATGGCAAGACTGTTTCACATACTTTGAACATGTTTTCAGGAGGGATGAGTCTCTATAGAAGGACATTGTGATCCTTAAGGTTGTGTGTCAACTTGGCTAGGCCATGATTCCCACTATTGTGTGATCATCCACCATTTTGTCATTTGATGTGATTTTCCTATGTGTTGTAAATCCTTCATTTATGATGTTAACGACATGTTATCAGGAGGGATCCATCCCTGGAGAAGGATATTATGCGAAAAAGTTGAGGGTCAGCAAAAAAGAGGAAGACTCCCAATGAGATGGACTGACACAATTGCTGCAATGATGGGCTTAAACATAACAATTGTGAGGATGGCACAGAACTAGGTAGTGTTTCATTCTGTTGTACATAGGGTTCCTATGAGTTGGAACTGAGTAGATGGCACCTAACAACAACAATTTGTTCAATTTAATAATATCAACACAATTTTCAATATTTTATGTTCCAAGAGCTTTTTTTAAATGCAATTCTGTCCTATCTATAAAAATACTTACTGGAAAATATCTATTAATGCCCAGGCCTTATGTTAACTACCAAAATCAATCACAGAGTATATATTAAGGTGAACCATACGAAATTAGTAATATTTCACATTTTTTACTTAAAAAATGGCAATTTCTTATGGTACAATGTTCATAGTTTCCCTTTTCAGCTATTGAGTTCCTCACGAAGTTCCTTCTCACCACGTATGTACCTGTTTTGGGAAGCCACGTATGTTCTCTCCAGTAGAAATTCACTGAGTGGGTTGTATACACACAGTTTAGCAACACTAATTCTGTGTAACCTGGGTATCATTATTTTACTTACCAATTATAACAAGATAATCTGAAATTCCCAAATACTGCCAAATTCCCAAATCTGTGTTTTTAAGAACATCGCTCTAAATTACAGTATGAAAAATACTCTCTGATAAGTAAAGACCCTGGCTTGCAATGTTATGGGATTTAGTATAAATTTCCTACTTTAGAAAGAGAATACTAAATACTTGCAAATTACTGGAAAAAAGGGACCCTCCTAAATCTCCTTACATATCCTCCAAGGAACATACTGATTGACAGAGAAAGCAAATTCACCCATAGTCCATGCCTTCAATGTTACTAGGAGATGGCTTTTAAGTTACTTGTAAGTAGGGAAATAAACATTCAGATCAGCACACTCAGCCCCAGAGCCTACATCCAAGGGGAGAGTTAGGCAGAGACGGTCAGGCCATGGGCTAGGGGGGATATGGATGTGAAGTATAGGTAGGGAGAGAGGGGATGATAGACCACAGCTGAAATCACTTCCCTCATTCAGAGAGGGAAAACACCGAGAATCGACTGAGACGTTATAGATCAGAGAACTGGCTACTGGAAAATTGAAAGGAAAGGACTTGAAAATGAGCAGAACCCAAACAGCAATTTCAGAAAGTCACAAGTTCTCAATAGATGTGTCAGGGGGATGTACACTTGGAGGCTTGGTGGAAAATGAAAAAATGGAAATGAGGGACAAATTAAGGGTCCTTACTGGGTATAGAAAGAAACAGTAGGAAACTCTGGTGGTGTAGTGGTTAAGTGCTATGGCTACAAACCAAAGGGTCAGTAGTTCGAATCTGCCAAGTACTCCATGGAAACTCTATGGGGCAGTTCTACTCTGTCCTATAGGGTCGCTATGAGTCAGAATTGACTCCACGGCACTGGGTATAGAAGGAAACGAGAATCACAAATTCAGAATACATGCCAAGCTCTTTCCCATCAAAACAAGTGCAACATTGATTTAAGAAACAGTATTTCACCATATCAAAAGAAGAAAGTGCCTTTGAACTAAGAAACCTAGTTGTTATTTTTAGGTGCCATTGAGTCAATTCCAACTCATACCAACCCCATGTGACAGAGTAAAACTGTCTCATAGCATTTCTTGGCTGTAATCTTTACAGAAACAGATGGCCAGGTCTTTCTCCCACAAAGTTGCTGGGTGGATTCAAACCACCAACCTTTCAGTTAGCAGCTGAACGCTTAACCCTTTTTGCCACTAGAGCTCCTTAAGAAATCTAGTAAGCCACCTCAAACTCTCAACGTGGTTGCATATAATTGTATTACTGGTATAGAAAAAAAAATAGCATGTGACTGATGACATTCATAAAATGGTACTATAAGTCAAAAACAAAAATTATAGATTCATAACATTTTTTGCTGGTGAAAATTCTTCCAATAAACACCAAGGCAGCAGAAGAAATTTATAACACAATCCAGTTTGAATTAAATATCCTTAAACAAACATTTGCACATATTAATCACACACACAAAACTTTGAGTTAGAAATTCAAACTTAGGGGAGGAAAAAAAAAGCTTAGAAGAGAAAAAAAAAAAACCTAGTGCATTTTGAGAAATGACAAAAAGATTGGCAAAGCAAGATTAAAATCATGAAGTATCCTTGAGGGCAACTACTGCATATTTACATTTTCGTGTCTCCAGTACCTAACAGTGAATCAACAAATAGTAGACACTCATTATGTTTGTTGAAGTGAATTAAATTAAAGAGCATTCCAACCATAGGGAAGAGTATGAATGCATTTGAAGATAGGAGAATAAGTAAGATAGGAAGTACAAAAAGGCCCTTGGTTTGACTGAGCACCCTAAAATGAGACTAGATAGGTATGTGTGTGGCAAAGAGGAAAGGTCATGGGGGGGTGCAGCAATGGGAAAATTGATGTCACAATTTAAGGTTTAGGATTGATGATAGGCTGCCACCCTTTTGGGCAACAAGAGCAATATTTGCAACAACATGACAGATGTCCTAGTAAGAAGAGAAACTCTGGGCTAGAAGAATAACTAGGAGGACGTAATCTGAGAATAGGGATAGGAGGGCTCCGTTAGAGTTAACCAGGACATTAAAAGTGGAAGGGTAGACTATTCAGTATGCGATATGTAAGAATAAAACGCAGGAAAATAATGCTTCCCATTGCCCCTAGTTGTCTCAGGAATGTGCTTATTATATCTGTGCAGTTTTTTTTATTAGATTCTTTAGCAATTCTGTTATATTGTATACATGTGCAAAATGCAAAAAATTGAACTTCACATTGTGACTCAGAAAAAGAAATTAGGTAGGAATTCTTCAACAAGCCATCTATTGTGAAAAGTGTGTTTTGTCTTCTCTATCTCCACAGTTAATTTAATTCTAGTTTTAAAATCTAAATGCCTCTGCATTCTAAGACCTATGGTAAAGTCTTGTGATATCTTGAATACTTAGCACTTTCTCTGGCATTATAAAATAACTTTATAGTGCAGTTAATCAAATGACAGTAAGAGTCTGTACTCTATAGAGAGCTCATTTTAATATTTAATCAGAAGAATGTTGAACTCTAAAGTTGAAGGCAGCCCCATTTGCAGATGTACATAGATGCGCCAGTACTCCATCAAAGTAGTAAATGTCAGTCCAGAACTCCATGTACCCTGCCCAAGGAGTTCCTTGACAAAGGCATATATTCATTTCACACAATATCAATTTAACTCCCACTGTGTTTAAGGTCTGGAGCCTTGGTGCCTCAGTGTTTAAGAGCTTTGGCTGCTAACCTGAAAGGTTGGCAGTTGGAATCCACCAGCTGCTCCTTAGAAACCCTACGGGGCAGTTCTACTCCGTCCTGTAGGGTCACTATGAGTTGGAATTGACTTGACAGCAATGTTTTTTGTTTTTTCTGGAGGGGAGTCAGTTGCTTTGTTCTCAAAAGCAACATCTGAAGTGCCTCATAAAACCTAAAAGTTATCAGTGGCAGGTTTGTTTTCTTGGCATGAGCAGCTCTGGATGTGCTAAAGTCTAAGGGTAAGGAAGCCATCTGATAAAGACCACATGCTGTTTACCAGCGCTGGGAGTCTTAATCGTTGGTCATGTAAATATGCAGGCATTGTTCAAAGTGATCACCCCTTTCCAAAGTGCAACCGTGACCCAATTGCTGACATCCTGGACTTGAATTTTCCACATGCTCCTGCTTGTTGCCTGTAATGTAAGCTCTCTGCAACCAGGGCTTTCCAATAGTACACAAAAGCATCTGACGTGACTGGCTGCGCCTTCTTCATGCTCCACCACAACTGTCTGCATCTCGCCTGGTGGCACAGTGTCGGCTCAGCTTCCAGCATCCATCTGTGAAATTTCTAGTGGCAGCGGGCGCAGTAGGATCAGTAGCATCCAGAGGTCCGCAATAACAGGAGTTTCCTTAGTGGACTGGTTTATTCACTTGATTCCAACTCAAAGCGAATCCACAGGACAAGCTGCCCCATAGAGTTTCCAAGGCTGTAATCTTTCTGGAAGTAGACTGCCACATGTTTCTCCCACAGAGAGCCTGGTAGGTCCAAACCGCCAACCCTCCAGTGAGCAGCCCAGCGCTCAAACACCGTGCCACCAGGGCTCCTTGCAATATAGTGTAGAGAAGTGAATCTCAAACTCGAGTGCACCAGAATCCCCTGGGAAGCTTGTTACAACACAAATGGCTGGGCCCCACCCCCAGAGTTTCTGATTCAGTGGGTTTAGGGGAAGGGAGTGGTAATTAGCATTTTTATCAAGTTCCCAGGGGAAGCTGATGCCCCTTGTCCAGGGACCACATTTTGATAACCATTAGTAGCTAATAACTTGGTCTGTGGAGTCAGACAATCTAGGTAAGATTGAGCTCTACTCTCACTGGCGTCAATGATAGTAGCTTGGACATGTTGCAGGGATTGAGTGGGTATAATAAATGTAAAGCGTTTAGGACAGTGTCTGGGCCATAGTAACTGCTTAGTGAATTAGCCGTTATCATTCATTCCTTCCCTGAACAATTATTTACTGAGTGCTTTGTTTAAGGAAACCCTGGTGACGCAATGGCTAAGAGCTATGGCGGCCAACCGAAAGGTCAGCAGTTCAAATCCACCAGGCGCTCCTTGGAAACTCTATGGGGCAGTTCTACTCCGTCCTACAGGGTCACTATGAGTTGGAATCAACTCGATGGCAATGGATTTTTGTTTATGCCCAAGTGCCTGGGTGATGGAAATGATTAACCTGCTTGGCTGTTAACCAAAAGGTTGGGGGTTCAAGTCCACCCAAAGGCACCTCGAAAGAAAGACTTGGTGATCTATTTCAGAAAAATCAACCACTGAAAGCCTTATGAGGCTCTACTCTGACACAAATGGGGTCACCATTAGTCAGAATTGACTCTGGGAACCGGTAGTAGTACTAGTAGTTTCCTTTCAGCCAGGCACTACTCTAGGTACCAGGAGTACAGTGGTGAATACATCAAAGCCCCTGCTCTGAATGAGTTTATAATCTGCTGGGGAGACACGTAATAGATAAAAAAAAAAATAAGTCCTGCCAAAATACATGTTGTAAATCTTAACCTCTACGCCTGTGGTTATAATTCCATTTGGGAACGGGTTGTCTTTGTTATGTTAACGAGGCAGGATTAGTATAGGGTGTTTTTTTTTTTTTTTAAATAATTTTTATTGTGCCTAAGTGAAAGTTTACAAAGCAAGTCAGTCTCTCACACAAAAACTTATATACACCTTGCTCTCCCCATAATGAGACAGGCTGCTCCCCCCCTCCACTCTCTCTTTTCGTGTCCATTGCGCCAGCTTCTAACCCCTCTACCCTCTCATCTCCCATCCAGGCAGGAGATGCCAACATAGTCTCAAGTGTCCACCTCATCCAAGAAGCTCACTCCTTACCAGCATCCCTCTGCAACCCATTGTCCAGTCCAATCCATGTCTGAAGAGTTGGCTTCGGGAATGGTTCCTGTCCTGGGCCAATAGAAGGTCTGGGGGCCATGACCACCAGGGTCCTTCTAGTCTCAGTCAGACCATTAAGTCTGGTCTTTTTATGAGAATTTGGGGTCTGCATCCCACTGCGCTTCTGCTCCGTCAGGTGTTCTCTGTTGTGTTCCCTGTCAGGGCAGTCATCAGTTGTAGCCGGACACCATCTAGTTCTTCTGGTCTCAAGCTGATGTAGTCTCTGACTCATGTGGCCCTTTCTGTCTCTTGGGCTCATAATTATCTTGTGTCCTTAGTGTTCTTCATTCTCCTTTGATCCAGGTGGGTTGAGACTCACTGATGCATCTTAGATGGCTGCTTGCTAGCATTTAAGACCCCAGACTCCACTCTTCAAAGTGGGATGCATTTGGTTTTTTTTTTTTTTTTTTATGTTTAAGGTATCATAGCAGTCTTTGGGAGAAAAACTAAGATGATATTCTCCTTCCCTCCAGAGTGCAGAAACCCAGGATAAAGATAGGTTCTTACAAAACATAAAGTGTGTACCAGTCAGGAAAAGTGTTGGAAAAGGGGCTCAAAAAAAGGCTATGAGCGCACGGGGGACAAGAAAACCTAGTGTATCCAAGACAATTTTGTGGAGTTTGGGTCTTGAGGAATGAGCAGAATTTGAGCTCACAGACATGAGTGGGAGAAGATGAGTTATACAGATATAAAGCATATATTTACATGTATATACATATGCATGTATACATTTATGTATATAAAAAAAATTTTTTTTTATATAGACATACATATATAAATTACATAGATATATTTATTTATAGGAAGTTCCTTAAGCATTCCTCTTTCATGCTCAAGGTAAACATTTCATTTATTTTAGAAGTAGTTTAATGCCATGCAGATAGATGATATTATTTAGGTATATAAAGTAAATTTGAAAATCTGGAACACTAAGCCGCTAAGCTCTGGTTGTTATGACAACCTTTTTTTGTATAGTTTATAAGTAATGATGATAGACTCCAAAATAACATATTGTTAGAGGAAGTTTTCATTAAGACAAAACTTTGGACCTCAGTGCCCTGGAGTCAAATCAATCATCAATTCACAAATGGGAAAAACTTCACAAGCAACAAACTAAGTATGTTGAGAACTTTAAAAGGCTAAGATTCAGCTGTTAAATTGTAACCTATGAGAAATGAAAATAATTGTTAAAGAGGAATGGAAGCAAGAGTTGGTAGATTTAAAAATAATTTTCAGCCACATGTGTTAAAAAGTTTTCATTTAATTCTATGGTCATAGAAATAAATATATGTTTTACATACGTCCTTAAATTGATTCCAAGGATACGTCAGTCAAATATTTCAGTCTTTTAATCTTAATTTGTGTGTGTGTATGTATCTCACAATCACATATGAAAAATATATATACAATATACATATCTCTCTGTATATATATGTATATATACCTCACAATCATTTCAAAAGAGTGATTAATAAAAATAATGGATATTTGATTTTCTGCTTACACTGAGAATCTCCTGGAGAAGAGACACCTTAGTGTGAAGCTTAAGGGAAGATTACTATATTGAAGATGTGGTAGAGACAGACCAGTGGGCCATTTCAGGCTGTGTTTCATGAGGAGTCTGTACCAGTATGAGGACTGCATGGGTCCAGAGACTGGACCTTCAGGTTTAAACATTCAATTTTGTCATTTCAGTTGTGTGGGGTAACCAAAATCACCGAAGACTGAATTATAAATGAGAATGGCAATATCTTGGTGTACACATAATAGTCTGCACTCCCCGTCTCAGGAAGAAAAGACTAAGTTAATATCAAAGTTTGCTTATTATAGTCAGAGAAAATACAGTTGGAAAACATTGAGCAATATTGACATCAAACTGTAAAATGCAGTACACCTGGCTTTGGTACTCAAAATCAACTAGTATTTATTGAGAAATAAGTGCTGAATTTTGGAACTTTCACACATTCTTAAATATAGTCCCTGGGTGATGCAAACAGTTAATATGCTCAGCTACTAACTAAAAGGTTTATGGTTCAAGTCCATTCTAGGTGCCTTGGGAGAAAGGCCAGGCAATCTACATCTGAAAAATCAACCATTAAAAACCCATTGTCCAGTCCCTCCCATGTCTGATGCGTTGTCTTCGGGAATGGTTCTCGTCCTGGGCCAACAGAAGGTTTGGGGACCATGACCGCCGGGATTCTTCTAGTCTCAGTCAGACCATTAAGTCTGGTCTTTTTATCAGAATTTAGGGTCCGCATCCCACTGATCTCCTGCTCTCTCAGGGGTTCTCTGTTGTGCTCCCTGTCAGGGCAGTCATCGGTTGTGGCCGGACACCATCTAGTTCTTCTGGTCTCAGGATGATGTAAGTCTGTAGTTCATGTGGCCCTTTCTGTCTCTTGGGCTCATAGCATTTTAACCTTTTTAAAGCTATTGTTACAGTCCCTTTTTATGGTTAATTTCTATGACACATACGAGGAGCCACGAGTGAACTGACTCAGTGGCAACTGGTGGTGGTGGTGCACAACAGTGCAGGGAGTTATTACAATATCTTTGTTTTCTACCATGCAGTTAGCTAAGTTGTTTACAGTGTTAACTGCGATAAAAACAGTATTTATATCACGGAATATTTTGTCACGTATGTGTTATTGCTCATCCTCCTTCATTCACTTGAACCTAAAATTGACTATCATTCGTGATTATGTGTATGTGTGTGTGTGCTTAGTGTTTCCACAGAGACTTAAGCTCTTCAGAGTGTTTTGTTAGTAGGTTCTACACAGAGTTGGCTAAAATGCTTCTAATGAAACTGTAAACTTGACTCTGGCTCTAGGTCTCAAAGAAAGCAAGCATATTAATGCAAGCTAAAAATATAACCCATTTTAACCTTTTTTTTTATTAAATAATTTTTATTGTGCTTTAAGTGAAAGTTTACAAATGAAGTCAGTCTGTCACACATAAGCCTATATACACCTTACTACATACTCCCATTTACTCTCCCCGTAATGAGTCAGCCTGCTCCCTCCCTCCAGTCTCTCCTTTCATGACCGTTTTGCCAGTTTCTAACCCTCTCTACCCGCCTATCTCCCCTCCAGACAGGAGACGCCAACACAGTCTCAAGTGTCCACCTGATACAAGTAGCTCACTCTTCATCGGCATCTCTCTCCTACCCATTGTCCAGTCCCTTCCATGTCTCATGAGTTGTCTTCGGGAATGGTTCCTGTCCTGGGCCAACAAGGTTTGGGGACCATGACCGCCGGGATTCTTCTAGTCTCAGTCAGACCATTAAGTCTGGCCTTTTAATGAGAATTTGGGGTCTGCATCCCACTGTTCTCCTGCTCCCTCAGGGGTTCTCTGTTGTGCTCCCTGTCAGGGCAGTCATCGGTTGTGGCCGGACACCATCTAGTTCTTCTGGTCTCAGGATGATGTAAGTCTCTAGTTCACGGGGCCCTTTCTATCTCTTGGGCTTATAGCATTTTAACCTTTTTAAAGCTATTGTTACAGTCCCTTTTTATGGTTAATTTCTATGACAATAAAGAATATGAAGGACTGATGGGTGATACTTTATAAACAGGAAAGTTTAGAAATATCTAGCCAAAATTACAGTAATACTGTTAAGTTACTGAATTTACTCTAATGCATTCACTCACTCATTCATTCATTGAATAATATTCCTTGAGCACCTACTAGCTTCCGTGCACTGTTCTAGGGGCATGAGATACATCAGTGAACAAAACAGACCACAATTTTTGTCTTTGTTAAATTTACATTCTGAAGAACAAAAGAAAGATAGTAACAATAAGCATAAGTAAACTATATAGCATGTTAAAGTTGGAGAGCTATGGAGAAAAAATAGAACTGAGAAAAAGGATAGTGAGTAGGATAGAGAGGAGAAGCTTGCGATTTTAAATCAGGTGATCAAGGTAGACCTCATGGAGAAGTTAATATTTAAGCAAAAACATAGGAGATATCTGGGGGAGTGTGTCCCTAGGTCAGGGGTTTGCTACTGGGTTCAAGGAACTGAAAAAAAAAAAAAAAAAAATCAGTGACTGGATCACAGCAGAGAGAAAGAACAGAGTAAGAGAGAGGTAACCAGGGGCTGGCTCAGGTAGAGCCTTGTAACCTTGTGTAAGAACCCTGGCTTTTGTTCTGAATGAGAAGGGGAGTCACTGGAGGGTTTAGAGGAAAGGAGTGGCATAATCTGACTTATATATGAAAAGGCTGACTCTGGCTGCTGTGTTCAGAAGACAGTAGGGAGCAAGAGTGGAAGCAGGAGGCAAGGGAGAAGCTTGTGGACTTATTCAGACGAGGGATGATGGGGGATGGAGCCAACATGGACATATTTCGAAGGTAGAGCCAATAGGATTTCTTGATAAAGATTTCTTGGCCAATTGGCCGTTAAGGAATGAGAAAAGTCAAGGATGTCTCTCTCTGTTTTACATATAAAAAAACTAACTCAGAGAGTGCCCAGGTGTGCCCAAGGACATGTACCTATTAAAGGAGAAATCTGGAATTTGAACTCAGGTCTGGCAATGGCATAGAAGCTCTTAATCACTGCACGGGGAGGGGAGGAAGGAGGAGAGACGTAGAATAGGTCTTCCTCCTCTAAAATAAGTATTTTGTTTGTTTTTGGCAAATACTTTCTCTTATTTGTGCCTCTATATCCTCTAATGCTACCTCATTTCTCTATGCTTTTGACTTCTAAATTATTTACATTTGTCTTCTATTCAGTTTTCAACATATCACTTAGCATTTGGATCCTTATCAAGGCTAAGATAAATGCTCTTATTTTGAGCCAAACCAATCCTGATAACATAATTACGAGAAAAAATAAGCCATTGAAAGAGGCTCTGTCAAAAGACAAGGCAAAAAGCTTACTTACTTTCAATTTTTGATATGGAAATGAGCATGTGGTTATCATCCACAAGCATATTGTTTACATGTCAATTAAATTCACAATGCCTACAAATAGTTTAATTATACCACCATTGAGAGCTGGAAAATTATCACTAGGCATGCTTCAGGTATTCAGTCCCAAATGTCAAACTAAATTACAGGTGAGGGAAAAACAAACATCATGTGAAATGCCACAATGATATGCACAACTGATATAACAATGAACAGTCATCATTTATTTGCATCTATCTTTTAAGGATATGGATTTTATGGGAGAGAAGCATTAGTTTCAGTATTTTTACCAGCAAGTATAATCTCAAAGCAGAATGCTAGGGTATTAAAGGCAGGCCCCTGTGGCTCTGAGTTGACAGTTAAGTTCAAGAAGAAAAGGCTAAAGCCATGGATAAAGTTAATGTTACTTTATACTTTGTTCTGTTTACATAAGCAGGAATTTTTGACAAATGATGCACCAAAGATTTACACTCAGAAAACACTGGTTCCTCAAGAGAATCTCAGATCCCCTTGGGTCCTGGATTAGAATTTACATTTAGAAAAGAATTTGCAGCTGATATTTAGATCTCCATTTAATTTTAGTTAATGAAGCAATAACATAACCTGATTTTCACACCTTTACTTTAGCCTTTAAAAAGCAAAGAAAAAAAAATTGAAATTTATCCTGATCCCTTAGATACCAGATCCAATTTACAGTCAGTTTAAGTGACAACTGCTGGAGGTCATCACTAAAGAAAAGCACAGTGGAGATGACAGCAGAAGCCAGGCCTGGGGAGATGTTTGTCCCCCTAAGGCACATTCTGGGCCAGGTCCATGTAGTTTTAAGCTACTTTAATGCATAAGTACTAAGACTGTGTCAGACTTCAAGGAGTCAGAGTCCCCAGCTTCTTCTAGAGATGCTGGCTTGTTCAGAATTTGTTCAGAGGAAGTTTCTCTTCTTCAGTACAGACTTCCTACTACTACTACTTTGAGTCTCCTTCACATTTGGGTATACAAGACATTCGGTAGATACATATGGATTGATACATAGATGCCTTTGGATAACAAGGCCTCCAAAGACAGGGTAATGCTTTTCCTTGATACTGATATTCTTGGTTTTCAAAAACATGTATGCATGCTACCTTTCCAGGCTCATCTTTCACTATTTTTATATAAGTATACTCATTGTTATGGATTGAATTGTATCCCCCCAAAATATCTGTCAACTTTTCTAGGTCATGATTCCCAGTATTGTATGATTGCCTACCATTTTGTCATCTGATGTGATTTCCCTATGTGCTGTAAACCCTATCACTATGATGTGATAAGGTGGATTAGTGGCAGTTATAACTGATGAGAACTACAAGATTAGACAGTGTCTTAAGCCAATCTCTTTTGAGATATAAAAGAGAGAAGTGAACAGAGAGACAGCGAGACCTCATATCACCAAGAAAGCAGTGCTAGGAGCATAGCATGTCCTTTGGACCTGAGGTTCCTGTGCTGAGATGCTCCCAGATCAAAGGAAGACTGATGAAAAGGACCTTCCTCCAGAGCTGACAGAGAGAGAAAGGCTTCCCCTGGACCGGACGCCCTGAATTCGGGCTTTGGACTTCCAGCCTACTGGACTGTGAGAGAATAAACTTCTCTTTGTTAAAGCCATCCACTTGTGGTATTCCTGTTATAGCTACACTAGATGACCACGACACTCATATTTAGCCAAAGTCATCTAATTCTTATCCCTTTTAGGAGCCCTGGTGGTGCAGTAGTTAAAGCATTTGGATGCCAACAAAAAGGTGGATGGTTCGAACCCACCAGCCACTCCGCAGGAGAAAGATGTAACAGTCTGCTTCAGTAAAGATTTACAGCCTTGGAAATCATATGGGGCAGCTTTACTCTGTCCTACAGGGTCACTATGAATCAGAATCGACATCATGGCAACAGGTTTGAGTTTGGTCTTACACCTTTTCTTAGTCTAATGAGGCTGATAACAATAAAAACCCAAACCAAACCTGTTGACATCAAGTCAACTCAGACTCATAGTGACTCTGTAGGACAGAGCAGAACTGCCCCATAGGGTTTTCAAGGAGTGGCTGGAGGATCTGAACTGCTGACCTTTGGTTAGCAGCCAAGTTCTTAAACTCTGTGCCACCACAATAAAAAAAAAAAAAAAAAAAAAAAAAAAAACCATTGCTGTCAAGTTGATTCCAACTCATAGCGACCCTATAGTACAGAGTAGAGCTGCCCCATACAGTTTCCAAGGATCGCCTGGTAGATTCGAACTGCTGACCTTGTGGTTAGCAGCTGAATTCTTAACCACTATGCTACCAGGGTTTCCAGATCACAATAAGTAGAGGAAAATAATACTTCCCTGGATTTCTCAGTGCCCCTGCAGAAAAGCCCTAGCCTCCTGAGCTACAGAAACACATATGCTATATAGTTAGAGAATATTTGTTTTTACTTCCCCCAGAAATATCTCCATATTTCATAAGAATTATTTTTTTAACCATTTGCTTAGTAAATTGCTCTGATCTGAAAGGATAATAAAATTTCCCTTACCTTCAGAGATAATAAAATTTCTGTAATCTTTAGCGAGGTTATAGCTTGGAGAAGGCAAAGCCCTAAAATGCCAGGAAGACTGGAGTGCATGCCCCCTAGAATTGCCCTAGTTAGCTGGTGCTGCTATAACAGAAATACCACAAGCAGGTGACTTTAAAGAACAGGAGTTTGTTGTTTCACAGTTCTGGAGGCTGCAAGTCCCAATCAGCATCTTGACCATGCCAAATCCTTCCTTGTTGGTATCCCTGGGTATTCCTTGCTTCCTTGGAGATTCTCACATGGCATGTTTTCTTCAGTTTGTGCTTGCATTTGTGTCTAATCTGCTCTTTGTATGACTAAGAAGTGATTAGCTTTAGGATACACCCTACACTGATATCGTCTCATTAACCTAACAAAGAAACCCCTATTTCCAAACAAAGTTGTTATCCACAGGTCTAGAGGTTAGGATTCCAACACATATTTTGGGGGGACATAATGCAATCCATAAGAGGGATGAAGCACAGAACTTGGTGACATCTCTAGGTTAGGAAGATCAGTTGGTTTTAAAAGCTAAGACACAAGGGGCTATCTGGCTCCTAGAGAGGTTTTATTCATATGCCAAAGGGTTGAAGTAAGGAGGAGGTTTTTCAGGAGGGAATGTAGACAGCTCTCTCCTTCCCCTTTATAAAAACAGAAAAATAATTTTTCCTCATCTCTCTCCTATGGAGTGTTCAGTTACTTGTATAGGACAATTGACCTCGCTCTTGTAATGTTATCTTAGGGGTATGGACTAGAACACAGGTGGGGGGCCAGGGAAGGGTGGCAATGCACTTATTATTTACTATGAGGTATTTAATAAGAGGAGTCCCTGGGTAATGCAAAGAGTTAAGCATGTGGCTACTAATCAAAAGGTTGCAGGTCAAATCTATCCAGAGGCACCTTGGAAGAAAGGCCTAGCAATCTACTTCCAAAAGGTGACAGCTATTGAAAATCCTATGGAGTTCAGTTCTGCCCTAAGTGTAGGGTTGAATTGACTCAACGGCAAATGGCTTGGTTTTTGGTTTGGTTTGGTTTGTTTAATAAGAAATCTGTGTCTGAACCCAAACACCATGTGTGCTCATTGAATTAACAAAGAAGAACACAAAAAACTTTAACGATAAGGTAATAAGTTAATCCTAAAGTCAAAATAAAAAAAAAAAAATTTTTTTTAAAGTCAAAATGCCTTAACAAAATCAAGGTTTTCTCCTCCTATTGATTATTAATCAAGTTGGGTAGGAAAGTTCTGCTCCTTGTCTAGGGACCCAGAATGACAGCAGTTCTGCCCTTTTGTGGTACCATCATAAGGATAGAAAACTCTAGAGCTTACTATATCAGTGGAAGAGAGTGCAGGGGCATTGGCGGGCTTCTAGGCTTTTGTAGGCTTTTACAAAGGAGCATGTCACTTCTGCTCAAGCATCTCTGGCCAGAAGTAGGCATATGGCCCTGCTTAACTACAAGGCAGTTAGAAAATGTTGGGGAGCATGTGAATGTTTAATGCATAGTAAGTATCTCTGCTTCTGTTCTTATCATTCTACAGCCTCACAGGGAAGAGGAAAATCTAAGAGAAGACTAATGCAAGAGACTTAAATCTTCCCTTGCTGCGACTCTCCTGATTCTCCACCACCAGCCCCTAAATATACACCAACGTTTAATTTCCTGTCAAGCCCTGCTCATACATTTTGACTACAGATAGTTGCCATAGTTATTCCTGAAGTATTGCCTTTGAATCACAATCCGAGAAAAACCTTTGAGATTGTGAGGTCCACAAATGTTTTAAAAGTTATGTTACTATCGTATTTCTCTATCCTGTTGTTGCTTATTCTCTGAGCCAGTGTAAATATGGTTTTGCTTTCTCTCTATAACTTCTGTGGGAGATGACTATAAACTGACTCCAGTGGGCTATACTTTACGGGCATTTTTGCAAAAAATAGTTATTGACAGAAGAAAAGCACAATAGAACTCTGGTTGCTAGTCATAATCATCATATGTAACATGATTTGTAGTTATTTGATTTTTTTTCACATTAGAAATTACTAGTAGCACCATAGGAATCCTTTGTACAGTGAAAAAAAAATTAAAAGTTCAAAAATGTTATTTGATACCAGTAAGGCATAAAAAGGACAGGAGAACTTAGCACTTACTCTCATAGTGGGTATTTGTAATATACTTTTTTGTAATTGCAAAGGATCTAAAAATGAAATTAGCACCACATCCCTGGATATAGGCAGCTATGCTTTGCCCCATCACTGTTATTGTTTCAGCAGAAACTGGAACCTGGGTAGGACAGTTTGTGGAATGAATCAAAATATGGGAGACATTTTGGGAACAGATGATTTTTAAAGTCTTTATGAGCACTGAGATTTTATGACTGCTTTGTGCAGGTTGTACACCAGAATGTCAAGCCTAAAGATGGTCTTGACTCTGGGTTTTTTTCTGTCACATTTTTAATGATTAGCTGAGGTTTTTAATTGTTACATAAATACATTTTTTTCACACAATAAATATTTTCCCTCATCAATGTCCTAGGCTTTGTTTTGATCTTTCAAAAATAGCCCTAAAATAATGGGGAAACTTACGCGCACACACACACCCTCTAGTATTGTGTAAAGCATTTAGATAATGTTCTAATTATCTGATCAAATGAATATATCTCCCCAAAAGCCCCCTTGGAAAGCTGCAATGAAAACTTTTTTTAGTGCTATTGCCATAGTCTAAAACCTTTGTTTTCTTTCTTGAACTCTTTTCTTTGGATTATTTTAGAACCAATTTCTAAATCACAAAGAAAACGAATTTTCATACTTTGTATTACCCTGCTTTGAACTGGAAATGCTACTATCTAGTTTTATTACTTGCCAGCGTCACAAGTCATACAACACTTAGCCCCTAATGGGTTCTTGTTCTAAAACTTAAATCTGCTATTCATGTAGAAGATTTGCTTTGCATACAGGTTATTCAAAAATGCAATTCTGAATGTGCACATATACACTGTGTTTGGTAAGGGCAGGGACTGTCTGTCTTTGGGACAACCACTTCACCCTCAGCATCTTATATACTGCTTACTACAGACTAGGCACTCGATAAATACATGTTGAATAAAAGAACAAACACAGCACTCAAGGTGTAAAAGAGCTGAGCTCAATACAATTAAATTATAGAAAGCTATAATCTGAAGGTGTATTTTCATCAAACAGAAAGTACTCTTTGCTCCTTAGTCATGGCAATTTCTTATTTGAAATTTTTTAAAGCTATTCTTACTGCTGTCCTAAATATTATAGCATAGGAGAAAAATCTTGAGTATGCTTCTCAGTCAGACTTTTGTTGGTATAGCAGATTGTATTATCCAAAGTTGGATACATCTATATATGTCACAACCCATAGTCTTACAACATGGTATTGACACTCCTCTATCATTGGATGCCATCTATGCTTTCTTCCCTTAGGCCTGAGTAGCACTTTTTTAACTGACTCCATCAATAAATGTGGTAGAAGACTAGATCATAAAAGGTGATTAGCTTCTATCTGGCTCTCTCTCATTGAGTCATTGGGTCAGATTTCTCCCTCACAGAAACCTGGTTACTCTGAAGCCGCCATGCTGGAGAATACACAGAGCTGGAGAAAGATACCCAAGGATCCCCAGCTGTGTCAGCCCCCAGTTGCTTGTATCTACCCAGGCCAGGTGTGGGACATGTGAGTAAAGAAACCTGAGAGATGACCCAGCCACATCCATCTGACTGCCACCTCATGTGAGACCTTGAGCCAGAACTGCACAGCTGAGCTTCTCCTTAATTCCTGACCCACAGAAACTGTGACAAATGATTATTGTTATTTAAATTCACTAAGTTGGAGGGTAATTTTATCACACCGTCACTGTGATTGGAACAGCTGAAATGGGCAAGAGTTCTAAGAGCTGAGGGTACTCTGAAGATGAGACTCTGTATGAGACCCTGTAGGTTCTAATAATCGATTAAAATATTTTCCATAATTTATTCCCTGAAAATTCATGATTTTGTACTTAATTTTCAAGTGGTGTGTCTTATGCTCTGTCCTGCAATTTGAATACATAAGTTGTTTGTACTCTAGTGTGTGTGTGTGTGTGTGCGTGTGCGCGCGCGTGCATGTGTAAACCTGGGGTAAATTTTCAAATGAGTATCTTTCTAAGAATATAAACTTTGGGGTACAAAAGTACATAATACCTATAAAAGTTATTTTAAAAAAGTTTTATGCCAGGATTGAAATTAAAAAAAAAAAAAATTTTTTTTTTTTTTTTTGAAATTAGAGTTGTCTAATTTCTAGGGTGTTTCAAAGAAGTCCATTTTTGTTTCTTTGCAGCGAAATGTACTTTGATGGAAGAACTGGCCTTTGGTTTTTTTTTAAAGAAATAGATCAAATTAATGGTTACTTCTATTTTGCATCAAATGGATACATTTTGTGTTCTACTTACGGTTTCTCTGCCCACATACTCCATCAACATTCTTTTTTATTTTTTTTCTAAAGCTGTTTCTGCTGAGTTATTACCGGAGAGCAGGTTGGTAGAAACCCAATCTGATTGTTTCTTAACTCCAAAAATAATTTGTTTTCAAACTAAAAGTATTGCTTATGCTGCTTTTAAGTCTGTTGTATCAAGATATACTTCTTATCTACATATTTCACAGTCTATTTTTTTAAACAATAATTGTCAATAATCTAGCTCTTACTGTCATTATTCTTTATGACTCTGAAAGGAAAAAGCCATGAACACTAAGAGACAAAAGATTGAGAACTTAGTGGAAAAATGTTTGCTGCCAAGCAGGGAGCCAAATTCAGCCCTGAGTCTAGGCACCAGGTAATGAGTTTGAGGGTAAGAAATATGGGGTAGGTCTTTTAAATCCAATCTGTCTCCCTTTTAAATCCCAAACTTCAGGATTATGGTGTCCAGCTGCTTTTGCTGCATATGTGAGGTGACCAGTTCAGGATTATGACACCCACTCAGGTCTGCATCATTGTCAACAGGTGAGACACCAGTAATAGTATGTCAACTGTGTTAGACATTGGGCACTCAGGTGTAATAGAAGAGCAATATGTGGTCAATATATTTTCCTGATATTGTTCACATGAGGACTATCCTTTGACCTGTTATTGCAGCAGCTATTGTCAGAGTCTTTTGTCATCACCAGGCATCTCTGTCACACTGGCTGCTCTGTCTTTACTAGAATTTTCAAATCCTGTTGGTAAGCCGATAATGAAATATATTAGTCATCATATAGGTAAAAAGTTGGGAATAGCCAAAGACAGACTATAAGATAGAGAAAAAAAAAAAAAAAATTTTTTTTTTTTTTTAGAGTAGAGCTGTATTAAAGGAGCATCTAACTCTAAAAAATTCAGCTAAGTGCCTTTGTAAAGGCTTTTTTGTTCTCTGCCAACGAACTGTCTCATCTCTCTCTTCAAACTAGACTTTGGTCTGACTGCCAGCCCTACACCGGTCCAACTTTTCTTTGTTTTTGAGGGCAAACTAATTTAGTTCTTAGCTTCTGAGTGCTGAAGATCTAGTTTCTGAATATATATGGGCAATTTAAGGGATTTTCTAGAGGGTAATTTTTATTCTAAGAGCAATTTTCCTATTACCTGCCAGAACCATGCAAGATGCATTTCCTAGTTTTCATTTCTAAAATGCCATTTTCAGAGTCCTTTCCTTGGTGTGAATTCTCAGAAACACTTCTGTTCTGCTTTTCAAGGTAATACTTCCATATTAGTTAATATCCAATGGTAATACGAGTTGGGTGCCCCTCTAGGAAATTTTAAGAAAAGCTTCGACATTTCTATGAGTGGAGAGAGACAAAAGAGCATGCAAAAAGGTAAACATATACAAGAATTTTTTTTTTTTTTCAGAAAGGGCATTAATTAGAAAATGGAGGAACAAGAGTTATCAAAAAATGAATGTAGGAAATACATCCAGAAAGGTCAAGGGGGAAGGAAACTCAGACTTAGCGGTCTATAGTTTTTTTAGTTAGTACCAGCAATATTTTTCTATGTTCATTTTCTCATTTTCCTTCAACTTGCATCTAAAGTGATTCTGCTGATCAGTATTAAAACCAGAGATGAATTAGGAGGGCAAAGGAGACTCAGAGATGTAGTTTAGGAAACTAAATTAAAGAACAATATTGTAAAGAATTATATGACAGATTTCTCAATACTAGAATTTATTACTCTAAAATATGGCACGCTGGAAAAAAATCAGAGTGCAGAGTCTATAAAATGAAGTTAAATACTTTTTAGAATGTGAACTATCTTATTTGTTGTTGGGATATATATCATTACTTATTTACTTATCAATTTGTAAGTTTTGTCTGTTAAACAAACCTTTTATCTTTCATACCATTTATGTAAAGCAGACTTAAGTGTTTGTCTTAAAATCCCAAGGGGAAAATAAGTGTGGAACATTAGATTCTATTACAAAAGAGAATTCCTTATTGTTAACAATAGAAGCTTATGTTCCAGTTTTAGCAATCTTCAGTTAAGAACAGACTTTAGACTAACGGACCACAACTACTATAGCCTCCACCAGACTGAGTCCAGCACAACTAGATGGTGCCCAGCTACCACTACTGACTGTTCTGACAAGGATCACAATAGAAGATCCCAAGAGAACTGGAGAAAAATATAGAACAAAATTCAAATTCACAAAAAAAACACCAGACTTACTGGTCTGACGGAGACTGGAGAAACCCTGAGAGTATGGCCCCTGGACACTATTCTAACTTAGGCTGAAGTCACTCCTTAGGCTCACCCTTCAGCCAAAGATTAGACAGGCCTATAAATCAAACAATACACAAGTAGTTCAACCAGTGTAGGAGACTAAATGGACACAGCAGCCCAGGGGCAAGGACAAGAAGGCTGGGGGGGACAGAAAGCTGAATGAATGGAAATGGGAAACCCAAGGTTGAGAAGCGGAGAGTGTTGACATAGCATGGGGTTCACAACAAATGTCACACACTCACAGAAAAAATACCTGTATTGATTCTTTACTGAGAAACAATTTGCTCTGTAAACTTTTACCTAAGCACAAAGTAAACAAATAAGTAATAGACTTTAAACCAAGATTTTACCCAGCAACTCTGTTAGGTTTGGAACTAAAACAATTAAATGGATTTAAAATTAAAGAAAACTTTGTTCTTAATTTGAAATCAACTGGCTTTGCATACAGCAGAAGCTAAACGTTAATGGAACAAAGTCAAAGTAAATTTAGATGTTAAAAACTTGTGTCTTCCCCTTCAGTCTGATAGGGAACAACATCAGGTGAAGATATGCTTAGAAAATAGTGCACTATTATAAAGTACCGCAGTGAAGCTTTAAATTAAGCTGCAGCTAAACCAGGTATTTTCAGAGGCACACTTCATAGCTTCTCTTCCCATCTGTATCACTTCATTAAATCAGCAAAAGAACTTCAAAATACCATGGTAAGTAATTTAATAAGAATTACTCAATGTACCTGATCCCATTCTTCTGCAGCTAGATAATAAAAAGGTGAATGAGAGAGCATTCAAGATTTTCTCTAGTCTCATGGTTTTTAAATCTCCTCTATAATTTGAGGTCTCCAAATCTCCATCTCCAATCTTGAGATCGCCACTGAGATCCAGCCACATATACTACATAACAGTTGCAAATTATCAACAGTCAAATGTTATATTAAGTAATCTCTATAGATAAAACCATGTATTTGTTCGAACCAATGACTCAAAAACCAAACCAAACTTACTGCCGTCGAGTCGATTCCAACTCATAGCAACCTTATGCATCCTTAAACCCTCTTTCCTCCCACTCCACCTCCAATCCATTAGTAAGTCCTGTTTGTGCGCTACTTTTAATTACAGTTGTTTCTCACCATTGTCTCACTGTTGAAGCCTTAGTCATCTGACACCATTCTGGCCCTTTTACCTTTCCTGCTCCCATTCCTGCTCCTCCACTGTCTATTCCTTCACGTGGTTGTCTAAGCTTAAATTAGATCAGATTTTTTATCCTCCAACAGAAAACCCTTTGCTGGCTTCCTTTTATCATCAGTCTCGAACTCAAACCCAAACTCTTTAACCATAGACTCACCTCTTCAATGTCATTGCCAATCACTCCCCCAGCCCTCACAGTGACTTTTTTCCTGCTTTGGGGCTATTGCATTTTCTGTTCTCTCTGCCTAGCACACTCTGCCCCCACATTTTCATATGGCTGTCTTCTTCTTCTTATTGAAGTGTCAGCGTAAATGTCTTCTCACCTCTATCTATTTCTTGCCCTACTTTATTTTCTACATACAATTTATTATTATCGAAAATTACATTACTAATATATGTGCTTATTATCTTTTTCTCTTAAGAAAAAGAAAATAGGAAGAGCCTATAATGCTCATGTAGTTCAACTTCCTTATATTGTGCAAGGAGAAATTGAGACCTACAGAAGCTAGATGTTTTGCCAAAATACACCAACTAGACTCGACGGCACTGGGTTTTTTAGTGAGTGGTGGAGAAAGAAAAGAAAAAAAAATTCTCTTGAGATGGCTTTCCCTTCTCTATGTCCCTATATCACACTTCATCAATGTTTGATTAATCCAATTATCCCTTTTCAAAGTATCCGGTAAATGAGAGGGAGCTCAACCCTCTCACAACAGACCTTCGGTTTTACCTACCACAGCTCTATAACAGAGCTATGTCACCCTTAAGCACATGAAGAGTATTTACATAACTATGCATCTCTAGAGCCATCACATGTAATTGAAATGCTGTATCCAATAACTTTTGTTTATTTGGTAGGCCAGGCAACTGTACAGCACTAAGGAATTTTTAAAATTTTGGAGCTTTCCACTGCCCAGACTCCTTCATATGGACATGGGAAAAATGGTAAGCTTTTGGAGCCCTGGTGGGATAGTGGTTAAGAGCTTGACAGCTAACCAAAAGGTCAGCAGTTCAAATCCACCAGCTGCTGCTTGGAAACCCTATGGGGCAGTTCTACTCTGTCCTACAGGGTTCATATGAGTTGGAACTGACACAACAGCACCTAACAACAACATAGGTTTAATTACAGATGCCCGGGTGGCGTAGTGGTTAAGTGCTCAGCTGCTAAATAAAAGGTAGCTGGTTCAAACTCACCAGCCACTCCGTGGAAGAAAAGACCTGGTGGTCTGCTTCTGTAGAGATTACAGCCTAGGAAATCCTATGGGGCAGTTCTCCTCTATCCTATAGGGTCATTATGAGTTGGAATCGACTCAATGGTACAGAACAACATAAATTTAATTATGAGAGGCATCGGTGGTTCAGTGGTAGAATTCTTGCCTCCCTCCCATGCTGGAACTCAGGTTTGGATCCAAGCTAATGCACCCCTCTGTCAGTGAAGGCTTGCGTGCTGCTATGATGGTGAACAGGTTTTAGCAGAGCTTCCAGCCTAAAATGGACTAGGAAGAAAGGCCTCACATATGCTTCCAAAAATCAGCCAATAGAAGCCCTATGGATCACAATGGTGAGTGTTTTGTTTTGTTGAGCGTGGGATGGCCATGAGCTGGGGGCTGATTCAATGGCAGGTAACACCATGGCTTTAATTATGTAGTAAATTCTTTGTAACTAGAATTCAAAAAGAATATGGTAATGTGGTAGCTCCTTAACTCTATTGTTCAGAAACCTTTTAGAGAGAACTTTTGCTTTGAAAATCTAAAATACCTAAAGTTACCTATTTTCTTTATGAAATCCAGTAGAGAGAACACAGATCTTCTTTGGATGAAGAAGGGTCTGGCAGTGCTCTAGGGCTCTCATCATGAAAAGGAGTCCTCACTGTGCAACAGGATAAGACAGAGAAGTATTAGGGAAAATGCCAGAGACTGGGCCTTCTGTATGCTTGCTACCTGGAGGTTATTTACAGGAATTCAATTTCTGAAATTTGTTTTTTTGTTTGTACCTCTAGTGTTTCTCCTCAGAGGGTTAAAAAACAAATCTGGATATTTAAAGATTTTGATCAGCTGATTTCAGAATAATGAGTCCTTTGTTATTGTATGAGAAATTTTTGGAAACAAACACTGTAGTTTATATAAATCATTCACTGAGCAAGAGTATATTAGTCAAAGTGTGATCAGCATTATATTCGCTTCTATGTGATGTGCACAAAGGAGGTAGAAAGCCTGGTTTCTGTCCTTTAAGTTTTCATGGTCCACATTTTCACACAATTTGATTTTAGTTCCCTGCTGCAAGCCAGGTGTCACAGAGCACCTGGTTGATGTCAGAGCAATTGCCACATTAACATAGCTTTTTCAGTGTAGAAGTGGTATAGCAGATTTTTCAGAATTACCATAGAAAGACCTGTTAAAATTAATTCAATGTATATATATAAGGATTTACATGGTGCCATGTTTTATAAGGAAAGGATAAAAGAATGTGAAAAGATTTTAAAACCTGGCTTCTTTCCTCAAGGAGAGATATGTATGCAAATACTCATCACATAAATTAACATATGGTAATTACTCCACTAGAGGTATTTACAAAGTGCTGTAGGAATTCAGAAAAGAAAGAGACTGCAACTTGAGGAAAGTATGAGTAGGAAAGGTTCCTGGAAGGATGTGGCATCTGTGCAGGGTCTTGAGAGAGGGGAGTATTTTATGGACATGGATAGGACTGTGAAAAGGGGACATTCCAGATGAGGAGAAACATAATCAAAGAACCAGAGGCAGGAAATCCTGGAGTTTATTTGGGATATGGAAAATAACTGCTTTTGGCTGGATATTTGGGTGTGTGTCATGGACAAAGGTCTTAAGTGCCAGGCAAAAATAGTAATTTTGTAGGCAAAATTACTTTAAGCTACAAAATTCTGTAGCAGCAAAACTCTTTAAGTGATGAGGAGCTACTGGTTTTTTTGAAATGGACAGTGATATACTCAGAGTTGTGCTTTAGGAAGATTAACCGGGCCGCAGCAGACAAAATTGATTAGAGCAGAGAGAGACTGAAGACCAGTTAAGAGGCTATTATGATAGTTCAGCTGAGAGGTAATGAGATAAGGGACCATAGGAATGGAACAGAAGAGACCGATTCAGGAGATTAGGGAAATCAAACCAATGGGATTTAGTGATTAATTGAAGGTGGATAACAAAACAGATAGAGGAGATAAGGGTGATAACAAAGTTGTATGCTCGGGAGACTGAGGAAATGATGATAGCATTGGCAAAAATCATGAATTCTGAACGATCTAGTGACACTGTTTTGGAGGGCTCTTTGGAGCTTGGCTTTAGACATGTCTGAAGTATTGAGCAACTAAGAATACAAACCGAGAGCATAGAAAATAGGTCAGGACTAGTGGTAGAGATTAAAAAAAAAAAAAAATCTGTAATAAAAATTGAAGTTTACTCTGTGTTGACAATGTATGAATTAATGAACTCACCAAAGGAGAAGCAATGGGCATTGTTCCTTACAAGGAAGAAATGAAAAGAAACCAACAATGACAACAACAAAAAATGCTGCTGTCAAGTCAATTTTGACTCATGGTGATACAATGCATTACAGGGTAGAGCTGCTCCATAGGGTTTTCTTGGCTGTAATCTTTATGGAAGCAGATAGCCAGCCCTTTCTTCCACAGTACTGCTGGGTAGGTTTGAACTGCCAACCCATAGGTTAGTAGCCGAGTGCAAACATGAGTACATACCCAGGGATGATGAGAAGAGGAGGCATATGAGAAGTGAGAAATGGATAGCTCAGAGAAGTTGGAGGATAATCTGCAGACCGGCATCTCTAAATCAACAGCATTTTTCTTTCTTTTTTTGAATAAATATGGACCATCACGAGACTTTTTAAAAATTGTACTTTATGTTTTCTTTAATTTCTGAAGGGGCTTTTAAATATATGTGTTCCTCTCCCTGTAACAATGTAAACAAATAAAATAACAAGATATTGTACAGGTGTACCTTGGAGATATTGTGGGTTTGGTTCTAGAGCACCGCAATTAAGCGAATATCACAATAAAGCAAGCCACACGAATTTTTTGGTTTCCCAGTGCATATGAAAGTTATGTTTACACTATACTACAGTCTATTAAGTGTGCAACATTATGTCTAAAACAATGTACATACCTTAATTAAAAAATCCTTTATTGCTAAAAATGCTAACCATCCTCTCAGCCTTTAGCAAATTGCAATCTTTTTGCTGGTGGAAGGTCTTGCCTTGATGTTGACGGCTGCTGATGAATCAGAGTGGTGGCTGCTGAAAGTTGGGGTGGCTGTGGCCATTTCTTGAAATAAGACGACAGTGAAGTTTACCACATCAATTGACTCTTCCTTTCACAAAAGATTTCTGTGTAGCCTGCGATGTTGTTTGATAGCATTTTACCTTCAGTAGAACTTTTTTCAAAATTCAAAAGTCAATCCTCTCAAAACCTGTTGCTGATTTACCAAGTATACGTAATATTCCACATCCTTTGTTGTCATTTCACCAGTGTTCACAGCATCTTCACCAGTAGATTCCATTGCAAGAAACCACTTTTTTTGCTCATCCATAAGAAGCAACTCCTGATCCATTAAAATTTTATCACCAGATTGTAGCAAGTCAGGCACATCTTCAGGCTCCGCTTCTAATTCCAGTTCTCTTGCTATTCCTACCACATCTGCAGTTACTTCCTTCACTCAAGTCCTGAATCCCTCAAAGTCATCCATGAGGGTAAAACCCGGTGCCGTCAGTTCTGACTCTTAGTGACCATGAGGGTAGGAATGAACTTTTTCCAAATTCTTTTGAATGTTGATATTTTGACCTCCTCCCATGAATCACCAACATTCTTAATGGCATCTAAAATTGTGAATCCCTTCCAGAAGGAGGTTTTACCCTGATCCATCAGAATAATCACTATCTATGGCAGCTATAACCCCCCCCCAAAAAAAAACCCATTGCTGTTGAGTTGATTCCACTTCATAGTGAACATATAGAACAGAATAGAAATGCTCCATCAGGTTTCCAAGGAGCAGCTGGTGGATTCAAACTGCCAATCTTTTGGTTAGCAGCCGTAGCTCACAGTAGCTCTTAACCACTGCCCCACCAGGGCTCCAGGGCATTACAAAATGTATTTCTTAAACAATAAGACTTGAACTTAGAAATTCATCTTCTTCCAATATAAGGCTGTTCTGTCTACACTGAAAACCTGTTGTCTAGTGTAGCCATCTTCCTCCAGTTATCTCAGCTGGATCTCCTGGGTAACTTGCTGCAGCTTCTCCATCAGCACTTGCTCTTTCACCTTGCACTTTTATGTTATGGAGATGGCTTCTTTCCTTAAATCTCATGAATCAACCTCTGCTAGCTTCAAACATTTTTTCAGCAGTTTCCTCACCTCTCTCAGCCTTCATAGAATTGAAGAGAGTTAGGGCCTTGCTCTGGGTTAGGCCTTGGCTTAAGGGAATGTTGTGGCTGGTTTGATCTTCTATCCAGACCATTAAAACTTTCTCCATATCAGCAATAAGGCCGCTTTGCTTTCTTATCATTTGGGTGTAAACATAACTTTCATATGCACTTATTTCCTTCAAGAACTTTTCCTTTGCATTCACAACTTGGCTAACTGGTACAAGAGGCCTAATTTTTATCTGTCTTGGCTTTCCACATGCCTTCCTCACTAAGCATTTTTAGCTTTTGATTTAAAGTGAGAGACGTGTGACCCTTCCTTTCACTTGAACACTTAGCGGCAATTGTAGGGTTATTAATTGGCCTAATTTCCATATTGTCGTGTCTCAGGGAATAGGGAAGCCCAAACAGAAGGAAAGAGATGGGGGGGGGGTGGCTGGTTGGTGAAGCAGTCAGAACACACACGACATTTATCAATTAAGTTTGCTGTCTTAAATGGGCGTGGTTCATGACACCACAAAACATTTACAATAGTAACGTCAAAGATCATTGATCACAGATCGTTGTAACAGATATAATAATAATGAAAAAGTTTAAAATATTGGGAGGATTACCCAAATGTGGCACAGAGACATGAAACGAGCATGTGCTGTTGGAAAAATGGCACCAACAAACTTACTCGACACAGGGTTGCCACAAACCTTCAGTTTGTAAAAAAAAAAATGCAATATCTGCAAAGCACAATAATTTGAAGTACAATAAAGTATGATAAAACAAGGTATGCCTATAAATCAGAAAACTTAAAACACATGGGATATGTATTCCTTTTCTATACAGAAAACTTGGGTAAATATTTTAGCAGCAAACACAGCAAACTAATGCCTTAAACATTTATCCATTCAACAAGTATTTGTTAAGCACAGTGGACACTTAAGTTGAAATTGCTTCTGATTGGAGAAATAAATTAGGACAGGAAACTATTAATAAAGGAAATAAAACTTATGTCACCGATTCTTTGACCCAGAAGGTCTGTACTTTATTGACTGAGGAAGTAAGTAAATAATTTAAAGCTAGGAAACTTTACATATGGTGGCACACATACATTCCTAATGCAAGTACTTAACTCTGAGGTGGTGCAATATACCCATAGATGGCAGTCTTCCTCAGTCTTCATTCTCCTCTGCCTTGATGGAATCACTGTTAACTCTTCCTCTCTCGCTCATTAATTCCTTAGTGTTTCGACAAATATTAACCAACAGTCTATGATGTGCCAAGCATATTTCTAGGTCTTATGAATCCAGCAGTGAACAAACCAGATAAAAATTCCTTCCTTCATGGAATTTGTATTCTTGTAAGAGTTTACATTAATGAATGTTAATCAAACTTTTAAAGACAATTTTTTTTTTTTTGTCTATGTGTCTAGAGTTGCAGTATATCATTGTAGTCTCATAAAACTTGTTAAGGATACACATTTATGTATTTGTGTCCTACATGTGTTGTTGTTCCTTTTAACAGTAGTTATGTGTCCCAGGGATTTGAAGTGACAACTAAAAATCTGCTTCTTTTTTTCTTTTTTCCTACCACAAAATTAATGCCATTATTTTGAATAACAATCTTTTGTTTTCTAACAAAATATCATAAAAGCATTTGTAGAAAAAGATGTTATATGTGGTCATATTAAGAAAGGGACATAAAGTAATTCTGGCTAGAGAAAAAATAATGGAAGTAGAAAAAAAAAATCTCCACTTTGCAAACCTTAAAGCAATAACTGATCTAGATAGCAATTTTCAATGGCTGAGAAAATCATTAGGGCAAAGCGTGACAGGAACTTAATAACAGATAGATGCAGTTGCACCTACTGATTAATCTAATGGGCCCTGGTGGCACAGTGATTAAGAACTTGGCTGATAACCGAAAGGTCAGCAGTTCAAACTCACCAGCTACTCTACTAGAGAACAATATGGCAGCCTGCTTCCCTAAAGATTACGGTCCTGGGAACCCTAAGGGGCTGTTCTACTCTGTCTTATAGGGTCACTATGAGTTAGTCAATGGCACAGCAACAGTTTTTTGTTTGTTTATTAATCAGTATTAATATCACCGAAAGCAGGAAAAACAGACATTTTCTGTCCCCTGATGTAATGCAATAAGTATACAGAACATCATATGGTATGTTTTTGCCAAGCAAACAAAATGGAGCCAGAATTCCTGAATCTAATTAAGCTTATAGATTCAAACACTATATACAGGAAATGAAACTAGACAAATAATGCTAAGACAATCCACAAAAAAAATTAATTCACCAAACCTAGAGTGTGAGAAATTCTGTAAGACAAATGACCTGATTAATTCAACAAATAAATGAATAAACCAAACATTGTCGTAGAGTTGATTGCAACTCACAGTGACCCTATAAGACAGGGTAGAACTGCCCCCTAGTGTTTCCAAGGAGCGGCTGATAGATTCGAACTGCCGATCTTTTGGTTAGCAGCCATAGCTCTTAACCACTGCACCACCACGGCTCCAAATAAATGGATAGGAAGAGAAAATGGGTTATGGAAATGGGGTAATGGTTACGGGTAAAAGAAATGTAAGACATGTATTAATCAAATATGATGTGTGAAACTTGTTTGAATTCAGATTCAAATAAACCAACTATAAAAAGAAATTTTTCAGACAGGGAAATTTAAAAAATGGACTGGATATTAGCTGATATAAAAATAATTAAAAATAACAGAAAATCTAATTTTGTTAGGTATGTAATGGTACTATGGTTACATATTTTGTAAAATTCATATATGTTACAGAAACATACTAAGGGATTTTTAGATGAAGCGGTATGATGTCTGGAATTTTATTTAAAATACTCTAGCAGAAAAAGGAAAGAAAGATAAAAAGGGGAGAGAAATAGATGAGGCAAGATTTTCAAAAGGTATATATTTGTGAAGCATGGAATTTATTCTCTTCATGTTTAAAATTTTCTATAACAAATTTTTTAAAAGAGGGTTGTACATATATTTTGTAATCAACATGTTATTTCAATCTTTGTAATTTTTTTTTTTCTCACGTGGCTATTATGAAGCCCCCATTGGTATCTCTCTTGGGTATAGAAACATGATACCAAACAGAGCTTTGAAAAGCACATGCTTTTCCTTTTCATGACTGACTGCTGAAGAGAAAGGAGACAAAAAGTGTTTAAAAATGACAAAGTGTATCATGAGCTGAATTTGAATGAAATTGGAGAGATGAAATATCCTAAACCATGGGTGTGTTACATAATAACAAAGATTTCTGAAAAAATCCTACCCTCCTCCCCCTTTTCCACCTTGATTGTCCTCACATCTAGACTTACTCAACTCTTTTATACAGAACCAAGAATTTGGCGATGTCTGGACACTCTAAATCATCTTTACAATGTCAGTACACTATCAGTCAGATTGAGGTGACCTTTTCCCAGAACAAAATGTTCCTGCACATGTCTCAGCAAATGTTGACAGAAGTATATGAGAACAAGAGTGATATTAAGATGGATTATATCAAGACACAGGGTAACAGGAATTCTTTTATAAATTAACAACCATAGTTGAAATTGTTTGTGCATTTCTGCAAATGCCAACACAGGCTAACATCTGTCCTGACAGATTGAAAAACACAATTCATTCGATATAGTTAGCACTTCTTTCATTTCTGAAAAGGTCACTTGGTCTTTAACCCACTCTACATGATTAAACTAGCTTTGAGCAGATGACAATGCTAGAAACTAAGGCCTACTATTCCGATGGCATGTAAGAGAGAAGGCACCACTTACCTGACCTTCTAAATAAATTATGCTTGAGAGCATGAGATTTAAATGCCTAAAAAGTTTACCACTGTTACATAACAACCAATATTATTAGTACTAAGTTTAGTACTCCATACATACACATATAAATCAAGTCTTTACACATCAAAGTTTATTATGCTATTTTTCTCTATTCCCGGCATGAGTTCTCTTTTGCTTGAAAATGACTCTTGAAAATACTTCATAGCTCTAAATAATTTCAATGAATTTCTTATAGAAAATTCTATTTTATCCTCTTTGGCAAAAGAAATTCCATGTGGATCCAGTGGCCCTGAAATTTGGCTTGTACAACAACAGATAAAGCATAAACGCTTTTGTCTAATTTCTGATGGAATATCTTTACTCGATGTAAAGTTATACGTATCTTTCTAAGGATAAAAGGGAAGAGCATTATATTCTTTCTTCTATGCAGCCTGCCTGACTTAATTTGTCCTCCAGCAAACAAAACTATGGTGGTAACTATACGGACAAGAATGTGATTTGAAACCATTCATTCAACATATCTTTATCTCCTCTGTGCGAGCCTTTGAGCTAAGCAATTCGGAAGATGCAAAGATGTATCAGACATAGAGCCTGCCCTTAGTGCATAACTTTGAAGCATTTAGAAAGTTATTTTTCTATTAAAAAAAAAGTTATTGTATAGATTAATAAGACAAAATATATAGTACAGATATAGAACCACACATATATAGGGTCATTGGTTTTTACAAATTTGCAGACAACTCAAGGAAGAAAGACAGGTGTTTCCAACAAAAAGAACTTCAACTCAAAAAGAAAATTAATTTAAATTGGATCATGGACAAATCAAATGTAAAACAGACAAACAAAAAACTATAAAACTTCTAGAAGAAAACATGGAGAAAATATTTGTTACCTTGAGTTAGGCAAATATTTCTTGGACACAAAACAAAAACCACATTCTATAATAGAAAAAAAAAATTGATAAGTTGGACTTCATCTCAATTTTAAAACTTCTACACTTTGAAAAACATTGTTAAGAAAAGGGTATGACAAGCCCAGGCTGGGAAAAAAATATTCGCAGAGCGTGTGTTAGGTTGATAAAGGGCTTGTATCCAAAATATTTAAATATTTAAGGTACTCTCAAAACTCAGCGACAAGAAAACAAACAGCCCCATGGGGAAAAATTTGGGCAAAAGATTTCAACAGACACTTGACCAAAGAAGATGGGAAAGATATGGATGACCAAAAATGTGGATGGCAAATAAACACATGAAAACCTGCTCTACATCATTAATCATTAGGAAAAAAGCAAATTAAAACCACAATAATAGCCCACTCTACACTATGACTAAAATTAAAACGAATCAATAAACCTGACAATACCAAATGCTGACAATGATGTAGAGCAACTGGGACTCTCAAATATTGCTAGTATGAATACAAACTGTTTTAAAAAATAGTTTGGCAGTTTTCATAAATTTAAGCATATTCTCATTATAAAATTCAGAAATCTTACTCCTAGCATTTACTCAAGAGAAATAAAAATTTATGTTTGCATGAATACCTGATTGGAAATGTTACTAGTAGCTTTATTCATAATTGCTAAAAAGTGTGACAATTCCAAATGTCCTTAAACTGGTGAATGGATAAACAAATTGTTCATTCACACAATGGAATAATACTCAGCAACAATAAGAAATGAACTAGTGATACACTAATATGGATGAAAATCAAATCCATTATGCTAAGTATATGAAGTCAGACTCAAGAGATTATATACTGTATGATTTATATGACATTCTAAATAAGCAAAACTACAGGGCCAGAAAACTGAATAGCCAGAAGCTGGAAGGTGGTGAGGAGGGCTTTACTACAAAGGTGACTGAGGGAATTTTACAACGATGGAACTATTCTATATCTTCATTGTGGTGGCTACACAAATACATGCATTTGTCAAAAGTAATTTTTTTATAGAACTAAACACTAAAAAGCTGCTGTGAGTTCAGGGTAAGGAGAAAAGTCTCAGTTGCTCAAGAAGTTTTTGTGAAGCATGAGGCAGTGGAAGGTAAAGCAACTCAAGTTGGAATAGCCCTGAGGGAAGAAGCCACAACTGCGTTATATACAGACCGATACCAGTTGCTGTCCAGTAGATTCCGACTTATGGCAACCCTATAGGACAGAGTAGAACTGCCCCATAGGGTTCCAAGGAATACCTGGTGGCTTTGAACTGCCAAATTTTTGGTTAGCAGCCATAGCTCTTAATCACTGTGCCACGAGGGCTCCCCCACCCCCCAAAAAAAAAATGTATATATGCACCTCTCCCCCCTTGCCGTGGAGTGGCCCACTCATAGCGACCCTATAGGACAGGGTAGAGCTGCCCCACAGAGTTTCCAAGGAGCGGCTGGTGGACTCAAACTGCAAACCCTTTGATTAGCAGCTATAGCTTTTAATCACTATGCCACCAGGGCTCCATATAATATACATATATAAAGGAATAGTAAGGAATTAAATAGAGGAATTATGGCTAAGAAAAAACTGTAGAAAACTTTGAATGACATGCCGAAGAATTTAGCCTGTTGAGGAGAAAATGGTAAACACTGGAATATTTTAGGATGGCAATGACATACATTTGTACTCAGGAAGAAGGATGTTTCTCAAAATATCTTGTGCATCATAGATTCTGATTCTAATTCAGCAAATATAAACAGAATCCCAGAAATCTGCATTTTTAACAGAACCTCCCAGCCCATTCCTAGTATTTATGAACCTTTGATGAAAACTATTGTGACAATTTCTTGTCCTGACAATTGTTTTCATCCATTGTTTGACCAAAAGTCATTAACATCCCCTCTCCAGCCTATGTGTCCTTACAGCTAAGAGGTCCAGGGTATCATCTGCAGATTCATCCTTTGAATGCAATAGGCCCCATGAGCAGGAAAAGCAGATGGAGACAGAGGCCACTTACATGTGATTAGTGACTCTAACACACATATATACAGTTTACGTCTATTTTTGGAGGTGTCAGATGTGGTAGAAAGAATGCTGAAATAGGAGTCTACCTGCTAGTTACTGTGTGACCCTGAGCCAGCTACTTTTCAGAGCCTCGAATTATCAACAACGTACATGTAAATTAAAATGCCTCCCTCTCTGCCTTGGGGTGACTTAGAGGTTCATAAGAAATCTTGTTTGCGAGAACTCCTTTGGAATAAACTACCAAGTGCTATACAAATGTAAGACACTTTAATCCCTTTGGGTTAAATCATTAAATCTCTGGACAATTCTATTTAAATGCAAATACATTGTATAAGAAGGTATAACATCAGCAGGTACCTTAAAATTTTAGCTATGCATTAGGGTATGGAGCTTTTCCAGCTTGAGTCAAAATCTGAGACTGAAGAAATGGATGGTAAGGCAGTTACATTTAAATGGAGAAGAGGAAAAGTACTAGAAAGAAAAGAAAAGGGACAGGGCTGGGAAAAGTTCAGGACACGGGCACATCGTCTAAAAGTCAGGTCTAGGGAAGTCACGTAGCTTGAGGTCCACAAATAGGCATGAAAAGATCTGAAAGCCAACAGGCTTACTTTTAGCTATTACAAGGGTCTGGCTATATTGCCAAGGTGTGTGGGGAGGGGGGGAACTATGCCAAAAGATAAATCTTTTTGTTTTCCCAGAGACAAAAATGTAGGGAGCAGTAGACATAGCTGGGCAAATATATGTATCTCCCAAAGGAAGCTATGTGGATGTACCAAGCTGTGTGGAACACAAAGAAGCTTAGAGCTGTATCTTTATTAGGTGGAAGGGACCATTGTGTCTCCTTATAGCCAGAATATGTGAATTCCCTGCTGTTCTACATTCCTATAGGCCTTTACATTTAGACACCCCATCGTACTGAGAGGAGAACTGGACCCTGCTGCAATTCAGCTTCTAACCTTCCCAACTGGAATCTCTATGGGGAAGTTCTACTCTGTCCTATAGGGTCTCTGTGAGTTGGAATCAACTCCATGGCAACGGGTTTGGTTTTATTCAACGAACTGGCTATGATGTTGTCAAGGAAGAACGTGGCAGGCAACAGCTTTTACAGATGCTCAAATGCATGAAACCTTCAGATGAACGGGCAAAGGAGTTAGTCAAGCCTGACCCTGTAGCTTATTTGCACATTCTTAATTTCACCTTCTTGTGCAATTCAGATTGAAGGCGCTTGTGACGCTAGGAAAATCAAGAACCCAGGAAGCCCCAAATAAATAGGAAGGAAGGAGGTTCCTCTGATAAAGATGCATTTCTAACTACTTAGATGGCCTGGTAGTTGCTTGAGTAAAAGGCAGTCAGTGTGTTGATCCTTGGGATTTACAGGTTCTTCTCAATTTAAAAGATGTATTTTCACCTTTGGAATTCTCAGCCTTGAAAATTCCTGCAGGGTCTCAAATCTCCCATAGTGACTCTTATACAATGACTATTTCTCCAAGGAGAAATGAGTTCCAAATGCAGAATTAATTTTTCACAATGCCTCTGTACTTGTCTTCATATTTAAATCTGACATTAAGCAGTTAGATACAAATTTATCTCCTTAGAATTCATTTTCTTTCTTTTAAACATTAATTAAAAAGTTTCTGAAAGGTAGGATATTCTCATGGCAGCAAATTCAAAATGCTCAAAACGGTATAGAGAAGAAAATTTGCCCTCTTTTTCATCCTAGCCCCCAGCCACCATTGTCTTTCCCAGAAGCTAACCCTGTAGCCTATTTTAAAGATAGTCTCCATATGCAAACATGAATATTTTCTTGCTTTTTCTCTCTTTACCTACATAGTAGTATATTAAAGATACTCTTCCCTTATGCCAAGAATGACAAATTGAAGAGGAATATAGCATTGCTTTCATCATTTCAAGATCTATCCTGAAGTACAACACTGTCAGTGATAGAATACGCTGACATACACCCAGCCTACAAGGAAGACCAGTTAATACAACTATTATTCAAATTTATGCATCAACCACTAATGCCAAAGATGAGGAAATTGAAGATTTTTAATAACTTCTGCAGTCTGAAATTGATCAAACATGCAATCAAGATGCATTGATAATTCCTGGTGATTGGGATGCAAAGTTGGAAACAAAGAAGAAGCAGTAGTTGGAAAATATGGCCTTGGTGATAGAAACAACACTGGAAAGCACATGATAGAATTTTTGAAGACTCAAATACCTTTTCTCAACAACATAAGCAGCAACCATACACGTGGACCTTGCCAGATGGAAACACAGGAATCAAATCAACTACATCTGTGGAAAGAGATGATGGAAAAGCTCAATATCATCTGTCAGAACAAAGCGAGGGGCTGACTGAGGAACAGACCATCAACTGCTCCTATGCAAGTTCAAATTGAAGCTTAAGAAAACTAAAACAAGTCCACAAAAGCCAAAATACGATCTTGAGTATATCTCACCTGAATTTGGAGGAGATCTCAAGATTAGATTTGATGCGTTGAATACTAATGACCAAAGACCAGACAAGTTGTGGAATGACATCAAGGACATCACACATAAAGAAAGCAAAAGCTCATTAAAAAGAGGAAGGAAAGAAAAGACCAAAATGGATATCAGAAGAGACACTGAAACTTGCTCTTGAACATAGGGCAGCTAAAGCAAATGGAGGAAATGATGAAACAAAAGAGCTGAAGAGAAGATTTCAAAGGACAGCTCAAGAAAACAAAGTAAAATATTATAATGAAATGTGCAAAGACCTGAAGATAGAAAACCAAAAGGGAAGAAAACACTCAGTATTTCCCAAGCTGAAAGAAATAAAGAAAAAATTCAAGCCTCAAGTTGCAATTTTGAAGAACTCTGTGGGTAAAATATTGAATGACACAAGAAACATCAAAAGCAGATGGAAGGAATAAACAGTCACTGTACCAAAAAGAATTTGTAGATGTTCAACCATTTCAGGAGGTAGCATATGATACCAATGGTACTGAAGGAAGAAGTCCAAGCTAAAATGCACTGGAGGCATGGCTGAACAGGAGGCTCCAGGAATTGATGGAATACCAATTGAGATGTTTCAACAAAGAGATGCAGCAATGGAGGTATTCACTCATCTATGCCAAGAAATTTGAAGACTGCTGCCCAGCCAACCAACTAGAAGAGATCCATATTTGTGCCCATTCCAAAGAAAGGTGATACAACAGAATATGGAAATTATTGAACAATATCATTAATATCACACAGAAGTAAAATTTTGCTGGCGATCATTCAAAAGTGGTTGCAGCAATATGTCAACAGGGAACTGTCAGATATTAAAGCCAGATTCAGAAGAGGATGTGGAACAAGGGATATCTTTGCTGTTATCAGATGGATCTTGGCGGAAAGAAGAGAATACCAGAAAGATATTTGCCTGTGTTTTATTGACTATGCAAAGGCATTCTACTGTGTGGATCATAACAAATGATGAATAATATTTTGAAGAATAGGAATTCCAGGACACTTAACTGTGCTCATAAGGAACCTGTGTGTAGACCTAGAGGCAGTCTTTCGAACAGAACAATGGGATACTGCATGGCTTAAAATCAAGATAGTTGCGCGTCAGTGTTGTGTCTTTTCATCATACTTAATCTGTATGCTAAGCAAATAATCTGAGAAGCTGGATTATATGAAGAAGAATGTGGCCTCAGGATTGGAAGAACACTAACAACCTGAGATATGCAGATGACACAACCTTGCTTGCTGAATGTGAAGAGGACTTGAAGCACTTATTGATGAACATCAAAGACCACAGCCTTCAGTATAGATTATGCCTTAACATAAAGAAAAAAAATCCTCACAACTGGACCAATAAGAAACATCATGATAAATGGAGAAAAGACTGACGTCAAGGATTTCATTTTACTTGGATCCACAATCAATGTCTATGGAAGCAGCAGTCAGGAAATCAAAGAATGTATTGAATTGGGAAAATATGCTGCAAAAGACGTCTTTAAAGCGTTAAAAAGCAAAGACGTCACTTTGAGGACTAGGGTGCGCCTGATCTAAGCCATGATATTTTCAATCACCTCATCTGCATGAGATAGCTGGACAATGAATAAGGATGACTGAAGAAGAGTGATGCCTTTGAGTTATGGTGTTGGCAAAGAATATTGAATATACCATGGACTGCCAGAGAAACAAACAAGTCTGTCTTGGAAGAAATACATCCAGATTGCTCCTTGCAAGTGAAGATGGCAAGACTTCATCTCAATGTACTTTGGCATATTGTCAGGAGAAACCAGTCTTTGGAGAAGGACATCATGCTTGGTAAAGTAGACAGTCAGAGAAAAAGAGGAAGAGCCTCAATGAGATGGATTAACACAGTGGCTGTAACAATGGGCTCAAGCATAACAACAATTGTGAGGATGGCCCAGGACCTGGCAGTGTTTTGTTCTGTTGTACATAGGGTTGCTATGTTGGAACTACTCAACAGGACGTAACAACAACTTTTCTGCACCATGTTTTCTTGCTATATCTATATCTGTCTTTTTATGGTCGCCATTTTTGTTTTCTATTTGAGTTACAAATAAATTTTCCTTGTTATTTTTAATAGCTGCATAGTATTCCTTGTGTGTGTTCAGCATCCTTTATTTAACTGATCCCCTATTTGTGGCCAATTACATTGTTACCAACCTTTTATATTACAGCAATGTGTATCTTTGTTACAGTAATCACGTGACACAGGTGTAAGAATACACTAGACAGATTTCAGAACTGCAATTGCTTGGGAGAAAGAATATGGATTTTCAATATTGATATATATTGCTGAACTGCAGTTCCTAAAGATTGTGCAAATTCACCTCACTCCCTAAAGTTGTTGTTGTTAGATGCCAGTGAGTCAGTTTCAACTCATAGCAACGCTATGTACAACAGAACGAAACTCTGCCTGCTCCTGCACTATCCTCATAATCATTGATATGTTTGAGCCCATTATTGCAGCCTTTGTGTCAATCCATCTTATTAAGGGTGTTCTTCTTTTTTGCTGACCCTCTACTTTGCGAAGCATGATGTCTTTCTCTGAGGTCTGAGCCCTCCTGATAACGTGTCCAAAGTACGTGGATTCACAATCAACGCCCATGGAAACAACAGTCAAGAAATCAAACGACATATTGCACTGGGCAGATCTGCTGCAAAACACCTCTTTAAGGTGTTAAAAAGCAAAGATGCCACTTCGAGAACTAAGGTGCTCCTGATACAAGCCATGGTACTTTCAATCACCTCATATGCATGTGAAAGCTGGGCAATGAATACGGAAAGAATTGATGCCTTTGAATTATAGCATTGGCAAAGAATATTGAATATACATGGACTGCCAGTAGAATGAACACACCCCTGCCTGTAATGCCTAAGATTTCCAATTTCTTATGTTATTAAAATTTTTTACCTTTAACAGTTTGATAAGTGAATATTATAGTTTTAGTGTAGCTTTAATTTGTATGTCTCCTAAAATAAGGGAGATTAAGTGTCTTTTAATATGCTTAAAAACCACTTTCCTTTCCATGAAGTGTCCATTTTTCTGCCCACTTTTCTACTGCTCTGTTGATCTTGTTGATTTGTAGGAGCTTCTTCTATATTAATTTTTAAATTGGTTGCAAATGTTTTTTCCTAAGTTTTTGTTGCTGTCTTTTGAATGCATCTTATTGCTTCTGTAAAACACATGACCTTTATTATTAATATTTTATTGCCATGATAATAGCAAATTTTTATGACTTCTAGTTTTAGTGTCATATTTACAAAGGACTTATTTTAAAAGTTTTCCAGTTATCTTTTTCTTCTTTTATAGTTTCATATTTTTCCATATAAATTCCATCTGAAATCTAGTTTGTTTTAAGAAATTAGTGAGGTGTCCATAAAAAAAACTTTTCCCCCTAGGGGTGTAATTAATTATCCCAATATCATTTGTTGAATAACCCATTTTTATTTCTTGATATTAAATGCTATTGATATCATAACCATATTCCCTTATATATGATGCATTTATTTCTAAACTTCTAAAGTAATCTGTTCCATTAATCTGTTTATTTTTTGGCCAATATCACTCTCTTTTAATTATTTTAACTTAATAATAAGCCTTGGTATTTGATAAGAAAAATTCCCTTCTCTTTTTCTCTTCCTTTTTAAAAAATATCCGTTGTATTCTCATATACTTCTTTTCAAAATGAGATTTAAAACCGGATCTTCATATACCTAAAAAATTCTATCAGCATTTTATTAATAAAATATTAAATTATAGATTAATATTTTGTTTTCTATGGATTTTCAAAAACTGAACTACTGGAATGGTAGAATAACCTAGAATAATATTAAGGCATGTCCCTCCTACCATGCACTCATGACACTGTTTCACACAGACACGTGTACACTTCTGTCTTGGCCTCTTCTCTTCTCCACTTCCATGACTGGGCATTTCCCTGTTCACGTGTTCTGGGAAGATGCAGAAAGAAATTTCCTCCCCAAAGTGAGAACTCCAAGAGCCTCTGTGGCATTTCCAATATCACAGCGATCAGAAGAGCTGTAATGAATGATCTATATTTTTTGGAAAGACTGAGCAGAATTTCTGCATAGAAAGGGAAGACCAGATGAGGTAAGGAAGGAGATGGGAGGGGTGAAGTTATAGAGGTCATGGTGAAATGGCAGGAGGACCATTGGGCCTATACTTCATATTTCTAAACACCTCAAATTCGTATTTTTATCTTATCTCTGAATGATTTTAGTGCAGCCATTACATTTTTTTCATTTAAAGTATAATTTGATAAATGTAAATATTGAAAATATACTATAGTTCTTTAATGCTATTTCGACATCTTTCTCCTCCCCTTCTTCTTCTTCCTCTTCCTTTTCCTTCTTCTTCTTTGTAATACAAGCCTCAACAAATGGAAGTACCCTGGGCCTGTTTTGCACTTTAACAGACCCTATCTATATGTATAAGGAGCCCTGGTGGTGCAGTGGTTAAGGCACTTGACTGCTAACCTAAAGGTTGGTAATTGGAAACCACAAGCAGCTCTGCAGGAGAAAGGTGTGGCAGTCTGCTTCTGTAGAGATTTACAGCTTTTAAAACCCTACAGGGTTGTTGTGAGTTGGAATCAACTTGATGGCAGTGGGTTTTTTTTTTTTTTTTTTAAATCTATATGTGCAATGTAATACACTAATGCACTTGAGTGAATTTGTCCACAACAGAAAGATTTGGAGAAAGAAAAATAAAATCAGGGCTCTGAAGAAATTTCTCATTTTGCTTAAGGTCTGTTCTATAAGCCCTCGAAAAATTGCGTTACTGAATGGGAACAGAGGAGGAGAAAATTAAATAAATAGCAACTAACGACAAGAAATCTCACACAGTAATGGATGGTAGGAGTCAGAATTGAGAAATGGCTGACTTAGTATGTTTTCAAGATATTAAATCCAAACGAGGTAGGCCAAACCTATAAACAAGAACTTTTTGATATACAAACCACTAAACATCTCACCTTTCCTTATACGATTTTGCACTTATTTAATATGATTTGTCTATGGCTCTTCATCGGTCAGATGATAAAAAGAAAAACCGGTTGAAATTGTAAAAAGAAAATGCTTGCAGCTGTAATGGAACAGAAGCCTGGATTTCGGTATGAAAATAAAGCTTGTACTGAATTACAGCATTTTGGCAGAGTAACACAGATATTCTCTTGTAACTCAGGGTTCTATAACTATTGTTTGGGAATATTTTTAAAGTAATTTCTTAGGCTTTAGCTTAGGTGCAAGTCTTCAACTATTTGCACATTCTTTGTGTCATCAGATAATTCCGGAAGGGAAATCATTTATTTTCAATAAAGAAAAGGTTATTTTTTAAAGTATTCTATAGTTGACATACTCAGGAGAAAAAGCTCAGTGATTTGGGATCACCTTACGATTCTTTGACTGGCCTTTCCTTTTTTTTTTTACTTAGATACCTCTCTGGTTTTTCTTTCCATGAATAAATACAATGGTTACTGAGACAAAGTCACTTCAAAGAAGTGAAAAAATTGTTCACAGATCTTAAACCCAGTTGCCATTGAGTTGATTTTGACTCATGGCAACCCCCTGTGTGTCAGAGTAGAACTGTGCTCCACAAGGTTTTCAATGGCTGATTTTTCGCAAGTAGATCACCATGCCTTTCTTCCAACGTACTCCTCTGTGGATTTGAACTTCCAAACTTTTGTTCAGCAGCTGAGAACATTAACCATTTGCACCACCCTGGGACTCCTCTTAGGTCTTGTTGTTGTTAGTTGCTCTTAAATCAGCCCCCAACTCATGGAGCTCCATGCACAGTGGGATCAGACCATTGTGATCCATAGAGTTTTTACCGACTGCTTTTCTGTAGTAATTTTTTTTTTTTTTTTTCTGTAGTAGATTACAAGGCTTTTCTTTCTATTTTATCTTAGTCTGGAAGCTGTCCTGAAACCTTTTCAGCATCATAGTAGCACCCAAGCCTTTATGGACAGATGGGTGGTGGCTGCATATGAGGTGCATTGGCTGGGAATCGAACCCCGGTATCCTGCATGGAAGTCAAAAATTCTACCACTGAACCACCACTGCCCTCTCTTAGGCCTTAGCGCCAGGATCATCTTATATGATTCTTAAAACTGATCATTTTTACTCATTTTCTTTGGGTATGTACAAGCCCAGGCTTATCAACAGCCCACCTCTAATACAATTGGAGCAAATTGTTTAACAAGAATTTTTGTGATTAACCCTTAGCTTTAATTCATTCTTTCTCCGCTTTACCCTTACTCTAATTTTGTAATTTATTTTATTATGTTGTTGAGATCTTATTGAAACAAATGGATGGCTTTCAAGGACATAAATTTGTTTTCTCAGTTCTGAAGATTAAAAGTCCAAATCAAGGTCTCGGTTGTGTCAGTTCCTTCCTTGTAGGTAATCCATTATCATTGAGTTGATTCTGACTCATAGAGACCCTATAGGACAGAATAGAACTGCCCCATAGGGTTTCCCAGGAGCGGCTGGTGGATTCGAACTGCCGACCCTTTGATTAGAAGCCAAACTCTTAACCACTGTGCCACAAAGGCTCCACAGGCATTTCTTGGTTCCTTGGTGATCCTCACACGGCTTCTGTCTTCCACTGTGAGTGCATGTGCCTCTATCTGTTCTTTTCATAACTCAGAAGTGATTAGGTTTAGGATCTGCCCTACACTGGTATCACCTCAACAGATTTATTGATTACATTACATTAGATTACATTATGGAAAGTGATTATATTACATTACATTAGATTATATCTACAGGTCTAGGCGTTAGGATCTAATACATATATTAAAACCAAAAGCCAAACCCGTTGCTCTCGAGCCAATTCCAACTCATAGCAACGCTATAGGACAGAGTAGAACTGCCCCATAGGGTTTCCAAGGAGAGCCTGGTGGATTTGAACTGCTGACCTTTTGGTTAGCAGCCATAAATCTTAACCACTACACCACCAGGGTTTCCAACACATATGCTGGAAGGACACAATACAGTCCATAACAGTACTGTTGAGAATATTTTTTGATTGCTTTAAAATAGGACTACTGTGCTTGCAGGATTTAGTAGCTATATATCAAGTCCTGATGGAAACCATGAGAGGAAAGAGGGATAATTGTATATGTATATTTTTTATTATACAATTAATATGTATTGATCAAAAAGTACAACCATAGAGCAGAGTGGAGGGTGGGAAGGAAAAGAGCCTTCTCAACCAGCTCCCAGTTCACTCCCAGGAAGTAAGACTGTAAATAATTGCTGATATGATCTTCTAACGATCATCTGTACATTTGAAAATAAATACTATATGTATACAAATATTTTAATAACATAAATAAGGCCATATAATACCAACTTACTGTAATGTATTTTTTACATTTGTAAGCATCTTTCCAAGTTAATATCTATACTTCTGTATCACATTTAAAATACTTAATCTTATGTTATGAATATACTGTAAAGTATTTAAGAAATTCCCACTGATAGATTTCAGCTTTTTTTCAAATGTTACAGTGAGTATTCTTTTATTTAACTTGGTGTTGCAATTGGACAGTAATAGAATTCTATTTTGAAATTGGTCATATAGTGCAAGTCTATATTATAGCATGAAGGAAAATAAAAGGAGCTTGTAGTCTGGGAAAAACAAATGGTAAACTCATAAAAAGGGGAAAAAACTCAGGGTCCCCCCCCTTTAACCTCTATATTTAACATCAATAACAACAGTGATTCTCAAACTAGAAAAGGTAAAAGGAAAGAAAATAATACTTACAAAATACTCTAACGAAAGCTCTCTTCACAATTTATTGGTTCTGACTTTCCATGGTGAGTCAGTGACATTTTCAGCAAGTGTCAAAAATTAGATTGAAATGTGAATTTGAAAGCTATGGGCAGGATTTCGGGTTTGCAGATTCTTGGTCTTTGTGCCTCCGACTACTAAGACTGAAATTGCTTGTCACTCTTTACTTTGATAAAAAATTGAGGTCGAGCTTGATTTCAAGATTCTCTATGGAGTTAATAAGTATAATAAATTTGAAAAACAGGATGGAATCTCTCCAATAATAATTTCCTTAACTCTTCCTAAGTGACTAGCAGGACTGTATATTGCTAAACTCTTTTCTCAACTGAATTCATGAGAAGTCACTTCCCAGGTGTGGCTGTACAAACCCAACTAAATGACTTAAATACCAAGACTCTCATTATAGAAGATTCTGCTGGTATAGTGCTGTGGTCTTCCAACTGGGGTCCTTTGCAAGGGCTCACAGGAATGAATACTTTTAAGTGAATCAATTCTAAGACTCCCAATATACTGTCCTACAACTAAACTTCCTGAGAATGAGCCCTCTGTCAGGCACTGCCTCATATTAAGTCCAGCCCTGTAGTTTGTGTCTTACCACTGTTTGTGTCTTACCACTGTTTTTGTGTTATTGTTGTTGATTGCCATCTGATCAATTCCATGAGTCAAATTCACATGTGCACAGAGTACAACTGCTCCATAGGGTTTTCAAGGCCATGAACTTTTAGAATGGATCACCAGACCTGCCTTCCAAGGGGCCTCTGGCTGTGTTTGAACTGCCAACCTTATGGCTAGTAGGCAAGTGCTTAACCATTTATACCACCTAAGGACCTGCACTGTTGTTGTTAGTTGCCCTCAAGTCGATTCTGACTCATGGTGATCCTATTTGTGCAGAGCAGAACTTCTCTGTAGGGCTTTCAGGGCTGTGACATTTCAGAAGCAGATTGTTAGGCCTTACCTCCCAGGTGGGTTTGAAATGCCAACCTTTCAGTCCGTAGTCCAGTGCTTAACCATTTGTGCCACCCAGGGACCACAAAAAGGCATAATTTCATCCATCCTAATTGCTACTCTGGTGCATTTGCTTCAAGGTATAACAATCTCAGGAATATAAAAAAGAAAAGAAAAATCCAAGGCAATATAACATTTTGCTATTTTTGCTGGTTAGATGCTTTCCAGTTGTTTTAATAAAACTGAAGGAGGCCTAATATAATTGTTAGATGAATGATTATTAGAAATAATTTCTGAGGAAAGTTCACAATGTGGTAAATAAACCCATCCCCTTTGGTTTATTTATGTTAACATTTAACTATTTTAAAAAATGAGAATAGAATCCAATAGTAATACTCACCAAATGGAAACATATAAAATTTATGAGTACTAAAGGAAAATTTTCATGTATTATGATTCCTCATCTGTAAAATGAAGGTGAGGAATCAGATGTGACACACCACAATCTATGTCTTACCAACTCTGTGCTATTCCTTAAACCAAAGAGCAGAGACATCTCGGCAATATCATCCTTCAAATAATTATCTTTCTCCCATGGAGCAGGTAGCGGGTTTGAACTAAAGACTTTTGGTTAGCAGCCCAGCTCTCAACCATTGTGCCATTAGGGCTCCTAAATTAAACATGTTGTTATTATTAGGTGCTGTCTAGTTGGTTCCGACTCATAGCGACCCTACGTACAACAGAACGAAACACTGACTGGTCCTGTGCCATCCTCACAACCGTTGTTATGCTTGAGCCCATTTCATTGCAGCCACTGCATTAATTCATCTCATTGAGGGTCTTCCTCTTTTTCTCTGACTCTCTACTTTACCAAGCATGATGTCCTTCTCCAGGGACTGGTCCCTTCTGATAACATGTCGAAAGTATGGACATTGATTGTGGATCCAAGTAAAATGAAATCCTTGACAACATCAGTCTTTTCTCCATTTACCATGATGTTGGTTGTTGGTCCAGTTGTGAGGATTTTTGTTTTCTTTATGTTGAGGTGCCGTACATGCTGAAGGCTGTGGTTTTTGACCTTCATCAGTAAGTGCTTCAAGTCCTCTTCATTTTCAGCAAGCAAGGTTGTGTCACTTGCATAACACAAGTTGTTAATGTTTCTCCCTGCAATCCTGATGCCCCCTACCTTCTTCATATAGTTCAGCTTCTTGGATTATTTGCTCAGTTTACAGATTGATTAGGCATGGTGAAAGGATACAACCCTGACACACACCTTTCCTGACTTTAAACCATGCAGTATCCCCTTGTTCTGTTCAAATGACTGCCTCTTGACTATGTACAGCTTCCTTACAAGCACAATTAAGTGTTCTGGAATTCCCATTTTTCCCAAGGTCATCCATAATTTGTTGTGATCCACACAGTCCAATGCTTTGGCACAGTCAGTAAAACACAGGTGAACATCTTTCTGGTATTCTGTGCTTTGAGCCAGGATTCATCTGACATCCACAATGATATCCCTGGCTCCACGTCCTCTTCTGAATCTGGAGTTCAAAATTAAACATATTTCCTTGAAATATTATTAAAGATAATTTATTTAGACCTTAACTTGTATTGTGCTCCCCCTGCATTTCTTCCCCTTAAGAACTTAGCCAAGCTTTTGCGTCGTGTTGTCTTGCTTTAGGGTATTGATGTTGCATGGGTTAAAACAGAAGTTGCCTAACCACCACCTCCTCCCCCTTTCTTTTGTTTTGAAATCAACAAAACAAAAGCTTTAGGGTATTGATGTTGCATGGGTTAAAACAGAAGTTGCCTAACCACCACCTCCTCCCCCTTTCTTTTGTTTTGAAATCAACAAAACAAAAGAATTAAGCTAGTTCATTCCTGAGCGGAATATAGGAAGTCTTTGGAAGAGGGAGGGAAATATACAGTGGGTAGGAAGAAATGGACAGAGCTCAGGGGAATAAATGGTTCCTTAAGACTATGGAAAAATGTGTATGTGTATGATGGTGGGGGTTGTGTTCCTATTGAACATCCTAGGGAAAGGACAGGACATCAGAGAGGACAGCTGTAAGGTGCAATCATAGAGGCTGAACAACTGGTGTCAAAGGTTTTAGTCTCAGCAAACAGCCCAAAGAGACCACACTGTTCCAAATAAACTGTGCCCAAGCTAAGCATGGAAATAACCAGAAAAGTATACTTTCTAATGGGTCCATAGGATTGGGCAATGTATTTCTCCGCTCTGACCATAATATAATGAAGAAGAAGAGCTTTCTTTGCTTTCAAGGCAGGACAAAAACTTTTTGGACCTTTTTGTAACCCTAAGAAGACGAATGCTTTACTCCTTCCAACTCCGCCAAGAATAAGATTAGTATTAAATTTCTCACTGTCTTGGCAAACAGAATTCAGTGTCAGATTTAAATTGATTTAGGAAAACAAAACGCTATGATGTTTCTTGTAAAAAAGTATGAGAGAGAAAAACTTGTACCTCTACAGATAACTATTATTATTTCCGTTTACAGATAGGACAACAGTGGTAGTCATTGGTTCTTTGAAACAGATATTTCTGAATCTCCTTCTGAGTACACAGTAGGTTTGAACTTCCCTGCTCCTTGAAGGTAGGCATAGACATGTAACTTAAGCCAACCAAATGTGTGTGGAGGCCCCTGAGCATCACACTGAGGTGGAAACTGTAAGACTGGGCATGCTACTCACAGGGCTTTCTCTTCCTCAGCAACTGGCAATGCTAGTTGGTAGCTGTTCTGTCAGTCTGAGATCTGGAGAGAAGATGGCACTAGCTGAGCCCCCAGCCCAGCTACATGGACATGGAGTATGAGCAACAAAGAAGTATTATTGATTTACAATACTGAGCTGTTGGGGTGGTCTCTACAACACAACCTGGGTTCTCCTGACAAGTACAGCAACTGGGGCTCAGAAGAGTTAACCAATTTACTTCAGTTCACTTCTCAGTGAATTCATGCTGAATTCAAACACAACGTTCCTTTCTAAATAATCAGTCAGTTAATATTCAATAAATATTTATTAGGTGCCTACAAAGAATCACCCTATTAAAGACCCGGAGAATACAATGTTGAACATGGAGTTCCTGAATTCAACAGACCTACTTACAGATTGTTTAATCATTGTTCAAGTATTTGGTCAGGAGCTCACACTAAGTTTATAATTTCTAGAATTCTTTTCCTCCCCACCCCACCCTACATGTGTTGAAGAAATGGGAGTAACGTTTGCCCATCTTCAGATTTCTGGAGCCTTCCTCTTTTCTTTTTTTTATGATTTCTTAGAGTTTTACAACAGTTGTTCCTTGATCACATCTGCAAGTTATTTAAATATCCTGGGATGTAATTTATCCGGGCCTGAAGGCTTGAATTCATTTAAAGCTGTAAAGTACTCCCTTATTATCTCTGCACCTATCTTGCACTCCAATTCCATCTTAATGATGTTTGTTCTAGATTTGCCAGCTTGAAAATTATTTTCCTTGATGGAGAAAAAAAGAAGCAAAATAGAGTATGAATAAATCTACTCTCTCTGTGTTGTTGCTTAACATTACACCTTTTGTCATAAATTGTAGACCTTTCCTGAGGAGCGTAGATTGTTTTGAACAAGTGTGTATTCCTGCAACATAACAGAGAAAGCATGGACATCTTGGGATCAGAGATCAAGACCAGTAAAACAAGCAGTGGAGCTGAAACTAAGAAGTGTTCAAATTGCTGAAGTGGGCTTCATGAGTGGTGAAGTGTCTGGAATGTTTTTTGTGCTATGAAATACTTTAGTTCAATGTAACCTTTTATGTGGGACAGCCCAAGGTCGTACTTCCACATTTTAAAGAGCACAAAATTTAGTTAACATCTATAATGTGCCTATTCTGTATTTGGTATTGTGTCTGGATTGTTGCTATTACCCTAGCATGGTGGCAACGGTCTAAACTGAAAGGCCTCAATGTTTGTGCTGAAATTCAATGTTTCCCCTATGGAAAGATTGTGGGCTCACTTGGGCCAAGGAAAATTTCGGTCTTCAGGGTTTTTTTTTTTTTTTTTTTCCATCAGCTCATCAGATTCTTGAACAGAGTTTTTAGAGTTGGGTTTTATTACATTTTACTCTTTCTTTTTCTGCTTGATCTATTTAAAGTTGGTCTAATTTATGTGAAGATGTTTTAAATGTTTCAAGTCTTTGTAGACTTCCCTCAGATTCTTCCCATCTTTGGAGCTCCTGCATCTTTTCAGCTTTGAACATCTGAGCTCAAAACACTCCCTGTTCTGCCAGAAAGATTTTCTCTTTGAATAAAATGGGATTTAAAAAAAAAAAAAAAAAAAAGCCATTGCTATCCATTCAGATTCACAGTGTCCCTATAGGACAAAATAGAACTGCACCATAGGGTTTTCAAGGCTGTAATCTTTACAGGAACAGGTTGCCTGGCCTTTTCTCCCATTGACCCCTGGGTGGGTTTGAATTGTTGCCCTTTTGATTTGCAGTTTAGCACTTAACTACCTCACAACTGGGGCTCAAACTGGGGTTAGTATTTAGAATCTCTGATTTCTCCCCACCATATTACCTTTAGAGGCTTGGATCAAATGTGCAATCCCATCTGTCTCAGAACTTTGGAAAATTTCTTTAATAAAATAGAAGTACAGTGTTTGTCTTTTTTGAATATCACTCCTTGGCTTTTAAGAAGTCTAAGATGACATGGCTAGACTTCCCATGGTTTTTGTTCCGTCCACATTCATAGCTCCTTCTTCCTATCTGAAAAGAAGTATATCCAGAGTAATATATAACATGTCACTTCTTTGCTATTTTACCTTCAAAAACATCATTCTCAATCTTAACTGTGCATTAGTGTTGTCTCTAAACACCTGAATCAAAATCACTCGGAGTATGATTGTTTAAAATGCAGGTTCTCAGAGCTCCTTCCCAGGAATAGCTACATAATTAGCACGGCATATGTAAAACAAAAGTGTAGATTCCCTATTAAGAAAACATTCTGCATCCCACTTTGAAGAGTGGTGTCTGAGGTCTTAAATGCTAGCAAGCAGCCATCAAAGATTCATCAAATAGTCTCAACCCACCTGGATCAAAGGAGAATGAAGAACACCAAGGACACAAGGTGATTACAAACCCAAGAGACAGAAAGGGCCACATGAACCAGATACTACATCAGCCTGAGACCAGAAGAACTAGACGGTGCCCAGCTACAACCGATGACTGCCCTGACAGGGAACACAACAGAGAACCTCTGCGGGAGCAAGAGAGCAGTGGGATGCAGACCCCAAATTCTCATAAAAAGACCAGACTTAATGGTCTGACTGAGACTAGAAGGACCCCGGTAGTCATGGTCCCCAGACCTTCTATTGGCCTATGACAGGAATCATTCCCGAAGCCAACTCTTCAGACATGGATTGGACTGGACAATAGGTTGGATAGGGATGCTGGTGAGGAGTGAGCTTCTTGGATCAGGTGTACACTTGAGACTATGTTGGCATCTCCTGCCTGGAGGGTAGATGAGAGGGTGAAGGGGGTTAGAAGCTAGCGAAATGGATATGAAAAGAGAGAGTGGAGGGAGAGAGCGGGCTGTCTCATTAGGGGAAGAGTAATTGGGAGTGTGTAGCAAGGTGTATATGGGTTTTTGTGTGAGAGACTGACTTGATTTGTAAACTTTCACTTAGAGCACAATAAAAAATATAAAAAAAAAGTGTAGGTTCCCTTGTTCAAGAATTATTAAGAAAATCAAGATGGTTGACAGGAGAATATTAAACAAAGAATGTGACACTTCTAATCTCAAGGCATTATACAACTGCACAAGGAACCCTGGTGGCCCAGTGGTTAAGAGCGTGGCTGCTAACCAGAAGGTCAGTGGTTCAAACCTACCAGCCACACCACAGAAGAAAGATGTGGTAGTCTGCTTCAATAAGAGATTACAGCCTTGGAAACCCTATGGTAAACTTCTACTCTGTCCTATAGTCAAAATTGACTCGACAGCAATGGGTTTGGTTTTTCTTTTTTTTTTTTTTTGTACAACTGCACAGGTTACATTTCCTTGAAGCTGACTCTGTTCCTTCCTCAGAGATTTTAATTTTGGAAGTTTGGAATTGGGCTAGAGACCTAGATTTTTATCAAGCACCCTGGGCTTCCTGATATAGGCTGGTCTGCAGAACAGCTCTTTGAAAAGCTCTGTCCCACACAATGAACATATCCTCAGCAAATCAAGACAAAAAAAAAATTCTAGAAGATGTGCTTTCTGAAGATAACATTTTACTAACATATTTGCTTCAGTGCCATTTTTCCAAGGTATTTTAGGAAACTATCATTCACATACTGTCTGACTGAGTGGTTTATAATCCACAGAAATAGCCCGACCAGTAACTTGCTTATTTAGTCAAACAAATGCTTTTTTCAGGTGGTTTGATCTTCAGATTCTTAGCTACATTTTTTTTTTTTGCATGATACAGATGTATATTTATTGACATGGAAACATGTTTATGACATAATTATACAAGAAATATGTATTCAAGTACTCAAAATAGTATAAATTCTAGATTCTTCTTCTGAAATAAAAAATACAACAAAATACAACAAAAAAGGAAAATTTTCTGGTAAGCAAACATGAAAATGTTCACAAGTAGCCTCTATTTGATATAGAGTTCTAGGAGTATATTCCTTATGCTATACACTACTATAAAGTATTTGTGAACATAAAAGAATAAGATAAAAAAGAATATATGGTTCAGATACATGAATATGTCTTGGCCAAGGATGCAACATACATGCTAACATGATGACGCCTGAAATTACATTTACCAGTTGATGTTAAATAGTTCAAATTCTCTTAACTCCTAGATACTGTTGTTGGTATATTAAGTATATAATTTGATTCATATGGCTCCCTAATTTCTAATTACTATGCATCTATTCTTGTCTGGGAGGGAGAAAATAGTCCCATTAGGTCTAATCATTAAGAGTATGTTACTCCCTTAAGTAGAGGTAATACGAGTTGTAAGAAAGGCAGAGTTGGTTGCTGTTTATTATATAACTTTGACACTTGATCATTTTCCCTAAGGATGAAGAAAATAAAAGTTTCTCTTAGTCTTCATTATTTATTTTGAATTTTAGAATTTTTGTTGTTGTTGTTGTTGGAGGCCAAGTAACAGTTTCATGTCTACTTGCTTTATAGTATTACAAAGATCAGTGTATTACCATCAGCCACTAACTATGTGATACTGCCTATTCAAACTTGAAGAAGAGATATTTGAACTCCAGAAATCTCATTGCCTGTGAAGATGTTAATGTCTATTTCCAGTAATGTGTATCCTAAAAAATTTACCAATATCAATATAAAGATAATGGGAACAATGGTGGTTCTTGAATGTCAATACCTAGAAGCATTGGGTTCATACAGGAAGTTTCTTTAAAATTTAAAATGCTTAAATTTCTTCACTCTTCTATTATTTTATAGTAAATTACTAGTATTTCCTGGACCTGCTTCATAAACCTAACTCTGCATTCTTTTAAAATTTGCTTTTCACTTAAAATAATAGGCTCACTATTTCCCAGAGGCATGAAGAAGCTTTTCTTTCTGAATATGACAGTGTATCCACCAATAAAAAATTCTTCCTTTAAATTGAGTTTCCTTCATTACTTCCACATTTAAGGTGATATCATGGGAGGAACAAATTATTGCCTTGTTCATTTTGATTTATTTGGCCCCATGCCTCCTCACCTTGCTAATGAAAAATAAACTGTTCTACATGGGTCATTTATGATGTGATTTAGTAAGATGCTGTTTACGTTTTCAGCCTGCAGCATAATATATTAGTTTAAAACCACCTAGTAGGAAAGAATTTATTGTTTTTCTCATTCTGTCTTCTTGTCTGTCTAATAGGTAACGTAAAGAAAAGATATACTTGTCATCATTATCGGAACTGTAAGATGCAAAGAAAAAATGATGGCTGTTGTCAAAATGAGAACTTTTGCTTAGCCATGTTCTCCTACTCCCTAATTTCCTATGGCTCCTGCTATGTTAATGGAATCTTGTTCTTGTCCCCTGTGTCAACCTGTCAATACTTTCCCTTTCAGGGCAGACTATCTACTCACAAACAAGTCAGATAACTACCTTTGATTTAATAGAAATCTGTGAATGTGGTCACTTTCCCAATAAATGAGCAGAAGTCTGAGTACACTGGTAAAAAAAAAAAAAAAAAAGTAAGTACCATAAAATTTCTACAATGGCTATTTTAGTTGTTTCATTGCCAGAAAAGAAGATAGCATCATATAAAACATAAATTTAGACTAACATCATGCAAGAAAATTAAAAGACATGTTAGCAGATTAAGAGGGTCATTTTGTACCATGGTTTATTATCAATATGGTTGTAGCCAGAAAATATTTTTTCTCTATATAAAACTTATCTTTATATCAAATGGAAAATGATACATCATTTTTTAGTGGCAAGACTTTCTTTTTCATAGTTCCTGGTGTCTTCATAAAGATTATTTTCATACATAGTGAAACCCATGAGAACCGGTACTCAACGGGACTGTCTTCTTTTTCTGGGTCTTGAAAGTTTTCTGCCTTTGATGGTGTAGTCTTATCACTTTTCTATCACTCGTTTTAGTGGAAAATATTTGAGTTTTCCTTTTCTAACAGGTTTCCACCTTACACAGATTCTGGCTTTCACAGATTTTACTGTATATACTTCAGTCTTAAACCTTAAAAAAACAAAAAAGCTTCTATCGATCCTTGAGTAGGTTCTGACTCACAGTGACTCCATGGGTGCCAGGTAAAACTGTGCTCCACACGGTTTTCAACGGCTATGATCTTTCAAAGTCGATCACCAGGCCTTTCTTCTTGGCACCTCTGGATGGATTTCAACCACCAAACTTTTGGTTAGAAGTTGAGCACATAAAAGCTTCCGCTATCCAGGACCTCCTTTCTTAAACTTTATGTAAGAGTTAATGAGTCCCACCCATAATGGACAGCTCAATATCATTCTCTTTTGTTCATGTGTGGGCATTACTGCTAGATGGAATGACTCTCGGAGTAGAAATCAGAATGATGTTTGACATGAAGCCACATGTACCTAGGGACTGGGTAGTTTCAGGCTCAGCTTGGGACTGAGGGCTTCATAGGGAAAGGTGTCATGGTATGCTGTCTTTCAGAGGATCTAACAGGTGCAATCTATAGACTCACCTAGACCTGACTCCATGTGAAAGGCTAGGCAGTTCCTAGGTTTGGTCCATGATGGTTTTAGATTACTGTACCAAATTTGACATAATTCAAAAAGACATAATTGTATTTTATATATATATATATATACACACCACATGGGACTGTCATAAATAAAGTATATGTTTTCTTATACCAATTCAAAGACTACAGCCTTCAGTACGGATTACACCTCAACATAAAGAAAACAAAAATCCTCCCAACTGTACCAACAAGCCACATCATGAAAAACAGAAAATATTGAAGTTGTCAAGGATTTCAGTTTACTTGGATCCACAATCAACACCCATGGAAGCAGCAGTCAAGAAAGCAAACAATGCATCGCATTGGGCAAATCTGCTGCAAAAGACCTCTTTCAAGTGTTGAAAAGCAAAGATGTTGGTCACTTTAAGGACCAAGGTGTGCCTGACCCAAGCCATGGTGTTTTAAATTGCCTCACCTACATGCAGAAGCTGGGCAATGAATAAAGAAGACTGAAGAATTGATGCCTTTGAATTATGGTGTTGGTGAGGAATACTGAATATGCTATGGATCTGCCAAAAGAATGAACATACCTGTCTTGGAAGAAGTACAGCTAGAAAGCTGCTTAGAAGGAAGCACTTCATGTCACATATTTTGGACACGTTATCAGGAGGGATCAGTCCCTAGAGAAGGACATCATGCTTGGTAGAGTGTCAGCAAAAAAGAGGAAGACCCTCAAGGAGATGGATTGACACAGTGGCTGCAATAATGGGCTCAAGCATAACAATCATTATGCGAATGGCGCAGAACCGGGTAGTGTTTTGTTCTGTTGTACATAGGGTTGCTATGAGTGGGAACCGACTTGACAGTACCTAACAACAACAACACAGGTATTTTAATTTGTAGTGCTTAATTCTATGCTGTTTTTCTTCTTCATTATAGATGCTCCCATAAGCGTTTATTTAAAAAAGTCACGTGACATAGTTAAGGCCATAAACAACCCGGGCATTTACATATTTTGACTAAAGACTACTTTATTTGCTTGCTTCTATTTCTTCCTATTAGGCACATTTGTAGACAATCTTCTTCTGCATTAATAATTCAAAACTTAAGTTTCAAGCAGCTGGCCTACAGTGGTCAGATTTCAGTAAATACATTTATTCTATTTTCCCTTTCTTCCAAAGTCTCTCCAGTATGAATTTAATTTGCAATCCATTGGTCTGTTTTTCCAGATTGTCCTCTCTCCCTAGGTTTCACACAGGCGAGAGATGCAAGAGAAATGAGCACAAATAATTCTATTAAAAGAAAAAGAGGTACTTTCATTACTTATGAACTTTATAACTTCGTTGAGAACCATTATTTGCCGGGGAGTGATTGCATGCAAATACCCACATGAATATACATACTAATCTGCAATAATTCAGCCCTCTTTAGTAGTCAGAGCAAAGTGCTCTTCTGCCTGCGTTGTTGGGTTGTTATGTATTTGTAGATGTTATGAATCCAAAGACTCACAGATGGTCATTATAACATGACATGCTCTGTTGTACAAGAGCTTCTGAAATTCATTAACCTCATTTAAAAAGACAACAAATGTTAAATCAAGAAAATTCCTTCTGATCCTTTTAAAAATCAGTAGCAAACTCCTAACTGTAATATCTCCTTTGAATTCATGACAGAAGCAGTATATTTTCTGGGAAGGAATATTTATAAGAAATTTAATAATCATGGTATGGAACAGTGGGTAAAACTGAAAATCTACTTATTATAATTATTGTAGCAGCATCAGAGATGGCTTGACCACCAGAGCAGATACTGTGTAAGGAAAGATGAGGAGGCTGAGGGAAACTACATTTGTAAAGGAGCCTCAGAAAAGAGTTGCAAAAACCAGTAGATGCAATAAACAAAAGAACTCCATTAACGCACAGCATGGAAAAACTGATGTCCATATACAGACGCAAACAGTAGCATCATCCTTGGAAGAGGCCATCACTTATTTGAGGCACATGTACATTCTCCTAGAGGCATTCTTCTTTTGTATCATAAAAAGATTGTCTCCGAGACCTAAGCAACACATAGTTTTGAATTGAGCCAAGGGTTGATACTTTACCATTGTATTTTAAAATCAGAGTGGTTGTGGGTGAATGGATAGAAATAATCATAAGAAATCTTGTAGCTTTAATCTTTGCTAGTATTCAACCAACTTGATTTCTTCTACCACATTATGTAGAAGTAACATAAGAGCATTGAGTTAAGCAAGGTGGCCGGGGGGAGAGCAAGATCTTTCTGACTAATAATTTATTGGAAAAAAATGTTGGGCATTGGAGGTGTCCTAGACTCAGGGCTTCTTTGTTAGCATATAGTTTCTATGACTGTAGTCTTCATGTCATTTTATAAATAGTTACATGAAATATATCAGTAAGGTTATGTAAATCTTTATATTTGAGGTTACTAGAGAGTCTTAACATTAAAGTAAATACTTTTCTATAAAACAGAATAAAATAAAAGTTTTCAATTCAGGCCCCCCTGAGGACTATGCTAATTCTTAAACTGTTTCTAATTAAGAAATAAATTAAAATGAAATCAGTAAAAACATATTTTTAACATCTAGTAATTAAATAAAATCAAACAATAAAAATGAACAGATGTTTGACGAAAAGGGAACAAAAAGTAGGCATATGAAAAGAGAAAGAAAGTAGGAAAAGGGAATAAGTGTCCTGGAAAAAAAATATCAAATGAGGAGTGGTAGAATGAGAGTGAGTTCCTAACAATTTACCAGAATTTCTCTTGTTCTGGTTTTAGCCTATATGTATCCAGCTCCTCTCTCCATACTTCTCTCCATGTTTAAGCCTTCCCCTTGTCCTTCATGGAGCCTTCCTTTCTCCATGCTTCTTCTCTTAATCCCCTTTTGTGCTTTCTCTTCACACTGCCTTACCTGGTAAAGGATATTATATATATCAAGGAAGCTTTCATGTCCTTAGTCTGGCTCACTAAACATTTGCCTTTGTATGTGTTTTGTTATGAATCTGAAAAGCTTGAGCAGTTGAGCCTGACTAACAGATAGCAAATATCATGGAACAGTGTTCATTCTGGGAGCAATGCACTGTGTTCCTGGAGGAGGAAGTATGGACTAAACATCTGGAAACCTGGATTCTAGTCCAGACTCCAATTGTCTTTAACTCTTTTACCTTGGGCAATCAAATACTCATTTCTAGTTTCAAGTCCTGACCTCTGAAGTGACTATAAAATATTAGTTCTCTATATTCTTTCGTATTCTAATTTGGTTAAACATCCTGATTTTAGGGTTAAGGGAACTAAGCTATGGAAAGAATTCTCTACAGTCAAACATCTCATTTATTTTGTAATAACATTAATTGCGTGTATATTACTATGTTTATATGGAATTATACTAGCGTAGAATTTTATGTGTATAAAACTATTGAGGATCCTCCCCCAAACAACAAATAATAATGATAACCTCCCTACACTTCTTGTCCTTCAAATCACATCTCATCTCTGCTATACTATTAACCAAAACCCTCTCAGAGATTTTCTTTTAGATTGGGCAATAAGGTAAATAGTTCAGTATAAGTGATAGGCTAAGGGTCAAGGTATCTTGGGAAAGAGAGGAGTGGTCAAGAATCGCAAACTTTCTGGAACAGGCAAATTAGCGTGTTGTGGCTACTGTTATAAAACTAGCAGATACATGCTTCCATAACACATTTTGTTTGTTTTGTATTGCTTTGTTTTTGGCAAGGGTAACCAAAAATTCCAAGCATGCAAACGTTAACTGGTTCTCATTCTGCTTTATTGGCTGCCATGTTACATGCAGGAAGCTGCAACACACACACACACTCACATTAATTCACATACTTATATTCCCAAATAATAAGTTATGCTTGATACATTTGTCATCATTTAGACATAAATTGGTAGCAACGTTTTATATGACAATTTAAAATATTTTATTACAAGGATTTCTGCTTCCCCTATTAAGGACAAGAAGAAATCTGAAATAGGAAAAATACTCGGGCCTGATTTATCTATAATATATATTTATACTATCTAGTCACATTTTTTTTTTTTTTTTTAGTCACATTAGCCAAATTGAAAGGAGAAATTACTTTTGGCATATGAAAACAACCAAAGATCATCACGTGAAGGACTTCCCGCAGACTACATTTGACAGAAAAAAAAAAAAAATTGCTGAACTTAAGCAAGATCTAATAGAGTTACTTTTTTGGACAAAAACAAACATGTATATTATTATAATCTGTGAATGTAATCCATAATATAATCCATGAGTCCTTTAATGTTTCCACGTTGTGCATTGTGTGTACTTGTGCTTAATGGGGGTGGTAGCTGACAAATATCACTTTATATATTAAATAATGTTAAAGTGTTCCCATATTTCTTGCCAAAGGCCTGCCCTGCTGAATTTTCTTGGTAAATACTGCCCCCTTCAGTTCGTTTTGGGGGTATGCATGGTGGTAGATGGAGCACTTAGCTTTCCCTGGGCTGCATTAAACTTGGCCCCCAAAAGAAGCTGTAGCCAAACCCACTCAAAGCTGTTATTACCTCATTGCTCAGACCGGCAGTCTAGTTCTCTCCCAGGGATTATTTTAGCATGAGAAAAGACTTTGTTGTGTCTCAGGGAATTGGAAACTCAAAACAATATCCACATAGAGGAAATCATTGACAATTAGACAGCGTTTAAAAAAAAGTGGCCATAAATGATTTGAAACCTGTGTAAGGTTCCCCCAAAACCATCTTAAAGAAATCATATAGGATCATTTGAATTACTACGGACAAAAAGCATTGAATATATACCATTTCTGAACTACAGACCATTTAAAGCAAAGGTTGAGATTACGAGATCCCATTGCTTTATGTCTCCCATACTTTGGATGTGTTATCAGGAGGAATCAGTCCAGGGAGAAGGACATCATGCTTGGTAAAGTAGAGGGTCAGTGAAAAAGAGGAAGACCCTCAATGAGATGGACTGACACAGTGACTGCAACAATGGGCTCAGGCATAACAACGATTGTTAGGACAGAGCAGGACCTGTCAGTGTTTCGTTGTATTTGTACACAGGGTTGTTGTGAGTTGGAACCTACTGCAGGGCACCTAACAACAACATTGCTTTAGGGGCAGAGGAGACATTTAAGGTGGGAAACATTAAATTTAGCCAACCTTCATTATGGTTCAATATCTTTAATAACATTCAGTTATTTCCAAAGAATTCTATTTATCTAACAGATAGGAAATTACTAAAAAGGCTCCTAGTCATTTATGGAAGGGCTTATGGATTTTTATGAGAACTTCAGAGAAAAAATTGAGAAACAACTACTTTTGCAAGGAAGATGTAATTTAACATTTTAGTTCTTACAAAACTATTATTAATTATTTTTAACAACCATAAAATCTAATTGTAGGCATTTTAAAATACTCACTAGGTCTAAGGAATTATGTAGTGATTTCACAAAACATTCCACAGACTTGTAAAACCTTGGATATGGTTTCCAGGAAGCAAAATACAAAAACAATTTGTCACTAGGCAACACTATATTACATAAATATTAATTCCATCGTTTAATTTTATGCCCATTTTTACCACTTCCAACTGTGTTCAGTTTCAATAGACTAAGAAAATTTAAACTTAGTTCTACAATCAACTCTAGAATTTCCCCATCAACACAGATTTTCAAAGAAATGAGAGCTAATACTATAGACAATTTTTATACCATGGAAGATAAAACAAAGAAACAAAAAATGTGGCTTTTGTTTTCACAACAGGTATAGACAGAAGATATGATAAATATCTTTAGAATTTAATGTCCCATTTTAATTTCAATAATTTGAAATTGTTATAGCTCTGTGTTCAAAAGGTAAATCTTTAACCACTCCTGCTGGCTCTCTGTTATATACAACTATATTTTGTAATGAAAAACTACAAAAAAATAAATATTTCATTCCTATATGAGTTTTTATTTGGGATATTTCAGAAAAACAAATGATGACTTTAATATCAATGGCAATTTTGTTTAAAAAAAAAAAACTCAGTTGTAAATTAATTACTTTAAAAATCCACTAGAATAGGGCTTACATTTCATTTTGAATTTTTCTTCTTTTTTTTTTTTCTCTTTGTGTATATACGCATTGGTGATTGTGCATGTATGTGATCTTTTTCCCATTAAAAATAAGATATCCTAACTTTAAATATTTGAAAAACATAGAGACTTAGATAGTAGAGGGAAAAGAAGGCGGAAGCCGATTCATTTTGCTGTCCATTACAGCCTGCTTCACGGAAGCTTTACCCCTTATTCCTTATGTGGAAGCTCTTTATTCTTCAAGTTTTGGTTTAATTGGCATCTCTTTAGAGGGGCTAACCTACTTAAATGGGCAACTGTTCTACTTCAAGGTTCCTGGGTGGCACAAATGGCTTGTGTTTAGCTACTAACCAAAAGGTTGGTGGTTCAAATCTACCCAGTGGCACTGCAGAGGGAAGATCTGGGGATCTACTTCTACGAGGTTACAGCCTTTGAAAACCTTCTGGAACATCTGACTCAGTGGCAACGAGTTTCTTATTCTCCATCACTGTACCCTGTTTATTTCCCTCAAAGTCACTTGTCCTCTTATAAAAACGTTCATTTATTTATTTGCATGTTTACATGTTAAAGGTCTATTCACTAATGTATCACTAGTACCTGTGATCAATAGAGCAGTTGAATGAATAAAGTTATGTACCTAATCCAGTTTTGAAGAACATCAATTGATGTACTGAGATAAAAGCAGGTCCCACTTTAAACATGAAATAATCTCAATAATTTTCATTGATTTTTTTTTTTAATCTAATATTTATTGAGTATCTCCTGTGTGCCAAGAAACAACTTCAGTTCTGAGCATGCAACAAATTAAAAAAAAAAAAAAAAACTCTTTTCTCATCAAGTTTATATTCTGAGCAGGGACTGGGGAGGGGAAAGACAGACAAAGAATATGGTAAATTAAAAGGTCAAAAGTGCTATGGAAACAAAACAGGAAAGGAGGATTGGGAATGTGGGGCAAGGGTAAGCAATTTAAATAAAATGACAAGGGGAGATCTTACTGGGAAGAGATTTGGTATTAGTGAGGCAGTAAGACAACCATATACCTGGAGAAAAATTACTCCAAGCAAACAGAACAAAGTTACAAGAAGGACAAATACCCTGAAATAAAGGCATGCCAAGGAGGAGTTGGCAGAGTAGAAGGTAAGGCCAGGGAGGTATAAGAATAAGGTCTTTTAGGCCATGTAAGGACTTAGACTTTGTATGAATGGAAAGACATTGAAGGTTTTAAGGTTTTAAGCTGAGAAGTGATTTATATTTTAATAAGGATCATTCTGACTGCAGTGCTAGGTGTAGTCATTAGGGGATCAAGAATGGAAGCAGGAAGACCATTTAGGACACCACAGTAATAATCCAGGTAGGAAGCAATGGTGGCTGGGACCAGAGTGGTAGCAGCAGAAATGGTAAAGAGTAGTCAGATTCTGGATGTAAGTGTTTGATCAGGTTTATCACCAAAGTCTTTGCTGGGAAATGACACAGCATAGAGGTAGCCTTAGCAATTAATAATAAAAAAATATATATATATAGGGCAGTTAATAATACATGAGATAGAGAAAAATTTACTTGCCAGATTTACCTTTAGGGGGTGTCTTATTTTCTTAATGCTGCTGCAATAGAAATACCACAAGTGGGTGGCTCTAAAGAACAGACATTTATTTCCTCACAGTTCATGGGGCTAGAAGTCCAAATTCAAAGCTTGGTTCTAGGGGGAGGTCCTTCTTCACTTATTTCAGCTTCTAGTAGCTACCAGGAATCCATGGTATTCCTGGGCTTGTAAACGTATCTTCCACACGTGTCTGTCTTTATACGGCTTCTTCCCCCTGTGTGTGTCTCTGTGTCTATACTGTGTCTATACTGCTCTTTAGGTTTAGGATGCATCCTACACTGGTATGACCTCCGTGACATAAAAAACAAAAACAAAAAACCCTTATTTCCAAACAGGGTCATATTTACAGGTAAAAGGGTTAGAATTTCAACACGTGTTTTTGGTGGACACAATTCAACTCACAAAAGGAAGTGTTCTGTATTTGGGAGAAGTTTCTTAAGAAGCTAAATTTGGTGGGAGAAAGCCAAGCATTGGAGGCTGAATTTAGGGAAAAAATATTCTGCCTCAGAAAACACAAGAAATTGTCAGTCATCTGGTGAAGCAAAGTGAGGAGCAAAGAGAAAAAAAAAATGAAGGAATTCCTTAATGATGCAAATGGTTAAAGCACTTAGCTACTGAAATGGTGGTTCCAGTCCACCCAGAGACACCTTGAAAGAAAGGCCGTGATATTTACTTCTAAAAAATCAGCCACCAAAAACCCTATGGAGCACAGTTCTACTCTGACACACATGAGGTTGCCATGAATCAGAACTGACTCAATTGCAGCTGTTTTGTCTCGTATTGCTTTGTTTCATAATCCAGTACTGAAATGGGGTGGGGCAAGGAATCAGGCAGAGAGACAGAAAGAGGGAGTTAGTCACCGAAACTCACCGAAAGGACGAGGGAGCTTTTGTCCTCTTGTAGGTCCGTGAAAGTGGCAGCTAAAGACAAACTGACCTAGACAAGATCATCAGAGGTTGAGAGACAGCAGTAGACTTCTTTATAAGTCTAACAACTTTTAAATCTAATACCTCTGATTTGAGGAGCTGACTCAGGTACAGGAGGCAATCGGTTGCAATGAATAAGGGAGGTATCAAGTTCTGGTGATATAATATCTGTAAGCCATTGCCATTTAAAACAAACTTCAAACAAAACAAAGTACCCTGAGAGACTGGAATTCACACAGTGAAATCTGACTAACCTATTAGGTCACCAGAAGTAGATCACCTGACAACAGAGGTGATGAACATGTTGGTGACAGCTGCCATATATCAAAAAAGCCAATGATGCCAAGTAATTGTTTGACACAACGACAATGCCAAAGAATTGTTTTATAAAATTTTATGGGGATTTTTAAAAATTACGTAGAATATTTATTTCCTCTAGGACTCACACTGAAAAGCTAATTATTCTAAGACAATTTAAAGGTCATTTTTTAAATGAAAAGTACTAGGAAGAGTGTTTGAGTGTGATTATCACTAACTTTTAATGTTAACAATATAAATAACTAGTAATTTGTAGACTATAAACATTTCTGTGTATTATAATTTGTGGTTTCCACTGTTTAAAAAATTAAGATAATGCATCATTTAACCACCCTTAAAGATGACATGTGCACACACAGATACACTTGGCTCAATGGCACTGATTTCTCAGCAAGTCCTATGTCCTAACTTTACATCTCAGAGGTCATGGTGCCCTTATATAAACCCAACTTCCATCTCTTCCATTTCATATTTGACTTTGATATTCATATTAAACAAACTTCATTTGTATTAAAATTGCCATGTGAACAAAAGACCTCAACATGGAATCCAGAATATGATGTTCTCCAAGGCTCACTCTCTCATCAGAAGGGCTTTCTGGAGATATATTCTCTTTAAAAGTGAATAATTTCCCAGATTGGTTGTTTTCAATCTGCCTAAATGGAGAAGCAGATTGAGCAGTGGTATGGGAAATTTTTCATCATCAAACTCCAGCCTTGGAATACATATCTATCAGTAGATCTTGCTTGTTTGCTCAGTTTTAGACCAAATGACTAGGTGATTTTACAGACTACACATATATACACATTTATATATATTCTTAAATCAATGTGGATAGCTGTTTTTATCCTTGAGCTTCTCAAGAGATCAACTGCAGTACCAAGATGAGATAGTGCAGTTATGATAAGGACTGAATATGGCTTCTCATCTAATGGCCCTCCCCCAGTCACTACTAGAGAACTGACATCTTCTACAATCCAGCGGTGGAGTAACTTGGGGGAAAGGCAAAGGCTTTAACATTAGGTACAGATAACTAAAAAGATAAAATTTAATGGAAAAGAATGTAGAGTTCTACATTTAGTTTTATAAAAAATATTTAAATCATGAAAGCATTATGTTCAGTGAAATAAACTAATTTCAAAACATTACATACTGTATGATTCCAAATTTATGGAGACTGAAAGTAGATTAGTGACTGCTCAGAGTTGGATGGAGGGACTGGGTAGGGGTAATAGCAATTGACCGCTATTGGGTACATGGGTTCTTTCATCTGGGGTGGGGGGACGATGTTCTAAAGTAATATAATTGTGATTGTCGTACAATCTTGTGAATATATGAAAAAAACACTCAATTGTATACTTTAAATGGATGAATTGTATGGCATGTGAACTATATCTCAATGAAGTTGTTTCAAAAAATGACAATGATTTAGATAAAGGCAGTTTATGTAAAAATACACACGTACGCACACTCACACAGAGAGAGAGAAAGATAGTGAGCAAGAGAGACAGAGATTTAATTTTACTGCAAGTTCAATAAGAGGCACTTCAAAGCTTCTGAAATTTAGAGTTGTTCAACAATGGAATGAGTTCGACAGGACATAATGAGTTTCCTGCCACTGGAAGCATTCGACCATGTGTTGATGTCTGCCTGGCAGGGGCATCCATGAGGGATTTGATCATAGGATGAGTGTTTGGTTTTGATGACCTTCAATGCACTAATCAACTCCAGGATTCTGATTCAGCAATCCTATAATCAGTGTGGTGAGATTGCCAGAGAAGCTAATGGATTCCAGCCTGCATAAGTAAAAGCAGAGTACTGGATCAAAGGAGACAAGATTTCCATGATAATATTATCTGGTCAGACCACACTGATTCTAAGAGCAGGAAGGATCCAGAGTCCAGGCTTTGTGGAACCCAAAGCTTATACAATTGTGTGTGTGTGGCGGGGGCGGGGGGGGAGGCACTCTTTAAAAATTATAAATACAAATCTAAGTATAAAAATTAATATTTATTTAGAATGAAAAAAGAGAACACAGATTGTGAAAAGCCGACAAATACCATAAATTTCATAAAATTAAAAAAAACAGTATTTTCATTAACTGTTTTACACACCTCTAAAAAAGTGTTTTTATTTTCTATATTTGTTGACTGCACACTGTTAGATCATTGCTTCATATAATGACAGTTTTGTACCTTTTTTTTTTATGGAGGGAAGAGCAAGATAATCGGATTTTTCTACTAGGATGGTTAGTTAAAATTTGTTATTGAGTACTTAGAAACACTTTTTTCAGCTTCCCAGCTCATTGGTACTGGTCATGTAAATGTTGACGATTATTGTCAACTTAGAAAAATTGCTCTCTAGTTTCCTTAATATATGAACTATAAGATTTCAGGTCATTTCAGGTTTTCCTATGCATTCATTAATTTTAAATACCCTGTGAACTAATGAGGAAACCCTGGTGGCACAGTGGTTAAGAGCTACGGCTGCTAACCAAAAGGTCGGCAGTTTGAATGCACTGGGTGCTCCTTGGAAACCCAATGGGGCAGATCTACTCTGTCCTATAGGATCGCTGAGTCAGAATCGATTCAACAGCAATAGGTTTGGTTTTTGTTTTTGTTTTTTATGAACTAATGATACCCACTGACCAGGTTGTTTTCAATATCCTCAAGTCAGGATGCCAGGAGAGTTGATAAAACAGATATAGAATGATTCCTGACAACTATTTCTATACTGGGACAGCTAGCAATACCTTAGCTGTTACAGAAGTGACTGCACACCACACACAATTTTCCACTAAACCACTACAAGATATTCCCAACAAGCCAAATCCGAAAATGCCTGTGGCCAATTTAAAGCCACTTGATATTACCACCAAAAAAGTCATAACAGCTTTAACCCATTGAAATTTAAGTATCCAACTTTTTCAAGTTTTACAAAACATATTCCTATATGAACATATCACTGTATCTCCTCCTAAAGCTGTGAAATGGCCCCACGCAAGCATTTAACTGTAAACCCATCTCCATCACAGAATGGTTTTTAAAGACACAGTGGCTACTAGATTGGTAAAACTATACAGCGTGAGAAATATTTGAGGGAACTGGGGATTTTTAGCCTGGAGCGCAGAGGACCTAAAGGGATGTGATTACTGCCTTCAAATATTTGAAGGACTGTCATGTAGAAGTCTGTCCAGACAGTCACTCTGTATAGCTCTAGAGGACAAAACTAAGAAAAATGGGAAAAAGTTGCAAGAAAGGAAATTTCACCAAACTATAAGAAATAACTTTCTAAACAATTAAAGTTGCTCGAAAGTGGAGTGGATTGTCTTATGAGTAATGGGCTCCCTGTCACTTGAAATGTTCTACAGAGATCAAATGATTACCTGTCAAAAAGAAGGCTATAGATAAGATTTTTACAATGAATAGATGTTCAGTCTAAATAACTTCCAAGTTACAATTCAGTAACTATTAAATGTACCCAAGAGGTTAGATTAACGGGAAAAAAATAAGCCTTCAATGCATCTTTAGTCAGACTAGGTTATTAAGAAAATTCCCAAATGGAATATTATAGAATTTTCCATATATGTGGAATCTTTAGAAAATTAAGAGCTATATACAGTAGAATTATCCAATAAAATTTGGATCTGTCCTCCAAAGTCAGCTCTATACTTGATATCCATACAATTCCATTAATATATTTTATTAATTCATAAATATTTCTTAATTGCCTTCTATATGACAAACGTAATCCTACGCTTGACACACAGTAGGAAAAAACTGATGAGTAAAACAAGACATCTGTCAGTTTGTTGTACTGTAGCGGCTTGCATGTTGCTGTGATGCTAGAAGCTATGCCTCTGGTATTTCAAATACCATCAGGGTCACCCGTGATGGACAGGTTTCAGTGGAGCTTTCAGGTTAAGACAGACTGGGAAGAAGGTACTATCAATCACTTTTATGCATGCAAAAGCATATGAATAAGGAAAACAAAAGAATAATTGACCCCATTAAATTATGGTCTTGGCAAATAACACTGAATATACCGTGGATGGAAACCCTGGTGGCATAGTGGTTAAGTGCTATGGCTGTTAACCAACAGGTCAGCAGTTCAAATCTGCCAGGCACTCTTTGGGAATTCTATGGGGCAGTTCTACTCTGTCCTATAGGGTCGCTATGAGTCGGAATCGACTCGGCGGCAGTGGGTTTGGTTTTGGGTGGTGATACCATGGACTGCCAGAAGGACGAACAAGTCTGTCTTGAAAGAAGTACAGCCAGAATGCTACCTAGAAGTGAGGATGGTGAGACTTTGTCTCACTTACTTTGGATATATTATCAGGGGAGACTAATCCCTGGAGAATGCCATTATGCTTGGTAAAAAGAGGGTCAGCGAAAAAGAGGAAGACCCTCAACGAGATGCATTGATGCACTGGCTACAATAATGGGCTCAAACATAGCAACTATTGTGAGGATGGCGCAGGATCGGACAGCGTTTTGTTTTGTTGTAAACAGGGTCACTATGAGTCAGAACCGACTCAACGGTACCTAACAGCAACAAAACATGTCATAGTCTCTTGCTTTATGGGGATTATGGTCAAGTTAAATTTTCATGTATGAAAAGTTTATATATCAGAAAAGCACACACGGTCTATAGCATTTTATTAATATCATCGAGAGCATGAGCTCTCAAGTTAGACAGCCTGGGTTCAAATCTTAGCTCACTACTTATGCAGACAAGTTACTTAGACTTTCTTAGCCTCAGTTTTCTTACCTATTAAATGAGGATAATGATACACACTCCACAGGATTTCCATGAATATAAATAATACATGCAAAAATGTATCTTTAGCAAAATTTATAATAAATTAATTTTTATATGCTTCAAATATAAACTACATATATACATTTAATTTTTTATACATTTAATATAAATACTTGGTATAAATATACATGTAAATGCTCTGTAAATATTAGCTCTTTTATTATTATTATTATTTGAAAAAGGTGGTGTGCACAACAATCATCTCAGTGCTATATATTGCAAAAGAGGCTTTAAAGTAATAACCTTCAACCTAGAAGAGCAAAAAGAGAAGTTTTCACATCCCTAAAACTGTCCTAATCTTCCCCAAAAATACAGCATATCTGGACTAAAAACAATACAAGATTAAAATAATATAATCCTTAGCAGTTAACTGTGTAAAATTCTTGTCAACCACTAAATGGAAAGCACATTACAAGAGAGGCAAACATTTTGAAATGACTCTGTGCAAGTCCCTGGTGGTGCAGTGGTTAAGCACTCAGCTCCTAACCAAAAGGTCACCAGCCACTCCACAGGAGAAAGATGTGGCAGTCTGGTTCTGCGAAGATTTACAGCCTTGGACACCTGATGGGGCAGCTCTACTCTGTCCTATAGGGTCACTACGGGTCAGAATTGACTAGATGCAATGAGTTTTCGGTACATGGGGCTGTAGATAACAACAGCGATCATTTGCTAAGTGGCTACAGAAGGTGGTGCTCCTGAGATCTGATGAAAACTGCCAAATGAAGACCCTCAGATGCTTATGAAGGAAGAACATGAAACACTTTCTTGGTGGGCATCACTGAAGTCACTGTGTTCAGAAAGTTTTTTCGAATGCTACCAGTTTAAGAACTCTTTTTTTTTTTTTTTTTTTGCCATTTGTTTCTTTTTGCTCTTGCCATTTCAAAAGTTATATGGTATCATGGATTGAATTATGTCCCCCCAAAAATGTATGTATCAACTTGGCTAGGCCATGATTCCCAGTAGTGTGTGGTTGTTCTCCTTTTTGTGACTGTAATTTTATGTTGAGAGGATTACGGTGGGATTATAACACCACCTTTACTCAGGTCACCTCCCTGATCCACGGAAAAGGGAGTTTCCCTGGGGTGTGGCCTGTACCACCTTTTATGTCTCAAGAGATAAAAAGGGAAGCAAGCAGAGTTGAGGACCTCATAACACGAAGAAAGCAGAACCAGGAGCAAAGTGTGTCCTTTAGACATGGGGTCCCTGCACCTGAGAAGCTCCTGGGCCAGGATAAGACTGATGATAAGGACCTTCTTCCAGAGCCAACAGAGATAGAAAGGCTTTCCCTGGAGCTGATGCCTTGAATTTGGACTTACAGCCTGCTTTCCGTGAAGAAATAAATTTCTCTTTGTTAAAGCCATCCACTTGTGGTATTTTTGTTATGACAGCACTAGATGACTTAGACATATGGTAACAGGCTGACACAGGGTGAAACATTTTCTCATCCAACAATTACAGCCACATGCTTCTGAATGTGGAGAGTGGAGACTGAGACTGCGATGACTGTGTCCCACCACAGATTGCAATTGCATCTAATATGCCAAAAATCTCCACATTTTAAATTATTATATTTAGTTTACAATTTTCTACAACACAAGAGGGACACATAAATTATGTTCCTACCGCACAAGTAATTTATCGCTTAAAACAAAACAAACGAGAAACCACTTTCTTCATTAGGCCACAGAGTTCATTTTTCTGGCATTGCATCTCTGACAGTCAAACACAAGGAAGCTTTATGGAGAAAGCACAGTAGTTCTTGTCTTCCTCACCTCTGGCCCTTTAAGCATGTAAAACATATATTCAAACTGCAGCTGTAGCACCAAGGCTTCCCTTCACTTAGCCCCAAGTTCTGATTCTGCATCTGCTCAGCCTGAACTCCTAACAATTTGGCTGGACTTAGATCCTTTGCAACTTGTATTTGGTGTCACGATCATTGCAGAGCCTACTTTCTCTAATGGATTCTGTTTGTTTGGTTACATAATCTTCCAATTGCAAATGACAGAAGCCCTGCTCAAATAGGGCTAACAAAACTGAATTTATTAGTTCTTGTAACTTAAGAGTACAAACTTCAGACATCACTTAATTCAGGGGCTCAAGCTATGTTTTCCTGTCTCTGTCCATTATTTTTAGCCCCCTCACTGACTGCAGTGCCTGCCTCTCTTTCTCCAGTGTTAACACTTGGAATTAAGCCCATTTGGCCATGTTGATGCACATGTTCATTTATGAGTTTATCGATGATTTGGGATAACCACATTCAAAAAAGCACGGACTGAGTTTACAAGAGGGATGTACCCTAAAAGAAAATTAGGGTGCTCACGTCAAAAGAACAGCACAGTGATTCTCAAATTCCTGTGAGCATCAGAATGACCCGGAGGGCTTGTTAAAACACAGATAGCTGGACCCCATCCCCAGAGTTTCTGATTTAATAAATTTAGAAAACGATCTAATAATATGTATTTTTAATAGGTTCCGGGGTGATTCTGTTGCTATTGGTCCAGGGACCACACCTTAAGAGCCACTAAAATTGGAAATAAAGGCTAATTATGCAAAACATCAGATGTCCATTATACATATTGACCTTGTTCCTATGGTTTGTGGCCTCCTCTGGTGCCTCAGTTAAGAGCTTATGTCTTTGCCCTTAATGCCATGGAAATTCTCTTCACCCTTAAACAAAAACCACTAAGTCAGTGCCACAGGCAAACACATGAGATTGTTACTCCCTATGGGATCAATCACAAAAATTAGGGCCATTTCCCCAAATATCCAATTTAACATAGCTAAACCAAGCTCCTGTGACTCATAATACTCTTTGCTAAAGATTGCAGAAAACTTTTTTTTCTCAAACTATGAACTTTAGACCTCCTATATCAGAACCATGGGGCACTGGTGCACACTGGTTAAGCATTTGGATGTTGTGATCATTAAGGTTGTGTGTCTGCTTGGCTGGGCTATGATTCTCAGTAGTTGGGTAGTTATGATGTAGTTTGGCAGTCCTGTGATGATGTGATCACCTCCATGCTAGGATCTGCTGTGAGTAGCTAATCAGTTGAAAAGGAGTTTCCTTGGGAGTGTGGACTCTATCAAATATAAGTGGACTTTCTGACAAGGCTCCTGGGCTTTTGCTCGTTCTGGAACCTGTAGCTGGCTCCTGTTTGTCTAACCTCTGGTTCTTGGGACTTGAGCCAGCAGCTTACCTGCCGTCTTGCCTGATGATCTCGGAATTCATTGATTTTTGCAGCCTGTGAGCAAGAGCCATGTTGTCTGACCTTCCAGTCGTGCGGCTACATGAATCAGGAGAATCCTCTATTCTGACCCACAGTCTTGGGACATTCCAGCCTCTACAATCGTGTGACCATTTGCTTGATATAAATTTCTGTATACATTTATATGCTTTACTGGTTTTGCTTCTCTAGAGAACACAGCATAAGACAGCTGCTAACCAAAACGTTGGCAGTTTGAATCCACCAGCCACTTCTTGGAAATCCTGTGGGACAGATCTACTCTGTCCTATAAAGACTCACTAGGAGTCAAAATTGACTCGATGGCAATGGGTTTGTTTTTGTTTTACATTAGAACCACAGGGATGTTATTTAATAACACAGATTCTTTAGTGATATTTGAGACCCGGTTACCTAGAATTTTTATGGCTGTTGCCCAAGGATCTAAAAAGAAGCCTATTAGTTTTTCCACTTAAAAAAAATATTGAAAATGTAGAACATACATGGTCCCTGCCCTCACTGGGTTTCTACACAAGTGTCTCGCAGTCTTAGCTACAGAATAGATTTACCTAGGGAACATTAAAAATAAATATGAATGCCAGGATCCTACCCACATATCAACTGAATTTGAACTCTGGAGATTGGGCCTGGGCATCTGTGATAAACAGGTACCTGTACAGGTCACTATGAGTTGGAATCGACTTGAAAGCAGTGGGTTTAGAGCCCAGGTAGCCCAACTATTAAGCACTTGGCTGCTAACTCAAAGGTTGGCAGTTGGAGCCCACCAGCCACTCCACTGGAAAAAGGTGTGGCAGTCTGCTTCTGTAGAGATTACAGCCTTGAAAACCCTATGGGGCCATTCTACTCTGTCCCATAGGGTCACTATGAGTCAGAATCGACTTAGACAGGAAGGAGTTTGTTTTCTTTGGTTTTATAAACACAGATGTTTCTATACGAAAAAACTACTAAAGGACTTCATTTAGGGGAGCTAAATTTTGAAAGTAAAATTATCAAAGTTTTAAAATTTAAAAAAAAAAGATAAATAGAATGAACTTTCCAGTAATTCTGGTATCTCTAAGGTTTAAAAGCTATAATTTTTGTACCTCAAAAAGTAGCTACTACTTTACTTAAAAAAAAAAAAAGCAAATATTAAATCATACAGAATGTTTCTACATGTGAGAAATACAAATAATTAAAGAAAAATAGAGTAGACAAATATATGTAGGAAAGGCTAACAGTGATTTTTTGTCCAACTTGTTACATGTCTATATATTTCTTTAAAGTATTTCAGTACACACAGTGTGATGATATGTGTGGGATATTTAGATTAAGCTGAGTATGAGATGGTTTATTGGAATTCTAATCAGGAGGCTCATACTCCAGGCCTACTACAAGCACTTTTGTTTTCAAAAGCTTAACAATTAAGGCTTTGGTAATTGTCATATTGTCAGAAATAGGCTTGTATTGACCAACATAGGGCCTTTTAACTATTAAATGTTAATTTTAAATGTGAAAATGGGATTTGTGTGTGTGTGTGTGTGTGTGTGTGTGTGTGTGTGTGTGAAAATTAAAGTTCCTTAAGATATATGGCTAAAAACACTTTTTAGAGACATTCTCCAACTCATGCATGCACAAAATGTAAGAATCCAGGAAAGCCTTAGATTTCAAGGCCTAGGCTACATCTCTAAATGATGCTGAATACCACAAGGAACTTTGGAGAAGTTTATTTTCCTGAGGTAAGGCTATAAGGTTGAGAGAATTCTGCATTTAGAATCTTGGAGTTTTCTTCAAGTCAAATGTTCACGCAAAGCTTAGTTGAGACACCTAAAAAGAAAAAGCTAGGAGTTCCTAGAGATCTCAAAACAGGTTAGATTTGAGGCTGTTTACCAATAAAGCCTAGTTAATAAATGTCCAGGCATATTGCAAGTTTTAGTTTGAGAGATAGCAGGGGGAATTGCTAACCCTCGTTCAAAACTTTTTTGGAGCAATACTACCAAACAGAACCTAAGAGCTGTGTAGGATTAAGTTGGCTCAGATCTCAACCCTGTCTCTGGTCATTTTGTTACCGAACGCTAGAAGGTGAGTTCGGTCCAGCATGCTCAGACCTGCCAATAATCTGGACACTGGCCTTTGAGAAAGTAACTTTATTGTAATGCACAGAGCAAGGACCCAGAATGAAGTTCCTCAGATCTGATTCCCTGAGCTGTGGGGAAACAGGGCTTATATGTGATTTGCGCAGAAAGATGGAAGGAAAATTCCAGAAGATGGCCAGGAAATGCGGTGACGACGTGGTTCTTCTTTTCGGACCTCTTGCTTCCAAATAAGGTCCGGGTGATGATTTTCCTTTTGATTCATTCCACCTGTTGCTATGTCCTCTGATGAGGTCAATTAGCAGTCAGAGCTGGCCCTTCTGTGCATGTGGAGTGGGCCAAATCTGGCTTGGGCTAGCTTAAGGACTAGTGGGAATTTACTGGCACTCATAGGGTCAATGGGGTGGGGCATAGGGTCAAATTACAATTTCAGCTCAGCCAGGCCTCCATCTTGCCTTGGGTCACACAGGAGACCTAGCCAGGGTGCCAGCCTTGGTATTAACCCTGTACCACTTTCTCTCTAACCAGCTTCCCTGCTTCTCCTGGCACGCTGGTTTTCAGGCTGTGCATTCCATTACCTTCTTCTGTTCCTTCAGAGATCTTTTTCTCAAGTACCCTGACTACCTCCCAACCCTGGCCTGTACTATGTTCACTTCTGTTTTGTACACATTCTGGTGTACAGAAGCATAAGGCACCTTGTGTAAGAGTCATTTTCTCGGCCCTGACTGTGTCAACAAATTGTTCAACCAGTGAAAATTTGTCAGCATTATATGGGAAATGTGTTAATAATCAAAATTTCATCTTATTGACTCTGTAGCCTTTTATCTATTTTTTTTCATGTTTCCAAAATGTTATCATTATAGAACTATATTTATTATTATATTTACCAGATACAAAGTTCAAATACCAGACAGTTCAATTGAATAACAGGCATTTAGCGGCCTTGAACCAGGCCAGGAGCTCTCTAATTCCTACTCCCTTCCAGACTTCTCCACCTGTTGTAGACAACTAGACAACTTACATTGACTTTTTCCTGATATAATACATACATATACATATTTACATTAAGAAATGAGCAGAAGTGTACCCATTGTCCCAGATAAGCACATATCCTTAGTATACCTAAATCAGTCATCTATATTTTAGTCAACTATTAGTATGTGCCCATATCTCCTTTTTTTTTTTTTTTTTTTTAAGTACTATAGGGAAATGGGAAAAAAGGAATGGATATGAGATCAAGAGTTCCAAGGGCACACACGTGTGCTCACACACACACACTCCCCACTGGTGTTCTGTCTTCAGATCTACATGGCTTAAATGCTTGCACAAAGATCGTGAAGTCTGAAGAAGATAATTTTGTGTCTTGGAGTCCTGTCAGGAGTTGAAGACAAGGTCATTTTAGTGAAGAACAGAGAATATATTTGAAAATTATTTACAAATCAATGGCAAAGGCATGGTGACAATGGGTGCAATTTCATGCACATATAAATGACATTCTTCTAGTTTCCTGTTCACACATGGGTCATCAAAATAAATGGCAATATCCTGAGGACATGCAGACATGAAATCAAGGTGATTTCACGTAAGTTCTGCCACCTCTGTGAGCAGTTTATTACAGCATAAGGCCTTCCTGAACATCAACACAATAGTATTCACTAAACAAATGACTCTGCCTGAAACATTACAGAAGGTCATGATAAATAGACAAGTGGAATCAAGAGAAAAAAATAAGGGCCAAAAGAATTAATTTTTCAAAGGAAACTGGAAATAAGTATGGGTTTTTACCTTGTTGCACTTTTACATGTTCCTCTGTCTTAATCAGCTTATTGTAAAATGAATTTTAAAAGCTTAGTCTGGGAAATTAACATGATCAGGATGAAACTGGTTTTAGTTCTTCCCCAAACCCTCCATATTCGACCCAAGTCAAAGCATCTTATTTAGTCATTTTTCAATCAGTTTTGAAGATATATGATGCATGTGCAATAGACTTCAACATTCTTCTGCTTCTAAAGATAGGACCCCAGATATAATCATGATGTATGCAAACACTGTTGTGATGACAAGTCTTACTTAATTGCATTAAATGCTTCCAATTATTTCATTTTTATACTCTATTTTTTAAGGAGTTCTCTGACCCTATCCTAACTTTTCTATGTTTTCTAACTCCCTATAACCATTCCCAGCTTACCAGAGTAGACAAGCATGAAATTAATGCCGTGTAGTAGTGCCGCCAGAATGCTCCTTAGAGGCAAGGGTGGCGAGACTGCGTCTTACCTACTTTGGACATGCTGTCAGGAGGGATCAGTCCCTGGAGAAGGACATCATGCTTGGCAGAGTACAGGGTCAGCAGAAAAGAGGAAGACCCTCAATGAGGTGGATTGACACAGTGGCTGCAACAATGAGCTCAAGCATAACAGCGATTGTAAGGATGGCGCAGGACCGGGCAGTGTTTCGTTCTGTTGTGCTTAGAGTCGCTATGACTTGGAATTAACTCGATGGCACCAAACAACAACAACAGTAGTAATTCACTAAGGCCAAGAAAGTTTTTTGCTTGATTACTAGGAAACACTGCTAGCACTCCAGGTCCCGATTTTCCTTGAACAGAATGATAGCTGGATGTGGTTGGGAGTTTGCAATGCTTTGAGCCAAGTAATTTCAGTTTAGTGAACAAATAAATGGACTTTTTTTTTAATTTACTTGCCTTTTTTTCTTACATTGGTGGAGGAAGGTTACAAGATAATTGTTTAAACAAAAGGAGCTCCATTTATTTTCTACTTTCAGTTAAATGTTTTGGAAACATGGTTTTTAATTTTTTGTTAATTTCTTCACCAAATCTCTCTTTGATTTAACCCAAATGTAGGTTCAAATTACTTTCAGTATTAGTATATACTGCCAATGAAATGATCATTTGGGGGATTTAGCTAGTTTTTGTTTTGTTTTTTCAATCTTTTCAACACTTTGTGTTGAATGATCCCAGCCATGTGGTGACTCAAATCTGTTGATAAAGCTAAAAATATCAGGTCAAATATTTTCAGATTTACTGTGGAAAAATCATATGACAGTCTTGGTAAGAGCCTCTGGTAATCCCCTTTACAGTACCTGAACCTCCCTAAGCAAATGTCACTTTGTAATAAGACTTTCTTTCTCTGATCTCCTGGCTGCTCCTAAAGAATTTGTAGTCTCTCATCCTTACATATAAAGCTGGATGATGCAACCTGATTATTATATAGCAATTTTAACTTTGGCAAAAATGATACCCTTGGAATATGAGTCTACTAGGCTTTTGGTTATGCCTGTTAAGACAATTAAGTGACAGGTAGCTATACTTCCTGAATGCCAGGTCACTCCCAAGAAGAATTAAGATTATACCTGATTGGGCCCCCATAAACAAGAGGTCCAGGCACTCACAGATTCTTGGAAATATTTCACCCCCCTCAGTCTCAAATTCTATCTGGTAAGTGGAAAGAGTCTATGACTCCTGAACAGGAACAAGACAAGGATGCCATTATCATCACTCCTATTTAACATTGTGCTGAAAGTCCTAGCTAGAACAATAAAAATAAGGCAAGAAAAATAAATAAAGGGCATCCATATTGGTAATGAAGAAGTAAAACTTTCCCTATTTGCAGATCATATGATACTATACATAGAAAACCCAAAAGACTCCATGGGAAAGCTACTGGAACTAATAGAAAGATTCAGCAGAGTAGCAAAATACAAGATAAATATACAAAAATCAGTTCAATTCCTATACACCAAGAAAGAGAACGATGAAAAGGAAATCAGGAAAACAATGCCATTTACAATAGCCCCTAAACAAAGTAAAATACTTAGGAATAAATCCTACCAGGGATGTAAAATACCTATACAACGAAAACTACAAAACACTACTGCAAGAAAGCAAAAGACATCTACGTAAATGGAAAAACATACCATGGTCAAGGATAGGTAGATTCAACATTGTGAAAACGACAATTCTACCCAAAGTGATTTACAAATACAGTGCAAACCCGATCCAAATACCAACAACATTCTTTAAACAGGTGGAAAAACTAATCATTAACTTTATATGGAAGGGGAAGAAGCCCCAGATAAGTAAAGCACTACTGAAGAAGAAGAAAAAAGTAGGAGGACTCAAACTACCTCAGAACCTAATATACAGTTACAGTAGTCAAAACATCTAGTTTTGGTACAATGACAGATACATTGTACCTAGCACTGGTACAATGACAGATACATTGACCAATGGACCAGAATTGAGAACCCAGGTGTAAAACCATCCACCTATGGTCACCTGATTTCTAGCTTTCTAAGGAAGCACCATATTGTTTTCAAAAATGGTTGTATCATTTTGCATTCAACCTTTTTTGAAAATGATATGACACTTCCTTAGCTAGAAATAGAAATAACATGATCCAGCAATCCCACTCCTAGGAATATATCTTAGAGAAATAAGAGTCGTGACACCAATAGACACATGCACACTCATGTTTATTAAGGCATTGTTCACATTAACAAAAAGATGGAAACCTTCTAGATACCCATCAACAGATAATGGACAAACTATGGTACATACATATAATGGAGTACTATGCAATGCTAAAGAACAATAATGAATCTGCAAAGCATCTCACGACATGGATGAATCTGGAGAGCATCATGCTGAGTGAAATAGATTACAAATGGACAAATATTGTATGGCACCCTTACTACAAAAATTCATGAAAAGATTTACACATAAAAAGAAACAATCTCTGATGGTTATGGGGAGGGGGCAGAGATGGAAAAGTCCTAAATAGACAATAGATAAGTGGTCTAACTATGGTGAAGGGTAAGACAGTCCACAACACTGGGGAAGCTAGCACAGCTTGTACAAGACAAGGTCATAGAAGCTCCATAGACACATCCAAACTCCCTGAGGGACCAAATTGCTGGGTTGAGGACTGTGGAGACCATGGTCTCAGGGAACATCTAGCTCAACTGCCATAAGATAGTTTATAAAGAAAATGTTCTACATTCTACTTTGGTGAGAGCACCTGGGGTCTTAAAAGCCTGTGAGCAGCCATCAAAGATATTCCACTGCTCTCACCCCTTCAGGAGCAAGGAAAAATGAAGAAAACTAAAGATACAAGGGAAAGATAAGTTTAAAGGACTAATGGAGCACATCTACCATGGCCTCTACCAGACTGAGTCCAGTATAATTAGACAGTGCCTGGCTACCACCACTTTCTGCTCTGACAGGGATCTTAGCAGAAGGTCCCAGACAGAGCTGAAGAAAAACGCAGAACAAAATTCTAACTCACAAAAAAAGACCAGACTTACTGGCCTGACAAAGACTGGAGAAACCCCAAAAGAGTATGGCCCTTGACACCCTTTTAGCTCAGTAATGAAGTTACTCTGGAGGTTCACACTTCATCCAAATATTAGACAGGGGCCCATAAAACAAAATGAGACTACAGCAGTACACCAGCCCTGGGGCAAGGACTAGGAGGGAGGAGGGGACAGGAAGGCTGGTAATAGGGAACCCAAGGTCAAGAAGGGAGAGTGTTCACATGTCATGGGGTTGTTAACCAATGTCATAAAACAATACGTGTGTTAACTGTTTAATGAGAAGCTAGTTTATTCTGTAAATCTTTATCTAAAGTACAATTTAAAAAATTTTAAAAAGTATCTATGACTCCTTACTCAACTCTTGATTAGGCACTCTCCCTTTTCTTCCTACCAGGTCTCAGGAGAAGCTGCAGCAGTGCTGGGTTTTCTATTTTCCTTGCTTTTGGTATGTAAAGGCCCACATACTTAGAAGAAAGAAAAAGAAACTGAATCTTATTCTGCCTTTGTACCTTGAAAATTAGTCTTCAGCCATACTAAGACATAGGCATATAGCGTATTTCTCCTAATACAGTAGTTTTGTTCAATTGTGATCTTTTTGTTGCAGTATCAATAGTGAAAAACTAATTATTTTGTAGTACAGCATAGTCAGTATCACAGAATTTGGCTTGCAATTGCTCAGGTGTGTTAGCTTTGCTTACCAGATACCCCAATAAGATTATACAACTGAAAATCAGGTCTTCATTCTGTGAGGCAAAAGAAACACATGTATAGTAAAGTACTGAACTTTATTACTCTGTATCAGGAGTTCACAGAAGGTAATGGATCAATGTCCAATATGACACTATAGAAGTGAATGAAATTGTGAAAAGGAAAAATGAAATAACTGAAGAGTGCGTTTTAGAAGAAAGGCATTCAATGTGATACAAAAAAATCACAAATTTTAAAATTGGAAATGGCCTTTAAAATTGTCTACTTAAAGCTTATCCCTTTATAGACAAAGGACTAAAGTCTAGAGATTTTAAGTGGCATTTTCAAGTCCAGGTAGTTAATTAATAGATCCAGAACAAGGATCCAAAATCCCTCACTGTGAATCTAGCTCTCTTAGTGCAGTTTCATGTATCCACGTTCTGTTTTGTATGGCAAAGAAGCTATTAGAGATGTTTAGGAGGCAAGTAGAAATACAGAACTGGAACAAGCCTGAGTAATTAGGAGAGGCAAGGAGGAGTTAATGTGCTGGTGAAGACAGATGAGGTAGAGAAAAAAAAAAAGTAAGGCAAATTAGGGAATGATGGAGGGCACTAATATAAGGATGAAAATATCACAAATAAGATAGAACAGTAGCTGCAGGAAAAAAAGAGTCAGAGGTCTAAAGTATCAGGGCTATTGAAAGGGATCATAGAAAGAAGTAATCAAGAATTTGGTGTCTGGAGTTAGAATGACTAACATTAAACTCTTTTGGGGCCATTTACTAATTGAATAATATTAGTTAACTCTTAAACTGAGTCACAATGTCTTCATCTGTTAAATGGCATATTACCTACCTCAAATATTGTTGTGAAAAACTAATGTTTAATAACTGTTCAAATGGCACATTGTCTTGCCCATAAAAAGCTCTTAGTAAATGATGGTTATGATTATTGTAATTATTGACTTATCTGGAAGCCAAGAGGGAAGCAGTTTTCACAGCGTACAGCAATGTTAAATATTAAAGAAAATGTCTAAAAAGTGAGAAATAATCTGACTAAAAATCTGTTAGATATAGCAAGCTTAGGCCATTGTTAACTAGTAAAAGATCAATGTGTAAAGACACAGTTGTACTGTTAGTTTTAGAAAAGAGAAATTTTTTTTTTTTTCCTGAGACATATTTTAAAAAGAACAGAGAGTAAAGTAATACAGGTTTCTATATTTCACCTTTATTGATATATGTTGTTGTTGTTGTGTGCCATCAAGTCAATTCCAACTCTTAGTGACCGTATAGGACAGAGTAGAACTGTCCCATGTGTATCTTTGGCTGCAATCTTTATGAAAAGGAGCCCTGGTGGTGCAATGGTTAAGCATTCAGCTACTAACCAAAAGGCTGGCAGTCAGAGCCCTTGAGTAGATCTGAGGGAGAAAAGACCTGGCGATCTGATGCTATAAAAATTCCAAACTCTCTGCTGTTGAAAAAAAAAAAAAAATTTTCTTTTTCTTTTTTTCTGCTGTTGAGTCGATTCCAAATCAAAGTGACCCTGTAGGACAGAGTAGAACTCCCCCGTAGGGTTTCTAAGACTATAAATCTTTATGGAAGCAGACTGCCACATCTTTCTCCCATAGAGCAGCTGGTGAGCTAGAACCACTGATCTTTCAGTTAGCAGCCAAGTACTTTAACCACTGTGCCACCACGATTCCTCCTGTGTAGATTACAGCCCAGGAAACTGTAAGGGAGCAGTTCTACTCTGTCCTATAAGGTTACTATGAGACGGCACCCAACAAAAACAACAACAATCTTTACAGGAGCAGAACTCCAGGTCTTCTTTCCTTTAGAGCTGCTGGTGGGTTCAAACTGCTGATCTTTCGGTTAGCTCCTGAAACCATTGCACCACCAGGGCTCCTTTATTGATATATATTTACATGAAAATCTTTAGTGATCATAATGGATATGTTTTTGCAAGCCATAAAACTAGCTTACTGCTTAAATGCTCAGATGTTTTAATAGCAGTCTTTTGAACTGTAGAAATTTTTATGTAGCTAACATTGACAGCCAAAGCGATCAGAAGTTAGGGGATTTTCAACTCATAATTTATTTCCAGTATATACCCTTTTCATCGACAATGATCCATTTGGAAAATTAGGCACCTGAGTGCCTTTTTTTATAAATACCCACACTTGTTATTTCTTCTCAAACCCATCTTTATGGTTAGCATTTATGGGCAACTGTGTTTGCTCATTGATTCAGAGGCAGATAAGTGAGAGTTAATGGAGGCAGAAAACTAATAAGTCTGTTCCCTGCACAGAGCAGAGTAAGCTAATATTACCTTCTATTGTTTTTCCATTTTGACTCATGAATCATTCGGGTCTCTCCCCACAGTATTTTAAAATCCTCCAGATCAGAGAAAGTGCTTTGTGCTTCTGTGTCCTCAATAGTGCCCAATTCAAAAGAGTTACTCAAAAAGCATTAACGAATTCAAGATATCCCTTATTCTTTACATGCACCCCTTAGGACAGAGTTATGCCAGCTCTGGAAAGGCTAAAGGCACTTAGTGTTACATTTACTATATATTGTTTTGTGCACACTCAGTATCCCCTTTTCTATGCCTCTGCCCCTCCATTTACGTTATTACTGCTCCGTTTCAAACACTCATTACCCTCATCTTCTCTTCATTTCAAAGCCTACTTTCTGGAAGGGGTTTCTTTCAGCCATTTCTATAGCATGAATTTAGGTCAAATTGTTCATCCAGAGTTGTCTGCTTTATATAGCTTATCTCTAATGATATATTTAAAGAATTGTATCTTCTGCCAAAGATTCATCTTGATATTCAAGAGCGAAGAGATACGGGTAAGGTAAATGACAACTCCCTGGATCCTTAAAATTATACCATGAGTAGACAGGGACCCATCTGTAGCTAAAATTGATCCCAGTGTTGCACATTTGGTTCTTCTACCTGTAATGTGAGGAACCCTGGTGGCACAGTGGTTAAGTGCTCAGCTGCTAACGGAAAGGTTGGTTGTTTGAACTCACCAGCCACTCCGCACTGGAAGATTTGCCAGTTTGCTTCTGTAAAGATTTACAGCCTTGGAGACCCTATGGGATTGTTCTACCCTGTCCTATAGGGTCACTGTGAGTCAGAATCAACTCGTTAGCAACGAGTTAACCTGTAATATGCAGGGACATGTGATCATGAGCATGGAGAGTTGACTTCCACAGACTTTTCTCTCTAGTATTATGATAAGCATTTTATTATCAATAAAGAATCACACTAATTTGTATGTCAAAGGTAAGAAAGACATTTTTGGTTATTGAAAAGCAACCCTGGGAGAAATAAGCACTTATTAGATCTATTTTCAGAGGGTTAATACATAAATACAATTATTCCAAACTTCTGTGAAGATGGACCATTAGTCATTTTATTAGAGGTAACCAGCCCATATTTCCCTTACACCCTGACCTCATTAAAGTGCCTTCTTGAGGCTCCCTTGCCTTCCACAAGCACACTGAGCATTCTGATGCTTGTCTACACTAGTAGCTTTTCCCTCATCTCCCAATGGAAAGAAAATCAAATTTGCTCCCTTTTCAGTGTTTAAGTATTAAATCAGATATTCTAGGTCACAAAGCTTAGGGGAACATCTGTAAAGAAGAGCATATTGCTACATAGCTCTGTTAGAAAGGCTGTGATTTGGGACTGCTTTCAAGGGGAAATAGGCTTATAATGAGACCTTCAATACTAGGTTCAATATATTTTAGTAACTGAGTCTTCCCACCTTGGGTGAGACCCAATTTAACACAGCCTTTTCTACTGAGTTTCATGCATCATCAAAACGTTACAGACTGAGGTCTTCCTGAAATGCCTGTGGTCTAATTTAAACACGGCCGGCTTGGAACACTAAGTATTGGCCAATTATTTAGGCATTCAATTTAGAATATTATGGAAAACTTTAAGATATAATTGAAAACGGCATCAATGAAAAAAAAACTAAATATAAACATTAGAAGACAAGTATCACACTGCATGCAATACAAATACAGATTGCTAAAGATTCATTTAGCCTTGGGTATTTTTTTCTAAATATTTAACACATTTCACTCATTTATTTTAATTTGAAATAAATGGATCTAAATAAAAATTTCTTTTAGTTGTTCAATAATAATATAGGAAATTCTGTTATATTAATAAGTTTTTACTTAAATGATCTTTCTTAGTATTATAACATTTGATAATTCAATAAAAATGTTCTCAGGAAGGATTTTATGAAGACAGTATGTGGACCAATCTATCAATCGCTTCATGTGGACATATAAGTAATAAAGGTATAAGGATTAGAATCTGTTTTTAATAACAGTCATATATTTAACTAAGGAGACGATCTGAAGAGTGGACATGTTCATTTAGAGCTTTGGAAAAGTACTATAAAAATGATTCATCTACCTTAATTATGCCTGGGAAGAGACAAAAATTTACTCCTTCACAAATGCCACTTGGAATTTAATTTTAGATGTTCTGCTTGGTGGGCATTTGAAAATAAAGTTTGACAAAACTTATGGCTTCAAATTTAATCTAATCTTCTCGTGACCTGTATCTTGAAAATAAGAGTGAAAAACATTAGCTACTCTCTTCTTTAAGCACTGAGAGAATAAATGGCATATTTCCTAGCAACGAGAATATGAAGATTTTAATTCACTGAAGAAACAGATTTGCTATGTTATCAGTAATGATTTCTGGCTGATAAAAGTGATATTTGTATTTTTGTAAACTCTAGAACTGAATGCATGGCTTTCATTTTGAAATGATATTAGAAAAATCTTTCAAAAATGATTCAGTGTGAATGATGTAAACATCTTTTTGTTTGAAATACTAACAAATATTTTAAGTGTCCACATGATATTCTACTCAAATTTTAGACCACCTAATATGGTCGTGCAGCATAAAGCAATATCTATAACGTTCAGGATGGAGGCAGTGGTGGTTCAGTGGTAGAATTCTTGCCTTCGATATGGGAGACCTGGGTTTGATTCCCAGCCAATGAACCTCATGCACAGCCACCACCTGTCTGTCAGTGCAGGCTTGTGTGGTGTTATGATGCTGAACAGGCTTCAGAGCAGCATCCAGACTAAAGCAGATTAGGAATAAAGACCTGGCAATCTACTTCTATGCATGTGAGAGCTGGGCAGTGAATAAAGAAGACCGAGGAAGAACTGATGTCTTTATTTGAATTATCATGTTGGCAAAAAATATTGACTATACCATGGACTACTAGAAGGACAAAGAAATCTGTCTTGGAAGAAGTACAGCCAGAATGCTCCTTAGGAGTGAGGATAGCGAGACTTCGTCTCACATGCTTTGGACATGTTATCAGGGGGGACCAGTCCCTGGAGAAGGACATCATGCTTGGTAGAGGGTCAGCGAAGAAGAGGAAGACCCTCAGCAAGACGGATTGACACAGTGGCTGCAACAATGGGCTCAAACATAACAATGATTTGTGAGGGTGGTGCAGGACTGGGCAGTGTTTTGTTCTGTTGTACATAGGGTCTTTATGTGTTGGAACCTATTCAATGTCACCTAACAACAACAATCTACTTCTGAAAATCATTCAGTGAAAACCCTATGGATTACAACAGTCTAATATACAACTGATCGTGAGGATGGTCCAGGACTGGGCAGCATTTTGTTCTGTTTTTCATGAGGTCGCCATGAGAAGGGGGCAACTTCATGACAGCTAATAAAAACATAACATTCAGAATATGAGTAATTATTTTCTCAGAATAAGATGGTTTTCCATCCCCAATATAGAGAACACGGTTATTAGAAATTCAGTAGAAAAGTAGCTGGAAGAGAAAGGAGGGATACTAAAAGTGGTAGATACACATGTCATGCATTCCTTCTTGAATGCCTGTAAGCGTTGTTTTTGTTGTTGTTAGGTGCCCTGTTTGGGGCACATAAAGGTAGTGGGGAGAATTAAACAAGGTTCTTGAAACAAAGCTTGTAAACTTGAAATCTGATTTATATATGAGCTTTTCAGAGTCCTTTGAGACTCAAGCTAGACACTCTAATACTTCACCACCACCTCCACCCCCTAGCTAGTAGCCTCAATGTGATGTTCTCTGCAATTTTGAAAGCAAGTCACATGTTAGGGCTAACCCTGAATCAGACTAAGGTTGAAGTGGGGCTGTGTCGTTGTTATGAATAGAAACAAAGTTGGTGATTTACATATATGAGAACATTGAAAGCCATTAGGAAAGTATAAAAATACTATCGCCATTTTAATCCAAGCTTTTCCTAGGCCTTTGGTAGAATAAGAGGGGAGGGAGTGCAAAACTTCCTCTGACACAAAAAGAGAATGAAAAACAGGCAAGAGCAGTCAGGACAGTCCCCACATGCTCTAATGGCCCTCATTCAGACAGTGTCAGGTGTCTCCTGGTTCACATCTTACCTCAGGGCACTGCAGCCTATTTATTTGGCAAGCATTTCATAGCCATAAAATGTGGCAGAGCAGAACTGCTCCAATCTCACTGTTTGTTATTTTACAAAGTGGAAGGGTAAAGTAAGACCCAAGGAGAATTTGTAATCATTTAATATTTCCACTTAATTTGATATCTCTTTAAAACTAAGTAGCCACATTTTTCCCCCCTTTTGGATAGCAAATAATCTATTTTTGTGGGAAAAAAAATACAGTTAATGAAGTACAAACCAGGAGAACTAGCATCACATTCCAAGTATTGTCTCACTGTTTTGCCACAACATTTCTCGGCAAGGATAACGTACTGACAAAGACATACTCACTAAGCTCTCGAAGATGTAAACTGAGTAGTTATGAGAATGTTAACTAGAAACTTAACTGTGAAAGTGTTACTGTTCCTTTAATATACCTTAGGCAAATTGATTAAATCATGTCTACACACAAGTGCAAGCAAATATTAGAGCCCAGAGAAACCAGAGCATTTAGGCATACAAGATGTAGTTTTAGAAATCATTCCAGAATTCTTTCACTAAAAATTTGGTGAATACAAGATATTTTGTTTCAGTTGCTGCCTCGAAGAGAAATTCTCTTCCAGAATACTAGCTGCGATGTTGGTTTAACCAGCTGTGCCAACTGCCTCTTATGAAGCAGGCATTGTTATAAGAACCAAAAGACTTGAAAGTGAGGATAGCTACTGCTCCTTAAGGACCTACCCACCCTGTGCCAGGGCCAGGTATTCTGCAAGGTGCTTCAAGCACTGTGGACCCTCTAACAGCTTCACATGGTAGAAGCCACAGGTTCTACAAAGGCTGTAGGTTTCTATAGGGAAAACAGTAAGAAGGAACACAGACTGTAAAACCCAGGGCAACCCACGCTCTCTGTTTTGTGTTTATTCAGGATAAAGTGGAGAATGTTAGAAGGGGAAGAAAGAGGAGATAGAAGTTGTTTGAGTCAGCTTTCCTCCACTCTAGTCCCCACATAGTGCAAGTGTGTGCATCTGGATGGGAAGCAGACCCAAGAAATAGTGGCTGGGTTGGAAGAAAAAGAAGGGAAGGAAGCTACTAAGCTTGGAACTTCCAGTAGTCAGACTGTTTAACTGAACCCACCTAAACCAAACCCACTGCCATCGAGTTGATTCCAACTCACAGTGACCATATAGGACAGAGTAGAACGGCTCCATAGGGTTTCCAAGGCTGTAAATCTTTACAGAAGCAGACTGCGGCATCTTTCTCCCACAGTGGGTTCAAACCACCGACCTTTTGGTAAGCAGCCGAACGCTTCAACCACTGTACCACCAGAACTCCTTTGTTTAACTGACAGGAATTTAAAATGTAAAGAAAATGTTGCCAATAGGTCAGAAACCTCTCTGTGAGTTTGTGCTCATCATATGGATCTAGGCTAGACCTGAAGCAGTGACTCATTGCAGCTTCTTCAATTAGGCTGTCTTCTAAAGAAGGATATTCAGCTGCAGACTCAGCTTGTTCTGCAAAGTGCCAGGCTGACATTTACTTTGTTGCTCTTTGGAGTCCTTTCTGAAGTGGTATATTGTACAAGCGTATACAGGAACACTATAAAAATCAACAAGACTTCTTGATGCAGAAATATATTTCATTAAAAAAAAATGCTTGCTTCTTTCTTGGTTTGAGGTTTATAAACCAGAGAAATTGTAATATTTGTCTTAGATATGATCGTCAAGAAAATTGCATTAGTTTCTGGGGATAATCTCGTGAAAATTCAATACTTCTCTGTTATTGAGAATAAATTCCAGAAACTTCTACAGAGCTCACCCCATGCAAGCACAAGGTTCTATACTTTGCTAAGAAATGTCTATTGAAAAATGCATTACTCACCCTAATACATTTAAGGTACAAGATGAAACTGGCTGGAGGATGCCTTTTTTGGGGGGGAGGGGGTGGTCTTTTTTTTTTCCGCACGGTGCCTAAGCTGTAACTCACTC